>NC_133575.1:30140037-35530037 GCF_048773025.1 Camelus bactrianus
AATCAGGAGACCCAATTCACTAAGTGACCCTGGAGCAACCATCTAATCTCTCACACCTAAATTCATCCATTTGTAAAACTAAGATAGTATTACTTATCTCTTCCTCATCCCATGGGTTTGTATGAAGGGGAAAGATGAACCAATTTTAATTGAATCAGGTTATAAAGGTCAAGATAAAGTGTCAAACCTGATTCATGCAATCTTTTAACTTTGTTCGTATTGGTCTTGCATTCACCAAAAGAAAACTTAGTAGCTCTGACAGACTCTTGAAGAAAAAGCTTGAAACATCCTTTGAGTACCTCGATGGGGAAAGGCACAAGATAAAATGTTACTAGTTAATATTAGTAGCTTAAAGATGACAATACTAGTGTTATAAAACCATCCCTCACATTGTGGTGTTTTTGAAAGAACATATTTCATATGGCTAAAGGTACATTTTAAATAGGTTAACTTTTTTTCTTATATTTCAGCAACTCCATGAAGGGACACACATAGCCCTCAGCAATAAGACTTAAAATTCCCTTTTTTATCCCTCTCCCAGACACTCTCATCACACAACACAGACATGCTCTCCTCCTCTCTCCTTCTAATCAACATCTCGACATTAGCAACCCACGCTTACACGGATATCTTGCCCACATCTAACAACTCGTGATCCCATGAAACCCTTGTCCATACACTCTGCTTCACCATTTCCTTCTGACTCTTCAGCACAGAAGCTCCCAAACCAGTTTGTCATCAGAAGTCCCTCCTTGGAGGACAGAAAAAGGAAAGAGCAAGAAAACAGTTCATTTTAAAGGCCATGGGGAGGGCAGAGGTCAGAAACTCTCAAGTGCCAAGAAGTTTTACTCCATCACACTATGAGCTGGCTGTCGTCAACCATGTTATGTATTTACAAATCTTAAAGTATTTCCTAACTAGTTTTACTACTAGCTTATAAACAGTAATGGTTCTCATTGGAGAGACAAGCAACCTATTTGACATGCAAGTAACAATAGCCTGTCTCTAGTGGAGCAGTAAATGAACTGGGTGTTTTCTAAGTCTTCATTCACCAAAAATTGTTCATAATGATGTATATGAGAGGACTTTTTCCTTCTAAATTTCACAAAACATCTTTCAAAATGAAAAAAGAAAGAAAAATTCTGTGTGTGTATTTATATTATATATATACAGATTATTATCAAATAAAAAGGTCTTTTAATAATGGTTGGTACACATTAAATAATTTTTTTGAATATGGCAGCTATCTATCTATGTATCTATCTATCTGGCTATCTATCTATCTGTCCATCCATCTCAAGCACAATTGGCCATTTAAGATAGGTCAAGGTTGGGGAATATATGTTCATGTGCTATGAGCTAGTTTTCGGATTAGAGCACATATTGTACTCGGCCTTGTATTATTGTTGTTTGTTAACAGGTCTGTCTCCATTAGCTCATAAACCTCTTGAATTCAATGGCAGTATCTCTTATGTCTTTGTATTCTCTAAAGTAGTGCTACTCAAAATGTGGTTGGTCCCTGGTCTGTGAATGGCTTGTCGGCAGTCTGCAGTAGAGAAGCACAAAAACTGAGAGTATGTATTTATAACCCGTTCTGGAAATGTAACATGACCATACTGTTTAAGTGTGTGCTCTCTGTAGTCATCTTGCTGAACAAGGCGTCGGGCAGACTGGGTGTTGTTGAACTCACTTGGATGAAGTGCATATGGTGTGAGGTGAGTACTTGTCTTAAGTAGCAATAAACAAAAACAAAAAACTGATGTGTTACCACAGATAGTTTGAGAAACAGTGCTCTCAATCAGGAGTTGGCAAACTATGGCCCGTGAGTCAAATCCTACACACCATCCACCTGTTTTCATATATAAAGTTTTATTGGAACAAACCACGTCCATTCAGTTTCTTATCATCTATGCTGCTTTCATCTTACAGAAGCAGAGTTGAGTAGCTGTAGCAGAGACCACATGGCCTTCAAAGCATAAAAAATTTACTATCTGACCCTTTAAAGAAAAGGTTTGCTAATCTTTGCTCTAAAGCTATGTTTTTTAAACTTTATTTGACTGTAATCAACAGTAAGAAATGCATTTTACTTTGCAAACATACATAGACACCTGTGTATCTATCTATCTGGGACAAAAATTTTACAAACGATATTTACTCATAATACATGTGATGTACTCTGATATTTCTATTCTATTCTGCTTTGTTCAATTTTGTTAAATAACATTGGCTACAACATAATAAATTAATAATATAACCTATTATAGATTTTTACCCATAGTTTGAAAATTACTGCTTGAAATCCCTTAGCACAGTGAATGGCACATAGATGGCACATAGGAAATATTTATTGAATAGTTTATTGATATTTACTATTACCAGAGTTATTTTCCTCCCATGTCACATAGGGTTTACTGATATTCACTATCATTTTCACCTTCTGAGTTCTCCTTTGTATCACAAGGACTGAAAGCCTGGAAACTATAATTCCCAGATTCCCTTGTCATCAAGGTTCCAGTTTGATTTTTCTATGAGAGAAATCGAAGGCAGAATAAGGGAGGCAGTAAGCATAGGACCTTGCCACACACTTCTACTCATCCACCTGAGAATTATCCCCTCTAGGGCTACAGTCAGCCAAGATAATTGGTGGCAGCTTCACTGTGATTCCTGTACTTCAACAAAAGGAATTTGAGGAGAAAACTACAGAAAGGAAGAGTGAAAGTCAGTGGTAAACATTTAACAATTGGTTCTCTGATTCATAGGACTTACCAATTTCCATGGTGTAAATACCACCACAATGGCCAATTTCAAGCTATCAGTGTGGCATCAATGAATGTGGAGCTGGGAAGAGATGCACATGACCAGCTCTGTAAGCTAGTGGGAGCTGGCTCCAGGACACTATAGTGTTATTAGTCCCAGTTTCCACCTGTTGTCTGGGCATTTTATCTGTCACTTCCCAAAGTATTTTCTTTTCCTTAATATTGTCTATTCTTGTTATTCATAGTAGTTATGTTCTATAAAGTCACTGCAAACATTGAATTACCAAATACTAAACCAGTGCCTCTAGGAAAATACAGGGTTAGGTTCCTGCAAGCTTCTAGTCATAACATTTTCATCAACCTATTGACACATAATTTTATCTGTGTTTCTGTTTAAAGCTACTTGATTTCATATACACTGTTGGCTCGTTAGCATTAAACTAACAGCCCAAAGCATTATAACTCATCCCTGAATGAAGCTTATCTAATACAGGTGTTTTCTCCACGAAGCACATCACAGCTTTCTTGTGCTTGAAATGCTAGACAGCACTCCAGTGCTATATGATTGGGGGCTATTTTAAGCAGAAAAATCACCAACAAAAGCACAAAAATTGGGAAAATGTGGCACTAAATAAACCTAAGAAAGCACACTTGTTTATAGTATGAGAGCTGAAGCAAGAAAGCAGAGCATTGCTACGTTCAACCTCAGCTAGGAACATGCACATTGAGCGAGCAACTCAAAATTTTCACTACTCTGTGCATGTCTGTGAATGACAGCAAAAGTACCACGAGTATTGATTTTGGTGTGACAAGTCAATTTTAGTGAGTAAGTAAATTCACAAATATGGTATCTGTGAACCATGAGGATCAACTGTACATAATGGTCACTCTGGTTACTAAGTGACAAAAGTCATTAGGTCTGATCTCTTATCTGGACTGAGTCTGTGCTGAGATGGGGAAAAGGTCTCTGGAAAAACTGGCTATGGAGAGTTCGCTGGAAAAAGCAGTCAAGATGGCAGAGTAGAAGGACCCTAAGCTCACCTCCTCTCATGAGCACATCAAAGTCACAACTAACTGCAGAACAACCACTGATGAAAAAGATTGGAACCTATCAGAAAAGATCTTCTATGGCCAAAGACATAAAGAAGGAATCACAATGAGATGGGTAGGAGGGGTGGACTCACTATATAATCACATCCCGTACCCCCTGGGTGGGCAACCCACAAACTAGAGAATAATTATATTACAGAGGTTTTCCCACAGGAGTGAGAGTTCTGAGCCCCACGCTAGGGCCCCTGGCCTGGTGGTCCAGCATTGGGAAGAAGAGTCCCCAGAGCATTTGGCTTTGAAGGCCAGCAAGGCTTGATTGCAGAAGCCCTACAGGACTGGGAGAAATAGAAACTTCACTCTTCAAAGGTGCACACAAAATCTCACGCACACTGGGACCAAGGGCAAAAGCAGTCATTTGATAAGAGCCTGGGCCAGACCTACCTGCTGGTTTTGGAGGATCTCCTGGGGAGGCATAGGGCAGCTGTGGCCCACCCTAGGGGTATAGACACAGATGGCAAGCATATCGGGGATCATTCATCTATGCGAGTCTCCTGGAGGCTGACATCTTGACACCAAGGCCTGGCTCCACCCAAAAGTCTGTAGGACCTAGTGTTGGGATGCTTCAGGCTAAACAATTAACTGGGTGGGGTCACAGCCCCATCCATCAGCAGAGAGGCTGCCTAAAGACTTCCTGAACTCACAGTCACCACAGGGACCTGCCCACCAGAGGGCCAAGACCCTGCTCTACCTGCCAGTGAGCAGGCACCAACCCTTCTCACCAGAGAGCTTGCACAAGTCTCTAGACCAGCCTTGCAGACCAAGGGTCAGACACCAGAAGCAGGAAAACTATAGTCCCGCAGCCTGCTGACCATGTCCACAAATGTAGGCCAGATATTACCCTGTGAGCGGCTGGCCCCTGGCCCTTGGGTGACGAGAGGGGAGTGCACTGCTGGGATGCATAGGATGTCTCCTACAGAGGGCCACTTTTCCAAGGTCGAGAAATGTAACTAATGTACTACATACATAAAAATACAAATAGCAATTCCAAGAGAGAAGTTTATAGTGATATAAGCTTACCTCAGGAGACAAGAAAAATCTCAAATAAACAACACAACTTTACACTTAAAGTATCTAGAGAAAGAAGAACAATCAAAACCCCAAGTTAGTAGAAGAAATCATAAAGATTATAGCAGAAACAAATGAAATAAAGACTAAAAAAAAATAGAAAAGATCAATGAAACTAAAACCTGGTTCTTTGAAAAAGATAAAGAAAATTGATAAACCTTTATCCAGACTCTTGAAGGAAAAAAAAAAAAAGAAGAGGGCCCAAATTAGTAAAATCAGAAATGAAAAAGGAGAAATTACAACTGACACCACAGAAATACAAAGGATCGTAAGAGACTACTATGAGCAACTGTATGCCAATAAAATGGACAACTTAGAAGAAATGGACAAATTCTCAGAAAAGTACAATCTCCCAAGACTAAACCAGAAATAAATAAAAAATATGAACAGACTGATTACCAATATTGGAATTGAATCAGTAATTTAAAAACTTCCAACAAACAAAAGTCCAGGACCAGATGGCTTCACAGATGAATTCTACCAAACATTTAAAAAAGAGTTAACACCTATCCTTCTTAAACTATTCCAATATATTTCAGAGGAAAAAATACTTCCTAACTCATTCTATGGAGGCCACCATCACCTTGATACCAAAACCAGGCAAAGATATCACAAAAAAGAAAATTACAGGCCACTATCACTGATGAACATAGATGCAAAAATCCTCAACAAAATACTAGCAGACTGACCCCAATAATACATTAAAGGGATCATACACTGTGATTAAGTGGGGTTTATTCCAGGAATGCAACGATTTTTTCAATATCTACAAATCAACAATGTGATACACTACTTTAACAAATTAAAGAATAAAAACCATACAATCATCTCAATAGATGCAGAAAAAAGCTTTTGATAAAATTCAACATCCATTTATGGTAAAAAGCTCTCCAGAAAGTGGGTATAGAGGGAACATATCTCAACATAATAAAGGCCATATATGACAAACCCACTGCTAACATCACCTTCAATGGTGTAAAGTTGAAAACATTTAGTCTAGGATCAGGAACAAGAGAAGGATGCAGTGCTGGGAAAACTAGACAGTTACATGTAAAAAAATGAAATTAGAACACTCTCTAACACCACATACAAAAATAAACTCAAAATGGATTAAAGATCTAAATGTAAGGCTAGATACTATAAAACTCCTAGAGGAAAACATAGGTAGAACACTCCTTTATGTAAATCGCAGCAATATTTTTTTTGGATCCATCTCCTAGAACAGTGGAAAAGATAATAAAAATAAATAAATGAGACCTAATTAAACTTAAAAGGTTTTGGACAGCAGAGAAAGCCATAAACAAAATGAAAAGACAACTTATGGACTGGGAGAAAATATTTGCAAATGATAAGACCAACAAGGGATTAATTTCTAAAATATAAAAACAGCAAAAACAGCTTAATATAAAAAAAAAAAAAACAAACCAATCAAAAAATGGGCAGAAGACCTAAATAGACATTTCTTCAAAGAAAACATACAGATGGCCAACAGCACATGAAAAGATGCTCAACATTGCTAAATTAGAGAAATTCAGATTAAAACTACAATGAGGTATCACCTCACACCACTCAGAATGGCCATCATCAAAATGTCTGTAAGTAATAAATGCTGGAGAGGGTGTGGAGAAAAGGGAACCCTCCTGCACTGTTGGTGGAAATGTCAATTGGTGTAGCCACTATTGAGAACAGTATGGGGATTCCTTAAAAATTAAAAACAGAGTTACTATATGATCCAGCAATCCCACTCCTGGGCACATTTCTAGAAAAAACTCTAATTCGAAAGGATACATGCACCCCAATGTTCATACCACCATTTACAAGAGCCACGACATGGAAGCAACATAAATATCCATTAACAGATGATTGGATAAAGAAGATGTGGGGTATACACACACACACACACACACACACACACACAATGGAATATGACTCAGCCATAAAAAAGAATGAAATAATGCCATTTGTAGCAAAATGGATGGACCTAGAGATTATCATACTAAGTGAAGTAAGTCAGACAAAGACAAATATCATATGATATCACTTATATGTGGCATCTTAAAAAGTGATACAAATAAACTTATGTACAAAACAGAAATAGACTCAGAGACATAGAAAATAAACTTATGGTTACCAAAGGGGTAAGTGGGGGACGGGGAGGGAGGGATAAATTAGGAGTTTGGGATTAACAGATGCACACTACTATATATAAAATCGATAAACAACAAGGACCTACTATATAGCACAGGGAACTATATTTAATATCTTGTAATAACCTATAATGGAAAATAATATGAAAAAGAATATATATATATATGTATAACTGAATCACTTTGCTGTACACTTGAAACTAACACATCGTTGTAAATTAACTATACTTCAATTAAAAAGCCTTAAAGAATCATGAGATCTTTTCATGGATAGAAAGATTAGGAGCTCTGGAAAAATTACTGGGAGAGAAAGGAAGATTTGGAGTTTTGACAAGATTCTGTTGAAGAGAATTAACGTGTAAAATCAACTTAATGGAACTGCAAGGGGCCAGAAAGATTGGATTTGTTACAGGTTTTAACTTTCTCTAGAGTCCCTGGAGCCCAGAATTCTAACCAAACCTTGAATCTAACTGTGGATGTTTCAGTCTGCCAGCTGGCAAATGGGATGAACAAATAGGGTCGCTGCAGCCTTCATCCTGAGGACTCTGTTGGAATTTATTGCAACACCAGCCTGTATTTTATTGGTTTTCAACATGAGGGAGAAATTGAGAAGGTGGGAGCATCCTTATGAAGTCTGGTCTTTTATTCAAGTCTATTAAAGAATGAGAATGGTGCTGCAAGGACTTATCATTTGTGTGTCAGATAGTCCTTATTTATCTCTCCAGTTCCATTCTCCACTCTTCTCTATCCTGCTCTCTGCTCCAGGAGCTGACTTTTATAGACTCCATCAACAGATTTCTTTGTCTTTTGGCTCATGGTTATCCAATGGTAGACACCCATCAATCACAGGATGGGAAGAGAGTGAGGTTGAGGTATTTATTCCCCTGGCTGCTTCCCTGTTGGGTTACCACAGGTTGGCAGTGGTTACCATAGGCCACAGCTCCCATTGGGTGACCTTCCCTTAAAGCTACAGTTCTCTTTTAAGGTTCTGGTAACTGCTCCTTCTCTTTATCCCTTCAGGCTTAGAGTTAATGGCCTCCTGCTCATGCAAATCCTAGGGTACTCCATCATTCCATGTTAGTTTTCCTTAACCATGTCCACACCTTGGTAAATAGTCCTTTAATTAAACTGTCCTAAATTATCTTATTTGGCTTATATGACAATAAGATCATATTGTTTCCTTCTGTGACTTGACTGATGACATGGGGTTCAGGTTTTGTCAGCCTGATCCATTATAAAGGTCCCCACTGACATCCATCTAATGATTTTAACAGCTTATGATGATTTATGCTAGAAATGCTGTGCATCAACTATGCAGTTACCCTAAAACATAGTTTGTACAAGAAACAGAATACTGGATTCCTTCTCTTTATTAATCAATTTTAAAAATGAGTTGATGTTCTAGTAACTTCCAAAGAAGCTCACTTTTTTCAAGTATTATAAAATCATAGATATTTATGTATTTTGTGTGCTTCATTTTTCTTTTTGATGCTGAAATTGTCCCATCTTTCACCAGCAGGAACCTTTTTGTCATGACCTCAACAGACTTCGATAGCTTCCTTGCCTTCTAGAACAACGTGGCATCTCAGATTCCTTTTATATCTTCCCTGCTCCAGACTTGGAACTAAACATTACTCTAAGGAGCTCTGATTCCTTTTTGTAGCAAATACTATTTAGAGACCATAATTGAGATGTTAGGGTCCTCATTCTTATTGGGTTTTCATTGATTCTACATTTTTTAAGTGAATAGAATTAGGAAATATGTATATTTCTAGAAAGTACAAAAGAAATCATGAATTTATACTGATATTTCCAAGGCAAATTTAAGTTTATAGGGCTCTTTTTGACTTTATATTTGTATCCCTTCACTTACAGTGAAAAAAATTTATTCTTAATTAAATTAACAATTAATAATTTGATTTCTCCTACTTTGCATACCATAAAAGTCTCAAAAACAATATTATTATTAAGAATAAGACTATTGAGTTAGTCATTAAGTTTCAATAGCTCTGTAATGAGGGTACCTGTTTCCCCACAGCCTCACCAATGGAGCATGTTGTCAAATCTTGAAAATTTTTGCCCCTCTGATGGGTGAGAAGTAGTATCTCAGTGTAGTTTTAATTTTCATTTCTCTTATCATGATCAATGTATCTCTGCATATGCTTAAGGGCCATTTGCATGTCTATTCGTATAAACCTCTGTCTTTATGAGACAGGAGAGATTTAGATGTTCTTCAGATAATGTGACATGAATGTCTTAGGTTGCCCAGAGGCAGAGAGACAAGGATTCATGTGAAAGTGAATTATTAGGAAGTATTTCTAGAAAAAAAACAGTAGGCAAATGGAGAAACGAGACAAGAAAGGAAAGGAGGCCAAGCCAGGGTGTGATAGCAAGTAAAGTTCCAAGGAATACTGCTTTGGGTCAGTCTCAAAGGGGATTTGTGGAGACAGTATAAAACACATCTAAGAATTGTCCCCATCAGGCGGCAAGGGAGCTGGAATATTAATTCTCTTCACTGTCAATCACTGGTTAAGCGCTGCTCTCAGGGGATACAGAATTCCCAGGCACTTCCAGCTTTCCACGTCTCCAGGCAAATCAGGCTCCAGTGGCCTGAGGGTAGTCAGCCAACTAAGAGATGTAGGTGCTGGCTGTTGGGAATGAAAATCCACATAGAGTCAAGAGACATGGGAATGGTAAAGGGGTTGGAAGAGGGTGTGGTTATGGGAAGATCACTGGCAGCATCTGCTTCAGTGTGTGACTATCCACCCCGTACTCATGGAGGGTGAGCACTACTATCAGGCCTGATTTCAAAACACCAGTGTCTACGATAAATGAGAGAGCATCACTGGCATTTTATTTGCTTGATTTTACTTCATAAATATTTTCTAATCACATGTGTTAAAAGAAAACTATGATGTATTTCGTACACCCAGTTTTCCCTAGACACACCGTGTTGAGTCAGATGGCTCCTATGAGGCTGCCTTAGAACTTTCACAGATGCCTAGGCTAATCCCTTTGTGTGAAATCAACATCTAGACCTGTGATGGAATTAAACCAGGATCCCCATGATACTAGAATGAGGAATAAACAGAGCCTTGTTTTCCCAACTAATGAGAACACACAGCTCTATCCCGGGTGGCTTTCCTTAGAGGTTTTGCAACTATAAGATAATCACATGCAGGCCAGAGGTGTAGTTCAACAATCCTGAATGAGAAACCAGGAAAGGAATAGAACAAAATGCCTTGCTTGAGACTACCAAGTGTATTAACCCTATGGCAAGAAGATTACTGACAAAGTTAACAGATTTTTATCTCTTAGGCCTTTCACTCTGGACTCCAGTTTTGATTCATAGGAGGACCTAAAGGGCTATAAGATTTCAACATCTCAGAAAACAGGGAGCTGTTCTTCATTTCATTTATTTTCTTAATGCTTAAAATTAGTAAGTGGAAACACAGACTATGAAAGAAGAGCTAACATTAACAGATATCTACCCAGAGTGTAATTTCCTCATATCCATATTTTTTCTCCTCCTCAATTCTAAAGTTAAACTTTGGTCAGTTTTAGAGTGACCTATTCATCTTGATTTGCCTGGTATTCTTGGTTTTAGCAACGAATGTCCTAAATCCAGGGTAATCTCTCAATCCAGGGCAAACTGGGATGGTTGGCCACCTTAGAAATATCTTGAATAATTCTGGCTACACTGATGTCTTAGGACTGAGCTACTCAAACTAAAGTGCGTCCAAATTCCCTGACAGTTTGTTAACATGCTGATTCTGATTCAAGAGGTCTGGGGTTGAGCCTATGAGCCTGCATTTCTAGTTCCCAGGTGATGCTGATGCTGCTGGTCTACCCATGTACCACACTTTGCAGGGCAAGGGTCAAGGGTAGGCATAATATTGATGCCATAGTTTTACTGCAAACCTGTAACATTTGAAAATTAATTTTAGTTCATCTCTGCTTTTAACTTAAGGAAGGAAAAGTGGTTGTGTGATAATATTATTCCTTTGTGAATATTCATAATGAAGAGAAAGATTAATTTACTTGCCAATAGTTCATTTGTATTTATAAAAACAGTTTAAAATAAGGGTACTCAACTTACAACAGAGCAAATTTTAATCGATACAAAAATTATAGATGATGTTTGTTGCTCTACTTTTTATATTGTACTGTTCACCTTTTATTTAGTTCTGTTTTTTGTATTTGAACACATTTGAACTTCATATTTTTAGATCATTTTAAAGTCATTAACACATCTGCATTGCTCATTCCTATCACAACCACATACAGGCACCATCTGTACCTTCAAATGGAGTTGTGTGTTTTTCACCCTGATTTCCGTATTCCTACTTTACAGGAACATATTTCTTTATAAGTCTTGAATATTTCATATATAAGATATGAAAGTGCTTGGTAAGGGTTCTTCCTAGATTTATTTCATCAACTCCTTATCTAAAACTTCATTTATTTACTTTTCTTTGGGCACATTTCCCAGTGACAAATCTTTGAACAACACACTTCATCAATGCCATGAGACAGCTTTGATTTTAGGAAAGAAAAGCTGATTTGGAGGTATTCTGACATACCACTGCAGGCTTATTGCTATTAATCTCCAATGCCACCACTAACATAATAAACAATATCTAGATCCACACCAGAATTTTCCAATGAATTTTCTAGAATTATTTCTTGCCAGCTTTTTCACTACAGGGTGTCCACTATTAATCATATTTGGTCAAGGTTCTATTTTAGGAGATAATTCATAGAGACAACAAACATTTATTAGTCCTAAAACAGTTAAGGAATATCCTCTCAAATCCACCAACTTCATTGGATTTCTAAATCTATTTATGGTTAGTAATTTTGTGTTTGTGTGTGTGTGTGTGTGTGTGTGTGTGTGTGTGTTTGTGTGTGTGTGTATACTAGTATGTGTATAAGTACAGTGATGTGAAAACACACATTATTTTTGCCTATAATAAAGAAACCTAAGTAAGTTTATTTTATTTAAAAAATTTATAGTCTACCTTGTACTAGAAAGGATTTCACATAACTTGCATGGGTGCAATTCAACATAAAAAAATAGCAAGCATTTAAAATGGAGTGAAAAAATAAAATAAATCATAGGATAAAGTGGAACTAGGAGAAAAAACAGAAGTAGTTACAATAATAATATTTACATCTAGAGTTTAAGCTTCTAGAATTAGATATAATGTCCAAGAGATAAAAGCAGGCCAACTGATCTATATCTTGCACAGGACTTTCAATGTAATATTTCATCTTGTTCCAACAGCATCAGTGCCAAGAATAAACTGTTTGTCTTAAGAAATGAAACTTTTAAAATAAACTAAATTGTCATGTTGTTTACCTACACTAAAACAAATCTATTTTAAGTGTATATTTTGATGAGCTTTGATAAATTTATAAATCTGTGTAACCACCACCACAATCAAGATGCAAAACATTTCCAAAACCTTGAAATGCTCCCTTGTACCCCGTTCTAGTCAATCTTCCCTACCTCTAGCCCCAGGCACTGATTTGCTTTCTGTTACTATAGATTAGTCTTTTCTAAAAGTCACAGAGTATGTGGTCATTTGTGTTGGGCTTCTTCACTTGAGCATAATTTTGAGATTCAGCCATGTTTTCGTGTGTATCAAAATTACTGAATAATATTCCATTGTGTGGATATATCACAATTTGTCTATTCATTCACCAATTGATGGACAAATGGTTATAAAAGAAGGAAATTTGAAACTCTCACCAAAATGAGTATAGAGGGAACATATCTCAGTATAATAAAAGCTATTGATGACAAACCCACACCAACATAATACTCAATGGTGAAAAGCTGAAAGTTCTCCTGCTAAAATCTGGAACAAGACAAGGATACCCACTCTCATTACTTCTACTCAACATAGTATTTAAAGTCCTACCTAGAGTAATCAGACAAGAAAAAAATAAATAAATAAAAGGTATCCAAATCAGAAGGGAAGAGGTAAAACTGTCACTATTTGCAGATGAAACAATATTCTGTATAAAAAATCCTAAAGACTCCACACAAAAACTATTAGAATTGATAAACAAATCCAGCAAGGTAGGAAGATACAAGATTAACATATAGAAATCTGCTGCATTTCCTTACACTAACAATGAAATATTACAAAGAGAAAGTTTAAAAAAATCCCTTTTAAAATTGCATCAAAAAAAAAAAAAAACCAACCTAGGAATAAACCTGACCAAGGATATGAAAGACATACACTGAGGACAATAAAACACAGATAAAGGAAACTAAGATGATTCAAAGATACAAAAAGATACCCTATGCTCTTGGATTGGAAAAAATTGATGTTGTTAAAATGGCCATACTACCCAAAGCAACCTACAGATTTAATGCAATCTCTATCAAATTACCCATGACATTTTTCACAGGACTAGAACAAATAATCCTAAAATGTATATGGAGCCACAAAAGACTCAGAATTGCCAAAGCAATCCTGAGGAAAAAGAATAAAACTGGAGGCATAACCGTCCCAGACTTCAGTCAATATTACAAAGCTACAGCAATCAAAACAGCATGGTACTGGCACAAAAACAGACATATGGATCAATACAACAGAAAAGAGAGCCCAGAATAAAACCCACACATCTATGGTCAATTAATTTTCAACAAAGGAAACAAGAATATACAATGGAGAAAAGACAGTCTTTTCAGCAAGTGGTGTTGGGATAGCTAGACAGCCACATGTAAGTCAATGAAGTTAGAATACTCCCTCACACCATACACAAAAATGAACTCAAAATGCTTTAAAGACCTAAATAAAGACATGACACCATAAACCTCCTGAAAGAGAACATAGGAGAACATTCTCTGACATAAACTATAGCAATGTTTTCTTAGGTCAGTCTCCCAAGGCAAAAGAAATAAAAGCAAAAATAAACAAATGGGACCTAATTAAACTTAAAGGTTTTTTCATAGTAAAGGAAGTCATTAACAAAATGAAAAGACAACCTACAGAACAGGAGAATATATTTGCAAACAATGTGACTGAAAAGAGATTAACTTCCAAAATATAAAAACAGCTCATATGGCTCAATATTAAAAAAAAACACAATCCAATCAAAAAATGGGCAGAAGATCTAAATAGATATTTCTCTAAAGAAGACATACAGATGGTCAACAGGCACATGAAAGATGCACAATATCACTAATTATCAGAGAAATGCAAATTGAAACTACAATGAGGTATCACCTCACACCAGTCAGAATGGCCATCATTAAAGTCTATGAATAATAAATGGTGGAGAGGGTGTAGAGAAAAGGGAACCCTCCTACACTGTTGGTGGGAATGTCAATTGGTGCAGGCACTATGGAGAACAGTTTTGAGGTTCCTTAAAAACTAAAAATAGAGTTACCATATGATCCTGCAATCCCACTCCTAAGCATATATCTAGAGAAAACTCTAATTCGAAAAGATACATGCACCCCAATGTTCATATCAGCACTATTTACAATTGCCAAGACATAGAAGCAACCTAAATGACCACTGACAGAAGATATGAGATATATATATACATACATACACACACAGTGGAATATTACTCAGCCATAAAAAATGAAATAATGACATTTGTAGCCACATGGATGGACCTAGAGATTATCATACTAACTGAAGTAAGTCAGACAAAGACAAATACCATATGATATCAATTATATGTGAAATCTAAAAAAATGATACAAATGAACTTATTTACAAAACAGAAACAGACTCACAGACATAGAAAACAAACTTATGGTTACCAAAGAGGAAAATGGAGGAGGGATAAATCAGGAGCTTGGGATTAACAGATACACATTACTATACATAAAATCAATAAACAACAAGGACTTGCTGTATAGCACAGGGAACTATATCCAATATCTTGTAATAACCTAAAATGGAAAAGAGTCTGAAAAAGAGTATATACACACACACAGACACACAGACACACACACACACATATATATAACTGAATCACTTTGCTGTACATGTGAAACTAACACAACATTGTAAATCAACTATACTTCATAAAAAAGAGGGAAATTTGAAAGAAACATAACTGTAGACCTGTTACCTTGGCTTTATGAATAACAGAAGATATAAAGAAAAATACCATATGATATCACTTATATGTGGAATCTTAAAAAAAGACATAAATGAACTTATTTACAAAACAGAAAAAGACTCACAGGCATAGAAAACAAAGTTATGATTACCAGGGGTAAAGGAGATGGGAAGGGATAAATTGGGAGTTGGAGATTTGCAGATACTAACTACTATATATAAAACAGATCTACAAGTTTCTTCTGTACAGCACAGGGAACTATATTCAATATCTTGCTGTAACCTACGATGGAGAAGAATATGAAAAAGAATATATGTATGTATGTGTATGCCTGAAACATTATGCTGTACATGAGAAATTGACACATTGTAAACTGACTATACTTCAATTAAAAAAAAAGAAATTACAAAAGCAAAACAAAAAAGTGTAGTATTCTTAAGGAAATACTCTTTACATCAACAACTAAACCTCTGCCTCCTTTTCTCTCTGGACTGTTGCTTTCTAAATAATTAATAATAATTTTATTACACAAATATAAAATACTTTAGATTTATATAAATTATCTTTGGCAGAAATCAAAGCATGTCATATTTATCACCTTTGGCTCACATACCATCCCTGAGTGGCAAGCAGATGGTAGAATCAATTATCCTCCCTCAAATGAAAAGGAAACTTCTAGAAGTTAACTAATATATTGAGTTATAGCAGAAATCTGGGACTGAAATTAGGAACACACTATAGATTTCCCATCCCCAAAGTTACTCCTCTACTCTCTTCCTGTGCCCCTATCCAGAAAGGGTGGAGGTGAGGCATGTGGGCTGAATAGCCCCCTTCCCCTATTCCCACACCAATCAACTCTTCTCACTTCAATCCAAGAAGCTGATCTTTAGCTTGTTTTATCTATAGAATTTCCATGTAAGATTTTATTTGCTAAAATTGTTCTCAGGTTAAAAAAAATATATTGAAAACCCATTGAATCAAAGCCCCAGGAAATTGAGGATTTTCTTTGTTTTAAAATACAAACTTTCAGTGATATAATAATGCCTTCCACTTATATGACACTTCTACTTCTTTATAGAGCTTTCATAGACATTTCATTTGGCAAGAAGAACAAACTTAATCAATAAAGGCAATTAATTAAGACTCCGCATTCACAAATGTGTTAAGTTCAGTTAACATTTAATTTTCTCTGTTAACGGGAAATGGACCCAGTATGTATGTACAAAATCTACATACAAACTAAAAACTTAATTAGAACAAGTGGTTTCTAATGTCTTTCTCTTTAAACTTTGGCTGGAGGTCCTAAAAAGTATCCACAGTGGAGGAGAAACCCCCATAATGTATGTGGGTTTTATTTCCTGTCTCTCCTGCAGGAGAGCCATGGTGAAAAAGTGAAGTAAGAATCTTGAAAAAGTAGACTTTTGAAACCCTCAAAAAATCTTTCCAAAAATGAATTGCCAAAATTTCACATGATAAAAGCACATTTTGAAAAAATGAGTTAAAAATCTTCTGATGGGCAGATATTAAAACATCAACAAAAGCATAGCTTAATTTTGGGCCGTTACTGAGACCAAGAGGAGAGGCAGGCCACAGCTATGAGTGACAATTGGCCCCAGTTCGCCTGGACAGTTACAGTTAACAACTGTTATCCTGGCATAATTGTTAGTAGCTCCCTCTTTAGCTTTCACAAGCGTCCTGATTTGGACAATAAATTATATGGTTATCCAAGCTATAAGGAAACAACACTAAAGCACAAATGACTGAAATGGGAACATTTCCTACCTTTTTTCCATTTCTCCTTCACCCACAGATGTTCAAACTGACATCATGCACAATCTAAATTATAGATATGAGACTTCCACTCTCTTCTATTCATTTTGACCAGTGATTTGCAACCCTGTGTGTTCACTGGAATCACTGAAAAGATGAAAAATACTGATGCCTGAGAAACACTTTGGAACAATTAAATCAGTGTCTTCAGAGGTAAGGCCTAGTCATCAATACTGTCTCAAAGCCTCCGGGATAATGCTCATGTGCAGCCAGGGTTGAGAACCACTGATTCTGACAGTAATCAAGTAATTATTTCTATTATAAGGCACCTGATATTCTGAGTGATCTATGAAACTTAACATCTCCTTGGGGAAGAAGGATGTCCCTGCCCACCACCCTTAATCAAGGCATTATCCCTTTTGCTGCATCCTCTGGGTGGCCAAAGGTCCTGTTCATTCTTGTTATCCTCTGTTCACACAAGGATAAATCATTCTACTTTTTCCTCTGAAAACTTCAATGCCTGCAGTGATAATATAACAAAGATTGAACTATAATAGTCCAAATAAAGAGCTCCTTTGTCCTGGGATAAAGGCACTTGAAGTGATAAGTGAAAAAGGCATTTGAAGGGACCTTCAAGTTGGCCACTGATTATTTGATGGAAGCTCTGACATTCTGAAAGCTTAGCAACCGAAGCTAGGTGGCAGTCCTGCTTAGGCAATTAAAGGAGACACCAGAAAGACAATTATAAAGAAGATCCACACAGAAGGAAACTAAAAAGAAGTTACCACCAATTTAACACCAGCATGAGAGCATGGGCAGAACTAACTTGCTAACGTCATGTCTTCAAATATAGTCTTCCTTATCAAAGTTGGGGAATTTCCCTAAAATTGTGGGCAACTCTTGAAGTTTTGGATGTTTCTCAAAATTCTCCATAGCTTCTTCACATTCCAGGCTTCTGGAGATTGCTCCTATCACTTCTTTTCAGGCTAGTAGTCTATAAATGGACACTGGTTAAACATTTATCTTACTCCTAGAAAAGGAAAGAACGTCAAGAGGTTATGGAGAATATTGAGAAGCATCTGAAATGGTAATGTATGTTACAGATACCCAAAACAGTAACAAAATGTGATTCTCTCAAAAGAACAGTATCTATATGTCTATAAAGATATCTACCAAAATATTAATAGCATTTATCTCCAAGTCAGGGGATTTGTGGAGATTTTTATGTTCTTTTTCATACTTTTCTGTCTTGTTTAACTTGTTTTACAATAAACACATGTCCTTTTATTTTAAAATTTTACTGTTTTTATGGGAGTCATAATGTCCTTCAATTCACTAATAATGTCCATTAGTGATTAGACAATTAGCAGATCATGACTGTTTTCTGTCACGTTTAGTCTCAGCCCAAGGCCTACTTTACTTTAATTGATGGCTCCCCTAATTAGAGTTGTTAATGGGTGATGCCAGTGTGTGTTCATCTCAGACAATCAATAGATTGTGCTTGTACATACTCTGATCTGTAAAGCTAACCAGAAGTTGATGGGTTTTTTTGTTTGCTATTGTTTTGGGGAATACCCATGATGAGGCTACAGTGTACTGAATTGTGTAAACTTCATACATTCTAAAATATTTGACCAACTCTTTCTCATAGCAGAAGTAATTTTAGAAATTACAAGATAAATGGATATATCAGAACTAAGAGCTCAGAAAGATTGCAATTCTTCTAAACACATATTCATTTAGTTATTTGAGTGAAGCAGAGTAAATTAAGAAGTACAGTTGGGAATACAACTGACAGTAACAGTTGAGTAGCTCAATGACTGACTGACCTTTCTCAAAAATAATGCTTCAATGGATAATCAGATATTGCGTGGGATTTTCCTGTTGCCCTGGAGTTACAGTTAAGGCCCAAAGTGGATAACAAAAGACTAATTACTCTAAATCTAAGTTCATCAAGCCATTTAGAGTTGGGACTAGCCACCCCCCTGAAAGGCGTATGAACTGGAGAGCAAAATAACAGACACTCCCACCACCCACCCTACCCCATCTCTCTCCTAGTTAATACAAAGTGAGAACTGGGGGAAAGCCCATGGCTCTTTAGTATCTATAAAGTGAGCAGTTTTAAACCTTCACCATTACCATATATCCTTTCTCTGACTGGGCTGAGGGAGGATGCTCTCTTTGTTCAAAACCAAGATGGGAGTTTCAAGAGAATTACTCATAAAGTGATGGATGCATACTAGAAAAGGAGGCTGGAATTTCAATCTCTCATCAGATATCTCCATAGCCAGAGACTTGCTGGACTGTCCCTGTACTATTGGAGGAGGGAAATGAAAATTGGCAGGAGATGGCAAGGTGAGGGACTACCAGAGAGGATTCCAGGAACAAACTCCAATTAAGTTCACGTTTCCTGAGAGGGACAGAAGATGAATACCACATGAAGAGAGAGAAGATGCAACTGGGAGGTCCAGTTCTGCTGCACCACGGCAGCATGGGAGGAAACAGGCTTAGCCATCAGAAGAATATGTTGTGGCAGCAACAGCTGGAAGATCTAAAGGAACTACCTAGAATGTAGCCCAGAGACAGGATTTTAAAAACTATAAAAGAAAAATTAAATGACATGGAGGAAAGGAAATTCAGGGAAACTGCTAAACTTTTAACTCATGAATTATTAATTCTTTCAGACTTTCTACATAGATAATCACATCATCTGCTATAATGGCAGCTTTCCCTTTTTTCAATTCTCATACATTAAATTTTCTTCTTGTTTTATTGCACTGGCTAGCACGTCCGGTACAGCTGAACAGAAGTTGTGATAGAAGGCTGCTTTGGGTTTTCTTTTTATCTGATCTTAAAGATAATTCTTTCATTTTGTCACCATTAAGTGCAATAATTGCTGTCAATATTGATAGATGTCTTTTATCAGGTAAGAGAAGGTCCTTTTATTTCTAGTTTGCTGACTGTTATGATTATGAGTCTGTACTTGACTTTATTATCAGATTGATTTTCTATATCCATGTGGTTTTTCACTTTTAAATTATCAATGTGGTAAATTACATTGATCAATTTTCTAATATGAAATTAATGTTACATTTCTGGAATAAACTAAACATAGTAATCTTTTTAAAACTTGCTAAATTTAGTTTGTTAATGTAGTGCTTTGGGTTCCTATGTCTATATTCATCATTGAGAACAGCCTGTGATTTTCCTTTCTTGTACTATCCTTGATTTGTGTTTGGAATCAAGGTTGTGGTAGCCTCACCAGTGAGCTGAGGTGCATCCCCTCTTCCTCTGCTTATCTTATGGTCTACCATATAATACGTTTTTATAAGTGTTCCCTATATGCTTGAAAAAATGTGCTTTCTCTAGTTTGGGCATGCAGTGTCCCATGAATGTCCAGTCCACTGGACCAAGGTTACTGATTGTCATATTCAAATCTTCCCCCCAAATGGATAAAAGTCTACTGCATTTCTACAAACAGTCAACAATCTGTTAGAAAATGTGTCTCCTCTACTTCTTGAGTTTTGTTAGTAAGTTTTTGGCTCATTGCCATATTTCACAACATTTGCAATCTCCCGTCTACTTTAGTATTTGGCATATAT
The DNA here is from genome assembly GCF_048773025.1 of Camelus bactrianus. NCBI lineage: Eukaryota > Metazoa > Chordata > Mammalia > Artiodactyla > Camelidae > Camelus > Camelus bactrianus. The sequence continues at coordinate 30,160,585 of NC_133575.1, forward strand.
TTAAGAGAAGGTAATGCCTATTGCCAGTTCATTTGTCACAGAGTATCCATCTTTTGTTTGAGAAAATGTTTATTTTAGTTTCATCAAAAATATTTCAAAGGAATATTTTTCCTGAATTCTTGTAAATCTGAAAATATTTATCTGTTGGCTCTATACTTGAACATTTTAGATGGTTATAATGTTCTTAGGACTCTTTTTTCCCTTAGAAGTTTATAGGCATTGTTGTATTTACCCTCTTCTAGGGTTGAATATTATCAACTTTGTTTTTTTCCCTTGTAGGTGATATAATCTTTATGTTTTACTGCCCACAGGACACTTTGTTTCTGAAGTCTAGAAAATTTACTAGGATATGTTTCATTTTTGCTCATTCTGTCAGTCAAGGTTCAGTCATTAAAACAGACATCATGCTAGGTATTTCAACAGAGGGGATTTAATATAGGGAATTTACATGGGTGTAAGAGGGCTGAAAGAACAAAAGGAGAACACTGACTGGGGGAGCCCAGAGGTAATATCTGCAGGAAATATCACTTCCAAGACTGGGAAAATAAAGAGGGGAGATGATCAGAACCTAGAAGCTTGGAGAAGACCCTGCAGAGTTGAACCTCAGACCTCTGAAGAGTATACACTTCCCGCTGCTGCTGTTATCTCAAAGGGGCAAGTTCAGTCAGTTATGCAAATACCAAAAGAAGCTGGAGACAGGAACCAATAAAGTATTACTGCTGGGTCTATGCTGATGGGGAGTATCATATGAAGAGAAGGAAGGATGTTCCCTTCTCCTGTCTTCCAATATTGGTAGAGCCTAACAAGAAACCAGCTGGCAAATGAAAAATGTAATTTTCAGAGTCTCAGCCCCAGCATCACCAAGTGGAATATAGAAGAAGAGTATGTTTGGAGCTGAGAGGTTAATAATTGGCATGCTCATTCAGTATCAAATTTTCCTAGGATACATCATGCCATTCCCATCTGTATATTCAAAGGCTTTTTTCATTTCAGCAATGTTTTCTTGATTTATACCTGTGATTTTTTTTTTCTGTTGTATTGTTTGGTCCTTAGGTTTTTTTTTTCCCTGTGGTGAAAGGAAAGAAAAAAGTGTATCCACAAATGACAAATGCTGGAGAGGCTGTGGAGAAAAGGGAACCCTCCTTCACTGCTGGTGGGAATGCAGTTTGGTGCAGCCACTGTGGAAAACAGTATGGAGATTCCTCAAAAGACTAGGAATAGACTTACCATATGACCCAGGAATCCCGCTCCTGAGTATGTATCGTGAAGGAACCCTACTTCAAAAAGACACCTGCACCCCAATGTTCATAGCAGCACTATTTACAATAGCCAAGACATGGAAACAGCCTAAATGTCCATCAACAGGTGACTGGATAAAGAAGTGGTGGTATATTTATACAATGGAATACTACTCAGCCATAAAAACCGACAACATAATGCCATTTGCAGCAACATGGATGCTCCTGGAGAATGCCATTCTAAGTGAAGTAAGCCAGAAAGAGAAAGAAAAATACCATATGAGATCGCTCATATGTGGAATCTAAAAAACAAAAACAAAAACAAACAAACAAAAAAAACAAAGCATAAATACAAAACAGAAATAGACTCACAGACATAGAAAACAAACTTGTGGTTGCCAAGGGGGCAGGGGGTGGGAAGGGATAGACGGGATTTCAAAATGTAGAATAGATAAACATGATTATAGTGTATAGCACAGGGAAATATATACAAGATCTTACGGTAGCTCACAGAGAAAAAAATGTGACAATGAATATATATATGTTCATGTATAACTGAAAAATTATGCTCTACACTGGAATTTGACACAACATTGTAAAATGTTTATAAATCAATAAAAAATGTTGAAAGAAAGAAAAAAGTGGTGAAAAGACACACATACAATATGGCTAAATTAATTCCAAGTTTGTTAACTACAACACATATAAATCTAGCAGCAGGGAAGTGACCACACAAAGCAGCATGGCTCTGCATGGCTTTCAGAGGTCACCACCACCACTAAGCCTTTAACAAGGGAACAGCTGCCACTGTCACTGTCTGCACAGGGCAGTCTTGCTGGATCTAAGAAGCTTAATTTCATGTTTGTAATTCAGGATGATACTTTGGGAAAATAGTAATAATGTCACAGACATAGCTTAACTTTTTTTTTTTATTCTCAGGTCCACTTTAGAACCCCAAATCCCTCCTAGTATCTGAGGAAAGAAACCCAAACAACAAAAATATATTGAAGATAAAAATAATATAGTGACTAATTTTAAGATTCTTTCATTTCTTGTTCTATTTAGAGCCTTTGACTAATAAACCTGCCCCCAAATCCTTACCTTTAGAGTTATCTCAAGCAACTAGGCACATGAAGTTCAACTGAAGGATATTTTATCTGTGTGCTAGTGTAACCTTTAGTTAACACAGAAACCAAAAACTACATGTGGAAATTGCATTTTGTTCTAGGGTAATTGCTCTCCTCCATAATGACGAGTGTGGTGGGTGGATTTGTGAGCTTTCACTGCTAGTCACACATCTGCTATTCCTCACCCTGATGTAGTCATCTTTTGCAAATTACTCTCTCAAATGGGAAGCTTCATCTGAAAGTAGACACTTTACTAGAGACACTATTTGAGTAACAGTTTGAAAGAGTTGAAGTTTAAAGGGAATACCATGGAGGGCTGATAACTAAATCAACCACAGGAAGCTGAAATGAATGAGTTATTGACCTGACCAGTGCTTGCAAGGACAGGAAAAATACATATATTCTCTCCACCTCAGTCTCTTCTAGTGACACTTTAGGTCTGGCTCCATCAACCTATATTTTAATTACTGTTTTACTGTCCCTTCCCCTTGCTCACATTTTTAGGTTTATCCTGTATTAAAAATAATTGTATCCCTACCTCCCACAGGCTGCCAAACTCACTGCAATTAAATTTTTAAAAAATTCTCATAACCTGCTCACTGCTTATCCCTCTGAACTGTGTATTCCATTTTTGCTGCCCCACTGAAACCACTCACCAAGGTCACAGATGAACTGCTAATTGTCAATCCCATTGTTTTTTCCTTCTCCCTATTCCTCTCCATCTCTCTCCATTTTTTTTCATGTTGTTCTCTTTGAGCCTCTGTCTTCTCCTGATTTTAACACCAAAGCCTCTTTGTTCTGCTTCTATATGCTCCTTCTCTGTCTTCTGCACTGATTTTTCTTCCTCCTCTTGCTCCTAAATCCTTCCCAAGACTTTCTCATTGGTTATCTTTTTCCTCATTTTTGAATCTTGCTGAGTTCACCAATGTCCGTGGTTTCATCTGCCACTTATATCTCAGTGCAATTATTTTCTCAAGCTCTATTCCCACGTTCACAACTTCCTAGTGGACATTACTCCCTGCATAATCCAACATCTCAAACTCAGAAAGCCCAAAGGTAAATTCATCATGTTCTTCCACAAATTATCCCCTTTCCCAAAGGCTGGAAGCCTGTTCTTTGTCCATCACTTTATCCAATCAGTTGCCAAATCTGTAAGCACTCTGCCTTTGCAACATCTGCATCTGCCTCCTGTATTCCATTCTCACTACCCTACTCGCAATCCTCACAATCACTCATTTTGCTTTTGTAATAAGCTTCTGATTTCTCTTCCCCTACCTTTCCTTTCTTGTTCCAGTCAATCAAATTCAGTGTAGTCAAATTAATTTCCTAAAGTAGCGCAATAATAGTTCACTTGTTCAAAAACCTTTAATAGCTCCTCCGTTCCTTTTCAGTTAAATGCAAAGTTTTCATCCCCACATTCAAGCTGCTTTGTGATCCATCCCCAACCCATCTATGCTTGGCTTTTTCCCATCTACTCCTACTATATCCTACAAGAAAACTGACTTACTTGTTCCCTAAATCTGTCTCCATATTCCCTATCTCCATGCCTCTGTTCATACCACTTCCCTCATCTCAGCTTGTGAAAATTTTGACCAATATTCAATATCATTTTGGATGTCTTCTGTTCTGTCTTCTCTTGTAAAAATCTGGGTGAAACTTCTGCCAAGACCCCATCTGAAACTTCAGTTACAGCAATTATTACATTTTGCATCTAATTACAGTTTTCTGTGAACTTGTTTTATCCCCCTACTCAGACTGGAACCTGCATTTTTAAATTGGGTAACATATTGGACAGTATCAGTGCTCCACCCAGATATCCCTTTTTGCCACTTTACTATTATGTGCCCTCCCTCCAGCAACATCAGTGTTCTCTGAATTGCCAGGCCAGTGCCTGGCAGCTCTTCTTCAGAGCTGCCCTCAGGCTACTGGAGCTGCTTTGCCCACAAGGTCAGAGGGCTAGTGCTGGGAGCTCCCATCCCCCCACTCTACCTTGAGGAGGGTGGTTGCTGACCAGGGGATTTTGAGCCCGAATGGGAGTATGAAAGCACAGCTGCCTGACCTCAAGATGATACAACTTGGAGGGCTGCCTCACACTGAGAGTCCCTCTGCAGGATCAGGCTGAAGTTAACCCTTGCAGGATTTTTGCTGAGATATCACCCTGGCTTGACTTCCTCTTCTCTGCTCCCTAACCCATCTGCCTGTCTCTCAGGGTGCTGCTAGGCAACCATGGCCAAGACAAGAAATAGTTCTGGGTACCTACCACATGCCAGGCACCATGCTAAAAGTGCACATATGTAATTTCATGTAAATTTAACCCTCACAACAACCCCGAGAGCTAAGTACTATTATTATTCTGAATTAATGGATGGAGAAATTGAAGTTTAGAGAGGTTAAATAACTTTTTCAAGGCTATGTAGCTACTAGGTGGCAGTGCTGGGAATCCAAGCAAGGCTTCAGAGGCAGTTCAGCCAACCATTTGGCTAGGCTGCTTCCAAAACTGCTAAATGGAAAGCAGACATCTTAGAGGGTCCCCCATGATTCCTGGCTTTTGGTTTTCACACCCGTATGTAGTCCCCTCCCCTTGAGTGTGAACTGAACCTAGTGATTTGCCTCTAACAAATACAATATGGTGATGAGATGACACTTCCATGATAGTCACACAAGATTGTAAATTCCCTCTTGCCAGCAGACCCTCTTGCTGGCTTTGATGAAGCAAAGTTGCCATGCTGGGGAGGACTATGTAGCAAGGAATTCAGGGTGGCCTCCAGTCAAGAGTTGGCAAACAATTGAGGCCCTCAGTCTGAACATTTGCAAGAAACTGAATCTTGCCAATAACCACGTGAGTGAGCTTAGAAGTGAATCCTTTCCCAGTGAGATTATAGCCACAGTCCACACCGTGACTGCAGCCTATGAGAGAGCCTGAGCCAGAGGGTTCAGTTAAGCTGTGCCTGAATTCCTGACTCATAGAAACTGGGAGATAATAAGTGTGCGGTATTAAAAACCAAAACCAAAAACCAAACCAAACGAAAGCAACAACAACAGTAAAAAACAACTGCTGCCTGGAAAGCAGAGAAGGAGTCAAGCTTGTTATTCTGTGTTAACACTTGCAACTTCTGGCTCAGTGGCTTACCAATAAAAATTCTAACTGATAATCTATCACCTCCGGTAATTTTACAATTCAATAAATTTAGCTAGAATGGTGGCAATAAACAGCTAGAAAAGCATTAACTTTCCAGTGTGATTGGTACTTAGTGCCCTTAGAACAACAAAGTAAACAACAAATAAATTATTTGTGTGTGTGAGGATTGGGTAAAGAATTTTTTTAATGCAGCCAAATGAGCTCATGCCTTTGTGCTTGTTTCAATTAATCAATCAATAAGCCACAATGCAAATTGGTTACCAGCTGGCTTTTTGTGCAATTATAAGTTAAGTTATGTTCAGTGCCTCTGAGTCAACATCATGTTTTCCAACATGTGCCTCTCCCTGCCCCTGCATCGCCACCCACGTATAGCACAGTTGCCATGTAAATGGACATCAGCCAAGGATGCTTTCTCCAGCTCTCTATTCCTCTTGTTGCCATGCAATGACAGATTAAAACTCAGAGAAGATAGAAGTAAAATTGAAAAACATGCAGCCCTTCAACGCCCACAGCAAGAAAAGGTAATAATGGAACAAATGACAGTGAGCCGTAGTCAGCCACAATGATGGCAGGAGTAGAAAAAGTCCAGAAGATAAAAGCAATTGCATAATGACCCACAGGGAGAAACACACACCTTCTCCATCCATTTCAAACAGCGGTTGGCAACAACTGCCCTGATTTATCTGAGATTGTTCTCGTTTTAGCACTGAAAGTCCTGTGTCCTGGGAAACAGCTCAGTCCCTGGCAAACCAGAATGGCTGGTCACCCTAGCAACAACCATTAAATTTCCAAAGGGCTCTGCTCCCATTGATGTCTACTTCTTAATTGGAGGGGTCAGTAAAAAGCCATTTTCTTAAACTTTTCTTTTTGAAAGCTATAAATTTTCTATTGGCAGAGCTTATTTTTTAAGGTAGTGCCATAAATTCTGTTTCTTTCACTAAAAAGTGAAAAAGACATTGGTAAGATTTTACTAATCTTACTCAGATGATATATTTAAGATAACAAGTAGGGGATGAGATACAGAAGTAAGATTGGAAGACAGAAAGCTGTCAAAAATAAGGACCAAAAGCACATTTAAGTTAAATCGATTATACTTCAATAAAAAAATTCATCAGGATATTATTGACTGATGCAATCATTTGGCTGAATATAAAGGCACAAATTAATTAAGCTGGTAGTTACTTTTCACCCCTAGAGATGTGGGCCTTACAGTTTTCAAATTTTATAGCTAGAAGATACCTTGGAGGTAATCTAATCTAAGCTCCTACTGTTTAGATGGCATTCAAGGAAGCTTAAGCTTGCCTTTTGCTGCCTGTTGCAGACCACTGGTTTGGGGAGATCTTAATAGGTTTATATGATAAAAGGGTTCCTTGGTCACATAAGTTTGGGAAATATCAAGGTAAGCAATATCAAACAAGTTTCTTGACTGCAGGCATTTTATATGCCCACAGTGACTCACTCAAAAATGTACATTTGAATCACCTGGGGAACTCTTAGAAACTGCAGGTGACTGGGCTCCCCTCAGATCCAGGGAATAAGAGAAAAAATATCACTCTGTGGATGGTTCCGATATTCACCTGGTAAAGAATCACTGGCTAACATGGATGAAACTAGAGATGATCATATTAAGTAAAGTAAGTCAGACAGAGGAAGACAAATATCATATGATATCATTTATATGTGGAATCTAAAAAAAAAAAAGATACAAAGTTTATTTACCAGAAATAGACTCACGGACCTAGAAAACAAACTATGGTTACCAAAAGGGAAAGGGCTGGGAGGAATAAATTAGGGGCTGGAGATGAACAGACACACACTACTATATATAAAATAGATAAACAACAAAGACCTAATGTATAGCACAGGGAACTATATTCAATTTCTTATAATAAGCTATAATGGAAAAGACTATGAAAATGAACATATGTATGTACGTATAACTGAATCGATTTGTTGTACACCTGAAACTAACACTGTAAATCAACTACACTTCAAAAAATAAAATTAAAAAAAAAAATCACAGGCTACTGCACACTATGAATCTGTAAGAGCAAGAAAATATCTGCAATATATGCCAAACTTCTTGATCATATGTTTTTTCTTCCCTCTCTCCTTCCCTTCAACCTACTTTCCTTCTTTTACTCTTCCATCCTTCCCCTTCCCCTTCCCTCTTTCCTTCCTTTTGGTTTTGGGAAATACTGATTTATACTCTGAGGTTTTATTTGTTTGATCAACCATTATAAGGGGGAAAAAAGAAAATCAGAATGATATCTGTAAATGAAATTTTATTTATCTAAAGACAGACTACACTTTCTTTATCTAACTATTTGATATGAAAATTAAAACCATATAGGAAAGTAAGGGGAGTAGTACAGTGAACCCCCTTAAACCATCACCGGCTAGTTTCAACAGCTATCAACAAATGGCCCTCTTGTTTCATCTATACCTTCAACCACTTCTCCCCTCTCCCCACCGCTGGAGTTTTGTGAAGCAAAATCCAGATAATCATATTATTTTACTGATAAATATTTCAAAGTATATTTCTAAAAGGTAAGAATTCTTTTAAATATAATTGAAATACCATTATCACATCTAAAAATTGACAATAATTCTTCAATACTATTAAATATTCAATTAGTATGCAAACTAAGAAATTAGCTTAAGGTGACTTGACATCTCAGTGATAATAAATTTTCCTAACCAGAATATGGTATGTCTTTTCATTTGTTCATGTGTAGTCTTGTGCCTATCAGAAACGTGTTATAGTTTTTCTCATATAGGTTTTGGAGTTTTTGAAAATAAGTTTCCACCTGAGTATTATATTTGATTTATTTTGGTTAATTATTTGCTGTTTTAAATGGGGTCTTCTCTTCCATTATTTTTTCTAACCTGTTATTTTTTATATATACAAAGCTTATTAATTTTAATCAACTTTATGAAGGTATAATTTACATACAACAATACACACAGATTTTAAGTGTACGGTTCAATGAGTTTTAATAAAAGTATATACCCACTTAACCACCATCCTTGTTATTGATTTATATATGTATATGTTGATTTTATAAACCGTTTATTTACTAAATTCTATCTTTAATACATACTTTCACAATTCTTACTAGCTTTTGGCTAATCATTTGAAAAAGGATCACATTCCAATTTCTTTTTTTGGTTTTACTTCTCACTCTATCCCATCATGCCAAAAAGATTTTCCAGTCAATGCTGTTATAGGAATAGAGTCAATGTCAAAGTCTGACTGCTCCTAGAGATGTAAATTGTTGTTACAGGCATAAAGAAACATGATTCTCTTTGCAACAGGTGTCATGCTAAATGCAAGTTTACTGATGCAAACAGCTAATAATAATTGGAATGTGAGCTGACTCAAGAATAGATATCCGGCTCATTAATATTTGCTTCAGAGAAATAGGCTCAAATGTTCTTCTTGAGTCTCAGTGGGTCCAATGACCTGGGTGTTCAGATGAATAAATTTATAGCTGATCTCAGTACTAGAGTTGTCATTACTCAGAGAATTCCAAATGACCACTGTCTGGAAAAATGTGTTTACCAAGCCCCAGCTGTTATACTTAATAAATATTTAGGAAGCTACAGTGACTGGCAATGGTCTCAGTGCTCCCAAAGTGTGATGATTTTATTTGAAAGTTGAAAGGCAGCCAACTCACTCACCTAGCTGATACCAGAAAAGAGTAACAGTTTCGCATGGGAGTGTGCGCTTTACAGGTGGAGTCTCCCCTGAGACAATCAACACTATGGGGATAGACTGTTACCTACCTCGGGGCTAGATAATGAGCAATACATGGAGCAAGGATGTGGGGGTCAAAGGGTGAGGCACACTGCTTGAAGGATAAAAGGAGAAAAGAATGGGTTCTTCTGGAAGTTCCTAGAGCCAATAGAGGCTGTAACACATAATTTATTAATTAATCTTTGTCTTAGTTTGGGGTTCTGGAAAAGCAGACCCTCAGCAAGGATTTGGGCATGACTAGTTTACTGGGAGAGGAGGTATGATCTCCAGAAGCATGGTGAAGGAAGGTAGGAAAATTGATAAAATGTGTGTAAATGAAAGGATTATTACTGCTGCGGGAAACCCGGGGCTCAGTCTTACTTGGCATTTTCTGAGATACTGTGTAAAACATGTTTCAGAATTGTCCTGCTGACAGCTGAGGACACTGAGATATTTATACACTAATTTCCATCCCTTATCAGTTCAAGGTCATTATGAGGGAAGGGGCAAAAGTTTTTACACGTCTGAACTCTCCCATATGCAGACCAAGCATGCTCCTGTGGCCAGAAAGTACCCTCTGGCAAAGAGCTGTATGAGAACTATTTGCAAGCAATTTCCAGGGTAGATGAAGAGGATGTAGGTGCTGTAATTCTATATTGCTTGTGTTCCTCTCTGGTTGTTTTTTATTTGTGAGTTTCATTTTACCAACAGGAATGTAAACTCTCTGAATGCATGGCCCACATCTTAAAGTATTTGTATTGCTTCCTCCATAAATTCTGGTGATCTCCTTGCTACTGTTAGATTAAATCCACTAAACCCACCATGACCAGGGCCTTGCCCAGACTTTCTCTCCAGACTTCTCTTCGCTCTCTCATTCCAAGCACTCCAGTCATTCAGTTTGCCTCAAGTGCCTCCTCTCTGTCTAGACCTTTTCTTCCCTTGTCCAACTGGGCAACACTGATCATCTTTCAAGATCAGTTAAGTAATTCTTCTTTCATAAAAGTATTCCATGTTCCACCCAAGTAGAGCAATCCACCCTTCTTTGCAAACCACTACTTGGCTCTTACTTCTACTATACAATTTACATACTGTACTGAAGTTTATGTTTTTATGTGTTTGTCTTGCCTACCAGAGTGTGATCTCATTGAGAAAGTAAACTGTCTGAAATATTTCTTCATCTGCAGCACTTAGAGCCTGGTACAGAGTAAATGCTTAATAAATATTTTTGAATGAATAAATGAACATAACCAGTAAATACTTACAAATTAGATGAAACAAGAGGCTGGACATACCTGCTTTGGGCACCTCTAATAAAAACTATCAAATATTTGTAGATTGAATGGAGAATATCCCCTAGAATTGCATGTCATCGCCCTTCAGCCAAAGACAACCAAGAACACACTTGTAGTTAAATACGTTGGAATTCTACTCATTGAAGAGAAAGAACACACATCATGAGGGACTGTGGGTTGTCTCAGTAAGAATATGTAGAAAGAAACTATTGTAGGATTTGGGCTTTGGATAGATGATTTGGGACCAAGGAAGCAGAGATTTGCTCTAGATTAGATGTCATCAGAAAGTGAGGGAATGCAAAGATTGGGTATTTTGTGAAAGTCACAGTGACTCTGGTTTTGCCTGTGCTTAGACAAAATTATGAAGTGACTTCGTTTTGTTTCATTTTATCATGGTCTCAGAGTAACTTTAAGTTTGGTCTTCTTTGAAATTGTTCATGTCCAACAGAACAAAATGGCCTGGCTGTGAACGTTTGACTGGCTTGCAATAATACTGGGGTCTAGTTGTGAATGTCAGATAAGTTTTGAACATCAGGGAATGCATTTTTTGAGATGATGATCAAAGAGAAAGGCCCCAAAGAAAGGTTATAGTATGTCTACATACTGATAGCATTCACAGGTGTGGAATAAGAGCTGAAAAGAAGGGAATAAAAGTGAAAAATCCTGCTCTATGATTTTTCAAGTTGACAGGAGTTTTAAATCCTGAAGCTCTGCATAGTACTAAAGGCATATCTTGACTGAAAGAAACTTTTTTTTCACCAGAAAAGCAAGTAGCATACATTCTTCTTTGAAGATATAAAATCATAAGGTCTAGAAAATTAAAATGCTTAATCCAGCAGCAATATCACTTGCTCAGTGATAAAATAATAGGATTTCCTTTTCCTTGCCTCCCTGTTCTGACTACTCTCTTTTAAAAAAAATATTGTTGACATCCTTTTTTGGGGATGAGGGTTAGATGAGAAATCTGAAAGTATATAATTTATGTCGGGGAAGGAAAAAAAATTTGTAATTTTCTTGTATTTAAATTGTTTTTGAAGCCCTGTGACTAGAAATCTGAGTCCACAGGGTCAATATTATAATATTCATCCAACAAATTATTTTTGAGTACTTGGTATAAGTTAGGCACTATGCTAGATGCAGTAGTTATAGGTCTAAAAGATCTGTGATTGACTTTTAGGGGACATTTTTTATTTAGATATAAATCCAAACTTTCAGAAAAGTTGCAACAATAGTTTACCCTTCCTACCGATTCACCAATTGTTTTTCCTAACCATTTTTGAGCAAGTTAGAGAAACTGTGCCCAGCCTACCCCTAAATACTTTGGTGTATATTTTCTAAAAGCAAGGACATTCTCCTACGTAACTACCACACAATTATCCAAATCAGGAGATTTAACATTGATACAATATCATTATCCAATTCATAGTCCATATTAAAAAGTTTATAAATTGTCCCAATGTCCTTTATAGTTTTCCCCCTACACTGGTCCAAGATCACGCATGTAGCTGTCATGTCTCTAACCTGGAACAATTTCTTAGTCTTTCTCTGCTTTTCTTGACCTTCATACTTTTGAGAAGTACAGGCTAGATATTTTGTAGAATGCCGCTCAACTTGAATCTGATGTTTTCTCAGTATTAGATTCAGGGAATGAATTTTTTGCAGGAATATGTACTTGATTTAAAATCCCAGAATAGCTGCCTCCTCCTACATCCCCCACACTTTGACCTGACGCCTCATGCAGTTGAGGGCCCTTCGAGGTCTCCTGGTAAAATCCAGACTTTTTTCTGCTTCCTATTAATCCCTAACTTAGCCAACAGAACTGCTAAAATCCTGGGGATGTCTGCTTTTTGGGGAGTTTATAATCAGCTGAAACCTTGTATTAATTCAAAACTCTTTCCTAATGTGTGCCCTTTCCCACCCCTATGGATTACTGCCTGTTTCATTATTATTGCAAAGAATAAATTATTCATCAAGGTGGATAAATGGATTATGGAGATAAATAACATGACATGAATGCAGTAAAAATGTCCTTTTCTAAATAAGTAGTATTTTTAACCTAACCCTCTAAGACTGTACATCTTTCTGGAGAGAGTCAACCACATAGATTCCAAAAGTAAGAGCCTTAAACAGGCCATATAGTAAAGAAGTTCAAGGCCTCAGTGATGCCTGGAGTTTTGACTGTGCCTTTTCAGTTCCTGCTCCCTCATGCTGACATACCCAAGGCTACCAAGAAGTGTTAAGGAGGAGGATGTGTGGGCAAAAAGAGTGGGCAGAGAAGAACTGGAAACTATGCAAAGAGTAGCAGCCAGCAGCTAATTAGTTTCAGCTCTGAAACGACCCTTTTGTGTGGCTTGTCCTTCCAGAGAGGTTAAAATGCTATCATGCCTACTTTTAGCAGTGGGTCATCAAAACAATTAATCCCAGGTCCTAAATAAGGTGGCTCCCCTTATTCGGCTAAAGAGAAAGTGGTCCTCCTTCATTTTCTTTTTTCCCCTTCCTACATACTGAATGTCACAACCAAGAAATGAGCAAATCCCCACATTTCATTCACTTCCATACATAGGGCCTATTTAGAGGGAGAAATGATCATTAAAGAATCTTGTAGAATCTAAAGTTATCTATTTTCCTGAAACTGAGAAGCAAGCTTGAGATGTTACTATCACAGTTCTTTACTAAGCTCTGCTGGGATATAAAATCAGTTGATAAAAACAGCTAACCAGTATTGTGCATTTAGCAAGTGCTGGGCCATGACTTAGGGATCTTATATGGCTTGTTTCATTTAATCCTCCCTAAAATCTTTGCATTGGATAGTATCATCTTTATTATGATCATGTCCAATTTTTCAGAGGAGGAAGCTGGGACCAAGAAAGGTGAAGAGACTAGACCAAGATGAGTTAGCAGCAAGATCTGAACAGTCAGACCCAGCACCCATTGCTCAACCACTATGCTTTCTGCCTTTCAGACTGCAACTTGCCTACAGTCTAGTGGGCACCATAAGACGACTAAGAGAAGAAGAATGGATGCCAGATGACTTGTTTGGGTTGGTCAAGGGAGATTTCACAGAAGGCAGACTGGAACTAGGCTGAAAAGTAGACTGAGTTTGATTTAGTGAAGAGGAGTATGAAGGGCTTTCCAGGTGAGGGGAACACATGATAACTGCAGGTACTGGAACAGCAAATGGAGCACTTTGGCTACAGCAGAGAGCTCCTGCAGTCGTTTGCAGCATTCCTAGGCCTCATACTTCTATAAAAAGAGAGGAAACTTCTACTCTGGTCCCTAATAGGGGATTATTGGAGTGAATGTGGAGAGCCTGGTGTTTTTTGGTACACATTAGCCAGAGTACAGGGTCACTTGTAATGACAACGCAATAGGGCCTGCCATGTCCTCCCCACTTCCCTTGGGTCACCAGCATTGCCCTGGGTTCCACTCTTCACAGTATTAGCGGAAAAGGCTGAGCTTGCCTCTGGCCAGTCCAGCCTGGTTTCTGCTCTGAAACCGGGTGGTTGAATTTTAATTTAGGGTGTGGCAGTAGGAAGCCCTAACACCTTCTCCAGTTTGGTTTTAGCACCCATAAAGCTGTCTTGATTTCCATCTCTCTTCTTGTGTCTGTTCTAATTGATGTGAACTTGGATGAAAGTAAAGATGAGCAATTAGTATTCCCCAAACTTTCAACAATAGGGAAGTAGTAGAAGTTTTGATTTAAAAAGTAGAGTATACATGGTAGACCAGGGAGAGCCTTGAAGGCTGGTATAAGAACTTAGTCACAGCCTACAGGAATCAGTTATTTTAACTCTCTGTGCAACTGCGCCAACACACACACTCACATACACACACAGTGGTCAGCCATAGAGAAAATCACTGCAGGATCTGTTTCCAAGTTAAGCTCTAGAATTTTAATGTCATCAAATCCCCATTTTCCACAAATAAATTTGCCAAGAAGCTTAAGTAATTTTTAAAGCTAAACTAATATTTTAGCCATATGTCTTTGAATCATTTATTGTCTGCTCAGCTACTTGCTGTTTTTCAAGAATTATTTGATTGCCAAAAAATATTTCAGCCTATTTGGGGGACTTCAATAAAGCTTTCTCTTACAGCCCCATTCTTGACATTAAAAGACACTAATAAGTAATGGTTTGACAAATACAATGCCATTATTTGGAAACAAATGGTTGTATCCTTCCCAAATAACCTACCAAATTAGACTTTCAATTGGCCTCATAGTTATTAGGTGGTTTTGTTCTCATTCAGATTTATGTGCTTAGATTTGAGTGCTAATTTGAAAATAATTTTAAATATAGAGATCCGAGTTTTAATCCAAAGCTAAAAATTGTTAACTGCTTCCTTGTATCTCTTATTGCCCACTACTAGCAAATGGGCAAAACTCTTTTCTGTAAGAATAACTTTTCCAGTATATTCTTTTTTATTAGCAAGACTTCGTATGAAAACAGGAAGGTAAGGTTTCTCCTTAACTGAACGAAACAGTTGTCCCAATCTCTGTAAAATATTCTTCCTATGCCTCTGACTCTTGTAAGGTAAAACAAATGATAGTATGCCTTTGGTCTTCCTGCACTGGGAAGGAGAGTTGTTGTAGGAAAAGAATTGATTTTTTTTCCATTTCTGTGTTTTGAGAACAAGTTATAACTTCGCCTTTTTAAAATGCAAAGAAAATAATACACAATTATTAGGTTGCTATTTGTGGGATACAAATGTATGGATTTAGTAGAAAACAACTCACACACAAAAATGAAACACATTTTTAAAAGAAGGCTACATTTTACAGCTTCTCCTGCTCTCGACTTCCGGAATTTAACTTCCCTCTGACCCACCTCCATTCTAATCATTTTGGCTCTCTTAGTGCTTATCTTCTCTTTTCTCCAAAATGAACTGCAGAGCCATTTTTAAATCTGCATTTTAAAGTTCACTTTATTTATCTGTTTATACACAACCTTGTTCCCGAAAGGGTTTAAGGTGGCTTAAAAGAATCTAGAAAATACACCAAGGAATCAGTAATGGAAGAATCCGGAATGAAGTGTATAAAAAATGCTTATACAACCCTACTTATTTACTCTGGGTGGGCCACAAATTTGGCTCTAAGCTTTTTAGCAGGCAGTCAGAAAAGGAAACTTAATTAGTTACATCATTTACAGTGTCCATAAAACAAAAACAAGCCAATTACCCAAGCAAAGCACTGTTATTCCTAATATTAAGACCAGAAAGACAGTTCTCTTGAGAGGCTTCATAAAGAAGTCAGTGTATGATGTAACAATCAGTGTTCTCAGTAGCAACCTAATGGGAGACACAAAGATGAATTTCACAGGTTTCTTTTTTCAATAAAGGCAGATGGCATGACACCAACTTAAAAATCAGGAAAAGCAATTTTATCAGGAGTTTGGGGGTTGAGGGGGGAACACAATACAATATGGTCAAGGTACTCAACGCTCTGCTCGCCAAAACCAAAGACACATTTTAGAGCAACAGAGTTTTCAATCCGGTACCCAGAATGACTTCAGAGAAGTCATGAAACCTCTAAAACTGTATGCAACGTTTTATGGATGGTGTGTTTATCCTTCTTGACAGGAAAAACATAGCTTATCAGATACTCAACATAACCAGGTGATACACAAAGTTAGGAACAATTTCTTTATTTAGAAAATCCAGAGAATTAAACAGACTACAAACCATTCAATTCAGATATTTTTATTTATTCCCTCACAGCCTAGCTTCTTTTTCCCCTCTGCAAAAACAAAAACAAAAAACAAAAAAACACCTTTTTTGTTTCCATCTGGTGCCACGGCTTGGGTGAAGGTTTCAAGGTGGTGAGAAAGTTGCCTCCTGGCTGGAGAAAGAGGCTCGGGCAAAAATGATGCAGGGGTGCGGAGGCAGAGGGCTCTGCCAGAGGCCGCCGGGCTCCCGGGGCTCCTAGTCGTGCTTGCAGGTGACCCCTTCGAAGAGATACTCGCCTAGCTCGGCCTCGGGGCCGGCCAGACTGTGGAGGTCGGTCAGGTGGTCACCCATCTTCTTGATGAGCTTCATCTCCTCCTCTAGGAAGCGGATCTCTAGGAATTTGCAGAGGGGAGTGTCTGCATTCGTAGAACCCAGGGCATGCAGATCCAGAAGGGCCTGGTTCAGGCTCTTCTCCAGGGCCACGGCGGCTTCCATGGCGTCCACGCTAGCACGCCACTCATCTGGGGACAGCTTCTGCACGTCCTGTACCAGGGCGCAGCAGCCGCACAGCTTCTGCATCTTCAAGAGACGCTGGGCGCCCTCGCGCTTTTTCTCAGCCAACTCACGGAAGAAGCGGCCCACACCCTCCAGAGCTACCTTATCGCCTTCGAAGTATAAGCCCAGGGAGAGGTAGGTGGACGAGGCCCGCAGGTGCAGGTTGATCAGACGGCTGACGGCGGCCTTCACCTCGGTGGCATAATTCTGCTGGGGCTGGGAGCTCATGGTTGTCAACACTGAGGAGGACTTCTCCATGAAGTATGGTGTGAGGCTGATCCTGGAAGCAGGGTATAAAGCCGCCAAGATGGTGCTGGAAGTTGTGAGTGAAGGGGGGGGGGGCGGCTAGAGGATAGTGAGGGGCGGGGCTAGAGGATAGTGAGGGGCGGGGCCAGATGATAGTGAGAGGCGGGGCTAGAGGGTAGTGAGGCAGGCAAGGGAATGGGGAGGGGGGCTGGGATGGGGGAGGGTCGCCTGGGGTGCGAGGACCCAGTTTGTTCCATCCAAGTGCTGGTGAAGCTAGACAGATCTGGGGGTCTGCTGGGCTCAGTTCCTCAGTCTAACTTTTGGCAAGAAGTTAATTCTTTCCTAATTATTGGAAGGGAGTCTTCATCATTTTGCCCCATTTTTTACCATAATTCCATGGTAAAGTAAGAATGTCTGAGGTAAAAAGGTTAGAAGTATTGATAGTGAAACCCCTCCAATCTTCATTTGTGATTTAAAACTTCCTTGTTTCTTATTTTAGAGCCTGTGTAAATATATTTTCCCCTGCTCCTAATCCCTCACCAACAAGGTGACTATTAGTTCCAGTCTGCCCAGAGCAGTCTTGTTGTCCTGGTGTAATTATTAATAGTGCCCCCTAAATTAATTAATGAATTAAAAAATAGCACCCCCTTTCACACTCAAAAGGGTCTTTGTTTCGAATACACTGAGAAGGACCAAATCCACCCTATGGAATGTGAAATGGATAGAGTTTGTAAGACGTTGAGCTTGGGCATAATTCCCTTCCGTTTTATTAATTAATCATATCAGTAAGAATCCCATCATAAATGTTCTACTATTCAGCCCTCATTTTTTTCATTTGTTGATGCATTTATTCCTTCTACTAAAAGTTTCAAATACTGTTTATGTGCCAGGTGTTTTGTTAGGTACTGGTGGCTTCCTGTGGTTACCCACATATTCCACTATTAACTGAAACACATCATGTGAATGGGCTCTAAAGATGAAAATGTAGGTTTGTAAATCCTACCAAAATAGAAAATAACCCATACAGGATGCGTTAGCCATTCTCAGTTGGAAGATGAGGGCAGAACTAGACGTTCTCATAGGGGCTTTTCCAGCTTTGTGATTCCACACTTAGCATTTTATTTTCCTAAATACCACTTGCCTGGGGCTGTTTCACAATTATAACACTTTCATGTGTTTTCTATCAAACAAGAAGGCATATTCTATTCAGGGTAAATAATATTTGAACCTCAGAGAGGAGAATTTTGCTCTAAACTTTGGATCTAGTTCTAAATGAAAATAAAAATCCATTCTTTTGCAACTACTTTTAAATTTTACTTTCTATGTTGTTGAAAACTGACATCTTAAAATTTCAAAAAGACAGCTGCAGTCTCCCTTCACTGATGAAGCTAAAATATGAACACATATCCTGTATCTAAATACAGGATATATTCTCCATTTTTTTTTTCATGGAGGGCTGTCGTCCCAAAGCATTCTCATATTGCATTTGAGGTTTGCAAAAACTGTTAGAATTCAGGAATAGCACATTTTTCAATCCTGGAAGGAATTAATTGGGTAAAACATGAGTAGTCCTGCAGCCTTTCTGGCCTTCCTTCCAGGGCCACAAAGAGGTTAGGGATGGAGAAGAGGGGGAAAAACAAAAATTCAAATCCAAGAACAATCTGAGCACGTACCCAAATAGGAGAGAATTTATACTGCATGCAATACCCTCCAAATGACTGCAAAGATAACGACCATTTTCTACCTTGTGCATAAACCATTAATCATTATATTGACCTTGTAACAAGAAAATGCTAAGCTTAGAGAAAACTTCACCATATAACATACTTTCTGTATTGCGGCATGTCAGGCTCATTTAATATATTTCAATTTCCTATACATTTACTTATTCTTGGAAAAGAAAAATGTCTATATAAACCTTCGCAGATGAGATAGTTTCCTGCCTTGTGTAAATGTTGATAAATCTTTCCCTCATCACTTTAGAGAGAAGAAAGCCAGTGTGGGAGCTGTACTCTGGTGGGTGGTTAAGCACATAGTCGTTGGAATGGGACGAACAGGGGCTCAAATCCTAGCTGTATCACTAGTTACAAGCGTAACCTTAGGCGGACAGCATAACCTCTCTGAGCCTCAGCTATCTTGCCTGTAAAATGGCAATGTTAATATCTTACAAGCATACCACAAGGATTCAATGATATAATGCATGAGAAAATGCTGCCAAACAAGTAGAAAGCACTAAAAAAAATAGTGCTGTATTATCAATCAGTTTTGCAATAAAATTGTGGAGACCCTGTCAAATTCTATTAAGTAATATCAGAAGCATATACCAGTATGTGTTTGATTTATGTTTCCTCACTGCAGACCTGTTTTGCTGAATCACAATCTTCTGTGGCAATGTCATTTCAAGTATGGAAAAGCACAGAGGCAAAGCTTTGGGTGTCCAAGGTCTAATTCATTTAAAGCATAAGCAAAGTCAGCTTCTCTTACTTCCTTTGGCTAAGTGAGATTCAACACCACTTCCTGAGGTCCTTTGTGACCCTGCCGGCTGTGGAGGGAGGGAAGCAGTGCGTAAGTGGCAGAGGTCTATTTCTTTTCCCAGTTCTCCAGCCCAAGATCATCATCCACTAAAGCAAGAAATATCTAATGACCTTATAGTAGAGGGTAAGATTACAGAACATCCCATATGAATAGTAGAATTCACCTCTTCTCCTTCTCAAATGTAGACTTTGGAATGTTTATGTCTTGGGTCAGATTCCCCAGAAGCAGACCTTGAGATGAGGATTCCTATGCAAGTGGTTTGTTGGAAAAGTGTCCCGGAGAGACCAAAAGAGTGTGTAGGACAGAGAAACAATGAAAGCCAGGAAGCAAGGCTGCAATTTTAGGAAGTCTCAGTTTCATAATCATCCCGGTGTGTAGCTTTGTAGTCTAAATTACACCTAAAGTTTGTTTCAACATGGGCCAAAGGAACTGGACTTTTATATTTCTGTCCATTGCCTAGAGAGACCTTGTTAGAATATGCAGTTGGAGGGATTCTTAGAAACCACGTTCTGTTACTAATGCATGAATCCCCTTAAGAATGTCTCTGATAAATGATCACCTAGTCTTTGCTTAAATACACCCAGGTTACCCAGAACACATTAGCTCGTGAGGGATACCTATTCCATTTTCAGTGAGTGTGATGTGGGAAAACAGAGCCACTTGGGAGCCAAGGTGACCTGAATTTAAACCTGACTCACTTTGTAACTTTGGGCAAGTTACTTAACCTTTCTGAATCTTACTCTCTTTAGCTATAAAATACCAGTAGTAATATTATCTATCTCTTAAGATTACTGTGAAGGTTAAATAAGATAATACAAGGAATTTAGCACAACTTCTGACACATAGTAGGTGCTAAATAAATATTAGCTGCCTTCACTCCTTTCCCTTCTCCATCCTCTCAAATCTCATGTGTCAGCTCCCTGCCTCACAGTAAGTTTGATCCTTTTATTCTGGTTCTAACTTCCGGAAGAATATAAAATAAGCCCAGCCCACCTTCCCACTGGTATGACTTCCCTTCCCCACCGCTGCTCACACCTGGCTCTGTGGGCCTCTATTCTCCAGTCACTCTCCAGAAGGGAGACAAATTCAACCACATCCTTCCCTGGGACAACATACACTTGGAGATCACATCCTTTTAATTTTGATGTATGCGTATCAAAATGGGGAAATGGGTTCTATGTAGAATAGTGTTCTCTTGTAACATGAAGAAAACAAATCTGTCTAATTGGGAAAAAGAGGCACAAAATGATTTTTCTTTCCTTACTGTGCTCCACTGTGACTCTTACAAATGTTTCTTCCAATTTGCACTTGTGTCTTAGCCCTAGTGCTTTCTGTTACTTTTTAAAAGGAGAAATGTAATGTCTCATAGAAAGAAACAAGATTCTGAGTAGAGGTGGCCTCATATTTCAGAAGGGCTGGCAAGTCGGTCCTTGGTGGTTGCCAAGAGGTGGGTTGGACAGACACAGCTTGAGCTGGAAAGAACATCCAGCCTTGAAATTTGAAGTGGCAACTTTTGCAGTGCCACTCTCCCTTCCCCTGCTTGAAGCCCCTGAATGTTCCTTCTGGTCATGCTGACATCTGGCTGGAGAAGAGACTCACCCAGCAAGAGGCTTTGCTTTTCATTATCTATAACATGACCGTGTGTGTGTGTGTGTGTGTGTGAGAGTGTGTGAGTGAAGATGTAAAGACATATATCAGAATGTTAACAGTGGTCTGTATCTGTCTATAACAAATTTGTTACTTTCTACTTTTCTATATTATCTGAATTATTTAGGGAATGAGCATGTACTTAAAATTACCACAGAAAACTCAAGAAAAAAAGACCTGTTTCTATTTTCAAAGAAAAGTGGAAAACTTGTTCTCCTCTTTCAAGTAGGTCATGTGATCTTGGTCCACAAAGCAATGAACAGGGCTCAGTGTTTGTCTCCTGAAGCCAGAGCTGGCTTGATGAATGGCATCCTCCAGCCTTCTGGGCACCAAGCTACTTTGCATTTGAGAAATTAAAATTCAGGAAAATGAAGGGCATCTCTTTACATGCTCCCTCTCATACTCTCTTGGGACTTTGTTGACACTCCTTCTACCTCTACTAGCCACCAATAACCCGACCTTCAGTCTGGGATGGGGAAGAAAGGAGAACCCCTGCTGGACTGAGGTGACTAGTAGGGCACCAGTGCTGCCTTAGACTTCGTCCTTATTCCCTGCTGGGCCTGGCACCGTGATTGACACAAAGAGTCACAGATTCTCAAGGGTGATGAAAACTCAAAGGTCACTTGATCCCCACCCTTATCCCCATTGTCAGTGCTTAATAATTACTTCATGAACAGGTTAAATGTGGCTACTGGTCACTTTAGCTGCTCAAGAGGTTTGAGCCACAGAATCAGATGCCCCAACTCACCCAAACACCATCCCCAGCCAGTCCCCTTTGCCAATGTCCAGGAATCCAAAGACATGACTCAGCATTTATGTCTCTATGACTTGGGGCAGAAGAGGCTACTGACCCATGGTGGAGCCAGCACCAACCACAGGTCCCATTTACAGCTTCAGGGGCTGGTGATGATTGCGTGTCTGGCATCAGTACAAATCTCCCCTCCCATGGTCCCCATGCCCCCTCCTCGGGGTGCATGGACATGGCTGCAGGCCAAAACACAGCACTGTTCCCCAGTTCAAGATAAGGAAATATCTATCTGGGCCTGATGCTCTATATAAGCACCAGATGGGAATGATTAAAATTAAATTAAATTAATGTTTGACAGTCCGTGAAGGGCATAAATTGCATGGTGTGCTGCTTGTCCAATCTGTCATCTTGTTTCCCTTGGCTCAGGTCAACAAACAACAGCCGAAAGCTCCCTCTCTGGGTCAAACAGTAGCTGATTTCTCTGCTATGGAAATGGCTGCTCAGTTTCCTAAGCAGAAGGCCCCTATGCTGCCAAAATCGTGATTAAGATGCCTTAAAAGGCAGAGAATTCTATCTTCTTGCCACAATCTCCAGCAACCATCTCCCCAACACACTATAACAGCAATTACTGGTTAGAATTCAGAAACTGGGAAATCTGAACCTGGCCTAAGAGCGAACCATTGCCAAAATCACAAAGCAAACTCCAGCTCTAATGACAGCCTTCTTCATTCACATGGTTTCTAGAGCATGTGGGCAGTGCTAGTGTGTTATCGAGTTGCAGAAGAATCCACGGTATCACATTTTTAAATCACCCATCTGCTAAAGTACTCCCTTCCAAAGAACTTTCAGATTCAGACATTTGCTCTTTTCCCCCTGTGTTATTCAGGAATCAGGGTTCCAATATTTACAATGTCCTTCTAGCTACTTATAGCCAAAGGAACACTTCAACTTTTGTACTTTTGCACAAGAACTCTGATGAAGTTTTCAAAATGTTTAGTGTATATTCTTTGGTGACAAAGCTCTGTGTTTCCAGGAGTAAGCCAAATTGTAGAAGCAGCAACTAAAGCATGAGGAGGGTGATGGAACTGGGCTGTGCCACCCAGATGGCCCTTAAGGAATGAAACACTTATTCCCCCAGCTGCTGGGAATGCTGCTGGAAGGCGGCCTGCAGCTGTCGGCCCACTTTGGAGGTTGGCTCCGCTGAAGAAAGCCGCCTTGCCCACCATCTCCTCTCCTTCTAAGGTCAGCCCACACCCCAGCTCAGGACGGCGCTGAGCGGCAGGCTTTTCTCACTATTTTCTCTGCCTGGGCTTGTCTTCCAGATTACTGCCTGACTCCTTCCCTGACTTCTTTGGGTCTCTGCTCAAATGTCACCTCGTCACAAAGGCTTTTCCTGATCTCTTTTCTAAAGGAACACAAACTTAGCCTGTCCCCACAGCCCCACCTCCACAGCTTCCTGAGCCCTTCTCCTGCTTTCAGTTTCTTCATAACTCTTACCTCTACCTGACATTATTTAGATACTTGTCTATCATTTAGTTTATTGCCTGTCTCCTCACTAGGATGTAAACTCTATGATAGCTGGGACTTTAGCTGTTTTGGTCATAGCTTTATATCCAGTACCTAGAAAAAAGGCCTAGCACATGTATAGAGGTGCTCAGTGAATATTTGTGAATAAGCAAATGAATGAATGAATGAATGAATGAATGAGTGAATGATTAGTTGCCTACTATCTTAGCTACTTCCTAGTACTTAGGCTGCCTAGCTTTCTCCCTCCACATCCTGAGAGTCAGAGTCCTGCCAGCATAATAGTCAAGAACACAGGCTTTGGAGTTAGGTTGACTCATTCACTTAGTTCACACACAATTACATAGCTCTTAAGCTGTGTCAGGCATTGCTTTTGGTACTTTATTGATATTAATGCATTTTATGCCCATAACAACTCTAAAAGGTAAGTACTATTATTATTCCCATTTTAAAGATGAAGCTACTGAGCAACAGAGAGGTTAAGTAATTTGCCCCAGGTCACACAGCTAGTAGGAGCCAGAATTCAAACCCAGGCAGTCTGTCTCCAGAATATCTGCCTCTTACGAGCCATATAATTTTGAATAAGTTCCTCTCTGAATTGGTTTCTTTGCCCATAAAAATGGAGAAAATTATGCCTACTACACAGACTTGTAAGCATGAAATGAGGTGATGTGTATAAAGTGCTTAGCACGGTCCCTGATCCACATAAGCACTTACTAAAGGGTAGTTGTTATCATTTTTTGTCCCAGTACCTTGCCTTCCCTTACATCTCAACAGGCTGCACAGCCTTCCAAGTATTACCCACTCCTGACTTTTGTTTCATGTTGGATGCCCTAATATTGACTGCTTGATCCTTGCTGAAGGCCTTGGACGATACACCCACTCACCATTCTGATGCTCTGTGGACAGCCCCAGCATGTCACCTTCACCCTTGACTTCACCCTAGCCTGCCTCACCCCTGTAGACAGACCTAGGGCCAGGTCCACTTCTGCCCTTCCCTGTCAAATCTCAAAATAAAATGATTCTTAGAGGCAGAAGCAACAAAATTCAGGCAGCATGACTTGTCTTTGACAACTAGCCTTGCAGTTCTTTTGGGTTCCCATTGCCTGGTATAATCAATCACTCAGATAAGCCAGAGCCCAAATCTGACCAGGTGTGGTGGCCACTTGCATACACTGCCCAGTTCCTTCTTCAATGAAGTCCTTGTTGTCCCAGCTGCTAGGAGTGCTGCTGGTAGACAACCCTCAGCTCTCAGTCTCTTCAAGAACTGTCTCAGCTACAGAGAGCCACCTTGACCAAAAGGCAGTTTCCCTGATGACTTTCTGAGGCTGCCCATATCCAGTGATAGCTCAGTGCAGGAGTATAAACTCCCAGCCATTTGGGCCCAACTGAGGACAACTCTCAAGGGCCATTCTAGCTCCAGAGCTCCCTGTGGGTCGGCCAAAGCTGTTGTTGGGCCTGCATCACACTCCTTCTGCCCACTCCTTCTTCCCTCCACTCCTTTCCCCAGGGCACACCCTAATAAGCATCCTGCCTCCTATGCTCAGTCTGAGTCAGCTTCCCAAAAAGCCCAACCTACAATATAAGGTCTGGTCCAATTCACTCACACACGTTGTCATGGTCTCTGGATTCCTACAGGAACTATTAATCCCAAGAGACAAAATGGTCTCCCAGAATTACAGCTCCCCGGCCAATTCCCCAACTCATCCCCAATCATTTTTTACTTTTTCTCAGAGGCATGATTAGTCTAGCTTGCCTGCTTACACAAGCACATAAATGAAGTCAGAAAAATGATCTTTCCTGATGCTTGTTAATCAATTGTTTTTTGCCTACGATACATTGCCTTGGCTCAGAGCTTCTCTTTCCTCGAGGAAGTGAGACAGATGATCACAGGTTGCCACACAACACTAGCTCTTTACTTTGACCTATTGAGTCCTAGGAGGATTTATCAGCAAGCAACAAGCTCATTTGACTGTACATTAGAAGCAGACAGAGTCAGTCATTAAGGGAATATAAACAACCAGGTGCTTCATCTGTTTTGTAAAACTGATATATTTATAAACATGCCCTTGGGCAAGGCTCAGTCTCAATGATACCTCCTTTGGGAATAACAAATCCCAAACCACTTATTTGTTATGACCAGAAATGACATTTTGATCTGACTAATCAGTAAAATATCTGTACTTTTAATGGTCCATAAAACCTTAATATGCTTCCTTACATGTCTGATTTCCCAAACTACAACTGGATGAAACTTCTATTTGGTCTTCAAGAATAGATAAAATACCTTCCCTATTTAAGTGTGTGTTTGATAGGCTAATAAAATCAGAAAGGATAAAAATGCAGTAGGGTAAAACTGCTTATTTTTTAAGATTTTCTGTGGGAAGATTCTTTATCTTATTAAGCAGAGCTTCCTAAGTAAATCCTTTGCTCTCACAGCATGCAGCCTAATTCTTACAAAGGAATTAAAGAAATACTTGATAGTCTATTGGTTTCTCATACTAGTTTTTGTTTTATTGTGTCACTCTGGAAATACTGTTTCATTTTTGATCTTAGAGTCTGTCCAGATATCCAACATAGAGCTTGCATTGTGAGGCAGGCTTAGGTACTGATCAATATTCTGTCCTTTGTGTGAAAAATGGTATGACTGATGCTGACCCCAATCTGTACGGACAATTACAGCTGTAAAAACAGATGCTCATCTCCCAGGCCCACCCCAGACATATGTTTTGATTCCTGGTGCTGGGCACTTGGCAGAGATGGGCATTTTGTGTCAGTCAGCTTCTGATACTCCTGGACTGTCTGAAGATTATTTTTAAAAAGTTATGATTCACTGCTGATGAGACTAGCTGCCTCTATTGCCTTCTAGAATCCGGTAACTTCTATGGCTCATGCTCTGAGATTTTATTTCTGTGCCCCAGATATTTATAACCACTTCAGTTCCAGCTCCCATAAAGTGGTTACTTGGATCATTGGAATGGTGAACTGATAAGGGCTTTTAAAAAATGTTCAGTATGAAAAAATTATGGTTGTGAACATCATTATAGGAAAAACTACTGAAGTTCAACATCTGCCCTTAGAAGCTTCAGATTTATTGTGGGAGACAAAATTAAGACAGAGCAATGTTTGCCATCGTTGAAATACGTTGGGTTGTATGACTACTCACATAATCTCACAGTGAATCACGGAGTTCCTTGTTAAAGTGCAGTTCTCACAGGTCTACTGAATACAAATCTCTTCATTGGTGTTGGAATCTGCATCTTTAACAAGCTCCCCAAGGGATTCTCGTGCACACTAAATGTTGACAACCATTGCCCTAGAGGCTGATGATTTCAGCCTGGGCATGGTTCCTGCAATGCCACCACTAGTTAGTGGTCCTCTGTGTTTTGGAAGGAAATGGGGCATTCAGTGACTATCACCACTGAAATGTATGCTTAATCATCGTAATGATGGTGCTGATGCCCCACCCAGAGCTCCTTTACCAGTCTAGTGCACCCATCCCCCAGCTCCTGACTCCATCTTACCAAGAACCAAGATGAGCTCTATTTATTTTATATTTAGAAGCTGTTAGTGTTGGCTGCTAATAGTTCACAGCTGCACTCTACTTTGGAGACTTGTTCTTAACTGACAGAACCCACTTCACCCGGAGATGCGTAAGAGGTTATATACCCGCCAACAGGGCCAGTGACTGACTGGTATTAAGGAGCAAAAGACTAGCCCCTTTGCCTCATGGGAGAAAACTCCGTGGCGCCATCTTGCCCTAGAGCTCTCTGTGGAATCAAGGCTGAGGTTAGATCTCTGCTGAAAGCACTTCTTTGCTTACTTAGCTTCTTCTGCTTTTCCTGCTTCTTTCACTTCCTTAGAGGTTTCTCCTGAGAACACTCCCTCAGTAAGAATCCTCGTCTCCTTGTCTGCTTCTACATTGCCTAAGACAATATTGTTATTCAGCAGTTGGGGAGACTTTTCCAAAGAAAAAAGTTGTAAAAATAATAAAGATTCTGTGAATAAATACAGAGACATTTGTAGCAAGATACAAAAGAAATAGGGGGTTCTTGGTTCCAAGAAAAGTGGGGTAATATACCCTGTTTGTCTCACTCAATGAAGCTATAAAACCTGGACAGAAGGCATGGGGCAGCCATTTGAGGACCCTGAAAAGTAAACAGTAGCATGCAGATTGGGAAAGAAGACATACCAGAATCCAACGGATTACCAAACTGGTGGTGATTTTATCATTTTTTTTCTCCTGCTATCCCTGGCCTAGAATCAAGGCGTCCCTAAACTTAGAAGTGGATACTGAGCAGGGACAGAGAGGGCTCCAGAAGTCCTCTAGTTCTGACTGGAAGGGCAGGGACGAGATCTCCTGATGCTCAGAGAGAGTAGGGGAAATCTTTCAGGTTTTTTTCCCCTTTGCTCTGTTCTCTTGCACTCCAGGAAGTCCTGCAGTGGCAGCAGCAGCAGAGACAGCAAACAGCAGTGGGGGCCTATAGATGCCTAAAACTAAAGGGGGGAACCGTTATGTCTGATCAGAAGAGCTGTGTCCCTTGGGGATGTGGTGACATCCCGTTGCTTTTTTCTCTTTCTTCTCTCCTGCTGCTTGGTCCTAGACATGAGTACAGCTGTGGAAAGCGCACAGCACAGCATAGTAGCTAAAGCCCCATCTTTCTGGGGTCAGAGACTAAAAAGGTGAGCTCCAGAGAAGAAAAAGTCATGGGGAAATTTTGGAGAGTACAGCTTGGGAAAATGACCCCATAAGATTGTTTATGAACTTCTAGGCTCACTGCCTAGCTAAACATATGTGCATCTGACCCTAAACAATATCGCAAAGATTTTGACAACTGAATTATGGGATGGAAGACTGTCCAGGTCCCAGACTGGCCACTGAGTAGCACACATATAAGACAGATCTGAATAGTAATGCAGAGGCTTTGAAACCGAACTGCCACCGGAGGTACAACCCACAGAAGGCTGTTTGGAATGTGCAGCCCGAACCTAAACAAGTTGGTTGCCTGTTAAAAAAAAATCTACATTCCCTATAGGACTTAAACAAGACCCAGAATCTCATAACCCAGAATCTCCCAAAACATTCAAGATAAAATCTAAAATTACTCAGCAAACAGAAAACCAGGAAAAACCTAATCTCACATGGGAAAAGACAACCAACAGACACCAATGCCGTGGTGACACATGTTGGGATATCAAAGACTTTAAAGCAATTATTATTAAAATGTTCCAAGAAGTAAAGGAGAGTGCTTTTGAAATGAATGGAAATATAGAAAGTCTCAGCAGAGAAACAGAATATGTAAAGAGGAATCATATAGAAATTTTGAACTGAAAAATCCAATAACCAAAATTAAAAAGTCACAAGATGGGCTCAAAAGGAAAATGAAAATAGTAGAGTAAATAGTGAATTTATTGGTAAATTATCCAATCCAAACAACAGGGAGAAAAATATTGAAAAAATAATAAACATAGCCTTAGGAAGTTGTAGGAAAATACTAAACGTTTAACATTTGTGTCATCGAGTCCCAGAAGGAGATAAGAAAGAGCATGCCGTAGAAAAAATATTTGAGGAAACAATGGCTAAAAACACCCCAAATTTGGCAAAAGACATAAACGTACAGATTTAAGAAGCTCAGTGGATCTCAAATAGTATAAAACCAAAGAATTCCATGCCCAGACACATCACAAATTACTAAAAACTAAATACAAAGAGAAATCTTAAGAATAGCCAGAGAAAAAGTCACATTACTTATAGGAGACTAACAGTTTGGACATCAGCAAATTCTCTTCAGAAACTGTGGAAGCTGGAAGGAAGTGGAAGTGCATTTTTTCAAAGCGCTGGGAGAAAAAAACTGTTAACTCAATCCTTTAGTAATGAGGATAAAATAAAGGCATTATTAGATAAAGGAAAACTAACAAAATTTATTTCCAGAAGACTTTCTTTTAAAGACCTTATTAGAGCAGTTTTAGGTTTATAATAAAATTGAGAGGAAGGTATGATTTCCCATATGCCCTCTGCCCCACACATGCATAGCCTCCCCCACTATCAATCTCACTCACCAGAACGGTATATTTTTTTTTTTACCAGGGATGAACCCATATTAATACATCATAATCATCCAAAGTCCATAGTTAGTACCTAAGGGTTCACTCTTAATGTTATATATTCAGTGGGTTTGGATAAATGTATAATGACATAAATCCATCATTATAATATCATACAGAATATTTTCACTGTCCTAAAAATCTTGTGTGCCTCTATTCATCTCCCCACCCCCAACAGCAACTACTGATCTTTTTACTGCCTCTGTAGTTTTGCCTTTTCCATAATGTCATAAGTTGGAATCATACAGTATGCATCCTTTTCAGATTGGCTTCTTTCACTCAGTAACATGCATTTAAAGTACCTCTATGTCTTTTCATGGCTTGATGGGTCATTTCTTTTTAGTGCTCCATAACATTCCATGTTTGGATGTATCGCATTTTATTTATCCATTAACCTATTGAAGGACATCTTGGCTGCTTCCAGGTTTTGGAAATTATGAATAAAGCTTCTATAAATATCCACATGCAGATTTTTGTGTGATCAAGTTTTCATCTTCGGATAAATGCCAAGGAGCACAATTGTTGGATCATATGGTAAGAGTATGCTTAGTTTTCTTAGACACTGCCAAACTGTCTTCCAAAGTGGCTGTACCATTTCACATTCCCACCGCAATGTACGAGAGTTCCTGTTGTTCAAGATCCTTACCATATTTGATGTTGTGAGTGTTCCAGATTTTGGCCATTCTAATAGGTATGTAATGTATCTCATTGTTTTAATTTGCATTTTCCTGATGACATATGTGGAGCATCTTTCCATATGCTTATTTGCCATCTGTAGATCTTCTTCTTAAAGTTTAAAGAGTTCTTTCTATATTTTGGATGATAGTCCTTTATTACATGTGTCTTTTGAAAATATTTTCTCCCAGTCTGTGGCTTGTTTTTTAAGTCTCTTGATATTGTCTCTGACAGAACATAAGTTTTTGTTTTTAATGAACTCCAGCTTATCGATTATTTCTTTCATGGATCATGTCTTCAATGTTGTATCTAAAAAAGCATCACTATACCCAAGATCATCTAGGTTTTCTCCTATGTTATCTTCTAGGATATTTATAGTTTTGTGTTTTACATATAGGTCTGTGATCCATTTTGAGTTGATCGTTGTGATGAGTGTAAGGTCTGTGTCTATATATTATCATTATCCTTATTTTCGCATGTGCATGTCTAGTTTTCCAGTACCATTTGTTAAATAGATTATCTTTGCTCCATTGTATTGCCTCTGTTCCTTTGTCAAAGATCAGTTGACTATATTTATGAGGATCTATTTCTGAGCTCTCTATTTTGCTCCATTGATGTATCTGTCTGTTCTTTCACCAATATCACCCTGCCTTAATTACTGTAGCTCTATAATTCTTGAAGTCACATAGCATCAGTCCTCTAACTTTGTTTTCCTTTAATATTATGTTGGCTATTCTGGGTCTTTTGTCTCTCCATATAAACTTTAGAATCAATTTGTCAATATCCATGTAATAACTTGCTGGGATATTGATTGGAAATATATTGACTCTAGAGATCAAGTTGGGAAGAATGGACATAGTGACAATATTGAGTTTTCCTATCCATGACCATGGAATAGCTGTCCATTTATTTAGTTCTTTGATTTTGTTCATCAGAGATTTGTAGTTTTCCTCATATAGATCTTATACATATTTGTTAGATTTATACATATGTCATTTTGGGGGGTGCTAACGTAAATGGTATTGTGTCTCAAATTCTACTCGTTCATTGCTGGTATATAAGAAAGTGATTGAGTTTTTCATATTAACCTTGTATCCTGCAACCTTGCTATAATTACTTATTAGTTCCAGGAGTTTCTTGTTGATTCTTTTGAATTTTCTACATAGATGATCATGTCATCTGTGAACAAAGACAGTTTTACTTTTCCTTCTCAATCTACATACCTTTTATTTCACATTCTTAATGCATTGGCTAGAACTTCCAGTATGATGTTGAAAAGGAGTGGTAAGGGGGGGACATCTTTGCCTTGTACCTGATCTTAGTTGGAAAGCTTCGGGTTTCTCATCATTAAGTATGATGTTAGCTGTAGCTATGTTGTACATCATCAATTACAATGCAGATTTCCCTACCCCAGCGCTGGTTCCTGCAGTGGTTTCTGCTAGTGAGTCTCTGCTCTAGTAAGCTACAAATCCCTTTATTTGCCTTTCTGTCCCTCCCATCTTGGGAGCAGTGGTTTGCTCTATAATTTTCTCTCTCTTATGGATCCAAGAAAAATTATTGATTTTTCAGTCTTCTCAGCTTTTTACTTGTTAAAACAGAGTGGCAGCTTCCAAGCTCCTATGTGCAGAACTGGAAACCAGAAGTTCCTCACCAGCAAACCTTTGCTGAAAGAATTGTTAAAGGAAATTCCTCAGACAGACGGGATATGTTACCAGGAGAAAACCTGGAATATTAGGAAATGGAAGAAGAGCAACAAAATGGTAAATATCTGGGTAAATAGAATATTCACTCCTCTTGAGTTTTAAAAAATAAATTTGATTACTAAGAGCAAAATTTATCACATTTTCTGATGAAGTTTTTGATGTATGTAGATATACTATATAAAAAAACTATAATATAAAGGCGGGGAGGGTATATGGACCTATAGGGCGGTAATATTTTTCCACTTGAAGTAGTAAATTACTGATTCTGAGTGGACTGTGAAAAATTGAATATGTATACTATCCTTATAACCAACACTAAAAATAGTATATAAAGAAATAGCAAAAAACACAATAGAAAAATGAAAATAGAATATTAAATTATGTTCAAATAATCCAAAAGGAGGCAGAAAAAGGGAAACAAATGAAAAACAGACGGAACAAATAACAAAACAAATAATAGGCTTAAATCCAAACATCAATAATTATATTAAGTGTTAATGTAAAAGTCACATTGTCAGAATAGATTTCAAAAAAACAAGACCCGACTATATGCTGTTTACAAGAGATTCACTTCAAATACAATGATGTAGGTATATTAAAAGAAAAAATATTGTTGTATGCAAATGCTACTAAAAGGAAAGCTAGAGTGACTGTAGCAAAAAAAAAAAAAAAAAAAAGACACTATGGCAAAGTGGCACAATGCTGAATCTAAGCTACTTGGCACCAATAATCCCTTGATAAATTACTTACATTCTTTTCTCAAGCAGGAAAGTTTTACTCCATCTTACCCACAGACCTTCCAGGCATCCAGATATCAAAAGCTATCCAGCACCAGCTGGGCAGCTTTCGTGAATGTTCATGGGTTTGGAATTAGAATCTTATAGACTGCTCTAATCTAATGATTTACCTTAAGAACATAATACATAACACCTTTCTCCTTAACTTTCCACATTAAGTGCAGAGCAATTTTCCAGGTAGGTGTGTTTCCTTCAACAAGAGATCTGTTTTCTTTTTCCATTTTCATTTTACCTCCTCAGGAGTACAAAGCCTTATGCTTCAAAACTGTAAGAAAACAAGGTGTCCATATAACTAACGTCACTTGTCTTGAGTCTCATTTGTCAGTTAAGTTAATTATGTGTGGTCACCACAAGTAAGGAGATACTACTCTGGAACTCTTCTTTATAAGAATAGTTCTTTAGAAGGATAATTTTCTACCTTTTATATATCACAGCTCACATAGAAAGTGATAATATTTGTAAGACATTTTGGGATAAGTAAAGGAGAGTGCTTATGGCCAGAGGCATTTGGCCAGAGGGGTTTTAGTTCCTCTATGCTGCACTGAGCCACCCTGAAGGCCGTAGGGAACCAATACATTGCCACACCTGAAACCATTTGTGGAAAGCTACAGTCAGAAGGATGGGAACTATTTTAGCATAAAATGGAAGTTTGTGTTAAAGCAATCGCTGTGAGTTTCCCTTCTGAGTTTCTGTAATCTCTGCTTAATTGTACTTAATCCCTTTCTCTTTTTAAACACTTCCAAAAATTTTAAAGTAAAAGAGAACATTATATACAGGGGCTTCTTCACACATAAAAAATTATCCGTTACAAAACTAAGTACGCTAACTTCTCATGGGAATGATAGGCAGAGAAATGACAGGGATTTGGGACCTGGTTTCCTGAATTTTGGAAAGTTACAGATCCTTTATGATTTCAGCTCTCCATTATATAATGGAGACAATAACACCTATGTGATGTGGTTGTTGTGAATATTAAGATACCTTAGATGTGTTTAGCATAGTGTCTGGCACATAGTGGATACTCAGTGATAGTATAGTTTGTTTCCTCTTCATTTTAATTCCCTAGAGTTATTTTTGCTAAAAAAATCGAGAGTAAGAAGATAGCATGTCAGCTTTGAAGTTCCAGAGAAGGCTTTATGGAGGGTATGTAATGATCTTGGCTTTGAGGGGAAGCTGAGATTTGATGTGAAAAAGAAGAAAGGCCTCCCAGGGTCTGGTAATAAGATAGCATGCAGATAATCTTTGAAGTCGCAGGCAGCCAAAGGTAGGATTAATGAATAAAGAACACTTGATAAGTAGGAGAGATACTGATTTGGAACTTAGCCTTAAGGAAACACAATGAGAAAGTCTTACTTGTATGGGTGTGAGAGTTGACTTCAGGTTCGCTCACAACTACATGGTGAAATAGGCAGAATTTTCCTTTGGTGCTTTCCTAGCATGACTTTTCTGCCTTTCAGCATCACTTCCTCCAAAGACTCCATTATACTACTTAGGCTCAATCACTTGTTTGGGAAGAAAGTGTGCTAAAATATATCCAATTCATACTAAAGAGGTTTTGACCTAATGGGTTAATCCTTAGGCCATCATTATTTTAAAAGAGAATCTCAGATTGCCTTATGACTAATCAAGAGAAAAACTCTCCAGTGATTGAATTTCCAGCACTTCTCCTGAGTAGGGAAGATAGTTTTAATTATAGAGGCTATCCACTCAAATCATACTATGAAGATAATGTCTCACTCCATCAACGGGTGATAAGAACCCTCCTTAATAGACCAGGGCATGCACAGTCTAGACATAATCATGCTTTAATGTCAACATTCTAAATGAGGCTCTAGAAGAATTTTGTCTGAATTACCCCTATGTGAGTGTCAGGGTTGAATAATAGGGAGAAGCACTGCAGGGATTCGTGAAGGAGCCGTGGGTGCAAAGAAATGGAGGAGCAAGCAAGCGAAACAAGCCAAGACTCGAAGTAACAGTATTAAATCCAAAGGGCCAGATGCATGATTGCCAATTATCCTCCAAGCTTTTGGAGTTAGGGGACGTGGGGTTCAAAATGGGAACTGGTCAGGAACGACTGTTAAGTCCAAGGGGATTATGGTGGCCAGTCCATCCATAACGTCCATGGCTCATGTTTCTTATTTGGTGGCTGCCAGCTGTGCCTGTCCACTGGATTAGTTAAAGGTTAAAGGCAGGGTGAGTATGAAGGACGCAGCAATGGACTTGTGATGCTATGGGGAAATTTTAAATAAATATTAGAGAAGAACTGGTAGCTATTAAAATACAGAAGCTAAGAAGCTATTAGAATACAGAAGTTATGGCACATGCATCCAGGGGAGGTAGTAAAACCACTATTTAAAGACTCATTAGACACCCATTTATTTTTAAGACAGGATTTAAGAAAAATAATGAGAACTATCTTCTGGTAGTGCTGAGATATGAGCTAAATGACCCACAAGAGGTCTCTTCAAACCCAAGAGATTCTGTTTAAACGTTAGAATCCATCTGCCAGAATGGAAATTAAATCCGATAAGCATTCTCCTCGGAAAAACATTGCTTTATATGAGCAATGTTCTATTTGCTCTTCTCTTTCTTTCTTTTCATCCCTTCCAAATTAAAACCGGCTCAAACCTATCTCAAAAGTAATTTTCTTGACATTAACCCCTAAGAACAGGATTCATAGCTTAATATACCAAGCATGGCAAATAGACTTCATCTTGATAGAGGCTTCCTGAACTTTGTGTTGAGAAATATTCTGAAGCTGCATTCAGAGGGCTATGTCTGATTAGCAATGCCTGCCTTGTGCAGGAAGGAGGGATTAGAGCATGCTTACCAGGTGTTTGTTACTCCTGCTACATAACAACCCAAGGAATATTCACAATTAAAAGCAATACAAAGGTAGTCTAATATTTTAATATTCTGAGGCATACATGATCTCGCAGTTATCAATGAAACATGGTGCATGACATAATGGACTCCTACGAATATGGAAATAAGGGACTAGTTATTGCTCAAAAGAAAAAGATCTGGCAGAAGAGAAAAAGACATAATACTGGCACACTAAGAATAGACAAATATTTTTACAAATCCACTAGCCTTAAGTTCAACCCCAAGGTAAATATTTAGGTGTGATTTCAAGGCGAGAGGAAACAGAACTTACATTGTTATGACCATATACCATGCTGATTGGCCTAATGAAGGACACAGAAAATATTCTACTATGGGTTACAAAACCAATTTTATAGGCAGAGAGCTGAACTGCAATTGTCATCCATTTCCAGAGCCGTCTTGTTAACCACAAAGCTATACTGCCTAAATTTTAGCTGGAACTCTGATCCCTCGCCATGCTTAATAACTTTTATTTCTTTTGATAGCCAAACCTACTCAGCTGCCTAAAAGCCTTTAGGGTCCAGAAGGTAAATCTTCCTGGTAAGATCACTTGGGTTTCCTGAAGAGCTCTTTCAAGGGATTCAACCCAGAATTTCACAAGCCTGGCATCAATCCTCACTCTACCATCTAAAGACTGGGAGATCTGTCCTGCGGTCTGGTGGCGGGGGTAATGTCCACCCCAGCACAGTGCATACATTCCTCCAACCTCCTATCAGCTTTACCTGAGATGAGTCAAAGGGGTATGTGTGTGGTAGTTGGGGGTGATGTGGCAGGGGGATTTAAGAGGATACTGCCTGACATATTGTTGGAACACAAAGATTTATCAAATGAATAAATAGTTGAATGAATGAGTGGAATTTTGGGGACCACCTTAAACAGTGGGAGGAAAAGTGTCTTCTGGCCTTGGAAAAACAAATATGGCAAGCCAGAAAGATAGAAGCAGGCCACTGTATACAAGATGAATGCTTTCTTATCCTGCTATCACCAAACATCCTCCTCCTAAGACAGGAAAACTGGGATAGCTTTGCACAGAAGGCTTATCTTTCAGAGGGCAAATCCCAAGGCTGGAGGTTAACCTGCCAATTAGCAGGGGGAAGTTTATGCAGGCACGACGAAATTTGGCAGCACTTAATCTGGGAGTTCTGTAGCATGTACAATATGAAGTAAGGGGGTCATGCACAAAATCATTAAAATGTACAGTTTGTTCTAACTTCAAGTCTGGGGGTGGACAAATAGACTTTTTCCTCTTTAATAATATACTGGTATGTTGGGAGATAAACAACATGTAAAACTCTGGAGCCTTTAACAACTCTACTGGAGGAAACAACGTGCTTAGTTTTAGTGACCAGAGATGAACCTGAAATAGTTTCTGAATAAAAAAATGATTTTTGTTTTCAATTTAATCTTTTGTGGATTGTTCATTTTGGATTTTAAGCTGTGCTTGTATTGTCAGCTTTAAAGAGAGAGTTTGGTGATGTTTGACCATCTAAGAAAATTAGTGCATAAGGCTATATGAAATTGGCTATGCTTAGTCTTCATTTAAAAAGCACTTTTGCAGAGGACATACAGTCTTGGGGGAAAAAATGTACCTAGAATCCAGTACCAGAACAAGTTTTGCCGTGGCAAGTGCCAGTTTTGTTTACAATTACTTGGACAATGCTCCTGCCTTTTATGTTTCATCGATTTTAGTTATTTACAAGCAAAACATTAATTGTGGAATTCAGTATGTAACTTAATCTCCATTTAGGAGATTCTTACTGAAATAACTATCTACTTGGTGAAGATGTATAGAAGAGAAAGACATTCTCACCTCCAGCTTACCCATTATTATGGGTTGTTGCCAACTGAGAAAACATACTTCATTACCACCAGCTCTGCTCCACAGAGGCAACATATTTTGAACCTAATGCTCTTCTATGTAATTTAGATGATATAGATTGCTTAATTCAATCCATGATGAGAACATAGGCAGAAACATTTAATTCATTTTGTGCTCTTGGGCTCAGAATGGAACTGAGTTTTCTTTGGGATATAGAAAACTAGGAACTTATAAAATTGGGAAAAATAGGAAATTATGTCGCCTGGAGTTGAGAATGAATTTTCACAAAATTCAGAAAACCTGGCTATTCTCCAGGGATGGCTATAAGTGCTGGGAAATTAAAGCCCTCCAGGAACAGCCCTTGTGCACTGACGGATGGGACTTAGCAGATAAGGCCACCGGCTCTCAAGCCTCTCAGGTGGGATACCTCTGAGGTATCATCATGGGTAGCAAAACATTTCTGTAAAAGGCCAGAGTAGATATTTTAGACTTTGTCACCACATGGTTTCTATTGCAGCTCTTCAACTCTGCTGTTCTAGGGTGAAAGCAGTCATTAACAATTCGTAAATGAATGAGCATGGCTATGTTCCACTAAAACTTTATTTATAGACACTGAAATTTGAATTTCACATAATTTTTATGTGTCACGAATTATTAGTCTTCTTTTGATGTTCGTAACCATCAAAAAATATAAAAACCACTCGTAGCTCATGGGCTGTATAAAACCAGGCTTGATTTGGCCCACGGGTTGTAATGTGTTAATGCCTGTTCTACATTAGCTCTTAAAGCGTCCCTTGGAGATTCTACAGTGGTATCCTGCTGGAAAATTCACCCTTTATTACTTTATCTTCCCTGTCTCACTTCTCCATTCATTTAAGAGTGTTCCCAGGAATCACGTCCAAATAAGCTACTTGTACTTAGATACTTGTCTTGAGGTCTGCTTCTCGGGGAAGCAAAACTAAGACAACTAGCTTGGCTGATTAATCACTGAACTGAACATTCGTTGCTTTGACACCATGAAGATCCTCCAGAAAGGCTCCTGGGATCCCAAGAGTAGATTCAATAAAAGGGCTCTTTTCATTATATTCTCAGACCAACAATGCAGTGGGTTAAATGTGTAAACTTTACCATTCACTTGCACCCGAGGTAAAACTGAGAGTGTTAACACCTGCAATGACCTCAAGGCAGCGATTTCATCTCAGATCACTCTCAAATTCTCATGCCGGGGGTATTAGCAGCGAGGACATCAAGATGCTTCACAGAAGTACATGTCGGGGGGTCAGAGTCAACCAAGCCATGTAACAGCCCACAGGAACCCAGAGGCATTGAGTATGATGACAACCATTGCAGCAATCTCTGTAGCCATGTGGATTTATGAAATGGGTTTCCTACCCAAAGTTCCCCGACAATTACCAAAGGACTGAATGACTTCTAGATCAAGAACAGCAGGTGGATACATGGGGCATTCATTTTTTTGGGTCCCATGTCGCTCATTTAATGTAGTAATTTCTTTCTTGGCAAACTGAAAAAGCCTTCCTCACCCTGTTCTACGCTGTTCCAGATGGCTGTACCCTCTCAACCTGGCAGGTGCCTGTCTGTTGGCAGTGAGGCTGTGAACTTACTAAGTACAGCAATTTCTGACCTTCAGACACAAATGAAGCAAAGTGCTTTCTTTTATTAATGACAGGCTTCTCTAATAAAAGGGTAGGCCATGACATGTGGACTACAAGGAAATTATGAAGCCATATCTGGCTCTGAAGTGCTAGGGGCTTGTGCATTGTCTGAAAATTGATTAATAGACATTGATTTCCCCTAGTCCTACTGGGTATGCAACATACAACAAAAATATAATTGTAAACTTAAAAGGAAAAAAAGCTGACATTCTAGAACAAGCTCTGGGGTGTTTACAAGTTCTAACAAAATCCTTCAAAAATGTGTTTTAATTGGGTCTCTATTAGCAAGTCAATCCGTTGGGACTCCTTAATTACTAAGGTAAGCCTTAACTTCCTTTCCTCATTATTTTCCCTCTTTCAGTCCAAAATAGAAAGGAAGAAGTTCTCTTTATAAACATGTGAATTTTAAATTGAGCTTGAGTCCAGCAAAGTAAGCTATCCCGGGTTCTCTCTGAGCCAAACCCTCTGGAGGGCTTCATTTTAAAATTCAAATACAGGGAGATTATTTATCACTGTGGTTTTGACAGTGACAAAATTGCCCCCCTTGAAGAAGACAAATTGGCAGTCTCACAAAAGAGGAAGTGATTTTTAAAAATGTATTTATTTATTTACTTTGTATGGGAATTAAGTTCTGCAAACAAATGCCTCTGACTGCTGGGGCTTAAAACATGCTCTATGGTGTTCAAATGAAAAAGCAACATGAACTCCATGAATGCCCATGGTCACAGGGAGTGGGAAGTGTAGCCATAGTAATAAGAACCAAAGTGCCAAGGAGTAGCAAACCAATGCCCAGATCTATAAGCCGGCTGAAATTTCTACCCTAGACTCTCCACATTCCTGCTTGAAAAACATCTTTTTTCTTTTTCTGAAGTGTAGTCAGTTTACAATGTGTCAATTTCTGGTGTACAGCATAATGTTTCAGTCAAACATATACACATACATACTCCTTTTCATATTCTTTTTCACTATAGGTTACTACAAGATATTGAATATAGTTGCCTGTGTTATACAGAAGAAACCTGTTTATCTGTTTTATATATAGTAGTTAGTACCTGCAAATCTCGAACTCCCATTTTACCCCTTCCCACCCCCTTTCTTCCTGGTAACCATGAGTTTGTTTTCTATGTCTGAGTCTGTTTCTGTTTTGTAAGTAAGTTCATTTGTGTCTTTTATTTTAGAGTCCACATATAAGTGATATCACAGGGTATTTTTCTTTTTCTTTCTGGCCTACTTCACTTAGAATGACAATCTCCAGGTCCACCTATGTTGCTGCAAATGGCATTATTTCATTCCTTTTCTATGGCTGAGTAGTAGTCCACTGTATATATATACACCACTGCTTCTTTATCCAGTCATCTATCAGTGGACA
The DNA here is from genome assembly GCF_048773025.1 of Camelus bactrianus. Classification (NCBI taxonomy): domain Eukaryota; kingdom Metazoa; phylum Chordata; class Mammalia; order Artiodactyla; family Camelidae; genus Camelus; species Camelus bactrianus. The sequence goes on from NC_133575.1 coordinate 30,201,066, forward strand.
TTTAGGTTGTTTCCATGTCTTGGCTATTGTAAATAGTGCTGCTGTGAACATTGGGGTGCATGTATCTTTTCAAATTAGAGTTCCCTCAGGATATGTACCCAGGAGTAGGATTGCTGGATCATATGGTAAGTCTATTTTTAGTTTTTTGAGGAATCTCCATACTGTTTTCCATAATGGCTGCACCAAACTACATTCGCACCAACAGTGTGGGAGGGTTCCCTTTTCTCCACACCCTCTCCAGCATTTATCATTTGCGGACTTTTTAATGGTGGCCATTCTGATTGGTGTGAGGTGATACTTCACTGTAGTTTTGATTTGCATTTCTCTGATAATTAGGGATATTTAACATTCTTTTCATGTGCCTATTGGCCATCTATATGCCTTCATTGGGGAACTGCTTTAAAAAACACCTTCTTCTTGATCAGACTCACGAAGGCCTGTGTTTCTGTGACATAGTAGGATGCAGCTAGGTAGCATAGGGAGAGAACTGGCTTGTGTATGGGACATCCAGTTTATCCTCCTGTCTGTAAGAGCCTCGGGGTCCATATGCTGCAGGCTGAGGCAGAGGAGAGAAAGGAGCTATTTCTTATCATCAACCAGCTTCCCAGCTCTGGCAGTTTTTCATCAGTTTGCATAGCCAGGAATAGCAGGTATATTTCAGAAGCATATGGACCACTGCCTCACTTCCCCAACACACACATACCCTCATATAGCTTTCCCTCTAGGCCCACTCTATGATAGACATTCCCATCTGCTTTTTAGTACTGAAAAGTTCACAACTGGGGATCTATTCCTTGGATGTAAGTCCTTGTTTCTTAGTAATATGCATATAATTCTGGGACGTATATAACACCTTAACCCCTTAGCTTTAGAATTTAAATAAACCCACAGTGTTCACTGAAATTAATTACTTTCAAATAGTCACAAAATTAAAATGAATAAGGGCTATCAATCACTTATACATTACTGAATACATGTAGGGAGAGAATTAAGCAAAGAAGGACACAAAAAGGGGAGACTGTGTGATCTCCACAATGATCAGGTCAATGGAAATGAAAACTGCCATTATTCTATTCAACCCAACCTCTCATTGCCATAAAGAAAGAAGATTCCACACAGCTGTTCATTTTTTATATTTTCTAAGGCATACACTCTTCTATGAATGAAATATATAGTAAATAAATTTAAAAAATAAGATTCAGATTAAATATCCTGTTTGGGAACCTAGAAATGAAATTCATCAGAAAACTCTTCATGATTTTATCCATTTGGCCAGTAGAGATATCATTATATGGCATTTCTCCAAGTCCCCAAGCTTATTTATATCACTTTGCTATCCTCATAACATCTGTGCTCTTAGGAGAGTAGGAATACACTTCACTGAATACTTCTCTGTGTAGCTGGGAGAAGCAGCAATAAAAACGTGGAAATGTAAGCACTGTCACATTGGGATCACGTAGGGAATGCGGAACACTCATAAACAGTTGCTTAGAGCATAACTTGGAGGACAAATTTGACCATTTTTATAAGCTGTATCACATGTGATATAATTTAATGTAGCGGTATTTCCAGGAAGTTATTGTATAAAAGCACCCTAACAAAGACGTGAACCAAGATATAAAATACATGTGAGAACAAAAGATATTCATGTAACGTTGCAAATATGGCAAATGCTGGAAATATCCTAAATGTCTGTTAGTAGATTAAATAAATTATGGCCTGTTCACACAATGGAATATTATGTAGCCACTGAAAAAATTAAGTTTATATGTAATGATATAGAAAGGTACCCAAGATATTTTATTAAGTAAACTGTATGCATACTATCATATATATATTATATATACATACATATTATATATATGTGTGTGTGTGTGTGTGTGTGTTTATTTTTTTTACAAGGAGAAATGGAAGGCACCTATTCATGTAGTTACCTCTGAGGAGAAGGATGTTGGCATGAGAAAATTTTACTCTACATTTCATAGTCTTCTGAACTGTTTCAATTTCCTTTCTAGTAGTGACCATTCGTTACTTCTATAAAATAATAACAACAAAATAAATAAAAATAAAAGAAAAAAAGATCAAAGTGAATTGTCCTCCTGGAAGCATACTTGGGTGTCACTTGGGCCTCCAGTCTCTCTTTGACAGTGGCCATACTGGCTTAGAAGAGGTCAGAATTGCCTTCCCTGATGTGTCCTGAGTAGCAGTGTTCCTACAGAGGTTATAGATTCGTCACCATGAAATAATATCTATCTTATTTGAATCAGTGTCAATTGCTCATAGCACTGCTCAGGAGTAACAAGTTTTGTTAGCTCATCACTCCCACTTCACATTCCTATCAGGGGTGCAGAGGGGAGAGGCCTCTAAATTTAGTCCTTTCAATCTTCAAGAGCTGCTTATAAGGTGTGATGAATAAGTTGGTGTAAATCCCTCCATGTCTTACAAAAATGTATAGTTTGTGACCCTATCTCCTATTTAACCTTGCCTTTCCAGGCAGAAGACTAAGAAATCTTTCCATCTGCCTTCATATAGAGAAACCTCCTGTTTTTCTAGTCATTTTAGCTGCCCTTTTCTGGGCACCTTCCAGCTCCAATATGAGTTTTTTGAGAGGTTTCAGAATCAGAATTGCAAATGGTTTTCTCAGCATGGTTGTGCAGGGATTTTATACTGTGTTCCCTGTTTTGTTTCCCGTGCCTTTTTTCTTGATAAGTCCCACTGCTTGGCCAGCCTTTTGGAACAAGCTATCCAACTCCTTTTAGCCATTCTTCTCCCTCTGCAAGACACCAGACCTCTAAGATGAAAAAGGGAAACATTCAGATGTTTCTAAATCATAGAATACCAGAATAGAACTCAAAAGGTTATTAGCCATAATCTTGAGCAAATCTCCCATTTAATAAATGGCAGCAACTGAGGCCCAGAGAGGTTAAGCAAGGACTCCAACTTAAACCTCCCAACTTCCATGCCGGCCCCTTCTCCATTTCATCTGTGTGCAGGAGAGACATTAAAAATATTTAATAGCTGTATATAACTGAGGCATCAGACTGAAGACCCACCCGAGTGTTGGGGTGGGTCCTGAAGGCACCCTGCTGTGGTGGACAATAACTCTTTATTTGCTGGGTCAAAGAGTGGTGTGTGGAGTTTCAGGGGATGGACAGAGGTGACTGGGGTGGCAGGAAGGGGGCCTTGTGGAGCTAGCAGCATCTCTTCACCATACAATATGGAAGTTTTTCCAATATGTCAACAATTGGGACAGTCATCGCAGTGTGTCCAAGCTGTGTAGCACTTGTGTCTATATGGTCCTTTGGTCTAATTTAGATAAAATGTATATATATATATATTTTTTCTTTATTTGAATGCTTTGATGTGTGAAGACTCAGAAGGAGTCTCTGGCAAAGTGATAGGCTTTAAATCTTTTACAATTTAGGCATCAGGAAAATGACTCCCAGCTACTCTGAACATTATACATAATTAACCAAATTCTAGGGGTCTCACACATCCAGTCGCATTACAGTACTGCAGCCCTTTAATATCAATCGTAAAAGTGAGATATTTAAATTGCAAAATAGATACATCTACACAGAAATGAGAGCTCCCTGAAAATGCATGAGCTGATGCTTATCCGTCTTCAAGGAAAAATGAGTCACAGTAATGTTTCCCTCTGTGCAACAGATTTTAAATTGTGATTTATGAGGTTTAAAAGCAGCTAAGTATCCCTTGTCAGTAAGACTATCGCGAGGTTGCTTGATGGAGACCACTTTGTACAAATTACCCAATCAACTCAATTCCCCTTCCTCAGATCAGAAGAGTAAGGAAGACGCAACCCCAGGAACGGGTGGGGGGTGGGGGGCCTGTGTGAAGAGGCTCTTTGTTCTCTTATTCTGTTTGCCTCCCTCCAGCTCCTCAGGAGGTGCTGCATGAGACACAGCATACGTGCAAGCCAAACAATAGAATGTACAGAAATGTTCCTCCCCCGCCCCTACCTAAGACCAAAACATCTCTCCCACAGCTTGAAATCCCAACATTCCATTCTCCCTTTAAGAGTCCCCAAATGCACCAAATTATTCCTGATGAGCCATAAATACTTCTGTCTCTGGTAACCCTTTCTCCCACAAAAAAAAAAAAAAAAAAAATGGAATCTGGGTTCTCACAAAACAAAATGATTTTCTCATCTATTTATTTAATAGGTCTTTCAAAAATGTCAGCAGTTAAATTACACTTAGTCATACTTTTAAAGAAATAGTCTTTATTGAAAATAAAAAGATTAGATGAATAGAGGTATAGAAGCAGCTCAACAGAGTATCTGTTGAATGCTGGATGAGTGAAAAATTAATCAATATGTGTGTCAATTATACCTCAATATACTGTTTAAAAGATCAGTTCATAGGAACTTGCATATTTCCTGGGACTGGGAACTTCTGATGTCAAATTCCGTATCATATAGGGTTCAATCAGAGAAGCAAAACCACTGCATGCACAAAAGGGATTTGTTACAGGGATTTGACCTTGCACAATTGCGGGAGCTAGTTAAGCAGTCTCTGTAAGGTTGTTGTCTTTGCCTCTGATGCTGGAGCTTAAAAGGCCACAGAGCAGGCAGTGGGGGAAGGGAAGATGGATATGAAATGAGGGAAAGCAAGAATGAGTTGGAACCCACGAGGGCCAGCTGAAGACCACAAGGCTGGGCTGAAACCTGTGTCAGTTCTTGTTGCCTCTGACCTTTGTAGAATGGCTGTCCTGTAGAAGCTGCGGACCCTTCATCACTGAGCTGAACCCACACACCTGGCCCTGCGGTAGAAGCAGCTGAAGGAGGAGCCAGGGGAAGATGGAGCAGATGAAAACCCAGCTGCTGTCTCACTTCCACGAGGGAAGCTAGCAGATTGTTGACAATGTGTGTGAGCTACAAAATGGCTGCTCTTCTCTTTTTCTCTCTAAATCTCATAAAAGATTCTCTCTTGTGGCCCATTATAATCAGAAACATGTAGGAAAGGGATTTGTGGAATATGAAGCCCAGCCTAGTCAAGGTAACACATTACAAAGTCACCATACTAGTCACTGTATTTAGGGAAAGGAGAGGAGTGTTAACAGATTTCTGAGAACAGATTTCTGAGTGTCAGAAAAATGGGACTGAAGGTCTTTGCCCAGTAGGGCAGAGAAGAGGGCAAGGGTGCTCAAGGAGGGAAGAAGGTATACAGCTGCCCTCCCTCCTTTCATTCATTACAAATGTGTACTGAGCATTTACAGTGTGTCAGGCCCTATTTCAATTATATTTTTTCAGACAGCCACACTAATATATTCCTTTCCAGTATGTTCACCTTGCACTGTGATCTTGAAACTTCTATATCAAGAGATGTGATCTCCGTTCACTCCCTTTAATTCTGGGCAGGACTGTGACTCTGGCTGAAGTGACACTACATGACTTCTGAGGCTAAGTCATAAAGGTTATGAATTTCTGGAGACTCTCATCACTGACTTAGTCCCCATGTTATAAAGAAGCTAAATTCTCACGGAGAGGTCACCTGTACATGTTCCAGTTGACATTTCCAGCTAAGATCTCTGCACCAACCACCTAGCATCAATCACTAAGTATGTGAATGAGTTTTCAAATGATTCCTGCCCTCAGTCTTCAAGTATCACCCCCCAAAATTGATGCCAAAATGCAGCAGACAGATGAGTCTTGCTCAAATTACAGATTTGAGAGCAAAATAAATGTTGTTATTATTTCAAGCCACCCAAGTTTAGGGGTAATTTGTTGCACAGTCGTAATAACTGAAACAGGCTCTTTGCTAGACTGACGGGGCATAATGACATACACGTGTTATTATATGGAATCATACATAATTACCTAAATCCTTTTGCTGTAATGTTGGATCCATTGTCTTGAAGCTAAGTTTTTAATCAGTACTTTTGTACAAATAATGGTATGTTTTTAACTTTTTATCTTCAAGTAATTGTATATTTGCATGCAATTTTAAGAAATAATACAGAGAGATCACATATACTCTTCACCTAGTTTCCCCCCATAGTGGTAACATCTTGCCTAACTAGAGTACAATATCACAACCAGAAAATTGAGATTGATGCAATTAACTGATTTTATATAGGTGTTTCATCAGTTTTATATAAAATCATTTGTGTGTGTGTCTATTTAGCTCTATGCAATTTTATCACATGTATAGTTTCATGTCACAATCATTATAGTCAATAGTCAAGATACAGAACAATTCCAACACAAGGATCTCTTATGCACCCTTTATAGCAACAGCAACCTCTCTCCCACTATCGCAACTACTCCCAATCCCTGGCAACCATTAATCTGTTCTCCATTTCTATGATCTTGTCATTTCAAGAATGTGATATACATGAAATCATATAGCATGTAAACTTTTGAGATTATCGTTTTTCACTCAGTATAATTCCCTGGAAATCCATCCAAGCTGTTATGCATATCATTAGCTTGTTCCTTATTGTAGCTGAGTTGTATTTCATGGTATGGATGTCCCATAGTTCTTTAAGCAATCAATCATTAAAATATATATATATATATATATATATATATATATATATATATATATATATATATATATAACTGAATCACTTTGCTATACACCAGAAACTAAAACCATATTGTCAATCGACTATACTTCAAAAAAAAAAAAAACAATTGGGTTGTTTCCTATTTGGGGATATTATGAATAAAGCTCTATGAACATTCATGTACAGTTTTTTTGTGAATGTAAATTTTCATTTCCCTGGAATGAACGTACAAGAGTGAAACTGGTGGGTTGTACAGTAAGCATATGTTTAGTTTTGTAAGAAGCTGTCATACTCTTTTCTAGAGTGGCTCTACCATACATTCCCACCAGCAATGTATGAGTGATCCAGTTCCTTTGCATCCTCACTAACATTTGGTGTTATCACTATTTTGAATTTTAGACATTCTGATAGGTGTGATATAATAACATATTTTGTGATATGATTTGATCAGATGTGCACAAACTCCAGTACCTTCTTGTTTATACTCATTTGTATGGTGGGGGGGAGGCTCTTTTTTTCACTACTACTTCTTTCCCCTTGATCATCCTCTTCAAAATGGAGAAGACAGTGAGTTACTTGGGGTCTGTAGCTAATGGCTGGCTTAATTTTCTTATAAATCATCCCTAATAGATATGCAGAGGCAGAATTCACTGCATTGTTCCAAAAAAAGATTTAAATAAATTTTCTACAAGGTATTTTAAGTAAATGAGGAATTAAAGATTAAGATAAGCTTGGGAAAAGATTAAATCTGGAATAAGGTTAAATATATAAAGCGCATAAGGTCTCCTGCAACTGAGTCACAAATTTGTGCATTTATAGAGTTAAGAGGGAGATGTACTAAGTTACCTAGTTCACAACACTCATAAAGAATTGATAAACTGGTAGCTCAGAAAAGGCCAGCCTGGTTCTGAGACCAGAGTGAACATTCTCCCAAGTTTACAGAGGCCACACAGGTAATGTAAATGAGTGAAGCAAATTGAGACTACGATGATAAGGGAGGATGGTGCTGGGGCTGTGTTAAACTGGAGAAGCCCACGCACAGTCTAAGGGCGCAGCCACCTCAGCTCTTGCTGATATTGCCAAGAGGGTAAAGTAAGCCCAGTGTATCCAGATTTTCCAACTCTTAAGAGAGGCTATAAAGTCAGATTTGTAGGAATTATCTCCTGATAATATATCAGCAACGATGTCAGTTAAAATACTGGCTGAACAAACACATCTGCAGTCCAGAGTTGACCTACTACTGTCAGTTAAAAACCTCTGGCCTTGAAAAATAGGCAGGGACATCTAATGCAAGACAATCCTTATAAATATGACCTTTCTCTTTATCAAAGTTCAGCTTTGGGTAAATATTGAATGTCACTGAGTTGGTGGTTATGCTTTCTGACATGTATACAGTATTCATATTGTCTGTGTAGTTGCTCAAGTATGGTGTCATATACTTTCCAGAGCCAGCAACTCAAAGCAAGAAGAGACTAATTAGTGTGTGACCTTCAATTGTTTTTGTTTATCATTTGCTCAGGATTCAGTCTTAGGAGAGAGCATCATATCAGCCAAGCTCAGGTCAGTGTCTCCATCCTGGCTCTTGAGGTGGGCAAGGCAAGGAAGGACTGAATGCCTTTGGCTTCCAAAGGGTGAGGCAGGAACCTGGAATTATGTTACACCAAGACCACCCTAATGAGGAAGAGATAGTCCACAAAAGAAAAGTAAGGAACTCTTGGAAAGTGGCAGTGGATGCTGGGCAGCTGAAAACAACAAAGGTCTACCAGAGAGAACACAGGGCAGAGTAGTGGAGGGCAGAAAAGGTCCCTTTCCCCTTCTTGGCAGGTTCTTAATTGACTGTATTTGGAGCTTAATAATCTTTTCAGTGATCCCATTATTAAATGCATCTCAACAACAGCTCTGAGTAGCATAGAGGGACCATCAGTTTATCTTCTTATAAGTGACCTGTTCTGTATCTCATTGTATTTTTTAAGAGTCCAAGTACTTTCTGTGGAGGTTAGCAAGAAGCTTAGAACAAATATTGAAGAGCATCATTTTGTGGTATGTACTTTACACATACAAAAGTTAAAAGATTAGGGTGACTTGCACAGATCATAGGAACACAATTGTACTAGCAAGATATACACCATGGTCATCAGAAGACAGAACACAGAGAAATTTAATTTCCAACATACATGGTGCCAGAATAAATGTTTTACTTTCATAGAAATATAACTTTGGTGTTGCCCACTGTGGCCTTCTAGGGAATAAGGAGGCCAAAATATGAATTTGAAAATTATAATACTTCTGAAGTTTATTTTAATTAAAAAATGTCCCAGTCTTTCCTATATGAGTTTTCCCCAGCTTGAGAGAAACCACATACTGCTATGCTAAAATATTTTTGGTATTCAATATGAACTTCATTGTAAAAGTTTTTTAGATCAGTTAATGTGTGTGTGTATAGTCTGTGCGAATTTTGACAACTGCCTCCTAAATTTTGATTGTTATATCATAGCTTTTTAGACTCAGTTTTAAATCATTTGCGCATGTCAGCTAATTCCAAGTACAAGTCTGCTCCATAGGCATCTTCACTTAGTCAAGACCTTTTCAACATAACACTGAGCTTCACAAAGTATTATTTTCACATTGTATCACAAAAGAGAGAACTGTATCTTCAATGTTGAACTTTTAAACTGAATTTTCAATTGAATTAGTAATAATGCCATATTTTTCCCTTTGACAGAATGAACTTCTAAAAACTTTACTTTGATTTCATGAATTAGGTAAAAATAAAATTAAACCATGACTGAGATTAACAGATTTTCCATTTGAAACGTCCTTGTTCAAGGAATGAACAGCCTCATCAACCAGGAGAGGAAGGGAAGCTCTATGTGGTTTGGAGAACTGAGTTATCTGAGTCCTACATGTTTCCATTCCAATTCCTGGTATTCATTCTCTCCCAATCCAAATATAACTTTTATGTAAAATCTCTGGTAAACCAATGTTTTTATACAACAGCCTAAGAATCAAAATTTGACTTTTGTTTTAGTTCTCTCAGCCCAGTGGCTGCAAGGGATAAGAGATGCTTTGAATAAAATCATAGAAATTCCACGAATTTCTGCTTTTGCCTTGATACAAGCTCTCCTCCTTCTTTAAACTGTGAAGTTCAGCTAGAAGCAACTAGCTTATACCGCATATTTGGAATTTCTTAAGCCTTTCATATTATTCTATTACAACTGCCTTTACATCCCTTAGAACTTTACCCAAAATAAGCCTGTTGTTCCTAGTGAGCACAGATAATACTTCAATTAGCTATTTGATTGATGCATGTCTTGGACTGACTCAGTGCCAGTCAGGTTTTCAGAGACATCAACAACGATTAAGAGATAATCAATCTGAGATTTCCCCCCACCTTCCTGAGGATCTGCTGCCTGCAACCATTTCTGGTGCCATTTTCTTGATCAAGTTGATTATTAAGCAGAAAAGTCACTCATTCATAGTTCTCATAATTGCTCAGAGGGCTGCAGAACTGGGCTGGAAGCTTAACTTCCAGGAACAGAACTTGAAACCACACCTCAAAATAGACTTGATAAGCTACTGTCACTGATCAACAGGGGAAGCCCACATTGCTGCCATCCTGATGCCAGGCAGGAACTCAGTTTTGCAACCATCAAGAAACTACTGTCATTGCCACCACTAGAGACTAGACACATCTCCAGAGGAAACAGCAGCATCACAGATTGCTCACTTCTAAAGCAGTGTCTCACATGAATGCATCTGTTTGACAGGGTCAAGGTCACGTCCCTACACACTGGACACAAATAGGGCTGTGAATTTGAGTTTTTACTCTTATGTTGGGAAAAGTGGACTCAGATATGGAAATTCCCTCATTTTGGTTATGTACTGGTGTGTAACAAGCCACCCAAAAAACTTAGCAGCTTAAAGCAACAACATTCACTTTGCTCACGAATCTGCAATTTGGGCAAGATTTGGAGGGGACAGTGCATCTGTCTGACTCAGTGTCACTGCGGGCTAAAATCATCTGACAGCTCACTCACTTACATGTCTAGTGATTGATGATGGCTTTCGGGTTGTGACTTTACCTGGGACCTATGTGTCCTCTCCATAAAAAACCATACTACTTACCCCTACTCAGTTTACTTTCTACATTCAACTGTATTTGTTAGCATAAATTTAGTATTCCAGTAGACTGTTGCCCAGGAAGATAAAAGTTGCAAGTAAAATTATTGCTCTTTATAGGAACTTCCTGAAAGACCTATCACTCTTCAATAGAAGAGTTTACATACCAAGATTCTTTGAGCCTCCAACCTCAAAATATTCACCTCATGGCCACCAATCCTAAGATCGTTACCCAAACTGAATCAAGCCCCAATTTGATAGACCCACTTTAAATCAACCTCCCAACTCTCAATATATTACCAGATATACTGTCTTCCCTCTCTGAGACTCTTTCAGATTCCATGAGGTAGTGGTTTAAGCAATATACTCAGCTTTGTCTTATCAATGTGTTGTTCTGGCAATATCTGGGAAGCCGGTATTTGATACCGTGGTGGGGCTTCTTTACAACATGATGATTAGGTTTCAAGGGTGAGCATCCCCAAAGAGAGAGCTATGTAGAAGTGATACAGCCTTCTATAATCTAGGGTCTAAAGTCACACAGCATCATTTCTGCCACATTCTAGTCACTGAGGTAACTACAAATGCTCATCCAGTGTCAAGAAAAAGGATACTAGGCTCCATCTTTTGATGGGAGGAATCAAAGATTTTCCAACAGATTTTAAAACCAACACATTCTCCAACTGTAGAAAGACTATCCAAAAGCTGATGGGCAACCATGAGTATGAGGACTATGATGAATGCCCTCTACAGAAGGTATACACCAAAATACTGACAGTGTTGAGCTTAAGCAGTAGAATTATAGAAGGATTTTACTTGTATATTTTCTGAACTTTCTTCAATGAACACATATTCCTTAATTTAAAAGAAGATATGCAAACACATCCTCAAATCTAAGTTCGATAATAAAGTAGGAAAAAAATTCAGGATAAAATGTCAAACAGAATATCTTGTAACCTATTTTTTTTTTAATTTCAACAGATTTATTGAGATATAATTTTATATTATAAAATTCATTTGGTTTAACTGTACAATTAAATACTTTTTAGTAAATTTATAGTTTGTAACCATGACCAAAATTCAATTTTAGGACATTTTTACCACCCCAGAAAGATCCCTCCAACCCACTTTTAGTCCATCTCCATTCTCACTTCCAGCCTATGAAAACATTATCTAATTTCTGTCTTTATAGATTTGCCAGTTCTCATATAATATGTAGTCTTTTGTATCTGGCTTCTTTCCCTTAGCACAGTGTTCGTGTAGCATGTATCAATCCTTTATTCCTTTTTATTGCTAAGTAAAATTCCTTTGTATAGATATGCCACAATTTGTTTATTTACTCTCCAGTTGATGAGTATTTGGACTGTTTCAGTTTTTGACTATTATAAATAATGCTGCTATGAACATCCACATATAAGTCTTTGTGTGAATGCTGTTTTCATTTTTCTTGGGTAGATACCCAGGAGTAGAATGGCCGGGTCATATGATAAATGCACGTTTACCTTTTTAAGAGACTGCCAAACTTTTCCCAAAGTTGCTGAATCATCTTACATATCTTCCACAAGTGTATTAAGTTCCCATTTCTCCATATCTTCCCTAACACTGTCTAATGTCTGTCCTTCTGATTGCAGCCATTCTTGGGGGTGTAAGGTGGTATCTCATTTTGGTTTTTATTTGCATTTGCCTAATGACTAATGATATTCAGCATCTTTTCATGTACTTCTTAGCCAGTTGTATGTCTTCTTTGGTGAAACATCTATTTAAATTTTCTTGTTTTTAATTTTATTATTTGCCTGGTTATTGAGTTGTAAGAGTTCTTTATATATTCTGGATATAAGACTTTTCAGATATATAATTTGCAAACATTTTCTTCTACTCTATAATCTTTCTCCCAGTCGGGGACCTAGATTTTATGGTTTCAATAGTATAATTATCACCAATTATTTGATTTTGTTCATGGAATGCACCAAATTTGAAGAAGACTGAATTAATGAGAAGATGTGCTTTGGTAGAGCTCTGTTTCTAAGGTTTGAAATTGAAAAGGCTATTGCAGTTGTCTGATAGCTGGCAATAATGTAGTAACTTTGGAAAGCCTGTTAATTATATCTTGACCACCAACTTGCATCAGGCAAAAAAATAAAGAAATCATATACAAGATGACTAAATACATCTCGAAAAAAACAAATCAATATATTTAGTACATGTCTCTCCCACTGGTTTAAATTCCAGCAGCACTGAAAATTGTTTTGCCTTGATTGTCTAGGGATTGAACATCAAAATGTAAAAGCATATTTTCCAAAATGATAAACCAAGGGTTTTCTGAGATAAGTGTTTCGTATTTCAAAAGGAAGGTCAGAGTTCTGGACTTCGATTTCACAACTGAAATGTAAATAATTTTAACATTTTATCTGCATCTGGATGATTTTATCGATGTAAAATAAAGCAAGTGGCTCAATTTGGCAAACATTTATTGAGCATCTGTTAAATGAGGCCTTTGCTAGATGTGGCAGGGAATATAAGGACAAGAATAACTGCTCAATTGTGGCTTACTAAACAAGGTAACAGATAACCTAAGTGGTGAGATGTGCAGGACAATTTTATGAGTTACTACCGATAAGCTCAGGTCTGTATTCTGTTAGTGAAGAGTAAAATTGTACAAGAGGATATAAGAATAACTCACTTTTCACTGGGTCCCCAAAGGATGCGAAAACTCAGTAAATTCCAAATACATTTATGTTCCCAAGGACTTAGAAAAAGGATGGAACAAAAGTAACATTTTTCAATCCTTAGCACATCATCTTTCTTGAAGACACAAAATTGGCTTCAAGGGGCCCATTCAGGGTCACACCTGCCTTTGGGCTTGGGAGACTGATGTCTGACCCTCTCAGAAACAAGTCCTAAGGTTGGGAAACATTTTTTTCAATTATTAGTACATTTCCTTATACAAAGGAGAGGACTGAACATGTGAATTTTATTATTTTACCTCCAGTTTTGAGAAAGTGGGTATTTTGTTTGCTTGTTTATCCCACCAGTGCTTGAACATAAATATTAATATTTCCTCCATTTTTACATAAAAGTTAGCATATGCAGTGTACTGCATCTTGACATTTTTATTTAATAACATATTTTAGAATTTGTAGCATATCAGCACATAAAAAGCATCCTCAATCTTTTCATATTTGCATAGCATTTTATTGTGAGGATGTTTCTTAAACCAATCCTAAATTGATGGACATTTAGTGGCTTCCAAACTTTTAACTATTACCAAAATTTAAAAAAACCATAATGAAAAACCTTGCATATACATTTTGTTATATATGTGTGTGTGCACATGTGGTAGATAAAGGTACATCTTGATGCCTGTAAAAAGTCTCCAAGTCTCCTTAGGTCTGCTTAGGGACACTGTATTATCTATATAAATTCGGCTACAAAAGAAATACTTGACAGAATAAGCGAAATGTATATGCACACATGTACATGTCCAGAAGTAGAATTCCTGGGTCCAAACTGCATGTGTAATTTTGATGAATACTGCCAAATTACCTTTCATAAGAGATATACTATTTTCCACCAGAAACGTATGTGGGTGCTTGTTTCATTACAGAGAGGGTCAAAGTTTTCAATGAACTCAGTTATTTTTTAGCAACAACAAAATAAATCCCCAAAACGAGAAATTAGTTTCACAGTCCCTCAGTGAGAATCAGGCTTTATTTTTTCCCCTGCATAGGCGAGTTCATTCTCCCAATTTGCAGACTGGCTAACCCAAGTGCAAATAGGCTCTTATCTAAATATAGGCCTCAAGTTATTACATTTAAAAAATTCTTTTCTTCTGGTTTCTGCAAAAATTTCTGTTTACATGATACATTTCCTTTTAACTATTTCTCCTTAAAAATTTGAAATATTTGATCCATCAGGACAGAATGGTGGTAGCTCCAAACGGAGAGACAGGCTCACATTAATATACACTATGAAATCATTCCACCTCTTTACTCAAAGAAGAAAGGTCCCTGGAGCTTTCTTCTCCCTTACTGTCAGACACATTACCAGGTTTTGAGATACAAAGAACTAAAACCCCCTCACACATTTATAATTTATCTTTTTTACGCTTTTCCACATAACTAAAAATTACTTAAAATATAAAATCATTCATTTAGAAAAAGACTTTTCAGATGATTTTCCCATAAAGAAAAATTGATTTGGTTTTATTCAGAGAAAAACACAAAAACAAGCTTGGCGGTACTATTAACATAGCTTAGTTTAAAATAATGACATGAGGTTGATCAAAAATTTATAATGCTTTGATATATAACCCTACATGGATAAGCAAAATTTGGGGTCCTATTAATGCATGGTGTTACAACAATAACCACAATAACTCACATTTTATGGTGTTTGATAGTTTACAAAGCACTTCCGTGTACGTGATAGCAATTCCAGCTGCTGTTAGTTATATAAACCAGGTATTTTGATAACTACACACTAGAAAGTATTAGTCTCTTTTCATCCAAGATGAGGGAAATGAAAATGCATTATTTGCTTAAGGTCGGAAAGCCACTGAATGGTAAATCACAGAGACAAGAAGTAGAATGGTGGTTGCCAGGAGACACGGGGAGAGGGGAATGGGGAATTATGGTTTAATGGGGGTAGAGTTTTAGTTTTTCAAGATGAAAAGAGTTCTGGAGATGGATGGTGGTGAAAGCTGGACAGCAATATGAATGTGCCTAATCCACTGAACTGTACTTAAAATGGTTAAGGTGCTACATTTTCTGTTCTGTGCATTTTATCACAATAAAAAAAAAACGGGAGGAGAAAGCCAGTGGATGGTGAAGCTGGAATTTGATTTCATTTCAGTCCAACTTTTTCTTTCTACTCAGGGTAGTTATTATCCCCATGTTACAGATCAGGGGACTAAAGCCCAGAAGGACTGAACTGACTTAAGTTACATAATTATTAAGTGGCAGAGTTGAAGTTCAGTCCAGCGGAAGTGATTTTATAACCACAGGCTAAGCACAGGAAGTCAAAATAAAACCAAGGGCTCATCAAACTATTAAGGGTTGGGTAATATTGGGTTAATCTCTTTACTTGTCTGGGCTGCAGTTCACTCAGTTGTAAAATGAAGGGATGGATATAGATCAGAGGTTTTTTTTTAATTCAGTATTTTTGATCATGATGTCCAGTAAGAAATGTTTTATACTGACCTAGTACACACACGCACCCCTTGCCCTAGGTTGGGTTTCCCAGAAGCAGACGTTGAGATAAGGATTTGAGTGCAAGTGATTTATCAAGGCACAGTGTTATTACAACAACAGCCAACATTCATTGAACACCCACTATGCCAGAACAATTCCAAACACTTCACATACATCACCTTGTGAAGACAATAAGGTGACAACTATTAATAACCCCATTTTACAGATGTGAAGACTGTTAAGTGGCAGAGGTCAGGAGGAAACCCAGGCAGTCTGACTCCAAAACCTGTTGTCAAGAGGGCAGGCTCCTGCATCAGTCTGTTTGGGTTCAAATCCTGAGGCCAACAGTCAATCAATAAATGTTTCTAACTATAATCATGATATAACTCAATTATTGACAGCCATCAGCTCACTGATAGGAATAATTCTTACAAAAGGAAGTTTATGGTCAGGGTCATGTACATCACCTGAATTCAAAGGTTAACTTGTTGATAATCAACTCAATGTTCTGCTCTGCTTTAGTCATGCTGGCCCAGTCTTCACCTTAAATTCAGCCACTTAACCCATTTAAGTAAGATGGGGTTCTGGCCTGGGTTATGTAACATCTGCATGCTTGAATAGCTAAAGTACACTTCACTGTAACTAGAAGGAAGGAATTTCAACATACTCATTTTTATATATTGTGTTAATGAAGTGCAAAGATACTTCTTAATAAATGAATCTAATTAAGATATATTAGTCATCATTATGTAGAGAATATTTCTACTGAAGTCAATGAACACTAACCATTCTTTGGATTTCAAAAATAGGGTCAACAAACATTATGATATAAATGACTAAAAATGGTTAAAAAATTGCACAGAACCTGGATACCTGGAACTATTATCTTTTTGGCTGAATTCATTTGAGCCAAGTTTCCATCAATAATATCTTTTATGTCACAGGATAGATACAGGTATTTATTATGACACAGGTAGTGGAGTCAGAATAAAAGCATAACACTATTTTAATAAAAGGTTATGAGTAATCAAAGATTTATATACATAAATGAACTGAAAGCTGCCACCACTCTTGGGCTGGAGCCCACAAGCCTGTACTTGCTGCTGATCTGTAAGAGGTACTGTTACTGCCTCTTTTGGGGCTACTGCTACCACTGAGTAGAAGCCCAGGAGTCCATACCCTTACTGATGCTGTTAAAACTGCCACAGATGTTTTGGGAACAAATAGTTGCCTGTTGTCATTGTTGCTGCCCCTATTGCAATTGGAAGGACCCCTAGAGACAGACAGAAAGGCTACTCTCTTCTCCACCTTATCGTCTCTCCACCAGTGCCTCCCAGTAGCAAACCTAACAGGACGCAAGCTGAAAGGGAATATGAAAAATGTAGTGTGCTGGTTTCTAAACCCCTGTGATCCAGAGAACACTGAAAGCACAGCTGAGAATCAAGTGGAAAATGACTGCACAGTAACAACATTAATTTAACTAATCCCCCACTGCTGGGTATTTAGATTATTTCTTTGGAAATACAAAATGTGGAAAGCAAAGCCATCAATGGGATAGTTTTTGAACCCAATGAACAATGATATTTAATCTCTAAGAAAGGTATATAAGACGGGATGTGTCCTCCTTGAGCTCAGCAACAAATGATACGTAAAACAGTGGCTCTAAGTAGCTCTGCCCTGTCCCTCCACGAGTAGATTTGTGTCATAATGAAAGGAAGAACACTGGGGTTCTGTCCATGTGGACCTATAACACATAGTGCATTCCCATTTGGTTGAGATCTGAAGGGATTATTCTGAAGTCATAATTAAAATTTTTTGTTTCCCCAAATATACAAAAGTGTTACCAGCATTTCCCTATGTCCAACAGCCACAGGACAAATATAAAATCCCAATAACAATTTTTCAAAAAGCATTTCTAGGGTTTAGCCTCTATACACAGTGTTTCTTTTTAATAATTTTTATTATAAATGTCATACTGCTTGTAAAAAAAAAATCAAATGAGCATTTTCAGAGGTGAAATTCCATCCTAATACCATTCAAAGATTATCATGTATGTTTCATCCTGATTTTTTCCTATGAACACTCTAACACATTATATCATTATATTCACAGAATATTATGATTCTCTTCTGGAATTTGTTTTCATAAGTAAAAATTACATATTATGTATTATATCTTGATGGACCTTTTGTTTTAATACAGTTAAATATACCTAATATATAAAAACTATATCATAGTGTTCTGTAGTATGGAGATGCTAAAATTTATTTTATTGTTCGTCTTCTCCAGTAGAGTGCAAGCTCCCTGAGAACAGGGTCCTGGTTTGGTCTGGTCACAACTATATTTCCAGGGCTTAGACAAGTACCTGGCAAATAGCAGATGTTTAAAATTTTGTAGAATGACTAAGCGGCAAAATACTATTGATGAATATTTGTATTATTTCTATTTTCACTATTCCAATAGTGATTTTCACAATTAGCAACCTTATAAATATATGCTGTACATTTATTTTTGTAGGGAAAACTGATAGAGGAATTGCTGGGTCAAAAAAAAATGGAAGAACTTCAATCCTTCTCAAATTCCTCCCAACATGTTCAGGAAGTCTGCAGTGTGAAGGGAGGTGGCACTTGTATTTACAAGTGTGGCCTTCCTTTAGTGCTACCACTGTAGTCTCACAAATGCAGTCCTGTTACAAGGTGGCGCTGGCCTTTTCCTTCCTTTTAGCTTGTGCTGTTTGAGGAAGTTGTCTGAGCCTCTTATGTTTCCACCCCATGTTCTGAGACAATTCGACTGTCATTCTGTTGAAATGAGAACAGTACCCTTTGTCCCTGCAATTTTTGGTTAAGCAGGCTATACTGGCCGCAAAACTTTATGCTCCCAACATCTTTACGAAATTCTTTTCTAATCTAGTGTTTTTTAAAATTTGTTTTCCCCCAAGGCTCAGGGGTAAATGTCTACTGAGGAAAGACGAGGGCCTGCATCATTCATTCCACGTATAATATATCGAGCTGTTCTCAGAACAATCCTAACCGTCTGATGTTTACACCAAGGCTCCTTAGACCAAATCGGCAAAACTTAGGTCTTTCCTCTCTTTGGTTGAGTGCTTTCCTGAGTGGCTTTTGCAAACATACCTTTAGCAGGTCCTGTCTCAGTCCTGTAGACATTTCTGAATCCCAGCGTAAAAGTCATTTTGGGTGCTCAGGTAGGGACCCCTGGAAACACAAAGATATATTAATAAATATAGAAATTTAGATGGATGGATATATGCTCAAAGTTCATTTAAGCAAATTTTCAAAATAGTTCAAGGCTTCCCCTCCTTGATTCCAAAAAACTTTAATATTTTAATCTTTTGTACAGAGGGCTTCCTTTGTAAAATATTTTTCTTTATTATAAATGTTATATATAATCATTTAGAAATTTGGGGAAATAGAGTAAACATAAAAAATAGGAAATAAAATCACCTATAACCCCACCCCTCTACAGCTACCAGTGTGAAAATTTTCTTCCAATTTCTTTTCTATATATTCTTACATTTCTTAGTATTATAACAAAAATTTATCTTTGTGACTAAAAAAGTTCTTCATATACCTACTTTAATACTAATACATACTAATAACCATAAACTAGTCCCTTGCTCAGATGTACCATATATTGGGATTATGCATTTTAAAAGCTGTCCCTCAAATTTAGTCAGACTAGCAGTAAGTCATAATCAATTCCTCCTTTTCCTTCATGACCCAAACCCACTTAGTCCTGAGGGCTGTCTGTTCTACTTCTGAACAATTTCTTCTGTCTGTCCGAGGGGTTTCAATCCCAGCTAGAGTGTCTGGTGAGCTTTTAAAAATACTGATTGCTGGGACCCCACCACAGACTGAGTTAATCAGAACCTCTGGGAGATGAAGCCCAGGAATCCACAAGTCTAAAAGCTCCCCGATGGATTTCAACGTAGCCGGAGTTGAGATGCATTGTCCCCGCCCCTCCTCCAGCCCCACTGCCACTTCCCACAGCCCAGCCCTCTCATCAACTCCCAACTAGGTTATTGCAATTACCTCCTAACCCTTTTCCTGTTTCTAGTCTCTCTCTTCTGCCAGCTCTAATCCTGCATACTGCTTCCCAAATTATGTAGCTAGAACATGAGTCAGATCATGTCACCCCCCTACTGAGAGACCCCTCACTGCTCCCTACTGCCTAAACCAGAGTCAAACTTGGCCTGAGCAAGGTCCTCCTCCAACCTACACTTCTGCATCCTTTCCTACTCTGTGGCTTCTAGTACACCTCACCACTCATCTGAGTTAGCTTTCAGCTTTTGTTCATGTTGTTTCTTAGCCTGTAATGAGCTCATCCATTGCTCAAAGACCACTATTATCTTATTCATATTTCAAAGTCCATTTCAAATACCACATTTTTCTTCAATCAGTCAACAATCATCTACCAAGTGACTACTATATACCATCCGTCTGTTCAATAATTTTTGCGTTGCTACTATATCGAGGTACTGGGGATACAACAGTGAACAAAACAACTGGTCTGTGTGGAGATTAGTGGGAAAGGTGGACAACAAAACAAGCACAACGAATAAGAAAATGTTAGATAAGAGCAATGCAGAGAATTAGAACATAGAGTGACTAGGTGGCTATTTTCGACAGGGTGGCTATTTTCATCTGAAGTGGCCTTTCTGAGGAGGTGATATCTATAGTGAGATTCAAATGATAGAAAGGAAGGGACCAACCATTCAGAGTTTAAGGGGCAAAGCATCTAAAGATAGGACCAACCAGTGTGAAGGCTTTCAGGCGAAATGAAGTCTGATTGAAGAACAGAAAGAAGGCCAGAGCAGCTGAAGCACCGGGGTAAAGGGAGAGTCATGGGAGAGGAAGGCGGAGCCAGCTCATGTATGCTTCCTAAGTCAAGGTAAAGAGTTGAAATTTGATAAGAGCAAAAATAAACAAATGTGACCTAATTAAACTTACAAGCTTTTGCACAGCAAAAGAAACCATGAGCAAAACAACACGATAACATATGGAATGGGAGAAAATATTTGCAAATGATGCGACTGACAAAGGCTTAATTTCCAGAATATATATAACAGCTCATACAACTTAGTAACAAAAAACAAAGCAAAACAAAAAAAAACCCAGTCCAAAAATGGGCAGAAGACCTAAACAAGTAATTCTCCAATGAAGACATACAAATGGCCAATAGGCACATGAAAAATGCTCAATATAGCTAATTATCAGAGAAATGCAAATCAAACTATAATGAGGTATCACTTCACACCAGTTAGAATGGCCATCAATCATGAAAAGAGAACCCTCCTGCACTGTTGGTGGGAGTGTAGTTTTGTGCAGCCACTATGGAGGACAGTATGGAGATTCCTCAAAAAAATAAAAATAGACTTACCCTATGATGCTGCAATCCCACTCCTGGGCTATATTGGAGGGAACTGTAATTTGAAAAGATACATGCACGCCAATGTTCATAGCAGCGCTATATGCAATAACCAAGACATGGAAACAACCTAAATGTCCATGGACAGATGACTAGATAAAGAAGTTGTAGTATATTTATACAATGGAATATTACTCATCCATAAAAGAATAAAATAATGCCATTTGCAGTAACATGGGTGGACCTAGTGATCATCATTCTAAGTGAAGTAAGCCAGAAAGAGAAAGAAAAATACCATATGATATCATTCCTATGTGGAATCTAAAAAAAAAAGAAAAAAGAAAAAAAGGGACATTATGAACTCATCTACAAAACAGAAACAGACTTGCAGACACAGTAAACAAATTTTATGGTTACCAGGCAGAGGGGGTAGGAAGGGATAAATTTGGGATAGTCCAAATTTGATTCTTTGTGCAATGATGGGAAATCACTGGAGGGGTTTAAGCAAGAGAGTGACATGATATGGTTTGTGTTTGAACAAGATCACTCTGGTTGCTGTGTGAACAATAGATTGAGGCGGTGACAGTAGGAACAGGGACCAGGTAGGTGCTTTGCTGGCAGTCTAGTTCTCCTTGAAGTACTTGTTCAATTTAAGGCAAATAAAACCCAAAAGCTCCCCTTGTTTTTAAGCAAAATATTCCAACTCTGATTTATTATCATCTAATAGGATCTGGATGGGTTGACCTCTCTCCAGCCTCCTGTACACTACTTTTGCCCCTACTGTTGAGCCTTGCTGAACTTCTGTCAGCTCCCCAAGTGTACCATTCCTTCAGGCCACAGGGCATTTGAACTTGCTGTGGTTATATGTTATCTGCATGTATCACAAAATACACATAACATAAAATTTACTACTTTAACCATTTAAAAGTATACAATTCAGTGGCAATAAGTACATTCACAATGTTGTACAATCATCATCACTATCTAGCTCCAGAACTTTTTCATCACCTCAAGAAGAAACACTGTACCTATTAAGCAGTCACTTTCGATCCCCTCCTCCTCCATCCCCAGGCAACCAGACCATTAATCTGCTTTCCGTCTCTATGGATTTGCCTGTTCTGGATAGTTCATACAAATGGAATCATACAATATGTGGTATTTGTGTCCAACTTCTTTCACTCAGTATAAAGTTTCCAAGATTCATCCATATTGTCAGTATATCATTCCTTTTTATGACCAAGCAATATTCCATTGTGTGGATTTACCACATCTTGTTTATCCATTCCTTAGTTGACAGACATTTGTTTAGGTTGTTTCCACCTTTCAGCTACTGTGACTAGTGCTGCTATGAACACTCATGTATGTGTTTTTGTTAGAACACCTGCTTTCAATTCTTTTGGGCATATACCTAGCAGTGGAACTGCTGGGTGATATGGTAGCTGTGGTTATATGTTGAGGGACTGGAGATCAGTGAATCTTAGACATTTATTAGTTTCCCATGGCAGCTGTAACAAAGTACCCCAAAATGTGTGGCTTAAAATAATTCTTAAAATGTATTTTCTCACAGTTCTGGAGGCCAAAAGTCTGAAATCAAAGTGTCAGCAGGGCCATGCTCCCTCTGAGACTGGGCGCAATCCTTCATTGCCTCTTCTTAGCTTCCAGTGGTGACAGTCAATCCCTGGCTCTCTTTGGCTTACAGTTACAATATTTCCATCAGTCACACAGCTTCTCCCCTGTGTGTCTCTGTGTCTTCACATAGCCCTCTCTCCGGGTCTTTTCTTCTTTTAAGGACACCAGTCATACTGGATGAGGGGCTCACCCTACTCCAGTATGACCTCCTCTTAAATAATTACATCTGCAACAACACTATTTCCAAATGAGGTCACATTCGGAGGTAATGGGGTTAGGGCTTTAACATGTCGTTTGAGGGGACACAATTCAATCCATGACAAAATGCCGGACATTGTTGTGCATCTGAACCCCCTGGGGATCTTGTTAACATAGGCTTGGGGTGAGGCCCGAGGCTCTGCATTTTCAATAAGCTCTCCCAGAGGATGCCAGGGCTGCTAGTTCACTGACAGTGTGGCTGACTTGTTTCAGTTTTAGCAATAAAAATCCAGAGTTAAAGGAAATCATTCAGTCCTGGGAAAACTGGCATGGTTGGTCACCCTAGCAAGGATCTAGCTATGGCTATGTTAATTTACCCATTAATTACATTACCAAATATTCATATTTATTTTTACATTTAAATAACTTATTTTCGCTAGAACAGCCCAAATTTTCCCCTAAAGGCTCCGGACAAACTGTGAAATGGTGAGTTAGTTGAGCTGATGGGTGCCATCTGTGAATATCATATATTAACTCATGGAATTATCTATGATGCTCAGTGGTGTCCCTGTTGGGTTGAAAAACAGATTTCTGACCCCTTTACAGAATAATTATGCATGGGCAAGACTTTTTGCAGCTAAGAGTACCCACTGGGTTTGAAGTTTTCAGTAACCTTTTCTCGCTGCTGCCCAGGGACTATAAAAGTGAAGAAAGCTCCTTTCTGAAGTTGAGTTTAAGCTCATTGCACTCGGGACAGTGTTCCTCAACTCTTGATTCCTATTAGGATCACCTGAAGAACTTTAAAACCTGCTGAGCCCTCAACCCCAAACCAATTGACTCAGGCTACCTGAGATTGGGCACAGGCAGTCATAGCTTTGTGTGGTTTTAAGTGCTCCAGGTGATGCAAATGAGCAACCAGAGTACAGAATCATTGCACAAGGCCTTCCTTTCTAAGGGAAACCTTGCCAATCTGTTCCTAATCTTTTTCCACCTGCACCCATATTTCTCTCCACTCCCCTCTATGACCACATACCTCTTTGTTATGGTTGATCATTACCTTAAGCAAGTCCTCCTCTTCCTCATATTTGTGTCCTGTTTATACAATGGCCTTACTGACCTGGGACCATGTACAACCCATTGGCGGTAATAATTACTCCTGCAAGTGACCTTGGCAGGCTTTCCTCAAGCTTTATTGACTCTGTTTTTCACGCTTTCACAAAAGCTATCTTTAATATCATCCACAGTTGAGTTGGCCGGGGATAGTGTTGCTGTTTTGACTGCGGAGCCTCTCAAGAATCAGGCTAAATCTCCCAAAGAATCTGTGCTGTGTGTTCCTCTACAAACCAGCCACAGGAAATCTGGGTGGAGTGTACTTTTTTTTATTGGAATATAATTCACGTGCCATAAAATTCACCCTTTTAAAGCGTCCAACTCAGTGGTTTTTTGTATAGTCACAAAATTGGGCAACCATCACCACAATCTAATTCCAGAACATTTTTGTCACTCCTAAAAGAAACCCCCCACTCATTAACAGTCACTCCTCATTCCTGCTGCCCCCTGCAACCACTAACCTGTCTCTAGGGATCTGTCTATTCTGGATAGAACATTCACTGTGTGGTCTTTTGTATCTGGCTTCCTTCACGTAGCATATTTTCAGGGTTCATACATGTTATAGCGTGTATCAGTACTTCATTCCTTTTTGTGGCCAAAGAATTTTCCATTGAATGAATGCATTACATCATGTTCACCCATTTATAATTGATGGACGTTGGGGTTGTTTCTGCTTTTTGGCTATGGTAAATGGTGCTGCTATGAACATTCATGGAAAGGCTTTTGTGTGAACATAATGTTTTTACTTCTCTTGGGTCTGTACCTAGGAGTGGAATCACTGGGTCATATGGTAACTCTATGTTTAGCTTTTTGAGGAACTTCTGAATTGTTTTTGAACATTATTTTTTGACCTTGATACAGTTCTCTTTCCTGAGTGTGAGGTGGTCTGTACTTGTGAGGGTGGGAAAAATGATCTGCAGGGACTTAAAACTTTTTTTTTTCTGTTATCTGTTATACATTTTATGTACAGAAAGAATGGTACCTTCATATAGAAACTTCCTGTCATTCAGCTGCATGATTTCAAAATGTGAGGAAATCTAAAACATGGAGCTCCCGTGGTGGCAAGGATTTGGGGTGTCTGAGCTCTCGGTTTCCTGACCAGCCTTCCAGCTGTATCTCTGGCCACCTGTCACAGTCTGTTACTGGCACAGACAAGGCCCGCTTATTCCAAGGACATGACTACTGGGCCACTTCCATCTCAGAAGGCCTGGTGGGGCGTCCAAATGCAGAAATCTGATTGCTTTTCGGGGATACCAGTAAGCCAGGTGCAGACAAGCCTGCAAATGTAAAGCCTACTATGTACAAAGCAGAAACTTACGTGCTGTGGCGGCCTGGAAGAGGCCCTGACCTTCGACCCGGCCTCCAGGTTCTCCCACTCCCTCGCGGATGCCCGGCCCGCTCCTCGTCTGGAGGGCTGAGCCTACGCGGGCTCGCCGGGCGAGCGGCCTTCTCAGCATGCGCAGTCGCTGCTGGCCGGTTCCTAAAGCGGGCGCTCCGCGAGGGCGCGCTCACGCACGCGCAACGTCTCGCCTGCGCGCGCACGGGGCCTCCCGCGGCACGAGCCCCCGCCCCGCCCCGCCCCGCCTCTTCCCCCCTCCCGCGCGCTCGCCCGCCGCCCGCCGCCGCCGCCGGAGCTCTGTAGTATGGCATCGAGGAGAATGGAGACCAAACCTGTGATAACCTGTCTCAAAACCCTTCTCATCATCTACTCCTTCGTCTTCTGGGTGAGTGGCCACGCCGGATCGGTGGCCGGGGCGCCGTCCGTCAGTCCATGTAGTGATGCTCCTGGAAGGGAAGGGGGAGGGAAAAAACCCAAACCAAAAATCAAATCTCGGTCCCCTCCTGAAGAAGACAGGCGCAGGGTGCTGGGCCAGGGCTGCACGATGGCGGGTTGCAGGCTTGGGGCTGCTTGGACTCTGGACCCTGCGCGGCTCAGGGTGCAGGGGGCTGCGTGGTGGCGGTGACTGCAGGTTGTCGACCT
The DNA here is from genome assembly GCF_048773025.1 of Camelus bactrianus. Classification (NCBI taxonomy): domain Eukaryota; kingdom Metazoa; phylum Chordata; class Mammalia; order Artiodactyla; family Camelidae; genus Camelus; species Camelus bactrianus. The sequence continues at coordinate 30,227,205 of NC_133575.1, forward strand.
TTCTAAAATATTTTTAATACATTGATTTATTTTTTTAAGCTCGCGAGTTAGGGTCAGCCTCTTGGGAAAGTTGCGAATTTATTCGTCTGTTTTCCTCTCTGGACACCTCTCCCCATCTTCCCTTACCAGCCTGTTCTCCATGCCTCTTGGAGATAACCTGTGGCCGGCTGGGAGCAGGCGCGAGAGCGCAGGGTTTGATTCCAGATTCCCAGTTATTCCTGACCCCTTGGGGCTGCGGGAGGCAGGCGCCAGGAGCCCTGTACTGCCTGGCTGGGCAAGGGCGACCAAAGGCCCCGAAGCACACGGATGGGGGGGCGGGCGGAGACGCACGGAGGGGAAAGGGTCTTACATAAACCAGGGGCATCTTCGAGCTTTCTTGGCGACCCAGGAGATGGTGCTTAACGACCCTTTTCCCACTCCCCTCCACCCTTACACTCATCTGGTCTTTTTCTCATTGCGTGAACCCAGTCCGCAGAGCCCTGCGGGAGGACCCCCGCCACTTGGTGATGGCAATAGCGCCCCAACTCTACTCCCCATCTAACTGGTGCTGCTACGGGTCCTTGAAGCTCAATGCAGAAGGGTGACGTCAGCCCCTAAGCTGAAGCCTCGAGGGGCTGCATGGTGCACCTCGCGGAGCGATGCGCCCTTCTGCGCGCGGGAGGAGGAGGGGGGCGCTCCAGGCTTGTACCTTACCTCATCGTGTTTGGCAATTCGTGGAATCAGTGCAGGGCTGACACTGCAGTGATTCACTTGAAGTGGGTGGTACCTAAAGACCATTCCCCGTTATTTCTCTTTCCATCTAGACGACTTCCTTCTCCCAAGTCCCCCTTTCCCACACCAAGCCACAGCTACCCCGCAGAAGAATGAATGTGTGTCATCACCCCCTCACCCCCCAAATAATCTGGGTTTTCAGCTTTTAAGGCAGTCATTTTGAAACCTGAGGCTCTGCAGAAAAAAACCAATCCCGTCTTTGGTTGTTCCCCCCTCCCCATTAGCCCTAATTTTGGCTTGAAACTGAGGCACAGTGCTTTATGAGGTACCCAGACTCGGCTTAATGGTGAACCAGGCTGTTTGTAATGACCAAGTCAGGAACTGAGGTTTATTAAGGATGGAAAAAAAAATCCCTAATGCCCCCTCCCCCGCCTCCGCGAACATTCCTTGTCACGGGCTCTGGTGATTCTTCAGGTCGGGAAACTGGACTCTGGGGACCAGGCATACCAAGAACTCTGCAATGAGATAAGATAAATTAACTGGTATATCACACAGGGCAAACCAGAAATGGACTTTATTTGGATTGAAAACGACGCAGGTTGAAAAATCTCAGCAGTGGAATTGTGAGCTCTGTACAGATCATATATTATGTTCTTCTTAGCGAAAACAATAATGCATCCTGGTTGCTGAAACGTCCCAGTAGCCATTCCTGGGAACTGGTTTTGTTTTTTATTTGTTTCCTTAAATCTCTTTGTGTTTGGCCTTTTAGTATTTACTAGACTTCCTATTTGTTACTGGAGTAAATCATATATGGGTAATTATATTTAGTTTTCTGAAAAATCTTTCAGCATCACTGCAGGCTGGTAAAAAAGGGAGTCTTCTGGATCAAGCCTTTTCATATGAGCTCTTTAACCTCCCCCGCCAACACAAACACCCCATGCATCTAATTACTTAATGCCCCCTAATACATCTTAACCACTGAATTTTATGTCCTCTGAAGTTCCCTTGGTGCCTGCATTTTACGTTTTTCCTACTTTTAAGATTTGTCTAGTTTTAAATAAAATTATAGCGTGCTAAACAAAATGAAGCATTTTTCAGTCATTTCAGTCAAATAGCATTCAGTAATCATTTCATACTTCACAACCAAAGAATGAGATGTCTTCAGATGCAAGGGTATTTTAAGTAAGACATTTTCATTAATAAGCCATGGTCCACATGCTGTGTTTTCCATTGTACCTTAAATGCTTTTTTTTCTTTTAAAAACAGCTTTATTGAGATATAATTCACTAACATATAATTCACCCTTTTTAAAGTGTACAATTCAGTGGTTTTTAGTGTATTTGCAGATATGTGCAACCATCACCCCAGTCAATTTTAGAACATTTTCATTACCTGAAGAAGAAACCCCATACCCTTTAGCTATCATTCCCCTTTCCCCTCCAACAACCCCCACCACCCTAAGCAATCACTAATTACTTTCTGTCTCTGAAGATTTCCCTTTTCTGGACATTTCATTTAAATGAAATCATATAGTATGTCGTCTTTCATGAATGGCTGCTTTTACTTAGCAAAACGTTTTCAAAATTCATCCATGTTTAGTCCTTTTTCTGGCCAAATAATGCTCCATCGTATGGAGCATTATATCACATTTTGTTCACTCATTTGTCCACTGATAGACGTTTGGGTTGTTCCTATCTTTTGACTGTTATGAATAGCAGTGCTATAAACATTTATGTACAAGTTTTTGTGTGAACATAAGTTTCCATTTCTCTTGGGTAGATACCTAGGATACCTAGGATTGGAATTGCTAGGTCACGTGGTAACTCTGTGATTAATCATTTGAAGAACTGCCATACAGATGGCACCATTTTACATTTCTTCCAGCAGCATATGAAGATTTTAATTTCTCCACATCCTCCCTAGCATTTGTTATTACCTGACTTTTTGATTCTAGCCATTCTAGTAGGTATCTCCTTATGGTTTTGATTTGAATTTCCCTGATGAGTAATGATGTCGAGCATCTTTTTAATGTGTTTTTTGGTCATTTGTGTATCTTCCTTGAAGAAATGTCTATTCATAGCCTTTGCCCTTTTAAAAATTGGGGTTACTCTTTTTTATTATTGAGTAGTATGTGCCCTTTATATATTAATTCAAGTCTCTTATCAGATATAGCATTTGCAAATATTTTCTCCTATTTGGTGGGTTGTTTTTTCACTTTCTTGATGGTGTCCTTTGAAATACAACAGTTTTTTATTTTGATAAAATCCAAATTAGCTGTTTCTTTTGTTGCTTGTGCTTTTGGTGTCATAGCTAAGAATTCTTTGCCAAATGCAAGATCATGAAGAAAATACTGTCTATAAGAGTCATTTACCAATTCAGTAAATGCAGTTGATAAATTTATCTTTCTCTAGCACCTAAAACTGTCTGGCACATAGTAGGTACTCACATACTTGTCATAACCTCTGAAGTTATGTCAGGTAACTAACAGAAAGGATGATCTTAGTGTGCTTTTAACTGGAAGATGGAGGAAAGATTAGGCAGAATTTTTTCCTCAGGTTCTCTGTGAATCATTTTAATAGTACTATTTCTCTTCTCTTACCTTGGTTTAGATTTAGGACCAGAAGACATTTGAGCTTAAAATGGTTGGTAGACTAGTAGCATCAAGAATTTTTCTGTCTCTTCTTCTTCTCTCCCAGGTTTTCTTATTCTTGTTGCTGTTGAGAAATCACATGTTATTTTGATTCTTCTTAAATTCTGCTTCTCTTCTCTGAAAGCTTCTGGAATCTCTTTCTTGTTCTTAGTGCTCTGAAATTTCACAATTGCTATATGTCTGTTTTTATCTCTTTCCTTTGCACCCTTTCAATCTGCAAACTCAGGTCCTTCTGTATGGGGAAGTTTTCTTGAACTGTTTTCTTGTTTGTTTGTTTATTTTGTTTTAAATTTATTTCCCTTCATTTTCTCTGTTCTCTTTCGCTGTTGGACCTCTTAGATCATCTAATTATTCCCCTTCTATTTTCTAATTCTCTTTGTCTTTTTGTTCTACTTTCTGGGAGATCTCTCACTTTATCTTGCCTGCTACTACGTTTTTCAATCTGTTTTATACGTTGATTTCTAGGAGCTCTCTGTTGGAGTCTGTTTGTTTTTCTAGCACCCTGCTCTTGTTTCATAAATGTGGTATCATTTTAAAACCCCTCTGACAATATTAATGATTTTTTTTTAACGTTTGCTTCTTTCTGCATAGTTTCCTCCAAGCTTTTCTGTTTTCTGGCATGTTACAGATTTACCTCAAATTTCTGGTAACCATTTGCTCTCTGTTCTGTATATGTTTAAGAGTAGAGCACTGAAAATGCTGATTGGAAGCTCTTAGCATGAAGTAGGAGTTTGTTGATTGTAAGTTGAGTTTTGAGACCAAAGTCCGTCTCTTTAGGTCTTTTCCTTTGGTCTAATGAGATTTCCTATAGAAGAATCTCCCAATCTTCTCTCTGGATGAAAAAGGTTAGGGATATGGGTATCTCTGCATGTAATATATAAACCCTTGTTTAAGCTCCTGTTTCAAGTGTAGAATCCAATGTTCACTGTGCTTTTGTCCCCCAGTTCACTTCACCCTCCCTAGAAAATGAACCCATGCTGGAATGGGGGAGAAGGCAGAGACTAGAAGTTGGAAGGGATCTAATTGCTTTTCATAAAGCTTTTTACCAGATTCTCCTTATTTTACCCCCTTTCATCCCTAGTCCCAGGAGTGCATGGAGCTGCCTTCTGGGGGGTGTTTGTGTGCAAATATTTTATTCTTGGCTTTTCTCACAGCTGCCATAGGATTTGGCTTTTTCTCAGCTTCCAAAATGTCATTGCGGTTGTCTCCTCTTCCATTCTCTTTGTTATTGTGGATTAAAAAAAAATCCTTTTAGTGTCATTTCAGTGGAGTTTTGGGAGATAGCCAAGGTAAATGGATGTGTTCAATTCATCATCTTTAACTGGAAGTCCTTTATATCTGTATCTCTACATTGCATGGTACTAATTAAATAGGTAGTTGATTGTGAGTGATTCAATAGAGCATCTAAAATGGCAATAGTTGGGTTATTCTAATAGATATTGGTATCTACTTTTCAATTTTTAAAAAGCTTTTGAATGTTGAGGGGAGTGTTCCTGGTTGGAACAGGCTTACTGAAGCACATCCTCTTTTAAGTTCATCTGGTCATCAGGGACTGAAGTTGGACAAATGGGAACGAAGCTCTGAAGGTTGCTGCTGTTTTTTCTGCTCATCTAATTTCTTCCCACCAGGTGTGAAGGCCCGTGTGTCTTCTAATCTGGTGCAGACCTTGCTGGATTAATTTCACGTGGAAGCAGCAGAGATCAAAGTATGGTGGGGTGTAGGGCGCTTGATGTTAAATGGGTCATTGCTCTGCTGTGTTCTGTTACTACGATGATAACCCTTCATGTTTATTACGGACTTGTGCATTATAACCTGAAGAGTTTTTCCTTATTTAATCAACTTTACTTCTTCTGTGCAATATGCAATTAGGATATGTGCACTACCTTTTATAGCATTTGGGGAACATTAAGTCTTTTCCACTCAATAGTTGCTTAGAAACTAGCTGAATTTTTACCCAGATAGAATGAAATACTTTTCTCAATTTTAATTATAGCTAGAGTTCTTGATTTGACCCTACCGTGAGCTACATTACTTATGATTCATTGACTGTTCAGCGTTACGTAGTTTTAAGCAAGCACCTCAGAAGGTGACAGTGTTTCTTTGTTTAAACATGTAAAACCTTTGACATAGGTGACTAATGCACTGCTAAAGCAATTTGAAGTGCACTTTAAAAATATGTTCTTATGTCTTTTTCTCCTTTGGACCCATTTTAGCAGCTTCCAATTTGGGTTATCTCCTCATGACAAGCAGATCAGTGGATTGCTGCTTTTAAATGTCTTTTTTTGGCTGTTATCCCACTTGCCTTGACAGAATGCTTTTCATTCTTGGCTGAACACTTTTGTCCCCTTTTATATAGAGCCCCCATATTCATCAAGAAAAAGACACAGGGGCGAGGGGAGACAGAGGGTTTTTCTTTGTCTTGTTTTCCCTTTGGTTTCTCGATCACGTGAACATGTAAGCCTGTGAAATAATTCGGTGAGAATTAAGGATCACAATTCTACTGTGGAAGATTTTCTTTGTGCTTTCTTTTTAAGGTATGATAGGCTTTTTCATCATCATTTATTTTAGGAGAGCTTGCAGTTGCCTTGTACTAGAGGATGGAGTGGGTCAGTTGCAGGTACTAGGTGAAAAATCTAGATCCATGATTCTCCACCCTGTTTGCCCATCAGGATTGCCTAAGGAGTGCTAAGGCACTCTGAGAGAGATTCTGATTCAGTTGGCCTGGAGGAGGGTGCCAGCATTCATAGTTTTAGAATAATCTCCCAGGTGATTCAGCTGTGCAGGTAGGATTGCGAACCACTGATTCAGAGAACTCAGTATACGACAGCAGGAGCAGGCCCGGTCCATCTTGTGTCTCTTGGATCTGGAGATAGCTAGGGAATATCTAGCCATTGAGTAATCTAGCATTGGCCTATTGATTGCATCTGCTTTGCTGAAAAGTCTGAGGCTAGGTCTCCAGGGTCTCTTAGTGAACCAAAACGGCCTTGTCATTCCTAGGAGAACTTGCTAGTCATTAACTAGAGGAGTGCTCGTTAGAATCACTAAGGGGCTTTTAAAAACACAAATGTTTGGTCCTAGCTCATGAAGTTTCAATTTTAATTGATCTGGAGAGGGGCCTGGGTATGTATTTTTTTAAACCATTCCCAAGATGATTCTCATTCCTCGGATGTGACTCTGGCCTGCGATGCAGTTTGTTATAAATACTTACCATATGCTTTCCTGTAGTGATCTGTAGTACCATAAAGCTAGTTTGAGGAGAAGGTTCTACAAGCAATATATAGGCAATCCAGTATTTTTATCACCCAATGAACTAGTCTCTGCCAAGTGTCTGCAATTGAATTCTTAGAGTTTACAGTCGTTTCCATTCTTTAGGGGGAATGTATTTGTTTATGGTTGTACTGAAAAGTGGGGAAGAGGCTTGGTTTGCCCTCTGTCAAAAGATTAGACCGTCATCCAATATGTAAAACAAAAATCTGGAATTCTTTACTTACCACAGGGAGAACTGTACTAGCCAAGCACGGTTTATGAGTGAATTTCTGATCTTTTGGGCAAGTGTGGTGGTGTTTGATGGTTGCTTTGGTTACAGAGGCAGGAGTGGCTGACCCTGGCCCTAGAACCATGGCTATTTGGGTGAGACTTGTTTGCCTCTGAGAAGCAGTCACCGCAGTGCATCTGCTGCTGATTGGTTGACCTTGAATTGTGTGAGGCTGTCATTGTAATTAGCCAGAAGTATGTTTCCTGAAACTAGTTGAGTTGTTGATGATTAGAGGTGAATTGCCACTGATTAAATAGGTTAAGAAGTGGGTGGCGGTGGTTACTAGTTACCATGACTATTGAGTAATCAATCTTCTTCCCCCACCAATGTAGGGACTTTTATTTTTGCCTCAGACTACCAATGCTTGTTTCTTAGTGAATTGACATTGCCTCTGCACCTCAATTCCCATTCTTCAAACATAATCATAATGATGTATAGAATTCCTGGGTCAGTTCCTTGTTCTCACCGTTCCACAGACAGTATTTGAGAGTTTATGATTTCTAGGGAATGTGTTAGGACTTCTCAAAGACCTTAGGTTGAAAAGGAACCCAAAGCTTGATAATGCAGCTGGGTGGTAAATGTTCCTAAACATCCCTTCCACATCCTCATCTCTACTTGTGTTCAATTTCTATTTCTGATGGAGCTTTTCAAGATTTCTTTCTTCTTCCAATTTCTGCTTCATATTCTAAACTGTATCACTCTCTTGGTGTTCTTTTAGCTATTGCCTTCTATTGCAGGGGATTTAAAACTAGTCCTGTGTGTAGTCTTGGCTTGGACATTTGCTGTGTGAACTTAGGCAAGTCACATGCTCTCTCTGGGCCTCAGTTTCCTCTTCAGAATAGAAGATATCTGCCTCAGTCAAGTAGTGAAGGTTAAATGACATTCAAGTGCTTTGTAGTGTGACACATATATTTTGGCAGCATTATTTCTTATAGTGTAGAGTGTTGCTTCTTAATTTCTTGCATATGCATATGGGAGGTATTGTGTTAATATTTGTTAAATGAATAAATTGATCAGAACACTCCCTATCCTGGAAATTAAGGGTGATTAACTTTTCAGGTTTTATAGTTTGCTACCAAAGAGAGCTGGGATTCCAGAAGGGTTTGAGTTGAAACCAAAAACATAATGAGTTTAGGTCGCTGAATTTAGCCCTGTCACTGGGATAAGGGTAGTCCTATTTAGAGTAAATGAATATAAACTTGTATAAAATGTATAAAATAAATAAGCTGCAAGGATATATTGTACAACATAGAGAATATAGCCAATATTTTATAATAACTATAAATGGAGTATGACCTTTAAAAATTGTGACTCACTATGCTGTACAACTGTAACTTATATAATATTGTACATCAGCTATATTTCAGCTAAAAAATCAAATGAGAAATTGATGACTCCTTATTCTTTTTTAAAATAAACTTAATTTTAGAACAGACAAATTATGGAGATAGTACATAGAGTTCCCATATACCACACAGTTTGTCCTATTATTCACATCCTACAACAGTATGGTACATTTATATGTTGCAGTTAATGAACCAAGATTGATTCACTATTAATTGAAGTCCATACTTCATTCAGATTTTCTGAGTTTGTACCTAATATCCCATTCAGGCTACCGTATTATGTTTGGTAGTCATTTCTCCTTAGACTTCATTTGGCTATGACCGTTCCTCAGACTTCCCTTGTTTTGATGACTTTGACAGTTTTGAAGAGTCATGTACTTTGTACAAATGTCCCTCAACTGTGATTTGTATGATATTTTTCTCATGATTAGACAAGGGTTATGTGTTTGGGGAGGAAGATCAAAGGGGTTAAGTGACATTTTCCTCCCATCGTCTGAACAGTACATGCTATCAGCATGACTTATCACTGTTGATATTGACCTTGGTTACCTGGCTGAGATAGTTTGTCAGATTTCTCACTGTAAAGTTACTCTTTTTCCCCCTTGCCACACTGTACCCTTTGGAAGAAAACCACAATGCCTAGCTCACACTTAAGGAGTGGGGAGTTATGCTCTACTTCCTTGAGGGTGGAGTATCCACTATTATTTTTTTTTATTAGTTGAGATGATTTCCATTCAACAGTTGTTAAAACCAACAGTAAATATTTGTTCAAGTAGTGTAATACTAGAAACATTTGAATCAGTTGGGAACTAGACGGAGATTCTTGGTTACCATTATTATTTGTGATTTTGGTTTATCTACAAATGTAGTAAGACAAAAAATAATTCAGTGTTGGAAAAAGAAGAGATAAAATTACCTCTTCACAGATTCAATTGTTGTATTCTAAGAAACCTAATAGAGTCTAGTTTAAAGATAAAAAACTACTATGAGAATTTGGTGAAGTGACTAGGAGCAAAATAAAAATTTAAAAATTAATTGCATTTCATTTTATCATAAGCCTTAGAAAAGGAGAGGAGGGAAAATTTCAGTCTCGGTAGCAACAGAAATCATAACTATTTCATAATAAAGTTAACAAGAAAGACAAAGCTCTTGTATGAAGAAAACTAAAATCTTACTGAGGGTCATAAGATCCGAACAGATTAAAGGACATTGTGTTCTTGATTGGGGAGATTTAATATTATAAAAACATCAGTTTAAAAAAAATGTGTTCAAAGCAATTCCAAGTAGAGTCCCAAAAGGATTTTTTAGGGGGGGTGGCATTTGATAAAATAATATTTAGGTAGAAGAGTGAATGCCTCTGAAATCAAGAGAAATATGAGGGGAAAAGGAAGTGTGTGCCTTACCAGTGTTATCAGAATATGCTATTTTATATAAAATGGCCACCATGATCCCATTTATGATATTCTTGTATAACGTCCTTCACTTGGGTGTGGGCAGGACCTGTGTTTCTGACCAATAGAATACAGCAAAGGTGTTTGAATGTATGTACATGATCATATTAGATAAGATTGTGGTGTCTATCTTCCTGAGAGACTCTGTCCCTGGCTGGCTTTGAAGAAGCAAGCTTCTATGCTGTGATCTACCCTGTGGAGAGGACCACATGGCAAGGAACTGAGGGCAGTCTCCTGCTGACCGAAAGCAACTGAGGCCTTCAGTTTGGCAGCCTGCAAAATGATATCAACAATCAAGTGATCTTGGAAGCAGATCTGTCCCCATTTAAGCTTCAGATGAGACCGTAGCCACCTAACACCTTAATTGAAGCTTTGGAAGACCCTGAAACAGAAGACATAGTTGAGCGGTACCCAGACTCCTGACCCTACATAAACTCTGAGATAATAATTGTGTGATGTTTTAGGTCTCTAAATTTATGGTAATAGTATCGTGTAGCTATGCGTAACTAATACAACTATTAAGTCACTAATTGATTCAATATGACGTTGACTTACAGAGAGACAAATAGGACCATGAAATGATAACAAATCCAGAAATAAATTCTAGTATATATGATTTAATATATGAAAAGGGATATTGATTTTAGTGACAGAAAGCCACGTTTAAATGATGCTGGTGCTACTGCACACGTGGGAAAAAAATGGAGCCCTTACTTGAATTATATTAAAACTTCTAGTTGGTTTAAATGCTTAGATATAAACACAAAACCAAATTCTGTAAGAAAGTATAGAGATTGTGTGTACAATATAGGGATTCAGAGAGACTTTAACCAAGCTGGGGACTCAGAAGCAATTAAATTAAAAAATCAATGTATTTGCTTATAAAATGTTTACAATTATATGGCATAAGTACAATAAAGTCAAGTAAACAGTTATGGTGAGGTGCAGAGCCAGTACCAGACTGTTAACTAACATACTGCTTTCTTCATTAAGAAAATCTTGTTAGAAAAAAAAATCTATTTATATTCTGATGCAAGCTCCTTTTCATTTTAGATTGATAACAGTTTGCTGACCAGCTCTGTCCTACTGACCACACTTTGTGAACTACTGCTCTGGGGAAGGAGCCAGTACGCTGTTTCTGTAAGGGGCCAGATAGTAAATATTTTAGGCTTTGTGGGCCATGTGGTCTCTGTTGCATCTACTCGACTCTGCCATTGTCCTGTGAAAGCAGTGTGGACAACTCTGAAGTTGACTGAGTTGGAATAAGGAAGGCAACAAGTGGTGAAACCAGGTCAACTAGGAAAGAACAAAGATATAATACAGGGTGACAACGGGAATGAAGAGTAGAGGACAGTGGTAAGCTACTTTGTAATGTGGGAAGGACAATTGTGAATGAGTGAGAACCTCAGTGTTATTTGCTTGAAGAACCTGGATAATGGTGATGCCCTCATGGAATTGCAGACTTTAGAAGAAGTTGGTTTGAGACTAATATGATGTGTTTAGTTTGAGACACCAGTAGATTTAAAAGCCAGGCCAGCTCTCAGAAGCTGGTTCATTTTAGTCTTCTGCTGGCAGAAGTGGTCCTGGGCAATTCTTTAGTTTTGGCCATCTCTATACTTCCTGGCCCATCCCTCCATCCACCATGGTCACAGTTAATTGATCAGGGGAAAGGATCTGACCCTTGGATATTTGCTTGTTGGCTGGTCAGTAGAACTTGAGATGATCAGGCTTGTAAGATCTGAATGGAGCAGTTCTTTTTTAGGCATTTGAACTTGAGATGTAAGAGAGACAGCTGGTGTAGGGACAGGAGAAAGAAACATGGGGAGAAATGGCAGGGAAAGGGGAAATCTAAGTCAATGGGAGTGGTGGAGAGCTGAGTGGGACCAGTGAACTCCTGGCCACTAGACTATGTAGGTTCCTGGACAGATCTACAGCAGCCCATGCTTGTTTTTCCCTTCTGGCCTGGAAGAGTGACTTTTCATGGTTCCGGTGAGCTATGACCACAGGGGCATGATTCCTTTTCTCCTTGTTTCCTCCTCCTTCCTAATAGTAAAGCTCCATGGCTAACCAAGAAGGGTGATTAGGTGGATGAAGTTATCAGAAAGGCAGATTTGGCGTTAAAAGAGGAGGTTGATGTGAAGATGCAAAGTTGAGAAAAGCCCAATTTGTTCATGTAAGTGGCATGAATTTGTAAACAGTATTCTTTTCAGCTGCACAGGAAGCCCAAAGTTATAAATGCAGTTGATGCTAAATTGCTTGCTGATAATAGGTGTAACAGGTGTAGCAAAGCACTCAGCCCGCAGCACTGATGGAAGCCTGAGTTTCCAGTAAGTCTTGTTTAAGGGATGAAGGTTCTGCTATAGGGTAGGAGCAAGTTACTTATTAATCTCCTTAACAGCAGCTGCTCTGTTTACAAAGTAAGGTTGGCAGTTGTTTTAGTTTATATCCTTCAGAGATGTTTTGAGGACAAACAGGTAACTGCTTTGTATGTTGTATTTTTCATCAAATGGTCCTGGTCTACAGAGGTGGTAGCTAGCCAGACAATTTTTACAAACAACTTAGAACAGGCAGCTCTGAGTCGTGGCTCAATGAGGGCTTTGGGGGGCTTTGATTTGGTCTAGACGACAAATGGAGGTGAAATGCACTTCTCCACGTGGTTGGCAACTGGGATCGAAGTCTTTTGAGCTAAGATATCAATAGTGAACTCTTTGTGTGAAGCGTGCGAACCATTTTGAGGTAAAAATACAGGAAAAAGATGCATAAATGAATATTCTAATAAAATCTGTTCAAATAAACTGTCTACAAAACAATATGTATATACGGTATACCATTTTTTTCTAAGTTAAAAAATGCACATAACAAGTCCTAGATGGGGACCCACATCAGAATGTTAATAGTCATGGTTGGGCGGTAGGTGATTCACGGTTTACATTTTCCTTTGTGCTTGCCATTATTTTTCAGGGTTTTTCTTCTCCCCTTACACATAGCATGAATTACTTTCCTAATTAAGAAAACAGTGAATACTGTTTCAAAAACAATTTTTTTTCCTGGGCATGTTTATATAGTTCTCTTTGGTTTGTCAAAGACGGGATGCCTGTATTTACCACCTCGTCTCATTTATAACATGGCAGCTCCTCAGCCCGGTCTATTTTAGCAATTGGATTAAATTAATGCAGAGCAAAAACACATTCAACTTGATTTTTAAGTCTTGTCTCCTCAAAATAAAGGGAAATGCCTGTTCCTATTGAATATTTAAAAAGAAATTTGGGGGCTGCATTTCAAATAAAATACTAAGGGAATAATATGATAATTATCCACGTGTCTGCCACCCAGCTTTATCAGGTCTTGGCATTAAGCCTCAGTTGTTTTGGGCTTGGATATTTGGATTTTAAGGAAATATACAAAAAATTATGGTTGATTCTCGTACATCTTCTGTCATGAGTTCAGAGTTTATCAGTTGAGCCTATTTTTACACATTTACTAATATGTACACATCCACAATTACTATAAAGTATTGCCTTAAGATTTTTAAACGTTGTGTAAATGAATCATGTTGTGCATATTGTTCTGACGTTTGACATGTTTCGATGTTAATAGCTGTGGATCAAGGGTTCAGGGGTAAACGAACGATGGCCCATGGGCCAAATCTCGCCAGCCACCTCTTTTTGTAAATAAGCAGCAGAATTGAGTAGTTGTGAGAGAGACTGTACGGCTTGCAAAGCAATAATTACTGTCTGGCCCTTTACAAAGAAAGTTTGCTGACCTCTCATCTAGTCCATTTTTTGAATGCATATATCATTATTTATCCATTTTCCTACCCATGGACACTCATTTCCTGTTTATTTGTAAGAAGTGATGCTTTGGTGAACATTGGTGTGTGTATATATATATATGTATTTCCTGATCATGTGAGTTGAGAGGGTTTCTAGTGTAGCACTGATCATGAAACAGTTAAGCTTTTAATATATTTTGGTGTGTTTTTCATACTTAGTCAAAAAATAAAAAAACCTAAGGCAGACAAGGCTTTGATAGCTGATAGGTGTGTTATTTAGTGGTCTGAGTTAGAGAAGATATTTTTATTCTTGATTTAAATGGTTTTTCTCAAAGTGGATTTTTATTGCTAGAAGAGAGAAAAGTGCTGAGTGATCCACATGGAGCAAAGTAAGACTTACAAATGATCCTGGCAGCAACAAGGGAGTACCGACTGTATGCAGCTCACTGTATTTAGGTCATGGTGATGTTGTTGTCTTCTTACTATTAATAGCTGCTACATGATTATTGAGCATTTACTAAAGGACAAGGATAGTATTAAACACTTCACATGCATTATCTTGTTTCATCTTCATAACGACCTGTTGAGGTAGTAATTACTGCTCCTCATTTTGAGAAGAGGCAGCTGAGATCCAGAATTTAGTCCAAGGTCATGTGTAAGTGAGGCTTCAAAATGGACCTCTCCACCTGCGCTGGCCCAGTGCTCAGTGTCAGGGGCACAGTTCTCCATGGTAGACCTTTGTAGATGGGCTAGAGGGTACTCTTTGAGAATTCACACTGCCCTGAAGCACAAGTTCTTATTGGTTCCAGCCTTGGCTTCTATAAGCTGGTCAAGGCTTCATACACAGAGAATTCTTGTTTTTCCAGAAAGGTCAAAGTTGACAACTTCAGTGGGAATAGTTATCCCACATGGCTCTTTTGTAGAAAACTGAGGCCAGGGCCATCTTTTCACATTTTTTCCTGTCCTCCCACCTCAAAACTCCAGTTTCTCAAGTGAGAGTTACAGTGCTTCACAGATAGTGGACACTGAAGACTATCTAAAGGATCCTAATGTCAGGCTTAGGGTTCGTCCTGAACATCTGGGCAACTGCCCATTCACTTCCAAAGGTCTGAATCTGTAAGTGTCTTTTTTCCCTTTACAGTTTGTGGCTGGTGTGGGCAAGACATCAGAATCCCGAGTCTTTCCACTCTCATTAAAAAAAAAAAATCATATGCCTAAAAGTCTGCAAATTACTGCCCCAAACTGCATGGGTATTATTTCTCCAGCTGCTGTTAAATATGGTCAGGATACGAACTCGTCTCTTATGGCTATAAGTTCCCAACCACTTAGAACAAGACAGAAACCAAGGCATTAAAAACTGCTGGGGATGCAGTTTTTTCTTTGCTTTAAAGAAACAAAGCTGAAAGCAGCGGGAATCATCAGGCATTTTCCTATGGAGCTGACACTAGCTTAAATAGTTATCTAATCCACAAATGGACACACAGATAAAGCTCACTGGCACAATTGCCAAGTAAAAGTGTCAGCTGGAGTGATCTTGCTTCCTCCCTTGTACTTGTTTGCAGGCAATAATCTGACCAGTCATTCATACTCCCTATGAATGGCAAAAGGAATTCTTGTTTGTATCAGGGTAATTAACTATCTTAGCGATGATGTTAAGAATTTAAGACATTGGAGGGCACTGGAGAAGGTCTAGTTATAAAAAGGAATGCCCTCCCAGGCTGCTAAAATCCCATCCTATAGATGAGCCTCCTTGGACCAATCATACACAAACAGCAGTGATAATAATAAATCATACATTACAAATACAGAGATCATTAACATAAAGTATTCCTTAAACTATATTAGTTAATACACATGTGTTCTAGTTGTACCATCATTCAAACTGGGATACTGTCCTGTCCCAGATCAGTCAGGTGGCAGAAGGAAGTGCTTTGAACCTTGGGGCCTGTTGACTCGGGGCCTAGCTTCAACAGACCTGTCTAAACCTAGTGTTCCTGTGTAACCATGGCAATATTTTTCTGGGGCTGCTGAGTGCCCTCTGCATCAGGTCCC
This sequence comes from Camelus bactrianus, assembly GCF_048773025.1. Taxonomy (NCBI): domain Eukaryota; kingdom Metazoa; phylum Chordata; class Mammalia; order Artiodactyla; family Camelidae; genus Camelus; species Camelus bactrianus. The sequence continues at coordinate 30,242,722 of NC_133575.1, forward strand.
TACAATTGTAAAGTTTAACTAATAAGGATTTTGGAGGATTTGTTTTTTTTTAAAGACTCTATTTGTAGATGGGGCCACTGGTCAGAGAGAGAAAAAAAGCTGCATTCAGGTTAAGTCTCAGTTGAACAGAAAGTGCCAAGTTACATTGTCTTTTGTATGTTAAGGCAGCCCCCCTCAATATCCCCTCTCCAGCAGCTAATGAATGGAGTTTGTCTTTTTTTCCCCTCTCATTTCTACCTCCTCCAAATCTCCTTTCTTTATATATGTATCTGTTATATCCACTTTCCTAAGTTATAAGTGCTGGACTTTCTCTTGGCCTTACCTTCACTCTTATCCTATGAATCACTACGCTCCGTTGATTCTAATTCTCAAGTAGCTCACACATCACTTTTCTTCTGCCCATCTCACTGACTCTGTCTTCTCTCTCACCTCTCTTACCATTACACTGTTTTCCTATGTCCCCTACCTCCAGCCTCCTCATTTCATCCTATCTATTCCGTAGAAGTAATTGTTCTAAAACAAAACAATCTGATAAAAACTGGTAGTTCTTTCATGTCACCTACAAAACTAAGTTAAATTTGTGGGTGTGTGCTGATCGGACTCACATAATAATCACTTACCTGCTTACCTGTCAGCTTTCCATATTTATTCATTGCATTTGCTCAAGGAATTTTCTAGGAATACTGAGTGCCTGTTCTGTGTCAGTTTCTGGGATTTAGCAGCGAACAGAATGAACAAGCTGCTCGGTTAGGGAGGAAAATAGACAATAAAAAGAAAACAAATATGACACTTTCAAATTGTGATAAGTTCTCTACAAGAAAGAGTTCATGGGATGGTGGTGTGGGGGCTTACTTGTTAGAGTGATCCCAGAAAACCTCCCTGAGCAGGTGACACTTGAGCTGAGACCTGAAGAATAAGGAGGATCCATAATTTTGAATTTGGATGATGCAGAATTCAGTGTGTTTTTTGCTGTTTGCTGACCATTGTTAATCTGATCATTCCAGTTATCTGTGTTGAAGTAGATAACTTAGAAGCCAATCGACTGTTTCAGATTTGCCTTCCTTATTATTCTTTTAGCATGAAAAAAACATGAACCTGATTTTTTAAAAATTTATTTTTAAGGGAGATATATAAACCGTGCAATAGAAATGGAAAAGGACTGTCTTGGTTAGTTTACACATGAGTGAATAAGAGATGGCCATGATATAAAGCACTCTGGTGTTAAATATAATTGTGATTGGAATGAGCAAATGAAATTAGGGTGGGCCATTCCGCCATTTCCTGAAATTTGCATGATCCTTTATTTCTCTCTCATTTTCCTTACACCTAACCTTGAAAATTTCTCCACTCATTTGCTTTATCCAAACTGATGTGGCTTCATGGCTTATTCACACATATAATCACTATTTTTACTTTTATGATTATATCACCACTAATTTAAAAAATACAGTACTCTGCTTTATAATGACAATAAAAATTTTTGCCATGAAATATAATTGTCAACCAAAAAATTTTCTGTGGCTGATAAATATCAGTTGTAGAATCAGCTGACATCTAGTCTTGAGTATACAATCTTAAGTCTCTCAAATCCACCTTGTGTGTTTGCCTTCTGATAGTGCCTATTAAACATCAGTTCAGAGACTTGTGGTTATTCTAAACCCATTGTCAATTGACCCTCTTTTTGCATATTGATTTTTTGACACCATCAGCTCTAGATTTAATCTGTTGTGTGATATCAGATAGGTTTGAAATTATGAACCTAAGCACTCCTCCCAGAAAAGCCCCGATGAGCATGACTTTATCATATCACTTCCAATTAGCCTGTGGTCTTTGTTATTGTATCTTTATATCTATGTACTTGTAATCATCTTAAACACACTGAGTTCTGCTTTTTCCAGTTAATGTTACTCAGATTTGGACTTGCAAATGTCAAAATTGTTGTGTATATTGCTTTGTATTTGAAAAATTAAGCCTTTGCGTTGTGAAAGAAACATAAAGGACTATGAAAATACTTTTGTACAGTTTAAAGAGTAATTAAAAAGCAAATGCTTATTGTAGTTAACCTCCCAGGTTAAGAAATAGAATATTGGCAGCACCCCCAGAAGCCTTCTGAGTGACCCTCTTTATTATGTCTTCCTCCGCCCCCTCCCCTCTGTAGGGAAAACATCTACAGACATATTTACCACCCCCTTGCTTTTCTTAATAGTTGTACCACCTATCTTCTCTCTCTTTTGTTTTTGCCTATTTTTGACCATTATATAAATTGAATAATAGTGTATTCTGTGACTTCTTTCACTTAATGTTGTATGAGACCCATCCACGTTGCTGCTTGCGATTGTATTTGCTCTTTTTCATTGCTGTATAGTATTTTACTGTATGATTGTACCACAAACTCTCCATTCTCTTATTGGACATTTGGGTGGTCCCCACTTTGCTTTTATGAATAATGCTACTATGAACATTCTTTTGCTTCCTGTTGAACATTTGTGAAGATGCAGGTGCATCTTTAACTTAAAAGATACGGCTAACTTGTTAAAAATTGAGGTAATATTGGTTTATAACATTATATAAGGTTCATGTATATAAACTTATATTTTGACTTCTGAATGTACTACAGTGTACTTACCACTAAAAGCTTAGTGTCCATCTGTTACCATACAGTTGACCCTCTCCCATTTCACCCTCCTACCACCCCCCTTCCCCTCTGGTTTTCACTCATATATGGAGTATATTAAAAAATAAATCAAACCTAGCAAAATAAACTGTTTTGAAAAGTAGTTGTAAGTTGGTGAGAATTCTAATTATTTTGCATCTTCTCCAGCACCTGACCTTGTTAAACTTCTCAGTATTTTTCCAATCTGGTGCATGTTTAATAGTATCACCATGCTTTTAATTTGTGTTCCCCTGGTTAATAATGAGGGAGTGTATATTTTCATTTGTTGCCCACTCATATAAATTCTGGGATCATATTTCATTTCCCCACAAAAGGCATCATATTTTCCCCCTAAATCCTGTGGTCTGAGAGAGTTTTTGACTAATAAATTATACTTTTAAGAATTTTTTATAAATGTAATTGCTTGTGTTTATATACAGTATATTTGTATATAGTATTTGCATATGAATAATTTGTATACAACACAAAAATATGTAACTGTTAACCAGGTCATTTATCCATCTGACTGTGCTTGTTTCTTTGTTTTTCTGAACTACCTAGAGCCTTGACCTAGGCACTTAAAAAAAAAAAAAGTTTCTGAGAATGCTCAGTGAGCCCTCTTTATTACCTTCGGGTCCCCTCGGTGATTTGGAGACCGGGCATCGGACTAGAAACTCAGGTTTCTTTCAACCATCATCTATGTGTCTGACAAAGCATTATGTTTGTTACTTTGCCTTAGTTTGCAGAATTGGGAGTTGTGCACTAATTAATATCAGAAATGCTTTGAATATTTTGCATCTAATTTCTTTTGGGGGTTATTTCCTTGGAATATATTTCCAAACGTGAAATTATTAAACAGTTTATTTCTTTTAACCTGGTATCTTATGTTAGGAGATGAACAGATCAAACCATTTACTCACACTCTGTCTCACATATGGCCTTATTTAATGTCTTTTGTTAGTTTAATTTGTAGGCAGAAGTGGTATCAATTTTTCTTTTAGTTTGACTAAATATTGGATTTAGGGACTTGAGCTTTAAAAAGTCAGTTTATTGAAACTCTGGGACATATTTGCATTCTCTCCAAAGAGTATATGATCAGTTCTTTAATTCCTTTATGTTGCACTAAAACAAATGACCAATTTATGAAGTTATTAAAAGAGAGTTGGTCAATAGTGATTATTTATAGCTATGAAACCTATCACATAAGTTTAATGACAACTCCTGGAAGAATGTACTTGCAATGTTTCCAGATTTTCTTATGCTCATTAGCTGTGGAGGAAGGCGTTGATTGTATTGATTTCCTGTATTTGAAAGTGTCCTGTTAAGTCATCAACATTCTCATTTTTTTTCTTTCTCTGGGATTGTTATCTTTCACCACTAGCTTTAGCTGAATTTGCATAATAGATCTTGTTATAAGGATCTAATGCAGAGATTCTCAACTGCGGGGTGGTTTTGCCTGCAGGGTACATTTGGCAATGTCTGGAAACATTTCCCATCGTCACAGCCGAAGGAGGAAGATGTGACTGGCATCTGATGGGTGGAGGCCAGCAGTCCTGCTAAACATCCTACAACATGCCCGAGATAGTCCCCCACAGCAAAGAAGCATCTGGCCCAAAATGTCAGTAGTGCCAAGGCTGAGAAACCCTGCTGTAGTATAAATGAGCTTTTTTTTCTTTCCCTCTTTTTCCTCCCTAGTCACTGTTATTTCCGTGTTTTAGGAGTGAATTATCAGTTCACATTCATGTTCCATGGGGCTCTAATAAGATTGATATTGTTTAATCAGCTTAGTTGGAGAGATTTTATATAGATAGATAGATACACATACACACACACATACACATATATATTTTATATACATATCTTTTATAAATTAAATACATACATATATACATTACATATAAAATACATTTATAAAATATATGCATAGTTTATATTTTATATACACATATTTTATATATACACACACATGCAATAAAATTCACCAATGTTAAGTGTAAGATTTGGTGAATTTTGACAAATATGTACAGTGTACAACCACCACTATAATCATGTTTAATATGTAGCTTCAAATATACATTTATTAAATGATGATATATTCCACGGCAGAAGGACACTTAACTCAAGTACTAATGAGTAGCTTGTGACTAGTAGGTGGAATGTATATGGTCATTCATAAAGGATAATGCCCTTGGACTGAGGTCTCAATTTTACCCTGTTTTAATATGAATCTAGTGAGTGCTTTATTTTTACTTGGAGGGTCCGTGTAGACCTCTGAAAGACTGACTTAGAGGATAGTTCCTGTGTTGTAAAATAGGAAACTTGTATTAGCCTCTATCATAAAGTACTGAGCTTTATTGTCTATAAATTTCTGGATTCCCTTTGCATTTTCTAGGGTTTTTTTTTTTTTGTTGTTCATCCACGTTAAAATAAAACTAGATGTTTGATTATTTAAAAATAAATAAATAAAACTAGCTGTTTGAAAGCAGACAAAGAATATATAGTTCTCTCTTAAAGGATAATTTCCAGAATGTTGGCTACTTTGGTGGTTGAATTTAACCTCAGTAAGTAGTAGCTGTTGTCTGTGGTAAAGTGAATGGAAACCCTTGCTTACTTTGCTGAACCACATTCTTAGAGGGGGAGCTCTGCCTTGACCACTAATTGCTGTAATTGGAGTTTGGGAGATGATTTGAGATGCGACTTGGAGTGATAAGTGAGTCTGAGTGCTTGGCTGGTGTTTTCTCTTTTCCTCTTTAGTTCCCTTTCCAGTCAAGGTGGTATTCACATTCCAGGTTTCATGGGGAGTTTGTTCATGTGTCTCAGAGCCGTGGAAAGGTGGTGATCAGTTACTCTTGATTTATATTCATACAATTGTGCTGTAATGAGACTATAACAGTTCTTGTATAATAGCAAAAAAATGAGGTAAGGATTAGAGCATTGTAACATTTAGGGGGTATTTGTAACTACATTTTAATACTATAGGCTATGGCTCAGAAAAACCATAGGACTCTTGCTGGTTTTATTTGTGGGTTTGTTTTAGGCAAACTATCAACAGTACTGAAATGATACTCTGTGAAAAGGAAAAAAAAATGTACCCACAAATTGAAAATGCTGTGCTTGCTGGTTTTCCTTTCTTGGTCTTACGTGCCAATCAAGAATTGCTGGAGAAAGAAGTCATGTTGAATAATTCTGCCAATTCCACCATGTAATCTTGGGATCATTTGTCATCCCTTATGGTAACCTTGGTATTTCAGAACTCTCATGATGAAAACTGTCTTCCAACTTTAGAAAATCGGGACTCTTTAGGAACGACATTTCAAATGCTAAGAAAAGAAGCTTTTTCTGTGGGAATGTTTGTCCTTAGTCCCTTCTTCCTTGGCCTCTTAGCCCGGGGTGCCATCTTACCACTGGCAATTGAGTTCCAAGAGTGTCTTGTCCAAAAGAAGTGATATTTTGGAATGGCTTTATCGTTGTTTGAAAGAAGGCATAATAGAATGATCCCAGATTATTCTTGATGGACTACAGTGTGGGCAAAAATCTCAGGCCTTTAAATTCCCCATTTGCCCCTACTTTTCTCTTTTCTTCAATATTTTTACCGTCCCTCTTGACACTGAAAGTGTTTTGCTAATGGGTTTGTGGTTATTTAACCCCTAGGCTGATGCCAGGTTAGCACTGGAAGGATGGATTGGGTTTTCTGAGTTCAGAATTTTTGTTTGATAATGCTCAAGCCTTTAGTTGGTTAGCCGTATGATTAGCAATGAGCCACTAAGAGATCACAATTTGGTGAAAGTACTTATACAATAGTGCAAAACTTTCAAAATCTAGAGGCGTAAGACAGATTTGGAATCATGCTGTACTAAACAGATTTGTGTCCTGATATTTTTCATTCATTGATTCAGAATTTTCCCATGTTTTAAAAAATTCTTTAAAAATAACATTAAATGGCCATGCATTTTTCCATCCTGTGATTTATTTGTTTAGCAGTTTCCCTGCTATTGGGTTTATATGCTGTTTCTAGTTTTTCACTAATAGAAGATGGTGATTAGTAGTTTTGCATTTAAATCTTTGGCTTTACATGTTATTACTTGCTTAATCTGTCTTTATGGTAGAATTAAATATGAATGTTTTCAAATATTAAAAAATTTTGCTAGAAGAGCTTTCAGAAAGGATGTTTGCCAACATCCCCCTGCTAATTGTGTAAGAAAGTGTCAGTTATAGCACACTCTTGCCATTGATAAAGATTTCTAAAAACTGAAAATTTATAAATTTTTAAAAATTGGTAAATTATATATATGTAAGGTAAAACTGTAAAAATCTATTTGTATTTTATGAATTATCTGTTCTTTAATCTGGCCATTTTTCTGTCAGTGGTGTTTTATTTTTTTATAAGAGTGTTTATAGACTAAAGCTATCGATCCATTTTTTGTTGTTGTTGCAGATTACCTAATTTGTCATTCCTCTACAATTTATGAGGTAGGACCATATAAATTATGAATTTGATAAAATGAAAAATTCGTGTATAGCTATAATGCTATAGTGTATGTTGGCATAAATGTCCACTTACTTTTCCATGACCCAAGTGGTCATAGTCCTAAGGCATTGTGGCTGAGAACTTTCGGTTTGTGAGCTGGAATAAAATATTCCTTTATTGTGTTAAAGTCATGACTGCTAATTGCATAAAATTGTTAGTCTTTGCTACTTTAGTCGTTGATCAAAGTTTCCTAATAAATACTGTCTTCTAATTTCTAAGAAAATTTCTCTTTAGTTTTTCAATGTCATGGGCATTGGGAATGGTTCATATCTGTTAGCCTGGGCATGAATGCCCTAACATACTCCTTGCTTTTAAAGGAGTTTATATTCCAATGGTAGGTGGCATGAAATATACATGGAAATAAAAGGTAGGCTTTTGTTTGCTTGATTGATTGTTTTTAACAATTTTACTGAGGTATAATTGACATACAATTAACTGAACATATTTAAAGTGTACAATTTAAATTTTGACACGTGTATATACCTGAGAAACTATCACCACAATGAAGAAAGTGAGCATACTTATCAGGCCACTTCCCATTCCTCTTTCCCAGGCAATTGCTGGTCTGCTTTCCATTACTATAATTTGCATTTTCCAGCGTTTTATGTACTTGGAATCATACAGTGTGTATTTTTCTGTCTGGCTTTTTTCACTCAGCAAAATTATTTGGCGATTCATCCATGTTGTAATGTGTATTTATTTCATTACATTTTTTATTTCAATTTCACTTCATATTTCATTTCAAATTTATTCAGTTTTATTCCTGAGTTGTTTTTCATTAAATGGTTATATCTCGGTTTGTTTACCCATTTGTTTGTTGATGGACATTTGTGTTGTTTCCAATTTCTGGCTGTTAGCAATAAAGCTGTTATGTATATTTGTGTTCAAGTGTTTCTGTGGACATATGCCTTCATTTTTCTTGGGTAAATACCTAGGAGTGAAATGGCTGGATCATATGGTAGGTATTTGTTTAATTTTTCTAGAAACTGCCAAACTGGCCTACAAAATGGTTGTACTGTTTTACATTCACACCTACAGTTCCAGTCTCTCTATATCCTCATCAACACTAGGCATGGTAAGTTTTAAAATTTTTATGTATTTTAATAGATGTGTAGTGGTATCTCATTGCAGTTTTAATTTGTATTTTCCTAATGATTAGTGATGATGAACATTTTTCATGTGCTTATTTGCATCTATGTATATACTCTTTGGTGAAGTGTCTGTTCAAATATTTGTCCCATTATTTTTTAGAGGGTTATTTTCTTACAGTTGAGTATTGAGAGTTCTTTATATTTTTTGGATACAAGTCCTTTATTAGATAATGTGAATTACAAATATTTTCTCCCAGTCTGTGGCTTGCTTTTCATTCTCTTAACACTGTCTTTGCAAGAACTTAAGTCTTTGATCTTCGTAAATTCTGATTTAATTTAATTCTTGAAATTAATCAGTGTTAGTCCTTCTAGTTTTCTTCCTTTGTATTCCATTTTTATGGAAGTGATTGTATAGAATTGGTATTAGTTCCTCCTTAAATATTTGATTTCACTAGCGAAGCCTTCTAGGCCTGGAGTTTTCTTTATGGGAAGATTTTAGCTATAAATTCAATTTCTTTAATAGGTAGAGATCTATTCAGGTTATCTAATTTTTCTTGAGTGACTGGTGGTTTGTATCTTTCAAGGAATTAGTCCATTTCATCTAGGTTATCCAATTTATTAGCATAAAGTTTTTAATAATATTCCCTGATCATGCTTTCAATATTTGTAGAATGTATAATGATATTTCCTTTTCCAATCTCCATTTTGTAATTTGTGTCTTCTCTCTTTTTCTAGATCAGTCTGCTAGAGGTTTATCAACTTTATTGATCTTCTCAAAGAGCAAGTTTTGAGTTTTACTGATTTTTCTCTATTGCTTTTTAGAATTTCCTTATTTTATTGATTTTGGCCCTGATCTTGTATCTTTTCTTCTGCTGACTTTGGGTTTCATTTTTCCTCCAGTTTCTTAAAGTAGAAGATGAAGTCATGGATCTGAGATTGTTCTTCCCTTCTAATGAATGCTTTTACTTGTCCTCTGAATACTGTTGTAGCTGCATTCCCAAATTTTTAATATGTTGTCTTTTCATCTTCATTTGGTTCAAAATTCTTTCTAACTTCTCTTTTGATTTTTTCTTTAACTCACGGGTGATTTAGAAGTGTATTTTATTTCCAAATAGGTGGGGATTTTCCAGAGATCTTTCTCTTATTAATTTCTAAATTAATTTCTTTGTGGGAAGAACATATTTGGTATGACTTGAATCCATTCCATTTTAAATCTACTGAGACTTGTTTAATAGGTCAGAATGTGGTTTTGGCAAGTGTTCCATGTGTACTAGAAAATATTATGTATTTTTCTCTTGTTTGTGGACTGTTCTATGTATGTCAACATTGTTAATGGTCAAATTTATCCTTAACTAGTTTTCTCAATACTTGTTGTGTCGATTGAAATATTCTTTTTGAAATCTCCAACTATATTCCTGGATTTGTCTAATTCTCCTTGAAATTCTGTCAGTTTTGCTTCATGTATTTTGAAGCTCTGTTCTTAAGTGTCCTTGTGATAAATTAAGCCTTTTTCATTATGAAATGGACTTTTATATCTCTAGTAATACTCTTTGCTCTGAAATATGCTTTGTCTAATATTAATATAGCTACTCCAGTTTTCTTTTGACTAGTGTTAAAATATCTTTTTCTATCCTTTTACTTTTAACCTAGTTGTGCCTTTATATGTAAAGTGTGTATCGGTCTTTTTTATCCAAATTGACAATCTCTGCCTTTTTATTGGGGTGTTTAGACCACTTAAATTTAATACGATTATTCATATGGTTAGGTTTAAATCTACTATATTGCAGTGTTTCCTATTTGTCCTACCTCTTCTTTATTTTCCTCTTCTGCCTTATTTTTGATTATTTCTTATGATTCTATTTTATTCATCTATTGGCTTATTAGTTTTATGATTTTATTGGTTGCTTTAGGACTATAGTATACATCCTTAACTTATCAAGGTGACATCAAGTGACAGTATACCACCTCACTTACAAGAACTTTGCAATAGTATACAATACTTCCATTTCAACATTCCTAGCCTGTCTTCTGTTATATTATACATTTTATTTTATGTATGTTTTAAACACTATTCTACATTATTATTTTTGTTTAAATAGTCTTCTTTTAAAGATATTTAAATAAGAAGAGAAAATCTAATCATTACCTAAGTGTTTATTTCTATTACCTTTCATTCCTTAATGTAGATCCATGTTTCCATCTGGTATCATTTTCTTTCTTTCTGAAGTACTTATTCCAATGTTTTTCATGGTACAGATTTGCTGGTGATTAATTCTTTCAGCTTTTGTATGTCTGAAAAATTATGCATTTAACCTTTGTTTTTGAAAGATATCTTCACTGGTATAGAATTCTATGTTGATAGTTTTAAAATTTCTGTATTTTAAAGATGTTGTTTATCTGTTGTCCTGCTTGTATTATTTCTAATGAGAAACACGTCACTCTTATCTTTGTTCCTCTGTATGTAATATTTCTGTTTTCTCTGGCAGCTTTTAAGATTATTTTCTTTATTGTTAGTTTTTAGCAATTTGATGATGATCTATGCCTTGGTGTACTTTTCTTCACGGTTTGCTCGGAGTTTGTTGAAGTTATTGAATATGTAGGCTTATTGTTGGCACAAAATTTGGGAAATTCTGGCCAATATTTCTGTAAGTCTTTTTTCTGTCCCCACCCTTTCTTGTTAACTTTTATTACAGAATAGTATTTACGAGCTAGGGCCTGGGCCCTAGGTGTACTGATTTGGTACTGGAATTTTATTGCTTCTCAGCCCTCCCAGGAGTTAGAAGATATTTATAAATATACTAACCATGCAAACACATGTGTCTCTATCAGTCTTCCTTCACTTTTTTCTATCTGTTCTATCTATCAATCAATCAAAATCATGGACTCATACTGATTCCTTGACACCTCTGATTCTAATCCATGTTTCATTCTAGCCTTCTTTCTCTGTTGATGAGAAGCCTGGCTCTCATTGTCTATAATATATGTAAATATATTTACTGACTTCCTTAATCCTAGTATACACAAAAGTAGTTTGAGAATTTCTAACCCAGACCTTTGTGGGAAACACGTTTACTAGCTAGAGTACAATTCTAGGTACAGTTCTTTTTTGTCTTAATTTGCAGTTTCAAGTTAGAATACTGTTTTCCGGTTACTAAGGCTAATTCTTTTTTTTTTTCCTCATCCTCTTCAGTGTGGTTATATTATTCACTTGTGATACCATTGGATTCTATTGTTAGTGTTTGTATTCCATTTTGCTCTCTTCCCCTAAAACACACACATCCTGGTTGATTTTAATTCTCTATATTTTTGGTATGTTAAACATTACCATGGTTCTCAAAGTCAGGGCTATACAAAAGGGTGCACTCACAAGTGTCACTCCCTCCTCATCCCAACTGTCCCTTCCCATTGCCCCCTTTTCAATCCCTTATCATCCACCCCATTAGGTAACCAGTTTCTTTAGTTTCTGTTTACCCTTACTGCATTTCTTTTGCACAAATGAGAAGCTACATGAATGTTTTCTTATATCTCCTCTTTTTCTTACGTGAAGAGTAGCATACTATAGATACATTTTTTGCATTTTGCCTTTTTCACTTAGTAATTTATCCTGCGAACCATTCCATATCAATTCATAGAGCTCTTCCTTGTTCTTTTTTATGGTAGCATAATTCTCTGCTGTGTAGCCGTATCATAGTTTATTTAACTACTCACCTGTATATTGATATTTAGTCTGTTTCCAATATTTTGTAATTGCAAACAATTTTGCAGTAAATAATCTTGTGCATAAGTATTTTTGTATGGGAGGTGTTCCTTAGTGTAGATTCCTAGAAGTGGGATTCCTTTTTGTCCCTCTGTTTGCTTGAAGAATTTCTGATTTATATCAGAAAATGGTAGCCTTTCTTTGCATTTCCTTCCTCCTATGGTTTTGAGTGGGGCAAAGATAAATTTGTATAGCAATGTAAGTGAGGACTTTTTCTGATGTGTCTGGTATTCCAAATACACTCCTCCTAATACCTAATCTTCATCCCTTGAACATTAGATTCCTATAGTTATTCCCCCCTTTCTTTAACTATCATTTTTCATAGAACTCTCTTATGAATGTTCTGAAATGTCCTTAATTTGTAGCTTGAGCTGAGATTTGCTCATTGAAATAAAATCATCTGCATTTTATCTTTGTCCTGTCAAATTTAAAAATACCACAAAATCGATGTCATATTAGTGATACATAGTCAGTTGAAGACAGTAATTTTTTCCATTTTTTTATTGAAGTATAGTCAGTTTACAATGTTGTGTCAATTTCTGGTATACAGTATAATGTTTCAGTCATACATGTACATACATATATTCCTTTTCATATTCTTTCTCATTATAGGTTACTACAAGGTATTGAATATAGTTCCCTGTGCTGTACAGTAGAACCTTGTTGTTTATCTATTTTGTATATAGTAATTAGTATCTGCAAATCTCAAACTCCCAATTTATCCCTTCCCACCTCCTTTCCCCCCAGTAACCATAAGTTTGTTTTCTATACCTGTGAGTCTGTTTCTGTTTTGTAAATAAGTTCATTTGTGTCTTTTTCTTTTTTTTAGAGTCCACATGTAAGTGATATCATATGGTATTTTTCTTTCTCTTTCTGGCTTACAATCTCCAGGTCCACCCATGTTGCTGCAAATGGCATTATTTCATTCTTTTTTATGGCTGAGTAGTAGTCCACTGTATATATATACACCACAGCTTCTTTATCCAGTCATCTATCAGTGGACATTTAGGTTGTTTCCATGTCTTGGCTATTGTAAATAGTGCTGCTATGAACATTGGGGTGCATGTATCTTTTCAAATTAGAGTTCCCTCAGGATATGTATCCAGAAGTAGGATTGCTGGATCATATGGTAAGTCTATTTTTAGTTTTTTGAGGAATCTCCATACTGTTTTCCATAATGGCTGCACCAAACTACATTCCCTCCAATAGCGTGGGAGGGTTCCCTTTTCTCCACACCCTCTCCAGCATTTATCATTTGCGGACTTTTTAATGGTGGCCATTCTGATTGGTGTGAGGTGATACTTCACTGTAGTTTTGATTTGCATTTCTCTGATAATTAGGGATATTTAGCATTTTCTCATGTGCCTATTGGCCATTCATGTGGAAGACAGTAATTTTTTCTTCTTAGCTGCAACTAGTACCATGTGTGCTGAAAGAAACCTGGTTTAAAGAAAATAGACAACTGGACAGTTTTCAAGTGGCATGGGAAATCAGACTTGCTTAAGTGGTGGAGAACCCTATGCTTGGTCTCAAATGGAACTTTGAATTTTTAAATTGTTAAAAAACAAACTTTCAAGTTGGAATCAGTGGCCTGGAAAGATCAGTCTTGAGCATCCCAGAGGCATTTCTTACTCTCTGCCTTCCACAAATGTCTGCCCCTCTGAAGCACCAGGGAACACACTCTTCTTTTTATCTGCTTTGTTGTTACTTTTGTAGCTCTGCAAGTCTTTGTGGGAGACTAATGTTCCTCTGAATTATATCTTGGAAGCCAAATTTCTGTTGGGGGTTTTGCATCAAACTGCTCTCCTCTCAGGCTCTTTGGTGCCAGATTTCCTTCCACGATGACAGGTCACCGGATACACACTTGTACTGCCCTTTATTTCATAAAGCCATCTTTGATTTATACTGTGTATCTGGGGGTAAAAGCACAAAGGCAACGAGAAGCAAATGCCTTTATCTGCAGATAACAGCATCCTAATAATCCTAGTGTTTCTCTGCATGTTAAAATGATGCTTTGCCCACTTGTATGTCAGCTGCCAGCAGATGAAGCATTCTGCACCTTTCAGATGATTGTTCCTTTACTTCCTTGATGCTGTCAGTGGTCCATTGGAAGAAAAGAAAAATACCACTAAATCTGAGGTTTTATTTAGAAAGCAATATTGAGGTCATAGCATACTCTAATAAAGATTTGCTTAAGTGGTAGAGAACCCTATGCTTGGTCTCAAATGGAACTGAATTTTTAAATTGTTAAAAAAACAACCTTTCCAGTTGGAATCAGTGGCCTGGAAAGATCAGTAAAGAATGCAACACTGATAGACTTTGGGAGGAAATTGAATGGCATTGTTTAGACCATTTTACATGTGGAACTGCTGATATTCTGAAAGTTTAGTTACTTTTTAGGGTCTAATACATAGTCTTTAACTGAACTGCTTGGTTTTTTTTTTTTATCTAAATAATTGTCATCTATTGGATGTAGGTCCACGTTGGGGCTGATGAATTTTTTGAGTAGAAAGAAATTTTGCTGCTCAATGATGTGCAGCAACGTCTGGGAGTTGGGGGAAATGAAGAATTCAGACCTCCTGAATCAAAATTTGCCTTAGTCACAAAATTCCCAGGGGATTCTTGAGCACATTAAAGTTTGAGAAGCACTAACACAGAAGATGTACAATTTGTTGAGGAATCTGGGCATCTAGAATTTATTCTTGGTTCTTTCCATTTTTCTTTTTCTAAAACAACATCTTTCTCAATTCTTCAAAGCTTTGATTGTCTAACATTTAAAGACTGATTTATAACTGGGTTTTCCAGGCTCATAGGAGATGCACACAGGGGTCATTTTGATATGATGTCTAAGGAGACACTCTGGAACTTACTGGGGGAAAGCACATAACGAAGGATTTGGCATTGTCACTGACTCCTTCTGCCTACCTACTAAAGCACCTGTTGATGCTTTAAGGCAGAGATTGATTTCTTGGAGATACAGTCAGTCCTCATTTTTCATGGATTCTGTATTTTCGAATTTGCCTGCTTGCTCAAAATCCATTTGTAACCCCCAAATCAGTACTCACACAGCTTCTGCAGTTAGTTATTCACAGACATGCACAGAGTTGCAAAAATTTGAGTCACCTGACACACACATTCCCACTGGAGGCTGAAGTAGGCAATGCTCTGCCTGTTTCAGCTCTCATATTATAAACAAGGGTCCTTTTCATAGTCTGTTTATTGCCACGTTGCCCCCAATTTTGTGCTTTTTGTTGGTGATTTTACTGTTTAAAAATGTCCCCAAAGTGTAGTGCTGAAAGGCTGACTAGTGTTGCTAAGTATAAGAAGGCTGTGATGTGCCTTACAGAGAAAGTGTGTGTGTTAAATAGGCTTCCTTCACGCAAGAGCTACCGTGATTTTGTTTGTGACTTAATGTTAATGAACCAACAATACATATTAAATAGGTTAAACAGAAACACATAAAACAAAATTATGTGTCTTTTTGGTTATCAAAATTGTTATGACCCAAAGTTCTCAGGAACCTAACTCTGTATTTCCACTAGGAGCAACAGGTCACTATTTGTTTAATTTAGTATTTGTGGCAACTTAACAGAACATAACTGCTGCAAATAATGAGAATCAACTGTATATTTACAAATCATTTAGGCTAGGATTCCAACTGGGCACCATTTTCTCTTTTATGGGTGGTGGCAAGACTAACTTGTAAGAAATTTTTAGTTGTATTCTGTAAGCACAATTCCCAATGAAGATAGCTGGTAATTTACAAAAACACACTTCACCAATACTTGGAGGCTTTCTTGGGATCGAAGCAATATGGTAAGGAGGCTTTTGTCTTGCTATGAATGTGATTGCATTCTTTTAGGCATGGCATGTGAAACAATTGCACTACAGTTGCTTTTGGACTGCCAATTTGTGTGTTAAGCTCATTTTCTTTTGGGTCTGTGTTGTCCTTCTCAAAATTTGTGTCTTCCCCTTCTGCATCCATGATCTATGTTGCTGCCTCAGTCCAGGTCCACAACATTGATTGCCTGGATCCTAGACAAATTTCCCAGTGCTCTTATCTAGAGCCCACTCTCCAGTGCAGCCCACTTTCTACTCTGGTAAATCTGATCCCATCCTTCCTCTGTGTGAAATCTCTCAGTGGCTCCCAGTTACCTTGGGATAAGTTTCAAAATTACGTGAAATTTGACCTCTGACTTCCTTGTCACCACGCTTGAAGCTCCCTGACCACTTGATACTCTCCCTCCTCTGTGCCTTTGTATGGTCTGTCCCTCTGCTTCCCTTTTTTCTTCATCTACCAGGCAGTCACCTCCAGGTCTAAGATGCTGAAAAGTACCTCTCGTATTGGGATTAATTAAACAAAAAATTTCCCCTGTTGATCCCTGAACGAAAGGAGTCTTCAACTTGGTGTCACTCTCCCTTTTATAAGAGTATCTTTGTATCAACAGCCCTGATCTGCACCAGTTCTGATAGCCCTGATCTTCAAGGAAACCCAGGGTAGAATAAATATATAATGAGCATTCAATCCTGGAAAATAAAACAAAAAAATGAGGGTGAAGACATTAACTGTGCAGTCCAATTAAAACAGTAGCAACTTGTTTTTATTTAGTCAGTTGTTTTAAAACATGTGATGTTAGTGTAGCGTTTGTTCAAGTAAAGAACATAGAGTGATTTAATGCAACAAAACACTGATACCCTATCAGTATCAATCAAGGATTTTAATTCTTCCTTTCCCTAATTGACACAGTGAGTAACATACAGCAGTCAAAATGAATGAACTGTTGCAACATAGAACACTATGGATGAATCTTATTAATATAATAAATGAAAGTAAGTCCTTCAAGATTGCATGATAAGAATATATCGACGTCCAACATGAGATTCCAGATAGTGGTTACCTTGGGAGGAGGAAGGCACAGGGAGGGGACAGGGATGACCACATAGAAAGATATAAGTTATTGTCCATGTTCTAGTTTCTGTGTTAAATAGTGAGTTTGTGTGTGTGTGTGTGTGTGTGTGTGTGAATATAATAAACACAAATGAACAAGAAGGCCATGATGAGTGGTCATGGACTGAGGATTTTGATTAATATGACTTACCCAATTCTCTTTACCTGAGTTTTACACTGAAAAAAAAAAATCTCTGTTTGGAAATGTTAGGGGAACCTCCACTTTGACTTGAAGGGGAATCAAGCACATATGTAAGAATTTTAAGTATTGCATATGGAGAAGAAAGTAAATAAAAGGACCAAATATAAAGTATAATATTAATGGTGAATTTGAAGACAATAAGCATTATGAAAATGAGAAAATAATGAGAACAAGGCACCAATAGCCTGTCTTATATGAGTCAATCAAGTACTGGAGATGTGGAGACGAATTGCAATTAGCTTTAATGGTGTCCGTCATTTTGTGGTGCTCGTATTAGCTTGTCCTACATTTTCTTGGCAGCAGGAAGCAAGCAAAGGGCACTGTTCAAAGAAAAGCAACTGTGTGAGGTTGTAAGAAAAACACGCATCCTATCTTTTCCGTGCTGCATACCACAGACAAAGAGCCTTGTCTCCCGGTTTTATGAGAAATACCCTGCATTTGAGAATGATTTGGTTGTACATTTCTCCCACCAGCACTCGCTGTCATGCTCAATTTCTTGTCAATCCTACACTCCCTTTTCTGCTAGAATCCTTGAAATCTCTTTCTAGTAGCAGTTGGTGCAAGACAATGTGCATTTCTTTCGGTGGCAGCCTTTTCCAGTTTTCATGCCAGAATGTCTGCCTGCACAATGAGCCCGTTTTAAGGCACTTTAGATTTCAGCTGATTCCCAGTATCGGATGCGAACAGACAAAATTCTATCTGAATTCTCTCTTTCGGCAGGAGCTTTCATTACCCGCTTGGCAGAGTCCAGAGAGAGGAATTGAGCGTTGTTTGGATTCCGAAGTCATTTTAAAAACTATATCATGAGTGTCTTCCCGTCTCCTTGGTGATACGTGACCATTTTCCTCCTGGAAGAGCTATTCTATGTATTTTTAGTAACAGCAGGAGAGGCTAGATATTTGGGTGAGCTGTGTACCCAGCTGGGAAGCCTAAGCAGACAAAGGGTCTTAAGTTTCCCTTGATCTTGTTTTTCTCCCCAACCTCCTGCTTTCTTTTTTCTTCTTCTTCTTCTTCTTTTTTTTTTTTTTGTGTGTAAAACACACAAATGGAAGTCCCACTTGTGGAAAGCACCTCATTTAAGGCTTACTGGCTGCCATTCTCTTCTTTGGCTCTTTGTTCTGTTCCTTCCCTCTGCAAGGGAAGCTCTTAAGCTCTGCCAGCTGTTTGTCACTTCCAGAGATATTATGCTGTTTCTGTCGTGTCTGTCCAGCCCAGCTAAGAGTGGAATCTTACTATTTGACGACCTATAAATAAGAGGCCTGAAAGAGTATAATTTAGCAATGTTCGTGTGTTTTCTAAGCCCCATTTCTCTTGTCTCTGCAGCTAGCAAGTGTCAGACTTATCGCCTGATTGAGCTTGGGTAATTTCTAACTAAAAGGGATGTTCCTTGCTTGTAATTAGCAGAAAAGCTGCCTTGTGTTCTTTCTGCTAACCATAAGCATTATCTCCGTATTTCTGTCTCATCCTCTTAGAGGCCAGCCTGAGCTTTTTCGCATCTTAGCGGAAGAGTTCATGCCTCTAAGTAAAGTCTGCCAGAGTCCCACTAGCCAAAGCAAATCACCTCCCCAAGCCCAGAGTCACTGTGGAAGGTGACACTACACAAGGGCTTGGATACGAGGAGGTGTGACTTGTTGGGGGTGTGAATGTAATTGTCTCCCACAGCGGACTTTTGAAAGCATTTTGAGCCAAATGCTTTCAGTGAAATGAAAGCAGATCTTCTGGTTGCTGGGATGAGGGATAAGAGCTGAGGATGGAGGAAAACCAAGTTTCTTCGGTGGTGTGATGAATGTGCTTTCTGAATGAGAAATGATAGGACAGTCTGGCAAAGGGATTTATAAGAAAAGTATCTTAAGTATAAAACCCACTAACTTTTGCTTATTCCTGAGAAATAAAGCACCAAAGGCAGTAAATAAATGTGAAGACTGGCAGACTGTCTAGATAAAAATGAAGAGCTCTTATCTGGCAAACACTGAATAAATAAGGAAAATACAGCTGGGAAAATTATAGATAATAGACAAAGGGGTAATACTCCTAAAAATTAAAAAGAAAGACAAATCTGTCAATAGAAAAATCAGCAAAAGTCATGAATAGGATGTTTACAAAAGAAGAAATATAAATACACACATGGCTGCCAATAAATATTTAAGAAATATTCGTGTTTACCAGTAATCAAAGAAAGGCAAACAAATACAAATTTCTGACAAACAAATATCAATTCCTGATGTATTTTCATAGCACTTACATAAAAGAGGGGTAAGGGAATGGAGAGGTGGGTGGGGGAGTTGCCGTTTTAGGAAAGGCCTCTCTGAGGTGCAGACATTGGAGCAGAGGCCTGAGTGAAGTGGCGGCACAGGCCGTGTGCTCAGGAAGCATTTCAGGCCGAGGTAAGAGCAATGGTAAGGTGCTGAGTCAGGATCCAGCAACGGGAAAGCCAGCTGGAGTGTGTTGAGAATAGGTTGATATATGTATCTAATGCTGTGAGCAGACACAGTCAGTGTGGTCAGTAACAAAGCAGATGTCAGAGCCCACCGAATGGGAGAAATTTTTGCCAATCATATATCTGAAAAGGGACTTGCATCAAGAATATATGAATAGGGGGAGGGTACAGCTCAGTGCCTAGCGTACACAAGGTCCTGGGCTCTATCCCCAGTACCTGCATTAAAATAAATAAACAAATAAACCTAATGACCTCCCCCCAAAATAAATAAAAGTAAAAAATAAAAAAAAGAATATATGAATAACTCTTACAAGTTAATATTTAAAAAGGCAAATAATATGGTTTTTAAAATGGGCAAAGGGTCTGAATAGACATTTCTCCAAAGCAGATATCAAATAGGCCAGTAAGTACATGGAAAGGGCTTGATGTCATTAATCATTAGGGAAATGCAAATCAAAATTAAACTGAGATACCACTTAACACCCACTAGAATGTCTATAATAAAAAAAATACTAAGTGTTGGCAAGGATGTGGAAAAATTGGAACCCTTATACATTGCTGGTGGGAATGTAAAATGATACAGCCGCTTTAGAGAACAGTCTGGCAGTTCCTTAAACACCTAAACATAGAGCTGCCATGCTTTCAGGCAATTTCACTCATATACCTAGACCCAAGAGTAAGGGAAATGTACTTCCACACAAAAGCTTGTACACAAATGTTCATAGCAGCATTATTCATAATAGCCAAAGAGTGGAAACAACCCAAATGTCCATCAAGTGATGGATGCAAAAATAAAATATTTTATACATAATACATATATACAAAATATATATATATATACTCACACATGCACAGTTTAATATTATTTGGCAATTAGAAGGAATAAAGTACTGATTTAAGCTACAGCATGGATGAACCTTGAAAACATTATGCTAAGCTGAAGAAGCCAGTAATAAAGGACCATATGTTGTATTATTCCGCTGATATAAAATGTCCAGAATAAGCAAATCTATAAAGACAGAAAGTAGGTTCGCATTTGCTTAGAGTTGGAGGGAATGTGGGGACTTGGGAGCAACAGCTAAGGGGTCTGGGGTTTCTGTAATGTTACTTTAAAAATACCAATATCTTATGTGTTTAATTAATCTTATTAAAAAGGAAAGGTAGAAATGATTTAGACAAATTGGTGATAAATGGAAAATTTAATTACAAAGAGGCAGCACCTAGCCCAACTGAGGAGGAGGAGGAGGGATAGTAGAAAAATGGGTGAGAGAAAGCAGCAGTTGACATTGGTCTTGGTACCTACAGAGCCAGAGCTACAGCCTCCTTTCAGGGTATTAATTCAGAGTTTTCTAGTATGGAGGCTAATGTGTTAAGCGAGATATTTTGGTCCTCGGATTCTGAATCAGAAGTTCATAATATTAGTAGTCTGTAACCTAGAGGTGATGAATGCAGTAAAAGATACCTGCCCCCCAACATTTCTGCATTACCAGAAGCTACTGCTATGACCCCCACCACCAACGCACACCCAGGGGAGCCACTGTCACCAGAGCAGCTCTCTTTGTGAAGATGAATCAAAATTGGAGCTTGGAACATTTTTTTTTTCCCTAGTGGAGGCATTTTTAAATGATTAGATTTTTTTTTACAGTATCAGTTTTATTGAAAATCTATTGTTATGAGACATCTAAGACCATTTATAACATTGTATGAGGAAATGTGTCCAGGTTTCAAATAAATGATTTAGAAATGATCTTTTGGGAACCCAGCTTTTTTTGTGAGATAGAACCATCTACAGTTTAGAGCTCCTGTCTGAGTCTTGGTGTGGACATAGAGGAGGACAGCCTGAGAAAGTAAGATAAGAAGCGGCAGTTCTTGTCGTAGATTCTTGCATAGTCAAATTCCTATTCTGGTGTTTGCTGCTCCGATGTTCTGGGAGCTCCTGTCGAAGTCGGCTCTTTAGCTTGTTCAACGTGATTTGCATGCAGTCGACATCCTCGAACTCCTGTGTATGGTGAATTTCATTAATCCAGTGATTTGTAAAAAGAGTTTGAATTAAATGCTTCTTCATGCTCCAGAGACAGCATTGGGCGGCTCTGTATTGGTTGCCACCGTTTCTCCAAGTGTAGTGATGTACAAAGGAAAAGATATCTAGAAATGAAAGATAATCCAGAGACCTGTAGGTACAATATTATAGATCTTGAAACAAGGAAAAGTAGCTTTATTTAGATGTCTCACTTAGAACAACAGCTTTTTTTCACCTCCAGTTTTGTGAAGACAATTATACCCTCACTGTGCTTCAGTTTCCTGCTCTATAATAGTAGTTTTCACTTAGGTTAGCCTTAAGCACGTGGAGAGTTTGTAAACATGAGGATACCTGGACCCCACCCCAAAGCTTCTGGTTCAGAAGGTCCATGATGGGGCCCGAGAATTTTTACTCAAGCAATGCTGCTGAGCAATCACACTTTCAGTAGCATCCCAGCTATCAAATTTAGAAGGCCACGTTTAACTCTAGTGGTCTACAGTTCTGTGAGTTCGTGTTCTGACATTTGAGCCATGTGCTTGGGACGAGCCAGAGCGCTGATCACTGAGTTGCTCAACGATCTTTAGGACTCGCCTGCTGACCCTGCAGGAACCAAATCATGGCCATGCTTAGTGTCTAAAGACAGACTGGTTTCCGGTCTAATTTTAGCCTTGAGAGAAAAAGAGAAAGAGGAGAAGCCAGTTCTGACTTGGAATTAGGATTACCACATGAGGTTTGAATGGCTTCAAAGCTCTACTTTCTGCTTCCCGGGCATCCTCAAAATCTGGCATCACCTAAATCTTCCCTGACCTTAGCCTGGTCCCTGGGGAGGAAGGACCCCAGCCTTTAAGAAAATATGGGCCAACTGGAGAAATAAAACAAAGCAAGGGGCGGGGGGAAGAGATCAAGAGGGCAGAGAGTTGTAAGAAACAAGTCAAAGTAAGTTGAGGACACTAAGCTTTTAGTTCCTTAAAACATTTGTTTCTTATAGGCAATTCACACTCCCAGAAGAGTTCTTGAGATGCCATTTAAAGAGAACAAAGTGAGGGGAACTGAACTGTTAGCATTTACCACTGTTAGGATCTTGAGACCCTAAAATTCCGGAAAAACTTGATTGCTGACCACCGCAATAGTAGAACCCAATGTGGGCAGTCCTCACTTTAGAAGATAGTGTTTGGTTTTAAATGTTCAATCCAACCGCCTTTTTTTTCTGAATATTTCTTAGTGGATAAGAGCCACGTGGTATCTTCCTTTCCTAGGTGTTATTCCTGAAACTTGTCACATAGAGCTCTTGTGAAATGGGAAGAAGGTTAAAGAGCGGTCTGCTCTCTTCTTTATTCTATATATTTTATTCAGTATATCTTTATTACATGTTATTTTCAATGTTTTTCATGTGTTATTTATTTATTTAATTGTACCAGCCATACATAATGAAATAATTAGGAATGACTCCCCCAAAGAAAAATTCCCACAATCCCATTAGAGGTAACTTCCTTTAACATTTTGGTGTATAGCCTTTCATACTTATTTCCTATGATCTGTTTCCTTATTTTCTACAAAAACGGAGTCCTGCTACTCAAATAATTTAACCACCTTTTGTTCTTGCTAACTTTATTGCAGATATTTTTGCATTTAGCTCAAACACTTCTCTGCCCTAGGACCCCATTGTATGAACTTAGCATCCTCTAGATAACCAACGCTCTGCGATACTTTTACTCCCTTTTTTGCAATTAAGCAATGTGATAACCTCTCTTTGCATGTGCATTTTTACATGTGTGTCCAGTTAATTCCCAAGGATAAATCCTTAGAAGTTGAATCCTGAGTCAAAGAACATACACCCTGTGAATGCTTTTGCTTCTCGGCGCCAAATTACCCTGTAGAAATGTTGGCCCTGTTTACACATTCCCTCAGTGGTGTCTAATTAGTAATCTGCATGTTTCAAAATGAGTTTTTATTATTTTTAAGAAGCTACTTCACAGCATTAGAGAACTTAAGTGTTGGTTCTTGAATGCAAGCATTAGCGAGCTGAACGTGTTTGAAGTGTTGCTGGTGAATATTATTTAGAGCTTTCTCTTCACACAGCCTTTCTGTAGCTTTTTGTGTGTGTGTGTGTGTGTGCTGCCTTGATGAACCAGTCCTATTATTAGTGGAAGACAGTGGGTGAGACTCTGAAATGTTTACCATCAGGCTTCCTCTGTATTGAGGAGCTGCATGTATGAAAATATCTCTCCTCAAATACTATTTTATATTTATTCTTGTAGTCGAAAAGCTCACGCAGCCAAATATCTGTTCACACATACGTTTCAAGACTATATTCAGTTTTGATCTTCTGTTTTAAATATCTTTTAGAATTAATGGATTTCTGTGCATGGTGCTTGGCATACAGCTTTTTTTTTTTTTTAAATAAAGTTGGAACAATTCAGGGACCTCTGTTTCCTACAACAGTGCAGAAAACCCTTTGAAAAAATATTCCTTTATCTTCTGAGTGAGGCAGGGACGTAGTCCTTTGAAAAGAAAAACTTGGAATTCTAAAGCCGTTCTTGGCAATTCCTACAAACACAGCGCTCAGATTTCACACCAGTTTGTTAACAAAGACATGGGTGTCTGAAATGATGAAGGGTGGACACAGTAAGAAAGAATGTTGCTATGTTATGTTAAAATTCCCTCTTGGACCTCAAAAACGCCCCTTTCACCAGAGTTGGATAAAGTTCCATTATAAAAGTAGGAGATAGTGCAGAAAATTTGAGGGATTTTTGTCCCCAAAATGTGCACTTGGCATCCCGAGGAAAGTTTTATCTGATTCCGAATTATTTCGGTTAACACAATTGCCAATTTCTTTTTTAGTTTCTCTTTGGGGCTGGACAGAAACTGGCTGGATATTTTATTTAACAAACATTTCTAAGGCATGTTCTGTGTCATAGCCATTGGTGTAAGCATTCTATAAATAGCACTAGTTTAATACCCGCTATCCTGGGAGGTATGGATGCTCATATCAGCCCATTTCTCAAATGAGAAAACTGAGGCAGCGGCAGTTATGTAAATTGCTCAGGAATTCTCAGCTAGTGAGTGACAAAGCCAGTAGTCAAACCCAGGCAGTCTGACTCCTAGTCACTTAGCTGTGCTGCCTGGCAGGTAAAAGCAGACACACTTTATTACAGCAGTGATGGATTTTAGGAAATGGTAGCTTATATTTTTGACGGGAAGAAACTAGTCACCATTATTCTCCAGTAGACCAGTGGTTCTCACCCTTGGCTGCAAGTTACAATCACCTGGGGAGCTTGTCAAAGTCAAGTAGCCATGGCCACTCTCCAGACCTGGTAAATCAGCAAGACCCAGGCCCAGTAGTTTTTAAAGCTCCTTAGGCGACTCCAGTGTGCAGCCAAGGTTCAGAAGCTCGGATCTAGAAGAGAGATTACTGATGGCCATGACTTTACTGGAAACATCTGATGAAAAGGAGCACTGTGGCCATGACTTGCTTCACTTCAGAGGTGAGCTTATACAGAAAGGAGCAGTCTTGTTTCAAGCAGAGGCGGTTTCAATGTGGGGGGAAAAATGATTGCTTCTGAAGACTGGTTCTGACAATATTTTGGAAATGTTGGAAGTGTGACTCCTATAGTCCTATGATTTAGCCAGCTGTTTTCGCTTTATTACTTTGGCCCATGGAATCGATGCCCTTACTCAAATCAGAGCCCAGTTGGTTTTGATCCTCTACATCTGTACCTCTGGGTGAATCTCACAAGGAGGAACAAGATGAGCGGCAGTAGAGAAGGAAGGCCACATCTCGGCCAGCTGGCCGCACAGCGAGAGGCCTGGACTGTGGCATCTTCAGTCCTCTTTGAGCTGGAGTACTCTGTCTCTTTCTTTTCCTCTCTGACTGGACATAGAAGGGAATGTGAGAATTTGGAAGCAGTTTTTCTGATGGAGTTGCATTGTGAAATTGAACAGCAAAATGCCTTTAAAGGATAATGACTTTTGGTCATGGTGGTGTGAGTGCAGCATCCGTAGCACTTAAGGAAGTCTACCAAACCTGGGTCAGTGGTTAATGGTAAACGTTTCTGCTGTTGCATCTGAATCACGCTGGGAAAGTGAACCTGTTGTTGGGGTATTTATTTTGGAATTGCCAGCCTGTTCAAACAAGACTAATACATGTCGGGGAGACCGTGAGCACAGTCACTTCTGCTTGGCACTTGAATTTGTCTCAGAAGCCTGTCGGGCTCGCGGGAATCCCACTGTGAGGGGAGCATGAGGGCATTTCTCATTATGGCTGTACATGAAAGCTAATTACGGAGGGTCCTGTTTCTGTTTGTTCCTGTTGTAAAGTGTCTTCTAGAATTGCATTTCTGTGACTGCTGTCTTGGGGCGCATAAAAGGGACTGTGATGACTGGAACAGACTCTGTCTACTGCTGTTCAGGGGGACACCAGAGACAAACGGTAAAGATTTCTGTGGGATTTGCAATATAATCTGTGATCCAAATCATTTTTTAAATGGCAAAATGTGGGGGAGAGGGTATAGCTCACTGGTAGAGTGTGCACTTAGCATGCACAAGGTCCTGGGTTCAATCCCCAGTAACTTCATTTAAATAAATAAATAAGC
Source organism: Camelus bactrianus (assembly GCF_048773025.1). Classification (NCBI taxonomy): domain Eukaryota; kingdom Metazoa; phylum Chordata; class Mammalia; order Artiodactyla; family Camelidae; genus Camelus; species Camelus bactrianus. The sequence continues at coordinate 30,268,950 of NC_133575.1, forward strand.
ATAATCCCCCCCAAAAAATTTTTAAAAAATTTTAATTAAAAAATAAATAGCAAAGTGTATCCTAAATACAGAAGAAAGTTGAGTAGCTACAATAGAGTGTAGAGAATTACAACCACCCATGTGCCCATCCCCAGTTTAAGAAATGGGACAGTAGCAGCTCCCTAAAGACCTTTCCCCACTGCCCTCCCCTAGCTGCACGATACTCCTTGCCTCCAGATATAACCACTGCCCTGCTTTGTGTTCCTCATTTTCTCACTCTTTTCAGTGCCCCCTTGTATGTACATATTCCTACACACTATATTCTTTGGTTTTGAAAAGCAAGTGGCAAGCACAAACCTAGCTGTGTAAGGAAAAGGATGAAAGTCCCAAGGGAAGATCAATTGCACTACGTCTCTGGGAGAAATCTGGCTTCACGTTCCATAAAGTTATTCTGGGGAAGTTGATGGGCAAGGCCACAAGCGAATCGAAGGAAAAACAGGGCTCCCCCCATCAAGACATCTGATGGTGCTGTAGTGTAGAGCCAGATACAGCATGCCCGGCATTTCCCTCTTCTTAGCTCACCGGGGCCTGCCCGCAGTGCTCAGGAGTAGGACAAAGCAGAATGCGGTGGCCAGGCAGCGAGATGAGAGTCCTCTGCCGATGTGGGTGGCAGAGCTGCTGTCAGCCCGCGGTCAGGAAAAGCAACACGAGAAGGATCCAGGCCCTGGCCACCTGGTCATTCTGTCCTCAGGTTTAATGGCAGCAAATGTCCTGTCATGACAGTCCTCAATGTGCCCATCTCCGGAGTCACCTTGCTCCCATCCGCACTGGTTGCCCTCTTTTTTGGTGCCCAGCTGTCATCCTGGGGCCCTCCTTCACTCTCAGCCGGGCTTCCCTTGACCTCTCCTGTGTTAGAACTGCTTTTCCTCCCATCTTGTCTTCCTCATTGCTTGTTTTGCTAATGCATGTCCTCCAGTAACTTTGTGAGGAAAGGTACGTGGGAAGTAAATTTGTCGAAGCCTTGGCTTGTCTGAAAATGTCTATTCTTCCATCACACCTGCTTGGCAGTTTGGAACTAGAATTCCAAGTTAGAAACCAAAGTTGTGAAGGGAACTTGGCACGTTGGCCCATTGTCCTCTCTTTCTACTGTTGCTGTTGCGAAGTGTGAAGCCATTCTGATTCCTGATAGGCTACTTGTGACCTGATTTTTTTTCTCTTTGGAAGCTTATCACGTCTTTTTGTCCCCAAGGATCTGAAATGTCACATGAATGGGCCACGGCCTGGATTTGCTTTCACCCACTGTGCTAGATGGTCTGTAACATACCATGTGCCATTCCACTCTGACACTTCCATTCCTTCAGTTTTGGAAATTTTTCTTGAACATTCTTTTGGTTCTTCATTTTTCTTTTTTCATTCTGCAGCTAACATTCAGGAGCTGGACTCTCCATAGAAGTTACTTGATTTTTCATTTTCTCCTATTTTTAACTTCTTCATATTTGAATTTTGGGAAGATATCTTCTAACACTTCTATTTTTGAATTTCTCATAATGTTTTTTAATTCTGCGAATGTTTGGGCTTCTTAATTTTCTGAGTTTTGTTGTTGATCTTTTTTTTTTTTTTTTTGTATTTCATGGATATAATGTCTTATCTCTCCAAGGGTATGATTGACATATATTTGCTGAAGTTTTCTCCAAGCTCAGTAGTCTCTGTTCCCTCCTTTCGGTTGCTCTCTTTCGGTTGCTTGTTGTGATCTCTGTTATCTTTGAAGAGGCTATTCACAGGTGTCTAGTAATCCTTGGTTGCTTGGAGACTAGAAAGCTGCTGTGAAGTTTTGATCAGGTCGAGGAATCTTGTCAAATTCATTTTACCATAGGGTGATCCAGATTGGATATTTGATGCAAAACCCCAAACTTGGTATCTTTAGGTCTTTTCCCTTGGGTTGTTTAGATGTCCTAGAGAAGCCTTCCAGTCTCCTGATGGGAGGGGTGGGTCTGGAGTTCAGCCTGGCAGCTCCCAGGGGAAGAAGCCTGGGGTGGAGGCTGTCTCTGTATTCAGGGTTCAGCGTTCATCTGTCTGGTCACTTAATGCCCCCGTTTTCACCAGAGTACTGATGGCCCAATGATGCCTCCCAGGCCAGATGCCCTGTATTTTACCCTCTTCAAGAAATAATCCTCTGGACATTTGCCGGGTTGGGGAAAGGGCAGTCAGTCACTCAGTGGAATGGAGTGAGAAGCTAGAAGTAATATCTTGTGAAACAGCTTTCTTTCCATCCTTTTGCACTTTTGCCATCCTCTGTATCCCCAGTTCCAGAGGAGCCTGGTGCCAGTTTTTAGCTTTCCTCCCTGATGGTTTGAGATCATTTTTTTCCCTTGCCTGCTGAATTGGTTACCACTCATCTGTCTGCTTTGCAGCTTCCAAAACTTGGTTGCTATTGCCCCCTCTTCTTTGCTCCTCGGTTTGTCTTTTAAAAAACCAGTTCCTTTATGTGGTCTTAGTGGGCTTATAAGAATGTGAAATTAGATGCATGAGATTACCAACCTACTGACTTAACCTGGAAGCTGGAATTTGTTTTCTTTTTTACATCTTTGGATCCAGAACACATTTTACTGTTTGAAGCCAAAAGCCAAGTCCATTCGCAACATTTCTGTTCATGTATCGAACACCTTGCCATCTGTAGACATGCAGGTAGGAACGGTCGTCATCCTTAATTTACAAAAGACAAAATTGACACTCAAATTAAGCAGTGCACCCAAGGTCACTCCTAAAAAGTGGCAGTGCTGGGATCTGAATCCAGTCCAAGATCTGCGTTTTGAAACCCTGTGGAAGTTTTGTTTTGTTTTTTTTAAACAAACCCAGTGCTTTCCTTATCCCGGGAGCTGATTTGAACTGTTGCCTATGAAGCGTATGAGGCTCTCTGAGTTAATTGGACTCTGAAGGAGAAAAATATTCTGACATGTATTGGGTTGAGTAACCTTGCCTGGGCTTTTGAAAAGTGAATGGGGCATCCACAAAGCGTGAGAAGCACCTGCTTGCCCCAGCTGCCGCGCCTCGCGCCTCCCCGCTAGCTTGATGTGTGGCTGAAGGTCATTCATCCGCACTGTTGTGCCGTCTGTCTGTAGAACAAAGCATGCACGGTTTCCTGGCCCACCCAGTAGAATGTGTGTCCTGCGGGTGAGACTGTGCTGTAATGAAGGGCTTATTTTCTGTATGGCCACAAGGTTAGGTAACTCATCACCCATGCGGTGTCACGAGTGCCATCTTATTTCCCTCTTGACAGTTTTGCTTCTGCTCTGCAACAGTACGAAGCCATTGATTTGCAAAATAAATACAGCCAGAAATGGGAGCTTTAGAGTGTTTACAGATTTAATTATTTATTATGGTTTTCTGCAAACCTTTTTTCAACCAAAATTTTCAGGCCAAATTACATATCTGTATATATCTATATAGATATTTCAGAGTTAAAATACTGCCTATAGCTTTAAGTGTAGACTAGATAGGTTTGAGTATTAGAAATATTGGTAAACAATGAGACCTTTTTTTCCGAATGCTGAGAGAATATTATCATTCTTATAACAAGTTTCAGCTTCAGTGAGCTTTCTAAGCATGGCTGCTTGCTTGTTAAGAATAAGATTCCGTTGGCATGCTTTCCCATAAGTATAGCTAGTCCTTTGCCTAGAAGAATATAGTATAAAACACTTACAAATAGTTGGAAATAAGGTGTTTTTTTTTAAATTACAGAGTAATATTAACCTGCCTCTGCTTATGAACCCTTGAAATTAGCTGGGGTTCCATTTTAGTACAGTGTTTTGGGCCAAATTATTTTTATTCTCTATGGAGAGAACCCTTTTCATTTAGAGGGATTAGAAGAGTGCTGGACCAATTTCAGCTGCTTTAAAATGCACATTTGGGGCCTTTTATGTTCCCTCAAGTTTTGAAGAAAAGAACATTATAAGGGCACTCTGTAAACTGCTTTACAGTATTGGCTTTCAAATTTAAGTAGATCTTTACCTAGGAGAGAAAACGATGGATAACATATGCCTTGAGTATTTTATTTGGGAGTAATTAAATAGTTTACCTTATATTTTATTTTTTAAACATTTTTCATCATGGGACTATCATCTCTTCCATTCTTATTATCCCAAATGTAAATATATAGGTGTCTCATATCAGAAAAATCTGCTGTACCAAAGCCAGATTTTGAATCAGAGAAATTTGTAAGACCTTGTCAGCACAAATCTGCAGTCCTGAGGTCACCATCCCTTTAGAACTTGCACATGGGGGTTTAAACTGGAAAAAGCCGAGACTTTGAAATTGGATGCAGGCTCCAGTTCTGTCCACAACTTGCATTCTGGGAAAAGTCACTTGACCTCTCTGGGCTTGTTTCTACAGCAATGAAATGGGACTGATTCCCAACCTACATGGTTATTGTAAGGGTTAGAGAGGATGCACATGGTTGGGGGAGTCTACTATAGTAACTGGTGTGTAACTGGGGGGACTAATCGTAATATAGCTCTAATTGCCAGCGTTTGCTGCCTCTTAGCCTCTGTTCTAAGGGTTTTATGTGTAACTCATTGAAGCCTCATGAGAACCTTTTAAGGTAGGTACTATATTAATATCCCCACTTTACAGATGAGAAAACTGAGGCACTGAGAGGTTAGTGTGCTCTGGGTTATATAGCTAATAAGTGGTAGAGCCAGACTTTAAACCCAGACAGTCTGACTCCAGGGCTTTCATCTTAACCGCGATGTCTTACTACTGCACAGTGGTGGCCGATAGTGCTGTGTTGGATTGTGGCCATCTGTAGGGTAGCGTTCCTGCCTTTCACCTGCACGGCCCGCGGTGCATGCTATGTGTAGTAATAGGTGCTCCATAAGTGCTTTGAATGAGTATGTGAAGGGATATCCATCACTTACTGAGATGGGAAGTTTTTGTGGAGGGCCGCTCGTCCTCCACAAAGCCTGTTCTTCTTCAGAGCCACCCTACTCGGTTGCCCTGAGCCCCGGTGCGCCTCCATTCACCTTAGAGGGCTGGTGCCACACCCTATGTTAGTATTGCTTCTGAGCTTTCAATAGCCTGGCTGATCCTCATAGCCAACCTGGCCCAAATTGCCTCGGAGTGACTCGGAAAGCTTTGCTTGGTAAATACAGATCTTTGAAAGCTATTCCCCTAGAGCAGGAGTTGGCCCAGTGTTTCTATAAAGGGCCAGATAGTAAATATTTTAAACTTTGCAAGCTGAAGGGTCTCTGTCGCCACTTCTCCATCATGGCTTTAAAGCAGCTGCAGACAATAAATAAATGGATAGGTGTGGCTGTGTTCCAAGAAAACTCTGCAGAAAGAAGCTGGCTGGCCACGTTTGGCAGGAGATCTGTCTTTTGTCAACCCTGCTGCACAGTGCCAGTTTTCCTGGGTGCTACCCCTGGTAATGGAAATATTCAGAAAAAGTAAATTGACTTCTTTCATGCAGTTATAAAAATGAACACTTATTAATGATCCTATTTTACTCAGAAAACCCAGCAGATGCTATAAGCAGTTCAAAGGGAAAAAGTCAAAAAGCATAAATGTATACTGAGCGAAGGGATTGAATTGCAAATGGAGGCAGAGCCATTTTTTTCCTGCAGTGGGGGAAGGGAAGTCAATGAAAACTGGACAATGACAGTTGTGATGTCTACCAGTCACCTATAAAGACTGACAAAAGAGCTCAAAGGCAATGAAAGCTTGCAGCCTGGGGGGATGTGCTATATGTAGACAATGCAGAGCTTTCCTTCGAAACACTTACTTTATACACCCCTGAGAGACTGGAACCAGAGGTCTGATGTTATACTCAGAAATCTGCATTTTGAACAGATCTGCAAAGCTTTGGTCCAGCAGAAAGGCTTCATACCACACTTCAAGGAACACCGTGTGAAGGACCATTGTCTGTCTGCCCTCCCTTTTCCTGGAGTGCTCCTCTCCTCTGATTTAGGGAAATCAACCCTCATCTTGTGACATTCACCCATACATTTGACCAGATGAGGGGACAAATAGTATCTTTGCTGTAGGGTATGGTGGGGACAGGGGAAGACTGGATATTAGGAAGAACTCATCCTCCTCTAATGTCTTTACTATTTGTTTGCTCATGTCAGGGAGAAGGACCAAATGGATGGAGCAGAGACTTAACACGAGTTGATGATAAAAATAATTTAGGGCACTAAGAAAAGGATGTTTTCAAGAAAGGTCATGTGAACCTTGAAAGCTCTTGGTGCACTTGTAAGAAGGTGGAGGAGGGGAGACTGGGAGAATTAGGCCAGCACTGGGAGGGACTGTAGAGGGGACAAGGACTGGGAAAGCAGGAAGCATGAATTTTAAACAATCAGGAGTACAGAGACTTCAATAAGCACATTGGGGGACTCAAAACTCATTAAGTTGGCAGCCCATTATACATTTACTTTCCTGCACATCTTTAACTGGTAGCCTCTGTCCTGGTCCATCAAATGCTGTTGCTCCTTGGGCAGAACAGCAAACCTGTCTTGTGCGTTTCTAGAGGATGGGGAAGTTCAGAAAAACCCCAGACTGTCAGCAAGCTGACTTCCTTTTTACTAGATTTCCTGTCTGAAAAAGGGACGGATGGGTGGGTGTCCTTGATACAGGGTATCTGGAAATTATCTGCAAGTCAGGGTAGTTGAGACATAATTTCCCTCTGATTTGCTTTCCAGTGGGAGCAGTCCTTTGTGTCTGAGAGTGAGGGTGGGAGAGTGAGGAGAGTTCAGTCCCCCACAAGCCTTTGACTCAAACAGTTCCAGCATCTCAGACTATACCCCTGCTCGCAGAGCTGCCTTGAAAACGGTACCATTTCATGCTAGTGGGAGAGCCTTCATGTGAATTCCCTAGCTCAGTGAGTGCAGCAGTTTAAAGGCCAGGCGTCTTTTTTGTCACCTAGGTCTCTGATGCCATTTAAGATGCTTTAAGGGAAAATGGACACAGGGACACAAGGAGACAACAAGGGAGAATGGCTGTGTGGAGTCAGGAGTGGGTGGTGGGAGGTGGGAGGCATGCCTGGTGGCACAGATGATGGGCGGGTAGTTGGCTATACTGAAAGCTCGATGGCTTTGCTTTCTGGCATTGAAATGCTGGCTGGAGAGTGTTGTACTCCTTTGACACCTGCATCTTACCAAGGATTCCATCCCTCTCTTATCTTTTGCTTGAGAGGATATCTCAGACCCTGCTTGTTTTGCTGGCAATGTCAAGTCTCCACTCATTCTGAAGTCTGCCTAAGTGATAAGAATGGCCCAGGTGGTAGGCGCTGCTGCCCATGGGATATCCCAGGCCTCCTGCTTGAGCAGGAAACAGAGGTGACAGCAGCCATGGCAGCTGTTTGGGCCCCACTTTTACCAGGAGCACAGCCCCAGCTCCTGCCCTGCTGGGATCGGGGATGCCCAAGTGTGCACCTCAGGCTGCCATCCAGCCCCTGCTCTGTTCGCTCTGCTCAGAGTACTCAGTGCCTCCTGAAAGAACACAGCAAGTGGGCTGTCCTCTTTTTGAAGGAGATATTCTTCCTGCCCTCACCTTGTTTACACTCCAAAGGGCACCTGGAATGGGGAAGGTTATCAGTGGGAAGTAGCTAAGTAAGGCATGGCCTCAGCCTTAAGTCCCTTTCGGAGAGCTCCCCAAAGGGTCTTTGTGCTGTTTCTGAAATAATCCTTTGCTGCTTAATTTTAGAGTTAACCACAGAAGCCTTAAGGGAGCTAAGAGCTGTGTGAAAGGCAGGAGCCTGTTTTCAGGCAGGACATACGGTCATTTGAGGTTCATAACCTTTAGTTCCTAATTTACACAGGAGCTCTGAGCAGCTCTGTGACTTCTGCCATATTGGCATTCTTTGTTTTGTATTCATGGATGGCCAGCATGGCATACTGAGACAAAACTGCAAAATTTGATATAGTTGAAGAATGGAATTTTAGGATTATTTGGGGCTTTCGTGCATTGTACACATCATCTTTTTATTTGGGGGTTGTAGATAGCCATAAATACAGAGGCTTAAAAAAAACCTACATTGGGAGATAAAATGAAGAAGAAAAAGAACTGAAGCAGTGGGCTATCCCAACCAAAAATGAAGCTACTCAGATTTTCCTAATTTAACAATAATGTATCTTCCCATACTTTTCTGTAAGACAAGAGTGTCTTCTGGGTCAGGGATAGGAGTGTGATGTATTTACTGTTATGCAGACCCATTTGGAAGTTCTGGGGGCCGTGGTGAGGGTGGATGAACTTGTCTGCCTGTGTAGCAAGGTGGAGGCTGTGTTTTAGGACAGAAATGATGAGACATGGAGGAAAAGCAGGTAGAGAGGGAGCCGTGAGAAGGGTAGGCTGACTTCTGCAAGAACACAGTTCCGGCATGCACCTTGCCTTCCAGTGGCAGCTCTAACCCGTCAGTGATGACAGGCCATCAGGAAAATCCCCTTCCTAGGTCTCAGTATCCTGACTGCCACCAAGTACAGAAGTCCCTTTCTCATGGAAGCAGATGGATGGCCAGACCTAACCCTTGCCTCTGGTTGTCAAGCAAGGCCCTGCCTTGATCTTTGACTCCTTTCCTGGGAGACAGGCCCTGAATCTGCACACAGGAGAACTTGTGGCAATTGAAATTCCCCTTCCTGTCCTTGGTTTGGAAATCGCTTACCTTTTCTGTTTGAGATTGACAGCCAGATTTTTCTTAATTCTGTGTCCCAAGGGAAGCAAAGGAGTTGTCACTATGGACCTACAGTGTCTTTCTCGAGAAAATTCATGAAAGCAGTCAGAAGCCTCCCTCCCCAGCTCCAGCAGGGGCCTGGTCTGGCCTGTAGAGATTTGGCTGTGAGTTGTGGACCGTTCCTCTTGGTGTTCACTGTCAGCCTTCCAGGGGCCAACCCCAGCTTGGGAATCCACAACCTCTCAGGGCATTGAAGAGAACCACCGCCTGGCAGAGCACTAGACGTAGGGCAGGTGGGGTCTGAGCATGTCTTGGCATGACCTTTAGTCAGAAGTAGAGTTGGGGGAAAATCTGTGACTGGCCTCTGCCCTTGGTGTCCTGAAATTGCTCCCTCGCGGAGGGCAAGGCATGTGGGATTTTTTTCTTTGCTCTATTCCTGGCATTTAGCATGATGCCTGGCACCTAGAAGCCCAGGAGATGTGAACTTAGAACCTGCCAGAGTGAGAGATGCTCTCCCTTCTGGATAGAGTGGGACAGTCTATGGATCCAGGAGGCATGATACAGGCAACCGAGGGTGTTGGACAATGTGGCAGTTAATTACCAAACAACTACTGTCTATATTCTAAGACAAATCAGATGTGAGAAGGCTTAAGACTAGATATCAGCAAGGAGAGCATAGGTGGGAAAGACATTTCAATATTTTAATTTAACCTTTAGAACATACGACTTCACTGGTTTTAAAGCAAGATCAGCCTGTCGTATTGAATTTTATTTTATTTTATTTTCAAGTCAGTACTTTTTTTTTCATCCTCCATTTGACACAGTAGTTTAAAAAGTCCTGGGCCAGTATACCTGGTTATTCTGTCACTGGCAGTCTTTTTAACTTTTAGGAAATAATTCTAGTGAACCAAACCTGAGCCTCTGAATAAGATATTGTCTGCCATTGTCACTATATAAGAAGAGTTGGTAGAACCTGGCTTTTCGTGGTGTTTTTTGCATGACACATCTTAAATGAACAGCACAACAAAACCCCAGGCAGCCAAAGGACAAAAAGTAAAGTAATAAGATCTAAGCCTGTAAGGAAAAGAGTAGAAGAATGGAGGAATTCTCATCAAAAGATTTTAAACAGTCCCCTGAACACAAACTGGTGATGGTGGTTGACTCCAGGAAAGGGAACTGGGAAGTTAGGTGTTCCAGGTGGAAAGAAGATTCTCTTCACCATTGAATTCCTTTGTGTCTTTTAAATTTTTTATTACATTCATTTATATCATTCTGAAATTAATCAGTTAAAAACAAAAACACAGCTTCCTGATGAGAAAGAGGGAGCAAGTGCTTTGTCACTCATCTTTCAGAAACATAGCATCCCAAACTCTGTTGGGGACTGTTTTGACCCATCCCTCTTGATTTTGCTGATGTAATTCCTTTCCAGCTAGGCTTATTTTACAAATAAATGCAGGTGCAGAATTTTAATCCAGGATATGCTGTACAGATGAGTGACTTCAGCATTTATAATCAACCATTTGGCTTTTTATAGCCAATAGTCCATAAACATCTAATTTATAAAACCAAAAAGAACAGATTTTAATGTAGTCCTCTACTTCTGGATCCCTGAAGAGAGTCCAAAAGTTTTCAGGCTACCAGACCTTGGCCAGACCACAGTATATTGATTATTGGTCTTGAAATCAGTTCTTTAAAAGAATTAAAAAATTTTCATGCTTGGTTCTACGATCTAAGCTTTCTTTGATTTGCCTGGGACTGAAAGGCTCCAAGGTAAGTGAATTTCTTTGGCACTAAATAAATAGCTGTAACTTTGGTTAAGACTCTCACGGGCATGTGATACCTTGCATTAGATCAGAATTGAGTCCTACTTGGAAGAGTGAGGAATTGATCATCATGTTGGCAATTCACCTTCAGTAGAGTGTAGTGGTGAGATGGTGGTGAGGCAAAGAAAACTCAGCGCATTTCTTCCATCCGTGTTTAATTTTGGTTTCAGTCACTCATTCAGTTCAGATTTGATTCTTTTCTTTCTTTCCCTGATGATGACCGTGTGAAAATGTGATCCACAAAACACTATGCAAATGTTAGTTGTGCACTTATTTCTCCATGTTGGGGATCGCTGGGCCTGCTGAGGATAAGAAGCAGCTTGTTTTTCCCTCGTTTACATAACAAGCAATGTGGTGTGGGAGATGGAATTAAAGATCTGAGGTCAGAAGAGCCAAATTTGCAAAGAGCCATCTTAGATGGCTGGCTTTGAAGAAGTCTCAATTGAGTTACAGGTTTTTTTTTTTTTATTTCAATCTGCACATCTGGGGACAACCCCTCCTCGTGTCACAGGAGGCTGTAGAGTCAGGCAGTTGTGTTTATTCCCCTTCGTAAGTGTGACCGGAAGACCCTGTGATTTCCGAGAAGCTTGGCTTTCATTGGAATGAGGAGACAAGCTACTGAGGCTAATGCCCCGAGGTAGGTCAGATCAGAGGCCTTCCTGGAGCTCGGCTTCCGTTCCTCCAATTAGGCGAGAAGAGGATTGAACTTCAATCGCTGGGAATATTAAAGCTCACCAGACATGCATACTGTTTTGTGGATCACTCCATCACATGGTCATCATCAGGGAAAGAAAGAAAAGATCCAAGTGTGAACTGAATGAGTTACTGAAACCGAAATTAAGCATGGGTGGAAGAAATGTGCTGATTTTTCTTTGCCTCACCACCGTCTCACCACTACACTCTTCACTAGGCTTCCAAAGCACCCCACTCTCTTGGTTTTGCTTATAACTCACCGGCTTTCTGAGCCACCTTTACTTGGTCTTCTCAATCTCTTAATGTAGGCGGGCCCCAGGTCTCAGTCTGGGCGTCTTTTCTCTATACCAGCTCCCTCCGTGCCCTCATTCCATGTCACGACTTTTTAAATGCCAACTAAATCCTGAACACTCCCAGTCTTTCCCCTGATCCCAAACCCATATCCCGCAGCCTTCTCTACTTTGATATTTCCAACTCAGGGTGTCCCCAGTCTGAACTGATCTTCTTTCCGCAAACACACACACACACCCCAGTTCTAACTGCAGCTGCACCTTTCCTTAAGCCCCCACTTCTTTCTCTTCCCAAATTATATTCTAGCCTTCTCCGTGCTCTTCCCCCTCCTCACCAGTGCCTGAGGTAGAATCACACGAAGGGGAGATAAGTATTGCAGTGTTTGAACTGAAGCACACTGTCATCCATTTATTTTAAGGCTGAGGACACAGGCCCCGGGTCCCCCCAGCCAGGTTTCATGGATTCTTGTTTTCTTGGCAAACAGCTGTGTGTGCTTTTGGGTGGTTTCTTCAGAGCCATCCAGTGGACTCGCTTATAAAGTTGGAATAGCTCAGGCTGGCTCCAGGCAAGAGGTACAACCAAATAATATATTAGCCATACTTTTCCATTCAGCATCTCTGTTTTCTACTCAGTAAGCCACAACCCTCAGCCCTCAAGAGTGCTGTTATTTAAAACTTTGACTCATAAAGCTGTATCAAGCCTACCAGCTAGAGGAAATGTTGCTGCCAGATTGTTTCTGACCATGCACATCTCTTGAGACCCTTAAAACCAGATTCATGATGAAAGGTGCTTTGGCACGGCAAATTATTGTATCTATGTTCCGGTTACTAAATTATTTATGCTAGCCGTGGAGGAGCTTCTCTGCTTTTTGGCTAATAAATGTCGACTTCTCTTAGTAGGGTCTTAATAGGGCTGAGTAAGCTCACAGGTCCTTAGAAATCGGTTTGAGTATTAATGGTCTTGAAACTAAGAAACATCGCCTAGAAATAGTTCCTAGAGCCTAAAAGATTAAGGCAAGAAGAAACAAATGACCAAGGCAGAATTATCTTACTTGATTATAAGTAGTATATTTAATCTTTCTATATCTTGCTCACTCTAATTAAAAAGCAAAAATATAGTATTGAGTGTTCATTCTTCAAAGGCAGTGGTTCTCAATCTTGACTGTACATTGGTGTCACCTAGGTGCTTAAGGAACACTGATGCCTACGTTCTACCACCCCCCCCCACCCCCCAGAGAGTCTAATTCAACTGGTTTTGGGTGGGGCCCAGTCGTCAGCATTTTTGAAGTCTCCCCACGTGGTTCTAATGTGCAACCAAGGGCTGAGAATTCTCGTAATAGGGCCTTGAAAATACTTCACAGGCATCTGTCCTAATTTTTTGTTTTCTGGAAGAGACAAGAACCTCCTGGGAATTTTCCATATCTTGTATTTATTTGTGGGAGATAGGAAAATGAAAAACAGTTCCCCTTTGCCTAGAAACATTATACTTTTACAGAATCGGGAACACTAGCTACATGTCCATAGCCTGTTACCAGGACAAGGTGCAGATACATTTCCCGCCCCATTCAGTGTAGGAGATTCTGTAAGTGTCTCCCTTAATGTGTCTAAACCGTGAGACCAGCTCACCATCACCTAGCCAGTAAGTTGCAGGCCTAAGATTTGAACCCTGATCCCACATCATCCTCCATTCTTTTCCTATCTCCTGGCTACAGGGAGGACCATCTTTGGATGCCACCTGCCAAATCCCTACAGTATAGTTCTATATGAACAAGAAAAATAATATTAAAGGAGAGATTTGGGATGTTACCTGTTTGAGCAGCTAGGCCTGCCTGAAGATTACTCTGCAGTAATAACTCAGTGGAAAGTGAAAGGCTGAATATTAAGTGGGGAGGGGAAAATAATGGAGTAGAGATCCTTGGACGTAGGGTCCAGAGCACAGGTGGAAGTATTAGTCTTGAACAGGTCAAAGGACACATCTTTGATTTCAACAACTAGGGAGGAAGAAGCATGTGTGGATACAGGTACAGAGGTAGGGCAGCAAGTTAAGGTGAGTTTTTTTCTGATGGTTTCCATTTTCTTTGTGATGTGTTAAGAAATAACCTATGGGACCTTCATGAGGCAAGGTAGGTGGTTTGAGAGGATAATGTTTGAAAAAGCCCTTGTGGAGAGTGGGCAAGATACCAGGAAGATGGTAGCAGTCAGTGTCAGGAATTTATGAAGGATGGAAATCATATGAATTTGTCACTTCAAAGACTTTATTTCTTGTTCTCTGCTATTTTTTTTTCAGTGCTAAGCATTGTGCCTGGGGCATGGCAGGTTTTGAATAAATGGTTGACTTATTGAAGAATAAATAGAGTAACACTAAAGAAGTGACAAAGCTGGAAAGAGGGTGTGGGCACAGAGTGAGATTTGAATTTACTCTTCTGGAGGTAGAGTGTTCCAGGTCCTGACAGATACCGTGTTGTGGCCATGGGAGTAGATGGCAACAGATGCCAGAAATCACCCTGGATGATAGGGTGTAGAATAGAGGGTAAAACCATCAACCATCTGTCAATCTTTAAAAATATAAGGGAATCGTACTTTCCTAGGAAGGGGTAGAATGTGGTATATGGTATAGCCAGATGTTCTGAGCATCAGTGGAGAAGGGATAGCTGTTGACGAGTGGAAGGGCAGTGGTCTGGAAGTGGCATTGGGTCATAAGAAAAATTCTAACAAGGTTCATGGTTATGAGTGTCTTGGGTATAGGAGAAAAGGCCACAGAAGATGTGGTATGCTGAGAGGAGAGATGGATTCTGCAGAGGGCCAGGAGTTGCAAGGGACATTCCAAAGAGAGGAGCTTATTCCTCAGCAAAGTAACTGAGTTTTGATGGAAAGGCTTTGGAAGGACTTTGCCATGTGTTTCAGTTATCTTTGCCATGTTAATGCTGCTTAATAATCAACAACAAAACCTTGGGGGGCATATAACAAGTACTTTCTGCACATGTTTCTAGAGTCAGATGGGGGTCGCCTAAGTGGCTCTAATGATCTTGGTTGGGTTTATGTCTGGAGGTTAGCTATCTGCCAGCTGACCTATGCTGGGGTAACTTGGCTGTCCCATGTATCTCTCATCTTCTTCCTGCGACCAGTAGACCATCCTGGGCATGGCCTCATCAAAGAGACTTCTCAAGTCTCTACTTGGGTCATATTTCCTAACATCCTGTTGGTCCAAAAAAGTCACATAGCTGAGCTCAGAGTAAGCCATAAAATTATATGGCAAAGGGTATGGATGTAAGGAGGGATTAAAAAAATTGGGGGCCATTTTTGCAATCTGCCACACGTTGGGAAAGTGGGTAAGGAGAGGAATTGAAGAGGTCATGACTAGAAGGGTTTATGTCTAGGGGTAAGCAAAGATGACTTGCAGGAGAAGCAGGTGTGGTGTATGGCTGCGAGAAGCATTAGTTCCAGTAGACCTCTGATGGATGAGGGGTGGGCAGTCTGAGCCCTCCTAGGAAAAATATGATCCACTTACCCTCTTGGCCTTAGTTTTCTCATGTATAAATGGAGATGACATTTTTCAGATTGTTAAAATCACAATGAGGTGATACAGTTGAAAACATCTTGTGAATGATGAACTTAACATATGAGAATAGATGTGCATAGATCAGCCAACTGCTAGCTAAACCCCTGCATCTGAGTAAACCCAGCCAAGATCATCAGAGACATACTGAGGAATGTCAGGGCCAGATTATCATATAACGTCTGTATAGAGGTCTGAAACCCCTACCAGTGCTTCAGTGATTCCAACTTCATGTCTCCTGAAAAAAAAAAGTCTTTTTCTTTTATCATTAGAAGACTATCAAGCTGAGTAACTTTTGCCCCCTGGGTGGATGGCATGGTTGACTCAGTTATCAGAAGAATATAGGCCCTCTATCAGTAATAATGCATGGCTCCTCTAGAGGGCAGTGTTCTCTACCCCGCCCCTGCTAAGTCCTCTGGTGGCCACAGTAGCAGTTTATAGCTCTTTGAGAGAAACTGCTCAGAGCCCTCCAGCCTGGAATCTGGGAAACAAACCTGCTTGACTCCCAGACTGGCTTCCTCCAGGCTGGCTCTCTGACCTCCCTTGGTTAAAGGTGGGGTTCCCTACTTATTAGGGAAGACTTCTCAGATGCAGGGGTCTAGACCCTATTGCCTTCTCTTGGGTGGTGTCCAGAAACAGAGGTCCACTGGCATTAATCCCAAGTACTTTTGCCTGGTGGGTAAATGGACTCTCAGGAGTGACCCGTGGGTCCTAAGCCAGGTATGCAAATGACTCCTGAAGTGATTAGATCACATCTGCGAGGGCCCATTTGTGACTCTGAACATGGCTCCAGAAGGGACCGCATCAGACTTGTCCTTTTCATCCTGGGAGCACTTGCAATGGCATTTTTAAAAAAATCTGTAGTCCTCTTTTACTGAACAGGGAAACAGCCCTTATGTGTGTGTGGTGTGGCCAGGTACGTAGTGCTCATCTGTGGAGGCTTCCAGATGAATGTCACACATCTTGATTTAAGTAGCACAATAAAAATCTCTGCATGCACGGTTTCATAATCTGTCTGATTACTCTCTGTTTCATCCAGTACTAGAGCTGAATGTCAAAGCTTCTTGTTTTATATTCAGCTGTCAGCTAAGTATTCTTGTTTTTAACCCCTCTGCTCTCTTGACCATTCCTTGGTGAATTTGGACAGCTGGGCTGTTCCAAGCATTTGTATTTATCAGTTTATTGACTTGATTCTCATTTCACAAGTACTGAGTACTTGGTTTTTGGTCTTTGTATTTGATGACATCATCAAGAAAAGTAACGCCACTCACTGGGGTGTATTTAGGTTTGTTTCCTAAAACTGACGAGTGGGATATGTCGAAAACCCGAGATCTGTAATGGGAAATGACTGCCCATTGATTTTAGAAGTCAGTAATGTAGCTTAGTATTGGCCCAGGGTTGACAATGTGGATTCTTACCATGAGATTTTAAATTCTGACCAGAGGCCAACTTGTTTACAAATTTACTTGAGCACAGATCTAGTACGAAAACTGGGCACACAGCACACTTTTCGAAGCTCAAAAATTATAACCAGCCTGTTCTCTGCCTGCTTAAGGAAATGCCTCTGCCACTGAGCATTGGTGCCTGGAGCAGGATTGATCAGAATCCGGGTGGAGACTGTCATTCCAGTGCTCCAAGGGCTTGGGGACAATGGTCACAGCTCTGGTGAGACACTGAAGCCTTGTCCATGGCTCCTCTGGTTGGGGCTTTTATAGCTCGAAATGTGGAGTCAGTCCTTGTCTCTCCCTCCGCCACCATCCTCTGCTGAGATTGATGCCTCTGTCCCCTCCTGACTTGGGCCCAAGTTTTTTTCTTCCTACATCATGCACCCCATCGTTGCCCCTGCCTGCCTTTCTAGACCACTTGCCTAAGTGGCCTTCTTGGGAGACAGAGCTAGCTGCAGGGAGAGGGGAGTTATAATAGCTCTAATGAGAGGGATCTGGAGCACCTCTGGCATGTTGTTGAGTAAAACACGAAAACCTCTGACCTAAGGAAATTTGTGAAATGCAGGATGTTTTGCATTTTAATAGCTATTTTTAATGGCCAATGAATGAGTTTTAGGTCTGAGATAGTCTTTGGCTTGGGCCAAGGAGCATAAATAGAGATAAGAACTATGCCATGTATTTCAAGTGCCTTTGCTCTTTGATATTCTTTTCTTATTAAAGAAAGTTTGCAACAGTTTTGTTCAAAAGAAATAGAGCGTGAGCCTTGGACGTAATTTAAAATTTTCTAGTGCCCACATTAAAAAGTAAAAAGGACTAGGTAAAAATGCATGACATATTTTTCGTGCTTGATTTTTCAGGCTCAGTCCTTGAAATCGGGTGTGTGGTTTACACTTACAGCACATCTCAGTTTGCACCAGCCACATTTCAAGTGCCCAGCGGCCTTTGTGGCTAATGGTTACTAGAATGGACAGCACAAAACTTACAGCCTTAAGACGGTGATGTGATGTGGTGTCGAGAATTTTTCACCCCAGTTCTCACATTTTTTTGTAGTTGTTGGCAGCATCATTTTGATTAAACTTGGGGCAGTGCATTTGAAGTACCTAAACTGCATCCAGAATTATCACACCATTCACTTGATTAACCTCCAGCTCCTTGTTGCTTTTTGAGTAGGCTTGGAGGAGACCTTGTGGAGAACTACTGATGTTGCAGAAAGAGCCTTGGAATGGCAAAGCTGAGTGGAAGTGATTCAGCCTGACTGTGCTGCAGGACAGTGTTCCTGTGGCTGCAGACACATGATTAAAGACTCAGGGCCACAGTCACTCTTCTTAGGAAACTGGACTGGAGGTGTGATACTCAACACAAAAATATCTAAGAGCATTAGAGCTTGTTGCAGCTTAACGCTGCTCTGACCTGGGGGCCTGCAATGCCCTGAAGTTAGCATCACATGTGTAGGTAGGACTTTTAGAAATCTGGCCTTCTCATGGTCTTTATTCCCCCAGCCTTGTTTCATCTTTAGGTCTCAGCTCAATTTACTATTTGTGGTTCACAAGGATAGAGCGCCTTAATAGCTGGGAACCAGGCCATTCTCATCTAAATGGCATTGGCTTTTTTTTTTTTTCTTTGCACAGGGAAGGGGCAAAGGGACTCTGGAATTGGCCTGATCATCGAGTTATGGCCGAATGAGTCTGTATTTTGTGCTGTAGAAGGTTTAGGATCCTTTTGGTGGTGCTTGAGGAGGAGAGTGAGGCATTTTCAAAATTTGGAATACAGAGGAGAAAAGAACAAAAAGTGATCATTTTAATTTATTTTATGCCTACTTACAATGCAAAATGTCCACGTCAGTTTAGAACATGCTTGTGTTCTTCATGCAGTGGGGAAGGTGCTGCCGTGCACTGTTACGTCTGTGATTTTGATTTGTTGCAAACGCGTACTTGTTTCTAAGAGAAAATAGGGAATGGGTGTACCTCTCTGGTCTGTAGCTGTCTTTGTATTCATGATTTTTGAAAATCAACAAACCATGGGTTTAAAGGGTGGTAAATACACAGGCCTCACCTAACAAATGTTATTCTACATGGGTTTGAGGCTTTTTGTTTGTTTTAGTTTGTTTCCTTTCCTGTAGTAGGACTAGATTTACGCCCATCTAGACTCAGAGTTGGGCCCACTGGTGAGGATTATGCCCCAGTGGTATACCCAGGTAAAGACTGTTTATGGATATAGCAATATCCTTAGTATACCATGATTTAAAATCCACATATAATGAAAAAGAATATGAAAAGGAATATATATATATAACTGAATCACTGTGCTGTACACCAGAAACTAACACAACATTGTAAATCAACTAGACTTTAATTCTTTAAAAAAGATATATTTTAAATGGAAAAAAAATGGTCCAAGCATGACTCCAAGTGGGGACCCAGTATATGTAGGGCAATTTTTGTACATCTCTTGACTATTCTGCTGTAACGATTATGTTATGTTTATTATATACCTTGAGGCCATTTAGGGGTCCAGCATTTCTGTCCTTTGTAATCCCTCTTATTCTTCCCTTCTACTTCTATAGTTTTCTTTTTGGTGTGGTCTAGGATAGTTCAGATGATCTCTTTTTATTCCCAAATCATCTGGCGAAGACCCCTGCAACGTGGCCCCGCAGTCACGCAGAAATGCTCCTCCATCTGTGAAGAGAAGTGAGCGCCGCTCCTGTCCACATCCGCGCAGGGCAAGAGCCGAGGGAGAGTACCAAGGACTGAATAAGCCTGGAGTACTGGCCTCTTAGCCTGTGCTGCTGCCCAGTTAACATGTTCCTTTGGGGCAAAGTGGGACGGGTAGGTTCCACCCGCCTCTTTTTTTTTTTTTTTTTTTTTTTTTTTTTGCTTCTGAATTTTAAGATTTTTTTCCCCTGTAAATTAGAGAATAAGTGATCAGTTTGCTGGAATTCGTCAGTATTCATAGGTATAGTAATTTTTTGAACAGGAACTGCTTTAAATTTTCTTTTTGTTTTTTAAATCCACCAACCTTGAAAGTAAATATCTTCCACTGGAATCTTTAAACATTTGTTTTGAATTTATTTTTTATTCTGGCATCCTAATGGTGCTGTTCTCAGTGCATTTTATGGCAGGAAGTTTGGGGACAACTTAAAAGAGAACTGGTAAGGATCAGCATGGATGTGTCTTTGAATTGCCTCAGTCCATTTGGGAATTTCATGTCCCCCACCTATTTGCAAAGAGACCATTTGAATAAGCCTTGCCTCACTCTTTGTTTTGTTGTTTTTCCTGAATCCCAGGTTTGAAACGGAGAAATTGCTCTAGTTTAAGACATTTCCTCTGTTGCTGCCCTAATTTGGGAGATGTGGATTGAAGAGCGAGCAGTTGCTTCTTGCCTTTACGATCTGCTGTGTCTTGGTTGAATACTTACCTTTCATGTTGTGTCATGACTTCACCAGGACAATGCTTTTAATAGGTGTAAGGCTTCCAAAGGCTTTTTCAGCTCCGGTACATCTTTGATATATCCTATGCAGTTATATCTGGAGGTCTTATGACTGTGTTAAACTATGGAGAAGACAATCATTTAGAGAACGTTCTCCAGTGAATTGGCTCTAAAATTACACCTGCCTTAATTGGTGTAAACTGCTCGCCTTCTAATTGTGCTAATGCCATTAAGCTTTCAACAGTCTGGCATTCTGAAGTCGCCCCAGACTGTTGATCTTCATTTTGTTCCTGTAGCAGTGACGATGCTAATTGGTAAAATTCCACTGCACGGAGTTGTAGGTCTCCAAGTTAGCATTTATTTGTTTGGTTTGCATAAAACTCTCCTTCTATACCCAACAGCTTCCAAATTGGTGGCTATTAACCCTTTTTAGGCCATTTTATTTCCGAGCAACCCGGTTGTGAGATAATCTAAAACATTGAATCTTTAAAATACTAAGTTTGAGCTGGGGACAAAATAAAATTGTGTTAACAAGCAGAACCAGAGTTAATTTCAGCTACTAACTGTTAAACTACTGTACTTTCAAGAGTTCACTTCCATTGGCCCGCTGGCTGCCAGAAAGAAAGGTTTGAAATGGTTGGCCTTGTGGCATTTAATTAGTCTTGGAAAAAGCTGAAGTCCAGTTTGATTTCATGACTTAATGCTGTAATATTTGTTGGCTGTTGTTTGTCAGTGTTACACTTGTCAGGAAGGTATCTCTACCAAGAGTTATACATGTGAATATCTCCAAAATGGCTCTTATCAAGGAAGGAACACTTTAAAGACTTGAATGTTGAGTGATGATTTCATTTTTGCCATCACTGTTAATGAGAAGAATTTTGCTCTACTATTTA
This sequence comes from Camelus bactrianus, assembly GCF_048773025.1. Classification (NCBI taxonomy): domain Eukaryota; kingdom Metazoa; phylum Chordata; class Mammalia; order Artiodactyla; family Camelidae; genus Camelus; species Camelus bactrianus. The sequence continues at coordinate 30,289,714 of NC_133575.1, forward strand.
AGAATATAAACCAGATCATTAATCAATAAAGAAGAAGAAAGATCATCTGTAGGAGGGTAAACCTTAGGGTGATATGCAGCCATCCAAGGAGAGAAGCCTAGCGGTCATGTGGTCTAGATTTGCTTTTTAACTGCAGAAGTGTCTTCTTCTGGTTCCTGGATCAAGGAATATCCAGCTTCCAGAGATGGAGCACATACAACCCCACCAAGTAGTCTAAGAGCATGTGGTATATGTTTATGTACAAAGATGTTTTCTTAACTATGCCTTCTTAAAACATCTATCCTTTTGGTCTTGGGTTTACTTTGTGGAGCAAAGCAGGCTAAGTCCACTTGTACTTGCACGTGATAAACCTTAAGACTTTTAAAAATCTCCTTAATGCTTTCCTGTTGCTGAAGTCAACCCCATTTAAACTGTTCATCAGAGAAAAGATTTATTTTAGTTTTTCTAAGAAGCCAGTCCCCCCTCATTCATTCAACCATCAGATAGCTATTGTGTACATACTTTGGATAAGGCTTTACTTATCCAAAGTTAGGTACTGCCTGAATTTAGCCTTAAGAGAAATAGTCAAATGATAGAAGCTATGTACACAAATGATAGTTACAAAGGGGACCACAAAACCAGTACTCTTATAGATGGTAATAAATTTAAAATTTAAAGGTACTTCTGTTTTTTTGGTTTTTTTTTTTTGGCAAAATAACTTACATCAGGAAACTGTGTTAACTGATTAGTATTTAGTGTTGACTGAGGTAGAGACAGCTACTTCTCCAAGTAAATCTAACTGGTTAGATTAATCATGAGAATTTTCTTTAACATCCACATTCATAAAGAAAGTACTTTCTCTGACTTTGTTTTACTGTCTCTTTTTATCCATTTGTTACAGAATTTAAAACTTTGATGTTTTCATGTCAATGTGAGCTAATTATTGGGTTATCAGCCAACTGAGCATTTCTTATTTATAGGTTCGTGCCTTTTGGTCTCTTAGTTTTTATTTTCCTTTTACATTTCCAAATTCTTTCTCAATTTGAATAAAGTGGACCATAGAAAGACTAGTATTTTCAATACCTATAGATTGTATTGCTGTTCTCTTTTAAAAATGTTTATCATTGCAATGATCTTTTATACTAGGGTTTTCAGTGATATCCACCACTTTGCTAATTTCATTTTCTTTAAAATGTTGTTAACTAACTCCAGCCCTCAACTTTGGTTATATTTGAGATGACTGCTAGATGCCTACGTCAGAACTAGTTCATTTATATTAGTAAAAGGTTGATAACAGATAGCACTATTATCCTAGTTTGTAGTGGTTAATACTTAAAAGTGTACAAATCAAAATATTTAGATCAGTCATTCTCACTTTTATTTCAGATTGATTTGCCTATTAAATATGTATATAGATGTTCTTATGCAAAGAAGTGACAGAAAGGTCCTTGAATCAGGTAGCTGATAGCCAAGGCTACTTGGGTATCTGAAGATTTAAGGGAGAGAAAAGGCAAACTGGCTTGTGTTCTTAGCACCTAAAATCTCCGACAGACCTGCATAAGGCTTTAGAAAATAAACCCCATCAAACGCTCCTCTGTCATTCCACAACTCATATTTGTATGTGAATAATTGTAGGGTTTGGTCAAAGTTTTGTCCAGATCATTTTAAAGATGATTTAAAATGGAACTAACGTTTCTGGGACTTGGCACTTGCCTTGTTCCGCTGTTAGGGCTGTGACTCCGGTGGTCTGTGTTTTACCTGGCAGGTGAATCTGATCTGGCCCCCGGCTGTACCCCATCTCTCTCTGGCTGGGTTTTAGAAGTGGGCAGGAGAGAGTCACCATGGTAGCAGCATTCCCAATTCCTCTGTCTGCTTAAGGACTTTAGTCTCATCATCCAGATTATTTTCCTTCCTGTCCTCTTTCCTTCATGAGGAACCTCACATTTATTGACACAGCTCTTGGCAGCATCCTGAGGGTCCTCGTAAAACTTCTTTCCAGCCTCTCAGTGCTTTGTGAGATAGGCCAGAGACATGAAAAATTTGTGACTCAGAGGTGCAAGAAGTAGCACTTGAACCTCAGCTGTCTGATATCACTCAACCTCTGTCCCTGTCTGCATGGGCCGATAAGAAGCCGTGGGCAGGAGGGGTCTGGGATGTGAGCCCTTCCACCATGAACAAATGTGAAGGATGCTTATCTAGGCCGAAGGCCATGAGAGAAGCAGGATATGGCCCAGCAGGCAGGGCCGTAGCCCTGGATCTGACTCCACGGTGAACTTCCAGGCAGTGAACCCTGCCTGGTCCTGGAACTTTGGTATTGGCTGAGTGGATTCTATGCACCCTCTGTTACTGCCATCTCAGACTCTCCTTCCTCTCCTTGCCTGAGAGCAGCCTGACACAGATGTATCTTTGGTGGTACGTCCGTGACTTGTGACTTCCCACTGCAAAAATAAATGACATCTTTATCCTGAACTCTGAAGGTTGGAGGAGAAAAGAGCTAATTAATCCAGCCAATGAAATCAAGTTTAAATTAGTTTTAAAGGAAACAGACCCCAAGACCTAGTTTGAATTTTGTCCTTTAACTTGAACGGAGGAGTTTTCTCACAGAGATGGAGATGCCTCTGAAGGAAGAAAACCATTATGGGATGTCTCTTCTGTTCCATTTTGGCAAGGTGTTTGGGGGCAGAGGCAATGTCATAAAAGGATCTTGCTTCAAAACTATTTCCGTTTCCTAAAGAAGATGATGTAAGTCTCTCTGGTTAAATTGCTTATGAAATAGACACCATTTCCCTTCTTTTGTTGATGAGGATGAATGATAGTTCACTTTTAGAAATGTCACTGTCAGAAAGAGAAGAAAAATAAAGCAAGCTTTGGAAAAATCTAAAAACGTGATGCTGATAGCTAATGTTTACTGAACACTTACTATATGCCCCATATTGTGGCACCTCATTTAGTCCTTAGTACAACCTTGTGTTATATTATCTTTTTCTTTTATTTTATTTGTGTACTATCTTTTTAGGTAGTAAAATTGTCTTCATTTAACAGTTAAGGAAACTGAGGGAGAAGATAAGTAAGTTGCCCAAAGTCCCACAGCAGTAAATTACAGAGTGGGACTCTAAGCCATTTTCCAAACCACTGTTCTACTACCTGTGTGAGCCCTTGCAGGTGAGGGGGGCTGTGGGGCTGCGTGGCTACCCCATGGCCAACTCCGGGGGGGGGGGCGTGCAGGCCTTAGTTTGTGACTAATACCCCACAAAACTCATTGCAAGCTTCCCATTTCTGTCAAAGGATTCAATTACTCGTTTTTCAGACAAAATTTTTTAAATTCCTTACTGGCAGCCCCACTAATGTATATGTACTTGCTAATGAGGGAGGATTTCTTTTGCAAAACTTGCATGGGTTGTACTCCAGCCTCAGACAAGCCACATTTGAGTCAAATAGTGCCAAGCCCTCCTGGTGTTGATGATAAGCATAGCTAAGTGTGTCTGCCCTCTTCACTCATTCATAAGTCAAACCACTGAGCAGCAAGACAGAAGCTGTTTCTTCTGCGATTTTCTTTTCCCTTGCTCCAATCATTTCATAACCATTCCTCAGACTTTGAGTAAATGGTATTCACCCTTTCCTCATAGAGAAACATTTAAAGTTGCAGATTACTCTCTGTTCCAAATAGCTGTCTCTGTTCACAATCAAATGTCTTACACTCAGGAACAGGGAGGCCACCAAGCAAATCTCCAAGGTAATTTTTGGATGAGAATTAACACAAAGAGTAGAACATCATGGAAAAAGGTGCAACTCCAGCCCCAAGGCCATCGTGTTGAGCAGAAGTGAAAGATGACACTAACAGTTGAGGCACCTGCTGGGAGGGGCCAGGCCAGGCACCCGCAGGCCTGTGGGCCTGGTGACTTAAGTCAGTATGAGGGCCAGGCAAGATTTTTTTTTTCCATACCTTTTCTAATAAGACTGTGGTCCTATTGAAGAAACATCACAGGGCAAATTGCCAAGATGTCACAAAGCATGTGGTTGTAAGAAATTACCCCTTCGTAATTCAAGTTCATTGTTGCATACTAACTTTCTGGGAAGTTTTTCCTTAGCTGGCCACATTGGAAGTTCCTGTGTCTTGGTTAGGATTTCAGCTTACTGCTGCTTTTGGTATCCTGCAAATTGGCCTTTGGGTATTCTTAACTGGCAGATTTCCTTCCTGTAAAATTCCAAAAGTGCTTGAAAGTCAATTACATGTCAATTAAAACAAAATCCAAAAGTGGTGTTTTTAATTCATATGACGGATGAGTCCCCATGAATACAGTTATTCTGCTGTTGCTTTAATTTGCTTCCTCTAAGACTCCTTCCCCCATTGGTTTCCGCTTACATGCTCAAGGCCATGTCCATATCTAAGAGATATATAATCTTGTGTCTTTGGTCCTAGACTTAGAAATGTCATGGCAGTCATTGCTTCGGTTCCATACTGGGTCCCTAGGGTGGCCCGGTTCAGTCGAGTTTGTTTTCCTTCCTGTGCTGCTAAGTTATCGCTGGGGATGCTGAACTCAGTTTTTCCTTCCCAGTTGCCTCTTGAAACACAGCCATCTTTCCTTGCAGGAGAGCAAGCCCCTGCTGATAGGAAATCTTTCCGTGCACGCACGCACACGGCAGTTTGCCAGCGTGGATGGCTGCCAGTGGTTTTCTCTAGCTGCAAGGAGTTTATTTTCCTGGATGGCCATGCTGGGCCACACAGGTGGCCCGCGGCACAGTAGGCTCTTCATTGATAGAAGCTTCTTTGTGGAGAAGTGCCTCTGGTGTGCTTGGGATTCCCACAGACATTTGTGACAGCTGAGCGATGCAAAAAAAAAAAAAAAAAGTTTTCATGTTGCAGTGATTCGGAGCTTACTGTGAAGCGGAGGATGTGTTAAGATGCAGGTGTGCTGTGGCCCCTCCAGAGGTAATGGCTTGCCCTGGCCCCAGGTGGACCAGGTGGCTGTTACATCAGACCTGGCGCTCCCCCCCCCAAGCCAGGAACCACCCCCACTCTCCATTGACCTGTTGAAGTATTAAGGATTCCCCACCACGTACTATGACATTGTAGGGCATGGCACAGGCCCTAGCTGACTTTGCGAGAGCAAAGATAGGGCAGCTCCTTAGGACTACACATTAGGGAGCTATACCTCCCTCCCCTCTAAGTCCCCAGCTCCAGCAAAATGCTGCAGCCTTTGATCTTCTGAGGGTTTTTTTGTCTTTGAAATTATTTTTATTGAAGTATAGTCAGTTTACAATGTTGTGTCAATTTCTGGCGTACAGCATAATGTTTCATTCATACATGTACTACATATATTCCTTTTCATATTCTTTCTCATTATAGGTTACTACAAGGTATTGACTATAGTCCCCTGTGCTGTACAGTAGAAACTTGTTGTTTATCTATTTTATATATAGTAGTTAGTAGTATCTGCAAATCTCGAACTCCCAATTTATCCCTTCTGTTTTTTTAATTGAAATCGTATTGACTTATCTCCTTATCTCTATGTGGCGTCTGTCCAAAAACACAGAGCAAGAGGCCGTCTAGGGCACAACCTGAGTGCTACCTAGAGAATGATTTTTCAATAGAGTAGAAAATATCAGAATGCATGCTGGGAGTGCAGGTGAGTACTGCTCTAAGAAACCCTCATTTAAGTTGTGTATACAGGGTTTCAGTATAAATCTTAATTCTTATGTAGATTGATCATGGTCAAGTCTGAAACCCTTGACTTTGACACTAGTCTCAAATTGTCTCCGACTCCCATCAACTTGCTTTTGCAGTCGGCCCAGCTTCTGCTCTGCAAAGCCTCCGTTGGGTGGAACCATCCTTAATTATATGGACCTGGGGCCCTGCTAGGTCTTAAATCATCAAAGACAGATTAAATTATGGCCACAATGCACTCTCTGAGGCAAAGGATAGACTCACGGATTTAAGATATTTTTAAGAGTTAAAACAAATTGGCTTTCTATTAATTCTCAGTTAATAAGAAAACTCACTGAACCCTAGTATGACTGACACTGTACACTCTGGTTAATTGGCACCTCTCCCTAGAATGCAGGAGGTTAAAGCGGGCAGCAGGCGGGGACCTTCTCTGGGGAAAGGGCGGGCTTTGGTACCTTTGGTTTTCGTGCTGTAATAGGTGGGGCCTTCCTAGTGTGAGTGGAGAATGCACTCAGCTATCTGTACAACACTCTTTGCCTCTGACCCACCGCATAGGTAAGGAATTGTTCTCGCAGGCTCCTCTGAGCCACATCGAGAAAGCATCTGCAAAGACATTTATTTAGTCTTTAGAAGAATGAGGAGAGCAGCAGCCACAGTTTATTGGGCATTGATGGTTAGGCCTGGGCCTAAGTGGTTTAGTTTACATCAGCTCATCTGATCCACTTACCAGCCCTCTCGCGGGTGGCTATCATCATCCCCTTTGAGGAGAAGGAAAACTGGGTCTCTGGGAAATTAAAAGAACTTACCCAAGGTTGTATACCTAAGTGGAAGACAAGGGATACCAGTGAGTCCAGCATGTGTACCCAGAACCCAGCATGGGGAGGGGGTGGCCTCTTTATGCTGAGGGTATGCTCCCTTCTGCCTGGAATGTTCTCCCCTGGCCATCCCCAGCCGGCAGGATCTCTTCCATCTGGCTGGCTCTAGTCTGAATGTTAAGTTTCACGAAGTGATTTCCTGTTTGCTGTACCCACGTGGCACATGGTTGTCCCTCTTGTGACATGTCACATTCTGCTGCGTATTGGCTTATTGTTGTCAGATGTGAGTATTATCTGTCCTTAGATTGCAGTTCTCAGTGGATGGTTGTATTGCTGCTGCTTTGGATTTGGTGAGGAAGTACCCACTGTCTTCATCGGTGGGGTCTGCTTTGGCAATTTCAAGTTCAGGCCCCGCCTTTCCTTCGTCTCTGAGCAATGATTCTTGTTATTGAGGGATGAGAATATTTTCCTTCACCTGCACAGTAATCATTATGAGGTAATTTTATATGACAGTCATTTGTTTTCTGATTGTGACTGTATTTGTCAGAGCGATTCTTTTCAGAACTTCAGCCACAATGGGATAGGCTTTTTGAAAGTGTACGCACAGTTTTAAGCTACAACAGATCTGTTCCTTTTTTTTTTTTTTTTTTTGCTGTTAGATGCCCTCATGAGTTTTGAAAGGGGATGAGGAGGAAGCCAGGAAAAAGAGAAGTAGGTTTAAAATGGGCTAGTATCAGAGGGGAGGCTCAGTGGTAGAGTATGTTCTTAGCATGCACAAGGTCCTGGGTTCAATCCCCGGCAGCTCCATTAAAATAAATAAACCTAATTACCTACCCCCTCCAAAATGGGCTAGTATCAAAATTGGATTTTCTTTGCATTTTACAGGATAATTGAAACTTGATTTACCAGAATTGGATGTCTAGACAGCTTCCCTTGTAGGGGAAGGGAAACTAACATTTCTTGAGCCCCTGGATTGTGCCAGGTTCCACATTCAACATGTTTCTACTCTTCCTGGCTTCCTCCCTACCCCCTCTGAAAACTCATAAATAGCATAACAGCAAACTCTGGGAACAAATGGGCAATTCCCAAGATTGCATCTTATCTCTGCTTTTATAGATATGGAAACGGGCTTAGCAAGGTGGTGCTCAAGGTGACAACGATCCCTATCTGACGAAGCTGCTGGAATTGAACTCAGGCCCACCTTACCCCAAAGCTCTTTGTCCACAGCATTTGCTGTTCAGGGAGAAGCCCTGGAATTTTCCTTGTAGGATAAGAGAGAGGCTTTCAGTTAGTGTCTTCCTGAACAGGCTCTCCCCACCCCTTTGCCAAGGCTGACTTGATTAAAGCACTTACACTTTGAGATGAATTGCTATTTTATTGCCGGTTAAGGGTATTTTTCTCTCCTCCTGCTAAAATTTTAACTATGAAATATGCCTTTTAAAGTGACATTTCAGGAACTGTTGACCTTTATATGGGAAGGAGCAATGAGAGCAGAAGCCCACCTCACGCTTCTTGAATTACATTAAGTAGGAGACACCTGCCCGTGAGTTGAGGCTGATTCTGCTTTGGAAGTTAAGTTACAGCAGTGAGCAGGACATTTATTGAGCCCTTTCTAGGTTTTAGGCGCGGCCCTAAGCACTTGAGCTGTATTTCACGGACTCCTAACTAGGCGTCCATGAGAGAAGTGTGTGATCCCCATTTGACACAGGAGATGAGGGAGGCTTTGCCCAAGGTCACACGTTAGCTAGTCATGGGAGCTGGGCTTTGTGTCTGGCCAGATACAAGGCAAAGCCTTCGCTCAGTCTTCATGCTCCAGGATTTGCGCACCAATTCTCAGCCTTGGAGACTAGTGCACGCCCTCCCAGCGAGAGGTCTCAGATATGTTCACAGCACAATTGATGCTCAGAGTGCAGCGCCCTCTCCAAGGACTTCTTCTGTCTGCAATTCTAAAGAGAGGCTTTGGACTTTCTCAGGTGAAGGTTTGTTCCTTCCAGATGTTTGTTTGGAGCTGAAGAAGAAAGAAAAGTCTAAGAACCTAATAAGGCAACTGCCCTCATGAAAGCGTGTACTTCCTTCTTAACTTGCTGAACCTAAGTTCTGGCTTATTTTTACCTTCAGGGTGATGTTGACAGAGTTAATTATGAGGAAAGGAGTCCAAAAACCCTTTCTGAAGGAGGCAGCCATCCTCTGGCCAGCACTGCCCCACAGCAGGGATGTCTCTGGGATGCCGTTTCCTTGGTGTACTGTCCACAGTGCTTTCCCATTTTGTTTCAGAGCATTTCCCATTGTGTCCCTGTGGAGCGGAAATTATTTCCATTTTATACACTGGAGGTTGCGGCTTAGACCAAAAATGGCAGAGGTGGGATGTAGAAGGAGAGGTTAAAAAGGGAACAGAACAGAAAAAATGCCTTCTCCCTCTTAGCATTTTATCTTGGGATTTGTGAGGTCTTTCTCAACTAGCTGCCACCTCATCCTGCTCCTGTCCCTTAATTTTCCTTGCAAGGTGTAAAATACTGATTTCTATTAGGTATGAAGAGCCCTCCTCCTATTATAGTCGATATTTGTCACATTTTTTTTTCCCCTCAAAGCCATTAGCAGTTTCTTTTGTTGTGTCTCTGACATGCTCTGGTGTGTGCATTTGTTTTGCAAGAGTGAATCTGTAACTTGTCTTCAGCCTTGTCTACAGTGATGCCTGGGGATTAAAGGGAATGCATCTCAAGGTTTAGGTACCATTAAATTGGGCAGCTGTGGCAAGGATGTCTCAAGGCTAGACTGAGGATTCAGGGTGACTCATTGAAGAAGTCAGCAGAATGCTGCTGAGTAAGGGCAAGTGGACAATACCATCATGGGGGGAAACAGCCACCCAGTCTCTGTGGATATTTACAGGATAATTACCCTTTGCTCATCACTGTGTTGAGTACTGTGGTAGACTCAGAAATGGCTGGGAGGTTGTCTGTATTTTCCAGCTATCATCTATTTGGAGAGCTAAGGCCTAAAACACGAAACAGAGGAAGAAGCGTCTCACTATGAGTGCAAATAGGGTGGCTTTGTAATCTAGGGTGTTGGCTTCAGTGCTGTGACATTGAAAGTATAAATGGTTCAATAATATGGCACCTTTAACCTGAGGAAGACTCCCCCTACTGAGAAGGTGCACATGTAAATGATTAAAATGTAGGCTAATCATGTGATGGAAAGATACACGAGTAGGCAGCTGGGGGATAGTGATGAAAGCTTAGTCTGGACTATTACTGCTTGGGTTCAAATCCTAACTCTGCCACTTACTGGCTATGTGATCTTGGGTGGCTTATTTAACCACTCTGTGCCTCCATTTCCTCATCTGTAAAATGGGGAGTAGTAATAGTATCTACCTCATGGGAGGTGGGATTGTTATAAGGACTAAGTTGATACACACACTCTTATAAGAGTTCCTGGTATGTGGCGATGCTGTGTAAGTGATGGTGAAGAGCAGTACAGAAGGGGAAGGGACCTCTGCTAGAAAATGGTAGAGTGGAGGTCAGGGAAAGATGTACAGTGGATCCTTACCACAGGGTCTTTAAAATGTCCGGGGATGTCTAGGCAGAAAATGAGCAAAGACACAAAATGGTCTGATGGGTTGCAGGGAGCTGCAGTTGGTTGGATATTATTTAAGCATCAGATTTAAATGTAGGGGATTTAAATCCAAGGAGAAAATGTGGCCCAAGTTGGGCTCTTAAGGATGAAGAGAATACTGATCAGTGGGAAGGAGTGCTTTTCAGGTTGGAGAGAACGTATGAGCAAAGGTAGAGAATCAAGGCTGTTTATTCAGACGAATATAAAAGAATATGCAAAAAAGGTCACAAGAGGGGATATTTCCAGCAATGTGGTAGATTGCTAAGACTTAGGAGAAAGGACTTCATACCAAAACATGGAATCAAGGTTTAGCCTATAATAAACTAGAGTTTCCCCAGTTTTACTAAGGAAGGCAAATGTGTCGGGATGGAAGCTGGGTGTGAGAGGAAAGAACTTGGTGACAAGGGGACAAAGCATAGATTAAGGAGGGAAAATTGAGAAGTTAAACCAGTTTTGCTTTGTTGGTAATGAGTGAAAGATTAGAAGTTAGGGCAGAAAGGCTGGTATCTTTGCTGTAAAAGACCAACAAGGTAACTGGCCAGAGTTCATAGCACCCCGTGAATGCTCTGTGCTCCTCTCACTCCAATGGGATGAATTTTGCTCTCAGTCTAGGATGGATGGCTCCAGTGAGTGTGATAAAATTAGTGGAGCCCGAATTCCCCCACTTCTTCCCAAACTGCACTGACCTCAGTAAACTATGCCCAGGAGAGAGATTTTGATTCTACAAGGTGATGTATAGGTTAAAATTATTCTGAGTCACCTGTTTTGGGGGTCGTTTTGCTGGGAAGTGCTGATGCTTCTGACCTTGAATTTAAGAAGCAGCAGCACTATTGTTCTGGTGGCGTTCTGTGATATTTCGTCTCTTTTTTTCCAACCTTTTGTGGCTGCATGACAGTGATTAGGAATGGGGAGAAATCACACCAACATCAAAGTAAACCATACAGTATGCCGGAGCTTGGTTTTTCAATAATTTAACAAGTGTCCTTTTTGGTCATTTGTATTTTCTTAATGATTTTTGCATTTCAGAATAAATTAAATATTATCACTATAAATAGTCCTGATAAATCTACCCACCTTCCCCAGAAACTCTTTTAGGTCTTGGGCAAATATTTTGCTTCTCTGGGCCTCAGTCTTCTCATTTGTAAAATTGTGGGGGTTGGACTAAGTGATGATGTTGATGAAGATAATGGCTAACATCGATTGAACGCTCCTGATGCACCAGGTCATAGTCCAAGTACTTTATCCATCTTAACTCACTCACTACTCCCATCAGCCCTGTCAAGGAGGTACTATCATTCCTGACCCTACAGGTAACTTGGTAACTTGCCACACACATGGGTAACTTGCAGAAGATCTCTCAGATGGTAAGTGATATAGACAAGATTATTCTAACCCAGGTAGATTGCTGCAAGCCTGTTCACATGGCCACTGCTGCCTCCTGCCTCTCACTCTTTCCCTGCTGACAGTAGGTGACTTCTAATGTGGTATCCAGTCAGTGTTTCTAGTGAAGCCCCCCTCCAACTTAATCTGCACTCAGACTCTGATAATACCAGGTTGAACCTGCTCGGATGGCTTTTAGTCTGACAAGCCCATTGTTGCCTGGCTGGGTCTCACCTCCTTGACCAGGGTCCCCACAGAGTCATCCCAAGGCCGACCTACAGGTGAAGGAGCTGACAGACTCCCTGCCTCTTCCAAGAGCTCAATTCAAAACAACTTGTTAGCACAAATTTGAAAATGAATGAAAGCAAGCTTTTTCTTGAGAAGGCGGAAATAGCTGTGCAAAGTAAGGAGAAGGGTGTTGTCTAGCTGCAAAACAATATGGTTTATTCTTCCTAAAAGCCGGAGCAGACCTCTGGATTCCTGTCTAGATGTGTCTCAGAATGAAAGACTCCTCCAAGAAGCGATTCAGGACATAAAAGGATTCTAGGCAGTGCAGCTTCTTGGTAGCATCGTGGCTGTGGAAATAATCTGGACGAGCTGAGTAGTATCAATATTACCAATAAAGTAACAATGGATCCCCACAATTTTTGTGTAACATTTCCTGCTTATCAAGCCTGACTGGCTGCTGAGTACATTAGACATATTATCTATTAAAACCACTCATTAACCCTATGAAATAATGAAGTAAAGTCATTTTATACGGGAAGAACTCGGAAGTGGAGGGTTGATTTTTTTGGTGTCTGCCTAGTTTACACTTAAGTCAGAGTGCTTACTGGTCCATCATCTGCCAGCCGGTTACCAGCCTGACAAGTTCCAGACTTTTATTGGTCAAACAGTCTTAACACTTTGGTTTTCAATCTGGCAAGGGTTGGTGCATTTTTGAATGAAGCCTGGAAAGTTATTACCACTTGGGGAAAAGTCTTTCTGCAAAAAAAAAAAAGAAAAAAAAAACTGCAGGATTGTGTGGCCAATGGGCTGTGGCTGTGGCTTTCATCAGTCAATTTTATTTGGCCGTTCAGCTCATACAAATTACCATGTAGAGCTGTGGGATTTTGTGAAGATGGCATTTGTTTGTACTCTTTCCCTGAGGTGGCCGTGGAATACAGTAGAAGGATTAGGAGGGACGGGTGCGTGTAAAATGGGGGTTCTTAACATGAGATGTCAGCAACCAGATGGGAGAGACCGGTGTAGCTGGAGAAACTGAGTTCACAGTCACCATTGCTTTCATCTTTACTTCGGGGATATTCGTATCTTCAGGTTGTCATGAGAGAGCAGGTTGTCCCAGCTCATCGTCCTTGGTGGAGGTCAGCACTTACAGTCCCCTGTGCTCCACTTAGAAAGAACTGTTGTGCATCTTAAAGATAACTCAACCTGAAAGCCATCTGACCTTCGGGGAGAGTTACAGGTGCTCTGGGCGAGAAGGCAGGCATCGAAGTTTGGAAAGGGCTGTCCTGACTAGAGATTTTCTTCTCATTACACTCAGCTGGAAATACAGACATTAAAAAAAAAATTATCCTCACTGCTGTTCTAACGCAGAAGTTTCTCCAGGTTGGTTTTGCTAGCTCGAGTCCTTTGGTTACGCTCTGTAAATGATTCTCCCGCTTGGATTAAAGGGAGAGAGCGCGTGCAGTTAATACACAAACCATCACAGTAAATTTGTCCTGAGTTTTCCTGAAGCGCATTTTTGTAATACAGAATTTTGTGTCACGGGATTCTGTTTTTAACCCTATTAATTCCCAGAAGATACCAAATCTATTGAGAAAAGAAGCGTTTCTTTTTCTTTTCCCTTTTTCAGTTTTATTAGGTAGAATTATTACAGTTCGACTGCACACACACATTATATTGCATATAAATACATATATACAGTAGACTGCACTTTTTTTAGTTTATATATATGTACTGATTATTGTTTCTAAGAACAGATTAGGTCTTTAGCTTTTTAAACTTACATAGTTATCAAAGGAATAAAGCCAACTACAAAATAAGAATCAACAGAATGCAGTAATCCAATCATAAAGGACAGTCAAATGTGCTTACACATATTCAAGAAATCAAAATAATAATTAGTTCATTTGTGTCCTTATTATTATTGTTATTATTTTTTAGATTCCTCATATAAATGCTGTCATAAGACATTTTTCTTTCTCTTTCCGGCCCACTTCACTTAGAATGACAATCTTCAGGCCCATCTATATTGCTGCAAATGGCATTATTTTATTCTTTTTTATGGCTGAGTAGTGTTCCACTGTATATATGTACCACATCTTCTTTATCCAGTCATCTGTTGATGGACATTTAGGTTGCTTCCATTTCTTAGCTATCGTAAATAGTGCTGCTGTGAACATTGGGTTGCATGTGTCTATTTGAATTTTGTTTTTCTCTGGATATATGCCCAGGAGTGGGATTGCTAGATCACATGGTAAGTCTATTTTCAGCTTTTTAAGGAACTTCCATGTGTCCTCCATAGTGGCTGCACCAATAGAGAAAAGAAGCATTTCCTGAGCCGGTGCTCGAAGTAGGGCACCCTACTGGTTACTACTGGAAATATAAAGCACGATGGCTCAGTCCCTAACCTCAACTGTGTGTGTGCTATTCAGACGGCAAGCTGGACACTTAAAAAGTTTCAAGACAGATCAAAACTACAATCTGCCACTTGACATAATTGTAGCAGTGTTCATTGCATAGGTTTTATTTTAACCTTTTGCTTTTGAGCCTTTATTCTCAGGGGTTGATAACTGAAGAGCTGGAGGGTATTCTGCACAGATGGAGTCCTGGGGTTGGTAGCAGATTGTCAACCCTGATTCCTTTACGTTAGGATGATGTTGTTTAAATAAACTTGTTTTTCAAGGGAACTTAAAGTTTGGAGAACCAGGTCAGGCACAAATCGGATACACAAGAAAAAATGAATTAAACTATGTATCAAGAAAGCTAGTTTTTCAAAGTCCCTGATGTGGTATAATCAAAAGGACTTGGCCTGTGAGGCAGGGCATCGGGTTTTAGTTCTGTCTTGGTCACTTACAGAACGCAGGACTTCGGTTAACGCTTAATTGTCTCTGAACCTGCTTCTTCATATTGCAGATGGGCATGTTGATTATGTGGGCCTCATGGGGTTATGATGAGCATCAAATGGAATTTTCTGAATGAAAATACTTTACAAACTGTAAAGCACATTACAGACGTGAGACAAGATGTTAATGTTACTTGTTACATAAAATCCACAAGCCATTTTCTTCCTCCTGCAGTCTCTAATGATTATATAATAATATGTCTTCACTCATCCTTTTTCTGCTTGTGTTTTGCGGTCATCCCTCAAAACACACCTCAGTCAAGATAAAGATCATCTCCATTACCCCTTGTGCCCCGCCTGTCATCCCCTCCAGGGATAGTCACTCTTCTGATTTCTGTCACTGCATATTAGTTTAGGCTCTTGCAATTTAAATGACTTAAGAATCAACAGTATTATGTTATTCCCGTGGTGTAATGAGGGCCCCTGGTGCCATCTCAAACTTGCTTGCTTTTTTTTTTTTTTTTTACTATATCATTTACTTAAATTAAAAAAAAAATTAACACCCTCTGGCATTTTGGAAGGTGTTTGTTTCATATGTACTTGAGCCGCAGGCTCTTGCCTCTCCCCAAGTGATTGTATTAACACATTGTGACACAGGGGGCCGCCTCTTCCTATACTGTATCGTCCATATTTACCCATCTCTCTCCCAACAGCCAAGCCCTGGTTCTTGTGTCGGTGGAGTCCCTGCTGCAGTAGTGGAAGCCACTGTCGGCTGAGCTGGCGAGTCAGGAGAGGGGTGGTGGCATTTAACCCGATGTGGCAAAAGGCGCCGAGTGGGCGTGAGGGTGGTCAAAGGATCCCGCCAACCCCATTGGGTGATTTAAGAGAGAACTACTTTGAATGAGCTGTAGAGCGGAGTGTATTCTGCAATGTACAGGTCACCTTAGGGTAATGTCTTTATTTTTTTTGTAATTTCTTTTCGGTGGGGGGGGGTTGTTGTTTTTCTTAGTAGGGGAGGTAATTAGGTTTATTTACTTACTTATTTTTAATGGAGGTACTGGGGATTGAACCCAGGACCTTGTGCATGCTGAGCATGCGCTCTACCATTGAGCTATACCCACCGTTAGGGTAGTGTCTTTATTTATTTGAGGGCACTTGCCACCGAATCTGTCTCGTTTTGGGGAGGAGCTGAGGGAAGAGTCTGGCCTCCCGGAAGTTGTCAGCACTGCCCCCTCCCCCCAGTCAGCCCAGTCAGGAGGCCAGGACTTGCGCTCGTGTGAGCTGGTTCTGGATACCCACGTGGGGTTCTCCCAGGGCCTCTTCTGGGCAAAGACTTGGGCTGGTGATGGCATTTGCTCAAGAGGTAGTGACTTGGTCTTCCCCGAGACTTTTCTGGTGCTGCACAGAATACAGAGTGTTTAAAGTGAGGCCGAGCAGGTAGACTGCCTCACAACCCCTCTCCTCGGTTCCAAGAGGAAAGGACTGGCCAAGTCTCTCAGTGGCAGGGACGGTAACCAGCGGTTTGCTCTGCTTACGACTTTTTCAGAGCTGTTCTCCGAGCTCTTGCTGATAAGATGAGGCGGGGGACATGGTCCTGCCCCCATCACAGCCGGTTGTGTCAGAGAGGTCCCCTGACCTGAGATGGGCCCCTCAGACTCTCTCCTCCATGAGTTTGAAATCAGTGTCCAAGGCTGTCCGTCAGGCTCTGTTGGATGTTTGAATTGGAAGGTGCCCTCGTGGGAGGCTTTTGTCATCATGTAGAGAGACCCAGTCCTCACAAATGGAGAAGAATGTGGCAGATTTGCGGGAGAAGACCATCCCAGGGCCCTCGCTGTAGGGGAGGGAAAGGGCACCTCGCCGGGCACCTGTCCTGGAGTTGCCCTTAGGAAACTCCCCCGCTTTTGCTCAAGGTGGCCTGTATGGCTTTTCTCTGCAGCCACACAGTCCACAGTTGCAATACTTTCTGGTCGAACAACACAAGGCCAAATGAGTTGGAAGAGCAGTTTAGCAAAACTAAGAATAGCCACTGATTTCAGAGTTCAGAATATACCCGTGGTGCTGGCTGGACCACCCTGCCAGCCAGTCACTCACAGTGTGTGCCGGGACTTCAGATGGCTCTGGACTTTTAGTATGAACAAATGGTAAGGTCTGGTAGCTTCCCCTGTGCCCAGGAAAGAGTGTCCTTGGTCACATTAGCTTGTGTGGAATACAGGGGAGCTCTGCTGTTCTAGCCCCTTATGTGCCCCTTTCAGTCACTTTTAGCCAATACTGCCTGTCAGTGGGGAAGGATTTCTGCTTTTTGCTGGGAAGCCTGTTTTTTAAAATAAGTTGTTGATGGTGACTATCAGGAAAGGAAGGGACTTATATTAGTGGTCTCTGAGTTGGGGACGCCTGATGACCAACTTGTATTTTTCTGAACTTCCGATTTGCCAAAGACCACAGCAGTCACATTTGTTTCTAAGGACAGTGTGGAAGCAACGCAACAACCCTTAATGCTGGTGCCACGCCCGACTGTCGGTGCGTCTCCGGTTCTTCTTACTTGTCAGGTCCCCCCAACCCACTTTGCCCATGCCGTGCCCTCCCAGCATCCTCTGGGGCCAAAGTTGAGTGTCCATCAGTGTGCCCTAGATGAGACATTTGCTATCCAGGCACCCTCTATGATCACGTTTAGTTATCAGAAACAAGCGCTTGATGCCACAGGGTATGTATGGTTAAGAACACAGTCTCACCTGTGGTTGTGCTGGATACGGGGCTCCTTCAAGAGGCAGTGACTTGCTCTGCCAGAAAAATTTTCTGGTGCTGCACAGTCACAGAGTGTTGAGAATGAAGCTGACCAGGTAGACTGCCGGCAGTCCCTCTCCTCCGGTGGGAGGGGATCACAGGGGATGCAGTAAGGTGTTCACAAAGGCTTAGGACGCGAGGCATAGTGCTGTTCATAAGAGAGATCTGACAAATCCTATGCACGTTAAGAGGAAGATGAAATGGTGACTGTCTTGGAGTGTCAGGAAAGGCCTCTTGGTGGAGAGGGCATTGTAGTTGTGCTTTGAAGGGCCCGTGGGACCTGGCTGGGCAGCGATGGGGCCGGAGGGTCGAGCAGACACAAGCAGTGCGCTCCACACGGGAGGGAGCTTGGCCATGGCGGCTACTTCACCTCAGTGGTAAAAAGTGGAGCTGTAGCTGTCCCCATAGCCATGACCAAGTGCTAATTGCACAGCCCTTCTGAGGAGCTCAGTAATTGTTTTACAGAGAAGCGATTTCTGGCGCAGTATACTGTTACTAATAGGACCTTATTAGACTCTTTTTTTTTACCTCCAATATATGTCAGGTTTTTTGAAAGAATCTTTGTCTATATGTGAAAAGCATGCAGGTTGCCTCTATAGCTTTTGTAAATTTATCTTTAACCAGCTTCTTTGATTCTGAAAGTCAGCCAGGATTTCTGACTCCGGCGTGACATGGCGGAGAGGGGACGTATTTGCCTGGGGAAGGGGCAGGGATTATAATGACAGAGCAAGACGTTCCTCCAGGTGCCATCTCCCCGCTTAAAGAACACAGCTCATTTTAGTTGCGACGTCATTTCACTGAGCAGGTATTTCTATTGCTCTTCATGTGACAAAATTATGTGGCCTACCAGTTCCTCTTGGAGGTCAAAGGAAACGTTGCTTGGAGTCTAGGAAAAACGGTTTGCCTGGTTCCTGCGTTGCTGAAGGTCCTATTGATTCATGTGTGAAAATCCAGGGAGATGATTGGCCGGAAAAGCACACGGCTTCCAGGGCAACAGTCAGGATCAGAATGACTTTTTTCTGGCAATTCTGCCTTTCCTGCTGGCTCCCCTTCCTTGGCACTTCTGTCTCATGGTGGCCTCTGGAGACCCTGTGGAAATACCCAGAAAGCTGTTTACCTTCTGTTGTCACACGTCCTAAGGCAACCCACTCCATCTGAGGCAATGCGTACTATTAGAAGGTTCTTCCTTGGACTGAGACAAGAATCTGTTTTCCTGTAACTTTCCCCGTTAGTGGCTTAAATATAGACCTTTGAGGACTGGCCTAGGAACACAGGCATCGTATCTAACACTGTTTCTGAAAGAAAATGCATTCTGAGTTCCACACATGTTTCCTGCATGTTGAACACTAGAAACTGCCTTAAAAACTCGTGGAAATTGGTTCAGAGGGCTGATTTTCTCATAACTCACTCTTAACAAGCACTGAGGTGGTATAAGAAAAACCAGGCTTCTCATCCCATCACTCAGCCACCTGGAGGGGAGGGCCAGGGACTGGATAATTTTGGGCCAAGGGGACCACGGCCCTGGAAGCTGGCCCGCTTGGCTCACACTGCCACAGGAGGCAGAGATCACGATGGCTGGGGAAACTGCCTTGGAGGCAGATGGAGATGAATTTAACCCTGGGCTGTACCACTTACTAGCTTTGTGACTTTGAGCACGTTGCCTGACCTTTCAAAAACCTCAGTTTTCAAAGCCTGTTTTTCATCTGCAAAAGAGATGAAGAAGAAATGTGACGAAGCATAAAGAGAGCCCAGTACTGCTCAATAAATGCCGTTTATCATAGGCACATACACACACAGTTAACTGTGTTGCCGGTCTGCGCCCGGAGTTCGTGAAGGACTGATCGATCGCATCCCCTTTCCGGGCTGCGGGGCAGGCAGGCAGGATGCCGCTGCCTTTAGCTGGTGACTCAGCCCAGCGCTTTGGGTCAGAGCTACTTTGAAAGTCCGATCATTCCACAGCTTCAGAGTGGGTTCTCCTCATATATATTTCAGCCACGCCTTCTTGTTTCTCTTCTCAAGACCAAACCCAGAGTACCTCTAAACTTTCCCTAGAACATGCTACAATTTCCTGTTTGTATGTCAAGCTTTACTCATTCTTGAGATTGGTCCTTGTGTTAGATTTGTGTCTGGGATTTGTGATATTTAACCTTTCTAATTCATCACAATATATACATTAGGATATTTATTCTCCATCCCTGGTTTTTAAAGTATTAAGCTGTAGCTTAGAGCAGAACATGTTTCCGTTTCTGTAGATTTTCCTGCTTGAAAGGGGAGAAATAATGGATAGCATTTTAAAATAAATAAATCGGTGACCACGCCTGCAGATTTTATTTTTTAGTTGTGGCATCCAGATTCTCAGGGTTGAGAATCCACCTGGCATTGGTGCCAGGATGGATGACACTGGCTTCTGAGCTTTCTTGTAGAAGAATTAGGAGTAGAGGGTTGGAGAGAAAGAACCTTCTCCAGGGCTGGTTACTTAAGAGGATGCGAGAGGAAGGCAGTGGTTGAGGACTGGGGCTTTGAGTACCTACTCTGCCACTTAGTGGTGATGACCTCGAGCAAGTTTCGTAGGGTTATTAGGAGGATTGAGCTAGATAAAGCATTAAAGCACTTAGCCCAGTGCCCAGCACATAGTAAGTGCTGCCCCCCTCCGGCCCCCTGCCGTAGTACATTTTTTAAAAGAGAAATCTTGCTGGTATAAGCACTGCTCATTCTTGACTCCTAACCATCAATTAGAGACCTCATGGAGTTACAGGATGTTAGAGCTTTGAATTATGTTTCCATTAGTGGTGATGGATTAGACGGAACTATTCCACACATTCTCATTTAGTCCCCATTGTGGTCAGAAGGAGATATTTATGAAGCAATATGCTGGATAAGAAGTGAATTGGCCAAAGACTAGGTCATCAGTGAAACCGGAGGTGTGAACTACATCGAGACAGTCTTAACCCCTCCGGCGTGCTCACTTCTTCCTTTTGCATGCTCCTGGAGCCTAGTAAGCACGGGGGGGGGGGGGGGGGGGGGTGGAGCCAGGGGAGGTCACATCAGAGAACTCTTGAGCAGTGCAGGTCAAGTAGAGCCTTGCCGGCCAGGGTGAGAACATTGGCTTTCACTCTGAGAGTGGGAATGTGTGGAAGACACTTGAGCAAAGGAGTCATGTTGTTGGACTTAGGTTTGAAAGGATCACCCTGCCTGGGTTAAAAGTAATGCTACTCACTGGGGTGTATTTCGGTTTGTTTTCTAAAACTGACATGTGGAATATGTTGAAAAACTGAGATCTGTAATGAGCAAAGATGGAGGCAGGGAGAGAAGGCAGAGATGGCTGCTTTGCCCAGGTGATGGTGGAAGTGTCTTCACAGTGCTTTTCTGTAATAGCTGATTTTTTTTTTTTGTCAAGAACTTGTGTTACCTAAAGTCACTCCCCCCTCCACAACACCCTGATAGTATTAGACTTCTGACTTTTCTCTGTGCGTCTTTTTGGGTGGCACTATCACACATGTGTGCAGTGTGGATATCTGAAGGTTGAGAGGAATGCTAATTCCATCCCTAATAGAAATGTTGTTTTTTCCCTCCCGTAAATCATCTCAGGAGAAAGTTATGACCACTGAAGGGAGAGCACCGCCTCACTGTTCATGTAAGAATCTCATTGAATATTGAGGGCATGTTTCTGCCACAGATTTTTTTTTTTACTAATTTAATAATTTTTTTCCACTCATTTAAACTCATTTTACTCATTTAATTTTTTCACTCATTTTACTCATTTTTTTACTCATTTTTTTTTTTTACTCATTAATAGATCCTCTCTCTCATTATGTCTTACCAGCCCCAGTTTCACCTGCAGAGAAGCGTAAGTTCCCCCAGACACCCTACCTCCTCACCCTGATCAACACACAGCCAGACAGAGCACAGGCCTTCAGGGATTTCTTCACCGTCTGAGTTCTAGCTCCTTGTTTACTTTACACATGTGTGTATAAGGTATATATAGGTATATATGGAGAACTAGGGTTTTGGTTTTCGTATTTTGAAGATGATAATCCTATGTAGGCATTAGGCAAAGAACATTTTCCCTTTTGAAAAGAATGGAACTCCTAGAGAGCTAAATCTGTTCAACAGCATAATCCCAAGCGAGACGTGTATGGCTCAGTCACAGACGGGCGTTCCGGGTCCCATTTGTGGAGTCATTGTTAGGACTAGTTTATCCACACTCACTCCCGTCCAGTGATTCCCAAGGACACGGCCACTGTAAGGGAGCTGAATTTGGAGAAGAGAGCACCACTAAGGTCCGTTCTGCATTTACTGAGCTCCCCTGTGTGTTCATTACAGGCACAGTGACTGGCTTTCCAGTTAAATATTGAGATTCATAGCCAGACAAGCAGTGATTCTGCTTACATGGGTATCAGGACAGAACGTCTGAATGACATGTTGTCTGGGAAAATCAGGCACAGGATGTGGGTGAGGCTCTGGTGGAGACAAAGGAGGTTAAAGACCTTTTTTCCTCCCACAAGGCTCTTCAAATCTTGATACACACAGTTAACAATACAGGGCAGGAGAAATGTGTGGTCGGCACAAACTGTCTGTCAACACGCATCAGTAATAGACTTGGAGCTCTTGTTTATAAGCTGACCCAGACACAAACTTCTTTAAAAATATCTTTTCTTATTAGCGTGGAATTGGATTCATCTTTTCAGAGTGCGGATCCAGTCCTCCGTCACGTGAGGAATGGAAGGAAGGGAAGTGGTTTCTCCCCACAGCTCTGCCTTCAGTCGTTTGGCCCCTGCTGAGGGTGCTAAGGCTTGGTGCTCCTGCCACTCACCCGCCTTTGTGTGTGTTAACTGGGCCGACGGATTTTAAATACGAGTGAGATCAACTTGGGGCTTCCACAGAGGAGGTGTGGCATACAGGGACTCCCCCAAACATTAAGCTTCTGTCACTTTAGCCACTGCAGCTGGTCCTGATTTCTAAGTACATAAATCTCCTCATAAGTGGCTTTGCTGGCCCCAATTCCTAACAGGCATTCGTCTATATGCCATCTATTTATATATCTGGGTCATTGGTGAAACCAGAGGTGTGAACTACATCGAGACAGTCTTAGCCCCTCCGGTGTGCTCACTTTTCCCTTTTAGTGTAAATCAAAAACTAAGTCCTGTTTTAAACATTTTCAAGGAGAACTCAACAATACTTAGAAATAACAAGTAATGCCAACAGGCTCAGAAAAAGCTGCCGTCTTAAAATTTCTCCCTGATATAATGGAACATTTCTCAATGTGCTAATAAACATGGAGTGAATTTTTTTTTAATTCTGGGGCCTTACTTTAGGGATTTGTTTAAGAGGGAGGAGACCTAAAGTCCAGAATCTTTTAGAATAATACACAGGAAATGTGAAACCAATTCAGGGCTGCCCATTCTTTCTCATTTCCTGATGGGATTCACAGAGTCCCTAATAACATGTTTGGAAATTTCCTGTGACCCTTTGTTGAATAATGGAATTAAGTATAAGGTGGAACTGCTTGGGCCGCATTCGAAGCGGTTTCATTATTCAAGTAGTAAAAGGCTATTTTGATAAAGTGGTCTTTATTATGACTTTAGCAGCTGCACAGCCCTGATTTTCTGCAATAGGCCTCTTTCAAACGTCTCTACTATTTTCAGACCCAGTTTTTGATTCAGAAAAGTGCTGTCGCCATATTGATCAGTTTCTACCACTTCCTGGGCCCCTAGGACATTAGAGATTATTCAGTCTCCGGCCAAGCCCAGCTGGACTCCCCCAGGCTGAGCATGGAATCCAGCCAGCACCGGCCCTTGGTAAAAGCCATTGACCAGTGTGGTCTGCATCCTAGCTAACAGTTGGGCTTGATCTTGGCCCCTCTGAGGACCTCTGGGCAATTCAAAGTAACACATACAACTTTAGCTGGGAAGGACTCCTGTAGACATCACCGGGGTCCGTCCTGTCATTTCGCAGATGAAGAACTAAAGCGCAGATATACGACTTGACTGGTCCGAGAGGGTGGATGCAAATATAAGCCATCTGGGAGAAGGAAGCATTGTTTGCTGGACTGAAAACATCCCTGCAGCCGTTTCCTATGAAGTGATCAGCTGCTTCACCACACAAGTGAAGGAGCGCCT
The DNA here is from genome assembly GCF_048773025.1 of Camelus bactrianus. NCBI lineage: Eukaryota > Metazoa > Chordata > Mammalia > Artiodactyla > Camelidae > Camelus > Camelus bactrianus. The sequence goes on from NC_133575.1 coordinate 30,313,129, forward strand.
GTGAGGGGTCCACAGCCAGAGCTGGAATTCCGGACTTCTCACGGTGCTGTTCAAAGCCCTTTTCATATTTCAAAAGCATCTATGATCCGATAGACAATCTGCACTTCTGACCCTAGCTGTATGGTCACTGATGAAATCCAAATAGAACCTCGAGTTTGTGCCCCATCACTCTAGGCTCATGACCTCGCTCCTGGAATTGAAATTCCATGAATTGGCTACAGGATGAAATAATATTTAAATACAAAATATAATCTCAGTGGGCTTTACTGGGTGTATATATAAAGACTGTCCTGTCTGCTCATGGGCGCACCTGGGGTCAGTGAACTGTGCTGGGATTTTGTTTCCCATGAGTCTTTAGAGGAGAAAAATGTGTCTTTCTTCCGTGTTTCCTACTTCTTCTCTGGGCGGCTACCTTCACAGACGTGTCCACTCTGCTCTGCGTCTCCTCGCTGCTCCTCGTCTCCTAGCATTGTCCTCCCGCATCGGAGTGACTGTCTTCCTCAAGCCTTAGCCCTTGTCCTTCCCGCTGTTCCTGCTTCTGCTTCCTGAGACACGTTCCTCCCTCGCTGTCACCTCTGGCCTCAGTCCTCACCTGCAGCTCTGACTCGCTCCGGAACTCCAGTCCCACCTCCACAACTGCCTTCTGAACGTGCTGCCTCTGGGGTGTTTGGTCAGCCCCAGCCCAGAAGAAAACAGGGCCTGGACCAGATGGCCTCTGGGTTTCCTGTCGGTTCTCCAACTCCATTTTAACAAGTCAGCTTTTAAGAGCATCTCAATTCTCTTCCTCTTCTCAACTTCCCCACCTCTTTCTTACTGATACCGCTAGCCTCCCCACCATGCTGTGTAATATGTGTCCCCTTCCACGCACATACACACATACCCACACACATAGACAGAAGAGTGACAGGGCAAAAGGATCAAACTGGCTAACATACTTGCCTAGAAAGAAACAGTGCAAAGCATATGTCTTGTTGCTCTTAAGATGACAGTGTCATCTTCATAGAGAAAGTAAAGCTTGCTGTTGTGCCAGCGAACTTATGCATTTTTGGATGTCTGTGTAAAACTACAGCACGTGACCCCCTTTCTCTTCCCCAGCAACCACTTGTCACCTTGGAAAGCTGGCTTCAAGTCCCAAAATGAGCCGACTTTCCTGTTCCCGCTGGTGACAGTTTGTCAGTCACAGGGAGGACCGAATAAACTTTGGTACGTCTATAAGTATTTCAGAGGGAATACGGAGGTCAAGTTTGAAATTAAGATTTGTTGTATCAAAACGCTGTTACTGCAGGAAGCGCTGGAAGTCAGGATTTCCCACCTCCTGATCTTACTGAAGGGGGAACCGAGGCCCAGAAAGGTTAGGCGATCTTCCCAAAGTCACACAGCTTACTAGCGACAAAACTGCAACTGAAGGTTCTTAGTCTATTTTAAAGCATTAACTATTTACACAAATAATTCGTAATAAAATCTTAAGTTGTAAATATGACAGATTCACACTGTTACTTCTTCAAGTTTAAAGAGAAGACCATGAGATTCTGGAAGCTGCTGGTTTCTATGCCTTTCTGGTTGCTTTATCCGTCTTTATAAAATCAGGTCAGAGCACTGTGCACAGACATACCCTCCCTTGCCGTCCCCTCCAAATACACGCTCCCCGTACGGACGAGCTGAAAGCATAGCTTGTTGACTGCCTTTTCTCTTAAAATCGAACTTCTAAGGACCTGTGTTTTAATTATTGATGATGTGTATGGAGTTTCTGTGGCAGGCATTTTTTTCTGAGTTATAGAGCCATCTGGAATGGGGGAAGGATATTTCCCACTATCTCTGTGTAGTGGCTGAGAGTGAATTAACCTGTAGACCTCTGGGATAATTGAATTGCGGCTTCCACCTAAAATGGCTATCTAACTGTGATTTCTGCCTCCAGTCTCTTCTGCGTGTTCCTTTCAGCTGGTTTTAGAGCCTGTGCTTTCTCTCTCAGATGGCTTCTTAGAGAAGGGGACATCTTCTCAATAGCTTGTGCTTCTATAATTCCATTTTCTGTTATCTTTTTTCCCTTAATTGCATAACACATGGCTCATGAGCCCCACTTTCTACATGAATGTCTGCACGTTATTCTAATGATGCCACAAGTTCCTATTTAGTGTATGACGCAGTTAAAGGGGAAAAAAAAAAAAGAGTATGTGTACTGTACTCTATCAGACCCAAACCTGGCACAGCCTGTCATGGGCCCCAGAGGAGCTGCTGCAGTTTAATCTGAGGGGGTATGGTCTGTGTGCAGAAAAGGGAGTGGCTCAAGGAAATGTCTCTGGGTGTGTGAGAAAGATGGAAATGCTATACACCCCCCTTCTCTGAGGATCAGGACGCTGTAGGGACAGTAGGGCGACTTCCCAGCATTAGCGGCGCTGACCTGGCAGGAGCAGGGGACTCGTTTATCTCTGCCACCTGCTCCCCCAGCATCCACTTCAGGATGAATGTAAACCTCGGTCAGTCTCTTCCATAGCACCTCAGACACCCCTTGGTACAGTGGCAAACCTACCTGTAGTTTTCTTTTAGTGCAATTTTCAAGTAATGTGAGCTATCACACTAAAGCTTTTTTAGTTCTGATCTGCCTTTTCTGATGCAACCGTTATCATTTCTTCAGCCTCCTCACCAAGTCTAAATTAGTAGTAGCTGGAGGTAATGTGCCCCCCGCGCCCCCCCCCACACACACTGTGAGCTGCGCTGTAAGCGTGCAGAAAATGTCGAGCCATCATGAGATGCTGGGAGCAAAGAGAGACTGAGAGCCTCAGCCTGGTTAGTGCTGGTGGGCACCGAGCCTGCCCTCCTGGCCTGTGGTTGATATGGGGGCAGTAAGGTGGTGGGGCCTTCACCGGGCCACCTCACATGGTTTATCTATATTCTCCGATCTGTCCCCTCCTCAGCCACGCTCTTGGCTGCTGGCTAATTGATTCTTCTGAGAAAGAAGCAAAACTTGCATGAGAAAGCCAAATCAGTGACACACTGATTGATTTCGGAATTTGAGGTCGCTGAAGAGCTCAGACACAAAATTATTTTGGTGAGCTCTGAACCCACTCACCGCACCCCAGAGCAGAAGGCAGATGTCAAGAGAACTCGTCTTTTGCTTTTCACTTTGTGGGTGCTGGTAAAGGCACGTGGATGGGTGAGTGTTTCTGTGCGTGTAAACAGGAACCAAGATAAAAAATGTGCCATTCTGAGGAGTGATGTTGATAATGGGGAGGCTATATGTGTGGAGGGGCAGGAAATGTTGGGAAATCTCTGTACCTCCTTTTCAATTTTGTTATAAACCTAACTGCTCTAAAAACATAAAATTCTTTCAAAAAAAGGGGGGGGAAACCAAGGAAAAAAGTCCTATAGACCACGACTTTTGTCTTTGGCTCGCCTTTGTATGTTTCTTACCCTTAATAAGAAGCATTATTATAGTAGGAAAAATGTGAGTGAGCACTAGTTTATTGTGTTTTATGATCTTTAGCCCTTTGCTTAGAGCTTTTTCCTTCAACTGCCTGGCAGTTTCTTCCAAGACTCACCGCAAGTCCACCACCACTACCATCACCAAATACGGTTTGCAGTTTTACTCGCTTCAGGCTGCTCCACAGCCCAACCTTTTCCTCTTTGTCTATTTATTCATTTCCTCTTTCTCCTTAACATTGTTATTTCCCCAGATGACAACGCGTGCTCACACTGGCATTCCACCATTTCTAATAGTTGCTCAGAGATGTTCAGACGGTAGAGCAGGCGGATGGCTAACAGGAAACACCTTCCCCCTTAACTCCGCAGCCAGATGCTGATTTGTTCACTCGGCAGACAGGTACTGCACATTGACTGTATGCAAGGCCCCCAGCTCCTGCCCTCAAGGGGATCACAGTCCTGGATGCGCATGGGCGGGGGATAGGGTGCACGATGGTGGCACCCTGCGGAGCAAGTTCTGTTGAAGGAGGCTGGGGGGAGCGCATACAGTATACCCGGAGTATTTAGGGTATAGACGGGTAGGGATAGGAAGGGTAAGAATTCTGGGTAAGAGGACCATCATGAGCAAAGGTGGAGAAGCAGGAAAGTATGGGAAGCTCCCAAAGAGCAGCTCGGTTCTCCTGGAAGTCCATAGAGTCCACGAAGACTAGTGAGGGGGATGAGGCTGAAGGGGTGGGTTTGGTGTGCGCAGGAGAACCTGCACATGTGGGGTTCGGGCTTCCAAACACACAGCTGGTCCATCAGGAATGTTCAAGTACGAGAGAAGCAACGCTGGAGAAGGGCGTTCCTCTCTGAGTGGTTTTTATATTCCTAGAACACAGGTGCTGGAAGGGGCCTGTCTATCCCAGTTTCCACCTCATTTCAGAGGTGGAGTTCCTTAGAGGATGACTGACGTGGTCAAGGTCAAAATGTTGGATGGCTTTTCTCCCATGCAATATGGTGCCCACGGTGTTGTCCTGGTTTGCGCCCATTGGCAATCTTTAAGAGGCATCCTTGAGGTCTGTAAAAATTGTCTTTCTGCAAAAAAAAAAAAAAAAAAAAAAAAAAAGTGTAATTTACATGATATGAAAATTTTAACAAGTTTATAGTATAGGCTCTGTGCTTTATGAGGAGAAGTTTCAAACTCAAACCAATAGCTCAATTTGGAGAAATGATTTTTTTGAAAGAAAAGGAATAAAAATGCTAATACTATTTGCCTTAATCCTGATTTGTGTCAACTTTGACATACTGCATGTAATATTTGTTAAGGTAGTAAGTGAACTTCATGAAATCATTGGCCACAGAAATATAATATCAGACTCTTATACTTGGTGAGCAGCATACACTTTCATTAAAGCAATCGCATTCCAAAAATGATTGGCAATACTGGTGTATAGAATGCCGCTACTCGGTGAATGTCCGGAGGGTTACTGAATCTTTGGAGGCAATCGCATGAAACCCCAGGTGTCTGGATGAGACTTATATTCACCCTAAACAATGACTAGTTTAACTGATTTTTGGGGTTTTGTTCACTACACTTACATTGTAATACTTACAGTTCTAGGCAGATAATGCCAGAGAGGGACATAGGGGAGAAAGATTCTCTTTGGTTTCATTTTAAGTGACCTCTCAGCATTTACCTGATGGAGAAGTTTTCTGAGTATTTGGCATTTGAAAGACTGTTTTATTAAATAGAGGTTCTAAGACCCAGAGAAATGAAATGAAATGAATATTAAGCATTTACTCTGTGCGTGGCACCGCGCTAAGCGTCAAGTAGTAAAAGATAGCTCAGGCGCTGTCCTTTCTACCTAACTTATGTTCGCCGCATTCTTACCCCAAACAAGTGGAGAGTTGAATCTTAAATTTTTATTCTAGTGGGTGAAAAGTATTTTGTTTCCATTTGGAAGAGTATGCCAGAAAAGGTGTTCAAGGGAGGTACTTTCTATAGCGACCACCAGGTGTCAGTAGAGGACTTGGAACTCTTGGCAACAAATGAGTTCTTGGTTTTTTAGTCACGAAGGCCATCCCCATTTTGACTTTTCAAAGACGGTAGACCTCCACCGAGCTACTTTCTCCCAAATATTAATGTCAAATGCTTTCTCCTCAAGATTGCATCTCATTCCTTCACCTTTGCCTTATAAAAGTAGCACAAGTTCCTCCATCGATTTAAAGCTTTTACTTCTGTTTTTCACGGTGATGGTTCTACAACGTACAGAGGCTGTCGGGGTGGGGGTAGAAAAGTTTCACCAAACTCTTGTTTCCACTGATCCCATCCCCCAGACAGGTGGAGCCCACTCTCAGCTGATGTGGGGGAAGTTGGAGGAGGGTCTGTTCTTTTTTCTGCGCAGAGGAACTATCTGATGGTGGAGCTTGATGGCTCCAAACTGCAGAAGGAAGTGTAAAAAGAGAAAGTCCTAGGCATCTTTGCTGGCCCGGCCAGATGTTTCCTCGTGTAGCATCTATTTGGTGGTGTTCACTTATAGACATGACGGACCAGTGTGTTGATTGACAGGGGAAACCTTGGAGAGGTGGGCGTTGATTTGTGTCATACAGGTGTTCTCCAGTTTCTCATCTTGCCTCCTCACTTGAATGGGCAGGCTGGACAGGGAGCGGAGGCATTTGGTATGGGACGTTGGGTGACAGGGTGGGACAAAACTGGGAAAGGGCTTCCTTGGACACCCTGGCTTCTCTCAAGCCTCTTAAGATGTCAGAAGTGGTGGCCATTGGAGGGGTGTCAGTTCAGGTGAGTTGCTGAGCTATTGGTAAACTGAAGGAGGGACAGACCGGGGAGATAAGAGACACAAAGTCAACCACTGGCTTCAGCAGCTGAAGCTGGTGGGTGTGTGGCCTGCAGGGGATGAAGTGTACGGCTTGGTGTGCGGCCCCAGGTCCATCCCCCGAACGAAGGGCCTGACCCATGCAGGGTTCTACGGTTTAGACATGCCATGGGGATTTCCTTCCGACAGATCAGCAGAATTAGACAAATCGTATTACAGTCTAATTCCAGGAACTGTTCAGATTCTTCTGTTGTTTTATAGTGAATAGAGTATTGTAAATATGGCAGCGCGTCAGTAGGGATTCAAAAGTATTTTGTTGAGTATTTTGCTTTTGTAGAGATGTTTGTGATTGCTGTCAAAGAAAACCACTGTGTTCTTTAAAACATCACATAGGATATCCTTAAAACATGCTATATACACACATGCCATTGAAGAGGGAGGCTGACGTCCTCACTCGTCGCACCCAGCTCAGTGTTGGGCAGCAGCTCTCAGACCAGACCTGAGAAAGTGCTCAGACCTGTATTAGAATGTACTTTTTTTTTTAGGATGTACATTTTTATGCAGATTTTTTTTTTAAAGTTCTTGATTGTTGGCTTGACTTCCGATGAACATAGTACCTGCATATGGGATTGTGTAAGGAACAGATTTACTTGTCCAAAATCAAAGGGTCTTTATTCCATGATGGCTTTAGTTAATGGTCTCTGACATTTCCCACCACTTCAGGGAATCCCACAGCAAGTGCCGTCTTGCCCATGGAAACTCGAGTCTTCACACTCCGGCCACGTTGCTCTGTGTTGATCCTCACCTTTTCCAGCAGGAGTTTCATGCTCCCGTCTCCCTCCTCCCCCTTTTCAGATCACCGGGGTGATCCTGCTGGCCGTCGGAGTCTGGGGCAAGCTCACTCTGGGCACCTATATCTCCCTTATCGCCGAGAACTCCACAAATGCTCCCTACGTGCTCATCGGAACTGGCACCACTATCGTCGTCTTTGGCCTGTTCGGATGCTTTGCTACATGCCGTGGTAGCCCATGGATGCTGAAACTGGTGAGTGTGGCACAATATAATTCTGCTTTGCAACTCCGCTCTGTAAAAATAGAAATCACATGAAAGTGAAGTGGCCCTTCTTAAAGCCACAGACGAGACCTTAATATTCGCTGACTCTAATTTTAGTTCAGGCTCTTACCTAATCCACCCTTTAATCCCCTAGAGGGAGAAACAGCCCAAACACCGCCCATCGCAAAACTAGTCCTGGTCCCTTGAGGTAGATGATGACAAGGCAGTGGCCAGCGGTTCCAATAAGCCATTTGTATCCTCATGGCAAGATGCCCTGTTCCAGTTTTGAATTCTGTCTTAAAAAATCTCTTCAGGCAGGTGATGTGCAGCCTGGGTGGACAAGGCAGCGTCCCGACCATAAGCAGCCTTTCGTGTCCAAGTTGCCTTTGGAGAAAGGCGTTCTTCGTCCTTGACCTTGGCAGGGCTCAGACGCACGGGCACTGTCTTCTCTACACCCGCACACCCTGGTGCGAGGCGGTGGGAGCTGAGCTAAGCCAGGGCTTCCCCACCCAGCAGAGGGTTGATGCAGTGCCAGGTATCGGCTACCAGGACCAGTGCTAGGTAGCCTTTAATAGAACACACACAGCACCCATGCTTCCCAAAGGGTAGGGGCAGGCTTTGGAACTTGTTGGTAGACGAGTTGCCTGATTCTCCAGTCATTCATCCATGCTTTTTATTAAAAGAGTTAATATGGAAGTTTTTTTCTTGGTAAAAGGTAGCAAGGGCCTCTCCTCAAAAGAAAATTTTGTTTAAGAGGATTTCGTTCGGATGTCTTGATCTGTGAAAGAGGGGAGTAGAGGTTCCATCAGTGCGGGCTTGCCTGGACTTTCTTGTTTAGCCCTAGATTGTTGTTACCCTTGATACCAGCCAGTGATGGATATGGGTGCGAGTCACTGCAAAGAACCACCTTCCAAGCGGGCACCCCTCAGTCTCTTTGTTGGCAACCCCACGGAGGCTGTGCGTGATTTGGCCACTTTCTGTCCTGCAGCCCATGCGGGAGGTGGATACCCTGGCCGCCCCTGATCCTTTCAGGTTGGTGGAGAAGCTGTAGTGAGGCCATAATGAGGCACTTCTGCTGCTGTCACCTCCACCAGCGCCCTGTGTCTACCTTCTAGTCCTTCTTACAAGCCTAGGGTCTGCTTCGGTCTAGTGCTGTGGTCCTCAGCTTTGATGCATGCCTAAGTCACGCGGGCAGCTTTTGAAGAGCACCTTTGCCAGGGCCCCATCTCCAGCCAATGGAACCAGAATCTGTGGTGGTGAGGCTCTGGCCTCACATTTTTCCAAAAGCTCTTTGGGGGGTTCTATTGCACAGCCAGTGCTGAGAACCCCTTCTTTAGTACAGTGAGTAACAAGGGGAGAATTAACTCCAGAGGCATAGAAAAGGAAGATTGCAAAAAATCCATCTGTCCAAACAAGAAGGGAAGGGACTTGGTCTGGAGACCTGCCTGACCCTGACGCTTGCTGGCTTAAGTCTCAGGGGCAAGGATGTAACCTCTTTGGGCCCTTGTCCCCATTTATGAAAGAACAGTATTGGACTAAATCACCAAGTTTTCTTCCAGCCCAAACACCATGACTGCGGCGGGCTGAAGAGGTCATGCAAGGCTGCAGCGGTGACCCCTGGCCTCTTGTGAAAGTGGCTTCACACCACGTGGCCATTTTCTCCTGACACTTGTGAGCTCGCCAGCAAGTGAGCCTTTTGGGGAGTAGAGAAGTTTTAGGGGTTTCATTTTGGGTTTGTTTTTGGTCTTTTAGAAACTATCATTTTGTTCCTTTCGCCTGCTCGATGTTGTCCTGGGTGCAGACCGTGTTCTGTTTATTCCTCACCACCTCCGTGAAGTGCACGTTGGATGCTCCTGTTAGGTGATAAAGACCTGGAGGTGAAATAACTTGTCCAGGTTCACACAGCTAACGTGCAGAGAGCCGGGATTGGAACCAAGATATGTTTCTTTCCAAAGCCAGCACTGCCTGTACTACAGTATTCTCATTTGGAGAAAACTCGAACCCTCCCACCTGGGTTTAGCACGAGCTCTTCCCAGTAGGCTCTTGGCCAAGGCCTTCTGAAGGCGCGGCAGTTCTCCCCTGGAAGCTCCTGGAAGCAGAGAACTTCCCAGAGACAGGAAACTGCTGATGTAGCTGAAGAGAGCAGAAGTCACTTGATTAACTGTCTGTCTAGAATTGTACGGCCCTCATTTAACCTCATTCATTGCAAAACAACTGGAAATAACTGTTTTCACTTTATGGAGGCCCAGAGAGGCGACCTCTTTCCTAAGAGATATTCCACAACAAGGCTAGGACCGAAAGCCAGTGTTATTTCTCCCACCTGCCTGTTGACGGTTTACCATCTCACAGGACTTTCTGGTGGCGTCTAGGCCTGGGGCAAGACTCCCTCCGGTAAAATGTGCTTCTCGTTGCATTTTGTACCAAGTTGAGAGAGAGAAGTCACGAACATGGAGCGTTCTGTTAGTAACTGTGTGCTTGATATTTTAGTGCCTGTGCTTTAAGTGTGTGTAGAAACTTTTATTAATATTTTGAATGAAACTGGCATTTCCTCTATTTAATATATGTGCCCCTAGCTAAGAAAAAATAATTTATGACCCTACGCACATATGTATGCTTTACAAGTAAGTAACGCAGCCATGTGCAGTGTACGCACATTCCAGGGCATCATCGAGGGCCATTCCGAACACTCAGGACTGTCGTTATTTCATTTTGAGCTGAGAAGAGGCAGATTGTAAGACATATGCCTTGTAGGAAAGGAATCAATTCTCTTTCCTTTTATCTGCTTTTCAAAGTCACAAAAATGGAAACCCTTAATGTCTCATAAGTACCGTGTAATCGCCCTGAACTGAGGCATGTGTGCGCACACACACAATCAGCTCGGAAAGCACAGGAAGCGTGAGCTGAGTAAGCACTTTTAGGTGCCTGCAAACATTGTTCAGCAGTAGGGTAGCCTATTTGCTTTTCAAAAGGCCATTAACACTACACTGTGTGCAGAGTACGAGAGGTAAGGGGTCCCAGGGCACCACCGCGGGTGCCGCATTCAGGCCACTGTGAGGGAGACGGTGAGGCAGGCCTTTGCACCCCCCGGCTGTTCTGTTAGGATGGGAGGGACGGAGGGGGGGGGGGATACGGCTCCAAAGGAAGGGGGTTGGAAGCCATTTCCTAGGAGATGTGCTTAAGGAAACGGGAGGGTGGCCCCGAGGAAGAGAAGCAGCAGATTCACACGACGACTGTGTTGGCACCGAGGAAGGGCCGTGGCACGGAAGAGAGGTCGGGCTGGTCCTGGGGTCTCCCAGAAGCCGATCCCACACCAGCAAGTGGAAGTTATAAGTGGGCAGACTGTGGCCAAGGGGAAGGAGGCCCTTCTAGCTGTGGGAACAGTTTAAAAACTGAATGAGCTGCCAGGGGTGGGTGGGTGGAGGGAGGGGACTCGGCTTGCAGACGCCAGGTGACCCTTGTGAGGAAGAGGGTCCGAAGGACCCCCAGACGGGGTGGAGCTGTGTCCCATGACACAGAGTCCTTTCTAGCTTAGGGAGCCTAACGTTCAGAAGAGGGGATACTTGGTTGTAAAGAGCCCGCCCAGGTTTGTCCCCGTGGAGCCGGGCTGACAGGCACGGCGCCAGCACGCGTCTTCCTGCCGCCGTATCTGACTCTGTCCCCGTGCACTTGACTTTGCAGTATGCCATGTTCCTGTCCCTCGTGTTCCTGGCTGAGCTCGTTGCTGGCATTTCAGGGTTTGTGTTTCGTCATGAGGTGAGTATCAGCCAAGTGGAGAACTCAATTAAGGGTCTTTGGGAGATGGATTTTGGAAACCTCAGGGAATGTGTAAGGGGTGCGTAGAGGCTCGCTGACATCTCCAGTAGTGTCGCTAGTTTCCAGATGCCATGTACTGGGAGCGGAAATTCCAATACAATTCTAAACGCACGAATTTCGCCAAACCTGAAAACTTGCTTGTTAATCGTTATCTCTATTTCTTTACATAGCTGTGGCATAAAAGGGTTCTCCACCTTGTTTTAAAAGTGACCTTCCATATAGATGAAATACTTTTAAAACAGCTGCTTCTGCAAGGCACGAGTGTGTGTCCATATAACAGGGTTTCTCAGACGGCAAGGGCAAGCCCAACTAGTCGTTCGCCAAAGGCAAAGTGCTCAATTTCCCCAAAGCAGCCTGTGCTCTCCTCCCCAGAGCCCTGCCGGGCGCCCCCTGCCGCCTGGGGTAAGATCCACACCCCAGTGGTCAGGAGCCCAGCTGCTTTGCTTGGTGGGGAGGGAAAAGGAGAGAAGACTTCACAATCTAAAACCCCTACAGCTGCGCTTTGTTTTCATCTGACATGTAACATTTTATAGATTTCTACAGCTGGGGGAAAATAGTTTTGAATCTTTTGTGCTCCTGCTAGTTTCAGGGACACCACTGCTGTCCTGTGTGGCCATCCTTCCATGTATGGTACCCCAGGCTGATCTATTTAGACAACATATAGATGCTAGCACGGAGCTGAGACATTCCTGGGCCGCCTGTAGCCGCTGCGGTATCACTTTTCAGATGTGCACATTGATGATAGGTCAGAAGGTGTATATGCTACAATAAAGTTCTGGTTTTAACTCCCCTTCCCCCTCCAAAATTCATTATTATTCCCTGTAAATAACAGTAAAGATCGAAGCAGCTACATGGGTGTTGGAATGGGAAGAATCAGGAGATGGAGGTGGGAAGGATGGTGAGGTTGAGTGTCTGTGCGGCCCTGGAAAGTCTGGCCTCACCTGTACTTGGGCTCTGCTTTTGTGCTTGGCCGGCTGAAGTTCCCAGTGAGCCTGCCTTCTGTGCTTCCTTCCCCCCTCTCCCCATCACCCTGCTTTTCCGCTTTACCAGACATGGCCCCTCACATGCCAAGGCTGACTTCTAGAACCCATTTGATGTGAGCTCTGCATCTGCAAGTAGACCCCCCAATTCTGATTCTCAGCTGAGGTGACACCTGATGAAGCCATGGCCTCGACAGCCCTAGAGGTGCCCTCAGTGCCTGTGTGAAGCCCAGGCCCAGCCCGGCTCGCTCCCACCTTCCCCCTGTGTGTGCTGCTGGGACTGGGCCCCATGTTTGGGTTATCCCCGGTTAACCAATTGAAAGCAAATAACTAGAAAACCCAGGCCTGAGGGTGAGCATTCTACCATGACGGCCCCTTCTGAAAATGACCAGCCACTCTGTGGGTCATTAGGCAGGGTTCCTCTGGATTGGGGGTAGGGGGAAAGAATTCTTTTAAGCTCCTGAGCTGATAAATCCCTTGGTTAATTTCCTGAGCTCTTTTGTCTCCAGAAACAGGGCATTTCCTCCCTGGCCTACATTTATTCAGAGACTTTCAGGAGAGGCTATTTTGGGGCGGAAGTTGGGATGAATCTGAGTCCATCTGGGCCACAGTGGACCAGAGCCACGTTCCTCCTTGTCTTCCCTAGATCAAGGACACCTTCCTGAGGACCTACACGGACGCCATGCAGAATTACAAGGGCAACGACGAGAGGAGCCGGGCGGTGGACCACGTGCAGCGCAGCGTAAGTCCCGGGGAAGGAGATGGGGCTGCCGGCTGCCCACGGGGTCTGGCCTTGGACTTGTGGGCTGCCCGTGACATTGGACCAGCAGCATTAGCTCTTGATCCCCATTCTCCACCTCTTGATCCAGATCCCTTACCAAGAGTAGACATCCAGTACTTATTCAGGGTCTAATGATCCAGGTAATTAATGTCAAAGAGGACAACTCCCTCTGGTTTGCTTTTCCTTGGTAAGGATGTGAGCATCCCAGGGAGAGCTAGTTTGCCCTTAAAATCCAAAACCTTGACAAGGAGGTAGGCAGTGAGTGTAGGACAACCCTACTTTGAGTTGGCTCCCTAAGGCCGGCATTCTGGAGATGGTGTCTTTAGGCTGGGTGGAGAGCCCAGCTGAGCTGCTTCCACGGGCTTGGGCAGGGCAGTGGGCGTGAAGAGCGGATCTAGGAGCGACTGAGGATGTTTCAGGTATGTGAATGGCTGGGCTGCCTCGTGCTTCGCAGAGGGTATGAGGAAAGTCGATGTTTCCTGCCTGGAGGTACTCGAGCCCAGCGGCCCATCAGGATCAACTAGAGAGGTTTTGGGTTGAGGGCTGTCTTATATGGTTTTAGTTTTGGTTTTGGTTTTGGTTTTACTTCAGAAGCAGTATTCTGATTTTTATGAGGGTTTTTTTTGTAACTTATGTTGATAAAATTTCCAACTTACACAGAAAAATTGCAAGAGTCCAAGGAGCTGTACACCTTTTACCCAGATTTGCCAAATAATTATGTTTTGCCTCATTGGCTTTAACACCCTCTATGTCAGCAGTTGGCACATCTTTGCTGTAAAGGGTCAAACAGCAGCTCTTTTAGGCTGTGAAGGCCAGGCATTCTCTGTCCCAGCTACCCAGCTCTGCTGTTGTGGCACAAAAGCCACCCTAGGTGACACGGAACGCATAGGCATGGCTGTGTCCCTATGAAACTTGATTTACAAGATCAGCTAGCTTACCAGCCCCAGCTCTCTTACTCCGTATGCGCCTTTTGTTCCCCCCTAAACCATTTATGTACGAATTAGGATAGATTCCATAGTGAGCTTTTTAAAACCATTTTGCCTCGGTTCCCCATCGACAGCCCCGGTTTGGTTGAGCTGCACCTGCCTCTTTAACGGCATCCAATCACACAGGTGATTTTGCTGCGTAGCCGGGCCAAGCACACCTGCTTTGCTTTGCGGCGGTGGGAAGGGAACCAATGAGCGTTGTAATCTAGAACTCACTTCCTCCGCTGAGTTCAAGCGGGCTTTCCAGCGCGCAGAACTGTTAGTGGAGCTTCAGCTCATCTTGACGCACCAGGGCTGCGCCTGTTGGCTTAGGGGCTTGGTCCGTGCTTTCCTTTTAGAAGTCGCTGGGCGGTGAGTGGGCAGAGCACCATGCCTCCGCTCTGCCGCACTTGAGTCTTTTCCTTTCCTTGCTAACAGCTGAGCTGCTGTGGCGTGCAGAACTACACCAACTGGAGCACCAGCCCCTACTTCCTGGAACACGGCATCCCCCCAAGCTGCTGCATGAACGACACCGACTGTAACCCCCAGGATCTGCACAACCTGACCGTGGCCGCCACTAAAGTTAACCAGAAGGTACTTGCTTCCCCCCCCCCCCCAGCCCTGATGGGATCAGTAGTGAATGTTTGGGGAGGGCTTTTTGGCCTCTGTGAAATTATGACGAATAGGTTAGAAATGGGAGCCTTGGAGAGAGTCAAGAATCTTCCTTTGTGGTTCTTGATTGCCGAGCAGAGGCGCTCAAGGCCGCGCACGCCTGGAAGAGAGAGCCGTGACTCAGCTCGGCCTCGCGTCCCTCTCCCTCAGCCAGACCCTACGAGGCATAGTTCGGAAGGTTTAGCAAGTGGTTCCTGTTAGCTCTGATGCTGATGTCAGGGAATGGTGCCGTTCTTCTTTCTGGACGTCCTTCTTCCGCTTAATATACCTTTGAAACATGAAATTGTTCCCAGCTGGGTGCCAGTCCTCAGCGGGAAGAGGGAGTTGAGTTGGCAGGCGGCATCTGCTCCTGCGAAGAGGGTGGTCTTTATCTTGGAGAGTTCAGTGCTGTAGGAAAAGAAAATCAACAACTTCAGCTCAACACACTGTGAACATCCTGACTCCCAGAGAAATTAGAGGGGAAAAAAAAAACTGGCTAAAAGAAATTGGAAAGTTAGTACATGGTAGACATGTGGGAAATGAAATTTAAGTAGTCAGAGAAAAGGAAAATCAATTCTGTAATCTGCTCTGCAGAGAACATGGTGAAGACATGGCCCAGCTGTGCACAAAGGCTATCTATGCTCTTAGACACGTAGAGAAATGCCAGGTAGAAAATATGTTTTGGTGAAACAAAAGGAACAGGGAAAAGCCTACTGTTGAGTTTACCCGTGGTTATGCAGCCATCAGATTAATTTTACTTTCTCACTAAGGTAAAGTTCTAGTTTTCTAAGGTCTTTAAAATCCTATAGGATCTCAGCCAACAACTGACTAATTCAGAGAAGATAACATCTTTTCAAGATTAGAATGTTAAGAGATAGTTTCTATATTTTACCCATTTAATTTTGGTGTCGGTGGCAGAACTGCTGCGAGGCACTGTCACCAGTCTAGGAGCTCGTTTTGTCACTTTGGGGCGTGTTAGTTGGCTATGGGCGTGGTAAGACAGGATGTTCAGTGCTGACAGCTTCTTAGCTAAGAGGCCATCTGTTCCGACTGGCATTTTCCTGTGAACTCAAAGTGCGAGGCCTCCTTCGCTTCTCATCAGTAAGGTGACTTCTGGTTTCTTCATGGGCCTCCCTGCTGAGCACCCATGCGTGTCATTCTGCCGCCACTTGATGAAGTGCTGAGCAGACGTAGCACTCGGTGGATGCTCTGATGTATAGAAGGCAAGGCGTGCTTTACAGCAGTGAGATATGGGCACAGCTCAGCCTCCGGAGGTCCTTTGTAGAAGCAGCAATCATGAACCTGGATACTTTTTTCTTTTTTTTTAATTTCACCCAGACTTCCTCTTCTTTTGTGAAATTTGAGGGCCTAGAAGTCAGGACCACAGACTCCAGTTTAAATTTTGGCTCAGCCACTTGCTGGTTGTGTGATCAAGTTACTTAACCTTTCTCAGCCTTGTGTTTCTCATCTGTAAAATAGAGGTAATAATCTTGCCCCTTAGGATAGATACGAGGATTGAATGAGATAAAATATCTAAAGCACAGGGCACAGCACAGAGTAGGGACAAGATGCATGTTAACTATGATGTTCAATGTTAGCTGTAGTGTAACTGTCTCCCACTGCCCCACACTCAGTCTTTTGTTAGAAATGATGCAGCAGGTCCTTGTAGGGAGGATCTTTTCTTTGTTTTCATTTCTATCATCCTTACAGTGATTTCCAGAAAGAAAGATAGGGTAGCATTTTTTCATCTCACTAGTAACCTACAAACTGGTCTCCCTCCCCACACACATACCCCCCACCACCGAATCCTACTTTATATCTTCCTGGGTACCTCATATACCTCAAAGAGGTACGTAACTTCTCTCTCACTTCCCTTAGACACTCCACCCTGGCTCCCTCAGTGGAGAAAAAGTGAATGAAAACAAATCTGTCTACTAAGTTTCATTAGGTATTCTCAGTTAATGCCCACCTGAACTTCTCAGACGAATCACTTCCCAGGCCTGAGTCTCAGACACACCTCTCATCTTTAAAAGGTAGGAGATGCGGATGGGGTGGACGTTGTAATAGCAGGTGCTCGTGAAGGTTAGCCTCCCCCAGGGGGCTTAACGACTGCCTCATTCTAGTTACGCGGGATCCTGTTACATAGAATAAGTAGATTCTAAATCTCTGTAGATCTCTTGGTGTCTTGAACACCATAGGGTTCACAGAAAGGGGACTCTTGGCTCTTACCTGGCAGCCTGAGAAACCTACCTTGTACAGATAACTGGGAGAAAAGAGGAAGGAGGCGAGAACGGTTAAGCAGGATATTTGCTGTTTGGGGGACACCTCTGATTTTGGTTTTGCTAAGCAGGATGCTGAAATGCCTGCAGGTTCAGTTAACTCATAGCTGAGCCCGTACTCCCTAGGAATTCCTTGACTTTTTTTTTTTTTTTTAAGATCAAGGGCAAGAGGAAGAGAGGGAGTTATTCTACTTGGCAGATCCTGAGCTACCTCTTCCCAGAACCTGTCTGGGACTAGCCGTCTGCTCCTGCTATCGCAAGTCTGCCACTTCCAGGTGTTTTCCATTGGAGGCTGTGTTGATTTAGACTTGCTGAGAGGGCGAGCAAATTACCTGTTCTGTTTCTGGGTGTTTCCTAGGACACTTAGCAGTTCTCTCTGTAGATTTATCTCACACCTGACAACCAGGCTTTCATTTTAGGAAATTAAAAGAGATTGTTGCGGGCAGATAAGATTGTGGTTTCAGGGAGAATTTCGGGTGGAATGCAAACATGGACTGGGTTTGTAGGATCAAAGTAGTTCTGGTAGTCTGCGGAGCCAGGCTGAGACCTGGAAAATGGGCTTGTGGGCCCCTGGAGTGAATAACAGAGAAAAGGCTAGAGATGGAAGATGTTTATTTCAACCTTGGTCTTCGATCGTTGGAACAACCACGAAGTGAAATCAGTTCATCTTCTCATCTTAAGTAACTCTCTGACTGATGCAATTCATTAATTTGCTTTCTGTTTACAGTGAAAAATAGTGGGGGAACTGTTGTTATCCAGGAGTGTGCTTCTCAGACTTTAACGCACACATGAAGCTTCTCGAGCTATTGTTAACGTTCATTAAAACTCATTAAAAATGAATAACCCCAGAATTTGGCAGATTCTGATGCGGTGGGTCTGGAGTGAGGCCTCAGATTCTGCATTGCTAACCAAATCCCCCGTGATGCTATTTCTGCTCATTAAAAACAAACAAACAACAAAAACAACAACAACAAAACCACCCGCTTTGAAGAACAAGGTGTAGAGAGAATGGTTTGGCCACAGTTGTACTCATGCCAGGCCCTTACTTCATTTTACTGATTCCCCTTCCTGGTTGGAGTGGGCTGATCAAAAATAATGTGACTGACTCTGAAATCTCCCACAGTGGAGTGGAAGTCATACCTTAGAAAAACATACTTACTTTATGGGTAGAATTAAAGTTCACAGCAGAAACAAACAAACAAAAACACCTATTGCAAACTATTTCGCAGAGGAAGAGAACAGCCCACTTCACTTCTCTTGGGTTTTTATTACTGGGTTTGTGTTTCCATATTTTGAGCGGACCTAACACCGCTGGTGATCTCAACTGCATTCCCCTGCCCAGTTGTCACTGCAGGGAGGAGACACCCCAATGAAAGATGACCAGCACAGAGAGAAGCTATCTTAGCCACTACCATTTGGGAAAGTGCTGGAATGTCCACCTCTCTTCTTGCTTTGACTTCTTCCTAACCCAAACTGACCTCCTTTCTACTACCTTTTGGAAAATCGTGTGATATATAGTTTCACTATTAAAATGAAGTCAGCTTGCCAGCTTCTCCTAAAAGAGAGAATCGAATTTCAAAACTTCCCATGAGCAATAACGTATTTCCTTTCCCACCCCTGCCCTGGCCTTCACATTTGCGTCACATAACCAAGGAGCATAGTCTGTCCATTGCATTGAAAACATGTGTCAAAGCACTGCTGCTAAGTTAATGCATCTCTTTTAATTTGCCAACAGACTGAATGCATAAAACATCGCTTATTAAAAGCATTGGCAGCATTTTCAGAAGCTCTATGAGACATGTTAAATTGTTAAAGTTTGAATTTAAAAATGGAAGATGTTCTTTGTTCTCATTCTTCAGATGTTATTACAATTTAGTGGGCCTTTCTTGATAAACAACAATTTCCTTTACCCTGTTAATGCAGTCAACGTCTTGATTTTTCACAGACTTTATACATTCGAGCTGAAGCCCTTTTCCAGAAAACTGGAAAAAAACTACGTCTTTCAAGGCTGAATATGACACTTCAGAAGTGTAGGTTGATTTGGCCCAGTTCCAAATAAGTATACTATAAAACCCTCACGCATGTGTGCGAGCGCACACGCACACATACACACTCACTAATTCCCACTGTTTGAGCTGTCAGACAAGGAAGTGTCGGCTTTTGCCTTTGTGTTATGAGTAACGTACGACATTTGGTGTCCTACCTGGGCCAGGTTGACAACATGTAATCCAGAGTAACAACAACAAAACTTACTTGGCAGCATTGCTGAACTCCAACCAGACCATTTATTTTAAAGAAACCGAACTCTAGCGTAAGGTAAGCTAGTTCCAGCTGAGTTAGAAGATTGTAGTTGACATATCTTGGGATTCTTTGATGGGTGTCGAGGATTTGTGATGTGGGCCAAGCCACTAGGGTGGCCTCTGTTTTATGAGTCCTGGTACATAAATTAACTTTTACCAGTATCCATAGGGACCTTTTTTTTTTTTTTAATGGAGGTACTGGGGATTGAACTCAGGATCTTGTGCATGCTAAGCATGTGCTCTACCACTGAGCTATATCAATTTTAAACTAATATTGAAATTGGTAAAATTGGTATTGGTTTTAGTCACAACATTTGGAGTTTCATAGTATGTTAAAGGGAAACTCACTTCTTTTTATGAATGAGGTTATTGACATCTAGAGAGAGAGGAAGTGACTTGTTCAAGGTCATATAGTAAGTTTGTGGAAAAGATGACTCCAGAACATAGGTTTTTTCCCTGCTTAAAAAAAAAAAAGCAAAAACACAAAAAACTTGATGGTCTCCATAGGAAGAAGCCTAAAATGCCATAAAGTTGGCAGGTATTCAAACACCTCTTTCTAACCAGATGATTTCACTTTATTTATCTAAGATTTTGTAGTTTGTTGTCAAAAGGCTAGTAGCTGTGTTTATGATGCTGGGTTTTCCTGTTCGAGGATGTGGAATGCCTTTTCATCTGTCCAAGTCTACTTCTGTATCCCTACTGTGTTCGCTGCATAGATCTTACAGACTTCTTGCTAAATTTAATCCCACTATGGAAACATTTGCGGATGAAAGTGTATATCTGAGACTTGCTTTAAAATAATCCAGCCTGGGGGGGTGAGTGTTGAAGAGATTTCGACAAAACAAGATTGGCCACATGTTAATTGTGATGTTAGAGGAAGGGTCAGTTGGGGGTTCATTGTACTACTCTCTACACCTTTTGTATCTTTGAGATTTTTCATTCTACTCGTGGAATGAAGGCTGGGGTGTGTGTGGGAGTGTTACAGGGTAACACAGCCCCATCTGGCTTGGGCAAAACATGTCTCTGAGACCATCTCTCTCTGTTTTCAGGGTTGTTATGATCTGGTGACCAGTTTCATGGAGACCAACATGGGAATCATCGCTGGAGTGGCTTTTGGAATCGCATTCTCCCAGGTAAGTTTGCGACCGGGTCCAGCCTTTCCTCTGTCTCTTGCTCTCATTTCTCTCCCTGGTCTCCAGAGTCCCTGGAGGCCCCAGGGAAAGGCTGATAGATGGGGTCAGAACTCCTTGCTCATTAGTCCTCAGGTCATCTGTTTATTGATTTTCCTTTTTCAACTTAAATGAAGTTTTGCCATCAAGGGAATATCGGTTACAGTTCAACTAATGACTAGCTCCAGAAAAACAACTTGCTTCTTCTGTAGGTCAAATGGAGGTTAGCTGCTCAGAGTGCTGCCTTAATTGGAGCATAAACAATGCCACGCATCAAATGGCTGATTTGGATTTGTGGGGCGCGGGGAGGCATTTTTCCTGGTTGATCTGTCCCTTTTTGTGTTCTTAGTTCCTGTGGATTATGCATGAGATCGCTCCCTTTAAAGAAAGCCTAAATTTAGCAAATTTCATCTTATGATCATTATTTTAGCCTCTAGGTTTAATTATTGTTTCTTAAGAGGAAACTGAATTTGTACATATCAGACTTTCTATCCCTTTATCTCCACCCAGCCTCTAAAAAAGAATGGAAGAAGTAATTATGCAAACTAAGCAAGCCACACATACTCTAGGGTGGAACATGATAAAGCTAAAGCTAAAAATTTGCCCCCCTCCACCAGGCCATGTATCGCCCCACAGGCTTCTGACCTCCCAGCCAAACGATGCGGCCTTGCTGTAATATTGCTGTGGGTAGAAGGATCTGCATAGATATTGACCAACCAAATAAAAACCTGATTTGTCTCTAACTCAGATTTTTTTTCAGACCAAAAGATTACTTTTCCAGCAAAGCCCAATTACCATTATCCCTGTAATGTTTCAGTGGCTCTGATTTTACCTGCCTGAAGTGTGTACTGGCCCTCCCAGACTATAATGACTCCCCCGTCGTCCCCTATTCTGTGCCTCTTTCCTTCTTACCGAGCACTGCAGATGCAGTTGAATTTAATTCAGGTTTGTTCCTGAAACGTTTTTATTGAAATAATGCATATACAGAAAAGGGCATGCATTGTATGTATACTTATTAAATTATACACAAAACGAACATACCTGTGTCCTAACCATCTCTGAGATCAAGGAAGAGCACGTTAGCCTGGTAGTTTTTGCAAACAGAAGGCTTGGCCTTAGATAAGTCGAAAAACTTTTCTTCCCAAGCAGTTACAAAAACCTGTGTGACGGTTCATCTCACAAGGCCATGTGGACTCAGGCAGCACGAGGGTGTATTTCCTGTGGCAATTTCCAAGTCCTTTTACC
Organism: Camelus bactrianus; assembly: GCF_048773025.1. Lineage (NCBI taxonomy): Eukaryota > Metazoa > Chordata > Mammalia > Artiodactyla > Camelidae > Camelus > Camelus bactrianus. Next base: position 30,334,598 of record NC_133575.1, read on the forward strand.
ATGCTTTGTTTTTTGTAGCTCATGAAGTGAATAAAACCCCACCCTTCCACAAACCAGAGTAGGTACCACAAATAGTGCCAATTAACTCAGTCTCCAAGACCTGTCAAAAGAAGTTGCAGCCCTGCATGTTCTCCCGGTTGCTATCATATCTCAGTAATAGCACTTCAGTGACGTATCTGCAGTGGCCAGGGGACATTCTAGAGGATTCTGGACCTGTGCAGGAGGCACTTGGTGGCTGCACACAGAGTTGAGTTTACACATTTATGTGCAGCCAGGCTTGCGCTTGGTGTTTGAGGACGACTGTCTTCTTGGAGGAGGGACTATCGCCGAAGTCTCCCCTAATAGCTGCCTGGGAACCATAAAGGGACCTGCTGCTCTACTCTCCCTGGGGAGAAGAGAGCCTCAAAGAGCCTAGAATCTCATAGATGAAACATGTTATCATCCAAGAATATTTCCATGTGGCCGCGAGGGCTTGAGAAGACAGTCCTACTCTCATGAATGGGATGAACCAAGTCGTCAAGAATCTCATTAATACCTCTCCCACTTCTCTCTCGCATCCCTACAAAGGGACTTTGGGGTAGACCGATGGTTATCTGGCCCAATGGGTGTTCATCTCTGTGCTGCCTTGAAGAAGTCCCTTGAAGAAAGCGGGGCTTGCTGCATTTGCTCCATGGCCCTCTGGGGCAGTGAGAGGGGCTTTGATCCCCCTACTCAGGGAAGCCCCAGACAGACCCTCTCTGCAGAGTTTATGTCTCACCAAGGTGAAGCAGTTGTCGGGATAAAAAAACAAAACCCAAAGCTCAACAGCATTGCAGAGTCAGTCCCATTCACCCCCGTGGCCAGTCCAGTGCCGTGGGGCAGGGACTTGAGTTCTGGCGTGCTTGGCTTGGGGCAGGGAGAGGAAGGGCCACGGCTGGCTGTTAGTAGCAGTTCCTAGTGCCGGCGACCTCCGAGGACCTGGAAGCTGAAGCTGGCTTCCAGAAGCCAGTAGATCCAGGGCCTCTCCGGGACCATGGTGGCCACTTACCAGATGCCTGTTCAAGAAGAACCAGCCCCGCTGGACCAGGAACCCAAGCTTTAGCCACGTGTGTTCAAACACCTTTGGACAAGTATCATAGCAAAACACAGCAACGGTTGCCTGATATTGAGAAATCCATCATGTTGGCCTGTGTCTCGGCCTTCTTATAATAAAGCAGCCTCTGCTGAGCAGAGGCCACAGGGAGGCCAAAGTGGGTAGGAAAGAACAGAGCTCACTCTCCCCCCTCCTCACCTGCCCCCCACCTTCTCTCTTCCCTTTTCCTCTCCTGCTCTGTGATGTCCACGCGCTCCTCTGTTGGAAAAAACTGGGCTTGCTCATCCGTTGTCTTAGAAAGTAAAGGTGGTATGAGGTACAAGGAGAACTAGGCTGAGCCTAGCCTTTCAACCACCTGTGCAAGAACTTTGTCCCGTTACCCAACTTAGTAACTTAAAGCTCTTGAGTTCTGTTTTTGGATGGAAGGGTCTGGGCAGGCGTTTAACACTTCTCTCCACCAAGTCCTGTTGCCTTTGCTGTCTCAAGGAAAAGCCCATTTGTCTGGACTTGATGGGCAGGCTCCCCTATAATTTTATAGCAGGTGGTTGAGTGTGTTTTGACAGCTTTGGCAGCTACTCTTTTATTTGAGAGGGCTTGGGGGAGGGGACACACACACACACACACACACACACACACACACACACACACACACACAAAGATCATCGCCTTCCTCATCCCTAAAGTGACCTGGAAGCCAAGAGTCCAAGTCCGGACACTCGCATCGCTCAGTTTGTGGCACTGCCTCCCGCCTTGCTTGGCCTCCTGCTGTGGGTCTCCATATTTAGCACTTTGTACCCAACGTAAATAGCTTCGCTAGACTTGGAAGCTGTTAGGCTGGATGAATCCCCCACAGCACAGAATGTGACATCCCTGGGTAGGGACGCTAGAGCTCTTCTACAAGAGGGGAGAGCTGAGCGATGTGCTTGAGGTTAGGCGGCCACTGTAGATGCCAGGTGACAATCTCGCCTGCTCTGCTCTATAGACACTGAGGCCAAAGACACCCCTCAGCATTGCCCCACATAGCACCTAAATGGAACTTATTTTGTGCCTTTATACAGAGAGGGTTTGAGTCTGTGAAATTGTAAGGAAAAAGGAAGCTACAGATCCTTTTCCTACCCATCCATCCCCTGACCCTCACCCCTGCAGGGCCTCCCCCGGGCCCAGGGGCTGCTGGGGTGATGCATCATGGGCCAAGGGTTCTTTTCTGGGACCTGTTTACCTTTTCCGTATGGAGGGCAGGATACAGATGTCAGTAGCCTCCATGAGGCATGGCCGCATAAGGCTAACGGAACATTTAACTTATTCTCCTAGTATTTTCAGGCCCTGGAACGGTCCCTAAAAGCATTTATACAGTTTTATTCATACCAGATTCCTTGGCACGTTCCCAAAGGCGTGGAAGTTTTATTTACTTTCCCAGTTAAGTCACCAACATAAGATCTCCATAGGCGTTAGAAGGATCTGAATTTTTGACCTACTGCTTGCCACTTTCTTGTTAAGAAAGCTGCTTTTACAGCTGTGTTTGCTGGCCTCTCTCTGCCCCTCAGTACCAGAGATGGGGCCACGGTGGGCTCCCGTGGGGATCGCAGGGGAAGACACCCTGGCCCCATCGCCTTTTACATCCCTTATCTTTGCCGACCTGGACCCCACCTCTCTCTCATCCCCTGTCTCCCACCTCTTGGAGTCTGCCCCGGTGCTGTGACTCACAGAGCCCCAGTGATGCCCAGCCCTCTCCAAGCTCTCTGGGGAGGAGGCGCTTCGAGAAAGCCTAGAGTCGGCCTTTTGTAAGTAGAGAGCCTTTCTTCTCTTCCTCCCTCTCTGGCTTCTCCGTTCGTGAAGCAGCAGGGCCTCCCAGAGGGTTTTGTGACCCAAAAGAACGCAGAACGTATCGACAAGGCCGATGGTGGTAAAAATAAAACGTGGCTTCCACAAATTGGACAAAGGCTAATTACAAAGCCTTAGTCAACCAAATATAAATAATGTGATCTCAAACTGCCTAGGCTGTACGGGATTGGCATTTCCCCAGGCACGGGGGGAGTGAGGGCTGGTCCTGGGGTCTCCGTCACAAGGGCTTTTCGGCATCCGAGGCAGGCGCTCCTTCTGTCTCCCTCCGGGATTAAAGCGAAGTTTGTTCTGCCCACAGACTCCAGCCTTAATACATATCAGCAGCCCGGACTCCCACAGAGTCGACCTCTGTTCTTTGAGGCCCTTTTTATACATACTTAACGTAAAAAAGGGTTTCATCTAAATAAGGATGGATTTCTCTACCTACAGATTAATTGGGTCTAGTGGCAAGCGGGCCTTTTGTCCTGGCTCAGACTGTGAAAGAGGCTGTGTCTTTACCGTTAACAGGCTTTCAGTTATGTACCTGGAAATAACCCAGTAATAATTGGCATTAAGTACAGGATGCTTCCCCGTTCCCCACCTTCCCTTGACTTGTACTTATGGAAATGAGAGAGCAAAGTTTTCTCCCAAACATGATGAAACACGATAGCAGATTTGAAATCAGTAACCCCGTGAATAATTCAGAACACCTACCATATCCCGAAGCCTGGATTCTCTTGCACTAGAAGTAACTAAAAGCCAATACGTGTAAACTGCTGTTTCCACAAGGCTCATACGTACCTCAGCTTGAGACCTTTTTTTTTTTTTTTTTGGAAAAAAATATCTTAGTGGATGTTAAAAAAGTGATTTAAAAACAAATGTGTCTTCTGCCATGGGCAAACCGAAGAAGGTATGTTCTTGCCCCAGAAATACAAAATATAATTATTTTAAAAGCAAACAGCTTTTCTTTCTACCTGTATTTTTTAAAGTTATGGTTTCTGTGAGAGAGTTAGTATGTCCAGTGCTTAGCAATGATGCTGTTTCTGTTTGGGGAACAAAAAAAGGTGGACAGACAAGCTATATTCCCTTGAAAGCAGGCGTTTTAGATAAAAGAACTATGAAAGCATACTGAAGGGTTGTCTGGCTGTGTGGCTTATGAATTGCTGGCGGGGGCCAGGAGCACTGCCAACTGTGAAGTGAAAGGGTGACCACTGGATGTGCTTAAACACATGAGGTCAACGAGAAGAACCTGAAATACTAAGCTTTAAAAAGAAAGGAGCGTCTAGGAACTTGAAATAAAGAGATGCCCACTGCGAGCCCTCTCCCTGACGTGTGCAGTGTGAGGCAGGAAGGAGCCCCTGGGGGTGTGAGGCGGAGGGCTGACTCCGGAGAGGACGGGGGTCTGGTCCCCAGGGTGGGGGTGGAGGCTGGAAAAGGGGCAAAGGGGCTATTCTTGGCTAGAAGAAAAGAGCGGAACCTTAAACTTTGTGTGGGTTACCTAGATGGTTTGGGGGAAATTATTGAACCTCCCTGAACCCATTATCTTACCTGGAAAATTGGGACGGTAATACTGCACAGGGATGTCGTAAGGGTTAAATAGCTTGATATCTCTGAATGTGCTATGTGCCTCTAATGCTTATTTGGGGTTTGGCTGGCATCTGATTTTTGACAGTATCATGTGTGATCCTGGTGTGTGTTGGTCCTGAAAAATGGCAGTTCTAATGAACAGGGACAAGCTATAAGGTTCAAAGTCCTTGCACTCATGTGAGGGATTTTAGTTTCTCATTTGGCACAGTATTCTGGAGGTTACAGCCATGGCGCCTTTGGCCACTTGGTGGTAGGTGCATGATACTATGGATTTTGTGGCAAAAAATGATGTTGGCCAGAGACTTAGTAGGAGATAAGGGAAGTCCAGTAAGGTGGCGATCTTCCTTACCCGATAGAAGTTATAGTTTGCATATTTCACAGCACAATTGCAATTTTAAAAAGAAAGATAAGAATCTGGGATGGCACCAAAAAAGGGAGGCAGGTGGACTGGAACCTGCGGAGTTGGGCAGAGAGCTAGCAGAATAGAGTTCAGGTGTTGCCTTGACCAACACTGGGACCCAGTGTGACTGTAGGTGTGTCACCTGTAAGAGAGGGGTGACCAGATGGACTGGATGAGTGGTTCTCTCGCCTGTAAGACTTGTTAAAACACCAGTTGCTGGGCCCCATCCGCAAGAGTGTCTGATTCAGCAGGTCTCGGGTGGGCCCTGAGAATGTGTGTCTAACAAGGTCCCGGGTGATGCTAATTCTCCTGGTCCAGGGGCCACACTTGACACTGTACTAGATGAGGTCAAAAGGTCATTGCCACCTCTGAGCCAAGCAAACATGGCCCATTGCTTAAGGCAAGGAGAAGGGACTCCGTTTAGCCAAGAGATACTGCAGGCCTCTAGACACGGGTGCAGTCACGCTCCTGTCTGAAGAGTGCTGATCCTCTAGAGTCAGGAATGAGAATTTTGGTTTCCAACGAGCAGAATGTGCAAGATGTGTTTAAAGATATCTCAATAGTGTTACAACAGCTTTTATCAGCTCCACTGTGCTATAGTTAAGTCAAGGCCCAAAGATGGGTAGAAGAGTGAGGTCTTCTGAGGAGGTAGAGGTACCCTGATAGCAGTTGTCCTGGGGCCCCTGAAAAACCAGTAGACCTTGGGTGTAGATGGGCCCATTTAGGCCTAAAATATCTACAAGGTTTAGAGACAAAAAGAAATTAAAGTCCCACTCCCCTCCCCAACCCCTGGCCCCCCCAAGCCATGACTTTTCTTACTTCACTGGCAAACTCACCAAGTACAGCATCTCATCATCTCAAGGAAAGAACTGTCATTCTGTCAGCTGGGTATGGCTGGAGTATCATCCTGTGTTGAGATAGCTTCCCCAATGCATGCACTTAGCTGGTTTTGAATTTGATTTTGGCATTTTTGTTAATACCTTGCTAATTCTGTGGTGCTTCAGTTTTTCATTACTCTGAGAACACGTGAACACATTTCAATACTACTTACATGTCAAAAGCTGCTTTTCAATGGCCAGTTCGAGAACCTCGAGCTGTCTTCCACCAGCACTTAGACTCCCTACAGCCAAAATCAGGTTTGATCGTTTTCCCTCGTGCGCTTCCCTCCATTCACATACGAAAGCCCTCCACTGTTAAAAATTACATTGGGGTGGGGGGTCAAAGAATTGTTCAGCTCAGTGACTTGAGATCCTCCTTCTCACTTTTCTTCTGCCAACAGCTGATTGGCATGCTGCTGGCCTGCTGTCTGTCCCGGTTCATCACGGCCAACCAGTATGAGATGGTGTAAGGAGGTGAGTGGCGGTGGGGAGTGTGAATTGCAGGGTGCTCCCTTTGGGGCACATACAACCCTTCAAAGGGACAAGGGTGCTGCCTGGCCACTTCATTCTTTGATCTTGGTGGCACTTGTCCACGTGCCAAAGCCTCATAGCTGTGATCACTGCTGTTGTGGAAAACATATACATGCTCTCTTCAGCTTGTCACCTTATTTGAAGTCCTTGTTAATGGTGAGCCACTCACATGTTTTCGTTTCTCTCTTAGTCTTTCAAGAACGACGGAATAAGAGACCTGTTTTCAAAAGGAATGGCAGCAATCTTTGAAAGACTTCCAAAGAATGTTAGAGCACAGTACATAACACACCTCCCCTAACCCCCCACCCTGCGTGCAACTGACACTCCCACACAGCCTCTGCTCCACCTTTCAGCCTGCATCATGTGTAGCGTTCCATTTTGTGAAGCCCCATCGTGCCAGAGTGTAGCCAGGTTCCCTGCATCTAGTCCTAGGGGACCCCACCCGAGGCCATGTGCGTGCCGGCTCCTCCATCTGTACCTGGTCCAGCTGCAGCTCATCGTAGGTGACTGGTTATCCGCACCATCACTGGCCCTGCTGGGCCCTGCATGTAGTGTGGGAGGCTCCTGTTAGCCCTTGATCTTGACTGATAAATGCCCCCCCCTCCCCCAGATGTAGACAAGCAGATAGCTATCTGTTCTTTTGGCTTCATCTCCTTTGGTTGGGTTTTCCCTTTTACTAAGGCTCTTTCCTACCTTCTTCAGGCTGCTTAGGACATGCAAAGAGAGACATTGGTAATTGTCCGTGAGGAGAAACAGGCACGAAGGAAATTGTTGCGCTCTGGGTGGCATCCTTGCTCCTTGTTACATGCCTGGGAACGTGCAGTGTAGTGCAGCTAGGCCTCTCAGTTGAAACCTGTATAATCCTCTTACAAAGCTGTATTGTTGCTTCCCGTGAAGGAAATAATATGACTTCTGTTTTTCCCCAATTAACCGCTATTGTGTTATTTTACTTTCTCTCTACTTTTTTCTTTGCATTGACATTACAGACATTGAGGACCTCATCAAATCAATTTAAAAATGAGTGTGAAGGGGGAACAAAAGTCAAAATATTTTTAAAAGATCTTAAAAAATAATGCCTCTGTCTCGCATGCCAACAAGAATGCATTGATATTGTGAACATTTGTGATACACGTATTAATAAATAGAGTCATTACAAATTGCTGTGTTCTGGTTTTGTTCTTTGGTTGGTTAAGTTTTTAAACACATTTCTAGTCCATCTTGTTCCACAGAGAATTGGAAGTGGACCACCTTACACACTGGCACATCCCCCTACACCAGCAGCTCCCACTCCACCAAAATACCATCAGGCAGTGGAAAAATCGAAGGGTTAGATTTTTTATGGACATTCCAGAAATTTGAATCATTTCATTTATCACGAGCAGGAGATACTGTTGGCTGCGAAAACAGAATCTTCATGTTATTTCAGGCTGGAGGCAGAAAGATGTGAGTGTTTTTTTTTTTTTAAAGTCTGGATGTCATTTTTTAAAAAAGGAAATATGCATCTGTTTTTCCCTTTATTGTTTCTAATGAGCATGTATTCTTCCCTTCCTCCCTTCTTCTCTGAGTAACTGTCTAAAAAAGAGATGACATCATACCATTCAGTTGTCCCAGTGGCCTGGTTTGCACTCAAGTATGGAGTCCTTACAGTTGATGTTTTAAAGAGCATTTTAGCAATATGTGCAGTGTATATTATCTGTGATCTATTTTTTCCTTCTTAATGAATCATCTTTAAGAACTAGTAAAAGCATTTATTGATCTGTTTCCAAATAAGTGGATCTAAAAAGCTCCCTCTTCTCTGTAATTAGGATGGGAGATAGTGTTTTAACTGGATGCATTTATTAGCCCAAACTCTGCATCAGGTAAATCCTAAAAGGCTTACAAAGGGTACTGACCCATACCTTCAGATAGTCTCTCTTCCAAAGGCCAGCATTTTTAGAGAATTAAGATCTCTTCTGTGGAACCATATGTATCACAGAACTTTAAAGTTTCATTTAAATTTCCATTTTATTACATACGGAAATGAGACTTCTCTGTAAAATCCTAAATAGAACCACCCGTGGTTCACCTTTTGCAAACTATGCGTTTACTGGTATGCTAACACTAACATCGTTCTGCTTTGGTAAGCAAGAAAGCTCTACATTTCTAAATTAAAGTCAGAGCTCATCGTTACATAATTTCAACGTGAAACATTTGGACTAAGGTTGATTTGACTTTAAAACTGTAAAGCATTCATGTTTTCAACCTCGAAGGACTTGTGTATAATGCACATTCCTCCTTCAAATGAAATGAAAAAGACACAAGTTGAAATACCTTTTTTCTTTTTTTTTTTTCCTGAGGTATAACATTTACGTGTGGTAAACTGCACAAAATGTAAGTGGACAGCTTGAATTTTTACATATATAAACCAGTATAACAATCACCCAGGTAAGATACAGAATTTTTTTTAGAACCCCCGAAGGTTCCCTCCTGCCCCTTCTCAGTCAGTAACCACTGCCCCCATCCCCGCAAGAGTAACCGCTACTCTGAAGTCCATTACCATAGATTAGTTTTGTCTGTTCTTGGACTTCATGTAAATGAAATCATACAGTACAGACTGTTTCACATACCTTCTTTCACTCAGCGTTGTCTGCAAGAGTTATGTGGTACATATAAACATAGTTTTGTCTTCATTGTTGTGTAAGAGTCCACTGTATGAATATAGCACAACTGATCCATTCTGCTGCACACATTTGGGTTGCTTTCAGGTTTGGGCTACTGTGAATACAACCACAATGAGCTTTATGGTATATGCTTTTTGGTGGATGTAAACATCAGTGGAATTGCTCAGAAATAAGATATTTAGCTTTAGAAGGTATTGCTTAACATTATTCCAAAGTCATTATACTAATTCACACTCGCACCAGTGTAGCAAAGTTCTAGTTGTTCCACATCCTCATCAACACTTGCTATTCTCAGACTTAGGTTTTAGCCATTCTGTGTGTGGCAGTATCTCAGTTTGTCTTCACATTATGATTAGTGATATTGAATACTCAGTTTGTCATTGAACTTTGATATCCTTTTTTATGAGGTGTTCAAGTCTTTGTGTTTTTAAAAATTCAGTTATCATAAATTGATTTGTAGGAATTCTTTATGTATTCTGGATGCAAATCCTTGTTTGGATGTATTTATTTTCTCTCAGCCTGTCATTTAACTTTTCACAATATAGTCAATTATTTTTTCCCAGCTTTATTGAGATATAATTGATATAATGTTGTGTAGCCTTGAGGTGTACAAGGTGATAATTTGATCCACTGATACATTGCAAAATGATTACCATGGTAGGATTAATTAACAATTACCATTTCTTTTCTGTGGTAAGAGCATTTAAAATCTACTCTTAGCAACTTGCAAGCATATAATACAGTATTGTTAACTATAGTTGTCATGCTGTGCTATAGTTCTGATCCTTAGAACTTGTGCATCTTTTACAATTTTTTTTGTCCTTTTCAGGGGATGTAATTAGGTTTGTTTGTTTATTAAGACAGGTTGCTTTCAGGTACTGGGGATTGAACCAAGGACCTTATGCATGCTAAGCATGCACTCCACCACTCAGCTATACCCCTCCCCAACTTGTGCATCTTTTAACTACAAGTTTGTACCCTTTGACTGATATCTCCCCATTTCTGCCACCTCCCAGCCACTGGTAACCAATCATTCTACTCTTTCTCTGAGTTCAGCTTTTTTTCTATTCCATGTATGTTGAGATAATATAGTATTTGTCTTTCTCTGACTTATTTTACATAGCATAATGCCCTCAGATCTATCCATGTCATTACAAATGGCAGGATTTCCTTTTTTCTCATGGCTGAAGAATATTCCATTTGTGTGTGTGTGTGTGTGTGTGTGTGTGTGTGTGTGTGTGTGTATATACACACACATATATATACATCTTTATCCATTCATCTGTTGATGGACACTTAGGTTGCTTCCATATCTTGGCAATTGTAAGTAATGCTGCTGTGAACATTGGAGTGCATGTATCTTTTTGAATTAGTGTTTTTGTTTTGGGGGGGATATATACCCAGGAGTGAAATTGCTGTATCATATGGTTGTTCTATTTTTAATTTTTTGAGGAACCGCCATACTGTTTTCTATGGCAGCTGCACCAATTCACATTCCCACCAACAGTGCACAGGAGTTCCCTTATTCAAACTCCACATCCTTTTCAGCATGTGTTCTCTCTCATTTTTTGATGATAGCTATTGTAACAAGTGCGAGGTGATAATTCATTGTGGGATATGCATTTCTTTGATAGTGACAGTGAACACTTTTTCAAGTACCTGTTAGCCATTTGTACATCTTCATTGCAAAATGCAGAAATGTCTATTCAGATCCTCTGCCCATTTTTCAATTGGATTTTTTTTGCTATTGAGTTGTAGGAGTTCCTTATGTATTTTGGATATTAACTTCTTATATGCAGTTTGCACATATCTTCTCCCACTTGTAGGTTGCCTTTTCATTTTCATGACTGTATTTGTTGGTGTGCAGAAGCTTTTTATTTTAATGTAGTCCCACTTGTTTATTTTTGCTTTTGTTTTTTGTGCTTTTGGTTTCATATCCAAAAATTCATTGCTAAAACCAATGTGAAGGAACTTTTCCTGTTTTCTTCTAGGAGTTTTATGGTTTCAGGTCTTATAGTTAAGTCTTTAATCCATTTTAAGTCAGATTTTGTGAGTGGTGTAATAGACGTCCAATTCCATTCTTCTACATGTGGTTATCCACTTTTCCCAACACCATTTATTGAAGAGACTGTCCTTTCCTCATTGAGTATTCTTGGCTTCTTTGTCAAATATTGGTTGATTCTATTCCATGATCTCTGCATCTGTTTTTATGCTGAAACCACACTGTTTTGATTAAAATAGCTTTGTAATATAATTTGAAATCAGGAAGTGTGGTGTCTTCAGCTTTGTTGTTCTTTCTCAGCATTTCTTTGGCTGTTTTGAGTCTTGTGGTTCCATAGGAATTTTAGGATTGCTTTTTGTAGTTCTGTGAAAAAGGTCATTGGAATTTTGATAGGGGTTGCTGTTCCTAGTGGGACTGAATCCTCCACTGTGACTGTGGGTTCTGCCAGTTGAATCTATAGATGGCTTTGTGTAGTATGGACATTTTAACAACAGTAATTCTTCTGATCCAGTCAGTTCCTGATTAAGCACATTTGTGGGAAGAGATGAAAGCAGTGACACAGATAATCTGAAATATCAGAAGTCCTTTCTTAGCAAGAGCAAGTTTGATTCCACAGTCCCTCCATTATTTGTGGATTGATTTTAGAAAGAGCTTTGCTTTTTATTTGTGTTGTACTCATTCTAATACAATTAGTTTACATTTCCTAAATATATAAAGAGTTGAGGCTGGGAGGAGGAAATAATTGAATCATGTCATTTAAAAATGTTGGAACAGTCTAAGGAATTTAGTAGGATTAAAGTAATAGAAAATACACAAAACAAAAATTTTATCCTTATTGTTTGCACACATTTATCAGTATTAAAAGCCTCTGTACACACTGTATAGCACAGAGAATGATACTCAATATTTTGTAATAACCTATAATGAAAAAGAATATATATATATGTAAACATATATATATTCTTAAAATATATATATTTTTTAAAAGCCTCTGGACAAAGCTTAGGTTGAATAGATATTTGAGATTGTAGTCAGAGACCACCCCAGGGATTGATTTCTTAGGGTCTGGCCTGGCTATTGAGATTTTTTTTTTTTGAAGTCTCCTCAGGTGAATTCAGTGTGCAGCCAGGATAGGGTACCACTGTACTAGAAGCTGACTCTAGCTTACCGTTTTCACCTTATGCCCCTTCTATCCTGTTTACTTGAGATTATCTTACTCTGCTTAACACATACTTGCTCCCAGCCCCTGCTTTTCCTCTCATTTTCCCTGTGTGGCATGCCCTCTCCCAAGGCCACCCATCTTCAAAGACCATCTCTTCTGTGATATACTTCCTGATAACTCCAATCCTAATTGACTACAACAATTTCTCTCTGTGCCTCACATTTTAGATCAATTATTTTCTAGAACATTGTCCATTTCTTCTTTCAAATTTATGAAGTTATAGTAATGTCTTTTTTTCAGTGTTTTTTTAATTAAAAAAATTTTTTTACTGATGTCTCCAATTCTTGTATTTTTTAATATTTTTAAATTTTACTGAAGTACCATCAGTTACAGTGTGTCAGTTTCTGGTGTACAGCACAATGCCCCAGTCATGCATATACATATATGTTTCATTTTCATATTCTTTTTCATTAAAGGTTATTACAAGATATTGACTATAGCTCCCTGTGCTAGTACTGTCTTATTTTTGATATCTTTCTAAAAATTATAGTTGATTTACAATGTTGTGTTAGTTTCTGGTGTACAGCATAGTGATTAGGTTACACATATATATATGCATTTCATATTTTTTCATTATACATTATTACAAGATAGTGAATATAGTCCCTTGTGCTATATAGTAGGACCTTGTTGTTTATCTGTTTTATATATAGTAGTGTGTATCTGATAATCCCAAACTCCTAATATTTCCCTCCCCACCCCTTTCCCCTTTGGTAACCATAAGTTTATTTTGTTAGTAAGTTCATATGTGTCATTTTTTTTTTCAGATTCCACACAGAAGTGATATCATATGATATTTGTCTTTCTCTTAATGGCCTCTAGATTTGTTACCTTTATTCCTAATGTTTGTTTTTCAGTCATGCCAGAAATTTGTCTATTTTATGTCTTTCTAAGGAACTAGTCTTTTGGTTTGATCCTCTCTGTTGTTTTTGATTTCATTAATTTCTGCTGCCTTCTGCCTTCTACATTCTTTGGGTTTCCATGTTTTTTCTTTTTGTGTTGCGTTCTTAGCTCATTAATATTTTAAGTGATCTTTTCTAACATGTTTATAGAAGACTGTAAATTCTAAGTGCTACTTTAGCCACATTTGTTTTCATTTGCAATTTTTGTTTTTCAGTTCTAGACATTTGCCAGTTCCATTAAGATTTATTCATTGAATAATAAATTTGGAATTGTTTTTTTAAAGTTTCCAAATGTGTAGAGCTTCGGACTGACTTTTGTTTAAAAGAAATTGGTTTGTAAGATAAAGGCTAGTTGTTAAGACCTACTTTGTACCCACCTATGTGGCCAGTGTTTGCTCTGTCTCTGCTTAAAATGTCTGTCTTCTCTAATTATGGGGTGTGGGGTAACACGCTTGTAAATCTATCCAAATAGTAAATTTTGTGATTATTCAACATGTCTTTGTTCTTATGAATGTTTTCTCTGACATATCCGGTTCTGAGAATGATACATTAAAATCCCCTGTGTGACCTGTCACTTTTTCCTTTGTGTTTAAAAGCTATGTCTTTAAGGACATGCAAGTTCCATATTATGTCTCATTGAAAAATTATCACTGTGGACTGACCCTCTGTATTTCTAATTGATTTTTCATTTAAAATTCATTTTGTCTGATAATAGTTTTTATAATTTCTTCTGATGAACATTGCTAAAGGTATTATTCTATAGCCCTGTTTTCAGCCTTTCTGTGTAATATTTTAGATGTATCTTCTTAAACAGCATATAACTGCATTTTGCTTTCTCTTTTAGCTCACCTGAGAAAGTCAACTGAAAAGCTTAATCCAGTTATGTATTACTGATATATTTGGTTTTATTTCTACCATATTTTTTGTCTAGTATTCATTTGTGTTTTCTTCCTGTCTTCTCTTGAATTATTTTTATATATTTTTGAAATTATACAGTATGTGTTTATTCTTTCAGTGGTTAATCTTAATTTCTTAATGTGCATACTTGAAATGTAAAGTTAATCAGAATCTCCATCTTCCTTCAAAATAAGAGACCTTGGAGTATTTTAATTCTGTCATCTCTCACTTCCACGTTTTTGTTGCCTGATGTTTTGATTCTACCATGTCCTCAAGTGAATCATAACTATTATAGTTTTTAGAGCTTATTTAGACTTAATTACATGTGTACCAGTTTTTTTTTTTTGCTTTGTTTTGACTATTGCATCTTGTGTCTCAATTCTTCTGGGCTCGTTTGTTTTTATTGAAGTTAGGGGCACTGACCCTCCGTGCAGTTGAAAATCTGCACAACTTTATAATTAGCCCTCTGTGTCCACAGTTCCACATCTGTGGATTCAACCAACTGCACAGATCATGTAGTACTGTGGTATTTACTGGAATAAATCCGCATATAAGTGGACCTGTATAGTTCAAACCTGTGTTGTTCAAGAGTCAGCTGTGCAATGTTTTGTTTTCAAGGGGTCTGTACATGTTAAATTATCTCAGTCTTGAAAAACGTTCATGTCATCCTCACTCTTGAATTTAAGTTTAAATGGGGATAAAATTCTAGATTGGTAGTTGAAAGTATTTCTGGCCTTTTACTATTAATAATAAGACTAATTATTCATTTCTGGGTAACCTATCATTTCTTCCTAATAACATCATTTCTCCCTAGTTGCCTTTAAGACTTTCTCTCTGTCTATGATGCCCCTCTTCCATTTATGACGGACTAATTTTCTATGTCTCTTAGAGTCTCATTTTTTCCACATCTTTATTTCTTGCAGATCATCCTGGATAATTTCCTCAGTTATGTCTTCTAGTTTTCTTCTCAAATTTGTCTATTTTTAATAGTAAATTATTTTTAAATCTTCTGTTCCTTTTATATAGTGGCCCGTCTCTAACAGTCCTCAACTATTTTTTATCCTTCCCTAAGATACTCTAATATCTAAATTTTCTGAATGCTAATCCTCCTGGATGTGTGTTTGCTGTCACTCGTGGTATATTGTTTTCTTGTATTTTTAAATTTTATAAGTAAACTTCTCTTCAGTAAGGATTCTTTTAAAGAAACTTTTTATTTTGGAATAATTTTAGATTTATCAAAAAGTTGCAAAGATTTCCTGTCTGTCTCCCTAATATTAACACATTACATAAGTCTTGTTCATTTGTCAAAACTAACAAACCAACACCAATACATTACTATTAACTAAACTTTGGACTTTATTCCAATTTCACCAGGTTTTCCTCCATTTTTTCTGTTCCAGGATCCAATCCAGGATATTACGTTGAGCGAGTGGATTGGTTTTTCTGTGGTAGTACCATGTCCCCCCAGAGAAGTTTGGCATTTCTTCAGACAGGCACCCAAGGAGTTTTAGCTGATCCAGAACCAGAACCAGATTTTTAGCTTCTCAGCTTGAGGAATCATACAACATAGGGAGTATTAATTTAGACTCCACAGCTGAAAACCTTGTTATTTCTGTAGGGTTTCACTGGATTTATGCAGGGTCATGAAGATACAGATCATTCAGTGTGAGCTCAGGAATATGTCTCTTGACCCCTTGTGGGCATTAAACCCTCAAGGCATTGAGGAGTACATTCAGTCCAATGTTCTACCACACCCTGTACCCTGGTCATTGATGGAACATAACTCATGAGCCTTTTCTTCTAGTTTTAAATTCGTTTCTGTTCTCTTGGAGATTCATCTGTTTTTAGATGTATATTTAATTCTTAAACATTTTTATCCGGTATCTGGGGTTCTGCCTAGTAGGTGTGGCTGTTTGCTTGCTTGCTTGTTTGTCTGTCTGCCATGTTGCAGGACCTGGATTCTGTGATTTGCAGTGCATTACATGTTGCTTTCTTGTTCTCTAATTGTTCCCTGTGTAAGTCACTTTACTCATAATTGGTTAGGCTCTTTTAATAGTGTTCTTGAGGGCAAGGACACTGTCAGTACTGCCTTTATACCCTCACAGTGACTGGCATAACCTAAGAATGTTTTAGGTTCTCCTATGAGTAATGAATGAACTCCAGATCTTTCAGCTATGTGCCAGAAGCTTAACTGATCTCATGTATATATATTTTCTTAGTTTATTTGAGTTGTTCCACAAATCCTAGTTGTTTTATCTCTAGAATTCTGTGGCATTCTATTTTTGCTTCACATCTTGTTTTCCACTTACTGTATCACTATTTTTATCTAATGGATATATCACAGTATCTCCCACTGTCCTCAAAATAACTAACTCTACCTACCTTGAGGAGTACTTCAATGATCCAGCTTGTATTCTCGTTTTAGACCTATGGACAAAAGCCCCAGATTTTTGTTTCTTTGAGGAGGAAAAGTGGTGACTTCTGTTTCCTAACAGAACCTCCAATATAACTTATACAAATAGGCAAACAAACACCAGAAGGATCCAAGAACAAATAAACTTCTAGACCCAGCAACTCTCTGCAACAAACAGCAGTGGGCACTGCATGCCCACAGAGGTTTGTGGGAGAGCTCCCAGGGTAGGGGAGTTAATTTATCTATTCTTGGATCCTCTTGACCTATTGTGTGATTTTCCATGGAGTAATCTAATTCAAAGAATTAACTGAAAACCTACTGGATTTATATCTTGGGGCATGTGAAGAAGATGATGATGTCTGTCTTCAAGCAGTGCTGATTAATGTCTATGTATATAGCAGACTGTGCAAGCTACTCATCTTCCTACTAGAATAATTCAGGTTTGTACAGTTAATTGTAAAAAGGCCAATACAGTATATTCTATAAATACAGCTATATTAGTTATCTGTAGTTTTATAACAAATTGCTCCATCACTTACTTACCAGTTTAAAATGAACATTTATTATCACAGTTTCTGTGGATCGGGAATCCAGTTGTGAGTTAGCTGGGAGCTTCTGGCTCTCAAGGTCTCTCAGGAAGTTGAAATTAACCAACTGTGGTGGGCTGTGATCTCTAAGGGTTCAACGTGGGGGATGGAAATCAGCTTCTGGGCTCATTCAGGTGACTGTTGACAGGCCTTGGTCCCTCGTCACAGAGGCCTCTCTATATTGCTACCCTATGCCGCCACAGGGGTGCTTGGCAGATGACTTGCTGAGGTGGGGGGGGGGAGAGGTAGAGAGTGGGAGAGATGGGGAGAGACAGGGGGGAGGGAGAATGAGAGAGATGGGGGAGAGAGGGAGGGGTAGAGAGGGGGGTGGAGAGGGAGAGAGAAGAGGAGAGAGAAAGGGGGTAGAGAGAAAGAGGAGGGGGAGAGAGATGGAGAGAGGAGAGAGAATGGGAGAGACAGGGAGAAAGGGGGTGGAGGGAGAGAGGAGAGTGAGAGAAGTGGGGGGAGGGGGGCTAAGGGGGCTGGATGGGGGAGGGGGAGAGGAGGGGGAGGGGAGAGATGGGTGGGTAGAGAGGGGGTGGAGTAGAGAAGGAGGGAGGGGGAGAGAGGAGTGAGGGGGAGAGGGGGAGAGAAAGAATATTCCATAGGCATTTAATTTGGGAACTAGAAGTTCTCAAGGTAGGTTTGCTTTTTACCTTTCATTTTAAAAGTTCTATTGAGATTTAAAATACACATACAGTAAAGTGTAAAAAATTAAGGCAGTTTATATGTCTTTTCAAACGAAACCCTTATCTCAAAAGAACTGGGTAGATATATTTTAAAAATCTAAAAAAAAAAGTGATTCTATATTTTTATTGAAATACAGAGGGAGAGAGGGAAAGAAAGAATGTTCAAGACAGAAGCCACTTTTTGATAATCTAACCTCAGAAGTGACATGCCATCACTTCCAACACACTGAAGTCAGTGAGTAAGTCCTGTCATGCAGAGGTGGGGGGTCATGCAAAGCTGTGCAGCCAGGAGGCTGGACTGTTCGGGGCGTCCTGGACACTGCCTGCCACAGCTACATGGGATTTGCTTCCCTCGGGGATGCACTGAATGACTCACACAAGGTTAACTCAGCTAAGCAACCAAACTCAGGAAGAGCACTGCTTTACAAGTCGGTCTGTCCTCTGCGCTCACTGATCTCGGGGTTCCCATTGCTTTCATGACTAAGCCAAGGCTTTTTTTGGCCCCACCTCCTCAAACATTTCTCTTTAGGAGTTAGAATTCCTGATGGTCAGCAAAAATCAAATGCTGCAAGTTTTCAAATATATCAGCTATTTTTTCATTATCTTGGAAGAGTTTCTAAATCCTGTATGTCTACTCTCTTGAAAAAATCTAGTAATTATGTCATTTCTGTACTACTACACACCTCTTGGTAGAAAAACACTGAAAAGAAATCATTTAAAATTAATAACTTGGTATTCAACTGTTACCCTTTCCTCCACTACCTTTACTTCATGAGGATTAATTATGTGAAATGATGGTTGCTGCAATTTAAAAAATAGAGCAGTGGAGTTATTTGTAATTTGGGAGCAAAAAGATTACATTGTTTTTTCGAATGAATGTTGCGTATTAGCTTCAAATAAGCATGAACAATTCAAATATCTTTCCCCCCCATATTTCAGATATTCTTAGGTCAACTTTAATATTATGCTGTACACCAGAAATCGACACAACACTGTAAACCGACCACATTTCAATTTAAAAAAAAGAAAAAAAAAAGGAATAATTACTGGGTTAAGGGAAATTCAGCAATAAGAAAAACTGCAGATAAAACTGTAATCTTCTAGGATTCTCTAAGAGGATACTGATAAACTGATAAATGAATATGTCTAAAGTCCTCTCCAGAACAGTAAGTGTCTAGAAAGCACGATTGAAGGAATTTCTGATAGTCTGGTTGTGCAGGTTTGTGTTCAGGGGAGTACAAAAGATTCACAAAAACCAAAAAGAGAACACAAGCATAATACAAAAGGAAACCAAAGAAACAAAAGCCAAAAAGAAATACAAAATCAACTGGAAAACAATGCATCTGTTACCATTTTAAACCTTGTCAATAATTACCTTAAATGACAAGGGACTAAATGCTCCAATCAGAAGACAAGAGTGGCAGACTAGATAAAAAACAAGAGTCTACAATATGCTGCCTCCAGGAGACCCACCTTAGGGTGAAGGACACACATAGAAAGTGAGAGGATGGAAAAAGACTGCATGCAAATGGGAATGACGGGAAAGCATACAAAATCTATGGGCTGCAGCCAGAGCAGTTCTTCGAATTTCACAGGCCTTCCTCAGAAAACAAGAAAAACATCAAATAACCTAACCTCCCACCGAAAAGAATTTTTAAAAGGACAAATAAAACCTAAAGTCAGAAGGAGGAAGGAAACAAAGATCAGAGAGGAAATAGAGATTAAAAATCAATAGAAAAAGGTAGAGTTCAGTGATAGAGTGTGTGCTCAGCATGCACGAGGTCCTGGGTTCAATCCCCAGTCCCTCCATTAAAATAAATAAACCTATTACCCCCCGCCCCCCCAAAATCCAAAAATTAATAGAAAAAAAAATCGGTAAAACCAAGAGCTGGTTCTTTGAAAGGGTAAATAAAATCAACAATCCCCTAGCTAGGCTCATCAAGAAGAAAAGGACCCAAATATTGAGTTTTTAAGAGCTCAATACAGTCATTCCATTGATATTTATTAAACACCTACTATGTGCTAGACACTGCTCTGAAAGTGGGGCTGCAGTTGTGACAAGACAGAGCAGACCCTTTCCCTCATGGAACTTACGATTTTATGGAAGCAGACAGATGACAAACGTATGAATGAGTAAAATTAGATGTTTCAGAAAGAAAATGAAAACAGTCCAACTTTCACTACATGGTTGAATTCTTTTCTGAGCCCAGGCAGACAGGCTGACATCATCTCAACTTAATTTAAAAGGTGGGCAAACATCGACCTGAAGCTTTGGGTTGGGCACTGTGGCCACAGGTGTGCGTATTTATTATGGAAACCAGCCATATGTGGTTTAGTCAACAAGGCTAAAGACCTCCCCCAAATAAGGATCCTGAAGACGCTTCCAGAAATTCAGTTCCTCTCTAATTATAGCTATTTCCTTGCAAAGAAGAGTTAACGCCATGCAGAAGGGCATAATGGTGTTCACAGTGCATCCATTAACACGGAATGTGCACACTGTCCTCACGGTTCATGAGCTTCGTACACCAGCTCCGTCCCTGCACCATCAGGCCGCACCAGTTCTACGTGATGTATATGGGGCTTTCCTGTGACAGGTTTGAAGAAAGGGTTTCATAGCTTTAAGAAAAAAAGTTTGAGTACCACTGGATTATGACGCTACTGAGAGAAATCAGAGCTACACAAAATGTGGGCTTTGCTGGGGAGCTTGTTACACATGCAGAATCTCAGGCCCTACCCAAAATCCGAATCGGAATCTGCACTGTAACAAGATCTCCAGGAGATTCATAGACACAAACATTTGAGAAGTACTGACAAAGGCCGCTGGTTTCCAATCTTGACTGTTCTTTGGAATCACCTGGGAGTGAAGGCTCCCTAGAGGACTTGGAGGTGCAGTCAGGTTTGAGAACACCGATTTAGGTCACTGAGCCCAAAGAATGATCGGTGTCCTAAAACTGCAGGCTGTTTGGCTTACACTATAAGCCTGGTTCTCCAGGTGGCCAGTCAGCTAGAATCCTCTGCCACTGGGGGGAGGTGACAGCCCCGCAGCCCACCGCCCTTCTTGCACATGGAAGCCAGTACGTAATAAATGGAGAATGCCTATTCTTGTAAGTGGGTGGGGGGAGTGGTGAGGGCAATGAGAATTCCTTTCCAGCAGATGGTATCATTTATCAGCTGGTTTAGAAAGCAGCAAGACCTCATTTTTATGCAGTGATTTCTCCCGCTTTACCAAGGATTAATAACTCAGTAGAAACACTCAGACTAGCCAGCCTGCTACTCACCCTACCCAGTTTAAATTTATTTTATGTAATTGTATGCAACAATTTAGCTGTGAAATTCCTCCAGGGCAGGAAGCCACATGGATCACTCAAAACCACTGAAAGCAGTAAATGGAAAGCTTATGCATTCGTTAAGAGGGGAGCCGGTGCCTGAACACTCAGAAGAGGACAGCTTTGGGGGGACTGCTTCCTTCTTTTACCCGCTCTGCCCCTCAGAAATATAGTTTGACAAATTCAATCTGCACTAGGTATTTCTGATTTTTTAAAAAGGAAGACGGATCCATGGAACTGGGCAAGCACAGACTCTATTTTTAAAATTCCAATATATTAAATTCTCTGTGGCCCCAAAGTTGCCTTAACAGAACGAGTGGAGCTGAGTTAGTTGAAGTGGGAAGTTCTGTTTTTCTTGCTCAAGGAGCGGCCTACACTGAGCTTTCTGTTGTAGGACATGCAGGCCTGTCCGTGATAACAAGCAAGAAATCTAAGCCGGTACCTGCAGAAGCTTGGCATTCTTTTCACTTAACAGCTGAAGGTAGTAAAACTCCCAAGAGTCATATCTTCCAAACCCAGTATCCGTAACAGCTGAAATGCCAGGATATGCTTACATTGCAAAGCTAGAATTTCTACTCCAGATATAAGTACCATTTCACATAAATCCATCGTGCAAATACCCATTGCCCGTCTACCAGTGCGCACATGATCAATGGGTAAATGTGGAGTAGCGGGATCCACCTGGAGATAAATTATTACAGGTGATTCTCTATCTACCCAGTTCATTTGGGATAATAGCGTTTCATTTCAAAAGATATATAAATAGTAAAAATTCAAATTGCCTTAAATTTTTTTACACTTTACTGGTGTACTTTAAATCTCAATAGAACTTTTAAAAGGAAAGGTAAAAAGAAAACCTACCCTGAGAGCTTCTAGTTCCCAAATTAAATGCCTATGGAATATTTCTAACTCATTTTTCACCAATTACTAGTTTGAAACTACTCTGCTTTGGCATCAGAAAGTGCCTCATTCTTCCACTTTCAGATTGGACATACCTGTCCCAGTCCCTGAAGTGTAAATTGCTCATAAGCAAGAAGTAGGATGATATTAGAAAATAGGGTAAATTAAATGCCAATCAAGAATAATGGTGTCTCAGAAATGTCCGATGAATGCTAGCGTTACCACTGCACTACACAGACGTATTTTGCAAGCAGAGCCATAGCTAGTGAGCAGTGCCGTGTAGAAGCACTGACAGGATGGGAGTCCAGAGACTTACCAGCTTAGGCCTCAGAATTTCCTAGGAGACTTGTATAAGTCTCTTAGATGCCTACCACTTCATTTTCCTCATCTACAAAATCAGGATGGGACTAGATGTTTCCAAAGACTCTCAAGATCCCTTTGATATCTTATAGCTCAAAGACTGGTCGGTCCAGTGACCACCCTAGTCCTTTGAGGATTCTTTGTAACTAAGACAATTGGGAATTAAGCCAGACCTCGCCAACCAAAGGGCAGTTCCACCAATGGAGAGCCAGCCTCCAGCCCCTCCAGCCACCACCAACATCCACACAGTGTCTATGCGATGCCACACATACACACCGTTGTGGGCAAGATTTGTGGAAGATCACATTTCTACTCTTAGATTTCAATATTTTTACCTTTTTACAGGAGTTACTGCCTAAGGGAGAAACTCATGCAATTTTAAATGCATGAATCAAAATGAAGACTATGTGACTTATAAATCTGTAGAATTAGGAATAACAGAAATAAATAAAATACAATATTAAAAAAAAGTCCTCTACCAGAGAAGAATTAACAGGGAAGTTATTTTGGTTTTAAAATAGGTTCAGATAAGGAACTATCAATTTTAGCAAAATTGGAGTACAAGGGGCCAGATTTACCCTCCTGCCTGAAACAACCAACACCTAGGCAAAATGTATGAAACGACAGATGTGAAGACACTGAAATCAGACACAGAAGAATAGTAATCCCCAAGAGACGGAAACAAAGAGGAAGTGAGCAGTCTGATTCCCTCAGCTCACTGACTTGTGATGGAGGGAGAGGAAACCTCCTGAGGCACCATCCCTGAGTTGAACATAGAAAGCAGAGAGTCCAGGGAGACCAAAGCAGCTAGAGTTCGCAGGACAGAGTGCTGGAGAGGACAGAGCTGCACAGAGAGAGAACTCCAGAGGTCACAGAGGAGCACCCTTAAGTATTCGGGAGAATAGGGATTTGTGCTCGTGTGTGGGAAAACTACCCCAGACTGGTGGATGAAACAGTGCTTGAGGCTCACACAGGTGCAGGGATAGTTCCTATCCTCATCAGCAAGTCCAGAAAAACAATTCCCAGGGCATTGGGCAGAGTATTCAAAAGGGTCTAAAACATAGTTCAATTACTTCAAAACCATTTAATACCTTCAAGCCTTTTTAAAAAAATATTTGTTAGGGGAACCAGAGCCACGTTTATCCTAAGGCTAATTATTCCCCACTGCTGAGGCAAGTACTGGATATTTTTGTATTCCTGTAAGTAAATTCCCCAAACTTGTTGAAACCTATAAACCCAGATATCCAAGAAGCTTAACAAAGCCTGAATACAAAAAGACGAAGAGAACTACTTTAAGGCACGTATCATAAGCAAATTGTACAAAATCAGTGATAAAAGGAAAAACTTTTAATTCACCAGAGTAAAAAGAGGTGACGTCCAGAGAAACAAAGGTAAGGATGATAATAAACTTCTGTTGGGAAAGAAAAATGTAAGAAAGATGACAGTTGCAAATGATCAAATGTTTAGATCTCTGCAAAATTCTTATGTTGAAATCCTGTTCCCCAAGGTGATGGTATTAGGAGGTGGGGGGTCTTTAGGAGGTGATTAGATCATAAGGATGAAGCCCTCATGAATGGCATTGTGCCCTTATAAAAAAAAAAAAAAAGACCCCAGAGAGCTCCCTAGTCCCTTTAACCATGTGAAGTTGCAGTGAAAGCATGGCTGTCTACGAACCAGGAAGTGGGCCAGATACCTCACCAGACACCAAATCAGATGGTACCTTCATCTTGGACATCCTGGCCTCCAGAATTGTAAGAAATTAAGTGTTTGTTGTTTAAGCCACCCAGTATATGATATTTTTATTATAGCAGCTGGAGCAGACTAAGCCAACAATTGAATAGCATCTTTTAAAAACTGAAAGGAAACAAAAAAAAAACAATTAACCTAGAATTTTTTACTCAGCAGAAGTTATCTTTCAAGCCACAAGGAAATAACGACTTTACAGACATAAAAAAATCTGAAAGAATTCACCACCAATAGACCCATGCTATAAAAAATGTTAAAAGAGGTCCTTTAGGCAGAAGAAAAATGATACTAGCTGGAAATACGTATCTACACAATAAAGAGCATCAGAAACAGTAACTACTTGAGTAAATATATGACTTTTTTCTTTTACTTTTATTTAAAAGATAATTGACTGTTTAAACAAGAATAATAGCATTGTGGCATGAGTTGTACATGTAAAAACAAAATATAATAGCACAAAGCTCGGGAGGGGAAAAATGGAAGAATGCTATTGTAAGGCTCTTTCAATATATGTGAAGTAGCATAGCATCACTTGAAGGTTAGATTGTGATTAAAGATATATACTATAAATCCTAAAGCAACCAATAAACCTAAAAGTCATAATTAAGAAGTCAACCAGTGGAATAAAATAGGATTTTAAAAGTATTCAATTTAAAAGGAGATAGGAAAAAAGAACAAAGCACAGGTATGACAAAAAACATGTAGCAAGATAAAAGTTTAAACCTAACTATATCAATAATCATATTAAATGTAAGTGGACTAAAGGCCCCAATTAAAAGGTAGAGACTGTCAGATTGTATTAAAAAAGCAAGACCCAACTATATGGAACCTATGAGAACACACTTTATAACTATAAAGACGTAAGTAAGTTAAAAAGTAAAGAGATGGAAAAAGATATGCTATGCTAACACTAATTGACAGAAAGCTGGAGTGACTATATCACTGTTAAACAAATTAGATTATAGAGTAAAGAATACGACCAGTGTAAAGAAGGTAATTAATGATAAAGGGATCATCAGAAATAACAATTGTGAAAATTTAAGCACCTAATAAATCATGCAAACATGATATAACTACAAAGAAATAAACAAATCTAATCTACAATTATAGTTGGAGATTTCAATGCCCCTTTCTCAACAATAATGTTTTTAAAAGCAAAAAATAAATCATAAAGGATATAGTAGACTTGAACAAAATCAACCAACTTTATACAGAATATTTACCAAGATAGAACATATTATGGGCCATAAAATAAGTTTCCATAAATTTAAAGATTAAAACTTATAAAAAGTATATTTTCTAAGAATATTAAAATATATGTATGTATATGCATGACTGGGGCATTGTGCTGTACACCAGAAACTGACACATTGTAACTGACTGTACTTTAATTTTTTTAAAAAAATATATTTTCTGACCATAGTGGAGTTTAAATAGGAATCAATAACAAAAAGACCTCTGGAAATTCCTCAAATATTTTAAAACTATACATAGTTCTAAATAATCTGTGGTTCAAAGAAAAAAGTGTTTTGAACATAAAGAAAATAAAGTCATCACATTAAAATTTATGGAAAACTGCAAAAGCAGTATTTAGTAGGACATTTAAAGCACTAAAAATTAGAAAATAATCACATTTCAATGTTAAATGAATGACTACAACTTCCACCTGAAGAAACTAGAGAAAGAAGAAATTAAACCCAGAATAAGCAGAAGAAAGGACATAATAAAAAACAGTGGAAATCAATGAAAAAGAAAACAAAATAACAATAGACAAAATCATTTAAACCAATAGCTGGTTCTTTGAAAAGATCGATATAATTGATAAACCTACAGTGAGAATTATCAGGGAAAGGATAAACACAAATCACCATTATCAGAAATGAGTGGAGTGACACTAATACAAAGTCTTCAGATATTAAAGGGGTAATAGTATATTATGAACTATTTTATATAATTACACCTGAAAATTCAGATGGCTAAAAATTTCTTGAAAGGCAGAAAATACCAAACTTCACTCAAGAAGATAAGTTTAACAGGAATAGCCCTTCTATCTATTACAGACATTAAAATAATAGTTTAAAATATTCCCCCACAAAGACTCTCAACAAATTAGGTATAGAAGGAACATACCTCACCACAGTAAAGGCCCTGTGAGAAAAGCCCACAGCTAACATCATACTCAATGGTGGAAAACTGAAAGCTTTTCCTCTGAGACCTGGAGCAAGGCAAGGATGCCCACTCTTGCCACTACTATTCAGCATAGAACTAGAAGTCCTAGCCAGAGTAATTAGGCAAGAAAGAGAAATAAAAGGTATCCAAATCAGAAAGAAAAAAGTAAAAGTAGCTCTGTTTGCAGATGACATGATCTTATATGTAAGAAAACCCTAAAGACTTTGCAAAAAAAAAAAAAAAACCTATTATAATTAATAAAAAATTCAGCAAAGTTGCAGGATACAAAACCAACATACAAAACAGTTGTTTCTATACACTAACAATGAACTGTCCAAAAAGGAAATTTAAAAAAATCCCATTTACAATAACACAAAAAAAAATCTAGGAATAAACTTAACCAAAGATACGAAAGACTTGTACACTGAAAACTATAAAATGCTGATGAAATAAATTAAAGCAGACACAGATAAATGGAAAAATATCCATGTTCTTGGATTGGAAGGATGAATATTCTTGAAATACCCATACTACCCAAAGTGATATGCAGATTTAATGCAATCTCTATCAACACCAATGACATTCTTTAGAGAAAGAAATAACTATCCTAAAATTCATATGGAAGCACAAAAGACCCCAAATAGCCAAAGCAATTTTGAGCAAGAAAGACAAAGCTGGAGGCATCAAACTTCCTGATTTCAAAATATATTACAAAGCTACAGTAATCAAAACAGTATGATACTGACCTAAAAAGAGACACAGACCAATGGAACAAAATTGAGAGCCAAGAAATAAACTCACATCCTTAAGATCAACTAATATTTGACAGAGATGCCAAGAATACACATTGGGGAAATGATAGTCTCTTTAATAAGTGGATTCCTATCTTAAACTTTACTTAAAAATCAAATTAAAAATGGATTAAAGACTTACACATAAGACCTGAAACTATAAAACTCCTAGAAGAAAACATATGGAAAAAAGCTTCTTGACACTGGCCTAGGCAGTGATTTCCTGGATATGATACCAATAGCACAGGCAACAAAAGCAGAAATAGACAATCGGGATTGCATTGAGCTAAAAAGCTTCTGCACAGCAAAGGAAACAGTCAACAAAATGAAAAGGCAATCTATGAAATGGGAGAAGATATTTGCAAACCATATATCTGATAAAGGGTTAATATCCAAAATACATAACGAACACCTACAACTCAAAAGCAAAAAAAAAAAAAAAAAAAAAAAAAAAAAATCAAATAACCTGATTTAAAAATTGACAAAGAAATAGACATTTTTCCAATGAAGACATACACATGGCCAACAGGTATATGAAAAGGTGCTCAACATCACTAATCACCAGAGAAATGCAAATCAAAAGCACAATGATATCATCTCACAGCTGTTAGTATGGCTATTATAAAAAGTTTTGGTAGGGGTATGGAGAGAAGTGAACTCTCATACACTCTTGGAATCAATGTAGAGTGATGCAGCCACTATGGAAAAAAGTACAAAGGTTCCTAAAAAATATAAAAATAGAACTACCATATGATCCAGCAATCCTACTTCTGGGTATATGTCCAAAGGAATTGAACTCAGGATATCAAAGAGATATCTGCACTCTCATGTTCACTGCAGCATTATTCACAATAGCCAAGATATGGAAACAACCTAAAGACCTCCTGAGCCACAAACACCTCTAGACATGCCCCTAGAAACGGCCCTGCCCACCAGAGTGCCAAGACCCACCTCCATCCACCAGCAGGCAGGCAGTGGCCCCTCCCACCAGGAAACCTGCACTAGGCTCTAGACCAGCCTCACCCACCAGGTGGCAGACACCAGAAGCAAGAAAACTATGATCCCACAGCCTATGGAACAAGTTCCCAAACTCAGGCCAGACTACCCTGGGAGCAGCTGGCCCCTGGCCCTTGGGTAACAAGAGGGGAGTGCACTGCTAGAATGCATAGAAAGTCTCCTACAAAGGGCCACTTCTCCAAGGTTGAGAAATGTAACTAATCTACCCCATACATAAAAATACAAATAGCAATTTAGACAAAATGAGGCGGTAGGGGAATGTTTCAGACAAAGGAACAAGATAAAATCCTAGAAGAAGGACTAAGTGATGTGGAGACAGGCAATCTACCTGCGAAAGAATTCAGAGTAATGATTGTAAAGATGATCACAGAACTCAGGAGGACAATGGATGCACAGAGCGATAAGTTAGAAGTTTTTAAAGAGAAAATATAAAGAAAAACCAAACAGATGAAGAACACAATAACTGAAATGAAAAATACACTAGAAGGAACCAATAATAGGCTAAATGAAGCAGAAGAATGGATCACTGAGCTAGAAGACAGAGTAGTGAAAACTACTACTGCAGAACAAAGAATGAAAAGAAATGAGGACAATTTAAGAGACCTCTGGGACAACATCAAGTGTACTAATATTCTCATTATAAGGGTCCCAGAAGGAGAAGAGAGAAAGGGTCTGAGAAAATATTTCAACAGATAATAGCTGAAAACTTCCCTAATCTGGGAAAGGAAACAACAGTCACCCAAGTCTGGGAAGCACAGAGAGTTCTATACAAGATTAACCCTAAGAGGAACACACCTAGACATATTGTAATTAAAATGAAAAATTAAAGATAGAGAGAATATTAAAAGTAACAAGGGGAAAGCAACAAATAACATACAAGGGAACTACCATAAGACTATCAGCTGCTTTTTCAGCAGAAACTTCAGGCCAGAAAGGAGCGGCACAATATATTTAAAGTGATGAAAGGGGAAAACCTACAACCGAGAATATTCTGCCCAGCAAAGCTCTCATACATCAAATTTGATGGAGGAACCAAAAGCTTTACAAACAATGCTAAAGAATTCAGCACCACCAAACTAGCTTTACAACAAATGCTAAAGGAATTTCTCTAGGTGAAAAAGGCCACAACTAGAAACAAGAAAATTATGAAATGGAAAAGCTCACCAGTAAAGGCAAACATACAGCAAAGTCAGGAAGTCATCTACAAACTAGTAGGAAGGTTAAAAGACAAAAGTAGTAAAGTCATCTGTATCCACAATAAGCAGTTAAGGGACACACAGAACAATTACATGTATAATATGATGTCAAAAACAGTAATTGTGAGGGGAGGAGAGCTCAAATTCAGGGTATTTAAAATACATTTGAAATTAAAATATCAGTGACTTGAAGCAATTTTATATATGTGTGTGTGTATGTGTATATAGATATATAGACTGTTATACTGAAACCTCATGGTAACCATAAACCAAAAATCAGTAATAGATATAAATACAAAAAAGAAAAATGAATCTAAACATAATACTAAAGACAGTGACCAAATCACAAGAGAACAAAAGATGAAATGGAAAAAAAAAAAGACCTACAAAAACAAATCCAAAATAATTAACAAGATGGCAATAAAAGCATATATTTCGATAATTAAATGTGAAAGGACTAAATGCTCCAACCAAAAGACATAGGCTGGTGGAATGGATACAAAAACAAAATCCATATATTTGCTGTCTACAAGAGACTCACTTCAGATAGACACACATACAAAGTGAGGGGATGGAAAAAGGTATTCTATGCAAATGAAAATTAAAAGAATGCCACAGCAATACTTACATTAGACAAAACAGACTTTGAAATAAAGATTGCTACAAGAGACAAAGAAGGACACTACCTAATAATCAAGGGATCAATCCAAGAAGATATAATTGTAACTATATATGCACCTAATATAGGAGCACCTCAATATATAAGGTAAACGTTAACAGAAATAAAAGGAGAAATCGACAGTAATAGTGCGGGACTTTAACACCCCACTCACATCAATGGAGAGATCACCCAGACAGAAAATCAACACAGGCCTTAAATGACACAGTAGACCAGATAGATGTAATCGATATTTATAGAGCATTCCATCCAAAAGCAGCAGAATATACATTCTTTCCAAGTGCACATGGAACATTCTCCAGGATAGATATATGCTGGTCCACAGAGCATGCCTGGGTAAATTTAAGAAAACTGAAATCACATCAAGCATCTTTCCCAGCCACAACACTATGAGATGAGAAATCAACAAGAAAAAAACTGCAATAAAACACAAACACGTGGAGGTTATGCAATATGCTACTAAACCAATGGATCATGGAAGAACATTTTAAAAAATTAAAAATACCTAGGGAGGAGGGTATAGCTCTGAGAGAGTGCATGCTAAGCATGCACGAGGTCCTGGGTTCAATCCCCAGTACCTCCATTTAAAAAAGTATATAAACAAATAAACCTAATTAACCTCCCCCCACCAAAAAAAAAACCTAGAGACAAATCAAAATGAAAACATGACAATGGGATGAAGCAAAAGCAGTTCTAAGAGGGAAGTTTACAGTGATAGAAGCTAACCTCAGGAAACAAGAAAAATTTCAAATAAACAACCTAACCTTACACCTAAAGCAACTAGAGAAAAAACAAAACCCAAAGTTAGCAGAAGGAAAGAAATCATAAAGATCAGAGCAGAAATAAATGAAAGAAACAAAAAAAACCCAAACAGAAAAGATCAATGAAACTAAAAGATGGTTCTTTGAAAAGATAAACGAAATTGATAAACCTTTAGTCAGACTCATCAAGAAGAAAAGGGAGAGGGCCCAAATCAATAAAATCAGAAATCACAGTGGAGGAGTTACAGTTGGCACCATAGAAATAAAAAGAATCATAAGAGGCTACTACAAGCAATAATACACCAATAAAATGGACAACCTAGAAGAAATGGACAGATTCTTAGAAAAGTACAATCTCCCAAGACTGAATCAGGAAGAAATAGAAAATATGAATAGACCAATTACCAGAACCGAAATTGAGTCAGTAATTTAAAAACTCTCAACAAACCAAAGTCCAGGACCAGATGGCTTCACAGGTGAATTCTACCAAACATTTAGAGAAGAGTTAACGCCTATTCTCCTTAAACTATTCCAAAAAATTCCAGAGGAAGGAACACTTCCAAACTCATTCTATGAGGCTAGCATCACCCCAATATCAAAACCAGACAAAGATGTCACAAAAAAATAAAAAATAACTGATGAGCACAGATGCAAAAATCCTCAACAAAATACTAGCAAACAGACTCCAACAATACATTAAAAGGATCATACATCATGATCAAGTGGAATTTATTCCAGAGATGCAAGGATTTTTCAATATTGGCTAGTCAATCAATGTGAGACACCACATTAACAAACTGAAGAATAAAAACCATATATCATCTCAATAGATGCAGAAAAAGCTTTCGATAAAATTCAATTCAATTCATAAAAATCATTTATGATAAAAACTCTTCATAAAATGGGCATAGAGGGAACATACCTCAATAAAATAAAGGCCATATATGACAAACCCACAGCTAACATCATACTCAGTGGTGAAAAGCTGAAAGCATTTCCTCTAAGATCAGGAACAAGACAAGGATATCCATTCTCATCACTTTCATTCAACATAGTTTTGAAAGTCCTAGCCACAGCAACCAGAGGAGAAAAATAAAGAAAAGGAATTCAAATTGGAAAAGAAGAATCACTGTTTGCAGATGACATGGTACTGTGCATAGAAAATCCTAAAGATGCTACCAGAAAACTACTAGAGCTCATCAATTTTACTAAAGTTGCAGGATACAAAATTAGTATAGAGAAATCTGTTGCATTTCTATACACTAACAACATAATATCAGGAAAAAAATTAACAATCCCATTTACCATCACATCAAAAAGAATAAAATACCTATGAATTAAACCTACCTAAGGTGGCAAAAGAGCTATACTTTGAAAACTGTAAGATGCTGATGAAGAAAATTCAAGATGACACAAACAGATGGAAAAATATACTGTGTTCTTGAATTGGAAGAATCAATATTGTTAAAATGGCCATACTAGCCAAGGCATTATACTGATTCAATGCAATCCCTACTAAATTACCAACTGCATTTTCCACAGAACTGGAACAGAAATTTTAAAATTTGTGTGGAAACACAAAAGACCCTGAATAGCCAAAACAATCCTGAGAAAGAAGATTGGAGCTACAGGAATCACACCCCGTGATTTCAGACTATATTACAAAGCTACAGTAATCAAAACAGTATGGTACTGGCATGAAAAACAGCCACATAGATCAATGGAACAGGACAGAAAGCCCAGAAATAAACATATGCACTTATGGTCAATTAATCTATAACAAAGGAGATAAGAATATACAATGGAGAAAAGATAGTCTCTTCAATAAGCAGTGTTGGGAAAACTGGACAGTTACATGTAAAAGAATGAAATTAAAACATTCTCTAACACTATATTCAAAAATAGACTCAAAATGGATTAAAGACCTAAAAGTAAGACCAGATACTCTAAAACTCCTAGAGGAAACATAGGCAGAACACTCTTTAACATAAACTGCAGCAATATTTTTCATTTGTCTCCTAGAGTAATGGAAATAAAAGCAAAAATAAGCAAATGGGACCTAATTAAACTTAAAAGCTTTTGCACAGCAAAGGAAACCATAAACAAAATGAAGAGACAACCTACAGAATGGGAGAAAATATTTACAAATGATGTAACTGATAGATTAATTTCCCAAATATAAAAACAGCTCATACAGCTTAATATCAAAAAACAATCAAAAAATGGGCAGAAGACCTAAACAGACATTGCTCCAAAGAAGGCATACAACCAACAAACACATGAAAAGATGCTCAATATCACTAATTGTTAGAGAAATGCCAATGAAAACTTCAGTGAGGTATCACCTCACACCAGTCAGAATGGCCATCATTAAAAAGTCTACAAATAATGTTGGAGAGGGTATGGAGAAAAGGGAACCCTGCTACACTGTTCATGTGAATGTAAATTGGTGCAGCCATTATGGAAAACAGTATAGAGGTTCCTTAAAAACTAGGAATAGACTTAACAATATGATCCAACAATCCCAGTTCCGGGCATATATCCAGAGAAACTCTAACCCAAAAAGATCCATGCACCCCAATGTTCAAAGCAGCACTATGGCTGCTTGGCTATGTACAACAGCCAAGACTTGGAAGCAACCTAAATGTCCACTGACAGATGAATGGATAAAGAAGTTGTGATATACATATACAATGGAATACTACTTAGCCATAAAAAAGAATGAGATAGTGCCATTTGCAGCAACATGGATGGGTCTAGATTATCATACGAAGTGAAGTCAGTCAGACAGAGAAAGACAAATACCATATGATATCACTTATTGTGGAATCTAAAAAAAAAAGGATACAAATGAACTTATCTACAAACCAGAAATAGACTCACATAGAAAACAAACTATGGTTACTAAAGGAGAAGAGAGTGA
This sequence comes from Camelus bactrianus, assembly GCF_048773025.1. Taxonomy (NCBI): domain Eukaryota; kingdom Metazoa; phylum Chordata; class Mammalia; order Artiodactyla; family Camelidae; genus Camelus; species Camelus bactrianus. The sequence goes on from NC_133575.1 coordinate 30,368,127, forward strand.
TGGGGAGGCATAATTAACAGTTTGGGATTAACAGAAACACACTACATATAAAATAAACAACAAGGACCTACTGTATAGCACAGGGAACTATATTCATTATCTTGTAATAATGTATAATGGAAAATGTGTGTGTGTGTGTGTATGTATGTGTGTATATATATATATATATATATATATAATCACTATACTGTACACCTGAAATTAAGAGAACATTGTTTATCAACTATACTTCAATTTAAAAAAAAAAAAGGAAATCCTGCCTTTTGCAACAACATGGATGAACCTAGAATCAATATTAACATTATGCTAAGTGAAATAAGCCAGACACAGATAGACAAATACTACATGATACCACTGATATTATGAATTTAAAATAGTCAAATTCACAGAAGCATATTGTAGAACGGTGGTTGCCAGGGGCTGGGGGAGGAGGAAATAGGGAAGTATTAGTCAAAGGATTAAAAGTTTCAGTTATGTGAGATGAAGTATTTCTGAAAACTGAAGAAAAAGGGGTGGGGGAAAATTCTCAAATCATTCTATAAGGACAGCATTATTCTTATACCAAAACCTGAAAAAGACATTAAAGAAAACTACAGACCAATACCCCAATGAACATGGATTAAAAAAATTCTAAACAAAATTGCAACAAATCAAATCCAACAATATATAAAAACAATAATGTTTTAATACAGAGGGTTTATCACAAGAATTGTCCCTTCTCTTCTACTCTGATCTGAAAGTTCTAGCCAGGATAATCACACAAGAAATAAAATGCATCTACAACATGGAGGACTCTCAGTCATTATGCTGAGTGAAAGAAACCAGTCAGAGATCATATTGTATGCTTCTATTTATATGAATATAAATAATAAGCATATTTATAGAGACAAAGTAGATTAGTGGTTGCCTATGGGTAGACAGGTAGGGGCATGGATGATGGGGAGAAATGGGGAGTGTTAAAGGATCCAGGGTTTCTTTCTGAGACAATGAAAATGTTCTACAGTTGATTATGGTGATGGTTACACACCTCTGGATGTACTAAAATCACTGAATTTTACACTTAAAATAGGTGAATTATATGCTAAGTGAATTAAATCTAAATAAAGCTGTTACAAAAGTTTGTCAATTATTGTTTATTATTTTTAAAAGGTATGGTTTGTGTCACTGAATTCTTCTGAGTTTTCCTCTCAGTGTGGTTGATTGAAAAAATGGAATCCTTGTGCAGGTTAGCAATTCCGTCTGCATTGCATTGTGTCATTTTCTTAAGTTAATTCAGGTTGTAACATTATACAAAGGGTGTTTGAATTTCTTGAATTCTTAGCACATCTGCTTGCTAAATAGTAATTTCTATTTGACTGAATACTCATTTCTGTGTATGTTAATATTTTAAAATTTTGTTTCCATAGACAATCGTATGCTTTTCCTGGCTATGAGATTGCAAGCTTATGTCATTCAAGGAAGGGAGTATCTTTGTTTTTAAACTTTTGATGTGTAAGAGGCAAACAGAAATTACTCATAATCATGTATTTCACGAATTTTCACAAGCTAAACACACTCGTATCACTAGCACCAAGATCAAGATATAGAACATTCCCAGCTTCCCAGAAATGCTCTTGTGTTCAAAAGAGAATTTTTTTTTTGACTGTGGTAAAAAAAAAAAAAAACCACCAAACATAAAAATTATCGTCTTAACTATTAAGTGCACAGTTCAGTAGTGCTAAGTATGTTCACACTGTAGTGCAATTAATTAATCTCCAGAAATTTTTCATCTTGCAAATCCGAAATGCTATACCCATTAAACAACTCTCCATTTCTCACTTCCCCTATCCCCTGATAACCACCACTCTACTTTCTGTTGCTATAAATTTGATTAGTTTAGATACTTCATATAACTGGAATCATACAGTATTTTTCTTTTTGTGACTGTCTTATTTCACTTAGCATAATGTCCTCAAGGTTCATCCATGTTGTAGCATGTGACTGGATTTCCTTCCCTTTTTAAGGCTAATAATATTCCATTGTATGGACAGACCATATTTTGTCTATCCATTCAGCTGATGGACATTTGGGTTGCAAATATGAGAATGCTTTTTAATACTAAAAATATCTAACATTGATAATATTAATATCAGGAACTATTCTAAAGGCTTTATCCCATTTAATTTTCACAACAATAATATGAATTAGGAAGCACTCTCATTGACCCCATTTTACAGATTAATAAACTGAGCAATAAGGTTAAGCAACTTTCCTGAGTACACAGCAGTGGAGTTGGGATTCTCACTGAATCAGACTGGCACCAGTGCCCCATGCTTAACCACCATACTATGCTGCCTCTTTTTTTTTTTTTTTTTTTTGGTGTATATATATATATATATATTTTTTTTTTATTGATATATAGTCAGTTTACAATGTTGTGCCAATTTCTGGTGTGCAACATAATGCTTCAGTTATACATGAACATACATATATTCGTTTTCGTATTCTTTTACACCATAAGTTACAAGATATTGAATACAGTTCCCTGTGCTACACAGTATAAATTAGTTGTTTATTTTATATTTATTAGTTAGTATTTTCTATAATGATACTGTAAAGTATCTCTTAGGAAGTTTTGCCCACGTGTGTGCTCGTAAAATGTTCAGGTCTCCCAATTACAGACCCTCTTAATTAAAAACGTGAGTATTCCCTCTTGGAGTCTCAAATTTCTTTCAATTTTGACTCATTTACTTTAATATCATAAAGCATATTTATTAAGCACTCGACCTTCTAAAGCTTCTTTTCTTGTTCTGACCAAGCGTTTCAGATATGTCATACATTGAAAAGAAGTAATCAAAATTAGCTTCATGTACTCAATTCTATAAAAAGTTATTAGCAATTAATACAGAATGAAGGGGGTGGGGAGTAATTAGCCCTCTTGCCCTGAAAATTAATGGGTCCTTTTCATTATGCTCCTAAGGAGTATTTTACCCAATAACATTCCACTTCTGATTAACGTAAAATGAAAACTACATTATTTGAGAATGCTGGCTACAAAACAATTACAAACCACAAATCTCACAAAGATTAACAGGGAAGAAAGATCAAGCAGAAAAATGAACTATTAATAATTCTAGGCAGGATGAAGTTATAAAATCAATGTGTCAACCATTCTACCAGAATCAAGAAGCCACAATATTTATCGAGGGCATGGCCAGGCTTACATAAAGTAAGAGTTAATACAGTTCTCTCCAGGTTAAATTAGGCTTTCAGGAGTGGGTAATGACTGGATAGTAACCAAAAAAGTAAAATATACTCGAATTCTAATTTCAAAAATGCAAGTGTCTATACACAAAGATACACTTTTCTTAATTTCTAGGCAAATCATCTTCCCTTTTCTTACAGAGACCAAAAACTGTTCAAGGTTAAGAGTTTTAGCAACTCCAAGTGAATCAGTAGGGGGCAGAAGCCGACAGAGCTGACCAACAGATTACCTTTCACACTTGGAGTGATTGAGAGACTGCAGATAATTGCCTCCTATTTAAGTTGAATTTGAAGCTTTATCATTTTTCCTTACTAACCACCAAAAACCAAGATAAAATGGCCTGATACTTGAGTCATCAAATACTGCCCCAGAAGCCATGACAACAGCTCTACGAATACAAGGCAATACTGTTTTATTTTCTGTTCCTCTCCAACTCCAGTTTTACAGTCCTCTTTATCCTGACAGCACTCGGTTTATTCTGGCTTATGCTTGTGGTTAACCCCTCATTACTTGGCAACTTGTGGCCTCAGCCCAGAAGCAATATCCAGGCAAATCTGATTATATAAGCAGCCCATTGCCACACACACTTAACCTATAACACAGTCATTTCATAACAGGCAGAGTTCACGTCTCCCACTGTGATGCTGTATTGAAGCTTAGCCAGGAAAAGTTGCAAAGGGAACAAAGAAACAAGTACCAAATATACATAATCAATCACAGCATTGACACCAATTCTGATACCTTTATCCCACATAAACCCACACACGTTCTACACAGCTGTAAAAGCTGGTACCTGAAGAAGTTTCCTCTGTCTGTCACTGCAATTGTTTATATGCTGAGGAGAAATAAACATTTGTTTTTTTCATTCAGCAAACTGGGTGCTTAGTATGTGTCAGACTGAAGATACATAAAATATGAACCCTGTCCTCATGGAGCTCACAATCAAGTGGGAAGCCAGATACAGAAAAGGAAAAGTAGCATAAATAAATAGAATACTGTGTTCTATATGAAATCAATGATTTGGATGGGGTATTGCTTAGGTTGGAGTAGGGGACTGAAATGGGAGGGATCAGATACAAACAAATGTTTCGCTTCCTGGAGAAGGGCACCCTGAGTCCAATTGTAAAGGATGAGCAGAGCTGGCCAGCTCAAGAGAAAGTGGAATAGCAGTGGAGCCAAGGCAGATATTTGGAGAAAGAGACAAGGTAATAAGATGGGTGTAGTGGCGGGTGGGTGGGCAGGTACTGTAAACAGTTCCATGTTGATGCTGTGTTCAGTGGCAGTTGTTCGAGACAAAGCAGGAGGAATAGCAGCCAGGAACAGAGCCCTGTGGGCCTTATACAACAGGTTGAGAACTGGGGACTTCGCAGTGTAGGCAACAAAGAGCTGGGGAACTGTTTTGAACAGGGGAAACTGATCATTCCGGGAGAAATTGAGAAGCATGAGATTAAAGTCAGACTGGCTAAGAAGAGACTATAATATCCAGAGATGATATCAGCAGGCCTTGGCTAAAGCACTGATAGTTGGAATGGAAAAGGGTTACATTTGGGGATTCAAGTTGGCAGGGTTTGGTATCTGAGGAGGAATCAAGGATGGCTCTTGGGTTTCCAGCTTGGACAACTAGGAGGGCAGTGGGGCTACCAGCAGAGAGAGAACACAGGAACGGGAGCAGGGTTGAGGAACAGCAATGGTTCTGGCTTTCGACAGGCTGAGCTGGACGTACCTCAGAGATATCCAAGTACGGGTGACTGACTGACATGTGAGTACCAGCCAAGGAGAGGAAGTTTAACTCCAGAGGATGGTTAGGCTTCACTCTTGTCACTGGTGGAAGAAAATATGGAGTGGATGAAATTTCTCCAGGGGATGAGGAGAGCAGAAGAGCAAGACCCAAGCAGTTCGGGGAACCCCAAGGTTGAAGGGATACGCGGAGGACGTGGGTCCCCAGGCTGGAGCAGAGAAGGAATGGTCAGAAACAAGCATCCTGGGGTAGAAAGTTCTGACAAGGCCCTCAGGTTACGGGTCAGAAGCATCCAAGGTCTTACTCGTAACATGCAGTTAGTAAATACCTGAATGTGTAGCACTGTGCTGGACGCCGCGTGGGAGGGGCCGCTGAAATCGACCGCAGGGCCCTTGACCACAAGAGCCTTATCACCTAGTTAGGGAAACAAAACTCACTCATAAGAGGTTAAGTTAAATGAAAGCCCAAGGAAGAGCCAAACAGCTGGGGAGGGCAAGGCCTAGAGGGCTCTAGGGTAGTGAGGGAACCAAGATTTCAAAGAGAAGCAGGACCTGGCTGACCTGGGGGCTGGGTGGGCCATGGGTGGAGGATTCGCACCTAAGAAAGGGAACACGACAACAAAGCCCAAGAGGAGGACAATGTAATGTCCACTGGGGATCCAGCAGCCACTTCACGTTCAAGAACAGAAACAGATCCTACCGGAAAGATAGCTCAAAGCCAGGACTGAAGGGAAGCAAATGCCCGCCTGCGAAGTCTGGGTTGTGTCTAAGGGGAAGTGGACAGTTCAGTGCAGGAGAAGGATTGCCTTCCTTAACAAGCAGTTACCCAGTGTGTACTCTCCAAAGAGAAGAAATGTTTCCAACCTTCAGAGAGAAATGAAAGCAGTGTGTTAGAGAAATTTGTACAATACTGGCATAGCTTTTAGTTTCTACTTTTGAAACATTCTGATAAATCAAATTTTTTTTTATTTTCAGAATGTATAATTCCTCTGCTCTTTTGGTCGTCAAGTTTCTTGGTTACTGTTATTTTCTGTGTAGCCCTCAAACTTCAAAAAAATAAAATTCTACTTCCAGTGAGAGTTAGTCTATGAGATTCTATCCTTTATACTTTGATAGTTTTTCCTCCTTCTGAGAGCCTCAGAAATCTGCCCCAATTCTTCAGAAAGCACTAAATATGGGTACATTAGTCAAGTGAATGATAAACTGTGATACCAACATGGTGCTAGATAGCAAATGAACTTTCTGAAACGATTATATTTTGCCCTGATTTAAGATCCTTAAGTCTTACAACTCATTAAAAGAAAGGTTAACCAGTAAATGGAAAAATGGACGAGGGGCATGAAAAGTCAGTTCAAAGAACTGCAAATAGCCATAAGTATGTGAAAAATGTTTCCCATTCACTCATATACTTCACTAACATTTAAAGAAATGCATATAAGAACAGACCCATCACCACTTTTCACACCTGAAAATATTTGCTACCATCCTCCATTGGTGAGGGTGTAAGGATTCTTGTCCAGTGTTAATGGCAGTGTAAATTGGTGCATCTTCCCAGAAGGACAACTTGGCATTTGCTTTCACATTATAAATGCGTACAGTCCCCGACCCAGCCATTCTACTCCTAAACGTCTCCTACAGATATTCTTGCTCAAGAGTTTCAAGATGTGTGTAAAACAATCTCCACTGTAGCATTTTTTGTTGTTCGAGTTTTCTTTTTCTGTGTAAAAGGATCTCCACTGCAGCATTTTTTGTTGAGTTTTTTCTTTGTATTTTCTAAAATAAAATCTAGATCATCTAGTAAGAGGGGAGTGGTTAGAGTCACTGTGCTATCTGCAGATGCTGGACACTGTAAAGTCATAAACCAAATGGTATAGATCAGGGTGTGCTGTTGTGGCCTTGGCCATGATCTATACCCTTGGAGACCCACTACATCCTCCCTCATAGACTGATTTGGTCCTGGAAACCTGGGCACTAAGCAAAGGGCTGTTTCATGAAAAAGTACCTATATTAATCTTACTGGGTAAATCGTGTTGTACTCTAATCCAACCTCAAATACCCAAAAAATGCTTTGCAGATAGAAAAATAAATCAATTGAACTATGAAAACACGTCTGTGTAAGCAGTAAACATCAGTTTGTAAGTCTGCACATAATAAAGGTCCATTGTTCTTACCCATAGGGGGACGAGACTTAATAGTCCATAGTGGGCGGTGGAGTGGGGCGCAAGGGAGCCTTTCCTTGGAAGGTGAATTCTGCTTTCTGCGCCATTTTCTTCACTTTTCTGTGGCTCATAGTTATCTTGCCCTGAGATGGTTCTTAAAGTTGGAGTGTAGAAAAACATTGCAGACGCAAAGTAAAGGCTAAACACAGGGTGTTTTGATCACGTGGAAAGAGACACATGAACTACAGACCGAAGACGTGTGGGAGGAGCCTGGTCTTCGCCCCTCTTGCTTGGTCTGCATACATAAAACACAATGTTTTGGCTTCATCCAACATGATGCACAGTTCAAATCAGTTCAATACAATAATCTCCAACTAGAAACAGTTGTTATTCAAGTAAAGTGGCGAGTGTGTCTTTATCTGAAACCATAGTGTCAATTCTCATCATAGTGCATTTATTTTAGCATGTTTTGTGGAGGAAAAGTCATTATACTGATTTGAAAACGGTACTGTCTCCCAAAATGGCGTGGCTTTTCAAGAGCAGTTATGGAAAAGATTAGTAATTCAGTGAAGAAGAAAACAAGCAAGCTGCAGAACACGGTACAGCCTGCTTTTAAAAGGACACATACCCATAATACCTCCATGTTTCCGGAGAGAAAATTCTGAAAGTGTAGACAAGAAATCACAGCAGTGGTCTTTGGGAGGGGGTGGGCACAACAAAGACTTATTTTCACAGAGTAAAAATTTAAATAGCCATGTAAGATTTTTTAATAAAAAACAGGCAAAAGAAAGACTCCTTCAGTGATTTCCCACAGATTCGAGTCAGGAGTCAGAGAACCCTGAAGGATCTATCTGTGCACACAGGCATCACCCATGCCCCTGTGTGCCTCATTATGGCCCCACCAAACCATTTGCCACTCCCAGGATGCGCTATGCATCCCTGAACTGCTGTGCTTTTGTGTTGTTTCATCTCTCTGGAATGCCCTTTTCAAATCCATGTATCAGAAAACTCCCTCTCATCCTTCAAGATCTAGTTTAAGTGCACCTTCCTATTTGATGTCTTTTCTGACCTCCCCAGGCAGGAATGCCCAGATGTGCTTTCCCTGGGATGAATGCCCGTGATTCAGCTCATGTACTATGAGCGGCTCCTCCTGGGCCATGCCCAGCTGCATGGGTTACCATTTTCCAATCTGAGGAAGGGATGGCTTAAAGTAGGGTATAGGATGCATGCAACACCTGCTCCAGTCTGGGTCCAGAGTTCACTCCTACATGTCAAGGCACATTCTCCCAGCTTTCACTCATCAGAGACAAATAACTGCTTCCTGGACCCTTTCCCTTAAAGCTGTTAGACCAGAAGCCAGGGGCTTGTGTCTTATTGGCTTAGTTCTTCCTGGGACCAGGAAGATGGGGCTCTAACTACTGTGGGCTCACCTACTTTATTTTACCTGATAAGTTAATTCTTCAGAGCAAGCTTCCCTTGGGTTATGCTGGCCAATGCAAAGTTAACCTTAGATTCCTAAGAATACTCTCCATCAAAACATTCAGCCTCAGTTTATTTTTCTAAACAAGGAGAGAAAAATAATCTATAAAAAGATGTTCCTATGACATATGCAGAAGTCTGCTTCATCCTTCATGTCCTCACACCCAAGGTTAAATGATCTCAAAACTATAAGAAACATTCACTACATAACAAGCAAGAGTAGCCAGTGAAATTCTAAAAAAGAAAAATACAAGGACACTGACCCTATCAGACATTAAAATACACTGGGATTTCTCAGCAATTGAAAAAGTGCTTGAATGAAGAATGATTCCAATGGAAGAGAATTATGAAGTCCAGAAATTAAACCAGGTACATGATGTTAGTATATGATAAAGATGTCATTTCTAGCTGGTAGACTCATGAGGTCTTTAGACTACCGGGTTGTAATCTAAGAAGAAAAAAATACAAAGTTGGATCTATACCTCAAACCGTACAGCTGGACACTAGAACAAGTTCCAAATGAACTGGAGATTTAAATGTAAAAAAGAAACAAGAAAAGAAGAAACCATAAAAGCATTTCAAGAAACATGGATAAACAGACAAATAATATACACAGACAGCTCACACACAAAAAAATCCCAATATAAACGACCCCTAAAATATGTAAAAACATACCCAGCCTCAGTCATAATTATAGAAATGCAAATTACACTGAGGTATTATTTCTCACCTCTCAGACTGGCAAAAATATAAAATGCTTAACAACACATTCTATTGGTACACTTGTGGGGCAGCAGCATTCTCACACATTACATGTGGAAATGCAAACGTTCTAACCCATATTGAGGGCAAACACACTTTCAGAATTACAAACGTGTTTACCTTTTTGGACCTATTGCATAGATGCACTTGCACATGTAAGAAATGACATATGTTCATAATTATTCACTGCAGCCCTGTTTCTAATTATAAAAGACTGGACACAACCCAATCGCCATTAGTAGGGTATTGGTTAAATACACTTTGTCACATCCACACAATGGAATACTATGCAGTTGCTCAAATGCAATGAAGGTATTCCTCCTTTATGTACCAATATGGAAAGTCTCTAGGTCATATTGTGAAAGAGTCAGAACATCACATATAGTATTTTTCCTTTTGTATAAGAAATGGAGACTCTAAGAATAATTACTCATATTTGCTTGTAATTGCATAAGGAAGCACAGGAACACAGTTAAGTAGTATGACTGAGTACCTAAAAGGGACAGAGGAAGGAGTGGATGGAGACAGTGGTGGAAGGGATATGTCTTTCCATACTATTTTAACTTTTGGCTACTGTGAATGCATTTCCTTTTCAAAACTATAAATAACACTGTAAAACATCCTCTACAGAAAACTTTTGCCAAAGTCAGAGCTAAATAATACAAGGGTGGAGCAGAGCTTGTGCTTTGGAAAAAATTAAGTTAAATGTGTTTTGTTGTATTTTTAACTTTGCCTCCTTATTAGGCAATCCTTAGCTTGGTGTGATGGCTCTGTCGTTTGTCAAACTAGGATGTCAATATTGTCTGGGTAAGTCTGGAGAATATTATTAGGTCCATAGATTAGAAATAGAGATCCAAAAAAGTATAACATATTTCCATCAATAATTCATTGAGAATCTATACGATGGAGGATGGTTGAGTACTGTGTGGGTAAATAAAAACGTGATTCTTGGCTTCAAGAAAGTGCCATTTGATGACCAAAAAGCAATCATTTCCAAGTGTGAACTTACAACCAAGATCTCCTAAGAGTAAGCCATTAAACATAATGATTGTGAGGGAAACATACCTTGGAATCTTGCTCAGGCTATGTGGCCCTGAGGCTGATTTTATCCTCCACTGTACCAACCCAGGTTTTGCAATGGTGTTCTGGATCAGAGGAGCGTCATAATTCAAGCTTTCCTTTTCACGTCTCTATTAACATCTTTTTCTTCACCTTCAGCATCGGGGCTTGCTCTGTCCTCACTCTGTCTTTTTGCCAGCACGTCTCCCTCTCTCTCCATCTCTTTGACGCTGTTCAGTCACCTAGAAAGATGTGCAGTGGCATTCACACGCGATGATTGGCGTCAGATTTCCCTCATTACTCTGCCATAGAGTCAGCATTGAAATCGATGGGAAACCAAGTGCAATCACATAAAATTGATTGCCATTTGGGTCCTATTGATTATCCTGCCAAATCTACGACAAGAAGAATAGCTGTGCTGGATGGCAAAAAGGCAGTGACTCCACATGCTCCGGCTGCCATTTGAGGCTGGCTAAAATAGCATCTGCCCCATTGATCTAGATCAGAAAATAAAAAAGAAACGCCCTTACAGAAAAGCAGGCCAGCAGAGGGAAAACATTTATTCTTGTCCACTAACGATGGCCTCTTAAACTTACCTTCAAGGATAGTCATTCAATAATGCTCCTTTTTTAACCTCAAAATTTGAGAACTGAGGACTTCCGGGACCATCTTGGACAAAGTCACTATAGATGACCCTCTCACTACAAACACAGAGATGCTGGATAGAATATATTAACAGTAACTTGTAAATATATAGCTTAGTTCAAAATAAAGGAAAGCAAATCCTTACAAGTGCAAAACTAAGAGGGAATCAAAGGCAAGGCTCCATGCGTTTGGGGTGGGGATAGGGTAGAGCATCAGGCCCAGATGTAGGTCCTCATGGCCAAGTATTGGGATTTAATGGCTTTACAGGGTAGAAAAATGTGGCCTTGGGTCAATGCAAGACAATGAGTTGGGATGTATTTCATTTTGTAAAACCAGACTTCCAGAAGAGCTGTCCCCTCATTGAAGGCAGACTAGAAAAACTCTCCTGCTTGGCCCAAGGAGTTAACAAGGAGGTAGTCTCTGCCCACAACTTTAAATGGATTAAAAGTTTCTTTTAAGAAAACGAAGCCAGAGACGGAGAAGATGGCGGAGTAGAAGGACACTCGCAGGTCACCCTCTCCCACAAATACACCAAGACCCACATCTACAGACCCACTCAGCCAACCAGAGCACCTGTGGAACTCCGACAGAACATCACCCTCTTCAAAAGATAAAGACGCCAAAAATCTGGTAGGAGAAAAGGAAAAAAGAAAGACCAAAAGGCAAAGCAGCGCGGGACGGGTCCCACAGGTAGGGAGCGGCAATAGAGGACTGGTGCTCGCTCGCTGGGTCTCCCCTCTCCCACTGAGAGGCCAGCGGGATGGCGGGGGAGCCTCCGAGGCTCAGATCTGTACAGAGCAGCCCTTCACTAACAGAACTAAGTTAAACGGGCACAGAGCATCCCCCCGACACCCAGCCTGAGACGCTGGCCGGCAGCGGCGGGCAGGGCCAGGCTGCACAAGCCGGGCGGAGGACGGGAGTGGCTGCACTGGAGGCAGCCCCGGGGGAACGCAAGGGGCTGCGCGCTGTGGCTGTGGGGGCACAGGGCAGAACAACCTGGGCCCTCCATAAAACAGCAAGGTTGATGTGCTCTCGGGGGAAGGGTGCACACCCCCATCTCTGAAAACCCGCGGAAAGTTTTCGGGGGAAGAGAGGCGGGGCTCAGGCACAGCCGCCATATCCTCCGCACTGAGCACTCAGGTGGGGGCGGGGGCGAGGGCAAAACCGAAACCCCCATCCACACCGAAGGGCTTAGCAGCCTCAAAGGCCAGACTGAGACTGGCCTGCAGCCCGGGGCAGATAGGATCCTTCCATCCTGGTCCCTCAGAGAACTTGCTCCACAAAGACAAACAAGGAGCTGGGTTTTTGGCTCGGAGCAGGGACAGGGCTGTCCCTCAGTCTTCCCCGAGCCCACCTGCGGAGCGCCGACCAGGGCGGAGCGCACAGCCGCACAGAGAGCGGAACTACCGGCGGTGCAGGTAGAGGGAGAGCAGACCCCCCCGCAGCCTTTCGGGCAGGAACACAGCCCCTGACCGAGGTGCTGGGAGGGGGCACGACCCGCCCTCCTACCTGGCCAGTCTGCAACATCTGACTGCGGCATCTGGAGGGGCAGCGACCCACTCGCCCACAGCAGAGAGCTGCACCTGACCCAGTGTTAGGAGGAGGCGCGATCTGCTTGCCGACAGGTGCTGGGAGCAGCACAGAAGAGGGCGCCAACGGAGGGCCTCTGAAAACAGCAAGCTGAGCTTCCAAAACAGGACGAAGACAGAAAGACTTCACATTAAAAGCACACAGACTCCAGGAGAACACCGACAAACACCCCCCCCCTTTTTTTTAAATCTGTTTTTACCTGTTCTATTTTCTATTACTCTCTTAATCTTTACTTCTTAATTCATTTCTATTTCTCTTGGGTTTTGATGTCCTGCTATTGATTAGACACACGTTTCAAATACATCTATTCATCTCCCCCCCCCCTTTTTTGTAAAGGTTTCAAAAGGACGTCTCAACCCGATTAATACTCTGCTTCAACTCACTCTTCTATTATTCATTATACACTGTTTTCAAACCCTCTTTCTCCCTTCTTTTAAAATTCTTTCTCTCTCTCTCTTACTTTTTTTTTCTTTTTTTCCTAAGTTCTATTCCTAAATAGGCATCAGATAGATAAAATCCTTAAGGACCAAAATAAACAACTGATACTCCATAAACCAAGTGCCAAAGAGGTATGAGCAAGATGAAGAAGCAGAAAAACCTTTCCCAATTAAAAGAACAAGAGAAATCCCCTGAAAGAAAGACCAACGAAATAGACATCGATAGCCTACTAGATCAAGATTTCAAAAAAGGAGTGATCGAATTGCTGAAGGAATTAAAAGAGATAGTGTTTAGAGATATAAAATATGTCAAAAATGAAATTGAAGCTATAAAGAAGAGCCAAGTGGAATGGGTAAACTCATTGACAGAGATGAGGAATGATCTAATAGCTGTGCAAAGCCGACTAGACAATGCAGAGGAACGAATTAGTGATCTAGAAGACAGGGCAATAGAAAGCACCCATTCAGAAGAACTACAAGAGAAGCAAATAAAAAATAATGAAAATAGCATAAGGGACCTATGGGATAATATAAAGCGTCCCAATCTTCGCATAATAGGGGTCCCAGAAGGAGAAGAAAGATCAAAGGGGATTGAAAAGGTTTTTGAAGAAATCATGACTGAAAACTTCCCAAACTTAAAGAAGGAATCAGATATCCAAGTACAGGAAGCTCAGAAGGTCCCAAACAGAAAGAACCCAAATAGACCCACAACAAGACATATCATAATCAAGATGGCCAGAGTCAAGGATAAAGAAATGATTCTAAAGGCAGCAAGAGAAAAGCAAAGAGTAAGTTACAAGGGAACCCCCATAAGACTCTCAGCTGATTTCTCTACACAAACACTACAGGCCATAAGGGAGTGGCAAGATATATTCAAAGCCCTGAATGAAAAAAAGATGTAGCCTAGGATCCTTTATCCAGCAAGGCTATCCTTGAGGATAGAAGGAGAAATGAAGAGTTTCACAGACAAAAAAAAAAGCTGCAGGAGTTTAGCAACACTAAACCCATGCTAAAAGAAATATTGAAAGGGCTATTCTAAATAGAAAAGCAGCAGGATGATACAGAAATGAGAAACACACAACTGGAAAGGCGATAACTCATGAATTACAAATAAAGTAAACATGAAATTATAAAAGAAGACATACAAATCACTGAGAGTGGGAGAGGGAGGCAGGGAAATATAGAATATTTTTTTCTTTCTTTTTAAAATTTTTTTTAACAGTAGGATGGGTTTGAGATCATGTTACTATCAGTTTAATAAAAACAGTTATAGTAATGGGTTGATAGATTTACAAAAAAAGGTAACCACAAGCCAAAAATTTACAAAGGAGTCACAAAAATTAAATAAAATCCATGATAATACAAAGGAAAATTACCAAACCACAAAAGGAAGAAGAAAGGAACAAAGAGGATATACCAATTCAACTGCAAAGATAAGTTCAAAATGGCAATAAACACACATCTATCATTAATTACTGTAAATGTTAATGGACTAAATGCTCCAGTCAAAAGACACAGAGTGGCAGACTGGATAATAAAGAACCTTCAATATGCTGCATACAAGAGACCCACTTTAGGGAGAAGGACACATATAGATTGAGAGTGAAAGGATGGAAAAGGATATTCCATGCAAATGGAAAAGCCAAAAAAACAGGTGTTGCAGTACTGATTTCAGACAAAATAGACTTTAAAACAAAGGCCATAAAGAAAGATAAAGGACATTTTATAATGATTAAAGGAGTGATACAAGATGAGGATATTACACTCGTTAATATATATGCACCGAATATAGGAGCACCTAAGTACATACAAGAATTACTAACAGAGATAAAGGGGGATATTGATGGGAATACAATCATAGTTGGAGATTTTAACACTGCATTAACATCACTAGACAGATCTTCCAGACAGAAAATAAACAAGGCAACAGAGAAATTAAATACTACAATAGAAAACTAGATTTGGTGGATATTTTCAGAGCATTACACCCCCCAAAAAATAGGATATACATTCTTTTCAAGTGCACATGGAACATTTTCCAGGATCGATCATGTACTTGGGCACAAAAGAAACCTCAACAATTTTAAGAAGATAGAAATTATCTCAAGCATCTTTACTGACCACAATGCCATGAAACTGGAAATCAACAACAGAGAAACAAAGGAGAAAAAAAGGAAAGCATGGAGATTAAACAATATGTTATTGAAAAAACAATGGATCAATGAGGAAATCAAAGCTGAAATTAAAAAATACCTTGAGACAAATGATAATGAAAGCACAATCACTCAAAACCTATGGGACACAGCAAAGGCAGTGCTAAGAGGGAAGTTTATAGCGATACAGGCCTTCCTCAAAAAAGAAGAACAATCTCAAATAAACAATTTAACCCACCACCTGAATGAATTAGAAAAAGAAGAACAAAAAGCCCCAAAAAGCAGCAGAAGGAAGGAAATAATAAAGATCAGAGAGGAATTAAATACAATAGAGATTAACAAGACCATAGAAAAAATCAACCAAACCAAAAGCTGGTTTTTTGAAAAAGTAAATAAAATCGACAAACCTCTGGCCAAACTCACAAAGAAGAAAAAAGAGAGAGCACAAATTAGCAAAATAAGAAAGGAAAATGGAGAAATTACAACAAACAAAATAGAAATACAGAATATCATACAAGAATATTAGGAAAAACTATATGGAACCAAACTGGATAACCTAGAGGAGATGGACAAGTTTCTGGAAACATACTGTCCACCAAGACTGAATCAAGAAGAATCTGAACACTTGAACAATCTGATCACTAGAAAGGAAATAGAGATAGCAATTAAAAACCTCCCTACAAATAAAAGTCCAGGACCGGACGGCTTCACCGGGGAATTCTACCAAACATACAAAGAAGAACTCATACCAGTCCTTCTCAAACTCTTCCAGACGATTGAAAAGGAGGGAATACTCCCAAACTCATTCTATGAAGCCACCATCACCCTGATACCAAAACCAGGCAAAGACACTACAAAAAAAGAGAATTATAGGCCAATATCACTGATGAACATAGACGCCAAAATCCTCACCAAAATTTTAGCAAATAGAATCCAACAACACATAAAAAAGATTATACATCATGACCAAGTGGGGTTCATCCCAGGGACACAAGGCTGGTTCAACATACGCAAATCAGTGTAATACATCACATCAACAAGAGAAAGGACAAAAACCACATGATCATCTCAATCGATGCAGAAAAAGCATTTGATAAAATTCAACACCCATTTATGATAAAAACTCTCGCCAAAGTGGGTATAGAGGGAACATATCTCAACATAATAAAAGCTATATATGACAAACCTACAGCCAGCATAGTACTCAACGGTGAAAAACTCAAAAGCTTCCCACTAAAATCTGGGACAAGACAAGGATGCCCACTATCACCACTCCTATTCAACATAGTCCTGGAAGTCCTAGCCACAGCAGTCAGGCAAGAGAAAGAAATAAAAGGAATCCAAATTGGAAAAGAAGAGGTAAAAGTGTCATTATATGCTGATGACATGTTACTATATATAGAAAACCCTAAAAGGTCCACACAAAAGCTACTAGAGCTGATTGAAGAATTCAGCAAGGTAGCAGGTTACAAAATTAACGTTCAAAAATCAGTTGCATTTCTTTACACTAACGATAAATCAACAGAAGAAGAAAGTAAAGAAACAATCCCCTTTAAAATAACACCCAAAGTAATAAAATATCTGGGAATAAATCTAACCAAGGAGGTGAAAGAATTATACACAGAAAACTATAAACCATTGATGAAGGAAATTAAAGAAGACTTTAAAAAATGGAAAGATATTCCATGCTCTTGGATTGGAAGAATCAATATTGTTAAAATGGTCACACTGCCCAAGGCAATCTACAGATTTAATGCAATCCCTATCCAATTGCCCAGGACATATTTCACAGAACTAGAAAAAATCATAATAAAATTCATATGGAACCATCAAAGACCTAGAATTGCCAAAGCATTTCTGAAGAGAAAGAAAGAGGCTGGAGGAATAACTCTCCCAGACTTCAGACAATACTATAGAGCTACAGTCATCAAGACAGCATGGTATTGGTACCAAAACAGACATATAGACCAATGGAACAGAATAGAGAGCCCAGAAATGAACCCACAAACTTTTGGTCAACTCATCTTCGACAAAGGAGGCAAGAATATACAATGGAATAAAGACAGTCTCTTCAGCAAATGGTGTTGGGAAAACTGGACAGCAGCATGTAAAACAATGAAGCTAGAACACTCCCTTACACCATATACAAAAATCAACTCAAAATGGATTAAAGACTTAAACATAAGACAAGATACAATAAACCTCCTAGAAGAAAACATAGGCAAAACATTATCTGACATACATCTCAAAAATTTTC
This sequence comes from Camelus bactrianus, assembly GCF_048773025.1. NCBI lineage: Eukaryota > Metazoa > Chordata > Mammalia > Artiodactyla > Camelidae > Camelus > Camelus bactrianus. Next base: position 30,385,649 of record NC_133575.1, read on the forward strand.
TCCTAGAAGAAATAAAAGCAAGAATAAACAAATGGGACCTAATGAAACTTACAAGCTTCTGCACAGCAAAGGAAACCAGAAATAAAACAAGAAGAAAACCTACGGAATGGGAGAAAATTTTTGCAAGTGAAACCGACAAAGGCTTGATCTCCAGAATATATAAGCAGCTCATACGACTCAGTAAGAAAAAAATAAACAACCCAATCCAAAAATGGGCAGAAGACCTAAACAAGCAATTCTCCAAGGAAGACATACAAATGATCAAAAAGCACATGAAAAATGCTCAATATCACTAATTATCAGAGAAATGCAAATCAAAACTACAATGAGGTTTCACCTCACACCAGTCAGAATGGCCGTCATTCAAAAATCCACAAATGACAAATGCTGGAGAGGCTGTGGAGAAAGGGAAACCCTCCTACACTGCTGGTGGGAATGCAGTTTGGTGCAGCCACTATGGAAAACAGTGTGGAGATTCCTCAAAAGACTAGGAATCGACTTACCCTATGACCCAGGAATCCCACTCCTGGGCTTGTATCCAGAAGGAAATCTACTTCAGGATGACACCTGCACCCCAATGTTCATAGCAGCACTATTTACAATAGCCAAAACATGGAAACAGTCTAAATGTCCATCAACAGGTGACTGGATAAAGAAGTGGTGGTATATTTATGCAATGGAATACTACTCAGCCATAAAAACCGACAACATAATGCCATTTGCAGCAACATGGATGCTCCTGGAGAATGTCATTCTAAGTGAAGTAAGCCAGAAAGAGAAAGAAAAACACCATATGAGATCGCTCATATGTGGAATCTAAAAAACAAAAACAAAAACAAACAAACAAACAAAAACAAAGCATAAATAAAGGACAGAAATAGACTCCAGACAGAGAATACAGACTTGTGGTTACCAGGGGGGTGGACGGTGGGAAGGGATAGACTGGGATTTCAAAATTGTAGAATAGACTACACTGTATAGCACAGGGAAATATACACAAAATGTTATGATAACTCACAGAGAAAAAAATGTGACAATGAGTGTGTATATGTCCATGAATAACTGAAAAATTGTGCTGAACACTGGAATTTGACACAACATTGTAAAATGATTATAAATCAATAAAAAATGTTAAAAAAAAAAAAAAAAAGAAAGAAAGAAAATGAAGCCAAAGGTTTCTGCTGTAAGTCGATGTGGAATATGAATTTTCACTACCTATATGGTATGAGAACCCCCAAGCTGAGAAATCAATATAAAAACTGATTCTAGAACAAACCTGAGTCACCTGGCTAAGGGAAATGAAAACACATTCTGTAGGGATCACTCTACAATCCAGGACACACAGAACTTCAGAAATGTGGTGGTTTAAAAAATATTGGCCAAAATATTCCTGATATTCCACTGAGAGGTGGGGTCCATGCTATGTCCCTTCACTTAATTCCAGGCAAGCTTGTGACTTTGACCAACAGAGTACAGCTGAAGAGATGCTACATGATTTCTGAGCTAGACTTTAAGAGGTCTTGAGCCTACCACCTTTTTGCTGAATCATTCATGTTGGAGTCCTAAGCCTCTGTGTAAAGAAGTATCACCATCCTGCGGCTGCTGTACAGGAGCAATCACATGTAGGTGTTCCCACCTACATGTCAGCTGAGCTGTTGGCTAACAGCCAAAACCAACTGCCAGCCCTGTATGTGAGCGATCTTGGATGTCATCCCCAGTAAAGCCTTCAGATGACTCAAGGCCCAGTTGGCCTCTGACTGCAACAACATGAAAGAACTCAAGCAAGAACTACCTAGTCAAGCCCTTCCTGAATTTCTGACCCACAAAATCATGAGCAACACAGTCATTTTAAACCACTATGGTTTGGAGTAATTTGTTTGTAGCAAGAGATAACCAGAAATAAGGGGAAGAAAATCTCTGGTAAAGAGATGCTAACACAAATTATGAATATGCGAAGAAAGGATCTCCAATGAAGGAGAAGTCCACAGACAATATGCAGGAAGATAATGAGAACTGGGAACAACGTAATAATCTAAAAGAAACTATATGTGAGGTACGTTCAAAACAAAGAAGTTTGACACATGGTCTGTTAGTGACATTGTGGAGAATAAGGCACTTTCATGCATTGTTGGTGGGGCACAAAATGTTCTAATCCTCTATCCTCTATGAAGAACAATTGGATTATATCAAAATTACAAATGTAGTTACTGTTTGACCCAGCAATCCCATTCTGTGACTCTATCCCATAGGTATACCCCAGTGCTTGTAAAATGACATGACACTATAATGTTATTTTTAAGAATAAAAAGCTGGAAACTATCCAAGTGCAGGGTACTGGTTAAACAAACCATGATAAAGCCACACAATGGAATGCTATGTAATGGCGAAGGAATGCGGTCATGTTTTTATGTGCAAAAAATAAAACAAGCCACTGTTAATATAGTGTATGATGCTGCCTTATGGTAATAAAGGGAGAAAAATCAGAATATACAAATATAAGGATTTCTGAATATACAAAGAAACACTGGGAAGATATATAGGAAACTGCTAAATGAAGTTACTGAGGGAGGAATGTGTTTTGATTTTTAAGCTATATAAATGAGACTTTAAATTAAAATCCAATGTCTATTAGACACAGCTGAAAACAAACCCGTGAAAATTACTTATTCAACCAAGAGAAATGAAGAGGTGGAAAATATGACCAAAACATTAAGAAACATGGAGGCAAGGACAAGAAAGTGCAACATACATCTAATAAGAGTTCCAGAGGTAGAGACTAGAGAGAATGGGGTAGAGATCAAAACAGTGAAGCTGCAAAATACCAAAAACAAAGAAAAAATTGTAATCAGGGAAAAAAGTCCAAAGGACAAAAATTAGACTGAAAACAGACTTAACAACAAAGTCAGAAGATCTTCAACTGTTAACCTCAATTCTATTCTCAGCTAGATTGAGTTCATTCAAGATTGAGTCAAAACTAAGACATTTTTAGAAAAAGAATGAGAGAATTGACACTCATATATCTTTGCTGAAAAAAACTCTAAAGGATATACTTCAATAAGAAGGAAATGGAACCTAGAAGGAAAAAATGGGATGTAAAAGGCAATGCAAGTTGTCATTGCTCAACATGGAGTCCAAATCTAAATAAATATTAACTATAAAAACAGTAACAATGGCAGTGAGTGATGGGAGGTTAAAAATAAGGGGCAACTAAATACTAGACAACAAAAACATGGAAGGTGGGAGGATTATGCTTGGGGTTTGTGTTCCCAGGTGTTATCTTGTTCAGGAAGGTGGAGATACTAACTTTTTTAGGTCAAGTATGCATGTTAAGCACTTAATGGTTCCCACTAGAAGAACAGAAATGGAATGATAACTTCCAAATGAGAAGATGAAAAAAGAGGAAGCAATTTTTTTAGAAAGATCAACTGAAAAATAGAAACCAAGTGAAGGCATGGTACAAAGAAAATGTAAAAGATGCCATTAGAAATAAAAATATATTAGCAACCACAAAAATATGTATGAATTTAACTCACTTATTTCTCACCTCAGGTTTTTTTTTAATCCAGGAAAACTCAAACACAATGACAGAAAAGGGCTGAAAGTAAAGGGATGAAGAAGATATATATGCCAACCAAATAACAAAAAGAAATCAGACATAGCAACATGTATACCAAATGAAATAATCTTTGAGTCAAAAAGGCATTAATTTGAGATTAAGTAACTCATTATGTAATAAAAGGAAAAGTGTAACAGGCATATAGCAGTCATGAATTGGAATGCATCCAACAACAGATCTTCCAAATATATAAAGCAAAAAAATCAACAATATTGTATAGAAAATTTTAAAACTCTACAATTAGTGGGGAATTTTAAAACATCTCATTCAGGACATAGATCAAGAGGTAAGCTTAAGTGTATAGAAGAGTCAAACAACACAACAAGCGTGATCTAATGAAAAGTGCACAACTAAAGCCAACAACCTGTGAATAGGTATTTTTCTCAACACCTGAAACGGCTTACAAAAATTGACTACGTACTTAATTATAAAAAGCCTCACTATCAAATAGCATCTTACAACCAGGAAAAAAATGATATAGAAATCATTACACTACTTTCCATCATCTATCATTTGACTTAGTGTTTGCTCACACGTGTGTGTGTGCACATACCAAATACACAGATCTTTGGAGAAGAGATGGAGAGTGGAAATTTTCTAAGAAATAAAGGTTATTTTTTCCTGTTTGCTTGAGATACTATCCCCTATGATTTCACCATCCACGTGTTGCTATTTTCATTGTGTTTTTGAGCTGTGCAGCTGAAGGGTGGTATTGGCAACATTTGTTCTACATATCTATGAATAAAATTTGTGAGCTCTCAGTTTGACCTCAACTGAAAGTTTTGGTAGCAAGGATGAAATGGAGGTAGACAAAATAAGACAAAGAGTTCTTAAAAATATTTTTTTCTTTCTTGTCAACATATTTAAACATTCTCATTAGCACTGTAATCTTACAAGAAAATAGCTGAAATAGAGAGAGACTTGTTGCTTTATTAAACATTTCCCTGATCTTAAGCCTGCTAGCTTGACAGCATAAGAGAATCTGCATTGGCAGAATTATGACAAATAATGAATTGAGTCTGACCTCTTTCTCTATCACAGGATGAGCTGCCACACTGATATGGTAGAAAGATGTCTTTGTTTTTGTTCCTTTATACATCAAGCTCAGTACAAACTTCTGTAGTTCTGAAGCCTATAATTACCGCCTTATATGTATGACAAGTTTAAGAATTAGGACTGGCTTTTTAAAAAAGTTTCAGATGTTACAATTTCCAAACAATATTCTAATGGTACATGACTGGGGCTTGGGATGAAGATCTTACCTATGTGTCAGGAAGCCAAAGACTTACTCCGTAAATCTGTCCCGTAACTATAGAAACTTTGGGGGCACTGACACAATTTTAGAACCTCAGTGCAAAGCTTATAGCATCAATTGGTGTGCAGTGTTGAGACTTGTAAACCTATTATACTGGGCTGAGTTGAGAGTAGATCAAGAATGCAGACCAATAATTATACACAAAATACACATACAGACATGAGGCAGATTAGGTGATGCTCATTAATTTCTCCAGGGCCACCTAGCTGGTGAGTGACATTTCAGCATTTGACTTATTCCAAGGCTTATGTTCTTCCCACCACATGATACTGCTTTATGCTGTACAAGCTGTATATTTTGAGCTAAGAATTTAATTCACTTGAAGGTACGTTTTGTATCAGTACCAGAATCCTTATTTACCTTGCAAAAGAAAGCCAATCGTTGTATCATTTAAGTCTCAGAAGCAGCTCCATTTTCCCACATTTTGAAGAATGCATAACTAGATTTATCAAATTTCATGTAGCAAAGCAAATGTAACCAACCATAAACAAATCTTACATTTCAGTTTGCAGCAGCTGAGCTCTCTAACTTCATTTACTCACTTATTTGTTCCTTTCTTTAACATTTATTAGATGTCTGTTGTGTGCCCAGTATCCCATCAATGTTAGAGAAGATAGAAGTTACACCTTCAATTGCCTTTTATCATGTAAAAACTTATAACTCAGCTGGAGAAAAGCAATATACAAATAGACACTTGAAAACAAAACTGTAGACTGGTTCTATGATCGTATATAGATAAATATGAGACACACTTTAGAATTCAAAGAAAGGGAAACGTCACTAAAAAATGGTATTGAGGGAAGGCTTAACTGATAAGTAGAATCATGAAGACTTGAAGAGTGTAATTTAGTTCAGCTTGGAGGGCAGCTTGGCTTTAAAAAATAGCAGGAACCCTCTCTGATCTGCTCAGCTGACACAGGTTTCCCTCTTTTGGTCCCTGAGAACTTACCAGGCTGCCGGCCTAGTTTCCAATAAGCAGGGGCTCTGTCTTCTCATCTAAGCATCTCTGACACATGGTAGATTTCACGTGTATCTGGTGAATGAATGAATGGCAGGTGAATTTTGGTTGAAGGACTCTGTTGGGATGTAGTATGATTTTATATACTCTTGACAGGTGCCTATTCTGCCAAAATAAATACTGCTGCATACCCTGGGTGAAAATTACATATTGTACTGCCTCATTTTATTTATGATATAGATTTTTAAAAAATGGTGCATCATTTTCTAGGTGTTGACTGGGTAGCTCTCATCTGCTTTAGTTATCCCAGGGTTTACTGCTTTGCCAGATTTGGAGAACATAATGGACATATTTATGTTCCCAGCTAACAAGACTTGTAAATAGAATTTTACTCATTTTTGTAAAGGTTTTTACTTTTAAACCAAATTGAGTAAGTATTTTACTGTTCAGTGCTTAAATGAGAGCACAAGTGCCCTGCCACTGACATTTACACTTCTTTTCCTATTTATTGTATACTTCCGCCTCTTAGATAATATATGCCTGGATAAAGATGTCTTAGAAAGCAGTCTTTGGAAATCTGGTAGAGTACTTAGCTAATGGTTAAGGATTCTGTAATAAATGCATCAGACCTAAATATTCTTACAATAGCTTCTAGTTGGGGCAAGATCATGATGGCAATATGGTTTTTTAATCTCTCCAAATCCCTTCATAACTAAGACGGCAGAAGCAGCAGCCCATAGGCAACATCTTCAACAAAAGCAAGGGACTGGTATGCCCATAAACTCCAGAACATAGATGAGTGGGTCCAAACCCTGAGAGCAGCAGGACCCAGTGGGTTTAATAGCTGTGCAAGGTTAAGAGAGGGAGGATCAAGGGGGTGTTCTGATCATCTTAGGAGACCCAGGACATAGAAATTGCCAACAAATATTTCCAAAAGAGTAATTCCACTTCGAGTGGAATGCTCAGGAGGCAGATATAAGAACAACCTGAGAGAGATCCTCAGAATTTCCATTTGCAAGTAAGTCCAGAAAGGACCACGAGAATCCACTAACAGGCTGTCACAGGGTACTAAGGTGAATTAAGCCCACAAGAACCTCAGAAGTACACAATAACATCTCCCATCCCTGAAAAACAATCTTGCTGGGAGTGAAACCCAAGCAGGAGAAGTCAGAACTGGTGGGGACAGAAGTTTGACATATTGGCCAGAAGTTCAGAACTGTGCAAGTGGCTACAGAGAGACTTTTTTTTTTTTTTAATACTCCTGGGCAGGACCAGTTATGTTATCTGCAGAGCACAGTGCAAAATGGAAATCCAGAGTCCCCTGCTTACAAATGATCAAAAATTTCAAGATGGTAACAGCAGACCATGAAACCCAGAGCAGGACCCTATGCAAATGCACAGCCCACATGCCCGTGAAGCCAGCCCTCCTTGTGAGTCAAAGCAGGAAGGGAGCCCTTGAAGGAGAATTAATAAAATGGCTGCACTTAGGCTACCAGATTGCTTATTCTTATGCTTGCTCTTAAAGCGGTCAACTGACCTGACTGATCAGTTGCTACTCACAGCTCCAGGCCCATTGTTAAAATAAAACTATTAACTTTACTATTTATGCTTTATTCCACTAATTAAAAGTAATAATCATACTTGGTTTCTGAGTTGCTCTCCAGGGAGAAGGTCACAAAACTTACAAAATAGGCTAGATACCAAGACCACCTCATGTTGGGCGCTTACGCTCAAAACCGCTAGCCTCTATAGAATTGGTCGCCTGGAGACATCATGATGCCACTCTAAGTCTTATGATGAGAAAATGATTCTGTTGATTGTTTATTGTCTGAGCTATGGTTACATAACCACCCTACCCCATCCCCAAGATGGGTTCACAATTTTGAAGGCACTAGTCTGTTGTGCATCCCCTTTGCCCAGCAAAGCAATAAAGCTGCCTCTTTTCTTCTAAGCTCCAAGACCCTGTCTCTGAGTTATTTGGCTTGTCAGGGATGGGGGCCGAACTTTTGGCAACAGCCTGGAACAGGGAAGCTAAAGCAGCAGCTCTGGTGTGTCCCCTCCCCATTCAGGAGCCTTCTCCTAAAAGCACAGGAAAACTCACCTCATTTAAACATGAGCAGTAGAAACAGATTATGATCAATGATCACAATGATATTCTAAGGAAAAAGAGGAATGAATCATGTAAAAAACCAACAGATGAAGGCACAGCAGAAAATTATGATGCAAAACCTGTTATGCAACACAAAATAAGGTTGAAAGAAACTAAGAAAATTATAATGCTATGAAAAAGTGTTACCAAACTCAAGTTTGTGTGCCTCATGCACACAGGTGACCCCAAACCAACCAAGAAATGTCCAAGTTTGAAGACAAAGCTTTCTTGCAGGGACGAGCAAGGAGAACAAATGAGTGGCTCATACTCAAAAAACTCGAACTCCTGGAAGGGCTTCAGCTGAGCCTATTTAAAGGCCAGGTGAGGGAGGGGTGTCCCAGGATACGTGAAAAGCTCATGCCCAATTCTGATTGGTTGCTAGTGACCAATCTTTAGGCGCCAGAAGGTCTGGGGGCTACACTCGTGCTCATGATCATAAGTAGTTAATTTCTTCCACTTGGTGGTGGTTTTAGCATCTGAGAAACTCAGGGAATATGCATCAGATACTGTTATCTGGTACTTAAGAGAGGAGCTACAGCAGAATATGGGAGAGGGGTCTGTCCTGGGAAGGCCCCAGAGGGCCCTGATAGGTTACATCCAGACTGATTTTCAGGCTTATTTTCCTGAATTCCTCAGGGGATGAGATCTATCTTGTCTATTGAAGTCCCCGTTGTCACTCCTCTAACTAATTGTAATTGGTTCTGCTGGCACCAAAACGGTAGATTAAGGGACTGAGATCTTAATCATACAAGATTTGAATTATCCAGGATTTGAAACGCAGGAATATTTCCACTTGGTGTTCATTCGCCAAGTTGAGGCAGCACTCTGCTCCATTTCAGCAGGAAGTAGCCAGAGTGGTCATCACCCCATTCCCTGGAGGCTTTGGGGAAGGATGAAACAGGATTGGAGATTGAAACCAAGTTGGAGCCCCTCTAAAACCTAGTTCCTCTGCCGAGTTTATGATTAATCTCTCTGTCCAAAACATTATTGCCTTTCTTGTCCAATACCTGTTCTCCTCAAAATTGAGGCATATCAAAGAAAAGGGGGGACTGTAACCGTGCAGGACCCTATGGGGCCTTCCCAGGACAGATCCCTCCCCATAGCCTCTGCTGTAGCTCCTCTCTCAAGTACCTACCTAGGTATTAGTGTCTGATGCATATGCCCTCAGTTTTTCAGATGCTAAAATCACCACCAAAATGGAAGAAATTCACTTGACAACCACGAGCACAAAGCCCCCAGACCTTCTGGTGCCTAAGGCTTGATCACCATCAACCAATCAGATCTGTGTATGAGCTGATCACATACCCTGCAAACCCACCCCCCCACACACACACACACCTGGCTTTTAAAAATGCTTTGCTGAAACCCTCTGAGTTTGGGGTTATTGAACATGAACCACCCCCACCCATTCTCCTTGCTCGGCCCTGAAATAAACCTTTCTCTGCTCCAAAAACCTTTTTCTGCTCCAAACTCTGACATTTCACACAGTGCCTCATCTGTGTGTTGGGCACATAAACTTGCATTTGGTAACATGGACCTGACACTTTAGGGGAGACTTGTAGCCAGATCATCAGTTGTCTACTTTTATCTAAATAGCTTTTAAGTTCTGATGTGGTATTAACATATACATAATAGGAGCTGTTGGCCACTACACACATCTCCTTTTTTCTAAGAGCTGATCCAAAGCAATTTATTATCTAAAAATTTAATAGTTACAAGAGGAGACCTTGAGGTCATAAGGGTACAGCTGCCATCTGCCAGCAGACACTGCTTTGAGAATGGCTGGTGGCATACCGAGTATGAAACAGCTCAGAATACTAGAGTTCTTAACAATTTAAATCATGTCCACAATGGCCAACTAGCTTTATCTTGGGTATCTGAACCACAGTTACTCCATTTTGATTTTCAAATGCATTTCCCTCCTCAAGGCCAAAGCAGATGTATGATGCATGTCCAAAAGGCCATAAAACAGGCTGCTTTTGTCAGTAAAGTCTAAGTTATACCATGTATAAGCCAGTATGATTTCCCCATACCTCAACATGTGAGGATTTTTCCATCATTTCCCCTTTGGATTGCAAATCTTTTGATAAAAAGCACTGATGATCAAAATACCTGTCCCTCGATGCTGGGGTGATGGCTCCTGCCCCAGGTTCAGATCATGTCCCTCGGTGCTAAGTCTCCTTTATACGCTGGGGCAAAAGTAATCAGATAATGTCAACAGGTTCAGAAGTATATTACTGGGGAAACACTTTATAAACCATACATTTTATCACTCACACCCAATTGTTACACAAACACTGTACATGCATTTTTAGCAATAAACTTAAAGCAAGCATTTTTATACATCATGAGTAGTTATACTGACAACTTCATTAGGGAATTCTCTTCCTATCCTAAACATTAGGGGCAACAGTATGGTTAGAAGTCAAACAATAACGTTCAGTATTGATAGGGAGGCAAACATTTAATAAGCAGCTCAGTTAGAAAATAGATGAAAAGCCAGTAATATTTCAGACAAAGCCAAAAAATTATACCCATATTCTTCAGTTTAACTCAATCCTTTTTACTAAGTTTTATGAAATCAGAGTTTTCATTCGACTTTTTAAATATCTTACCCAATTCAGCGGTATGACTTAAACCTGTGCTTGTCAAAAAGCCCTTTTAATGAATCGTCTAAAGATGAAGCAGTTTAGCAAAGCATCAGCTTAACTGTCTATGAATGACAAAATACTTAGAAAGGCAAGGTTAAAGATCTGATTACAATGTTTTTTAACAAAGAAGCTTAATCAAATTGCTGTGACGTACATTTTAAGATAACTAGAATTATGACTGATGACATTATACCAGGGCACATCTAAATTTTACAAACTTTATATACTTTCTAGAATATCTATATTAATAGCATTTATCCATTTACCTAATTAAGTTTAATCTCAGCCCAACCATGCACAAAACTTTTTCAGGGCTCCCTTTCTACAAACCTTTCACAACTTTCTATATCCATATTAGTTTGCCCCTTATTTTTTCATCTAGAAAAAAACCAGCTTTAGGACAAAATTTTTTTTCTCTTAACAAAATGTAACTGCATTCCTACCTTTTTTTTTTTTCACTCAAAACATGTCCTACTTTCCTACTGTGTACTGAAATGTTTCCTTTATTATTCTTAGTAGCTTTAATTACGTATTTAAATTAGAATCCTCAACTCTTAAAAACCTTAATTTCTAGTGAAAACCAAGAAATAAACAATTATGAACTATATCTTTTACATTAGTATTCTGTAGATTGGCAAACAAATATCAATAACTTCTAAAAACACGTACTTTTTATAGAAACTATCTCAGGGTGGCACAAAACATTCATGAATAATCCTAAATATCTTTAGTTTCTCTGTAAAGGGAAGCCCAATGTTCAGTACTTAATGTTTCTGATTCTGTTTGAGAATGGCCTAGCTATTCAATAAACTTCCATCATTTAACTTAATTTAGCACAACTAAAATTTCAAGTTACCAAATACCTGGAGAGATCATTTTTAAGTAGACGTTTCTAAAACATATTTCTAAAGCATCCACCCAAAAGCTCTTATCTCATTTGCATTTAACTTACTTACAAAATTTTCATCATACCAAGTTAATTTTTTTCTGACAGACTCTGCAAAAGAAGTAACAAATTTATTGACCTTCAGTAAACCTAGGTACAAAAGAGGCATATCTGTTCTGATTATACTAATGTCAACTGAAATAAATGCACAGCCTAAAAGTTGAGAGTTATGTTTTATTTGGCAGACATTTCTGAGGACTCGAACCCCTCCGAACCTGGGATGACAGCCTCTCAGATGGCTCTGAGGGACTGCTCCAAAGAGGTAGGGGAGGGGCTAGGATATATAGAAAGTTTACAGCAAAGATCAGGTTGTTGGAACATTGAAAGATTACTTGTTAACTGAAGAAAACCAGGCATCTCAAGTTAAAGAATTTAGTGCTTTTCTATGTATGGGAGGGAGCAAACATTTGGGCTCATTGAATTCATTCCTCTGACAAGCACCTAGCTATCTAGGGCCAGTATCCTGGCCTTTCTTATTCTGAGTCCCCTCAGGGTGCACCACAGTGAGTGGCTGCAGAGGCTGGGCTGCAGGTTTGTCTTCCCTGGGGGGTGGCGGCAGCCCCTGATGACTCAATGGCTTCAGCATTCTTTGTTTACTGATATGGTTTGCAGTATTTTTTGTTCATACCAACAAACTTAAGCTGGCTTTAATATCAGATATTAACTTAATAGAGTATTTCCTAGATCACATGAACCTGAAATTTGTTCTGTCTAGCTTTTTATACTAAGAATTCATAAGCGCTTACTTTTAATTAACTAGAGCTCATTTCAAGTTAACTTTTACATAGACAGAACCAGAGACCTCAGTTTTTCTGCTGGGGTTTGAAAATGCCTTTTTTTTTCCCCCTCCCTTGAGAGCCCAGATAGATCATTTATATCTCAAAAGCACAGGAAGAGAAACGCAAATTCCCCCTCTGCTTATACAAAACCCAAGCATTTTGGTTATTTTCAAGCTTTTTTTCCCTAGTTCCCAAATATCCACTCCAGTTTAAATAACAGTAAAAGACAATACATATGATTCGCTCATAGTCACATGCCTCATTTTCGGCAAAACCAGGAAGAGAGAAAAAGATCTGAACTCAGGTACCAAAACAAACACACATACATACACACACGCACACACAATAAACGCCAAAGCAATTGAAAAAGGCCCACTTTGATACAACAGCAGAGCCATTTAGGGGCCATTGTTCTCTAGATCTTAGGGATTACTGAGGCCACACAATGTTTCAATAAAAATATCATTTTCTTTCATTTATGGGAGCATAGATGAAGATCTCCCAGTTTTGCAAAATACACCCTAGAAGGACTATAAGATGGAACAGAGCTCTGATTACCCACAATTAATTATCCACAGCCAGCATTATCAAATATCAAGCAAACAAACAGACTGATACAATACAAAAACAGTCTCTTAGTGCCACAGTGGTGCAGGAAAACAGATGGGCATGAGGAGGGCTGTGTCCCAGGCCTCGGTTGAGCCCCTGGGATGTGCCCCACCAAGTGTGGGTCCTTCACTTCGCGCAGGAAAGAATTCAAGAGCGAGCCACAGCTGAGTAAAAGTAGACTTACTCACAGAGATATATTGAAAGGCAAAAGAAAGGCCACGAGGTGTGGGGGTTGGGTGCTCAGATTAAAAGTAGGTACACATTCCATAGACAGAACACAGGCCATCTCCGAAGAGGGAGAGAGAGGGGCAGCAGCCACGAGGCGCCGTGTTGCTAGTTTTTATGGGCTTGGTGGCTTCATATGTTAATAAGTGGAAGGACCAATCTAAGTAGCCTGGGGAAGGGGCTGGGATTCCCAGGAAGTTGGCCATTTCCCTCTCTTTGTCCTTTTGTGGCTAGCCTTGGGACTGCCTTGGTGCCTGTGGGCGTGTTATTCACCATGTTAATATATTACAATGGGCGTATAATGAAGTTCAAGATCTGCTAGAAGTTAAATCTCTCATCATCTTGAGCCTCAAGGCCTACTGGGGGTTGAATCTTTCACCATTTTGATGTTAATTGCTGTGGCACTCCTTGAATGGCTGTGCCACTCCTTGAATGGCTGTGCCCTGCCCCCTTCCTGTCTCAACAGTTCCCCAGCCCCAGAAAGGGAGACTCCCCATCAACACCCTGTCAGTCCAAAAAGGGAGAACCCCAACCAATACCCCATCAGAGATGAAGCTGAATGAAAGACCAAGGCTAAAAAGGGAAAATCCCAACCAACACTCCGCCACAGGAGCCTGCACAATAGGGAAGGATACCGTGGTATCGCCACACGTGAGCCCCATTACTCATCAAAGATGTCTCAACCGGCCAATGCAAGTACTGATACACAAACAACATAGTCCCATAAGCAAAGGATCAAACAACGCGTAGCCCAAAAATTCCACTTCCACTCCCAGATGGAGTCTTCCAGAGGGGCCTGGCTCCCAATGAGCTCAGAATGGCTCACTCTCTGAAAGGGAATGAGCCCAGATGAAGCAGGTAGTTTTTGTAACCTGTGCAAGCCAGAGTGGCACACCCCAAAACCATACACACAAAAACACACACAACAAATAAGGTACAGTCGCACAGACAGAAAAATCAGATGAGGTGTAGTCTCAAAATTCCACTCCCACTCCCAGACGGAGGCCTCCAAACAGATGGGTCCAGCTCTCAAGAGAACAGACTCAGAGCGGCTCACAATGATCCCTGAGCAGCTCACTTCCCAGTGGAAATGAGCCCAGGTGCAGTGGAGATAAGTCCCAAACCGCACAAGCTGGAGCCACTCACCCCTAGGTGACACTGAATGTGTCCAAAGAGCATTGCACCCAGGGCAGCCGACAGCAGTCAGAGACAGTCCCTCCTAGTTCCTCAGGGCGAAGTGAGCTCTGGCAGCTGCTGGGAACCCGGGGAAGGGGCTGCCCCGGGCCAGGGTGGACCTGCCATGGGCAGACTCCTAGACTGGCTTCTCCAAAATTGTTACCAAATGCAAGTTCATGTGCCTGACACACCGTGAGGCCAAATAAATGGAAATATCTAAGTTTGGGGCAAAGAAAGGTTTACCACAGGGCCAAGCAAGGATGACGAATAGATAGCTCCTGCTTAAAAAAAAAAACAAACAAACCCTCAAACTCCCGGAAGGGCTTCAGCTGAGCCTTTTTAAAGGCTAGGTGAGGGAGGGGCGTCCCAGGGTCTGTGATCAGCTGGTGCACAATTCTGATTGGTTGATGGTGATCAATCCTTAGGCACCAGAAGGTCTGGGGGCTACACTCGTGCTCATGATCATAAGTAGTTAATTTCTTCCACTTGGTGGTGGTTTTAGCATCCGAAAAACTCAGGGAATATGTATCAGATACTGTTATCTGGTACTTGAGAGAGGAGTTACAGCAGAGGATACCGGGAGGGGTCTGTCCTAGGAAGGCTCCATAGGTTCCAACTTGGCTACAAAAACAGCACGAATCAGAAATGGCAAAGCTCTGAAATGCTATAGCTAACCAACAGGAAGGTCTGAAAAGGACTTGGCAGAGAATTCGTAAATAAAGGGAAAAAAAAAACATTTCAGGAACAAAGACAAAGTAACACAAGAGTGAATAGACTCCATGTGAAGCACAGTAAAGGAAATAGGGATAGGAAAAGAAAATGAAACAGAAATAAAATCCTTCTGTGAAAAGCAAATTTCATAATCTTTAACCACTTGAATCCCACTTAAGAAAAAAACACTAGGTTTATTTTTCTACTTTATTTGTTGAAATTTGATTAATCTTACCCAAAGAGGTTATAGCTAATTAATTTTTTAAAAATCCAGTTTCAAGGAGATAGTCTGGCAACCAGTTTTGCATCCATATCCTTTGCAATTCATTTGACAATTTGAAAACATTAACAAAAACATTTTTAATCTGCTTTTCAAAGGGAACATCTGTGCGTTATTGTTTGTGACAGTAGCTTTGTTACAGCAAGTGAAACATCTGGAGAGACTTGATTACTTGTTGACAGAAACTCCAACGCAAACCATAGGTGAACGGCAATATATTCTCACTGGGCTCAATTGAATAAGCCCAGCCAATGGGGTTGACCTAAACTAATAAACTGGAACACAGCAGTATTTAGGATCTTTATTTCGGAGCCATTCTTTGTAGTGGATCTAGATCTGTGGCCAATTCTGGTTCTTACCCAACTTGAAAGCGTAAGAATTAAGATCTTTTAGCTTACGAATTTTACTCTGGATGTTAGGAATGGCCTGTTCAGTCTCCTTCTTTGGTTAACTCTCTGCTAGAAATAAAGAAAATCTAGGTCTCAACAATCCAGATTGAACCCATGCTGATGGAATTTTTCAGTCTTGCTTTTTAATGCTGATTTTCCGTTCACTTGGTTATCAGAGTCAGCTGGGGAGTATTCTTATTTGCCAATGAACAGCTCTAGGGCTTCAGAGACAAACAGATGAACAAGTGGCTTCCAAGACCTCAACAGGTAATTTATTGCCCATTCTGACTATTACAGCTTAATTAGTTAAATAATGTAATGCACATGAAGGTGCCTAACAGCGTGCCATGCACGTGCTAAGAGCTCAGAAGTTGAATCTAAGTAGGGAAGACCTGCTGATTATGAGCACAAAGGCCATCTCCTCCGTTCTGATGGCAGAGAACCTCCCATCCCGGAGACTGAAAATGCCAGCTTCTCACTTTCCAGCCTCCCCGCAGCAAAGGCACTGACATGGGACTCAATTCTGGCCAATGATAACTGAGGAAGCAGGCTTCTGGGGAAGGCTTCCTCCCTAATAAGAAATACCTCATGAGTAAAAACGCCTCTTTTCTTCAGCTGGACATTGTTGTATTTGCATTAATGCTCGGGACCATGACAGCCACTTTGCAATCATGAAGGGAGAAGCGTAGGTACCTAGCTAATAACCTGAGGAGGGCAGAGCAGAAAGATGGAGGGAGTCTGGGTCCCTTGTGCCATTGTAGAGCCACTGAACCAACCCTGACCCCGCCCACCTCTGGGGTTTTTTGTATATTAAATAAGAAGTGACCTAGTGTTGAAGAAATTTTAGTTTAGTATATGGTTTTACATAGCCAAAACCATAACTCATACACTGAAGGTGTTCTCTCCTTTTCAACTATCTCAATAGCCCCTAAACCTCATTTTCCTTTAATGTGTCTGACAAAATGTGCCTAAGTTATCACTGAAGGGAATGGGTCCTTCCCAAACCCCCATCCATTTACACATTCACCACTGCATGTCCTCAAATCTTCTTCATCCACAAAATGGAGATGGTTCCTGTTTCTCAACTCATTAAGTGTTTATGATGACTGGTAACCTAATTGATTTGTGGTCCCCAAATTAAAGGCCCTAGAAAAGATTTTCTTAAATGGTAGTTTTCCATATGAGCTCTGCCCAGGCTATGCTGTAATTTATGGACGTGCTAACAGGCGAAAGGACAAAGTGATCTGTAATTCACTGGCAGAGCCCTGAGAGGCTGCATAATGTACGTTCCTCCCCATCATCACACGAGTAATAACCATCAAACACACTGGTGGGCAGTGAGGGACTCCCTTGCTTCTGAGCTCGTATCCTGCATTGGATCCAAGCCCCATGCCCAACAGCCTTTGGTGATGACATTCTGAAGAAATCAGCACAGTGCCTCACAGAATCCAGCCCAGATTGAAAAGTAATGAACAATTACAGCATATCAAATTAATATTTAATGAAGATGTAAATGATTAGAGGCAATACTGAATTGCTCGGTGAAATCTATTCCAGCAAGAGAAAGCAGCAGTGGTCTGTAGAGGCAGGGAACTGTCTTGCTTGTGAGCCATTGTTCTTTAACTTCTCTCCAGCTCTAGCTGAGGCCTTGGCTCAGATTCCCCAAACAGCTGACAGTTGCAGCTAGAGTGAAATCAATCTTATAATCCTCCTAGCCATTTTATTCCTCACTTCCCTCTTTGTCCATCCTTTCTCTCTGTTCAGACTGTGCACTCAGAAACAAACCCCACATAGGGTTTCTGACATTAGACTTGCCTATTGCCAGCATTCTGTCTGTCCCTCTGTCAGCTGGATGTCTGCACTGCCGCGAGGGGAGGGGCATGATGACTCCAAGGCAATTCATCACCTCTGCGGATTGGGAGAGTGGCTGAGCCCGCTTGTGTGGGAAGAAACTACCAGTTCCTAAGTCAGAGCTGGGGGTGGGTCTGAAGGTGCTGGTCCATGACACACAGGAGAGAGAGGGGAGCCTCCAGAGGCAAGGGAGAGAGAATCCCGGGCTACAGGCTGTGAGGGAGAATGACAGCTGGTTGTGCAGGACACTAAGCCCCTAAGGGGCCAAAGGATGCCAGGGGCTGTATCTGTGGCTCCGTTTACTCTTGGGCCCCCACCCAGAAGGGGCAATAACAGTGCTAGGGGCTGGAAGCAGAAAGAATTTTCCGGGAAAACAGTTCCCCAGCCAAGAGCCCCTGCTCTGGACCAAGCCAGGGACTGAGAGATGAGGAAGCAAGCCCAAGGCTTTTCTGTTTTCCCAGGTTGGTCTAGGAAAGAGTAGTAGCCTCTTTGTCCAGGAGGGGTAAAGACGGCATCGCCTCTGCGGGTGCACCAGCCCGCCAGCAGTCTGTAGAAACTGCTTTCCCATGATGCCGGCTGACTCCGTTCCCAGAGCAGCCAGCCCATGACACAGAGAGTATGGAGCCCTCAGTGAAGCCACCCCGGGCCCAGAGGAAGGGGGGGGGCTTAGCCCTCTGTGATCATGATTATGTCTGCAGGCCTTAGACCTCCCCTCGCCTTGCTGCAGCTCCAGGGAGACTCTGCAGAGAGGAGTCCCAAGGATGGCCGCTGCCACGGGGGAATACACACTCTTGCTCACACACCCTCTCTCCCCGCCCACCCAGGAATGCCGGCAGTACATGGGAATGGTGAGCAGGGCTGCTCAGTCACTCTGTCATCACCTTTCAGAACTGTTGCTGCGCTATCTGGTGGCTCAGCGGGTGGCTTTCTGTCTTAACCTATTTTATTCACGAAGACTGATTCTGGGATCTATGAGACTCTTGGTCCCACACTAATTTTTTTCTTTCTCTAAACAGACATGTGAAGGCTCAAGTGAGCCTACATGTCACAGAAGATGAAATGTTTTCTCCTGCAATGCTAGAAACAGAAACCACCCTCGGTATGTCAAACAGAGGGGGGTTAATACCAGCAGCTGGTTACATAGGTCAGAGAAGAGTCAGAAGCCAAAGAAGGGTCCCTAAAGCAACACAGAGATTACCCACAGCAGAACGGTGCTACTCCCTTATGACTGGAGGGGACACAGGAAGAGCTGGGGTCCCCAGAAGACCAGAAGCTAGGGTCATATGGCAGGAGCTAGGAACATGGTGAAGGCTGTCAGGCAGGTGCTGGGACCATGGAAAGAGGGGCTACCAGGTGAGAGCTTGTATTTGCCTATTGGTGTGTAACAAATGATCCCCAAACTTAGCAGCTGTAAACAATAAATGTATTACCTTACAGTTTCTGCAGGTCAGAAACCACCAGCTTAGCTGGGTGGTTTGGGATCAGATCTCTCACGAGGCTGTGATCAAGGTGTCGCTTGGGGCTACAGTTATCTCAAGGCTCAACTGGGAAGGATCCCCTTCCCATATGGATATTGACAGGCCTCAAGTCTTCACTGGCTGTTGGTTGAAGACGTCAGTCCTTAGCCATGTGGGCCTCTCTGTAGGGCTAATCACAATATGGTGGCCTTCTTCCTATAAAGCAAAGGCTCAGAGAGAGAGAGAGCGCACGTGAAAAGGGAGAGCAAGATGGAAGCCAGTCTTTTTGTGACCCAATCTTGGACGTGACATCCCAACACTTTAGCCATGTTCCATGTGTTAGAAGGGAGTCCCTTGGTACAGCCCACACTCAAGAAGAAGGGATTACGAAGGGCATGAATAGCAGGAGGCAGGATCTTAGAGGCTGCTGCCATACGACTGTAGCCACAGAGGCAGAGGCAGCTGTAGGTTTGGGGGCCCAGAGCTTATACAATCTGGGGAACCCTTTTAAGACATGCAAAATTACAAATATAAATTCACAGTCAGGTCCAGTAACTAGTGGATATGCAAACAAAATGGGCAAGAGCCACACAATGGAACACTACTTGTCAATGAAAGGGAATGAAGAGTTGATTCATGCTACAACATGGATGAACCTCAAAAACATGATGCTCAGTGAAGGAAACAAGTCACAGAAAATCACATATTATATGATTCCATTTAGATGAAAATGTCCAGAATAGGCAAATCCATAGAGATAGAAAGTAGGTTAGTGGTTACCAGGGCCTGGGCTTGAGAGCCAGGATTGACTGAAGAGACATGAGGGAAATCTGGGGTGATAGAAATGTTCTAAAAGAGGATTGTGGTGATTGTTGCACAACTCAATAAATTTACTAAAAACCATTGGACCATATACTTACGATGGGTGATTTTTTTATGGTTTGTAAATTATATTTCAATAAAGCTGTTAAAAAATATACACACAGGGCATTGGAAGGGGCCTGTGCAAGTGGGAGGCCCTGGAGCTTAGGCCTCATTAACTTCAGAAAATCTGTCTCTGTGCAGGAGATAGAGGTATTGCAGAGATACAGCCTGAGGCAGTGAGGGGATGAGGCAATCGCCAGGCTTCTCCCCTCCCTGCTCCCTCCAGTCTTCTGTCTGGGCCTCCTATTGCCCTAACCCGCCCAGGAGCCTGGTAAATGGAGTGCTTTGTGATACAGAGAAGGGCTGGGAGGAGGTCTGAGCGCAAAGAGGCAAATGACAGGCTAGTGGGCCCCATCCTGCAGGGCTACCTCCACACCCTAGTGCCAAAACAACTGGGAAAGACTCGACCTTTTGGCCTTGAGAGCTGTCTTGAGAGGAAATCCATAGAAGGTGTGCATGTTTCCATATGAAGATCTAAGCTGTTGATTATTTATCATCAGACAATATAGAACACTGGATTTGTGGGTTAGCTTGTCATTTATTGTCTGGTCACCTGAAGGCTCAAAATCACTTATTCGTGCATGTATATATACGGGAGGATGGAGAGCAGGCTTTGGGCGGCTAGGAGGAAGGAAACAAGGAGATAACTCACGGAAGAAGACTGGGTACGCTAAATATTTAGTGTTGGATGTGCTGTCCTGGCAGCTTTTCCCATTTAACTCTTGCAGGCAATGGGTACCAAGGGCAGGGCTGCGGGCACAGTCAGCCCCAGATGCAGGCATCCCTGGGTGCAAGGAGTAAGATGATGCATTTTTTGGGGAGAAATTAAAAACAATTATAAAACCCACTGAAAGTTGTTATCTTTTATTGGCAACATGTCCAAGTAATTCTAAACAATGTCAGTGAGGGTCCTCCCTTCACAGCCCAAATACCTTACTGGTTTAAGTTCTATAATTGCTGAGTTTTAAATAATATATATGTAAGCTTCAAATGAATATATTTCCATCACTTACCTGGAAAGAAACATTGTTTTCTGCATGGAAGATGATGCAGGGAACCCCAGTTATATAGAAGGCCACAGACACAGCAGTCAGCAACATGCATTCGATTCTAGACAAAGTTCGTATTGGTTCAGAGTCATTTGAGCTCACTTTGGGTGCAGTTTGTGTCTTCAGTCCTGGTGGTACTATATATTCCTGCATTTAAACGAATGATTAGATTCGGACACACAACGATAGCACAGGAACTGTGAAGGCGAAGAAACAGAACTTGAGATTCTTTGATCTGTCATTCTAGGTGCGATGACTGTGAACCATGTGGTGGTCATTCTATTGGACATGTTTTTCCATGTGGTTGCCTCCTCCTTAAAAAATACATTAACATAAATAAATATTAATCCAATTTCTCTTTCCTCTTTGGAGCTATTTATTTTCATTTATTTTTATATTATTTGTATAGTCATTTATTTTAAATATTTATTGTTTATTTTTATTTGATTTTCTATTTTAACTAGCATGAAAATTCAATAAAAGAAAAATTTTCCCTCTCTGTGTTTCTTGGTTGGCCGTTATAATCATTTGTTTTATTTGATGACTATTACTGAAAAAGATTTTGTCATATAGAAGGGAGCTTTAAAACTCATCTGCTCTGGATGTCAAATACGATAGGTATGCTAGTGCATATAACCAAAAAGTATCCTGCCCACGAATAAGGAAACTGAGGCTCAAAGAGGTTAAGAAATTTGCTTAAATTCACAAAAGCAGCAAGTCAGAGACCAAGGATTCAAACAATATTGTACAGTCGACAGACAGCATGTATCCTTTACAGTAATTTATGAGCTCACTTTATACTAAGCACAGCCATATGAGTGGGTACTTGACAGATGAGGGAATTGAAGTGCAAAGAGGCCAAATGACTTGCCCAAGGTCCCAGAGCTAGTAAATGGCAGAACAAGGATTTGAACTCTGGTAGTACTGCAGAGAAGCAAACTGTGTAAACCTGAACTCCGGGATTCCTTGTCAACCGAGGTTGACTTTCTAAAGCCCTGCTCAGTTCCCACGGCTGCTACAGCTGAGCGACTAGACCCACTTCCGTTTGCACTAGCCTCTCCACCAGCACTCCCACCAAGCGGGCCATCTCCCAGCAGCTGCATGTGGGGGATTTCTCAGGACACAGCTGCAGTCTGGTCTGAAGTTAGCTCAGCTTGGTTGTTTACCAAAGGCTTTGAGCAGAGAAGGATGAGAAAGAAGGCTGACTTTTGGGAGATCAGGATCCTTGGGAGTCTAAGATATATTTAACTCCCACAGACTTAGATGTCTTTGCGAGCTTTAATAAAGGCTGAAGAAAACTGCGTGGTGTTTCCGTTACAGGTAATACTGACCTGCAACACTAGATGGCAAAATGGTGCTATGTTACTGTGTTGGTATCCGGAAAAAGCCTGGTAGAAAAGTCTTCCCCTAAAATCCAAATCCGCTGCATTGTCCTTTTAAAAAAAAAAAAAAAAAAGTTTATTTTTGGAAAATAAAGTTCTATGTGGAGTTAATATCTTAATTTTTTAAAATCATTGTTTAGAAATGCCCTATTTTGAATGGTCTCAGTCTCCTAGGCTCTATCAAGTAGGTAAATATATGTCTCTTTGCCTAATGGCCAGCTGGTCAAAAGCTACCTCCTAATTGATCAGATAAAAACAGGAGGATAACAGAAGATAATGGAGATAGTATGAAATGTACTTTCAAAAGCTGCATGTTAACATAAATGTGACATAAATGTGACAAATGTATATGGCACAGATGTCATCTGTCATGGCCTCTTCTGTTTAAATAAACATAGAAGCAAATAACAAATTGGACACACTGCTGTTTCTCATTTCATTCATTCAAGAATAAGCACCTCTTATGTACAAGGCAGTTGTAGGCAGCACAGAATACAAAGAGAATTCTATTCTGGCATTTAAGAAATCTGTACTCTAGAGGGGGACAAAAGACAAATGCACCACTACTGTCAACCATCGGCCCCTGAATCATTCTTTCTCTGGAGCCTCATAGTTAGGGCTGCTGGTGCCCCCTTCCTCCCCCGACCCTGCAAGCCTTCGGACCACCCAGGGTCCTGACCGGGGCAGCAGTACATCAGCATATCAAGATCAGCCCTATCCAGCAGGGGCTGGGGCTGAGTTTGCACTGCTCTCTGATTTGCATGGGCCAATCAAATTTAGCAGAGTCCCTGCCTTATCGTAAGTGCCAAATAACTATTAGTAGGAGGGAGGGAGGAATCATGGTGTACAGCCATTGAGGAGAACTGGTCCAGGAAGTTTCCTAGAACAATGCCATGGGCAGTGAAGAGGAGGTGGAATTACAGGCACAGAAGATTATCCACTCAGAGGCAGAGAACTCTGTCTCAGTCAGGGGAGCCCGCAGGGGTTAAGGCAATGGTCCTTAAAAGTGTGGTTTTGGGCAGCAGCCTGAGCATCCCTAGGAAATTGTTAGAAATGCAAATTCTCAGGTTCCACCCCAGATCTACTGAGAAACTTTGGGGGTGGGGCCTAGCTGTCTGTGTGTTAACAAGCCCCCCCACGTGATTATGATGCATGCGTAAGGTCCAGAGCCACTGGGTTAAGCTATGGCCCCTGCCAGGGAGGGTTGACAGACAAGGGAAGCTACACAGGGGTTAGACCTTGAAGGGCCTTGTGCTGAGGAGTTTGCTTTTTTCCGTTTGTTTTATCTTGTAGGCAATATGGGAGCCACTGGGGGTTCATAAGGAAGGATGTGGTCAGAACAGATCTGTGCTTCCAATCCATCACTCTCAGGACGGCATGGAGGAGGGTGAAGAAGGAGGGGAGATGCACCCTCAGAGCATCCTTAGCTTCTCTTCTGCCTTCACCACACAGCTCCACCCCAGCCCTTTTGGCTTTTTCTATAGCCTCGTCTCCTGGTGATCTCACCCACTCTCCAGGTATTAGCCACCGCCTTGGCAGGTGAGGAGCAAACCTACCTTTTTAGTCTTTTATCTTGTGCTGGGCAGACTGGCTCGACTTCTTGGATGTCCAGCTGCCATCTCACACTCAGCACAGCCAAATCTGAACTCACCATCCACAAACTAGAGCTTCCACGCCCACCTTCTTGATTTCTGTTAATGATGTGACTGTGCTGCCATTTAGGCAACAGCTGCCCTTGGGGTCCTTCCCAAAGCTTCTTCAACCCCAGACTCATTTAATCGCAGCCTATTCAGAGTTTCGGGAGTCCTTGGCACATACTTTTATTCCAACACATTGACATGAGTGTTAGTGTCTGAGGGTGAGCACCTTAAGGGAAAAATAGGCCTCATTTGCATCTGTATCAAACTGGCACCCAGCAGAGAAGCTGACTAGGGGAGACCTAGGATTTTTAGTGAACAAATGAGTGAATTCCACCCCCTTAAAGCTGAGGGAAAAGACAGACCAGAGAACAGCAGAGAGATGCATGTAATGCCAATTGGTGAGGGGACTGCAAACCCATGGAGGGTGCCTGGTAAGCCCTTCAGCATGTGCAAGCTGGGTGGTATGAGGGAAAGACTGGTTATGAGGAAATGGAATTAAGTTACAGGAAATTACAGAGGGATGTGTACGGAAGCCAAGGCAGCAGGTATAGACTAAGCTTTCTAGAAGACTGGGGAATCAAGAAAGGGAGATGGGCTAGCATTTCATAGGAGAAGGAAGGGAAAGGGAAGGGTGTGCCGGGGGATCTTGTTTTAAAAGGTAGGGGCAACTTGAATGTGTAATTCAAGAAAAAGCAAAAAAAAAAAAAAAAAAAATATCAGTGTCATAGGAAAGATTTAAGACGACAGAGAGAGTTGAAGGAGTGCTCAAAAATCACAAAGAGCAGGGTAGATGAGATTGTGGACACAGAGGAAGGGGCTGGTCTGGGAGCAGAGGATTTGGCTCCAAGATGTCAGCAGGTGGGCTGAACTGATGTCTTCTGAGCCTGTCATCTCTGAGGTTGGTGAGGAGAAGGTGGAAAAAGATACAGAGATGTTGATGTGGTGAGAAAGACAAGTCAGCCAGTTCACAGAGATGTCTGTGATGTTGGGGAGAGGAAAATGGAAGCAGAAAGGAGTGGGTGGTCTTTGGGAGAATGGAAAAATGTTTGGAACATGCACAATTTGACCAGCGGTCAGCAAGAGGTCCTAGACACAAGCTTCCCAGCTTCGTCCATACGGGGCCCTCTGCCTCTATTTCCTCAGCTTCTTCCCTTCCTGTTGGAAGCCTTCTCTTTTTCAAGTCCCAGGACAAAAGTCACTGTCTCCCTGAAATCTTCCTTGGTTGCCTGTCCCTAGGCACAGCTGTTCTCAATAATAACGTTTATGGAGTGCTCTACAGCTTAAACGCAATTACACATACCTTTTCTTACATAATCTCTTAATTAACTACTCTCTCCTCTGTAGGTATATAGCACTCTGTTCGTTACAGGAACAAAACATTTTACCAGTTCGTATGCCCAAAAAAACCTTCACTTTGTCTACTAGACAGTGGCTTTATCAAAACCCAGGGTCATACCTGACTCACCTCTATAACCCTGGGTCTAATATAGCACGTGGCCCATATTAGAAACACAAAGGCATAGGTTGAACTAAATGAATGAATCTCTATTTAAAATATATGCTTGAAACAATCCTCCTGATCCTTCAAGACCTGGTCTGACGACAATCTATTCTCATCCCCCATCAGTAGTATCTGCTCCAGATTAAATAAACATAATTCCTTCTACTCTTTTCCTCAGAAAATGTATTTTCATTCTTCAGGTTTCAAAGCGATTTTGTTTAGTCTTCTCGAAATTGTTCTAAAATCTTTAGTGTGAGCCAGAAAAGGCCTCAGTGAGTTCTGAACCATCAATGCGCCATGACTTCTGGGTTGGCACAGGCTCGGGGTTGGCTTTAGATGGCATTTTCTTCTGGTTACTAAAAGATATTAACAGGCACCATGAGGTTCTTGCCCCTAAATTCAGTTAGCATTACTCTTCATTGTTTAAGCAGTAAGGGCTTTTGTCTTGAAAGGCAGAGTAGAAGACCATCCTTTTCTTGAGAGCAACCAGAGTAAATTCTAATTATGTGGTTCAGTGTTAAGTACATCCCAGTGATTTTGGTCTATAGGCAACTCAGAACCTTCTGTTTATCCTATGGCATCCAGGTCGGAAATAAAACAAACAATGACCTCCTGAAAGTCCAAAAATATGAGGGCAGTTTGCCCTAATCCAAACTTAACCTACGATTTCCTAGGGTTGTGGGATTCCTAAGCAGGAAGAAGGTGGCGGAAGCCGTATTTTAACACTGGGAGTACCACTTCACTGATGGCTGCCATGGTCTGGAAGCCACTCCTAGCTCCCCTTCTCACTGTTGAGATCTGCTGGAAGACAGGGATTGTAGTGAAAGGATGTAGCATTTCCCAAACTGGACTACACATGAGGATCACTTACATGTGTTAAAAATACGGATTTCCTGGGACTCACTTCCCTGAGATACTGATTCAGTGGATCTGAGGTTGAGCCAGAGAACATTTATTGTTTTAAAAAATTGTCTCAGGTTGGATTCTCTCAAAATCAGACCTTGAGACAAAAATGTGAAAGCCAGGAGTTTATCTGAGAGGTAATTCCAGGAGGTAATGACAGGGAAGTGAGGGAAGGGGAGAAGTCCAAGGCATGTGCTGTTGAGCAGGTTACCACTGTGGGAAACCACAGCTCAATCCCACAAGGAACTCATGGGGACAGTAAAGATCACATCTTAGAAATATTCCACCCAAAGTAGGTATAAGTTGGGGTATTAGTCAATATCTGTCATTGACTCCCTGGCACTGCCAACCTGACTTACAGGTGAACCAAGGGGGCTCTGGCAACCAGAGAAAGCCCAAAGGCAAAGAGTTGCAGACGTGATCAGCTGGAGGCCATTTGGTTGCCTTGCACAGGGATGGTGACTGGCCGGGGTATACAGGTGGGCACTAACAGTGTCAGTGGCAAAAGCATCCTGGTTTTTTGGATATAGCCAAGGCTCACAAGAGACCAGATTTGGATCTCACTAGGATTCGATGTAAAACCTCAATAGTTTATACCATTTTTCCCCATGATCTTGCTGACCACACACTATCCTTTGACAACAGTCATCAACAAAGATGACAACTCCAACCTTTACATTGAAATGGATTTCAATCCACTCTGAAATTTTAACGAAAACACTTATTACCAAACAACTCAGGTGAATAATGCACGACTGACAAGAAATGGCTTGGGTTAGAAGGAAACATAAAAGCAGCGCCTCATCTACTACTGAGGAGGAAGGAGAGAAGGGTCATAGTCCATATCGAAGTGTGTCAGTTGTCTCAGCAGCTATGAAGCCAAGGATGCTGACATTTTCTATGCATCAGGACTGCCTGGGATGCCTTCCAGCTGCAGCATTGGGACCTTAATAAACGAGCCATATTATGTTTATACTTTACTGTTTAAGTAATGCTATTTCACTCTGTGTAAAGCCACTTAAAACACCAGTGGAAACACATGCATGGACCATGAAACAACTTTAAATGGATAATCAATTTTTATCACATATTGAGGGTTAGACTGGTATATCTGAGTGAATTATGGAAGTCTGTATGTGCTCTGGCTAGGAGTGTTTGCATACCAAATCTTCTTCTTTGTTACAGAACCAATCTATTGTACACATACTGGGAATTTCCAAAATCTAACACTGAAAAACATTCATTCTGACAGAATTTTTTCAGAGCTTTAAAAACAAAGATGTATTTTATTTGGGCTTAGTTGTGAAGGGCTGTATTAGAACATCTTAGTTCCCTTGTACAATGATTCTCCCCTAAAATAGAGGGAATAGGATCAACATGTAAGACACCAAGAAAAGTGTCTTGGGATGAACATGAGCTTACTGGTGAAAGTCTAGAATGTACAACGTGCCCTAAAACTTATGGAACATGGTTTTAGAACAGACATGAGGAATTTGTTTGTGCAGTGACAAGTAAACACATGGAACTCATCATATCTGCAAAACTGAGCAGTATGAGAAGGTAAACGTGGTCAAGGAGAATTTGGATCAATTCATGGATAACAGAAGCTTAACAGTTCACTAAGGGGAAATTAGGCAGGTTCAAGTTACATCCTTGGTCTTTGAGGTTGATGTCATGGATGCAAATTGCCACATTCTTACAAAGGAGAGGCATCACCTTCAGATAGAGAACACAAGATTGGTGGACCACTGATCTGACATATTGTGACATTTCTTATGTTAACTAGAGGACGTTGAAAATGTCATAAAATCTGAGTGCCCTGAACTACCAAGAAGCTATCAGCTCTTTGATCTCCCAAGTTCCTTGAAGCACCTGCTGTTCCTTTTCTGGTCCTGAAAGTGAATGGAGTGGGGAAGGTGCCAGGTCCAGATTACCCTTCCCACACACCTGACACAATACACAGCAACTGTGAACATCCTAGGGCCCTTCCAAAGTTGATACTCTCCTCTCCTTGTAAATGAGGACCCAGAATTGTGAAGGACAATAGGCCAATCTTAATTCTTTAAAAAATGATCCACACCTCATCCAAACATTAGTTCATTAATTTAGCACATTTGACCATGTTCTAAGCACAAAAATAGAATCAGGATCAGTACTCCTGCCAACATAGCCTAATCACCAGTTGGTTTCACTTTTAAACCCAGTGTTACATGAAGTTTGACTATGTGAGAAGTCAAGTGAGACTATTCGTCTCAATCAAGTCCTCATTTGATATCTGACCATGTGACATGTCCACACACTTAGGGACAACCACAGGGACGACATGCGTTCCTCAAATCTGAACTGTCACATCATGACAGGTTTACATCAAAAATTTTGATGCTATAATTTTGTGCATGTGATAATTTTAACTTGTCTTAATTGATTTACTAAATCATGGAATATTTTTTTAGCCATAGTCTGACCTATGTGCTGAGATGAATAAACATATGTCAGTGTAAAATATTCCTACAGGAGAAAGAATATTCTGGTTTTATTTTAGATCTTTGTTCACACAGATCTTTTCTAACTCATATTATTTTTCAAAATGGTCATAACCCTCTGAGAATTTCTTTCTATTACTTCTGCCCCCTTTATGATTTGCACGTCAAGAAGGAAGAGGAGGAGGAGGAAGAGGGTGAAATTTAAAGAGATGAAATTTATTATCAAAGAAGAAATGATTACTTAAGCCCTCAAAAAAAAGAAGAAATGATTTGTGAATAACAAATGTGCATTCAATCAACAAATGACAGGTCAAACCTCCGTTTTAAGTGATAAATATATCAAGTTAATTAAAAAAGTACATGAGGGTAGTATTCATTTAATCAATATTAAATTCATCAAAATAATTTATAGATTTGGGTTTAAGAGAAAAATAACTAAAAAATTCCCATTAAAAAAGAAGTTGCTATGAGATGCTGGACTTTGTGATACACAGTAATGATTCTGGTTAAATCAAGGAATATTTTGAGTACAAAGATGATGCATGAAAATTATCTTAAAAATTAAAACTAAAATGGCACCTCCCTGCTTAGTAAATGTCATGGAAAATGAGCAAAATTATATTTTTATTTACTTTCAGTGAAGTCTGAAACATCTAGCTTTTGTGAAAAATTGGCATAAAAAGTAAGAAAAAAGGAAGAAAAATATTAAAATACGAAAATGACTACTATAACTAAAGCTAACAAATTAATACATTCTAAAGTTTTGTTTAAATATTCCTGCATCAATTCCTTGAGCTCTCTATATAATCTACTGAGATAACTCAGTGGTAAATAATAGCAGAAAAATAAATTCATTCATTTATTTAAGAGCTGTTTTAAGTACCTACATGTCTTGCATATTAAGCACTTTATAGGAATAGTTGAAGGAGGGTGAGGGTTACAAAAGAAGTTTCAAATCATTTCTAAGTTGTAATTAAACTGGGAAATAATACACATAAAACAATCAGAAAATTATGAAATAATACATTAATAAGGAAATGTAAAATAATGTGGTATAATCTGCATACATAAATGCAGAAAGAACATAGACGGAAATATCTGATTTCAGGTTAAAAAAGAATTCACGAACTCTAGTAATTAGCCAAATAAAAAAGGATGTATTATATATACATACACTGTAAATACACACACACACACACACACACACACACACACACACACACACACATATATAATTAGACATTCCTGTTGCTTCCAGATTACACTGATAATCAGGTATTTTTCTAGCTAACACTGTATCCTCTGTAGTTTCTATTTTTGAATTCTCTAGTTGGAGTTTGATAGTAATTCAGCCATATTCAACAAATCGTAAATTAAGAGGAAATAACAGATAATCTTCCTAATGGGGAAATCCCCATATACCCCTGAAATGAACTTCGGCTCTGCCAAATTTATGTAAAATTCCTCATGTATTTGTTTCCAATTATACCACATTAGGCAAAAATACGCGATATTGCTATGTTCTACCCTAATATTCTTCTTTCTTACATCACTAAATCCTAACACATCTATAACGTTCATATGATGAATAATAACATTTCAGTGCACTAGGTAACACACATGTTTTTTATTTGCCACAAAGAACTGTATTTCCTCAACTGATTTATGTACCACCTGGACAAAATTATTTTTACTATGGTTTATTTCATTTTCTCCAGCATCCACAACTGAAAAACACTTGTAAACAGCCAATGACAATGATAAGAAAGAAAGAAAGAAAGAAAGCCTTGAAATTCAAAATCAAAATTCCCCATTTCTTTAGAGAACCCCAATGAAAAATGCAGCTGAAATACTTTTAAACTAACAAATTCAAGGTAAAATCAAACAGCCACCCATTTTTTGCTGTGTTTCCTTATGGACAAGTAGATACAATTCACTGGCAGTTGCAAAATGTTCCAAAACAGAAATAATTATTTGGTTTACAGTTTGCGTAAGGGACTTGTAAAGAAACCATACAAACCACAAAAAAAAATTTTTATGACATAATAACAAAGAAAGTTTACGATATTTTCTAATCACATGACTTCATTTCCTGAATTATATTTCATCTAGGACCTGAGAAAAAGTGCAGGGAGTGTTCTACCATTTCTAAGTTAAACGTACTTCTTCACAGATCATTGTGTGATGTATCATTACGATGACATCTACTGAATTTTCTTGATTTTTTTAACCAACAAAATTGCAACACGTTAAAGCCAGCAATCCACAGAATGTTTGGGAAACATACCAATGTTTGAGGCCATTTGCCTAATGAATATAACATGGACTCATTTCATTCCTCCTTTCCTGGAATAGCTTTGAATTTCAAACATTTGTTAGCCATTAAGTACACTTTGCATCTAATACTTCATATGTGTATAATGCATTTTAGAGTCTATATGCAAAATTAGCTTATCTGTGATCCTATAGCTCTAGTAAGGGCCCTGCCCAGTAACCACTAAAGTCAACCCTCCCTCCTACCCAAATCTGAACAATTGGTTCTGACTTGAGCTACACAGATTAACAGGACTCATTATCCAAAGATACTTTTCATGCCTTTCAAAGTCACCCAAGCAAAGCCCTCCAGAATCTTCTCTAAACGGTTCATTGTTTTGTTTTTTTCTGTTTAGTTTTAAGTTCTTCTGACGTCAACATGTGTATTACTATAAGCCCTCCTTCAGAATCTGGTGACATGTTATTTTTGCATGATTCTGTGAAGCAACCACTATAGAGATGCTGATTTGCTAATGAACAGGTTCCCAAATATAGGCCATAACACATACACATAAACATACACACTCACGCTGTAGGTATTTCTTGACTCAGAAATACCTAACTTATGAACTTCCTATACATACAAACAGCTAACCACGGATGGCCTCAACTGCTTTGTAAGCAGCCTTTAGAGTCTTCTCTGTTGCCCAGTTTCATTCTCTCCTCAGACTGATTCACAGATTTTGGGGAGGGGAGGAAGGTGTGAGGTTTTCTCAACTCCATCAAGTAACATACACATTGGGAAGCTGTGGATTTACAAAGTGATTACACATGCCATGCCCCCACCCCCAACACACACGCACTCATACATGTGCTCACAAAGTGGTAGCTATGTGTGTGACCTCTATAAATGTTCACTCACATGCAGACAAGGTGTCTTGATATATGCATTATGAATTACCCAGCAGCTTCTAGAGCCTTCCAGATGTGTTCCACAAATCTGATTTGGGTCACTACCCCAGGACCAGCAGCATAGAATGACCTATGTAACCTAGTTGGTGGCTACAGGCTACTTCCCAGAATGGCAAAACCCAACTCTCATAATAGCCAGTAAACTCTACTGCATGGATTGAGTTATTCTTCAGTGTGCCCATAACAATGACCCCTTTTCTGTGGCTAAGCTTCTGCAAAGGTATTTTAGGTCTAATCATTCTCATTCATCTGTTGAAGAATGAATTTATTCTACATCTATTGAGCACCTACTATGCTCAAAACTGTTCTGCTTATGAACAAAGAGGACACACACACACACATATACACACTATCAGACCAAGAAGAGTATAGTAGTTGCTATAAGAGAGGCTCAAACGGAAATGAGAGCTCAGGGGCAGAACATATTACTTTGACCAAGGAGTTCAGGGATGACTCCATAAAGGAAGTCTTGGTTTGGCTATGCCTTGAAAGATGGATGTGAATTCAATGGGTGGGAATGAGATTGGGAAAAGGGATGCATTTAGGCACAGAAGTGGAAAAGGCACAAAGTCACTGACGAGTGTAATATGATCGGAACAGGATGTACATGGTGAGGAGAAGAGGGGACGAGAAGAGGGGACCAGACAAGACCAGGAGCTGGGAGCAGATTTGGGGAGCTCTAACTAATAAGATGGGGAATTGGGTGGGCAATGGAGACATGTAGAAGGGTTCTCATTATTTGTCTTTAAACTCTTTTTGTAAATTGTGAAATATAACAAATTCAGAGAAGTGTATAAATCATCAGAATAGCTAAGGGAATTATTATAAGGCAAACACCTGTCAAACCATCACCCAGGTCAGGAAATAGAATGTTGCCTCAGAGGCCTCGCCTCATGTGTCCTTCTAGTCACTATATCACACCCTTAAGGGTAACCACTAATTTGGCTTTTATGATACTAATACCACTGCTTTTTAAAATAATTTTACCACCTAGGCATGCACTTCTTAAACATAGTTTAATTTTGCTTGTTCTGTGAACCTGATATAAACGCAATAATGTAGTATATATTCTTCTGTGTGTCTGGCTTCTTACATTCAGGGTTGCGTTTGTGAGGTTCATTCATTTTCATTACTCTAGAGTACGCGTTTGTGTGAATATGTCATATTTATCCATCCTACTGTTGATTGACATTTGGAAGGTTTCTAGTTTGGGGCTATCATGAATAGTGCCACTAGGAACCTTCCTGTACCTGTCTCTTGATGCACATACCATCTCATAATGTTTGCAGCATCACAACAACACGTAAAGATGAAACAGCCCACATAGAGACTAGTGACAAGGAAACTTCTTTGAAAAACAGGAAACTAGTTAGGCAACTCCTAACTCGTCTCGAGGATCTGACTCGGGATGATGTCTCCCTTGTCAAAAACTCACCAGGCAGAAAGTCTTTGGTTTCCCATATTCAAGCCAAAGGAGGAATATTTTCTTTTCTTTTCACATTGGATTGTAGGAGCAAGAAATTGGATTTATTGTAATCCTTGGTCCACAAAGGATTCTATTATTGGTCCATTCATGGTCTACTTCAATTAATTTTTTTATTGTTTATTTTGTTAGTTTGAAAAAATGTAATAATCACTTGCAAATCCACAGCCCCAAACAAAAGCCAAGACCTTGGTGATAACGACAGCTAACTCTGTGTTTCCCCCATCATTCCATCCTTTGGCTTCTCCCTACTTAGAGTAGAGGTATTTTTGAACATTACGTAAAAGTCTCAAAAAGAACTATTGACCCCAAGTAAGTGTCCATTTGTGCTAGGCAAGTAGAAAAGAATATTGATTTCCTTCTCTTTATGTCCTGCTATTTCCAGGGAGATAGATAAATGATAAAACAATAAGTTGTGTGAATCATGTGAACACACGTTCTTTCAGGACAAAGCAATTGCAAGGGCTCCGCAGTATTTTTTTTTTCATATGTAACTACTCACTCCTTTTAGAAAGGTTTCTAGCAGAAATACAGCTTATGGCACAACAGACTTACAGATAAGTCAGATCTGAGAAACCTATTCCTTGATGATACAACTGAACAATGCCATGAAGTTTAAATTCTGTTTTATATGTTTTGCCACCAAATTGCTTGGTTTTCAGTTTAACCATGAATATACACCTCTGGTGGACTGAGGAATGCCAGGACAGAGTAAAGGAATCTGAACATCACCGTTTTGAGAAAAGAACGATAAATCCAGTATTACAAAGTTACAGTAGATGGTGCTAGATGGGTGCAAAAGATCCAACAGCCATTTGGGGCCACCTTCAAGATTTCTCCTGAGCTTAGCAGTTTAGAAAATGTGCAATTTAGATTTATCAATTCAGGAGAGGCACTCAGATAAAACAGTTGAATTAGTGAGATCAATGAATGCAGAACCCTATAATTAGACAAATGTTAAGGTTTTTATGGAAATCAACAACGAAGACAACTTTAAAGCTAAGGTCAAATCGTCTATCTTTCTGGGGTATCGGTGCCAATGCTAAATTACTAAAAGAATGATTTTCTATTCATTTAAAATAATGTCATCTGTAAAGTTAATTTCTGTAAAGTTAATTTTTAAGCTAAGTTGCTCTTGGTATTAGTTATCTGCACACTACGTAGGTTGGTTTTGAGATTTAAATGTCCTATATAATGTATCCAAGGTGATTTACAAATCATAACCTAGTATAAATTATTCTATAGATGTAAATGATTTTTATTATTATTTACTTAAAAGTGCTTTTTTAAAGAACTATTTGTGTTCGTTACTTTTTTACGGCCACTTTGTGCTTGGTATTCTTCCTCTTATTCTTTCAGCTTTTTAGATGAAACAGCTGAGACATAGGATAATGAAGTGAATAACTTTGAACATGTCTTTTTTCCCCTTGCAGCCACAGTGAAAAATGACTCTCAGATCAATGAGCTGGAGATCAGGCAAGCACCAATTCTTAATGAGAGGGTGATCTAGGGTTAAGGAGAGAGGTTCCAAACCATCTCACTGGGCGCATCTGTGTAACGGATGCTTCTTTCCCATCATCTGCCGAGTGCTCAGTGGATGCACTGGTCCTTGGCTTCCCTGGAGAAAGGAGCAACACAACAGCGCTAACCGTACTCAGAATGTGACTTATCTCAGAATCTGTCAGTGACTGCAGGAGAAGGTCAGATCTAGTGGAAGTCACCCCTTGTCTCTCCCCAGAGCCACATTCAATCTAGGTTCGTTTATCGGACAGGGTGTGGAGGAAATTCCTTTTCTGAAAGGTAACCCATATTCTCTAGCATTCAGTGATATATCCAGCCTAAAATACTCTCTTAAATGCATATTTGCAAATCCTTAGAACTCCAAAGGCTTTTTCAGAGTCTAGGGGGGTCATAATTTTAAATGAACTCTCTCTCTCTCTCTATGAATCATGGAGTATTGATTGAATGTGTGAGGTATGGCTCTAATACATCCATCTGCCTTATCTAAACAGAAAATAAGATGTTCTTTGGGCAGGAATACTACCTAAAGTGATAGGGTTTGGGGAGTGTTTTGCTTTTTATAGAACCTAGAGCCTCAATGCTTAAACAAATATAATATTAGTATTAAATAATGATAGTAATATAGATAGTTCCTTTATGTATTTTCCAATATGTGTTTAGGGTTTATTGACCCTAGAAGACTGTCCCTGGTCCTTGCTGGGATCAGTAGTCACAGAAGTCATGGTGAAGATGGCTTCTTTAATCACACTGACAGTATATCCAGAAACTAATATGCAATAGGCCTGTCCAGTAAAAAGGAGGAGAAAATCCATATTTTTAAATGTCATAGAAGCTATTCCTGCAGTTGCCCAGCAGCCGACTTTCAAATGTTAATAATTAGGCTGTGGGCCAGGTCTCTTGCTCAGCAGCTAATGCACTGTGTCTGCTGCACAGGGCAGACCTCAGTCTGACGCTCCCTGGAAGCTCTCCTATCTTCCAGCCGGAGCAGGGAGCATTGTGGAGGTGACACCGGGCACCTTTGGAGGAGAGAGCAGCGTGATGTAGCACCACTCACCAGCCCTCGCCAGAGACTTGTTTAGAGCCAGATCACAGTCTCCGCTGAGCCTCTCATTTCTGCTGGTCACAGGGTTACAGAACGCTTTACAACTTGAGCTACAGGAAGGCAGGGAGGGATTTAAATGCCAGACTGGAAGGGCCCCTCCATAAACCTCAGCCAGATCAGCCCTAACTCACAAGAAGTTTCTGCTTCCTCTGCCTTCGCGACAGCCAGATCAACATTCATGGAAAAATGTAAACGTGAAACATGGAACAGAATCTGAGTCGCCCATATTTCACCTGATCACAAATTTAACAGACAGCTGGGGAAGCCTCTGAAATTCTGGCATGAAAATGGCTCTTTCTCAGAATTGAGGTATCTTTACTACCGATCTCTATGGAGCACCTACTAACACTAATGGGAGAACAACCCTAATAAGGTCAACAAAAATGTTCTTGTAATAGTGTTCACTAACAGCGCTGCTCAATGACTGTTTAAAATCGCTCCTGCTACAATCTCTCCCATGAATGAAATAATTTGTTTTATTTTTAACCATTGCTTGGAATTCTATGATTTCCCCTATGCTCCCTACCCTTAAGACATGATCTAACATGATTATTTTTATTATTTTAAATTTACAATTTCTGGGGATGGTCTTGGTGGGTTTTGAAAGTTCACCCATCACAGCGATGAATGAGATAATATTCCTTTCTTGAAGTTCTTATCAGTATTACCATCCAAGGGCCCATCAGCTTCCCCACTTCAGAACTTCAGCCCCTTGTTTCCCTCCTCCCCTCTGCTTCCCATGTACGATTTACTACAAAGCCCAGTTTTTTGTTTTCTTTCCTGCACAATATCTCTAATATCTATCAGTTAATTCACTAGATATGTATTAAGTGACAGGAACAATGCTACAAATGGGGGTTCTGTGTTAGAGCTGGGCCTGGGATCTACTTATTTTCATAGTCATTATCCTGGACCAAGTCTGTGATGGATAAAAGATGGCCACTCATTCCTTGCCAGTTCTCCCATTGAGACGTTTTATGTATCTAATGAGACTGTAAGTCTTTTAAAGGATAGACTTTATGTTCTCTGCATGGACTGAATAGGTGACACACCCCAAGTAAAATCTGTTAACCCACAAGGAATATTCCTGTCAATCAGAAGTTGACAGAATCCCGTTCAGTGTTGATGTGACATCTGAGGTCTTCCAAAAAGTCTGAAAAGACTTTTCTCTCCAGAATCAGAAACTTTGTACTGTATTGTCTTAATTTTGATAAAGTTCCCTTGAAAGAGCTCATTATAACTGATGGCGCTTAATGAAATTTGTGGGGGTTTTTTCTTACAACAGAAAGAAGTATCAGATATTCCCAAGGATTTTCTAGTGGATTTCAAGAGATCAGATCTGTATAGCTTTTAAAGGGGCCCTATAAGTGGTTTGAATCTGCCACATCAGTTTCACTGGGAAGTGATAATTCATGTCCTTAAATTGAAGCCTTGATTTTCAGCTATCAATAAACCATTTGAACTCTACAAGCGCTTGGCAGTCATTCTGGGTAGAACTTAACTAACTTAATTTGAAATTTAGTGTAGTTGGCAAAAAGCTATTAAGAGAAAGTTTGACGTGTCAAAGCATGGCAATTTTAAAACTACATAAATATGCTGTACAAACAAAAATAACTACCTTCACTTGTTCCGAGAATTCTTATTTCTTCAGGAATTGCTTTGGGCCCTCACCCACCACCCAGTGGAGTAAAAGCAAGTAAAAGGATGAGTGATATTCATTTGCTTTTCAAAGCCATAAGCAATGTTGGCCCTAGTTATTATGTGTGCCTTATATTTACAGACATTTAATAAAAACAAACAATTCAATGAGTATGTATTGAGCACTTAACCATGTAGAAGCTCTGTGCAAGAATTGGTTTTTCCATAGTCTACTGGGAAGAGGGGGAGAAACATACATAAATAACCAGAAAACACTGCGTGATATAAATTGCAAAAGTGAAATATAGAAATACAAGCACAATGCTTTGGAAATACCATGGTGAAGTGATTAATTTCACTTGGGGGAAGGTGTGGATGGGGGTAGGAATCAGTAAAGGAGTTCTGGAGAGATTGCTTTTCTTCTAGGGATTGAGGAAAAATTCCCACCAACTTGGAGGGAAGAGGTGGAAGGGGAGGGCAAAGAGGGAAGAGTAATTTCAGTTGAGGGAACTGCATGAACATCATGCAGTGTGGTACCTCTGGGGAACGGAAAGGGCAGGTTCCACTGTGGCTGCTACTCAGGGCACAAGGTGGATGGGGGGGAAATAAGTTTGGAAAAGTAGATAGTGGTGGGCTTTAGGAGACCTCCTAGGGCATTTTGCAGGCAATGGAAAGCCACAGAGGTTTTTGAGCAGGGAGTGACATGACTACCAAATGTATTTGTATTAAATATGTTGTCAATAAAACGATTGAAGTAACCCAAATGTTCAATACAGAGAATGATTGGAAAAAGGATAGTTCATCCCCACAATGGAATATTAAGACACCATAAAAAGGAATGAGGACGATTTCTATACATAATACATCTCCAGAATTTGTCATGAAGGAATAAAGAGATCAAGCAGTATATTTAGCATGCTATCTTATATTTTAAAAAGGGAGAAAATATGACTAAACACATCTACAAAGACACATTTTTGTTGTACTTGCCAAAAAAGAAATCATTGGAAAGACAAATGAGAAGCTAGCAAAAGTATTTACCTATAAAGAAGAGGGAAGAAGCAGGGTGGAGGAGACCGTAATTCAAGTGAAACTTTCTGAACATAACTTGTTGTATTATTTTGACTTTGGAAATGGAGATATCTTTTAGATAATTAAAAACAATTTAAAAAGGAGACAAGTTGGCAGCAAATTTAGCAGAGTCTGGAAGCACGGATGCCACTTAAGAGGATATTGCAAGAATTCAGTCAAGATACGA
Organism: Camelus bactrianus; assembly: GCF_048773025.1. NCBI lineage: Eukaryota > Metazoa > Chordata > Mammalia > Artiodactyla > Camelidae > Camelus > Camelus bactrianus. The sequence goes on from NC_133575.1 coordinate 30,424,870, forward strand.
TGAGGGTCCTGAGCTACATCACTGGGGGCGGCGGGAGGTGGGGAAGAGGCACAGACACTGGTGGTGGCAAAGGCATCACCTCTGAATGCTGCTTCTCCATGTCTATTGGAAGTGTCTGTCTGATTGAGGACAATTCATGCAACTTTAGAGTTTACCCCTGGGGACAAGAGAGAGTGATGGGAGAGCCACCACCATTGCGTGTAGGAAGTAGTCTAGAAAGTGAAATTTGCATCTTAGTAATATTGATTAATCCTTACTTGCTCAGCCCACACTAGCCAGGAAGGTGGACGGATGAGGGTGTGGGTAAAATGACCGTGGTGACAAAGATACCTTTTGTGCTGAGCCCCCTGAACTTCATAGGCTTCCTAAAACCTCAATGGCCTTTCACTTCTCCTAGAATGATTCCAAGTCACTCAATTAGGTAGCAATGAAAGTTATCCCCTCACCTTAGCTGCTCAAGTTTTCCTGCTGCCATCACAGGTGCTGTCACTGGTCATGCTGGGTCTTTGTTTTGTCCACCTAGAGCACTCATCATGAGCCGATCCTGCCACTGGCATGGACCCTGGTCACTACCCACTTTGATGCCACTGCTCCCAAGGCTGCTCTGTTGACCCCACTGAGGTGGTCTTGTTCTGATGCCTCCAGCCTCTTTCAGTGCAGAAGTGTCCTGAGGCTGGGGAAGGGAACACCTGAGAAGCATCCCCCAGACCTGGGTTTATAACCACCAACTGATCTTGACTATCTGCAGAGGCAAAGGGCCTGCTGGACTCCGAGGGACTGGGGGAGCCCTGTCTTCTTTACACTGAGGAGTTTTAATCTTGGGGCCCATATGTTAGCTAATTCCAATTGCGGTAATTTCAATGAGGCCACTTTGAGGAACTGTCAAAATCAAGTGTATTTGCCTTAAACTGGGTGGTGGGAAATATTTTTATTCATTGTATCATGATTCTTTGTAGTTTACATATAGCTTATAATTATTCCTTTGTATCTATTCAATATTTAATCAATTTTTTCACTTTTTTATTGAAGTATAGTCAATTTACAATGTTGTGTTAGTTTCTAATGTACAGCATAGTGATTCAGTTATACATATATATTCCTTTTCATATTCTTTTTCATTATATGTTATTATAAGATATTGAATATAGTCCCCTGTGCTATATAGTAGGACCTTGTTATCAATCAGCGTTTAAAAGAACATTCTATTGATAACTCAGGAGAGTTTTGAGGTTTTCTTCCCCTGGATTCAGGTCACAGCTCCAACACTTACCAACTGTGTGACTTTGAGCAAGTTACTTAACCTCTCTAAAGCCTTGATTTCCTTATCTGTGAAATGGGAATATCACAGTACCTCTCAGATGGTTGCGAGGATTAAACGAGAAAATACATGTAAAGTGCTTAGCCAAGTAGTAGGATGTTTACCAAGCACAGTGAAACTTGGGTACATAGTAAGTGCTTATTAATATTCACTATAACATCAAATATAATGATGATGGGAACTGATAGCACGGGAACATGCTTATAAGAAAATGTGGAGGAGGAGAAGAAGTCTAAAAGACTCTAATTGCCTTAAAATTACATATATATGTATATATACTTACAGAAGTATATCTGTAATATAATATATAAAGATAATGTTACACTATTATGCATAGAAATAATACTGCAATAAAATAAGACAAAATGTTATCAGTGGTACCTGTTAGGAAGCATGATGACAGGTGTTTTTCTTTTCTTTTTTATACTTCTCTATATTTTCCAATTCTCTACCACTGAATGCAGTTACTTTAATAATTTGAAAAAGAACAATAGATGTTATCTTAAAAGGATAAAAAAAAGAGGTGAGAATGACTGAGGCATCCTAGATTTGGGGAGCCAGAAGTGAGATGACACTGGAGAACTAAGTAGAAGGCAGGCGACATAGGGCTTTGTAAGCTCAGGGCTTTGAGACTCTTCCTTTGAATGGCAGTTGAGAGGCCAGTCAAAGGCTCTAACCATGGGAGGGGTAGGGCCAAGTCTGGCTTTCTAACAGCTCACACTAGATTCAGAGTTTCCAACAAAAGATGGTGAAGTGTAAAGGTATATTTGTTACACTCTTTTGCTCCAAGTTCACAGATCTGAATGAAGGAAAACAAAATAAAATTCCATCCACACTGAAACTAAGAAATGGCAACTATGCCCCAAGCACTGAAGGATGTTTACCAAGCACAGTGAAACGTGGGCAAAGTTATGGGCCAATTCGGGGAGAAGCTAACAAATAACTCTCCAGATCTCCAGCAGGGTGTGAACATCCCTGCACATAGGTGAGAGGGTGTTGAGGCCGTGACAGGCAAACTTTTAGATGTGCTGTTGAGAATGGGCTGTGGGAGTTAGTGTACCATGGCGGAACGGAGACCATCACTGTGTAGACTTATTTCCACCCTGAAGAACTACAGGGGAAGACAAGACACTGTGGATATGCCATTTTTGTTTTCCCCAGCACAGATAGACTTTCTCTAGATGAGGCAGGGATAACGCTAGCTTGCCAGAAGGCAGCTGGTAGCCAGAGTTGGACAGCAAAGAAAAGCCAAACCAACCCAAGCCAAACCAAATCAAAGCAAGACAAAAAATGTAAGTCCATGAAAGAAGAAAACTGCAATGAGCTGAAACGTTAAACCAACTAATATCCCCAGTAAACAATACCTTCCCCTGAAGGGGTGTGCGAAGGGCTGATGAAGACAGGTCACCCCACGGAAGAGATACAGATTTGGACGCAGTTTTCTAAGCCATCATACCTGATTTACAGCTGCAGGCTGCCACAGCATACTATCATCTTCCTCACCAGGGTTCCTTCTGTTTGTTTGTTGGAAGTCAAATTTACCTACAATAAAAGGCACAAATCTTAAGTTCACAATTCACTGAGTTCCGGCAAATGTATACACCTCTGTAATTACCATCCTGATCAAGGACAAAATAGAACATTTCCATCACCCAAGAAAGCTCTGGTGCCCCCTTGCAGTCAATCTAACTCCTCTTCTCTCCTCCCCTGACCATAAACAATCACTGTTGTGATTTCTATCACCATAGATTAGTTTTGTCTATCGTTGAACTTCGTTGTCAGTGTAGTCATAGAGTATGTACTCCTTTGTGTTTAGCTTCTTTTGTTTAACATAATGCCTTTAAGATTCATCCACATTGTTCCACGTATAAGCAAGTCATTTATTTTTTATTGCTGACTAGTATTCCACTGTACAATTATACCACATTTATTTATCCAATCTTCTGTTAACAGATATTTGTATGATTTCCAGTTTGGGGTTATTATGAATAAAAGTGCTATAAACATTCTTGTACAAGTCTTTTTGTACATAAACATAAGTTTTTATTTCTTTGAATGAACTGGAGTAGAATTAATGGTCATAGTACAGGCGTATGCTTCACATTACAAGAAATGGACAGTTTTCCAAAGTGGTTGTACTATTTTGTACTCTAGCTGCAGTGCTGAATTTCAGTTACTCCACATCACCAAAATTTAGTGTTATCAGACTTCTAAATTTGAGCTACTTTAGTGAGTGTGAAGTATCATATTGTGGTTTTAATTTGCATTTCTCTGATGACTGAGACATTGAATACCTTTTCATATGCTTATTGGCCTTCATATATTTTCTTTGGTAAAGTGTCTTTGCAAGTATTTTATGCATTTTAAAACTGGACTGCTTATTACTTTATTATTGAAGGCATTCTTTCTGAATTCTGGATATAAACCCCTTGTGAGACATCTGCATTATGAATATTTTCTTCTAGACCAAAGCTTGCCTTTTCATTTTCTTAACTGACTTTGGACAAGTAGAACTTTTTACTTTTGATGAAGCCCAGTTTATAATTTTTAATGGTTAGTTTCTTTTGTGTCCTGAGGAGGGTTACTGCAGAATCAGGCTCTCCACTGAGGGGCTACTGGATTCCATGATCATCTCTCTCTTTTGGAATGGGAATGTCTATCCTATGTCCATCTCATCACTGTATTTTGAGAAGCAGATAACTTACTTTCTAGTTTTACCAGTCCACAGATGTAGAAGAAGTCAGACCTGGGATGGATCATATCCAAATCCTCACCCATACCTGATTTTGATGATTTACATGATGAGACTTTGAACTTTTGAGTTGGTGATATTTATATGAGATTTTTGGATTCAGAGTCAATGCTGGAATGAGTTAAGACTTTGGGGGATGTAATCTGCACATGAGATTGATGTGATTTTGGGGAGAGGTAGGTGCAGCCAGAGGGCAGACTGTACTGGATTGAATAGTGTCCCTGAAAAATTCATGTCCACCCAGAACCTCGGAATGCGACTTTACTGAAGAAATATGGTCTTTGCAGATGTAATTAGTTAAGTTAATATGAGATCATAACGGATTTATAGTGGGCCTTAAATCCAGTGACTGGTGTCCTTAAAAGAAGGCCATGGGAAGATACACAGGGAAGAAGGCCAGGTGATGATGGAGGCAGAGACTGAAGTCATGTGTCTCCAAGCTGAGGAAAGCCAAGGATTGCCAGCGACCACCAGAAGCTAGGAGAGAGGCAGGAGACCACTTCTCCCTCAGAGTCTCCAGAAAAAAAAACAAACAGCCTTGCTAATACCTTGATTTCAGATGCTTAGAATTGTTAGTAAATTTCTGTTGCTTGAAACCATCAAGTTTGTGGTACCTTGTTCCAGCAGCCCTAGGAAATGAATGCAGTGCTCCAGCTGAGCCCCTCCTTCAGTTCTAGTTAACTCAAGTGGGTTTTCTTCTATTAAATAACAGTTGTTGGGGCTCCAGTCACATGTCCTTTACCTGTGACTTCTCATTTATCTCTCTCCTTTTTCAATTTTGTAGAGGTATAATTGAAATGCCCTATTTCATTTCTCTTTTGCATGCACTGAGAGTTTGGGGGAAGCTCCAGGCAGTGTCAAGAGATGATCCACCTCCCCGCTCAGCTTCCTCATGATCACACGGGCTTAGCTAGCATAGCAGTATCTCTAGAACCATTTAATTCAATAAATATTTAAACAGTAAAAACAGCCTCAAACAAAACTTTTGCATGACAAAGGATACCATAAACAAAGTGAATAAACAAAGACCTGGAAAGATATTGTAACATGTAAGATAATCAAAGGCATACTTTCTATAATAAACAAAGCTCTTATAAATTGACAATAAAATGAAAAACAACTCAATAGAAAACTGAGGAAAGGGTATAAACAGACTAGTATCAGAAGTGCCAACTCAAATGACAAAGTCATATGAAAAAATGCTCAAATTCATGAGCAGTTAAAGAAATGAAAAATGAAGCAATGGCCACTTTATACACAAAAAAGTGGCGAAGGTTAATAAAGAACAATGCCACCACTTCTTAGTGGCAATATAGGGAAGAATGACATAAATTGTTGAAGCACTGCAGCCTAACTGAAAAAGTAATCTGGAAATTTATATTAAAATTAACAATATAAATATCTTTTGACCCAGGAAATCCATTCCTGGGAAACTATCCCAAAGAGATTTTTTTCTGTACTGTTCAAAATGAGTGACAAAAAAAAAGTAAATAAATAAAAAAGGAAACAAACAATACTCATCAGGAGAGAAATGGATAAATAACTTTAGTAGATTTCCAAGATGGAACAATATGCTGCATTTAAAAACTGAATCAGAGATAAGTAAGATGAGCTAGAGGTATTTCCATAAGGTGTCAATGAATAAAGGAAGATGCAAACAAATTTCGTAATATGATCCAAGTTTTGTAAAGCACATACTCACCAGATGAAGGCATATGCTTGTTTATCATACTTGTCTATGAAATAGATCACATTATTTTGTGCCCAATTTTGTGCTTCTTCCTGTACCCATGCACTTTCCGTGTAACCTCATAGTTTCTTCCCCAAGAGATGAAATAGATTTCCCTGCCCATTGATTATGACTTTAGCCAATGGGATGTTAGCTGATGTGACACAAGCAGACACTTGAAAAAGTGTTTGGGTGATTAGACTTGCCTGCCTGTGTTTCTACTGTCTCCACGGAAGGATATTCTTGGGCGAGCCTCCTCCTGATCCCAGGAGGAGGATGAGGGATACTTGAAACTGAGTAACTCTAGCAAAGATAAAAGCTACTCCAGATAAACCCAATCTGGAGCAGAGCCCCTAGCTGATCCTGAGATGTATGAGCAAACCCAGTCAAGAGTGACCAAATCCCAATCTCGTGATTTATGAACTATAATATTATGTAATTGCCATATTAAATTACTGAGTTTTGGGGTAGTTCGTTATACAGAGTAGCTAATCAATGCTGTGTGTGTGTGCGTGTGTGTGCGTTTATCTGTGTATATACATTCTGTCTGCATAGGATTAGATGTCTGTGTATAAAATAAAAGTATCTGTAATAGGCTAACCTGGATTATGGGAGTAGTAGGATGTAGGTTGATATCGAAAGAGAGGAAGAGAGAAGACTCAAGCAAAAAGTAAAATATAAAGAAATATATGCATAAATAAAAGGATTACTCTAACACAAAAATACATGTATATTATTCCATTTATCTATACACACACACGTACTGGGTAGTGGGTTAGATAGTGCCCCTCCCCAGAGTTTTGTCCACTCTGTAGTATCTTAGGATGTGGCTTTATTTGGATAAGGGTCTTTGCAGGTCTAATTAAGGTAAGGATCTGTAGATGATGTCACCCTGGATTAGGGTGGACCCTAAATCCAATGACTGGTGTCCTTACAAGAGACAGCAAAGCACAAGTCATAGAAACAGACAGGAAGGCCACGTGAAGACAGAAGCAGAGATTAGAGTAATGCACAGACAAGCCAAAGACTGCCGGCAGCCAGTAGACACCACGAGAGAAGCACGGAACAGATTCGCTCTCAGAGACTCCAGAAGGAAGCAACCCTGCTGACACCTTGATTTTGGACTTCTGGCCTCAAGGACAGTGAAAGAATACATTTCTGTTTTAAAATACCAAGTTTGTGGTACTTTGTTATGGCAGCCACAGGAAACTAATACATACTGTATCAATGGTGTTCATCAGTCAGGATGGTGTTCAGCTGCCTGTGCCGTAAAACTGACCACATCCAGTTTCTTATAGATTTCATTCTTTATTATAGAGATATATGGTTATCTTCCTAAATGGATACTGCATTGGAGGAACCAAGCTGCTTTCCAGCGCTAAGAAGGGAGGAAGGGCAAATAGAAAAAGGCAAAAGGCACATGCCAGTGCGGTCTGTCCTCTTTTTAAAAAGTTTTTTCCTGAGAGCCACTGAGAAATTCCCTATTTCACGTTATTGGCCAGACCTGACCTCTCCTAGCTGCAAGGGGGCATAAAATGCAATCATATCCTGGAGATATTTTGCAGTTGGAGCCAGTGTGATTTATTGATGGGTTCGATGTGAAGTTAGGAGAGAGGTAAAGAAGTAAAAAATACAAAACTGGAAAAACGCAACTGCTTTTAATTAAGAAGAAATGTACAATTATAAATAAGTTACACGTTTTTAAAGAGGAAAAGGGCTCAAGGAATAGACAGTAAGAGATGACAAGATGCTGAGTAAGAGATATAAAATGTTCAGGCAGGACTTAGGAAATATGGATAATAACAAAACAGTTACAGAAATAACAACTACATTTGTAACGTAAACTATGGACTTTGGGTGATAATGATGTATCAGTGTAGGTTCACTGACTGTAACAAATGTACCACTCTGCTGGAGGATGCTGATAGTGGGGGAGGCTGTGGGTATGTGGGGGTAGGGGGTATATGAGAAATCTCTCTACTTTCCTCTCAATTTTGCTGTGAACCTAAAACTGCTCTTTAAAAAGTCCATTTAAAAAAAAAGCAAGCATACAGAAAAATACAGACATTAATAAGCAACCCAATTTTACTAAATAGTGGCATATTCACCATAATTTTTAAAAATCTTTTTTAAATGAAGTATTTCAGATTGCTGGGGGGAAAAAAACTCCACCACACTTGAAAGACTAAAAGTAGAATAGATATTACTGATATCAGAAGAGAATAATATGGAGACAGGCTTGAAAAAATTATTCAGTATGAATTGGGAAAAGGGAAATCAATGAAACTAAATAGGAAAAAAGTGACAGTTATGAAAGGGAGACAAAAGAATACTAATAAACTCCAGAAGAAAAGAATAGAAAACCTAGGGGAGAAAAAAATATTCAATGATAAAATTAAAGGAAACTTACTTGAAATTAAAGAAGACACAAATCTGTGAACTGAGTGTATACTAAATTCAATGGAAAAAGTGATTTATAGTAAATAGTGAGACATATACAGGTGAAATTACTGAACCTCAATAAATACATCGAATCTTATGGCTATTCATTTAAAAAAGCTGGAATAAATCAGGGAGACTTCAGACTTCACCACAGCAACACTCAGCCATGGAAGATAGAAGAGCATATTCAGAGTTCTGGGGCGGGGAGTGTGACCCAATGTTATCATCAGTCTAACTTTGTCCGGACATTAAAAAAAGAAAGATATTTTAAAACATAAAAAACAAAAACAAACTCAGAGAGTATTGTACCCACAAGCTCTACTTGGAAAAAAAAAAATCACCTGATGACAAAATCCAGCCAACCAAGAGATGAATTGAAATAAAAAAACCAAGGAATGGGGAAGCCGATAAAATCCAATTACCACAAAACCAGTTCAATATATAGAGATTTAAATTAAAACAATGGGCAAAAACATCAGGCAACCGAAACAAAGTGAAAAATTAGTCACCAAAATTAATATCCTGCAAGGTTGAATTTTTAAAAACACATTAAAATGGCAAAGAGAATCACTTTTCAATGATAAGAGATATAATTCAAATAATGAACTAATACTTATTTGTGCAATGAATAATACGTATTCAAGATGCATATATTAAAAGCCTAAAGGAACTACAATGAGAAATCAATAACATGTTCAAAAGTTGTAGACTTTGACTTACTATGCAGTAAGACAGATCAAGTATACCAACTCTTTACCTACCACCATCGTCAAAATCTAAGGTTTTATTGAGGATTTAAATAATATAATTAAGATCATTGATTGAATAAATATATATATTGAACTTTCTACCCTAAAAACAGATAATATTTCCTTTTTCTCATGTATCCATAGAACTATTAGCATGACTAGGTCTTTAATTCTAAGATTTCATCAACAATAAGATACACCAATGATTTCATAATAGCTATAGGGAAAAAAACCTAACAGTTGTCAAATTTCTTTTAATAGCAATTTTGAGGTATGTCACAATTTTAGAGTGATTTAAACAAAACACATTCATCAAATTTAAAATGTCTTCAGACTGCAAAATCTAATATTAATTTATGTTCCACTAAGAAAGTAAAAATGCTGCCAATTATATAACTGCAAGATACCATTAATTGTTGATAAGATGCTTCATTTCATAGACATTAAAATGTGTCTTAGGAACCAATATAAAGGGCAATAAAATTAAAATATATATTAGCATGGAAGGAATAAGGCATAAGCAAAGAAAACTTTAATAAATCCCCCAAAGTACAAATCATGTAGATTGTATTTGTTGACCCCAAATAATGAAACTTAAGTTACTAACAAGCACACAAACTAACCTAATTATTTTTAACTAATTAAAATTAATTTAATTAATAATTGATTAAAGGAATAATCCATAAATTTAATTTTCATTAATTAAAAATCTCAACTTTTGCACCAAAAAAGATGTCAAAGTGAAAAATAGAGTTTATCAAAAGAAGAATAATTAAAAGAACTAAAGCAGCAATCAAAGAAAAATCCACACCCTTAAACAGTTTCATTACTAAATAGGAAAGGTGAAAACAAAGGAATTAAATAGTCAACCTAATAAGTTTTAAAAAAACAGAAAAAACAACCAAGGAAGTCGGAAGAAATTCATAAGACAAATGAAAATACAGTAAATTAGCAAAAAATTACAGAATTCATAAATAAATTCAAAAGCAGTTGTTTCTTCAGAAAGGGGATAAAAAACCACATAGCCTAAATGAGAAAAAAAAGGACAACTATGAGAACAAATACAAAAATCTATGAATGAGACTAGGATTATTATAGAAACAGAGGATCTTGAAAGAACTAGAAGAAAATGCCTGGTACAAATCTGTGGAGGAAATGGGTAATTTTCCAGGAAGATTATTAAAAATAACTTAAGGAAAGATTTTAAAAACCTAAATGGACTCATAACCAAAGTTGTTGTGTCAGCAAAGGCCCAGCTGAGAAAATAGAAACCACCCTAGGTATTTTAATAGAGAGGTTTTAATTTGGGGATTTAATCACATAGGTGGTGAAGGGCTGAAAGGACAAAAAGGCAAAACTGAGGAAATGCAGAGATAGCAGCTGCAAGAAGCAGCTACCACTCCCTGGGTTGGGGGAACACGAAAGAAGAGGTTGGCATTACTCAAATCTAACAAGTCAGTTACATAAGCCAGAAACTTAGAAGTCATCTGAAATCTCTCTCTCCTTCATCCTTCACATCCAATTAGTGACAAAGTCCTAAACATATCTGAAATCTGGCTCCTAGAAGTTGCTGCTCAGACCTCTGTCGAGGTGTCCCGCCAGTTGCTGCTGGTGTCCCAGTGCTCAGAGGTGCAGCTCCACGGGGCTGGGGTATGGAGTAGCTGAGAGAGATTTGTCTCAGGGTGACTAGAGAAGACCCCTCTGAGTCTAGATCTGTAAGACAAAAATGAGCCAGCCAAACGCAAATTGAGGGAGTTGAAGGTGACAGATCTGAGATATGTTTAGGACTGTGTGACTAATTGGATGTGAAGGATGAAGGACAGAAAGATGTTCAGGATGACTTCCAAGTTTCTAGCATATGTAACTAACTGGCTGGATGACGGTGCCATTTCATGAGAAAGGTGATACCTAAGCAAAGCAGGTTTGGCAGGGGTGAAAGTATGGTTCTGGACATGTGGAGTTTGAGATGCCTGGGAGGCATCAGTATGGAGAAATGGGGTAAATAGACAGATCAGAGGCTAAGAAGAGGGGTCTCAGCTAGAGACACATATTTTCGAGTCAACCATGTATGATATTTGACACCAGGAATGGATGATACTGCCCACGGCAAAAGAATAAGGTGAGAAAAGAACAGGGTCTAAGAAAGTCCTTATGAACCCCAACATTTAAAGATTGGGTAGAGAAGGATAAACTAACAATAGGGACTGAGCAAGAGAGAAAGGAGAAAACATGGAAGCTGAGGAAAGAGCACATTCCAATGAGGATGTGGTGGGCAGTGTCAAGTGTTGACAACATCAAGTATCAGGAAGACTGAAAAGTTGATTTGCACATGGGAAGTGACAGTAGCATCAGCAAAAGCAATTTCTGTGGAGTGATGGTACTGGAAGCCAGAGTGGAGTGGGTTGAGGAGTGAGCAGGAGGTGACAGAGATGCTTAGACAACTCTGGGGAAGGTAATCTTTGAAGGGGACTGGAGAGATGGTGTGGCTGGTGAGGGCTTGGGGATATTTACTGTTGGTGGTGGATTTTTTTTTATAATCAAAACCTTTATATTCACTGCACTCATGAAAACTAGAATTTGGGACAGCACTTAAAAAATACTATGACTCAACTCTTATATCTGACCACCTATGCAGTGTCCCTACTTGATGTCTAATAGATATCATAAGATTAACATTTTTAAAATTGAATTCTTGATCTTCTCATTCAAACATGCTATGCCAGCAGTCTTTCCCATCTCAGTGTTAGCTCTTTTTGGTTGCTTGGATCAACAACTTGTCATTCTAGATTATCTTCTTTCTCTCACACCTAAATGTAACCCATCAGCAGATCTTACTGGCTCAGCCTTTAAAATGTACCTAGAACACAACCACCTCTCGCCACGGCCACCTTTGTGCCACTTTCATCTCTCTCTGGGATTATTTCAATGGCCTTCCAACTACTCATCTAGCTTCCACCCTTGCTCCTCTAGAGACTACTCTCAACCCCCATGATTATAAAGGGTTCCTTTCATACGTAAATCAAATCGTCAGGCTTTTGCTCAAAACACTCCAATGACACTTCTTCCTCCAGTAAGAGCTAAAGTCTTTAAAATAGCTTACAAATCCCTACGTGATCTGACCCCATTGCCTTCGTGATTTCATCATCTAACACTCCTTTACTCTATCTGCTACTGCCACACTGACCTATTTGCCATTCCTTGAATATTTCAAGCACGCCTCTGCCTCAAGGCCTTTGCACTGGCTATTTCCCCTGTCTGACCTGCTTTTCCCCAGCTATCTGCACGGGTAATTTCCTCTCTTCCTTTCATTTAAGAGTTCTCTTTAAATTACTGGTTTAAGTAATTTTATTTTAAGAACCATTACTGGTTCTTCAAATACTACCTTTCTCGGCTAAATAAGTTTGAGAGATTTAAACCATGAGTGTTGTAAAGGTTCACATTATATATGATTAGGAATTTGTGAATTGTTTTAAGAATGTGTGCTGAGAGAAAGCCTAGTGAGAGAGTTTACAAGAAAGAAAGAGAGAGAAAGAGAGAGAGAGAAAGAAAGAAAGAAAGAAAAGAAAAGAAAAGAAAAGAAAGAAAAGAAAGAAAGAAAGAAAGAAAGAAAGAAAGAAAGAAAGAAAGAAAGAAAGAAAGAAAAGAAGGAAGGAAGGAAGGAAGGAAGGAGGAAGGAAGGAAGGAAGGAGAAAAGACAAAAACAAACAAAAAAATGACATCATGTATCCCCAAAACTTGAAAGTGGAAAAGGTCCAAGGCCCCAAACAATGCTTCACATTACAAAAGATAGAAGAGCTACAAGAAAATACAGGTACTTATTGTCATTCACAACTCTAAAAAACAGCATTATGATACAGACTAACATAATACACAGTGAAAACATATCATAGCCAGCTGACCTAATTACTGCCTACCATATGCTTGATATTCTCTAAGGTGCGTACTTCATCTTTAATCCTTCCATTAACTCTGCAAAGTGAGGAAACTGAGGTTTACAGAGGGTATGTGTCCTCTCTGAGCCCACAAACTAGGAAGCGGCAGAGAGTAATTTACACCGAAGTTGGGAGGTAGGAGATGGGGAAGGTTCTGACTCCAGAAACTCAGCTCTTTTCATTACACTATGGGATCTGCCACTCCCACCCTCTCAAGTAAATAGAATGTTTGTTAGAGAAAACTTTTTTCTACCTTATTTTGGTTTTACAATACAAATTTACTTGGGCATTTCTATGGCCTTAATAAGAATGCAATCGTAACTTTAGAATTAATCACTTATTTGGCAATGAGTGGTGGGCTTAGTTTTTTCTATTTTGTTAATTTATTAGACCACCTTATACAGTATCTTGTAGGTGAACTTGACCTCCTTGCACATCTCACTTTTTTGAATGGATTACAGAAGGATTCCAAAATAGTTTGGGACTTGAGAGTGCATCATACTCCTAGTCAGCATTCCTCTCATTTCAATTTCTGGCCCTTGTGGTAGGGAGAGAGACAGGAGAGGAGAAAGACAAGGAAATGTTTCTGTCTGGAAGATAGGTCAAGGGTTGTGTTCTAGAAGGAAGGCAAATTAATACCTTATGCTTGAATAAATAGAAAAAAATAGAATTTTGAGTAAACGTGATATTAGGTATTAATAACCCAAGCACTCAATTTTCCAGCCATGGAGGAATTATACAAATGGTACAAAGAAACAGGAAGTACTTGAACCAGTTGGGTGAATGTATAAAAGGCCTGGTCCCTATAGTAGGTCAAGAAAGACATTTATAAAAGCAGCTGAACTGGCCATTCTTAACAGCATCCATTTGCTTCAATCTGGATCTAACAAAGTGGGACGCGGTGTTTGAAATTAAATGAAAAAATAGGATGAAATGAACAAACCCTAAATCCACATTAAAATTTCTTAATTTAATATTTCATAGATTCCTGAGAATCTTCAATTTGGAATATTCTGGATTCTGAATCCAAAGCCCAATGATTTAGATAATCTGCTAGTGAAGGAGACTAAATGAGAGAGGTAAGTTTTAGTACAAAGCCATGTTGCTCATTTTTTCTCTTACAGATTTTTTTGTTAAATAAATCAAGGTTGTTCTTTCTAAAACTCCAAATCTAATTACTACGTGAATCGCCTCAGCATTTCCACTTATATTTCCGACTTAGAGTTTAAATCTGATTGGAATGATATCGGAGTCTTTCCAATAGAAACCAAGGAAGTCGTTTCTATAGACACCGTGTAGCCCAAAATAAACATTTTTGATAAATATTGTTGACTGAACTCTGGGCCACAAAACAACACTTTCTACTTCCAGCCAAGGTAATCACTCACTTGGCACAAAATGAAATTACACAAGACATTCTGCGCCTTAAAGATGGAAAACGTTTCCCTGCCTAATACTCTTCCGGGAACAAAATAACAATTACAACAACGATAATTATAACAAAGTTGCTTATTAATGATGTACACACGAATTTATTTCCAAATTTCTCCTAATTGTGAAAACATTTAGGAAAAAAGGAAATTGATTATATGCCCCAGTTGGATTTTGGACTGCCCAGGACCAAAGCTGATCTAAAATCCAATCTTTGCAGGCCAAATTGGCAAGGATACTCTCTGCACAGCAGCATGGTAAACAGTATACAGTTGACCCTTGAGCAACATGGTTTTGAACTGCAAAGGTCCATTTATACGTGGATTGTTTTCAATAGTAAATACCACAGTACTACACAATGTGCAGTTGGTTGAATCCAAGAATGAAGAACCTGAGATAGCGAGGGTCCGCTATGGGACCTGAGCATCCGAGGATTTTGGTACATGCGGGGGCTCTTAGAAGCAATCCCCGCAGATACCTAGGGATGACTGTATATACTATAGGTGAATATTATATCCTTCTGGTCAGGTTCAGGATGTAGGTGAGTGGGTAGAAGACTCTTAGAACTCCACTAACATGAATTTTTCTCTTTTTAGGGTGAAAGAAATACAGACTTCACAGAAAGAATAGTAGATATCAGGTTTCCAGATATTTTGAATCATCTGTAATAGATGAAAAACAGAGAACAGTATAACAGAGGCAGATGCCCATTCGTAAATGTGCTGTGCAAATGTACTTTTAGAAACAGTATTTAGGGGGTTTATAGAAAAAATACTGTTTTAATGGAACTGCTCAGAGAATATCATCTCTCTAAGACCAAGGCCTGGAAACACCCAACATTGGATTTCTTAAACTGCAGGTTGACAGGAGCAGAGAGGAAGAACAGTAGTTTCTACCCTGAGGGTCCAAAGTTCAGAGGGCTTATTGCTTTTTTACTTCCATTTAATATTTGGGTTCACAAATGTTTTTACCAAAACAATACTGAGAGCATTTAATTCCAAACCAGATCACCAGATCACCAGATCAGACTGTCCTCTCTCTGTGTGTGTCTCTCTCTCTCCCTCCCTCTTTCTCCCAGAGAATTTTATATTAATGGAATTTCAAAAAATGTATTCAAGTATAACATATTTGAAGAAAAATGTCCAAATATATGTGTCAGCTTAACAAATTTTCACAAAGTGACCACACCTCAATTACCAGCACCTAGCACTCAGATGAAGCAATAGAACATTATTATGCGTGCTACTTTAAATGAAATGTTAAAATTCATTACTTGAATTTTGAGTACTGGGGGTGACACTGAAAGAAATGTTGGACTTAAGAAAAGAAATTCTTTGCTACAGAATATATTAGTTCCTATAAGTCAAGAAAAAAATATTTTGAGAATTATGAAGAGGTTAGTGTCTTCATTCTTTAAATGGCACAGTTTGGTTTTAGACATCATTGTCCTGCTACAATGCAAGCTGATTCGCTCTGCTCCTCTTCAGTCCCTCATCTACCAATTTTGTTGTTTGCATCATTTTTACATTGTCAGTGTTGAAAATATTTCATTCTGCAACCATAGAACTTACACTGCTTAAACTTATTCTTATATTTAAATGGATTCAAACTCAACTGCAGACCTCTTCATCAGGGCTCCTGCATTCCTGAGTTCTTTATTTTAATTCCTTTTTCTGTTGGCAGAATTTTGTCACTGAGTATTTTTTTTTAAAGTTCTGAGTTCCTATTTGAGAATGTCTGAGTATTGTTTTTCACCCGAGTAATAAATTATTTTGAGTCACATAGTCTGACTTATTCTACTGTCTCCTGTCATTGAATGTTTCTGTAAAGCCGGCTTGATCCTACCCTCCCCTGGAACCACCATCTTTTTGATGACTTCTATTGCTGCTTGGATACTTGAAGACTTTTTTCTTCCCTGAAGTTGAAAAATATAACTAGCTTGTTTTTCAATGTCAACTTTTCTGAATAATTTTACTTGGTATACAGTGTGCCTATGAAATCTGCAGAGGAACATGTTTGGAAAATTTTCTGTATTACATCTGAATTTTTTTAATTTCGTTTGTTGAGATCTTTATTCAGTGACATCAATTATGTTTATAGTATGTTGCCTTTGTTTCTATCTCCAACATTTCTGCTCCATTTTCTTTAACTCTTTGTGTCTCTTCTCTGTGATTATCTGAACCCTTCTCCCTGTGCCAGCAATTAAACTTTCTGTCATGACTGTTTTGTCTATAGCCCATTTATTAACTCTCTAGGGGTTTGTGTGTTTGGGGTTTGGACTTTTGGAGGAGGGAGGGTGTTCAACTTTTGTTTCCTTTGCTCTTTAATTTCCTTTTTAAAAATCTCCCTAATAGTTTATTGTTTTTCCTATTCTCACTAAGGTCTTCTATAGCTGGAAGGGTTTATGGGTTGTACTCGCTTCCAGACTTGTATCTTTTGCATACTATTTTTTTTTTTTTGCTTCAGTTCGCCATACTATTCTTTTCTTCTTGCTCATGATTATGAGAATAGCCTGTATGTTCTATCCAGACCTAATGTAGCTGGATTCTCAACTCCAGTGCATCTTGTCTTAGTCCAATTTCCATTACTATCAGCGTTAAAAGAGTAAATTATGGCATGGAACTATAGACCTTTTCTATCAGATAATATTGTATTTACGACATTGTAGTGTCAATTAAATGGGTTGTATATATATAAACACATATATAGATGTTATATATAAAACAATAAGATGTGACTTATATACCCATAGACATATATGACTCAGGTTAGGACTTGAACCTATGAAATACTGAAAATCTTCTCTCCCAATGTTAATTTAGTACCATAATTTGTAAACTTTGAATCTAGTTTCAGAATTGAAACTAACCAAATTGATACACTTAAACAGAAGAGAGTGAAGGAAGAACACTTTCATCATGGCTTCTATGCTGATGGTGCAAGAAGGTCCTGGAATTCTAGGAGCTATGGGAATAATCAGACTGAGAAGCTCCTACATGGTAGGTAAGCAAAGCTATAATGAGTCTTGCACCTTCCTTATCTACCACACTCAAATTAAGCGCATCATTTCCCATATAGTTTAGAGTTCCCAAAGATGCAGAAATGCTGAGAACAACAAAAGGTAGTCTTTAGTATTCTCAGTTTTTCCTATGCCCTATTCCTCCTAGATTCAAGGCTAAAGAGGCATTTTTAAAAATTAGATTGTGACAAAATGCTACTTCCAACACATTCAGACATGCCAGAACCTAAAAGCTTAAGGTGTGAGGCCAGCAGACTCAATACTGCCATGTTCCCAGGTTTTAGCATCTTCCTATCTTCTCCCAACTAAATCTTCATGAGGGTGTTTCTTATAATGATGATTACTTTGAGATTAAATACCCTCCCCCAACTTTAACTCAGAATATTATGATGCTGTTTCTGCATTTTTGTATCATGTGACAGTGGTTCCTCCATGGCAGATGATAAAAATGCCCTGATTCCTGATTCCATAAAAGAGAAACTGGCTTTGGGACTTTGGCAAGGCATTTAGCAAGGTTTCTCATAATATTCTGTGGTCAAGGAGAAAATTATAGGCTAGATGATTATACAATTAACATGATTCATAGCTGGCTGGAACAACATACACCAAAAGGTGCTAATTAATTAATTAATAAAAGATGTTAATTAATGGACTGATATCAAGCTGAAGAGGCTTTCCAAATGTTCTAAAGTACTTTGCCCTTTGCCCAGCCAGTGCTGCCTGTAAATTATCAATAACTTGGATGAATAAATAGAAGAGTTATCAAATGTATGGGTAAGATCCAAACACATTAGAGCACAGAATTAAGACCTAAAATACTGAAACAGGCTGGAGTAATAGGCTAAATCTAATGAGACAAAGTTCAAGAAGGATAAATATAAAGTTCTGTACTTTGGTCCAAGAAGTTTTGCCCTGCTCAAGCATGGGACACACAGAATTTTGTTCACCAGCTTCACATGGATATAGCTGTTAAAAGAAGTCCATTTAAATGGTAGGCAGCATTGTAAGAAGTAGATATTTGTTAGGTGGTAGAAGGAACATTGGTTCTGGTATCGGAAAACTAGATCAAATCCCAATTCTGCTACTATGGCCACTTGAAATCTGTGATCCCTAACTTTCTTCTCAGGGTTGTTGTGAAGTTAAAATGTGTTAACATGTCTAAATCCCAAGTACTGTGTGCAATAAATATGACCTAGAAAAGGTACCATTTACAGTAAAATAGGTGGCCGTGCCACACCATTTTGTCCTAGAAAAGATGGTGCTTGAATGAATTCCAGGCGCCACACTTACAAGTGAAGTGGAACTACTTCCAAAGATGGTGACCAGGATGGATGAGCAACTCAAGAGAGACCACAAAGACCAGTGTTGCAGAAACTGGGGATAGCTGGCTTGAAGAGCAGTGGATTGGAGATCTTGTCTACTTTCAAATATCTGATGGTATGCTGCATGGCCTCCTGGAAGGCTCCAAGGTGGGAAGAACTAATCTAGAAGGTGGAAATCACGAGAATGTAGGCCAGGGTGACCACTTGGTGGGGATGTTGTGAGCAATTTCAGCAAAAGTGGATGGTTGGACTACATGGCCTTTAATAAGACAGCCTGTCATATTCCTAGGACCTTTTGCATGAATTGGCTCCTTCTAAATTCTGCCTCAAAGTAATCAAGAATCTCCACTCTCTTGAGTTGGGCTGGTTTCTAGCTTTACAATAATGCCACCTATCCCTCCTGCTCTAGGCCAAACCTCTTATTTCTCCAATCTGCCTTCTTTGACTAGTTCACTGTTGTTCTGTATTTTGTTTATAAATTTCTGGTTATTTTAAATGCCATCTTTCCTCAAACTATCCAAAGGACCCAGAGGGGGTCATTTGCGAACACTTTTTGGGAGATGGACCAGCAAAACATGATTTTCTGGTTACTGAAATAAGAACGTAATGTGGGAATTAAGAATCTGAACCAAGAGCTGGAGCTGTGGACCAAGAAGTGGGGTTGGTGTCCAGACCACAGACAAGGCTTTTACCGAGAATTGAGCGTATCGGGAAGGAAGCAGAGACTAGAGGCCTTGAGCCTGCTGGCCTACACAAAGTACTCAAAAGTTGTTTGCTCACCGGACTTCCCTTGTTTTCCAGATGCAAAATGAGGCCTGGGTAGGTCGCTCAGCATCTCCAGCCTGTTCCAGAGCGTGACTGGGAAAGTGCCTGGGGCGACCGGAGAGGCTCTTCGCCTCCCGCCGGGCTACGCCCGCCCGCTTCCCTTCCAAGTCAGCCCGGGGAACCATTTTCATTTTTTTTCCTCCGCGTGAGGAAGGAAAATTGGCTGCGCGCCGGTTGCCACAGACGCGGCCGCCACTTCGGCGCGGCTCGGGTGAAAGAGGACGCTGAGGAGAGGGGGCTGTGGCTCCTGACTGGCTGGGGCGCGAAGGCTTATTTGCATAATATTCTGTGACGGCACCTGATTGGCTGAAGCAGGAGGGGCGGTGGTGGGGTGATTCCAAGGGCCGGGAACTCTGGACCCCGACCTTTCCGTTCCGGAGTTACCCCGGTGGGCTTGAGTTGTTGTTCTGGCCCAAGGGGAGCCAAGGAGACCCGGTTTGGGAAGTTTTGCAGGCAGGTGCATGAGCCATCTTTCTCTTAACAGTGTTTAAGAAATGTGAAAGAACAGGAATCGAGAAACTGGCGGATGGAGAGTGACCTCGACACGAGAGGAAGGAAGGAAACAGATCAGAGGAGTGGAGGCCGAAAAGAGAAGGCATTAGGAGCTTTCTCCCAGGCTGGGCTTTTTTTTTCTTTTCTTTTCTTTTTTTTTTTTTTTTTTTGCTGGGGTCCCTTTGCTAGATTACTTGGATTTGCGTTTTCTGCGAGTTATTATCGCACTTTGCTGGAACTGGAAAGGAAAAAAGCAGGATCCTGGCATTTAATAACTCAAATCTGAATACAAGTTTTCATCCAGAGGCATACGTACTTAAAATATCAAGAGGGTCTGTCTTGGGGGACAAAATGTGTTTTAATTTATAGGGAATCAGTTACTGGAAACTGGATGTGTGTTTTTTTCGAGATTACCTCTTGGAATGCTTTTTGTATGTCATTGCACATAAGGGCTGAAAATCAAGCTGGACTACTTTGTACTTTCTGGCTGCTTAAGCACCAGGGGAAGTGTCTGTAGCTCATCATAGACCATTTCCACATTTTTAAGGTTTCTGAATCTTCACATAACACCTCTAGACTATGATGAGGTCTTATACTAAGTACAATTTATCTTTATAAAGTTTACAATTTACATAATAATTTTTACATCTATTATCTAATCACCCTTGACCAAAATTTGTCACAACCCATGAGAGTAACTCCATTTTGTTGATAAGGAAACTGGGGCTGGAAGAGTTTCTAAGTCTCCACGTGTGCAAAGAGGGGGGTGAGATTATTTTAATGCTCGAAATTTATATAATGCTTTTTTCTGCTACATTTTCTTCCCATTGATCCTCCCAAAGGCCCTGATAGGTTGAGCAGGTAACATCCCAATTTTATAGGTAAGAAAACAAGGGCTGTGATCTGGCAGAGCTAATATGCCCAGGGAAGGGGGCTCCCCAGGCTGGGCTCTGTCTCCAGGAGTCACAGACTTCTGCCCAGCCCTTATAGCACCAAGTCAGATTTACATTCGAAAGACAATTAGGAAGATGGTTTGCTGTGAGAAAAAAAATTAAATATAGATCATTAAGGTGAAAGAAAGAAAAAAATAACCCCCTTTATTATGTGCTTCTCCCTTTTGGCACTTTTTGTCCTGTGACAAAACAGTGTACTAAAAAACACCCCTGAAAGATTTTAGAAAAAAGAGATTCAAAATTAGAAACTGTTGAATTATCTGTACTATTGCTGGAGAACACTGGCAGATGAAGGACATGGCATGGGAAGTGAGATGGTAAAATAAAAATGAAAACGGGCTGAGTTTGGAGTCCCAAAGTGAAATTTAAGGTGCAAGCCTCTTAAAAATTAAATACAGCGATTTGGTAGGTAGTTTAGGTTTTTTTAAAATGACCTTGCGTTTTAAGAACTATTTTTGGAAAGGAACATTTCAAACTCCCTTCTCAAAAAAAAAGAAAATACTGGACACCTCCCCACTTTTCTGTCAAATGATGAAAGACACCCAACACCGGACCTACCTACTGTCACTCTCTCTTGGCCCTTTGGCAGCCAAAAGGCCACACGGCCTGGGATCTCTGAGTAGAGGGACTTGGACAAAAGTCAGGAATTTGGGCTACTTCTCCCCATTGCCACATCTGATGCCTTGGGAAAATGTGCAGATACGATGATGGTCCCTCTTCATCCCTGGCAAAGGCTGTTACAGGAAAGATTGGGGAAGACCTCGCCAGGAGGGAGGCAAAAGCCTCCAAGGCTCCCCTCCCCCAAGCAGCTGGCCAAGGCCAGGGCCACCGCGGGAGCACCACACGTCCACGTGCATCCGGCATGCCCAGTCACCCTTCTTACGTAAGAGTCTCTGGAAGGAGTTGCGCCTGCTGAGGTTCCCTCTGCCCCGACGGCTAATAATAAACCGGATCGGTAGTTTCCGGGCCACCGCCAGTATAGATGCTGGGTTGAGGGCCTCACTTTGCAACCCGGGTGCGGGCAATTCTGTCATCCCACCCAGGGAGCGTGAGCAACGCCCACCCAACCCCCCCCGCACTCCAGCCCGCCCTCCTGTCGGTCCGGATGCCGGGGCCTTTTTAACCCGCGCAGTGCCTGGCCCTCCCCCCAAGCTGGCCTGCTCTGCGCTCAGCGCCGGCGGGGTGCGGCTGCTCGATCCCTCCTCTGCCCTTGCCTGCCCTGCGCCCTCCCTACACCCGGGTATCAGGCGAGAGGCGGAGCTGGCCCGGCGTGCGCCGCCCCCACTGTAGAAAGGGCTGAGAGTTACTCGCGGTCAACCCGAGCTCGGGCCTTTTATCTCGGCGCTGCCGGGGAGGCGGGAGGAGGAGACACCGGGGGTGGCCCTGAGGTCCGGCGACACATTTCCGGGACTCTATAAATTGAGCACCTGGGATGGGTAGAGGGCCGACGCCGCCGCCGCCACCACCCGCAGTTACAGTCCGGCCACTGACCGCAGCAGCGCCCGCAGGCAGCAGCCGCCAGCAGCGGGAACATTGAGCTACCTAGCAGCAGGAGATTTCGAGGCGCCAGAGGAGGTGCGTGCCCCAGCCCCATCTCTGACCCGTCAGCGTGAGTGCTTGGACTCAGGCTTTTCCGAGGGGGACGGGAGTGGGGAGCACCCCTTCCTTCTCTCCGCCGCGCTGGGCGGGAGAGGAAGTGGGACCGCCCGGCTGCAGGGAGCCACCCGGGCGCCGTCCCAGGCGAGCAGTAACTGGGGAGGGAGGTGTGCGCAGGCGGGGGCGCCGGGCACCCTAGCCGGGTGAATAATCTTTCTTTTTCGTCCCCGTTTCCCAACCAGGCCAGGGCGCGACCCATACCAACGCGCGGTTATCGCGAGCTTCCGGACACCCAAGCCAGGAGAAGTCGCGCATCTCGCAGGGCCGGGCTGCGAGCGAGACGAGAGTTGGAGAGGGCGGAGGAGGAGCCGGGAATCCCGTGGCACCAGCTTAAGCAGGCCCCCGGCGAGGGCTTCAGAGAGCGCGTGAAGGCGGGCAGCCCCTCGCCCCAGCCGGCCATCCCGTGCCCCTGCGTCCTAGGGCTTCGGCGCCCGCGCGGCCACCATGATGCAAATTTGCGACACCTACAACCAGAAGCACTCGCTCTTTAACGCCATGAATCGCTTCATTGGCGCCGTGAACAACATGGACCAGACGGTGATGGTGCCCAGCCTGCTGCGCGACGTGCCCCTGGCCGAGCCTGGGCTGGACAACGACGTCGGCGTGGAGGTAGGCGGCAGTGGTGACTGCCTGCAGGAGCGCACGCCCCCGGCCCCCGGCCCGAGCAGCGCCAACGGCAGCTTTTTCACGCCTTCCCGGGACATGTACAGCCACTACGTGCTGCTCAAGTCCATCCGTAACGACATCGAGTGGGGGGTCCTGCACCAGCCGCCGCCGCCGGTGGGGAGCGAGGAGGGAAGCGCCTGGAAGTCCAAGGACATCCTGGTGGACCTGAGCCACCTGGAGGGCGCGGACGCCGGCGAGGAGGACCTGGAACAGCAGTTCCACTACCACCTGCGCGGGCTGCACACTGTGCTCTCCAAACTCACGCGCAAAGCCAACATCCTCACCAACAGATACAAGCAGGAGATCGGCTTCAGCAATTGGGGCCACTGAGGCGGGTCGCCCGCGGCTGCCCAGCACCCTTCCCGGCTCCATCTTTCACCCTCTCTCTTTCCTCAAAGCTATTTTCTTTCTGGCTGCAGGGCGCGATGGGCGGACAGCAAAGTTGGGCGGCTGCGTACGTGCAGGGGACGCGGCGGGGTTGCATGGAGAAGGGGGCTTCTTTTGGGAGAGGAGAGGCAAGTGGTGGCGAAAGAGGGGGGTGCTCAAGGACGTCCCTCTCTCCCGAGGTGGGGGTGGGGAGGGGGCTGTGTTCGACTTTGGTGGAATGGGACTGAGTTGACGCCCTGCATTCAGTCTGTGCCTTTCCAGGAGTTTCTTTTCTGTTCTTTCCGGAGGAGAAGGGCCGAGAAAGGGCCATTCCGGGGCGCGGCGCTGGGTTGCCACACTTGGGAGCGCCGCCCGGAGCCGGGCGCTGGGGAAGGCGGGGCGCGCAGCCTCCAGCCGCCCTGCCGTTGGGCCGGTGGAGGCCGCAGCGTTACTAGGATTGCGTCAGTTTTCCTGTTTGCACTATTTCTTTTTGTAACAGTTGCCCTGTCTTAAGTATTTCGAATCTCCTCCTTGCTCTGAAACTTCGGCAATTCCATTGTGATAAGCGCACAAACAGCACTGTCTGTCGGTAACCGGTACTACTTTATTAATGATTTTCTGTTACACTGTATATGTGTCCTGTGGCACACCTACCCCATCCCTTTCACGCCACCCCCACCCAGTGTGTGTAAGCTGGCACTGTGCCAGCTTGTACGAAGCTTGCCACTCAGCCAGTGAAAATAATAACATTATTACGAGAAAGTGGACTTAACCGAAATGGAACCACCTGACATTCTATCCGTGTTGTACATAGAATTATGAAGGGTTCCATTGTTGTTATATGTCTTAAGTTTATTTAAAACTTTTTTAATCCAGATGTAGACTATATTCTAAAAAATAAAAAAAGCAGATGTGTTAACGAAACTCAACAAGTTTGTTGCTTTCTGATCCGCCAATGGATGGCTTAGTAGTTAAATAAAAATAAACTTAATTGATTTTTCTTTTTAAGAAAAGTAAATTTTATTTTCCCTCTGGTATTTCAAAGTGGTGGATAATCATCTCTCTAAGTATTCAGTTTTGTTTGGGAAGCAGCTACTAACAAGATCTATTTCTATTTCTAATTCAGAAATTATTTTATTTCTAATTCAGTACCAAGCTAAGCCCATACACACCTCAACAAAATTCATAAATATTCAAAGTACTTGAGAAGGTGCATATATTACAGTTTTCAACCAACTTGACTAGCTTATTGGAGTGCTTACTTAACTTTTTGAATTTTTTAAGAGGCACAAGCATAAACCATGTGTTTGGAGGCATAAAAACTTATTTTTAAGGCAGAAATTTCACTTGGCCACTGAGAAGTAAAGAATTAGAAGAAAAACACCAGCTAATACTAGTGCACACACCTTGCTGGTCTTTACTTACCAGTTTTTATTGTTGGTCTTAGGAGATACTTAAGTGTGTTATAACATGTGCCATGGCCTCCGACGAGTTCCAGTGAAGTGCTAAGCTTTGTAAAGCTGTGCCCAGCAATGCTTCCAGTTTTCCAGTAAGCCGATCTGCAGCTGTGGGCAGCAGATCTGAGCCAGACTGCAGTGGGGCCCTTCGAAACACTTCCTTAGATGCCAATATGATGATTTCCTGGGAGACTGGGACAGGCGAAACATAGTGCTCTGTATTTTAAGTGTTAGATCAATTTCCTTTTTCGATCTTGAAGTCATGAGACATTCTCTAAGCTCATAGAGCTTGACTTCAAAATGCATGTAACTTTGCAGTTAAAAAAAAACAAACCAAAAGTTTTTTGTGGTGTGGG
The DNA here is from genome assembly GCF_048773025.1 of Camelus bactrianus. NCBI lineage: Eukaryota > Metazoa > Chordata > Mammalia > Artiodactyla > Camelidae > Camelus > Camelus bactrianus. Next base: position 30,450,335 of record NC_133575.1, read on the forward strand.
CAGCTCAAGCCTATTATCAGCTTTTAGCAGCAGCAAAAAAATGGAGAAGTGCCAAGGCTGGCTGTGTTGCCAGAGAAAGTTAATCGTTAATATAGAAAGATAAGCTAGGCAGCACCAGAAGTAAGGAATATGGCCTCTTGCTTGGTAACCCCTTGAAAATATCAAAGTATAAGCAAAAAATTTTAAAAACAGAAACTTAGAGAAGCCACGTGTTAGAAAGAAAAGCCAAGATGTTGAGCCAGAAAGTTGTATGTTCAGATCCCCTCGTTATTAATTGTGAGTATTTAACTCTCCGAGCTTGTTGCCACATTTGAAATTCGGCATAATGATAAGTACAAGGCTTACTTCATGGAGTTGCAGCGAGAATGAAAGGAGATGGTGTATAGAATGTCTGATGCTTAGAAGTTTCTTTAGACACTCCTGTTCTCTAATTGTTGGTTTGTATCTTTATATTTCCCCTTTTGCCTTTCTACAGGGATATATGAAGCTTGGGATAATATGCCCACTTTAACAAAAAGCATAATTTCAATTACATCCATGAAACAACAGGTAAACTATTTCTTTTCTCAAAGTCTCAAGAAAGAACCTGAATTAAAACCAAGTAGTCACAGTTTGGCAGGTGATATCAAGAATTTTATGAGATGTTAACTGCAAGTTGTTTTCAGATCATTCTTGTATATAGAATACAGAAAGGTAGATGCTGATAGCAAAACTAAACTCTCATAATAAAGTTATTAACTTTATTTTTGAGAACAGTCATGTAAGACTATTTTTATGTATAAATATTGATTCTGACCTAGGAGTAGTGATATCACTGTTCAAGAGGATTGGATTCTTTTATGAACCAGTAGGGTTTGTCTGGCCCAGTGCTATTCCACTGATGTAACTACTATTTTATTTAGATTCAGTTTATGAAACAAAAGGTCAAATCCTCAACCAGATTCATCTGTGAAAACTCAAGCCATTTAAAATTGTGCTTTAACTTCCAAGGTAAAGTGATAAGTGATTTTACATTGTCAAGTCTTTCCTGAAGAAACTCAAAAGTACTTTATAGATTTTAAAAATTGCAAACGTTGTGCGGCCCCTCCTTCACAGAGCTCTCAGAAATCATCGTTTTCTGCCAGACTAGAGGGAAGGCATGAATAGATGAACTGGGCCGAAAGGAACAGCTCAGATTGAAATTGATTACCCTCCAGATATTTACATTTGCTAAGAATTTTCTACATCAAAACCTCACACCAAAACCTTTGAGAAGGCCTGCTTTTGCCTCTGAAAGCGGCTTTCTGCTTTGCTCACATGGGGCTTTTCGTGTTTTACATTTACACAGTGTTCCTTAGTGGTCTGGCCTAATTTACTCTTTCTCTGAACCTGAACTCATTGTTAGCATGTCACGGCTGCTGGGATTATCATTCTTTGGCCCAACTTGAAAACTAGTTACTGTTAACAATTTTTTTCAAAAAATGAAAGTTATTGTCATTTGCATACACCTCTTCATTTTTAGTTGCTGAACAAAAATCATTTGGGAAAAAGTGGCTTCCTCTCCTCCCCTCCCCCTCTCCTCTTCTTCCTCTGTGGTCCTCAGATGTTTGCAAACTGGACGCAGTTCTGGTAGATTGAGGGTTCAAATCTTATATACTTTTTTTTTAAAAAGGCAATTATCTTTTTATAGGGCATCTAGTACATTTATACCAGTCATTACATCCTCGTGTGATTTATTTTGAAGAGTTTTGAACAAAATAATGACAGATTGTTTTCTTTAAAATTCTAGAGGCATTTTTTACCCCCAACAAATAGAAAATTCTAGATCAGAAGCTTATGAAAACTTCAGCTATGTAGACTAAGGGATTGGTCTCTTAATTGTTATTCTTTTTAAAATTTCAAACTTTATGTAGTTTCTGATCGAGGCTAAGTTGCTTTAATTAGCAAGACAATTTAAACTTAAAATTATTTTGTAAACTTACTCTATCTTTTCTTTTAAGGCCATGTCCAATTTTTTTTAATAACTCAGGGAAATTTAAAGGTTGTTCTTGAGTTACTCTAAATATTAGGCCTCCAGTTAGTTCATTTGAAACTATGTACAACTTTCCGTAAGTAGTGGCGATAAGATAGTCTACCACCAATATAACCATTTCCGTATCTGGAAGCCAGTATTATCCTTTGCCTCATGCAACCAGAGCTCCTTCCCTGGGACCCCCATTTTAGAGGGCCCCCACACTCCTTCCGATTCCCCATGGGCAAGGAATCTTCAGAGCCAAGGGAATGCCCTGAGCTTGTTCCCTTACCTCTAGACCTCGCTTGGGTTCCTGTGTCCCCAGGGTTCCCTGTCCCGATGGTCTGGGCCCATTCCAGGGACTCCAAAGGCACTTGCCCTCAGTTTATCCTCCCGGTGGTGAACATGCTTGATTGCTGGACGGGGCTTGGCCATGCAAACTGGGCTGCCCAAGGGTGAAGCTTGAGGGGGAAGATGAGGGGGAGAGTGTAGGCTGGAGGTTCCCATTTGTTCTCCTGTCTCCGCCTCCCTGGGTTTCAGGGTGAACAAAGGTTTTGAAAACCTGCAGAAAGGAAGTAAGAGGTGAAAGCAGCTCGAGCCTTAGGGATTCCATACTTTTTCTCCCTATTTCCGACATCCCTCAGGAGTCTCTGTGCTCCACTGAAAGAATGTTATTTACTTAATGAAATGGTGGTAAAGGAAAAGGAAAACCGCATCTGTATACAGACCTTTTCCAGCTGCTTGCTGCTATTCAGTGCTTGAACGGTGCTGATTTTGGTAAAGACTCGAATGGATACATTTTCTGTAAAACCCTGAAGATTTCACCTCCTCAAATGTTCTTTCATCTTGCTTTTTTTAAAAAAAAATTATTATTGAGTTAGCTGTTTTCTTTTTAGTGTCAAAAGTCTTGGTCAAGTTAAAGCAGAAACTAATAGTCGTGCATCTGTCTAAACAAAGCCCGCTAAAACTACAACTATCTCATCAGCCCTTCCTGTTTTGGCATTCTCTATTTTTAAGAGGAACTTTTTTTTGTATCTTCCCATTCTTTTTCTTATATTTTATTACCTCTTTGTCTAATGTTTCAGAATGCTTTGCCTAGCAGTTTTAAAAATATATCTGCTGGTGTGCCCAACTTCAGCAATCCCAAACCGGTAAGAATTTTGATTGGAGAAAGTGCTTATCATTTAGTTAAGAACAGGGTTATAGAAGGTCACTTTCTGACTTTCGAACTGTCTAGAGAAAGTGCTTGCAAACCCAGCGGCTAAGAAGACTGAGAAAATACTAGTAAAACATACAGCCCAGTTTTTTTATTTTAGCAAGGAAACAATGTCGGGGGTGGGGCGTTTTCACAAATCTATTTTACTGTTCGATACCAATCTTACTAGTGTTGATATGTGCACTTTTATCAACGAGCATTCAGTTAACAGGGTGAAACTGAACGTGATTCATTTGATGTTTTTAAAGGTAAAAACTAACTGTAGGGCTTTTTTTTTTCCCTTTTGAATGCCACACTGCTGAGGTAAAGAATGTTGTAGCTTGTGGGTGAGCTCAATAGGGCCAATTAAAACCTGACTACTCTTCACCGTGTTGAAATACCTGACAGAGCTTGCTGTGTCCTTGGATAATGGCTTTTTTTTTTTTTTCTACTTAGCAGACATCTAATTGAGGAGATTTCCTGTTTGGTAGTTAAGGAAAGATGAAACCGAAAGTACCACATTGGTAGTTCTGACCAAGGTATTTACATTTTTCTAGTTGTTCACAATGTGATGTTAATTTGAAGCCCTGCTTTTTTTTTTTTTTAAAGGAAACATATGCATTGTGAAAGAACACAGATATGTTTCCTAGTAGCCAAACTATGTGTAGAATGCAAGGAGTGTAGTTAGTGTATGTTGGTCATTCAAAACAAAGTGTAGTATTTTGTAGCGTCTAATTGACATTGCAGCTCATAACTCATGGATGCTTTGAGGGTATAATTTAGTTTCTGTTGTGATAAATACTTGTTGACCATGCTTTCATAGCTTAAATATTTGGGTGGAAAGTGCCAGAAGTTTAGATGTTTAACCCAGCTATTGGGGCCTAGGAGGAATCTCAGAAGCCCTTTCCCTTTAGTGGGCTAGGGAGCAGAGGAAAAGGCCTGCTCCCTGCAGCCAGTTTGGCCCCAAGTGGAAGAAGAGAGGCACCAAGTCAAGCCTGCCTAATTTAGTCTTTCCAAATTTACCAGATGTCACTCCAGCATCCCTGGGTTCGTTGTGATAAGAGGAGTGTTGGAGAAAGGTGTTTCAGGACCCTCCCACCCACTGGAAACCTGAGGAGTAGGGAGGTAATCACTCTCCTCTGATAGCAGGTTGTGGTACCTTTTCCTCTGACTAGAAAGGCAGCCAAAGTTCGGTTGAAGCATATGAAATTGCCGTTTTTGTCAGTCCAAAATGGTTGAACAATCTGATTCCAGCAATTGGATGTCCCTCTGTGGACATGCTATAGTCTTTTTACATCATCTTATGAACTATTGTTTGCCAAATCAGGGTTGACCTGATTTTCAGACAGAAGAAGTGAGGGACCAAAAAAAAAAAAAGACCAAAGTTGGCAATTATATAAGGGAGACAAATAGAATGGAAGAAAAAGGAGACTTAAAATGAAGAGAAGAAATAGAAAAGTAGCAGAGAAGTTGTAGCAAAATGTATTTTCTAAAAAAGACCACAAAGTGATTTCTGGCCCTAAATGCCCTTCCACAACAACCTCGCCCCCTTCCATCAAGAGGTAGAATCTCTGTCTCCTCATCTTGAATTTAGGTGGGGCTTGGTGGCTGCCTTGACAAAATCAATGTGGCCATCACTTCCAAGGCCAGACCATAAATGGTGATACTTCTTCCTCTTATATGAGCTACATGGCTGTCTATTGAGATGCTTGTCCTTGGAACCCAGCTGCAATGCTGTGAGAAAGCCCAGGCCACATGGAGAGGTCACATGTAGGTGTTCCAGCTGACAGTCTCACTGAGGTCCCAGCCAACAGCCAGCATCCAACTGCCAAACACGTGAGCAAGCCTTCAATTGATTCTAGCCCCCAGCCTTCGAGCTACTCTAGCTGATGCCAAGTGGAGCGGAGACAAGCTGTCCCCATCAAGCACTGTCCAAATTTTAGACTTGTGTGCAAAATATTTTCATTCTTTTAAGCCACTGAGTGGTTTGTTACACAGCAATAGATAATTGGAACAGAGACCTTTTTCCAAATTTCAGGAGACTAGAACTAAGCAAAAACAATCAAAAGTAGAATGTAATCTATGAAACAGGGTCTATTTTATCACATTTGCCTGAGTAACAGCTTCTAATAAACCTGGAACCTTTGGAAACATTCATCTGATGACTGATGTAGAGAATAGAAGGATTAGAAGTGATGGGTGATGAGAGAGATGTTATAAGTAACATTTTCCAGTTCTGTTAAAGCTGGGTGTGGCAGGTAGAATAATGGTCCCCCAAAGATGTCTGTGTCCTAATCCCCGGAACCTGTGAATATATCACCTTACATGGCAAGGGGTGATTAAAGTTGCAGCTGGAATTAAGGTTGCTAATCACCTGACCTTTAGATGGAGAAATTATCCTGGATTATCCAGATGGGCCCAATGTAACCACAAGCATCTTTCAAAATGAAAGTAGAAGGCAGATAAGCCGGAGTCAGAGTGATGCAGCATGAGAAAGACTTGATTTGCCCTCGCTGGCTTTGAATATGGAGAAAAACGGGCCAGGAGCCAAAAGACGTAGGCAGATTCTAGAAGCTGGAAAAGGCAAGGAAATAGATTCTCCCTAGAGCCTCCAGACAGAACATAGCCCTGCCAACACCTTGATTTCATCCCAGTGAGACCCATCTTAGACTTCCGACTTCCAGAACTGTAAGATAATAATTTGACATTGTTTGAAGTCACCAGGTTTGTTGGAATTTGTTACAGACGCAATAGGACAGTAAAACCCTTGGCCTCCAGCCTGTGGCCAGTAAATGAAAGGTTATATACTCTTGGCACTTAATCCATTCACTGCTTTGGAGCTGGCTAAAATATAGAATTTCAAACACAGCAACTTGCTGAAAACAGCACTGAAAGGTACTTTTAGTCTTCTTTTGTGAAAGACACTTTATTTTTCTTTTAAGCTCTAATCGTGGTGACAGTAGCCCAGCATAAACAGACAGTGCTTATGGTGCTGCCACTGTATTGCTGAAAGGGCTTGCTTCAAACATAGCGGCATTATTTATTACGTATTCTGTGGTTAAGATTTTAGACCCACTCTCTCCTTATTTTTATGAGTATTTTAAATACTCATTTCTTTCCTTTCTGGAAGATATGGTTTGATCTTTATGTGGACTATTTATTTCTGCAGTGCCCCCATCTCAGCGTTATTATCTTTTTTATTGACATATAATTACATCCAATAAAATGTACAGATCTTAAGGGTACAGTTTGTTAAGTTTTGACAAGTACATACACCCATGTAACTGACACCTCAATAAAGGAATGGAACATTCTCATCACCCTAAGAAGTTTCCTCATGTTCCTTTCTGATCATCCACCACTACAACCTCCCCAGGCAACCACTATTCTGATTTCTAGCCCCATATATTATTAGTTTTGCCTGCTATTGACCTTCATATAAATTGAGTCATACAGTGTATACTCTTGAGTCCGGCTTTTTTCACTCAACCTAATATTTCTGAGACTCTGGCATAAGTCAGTAGTTCATTCCGTTTTATGGTTGAGCGCTATTCTGTTTCATAAATTTTCACAATTTGTTTATCTATTTTCCTATTCATGGACATTTAGGTTGTTTCCATTTTTAACTTATTTTTTAGCTTTTATGAATAAATCTATAAATAACATTCTAGTCAACCCCCCCCCCTTTTTTGGATAAATACATAGTAGTGGGATTGCTAGTTCATAAGATAGGTATATATGTACCTTTATAAGAAACTGCCAAAGAGTTTTCACAGTAGTTGTACCATTTACCCTCTCACCAGTCATATATGAGAGCTATAGTTATGCAGTCCCTTTTGATTAGTGATGTCTTCTCCACTGGTACCTAGTACTCTTAGCTCTCACTGAATGGTGATCATTTAGTGCTGAATGGTGATCATTTAGATGGAGCGTAAAAGCTTCTGATGGAGAAACATATTAGACGTTGTCTTGGTGAGCATGAGAGCCGTAATAGGAGAGGAGGTTGGGGTGAGGTGAGGTGAAAGGAAAAGTGGTACCCAGTTGTGAAAGAAAACCAGGATTTAGAGTCAAAGTATCTATTTAGCCCCAGTTCTGCCAGTTCATTCTGTGTGTCCCGGGGGGAATTAACTAACTTTTTGGATTTTTAGTTTTCTGTTTTACAAAATGGGGATAGTGCCTCTCAGGCTTCATAGTAACAGCAATGAACTATACCACTCAGTGCACACCTGTTGTGTATACTTCCTTCTTATTATGGAAGGAAGTCACTATTCCTGTGACTGGTGCAAACCTCCGGCATTATCTCATTTTTTTACTCACAAAGACTCCATGAAGTACATATTAATATTATTCTCATTTTACAGGTGAGTAAATTGTGCCAAAGACTGCTTGTTTCCCAACATCTGTTCTCCCCGTATTCCTCCAACTTTAGCTGGGAACTGGGTCACCCCAAATAAGAGCTATAATTCTCAGCTTCCCTCACAGCTAAGAGTGACCATGTAACAAGGTTCTAACCAATGAGCTGAAAGCAGGAGTTTCACATATGACTTCCAAAATGTGTCTTTAAAGGATAGGAAAGTATCTTTGTTCCTTTCTCCTTCTTGTTGAATGGAATGACATAGGATGGCTGGAGCTCCAACAGCCATCTTAGATAATAAGGCAGCAGCAACATGTTCAGAACAACAAAACAACAGGAGAGTAGGAAGCTGGGTTTCTGATGGTCATGGATACCCTATCTCTGGACTTTGCTTTCAAAGGCCAGAAATAAACTGCTATTGTGTTTAAGCCATTGCCATTTCTGTTGCTCATGGCCAAGTCTAATCCTAAGTAATGTTGAAATAAGGGCTTAAAGAAGTTGTTATAAGAAAAATCAAGTCTTCAAGGTATTACAAAGATTAAGTTATAACTTGTAAAATCTTGAAGTGAGTGTTTGCTAATTGTTAATTGAATACGAGGGCCAGGGAAAGGAGAAAAAGGCAATCCTTGCGGAAGAAGCTCCTTCACTGTCACCTGATCTGTTCATCTAGGCTTCATAAGACAATGCAGCCAAATTCTGAATTATACTCTCTATTTAATCTGTGAATACTCCAGGCCTCTTTTTCTCTCTTCTCTTTTTTCTTCCTTCGTTTAATTTCATTGCTCATTAGTATATACACTGATAATAATTCACACTAGAAGCTTTAGAATTTTATTTATAACTCTCATGAAGAACGTGAACCCAACCTCAAAGCAATCATTCCTGAATTGGGGCTGACAGGGAGTGAGAAGCTGGCTAAAGGAACCAGACTGGTTCCCAGCCCCACCCCTCCCCAGTGCGATGCTGGAAGGCAGAATAAACAGGAAGTGGGTGTGAGGGGAGGGGTGGCTGGGAGAGACTCTCCAAAATGGTCCGCACCTGCTTAACACAGACTCAGAAGGAACGAAGTTCTAAAACATAAGACCCAGTCTCTTCCTCCCTCCCTCCCTCCCTCCCTTCTTTCTCTCTCTCTCTTCCTTCCTTCCTTCCTTCCTTCCTTCCTTCCTTCCTTCCTTCCTTCCTTCCTTCCTTCCTTCCTTTCTTTCTTTCTTTCTTTCTTTCTTTCTTTCTTTCTTTCTTTCTTTCTTTCTTTCTTTTCTTTCTTTCTTTTCTTTCCTTCCTTCTTCCTTCCTTCCTTCCTTCCTTCTTTCTCTCTGTCTCTTTCTTTCTCTCTCTCTCTCTTTCTTTCTTTCTTTCTTTCTTTCTCTCTTTCTTTCTTTCTTTCTTTTCCTTCTGTGCAAAGATGTTCTGGAATGAAATACAAGAGCTCAAATGTGGTTCCAGGAAATTCCAGTCTAGCAGGGAAGACCAAATGTAGACAAACAATCCAGCAACACCACGAGAGAGATAATGGAGTTATGCAGGGCTCTGGGAACATGCAGGGGAAGCTTGCACGGAAGTGATGCTTCATTCAGTAAATATTTTTGGGGCGCCTACTATGCACCAGACCTTGGGCTATGTGCTGGTGATGATAGTGAACATTCTACCATCCCTGCCTTAAATGCTTCCGGTCCAGAGGAGGCTACAGACCAGTAAACAGGCAATTACTAGGCAGCCTAATAAGTGGTATTATAGGTGGGTATGCGATGCTACAGGGGCTCAGAGGAGAGGCCCTAAACCAGGTCTGGGGATTGAGGAACAGTCTTGTCTACATTGGGATCTGATGGAATAGCATGGATTAGTGAGGTGAAAATGGGGCTGGCATGCTGTTGCTGTCCTCTCTTCTGGAACCCTCTTTTCTCAGATAGCAATATAGCAGCAAACCCTGAAAAGACAAGGACTTAAACAAGATAGAATCATTTCTCTCTCTGCATAAAGGAAATATGAAGGTAAGGTGTCCAAGGATGCTACTGTGACCCCATGGTGTACCATCAGGGTCCAGGCTCAGACCTTTTTGCCTCCATAGCTTCAGCATCATTCCCTACGGATACTTCATGGCACAAGGTGGATGGCTGTGGCCGGATATCATGTTCATATTTCATGCTGCCAGCAGAAAGGAACTTTCAACCGAGTCAGCTCCATTATAAGCAACAACCCTAGTCCTTCTACAAATAAATATGTGTATAGTTCTTTGGTTATATCTTACTCTCAACTTACAATCTGAAAGCCTGTAGAAGGACTATGGCTTTTACATCAGGAGACCATATTTAGTTGCTAGGAATTCTGAAAAAATGCAGTAGTTTATTTCAGGTGGCAACGTGCCCAGTTAAAAATTAGAGTCCTGTTACTAAGGAGAAAGGGGAGAATGGATATTGGCATAGGTAGCTAGCAGGTTTTGCCGCAGATATCTTGTTTCTACTGTTGATGACTTCACCACTACCTCATCCTCTGCCAGCGCAGCCACGGGGCCTGATGCCACGCTGCCCATCTTCATTGTGGGTGGGTGGTGGGGAACCTGGCTTCCAAGCCACACTGCTGAGGTAGTAGGAAGGGCAGCCAGGCTGGGAGAGAGGGTGCAGAAGCTCTGGGCCTGTAGGAAAGGGGAGGGGACATACATGCAGGACTCAGAGTTCTGGCCTTTGATGAATCTAAGACTAAAGTGAGGTTTGAACCTTACTGTTGATGTTTGTCCTTGATTCTCTTTGCTCCGTAGTCATTCACACTCAGGATGGTCTGTGTGTGATTTGGCACAAGACATAGGTGTTCTACTGGGCCTGCGGATGAAATGGGTCTGTGTTCAGAGCTTCTCATAGCTCCCATTCCTTTTGCATTTTCATTACAGTCTAGGCTATTGGTAACGCTTTTCAGCCACGTGCATTATTATCTAGTGCAACTTGTAAGAAGATACCCAAGCTTTGTGAAGTGAGGCTTTGCCACAAAGAGATAGAAAGGACTTAACATTACAATAAATTACAATAATATACTTTTTGAGGTGTAAACTTCTTTGTGAAAGGAGTGTATAGATAAATGTATCTGTTTTAATAGACTAGCAGAATGGAGGATTTGTGGAGGTGTATAAACACCAAGAGACTATTTCCTAAAATCTGACAGTTCACAAATACCTTTTAAAACCAAGGCAGGCCAAGTATACATCTTGTAGTCTAGCTCATAGAAGAACGTCGCTAGAGATGTCCGGTATCCTGCAAGCACTGGGTATCTCTGAGGGAGTGACAGGAGGAATTCTATTTTTATTATCTCCTTTTAAATGATAGATTTGTACATTTTTTTTTAGTGTGCATAAAACCCCACCCTCAAACCCAAGGCAAGACAAACAGCCAAGAGGTGATGCAAATGACTTAATGGAGAGGCGGCTGACATGTGAATGCTCTTGTGTGACACGAGGAATGCCACTTGTGGCACTGCAGTGGTGGCACGTGCGTTGGAGGTCGGGGGAGCCTCTGTTTACGCCAACTCCTGAGTTACCAAGGAACCCTCTTCTAACTTTTGTACAAATGGAAGTTCCTTTGGGGGAGATGTGGTGAGGGGGGCAGTTTCCCATTCTGCTGTGGGACTAATGTTTAAGCAGGAGACCCCCGGATTGGCTCTGTTCAGAAACCACAATCATCAGACCATAGCCAACACAAATGATTCGTTCTAAAATTTCCCAACTCCTATCAAGACTGACCAAATGCCAATACCTATTTGGGGAAAGATTGGGGAAAGGATAAGGCGAGATGTGGAACACCGGGAAATGGAGATTGTTCCAAACATTTGTGCCAACAGTGAAATGGACACTTGGCAGAACATTTCAGTGTATATGTGGCACAGATAGCAAAAGAGGAAGGTCAAGGACAGGGACTTGGATATGACAGTGGAGAAGTGGAGGCAAAGAAGACGAGCTCGAATGAGCAGCATGGAAGGTAGCTCCGATCCGTAGTGAGAGGACCACAAAGAGGCACAGCTGGGAAGGACACGCCTACTGTTGAGAAGAGGGTAGGAGGCTGTGTGCAAGTTTGGAGCCACGGTCTATGAGAAGAGAGGCCAGGAGGAGTCCATCTCAACATTTTTCCTCTGGATAATGCCTCTCAGAAAGGTAGAAATAAATATCTTGCTACCTAGGACCCAATGCATTCCCACCTCAGCAAGCTAATTCCTTCCCCAAAGATGTGTCTGTTAATCTGTAGAAACAGCCTAATTCTCCAGTAGGATGCCTGGCAGGAAGTCTAAGCTTTTATCCATAAAGGTCAATTTCTTACAAATAATTCTTCTCTCATGGAAACCCACGATTGATTATCCAAAGTGGGTTACAGAGATCTGATGATTATTTCAAGGTAAAAAATAATTGTCAACATTTGTTGATTTAAACATTTTGTCTAAAAAACAAAAAAACAAAAACAAAAAAAAAAGAAAAAAATTTTGTCTAAAGAAATCATTTCTTCTTTCAACTGAGAAAATAATCTTGTGTAAAAAGAGTAAGTTCTTATATATGGAAGAAGTTTCCTTTTCAAGGTGAGCCTATGACTACGCATTCATGGACACCATATCGTGACAGCTCATGGCCTCATGATCGGCACTGTTATAGCAGAGAGAAACCCTGTGGTGGGTACGTTTTACTTCTTGACAATGTTACCTTTATATCAACGGCAGGGGGATTTGTTTATTTTGGTCATTTTAAGAATATAATTATCTCTACTTATTCCAAACATCATGGTTTTCAAACTACGGTTCATTCCCCTATGCTTGCAGCTATTATATTTGGATTTTATTAACTTAAGAGGACAGTAGCTTTTGTTTTTAAATCATGCAAATTAAAATGCAGAAAGATAAGCCACTGTGATATTCACATCTGATATTTTAATCACTTAAGTCCAAGAAGTCAAGGTTTCATTTTCATGGCGAATATAATTTTCAGATGACCTTATTGTTTATTTGCATTTGTCCCTTGGAGGAATCAGGGGTCTTAAAAAAAATCTTCACATCAAGAGTTACTGTGATTCACACCACTAGGCTAACTTTAGAAATGTCCACTCCAATAGCTTTTTCCCCAGTTGAAAGGCAGATGATTTTATGACCTTGAAATGAGCACCTGAATAACGGATGTGCCTCACTGAGGGATGTTGTGTGGGAAAAGATATGTCAAATACTAAAAACTCAGATATAAAAAGAGTAACGTGATGCACGGAAAAGTTGCCAAAACAGTAATCCTGACTATAGGAGAATGAAACACCCAAGAGGTGACCTTATTTATCCCTTGGGAACAGAAGCCATGTGCTCTGCTGGAAGCTTGCTCTGATAATAGTTGTACCCTCTCTCAGCTTCTCATCAGGGTTTCTGATTAAGGTGGCATATATTCCCTTCAAAGGTAACTCCATTTGTACGTACTTTCATCCCAAAGCAATTTCTTTCCATTTAAATAACCCAGGCAGCATTTAAAATGTCTCCCATGAGAATTAACTTGCATATGATACTTAACCACTTAGTAAACACCAAAGTGTCATATGAATGCTTAACCTTACAACAAGGAGATATAAGTCTACCTAAAAATAAAGATGTAAAAGGCAATGCTAAATTTCCATCAGACTGTAACTAAAAAAATTAATGAAGACTTTTTAGTATAATAATTAGTATTATAATTCTATAAATTATAATTATAATTTAGTATTATATATTTAGTAAGGTGAGTGGTAGCTCTCTATGAGAAAAGAATTTAACAAATGCTTCTAATCTAATGCTTTCCCCACCCCCAGGATTACTTGGAAGTGAGTTAAAACACTCTGATATAAAAGTTGTTTATACACATACATGTAGCCTGTTATTTCTGTGTGTACTGAAAACCAGACAATGGAATTAATAAAAGGTTAGAGCTGAAATGAGCCTTAGGGCTCATCTAGGGTATTTACTATTAACAAGTCTGTGACAGAGGCAAGACTAGAATTTAGGTCTCTCAGCTTCTAGATCTTTGTTCCTTTCATTACACTGAGTTCTTTATTGTCCCTTTTAAAATTATCTAATTTTTTGAGAAAATTAAAAATTTCACTAATGCTCTTTTAAAATTTTATCTTTGAATGTGAATTTCTAAAATTGGGGGCATATCTCTTACTAGTTTCTGTGGGAAAAGATCATTTGATAATGTCTATCACAAATAATTATTAAGCCTAAGAAATAGCATTCTCTACCTCAGACATGGATTAGGAATGCTTATTAGCAAAAATAAGTATTTCCTTTTAACCTTAAGAAGATTTCATTTTCTTTAGTGAATTCTGTAAACCTTTCCCTCCTTGATGATCACATTGAGCCCTTATTTAAATTAAAGATTAAATTCCCAAATTCACTGTAGAAAAATAAATGTTCAAAGTTTTGGTAGTACAACTTTAAGGAAAATCTAAAGTCCTTTCTTTGTCGTTGTCTCATTCAGATCACAATAAATATTTCATTCCCAATCTAATGGATTTGGCTTGGAGGTACCTTACATAGCCATATTGTGATGTTAGGGTTTGGTTTGTTTTAAAAATTTATAGCAGTTCCAAGCAGAAGTTAGATCTGTTCTCACAACTGCCAATACCGCAGGCCATTTTCTATAAACATCTTCTCAAAAAAAAAAAAAAAATCAAACACACATTACCCAAAGAACCAGACACACAGCTGTTTCTGGATCTCATCTTAAGAGACATCAACTTTTGCTTGGCAGAGTGCAAGTGAGCAGGGAATTGATCAAGTCTGAGCACCTATTCCAAGGAATTCTGCCTGGGGATGGAAAAGAATGGAAGAGGATGTCCCTGACATCACTTTCTTATTTAATTCAAAACTTATTTCCTGGCTGAGATGAGAAAGTAGAAGTAGTGAGAGAATCCATATAGTCCACAATAAGATAAAAAATGATTTGTCTTTTTTATTTTAAAAATATAAGCCCTTTGAGTTAAATGTATACTTACCATATGACCTAGCAATTCCATTCCTAGGTATTCATCCAAAAGAACTAAAAACATCTGTCCACACAAAGACTTCGAAACAGTTTTCCTCTGACTCCTAAAATCTCCAAGCTGGAACCAACCCAAATGCCCACTAATAAAGTACAGTATAGCTGTACAATGGAATATGGTTCAATAAAAAGGAACAAACTACTGATACATAGAACAATGGATGAATCTCAACATTATGCTGAGTGAGAGAAGCCAGAGACAAAAAGAGAAAGAAAGTATTATTCCACCTATATGATGTTCAAGAACAAGCAAAAGTTGTCTATGGTAGAAAACCAGAATAGTGCTTTCCAGGGACAGGTAGTGGGGGACTGACCACAAAGAAGCATAAGAGATTTATGGGGTGCAGCCAGGTCTTGATGGGGAGCAGTGGTTACATGAGTACATATCAGGGTTTCTCAACCTTGTTGCCACTGACATTTTAGGCTGGAGCTTTCTTGAGGAGGGCCGAATTATGCATTACAGAGTATTTACCAGTGTCCCCAGCCTTCCCCCACTAGACACCAGTAACACCTCCCCTTATCTCAGATAGAACAACCAAAAATGTCTCCAGACATTATCAAATGTCTTCTGGATGACAGAATCACCTCTGGTGGGGTTCATTAATCCTTATCCACCTGTACACTTAACATGGGGTCGCTCATACTATTGTATATAAAACATACTGCATAAAAGGGGAAGAAAAGGAGTAATTTTGCAGTGGAGAAACCTGACAAACACTACCTCAGTCAGATGATCAAGGTCGACAACAACAGTAATAAGTCATGTTGACAGTATGTCCCCTGGATATGATGTCATAAGAGTGGCAACCTTCCTTCCCAAAACACATAACCACAGTCTAATCATGAGAAAAACACCAAATTCCAACAGAGGGGCAATGTATAAAATACCTGACTCATACTCCTCAAAACTGTCAAAAACAAGGAAAGTCTGAGAAACGGTCGCTACCAAGAGGAGCTTCAGGAGACATGACAATGGATGTAATGTGGGATCCTGGATTGGGTCCTGCCACAGGAAAAAGGACAGGAGATAAAAATGAAGGAAATCTGAATAAAGTATGGACTTTAGTTAATAATAATATGACAATGTTGGTTCATCCATTGTAACAAATGTAGCACACTAAGGTCAGATGTTAGTAATAGGAGAAACTGCATGTGGGCTGCGTGTGAACTCTGTTCTACCTTTGCAATTATTCTATAAACCTGACTTTTCTAGAATAAAATTTTAATTAAAAATAAGCCCTTTTAATATTGACGGTGAGCTTATAGAGCATTCAGAAATCTACACTTAGGTTTTTTGTTGTTTATTTTATTGTTTTTGTTTGTTTTTAATACTGCTAACTGCAAAGATGCCAACGACATTTTATGAAGTCATTGCCATCCGCTCCTAGACCTTTGATCTCATAAATGACCTTAAAATCTGCTCAGGACCTGTTGCAGTTGAATAAGATTTAATCAAACTCAGTAAAAAAGTTTTGAGCACTTACTCTGTGCTACACACTGAGCTAATTATTAGGGACATGAAGACATGAAGATGGGTGATATCTGGTCCCTGCTCTCCAGGAGCTCAGAGTCTTGAAGGAGGGCACCATTTGCTGTATCGGTGGAATTAGCTATTACAGGAACATCCAGGTGGAGAACATTATTTTATAATGGGAGCACCTTCTTCTTTCCACAAAACAGATGGTAGTGATTCTGGCCTAGGGAGGGCCCAAGCCTGAATTAAGGTAGTAAAGGGCTATTTTGAAGAAGAGAGAAATACAGGTCGATGGGAGATAGAAATATTTCTTCAACATACTCCTATGATTCTCATTACTCTTTCCGTGTTGGCCTGTGGGGAGCAGTTAAGGAGAGTTTTGTGAGCCACGACGCTTGCTTTGCGTATAATAGTAGAACAATTGTATTCTGCCAGATAGACTTTTCTGACTGATTGTGAGCTGACCTCCAACTCTCCCTGTGGCTGGGCTTATGCCCACATCTCCACATCTGCACAGATCCGTGGAACGTTCAGGTCAGAAGTCACTGAAACTTCGTGCGTCTCCATTTTCTTATCTGCAAAGAAAATCCCAAACCTCATGGGATGGTTGGAGGGTAAATGACAATTCTTTATAAACGGTCGGGGCTTCACAGATGTTGGTGCTTTTTACTATCCAGATCTCTATTTTGACCTGGGAGTTACGTGGACACTTTTATCCTAGGCTCCTTTGCAGTTTTAGAAAATTATCAGCATGTGGGAGATGGTGTAGCATGGTGATTAAGACCACAGACTTCGGACTCGGCAAGACCCTGGGTATAAATCTCAGCTTGGCTATTTTCCAGCTGTGTGGCTCGAAGCTGTGTTTCCACTGGAGGTTCCTGTGAGGATAAGATGAATTAATGTACAGTTAAGTGCCAAGTATAGTGCCCAGTGGGCAGCACGCACTGATAACGAAAGTTGTTATTTTATCCCATTTCTTCAGTCAATCACAAAGAATTTTAAGAGGCTAATTAATGATGATCACACCTGAATGGTTTACATTTCTTGTCCTATAAGTAGGACATTAGATCGTATGATCTCAAAAATATTTTGGTCCAACTCTAAGATTCCATGAAGAGTCCACCCAGAATAGTTTCTTCTCTGGATAACATAGTGCTTTCCCATCTGTATGAGAACCTAGGAGCTCCAAGAACTGCTGTCTTTATTTTTGTTGTCTTGTGTGGATGTCGTTATAATGAAGAAAGCTGATTCTGTTTTTCTACATCTTCTTTCTCTTTATACAATTTCATAAGGCAGGTTTATACCCAACTTGAACATCTCATGAATATGTAGGGGAAAAGTGGTTAATTACATTTGCATCAAATGAAGTTCAATAAATAAGTTCTGAGCAGGCAGAGCAACAGAGGTTAAAAGTAACTCCAATTCATAGACTAAGAACAGGACGAGAAGGTAGATAATTTATAGCCAACTGGCAGCTGGATGGGCAGTGAATTGATAAGGCCACACTCACAGACCTTTAATTGATGGCTCCACCATCTGTATAGAAGTCGTGTGTAAATAAGAACAAATAGTTTGGCTACAGAGCTCAGAGTGACTTTGTGATCGAGTCACAGAAAAAGAGGTGGCCAAAAAAATCAATTTAATCCTCCTAGTTCATGTTGCTCAGTCTCTTTCTAGTTGAGAATGTTTTCTCTGCCATGGCTTAATGAATATCTTATTTTTATTACTCAAGTGGAGAAGCTTCTCCAACAATGAGATTACAACAGGACCACAAACCTCTACCTAACAATTATCTGTGGCTGGCATGTTCCGGTTAAGCCTCTCAAGCGAGCAAGGAAACAACAACCACAAAAATGATCTGTATGCATTTGTGTGGACTTGGCTTCTCCCATGTGTCCACAGGCTGTATTCAGGGTGAAGATGTCAAAAGCTCTGTATTTTCAGGGGATCTCCCACGAGGCATGTCTGCCGTGATTCAGACTGAGGATTCTAATCTGCTTAATCTGATCTCATTGGTAAGGGGCATCTCTGCCATATGATGATTGGAGAGGGTTGCACACCTTCACAAGCACTAGAAGGTGTGTGACACCTGCTAGCTTGCAGGAACAGAGAGGAGGCACCCGGTCACTTCTCACAACCCATACAGCAAAGCAGGGTTATATAGAAAAGCCACCTAGATCCATCCACACGATGCTTAGCTCATAGATGAAGATACAGAAATGAAAACAAAGAAACACACATTTCCTTGGGATCCCAGCAGAGTAAGTCTGGCGGTGCTCCTACGACCAGACTCCAGAGCAAGTGAAGGATCTTTACTGCTGTATAAGCACATGTTTATCTGTGGGGCATAGACGTCTCTCACGACTTTGTTTTTTCTTAACAATATTTCTGTTCTTCTCTTTATAAAAGTAATCTATTAATCTCAGCAGAAATGTAGGACACATACCTAAATTATAAGGCAGAAAATAACTTAGAACATAGAACACCCCCTCAGAAATAACCACTGTTAATATTTGGTGTGTTTCATTAAAACATTTTTTCCAGTGTGTGTGTAGGGGTGTGTGTGTGTGTGTATTACAAAATTAAGATTACGTATGTACAATTTTCTGTCCTGTCTTCACTGAACATTAACATTTCACCCTCTCATTAAAATTTAATTTGAATGCATCATATTTTATAGTAGAGAGATGCTATGTGAGTGCTATGGAGTCAAACAGATCCCAATTTGGGTCCTGATTCTTTCAGTTTCCAGTTCTGCAAATGGGCAAAGGACCTCAGTTTCACCGTTTATAAAATGGGGATAATATTAGTTACTTCATATGGTTTCTGTAAGGATTAAATGAGATACTTGCAAAGCACCAACATAGTTTCTGTAGATAATAAATGTGAAATAGATGGTACCTGGTACTGAATCATTACTCAGTCACTGGAAATGGAGTCTGTTCCCAATATTTTTGCTCTATGTAAAGTCGCGTGTTTGCCTACATTCCAAATTCTTTCCTTAGGATAAATTCCTAGCGATGAAATGAAGGGCATAAACATTTTAAAGCCTTGATTTGAATGCCTTTCTAGATCAGTTGTATCTATTTGTACTCAAGCTAATGTTGCATAACACTGGTCAACTGGTTCCACCATTTAGAGCACTGTGTGTCATCTTTTGTGACTGTGCTAATGAACAGACAGATAATGATATTTCATTTAAATATGAATTTTGTTGGTTACCTAGTGGCATTGAATATTTTTTCATATATTTGTCTTTTTTTATGAATTGTCTGCCCATCAATCAACATATATTATCACACTGCTTTTGTGCCAGACCCTGCTAGATATATTATGGGCACACATTGGTATCAAGACAGACACGAACCGAGCTCTGATCACACACCATTTTTTGAAGGTCAGTCACTGGGCTAAATGCTTAACTTGATGATAATGTGAAACATTTTGAGATTCCTGGTTAATAATTAGTTCCCTTTGGTTAATCCAGAGTCTCTCTTGCTACTTCCTTGTTTGGGCTACATTGAGTTGAGGGTGTTATGTTCATATATTCTGGACAAGTAACTGCTGTGGTATGAATTTAAATTTCATACATATACATGAAGCAGCGATGGGTGGATGGACTCACTACAAAAGGTATAGAGAAGAGCTGTATAGTGAATTAATAGCATTTGGATGACCAGAAGAGGCTGAAGAATATATAAGCCACGTAAACCAAGCCAAACAATTTCAGCATATGTAAAGCTTGTGTACTCAATCCAAATTAAGGTGGTGTTCTTTGAATCCTCAGGTTGACAAGCCTGTCCTACGTTTGGCAACTCAAGTGGAGGCATCTTGTAGTCGCCACCCACCCATCTGCACAGCCATTGTCTGGTTATAGCCTAGATTAAAAGGTTTGACACCTGCACGGTGGTAGCTTTCTTGCCTATGTAGGTAATTAAAACAGTCCAATGGCAGGTACTGGTGAACACGTTTCTGCTTCCAATGGTGGTTACAGGAGTCCCCAACATCTTACAATACTTTCAGGGTGTTGTCATTCACAAGGGTGTTTACATCCTCTTGCGGCATGCTGGCACCTTCCAATTAATGGGGTATTATTTATTGTCCACTGCAAAGATATCACACAGTAGAGAGGAAAGATTAGTCATCCTACCAACTTATTTTTTCATTGCAATTCACAGCATTCAAAGTATTTTCTCATATATTATCACAATGATTCTGGGAGGTGTCGAAAGCTGGCTCCCCAAACATCAAAAAGACATGATAAGACACGGCTGAATTTCTTGCTTTAACCCCATCTCAGAGGGACGAAGGTAAGGTCAGAGTTTATTGAGACTAGGCAGTTTGCTTTAAGGCAAGTCTTTCAAAGCAGGGAGACTTGATTCGAATTGGAGAAGAGTCACCATATGTCCAGGACTGGTGGAAATAGCAAGATGGTGATTTTTGAGATGAGAGATTCAAAGTATATTTAAGTGCAAATTATCTATTGATGCTTTCCATCCAAGAGTTGATGGTTCTGTTGGCAAGATTCTCTAATAAACAATCAAACTGTCCTGGAAAATAAAGTAATTCTAATGAAGACAATGGAATAGCAAAGTCATGTAAGTGTAGCTGTTAAGTTGTGGTTTAGGTTCTCAGTGTCCAGGCTGAGTGTGAGACAGACCATTTTGATTTGCAGAAGAAAAGTGGTCATATATCCATTTTATAGATGAGAAAACTGAGACTCTGGAAGATTAAATGGCTTTCCAAGGTCACCCATCTAATTAGTTCTGGAGAGAGAACTAGCCCTGAGTTTTTTTCACCTTGTCCACTCAGAACTTTCCCTCTTATACTGTTCCTCTTGCCCTTGGTCTCAAAGTCTCTTTGGGCATTGATGAGTTGCTAGAGCAAAAGGAAGTTTCAAACAAATCATAAGGTTTAAGCCACACAGTCTTACCTGAATAAATGATAAAACACTTTGCTGAGAATGGGTTTGTCCAATGAGCCTAAATGCATGCTACTCTATGTTTCAAAGATAATTCATGGATGAAGAATAGGAAATTGCATCCTTACTTATCAATAGCATGCAGGGGACAGAAATCCTTTACCAGTTTTGCTCTAATTTTTTTCATAGGGATGTCTCTAAGTGGGAGCCAAGGAGGAAGGGAAAGAAAGAGGGAAAAATGCTCTCTCTCTCATGTTTGTGCTGGGTACACCTGGATTTTCTTTATTTCATTTTCACCTCCCTGGCTCGTGTCCTCTTAATTCCCCATATTTCACTGCAGCATTATTTACAATATCCAAGATATAAAATCAACCTAAGTGTCCATTGAATGTAGGGGTATATTAATCTTTTCCACAGTGGCTGCACCAATTTACAGTCCCACCAACAGTGCACAGGAGTTCCCTTTTCTCCACATCCTCACCAGAACTGTTATTTCTTCTCTTTTTGATAATAGCCATTCTGACAGGTGTGGTGTGGTATCTCATTGTGGTTTTGATTTGCAGTTCCCTGATGGTGAACATCTTTTCAGGTACCTGTTGGCCATCTGTATGTCTTCTTTTTAAAATAAGCTTCTGTGTGGCAAGTGCACGTAAGAAAATATTGCTATTAGTTATAAAATTTCTTTGTTCCAGGCTTGATGCAAACAGATTAGGGATGTAATCTGTCACATATACATGTGAAAAGTTGACTTTTTAGAAACAGTGACTACAGTGAGCATTTTGTTAAATCTATCTCTCTGGTATTGTACTTACATATAATTAAAAATTAATTATTTTCATTTTCTTTTTTAAAAAAGAGTCCCAAGATTGGCAGAATAATGGAATGGCCTGTAAAATAGCATGATTTCAACCACAATTTGGTCATCATGCTGTTGTCTTTGTGAGCAACATAGAAAAGCAAAGACCAAATATTCTTCAGTTGGGGAGCTTCAAGGTAACTTGAACGTTAAAAAAAATTACATCTTTGTCAACTTAGACTGAGGTGTTTGTTTGTGGGTTCCAGATCCCTAAACTTGGCCTTTTCTTTTTTCATTTTTATAAGATATTTGAATGAAGACTCAAAAGACACGAGAAGCAAATTCAGAAGTAAACCAAAGCTAGGAGAAATAGGCAGGGAGTTTTAAGTAACATGTTAGATGATGAAATGAAGATGCAAAGATAATTGTCATAGACTGGAATTGGGAAACAAAAGCAACAAGATTAAAGCTAACAGATATAAATGCAAATTTCTCATTCAGGTGTTCATAATTTAATTATATGGGTGTACAATGGAGGAGATCTCAGAAGTACTTATGAAAATGACCAGGGGGGATTTAATTGGCCCCAAGTTTTTTGTTTTTAATGGAGGTACTGGGAGTTGAACCTAGGACCTCAGGTATGCTAAGCATGCACTCTAACACTGAACTATACCCTCCCTCCAGCTGGCCTCAACTTTAATACAAGCCTATAAATCTAGAAAACTGTCCAAAATTTATGATTCCTTTGGCCAGATAAGTGACTGAAGGAGGACTGTCCTGTTTTCCCTCCTCCCTTCAATCTACACCTGGGGAGGAGGAGTATTGTTTTGGATTCATCAGATTCTGGGACACGATTATGCCGTATTTGCGCATGGGCATGGTCACTGTGTGTTAACAGGTCAGCACTAAGGTGTGGCTGGCTTGCCGCTCTCCGTGAAACACTGCTGAAGTGGAGGGGTCAGAGCTCACCCTCTATGGGAGATTTTCTTCCTCTTTCTTCGTTCTCTGCCATCCATATGGCAGAAGTGATAAGCTTACTCAGGGCTACCATCTTGGATCATAGCCAACCAACTAACTCAACTATTTTTTTTTTTCTTTACATGAGGTTGAAGCATGGTAAGATCTTAAACTTGGAGGCAGGTGAAGCATTAGCAGAGCTCACTCACAATCTGCTTTGGGATGAAGGCACGTAGGCTAAGTCACATAGGAAAGGTTATGCACCAAATGGTGTATGTTCCATATGGCCACATGCTCCAAATGGCCAGCATAAACATCAGGTTATCTTTTGGTGGGGATTAGGGTCTAAGCCCATAAAGTAATAAGGATTTATTTAATTTTCCTTTTCTAATGTTTTTGTTTGTGTTTGTGTCTTTTTCATGAACCTCTCAAGGGAGAATTGGCAGTGTCTAGAGTGAGATAGACATATTCTTCGATTCTTTGATCATAATACCACTCAAGCGTACAGCACTCCAATCCCTCCACTGTCTCTAACAGCTGAATTAAGAGGACAGTATAGTGGTTAATGTCCCTCTATTCTCCAGACATATATTTTGACTCTATTGCAAGTTCCTATTTGAGTGTCCCATAGGTACCTCAAAAATTTATTTCCAAAATTTATCTCTTTGAACTCTCTTCCCCTGATTCCACACCATTACCACTAATTTGCAAATTCACTTCTGCTGCTATTTGAGTACTACCTGTTTCATTGAAGATACCAGCACCTACCTTATTGCCTGACTCCTTGACCCTTTGTATTTAGTTGATTACCAAATTCTGTCATTAAAAAAAAAGTCTTTTGAACATGTTTACTTCTGCCCTCACCTTGTTTGCCTTTGCTATCTGTCACTGGATTATTTTAAGTCATGACCTGTGTTTTCATTCCTGCCGCAATGCTTGGCACATACTTTGTGACTGATTCTGGAAAATATATCTTCGTGTTTATCTGCAGGATTTAAAGGAACGTGATAGTCAAGAGACAAAACATTTATTTTGGGTTGCTTCAGATGTCAGGGAGGCAAGTTTTTATTAATATAAGATAGAGCTGAAAATAGGAGGACTCCACTATGGACTAAACTATTTCATAAAGCTTTGAGCTCTTCATTTTGGGGACTATTGAAGGAGGAGCTGGGTAGACATCAGGGAGGGGGTGCCGTTGAAAGGATTCCAGCTTTGCTATAATGCAAGACAATATGACTTCTAGGGTTCCTTACAGCTATAAGATTTGATAATTTCTGTATTAATTTTACACGATTGTATCCAAAGTCTTAAGAGCATTTGTTCTGTTCGGTAGAATTAGAGATAAGCATAATTTTCTTCTTACTGCTTTTCTGTATTTTTTAAAAGCTTTCCAAAATAGGAATGTATTACTTTCATGATCAGAAAAAAATTTATGAGTAAGCACAAAAACTGTTTACTTTTTAAAAGAATACTTGATCTCTTTCAAATATGAACATAACCTTTTGTTAGAGGTATCAAAGAAACCTTTTTGTTGTTGTATATATGCCAACTGTCAGTATGCTTTAGGTTTGGCTGCATATAATGGGAAATTTAAAAAATTAACAGTGGCTTAAACAAATTAGAAATCCTGTTCTCTTTTATGTAAAAGAAGTTGGGATGCAGACAGCCAGAGGTGATATGATGGCTTCTCTGTGGCAGGCACCAGTACTTCTTTATCTAGTTCAGCTCTGTCGGTTCAATTCCTAGGGTCACCTCATGGTTCAAAAAGGCCACTGAATACCAGCATTCCATATGTGTTCCGAACAGCAGGGAAGAGGAAAGAGAAGAAGATGGGTTGCTCTTCATTTTAAAGACCTTCCCAGAAATACCAGACAGCACTTCTATATAAATTTCATTGATGAGACCTTAGCCATAAGGTCATACTTAGCTGCAAGGAATTCTGGGGAAGAAAATCAGGGCTTTGTTTCTAATGAAGAAGAGAATGGATATTGGGAAGCTAATAGCTGTCTCTGTTACACCTAATGACTAAGGATAAACATAATACAGACTCATTTTAAAAAGTGTCACTGGCCACTGCTTCACTTACAGTTTTAGGAACTTTCTATTGAGCTCCATTTATTTAGCTCAATCAACAATTATTTACTAAAAAACTTGTCTCATTTTTTAAATTTGTAAAAGGAATCTGTATATTCCCCATGGGGCTGTAGTGGGTATTGAGTGACATGACACATGTAACACTTGGAACAGCCTCCTGGAACAGATACATATGAAGTGCTCGATAAATGTTAGTTGTCACCCTAATTAATATTGCTGTTTGTGAAAGAACATAAGTGAAACTGAAGACATGGTTCCTGCCTTAGGTTTCTTTTTTTTTGGTTGTGAAGACAAGCTACATGGGCGTGAGATAACCTCAGAATGAATGTACAGTTAAGAGCCAAATATTATGGAGCAGAGTGTAATGTTTCCAAGAATTCAAAAACTGGAAAAGTCCTTATAGAGTGTGGTGTGTGTGTGAGAGAGAGAGAGAGTGAGGTGTCAGGGAATATTTTATGAGGATTTAAGAATTTACGTTTCAGGATGACTTCTTAATTTTCTCCCTTGAGTGGCCACATAATTTGCTTATGCCCCTTAGAGAAGTTAACTGCTGGTCTGCACCATCTCAGGCTGGGAAGCATCTTCCTGATTCTTAAAAGTTCCAGGAGGAGATAAACAGCAAGGACCTACTGTAGAGCACAGGGAACTATATTCAATACCTTGTAATAACCTATAATGAAAAAGCCTATGAAAAAGAATATATATGTATAAATGAATCACTGTGAATTAACACAACATTGTAAATCGACTATACTTCAATAAAAAAAATGAAGGCCAAAAAAAAAAATTTCCGGGGGAGAGGCCACAGACACCCCCATTTTCTTTTATGCCCATTTGTGAAATTATTACTTAGTTTTTTTAGGGTAAAATCTCATGGATTAAAGTAAGAATATTCTTTCTTAGTTTAAGAATATGCTACCTACTAAACATTGCAACAATTGAGTGGACAACAACACAGGTATGGGTGAGAATGGATAATCTATTAGAATAGATATTGCCTGTCTTTTTTTTTTTTTCTGAGAAAAGAAGTCTTTCCTAGCATTGCATTCTATTTTATGCAGTACATTTGCTAAGAGAATTCGAAAGAAGAGATCAGGCCCATTGTCCTTCATTCCAGCAGTATTGAAGGCCCAATTTCGTCTTTTGAGGCTCTTAAGGAGCATACTACATAAAAAGGAATGGACTGCTTGCTATTCAACCATAGCTGGAATAGCAATACCAATCATTATACTGTTATCTATTTGAAAAATGTGGATTTTACTTGGAGATGGTATTTATTGAAGCCTGCAAGAAATCGTTTTCTGTCTACCTGGCAAGAACAATTTGAAATGGAAAATTCGAGCACAGAGATCAGTTGAAATTTGACCTTCTCTGTATCATCGTGGATTTTTGGTATGATGGTGTCTGGGAGGGTGGAGGTGAGGGGTGTCCATTGGCTTCCAATCCTGTGCTGGGTTCGTCTCCTGCAGCACAATAGGGCAATCTAAGAGAAACCTTCTCTGGTTTTATTAAAATGGGGGAGGATGTGGGATGCTGGGGCTGATGCACTTAAAATGCGCTTTGAAGCATCATGGAAATTTTGCAAAAGACTTTTATTTAGCAACAATTCTATTGATAAAGTCAATGAGAGTTTTGTCTGTGCAAGAACTGCAGGATGGGACCCCAAGTCACATGCTTTCAAAATTATTCTCCCTTTGTTGGATATCACAAAGGATATTTCCCCATGAAAACAAGATCTTTTGTTTCTTATGAATTCATTCTAATTGTGAAACCGGCTGATAGGGTTACTTCATGTCCTTCTCGCACTGGCAGGTGGCTCGAGGGAGCTGTCGAAATGGGCTCAATCATCTATTAAGGCTTTTCCTGGTCTTAATGTCATTCACTTCTCATCTAAAACCATAGTCCTTGATGTTCATTTCCAAAGGCAATAACAGTGAGGTCACGGATGGTGATTTCCTGTTTGGCTTTTAAAGGCAGCGGGTAAGATATCTCTGCCTGCCTGGTTTCCCTACCTTTTTGCAAATGTGTGTGGCCGACAAAGAAAAATGCAGAGACAATATAGATAGGTAGTGAATGTGGAGACAAGTTAGAGCATCGATTTGCAAAGGAACTTATTCAGTTGCTCGTGCTAGGTTCGGTGCAGAAAATAAGAGAGATGTGGTTCCCTGGTCCTGAGAACTCACTCTTGATCCAGCCAGTGTGCTGTGTGAAACATTTAACAGCGATTTGGCAAATATTGTTATATAAATGATCTACTATCTATTGACGATTCAAGACAGGTGGGGCCTAGGTTGGACCCTCAGGGAAGTCCTGCAGGAAATGCTGTGTAAAGATGCGGTGGCCTTGCCGCAGACTGATGCATTTCAAAGTGCTGAAGAACACGGATGAAAGGAAACTCAGCTTCTACACTTGAAAGGCTGCTGGCAAAAGTTCACAATATATTAAGCTGATATAGGAAATATATATTTTTAAATTTCCTATGTAACCTATCGTGGAAAGCCTTAGCCAAGCCTTTTGCACTGAATTCTTTAGTCAGCCCAGCGCTCCAGTAAGAAAAGACAGGGTGCAGGCTGTGCTGTGTTACAAGATGGGGGTTGCGGGATGTGAATATCTCTAAATAGTAATCGTAACCTCTAGACTGTGTGACCATCAAACTGTCTATCAGCATCTATGTGGAGCAAAGGAAGGTGGGATGAGGGAGCCTCATCCACTCAGTTCACATCTTTGATCTTGGGGACATCTATTGTACCTTTTGTTCGCTGGTTCCTCACCTAGCTAGCATAAGTCATCATTTTCCCCAATCTTGGGTGTGCACCGGCTTTTGAGGTCCAGAATAGCTCATCTATGGTGGCTTTTAGGGAATAGGGTGGGGCAAGGTGTGGTTGGAGGCAGAGATGATTTGGGAATATCCTACATGGATAATACACAGTATCACTTTGGGATCAAGAAAAGAAGGCTTTGCAGTGGGTGGGATGTGAGTTGTTTTCTTGGCTGGTGGAGGCAAGGAAGGAACCCCTGGTTAACAAGGATGAGTAGGGGAAGGAAGTGTTCTTAGCCCAAGCATGGGGGTCAGGTGGAGCATAGGGTTAAAGGGAGCAGGAGCATTGGACAGTCATTGAATCTGATTTGACTACAAGTTCAAGAACAAGGATGCACCGTTGAGAGGGAGGCAGAGAGTGCCAAGCTGAGACCTGATACAGTGGTATCATGACCACAGTCTTGAGTCAAAAACGGGCACATGGTCTGTTGAGAGATTGTATCCAAAGAGGAATTGCAAAGAGACAGATGGTGTAGACAGGGCGTGTGATTTTAGTAATGACAGGAAATAACCAGAGAGGGATTGTATCAAAAATAGAGCTTCTTTTGTGGAAAGCCTACTGAGTGTCAGGCATTGGGCTGGACATTTGACATATGCAAGAAAGATAAACAGACTCAAATCTTTGCCTCATGGAGCTCATATGCTAATGGACAGAGATAGAAAATGCACATAAAAATGAATGGATATATTGCCTGTTAAAAAGTGACGTCATGGATATAAGTAAAGCAGAGTTAAGTGGGAGAGGAACTAGCTGATGAGCAGGTGGTCACACTTTTAAGCAGTGTGGATGGGAGTGACCTAACTGAGAAAGTTAATTTGAGCAAAGACCTGAAGGAGGTGATTTAAAAAAAAATAGGTCTTCTAGTGAAGTCTGGATTGCAGAGAGAGAACACTATTGCTTTATATCCATCAAGCCGCATCTACATGAGACGTTCAAGGTCTTTGGGTTGCATTAGCTGCTTGTTATACTGCTTTACAGACTTCAGAAGGCCCTGGTCACGCACTAACCCATAAAGCCAAATTCAGGGATCGGTATGGGGAAGAGAAGGTTTTCTTTTTCACGTGTTGTTTCGAAGAGGGTGTTAATTAACCCAGATGGTCCTCCCCCGCAGCCCTGCAGTACAAAGGGACTTCCACCTGAAGGGAAGCCCTGAGCAGGATCTTTAAAGATTTTCCTTCTCTGGTCTTATGCCTACCCTTTTTCCTGACCTTAATCCTAAACATCTTTAAGAAAAGCACTTAGGAAAATATAAAATAAAAGCAGCCAGGGGGAAAAGCCTGCCTTGAATGTGCTTTGTTGAAGCTGCAGGTGCTAAGTGAGCCAGGCTGCATGGAAAGAGCTCTCACTTGCTCAAGTGTCTGAGGATTCCACTCCGGACCATTTCTTTGAAAATCTCCTTGACATAACCATCATGTGTCTTCTTTCTCTTAGGTGACCTGACCCTTGTTTCATAACTAGCCAGAGGCAGAAGCTGGCAGATGCATTTTCCTAATTTCAGCTGTTTGAATTAGTGGCACCATCAGTGGAATAATACGGCTTTCAAAAAACCCCAGAATGCCCCAGACTTAAGACCAAAAAATTTCGGTGGGCCAAATCTACCACACAGTTCCTGGTGATAACCCTACTGAGAGCTAGGCAGGGCCCTCTACTGCCTAGATGCCAAAGAAACAAAGGACAGCAGACGTTTCATAAACATGTGTCAAAGTAGTGGCTGTTACAGAAGAGATCTTCAATGTTTGACTGACTGGATATACTCTTATCAAAAGCCTTTTTAGAGGCTTATGATCTTTCAAACCATGCAGTCGCTGCTGAACTACAGAAAAGAACGCAGTAAGGGTTTAAGTAGTTTGTAGGTCGACCACCCCTGAAGGGTGTCTCTAGCCTCTGCTGTGAGGGCTGTGCTGCATGCAGCCTGCTCATACCAGCTCCCCAGAGCCATTTGTGAAATTTGGGAAAGTATCTTGAAATTGGCAATGTTGGGAGTATTTTTACCACAAAAATTAGCAAATGCTACAAATCAGGGCTTTCTTTTTTTCTTTTTCTTTCAGGGGGCTGGTTGTCAAACATTTACCAGCACACTACTGGCTTGACTCCATTCCTGGAAACTACTAAACTAATTACAAGGCTATAGAAACAGCATGGATAAATCTCACAGACATGATTCTGAATGAGAGAAGGCATACACAAAAGATCACATATTATATGATTCCATTTATATGATGTTCTAGAACAGGCAAACTAATATATAGTGGAAAATATCAGGATGGAGTTACCTCCAGAGGGGGGAGTTGACTGTGAAGAGGCATGAAGACTTTTCTGGGGTGATGAAATATTCTGTCTTAATGTGGGTATGGGTTACACAGGTATATGCATTTGTCAAACACTCACCCAGTTGTACACTTGCTATCTGCGCAGTTGGTTGTATGAAAATTTTATCTCAAGATAAAAAAAAACTGCAAACAAATACAAATATTGAACCCTACTTAATAGATTTCCTTTGTACAATTGTAAGTGTTAGCAATTTTGAGATTATTTGTGCATTTTAAGTTTGAGCAAATGAGTAAATATGTTGAGAATAATGGTAGTCAGGTTTCCTACTGATGGGGAAAAAAAGAAGATCTGTAGGTAGGAATCCCAGGGTAGAATGCAGACTGTGATAAAAAAAAAAAAAGCATTTAACTGTATTAGAAATGTAGGAAGCAACCTCACTGAAGGGAATGGGTGAGGAGGTGCTGACATAAGAAACTTAGGAAATGATTGGATTCTCTAGGATGAAAGGGAAAAGGAACTGCACATAAGCACTGTGCCCACGGGGGTCCAGAAGGACGATTCTGACTCAGGTACATATATATGCTGGAATTCCATATATACTGGAATTGAACAATTTAGTAAATGAATGGTGGACAGTGGGAGCCAGGTCTTTGTCTGCTGGAGTAGGAATCTATAGGTAAACAAGAGGAGAAGCCTAGAATGAGCCATGTGGTAATGGGTTAGAGTTGGAGACATAGGTGTGAGCTCTTGTTTAGCTTATGTTGGTACAGATGTTACATATAGAAATATTATAGATGTGTATATGCACAAGTTAGTATACACATATAATTTTTGCTCTGTCATCTGAAAGGGGCTAGAAGCAATGACACCCCAGCAGCAAAAGCATACCTAGTATCAGGATCTTAGTTTCTAATATAATACACTAATAAAATAAAATGAGGCAAACGAATTCTAGAACTGGGGCAGGAAATATACGAGATGATCCTGGAGCATCTTGTAGTGCCAGAATGTAAGGAAATACTAAAAATAATCTGTTCCTATGAGTATGTCAAAGGGATACAGGAGCCAACTGAAAGAGTTCACAGTGGCCAAAGCTGGACAAATTTGAGCAACAAAATAAAGTAGTACTGGATTAGTAACAAATTGTAAAAGAAATATGTATGAGTCCATCCTGATATAAATAAGTTATTGAATAAATAAATCAATGCAGAAGAATAGACAAATTTCCAGTGCAGAAGAATTTCAAATTATTTACATAGATGTTCTACTCTCACCCAGGATGTGGTACATAACTCCCCATAGTTTAAGTGTGGGCTGCAGATAGTAATGTCCTTCCAAAGAGTGTAATGATGGGAAGGGGGAGAAGAGTAACTTTACGACTGAGAAACCTGACAAACACTATCTCAGCCAGGTGATCACAAGGTCAACATCAACAGTGATAAATCACGTTGATCGTTTGTACCCTGGATATGATGTGATGAAAATTGCACTTTACCTCTGTGGTCTTTCTCCCTATAACTCCAGTCTAATCATGAGAAAAACATCAGACAAATCCCACTTGAGGGATATTCTACAAAATACATGACCAATACTCCTTAAAATCTTCAAGGTCATTGAAAACAAGTAAAGTGTGAGGCATTGTCACAGTCAAGAGGAGCCCAAGGAGTCATGATGACTAAATAGAATGTGGTGTCCTGGAAGGGATCCTGGAACAGAAAAGGGATATTAGGTAAAAACCAATAAAATATGAATAAAGGATGCTTGTTAATAATAGTGTATAGATATTGGTTCATTAACTGTAACCACAAAAATGTCACACACCAATGCCAGATAGTAACAATAGGGGAAACTGACATAGTTGTAAAAAACTGACGTAGTTGTAAAAACTAAAGTATTTTTTAAAAAAGCCCTTGGATATGGATTGCTGGCAGTCAGCAGCTTAGGTTTATAAAGGAGAGTGTGGGGGCGGGGTGCACAGGGGGCCGACAGCATCTGTGCCACCAGACAACTGCAGATAGAAACAGCCACCACTGTCCTAGGGGGACCTTCTGGGGGATTTTGAAAGTTCCCCTTTGTCCCAACGGTCTTTTCTTGGAGAATTTGCATTGCACACCTTTAAATCTGCCAGCAGAGAGTGGGCTCTGATTAAAGCCAGTGCAGTGGCCTCAGGACGGTGGGGAGTCTGAACAGATCCCCGAGACAGTCTGAGGCAGAAATTGGGGCACCTGCCCATACAGCGCTCTGCTGACTCAGCGGGTGGGCGGAGCAGTCTGCCCGTGTGTCTGGGTGTCTGGGAAACATAATGCTGCCTGCCTCTCTGGGCTGTTTTCTTGGCACTTCATAAGGATCTACTTTGGATGAACCAAGAGGTTCTGCTTTGAGGGTTTTGTTGTATTCTCCCCATGTGATGTGATCTGGCACTTTCAGCTGAGAGATACCCGAATCACAGAACTGAAGGGAGCATCTCAGTTCTGTGGACTCTGACCAGGCTGTGGCTGCTGTTTATGGCATTTCAATCTATAAATAAGAGCTGAAGGTGCTGATGTCTTAGTTTCTGGGAAAATCATGAGTAAACAAAAGTCTGTGTTTGCACTCCACAGGTGGCCAAGAGCAGAGACTTCTTTGCTCATAACTGTCTGGTGTGTTTTGACCAAGACTGACTAGATGGTTAAGCAAGCTGACTGACCTCAACCTGGTCAGTATGCCTCAAAGCACCCATGTTCAGCACGGGGTCAACTCCACGTCCCAGGGTACCAGACACATCTGGTCAATAGCCAATACTATTTGAGAGTGGCAAATACTTCCAGATTTTTCCAATTTCCCTTTTGAGTTTACAAATTGGGAGCCTGCTGTCCCGTTGCCAGAAGGTAAAGTGTTAGATGGCAATTAATATAGATCAAGGGTTCCATCTCCTTCCCACATTTGTTTTGGAAAAAATACTATTGATTTATGTGTTGGGCTTACATGAGACCAGCATAAAACTAGAATAATTAAGATGGGAACAAAACATTAACAAAGAACATTAGTACCTTCTGTCTTGCCCAACAAGGATTCCCCTCACTAACAGAACTGGAGAAAGGGGCCTTGGAAAAAACTTCTCTCTGACTTGTTGTCTAGTCCATCATGGTAAGCAGATATCATTAGTAAAACTTCATTCCTAACTGACTTTGAGGATCAGGGCTTTCGTATACACATAAGTAAGCCCAGAAGAGTTGGTAAGGGATGCCTGGCTCTATACCTATTGATCTAAGACTGGAATTTACTGCTGCCTTGAAAGTTCTATTCAATTTCAGCTTTTGCACTGTACCCAGCAGAGGGAATGATAAGTACCACTGTGCCACTGGGGCTGGCCCTTTAGAGAGTAGCATGAATGATGATAAAAAGACAAACACAAATTCCAGAAAAACTTGGATTGGCTTTCTCGCCAACACTACTGAAATGTGAGATGGGAAATTATTGATAAAAAGCACTGAGTGTTCCCACACTCCTGGGCATATACCCAGAAGGAACCCTACTTCAAAATGACACCTGCACCCCAATGTTCATAGCAGCACTATTTACAATAGCCAACATGGAAATAGCCTAAATGTCCATCAACAGATGACTGGATAAAGAAGATGTGGTATATTTATACAATGGAATACTACTCAGCCATAAAAATGACAACATAATGCCATTTGCAGCAACATGGATGTTCCTAGAGAATGTCATTCTAAGTGAAGTAAGCCAGAAAGAGAAAGAAAATGCCATATGAGATCGCTCATATGCGGAATCTAAAAAAAAAACATAAATACAAAACAGAAACAGACTCATAGACATAGAATATAAACTTGTGGTTGCCAAGGGGGCGGAGGGTGGGAAGGGACAGACTGGGATTTCAAAATGTAGAATGGATAAACAAGATTATACTGTATAGCACAGGGAAATATATACAAGATCTTCTGGTAGCTCACAGCGAAAAAAAATGTGGCAATGAATATATGTATGTTCATGTATAACTGAAAAATTGTGCTCTACACTGGAATTTGACACAACATTGTAAAGTGACTATAACTCAATAAAAAAAAAGTTAAAAAATAAATAAAACAATACATAAAATATAACATTTTAAAATAAAAAAAATCACTGAGTGCGCCTGATAAAATGTTATATAACAATGACTATACTGGGCAAAGGTACGTTTCACTATCTCTGGAAAAACAAGAATATGTCTTCCTTGAGGAGCAGGTTTTAGAAAAGATTCTTGTATTTTCCTTTCAAGGGAAACCAAAGCAGAGGAAGAATGAAATATGACAACTTTCAGAGAAAGCTTAGGAAACCATCAGAAACTGTGAAGTTGTGTTTAGGAAATTCTCTGACTACTGTACCTTCCTCAGGACTCAAAAGAAATGACTTCTTTAGACTTTGGGGAAGTGACTTGGATTATCTTGACCAGTCTTTTGGGCGACTTGAGTACTTGCTTTCTCTGTTGCCTGATGAAGGCAGCAATACCGAATTGTCTTCAAGGAAGCTAATGGACGGTGTAAGTGACCATGTCAAAGGTACTTCAAGACTTGGTACTAAAACAACCTTTTTATTAAATTGGTTAATAGATGTAAAGGGAATAGCGCCTGGAACGTAGTAGGTGCTGGATAAACGGTAGCGAATGTCATAGATGCTGTGGACACCCTGGCCTGTATTCCGTTGGCCGACCTCTGGGTTTGCCTGCAGCTGCTTCGGAGTTCCTGTGCAGGTCAGCGGGGTCTCATCTTGACTGCTGGTCTTCCTTGGTTTCTCTGCCCAAGGGCCTGCTCAGGCACCTCAGGAGCTTATTCACGTCTTGATAGGGCAGCCTAGAAATGGTAGGGGATATAAGGGCTCAGGAGCAACCCTCAATCAATAACAAATAGGACTTGGTCCACAAGTACCCCAGCTTCCCTGTCCTTAGGTGGGACAGTTCTGAGGAAGATGCCTCAGAGTGTCCCCAGCAGGATCCATTGCCTGCAGTGGAAGCCCATTCATTAAGGCACTCTTTTCTTATTTCCTCTCTCTTCTTATCTCACTTTCTCCACCTTCTCAGTTGTGCTTCCTGGAATCACCTCCCAAATAAACTGCCGGAACCTAAGCCCTTTCTCAGAGTCAATCCTTCTGAGTAACCAGAACTGAGAAAAGTATCATTGGCCTCACCCGCTGCTGGGCATGGGAAGGGGAGCCATAAGACATCATGGCACAAAATTCATGATATGTGGTTACACAATGATTTATCTTGTGTAGCCAAATAGATGCACATTTATTTTTGGACTTTCAGAAAATGACCACAAATCATTGTAGCAATAAGAAATAGACTTTGGGGACAGGGGCTATAGCTAGAAACCAAAGAAAAGTGATCATATATATTAAAATGTAGGAAAAAGGGGTGGCTGCATTGTAACATGGAAGCCACTCCTGTGCTCATGGGCCATCAACTTTGTCACTTCCATCATGTTCCAACATGGACAACAAAACAGATACAGTATGTATTATAGTGGTCTGCAAAACTGCATTTGCTGCATGAAAATAAATAAATAAACAAGCAAATAAAAAAGCTGTTCAAGGCTTTTAGTTCAGTATAAATTCATTCCTCTAAAGGAAAATGCCATCCTAAACATTTTTTACTTGCAAAACAATCTTCAAGCTATAGAGCAATTTATTTCACATGACATTTACAGAAAATCAACAGAAGTAGCTTTCATAACGTGTGAAACCACAAATCACGTTTCCTTGCTATGGTTATGCATTGAAATCTCTTGAGGTCTCCTCTGGAGCTGCCTTGGGAGAGGGCCTTTACAGATGATTGTTTCTGTTCACATAAGTATCCTTTTCTCAATGGAAAATTTATATGATTCCCTACTGGGGCCCCACTGCTTTCTCTATTCCCAGGCCCACAAAGACAGTCATTGACAAGGGTTGCTACATTCTGCCTTAATGGTTCCATTGTCTCCAACATTTCATATGGCGTTTCTTGAAGCAACCAAACAAAAATTTAAAAAAGAAGTTAAAAAAAGGCAAACTGACGAAGTGGACTCAATAGGAACACAATTTAATTCAACTGGTATGAAATAATTTAAACATGGAAATCTGGATGAGTTCAGTGGGTATAATTATAAAAGAATATAGGAAAATTTGGTGACAGCATTAGTGCTCAACCTTAGCACATCGTTATTCCAAATGACCTTTTCCCCCCTTCTCATTCACTCCCTTCACTGCTTGGAGGATGGCTTTCATAATGCCAGCTGAGCTCAGGGCTCGAGTGGGCTCTCACTCAGGGATGCATAACCACAGCATCAACTCTTCAGCCTGGGTTATTGCTATTTACCATTTAATGCTGGTCAACAGAAGACTTAGCTTGTTCAGAAATAATCATTATATTTAAAATTTTAATTTATTATAGATTTTTTTTCTAATCAAGCCTAGATCCTTGATCAGAAGGATTTACAGGTTTTCAGCAAGGACGCAAAGGTTGCCAAGACAAAGGCAAATTAAAATACAGTACTGGGAGAGATTTCAAATGAATAAGGTGGTGTTAGAAGGGCAGAGGATGTGCTGTCAATGAAATGTAGGTGAGCACAGGGTTTTGGTTGAGATCTGCATAGTTGGTCTACAGTATCCAAGGCATCTGGAAATGATCAGTAAGAAAGTAGCCCCCTGTCTTAGTCAGTCCAGGTTGTTATAGCAAAATATCATAGGCTGCGTGGTTTAAACAACAGACATTTATTCCTCACAGTTCTGGAGGTTGGGAAGTTCAAGATCAAGATGCAATTCTCATCCGGGTAAGGGGCCATTTCTTGCAGATGGTTGTCTTTTTGCTGTATCTTCATTCGGTGGAGAAAGGGCTCTGGTCTCCTTCCTGTTCTTAGAACTAATCTCATCATGAGGAGCCCACACTCATGATTTCATCTAAACCTAATTATCTCCCAAAGGCCCCATCTCCAGATACCATCACACTGGGCGACTAGGGCTTCAATGTATCAAGTTGGGGGGATGCAAATATTCAGTCTATGGTACCTCCAAAGACAGGTTCTTGAGTATCTAGCAGCCCAAAGAGGGCAAGGGTCTTGCCAGATCCTCTCCTCCCATCAGCCAGCGTTTCTGGTGCTGTGAACAGCCTTTAACACATAAAGCCACTCTGTGCAAATGACCTGAGACTTTTCTAGGTTCCTTTGGAAGAGTTTGGCCTCAAGAACTATGTGGAAACTTTCAAATTGAAGTTATATTAAAAAATGTTTATTAATGACCACAGTGGCCTTCTCAGGAGGGTGGGTCTTACTAAACCGGAACCAAGGCTGCTGCTGCTTTTTTTTTCCTGTTGTGGCAAAATTCACATAAAACTGTCTATTTTGCCAGATCATTTATTTTTATTTTGGGGGAGGGTGATTAGGTTAATTTATTTGTTATTTTAAAAATTACTGTTGTTATTTTTTTAATGGAGGTACTGGGGATTGAACCCAGGGCCTTGTGCATGTTAAGCAGGCACTCTACCATCGAGCTATACCCTCCCCTCAAATTCTCTATTTTAAACCAGAGCTTCTTAATCTTTTTTTGTGCCATGGATCCCATTGGCAGTCTAGTAAAATCCATGGACCACTATTCAGAACTATGTTTTTAAATGTATAAAATAAAATACAGAGAATCTCAAAAGAAGCCAATTACTTTGAGAAATTTTGTTATCAAAATTTTAAGGATCAGATAGTGAAACAATAATATGTGTTTCTTAATTAATGCATTAATAGCAAGAACTAGCAGGCAGGACTGATAACTGGTACAATTTCAAAGTGGCGATGAATAAAGATGACAATTTAGCTGCAACAACAGTAATCTGAGCTGAAAATGTGACTTCTCATGGTGGCAACAGACTCAGGGATTGCGAATGCTGCTGGCGTTTGTTGCCTAGTTTTATAATAGAAGCAAATACTAAATGTTAAAAGTTAGAGAAAACAAAGAAGTAACATTTTTCTACCCAAGTTTATGGACCCTCTGAACTCTCAGCTCTAGATTACGAACCCCTGCGTGGAGAGCAAGCCTCTTTTGTCTGATTATCTGAATTTGGAAGCTGATTCTTCTGCTAATGGAGGGAGGGTGGAACATTTGGGGCCGAGAGGAGCTGAGTCTGGAAGGAAGGCACAAGGTGAGGGCGGTGCAGCCATGGTGGCGAGGTGGCCACAGGGCATTTTAAAATCAGTGATGCCTACTTTAACTCAGAAAGCTGTTTGCAACATTTGGTACCAACTACTTCTCTGTCTCCCGCTGAACTCTTCATTAAAGTCTGGTATATTCTGGAATGTACTATGGGAGTGGACTTTTTGTGGCCCTTAAAGAAGGGCCCGATTTACACATTTGATAATTGAAGGCTGCTGACCACCTGGACAAAAGTAGAAGTGCCGAGAACCTCAGGCCTCTGGAAAGTCCCTGAAGTCCTGGGGAGGACCTTGGACCACTGCTACACAAAGAGCTGGGGGTGTAGTTTATCTATATACCCCCAAGGAACAGAGGGCCCCAGATGATATCCACTTGTACTTGGTTCCTATAGAGTAAGTATAACTACGCTAGGTGTGAGTCTGACTCGTTCGGACCCAGAGCCTGCCCTCTGCAGCTGACCTCTGAAGTCTGGGAGCAGCCTCCTGTTTTGGAGCTGAGCTGAAACTAGGATTCTGAGTAGCAGCATCTTTCCTGCTCTGACTGTACACAGAAGTCACCGCTTGTCCCGGTACTGGAATCACTCCACTGCCATTTACTTACTGTCCCCTGTCATCATATAGCAGCCAGGTCTGGGTACGAATAAGATGGTGACATTGCAAGTGGTGCACTGCCGTGGGTTTGAAGGACGGAGTTAGGTGGCGTGGTGTACCAGGCAAGAGCTCGCACTTTGGGGTCTGATCCAAGTTTGAGCTCTGGCTCTGCTACTTACCTTGGTCAAGCTCCTTCACTTCTGCAAGCAACAGCCCTTTCCTGTGTTCAACGAGGAAACAGCTAGCCCTGATTCCCATGGCTTGTGTGAGGACGAAACCCAATAACTGTGTAAAGATTTGAGTGCGGTTTGTGGTACATTAACACTGTAGTTATTATTATTGTTGTTGTTATTCTTTCAAGACTATAAATATTCACAATAATGCTTTCTCTCTACTCTTCTGCCTTTCCACATACACCCCCACCATTTCACTTGACTTTCTCCTCTCCACCTGCCTTTGGAGTGACACGGGTGAAATGTTTTCCAGAAGGGTGAAAGATTTCTTGAGAACACATACTCACCCTTTGCCTTTCCACTTACTATGTTGTAAACATCCCTCCCCCCTGCACACTCACACACACACACACACACACACACATACACACACACACACACATATACACATAGATATACACACATATATAACACAGTCACAAAAGTATACACACATACACATACATATACACACACATATACACATACATATACATACATATACACCTACACACACACACACACACTCATTCCTCTCTTTCTTCCTGTGGTAAGAGAATCACATTCAGGCCTCCTGCCTGGAACTGCAGAACATTACCATCAGGCTGGTCCATTAAATATCATTTGAAAGTCAATTTTATCCCAGAGTGGTAAGTAGTATGCGTGCTTATGTCTTCATCTACCTTAATTAGGAAAAGCAATTTGCTGCACATTTCTTAAAAAAGAAAAAAAATGCTGATCAAATTTGAGCTCCTGATAGATTGAAACACAGCGTATGTTGTGGTGGTGGTACAAAGATGTGAAACCACTTCCCACATCTAAATTATGGCTTGGTCTAAAAACAGTCCAGCCTTATGACTCGTGTGTTTTCTAAGTAACTTGCGCAATTGCCCATAATTATGGAAATAGGGGCTGTCTCCTGAAAGCCAGCCCCTCCTCATTTTGTTTCTCGACCCAGAATAGAAAACTCCATTTTGAGACTATCACTCGAGATGTTTCCATCCCATCGTATTTTCTGTGATTCTGTACCATTAACAATCTCAAGACCATTTTCCCACATCTCCTTTTGCCAAAATGGTTGGAGTGTCTGTGAAGCTCCGGCTCTGTTGAACGTAGGTGTCTGCCTTTCTCATTTGTTTCTTTTAACTAGGCCAGACCAATTTTAACTCACGGGTGCCTCTGACTTGAATCCTCCCGAAACTCTGGTGGGGTGCCAGTGGCACCCGAGCTGGCACTCAGATGGCCTGGGAATGTCTGGAGGGCTGTGGGGACAAGCCCGTCAGAAGTCTTTGTGTTTGAGGAACTAAGGAGCCTCTTAAGTGGGCACAACCCCTAAGAGAAGGATGAGCTGGGGAGGAAGCAGCCAGGCCTAAGGAGCTTGACCCAGGAAGAGAGTTCTGGATTGGAGAAGGAGGTGTGACTACGACTATATGCCTCGTGGTCAAGGGCACTCTGAACTCACCCCTGTGTACCTCTGAACTCATGTCTGGGCCCTGCTGAGAGATGAACTGTTGTTCTTGTCTCCCTTCCCATATTCCATTTGTCACACAGCAGCCAAATTTTCAAATCAGAAATCAGATCATGCCACTTGTCTGCTTAAAAACCTTCTCTGGCTTTCCACTCCAAGTAGTAGTAAATAAAACTCCCCTTCTGAAAGCCTACAGGATCTCACCTAAGCAGCTCTGCCTGCTGCTCCTACCCGATCTTGTATTTCTTTCCCATTTGCCTTTTTTTTTTTTTTTCAACCACAGAGTCTTCTTTCTCATCCTTAGCCAGTCCCATTCTCACCCTTTCTGTTTGCTGTTCCTTCTGTCCTGAGCACTCTTGCCTGGAGGATATCTTCTCATCCTCCAGGTCTCAATTTAAACATCACCTCCTTAAATTGTCTCTTTCTGAGCCCTGTAAGTAACTGCCCTTCTCATGCCCCATAATGCTCTCACATCACCCTTTTCGCTTCATTCTTAGCCCTTATCACAGGCTGACATGATCTTGTTTGGTTGCCAATTTATTGTTTGTCTCTTCCCTCTTCAGGACAGGGTCTATCTTAGTTTAGCCTCCCTTTCAGAAGTGGAGCCTGAGACAAAGGTTTCAGGTGCATGTACTTTGTGTTCAAAGACAGAGCTCCCCTAAGTATTACAAAATATAAAGATAATATAGAAATCAGGGCTTGCATGGATACAGGAGGACGCAGAAGAGTGAAAGTCAAGAAGACTGAAGCTGGAAGGTCAGGGAAACTGTCACTGATGATCTCAGCCTGGAGCAAAGCACCAAAATAGTTGGTTCTGAAAAGTTCTCCGGGAAATTGTGTCATATCTGGCTTCCATAACTTCCCAAGAACAATAGCCTCTTCTAACTTCTTCCTTTCCAATCTCACATAGGTTCCTTTCATTGGCAAATTCTAACCTGTACCCAGGCAGGTAAAGTGGGTTGATGCATCTGTGAAACTGTTTACTGGAGCCATGACTGGGATCAGAAATGAGGCTGAATGGACAGGAGGTGCCTGATACTGGGATTCTGCCTGTCTTTTTATTTCTCTGTCCTAGAATGGTCCTTGGTGCATCATGGGTGCTCAATAAGTGCTTCCCAAGTGACTGATTCACACAAGGGCTGTAAGTAAAAGCTAATGGTTGTGATGCTCAATTTGGGAACCTAGTGGCACACAAGCCACACTGCTATGGGATCCCTCTAATAGAGGGTGCCTCAAAAGTCTGAGAGGTGGTCTCCATCTGTGGCTCCAGATGCCTCAGCTCTACTAGCATGTCAAGGTTCCAGGCTTTAATGGTGGTGCTCAGTGGAAAGTAAAGGAATAAATATGGCTCCCAGTGAGGGATGGTGGATAAATCCTGGGTATCTGAGCAAACTTGCTCAGGAGCACATGTGAGACACCATGGGGGCGCCTCCTAGAACTACTATATATAAGGGCAGAGTTGAGTGAAACCTTTGCTATTATATGTGCTCTAAGTCTATTAGTATCATTGGCTTGGCTGGAGGAAACTCAAGTAATAACAATATCTGCAAGAAAATGTATCATGAGCAAGAATTTCTGGG
The DNA here is from genome assembly GCF_048773025.1 of Camelus bactrianus. NCBI lineage: Eukaryota > Metazoa > Chordata > Mammalia > Artiodactyla > Camelidae > Camelus > Camelus bactrianus. Next base: position 30,492,228 of record NC_133575.1, read on the forward strand.
ATGCATTCTGTACATTTTTCAGGGAGTTCCACTGGAATGGAGCCCAAGTGACCCAAGTCCACAATAGCCCAACAGGCAACCTTGATAAAGCACCTTTACTTTGACTTTTCCTCCTTCCATGTCTCACTCTCCCCATTTCCTCACTCCTGTTTCATGGGATTATCTCCCAACTCAACTACCTGTGCCAGTGCCCTTGAGAAACCAGTAAGTCTAAATATGGAACATTCTAGAAATGGCAGATGAATTCACTGTAGCTGGAGCTCAGTGAGCAAAAGATGAGGGCCTAAAGGTAGTAGGGCAAGATCATGTAGGATCTCGCAGGCCACAAAAAGGACTATGGATTTCATTCTGAATGAGCTAAGAGGCCACTGGAGGGTTTTGAGCAGGGGAATAAAATGATCTGACTTATGTATTTAAAAAGACAACTCTGGTTATTGTGCTGAGATGAGATTGTAGGGGTCAATGGTAGAAATGGGGGGAAAAGTCAGGAGCCTGTTCAACTGTGCAAGTGAAAAATGATGGTAGATGGAACCCTGGTGGTGGTGGTGATTTCTACTCAGATTCTAGATATATTTTGCAGGTATAACTGACAGGATTTGAAGATGGGTTGAATGTAGGATGTAAGAAAAAGGAGAAGATTCAGGGTTGATACCAAGATTTTGGTCTTAAGCTATTTGAAGAATGGTGTTATTTCCTTCCCTGGGGAAGACCCCAGGGGGAGCAGATTTGGGTGAGGGAAACAGAGATTCTGGCTTAAGATATGTTAAGTTTGAGGAGCTTAGTTGACCTCCAAGAAGAGATGTTGGGGAAGCAATGGGGAAAAACAAGCCTGGGGTGCAGGAAGTCATCAAGGCAAGAGATTTAAATTTGGAAGCTCTCAGCAAATAGATGTTACTAAAGGACCTGAGATTCAAGATGAGAGCATCACTCCATTACTCCCTATGGGGAGTAAGTGTGGCCAGAGAAGAGAAGGGGTCCAAGCAGTAAATGCTAGATCACTCCAACATTAGAAGTCAGGAAGATGAGGAGTAACCAACAGAAGAGACTGAAAAGGAACATCAAGAAAAGTAAGAAGAACAAAAAGGTCCTACTGTATAGCACAGGGAACTATATTCAATATCTTGTAATACACTATAATAAAAAAGAATATGAAAAAAATTTATGTATATATGTATAACTGAATCATTATGCTGTACACTAGAAACTAACACAACATTGTAAATCAACTACAGTTCAATTAAAAAAAAAGAACAACAACAACAAAAAAAGAAACACAGGAAGAGATCCAAGAGGGTGTGGCATCCTCAAGGCCTAGAGAAGAAAATATTTCCAGGAGGAGAAGTGGTGCTGATAGGTCAAGTCAAGGTGAGGTCTGAGAATTCATCTTGGACTTACTTGTGGGGGTCATTGGTGACCTTGAAAAGATCAGTTTCAGTGGAATGGGGAGGATGTTTAGAGGGAGCTCAAAAAGCAGAAGAGAGGAAGTAGAGAGAACAAACAGAAAGAATTTGAGTTTTGCTGTAGGAGGGAGAGTAAAAATGGGGCAGTACCTGGAAGGGGGTGGAAGATCAAAGGAGGTTTTTGTTTTATCTGATTTCTGATATCAGGGGAAGCTTGCACACTGATGGGGCTTATCTAGTAAGGTGGGCTAACTTAATGGTGTAGGAGAGGGCAGGAGGGGAGTCTTGAGTAGGTTTGGGGTTATGGGGGGATCCAGTTCACATACAGATTGTTTTGGCTTTAGCCAGGAGCATGAATAGTTCATCTACCCTGACAGGAGAAAAGATGGGGTATATGATCACAGATGCAGAGAGATTGGGGTATCTGATGGCGGGGAGGGGTTATGGAAGTTCTCTTCTGATGACTTCTGTTTTCTCAGTAAAAAAAAGCAAGATCATTAGCTGAGTGAAGATGAAAAAGGGACAGTGGAGATTTGAGGAGAAGCAAGGTAGAGTGGAATAGTTGTTTTAGAGACTGAATGAATAGACTGACAAGGGAAATGTCATCGTTAGAGGCAGCATGTGATGCTGTAAGACCTACTGGGAATTTGTGGTCACGACTTTAAAGTGAGACCAGTCATCATGGAGCTGCCTCAGCTCCTGGTGTGCAGCTGCCGAGGGAGTGGAGAGGTGGATTTCAACAGCATTGGGTGTGAAGGAAAGAGATATATGAGGGACTGAGGTGGTTGAAGCGGTAGAAAAGGAAGTGGGTGTCATGATGGGATCAAACTCAGGTGAGGAGAGAAGTGAGGCTATGACGGTACTAAGTGGAGTGGGAAGCTGGGAGGCTCAGTGGATAAATAAGAGCTCCCAGCAAGATACAAGAATGATTAGAGTTAGGGATTAGCGAGAGTGACTTGGAAAGGTAGGAAGTGGTCGTTGGAGACCAGAACACTTAAAATTGAGATTATGTTGAAGACACAGTCATTAGTAACGAATGACCAGGTCTAGGATATGACCACAGGAATGAATGGCTGAGAAAGGGCAGGGACATAATCCTTGGAGGAGAGAGGGTCAAAGATCTGGGAAGCTAGAGAGTTGGAAGGATCATCTATGTTGAATATTGAAATCAGCAAGAATTATGATAGTTGCAGTGGTGGAGAGACAAGTAATCCAGGTGCTTAAATAATTCAAGGAAAAATGGGTGACTGGGAGATGTGTAAATGACAGCAACAAGGTGCTTTTTATACTCTAACCTGTACTGTTTATTATTTTGCATATCTTTTTTCCCCCACCTCCTCCCACCCTGTTCCCAACTAAGGATGCTGTGAGCTCCTGGAAGGAAGGGTCCATATTGTTTTCATTTTTGTAGCTAAGCTAGTGCTTAGCCTACAGGTGTTGGTTACTTGATTGACAGAGAGAACAGGACCTTCTTTCCTCAGGCGGCTTCTAGAATTTCTGAAACGTATGTCCAGATGTGCTTCAGCCCTCGTAGCAACCGCACTTCTAAAGATACTGCAACCAAGTCAACTCCCGGTTAGCAGTTAGATTCAGTGCTCAGTCAATGCATGTGTCCAAGTTGAGGAGAGAGTGTCTTCAAATCGACTTAGTTATGGACCAAAGGTTAGGCCTGAATAAAACTGGGAAGCGGTCACCATCATCTCTGAGGATTTTCGGTCTCACTACAAGCAAATTGCAGCACCCATTTCCCCACTTTTGGGACCTGACCACTGTATCACCTTGTATAATTTCTGCTGAAGTAGTGAGTTTCAAACCTAAGGCAATGACAGTCACCTGGGGGGAAGTGTGAACACTAGTAACTCCTGGTCTTTACCCTCATTAAAACAGGATCATTGGGGAAAGGCCCAGGAACCAGCATTTCTGATGCTTCTCAAGTGCTTTTCAGTAGCTCAAATTTGAGAAGCCCTGCACTACAGTGCTAGGTGGCAAGGTTGGACCTTTCCCAGGTGCTTTCATATTTTAACAGTGACCTCTTCCATGGGAGAGCACTTTTGAGTCCAAAGGAGCAGATCGCTGATTGTGGAACTGGGGGCCCCTGTCAGGATCCTATTAAGAAGCAGGGGGCTAGTCTGTGGCTGTTAAATTTTTTGAGTCAAGATAAAGTGCAGAAGGAGATGCTACCTACCACGTGCAGTCAGGTTTGAATGGTCTCATGGTTCTCAACATGTGGTTCCCAGAGCAGCCACAGAAGGATCACCTGGGAACTTGTGCAAAATGCAGATTCTCAAGCCTTGCTCCAGACCCACTGAATTAAAAGGCCTGGGGCTGTTTTTCATTTGTGTTTTCACAAACCTGACAGGTGATTCTGATGCCCGCTCACATTTGGGAAACACTCTTCTTCCAGCCTGGGAGCCCAAGCCAGTCGGTGCCCCTTCCCACGTGACTGAGCTCTGTGTAGGTTGAGCTCACTCACTCTGGATCTGACAGCTTCTTCTGTCTGGTGCTCTGGGGTGTTTTGAGTGCGAGAGGTGCTTTGCTCTGAACTACGAGATTGTGTGTGGCAGCAATGGCGTCTGTGTGTTTGACACCACTGTGATAGGTAGTGGGGCAAGGATGCTTGCAAAGGGGGAGAGCTCTTCCTCTCCCCCAAACATCCTAAACTCTCCTCGTGGGTCTCCACCCCATGTTTACTCTCAGAACAGGTCTAGGGTAAGGTAATACATTCTGACGTGTCTATACAGCAAATCATTTGTTTTAACAAGCAGGGGTTGCCTTCCAACGAGCTTCATAAACAAGTCACCTCTTGGTTTGGATTTCAGTGCTAAAAGCCATAGGCTAATACCGCCCAGGAATTGACTGGACTATCTGACCACAGCCGTCCTTTCCTTAAAGAATGTCATTAATTTCAACAGACAGTGTAACACAGAAGTAGGAGTGTCCATCTTATGCAAAGTCACATACAAATGATTTGGAATTACTTCCTTTACTGCCTCCTTCATTAGTCCAGAAGATAAGGGTTCCATTGAATTATACAGGAGTCTTACATTGGCTGTTGATTATTTTTAAACTTGTTCTATTATTTAAAAGTAATAGAAATTGCACAGTTTTATATGATCTGATTTTTATTCAGATTTGAAAGTCGTTCACATCAAATTAAAATTCCTTTGGGCCCTTTAAAATGCCTTAAATTCAAGTTTATGATTTAATAACTAAAGGGTACAGAGGGAATGCGAACTGACTTTCTGAATCGTCAGTGATATGGAAATTTCCAGAAGATTCACAGCCTCTCCAAATTAGCGTTTTCCTCTATTTAGCAGGCACTGTGGTGATGGGGGAGGATCTAGGACTGTAAGCCAAGATACTTGGGTTTCAGTCTAGGCTTTGCTGAAAGTGAGTTAGTGCAAAGAAAAGAGCTAAAATACTTGGTCACTCATTGTCCTTGAAGGACTTAAATCAGAGAGCAAACACAGAGGGGACGGGAGGAAAAAAAATCAATGTATAAAAGGCTGGTGGTATCAAGCAAGTCCCAGTGAATGCAAACTGATGTGTACTTCACACAAATGATGCCTAGTTTTGGGGGAAAGAGCTTCCTCTTTCCCCCTCCCTTCCTTTCTTCTTTCCTCCCCCTTTTCTTGCTTCGTCCCTCATCTCCTTCTTTCCTCCTTTCCTCCTTTCCTCACTCCTCCCCTCCCCTCTCTTTTATCAAGCAACCCATATAACTGACCCACAGTCCATTAAACATGTCTTGGTTCCAGAGGTGTGAGAAGTACTGTCCATCCTTAGACCAGAGCTAGAGGGATGTCTGCCCTGGGTCCTGGGGCTTTAGACCCTTGCTAGTGAAAGTGTGGTCTATGGACCAGGAGCAGCAGCATCACCTGGGAGCTTGTTAGAAATGGAGACTCTTGAGTACCATTCCAGACTTAGGGAATCAGAACCTGAATTTTAGCCAGCTCCCCAGGTGATTCGGGTAAACATTAAAGTTTGAGAAGCATTGTTTTATAGGGCCTCTCCTTTGGCCGTGCCCCTTTCCACCAAGCAAAATTCTGAAGGGCCAAGGGGATGTGCCCACTCAGAATCTCAGAACTAGAACACTCTCTGGGTTCCTGGATCCCTAAATTCCCTACCCAAATCATTAGCCTACTTCCAAGGCCTACAGTGGGCGGACTGAACAGCCAGCACGCATTCCTCTAGGCCTGAGAAGCAGCCAGATGTGGCTGTTTGGAGGGTGGAAGCAGGGAGGTCTGTGGAAGAATCTCGGCGAAGCGGCTTAAATATCCAAGTCCGCGATCGCCGCCACTCAGCGCAGGATGGCCCTGCGGCTGGGAAAGGGAGGTGGTGATTGAGTGCTCGCTCTTTCTGTTCCTCTGAATTACAGTGTGGAACTCCAATGAAGCCCTGAATTCTAAATTCACACCTGGCCTTCCAAGTTGTTATGACAGTTTATTTGTCAAGAGAAGAGGAAAGAAGCTTTTTAATTTAAACATTTGTTAGCTTGATATATAACTTTCAAACACTCAGACATATGGTACGTGGGCCTCCCTTTGTACTCTTGGCTCAGTTCTGCAGATGTTAGGGGCGAGCCTGCTCGTGATGGGGTGAAAGGACATCTGAGGTTTTTCAGCACAGCACGCCCTGCTTGTCTTCTGGAGACACAAAGTTAGAGCGGCACATCTGCGTAGCTCTCTCCTGAAAGCTGTATTCCTTTGTGGGCTTGGAGACTCTTCCTAAACCTTGAAGCCTTCTATTTATGGCATTTCCTTTAGGATTTCCTTACAGGAGCTATTTATTCATCCTTTAATCAAGCCTTCCTCTGGCTTCTCTTCAAGTTCTCTCTCTCTCTTTTTTGTTTTTTTTTTTTTAAATAAATACAATATCTTTAGTTGGCACTGGGTGTCCTGACATTTATTAGTTCCTTAGAAAACAAACCAAAAAAATCAGAACAAATTAGTAAAATTAAAGATCCAAGGGCCCCTCGTACATGAAGCAGAAACCGCCAGATCATCTCCCTTGTGCGCGTGCGCGCACGCGCGCGCACGCACGCACGGGGGCGCACGCACGCACGGGGGCGCATCCACACACGGACCCGCGCAGACCCTCGGCTACAGGTAAGAAGTTAATAAGCTTTGCGGAGTGCAGGCGGCAGGTTCCTCATTTCTGCAATTTTAAGACGCTTCCCCAAAGAAGTAAGGGTGCCTCATATAGCTTGTAGGGTAGCAAGAGTGTGGTTGGCAGCTTTATTTTTCCTCTCAGAATGTCTCAGAAAATAACCCTGCGTCGGGCAATTGAAAGTGTCTTAGATTCAGTAAGATTCACTCTTTTTGGGGTCCAAGCTCATAGACGTAGCATTTTCTCAAAAGCGCCTGTTCAGTGCAGAGTGTAGAGCACAGGTCCTCCAACTTAGCACTCAGCACCTGGGGGCCTATCCCCGAAGTTCTTCTTTGCCTTGTGGAGGCCCAGGAATCTGAATTTTTAGCAAACACCCCGGTGATTCTGATGGTGGTGGTTGGTAGGCCGCACTTGGAGAAATCTTGGTATGGAAAGAAGGTGGCGTCACAGTTCCTGCGGGGCCTTGTTCCGTTTATATTCCAGGTCATGGCTGTCAATTAGCTGTAGAGATGCTGGTGATTCACAAGTGGCTTGGAGCTCATGAAATTCCATGCATTCAATTTAACAAATATTTATTAGGCATAAGCTCTGCACGGAGAAATGTAATGGGCACTGGGAATCCACCAAAGTATAAGATATGACTCCAGTTTTAAGAAGCTTGAACTCCTCTTCTGTCTATTTACATAAAGTCGGGACTGTTGTTAATACAAGTTAGGAATATCTGTTTTGCTTCATAGGCAGAGTCCTGTGTTGGAGAGAAAATAGGCAGGAAACAATACAGATAAACGATGCAATATCTATTAGTTAAGCACAATGTATTGAATGTATCTATAGTTACAAAATAAAACATTCTAACAATCCCAACTGCAATTACAATAAATCTGTCTTAATCAAAAACCATCGATTTAAAGCCTAGTGAAAAAAATTTTAAGCCACTAAAAATGAGCTTTTGAGCTCATGTGAAAGAATATTTGAAAGGAGCTATTACTAAGATGAAGTCTGTATAGCTACAATTATGTGATAATGGGTAAAATATTCACTTTAGGCTGTATTATCTGAATAAAGGAAGAAACCTTTTTAAAAAAATTTCTCTCTAGCCACTACCCAACTTGAATATCTGTGTTGTCCCCCAAATTCAGGGTAATCGTTTGGACTTGGCTTTCTTTGATCCTGCTTGAGTTTGGAATTAAAGATGTAAGCAATATCCTTTTTGTTAAATTCCACACATAGCTTCTGAGATCTTACGCACTACTTGACATCCCAGGACAAAGCATAGAAACCCACCTGGACACTTGTCAAGGTGTCTCTCACAAAGTTCGTTGTGGAAGCTATAAGCATCTGAGGGTTTGTTAATTAAATGCCTTTTAGTCATAAGGTTTAATGAGACTGCTTTTAAGGTATACTGGGAAATTAATGGGATATCTATTTTCTTTTCACACCCTCCCCTGCCACATACACCAGTCCCCAGCTTCTATCTCAGAGAAATCAAAGCTGGGTTTGTGATTTATTATCAAACTGGAGCTAATGATTAAAAGCCCCTCCCAGGCTGAAGTCTGGGGAGGAGGGATTCTACCCGTGTTCGCTAGGAAGAGAAGGATAAATTTCTCATTTACAGAATTGTACCTGAACTGTGGAAAATTGTCCACTGTTGTCTGAGAACTGCCCAATCCTCCAGTTCTCCACTCCCTGCCTCCCCTGCTGCTACTTTTCTTACCTCTGGTCAATACTCAGAAGAGACTGTAATGGCCTTAAGTTGAAATTCTGGCCCTCAAAGCAGATTTCAGACATGGGCACCATCTTGCTTTTGGAACTATGAAATAAAACCACATTCGACCCTGACCCCTACGGAGGGCCTCTCTTTTGAATGCTATGGGCAGTGCATGTGTCTTATCACACCAGTCAGATAATCTGTTATTTCAAGTGTGAGGCCCTGAAAGCAGCCTGGCATTTCTCTGCTCTTTCATTGATAGGAGATCACTGTTGCATCGGAGCTTTTGAGCCAGGAAGTCCCATTCTCAGGCCATCTGGCTGGGCACGTGAGCTTCCTGCACAAAGGCCTGTGACTGACTGGGGGAGGCAGTGGGGCTGGCCTTCACTTTGCACCACGAGTAGCCTTTTCTAGTTCACACCTGCCAACAAAGCGGCCAAGAGGGTGATTTAGGAAGTAGAAAAAGGTGAAAAGGCAACAGGCTGAGCCAGCTGTTCCAGCTTTCCTCTTTTTCCCGCCCCTGATGACTTGCATTTTCTCCCAGACAGCTGCCATTATGGTCTTCCAGCCACTCTCAAGAATTTCAACAAGGGCAACTTCTCTGCTTGTCAGAGGCGAAGGGAAATGAACATGATTCTGGGAGTAAGTGCCACCTCTTTGAGGAGTAACACAGCCATGTGACATGTAAGTGGGGTGGGGGTGTGAGTTGGGTGGGGAAGGGGTATGAGTTGGGGGTGAGAGAGGGTCCAATCTAAAGTTAACAAAATCCAGTTTTCCTCCCTCAACTTTACACTCTCTCGTTTTCCTGGGTTGTATATTATCTGCGCGTACGTACGTACGTATGTATGTACACACACACACACACGCACACAGTCCCAGGGAAGGAGTTCTCTTCACAGTACCCCTTGTTTTTGGCCATTCAGACTCTGCTTAAATGCTTCCAGTGATGGGGATCTCATTCTCTTGTGAGGTTGCTCATTACTCTCCATTCATACACATGTCCCAGGTCCCCACTTGTAGGCAATAGGTTTAATGTCGGTGAGCTCAGCCAGCCCAGACCCTCTGAGGAGCACAGGATTGGATTAAAAAGGCTTTGACCTTTAATATGAAATGGTGAACCCAGCTATCCTCCTGGTCCACCACTCTCTGGCCTGGATAGCTGTTAATTCTTAGGGAGCCTAATGCTCTGGCCTTTGTGTGTTTAATGTAAACAACTCTATTGTGCTTTAAATTCTGTTACAACCATATCTGCTTCTCATCTTTGCTGAAAGTGGTGTTCTCCTGGTATTTCTTTGGGTTCAACTAGCCCAGGTGGAGAGTCTTTATGAAACTGAAGAGAGGTACATTTTCAAATGAAATGAAGGCAGATGGAAGCTGGAGTCATAGAAAGGACATTCGAATTGGATTTTCCCAGAGAGACTTCGAGACTATAATACCCATTTGCCACGTTTTCTGTTTAATTTCCTCAGGCGTTTGTTTTGCTCAGTTCTCCTCTAGGCTATCTCAGCTGTTTATCACTGATGGTTCTGAGGACATTTCTGCTGCAAGAATTTATCAGCTAGGACTCTTCCTAAGTGTCAAAAAACCCAGCTCCTTATCAGCTGTCTTAAGGGAAAATTAGAGAAAGTACTGGTTTACATAACTGAGAAGTTCAGGGTGGAGGCTGGCTTTAGGTGAGGCTTGATTCAGGGGCTCCAGGGCTGTCACCAAGACCCTTTTCTCTCCGTCTGGAGGCTCAGCCTCGCTCTCCTCTATCCATTGGCTAGATTCTCAGATTTCACAAGGTGGTAGGGCACCGGCAGGGGCGTCTCATTATTTTCTCAGTTCCAAATCTTGCTAGGGCAGTCAGAGGGAAGCTTGAGACTTTGACAGCAGCTTCCAGCAAGTGACTCCCTCTCTCTTTCTCTTCTACACCCTAGTGTGAGAGGTGGAACCCCGCCCAGACCATTTGGACTTAGGCTTGAGGGAGGGATCTGTGCCCAAGCAGAAATGTGGGTTGTTCCTGGAAGAGGGGATAACAGATGCTGGGAGGCAAATTGAACATGTCTGTAACAGGGGCAGCTATCAATTTTCTTCTTGAATGATTCTGCCCCCTCCGTATGACTCACATATACGTATACATAGGAAATAGCCAGCACTGGAAGCTGTAGCTTCAGACACAAGAGGGATATATCAGGAGCTTTCTTGGAATAGAACGACAAGAAGAGTTTTGAAATCAGTACCAATACAAGGAGGGGGATAGAGGATATTCCACTCTGGGTGGCCAGAGAGGAGGAAAATGAGGAGAATCAGAGGACACAGTGTGTAAGTGGTTTGGCCACAGTATCCTCCAAAACTATATAATAATAGCAATACTTTGCAATAATGCACATTGAGTATAATTCTGGTTGCTGTCCAGGTACTTTACATGTAGTAAATCATGTAATCCACACAACAACCCTATGAAGTCAGTCAGTTATTATCATCATCATCCCCATTTTACAGATGAGGAAGTCAAAGCCCAGAGAAGTTCAGCAATTTTCCCAAGATCATAGAGCTAGTAACTGGCAGAACCAGGATTTAAACTTTGATAGCCCTTAACCCCCACATTATAGTGTCCCTAATGAATACACAGAAATGGCAATACTCTGGTGGCTCCAGGGATAGGAATATGGCTGAAGGAGTGGCTGAGCCATTCTCTAGAGCTGGTAGAGAACTTAGAAGCAGGACAGAAGAACAAAAGAAGGAAACTTCATTTCTTCACGACAGAGATAAGAAGATAATTATGCCCCATACAGCACAATAAAGTATCAAGGTTGCCATGTAATAGGTGAAGTGTCAGGGAGTGCAGAGAGTGGATTAACTCTGGGTGTTTTGCCAGGCTAACTACTAACTTTTGAGTGTGACTGTGGATGAGTCACTAAACCTCCCTGTGCCTCAGTCTCCTCTGTGAAATAGGGATGACTGTGCCTCACCTCCCTTATTGTATCATTATGGAGATGAGACAAGATAATGTGAGATGAAACACTTTGTATAGAGAATTCCCAGTCATAATTGTGCTTTCTATAGGCACTTAAAAGCTTATTTGCAATAATTTATGGCATTGTCATTGAGGTACTATTATTAAAGAAAAGCCTGTTTTTCTAAAGAGTATTATACAATCTTCTAGAAATAACTTACATTTTTAAAATTACATGTTCAATGTAGATAATTTCAAAAACAAAAATGAACATAAAAAGAGGAAAACAATAAAATTGCCCAGAAAAATCTACTCAACATTTTGGTTAATTTTTTTTTCAGTTCATTTTCTATGCCTACCTGTGCTTTTTTTTAAGCAAATAATGTTTCAATTTAATATTTTATCTTATATACATACACTGTCTTTACTCTTTTGCAAGCCACTTTTTTCCCGTTTATTAGAGATTTATTTCCTTGTCATTAATCTTGTACAACAGTGACTTCAAAATTTTTGGACCATGATCCACAGTAAAAAAAAAAATACATTTACATTGCTACTCAGTAAACGCACACACGCACATGCACACACTCTTACATATAATTGCCTGATACTTGCCATTACTATATATAGTGTACTCTGATATTTTCTTTTCTGTATTAAAATGAAATAATATAGAATAGATAGAATACACTATTTCATGATTTACTAGTTGATTATATGACCCACATATAAATCACAATTTGTAGTTTGAAAAACACTAAGATTTGTGGAGATATACCATAATTATTTAACATATCTCCCATTGTTGGACTTTTATATTTTTCTTATATTTTGCCATTCATTCTTTTGTTCATTAAAGTGTTCAAGAAATATGTGTGGAGTCCCTACTATGTACCAGGCACTGTTCTTGGTGCTGGGAACACAGGGGTGAACTAGACAGATGAGGTCCCCATGTTATTGCACTTACAACCTCTGGGGGTAGGGAAACAGGCAATGCACATATCTACAGACCAGAAAACTCTAAGATAATGTGATGAGGAGTGATGAGATGGGAGCTATTTTAGGTGACAGTTGGGAAAGGCCTCTCTGAGGGGTGGCATTTAAATGGGTATGTCATTTCCAAGAAGATATTGTTGAACTACATCCTGAGAAGATGTAGGGTAAGAGAATCTAGGTTGGGAGATTCTAATCTAAGGTGGTCAAGAGCTTGGCATGTTTGAGGATCAGGAGAGTGGCTAGTGTAACCCCAGAAAAGTGAGCATGGTGGAAAAGGGAGGGTCATATAGGATGAGGTTGAAAAGGTTAGTAGGGGTCAGATTATCTAGGACCTTCTACTGCAAACATGCTCCATCTTTGTTTACATCCACATGTATGTCTTGAGGGAAAAGCTTGAAAAGCATCTAGAATAGCAATAGGTGTGAGCAGGGACATTGGGTGGTAGAGAGACTGAGAAGGCGACATGTTTTTCTGAATGAAGGCTTCTGTGCTAAAGAGGATCCAAGTTCTGTTGGAAGAGCATGGCCCTGGCACAGCACCTTGCTCTGTCCCAAGTAGATCTTCCATGGGGGATTTTAACTTCCCAGAAAATAGGGTCTTTGTCTAATTCACTGCCATGTCCTCAGCACTAGCACAATGCTTGACCCATAGTAGGTGCTCAGTAAATATTTATGAAGCAAACACGTGAATAAATGGACATCCCTCACCCACCCCTAGCCCCATAAGCAAAGGACAGTGGTTATTCATGACAAATTTACATTTTCTCAAGTGTGACCCCCCTATCCTTGTGCTAACAGAGGAGAAGCTACTCCATGTAGTGAAGGGAGAGTATTTCTTTAGCTCCTCTCTGGTGAAGTCACAAATAATCTCTCAGAAGGCGTTATTTATTTTACTTGGTCTTTTTTTTTTTTTTTTTTTTTTTTATGAAATGGCATGACGACTCACCAGCTGCTTTTTGCAATAAAAAAAGATAACACATTGCGATTGCCAGAAACAGATGTTGAAGAGGCCTAGAAATCTGATTTTTCCACATCAGGGACCCTGTTGTGTATTGAAATAAATTGACGGGGTTATTGGAGGCTAGATTGTTGGTTTCTTTGAGGTGGTTCGCTCATTGTGTTGAAAAAGGGGGTGGGGTGGGGAACGCCACAAAACAGACGGGCCCTGGAGGAGCCACCAGAGGCAGCCCTTGCCTGCCCGGGGCTCCTGCCGCTTTGGTGCTGACTGGCTCCATGTAACACAGCCTTCTCCCACCCTGCTTGCTCATCGCTGTCATCAACCCATGCTCTGGGTAGATGTGCATGGGGCAGAGACATTTTATTCTGGTGGTTAATGAAGGCCTCACTTAATTGTCCTCCAATTTCAGAGTAAATAGCCTAGACCCAGTTCTTTGGAACACAGAAAACATTCCAAGCAACAGTGCAGGGCAGAATATGAGAAGTAGGGAGAGATCTCTGAGAGATCATCATAAGACCTCCTTAAGGAACTTCAATTTGCAAGTGTGGTCCCTGAGTTACAAAGCTGCTTTGGTCGTCATTGAAATAATTTTCCTTTCAGAAAATAAAAAGACACCCTGTCTTTAGGGGTAGGCTCTCTTTCTCTTTTAGCAAAATTGTCCTCTCTCATTTTTTGAGCTCTTTACTGAAGTATAATATTCATAAGGATAAGGAAATGTACAAATCAGGAGTGTACAGTTTGATGGATTTGCATAAAGTCAACACACTAACACATGGATGAAACCAGCACCTGGATCATGAAACAGAACATGACCAGCATTCTAGAAGCCTCCTCCTGCCCTCTTTCAGTCATCTCCCCCACCGAAGGTAACCACTGTTTTATCTTTAAACACAGTAGATCTGTTTTGTATGTTTTAAAACTTAATGTAAATGGAATCTTGTAGTATATATTCTTCTGTGTCTGGCTTCTTTCATTCAGCATCATGTGTGTGAAATTCACTCAGACTTTTATATATAGTTGCCGTTCAGTTATTCTCATTGCCATATAGCCATCCTTTGTGTTCATATACCATAGTTTATTTTTCCTTTCTACTTTTGATGGGCATTTGGGTAGTTGGCAGTTTTTTTTTTTAATTACAGCCAGTGCTGCTTTAAACCTGTCTCTTGGTGAACCTATTCACCCATTTCTGTTGGGTATTCCTAGGAGCAGAATTGCCGGTTTGTGTATATCTCATTTTAGTAGATGCTGCCAACAAGTTCTCCAAAGTGGTTGCACTCCTACTAGCAGTACATGAGAGCTCTGGCCTCTGGCATTTCGCTGTCATCCCTCCCCACCTCCCTACCTTGAGTAACTTTCAGCTGCTGCCACTGTGACTGTCTGAATGTGTGCTTTGACAGGTTTTCACTTGAAAATGGCTGTGCTCTGGAACAGTTTTCCCTACTCTCTCTTTAAGTGGATACTTTCTGTAGCCACTGCAGTGCAGACTGCTTAGCATCTGCTCAAGTATGAAATCAGTCTTTACATAATGGTGGCTGTGATTGGAGGGGATGAAACTAGAGGAAACCATTCTGGTTATGGAGATTTATTTTTCAGGATTATGGTTTCAGAATGTCCCTAATTCCCTGGATATTAAAGCTTACAGAAGGAATGAGTGAAAGCTAAACTTTTTTTCTTTATTTATTTAAAAAAATTTTATTGAAGTACAGTTGATTTATGTGTTGTGTTAGTTTCTGGTGTACTAAACTTGCTTTCTGTAAAGGAATATAAGCAGGCGTTAAAGAGAGTTATGAAGATCAGTATGAATTGAAATTGGGGTTGGACTGTGTGAGTTCGAATCCTGGCTTCATCACCTGCTGTGTGACATTAAGCAAATTACTTAACATTTCTGTGTCCCACTTGCCTCGGCTGCCAAATGAAGGTATGAGTAACATCTACCTCATAGGGGTAGATTTGTGATGACTAAATCTGGTATGACATATGAAGCACTTAGAAGAACTCCTGGCATGTGGTATGTGCCATGTGAGTATTAGCTGTGTTACTGCCTATCTTAAGTCTTGAACCCTAGAAGCAGTGCCTGAAATGAAGATTCTTCTAAAAGTTCAAATGATGGAATATTCTCTGGAGGAAGGAAGGGCAAGAAGCAGGACAGGGCAGGGGAAGTAGCTAAACCAGGATGTCGTCCACCTAGAGTTCAGCTTTAGCCTAATCCTATGGTGGCTCTTGAAACATAAATGGCACCAGAGTTGCCTCATCTTGAAGCAAGGGGATTGGCTTTTTATACCCCCATTGCGGACAGTCATTGACTGTGGGCTGCTAGGGGTGGAGTGCCCTTGGACTGGGGACTCTGCTCCTGTTAGCTGAGGCCAGTCCTCCGGAGAAGGGGACAGCTGTGAGCTCTTAGCAGCCAACAGCTCACAGCAGCTGGGGGCTGGGTGCAGCTGCCAAAAAGGGGATGTGAGTGGGGGCACCAAGACAGTCTGTTGTTCCTAATCAGGCTCTTTTTTGTAGTCAAGTCAGAAGAGCCACAAGACCATTGATTCTAAAGAAAGTCTTTTAGAGGTAAGGCAGGGTAGCTTCCTAGACATTTTTTGTCATGAACAAGATGTCCAAAGGCACCCATAAGTTCTAGTAAGTAGTCTGTGCCTGCCTGAGTGATAAGCGTGTGGTACTGTACACACTCCCACACCAGCAGTTGCCTTGGTGCAGGCTTCAAGCATTAAGGCTCACCTTGTAATCCTGTCCCTTCCACTCAGCTGGTCCCTCCCTTCACCCTGCTTCTCGGGACACTTACCTTTCTAGACCACCACTTTAATCTAAGTTCTGGCCATCTCTATCCCTGGGGGAGAAATGAAAAGAAATGTATGGAGGGCATCATCTCTTTGAGGCTCACTGGATCTATGGTGCTTCATAGTGAAATGTTGCCATATGAACAGTTCCTCACTTAATCAGCATTTAGATAATCTGCCCTTCTCTGTGGGAGATGGAAGCAAGTGACCTCTGACAGATATGCGTTTGGTTTCTAGGAGGTGGCTCTGCCGGGCACGGTTCTCTCAGGAGTCTGATTTCCACTCACACAGGACAAAGCAACATGCAAGATGAGTCATTGTGTGAACAAATGGGGAGAAACTTACCTTCCTGACTCTGTACCTGGAGAATGCAGGGGGAGCCTGTGAATACCCAGGTGCCAATGGGGGTGGAGCTTTAAAGTATGGGAGAGAGCTAGTCTCACATTAACATATGCATTTCCTAATTTCAGCCAAACAAACTGGGAGAGTTGCACCTCAGCCTGCCTGGCAGGTAAAATCTAGGAAAGGGAAATGGGATGTATAGTAGCACTAAGCTTAAATCTGCAACATGTGCCATTTCTAAGCATCAGTTTATTAGATAATAAGTAGCTCATTCATTCATTCAACTGGTATTTAGCAAGCATCTTCTATATGCCAGCTTCTGTGCTCCATGATGGACCTATCAAGGAAGTCAGCCACAAAATAAATAACTATAACTGTGATGAGTGCTAAAAGGCCAAACCCAGCTGAAATTGGGAGCTCTAGCACCATTGCTCACTACTACCAGGAGCAGAGTTGGGAAATTTTTCTAGCGTAGGAACAGCTGCTTCTGACACACATGAAGCCCGTGAGCCAAACAGAAGACCAAAGCTGGGGAAAAAAATTAGATTTTGCATGCCAGTGATTTGGATGCAAGGAATGACCGCACGAATGCCTGCCAGTTCATGCATACATTCATTTGACAAATATCTGAACACCTTCAGGACACACCAACTAGACTCATTTCCAGTTTCTCAAGATTATTTTCATAATCTGTGTAGTGGCATCATTCTTCTCCTCTGTCTTCCCTGTCTTGCTCTGCTCAGATATGCCAGAAAACCAGCTGGGTAGGTGAGAAGTTAAAAGGAAAGCCTGATGGAAAACTGAAATGATTCCATCAAGAAAAATTGCTAATTGTGGTTCCTAAACCTTTCCCCCAAGGAGGTTTTAAAGCAGGTAGTGAATTTTCATGTGCTAAGCAGGAGGTTTTGTTTATGTCTTTACCCCGGAGGAACAATAGGAGAGCTGGCCAATGTTCCACGTGATTGTTGATCACTACGTGACTCAGTGGTCAAAACAAAACCCAAGGTACCTAACTCCTGAGGCCCTGCTGCACCGTCAGCTATAACTTCCTCATTTATTCTTATGGCTGGTGAATTTGGCTCTTTAGAATGGCATCAAATGAAGCAAGTGCAGCCATGGTTTCAGCATTAGAATTAAAAGGAGACAGCACAGGTGAGATAGGCCATGCAATGTACTGGCATAGCAGCAGCAGGAGCCGCAACAGCAATAATAGTAACAGCAATAGTGCTAGTGGGAGTAGGAGTAGGAGTAGGATTAGGAGTAGGAGCGGTAACCATTTATTGTATGCATCAAGCACTGTATTTAGCACTTGTCTGGATTACCTCATTTAATTCTCTCAGCAGTCCCAGGATGTAGGTTCTGGCATTGTTCTCCAATAAAGGTCAGTTAAGTTGCCTAGGGTCAAGACAGTTTAAGTGGCAGACCCAGAACTGGAAGCAAGATCTGTCTAACTGCAAAACCCATTCTCTTAATTATTTCACTTGATCGTCTTTCAAGAAAGTGAGCTTTGGCATAAAAGAAAAATCAAACTGCCAGTGAAAACTCTATGACTGTGGTGAGGCTATTTAAACACTTTGCCCTTTGATTTTCTTCTTTGGAAAATGTACATAGCCCAGGGGGATTGTGAGGATTAAGTGGATTAATTAATTTAAAGTTTGGCACACAGTAGGCACTCAATAAGCGACCGTTCAGTTTCTTTGAAAGCCACTTGCATTCCCTTGTAAGATGGAAATCATGGAAGTGTTAGCTCAAATTAAAGCTTTCCAGAGGTCTGAAATTTACACTGCCTAAAGATTCCCAGCTTTGGAAGGAGGCTAGTGAGTACTGCAACCCTCAGCTGAGTGTCTGCTCCTGAGTAAGCCCTGACCCCTGACAGGAAATGGTAGTAGGTGACTACTTCTGTTAAATTGAGTAATTGATGTGAAAGCAAGTTCATATATTGCCATTTGTGAGCTTTAGTCATAGCCATGTGATACTGTAGTTACTTTGAGAGAAGAGAGCCACAAAACTAAAACTGTAGTCCAGTGAAAATAGTCACTTTGGATAAAAGAGCTCCTGACAGTTTGAGAGACTCTTTCCCTGACTGATTGTTAAAGCTTCCAGAAAGTGAGCCTAGTGACCTCTGATCTGCTGTGTTATGACTGGGCCCTGAATCACACTCCTGCCCCCACCCTCGTCCCCAGGGGCACTCCCTAACTGGCCTTCCTGCCTACCTTTCAAACCAGGGCACAGTCATATTCCACAAATCTGAGAGCTTCCTGTAACAGAGGCTGCTTGAGCAGTGGTGGTGGAGGCCTGGTTTTAAGTCATGGCCCTGCCTCAGGCTTGGTGAAACTCCCATCAGTCTAAATAATTGTATTTGGTCTTTTCAAAGAACCAACTTCAGCTTTGTAGAATTTCTCTATTTAAGTAAATGTTCTCGTGCTTGTCTTTATTATTTCCGTCCATCTACTTTCTTTGAGTTTAATTTGCTGTGTTTTCCCTTAGTTCTTGAGATGTCTACTAAGATCACTGACTCTCAGTCTTAATTTCTAATTGATGAATTTGAGGCTATACATTGCCCTGTAACCAGGGCTTTAGCTGCATCTCACAAGTTTTGCTATGCTATATTTTCACTATCACTCAATACAAAATATTTTCTAAGTCTTATTGTGATTTTTTCTTTTACCTAATGGTTATTTAGAAGTGTATTTGATTTGCAAATATTTAATGATTTTCTAGTTATACCTATTTTTAAATTGGTTTCTAGTTTAACTCAGCTGTGGTTAGGGAACATATTCTAAGTGATTTCAGTTGTTCAAAATTTGTTTTGATGTGTTCTATGGCCTGACGTATATTTAATTTTGATAAATATTTCATGCACACTTGAAATATGCGTGTGTGAGACACAGAGGGAGAAAGAGGGGGAGAGAGAGAAAGGAAGGAAGAGAGAGACAGAGAATTTTATTTGTGTGGTTCAAATCTTCCATATTATTCCTGATTTTTTTTTTTTTTTGCCTGTTTTTTCTCTAGTAGTTGTGGAGGGGAATAACAACCAAGACAAATTATAAAAATGATCCAAGTCTCAGAATGAAGCACATACACCTACATTTTTCATTCCCTGAAATTCTTTCAAATAAATCCCTGCTTGCCAGAAAGATGTGTATTTGGGAAAGGTTGGTCCAAAGGCTTGCTGAGTCTTGGATTTTCAAGAATAAGGGAGTTACATTAAAATTCCCTGTGATTGTGTGTTTGTCTTTTTCCTCTTTATTTCCTTCCATTTTTGCTTTATATTTTGAGGCTATATTTAGGCTTGTTTTGTCTTCCTAATAGACTGACCCTTTTAATCAAATGTTCTTCTTTATCTCCTATAATGCTGCCTGCCTTTAAGTCTACTTTGTTTGCTATTATTGTAGCTACACCAGGTTTCTTTTGATTGTTATTTGCATGGTATAACTTTTTTCATCCTTTTACTTTCAATCTAGCTGTATTTCTCTATAGAAAGGAAGGGCATTGTGCCAAATGCCTCAGAGAATGTTAGGCTCACTTCAAGATGTTTTCTTTCTCTCTGAAATCTTGGCCGCTCAAGTTCTGGCCTCCTGGGTAGCCCTGAACTCCAAGTTTTGTCTCCCCATGCTGTGAGACTTCCAAAAACCCCATTTGGCTTTCCAGTCTCTTAGTTGCCACATGATACTTGGCTTCTTAGACTCTTGGCCCCAAGCTTCTTATGAATCAGCAGATGTCTTAATGGGGAAATTGAGTACTGAATGCCACATTCTCCTCAGTGCCTCTCCCTTCTCTCTGGGATCCTGGTTGCTATGGACTGTTTGTGCCCCCACAAGTCGTATATTCAAATCTAACACCTAATGTGATGGTATTAGGAGGTGGGGCCTTTGAGAGGTGATTAGGTCCTGAGGGTGGAGCCCTCATATATGGGGTTAGTGCCCTTATTAAAGAGACCCCACAGAGATCCCTTGCCCCTTCTATCATCCGTGAACCAAAAAGTAAGCCCTTAGTAGATAGTGGATCTGCCAATGCCTTGATCTTAGACTTCCCAGTGTACAGAACTATGAGAAATAAATGTTTGTTATTTAAAATACCTGCCACTATTTTTGTTATAGCAGTCTGAGAGGACCAAGACTCTGGCCTTTCAAATCCTTGCTGCTTTGGAAACTCTCTGTGGCTGTCACCAGTGTATTTTTGACCCACTCTTCTAGTCTTTCTTGTGAAAGGGCTAGTCTTCAAACCTTATTGGAAGTAGATGCCTAGGTGAACATTTTGGATGGTCATTTGACCTGGGTAAGCCTTCTTTTCCACATTAGTAAAATAGAGGCATATGAGACATACCTCATGGGGTTGTTTTGAGGCTTAGATATATGGTAAGTTTACGTTATAAGCCTAAAAGCTATTTGAACAGAAGCTGCTATTATTAAGTCTTTACATGATTGAGGTTCCTGATGGAAAAACAGTGGTGGGTTTCCATACAAAGCAGTTTGTTGACACAGCCAGGTCTACCTGGGTGTATGAATAGAAATGACTTCTGCTGGGAACTTTGGTTGTTATGACTGTTGAATTCATCATTTTTTAGTGTAATAAGTTGCCCCCTCATAGTGGTTGGAAGTCCCAGAATGCTATTTCTGACACTTTCTCTGAGGGCTGACTTGAAAACGCAAGGCCATAAACAAGGCTTTTGGACCACCCTTTCCTGAGTACACATCTTTTTATCAAGCAGGGATTTATCTAAAAGAATTCAAAGGAATGGAAAATACAAGTACATGTGATTCATTCTGAGGTCCGGGCCACTGTGTTCATTTCTGCTCTGTTAGTTAGAATATGAGGGTTTATCCCTGACTTCTCCCCCTGAGCAAGTCTTGCTCAGCTCAGGTGAGATAAGAGAATTACACAACTTGTTGGTCTATTCTGAGTAAACATTTGCACTGGCTTCAATTCTTTCTCTTACTGTCCTGGCAGTTCTGCATTTTCCCACAAGTTGCAGAACTCTCTGGCTTTTTCTCCCTGTGCAAGGTCAGCACTATCCTTGCAACACAAAGATGTGTTTGTCCATCCCTTGAGCCATCTTTTTGGGAAGACCACTCCCAAACTCTTCTCTGCTGAATGGTGGATGATAAGACCTGCTTCTAGTCCATTCTGACTGGCATTTGAAAAACCACCTTTTTATGCCCAACATCATGTCCACTATTCTAGGAGTTCCAGAATCCTGATGTCTTTTTGTCTATAGGAAACCCACTGTGACTTGACTCTGCCATTAAGGTCTGCACAATGCAGTCACTGATCAGGCCTCAAATACGCTTGACCTACAAATGTTAGTTCAGGGGGGTATCAGCATGATTCAGGATCACCCATTAAAATCTGAGCTCTAACCAGCCTTTTGAATTGGCTAACAAGCTCCTTGACTGCCCTGATGGAATAGAACACCAGACATTACAGGGGTGGGTGAGAGGGAAAGTTCTAGATGCTAAAGTCATAGTTCTCATTTGGAGGGTGTAGATTGGGGAAAACACTTTCCAAATGCAAATACCAGGTGATACCTTAGGCCTACTGAATCCGAACTCAAAGGGGAGGCAACTCTTCCCTTCTCCTTTGCCTATCCAAAATAAGACATGGTGCCAAAGAATAGAGTGGGTTGAGGTTACTGGCATCTATGGGTGGTAAGTTTGGCAGCATTTTGATTGTGCCAGGATTCAATAGATGTCAAGAATGAAATTATTGGACAAGATAATTACTACGTACAAGAGACCTGGTTCAGCTTTACTGTTTATTCATTCTGTGTCTTTAAATGACAGTTTCTTAAATAGGAAATGTGCTAATATGAATAGATACTTGATAAAAGTTTAGTGCTTGACTGGTTGATTTTTGTCATTGATGCTATTCACGCTATCAGTGAAATGATGAAGACTTAGGTGTTAATATCTGCAGTGCCTTTGGAGATGCCAGATGAAAACTGGCTGGCTGGTTTAAGGTTATTTATACAGAATACTTCCTCATTATGCAGACTACAAATCTTGTGATCAAATTGGTTTCCCCTTTCCCCATTCTCAAAATTATAGGAATACACATTTATAATTTTTTAACTCTCTTGAAAAAAAGTTTAGCGATGTGTAGAAACAGGCTTTAAATGTTCATTCCCTGGATCAGTTAAATTTTTAGGTAGCTATCTAAAGAAATAGACAAACTCCTAAAATTTTTTCTGTATCCAGGACAGTTGTCAACATGAATATATTATTTGGATAAAGTCAGGGGCTCTTTTTTGTTCACCATTGAATTCTCAAGACCCAGCACAATGCCTGGCATACAGAAGGTCCTCAATAAATATTTGTTAAGTGAATGAATTAATAATTAAATGCTACCTACATATCTCTGGATAAACCATTAACATGTCATACCCTCAATTTTCTCTCCTATAAAATGGGACTAATAATACTTAACCCTTGGATATTTGAAAAAAAATACCTATAGTGGATGCTGTTATTTGCATCCTGGATCCTCTCTATTTAAAAAGTAAATTAAATATTTTATTTATTGTTGTGTTATTTATTTATTTTTAATTTTGGTGATGGGGGAGGTGATTAGGTTTATTTATTTTTGGAGAAGGTACTGGGAATTGAACCCAGGACTTTGTGTATGCTAAGCATGCTCTCTATCACTTGAGCTATACACTCTCCCCACCCCCTTTAAAGCTTATGAGAGTTTGACAGCTGATTTGTCTCAGCTGCAGAGAGCCACCTCACCCAAGGTCATTCTCCATTCCTGGGGCATCCCACACCCAGTGACTATCTGGCACAGACCCCTTCCCCCACCTCAGGATAACTCTGATAAGCCATTTTAGCTTTAGAACTCCTATGGGATCAGCTGAGGCCTTCAGTGGAACTGCATTGTATTCCAACTTCTTTGCCCTCTCTTGCTTCTTGCCCTCCTTTCTCCAGGTGTTGATCCCAAGAGCAAGCCCTAATAAATCTCCTGCATACTGATCTCCATCTGAGTCTCAGTGTCTGCTTCCACAGAATCCAACCAGAAACAGAACATAGTATATGCTAAATAAAACACTTCCTGGGTCTGGCAGTCAAAGAGAGGCAAGGATCCACTAGAATACATGGCTGTTTTTCTCAGCCCAAGAAGTGGGGTCTTCCATGAGTTCTGATAGTCCACTAAAAGTGTTTTCCACTAAATCCTTGTGGATGAAGCTCAGAGAAGGAGTTGCATTTTTGGCCTACAGACCTATATCTGTTCCAGTCAGTACAGTGTCATAGGTAAGCAAGTGGACTTTGGAGTCAGACTGCCCTGAGTTCAGATACCAGCTTTGCCACTCACCAGTTATATAACCTTTGACAATCCATCTTTCTTACTCTCTGTTTCTTCATCTACAAAATTGGGATTATAAGAATATCTACCTCTTAGAGCTGTTATGAGAATTAAATGAGATAAAGTAGGTATAGCTCATATCTTCAGGCTAGTTAGTGCTTAATAAAAAGAGTTGTTACTACGCTGTGATCAGTGGAGATTTAGAACATGATCAAGGCTGGGAAATGACTTTACAGACATAGAGAGCAGGACTTCGATCATGAAGGCAATTGTGAACATCTCTGTGGTAGACACACAGATGTATGCCCCAGATCCCACGCGAAGGAAGGACTTGACTCCAGCTGTGAGCTTGGTCAGGGTTTGCCTCAGCTGCAGGAAGCCACCTCAGCCCAAGAGCACGCCCTTGCCTTTGCAATGACTGAGCGAAAGGAGGGGAATAAAGTCCTAACCGAATCTGCCCCACACAGGACCACACCCAAGCTCTCCAGGAGAGGGGGGATTGGGTGAGATTTTGTCCAGCCTGCAATGCAGTTCAGCTTCCTTCTCTGCCAAATACTGCGTCGTCCTCCTCCTTTCCATAGCCTTCACCCCAAACTCTATCTCAGAGTCTGCTTCAAAGAATCCAGCCTGTGACAGTGTCTGAAAGCACAGTGAAAGGGTAGCTCTTCAGGCCCCAGTCCCCCGTAACCACCCCCCACTCCCTTTGTTCATCCTTTTATCTTTCAGTCTTATCCCTTTGTCTGTGTTTTGTACTCTCCATATTCAGAGCATTTCGTTTTAATGGCCTGTTGTACACAGCTTGTCCATGAGCTGTCAGGTCATGGCAGAAGCCTATTTAGATAAATTGTCAGGTTGAACGGGAGAGGGAAAAAAATCCTAAATCAATGTGTTTTCACATGCAATCACACGTGGGCTAATTTATCTGCAGCCGCGTTCTACCCTGCCAGTTTGGCATAAGGGTCCTCAGACAAGGGGGCTGTGAGTTGGCTGATTAACAGAGTGATTTTTATTGGAAGAAGGACAACACAATTGTTTTATGGTAATTATCACCGTTTGAACCTGCGTACACGCTCATGGGGAAGATTAAAGGAAAGACTCTGTACGGATGATGAAGCAACTCGAAACATGCACGGGCTAGAGGGCTAGAACTATTTAGAATATTCACGTTCTCTACCTTGTGAAAAGCCCCTGAGAGGGGACAAATCGGCTAACTTTTTAAATAGTCCTTGCGCCTTATCTATGGGACTGAAAGCAAGTACATTGCATTTCTAGAGCTGGGAAAACAGCAGGGTAGATTACTAGGATGACTTGCTTGGAAATAACAGCCAAGTCCATTTCAAGGATAAGAACAGAGTTAGTCTTTCTGAAGGTGGTGAGCAAGGCCATTAAACATCCTCCCTTACACTTCACCAAAACCAAAACCAAACCAAAAAACAAAAAGCAGAACACACACACACACACACAGGAGATATTTTTTAGAGAGTGTTTTGGCTATGGTGGTTTTCAACTTGGAACACGCCACAAGCTACAAAACACTTCCCGGGTGACTCCAGCTGGGGAAAACACAGATTTTAGTATTTTCTTCTTTGATATTTGATAATTCTCTTTGCATCTTTGTCCATTTCCACTGTTATATCTGAGTTTAGGACAAGGACAGAGAGAGAGAAGTGTGTCACTGCAAGGCAAAACAGACAGAGAGCTGTAAAAATGGTTTGCTGACTGGAAATGGCAGTTTTAAAGGCTTGTGGTATATGATTAACTTAAAAGAATCTTACTTAAATTGTTAAGAACAAACACTTTTGGGTCTGCATTTGCATCTGCGGCTAGATTTAGTAACACGCGGTAGTGGGGGCTCTGGCTTTTGGAGATCTCTCCACTTCTGCTACGTTCTCTGCTTTTTATTTTTTTACAAGTAAGAATCATTAAATGCTACGTCTCTTGTGGCTGCCGCAGGAGACTGGAAGGGCAGGGGCATTTCTGACAATAATTTTTTTTTTAAGAAAACCTAGGTTCAGGAGTGAAAACAGCTGTCTTCCCCCCAGTGAAGAAGAAAGATGAATGTCTGGGCCTTCTGGAACTACCATCTAGTCAAGAAATGCTTGCCCTAGAACAGAACTTTAAAAAGTTGAGCTGCTAAGAGCATTTTAGAGCCCACAACCAGGTTTCCATTCTGCTGCCATTTCTAGAATGCCTTAAGAAGACAGATTTCATAATTGAAAATTAAAACATTTGACATGCAAATGTAAGAGTTTATTTTCCCCCTTTGTAAGGCAACTGAATATTTTTGCTAAGGGAGAGAAAATCAATTCTCCATTAAAAGAAGATGCTTAATTTAAACAAGGCCCACTGTTTGTTTCATAATTATGGACTTGGAAAGATGAAACTGGCAATGAAATATGAACCAGACCTCTCTCAGATGTAGCTTCACACTTGAGCTGTTTTTCTTTCTTTTTTAATCGTTAGCTGGTTTCTCTCGATTTGTTCTAACTTTCTAGAAAACAGATTTTGGCCTCCATTTGGTTTTTCTCAGGATCACAAAAGATTATTTATTTATTAACCAATTTATATGGTATAGCCAGTCAGTGTCAGGTACTGTGCTAGACACAGAAGCTAAAAGGCACAGCCTTTGCTCTCAAATTTCACAGTCTAATGGAGGAGTGGACAAAATGATAATTATTGGGCCAGGGGAGTTATGAGAGCCAGCACTTTGACAGGGCTTACTTACTGTCTGCCAGCTACTAGTCTAAGTGCTTACATATATTGTCATTTAGCCCTTACAACAATCATGTGTGGTAGGTAACATTATTAGCTCCAGTTTTCACATGGGGAAACTAAGAGGCACAGAGAGGTGGTTATTTGCCAAAAATCACACAGCTAGGAAGTGTCAGAGCTAGAATTCAAACCCAGGCAGACAGTTTCAAATGTGTGCTTTTCCGTTTCATACTGGATGTTGGGTGGGATTGATGTGGGCTTGGAATGGGGAAGGGTCAAGGAAAGCTCTGCAGAAGACATAACGGCCTCAAGAATGCTTCCATTGGCTATATCAGGATGAATATGCATGGAAATCTAATCTGCGTGCAAGGCAGAAAGCTGAGGGTAAGGAGAGGGAGAGATCTTCCAGGACATGACTTCATGGAAGAAGGAGCCACACTGCCCTAGGATGGCAATGCTGTAGGCCAGTATTTCCAGAGCTGTTGTCTTGGAACCTTAGTGCTCTCTGAGACAACAATGGGCAGTCTGCCAAATAGGGTTCTAGGATCAAATAAGTTTGAGAAACATTTGGTTCAACAAAGGAAAATGGGTTTCTTTACTTCAGATTTGCCAGGCCCTTTAACACACTCATGTACACTGAGAAACTCCAAGAGGGGAATAAAATTTGAGTACAAATTCTTCCTTCATACAAAGCCCTACAAAAATCTCGTAGAACAAGAGGGTCCCAGAGAACACAGTCTGTGAAATAATGTCTTCCAGGAGGCTTTGAGGGGCTTAGGCTGCCTGAAACTCTGAGGCCTGATCTGCCCCTTGACTGGATGGTAAAAGAAGCCCTACATCTGGTAGTGGGTGGCAGGTGGTGGGTTTGGTGTTTAGTGTGTTTTATTTTGTCAGTGACCCAGCTTGCATCTAATTACTTGAGCCCTTTCCCTGCTCCCTGCTCCTTTGGTCCCTGGTTTCCTCCTCAAGGTTGTAGACTGCTTTAGTTCACCTGCCAGGACCTGTGAAGGCAGCCTGTTCCTCCAGCAGGAGCTGACTTTAATGAACCTGGCCTTTGAACACGAGGAACCTGTTAGCCTTAACGTTCAAGTTGGCTTAGCTTCTCCTGCTAGTTTTTCCTAACCAAACCTGCCCTGTCCCTCCCCTTCTCTTCCTCGTTTCCTCTCTCCCTCCCTCCCTGAATTAACATTGCTTTTTGTCATTATGTATTTTTTAATCAAAACATACTGTAAGTACTACTATCTTTTGGTATCTTTGGATTTTTTGATATTGAAAGGGGGTTCTTTATCTCGCCTAAACCTCAGGCTTTGCAGTCAGCCAAACTTGGGTTCAAATTCCACTTCTGTCATATATTAGCTGCCATATATTTGGGCAAGTTGCATAACTTTGAAAAGCTTAATTTCCTTACCTAAAAGGGGAATCACCATACCTGCTTAATGGGTTCCCGTGGAGATTAAATGAGGTAATAAATGTAAATCATCTAACAAGTTGCATGGTTGCTCAATAAGTAATTATTGATGTTGTTATGAAAAAATAGAAAGAAGGTGAAGGGGGAGGAGAGTGACAAAAAGGCATTAGCCATGAGCTAGTTAGGAGATAGGGATACCAAGGGAGATTAAAAACAGCTTTCTTGGCCTTTACATGGCTTCCACTGTGTCTTTGACTCTTCTGAGGTTTAGCATAAACTCATTAACTGAAAGAACAAGCAACACACTGCCAAGTGTGCTGGCCAGTGCTAGGAGATACTTGTGTTTTGGCTACCCTGCATCTGAGCCCCCTTTCTGTGTTCCTGGATGGAGTTTGGTGGGAGGCCAGGAGGTAGGCAGCATCCATTGTTTAGTGATGACCTCCAGTGACAGTGGCAGCATTCAGAGGCTGCAGTGCCTGGGATTCTTTAACCAGGCTGGTCTTGCTACACGACCCTATATGTGCTGGTGGCCACCAGCTTCTTTTACTCATCTTCTTGCTTTTTTGTTTTGTCTATGAACTAGTCAATACTCTACCAGCAAATTCTTCTTCAACTTCAATTCTCTAGGGTCAGTTTCTGGGGTTTGGAACCAAGAGGGCTGTGGTACACCCATGATGTAGACTCCAGCTCCTCTGGCTCATCTTAGATGTTCAGGCACCAGCTTTGATGGCCAAACCAGAAACTTTCTGCACAGCCCTGTTTACATTGCAGAGATTTTGTGAACGACATTCTCTCCTAGTTCCACGGTCTGTCTGCCAGTGTGGTTGGTGGCAGAAACCCCATCACATCACGTTTCTTTTCTCTTCCTCCATATCTGACTGTTTCTAGCTGACACGGGGTGGGGGTGGGGGGCAGCGGAGGAATGAGTTCAAAGGCTGCCTAGGGCAATATGTAGCAAGATTCTCACTGGTGGCTCTGTTCTGCTGCTGAGTTATCTGTATAGGTTCACTTCATTGCAGAGATGACAGCAGTGCAACCCCTGCGTGGGGTGGGAGATAATGTTGGCTCTCATTACTCTGTCCTCTCCTCCCTCCCTACACGTTTTACCCCAGGAATCAGCCTTTCAGAATGACCTATGGATGTCCCACCCCAGCTCACACTGTTGTTGGTTGTGGGAAAGGACAAGGCAAGGGTGAGTGCTGCTCTAAAATCTCAGGCTCCCTGAACGTGCTCTACGGATCCCAGACGCCTGCAAAGCACTCTCATTTTGTTTTCGCATTTCAGATGTTAATTATAAGGAAGAGAATTAGGCATATAAAACAAATTACATTGGCAGCGTTTGCTTCACTTGTGCACCATGGGGCCCAGGCGCCCCTAATGAGATGTGACTACAGATCATCGTGCTTCCTGCAAACAGCCAATTGCTTCTAATGTGGCAGAGCCTTCCCTGTGTTGCCTGAGAATTAGCCACAGGTGTAGCATTTGACTTGGGTGAGCATCACCCACCCAGGGAAGTGTGGTTAGGTCAACAGCAGGAAGAAGAATGGGGAGAGAGAAAGAGAGAGGCAGACATCCAAGGCTTTAGAGCTTCCTCAGAATTTACATTAGCTGCTCCTCCTCCAACCCCTTCCGCCACCCCAAATAAATGCATAAGCCAAGAAAAAGCAGTGTATCTCTGTCCTTTCTATAGAAAGCAATTCTGCAGCTGCCACAAGATACAGGAAAAGAGTGGTGTTTTTTTAAAATCAGCATTTAATAATATTAATGTCCCCAGTGGAGAACAAACGTGCATTCTACCATGGGTCGAAAACTATTTGTGGGCTAATTGGAAAACATTACTTAATGTTTTCCTTAATTAGAATTAATTACAAGACCCTAGTGAAGAAATAAGTCCATACATGAGGTTCTAAGACCTCACACTGTGATGTGAAATTTCCCTAAGAAAGTTTGTCCTAAGAGAGAACCTCTGGCAACCTGTAGAATGTCTACCTAAATATCTGTCTTCCTTGTGAGTATGAATCTTCTAACAGTACTAAGATCAGCACAGGTAAAATTGACTTACTGTTTTTTAAAAAAAAAGGTGAAATATGATACTGGATCTGAGGGGCCCACTTAGAGAAGGGGTGTGACTTCTTGGGCCAACTAGCTACTAATGGTTATGGGATCTGGAGCCTCAGTTCTTTCATCTGTAAACTGAAGGGGATGAACTAGAGTCCTCCAAAGGTCTTCAAGCTTGAACACTCTGTGTTTCTTATTTCCTACCCCAAGATTTTGTCTTGAAATTGCTAACTGTGAGACAGCAGAATTGGAAAAAAAAAAAGGCAAACTTTTTGAAATAGAGAGTGGAATAGTTCCAAAGAAGCTATTTTGATTGGCGTTTCAGCTTTGTTTAAGAATAGTCAATGTATTTATCTATGAAAATTGATTTTTTTAAAGGAGCAACCCAGCAATTCTTGAGCTAAGTCAAATGTGCAGTCCTTTGGGAACAACCAGTTAGCAGTTCCTGGCTGCATATTAGTTTGGATGAATCAAACTATGTGCATGTAGACACAACCATCATGTGCCTTAGGAGTCTCCCAAACCATGTTCTGAGGACTAGAAGTGTTCTGTGATCTATAAGATGGGTGCAGTGCAAAAACTACTAGAACTAATAAAAGAATTTGGCAAAGTAGCAGGATATAAGATTAATGTACAAAAATCAGTTGCATTTCTTTACACTAATGATGAAGCAACAGGTAAAGAAGGTAAAGAAACAATCCCTTTTAAAGTAGCACCCAGAGTAATAAAATACCTAGGAATAAATCTAACCAAGGAGGTGAAAGACTTATACATGGAGAATTACAAAACATTGATTAAGGAAATTAAGGAAGACTTAAAAAAATGGAAAGGTATCCCATGCTCCTGGATTGGAAGAATCAATATTGTTAAAATGGTCATACTGTCCAAGGCAATCTACAGATTTAATGCAATCCCTATCAAATTAGCCAGGACATATTTCACAGAACTAGAACAAATCATATTAAAATTTATATGGAATCACAAAGGACCCAGAATTGCCAAAGCATTACTGAAGAAAAATAATGAGGCTGGAAGAATAACCCTCTCAGACTTCAGGCAATACTACAGAGCTACAGTAATCAAAACAGCATGGTATTGGTATAAAAACAGACATACAGATCAGTGGAACACCATAGAGAGCCCAGAAATGAACCCACAAACTTTGGTCAATTAATCTTTGACAAAGAAGGCAAAAACATACAATGGAATAAAGACACTCTCTTCAATAAATGGTGTTGGGAAAACTGGACAGCAGCATGTAAATCAATGAAGTTAGAATATTCCCTCACACCATACACAAAAATAAACTCAAAATGGCTTAAAGACTTAAATGGAAGAAAAGACACAATAAATCTCCTAGAAGAAAACAGGCAAAACATTATCTGACATACATCTCAGCAACGTCTCCTAGGGCAGTCTACCCAAGCAATAGAAATAAAAGCAAGAATAAACAAATGGGACCTAATTAAACTTACAAGCTTTTGCACAGTAAAGGAAACCATAAGCAAAACAAAATGACAACCTATGTAATGGGAGAAAATATTTGCAAAAGATGAGACTGACAAGGGCTTGATTTCCAGAATATATAAACAGCTCATATGACTTAATAAGAAAAAAACAAACAGCCCAATCCAAAAGTGGACATAGGACCTAAACAAGCAATTCTCCAGTGAAGACACATGAATGACCAATAGGCCCATGAAAAAATGCTCAATATCACTAATTATCAGAGAAATGCAAATCAAAACCACGATGAGGTATCACCTCACACCAGTCGGAATGGCCATCATTCAAAAGTCCACAAATGACAAATGCTGGAGGGGCTCTGGAGAAAAGGGAACTCTCCTACACTGCTGGTGGGAATGCAGTTTGGTGCAGCCATTGTGGAAAGCGGTATGGAGATTCCTCAAAAAACTAAAAACAGAACTTACCATATGACCCAGCAATCCCACTCCTGGGCATATATCCAGAGGAAACTTAATTCAAAAAGACACCTGCACCCCAATGTTCATAGCAGCACTATTTACAATAGTTGGGACATAGAAACAACCTAAATGTCCATTGACAGATGACTGGATAAAGAAATTGTGGTATATTTATACAATGGAATACTACACAGCCATAAAAATGATAAAATAATGCCATTTACAGCAATATGGATGTCCCTGGAGAATGTCATTCTAAATGAAGTAAGCCAGAAAGAGAAAGAAAAATACCATATAATATCACTCTTATGTGGAATCTAGAAAAAGAGAAGGAGATAAATGAACTTATATATAAAACAGAAACAGACTGACAGCTATAGAATACAGATTTGTGGTTTCCAGGGGAGAGGGGAGTGGGAAGGGATAAACTGGGAGTTTGAGATTTGCAGATACTGACTGGTACATATAAAATAGATAAACAAGTTTATACTGTATAGCGCAGGGAAATATATTCAATATCTTGTAATAGCTTATGGTGAAAAAGAATATGAAAATGAGTATATGTATATTCACGTGTGGCTGAAGAATTGTGCTGTACACCAGAAATTGACACAACATTGTAAACTGACTATAGCTCAATAAGAAAAAAAAAAAGATGGGTGCCGTGGAGAAGAGGGGAAGCCTATGGTTAAATACGCTTTGGAAGTGCTGAATCATCAAATTAAGTTATAGTTTTCTTCATAATAAGATCCTCAGAGTATCTGTCATGCCAGGGGCTTTGCGACTTTCCTGGAACATGCAGTTTGCAGGGTCTGATCTTATTTGACTTTTGAACCCCTTTTATGGGCACATGAGCAGTTCATGAAAGACCAGTGTTCTGCAAAATTAACTTGAGAAATAACATGCTATACAATTAGAACATGTTATTTCAGTATTTCAGCTGAAAGTCCAAGGAAAACAAGTATAGAAAAAGAATAAACTAGAAAAATACAGAAAAATGTGAACTTTGATCAGTTTCCATAGTGATAGGATTCAAATCAGTATAAGAATATAAGAATCAGAGTAATTATTAAGTTAGATTAAGTGCAATCAAATGACTTCTTATAAGTGGCAAATGCAAAACCCAACGATATGTCAAATAAATTTGATTTCTTTAAAAAAGGTACAATTCTATTTTGCTCTTAGAAGATTTTCAAGTTCTATCATTTAGAGGGCTATATAAAAGATGATTGATAGCGATTTTATTTTTCCATTTTTAGCTAGTAAATCAAAATCTATTCATGTAAAGAAGGAATCCTATTTTCTTTGTGCTAGGAAAACAGCGAGTAAATTTTTCAGTGTCATGAAGGGAATTGTGGATGTGATGTTCTTGTTATTATTAACGTGAATTAGATATGATATATCCAAAGAAAATCTGTTTTGTAAATGACCATTAAATAAGGACTCCTCTAGAGAACAAAAATGACCTCTGGAGAGTAGCTAGCAAGACAGTAAATAAAGATGTAAGAATCAGAAATTTCCAAAAGAAGGTTATTTCTTATGTGCGTAGAAATTTATTTTTTTCCAAGAGTCACGAGATTATGTCCATCAACAGAACAGATGCCTTAGGAAGAAATGTTTAAGTGAGTAAAAAATTTCATTCTAAGCATAAAGAGTTTGTGTACTTATTTGTTAGAAGTGCCATGTAAAACTCAATTTATTATTTTTTATTTTGATTAACAATCTGTCTTTGTTCCTCTTTCTTCTTCCCTTTCCCATGTTGCTTAGCACCCATTATCAGTAATGTTACAAGGTAGAAAAAAAGGGATTAAAAAAGTACCATGGAATAGTTTATCAGAAGGAGTACTTCCTGAATACACTGTAATTTTGCTCTCAAGTTTGAATTTTAAACCTTCACTGAGTGATTCTTTGTCTTCTGGGAAAAGGAGGTTTCCCTTCCTGGGTTGGTCAGAGCTCCCATCTGCCTTAAACCAGACCATCCCTCATGATAACTGCGACTATTATGCTTCTAGTTGAAAAGACACCGGATTTATGCTGTACAGTATGGGCAAATGGGACACTGGCCTGTAAAGTTTGATTGATTGGATTTGCAGGAGGCAGTCTGAATGCCATACGAGGCATGTGGCTGGCGTTCCCTAGTGCCTGCAGCAAGCTGCAGCAGGGGGCCTGAGCTGGGCCACTTCGGGTGGCCTGCACTTCTCAGCCTCCCTTAGCTTAGCTGTAGTGACATAGGCCAGGGGCAGCATAAGCTGTTTGGGGCTGTGCACTAACCACGTATGACAGATACCTTTGCCACAGGCTCCTGCTTCCCAGCAGTAGAATCTTAACCAGAAACGATGAGAAAACCACCCTCTACTCCAGAGGAGACTGCAGAGGTGAGGCCTGACTTGTATTTCATATGATAATGAAAGGATGGTTACATGCCAACAGGATATTAAAACCATAAATACTATAAAAATGAGTTTGCAAACACTGTTTCCTCAGAGAAATCTTTTCTTATGTCCCAGACTAGGTGAGGACCCTCTGTTATATAATGCTCTGAATTCCTCCTTTGTGGCACTCACTGGTGTTGTCATACATTAATCTATTATTTGAGGAATTATTTGTTTCTTACTGGTCCTCAAATATTTAACGTTAATTCCATACGGGTAGAGACCCCTCTGTCTTTCTCCCTAAAAGGGCAAAATGTGATTGTAGCCCTTCTTACCCCTCCCTTCTGCTCCCCTCCCCTTCTCTTCATAAATAATTCAGTCCTAAAGTCATTAGGTGGGGCAGAACAGGAGAGGTATCCATGGTGGAAAGGGAAGAGGGTGTGGAGGCCTACACCTAAATGTCAGTGCCCTAGCACTGTAAGGAGGGCATCCATGCCCTCACACAACCAAAGAATGGGCTCATTTAGCTTGTGTCCCGTAACAGAAAACTCTTGGCCTACTCAGCCACTTTGGGAAGAGGGGAGAGGGCCATCAAATTATGAGTGCAATTAGACAAAACATCTGTTAGATTGATTTTTTTGTTGTTGTTTCAACTAGTTCTTGTGGCATTGTAGAGACAGATCATTAGTTAATTTAGTTTGATGGCCAGTAGTGTCTGTGCTAATTGAATTTTTGACTGGATGTTTGGGAATCATAAAAATATCTGTGTATTTGTGTGTGTGTGTATGTGTGATATAATAGACCACAGCCTTTGAAATCAGACAGATTTGGCTTTAAACTTTGGTTTCCTCATTAATAAAATAGGATTGATGATAAATTTGCTTGTGGGGTTGTGGTGATTATATAAAATAGGCTGTCCATATTCATTGATTGTGGACTCTTGACATAAGATGCTTAAAGACAGGGGTGCTTCATATTTTTTTGTGCCATGTACCACTTTGACAGTGTTGTGAAGCCAATGGGTTCCTTCTCAAAAGAATTTTTACAATGCTTCAAAAGGACACAGAATTAAAAAGGGAACCAATTATATTAAAATATAGGCACCAAAATATTAGTAAATACATTTGTGATATAGTAATTTATGTGTTCTATTGATATCCTCAATGGCAAGATCTAGTGACAGATCCAATAATGACTATAATTTTGAGGCAGAGATGAGCGTAAATGATATATTGAGATATTCTGAACAACTGTAATGATACAAATGAATCTGTGGCATTTATTGGTAGCAAAGACACAGCTACTTCTAATAAAACTGTGGTCTGTTTCCTGTATTCATTAAACAAAGAAAATGCTACATTTTCATTAGAAGTTAGCAAGTATAAAAATGTCAAACTTTTCCCATCTAAGTTCACAGGCCTCTGAATGCTACCATCAAATCTCTCCACAGAGCCCAGGTTAAAACCCCTACTCTCCAGTAACACTGACTTATGCAAATCTTTCTAAGCCTCTCACCTTCTCTGAAAGTTAGTAAATAAAGCCCCTCTTTGATGGCTGAGGAACTTTCTGCCCTCCAGCAGCCGTCGCGGGCTTGTCTTCACCTGGGGATTCTGGAGGCAAGGCCTAAGGCATCCCCCTCCATCATGTATTTGATGTGCCAGGACGTGACCTAGAGGAGCCTGTGTGTGCTTAGACCTTTGAAATGTCCAAAACAGATTTCCTCTGCTTGCTTATTGAGGTTGTGTGTATGCCCAGCATCCTTCACACTTTTTAATTCCCATCACTAACCATGCTGACCAGGTTGCATCTGAGGAAAGTCTAATGTAGCCATAGTCACTTGTGTTAAAAAAAAAAAAAGATCTCCCTTGCCTCCAGCAAGCTATTTGTCCTCTGAACTTTATTTATAAACACCCCCATGGTTAAGGCATCTGTTTCTTCATGTTAATTTCCCGGGCTCCGATCTGCCTAGCCTGGAAGGAGAGTTTCAACCCATGGGTAGGCCAAGTGAGAGAAGCAGGTATCCTGCGAGCTAGGCCGGGAGAGAAAGGCTTACCACAGGCCCCAGGGAAGAGGCAGATGGAAATGCAGAGGGAAGCGCCATTTCATTCCTGACCTCCTCTGGAGGTTTGGGGGAAAGGAAAACTGAGGAGAAGCGTGATTTCGTGATTTCGCCTCTGCTCAGGGCTGTAGAAAAAACAAGTGAGGTGGAGAAATGAAGACTCCAAAGAGAAAATAAAAGCCCAGTTTCTACGTGGGGAAAAAAAAGCTACAAAAGTTGAAATAAAATGTCTTCTTGCTTTTATCCTTGATAAGGATAAATAATATGTGCACCTTTTCCTGCTTGGAAAGTGGCCACTCATGTCAGCTCTGAAGAAATGATTAAGGAACGATACAGACCTTGCAACTTTGAAGTTACTGTTGTTGTCATGTCCGTTTCTGTGTCCACTGGCTGAGCTTTTCACAAACTCCCTCACGCCTCTTTTTGGGGGTAAGTGTGGAGGAAACTAGGTCACTTGGAGTTGAAAACAAAGGAAGGAGAGAGGTGTAGTTTTGTGCTGGCTTTCGAAGTGAGCTGGAAATCACCAGTGAGAGGCCTGAGCAAGGGCTCCCTGAGGTGGCTTCTCGATGTATCACATTAACAGTGGGAACTGGCCACTGAGAGAGCAGAGAGGGCTGGTTGTAGCTAGAAGAGGAAAAAGACGGTGTGCTAGACAGCTTCAGTATCTGAGGAAAGGATTTCCCCCCTAAAGCACCAAGCGTTAGTAGCAGTTCCAGGCACCTGGTTAAAAGAGGACAGAAGGATGAGAGAAGGATTAATTAAAAACCCAGGTTGACCCTGAAATGATCAAATGAGTAATAGTGAAGCCTGTCAGCCTCCTTGGTAGAAAAGAAACTATGCTAAATGCTTAGAACCAGCATTAAGACTCCTATCAGGCTAGTTTTCTTCCTTTTCTAGTTTGGCTAAAATCTTGTGCCTGATTTTTGTTATACAGTGTAGTCAAATTTCAGGCCTTTGGAAACGGCAGTGTGTTTATCTGTAAGATAAACTTTCTCTAACAATGGTTACAGCTACACTGGGTCCAAGACATGTTATGCAACAAAAGTGTTGGCCTTCTGGGATAGAACAGAGGACGAGATTCTGTACCCCTGACTATGGGATCTTCCCTCTACTTCTGTTTCTTTAAATAATGTCCTTTTCTGTGGACAAAAGCTGTACTTCCTCACTGTAGATCATTAAGTACATGAAGAAAGAGATAAAGGGAAAATTTAGCTTGTAGTTTTATCACCCAGAACTTCCCATGGTTAACAGCTTGTCTTCTTTATTTGTTCTCTTTTCTTGGTTTCAATTTCATCTGTAGAATTATAGATGGGATTAGAGTCATTTAAAGCTATTCGTTGAGGGGAAGAGAAACTGATAGAGGCCAAGCCTTTGGTTTCACGTTGCTCACGGTTCGATGTATCTCACTGTCGCTAACTGTGAGTCCAGCAGTTAGACCCTCCTGCCTGGAACCCCTTGCCACTTTGGATGGCCCTCTCTTATCACACTGCCAGTTCTTTAAGCTAAGCACTCAGTACTTTTTTTTAGTTTTCAAAGATCATCCTTTTAACCAACAGTTTTGAATTCCTACTCTGGGTCAGGCCCAATGCCAGGTGCTTTAACATACATTATTTTACTTAGTTCTACTCTTATATTCTTAGGGTAGGGCCAGTGCCTGGCACACGAAAGATTGGGTAAAGAG
Source organism: Camelus bactrianus (assembly GCF_048773025.1). Taxonomy (NCBI): domain Eukaryota; kingdom Metazoa; phylum Chordata; class Mammalia; order Artiodactyla; family Camelidae; genus Camelus; species Camelus bactrianus. The sequence continues at coordinate 30,529,975 of NC_133575.1, forward strand.
AGAAAAGGTATTTTGGAAGGAATGTGAACACTGGCGTTAAACTGGGTTTGGATTCCAGCCCTTCTGTACAGCTGTGTGACCATGGGCCAGGGATTTAACCACCTTGAGCCTTAGCATCCTCATTTGTAAAATAGGTATAATACAATCTTTAATAGAGGCTGGTGGTGAAGATGAAATAAAATGATAAAGGGAAAATTCTGGCACATACAGTGTGTTCCATACAGAGAGAATGAATGAAGGAATGAAGAAAGAATGAATGACTGATTAGAGTCCAAGAAACCAATCCAAGGGCTACCGTGGGCATTCACATGGAAAAGGAGGATGAACCAAGACCCAAGCCTTGGGCCCCAGGGCCTTCATTCTCTCCCTTCAAATCTGGTCTCAGGGGAGGTCCTAACATGAGCCATTGGATTTTAGGTGTGAGTTTAAGGTGACATGCCCCTTCTCTGAAAAACGTTTGCATTTTAAATTACATTTCTAATCATCTAGTTTAAGTAATGTTTTGTATAATGTCAGAGGGTTCACAGTTTCCCCTGGAGCCCATCTGTGAACCCTGTACCACCCATTAAGAACCCCTTATGTCTCAACAAGTATTGATTGGGAGGTCACAGAGAAGTAGATGAGAGACTTGTTGGGTAGGATGCATTTTAATTGGAAGCAAATCAACATACAGTTTTAGTAATTGAGGCATGAAGCAATAATCGCCTGAACTCTGGTGGTGGTGCCTGTCTGCGTGGGAAGGAAAAACAGATTCCAGAGACCTTAAATGGTAAGAATTGAGCATCGTGAGGTCCAACCAGATGTGAGGAGAGAGACATAAGGAACAATTCAGAGAGCCTCCCAGCTTTGAACCTAAGCAACCAAGGTAATGGCACTTCCCTTGGGAACTATAAGTCAGTGTACAGGGCATAGATGATAAATTTGGTTGTAGCCATAGTCAGTTTGGGGTGGTTGGGAAGCAGCCAGGGTGGAGGGCTGTCTACCAAGCAGTTAGAGATACAAAGTCCTGCAGGAAAGCAGCTCCTTTCAGCACTGGCATTGTGACTCTGTGATTAGCGGGAAAAAGTGGGGTCAGAGCTTTAATTTGGGGATCTTCGCCCAGATGTAAGGTTGGAGGAAGTCAGGAAGGTGAAAAATTGCTTGAGAAAAACAGTGTAGAAAAAAATTCATACAGGACTAAGTACTGAATCTTGAAATAAACCTATTTTTAGAGTGTAAGCTACAAGAAGTTGAGATAGAGAAGTGGGGAGTAGTGGCGGGAGAGAGACAGATAAGATATAATGCTAAATAGGGGGACATCTTAGCAAAGAATGGACCACTCAGCCAGGAAAAGAATGAGGACATAGGCACATCTCAAAAGACTTAGATGGAGACTGAGAGGAAGGCCTCTTTTCCTGCTTTTGGTGAGACAACATTTGGGTAAGACATGAGCTGAGATCCAGCCTAGGAGAAGGAGACGGGGCAGCACAGGGAATTCTGAGTTTTAATCTGGATGACTGAGAAAATCACTGAAGTGTCTGACAGCCTATTAGTGATCAGACTATGTTTTCCGCTTCAGACAGATGGGAGTACCAGATAGAATTTCAGTCCAGTTTATAGGAAACTTAAAAGTTACAATTTTGTGTACTTGAGTCAGTGACTATAAAATTCATACTGTCCAAAGCATAATAGCGTGATTGTGGGAAAGCATTTATTGTCTTCTCTTTTGACAGGTGTATTGATAAAGCACCGTTCCCTTATCTGATTTGATTCTCCTCATGAGACAGGGAAGGCAGGTGTCAAAGTTCCTTTTTACAGATGAGGAAACTGAGGCTTGGAGAGATAAAGGAATATTGCCAAAGTCACAGGGTTTGTAAGTGGCCATGCAAGAACCACGAGCCAGGACTTAGGACTCCTGATTCAGTGCTTCTTCTGTACCAGAACTTCTTCCAAGGATCAGGCCAGAGGTTCTCACCAGCCCCTTGGGAGTCTGTTTAGTTTATTTCAGGTTACATAACCCAGGTTATAGAATCTTATGGATCTTTTGGGTTAATGTGCAGATAATTCTGCTTATTAATTGTAGTGAAATAGCAGTGGTGTGTGTGTGTACACACACACTTTGAATAAGCGACAATTCAAAGATAATTTTGAATGCTGGGCCTTACAGCATCCCTCAAATTGCAGGATAACAGCCAAAAGCATTGACTTACTATATGGATTTAGACATGTTTTCTCCCTTCCCTTTGCCTCAGTTCCTTAGCTATAAAATGAGTATGATAATACCTATTTTGTAGGGAGGCAAGGAAGATTAAATGGGGCCATTTGTGTAAAGTGCCGTGCTCTATGATCTTCCTGTTGTAAATGAACAACACACTGTGGCCACCATCGCCAACACAATCAGTACCCCATGGAGGGCCGCCTAAGATGGCTGCTCTACTGCCAGGTCCCAGATAATGGCAGGTGTACTTGAGCTGCTCAGGTATGACCAGCTGTGGCCTGTGGCTTGGCCATCCTCTTAGCCCCTTCTGTAGCCTTGAGGAAAAGCCAATCAGGGCAAGATGGAGAGAAATGGATACAAAAGTAAGGCTTGGGAAAGTTATCTAGCCGGATTTAATGGAGAGACTTGCCTCACAAAAGAAAGATTGTTCTGGAAAAAGTCTGTTACTGTCTCCTAAGAAGGAAGGTAACCCATGAGGGTTGGATGCTCTACCCTTTTAGACCAGCCCTTTCCAAGTAGTGGCTACAATTCTGCTCACACAATGTATCCATAAGGGCAGAGAGTTTAGGGAGACCCAGGAGGAGATAAAGAAGGATCTCAGATGCTGATAGCCTGGCCAATGAGCGGAGACCTGCCCCAGCCCTGGAAAGATAGGCCAGACTCCAGAGGGGTTTCTAGGGACTGCAGGCATTCAGAGAAGTTGCTGCAAGGGAGAGAAGTGTGGGAGGATGGAGGAGGGGCTGAAAAGGTATCAGAGACAGGAAGCAGTGGTAATATTTCCATCAATTTTAGATAAAATGTAACAGATTTTCCAGCATGACCCTAAATCTGGCTAGGGAGGTAGTCTTCAAAAGATGAGCTTGGAAAATAGTTGGAGGAAGCACAGGATAATCTTCCAAGAAGATACACACAGAAAGGAGTCAGTTCCTGAACTTGTGTCGAGATGTCACACTTATTACACCCTGGCTTAATGGCAAGGGTCCAATAAATAATTGCTTGTGTAACCAATGAATTATATACATACCTCACACTGGCGGTTGGCAGGTGAAACCCTGGTTTAGTTCACAGGTAGAATGAAAGGCTGGGCCAGCCCTGCCAGTTCTACTTGAGCTAAATGAAACCATGCCTCAAGAAAGAAGTGACTTAGAAAAATAGAAATCATTACTATGCCATTTATATTGCATCTCTTCAGCTGGATTAAGTCCCCCAGCTCTCATGATCTTGATAGGGCTGGGAAATAGGAGAGTGTGGGTAGGGTGGGACAGAGAGCATACAGTGCCCTTCTCCTGTCAAAACCTCCTTTGCTCAGTGACTGAGATTTTCTGATCAAACATGTTGTCAATTTATATCTGTGCTTCTTCTAGAGGGGTTTGCATTTTAAGCATCTTTTGTTGTGGAAAGAAAGTGTGTCTGCTGCTAAAGGGATTTCTGATATCAGGGAGCAGGTTGGGAAGGTTTTTGTGAGGAGCATGAGGGCTGCTGGAGTCTTGGAGGATGGGCTATTGACAACATGGAAGTCACTGGGGTGGGGGGATAATTTCAGTGGAGTGGGTGAAGCCAGAAGCCTGATAGGAAAGGGATCTGGAAAGACTAGGAGAAGAGAAAGTGGAGACAGCAAACTTAAACTTCTTTCATTTTAGTTTAACTATAAAAATGGATAAGGGAAATTGAATGACAGGGAAATTGAGTGGTAGCTGTCAGTGACAAGCGGATCAAGAGAACCTGCTAAAGGTGGGCCACACCAGAATGTTTATACTCAGATGTTACTACCCAGTCAGGAGGGGAAGTTGATGATTGCGGGAGGAGCATCTTTGAGGAGGTGAGAGCCGATGGGATTCCAGGGCACAAGGGGAGGAATTGGCCTTAGAGCATCATGAGAAGGCCCCATACAAGGGAATGCAGAGCAGAGTGAAGAGATGCAAGGAGGTGGGGATACTTGGTGGTTGGCTCATGTGGGATTTCACTTCTGATGACTTCAATTTTCTCAGTAAATAAGAAGGAAGGCCCTGAGCTGAGAGCAAGGAGGGAATCTTCGATCTTACTCTACTATATTGAACAGCTAAGAATTTTAATTTAAAAGTTGTCCTTGTAGGTTTATCTTTTAGAAGCATCAGTAATCACTATAACATGTTTATATGACTTTTCAAGCACAATTTTTTTGGGGACTCAGCAAATTCAGGTATGCATGGGTCTTTAAGAATATTCTCTTCATAATCAAAACCCAATGCACTGGTCCCAACTGACTTCAGTTTTTCAACAGAAAATTCACTCCCATCTCCTCCAAGGAAACATCAGATAGGGTCTTGTTAGCATTATAACATGAATTTTTAAAAGTTATTCTTGTTTTTTTTCCTCTGGTTTATGGCCATTTTGCATTTTTAAAAAAGATATTAATAGCATTTACTTCATTCATTTTCCTTTCATTTCAGAAGTCATATGAGAAGTGACTATGAATCCCAGTATTTCTCATTCTCTTGCACACTTAAAAAATTCTCCTTCAGTTGATTCCTCAGTAGATATCCCTGCCTTGTTTTTCCTATTACCGTGGTTGTCAAACTTAAATGCACATCAGGATCCCAGGAGGGTTAGTTAAAACAAAGTGCTGGGCCCTACCCCCAGAGTTTCTGATTCTGTGGGGCTCGGGTAGGGGTCCAAGATGCTGCATTTCTGAAAAGTTCCCAGGTTTTGCTGCTGCCACCAATCTGGGGACCACATTTTGAGAGCTACTGCCCTAAGAGATTCTATTTATACTCTCTTCCAATAGTTTTTGAGGAGGGCCAGGCAGCTGCAAGGCCTCTCTCCAGACCCACAGGAGTGATGGGGAGGATGATAGAAAGGAGGATGGCTCATAAGCTTGCTCCGCCCCTTTCTCTTCCCCATAAAAACTCCAGAGCTACCCCTGACAGAGGAGACCCTGGGCTGAATGGACCTTTGGTTGCCCCCACAAGCAACTCTGACAATCCTCGTGCCTGTCCTTGCCTGAAAGCATTCGTGACTGCAGCATCCTCAGGTTGCTTTCACCTTTCAAGTCCTGATCCCTAGTGCCCCTTCCCACCCTCCTCTCACCCAAATCGCCTGGTTCTGCTCAGATCCCTGATCTCTGGCTTCCCCCTGTCTGCTGCCAGTTGCTCCCAGCGAGCTCTTGGTACAGGATGGATGGGCCTTCATAATAACCCTGGCTGGCAGCTGTGGGGCCAGGGCCTCCCCTTTGAGGCTGGTGTGTCTTTGATTTGTCGACAGATTAGCGGCACACAGAAGCAAAGCCTGTGTAAAAAGCTGGAATAAAAGGACCAGCTCTCCACATGACACATGCCTGTAGTACACCGTGACTGGCAGGTAGGGGGAAAAGCTATTTGCAGCGCCCAGCAAGCTAGACGCGCGTTCTGAAAAGCCTGCATGGCCTAAAAATACCACAAAGGGTGGGAGGGAGAGAAAGGAAACTTTAGCATGGAATATTTTCAAAAAAATTAAAAATAGAAAGGCTTTGGTAAATCAGAGTCGCCAGTTGCCATCCCGCTCACCACCTACAGGGCTTTTAGGATTCCCAGCAGACAGCCAGTAGCTGGCATGACAGGAACAGTGAAATTATTTCAGGGAATGGAGTCAGGCCACCAGTAGATGGATGGTGGAAGCAAGTGCAGAGAGACAAAAGTGCCATGTGGTGGGCTGAACTGATTGGGATTGACATTAAGCTGGTCTGGGAATTAATGTGATCCAATAAATGTGGGGTTTGCCTCCGATTTGATGAACCACTTTGTCAGGCTTGCTTAACCTCGGTCTCAAATCAGTGAAATTGTAAGTTGGCAACAGGACTCTGATTCTGCTCCTCGTCTCGTTAGGATGCTAGGATGCTAGGATGCTGCCTTAGATCTGTTGCACTGCCTCTTCCTCCCTCTCTCCTCCCCTCCCTGCAGCCTCTTCATTCATTCTAAGCTCCAGCAGATAAATGATTTGGTTTAGTTTCATTCTTACCTTTCTTAGAAAATGCCTGGATTAGTGAGGTAAACAAATGTCTTTCCCATGAATGAGTTGCCCTGATCAAGGACCTCATATGTAGACAGCCCTGGCCCAGCATGAGCCAAATATTGGGGGACTAAAGCTGTTGCATGATAGTGTAGTCCAGGTTTACCTTGTACCTCTGTTCGGTTCTAAAAGAAAAATGGCACCTGAAAAAAAGACCAGAATTCTGCAGAAGAGAAAATGGGTTTTCTGCTCTCTAAGGAGTTCAGCAATTCAACCCATGGTGGAGGGGGAGCACTTAGGAGGGGCTGGCAAAGGGGGTAAATGCTCTTAAAAAGACACTTCCCTGGGGAGGCCTAGACCAGAAACAATGGAGAAAATCTGGTTTATTTTCCAGTTCCCCTATGAGAGGTGAAGCAGAGAGGACCCTCAATAAATGTTGGCTGATTTCAAATGAATGGATGATGAACTAGGCTGGCATTCATACCAGACTCTAGGACTTACCATCAAGGCTTTTGCATTTGGCTGGAGTTTGTTCAGTGATGGGTGTGATGAACTCTTGCAGTGCTCTGAGGATTGGCTGATTATCACCCCAACAGTGCCTAGGTCACACATTCCCAGCTCCCAAATTACCAACTTCATGCCAGGGGTCATAGCCAACTCCACCCAGGGAGACAGTTGGCAGGGCCACTGTGTCATCAATGTCTGGTGAGCGTGACCTTAAGCTGCCCTCACAGTCCAGTCCCATCCTGCTCAGCTCTTAAGCACAGTTACCAGGCCTGTGTGTGTTTGAAAACCCCCCTTCCCATGAATGAATTAGGTCAATAAGTATTAAAGGTTGCTGAATTTCCATGGCACTCCCTGAGGAGTTCAGAAGGTTCCATATCATGAATATTCTTAAGATGTAAAATGTTGTATCACATAAGAAGCATCAAAAACCACTAGGGATATACTAAGAGGTATGTAGATAAACAGATAGTCTGGGCAAAAAGTTGTCTCTTATGGAGTCCCTTACAGTGTTAAAATTAGCAACCTGGGCTTAGAATGGAAGATAATTTCATAGATCTTTCCATGGTAACACATCACAGTTCCTTTTCATGGCTGGATATTCGTGATTTCAAAAGCAGCAATGGGAAGATTAGGGAAGAGAATGTTACTGAGCATCTTTTGTGTGCTTTGTGTGAGGCCAAGGACTTCATATATATAAGCATATCTAATTCTTAAAATGTTCCCTTGAGGTGGATATTAAAAACTAGATTTTGAAGTAAAGGAAACAAAGATTCAGAGAATTAGCTAGACCAGCACACTGATTTTTGGCGTATGAATTTGACTAGAGACTTTAGTTAGTCTACAGTACCACACACCAAACTGCCAACCAGATTAGCCCAGGGGGCTCAGTAGATAGGCCAGATTTGCTCTGGTCAACTGCCAGAGGACAAGGGCAGAGTTATGAGATGGGAGATACCACCATGACCTTGATATGTAATAGAAGCCTACACATTCCTTCTTTGGTGATCAGTGCCATAGCAAAATTAAAAATAGAAAACTTACTAGGCAAGAATAACAAATTATAAAACCTAAGACATGAAACAGTGTTTGCCTCCTCCTAAGGCCCTAGCTGCTCTTTCTATCCTTCTTAAATTCACCTACTGAATGATGACAGTTTGCTCCAATATTGAAAGGTCTCCTATAATATTTGCAGAATGGCTGGTTGGAAAACAAAACTTGTTTTCAAGAGTCTCAGAGTTCAAAACAAGGACCAATAGGTGGGAATTAAAAGAAGGCAGCTTCAAAGCTAACGGAGAACTTTCTAGCAAATGGATCTGTGTGACTATGGGATGGGTTGCTTCAGAATAAGCAAAGTTCTCTCCCTTGGATGTGCTTAAACAGAGGTTTGGAAATGTTGGGGATTTGGCCTTGGATGAATGTTGGACTCAGTGGTCTCTGAGAGTCTTTAAGGGTCTGAGAATTCATGACATATGGCACCAACAGTGAGATGATCAATAGATGACTGAACTCTCTGACTTTTCTAACCTGTCATCATGTAGCCTCTGCTTAGTTTGCTCATCATCACCATCAATACTCATGGAAGCTGTAGTGAACCTTAATTCATTTTCAACTGGAAACAAAGTTCACTTTTATCTGAGCCAACTCTGGTCTACTATTCAGTGCCAGAAAAAGGGTTTGGGGGATAAGGCCTAAGCCGAACAACTATGTATGGTTCTCCTTGAGGCATGGAAGATTTAAAGGGAAGAGTGGGTGAATGCCGTAAGGAGGGAGGATTGTCCAGGTCCTTTGGAGGTAGTAACTTCTGTCTGCTGAAGGTGGCCCAGCTCAGGGCAGCTATGACTAGAGCTACAGAAGGACTTGATATTGTGTGGGAGGACAGGTCATTGCCTCTTTAAGACCCCTTCCAATCAAAGAATCTATGGATTTTTAATGAGGAGCCATTAGGAATAGGAGCTCTGCTCCCTGCTAGCTTTTCCAGGTGAGGGAAACCCTTCACACTTTTCTGCAAAGCAGTGCATCTGTCAAAGCAAACTATATGCCAATCCTGTGACTTAGCAAGCCACTTCTGGGTATTTATCCTATAGAATATATCTTGAGTTTTACATCCTCCAAAATACATCATTAAGAATGTTCATGATGGAGATTCTTCAAAAAACTAAAAATAGACTTACCATATGATCCAGTAATCCCACTTCTGGGTATATATTTGGAGGGAACTCTAATTTGAAAAGATACATGCACCCCAATGTTCATAGCAGCACCGTATAGAATAGCCAAGTCATGGAAGCAACCTAAATGGCCATCAACAGATGACTGGATAAAGAAGTTGTGGTATATTTATACAATGGAATACTACTAAGCTGTAAAAAAAGAACAAAATAATGCCATTTGCAGCAACATAGATGGACTTAGAGATTGTCATTCTAAGTGAAGTAAGCCAGAAAGAGAAAGAAAAATATCATATGGTATCACTCATATGTAGAATTAAAAAAAAAGGACACTATGAACTCATCTACAAAATAGACTCGCAGTCACAGTAAACAATCTTATGGTTACTGGGAAAAGGGGGTGGGAAGGGGTAAATTTGGAGTTTGAGATTTATAAATGTTAGCCACTATATATAAAAATAGATTAAAAAAAAGTTTCTTCTACAGCACAGGGAACTATGTTCAATATCTTGTAATAACTTTTAATGAAAAAAAGAAAACTAATATATGTATGGATATGTGTGAGTGGGACATTGTGCTATATACCAGAAACTGACACATTATAATTGACTGTACTTCAATAGAAAATAAATAAATAAATTAAAAAATTTGGAAAAAAAAGAATGTTCATGGAAGCTTTATTCATAATAGCCCCAGTTAGAAACAACTTATGTGTATCAACAGTAAAATGAATAAGAAAATTCTGGTGTATTCATACAATGGAATACCATGCAGCAGTGAAAAATTAGTGGTTCCTGATACATGCAACACTGGTGTGTTTCATAGACATAAGATTGAGTGAAAGAAGTTAGATGTCAAAAAATAGTATGATTTCATTTATGTGAAGTCCCAACATAGGCAAAAAATAATCTATAGTGAGCGAAGTATGAACAGTAGTTATCTTTGGCAGGGTTGCGGGTGGTAACTGAGATGGGGCATGGAGACAATTTTGGGATAGCTGGAAATGTTCTATATCTTAATCTGATGGTGAATAAATGTAAAAACTCACATAACTGTGATCTTTCCATTTTGCTGTATGAAGGCTACCCCCCACTCCATATATGTATATATATATATATGGAGGGCAGCTTCTTTCCCATAAAGACTGGGTTATAGTCTGGATTCTTTTGGCATTCCATGTTAAGGGAAAATATCTGATCTTGTGGCTTTGGTATACTGATCCTTGAACAAAAGGAAGTATTGGACTGGTACTACTGCAACCTGTAACCACTCATTATGGAAGATAATATAACGTTATTATACAGATTTAAAAATGCTTTGACTCAAATTTTGGCTTCTAGACTTAGGTTTTATTTCCAGGTCCCCCACTAACTTGCTGTGTGTACTCAATGTTTTTATCTTTGGGGGACTCAGTATTCTCGTAAATGTAATGGTGACTCATTCATTCAATAAGTATTTATTGAATGCCTACCATGTGCAAGGCTAGATGTGTGGGAGAAACAGATAAATCATACTCTCACAGTTGAGAGACTCAACTGAAACACTACATGTAAAATTGTATTATAAAAAGAAAGTTACAGCAACACAAGAATTTATTAAGACATGACAATTATGGTAAATGCCTGATTCAGTGTAATAAGGTAATTCTTTACCTCAGAAAATTAATACTTTGGCTAAAATATTATTCTCAGTCTTTTGTGTATACAAACTTTTGCATCTAATTGGAAAATTTACTCTGTACTGCGATTTTTCAAGTTCAACAGCACCTTTAGATGTTAATGTGATATGAATTGAGGAAGATTTAACATAGAGTTTAGTGTGTTGGATATAATATGGTTATTTAACTTTGAAACCAAGTGTGTTTTGTGTCCAGTTGCTTTTCCATGTTCTGGAAAGCTACAAAATGCATAAGTAAGTCACAAATACAGTGTGATACCATTTATATAGAGTCCAAAAACATGTAAAAAATGCTGTACATTGTCTCTGAATGCATACAGACACATCAGTGATAGAACCATACCTGCCTGTAGGCAGTAAAAAAATACAGGAGAGCTGTGTCTTAGATTGGATTCCCCTCCAACAGAGCCTGAGACCAGGACTTGGGTGCAAGGCACTTTTTGAGGGGCAATCCCTGGGAGTAGGAGTGAAGGAGCAGAGAGAGTGAGACAAGAAAAGGGGGAAAGCCAGGAAAGGGTGTGTTACCGAGGTCACTGCTCTAGGGAAAAGGGCTAAATCCCGTAGGAACTCTGAGAATTGTGTCCTAAGGGTATTTATATAAGGCTCTGTCCCAATGGATTGATGGTTCTTCTTGGGGTGCTAATTCCCCCATACATTGGTGATGTGCCTGTGAGGGTTGAGCGTACTCTTGAGGGTTTGGAGGAAAGCCTTGGAGTAAAGAAACAGACTTGAGATGGGCCCTGGAGGTGAGATACTACCAATATGGCTGAAGGCTGAAGCCAAGGGTGAGCTGAGGGCATGCAACACGTAGCACCAATCACATCTGTTCTAAGTTCTTACCCCTGAGAAAAGAGGGAAAGGAATGGGATGAGAAAGGGATATACAGGGAGCTTCAACTGGGCCTTTAATGTGTTACTTTTGAAGAAAATATGGCAAAATGTGAATCTTCCAAAAAGCTGGGGATGGTAGGTATATGGATGCTCATTATATTATTCTTGATACTTCTCTGTATTCTTGAACTGTTTCAAAATCCAAAAAAAAAAAATTAGGTTGCATCAGCATTAATTTGTTTCAGGGGCGCTCTGAATAATTATGCAGAGCAGTAATGTGTCAAATAGTAATATAATTTGCCACTAGTTCTTAAATTAAGTTAATGTACCTAAGTATAATTTTGATGGAATTTGACTAACAAAATATTGAGTTTTATCCAAAATGTCACGGTTTAATTTTTATTCTAGTTGAGAGATCTCACTTGATAAACTTTTGATTGTATTTCCAGTTGTCTTACCAAGGCACTTTGTAAACAGGGGTGATTCATCCATTTTCTGGTTGGGAAAACTATAACTCAGAGGAATTTAGTAATTCAAGATCGCTCAGCAGTAGAAAGTCAGGAGAATAATGCAGGAGCTCTGCCCTTTTAATCTGTGATTCCCTCCTTGTTTTACCCAAATCTTTGCAGAATGATCAATAGACTCGTCTAGGGAACACACAGTGGTGTGGGCACTGTGTAATTGTTTGGAGTATACATGTGTGTGATTCAGTCAACAAAGGGGTATTTGGTGGGGGTGGGCATAGGATTACAATCTCTGCATTTGAGGGTTTTATAATCTAGTAAAGATATGAACAAACATAGCTGTATCAGCTTAGCTGTCTCTCCCAAGTGTGAGGAAGTGATCACAGTGGGCTTTACCTGCACAACAGCAGCAGTAGCCACTGCTACCACACAACTGTTGACTGAGCATCCACTGTGTGCAGGGACTGTTGTTAGCATTGCTCATTTCCAGACTTTCCCAAGGTTACCATGTTCCTCTTAACCTTTCCTTAGCTTTGTGTACACTGCATTTTGTCCCCTGGGTCGACAGCACCTTGTCCAAAGGCAATTTGTTTGTAGCAGGAGATGTTTTGAGGAGCAAGTGGACTCAAATCCCAACAACTGCAATAACAACCACAAAAACCAATACAGCCCAACTTGAGAAACTCCCCCTTTGTAAGATCATTTTTGAAACTTCGTGGCTCCACTCGCATCAGACATTTTAAGTGGTTGAAGAAGGAACTTGGACTCAGAACCTTGTTTTCTGGAAAGAACTTGATCAGCTGTTTAAATGGTCAATGGGTAATACTGCAGAATAACAGCTGCAGACCTCTGGGCTTTTGACACTTATGACTGATGGAAAATGCCATTTGCACCCTTTGATTTACATGAAAAAAGCCCAGTGTGAAATTACAGCTGAAGGGTTTGTTTTTCTTTTTGCCTCTTCTAACTGAATGGCATTTTAATTGAGGCATTCTTGTGGCACAAAGGCAAGTGGCTTGGCCGCCTCTATATACTTTCCAGACCCGTCACTGAATTCGTGAATGACTAAATATCCCCTTCAGTCCTGGCCCCCTGAGAGCTGCACCCTAATTTCCCAAACTACTCTCCAACAGTTGGCAACCCCAGCCTTCCATTTGGTTTTTGATTTGTCGGAGCAGGCAGTGTCAGAACTGAGGAGCTCAGAGGTACAACAGAAAAACTAGGCTCACTGACAGCAGTAAGTTCCTCAGGGGCTCCAGTGGGGACCCAGTTGGAGGAAGCTGTGTACCTTAGATGTCTCCATCACCTCCCACTGTTGACACGGCACCACACTGCCTTAATTTTTTCCCCCTACTTTGCTGGCTGTGCCTTCTGCCATCTTGGCAAAAATTCTTAACCAGGAATATACAAGTCCTATGACATATGTTGTTGGTACCCCAGCTGTGTCTTCTGGCTCTCATTGGCGGCAATCTGATGGTTTCTTACTGTAAACACCTTTACCTTTCTGCCTGAAGGTGTTCTCCGGCCACTGGACCATGTTCTTGGGCCCGAAGCATGTAGGGACAGGGTGGAGAGTAGGTTCTAGGTGACTAGAAAGGACAGAGAGTTAATGCCCCTGGGGTGATCCTCAACCAGTGAGAGAAGGGAGATGACAGACAACTTGTCCCCAGCTTCCTTGCTGGGTGGGTGGGACAATTCCAGGGTGAGTTTCTCAGAGGGGCTGCAGCAAGACGGAGCCCCAATTGGCTACCTGACCATTAATGTACCTTTATTGGCTTTTCTCCCTTCCCTACTCATTTCTCTACTTCTCTCTATGTTTCCTGAGATCACCTCCCAAATGAACCTCTTGAATCTAAATCTTTGTCCCAGGGTCGGCTTTTGGAGGAACCCAAACTAAGACAAGTTCCTAAAATGTTATTCAGATTCTTGTTTGAAGTTTTGAATGTGAAGAGGCTTCATCAGCTTCTCAAAAGAGTCTGTGACCCTAAAGAGACCAAGAACCAATACCTAAACTGTTTTCTCCAGAACAGTGCATCTACTCCTGAAATCCAGACACAAAGAACCAGGTGCTTTCTGTATGTATCCCACTGCAAGTCTCGCAAGCATCTCACACTTAAATGTCAGTTGTGGATGCTGTGCTGCCCAGAACCCCTGGTAGGGCAGAAGGACCTACCTCCTCAGCTGGTGGGAAGATTATTAGCTGATGGCTCAGCTGTCAAACATCTCTAGGAATTGCCTTCAGCTGAAGAGAGCCCTATCTCAAGGTTCTCTGCTGTCCCCCAGGGTAATCTGCATCCAATGGCTGGTGATGTGGGTGGGCAGAGGCCTAGATCCCTTGTCCCAGCTCAGGACAGCTCTTGCAAGGCCCTCCCAGCTCCAGAGCTCCCCATAAATTTGACTGAGGCCTTTGTGGAGGCTTCATCACAGTCTAGCTGCTTTCCCTTTCTGCCAACAAGGGTCAACCCTGAGAGCACTTTCTAATAAACTTCTTGCATTCCAGTGTCCAAAGGAGAGTTTGATTCTTGGGGACCCAGACATGTGACGACCTGAGAATCATCTCTGCCTCTTCTCTTTCCTTACCCATCCCTATACAGTCAATCACACACTCCGTCAAAACTTGAGCCTTATTGATTGTGACTTTGGAACATCTCTCAAATGCACCCATGTGCTCCCACTCCATTCTGATGATCTCTTTCCAGTTATAGCCTGGATGTCTGAGACAGCCTCCTAACTGCCCCCAGACTCTTGTTTTGTTCCTCTCAAACACGTTCTTCCCACTGCAAACAAAGCAATCTTTCTAAAGAGTAAATCTGGTCTCGTCACCATAACCTTTCTGTGGTTCACTATTACCCTGAAGATCAAGTTCTTAATGGGACTTACACTTTTATGACCTCCATCTCTTAAGGGCACCTCCGGCCTCACGTCTCACTGTGATCTGCCATGTATGCACTGCGCTCCTGCCAAACTAGATTGCTTGCTGTTTACCAAACTCACCACAACGTGGGGCCTTGGTTCAGAATCCTCCCCCTACTTACAGTTTTGCTTTCCCACCCCCACCCAACATACATGCACACACACAAGAACATACCAACGCTGCTCCTTAGAAGATTTTTCCAACCCCTGTGCCCCTCCCAGGGGCTTCCATGGCCCCACTTTGGTGTTCCACAATTGAAACATGTCTTAGGTTGGATTTCCCAGAAGTAAACCCTGAAGTGAAGATTCCTGGGAAAGCAATTTACTAAGGAGTGTTTCCAAGAATAACCGGCAAGGGAATGGGAAAGCAGAAGATAGAGAGAAGGAAGCTGAGCCAGGGTGAATTATTTGGCCAAGTCCCCCAGAGGGTAGGTAAGATGATTCTAGTACCAATTCTCATCTGGGTTTTTTCCCTGCACCACTAAGCAGTTCTCCAACACCAACTGGATGTCCTATAGTTGAACTCGATTCTGACACTGTCTACCTGGAGGTAGCATCAGATTCCACAGGTTAAGGGCTCAGTCCCACAAGACTGCCCTGACTTCAGATGCCAATTGCAAGTCCAGGTTGTCACCTGTGCTTCTGATAATGGCTATAAATCAGAGGTTCTCACAACCCTCTCATTGGGTTTGATTAATTGGCTAGAGTGGCTCACAGAGAAACATTTTACTTACTGGATTACAGATTTATT
The DNA here is from genome assembly GCF_048773025.1 of Camelus bactrianus. Lineage (NCBI taxonomy): Eukaryota > Metazoa > Chordata > Mammalia > Artiodactyla > Camelidae > Camelus > Camelus bactrianus. The sequence continues at coordinate 30,545,445 of NC_133575.1, forward strand.
ATAAAAGGACATAACTCAGGAAGCCAGATGGAAGACATAGGGCAAGGTGTGGGGAAAGGGCGAGGAGCTTCCATGCGCTCTCTGGGTTCACCACTCTCCCCACATCTCCATGTGTTCACCATCCTGGAAGCTCTCCAAACCCTGTCCTTTTGGATGTTTACAAAGGCTCCATTATGTAGGCATGATTGATTAAATCTCCAGAGCCTTTCCCCTCCTCAGAGGTCCAGGGGGTGGGACTGAAAGTTCTAACCCTCAAATCACAGGGTTCATTCCCCTGGCAACCAGCTCCCATCCTTAGGTGCTTTCTAAAAGTTGTCTCATTAACATAACAAAAGACAAATTCTAAGGGCTTTAGGAGGTCTGTGCTAGAAATGAGAACAAAGACCAAATATATATTTCTTATAAATCATAATATCACAGTAGGTAACTTTGGATTGGTTCTGGGGGATAGCTCTGGAAACGGTGAAGACGACACCTCAGTACTATCCCAAATGGGATGAGGAAGCTGAAGTAATTATATTTATTAATACTTTATACTTACAGAATATTTATACACCCATCAGTCATTGGTTAAGGGGAGAGGGGAGGAAAGTTCCCAGGTACTTCTAGCTTTCTTTGATGCAAGCAGATCTGGCTCTAGCAGCCTAGGGGTAGTCCTCTTAAAAGGGGGCATGGGTGATCTCTGTAGGGGTAAAAGTACCTTTAGGGCAGGCATGCACAGAACTGGTAAAAGCAGTCCAAGGGACTGAGACTGGCAGCATCTGCTGTGGGGCTCTTCCCACACTGGATTATAATGGCTTGTTAACTTCCTGTAGCCACCTGCCCCTCCCCACCAGGCAGTGAGCTCCTTGCTGCCAGGGCCTATGAGTTTACCATGGTCAGCCTAACACATAGCAGGTGCTCATTAGATGGTTGTGGAGTGAATGAAAGAGTGGATGAATGGATGAATGACTAAAGGGGTGGCTGAATAATGTCTACCTTTCACAGTAGCCTTTCAAACAGGGAGCTACTACAGTGAGAGCACCAGCATGTTGGTGCAGTTTTCCTTCATTTGAAACTAATTTGTCCTCCTTGTGAGAGAGATGTGCATACATGTTTAGAAAAAGAAGATTTTTTTTTTTTTTTGCAGGGACCCAGAAGGAGTGGAATTTATGTTCCATGCCAACCACATGTTTCACACAAGTCTCACTTTCCCAGCTAGAGAGACCTGGTGCCAGCAGACAGCAGGAACATCAGGCCTCATGACGAGAAAGCAATAGATAGCTCTGAAGGTCTTCATATCTAAGAACAGCTAGGAACCAGGGCCTGTTGGAAATAAATCCACCACACTCGTTGCACTTAGCACTAAGGGTGAAAGGAGTTAATTTTCTTGCCCAGAGCCTCACAGACTGGCTGGAACTCTCAGAGTGACAAATGACAAGGCTAGGTTTTCATCTAGGCTTGGAACCCTCACCTTTCCCCCTCTCTGCCCCATCACTTATTGCCACCCATTCACCAAACCTCCTTCCTTGTCCTCTGAATTCCTGACCTTTCTCAAAACACTTTTTAAAATAGTTTTTTTCAAGATCACCTGTATTGAGTTATAATAAACATGAAGCAAAACATGCCAATTTTAAACATCCAGTTCGAAGGGTTTTGTCAAATTTATATACTCACATGTGGTACGTGTAATCACTGCAATCAAGATACAGAACATTTCTAATGCCCCCTCAATTTCCCTTGTGTCCATTTGCAGCCAAACCCACCTCAACCATTGGTCCCAGGCAGTCACTAATCTGCTTTCTGTCACTTTAGATCCGTTTTGCATGTACTCAAATGTCATATACATAGAGTCTTAGAGAGATTTTTATATGATTTTGTTGTCTAGTTTCTTTCATTTAGCATACTTATTTTGAAATTCATCCATGGTGTTCTGTGCCTTAATAGTTTGTTCTCTTTTATGGCTAGTAGCATTTCATTGTATGAATTTACCAAAATGTGTTCACCCGTTCCCCTGTTGTTGGACATTTGGTTTGTTACTAGTCTTTGGTTATTATGAAGAAAGCTGCTATGTATGTTCTTGTATAAGTCTGTTTGTGGACATATGTTTTCATTTCTTTTGAGTAAATACTTATAAGTGAAATGGCTGAGTAATATGGTGGATGTATGTTTAACTTTCTAGAAACTGCCAAACTGGTTTCTAAAGTGGCTAGACTTGTTTCAGTCTCAGCAGCAATGCAGGCAAGTTCTACTTCCTATACATCCTTGTCAACACTTGGTATTGTCAAATTTTCATTTTTAGCCATTCTAGTGGGTATACACTAAAATCTCATGTTTTAACTTGCATTTCGACTAATGATGTTGAATACTTTTTCAGATACTTCTTAGACATTTGTAATTGTCTTTGGGGAAGTGTGTTAAAATATTTTGTCTATTTTTAAATTGACTTGTTTGTTTTATTATTAAGTTGTATGCATTCTACATTCTGGATACCAGTTTTGTCAAATATATCTCAGCTATTTTCTCCCAATTTGTGGCTTGCTTTTTCATTTTCTTGAAGGTGTCCTTTGAAGAGCTGAAGTTTTACATTTCAGTGGAGTCCATTATCTAGTTTTTCTTTTAATGGTCCTCGCTTTGTTGTTGTCGTTATCTAGGAATGTTTGCCTACCCCAGTGTCATAAAGATGTTTTTATTTTTCTCTAGACATTTTATCATTTCACTTTTTGTATTTAGGTCTGTGATCCATTCTTGAAGCCCTCTAACCTCTCAAAACTTGGAGGGCATTTCCATGCTGGTTGCTGAGGGTCTGACTGATGGGTGCAGGGGCAACAACATGCCACTAAAGTTTGTCTCTTCTTAGGTCCTCGGTACACCTGGGGTCAACCTCCAGTAGCACAAGCATCACGTGACTGGAAGTGTCCAACTGCAAGTGGTATTTAATAAGGTTTCTCAAAAACAGTGCAGAGTGCTGGCTGTGTGAATGCAGGGCGATCATTTGACCTTTCTAAGACTGTACTTTCATCTGTAAAATGGGGGTAATAAAACCTGCCGTGCAGGGCAGCAGCCAGCAGGAAGTGAGAGGTGTATATAAGAAAGCACTTAGCTGAGTCTGCCCCAAGGAGGCCCATGCCAAGCAGGAGCTGCTCCCACCGCTGCTGCTGCTGTTGTGGCTGTGTTGCCTGAGCATTATTTGAATGCCACGCAGATGGCTTGGCCCGGGTTTTTCTAAAACTGTGCTGATTCCATGTTTTGATGGCTCTCCGCTAGCTCATTTGAACTTTTAAAAATAGGACGCCTGCTATATTTGGCAGGTCGCTGCTCTGGTATGAAGGGACTTTTAGGGCCATGCTGATGAAGCAGCTGAGCACGGCTCGAGGGTGGCCACCAGTGAGCGATGAGTCAGGACGCCTTTGGCATGCTCCTCGCAATATTTAAAAAATGAGTCCATGTGGGAACTTTCTGTTTATTCTCAGGAGCAGGAACAGATGGGAATTATGGGAAGGCCTTAGTCTTTGTTCTGACAGATTATGTAGTTACATCATCTTCCCCCCAGCCTTCCGCAAAGTCAGAGACCGTGTCCCTAAGTGTAATTGAATAGAGGAAACAGGACAGAAGTGCTTATGGATATATTTTCAGGATTCTAGTTTTATGCCTTGGACTTAACTTTCCTTGTAAGCTTTACCTGGGCAGCTGAATACTCTTTCTTTCCAGAAGTGCACTGGAGAGTTATGCTATAATTCTAGGAATTCTGATTGGGTTTAGTTTTAGTCTGGTTTAGTTAGTCCTGTGTACACAATGACAACACACAAAAAGTTACGTCACTCTCTGTGCCTCAGTTTTCTCATCTGTAAAATGGGGATAACACTAATATCTTATATATTTGTGTGAGGATTAAATTGGTAACTGCAAATAAAATGTTTTGAAGAGTGTCAGGCATATGGTAATAAACACACTATGTGCTATCTATTATTATTTTTTTCTACTTGAAATTGCCTTTTTTTCCTTCTGTGAGTATGAGTGTTTGGGAGGGTCCTATCTGCACTTAAATTTTTCATTTGAGCAACTGTGTGTCTATCTTGGAAGTCCTTAAGTAGTAGGCAGTTAGCAATTAACATTAGTCAAGATTCCTCTTAACCTTTATGTACTGAAATTCTCCTTGCTTCAATGACATTTTGTGGCTCCCCTCCCCCACCTCAAGCAATTTCTTGAGAGCTTCAGGAAGTTTTGGTTGAGTATAGCATAGAAACATGAATTCCTGTCATGTCCTGATAGAAAGTACCTCTTCAACATTCTCAGCACTCTTATGTCCTCCCATTGAGCACTCTCTCCTTCCCTTGCCTCATTCCCTCCATCTAGTCACCCAAGCCTAGCCCTCCACTTCAATCACTAAAATGTTGTGCAAGCCATCATCCCATCAGAGTAGTTGGAGAGGTGGAAAAAGTTGAAGTGTGTGATGGGGATAGAGTAGGGGGAGGAGGCCGCTGGTTCAGCTCCCAAGTGTTGGAGAAAAGTAAGAGTGGATAAGCTCCACTGGAGAGGGCTGAGGGGTAGAGCTCTCTCCACGCTGCATTCAGGAGAACAAGCTCGCTATGAAGAGAAGGGACAAAGGCTGAAGGTTGTGTTCTGAGCCTCAACCAGGGTCCTTCTCTAGGATGGTGAAGGTGAAGGCTGCCACCCTATCCTGGTTTAGAAGCCACAGATCTCTCACGAAACACAAAGATGGCCAGTAGGACTGCTTTTGTGGGCCTATGGCCAGTCCAGTAGTAGCACAGAGCCCCATGTTCAGAAAGGCCTCATGTTTGGGGTTTGATGCTCTGCAGTTGTTATCTTGAAACTGCTCATAATTTTATCATTGAATTTGTATTTTGTAAATGGAGTCCAGAAACATAATGGAACACAGTGGTGCTGGAGGCTTGGAGCATCAGCTCACTGTGGTCCTTCCTCCTGCCACCTCCTTCCTTTCCCAGGTTGGGTTCTTGGCTAATGGTTGCCCTGCCCACACCCTGTGACCACTAGTACCTTCTGCCCTCTGCCGTCATAGGGAGTCTGGGTACTGGTGCAGGAAGGGTTGGAGCCAGGAGAATGTGCCCTGCCCATCTTGGTGTAGGGCATCACTGTAGCCACCTCTGCTCTGAGATTATAATGTTATGGCACATTTGGAGGGTGACTGGGCAGGGATATGCTATGGGTCAGAGTGACAGGTTCACAGGAAGACCAGTTCCCTGCCCCTAGCTGGGGCACAGCATGTTGGTCCCATGTTTGGTGGGATGAGGGGAACTTAGCAGCTGGTGGGCTGCGCACACACATGCATGCTTGCACCCAGTCACAAGATGGGGCCCTCTGGTCCCCTATGAGGATCTGCATTCCCTTATAGTTACACACTTCTGTTTCCAAGATAGTGTGACATTAAATAGGAAATAACAAACACCACGGCAGCTCAAAGGAAAGATTACAAAACAGAGGAAAATGCTTTTATTTTAGGATTTATAATAAACTTCCCCTGCCCCTTCTTTTGACCAAGGAGCCCTACATTTTCATTTTGTCGTGGGCCCCACAAGTTATGTACCCAGTCCTGGTGACCAGGTCCAAATGATCTCTGGCTGTTTTGGGCTGACTCTTTTCCCAGGTCTCAGCTGATGGAGAGCGAGAGGAGGGTGTGGATGAGGTGCCCGCTGTGTCTGAAGTGGCCAACTGGGGAGGGCTGCACATCACTTCTATCCACAGTTCATTGGCCAGAACCCAGTGTCATAGCCACGTTTAATTGCAGAAGAGAAAAGATCCAGTCAAATGGGATGTCTGGGAGGAAGAAGTGAATATCAGTGTTGGTGAGCCCTGGCTGTCTCTGTCAAATCCCCCAAACACGGTTCTCTTCTCTGTAATGACATCATCATGATCTAACCACGGGGGCCAGCCATCTCACAGGTTCTTGTCCCTTGTTACTTTATGGTCAATGTCTTTTCAAGCCATTATAGTTTTATCTTTGCACTCTTCTTTGATCTGTCTACTTTTCTCCATCCCCACTTCTGCCATCCTAATTGAAGCTCTCATAGTCCCTCAGTGATTTCCAAACACTTTGATCATGCCCCACTATAATCAATAAACTGTAAGCACAGGCCCCAAATATAGGTACCTTTGTTTAGAACTAACATCCATGTACCATTGTTTTTCTCATTTTTAGATATTAGTAAAACTTAATTTCTTTTTGTTTCTTTAGAACAATTCAGTTATGTATTTTCCCTCAGACCTCAATAGATGGCCATCTTGTGCATTTCCTGGGGGTACCAGCCCCTCACATTGGTGATCACTGGCTTAGAAACCTGTGATTGACTTTGACTTGTCCTTTCACTTTCACTCTTAGTCTAACTTCCCTCATCTCATTTCCTCCCTGTGGCCATGCATTCATCCGTACACAGAGAATTACTGAGAGACCACTGCATGCCAGGCTCTGTTCTGGGATATATAAGACTGAGAGAGTTCCTGCCCACTTAGAGCTTATTCTTGTGGAAGTGATTGGGAAACAGAAATAAACAAAATAAATGTGTCAAGTATGAGTGATTGCTCTGAAAAAAAAAATAGAGCAAGGAAAGGGGATAGAGAGTGATGGGGTGGGGGTAGCAGGGTGCTATTTTAGAAAAGACTTTGCGATGAAATGACATTTGAGTGCCAAATGAATTGAGATTGAGAGCCACAGAGCAATCTGGGAAGACGGAGGGAAGAGAAAGTGCGAGTACTCTGCAATGGAAACATAGGAATGGACCAGCCAGGAGACCAGGGGCCTGGGGCAGAGGAAGCTAGAGGGAAGCGGCAGGAGAGAGGGTTGGGGAGCCAGGCAGGGGCCATTTCCTAAAGGACCTTGTAGACCGTGATACAGACTTTGTATCATGTTCTGAGGATGATGGGAAGACACTGGAGGGTTTTGAGTAGAAGGAGAGCATGATCAATTTTACACTTCAGGAGAGTCACTGTGGCTGTTGTTTAGAGAACAGACCATGGGGTAGCTGTGAGGAAGGAAACAGGGAGGCCACTTGGGAAGGATTTCAGAGATCATGTGAGAAGTGGTGATAGGATGGAGTAGGATGGTGGTAGTGGGAGTGGGGAAGTGGTCAGATCTGAGTGGTATTGTGAGGGTAGAGTTAATTCTGATATCTCTTTCATACTGAAGACACTTTGATGCCTTCCTAGTACCCTTGCTCTCAGGATAAAGTCCAAAACTGTTAACAAGGTCAGTAGGGCTCCCCCCAGGGCCCAGCCCCTACCCCCTTTCCACCTGCTACAGTGAACATTGCCCTTCTAGTTCTCTATTCCAGCCCCCCATTTGTATTGCTTAGTCTGCATACTGGTCCCTCCACCTGAAATATTCTGCTCCTCCCCCTAGTTAACTCTTACTCTTTTTTCAGATCCCATCCCAATCAAAAGTCCCACAGAGGACAGCTCTCTGACCTCCCTCACTCCGAGGTGGCCCCTCTTCGGCCTTCCTAGAGTCACTCTCTGCACAGCACACTGTCCCCCATTTTCCTTATCGCTCCTTTACATGTCCTCAGATGATGATGTGACCACCCTTCACCCCTAGTAGACTGCAAGCTTCAAGAGGGCTGGGACTCTATTGTTTCTGTGATTGTAGCTCTTACCCCAATACATACTAAACTCAGTGACTCTCATGGAATAAAGATGCATGTGAGGAAGTGTGGATGGAAGGAACAGGGGGGCTTCTTCTGGAGCACACACACACATCAGTGCCTTGGGCAAGAGGGAGCCCTTTCAAGGGCACTCATTCTAGCAGTTGGACTGGTGCAGACCAGCGCCTTAATATTGAGTACCAGGTGGGGGGCTGCAATCTCATTTGAAGTCGCCAGCTAACAAAGGCTTGTGGCATACGTTATAACTTGTGTTTTACTTATATCTCTACTTGTGTGGGATGTAAGAAGAAAATTATTCATTCTTCCTTCCACTACCTTATCAAACACGATTTCTCAGATACCTCTTTCTCACTCCTGGATGAAATCTCTGGTGGGTCCCATAGGTTTTCAATCCCCTTCAGTCTCAAGTGCGATCTCATTTCAGTAAATAACACGTACCATCCAGTTTAACTAGAGAACTTCAATCATTTATTCAATTTCAAGCACGTTCCCTCCCCATTCCCCCACTCCAGCTTGTCTCTCTCTGATTGGGACATGTACAAAGGGAGGGGGGACAGAGAGGCACGGTGATGTCCCCTGTCCTCTTCTTTTCTTCCTTTCGCTGCCTCCCCCAGTGTAGCTGCCATTTCCAGTCCTTCCATAGTTGGTGCATAGTTGGTTGAGGACAGGGCAGGGCACCGCTCACTAGATGGGTGCAGCTGTTACTGGCCAAGAAACTTCCCAGGTATAGAGAATATTCAGTGTTGACTCTTATTTTGGCAGCTCTCATGGTCCCTCAGGGACTTTGTGTTGCTGGGACTCTCTCCCCATTAAGGCCTCTGATGAGGGTGAACATCCTCTGGCTGGCTTCTCCCTCAGCCCCCTGGCTTTGGTACAGTCCATCCCCTGATGGGATCTACTGCCCTACAAGTGGTCCTCCTGGGCAGAGCCCTCTCAGGACCACTCAGTCCATATGCCTTCCAAGATCCACACCTGGCTCAGGGGAAGTGTGCATGCATTTCAGACTCTTCGACACTGAAAGTGCTGGTGGTTCCAAGGGCATTCAACTCTTCTTACGCTGCTTCCAGGGCAGCAGGTTAGCCACAGGCTCACACCTTCCTACCTCCCCAGGAAGGAGTCAGATGGCTGCCTTTATGTCCCTTAAGCTCCAAGGAGCATAGGCCAGGCTTTTCATGGTTCTCATAAAGCTCTTATCACCTGGTTTAAGATGAAGAGAAAGAACCCCATTCCTCTCACTCTTGGTGGTGGGCAGCACCAACACTCCAACCACTCTCTCACCACCTTCAACTTCTAATGAATCACTTGGCTTTTCTTTTATGGCCTGTAGTTGGCTAATGGGAAGATGCCCTTATAATTTAAGGGTCTGATTTGCAAGTTGTCTTTTTCATTTTATGTAAACTTTTTGTTGAAGTATAACATTCATCCAGCAAAATGGGTACATTACAAGTGTACATACAGCTTGATGAGTTTTCACAAAATAAGTGTACCTGTGTAAACATACACATAAAAAAAGAAAAAACACCTGCTAGCCCCTTCGTGTTCCTGCCAGTCGTTACCCTTCCTTCAAGGGTAACCACTATCCTGACTTCTAGGACTACAGATTTATTTTGCAAGCCAAGAAAATTTTGAGAGTGGGAGGGGCTATGTGGTACCTTGTCCCCCCCAAATGGCTGCCATCAATTCCTTCTCTTCCTGTAAAGACATGTTTCCATTAAGAAGAGTTAAACATTCTTACACTCCCTTGAATCTGGGCTTGTCTGTGACTACTTTGCCTAATAGAATATTGCAGGTATGATGCTTTGCCAGTTGTAGACCTCGTCTTTAAGAGGACTGGCTGTTTCTAACTCTGTGACCCTCAGCATCCATAAAAGAGGTCCAGGCTACTCTGCTGAAGAGATAGGCCGTGTAGAGGAGCACTGGGGTACCACACATGTGAGTGAAGAAGCTGATCTTGAATGTTCAGCCCAGTGAAACCTTCAGATGACTCCTGCCCCAGCTGCCATCTGAGTACAAATGAGATTCTCACCCTTGGATCTTTAAACAAAAAGTTTCTTTGGTCCCCAGCTCCTATAACCTATCTAAGTGCAGGAAATGTGACTCCCTAGAGAAGAATTACTCACTAACTCCTTTCTCATTTCCCCCAGATGTCTTCTGCCTCTTCAAATAAGCCTTGACTCTCATTTCGTCTATAGAGCCTTGGCATGGAAGCTATTCTGTGTTTCTCTGATGAAGCAAAGAGGCAAGTCTTATTGACTGATGGGGATTAACCATAATGAGGATGCCTCGATTGTAACATGGACACTGAACATGTCATCTGCTCAGAAGCAGACAAAAGTCATTCAAATGACAGATTGTGGTGTAAAGTTCAGTAATGCCAGGCTTTTGCACAGAGGCTCAGGGACGGCTCTTATGAGGTTAAGTGTAATGGCATGGAGAGAAGGGCAAATAGAAAAGTACCTGTTGGCTCCACTCTGGTCCCACCCTTCCAAGGCAAATAGCTGATGATCTGCCAGACACATGCTCCCAGAGTACTCAAGGACAGAGGAAACTAAGGTAGACTTAGCCACGCCTGGATGGAACCAATGGTAGAATCATTTGTACTCATCCCTTGGAGAAGACCATTTTTCCTTTCTGAAAACTAAGAGTGTGTCTTTTTCTTTCAAACTTTGATGTGAGGTAGCAACGTCTCTAGGTTTCACTGTCAGTTTTTCTCTTGAAATTGAGATTTATGCAACTTTTTTTTTTTTCAAAATTGTGTAAAAAATGCTGGTTAGTTGTAAGAGAATATGCAAATAGAGACAAGATATCAGCAGTTATTGGAATCTGTGTTTCCATACTATCAGGTATGAGCTGTCATATCAATTTCTGTTCACTTTTACTATTGACATTCTGAATCCACGACCACATCACTGGGAACTTTCTTTTATTTAAACTACAGTACTTATCATTTATCAATATTTACATGCCTGCAGAATGTGGCTGTAACAAGTCATATCCTAGGAAGGGAGCAATTCACATCCAAAGTTCATTTGGCATTTTTTCACTGGTTAGACTTTCTGCAAGGCGTATAAATACTTTGCCCACACTGCATCAGTGATTTGAAGTATTATGATTGCTCAGGGTTCCGGTTGTATCATGTATATTAGTACTCTATGATATGTTTTACCTATTTCCTATTATCTGAAGCAATTTCTTTTGAACCTTATCTGGAAGACATGCTAGAAATGTGAAGAACATGGAAGAAAGGAAAGGAAAATGAGTAAAATGTGTTTCAATTATCTGTTGCTATGTAGTAAACCACTATGAAATTTAGTGGCTTAAACAACAATGATTGATTATGTTTTGTGATTCTGTGGGTTGGCTGGACTGAGCTGGGCAGTTCTCCTCTACATGATGTTGGCTGAAGTTACTCATGTGGCTACATTCAGCTAATGGCAGGGCTGGAGCTATCAGTTGGATGCCTTGGTTCTTCTCCACATGTCCTCTTCATGTTATTAGCTTGAACTTTCTGATAAAAAAAAAAAAGATGATTTCAGGGTTCCAAGAGGAGAAAATTAGAAGGTGCCAGCCTCTTAAGGTCTCAGCCCAGTACTGTGAAATTAAACTGCATCAAGTCCACAGCATGTTGTTGGTCACAAGAAGTCACCAAGCCAGCATAAGATTCAAGGGGAGGGGAAATAAATTCTACTTCTAAGTAATAGGAACAGCATGTTCATGGAGGACAGGAGGAATTATTAGTAGCCAACTTTAGCGACATTTACCAACAACAGGAAGTGGGAAATACAAGGAAATTGAAAAAAAATAAACCCACAGAAAAACTGAAGAAAGAAAATGCAAGAACATAATAGGAATACTCTTCAAATATTCATTCATGTGTATGTCCCCAACATTTAGCCTAGAGTCTGGCACAAAGAGGCTTTTAGTTAATGTTTGTTAAATGAATGAACTTGATAAAGTGTCTGTGGCAGAGACTGGCTAGTTACTCATCAAACTGATTGATGTTCTTCTTGGGCATAAAGACAGACTTCACTTCCTAGCCTCCCTGTGGTTAGGAAAGATCTATGATTTCTACCTGATGGAAATTCAGTGGAAGCACCATTTCCAGGTCAGATCCATAGAGGCTTCTCAGGTGGAATCCTTCATACCCTTTCCCCTTTCTAGATTCCGGTAATGGAGATAGTCTCCAGGGTGACATTTTGAAGATAGTTAAGCAACAAGATGGAAGGAGCCTGGGCCCCTGAATCACCACTTTCAGGAGACCCACCTGATGAGAAACACCCACTTTACATGGTTATATTAACAATGAATAATCTAGTTTGTGCTAAGCTGGTGACATTTTAGGGTTTATTTGTTACAGAGGCCAGTATTATCTGAACTAACACATGTATCTCCCAACCCTCCTAGCATTTCAAGGGCTACAATAAAGTTCAGATTCCTTAGAACTGATGTTAAGCTCTAGTTGGTATAGTGGAAAGTAAATTTTGAACCACAGTGGGGTAGGCAGACTTCTAAATGGCCCCCATTGATTCCCACCTCTTGGAATTCACATCTTCATATAATCCTCTTTCCCTGAATGTGGACAGACCTGATGCCTTGTTTCTAATTAATAGAATAGATCAAAGATGATGGAAGGTCATGTCCATGATTAGATTACAAATGACTGTGACTTCCCTTGTGCTAGCAGATTCTCTTGCTGGGTTTGATGAAGCAAACTGCTGTATTGGAGAGACCCATGTGGCAAGGTGTTGAGGATGGCCTCTACCCAACGGAGGAACTGAGGCCCTCAGTCCAACAACCTCAGTTAACTGAAGCCTCCTGAGAGCTCCATAAATGAGTTTGGAAATGGAAACTTCTCCAGCTGAACCTTGAGATAAGACTACAGCTTCAGTCAGTATCTTGGCTGCCATTTTCTGAGAGGCCCTGAGGCAGAGGACTCAACTAAGCTTTGCCCAGATTCTTGACCCACAGAAACTGGGAAGTGAATTTGTGTTAAGTTTCTAAAATTTGGGGTAATTTGTTGTGTAGCAATAGACAACCAATATGCTCACATATTTGGGTTTTAATCTGGGGTTTACCCAACAATCTATTAACACTGGTAACCTTTTACTTTCAAGTAGATAATCTTAGAGATAAATATATGTTGAAGTGTTCTGGCTCCTGTTTGTATTTTTAAACCATGAACTTCTAGAAAAATTTCCCTGTCACACTGCTCTGCTTACCTGATCCATTATTTACTATGAAGAAACTTCTATATGATTGTTTAAAATCTGTTTGGTTTGGTGTTTGAAATTGTTGCAGGAAAAAGTCTGTAAGAGGAGAAACAGGGAGAGGCAAACAGAACTGAAACATGAGCGTTGTGTACCAAATGACCTAGCTGAAGAAATCTGGAATGTTCTATATCCATCTGAAACACAGGAAAACCAATAGATGTTCCAAAAATAACAGGGAGACTCTAGGAAAGTTATTTATACCTTCATCCTGGTCAACAGCCTATTTTCAGGAGATGAGTTAAGGTCTGTGGAAAGAGCGTGGAGCAGCCTGTAGATGAAAGAGAGAGAAAGAAAAGTAAACACATTTAGAACATCTGGTAGCAATGGCTTTGCAATCCTTCAAGACAACTGTTAACTGAAGCTGGAGAGAAGCTGACCCTTCTGGACGCAACTTGTCCAGATAGTTGTCTGGTTAGTTCCCTACTAACCCCTGACACTGAAGTCATATTTCTTATCCTGCTTATAATGAGTGTTTCTCTTCCCTGTACTTAGAAATAGTGTTTTGTTTCTGTGTCTCTATTGAAAGTATTGGGGAGGGGGAGCTAGAACATGATGGTCACTTCATGTCAAGAAAAACAAAAGAGGGATATATTTCATATTGGAAGTGAAAATTAGGTGTTTAAAAAGCAGGTTGTAGGCCTGCTTTCCTCATTGATGTTTATCTCCCTCATCCTGGAAGGCATTTGATTGGGAATTTGATTTAACCTCTCTGCACTTAACTAATCTCATCTAAGAAGAGATTACAGTAGTTGAAACTTAAGATCTATGGCTGCCCTGAAGTTTTATGACTCAATGACTCTTATGGTGGAAATTTCAGGCCAGAAGGAAAGCCTCTTTAGAAGGTTTCTTTAAAAGGAGAAAGATGACTGATTGGAGAAAAACTTTATAATTAACTTGCATGATGATGCTACAGGGCAATTTGAAATTATGTTAAATGATGAGGATTCACCTCAACTGTACTTTTAATACAACCATAATATCATTCTTGTTTGGCTAAGCGAAAGGGAACTTTCCCTGTTCTGACAGCTGAGCCTCATCCTAAGAAAAGATTAACAGGAATTAGCCTCTTCCCCAGTGACTCTGCGTTTCTCAAGTGCTGAGTCACATGGAAGAGACTGATGGTGCTGAAAATATCCAGTCCACCAGGCTGTGAAGTATCAAAGTGTCTTCTTAATTTGACACTAATTTATGAGTAGATCCCAACATGAGCTGTCCCTCCACAGGGATTTTGTTGACGTGTCTCTTAACCTCTTTATATCACATTACCCATACCCCTTTAAAAAACAAACTCATGATCATACTATTGTATTTTCCCACTCAATGTTTTTGGCCTCCCCAAACAGCCCATATTTACCTGGTATTTCAACATGTAAAAGTCTTTTAGTGTCTATATTCAGTTGGTTAACAGATATCAAACTGTTAACACTACTCCCAGATTTATTCTTGTTTCTCTTTCTCTCTTCTTCACCATACTTTCCATGACTTGTTTTATCCCAAGGTTCCATTTACAATCTATATGTAGATATCTTCTAAATGTACCTCTTCTGTCATGTATGTTAAACCTTACCTCCACTTTAATCAACTTTATGCCCCTCAAACTCAACATGTCCCAGAGCAGAATTCATCATATTCCTATTTAAGCTCCTCTTTCTCACTTCTCTATTTTGGTTAATGGCACCATCATTGACCAAGATGTCACCTAAGGCTCTTCCTTTTCCCTTACTCTTTCCACCTGGTTACCATACTCTGACAGTTTTCCTTTTAACCATTTCTTGTATCTGTCACATCCCCTTAGCTCCCACTCTTCCTGCTTTGTTTTAGCCCTTATAATCTCTAACCTATACCATTGCAGTGGACCCTTGGACTTCCCCAGGCCACATAGTCCCAGGATGAGGGTAAAAATCAGGCCTGAGACAGAAGTCAATGTTAGTAATAAACTGATCTTTTTTAGAATCATTAGATTGCCCTTGAATAACCATGGCATATCTACTTTTTTTTTCCTTAAAGAGAGTTATTTCCCAGGATGTACTTCAATCCCTCAGACACATCCCAGGTCTAGCAGTTCCACCCCACCCCCGAGCCCTCCACGAAAATAGGCCTGAACCATGGGAAGAACACAGTGTGTGCTCAGGAGTGGGCTGCTGAAAGCTAATAAACCAAACCACAATTTTCTATGAAGATTTTTGAGATAAAGACAAGAAACTTATTGACCAAGCAGGAAAAAAAAAATATTTGAGTGGATTTGGGATACCAGTCCACTCTCTACAATGTTGTCGAAGACATTGTTCTAAAAACAAAACAGTTCATGTTTAAAACTTCCCTGATTACAATCTCTCGTGATTAAAATCTTCAGTGATTTACCAAAACATAAAAACAATCTGGAGTCTTTAACAAAGCATGTAAAACTCTTCAGAACCCAGTCATAACCTCCTTCTCCAGCATTGCTCATGGAACCAAAAAAGCTCCCCCAGATCTGCAGATTCCTAATCATCGTGTTTGTCCATGAACCACCTGCAGTGTATAGCAAAGAGATTAAAAGCGTGGGCTACAGGTTCAGACAATTCAAGATTCAAGTCCTGCCTCTGCCTTTACCAGCTGTGTAATTTTAAGAAAGTTAACTTATCTAAGCCTCAGTTTATATATCTGAAAAATGGGAATAATAATAGTGCCAATGTTGTGAAATTGTAGTCAGGAATAAATGAATTATAAGTATTTTCAATTTGCCTCCTTTAGTGTCTCCTGGCCATGGTGGGTGGTGGGGTGAGGGGTGTCTTTCACTGCTTACTTGGCTTTTGAGATCTTTGCTGGCTACTCAGGGTAAGGAACGGTGGAAAGAAGAATAGTGGCATTCTGTGTGTACACAGATGAGGCAGGGAGAGGAAGGAGGAGAAAGACAGTAGGACAAATCAGCAAGAGGACAGGCGCTGGAAGGCTGAGGGAGAGAGAAAAGATAAAAAGATTTTGGAAAAGAACAGTGTGTGAATTAGGTTTTAATTAGTCTTCCTGTATGTTTCATGATAAAATTCCCCCCTCACCATCATCTCAAGAGATTTTCAGTGCTTTTAAAGGCTTTTGGTAATTAGATTTTTGTTTCTTTTGGATATGCTGAGACAGAGGCTGGCCTCAAGGCAACCCAATTTTATTTGGGTTACACTTAAAACAGTCAGGTCATTCTGGCCTACAGGGTAAATGACCAGTTTCTTTCCAGGGGAGAGAAATTATGATGGAGGTGAATATAATTCATATAATTTTCTCATTCAGCAATTTTGGAAGTTGTCTTTATCTTTTAATTTAAGAATTTGAGATTAGAGCCAAATTACCTGTGTTCAGATCCTCACTCTTCTGCTTAGTAGCTGTGAAAACTTGAGCAAAGTATCTAAACTCTCTTTCTCAATTTCTTCATCTATAAAATGGAAAAGTGATATCTTATCCCACTAAGGGTTGTTGTGGGAACTAAGTGAGTTAAAACATTTAAAAAGCTTAGAGCAGTTCTTGGTACATAGTGAGCGCATCACAAAAGTTAGCTATTATAATATTTTTAGTTATCTTCCAAAATAGGTAACTTAGTTCAGAGCATACAAAAGACATTGAAAGTTAATACATACACATATTTATATAATTATATTTGTATATTTGTTAATACATATAGGTATACATATATGTATATGTATTAGAGAGAAAAAGAGGTGAATACTTTAGTAATTAACCCCACGAGACTTTCCAACATTTATTTATTCATTCATTCAAGAGATATTTGTAGCACCCCTACTATGATCCCAGCTTAAAAGGTAAGACTCTAAAGATGTGCATGCAAATATTGCAGTTGCTGAGACCAGCACCACTTCAGACTCTAGAAAATACTTGATGATGTTAACAGAGAAAGCGAAGAACATTCTGGGGAGAGGATGAAGTGTAATGATTTGTCCAGAGCCATATGTTTTACCAGCACACTTTTGAATACAGCAGGTCAATCCTCTAGTCCTTTATTCTCTGTGCTTCCCCACCTGTGCAATGGAAATGATCACAGCAGTTTCATAGAGGGATTGTGAGGATTTGTGAGTTAAATATGAACTCTTGCTGGTTCAAGGATCCATAAAACAACCCTGGTTTTAAGGCAGGGGGATAATGGAAGATGGCACATTTTCTATGTGCCTTGCATCGGTGTTATAGTCATGTCTTGTTTTCTATTAGCACTCATTCAGGGGTGCCCTTGGAACTCCTGTGGCTGGTCCTGTAGTTGAGGCGGGCTCTCTTAAGGGATAGGAAGCTACCATTAAAATTCAAGGATGAGGACAGGAAAGCGGGGCTGGGAGTTCTGCAAACTATTGATGTGTTGAGGGTCAGCCACTTTATTAACATATCTGTGGAAGAAACCCAATCAGGTAGTCCTCTGGCACATGAGCCCTTTGTTTATCAGCATCCTGTCTCTCGGTGTGTTTGTGAAAATATATGTGAGTGCCACGTGTACTCAGAATTCTTACTTCTGCACTGTGAGACCTATGTCAATTCCCAGCCCTGTTTCGTTGGCACTCAGGTTCAACCCTACGATAGCAAAGATGGGGAATGAAAAATCAGAACTATCTTTATAAAATTTTGACCGTACCATCCTCCTGAAAAGGTTGCATCCAAGAGAGCACAACCAGTACTGCTTTTGCAATTTCACACCTGTAATGGATGTGCTGTATGAGAAAGTGTAGCAGGGGCAGTGTTTGTGTTTGTGTGGTATTGATAGTGAAACAACCTGTGGTCTCTTCCTGCTTTCAATCAATCTTCCCACTGTTGCCACTTGACTTCCTAAAATGAAAATTTCATCTGTGTCATTGCATTGCATATGAACCTTCGATTGTCTCCCTTTTGCTTGCCTTGCATCGCACAGCCTCAGCCTACCCTTCCAATGTCACCTTCTGGCGTGGCCCCTTCCACACTCCATAATCTAACCAGCCTGGACAATCAGGGATTAGATGAGGCAGACCCCATGGTAGCTCAGATCACAGGTTTATTTAGATGCAGACTCTTGATTTGAATCAAGGATCTCACTATTGTGTAGCCTCAAATAAGTTACTTCAGTAACTTATGTGCTTCAGTTTCCCCATATATAAAATGGGGGAAATAATAGTATCATAAGGCCACTGTGGAAAGGAAATACAAAGAAAGTGCTTAGAGTAGTACCTGACACATAGCAAATACTATGCAAGATTCGGGACCATTATTATTATTTACAATGATCTGAATGTGGCTTTTTCTCTGACACCTCTGTGCCTTTGCACATGCAGTTTCCATAGCCTCTAATGCCCTCTCCACCTTACATGCCTAAAGGCTAACTCACTTTCAACACCTCTCTCAAGTGTCCTAACTTCCTGCCTCTCTGTGTGCATATTCCACTATCTGGCACTTACCACAGCAGATTATTGTAGCTTTAAAAAACCCCGTTTTTTCCCTATAAGATTGTGACTTCCTTGAGGGCAATGGTTATCCTCATTTTTGTATCTCTAAGTCCCAGAATTTTTGGTGTGAAACAGACCTAAAAAATTATTGATGGGTCCACAAAGAAAAAAAACTTGTATAAAAATGTCCATAGTGCCATTATTCATAAGAGCCCAGAAGTGGAAACAACCCACATATCCACCAAATGATGAATGGATAAACAGATGTAGTCTGTCCATTCAGTAGAATGTTACTCACCCATAAAAAAGAATGGAGAACTTTCACATGCTAGAGAGACAAAGGAGATTAGTGATTGCTTAGAGCTAGGGGAGGGGATGGCGAGAGTAGGAGGGTATAGCTAAAGAGTATGGACTTTCTTTTTGGGGTGATGAAAATGTTCTAATATTGATGATGGTAATGATTGGACAACCCTGAATACATGAAAAATTACTGAATTGTATACTTTAAGTGAGTGGATTGTATGGTATGTGAATTATATCTCAATAACTTCCCCAAAAGGAAAAAGTATTGATGGAATGTGGAATGAATGGGTGGATGAGGGGGAGCCGTTTTGCTTTAGTGTTGAATATGAACACATCCAAGAACAAAATCTCAAGTGGCTGCCTCCCTGAGCAGGGGCCATTGTTAAGGCTCCTCGCTCCCTTTCTGTTTCCCCTCTTCTCTCCTACTTAGATTTTCTATTCCTCCTTCACATGTAACCCACTGCTTAAGACAGTTTATGTGAGACCATGAAGGGGATGGTACCTTCTTGGGGAAACTGGAACATGAGAGCCCAAAGGGACCCTGGAAACATCCTTTTGTGGGAACGCAGTTTTACTGATAAAGAAGTGGAGGCTCAGAGGGGTCAAGGACATTGCTTAACCTCACACTTTCAGTTGTCCCTGGAGTGAAATAAGAATCCAGTCTGCTGTTCACCTGTTCAGTGCCATGCTTACCACATGGCCTGCCTTCTTCACCTCCTACGTACCTACCTCCAGGTGAGAATGATCTGAAAGCCAAAGTATGTAGAACCAAACCACATACTAAATGGCTCAGATTATATATATATATGTATTTGTATTTATATTTATATATACACACACATACATATACACACACACACATACACATACATACACACACTTTATGTTCATTCTCTTCCAAGAACATTTCAGATAAAGATAACATCTCATCACATTGAATTCCTAGAGATTTTTAAAATTTCTTTTTTGGCACTTTTTTCAGTTTTATTTAATTATATTACTATGGAGTATATGATATAGTAGAGAGACTGCAGGATTGGGAGTCTGGAGATCTAGACCCCCATTCTCTTGCTGTCACTAATTAGCTGTGTGACTGGAGCAGGACATTTAACTGCTCTGGACCTCACTTCTCTCACTGTAAAGCTAGAGGTTGGATGAGATTCCTCCTTTGCTCTCTCCCTCCCACCTCTCTCTGCGGTTCTATAATTTGATAACTGTAGGTTGAAATAAAGAGACTATCAACTAAGACTTAGAGCTCTTTTTTGTGTAGAGATTTTCTTCCAGAGATACTTGTGGTAATTGAATCTGACCAGTATGAACAGTTCTTCAACAGCGTGTGAACACAGGAATAATTGATGAGGTATTTTTTGTTCATTCTAAGTATCATTATGCCATTTCGGGACATGACTGCTATGATAATAAGGGAATTAGAACCAAGATATACTGAAATGAAGGCAAGAGATATGCCAGACACCTTTACTTTTCATTTTAACTCCCACAACAACCTTATAAGGAAAAGAATATTCACCCACTGTACAGATGTGAAAAGTGAGGTTTGGTGAGATAGCCTAACTTTCCTAGGGTCACAGCGAATTATGGGTACCACAGGGATATGGGACCAGGCCTGCCCTACCCTCGGAGTTACATTTTTCTCCACCCTATTGGCTTCCCAGAACAGCAGCTTTCTTAAATAAAGTGTCAGGGATGGAAAAAAACCCCTCTATTTTGGGGTCTAGATCCCTGTCACTGTCATTACTTCTAATGCTCAGTCCTTTCTCTAAGATACTCTATCAGTTAGGTATGTTACTTGATCCCAGCTAATTTCTACTTTGCAGTAACCTCTCTGTGGCATTGATTGACCTAGTTTAGCTAGGCAGAGTTTTGTGGTTTAAATGGAAGGTGGATGAAACCTACCAGGTCTAATCATGAATTAGTATCTGGAATCCTTCCTGCTACTTGAAGCTGCTGGCTTGATGCAGTTGTAGAACTAATACGAGAACTGCCA
This sequence comes from Camelus bactrianus, assembly GCF_048773025.1. NCBI lineage: Eukaryota > Metazoa > Chordata > Mammalia > Artiodactyla > Camelidae > Camelus > Camelus bactrianus. Next base: position 30,566,023 of record NC_133575.1, read on the forward strand.
GTGGGAGACAAATAATCTTAATAAGAGGAGACCCCTTCCTGGGAAATTTTCTAAAATTTGAAAATTCTTTCTAACAGTGCTCCCAAATCACAACACACACAATTTGAATAGTTCCTGTCACACTGTATCTTAATCTGGGACCCACAGAGGGGCTTGAGGTGGCTGTGAGGCTCTGAAAATAATACGCACTCTTTTGTGCATATGAGTTTGTTTTGGGTGGGGAGAGAATCCATGGTTTTCATCAGACTCTTAAAGGGCTCCATCAACGAAGAAAGGCTAAAACCCCTGGCTAGTTTCGAGAAGGCTTCCTTGATCCCTGTCTCTTAGAGCTAGTCCTCTTGAAGAATTTGTGACTTCTTTCCTCTTGAGGAAGGTAAACTTGGGTCTGCATCAGCCCCAGCCCTCCCAGAAGCAGCCTGGTGGAGAAGAATGTTTGAAGTCAGCAGATGTGTTCTCCAGTCCCCACGGCACCACTTTTTTTGTGTTTCTGTGCAGAAGTTGCTTAACTCACAGCTGATGGTTAGCAAATAAACAGAGGTCCAGCTTTCCTGGCTGTTAAAACTTTGAACTTCCTGGTGCTGGTTGTAAATAATTGCTTTCTCATCCTCCTGGGCCACCTTGGCTCCTGCCAGGACTTCCTTGTCATCCAGAAACTAAGAAGTTTTTGTAACTGAAGTCTGATTCTAAGTGTGGTTCAAAAGAACACACTGGTGGGCTAAACAATTGGCTGTCTTTGTAAGATCTAACCTAACATATAACTCTTCTCATTGACACATGGATTTAAAATATGCACTTTATAGTACACTCTCTTGGTGGCTGGCCTACGTCCCTTAGCACTCACTGCCCCGTACAAGTTAGTGATAACCTATGGCAGGTACCAGAGGCTCTCTACCTGAAAGTTTTCTCTCAGGTTCTGCTGGTGGGGCTGACTGGAAGTGCTTAGCTGTTAACCCCCCTGGGAGAATCCTTCAGCCAATATTGGATGGGAGTTCATTGTAAGTACTCTACCTTCCCCTCTCTTGGGTAGGACAGTTATCCATACCATCACCCAGAAGTCCCTAACAGGGCTGAGCCCTGACTCCCCACTGTGAGATTAATGAGCCCTGTATTGGCTTCTTTCCCCCTACCTGTGTCACTTTCCCACTTCCCAACCAGTGCCTCCTGGGGTCACCTCCCAAATGAACTACCTGTACCCAAATCCTTGTCTCAGGTCAGCTCCTGGGGGAACCCAGCCAAAGACACACTTAAAAATAAATATTTACACATATGTTAATGTGTATGTAATATTTTATAAATGTTGAGAGAAGAAAAATTTTCATATACAATCTCCTCCCCAACATCAATAAAAAGGCAAATTGAGAAATGTGAGATTTAATATTCCACAGTGGGCTGTCAGCGGTTTCAAAGCCCGAAGATGTCTGATAAAACATGTAATTTATTCAACCTCATTTCCTATGATCCTCCAGTATTTGCTTAACTGTATTAATACTGTGGGACTCATCTGCCTTAGTTGGAAACCCTCTCCTTAAATTCTTTTTTAAATTAACTAACAAAAACTTCTAACAAAAACCTCTGCTTTTGAAATGTATATCATCCAATATTTTTCTGTGCTTTGGAAGGAACATGTGGAAGGAATAGTCCCATATTTCTCATAGCATGAGACAGATTTTCCTTACCACTTTTCTCACTCCCCTGCCTGCCCTTTATGAACTCTCCTTAGCCTTTCCTTAGCATCTATCTACTTTCCAGGAGGAACATGTAACATTTTTCATTCATGACTTAAGTTCTGCATTACCTATGGTTGCAGGATGCTTTTTAAGATTTGGCTACAGGTACCCAAACTAGCTCACCCCTCCTGGGAAATCCATCTGTAGCTTTATATGGTTGATGGAGCTGCTATGACTACATTAGAATTAGCACTATGCATGTGCTTTTCTAAAGGAGCCAAGAGCAACCAGAAAGGGAGATGTGGATTGGTTGGCTCTATTTCTCATTCTTTTTACACTGGAGATATCCAGGAATGGTTAATACATGGACCTTGCCTTGCCACCACACAATCCAAACAAAAGTCTTATTTAGAAGACTATAAGTTGGCAATGGCAAGAGTTCCTACAGCTCTTCTTTGGGTTACGTGCTTATGTGTTCAGGGGGAGGGGGTGAGGGGAGAGAAGTGCATAGTATGTGGGCAGATAAGGGCCACAGTAAAGCTCTGTTCCTGTCCATCCCTGTTGTATCTACCATGGCCTGTCTCAGACAGCTGTCACCACATGCTGCATAACAAATCACCCTAAAATGCCATGGCTTAAAACAATCATTTATTTCTTGCTTGCGTGTCTGTGCATTGGCTTGAGGTTAGCTGATCCAGGCTAGGTTCAGCTGGGTTTGATTCCAGGCTGCAAGTTGGATCCAGGTATGCTCCTCTGGTCTCTCACCCTCCTTGGATCTGCAGAATATATGTGGTATGTTCTTTTCATGACAATGAGAAGTACAGGAGGGAAGGCTCATTTCAAGCCTCTGCTCATGTCATATCTGTTAATTTCACTGGTCCAAGTCAGTCACACAGCAAAGCCCAAAGTTAAGGGGCAGAGAAGTATTCCACCCTCAATGAGGCCATGGCAAGGTTTACATGTAGGTGTATAATAACAAAGTAGTGAAAAATTGGGGTCAATGATTTGGTCTACCAAATGTTCTCATCTGGGCACCCAGAATTTTAGATAGGCCATCTAATGGCACCTCTGCGTGCCTTAGCATTGTGTGTTCATATTTCTGAATCTGCTACTAGACTGAGAGGCCAGGGCTAGGCTGTTTTATCTTTTGAGTCCCCAGGACCTAACAAAGTACTTAGCATATAGGGCCAAAGCAGTCCAGTGTGAGCACATGGGGTCTTCAGAATAGAGTTGAATTGAATTGAAATGACTTGTGGAAAGCCTTATAGAATGTGCCTTTTATCCACTCATTAGACATTGTCCCTTAATACAGTATGCATAAAGCATCTACAAATTTCATTTGAATCTTCTTACATTCACAGTAAGATACAATTTTAAGTCATCTATCAACTAATCTTTCTTTTAAACACAAGATACTTGAATGGCAATATACAAGAGTAATTGTGAATGTTGACTTTCCCAGTCTGAACTCATTGTTCAGTTTGGTCCCCAGTTCTCTTTTTATTCCTGTTTGATAGGAACTATCACTCCTTAATAGTCAAAATTGTATAGTTTATTTTTTGGTTGTTGTTAAATTATTTTATTATGTCAAATTGGTTTCTAAACTATGCATCATTATCTATCCCAGAATGTACCTAGGACAATGATTACAGACAATTCATCCTCTCCTATCTATATTGGTTTGCATAATCCATGCACCCTTAAAACTTTAATGGCTACATTTTTAAAGAGCTGACCATGTACCAGATACTGAACTTCATCATATGTATTTTCTCACTGGGTGACAACGAGGTTGAGGATAGGGTATACCAGGGACCTTCCCCAGCCAGGCTGTCTGATTCCAAGCCCACACACTTAACCACTAGGCTATATTGCCTTGAGATCTTTAATCTCCGGAGTATTAGCAAGAGCATGGACCATGGGCAGGAGTCCTCAGCTCAAGTCCATCTCCCTTTCTGACTTCCTTTGTGAATACTGGAAAAAGATTAGACCTTTGTGAGCTTTAGTTTCTTATTTTGTAAGTAGGAACTCACAATTACCTTATCACGTGAGGAAGTTGTATGTGGAAATACTTTAGAAATGTAGCATCTGGCTCAAATTGTAAGGAATCTTTATTGTATTCTCTTCCAGTGTTTCCTCTAAACTCCTGTACTGACCATGCTTCCATCAGAAGTGATTTTGCTTCTTTGTTTCCTCTCCACATTTGCTGACAAGGCACATTTGGTCTCTTATCCTGAGAAATTTCATTTCCCTTGAGCCTTTCTATTTTGTTTGTTGAACAAACCACACATCACTAGCAATGTCACATTTCCAGGCTTTCTTGATATTTCTTGATTAATTTCCCCCTTGTCCTTGTGGCTTTGCTGTTTTCCCAGGCTCGCCCCTCAGAGGAGCTGCAGATTGTGTCTGATTGTGTCTGTACTTGCCAAAGGCCAAATGGGAATTTGAGAGCTTCAGTTTTTTTTAAAGTTGGTATTTTATCTAATTGGCTCCAAATACTTTATTATTTTTGAAAAGATAACAGTCTCATTAAAAAAAAATCTTTGACCTAATTAGTCAACCTTACAGTTTCTCTTTGGGGCTTTCATCCCTCTCTCCATCTCTCAATTCCTGGGTATGTAATGGTGAGACCAAAACAACACAGTCCCTGCTTCCTGTATTTCACAGTCTCACTGTATGTGTATGTGCATGCTTGTGTGTGTGTGTTTATGATTGAGCTGGTGCTAAGTAGTTCTACTTAACTTGTGTTGGCCTAATAAAACCACAAAAGCAGACCTTACATGTTAATGGAGCATTTGTGCCGAATGCACATTACTCGAGCCAAGGTTTCCTAGTAATTTGAAAATAATTTGCAAAGCACTGGGAAAATTGAGCCATTGTTTGACCTGTGGTTGTGTAGGCATAATGTCCTCTCTCATACTCTCAGTGTCAGTTGCAGTTTAGTTTCAGCAAAACAATATTATCCATTAATTTAAATCAATGTTGTTAATTAGAATTGCACTGGTGTTATAGTTCTAGTTACATTAATTTGTACATGTTTAACAGCTTCAAAATGTAGACAAGCTAAAATATAAGGAATCTGTGGTGTTATGTTTGCATGTAATGAGCAATATTTTAATTAAATACTTTTATTCGAGTCAACATCTAAGAAAAAATTTTCTTCAAAAAGGTCTGTATATTACTCAAATTTGAAAAGCACAAAAGCTTCAGCTTTTTCTCTGAACCATCACCAATAGAGACAGCAGTGAAGCACCTCTGTCATTCCTACTTTTTGCTATACAGAATTATATTGTATATGATATAGTTACCTATCATTATAAATAATAATTTATAAAAAATAATTATAAATAAAACATATATACACACATATTACTGTATATATAATATACATGCACACCCATGTGTTACAGTACAGAGTCACATACCCCAAAATATATATGTGTATGGTACTTTGGGGAATGCCTTAAGAGATTTTTCATGGGAAATTGATTATGGCTTACATACTGGATTTAGAACCCACGTATTTGATGTGTCTCAACTATTTGAATTTGTTTTGATATAAGTTATTGCTAATGGGAATGTAAAATAGTAGAACCACTTTGGAAAAGTTTCGCACTTTCTTATAAAATTAAGCATAAACTTACTGTAAGACCCAGCAGTCCTGCTCATAGGTATTTACTCACAAGAAATGGAAATGTGTCCACACAAAGACTTGTACACAAATGTTCATAGCAGCTTTATTCATAACAGCCAAAACTTGAAACAGCCTAAAGGTTCACCAACAAGAGAATAGTTAAAATATTCTGCTAGTTCATACAATGGAATACTATCTAGCAATAAAAAGGAATGACTTGATGCACAAAACAACATGAATGACTCTCAAAGCCATTTTGCTGAGTGAAAGAAGCCAGACACACACAAAAAACACATACTGTGTGATTCCATTTCTATGAGCCTCTAAAAAAGATGAATCTAAGTTGTAATGACAGAAAGCAATCAGTAGTTTCCTGGGGCTGGAGGCGGTATCAGCTGTGAAAGAGCACAAGGAAAATTTGGAAGATTATGAAAATATTCTATATCTTGACTGTGGTGATATATACATTTGCTAAAAGTCATGAACTGTACACTTAAATTTTTGCTTTATGTTGCTTATATTTCAGAAGGTTGATTATAAAAATGGAAAGCAGTTTCTAAATTGAAAATAAATGATATTGAAAGTACTCATCATCAATTCTGATGCCTTTGAAAGAAATGCTATGCTTATCCCCATGGTCCATGCACTGCTGACATTCCACTGCCTTCCCTTGTTTTGGAAGCACAGACCTGGTGCTTACCTGTCTTTTCTCAAGTGACAAAACCAGTGGCCAAGGTCAGTCTAGGACCCCTGTCACTCAGCCACAAGCCTTGTTCCTGTATTTCTCATCACCACCTTTGTAAATGGTTTCTCTGCTTTCTCAACTAATATCAAAACAGACCTTCAACTGGCTGCCCTTGGGACTAAGGTTGAAATGTTCCCCCAGTTAAATTCAGAGCTGGCACCCAAAGGGTGCTTGTATATACATGTATGTTTAAGCCTAGATTTTTCATTAGACTCATAATTAATCTTAATTAATTTCCTAGAATCACTATTCTATACTTGCTTTGTTTTGTGGGAGTCCTTGGGCCCAAGGAAACTTACTTCAGTGTTCCTTGTTGCTGGGTTTGTCTGGGAGCCCAGCTGTAATGGAAGCTGTTCTGACTATCATGCCCCTTGGAATGGGAAGATAAACTGCTCGGAGTGTCGTGCGCCATCTTTTTCCTTCATTGCTGTCTTCTTCAGCAGGGAGGACTGCTGACAGCTGAACAGCCTGCCTCATTAGAATTCACTGGGCGAGCTGATTCTCTGTTTAAGTGATGAGGGAATTCTTGCACCAAGGGGGTGGAGGAGAAGTTCATTGCATCAGAAAGCTGCTTTCTTCCTGCTTTGCTGTTGGGGGCAGGGAATGGCTGGTAGACAACCTAAAATTACCTGTATGAGAGATACCAGGAAACACCAAACCCACCAAACCGTTCTTACACCAAGAAACAGTGAAGATCACTTCCAAAGATCTGATCATTTCATTATGTCACACACACCGTATCTTCCTTTTGAAAAATGGCGACTACACTTTATTCCCTTCAGACAATAGAAAGCCTATGCCAAGCTGACATTTCTTTACTCCTAAAAGCTCCATATGCACAGGAACTTTGGTCCTTCACCGAAGGGGATGGAGGAAGGGAGAGACTGTTCTGTTAGGTCACACTGAGGCTTTAGCCTTCTGCCTGTGATAACACCATGAAAAACTCCTTTCTGCCACTGATTTGTCTGACACGGTGCAGAGCAAGACCTGGGTCTCTCCATTAGCTTCAAGCATTAGCCTTCATAACTACAAGAAATCTTCAAGACCATCAAGTCAAACCCCTTTGTTTCACGAAGGAAGAAGCCAAGAGGTGACATGAAAATTCCCCCAGTTACAGAACGGAAGACTCTGAGAGCCTTGCTGATTTTTTGATCCTAAACACCACATTCTTCGTAGGGAAGGTTGGCCCTCTCCACAGTCACACCAGGATGATTCTAGGTTATAGACTCTAAAGCAGTTGCTCCTCTTTGATCTTAGTTAGATTTGAGCCAAGTCAGTTTATGGTATGGCAAACTGAAGAGCATGAAGGAAATGTCCAAAATGATTTCTCAGTCCTGAAGGAGTTTGAGTTTTCTTCTCTCTTTTTAAAAAGACTTTCTTCTCCTTTAACTTTCTCTTTCATTTTACCCTTTTGTTTTCAAACTAAGAAAGAAACACGTTGTTGGTTGTAAAAAATTCAGACAATAAAGAAGTGCATTTTCTACCGGTTATGTATTGCTACAAAACAAACCACCCCAAAACTTAGTGGCTTAAAAAAGCAGCATGTGTTTTGCTTTCGAATCTGCAATTCAAGCAGAGACAATCTGACTCTCCACCCCAGAATGCCTGGGACCTCAGCTGGGAATGACTGGAAGGCTTAGGGGCTGGTTAGGTATTTCTCTCTCTTCCCTCTTGTAGTCTCAAATCCTCTCCATGTGGTCATTTCTGTGTGCTTTCAGCATGGTAGCCTCAGGGCAGTCAGCCTCCTTCCACGGCAACTGGCTTCCCCACAGCAAGCATCCTAAGAGACCTAGCAGAAGCTGCAAGGCTTCCCATGACTTACCCTTGGAAGTCCCAGAACATCACTTTTCCCGAATGCTGTCTGTCAAGTAAATCACAAAGGTGAACCCAGTGCGGCAAGTGGGGCACTGATGGCAGTAGTAGCAAAGAATTTTTGACCATCTTCAATCTTCCATATGGTTATACTTACAAATTCTGCATCACACACCCTAGAGGTAACTTCTGCTAACACTTTGGTGTGCATTTGAACATGTGTATTCTCTGAAAGTATAAATACCACTATTCTGCATGTGAAATCTTTGCATTGGGATCTGGGTTAGGTTTTGTTTTTGTTTTGTAGGATTGTGGTAAGGGGTGGAAGGAGGCCATGTACTGTAAGTTCCGCAGTTCTGCTATAGGCTCCTGCTTTTCCAAACCCTAAAGCCCTGCTTCAACAGTGCAGTTCTCTCGGGAGTTTTATCTATGGCTGAGCACAAAAAAATTCACGATAAGTATTCTCAGTGGTCCTTGTGGTGCTTTGAGTAACTCAGAATGTTGTAATCACATATATCATCTCATTTTATCTTCCCAGCTGCCCATGAGGTCAGTACATTGTACCTGAGTGGAATTACATTGTACCTACTATTATCAACTGATAATGCTTCTAGCCCCCATTCTTCAGATGAGTTTAGAGAAGTTAAGTAACTCACCAATGTCTCTTAACTAGTAACTGGCAAAGCTGGGCTTCAAATTCTAGTCAGCCTGATACCCAAACCCATGCCCCGAACTCCTTCCATTCATCCTAATTTTATAGAGGAAATAACTAAAGGTCAGAAAGTCATCGTCATGTTTCATTTCCCAGAGTGGATGTAACGGGCACAGAAACATGACCATCTGATTCTGATATTCTAGAGTGTTAACCTCTCATGAAGTGTGTTTTGTGTTGCCTATAGCAACAGCCTATTGCTGCTTCCACTTGCGGGAACTACTTCCACAGGCTTAGCATCTTGAGTATCTAAGAGCAGTGGGAACAGTATTGAGTGGAGAGGGCTGGAAAATTCCATTGGATTTTCTAACAAACTAATAGATAAACCTGAGAACAACTGGACCCTAAATTAGGAGTTTAGGAAATAGTTAAATTAATCAGAGGCACAAACACAATTTCAAGCCATCATGACAGGGTGGTTTTTTTGTATTAATTGTGTCTTCCCTTCCATTAGAGCTATGAGGAAGCTCTGGATGCATCATTGGGCTAAATTTGGGACAGGTCTCCTTTATTTTTGATCACCTGTTTCTTCGCTGTGTTTTGACTTTATTCAACATTCACATGCTACCAGTTTCGTCCAGATAGAAGCTGGACTGGTCAGATCCCTACTGACAAGTCGAGCCACTGCTATCAGGGGGCTTTCCAGCCCTCTGTTGGCAGCTGTGCAGTGTTCAGACCAGAGACCTTTTGCTTTGTTCTGCATGGACTTCCCCAGCTGTGTTTCTATTGCCTGAGCTCTTTCTGTCCCCATGCACTCTTTCTTAAATCCATGCAGGGCTGGAGTGCAGCCACAGTCTACAAAGTAGTGAACTCAGCTGGGGCCTGCTGCAAAATGCTTTCTACAAAAATGTCTGCTGCCTCCGGATGTCTATACATGCCCTTGGCCCATGAATGCCTGTCATTGCTAAGGTGAGGTGAATTTGGATAGCTATCTCAGGCTTCAAGAGAGAAAAGAAAAACTTTAGTCCAGAATGCTGCCTGGAAGACTTTCCTCCATTATTTGTTAATCCTTTTACCTTTAGCTTGTTCTTTTGTTACTGAATTCATTCAACAAGCATTTTTTGAGGTCTTCTTCTATGCCAGAGACTGGATGAATAGATATTGGACATGTAAGTTCAAACTGAAAATGGTCCCCAGACCCATGTTCTGGGAACTTACAGCACAGTGGTGAGGCTTCTATACTCTGGCTTTTAAGTGTTCCTTGTTCCTTTCCCTTTCTCTCTGCTAGTCTCTTCCCACTTCCTGTTATAGCAGAAGTTACCTCATGTAGGTATTGCTGTTAAATTATTAAATTCTCTCTAAATTTCCATTACTGTTCTTACAAGTTATTATTATTATTATTCATTTTGCAAGTTAGTGTTATTTCACATCAAGTTGATTTGTATTTATATTATCCTTTAATTTCATGATGATGTCTATTCTTTTATTTCTTTAATCATTTTCAGGATCTTTATTTATATTCTCCTTCAGATCCTTCTATTAATTTTAGTGGTCAAGCTATATTATTTCTCTTTGTTACATCTGCCAACTATTCCTTATGGTCATTCATTTCCTTGTGTAGCTAGTCATTTAAAATTTTTTTTTTATTGTGAGTCTACCTTTAGATTTTGTTTCCCTCTGTGGGGGTCTCTCTAGTCTTCAGAGTAATTTCACACTCACTTTTGCCAAGGCTCTAGCGTCTCCTAGGCCCTGGATCAGTTTTTATGTTAATTTCTCAGCTTCAGTTTTCTGTACACACAGGTAGCATTAACTCACACTTCACATCTATAAGAAATAAAGGTTTAGGTTCTTGATTTTGTCATAGATGTCCTTTTTTATTTACCTTCTTAAGGTCCAGACAGACAGCAAATATCCTTATTGTTTCAGTGAGCTGGTGAACAGTGTCATTGTGTGCCCTTTTAATGGACAGGAAGGATTTCTGAGGCTCTAAGCTCTAGGCAGGTGCCTCAGTTTGAGCTTCCACTTTGCATGGGCTTGAGGCCACAGTTTCTGTGTGTAGGAGGGTGTTAAAGCCTCCATCACAGTCCCTGGGCTGAAGCTCTTGTGGGACTCCATGGCACCGTGGTATTTACTGATCTGACTATCATTTCCCTCTTCTCATCTGAAATTTGGGGATTTTGCTTTCTTTCAGGCCAAGCTTTGTGCTTTTATAACATTTGCATGGAAATAGTACTGTTATCTAGACTTCCTATGTTTATAGCAGGAAAGTTTTCTTTTATTTAGTTCATAATATTTAAAAACTTATTTTGAGTGCCTATAATATTCCAGGCACTGTGCCTATTTACCTGTTGTCATCACTCAGAGCCTGTGTACTTTCTCCAACATGTTTCATTAGAAACAACAAATTAGAAGATGGGGTGGCCAATACTGCTGGAGACAGGTACAGTGACACTAGCAAATAGAGCTGATAGATGATAATAGCAAAGATTTGAGGAAAAAAGCTATTAAAAATAAGCACAAACAAAAAACATGATGTTCTGGAGCCAAGTAGTGTGAACAAACCAAGCTATACATCTTTATCACATGAGAGCATCATCTTATTACGTCATAATACGACAGCTGATGTTTGTAATGGTGTCCTTGTGGAGGAATCTTCCCCTAGTGGAAACTGTAGGTGCTGTTGTCACCGTATGTTTAAAGCATATTGATATTGTGTATCAGCCACCTAAGGAACTGTGAAAGCTCACACAACTAAGGTGTGGGATGGGGATTGTGTGTGGCAGTGGTGGAGAAACCTGGATGGGTTACCAGGGAGAACATGGGTGGGAGATGATCTGTTGATGATCTTTCAGTGGGCTTTGGTTGTGTTAATCATATCTGTTCTACAGAGAAACTTAGAACTAGATGTTTCCCATTACCTGGAAATTGGAATTGAATGAGAGGCCCCCAAAGCAATACTGGACTTAAAATGAGAAGAGATGGAATTGGGAATGGATGGGGATAATGCTATAAAAAGGAGCCAAAAGCAGCTTCATGGATTCTAGGGAACATGGCAGAACTTCTTTTTAAGTCTTAGGCTGCCAGCAAGCCTGGGCTGGTAGCTTAAAATAATAAACAGGAAGTCCAGCTTCACCTGAGGCCAGAAGCAGCCTTGGTAATTTGCAAGTGAACACTCAGGCAATTGAAACAAGACAGACAAAAGGGGTCAAGAAGGAAGGGAATAATTCCAGAGACCAGAGGATCATTGACATCAGGGGAACAAAGACGATACCTGCCAAGGCATTGGCAACCAGCTAGGATGGTGCCTTCCTTGGCTGGAGCAAAGACAAGAGGAGGACACTCCAGGTCCAGGCTGCTGCAGAAGACATGGGTGGTGCTATGCTGAGATTGAGTGGTGTCTGGGGAGAATGCCAAGCCTTACCCAGAGAGAAGTGAAGAAAAAGCAGCCCTGAGACGAGGCTGATTTGGCTCCAGATGAACTTTGAAAGTAGGTGAAGATTGCTTCCGGCAACTGCCTTTGCTACACCAGCTCCTGTCTCATAGGGTCCTCTCTTCCTATCCTTAGCTCAGTTCTCTCAGTCTGTCTCTGGCTGTACTAAACTCCTCCCCACCTCCACCACATCACTGAAACTGTCCTCTTAACATCACCAATGGATGCCAAATCCAGTGGAAACACCTCAGTGCTCATCTTATTTGACACTGTGCTGAGATTGGCAGTGGAACTGTAGCGAGTTGAGGAGAGAATGGGAGGTGAGGGTGTGGAGATGGTAAAGGTATTTTATGTATTTTCTTCTGAGAAAGCACAAGAGAAACTTCTACCAGCATTTGGAGAACTGGGACATGGAGATTAGGGTCTTGAATTTAGCTTGGCTTTAGGTGGGGCTGCTTCCTTCCCTAAAAGTGGTGCTGGTGGGAGGAGTGAGAAATACAGTGGTGGCTAACTCTTCCTATCTGGGGAGGACAGGACTCAGAGACCACAAAGGTGTTTACTCTGCCCTGTGGCCCCAGGTGACATTAAATAATGATTTCTATTTATGTCAATAACTTCTCATTTTTGTCTGTTACCTTATGAGGGAATAAATGGATATACATCATTGAATATTCAAGTCAGATTAAGTTATAAGTTGTTTTGGATTTCAGCTCTAAACTCTGTCACTTAACAAGGTAAGCAACCAGGTTAAACACAGGAGAGTTGGCAGTAGACTATATGAGTTGACAGATGTATTCTACTTAGACCTGTCAACTTACATATTTACATCAATCCAAAATTCTTCATAATAGCCAGAAAAACTGGAAATAGTCGAAATATCCATCAGTGAGTAAATGGATAAACAAAATGCGATAATTCATACAATGGAATTCTACTCAGCAATAAAAAGGAATGAGCTACTGATAGACATAACAGCATGGTTTCTATCACTGGATGGATTGTAAAACTGTTATGCTGAGTGATAGAAACCTTGCACAAGTGAGTACAGTGTGATTCCATTTACATGACTTTCTAGACTATATAAAACTAATCCATAGTGATAAAAAAAATCAGAACAATGGTTGCCTCTGATTGTTACGGTTAGGAAAGTGAAGGGATATGAGGGATCTTTCTGGATGATGGTCATGTTCTTTATATTGATAGGGGTTTGGGTTGTACTGTTTTATGCCTTTGTCAGAATTCAGTAGTAATTTAAGTTGTGTGTGTTTCATTGTATATAGATTTAACTTCAAGAGGAAAAAAACAAATATTGAGCTTTAGTTAATGATATGTATATGGATGTATTGGGGGAAGTGAATTGACATCTTCAACTCACTTTGAAATGTATTTAGAAAAAGATGGGCTAATAGATGGATAAAGGGATAGGTATGTAATAAAGAAATTATAGCAAAGTGTTAATTGTAGAATTGAGGTGTTGATATGGGTGTTCACTATAAAATTCCTTCAACTTTTCTCTGTTTGAAACATTTTCATATTAAAAGAAAAAAAGCAAACCAATTCAAAATGAACCTCACTCGGGGGGCACTTCATGCCTGGAATTCTGAGCCCACCCCTGGTTGAGTTGCCATCATTGCTACATGTATCTTCTGCCCCCTCTTCTCTTCTGTCATTGTTATAGTCTAGCAACCTCTTTAAGCTGGCTTTTATTCTTGGACTTGCCTGGGGGTCATCTTTACTGCCTACCCTTCTTCCATTGGAGTTACAATATAAATGTACAGTTGTTGAATGGAAAACACTGGGAAACAATATTTCCTTAGAAGCTGCCCATGGTTACTCTTGGTTGCATAAGGAGAGAGATGCAGGGACTTAGAGATTGATAAATTGGTGAACATTACTCCCACTTCCCTCCTTCCTTGCCCCCTCCTCTGAACACCGCTGAATTTGTAATGACACGATCTTTCCCTGCCCCAAATTGTATTGTAAAACCAGAAAACATACATTCTCTGGAACTGACATTTGTTTGGCCAGAGGTTCTGCTACCATTTGCCTGGAGGTTCACATCCCCCTGTGTGGGGCTGAGCTGACACCGCATAACCCATGACTTTCCCACCATTGCAATCTCTTGCATGTGGATATTACACAGAATGCCAAGTGTAGGTCAAAAGAGGCTGCCAGGAAAACATTTTTTTTTTTAAAGCTTCCTTCTCCATGCTTGTCAGCTTGCAAACAATGCTGCATTTGATATTTTTCCTGTGCCATCTCAAACCTTTTGTGCAGGAAGATGAGGCATAAATAAATGAATACATATGTAAATCTTTATTTTGAGGCAGGGAATTGTAAGTTAACTCCTGCCTGACCATGTAAAGTTGTTTCTATTGAACGATGTAGTTGAGATTAAGGACGCTAATGTATTTGATCTAATCTGCACCAAAGTCACTAGGTGAGAAAACTGTTGAACCACATCTCACTTTCTAAGGTAATCAGAAAGCATTTGTGCTGACAGTTAAGATGTGGCTTAGAGGGCCCCTCTGAGGGTCAGAGTTGGCCTTGGAAGGAAAGCCAGGTTTCAGCAAGGAGGGCCAAAAGCGTTTGCAATAAGACCAGAAAACAGACATGAAGCCCTGTTTCTGTGGCTGGGCTGATTTGTATTCATTCAGTCACCAAATGTTTATTGAGCACCTACTTTGTGCCAGGCATGGTTCTTGGGCTCTCAGGTCCTTGTGTGTGGTCTGTTACATGGCACTGTTAATTCTGTGTAGTTCAGCTCTTCTGCCAGGCTTCAACACTTCTGATTATGTTTTGTTCTATTCATCCCAGCAGTTTTTTTCACCTCTGTTGTCTCACTGGGTGAGTCATCAGGCCCTTCATGGTTGGTTAAATGCAGATGTTCTGTGACTACAACCAGAGCTTAGAAATGGCCCAAGTGGCAGACCATGAGAAGGTGGCAGGAACAGCAGCCTTGGGCTCCGCCTTCTGCCGCTTGGCAGCTGCTAACTCCCCCTTGAAAAGCCAGGCAGTACCTGATGGTGCCAATCCAAGAGATGCCAGGCTCTGGAAAGAGATGAGCTTTTGTTGCTATAACCTTGGATTTTGAATAACTACCTACCGTTAGCTAGTCAGCTGGCATCCCTGTGCACATATATCATTGGCTTACTCAGGTGGTGGGTGGTGTCTTTTATGCCTGCTAGCCTGGGTGAAATGTCTCAAGTTGACTTGTTGATAGCAGTTTGTTGGCAGAGGCTGTGAGACTGTGGCCCTGTGTTCAAGCCTGGGATCTGCTAGTGGCCACATTCCCCAGGTGAAAACCCTTTACTCATTCTTACTGTTTTGCCATCTCCTTTCTTGGCTTATCTACTCCAGACTGCCCCACAAAAGCCAGTCAACAGTGATACAAAGGGCAATCATGAGGTGGCTGTAAATTACAACTAGAGTAATGCTTGAAATTCTTCCTTGAGGACCTAGCTCCTCTTTCAGCCAACTTCACATGTTTAAAAAGTTTTATAAAAGCTGGTGCCTTTTCTTTTCCCTGAGATTGCTGAAGAGGAATCTAAGGATTCATCTGCATCTGTGTACATTTGTGTGTGTCTTCTAATGTGAACATATGTTTTGCATGAGGAATGATTTTTCAAGGCTATAAGTGTGAAAAAGAAAGGTAGTTCAGCATAAAATAATAGTTACCATTTGTATCAGTTAGCTGTGATGTGTAACAAATCAACCTGAAATTTGGTGGCTTAAATCAACAGTCATTTATTTGTTTAAGATTTTGTGGCTTCTGTTTTGAGCTGGCTCAACTGGAACTGGATGGTCTAGGATGACCTCACTCAAATGTGTGGAGTCTCAGGAGGGATGGCTGGGACAGTTGGGATTGCTGGGGCCTCTCTGTCCACATAGTCTCTCATTCTCCAGGAGGCTCTCCTGAGCTTCTTCACATGGTAATGGAAATATTCCCAGCAGTGAGAAAGAGCAAGCCTCAAGCTTCTGCTTACATTGTATTTGCCAATATCCCAGTAGCCAAAGCAAGTCAAGTGACCAAGCTTGGACTTCAGTGGGTGGGTTAAAAGACTCAGTTTTTTGATGGGAGGAGCTGCAAAGAATTTGTGGCCATTTCTTTATAATCTCTACCACACTATGGGTGATGATATGGGAATAAGCACAGGTTTTAGAGATGGAAGACTCAATCAGATCACAGTTCATCTGCTTAATAGCTAAGTGACCTTAGATAATCAGCTACCTCTTCTGAATCTGCTATCTTATCTGGACATGGAAGAAATAACCACATCTGCCTCGCTGGATGAAATGAGATCTTTCATTTATCCATTTTTACAATAAACATGTCCTGAGCCTATGTGCCAGGCCCAGGCTATGCCAGGCATGGGATACATAGTAAATGTCATGTTCTCGCCCTCAAAATACTTTCACAAATAATATTCACTGTAATGTCATCGCCATGAGGATGAGATCTTTTGAGAAGCCATTTAGCCTCTTCCTCACTTTTTTTCCTCATCCCAAATAGGAGATAATTATTAGCAATTTTTATAGGACTCTTGGAAGAATTAAATGAGAAAATTCTTGCAAAGCAAGTTAGCACTGTGCCTGATACACAGTAAATGTTTAATAAATGTTAACTTTTGGTATTGGTGTTATTACAATTGCAAGGTTACCTTCCTTCTACAAGCATAAAGCCTACCTCAAATTAAAAAGACAAAGATGGGTGCCTTCCTTCAGCCTGTATCACTCTCTCCCCACTGCCTTCCCTCAACCCACAACCTCCAGGCATGTGGAGAGGTAGAATTGAGCTGTCAAGAATGCCCCCCTCAACTGTCCCCAATCCCCAGTCCAGCAATACAGAGATCAGTGGGGAATTTCTGAGGGGCTGTCTCTCCTCCAGTCTCTTTCTCCTGGCTGGATCAACAATATAATAATCAAGGCATAAAATCCCAACAGAGGCCTGACAGGAGGTTACCCTGCCCCTTCTGGAACATACAGAGCTGCAGAGAACATATTGAGGTAGCCTCTGCCATTATGGTAGACTCATGGGGGAATTTTCTGTATATTGAATGGAAAACTGCCCCCTTCTTAACTCAGAATAAGCCTACCATTAGTCCAAGGTGCCTCAAACTGTAGCACACATTGGAATCCCCTGGAGGGCTTGTTAAAACACAGAGTGCTGGGTCCCACCCCAGAGTTTCTGATTTGGTGGTTCTGGGGTGGGGCCTGAGAATTAGCATGTCTAACAAGTTCTCAGGTTTTGTGGATGCTGCCAGTCTGTGGATCACACTATGAGTAGCTTTCTATTAGTTGGTTTCAGAGCCTTTCAGATGTTTAAGGACAGTGAGTGAGTCCCGCACTTTCCTCAGTCACCTCTTCTCCAGGTTAAGCATGTTAGGCCCCTCACTTTTCCTTTTCCTGTGTCAGGCTCTGTCCTCAGTCCTGGGTATCTAAAGATGGAAAATATTTAGACCTAGCCCTCAGGGAGCTTACAGTTAAATGGAAAATAGAGAGAAAAAAATCACTACAATGTGACCAGAGTAAATGTTTCCTTCATGCCTACTATGTGTTGTGGCTGTCCTCAAAGGCTGGTGATTCAACAGTGAGCAAGGTGGCAGAGTTCTTGCCTCACAGAGTCCTCAGGTCAGTGGTGGAGACTGACCAGTAAACATGAAATTACTGTTCAATGTGGTAAGAGTGTGGAGAGAAAAGGCCAAAAAGCTCTGGAAGCAGAGAGCAAGTACGCCAAAGTCCAACAGGTGGCTGGAGTGTAGGGGAAGGCTTCTTGGGAAAGGTGATACTCAGATGAAACATAGACGACAAATAGGAATTAAGCAGGTAAGGGATGGGGTGGGTGATTCAGGCAGAGAGAGGGGGTATACAGGAACCTGGTGCAATTCAGGGGTCCTGTGAGGTGAGCGTGGGCTAGAGGAGGGATGGCAAGAAGCTGGGGTAGAGCAGGGAGAGACTGCCACTTTCCAGGTGGACATTAATAATTCCTGCCTTCACCAAGGGCATCTTGCTTCTTTCCTGAGGATGGTATTTGACATCTCAGGCCCAGACCCCACATCCAGTCCACTCTCCATTTGGAAGACAGAGGGCAGTTTTGCCCTGCCTGTTATCTGGACATCTGGGGGGAGAGCTGGCCCAGGATTAAGTGTTGTCAAGAGCCACAGCAGGACATGTCTGGCCTGGGGATCTCATCCCTGTGTCAGGGCCAAGTGCACTGTAGTGAGTCATGTGTGCACTACAGTGTGTAAGGGGGGGGTAGTGAGGCAGTTTGGAAGAGCTTAAGGGGAATTCTATGGACAAAATCTATAGAGAAGTAGAAAAGACAAAGGTAATGCACAGTTCAAGGCATCCCATGATGCTGTAGTCTAAGTTAAGGATTGGAGAACCTGAGCTCCATCTTCAACGCAGATTTATTGTGTGACCTTGGACAAGTTGCTTGAATTCTCCGTATCTCAGAATCCTCAGCTATGAAAAGAAATAATAAACCCCAGTTCACAGGGTGGATAGGAGACTTAAATGAGGTGAAGCTGTGAAGCTCGTGGTACAGAGCCGGCACTCAGGAAACCTATGTTTCTGTGCTGTGCGTGTCCTCCCGTGGAATCCAAAGAGAAATGGGCCCCCGTCAGGCTCGGAGGCCCAGCTCCAAGAATTGAAATTCCAAAGCTGAAGGAGCATTGATGGTAGGAACACTTTTCCTGCTTTAAACTTCTGCCAAGCTGAGTGTAGGAATGTTCAGTTGTTCTGTGAGCTGACTGTGTGCCTTGGCTCAAAGAGGCATGTGGGCACTGGAAGTGCTGGTGATCTTTGATGATCTTTGATGGAGAAAGTGACCTTGTTTTCAGAGCAAAGAGCAAAGCTAAGATTCACTAATAGGAAGACAGAGCCCTGAGCCTTGTACTCAGCAAGAATGTGAAAGGATTTCTATTGTCGTCTTCAGTCGACTGTACCTTAAAGGGCAGTGTGGTACACAATGCATCGTAAAAAGAGGATAATGATTTGCACCTCATTTTAAAGTTTGAAATTACTTTCATTGACATCATTTGCTCAGTTATTCAACAAACATTTATTCAGTGCCTAGGTTGGTGTCAGACCCTCATCATCTTGGGTATTCACCAATAGTCCTTTTAAATTGACTCCTTTTGGGGATTCTCCTTGCCCTCTGTTGATGTGAATAATCAGGGGTGACCCTAATTTCCTTTCCACTTCAGCCAGGCCTGGGGAAACTTCCATTTACATTCCTTCCCCTTTGGTGATGCCTGGGTGGTTAGCTTGCTGTGGTTAGTCAATTCTGTTGGCTAATGAACTGAGCAAAGAGGTTAAGGTCACAGTTTTCGCCCCCGGGGGCTGATTTACCTCTCCACTTGTGTACACCATCATTTCTCTTCTACCCCCAATGTATATGCTTCCTCCCACCTCAAGGACTTTGTACAATTTTTTCACTCTACCAAGAGCCATCTCACTCCAGACCCTGGTTATTGAGAGTCGATGTCATTTCCTCAGCAAAGCCTTACTTGCCTTCCAGCCCTGGTCACTTGCCTCAGTTTACATTCCCATAGTGCCCCATACATCCCCAATGTGGCATTTATTAGTATATATAATTATACATTTTTTATAATGATTAATGTCTGTCTCCTTGTGTCAGTTAGGGTAGTGTTCAACTGCAAGTAATAGGAAACTTGACTGATTGTAGTTTAAACACATGAGGGCTTATTTCTTTCCCATAACAAGACAGGCCATCCAGCACAGGTCTAGTGGCTCAATCATGCCACGTGGGGCTCAAACTCCTTTTCTCTTCTTTCTCTGCTGTCTGTAGCAAGTATGTTCAGTATTCATGTTTACAAGATGACTGCCACTACCCAGGCATAGCATCTGTATTCCAGCCAGAGAGAAAGGAGAATAGGAAGAATGAGCATCAGTTGACTACTGTTTATGTCTCATGGCCTGAACTGGGTCACATGGCAACTTCTAGCTGTAAAGGAGTCTAAAAAGTTAAGTTGTTGTTGTTGCTGTTTAGCTTTTAAAACGTATAGAATAGAGTCAAACCAGAGAGAAAGAGTAAGCCAATTAAAGTGGACCAACCACTAGTGCTTTCCATACTCCCTTATTGAACTTCAATAAGAGAGCAGAGACCATGTTTCTTTTGTTCGCCATTGTAGTAGCTCCACCTTGTACAGTATCTGTCCCATTGTAGGTATGTGATAAGCATTTTGTTAAATGTCAGAAAATGAATTTTTGCAGACAGCATCTCTCACTTTAGGTCTTAAGAGGGACCAGGAGAGGATAATGGATCAATGCCATCTTACCGCTGTGGGTAAGAAGAATTTAAAATAGACACCATCAGGGGTCCCACTACCCTTTACATTGCCTTTTCATGAATTAGGAAAAGGCACCCACCCCTTCCTCAAGACACGTTACTGCCATCTACTGGAAAATTATCTTAATAGTATGATAAATCTACCACTCTTATGATGTGAATGGTACCCCCATAGATGCAGTGAGGTCATTCACCAATCTGCACAGCCACGTGTGGCCACCTTGCAGGAAACACAAGCACACATCACCAGTAGGGTGGATGTGGCCAGTGAAGAAGCCATCACACCTGCCTCCTGAAGCGGAAGAGGCAGGTACTTCCTGTGGAGCAAGCCTGAAGATTTTACTCTCTTGCAAAGACTTACGTAAAGACTTATTTCAAGGTACCAGGGGTATGGTGAGAAGATAACCAGAAAGTGTGTTTGAGTTCTGCTCTTCACTTTCTGCCTCTATAATACTGTGAGAATCACTTAATCCTTCTAAATTTCTGTTTCCTCATGTCTAAATTAGAGACAAGAACTCCTGCTTCAAGAGATGTGTTTGAGACTCCAATGAGATAGTGTACATAAAAGGGTTTTGGAATCTGCTCAGCATTAGAAAAATGTCAGCAATTGTTAGCATGGAGAGCTGATAGGAAATAACTGAATGAGTGTTCCAGTCTTATCTCTACCACTGTCCAGCCACATGACGTTGGGCATGTTTCTTAATTTCTCTGGGACTCAGTCTTCTCATCTGTAAAATAGGTCTGATGGTATTCGAACCTACTGCCCAGGAAAGTTGTGAGGATTAAAACTAGTAATGCGTTCAATAAATGTTAACTACTCACTTTAAGGCAATTGTGCCTTGCATTATACTCTGCATTTTGCATTGTTAAATGTCACCTTTGACTTTTGAGGGGAAAAAAAGCAGAAAATGAAATGAAACAAAAGGGTTCTTAGGCCTTTTTGAAAAGAGAGCTGAGACTGTGGGAAAAGAGTGATTCAGTATATTTCTGTGACTCTGGGTCTGTTGTGATGTCTCTGCTGTGTAAAAAGGAAACCTCCTTTTCATAGACCTTATCATCCCCCTTTCCACCCCATCCCACCTCCAAAACACTCTTGGCCAAATCTGGATGCTGGTCCTAAGAGATTGTAACTAAAATTTCTCGCTAAGTGGTCAGTGAGATTGATTTTGTGGAAATTTCATGATTTACAAAGCAAAAAGGAACCAAAGGTAGGACAAGGCCAGGCAGGCAGGCAGGGTAGGTCAGGTCAGCCAAGCAGAATCTTGGTTCTTACATGCTCTGGTTCTCCCCTCCACACCCTTCCCCACAGCCCCTCTGGGATGAAGCCCTGTGACTGCTGAGAAAATCTGTCAGATACTGGAGCAGAGAAACAGAAGGGCAGAGGGTTTTGAAATAGAGAGCAAGCAACAAACTTGTTCTTTCAACTGCTGTCTAACAGCCGGCTTTCTCATGCACAGTCTCCCTGAGCCTGATGGTCTCACTGTCTGGTAACAATATTTTATCCTGTCCTCTTTTCCATTTGTCTCCTCTTCACCACTGCCAAGGTCCCCCCCCCCCCAATCTCTTCAGGGTATGGCGTTATGGGGAAACAAGATGTTTTCCCTTCATTTCTCACATCACATTTCACTGAAGTAAATAGTACTTCATTTTCCTTCCTTCTGCCCCACAGAAGGAAACCTGTGCTGAGCATCCGAGTTCCTGGGCTCAGTTGCTATGTGGCCTGAAGCTGACATCTTTTGTGCGTGCCATGGTTTATAGTAGAGTGGTTAAAAATCAGTTCCCATTCTGGTGACTAAATTTTATTGACTTTTCCAAGGCCTGTGGTGGGACTGACATGTCCCCCATTTAATTACTTCCTCCTTTTTGACAGCAGATTGAGTTAACCAGAGGACACACAGGTGGCTCTGGGACCAGGAAATTTGGAGTCGCCATGGCGAGGCCGCTGAGATGGGGCTGGGGTGAACACAGGCTGGGGATGGAACAACCTGCTGGCAGTTGTGAGCTGTAGTTTTACGGCTGCACTGGGGGCAATAACCAAACAGTGGGGCTTTTGGACTAATTTGAAGAATGCTTTGCATAAATCCCAGCTGCTAGCCATATGTCCAACCCTTGTAGAGGGGAGGGTGTATTTCCCTGAGCCCTTGTTTCCTTCTCTGGAAGTCAAGACTAACCAAGCCTCTAAGTGCCCAGCCCCGGTCTTTAGGGGAGGATGGTTGGCCACAAAAGCTTACCTGATTTAATCACAACCTAAATTTATATTATGCTTTGCCAGATTTTCCCTTCCCATAACGTTGTGTCATTTTGTCCTAATTTATGCCACAATGTAAGCCAGGTAGGAATCCCCCATTTACAGATGAGAACACTGAGGCCCAGAGAGCCTGTGACCAATAATAAAGACAAACATGTTGGTGCTTACTAGGTGTCTGGCACGCTTCTAAACCCTGGAGAAATTTCATTCATTTCATGCTTGTGTCAGTCCTCCAAGGCAAGTACTATTCTTATCCCTGGTTCATTGATGAAGGAACTGAGCCCAGAGTGGTTACTCAACTTTCCCACAGCCACACAGCTAGTAAGTAGTGTAACTGGAATTTAAACCAAGGCAGTGTGGCGCCAGAGTCTGTATTTCTAAGCACTATGCATGCTGCCAGCCAGCTTGGCAGTGACAGCTGGAATTCACATGCAGGTATTCACATACCAAGTCTAGGTTGTTCCCTGTGCTACTCCCCTCCTCTGAAACTTACTCCTTAAAGATCCTTAGTTTCTGTAAGCATTAGGTGCAGCAATTTAGATTTGGACTCTTCATCTGGTATCACAAATCTTTCATTTAAATTTGATTAGTCCCTCCCTACCTACTTACCATGAAGTCAGAGGCATACCAACTCCAAAGGAGCTGTAATGCGTTAGGAAATTACTCCCAAACCAAGGCTTTGGAAAAATACAGGTATCTAGGTGTCGAGAGTTGTACAGCTTGGCAGCCTAATGCCTGGAACAGGTATTTTCTTGCCTCCTTCCTTGGGAAGAATGGGTGTGGTTCTCACAGGACTGGCTGACTTTGTGAGCAGGTGCACTCCCAACTTTCACACACCCAGAGAGTCAGCCTCTCCATTTGGGAAAAGGTCACTCCAGCCCACATTTCCCTGACAAATATGGGTTTCTTAGCTAAAGTGTCTCCACCAGCCTGTGGTTAATGTGAACCAACCAGGTGCAAGGCAGGGGGCTGAGAGTTTAATGCGATAGTATCTTCAGCTGCCCAGGCCAACTTTCTCACAGGAACAAACCAGTAAGAGCTTTGCTCTGCATTCACTGGTGCCCCAAAGAAAGCCTCTGGATGTGTCCAGATTTTATCATTTCATAGCCAAAACCAAATGTACACCAAACCCAAATTAGATTTGGGATCATGGCCAAAAAGCAGGAGTATGACTCCCATTTTCAGTTCTGAATAGCAATTTTCTTTCCTCATTTACAAACCAACTCTGTAGCCAGGCAATGGGTAACATGAAACAAGTAACACAACTTTGGCTGAGAAACCATAAATGCTGACTATTAGAAAGAGAAGAACAAAATCGTTTGGGTTGTAGTTATCATTAGTCATAATTATTTAACTTTTTGGCAATGGTCTATTCTCTAGGTTGGATTCTCCCAGAAGCCGACTCTGTGACAAGGATTTGGGTGCATATAGTTTCTTTGGGAGGTGATTCCAGGAAGTATCATTAAGGAGTGGAGAAGAGAAGGAAACCAACTCAGAGTGTTAAAACAGGTTGCCACTGTAGGCAGCAGCCCTCTGGGGATCTCAAAGAGATGGTATGGAACATGCCTCCAAGTCCCATCTGAGAGGCAGGGAAGCTGGGGTATTTATCTACCATCTCCTGTTGGTAACTGGCTTAGGGCTGCCCCTGTGTGAGTTACCTCCCCAGCATTCTGGCTTCTCCCACTTATGGGCTGAGATCTCATTTGCATATAGTAAGAAGGCATCGGGCTACATGGGGACAGTGAGTGCCAAGGGGATATGAGCAGGACACTGACATCATCTGCTACTTTCTGCTTTAGAGTTGAGCCAGTTTATGGAGGAAGAGGGTCTGAGGGAAGACAAGGTATTATAATTAAGATTCTTTTGGTTGCAAGTGGCAAAATCCCAGCTCAACCTAGCCTGAGAACAACAATAACAAAAAGGTAATATTAGCTCCAGGTGCACAGGCAATGCTCTCAGGGCTCTGTCTTCTGTCCATCTCTTGCTTCTGCTCTCTTCTGTGTTGGCCTTATTGTCTGGCTGGCTGAGAAGAGACTGGAAAAGATGGCACCTCTAGGCTTACATGATCCTTATTCCTCCTGATCTCAGAGGAGAACATTTTTCCTAATAGTTCTGGTTAAAATCTTGAAGAAGACTTTGGTTGGCCTGTTGTGGGTCACGTGCTCATCCCTGTACCAGATGATATGACCAAGGGGATGGAGCCTACTCTGATTGACCAGACTTAAGTCATGTTTTGGAGAGGATGGTGTCATCCTACCCAAGCATCATAGACCAAGCAGAATTTGGGGGACCTGTGGGAGGGGTGGTTCTAGAAGTGTGCTGATAAGTCAGCTTTAAAAGAAACAAACAAAAACCAAAGGAGCTGATTTGTAGCTGATTTTCATGGTATAGATATTCCCACAATGACTGATTTCAGGCAGGCGACATGATGTCACTAAACGTGGGATTGGGAAGAGATGCATCCAGTCGGTCCTCATGAGACAATATGAGCTGGCTCCAGCACACCACTGAGTGATTCCCATACAGAGGCATCCTGGGCAGACAGTGTGGCCACCTTGGCTGTAAAAGACAAGGCCAAGGTCTATCTTGTGGAGCCTTGATCACCATGAAAAGCCCAATTAAGAACTGACAGGATGGCTTGCTTTGTTTGGCATTTATGGTGCTTCGGATGGACTGATAGATTAAAACAAGCATTCTTTGCCTGCACTCTTCATCTTGCAAGCACTTCCAGGAAACACTTAACTGACGATTTGATGATCTAAAAATAATGTTCTGCAACATGTATTCTACTACCGTGGAAGCTCCAGGAGGCAGGGATCTTTGCCTGGTTAGTTCAGTGCTCTACCCGCAGGATCTAGAAGAGAGCTCGGGAAAAGACATAGGTGCTCAACAGTTGTCATTCCACGAAGGTAGGATGCATTCCCCAACACCACACGTCCCCACATAGTGAGTCACCAGCCCCTTGCTTGTGATGTCCAAGGCATGAAGACCTCATTGCTGCCACCACAAGCCCTCCAGACTTTCTCATCCTAATCCTGGGAGGGCCCCCAGTTGGTGACTGATGCCCTCAATCCACACGCCACACTGCTTCTTGGTGTAAGGAAAGTGCACCTTTGGCCCATATTGTCACTTTGTTCTCCTTGCTCCCTGATTTCACTAACTTGGTGGTGGTGTTTTATGCCAGGAGGGGCAGCTCTCCCTTCCTGCCTTGGGGCTCAGCCCTTCCCAGGCAGACTGACCAGGACCATGATGGCGCCTCCTCATTAAGTCATGGGAGCTGCTGGGGCTTGTCTGATTAGAGTCTCCTTACATGTTGGTACAGAGAACTTTCTGCCTTTGCAGTTCTTTTGTTTCAAAAGAAAAAGCATAGCTAGGAAGCTGCAAGGTTGGAAAGCTGTTAACCACACACACACACACAGTCTCACACCAAGCCAGATTTGCTGATAACAGGAGAATGGGAAGGCTGAAGCTGAGGGAGTGTTTCAAGGTCACAGGCAAGGAGGGGCCTGCGGTGGTGGTGATGAAAAAGATGAATAGACAACAGTTGAATGCATTATTTAGTGTGTTCCACATCGCAAAGCCAAGAATGGTTCCTTCGCACCAGAAGATTTGATGTATCAGGCTGGCTGTCTCCTCAGAGGACACCCCCCAGTCTCCTCTTGAGTTCATGGAGACATGGTTGTCTAGGTGACAACCGTCAGGCAAGAAGCTGCAAACTGAAGAATAAAATCGCCTTAGCTAATAGACCGGCGTGCTATTATGTACCTGAAGGTTTAACTGCTATATTACCCTGAAAGAGTCATTTGGAGGGGAGGAAGGAGCTCACTTTTCCCTGGGCTACATCAGTGAATTCAATTTCTATTGAAGAGAGACTAGCATTTTAAAAACCACGGTGTGTGGAGCTTTAAGTCCTTTTCTTCTTTCGGTGAGAAATGATTTAATAATGAACTTACAACTGCAGGGCCTCCAGTCAGCCCCCTGGAGCCTTCGAAGAGGGAAGAGGTGGTGTGGTAGGGGCTGGTGGCTGGCAGGCTCCATCATGTTCTATCTCTTCTCAGGCCCAGGCTCTGTGACTGAGGTTATCCCAGAGCAACTTGGTTCAGATGTGGGTAGTCTGAGCGATAATTTTCTTCCCTCCTAAGATTGCTGGGTGCCTCTAATTAATGGTTGTGAATTCCTTAGATGGGGTTGTTATCAGATGAAAAGGGGCTAAATTGTACCGGTCACAATAGTTAACCTCTTCCAGAGGGAAGAGTGTGTGCATGCATGTGTGTGCGTGCCTTGGTTCTTTCTGCAAATGAGGCAGAAAAGCTTGAGAATCATCGAAATTCTTTGGCATCAAGACACCAGCAAATCAAAGACTATATTCACGAAGACTCTTTCACCAAGCAAAGAGTGGTCACCATTTACTAGGCTCCTTCTCTGTGCCTGTCAGGGTACTAAGTGCTTTACCAGCTTGATCACGTAACCCTCAGCATTCTTGACTTTTATTATCCTCTGTCTACAGACGGAGAAACCAAGGCTTAGTGAGTTTAGGAGACTTGTCCAAGGCCCCACCCATGCCAGCAAAATGTGAGGGCTTTTTACTTTCAGAAGATCCCACCTAAGGCCGAGCAGGGGAATTTGGGATTCCTTCATTAAAAGGAAAGAAGATGCTCTCATACAAGGACCTGGACAACTTGGCCAGGGCTATCCCACCCTCCACACATCTGGGCAACCTCTTGCCTTAACTTCTGCCACCATTCTGGCTCTGCCCTGTGTTTTCTTTGGCCCGTATTTGGACTACACACAATATCTCTGTCCATTCCCCTGTGGCTCAAGTATCTGGCTTTCAATTTGCCTGCATCGCCTCACAGGCAGCCCTGCTAAGATACATATATGTTGGTTGCTGTCTACTATGTGCTGGGTGGTGCTGGGTAGCTGAAGGAGCAAAGATGAATCGCATCAAGGCATTGCCTTGAGGAAGTTCACAGGATGGAGAGAAAATGAGATGTGAAACTACACAATCAATACAGCATGATCATCATCATCATTATAGTAATGATGAAAGAATAATATTAATAACAAAACATCTGTTTTTAGAGTACTTCCTATGTGGCAGGCCTTGTGCTGAGCACTGCAAACAAGCCTATGATGTAGGTACTATTATTATTTTCACTCTAAAGTTTAGAAAATTAGGGCATAGAGAGATTAGATCATTTGTCCAAGGTCATACTTGCAGTAAATGGCAGAGCAGGAATTTAAACTAAGACACTCTGTCTCCAAAGCTGATTCTGTTAACCACTATGCTGTATTGCATATATATAGACCAGTGCAGAAGCATGTATATATTATAAAGGAAGCCCAGGTGAAGGACATAAATTCCTTCCTAAGTAGAGTGGTTCACTGGAAGAGAAAGAGAAAAGGTATAAATAAGAGGGAGAAAGGCTGTGTGTCCAGAACATTAAAGGCACAGACCAGTACTGGGCTCCTGTTTTTGACCTTATGGCCTGTATCTAAGGTTGCATAAAAAAATCACTCCAAAGATTAGTGGCTTAAAATAACAATAATCGTTCATCATTGTTCATGGTTTCTGTGGGTCAGGGATTCAAGAGTGGCTCATTTGCATGGTTTCTGACTTAAAATCTCTCATGAGGTTGTACTTTTATATCAGCTGGACTGCAGCCATTCAATACAGCTGACTCACGTGGCTGGTAAATTGGTGCTGTAACCAAAGTTCTTCTCAATATGGGTGACTCCACAGGGCTGCTTGAGTGTCCTCATGACATGGCAGCTCCTTTCCCCAGAGCAAGGGCTCCAACAGACCAAGGTAGAAGCTATAATGCCTTTATGACTTATATGTAAATCACACAACATCACATCTGCTGTATTCTATTGCCCATAAACACCAGCTCAGATTCAGTGTGGGAGGGGACTACATAAGGACACAAGATCATTAAGAACTATTTTGTAGTCTGTCAGCCTGAGTTTAAAATTCCCATATACTGAATGCAAAAATCTATACAGTACCCCCATCCCCTACTTGCCTTATGGTTTGCTGTTCCAAGCTATAGAACTTTAGGATCAAGGGGCTAAGTATTTATGAGAGATGGTATGTTTGATATCTTAGAAGCCCTATTGTCCTAGACAAAATGGTGGCTTTGATAAAGAAGAAAGAAGTGTATACAGGGTGGATAGGGAAGCTGGGAAGAGGGGCTAGAACTGGAGACACCTGTAAGTCTCTTGGTAATTAAGCCAAACTACCAAGAACCCTGGAGATCTACTATCATTTAGATCACTGACCAAGCCCATGTTCTGATCCATGAATCCTATGGGTACCAAATCTATTCAACCAGATTCTTTTGCTTCTGGATTGGATGTCTGCTTGTTGACTACACAAAGAAGGCAGTCACAAGCAATGTTTCTTGTAGAAGAACTTGGATCCTACTTTTCTTCCTTCTACTTCAGTGCTTTGCACATACCTGAGGTATATATATCTGGAAGTATCAAAGCCATTGATGAATAAATGGCTATTTAATAGTAAGTTAAAAATATTTTTTTTGAAAATGAACATGGATTTAATAGACTCAATACTCTGTGGCATCCTGCTATGTACTGGGCTAGATAGCATGCTGGATATTGGGGTAAGGAAAGGAAGGTGGTACTGCCCTTATGGTGGTTGTGAAAGACATATATGAATCAAATAACAGTACAGATAAATGTCTCATTATGAACTGAGATAAGCACTATAAAGGAAAGGATATGACATTGGGAGATTAAAAATTGGAAACACTGATAAAGTGGTGCTTGAGCTGATATCTGAAAGATAAATAGGTTAAAGAAAATGGGAGGAAGAACATTCCAAGTAGTGGGAATAGTATGTGCTGACTGGGTCTGTGGAACTGAAAGGACCCTAGTGTGGCTGAAGCAGAGGGAGTGAAGAGGGGTATGATGTAAGATGAAGGTGGAGAGGTGATCAGGGACCAGATCATGCAGGACCTTACTTATATAGCCATGTTAAGGATGTTGGTTGTAATCCTAAACAATGGGCAGCCATTGAAAGGTTTTAAAGCAATATAGTGACATGATCAGATTTGTGCTTTGAAAATATCACTGTCTGCCATATGGAGTCTGGATTAGAGAAGAAAAGACTGGAGGCAGGAAGACCAATTAGGAGAGAGACTATGTCTAGAAGAGAGATGTTAGTGATTTAGTCCAGGATGCTGGTAACGGAGACAGTAAGGAGAGAGTGAAATTGAAATATATTTAGTATGTAGAACTGAAAAGTCATTGGGTCGTGGAAGGCAAAAACAAGCATCAAATCTCAAGGGCCATGTGAGCGTATGAGGAGAAGATGGGAATTCAGAATGGAGGCTCTAAGAAGTAAGAGGAAGAAGGTGATATATGAAAGACAGGTTGGGTAGAGCAAGTTGGGACTTAATCTGCAGAAGGAGGGCTGTGTAGTGCCTGGAGTGTTTGAGCAATGAACTTTGTTGCTAAGTGGAATTGGCCATTCCTATATAGGGTTCTGGTGTGTAAGTATCTGTGGAGCTGTCAGCAATAAATCTGTAATGATCAATATTTGATTGATACTCTATCAAACAGCAGCCATGTCATGTCACCAAGTGCTCCCTGGAAGCCTTCACTGAATAGAGCAATTCTTCTGGTTGTTATTTATTTGTTTGTTTGTTTTTTAAATGGAGGTACTGCAGATTGAACCCAGGACCTCGTGCATGCTAAGCACACGCTCTACCACTGAGCCATACCCTCTCCCCTTGTTTTTTATTGTATAGTTTGAAAAATAGGACACATGGTATCAAAGATGGGTTTTCAGGTGGGGGTGTTAAGAGAGACCAGTCCTCAAGAGTGACTTTAGACTGCACATCTGAAATTATGACTGAATTTAATTTTAAAATATAGGCAATTTATATATGCAGACCCAAGACTAGTGGAACAGATTAAAAACCCTAGAGATGGGGCCAAACACATATAGGAGTTTAGTTATAAAGGTGGCATCTCCAACTAGCATGGGAAATCTGGGACTGATTAATAAATGGTATTAGGACAACTGGTTAACCATCTAGATAAAATAAAACAAATCCAGTCCTCGTATCATGTAACAGGAAAAATTCCAAATTTTATCCAAGATCCAAATGCAAAGAGATGAAATCTTGATTATTAGAGGAAAACATGGGGAAATTCTTGTATAATCTTGGCATAAGCAAGGCCTTTCTAAGTGTGACTTGGAATCTGGAATCCATAAAAAAAAAGGGTGATAAACTTAGTTACGTGAAAATCAAACTAAACTTTCTACATGTCAAAAAGTACAATAAACAAAGTTAAATAAATAAGTAAATAAATAAATAGGAAAACTAGAAGAAAAATTGCCAGCCAAATCACAAAATACCTGAAAAAAAATTAGTAAGAACAACGACCTAATAAGAAAATGGACAAAGGATACAGATAGGAGATATAAATGTCACTAAAAGTTATGAAAAGATGCTCAACTGCACTCAGAGTATGAGAAATAAAAAACTCTACAAAGATACCATTTCTTTTAACCTATCAAATTTATGAAAAATAACAACAACCTACCAATCTGTTGGCCAAGCTGTGGGGGACAGGCACGCTCATACCTTAATTGTGGGAGGGTAAATTTGGTGTGGCCCCCTGTGGCAGACAATTTGGCAATATCCATCAAAATTACAAATTCCTATTCTCTTTTGCCCAGCTATTCAATTTTAGTACTCTATCCTATAGGAATAATTGCTCTCTTGTGAAATGATGTACCTGTAAGGCTATTCATTGCAGCATTATTTGAAATAGTACGAGATTAGACACAACCCAAATGTCCAACAATAGAGAACTGGTTAAATAAAGTATATCACATCTACCTAATAGAATACTATGCAGCCATAAAAATGAATGAGGGCCATCTCTCTATACTGACACAATCAGGTCAGATTGTATCTAAAATTTAAAAATCAGATTTTTAAACTGAAAAAGGCAATGAGGAGACCATTATGTACTCTTTGCTATGTTTCAGGCATAGTACTGACATCTGTACTCATATTTGCTTGTATCTGCATAAATGAATTAGGAAACACACACAAGGAGACCACCATATTTCATTGATTCTAAGATACACATTTTTTCTCATTTTGACATCTATGAAATAGGAATGTATCTTCCATTATATGGAATTTTAGAATTATAATTAACCATGTTATTTTCTTTCTTAATGGTATGATGATGCATCTTAAAATTGATGAGGTCTTAGAGTTGATGGAGTGCAGTAATAACAATAGTTGCCTATGGGGAGGGGAGACTGGGGAAAAGGATAAGGAGAAGTCTTTTCATTTATATTTTTTTCAAATGGTTTTTGTTTGAGCCATGTGAATTTATTGCCTACTCAAAAGTTGAATAAATAATACTAATAAAAACTATATACATATATATGTACATATGTACAGTAGTTTCTGGGGTTTATGTCCTTCTGTAGTGATAGTCTAAGTAACAGTGACCCAGTTCTAAGATATTAAAATGGGATACAAACCAACCCACCCACACTTGGAACGTGCTGATTGATAAGAAGACAACAGCTGTGCCCTGTGCTGACCTGGGTCCACCTGGAAAGCTGTTGGCTCCTCAGCATCACATCTGATCTTGCCAGTAGGCAGGACATATTATTTTTCTAGATGCGACTAATACACCTTTAGTTTTGGAACCAGGAAGACATTGGCTCATCATAAAGCTTTATGAGAGGTGGAGGCACGCTGTTAAGGCTTCTATTATGACCTAGTAGATATTTTCAGAGCTCTCAGACAAAAATCAATGCTTGAGCGAACACACAACCAGGATCTTGCTTTTATTTTTTTTCTCTCTTGGAAAGACTAAAGAATCTCTGAATTAGATAGGTTTTTCTTTCAGGCATTTATTTTAGTGATGAGAGCAATTGCTTCTCTTCTTCTCCTCCCCACTTCCACAAATCTTTATCAGCCTCTCCTGGGTTAAATGTTTCTAGGCAAGACGTTGACAAGAAGCAGGGTGACAGATGCCACAGGAAGGGCCAGATGTATAGTATCTTCAGTTGTGTTCCAAACTAATCTTTTTAATGAAAAATAGAACTGGGGGAAATCCCAGAGGGGTTTTCTTTTTGTTAGAGGAAAGATTCATAATGTTATGGAATGCCTCATTTAGGTTCGAGAGACCTGGATCTTGGTTCCAGGTTCTTCAGCAAACAGATGGATGCTTTCTGCATACTCTTTTAGTGGCTCTTTCCCTCAGTTTTCTTATCTGAAAAATGGATGTGATAGTACTTATTCTGCTTTCCTTAAAGGGCTGTAGTGAGAATAAATAAGATACTGCTTGGGAAGACACTTAAATGCACATCTATCAAAGTGCTCCTGATAAGTAAAGTTTGATTTTTGCCATCATTGGTAGGTGAATCAGAATGTGTGCTGAGAGGCCATTTGACAGACACTCATCATGTCTCTGCCAGAGACTCGTCTTTCCCAACTTCTCTGTGTGACAGTTAGGAGACATCCCTGAACAAATGATGCTTGGGAGCAGGAAGGGGCTAGGCTTGTCACCACCTGATGAAATAACAACAATAATGACTAAATAGTCCTTCCCAAAGTACTTTCACCCCTTTTATGTCACATCATCCTCCAACAGTCCTGTGAAGTGAGTATTAGCATTATTATTCCCCCATTACAAATGAAGAGCCTGAAGTTGTAAGTGGAGCTGGAATTTGGAGCCAGCTCCAAACTTTGTAATTTTTCCACAGTACCTCCCTCTCCTCTCTGCTATGAACTGATCTTAGCAAGATGTCACAGAAACCACAGAAAGCTGGGGCCTGGGCTGTTCTGGAGACCAGAGATGGAAATAGGGAAGGGAAATGGAAACTTTTTCTACTTCCAACACAAGCTATTAGCACACATGTGCTAGGACATATGGTGACCATCTGGAACTGGAATCACTTAGGTCATTGCTGAAATTCAGTCTAACAACAATGCACTTAGATTGGATAGCACTGTAATGCCCTAGTCCCCTAAAATTTTGACTTTGGGGAGAATGCCCTTGGCAAATGGTGATCGAGAATAGCAGCAATCTGTTGACACACAAAATAAAATGTCAGCCAGTGTATGGGGCCTTGATATTAGTTTAGTTGACCTTAAAATGTCCTAATCTAACCATAGGTGTCACTGTTAATGATCTAGCCATGCAAGATAATACCAACAAAAGGGACACCCACAAAGGAATCCAACTTAGTTCCATAAATCAGGCGCCCCTATTGAGGAGCCAAATAACTAGTTCCAGCTGGTGGTGGGTAATGCTAGACCATGGATAGATAAACTACAGCCCTCAGACCAAATCTTGCCCCAGACCTGTTTTTGTAGA
Organism: Camelus bactrianus; assembly: GCF_048773025.1. Classification (NCBI taxonomy): domain Eukaryota; kingdom Metazoa; phylum Chordata; class Mammalia; order Artiodactyla; family Camelidae; genus Camelus; species Camelus bactrianus. The sequence goes on from NC_133575.1 coordinate 30,599,907, forward strand.
TACATTTTTACTAGAATACAGCCACACTTATTTCTTAAGTATTGTTGTCTCTGTGCTATAATGGCAGAGTTGTGTGGTTGATGGATCGACAGACACTGTATGGCTTGCAAAGTCAAAAATGTTTACTCTGTAGCCCTTCACAGAAGAGGTTTGCCAATCTCTGTTCCAGACAACAAATGTGCAGGTGAGTTCAGACTTACGGGTGCCATCAAAAGCCTTGGCCATGTCCCCATCTGATGAAACACAGGAAGAGAAGGATAATAGCAATCCCTGGCTAACCATGCCCAGAGAGATACTCCAAGGGGCCTGGCTCCAAGAGAAAGGGGACAGTGGTCCTGTGGATTCAGATATCAGGGAGCCCTGAACCACATGTACATAGTTTATTTTAGTAGGGGTCTGAAGAGCCTCAGAAACCTGGCTGGTCACTCTATTGGCTGCCCGCTCTACCAGCTTCTGTGGTGTTTGAATTCAGCTAGAACAGAGTGAGCCCTTGTTAGAAGGCTATTGTGAGTGATGTCCCTGGGATGTTGGAGGTCTCTCTTAGACAGTTAAGTGACTTGATAGGCATTCTTCAAGGGATACTAGAGAAAGCAGTGACAGTGGCTAATCAGGTTCTAACAGCCCTGGAGGAGCCTCTTGAACCAGGAACTCAAACTAGGAGATCTTGAAGGAACCTCAGAGATCATCTCAGCCAAAAGAATGGAATGGCTTGTTCAGGGGCTCACCATGAGTTAAGTGGTGAAGTTTTCTAATCCCATTCAGGGTGTTTCTCACCATTCTATACACTGCATCCTAACACCAATCCACATCACATCATTGTCTCAGATACCCAGTGGGCTGAAGGAAAGTGTTTATAGGTTCAGTATGGCCTATCCCTTGTGATCTGGACCTGCTAGGCAGAGAGGATTGTTTTAGGGAAGCCACAAACCCATGATAATCCCTGAAGCTCGGTTTCTTAGAGAGGTTGAGGGGATGGGAAGGGTTGTGAGTAAGCCTTTGTGGACATATGAGAGAGGAAGAAAGAAACTATCTGAAATGGTTGACTTATGACTCTTTCATAAAGGTCTGGAAAAGTAAACCTGGGTGAGAGCCAAAGGGGCAGGAGCCAAGATAAATCATCAAGACATTGGGAAGAAAGCCAGGACATCTCAAGAACAGGGCTGGGTCCACACACCTGGATAAGAAATCAATCAGATCAGAATCAGAATCCAAAGTCAGAGTCACTAAGTGGAAAAAGGACAACCTAGGGGAGGAAAGGAATTCCATTCTAAATACTGGGATGGTGCAGACAGGCTGACCTTATGGCAAAAATGTGAGGCATGTTGGATTAGAGATTCTACTGGCTGATAACATACCAACTTCCCCATAATAATGATTAATGTGGGTTCACGGGGTTCCAGAATACCAATGTTGTTTTGTAGGTGACTCTCTAAAAAGTCTAGACGAAATATGTACAAGTTTGGTCTACAGGATGACCACTATTGTTACAAGTATGTAGAAAGATAACTAATTATGAACACAGAGTCCCCAGTCACAGAGTTTCATGGTACCTACAGAACTGCCCAGTGGTCAAGATTGGTGCATAATTGAGTGTCACATTCTGTTTGGCAAGAACCAAGCACCCACAAATGAGGACATATCAGCAGAAGACCTCAGCAGCACGCTGAGTCCAAAGAGAAAAAAAGTGGACTAAGAAAGACCTTGAGAAATGGGTTTGGAGGTTCCTCACTGAATGTGGAGCTCTAACCCAGCTCTCCTCATCACAGGCGTTTTGAAATCTGGCTGCTCCTCTAGAATAAGGGCCTTTGAGTAAAAGAAAAAGAATGTGTGTGCTCGGAAATAAAATCCTGAATAAATTGTAAAGCTGAATTCAGCCTAATTTGTCTTTGGCATTTGATCCAAGCCAGTTGAATAAATTTATTGCATTCCTGTGGACACTATCTTCTGTAAGAGGTACTAGGGGCATGAAGATGAATGGACGCAGCCACTTCCCTCCGGGGCCTTTTCGCCTAATAGGGGAAACACACACATGGACAGATAATTTTGGTATAATTTAGTGAGGGCCAGAGTGTTAAGGGAGCATAAAGGAAAACCATAACTTAGCATAGGGTGTTATGGAAGCTTCTGGAAGGAGAGGACACTTGGTTCCCAATGGGGTCAGTCATGGGATAGTCAGTGAGGCAGGAGGAGAACCAGGGGACCGAGAAACCAGGAAACGAAGTAGTGAAGAGGCAGCTGTGTCAAATACAGCAGATAAAGATGAAAAAAGTTTCATTGGATTGAAAACAAGGAGGTCCTTGGTCATCTGAAAGATAGCGTGTTTCAGTGGTGCAGGAGTGGGAGGTGAGAGCCAGTGTTGGGAGCTGAATGGAACCGAGGAAGTGGATACAGCCAGCAGAGGCCACCCTCTGAGAGCTCATGTCTGAGAAGGAAAGGAGACCAATGGACAGCGGTTGCAGAAGGTAAAAGGAAAGAGTGTGTGTGTATGTGTGTGTGTGTGTGTGTGTGTTGTGTTTTCTTGAATTTGGGCTTTTTGGGTTGGAGGGATATTTGTCTTGTTTTATAGCTGAGAAGAGAGTGAATGGAAAGGGCACAATGACAGACAGAGGAAAGAACGAAGATGGCTGATGATGGTGGGAGGAAGAAGCTGGCCTCGAACAGGAAGGCTCACCCCATCCTCTGAGATTAGTGGTGGGACTTAGGAGCAATAGGTGCCATAGAATTAAGTCAGTAGGTGGGAAAGATAGGGGGCAGCCTCAGTGGCTTCAGTTTTCTCAGTTTGCTGAGGTCTTAGCCACCTTGATGTGGAGGTGGCACTATTTGGCATATTTTCCTTTCTGTCAAGGTCTCCCTGTGACAAATATCTCTGCAATTTTTTGTGTTGCTTGATTTGACTTTACAGTCATTGGTCCTGTGTCCCTGTGGAAGGAGAGCATCACGAAGACCTTGGAATAACCAAGAGGCTGACCAGTAGGGCAGAAGGTGGAATTTCAGGAATCTCCTGACTTCCTGCAATGGAGATTTGGGTACCAGATCTGTCGAGCCATTCTTCAGAATGGCTCTGCCCTTCCTTGACAAGGACTTGTTCTGGACCATGGTGCAAACCAGGACAGAAGTCTTGCAGAGCAGAGGTCTCTACTGCAGCCAGTGTCCTCCACTATGGCTCAATTGCACCGTTTCCCTCCTAGTTTTATAGCCCTCTTGAACTGTCCCCATCTTCTCTGCCCAGCCCTGAATGCATGAAGCTGTCCATGCATAGTTCACATCCCACTTCCTCCAGGATTCAGGCTTAGGGATCTCTTGACTGCCCTCTACCCTCCAACCCCATTCCTCATAATGCACTTCACTTCCATTCAATGCAATTACAATAACCTTCTTTGTTTTTAGCACTCTCTTGGCATTTATTAACTACTGCTTTGTTTCTGCTAGTTTTTCATGTTAGTGTGTATCTTATCCCTTCCTTCCCAACAGAACAGTGACCTTCTTGATGGCAGGTATGGAATCTTGCTCATTTGATTTCCACATTCCCCAGCACCAACTCCATAGTTGCTGCTAAATAAAGACTGCTGATTTATTTGACTGAACTGCTGGATAAAGCAAGCATGGGTGTGCTCGGCTGTGGGGCTGTGGTTCTTTTCTGACCCATGGAATACCAGGGCTTTGAGAGCAGACTCCCTCTGTGGGTGGAGCTGGGGGCAAAGTTGCCAATAAATGTGACTTTCTTATGGAAAAGTGTGTGGATGGTGATTAACAGCTGACCGTTAGTATTCCATGATTGTCTGGAACATACTGCTACAGGAGGGCATTTGGAGAAGAAGGATGTGGCATGGAAACCTGCACCCTCCATGGCTCCTATGGCTCCTGCAACCCCCCAGCCGCTGCCTCCTCCCTCACTCTGCCCTTGTTTCTAGACTGATTCATTCCTGTGGGCAAAGCCTGCCAGTCACACAAGTTGGCCCCACAAAGCAGAGGGCGTGGTCACCCAGCCTTCCTTCTGCTCACAAGTTATTTATCCTGTTGCAAAGGTGAAACAAGGCTTTCTTTTTCCCATCTGATTTATGGAGCAGGAAGAAAAATGGTTGTGTAAGTAAGAACTACAGACATAACTTCTACTCCTTCTTGGGCTCTCGGTTGGAGAGATTTCAAGATTTGTGCTTCATGAACTTGGGCTTTGCCTGCTGAATCATCTGTGCCTGGTTATAGGGCCAAACCATGGAGAGTTGGGAGGCTGAACTCTGTGTAAGTGTTGGTCTAAAGAAAGCCCTCTTTGGGATTTTCAGAGGAGGAATATTGTGAGATGAGTAATAGTCTTGAGCATCCTTATTAGAGAAGATGTTTAGATTTGATCTTAAAACTGGAACAAATCAAAAGGCCATTTCATTTCTTCTTGTGGTTAGATGTGAATTAAAATCATGGATTTTCTGATTCATCAAGGCCAGACTATCCTTCACTTTAAGCCTTTATGTTTTTGCATTTATCTTGGTTTCTTGGGTTGTTTCTCACACTAAAAAGGACAATGTAATACTTGTGTAGTGCAAAGAAAGGTTTCAAGACATTTCATTATAAAAACTTAAAATTCCCTTTTTCATCTTAGCTCCTTTCCAGGCCACATGCCAAGCCCTCAGTACACCTGGAACAGGCTTCTTATGTCACCCCTTCCAAAATAGCTCTAAATGCCACCAGGGTAGAGCACAGGGTCTTATATTTAAAATAATAATGAAGGGGACACTTAAAGGTTAGGAATGACGATGTACTCATCTTAATCACACTAGATTGGTGAGTTCCAGAGCACTGATTAACTTCTGTGATGTTCAATCCCAAGGATCAAACTCACTTCCCCGTCCTCTCAGACACTATCAGGTCTTGAGGTCCAAGTTCTCTTTACTTCAGGCTAAATCCAGCTTCCTGCTTCAGCATGGAATCACTTTGGTAGCAATTGTTGGTCTTTCTGTAACTATTTTGCATATGGGACAGTCTTAATGACGAAGATTGTCCCCATAAATATGCTCATGCATGTCCATATTTGGATTGTGGTATCTGGCCATCATAGCGTAAGACAGCAACAAAGCAACGTGTTTTGTCAACTCTAACATAGAGCAGTGATTCTCGAATTTGAATGCACCTATGAACCACCTGGGGCTCTTATTCAAATACAGGTTCTTGTTCAATAGGTCTGGGGAGGGGTCTGTGACTCTGCGATTCTGACAAAGTGCCGAGGGGTATTACGTATAAATCCAGTCTCCCTCGAGGTAAGTATACATTTAAAACCAAAGACTCTAAATAAGTATTTTAAATTTGGCAGAACAAAACCATTCGAAGGCATGTGGCTTCTGATTTAGTCTCATAGCCCCTTCTCCTTAGCTCTTAGTTCACCTGCATCTGACCCAAGATAACTTGAGTTATTTGGCTTTTAATTCCAGGAGACAGGAACCTTTGGAATCTGCCTGTTATTAGCACTTGATGAATATTGTGTGTTCTTATTGAAACTGATTATGAGTGTCCTTTGAATGTTAGGTTCTAAATCAGCCTTGCAAACATAGTGACACTTCTCTAATTTTGGTCCTGGCTCCTCTCTGTTCTGTCTGCCACAAGGCCTTTCATCAGGCCACACTGTTTACTTGGCTTCATATATAGCTAATATCTGTATATGTTACAACATTATTCTATAATTCATCTGCTTCCTGAACTCAGATAGGCTTTCCCCAGTTAACCCAAGGTGGAATCATAGCACATCATGACCAAAAGGGACTTCTGAGGCCAGGGCCTGCACAAACCCTTGTAGATTATTCTTGAGCTTTCTTTAGAATTCTTAAGGTGACTGGGAGTTCCCTGCCTCATTTAGCAGCCTGTTCCATGGTTACGATGCTCAGATTGAGAGAGAGTCCTTCAGATCTTCAGCTACATGTTACCTCTCTGTAATTTCCACTGTGATGTTGCCTTCCAGAACCAACCCCTCTTCTGCAATATGGCTCTTCAACCAATTTAAAACTACTCCTGTGACTCCCTGTTTCTTATTTCCAGGCACAAATGCCCCATTTCTTCAATTATTTTTTGTATATCGAAGTTTCCAGACCTCCATGCTCCAGTTTGTCAATGTCCTCTTTTCCCCAGCCTTCTCTGATATGGCCTGACCAGACCTGGTTCTGAATGTCTATCTTAGCAGCCATGTTTTGCTGTTGGCTCATATTGAGTCAAGAAAACTCCCCCGGAACTTTTCAAAGGGATCTGAGTTTTCCGGACCAGGGCCATTGAGTATTTGAATCCAGTGTAGATGTTTACATTTATCTTTATTGGATTTCATCTTGTTTCTTTCAACCATTCCTTCTATTCAGTTGAGATCTTGAGTCCTGCTTCCAAACCTTCATCCATGATAGCCTACTTGTCATCAGGATACTCACAACCTGTTGGGTCTTTCTGATCCCATCTATATCACCTGCCAGGCCAGCCTCCCATTCCCCTACTACCTGTTTTCCTCATAAAGTGAGGGCCAAGACCCTGGGATTTGGAGGAGAAGGACTCAGAGACAGAATATCAAAATGCAGTGGGTCCTACAGAGGGGAGTGAAAAGGGAATAGGAGTGAGAGAGAAGGAGAACAGGAAAGGGGAAGGAAAGCCCAGAGTAGGCTGGGAGAGAAGGAAATCCTTTGACCTCTTGGCTGGTTGGAAGTCTAGTGTGGCAGGTTGGATGTGGTTGAATGTACATGGCAGGTGAATGTATGTAAATCAGGACATGTCAGTGTAACCAGTATACAGACAAGCATAGCCTTGGACGTGAACAAAGCAACACTTAATTGTTTGCCTTTATTCAGGGAGGGCAATCTTCCCCCAAACCTGAATGCAAGTGGATCAGGTCTCATTTCTGTAAATTGGTTTTGTTTTGTTTTGTTTTTGTTTTGTTTTTTCATATAGACTTTATTTGGGGGGGGGCAGTTTCAGGTTCACAGCAAAATTGAGTGGAAAGTACAGAGATTTTCCATATATTCCTGTACCCTCCAGTGCCCCCAGCACCAACATCCCCACCAGAGTGGTACATTTGTTAAAATGGATGGACCTGTATATAGACACATCATTGTCACCCACAATCCCTAGTTTGCATTAGAATTCATTCTTGGTGTTGAACATTCTATGATTTTTCTTAATAACAATATCTTGAGCGTCTTTCTAGTCTTTATTGTATAGATCTATTTAGTTTTCTTAACTATTTACCTATCTAGTTTCAGTTACCAAGAATGTATGCTATTTTTTAAACAATAGTAAGAACCAATAGATATAATTTTTTCTCCTGCTTTTTTCTTTTTTTTCTACTTAAAGTTGTGAGCATTTGCTTGTGTGACCAAGAAGAAATTTGGTATTTTTTTCAGAGACCAAAGAGGAAAAAGTGTATCAGTGGACACTGCTAGGAGCTAGTATACTAAATCTTTATAATTAAGAATTCACTGATTCCCTAGAAAGGGTAAATTCAGATGAATAGATACATTTGGTATTTTTTTCCATTGTTTATTTAAGTAACATTTTAGCTGTTAAGTATGTCCTTTCTTTTGCTACTCTATCCCCTCTTATTTTTCCTTATTTTTTTTTTTAGTTCCTTCTCACCTTCACTCTCATTGACAAACAATGAGTGCTTGGCATCACCATCAGAATTTGTGTGTGTGTGTGTGTGTGTATGCACACGCACGCGTCACCTTTTCAGTCACTCAACTTGTCTGACTCCACTTGATCTTCCCTGCATAGCTAGAGATTGGTAGTAACAATATTTCATTCCATTTGACTGCCACAAATACTCATTTTTATGGACTTTACACACCTTGTTTTAAAGTGGCTTTTGGATCAGAGCATTATATATTCGTGCCTATTTTGCTATGATATTCTTTTTATTTTTTTTCCTTATCTTTTGACTCCCTTCACCCATTCTCCCTGCCTGCCTCCGTCTCCCCCATCCCCAAACCTTAGCCTCTGACAACCACCATATTGTCACATATGGCAAGATTTCCTCCTTTTGTGGCTGAATACTATTCCATTATATACATATACCACATTTCTTTACCCATTCATCCATCGATGGATACTTAGGTTGTTTCCATGTACTGGCTATTATAAATAATGCTGCAGTGAACATGGGTGTGCAGATACCTTTTCAAGTTAGTGTTTTTGTTTTCTTCAGACAGAAACCCAGAAGTGGAATTGCTGGATCATATGGTAGTTCTATTTTTAATTTTTTGAGGGACCTCCATGCTGTTTTTCATAGTGGTCACACAATTTACATTCCCTCCAATATGGCATGGGGTTCCTTTTTCTCCACATCCCTGCCAGCACTTGTTATTTCTTGTCTATTTGATCAGTGCCATTCTAACAGGTGTGAGGTGGTATCTCATTGTTGTTTTGATTTGTATTTCCCTGATGATTGGTAATGTTGAGCATCTTTTCATGTATCTGTTGACCATCTGGAAAAATGCCTATTTAGATCTTCTGCCCAGTTTTCAATCAGATTTTTTTTTGTTACTGAGTTGTATGAGTTCTTTAAATATTTTGGATATTAACCATTTGTCAGGTACATGGTTTGCAAGTATTTTCTCCCATTCAGTAGGTTGCATTTTCATTTTGTTGATGGTTTCCTTTGCTGTGCAGAAGCTTTTTTGTGTGATATAGTCCCACTTGTTTATTTTTGCTTTTGTTGCTTTAACTTTTGGTGTCAGATTAAAAAATATATATCGCCAAGACCTATGTCAAGGATCTTACCACCTACGTTTTCCCCTAGGAGTTTTATGGTTTCAGGTCTTACATTCAAGTCTTTAATCCATTTTGAGTTAATTTGTGTGTATAGTGTATGATGGTGGTCCAGAGGTAATAGATTGTAACAGTCTCTTCAAGTTGTAATTGAGCAATTAGAATGTCCTGTCCAAGATGTTAAAAGTCAAAATTCCAAGTTTGGCTTAGCATTAAATCTTTCCCCTGCCTGCCTCAAGCCTCTTTTAGACTGAAAGGCTGCAGTGGAGAGTTAGGGTGGGGAGTAAACCTTCTCCTCTCTTCCGGCTCACCATTTGTTGGCTGCTATTTTGCTTCAGCCACTGTTGAAGCTGAGGGAGGGAGGAGAGGCCTGGAAGCAGACAGCTGTAACTTGCCAGAGTGGCGTTGCTCTTCCTGGGTCTCATTTTCAGATGGTTAAAGCTGAGGCCCCAGCCGGCATCCCTGGATGGGTATGGAAGATGAATAAAGCCAGCTCTCTCTCCTGTGGTATTATTCTCTTGGGCTTTCTGGAGGTTCCCATGGCTGGAGAGCTCTCTCCTACAGTTTTCTTGACCTTGGTCTTGTATGTCACCATAAAGGGTGGTGGGTGTAGGACTGCTCCTCAGCTAGAAATTTGGCAGGACACCTCCAGCCTCTTGCTGCTGAGATTGCCTTGCACTACTGTACAGGACTCAAGCAGACTCCACATCAGCTCTCTCTCCTCCACGGGCACTTTAGATCTGTGGGTCACACTCTTGTGCCTCTTGTCCCAGTGTACTCTGGGAGTCAAGGGTCACCCCGAGGCAGCAGTCTCTACTGACTTGGCCACCAAAGCACTTAATGGCCCTTCCCTCTCCCCAACATGGCCTGGGGCTGGAGGCATACCTTGACCTAAAGCCCACTTTAGCTTTCATGGGCATGGGTGAGGTTCCCTGGAGCTCCCAACTGCAGGGAACATATTGTGAAGCACCTTGAAGGCCGACCCGTTACTGTACTTGCGGTTAAGAGTAACACCCCAACCCCTGCCTTAAACAGGGGAGAAGAGGGCATTCACTGCAGAGCTACTGTTCTTCACCAGTCTCCTCATATTCAATCCGCTTTCCCCACATTCTGACTCTTTTTAAATCCTCAAAATGGGAGGTGGGGCTCAAAAGTCCTTAGGAGCAGCCGGTTAAGAAAGCAGTTTGTTGTTACCTCCTAAAGTTGAGTAGTCACACACATAGGTATATACTCAAGAGAAGCCCTGGCATATCCAATAGGAGATGGATATAGGAATGTTCACAGCAGCTTCATTCTCAAGCTAGGGTTGCCAGATAAAATATAGGGTGCCCAGTTACACTTAAATTTCAGACAATGAATAAGTTTTTGATATAAGCATGTTTCCAACATTTCACTTATTTTTAAAAATTCATTGTTTATCTGAAATTCAAATTTACCTGGGCATCCTATATTTTTACTTGCTAAATCTGGCAATCCTACCCCAAACCAATGCCCATTAAAGGTGAGTGGAAAAACAGATTGGGTGATATACACATGGTGAAAAATTACACAGAAGTCTAAATGAATGAAAAGCAGTTCTTAAAAAAATGAATGAATCTTAGCAATTAAAAAAATCTGAAAAAATAAGCCCTAAAAGATTACATACGACATATTATTATTTTTGGTTGAAGTTACAAACAACTAATATAAAATATTTATATTTTTAGAGGAATGTATGTAGCTGCAATACAACTATATAAAAAGAAAAGAATTAGAATAATGAATATATGATTCAAAATGATAATAAATTATCTTGAATGGGGAATCAAAGGCATAGATTAATGGGGGAATGAAATGTAGGCTATTATCAAGGTCTTGGCTTTTGTTTTCTGTGGTGACTTTGCTAGTACTTCTGGGGTGTGCATGGACTAATAATGGGAGTATGTCATTAACCAATAGTTATGAGTAATCCAATAATCTGTATCTGATACCAAAAATTAACTTATATTTAAAAGATGGGAAAAGAGACAAAAAACTGAGGTAGGTAGAATTCCATTATGGAAGTATACTGTATTTTTTCAAGCAGGAGGGAAAGAAGGATTGGCAGGGAAGATGCCTCTGAAGAGGCAATAGCTGAAATGGACCTTGAAGGATGTGTAGAAGTTCACTAGACGGAGGAGGACGGAAAAGCATCCAGGAACAGCATGTTGGGAGGCAAAGCAATACCACGGAGCCTGGCCTGCTCAGAGAACAGTAGTGAAGCTCAGAGTGGTCACAAGCAGAGTTGGGTGACAGTGATGAGAACAGAAGCTGGAGAGATGGGGAGGAGGTCAGAACTTACCACTGGGCCTCAGAGTGAGGAAACAGCAAAAGAGTTACGTAGGAGGCTGAAATTGTCCGTCTCTAGGAAATTCTCATACCCAAATGAGGAGTCTCCTGACTTCACATATGTTGCCTATTGATAAGGCTGTTGCATATGGTGGAGGGTGGTTGGAGAGGACTGACAAGTCCCATGCTAAAAAGACAGCGTCTCATGGACTTCATGGATACTGAGTGAAAAATGGGCAAGGGATGGCTTATAACTGGTTCAAAATCATAAATACAGGATGACTGATAGCTCTGAGAATAGAGATGGTTATCAGTTTGGTGGGAAAGGGGAGTGGGTAGCAGAAGAGTTTGGGAAATTCTCCAAAGGTGATTCTAAGAAAAATTTAAAATCATTAACAAAGAAATATGAGTAGACTCCCCTGATGGTGCCTCTGGCTTTCTCATGTCTTACCTGCAGCAGTCACTCCCCTACACCTGACAAACCCATGGACTTTGTTCTTTCAATTTGTTCTATTCCATTTACAAAGTACATCTACTACCACATGTCGGGTGGTGTGTTAGATGCTGGAAATACCAAGAGGAATAAATTATAGCTCATGCCTTCGTTAGGGTGATAGCCAAGTAGGAACACAAACCATCAGCAAGTAGCTATATTAATATTTGAAAAGTACTAGAACAGAATTATGTACAAGTTACTAAAGGAATATAGAAGAGGGGGTGATTGCTGCTGCCTAAAGTGGGAGTGTCAGAAACAGGGTAGCATTTGAGCTAGAGGGTGAAGGTTGAGTGGAAGTTGGACAAGCAGATGGTGGGAGGGGGGGAGCGTGCAAAGCAGAGAGAACAGCAAGAGCAAAGACTTGAGGTGAGGCTGCCGAGGGCAGGCTGGAGCTGGGTTGGGACAGGCTTTCTTGATCTTGCTGGGGAGTATGAACTTTGTTCTGCATGCCATGGCTTTTAAGCAGGGCGGTGCCAGGAGCAGCTCTGGGTCTTTAGAACAAGCCTCCTGGCCAGAGGAGGGTGGAATGGAGGGGCCCAGGTTGAGGTCACAGACAATAGCTAGGAGGCAGCTGCAGGAGTTCCTGTGAGTGCTGACGAGCCTACAGAGGGGCTGTGGGGATGGTGATGCCAGGACCACAAAAGGCCTTGGTTGTGACATAAGTCATTCCCCTCCCTGCCAGCCACACAGGTAGATTGTGTGTAAGGGACATGGCCTTTGAGGAGGCGGGAGCACGGGCTGGGAGAGGGAGTGGATTTGGGAAGGGCTGCAGAGACAGGAAGGGTGTTTCTACCATACACCTGCCAAAAGAAACCTGTGACTCAGTGGATGGCATGTCTGATTACCCAGAAGATTTTACAGTCGGTTATCCTGACTCCTATCTACTTCCGTAATTCCACACTGCGTCAGAAGTGGGATAGCAGTCAAGGGATGGGGTCCACCCTGATGCCTTTTCTTGAATGTAAATAATTTTACAACGTCATGAGCCTATTGTAGGGAAGCGCCTTTATAGAAGGCACATACCAAGGGAAGATTGATAAAGAGCAAGAAAAACATCTTTTTTTAAGGACTGCAAGTCTCACACCCGATTGGAGTGACCTTCCCTGTGTAAGAATTGACTTAAATCAGTCATCAATAATATCAAGATACCTCCTATTTAGAGAGCTATATACTGGAAGCTGGGTGAGATAGTGCTCTATACTATCTGATTCATTCTGCAGAACACCTACACGTGGTAAACATTACTAGCTACTTTTTGCAGGTGGGGAAGTAAGGCTGAGGGAGTCCTAATGCATTGGTCATCAGATGGGGTCTAGAAATATCCTCCCTGTTCCAACTGGTGATGATACTGATTGTCCTCTGACCTGTGGATCATTTTCTTTGTTACTGATCAGAACAATAGCCTCAGCCATCCTAGATGAAAACCGTTCCATTTCTCCCACCCTGAAGTACTTCTTTACAGCACAGTCCTTCTGAGAGCCACGTTTGGTTGCAAGGTCTTTAAAAATCCAGCCACCATGGGAATTACGTTAGAGACTAGGGCTGCGAGGGCTTTCAGCAGTGCCTGCTATTCTGTCTGCTTCAGCTGATACTTAACAGTCCAGTGGTTAGAAGATGGAAAATAATTATTCTGTCTAGCCGGGAGATTGGGTGATAAAAGGAAACTTTGGGCTGCTGATTAAATTGTTTATTTAAGCACGAGCTTAGCTGTGTCTTTGGCATAATGTGCTGTAGGAAGAAGATAGGGATCTGTCCTCACAGAGAGACACCCACAGGGTGGCCGTGATGTCCACCCCTGCCTCTCCTCAGCTTGCTATGTCTTTGTTTCCTGCCTGGCTCTGACTCTTGAGGACTTTATGAGGCTGGAATTGGGTGGAATGACAGAATGTTAGGTCCAGAGAAGTGTGACAGTGCCAGCAAGGGGCCAAGAATGGCCTGCAGTCCAGGTCCCTTGATTTCTGGGCTCATGTTTTCTATTTGCCTTGTGCTCCTCCAAGTGTGTACCACCTCCACGAGACATACTTTGTCTTCTCCTCCTCCTGGCTCTTCTCTGCATTCCTACCGCCCTCACCGGCTGATGAAAGAAACATTGGCTTTCTTTCTTTTCTTTTTTCACTGTTTTCCTTAGATTTCTTCCTCCTCCTCTGTGTTTGAACATGTATAATTCGTATGTGATGAATAATTTAAGCCCTTAGTTTGCCCATATTTTGAAGATAGGCAAGCCCAACTTTCTAGGAAAGTACTAGACCAGTGGTGAGCAAATTACGACCTCTGGGCCAAATCCAGCCTTGCCTGTTTTTGTAAAGAAAGTTCTATCAGAACCCAGCCATGCTCATTGGTTTCTGTACCGTCTGTGGCTGCTTTCTCACCATGACAGCAGAGCTGAGTAGTTGCAGCAGAGATTGTATGGCCTGCAAAGCCTAAAATATTTACTATCTGGCCCTTTATGGAAAAAGCATTTTTTGCCAACTCCTGCACTAGACAAATATATTACAAGCTAAATTCTAATTTAGGTCATTCCTGTCCCCAGAGAGCCACAAGCCTAACTTTTATGCCTGCAGAATCATGGGAGACCTGCGTCGTGTTTAACTGAACCATTGAGGGGATGAGAATTCAGCAAGAATGTAAGATTCACTAACCAAATTAGGATTTAGTTTCTAAACTTTACTTTTTGATATTCTGGACATTAAGGAACCTCAGATTCAGTTTCTGCTCCTACTTTTCTTTTTTAAGACTTTACTTATGTAGAGCAGTTTCAGGTTCATAGCAAAATTGAGAGGAAGGTACAGAGATTTCCCATATACCCTCTACCCTGACACATGCATAGCCTCCCCAGTTAACACCCCCACCAGAAGGGTACATTTGTTAAGATTGATGAACCTACACTGACCCATTGTAATCAAAGTCCATAGTTTACATTAGAGCTCACTCTTGGTGTTGTACATTCTATGCATTTGGACAAATATATAAATGACCTGTATCTACCATTATAGTATCATACAGAGTATTTTCACTGCTCTAAAAATCCTCTGTGCTCTGTCTATTCTCCCCACCCCCCAACACCAACCTCCTGACAACCACTGACCTGTTTACTGTCTCCAATTTTGCATTTTCCAGAATCTCACATAGTTGCAGTCATACAGTACACATCCTTCTCAGATTAGTATCTTTCAGTTAGTAATTTGCATTTAAGTTTCCTCCCTGTCTTTTCATGGCTAGATAGCTCTTTGTGTGTGTGTTGAATCATATTCCATTGTCTGGATATACTGTTGGGGGAAGAATAGGTTCTTGCCTTGCCCAGGAAAGAATTCAAGAGCAAGGCATGGTAAAGTGAAAGTAAGTTTATTTAGAGAGCTGCACACTGCATGGACAGAGTGCGGTCTGTCTCTCTCAGAAGGGAAAATGGCTTAGGAGATACACACGCCATAGGCAGAGTGTGGGCCATCTCAGAAAGGTGAGAGGGAGAGAAGCCGAGAGGTGTGGGATGTTTAAAGTAAAAGTAGATACACACTCCATGGACAGAGTGCGGGCCTTCTCAGAAGGTGATCATGACAGAGCGAGCCAGAGCGACCACGTGGTGCAGGAGTTGTTAGGTTTTTGGGCTTGGTCATTTCCCATGCTAATGGGTAGGAGGATTATTCCAACTACTTTGGGAAAGGGGCAAGGATTTCCAGGAAATGCCCCACCCCACCCACTTTTTGACCTTATATGGTCAGCCTGGGAGCTGTTACGGTGCCTGTGGGTGCACCATGCAGCTCAAGGTCTCCTAGAGGTTGAGTCTTCTGCCAACTTGCTTGTAACCAGTTTGTCCTGTCCTCAGTTGCTGTGTCATTCCTTCAGTGGTTGTGCCCTGCCCCTTTTCCTTCCACGTCAATACCACAGTTTATTTATCCATTCACCTACTGGAGGATATCTTGGTTGCTTTCAAGTTTTGACAACTATGCATAAAGCTGCTATAAACATCTGTGTGCAGGTTCTCGTGTGGACATAAGCCCTTTCCCACTTCTAAGCCTTCCATGCCTTCTCCTCCATATGCCAGACCCTTATAGCCATGTCAGCCCCTCCTGTTGCCCTGCATTTGCACCTTGGAGAGTCCCTGGCTGGGGTGTGAACCATCTTGCTCCAGTCAAGACATAACACATGCTCCAGCTGAAGAGGAGCAGAATTTGTCACCCCAGAGTATGTCTCACTGGCATAAGAATTATTTTAAGCTGATTATTTTTAAGAAACAGCAAACACAGGAAATACTTTGAAAGCCTGGAAGTTACCCTTTTGTAAGATACATTTACATTTATAAGGGAAATCTCCATTTGTAAGGGTGTCTCCCTCTCTGTACCAGGAAGAGAAAGATGACTCTAAATCTCTAGAAACTCTTTATCAGTGGAGAAGGCAAGGACTTAAATCTACAAAACAACCTTACCCTTGTTTACTGTGCTTTTCCTTGTAACCTCCCACAACTGGCTTCCCATCCCCAACATCTTTTCTTTAGCTGCTAGAGATGTTATTTAAGGTGATGAGTTGAGCCATTTAGAGCAGGTACTCAGTTTTCCTGGGTCTCTCCCATGTATACAGGAGGTATACATATTACTAAACTTCTGTTTATTTTTCTCCTGATAATCTGTCTTCTTTATTATGGGGGTGGGGAGGGGGGTCTCAGCCAAGAACCTAGAAAGGTAGAGAGAAAATGATTTTTCCTCCCTCAAACAGCCATACATCTTTCAAGGCTGAAGTCCAGAGGGTATAATTTCAGACCCATGGTCTCATTCAGAATGGCGCCAACTCTGTCCCACAAAAAAAAAAAAAAAAATTCTTTCCTCCTGGAGGTGCTCTGAATTAAGGCATTCCGTCTGGCATTTTCTCTTCCTTCATTTCTTTGCATCTCACATATGCTGACATGGGATCCTCTAGCTTTAGATTTTGATGATGTTCCCCTAAGAATGTGGAATTTCCGAAAAGATTAAATCCAGCCTCCCTTAACTTTGACAGCCATGCTCTTTTTCCTCTTCATTTCATTGGTCATAAATGAGAGTCTTTCTTTCTATACAATTTAATTTCTTTCCATTTCTTTTCTTTATTTACATCTCTTTGTTTTTATTGTGTCTGGTCTTTTCCTCTCTCTCCCCTCCAGAGCACCTAAGAGCGGTCTGCAGAGAGCGTATTTTGCAGAAAGCATTCCACGGATTACAATGCTCTCATTTATTTGCTGAGAAAGATTTTCATTAGGTTGTATTAGAGTATTCTGGAATCACCCGGAAGGTGAACTCCTAGTGAAAATGTTTGGGTCCGGATTGTTAATTGAACTGTGTGCAGTCTTTCTCCAGCCTCCTGGGACTTCTCAGCCTGATTGCTAGAAACAGAGGTCAGGCTTTGTCACCTGCTGCTATCCCCTTAGCAGGTGACTCAGACCAGTCCAGCAGCATGCTGGATTTGAGATTTACTGCCTGGGAAGACAGATGATAATGTCTCACTCCTCTGGGCCTAGGATGAAGGGGAAGGCAGTGAGGCAATCTGTGTGCGCTCACACAACGGAGCTCCTCCGAGGATTAAGGCCAAGATGCTGGACTCTTTCCAGCCAGTGGAGACTCCCCATGTTACAACAGCACCTGGGCTCTGTTGGCGCCTCCACATGCCAGGCAGGTTGACCTGGCACCATGTGCTGCCTTTGCTGGCTCCCAGTGACCAGAAAAAAAAAGGAAAGAAAAGAAAAGAAAAGAAATTATCGCCATAACAAGGATGCTCCCAACAGTTTCTTTCAAGCCAAACTCTAGATGTTGTGGATGAGGAAACAGGCCTGAGGTCAAAGTCACTGCTGTGGCTTTGTACTGTAGTCGCTAAGCTGGAACTTTCGCCTCTATAGTTAGGGTTGGCCGGAAAAGAAATGTGTGTGAGATTTGGAAGGTAGAAGGGAAGAAGCAGCCATCTCTATGGTTGATGTGGTCAGCGGCCACTCCAGCACCCGCCGGACCTCCTCCCCCAGTTTCTCTGAGTGCTGGGGTAGGCGCATGCACAGCTTTGGGCCAGAGGTTACCCATCCATCCCTCCCTCCCACCCACCCTGCTGTCTTCAGGCTTAACAAGGGACGCAGGGTAGCAGTTCTATGCAGACTGCTTAACAGCTCCCACAACTGCGGAGGGTTCTGCCCTGTCATAAATCCCTTACTCTATAGTTTCAGAGAGTTTTCTGCTTCAGACCCAGCCCTAACTGATACAGTCATACAACCTTGTTTGCTGCAGAACCCAGGGCCCTAGGCTTCCAGGGCAACGTGCTTCCTGTTTCTGGTGTCACCTCTGCTTAGAGGCTCTGTCTGCCTGGTGCAGTGCTACTGTTGATAAATGCTGGAAGATAAACGGGGAGGTTCTGGCCAAGGAAATCCTCAGGGTGTCCAGCCGAGAATTTGTCATCAAAATGCCTGGGTCATCCCCAAGCCTCATCTCACACTGTGCAGGGTAGACTGTGTTTTTGCATTACTCTTTGGGCCAGAGCAGAGTACATAAGTATGATAGACGCTGAATCAATCCTGAGTGTTTGGGTGAGAGATTCTGAGCACCATGAGATGAGTCCAGGATACAGTTAATTCTCTCCAGAGGTTTTGCCATTTTTTGTGTAGGAAATCTGGTGAGGAGGGCCAAGCCAACTTGTACTGAATCACACTGTGCATGGTGACACCTTTTGCCAGGGGATTTGGGGAGTTGGGGAGGGACACGTTTAAGTTACCCTCCTTCTTTCCACATGTTTCCATCCCCAGGATGCCTCTGTCCCCAAGATGAAATATTGGGAGGTCTGAAGTCCAGGATGTCAGAGGGGTGGAGCTGAATTCACCCATAGTCAGTTAGTAATTAAACAGAACCATATCAGGGATTAGTTGTTAGTTAATGGAGAACCAGAGAGTCCCATAGGCCCCCAGAAATGGCTATTGAGATGCCAGCCCACAGAGCAGGCTGATGGGGTGGCTTGAGTCACCTGCTATGCTGTGCTGTGATTCTCTGGTGCATTCAGGATCTGTGGAGACGCCCCTTGTCTTTCCAGTCCAGCTCCATTGGTTCCCATGGTGTACTTTGCCTCTGCCATGCACTCTCCTACCTCAGGACGTTTGCACTCACCATCCCCTCTAGCTGGGTCAGTCTTCCCCCAGAGAGCCTCCTGGCAGGATCCACTCCTTCACTCCTTTTCATCTTTGCTCAAAAGTCACTTCATCTTGATGAGCCTTCCCTGACTATCCGGCTATAAATCTGAGCCCTCTCCCGGATGTATTCTTGCTATAGCAGGTATCACCTGCCATCACTCCGTGTACTTACTAATTAGAACGTAAGCTTTGCTTGGCCAGAGACTTGCTCTTTCTGTACCATGGTGTATCCCAAGTGGCGGCACGTAGTGGGCGCTCATTGGGCTCTTCTCTTGCCTCACTCCATAGGGTGCTGTTAGCACTGTATTCCCCGCTGACACCTCCTGAGACACAACTCCACAGACTTCAATGAGAATAGCGCCCCCTAGAGCTGTGTAACAGTGGTACAGAGCCCAGTATTTGTCGAAAGGGGGCCACAGGTGGCTTCCTCTCTCTGCTTACCTTCTCGACCCACAGGCCTCTCTGAAATCCTGTCAGCAGCTTCTAATGCTACAGCTCATATTTGAAATCTGCCCTGTGTCAGGGTGGGGAAGCTTGCATGAAGCACCGGGCTGATTTTGTTTGTTCATGGTTTATGTTCAAACTTTGACATCTTATTTCTGAGATGTGAGAAAAACACTTGATAAGCTGTCTGCAGCAGCTTCTCCTAAGGGGTCTGCCAAAAACGGCGTGCACTCTCAGGGTCTGGTTTTCTTCGCCTTCTTCAGGTAAGCTTGTTTATAAGGAGGAAACATTTGTGCCGCTCAGCAGGTTTGAGAAACCTGGTGGGAATGGCTGTTTATTTGTCTTTTGATCACAAAGCCTGGGGTTTGGCTCCAAGGCTGAAAGGTCTCCAGGCCCCTTTATCTCCTCCCCTTGAGACTTTAATCTCTCCTCTGACATTCCTTTGGTCCATGGGGTGGCTGGGGAGCAGGGGAGGGGGCCCTCGCAGGTGGACAAAGATTCCCCAGCGGGCCTGCTCAGAGCCTCTGTCCTTAGTCTGACCTCCTGTCAGGGACTGGGGTTCCATCTGAGATTGGCTTCAGAACCTAACCTCTCCCTCCCCTTTGGCCCACAAACAACTAAAAGGAAGGAATACCCGAGCCACCCACCCTCACTCCCCAAAAAACTCCAGTAAACATTCCTTCTGGGGAAGGACTCTTTTGTGTTTGAAGCCATGTCTTATCACTCACCTTTTATGGAATCTGAGAACTGAGGTGAGGTGAAGAGTCAAGCCGTGCAATTTGCTTATTTTATAGATGAGGACTTGGTGGTCCTCAGGGGTCCTGAGGCCTGCCTGAATCACACAGCTTCTCCGTAAAAGTTGCTGGACCGGCCCGGCCATTCCACCTCCGCTGTGTTTGTGTGATCTCCCCCACCCTGGGCGGTTGGCAAGGCAGCCCACAGCCCAGTGCAGTGCTCCTAGCCTTAAACCCCAGCGAGCAGAGAAAATTTTCTTTGAATCAGCATGCAGCACCATGCAGCGTTCCCCACAGGGGGACAGAGTGAGAAAATGAAATTCAAATCAGCCCTCTGGTACGCTCTTCACTTCCTTTCCTGATAAGGCACAGAGAGGAGCCAATTCTGTAGGTGAGCTGGCGGGTGTTCACAGGGCCTTTTTCCCCCAGGGCCTTTCTCCTGTCCCCAGGTGCCTCTGATAGGAGCCACCAAGAGCAGCCCGGGCCTGAGGACACAGGCACCTCCAGACCTTGCTCCTTGACACTAGGCTTGCTTCCCCAAGTAGCTGAACAGCCTTTTCGGGTGTGTGGCCGCACCCATGTCCCGCCCCCGTCACTTGGCACCAGGCTGAGTAAACGCCTTGGGTGTTCGGCAACCTCAAGGGATCGTGAGCCGATTTTGAACTTGCTTCCTTGAATCATTCTACTTTGGAGTAGACGGCTTTACATCTTTCTTGAAAAAATAAATAAAAACAAGTGAAAAGTCCTCAGCTTGGTGCAGTGATTTTACTTTGCAGAAGAACGTAAAGGTAAAAGACTAGACTACAAGAAGCAGCCTTTGTGCTGTCTGGGTCTTCCGGAAAAAGAGAGCACGCAGGGCTTGTGTGCACGAGGCAGGAGCTGCTTTTGCAGAAATGGAAATGCTCCCCGTCTCTCCTTCCACACTAAGTTGCTTCATTATATTTTCAGGCGAGCAAGTCATGGGTTCCTGGTGCGTGGGGCTGTCTTTTTCAATTAATGCTTTTCACAGAAGTTCAGGTTTTAAACATCTCCCCCTTTCTTCCCAGGTCTGTTACATTTCCCAGAATGGTTCCCAGTGCTGGAGATAATTCCTTTTCGGAGAACCTACATTTCTCACCTGCTGATTGCAATTAGCCACTGCCAGCTGGGGCCTGGTATGCAGCTGAAAAGCTAACAAGAAGTGGAGACCACGCGGAACCCAGACAGAGCAGAGGATGTGAATAAGTAAGGAATGGTGCCTGTGTTTTTAAGACACTCCTGTGAATTTGAGATTTCCCGACCCTCTGGATAGTCCTCCCTCTTCTGGCTCTGTGCTCCCCACCCCTCCTCTAACTTTTTTTTTAGTCTGTAGGTTTTTAGCCTACACTAACATCACAGAATTTACCACTAAGTACATTTTGTTAGGCAATAAACAGCCTCAGAAGAAAAATGAAATTCAACTAGGACTTCTGTTCCAATAATGTTCTGAACAGTGGTGGATTCGGACAGGCCCTGCATGTAGGTCTTAAGAGCTAACCTTGAACATGAGGGCTGCCAGGGCTCGGAGAGGCCTAGGGAACAACTAATCCGAACCCCTCATCTTATAAATGACGACATTGAATCCCAGAAGGGGTGCATGGCTTGTCCAACGTCTTAGAGGAAGTCACAGGGCTGGGTGAAATCCATGTCTCCTGACCCCCAAGCTCTAACCACCAAACTGCCTTGCCTTTGACCATCTTGGGCAGCCAACCTGTAGAGTTTGTGAGGAAAGCACCAAGGAGATTGGTTGGAAGGTAATCTCTGTTGGGCAATGTGCTCTCCAGCCTAAGGAGACACTTCTCCCACGTGAGCCAGCACCAATGTTATACCCCTGGACATTTTCATCCACGGTCGGTACCCATGTTCCGATGGCTCACAGCTGCTGACTGTGATCATCTGTCTGCCCCCTAACGGGAGAGTGCTCAGCCTTTAGGGCTGTTTTTGGTTTGTACTGCAGGCAACAGTAGGGAATAAGCAACCAGAGGGAAATTAGCAGCTGTCCCTGGGAGCTCCACAGTGTACATGGCGGGAGGCTGCCCTGCTTGAAGTCTGTGGCTTCTGATGCAACCATATCTGCTTGGTGGGATCAAGCTGAGTCCTTTGCAGGCATTCCCTACTTCCACTTACAGGGTCGGGCATTCCCTGACCAACTCACTTTCCACTGGGAGAGGCTGCCTTGTAGGGTTTAATGTCGGGAAGTTGGATAGGCTTCTAGGGCAGCAGGCGGTAAATGAAATAGATGTGGACTCTAACCCCAGCTCTGTTCTCTGGTAGGCGTGTCTCTCAGCCTCTGTTTCTTCATCTGAAACTTGGAGACTCATTATGTGTGCTCATCAGGCTTGCCAGAGGATCAGGGAAGGAGACAGACATAAAGTAGTTTCTCAATAAGTATTCATTTTCCTTCCCTCTAGTACTGTCTCCAGTTTACAGATGCAGAAAACTAAGGCCCACGGAAGTTAAACTACCCTCCCAAGGCCACAGGCTATTCCATTGCCTCCAGCCATCTACTGTGTCTTCTGTGAGGCACTCAGGAAAAAAACCACACCAAATTTTCCTAACACAAATTCTGTTCTCCAAAGAGAAGTGGTTCTGTGTGCTGAGAAATGTTTAACACCTAGCTAGGGGTGGAGGGAGGGGAAGGGAAGTGGCGAGGAAGCTCTGATTTGTAGGGTTGTTGATTTTTATTTTGAGATAATTGTAGATTCACACGCAATTAAAAGAAATAATATAGAAAGATCCCCTGTACTCTTTATCCAGTTTCCCCCAATGGTAACATCTTGCAAAACTGTTGTACAGTATCACAACCAGGATACTGATATGCTATAATCCACCAGTCTTTTACATTTTCTGTTTTGCTTGCACTCGTTTGCGTGTTTTCGTGTACTTACATCTATGCAGTTTTATCACACATGTAAGTTCGTGTATCCACCACACAGTCAAGATACAGGACAGTGCCATTACTACAAGCATTTCTCTGTTGCCATCTCCACTTCCCTCATGCTCCACCTTGCCCCACCCTTAACCCCTGACAACCTCTAATCTGTGCTCCATTTCTAAAATTTTGTCATTTCAAAATGCTACATAAGTGGAATCATACAGTATGTAAGCTTTTGGAATTTGCTGAGTGAAAAACTCAGCATAATTCTATCAAATTTGATTCAGTTTTTATATATCAATAGCTCATTCCTTTTTATTGTTGAATAGTATTCCATGGTGTGGGTATATGACAATTTGTTTAGCCATTCACCTGTTCAGGAATGTCTGGGTTGTTTACAGATTTGGGCTATCACGTATAAAGCTACTGTGAATGTTCATGTATAGGTTTTTGTTGTAACACATTTCCATTTCTTTGGAAACTTTGCACTCTGCCCTAGAGTGTAGTTATTGAATTGTGTAGTAGTTACACGTTTAGTTTTGTAAGAAACAGTCAAATTGTTTTCCAGAGTGACTGTACCACTTTACATTCTTGTCAGCAATATATGAGTGATCCATTTTCACCACATCCTGCTCAGTATTTGATATTGTCACTATTCTTTATTTTGGCCATACTGATAGCTATGTAGTGATAACTCATTGTGGCTTTTTTTGTGTACATTTTCCTAATGGCTAATGAAGCTGAACATCTCTTCATGTGCTTATTTGACATCTGTATTTCCTCTTTGGTGAAATATCTCTTCATGTCTTTTTTCCATTTTCTAATTGGGCTGTTTATTTTTTAACTCTTGAGTTTTGAGAGTTTTTAAATATATTCTACATACTAGTCCTTTGTATCTAATATATGATTTGCAAATATTTCTCCCTAGTAGGTAGCTTGTCTTTTTTTCATGGTCTTAACAGGATGTTTTGCAGATCAACCATTTTTAATTTTGATGAGGTCAAATTTATCAATTTTTCCTTTTACTGATTGTGCTTTTGGTGTCAAGTGTAAAAACTCTTTACCTAGCCCTAGATCACAAAATTTTCTCCTGTTTTTTCCCCTAAATATTTCATAGCTTTATATTTTACATTTAAGCCCATGATCCATTTTGAGTTAATTTTTGTATAAAGTATGAAGTCTAGGTCAAGGGTTTTTTTGGTTTTTGTTTTTTTGCCTATGGACATCTAATTGCTCTGGTACTTTGTTTAAAAAGGCTATTTTTCCCCATTGAATTAATTTTGCACCTTTGTCAAAAATTCGTTGGGCATATTTGTGTGAGCCTATTTCTGGGTTCTCTATTCTGTTCCATTAACCCATGTGTCTGTCTACTCACCAATACCACTGCTTTGATTAATGTAGCTAAATAATATGCCTTAATATTGGGTAGAATAATTCCTCCCTTTATCTTTCTTTTTCAAGATTGTTTTGGCTATTCTAGGGTTTGTACTTTTTCATATAAATTTTAGAATAAGTTTGTCTGTGTCTATAAAAAAGCTTGCTTAGATATTGATAGGAATTACATTAAGCTTATATATCAATTTGGAGAGAACTGACATCTTTACTATGTTGAGTCTTCTAATCCATTTGCTGGAATGATTTTTCATTTATTAGGTCTTCCTTGATTTCTTTTATCAGTCTTTTATAATTTTCAGCATACAAATCTTGTACATGTTTTTTGAAGTGTATACCTAGGTATTTCACTTTTTTTGGAGTAAATGTAAATGGTATTGTGTTTTTAATTTTAGTTTCCACTGTTCATTATTAATATATAAAATGTAATTGAGTTTTGTATGTTGGTATTATATTCTACAACCTTGATGAACTCACTTACTGTTTCCAGGAATTTTGTTTTAATAGATGTCTTGGGGTTTTCTACATAGACAGTCTGAAAATGGGGCCAGTTTTATTTCTTCCTTTCTGATCTTTATGTCTTTTTTTGCCTTGCCAATTGCACTGGCTAGAACTTCCTGTACTCTGGTGAATATGAGTAGTGACAACGAACATCCTTACTTTGTTCCCTGTCTTAGGGGAGAGCATACAGTCATTTACCATTAAATGTGATACCAGTTGTAGGTTTCTTGTAAATTCTCTTTATCAAACTGAGGTAGTTCCTTTCTATTTCTAATTTGCTGAGACTTTTTAACATGAAGGATGCTGGATTTTCAAATTTTTTAAATTTCCATTGATATGATTATATAATTGTTCTTGTTTGACTTGTTGATATTATGGATTGCATTGATTGATTTTTGAATGTTGAACCACCTTTGCATTCTTGGAATAATCCCACTTGATCATGGTATATAATTATTTATATCATTGTTGGATTGTATTTGATGATATTTTATTGAGGATTTTTATTTCTAAGTTCATGAGAGATATTGGTCTATAGTTTTATTTTTTTGTACTGTCTTTCTGGTTTTGGAATCAATATATTACAGGCCTCATAACATGAGTTGAGAAGTGTTGCTTCCTCTTCTATTTTCTAGAAGAGATTGGGTAAAATTGGCGTTAATTATTCCTTAAATGTTTGGTAAAATTCTTCAGTGAATCCACCTGGGCCAGGGGACTTCTTTCTGGGGAGTTTTAAATTACACATTCTATTTCTTTAATAGTTATAGTAGTAGTCAGGTTATCTATTTCATCTTGATTGAGGTTTGTTAGTTCATGTTTTTTGACAAATTGATCAGTTTCTTCTAAGTTGTCAAATTTATGAGAGCAAAGTTGTTTGTTATATTCCTTTATTATTCTTTAATAGCTGTAGGATCTATATTGATATCCCGTACTTCATTCCCAATATTGCTGATTTGTGTCTCTTCTCATTTTATATGTCAGTTTTGCTAGAGGTTTATTGATTTTTTTCCGAAGAACCAGCTTTTTGTTTCACTGATTTTCTCTGTATTCCTGTTTTCAATTTCATTTTATTTCTGCTTTTATTTTTATTATTTATTTTCATCTGCTTGCTTTGGCTTGATTTTGCTCTTCTTTTTCTAACTTTTTGAAGTAGGAACTTAGATTATTGATTTAAGATCTTTCCTCTTTTCTATTATAAGAATTTAGTGCTATAAATTTCCCTCTCAGCACTGCTTTAGCTGAAGCTCACAAATGGTGATATGTTATATCTTAATTTAGTTTCGTTCCATGTATTTTTAAATTTTTTTGAGACTTTCTCTCAAGCCCATGAATTGCTCAGTAGTGTGTTGTTTAATTTCTAGTAGTTTTATTTTTGTCTTTCTGTTATTGATTTCTACTTTAATTCCATTATGGGAGAATATATTCTATTTGATTTCAGTTCTTTGAAATGTGTTGAGGTTTGTTTTATGAACCAGGATAAGGTCTATCTTAGTGAATGTTCCATAGGATATTATTTAGGAGACTCTGTATTTAAATCTTATTTTAGCAGGCATTTGTCCTGTTTAGGTTTAGCTTGTGGGTATTGTCCTACTTTTGTGGCTTGTAGTTTCAATGACAATTTAGTTTTCTGAGCCCTTGAAATGTAGGTGCCTCTGATGAAGTTAAGAGCTTACCTGACCTGCCTTTTGCCACTGAAAAGAGGATGAGGAGCTATGGAGTCTAGGTGACTCTGCCATTAGGTGAAGGGTTGCATGACATTGGCCTTGGGTCACCTTCTGTTGCTGAGTGGATGGCTGGAAAACATGGGGCCTGCTAGCCTCCCTGATGCCTGTGCAAATGTCTACCTGTTGCTAAGTGATGGGGGATGTGGGGTGGATTGGCCCACTCAGGACCCACTCTGCCATGGACAGACTGAGCCCACTGCTATTGTTAGATGTGGGGAGGGAATAGGTCAGCCTCCTGAGCTCTGCTGGTCCACTGCTGTGAGTAGACTGGTCTGCCACTGCCACTGGATGCGGGTCTCGCTGCTAAATCCCTGCCAGGCTTCCCTTTTCTTGGTAAAAAATGAAAGATAAAAAGTAGAAACCTGGGGAACTCACCACAGTGTTCTTCTTCAAGTCCTAAGATCCACAAGCAGCCTATCTTCTTCTACACAGCAATTACAGTCCTTTTATCATTGTTTGTTGAATTATTTCCAAGGTATTTAGTTGTACTTGGAGGGGAAGAGAAGAGAAAATTGAGTCTATGCTATCTTGTCCCAGAACCAAAGGCCAATTCTTTTAAAAAATCAAAATTATTGCTTAGAAAAGGAGTCTTTTCTGTGTGATAGACATACAGGTATTCGTTTTATATTATTCTTTATATATTCCTGTGGACTTGGAATATCAAAAATAGCTGAATGCAAGACTATGCCAGGTATAAGGTAATCTCCCATGGATGTTACATTGTGTATTGTGGTTTACTCTTTATTATATTTATTTTCATCAACAAAACACTTGTTTGGTCAAGACACCTTAGCTAGGAATTATTTCAATCAATGCTAAATTTGGATGGCCATCTGATAGAATAGACTGAAAATGAGGCCAAGAAACTTACTGCAAATTTAGTCATTATGCATGAGAGCATGGCCTCACAATTGCAAGAGTTAAATGTTGATGTAACAAGCCTTTTAAGGACTACTTTAAAAAGCAATGAAATAAGTGGTTACCTTTGGGGATAGTAAATATAAACCTGTAGGATGATTAAAAAAAAACTGTTCTAATTCGAGGATGGGAACTTGAAGCTTCAGATATTTCCAGCGATACCATTATATATATAAAGAGTGCTGTATCTCACTTTGGAGGGAAATGAAGAGAATGTGACCCGGAGAACTATGTCAGATACTCAAACATATTCCTGTGGTTACTAAGAAAGTCACTGATGTCAAAGATTCATGATTAGCTTACACACCGTTGTTTCATAAGGAAAAAGGACAGTATTTCCAATTAATACTAAATTTTATATAAAACATGGTTTTAAATACATATATGTAACTTTATTAGAAAATTAAATATTGTAAGTAGACCTTTCACTAGTCCATCTGAAAAGATGTTTTCATTTGGAAATTCGGAGGTTACATTATACTTGGTACAGACTTATACATAGCTATTTTGGTGCTTTGTATGCCCAGAAAACTACCTAGATTATGACCCACTACCCAGATTATTATATTAACCTCTTGTCATATTTAAGACATAGGTTTTAAAAAGAAATAAAGTGTGTAATCAAAGTCCTCTGTGTACTCTTCTTTTACCCCATTCTGTCCTTTCTTTCCCTAGAGATGGGTATTCATCATTTCCAGACATGTCTAATGTGTTTGCACATAGACAGATATCTGAAAACAACACTTGGAATTGTGAGTTTTAAAACATTACACAAATGAAACCATGCTGCATGTATCATTTTGTATTACTGATATATTAGAAATCATTTTATCATCTTATTTTGTGTTTTCTGCTTATTATACTTTTGTTTTCCTTTCCAACTTTCTCATGGATTAAAAAAAAATAGTTCCCTTTTTTATTCACTGCTAGTTTGGAAGCTGTATGTTGTATTTCTACCTAATTTTACGAGTTGTTCTTTCATTTAAACATACATATTTAATCATAAATGTTTCTTCAAAGTTTAAAGCTATTTAATATATCTGTTCTCCCCTCCTAACCTTTAACTACCCCCTATTGGGTGGTTTTATTAAAAATTTTCTTATTATTTTGTCTAGAATTTTAATCCCATCATTTTTGAAACACAATTTGTGACTCTTTAATGGTCAGTAGTTAATTAAATTTACCATCCTATATATTATTATATATATATATTTACCACTATTTCTGGTAGCCCACTCCTCTCTGGGTTCATTTTTCTACTTACTGAAGTACAGGCTTCCACTGCTATTTGAAAGTAGAGCATTCCTGTGAAACCTTTTGCTGAAATGGTGTAAAGCGCAGAGGCAATTACGTTAGGACACGTCTTGCTCATGGAGGCACGAAATAAATTGAGATAAAGCACAGATGCTCACAGACACAGGTCAAAGCGATGGCGTCTGGATGCTGTGATGCTGGGTGTATTTCCCAGGGAAGGAGCTTGGCGGTGTCGCTCTCACTGCTCGGGTGCCTGCTGCCTCTATAAGAGCTCACTTCAAAACCTTAAATGTTGTTTTTGCTTTTCAGCTTTTTTGTAAAAGCAAATATCCTCCTTAGATTTCTTTCGGTTAGCAAAAACAGGTACTAATGTAGGTCTTTTGTGAAGACAAAGTAGCATAAAGTGAACTTTCAAAAAGCAGGGGATACCTATACATCCTTTAATTGTTCTCCTAGTGAATATCTATGGGTCTTTTATATTTGAAAATATGTTTATTTATTCTCACCTTTAAAATGATATTTTAGCTTAAAGTGAAGGTGTAGATGGACAAATTCTTTTCCCTTACAGTCTGAGGACTCCATTGTCTTCTGTCATCTATTGTTGTAGATGAGAAGTCTGCTCTAAGTGTAATATTTTTTTTAAACAATAATTTGTCTTTTCATCCTAGCAGCTTTAAAATTTTTCTCTTTGTCCTTGATGTTCTGAAATTTCAATATATGTTTAAATTTAGATTTATTTTCATTCCTACTGTTTAGAATTTGGTTTAACTTTTAATCTGAGTGCTTTCTATCTTTCTCTAATTACCATAATTCTGGAAAATTCTGTTCCCTTGTTTTGAACTCCAATTAAGTGTATAATGTCACTTCCTCTCAGTATTTCTCTCAGCTGCTCTTTCGTGGTACCATTTTATCTCTTTGTTCTGTGTTTTATAAATTATGCACGACTATCTCCCAATTCACTAATTTTCTCTTTGATTAAGTCCAACCTAGAACTAACCTCATTTATTGATTCATTTGCATAATGATATATATTTTTTATTTCCAAGATTGCTAAATGGTTCTTTTTAATGTCCACT
Organism: Camelus bactrianus; assembly: GCF_048773025.1. NCBI lineage: Eukaryota > Metazoa > Chordata > Mammalia > Artiodactyla > Camelidae > Camelus > Camelus bactrianus. Next base: position 30,629,493 of record NC_133575.1, read on the forward strand.
TGTTTATTTTTCATTTTAGCTGCTTTCTCTACTTATGTTTCATAATTTCTTATTCTCACTCTCTAATATTATTCTTTCCTTTATCTCTTTGGGAATCTGGGATATACCAGTATACTAATATTAAAGTTATTTTTATATCAGTATTTAGTTTCATTTTATCTAGAATAAATTCCTTTCTTATTGATTTTGTTACTGTATTTCGTAATGTTATTTTTCTTCATGTATTTGGAATTTTTGTTTTCAAGCTTATCTTGAATGTGATTTGGTGTTAGTTTTTTCTTATTCTCTTTATGCAGTCACTTCTCCCTGTCTTGCAGTTTTGAAGTTGCCTCTACCTGACCCACTAGAGCCCTATGTCTTATATCAGTTGCTCAAATCTCCCATCTCATGATGACATTGAGACATTATCAATTCAGTCACAGAGCCATGAGTTGCTTCAAACAGGTTCTAGCTATTAGGCACTCTTACTCCCAGTTTAACCCATTGTTGCTGAAACCCAGCCCCCATCCCCCACCTTAAACCTGATTCTGGTCTATTGCCAAACCAGGCCCATAGCTTTTGTCCAAATACTGCTTTGAGTTTCTGCTTTATTTCTGTTTCCCAGAGATGGTTTTTATTATTTTAGAACTTAGTTGGGTTTCTTTTTATCTTATAATATTTGATCTATCATCCCATTGGTCTTTTGGAAAAGAAATAGGTATCATCTTGACTTTATTTTATTTCCTTGCCTTTATTTTCCCTTGACTTGGTTTCTACATCTGCTTAAATTAATTTATTCTGTCAAATATGTTTATACAACCTATCTCCAGTCTTTCCTGGCTTGATGAGGAGTATACATAAATAAATAAATACAGAGAGATACATAAATAATACAGTTACCTTCCACCTACCGACTGTTGTTAAGGCATCAAATCTCCCTTACTTCAGCCTTATATATTCACTTGCCAGAACCAGATCTTCACAGAACCATCCAGAAGTGGTTCTGGGTTGCCCTACCTCCTTGGTTTGTTCCTGGGGTTTGATGCTGGCTGTGGAACCCTTATCTATCCTTGTATACCCAAGATAAAAACACATCCATTGTGGCTTTTGATTTTACCATTTTGACTGTATGAAATTTGAAAAAATAATCATGCATTCAGCAAACATTTGTTGGATGGCTTATTATGTGTCATGTACTACAATAGGTAGTGTATTTATGTAGATGAATAAAATAGATCCCTACCTTTGTTGAATCCCACATCTAGTCAGGGAGAGAAGCAACTTAAGAAGCAATTTCAACATGATGTCTTAAGCGTGAACAACAAAACCATGGTGTTTTCTAAGTATCAAGGGTGGGTAGCTAAGTATCACAAAGGGCAACCTTAGGTGAAAGCTTCCCAAGGTGAACCTTACAGGCCAAGTAGAATTTTCCTAGGTGAATAAAGAGGTGGTAGTACATGCCTGCAAAACAAACTGTACAAAGAGGAGCAGGAATGGCTGTGTCTGTTAGTAACTGGAGAGGAGGCACGAGGAGCTCTAAGGGAGGGGTGAAACACGAGATTAGAGAGGTAGGGAGGGATCACATCATGAAGGGCCTTGTGCACTCTGTTCTTGAATGCGAACTGTTTCCTGAAAGTAGTAGGGAGTAACTTAGAAATTCTAGGCAGAGAAGTAGGGTGATTAGAATTGGATTTTAGGAATGTCACTCCAGATTGCCAGAACTTGGGGCTAGATACAGGAAATGATGAGGATATGGATTCCGGCAGTCATTAGAGGAGTTGGAGAGGGCAAGATGTGTGGGAGAGATGCTTAGGAGGGAGACAAGACTGAGCTTGGTGATGGAGAGACTGAGGAGTGTAAGGAAAGGCAACTCACAAGTCTGTGTATTTTGTGATTGAGTGGATAAAATGTCGCTGGAAATAAGGAGGGGCAGATTTATGGGGAGGGTATGGGAGTGATAATAAATGGGGGTTGGGACATGTTAAATTCTAGGAGCTTGGTGGGTCTTATAGATGAAAATGTGCAGTAGTAGGTGGACATGAAAATCTTGAACTCACAAGAGAGCTGTGAGAGGCAGGTGGAGAAGGCTGTTGATAACATTGGCCCTTTGAATATATACAAGTTGTTAGAATCTCCTCCATGATAAGGGCAAATGTAGAAAATGTCTGCTTTCCGCATATCATCCTTCTCACAAAGAAAGGCTGAAGATTCCCACCATCCCTGATAAAAGAAGGTGATAGGACCTGGAATCGTTCCAAGGAAGAGAAGACTTGGGACAGTCTTCTCATCTCTTTTGGAATACAGTAGGATTCCATTATTACCAAGTCCCTATTTACTGGTTGTATCAGGCCCCTCCTCATTGAAATTACCACATGTAGCAAAATGCCTGACAGCAGCCCAGTTAACTTATAACACAGGGATCTGACCTATTCCCTAAGACCTTTATACTACATGGAAAAAGCATAGAGAATGGTAACCAATGTGTTTTAGGTCAAGTAAACAATAAAAAAGAAATCTACTTTGGTTAAAGAAAGAGCTTTAGGTCAGAGACGAGGGAACTTTCCATGAGGATCTTGGCTAAGTGCAGAAATGGTTTACCCAAAGTGTCAGGGAATTTCCTCCCTTAGATGCTTCTAAGAATAGAATAAACGTTCATTTTATTGGAAAAATGTTAAGATAGCTTAGTAAAAGCACCAACATTGTTTAGTGGCCCTTCTACTACTGTCAGGATGAAATACAGAATCTTAGTACAGCCCATCATGATCTCTTCCCTGCTACTCTAACCTAATTCCTCCTGCTTCCCTTGAGTTGCAAACCTGTATTCCATTTTCACTCTCTCCAGAGGTCCCTGTTCTATCCCCTTGGGTCTTCTCTCTGTTGGGAACCCGCTTCCTCCTGCCTTATACCTCTATTGCCTCTGATTCGTCCTTCATGTCTCACCATAGATGCTACTTCCTTCAGGAAATCTTTATTGATCTTCTAAATTATAGTTGTCCCTCCTATGTACTCATATTTATTAATTAAATCATTCAATTTATTTTTATGGACCTATGTATGTGTCAGGCACTGTGCTAAGTTCTGAAAAACTAAGCCTGCCCCAATAGAATCTATTGGGGAAGAGAGACAGTAAACAAGTCAACCAATGGTATTAATTTGTGCACAAGGTGAGCTGCTGTACTAAAACATCCACCAATAATGTAGCATGAAGAACAGAGACATTTTATTTCTCTTTCAACAGTTGGAGGTAAGTGCTCCAGGTCAATGGGCAGTTCAGCTTCAAGCAATTGTGCAAGAACCCAGACCAAGAGTGGCTCTGCCATCTTCAGTGCATGGCTTTCAAAGTCACTGCAGTCCAGTGCTGTCCAATAGAATATTCTCTTGTGATAAAAAGGTTCTATCTGAATCTGTGTTGTCCAGCATAGTAACCACTAGCCACAAGTGGCTTTTGGACACTTGAACTGTAGCTACTACAACCAAGGAACTGAACTTTAAATTTTAACTGATTAAAATATACATTTACATAGCCACATGTGGCTAGCTAGTGGCTACCATATTGGACAATGTAGCCTTGTTGTCACTCCAGCCAGTGGGATGGCAGGAAAAGTGGAGTTCTGGGGCCTGAGATCTCCTCTTAAGCAAGCAAGGCCAATGTTGCACCCACAGCTTCTGCTCACATTTCGTTGGACCTACTATGTTTCCTTGCACGTAAGTTGGCATCAGTGATTTTATATGCCACCAAGAAAGAAAAAAGTGCCACCAATTAAACTCTTATAATGCTTTTTAAAAAAATCATAGAATTTTAATTTTTAGATATCGAAAGAGCCTTTTAGATATACTAAGAGTACATGAAAAGGAAAATTTAACTAAAATAAATTCCTAAAATTTCTCTGCATTGAGTCTAACTCTTCTGAAATACTTTATAGCTTAAAATTGCTGATGTCCATGGTTTTCCACAGAAGATCTTTCTCTAAGACCCCTAAAACATCAGTGATTTGGAATTTCTTAAAAGAGTACTTTGTATCCAGGATTTTTGTCCAAGATGCAGAAACCCATTTGGCAAGTTTTGATTCTGGTGCTTTGCCATTTGATCAGATTAATAGTATTATTTTCCCTTAATTGAAACAAATGTTGCTAGAAGTTGAGCAGTTTTGACAAATGGATATTCAGTCTTAACAATGTCCTGCTTGACACATGAATTGGTCACATCAGCCTCTCATAGCTTCAAAATTTCTTTTGTCTGCTCTGAAGGATTTGGCAACTTCTCCTGCTTTCAATTGCATTGTTCAACACGAGATAGGTAATCCTTTTGCCCGTATCTCAGAAGCAAAATGTAACACAGCTTCATCTACTTGTAGATGTCTTCCTTTCTTAGGTCTTATAAACACTTGGTTGTTACTTTGCAAGAAAATATGAAATTGCTGCCATTCCTCCAATGATGAATATTTGCTTCGCTAATATCAAATTTATGCCCCATTGCTTTGTTTACACGCCTTTCTGTGTACACGATACCTTTTCATTTCAATGCTAAATCATAGTATAATCTTTCTGAAGACATTTTAAACAACAATTCAATTTAGCATGTGTAGCATCAGCAATGCACAGATCCCAGTTGAAGTGATGACAGTATGAATAGCTATGACCAACGTTGCGTACATGAGGGCAGTGACAACCCTTTCATGACTGGCATCTAGCCTACAGCAATGGGGGGCAGGAGTCAGTGCCAGAACAAACCAAAGCCAAGGCCAAACCAGTTATGGGTGAGCTAAGAGGATTCTGGCCTGTGGGAAAATTGAAGAAAAAACCATATATGGGCAGAAAGAGGCAAAAATGGGAGCCCATGATAGCCTTGAAAGGGAAGAAGGAGGGAAGGAGAAGGAGAGGGAGGAAGGGAAAGAGGGTTGTTTTCTGAAGACTCCTCAGCTTGAGGCCAGTGATATACACATGTGTGTCTGTGTTATATGCATGCATGTGCACATACATATATACACATTTGTGTTTTAATTAACCAGTTCTTACTTGAGTTAGCTCAAGTGGGTATCTGTACTTGCAAACAAACAAAGACTAGAACACTAGCCTTTTAAGATTGGTTTTTGTTCAAGGGCTGACCTTCCAGAAAAAGTCCAAAGAAGCTGATCTGACCACAAAAGGAACTGCATTGGTTGGGTCAGTTTGAGGGATTCTGACTAAAGAAGAAACATGAATTTCATGCAGCTTAATGTGAACTGACGCTCAAGCACATACCCTCTATAGGATTTCACCCATGACTAACAAGCCTTTTAATCATGGCAAGAAGACACGGAGATTTTGCAAACATGCTTTTGCAGTACCCACATTTAGTGTTCCTGACCCTGTTTTTTTGCCAGATTGTGAGAAGCACCTGTTCCTTTTCAAGCAGTTGTCAGATCAATATTTAATCAATTGCCTTTTGATATTTAGTAGCGCTGAATAAATGGGATGCCAATATTTCTGCTCAGAGCCTTTCCTCTGGCGTACCTTATTCCGTTTCTGTGAAAGCCTTCAGGAACCTCTGAGCACTAAGTGGCAGGTCCTCCGAGTTCTGTGCTATCCCCCCCTCCTCCGTGGCATGAGGAGATGCAGGATGCTGGCGCCAGTGCCAGTCTTATTAAAGCCACGTCCAAACTGAGTCATGAAAGCGAGAGTGCAGAGCTGCATTCGGGACACTGTGGGGGCTCTGCCAGGTGAGGGCTATTTAATAGACCAGCCACATTAAAGAAAGGCAATGATGTAGTGAAAGGAGCCTAATGAGCAGAAGTGAGGCTACCGTATCTAAAGAGAAAAAATAATGAGCTGCGAAATATCCCCCAAGGCGAGATTGCCAGCCTTCTGCAAGGAGGTCTCAGCCTATAGGTAAAAAAGGCTCATGTGGTCCCTTACCCTTGCATGGTAAACAGAAGTTCTGTGGGCAATTAGGGGCTGAGCTGAATGTGAGATTTGAGGACTGAGAATTATGTCGCCCACTCTTTGGAGATTTCCACACCCAAGACCCCGGCTTTAATTCCCAAAGGCAACAGGGACATACTCAAGCTGTGAATAGAAATTAGGAACATCATATCATCAGAAACAACCCTCTCAGTGTCTGTGCAGCAGACGGACATCTGGATGTTAGTTCTAGAAATCTCAGGGACTGGCACTGCAGAATCTTTCTAAAGCTGTCCTCAGGGGTCATGCCATGGGGCTGCCTTGAGGGCAGAATCACCTTCTAATGAGACACTCTTGGTCTTTCAGTAATGACCCCTCCTCGAATGGGATCCAAGCTGGGCATGCCCTGCCGGTGATCTTATTTATTTTACAGTTTATGTGGGAATACCAGGCTAGATTTGGATACATCTGGGTGGGAAAAATTATTAAACACAAAACGTTACTACATTTCGAACATGAAGGAAAGAAAAGAAACAGAAGGTTTGGTTCCTACCGTTAAGAAACATATAAACCTCTGTCCCACAGACTGTGGATCATTTACAGAGCAACTTTTTATGTGCACATAGTGGGAAGGAGAATGATACCTGTGTTTTCCAGGTGAGGAAGGAGACAGGACAATGCAACATACATAATGAAACTATAAAAATAATACAACTTTATGATAATAAATCCTTATTACTTATGAATATTTTCTTCAGCATTTTCTAAATAGTTGCTCACAGCAACCCTATGAGACAGGCAGGGTTAGTACTGTTCTGCCATCTTACACGTGGGAAACTGAAGCACAGCAGGATTGCATCAGGAGTTCCTAATCTTTTAGCCTCTGGGATGCAAGGACAAGCAGAGTTTATATGCGTTAGGCACTCCCATGGTCATATCCAAATTTAGAAGAAATTCACATTTCTAGGCTAAATAAATAGTGCTTAAACTTTTTTTAGAGGGAGGAGGTGAGGCAGAGTTAGACATTATATTCATAATTTTATAAATATGTGAACAATGAAGTCAATCATTTAAAAATATCAAAATTTTATCAGGAAAAAAATCCAGAAAGATGACCAACTAGTGTCTCATAAGATTACTATATCGTTTTGCATTAGTCAAGCAATCCAAAGAACCATTCATGGACCAATGATGACAATGCATGTTCCATTAAAATTGTTATTTAACAAATTACCCCAAAACTTAGCAGTCTGATACAATAGTAATTAGCTTTCACTGTTTCTAGGGGTGATTCATGTGATTGCAGTCAAATAGTGGTTAAGGCCGGAACAGCTGAGGTGTCTCTCTCTTCATATAATCTCAGGATTTCTCCATGTGGTCTTAACCCATGGGCTAGTTTGGGCTTCCTTACAGCATGGCTGCTCCGGCCTGAGTGTTCCAGCAAGCAAGGCAGAAGCTGCCATCACCTTTACTGACCTAGACACATTCCGTTGGTCACAAGCAAATCACATGTCCCACCTAGTTTCAGGGGCTGGGGACAGAGACCCCCTCTTCTCTATGGGAGAAGTGTCCAGGTCACATTGTTGATGAGTACATGAGAAGGAGTTATTAGCCATCCTTGGAAAATAAAATCTGCCAGAGTGTATCTTGAACTAAGGATTATGATTAATTTAGTTCTGTGCCTCCTGAGGCTCACATGAAGAAAAAATATGATCAATCAAATTTTCTTTAATGGAACTTATTTTTGAAAAAAATGAGGCTTGAATTTTTCCAGACTTTCATTCCATACATAAAATTAATAAAATATGTAACCATGCAAATTGAAGGAAAAATATAAATAAATCTTACTTTATTGTTAATATCACGAAAGATAGAGTTTATGGAGAATTAACATCTTATAAACATGAAGAGCATTTTACAATTTCACTTGTGTTATCACTTTTGTCTTGCCTTTAATTTGGAAGTTAGCTGTTGTATCATAGACAGAAATGTTCCTAAGATCCTTTTCATACGTGTGCAATATAGAGGCCTATGCACTTTTTTTCTCTTGTCTTTCCTTGCAGTTTGTTATTAAAAATGTATTATTGTATGAAATATAAAGGGAATGGAAGCAATTGTAGAATCATAACTCGTGGGCACTGTAAAAATCTATAATCATTATAACAAAATACTGGTAGAGCAATAACTGTCTGGTTTGTCTGAGACATGGTTTAACAGTTTCACAAACTTTTCTACCTCAGAACCCATATAAGCCAAGGAGAAAGGATATATATCCCTGAGTCCTTGGATACATAGCCCCAGGTAACCTCAAGTCTATGGGTTGATCTTGAAAATTCATGCACATTTTGCTTTCTCTTCAAAAAGGCATCAGTGTTTTTGTTTTAATATATATTAAAAAGGGATGTTTTAGGTACCAGCAGTTAACATTGAATGGCCGCATCTCTGACATGGCTTCAAGCACCTCTGCACATCCCCTTATCTCACTTTGAGAGGCAGTGGATGGGTCATGCTTAGTTCCCATGATGCTGGCTATAATTTCCCTAACACTTTCTCTCTTTCAGAAAACACATCAGAATGCAGGAAAATGAAAATGGTGTAATTACTGGCATTACTTTAAATCCACTCTAATTTATGTATTTTAAATTCCTTTCAAACTTCAGTACTTAGCTGTTATTGTTAACTAATTACTTGAGGCACACCTCACGGTGATTATGACACCCTAGAATGTTCTAGGCACCTCTGCTAAGAATTGCTGGGATTAGTGACTAACCTAAGGTCATGTGGTTAATTAATAACAGTGCTGGTATTCAGACCCTATCTTTGAACTCCTTATCTTGTGTTTTCTCTGCTATACTTTAGAGTCATAAAAACTAGTAACAGAAATCCACATTCCTCAAGAAGGTTGGGGACGCAAGAAAGGCATAAAAGAACATTTGGCAAAGAAAGTAAGTTTAGTAACTTATGCTATGTTATTTACACAGTCAATTACTTATTTATTACTGAGAGGATTAGAGAAGAAACATATGGTACCAAAGAGTCTCTGTTTTTAAGCCAAGCCAGCCTTTACTGTCTCTGCCCACCCTAAGTTCAGCAGCAGATGCACCCTGTCCATACTGGCACCGACACCCTGTACCTCAGGGGCTGTGCAGGTGCTGGTGGTGCTGGAACTCCACTGGGCCTTGATACGATGGAGCAGAAATGCCGTGTCACCGGTCTTGCAAGGTGAGGAGTGTTATAGTCCCACAGCAAGGTTGCTTGAGCCACCAGTGCTGTAGAGTTGAGTTAAAGTGGGTGGGGGGCACTCACATCCAAGGGTAGCAGGATCCTACCACTGCTTACCATCATGTACCCCAAAACCACCATTTGCCTCAGAGGTGTAGTTCCTGTTATTGAGTGGGTTTCACTTCTTTCCTTATGGGAAATTCCCTCTGAGGTGCTCTGTTGCCTTCCATGAAATTGTGCTTCTGCCAGAGACCTTCTAGGTAAATATCATGTGCATCCATGTGTCCAAACCCCAAGATTTATTTTATCCAGGAAATTTCGTAGCTTCTATTAAAACAGTGGGTGTATATATAGTGGTAGAGAGGGAGGATGTCACCTGATTTCATTTACCATAAGTATCCAAGTCCCAGCTTTGTATCCTCTGATAGAGCTTGTCACACTGACTTTAGGAAGATCTTTGGTGAAAGGTCTGAGAGAGAGAGAGAGAGAGAGAGAGAGAGAGAGGGGGGGGGGGGGGAGGGAGACTGGTGCTAGGACAGAATTGCTAAACTAGCTCATTATATGCACTTGAATCCACCAAAAAATATTGACCAAAAAAACACAGAATACATGCCACCTGGGTGTCGTTGTTATTGTTGTTTGCTTGCTTGCTTGCTTGCTTTCTTTCTTTCTTTCTTTCTTTCCTTCTCTCTTTTCTTTCTTTTCTTTCTTTCTCTTTTTCTGCCAGCAAAGAGACTTGAGATGTTAGAAAAAATCCTAGCAGCCAGCACATCTGGATTTTAATCCTCATTCTCTTTAACTGATCTGGCTAATCCTTTCCCCTTCCTGAGCCTTGGTCCCTCATATTTCCTGGAGGGTTAAACTAGACAGTCTCCCAGAGACTTTCCAGCACTAACATGCTGTGCTTCCATGAATTAGTGAATTCTTCCAAGTGATCATAGTTGTGCAGTGCCAGCACAATTACCCCCAGCAAAGTCTCCTGTGAACTCTGCAGGAGTGGAGTTGGAAAATTGCCTGTCAGACTCACATGGAAAGTGCACTGGGCCTGAGCTCTAATGGGGGGGGGGGGGTCCCTGCAGCATCCTGTAACTTGGACTCATTGGTTGCATGCCCCTTCGTAAGTCTTAATACATAAAAATAGAAAGAAATTACTGGGCTTCTACTACCTTAAAAAAGTCTGAAGCCAAGACAACGCAGGTAATCCATAATAAGGAGGTAAGAGCTCATATTCCAGGAACAAAAGTCCCTGAAACTGTGACTGAAATAGTGGTTGTTTTGAACCGTCTGCAGAGTTAATAGGCTGAGTCAAATGCCTTTGTGGCACAGGTTTTATTGAAACTGTCAACAGGGCAAGAGAGTAATGCAGTGAGTTGCTAAGGAGAAGACATGAATGAGGCAAGTGGCCACTCACCTTGCACCTGGGCCCCAAGTCCCCAGAGGCTCCCAGCTCAGGGAAGGGTCAGCAGGTGGAGGGGAAAGGGAAAGAGCTCACCTCAGTGTGGCATGATCCAACTCTGGGTTTATAAGGTTTCAGGAACACTTTCTGATGACAAGCCAGGGACCAGGTCTTTCTTCAGGAAGTCCAGGGTTTTACATCACGAAAGGGTTTTTCAGTCTTGCTCAAGAAGAGATCTCATTTCCCTAACTAGCACCAAAACCTTCTGGGTCTTCCAGGTCCTATATAAAAAAGCTTATTATATTTAAAAGCTCTTTCTCCATTCTTCCCCTTGATCACGTGCCATTCATCCACCAATACCCAGCTCAATGTCACATCCGCCTGGAATTCCCCAATTCCCGAGATAGGAAGAGGAATTCCAAGAGATAGTCTTTTCTCCCAGAGCACTGAAATCTCACCATAACCCATCCCTCTGTTATAGGACAGGTCATCTTATATCATAACCATTTGCTCTTATTTTTGTATCAGTTAGGATGTTTTGATTGCAAGTATCCAAAAGCAAACCAAACCAAACAAACAAAAAAACTGGCTTAAACCAAAATGAGAATTTATTGGTTTGTGCCACAGGAAAATTCACCTTCAGTTGCAGTTTAATTCAGCTGCCCTACAGTTACCCCAAGATCTATCTGGGTGAGCTCCATTCTGAGGCTTCCTGTGCTCTCTGGCTTTGTATGTTGGGGTTGGGTTGCCCCCCACCCCCTATAACTCAACTCAACTCAGGAGCTGTCAAGCTTAAATAATCTCAGAACTCCTGCTAAGAAGAGAAAGAGACTCTTTTTCCCTGAAGCTCCAGTAAAAAATTGAGACATGAATCTTCTGGATCCTGATTGGCCTGGCTTGTATCATGTATCCAGCTCTAGCCAATCACGGTGGTCTGAAGACTGAAGTCTCTAATCGGTTTAGAAGAGGCCACATGTCCCACTCATAGAGTCCAGAGGTGGAGATGAATTTCTTGAACCTTGTAGGCTGAGAGCAGCAGAGGGGTGGTTTTTACTACAAATGAAGGATCCACTGATGCAGGACTGCAAAAATAACAAGCATCCATCCCTGTGCTGTGAGCTCCTCAGGGCATAGTGCTGTCTGGCATACAGTAGGTGCTTAAATGCTGACTGGGTTCACAAATGAGGAAGAGAATGAACACAGCCTGGCTCTTCCTCCTTTTCTCTGCTCCACTCTCATCCATTGCCCACCCATGGCCAGTGGAAGCCATCACCCTTCTGGGGATTGGGAGTTCAACAGTTGACATCTTCCTACACTCTTCTCCCTCCTCCAGTTCTAACCGGTATAATTTTGATAGGTCATGATTCAACTGCTTTTGTTCAGAAGCCACAGAAAGAAATTATATCTTGCTAATATTCTTGAAGGATTTTTCACAATATGACTAGGTTATTGCTAATCTAATAAGACACCATACTAATGGTGATATTAATAATATGTGATTTTTCCCAATGATCACATTGCTCACTGAATGAAAAATTTTGAACGCTTTCTTTCCGAAAAGTTTTGGATGACCAAGATATAGACAGAATTAGTTGTGTTACTCTGTAGCCATCATATAGCACATTTATATAAAAAAAGCAAATTAAAAAAAAAAACTACCACTATTGTGGTAGTGAAATTATGGATGTTTTATTTTCTTTATTATGTTCACCTGTATTTTCCCTTTCTCTACAGTGAACATTCCTCAATTTGTACTTTGGCTACTTTTTTTTGAGAGGAGGAACTTTACTGGAGATTCCATTTTCCTTGGGGCAGAGTCCCTCCAGACTGAGGAGGTGGATTTGATTCAGGGGTTCTTTGGTGAGGCTTGGAAGCACCGTCCCCAGGCCCAGGCCTATCCCTAATGATGGGCAAAACTCAGAGCACAAATATAGATGGAGGCCTGCATACCATTTGTCTAACTAGTTACAAGGTATAATTGAGCTTATAAATTGTTAAGTAAAATATGTCCATCTTCCTACCTTGACAAATGTATCTTGGTCTGGAAACTTAGCTTTGAGTTTAGAATCCTCGGACTCCTCCAAGCTGTGCACGGAAACATGCTGGTGTTGGAGGGTGGACCTCTTGTCCTTGTCCCACTGTCCTTCTCTTCCAACCCCTGGCTCCAGCCCACATTACAAGAGGTCCCACAAGCCTCCATGTCCAAGCTTCATCACCCCGCTTTGGAAACAGTCACTCCATGGCCACTTCTTGGGGCTAGGGGTACACATCAGCTATGTGGTCCACCCTCTGGGGAAGCCCTGGGGAAGAGGCCTGTGCAGGCCCTAGATACATTTTCTTGCCCTTCTGAACTCCTCCCCCTCTGAGGAAGAGTATAACCAGTGGAAGGCCAGAGTGGAAATCTTCTAAAGCACAGGGCCCAGGGCAGGGGATCTCTCACCTGGGGCCAGGAGAGAAACTGCCCATGATTGAGGATGCTAGGTCACAGGTAAGATGGAGTGGCCCCTGTTATTATGACTGCTGCTCCAGGGATACCTCCATTCACCCCCCGCCACACACACATGCACACACACTCGTGCACTACCATGGTCTGGGTCTTAGAAATGATCTCTGTAGTAAAAAGGAACCTGTCCTCAGATGAGGCCGTCATTGAATGTGAAAGCTGCTGTCAGGAAGCCACATAGATCTGGGTGATCTCTGGTCCTGGGCCCCTAGATCCTTAAGGGCCTTGCTAAGGGACCAGGCCCCAGTGGCCAAGATAAGCATCAGCTGACCCTTTCAAATTGTTTTAACAGATGTTGTTGCTACCCTACCCATATTCTTTCAACACTTATTGCAGTCCTTGTCAACAACGTCATTTTGTGAACACCTAAAACTCTCCACCTGGTGGAATTGCTTCACTGGAGCATGGGCAGGTCAGAAGTGCTAAGGGGGTGATGCTTCCAGAAATGAGGCTCAGCCAATGATGGGTGGAGTTGGAGGGTGAATACCTAGCTTCCTCATTCTTACAGTGGACTTATTCTGAGCATGAACTCTATACCCCCTCTCAGAGGTGTCCGGCAGGGTTGAGTCTCAGTTGTCTACAACGGTAGCCTGATCATTCACACAGTCTGTCAGATTCCTTCCCTTCCCTGTCACACTTTTCCACTCCTCTACCAGTATTTCCTGGGATATTTTCCTTGGATATTTCCCTAATGAACTCCTTGTGCATAAATCCTTCTCTTAGGGTCTGCTTCTGGGGTACCCAATATGAGACAGTTGTCTCTCTGGTTCCACTGATTTTGATTATGTCATGTCAGGCACTGTTCTCTGCATTTAACTGTGATCATCTCAATTTTACAGATGAGGAAACCAAGGCTCATTGAAATCATATAACCTCCCTGAACTCTCACAAGTAGAAAGCAGCAGAGACAGGATGTGAACAACATGGTCAGACTCCAGAACCCAAACGATTGGTCATTGAGCTCTAATTGCATTGTATGTGGCCAAAATGCCCAGGCTTAATTTGGGCTTTGATTTAAACAGAAGAGCAGTACAGGTTTTTAGGAACCAGATTGGAAACCCCAGTCTACCATTTTCTAGTTGTCTGACCCTCCATGCTCTTCCTTATCCACTGACAACAATAAAAGTAACTACCTTCTAGAGTTGTGGCGGGAATTAAATAACGTGATACATTCACAGTGCCTTGCACTGTGCCATGCATGTTGGACGTGCCCTGATCCTGTGTTAGTCGGCTTCTGCATTCCCTCCTCCTCGTCCCCATCAGGTCCCTTCCCTGGGCTGTCATGAGGATGGGTAATGGCGGAGGAGACACAGCCTCAAAAGCCTGTTGTTTCCAGCAAAGATCTGGCTAATTTATTTCAAAAGGTTTTGCTTCTATGAAGTTTAATAGAGTTGATGAGTATTAAAGGAATCATTTAATCTTCATTTGAATGTGAGCAGTAAATGTGTTTTGGAGATTATATTCATTCCCCAGTGGCTCCGAGTACTTTCCCATTCCAAAGCTGATTTTCATCCGTCAGAGTAAAAGGGTTTTCAGGTCTGTGGGGTTGTCTGAATGAAAAGCAGGAGTTCCAAACAGAGGGTGCTGCTTAGCCTCATCTCAAGCAGGGTGGTGGAGTTTCCTTCTGGGTGGGGGGACACATGTGGCCCCAGCCTGACCCATCTCTTCCCATCCTAAGGTGCTCCCCAACATGTATGAGGCTTTGAGTCTTCTGTAAAGCAGGCGTCAGAAGCGCAGGACTTAAAGACAGGTCTTTCTCTCCTTTGCAGCCTGCCGCCTCTTCCACTTTACTGCACCTAATGGAAGGTCGACCACATCCGCTAAAGGTGAAGCAGCTAAGATCTGTCTGGGGAGGCATTTCGCCAAATGAATTTTAATAGCTTGGAATCAGGTTAAGCTCGTGTGGAAGGAAAGAAAGGAAGCCTTACTTGTTATCAAATGTGTAATACGACATTTTTACGTCCTGTAAGCACTCGGGATGTGCATGTTGCTTTGAGGGTAGGAGGAATTTGTGCTCCCTGCCAGGAGCAATTTAGTCTCTAGCTGAGTCCAGTAGCATTTGAGGAAGGGCTTGGAGTTTAGGGTTTCTCCTCTGGGCTAGCAAAACATCCCCAAATCAGGGCAGAATACTAGGGTAGTTATACAGTACTTATGTGTTGAGTCCAGTGGTGGGGTGTAAGGGGCCATTGATCAAGGTGGAAGGTGGCCAAGGGTTTCCAAGGGTGTTTAGTGGGCCTCATGCCTTCCCACACTGGGTCTCTCCTCCTCCTGGGCACCCTCTGAAGTGTGCCTCAGGCACATGCTGTGCCCTGTTTTTTCAAATGGCAGCACATAGTTGGAGAGATTAAAAAACTGACCAAATTCCATTTCCAGTTGGGATTTGAACCCAAACCTTTCTGTGATCAAATGTATGCTCTTTCTTAGACATCATGCCAACCTATTGACCAGGAGTGGGAAGACCTGAATTCAAGGTTAGCTTCAGCACGTATGTGGCCTTGACTAAGTCACTTGCTCTGTTGGACACCCAGTTCCATCTGTAAAATGGGAATGATAATGCTGATTTATAGACATGATAAGATTGTCGTACAGAGCAAATACACGTGAAAGTGCTTTAAAGGCAGTTAAATACTCTTCAAATATAGTGCATTGTCATTTATTGATGGTGGCGAGAATGGTGACGGCAACAATGGTAGTCCCTGGATCACTAGAGACACCCAAAAGGAGAATACTGTAAGTAGGAACACTCAGTAGCATGCGGCTGTTTGTAGAGAAAGCCATGGGATGTGGTTTCTGGAAGGCTGCTGGTAATCAAGTAGAAAGATGAAGCCAGATGCCAGGGAATCAGAAGCAGTGCAGGGTAGGAGGAAATGCAGCTATGTTCGAGTATTCTGGTGGTGAACTCAGGCTGAGAAGCAAGAACTAGGGCACGCATTGCAGGGTCAGCTGGGTCGGAGGCCAGCAAGGCAGCAAAGGAAGGGGCAGGGGAGCAGTCGGATGGGACGTGGGCCCTGAGCAGCAGTGAGAGCTGACTGTCTTTGTTAGTGTCAGTTTCAAGTCATATTTTTGAACAGCAAGCAAGCAGTCTTATGCCAAAACCATCTGGGCCGGCTCTGGGACAAGCCCCCAGCTGCAAGAGTACATGGAGGCGGAGTCTTACAATATTTATGGATTTCAGATGCATGCCCTCTGGAGTTCCAGGAAGCGAAAGCACATTCCAGATGCGTAAAGGCTGAGTATCCATGTGTGAAACACCACGGGAGGCTCTGCTTAAGACGGTCGGTTGGTCCCAACTGAGGCTGGGTGGCTGCAGATGGAGATGAGAAGTCCAGACCTCAGGCCAAGCAGGCTTCAGGACAGGCAGGCTCTGGGGTGAGTCCTCTTGTTGCTCTTGGCAGAAATACTACAAGGAGACCCTTACTCCGGGGCTTTATTTAATGTGGCCACAGGGAGCATAAGGAGAGCCGTCTGTTGGCACTTTCTCCCCTGTTAAAAGCTGAACTCCTTAGGGTGACAGAAATAGGTTACCTTTGTTTCTGAAGGTGCTAGAACTAAATCCAAGCACTTTGCCGGTGCTCGTCACACAAAAGGCGGCTTGTTCTCAGTGGCTGGGGTGGCTGCAGCGCCTTTGGCCCTGGCCCTTGGTCTCAAGTCTTTTGGCAGAGAGATTTTACAAAGGAGTGACTGTAAGAAAATATAAAAGAGCACAGTCTGCTGAAGGTGAAGGGGTAAAGAACAGGAACTTCTGTCTTTTGGGGGCCAGGAGGAACCATCTGGGGTTTCTCAGGTGTGGGTTTAAGCTGCCCATGACTCGGATAAGGTGTCCCCTTTCCAGATACGTCATCTATCACCTTTCCACACCAACCCTTCAACAGCTAAGAGTAGCAGGGACCCTGCAGAGGCTGTGAAGGGGACACCAGAAGAACAGAAATCAGGCATTTGGTGAGTTAAGACAACTTTGGCTTCTGATAGGTAACACAGAGATGACAGTAGGGCACTGGGGGGCCGGTTCACCATGAGAGAGGTCCCCCTTCACCTCAGAAAAGGGGAAAACAGTTCAGGCGGCGCTTCTCAGTGAGGATGGAGGCATGGGAGGGTCCTGGCAAATGTGGAGACAGCCTTTTCACATAAACTTGAGAAGTTTGGAGCTCTCAACAGCAAACCTCATATTAAACGAGGAGCGGAGGCCCCAAAGCAATAAGGGATACTTTGAAGCCTCGACACTGAAACTGTTTTCCTGCCACCATAGAACTAAACAATGCTGACCTCAGTGGGCCCTTAAGAGTCATTGAGCTCAATGTCTGTGTCTGACCAACTTGGAGAGTGAGGAGCAGAGACCCCAGTTCTCAGTTTCTGGAATCCAGGCCATCTTTCCACTGCTCCCTTGTGCCTGCTCTACTTTGCAGGGTGTTTTGAGGATAAACATAGAAAACTAAACAAGCAGCCACGATCTCAATGTGTAATGACCTTACTAGCTGTGACTTCGATGTGTAACGACCTTATTAGTTGAATTCGTCCAATGGTGGTGACTTTGAGAAACTCTTTTGATGGTGTTCCACTGCTCAAGTCCACAGATCTGTGCACATTTTCCCCTCCCAAGGTCTGTTACTCACCTCTAACGTATGGAATATGGAGCATCCTTCTAGTGAATTCCTCTCTCTGCCAGAGTTGATTTCTCTCACTTCTAATCGAAGAGACCGAACTGATATTCCCATTCATGTTGCATGTGTTCATTCATTCATCTGGTAACCATTCATTGAGCACCACCATCTGCCAGGCACAGATATAATCACAGATAAAGCATGGCCCCTGCCTTCAAGGACCTTCAGGTCTAATGGGGAAGAGATACAAGTAAGAAGAAAGGCCACAGGGAGTTTGTGTGTGCCAGGGGAGGCACAGGAGTGGAAACAGCTGAGACTTGGTGGAGTCAGGGAAGGCTTCCAGAGGAGAGGAGGCTTGAGTTAAGATCTCATGGGCGGGCAGATGTGACTCAAGCAGAGAGGGGAAAAGATGTATCCCCATGGACAGGCAAACTTCACGGGAAGGCCCGAAGGTGTTTGGTAGCAGGGCGCATCTGAGGCACTGCTGGCAGGTTAGCTGGGACCTAGGATAGACATAGGAATGCTTCAGGAGAGGTTGGCAGGTAGGCGCCAGACCAGGATGTCTGCTGGTGATTAGGCAAAGAGACTGAACATTGCCCCGGAAAAGTCACTGAAAAGATTTGCAACAGAGAATGCTTTGGTCATGCTTGTGTGTTAGAAACATCACTCCAGCCTCAACTGCACACTGATTTAGGAGAGGCTTTGGTGGAAGAAGGGAGACCAGTCATCCAAGAGGCAAGGATGCGGGTCTGAACCTAGTTGCTCGTCATGGAAATTGGAGTGCTAAATTTCAGACCAAGGAGAGAGCCATTTGCAAAGTTGACTATTTATAATATACTCATCTAGATAGGCAGAGGAAAACAAAGAAAAAGTCAGAAGATAGAGTCATGCTGGGCTCTTCTCTCTCACTTCCTACAGCTAATCTGATCATGTCTTTTTTTCTGGTGAAACTCTTTTCGTGACTGCCCTTAGCTTTCAGGAAAATGTTCAAATTCTTAGGTTAATCAAATAAAGCTTTTTCTAATCTGGTCCCTGATAATCTTTGTGTTAGCGGGACGGGAGGCAAAGTTTGTTTGCTTGATTCCCCATATTGTGCTTTAAAAATGTATAAACCTGCAGAAAAGCTGAAAGAATAGTACATGAACACCTCTGTCTGCTTCCTCCAGATGCACCAGTTGTTAGCATTTTGCTGCATCTGCTTTATCTCTATCTCACTCTCACTTTCAGTGTATGCACATTCACACACCGAAACATTTTTTAACCGGACTATTTGTAAGTTGCAGACATCACGATATCTCACATCTAGATATATGAGAGCATATCTCCTGAGAGCAAGGACATTCTCCTCCAAAACCACAATACTCAATAAATTTAACATCAATCTGATAATATTGTCTAATATACAATCCACGTTAACATTTCCCCTGCTGTCCCCAAATATGTGCTTAATAGCTTTTTTTTTTTTAAATCTAGATCTCAAGGATCATGAATTGCATGTGGTAATCATGCTTCTTTAGTCTCTTTTAATTTACAAGTGTCCCCTCTGCCTTTTTCTGTTTTTCTTTCTGATGTTCTAATTGTCCTGAATCTGGCCAGTGGGAGCCCCTTTCAGCCAATTATTGTGTCCTTTGGGCATATCCCGGGTGGTTTTTGAGCACATCTTTGCTTTCTGAGATAATATTATTTTCCAGCATCATCTGGCACTTTCCTGAAGCAGAGTTTTTTTGGGGAAAGATGATGAATTATTTTTGTACATGCTGTATTTGAATTTGGCATACCTCTATGATATCTAGTCTCTGGGTAGGCAATTGTGCATGCGTGCACGCGCACGCGCGTGCGCGCACACACACACACACACTCCTATATATACCTTTAGTTTTGTCTCCAGTGTGTTTGAATGATGGTCTTTTCTCTTGGCAGTTTTGGTAGCCCCTCCCACCTGTGCTGCAGCTCTGGAAGGGGAACGTGAATCGGTGGTGGAATGCTGACCGTCCCTGCCATAGGGAGTAACTGGTTTGCTAATCAGTACTCTCCAAGAATGATGCGAGCAAGATAATCCATTGAGAGGGAAGAGAAATGATTAGAGCCTCTATTTAGATTTTTTAAAAATCTATTTTCACATTTTATTATATACAAGTTTTATAATACACAGAGTAAATATGTACAATCATGCAAGCATGTCACCCCTATAAATAAATAATTATACATACAGAGGGGTCTATTCCCAATTCTTAAAGTAATAGCATGAACAAAAACATTTGGAGAACTTTGCTATAATTGTAGTTGAAGATGTGGGTTGAAAGAAGTCATCTGGAGGTTTTTATAGAAGAAGAGCAGAGGGTATAGAACGGAAGCACAGGGAAGCCTCAACGTTTAGAGCATAAGAAAAGGACTGGAGTAGACACCTAGAAAGGAGACTAAGAGAAAGCCAACCGAGAAGTGGGAGAAAAACCTGGGAGAGTGGTGTCACCAAAACACACAAAATGGTGGAAGTGGCAGTAGTCGCAGATACTGGAGAGAGGCCCAGGAAGACAGGTCAGAAATGTGTTCTCTTGACTTGGCAACATGGAGGCCATCATACTGCCGATCGATTGCAGGGTAGAAGGTAAGGACAGCTCAAGAACTGTGTCTGTGAAGGGCAAGAGAGTGATCAGACAGATCCTGGAGGGGTATGTGGAATCTGTTAGGGTGATTGTCATATTAGCTGCCATAACAAATAGCCCCCAGCTGTGAAGTGGGGATGATGATAGAAAATGGTATGGACTTTTGAGAGACCTGTGAAATAGTCTAAAGGCTTTGAGAGAAAGGGGCTACAGAAGTCTGACTTGATGTGGCTAAAGGCAGAGAGCAGCACAAATACACTTTGGGGCATGTTTTGACAGCACAGTACCAGGCACAGAGTATGTGCTCAATACATAGTTGCTGGATAACAGTGAACTTCGACTCTGTTCCACCATGGCTGGGCCCAGTCTGAGGTTTTCCAATGTTATGTCTTATATGGCTTGGACTGGCCTGGAGCAAACCTGGGATGGATTCTGTTCAGTCTTTAGCACAGCCTGTCTTTCATCTGGGGTCCTCTCCTGTCCTATTGAAGTGTCACCCCCATTCCAGGATACACAGCCCTGTTCTGTGCCCCACAATCCTGAGCAGAACCTTTCACACTGGACCTCTTCTTATATTTCCTCCCTCAGCATTGGCTATTCTAGGGTGCCTTGTTCTCTGCCAGATGATAATAGGGAAAGAATCTATGCTAATAGGTGTTTGCTAACGTGCTCATGGGAAATGAACTTTGGCTATGCCTCAGGTGAGAATTCAGGAAAGGGCCCAGGTGGACCAGTCAAAGGGGCTTCGGTTCTCACGTGGACTCTGCCACTTCCTACATGGAAGGCCTGGAGCAGGTGCTTAAGTCTGCCAGGCCCAGTTCTCTCACTCATAAAATGAGGATGATGATGCTAGTAATATCTAGCCTGTGAGTAATGAGGATTCTTATGAGAAGTAAATGAAGTAATCCTCAAAAAGCTCTTAGCATGTCATAGTAGACATTTTAATAAATTCATTCATCCACTAAATATGAATTGAGCATGTTTGGGGGCCAGGCATTGTTTTAGGTACTGGAGAAATGGCAGTGGAAGCAAAAGAAGGACAAATATAATCCTTGCTCTCAGGGAGCCTGCATTCTAGTGAGGGAGAGGAAAAGTAAACAAATTGATAGAATGTCAGATAATAACAAGTTCTATGGAGGAAAAGAAAGGAGGGTGGGGCCCAGGGCATAGCAAGTGTAGGGAGTGTGAACTGGGAGAGGTGCTGGGAAGACCTCCCTAAGGGCCTGACTGTGAGTAGAGGCTTAAATGTAGCGAGGCTGTGAGCTCCATGCTGATGGTGGTGGGAACATTCCAGGCCTAGGGGATAGCAAGTGTGAGGGCCCTCAGGCAGGAGCACCCAGGAGAGCGCTGCCAAGAGCGCACCTGTGTGTTGTCGAGGTGAAAAATTCAGTCAGAGGGGTAAGCAGAGGCCAGATCTTTTGAGTCTTGTAAGCCACTGTAAGAACTTTTGATTTCATTTTATTCTGAAGATGTGAGAAACCACTGGAGGGTGAGAACAGAGAAAGAAAACTTATTTTTTCAGTGACCTTTTTGGTGGCTGTGCAGAGAGCGGATGGCAGGGTAGGCAAGAATGCAGCAACAGACCTATTAGGAGGTTCTCCCAGGGGTCAGGCAGGAGATGGTGGTGGCAAGGACCAGCGTGGGAAGAGTAGGCATTTCGAGAAGTGGTCAGGTTCAGGATAGGTTTTCACATTAGAGCTGACCGGATTTGCTGATCAGTTGAGAATAGAATGAAAGAGCAGAATGAAGGATAATGCCACAGCTTTTGGCCTGAAAGACTAGGTAAATGGTAGTATCATTTTTAAAATATATCAGGCACGTTAGGCATTGTCGGCAGCAGCAGCAGCAGTCGCAGTAGCATCTTGACATTCATTCCTGTTTCATAACTACCCGGACATCGCCTTGAGAATGTAAGGGTTCCCAGGTCATGATCAGGGTTAGCAGAAAAGTAAATGTTGACTGGTGAGCTCTTTCTGCCATGGACACAGGACCAGGGCTAGGTGGCTTATATACTAAATAGCTAACAACCTGGGTCTAGACCAGTGGATCTTAAAGTGTGATGCATGGACCTGTGACCAGCGGCATCAGCATCACCTGGGAACTTGTTGGAAATGAAAATTCTTGGGTCCCACCCCTGACCCATTGAATCAGAAACTCTGGAACTGGGCCCAATGCTCTGTGTTTTAACCAGCCTTCCAGGTGATTTGGATGCATGCTCAGGTGTGCGAGGCACCGGCCTAAGGTGTGTCTTTGATCTCTTTGCCGTTGGTCACCAGGAGAAGGCTGCGGGAATGGATCATCATGCTGTGAGTCCCCAGGAGGTCTGTGTGCCAAGAGACCGCTGCTTGGGAAGGGAAAAGAAAGAAAAGGAGGTGAGGGGAGGACTTAGGATCTAAAAGGAGTATTGTTTAGGGGTATTGGGGAGTAAGCCACAGTCGAGCTAGAATCCTCTCCTTGGTAAACACAGTGTATTTATACTTGTGTGTGTGTATGTGTGTTTGTTTTCTTTTTTTGCTCTTAGAATTTTAGGAGATTTTATTTTTTTAATTCATAATCTTCTAGCAGTCTGCACAGTAAAAAGGAAGGGCCTTTTATCCCCACTAGGGACAGAGTTTTAAAGAGATCCCACCCCCCCCCAAGACTAGCTGCTGAAGTAACGGCGGCTGTGGGAGCTGGAGGACACTAAGGGGAAGGTAGAACCCGAGGAGGGGATCCCTCCACTACCCGACAACCTATTTTTAAGATGTTCCTTCTAGACAGTTGAATGACCTCCAACCTTAGAGGGGTTGAGGCTTTATTTTTATAAAGAAGGCCTCTTCTCCTCCCCTCAAACAAAAAACAAACAAAAAAGGTGCCTCTTTAAAAGAAGGTCTTAGAGGTGGGAGTTTGAAGGCCTGCCAGGCAGTGTTTCTGGTGCAGCGCTCCTGCTTTCCCTCACTCCAACTGGCAGTTCTTGGAGCAGCCTTCCAGGCCCGGGGATGAGGCGGACCCTCTGATCCCTTAGCTTCCCTCGGCAGGCAGCTGCGCGACTTCTAATTGGCTGAGCCATTAGTTCCAGTTCCTTAGAGTAATCACAGGATGCTCGTGCACGTGGGCCCCAAGGGGCTGAGGAACACCTGGGGAAGCACGAGGTCTGCGTTGTCTCTTCAACCAGAGTTGTGTCAGTGTCAAGAAAAACGGCTCCCGATCTAAAGCTTTAAATGCACACTAGTGGCTGCGGGCTAGGTTGCCCTCTGTGCTCTGGCCAGGGTCTCTGTGACTAGCTTGGTGGCCTTGAAAGACCCTCTACTTCTCTTCAAAGTTTTCTCCCTCCTCCACCTTCAAGGTTGACCACATGCCATGGGCACCCTACCTACGACACGGTCCCTTTCCATTTCTCAGCCTACCTGACTTCTCAGCAGCATTGGGCACTGATGACCACTCTCTACTTTGAGAATGATGTTCCCCTTGGCGACTGTGACCTCCAGTCCACTCCTGACCTTGCTGGCTGCTAGCAGGCTCCTCCCCCTTTAAACATTTCTCAGGGGTTGATGCTCAGGATTCTGTCCTGGGCCCTCTTTCCTCATCTCTGGTGGTCTCATCCATTTCTGAGATTTCAACCACTATCCTATATTCTCGTGTGTGCCAGTCTTCACCTCCTGTCCAGATCTCTCTCCTGAGTTTCAGACCCTCTGTCCACCTGGAGTCGCACGGCCAAATGCAGCATCTTGAAAGTGTGCTCATCCCCTGCCTCTGGAGACCTGCTCTCGGCCTTTGTCTCTGATAGCAGTGAATTGCTCCACCGTCCTCCAGCCTGACACATGCACACTGTCCTCGCCTGCACCCTCCTCCTTCCTCTCCATACCCAGTCACTCACCGAATCTGTCAAGTCTGCCTACAAAATGTCTCCAGCTGCATGACCTCTCCCCACTCCCCTTCTCATTCTCTCAGCCCAGCTCTGTGCAGGCCCTCTTTTACCTCCAGGTCTGAAATCACTCCGTGTGTGACTTCCTTTCTTGGTAGTGCTTGGCTCTTCTCTGGCTCACCACCATTGCCCTTTGCTGGCTTACCCCTCGCCCTTCAAGCCTCGCTCAGATGGCATCTCCTCTGGGCAGCCAGACTGCAGTAGGCGTCCTGTTACCCCTGTACTGCTACTGCCCATTGATTTGTCTGTGTCCCACTCCAGCCTTGTGTGCTGAGTCTAACTTATTCACAATTGTCCCTGCTCTCATAGGGGCACAGAGTGAACAAGCTACAGGTGCTATTTCCCAGTGGACCTTTAAATCAGGTCTAGGGTGGTCTGGGGCTTAGAGCCAGGCGGGTTCACATGGAGACCCTCTGTGTGGGGCCAGCAGCAGATGTTTTACTCGGTAGGCTTTCTCTCTGTGCTCTGTCTGGCATCAGTGCAGGAAGGAAAGAAGACCTAGTAGGAACTCCAGAGACACCAGCACGCTCCCTTCATCTGGGCGGGTGATGCTCACAGGCTGGTGGACTACATACACATCAGCTCACATTACTTAGCATATTATAAATGAACACGCATTGATGAGAAACGGTCCTATTTGGCTCAGTAATCTTCAGCCCATGAGCAAAGTGAGAAAATGGCACCCGTTTCCAAACCTTTGTCTATGATGCCTGGAACCCCCATCTTCTGTCGTGTCCCTTTGTCAGCAGGTCCCACAGCCCTAGTATGACATTTGTCACACTGGTTTGTAATTATGTCTTTACATCTCTGACCTTGAGAGCTTGGCAGGGACCAGATTTTACTGATCTCTCGAGTCTCAGCTGGTGGTGTGGAAGCTGGCACAGACTAGAGGACCACAGAGTTTGCTGAAGGAATATCCCAGGTATATACCGTTTAGTTCTGAGAGAGAAGCCAGGAGTGGTAGGGACGAATTACTGCCAGAGCCCCATTCCCATTCCAGGACGTTTGTCCTGTACTCTCTCAGCATTATTTGGAAGAAAGATTCCACAAGCTCCTTTCAAGGGTACTGGCACCACCAGTTAGGTAACAGCAGGTCATAATGCAATGTTACTGGGTCAAAGTGTGATGCGAGGGCCTCTCTGAAACACTCAGCAAGGAGGAAGTAATGCCAGAGGAGATGGGGTGGATGCCCCTGGACCAGGGCCAGAGCTTTCAGAGCCTGTGCTTCGGGGAGTCTGTCTAGGTGTTTCTGCCTCTGTGAGTTTTGCGAACCTGTGTGTCCTGTCAGGAAAGGAACTCAAGTGCTGGGCCTTCCACCCTCTTCACAGTATTGGGGCAGATGTAAACCTGGACCCAAAGGATTGCCCTTTCGCTTTGCCAGAAGGTCACTGCACAAGTTATGGGAATTCAGGAAGGAAACTGTTCCCAAACATGCCCCACTCACCGAGCCACAATTCCTTTACTCAGGGCCACAGCCTTTCTTGCGCCCTAAAGAAATGAGACGTCTTAGGTTGGGTTTCCTGGGAAAGATGCTTTGAGTCAGAGATAGGTGCACAGAGAGTTTATCAGGAGTACCCTTGGGAGCAACATCTATTAGGGAGGGAGGGAAGCAGGATGAGGCAGAGGAAGAAATCATAATGTGGTGTTGTTGCTACAGAGTCCTCAGCTCATCCCTCAAGAGCTCCAGAGCTGGGGTGGTCTTGCAAAATTATCCCAAACTGCAGCAAAGGGGCTGAACTTCTATACTGCCTCCCTTCTCCACCCTGGAAGCGGGTGTGACTTTGGACAAAGGCTCCCATCAGCTGAGAAAAGCAACAAACTGCTTTCAGTGGATACCAAGTATGGTTACCAGGGCCTTTTCTGATAAAGTTGGCAACCTAATGTTGGCAACCTAATTCAGTGTTTAGGAGAAAAAAGGCAATATTTTGCCACATCTATGTTTGCTGCAAGGGACACACAGATAAAAATCGGCTCTTTGTTAATTTGAGATAAGATATAAATTATTATCTGAATCACAGAGGCTCAGAGCTGGAAGGCATAATTCAACCCACTCATCTTACAGGTGAGGAAACAGGCTCAGGGAGCAGAAGTGACTTGCCCAAGATCATCCAGCTTATTAATGTCAAAATCAAAAACTGGGAACCATATTCAATAGCTTGTAATAACCTATAATGAAAAAGAATATGAAAAAGAATATATATGTATAACTGAGTCACTATGCTGTACACTAGAAACTAACACAATATTGCAAATCAACTAGACTTCGATTAAAAAAAAAGACTGAATAAATATTCAACAAATAGAAAAAAAAATAGGCCCAAGGTCCCTGACTTGTGGTTCAGCCCTCATTCATAACTTCAGCTTCAGCTTCTATAATCTTTACTTGGCTGCCTGTCTTCTTAAAGGCAACTCCAAACTCTGGCGGAGTCTGAATTTTCTAAGCCTGTTTTGTCTAAGGCGGCCCTCTCTCTTGGAAGCTCTTATTCTTTGCGGAGTTCTGTGGCTGCTGCTGCTGCTCCTGCCAGCGGAAGGCCAGCCAGCCAGTGAGGCCTTGGAGACATTTGCATTTGGGTGAAAGGGGCTGATGGTCTTGGACTCACAGCTGAAGGTTTTCTGGGGTGGAAATTAAAGTGGCAACAGGAAGCAGAATGCGACCTAATTAGCAGTTTGGTCTCTGAGGCTGACCTCCTTTCGGGAAAGCTGGCACTCAGAGGAGCATAAAGCAGCTGTCGCCTCTTCCCTGCCTGGCCAGGTGGGCTCAGAGCAGTGCCAGCCCAGCCATCACCCCAGGCCAGTTGCCCTCCTGGAAAGAAGTCTCACCTCACCCCCTCCCCCTGCCCCAGAGCTCTCCATCTAGGGCTCCAAAGTATTGTGCAAACAGGGAGCAATCCCAGCATGAAACCCTTAAAAAGGAGGGAAGGGAGAGAGAGAGAAGACAAAAGCCTTTCTCATCCCTGGGGTGGAGGGAGGAGGCAGGAGGACTTGAATAGAGCCCAGGAGGCGAAGTGGGGGTGGGAGGCCGGGAGGGAAGCAGAGGGCGGCACTCCGGGCAGTAGATGTGTTCACCAGCGTCTCGCACCTGTTGTCGTCTGCTGTGACCACACGTGCAGGCAACCCCAGGAGCTCCAGCTAAACAGGCAAGGAGTGTAATTAATCCATTGTTTAGCATTATTGGAGCTCACTGCTGTGCGGATCCTTCCTGGCAGTTCTCCCAGCCGATCATGGGAGGTTCGGCAGCCTGATGGTGGCAGTGGAAGCAGCAGCTCAGTGAGCAGGAAGGGAGTTGGAAGGACTGAGATGTCAGGTCTGGGGAAAGGGGCTCATAGCTGGGGGTGAGGGGAGGACAATGCCAGGCTCTCCTCCTTACACCGGTGCTTCCCACTGCTAGGAAGTAATCCATCTGTTTGGCTCCTGCTAAGAAAGCGCGTTTTCCACCTTGGTCCTCAGAGGCAGGCTGAGCTGTGGGTACAATGTGGATGAGGTTTGCCCAGAGGCTGGGGCTGCTTCCTACTGCCTGGTATGGGGTCAGCAGCTTTCTCCTGGCATAAATGTCCCAGCAAGATCCATGGTAAGATCTTAGCGGCCTCCCCAGGAGTCAGAGCCAACACTTTGACAGCTCTTACTAAATGCCAGGCATTGTTCTAAGCCCTGGACATGTATTATCTCATTGAATCCTCACGACAACCCTACGAGATAGGTGTCCTCATCATCCACATTTTACAGATGGGGTTAGGGAGGCACAGAGAGGCTCAGTAACTTACGCCAAAGTAGCACAGCTAATAAGAGGGAGATGTGGGATTCAAATACAGAGCCTGTGCATCCAACCTCTGTATGTACAGCCTGTTCCTGGGGTCGTGGTGCTCAGCTCGTATGCCTGGAGCTGGTGGGGCAGAAAGAATTGTTCTTGGCATCTCAGTCTCCACATCCACCTGCCAGGGGACATTTCCATTTCTGCCCTGTGGATTCAAGTCATCCATAGAGGAGGCTGGGAGCCTGAATTTGTAACAAGTACTTGGCATACCGTCTGTTTCGGAGATCCTGGAGATAGGGGGGTACTTCAGCTCAGTGGGTCTCAAACGTAGCTGTGAAGAACAAATACACACTGTTATTAACAGTTCCTGACCCCTCAGGCCCCTAGATTTCTGATTTTGGACCCGCTGGTTGGGGTTCACCCCCCCCCACTTTACCGGCTAAAATACAGCTGTGAAATCTACGTACTTCTTTGCTCCATGCTCGTTCATGCGGCCAGGAGGGCCAGAGCAGCCCTGTCCATCTGCCCTGCAGGGCTCACCAAGTCTCAGAGTTGCAGAGCGAAGGAGGGAGCACGGCAAGACTGGCTGAGGAATCATGAAGAACTCCAGCAACTGCCGCTCCTTACTTGGATGGTTATTGGGTTGCCAGGGCTGGGCCTGCTGGCTCCCTGCTTAACAGCATGCAGCCACCCTGGTCAAGACAGCAAGGGAGGCTTTTTGCTTCATTGGACCCACGTTGACTGTGGACAGTGCTGTCTTTCTCTCCCAATTCCAATGCTCTGGGAGAAGAAAGCACATTCCCAGAACTTGACATCATCCAAGAATAAAAAAGACCACCCAAGCTTAAAAACATGTATTTGCAAAGCTGAACCTATTTGTTTGCTAGGCAAGGCAGTACAGGCTGATGAGTGGTTCTCTGAGTTAAGTAGTAGAAGGAGAAGTCCTCAGTGGTTATGCTAATTAAGGATCTGAAGCCAGCCCTTGGGATGGGATGGGAGAGCCCAAAGCTCTGGGCACCATTGGTTAAAACAAGTCCCGTTGTTCCTTGGTTGGCAAAGTGTCTTCAGGTGGGTCCAGTGAGGGGCTGGCATTGCACAGTGTTCAGTTTTGATCCCTTGCAGGCAAGTGCAATAATCAATGAGAAATTGTCCTTTTATATACCTTGTGGGGGTTGTGACTGCCACAGACCTGGAATGACTCAAATCTGTTCCCTGAGATCACTTTGAGCCCCTTCAGGGCTGGATTGGCCACCAGCAGCCCATCAGGAGAAAGGGCAGCTGCTCACAGGTTACCTAATGGCCCAGGTTGGTGATCTTTCCCTAGCCAGGCAGAACAAAGCAGGCAAGGGGTCTAGGAGGCAAAATTTAAGGAGGCATGGACTCTCATGGTAGGCAGTCTCATAGTGCAAGTACACAGTCAACCCTTCAGAGGAAGTGCCTCTTTAAATTTTGTGCTGGCATCAGCCTAGTCCCACTGCCTTCCAAGC
This sequence comes from Camelus bactrianus, assembly GCF_048773025.1. NCBI lineage: Eukaryota > Metazoa > Chordata > Mammalia > Artiodactyla > Camelidae > Camelus > Camelus bactrianus. The sequence continues at coordinate 30,658,816 of NC_133575.1, forward strand.
TATAAGGGAGGACATATTCAGTGTGTTGGTCTAGATAGAGAACATTCTCTCTGGATGAACTATGATTTCATTCCCTCCAGATACAGGCTATTTCCAGTTGTTCTTGTTTCCCCTACGGTAGAAATGGATAGGGTGTGTTTCCTGGGACCGGGAAGGGAGGCTAAGAGGGAATGACTCTCAGGGCATGTCAGCTTTGGCTCAGAATCTAACTAGTTCCACGGATTTTACTTCTATGGCCAGATCACAGTGGCGTAGGCCGTCTATCCCACTTCGGGGCTGTACTCAGCATTCTCTTGTGTTCCCTCAGGCCAGAGACATTTTTTCAGGAGCTATTTATTTGACGTTTCAGGCCACATGGAAATTCCTCCTATCAGATCGTAGTTATGGGATTCTTTTCTCCTGGCCATTCATAAAACAGCACCAGCAGAATAAGTGTAGGAAAATAGTTTCCTGATTCCAGTTTCCTCAGTGTGACTCCTCCTACAGTTTCTAGAAAAGCCCTTGAGTCCAATCCCAGGTATACGATTCACAAAGAAACATGGACCTCTGGGGGTTTCCACAGGCAGGTGAATCATACACGCCCCCGACTCTGGGTTGGAGTGGGCTTCGACTGTCCTGAGCAGAAAAAACTCTGTTCTATTTTTAACGATCTGTCATAAAGGCATGCTGTAGGCTATGGCAATCCTGATTTCAGTGGTTAAGCGCCCCCATCGTTTTGAGCCAAGGCTGACTCATGATAGCAACTACATCCCTGGAGGAAGCAATCCTTTGTGTGTAATTACAGTTTTCCGTTAGTAGACCTCATCTGGTGGCCATTTTCAGCTGTTTCTTCTTATTCTGTCCTTCAAAGACACAGAGAGCAGCCAACTGCCAACTGCTCAGTAATCATCCTTCATGTGGGTCACTAGAAAGATGCATAGGAAAGTGCAGGGTTAATGGGAGAGCCTCACTTCAGTTCATCTGTGCAGGGATCTCAGAAAGTTTTGCTGTTGGATTATTTTCCTGAACGTCAGCTATGCATAATGAAGTCAGTTCAGGATGGGCTTTAAGCCCAAATTTACTTGCTTTGGGATTCGTCACTCAGGCTCCTATATTAAATTCACCTTGGGGTCTATGGTAAATTTTATGAAATGTTACTTTCGTCTTTATGGCTAGCATAAACATTTATTATACATCCTGTGATATATGTTTCCAGGAAGTAAGGAAATGCTTTTCTGGAAGGATAGGATTCCCAACTGATTTGAAATATAGACAAATAGCATGTTTTAGAAAGGGGCTGGGACTTTAATGGAAAAAAAATAGTTACCAGATTTTTTTCTTGTCTTTCTCTGCCTTCTCTTCTGGTACCAGTTAAAGGAACATTTCTCAGCCCTTCTCCCCATGCACACAAAAGATGATACCTGATCTGAAATGCTGTCAAATCCTGCTTCGTTAAAGCCCACAAAAGCTAATTCACAGAGCTCCCCTCACACTGCCCTAAAATGGGAACAAAGAGGCAGAATAATGTCAAAATAGAACACAAAGGAAAAGAGTTTGTCCTCTGGGCCTGGAAGATGAAAGATATGAGGAATCATTTGTGAACGTTGGGTTGGACCAAATTTTCTAGGGCTTGTTTCGTGGATGATGGGGGATTGTCAGACTGGGCAACTTGTGTAAACACAGCAAGAAGGCAGGGAAGGGCCTCCAGCAAGGGCCCAGTCAGAGCATCCAGATTTCCACTCACTTACTGTGCAGTAGGATGCTCCCGAGAAGAAGAAAGGCGTCTGGGGACATGAACTTGGTTGGGGGACCCAGGAAACCAATCTTTTTGAGAGTTTGCTAGATTCTTAAAGGGAAGTGACTGTAAGAAAAAGCAAGTCATAAAAAAAAGCTCTCTTGCTACTGGTAGCATAATCAACCATGAAGACCAAGACATCTGGCTTTGTGGCTTGTTAATAGAGTTCAGTAAATCATAAACAGGGTGAATGTATTCCACCAGGTCAAAATATGACCCCTGGAAAGGTAAGAGGGCAAATTCAGAGTCATCTAGTTGACACCACCAAGAAGTGGCAGAGCTAGGATTTTAAATCTGGCATTAGGGAATGCCGTTATGTGATACTGTCAGTAAGAGCAGTGGCTTAGCCCAGCCTCTTCCCACCGTCCCACACTGCCTCTTCACTCAGACTCCTGGCCTCCCCTTCACTAGTCTGCCATCCACAGCTAAAAGCCTGTTCTGGGGATGCTATCTCTGGGCCCTGTGAGGAGAGAAACAGTGAGGGCCGGACAGCCACTGGGGTCATACCTGCTTTGGTTGGCAAGCGAGGCTGTGTCTTACTTGGGTTACCCAAAGAAGAGCCTGAAACAAGTCATTGAGAACAGGTAGTTTGGTTGGGAAGTGATCCCAAAGAGGAGTGTAGAATGCGGAGTGTGAGCCAGAGGTGGAGAGAAAGCCGATATAAGGGTAAGGGTACATTTATCAGGGGTCAGTTCTGCCAGGACCTCCTAAAAAGCATACAGGATACCGAAAAATGTTCATCTGAAACATGGGAGGCAGGAACATTAATTCACTGGCTCCCATCCACCATTGGTTGAGGGCTGCCTCTGTGTGTGTTGAAATTCCTGAGCTTCTGAGCTGGGCATGCAGTGTGCTGAGCCTCCTAAGTGCCCTGGGGCAGAGAGCAAAGACGCGGTGCTCACTCTCGGTGAGGCATGTGAACCTAAGCTCGCACAGAACTGTCTACCCCAGCCACTGCTGGAATCAGAGGTATGACCACTAGACTGTGTGGATGGGCACCAGATGCATCTGCCACAGGATGTAAGCCTGCCAAGGGGTGAGAGAACAAGGAGATAATATACTACTACAGGGGAGCCCCAAAATGAAGGGACCTTGGACAAAAAAGTCTTCTCAGGAAATAAGCTGATCTGGGATGATTCAAACTGACAGAAGTAAGGAGGCTTGAAAGAAGAGTTGGGGAGGATGACTGGGAGTTTGGTGGGGGATACTGTCAGAGAAAAGGGCAGAAGTCCTTCTGGATACCCAGCATCCTGTGCATCAGAATGCACTTGAGTCCTGACCCCACAGAGTCCTCAGCATGAGGTCATAGAGGACGTGAGACCATACCATAATGAGATTTTCTGGTTCCAATCGTAATAAACCTCTGTGGCTCAGGACCAGGATGGCCTTCATAGTATTGATTTTGGTGCTACAGCAGGGTCATGCCTTTGTTGTGGGTATTTTGAAAACTTGGGAGTGCAAGGGATGGGGTGTTGGGAAACAGAGAAGGCTTGAGAGGGAATCTCAGTTATACTCTTGGAGCTGTTTGCCCTACAAAGCCAGAGTCGAGACATTGTCACTCCTACCTGCAGCAAAGCACCTTGGGAGCAGTTGAGGGTCTCTGAGGCACTGCAAACCCAAACTTGTAAAGAGAAAGGAAACCTCTCTGTGCATCTATATTCTAAATACTTCTAGAGAGTGTCTGAAGATTATAGGCCTCAGAGATGAGTAAGATAAAGTCTGTTGGATTGAGCTAATTAAGTATATGAAAGGATCATAAAAGATACATAGAAAAAAGACCTATTAAGTCATTCATCAGCAGTGCACTTGTGCTTCCAAATACCACAGTCTTGGAAGTTATAGCAGCCATATATTATTGGCGTTCTCAGTGTCCCCTCCTCTGGAGAACTGACTCACCTCCATTCTGTATGGTTCTAGTAGGATACTGATCACAGTGCATTGTTCCCTGCCCACCTCCACCACCACCTACCCCAGCCACAAAGGGGTCCTGGAAGGACTGGATAATCAAATACCTCCATTCCTCTGGTTATAGTGATTCATTCAAGGATCGGTATGTGAATTAAATGGGAATAATCAAAGTCTTCACTGAAATTTGATATATGGATGCTGGCAGAGTGAAGATCTCTCATCTTTTTGATGGTGGATCTTCTTGAAAATAAAGTAGCACTCAGAAGGAAGGAAAGTTGAAAGATAGACAGACTGAAAGATACTATTGAGTCCTTGGATACAACTATGTCTGATGCCAGAAGTACCCTCCAACTTGCCAGTTATGTGAACAAGTAAATTCCCTTTTTGATTAAGATAGTCTGATTTGAATTTATATCATTTGCAATGGAGAAATGTCTGGCTAATATAGTATTTACTGAGTATATAATATGGTCTACACTAGGTGTAATGGGTTAAATGTGGGCCCCCAAAAGATATGCCCATATCCCAGAAGCTAAGAATGTTACTTATTTGGATCAAGGGTCTTTGCAGACATAATTATGTTAAGAATCTCAAGATGAGATTGCCTGGATTATTGAGATGGACTCTAAATCTAATGATGAGTGCCCTTATAAGAAACACATAGATTAGAGACACATAGACATAAGAGGAGAAGACACAGACACACAGAGGAGAAAACCGTATGAAGATGGAGGCAGAGACTGGAGCGATGTAGCCACAAAGAATGCTACAGCCACCAAACGCTGGGAGAGGCAAGGAAGGATTGTCCCCTGGAGCCTCCAGAGGGAGTACAGACCTGCTGACACCTTGCTCTCAGACTTCCGGGCTCAAGAACTGTCAGAGAATAAATTTCTTTTATTTTAAGCCACTTAGTTAGTGGTAATTTGTTATGGCAGCCCTAGGGAACTAATACACTTGGTGCTTGACAATAATTCAGATTTGAAAAGAGAGAATCATTGCTCTGGAGATACTGGCATACAAATTATTATTTATTATTTATTTTAAATAATTATGATACATAATTAATTTAATGGAGGTGTGTGCAAAGTGGAGTGAGAGCAAAGAAGAATGGCTCACAGTGGAGTACCATTGTAGTTGCAGAACTGTATAATAGTTAAGAGAATGGCTTGTGTTGAAATGCTGGCTCACTACTTATTCCACCATATGTAGCTGTGCATCCTTGGGTAAGTTGCTTAACCTTTCTGGGCCTCAGTTTCCCAATCTGTAAAACAGGAATGGCAATAATAATACCTCCTTCATAGGGTCTTTGTGAGAGTTAAATGAGATAATATATGTCAAGTGCTTAGACTAGAAACTAGCACATGGTAGGTACTCGGTAAATGTTATTCTGGAAGAACTGCCCTGTAATGAGATATTCTATGTCAGAGCATCCCCACTAGTGTGCTTCAGATGAATTATGGTTAGGTCTGGCTGGAGGACTGAAAAGGAGTGCCCAAGGGAAGTGAGAAAAAACTGGGGAGATCACAGAGAAAGAAGAGCTTGTGAAAGTGACCCCATAAAGTTTTTTATGAATTTCTGGTATCATTCCAAACCTGTGCATGCATGGACGTGATCCTAAACATCATACCAAGGATTTTGAGAACTGAACAAAGAGGTAGAACAATGTAGAGGTCAATGACTGGCCACTGGGTTGTGCACTCATGAGACAGATCCAAATTGTATTGCAAAGGCTTTGAAAACAGAACTGATGTTGAAAGCACAACTCACAGAAAGCTGGTCAGAATTTGCAGCCTGAATGTAACTAGGTTGATTGTCTGCCAAAGCAAAAATTAGCAACATTCTCCATAAGATTTAAAGACCCAGAATCTAATAACATAATATTTAAAATATCTTGGATACAATGAAAAATTACTCAGTATACAAAGAACCAGGATATAAGGGTAAGATGACACAAATGCTGGAACTGTCAAACCAAGATTTTTAAATCAGCTATTATAAAAATACTCCATGAAATTCGGATGAATACCCTTAGAATGAATGAAAAGATAGAAAGTCTTCAATAAGAAAAGAAAGCCTCAACAACAACAAATAGAAGATATAAAGAAAAATAGTAGAAATTGTAGAACAGAAACTATAATAACTCAAATTAAAAAAAAAAAAACCCCACACTGGATAGGCTCAGTAACAGAATGTAGATGATAGAAGAAATGATCAACATAAGTTAACCAATTTGAATAATAGGAAAAAAGATTGAAAAAAATAAACAGAGGCTCAGGTACCTCTGGGACACTACCAAAAGGCCTAATAACTGTGTCATCAAAGTCCAAGAAGAAGAAGAGAAAGAACTCTATGTTGAAAAACAATTTGAAGAAATAATAGTTGAAAAATTCCCCAGTTTGGTAAAATAGATAAATCTTTAGATTCAAGAAGATAAGTAAACTCCAAATAAGATAAACTAAAAAAAATTTCATAACCAGGCACAGCATCATCAAACTACTAAAAACTAAAAACAAAGAAAAAAAATCTCAAAATCAGCTGAAGAAAAATAATGCTTTATTTATAAGAGAACAGTTGTTTCAATGGCAAAACATTATCTCACATACATCTCAGCAATGTTCTCCTAGGACAGTCTACCCAAGCAATAGGAAAAAAAAACAAGAATAAACAAATGGGACCTAATTAAACTTACAAGCTTCTGCACAGCAAAGGAAACCATAAGTAAAACAAAATGACAACCTACGGAATGGGAGAAAATTTTTGCAAATGATGAAACCCACAAAGGCTTGATCTCCAGAATATATAAGCAGCTCATACAACATAATAAGAAAAAAAACAAATAACCCAATCCAAAAAATGGGCAGAAGACCTAAACAAGCAATTCTCCAAGGAAGAAATACAAATGATCAATAGGCACATGAAAAAATGCTCAATATCACTAATTATCAGAGAAATGCAAATCAAAACTGCAATGAGGTACCACCTCACACCAGTCAGAATGGCCATCATTCAAAAGCCCACAAATGACAAATGCTGGAAAGGCTGTGGAGAAAAAGGAACTGTTGGTGGGAATGCAGTTTGGTGCAGCCACTGTGGAAAACAGTACGGAGATTCCTCAAAAGACTAGGAATAGACTTACCAGATGACCCAGGAATCCCGCTCCTGGGCATCTATCCAGAAGGAACTCTACTTCAAAAAGACACCTGCACCCCCATGTTAATAGCAGCACTATTTACAATAGCTAAGACATGGAAACAGACTATATGTCCATCAAAAGATGACTGGATAAAGAAGACATGGTATATTTATACAATGGAATACTATTCAGCCATAAAAAATGACAACATAACGCCATTTGCAGCAACATGGATGTCCCTGGAGAATGTCATTCTAAGTGAAGTAATCCAGAAAGAGAAAGAAAAATACCATATGAGATTGCTCATATGTAGAATCTAAAAAAAAAAAAAAAAAAAAAAAAAAGAAAATAAATACAAAACAGAAACAGACTAGTAGACATAGAATACAAACTTGTGGTTGCAAGGGGGCGGGGGGTGAGAAGGGATAGACTGGGATTCCAAAATTTGTAGATACTGACAGGTATATGCAGAATAGATAAACAAGATTATACTGTATAGCACAGGGAAATACATACAAGATCTTGTGGTAGCTCAGTGAAAAAAAATGTGACAATGAATATATGTATGTTCATGTATAATTGAAAAATTGTGCTCTACACTGGAATTTGACACAACATTGTAAAATGACTATAACTCAATAAAAAAATGTTCAAAATTAAAAAAAAGAAAAAAATCTCAAAATCAGCCGAAGAAAAACAATGCTTTATTTATAAGAGAACAATTATTTCAATGGCTGTGAATTTCTGCTCAGAAACCATGGAGGCCAGAAGAAAGTGACACAATATTTTTGAAGTGCTGGGATTAAAAAAAACCAGTAAACTTAGAAGTGTATATCCAGTGAAAGTGTTCTTCAGGAGTGAAGGTGAACTAAAGGTATTCTCAGATGAAGGAAAAGTAAGAGAATTCATGGCCAGAAAAATTGTTCTAAAATAATTGCAATTTAGACAGAAGAATATAATAAGACAAAATAACAAAATTGAGAACAGAAAAGTAGAGAAAATCAATGAAACCAAAAGCTGTTCTTTGGAAAGATTTATAAAATTGATAAATGTCTATCAATATTGGCAAAGAAGGAAAAAAAGAATCCAAATTACCAATGTCAGGAGTGAACAAAGGGGTATTACTACAAACCCCATAGTTACTAAATGGATAAGGAGATACTATGAACAGCTTTACCCACATGGATTTGACAACTTAGATGAAATGGATCAATTTCTTGCAAACTACAAATGACCAAATTCACCTAAGATGAAATAACTGGTATAGCCCCTTAACAATTAAATAAATTATAATTTCAGTTGAAAACCTGTCAAAAAATAAATCACCAGGCCCAGATGATTTCACTAGAGAATTCTAAACACTAGATAAGAAATAACACCAATTCTGTGCAATCTCTTCTAGAATATAGAAGAGTATGGAACACCCAAATTCATATTGTGAGGCCAGAATTACCTGATGCCAAAATCAAAGACAGTATAAGAAAATAAAACTACAGAGCAATATCTTTCATAAACAAAGACACAAACATCCTCAACAAAATATGAGAAAATTGAAATAATGCTAAGTGTGATCTTCCCCAGAGCCCTGGAGAACCACTGGACACATCCCCGACATTACCCCTCTGGCTGTTTCCAGCAGTCAAACCAAGTTGACAGCACTTCCTTGGAATAAGCTTGTCTACACATCTACTGCCCCAGATTTTACGGCTGCTACCCAAAGGAGGGGCCCCCAAGTCATTTAGCTCTGATAGCCAATGGGGCTTGCATTCATGAGCCCTATAGGACTATAACAAAGAAAGAAGTAGTTTTTAAATGGGCACAGAAACACCCCCTGTGGCTAAATACCTGGGCTCACCATAGAGGGAGCAAGCAAATATGTTCATCTCCCAGCTGCTGCCTGAGGGTCCAGCTTCTAATTACGACACATCTAGGTGCTGATTGTGATCCTCCCCTTTGGGACACTGATGGGTCTTGGCATGCCCTCAACTACTAGAAGCTGCTAAGAACAAAGATTGCAGCTTGGACAATCCCAAAAGTTTAATGACAATCAGGAGCTTGGGCCAGGCAGATTGATGAGTTTCATCTCCTACATGAGACTAGTCTGTGTCAAGATGGGGTGAGGTGGCTGTTTTATCTAATGTGCAGAAACCAACATAGAGAATCAAGGAAAATGAATCAACAAGACAATATGTTCCAAACAAAAGAATAAGATAAATCTCCAGAAACTGATCTTAATGAAATGGAGATAAGTGATTTACCCAATAGAAAGTTCAAAATAGCAGCATTAAGGTGCTCCCTGAGGTCAAGAGAGCAACGCATGAACAAAGTGAGGATTTCAACAAAGAGACAGAAAAAAAATATATAAATAAGTACCAAACACTGAAGAGTACAATAACAATAACTGAAACAAGAAATTCAATAGAGGGGTTCAATAAAAGACGAGATCCGACAGAAGATCAGCAAATTCAAAAATAAGGCAGTGGAATTCATCCAGTCAGAGGGAAAAAAATGAAAAAAGAATGAAAGTGTGAAGATAACCTAGTGGACTTAGGGGACACCATCAAGTGGACCAATATATGCATTATAGCACAATAGTCAAGGTATGGAGACGACCTAAGTATCCATGAACAGATGAACTGATGAAGAAAATAGTGTTCATATATCCAGGAGGATACTATTCAGGTTTAAAAAAGAGGGAAATCCTGCCATTTGTGGGATGGATGAACCTGGAGAGCTTTATGCTACATGAAATAAGCCAGACAGAAAAGACAAATACTGCATAATATCACTTATATGTGGAATCTAAAAAAAAAAAAAGTTAAACTCATAGAAACAGAGAGCAGAAAAGTGGATGCTAGGGGCTGGTGGGGTGAGGGAAATAGGTTAGTAAAAGGGTACAAACTTTCAGTTACAAGATGAATAGAATCTGAGGATCTAATGTATAACATGATGACTACAGTTGATAACACTGTATTGTATAAATGAAATTTGCTAAAAGAGTTCTCACCAAAAAAGAAAAGAAAGATAAATATGTGAGGAGATGATGTGTTAATTATCTCAATGGTAGGAATGTTTTAATAATGTGCACATATATCAGATCATCACATTGTATGCTTTAAATATACTACAATTTTATTTGTTAATGGTATCCTCAACAATGCTGAAAAAAACTTAAGTAAATGGATAACTGTGCTACATTCATACAGTGGTATATTATTCAGCAATAAAAAGGAGTGAACTGTTGATAAACACAACTTGTATGACTCTCAAAGGGTGAGTGAAAGAATCCAGTCTCAAAAGATAATGTACTGCACGATCTCATTTAGATGATATTCTCTAAAAGATGAAATTATAGTGATAGAGAACAGATCAGTGGTTGCCGGGGATTAAAGGTATGGGCATGGAGAAGCTCCAAAGGGATTTTATGTGAGAGTTTTTTGGATAATGTAAGTGTTCTGTATGATATTAGTGGTATTACATGAATTGATATATGTTAAAATTCATAGAAATATTTGTCCTTCCCACCCAAAATCAATTTTGCATTATGTTAATCTAAAAAATTAAATAAAATAAACAATATGCTAATTATTAACGTGGTATTAAAACCACATGGACAGCGCTTGCTCTATTCTAGACAGTGTTCTAAGTTCTCTCCATGTATTAACTCACATGTGGAAAATGAGACCCAGTGATTTGCCCAAGTCAGTGTTTCTCAACTTCACCTGGGGATCTTGTTGAAATGCAGATTCAAATATGGTAGTGTCAGATGAATCCTGAGATTCTCCATGGGATGCCCATGCTGCTGGTCCATGGACCACAGTTTGAGTAGCCAGAGCCTAATGTTCCACATCTAGTAAGTCAAAAGCAAGATTCACATTCTGATCATCAGAGACAGAGCCTAGTGTTTTCTGTTCCACCACTGCTGTCTCCAGAGATTTTTTTCCCTCCTGGCACAGTTTGATAGACGGCAACATGGCAGTTAATTACAGGCTGTTCATTCCAGAGTGAAGTGCTGTGCAGCCGAAAACAGAAAGCACCCTTTTTCACAGTCAGCTGTCTACTCCACTAGTTGCCCTGGCTATGGGTACTTGTGTAACCTCATGTTGATTTAACCATAGGCACATCATGCTTCAAGAGTAAACTTTTAAAAATTAATGTGTTGATACCAATAAGCCAATTGTAGACATCAGTGTGGGCCCTTGGAGGAGAAAGGAGAGAAGGAAGTAGTAAACAGGCTTAGGAAAGAGAATGCATGGACAATGGAGAGGATTGAAGTTGCAGGGGGCACATTTCTAAATCCCTTCTGTGGTCTGCTAGGGAATGGTTACTATAATAAGGGAATCACAAGGATGCTGCTAATGCTTCCTGGTCGGGAGCAAGTCACAGGCATTCAGGTGGACTGCCGAACAGTGCCTCTGTCAAAGGAGCCTGATGGTTATTTATTTGCATCATGGTGTCCTCATTTTACAGGCCTGGCTGTCTCAGCCTGGATGCTGACTGGCTGTCCAGACATGGTCCCATTGCTGATGATGATGGATTTCTGAGCTAGCCCCATTCTCTTCCTTTGTGGCATGCCACACACTCATAAATGAGCAAGCTATAGACTATGTGTGACCCTCCTGATCCTGGAATGCAATGCCAAGGACTGGTGAGAGGCTTATCTCAGCAGGGCCTGGCACATTTGAGATGTACACAGGGCCCCTTCATTTTTTGTGCTGGATTTTGGTTTAAAAGAAGACTCTTGGTTATATTGGCATAGGCTTTTTCCCTTTCCTATTTTATTTACTTTTATTTTTTTAAACTTTTTAAAATTGAATTATAGTCATTTTACAATGTTGTGTCAAATTCCAGTCTAGAGCACAATTTTCCAGTTATACATAAACATACATATATTCATTGTCACATTTTTTTTTGCTGTGAGCTACCACAAGATCTTGTATATATATTTCCCTGTGCTATACAGTACAATCTTGTTTATCTATTCTACATATGCCTGTCAGTATCTACAAATTTTGGAATCCCAGTCTATCCCTTCCCACTGCTCTCCCCCTTGAAAATCACGTTTGTATTCTATGAGTCTGTTTCTATTTTGTATTTATGTTTTTTTTTTTTTAGATTCCACATATGAGCGATCTCATATGGTATTTTTCTTTCTCTTTCTGGATTACTTCACTTAGAATGACATTCTCCAGGGACATCCATGTTGCTGCAAATGGCGTTATGTTGTCATTTTTTATGGCTGAATAGTATTCCATTGTATAAATATACCATGTCTTCTTTATCCAGTCATCTGTTGATGGACATTTAGTCTGTTTCCATGTCTTGGCTATTGTAAATAGTGCTGCTATGAACATTGGGGTGCAGGTGTCTTTTTGAAGTAGGGTTCCTTCTGGATAGATGCCCAGGCCTGGGTCATCTGGTAAGTCTATTCCTAGTCTTTTGAGGAATCTCCGTACTGTTTTCCACAGTGGCTGCACCAAACTGCATTGCCACCAACAGTGTAGGAAGGTTCCCTTTTCTCCACAGCCTTTCCAGCATTTGTCATTTGTGGACTTTTGAATGATGGCCATTCTGACTGGTGTGAAGTGATACCTCATTGCAGTTTTGATTTGCACTTCTCTGATAATTAGTGATATTGAGCATTAAACATAAGACCAGATACAATAAACCTCCTGGAAGAAAATATAGGCAAAACATTATCTGACATACATCTCAGAAATGTTCTCCTAGGGCAGTCTACCCAAGCAATAGAAATAAAAGCAAGAATAAACAAATGGGACCTAATTAAACTTACAAGCTTCTGCACAGCAAAGGAAACCATAAGTAAAACAAAATGACAACCTATGGAATGGGAGAAAATTTTTGCAAACGATGAAACTGACAAAGGCTTGATCTCCAGAATATATAAGCAGCTCATACGACTTAATAAGAAAAAAACAAACAACCCAATCCAAAAATGGGCAGAAGACCTAAACAAGCAATTCTCCAAGGAGGAGATACAAATGATCAATAGGCACATGAAAAAATGCTCAATATCACTATTTACTTTTAAAAATGAAATATAACTTACATACGATAAAATAAATGAACCTCAAGTTTGATGGACTTTTTTTTCCATGTGTATAACCTTTCCATATATAAAACCTGCTTTTTAAAAATTTGAAGTATAGTCAGTTTACAATGTTGTGTTAGTTTCTGGTGTACAGCATAGTGATTCAGTTGTACATATATATGTGTGTGTGTGTGTGTGTGTGTGTGTGTGTGTGTGTATACATATATATTCTTTTTCATATTCTTTTTCAATATAAGGTATTACAATATATTGAATATAGTTCCCTATGCTATACAGTAGGACCTTGTTGTTTATCTATTTTGTATATAGTAGTTAGTATATGTAAATTCTAAACTTCCAGTTTGTCCCTCCCCACCTCCTTTCCCCTTGGTAAGCGTAAGTTTGTTTTCTAAGTCTGTGAGTCTATTTCTGTTTTGTAAATAAGCTCATCTGTGTCATTTTTTTTAGAATCCACATGTAAGTGTTATCATATATTATTTTTCTTTCTCTTTCTGGCTTGCTTCACTTAGTATGATCATCTCTAGGTCCATCCATGTTGCTGCAAATGGCATTATTTTATTCATTTTTATGACTGAGTAATATTTCATTGTATTGCCATAGGTTTTTGAAACTCCTTATCAACCCCTGTAGACAGAATGTCTTCAATACTCACAGCACAGTGGATACACTAATGGGAATCACCTTCATGATAATGGATCCAATTTCACTAGCTCTTATCCCATCACTAACAGAGGGCTCCTCTACAAGTGGTCCTTCAGGAGATGTTCTTTATGTGCCCATGAAGGAGTCTTTCTTACTGCATCAGCTACCTATTTCCACAGTATTTCTGCATACCATATTAACTCAAAAACCTCCATGGCATTCAACTATAATATTTATTGTTCATGCAACTCGGGGGTATGATGAGTACTGGCTGATCTAGGCTGGGATTCTCACACTTCTTGGTTGGAGATTGGCTAATCTAAGCTGGGTCCAGTTGGGATGACTCAGCCATGCTCCATGTGAGGGCAATGTCTGTCCCAGGCATGTTTTTTCTCATGACAATGGCAAAAGGATGAAAAAGGAGACTTGAAGCTGGCACATCATCATTTCTGCCTCATTCTATTGGATAAAGCAATAACATGGCTGAACTCAGAATCGAGGAGAAGTAAGCTCTGCCTCTTGATGGCAAAAGGTGCAGATGCAAAGAATGATGAAGCATTGTGGTCATTAATGCCATGTACCACATTTGCCAAGAGATGCTGCTTTCACTCTTTCATCAGAATCTCCCTCCACTGCTCTACGCCATGGTCAGGCCCATTGTGGAGGCACCAGACTCATGGAAGGGCCCAAGATATGGGGGAGGAAAAGAGAATGTAGTGCTCCCTCTTCTTTGTTACAATTTAAGAGATGGATGTTTGTAAACCTGAGTCTTTCAGAAACCTTAATAAAGTTGTTTTTACATATGGTCCTCTTCTCCCTAGGAACAGTATTACCCTTGGAGTTGGGATGGGGATAAATTTAAGTGGGAGCCATTAGGTATACTCAGAATCACTGATTTCCTACAAAAATATCATCAAACTGGAGCCTGTCTTCTTTTCTTCCCAAGATGACCTCAGGGAATACCAGTGAGGTTGTACCAAATATCCTTGTTTCATTAAAAGAACTCCAGTTATTTCAGCATGACTCAGGCTTAAAATATATAAATAGACTTCTTATAATGACTGTTCAATTAATGACTTATTGTCATAACAGCAATTTCTTAATATCACTTTTAGAGCAATGGTTTCTTTTTTTTATTGTTGTTCTATTTAACTTATTTTATTTTGGTGTAATAATTTTCTCAGCCCAAACACACTAAATAAATATACTATAAGAAGTGATATGTTGACATTATAATTCCAGGGAAAGACACATTTGGCAAGTTGATTGACATATAAGTTTTTAGTCTGAGTATATCATATGGAACAAACTTGTCTTGCCTTACATATGCAGACCTGGCAGGAAGGGTGAAGAGGTAGCATCTTCTGCAACTGTTCTCTGTGGTTCATGTGTGCTACTTCCATGCTCCCAAAGCACTCTTTTGCTCTATCTTTACTTTGTCCTAGAGGTGTTTTTCTACATTATAATGTTGTTTTTATGGCACTTTGAATGTAAGATAACTGTGCGTCCAAATAAGATGAAAAATTGATGAAGAAAATGGTAGACATAAAAAGGATACAGCTTACAAAGAATGCTCCCTTGCACCCTTCCTCCATCATCCACCACTACTATCAAATCTTCTCTTCTTCCTTTGACAAGAACACTAAACCTTCATGACATGATATTTTATGTACAAACTGGATTTATTTACTTTCAAGTTGTTTGTTATTTACTGAAACTTGTTTTATTCTTTAATTGATATTGTCTCTCTGTGGGTATTTCTTCTGTATATTAGGTTGAGATGGAACACAACATAATTTTCCACATTAAAATAAATGGAATTTCTGGCATGGAAATTCCAGACAAAATGGAATAAACACAATTCACCTTCTTCCTAAAAACCCTGGAAAAACTATATGAAGCAAATATCAGAAGTCACTGAAAATTAGAGAAAAAAATGTGGTCTGTCTAGGAACCTCGGATTTGAAGAACAACCACTTTGTTTCCTCTATATCCTGGCCTGGGTACATAGAAGCTCGTAATCCAGAAACACCAAGCACAGAAAGGTCAAATCAAAACAAAATCATAAATCAGGGTAAGCTTTCTTTCTCTACACAAAGGACTGGGAGAGTGGAAACCCTTGCAGAACAAAACCCTTTTGACACGTGAGCTCTGTATCACCTGAACACCACAAAAACATGCGTCCTCTCCAACCCAGCTGTGTATGACAGCCAACAGCAGGACTGTGTGAGCAGAGCCTGGACTACCATCCCAGTCTGGCAGTAATAAGGCAGCAACCCTTTGCCTCCTGGTAGGTAGGCATCAACAGAGCCTGTGTGTGAGCAGAACTGTGGCCACCATTCCAGCCCAGTGGTAATGAGGCAGGTCCCTCTATCAGTAGGTGGGAGGGAAGGTTTTAGCAGAGCCCTCAAAACCATCTTGGCTCAGCAATTATGAGGCAGTGTCCCTTCTCCTCCTGACTAGTGGAAATCTGTGGAGGCTATGTTTGTGAACAGAACTCTGACTACCATCGTGGCCAGGCAGCAATGAGTAACAAGAAGTAAATAGGAACCACAGTCTTACAATATAATATGAAAATTTTTCGGAATACTACTGAAAATTACTCACCATACCAAGAACCAGAAAAAAAAACACCTCAACTGGAATAAGAGAGGATCAGCAGATGCCAACAGCAAAATGACACAAATGTTGGAATTATCTGACAGGGATTTTAACATAACCATCATAAAAATGCTACAACAAATAATTATAAATATTCTGAAACAAATGAAAAAAAACTGACACAGAGAAAAACTGAGTGGAAATTCTAGAACTAAAAGAAAATTGAAAATTATGTTTTAAAAAGCTCACTGGAAGAGCTCAATAGCACATGGGAGATGATTGAGGAAAGAATTGGTAAAGTTACAGCTAGTTCAACAGAAATTACTCAGTCTGAACAATAGAGAAAATAGAATGAAAAGATAAAATAGAGCCTCAGGGACCTGTGGCACAGTCACAAAAATATCTAATGTTCATGTCATTAGAGTCCCCAAAAGAGAGAAGAAAGAATGTGGAATTAAATATATATATATATATATTTAAAGAAATAAGGGTTAAAAACACCCCAAATTTGGCAGAGGGCATAAAGGTTTTGGAAGCTAAAGACAAAGAAAGAATCTTAAAAGCAGCCAGAGAGAAATGACACATTACCTACGGGGAAAAGCAATTTGAATGACAGCAGATTTCTCCTCAGAAATCATAGAGATCTCAAGAAAGTGGCATGAGATTTTTCCAGTACTGAAAAGAAAGAAGTCAAGCCCAGATTTTATATCCAGAGAAAACAGGCTTCCAGAATGAAGGTGAAATAAAGACATTCTCAGATATGGGAAAGCTAAGATAATTTGTTGTCAGCAGAACTGCCTTGAAAGAATTGCCAAAAGAAGTTTTTCAGCAGAAAGGAAATGATAACAGGAGGAAACTTAGAACATCAAAGTAAAGAAAGAACAGCAGACTCGGTAAATATAATAGACTATCCTTTTCTGCTTGAGTCTTTGAAATCATGTTAGAGGGTTAAAAGCAAACTGACAACACTGTCTTATGTTTTTCTCTATATATCTATAGAAGAAATATTTAAGACAACTAAATTATAAAGATGATAAAGTGAGAAAATGGGTAAGCTTCCCTCATTTAACTTGATGTGGTAAAATATTAATACTAATAGACTATGATTAGTTACATATTTATATTGTAATTCCTTTAGCAACCACTAAAAAAAAACTCTCCAAAGAGATATACTCAAACCTTATAAATAAAGCAAAATACAATGCTGAAAAACATTTAAAGAACCCAGGAAAAGAGAAACAAAGAAACAAAAACCAAATAAACAGAAAACAAATAATAAAATGTCAGAAATAAGTCCTAACATATCAATAATTATGTTAAATGTAAATAAATACATCAGCTAAAAGATAGTGATTGAGAAAGTGGCTAAAAAGTTGACACAACTAGATGCTGTCTACAGGAAATTCATTTCAAGTATACTGATATATGTAGGTTAAAAATAAATACACGAAAAAAGATACACAAATGCAAATGCTAATCAAAACAAAGCTGGCTATACTAATACTAATATTAGTATATATTATACTAATATCAGATAAAGTAGACTTAAGAGCAAAGAAAATTACCAGGGACAAAGATTGATATCCATAATGATAAAAGGATCAATCCACCAAGACGACATAACAATTCTAAGTGTATTGTGAAATATTGATGCTACAATATGCATGAAAAAAATTTACAGAATTTAAGGGAGAAATAGACAAATCTACAATTATACTTTGGGTTTCCATAGCGTAGTGATCATCGCGCTCGCCTGACACAGTTATACTTTGGAATCTCAATACCCCTCTCTCAATAACTGATGGAACCACTACACAGAACATTAACAAAGATGTAGAAGAACTGAAAAACACTATTAACCACAGGATCTAATTGACATTTATGAAACACTTCACCCAACAACAGTAGAATTCACATTTTTTTCAAGCATACATGGAACAGTCACAAAGATGGACCATATCCTGAATCAGAAAACAAACCTCAATATATAGAAAAGAATTAAAATCATATTGAATATCATCTCTGATCATAACTGAATCAAGCTAAAAATCAATAGAAAGACAACTGGTAAATCTCCAAATATTTGGAATTTAAACATGCATGGGTTAAACAAATCATGGGTCAAAGAGGAAGTTTTAAGGAAAATCAAAACCTACATGGAACTTAATGAAAATGAGAATACAGCATATCAAAACTTGTGGAATGCAGCTAGATCAGTACACAGAAAGAAATTTATAGCGTTAAATGCTTATACTGAGAAGAATAAAGGTCTCATTGAGTCATTCTTGTGCTTTGAATCTCTGACTTCTGGTTCCAACTAGAGAAAACTCTACTTTTACAGGGCTCATATGATTAGGTCAGATCCACTGAAGATAATCTTTCTTCTTATTTTTTATTGTGATTAAAAAAACACGTAAAATTTATCCTTGTAACCATTTTTAAGTGTAAAGTTGAGTAGTGTTAACAAATGAACTTTGTTGAGCAACAGATCTCTAAAGCTTTTTCATCTTGCAAAACTGAAACTCTATATCTGTTGAACAAAATTCTCCTTTTTCTCCTCCTCCCAGCCCCTGGAAACCATTATTTTATTTTTGTTCCTAAAAGTCTGACTACTTTAGATACTGCTTATAAGTGGAATCATGCAGTATTTGTCTTTTTGTGATTGGCTTATCTCACTTAGCAAAACATCCTCAAGGTTCATCCATGTTGTAGCATGTATCAAAATTTTCTTCTTTTTAAAGGCTGAATAATATTCCATTGTATGCATCTACATCCATATAAAATTGTGAATGATATATCAATTGTGATGTACATACATACATGTAAAACTACTTATAAATATATATCACAATTTTATTATCAATTCATATATCAATTAACGCTTGTTTACATATGTTGGCTATAGTGAATAATGCTGCAGTGAACATGGTTTGTGCAAATATCTCTTTAAGATCCTGTGTTCAGTTATTTTTGTTATATATCTAGAAATGGAATTGCTGGATCATATGGTAATTCTATTTTTAAATTTTTAAGAAACTTCAATACCGTTTTTAATAGCAGCTGTATCATTTTAAATTCCCACCAACAGTGCACAAATATTCTCTATATCCTCACCAACACTTGCCATTTTCTGGGGGGTTTTTTTGTTTGTTTTTTTTTGTTTTTTTGCTCGTGGGCATCCTATGGGTATAAGGTAATATCTCATTGTGGTTTTGATTTATATTTCCCTGATGATTAGTGATGTTGAGCATCTTTTCTTAGGCTTATTGGCCATTTGTATATCTTCTTTGGAGAAATGTGAAATGCAAGGTTCCCATGTCCATTCTCCAGGCTGCAGAGGTACTGGTGACAGTGGGTTCAGGGGCAGTGGTTCCTTCTTAATTCTGGTTTCCTGATCCCTGGATCATAGTTTTAATGCTCTGTTCTTGAACTCAGTATTCCAGTGGTGAACTCAGAGGCACTGCCACTTTGGTAGGTCAGTACTGTATTGTTCCACAAAACATTCATGGGGGTGCAGCTTAGAAATTACTCCTTCTGGCCTTCCAGTGATATCATAAGCCCCAAATTCCCCACATTAAATTCCTTCTTTTGCATAATACTTACAGGGGTTTCTGTTTCCTGCAATGAATCACACTGTTACTTCTTTTTTTTCTTTATATATATATATATATATATATATATATATATATATATATATATATGAAAAATTAAGATAGATATATCTATCTATCTATCTTATTTTTTCATAATATGATTTTTTTCCTTTTTTCCCATTTAAATTTTTTTTTATTAATTGAAGTATAGTTGGTTTACAATGTTGTGTTAGTTTCTGGTGTACAGTATAGTGATTCAGTTATACATATATATTCTTTTTGCCATAGGTTATTCCAAGCTATTGAATATGGTTTCCTGTGCTATACTGTAGGACCCCTTTGTTTATGTTACTTCTTCTAAGACACTTAGCAATTAAGCATACATGCTTATGCCAAAATAAACAAGGGTCTCTGGATGTCAGCACTACCCAGACATTTCCCTACTCTATCTTCTGATATCATAGGTATATTCTTATCCATCTGTACCCCTCCATCTTTGTTGCATCTTTAGTTAAGCAGACCTGGAGGTATAATAGGAGGACCACACAGAGAGGCAAAGAGGAATCTCTTATGTGGCTAATTCCTTCTGAGCCTCCAGAAAGGAGGGCTCTAAAACAACGATCTTGACCATGACAAGTTTTATGAGTTAGAATTTGTTGCCACATTAGGAAACAAGTACCCTCACCTTCTTACATTGTTAATTTCTTTTCCGAAGTTTTTCTGACTGCTGGTTAAGCAAAGTCTCTCTAGAACTCAACTCAAGAGGTGGGGTGGATATAGGCCAGTGCTTTGGTTTGGAGACGCTAAGTGACTCCTGAATTGTGGTGTGAAAAACCAAGTGTTCGCTTTCTGTCTCCATCTTTGCGGTTTTCTTTTTGCTGTGTAGCTCTAGATTTCAGTAAGCAAGTGAAACTCAGAATATACATCTAAGAAGGAGACAATATCAAGGCAAGTGTTGTATTTCTATTGCCATAGAAATGGATGTAGCTAAAAGAACAACAGGAGGTGTAGATGGGCCAAGAAATCTTGTTATGAAGGGCAGGGGTCTTCATTGGTGGAAATACATCAGAGGTAAGATACTTAAGGAAGAAGTTCTTTGGCTATTTGAAATCTAAATGCCTGTGGGTGGGTTTTTTGATCAGACCTCTTTCTTCAAACATATTTCATCTTGTGATAAATAGCTCCATAGAGATGATTCAGTGAATTAATAAAAGGAGTAAAATATCTTGTTAAGCTAGAGTTGTTATAACTCATCAAATTTGCTCTTGTCTATATTCTTTTCAAAATCTGTAGAGAAGGGAAAATTATATGGACTATACTTGGATTCTGGAAATAGTTATCAAGGGTTTTATTTTAAAGAATACCTTGATAATGTGAGGAAATGGACATACTTATACACTGTTGGTGAGTGTAAATTGGCACAAGATTTCTGGAGGGCAATCTGGCAATACAGATCAAAATTTTAAAGGGGTACTTCTTGATCCAGAAATTCAACTTGTAGAAATTTATCTTAAGGAAAGAATCAGGCAACTACAAAAATGATGTCCAAGGATGTTCACTGAAAGAGTCTTTATAAAATATAAAAAGTGGAAATAGCCAAAAGATCTGTTGGTGGAAGATTAGTTTAATAAAATATGATGGAGCTTTCCAGTCAAATATGCTGGGTCAAGGGGATTTATATGTTTAACATAAAAAGCTATCTACAATAAATTGAGTATTGATAAAAACTAGTTAGGGAGAGTTTTTTGGTATATCTTATACATTTTTAATGATTTGTATATTTTGCTACCATTTATACTTGACTCATGACAAATACTTAATAATATTTAGTGAATTAATTTATGTAAATCTATTTTTATGTATTTATATATGCATTTTTATACATTCTGGAAGTATATACACCTATCTGTTAACAGAGGTTATTTTTATCATCATTGGGTGGAGTGGAATCTTGAGGCCATAGTGGAGATTATTAGAAACAACTTTTACTTTCTAATCTTTTCTTCTTTTGCATTATTTAAAATTTAAAATTTAAACAGACTTGCGTTATTTTTAAATGATATTTCTATTTTGAAACAATCTGTGGTTTTCAATTTTTATAACAGACCAAGCCACCTAGGATATACTAGAATTCCTACAAATCAAATAGAAAAGGAAAACACCCCAACAGAAGAATGGGCAAATGGTACAAAGAGGTTATTCACAGAATAGGAAAACTGAAAGGACAACAAACATATATCAAAGTGTCAAAGTCACATAATGGGATACCACTTCCTGGCCACTAGACTGGCAGAACTTTTAAGTCTGACAATGTCACTGACTTTCAAGAATGTATGGGACTGTCAGTCACTCCTGGTGGAACCATGAATGAGTTCAAGCACTTTGGAGAGCACCTGGTAAAATGGAAACTATCCGTGTTCTAGGAGCCCAAAATTGCACTAAGTATAAACCTTACAAAAAATATCTCCTCTCTGCAGAAAGAGAGGTGCACACATGTGAACTGGGGTTAAGTCATTGTGCTCTCAGAGTGCGGTAGTAATTTGTGGAGGAAGCCAGTGAGGGAAGAGGGGAGCAGGATAAAGGAGGGACAGAAGCCAAGCAAGAACGTTTTCAGGTCAAGTCCCTGCAGTCTCAGCTGGCACAGAAGGGGAGCTCTGGGCTTTCGTTTCCTTGCACCAGTCATTGGCTAAGGGCCCCCTTGGAGAATATAAATGCCCAGGCACTCTCTGTGACTGCAGGCACAGTGGCTCCAAGAACTCATGGGGAATCTCCAAAGAATCTTCACTGTGGGTTATTAGAAGCAAAAGTCCTCAGAAGCTAGGAAGGGGCACGTAGAACAGGTGATAAAAGACCCTGGAAGATCTAGATGGAGGACTGGGAGCATACACTGTAGGTGCAAAAACATGCTGGAGCCATATGTGAAAAATTCCTGACTTTCAGTGAGAGGTAGGGAAGAGAATGGGACCTTATCTATCTCTGATGTTTTATTTTATTTAAAAATGACTACAACATAACAAACATGAATAGCCAATTCCAGGTGGTGGAAAGATAGGTGAAACCAGGGCCCTTGTATGTACCTACACTTGGGCATCAAACACACCCAAGCGCGGCTGGTGAAGAGGCGAGGGGGAATCCCCAAACTTGATTTGCAGTAGGAACTAGGGAGCTTCCTGCGTGTGAAATCCACCCGGGCCTCAAATCTTGCTGCTGACACAGAACCTGGCACATAGCAGGTGCTAAATAAATAGCTAATGAATAATGCAGCTTTGGAACCCCTTAAATGATAAAGAACCCTCCCCCCAGCTTTACTACAGACCACATCCTAACTTTGGCACTTTAAGGATTTTACATGTAGGTGGCAACACCCGACAAAGATTTCAGAGTTTGAGAGGAGCAGACATGTTCATACACACCTGGGAGATACCCCCTGTGCACTTCCAGAAAGCCCTAGGGTGCGGAGGCAGCTAAGGATGGTAATTTGTTAGTGGCTGAGTGGTTCCTCAGAAGCAGGAGTGGGTTAAAATTTAGTTCTTTGCGGGGCAGGGAGAAGGTGTGATAAAAATATTCTATAATTAGATTGTGGTGTTGGTTGCACAACTCTGTAAATATACTAAAATTCATTGAATTGTTTACATAAAATGAGTGATTTTATGCTATGTAAATTATCCCTCGATCAAGCTATTTTTGAAAAATGGAGTTATTCTTAAAGAGACCTTAGTAAGTAGCAGAACTGAGATCTATAGGGAACCTGGGGCTTCTGAGAAGAACCACCTGTGCTTTGGCCCCACACTGTGACTTTCTATGGCATAAACTCAAAACAGTTGTTAATACACTGTTAATACAATTGGCATGTTGCAAATGGGTTACAGATATGCTAGGACATTACTGGTCCTTGCAGCCCTTGGGAAGGCTGCCTGGGGCATTGAAAATCTTCTGTTGGTTGCCTCTGACCAAGAGCATCCTTGTCCATTTGCCCCAGTGTGTCAAACAAATAGTATAAATTGTCTTTGAGTGCCATGATGTGAAAGAGGCTAGAAAGCATTGCCCTAAGGAAATCCCGTATTTTTTGACCTTTTCTGTATTTCTCCATGAGAACCTGAGCCTTGCGGAGGTGAACCTGTGGTAGGACTCCTGCTGTTGACAGATTTGGGGCTTTATTAAACCAAAGGGCATGGGGCTGGCCAGCTGGGAGAGGGTGGCCAGGATAGATGGGAGGGCTGCCAGCACAACTGTGGGAATCGACTTGGATGCTTCCCTTACCCCTGCAGAGAATTATGTTTATTCACCTGGAAAGCAGAAACTCCTGCTAACTGGAGCAGAAAAGTAATTTCCATTTGGACGTGGCAAAAGAAGACCAGAGCATCAAGAAGAAGAACCCTCATACAAAAGAGACAGGTTCACCTGCGCCTCCATTTTCAGAGGCAGAAACCTAATCCAGGAGTAACTCCAAGGGCTGAGAAAGCCACCTGGGAGGTACTGGAGGCATGTGGAAATTCAGAGTATCTTAGGCCTGCCTTCAGTCAGATTTTAAAAGCCCCTTATGAGGCTTCTCTAAGCTTCTTTCTGTGACCTACCTATCTTTGGAGAACGTTAGGACAGGTCTCTCCCCAAGAATCTAGAGATTGTATGGGTTAAGAGTGTTTCTCAGGATATAATGTGCCACCAAGAGTCCTTTCTGGTGTCTTAATTTGAGTTCCCCAGAAGCAGGCCGTGAGATAATGAATTGAGTGCAAGTTGTTTATTTGGGAGGTGCTAGGGACCCAGGGAGGGGCTGTAAGGAAGTGAGACAGGGAAGAGAAGGAAGGAAGTGACTAAAGGGGGTGTTATCAAACAAGTTAGCACTTGGGGCAACAGGAGCTACTCCTGCCAGTGATGTCTGGCAGACAGTACAGAGCACACATTTCACAACTGTCCCCACTGAGGTGCGAGGAAGTGCCCCAATAGCTCCCCACTAGTTGAGGACTACTCCCAGGACCAGTTCATTCCCCAGCCTTCTGGGCCTATTATACAGGTGGGCGAAGTAGGGTCTGGAGGCAGAGAAAGCACTCAGGGAATGGGCTCTGCTGATGGCAAGTTGGGCCTATGGGCACTGATACAGTAATGGAGGAGGATATGGGTGGGCCCCAAGCACCTCTGGTACACCTGGCTTGGGTCTTCCTGTGTTCTGGACACCCTCTGCCTCCTCTCTGCAAAATCACAGAACTAGGCTTCTACCAACTGCTTGTTCTCATGGCATGGGCTCAGGAGCCACTGACTTCTGGCCCAGAGCAGTGTGAAACTTGCAGCCACCAAGTGTGTCACCCTTGCTGTTGGCCATTCTGATAGCATCATTGGTGATCCACCCAGAGAAAGGCTTGGGTGGGAGGAGTCTGCATTGCCCTGTTGAGGACTTAGTCATCAGCATCCAGGCACTGGCAGAGGTCACCTGTGTCTCTAACAACAGAAGCCAGAGCCTCCAGCCACAGCCGTCAGATCTGATTTCTAGCCAGCTGTCTCTAATCTGGAGGAGACTGTGGCCAAAAGAAAGTGGGTCACTCTGCGCTTGGCAGATGTTTCTCACCTGTCATGACATCCTTGTGAAATAACAGTGAGGATTTTGGTTCTTCTTGCCCTCTCTTCCCCTGCCCACCCCCAAAACACTTTAGCAAGGCAATGCAGCAGTGATTAAGAGAGAGAGAGAGAGAGAGAGAGAGAGAGAGAGTGTGTGTGTGTGTGTGTGTGTGTGTGTGTGTGTGTGTGTGTGTGTACTCTGGGGTTAAACTAGCTTCAAATGCTAGGTTTGCTACCCACACAAGTCACTATATCTCTCTGTGTCCCAGTTCCACTCTCCTAATGCCACCTCAGAGGACTGGCACAAGGATAAAGTTATAGAAAACATCTAGATAATTCTAAGAGCTAGGGCCAATGCTTGGCAAATGTTGACTTTTAAAGTTCTACTTACGAGAAAATGAAAACCCTGAAAGTAGGGGGATGCAGCCAAGGTCACAAGTCAAGTTGGATTTACAGCAGAAAAGAACTTTGCCTGGCAGGCCCCGCCCTACGTCTAGCCCACTAGCCTTCCTTCTGCACACATTTGGAGTCACCTGTCGCCCTGACTCTCATGGCTAACCCCAAACCTTATAACAGCTCCAGCCATAGAGCCTGGATTTCAGCATCAACTTCTCTGCAGCTAAAATTCTGATCACATGTCCCATACCCAACTCTCCCCTTGTTCCCCAGTCCCAGTTCCACATCACTATGCCTGAATTCCCATGCCTCAGCTTCTGCCATGGGCCCCATTCCCTTTCCTTTGTGCATTCAGCACAATGCCCGGCACCAGGTAGGTACTTGGACAGGGGGTGTTGGTTGCACTAGTCTTTGCCTAAGGTCTAAGTATAAGGATTGGTGCCATGACCCCTACCTGGAACTAAAGTCCTGCCAGTCATAGTAAACTGCTCTCCACTGCTGGGCTCCTGGAGTCATATCCTATTTTCTTGGACTTTCATGCCCAACCCACCATGGGTTCCTGGGCCCCATGCTCTGTCTGAGCTCCCATGTTCCAATTATTGGATGTTTGCCTGGATGGAGACCAGAAGTGGCTGTGACTTCTGATGTCAGACTCACCTTCCAGGATAAACCTCCTTTAGCAGCACCTGCAGCTGGGACAACAGCCCCAGAACTGCCCCAGTCCAGTAAGTGGGCCTGTAACCCATTCCCAGTTCCTGCTCACCACTCCATTTTATTCGGGGATGGATCTGCTGGTCCACCAGGAGCCTTAGGACACACTGGCTGCACCATCCTCATTTCTTGTCCCCAAATAATAAACAAAATGCCTGAGTTTAGAGTCCAGTTCCAGAGTCAGAACCTCTATTCCACTCAATCAGATGCTGGCTGTTTCTGAAACCACTAAATTTATAGATTAAATTCAAACTGGAGTAATTCTTGAGGCCCTACAACATATGTCGGCTTAAACTCACCGTTAATTTTTTTCACCACCAATTCTAGGTGCCAGAGGTACAAAAATTAATAAGTCACATCCGTTATCTCCTGATGGAGAAGGCAGATGTGTAAGCAAATAGCTATTATATGAGGTTATAAACGCTAAAATAAAACTATCATTAAAATGCTATGGGAATGTCAATAAAGGAGGAATTAATCCTATGGGGAAAGGTCAAAGGAAGCTTTGAAACGGAGATTATGTCTGAGCTAAACTGGAAGGATGAGTGGGAACGTGGCAGATGGAGAAAGGGGACAGAGCATTTTATTTTATTTTTTTATCCTTTTAAGCCAGAGATCTGTTTGCAAACCCTATCTTCACTGGCCCATCAAACTTCTCTATTTTGCTTTCTCTCTCTCCTCTTTTAAATCTTCAATCCCCCACTTCCATTCCCTTCCCTTAGAGGTGCTCTCATGAAGGTGCATAATAGTTCCCTTAAATATTCTTTTGTATTTATATAATACATAGTGTTATTTTGTGCATATGTGTTTTTAATTGACAGAAAAGGTACTGTACTATAAGTGTCATTCTTTTTCCTACATCATTCACTCAACACTCTTTAAAAATCTATGCATGTTGCTATACGAGCACTTTGTTTTTCCTTCTAACTGCAGCATTGTGTTCTGTGGTGTGCACACACCTCGTTTTTCTTATCATCTCCCTCAATAATGGATACATGGTTTGCTTGTAACTCCTTCCTCCCATAGAGGACATCCTCATTTATGTTCTCTTACAGGCAGACCTGTGCATGAATTTTTCTCGGCAGTATTGCTTGGTCATGGGCCATCTACATACTTAATTTTACAAGGTATTGCCAAATTGCTTTCAGAATGCACACCCTTTGCAAGGATTTATTGAGCACCAATCACATGCCAGGCACTGTTCTAGCCACAGGGGAATGTAGCCATGAACAAAGTCCCTGCTTCCAATGAGCTTATAGTTGAATGCGGGAGACAGCAACGAAGTAAGAAGTGCATAATAAAAGAGCATGTAGTGAAAAAAAGTGTCGTGAAGAAAAGGAGGCAGGGTAAGGGACAGAGAGTGACAGGGAGTCACCTCGCTGAGGGGTGGTATTTGATGGGCAGCCTGAATGAAGTGAAGGAGTGAGCCATGGACTGGGTCTGGGGAAGAACATGCCAGGCAAGGCTCCAAGGTGGGAGCACGTTGGGTGTGTGTGAACAAGAGGGCAGTGTCTGGAGTTTTTAAGCAATGGATTTAAATTAGATGATAAGGCTAGTAAAATTCTTAGCAGAGTGCCAGGTGCTGTGTAAGTGCTCGATTTTGACAAATTATTATGATGACTGGACTGCCATGTTAGGTTGGAGGTTTGGAAAGGTCCCTTTCATTGCAGAGGAAAGATGAGGGAATTAGAGACCAAGGAGAGGGGTGGGTGCCTGGATTGGAGTAGTGGCAGTGAGGTTTCAGCTTAGAGTTATTTAGACAGCTCTAGCTAAGTTTAATTTTTTTTCATTTTCACAAGTGTTTTCTGAATAACCTTTGGGATCTGGTTTTGTATCACCCATCTTCATTACTATTAGGGAGTGCACCCAGAGTATGGCCCCCACAGTAGAGGAAGCTCCTTCAAGGACCAAGAGGTACTCAGAAAATAAGCTGGACCAAAGTACATCCTTTGCTTGTTGGGATCTTAGAGAGAACAGCATCTTGGCAGGATGTTCCAGCTAAATGCCCAAACAATCAACTAATTACTTGGGTCTGAACACAGCTGAACAAATCCACCTTCCCAAGTCACTGCCAGAGGTTTTAGCTGCTTCATTCTGGCTGGATTTCAGCACCACACACCAAGAACCAGATGACTGGACCAGGAGGGGCATTCCTTACTTACCTGCTTCCTTCTGTTAAAAAAAAAAAAAAGACTACAGTACAATCAGTTTTCCTACCTACAGACTTGATGAGGGATAGAGAAAATATGAAGAGATATTCAGCCTCACTAGAAATCAGACTTATGCAATTATAAACACATATGAGGGACCATTTTTCATCTACTGGGTTGGCAAACATTAAAAGGATTGATAATACCTAGTACTGGGGAGAGTGAGGGGAAATGGGCACTGTTGTATGCCCTTGGTGGGAGTTTTAATTGGCAAAGACATTTTGGAGGGCAATTTGGCAGCTTCTAGCAACATTTAAAATGGTCATAGTCTTTGGCCCAGCAAGCCCTCTTCCAAGCCAGTCACTGGAAACTCTATCCCATAGATACAATTGCATGTGTGCCCAGATACACACACACACACACACATGTGCACACACACACACATATATATATAGTGAAAAATACAATTGATCTAAATGCCCATCCATAAGGGAGAGATTAAATGAATAAAGTATGGCATGCCTGTACAGTGAAGTCCTTGGTATGTACTGACAGGGGAAGATGTTCAAGATATACTATCATGAGATAAAGGCAACCTCTGGATAATATGTAGGATAAAATCCCATTAATATAAAAAAAACTATATAAAAAATGTTCTTTTATGTGTGTAAATACTTTCCTAGAAGGTCTGAAAGGAAAAACTTCAACTGCTAACTCCAACTACTCCCCGGAGAAGGAAATAGGAAAAGGGAACGGTGGTTTGAAAGGTTTTTCTCTGTATACTTCTAATTTAGCATTCATGTATTATATGTGCATTTAAAGGTAATTTTATAAGAAAAACAGAAAATAAAGGACTGCTCTGCACTTGTATTTCATATGCTTTCATCTTCTTCCTCTTCACCACCCATCATCATCCTGATCATCACTTTCAACCCCTTGAACCTTTTCTCTTCCTTGGCACATGACAAACCCTGAATCCTAAGCATGCTCTTATTGTGGCTGATAGCTCTGTCAGCTGTTAATTATTCATGCTAATGGAAGGGGCTGGAGGCACAGATAATGCAAAATCAAGCAGAGTAAATCTTTCAGAGTCTTGGTCTACGCCCCTCCTGGATCCCCTGGGAACACCTTGCATGCTGTAGGTATTTACTCAGCAATAAATATTGATTGATATGGATTGATATTTGTCTCTGCAATTTTGAATCACCCACATTCTCAGACTTGTAGATACACACTGCTGGGCATTGCCTTCCTTCAATCTTTACTGGCCTGGCACCACTGGTGGGGGTCTGACCCTAGTACTTGGTATTGTCTTTCTTTTTCATTCTGTCTGTTCTGATGGGTGTGTGTTGACATCACATCATGTGTTTAATTTGCTTCCCTTGGTTTTCATTCCAGCTTCCCATCCCTCTTTGACCATCTTGGGCACTTCCTGGTCTCTTCATCATCCATTACCACAACTAGCATCTCAAACCCCTTCCTTGTCTTGATCTGTAGGGAAAACAATGTGTTTCCCCATTTATCATCCTCTTACAGAAGACTCTCTCTTGCAGCAACTTTGAACTGCCTCTGAACACATGCTGCAGAAGAATCCATGCCTGTTTGTTGATTATTTTGTTTTGTTTATGCTTTAACAGCACAACTGGAACAAACACGAAGTTAGAGGGCAAGATGTTTGGCATAACAAATTGATAGGGGCTGTAGTGCATACAAATCTCCTTGTAACAAAGTCATCCCCCCAGCCTGGCTCTATTGGTGTCTTTCTTATTGTATGACTGTTCAATTCATTTCATGGTGAAGTTATGTTAGAGTGTCAGATCTCTAATGGAGATAAAGCAATTCCTGAACATCGTGGGTGGGTGTGGGGAGGCAGCCATTCCCTATTCAAATTGCCACCACCAGACCTATCACTTAGAGGAAGAATTGGGTCTTTCAAACTGGACCCTGGGGCTGGCCCCTTTCCTCCTGCCTGCACTATCTGTCTAGAATGTAGCAGGATGTGGCAAGTTTGAGTCTATTGCAACTTTACAAGGAGACAGTGGCATCCTGAGAAAGATATGGGCTGAGGGGGAGGGTCAGTCACCTTAACGTCAAGCCTTGTCCTGACACTCCCTGGCAATGTGAGAGAGGGCCAGGGAGCTGGACAGATGGGCATCCTCGAGGAAGCAGGTGGCTGGGTGAGAGTGGAATGAGTCAGGACCTGAGACCAGAAGCCCACCCACATGAGCCATAACAGACTGTGGTTTTAGAGAGTTCTGGCCTTGTTCACTTTTTGCCCCCTCAGGTGTTTTCTAAAGTCTTCTGTGAGGAGGCCAGTCTGTCTGGATACTGTGCAGATGGGTTGGAGATTTTAAAGAGGAACCACTGAGGTGGGGCCATGAATGTACTACCTGGCTAAAGAGTGCTGGCGTCTTGATCCAGCTCATCCTCTATTTCCCAGTGTCTCATCTCAGAACTGATAGAGAAGGAAGGGTAGTCGCCTACCAGCAATCAGTTCTGAAACTGGCCTCTAGTGAATCAGACTCTTGCTACTTGCCATTTATTGACTGTCCCAGTGCATTTGGTGTGATAGAGATTTTAAATCCATATATCATGACCTGGCCCTGTAAGGACTTTTTACTAAACATTTACCCAAGAAACTTATACATGTAAAGGGGATCTCAAAACCATCCACACCCACCCGCATGGCTGACTGATGGGAACTGCTAAGCCTTAAGCTAAGTGGAATCAAGACTTTCCTCAACAGGCCCAACAAACTAGTGCCAGACCATAAAGTTAGACTCTTTCTGCCATTTCTGCCTTCAGACTGAGCACTGCCCACCAAGCTCAAGACAGGCCCAGCACCTAATATCAGGAGGAAAGGATAGAAAACCATTTCACAGTTGATACTTCTCCCGACTTTCAAGATATCAACCTCAAATTGGCCAGGAATCAGTGTCAGTTTTCTCACTGACATTCTTCTATGATTTACTCAATGATTAGCAGGTAAACCGAATTGTAAGAATATACATTTTAATTTTTCCACGTGGGAATCAATGGAGCCATCTTCATTTAAATGCTACCAAAAGCATTTTTTCTTTTTTTAAACTTGAATTGGCAAGAGTTGGTCCATCACTGCTCTGCTCATCCACCATGCAGAACAGCAGCCTCTGGGCCTCCAGGATGATTAGTGGAATAATCCAGAACCACCACTGATATTTTCTGAGTTGGTCATGGGTCTAAGAGCTTGTGGTAGCTATTCCCAATTCTTCAACTCTCCCTGTAGCCACATCTTTGGCCAAGCAGCTTTGCAGTACCTCCCCTCTCCACTGATATTGGAATTGTCCATGTGACTTGCTGTGGCCAATGAGATAACAGCAGGTGTGATGCCAACAGAGGCTTGAAATGGGCTTGCCCTGTCATGCGATGCCTCCTGCCTCTTCAACCCCTTCAAGTAGAGCAGACCTGATCACCCCTCCTCTGGCTTAGAATCAGGCCCAGCTGAACCTGCAGTAGACCACTTGACGTGGACCTGCCCAGCAGAGCCTCACCTGGATCTACTGAGCCACACACACCTGCAGATTCATAAATGTGAGATTAAATGGTGATTTTGTTTGCCATTGCATTTGAGGATGTGTAGTAATAGCTGAAGGTCACAGAACTCTATAAGTATTTTTTCATTTAACTCAATAATGTTGTATGTGTAATGCTATACTATTACTCCCAATTTAAAGATGTGGAACTGATTCTTAGAGAGGTTAATTAATTTGCTCGGATTCACATTGCTAAGAAATGTCAGAAGGATAATTCAAACACAGGTGTGTGGGATTCCAAGGCTTGTGCTGTCAGCAACTATGTTTTCTTCATAGATTGCAAACCAACAGGGTATAGGGCAAGGAGAGACCAGTTACTTGCTTCATTTCCTGCACAACTTAAATGTCAGCCAAGTGACTTCCTATTTTTGCATTGCTGGACAATTTGAGACCTTGAGATTTTAAACTTCTCTTCCCTATTCTGCCTAGAAGATGAGTCTTGTTCTTAAGAAAACTAGAGCTTACAGTGTTGTTGTCGTTTCAGAGTCTGGGGAAATTCCCTAGTGATGTGTTTTCTTGCAGAACATTTAGCCATTTACTTCCCAAGAGATGTAGGGGTGAGAAGTTCATACCCCCTGGCAACTGAAGGTCAATCTGGAGTGATGACAAAGAACCTCTGAAGCCTTAATCCAAATCAGTGGAAAATAAGGAATATTTAAATAACATATCCATTTCACTATAATTTTCTAGGAATGTTGGTATATATAAACCCACTTGGCTTTACTTTTTTTGGCTTAGATTGTGAATTTTGGATACAGATGACTAGATTCAGTAACTAAGTGACTTTGAGCAAGTTACTTGAACTTTCCATGCCTCAGTTTTTTCACCTATAAAATGGAGATTATAATACTACCTCCTCTCAGGTGGTATGTGGATAAAATGAGATAATGCATATAAAGTACTTACTTAACACAGTCTCTGGCTTTAAGATGCTTTTGTCTATAAGTGACAGAGATCCTGGATTGAAATGGCTTAAACAATTAGGAAATGTGTTATCTCACATAGTTCAGTGAGGGAAGAGACTTCCAGGTGGAATCCATCCGGGTCTCTGATCCTGATCTGTCAGCCGTTTTCTTGACTTAGCTCTCCTCACATCGGCTCCCACTGAAGCAAGATAGCTGCTGGCAGTAACCAGGGCAATAAATTTTGCTTATCTATGGCCAGTGGAAGAGAAAGAGCAAACCACTCCCAAATATGGAAAGAAATACTTTCCCTTCAATCTCATTGGGCCAACCTATGTCATTGCCCTCCCCTTAAATCAATATCCATTGCCAGAGGAGTGCCCCATGGCAACAGGCTTTAGCCTGAGTCTATGAACCAATCAGGAGAGAAGAGGAAAAGATTATGGTGATTGATTCACATGAATCAGGATTCTTCTGTGTTGTGAGAGGTAGGGGTCACTCTCCTTTAAGTTACATGGTTTGGGTGGGGAAGGGATGATTACTTGAACAAGAACAAGGTCTTGTTAGAAAAGAGGAAGGGGGAAGTAGATCTGGTGAAGGCATTCACCAGTGATGACCGTAGCTGGCAGAAAGTAGATGCTCAGTAATTGCTGGCTCTGCTATTCCACTTTTGCAACCATAGATTTTTTTTTTAAACAGTTGTGGTGTTTCATGATAAGGCAACTAATATCTGGCCTCTAGCCATTCCCTAAAAGACGAATTTGGGGACTCTGGGATGACAAATGATTTGCATTGAAAGCTCATCTCGCCTCTTCTTTTTTGGAAATTAATCTCCCTGGAAAACAAACTCCAAGGGCCTGTAAAGACTTGGAAGGTCTCAGCTCAATTCTTCACATCTTTTTCACCTTGAAAAGGCAAAGTTGACAATGCACAGCAACTTTCCCCTCCTTGGGCCAAACAATATTTTCCTTCAAAAATATACTTCAATAATTTTTGTGTAAAACCTTGGCACTCTATGGTAGACATCTGCCTACCCATCTATCTTTCCCTTTTCTCCACCCAGCAGAACCTCTGTTTCCTATGGGAAACCTGTTATGTGTAATTTGGGTGAAACTGACCTTATCTACACACACACACACACACACACACACACACACACACACACACGAGCCAGGATGACTAATCAGAAAACATTATCCCTTCCTTTGGCAAGAGTGAGTAGTTCCAGGATGAGTACATGACTCAAGCTCAGCCAGTCATCTACTCTCTATTCTGGAAGTTTGAATCTTGAGTTGAATGAAAAGCATCAAAGGAGCCACAGCTAAATCTTTACATGGCCAGTGCCTAGAAAATATACTTGATGCATTCCTTTTATTTATATCCAGAACTGACATGGTTTCCATCA
This sequence comes from Camelus bactrianus, assembly GCF_048773025.1. Lineage (NCBI taxonomy): Eukaryota > Metazoa > Chordata > Mammalia > Artiodactyla > Camelidae > Camelus > Camelus bactrianus. The sequence goes on from NC_133575.1 coordinate 30,693,226, forward strand.
GTCCCAAGTTCTGATTGTCTTGATTATTTAGCTCTGTGAGCTTTCCAGAATTTCTCTAATACAACTGCTATGGATTGAACTGTGTCTCCCAAAAATTCATATGTTGAAGCTTTAACCTCCAACGTGACTGTGTCTGGAGATAGGGCTTTTAAGAGATAGAGTTAAATGAGGTCATAAGGGTGGGGTCCTAATCAAGTAGACTGATGGCCTTCTAAGTAGGAGAGAGGGAGAGACCTCTCCACACACAATCACTGAGGAAAGACCATTTGAGCACACAATGAGAAGGTGATCATCTATAAGCCAGGAAGAGGGTCCCCACCAGAACTGACCATGCTGGCACTCTCAACTCAGACTTCCAGCCTTCAGCACTGTGACGAAGAAACTTCGGTTGTTTAAGCCAGCTGGTCTCTGGTATTTTATTATTGTAGCCTGAGCAGACTAAGACAAATATCATTTTCCTCCTTAAGTGTCAATGCCTGTTACTTGCCAACCAAATGGAAGGGGCAAAACAGCTGGTTAAATTGTCGCCCCCTGTATCTTCACAAATAAGCATATGCCTATCCACACAGGCTACTGGGCTTAGGAGGAAAATACCATGATGTTGTAGTGTGGGGGCTACTTCCTGTAGCTTTCCCCAAGGTCCCACAGGAAAGCCTATTCCATCTGAAAGCTACAAAGGAGTAGCATATGCCTCTGCTAGGAAATGCTCTGCCTAACATGGCCAGTGACCCCAAATGGCTGAGAAGCATGATCCAGACCCTTGGTAAGGCTGAAAAAGCCCTATTTTATGCCCCAAGCTAAAGTTAGAGCTCATGAAGCCAGGGAGGAGGGATGCACAATGGGGGATAAAATTGGTTCCAGGAGGAGATTGGTGGAAAATTGGAAATCTTTGTCTACTTCCAAATATCTCCAGATGAGTACTCTTTGCCTGACAAAGGTCATAATTATCCTCATTGTAATGAGTCATTCACTCAAATTGAATAGGCGCTTTGAACTTGGAAGCAAGGAGCAGATTAACTGGGCTTCGCAATGCAACCGACCTGTTGTTTTTATTGCCCAAATGCCGAGGACAAAATGGAAGCTGTTAGGCTAAGAATGACAGGTTACCTGCGGCACACTGGGACCAATTATGAAAAAAAAGAAGCTGCAAGGCTGGGATACAGGTTCAAGCACTGTAACTCAATAAGGCCTTCAGTCTTGATTAGAACCACCCCCTAGGTTGTGCAGGGGCACGCACCCAAGTATTGCTTTGGAGGGGGAGGGAGGCTATCCATATAAACAATTTAATTTTTTAAATGTGCTTTACAATTCATGGGCTCATGTGAGGTATAGTGATTCATTGATGAACATATAGAGTGATGGGTGTAGAAGAGGTACTTACATATTTGTTTATTGTCCAGTCAGTGCTTGGGGATTCTTCCTGGTACCATCTCTCCCTGTTTCAGGCCCAGGAACCATTCTTTGTGTCCTTTATTGCCAAATGTGTCATTCTTGGATAATTTCTTCTCTCTCATGCTAAGAAAAAGGTAGCAATGCTGTTATTACTGACAATGCCATGGGTCTTTGGAACCTGTTTTTATTGAAACTATACAGCTCTTCTTGCCTCTCAGTGCCCTCAAACCACTTATTCCACTTATTCAAAGCTGGTTACATTACCCAGGACACTGCATCAGCCATGGTGCCACCATGAACGCTGGCTTCCAATGACTCTCTCAAAGGCTGTTACTGTGTTTCATTGAGGATCCTCACAAATGCAGGTCTCACTGAGTATGCAAGAAAATGCAAATGATAATTAGTTGTCTGGTCATACTAAACCTGCTGTTTAGAATTTTATAGTTTCAACATAGTACAACATATCTTCCACTCCTATCTTCCCTTGATCTCTGTAGGCTGCCATCATTGCATTTCTAGAATGTGATCTCTTTTGATGGTGACCTCACGCCTGCTTTTCACACATCACCACCAGTAGGTGAGGGTTCCATGGGTAGGTAGAGAAGAGCAGTCTCATTTGTGCAAAAAATGTCCATCCTTCATCTTGCATTGCTCGATACCAGCCCAGGAGAGCATGAAGTTGCATCGACTGCAAACAAAAGAGGACATAGATCAGAAAGGTCCACTGATGCTGTGGAGCAATGGTCTAGAAAGCCTTTTGAGGAGATGGGCCTGGGAACTGGGGATGGAGCCTGAGGAAGAGGTGGGTGGCCGCTCTAGGCGCCAGCTGCAGGGAGCATATAAGGCAATGATGCTGTAGACTGGGGCTGGCACCATAGTCAGGACAAGGACAGGCTATAGCTGGACCCAAGCAGCACCAAGCCAGTAGGATGGGAGGCAGTACCCATATAGTATTCCAGGCCAGTTCAGACAGAAAGGGGTATTCAGAAAATTTTAAGGAAGGCACTCCAAAGCTGGGGCCCCTTGGGGCACTAAGATCAAAGCAGGGGTCCTGCTTGCCTGGGGTATAAGGCTGACACTAGCTTGGATTACTAATCAGTTCTCTTGTTAGGAAAGCCAATGACCAGTCGCTAATAGAGATTTTTAATGGCACCAGATTGCTAAAGTTCCCCCAAGTTTGGGAAGCAGAGATCTATGATTGTTCAGTTCCTAGGCAATCCCAGTCCCCTCTAACTGTCCTGACAGGCATTGAGCTGCTAAATGGATATGTCTTTTAGAACAGAATTATTTCTTATGCCCTCCTTAGGGAAGTCTGTGGTCAAAAGAAGTTCTCCCAAAAGTCACAACTTTGACTGAGCCATGTTCTCACTCCACAGACTTCAGACTCTTACTGTCCACTTCCAGAAGGGTATCTAACATGAGCTATGGTCCCTGTATATTGTTTCCCCCTCCTCTCTCCCCAAAGGGAAAAAGCTTTTGTTGTGGTTTCCTCTTTTTCTTCACCACTGCATGGGGGTACATCGTGGGTGGTTAAATTTACCATTTAGATTTCGGGCTCTTAACCTGAGGTCTGTAAATTTAAAGGGTCTGGGAAACTTGAGTGAGAAAAAGTCATCCTTATTTTTACTACTATGTAACTAAAGTTTAGCATTTCCTTCAAATATCATTGCAGGCAAGAGGCCATAATGGTATTAGCAATACTTGTCACCAGTGAATTCATTTTCATATCATATGAGAGTTGTGGTAAATATCTCAAAATGTCATTCATGGAGATCACTTCTGAAATTGTGGTAGTTACTGGATCTGCTGCTAGATCTTGTTATTTAATGCATTAGTAAAGGAGTATATTCATTTTTCCATCATGAATTTGTTTTATAATGTTTTGCTAAATATTCAAATATCATTTTATTTTCTTCAATTAAAAACATAATTCCAAGAAGGAGTCCATTAGGCTTCACCAGACTGGCTGAGGCATCCATGGTATGAGAAAGTTTAAGAAATCCTGATTGAGATGGAAATAGCTGGTCTATAAAGAGCTACATCTAGACCTGTCTCAGGGAACAGAAATCCAGGACTCAGAGTTGAACTGAGTATCTGGAAAAGACTTTGGTTTCTGTCTCTTTGTGAGGGGGATAAGTACATGTGTACTGTATGTGGGATGGATGCATTAAATAGGGTGAGGACATTTTTGGAAGAGTGTGTATGGATTCAGGGCTGCCAAAGGGTGGAGGGTAGTGGGTATATGTTAGTCCTATTTCCCAAGACTCTTTACCTCTTTCTTCTAGAAATGGAATCCCCTTTTCTTTTGGGGAACTAAGGTTTAGTTGTGTTTAAAATCACCCTAGCTCCTCCCTCCAACCCCTGCCCCAGGGGTGGACATGTGAGCTAGGCTTGCCCAGTCAGAGAATTGCATCCTCTTGGCTAGAGAGACTGGTTCAGAGCAGGACATGTGTCCTAAAACAGACCAGTGAATCTTCCCTGAGATACTTCTGCTGAGACAATCAAGTTGGTGTTGTCTTTTTTTTAGATTATAAGTTATAAGGACAGAAAAACTGGAGCTGCTTGAAGCAATCTTTCCCAGCTCAGGGACAAAGCTATTTTCAGGAGGAGTGAATGAGGCTTAGGAAGAAAAAGCAAGGACAAGTAAAGCAAAGAGCCAGAGACAAGAGCCCAGTAACTTCAGTTACTTGAACTAATAAACCCCCCTTGGCTTGTTTTAATTGGGTCTCTGTCACTTGCAACCAGAAGATTTCTGACTTATACATTGAGAGAGAGAGAGAGAGAGAGAGAGAGAGAGAGAGAGAGAGAGAGAGAGAGAGACAGTGTGTATGTACATGTGTGTTTTATCCCAGCAGAAATTAAGAATGATTGAGAATTGGATTTCTATGTAATTGTTACGTGTTTATTGTTTTTGTTTTTATAGATGAAGAACTGAAGACACAGTGATTAAATAATCCTCCCAATATCACACAGATAGAAAGTGACAAAGCCAGGATTTGATATATTTTGTTCCTAAATCCATATTTAATATGAATTCAAATGGGATAATGAGACAGGAAAAAGAGCCTTTAGCACTTAGGTTCCCCAAACTTACCTGGCATTTGGCTTGGTGGGAGGGAAGTGGGTAGACGGAGCACCGCAAAACTTCCCTTACTCAGGGATTCCTTCACCATCTAAGTCTTCTTCTTCCTTTCTGACTTTCTCCCCCTAGCCTGGTGCTGGGATGCCTGCTCGTACAGCATCACGCTGTCTCATGTCTAAGGGCTTTGGAAGTCTAGGCACTGTGACCTTCATGGCTTGCAAAATTTAAAATTCTTTTCTCTGGTTGTTTGTTGGATTTTTTTCTGCCTTAGGTCAGTAAATACTATTGATTAGAAATGAGAGGTTCCTTTTGGAACCCGGGGATTTCTTTCTTGTTCTGTTCATTCCTGTCTTCCTCCCTTCCTTCCCCCACCCCTTCTTCTCTCTCCCTCCCTCCCTCCTTCTCCTTCCTTCCTTCCTTCCCAAGCTGTGTACGTATTTACTTTTTCAGTATGTTTGATCAAATATCTCTGTGTGTTTGCAGTGGGAGCCCAGTGAGCGCCATCCTTGTTAGCTCAGTCTAGCAAGTTATTGAAACGCCACAGATCTTTTCCAGCCCAATCCTTCCACCAGGTTCTTGATTCACTCATACTGCCTTCATTCTGACTTGAAGGAAACCTGAATCATGGGGGTTCCAGGTGTGATATCAGGCGTGAGTTTGCAGAAGAGGGATGGCATGGCTTAGGACTGCCTAGGGATAGATTGTGGTCCGGAGATGGTGAGTCTGGTCCTGCCTCTATCCCGAGAGGCATTGCATTTATCAGATCAATCCTTTCTGTTACAAGGAGCCCTAATTAATGCATGCACTGATTTGTTCTTCCCTGCTGAGGACTTCAGATTAATGATTACTGGGTGCCACATGTGCTATCTCTTATGTATCTTTAATAAAAATAACGATGCTACAATTTACAGTAGCCTCACTGTGTTCGGGCGCCCTGGGCAAAGCGCTCCACATTCATTACTGCATTTAACCCTCGCATCACCTGATGAGGCAACTCTTGGGCATTATTTCCCTTACCGCATAGAGGAAGGAACTGAGGCTCAAAGAATTTCAGTAAATTTCTCAAGGTCACAGTGCTAGAAAGAGGTAAGGCAGGTTTCACACCAAGGTTTGTTTTATTTCATAGCACTTAACCACTTGCCATCATGCTGTTATGTTTTAATGTTAAGGGGAAGTGAGAAATTTAATAATAGAACTTGGGCAAGGTGGAAATGAAAATGAGGTAGCACTGTTGCATCACTCTTACAACTACCCTTCTTTCAATCCCCTTACATTTGCCAAGTGCCTCCTAAGAGCCAGCCCTGTAGGTCAGTGCCGGGGGTAGGCAGCGAGGCACAGCCACTGCCCCTCACCCCAGAGTTGTCAGTTGTGCTCATCAGAAATGGATGCCAAGACAGAGTCTGGGGTAAGAGGTATCTGTTGGGGATCAGCACCTATGAAAAGGAGGAGTTGAAAGCAAGATGGTACAAAGGAAGAACTGGAAATGTGATGCAGGCCTGAACAAAACCTTGGCCAGCCCAGCAGGGAGCTCTGGAAGGAGGGTTGTCCTTGAGGGCATCCCACGTTGACCGAAATTACCAGGCCTTTATATCTCTGCCTCACCCACTCACCAGAGGACAGTCACCCCGGAAGGCCATGACCCTGGGCGAGGCAGCTGGGGCAGATCCTGAAGGCTGACACCTGGAGGTTGACTGTGGGGCTGGACTCTGAGCTGTGTGATGCAGTATTGACTACATTTAGGGAGTTTATAAATAGCAGAGGGCATGGGTAGAGGACAAAAATATGACAGGTTGACCAGGGAAAGGTTCCCAGAGTCTGGCTGAGCCAAAGACAGCCTTGCTCCACGGAGAACTCAGGTTCTTGTGGACAACCAACAGAAAAGGAGGGGCTCTGTGCCCTCTGCCACATTGGAGTGGCACACTGAAGGCCGACAGAGGGAGGTTAAGCCCAAGGTCAGAAACCTTGGGGACGGGGGTGCCTGGGAGAAAAAAGAGCCAGGGCAAACAGAATGTCAGCTCCATGGTACACTGGGGAGCCTGAAGGCCTCGAGCCTGGACATAGGCCCAATTAGGTGAAGACCCAATTGAATAGGTGTTATGAGGGAGAGTCCCCAAACTCTCTATGGCTCCTATAAGATACCTGTAAGTAAAAGTAAAGCCAAAATCTAAAACTGGTGAGACAGAACATACAAATGGCTCCAGACACTCTCTGACTCTCTGTTCAATGTGTCTACTCATCTGTCCACCATGCTCATCATCTGTTGTCTTGGCATCATGACCTTAACCACAGCGATGATCTCAGTATATTAAAACAGCCCATTTGGGGTGAATGTGCTGAGTGGGAAGAGGGGGCAGTGGCCTCCCGTTTTGGCCCTCTTATAAATTTGGAGATGCGGGAGGTGTGTTGGAGAGGGCCTCGCATGCCTAGACAAGAAGGGTGCACTTACTTTGGCAAGGATTGAGAAGTCACTGAAGAATTGGGATCTCAAGAGTGATGGAGAGATTGGACCTGGGATTTAGAAGGACCCATTTGCTAGCAGTGTTCTAGATACTCTGGAACAGTGAGAGGTGGGAGGTGGACAGACAGTATACTGTCTTGGTCAAGGAGGTGAAGGAAGGGAGCCTGAGCTGTAGGGAGGGTGGCAGTAGAAAGAAGGATTGGGTAGGGGAGACAATGAAGGCACTTGTGTTTCTGACCTTGGTGATGAAGAGAATGGTGGGTCCCTCTAACAGCAATCGGGAGTCTAGAGGAGGAGCTGGTTGAGAGGGAAGGGAGCTGGAGAGAGAGAGAGAAGGAGAGAGCATTTTTTTCTGTTGTGAGATAATTTAATGGGAGAAAAATTCAGAATTTTGAATGTGTAACCTAGGTTGAGTCTCCCTGAAAGAAACCAGGAGATGAGGATTTGTGTGCAGGTGGTTTCGTAAGGAAGTTCTTCTGGGGAGACTTGCAAGGGGGAAGGAGAAGCAGGAAAAAGAAAAGGAAAAGAGAAGGGAAAGAACCAAGCAGGGCGCACACTCAGGCACTGACCCACGTGGCGGCTCTGCAGGGGAGCCGTGCCTCCCAGTCAGCTTCCACCCGGTCTAAGGGATCTGGGCTTCCACACTCCTGCCCCTGTCAGTCCATGACCAAGAGCTGCCAAGGGGGAAGGCCATCTCCCAGGCACGTCCAGCTATCTGCACAAGTGTGCAAAGTGGCTCCATCCTCCTAGTCTGAGGGCTCTCCTCCCAAAGCAAAGCGTAGGTGTTGAGTGTTAGAAGTAAAAGCACAGTGAGCAAGCAGGGCACACATACAAGGGTCAAAAGGGATCCTAGGAGATCTGGGTAGGGCGCCAACATCGCCCACTGTCACAAGGAGCATTGTCTTGAGAAAGAACAGCAGCTGGCCAGCCAGTGTCCTGACTGGGCTGTTCCCCATCCTCCTCCAGCCATCTGCTGCTTCAAGGAATCAAGTTTGGAATCCTGGGCAGTGTTTTGCTATTTCACCGCAGATTCACCCTTTTCCATAGAAAGTGGGAAGCCAGAAGGAGCATGTCTCGATGCTGAGCATCTAATGGGCTACAATGTGCCCTGATGCTCTGGTCTGGCGGGAGGCATCCACCCAACCCTGCAGAGGGCTCTGAGTTCCAGCTCATTATCAAGCCCATTGCTGTGGCTTCTGAGATGGCCGTGAGTGCCTTGGCCGCCCGGCAGCCCTCTCTAAGGCAGCCACTTGTCAGCAGTCAGAGACTGGCCCCAGCCCACTGGCTGATGCTTCCAGCCCATTAGAGCTTGCTGGAAGACTCAGGAACAACTTAGGACACTGGCGCGCCACAACCACCTGCAAATTACATTGGCCTGGACTACACTGAGCTCAAATCCAAAGTGAATTAAGCCAGGTCCCTGGCGGAGAGGGGAAGGAGGAGTCCTTCCTTGCAAATAAGTAACAATGAGAACCACAGGAATACAGAGCCAGACTAAAAGGCCACCTTCTCAGATCCTCCTACTTACTCAGTCCTGCGCTGTGAGTGTCAGGCAAAGCACAGGGCCAAGGCCTCTGAAAAGTGAATCCTAAAACAAAGGGCTTGGTCAGGGTCCCACTCCAGCCTCCTCCAGCTACCTTCTGTTCCAACAGGCCCATGTCTAAGCCATACTGCTTGTTCAATATTTTGCATCCCACCCCTGCTTCTTTTTACTCCTAGTCCCAACCTCTGTAGCTCCTGCCCACCTCACTCCCAGAGAGGGAGGGAGGCAGGCCTCGCTTTGCGCTCAGCTTCGAAGCAGTAAAAAAGAAAACAGTGGACCGCTGGGAGTCAGTTGTTTTTTTCCCAAAGCAGCAGCGCCATCGCTCTGTCCCCCTTCCTGTTGGAGAAGAGTGCCCTGTGACCTCCTCAGCTGCTCATCTCTGGGGCCCCCCTCACCGCTGGGGGTCCAGCCCAGAGCAAGGTTGTCAAAGTGGTGCCTTTTCCCCACATGGACCACGCCGACATCCCTACTTATTCCCGCTCTCCAGTTTTTCTCTGATTTGGCATCCTTCCAATCCCACAGGAATTCAGCTGATAAATGAATTCATACTCAAAGGTTATTGACTTAATTTGTCACCCCCATCCAGGAGCTGTTTGCACTGAAAAGAGATCCGCCAGGGAGAGGGCAATGTTTAACTGCAAAGCATGCCTTTCTGATAGGGGTTGGGGGTGGGGAGTTAGTCAGCGTGGCCCTCGGGTAGCCCCCTTCAGATCACCTCCAAGGAGAATCTTTCTCTCAGCAAATTCCAACTGCAGGGATTTCCCAACCTTAGTGCACACTGGGATGGCCTGGGGCACGTAAGACACGCTACAGATTCTTGTGCCCTAAACATTTGATTAAGTAGGTCTGAGTAAGGCCCAGGAATCTACATTTTCATCCGCTCATCACTTTCTGATGGGAGTGGTCCATGGACCATATTTTGAAAAATACTTGGGTATTAGTTTCCTCAGGCTGCCATAACAAAGTACCTCAGCCTGTGTAGTTTGAACAACAGAACTTTCTTTCCTCACAGTTCTGGAGGCTGGAAGTCCAAGATCAAGGTGTCGGCAGGGTTGGTTTCTCCTGGGGCCTCTCTCCTTGGCTTGCAGACGGCCGCCTTCTCACCATGTCCTCACATGGTATTTGCTCCGTCTGTTCACACTCCAGGGGTCTCTGTGTGTGTCCCAATTCCTCTTATATGGACACCAGTGAGATGGGAGTAAGGTCCACTGTAAGGGCCTTATTTTAATTTAATCGTATAGTTCATGGCTCCAGCACCAAATGCAGTCACATTCTAAGGTACTGAAGGTTAGGGCTTCAACATGTAAATTTGGAGTTGGGAGTGGGGGGCATGATCTAGCCGAGAACAGGTGTATAGAAACAACAATAAAAAGGCGTTTATGAAGGGGCAGCAGAAACCAAGTTCTTCCTTCTTTTCACTAACTGCAAGACAAACGCTCTACCCAGTGTGAAAGAGATTGTGCAGAAAGCACTGGGGATCCGCAGGTGAAGTGGATGCTGCGGGCCTTGTACAGCACCCCCTGTTGGCACTGCTGGCCTCTGTTTAGGCAGCCACCTTGGCTCACCCTCTAGATGGCCTTTCCATCTGTTATTCCTCTTAGGAAACAGGCTTTCTTCTTTGAGCTTCATGGGAGAGAACAGTCTTTGGCATTGGCACCAGCATGGCCGCCGGAGGTAGCCCTTGCCTCTGCCTTTCTTCCCCCAGAAAGAAGCTGAGGACCCTTCACCCTCCCCACTCATCATCACCACAGGCAATCTAATTACAGCCTTGTCTTAAAAGAGGAACTCACTTACAGTTGAGACTTCTTTCTTATGAAAATGTAACATCTCGAACTATGTTTTTATGGCCCCCCTTATTGAAAAATAAAAAAGGAAATTAATTAATTTCCTTGTACACGGGAAAGACTCATGAGGTCTTGCTGGTTTTGCACGAAAAGGATGCGCTCGCTCGCGCTCTCTCTCTCACCCTCTCTCTCTCTGCCTCCTGCTGTGTGACAGTGAAATGCTAAAATGATTTTGGCAGGAGAATATTCTCAAAGGCTGTTTTTATTTCAGCAGCAGAAGAGTATCTCAGAACGCAGGCTGCACCTCTGCCCTGTGGGGCTGTTTCTAATTGCACGAGGTGAGCTGCAGAAATCCTTCCCCCAGCCTGGTGGGGAGAAGGCGGCCAGAAACCTAAGAAAGATAATCGTGTCTGCCACACTCAGCACTCACCACTTAAAGGAATTAACTTGTTGGAATAAAATATTTCTACGGGTTCAGAAAACTATGCTTTAGAATAATGAGGCTGACCCGTTCCTTGCGCACTGCAATCACTGGGGTTTGTTTCTTCTCTCTCTAATCACAACATGCGATCTTCCTCTTTGCTCACACCTCTGTATGCAAGACTGGCTGCAAATACTTGAGATTATCACCTTCTCATTTTCAGTGTGAAATAATTGCCCAAGGATGGAAACTGACAAACAAGAATGGATTTCGGAAAGCAGCCCACTTGTGCTTTAGGATAGCCCAAGTAGAATAGAGATAGGTGCATTCTGTCTCATCAACTTCTCCCAGCCTCCCACCCCTTTAGAAAATGAGTTGTGCTTTCGCAGACCTGGATTGATTTAAAATTTTAAAGACAGTGGAGATGCTATGTTTAATTAAAATCCTATAACTATACTGCAGCATAAAGGTATGAAGTTCTGGGGAGTAGGCCTCTTGTGATTCATTCTTAGCATCACCTCTTATTGGCTGTGTGGCCTTAGGCAAATTATCTAACCTCTCTGTGCCTCAGTATTTTAATTTATAAAAATGTGACAATGGTAATGCTTTATGAGATGGTGAGGGCTGAATGAGTTAGTATGTGTAAAGTGCTTAGAATGATGATCAACATAGAGCAAATAGTCAATAGATATTGGCTATTCTTATTTATGCTCTTGGAAAAGAAAGAGGGGATGCCGTTTTTCTCTCCATCAGAAATATTTGTTAAGCATTGTGCTCGGGTATAAGGAAAATTAATCAAGGCCCCTGCCCTCAAGGAGCTTGTTGTTCAGTGTATATGCCTGATATATAAACAACTTACTATAAGACAAATTTGAGTAAGTGCTGAGTGAGGGTATTAGTAATATTGAATGGGGGCCATGAGAGGAGAAGCACTTAGTTGGAGGAGAAGGTAAAGATGGCATCATGAAGGAGGTGGCATTTAAGCTGGGTTTTGGCAGGATAAAAGATCTCTGTAAGCAGAGAACAAAAGAAAGATGTTGCAGACTGTGGAAGAACCAGGGATGCAAGCAAGGGAGGAGTCCATGGTAACTTTAGAGAAAGGCAAGGATCCTGTGATTTTGAGATGAAGGAATGGAGTGGACCTGGGGCTAGGAAGGTAGTTGAGGCCTCCTCTGTCCTGCAGCAACTGGCATCCTGAGTTTTATTTCCAGGAGAAAGAACTGGAAATGATATTGGATTAGTAAGTGTTTCCCAGATTTTTTTCCCTGGAAGAATTTAAGGAAAAAAAAATTTAATAATGAGTCAAGTCCTATAGTTACAAACTCTCATTTAGCAGGAAGAGCCACCCCCCAATTCTGTCCATGCAGGTCATTTTACACCCCGAGAAATCTTTGTAGTCACTACAAAAGTGCAGCTACCTCTGGGGTGCAATGCAGCCGCTATTTAACTGTCACGTAACATGACAATCGAGTGTCCTATTAGAGCAAAAATTTAATTGTGAAGACGGGTACCATATTTAACTGCAATCCTGGGGGGAATTTAGGTTGACAGGCTGTAATTACCCAAACTGGAACCTGGCCAGGACACACCTACTCTTTGCCAAAAGAGCCACAGGGGTTTCGACCATGGCTGAAGCAGCCGGTCCTGTAGGGTGGGGAATCGGCACTTGCAGCCCCACAGCGCCCCCTAACAGAGCTCTGGGCCAGCGCAGGCGCTGCGGGGAGCTGGCCTCTTCTGACCCTCTGTACTTAGAGTTGCCTCCCAAGCACCTTCCTGCCTCCACCTGGCTCCAATCCATCATGGGTTATCAGAAACTTTCCATTTAAGATTGCCTGGCTGTGGGTTCTGCAGGCAGGTTTTTGCTAGATCTTATCGATGTCTGTCTGTCTGTTTGGCCCTCTGTGTGTCTCTCCCCGGGTCCTGCTGTTTCTCTCTTATCATGACGGAAGTGCTTGTCCTGATAAAATAATTACCCACCAGAGCACAGTGGTTCTGATCACCAGCTGCTGTTTCTACATAGAGATCAATTAGAGGCATGTTTTCACTGGGGAAGTGGGCTGGTAGGGCCCGTTTACTAAAAATCCCATTAGGATTCTTACTGTGAAATGCATTATACTTTGGTCTTTCAATGCAGTTGCTACCAGCAAAAATAAAAATTGAGCCAAGAAGAGGTGGAAAGGTGGCTTGCTGATGTCACTGAAGGGTTAAAAAGGAGAACGTTCTGGGCTACAAGCAGCAGTGTGAATAAATGTGGTCTTAATTTAAGGTTATGGATTTTTTTTAAAGCCTTGCTTTTTGTCTTCAGAAATCTTTGCATTCATATCAGTTAAAAAATAATTTAAACAGAAAATAAATGTTGGAGCAAACTCAAATTATTATGTGCATTTTAAATAAACCTTTGTTTTCTGCTGCAGACATAGCATATGAATAATAACATTAATAATGATCACGATAATTTGTCAACCAATGATCTTTTCCCTCAGACCTTCGAGGCTGTTGGTTCCTGGCCTGGCTGTTTAAACTTAGCCGATCCTCCTTCATGAAGGGACTTGATGATAACAGTCCTTACTCCCTCTGTAGGGTGGAAGAGTCCAAAAGCCCAGGGTTCTAGCCCCAGCTCTGCCCTAATTAGCTGTGTGACCTTGGGCAAGTTGCCTAACATCTCTGGCCAGCTGTCAAAGGACAGAATGGTTTCTCAGGGTGATAAGTGGAGCCATAATGTGAAAAATGAAAAGCAATGTAGTAATATCACCTGGGAAGATTTTTTTTTTCCTTTTTCTTAAAGATAAAAGTTCTGAAAAAAGAAACAGGCTGAAAAAGCAACTTCAACAAAGCAATTGTTAGGGTACAGGAGAAGTTAGATTAAGACTATTTTTTTTAAATGTATGGGATGGTTTTCCATTTAGTTTCTAAGGACACATACACATGCATTCACACATAGGTGTACTTTGGTCATGGGGAAATCCACTTAAAATCATCACTTTTCTGCTCCCCTGGAAAGAGATTCTTACTGCTCTACAAAGGCAACGACAACAACATTGTAATATTAGCATCTCTTTAATTCTTCTGATAGTATAAAACTGTCCAGATACTATCAGTAGAAGAATAATATGTAAGGTTGAACTATGTGAAATTGCCATTTCTACAGGTCAAAAAGAGTTAAACATAGGAGATTTCATATAGTTCAAACTAATAATGTATATATGGGGTATATATAAATATATATAAAATGTATGTATATATATATCTGCCTTTTTGATATGTAATAATAATACAGTCCAGAAGACTGATTTTTCTATATTCTTAATCCTCTAGCAAATATTTCCCAGTGATAGATTGGTACACTCTTCATATTCCTGTCCTAATACTAAGATGACATAAGACTTGTTAACAGAAGATACTATAGCACCCCAGGTTACATGGGGACAGGCCCCGATTTGGTTCTATAAGAATCAAACAAGAAGTTGATACATGGAAAGGTCACTTAGAGGCACTAGCAGGGCTGCTGGCTCCCAGCAAAGGTGAAGGGTGCCCTGTACCCCTGGGGACAGTGATCCTAGTGGAGTTGGGCCCAGCGAGATCTCTTGCACAGCTTGACTCAGAGGTTTGAGATCATAATATATGGCCCTGGGGAGAGATGCTTTTTAGCCAAATTTATTGGCAATTATTTTTATTAGAGATTTAAAAAGGTAAAAATATAAGTATTATACCCACTAATGATTTTAGGAGCAGGTAATGTAATAGAAAGTTCTGGGATATTTTCAAAGGAAAAAGATGGAGCTGCTAGGGGTAGGGAAGCTTCCATGAATAAAGGGAGTGCATTCCCAAATGAGTAATGAAATAGTAATTCCAGAGAGGAACAAATTTACCACTGATTACAAATTTTACTTCCTTATTTACTTCTTTGTCTTTATTTGTTGTTTCTTCCACCTCCGTAAACCAGCCAGAATAACCAGAGCAAGTTCTCCCTAAACATATTTTTCAATGGAGGTAACTATAAATTTTCATTGTAAAAAGTCAATAGATTATGGAAAAGTATTAAAGAAGAAAGTAAAAATCACTTGTAATCTCATCCTTCAAAAAGTATGATTGCAGAGCAGTTTTACCGAGACGTTTTTCTACACGCAACACACTTTATAAAAAATGCTCAAAAAACAAATCATTCTATGCCTCCAGTTTCCAACTTTCTTTTTTTCCTTTAATGACATTTACATGTCATGGATACCTTTCCATATCAAGAGATGTAAAGCTATTGATCTTTTCAAAGTGACTACATAGTATTCAACTGTATGCTTAACCAGTCGGCTATTGATACCCATTTAGATAGCTTCCAGTTTTGCTACTGTAAAGCTCACTGACATAACCGATCTTTGTGTACTTGTCTGATTATTCCTTAGGCTTCATTCCTAGCAGTGGAATCTATGAGTCAAAGAACAAGGCTTTTGTCATTCATCGCCAAATTGCTCTCCAGAAAGACTGTGCCTATTTATAGTTCCATTAGTGGCACATGTAAATGCCCATTCCCCCTCACTTAGCCTGGGGATGATCTATATCTTTGCCAATCTGATAAATGAAAAATTATATTTTATCATTCAACCTCATTAGTAATCAAAGAGATGCCAAATAAAAAAGCATGTCTTCACTCTACATAGTTGACTTGTATTCCTTATGTGGATTACCTACTTATGCTTTTTGCTCATTTTTCTATTTGGGTATACCTTACTTTCTTATTGATCTTAAGAGCACTTTACATATTAAGGATCCTCTTCTTTCAACTGCTGTCTGTGTAAAAAATGCTTTGCCTGGTTTTTCATTTGTCCTTTGTTCCTGGCTTTTCTTTTTCCCTTTCTTTCTTTCTTTCTTTCTTTCTTTTTAACAATGCCAAAGTTTTACATTCTTGTGTATTAAAACAGTTAACATTTTTCTTAGGATTTCAGTCTTCAGTGTTACTCTAGAAAGGCAACATATTCATCTTATGATTTTTTTTTCCCAGTCATGCTGAGGTACACTACAGTTACAGCTCTCCTTTCCCTCCAAATCATGTTTCTCATTACTTTCCAGAGGTTTTGGGATCTTGGAAACCGGAGCAAAGGAAACATGACTATTAATAGCAACACTTGACATTTCTATTTTCAGTGTGCTATAGGATCACTAATTAGTCCCCCCTTCAGCTTAGCACTCCACTGGTCACCCTGGCTGCCATTCATTCACCCTACAGGACACTGAGGCATAGGACAGAGAAGGCTGTGGCATTCCACTTGGTAGGTAGCACTTTACCTGCCCAGGACTTAGATCCAAGCTCCCCATCTGTGCTTAAATCAAGGTGAGGCAATTTCTTCCACAGAGGCTGGTAGATTCCCAGGATGCACTCAGACCATAGGGATGAGATCTCTGGGTGAAACTCCACTGCTGTCCCTCCCCCCCCCCCAAAAGAAGGGAAATCGTATCATATATAGGATGGTTTGCAACCTGGGGTTTTCTGACTTTAACTTGGGCCACAGGAGAGATTGTACCACTTTTTAATTCACTGTTAAAATTTGACTATCAGAATGCCTACTGCAAGAGTTAGGGAGGACCAAGAAAAAAGGAGGAAATGAGTGGACAGAAAACACCTTTTAACTTGGTGAAGGGTGTGCTCCCAAGGCCACGTCCGGTGAAACTCATTCATCCCACAAAGGTCAATTGCATGCTGGGAACTGGGCTAGCGGCTGGGGAAACAATGATGTTTTTCAGCTGCAATGGAGTCGGATGTGTACTGTTGTGTGGACTATATGAACAGTACAAAGCTCGACAGCAGCACAGAGGAGAGACTTCCTGGAGGGGTGGCCTCTCTGCTGAGATCCAAATGATGAACAGGCATTCATCAGAGCTTTGTGGGTAGAAGAAATAAAGACAACATGGGAACTTTCCAGAAGAGTGGAGTGGAAGGGAAGCCAGGAAAACTGGATTCAGAAAAGGGAAGGGCCTGTAGAAGTGCTTCTTATTATTATCTTTGGAGAAGGACTAGAGTTTTTCCCCCCTCAATGTGTCACAGACAATATTTTTGTTATAAGATGCAGTAACAATGGATTAATACAAAATTAAAGACTTTCAAAATACAAACTCCATTTTTATTATTAGATTCAGCAGACAAAAATTATTCTGTTGAATTGCTAGAAAAGTTTCGATTACTCTTAGTTTCTGTACTTACCTCATTGCAGACCAGCACCACTTTGACTGTAGTACTGGTTCACAAAACATGCTTTTTGAGCAGCGCCGAGCCTGAGCATTCTGGGAAGCAGATGGGGTCAACAGGGTCAAATGGTGCCAAGGTGTTAAGTAAAATGAGGTTTGGTAAATGTCCTTTGAATATAGCAACAAATAGGTAGTTGCAAAGAGCACTTTCACTGGAGTGCTTGAGACAGAAGCCAGACCAAGTGGGTTGAGGGGTTCCCCTGCATTCACAGAGACTAAAAAAAATGTGGAAGGGAAGATTAACTAAAACATGAAATGCTTAAGCTTAATATTGACAAACATCATCCTCGTTTACACAAAAAGGTTAACAAATAAATCTATGTTGTGACAAGAAAGAAGGACAGATAGTAGCTGGATAAAGTGTATCATGTAGTAGAAAATGTATCGGTCCAAGAGTCTGGGGGCCTAGATTATCAAGTGGAGCCAGGCAGTCATAAGCTGTGTGACCTTGGGCAAGTCATTCACCCCCTCTGGTCCTCAGTTTCCTTCTCTGCCAAATGAGGGGATTGTGCAAGATCTCCTCTCTATGTTTACTTCCCACTTTTGCATTCTGTAATTTTAATGTTAAATAATCACTGTAAATATTGATGCTCCTCAAAGTGGTACAATTTGGGGGGAATTCTATTTCTTGAATTCTGTTGAATCTGGCTGTGCATTTTCAAGAGCTTATCCATTGCCTGCAGCCAGATGCCAGCCAGCAAAAACCTTCTCACTTGGTTACAACTAGTAAGATGAACCTATCCGCCAAACATTAGGAACCAGAATATGTGCTAAGACCCTACACGTTCCTGGTGTTTGTGTAGAATGCACTTCGTGGTCCAGCTGGGAGGGTGAAGAAAGAATCTGAAGGCATCCCTAACCTGCTCTGAGCTTTGAGAAAGCCAGGAGCAATGGTGGTGGGAGAGTGGGAGTAGGGAGCAAAGTTATGGTTGTCATGCAAGCTTGGCAAGGGTCTGGGAGACCCTACAGTGGGACGAGTTTTCCTTTTCTGCCCAAACCCCTCTGAAGTGTCAGGGACGCTGGCTGGATCATTGGTCCTCATCTTTGTCCTTTCTATAGTTAAGAAATTGACCTGCCGTTCTGTCTCTGCGGTCCCTGATATCATAGCCTCTGAATTCAGCAAATCATGACGTGTCACTGAAGGTCTTCCTCACATCCATTGTGTATTTTCTTTGAACATTACTTCTAGCTTTATAGACCTTGCTAGGACTGTCTCCTGCATTTCCTTCTGGGCAGAATTAGCAGAGGCACTCTGTGGTCACAGACACACACGCGCACACCCGCACACGTGCTTTGTTCAGTCAGAGCAGAAGAAAGCAGTTCAGTGGGCCCAGGTAAACAATGAATTACCTCGTGCTCCCTGCAGAGTGGCTTCCTGATAATGGGCAGGGTTGAAAGCAGGGGCTGTTTTCTGTGGCTCACCTCGTAGCTGCACATCGCTCTCTGCCCATTAAGTGAAACTGGAACAAGCCATTTGGGTGGTTGCAACCACATCTGGCTGAAGTGCCCAGCTGTTGCTCTTTCCTCTCTCTGGTTTTCAGTCCCCGTGATGTGGGCTCATTATAGCTGTGATCGTTGCTGATGACATTAATGCACTGTGCTGCTTCTCCATCGCACGTGCCATCTGCTCCCATAAGCCCTGTGGGGTAAGTGGTAGGTAATTGTTTCCCATCGGTAGTCCATTTTCTCAGATAAAGGATGCGAGATTCAAAAATAAACATCCACTCTGAGCTGTTGCAATGAGGCCAGTGTGGATCTGGGGGCAGCCACCCCATCTACTGCGAGTAGTGAGCGAGGCTGTTTTCCCCGTAATTCAAGTCGAAGGGCAATTTGATTCATTAACAGTGGCTCTGGGAAACGAGGAGGTTCAGGGAGAGAGCAGAGGCAAAAAAAATCCCTGAGAGTTCTTATAAACCAGCAGGGTCAGTGCAAAAGAGAAGGGGAGAGATGGAGAGAGAAATTGGTAATTCATCAGCGAAGCCTTACTAGTGGATGGGAATGAAAGATAAGAGCCCATGTAGTTTCAGCAGTGGGAAATGGGCTTAGGCACCACCACCTTGGCTTCTTAGCTACGGCTTCGGCTTTGCCACCAAGGACCACAGGTTCCAGACCAGAATTGAAAGGGCAGCATGTCAAAGGGCACAAGGCACGGTTCAGAAGGTAGGCAAGCAGAGAGTGTAAGATGGGGCGATGCCACAGAGGAACCAAAAGGCCAGCTTATAGAAATTACAATGGGGGAGAAATGTGATTTACCTGTGTCTTCCCAGGCTCCCGAGATGACTGATCGGGCTTGCTTTTTTTTTTAAGGGAATTGCATCCTATGGTTCACTTTTAACCTGTTTTCCCTTAAGAACTGCCCCACAGCATCCTTGGTTTGACTTTCACCTCCCTCAAAGCTCATCTCCACATACGACAGTCATTTATTCAACAAATATTTACTGCACTCCTGCTGGATGCCTAGTGCTGTTCTCACTGGGAGCTTGCTATGGGCCTCTGGAGCTGGACAGGCCCAGGTTTGCCATTTGCTGCTACAAATCTGTAACTCCTCTGAACTTATGTTTCTGAATCTCTACAGTGGGGTAATTGTACTGGTTTCCTGTGATTGTTATGAGAACCAAATGAGACTCTGTGCGGCTCAGGCCAGAGGCTGCAAAGGCCCTCAGTAAACATGGAGATGGGATGATGAGCATCCCTCCTTTTACACGTTGGACCCGTCTCCTCGCGTCCTTTCATCCGTGTGGTCCTCTCACACCTCCTCCGCCAGCTGAGACCTGCTGCCTGCATCTGCTCAGGCCCTGATTTCATACCTCCTGTGCCCAACTGCTAGTCTTTACTTCCGAGAACTGCCCTGTGGCTCCATGGGGCAGGGTGAGGGCAATGATTTCCTCTGGGGGCAACTGAACTGGTCTGGAGGGGTCACCTTCCTGCAGCCTTCCTGCCCACCCAGTGCTCCTGAGTTAGGAGAAGGATTCCCTAACACCAGGCTTGCTCCAATTGCAGCCAATCCTGCTAATTGATTCATGTTATTTTATTTTCTGTACTGGTGGTTAGGGCCTCAAGCAATTTTATGCAAATTTATGAACCTTATGCAAATGAGGGCATCCCTTGACTAATTGCACACAAAATGGAAGCTTTGTGGGCACCTCCCCCATTCAAGTGTGCCCTGACTCCTTCTCATCCTTTAAATTACTCCCAGACTCTCCCATCTCCACCAGCCCCCAAGATCAACAGCCTCCCCTTCCACCAGCCTCCCCACCTGCAATCTTCTCAGGGGCCATTTTGGAATATTTGAGGTTCAGCGTCAGCCATGTTTGCAAGGGCTGGTGGCTGCCTGGTGTCCCAGGACACCATAGCCTTGGGGGGATACCCCGCCCTGTTTGTTTTTACTTCAAATCATTTGAATCCCACCCAACTTCCTTTTCCAAGACTCCCAGGACAGGCAAGACCAGCTCAGGGCAGCCTGGAATCTGCCAGAGGCTCATAGAGCTGGCCTGATGTGGCCCCTTTGGGTAAGAGCAGAGCTGTGTGTGGCCCTTCCATCTCCGTGGGACCTTGTCACCAATCTTAGGCCCATTTTTGGCCCCGGCACACTGACAAGTAATTCTCAGGAAGGTCTGTCTTGAGTAGGGTTCTCTAGCATCAGAGCCTGAAATAGGAATTTAGGGGGCCAGTGGCCTGATGGAGGAGGGCTCTCAGGATGGAATGAGGGAAGCAGGATGGGGCAGGGGCAAGCTGGACAGATGTGGGTTCAGATAAGTCTCGACTCAGCCTGATCCCCTGGGGAGCTCTGGCGTTGCCCAACTTGAGGGAAGGTGAGGGTTTGAATCCACTCCCAGCCCCTGTTTTGAGAGGCAGTGGCTGCCAGTAGCCCCAGGGGACAGAGATGGTAATCTCCCAAGCATTTTTGGGGAAGGGGGCTCCCTTCTGAGAAGGGGTCAGCCAACACACAGCAGCTGGGGCATGGGTGCGCCAGCCCAGGTAGGGCACCAACATGTCTCCTGCAGGCACTAAATGAAATGCTGGGTCACGACCACCGAGATCAAGGCCTTTCCATTTCTTTGTTTGTTTGTTTAACCTAATTTAATTCTAACATCTCTGTAAAGCAGGCATTTAAATCATCCCCATTTTATAAACGTAATAACTAGTGCTCAGGGCAAGTTGCCACCTGCTTCCAAGGCCATGTGACCGTGAACCTCCCAGACAGAAGAGGGATTTGAACTTGGAGTCACTGACTTTTCCCTGGGCCTGTCTGGCCTGGCAGTGGATCAGGACCTTTGTTTTGCATCCAGACTCTCTGATGTCCAAGGTCGGAATGTACTACTTCAGAATTCTTACACACTGAGCTTTTCTCGAGAGCCCTCTTTCCCTATTCTCCCTCTTGTATGGCTCCTTTTCACAAAATCCCCATGGAAATGTGTGTAAGGGAGTTTTGGGGGTGCTGGGGTCCTAGGGGACAGGAAGTGGAGCCCAAGGTTTCCCATCCTCTTCCTCCATTCCATCCTGCCTCCTACTCCCTCTCTTCCCTTCCTTCCCCTCTTGGACCCCTTCCCCCACCATTTCCCCTTCCTCTCCCTTCCCTTAGCTCTGTGGACTCCCCCATTCCTCTTCACCCCCTCCTTGCTTTCCTTTCTCCTCCTCCCTCCCCTCCCCTCCCCCACTCTTCTTTGCCGTCACTCCCTTTCCTTTCCTGCCTCCCCTTCACCCTCCCCTCCCCCTTTCCTCCTCACGTATCATTATTCCCCTTCCTTCCCACCCGGTGTTATCCCTTTCTCCCCCTCCTCTTCCTTCCCTTCCCCCCATTTCCACCCGGAACACCTCCCTTCCCCCTCCTCTCCATAATCTTCCTAGTCCCTTCCTTACCGCGCCTACACCCCCTCATCCCCCACCCTCCGCCACCCCTGCCTCCCAGAGGGCGGCCATCGCCTCCGCAGGCCCTGCCCCTAGATGAGCCAAAGTCTGTCCGTCTCAGCCCAGGGCGGATTATCCAGACCAGGTCGCGAGGCGCGCTCTGCAGTGCGGGAGAAGGCAGCATCTCAGCTCCGGGCGCTCCCGCCCTCCCCGCGGCCGGCTGAGAGAGAGGGGCAGGTAGAGGGGCCCAGGGCAGCCTTGAGTCGCCCGACTGTGCTTGGCTTGCTGGGCCCGCGGGGGATTCGAGCCGCGCGGGCAGCCCCGGAGGCGGTACCTGGATACGCCTCAGCGTGGCAGTCTAGCTCGGGAGAGGGCGCCCACGGGGAGCCAAGTGAAAGCGCGGCTGGAGGGGATCAGTGTATCGTGACTAGGGGAGCAGCCTGCTGCCAGGCAGCCCCCAAGAGAATGGCTAGGCGAGGAGCGCGCTGAGGATCCATGTGGCCGCAAGAAGCTAAAAGTAAATGGTGATGCCAGGTGCTCTGCGCAACAGCCCGCTCTCCCCGCCCTTTGTATCAGCATCAAAGCCGTAGTTCACCCGTCCTCCTCCTGAGAGGTGTTCCCAATGCTGGGCAACGGGCCAAGGACTGTAATCATTAAAGCCAATGTTGCAAGAGTGCTTACCCTGTATCTGGCATTGTGCTAAGTCTTCCCATTTTACAGATAAGGAAACGAAAGGGAGGCACATTGAAATTGTCACACAGCTGGTAAATTGTAGAGCCAGAATTCAAACATAGGAGGTCTGCCTCCAGAATCTGGGTCCTTAACCATTACACTGACGGCCTCCCTGTGCTCAGTGTTATGCTGATCAAGATGCCCCAGAAGCTCAGAGAATGGATGAGAAAATGATCTGGAAACACTTTCTCAAGACAGCAGCCAGAGAAGCAGTCTCATTTGTCTAGGGCAGGTGGCTACAAAGCTGGGAGTTCCTCTTTATCCTTTCCCTGTGTCGATAGGCTGCATACCTGTGGCTTCCTGTGTCTCTGATTTTGCTGATGGTTCTGGCCAAAGCTCAAGCCATCAGAAAACTGTTTCCCCAGGGGCAGGAAAAAATTGTGCATTTCTTCTCTCCTTGCAGCTTGTCCTGGGATCCGCCCACACACTACATTAACCATATACGCTGCCCCTTCCCCAGCCTCCATTCCTGCAGGTGACAGTGTAACCTACAACCACTGCCACTCTTCACCCCTTCGCTCAGTACTGGACAACTAGAATGAGTCACAAGGGGCACGGCTTTACCATAAAGGAAGGAAGCACATCATTGTGTGTCCTGCGTTGTCCCCTATGAATGGGGCCCAGAACTGACACCTTCCAATATCCCGTCTCGGTTAGGTGCCATGAGAATAGCAGCCATTTGTTGAAGTGATCCTCTGTTTCAGGCTCTTTATAGACATCATTGCTCCTCCTCCCAGCACCTCTTAAAGACAAGTGTCATTATCTTTGCTTTAGAGGTAGGAGAACTGAGATTAGAGAGGTTAAGTGACCTCCTGGCCAAAGGTTGGGCAGGAAGTCACCTGACTTCCAAAACTACTTTCTTCACATCGTGTCCCCTGTCTGGGGTCAGAGAAGAGCTCTGAGGTCAGCCTCCAAGCACCTCCCACTCAGTTTGTCAACTTCATCAGGGGCACTGTCTCCCACAGCCCTCCTCCAGGCTCCCCACTCCCACACACACACCTTTCCTATTCCTTCTCCTTCCTTCCTTCTGATTTTCCAAAAGTTCACCTACCTGCTACCTGTCCTTAGTTGGGACACCCAACTGAATGGGAACATTCCCTCTGCCCAGACGGGGAGCAACCCCTCCACTGCCACTCCCAGTCCTGATGGTTACCCTGTTGTAATAGAATTGAAATCTAAAGCTAGAGGTATCTCAGGGCCAAGGACACAACCAGAACATGTGTGTGAGTGAGCGTGCATGTGTGGGTGTGTGCCTGCACGCTCAGTGAGATCTGTAACAGGGAGCAGAGTGGATTTTAGCAGATCAGGAAAGGAGTTTTCCTGCAGGCTCCTTTGGTGTTCTGTTCTCATGGTGATGCAGGTGGCTGAAAGCTGGAGCCAGAGAACTGGGGAGCTAAGGGCTGTGCCTACCCCACCTTCCCAGGGGCCCATCTTCCAACTGCCTGCAGAGCTGAGAAGCAAGGCTCTGGGTTGCTTTTGTCCTGGCAGGGTATTTTGTTTGCTTGGAGTATCTGAATGGAGCCAGACTGAAGAGGAAGGCTGGATTGGGGAACCTCATGGCAGTTCTGGGTAGCAGGAGGGAGAGGGAGGCCATTTTGGCCTAGAAATCCTAAAGAAGATGGGACTTCTCCACCCCTAACCAGAGCAGACTCCTGCCTTTGACTTCTGAGACCTCAGGGGTGGGGAGCAAGTGTTAAGAGGACATGCAGTGGCAGTTTAAGCTCTACAGGAAGACTTCAGCTGGGACCTCCTAGCCAGCTGCCTCAGCATGGAACTAGGGGAGGAAGGAAAGACAGGAGGGGCCCATTGTCTTATCCTAGGAGGACCCAGATTGCAGAAGTGCTTGTTCCCAAAGGCCCTCAGAAACCTGTCTGTGTGGTCCACCGCCCCACCCCAGACCCCTGTCCCTACTCGCTCGCTACATTCTCATTATGAAGGCTGCCATCTGCAATGCAGGCAAGGACGAGGTGCCTTCTCCCCTGCTGGAGTGCTGAGAAATTAGGTCCAGGGCTACATCAGTCTCTTTCACAGCACAGTTATGTGCTAAGAACAGACAGCTTCTGATAGAGAACCCGCCAGCAAGTGGCAAAACGTCTCTCTCAGATGCAAAGTCTTGGGTATTGTAGACACCTGCTTCCCGAATAGAGAGACTGAGGCCTTATTCCGCAGATATGCTTCTCCATCCCTTCGTCCTCGCTCTGCTTTGGCACAAACACTGGAGTTATTAGGGAAGTATAATGTTAAGGCCACTGAGTGGCCTCTGCATGTCCCATTGCCAGGAAGAGAGGAAAGCTGGGGGCATCTGGGTTTTGGATTTCTGATTACCCCTTGGGAGCTGGAACACCTCTGGAGTTTCCCACGTCTGGGGCCCTGGCAAAATTTTCTGTAAACCAGAGTGCTTCCTGAGCCTTTGTCCCATCCTGATCTGACGTGTGTGGGCAAGCTTTGCCAGAAGGAAAGCTTTTGCTGCCCCTACTCAGAGTTTTCTTTCAGATAGTGCCTCCTCATCCCCATTTACAGGAAAGATGAAGATGGAGCCTTAAAGAAAAGTGCTCCCTGCGTCCTCCCTTCTCAGCCAAGAGAGACAACGTCCCTCCAAGAAGGCTGAGTCAGCCAGACCAGGGCCCGCCTCCTTGAGGCCCCTGCTGACTCCAGCTTCTGAGTGGATTTATAATGAAATTCAAATGAGATCGAGGTTATCCAGGGTGAATGAGGCTGCTCCTCATCCCTCCTTTCTCTGGAGGGGGCAGCAGACAGTAGATCTTCACCTTCTTCAAGAATTGTTTTTGAAAGAAGAGTTAGTCAGGATGGAGTAGGTACCGGCCGGGGTAGGAGGGGGAGACACCCTAATGTCCATTCAAGCCCTGTGGTTGCAATTCCTTAGCTAAAAAGAATAGGAACAGGGCGCTTCTGAACCTTATCAGAACACCTGTGTGCCCTTGAGATCTTCAGGAGGCTCTGGAATGAGCTCACCATTGCTGTGCATACAGACAAAGCCTGAGTGTGAAGCCCAGGCCCCATCCAGTCATCAGATGGGGAATCGAACTCAGCACAGTGGGAAGGGCACATGCTTCATTGACTCTTCTGGCTGAGACTGCTGTTTTCATTTTCAGCTGCATGTTTTCTTTGACCACCCGAAGCAGTAGCCCATCTCTGGGTTCTTCCTAAGCAGACAGAATGCAGTCTGATGACCCCAGGAGCATCCACTCAGAACCACACCGGCCAGGACTAAAAGCCACGTGCCTTCTGCCCTGGAATCGGCCACACTTCCTGAATCCCTGGCAGGCCAGGCCAGGCCAGGCCAGGCCAGGCCGGGCCAGCCGTGCTGCGCTGCGGAAGTCTGGCCTCCAGGCTGCGAGATTCCAGCAAGGTACCATTTCCATATTCTCTGGCAATAACTAATTAGCGATTATAAAGCTCTTTGAAATATGAAGTGCTGCATGATAATATCTGTAATGAGCCTGATTCTTTCCCTCTTGCATGCGAGGCTGGAGGAGTAGGTTTTCCACCCATTAAGGGGAGTCAGGCTGCAAGGCAGCTTCCCTTCCCTGCGGAGCATCAGAGTCCTGGTCTGATCAAGTGGTCCTGGGGAGGGAGCAGCCCACTGGCAAAGCAGCACTTTGATGCCCGCCCTCCTCCAGTCTTCTAACCGCTTACCAGCTGCTTACCAGCTTCTGACTTCCCCTCCCCTGGGTGGGAGAAGGAGGGGGGCAGCGAAGATGATGGATGGAAAGAGGAGAGGAGAAGAGAAAGGTGGAGTTAGGGTGAGGAGAACGAGTTGGGCTCTTGGTCTCCTTAATGTGATTTAGAATTTCATATTAATATATCACCTCAGAAAAAAAATTAATGAGAAATGTGAAGAAAATAGGATAATGAATATGATAATATATGGGGAGTGCTTTGGGCTTCTTGGAACAAAGGTGCAAGGAATTATTGCTGTGATTTTCTCACGGTGCATATATATTTTTATTAAACTCTTAAAAAAATGCCAGTAGATTCACTTCTTTGCAAGGTATTAACGCCCCGCAGAGGAGTCGTTCTTCAATTAGTTCCCTGAGTCTTGGCCCACCTATTGGCTGTTCTCTTGTCACTCTTCTGGAGACTTCCAGCGTAGGGGATGCGGTGTATAGATTAGAACACTCAGTGGCTTTGCCCAGAGTGTCTGACACACACGTGCCCAGACAGATGGCTTCCTGAGCACGTGGGGCTCAGGAGGGCTGGAGGGTGGGATGGAAGGGAGTTGAATGCAAAGCAGAACTGGAAGTCAAGGTTCTAGATGGATGAAAACTTAGGGGAAGAGCAACTGACTTGTATTTAGTCTTCTGGCCTCCTCACCCAAGGGTCCACTCAGGCCAGACTTCTTTTTAAGGATTTAAACATAATTAAATATAAGTTCTCAGTTGGAAGGGAACTTTGTGGGGCTATCTTGCCAAGGGACCACAGAGACTAGAACTAAGATAAGACCATCACAATTTATCTTTCTCACTTCCCTGTATCAGTGGTTCTCACAACACGGTCCCCAGACAGCAGCATCGGCATCACTGAGAACTTGTCAGAAATGCACATCCCCAGGCCCTACCCTAGACCCAGTGAATCAGAAATTCTGGGTGTGAGACCCAGCAATCTGTGTTTTAACAAGTCCTTCAACATGCTCAGGTTGGAGAACCCGTACTAGCGAATGAGTACTCAAGTCTTCATCCCTTTATCCATCCCTCAATGCATCCAGCCAGCCAGCAATCCTTGACACGCAGCCACGCACTTAGTTCTGTTCTAAGTTTAATGGTACATTCAAAACGAATATAACACAGTGTCCCAGACCTCAGGAATTTTATTATTTTATTATTGTCTAGCTGGAGAATAGTAAAGACCATTTATGTAGCTCTTTTTGGCATCCCAAGCATCCCAATCAATGTTTTTACTATTGATTCTTATCATGCTTAGCACAGTCCCTTCACAGATAAGGAGACTGAATTCTGCCAACAACCACGTGAGCTTGGAAGAGGATCCCAAGCCCCAGACACCTAGACTGCAGCCTGACGAGATTCAGTGGAGGACTGAGCCAAGCTGTGTTCAAGCCCCTGACCCACAGGAATGGTGGAACTGTACGTAACGGCGAGGCACTAAGTGTGTGGAAAATTCACATAAATGGCCAAACAATATGTCCCATCCCACACTCTCCCCTACAGCTGTGACCTTGACATTCCTCCCATCAATAGGGAGAGTCTAATTCCCATCACCTTGAGTCCGGATGGGCTTGTGACTCCTTTGATAGAGGACACTGGATTTTCAAGACTGGGTCATAAAAAGCGATGCATCCACCTTGTCACTGGATCACTTGCACTGGAGCCCTGAGCTGCCACGCTAGAAATCTGACTATGCTGAGGCCACCACGTTGTGAGGCAGCCCAGGCTCTAGGCACATGAGAGAACAACGCTTCCTGTGAGCCCAGCCTCCGGCCATTGAGTCATTCCCAAGCTCTCTAGTCTTTCCAGCTGAGGTTCTGGGCATCAAGGAGCAGAGAAAAGCCATCCCCACTGTGCCCTAACCAAATTCCTGACCCGCTGAATCCATGAAGGTAATAAAATGGTTGTTGTTTTACATTACTAAGTTTGGGGACAGTTTGCTACATGGTAATAGTAATCAGAAATCAGGCCAAACCCGAAATCCATGGGGTGGGAAAGTAAACTCCACCTACTCCAGTGTGAAGTACTGCAAATTCACATGGCAAAGGGCATACATGTATAATTTTCAAATTGCAAGGGTCTGAAGGATTGGGAGCAACACCATGATCTATCATACAGCCTTATATCTGGTTATGTTAAGGATTCAGCTGAGGCCCAGAGAAGGTTCGTGCTTTGTTCATAATCACACAGCATTGGTGTCAGGGCTTCAGAATCAGCCCTGGTGAGCATCTAGGACTGTCCGTATCTATGTGTTTGCCACACCCCGAGCTGTAACTGGTTGAATAAACTTGACCTGAGAATGACCTTCCCAGTGAAAGAGGAACCCAATGAACGTAGACCCTGAATGATTTCCTTAGCTTTTAAAAGCCCCGGGCTGGTACCTGTTGTAAATGGTTGTGCAGTATCGATATTTATTGAATTTTGCACCCTGTGAGTCTGTTTTGTGGCTGCACATCCATGATGGGTCACCATTTTTTTTTAAAGATTATAAATGTAACATGCAAAAATCATATTTGTTACACTTATACATATTTATATCATACACTTGCAGTATATAGAGGCACTCAGAGTATATATTATTTATAAGCATTGCTGCGTCTCAGGTTTGTTAGAAAGGCTCAGAGTGAGAGTGTGTTTGTAAAGTGCTCCAGGGTCCTCTGGGATGAGGGCAGCTATGTAAGTGTAAGTCATTATCATTAAACTAAACTGCCTTCCTCCGATTACTGACAGCACCGAAGAGGTTCTCCCGCCTCCCCGGCCCCTGCGCACGGTCTGGTAATGCTGGGGTAATATAAAGATAATATTACTGTAATAAGTGCTTTGCAGCATTTACGCCTTTATTAGCAGCAGCCATATTGTAAGGAGGGGAGAGGCCCCCAGAAGTTCGCCAAAGGGTTGGTGCGGAAGGCAGAACACTTAGAAGGGCAAGGAAAATTCTGGGTCCAGATTAAGTGCAGGGCAGTGTAGCATGAGGTAAAATTGTCGCCCCTCATCCCCTCCCCCAGAGCCCATTTTTAATTTCACTTGATCCTCAAATATGCTATTGAGTCCAGCTGAGTTGGGTATTGGGTAGTAATTGATATGGGGGGGGAGCTTCTGGAATTCTAGCCCCTGGGACACCCTATTGCATTTTAAGTAACCTCCGAACACAAGGGAGGCCCCAAATTGACAGTAGAAACCCCCACTTTGATTGGGGTGTAATGGAAAAGGCCACAAAGCCATGGACTTCCCAGAATGAAGTTAAGCTGCATGGCTGAATGGCTTCACTGGTTGTCCCCACGTAACCTATGACAGAGCATAAAAATCAGAAGGAGCTTCTGAATAGTTCTTATATTTTACAAAGGGTCCCTTTCCTCTTAGAGTTGCATGTATGTTACACTTGCTACAGGTTGCATAGATCTTCTGGCCATATACTTGGAATGTGGAGAAATGTGTTATTTCTAGATCTTATATCTCAGGGCATTGGGAAATCTAAGAGTTACATCTACCCTCTCGTTTGACCCTTCTAACATCTCTGTGAAGCCAGTCTTATCTATCATCCCCATTTTATAGATATGAAAACTGAGGCCCAGAAGGGTTGAGAAAGTGGACCAAGGTGTCATGTCAGGAAGAGTCAGACCTGGAATTCAGGCCTTTTGACCTGAGGTTAGCAGTCCATTCCTTCCAGCTGTCCTGTCGGGAGGATGTGTACAGCATAAAGGGATCTACCTTCCATAGTTTTACTTTGGAGGTGACAAAATCAGAAGGGAGAGGGTCAATGTACTGGTTATGTATTGCTGCATAACAAACCACCACAAACTTAATGGGGTAACACAGCAGCAGCCATTTTATCATTACGTCTCATGGTTCTGGGGTGACTGGGCTCAGCAAGACAGTCTCAAGCTGCTGCAGTCAAATGGCTGGAGGTGGAGACGTCACACGTCTGGTGCTTGGGAAGACTCCAACAGCTGGGGGCTGGCACAGCTGGGCTCCTGGGCTCTCCACCTGGTTC
This sequence comes from Camelus bactrianus, assembly GCF_048773025.1. NCBI lineage: Eukaryota > Metazoa > Chordata > Mammalia > Artiodactyla > Camelidae > Camelus > Camelus bactrianus. The sequence continues at coordinate 30,723,394 of NC_133575.1, forward strand.
CTCCAGCATGGCTACTCTGGGGACACAGAGATTTCTTACATGGCTGTTCAGGGCTCTCAAGGTGGCTGTTCTGTGAGAGACAGGTGGAAGGTGTATGGCCTTTTACCGTCTAGCCTTGGACATCACACAGCATTACTCTTGGCTACTCTTTGTTAGATGTGAGTCCTGAAAGCTAGCCCAGATTCAAGGGGAGGGGGCGAGCTCCACCTTATCATGGGGGGACTGTCAAAGAATTTGGAGGCCTGTTTTAAAACCACCATCACTCTGTTCGGACCACTACTCCTTGAGGCTCCTTTCAGGACTCCAAGCAGAATGCAGGCAGTGGTTAACCACTCCCTCCCAACCCTTCCTCCCACCTACCTCCAAAGTGGCCAGACTGCCCTTGGCCCCAGTGTGATCTGGTGAGGTGATCTGGGCACTGTCTGCTCCCATACTGATGATGCCAACAGGCACAGCCAGGCCAGGCTCCCGGGGTGACCCATGTCGCAGTTAAGGAACCACAGCAACCTATCATCAAAAGCCCCAGTAAGAGGGTCTCAGCGGGAGCTGCTCGCAGGTGTGGCAGCCCCAGCGACAGCCCCTGGGCCAGAGCTGCTGAGAAGGTGTGTTTGCCTTTTGGCTGAGATGCTTTAAAACCCTAGTGACTTGGTTTCATTTTGAACCTGACAGATAAAAGGCCGACTTTGACTGAGAATATTAACTTTCTGGCTCCTGCCCAAGAAAGCTGAACAGATGAGGAAATAATATAAAATAAAAGGCGTCTGCAAACACTGATTGTCGGCTGCTTTCCATAAAATACGCCCACTGTTATGGGTAACACTCCCCGAGTCTTTCATTTCTTGGCCCCCTCCCTCTTTTTCGCTCCTGGTACCCAAGGAACTGCCTTCTCTTATTTAGAAAAAAAAAAAAAGACAGACAGAAAGAGGAAAGGGTGTGTGTGCTAAAAACAGCACCTAGTTCCTCTACTGGAGATGCCAAGCAGGTGCACCCACAGGCTAGAGCTTCTTCTGGCTCCCTGATGAGGATTGTGGGAGTTACCTGGGCCCGCCCCACATGAACCTGACTTCAGAGACCCAGGAAGAAGGCTATTCCTCAGGGCCAGCCCCTCCCTGGTCCCCTGCTTGCAGCTGCTTTCAGAGGAGCAACTTCTAGCTGTGGCATCTCCTCTAGGCAGTGCGGAGGGCCTGAAAAGGTCTCCAGCAGCCGCTGGTGGACTGCCCCTGACCAGCCCTTTGAGGCTGTGGGGAAGGGGGGCGGGGATGCTGAGAGCAGAGGCTTAGGGAAGTGTTCTGCTTGACACCTCTCCTGTCCCCACTCCATGGCTGCTGCTGCCTCTGTGGCTGCCCCTTAACTGGAAACATGAGGCCTGGAGTAGGACGGACCACACTTACCGTGCTTTGACCTGCAACTTAAGAAAACAGGATGATGCGTGTATTAGTTTACTTGGGCTGCTGTAACCAAGTACCCCATACCGGGGGGCTTAAACCACAGAAATGCACGGTCTCACTGTTCCAGAGATGGGAAGTCTGAGATCAAGCTGTTCCTTCTGAGGGAAGGATCTGTTCCAGGCCTTTCTCCTTGGTTTGGTGATGGTGGTCTTCTCCCTGTGTCCTCATGTGGTCCTCCGTCTGTGTCATCTATGTCCAAACTTAACTTTTCTTTAAAAAGTCAGTCATATTGGATTAAAGTCCACCTTAATGACCTCATTTTATCTTAATCACCTCCGTAAAGACCCTGTCTCCAAATACAGTCACATTCTTATCTCCTGGGGGGCTAGGGCTTTAGCATATGAACTTGGTGGGGGGATGTAATTCAGCCCATAACAACTCTGTCGCTTAAAAAGAAAAATCACAATAGCTGTTGACCCTCAGTGGTGTTTCAGAGCAATAGCCTGGGCCCAGCACACTGTTAATGGACACCTCACACTGTTTGTCACCTCGCTTTGGCCTGTCATTGTGCCCTGCTGCCTCTGCTGTTGGTTGGGCTTCCCTGCCTGGATCAGTGGAGGTCCAGAGCTTGCAGGCAGACAGTCAAGGGGCTACCTGCGAAACAGAATGCACCACCACCCCGGCCACCACACAGCAGGCCTTGTTCACAAGGGAAGGCCTCTGGGCTGTCTAGAAAGATCAGATCAGTAAGGACAGCAAGAACTGGAAGGTGGCTCTCAGCTCAGAGCAGCTCCCATGCATGGTGGGAGCAGCTACCAGAAACTGAAACTCCACCACCAACTAAATCTGGGATACTGGGTGCATCACCATGGTTCTCCACACCTTATATTTTTTAATGTATAAAGTGAAGAAGAGGAAATCTATCCATTTGTGATTTGCAACCCCATTGAAGGGGTCCAGCCTACCAAAGTCTGCTGAGCTCATGATGTCCAGCCATCCAGTGGGTCACCTGAGATGGGTGGTTCTTCTTCTGCTGACCTCAGGGGAAAATGTCGGACATTCCCACGAAGCCATGACAGTGACCATCTGCTCGCCTCCCCCATTATAGGCACAGACTCCTGAGTCTTGGGCATCCAGGGACTCGAAGCAGTTATGAGACCTCTGAGTCAACCTTCAAGTGAATAAAATGTAGGGAAAATATAATCGCTCCATGAGCAGTGCTTCTCGAACTTTGGTTTTTTACTGCAACAGTAAGAAATTCTCCTCACAACCCCTAACACACACACATACACACACTCACACATACTCCACAACCTGTACCTTCAAATTATGTCCAGAACTGACCACTTTTCCCCCCTCCACTGCTTCCACTTTGGTCCAGGCCACCATGGTCTGTCACCTGGCTTCTCTGAGCAGCCTCCTGCCTGGTCTCCTGGCTTCATCCTTTCCCTCACCTTCAGTCATTTCTCAATCTGGGAGTGAGAATGAGTCTATTAAAAGGGTAAGTCAGATTATGTCACTTCTTGGCTCAAAACCCTCTCACGGCACACCTCAGGGGAAAGTCCAAGTCCTTCCAGGGGCCGACCAGGTCCCCTGTGACCTCTGGCCTCACCTCTTCTTCCCATCGCTCCCCATACTCCAGCCACACTGACCTCCTCATCCCTCAAACATGCCAGTGCCTTCCTGTTTCCTCTGCCAAGGACACTTTTCATCAATGTGTTGCCTGCTGCTGAAAAGGCTAGGGGCAGTGGGAAGGGTCTACAGCTCTCTATCCTGGAGCCAAGGGGATAGTTAGCATCCCTACATTGCAGGGCCCCTGTGCCCACCTCTGCCCTGCCCACAGAATGCCAAAAAGGGCCAGTACCCACTCTTTGCAACTTCATTAAAAATCAGTTGACCATGAGTTTATTTCTAGATGCTTCATTCTGTTCTATTGATCTCTGTGTTCTATCCCTTTGCCGATATCACACGGTCTTGTGCTACTGCACATTGTAGCTATCGAGTGAGGCTGAAAATTGAGTAGTATGAAATCTTTATTCTTTTTTACATTTGTTTTAGCTCTTCTACTTCCTTTGTTTTTCTGTACAAGTTTTAGAATCAGCCTGTTTGTATGTATAAAAATCTTGCTGGGGTTTTGATTGGTGTAGCATTAAATCTATAAATCATTTCGGTGAGAGTTAGCATATTTATTATGTTGAACTTTAACAATCCATAACCATGGTCTATCTTTCCATTTCTCCAGTTCTTTTATTTGTTTGGAATAATTATAAATTCTATTGTTCCTTAAAAATTTAGTTTACAATTTTACATTGCTAGTGCATAGAATTATAGTTTATTCTTCTATGTTGATCTATATCTGCACCCTTGCTAAACTTTTTAGTTCTAGGAGGTTTTGTTTTGTTTTGCAGATTCCTTGGGATTTTCTATGTAGGCAATCATGTTACCTGCAACTAGGGACAGTTTTATTTCTTCCTTTTCAATACATATGCCTTTATTTATTTTTCTTGCCTTATTGCACTGCTTAATCCACTGGTGTTGAATTGGAGGGATAATTGTGGACATCTTTGCCTTGTTCCTGAGCATAGGGAGAAAGCATTTCATTTTTCAACATTAAGTATGATGTTAAGTGCAAGGATTTTGTCGATGCCTCTTTATCAGGTTGAAGAAGAGCCCTTCTATCTCTTGTTTGCTGAGAGTTTTTTTTTAAAATCATGAATAGATACTGAGTTTTATCAAGTACCTTTTCCTACATCAATCAGTAGGATCTTGTGGTTTTTCTTCTTTAGACCATCAATACTATGAATTGCATTTATCTGTTTTTGAATATTGTGGTTCTGAGCTAAATCCCACTTGCTTGTACTATGGGTTTATATATTGATGGATTCAATTTGATAATATTTCATTGAGGATTTTTTGTGTCTATGTTCATGAGAGATATTAGTGTGCAGTTTTCTGTTTTTCTATTCTTTGACTTTGGTATCAGGGTAATGTTGGCCACACAAAATGAGTTGGAAAGTGTTCCATGTTCTGCTGTTCTCTGGAAGATAGTTCATAGAATTGGATGTTATTTCTTCTTTAAATGTTTGGTAGAATTTACCATCTGATCCTAGAGATTTCTTTTTTGGAAGGCTTTTAAAGACAACTTTAATTTCTTTAAAATTATAGTTATAGTCAATGGACTATTCGGGTTATCTATTTCGTCTTGGGTGAGTTTTGCTAATTTGTGATTCACAAGGAATCGATTGGTCCATTTTATCTAAGTTATCAAATTGATATGCATAGAGTGGTTCATATTATTCCCTTATTATCTTTTTTAATGTTTGCAGGGGCTGTAGTTATATTCCCTCTTTCCTCCCTAATACTAGAAATTTGTGTTTTCTCTCTCTATTTTTGTCAATTTTGCTAGAGATTTATCAATTGTAATGATCTTTTCAAAGAAATAGTTTGAGGTTTGATTGGATTTATCTATTGCTTATTTGTTTTCAATTTCATTGACTTCTGCTCTTTATTATTTCCTTCCTTCTGCTTGATCTGGATTTATTTTGTTCTTTTTCTGATTTCTTAAGATGGAAGCTGTTGGTTATTTGAGAACTTCTCTTTTCTAGTGTAAGCATTTAATACTATAAATTTCCCTCTAAGCACTGCTATAGATACATCACACAAATTTCAATATGTTGCATTTTTATTTTCATGCAGTTCAAAATACATTTAAATTTCCTGTGATATTTCCTCTTTGATCCAAAGATTATTTAGAAGTATGCTGTTAACTTTCCCAGTGTTTGGTGCTTTTCCTGTTAGCTTTCTTTGCTGATTTTTAGCTTAATTGCATTATGGTCTGAGAGCACACTTTGTATAATTTCAATTCTTTTAAATTTGTTAAGATTTACAGTATACTGTCTATCTTGGTGAATGTTTCATGTTCATTTGAAAAAAAACTTTGTATCCTCCTGTGGTTGGATGGAATGTTCTATAAATGTTGATTAGATCCTTTTGTTTGACATCATTGCTTAATCTATATACTTGCTGGTTTTCTGCCTACCAGTTCTATCTATTGAGACAAATGTTGAAAAGTTTCTAACTATAATTGTGGATTTGTCTATTTCTCTTTTCAATTTTGTCAGTTTTTGCTTCATGTAGTAGAAACTCTTTTGTTAGGTGCATGCGCATTCAGTGCTGTTCTGTCTTCTTGGTGAATTGATCCTTTTATTGTTATGTAATGTTCCTTTTGATCCTTGATAATTTTCTCTACTCTGAAATCTCTTTTGTCTGTTATTAATAGAGCCACTCCAGCTTTCTTTTGATTAATATTTGCATGGTACATCTTTTTCCTCTTTTCACTTTTAACCTACCAGTATCATTGTGTTTGAAATGAGTTTCTTGTAGACATTGTATAATTGGGTCATGTTTTTCTTTTATTAATAAATTCTGACCATCTTTCTTTTAATTGATATTTTTTAACCATTTATATTAATGTAATTGTGGATATGTTTTGATGAACTCTATCATTTTATTATTTGGTTCCTATTTGTTCCCTCTGGTTTTTGTTCTTCTGTTTGCCCTTTCTTGCTTAATTTTGGGTTACTTGAACATTTTCTAAGTAAAGCTTTTATTTTAGAGAACTTTTAGATTAACAGAAAATTTGCCACGATAATATAGAGAGTTCTTACATATTCCTCACTCAGTTTCCTCTAATGTTAACAGCTTACATTAATATGATATGTTTGTCAAAATCAAGAAACCAAAAATTGGCACATTATTTTCAATTAAACTCCAGGATTTATTTGGATTTCACCAATTTTTCTAGTCATACCATTTTTCCATTCTGAGATTCATTCCAGAATATCACATTGCATCAAGTTATAGTGTTATTTGAACATTTTTTGTATTCAGTTTTAATTTATCTATTGTGATTTTGACTTTATCTCATATAGTTATTTTAGTAGTTGCTCTAGATATTATAAAATATATACTTAATTTTTCAACATCAATTTAGAATCAATATTCTGCCACTTGAGTTGGAATGTACAAAATCTACTACTGTTTAAAGTCTTTTATCTTCCCTCTGTGTGTTGTATCCATCTTATAGATTACATTTATGTATATTAAAGCCCCAGAAGATAATGTTATCATTTTTACTTTCAATTGTTAAACATATTTTAAATATGTCAAAATAGAAGAATAAGCTATTATATTTACTCAGATGTTGACCATTTCTGTTGCTCTTTCTTTATTTCTGATATTCCAACTTTTTTTCTGTTATTATTTCCCTTTTGTTTGAAGAACTTCCTTTAGCAGTTCTTTGAGAGCTCTGCAGGTTACAAATTCTCTTAATTTTCTGTCACCTGAGAATCTTTATTTCACCTTCATTTGTTCCTGAAGTGTACTTTTGCTCAATTTAGAATAGTATTGACAGGTATTTTTTTTAGCACTTTTTAAAAATATCATGCCACTTCCTTTGGCCTCCATCATTTCTGCGAGCTCTCTGTAGTCATTTAAATTGTCCCCCTATAGGTAATGCCTTGGTTTTCTCAGGTGGCTTTCAAGAGTTTTTCTTCACTTTTAGTTTTCACCAGTTTATGATGTCTCTAGTCATGCATTTCTTTGGGTTTGTTTTATTTTGGGTTTACTCAGCTTCTTGAATACATAGGTTTATGTCCTTTGCCAAACTTGGGAAGCTTTCAACCATTATATCTTCAAATATTGTCTCAGTGTTGCACTCTTTCTCCTCTCCTCTGGGTCTCTGATGACATAAATGCTAGACCACAGCTTCCTGAATCTCTATTCATTTTTTCCCAGTATTTTTATGCCTGTTATTCAGATTAGATCGTTTCCATTGATCTATCTTTACATTCACAGGCTTTTTGCCCAGCCTCTACTATATTCCGTTCTAAGCACAGCAGCCAGAGTGATCCATTTAAAACCTAAGTTAGAGCAATTCCCTCCTCTGCTTGGAACCCTCCATCTCACTCAGAGTCAAAACCCTTGCAATGTCCTTACAAACTCCAAGTCTTCCAATGGCCTACAGGAACCTACACAATCTGGCCCTTACTACCTCCCTAGTTTCGTCTCATAGTTCTTGCCCACACCCTGCTCATTTGGTTCTGGCCACATTGGCCTCTTTGCTTTTTCTCTAATACTCCAGCATGCTCCTGCTTCCTAGCCTTTGCACTAGCTGGTCTTGTTCCCTGGGACTGTCTTTTGGGCTAGTCACAGAGCTAGCTCCCTCACCTCTAAAAGTCTTCGCTCAGCTGTCCTCTCTTCAATGAGATCTTTCATGACCATCTTGTCTAAAATTGCAGCCCCTCTTTTGCCATTTTCTGCTTAATTTTTCTCTTACCATATTATCTAACATAATATATAATTTATTCATTAATCCTCTAGAATGTGAGCTCCATGGGGGCAGGATTTTTTGTCCTGTTTCCTCCTGTGTCCATGGCCTGACACATGGTAGATACTTGATAAATATATGTTGAAAGAATAAATTAAAATATCCCCAGGGTCTGCTTCAGCCATAGCCTGTAGAAGACAGAAGTTTTAGCTTCTTATTGTGTATTTGAGTATGGACATCGAAAAGTTCCTGAGTATTTACAAGAGCAGATTGGATGTCATTGATGGTGTAGGAGCTTCTAAAAGAAATCATTGGTTTGACACCTGCTGTTACTGCCTCCTCCTAGAACTGAGTACCAGAAATGCCAAAAGTGTGAGGTTCTGCACAGATTGACTCTTTGCAAGGTGTTGGAAACAGGTACTGAATTGGAAACCGAGAGCTTTATACTTGGATTGATTCACAGGTTTCAGCTTTTCAACTTCCCAAGCACTGCTGCTGCTGCTAGTTTCTGAAATATCTCCTGAACCACCAGCGCAGCTCTTGCGGGTGTGTGCACACGCTCACACAGGCACACACGTGCTCCCCTGCACCAGGTGCTGCCCCGACATAGCCCGTTCCCCATCCCAGCTTAAGTCTGAGGTGCTCAGATGACTGTTCGAAGAGGCTTTTGCCAGGACAGAATTTCCCAAGCTCCCTGGTTCCCGAGGGAATGAGGTGTGTCTGATGGTGTCCACAGTTCCCTCCCACATCTGTCAGCGCAGTAATATATGGCAGATAATAGGATTTCACTGCATTGTGGTGGTTTAAACAGGCATGACAAGATGGTGATTTCAAACCTGTGTAAGTTGTAGACACCTAAGCGATTGTGGCTTCTCCTCCATCTTGCTGGAAGACAAGGTTAAGCAGCCTGGTGATTCTTCAGGTTGACACCTGACCCTCAGCCCCTCCTTCCCCTCCACAGAGCGAGATTGGTCTTGTACCCTCTTCTGGACCCCCTCTCTTTCCACCATGGCCCTGCGTCTGCAGGAATCCATCCCCCAAAGGCTACCAAGTTCTGTGAAGGAAGTTGTCTGCTGGTTAACACAGAATGGTTATTTGAGTTGCTTTGTTTCTTGTGTGTCTGTGTTAAATTTGAGTTACAGACACTCTTGTCGGATTAGAACCTGAGGAAAATGAGAGCCCTTTTCCAGTGAAATACAGCTAGGCTCCCAACTGCGTACTGTTTTATGGGTCCCAGAGACTCCAGAAAGCACAGGGCAAGAACACCACGTCTGCTGTGTCAGTGACTTATTTTTTTAAGTCAACTTTGCAGATGTGTAATTCACGTGCAAAACGCACCCATTTTGAGTGTACAGTTTGATGAGTTTGACAAATGCATGCACCTATGTAAACACTACCCCATTAAGATAAAGAGAATTTCCATCTCCCTGGAAAATTTCCTGTGCTCCTTTCCAATCAAAACATCCTCCAACCAAGGTAACCACTATTCTGACCTCTATCACCATAGATGTGTTTTGTCTGTTCCAGAACTTTATGTAAATGGAATCACACAGTGTGTGTTTTATATCTGGCTCCTTTCACTCACCATGTGTTTGAGATTCGTGTTGTTGCATGTATCTATAGTTTATTCCTTTTCATTGTTGTAATATATATATATATGAATTATATATATATATATATAAAACACACTGATTTATCTGTTCACCTCTTGATGGTCATTTGGGTTATTTCCAGGTCTGAGGTGTTGCAAATAAAGCTGCTCTGAACATTCATGGACAAGTTTCTGGATATATGATTTCTTTTCTCTTGGGTAAATACCCAGGAATGGAATAATAGGCATATATTTAACTCTTTAAGAAACTGTTCAACTTTTCCAAAGGTTTTTTTTTTAACCATTTTGCATTCCCAGGGTAGAAGAGTTGCTTTTTGCATGTCGAAAGAAGATTCCAGGGACAAGGCAGCGTTCTCAAGGCAGTGTAGTCACAAAGGAGACCTCAGTGGACCCCCGGGGAGCAGTGGCTCTGGGGCAGCCCTGCAGAGTCGTTCTGAAGAATTGAGGCAAGATGGTGAGTCTTTATGCCTCTGCAGAAGCCTGTCATTGAATATGGAAGGGGACATGACTTTGATGGCAGTTTCTGGAGGGCATTAAATGTTATACCCCTTAAATATATACAATTTTCATTTAAAAAATTTATGTGTGAACTCTCTGCTGCCTATACTCCCAGCAGCTGGGGGAATGAGTGCCTCAATCATGAAAGATCACCTGGGCAGCACACCACAACATCCATTACACCTCTCCATGCCTCAGTTTCCTCACCTATAAAATGGGGATACTGATAGGGTCTACCTCATTGGATTAAAAATGAGGATTAAAAGACTTAATATACACAAAGTCCTTTAAACAGTGGCTGGTGCATATTATTCCTGGTCCTAGTATTTTAGAAAACATTTGATAAATCCCTCATAATCAAATAAATAGATAGATGAAGGAGCTCCCTCAACTCTATCCAGAATAAAAGACAAATGTCGTGTTTGCCCATTTGAGGAAAAAAACCCACTAGACAGGTGACAAAACATTTGGCTGGAAAGCAGAGACTTCAGCAGATTTGAAACCTTGGGACTCGTGCTCAAGAAATTGAAATCTCCCTTTCAAAACCCTAGCTGAACCTGAGGGTCTGGCATTCCCCGAGCAGGCATTGCCAAGGTCCTTTACCCTCAGTGTGCTGAGCTGTAGTATGGGGATCTGACAGCTGAAGACAGCTTGGCAGGGTGCAGGAAGGCAGACATTTAATGTGCTTTGACAATACAAAGGGTTATATAAACGACCCAGTTTCTGTAATTTTGCTGTAACTGTCATGGGAATTGCTATAGACAGCTACGGAGAAGGCCCTGTTTATGCACTTAAACTTTAAAAGCTTTAACCACTAAACACACAGTCTTTTTCTCTTCCCCTCCACTTCTCACAATCCTGCATTTCAATTGTATTGGAGCTAGGGTACCCGGAGAGGGGATGGCAGTTGAAATAATGGGTTGCCTTCATCTGCCCAGATCCCGGACCAGAGCCCCACTTTCTGACTCCTGGGCCACTTGCCTGCTCCTGGCTAGCCTCCTTGGGGAGATCACCTTACCTGCTCCCAGCAACAAGATGCAGAGAGAAGGGGGAGGGATGGCAGGAAGCGAAATGCACTCGCTCTGAGCTCACGGCTTTTGCCCGGTTTAAATCTGGTTCCCGTCCCAGTGTTCAAAGCACGTTGCCGTTTGATTCTTGCCATCTCATCTTAGAAGACTTTTCCCAAGGTGGGGGTGGGGATAGTTCTAAAGCCAGAGATGCAGGAGGCGGAGGGTTTATACAGGCAGATACCACAGGCTTCCAAGCTAAGTGCCTTAGCAGGGAAAGCTCCTGGCTGCTGCTGACATTTCTCAGACAGGAGATCAATAAGTGGGCAGAACTTGAAAAGCAAATCGGGCTTCCACCTGCCCTAGGGAACCCTCAGCAACTGTCATGGCAGAGGAGGCATCCCAGAGGAGGCCGGGAGAGACAGGGGGACTCAGATCGCCTTGATAAAGGTGAGATGGGGGCCAGGGAAATCAGGACTAGCCAAGGAGATGAAAGGAGAAATGCTGTGATCCCCCCGCCCCACCCTTCCTTCACAGTTCTTGCTGAGTATGTTAAGAACCCTGACTTCTGCCTCCCAGGTAAAACCAGACACTTGGAGATGGGTTGGCAGCTGATGTGGCTTTTCCAGCCCAAATGAGCCTGACCCGAGCATGGAAAACGGCCCCAGCCGAGAGACCCTGTATCTGTGGTTGGGTCCCTCCAAATTCTCTGCCGCACTAGCACTCACGAAGATCTCTCTATGCTCCACTCAGGTCTGCAAAGGAATTTTCTATAGCGGACTAGAGTTTTCTTATAAGCCGAACATGCCTTTGCATGCGTGTGTGTGTCCATGGGAGGGCACATGCACACATGTGGAAGTGGGCTACAGAACCAGAAGTGAGTATTAAACTTGGCTCCCATCTGGTAAGCCTGGTCCACTCCAATCAGTTAAACAATCTCTTTTGGAAATTCAGTCTCCTTTGCTTTAAATAGTTATTCTTTCCATTTTGCTCTCCCTCTCTTGATCCTCTCCAAGATGGCACCTGGGTATGGGGAGGGTGTATGCCACGTCCTTATGCTTATGGGGGTCAGGATCCATTCAGTGCCACTGCCACTCTCTGGATCTTTCATGTCTCCACAGCAATAGACTTTCACAAGGCTGACAACGATAGTTAGTGATCATGCAGTATCCTTTCCCAGGGCCTTGTGATCCTCCCTGCCGACCCGGGCCCTCCTCAGCCCTGGCTGCTACTGAAGACCCCCTGAGGCATGGCCATGACCCCTGTTTAGTCTCTGGTTCAGGTAGCCCAGCCAGGACTCTTGACTCTAGGATCTTTTTCACTCCACGGTGAACTCTTTCGCAAGTGTCTTACCAACATCTGTGTCCTCCTAGAGGCCTGTAGGCATCTCTGGGATCTCTTGCATGCCAAATATTGCCCAGGATGACGCAGCAGTGCTAACTCAGACTTGCTCTTGGCTTAACCACTACCTGCCCTAGGTGATTGCAGGGATACCATGCTAGGTTGGCTCCTCCCGGAGTCCCAGACAGAGTGGATGACTTCTGTTCTTAGCTTTTGCCTTCACTCCCATCAGACAATTCTCCACTCTGAAACTTTTGTCCAGAGAGGGCCAGAAGGAGCCGATTTTCCTCTCTGTCTGGGACTCCACCCCACGTCACATTCTTTGTCTTCCTGACCCACACTTCCGCATGGTTTAGCCATAATGGCAAAGGCTGGACAGAGAAATGGCTTCCTTCTTAGTCTGGGTCCTCTTTAAAGGAGAGCATAACACAAAGTCCCGGTTGTAGGTAGTTTATTTAAGAGGTGATCCCAGCGACTAGGAGTGAATAAAAGGAGAAAGTGATTTAGGGAAAAAAGAAACAAGAATATAACAGAGGGCAGCAGGAGCTGGTTTCACAGGAAGTGTAGAGAATGCCTTGCAGAATTGTCCACTGGAAGGACAGGAGGCTGAGACATTTAGCCACTAGCTGCCATCTGACCCTGGTTGAGGATTGCCCTGGGAATGCTAACTCCATCCGACTTATGCAGTGTAAACACACACACATAGACCAGGCAAACTCCCGCATGGGTGGAGAAGGCCCAGGGGCAGAAAGAAGACGAATACTCTCAGCTTAAAGTGAATCTACCCACTGCAGCTGTGGCTGAAATTGGATGTGGGCCAAGGGGATGATGAGGGTCAAAATGAGGGGGGAATTTTTTTAGAACATATTACTTATTATAGTAACCTTAAAGATCTTCCCATCTAATCTCCTTGTTTTAAAGGGGGAGAACCAAGGCCCTAAGAAGTTGTGGTGTACCCAAGGTCAAAATAGTTGAATGCTGAGCCAAAAGTAGAACTTGGGTGCCAGAGACCCATGTAGAGCTCTGTGTGATGTATCACACAGATCCATTTAACCAATGATGATATATTTATTGACTGCATGTGGTGTTTATAGCATTGCAAAGTGTAAGACAAAATTCCTCTTTTCAAGAAATTTGTAACCTAGGTGATGAGGGAAGTTTGGTCTTTGGTCATCATATGTGCTTGTTAGAAAGGAGACCGGCTCATGTACCCTATTCAATCCAACAGAGCTCCAGAAACATAAGAAGAGACAAAAGGGGCCCAAAAAGTACAGTGTACCTGTGGTAAATATGCATTCAGCAAACTTTGAGTATTAATTTAGCTAAGGTGTGGAACCTCAAGAAAGCCCCCCACAATCCCCGCCTTTTGACATTTATGCCTTTGTGAAATCCTCTCTACCTTGAGTGTGAGCCAGACCTAGTGACTCACTTCTAACAGACAGAATACGGCAGAAGTGATGGGATGTCACTTCCAAGATTAGGTTATGTAAAGACTGGCTCCCCTTCTGGGTGCTTTCTCTCACTCACTCTTGTGTTACTTGCTCTAGGAGTAGCCAGTGTAGGAGCAGTCATGTCGTAAGGCAACCCTGTAAAGAGACCCATGTGTGTAAGCTTGGAAGCAGATCTTCTGAGACCTGCCAACAGCCACGTAGGTGGCCTTGGGAGCAGAGCCTCCCTCCCTTAGTCGAGCCTTGAGATGGAATTGCAACCTTGTGAGGGGTGCTGTGCCAGAGGACCCAGCTAAGTCACGTCCAGATTCTTGACCCTCAGAGACTGTGAGATCAATGTGGGTTTTTTGTTTTGTTTTGTTTTTTCAGCCACTGTGTTTTGGAGTAATTTGTTATACAGCAATAGCTAACTGATACAGAAGGTATGGCATTAGAAGTTGGCAGTGAAAGTATGAGTAGTATATGGACTTAGGAGCAAGTAACAGATATCTATTCAAACTATCTTAAGAGAAAGGAGCACTTATTGGAAGGAGTTGTGGTTATCTCCCAGAACCCAAGGGCAGGAAGTGCAACAAGACTCATAAGGAATGGAACCAGAACTTAAAATCCATTGGGAAATGGGTAGTGAGCCCCTTTTTCCTGACTCTCTCTATGAGGCCCTTAAATCTGTCTGTCTCACCAACTAGCATTTTCTGTTTCTTCTTGTACATGGGAAAAATTGGACATACCTGGAGGGCCTTCCATTCTCTCCATGTAGGCACAATAGATACTTACTTGAATTCCCAATTCTTATAAGAGAATTATCAAATAGTACATCTTAGATCAGCTGTCTATTTTTAGTACCTCCTACAGAGGCTAGCAGATGGGATTATGGGGCTGGGTCCCGCTCAGAAGGGACTTTGAGAAAGTCTGGGAAATGCAGATGAAGTAACCAACAAATTACTTGAACTGCCTTCAAGAAGCTTGCAATTGGTATGAGTGGGCCGAGGAGAAAGGAATCGGAACTGTGGAGCCTTTTACTGGCACAGCCTTAACTGGAGGACCAGGAGTCTAGTAAGAGAACCATGTTCCAGGGTCTAGGCAGGTGTTTTCTCAAGAGCCAGCACTCTTAACTGGGCTTCAGTTTCCTCATCTATATGATGAGCATGTTGACCCCAGGTGATCTCTAATGGCCCTGCCAGCTTGGAAGTTCAGTGTCTCTAAGAGAAAGAGAAAGCAGAGTTGACATCTCCAGACATCCTCATGGAATTGTGGTGTCTGGCATGGGATGACCAGATGGCTTAGGTCTCTGGCATGTGCCAAACTTGCTCAGCACAGGGAGAGGGCAAGGTGAGGTCAACAACTGAGGTCGGTGGCCTTAAGAACAATCAAACTACAGTGTTTCAGCTTTTAGAACAAAAGCTGTGTTTAAGGGCAAAGACACAGATACACAGAATTTTACAAGCAACTCCGTGGCCTTGAGCCTTGTGTGATCAAAGACTACCTGGAGAATTGACAAAGCAGAACATTTTAAAAATTGAAAACCCATTTTACCCCCAAGGTTGTGCTGTCTTCTTGCAGAGGTTTCTTGGGATGACCACAGTTGCTCTTCAGCTGATAGCTAGGTCACACCCACAGGTAGTGTTGGTCTCGTGCACCCACCCTCCCACTTTTCCATCCTTAACACACACACAGACACACACACACACTCACCCCCCACACATTCTCCCGAGTCTTGGTCTCAGTCATTCGTCTCCATGCTTTCTCCCAGCCACTCAGAGCTCAGCGTGCTCCTGACCTCATCACATCCGGAGAGCAGCACCCATCAGCCTGCTCCCTGCCTTGTGTCACTGCATGTCACTGCCTCGTTCCAGTGTTAGTAGAGATTTGGGGGTTTGCTTTATTAATCTCAGTGTAGAAACGCCCTCCTATCCTTCACATTGCCATTAGCTGGAAGGAGGAATGGGTGGAAATAATTACCACTGTGCAGTTCAGGCCTCAAATAGAAGCTGAAACTCAGGTCTGGAATCTGATAAGAAGGTGCATTTCTAGGAAACAGGACTTGCGCAGGGAATACCAATTTAATGTGACAGATGTGCTTCTCCTTCCCTGTTTTTCCCCTTTCACAAAGCAAAGCAGTGTGTGCTAAGGGGCTGCGAACCTGGCCCCTTTGTGAGAGCGGGAAGCCACCTCCCTTACCAGTGAAGATTAATTAGTTAATGCCTGTTAAATGCTTTGAAATGAAGTATCTTCTGTACCCAAATAGTCCATCTGATCATAGCCCTAGGTCTGATATCACAGGCGGGAAATGTAGTTCCTGGCTGACATCACAGCTGTCAAAGTGGGCCTTTCTTTGTGGGCCCTCTGATTGCTGCTTCCTTGCTAATCAAAGGAGGACGCGTGGGAAAAGGGAAATGGCACTAGAGCCTTGCCCGATGGTGAGGGATGGGAAGGGAGGGGACAGAGAGAGAGACAGAGACACAGGGGCAAGACTCAGAGAAGAGGGAGGCAGGAGGTGGGGTGGGGAGGAGAGGGAGGGAGGGAGAGAGGCCGGGGAAGGAGGGAGAATTCCAGTTATTCTCAGGATCGGAGATTGTAGCCGACTCTTACATTTCTGTGAAACCTGCTGAAAACAAGTGTAGTCTTGGAAAAGATAAGGTTTACTCTTAAAAATAAAAGCTGCTTTTCCAAGTTAAGATGTCAGGGATTGTTTTACTTGGCTTTGCTTTATCTGTTTACTTATTTGGTTAGGAGATTGCTTGGTTGGCTGCATTTTGTTGTTTCAGTTTAAAATTCAACAAAATAGGATGTTGTCGTATTTTGCCATGGTGGCTTTTTCTTTTGGCCTGAAATGTGGCCTGATTACTGGCCTCAGCTGTGGGAAGATGCAGGCCTTCCCTCATGTTAATGGAAAGTCCAGCCTGTCTGGACACCCTTGGACTCTCCGTCTTGGAAAGATGTGTGCTTGGCGGTCACTCCAGCTGCCCTCTGGTTGCAGGCAGCTGAGACTTGCTCTTCCCCATTGGTCATGCTGAGCCTGCTGAGTTGGATTCCGTTCTTGATCTGTGCGGGAGAGGACACAAGGCAACTTGGAGATAGCAAAGATAACAGGCAATGACAAGAAAGGTTTCTTGTCAGGGAAAATCTGACAAAGAGGAGGTGTGAGTCTGTCAGTTATCCACCCTGGAGGCTGTCAATGCCAAGGCCAGCAGATGCTCACCCAGAATGAACTGCAAGATCATTCATTCATTCATTCATTTATCCTTTTTCTCTCTCTTTCTCTTTCTCTCTCTCTCTTTCTCTTTCTTCATTCATTCATTTTCCATTTCTTTTATTATATGTTCATCCATTCACTCTGCATTCATTAATTAAAATAGCTATTCATTCTGCATTTATTATACATCTATTCTTTCGACAAACATGTATTGAGTATCTTCTGTGTACGTACTATTCTAGGTTCTAGACTTACATTGATCTGAAACTAACACAATATTGTAAATCAATTCAAAAAAGATTTTTAAAAAGATACATAAGACAATGACGCTCACTTAAAGGAATCAAATATATACCCAAACAACCATAATATGGATGAAGCATAATACTTGTCCTAATAGAGGTACCAATAAAGTTCTCCGGGAGCTCAAACAGGAAGGGCTGCATCCAGCTGGAGGGAGTGCAGAGACTTTGTAGAGGAGATGGCATTTGAGCTGAGCCTAGAGAGATGGAAGGAATTTTCCCACATGGCTGTAGGGGATTGGCAAGAAATACAACTGGCAGCAGTTCAAGGAAGGCCATGGAGGCAAGATGTTGGATGAACACCAGGAAGGGCAGGCAACTCAGAATGCCTGGAGCCCTGGGCAGAGAGAGCAGGGTCAGGAGACGGGGCAGAAGGCTGGAGAGCCCCAGGAGACTGCACTACTTTGCTCTCCAACATGGCCCACCACACCCAGTGCTGGGATGGAGGGTGGGTCTCCTGGAGTCTTTTCCCATCAGCCATTCAGCCTAGATGAATTTGTCACATTCGCTATTTTTTAATCAAAGAATCATGTATCCTAGTCCAAGCTTGTACAGTAAAATGATTAAGAGCGCTGGGTCTGGGTTTTACATTTCACAGACTAATATAATGGTTTAAAAATCAAGGGGACTGCCATAATGATGTCAACTTTTAATTTTGGCAAGAAAGAATATACTCGAAATTTGCCAATTTGCTATCACCATCTGTGGTGAAGACTGCTAATTGCCTACCAAGTATCCATTTTCCTCTCCTCCCTGATAAACAGAATACTATTCTATTTGGGACAGCAATATGGCCAAATCTAAACCACACTTTCCAGCCTATGTTGGTCACTGGCTAGAGCATCTGGGACAGCTCTTAAAGGGGGCTGACTGGTCAGCATGTATTTTTCCCCTTCCTCTCTGGTTCCGTCTTCCAGGCTAAAATCCCGACCTTTGGGAGACCACATGCACAGGCATCAGGTTGCATACGGGGCTCACTCCAAGGAACTTGTAGCTTTCCATAGGAAGCAAAAAGCAGCACGTCCACTCCGTGCTTAGAACCCTCCAAATCTCTCTTGGTGTTTCTAGTTCCTTCCATTGCTGCCCTCCCCATGTTTGACCCTTGTAGGTGTGTGAGGGGAGTGAGCATGTTAGCATCTGACCTCCGGCCGTTTTCTCTCTTTCTGAGACTCCAACTTCCATCACCACGTGAGCTTTCATTTGCTTTTCTTGTCTGGTAGTAACTGCCCTTGAATGATGGCCTTTTCATTTCATAGATGGCACTGTGCCTTTTGTTATCAGTGAATGTTCAGCCAAGACAGCATATAAAGCGCTCTAGGTATTTCAAGACAGAGGAAGCTTGATACATAGAATTGGTTACCAAAGTATTGAATGGGCGAGGGGAGAAAAAGTCTGGTGGGCACCATGATGTTCCACCCACAACTTCCTGAAGGAAGGTCTTGTCCCAGCTGCTGAGAGTGTTGTGGGTGCTGGGGGCAAAAAGCTTCCAGCTGTCAGCTCCCTTCAGGGTGAGCCTCAGCTGCAGAGAGCACTCATCCAAGGCCACACCCTCCTGGGGTGCCATTTTGGCCACTGCCAGGTGCCTCGGATGGGCCCTATATACTCTGGATGCCCCTGTGGGGCTGGCCAAGGCTTGGTCAGACCAGCATCGCAGTTTGACTTCTCCCTCTACCCGATCTGCTGCCTCCTGCTCCCTCCCACAGATGTTGATCCTTAATAAATAGCCTGCATGCCAAACTCCACATCAGCATCACCTTCCAGACAACCCACCCTATGATGTGAGGTAAGCCAAGGATTAGTAACTCACTGCAGAAAGTCATGGACGCTACTCAGCTGGGCGAAAGAGGGTAGGAGGTGCATCACCAGAGCCCGGAGGCCTGCTCATTGCTGACACAGCTGGAGTGTTTGGTGGAACAGAGCCACTGCTGAAGCTCCAGAAGCCCCTCTAGAATCACCAAAGTCACTAGAGCCTGGAGCTGCCCACCACTGATAAAAATGCCTCCATATAAAAAAAAAAAAAGGAAGGGAGGGAGGGAGGGAGGGAGAGAGAGAGAGAGAGAGAGAGAGAGAGAGAGAGAGAGAGAGAGAGAGAGAGAAAGAAAGAAAGAAAGAAAGAAAAGAAAGAAAGGAGGAAAGAAAGAAAGGAGGAAAGAAAGAAAGAAAGAAAGAAAGAAAGAAAGAAAGAAAGAAAGAAAGAAAGAAAGAAAGAAAGGAAGGAAGGAAGGAAGGAAGGAAGGAAGGAAGGAAGGAAGGAAGGAAGGAAGAAAGAAAGAAAGAAAGAAAGAAAGAGAAAGAAAGGGTCTTCTATCTCCTTCTCACCTTCCCAGTCACTCAGCATTTCTTCCCTTTAGAAGAACCTGCCAGGAAGCCAGCTGGCAAAGGAGTCTGGGAAATTGGTTTTGCAGGGTTCCAACCCTGAGTGGCACAGGGCAGATCTAAGAAGGGCAGAAATGGAGCTGAGAGAAAAAGAGGCAAATGACTGGTGATAAACCCCCACCTCAAGAAGGAAAAAGGGGAGGGATGAGTTTCCAGATGAAGCCCCAGATCTGGATGACATCTTGACTGTGGCCCCATGAAAGACTCTGAAGCAGAGGACCAAGCAAGCCACACTCAGACTCTCAACCTCCAGACACTAGGAGATGAGAAACACACCTTGCTTTAAGCTGCTAATTTTGTGCTAATTTGCTACAAAGCAATAGATGACTAATACAGTGGGTACTTAACAACTTGGGGTGGGAGAAGCCCAGAAAAGCATCTTAGCACATGTTTGGAATAAAGAATAACGCTTCACTACATAGCAAAGGGAGCGAGAATATTGCAGGTAGAGAGAATAGCAAATACAAGCTGCCTGGTATGTTCTGGGATCTACAAGCAGTTGAGTATTGCTAGACTGCAAAATGTAGAGTACATCCAGGGCAAGAGATGAAGCCATGAAGTCAGGAAAGCTAGACCGTGGTTCTCAGAGTGGAATTAGAATCAACCAAGAAGCTTTCAAAATACTGATGCCTGGTTTCCACCTCCAGAGATTCTATTGTAATAAGTGTGGGTTGCTGTGTGGACATAGGGGTTTTTAAAAATTCTCCAGGTGACAGAGGAGGGACTAGAGTGAAACAGATGAGGCACTTGCCTTGGGTACAGAATCTAAAGGGACACCAAAAAAACACAGCCATCAAGATAAATCATATTTGAATGTAATAGTTTAAAAAATAAAAATTAATGCAAAAACTCCACAAACAAAATATAAAAATTTTAAATAAAGGCAGAATCCTCAGGTGTTCTAACGGGCAGCCAGCATTTCTGAGAACCACTGTTCCAGACCCTGAAGGAACCTGTGTGCCTTCCCATAGATCTTGGGATTTGTACCGGGCAAAGGAACCAGGCAGGCTTGGGTCTCAAGCGTCAGGGAGACATGGTCAGATGTATGGTTTTGGAAAGTTCTTTTGACTGCTGGATGATATGTAAGTGGGGAATGAGGGGTAGGTGTGGTGGGCTTACAAGACAAACTAGCTGGAAAGAGACTGTATAAATGCTACTGGAAAGTGAATGTAAACTAAAATCACTCAGTAATATCAAGGAGGACGAGGAGTAGAAGAAAGAGGCAGCGGGGTGCTGGAGCTGGCTGAATTAGCTTGCAAGAACGGCTTGTGTCCATCTCTTCTCCAACTCCACGTTCAGTGATGTCATATTGGTAGTTTGAAATCAGCAGCGGTGAAGGTATTTACACCAAAGAAATTAGCAAACACTGCCAATCATAGGTGGTTGGGTTTAGTTTTGTTTTTGTTTTTGTTTTTCTTTTTTTTTGGTAGAGTCAGTTGTTACACATTCACCAGTACATCCATGACTGAGAGTCATGTTTGTCAGCAATCGAGAGGACTTGGTGATGAGTTAGACATGGAGGGTAGAGGGATAGAAGGACTAAAGTGACCCACAAGATGACTGCATGGAGCCAGCCACTCAATTGTGAACTCTAAGAAGAGGGAATTGGCCCAGGGTTAATTGTTAGCTGCAAAGGGCGGTATGCAGGGAGGCATCTGAGGTCGCCCTTAGTCTCGTAAGCTCAGCAGCTGGAAGGAATATTTCTATGGTGTCTTTTATTATAGTTCAAAGCAGTTCTGACGAGCCACAGGCCCTGAAAGATTTAGGGTATGCTAGAGGACACTGAGAGACAAGCTGACTAGGAAGAAATTCAAGCCTCCTTTCTCTCATCCCTTGGTCTGTGATTTTGTGTCTGGGGAGGAACCGTGAGCATCACTCATATAAAGCTGGTGTTCACTCGTGCACCATGGAAACATCGCAGGATTAATATTATCTGGTTAACTAGGAATTAGGCTGGAAAAGACAAACAAACTTATTTACAAAACAGAAACAGACTCACAGACATAGAAAACAAACTTATGGTTACCAGGGCAGGAAGCGGGTAGGAAGGGATAAATTGGGAGTTCCGAGATTTGCAGATACTAACTAATATACATAAAGAGATAAACAACAAGTTCATACTATATAGCACAAGGAACTATATTTAATATCTTGTAGTAACTTATAGTGAAAAAGAATATGAAAATGAATATATGTATGTTTTTATATGACTAAAGTATTATGCTATACACCAGAAATTGACACATTGTAAACTGACTATACTTAAATTTTATATATATATATATATATATATATATATATATATATAAAGGAACTAGGCTGGGAATGTATTCTAGGGGCTAGCCTGCCAAGATGTTGTTGGCTACCTAGGACAGTTTATTAACCCTCTTTAGTTCCTGATTTTCTTTATCTGTTTGATGGACTTACTAGTCTTTCCCATCTTACGGTGTGATTGTGAAGATAAAATGAGATAATAGCTATTAAGAGTCCTCTAAAAATTAAAAGAAACTCTTCGAATACAGTGTATGGTCACATAATTATGAAAATCATCATTATGCCAATAACATTATGCTAATCACCTAGTAACTTTCAAAGACTTGGATGGACCACTGTAAAGTCATGGAATCCAGGCTCCTAGGAGGATTTGGAAAGCTCTTTAAGTTTAAATTCTATGGATGGCAACTAAAATTTTGGTTTATTTTTTGCTTCCTTCTTCCTTCCTTTGGAATTTAAGAAACTATTGCTCTGCCTCAAAGAGAGGTAATTTATTTGGTTTCATGATAAGAAATTTCAGCTTAGCTTGCCTACTTGCATTTGAGTTCAAAGTTTTTCTAGGTATATTATCATTTAAACTGGAGGGAAACAATCTTCCTTAACTAGAGCATGGCCCATGACCTTGCCTACATGATGGGCAGCTAATCCACTTAGAACCAGTGACTCGCTTTGTATAATTTATAAGACCCCATGAAAAGACAGGCCTCCATAGATTAATATTTCAGCTGTCTTCCCTTCCATTTCATCCTCTGGATGTGGCAGCAACAATCACATGAATCATTCCTGAACTGAGTCGATATCAAACATCCGGAGCTTCATCTGCATTCGATGAAGGTTCGGCTCATTCAAGGGAAGTTCCTATAGGATTTCAAATACATGGATGATTTACCTTTGACACCTCTCACCCCATCCTGGCTGTGGTGGTTGAAAAAAAAAAAAGCTTTAAATTCTTTGACACTCCTCTTACTTAGAGATGGGAGTCTAGGTCCCCTCCCCTTGAATCTGGGCAGGCTTGTGACTGCTTTACCCAACAGAGTATGGTAGAAGTATGTTATGTATGTGACTTCTGAGACTGGGTCATAAAATGCCATACAGCTTTTTCTATGGCTCTTGAAATGCTTACTCTCTAAATACTCTCTCTTGATGCTCCCTCTCAGAACTCACCTGTCATGCTGAGAGAAGCCCAAGCTACAAGGAAAGGCCATATGTAGATGCTTTGGTCAACCATCCCAGAGAAGCCCAGCCTTGGAATCATCTCAGCTCAGGTACCATGCATTGCATATAAGTGAAGAAATCTCCAGTTGATTCCAGACTCCAATCATGGATTCACCCACATTGTGGAATACGGACCTGGTAGAGCAGGAACAAGCCACTCCTGCTATGCCCTGTTTGAAATCTTAACCCAGAGAATCCATGGGCACAACAAAATGGTTGTGGTCTATGCCACAAAGTTTGGGCTGGTTTGTTACACAGCCATAGATAATTAGAACACTGGCTGACTAGGATACTGTTTCTCTTCCTTTCCCAAGTCCATAAGAAATTACTGGTGTGGTCAAAGAGGATAAATTTCTTCAAAACAAGAAAACTGTTCTATGCTTCTGGCTAAAGTACTAAGCCAGTCCCTTGGTGGGAGCTCTAGATTGTTCTTCCCTGTGTGTTGGCTTCTTGGTAGAAAGACCAGTTCTTGGTGTTGAATTTCCTTTCTATGTCCTGTTTTTACAAGTTGTCAATGATTTATTCACTAATTCATTTATTTATCCAATAAATGTTAATCAAGCCCCTTCAACAGAGCAGGTCCTCTTCTAGACGCTCAGGATGTGACGGTGAGCAAAACATATATGATTTCCATCTTTCTGGAGATGGAGTTCAATGCAGAGGTCTTAATCTTTTTTGTGCCACAGATCTTTCACATCTGCTGAGGTCTGTGGACCCTTGCTCAGAATAATGATTTTTAAGTACATAAAACACATAGGCTCACAAAGGAAACTGTATTGCAGTAGTTACCAAAATATTTAAAAACACATTTGTAATATAACGATATATATATTTCTTTATGGATGCATGAAATAATGAGATACAGTGATGAGTCTAATAAGTTTTGAGGTAGTGATGAGTCAATATAATATGTTGAGATGCTAGCAAAAACTGTATTATGAATATAGCTGTGATTTTTGTTGGTGAGAAAGTCACAGGTATATACTGTGACTATAAATACTACTGTGGTTTATTGTCTACATACCTAATAGAAGGAAAAGCTAAATTTTAGTAAAATTTAGTGAAAAGAAATATGTGAACTTTTTCTTACCCAAATTAATAAACTTCCTGGATTCTGTAGTCCATAGGTCCTAGGTTAAGAACCCTTAGTTTGGGGCATAGACAGACATCAAGCAAATAACAGCACCAATATATAATAACAAACTGTGATGCCTGCTATGTGAATGTATCAGTTTCCTGAGACTGCTGTAACAAATTACCACAAAATTGGTGGCTCAGAAGAAAAGAAAAAACCCCAGAAATTTATTCTCTTTCAGTTCTGGAGTCTAAAAGCACAAAATCCATATCCCTGGGCCGTGTTCCCTCTGGAGGATCTAGGGGAGAATCCATTTATTGTCTCTTCCAGCCTTTGGTGGATGTTGGCACTCCTTAACTTGTGGCCACATCACTCCAGTCTTCAAGGCCAACATCTTCAAATCTCTCTGTTCTGCCTTCACATTGCCTTCTCTGTGTGTATATCAAATCTCCCTCTGGCTCTCTCTTATAAGGACATTTGTGATTGCATTTAGGGCTCACCTGGATAATCCAGAAAAAGCTCCCCATCTCAACATCCTAAATTTAACCACAACTGCAAAATCTTTGCCAAAAGAGGTAACATTTACAAACTCCAGGAATTAAGATGTGGGTATCTTTCAAGGGGCCATTTTTCATCCCACCATGGTGACCCAGAGTCCTGATTCAAGCTGCAGTTGGTGATGTCCCAGGGATAGTTTCCCTTACGCAGAGACTTTGGACTGATAACTGAAGGAAGAATATGAGTAACTAGATAAAAGGGGTGTGCAAGGCAGGTGAGGTTGTTTCAGATAGGCACACAGGCAGACTAGCTCAGGCAAAAATCCAGAAGCTGGAACATCTATGCCACATCTGGGTGTGGAGGGTAGATGATGTATCTAGGGCCCAGAGAGGGCCCAAGTGGAGTGCTGAGAGATGCCCAAGAGAGGTCAGTGGGAGCCACATCGTAAAGCATCTCATAGGCTTTGGTTATAAGGATTTCCCTTATAGAAATGAGAAGATATTAGAAGATTCTATAGGCTGAATGTTTATGTCCTCCAAAATTTCATACGTTGAAATCTTAACCCCAAGGGGATTATATTAAGAGGTAAGACCTTTGGTAGCTGACTAGTTCATGAGAGTGGAGCCCTTGTGAATGGGATTAGTGCCCTTATAAAAGAAGCTTGAGAGAACTCCCTTGCCCCTTCCACATGTGAGGACACAGTAAAAAGGTGATCTGTGAACCAGGTAACACGGTAAACCTGCCAGCAGCTTGATCTTGGACCTTCAGCCTCCAGAACTAATAGAAATAAATGTCTGTTGTTTATAAGCCACTCAATATTCTGTTTTAGCAGCCCAAACTGACTAACAGGGGTGTCATGTGCTCAGAGCTGGGATTTTGAAAGCTCACTCTGGTTTAAGTGAGGAGAATAGATTATGGGATGGAGGGTTGCAAGAATGAGTGGTAAGAAGAACCGGTTAGAAGATGTGGCAGGGTCCCAGACAGAGATGACAGACTACTTGGTCTAGAGGTGATGGAGGTAGGAAAAAATTGAGAATAAATCAATGGACCTGTTAAAAAGTTCGGTGACTCAGGACACAGTATAGGTTTGGTTAATTGCAGAAAAACTTGGGCAATACAAAATTTTAATGTGTGTAAGTATGAGTTTCAGTTTACAAATCTGGATACAAGAAGTGAAATGTATCTTTATTTTACTAAATTCAACTCAATCTGATCTGAGCTGGTGAGAAATTCAATCTCAGCTACTATTAATTCTACATGCCCCTTCCCAAGGCTGTGTGAAAGGTTTGAGTACTTTATACAGATGACATTTGAGGAAGGAAGGGGTGTGTTTAGTACTCAGTAGTCACCACTTATATATGTATATCTTGCTGTTCAGTAGCTTGTTTCCCTGAAATTTCAAAGCAATCTATGCCAAAATGTATAGCTCTTTGGTTCTTTTTGGTAGGCAATTGTAGCCAAGAGAAACTTTGAGACAAGGCAACATTAGCTACTCTTCCTATAATCTTGTGAACAGAATGCAAGTCTTTAAAAAAAATTCTGTCACTTGCATGGACATAGACATTTATTAACTTTTTTAAAAGGAAAGCACAGGAACAATTCATACAACCTGTGGGCTTGGAAGCCCTGGGTCTCTCTCCTTTTCAGTGCTCCAAACACCACTTTGCTCAAAAGCTTTACTAGAGGCAAATCTCAAAACCAGAGGCAGGATTCTTGAATGATGCAATGGAATCTTTCCTGTTCAAGGTTGAATACAAGATCATTTAGAGCTTGAGTGTAGAGCTGACAGTGAAGGTGGGCTACAGGCCTTTCTAGCTTCTTATGGCCTGTTCATACTTCCATTTGGGTTCTCCCATGAGCCAAGTAGTCCATTTAGGAGGTGAAGGAACCACCAGTAGGAGAATGGATAAGTGAACCTCAGGAAGAAAGGCCAGCTGGTAAAAGGTATGTTGTCAAGCCCATTAGCATTGTAGGTAACTAGAGGTTAAATCTGTAGGAAGAATACTTGGAGCCAGTGTAGAACACAGGACTCAAAGTTATCACATCTGAGGGGCAAGGGAGCTGGGGTGTTTAGACACCAACTCTGGTTAATTATCAGCTGAGGGCTACTCAAGAGGCATTAATTTCCTGGCACTTGTGGTCAGACACACAGGCAACAAAGTAGACTTCAGTGACAAAAGCAAGCTCATAGGCCAGGCAGTACAGCTGCTGGCACTTGGCAGTGGGCTGGCATGCCCAAAGTGCATGGGCGAGGGGACCACAGGTGGCAGGCCAGCAGCATCTGCTACAGGTAAGAAGACAGCCCATTTCTGGCAACCCTCCTTCTGTCTCACAAGTCACTAAGTCCACCAAGGAAAACCCATTTCTGATCCTCACTATATACTAATTAGGAAAGCCTCAAGTGTTGATTGGAACACTAATGATGTGCTTGAAGGAGCCACCCTTGGAAGGTGACCTTTTTGATCTAATGTTTGCTGAGTACTCCTGGAGTGGGGGGGTCTACAACAGGCAACAGTTGGCCCTAGAGCTGAAGCTCAAACTATCACATGCATCCAATCACATGGTCTATGCTGGACAGACATCATCATACTTGCCATCCCAGAGCCCTTCAGTTGGAGGATCTGACTCTACTCAGTCACTGTGTGTGTGGGAACAGGGCTTGAGTGCCCTTCTGCTAGCAGGACCTGCAAGAAGCCAGTCCCTTTCATCAGCGAGTCCCCAACAGTCTCTAACCCTCTTCCTTCCTAAGGGGGATTTTGCCTTCTTAAAACCTTTGACCTCTAATATTCTCCCCCATTTCCTCACGCCCATCCCTCCTCCCCCTTCCTCACATGCACAGATGCACACTTTGTCCAGGGCAGTTCTTTTCAGTGGCTGTAGGTTTCTGTAAAACAACAGACTGGAGTAACATTTCCTATTCCATGTCCTGGGACCAGTATACTCAATTTTCAACCATTCCACACAGAGCCCCTGAGGCAAAGGAGCACCTGTCTATTCTTCCTGGGGTGGGGGGAACTGGAGAAGGAAAAATACCTAGAGCAGCAAGGTCAAACTGAAAATTAATATCTTAATAAATTGTCCTGACACATTGGTGTAAAACTTGTGCTTGTTGCTTTCCTTAAAAAAAAAAAAAGGTAATTTAAAAACACGTAACATAGATTGATGCTTCCCCAGCACCAGTACCAGTTCATTGGATGTCTCCCCTGTTTTAGGGTCTATGACAAGATCAGTATACACATTGTCATCAGATGTTCGTGAATCTTATGTGAGGCATGATTATCTCCTTTTTACAGATAAGGAAACTGATTTTCATAGGGATTCTTTTAAAAAACACCATTTCTTATAATCACAAAAAAAAGGTAATTGGCAAGAAAATTAAAAAGCTCGAAGAAGGAAATAGAAATCCTTATAATCCCTCAATCCATAGATTACAATTTAGAGTATTTTGATTACATCACTCCCATCTTTTTTTGGTGTCCATTTGCGCATATATTTTGAAAAACCAAAATTGGGCTCTTTTGGTAGCAATCTTTTAAATGGATCCTCTGAGAACGCTGAAGGACAATTTTCTGACATAGATTTTCTTGAGCTGGAAACGAAATCTTCACCAGGGCAATCCAAAAGCATGCAGCCTTCAAATTATTCATGGTGTGAAGAGATGTGTGGTGAAAAGAGGAGGGGGCGCTTAATTGTGCAATTTTTGTGGGCTCTTTGTAAGACTCTTGGCCTGCAGCTTACAAACCCTTTGCTTAGTTTGCTAAATAGCCCTTCTCACTCGGCCCGGGATCTTCCATCTGACTGAGCATCAGCAATTTCGATTGTGTTACTTTAAAATTTGAGGCCATTCTCATCAGTTGTCTGGGACCATAACAAAAATCTACACATTTGATTCTCCCTCTTTTCTACTTTCTCCAATATGGACTAGTTTGAGAACTCTCATTAAGTAGAAAACAACATTTTTAGAGTGGCTCTCAAAGGCTAAATGGAAAGAAAAGAAACAGTTCTTGAGTCTCCTCGCCAGGCTCCCACAAGCCCACGATTGTCTTGGGTGTGAGTCCCAGCTGAGCAAGTACATTCCCCGCCTGGGGCAGAGACCGGGCCTGGCTTCTTCCCAGCCCTCCTCATTGTGATGGGAGGCTGAGACCCGCCACTGTCACAGTGGTGGGAATGGGGAAGACTGGGAACCCCACGCAATGAGGAGTGGGTGGCCTCGCCCCTAGCAACCAGGCTGTCTGTGGCTGCAGTTCCTTTCAGAGGCACTCATAGCCTCCCTCCCCTGCTTGCTTCCTTGCTACAGACCATAACAACCCAGGCTGTTTAGAGCAGGGACTGTGTCTGACCTATTTTTGAGTCAGCGCCTAACATTGCTCAAAGTATGTTTATGGAATGAATGAATGAACGAATGATCTAACTTCCATCGCACCAAGGCACTTCCACAAGGCGACAGGCCCTTTGACCTTCAATGAGCCAAAAGCATAAGATGTATTTCACAATATCCAGCCCTATGGAATCCCAATGCTAGATTAAACAAACTTCTTGCCCCAAAGCCAACCAGGGCCAGAGACCCCTATCATGTTCAACTTCTTGTTTTCATTCCCCCATGTCTAGTTTGCCACCAGCTGACCTCAGAAGAGGAACTTGGAGCTGGCCTCCAAGTTGCTTGTCAACCTCACTAGCCACTTTAGCTAGGATTCTCATCCCATCTCTCCAATCACAGTGGGATCTAACCAATCTTGGAGTAAAACACTGCCATCAAATGAAATTTTGCACAAAAACCCAAGATGTTAAACTGGAAGCTTGGATGGAAGCTGTTGCTCTGGATAAAGGTGATGGTGTCCCACATACCCTCCTATGCTAAATCTACTGTCATGTGAAATCTTGGCTTCTCGGGATACACTTTGAAACCAACTGACCAACACTTCTTCAACAGCCTTGTACCTGGTTTCCCTGCCTTAGCTTGATAAAATGAACATCTAATCATGCAACAGTCCTGCTTAAAAACGTATTATTACAGATAGGAAAACCATCCTAAGCTCTTAGCTTGCATGCAAAGTCCTCTTCCATCTGGCCCCAGCCTGCATTTTCAGACCAATTTCCCAGTCTTTGGGTTCCAACCTCTTTAAACTACTCACTCATCCCTGAATACCCAAAAACTTTTCACAACCCTGTCCCTTTACATATGATATATCTTCACCCAAGGATATTCTTTACTTTGATTTTTGTCATTCAAATTCAACAGATTCTTTGGGGTCTCCCTCTTGTACTGTTTCTTCCATTCAGCCTTCTCTGAGGACCATTTATGTTCTTTCTTCCTTATTGATTGCAGGTTTCTTAGGGACAGGGACTGTGTGCCATTCAATGCTGTACTCCCAAGTGCCTAGCACAGTGCTTAGTATGAGAGCAAATGATCAGTACATGTTGGTTGAATAAATGAATGGCTCATCAAATGCAAGAATAGATCATTGTTGGCTGAAAGATGGATCCCCAGAGAAGCTGAGATTCAAGCTGAACTCTGAAACACAGAAGGATTGGTATCAAAAGTGGAAACTGGGGAATGGGTATAATTCAGTGGTAGAACTCATGCTTAGCATGCACAAGGTCCTGGGTTCAATCCCCAGGACCTCCATTAAAATAAGTGAACACTAGTTGGAGGATTTTAATCCACTGCTGATTTTGTCTGAAGGAAGTCAGGATTATTGTCCTGGCTGGCCTTCATCAAGGAAGCAGACATAGGAACTGAGATAGGAGTCCCCAAAGTATTTATTTACCTGAGTAGACCCTGGGTTGGAATTTCCAGAGTGAATCTCATCCGCAATAAGCCATAGTCACTGTCTAATTATTCTCCATCTTCACCTCACCTAACCCAACACCCATCCATTTTCCACTCTTCTCACCTTGGGAGACTGCATCATCTTGCTCCTTTGCCAGCTGGTTTCTGATTATATTCTGACAGTGGGAAGCACTGGCAGGAGATCTGGAGCATGGGAGGAACGAACGTTCAGGGTCCCTTCTCCCTGTTTGATTCCGTGTCTTTGGCAGAGGCTGTGTCATTCAACTGTTGCTCTGTGGTAGGCAAAATAATGTTGCTCCCCGAACCTACTAACTTAGATTGGCAAAAGAAAGGATCTTTGTAGCTGTGGTTAAATGAAGGATGTTGCAATGGGTGATTATCCTGGATTATCTGGGTGGGCCCAATATAACCCCAAGGGTCCTTGAAGGGAAGGTAGGAGGATCAGAATCAGTAGTGGATGTGAGGATGGAAACAGAGATTGGAATGATGCAAGGCGTTGTTGCAGAAAAACGTGTTACAGCTCAGTGTTATAGCTCGGTGTTACAGTTCGGTGTTACAGCTCAGTTGTGACAGCAACCTGGATCCAGGCAGGAGACCAAGCAGCACTTGGAGAGTTGGAGAACTCAGGCTTATTACACCAGCGGGCCCAGAGGAGTTAACACTTCAAGCTCTGGACCCCGTCTGTAGGTTTACATAGGCTTTTATAGGCTGCCAGTTTACACTTTGCAACATCATATGCAAATAAGGTATAACAAAAGTTGACTAATTAGGAACAAGTTTTGTAGAAATGGACCAATCAGGAGAGATAGAAGTAACCAATCAGGAGTGAGGGAAATGGACCAATCAGGAGTGAGAGG
The DNA here is from genome assembly GCF_048773025.1 of Camelus bactrianus. NCBI lineage: Eukaryota > Metazoa > Chordata > Mammalia > Artiodactyla > Camelidae > Camelus > Camelus bactrianus. The sequence continues at coordinate 30,754,597 of NC_133575.1, forward strand.
AAGAACCAATCAGGAGTGAGCTCCATGCAAATGAAGTACTACAAATGGACCAATCAGAAGTTAGGGAAATGGACCAGTCAGGAGTGAAGGAAATAATCAATCAGGAGTGAGCTCAGGGAACCAATAGAATTTTAGGGGTAAGTTACACTTTTCTAGAAGTAAGCTGTTTCAGAGGCAAAAAGTGAGATAGAGCCTCTGGGCCAGGGAACCGGATGGTCCTGGCAGGAGAGTAGTGGCCCTGCCTGGGGGTCCTGCCGGTCTTCTTTTCTTTTATGGGGCTTCCAACCTCAGTGTGATGCAGGGAGTGTGAATTTTCATGCAATTTTGTACATATGTACATGGGGAGGAGGGGAAGGATGTAGAGCAAGGAGAGTGATCCTGTGGGCCAGGAAATGTGGGTGGCCTCTAGTAGCTGGAAAAAGTGAAGAAACAGATTGTCCCCTGGAGCCTTCAGAGGAAACAGCCCTTCTGATACCTTGATTTTAGCCTAATAAGACTCATGTCAGACTCCAGAACTGTAAGATAGTGAATTTGGGTTGTTTTAAGCCACTAAGTTGTGGTTAATTGGTTACAGTATCCATAGGAAACAATACAAGCTCCTGTTGGTTTGCCCCTTTTCTAAGGCTCTTCCTTCATGGCTCCCAGTCCTACTAGGGTCAAATAACTCTAATTATTTCCCTTCTTCTTGTTTCCTGCTTCTTGCTGTTAGGCTCTGGATGTCTCAGGATTCCTTGTTGGTTCCTGTAGCCCTCTCCGCATCTCTGTGAATTTTCCTTCCATTCAAGTCTCTTGAGCCACCTGATCTGGATTCTACTTCCTACTAGAGCTGTCTAGCTCTCCACCTCTAAGAAACATGGCAAGATGATTTCTCTGGTCTCAATGGGCATTCTCTCTGGGCTGAAGGGACCATGCACTATGCTGGGAGCACCTTCTCCGTGGAGTCTGACTTTCCCAGAGGCAAAAATGCCTGCTGGCCTCCACAGAGAAGTCTGTCAGAATTTGAAGGCATCAAGCTAGCCCAGCTAGCAGTGAAGCATGGAAATAAATCCTACTCTTCTTCTAGATTAAGGATTTTGAAACTTGGTAGTCCCTGAAGGGGCTCAGAGGTGAAGTCTGTGAAATGCCTGAAACTGTGAATTTTGTATGCGACTTTGTGCATATCTGCATGGAGAGGAGAGGGAAGAGTCTAGATCTTTCACTAACTAGATTGTCGGGGGAGCTGTGCTCAGCTGCCAGGGTCTCCCTCACTGTCTCAGATGGAGCAGATGCTTTCTGTGCCCTGTCCCACGTCCCCGTGGCACACCTCTGATTTCTGTGAGACTCTGGAGGCCAGTTCCTGTTATTGCAGGCTCCCTCCCACTTCATGTGTCTCTCCACTTTTCTACTTTAGAAGCTGTGGAAACATGGAGGAATAGCTTGGAAGTGTGGGGGGGTTAACACCTTGAGGGCAGAAGTCAGTGGATAAATGTCCAGTCACCAAGCTCTCACTGGACTCCTCCAGAATGCAATCTGTAGGCTTCACAGAAGTGCCTGCACCATCAAAATCCTGATGACGATGACACCTCAATGATGCACTCACGTATGGGCTTGCTCTCCTTCCCTGTCTCACTCTTCCTGCTTCTTCACTCCTGATTCCTGGGATGACCTCTAAAAGAAACTACCTGCATTCTGTTTCAGGCTCTGCTTTCTGAAAAAACAGACCAAGAGACCAGGGGAGTTTGACAGAGCCCCCAATTTGAGCTCCGCGTGTGGAGTATGGCCTCCCCCACACAGTCATGCCAGACTCTCGGGCCCACTGGTGCTTTAATAAAGCTTCCCTGTTTGACTGTGGAAGCCACAAAGTCCACAGCTGGAAGTTACTTCCATCGGAAGAGGGAACCATTTTTCTCTCTCATCTTGTAGGACCCAGAATGGCCAGCCCCTTCTCTCATTTGTGATCTTTGCCTCCCAACACCCGTCCCCAACACCCAAACCCACGCTTGCCAGCAGAAGCCGGAGGCACGGAAAAGTTCACCTTCGTCCTAGAGGAAAGGAATTCCACTGGGGCCTTAATTAGGCTTTCACTGCCTTCAGCTAAACATTCCAACATCTGCTGTTGTTATCACCGGAACACCTCAACCAGATCTAGCACATTTCATGGATGGGAGTAATGTGACGGGAAGAAGATAAGGAAGGGCTGAATCCACTTGGCAGCCTGGCTGGAGGAAGTCAGGATCACCACTGTGTTAGTTATCTACTGCTGCATAACAAATTCCCACGCATTTAGAGGCTTTAAACAACACCTATTTGTTATCTGACAGTTTCCATGTGTTGGGAGTCTGAACAGCTTGACTGAGTCCTCTGCTCAGGGGCTCACAAGGCTGTAGTCAAGAGGTTGACTGGGGCGGAGGGTCTCATCTGAGGCTCAGGGGCTTCTTCCAAGCTCATGTGGTCGTTGGGTGAATTTAGTTCCTTGCAGCTGTAAGCCTGGTGATGGCTTGCTTCTTCAAGGCCAGCTGCAGAATCTGTCTGGCTTCTTCCATCTCTAACTGCTAGACCCTCTTTAAACAGCTCACCTGATTAAGTCAGATCCACCCACACTCAAAGGGAGGGGATTACACAGGGGCATTGGTCATTGGGGATCTTCTTAGAATTCTGCCTCATACTCACCCTGACTGGCCTCCTTTGAGAAATACAAGCTGAGGGAGAGGGTTGCAGAGAGAGGGAGAAGCTGATCTGACCTTAGTTGTTTTCTCTACTTGTCATTCCCTGTGAGTAATGCCTTCTCTAATGAGAAAACATTTTTCATTTTTAAATTAGCCATCAAATGAGAGAGAAAAGCCCAAAGAGTTTTGAGAATACAATTAACTTCTTTGGTGAGATTGGGCAGAAAAAAATCCACATGGCCCTCTTTACCTTTGAGATCACTAAGTCCTCAACTGAAACTGGGGCTCAGCCTTGAAATCTGCATCATCTTCTTCTGCCGTATAAATCATTAAATTCTGTCCATTTTACCTCCTCATTGTCTCATGAATCCATGACTGCTACAGAGGCCTCCAAACTGTCCCTCGACTTCGATTCTTGCCCTCTATATTCCATTCCACCCACAGCACTCTGAGCTGAGTGATCATACTCTTGACTTAAGGCAGGGTCGTCCCTGGTGACCATCTTCTCAAGCTGCTCAGTTCAGATCCCTAAGGACAGCTCTGTGAGTGGCTGCATCACTGAATTACTTTCTGAGGGTTGCTGTAACAAAGTGCTGTAAACTGGATGGCTAAAAACAAGAAATTTGATTGTCTCACAGTTCTGGATGCCAGATGTCTGAAATCAGGGTGTTAAAAGGCCAATGCTCTCTCCAAAGACTCTGGGGAAGGATCCTTCCTTGCCTCTTTTAGCTTCTGGTGGTTCCAGGCATTCCTTGGCTTGTGGCTGCATCACTCTGTCTCTGTATTAATCTTCACATGGCTGTCTTCTTTCTGTGTCTTCACACAGCATTCTCCCTATGCATCTGTGCAAATTTCCCCTTTTTATCTGGACACCAGTCACATTTTGTTAAAGCCCACTCTAATGACCTCATCTCTCTCTTTTTAATTGAAGTATAGTTGATATGCAATATTGTGTTAGTTTCAGGTGTACTGTAGTCAAAATCACTGTTCTTGGATTCAACAAAGAGTTTAGATTTCTATCACATAGCTTAGGTGCTAATACTAATAGTTACAGTAGCTAACACTTACTGAGTGCTGCTTATGCCAAGTACTGGGCATAGAATAAGCTTTTGGCTTACTTAATCCTCATGACAACCCTATGAGATAGCTGCTATTATTATCCCCACTTGACAGATGGGAAAACTAAAGCCTGGAGAAATTAAACAACTGTCCCAAGGGCACACAATTACTAAGCAATGGAACTCGGGCTCAAGTCCAATTTTCTGGCTCCAGAGCTCCAACTCTCTTCCCAAACATAAGATAAATTAAATTTGGATACTAGAAAGCATTAAGTACCTTTTGCTATATAACAACTACACCAATGCTGGGTGGCTCAAAACGATGATTTGTTATTTCTCTTGATTCTGCGTGTTAGCTGCAAGTTCTTTGTTGGTCTCGCCTGGGCTCACTCAATGGGCTGCATTCAGCTAGAGGGTTGGCTGGGGGATGAGCTCAGTGGGGACAGCTGGGACAACTGAACATCCCTTTCTATGTGGTCCTTCATCTGACATGGATGATGGTATCAGAGCATAGTGTCTCAGGGTTCCAAGAGAGTGGAGGTGGAAGCCAAGACGTCTCCAGAGGCTTAGCTTCAGAAGTTGTGCAGCATCACTGCTGCTACATTCTGTTGGCCAAGACAAGTCACCAGGCCGGCTCAGATTCCAGGGAGGGGGAAATAGACTCCACTTCCTAAAGGAAGAAGCTGCAAAATCACATTGCAAAGGAGTGTGCATACTGAGAGAGGAGGAATTTGTAGCCATTAAACTATCTACCACAAATAGATAAAACCTGGACACTAGGTAACAGGTAACACCTCTCTGTTAGTGGGGACTCTTGGTTGCATGTGACAGAACTCGAACTCAAACTGACTTATCAAGAAAAAGGAAGGGAGAATTTATCAGGTCATTTTCCTTTTAAATCTAAGGGTTAGTCTGGCCTAGTCACCAGCACTTGGTATCTTGTTCTTTCCTTCTTTCAGGCGGGACCACCTCCATGTAGTGTTAAATTTGACACTACCAGTTGAATTGTTACATTCCCACTAAAAAGAACTTTTTCTCCAAATTTTTCCAACAAACATCTCAAGATTGCATGTCATTGGTCTGGCTCTGGACATACATCCATCTCTGAACCTGTCACTGAATCCAGGAAGTTGAAATATGCTTATTGGCCATTCATGGACCATGTGTCTGTGCAATGGGGTGTAAGCTGGGGGATGGCTGGTAAATGTTTAACAACCGGCTCTGGGGTGAGAGGAAGGAGATTGTTTTTTGTAGGGTTTGCCAAGGTCAGTGGTATAAATACTCTCCCCATGGCTGATTTCAAGCTGTGATCATGATGCCCATTGAATATGGAATTGGGAAGAGATGGCATGATCCCGAGCAGAACTAGTAGAAGTGGTCTCCAGCACACCACTGTATAACCCTGCCCACATCACAGGACTAAGAGTGAGAGGAGGGTGGTGTCCCAGGGGAAATCAGGAAATGGAAATGAAATAGATCAAGAAAAAAAAACCTCGGATTTCCAATCTAATTCTTTAATTTTCTTTCCCCACAAATGGACAATATGTAAGGGACTAGTACTTTGCCTGCTATTCTGGTTGTTTTTAATCACCAAAGTTAAAAGGAGGTTTGGAGGTAGAAGATGTCCAACATGACAAAATGTTGAAATGAACCATTTGCTCAGCGTCTTTCCAGGCTAAATCAGTTCTTTCTAAAAGTGTGAAGGTTTCAGCCTGTCTGACTTTGTTTACTCACCAACGTGAGTGTAGATTGATCGTTGGTTTTAACAATCACAATTCAGGTAACAACTAACCTTTTTGCGGGTTTACTCTGTGCCAAGCACTGTGCCGAATGCCCTGCCTGGATTATCTTGCTTGGTCCTCAAATCAACCTTATGAGGTTGTTGTGGTTATTGCCCCCATTTAACAGATGCAGAAACTGAGGCACAGAGAGGTGAGGTACTTGCTTATGGTCACACAGCTAGTCAGTGGCAGTGTTAGAAATGAGCCTAAAGCTGTCAGCTCTTCCTGTCAATGGTCTCAACTTCTACCTTCTATTGCCTTCTCATTGGCCAAAGTGGGGTATCTCGTAACCCAAAAGAGCCCTTTAGTGGATATTTTGCTAAGATGAGGATCCATTCATAATGTGTCTGTGATATCATGTCCCATGTTTGAATATGGGTTTTTACTGAAGAGGAAAACACAAGCCTTTTGAAAGAGCAGGCTTCAGGTGGCTTCTTCTGGGAGGGTAAATTCCCTTAGGGACATGGGTGGGCAGGTGGTGGCTCAGGCTGCATCTGCTCACAGCAGGATGTGGATGGTGGGCATGGAAGGCCTCCTGGCCTCTGCCTCAGGGGCTGAAACCCATCCTCAGCTCCCCTGGGACAGGAGTCTGGCATTAGCTGCCAGTAACCCTCAATTCCAGGGAAGACCCAGGTCTCTCTTAGAACCTTCTGGACCATTTATTTGACCATCACTCCTGGGACAATCAGAGGGGAGTGGAAGAGAAAGGCCCTGAGGTGGGGAGAGGAGGGCCGCTCCAATGACTAATGTGTGTCCAGGAGGACCTTGGCTGGTTTGGGTGTCTCCTTCAGGCTGGAAACGATGATTTGTGGGTCTGGGAGTTTGGATTTTATGACCTGAACCTTTAGCCTTTCTGGGGCCTGTGAGAGAGGCCCAAGAGGAGAAGTTGCCAGAGGCAGTTAACGTTTGGCCTTGGTTTGATTTGTTCCAGTTGTTTTGCAGCTGCCCCTCAGTCTGCTATCATCGATCGCGGGGAGTCCCTGGGCACCCAACTCCCCAGCTGGAGTCAGGCTGTAGGCAAAAGAGGGCAAGAAATAAAACAAGGATGAGGACCCTGTCTTCAGGAAGGAGGGCAGGAGGAAAGAATGGAGACCTGCACAGCGGCACGGCATCTCCGGGGACCCCTTGTGCTTAGAGCCATTGGAGCTCAGGGGAGGGAGGGAAGGAAGTCTCTTTTGGAGGAAAAGGGCTTCTGGCTATTATTCAAAGGGCATACATAGACATCTTGAGAGGAAGGCAAAAAGCATTCGAGCTGAAGGAACGTCCTGTGGAGAGGTAGAGGTGGAAGGTTCTTGGCAGGAGAAGGAAGTAGGAGGCAGAGGACAGAATTGAGGACGGGAGATGGGGGGTGGGGGAGCCACCGAAGTTAACAGGACTGCTTCAAGCCTGGGACAGAAGGGTGGAGGTAATACAGATATAAATGAAAATAGGACCCTGGTTTCCAGGCCCTAGCCCAGGAGGCTCTGAGGTTTTTGAGGAGAATCCATGTTATCTAGGTAATCTGGGAAGCTGAAGAAATTTAGAGAAACCCCTTAGAGGGAGGCATCGTCCAGGCGTCTGCTGTACAGGAAGTGTCTAAGTTACACACTTGGGTGCTTTTCCTCCACCCAGACAATGTTTTTCTTCTCCCATAACAACAAGCCTACAGCTGGGGAAGGGGGGGGGTGGTGATTTAAAAAAACCATTCCAAGAGATAAATCTTGTAATACTAACCGCTGAACAGCTGGCCCTTTAAAGCATAGAATAGCCATTTACCCATTAATCCATCCCTTTAAAATGCAGAACCATCCCACCCCTAACACACACACACACACACACACACACACACAAGCACGCACATGCACACAAGCGCGCGCACACAAAGGGTAGTTCAATTTCATTTGGCGCAGCTACAGCAGCGCTGCTCTTGTACTTTTCATGTTCACAAGTACAGCCCTGGGTCCAGTTGAAAGAGTTTAAACCAACAACAGGAACCAGGGGAGGGGAAGGAAAGAGAAGCCACACATTCTAGATGCCTTTTCATCAAATTCCTTTCTAGGGGCTCCCCGTGATCCTGGATCCTGCCACTGCCCACTACCTGGTGCCCTTCCCAGAACGCTCTGCCTTCCCTGGGCTTCTCGTTTTCCTGGAAACAGTCTGCAAGGGCAGCTGTCACCACCAGGTCCCACAGCCTACCACTCACCAGATCTGCCTCGCAGGTCTGACTCTGCTATTTCTCTGTCTTATTCCCAGTGGTCACCTTGAGTGATCTATACCACATGCTGTCCTGACTAGGCCTACTTGCCAGAGGACTTGGATGAGACCATTCTGTTTGTCCCTCCCAGCTTGCCATCTGAGTAGCCTCTTTGCATCTGTGATTTGTGACTTTCCTGATAAGCAAAGAAATAAAATTAAGCCCCATCTCTCTCTCTCTCTCTCTCTCTCACACACACACACACGCACACGCACACGCACACGGCTGGTTTGGAAAACGAGTATGTGTGGTGTGTGTGCACGTGTGTGTGTGTGTGAGAGAGAGAGAAGTGGGGAAATCAGATGAGTAACTGGGAAGGGATGAATCGGTTAGCTGTCAGGTATAAGAAAATTAAGGCCATTAGCTATTTTCGATTTTTTTTTTCTGTCATGTCAACAAGATTAGCAAGCCAAATGCTCAAGGAGCACGTTTGGGGGAGTTTTGAGTGCTCGGTGAAACTGCAAACCTCTGCTGAGCAAGATTGCCTGGATTTCTCTCCCGCCTGCCCTTTCAGCGGGTAATAATAACGGGAGAATTAGTGAGCAGACAGATGCCGCGCGCACTGGTGCACAGCGCTCGGCATTGTATAATAATGAATATATTCACAGCGGCTGTTTCAATGGTTGTTTCTTAAAATGATAAAGTTAATTTTGCTGGGCCCTTCTTTATTTTTTAAACCTGAGCCTCACAAAAGATGGAAGCTGAAATCACCTCTTATTCTTTTATTCACAATGGTTTCATTATGACGTTTGGAAATACAAACAAAAAAAAAATTGTGTTCTACAGGGAGCTCGGAAACATGCAAAGCCTGGTATGTTCTCCCAGCATCTGGATGTCCAGTGACTGTTGCTTTGTTTTGGTCTTGGTTGGTGTTAAGACAGGTGAATAGGGTCCTTGAGCAGTGGGATTTTATTGTCAGTATTTAGTCAAAATCTGAGTAGAGTTTTACATTTTTTACAGCATGATCTTTGTAAGATGTTATCTGAATAATAATAGCCATAGCAGCTATAATGGTACATTGGATGCCTACGATGTGCATGTCAGCGCACTAGATGCCATTTGGTTACTAATTTAAGAACTCATATAAACCCCACAAGTTAGGTCTTAGGTTGAACCACAAGAAATTGCGGTTTCTGTAGCTCAGAATATCAAATATAGGCAGTGTCATGTGATTCAAATTAATGTTATTTCTCAATTTTATAAAGACACGGTCTCAGAGATGTTGGGTAACTGGTGCAAGGTCAGCCAGCAAGTAAAAGGCAAAACTGAGGTTTGTACCCAGACCAGCAGAACCTGAGGGTTCTTTACCCCAAGCTCACTGCAGCTTGGTTCAGTGGGTGTTAGTATCTCCAGTTACATCCAAGGACATCATAGTTTTGAAAAACAAAATGACCAGGATATATGCCCAGGAAGAGGCGAGGCAAAACTCAAACCCTCTGTCTTAAGGGAACCCATTAATCTTTCCCTTTTTGCAATGAAAACCCAAGAATAGGATAAGCTCCAAGCAGAGCTGTGATGACACAGGAGCTGGCACCTTTCCACTTGACAGTCAGCGACTCGTGTTGCACCTCCTGCACCTAGTTACCACATCCCCCAACACCCCCCCCCAACTCCCATCCTTGTTCAGGGAATTATCCTGAGGTCATCTCCCACATTTCACTCATCGCATGTTCATTTATAAAGCCCCGCTCATTCCTGAACCCCTGAATCCTTGCCACCCTGGAGTGGTGACATTTTAACGGAGGAAGTTTAGGGCACTGTTTAGCTTAGGTCCTCCCAGAAGCAGATCCTAAGACAAAGATTTCAGTGCAAGGAGTTTATTTAAAAGTAAATCCTAGGAAACCCTGATTAGAGGAATGAAGAAGTGATGTGGGGAAAGAAAAGACACCAATACAAAGTGTGTTATTGAGCAAGTGACCTCTGTGGGCTCCCCATTGGAGCTCAGTCCAGCTGGGGACCTTTGGGGGCAATAGCAGAATATGCCCTAGAGTTATCCCAACCAAGAGATGAGGAAGCCGATGTATGCATCCACCAACTCATTGGTTAAGGGCTGCTTCCTAGGGTGTAAATTTCAGTTTGCCTTCTTAGAGTCCCAAACATGCTCCCAGGGCCAGAATCCTTAGCAGGTATTCATTCACTGTAAACACCTACATCCGTAGGAGTGAGTGTCCATCAGCAACATCTGCGATGGGCACCTGAACGTTGTCTTAATTTAAAGGAAAGACTCTGTGACCATTAAACTCAAAAACATCCATAAGTTCAAGGACAGGCAGTTGGGTCAGGACATCCTGAGGCATAAGCCCCAGTGCCATACACGTGGTGCCTGCAAAAGCCACCTATTCCTAACCAAAGTAGGACTTCCAGAATTCCACTCCCTCCTTTTTCCAGATCCATTATCCACAAATGTGAGACTTCTCTGTCATCCACCCTCTCTCTGCTGTGTGAGTAACCACAAAAGCCATGAGTTTTCAGCCCAGGGTCCCTCTTGAGGTCACCTTCATCCTAGTAAAATGAGTAATTCCTTGGGGAGACTGGGAGAAGGCACCTTGCAAGTTTCAGAACTTGATTGGTGGTGGAGTTTTTTCTGTCTCTTCCCGACTTTAATGTGGCTCTAATTCTGACTTCGTTGCAGAGCCGTGAAATCAAATTAGGAAATGGGAGGAGACGAGCAACCCCTTCAAGCACAATCAACTTCTGATGGCTTCCCCAAAGCTCTAATGAATCTGCATAGACCTCCAGTAATATAAGGTGGCTTTTTGTAGCACTTTGTTTTTCTCCCTTTCTAAAGAGAAAATGGGCTAGAGCATAGGTATGCGGGTAGCTAATGCAGTTGGTGTTGGAGAGCCTTGACTTTTTACTGCAGAGTGGGGAAGCCTTGGGGGAGGGTGAGGAAGCTGATTAGAAGGAAGGGAAGGCAGGAGCAGCAGCAGCAACTTCCAACCCCGCTGGTGGGTCTGTTATGTATAAGCTAACGTGTGAGACATTGTGTGGAAACAAAGAGAGGGAAAACATAATCCCTGACCTTGAATGGCTAGCAGGCTGTTTGCTCAGAGCCTTGCAACTCAGAGTGTGAAATAGCAGCATTGCCATCACCAGAGAGCTTATTAGAAATGCAGAATCTCAGGCCCCCCACCCAAGACTTCCTGAATCAGAATCTGAATTTTAACAGGATCCCCCAGGGGATTCAGATGTGCGATAAAGTTTGAGAAGAGCTGGCCCAAGAGATTCCACATCTGATCCTGTCACATCCGTGCTCAGAACTCCATTCTGATCGCATCCTAACTTCCCATCCGCAGCTCTCACCACTCCCTCTCACCCCTGGGAACTCTATACTCCAGTCTCGTGATCACATCACGTCCTTCCATCCCTCCTCATGCTGTTTCCTCCAGCAGCAATGCCCTAACCTTTGTCTCTGCCTATCAAAAATCCTCTTCATCTTCACGCCTAGGTATCTTCTCTGGGAAGCCTGATCCAATCCCCTAATCAGAACACGTCATTACTATTCATTTGCCGCTGCCTGACTTTATTATTGTTAGATGTTTGCATGCAACAGAACGATTTGAAGGATGGGCTTTAGAGCCTGATCACTCTGAGTTTGAAGCCCAGTTCTACCACCTTCTATCTGTGTGTGCAGATTTGATCACTGTTTTTTGTTTTTTGCAACCTCCCTTTGTTAGAATTACACACACAGCCTTTTCTATGTGACTTTGCAGTTTCTCTTACTTGGTTGAGCATAAAATACTTACCTGACCACTGATGTTAGTCTTGCAATGTGGCTTGAATTGGTTAATAGAATATGAGGGAAACAGTGTGTGAGTTCTGAGCCTATTGTGTGTTTCTAGTTGTCTCCTTGTGATTCTACCATCCCATGAGCAGAACATACCCCAGGTTAGCTGTTGGTTCCAAAGGGAATGGAATACACAGGAACAGACTTGAACTCAACCTGCAGCCAAGCCAGGATGACACACATCTTGAAGCAGAGCTTCCCAGGCAGACCCACAGACCCATGCTCAATAAAAATAAGGCTTATTATAGTATGCCACTGTGTTTTGTGGTGGTTGGTTGAACAGCATTATTTGTGGTCCTAGGTAACTGATATATTATGCCTCTCTAAACCTCAATTTTCCCATCTGTATCATGGACAGATAAATATCTACTTCATTTTATTTTCGTGATGATTAAAATGTGATAATGTATGTAAACTGAACTCATAGTAGTGTTTGATAAATAGTAGGTAACTTAACTAATAGTGTTATTATGTCTTCCCACTAGACTGGAGACTTTTTTGGAGTAGGATCTTTGTCTTACCCACCTTTTTATCCTCTCAAATGCCTAATTGGGCTCCTATAAAGCACTCATTCAATGAATAGAATCAAGCATTAATATAGAAAGTTGCTCTTTTGCTTGAGCAGTTCTCACAAATCCTTATTCAGCCTTTAGTGATGAGCCTGAGCTTGTCACAGCAGATGAAAGCTTCAGGATTGAGGGTGTTCTGTTCAAAGCAATGGTTATAGTAGGCCTTGGGGGTATTTTGTTGAGTTTTGTGTGTAGTTAAGGAATCTAATAGTGTTTTGATTTGTTTCTCAATTAGAAATGCTACGCATAGAATTTCATGGAAAAGAAGCATTTCGTCTTCAAAGGAAGTTGTGAGGAATATGGAAACACGGACCCCTCTGCCTTCCAACTTCAAGTGTGAGTCTTACGTGAATTCTTTACTCAGTCTGGAGTTTAACCTCTGAAAAGCTGGCTATGGAGATGGGAGGGAGTGATGACTGGGGCAGGGCCCAGTGGCATCTGTCTCTTTAAGAAACAGACATGAAACCTAATTAGCATAGACTGGTTGCAATTAACATATAAGTCCCAGTTCTGGGAGTTGGAGGAAGGGAAAAGGATAGAGCTAAAACTTAATGGGGTTTTGTTAGACAAAATTAGCTTCCTCAGAACAGCCATAAAAATATCTAAATTATGAGAGCCTCTTGCCATTTGCCATTAACACGAAGGGACATGCTAATATTTTGTGGCGCCATGTCCTAGAAATTAACTGCAGTGAAGGAAGCCCCAGGGGCATCCCCGTGAGCAATAAGGGCATGTCCACTGACTCGACTGTTACCAAACTGCTTGACTAAATGTTTCACAGAAACTTAGACTCTACAAATCACACTTGTCTCAGCCAGTCTTTTTGACAATGGTTCCAGAATTGTAGGGTGACACCTCCATGGATGATATATGGAAAGCTAGAATCTCTTTGTATAGTCTTTGAGTTTGGGTACTATTTTCCTTAAAAGAAGACATTCCTAAGGCTGATTTATAGACATTTGAAGATGCCTCCAATTCTTTCCCTCCCCATCCTTACACTCTTGGAGAAAATCAGCCTATTTGCTTTTTGTATGGTGCCAAACCAACTGGTATGAGTTTCATTGTAGATTCCTCCCATAGTTTTACTATGCCTTCCCTTGAGGGAAAGGGGAAAACCATTATCTTCTATTTTATTCTCCTAAAAGTCACCAACGGTCACCTAAACATACACAGGATTCATTTTTTGTGGTCTTCAGTCTCCTTGACCCCATTTCATTAGAAAGACTTGACCAGTCTCCCCTGCTTTGACATCCATACCACTTTTCTCTGAGGCTTTCGCTCTGCTCTTGCTCTTTTAGTGGGTCCCCTTTCTCCTTTCACATCTACAGGCACTGCCCATGACTCCTGGCCTCCGTCCTAGGGTCTTCTTTTACTATCCTCTTTGAAGATGAATTATTCATCATTTGCTGGTATCCACCTTCACTTATAGGCTAGTGTCACTCAAATCTGAAACCTAGGCCCAACTATTTAGCCCTATGTTTCAAACTTTCAGCAGGATATCCACATTTGGAGTTCCTACTTTCACTCCCAATTCAGTGTGCCCAAACCCCAGTCCATTATCCTCTCCTATTTTCTGAAGGTGCTCATCATTTCCTCCCTACCCCTCATCTGCCTCTTTACAGCTCTGGAAAGTACATCCTATATACTTATCATTCTCATTCTCCTCCACAGCTGACTGGATCAGGACCCATAAACACCTGACCCAGGAGCTCATCTGTTAGGTGGCCCACAGCCTGTCAGATCCTCACTCTCAAGAATTTGAACTCAATTGAGAACAAGAGCATCCTGGAATTGCTCAGTGGAGTGAAGAGCCATAAAATCTGGCTATTGAGATCTCCAAGCTTAGCCTCTTTCTTGCCCTTTCTAAGGCTTGGGTGGTCAACTTCCCCTTGCATTCTGAAGGACACCCTGATTCTTCCAACAAGTTACAATTCTAAGTGAGTCCTAACAATTTTTTGGCAGCCATGAAATTTCTGACTGAATCACACATGATTTGCCTGCCCTTCCCAACTTCCCTTTCTGTATCTTGAAACTATTATTCTCCCATGTTTCAAAAGGATAAACTTTGGAGGCATCTCTGAAGTCATCCTTTGCTACTTTATAGCTGATCTGTCTTAATGACTTTCTATTCCTTCCTCTGAAATACCCTTGAGATTTTAGATCCTCACTTATCCAAGCTCTGATCACCTTCAAGCTGGGCTTCTCCACTCTAAGCTCTACCTTTTCAATCTATCCTTCATTTCTTCTTAAAATACTGCTCTCGTCAAAGTATCCCTCTGCCAGAGAACCTCTGTGGGCTCTTGATTGCCTTTTGCTCCTCCTGATGTTCAGGACCTCCATTTATCTTGACCACCCAATTTATTTTAGTCCCTTTCAAGTCCATTTATCCTACATACAAACTTGGCTATTCCCCAATGTTTCAGCTTTAGTTGCATAACAAGCCATTCCGAAATTTAGTGATTTAAAACAGTACCTATTTTATTTAGCTCTTGATTCTGTGGGTTGGCTAGGTATGGCTTCTGGTCTGAAGTGGTTTGACTGGTCTCTGCTGGGCTTGCTCATGCATCTGGGGTCAGCTGGTGAGTTGACTGGAGTTTGGATGATCAAGAATAATCTCCCTTTTAAGTCTGGAGGTGGCAGACTGTTGGCTACGGTGCCCCAGTTCTCCTCCATGTAGCCTCTCCAGTAGGTTAGTTCAAGCTCATTCACGTGGTGTTCTAACGATCCCAAGCACGGCAAGAGGACAAGCCCCAAGGGGTAAGTCCTTTTTTAACCTCTGCCTATGTCTCATTTGTTAATGAGCCCATTGGCTAAAGCCAGTCACGTAGATTGAAGAAGGGAAATAGACCCCATCTTTTGATGGGAGGAGCTGCAATGTCACATTGCAGGGAAGTGAACGCAGAGAGGCAAATAATTTGTAAGCATTTTTATAATCCACCATCCTCAGCATGAACAGGGAGTAAGTCTCATTAGTATTCTCTTCTTGTCCGTTCTGTCATGGGAGTATCCTCCCTCTCTGCGCGTTCCCCTTAATTCAGATTCTTCTTCCCAAAGGTTAGGGACAACTTGCCTCCTCTTTGAACTCTGCTCTAAGGATCCCCAAACAACCAGCTCTCCACCATTTCTGATCTCTGCCCCCTCCCTTACTTTTTGTTATTTTCTGATCATTTCTTGAACTCATGTCTGCCTTTTGAATTGGAATACAAATTAACCAAGGATGACTTTTCATATCTTTATTATGAAATATATATGTATAGTTTTCACATATCTTTACTTTCATGTCTAGTACTGGGCCTAGCATCTGGGAGGTGCCAAATAATACTTGTTGGTTATTTGCTATCAAGGAATAGCTCAGGATTTTCCTCAAAGCCATTTTTCTCTTAAATTCATTTAAGTTAAAAAAAAAAATAACTGTATGCCCCTAGCATTCTGAAGGAGGCGGTAGGGAAAATTCAGATGGTGTAATGATTTCAGCTTTCCGACCAGGTGAGAATCACAGCTCCAGTCCGAATGCGCCTCCTAACTGTGGGCTCCGAATGGACAAGAAGAAATCTTGTGGGCCTCCTCAGATAGTTTTCTTCAACCCTCAGGCCTCACAACCCACGCTTCAAGGCCCTTAGTTGTCACTCTGTAGGCTCAATGCCATACTGCATGGCTGGCAATCAATGTCTTTCTCACTCATGGCTTGCCTGTTGAGAGAATCCCAAGAAAAATACCATCTTCCGGGCCTCACCAAGGATAGTTTGGGGACCACAATCTGGAAATACCCTTTGCCTGTGGGCTGTAATTTTCCCTGGCCTCCTGCTCTGTTAGGGCTTTATTTTTTGTGTTTGCAGGGAACCTCCACAGACAGGTTGGCATAGAACCTGCCTCCTGAAGGCCTCTGTTCCAGTCATTTCTCTCATTGCTTAGATCCCCTTTGCCTCCCATACTGGCTGATCCAGGGCCCCGTTTTCCTAATTTGTTTGATCCTGGAATATGTTGTCTGTCTCTTGGGTTGCACGTCAGGCTGACTCTCAGAAATACCTTCTGAAATCTGATAGGTGTCCCTTCTCTCATTTCCCTTTCTGAGAACTTGAAAATGAATCCAGGAAACCCTAGTCATATTTAGCCACTGATTTTGTTTATAGCGCTCTCAAAAATAAAAACATCAAACACCAAAACAAGGCTTAACTTCTAGACCATTGGGGTGATGGGAAATGATGGCTCAAGCTCAAAGATGCTCTGCTGTTTGTGATCCTGACACTGCGTTTTTACACTGAGGGCTCTTTCTGGTGATATAAGAAATTATGTGCCTCTGGAAAGATGGAGAAGGGTGGATAAGGAAAGTGCATGCACATGCGTGCTCACGTTTCTGTGTGTGTCAGTGTGTATGTGTGTGTAAAGAACAGCAGGTTTCCCAGTCTGAGAAATTTTTCGGCTGTGGGACGAGATTTGCTTGCCCTTCTGTGTTGCAGAGACTCAGTATGTTTGCAGCACGTCGTTGGGGTGCCTGCATCTCAAATCACTGGCTCTGTGCAGCCTTGATGAGGCGCCCGATTTACATATTCTCAATTTAATCTAAAGTAGGTACTAATTGATTACTGCTGAATGTCTGCACGCTCTGATTATCTGTTCAGATCCTGAGGGGGGTGGGGGACTAGCAAGGAATCTTTCTTCTTTGAGTAGGATTTGGTTTTCTCTGATCCAAGGAGCACGTATTTGCTAAGCCTGGAGGCCCAGCAAACCCCCATAGCCTTTCCCCACATTTACCCCCAATTGTTGGAACCACCAGTTCCAACACTTTTTTTTTTATGTTGTAGAATAAACTATTCTCTATCAAGTTATTTAGCATTTATCAAACAAATATTTTAGAAATGTCTCCCAAGTATATGTTATTGTCATCTCCATAAAGGTGGGATTCTGTCTGGCTTGAGAGTATAGATTCTGAGCCAAAACCAGGCTGTCAGTCACTAGCTGTGTGACTTTGGGCAAGTTGCTTAACTTCTCTGTGCCTCAGTTTAGCTGCCTGTATATAAATGGGATTAATAGCAGCCCCAACTCACAGGGTTGTCATGAAGATGAAAAGAGTGCATCCATGTAAATCACCTAGCACAGCATCAATCCGCTGTGTAGTGCTGCTTCTTCACAGCTCTGTGGATGGTTTGCTGGGGGAGGCAAGGATCTTGATTAAAGTTCCCTTGAGGAATTTTAGGGTCTTCATTCATTTTTGCCTTATCTGTCCTGCATCATCTCAGGTATCAACAATGACAGGGAGCAGGTATAAGAAAATATAGATCTTGCTACGGGGGTGTTGTGAGCCAAAAGCCTTCTGAAAAGGCTTTTCCTGTCAGTCAGGGTAAGGAGTAGGAAGGAGGAAGGGGAAGCTAAGGGTGGGAGGTCAGTGAACATTCACTGGACACCTTCTGTATGTCAGGCTCCATGTTGGTACTGGTGACACAAACATGAAAGCTATGGCCTCCTCCCTGAAGGACTGAGTGGCACTGCTCCAACAGCTATAGTACAGCATGTTTCCTCTGTTATTGCTCCTCAGGCATTTATTTTAGGTTTCATCCCTGCAGCTGAATTGCTGGTCTGTTTTTTTTTTCCTTGTTATTGATGTGTAACATACACACAGAAGAAATGCATGAGTCGTAAGTGCACAGCTCAGTGAGTCATCACAGAGTGAACACACTGTGCAAGCAGCACCCAGATCAAGAGAAGGAACGTGACCGGCCCTCAGAAGCCCCCCTCCTGCCTGTGCTCCCCTCCAGTCACTACCATCCCCCAATAGGTAATCAGCTTCCTGACTCTGAGTCCCACCCTCAGGTTTCCCAGCTGGGTGCTAGTCCCCGGCCAAGAGAAGCTCGGGAAGCAGGGTGGGGAGATGTTTCAAGATCAGGCGTGATGGGAAATGTCTGGATCATCACGATAATGCTCTAGCCCCTGGTGCCTGTGTGACTCCCCTTAAGACTCCTTTGACTTTTTCAAAGGGAAAACCATTCGTGGCTGCTTCATACCAGAGCCAGCATCAGGCAGAGCAGGGCAGCCTTTCTGTTGGTCCGAGCAAGTCCCCATCCAGAAATATGTTCAGTGAAAGGCCGGGATTTCTCATCCTTGGCCACCCTGGCTCCTGGGATCTCTTCCAAAGCCAGGCATATAAGCAAAAGAAGGCCCCCTGATACCTTGGAAAGCTGACGATTAACCAGGAAATAGCTTAGCAGGGATGAGTGTAGTTAACTCTCTCAGAATTTCCCTCTTGATTCAGAGAATTCAGGGTCTTAAGAGAATGGGAAACAGGAGAGGTAGATTTTGCCAGGGCCATCCAGGACATCACAGTGAGGAGTTCTGATCAGTCGGGGAGGGAGAGGGGGCATTGCCGGGAAAGCACTTGCGGAGAATAGCAGAGTAGTTGTTCCAGTTATCTATTGCTGCATCACAAACCTTTCCAAACTTAGTGAAGTGAAACAACAACCGTTTTATATGTTCAGGGAAGCTGTGGGTCAGAAATTCAGATAGGGCACAGCAGGGGCGCTTGTCTCTGCCTCAGCTGGGAAGACTTGAACTGCAGAAGGCTGGATCGTCTGGAAGCTTCTTCACTACATGTCTGGCACCTGGGCTAGGATGAGATGAAGGTTGGGCTGAGCTGGGACCATAGACAGGTGGTCCACATTGCAGCCTCTCCACGTGGCCTGGGCTTTTCATAGCACAGAGGCTGAGTTTCAAGAAAGAGCATCCCAAAGGCAAGTGTCCCAAGGGCCCCAGGCAGAAGTTGCCTGACTATTTCTGACCTAGCTCAGAAGTCTAAGAAGTTACATGCGTCATTTCCACCACATTCTGCTGGCTACCTGCAAATCACTAAGGTCGGTTCACGTTCAGGGGGAAGGGAATTCGACTCCACGTCCTGATGGGGGAGTGGCGGGTCCTACTGTAGAACTGATTGTGGGATAGGAGCTTTTGTTGCAGCCCGCTTTGGAAAATACTGTCTTCCACTGTAGTTATTAACAGCTGGGACTCTGGAGTATGACCCACCTGGCTTCATTTCCTGGCTCCGACGCATATTAGCTGTGTAACTTCACAAGTTTCTTAACCACTCTGTGCCTCAGCTGCCATGTGAGTGAAATTGAAATAATAATTCTGTCATCATGAGGTTATTGTAAAAATTCAACAATGTGAGCCATGCGTGATGTAAGCAGAATGCCTGACACATTGTAAGTGGTCAGAAATGTCACCTTTAACTGAGACCCAGGGAGGCGATTGCTCAGGATCGGCCTCACCCATGACACCTTTCCTTAGGCTCATCTTAGTGAGAAGGTGAATCACACCAGTCCCATACCAGGCAGTATAGCAGCCCAGAGCCCACTAGCAGTTAACAAGAATTACAGACACTAGCACTAGGGGATAGCACTTTACAGTTTACAAAGCACTTCCATACTCATCCTTCATTTAATCCTCCAGGCAACTCTGTGGGGCACACAGGATTCCCATTTTACAGAGGAGGCTTATCAAGATGTGACTTACCCACGGTCACATAGCTAGTAAATTACAGAGCAAGGCCACCATCCCAGAGTTCCCCTCCAAAGCCCTTGCTCTTATCTTCTCTGAGAATCTCAAGGGCATTGCTAAATTATCAAAAGAAAAATACCGTTTAATTAGAATTTGATTAATTTGAAAGTGCCCTGAAGTCCCACTACAAGTGAGGAGAAAGGAAAGAGGTCAGATTTCCAATAGCTGTGGAATGCCAGAGCCAAAACGAGATGACTGCCACGTGCAAGAGGGGACTGAAAGTTATCACTTGCCTCCAAAGAGCTTAAAGGCATTCCTGAAAAATGTCCCACAATGCTTTTCAAATTTGAGAGCTAATTGCTCAGCCGTACAGCACCTTTTGCTCTGTGAACTCATAATCACCCCTCACTCCCTAAAACCAAGAAGCTAGTGGTGCCCTCTTCCTTCTGTGTTTCCCTTCAGATTTCAGTCCACCCACATCAACATCAAAATGCACAAATTCAGGGAAAGCATTGTAAATCCTGCCTTTCTGGTATTTTCCATTTCTGTGACAGGAGGAAGGATGGTGCTTTCATCCACTTTTGGAAACAAACCAAAACACCCATAAATATTCAAGCTTATAATATTGACTTAAAGCTCAGTTAGAGCCCAGGCGGCAGTCAGCTCCTGATTATCCATGTGTGACTTATCCACAGCTAATTTTAAAACTCAAAATTACTTCCTTCGAACTTGCAGCGCACCCTTGGCCCCCTCTGCGGGGGTTGGCTAGGGGGCGCAGGGAGATGAGGTGGAACTGACGCCCCTGCCTCTGCTCTTGACACAACTCCTGATTAGCTGTGTGACCTTGAGCACATGTCTTTACCTCCTGGGACCGCCTAGGTTTTTCAACTGTAAAATGAGGAAGCTTGGCTTTATGCTTTTTAAGATCCTTTCTCGCTCTAAAATTCCATGAGGGAGCAAAGTAGTCAAAAGAAATGGGAAGATAAGCTTGCGGCAGAGATACAGCATTGAAATCGATAGTCCAAAAGACCCATTTTCTGAACAAGATGGTGTGGCGCTTCAGAACTGCTGAATGGCAGGTCCAAGCCTAGCACCCAAGACTCCAATGGCTATTTCATGAATTCCATGGACGAACACGCAAGATTTTTGTATTTCTCAAATTAAGATTCTCCTCAGTGATCACAGATGGTCAAAGATTCGGCTCTGTCTGAACATGGAAAAGGCTATTTTTGTTTTTTTCAGAATCTTGGCCTTCCCTTCTGATGGAGCCAAGGTGGGGACCCAGAGCTGTGTGTCTGGGGGTCAAGACCACTGCCTACTGCCCCACCCCCAATAAGGCCCAATGGGGGGGATCAGCAGGAAAGCTCCTGGATCCTTTTCCGGTCCCTTCCTCTCCCTCCCACTCCCTGCCATTCCTCCCTGTTTTTTAAGGGAAAAATCTCTGGAATCTTCTTACTCTCTGCCTCAAAGCTCAACCTCCCAGACCCAGGCTCTCTTTATAAGAGGGAGGATAAGCAGTGGAGTGATGGTAGGAAGAGACTTTAAAACAGAGATGAGAGTGGATATGGGATCCCACCACCATGCCCCTTGACCAAACATCACAAGTGTGTGTTCTGTGCCCGGCACCCAGGTGATAAAAGACAGACAGATGCCTGTTCTTCTTGCAATGAGATCTTGGATTCAAGGAAGAGTACAGAGAGACCTATGTGAATATGGTTTTAAGAAAGTATTGTAGATGCCATGAAAGAAAAATGTACAGGACCCAGTGGTGGTGAGAATGGGAGAAGACACAGAGGAGGAAGCAGTCAACCTCATCCAGGGCACGGGGTATCAAGAACTACTGCCTGGAAAAGGTGGTGCTTCATCCTCGAGCTGAAGTGCATTATATCAGCAACATTTTAAATGGTTGTTCAGTCTTCCGGAAGCATGGTAGTGACTCTGTGGTTCAGTCTGTTCAAGGGTGAGGTAATAGTAGGGGGCTGCCCTGCAAACTCAGGGACTTCTTGTATCATTGCTGTGGGACAAGGCCTTCTATGTTCTAAACAACTTGTAAACAATCTTTAGAATACAGAGAGTTCTTTGGATGCATACTGCCCGTGTTGCTCAGAAAGAGACCATCACCTACTTGAACAACACATGGTGTGCAATTGCAAAACCACAATACACTTGACATTGGATGCTTCAAGGCCTGAACAAGTGCTTCCTTGTTTGGGGCCCACGCTTGTCTCTAGCTAGCTGCAGTTTACTTAGGATGAACAACAGATGAAAGAACATCCGTGGTGGAAATTCTGTCACCCAGGAGAAATGTGAGAAGGGCGGCTCCGCCTTGCCTATTTGTAGACTTGTTTATACTCCCTCTGGTGGCTGATTCAGATCTGCATGTTCTGTCCTTTTGGTGTGTGAAGCAACCACACCCTATCTGATTCCAGAAGCCCTGAGCACTGGGATCTGGTCCATGTCCACATGAGCAAACTTATGAAGGTTCAGCAGCTGGTTTTGGTTTCGATTTTAACTAGCTGTTGGTTTTGGTGTTTTGAACCTCATGACATAAATTCATATATCTTATTTTTTGTGTATCTAGCACACAGCTGGTACCATACAGCCTTATAAAACTTCATAGAATCATAGACCTCAAGCTCCTGTCTTAATTAGGTTCTTTTGAGTTTCAAGGAGCAACGGTTGAGTAAGGATACCTCAAGATAGATAATCTCAATGGGATAAGGATCCTTGTGACCAGGAGATGCTCTATGGCTAGGCCCTGAGAAGTGCAGAGAGTTGATGGAAGGCTCTAAAGCCAATGAGTATATAACCCCTAGGAACACGGGTTTGTGGGCTCAACAAACTCCCATCCCATCCCAGTTCCAGTTCCCTCTCTTTAAGGACTTTCTTATCATCTACTACTCCTTACCGCACAGCTTCTGCTTGCTCTGATTTCCTTCTCCCTTATAATGTTGACTTGCAGGGGCCCCCTCTGTCTTCTGTGATTTCTCCCGGAATAATGACCCTTCAGCTTTAGATCCCTTTGCAAATGGATCCTTGCTGTCTTTGAATCAGCCAAAGGCATGGCAACCACTGTAACTGGAGTATACAGTACTCACCTGAAAGGAAACTTTGGACTATCCATCATATGGGAAAATTGGCACCCCTGAGAGCTGATGAGATTTACCTGAAATTATACACATAATCAAGGAGTGGTGGTAGTAGAATGAGACCTCAGTTCTCCTACAGCCTACTGAGGTCGTTTTCACACTAAACTGTGTCGTCTCCTACGTGAGTCTGTGTGGTAGGAATGTTCCCATGCACAGGTGTCTTCTTACTCACCTATTGCGCTTGCAGTTTAGAGACAGGTGGTCTTTTCTGCCTCCTTCTTTCTCCCCACCTCCTGCGTGGGCATCTAATATAGGACCTATACCAGTGGCAGAATGCCACTTAAGAGAAACATACTTAAAATTAGCTCCCTTTAATAGTGTTTGTTTCTATTAGAATTTATGGCTGGTCTATGTGCCAATGATTTCAAAGTCACTAAGTTCAAACTAAGATTGACAGTGAAGTGTCTTGGTTGCCAAGTAAGAGTCATTTGGAAAAGGGGAATTATACAGTGAACCTCAAATGAGAAACGAACTGAATAACGAACTGAATTTTGAGTTGGCGAGGCCAACTAGAATGTAGGTAAGTTGTCAATTGAAATATTTCACCCTTTGTTTCTCTTTGGTTGAAGATATTAGAACATCATTCTGGGGTCATCCAGATTTAGAACTTCAGGTAGTTGCTTTCAGTAGGACAGGCTTGAATTTAGATTTAAAAGTCTACATGACTTATGGTTTTTCCAAGACTCACTAGAAAAGAAACACTAAGGAAATCCTGATATAGCAATCACATTGACACATTCGTTCATACAGCAAGAATGCTGCAGTTAATGCAATGGGATTTTTAAATAGAAGAATAAAGACACTATCATATTCACTATTGGGTTTAGCAGGTTAGCATGACTCAGTGAACCATCCATATAGTCATTTGTTCATTCATTAAACATTTATTAAAAGACTCTTATAACATAAGCACTATGCTGGGGATATTGAAGGTGGATGAGACACTGTTGCCTACAAGAAACTTACTATCTAGTGAGGAATATAGACAAGTAAAGAGAATTATGACACCAGGTCTGAGGAGCTTGGATGTATCAATGACAAAGGAAGCCATGCTAAATTGTCTGGTCCTCCTGTGGTCTGACTGATTTGGCTATAATCCCATCAACCCTCTGATAACACTGTCCAGATGTCATGACTTTGTAAGCAGATGACCCTCATGCCATATGTCTATTTCCTCTGCATGAGAATTTCAGTAATTATGTTATATTCTGTTAAGCCTCATCTCTTGAGATCTGCAAAGTAAGGCACCCCCATGGGCAAGAGAAATGTTCTCTTTTGAATCCTGAGGCCATTCCTAGAGCAGATACCCTGAGAAGGATGAGTCCTCAGACAGGGACCCAGAACTTCAGGAGGAGCCTCAGACAAATGGGAGAAAGCCTCTCTGCTGCCTTATGCTTAGAAGCATCTGGACATCTGAGGTATGATGCTAGGAAGTGGGATTTAGAAATCACAAAACAGCAAAAACTACAAAAAAAGAGCCGTCCAAGAAACATTTCTTCTTCCTGGATCCCCCATGGATGGGAAAAGACAAGTGAGCCTCAGAAAGCAACACGTGCTTTGTAGGCCAGATTGTGCAGCTTCATGGTACTCCCTGCTTAAAGCCCCTTGACCAGCCTCCAGCTCAGTGCTCATCCAAGGATGATCCAGAAGCACCTGCAGCAGATTCCCCTGGGGCGCTGGGTAAACATATAGATTCCTGGACTCCACCTCAGAGCCACGCCTCTGAATCAGAATGGAAAGGGAAGTGGAATTTGCATTTTAGTAACTCCTTAAGTTAGAAATCTCCAGGTCTTGTCAGTGAGGTCTTTGGTGAAGGCTTAAGCCTTAATTTAATATGGCTCAACTGCTCCTGCTCACCAAGAAATGTGTCTTCCAAAATCATACTTGGAGATGCTAGCTTTTGTTATCACCTAGATTTGTGTTTTATTTTATTACTGGACTCTGGCATTCCCAACATCTCCTTCCACAGAATGTCCCTGTATCATACAATTAGTCTAGATCAGGGATTGACAAACTTTTTCTGTAAAGGGTCATGTTGTAAATATTTTCTACACTGTGGGTTATATAGTCTGTCACCACTACTCAACTCTCCTATTGCAGTGCAAAAACAGCCATAGACAACACTTAAACAAACGAGTATGGTTGTGCTCCAATAAAACTTCATTTACAAAAACAGGGGACTGCTAAGATTTGGCCCATGGACCGTAGTTTGCTGACTCCTAGTCTAAGCTGTTAGGCATTTAAACATGTACCACCTTTTAGTATCAACTCATTTTGAAATATTCTGCCTTGTACTAATGAATTAGTTGCAAAGAATGAAACCCACTTGAGTTACCTCAGTGGTTCTCAAACTTGAATGTCTGTCGGAATCCCCTAGAGGGTTTGTTGAAACACAGATTGCTGGGCCCTCTCCCAGAATTTCTGACTTAATAGACTTGGAGTAAGGCCCATGAATTTGAATTTCTAACAAGTTCACAGATGATTCTGGTCTAGGGACTACACTTTGAGAGCCACTGCCTTAAGTAAAGGGGAAGAGGTTATAGAAGGGATTTGTGTAGGAATTAGGAATCTCAGCCATGAGGCCAAGAACACAGGATGAGCTCCCTAGAGGTCCTCCCAGAGACTGGCAAGATCTCTACCACTCTAGGAATTGGGTTATCATAGGGCCTAGTCACCCTTACCATCAGGGCTCTCTCTCCTCTAGATTTCTGTTTCCACTGTGGTAATTATCTAAAACTCAAATATGATCAAGCAACTCCCCTGTCTAGAAGAACCTTCATTTTTATACATGTTCTTAGATAAAGCCCAGACATCTTAACCTGGCTCACAGAGCCTTTTATGACCTTCCTACCCCTCCATTCCTCTATCCTCATTCCCACTATCATCCACTGGTTCACAATAGGGACTCTGGGTTTTCCCCTCCACCACACTCTCCACACTACCATGTATCCCTTGTGCAAACAGCCATATGCCCTGTTGACTGTGAGCTTTATGAGGACTGGGCCTGTGTTTTTCTCATTTTGTCTCCAGTGTCTGGTACATTTGGTATTCAGTAAACATCAGATGAATGAATAAATGAATGGTTTCTTCCTCAGATTTGTTACCAGATACAAGAGAAGAGGTGAACTCAGGGGCACAGTGAAGGGGCTGATGGCCCAGGAATCTTCATAGCAACAACACTTAAAAGTAGAAGGAGGCCACAATGAGATGCCATGTCACATCCACTAGAATGGCTGTAATAAAAAAGACAGATAATAACAAGGGTTGGCAAAGATGTGGAGAAATTGGAACCCTCATACATTGCTGCTACGTAGTCACTTTGGAAAACAGTTTAAAATTTCCTCAAAAATTTAAACATAGAGTTACCGTATGACCCAGTTATTCCACTCCTATGTATATATCCAAGAGACATGAAAACATATGTTCACACAAAAACCTGCACACAAACAATCATAGCACCATTATTCATAAGAGCCAAAAAATGGAAATAACCCAAATATTCATCAGCTGATGAATGGATAAACAAAATGTGGTATATCCATACACAAAAAGGAATGCCACAACATGGATGAACTGCAAAAACATTATGCTAAGTGAAAGAAACCAGTCACAAAGGCTGCATATTATATGATGCCAGTTATATGAAATGTCAAAAATAGTCACATCTATAGAGATAGAAAAATCAGAGATTACCAGACACTGCAGAGAAGGGGTCACTGGGAGCAACTGCTAATGGGTATGGGACTTCTTCTGGAGTGATAAAAACATTCTAAAATTAGATAAGATTGTAGTTACATAAATGTAAATATGTGATAACATGTAAATTATATCTAAGTGAAGCTGTTGTAAAAGTGGAGGGGAAAGTGCTCAGATCCCAGAAAAAAGAGTTGGCTCCACATTCAGAACATGCTACCATATCTATAGTGTTATCCTTTATCAACAAAGTGCAGCACTGGAACAACTTGTGTAACAATAAAAGTCACACTGCATTTATTTATATCCCCACACAGCTTGGAACACAGTGAGTTATAATGAAAATTTTTTGATTTATTGATCTGATAAGAGAAATTCCTAATTTTCTTTTTTTTTCATCAAAAATACTCAATATCTTGAGTATCCAGCACAATTTCACGTACCCCATAACTCAATCTGTTCTTACTGATGAAAATGATGAATTCCCTCAAAATGCTAAAATTGTTTTGTTGAAAAACAAAGCAAAGCATAGTCTAAATTCATTTAGGACATCCATTGAAAGAGGCTTGCATTGTTTACAGATCTGCATCTGCATTGTACACAAAGAGCTTTTATACCAAGGCCAACTGTTAACTGTTTTCCTTCTTTATCGTGGAACCTTTCCTGAATTCATGGCTCTGAGCAAATACAGTTTAGTGCATAAATGTAGACCAGCAAACTCCCTTTATTTTTGTTGATGTTGTATGATGCTGAAATTCCTATTAACTTTTTCTCCCATCAGTGATATTATAGACTAATTCCTATCACTTCTGTAAAGCAAATAAGAAATGGCTTGTGATCAAAAACACTTTACAGAAATAACATAACCAATTCAGAGAAAAGAACAATATTGCCATATGTGGATGGAAGCATGAAAACATTTATATTTGGTGGGGGGGACTAAAGGCTTAATAGAATGAAAAGAAAAGATATAGCAATGTCAATCTAATGTCTGCTTCTGAATCTGAAAAATGATACTAGGATACAAGAGTTAGAAATTGCTCAGTTGATTTTCATTATACGTGGCCTTAGTGGACTCACAAAACCAAACTAGAGCCCACAGCTGGACAGTAGTTTATCGATGGCTTTGGGTCACTTGATCATTTTCCAACTTGATCTCCAGCCCCCGGGGACAGGGGCTGTCTTCTCTGAGGAGTCTTTCCTCTCTCAATCAAAATGATCTTTTCTGGAATTCTATCATTAAAAATTACTATCTTTAAGTCTTTAAGGGTTTCTATACTTTAAGTAGAGTCCCTTATTAAACTAGAAATTGCCTTTGACAGGCTTAGTTGGCAGTCAGTTTGTGCCAAGAGAATTGGAGCTTAGAAATATACAAGACCCCAGTTGACTTTGCATTAGACAGGGCTTTCCTCTCAGACTCCCAAGCTACCCTGACATCCCTTAGATATGTAGCCCCTGCAGGTGGCACTCACAGTGGTGAGAGGGAGTTATTTCTGAGGACCCATCTTGCTGGAATTTCCTCAGTCAGACAGTTGTCACAAGTAATAGATGTGACCTGAGTGCTCTGTGATTTGAATAAGGTGAGGATAAAGAATCCAACCTCCACTGTGTGACTGACTGTGACTTAAGTTTCCACCATTGAAGCCAAGGAAGTGATTAAGACTAGCATCTCTGTAAGTTTGAGTAACAATTTATTAAATCATAATTGGCATTTAAAAGGTAATTAAAAGTCATATATTCAGGTCTGTCATAAACATCTTCATCCCATGCCAAACAAAGAGCAACTTAAACAAAAGTAGTTTATAAGCCTTAAGATTTTATGATTTTTTTCCAGTCTCTCTTCCTATATCTCTCTCACTCAGCTTCAGTCTATCCCCTCCCTCCATGTTTTCTGCATATTTTCTTTCTTCTGGAGGCTGCCGTGGTCATAACTCTTTTTTTTTTTAACCTTCTTCTCCAACTATCCTTCTAGCTTCTCCTCCCTTCCTGTCTTTTTTTTCTTTGCTCATTCTACCTTTGCCTTAAATAACATAATATGCAGCATATGTGTTTAGAAATAGCTGTTTAATTAAGTTTTGTTTCTTTTTCTTAACTTTTGTTTCAGATATTGTGTATTTAAGTTCTCAAATTTTTATGTTTTTTTCATAGTTTTTATCCTAAGATTTTGTCTATTCATTTATTGCAAGCGTATTTTCTTTTAAGTCACTGAGCATAGTTATAATGGCTAGTTTAAAATCCTTCTTTGCTAATACCAATATCTGGGTTGCCTTGAGGTTAGTCTTCATTGATTTTCTTTCCTATTGAGAATGGGTCACATTTTCCTGATTCTTCATAGGTCAAGTAATTTTGTATTATATCTTGGACATTCTGAATGTTATGGGGATTCTGGATTCTGTTATATTCCTCCAAAGAATGTTTCTCTCTTTAAGCAGGCAATTAAATTGGTTGGACTCAAACTGCAAACTCTCTTAGATAGTATCTCAGTATAATTGGTTTTTCCTTAGCTGGGATACTTTTGATCTTCCCTGTGCATGTGGTTCAAGGATGAGCTGGAGATTTGGGCAAAGGATACACACAGAATTTAGACTTTCTCTTCTCTGGATAACTTCTTTCTAGGATTCTACTCTCACACTCTAGTGGCTGTGGATATGAGTTACCCTGAACTCTTCAGGCTGGAAAAACTGGATTTTCTATAAGAGTTTTAGCAGCCCCTTGCAGTGCTGTCTACAACCTAATCTTGGACTAAAAGCTGTTAACGGCAAAAGTTCATTCCATGTTTTCCCCTGCTTTCCAAGGTTGTCTCCCCTCCAGAATTTGCTTACTTTTGCTCACTCTCCAGAGCCCTCGGGTAGCAGGGGTTTTTTGTGTTTTCTTTTAGAGTTTACAGCTGTTATCTATGGGAAGGTTAGTCCAGTAGAAGCTTACTCAGCCATACTGGGAGCAGAGCCAACTTTTCTTGATTTCTAAAATGATATGAGTTCAGTCTTTCCTATATCTTTCTCAAAAAGAATGCTAATTTACATTGCAGTTCAAGCCTTTGATTGATTTTTTGTGGGTCAGTGACCTTCAATAGAGAGACAGTCCTGTAGCCCAATCTAGAGAAAGATGTTACATTAAGCTTCATTTCAACTTATTCAACAAAATTCATTGTCCTCCTGTTATGAGAAAAACCTTGGGTTACCTGTTGTGGTTGTCTAGGGACCATCCTTGAATTTTGTGGGAGGAAGGCAAAACTGACTATCAGAATGATTATATGGCTAAGAGGCAAAAAAAGATCTTCTTATCTTTGAGAAATACTGATTCTGTATCAGGTAATCATTTTACAAATGCTCTCTTGTTTAACCCTCATACCTCTGCCAGGTGGATATTATTGTCCACTTTTTATAGATGAGAAACGTGAGTCTCAAAGGCTGCACAGCTGGTAATTTTCATAGGCTTTTAATTAAAAAATGAGCCAAAGCTAAAAAAAAAAAAAAAAGGTTGCTCATTGTACTGTGTTCTCAAAAATAATATTATTATTAATAATAAAAATAACAACATCCAAATGCCACTTTTCCTCTTAGCAAAAAGGGACTGTGACTCAGTACGGCCCCTGACTTTTGACTGACAAGGTTCCATAAATGCTAAGTATAGTTTTCTATTAAGATTGAAACCTATGAGAAAAAAGCCGTGGGCTGACCCATCTTCAAAGTGTCCGTTTAAGATTATTTTCTGTCAGCCAGGTGGCTAATGGGCTGTGTTAGACAATGGATAGATATTGTATTCTGTCTGAGACCATAGAATTGGAGGAAAAAAGAGCAATTCTGCATTTATTTGGTTTGTCTACTGCCCGGGAGCCCAAGCTGCAGAGAATGTTTATTTCATTTTAACAAATGGACGGCACCTCCCTGTTTTACGCTGGAAGAAAACCTCTGTTCTGGCCTCAGTGTGAACAAGGGCATTGGTGATGGAATATCCAGTGTGAGTCATTGTCCCCTCACTGGGCAAAAATAGTTAAAGCATTCTGGGGCAATTCTAAGGGAAAATGTTCAGTTGATGGTAGGTTTATCTAATACTGGATTTAAAAAAAATATATTGACTGCTTCCTGTTTTACAGAAGGAACTTGCAGACAACAAAAAGTGAGCTCCCTATTGAATTGAATAATGACTCTGCTAAGAGATGAGAACACAAGAAGAGATGTTTAAAGCACAGTTGAAAGAAAGAAGTAATAAGCCTGACTTAGACAATAGGCAGCAGCCTCAGTCTGGGCAGTAGGAGATACTGGGAAAGCACTGATTTTCAACTCCCAACCCACTTAGTCATGGAAGCACTGTGGCCCGTAGGGTTGCATTTCTCCTCCAAGTTCTGCAGCTCACTTGGTTGTTGTTCATTTGACCTTGGGGAAGTAATTTCACCTCTCTGAGCCTCAGTGTATTTACCTATAAAGCAAGGTGGTTGGATTATGTTATCTTTTAGATCCCTTCTAGTTTTAACTTTTAAATACCCAAGAATCTTCTTCTACTTTCTCACCCACTTTCCACTTCATCCTAGAGTCAAGAATTCTACTTCTGGGAAAGCAAAATGGTGTCAGAATAGATGAATTAGTCAAAACTTTTGCATTAGAATGGAAACAAATCAAAATAAAAGCAGGAAAAATACATCTGTCACACCTGAACTTGAAAACAGATGGCAGGTGATAAATGAATAGACTTTGGACTACTCTCTGACTGTAAACTTTCCTACACTTTTATGTGAAACTAACAGTTCACTTTAAATATCTACAATGAGTTCTGACAGAGAAGAGCAGGCAGCTCAAATAATGAAGGTCAGCAACTAATGCCCAAATCCCACTGCTTTAGAATGTGCTCAAAGGCAGCCTCAAATGCATGAAGAGGAACAAACACATTTGTCCCACCCATGACCTTGTCAGTACAGACTGGTCCAGTGGTAGACATGGCTGGAATCCAAAGGTCAAATAGACCCAGAGGGAAGGACACACAATTTGGGGAGATCCCAGCATGACCTTAATGGAATAGATGGAATAAGCAGTTCAGGCTTAAAAGCCTAAAGTGCTGAGATCATGGATTGCTTTTGAACCATTATAGCTTTGAGATGGTTTGGCAGTAAAGGAACTGGACGTACCATAGAAAAGAGGTAAGTTTGTTTGTTTCCCAAGGAAATGGTATTTCTTAGAACACTCTTAGAAGCCAAACCTTTCCTGTCTCAATTTTTTGGCTTTCTAAGGGATAGATGAATCCTCTCTCCAGCCATACAGAGGGAGTGAATGAATCAAACACCACTGACTGAAAGAAACCAAACAGACATGAAAGAAGGAGGAAAAAGAGAAGAAGGAGGAGTAGAAAGAAGAGGGGCAAAGTGAGTTAACCTAGTGATCAAGCATTTATGGGTTTTCAGACATGGCAAACCTTAGTAATAATATTACTGGTCAGACCTGGAGTTATTGGCAGAAAAGCACTCTCTTCAATATGCATGTCTTAATTTTGGTTCTCCCAAAAGCAGACCTTGAGATGAAGGCTGGGATGTAGATCCCATGTAACTCAAATGAGGGAGTGGGAAAAGTAAGGAAAAAAAGGCTAATGAAAGATACATTAATGAATGGGATATCCCTGTGGGCAACTAGAGCTCAAACCCCTAGGAACTCCCTGAGAAACTGTGTAGAAACCTATGTTAGTTTCCTAAGGCTGCTCTAATAAATAACCACAAACTTGATGGGTTAAAACAACAGAGACTTAACTCTCTCATGGTTCTGGAGGCCAGAAGTCTGAAATCAAGGTGTCAGCAGGATGGGTTCCTTGTGAAGTCTCTGAGGAGGAACATGTTCCAGGAGTCCCTCCTGGCTCCTGGTGGTTTGCCAACACTCCTTGGTCTTCCTTGGCTTGTAGACACATCATTCCAGTCTCTGCCTCTGTCTTCATGTCACCTACTCTATTTGTCTTCTCATCTCTTCTTTTAGAAGGTACTTGTCATTAGATTTTTTTTTTCAAGAAAGCAAAGTGAGGATTTACTAAGTGATAGTATGCTCTCCAGGGGAGAGCAGGCAGACTCAGGTGAGTAGCTGCCCTTGTCATTAGATTTATGGCCAACCTTAATCCAGGACGATTTTGTCTCAAGATCTTTAACCATGTCTGCCAAGAGCCTTTTTCCAAATAAGGTCACATTCACAGGTTCCACGTGGACATCTTTTGGTTGGGGCAGGGGGGTGCACCATTCAACTTACTATGGGATCCCTTAGAATTATGCCACTGTGGAAGTTGGAATATGTAGTCCACTGCCTCTGATCTCCTATTGGTTAAAGATTGCCCCTGCAAGGGCATCAAATCTCCAGCCCTTCTGGACTGTCCTTGCTTGGGGCTGAGCAAACTCCTTTGATGCTAGTGAAATTCCCAAGATAGAAAAGCAGAGAGAGGCAGGTGCTTGAGGTGGGAAGCAGTCAGAATGCATGGGAACCGACGAGCCTGATTGCAGGGGACCTTAGAAGTGGACCAGGGGGATGTGAGGCGTCAGTAGTGACTACTACAAGGCCAAACAAAATGAAGACACTGTATGAGATGACTGCCAGGTCAGTTGGTGGGAATGGATGAGGACAATGTGACAAGGCTACTTAAGGCTGGATTGAGCAGAAAGAGACTAAGATACTAGCAGAGCAGCATGAATTGTGCAGACTCAAGCATGCAGTCTTGTGAGGCCCTCAGCAGCACTAGACCCACAGGAAGTACTGAAATATTTACTTGAGAAAATACCCAGCTAGCCTAGAAAAGCCATCCAAAGGCCCAGGCAGTGTCTATTGGGCACTGCTGCCTTGTATTACTTCAAGAACTTTTCCTTGGGTCTCAGCAAGGACTTCAGAAGTTGGTTAAATCCTTAGGGGTTGGGAAGGCGTTTCCTGAACATCTATCATCAGTGAAGACCCCAGCCATTTGAAGGTACAGAGACAGACTCCATCCCTGGAGAAGAACAGGGAATAAGAAAAGGCAGACAGGATAGTACAGTTCCAAATAGATAACCTTCGCTTTAGGATAGGGCTTTGTTCTGGGTGAAGGGAGAGGAGAGGAAACAAGACAATAACTAACTAAAAACATAGTGGGGTCCCGGGTAGGATTCCAAGCCTGCTGGCTAACTCAAGCACCTGGAAGAGTAAGGAAGAGTCAGCGCAATGACCCTGAGGTGTCACAGGCTCCTGAGCTAGTCTACATACCAGGTCTGCCCTCTGCCGTGTAGGCCACATGCCTGAGTTAGGATCACAGCCCCTAGATAGAACAGCATTGGTGTCATCAGGCCAGGTGGCCAGGTCAGGGATTGTCGGAAGTTTCCCTTCACTTTTTGCCTACCTGAATTCTGTCTGAATCCTGAGCCCTTAAGAGGGGTAGCATTTTCTCACCCTCCTGCCACACCTAAACCTCATGAATCCCTGGGGCGGGAGGAGGGATAACTATTTGCTCACTTCTTAATGCTACTTCTAGATTATTTTGTTCCTAAAGCACCCAGATTCCTGGAAGCCATTGTAGACCACACTCCCCATTTCTTCTCAATGCAGTTCAGGTCCTCTGAGAAGCTAACACCAGGACAAGATTAGATATGCAAGAGATTTATTGGGGAAACCAACTTCGAGGGAAAAAAATGGAAAGGGAACTGGAGGGGGCAGAGGATGCAGGTAGGAAAAGTAGTATACTTGATATGGCTGGAGAGAGAATTCATCTATCCCTTAGAAAACCAAAAAAATTAAGATAGGAAAGGTTTGACTTCAAGGTATGTTCTGAGAAATACCATTTCCTCAGTGCATGCCTGAGAAAGTTTTGGCAAGGCTGATGGGGAGTTCTGGAGCCAAAGCTGCCGGAGGAGTCCTGCATCTCCCAGGAGTGTTTCTGCCTTCATTTCCCTGTGGTGTTCATGCACTGGCTGGGAGCAGCCAGTGGGAGGTGGGGCTTCAACATGGTGATGGATTTCAGAGCACAGCAGCTGGGGCCATAGGTCAGCTGCACTGCCCACAGTCAGAGGCCTGAGGGGCATTCTCATGGCCACTGCAAACTCCTTGTGGCAGTCACCTTCTACCCTCTGATCCGACACACCCCACCTTCACCCTACACTTTCACTGAAGACTTTACCACCAGGATCACTGCCTTTTTTAAAAAATTGAAATATAGTTGATTTAAAATATAGTTAGCTTATGGTGTACAGCATAGTGATTTAGTTATACATGTATATATTCTTTTTCATATTCTTTTTAATTATAGGTTATTATAAGCTATTGAATATAGTTCTCTGTGCTATACAGTAGGACCTTATTGTTTATCTATTGTGTATACATAATAGTTCATGTATACTAATCCTAAACTTCTAACTTATCCCTCCCCACCTCCCTTTCCCCTTTGGTAACCATAAGTTTGTTTTCTATGTCTGTGATTCTGTTTCTGTTTTTCAAGTAAGTTCATTTGGATCATTTTTTAGATTCCACATATAAGTGATATCATATGATATTTGTCTTTCCCTGTATGACATACTTCATTTAGTATGATAATCTCTAGGTCCATGTTGCTGCAAATGGCATTATTTCATTCTTTTTATGGCTGAGTAGTATTCCATTGTATAAATATACCACAGCTTCTTTATCCAGTCATCTGTAGATGAACATTTAGGTTGTTTCCATGTCTTTGCAATTGTAAATAGTGCTGATATGAACATTGGGGTGCATATGTCTTTTTGAATTAGAGTTTTCTCCAGATATATGCCTAGGAGTGGGATTGCTGTATCATATGGTAAGTTTGTTTTTGGTTTTTTGAGTAATCTCCATACTGTTTTCCATAACGGCTGCACCAAACTACATTCCCACCAACAGTGTAGGAGGGTTCCTTTTCTCTATACCCTTTCCAGTATTTATCATTCGTGGACTTTTGAATGATGGCCATTCTCACTGGTGTGAGGTGATACCTCATTGTAGTTTTGATTTGCATTTCTCTGATAATTAGCAATGTTGAGCATCTTTTCATGTGCCTGTTGGCCATCTGGATGCAGGATCACTGTCTTACTCTCCACCACGACTTTCATTCTTGGTCATTTCAACACATTCATAGAGAGTCCTTCCAACATTCTGGCCTCTCATTTCCTTGACATCCTCATTTCCTGTGGTCTGTACCACCTCCATCTCAGTCATTGCCAAGGTCTCATTACCAAGGATTGCTCCATTCCCAAACTTCAGTTTCAAGCTTCCCATATTCCTACCTCCTATCATCCCAGCTCACTCTCTCCAGTGCTTAGGCACAGCCAACCTTGAGCTTCCTTAAGTCCCCCAGCCCTGTTACTGTTCCAACTTTTCACTGCTCCTTATCCCCTTCATTTCCTCACTCTCCACCTTTTTTTAGACTCCACAATCTATCCACCATATGTACAACTCTTTATACATACTGTCAACTCCTTGTACCTTCTCTCAACTCCATCATTTTGCTTGACTTTGCTAAGCAAGCTCAGCCTTGCTTAATTCCAGCCTGCCATGTCTTCCAACCCTGCCCCTAAACAGCTGCAGGTGGCCAGTGAAAAACATCCAACTGTTGCTGACCGGTCTCACTTGAAATTTATGACAGCAGACCTCTTGTGGGACTTCAGTGCAGCCAGGCAATGCTACCCCATTCCCCCAGTCAACTCACTCTCCCTTCTCCCTGAGATGACTATTTCCTACGTTGTCATCTTTCCTCAAGCCTCCAGCAGTTCCTCCCCTACCCTTCTTTTTAGCTGCTGACCTTGTTTCTTAGTACCCTGAGAGGGAAGCAGTCAGAACTTTCCTACTGCCCGCCACCATATCTGTCCACCTACTTGCAGTTGTATTCACAAAGCTGCCTTTGTTTCTGATAAAATGAACAAACTGTGTGTTCTTCTACCCAAGGCCAGCTCCTCCAAGTGTGAACTAGATCCCATGCCCCGTTGTGTCGTCACGGCTTTGCTCCTGCAATTCTGTCCTCTCTCTCCTGCTTCTTCCGCATTTCTCTCCCTGCTGAATCATTTCCATCAGCATAAAAACATGCTGTAATACCTGCCATCCAAAAAATAAACCTCCCTGATGCATATACCTTTTTAACTACCACTCATTTCTCCCTTCCTCTTTATAGTAAAATTCCTTTACAAAGTTGTCTATATTTGCTGTCTTCACTTCCTCTCCTCCCCTGACTCTTGAACCCCCTCTAGTCTGGTGTCTATGGGAAATGAGAACCATTTCTCCAGCCCCATTGTTTGATCTGCAGTAAACATTTCACAGTGTCAACCTACTTTCCTGCCTCTGGTGTTCTCAGAATACAGCATCCTGACCCAAGGAGGCTCTTCCTGGGTACGAGACTCCCAGACTCTAGCACTTGCTGTTTGGAGCTGGGTTGACCCAGGATCCTTTGGTAGGGGACCAGGTTGGGCACTGATGTATGAACTCAGTGGAGCACCACTTAGGCTCACCTGGAGAAGCCATTCTGAGTCCCCATCTGACCCCAGACATTCCTGTGCTCACAGTTTTGAATCCTCATCCTCCACTCCAGCAGTAAAGAAAAATATGTCCAGCTGGAGCCTCTCTCCTCTGAGGGCCCCCTCTGTTCATGGTCCCAGGACCCACACACCGCCCCATGCCCGGAGATGACCATCTGTTCTGCCAGGACCTGGTGCACACTTCTCACCGGCCGCTTTCACTTCTTTCTTAGAAAACATGCAGGCTCCAGCTGTGGGAACTGGAGAGACAAGTACACAAGAGATAGCAAAGCAATTGATTTAATAAATATTTGTGAATCAACTGCTCCATGTTAGGTGCATGTTCACAGCAGTGAGCGAAGCAAGCAAATTCCTGTCCGTATGGATATTGCAGTCAAATGTTTATCTGTCATCTGTCTATCTGACAATCATATATCTTATCTTTATCTATCTATCTGTCTGTCTGTCTATCTATCTATCTAGCTAGCTAGCTATCGAAGCCAAGATTCTGCTCAGAAAGAGCAGTACAAGCTAAGTGAAGGAAAACATGTTCTATGATCAGGTCCCCTCCCTTTAGACCCCAAATCAGCCTTCTCACTGGCATATCTACCGTAGCCCCTCAGTAGAAACAGCCCATTCATTGTTGAGCTTGAGTGGGTCATGATTTCCAGTTCTGTGCATCCTTGCATCTCCATCAATAGCCACCTTGTGAGATGTGGAGCCATTATAATTAGCTCCACATGGTGCTCACTTTGGCATCACGTATACAATTAGCTCCACATCACCATTAAGGAATTTCTGGCTCAGAGACGTTAAGCAACTTTATTGAGGTCAGTCAGGATCTCAGTAGTTGCGCTTATAGTTCAAGTACAGAATTCTAAATTCAAATTGGATCGTTTTATAGGCCATACAGGCCATAAAGAGTCTTACTTTCCAGATAACCTAGTAAAACATAATGTGAGTATCCAAGGTTTGTTTCTGTTGCTGTACTGCCTGCACAGAAGTGCTTTTTGGCCTTGTGCTGACCACATGGAGTAGTAAAGTTCACACTTAACCTGATTTCCTTCTTCTCGAATTCAAAATGGTGGCTGAGTAAAGATGGTCACACCCGTTTACACGGACCCTGAGCAGTAGGAGAGAAGATATGCAGTATTGTTCTTTAGTCCTTTACAAAGTAGTCATCCAGATTACTTTATTTCCAATTTACAATCAAATGTAGTTTTGCTATTCAAGAATGAAATGGTGGTAGTATTTACTGAGAAACTCTTGATAAGTATAATTCTAAGCATAGAACAGAGAATACATTTCATATTTTATTTTTAATTATGGCAGGTTAAGATATGTCATTCTGAGGTGTATATTGTATGTATTATCAATATGTAGCCCCAACATAGCCCTGTTCTCCAATAGTTAAGTATCTTTATTCTTCAGGAGCCCCAACGCTTGATGAAAAAACAGTAAGTGGAAACATGTAGCCTCTAGGGGGAGCTCAAGGCTTCTCTCTCTCTTTTCCCTCTATCCTCTGGGGAGGATGAAGACTGGTAGAGATGAGTGAAGGACAAGGACATTATCCGGCCCAAGTGTGGGCAGGTGGCCTTTGACTGTGCCTAGCCTGGAAGTTAGAAGGCTTTGCATGTGAATGATGAGGGTCTTTTGACCTTCCCTTGGGATGCAACCTTTTGAGAATTTTCCCATATGGCTGATGTCATAAAAGAGGCCATTTCCATACCCAAGGAACCATGGCAGGAGCTGGTTGGGGCAGAGGAAAGGATGACACATGGACATGTGTTAGTCTGGGATGTAACCCAGGGAAGCAATGGAATCCTATGGCTTTCCACAACCCAGCCTTGCTCTCCAGATCCAGGGGTTCAACAAAGGGCTACAGCAGAGTGGGGGGCAGTCAAAGCCATATGGCATCAAGCAGTCTCTCTGTTGAGCTCTTAGGGGATCCTAGTAGGGCTGTCTGTGGCCACAGTGGGCTAATGTTTGTAGACTTGACAGCCAGGAGGCCTGACTCACCCCCTTATTAGTAACACAAGTAACACGAACCAACGCAGCAATCCAGTTCATGGTGTAAAAAATGTGTCCTGAGAAAATATATATGAGGTAAATGTATACAAACCTATGTTTATGCAAATGGATTCTAAAAATTATATATTGAGTGAAGTTGCAAGTAATGCATTACTGAACAAAATAGAACTATAGTCTAAATACTCAACAAAATGAATGCATGTGTCATGGAATTGAGTCGAGAGCCCTGGCCTGGAGCTCAAAGAGCTGGGACTCATGATCGTATACTGAACCAGCTCTGCCAATGCAGTGGATGTTCAGGGATGGGAAATTCACTTAGTGGGAGGATGGACTTTCCAGGGGAAAGAAACAGAAATCCTTAAGTTTCTCTGGGCCCCTGTCTTAGTTTGAATCCTCTTAAAACAGATGCTAAGTGGAGGACTTGGGTGTAGGTCATTTATTTGGGTGGTGGTTTCAAGAAGCACAAGTGAGGAAGCAGGGAGAGTGATAGAAGGAAAGGAGAGAAATTAATAAATGTGAGTTCATGAGCGAATTACCACTCAGGGCAACTAGAGTCCAATCCGGTGGCAGGCCATGTGAGACAACATGTGGTTCACGCCTCGGAATCTCCTCTTTGGAGGACAGGGAGGCTCAGGCATTGATGCACCAAATCCCATCTCCCACTCTCGAGGGATCCCTCCTTGGGCATCAACTTACCCACCCTTTGAGGTTGCACCCACGATATGAGTTTTCTCTGTATTCTTGAGATG
This sequence comes from Camelus bactrianus, assembly GCF_048773025.1. Lineage (NCBI taxonomy): Eukaryota > Metazoa > Chordata > Mammalia > Artiodactyla > Camelidae > Camelus > Camelus bactrianus. The sequence goes on from NC_133575.1 coordinate 30,794,215, forward strand.
GGAAGCTGTTAGCGTGCCCAAGATTGTCCAGGACATCAAGTGACTCAAGTGTGCTGAAGGAATGTGGGAGGAGAAATTAACAACATCCTTATATCAAGATTGAGACTAGTTAGTCTAGATGACTTCCAAGGCTACTCCTAATTCTTATGTTCAATGATTCTCTGATGCAGGGAGTTGCCTGCACCATGGGTTTTCTATCATAGGTGCTGATGAATTGCCCATCTCTAGAAGTAACCAAGTAGATGCTTGATAAGCACTTGGAAAGAATGTTGCAGCATCAGATATGAGATTGGAATGACGAACTTTTAACACGCTTACTGCCTAAGGTTGAGTTCCTGGGAAACAGACCCTGCAATGAGGATACAGGTGTGAGCGATTTATTAAGGAACTACTCCCCGGGGACGGCAGAAAGGACGTGGGAGAAGCAGGATAAGGGGGCAAGGAAGCCAAGTAAGGGTTCCATGTCGAGAAAGTCCCAGCATCAGCCTGATCCCACCAGGGAGCTCTGGAGTGTGTGCTACTCCTCGGATTCTGTCGGGACTTCAGGCAAGGGAGCTGGGTTTTCATAGTCTCTCACCCACCAGGCATTAGCTAAGGTCCATTACAGGGGGATGTCAACTTCTAGGCATATCTGGCTCTCCATGAGTATGGGCAGAGTGCTTGCAGTTGCCTGAGGACAGTGTTCTGAGGAGAGCCGGTGTAGGCAGCCAGGAGCAAAAGCACACTGAAGCCGGAGGGGTGCCCAGAAACACCAGTAAGGAACCCAAGGCAGCACTGTCACTGCCTGCTACAGTTACTACGAGCATGGCGGTCACACTTATGTAGGAGATTTCTCTGTTCTGCTACAGATTTACAAGGCCTTGTGGGCAAAGCCTTGGCCCCAGGGCTCCAAAAGTCCTGTCCTTGGCCTACACAAATGCTTGCAGACAACCGCCATGCAGGAGACTTAGCATTTCAGAGCTTGAGCCTCCAGAATCCTGTGATGCTGAAGAGGGCAACCTGAGGACCTTTTTTTATAGGCTGGAAATTAGAGTTTATAAGGTACAGAAAGAATGACCCCAAGCCCTCATGCAAACCACGTGGAATCATTTCAGTCTGAAGTAGATTTGGGACTAAAGACAGTACAAATATTTCTGAAATATAGGGATAAATCTATCTATGCAGAGATGCAGCACAATGCTGTCATAAAAAATCCACTTTTGTCCATGCCACAGCCCTGAACCTCCTGTGCACTCGATCAGAGACCCTGATAAATCTGGGCTGCTAGAAATGCCAACCAGCTCATATGTTTTCAGTGAGCGATGACAGGGAGCCAAATTGCTTTATTCCGATTAGGGAAGGGCCTCTGACTGTAAAATATACTGTGTGAAAAAAAATATTGAGTTTTAGTTCGCTGACACATCAATTTAAGAGAGTTATGACTCTCACACGGAGGCCAAGCAGGTATCTCCCCACATGTATGTGCAATAAAAATTAATTGTGGCCTTTTATACAGGGCACTGTTCTCACTTGTGGGATCAGAGGGTGACCTGAGCGTCACCTCCGGTGGCAGGCTACAACACTGGAGGTGATGGTTCTTTTCTGGGAAGCCACAGAGGGAAACAAACGCCAAAAGCCATGAGCAAGCTTCATGTGTAACTTGCTGAATTTGTTTTAAAAAGATATGCAGTCCTGTTCTGTGCATATTTTTGTCCTAAAGTATATATATACATATGTATGTTTGATGAGTGTGTGTGTGTGTGTGTGTGTGTGTGTGTGTGTGTGTGTGTGTGTGTGTGTGTATTTGATGGGTATAACGTGTGTATATCAGTCAAGGTCCAGACAAGAAAACAGAAACTTTGGCACGTCTTTCAAGTTAATTCAGGGACTTTGTTACAGGAGATGGAAAAGTGAAAGGGGCAAATAGAATAATCAGGCAACCCAGAGGTTAGCAACAGCAGGAAGCTGCTACCACTTGGAGGGCTCAGGGGACACAAGGAAGAGGGGGTTTTATGGAGACCAGGAGCTGAGGCTGTCAGGGGAAGCTTGAACCACGGTGGAAGCATTCCAGGGAGCTGTAGCCACAGAAGGAGCAGCTGGGTTATCTCTATGGCCAGAGATACTACAGGAAGCAGAGTGTGAGGTGGTGAAATACCCTGACTTTTCCCTTCTGCCTGCCCCTAGTGATTCTCATTGGCCAAATTGAACTGAAAGCAGGAGGGCAAGGGAGTCTGGGAAATGTAGTTCCCTGTGATATAGGACACAGTGGGGAAAGGGTAAGAAATGGATCCAAGAGAGCAGAGGGGCTGTTGATAGGTATGGTAAATCCCCCTTTGTTGGTGTGGATCCCCGCATAACAAATTAGCTCAAAACAGTGCCTTAAATATTTTGGAATGAAATAGTGGCTCAGATCTTTCCCTCTGTGACAAGTAGCTGGAGCAAGAGGTTTAGAAGGTGTCGAGGAAGGAGAGGAATTTGGAGCGGGAGTCACTGACCTGGAAGGCAGGACCAGCTAGTCTATGACAGTAAGAACACAGGAAAGTGAGGGAGAGGTTTCCGAGAAAGGAGACAGGAAGAAAGGAAAGGGTGGTGGGAGAAAATGAAGCCAAACTAGGTCTGCTTTCCCCGGGAGCAGCCTTAACTGCATCAACCCACCCCCAACTGTAATTTTAATTAAGAACAAATACCTGGTGTTTTCTATGTGGCATGCATTGTTCTAAGTGCTTTATGTCCTCAAAACAATCTTTAAGGCGTTAAGTACCATTATTATCTCTTCAAAGAACACCATCAATTGCCCAAGATCAAGTAGCCAGCAGGCGGCAGAGCTGGGATTTGAACCCAGGAAGAGTTCAAATCTGGAGGCAGTTCCCATAACCGCTAAATTATATTCCTTTTCAACTTAATAGAATTGAATCCAACAAACACTTTGTGGGGAACTTTGTATGAAACACTAAGGAAGTTGGAAAGATGGATGAGAGATACCGTCTTTACTCTTCCTCAGGGAATTTCTCCTATAATGAAACCAGGTGCACATTATGAAGGGTTTGGAGACAGCAACTCTGGGCAGTCAAGGCAGACAGGTTACATTCATGAAAGTGGTTCCCAGAAAGAGGGGCAGCAGGCATCCGGCTCAGGTTGGGGACAGGACTCCTGTTGTAGATTAGCAAAAACAAGGAAGACCCAAGATCTTGAGGGGATAGGATGTGTTAATAGACATTGAAATTCAGATCGAGACTAAAGCTGTAACACATGGCATCACTTAGGAGTGATTATTTAGCTGCAGCTAATAGAAAACCTTACATTGACTTGGTTTTCTTTTGCTTACCCTCACTGCTTCCCTGAATCCCTACAACTGGGCTCATCAAACTTCCCAGCTGCATATTTGGTACTGTCCTGGGTCCTAGAACAATCTATTGAGGCAGGAAGTTTTCAGTCACCCTTGCTGCTACCCCTCCACTGGATGTGCCCTGATCTGGAGCCAATCTCCCACACTCAACAGGCTGAGCAGGAAGCAAAGAATCTCCTGGTCTCCATCTCTAGGTTTCAGAGCTGGACATCTGGTGGAAGCTCACCTCCTTCTCCCTGCAGTTCATCTTCCTGAGTTACCAAACCCCAGCCGAGTTAGGATTGTGTGGGGCAAACACTCTTAGTTGTCTGCTTAACACCCACCCCCCTTTCTTCCTCTCTAACAGAAATTCAATTTTGTTTGGGAGCAATACGTCATCCCCAGGCACTGGATCATGATTTGTCTAAGCTAATTAAGACAATTTTCTTCTCTATTTTCCCAGACTCCTGGGAAGCTAGTAATATCACATGACCCAATTCATCTGGTCAATAAGACTGTTTGTCTGTGTGTGTGCATGCGGGGGTGGGGGAGCATACTCTGGGAAAGGTTTTCTTCCTGATAAAAGGAATAGACAAGGTTTGCACGACCTTCCCTCCACCTTCTCCTTGTCTTAAATCTGGACTTGATGTCCGTGGTTTCCCTGCCTAGTTCATAGCTTCTGACTTAGGTCTTTAGACTTGAACAAAACTGAGGCATCAATTTGCCTTCCAACATGCTCCTTCTGAAGGTTCACAGTCCCTGATTTCACCAGCATAGATCAGTCACCCAGGCAAAAGCCGAGGGCCAGGTTGGCTTCCTGGCTCTCTCTCACTACCCCTCCCCGCCACCCCCATCCCATCATTCACCAAGTCTTATTCATTTGACCTCTTGACATTCTTTTGAGTCCGTTTCCTCTCCATCACCACTGCCACTGCCTTAGTTCAGCCCTTCATCCCACCTCACCTTGATTGCTGCAGTGGCCTCCTAATTGCCCTCTTCCTTCCCTCTGAACTCTCCAATCAGACCTCCAAAATTGAGTTTGAGTTTTGTTTCTAAAATGCAGATCTGATCAGGTCACTTCTCTGCATAAAATTCTTCCATGACCCCCTCCCTCAGCTTTAGCTTAGGCCCCTTGAGATCTGACTTTTAACGGATCCTTTGGGCTGTGGTTCCTACCTACTTACTTCTCCTACCATCCCCAAAGGTATCCTTCCATCCAAGTTTATCAGATTTGATGTACCCTGGGAACCATCTCTGCTCTTTCTTGTGACATTCCCTCTGCCTGGTTTGTCCTTCCCTCTGATCCTCTTTGGTCACTCCTATTTGACCTTTAAAACTCAGGTCAATTTGTCACCCTTTCCTTTCTCAGGAAGTTTTCCTCAACTCTCCTCCTTTTCTGTCTACTTCAGATGTCCTCTTCTCTGTTCCTCTGTCTTCACTATTACCTTACCCATTGATCTGTAATTTCCAGCTATTTTTTCTGGTTAATGCTTGTATAGTTCGACTCACCTGTTTTCCAAGGTCATTGCTTGCCATTGCTTTTAGCATTCTATCACGTCCTTCTTGGTTTAATTTCTGAGTTCCATTTCAGAGTAAGTCCTTCACTAATTCTTTCAGTTATGATCATAAGTGTAAATTCTCTCACTTTGTTTCTAAATGTCTATATTTATTTCACCCTCACTTCTTACTTTTTGTTATGAAAAATTTCAAATATTCAAAGAAGTATGAAAAATAGTAAACACATGTTCTTCTTCTGAATTGAACAATTGTTAGCATATGCTGTATTTGCTTATCTATTTTTTCCTAAAGTGTTTTAAAGTAGATAACAGGAATCCTCACTTTTATCCTGTGCAGAATATTTTTATTTTCCCTATTCCTTTCTTTATCCTGCTCTGTTCTGGAGAAAATTATTTCTAGGGACTGACTCCTGAGACTCCCTTGCCCTCTGGCTCTTGGTTGAGTTTGACTAATTGACTAAAGAGGATCCAGGAGAAGATTAGAAGATGGCCCAACAGTTGGCAGTGGTTGTGTTTCTCCACTGAAGTCCACAGCTTCTGTCAGGGGAATCTTCTAGAGTGACAACTGCAGTTCTTTCTCCCGGTCTGAGTAGCTGCTCCCTCCTCTTTCCCTACAGACCCGTGATTGAGAACTCTTATAGTTCCAGGCTTCAACATGCTTTGTTGGTTTCCCTACATCCTGACCATACTTTTGTGAATAGTTCCTTTATTAAACTTTCTTCTGTTATCCCACTTGATTCTGACTAATACACATTTCTAAGTACTTCAATATGCATCTCTTAAAAAAGAGAATTTTGAAACATATACATAATACCACTCACATACAAACTAAACAAAATTAACAGTAGTTCCCTGATGTCATCTAATATCTAGTCCATATTCAAATTTCTCCAGTTGTTCCAAAAATTGTCTATTACAGCTAACTTGTTTAATTCAGAACTCAACCTGAGCACCACATACTGCATTTAGTCATTTTGTCTCTTAAATCCCTTTAAATCCAGAAGAGTCCCCCATCCCTTTATTTTCAGATTAAATCTTTTTGTCAAGGATACCTCATAGGCAACATTGCCTATTTCATATTGCATCATATCAGGAGGCCGATGTGGACCCACCATGAGTAATGCTAAGTTTGATCACTGTTGTCCTCACTCTTGAATGATAGTTTAGATGGGTATAGAATTTTTGAATTGACAGTTATTTTCCCATTTTTTGACCATTGTTTCTTCTCTCCTTTACTTATGCTGTTGCAAAATCTGCTGCTGTTGTTCAATTGTTGCTCCTTGTAAATAAGTTTCCTTTTCTCTTGGGCTGTTTATAAGATTTCCTCTTTGTCTTTGTTATTATGATGCACCTAATTGTGGATTAATTTTCACTTACCCTCAGGACTCTGTGCTTTTGAATCTGAGGATTAGTGGATTTCATTAGCTCGGAAAAGTTCTTTGCCATGAGTGTTTCTAATTTAGCCACATCCTTCCATTCTCTAGTCTCTACTCCTAGAGACTATTAGATACACGTTGAATCTTCTCATTATATCCTCCATTTTCTCTAACCCCTCTTTTATGTTTCCCATCACTTTATCTCACTATACACTATAGGTAATTTCTTCAGCTCCACCTTGAAGTTCAGAAATTCTCTTTTCAGCTTCATCTTTTATTCTGTTTGATTCATCCATTGATTTTTTTTAAGGAAAAAAAATTTGAAGTATAGTTGATTTACAATGTTTTGTTAGTTTCAGGTTATACAACAAAATGATTCAGTTTATATACACACACACATACACACACACACACGTCTTCTTTTTCAAATTCTTTCTCAGTATGGGTTATTTCAAGCTATTGAATATAGTTCCCTGTACTATACAGTAGGTCCTTGTTATTACTCATCCATTGAATTTTTAATTTCACCTTTTTTATTCCCAGAAATTTCACTTGCTGCTTTTTTGAATATGCCTGCTTTTTATGTTAATATAGTGTCATATCCTTTCACGATGACTTTTATATATTTCATTGATTTAATTATTTTAAAGGTCTTTACAGTCTCACTCAGTTGTTCTGTTACCTCAATTTCTTGGGATGCTTATAGGAATTTTCATTTGCTTACTTGTTTTTCTGCTAACTCTCTCTCATGCTGAATTATGTCCTCACATGGTCTGTAATGTGTTTTATTGTGAAGTCATCTTCAACAGGCTTTTTCAGTGGGCTGGATGGGAGTCTTTGTCACTCTGGAATGTGCCAGCATTGCCACAGAGGATTTTTGCATTGGCTTTCTAAGGCCAGATTTTCTGTAATTTTATGGTTTGAGGAATTCCTACATCATACATGTAGGGTAAGTTTAGACTCCATAGGGCTTTGAAGTCTCATTGAGGGCTTTTTATTTACTACCTAGAGCTCTGGGGAAAGAGAAGAGGATATTTGCCACTATCCCAGACTGATGGCAAAGTTGTCTACTTTCCTTTCTCATCCTCATAAGTTATCAGCTTTATGCAAATCTCTCTCTTTCAGCTCTCCCATTTTATGAGTGCCCACAACCATATTTTCTGCCTCCCCATCCAAGTTCAAACTCTGACTCCTAGCTCCTAAAGTCTATATTCTTTGTGGTAGAATTCCTGGATGCCACAGCATCAATTTATGGATTTATTGTGCTGGCTTCACTTTTTATTTGATCCTGGCACCTTGGGAGTTTCATTTCCTTCATTTCCAGCTTATACTAATTTTGTAATGTATTATTGCTACACTTTCCCAAATTTCTGGATTTTATTGTTATTGTCTGCCTAATTTATTCTCTCTAAAACTAGACTGTAAGCACTTTGAGGGCATCATCTATGACAAATTCAACTCCAAATTCCTCAAATCTAACAAAGTTCCCAGCAGATAATGGGTGCCAATGAATAATTTTTTAATGTATGAATGAAGAAAGTTTTTTGTACTTGAGAAGTTAATGTTTTCCTAGGCATTGATTTACAATTAGTATGTCCTTGTGTGCACATTTTTCATTAATCCCCTTTGACTCACCATATCATGGTGTCTGGATGTTGACTTTATATGTTTGCATCCATTCTTCCTGTGTTTAGAAGAAAACATTTTATCCACATATTTATTATGCACATTCCACTGCCTTCTTCTGTAATATGTTTTCTTATTATTTGTTAGTATACCATAATGTGACAGTTAATTCTATTTAGTCTAAAAAATAAATAACAAAAAAAGATTCTTCTGCCTGTAAAGAAAAAGAAAGCCATTCAAGCTGCCTCCCAGAAGGAGGTTTACTTGTGAATACACATGTCTCACAAAATCCTAAGAGCAGGAAATAGAGAACAGCAACTGTGTGGAACTAGAAATGGAAATTCAGAAACCAAAGGTCTCACTCTCTCAGGGGTCATGTGGTCTGTTTCATGCTGGACTCTCTTTGTGAGCCTCACCCAGGCTCCCTCTCCCTTCAGAGGGCTTCCTTCACTTATTCACTTTGCGCATAACCTATCAGAGCCACCCTAGCCCCAAATCTAGTTACCTTTGCAGTTTCAGCAGGTACCCAGCACGGTATAGACACAGGGAAGCCTATCTAGTGGGCCTGACCGGAGATTTGTGCTGCCTAAAATAAGTGGGGGGTATGCACATAGGAGCTGGAGGGGCTCAACACGGATTTACAGAATGATTGAATGAAAGAAGGCACATACGAGAGAAACCTGAGATGATGGGGGTGATTCAGCAGGGAGCCTTGAAGGCAGATCACAGCACAGTTCCGAGCAGCATCAAGGAGGCATGACTTCCTCTGAATGAGTACATCAAGTTAACCTCATCCACTCCTGGGACCCTAAGCACATCCACCCCAAAACTTCCAAGCACCTGCTTCTATAAAAGCTGCAATGAGACATAAACCATAGAATCAGAGACTATTTAACAGAGGATGGTACCCTAGAGGCTATTATGGGGATTATTTCATTTCACTTCATATTCTGTTATTTGTGTAAATGTCTGTTTCCCCTAATAAATTTTAGAGTCCTTGAATGCCAGAAATCTGTCTCATATGACATCTACGTCTCTGAAGCACTAACACCTTGCCTTGCTCACATTCTGATTCCAGGCTATCCCTTTTCTATTTGCGTGACTTTGGACAAGTTACTTTGCCACTGTGTACCCCAGTTTCCTCATCTATAGATGGGGGAGGGTAACAATAGTACCAACCTCATAAGGTTGTCATGAGGATTAAACAGCCAGCATGTGGCAAACAATTTAGAACAGTTCCCATCACATAGCGAGCTCTTAAGAAATGTCAGCCACTTATTAATAGATGTTGTTTTCCGACTGAGTTGAATTTTTAAAGGCTCCTGAGGCATCTGTTGACTGATCTCTGTGTTGGCTTTGCTGTTCATCTCCCACATCTGGGACAGCTGTACCTGTGCAACTTCATGGGCCCTCCTGGCATCTGAGGTCACTGTCGAGGACAGAAGCTGTGTCCAGTCAGAACTGAGTCCCAGGCGAAGTGTGTACCACAGAGCCTCTACCCCAGCACACTGGCCTAGGACTCGGGGTCTTCCTCACCGGAAGGTCTGCTTTCATGCTGCCTGGAAGTTGTGCAGCCCTCAGTACAGACACACACGCATCTGTGCACACGCACAACCTGGGGTACACTCCCGGCTGCCTGCCCTTGCTGTTGTCACTCCTGTTGAGTCCTGCTCCCCAGGGCCTTTTTTGTCCTGTCCCCCCCACCCCCTCCCCCCTCAGTAATCTTCCATCTCTTGCTTTTCCTCTCTCCCTGCCTTCCCAGGTGACAAATAACTCCCCTGATGAAACTTCCACATGAATAGGAGAGAGGGAAAGGACTTTTTCTCCCGCACTAAGTTATACATGGGTATTTTTACAAGAGCTGTGGGAAGACGCCCTGCCTTTATCCTGCTTAAAAGAGCGAATCCAATGATGCACATCTGTCTTAGTTTGGTTTCTTCTGGAAGCAGAACCTGAGAATAAGACTTGGGTGCAGGGCACTCATTTGAGAGATGATCTCAAGAATCAGGAAAGAGAAAGCAGCAAAAGAGACGGGGAAGGGGGGAAAGCCATTGTAAGTGTGTGTTAAGGTTGCTATCACAGGGTTCAGGGCTCCAGGCAGGAGGGAGCTGTGTCTGATACAGTCTGGGGCCTCTGTTGCCCTTCTGGAAACCTGAGCAACCAGGGTTTGGCCCTGCTGGGCCACTCTGAGAAGTATATAGGATGTTTCTGGACCTGTCCACCTGAAAGGAGGGAGGCAGGGGCATTTATCCTTGGCTCTTGTTCCCCAGTTGGTTGAAGATTGCTTCTTCAGGTGTTAACCTTGCACTTCTGGATTTCACCTGTGCACTGGGCAAGAGGGCTGTGGCGGTGTCAGAGAAACCCTAGGGCAGAAAGCAGAAAGACTGGAGGTCCACACCTGAGGTGGGATGCTACCAGCTGCATGTGAGTCTGAGAGCTCACAGGAAACTGACCACCACTAGCTGAGGCTAACCAGAGGTTGTGACTCTGGGGACCAGAGAGTCTGGTACCACATGGCAGGCCAGGTGGGCGGTATGAGAGTTCAGGCATCACAGAGGCAGGGGGTAAGGCCCACCCTCCCTATATCAGAGGCACCTGGCTGAGAATAGCCAGGAGTGCCCTGATAACCCCCTTACACCACCAGCTCCTTGTCCCTGCTCTTTTCCAGAAGGGCAACAGAGGCCCCAGACTGTATCAGACACAGCTCCCTCCTGCCTGGAGCCCTGAAGCCTGGCTTAAGCACTGCAGCACTCATGCATGACAGCTCATCCCACCCAGTAGAGGAGTTTGGCTGGATTCTGGGCTGAAGCTGTATGGTTGGCCTCCCAGATTCTAGGCTTGGCTGTGCTTTTGTGTCCATTTTCATCCAGACCAGCTCTGACCTGGTTGGAGGAGCAGCGGAGGGGGGTCCCGAAGGACTCCGTCTTTTCCCTTCCTCAGGGGATCAGACCAGCCGACCAAGACTCAAACGGGAAGCCCCCCAGATGGAAGCGATGGAAGGTCCTGTTTTATCAGCATGAGAGACCTCAAGCAGGGTGACTGGAAACTGACATGCCTTCTATTTATTTATGAAATTTGTAACTGTGAAAATTAGCCTTAGAAGTTGTAGACCCATTACTATTAGCTTTATCGTCCTCCTAAGACATACCCTGAGGCATTCCTCCAGATTGAATCCTATTGTGCTTTGCAATAAACCCATAATTGATAATGCCACGGAGCTTTAATATGGATGGAGAAATGAAATCTAGAAAGTAAATACATTCAGAATTTTGCTAGCAGGCTGAATTTAAAACTGATTTTCTGAACCTACCAGGATTATTCCTCCTCAATAATGATTTAATTTGAGTGAGCCACCCTGAGAGCTCTTGGAGGGGAGTAGGGGGAGGACCTGCATTGCCTGGTTTCTCACAGGGGCCCCTTAAAGAACTTTATCCTGCATTTTGCACCTGTAAGTTTGTGAAGATAAAATTAAACTCTGAAATTATACATGATGGACCAGTAAATAACACAGGCGCCCGAGTCCTGGCTGCTGTTCCAGTGTCCTGATGCGATCACTTGTCACTAACGCTGTCAGCAAAGGGGCGCTGATTCAGTTCGCTTCTACAAGGCGAGCAATTATGCCGTGTTTCTCCATGAGCTGGGCAGCAGCAGGGAGGGCCAGTTCAGAGGAAGGGAGGCTGTCTTCATAACTGCTGGCCTGGAAAGAGCCACTTGGGCTGCAGGTGTTGAGGGAGCCTCCATAGGTGGTCTGTCAGGCTGCCTTTTAGGAAAACAGAGCCCTGGTGGACCCCTGAGGAAATCCATCTTGCTCGCCCTTGCGAGGAGGCAGGAGGTGAGAGTCCAGATTGCCACCTTCTCTAGGTCGCTTCCATCCTAGAAAGGGCTGGCACTCAGCTACCCACCAAACAGGATTATGTAGTTAAAAGTACGGGTTCTGGAGCCAGACTGCCTGGGCTAACGTCCCAGTTCTATCAGCTGCTAATGGTGTGACCTTCAGACAATTGCATAACCTCTCTAGACCTGGGTTTCTTGATTTGTAAAAGTAGAGTGTTGAAGGTTCGGTTTCCCAGGAAGCCGACCCTGAGATGGAGATTAGCATGCAGAAAGGTTATGAAGGCTCCTGGGATCAAAACTTATGGAAGGAGGGGAGGGGATAGCTCAGTGGTAGAGTGTGTGCCTAGCATGCAGTAGGTCCTGGGTTCAATCCCCAGTACCTCCACTAAGATAAATAAAGAAATGAAAACCTAATTACCTACTCCCCCCAAAATTTAAAAAAAAATTTTTAAAAAAGACATGGAAGGGAAGGGAAGGAAGTCAGGATGTGATGGAATCTCAACAAAGGCTTCAGCTGACCTCATGGGGAGCTGTGGAGCTGGGATGGCTCAGAGTTGGAGCATGGAGGTCCAGCCTTTATACCCCTGCATTAACCAGTCATTGGATGAGAGTTCCTGACTCTTTAACTGAGACGTTCCTGCAGACTTGATAGCCTAGGTTTATCTGAAGGCAGCCCTCCCAGCAGAGCAGGCGGGGGGGGAGCAATCCTTCATTCTCGAAAGGGAGAGGGCATTACAGTTTTCACTGTGAAAGATAAATAAAAGAACCTACTTTGCAAGCTTAGGTGGTTTAACATGCACACAGTGCTTAGAACCGTGCCTGGAACCAAGTAGGTGCTACTGGAAGCGTTAGCTATTTTTGTTACAAAATACTTTGTCCTCTCCTGGTTAAAGGACCCATGCAATTGGCAGTAGCAGTATGGACAATCTGATGGGGAAAGGGTGTAAGAGTTTTAGAGGAAATGTTGACGGGTAGTAGGCATCTGTTCCAGGTTCAGGCAGCCTACATTTCTTCTTAACACTCATGAGGAGAAGCAGGGTCGGTGTGTAGGAGAGACACTAGTACCCCAGATGACACACTTCCTTCCGCAACTAGTTTTGGTTTAAACAGCCAAACAGGCAAAGGTGGTGTCTTAGTCAGCTCAGGCTGCCAGAACAAAATACCACACACTGGGTGGCTAGAACAACAGATGTTTCTTGTCTCACAGTTCTGGAGGCTGGAAGTCCAAAATCAAGGTGTCAGCCGGTTTGGTTTCTTCTGAGGCCTCTCTCTTTGGCTTGCAGATGGCTTCTTTCTCACTGTGTCCTCACATGTCCTTCTCTCTGTGCATGCACACATCCCTGGGGTTTCTCTGTGTGTCCAAATTTCCTTTTCTTTTAAGGACACCAGTCTGATTGGGTTAGGGCTTCACCCTAACTACAGGATCCTGGAATCAAGAGATGTCAAGCTGGTAGAACTGAATTAGTCCAAGATTCATTTTATAGATGACAGGGTTGCACCCAGAGAAGTTCAGGGAGGACCCTTGGTCTGTATTGAAAAAGGGAGAGCAAGGCGGTAGTGCTGGGCTGGACCAAGGACAGGCTAGACTCTTCCCCTGAACTAAATGAAGCACATTTCTTCAAGCTCTATGTTTCTAGTTGCTGGAGGAAGGATATTGTCAGGGAAGAATTGTATTCTATTAGACTAAGATTTATTAAGCCTCTTTGAACAAGGCAGAAACTGTGGTAGACTCTGGAAGATAGAGATGACCAGCTAAGGTCCCTGCCTCAAGATCCTCAAGTGTAGGGGTTAGGTTGGCAAGCTGGGCCTTGAGTGGACATTGAGCCCAACCTGCCTCCCAGCCACATGACCTCAGTGCACATAACTCTTTAAAGGCTTTTCACTTTCTTCTAAGGTTTTTCTTGATATCTACCTAAAATTCCACTCTCCACCCATACATTTACCACTCACCACTCATCTTTCATCTACTGTCTTATAACCACTCTCTTATCCAATCCACCTACTCACTACCCACCCACCTATTCATCCATCCTCCTACCCACTTGCTGCCCATTTCATATCCATACTACTCATCATCCATCCAATCACATGCCCACTATCTGACCATCAACCACCACCTGTCCATCCCTCCTTCTATTCAGCATTCACCAGCCATTCAACTCACCAACGCACTTATCTCCCACCCATCCTACCCACCACCTATCCATTCATCCATTCATTCACCCATTTATATATCTATTTGATTCTTTCATTCATTCAACATTTATAGAGAAATACAGTGGTAGATAAATTCGAGTTTATGTTCTCTGGACATTCACATTTTAGGATATGAAAATAATAGCATTTGATAAACACTTTACTAGAGAAAAAGTGCAGGAAGATTAGTGATGAAAGCTGCCTGGTAGCATCAGAGAATTCTTAGAAGAGAGGGCATGTGAACGGGGTCTAGAAGACACCTTGGATTTCACCAGTCATTCCAGGCAGAGGGAACAGTCTGATCAAAGGCTTGCAGGGAGCAAAGAACACTTTCAAGTTTGGGGAGTGGTTGTAAGCATCTGGGACTTAAGATGGTGGGAATGGGGAAAAGGCTGGTAGGAGATGAGGTTAGACAGGCTACCTGGGACCAGTTTTGAGAAAGACTTTGGATCCCATGTTATGGAGGTCAAACTTCGTTCCAAAAAGCCAGAGTCATCAAAGTGCCAGGACCATGATTTGTGCTTCAGAATAATCTTTGGTGACACTCATTAAGCTGAGACAGAGGGAAGAGACAAGAAGCAGAAAAACCAGTTAGAAGATGATTGCATTATTCTAGATAAGAGATGACAAGGATCAGGCTGTGGGAGTGGAGAGGAGATGACCAAATTTGAAAACAATTTAGGTGGTTGGGTCATTTGCATTAGGGGAACTGAGGTTTCTACTGGGAGCCACAGAGTTAATAGAGAGGTCACTTGCTGAGATGGGGGCTTGAGCAAGAGGAACCAGATGGTACAGTCAGAGGAGGAGAGAAGTAATTAACTGTCTTGCCTGAGTGGTACCCAGGTGGATCTCGAATACTGGAGGCAGGGGGGTATTCAGTCCAGAGCTTAGGCAAGGTGCCCTTCAGGTCATGGGCGTGGCTGTGAACATTAGCGCTGTGTAGAAACAGCAGAAGGACAGAATAGAATGCTGGGTAGCATCAGCTCCTAGGGTGGGCAACAGTATACATTTACCAATGGGGACTGAAAAAGAGTAATCAGAGAAGGAGAAAACAAGGAAACTGGAGTCCCAGATGCCAAGTGAGAAGAGTTTTTCATAAACATTTTCATTATTTTGCATGTCATTCTTGTTATTATTTAACTTTCTATTTTGAAATAATTCTGGGCTTACTGAAAAGTTGCAACAAAAAAAGTGCAGCATTCTCATCTTCCCTTCACCCAGCTTTCCACAGTTAAAATGACTTACATAACCAAAGCACACTTATCGAAATCAGAAAATTAACGTTGGTACAATACTATTAACTACATTACAGACTTCATTCAAAGTTCACCACTTTTTCCACATGTCACTTTTTTTCTGTTCCAGGAGCCAATCTATGATCCCATTTTGCATCTGGTTGTATCTTCTTAGTCTCTTCTAGTCATCAAACAGTAATTTAAGGAGAAAGGAAAGGCCCAGGTCAAGTGCTAAAGACAAATCTGGAGGGACGACTGCCACAAAGATACCATTAGGCTTGGTAGTTGTTAGGGTCTATCCTGGTTACTAGTGCTATATAACAAATTAGCCCAAAACAGTGTCTTAAAACAATTATTTCATTACCCTCACTGTTTAGAACAGGGCTCAGCAGAGATAGCTTGACTCTGCTTCACAATGTCAGGGCCTTACCAGGAAGACTCTAAGGCTGGGGGTTGCAAGTGTCTGGATGCATCTCCACCCACATGTCTGCTGGTTGTGTTAGTGAGTCCAACCTCATTCTGCTCACTGCATGACAGGCCAATAAATTAGGAAACACGGTGTTGGGGCAAGGAATAACGACTTTATTCAGAAAGCCAGCAGACCAAGAAGACTGCAGATCAATGTCCTAGAGAACCATCTTCCTCAAGTCAGAATTCAGGCTCCCTTTATACTAAAAAGGGGAGAGGTGTGCTTGGTTGCTGCAAACTTCTCAGTGCCGGACTCCTTTGTTCTTGCAGCTGTCCACATAGGTCAGATCATGGTGTTCCTATAAACCTCCAACAAGAGAAATGTTATTTTCTGTTCTGCAACTTTTTATCTTTATATGAATGGGAAAGTGTTACACCCTTAAAGGTCAGAGCCTTGAGAATGGGCTAGCCTGTTTATTTCAGGCTATAGGCAACATTCTTTCACAAAAGGTGCAGAAGCAGAATTACTAAGCACAGGAAACAGCACAGGGTTAGAGCTAAAGGAACAGATCAAATATGGAGTCAGATTTGTTCTTCCTTAACAGCTGATGTTGGCTGTTGGCTGGGACCTTAGGCAAGCTGTCTGCCAGAGCATGTACACGTGGCCTCTCCATGTGGCTGCTGGGCTTTTTCACAACACGGCAGCTGGATTCCAAGAATGAACGTCTCAAGAGGGCTAGGTGGAGGCTGTATCCCCATTTATAACCTAGTCTGGAAAGTCACGTAAAGCCAGTTCTGCCATAGTCACATGGTGCTCCGATTCCAGGGGAGGGAACATAAAGCCCATCTCTGGATGAAAGGGGTGTCACCATGACAAGATGAGATGAGCACGTGGGATGGGAAATCTCGTGGACGTCTTAGAAAATATAACCTGCCACAGGGTCTTCTGGTTTCAGGGCATGGTGGGGGAAGAAGCCAGACTGAGAGGGTACAGAGTAAATAGCAGTCGGGAAGTGGGGCGAGCATGTTGCATATTTTGTAGGCGATTTGGAATCAGAGGCACTCAGAGAGCCTAGAGGAGGAAGAGGAAGAAGAAATTGTTTCTTTTAGGAAGAGAGAGAATTTGAATATGTAGAGAGGGAGAGAGAGAAGAGGTTAGAGAAATAAATTGGCTGGTGGGATAAGTTCCCTGAGAAAACCAGGGGAGAGGGCAATGGGCCTTGGAACCAGAGAGCCTGGGTTCAAACTCCACTCAGTTGATCATTCCTGGGTGGCCTGGAGAAAATTACTTCCTCTCTTTGCACCTCAGTTTCCCCACCTTTAAAATGAAGGTGATACTAGAGCAGGCCTTTCAGAGTGGTTATAAATATTAAAGAAGATAAAATATTGCCACTGTGGCTGGCACGGAGTGAATTACGCACTACACATTAGCTCCGGAAAAGCTACAAGTCAGGATGGGGAGGTGCTCTTCTGCACAAGGAAAAAGGAGTTATTCTTGGCTGGGCAAGGGGATACTTTTCTTCGGAGACCGATGGAAAACAGGAAAAGGTAAGGTCTGAAGGCAAGGAGGATGGAATCTAGAGAATTTGTGTCAACTTGTCTGTTTTTTCTTTGAATTAGGATATCAGGGCACCTAACAAGACTGGGGGAACAGAAGTGGGGTCGTGAGCTCGAGGCAGCTAGAAAAGGAAGCAGCTGCCTTAGGAAAGGAAGTGGGGCGGGGGGAGACTGTGGGCAGGGCCACGGGGAATTCTAGGCTGGGTAAGAGATGGCCAGTAGTTCCACTGAGATGGAATAAGATCGTTTGTAGTCTCCTTCTTGGACACGGTTGTGAGATCTTCCTCAAAGAGTGACTGGTGTTAGAGAGGGGAAAATGGGGGTTTAGATTGACCCGGGTGCTGGGAAGACCAGAGGGAGGGTACTAAGAATGCTCATAAAGCCACAATGCTAATGATCACCAGTGGAGCCCAAGCCAGTCTGAGAGGGAAGTGGGGGCCGTTTACTGAGGACTTCGAGAAGCGGGAGACACTGGAGGCCTGGTGGACACAGGAGGGCTAACTAAAGAGAATGAAGGATAGGAAACAGTTATCAGGGAGAGAGATTCCTGAGCTCACGGCTTTCCTTGTACACAGATCTTGGTCGGAGAAGAGATGTCCATCCAATGTAATTTGCTGCAGCCCTTGACAACTCCCTAGGGTTCTGCCTTCACCTACCCCCTAGCTAGTTTTTCTCATGAAGTCCCCACCCACCCAAAACACACACACACACAGACACACATTCACACACACTCAGCCTCACTCAGGTTCTCTGAGCCCAGTGTTAACTGGGGTTTCTGGTTAGAGCATCCTACAAAAATCTCTAGTGGCTGCTAGTATTCAGCGGGGGGAGAAAGTCCCCCTGTCCTTTAAGAGTGTGAAGGACAGTAAAGGGGTCCTCCAGGGCTGGGGGACCCAGAAATCTTGGGCGTGGTGGGTGAGCCAGCCTCGGCGCCCCTGAGATCTGGCATCTCAGCGTGTGAAATGGGAGAGTTATTTCCATGTACGATTTCCCACAGTCTTGTCACCTGGCACATCCTGCCCGGGTGGTGTTGATATAAAAACAACTTGAAAGAAAAACAAACCAGAAAAATGAGGAAGTTCACATTCATTAAGCAAAGCAAACATTTTTTTCCCCCTTCTAAAATTAACTCTTTGACAATCTCTCTTGGTGGTTGTCTGTGAAGAAAGGAGGGCAGGAAAGAAAAAACAGTGTTGTTTGGATTCACGGTATTCTTCCCAGTCTAGGGGGTTCAGCAGGTTTCTAAAATGATAGAGTTCTTTGCATTATTAAATCATAATAACTACAATAATAAAATTTGCCGCTTAAAGCTTACTATGTTCTAGGCGCGACGACAAGCACTTTTCCCGTATTACGTTTACTTCTCATAACACTCCTCTGAGGTAGACGTGAAAATTCTCAATTTACAGAGGAGGAAACTTAAAGCTTAGATTAAATAACTTCCTCAAGATAACACAAGGGAAAAAACTAGGATTTGAACCCAAGATTATTTGATCCCCAAACCCACACTTACAATCATTACAATATACAGACAATTTGGAAAAGAAGAAAAATCATCCTCAGAGCAACACTGTGTCACAGTGTTAGAGTGGATTTTCATCTTGCCTTTTTACATGTTTTAATTTATGTGTGTGTTTGTATGAATCTATGTAATTATCATATACTGCTTTGAGCAAAATTTCCTCCTCTCCCCCGTTAACATTATGCGACGTTCCTTTTCCCATGGTAATATCCAGTCTTCCCAGCCTTCACTTTTTTCTCCCCAGCCTTTTAATGGATTCATAATGTTTCATCTGGTAAATGCATCACAATGTAGTCTATCAGTCCCTTGTAACTGAAAGTTTAGGCGTTGGTATTTGTGATTCGGCTGCTGTCGCGTTCCTAGGCATCTAATGTTTTCCCCATACATACAGTGTTTATGATCATTTCCTTAGACTAGATTCCTTTGGCTAGGAGTGGAATTGCTGGGTCTTGAACATGAACATGAACATTTTTATGGCTCTCAATTCATATTTACCAAATACCTTCCCAACATGGCTGCATTAACCAATGTTGTCATCAGCAACAATAGCACCATGCCCTCAACAGCACTAGGTAAAATTTTAGGTAGTTTTCTTGGGGGGAAATGGCACCTCATTATTTTGATTTGTAATTATTTCCTTACTAATGAGGCATGACTTTCTTCTAAATGGTGAACTAGTTGTGTTTTCTCTTTGGTGAATTACCTTCTCACGCTCTTTGCCACTGAAATATTAGCAACAGGGCGTTTTTCTTGTCTCCAAATTTTCTGATGTCTCCACAAGACAGAACTTTGCTACAAGTATTTTATAAATATTATGTGCATATATATGATTTATATATAAACAAATATTTTTAACTATGAAGTTAAGCTAGTTGCTCTTTTTCCTTTCTGTTTTGTTCTATCATTTCAACACAGAAGGTTCTCCTTCCCCTAGAGGCTTGCTAAATATATACTTCTATTTCCTTCTGCTTTTTCTACTAGATTAAAAAAAAAAAGTCTCTCTTTTCCCATGTGATTTCTGTATGTGTATACAGTGAACGATGAAATTCATAGATAATCCAACAACAACAACAAATACAAACCAACTAATCATTTCAAATTATTCCTCTGCTAAATCTTTCCAAAGAACTGATAGATTATGTCATAAAATTGACAGGGAAAGTTTATTTCCCTTGTCCAGCCTTTGGGCTGATAAACTGAAATGACTCAAAGGAGAGGAGAGAAAGGGCCTGAGTAGCCCATAAACTGGTCAATAAACCCTCCTCTCCCCAACAATTGACAGGTACACGGGGAGCTCCAAGCACCAAGTCAAGAACTCACTGAGATGGTAGGAGGGTGTGGAGACTTATTTTCAGTCTTCACTTTTCTAGGTTTCTCTGCAGAGTGTGATAGTTTTGGCCAACCGAGGGAACCAGCCTGATTTCCTTTATATCATTTCCCGTTCTCCTCTGGCCTCTTTGACCGTTCAGCCCTCTCTGCTGACTTCTCTTACGTTGCTCAGTCCTTTGATGTTTTTTCCCCTAGAATTTGTCTTCAACCTCCTTTGTTTCTCTCTCAGCTCATTTGTCTTGGATGAATTTGTCTGCTCACGTGGCTTCAATTACCATCTACCAGCTGATGGTTGCAAAATCCATGTCTCCTCCGAGATCATCCATCCAACTGCCCATAGGCTCTCTCCATCTGGAGATCTCCACCTGTGCTTTAAACCCATGGAATCCCAAATGAGCCCACCGGCTTGCCTTATCACTGCCACCAAAATAGCCTCTTTCGTTTCTGTCCCTTGGATATACTGACTCAGGGAAAGGTTTCATTTCTTACCTAGTCACTCACATTAAAAACCTTGGAGTCAGACAGCCCTGACCTTTCCACACTGCTTCTATCCAGTCCTTTCCATTCCACCTTCTCCAAACCTCTGAAATCCTTCTCTGCCCATTTTATCCATGTGCCACCTCCTTGGTTTCAGCACTCATGTGGACTGTTGGAGAAATCTTCAAACTAGCCTCCTCTTCCTACCTTCAGTGATCCCTTGGGGGCCTTTCCTGGCAAGACGCGCAGGACCTTTTATGATTGAGCTCCTATTTATTTCCCCCTTCTTATTTCTTTCCCCTCCATCACGTATATCACCCACAGTAGCCAGGTGAACTGCGGTTCCTTCAACTACACCACGATTTTGCAGATGTAGTCCTTACTGCCTGTAATGCCATCTCTTGCCTCTGTGGTCCTCCTTTCTAAGCCTTTGGTTTTCTTGGTGAGTCTTCTTGGCTTTACCAGGCCTGGGCTTCACATGTGCTCTGTGAAGGTAAAAATGAGATCCAGACCCCACTGGCCTGTCCCTGTCTTATCCCTTTGGGGCTCATAATATTCTATGAGGCTCACTCTAATGAAGGTGATGGTTGGTCTAAATCCAGGTCAGAAATCTCGATAAAGTCTTCTTTTGCTTTTTAGGGCTTATTTGGGGGGCTGCCGACTTGTGAGAAAGCCAAGATGAAAGTACAATTTGATTTTCATTTTTTAAAAAAGAAAACTCATGTGTGTTTCATTCTTCACACTTGGATGCTCTTTAGTATTCTTTGTAAGAGTCTTTCTCCAGGGTGGCTTAGCTGAGCTATATGGCTCTCACATAAGCTGCGGGGCCAGACCTGCATTTGCATACATAATCAGAACTGCCTATCTGCACTCGTCTCCCCGGCAGGCAGCTTGCTTGGGAGAAGGCTCGGCTCAGGCTGCCCCCAAAGATGTGGGTGGCATCTTCCCAGCTAGGAGGGCACCCAGCTGCTCAAAACAACATAGTTCCTGAATCACAGTGTGGTCCCTGTGTGATCAAATTGGACCCACAGGTCCTGTGTCCTTGATCACTCATTCCTGTGACATTTACTTGGCACTTACTCTGTGCAGGGCACTGTGTGGCTGTTGAGGGTCCCTGTCTTAGTTGGGATTCCCCCCATAACAGACCCTGAGACAAGGTCGAAGACACAGATATAGGAAGCACAAGTGAAGGAATGAGAAAAGTGAGACAGGAAGGGAAGAAAAGCCGGTGACGGTGCTTTAATGAGCAAGCGACTGCTGTGGGCACCTGGGGTGCAGCCTCCCTGAGGACTCTCTGAGGCACCTTGTAGAACCTGCTGGGAATCCTCTCTCTGGAGGCTGAAGAGCCTGGGGCATCAATCCACCAACTCACATCCCCAGGGCGGTTAACTCCTTTGGCCTCGGGGGTATTAACTCCCCTGCCCTTCAGGCATGTGCTGCAGAGGAAGCTCCTAAGGTGCTGGGGGATCCCTAAGGCTCAGAAGCCAAGAGAGTCAGACTCTTGAAGTAGGAAATTATCACTGTGCTTTAAAGTTGCCCGCTGTGCCTGTGAGTAACTCAGGTGGGTCAAGGCGATACGGGGCGGGGCGGGGCGGGGCGGGGCGTCAGCAGCATCTGCTATGTATGGATGGAGAGATGAATTAGGCATGGAACCTCTGCCTTCAAAGAACTCGCCACCTTATGGGAAAGACAAACAGGCCAACAGTCTAACCAGCTCAGAGCTGTATACAAACTGCTCAGGGGCATGTAATTCACCCTGGGCTGGGACATGTGGAAGATGAGTGACATCTTCCAGGAACACGTGATATTTGGGCCAAGACTCAAAGGATGTGTATTCCTCAGGCCGAAAAGGAGGAGCAATGAACTTCAGGAAGCCCAAGTGGCAAGCCCCAGGTGTGCAAGGCAATGTGCAGCGAAGTGCAGGCCGCCTGGTGTGGCCAAAGCTTTGGCTGCTTTACAGGGAGCAGTGGGCAATCTGGCCAGAATGTAGGCTGGGGCCAGATTGTGCCGGAACTGGAATATACCAGAAAGAAGCGTTTGCATTGCAGCCCCCAGGAGGCAATGGGGACCCATTTAAATAGTGACGTGCTCTGAGCTTTAGAAAGCTCACTCAGAGAGCAGCTTGGAGGGTGGGTTGGATGGTGTCAGGTGAAATTGGAGCCCAAGGATCATGATTAGGAGGCGTGTCAGTCAGGCTCTCAGCAGGAAGCAGATGGCATTCTGAAAAGGAGTGGAAGAGCTCGCGGACACCGGAGAGTCCCATGGCTACAGAAGAGGGCCACTCGCTGGGAGCTGGGGGCTCAGGTAGAGGAAAGCAGCCACGGCCAGCCTGACCCTGGCGGGAAGGAGGAGGGAGCCAGGGGAATAAAGCCTCCAGCCTCTCTGCCTGCCTGCTCTCTTAACCTCCCACCGGAGATGCCCGTGGGTCAAATCCTCCCAGAAGCCGGGTGACAGGGTTGCCCAGTTGGTGCCCCCCACAGAGGTCTGCCTTTTGGGGCTCAGAGCAGAGTGGAGAAGCACAAAAGGTGGGTCTGGCGGGGCAAAGAAGGTGCCCAGCGCAGGAAGCCCCTGCAGTCAGCCAGGTGGGTGTTCAGGCGGTGGAGTCTGGGGAGGCTGAGGCACTCCCTGGTGGAGGTGGTGAGCAATTGGAGGACACTGGGCTGCCATTAAAGGATCATTTCTTGGGTGCTGCTCTTTTTTTTAAGATATTATTTTTTTTTTTAAATTTGGGGGGGAGGTAATTAAGTTTATTTTAATTTATTTTTTAATGGAGGTCCTGGGGATTGAACCTCGTGCGTGCTAAGCAAGGGCTCTACCACTGAGCTCTGCCCTCCCCCAGTGCCGCTCTCTTCTAATGAGCACGTACCTCTGTGAGAGGTAAGGTTTTGTTTATTACCGACCTCTAATTTTAGTGTTAAATGGAGTGTTGAGAGCAAAACCTAAACGAACCTTTGAGAGAAAGAACCTTGTGGAGAGGCGCCACCATAGATCTCCATGGAGCCAGGCTGGAACCTTGGTAGCCACAGGGTAACAGGAGGCGATGGGAGGCAGCACAACTCTGGGGACAAAGGGCTAAGGAAAGAGAGTGGGAGAACCCCAGAGAGCTGCTTTGCCTGGGCCGCAAGTGCCAAGGATTGATCTTACCTAGGAGTCTGTAGGATCACACAGAAAGAGGCCAGCTTCATGGAAACCTACCTGCTGTGCACACACAGTGCCTGCCGCCACGCACACACAGGCAGTTCACAAAGATAACCCCTCTGTATCAGTCTGGTCAGGCTGCAGTAACAAAGCAAACTGAGTGGCTTAAACAACAAGGGTATACTGTCTCACAGCTCTGGAGGTGAGAAGTCCAACGTCAAGATGTGGCAGGGCCATGCTCCTTCTGTAGGCATGAGTGAAGGGTTTGTTCCAGGCCTCTCTCTACTTCCTGATGGTTCCTTGGTAGTGGTAGCATAAATCCAATCCTCACATGGTGTTCTCCCTGAGTGTGTCTCCCTGGGTCCGAATTCTCCTTTTTTATAAGGACACCAGTCATGTTGGATCAGGGCTCACATCTCATTGTAACTGTCTGCAAAGACCCCGTTTCCAAATAAGGTCACACTCTGAGGGACTGGGGGTTAGGACATGTCTTTTGAAGGGGACACAGTTCAACTCATAACACCCGTCCACACTCACAGGGAGTTGATGTGACCTGTCTCTCCCTAAGTCAGTCTTTGTATGGGGTCCAAGGAGTCTTGGGGATGTTGAGAGCATTAACTCAGCAATCCTCCCTAGGGCCACAGAGCATAGGGCTGACATGAGCCCACAGGGAAGAAGTCCTTCCTGGAGGGTCCCAAGGCAATTTTTAAAATTAGACACACACAAAAGATAGGCATAGAGATCCACAATTGAATTTCAAATATCCTGAAACTACAACAGGAATGTGGTACCATTTCTTAAGTGTTTGAGTCAGGCCAATGTCTGGTGCTTGGATTCCCCACAAGCAGACCCTGAGACAAGGATTTGGGTGCAATAATTTATTTGAGAGGTGATCTAGGAGGCACTGTGAGGGGGTGGAACTGTGACAGAGGGAAGGAAGGAAAGCCAGTGGATGGGGGAGTGATGAGTGATTTACCATGGCGGGTGACTGAGCTCAGTGCCTCTGGAGGCATCTGAGAGACTGTGTAGAGCATTCCTGGATGCGGAAACTGGGGTTTTATCCATCAACTCCAATCTCTCACCGGTGGAGGGGTCCTGCAGGGCCAAAAAACACGCTTAGGCAGAAAGATGCAGGAAGCCACAAGCTGATAGGAGCCAATTGCACTTTGCCTCCGAGGTGGGCAGCAGGCATGTGGGCAGAGCTTCTGCCGGCCCCAGGCGTGGCCCTTAACCTCGGCACAGAAGTATGAAGTCAACACTATTACCTTCACTTTGCAGATGAGGAAACTGAGGCTCAGGGGATTCCAAAACAATCTAAAATTCACCAGTGAGTGGTTCATCCAGAATTAGAACTCATTTCTATATGACTTTTAAGCCAATATTCTTAACCACAAAACTTTACAACTGTTGGACTGATACGTGTTTTGTGTTATGTTATTGTAAAAAGATGAGACTTTTTATTTTCTCAGTTAGGTTGGGAGCTAATGCTGACACAAATTAGAAACCCAGTGATCACCAGCCGACAGCTCACGCCCCAGTTGTCGGGCTTTTGAATGTGAGCTTAATTCTCCTGGGCTTCTTTACAAGACTCCCTAAGATTTGTTTCTGAAGAGAGATGCTGGAAGGGAGAGGCCCCCGCCTGGACCCCGTCCTGAGGCCTATAGGGGAGTGTGTCTGGACAGCAGGCCAGAGGCCCACAGCAGCCACACCCAAGTTCCAGTTGGCGGCCATGTGGTCCTTGGCTTTTGTGGGCTCTCCCTTTTTCAGGCTTGCCCTTGCCTGTCCCTTCCCAGCTGTTCCTGAGGCCTGAGGCGGCGGGGAGACCATGCCAAGGGGCTGCTTAAGTCTCTCACCGCCTACCGCTGTGACGACATTCTCCCCTGGTTGGCGTGGAGTGACAGTGATAGATTAAACGCACCAATTAAATTAGATCCTATTTTAAAGAGCTTGAGCTGGATTTACTTTTAATTATAGTGCTGTGCTCGCTGATGAGGTATTGTCGAGGACTTAACAATTGGTTGATTGTGCATCCGAGTGTTCAGAGCGCAGTTTCTGGGGAGAGACCGGGGAGGGCTTTCTTCCTAAGGAGCTCCTTGGGATGAGACAGAGGGAAGAAGCAGGCAGGGAGGGAGGGAGTGAGGGGAGGATGTCCTATCTCCACTGAGAATCCATCTCTCTTCTCCTTGTTTTCTGCTTTATGAGTCCCTTGTTACTTGGAGAGTCAATGAGCCCAGTGCAGGGTAGAGAAAGGGGCCAGAGGCCATGGAGTTGCACTGGCTTGGGGTCCACCTGGCCTCTATCCCACTTGACTTTATGTGTTCCCTGGACCAAGGTAACTAACCTGTCCTGTCTCTTTTCAGTGATTCATTTATTCATCTCAGCAAGGATTTATTGAGCTTCTAGAATGCACTGGCACTGTTCTAGGCATTTGGAATAGAGTGGTGGACAAAACAGGAAAAAAATCTCTGTCTTCATGGAGCTCACATTCTGATGGAGGGGGTGGAAATAAAACATATTATGTGACATCAGGTAGAGATAAATGCTGAGAGGAAAGTAAAGCAAAGTAAAGGTGTGATGGGCAGGAGAGTCTATTTCACACAGTGGTCAGGGAAGCTCTCTCTGTGGATGTATTTGAGCAAATTCCTGAAACAAGGTGGGAATCTTTGAGGGGCTGAGCAGTGTGGGTATCCAGGAGGAACAGCATTCTAGGCAGAGAGAGCAGGGCCTCCTGGTCCGGTGCTGTCCCATTGCCCCCCAGATCCCGTGCCATGCTACCAGCTAAGCCCTATGCATGTAACCCCTTCTCTCTGCCTTGAGGAAGGATCTTTGTGATCGCTCTACTGGGGTCCAGTCCCTGGAGGTGCTGATCTACAAACCTGTCTGGCTCCATGAGGGAGTGCAGTCCCCCCACACTGATTAAAGGACACATCCTGCCAGTCCCCTTGGAGGACAATTCTTTTGGGACCCGACTCTTGTTGTAATGAGAGAGAAGGAAAGTTCAGAACAAAGACCCATGAGCCAAGTTTACGTGCACAGGTGTACTTGGAAAGTGTCAAATCCAGATGCTTGGATTTGGGTTCCTGTTTTGTCACTTACAAATCAAGGCAACTTGAGTAAATCTCTCATCCTTCTAAGCTACAGTTTTGCCATCTGTGAAATATAAAATGAGTCCATTGTATTAGGCCTATAGTATCTTGGAGCTAAGGGCGAGGGTTGAGGGGAAAGGCAGAGAATCATGGAATCATGAAAAGGGAGAGGGAAAAGGCCTAGAAGGAGATCAGAGAAGCCCCCAGATTTAGCTATTGGGCATAGAGAGTTTTCAGAAATCTTTATCTTCAGTTTAGAAGTGACAGCCCCATCAGGGGCTGGGGTAGCAGAGAAGTTCTTCCCCTGACTCAGTTTGGACCCCAAAAGCAGAACTAAGGTAAGGGTTCAAGTGCAAGCAGTTAGCTTGGGAAGTGAGCCCAAAACACCCTAGTAGGGAGAGTGAGTAAGTGAGACACGACATCACTCAGCCAGTTACCACTGTGGGGATGCTGTGATCCATGTAGAACGCAGCTCAGTGTTCTCCCACGTGACGGCAGGGAGTCAGGGCATTTGTGCACACAGTCCTGCCACTCAGTGGTTGAAGGTTGCTCTGGGGCACTGGGAGGGGTGTTAATACTCTGACACTCCTGACCCCCAGCAGCAACAGGCAAAGTATACTTCTAGGCTTCAGAAAGCCCCTGAGATTTAAACTGAAAATCAAGGAGCTGGTAGTTGAAAGTTGAGTGGCATTCACTAAAGTAAATTGGGGCGAGACTCTGATAGCAGGCCTCTTATAGCCCTTGAAACAGGCACCACCTCCCAGATAGGCCTTGCAGGCAAGGGGCCCTGAGCTGGGGTACCACACCCACACCAGAGAAGGCCGCCTCTCAGCCGCAGGTGGCCAGTCTGCTCCCTAGCCCGAGGCCCACACCCATGTGGTCAGGCCTCTGGCCTTTGGGAAGTAGCAGGGACAGGAATCAGGAAAGGAAAGCCTGGCTGAGAGAGACTGAGCTTAGTGCCCAGGAAGTTCAGTATGCCGTGGAAACACCGTGTGCTCAGCCCCACAGACAGCAGACAAGTCTGGCAGATGGAGGCATCTCTGTGTGATGCCCCCTTCAGGGGACGCCGTGCCCTGACTGGCGAGATAGTGGCTGATGGTATTACCATGACAACCAACAAAAGCCCACTGAAGGATGCTTTAGTGATGGAAGAGAGGAAGTGGAGACCAGGATTCCAGGGAGTATAGGTGGCCAGAGCCAAAGACAGTTGATTTTCCTTGCTCTTGACATTGTAATTGTGACCCATATTACGCACACACACACTCCGCCCTAAGCTGGTTGGGGCCCAGGAAAGCACCTGTCACAATGTTGTTCTGACTTGCTGTGTAAGCAGAAATGAGTGGGTGTCTCTGTTTTCCCCTCCATCAAATGATTCAGATGGTACTGGTTCCTTGGCCTCCACCGTGGGAGGCGGCAAGAGCTGATGCAAGAACGTCTGGGAGGCATTTGGAGCATCTTGAAAGAAAGAGGTTGTCAAGAATTCCTGTTATGAGATGCTAAAGTTTTTTTTCTTTCCTTTTGCATGTGAAACCTTATGAGTTTTCAAATTGCATTGACGATATTTCAAACCAGCAGCTGTTCTGAGACCTCAAGCTATCCAGAACTGTTGACCACAAAGTTAAGGTACAAATAAAATCTGAATTAAGGAGATGGTCTCCTGAGTTACGGCCAGATTCCAGGTTGGATCTGAAAAGCTCCTCCCTGGCCAGCTTCCTGCACGGACCCCCGGGCTCACACAGCTCTGGGCCACTGTGTATTCCTTGCCATTAGATACTGAAAACAGGAAATGAAGGGGCCAGTCGGGGGATGGTAAGGCTTGAAACAACTTCAGAGAACAAGCTGGTGAAGTCATAGATCTTATCTCCCTGCCTTTTCCACGTCGGGTTTCTTTAAAGATAAGGTCATGAATCAAAACGTTCTGCCTTTTTTTTTTTTAAGATGGAAGCAGAGGAGGATTTCTTTAATACCTCCTTCCCTCCCAGTGTCTCCAAAGATAACCAGATGAGAGAAATGCCTCATGATCTTGTGCACGTGCATGTAAAATGCGATTACAGGACAATTTCCCCATCTTGGTCCCTGAGGGCTGGCGGAAGAGTGGGAGGAGGGATGAGGCTGGGGAAGGAGAGGCGGCAGGTAGCCACTGGGGCCCTGCGTGACTGTTGTTGATGGTGATGTCTTTGTCGTCTTGTTTTATTAAGGCTGGGCTCAAGCCAGAGGGGACATCATGGGCCTCTGGCCAGTTTGTGCCATAGAACTAAATGAAGGTGACTGTCAGGAGCTGGGAGAAAGGGGGCGATGCTGTGTGTCTGGGGCCTGCGTGGGAGATGTGGGGCACACCTGGCAGGAATGCTGGCCCTGTGGGAGACCCTCCTGGCTGGGCTGGGCCAGGCAGCAGTATTATATTGAGAGCGACTGGAAGCAACATTTGTCCCAGAGAACAAATGTGAGATAGGTGGAGGAAGGCAGGAAGGCATCCCAATTGGCCACTTAGGTCTGAGGGATGAGGCCAGAAAAACGAGCCATGCGGCATAGAGGGGCGCAGGGATGGTGGGATGCGGGGATGGGGCAGCTCCGGGAGCAAAGCCCTTAGGGTGTAGTGACTAAGGACAAAGGTTTTGGGACCCACAGACTGCATGGGACCCAAATGTTTGCATTGGTTTGATTTGATTTGGTTTAGTTTGTAACATTGATCAATACCTAGATCATGGAGTGGTTGTGGCGATTAAACAAATTAACGTTTCAAAAAGTGCTTGAGATGGTGAACTGTGCAGGGTGCTTTAAGGATGTATTTATGTAGTTCCAGCAAAACTGTGCTGAGGGAGGGGAGAGCCTGCCAGGTTAAAGGGAGAACACAAAGGTAGACGCGAAGCTTACTTATGAAACAGCTTCTATGGCCTTTTGTTGAACCTGGAGAACAATTTACATCTGGCAAAGCAAAACTGATGAGCAAGAGATTCTGGGTTTTGTGAGCTGTTTGGGGCAGCCCACTGGGAAAGGAGGCCCCTGGACTCTCTTAAGCAGTAGACACCTGGCCTTGGCCCTACCCCACTCTACCAAGTGTGATGGATGTGAATCAGGCCTTAGAGAAGCCAGGCTTCCCTCTTGAGGCAGTTAGGAAAGAGGAACTTGCAGGAAATGAAGTAAGAAGAAGAGATTGTGGGGTGAGAGGGACTGAAGAGGGATGGCAGAGAGACTATAGCAAGGGTTGTGGTGGGGGGAGTTATGCAGTGCACAACCTGTGCAGCTGTACAGGGGAGCCCAGGAGTGGGGATGTGAGAAGACTTGGAACGAATTAGAGAAGAGAAGGGCAATAGACAGGGCAGCAGAGAGGGACACAGGGGATGGCTGTTCCAGATTTGATTTCATGGACAACCCAAGAGAATGGCAAGTCTGTTGGAGTTCTTTCTTCTGCTGAAAAGTTTAACATAAATGAAAAAGAACAGGCCACAGGCCATGTGCTTGTCCCAAAAGAAGGAAGGAGAGAAGATGAATTAGTTTCCCTGGGAAAGGGACTTAGCAAATGGGTTATTGTCCTCTTTCCCTCACACCACACCTCTCCTGGGGGTGCCAGAATGGGAAGAAGGCTCCTTAAACTCTCCTATCTCTGCTTACAGGCCCTATGTTCCCACCACCCCCCAGCCCCCAGGCCCTGGAGAGCTCACTTCTGATTAGGGCAGAGCCTCCTAGGTTCACGTTCCCAGATGGGTACTGGCCTTTGAAATCCCCTTCCAGGTGAACAGAAGCTTCTAAGTGAGGTATTTCAATAACCTTTCTCCAGGCATCTTGGAGCAGCCTGGAATTCCCACTGGACTCCTAGGAACCAGTCTCTTCTAGGTAGGAGAGCGGGTGATTGGAATTCTTTACATGCAGCTCACGAGTTCAGGATGCCTCCACCACTATGCCCAGGAGGAGCCAGGATGGCCCTTCAGAGTAAGGGGCACCAACTCCATCCTCTTTGTCAGTGATTCTCAGCCCTGGCTGCTCATTAGAGTCAACGGGGAAGCTAAAAAAATTCCGTACCCAGTTCCCACTCTGAACCAATAGAATTAGAATCTCTTAAGCATGGGGCCCAGGCATCTCCATTTCTTAAAAGCTCTTCCAGGTAATTGTAACAAGCAAAGTTGGGAAATTACTCCTCTAAGCACCTAAGTGACTCCAAGTAGCAACTCACTTCCTCCCTGTGTACCCACCAGCAAAACAGGGGAGTTGGATAGAGGGAGAATTGGGTAGGAAAAAAGAGGGAAGGAGAAGAAAGTTAGAAGGGAGTGGAGGGAGGGAGGGAGGGAGGAGAGGGTACAGGAGGAGGTGGAGGTTGGGCAGGAGGCAAGGGAAGGGCATAGGGAAAGGAAGGGAGAGGGGAAAGGCAGGAAAAAGGAGGAGAAGAGGGAAAGGAGAAAGAGAAGGGGCTGTGGTTAAGAGACGAGAAAGGTCATTAGCTCCACGGAGAGCATGCAGTTTGCAGCTTCCCTGGTGATTAACCTTAAGCCAAAGACACCAATGAACCAGCAAGAATGCAAAGCCCTTGCAACAAGCCAAATTCTATCCCCCAAAGAGGCATGTCTCCACATGAAAGAGTATGGCTACCGAAGTCCAAGGAGATTTTGTCATCCAGTGGAAAGCTTTTGCAATTCAGGGGAAGCATTTCCAAAGTGAAGAATCCTCTAAGTTTAGCCTGAAATTGGTGTGCATCAACTCACAAAGACATAGTCCTCCATCACACACACTCCAGTCTGCCCAGAGCTCGGCTTCCTTTCTCCATCTTTCCATCCCCCACATACCAGTATTCTCCCTTAGCTGCACTGAGTTTCAAGCATTTCCTAGATACCCAAGTGGGAGGCTCATTCCCCGTCCCTGAGGGGAACCTCTTTACTCACCTCCTACCAACAGCCTCCTTTCAGCCAAGAATTGGTCCGGACATGACTGGCGAACCCATTTACAGAAATGCAGTTGCCCAGTGTGTCAGTTAAGGCAACACTAGCACTAGCTTAACACAATAGAAGTTTATTTCTTCTGCAGGGAAAGTTCAGTTGGTGGCAGAGGCTGGGACTCTGCTTCACACAGTCATTGAGGGACTTGAACCAATGGCGAGCTCTACTTCTCTGACAGTAGATATCCTAATTCCTTTAGTTCAGAGTGGAATGTGGGCAGTCATTTTTTAGTAAAATTTTTTTATGTTCTCTTGGTGGCTAAGGGGCCCCCAGGGCTGAGAAACCTCTGTCTTCCAGCATCACCCTGGGAATCAACCTCCAACCACCAAATGTGGAAAATGGAAGAAATAGATCAAAAGACTGTGTGGGAAGTCTTTACACGCCAGGCCTGGAAGTAAGATGCATCACTTCTGTCTACATCTCATTGGCCAGAAGTCAGTCACATGGCCACACTTAACGCCCTCCCCGCCAGAGACAGCTGGGCAATGTAGTCCAGCTGAGTGTCCAAGAGCAAATCAAGTGGATTAAGGATCATCCCCTAGTCTCTGCCCTCCCATATTGCTTTCTCTGAAATATGATCTTAAGCTTAGAGCAAACATCTCAGCTCTTTTTGTTTGCTTGTTTTGTATGACAAAAAGGATATGGAGCCTAAGAGAGTTAAAAGTTTTAGAAGTTCCCAAGGAAGTTAATGGCACAGCCCCCTACCGAGATAGTCTGGCTGGGAGATTGTACACGGTGCAAGGCTCATTCACCCTTGATCTGAGCTCGGGTTGTAGCCCGAGAACTGACAGATGTTTGAGAAGGGTGTGGTGGGGAGTGGGAAGAGAAGAGTCCCCTAGAACATGATGTGAGAGGCAAGACTGCAAGGCGGAACAGAGCCCAGGGGCAAAAGAAACAACTGAAAGGAGAGAGGGGAGGTGAAGGGCCATAGCTTCAAAAGTGGGTGAGACACAGCCCCTGCCTCCAGGAGTTCACAGGCTCTAACGAGAGAGCCAGGTGTGTGTGCACAGCTCCTTGTGGTAAAATGCTAACTGAACGGATGGCTGGCTCTCATGCTCGGCCTGGTCCTTCGGGCCATGACTGGTGTGAACAGAAGAGAGTGTGTGAGCCAAGGGGAGAGGTGGAGGGCAGAATGCCTCTCTGCCAATGCTGGCTTGCCTAAGGTGGATGTGTAAACCACTGTTTAGGTTCTGGAAGACAGATTGGCAAGATGTCTGTGCTTGGGGAACTGAAGACATTCAGAAAGGCTTCTCTATCCAAGGGCTGAGCCAAAGTCATGTGCTGACCAGACCACATTTGTTGCCCTTTGGTTTTTGCACTTCTAAGCAGGTTAATGAACTAGGAGTGATCCAGAAAAGGGTATGTGGAACACTTCATGAGGACTAACTTGAAATGTGGGGCATCTTTAATTTGTCAAGTATTTTGGTCAGTTCAGGCTTCTATAATGTTACCACAGTCCGGGTGGATTAAACAACAAACACTGATTTTTCATGGTTCTGGAGGCTGGAAGTGTGAGATCAGGTTGTCAGCATGGTCCAGTTCTTGGTAAGCACTCTCCTCCTGGTACACAGATGGCAGGGAGAGAGACCTCTGGTCCCTTCATCTCCTTACAAAGGCTCTAGTCCCATCATGGGGCTCCACCTGCATGACCTCGTCTACACCTGATCACCTCCCAAAAGCTCCACTTCTAAATACCATCACACTGGGGGTTGGGAGTTCAACATATGAATTTGGGGGCAACATAAACATTCAGTCCATAGCAGCCAGCTAAGGAAAGAGATGAACATCTATAAATACCAAAGGACTGGATGCAGCGCTTCCACCAGGTTCAGACCGGGAGAGGTGGGGCAGTACCACTGGAAGATGCTAATGAGGCTTTCCTAGGACAGGAAAGGAGGTGCACCCCAGAGAAGGAAACTGAGACTCCTTTCTGCCCACGAGGTGCTGCAAGCCTCAAACGTGAGCAGAACCAAGAATGCAGGTGGGAAATAGGTGAAGCTGAGGGATGGTGTGTCAGTCATGGGCAGGAAGCCATATTATTTTCTCTTCTTACCCAATTGGAATAGACATACTGCATAAATCACGGATGCACAGCTTAATGATTTTTTACAAACTCAACACATCTGTACAACCAGCTCCCAGATCAAGAGGCAACATGACCAGCATCCTCGAAGCCCCCTTGTATTCCCTTCCTTTTACTACCTATACCAGTGATGGCTATCCTGACTTCCAACAGTCCTGGATTAGTTGTGCTTGCTTTGTAACTCTGTATGAATGGAATTGTGTGACTATGGACTCTTTTATGTCTGACTTCATTCACTCAAGATTATGTTTGTGAGATTCATCCCTAATGTTGCACTTAGCTGCAGTTTGCTCATCCCCACCACTACATAGTGTTCAGTTGTGCCACCACACCGTGCTGTATTTATCTCTTCTATGGTTAGACATTTGAGTCATTTCCAGTATTTGACTATTATGAATACTCTTGTAAGTGACTTTTCCGTGAACATATGCATGCACTTCTGTTGGGTAGACACCTAGGAGTGGAATTGCTGGACAAGAGGTTTGTTGTTTCTTCAGCTTTACTAGATACTTGCAACCAGTTTTCCAAAGCTGCTGTATCACGGAGACACTTTTGAGAGTGAATGGGTTGCTAACTGGTTAAAGTAGCAGAACTACAGGAATAAGCTGGGACTGTCTGGGGCAAACTGTATCAGTCACCTCCCAATCCACACACTTGGGGCATTCCTGGCAGGGCCCGCCTCTGAATAAAGTGGATGTGGTTTGAGGTTTGAGGTTTGAGAGGGGCATTCTTGTGACTATATGTGTTCCATAAAGCTGAGAACCTGCAGATGTCCTTGCAATAAAAATCCATAAACTAACACCTTTCCCTTAGCAAATAAGGGGTTCTGGATACATACCCTCTGGCTAAGCTCTTCTTTTTATCATTTATGAGCATTCTCCCAACTTCTCTGTCTCCAGCCTTCATAGAGGTTGGTTGAAGCTGAAACTCTTGGCAGGTCCCTGAACCACACAGCCAGAAAATTATATGCTGTGCACATCTGCAGTGAGGAACGTGAGGCTTTCCAGGGGAGATTTACTGCCTCCTTTCCCTCCCCCTTTTGGAAGGTTTCTGGATGCTGCTCCTTGTGTATAGCATGTGCCTCCGGCTTATCACTACAGTAACTATAAAAGCAATTAATTTTTCCCCCTTTTGGAAAGCGGAAGTTTTAACCGCACTTCAATACCATTTGCATTTCCGATTTCTATCAAGTTCACACTTCCAGCAAAGAAAGTCCTGCTGATATAATTTGGTTTTTTAATTGCATATTCTCTGGCAGGAAGCTGCTTCTTTTGCCTCCAATGCAGAAAACATGTACACATTGGGAGGAGCTCAGCTCTGACCTCTGCTGCAGGGTAGCTCGCTTTACTGGCATTAGGGAGGTGAGGACAGGTGTGGGAATTTGGAGCGGGGCCGTCCTGCATTTTTACATAGATGTTCACATATGCTGAGCTCATGAAAATCAGTTGCCTGGTTTGGGTGAAGTGGGCAGCTTTTGAGAAGCATGTCTTTAGACCAGGTTGCAATTTACTTACGTGTTCAGGGAAATTTTTCTGAGACAGACCAGATTTATTTCTTGCTTGCTTTCACTGGTTGATATCCTTTTACACGGTTTCAACGTCACTATTTAGACATACAGAACGTTTAAGGTATAAGGGACCCAAGGGACCGTGTGACCTGATGATGTTATAGGTGAGGAGAGTGCGGTGGATTGAATGAATGGTCCCAGTGCTTCACCCCACCTTGTCTCATGGCGTTGTCATGGCATTGCCACGGGTGCAGTATACTTCCCTGCCCCTTGATATGAGGCATAGCCAAGTGACTTGCTTTGGCCAATGAAATGGACCCTAAGATAGTTCTGAGCCTAGGCCTCAAGAGACCTCACATCCTTCCCCATCCTCCTGGTATCTCTGCTATTATACGAAAAGAACATACCCATATAGCCCAGTGGTCTAGGAGGAGGAGAGACACGTGGAGCGGAGCTGACTTAGCCAACCCTCAGTCCTGTGACATGAAACAGATCCACTGCAGCCTAAAGGATTGCTACCAAGCTAAGCCCAGGCTAGATCGTCTAAACCCTAGCTGCCCCCCGGATCCATGGTGCTAATTGCGTGTCGTTGTATGCTGCTGAGCCTGTGGGTATTTCTACGTGGAGATTGCTAACCAATACAGATGTTGGAGACCAGAGAGGGAAGGTGACTCCCCTGTTGTCACACAGCTGGCTTGTGTCAAAGGCAAGCCTCGAACCCGTGTCCCCTGTTCTCGGGCTTGCAGCAGTCACCCTGGGAAAGATACTGCTTAGTCGTAGGTCTTGCAGCTTTTGGAAAATGTAGCTTGTAAAAAATCGTTGAGAGAAAACGGATGAAACTTTACATGGCTCCGGGGATTAATAATGTAACGGGGATTGTTCCACTTCTGGTTTGAAGGGAATCTGAACTGGCTGTTCCAGCCCCTCTACCCTCCGCTCCAGCAGCTGTGGAGCTCCCCAGGATGGAGAGTTTACTGGCCTGGGAGCCGCTCCAAATAGCATCTGCAACAACCAGGGCTTGACTAGCCCTGGGGGCCACCAGTGGCTGGAGCTGGCGTCTGGCCCTTTTCTCAGCAAGCAGGAAGCCCAAGATCCCACCTCAGCGTCCCCAGACCCAGACCAGCCTCTGCAAGGAGCACAAGGAAGATCCAGAAAGATAAACTGCCCCAGCTCTCTCCCATCAAAGATTAAAATCCCATGTTTGGAACTCTTCCCTTTTATGCCAATGTCCCCTGAGACACAGGCACTCGGTGCGGGTGGACAGAAGGAGCGGTGTCACACTTGAAGCTTATGTCACTCATTTACACCTCCCTGTAAAGAACGGCTCCTGCCACCTTTTCCAGGACTTGTCCCTCACTGACCTGTCTCACTGTGGCCTGCAGAGGAAAAGTGCTGGTCATAATGAGCATGCCAAGAGCTAACAGAATTTCTATGTGTTAGCTTTTCTTCCCAGTGACTGCTATGGCTGCCTGTCTCCTGGCACCACTCCGGAGGAGCTCTTCTCATGCTAGAGAACTCTCTTTTCTCCACCTTTAAAACACCCTGTCTTGATATGGGCTTGGGCTCCAGATAGAGGGTGGGTGTGAGAAATGAGGGTAAACGGCCAGCTGCCATATGATTATGCATATTTGATACTTGATCAATATCTGCCTCCATTCTGTCTTGTAAGTTCGAAGAAGAGCCAGGTCACATCCACCTTGTTCCCTCTTGTAGACCTAGTTCATACCACAATGCCAAACGCAGAAGCAGCCTTGATAAATATTATAGGAATGAACGAACACAGCTGTCCTGGGAGATAACCCACAGATGACATCTTTGCACACCCAGCCCAACACGGTTCAGCATGTCAGGCCTGGACCCATGGGTCCCTTGGCATCTGGTTGAGGTCCCTCTGCCACTCCCCGTGGTGCCGCGCCACACTAAGCTTGTCTTGACAGATCAGTTGCCGCTGAGCTGACATCTCCATCATCCAGGCCTCCCTCATGACTGGAGGACACAAGAAAGGGACTGAGAACTGTGGCAGCCATGGCAAGTGATCAAACTTACCTCTCCCCCTGGAGCAAACTTGGTCTCCTGCTCCTTCTCAGTCCGTACCCCGGATTCACTGGCAGGAGCTGGTGACCTGGCAGCACCTGCTGCTCTCTGGGACCAAGGCAGCTGATCTAATGCCTCGTGTCAGCTGGGCCACAGAACAAAGTCACCAATACAAAGGAGAGTCCAGACCGGCAGGTGCCTCCAACCACCTATGACAGGGACAAGCGTCTGACAGGAGGTGTCGGGTAAGGGGATCACATGGCCGTTATTCTTGCTCTCTGCTGTGAGAGGTCATCTGAGTCCAGTTCAGAGAGGATGAAAACAAATGTTTCTGAGTGCTTCTGACTTCCCCTGAGGCACATGTGCTGCCTGAGCCCGGGTTCACTTGCAAGGCGGCTCTGAGACGAGGCATGGGCGCAGGTAGTTTATTGGAGATGTGATCCTTTAGAATGGAATAGACGGAGCAGGGAGGGTGAGACCAGAAAGGGAGACAATCCAATTTATCCTGTGCTAATGAGTGTGGGCACCTGGTTGGGATCTGTGAGAAACCCCGCGAAGTGTGCCTCAGTGAATGGGGAGGCTGGGGCATTTATCCATCACCCCCTGACCCCCAGTGCTCTAAGGCTGCCCCCCGGGCCCTTATGTCCCTCACATTTCCCAGTTGCACCTGCGCTAAGCTGAGCAGGCTCCCACGGTACTGGAGCAAGCCCTCAGACAGTGAAGGTGGGAGATGCAGGCCTGGGGGTGGAGGAGCCATTGTGTGCTCCTGAACTGTCCACCTCAGCTACAGTGAACTCAGGTGGGTCTAGAGGGTACCAGTTGGGCATCCACATGGCCTACAATTTGTTCACAATTGGCCTGGAGCCAGAAGACATGCATCCCTCTTCCACTTACCTATGAGATCTTAATCAAGTCAACTTGCCCTCAGCCTCAATTTCCCCATCCAGAAAAAAAAAATAACAGATTTTTTTCAGGGGCTGTTGTGGGAAATCAAATTAAAGCAGAGACTCAAATATAAATTATCTTTATGTTTGTAGGAAATCCTGTTCCTTTAATTGGCCAAAAAGGTATATTGCTCACCTGTCAGTAGGTGAAATATGGAGGGTTTCCAAGGATAGAAGTTGTCAAAGATACTTTAAGAGACAGAGGGTGAAATCCAGTGTCAGATGGGAATGTGTCAGTGAGTCAACCTGCAGTGGGTTCCAGATGTTCCCATTTATAAATCTGGTTTTAGAACAGAAAACTGTCATTATCTTATTCAAAGACTTCCTCCCAGATTCAGCTGGCCCTACATCAGCCTGAGCTATTGGTGTCCTCTTTGCTCAACTTCCCTCCCCATAAATTCCCCAGTTCTTCGGGGTGATGCTAAGAAGATCCCTGCCTCTTGGGTTCTTCATGATGTTAGTTAAGGTAATATTAGCTGCTGTAACTGATAAACCTCCACATCTTAGGGGCTTATCACAACCAAAGGATTTTTTTGTTCTCACTCACATTGCAATCCAGCATGGGTGAGCCCACTCACGAAGGGTGCCCCCAGACAATGATCCAAGAACCCAAGCATCTTCCAGCCTGCGGCTTTGCCATCTTCAACACAAGGCTCCTAAACTTGTCTTGAGGGTCTTTATTTCCAGCCAACTGGAGAGGAGAAAGAACATGGGAAATCAGACGGCAGATTTTTAACAGTCCAGGTCTGGAAGTACTGTATATCAGCACTCGCACCCCTGTTCCTTTGGCCAGAACTCAGTTCACATGGCCACACCTAACAGCAAGGGAAGCTGGGAATTATGGTCTACCTGAGTGCCCAGGAAGAAGAGAAGGAGTTTGGTGACCAGATGGCAGGCTCTAACATAGCTTCCGTATTCACGTGATCAAGGAAGAGTTAGAATTGGGTGTTCAGCACAACAGGAGTACATTAGCCAAGAAGCAAGTGAAGTCCAGGGAAGTCAGATGAGGCAAGGGAGGAGGACCAGGCAGGGGCTGTGGCTGAGGAAGCTAGTGCTGTAGCTTTATTATGCTCCCTGTTGCCTACGTACCCTCCCACCCACAAACCTGAAGTGCTTAATTTTTCTCCCAAAACCATGGACTTTCATGACCCTATGTCTTTGCTCAAATTTCTCCTTCTCTCTGGAGCCTCTCCCACCCTCATCTATCTGGTCAACCATCTGTCAACCGCAATGAACCATGCCTCCTAGCATGCTTGCCTTTGTGTCATCTCCCCTTGAATCTGGGCTGCTCCAGTTGAATACAGTGGAAGTGACACTCCTGGCGTAACACTTAAATCAGAAGCTTTTGCTTTTGTATTCTGAAAGTCTCAGAAAGTAGAATGGGATTTACTCCACTTCCATAACAACAACAAAAAGACCCCTGAACCCTTGATGCAAGGGACATCTCTATGCAAATGTTGGTGACAAGATGGCATGGTAGTTTAGAGCAAGGACTTTCACCTCAAGAAGACCTGGGTTTGAGTCTCAACCTCACCACTTTCCAGTTGTTAAACTTAAGGCAAGTTAATTAACCTCACTGAGCCCTGATCTTAGTTTGAAATTAGAGACACTAATATTTACTCCCTCAATGAGTTTGCTATGATGATTAAATGTAGTACTGCCTTTTAAAGCACAATGCACAATGCCAGGCAAACAGCAAATGCTTTAAAAAATAATGACCACAAACCTAGTGGATTGTGGGAAATAATCAACCACCAATCTGGAGCAATTCATTTACACAAAATCTACTGTTAGCATTTAAAAATTATTTGGATAATATTCAGAAGAAAAAGAGACACATACAGAATTACAGTATTGTTTGTAAACATACTTATATCCATACTAATAAACATGATGAAATACTTATTCTCAGTGACTGGCAATGATAAAATTTAATATTTATTTATTAAAGGTTTCATTTCAACATGCTAGATGCTCTTTGAAGCATTTTATATGCATCCAATCATTAAATACTCTTCAACAGTCCTATAAGGTGAATACTATTATTACCCTCATCTTATTATAGATCAGGAATCTCAGGGCTCAGAAAGGCTAAATAACTTACCCAAGGTCGCACAGCTAGCAGGATGTTGAGTTCAGATTCAACTCCAGTTGTTCTGGCTAATCAGCGATTAACCACAACCATAAAATGCCTCTCATTTGAAGAATACTCTAGGACAGTTGCAAGATCAGAACTTATTTGTAAGCAGGGATTGTTCTGTTATTAAAGAACTTACAAGGGAGACTAGAAAAAGAAATATATTGCTCGTGTGAGTAAATATTTACATACACCAAAATATTTATGTTCATGTATGTGAGTACTGCTTTCCACAGGGGGAGAGGAAAACGTGTAAATATTTACTCACTGGAAATAGCTGACAAGTAGTTAGGAAATAAGAATATTTATACTGTACATTGCTTTTGTGCTGTCAAATTGTTTCATCTGGAGTCTATGCACAAATTCCCATATTGGACAGGCAACATAAGAATCCTAAAATTGTAAATTCAAGGCCCCTTTTGGAGGTTCCTAACTTGTATGAGATCAATTTCCAAATAAAGTTAATTCCAATTTTCCTAACTCATGTTTTTAACAAAAAAAGCACACTGCCTTTTAAGGTGTCCTGATTCTTTCCGGGAGGAATTATCCTTAAGCCCAAAATCAGAGGCTCTGTCATTATGACCAGTGTCCCACACTGTGGGTTTTGACTGGGAGACATACTCTAGGGACCACTTCTGGACCAGCATTTGAAAGTGGTTAGGAAGCAGGTCAAATACTGAATTGGCTGGACAATAGTGACCCCCAGACAGCGCCAAAGACAAGAAAACTTCCAAATTTAAAAAAAAACCCACCACCCTGTTTTTACATAAGTACTGAGGATTTTGATAGAGTATGGCAAAATGGAATTCAAATAAATGAGTGGATATATACTCTGGACCTAGTATATTGGCTTTGGGTCGGTGCTTTCACATGTCATTGTGTTTACCCCTTATTGTGGCAGATATCCCTTGTGTCAGTTGGATGACCTTTAGCTGCAAATAACAGAGTCTTGATGTGACAGATTTAAACAACAAATGATATATTACCTCATGTAATAGGGAGGTCCAA
This sequence comes from Camelus bactrianus, assembly GCF_048773025.1. Lineage (NCBI taxonomy): Eukaryota > Metazoa > Chordata > Mammalia > Artiodactyla > Camelidae > Camelus > Camelus bactrianus. The sequence continues at coordinate 30,835,461 of NC_133575.1, forward strand.
AGTGGGAATGTTCTGGGGTTTGTCTCATGTTTCTTCCATCTTCCCCTCTGCATTTTTGGCATATTGTCTTGTCCTTGGTGAGATTGCCTCATGATCGCAAGATGCTTGCTGCAGTTCTCAAGTCATTTACAGATACCACAAAGTCTAATAGAAGTAGAGAGATTTTTATCTTCATGCGTCTCTCTTTCTAATGCAAATATTTCCCAGAAGGCTTCAACAGACTTCCCCTCATATATCATTGGCTAGAATTAAATCACATGCTCATGCCTAACCAATCACTACCAAGGGGGATGGGACCGCTATATTTAACTTACAGGATTCAAGAGTCCTCTGCCTTCTGAAGACAGGGCTGAGGGATGATTCCTTTGAAACACATGACCTCCTTGAGCAAGGGAGACTCCTGAATGATATTGAGGTTTGATAAGGAAGAATAAAGAAGGTAACTAGTCAGGGGGTAGACAACTAACAGTGTCCTCCACTGTATCTCATTTGAAAGATGGGGCAAACAAGGCTCAGAGAAGTTGTGACCATGCATTTAGTAAATACTTCTGCTGTAATTCAAAGCCAGAGCCTTTTCTGTCCTACCTTAAGTACCTCCAACTGCTGCTGCTTTCATGTTACTGGAACAGTTAGGTGCGTGGGCACAATTGATGTTTTCCACTGAGCTCCCTTCTCTATTTCCTGTCTAGACAATTGTGAAAAGTCTGTTTGTATAAATTGAATTAATTCATAGACATTACCCACCCACCACTGGCTAGAAGCTTCCTTTCTCCCTCCCTCTCCTGCAATCCTGCCAGAGGCTACACTTGCCTTAGCTTGGAGACCTGCCCAGAAGAGCATCTCTGGACCTAGGCAGCAGAAGAGTGAGGAGCAAGAGAAGGAACTCTGGTTCCTTGGCCAGCACTGTTTCTGCTGTAGATAACTCAGCCTGTCCCACACTCTGTCTCCCCCAGGCTTGGATTCTGGATGCCCAGTGCTCAATGTCTCCATCTTGGGTTGTGTATTGCCCGTCATCCAGCTGCCTGTCACTCTGGTGTCTGGGGCATATCTGCTTGTCTCTCCTTAAGATGATGTCTCCAGTATCTCTTAGTTTCTGGATCCCTGACTCCTTGACCCAGAACAGGGTGCTCCTCCTTTCAGCTCTCTTTGTCTCTAGAACTTTCCTCTCCTCCCAGTTAGGTCATTGTTGTATATCAGATTGTCTTATATTAGTCTCTTTCCTTATTACGAGTTTCCTGGGGACAGAGTCTACATCTCTTTATCTTGGCTCAACTAACCCCAGGGAAGAGGAGGATATCTTTGACATGGTGGCAACCATCTTCCTTGCAAGATCTGTATGCATGAACTTTCATATGCATGGGAGCTTTTGTGTCTTGGCTAGTGAAGGAAGGAGATTGGTTTGTATTTGTTTTGTTTACTTGTTTGGCTTGCTTGTTTACTTATTTTTTTTAGTGCTAAAGCACTAGAAGAATAGAGAGAAGAAAGACAAAGAGGCAGAGAAGAGGATATGGCATAGGTTCTACCATGGCAGAGGCTGGATGAGATGACCTAGGAGTGTGGGTGTAAAGAGAAACAGCAAGGACTAAACCTTGGAGTTCTTTTCGCAGAGGCTGAGTTTAGGACAAAGAGCAAAAATTTCAGCATGGCAGCTGAGAGATAGAAGTATTTTAAGAAACAAGGAGGAGCCAACTGTGCCAAATGCTCCTGAGACCACCAGCAAGATGATACAACAGGTGTGTCCACTGGATCTGGTGACTTGGTAACATGGAAATCAGTGCAGGTAAATTTGTTGGTTTGGGGTTGAAAAAGACAGAGGTCCCATGTGATTATTTCTGAGCTCATAGGCTTGTGAGTAAGGAGGGAGGGAAATATAGAGGGTTTGAAGGAAAAGAAGAAAAGATGAAATAGTTTATCAGAAGGCAAATAACAAACTTCCTAGCGAGGCTTGCCATGTGGTTAGAGTGCCTTTTTGAGGTTTGTGGTCATACATTTGAAAGTGAAACCAATCAGTGCATTTGAGTAAAGGTCAACATGCAAGACAAGCACAAACTGAGCTGTCCAGGACCCAAGCAATAAAGAGCCAAGCAAGTTTGGAAAGGAGGTCATTCTTCCCCCATCTCAGTGCAGTTTTGACATCCTAGACATTTAGGGTTGGCATTGCCAAGAAAGAGCTGTTGTGTGGTGGAGCCTTGAGTATAACCATGGGTCCCAAAAGAGTTGTGTCCTCTGGGAGGCCCTGGAGCAGGGTACATGAGGAAGGGACTTATTCTCATATATAGTTAAGGCTCTTTCTGGGCATTTCCAGAAATACTTGGAGAAAGTTTTACGATCCTGCAGCCTTGTAGGTGGAAATAACGCACTGCTACAGCTTAGATACTGAGATGTGGCAACTAGAATGGGCCACGGTGCCCAGATATTTGGTCAAACATTAACCTGGATGTTTCTGTGAGGGTGTTTTTGCATGAGATTATCATTTAAATCGGTGGGCTTTGCATAAAGCAGGTTGCTCTCCATAATGTGGATGGGCCTTATCTAATCAAAGGCCTGAATTAAACAAAAGACTGGCCTACCCCATTAGGAGAACATTCTGCCTGCAGATGGCCTTTGGACCTGCACGGCAACACTGACTTTCCTCTGAGTCCTCAGCCTGATGGCCTTTGGACTTGAAATGCAACACCAGCTCCTCCCTGGGTCTCCAGCCTGCCAGCCCACCCTGTAGATTTTGGACTTGCCAGCCCCCATAATCATGTGAGCCAGTTCCGGGAATAAGTCAGTTTCTCTCTGTCTCTGTCTCTGTCTCTGTGTGTGTGTGTGTGTCTCTGTCTCTTTCTGTCTTCTCTTGTCTGTCTCTCTCTCTCTGTCTCTCTGTATCTCTGTCTCTGTCTCTCTTTCTCTCTCTCCCTCTCTCTCTCTCTCTCTCTCTCTCTCTCTCTATATATATATATATATATATATATTCTTTTGATTCTGTTTCTGTGGAGAACCCTGACTAATACAGATATAAATTCTAGTATGACTCTATTTGTCCTCAAAGCCTGGGGAAGCCTAGGTACTAAGATTACATTTTTTTTATCTTCAGAACCCGGAACAATGTCTGTCACATAAGAGCCCACTGAGTATTTGTTGAATAGATGAAAAGATAGATGGATGAATGAATATAATAGAAGGATGGACGGACAGGTGGATGCCTGAATGGATGAATGATTGGAGAGATAATTGGATGATACTGTGATGGAAAGAGCACTGAGCTTGGAGTCAGATGTTTTGTGTTTCATTCCCAATTCTGCCACTCACTAGCTTTGGGACCTTGAGTATTTCTTTATAATAGAAGTGGGAACAATGATAAATAACAATACTTGACCTACCAACCCCATAGGAATCTTGCGCGATCGAATGAGATGCCCAAAGGAACGAACGCCACCCTAGATTGCATTCATAAGCGTACAATACTCAGATCAAAGACCTAATATAGTTCCATGGTGCTTTGCAGCATTGAGACCACATATGGAGTACATATTGTGTGCTCTTGAGAGCTGATGATGTTTTAGAAACTATGAAGCACTCTGTACCTTCAAAACACTTTTATTATCATCATTATTTTTTCTGAGTCTCTGAGCCTGAGTCTGAGGCCTTGCTTTAATTGACCTTCTTGAAAATTCTGAGCTCTTCCTTGTTACTTGTCTTCCTGCTGAAGAAACTAGACTTTCTGGACTACATCTCTGGTTCACTTGACTTTTTCTTATTTTTTAATGGGAAAGAGAGTCTATTGGTTTGCAGACCTCAGAAATACAAGGCTTTGTCTGGACATGGGAGTTCACATTCAGAATCCTTCCCTTTCCTCCATCTCACTGCTTTCCTGGGCATTAGTTTCACTCTCAGGCAGTCCTTCCCCGCATGGAAAGATGGTGTGCCGACCTTCTGCCACCTGCCATGTTTTCTGAGTTTGGCTCAATTTATGATCCAGTTCTCTTTTCTCTTAAGCCATTCCCTCACCCCAAAACAGGCACACATATATTCAAGCACCATTGTCTTCTGGCTTTATCTTCTGATTGAGCGTCATACCAACATACAGCAGAACTGACAGAATATCTTCCACCAAGCTGGCCCTACAATAAAGAGTGCAGTTAGCTCACTGGGACTCCCGGTTGGCTGGCTGCAGAAGGTTCTGTGATGAAAGCTCATTATGTGTTGAATCCCTGGCTCGATGGGAAAAGATACTCCTGGGCTATCACGGGAAGACATTGGGAGATTGGGTTCTGTTTGCAAAACTCAGCTGTGGTTTTGAGTCAAGACAACTCAGTCCGAGAGGCTTTCTGAGGCCACCCTGAAAGGGAGATGCCTCAGTAGTCATGCAGATAGACTAATCATGTCTGCTTCAATCAAGTCAGATAATAACCCCGCTCTGGAGCAAAATAATAATATCTGTCCACTTATGGAACCATCAACTGTTTTCCTCCTGTCCAGCAGAGATGAGATCGGGCTTCTTGTAGCATCACCTCCTCTAGAGTATGGATATGTGGATAGCCTAGAGAGGAAAGCTCATGTCTTCACACAGCACCAAGCCTGTAGCAGTGCTCAGTAAACAGTGTTCCATTATTTGACAATCTGACCCTCAGCCATTGATCCTGTTCTATTAAAACTAGAATTAGAAGGCCCTTAGAAACAGCTCTCCACAGGCCAGGATCTGACAGGGTTCTGAAATTGGAGCTTTGTGCTTTACTTCCCACAGAACAGTGCGTTCAGCTGTTCATTCGGGGTCATGAGTGAAGCATGGTATTGGCAAACAGCTCCCTGACCTAGAAAGGCAATGTGGGCTTGAACAAGAGGCAGGAAGCCGGGATGTCATGCCAGTTCCTGTTCTGAGTGCTTTTGCCATGGCCCCCTGAAACTACACCACCACCAACTGAGGTCGCCATGTTGGCCCTCTGTACTGGCAAAGAACTCCAACACATTTTTCTACTTAGGCTCAGAATGTGAGTGCTGGAAGGAATCTTAAAGATCCATCTAGTTCACTGTTTCCCAACACAAACTATACTAAGGAGGGGTAAGCTCTCTAAATTCTCCACCACAGATCAATTAAAATTATATAGATGTAATATATATTTATTAAATTCTTCAATAAACAGTGGAAATCTATTTAAACTCTTTCTCATTCATTTCTTTTATCACTGAAATAAAACATTAATTCACGTTAAAGACATTTTATTTAAAGATGAATTTTATAGATTTGAAAAAGTAAAGGTTTTCAGTGGTAAATTTGCAGTCTGGAAAATTTGTCCTGGACCACTGCCAGGTTGAATGTCAGGAGACCCTGATTCTATTTCAACCCCTTTTGTTTCTTCTCTGAAGAGAGGGAACTGAGGCCCAAGATCACAGAGCTGGGACCTAAACTTGGCTCTCTGGATAACACTCCACTGACTTTTCTACTGTATTGGACTCTGTCACAATGGAAGGCAATAGATATCAATCAATCTACAAATAGGTTTGGTGTCAGTAAAGCTCAGCTCTCCTCCTCAGCAGAGAACAATTTGTACCTTACCATTGGGCAGAATTCACAGTACACGTTTTCAACTTATTGACAACTCTGGTGCCCAATTTCCATCATCAGTATGAAGTAACATTTAGGATATATTTCAGTACAACAGAAAAAGCTGCCCAACGATGCCTTTTGTCACGAGTACACCTATGGCTTACTTAACAAGTAGTCAGGCTGTGAGTAATTGCAAGGTTGGTTCAGCAACTTAACAAGGCCAACAAAGACCTTCTGTGGCACACTTCTCAGCCCAGTACTTTTATCCTCAGGTTTGCTGCCTCATGGTCTCAAAATGGCTGCTGCAGCCTCATGCATCATCCTCACATATCAACATCCAACTCAGGAAACAAGGAGGAAGTAAAAGGCCTTACTCTCCTGTGGCCAACTGTCTTAGCCCAGGATTAGTAATTCCCAGTATCCCTCCATCACAGATCCTCTTACATCTCATTGGCCAGAACCAGGTCATAAGATACCAGTCAGTTGTAAATGAAAACAATTGCTCTAGTTGTCTGGATCTAATCATGATTTAGCCCCTGAGGTTGAGCACATTGCCACCAAACCAACCAACCTTCTATTAGCAAGGAGGAAGGGGGAACAGACTTTGTCTAAACAACCATCAGTGTCTGCCACCCATACTCACCCACTGGAGCATTTATTTGTAAGCCCCTCTCTTAAACACACATCAACCCAGAGGCAGTGTTGCTCAAGGCCTTCGGGCAGCTCCTTCTCTGTGCTTCTAGAACCTGCCACTTTATCTGCTGCCCTGTTCTCTTCCAATCCCTTTGAGGCTTCAAAAAAGAGGTCTAAGAAACTGCTAACACCTCCGTGGGAGTTCCCTGGACTACAAACTGGGAACTCTAGGAGGCCCTGGGCATCAAGGGAGGTGATGTCAGAGGCAGGCAGAGTAAATGCTCTTGGGGCTCAAGATGTGAAGTCCTCCGCAGGTGGAAGACATTCTTTTTTAAAAGCTCAGGAGAAGTATTTCTTTCTCGTTGTCATGTTGGATACTGTAACACAGAGGTGTGTGGAGGGAGAAGAGCTATTTAGGGGCTGACACCCCATCAGAGGGCACCCCTTCCCCTGCCCAAGTGGAAAACCTCTGGCCCCATATGGCCTCTGGCTCAGCCTCACTCTCCCAGGTAGCTCATTCCAGACCAATGTGCAGCCCTGGGTAAATGTAGACAAGTCTCAATCTGCATCCTTGAACAAGTTCATCCCATCTCCAGGCTTCATGAAGGGAACTTCATCTTTCACAGAGACCTGTTAGTGCGTGCAAGTATGTCAAAGGCTTTGTGTTCTAAAATCGCACATCTTCGGTGACTCAGTGCTGTCACCGAGTTTCTGGCTCTTTGGAGTTGAGTCCCCGAGGTTGTACAGTGCAGGAGCCATCCATGTCATTCTGCATCTCTCTCTGGAGTGGTGGCAGTTTCTCTGAAGATGTCTCTGTTTTTTCCTCCATAATGGGGTCTCCTGGAGCCTGGGGTTGTCATCTTATTTATCTGTACGTCTCTTGAGCCTTCTTCTCAGAGCGGCCTCAGTAGCTGTTGCATTAATGACAAATGAACGGATAGACCAAGAAGGAAGATAAAGCTTTCCTGGGGTCAAAGGCAGGGCTGAAAAAGAGATGGAGACAATCATAGCCTTCACTTTCTGGCGGAAGACCCACCTCGATGTCCTGAGGTCCTGAGTTACACCACACTCTCCTGCACCCGCTGAGTCCCACAGCTGCCTTCCTAGTTACCGTGTACCTATGGCCAGGGCCGCTTCCTGCGTTCGATTTAGATCTATCAATAGAACACACTCGGAGACCTCCACTTTGTGCTTCCTTCTTCCCTCGGCGCTAACGACACGAATGTCCTTATTACAGCCACACACAAGGCCCCGATCTCCCGCTCTCTCTGCCAGATTCATTCTGGACTGTAGGAACCGGTTATCTATGTGGGTCTTTTTTTGCCAAAAAGCAGAGATTATACTTGTCTCCACTCTCTCTCAATCCTGACTTTAGATCAGTGGAGTTTGAGCCTCCCTTTTGATCTATGCACTTCCATGTCCTTTTTCCTTATTCTTTCATGGGACATTTCTTCCTATCTCTCTCTCTCTCAGATTGCAATCCCCTTATCCCTTATCACATGTTTTAAGGAACAAGGAACCAAGGACAGGGAGACGCTACTAAATGGGATCAGGATGAGGCTGCCTCTGTGTCCCCGGGTCTCTAGAAGATGCTAAGGACAGGAGAGAGCAGTGTTTGCATTGTCTGTCTGTTGGGAGAAGCACCATCTGTGTGTGGGGAGAGCGCGTGAACTGGGATCCTGCCAAATGGGATGAAGGGAGGGGAGGGTGCAGGGTGTACCATCTCAAACCCCATAGCTTCTGCCCCTGGGCCAGCTGATGAGCCCAGAGCTCCTGGCCGCGCGGCTGCCTGGGCTGGCTGTGTGCATTCACGCTGAAGCATCGCCTTTTTCTCCTTGAGTGCCTGCCATTCAAAACCACCAGGATGTTAAAGACACATACACACACATTGGTGTTTCCAGCTGTGCCAGAGCATGGAGCACATGAGCTCCCAGAAGCCAACCTCCGCTGGCCCAGACCAGGGTGGACTGAGGGCTGTGAAGGAGCTGAGGGTAGAATTGAAGGAAGGAGCTGATAGCCAAGGAGTCAGTGTGTACAAGCTTCCTGGTGCCTCAGCCTCTCCAGCTCTGGAAGAGGACTTACACTCTTCACTTGTCTTACACAATCTCCAGGTCCATCCATGTTGCTGCAAATGGCATTACTTTATTCTTTTATGGCTAAATAGTATTCTGGTGTGTGTGTGTGTGTGTGTGTGTGTGTGTAACATCTTCTTTATCCAGTCATCTGTCGATGGACATTTAGGTTGCTTCCATTTCTTGGTTATTGTAAATAGTGCTGCTATGAACATTGGGGTGTACGTATCTTTTCAGATTAGAATTCTCTCTGGCTATATGTCCAGGAGTGGGATTTCTAGATCATAGAGTTAGTCTATTTTCAGTTTTTTGAGGAATCTCCATACTGTTTTCCATAATGGCTGCACCAAACTGCATTCCCACAAACAGTGTAGGAGGGTTCCCTTTTCTCCACAGCCTCTCCAGCATTTATCATTTGTGGACTTTTGAATGATGACCATTCTGACTGGTGTGAGGTGATACCTCCTTGTAGTTTTGATTTGCATTTTCCTGATAATTAGTGATATTGAGCATTTTTTCCCCATGTGCCTATTGGTCATTTATATGTCTTCATCGGAGAAATTCAATCAAATGCATTTTGCAACATAAGGTTATGATGTCAAATGACTGCCATGATTCATGAAGGAAGACTTCTGTATGAGCTCTCATCAAACACTATTACCCCTTGATCTCTGAAACTGAAACCAAATAGGTACTTCAAATAGAGGGGATTTAAAACAGGGCACTGGTTACCCTGGCATTGGAAGGCTGAAAGAGACAAAAGAAGGTAAAACAACTGGAAGATTAGAAACTGCAGGAAGCAGCTACCACCCGTAAAGCTTGCAGGATACAACAGAAGCGGTTACCAGCCCCTACAGGTGAGAAGGAGGTACCAGCACCTCAGGACCTGAGACCACAGAGGAGTGGGCATGGCTACTCCCAGAGACCCCTCATAGCAGAAGGAAACAAAAGGGGAAACCGAGAGAGGCAGGCAATGCTGCTTCCCACTTCCCGCCTTCTGGTCTCCTACCAGTGCCTCCCTGTTTCCTTTGGGCAGTTTTGGGGGTCTTATGGGCTCTTATTAAGTAGTCTTCCTTCTTTCCAGGAAAATGTTTTCCTTTTCCTCTTCTTGCAGTAACCTATCCCTCACCTCCCATTTGCAGAGTCCACAGGTCCACCCCTGAACCTGTGCTTCTGCTGACACACATGTGATTTTGGTCCAAAGCCTCAGAGTCAGAATTTGTGTTTCCAGTATGGCAGCCACTTGTCACACAGAGCCATTCCAGAGCGAAGCTTCTAGCCCGTGTTCTTTGATCTTAAGGCAAAATGAATATTCTGGTTTATGCCAATGGGTAGTTGAAGGAATTGTTCGCTCCTATGCTTTATAGAATTCAAGGCTGATATTCTCAGATTCAAGGCCAGAATGAAGAGGCACTGCTGGCTTCTCAAAAACCCAACCATCCTCATTTGTTGCTTAACAGAGAATATACCAGATATTTTTCCTATCCATCTCAATTCAGGACAATTCAAGTGTTTGGTGCCAACTGTACAGACAACATGTTCTAGATACTACAAAGGAGGAAGCCCCAGCCTTCCAGGAATGCTCAGTCAGCTTGCACAGGAACTACTGATTAATCAGAATAATAATATATACTAAGATTGATACAATACCTTGAAGTTTTCCATGCATAAAATTATTCTCATTTTCTCACAATCACCCTGTGAAATAGGCAGTGTCATCACTTTACAAAGAGGAAACTGAAGTTCAGAGAGGTTAGATGACTTGCCCAAAGTCACACAGCAGATAAATTCCAGAGGCTAGATTTAAATGTAGGTCAGAGTCCAAAGGTGAGCTCCTTGTACTCTGCCCATGGCACATGAATAAGCATCTAAATAAATATGGGAAGAGCGAGGGCCCACAGGCAGCCAGAAATGGAAGAGATCAGTGCAGAATGAAGTCCATGGGAACAACTCTGGAATGATAAGATCGGGGCTACCCGCCGAAGATAGATGGGAATTGGAAAGCGAGAGAGTAGAGAACAGGCATTGCAGTGAGAAATCTGCATTTGAGAACTGGAAGGGAGGGTCCTCAGACATCATACAGCTATTTACCCCATGACAGAATGGAAACCCACTGCATTTAAGAGATCTGTGCAAGGCCCTCCAACTGGTCAAAGGCAGAACTTAGATTAGATCTCAAGGTTCCTGACCACAGATCATTTTCTGTTCTTGGGTAGTAAGTAGACTAGAACCAAGTTTCCAAGAAAGTATTGAGATCATCATCTCTTTTCTAGGCTTTCCAGGATTCACGTCCACAGAATGGTCCTGTTCCATCCCACGATGCTGTTCATGACACTGGGAGTACTTATCTCCCTCTCGTGCAGCATGGGCTTTGGACATGATCAAACCCAGGTTTGGATCTTACACTAGCTACTCGCTGGTGTCCACTTCCACTGGTGGCACTCCTGGCAGCTGGGCAACAAGTCCGTGATGAGGGATTAGGATGGCTTGTCCGTGCATCCGCCAAACTGTGTGTGTGTGTGTGTGTGTGTGTGTGTGTGTGTGTGTGGTTTGTATGTGTGTGTTCTCTGCCCTTGAAGTTGGACTTGGGTTCTGTCACTGAATTGCCACGAGAGCCATTGGCCCTCCAACCTCACTTTCGGTGCCAGTCTGGGGAGGGTCTGGATGGCAGAGCAGCTGTGAACACCAAGCCTGCTTGCAGAGGAGCCGCCAGACGGAGGCCCAGAGCCACCCGTTGGCAGCTGGCAGGGCAGGGATTCGAGTTGAGGCCTGAGAGCCAACAGTGCAGGGCAGCCAAGTGTAGATGCAGGGACGTGAGAAGACATCTTGCCAGAGAGCGACTCAGACATGTGAAACCCTGAGAAGACAGAGAGAAGAAGCGAGAAACACAGACACACACACACACACACACACACACACACACACACACACACAGTGAGACACGGAGAGAAACATAGGCAGAGACAGAGTCACATAGAGAAAGGGAGTGAGATTGCACGAGTCAGAAAGGATCAAAGAGAGAGACAGAGGTAGAGGATGCAGAGAAAGAGACCTAAAACCAGGCCAAGAGAGATACAGAGAAATCAAGTAGAGAGACACAGAACAGAGACAGTAGTGACAAAGAGAGGGGGACCTCAGCTTCTTCCCCCCTCTCAGATGAGGGAGGTTGTGGGACCAGGTGATGGCTTAGCTCCCTCCCAGCTCTCATTCCATACATTTTAATTCAAACATTTGGCAAGTTTCCTCTCCTCCATATCTTGATGCTGTAGCATGAGAAAAATGTTCCCATGTAGGCGGTGACTGGGAATTTGAGAGAAAGAACAGAACCTCTGGGTTAAGGAGTCATGACACGTTGGAACCAAATGGACCTTGGAGATCCTAGTGCCATTGGACTCCTTAGTGTTAAACATGACAAAACCAGGAAGAACTAAACTGGCCTGCCTTTTTTTTTCTTATTTAAAAGAGATGATTGGGAGTGTAATTTGGTGCAGTCATTATGGAAAACATTATAGAGTTTCCTCAAAAAACTAAAAATAGACTTGCCCTATGATCTAGCAATCCCACTCCTGTGCATATATCTGGAGGGAACTCTAAGTTTAAAAGATACATGCACCCCAATGTTCATAGCAGCACTATTTACAATAGCCAAGACATGGAAGCAACCTAAATGTCCATCAACAGATGACTGGATAAAGAAGATGTGAGATATATAAATCTGCCATATATACATATATCTAAATCACTTTGCCGTAAATCTGAAACATTGTAAATCAACTATACCTCAATAAAAAATAATAAAAGAGATGATTAGACAACAGTTGCTAAAAAGTGATTTGAATTATAAGATATGTAGTGTTGTGTTTTTAAAAAGTTAGTTTTGTCTGAAGTCTGGGAGGGTTATTTCTCCAGACAATACTACAAAGCTACAGTAATCAAAACAGCATGGTATTGGTACAAAAACAGACATATGGACCAATGGAACAGAATAGAGTGCCCAGAAATGAACCCACAAACTTTTGGTCAACTAATCCTCGACAAAGGAGGCAAGAACATACAATGGAATAAAGACAGTCTCTTCAGCAAATGGTGTTGGGAAAACTGGACAGCAGCATGTAAAACAATGAAGCTAGAACACTCCCTTACACCATATACAAAAATCAACTCTAAATGGATCAGAGACTTAAACATAAGACAAGATACAATAGACCTCCTAGAAGAAAACAGGCAAAACATTATCTGACACACATCTCAGCAATGTTCTCCTAGAGCAGTCTACTGAAGCAATAGGAATAAAAGCAAGAATAAACAAATGGGACCTAATGAAACTTACAAGCTTCTGCACAGCAAAAGAAACCATAAGCAAAACAAAATGACAACCTACGGAATGGGAGAAAATTTTTGCAAAAGATGAAACTCACAAAGGCTTGATCTCCAGAATATATAAGCAGCTCATACGACTTAATAAGAAAAAAACAAACAACCCAATCCAAAAATGGGCAGAAGACCTAAACAAGCAATTCTCCAGTGAAGATATATGAATGACTAATAGGCACATGAAAAAATGCTCAATATCACTAATTATCGGAGAAATGCAACTCAAAACTACAACGAGGTATCACCTCACACCAGCCAGAATGGCCATCATTCAAAAGTCCATAAATGACAAATGCTGGAGAGGCTGTGGGGAAAAGGGAACCCTCCTACACTGCTGGTGGGAATGCAGTTTGGTGCAGCCACTGTGGAAAACAGTATGGAGATTCCTCAAAAGACTAGGAATAGACTTGCCATATGACCCAGGAATCCCACTCCTGGGCATAAATCCAGAAGGAACCCTACTTCAGGATGACACCTACACCCCAATGTTCATAGCAGCACTATTTACAATAGCCAAGACATGGAAACAGACTAAATGTCCATCAACAGATGACTGGATAAAGAAGAGATGGTATATTTATACAATGGAATACTCTTCAGCCATAAAAACGACAACATAATGCCATTTGCAGCAACATGGATGTCCCTGGAGAATGTCATTCTAAGTGAAGTAAGCCAGAAAGAGAAAGAAAAATACCATATGAGATCGCTCATATGTGGAATCTAAAAAAAAAAAAAAAAAAAAAAAGAAGAAAAAAGAAAAAGACAAATGAACATAAATATAAAACAGAAACAGACTCATAGACATAGACTACAAACTTGTGGTTGCCATGGGGAAAGGGGATGGGAAGGGACAGACTGGGAGTTAGAAATTTGTAGATACTGACAGGTATATATAGAATAGATAAACAAGATTATACTGTATAGCACAGGGAAATATATACAAGATCTTGTGGTAGCTCACTGTAAAAAAGAATGTGACAACGAATATATGTATGTTCATGTATAACTGAAAAATTGTGCTCTGCACTGGAAATTGATATATTGTAAACTGACTATAACTTAATAAAATAAAATTTTAGAAAAAAGTTAGTTTTAGTTACCATCTTCTCCTCCCCCAACATAGGGCCTTCCTGTGGAGTCCCCTCCCACACTGACTTGGGGACTGGCTATGTGACTAGCTTTGGCCGGTGGGACACTGTAAGTGTGAAGCAAGCAAAAGCTTAATAATTGCTCACCCATCGGGGCTTGCCTTCTTCTACATTCCCTCTCTGAACCTAGCTGCCATGCTGGGAGAAGCCCAAACCATCTGGAGAGGCCACATGAAGGAGAACCGAGGCTCTGGACTGCAGCCCCAGCTGAGCTCCCTGCTGGCACCAGTACCAACTTGCCAGCCATGTGAGTGAGCCATCTTGAAAGTGGATCTTCCAGCCCTAGTCAAGCCACCCCCATTGATGCCACATGAAGTGGAGATGAGTCTCCCCCACCCAGCTCTGTTCAAATGGCAGAATCGTGAGCCAGGGAGGGACTGCTGTTGTTTTAAGCAGCTGATGACTAGGGTGGTTGGTTAGCCAGCAACAAATAGCTGAAACACCTCATTCATGCTCAGAAGAGTCTGGTCCTGCTCCCTGGGGCTGACAGAATTGTTAGCGGGGTCTCCATACTGCCTTACAGGGTTTCTTTCAGTGATTCAGTTGGGTGCCTTCAATCCTGTCCAGGTGGGGCACAGGAACTGTTAAATGACTTTCAAATTCCACCTTTGCTGTGATGGGTGGGTTGGTTGTCTGTGTATGTGTCCTTTTGAATATAAGTTTGTTTTCTCTCCCAAGATAAATGTCTATTTGCATAGACAAATAAGGACGGTTGAGATAGAAAGAGCTGATTTAGGAAAAGGTTCTATAGTTTGCTTGCTTATCAGGTGCTTATGGGGTCTGAATGCATCAAGGTCCCAAACCTAAAGGTTAATGTTTTGACACTAAGAATCCATCAGTCAAGGGGTGAGGATGGAGGGACAGTTTGAATTCATTATTAGTCTGACTCTTAATTTGAATCAATGAAAAGGCCAGCATGATGGAGGTGTTTGAACTGAATAATAATTAGCAAGGCTGACATGTGCCTATAGGAGAGAGAAGAGGACAGAGTCTACTGGCAGAGGATGGGCTTAGGGAGGCAGGCCTGGGGCAGGACAGGAAAGAGAAGCAAGAGTCATAACCAGAAATCTCTGACCTTGGCTGGAGTCATCAGGGGAAGTGGGAGGAGAGAAGGTCCAAGGAACAGGGCGGGGAGAGCTGGCACTCTGTGGGTCTGGGCCATAGGAGAATGCAGTCTCTGGAGCATCCTCAGTGTTGCTGAACAAACATGGCTTCTGTTGGAAGCCACTTGGCTTCTGAATGTGCCAATTGTTGCCCTTTGAGAAATGGGCCAAGTTGTGGATGTTTCCTCTTATCAAGATACAGCCTCATTGCGGGACCCGGATGTCCCATTGGACCTTAGATCCCACCTGTCCTGATGAGCCACTTTAGTTTGCAGATGGGTGAACTGAAGCTCAGGGACTAGAGGGGCCTTGGTCAAAGTCACACACCTGGCGAGGGACTGGACACTTAGGTCTTCTAACTCCTCCCCTCAGGTGTCCTTCCCCCAGGCATCAGTGTTTGAAAGCTCCATGTAAATTAATTTTCGTGTATTTTGATGTATTTTCACCCTCTGACTGGGAGCAGGGCACCAAGCCATTAGGCGCTTCCGTGGAGGGAAGGAGACAGGATGGTTTGAGAAAGATGGATGTTGGTCACCTGGTTAAGATGGGACTCAGCAATACCTGGAAGGGGTAACTGGTTAATTGCTGGAATTTGCAAAAACTCAGTTTCTTTCGCTCCAAAATTGCTTGTGTAAAATTCCACCGGAAAGTAATTTCTTTGGAGTAAACATTTCTATCTTCCCATGGTCCTTTAAAAAATATAAACGCCCCTGAAAGAGATAGAATAAAGTAATTCACATCTTAGTATGAATTAACATCATTAAGCCATCTACTCATCTCACAGACAAGAATCCAGCACTTTCTTTGCTCCAGACCCCGGGACCCCAAAGTGGAGTCCTTGTCTGGAGAAGCTTACCTGATCATTGGAGGGACACACATATGAAGGCCATATGGAAACTGCCCTTTGTTGAGCATCTGCTCTGTTCCAGGCCCTACATAAAGAAACCCAGTTTGAACCAAGCCCATCCCTCTTCACGGTGTTATCTCCAGGTAGAGAAATTTGGTACCCTTACAAGGTTACATACCTAGTGAGTGCTGAAGCTGGAATTTGGACTCAGATCTGTCTGATTGCCAAGGCTGTTTTCCATCACCTCACACAAAGGCTCTTGCCTCTCTGAGACATGCCCCGGATATGATGGGAGGAGAGTGAAAGTAGCAGGTTTAATTGCTTGGACTTCAAGGTCATCTGGGCAGATAAGGGGTGAGGGGGAAGTAAGAGGGTACCAGGCAGTGTTCATGGAAGGGCGTTATAGACAGAGGGAAGAGCTTGGGCAAAGGCATAGAAGGATGAAAGGATTGTCTGCTTTCAGGAAACGACAAGTAGTTCATCACGACTGAAGCCAAGGGTGTGAGGGCAATCTGCCCAGGAAACTAAGCTAGGCAGGCAGGGCCAGCTCTCCCAGGGTGCTGCTAACAAAATCTGGATTTTATCCTGGGCTTGTGGGAAATCTTTGGCAAATGTTAAGCAGAAGAGTGTTTGAAAAGACATAGCTTTAAAGTCCAGGACTCCTAGAGCAAAATGCTTAAGAATGCAGGCCCAGGTAGCAGATCTGAAATCCATCCTGTTTCATAACTATATAAGTAGTTGTTTCATTGCTCTCTTTCCCCCTGGAATCTAAGCTCTCTGGGGTCAGCCCATGTCTTTTTTTTTTTTTAATTGAAGTATAGTCAGTTTACAATGTTGTGTCAATTTCTGGTATACAGCATAATGTTTCGGTCATACATACACATACATATATTCCTTTTCATATTCTTTTTCATTATAGGTTACTACAAGATATTGAATATAGTTCCCTGTGCTATACAGTAGAAACTTGTTGTTTATTTATTTTATATGTAGTAGTTAGTATCTGCAAATCTTGAACTACTATTTTATCCCTCCCCCCGGGTAATCCTGAGTTTGTTTTCTTTATCTGTGAGCTTATTTCTGTTTTGTAAATAAGTTCATTTGTGTCTCTTTTTTTTAAGATTCCACATACAAGTGGTATCATATGGTATTTTTCTTTCTCTTTCTGGCTTAACTTCACTTAGTATGACGATCTCCAGATCCATCCTGCAATGGATGCATCCTGCTGCAAATGGCATTATTTTATTCTTTTTATGGCTGAGTAGTATTCCATTGTATAAATATACCACAGCTTCTTTATCCAGTCCTTTGTTGATGGACATTTAGGTTGTTTCCATGTCTTGCCTATTGTAAATAGTGCTGCTAATCACCATGTCTTCTTGATCATTGCTGTGACCATGGAATCTGGAAGTCTCTGGCATACAGTAGATGCTTGTGGGACACTACTGGTTGCTCTTCAAAATCCATTCTTCCTTTCCTCCATGGACACATAGTCACCCAGGTAGGATTGACATTTCCTCCATTGCAGCTGGATATGGCCATGCAATTAAATCATCCCCATTGGAATGAAAATGGAAGATGTGTGTTTAACTTTGCCTCGTTTGCTTTAAAAAGTGCTTGCCCTGAAATTCCCCTTTCACCTTCCCACAAGCTGGATGACAGATTGCCCTTGACCAGGCTTTGACCTTACAGATGAGAGCAACACCCTAATGTGTGGAGGACCACAAGAGCAAAGGTTCTTGGGTTCCTGAAGAACCACATAGAACTGAGCTTCCCCGCAAATCTGGACCACTGACCTCAGAGCTGTTACACGAGAGACAAATGAATTGCTCTATTTTGTAAGCCACTGCACTAGGGGTCCTTTTTCTTGTAGCATCTGAGCCCATACCTTAACTAATACAATGCTCAATAAATATTTGTTGTGTGAATGAATGAAATACAGTTGCCCATGAACAACATGGGAATTAGGGGCCCTGAGCCCACATGCAGGCAAAAATCTGCCTATAACATTACAGTCAGCCTTCTGTATCCACGGTTCCACATCCACAGACTCAACCAACCTCAGATAGTGTAGTACTGTAGTAAGCATTTTTGAGGAAAAAAATCCACATATAAATGGACCTGTGCAGTTCAAACCCATGTTGTTCAAGGGTCAACTGTATATTGCTCTGCAAATGCTAGAGAAATCTTCTATTCTTCCTCCAACAAGACCATACCTTGAGTGCAGGGACCCTATCTCTGTTTACCATCCCCAAAGCATCTAGGTTGCTGCCGGACTCTTGCTAAATTGAATTAAATTAGAACAAACTCAGTTCTGACTAGATGAGTCTCGTTCAATCAGCCATGTTAGTAGTCTGTTCTGCCAGAAGAGAAGAGGCTCATCTCTCTAGACTGCTAATAGAGAGTTCAGGAAGTGTTTGAGGCTCTTTGGATGAGGAGTTGCTCTGTGCAAAGAAAGTCCAGGTGGCACGGCTAAGGTCGAAACCTCATGGGTGACACTGGAAAATTTGCAGAATTACAGCTGGCATAGCTCAAGCATTTGCACAGAGGCTGAAAAGTCACAGGGGAGAAAGGGAACCCCTCTCTGTGGAGAAAAGAATCGTGCATCAAATTTAAGAACGTTGCCCCCCACCCCAAATCACACACACACACAAAACCTTGTTCTGCTGAGAACTCGTTAGCTACATCGGATGTGACATCTGGGTGGGTAATATAGTCTGGAGCCTAGATTTCTTTAATTAACCAATAGCAATCAGGAGTGAGGGCAATTCCAGGGAACGGTAATTGTCTGAAAGTTCTGGATGCCTGGAGGCTGAGCCGCAGGCCAGAAACCCAGCCAGCTCTGTCCCCGCAGAGCACGCAGAGCCAAGGTCATGACTGCCATTTTAAACAGGGGCTTTTTTCAAAAAGGTTGAGATCACAGCTGATTACTGTGGGTGAGGATTTCCTCTGTGATGTGTACAGCCTGGGGAGAGGGAGCGAGCTATCTGGGCATCCTGCAGTGCCCCGTAGGAAACATACAACTTGCAGGGGCCTCTAGGGACCAAATTCTGCAGGTGCTGGGTAACCAGCACCTGGGGGAGGACATTCTGACTGGGAGTTCTTTGGTTCAACAAGTACTTACTATATAACTAGAATATACCAGGCTTGAAGCTGGGGCTAGATACTTATGAAACACTTTTAAACATTTGAGAAGAGATGCAAACCAAAAAATGTTAATGTGGTGATAACATGCACTATGTAAACTCCTTGTGAGTAGAGATTGCATTGTTTTCATCTCCGTCTGTCCCACAGGATCTACCTCATGTTTTACAGGGAATAGGAGCTCAGTAAATGTCAAACTGAATTTGAGTTCATAGAGTGATGCCAACTAGACCACCTTTCAAAAGTATTTTGAGATCAGCTTTAAGAAACTGATAAGAACGTCACATGCATTTTTGCCTGTAAACTGGTGCGTTTAAAGTGAGAGAAGGGTGTTTGCCCTCCTTGAAGTTGTTGAAACGGTTCCCTTACAACGGTGTTCACACTCTGCATTGGCAAAAGTAAACAAGCACCCGCCAGGGCCTCTCTCCGGATCATCACAAATTCCAAGTAAGAACAGTCTGGATTAATGAGGTTTTTTATTTACTGTTCTAAGTGAAGTTGAAAGATAAACAGCCCTCCTTGGGCCACAGGACAGTGAGCTCAGAACGTTCCCAGGCTTAAGTCAGAACACTTAACATCACTGGGGAGTTAAACTGCCAGAGAGGAAAACAAGAAGGTGGTTCTGGGTCCCTGAAATTCCAAAGAGAGCCTCAAGCATTAACTTGAACTTGGAAGGAGGTCGAATCATTGTTCCTGTCACAGGTTGTGCTTTCTGGAAGCAGACGTGGGGTTTGTGTGGCAAGATGTTTGTTCGGAGATCAACACCTGTGGAAGAGGGGAAGGAGGCAGGAGTGAGGGCCGGACGAGAAGGGAGGGTCTACCTGTCACCCGCACCTAAGGCTCAGCCAACCCGGTGGGGTGCTCTGGACAAAGACTGCCCGGGGGAAGTCTCAGGTTGGGCAGAAATGACTCCCCCACTGCTCTGTTGCAGGATGTGGCCCGCCCCGGGGAAAGGCATGACCTCAGGCCAGACAGCTCTCAGCAGCTGAGATGCTCCCCGAAGGAGCTGACAGCTAGAGGCTGTGTGCTGACCACGCTCCTCGCAGCTGGGCAGCAAGCCCTTCTTTGTGGTGGGACCTGGGCAGCAGTGCATCTCTGTCTATCATAGATCCAGAGGCAGAATTGGTTCTCAGTGCTGCCCAGGGCTTCCTGGCTGCCTGCCCCACTTAGCCTGCCCTCTCAGACATCCGATGAGCTCCAAGCAGAACTACAAAGAGGCTGATTGTCTTTCCCCATGTGGTCCCTTCCTCCTCACGGCCTTTTTCAGGCCCTTATCCTTCCTCCCTCTCTCCTTTAGATATAATATTCATTTAAAAATATTGTCAAACACCAATTCACCACTCCAGGCACTGTGTATAAGCAGAGATAAACACAAACTGATCCCGGCTCTCAAAGAGCTTGCATTCCAGAGGAGAAAATGCTATTGAACTCTCAACAAAACTGATTACCAATTTTACAGGTGTATGAAAGAGGCTTGAGCAATGCTAAAAGTGCACTATATACTAACTTTTTAAAGTGACCGAAAATAACCAACACTTACTAGGTGTTTGCTCTGTGCCAAGCCCTGTTCTAAGAAGACTGCCTGTGCTGGCATCTACTTCTCACAGTGAGTCTGGGTGGTAGGTTTGATTATTGCCCCCATGTTGAAGCTTAGAGACATTAAGTAGCCTGTTCACCATCACTCAGCTAGTACGTGATGGAGAAGATTTGAATCCATACAGTCTAGCTTCAGAAGCCATTATCTTAACCTTTATGCCGCACTGTCTCTCCCAGTTATAGGTATGGATAACAGCCTATTGTGACCACTTGGGATGGGCAGGAAGAGGAGAGATGGGCAGGCAGAGAAGTGCTGGGGAAGACCCCAGGGAGGAAGAGGGTTTAGAAAGATGAGCAGATGGGCATGAGAAGAAAAGGAACACTCTAGGCAGGAGAACTGCATGAACAAGGCTTGGAAGAAATATTTGCAAGATGCGTGTCTCAGTTTAGAGGCAAGGATTCAGGTGCAAGTAGTTTATTTGGGAGATAATTCTAGAACATGCCATTAGGAGATAGGGTAAGAGAGACAGGGCAGGGGAGGTAGCCAACAAAGGGAATATTATCAAGCTACTTATCACTGTGAGCAACTGGAGAGCAATCCCTCTGTGGACCTCTGGGGGACAGTATAAGACACTTCCATTATCCCAACCAAGGAACCAGAGAGCTGGGGTATTGATCCACCAGATCCTGTCAGGCATTGGTTAAGGCCTGCTCTCTGGGTCAAAGAGAGGCCAGGACATCAATTCCTTGGCTCCTCCTCCTGGCCATATGCACAGGCAGAGCAGGCTCCAGTGGCCAGAAGCCCTCAGGCAGAGAAGCAGATGGTGGCCGTCAGAAATCGCCCACATGCACAAAAATGTTAAGTACTGAAGGGGCGTGGTTAGGCCACGGGCAGGGGGTGCTAGGAAACAGTCTGGGGATGGTGCATGAAGTAGCTCTGTTAGAGAGGGAAGGACAGGCCTCCTGAGAGGCTGAATAATGGCCTCTAAAGAAGCTCGGTGGAACCACTGCATCTGTACCCTTCTGACAGAGGTGGGGGGCCCCGAGGCCAGTCCTTTCCCGCCACTTGTATCTTCCTCATCACAGCTCGCCCCGGGAGGTGTTAACTCCCCTACACATCCAGATTGGGTTCCTCTACCTCTCCAGGAGCTTCTAGGAAAACCAAAGCCTTCATGATTCAGACCTGGTGCTGGAGACGTGGCAGCAGGCAAGCGGGAGGCCAGGCAGAAGCCGGGTGGTGGCATTTCATAGCTGCAGGAATGGGAGCAGTCCTTGACGCTGCTCTGGCTAGTAAACAAGGGTGCCCAAGGGGTAGAGGGAGGGAGAGATGGGGCCTAGCAGAACTGGGGTGGTGCCTAACTTGGTCTAAAATAGTCATTGAGCACCAATTCAGAAAATCAGACCAGAATCGACATGAAGGTTTATTTCATCATCAGATCCCCATGCAGAGTCAGAGCTTGAAGTGTTACCTCCCCTCCTCTTTTGCCCTGAAACTGTCTGACCCTGCTGGAAAAGTCTAGAGGTTAGCATGCAAACCACCCGTACATACTGGTATGGAAGCAGCTCAGCAATCCTTGGCTGGACCGCGTCATGACAAGTTTGGGTTTGAAGAAAACAGTCCCTCGGCCCAGAGGCAACACATCTTCAAAGCTACCAAAGCTCACTCTGCAGATGGCCTTCTTCATTGTCTGGGAAGTTAGCAGAGTGATACAAGCAAAGCTTGAATAAGTGCTTGCATGCCTCCGTTGGTGCTCTTGGACCACAACTCTTGTCATGAGAATATGCCCAGGCCAGCTAGCGAGAGGCAGAAAGATGTAAGGAGCAGAGCCAAGCCACCGCAGTCCTCCCAAGTGAAGCTCTTCTGTACCAGCTGATAACAAGCACACCCTCAGACGTACGGGTAAGCCCAGCCTAGGTCAGCAGAGCCGCCCAGCTGACCCACAGCAAACCCAGCTGAGATCAGCTGGGCCTAGCCCAGAGGAGCCGAAACTTGCAGACCTAGTAATGAAATAAATGCTTCCTGTTTGCTGCATGCCACTGAGATTTTGTAAGGGGGTGAAGGGGGAGTCAAGCAGAATTATGGTGGCAATAGCTGAGTGATAGAATTCCATCCATCCCAAGCTGAACTCTCCCTCTGTGAATTCCCATTGGCTCTCTCTGTACCAGTTTGTCATTTGTCTAATTCTTTCAATTACATGAGCGTTACCTCCCAGACCTGACTGCAGACTGCTGAGTGTTCAGGTTTACATTTCTCCGTCTCCTTACAGAGTATTTAGCAACCATACTGAACATGCCGGAGACCTTCAGGGTTTTGGTGTGATTTCTAAACCCACATGACACGGACTGTTTACCTTTATTTCCAATGCCACTGCTATTTGTTTTTCATAATTTTAGAATATGAGGCTACAAGAGAACTTAGATGGCATCAGACCAACTCCTTCCTTTGACAGACGAGAAAACTGAGGCTCAGAGAGATTAAATTTTTTGTCTGTGGCCACATGGCTGGCAGGAAGCAGAGCTTGATGTAGTCGCCAAGTCTCCTGACTGTGATTCCAGTGCTCCGTCTCCCAGGATCGATACCAGTTCCATAATTGATTGGCAGAGGCTGCCTGGCACCAGTGTGATGAGAAGGATTCTGAGGCTAGATCTGGGCATAGTAGGAGACAGTCCCAAGACCAATTAGCCGTATCTTCCAGGAGAGAGCAAGAAGGAAGTAGGGGTGGATATGCCAGATGGCCACTATCTCTGCTACATCTGGCTGCTTATTGGTTAGTCTGTTGGTTTACATGTATTGCAAAGATGGCATTTTGTTTATTTCACCTCCATCTAGTTCCCGGTTTGAAGTTTACTTTGGAGACCTCCAAAATCTCTGGTGGGCCCCTTTCTGCATGCACCCAAGATCAGCCATTCCCTCCCCTTGCTGCAAGGCAGCATTTTAAAAAATCCTTCTAGTGATGCTGTTCAGGTCATGAGTGCACAGGAATGAAGCCCCAAACAAAGTATGGCTGAAGATCTGAGAAATCAATATCAGAATCCGGCACACGGAGGCATTTAAAGCTGGAGAATGGCTGTTGATTTTTTTTTTTTCTGCCTGCCTCTAGGATCTGAGTTCTCCTCGCCTCGGTCAGTGTCATTCATCCCCAGGTTAAGAGGCAGGACCATCACTGAATGCAACACAGCTGGCTTTGAAGTGCTTATGTAAGGGAGCTGGTGGTCCAGCCTGCCGAGGAGCCACAGTCCAGGGCGGAGCACGGCGGGGAATCTTGTGAGAGTAGGGTGAAATGGGGGCTGTATTTTCTTTTCCTTCTCTCCAAGAAAATTCAGGGATCCTTTCCTGGCTTCCTGTACTTGCATGGGCCTCAACTTAATGTCACTTCCTCAGGGAAGCCCTCCCTGATGCCCAAGATAGAGTGAGATGCCTCATGCCATGTTCTCGTGCCCTTACGTTTTCCCTTGGTGGCAGGAGGATTTCACTGAATCTGAGCTCCATCAGTTATAAGACCTCCCAATATTTCCTGTGCCAATCAGAAAAAAATACGCCACCATTTACACTATAACACAATGCTTTCGTACCGCTTAGAATGTTTATTGGCTAGTTATTCAAAGAGCACTTTTAAATTCCTTTAGACAGACTCGTATGATATCACTCTTGTGCAAAGGAAAATACACTTGAAAGTAACTGGTTGGGGAAATCCTCCTTAACCTCCTCCACGGTGAGAAGTTGAATATTTGGAATCACTTTGTGACTCAGAGTCATCGAGGCCCATGTGCTGCCTCCCCGTATGGGTCTCAACACCGTCGCCCCCACACCACCCGTCACCTCTGTCTCCAGCTGCTAGGCTCGCCTGTTAACAAAAGGCTTTTACGTACTCCAACTCACGCCATCCCCACAAAAGTTTCTTCAGGTGAGAACTGGAGTTATTTTTATCCCCAACTTGTAAATGTGGATTTTGAAGCATAGAGCTGTGAAGTCACTTGGTGGAGTTTATATGGCAAAGTCACCGGCTGAGCTGGGACAAGGGCCCAGGGAGTCTGATTCCCGGGGAAAAGCTCCCTCTGCCAACCTTCCTTGCATTCATTCCTCCGCAGCTAAAAATCCACGACTCTCAGAAGAGGGTAGTTCTTGCAGTTGGGCCCTGCAGGGAAAAAGACCAAGATCAGAACCGCAGCTCTGTGAGTTCCTAAGCTGTGGGAACTTGGGCTGGAGTCTCCACGTCCCTGGATCTCGGTGTCCTTATCTAAAAAATGGGGATATGAGACTGCTTTGCAGCGCATGGTGAAAACTCAGTAAGTCAGTCCTGTGAATGAGGTTAGCCCAGTGCCTGGCAGATAGTGAGTGCATGGTCACGGTTAACCACAACTACTCCTGCAACGTTATACGTACAAGGGTCAATGCTTCCTGCCATGGAATATGCAAAACCGGTAACACCTTAGTCCACATACGTCAATAAATACAATGTAAGAGAATGACAGATGCTAGAGAAGGACGTACTGCCCTGGATGAGAGGGGAGAGAAATGTTCATTTGAGTGAGGGTATCTGGGACATCTTCAGGGCAGGACGTGGCACTTGAAGGATGGGAAAATGTGCAAAGGTTGCAATGGGGGAGGCCAGGCCACGGGGGAGGGAGGACGGCATAAGCCAAGTGTAGAGAGAGGTCCGTAAGTATAAGGCATATTCTCACAACAGTGGATTGTTCATTTTAGCTAGAAAATAAAATACAATAATAAAATAAAACAAGATAAGATAAGATAAGATAAGATAAAATAAAATAAGCAACCTGACTTTTATTCTGTAGGAGAAGGGAAGCCACTAAAAGTTTTCCAGCAAGGTCATGTTCTGCTCAGGGTCACCCTTTAGATGGATGACATGTTGGCAGAGTACAGGAGGGCATGATGGGGGACAAGATGGGGGCAAGAAACCAGTTAGGAGGCTCCTTCGATAGCCCTGACGAGAGGTTTTGAGGACCCAATCTTGGGCAGGATTGGTGGGAACATAAACAAAGACCAATCAATTTGAGCCACACTGTGGAGGGAAAACCAAGTGATTACGTGGTTATTCACAGGGTGGCCAAGGAGGACCAAGGGATGAGAAGAGGGAGCAGTTGGACCAGTGCCTCCATGGGTCTGATTCCTAATTGCCAGGGCCATATGGGAGGAGCAGCAGCGCCCTACGGATGCAGCTCTTGGCTCAGGAGAAGGGGCCAAGGTTGGGAGTGAAGGAAAAGGCCAGGGAGAAGGTGTCATTCAAAAGGAGAGGGCTCAGGACTGGAGAAAAGTGGTGTCCCACCTTGCACAGGGCTCCAGGTTCGTAAGTCAGTTGATTAGATTATGTGTGGTCAAAAACCCTCATGGAGGAATGTACTGGAAAGCAGCTCCTGAACTCACAGGAAGTTTGACAACTTCCCCGCACCGTTGGAATAGATCACTTTTTCTTTCACAGGCCAACAGATAAGGCTTGCACTGTGTGAAAAAAAAAGTCACTTTTCATATTCAAGTCATACTCAGTGGAAGGAGACTGTCACATTACAAGAGAGGGAGAAATGCAGAGAGCAAAGACGACCAAGGGACCCTCCCACAACCCACCATCCCAGGCAATCACTGTGGAGCCACCCACACCACTGACATCATCTCCCTCGTGCACAGAACCTCGGTTTAATTTGCTCAAAGAAAATGTGTTTGTCCCATGGCACTACTGCATTGACACAAGGCCCTTTTATCAGGTGTAGAAAGTTCTAGAAGACACTAAAGAATGTAGGTCTTGCCTTGGAGAAACTCTGTTTAGCACCACCCTAGTAGACCACCCTGTGTCTTGTTAGCCAGAACTGCATTCACCTGGCCACTGTCAGCTGTGAGAGAGGCTAGGAAGCGAGCATCTTAGCTCGTCCAGCCTCTAAGGAGAGAGGCGAGAAGGGAAGGAAAAAAACTATTGCTGGAGAGGAAAATTGTAAGTTTTCAGATCCTCGGAGGACGTGCTAGTTTAGATCGTCTACTCTGAATGCAACATTTTATAGACAAGAAAAGAACTGAGTCCTGGAGTCCTGGGTGGAGGGAGTAACTTGCCTGCCCTGGTCCTGTCGTTGTGGCAGAGCTGGGGTTTGAACCAAGCCTTCCAGCTCTGGAGATCTTTCCACTCCCTCCATAATAGCCCTCTTAGGCTGCAGAAGGGTGTCTGGCTTGGAAAGCTGTTAAGAGAAAAAGAAAGAAAAGAAAAGAAGCTCCCGCATAACTAAGGTGGGATCTGTTGTCACAAGACCCAGAAAACTAAGCCCAGGCACTCGGACTTGCTCTGAGGGACAACGGGGAGCCATTGTAGAATCTTAAACAGGAGCGTGGCAATTTGAGTTGCTCGTAGGTAGATATTATATAAATATAAGGGGTTATTTCTCTGTTGATTACGGCTGCTGATTCAGCCAAGGGGAAATGGAGTTCTGGACAGGCTCGTACCTCCAGCGGTGACTGCAGGTGCTGTCGAGGGGAGGTGCAGGCCGCTGTCTGACATCCTCAAAAGGCCCCTGCTCTCCCGAGAACGGCTTGATGCTTATTGCTAATAACAAGGCTGGCAGCCGGCTGCAGCTTTCACTCAAAATTCTCCAGCTTTCAGTAATCAAAGCCAGGCCTGAGTTGTTCCTTGGCCCTAGACTGCAAAAGGAATTTCCTTTATTTTTGAACACGGAGAGAATAAAAAGAAGTACAAGTTGTTTTATAAGACAAGTGGGGCAGCAATTGGAAATAGGCATTTAGGCATCTCTTAGGGATTAACATCAGGACTCATTTAACGGCTTGGAGTGTTAATAAGGATGAGATGTATTTATTTTTCCCTGGGTTCTTTTTAGGAATCCCTGGGCAATGTTCTGGAATTGATCTACACTGGTTCAAATTTCACACATCCCCCCATTTTCCATGCTGATTCTCCCACCCCTCTTTTGATTGAGTTGTGCCTCCTTTTAACTTGGAGAGAAAACCTTATCCAGGGTGCACAACTGGGCATAATTGGTACCCAGAAATACTGTTCATTGGGTTGAGGCAGCTCAGCAAACAAAATGGCCTTTTTTTTTTTTTTAACCTAGGGAATCTGGTTTGAAAATTGGACATTAAGTTACACTTCTAATTGAAATGAATTTGATGGTTTCAGAACAGTCCCCAGTGATCCCAGCCCACATCATAAAAACCACCATAGGCAAATTGGCACGATTCAGCCTTGGCTCAAATAGGCTAGGGAGTAAAAGAAGATGTAAACTGAATTTGTGGTTGTTTTTATCTTCAAATAGACAGGTTAGGGGGAGCTTCCAGAGGAGAATTCTTGGGTCAGATTACACAATTTTCCTGACAGCCTGGGCGGCAGTGCAGTATAGTAGGAGAGCGCTAGGTTAAAAGTGGACCCTTGTCTCGGCCAGTTATTGATGTTGTATTCTTTGGTAAGTCATCAGATCTTTCCATGCATCAGTTTCCTCACCTGCAAAATGGGGATAATAGCATCGTGGCTCTTGGGTTGGTGTTGGGCTCAAGGAATGATACCTGAGCAGTTTGCCCAATGGACGGCGGCAACCCAGGGCTCCTGATGGACCAGTGTGCACTTTCCAGTCCACTAGCTGACACCAAAAGACAAGCTGCTTGTCTGCTCATGAAACTTGGCTATGAGGTTAGATAAGCTCAAAGCAAAGAGCAGTGACAAGACAAGGAGGGTACTCAAGGCTGGGCAGTCACTTCCATTGCTCTCGGCCCTGAACCACCTCATTGTCCACACCAGCTTTTTTTTTTTAATTGAAGTATAGTTGGTTTACAATGTTGTGTTAATTTCTGGTGCACAGCATAGTGATTCAGTTTTACATACATATATTCCTTTCCATATTCTTTTTCATTATAGGCTATTACAAGGTATTGAATACAGTTCCCTGTGCTATCCAGTAGGACCTTGCTGTTTATCTATTTTATATATAGTAGTGTGTGTCTGCAAATCCCAGCTTTTTATTTAGCTCAGGCACTTCCACTCAAGCAGCAACATACATGTATTCTGTACCTACTCTGAAGGATGCCAGCTCTTTAATGTGCACTCAATGCCAGGCACCCTGCTAGGAGATTGACGCTTACCAATTAGAATCCTCTCTACAACCATGTCAGGGAGATTTGGATGTGCAAATCTGGAATCAAAGAGTGATCTGGCCATGAGATCCGCATTTGGAAAGTCATCATCATGCCAAGGAGATTGGAAGCCTTGGGAGTTGGTGAGGAGGCATACAGGACGGTCCCCTCCCCTCTAGGCTACCTCCTATGTCCTCTTACTTCTCTGCTCTTGAAAGCTTCCAGAACCTTATTTCCTTCCAAGTCTTCTCAAGTGGAAATGACAGGGTGTGCTCAGGGCTTGCCCAGCCCTGCCTTTTCTGCCCTTGGGACTTCAAGTTCCTCACACTCCCCAGCCCCATCCTTAGCCTTGGCCTTCAACCTAAGTACGCTTGTCTGGTGAGTCTTTCCAGTAATCACTGTGTCCCCTGACTCTGACAAAAAGATGCCCCCTGAGCTGGGGATCAGCCCTGCAGAATAAGAAGGGGTGCCTGTCCCAGGACCACCCAGGGACTTGGGAAGCCTCCCCCTCCCCCTGCCTGGCTCTCAAAGACTCCCCATAAAACCCTCTGCCTGCTCCTGTCTCTGCCACAAGTCACAGAGATGCAGTAAAAGTGTGTTGACTGTATGAGGTCATTTTTATCATTTGGTGGCCCAATCAGCGTGTCTGTCACAAAGCCCATCTCTTCAATTTTAGCTTTCAGCATAGATGCAAACAAGCTGGCATTATTTTCCAGGTAAGTACTTGTCAAGGAAGAGTTCCTCCTAGAGACATTGCTTGCCACGGCGCAAAAAGTGTGGGGAGAGAGGCCCATCTTTCTTGCCAGTGTAAAGCGGGGTGACAGTCCCCACATCACCCGCCTTGCAACTAAGTTGATCTGAGGAATGAGGACAAGCCCTCAGCCCGACTGTGCTTTTGCCTTCCCAGGGAGACGGTGGGCTTAAACGCCATCACCCCATCCTGACCTGAGTCTTCTTTGGTGAATGGACTAATCCCTGTTCCTCTCATTTTTTTCTTAGGTACAACATTTTGCAGCAAAACATTCGATGTCTGCAGAGCTGGCCTTGGCTTAGGGACCACACACCCTCCGCTGGACTTGTTGCACTGCGGCCACGCCCACCACTCCCCTCTTCTAGGCAAGTGTTGCTCGTGGGGAATTTCCTCTCTCCTGTTGTGTCCTGTGGCTGGTGGGGGTGGGGCAATAATCAGAGGGCCTGCCCACTCCCTGTGGAAGCCAATGAGCACTCTCCTTCACTGCCCTAATCTATCAAAGGGCAGTCAGGCATCCTAATCTCCTGGGAGGACCTTGAATGGCGAGCAGGGTGACACAAAGCCAGAAGAGGACTTCGAGTAGATTCATTTGCCCCAGGAGTGGTGCCTGTCCCTCTAGAGTGCCTGCTGCCTGCCCATCTGGGTTCCTGACTAGATTTCCTGCCTTCCATCACTGCTCTAAGCCCCCAGTAGCATCCCATAACATCCCCTTCTGTGCAAGGTAACCAAGTCACTTTCTGTCACTTGTGACCACAAGATTTTGAATGGATACAGGCAGTTTCTGAAAGGGGCACTATGTTATCATTAATATCCAGCATCGCTGAAGAGGCAGGATTAATTAGTGTGAACCCTCTTACTTCACCTATCTTTGGGGCGGTCCACAGAGAATTTATCCCTGAGCCACTAATGAATTTTGCAACTGTCACAAAACAATGCAAATAAGTAAGACCCACATCTGCTGAACACCATCATGAGGTCAAACTGTGTGTAAATAAACGCTTGCATCAAGGAGAGGGTAAATCCTAAGGTGAGGAGTGACAGGGCTTTGTTTGCATAAACCCAGCAAGGTATTATGGGTAGGATATTAATTAAATCATGCTCCTGGGCCTCACGGAGGCCCAGCTGAACAGCTTCAGCTTGTTGACAAACCGAACGCAAGGCCCCCGGAGAGAGCACTAACATTTTGATGAACACGGTTTGTTGGGGGTGATGTTTCCTAACTAGCATTTTAATATCATTTTTGACGCTTTGTCTGAGCAACTGGAAAAGAACATTCAGATAAAAGAGAGGGGCAAATATCAGATGTCCAGAAGACGAAACTTCTATCTAATCTTGGTCTACTGGAATTGCTTCCTGGGAAGAATTTTTTGCTACCCTCAGTCTGCCCTAGGCCTCCCTGCACCCCTCCCCCCATCTTATCCCTCCTCCCCAGAGCACACACAGCTGGGAGAACGTCTCTGAAGACTGTTGACGCTGCCCCAGGTTTAGATGAAATTTGAATAACTCTGATAAACTGCCTGAGACCTTCAATCTGTCCTTTTGTTCTTCTTTCTCTTTTGAAGAAATTAACCTGATGATAGGTACCGTACTGCCTTCACAGAAAGGGCTTTTATTTTCAGATTGAAATAAAAGAACCCATCTCAGCTGGACTGGAAGGTGGTCATTGAAAGACTCTCCATGACCACCACATGTGCCCACTCTCTGAGAGGTGCTGACCGTGTACGTTCCAGCTCCTTGTAATTGACTAATGACCCCAGTCCATCCATCCCGACCATTCCCGTCTTCATTTGCACTACATGGCCTCTTTCAGCTCAAAATTTCATGCTTCGTTTGAGGATTATAAAGGCTCTTTTATGTGAGAATATGCAGACAAATATGAACTAATTAATGATCCCATTCTCCCCCGGGAGTGTGCAAGAGTCCTCTGACCCACCAGCTTCCCTGGCATTCTTTGACTTAGGCTGGTGTCCAGTATCAGAGGGGCCCCTGCTTCTGCCCACCACTCCCCTCACCACCCCCAGCCAGCAACTCTCAACCCTATTTCCTCCAAAATACATTAAGAATCTGTTCACTTCACACCATCTCTGCTTCCCGACTGGTGGCTTGCCTTGACTGTAAAACCAGACCCCAACTTCTTCTCTTGTCTCCTCCAATCGATTACCCAATTCTCTACCCCGCAGGTAGAGGGCAATTTCTAAGACCTAAATCTAGAAAGTCACTTTGTGTTGAAAGGCCTGTAGTGAACCTCTCAATGTGAACCCCTCCCTTCTATCCCCACCCTCCCCAACGTTGATCGTTTGGCTTCTCCAGCACACCAAGATCTCTCCTGCCTCAAAACCTTTGTTCCCTCTGCCAATATTTGGACCAGAAAGTGCCCAATTATGGCAGATCTCCTCCGTGAGCTTAAGTCTAAAGAATTATCCTAAGCCTCTGAATTTTAGGGTGGTTTGTTATGCAGCATTATTATGGCAACAGATAATGGATACGGCATCCATTATCCTTTCTTCTAATGGGAGTCCATGGATTCTATTTTGGAGATCACTCCTCCCCCAGTCTCCTTCACTATGACTGGTGGGGATGAGGTCACCCCCAGCTCCAGACACGGCCAATCAGAGCATTCCATCCCTCTAGCCAGAGGGACTGGGTCAGACTTGGTATGTGACTCAAGCTAGGTCAATGAGATATAATCCTGGAAACTTCCCTAGAAATAATTAGAAAGAAAAAAAAAAGTTTCCAACAGAGATTCTGAGCTCTTAAGTGAGAAGACTACAGCTACCACCAGAAAGAAAGAGCCTCCCTGAAAATCAGAGGGAAACAGCTGAAAGGAAAGGCACCAGAATCTGGTGACATCGAGTGCCTGGACCCAGCGACCCCTGATTGTCTCACCCTGGACTTCCCAATTTCATAAGCCTATGCATTCTTTGTTCTTAAACCATTTGACATGGTTTTCAAGTCACTCACGAATTCTTAACTTCTGACTTGTGTAAGTTCCCGCTGGCATCCAGTACAGACAGCCCTGACATCATGCCCCGGTCTTCAGTCATGAGTAACCTGACCAGGTCCTTGCCTGAACTTTCTCCTTCTTTCTCTAGTACTTCTCAGTCTGTGGCCTTATCTTTAGGGCCAGCCCTACTCCTTCCTCCTTTCTGGAAATCAAGTAACAGGTAACAGCTTCTTTCAGAAAATGGAAGTGGTCCCAACCACTTCATAGTTCTCCCGTGGGCAAGGGGAAGGCTGGCCAGGCAAAAGGCACGATCTAGACATGGCAGGGAAAAACAGGACAGATATTGTGTCCCACTGCTTTGGAAATCTGTTGGTTGCAAGGTCCCAAGAAAGAGGTCAAGTCCCGAGAGGCATCGCTGGATACGTTGTGCAATGTATGGAACCACTGAATGTTCGATCTGTTTGCAGCAAACATGACTATCTTTAGTTAAGCTTGGTGCCAGGTTTCTAATAACCGCTGTTTTCCAATGTGTCCCCTGACTCGTTAATCAAGCAAAGTTAATCTATTTTTATCACATGAAAAGTATGGTCCTGCATTTTAAGCAAGATAAATAAATGAATGAGTGATTTTTTTAAAAAGAAAGAAAGTACATACACACATACATACATACATACATACATACATACATACATACATACATACTGGCATTCAAGTGACTGTTTTTCTTTCAGAGAAGTCACCAGTGGAAGCTCTATACTCATTGTCATGACGCTGCCATTGCTCTCGGCATTTCTAGGACTCCTGCTTTGAAAGGCAACCCTCTTTAGGTTGTGTAAACTCTTGTATGGGCTTATAAGGCATGATATTAGTTTGAGATTTTTTAAAAACCTTCCTTTTCATCCTCCCCTCTCTTAGTGTTTGAGGACCATTCATACCTGATCTTTGTAACAGATTAATTGATGTTAGGAGGTGTCACTTAAGCCACCAGAGATTGCTTTGTGCCTTCCAGACAGAAGTTGAGGTTAGCCCAGCTGGCATTCTTCTGCCGGTGCCTTCATCCGTTTGGACTGCTAGAATGGAATGCTATGAACAGGGTGAATTATAGACCACAGACATTAATTTCTCACAGTTCTTGGGGCTGGACATCCAAGATCAAGGCGATGGCAGATTCAGTGTCTGGTGAGGACCTGCTTCCTACTTCACAGGTGATCGTCTTCTTGCTGTGTCCTCACTTGGTAGAAGGGGTGAGGGAGCTGTCTGGGGCTTCCCAAGACAGCAAATGCTTCTCCCCTTCCTCAGGGCCATAATGGCAGATGGGATGCTGGGAGAGACACTGACATTATAGGTCTAAAGATATGTAATCTACTACACAAGTTTCCAAATAAGTTATTGACCTTGTTACAGAGTCACAGTGTGATGGGCACCATCAAAGGAGGATACCCACACCATGGTGGGCAGAGGAGAAAGACCATGGCTGCGTGATTTTGTGTGCAGGGGGTTCTAGATGTAATTGATACATTGTACAACAAGAGAGTGCGGGGATAGAAGCCCAGACCTACAAAATGTCCTCATCTTATTGCCCAACTAAGATGTATTTATAATATTTTCTCCACACGCAGAGGGAATATTCTGCTCACTTTTCATTCCATATGCTAAATTCTCTTCACCTGCAGGAAGCCCAAATATGTGGAGGCCCCTCCCTTGGATGAAATCTGCCGTGATTTTCTTTCCGGACAACAAGTTCATCCTCACCGTGAGTTGTACTTTCACATTTATAAGGATGCGAATTTACCCATAAGCAAACTCATTTGCATAGCCTCATTCATGTTCTTTATCATTATAATTGCTAATAACACTGTGTTTTAGAATTGGCGAGAAGCTTTAACATCCATGTAGTAGATGCTTATGGGTGTGTCTGTCCAGTCCCCATTCTCTAAAATTCGCCCACCTCATGCACAGAGTTTGCTTTCAACATGCTCGGCAGCCATGTTTTTTCCTACATGACTCCAGTGTCCTGACCATAACTGCCTGGGACAAGGGCAAACACATGCTCAAAACTGAGCCAGGTTCTCTCTCTTCGAAATATAAATGGAGACATTCAGAAACTGGAAGTTAGTTGTTGTTAAGTTGCATTAATGACAGAGTTCTGGTGGGAAGTTTTATGGTAGAGGAGGCCGTGAGTTCTGGTGTCCACACCATTGCTGGGGAACCAACCTGGTGGCCCTCAATGGCTACCCAGAGTGTTGGTGTGCATTCTCCTCTCCTATGATCCATACTGATGATAGATATGACCATCAAGCCCATGGATTGGCAAATGGCCTGTCATAATTTGGGTTCCCCTACCAGCAGATCCTGAGACAAGGATTTGAATGTAAGTGGTTTATTTGGGAAAGACAAATAAGAGAATGAGGAAGTATATTAGTTAGGGCTCTCTAGAAAGCTGAGCCAGCCAGTAGGGGGTGTGTGTGTGTGTGTGTGTGTGTGTGCAGTGATCAGGGCGGGATTTAAAGAATTGGCTCACCCAATTTCCGGGGCTGGCAAGTCTGAAATCTGTAGGGCATGCTGGCAGGAGGCCCAGGAAAGAGCTGATGTTACAGTTTGAGTCTGAAGGCCATACAGATGTAGAACTCTGTATTGCTCTGGGGGAGGTCAGCCTTTTTTTTTTTCTCTCTTAAGGACTTCAACTGATTGGAGGCCTGTTCATACTCTGGAGGGTAATCTGCTTTACTCAAAGTCTACTGATTTAACTACTAATCACATCTAAAGTATACCTTCACACCAACACCTAGACTGGTGTTTGACCAAAAACTGGGTACCATGACCTTGCCAAGTTGACACATAAAATTAACCATCAGTGGAAGTGAAACTAGGAAAGGAAGGCAGCCAGTAAAGGGTATGTTATCAAGCCAGTTATCACTACGTGCAAGAGGAGCATAATACCATTAGGGAACCCTGGAAGACAATGTAGAAATTACATCTTAGAGTTCATCTATCTGAGGGGTGAGGGAGCTGGGGTATTTATCCACTAAGTCCCAGCTGTCCTGATTGGTTCATGACTGCTCTGGGGAGTGAGGCAGCAGAAAGACAGAGAAACAGGGGAAGGAGGAAATGCCATAATTAGAATGAATTCCTGAGGTCGGTAATGTAGGAAATTGGAGGCTGGATTCCACCAGGACCCCCAAGAAACGTAGGATTCCTCTTAGAATTGTCTGCTGGGAACACGGGAGGCTGGGGTTTTATTCTCCATTAGTTGAGTTGAGCATCTGCCCTCAGTAGAGTTCTTTCCTCTACATCTCTGGGCTTTGCTTCCAGGCTGAGTGAGTTCCCAGGCCTATATGAAGGCCTTGAGGCAGAAAAAAAATGGAGAGAGGCATGCTGCATATTTGAGATGAGACACGATTTCAGGATGTGAACTCAGACAGATTGACCCATCACTGCTGGGGCAGATGTCAGAAGTGCTCCGAGGAGGTGGGACTTGGAGCACCCAAAACATCTGCTATGGTGTGGAAAGAGCCTAATCCTTGTAACCAACCACTCAGATGGCCAGCATGAGAAAGGCAAATCTCTCAAGTGTTGGTGAAGATGTAAGGAGAGGGACGCTCTCAGGCACAGCTGGTGGCTGTGTAAACTGCGGTAGCTTTTCTGAGAAGGAATCTGATTGGCTTAGTACAATGGAATTGGCATATGCACTGTGACCCCCTCCCCCAGGTGCAGAGCTCAGAGGAATTGTCCCATGCACAGGTTCAGAAGGACATCTTTATAAGGAGGCTCACTATTGAGCTGTTGTTGGGGACAACTTGGAGGAAAGTTGGACACAACCTGGCGTCCATCCTTAAGGGAATGGCTAAGGAAAGGATGGCCATGATGAAGTACCACGCAGCAGTAAGAAGCAGCATTCAAAACCCATACATAGCAGCAGCGAGAGGTCTCCACGACTCATAACACGATACTGGTCATGTAAACTAAAAACCCGCTCATAAAAACACCTGGCCTATTTGACCCAGCCGCATGCATGCATAAAGGTGCCTACCAAGCACGGATCAGAGAAGGATGCCTGGAGAGGGAGGGGAATGAAAGTGAGGATTGGAGACGATGCGGGGAGAGAAGGAGGGACTGAGACACAAGCAGGGACTCCCATGGTCCAGGGTTCATTATGTGCTATGAACCAAGGAGGAGGATTAACCAGCATCCTGTACCTGAAGGTCTAAATATATTTTTTTTAAGTAAATAAGGTGCCTGAAACACAGTAGGTGTTCGTAAATAGTCACTAAGAATGTGGCTGCAGGGATAACAGCAATTTTCCACAAAGTTGAAAGCCTCACATCTCCCCTAGAAACTAGAAGGCAAAAAAAGGAATGGCTTTCTCCACCCTGTGCCTCATATCTGGGGGGTTAGTTATTGGGTCATTGGGCCCCCAAGGGGGTTTGTCAATTTGGATGGGAAAAAATCATATAATTTTTTTCACTAACCTCTGATTGCAGTTCAGCAAGTGCCCAGTTATATTAATAGTATCTATGAGTTTATCACCAAGAGAAATCATAGATATTTTTCTATCACGTGATATAGTTGTTGCAGGTATCTTGAAATATGTTCAGCACTACTTGGAAATTATGGTCGTTATTAGACCTGCCACTAGATCATATTTAATGCATTAATAAATGTGCATTTATCACCTCTCTGGGTTTTTAAAAATATTTTTATAACTGCATTTCAATGTAATTGGTTTTCTTTTTGATTTGCTGTATTTTATTTTCTGTACTTAAAGCTGTTATTCTGAGAAAAGGTCTGTAGGCGTCACCAGATGTCAAAGGGGCCCACAGCATAGCAAAGGGTAAGACTTTGTCAATAGGCTTTATCATTGCCCCCTTAAGTCAGAAGATGCGTGAGAAAATTCACAATTAGGACTTTCTGTTGCCCCATCCTCACTTGGCAAGAATGAGTTAAACGGTGATTCCAGCACTGTGGTGTCATCCAGCTGGTTGCTGCCTCTCAGGCCTGCAGGGACTGGGAAGGAGAGAGCAAAGGGGAGGAGGGAGGAGGGAGGGAAAAGGGAAAAAGAAAGAGATGGGAAAGTAATTTCTCTGGCTTCTTCCCATCACTGAATTGAACTTTACTTTTAATAAAATTATTATTAAATAGAAATGGCATGCTCATTATTTTGCACTTAGGTGATTTTCAGAGACATGGACCTAGTAATTATTTGCGCTGGGGCAGGCCGACAGGTTCTAGTTTTCCGAATGCACTTATACAGCATCTTTCGTTCTAGGCATAGCCTTTCCCCGGGCTACGGAGAGGTGTAGACAGTCTCCATTGTCTTATTCCCTCTGCCCGCCTGGAACCAACAGGTGCCCTTAATACGGCCCAGCGTTCTCGAAGTGGTCATAGAGAACCTCACTCTGCATGGAGAAAGATCTCATGCCCGTAATTACAATATTTACATCGGAGGACACCCCAGACAGAGGCACTCTCTTCTTTGTACAGAACACAGCTATTCAGACCTGAGCTAAGTTGAGGTTCTCCCTGAGGCAGACCCTGAGTACAGGATTCAAGCAGAACTAGCTTATTTGGGAAGTGCAGGAAACCTTGGTGGAGACATGGGGCAGCAAGGCAAGGAGGGAAAGGCAGCCAGTAATGAGGACATTATTAATCCAGCCACTACAGTGAGTAACTGGATCTCAATACCCTGGAGTCACTCTGGGAAAGGCGTAGAACACACATCTCAGAGTTTTCCCACCCAAGAGGCAAGGGAGCCGGGGCATTTGTATGCCAACTCCCAGAGTCAGTGGTTGAGAGCCGCTCCTGGGGGATGTTACTCTTCAGTTCTTCCAGCTTGTACAGACAACGTGTCTTTTTGCAGTTTGGAAAGAACTCTTAGGCACAGAGCTGCAGACACTGGCTCCTGGGGGGAAGGGGGCCCATGGAATTGTGCAGGTGGGTGGGGAGATGGTGGGGCACTGATCGTGCCTGCGGCAGGCGCAGCTCTTGCAAGCCGTCTGCTGCTCCTCAAGGTCACAGTCTCTCCGCCTCAGCTTCCCCATCTCTGCAAGAGGCAAGGGTTCTCCCACGGTTGCAAACTAGAGGCCTATGAACCAAATGAGGTTCTTGGGTGTGTTTTGTTTGGCCCACATGGCTTTTCAAATTTTCATAATTGAGCCAACTTAAAATGAGGAGGTTTCCCATGAAAACATGGCCTTTTATTCTCTCCAGAAAAAATCTATGTGGGGACACTAGACCCCCAAATCAATGATCCACAATACCATAAAGCTCCGGGAATCTAGACTTTTCTCTTTTCTACCCAGAGTCAAATGGTTAAAGGGAAAACTTTTGCAGCTTGCCGGTAACTTCTCTCCTATCCCCTTTTCTGAAAGTGTTTTGGGTATGTTTTGGTTTGTTTGATTTGTAAAGGAAAATGCAACTCCCTGCCTTTTTACGGAGTTGGAGGGGTGGGTGGGAATTGGGTTAAAACCCCAGGTAGCCTCAGCCTGCCCACCCTGCCGGGGGCTGAGAGCTGGGAGGTTTTAGCGTCAGCTGACAGGCCGGCTGCTTGAAGGGAAGGCCCTGCCATCTGTTCCCCAAGACGGCAAGGGAGCCATCTTCCTCCCTCCACACCTGCCCCGAACTCAGGCCCAGGGACATTTTATAACCCAAGAACAGCTCTGGTCTGAGCCAAACGTAGGACCCCCAATACCTCCATTCTTTGCCACATTCTCCTTCAGCTCCTCATATATGAGATGAATCAGCTGCTTCCAGCTCAAAGCATCTCTCTTCAGCTGCTGGGTCCCATCCAACCCCCAGAGGCCACCAACTGTGCCCATCAACAGAAGTGGAAGTCGAGGGCTCTCATCCCATCGCTGCTCTGCTCTGGGAGTCGGCAACTGATGACACGGGCTGGCCCCTGATTGCCGATCTAGATGGCGCTTTAAAACATCCCATCCCTGGTGATCCCCTCCAACGCAGCTGTGATTAGTCTAGTCTCCGAGGCCTTGGAGAACCTCAGTGATGGAATAATAATGGGGAAGCCGATCTAACAGCGTGGAAAGTCTGAATCCGGGGGTCTTTTTGAAAACGCGATGTTTTCTTCGTTCCACGTGAATGCAATAAGGACTAACTGGATGGTCAAGAAGCAGCTATGACTTAATGAATGGATACGAATCATCGCCGAGGTCACTTTCTTTTTTTAAGAACAGAAATGGGTACTATTAAAATGATTTTTGCATCCTTAGAAGCAATTTGAATTCTTGACTGAGCTGGGAGTTGCCTTTCCAAATGCAACTGAGAACGCATGTTTCAGGCTCTAGCTGTGTGACCTTAGGCAAGTCTTAACCTCTCTGTGCCTCAAGAGCATCACCTATAAGATGGAGAAACTAAGACCTTCCTCACAGGGTTGCTTTGAAGATTAAATGAGACATCCATATAAAGCACTCCAGTCCCTCATTCAGAGTCAGAACTCAGCAAGTGTTATACATTATTGTTGTATTATTATGAATGATTTTTCTCCCCAAGGATAGTGCCAAGATTAATGTCCATTCTGGTTCTGCATGACGAAGAAATAAATACAAATTTCGGAATAGTGGGGTCTGAGTTGATGAGCTCTTACCAGCATCTTTCTCCTCACCCCCCACCCCCACGGGCCCCAAGAATTTGTGTATTCAGCTGGCCTCTCTGCTCATTCACAGGTGGAGGTGAAACATCAGAATCCAATTTTTTTTCACCTTCTGAAATTATGAGCCTCCCTTCCCGTTGCGTTGGTAGCATCAATGCACAGCGGACACGTGGGGTGATGGCTGTTGCTGGGTTACTCCTTGTAAGTTCAAACAGTTCCACATGCTGAATGACAACATATTTGCCGTGACCTGGGTAAATTCAACCAATGCTTCCTGCCTAGGCAGACTTCGATGTGATGCGGTACATCTGCTTCTGATGAACGGAATGCCTCACTCAGTAAAGCAGGAAATAAAAACGTAGTGCTACCTCGCCATTCGGCTTCTCTCCCTCCCTCCCTGCTTCCATCCTCCTTTCCTTCCTTCCTCCTCCCCTCCCTCCCTCCCTCCTTCCTTCTCTCTCTTCCCTCTTTTCTTCTTTCTTATCTATCTTTCTTTCTTCATTTTCCCTGTCATTTTTTTTTTTTTCCGAAGAAGAGAAACACCAGTGCCAAACTGCTCTGTGTTCCTGGCTTCAGACCCTGTGCTCCGTGTGTACACAGTCTGAGTCCTGTGTCCAAACATAAGACAGAAATGTGATCAGGGCCCGGTAGAGGAAGGGATTTGACAGGCCATCTGCATCCCAAATCTCCAGGATGCAAAGGTAAAGTCAGGCTCTTTTCTTAAAGGTTAAATTGCACATTTTAATTGCCTCACGTGGAGGCCACTCTGAGCCGGGGCTCCCACAGTCCGCTTGGCAGCCATCCCAGCTCTCTGAGGTTTCCCTCGGAGCGCCTCCCTCCCCTGTCCAGCTCCATGAGAAATGGGGCAACCACCACCACAAATACCAAGGAGCTGAACAATAAATGAGTCTGCAGCGCTAGGCGGATCGCATTTTAGCTCCTCATGCTTGTTCCAGCTCCTGTCTCTGGGCAACAAAGCACTCTAAGACCCGGTGGCTTAAAACAACAATTGTCACTGTCTCTTGGTTTCCGTGAGTTGACTGGACTCAGCGGGATGGTCCTCACTTGGAGTCTCTCAAGCCCTCAAATCCAGATAGTAGCTGGGGCTGAAGTCTTCCAGGACCTCAGCTGGGCTGGACATCCAAGATGGCACGCTCACGGCGCTGGTGATTGACAGGAGCTCAGACTGTCTACCCGAGCACCTCCAGGTGACCTCTCCAGGTGGCTTGGGATTCTCTCAGCATCGTGACTGAGTTCCAAGAATGTCTTGAGCAGGAGTGCCAGAAGCTGAACGTTTCAAAGACGCTTTCCAATGGAGAAGCATTCCAAAGGAGTCAGGTAGAAGCTGTGTGGCCTTTGATAACCCAGCCTAGAGATCTCATAGCACCACTCTCTTGGTAATCGATCGGCCAATGCAGTCCCAGAGCCCACGCAGATTCAGGAGAGGAGGACACAGACTCTACCTCTCAATGGAAGAAGTGCCAAAGAATTGGGGGAACATATTTTAAAACGGCTACAGCATTAAAAACAACAACTCTGCTCATTTTCCTCAACTTAAAGATCCTGATTGTGCTGGACTCTAAAACACCAGCCTGTCTCTTTGCTCCTAATGCCCAAAGCATCTGGGCAGGACAGTAGAAGATTTGAAGAGAAGAATGAAGGGTACATTTTAGTTCTTATGTTTCAGTTGTCCTTTTAGGGCGTAGGTGACAAACCAGAAGTCTCCAATATGCGTGTAGCCTGCAATGGGTCTAAAACATTGATCCGATATTTTAAAGGTTGGAGATTTCACATAAAACTAGGCATTTTCAGCATCTCTTATAAAGTCAGATCCAAGCTAAATGGTGGCTGCCGCCTCCAGACAGTGCTGACGTACACCAGTTAGCCACAGTACCCACCCATTTTCATGGCCCCCACTACTAAGAGTGGAGATCAGTACCCCTTTATCTCTGCACCTGCACTGTTTTTTTCCTCCTTGCTTTTGTTTTTGCTTTAGTTAGAAAAACATTTTATCTTTGTACCATGTCTTTATCAAAAGTGAGAATAAAACACTAGACCAGGAGGACCACATATCCAACACAAATGGGAAAAGGGATTTTTAACAGGCATAGGAAAATGTCCTGTGTTATTTTTAATACGCACCAAAGAGGATGATGTTGATTGTTCTCATTCCCGTCCCTCTCTCCCACCTTCCCTTCCTCTCTCTTTCCTTCCCTCTCATCTTCCCTCCCTCCTTGTCTCCCTCCTCCCCTCTTCCCCCTTTCCTCTCCCTCTCTCCCTCTCTTTTTTTCTCTTTCTTTCAACAGTTAGCAGGAGATGGGGAGACATGATCAATTCTTGTTAATTACACTGAATTGATTTCATTTTTAGTCTTTTGCTATTACTTGAGTTAAAACAGTTTTTCTCTCTCCTGCTGTTTGTCTTTGACATGACAGCCAACAAAATAAACATTTGGGAACCTCAAAACACTATCTTCGGTATAATAGACACATCAAAAGGCCTCCTGCAGAAGCCTAAAGTGGTCTCCCATATAATGTGGGTGGTCTGCTCTCCCCAGGGAGAGGCCCCTTGCCAGCCTGGCCCTGGGCCTTTGCGGCTGTGTTTATGTTCCAGGCCCAGAAAGGTAGCTACTCCAGACCCTCCGATCTATTGTTCAAAGTGCAGCAAACTACGAGACAGTGGCCAAGCCGTTTCTTTTGACTGACAACTCTGTCGGGTCCACGTTTGGGGTTCAACACTTGGCTACAGAGTCCTTGGTCTGAGAGAGGCCTGTCGCCTCTCCACGCTTGGCTTGGGGCTTTTCTGTTCCATCCACGTTTTCTAGCTCTCTTTTGATTAATTCCAGAAGTCTGTTTTCTTCTCTCTTTCTCTCTCTCTCTCGCCCAGAAGCTTGAGGACAACCTTCTCTGTCCCTTGTTTCCAGTTCTCCCTGGCATTTGGCCCAGGTTCTTCTACTGCAGATGACAAGTGCGTGCATCCCTTTACCATAGACAACAGTCGTCAGAGCATCCCTCCTGACTGTATCTGAGAAGTCCCTTGAGAGGGGGCCTCAGAACATCCAAGTCCGAAATAGTCCTAAGCAGAACAAGGGAGGGGAGGAGCTAGAAGAGGGTCCTGATTACTACGTGGACCCCACTGGAGGACACTC
Source organism: Camelus bactrianus (assembly GCF_048773025.1). Classification (NCBI taxonomy): domain Eukaryota; kingdom Metazoa; phylum Chordata; class Mammalia; order Artiodactyla; family Camelidae; genus Camelus; species Camelus bactrianus. The sequence goes on from NC_133575.1 coordinate 30,878,377, forward strand.
AATGGCCCAGGTCTTTGTCTGTGGGACAGCCACCCACTCTGGCTGATGGCGGAGCCCTGTGAGTCCCTGTGTAGACTCCTAGGTAGAGGAGCCAAGGTGGGGAGAGGAGGAGGCTTCACTTGTCTCTATGTCAAGAAAACAAATGTCTGTACAAGACATTTCCCCTCAAGAATGTCCTGATGTTTGAAGGCAGCATTTTCCCAAATCATTTCCTCAGGGGAAACCAGTCAGCTCTCCCAGGAAGGAAACTATGCCTAGTCCTGAGCGCGGTGTGCTACTTTGACTCATGGGGGAGATGTTCCTGTTTAGTAATGAAACTGATTTTACGCATGTGCGTACGTGCACAGGTCTGCGTGCGTGTGCATGCCTGCAGGTCTGCATCTGCGAGTGGGCACGTGTATGTGTATGAGTGATTGTGCCTGTGTGTGCGATGAGTGTGTCAGTCTGTGTGTGCTTATGTTCACGTGTGTGTGCCCATGTGGACTCGTGCATCACAAAAGATCACAGAGAAGCCTAAAGGGCTCCCCGCTGAGCCTTCACAGGTGTCTACTTCCATCTCAGTGTCTGCTTCCCTGAGGATCTGAACTGATAGGCTTAGCCATCAAGGCTCAGCTCAAGCCTCACTTCCTGGAGGTACAAAGGACCCACCTTTGTCCACGCTTCACGCCTTCTCTGGAGCCCTTGTAACCACCTCACCCAGAGCCCTTCTATCCTGCTCGACTCATCCATTTCCTGTCCATCTCACCCAACAGCTGAGTTCCTCACAGGGAAGAAACTGTCCTATTAATCTCTGAATCCACAGTACATGGTAAAATACCGGGTAACTCATAGACACATAAGGTTTGTTGAGTGACTGAATGAATAGGGTAGGACGTCAGGCTGAAGAACCTATGGATGTGGAGCTTGGAGAATGTAAACATGGGAGAAATTCTTCGGAACGAAGAAAAGAAAAAAAAACATTGAAAGGGTTAATTTCCATACTGTTCATGAACTTCAAAAACCTGAATTCTAGGGCTTGAGCATAATTCTAAAGTTTAATGACCCCAGATACATGAAACTCAGTCTACTATTGCCAATCCTTTTCGTCTTTTTTTAAAATATATTTTTATTGAAGTATAGTCAGTTTACAATGTTGTGTCAATTTCTGGTGTACAGCACGGTACTTCAGTCATATAGGAACATACATATATTTGTTTTCATATTCTTTTTCACCAGAAATTACTACAAGATATTGAATATGGTTCACTGTGCTATACAGTTTGAACTTGTTTATTACATATATTAGTATCTGCCAAAAAAAAAAAGACCTTTTCGTCTTTTAATGAAGACATAGCTCTTATTTTAGAATAAAAGTTGCTGGGAAAATAGGCCCCTCTTTAGAGCAATTGGGTCCCCAATTCTCCTGGAATTCAGAGGACCACCAGTGTAAGCAATGATTGCTTGATTTCAGAAAACGGAAGCCTCCCAGAGCTAGCCAAAAAAAGGGCTTCAGATAAGGAAGCTGGGGTAGTTCAGAGACCCCAGGGCACACAGCACAGGCAGGTCTTAGGAGAAACGACAGCTAAAAGCTGGGAGGTTAGGAGCCGGGGTCAGGGCCCCCTCGTCCCCCAGGCCACACACTTCTGCCCGGCAGACCCTCCTTCCACATAAGACCAGCTGTTCATCACTTCCCAGATCAAGCATTCAACTGAGGAAACCAACTACAACTCCATGGGTCCTGAGGCCAAAGTGTTGAGAAGGGGCCGAGCTTGGGCCAACTGTCCATGCCGGCTGGCTCTCAGCTATGGTCGGTCCCAGGGTGTGGGCTCAGAGCCACGAGCAGGGCTCAGGGGAAGACACGGGCCTGCAATGCAGTCACCCCCTCATCCCTGCCTCGCAGCCACGGAGCAGCCTGGAGAGGCAGAAAGGATGCCTCATTGTCCTCATCTCAGAGATGACGAGGTGAAGGGCACCAGGTTTAAACTTTGTTTTCCTCCAGAGTGTATCACTCCATACCCCCGGTAACTTCATCACCACCCCACAGCCTGCCCCTAGACTTTAATGTAATATTCAGGAGCCCTTACTCCCTGGCATTCAGCAAAGCCAAGAGCTCTAAAAAAATACTGCATTTAACATTTGAGGGCGAATTTTTCTGTAATTCCCTCATAATACCAAAAATCATTCAAAGCCACTTCACTGTCAGAAAAGAGATACCGACGCATACACTTAGATCATTTAAGCCAAATGCCTTTTTAACAACATCTCTCAATTAAATATGCAGCAGAGATAATATTAAGTCTGAAGCATTTCATCCAGTTTAAAAAAAAAAAATCTGAAGTGAAAGAATCCAAAATGTGGAATATCAGAAATTAGAATGAAAGTACCACAGCATCTGACGCTCGTCCAAAGGGCAGAACCGCAGGTCAAAGCTGCATCTCTCCGGATTTGTTGGCATTTAACTAGATGCAAAATGTCAGTCCAGAAAATGGCTTGTTCAGTGCAAATATTAACAAGAGCGGAGGGTGTCAGTGTGTAAATGGAGCTTCAGCCAAGCAGGGCCTTTCTGACTCAGCCCCTAAAGTCACTCTGAAGCAACCGGGGAACTTTCTTGTTGTTTATTTTCACCCTCTTTACTGGAGGTAAAGCTGCTGGGCGTTTGTTTCATGGGAGAAAAGGAGGGCTGGTGCGGGAACCACTACGCGAGATGGTTTTGTTTGCCTGTAGTGAGGTCAGTTTATGTTATCCTAGTGTGTCCTAGCCTCCCCTACCCAACCTTGCCCTAACCTTATCCGAGTCCTCCTACCCGAGTCTACCCTCTCCTACCCAATTTTCTCCTATTTTACACTATTCTATTCTACTGTAATGTGTCTTCTGCACACATTCAGAGGAGACTGGCACTTAGCAACATTAATTTTATCAAGACCAGGAAGAAGAAAGAAGAGTAAGAAAATATTTTCCTTTTTTTCCTCCGCACCACACTAAGGAGGTTTCAGCGGTCGCTCAAAGCTGCACATTTCGCTTTCCATCCTTCCTCTCCTCTGCGCAGAGTATCCTCAGAAAGTTTTTCCTACTGGCGCCTTCCCCAGCTCACTGCACTTGCTGTCTTGCTCTGAAAAGGGAAGGTCGCGTGTGAGTCTGATTTGGTGACAGGTGGAAAGCTTAGAAAAGCCTTGATTTGAGGGACACGGAGGCGTGATGTCTGCCCGCCCTCCTCTGAGGTGGCGTTCTGGGGAATCCACCGCTGGCGGCAGTCAGCTTCTCCACCTGGCAGCCCGAGAAACCGGATGCTCTCGGCCCCCCGAGAATGGATTGGCTCACTCGCCCAGCTCAACAGAGACTTACGTCTACAAACCGGGATGACTAATCAGACTAATGCAGTGTGATGCCAAACATTCCCGCCAGCCTGACGATCACATTCTCTGCTTATGAGCAAATGATACGGGCAGCCACATTACTTGACTGTGGCTTGCTGTTTAGAATGAAGTCTGGCTTAATTGGAGCATTAAAGGAATTGTTGAAGCGATATTAGATGGTTCATTCACCAGGTTGCTGGTAAAGCTGATGAGCTAGCCTCGGGAAGCAGGTAGGACCAGAGGGCAGCTGGGGAACCAGACCCAGGCCGGAGAGAACACCAGCTGGTCCTGCCAACACATGACACACACTCCATTCCTTGGCTCGCTGGTATCTGCCGGAAACTGGATGTCGCAGCCACCATGGCTGCTGCCAGAAAGAAGTCTCCACTGTCTTCTGGCTCCAGATTCAAATCTATGGCAAGTGGATCTGACTGGCCAAGCCTCAGTGCACATGGCCAACCACGAGGAATGTTGGAAAGGCATGTGACTTAGTTTGGGTTTCCACAGAGGAAAATCCTGAGATGAGGATTTGAGTGCAAGTATTTTCCTGGGGAGTGAGCCCAGGAAGCACCAGGAGGGAAGTGATGGGTTGAGATAGGAAAAGGGAAGTGTCTGCTGTGGGCCACTGATGTTCAGTCGTCTCGGGAACCTCTGGGCGGCAGTATAGACCCTCTTGGAGTTGTCCCACCTGAGGGGTGAGGAAACTGGAGTTTTAATCCATCAGGTCCCATCTGTTGTTGGTTGAGTGTGACCTTAACCCTCCGGGGGATGTCAATTTCCCTGTCCTTCCAGTGTACCCTGTACGGAGAGTCACACGTGCTTACACTGGCACCCTCAGGAGCCATGAGTCCCGAGGGCATCTGTCGCAGGGAGTGCCCCGCATATTTAGCTGCTCCAAGTGACAGTGGGGGGCTCTGCCTCCTGCCTAGATTTAGACAAAGGGTTCTGATGCCGGGCAACCAAAAAATATGACAACATTCCCTACACGTGGACGCCTTTTGCTTTATCTGCCAAACTCCTTCCTCCTGTGCCTCTGTCAACTGTCCCCTCAAAGCTGGTGGTTCCCAGGGGACTGACCACTTTTTGTTCTGGTCACTGGGTACTGCTAATTGGTTCAGAGTGGTGCCTGACCCAAGACAGGCCAAATTAGAACTCTTCTCTGGGGTTCTCCAAGCTAGAGAGGAGTCAGTTTTTCTCAAAAAAAGAGCAAAAAACAAAAAGCAAAAAATCCATCTTAAGCCTGGAAAATTCAGAAGCTCTGAATGGGAACATAAGAGAGAGTAACACATTCATGGGGAGTCTGAGGCACGCGCAAAGGAAGGCATCTCAGTGGCATTCAAGTCTCCAATACGGAGACCTGGTGGTTTCCATTTTTCCTACCTTTTTACTTTCCAGGGATCCTGTGACCCAACACATTGTCCTTTTTGCCTAAGCCTGCGACCCAAAGAATCCTGATGAATATGTTGAGGGTAGAAATGGAAGGAGGTAGTGGGATGGTTGCTGCAGGTTGAGGTACCCGGGAAGCAGACCCCGAGAGGAGTGGGCATAAGACAAGCCAAAATTTATGGAGGAGAGCTGTTGGCGTGAACGCCAGTGAGGGAGTGAGGGAAGCCGGAAGGAACTCAGGCTGTGATGCGCACAACTGAGAAGCCTCAGCCAACGCCTGGGGGGCTCAGGAGCTGAGATGGCCTTTCAGAGTTGTCCCATTTGGGGTGAGGGCCCTGGGCCTGTGTACCCCTAGATGTCAGCCATTGGATGCAGGGGGAGTCGACCTGGGAAAAGGCAGCTCTCTGCAGCTGAGCCCATCCCTGCAGAGGCAGACAGATGAGGCCTTCCTGCCAGCAGCTCTCTCTCAGCAGCTTGGGGAGTCAGTCCTGGGGTCCTCCAGAGGAATGTGGGTGGCATATCACAGCATCCATTACAGTGACTTTAAGAAACATCTCTCAGAGAAGCCGAAACGAGGGCGCCCTCCTAGCAGAGAGGACACCTTGCCTAGTTAGTCGTAACTGGTTACTGAAGGCTCTATGTTTCGTATTCGGCAAGCAACATCCTCTTTTATGCCTCTCTGAGATTAGAAATGCAGCCCTATTTTACAGACGGGAAACGGGAGTTTGGAGAGTTAAGAGGCGGGGCTTCACACCACAGATAACAAATCACACCCATTCTATGCACATCGGACCAGTTTAACTCTGAGGGTAGCCCTCTAGCCACTATTTGGTGGAGCGGAGGGAGTTTCACAATGGCCTCTATGTATGCACCGCCCCCCCTCCAACCCTGATTGTTACCATTCTGCCTGTAGAGAATCCTGAGGCCTCAGGGACACCCTCACACACTGCAGTGTAATTGTCATTGGCCCGCCTCTCTCCCCTCCAGGCTGGGTCCCTGCAGACCCCGTGGTGTACCGCAGCTCCTTCACCCAGGGGTGTTCAAGATCTGTTTCTTGGATGAAGATTAACCAGCCCTCTCTAGTGCTCGGCTCAGGTGAATCCATTGTCCCGGCTGGAAGGAAAATCATGCCAGGCTTCCATCTGTTTTTAAATGATAGAAGGGCATTCCTACTCTTTGGGGAGAAACTGCAAAGATTGAATGAAATGTTTCTGCAGTGGAGGCTACGGGTGATCTGTTGACATGGTCTAAAGGGTTGTAGGGTTGGTTAATGTCTTTCTGTTTTTGTACTTTGTACCGACTCAGCAAATTGGTATGAATTTAGGCTACTGATACAGACCTTGGAAATCATGTGGTTCCTGCAGGTTTAAGAAATGAAAGAACTTGCAAGGAGCCCTAACAGAGTCTGAGCTTGTGATCTCTGTCATCAGAGCCCCAGGTACCCAGACTGTTTTAACAGGAATAATGACATCTACCTTGGACGAAGGTCTGGTGATCCCTTGAGATAAGGCATGTGCAGCGTTGTAGCACATGGTTGGGTGGGTGGAGATGCCCATTCACACATGAGTTCAGTCTGTCCAGAACCCCAGAGAGCCAGAAAGAGGGCTCCCTAGCATGGGACAGGCTGGGTCCGGGCCACTGGTGAACTGCACTGAACGGGGCAGGCACTAGGTGCTGGAACCAGCTATAAAAAGGGATAGAAAGGTCCCCTGAGCTCTGACAGTGGTGACATACAGCCAAGGTCTCACGGATGGGGGAGTCTTAAGAGGTTCCAGGGTTGTGATGGGCTGTGGGGTTCTGTGCCATCAAGTTTTGAGAGACTCTAGGCCAAGCTGGTATGGCTACAGATGGGCAGTGGTGTTTCAGGGAAGGCTCCAGTGGGCTGCTGGCCTGGACTGACCCCTGATCCCAACCCTGAGGAAAGGCTAGGCCTTCAGGTCAGAAATCAGGAGCCCCAGTCATGGAGTAGAAAGCTATGGAGGCGAGAAGCCATGGATGCCATTAGACCCCCAGGCCTGGAACACTGTCTCGTTTTAGTCAGAGCCCAGCCTTTTCCCTGCCCTCCCCAAAAGTCTGTGTCCTTTTGATTCTGTCCCATCCCTGCCCAAGCCCGGGGGGGCGGGGGGGGAGGCCTGGTCCTCTTTGCCTTCATCTTTCCCAAGCAGGACCGGCTCTTCCTGTGACCTCCACCAACAATGAAACACCACAGTCATTAGCATAAGGACGCGAAAGTTCACGGATTTCCATTCCGCTCAGGTATGAGTAGGAGATTCTCCACGGAACGGCAGGCTTCTCCTCAGTTACACATGTGGTTTTCATTTCTCTGGAAAAAAAAAAAAAGACTCCAGGTGCTGTTCTCTAAAATCTCAGCCCCACCCCCGCCTTGGCAGGCTCCCAACTGCCCCAGTCTGTAGGCGGGCCAGTGCTGGGGCCGACAGCTTCCAGCATCTTCCACAGTCAGAGCAACAAATATGAAAGATTGTTATGCACACTGGCTTTTCTTCTGTCAAAACCACTCAGAGATTTGTCCTCTGCACTTCTCAGGGTTATATCTCCTCCTCTCTTTGCCTGTGGCTGTGATGAACAATAGTGGAACAATATTTTCAGGTTTCTTCCCCTTGTAATTTAAGGATCCTCACCCTAAAATCACAGGAAACGTGTCTCAGAGGCCTCCAGGGCTGTGCCCTGGGTCCCAGTGTCTGAGCCACCCAGACGTCACAACATCACCTCATTGGGGGTTTTTGTTCTTGTGTTTTGCTTTAGCCATTTTTTCTAAAGGAAACAGATACTACATCTTTTTTCCTCTGGGAGACTCTCTTGGGAGGGAAAGGAAACCCTGGGAATATGCAGATGTATCCTGAAACTGAAAACATATTGTGGAAAGAAAATTATAATAGTAAGATGGCTCTTGAAGTATCTATGTGAGGAAATACTGTCTGAATGAAAAAGCAAGCTATCTGGGCAGTTAGGCTCACCCAGTGATGAAGAAGCAGTAACTTGCTACCTGGGGGGGTTATGCAGAAGTTCTTATGGGAACAGCTTCTGCAGCCAGGTGGCCGGCTGGGCTTGGGATCCCAGCTCAGCTACTTACCTGTCATGTGACTTGGAGCGAGTTCCTTAATCTCTCCCAGCCTCAGTTTCCCCCTCCATCAAATGTGGCTAGTATACTGCTTCAGAGGTCATTCTGAGATTTTTAAAAACATTTTATTTATTTATTTTTATTTTTTGTGGGGAGGGGGTAATTAAGTTTGTTTGTTTGTTTGTTTGTTTTTTAATGGAGGTACTGGGGATAGAACCCAGGACCTAATGCCTGCTAAGCACACACTCTACCACTGAGCTATACCCTCCCCCTATGAGACTTAAATGAGTCACATTTGTACAGTTCTTGCTATAGTGCCTGGTACAGAGTAAGCACCAAGTGTTTGTGAAATAAAACTTCAGAAAGAGGGCTACCCTGAGCGCATCATGTGTGCCAACACCCAGGACACACTGGGCATGCAGGAAGCACTCATCTTTCTCCTTATTGCTTTGTCCTCACTCACTTCACCCCACCTCCCTTTTCTCTATGCTCTTACCTCCATACTAATGCCCTCTCCTGCTGACTTTTATTTATCCACTTCCTTTGTTTAAAAGGGAAAATGAAAAAAAAAAAGGAAAAGTCTAATTCTAGGAACCACAGCAAGAGGAGTTGCCTTTTAATGGCCAAGAAAAGATAAAGTCAAAGGAATGAATCTCTAAGTGTAGAATTTGTGGTTGCAGATGAGGGGACTGCTTGGTGAGGCAGAGGTGGCAGGGCTGAGAAGGTCAGGAGGGGAAGACAGAGGATCAATCTGAAATTCCTCCAGGCAGGCAGCTGCCTCCTGGACCTGCCAGAAATGCCAGCCCCTACTGGGTACAAGGAAACATACTTCCCCTAGGTCACTCCCATTCCGAATGGAAACCCACGCATGTCCTGGACCAGTTCTTCCAATTATGAAAAAGGCCCCCAAACATCCCCTGATTGGCATACCACAAAAGCCGCATCCCCGCGATAATGATGATGATAATAGCGCTGGTAATAGCCGCGATGCAGCTGTTACTCAGCCTCATGCATCCTCAGAGCCTCCTGGGGATTGGCGGTATGCTAAGAATAGTCCTAGCACCAGCATTCGAGAACAATCGGCTGACCCAAGTGAGCCTTACAAGGTGGGATCCCTCTTGCTGAGTGGGCTGCCAGGTGTGAGGGGAAGGATTTGCTGCAAAAGCTGAGTCCAAGAGGAGCCTTGGCTGTGGGTTCTGGCTGGGAGACCCCAAAACAGGGACCAGGGAGAGACTTTTCTAAAGGAGAGCCTGTACCCTGGCTCCTAGGACCAGCTTCTGCACTGACTTCACTGCCCAGAGCAGAGAGATGAGTCAGCCGCATGCGTAATCAGTGAGTGGTGCGGAGAAGACCTGGCGCTGTCAGGGTAGATGAGCTCTAAGTGACGGAAAATGCCAACTAAGAGTGGTTGAATTTTCCTTCTTGTGTAAATAAGGTTCAGGGGTGGCAGTCCAAGGCTGAAAGGGTGGCTTCACAAAGTCAACAGGATTGAGGCTATTACTATTATCATTATTAGTATTATATAATTTGAATGTGGTAAAATACACAGATCCTGATGGTATCCAGTTTGATGAGTTTTGACAAATGTATACACCACGTAATCAACAACACAGCTGAGATATAGAACAGTTCCATCATCTTAGAAAGTTTATTCGTGCCCCTTTCCCTGCAACCACTCTCTTGACATCTGTCACCAGCGAGGGAGTGGTTTGTCTGTTCCAGAGTTCTATATAAATGGAGTCATACAGTATGTATTCCTTTGTGTCCAGTTTCTTTCACTCAGCATAATACTTTTGGGATTAACCCATGTGGTATGTCTCAGTTTGTATTGCTGAGTAGTATTCTATTGTATGAATACACTGCAATTTGTTTAATCACTTGTTGATGGAAATTGAGATTGTTTCCAGTTTGGGGCTATAATGAAAAAAATTGTTATGAACATTTGTCTGCAAATCTTTGGGTGGACTCAGATTTTCCTCTTTCTTGGGTAAATACTTAGGAGTGAGATTGCTGAGTGTAGTGTAAATATGAAGAAACTGTCATTTTTCCAAAGTGGTTCCACCATCTCAGGATCTTTCTATCTTGCTCCTCCACCAACCTGTGTACATGACTTCCACCTCATGGTATTCTATGGCTGCTTAAACTCCAGCCATCACATCCATACTCCAACCCCCAAGAGGAAGATGCAGGCAATGGTAGGCCTCTCTTGTTTTCATAACACTTCCAGGAGGCTTCACACTATACTTCTGCTTATATCCCACTAGCTAGAACTTAGTCACATGGCCACATCTAGCTGCAAGGGAGGCTGAGACATGTAATTTTTATTCTGGAGATCCAAGCACCCAGCTAGATAATGGGGATTTTATGATTGGGGAAGAAAGTTTATTGGATGTTGAGGGGCGAGAAGCAGGTGGCCAGAAATCCTCTGCCAAGACAGGTGGCCAGAAATCCAGCAGGGACTATTTCTGTGTTGCCCAGGGAGGTTTCTCCAGAACCTGTCTTGGGCCTTGGCTCATGGTACGTGTTCAGTAAATGTTTGTGAATGATGGAAGGCGGGAAGGACAGAGCGAGAGACAAAGGAAGAGAAAAACAGCCCTGGCAGCCAGCCTCATGACTTGAGAAAGTTCTCTGGGATCCTTATGCTCATCTGACAAGAGGGTTGTTTTTAAAAGGCTTTCATAATTCTTCCATTTGGGAACTTGTTTCAAAACATCTCTTGGAGGCAATTAAATGTCATTGTATGAATTGTCAAGAGAGTCCTTCAGTGGCCTGATAGGTAAGGGGTGGTTCGACTTTGCTATCTGATGGAGATAGTTTGGGCATTTTGTTTTTCGGCATAGAGTAGGGTATGTGTGTGTGTGTGTGTGTGCGCGCGCGCGCGCGTGCATACATGTACGTGCACACAGGAACCCTTCTTCGGACCTCTTCCTGTCAGAGCCTCACCATTTGTGTGGTGATAAACTGTTGTCACCAAGGGCTCAGGCCTTGGATATTGAAATGAGGGCTGAAATGCCTGAGGGGAGGGAAAAAGAAGAGCCAGACAGCAAGGTTGTCGGAGAGCAGGGCTGCGGCCGCGGCAGGCAGGCAGTGGAAACTTGTGCAAGAGGCCTCCGTGTTTCCAGCCAGGCGCCCCTTCAGCAAATGAGGGGGTCATCAGGTTATGTTATTTTATGGTCCAAAAGCAGATACGGTCCGCTGCCTCCGCTCTACCCTGATAATTTTGTTTTCCTGGCGGGTTTGCCATCAAGGATCTGACATGCCATTAGGTTTTTATCTGTGCTGCCCAAGGAGGGGCAACGGTGAGCGGGGGTCTGCTTTTCATTAAAGTGAGACTGGTTGCACGAGCACTTCTTTGAACAAAACAAGCACGGTTCATGACAAGGTTAGGGGAAGGCGGGGCGGAGGGGAGGTTATTAGTTATTACCTCTGCTTCCTTAGCGGGAGTGGGGGCTTCTCTCCTGCCGCGTTGGGCCCCCTCCCTGGGGAGCTGCAAACTAATTCTGCACTTGGGCCATGATCCCCAGGCCCGCCTAAGAAGCGGCGCCTTTTAATCATGCCCAGTCATCGGGCTGATTCGGTGTCATCAACTGTTAGCCATTAGGGAACCGGCTGACACCAAGAGAGGCGGGCCGGCGCTCGATCACAGCCCTGGAGGGGAGAGGACCAAGTTGGCTGGAGGGAGCCCGCCCCAGCCTGCCAGGGACACGGGACTCCCGCCAGCTCTGAAGCTTCCACCGGTTTCTCTCTCCAAGTGAAAGCGGTGTTGGGGAGGAGGAAGGAGATGACTGGGGGCCCAGGCAGCTGTCAGCCCAAACTGTCTGGGCCCCGGGTGAAAGGGCCTGGAACGTTCTAGAGCTTTCATCTGCATTGCTTTCCTCGCAGCAGAACAAAACCAAGCTGACACTCAGTCATAAGTCTAAGGGGAAAAATATTCCACAAATATTTTCATTTTTCCTTTATAGATGCAGGAGATGATGTTGGTGCCGAGAGAGGCCTCGGCTGTGTATGACTTTAGTCGGTCCTGATAAGGGCTGCTTTAGTGAAGCCAAACTCTCCGGGCCACCTTTTATGTCATTTCCATCAGCAGCATCACACTGGGCTGATGCTCAGTGCGGCGTGTCAGGCTCCCACAAAACGTTGCCAACCTCAGTGGGACTCTGAGCCTTCCGCTGGGCCTCCCCTGCCCCCCTCCCCACCTCCCTCCCTCCTCCTCCCCACTCTCACCCCACCCACCGCCGGGTGCGATTTATAAGCACGGAAATCCTCTTAATCTCTGGGCTATGTGGTTTACTTCACCCAGGAATTCTGAGAGCTGCGTCCTCTCCCTCGCAAAGTGAATTATAACACGAGCATAGAATATTGATTCCAGGCGTGTGGAATTTTAATCCCTAAGTTCCCACGAAACGCTCCTGTCTGTGGCGAATTGGCCCACCCTTTCCGCGTGTCCCCCCAGGGAAGACAGACGACCCCCTCCGGCCACTGCCGTTCACAGTCCTTTGGGGAGGAGATCTGAGCGCCCCCACATCTCACTCACATGACTGTCTCTGCTCCCAGGTGGGACGTGCAATTCTAGTTTGTATTTTGGGGGAGCCCGACATCCAGTGAGCATTTTAAAACCACCCTGCTGCCAGCAAAGCCAACGCCCGGCTGCCGTCTTCAAAATGTCACCAGCAATTAACTGCAAGCGGGGATGAGTTATGCTCATCGCCATCGCCAAGTGCGCTGGGGAGAACACATCGGGGAGGCAGCCTGCCATGCCCTGGGAGGGGATTCCAGCTTCAAGCCCTGCCTGGGGCTGTCCCAGGACCACCAGCCTGGGTTAGCAGCTCAGTTGGGTTTATTGGGTATTCGCCCTTATGATCTGCCAGGCCTTGTGCCCGGCACTGTGATCCCCATAACTCTATTTCCTGTTTCCTGGTGAGAATTGAGAGGCTCAGAGCTGTTAGATGCACTGCTCAAGGTCACACAGCCTGTGTTTGGGAGGAACTCATCTGCTACTGGATTAATCCTTTACCTACTTCTTTATAGTATGATATCACACCCAAAGAAGCTTCTGTCAACCTTCTGCATGCTTTTGACTGCATCCCCCAACAATATCAGCAGGCTTAGGCACCCACATTATAATGATGACACAACTGGAGTCCAGAGAGGTGAAGTGACCTGGGCGAAGACACACAGCCGTGTAGTTGGAGGGAGAGTGGGCTTTGTAACCTAGAAGGCCACAGACATTTACTGCCAGGTTTGTGCTAAACTTTGGGGACATCCAGTTGAATAAGATGCAGCCCCTGACCTCAGGACATTGGCAGTCACATGGGCCAGAGAGCAATGTGTATAATTACAGTCGGCCCTCGGTATCCAACAGGGATGGGTTCCAGGACCCCTTGACAGACACTGAAACCCTGGGATGCTCAAGTCCCTTAAAGTCAGCCCTTATCTGCAGGTACTACATTGGTGGATATAGAGGGCCAACTGTATATTGAAAACAATCCGTGTATAAGTGGACCTTATGCAGTTCAAAGTGTTGTTTAAGGCTCAACTGTATAGGCAATTCCGAGTGTGGAATATTATTTGCATATGGCACGTGGTGCAGGAGCTCAGGGCTGCAGTGAGTCATTCACAGAGGAGGAGACCATTGAGTTGGTCCAGGGGAGGATGGGGAGGTATGAACCGGTAGCGAGAAGAATTGCCTGACAGCACAGCCCCACACTACCGGCCTTTCTGGTAGATGGCCAGTTTGCTGTGGACAACAGCCGGGGAATGTCAAACCGCCTGTCCCACCCTCTAACTCAGCTCTGCCCAGCAGAACTTTCCACAATCATGGAAGTATTCTAGAACCGTGCTGTCCAATGTGGTGGCCCCCAGCCGCCTATCCCTATTGAACACTTGAAGTGTGGCTAGTGAGACTGAGGGACTGAATTTTTAATTCTATTTACTCTTAATTTATATTTCAGTTTCAAAAGCCACACGTGGCTAGTGTCCATGCAGGACAGCCCAGCTCTGGCTGGTTGCCCCTAGCAGAGAAGGGGGACTCCAGGATCAACCTTGTCAGGGGATGGCTGACCCATCTCTGTGTGGGTGGCAGCTGGACAGCAAAGGGGAGGAACCGTGGCTAGACACAGCCCTCACAGGAGCCCATCACACATCGGGCCGTTTCCGCTGCTCAGTGTTCCCTAGACTCACATGACCCGTGGACCAGGCCCCCAGTTGTCACCACATCTCTTCCTCCTGGCTCCATCATTTCCTCTGAGGAGGCTGAGAGACAAGGTGCTGTGAGAGATCCAGTTCCCATCTCTGCTCAAAGGTGACCTTCCCCAGGGGGGACCCTCTCACTGGGGAAATGGGTCACTGGAACCTGGAAGGGAGCAGGAGGGCTAGATGTGGTGCCTGGAGGTCCGCCCTAGGTATGAAGGAGCGGCCGGAGGAGGGGGTGGTGAGGGGCTGCAGGCCTGGCTCTGGTGGGTCACATAGCTTGCCCTGGGTGCCCTGGGACCAGGGTTCTCCACATTCGCACGAGCAAGGGGACTTGTAGCCATCCGCACTGGAAGAAATGCATCCAGCTTTGGGTTGTCTTTTCCCCTACATGCTTGTTGAGGGCAACGTGGGAAATAGAGAAACATGAATAAAGAAGGAAGTAGATCCAGAACTGACCCCTTCTTACCACTTCCACTGCCACTTCCCACCACCCCCACTCCAACCATAATAGTATCTGTTTTCACAGCAGCCTTCTGATGGGTCTCCCTGCTCCTGCCCTGGCCTGTCTGTAGCCCATTCTCAACAGAGTGGCCAGAGGCATTCTTTAAGCACTAACCAGATCCAGTCACTCTTTGCTTGTAACTGCAATACTCCCCATCTCGCGTAAAAGCTGAAGTCCTTCCAATGGCCTGTGCAGCCCATACTGTCAGCCCCACTCTCCCTGGCCTCTCTGACCTTATCTATTATTCTCTCTTCCACTGCCACAGGTCTGCCCCAACCACACTGGCTTCCTTACTATTCCTGCAACATGCCTGGCACAGCCTGCCCCAGGATCTTTGCACTGGCTATCTCCCCTACCTGGAGCACTCTTCCCGCAGGCAGTTACGTGGCCCACTCCCAAGCTTTCTTCATACCTTTATTCAAGTGCCACCTTCTCAGTGAGGTCTTCCTTGGACACGTATTTAGATTTGCAATGTCACTCCTCCTTCGATTTCCCATTCGTTTCCCCTGGTCTCTTTCTTCCTAGCCTTATCAGCATCTGCCATACTAGATTTTACTTACTCGTTTGGTTAATTATCTATCTCTCTCCACTTGAATGTGAGCTCTTTGAAGGTAGGGTTCTTTTCCTGCTTTATGCTCTATTCAACTTTCAGTGTCTAGAATGGTGCCTGGCACAATGTTGGCCATCAGTGAATATGGGAATAATATTGAATGAAGGAATAAATGAATGAAAATCATCCATATCTCATCACCTAAAGATAATCACTGCTAAGCATTGGCTATATTCCTTTCCAGACTTTCTTCTATTGAGCCTCCTTTTGATTAAGTGGGAGTTCCATGGTTACCAAGAGAGTGACGAGGAAAGAGTATGTTAGACAGCTCTCTCAGGATCTGTCTCTGCCTATGATCACCTTGGTGGAGGCCTGGGCCTCATCATGGCAGGTCCAGAAATCAATGCTTTTAGTTCTCTCAGAGATAATGTCTTTGAAGGACTGACCTCCACTAACCAGACTCATAAGAACCTGATGGATAAAACAAAAACCACTTTACTAATCCCTACCCCTTTCCAGTGGTCCTGCTATCAAAGAACCCAGAACACTACACTAGAAATCAGAGCTTCACCTGACTGATTGCCTACAGGGGTTAAATTAAGATTTTAGAACCTCCAAGCACTGAAAATATTATAGTGCCGGCACCATTCCATGTGTTATTCAAAATAAAAGTAATATTCAACTATAAAACAATGAAATTGCGATGAAAACACTGTTCCAGTTTTTCCCATTATGACAACTTCAGTGCTTTAAAAATATACATATTAAAAATCAAATAGCTTCTTTTAACAATCACCTTTTTCCACTCCTGCTTTGTTGGTGCCGTGGGCATGTGCTTGGGATTCGTGTGAGACAGTCCAGCTCTGGTTATCTCCCCAGCATGCTTTTCCTCATTCTTGCAGCAAAGGGACCCTGATTTTTCCCTTGGGGACCCCTCCTTTACTTTCAGCCAGACTGATTGGTCAGGGTGGACCTCCCCTCCACCTCCAGGGGCAGGGTCAATAAAATGTGAGGAGAAATTGGGTGAGACTAGAGAAAGCCTTGTGGGCAGTGTGCTGTGAAGATGCTTAAGAACTGGTGCTGAGTGGCACTCTGTTATCATAAGGGAAGTCCTGGAGCAAGTGGGGGTTGGAACCAACATGGCATAATTCAGAGAAGAGAGAAAAGAGAAACCACGTCCTTGGTAGAATGATTTGTGCTGCTGGATCAAACTTTGCTTGAAGCCCACATTTCTGCTCAACTTTTTTTTTTTCCAGTTATGTGAGCCAATAAATTCCATTTGGGTTTTAAGTTAGTTTAAGTTAAATTTTCTATCACTTAAAACCCAAAGATTCCTAACAGATATACCTTAGAAACAAGAATCCTAGCATAGAGAATTGAACAGACTTTTAGCACCTTTCTAGATGTATTAAGACTGACACATTTTTACAACCTTTTCTTTTATACTGTATGAAGACTGCTAAGAGATACATTATCTTGGTTGTGTTATAAGTAATTAGATCACTTTATAAACTCCATGAGGCCCAAAATTTGGTCTGTTTTATTTAGTGCAGGATCTGCAGCATCTAAAATGGTGACTGGCCCCCAGTAGGCACTCCTTAAATATTGGCTGCCTGAATGAATGAATGATGAAACTGAAACAGAAGAGCATGACCTGCCCCAAATCACAGAGCAAGTTATTGAGATAATAAGATGGGAAGTCCAACATATTACCCCAACATATTACTTATAAACATTCTCAATATCAGAAAGAGGGGAAAGAACCAACGTTTGGTGTGCTTTCCCCCCAGATCAGGAACAGTTTGGGTGTGTTTATAGCCAGCATCTTATTATCATCTGTGAATCCCCTACCAGACACATACAATACCAAGAGCTGGACATTATTCTCTCAATTTACAAATGGGGAAACAGAGGCACTAAGATTTAAGCTACTGTCCAAGACTGCAAAGCTACTGTGTGGCAGAAAACGCAGCTCAGCTTAAAGGGTTTCTGACATGGAAAACACTTACAAGGGTGCCCAGGATGGGGTCACTTCTTGGAAGATTCTGCAGATAACTGAAGTCATAGATTCCAAGTAGGTTTTATTAGATTCCATTTCAGAGGCTGATATTTTGTGACCTAGACCCTCAAATCTGGAGGAGACAGCCTCCCTGCACAAATTATGCACGTGTGGGTGGGAGTGGGAGGGAGGGGAACATACAGCCGTGCGAGCTGTGTGTTAGTACATGAGTGTGTGAACGTGAGCATGCGTGTGTGTAAAGGAGTGTGTGTGTGTGTGGGGGGGGTGCGCGCGCACGTGTGTGGGTCTTTTCACATAGTCTCAGAGCTACAGGACTGTTATTTCTGTGCTCTTGCCCTGGCGCAATGTAGACACATCACCATGAAGCCAAGTGATAGAATCTTCTGGTCACATCCAGCCGCCCAAATGTGTTCCCAGCATGGCCATAATTTAAGCAGAGCCTACTTACTGCCTCTCTGAACAACATCAACAAAAAAACAGCAGAAGAGTCCGGGCACAAGTGCCTAGGAGAGCTCAAAAGAAACCAGATCAGAACTTGGATCCTACCTTTCCAAGTAGTGGGAATTCATACGCCACCATCGCCTCAGTTGCTGTCCCTTGCTCCCCACGTGCTCCAAGTGGCTTCATTTAGTAGCACTTCAAAGGGCCGAGGGGGTGACAGCAAGCTCAGTTCCGTGGGAAGGGCCCTGTAGGGGGTCAGAAGGAGCCCCGGTGACACTTGGAGACCTTGGAAAAACCTCTCCGCTCTCTGGGCCATGGTGCCCTCATTTGGGGAGGTGAGGGTGATGGATCCAGAACCTCCAAGCTCCCTGATTCCACAGCACGAAAGCAGGAACTTTGGGTCACAGAGATGAGACATACTAAGACAGCGGCTCTTCAAATGGGGAAGACTGGGGTCTGGTTGGAATTGCCCACTGAGGGGCACCCATCATTCCTAGAGGGGCTCGAGGCCTCAGCCCTGGCCCGGTTTGAAGGCGGCGGGTTGGTGTTCTGAGGAGAAATTAGAAGAAAAGGAGTGTGGGTGGTGGGGGCTGGCAGGAAGGCCCAGACTTCCCAAACATGGACTCGTGCGGGGGGGCTGCCTGTTCTCCCCACTTTGCAGGGAAAAACATAAAAGTGTGAGTGTGTCTGTGTGTGTACTTTTTTTTTTTTTAACTCACACAGGTCACAGGGGAAACTGAGAAAGTAAACATCTAAGAGACAGAAAAGATCTCTCTCCTTTCTGTTTTTTCTTCTGTTGAGCCAAGCGCTCCAGAAGGTATTGCAAAGGGTGGGGCCTGGGGCCTGGGAGAGAGCTGGGTGCTGTTAACACTCCCCTCCCGCCTTTGAAGGCGGCTGGGCCTCTCTGTAAACACAAGTGACTTCTGACTTCTCACGGCTCTAAAAATAATCAGAGTGTGGGGGTTCTAAATCAGGAACAAAGAAGAAACAAAGGGTTAATGAGAGGACACGAGTTTGATGTTTCGTTGGATAAACACAGAGTCAGCTAGCAGCAAAGGCGCCAGGGGCTGGCCTTTGCCAGGAGGTAACCAGCACAACTTTTAGCCCTTGAAGTTCTGTGCATTGCTGTTTCTTCCTTGAATAGGAAAAGGGTACCTCACTCCCTGCTCTCTGGACCAGCCTCCTTCAAAACCGTTGCCCCTCCCTGGTAACTTCACCCCTCTCCCCGCACCACATCGAAGCCTCGCTGTAAGATCTAACTCATACTAACTTGTGAGTGACTGATATGACCTCAGCAGCCCCAGAAGCTCATGTTTAGGATAGGGCTCACTTCCTCCATTCCCCTTTGGCTGCATTCTCACAACACTCCCAAGGACATCATTAACACGCCCATGTTACAGAAAAGGAGGTGGAGGGTGACCTTAACTTGCCCACAGTCCCAGCTCTAAGCAATCAGATCTGGGAGTCCAAACTCTTAACTTTCACTCCCCTGTATTTCAGACCAGGGGATTGACTAGTGAGGCGTTACCTAGAGGCTGAGAGACCCAGGGCTAAGGTTCAGGGCAGTCATTCGCCATGCCTCTCAAAGACTCACCCTCTCAAAAGAAGCAAGATGTTGTCCTCTAGTGTTAATGAACTTTGGGGAATGTCCCCTCCCCAGCACCCAACCGCACACCCTGCGCCAGGCTCTTTCAGGAATCCAAGCGCACACACACTCATCTGGCTGTTTGCAGTCTAACAAGTAGGCTCCTGTCCCAACGAAGCATCATGTACCAGTGATCCCACTGCATGTGCGGTGCGTGTCCTGGGGGTGGGGGAAGTAAGGAGAGGAAACTAGGGGGCAGGAAAAGCCAGGTGGTTAATCACCACTGCGGGTCTCTTTATGAATCCCATTTAACTAGCAGGTCACAGCCCCCGACCTAGAGAGGGCACCGAAAGAATACTTGTTGAATGAATGCATAAAGGAATGAAGGGAGGAAGGAAGGAATGAACTTATGAATAAAACTGAGCGCTACCTCCCTTTTTCTTCAACTGCGTTCTCTAAGTCGGTGACGCTTCCTCAGCCGGTGAATTCATACCCATCAGATGGCGCTGCGGATTCTGATTCGGCATCAGGGGTGGCACCTGAGATTGTGCGCAGCTAAGCAGCTCCCAGGTGATGCCGACGCTGCTGGTCCGGGGACCACACTTTGGGTAGTGAGGGTCTAGGCCAGTTGAGTCTTACTCATGGCTGTTGTTACAGTTCAAGGTCACAAAAGCAGAGAGTTTCATCTTTTCCATAGAATTATTTGGATTCAACTTCTCCAGCCATTTCATCGGTGTTTGTTTTTATTTTTATGGTACAGTTTTGGTCTGAGGGGTGGTGAAGATTCCACCTGTGCTGTCTTTCATCTCATGATGCTGATAAAGCTTAAACTTCAGGACCCCTCACTTGTCCAGGTCCCCTTTTGGACATTTG
The DNA here is from genome assembly GCF_048773025.1 of Camelus bactrianus. NCBI lineage: Eukaryota > Metazoa > Chordata > Mammalia > Artiodactyla > Camelidae > Camelus > Camelus bactrianus. The sequence goes on from NC_133575.1 coordinate 30,898,337, forward strand.
CAAAAGTATAAGTATCGTGTATTTGGACAGAACTCAGGCCCTATGTGAGCCTGACTCCACCCTTTCACTTGCCCTAATGATTTCATAGAGTAGATTAATATTTATCTTGTGCCCATGTCTCTACCAGAAAGGAAAGGAAAAGAAAAGATGGCCATGAGGTTTAAGAAAATTGTGAAAGAGCATAATTCTTTGAGGAAGGGAAAACACACCTGTGTATTGAAATACGCAAACAACTAGCTCTGATTTATGATTCGTGCTGCCCGCTCGGGCCCGGGTAGGCGCCTGTATTTGCAACCACTAATCTGGCCTTTAGTAAAAAAGTAATGCAAAGAAAAAGTTCCACCGGCGTCAGCTGGCTACCCTGTAAAAGTCCACGGACCCCATTAGCCTTGGGCTCCTGGACAAACAGGCTCGTCACCTGTGCAGGGAGGGCGCTGTGAGCCTATGACACAGCCACACCATGCGGACTGCCACGTCAGTGAGTTGCCTCTGCTCTACTTAATGGATTGTCACAAATGAGCCTACTGGGGTGACAAACCTCCAAATAGCTGGCTCCAGGTGTGGAAGCCACGTGGAGCCTGTGACCAGGTATATTCAACCTTGGCTGCACCTTGGAATCACCTGGGAAATGTGAACAAATATTGTTGCCTGGGTCGTACCCCCAAAGATTCAGATGGAATTGGTATGAGACGTGGGCTGGGCCGTGGCATTTTTTGAAGCTTCCCCAGGTGATTGCAATGTGCAGCCAAGGGTGGGAGTCATTGCCTCAGACCATGGGCTCTGGGAAGGAACCCAGACCCTGGTTACCTGCAGCGAGGTCCTCAGATCAGCAGCATGAGCGCCGCCTGCCCGGCTTTTAGAAATGCAGGCTCCCAGGCCCAACCCTAGACCTACCCAATCAGAATCTGCATTTTTCACAAGACTCCAGGGGATTCGCTTGCCCACTGAAGTTTGAGAAACACTGTCTTAGAAATCAATAGTTTCTCAATCGGTCCCCTCCTTTTCCTGATGCAGAAATTGGAACCCAATCACATGCAATGATTTGGCCCAGAGGTGCCCCAGAATCACCCCAAAGCCCCAGGTCTCCCATCTCCCAGCTTCAGCCAGACTTCCTCTCCCTCAGCGGGACTTTGTGTCATTCTAGAAGGGCACTGAGAGTCTTCAGAAATCCCCAGTCCCTTGTGTGTGTGGACAGCCCCGAGCGGGAGATACAGCTCTCATCTCAGAGTGGTGGAAACCACACGGTCAGTTTATGACAGAATTTCTGGCTTTTTCTTGCTAGGGGAAAAAAATATATGTCTCGGTAAAATCCATTATGTATTCTGGGTATACACAATGAGTTTGTCTTGAGACATATTTATGCCCGAGAATATTATGTATTCTCTTTATATACCATGCAAGGTTAAATTTTTTGAAAATTTATATTTGCTTTTTATCACCCAGACATCTAAGCGATTTATAGCCAGGCCGGAATGGATTGGAATCAGATGGCAAAACCCAGATTAACCCCCTGGATCCTGGTGGCCATTGGTCAGTCTTTGCTATTAATGATATTTTCAACTGAGTGAATGCATTCAAGATTTTCCTTTGAAGGTAAATATGCAGGTGGGTATCATTTTTGCAATGCAGGCACTTCCTCTTGCTGCTTAAGTTCATCCAGCATTTTTTTTAAAAAAAAAAGACAGACATATTGAAACAGTCATACACTGAATAATTCATATGGAAAAATTTGGGGGAGAGATAAATAGAGGTGACTCGTGGTATATTCATACTTGCTGGTTGTTGGAAGTTGCAGCATTTCTGTATTACATAATTGCTAGTCGCCAGAAATGCAGTGGTCGAGGCAGCTAGGCTCACATGGCTCCTTCTGCTCCAACCCTCCAGTCACTCAACCAAGTCTTAATAGTCCTCTTTTGGAAAGAAAATATGCTCAGAGGATGCTGGCCCCACCCAGGGGTGGTCAGGTAGCACCCCTACAGGAGCTGCACGCTGAACGCACGACTTTCTCGCACCTCCACGAGCATGGGTGCAGGTGCACACCCCCAGCCACCTGCGTGATCGATCACCCACAATTTTCTGCCAGACCCAAAGAGGGCCTTTCTGTGCAAATCCCTGGCCGAGGGTGGTCCCGAGAACGGCGCAGCATTCACCCAGGTGCAAAAGGCAGCCAGAGGATGAATCATTATTATTTTTTTAATCAAGTAACAGACCCAGGTGTAGCAGCAGCCCAGCTTTCTAATATCACTGTGGCTTTGATAAATATGTCCCATTCCTTGATAACTTTTCCAAATCCTTTAATATCCTGCAGCTCGGTCCCTGATGTCTGCCTGTCGCAAAAATGTGTGAAGGGAGACCAAATGTCAATAAAATCTCCCTGCCTGCCTCAACCCACGACATAATCAGCTCCAAGGTAAATAAATGGTAAGTTAGTTATCTGCTGCTGGGGAGGGGGACGCTCTGGGCTTCTCCGGCTTTCATTTTTGCCTGCTTATGGCGCTGACCAAAGCGTCTTCTTATTCTAGTGTCTTCTGGGGGAAGATGTTGGATGTTTTCCCCTTTTTCTTTCTTTCCTTTTTTTTCCTCTTCCCCTTGGAGGGACAGCCTACTCGGCTTTTCTGCAACGGCTGTCCGCTTTCTGCTTCGCTCTCCACAACTCCATTAAATCACCTTTCATCACATTAAATACAGGTCTTCAGGGTGGTCAGAGAGCTTCGCTCTGAGAGATGATGTTATAATGAGGGCGACGTGTATGAAAAATCATTTTTCAGCTCAATCGCAGGCAGGCCACAGGGAAGACTGGAGGGGTGGGGGGAGGTGCCGAGCTTGTCTCACTTCAGACAAGAACCAGGTTCCTGAGGGGAGATTTCATTCATTCACTCATTCATTCATTCATCAAATGCATAGAGAGCAACACTCCGTGTCAGGCTCTGAAATACATCAATGAACCGAAGAGACAGAAAGAGCCCTTCCCTCATGGAGCTTCCATGAATAGAAGCATCTGAAAGCCTTTGGGGGAAGGTGCTTAAAGTCAGACTCACAGGAAAGCAGAAGAGGGGGCTGAGTTGAAGAGTTTCAGGGCCCCCGCCCATAAGTTACTCCCAGGCCAGCTCCAAAGAGTGGTATTCTTCCACGAGGCACTCCTTCTTTTGAGCTCGATTGTCCTTTTTTCCAAGAGCAATTGCCCTTGGAAGGGATTAGTTGTTATCACTCTCTAGCACCTTCGTGTGAATTTATTTATTGGCTCCTCTTCCTGCCTCACTAGGAGGGCCTCCAAGGCTGCCAAAGGCAGGAAAATCCTGAAAAGGCGGTGGCAAAAGAGATCAGGACAATTGGGGCCAGACTTTCTCCTCCAAGTCCCCTGGGGACCCCTGTTAGCTCATAGGCTGTTCCCACTAAACGACCCAGGGACACGAAAGGAGCTCTGCAGGTAAAAGGCCAAATGACACTGAGGTTCTTCCAAGTTCAAATAACTTCTAGCTGCCTCTCCTAGTGGTGATGATGGCTCCCCGCAGTTGTTTCACTGAAGGGACTGCACTGTGCTTGGTTAGTGTCTTGAAACCCTGCCCACACCAAACTCTTAAACAACAATTGTTTTATTATGCGTGTGGATTCTGTGGGTCAGGGATTCAGGCAGGGCTTAGGGAGGATGGTTTGTTTCTGCTCCAGGATGTTTGAAGCCTCAGCTGGGAAGGCTCCGAGGCTCAGGGGGACTTGAAGCTGGTGGCTGGAATTGGGAATCATCTGAAGGCTCCTTCACCCACCTATCTGGCACTTGGGCTGGGAAGACTCAAAGGCGATCGGCCAGATGCCTCCTACAGGGAGCCCGTGTGGCTTGGGCCTCCTCACAGCGTGGCAGCCTCAGAGCAGTCAGACTTCTTATCCGGCAGCTCAGGGCTCCAGGTGCCAGCGCGTCAGGAACAGGTAGGAGCCGCGTCTCCTTTTACAACACAGCCTTGGAAGTCCCCCAGGATCACTTCCACTATATTCTACTGATTGAAGCAGCCACAAGCTCCCCACCCACACGTTCAACGAGAAAGGACCTAGACCTCACCTCTCTGCGAGAGGAGTGTTGAGGTCACACTGTGTGTGGAAGAGCCTGTGGGTTAGGAGACACTGTTGGCTGCCATCTTTGGAGAATGCATCATGTGCGTCTGCTCTCTGACCACAATTCACATCCTCCTTCCCATCCTTCTGTGCCTAATTCAAGCCCCCTCCTCCAGGAAGCCTTCTCTGATCCTTGCAGTCCACTTTAGTTCCTGTTTTCTCTACTTAAAATTACTGGGTGGTGGAGGAGGAGGAGTACTAGGACTAGTACAAGTAGAGCTAACATTATGGGGCATAATCTTTCATTAATACTAACTCATCAAATCCTCCGAAGAATCCCGTAAGGTAGGTGCTCTTCCAGCCTTTCACAGCAAAGGAAAGTGAAGCCAGAGAAGTTAGACTACCTGCCGGAGCCACACCGGTAACAAGAGGCAGAGCCAGAGTTCAAACCGAGACAGTCAGCTGTGGCGTCTGCCTCTCCCTGGCCTCCGAAGCTGGCTCTCCGGAGCTCTGACTTACCACAGTTCATTTTCCTCAGCCGGTCTGAAACAGCTACACTCCTCGCACCACCTCGAGCCGTGGCACTTCGAGGGATTTCTAAGTGGATGTCCATGCGTGCCGGCAGCCCCCAACCCCCAAACTGAACACGATCACAAACAAGTGCCAGCATGCGCATTCACGCAGCCGCCCTGCTGACCCCCGCCTGGGCCGGGCCAGGAGGATGCTCTCTGCAGCATTTGTACCAGAGCCTCCAGAGAATCGTTCCACGCCAGAGTACCTTGAGCAGGGAAGGGCATCGGAGGCTGCTGGCCAACAGGGATGTCCAAGGTGCCTGCACGGGCACACCAAAAAGCCAAAGGGAAAGCAATTGCTAGATGGAGAAGTAAAAACTAGATTTCAAGATGGTTTTAATTCTGGGCTCTGGGAGTCCTGAGGACCTGAGTTGAGAGAGACAGAGGAATGATTTAGAACTGCAGGGTTTTATGGGCGGCGGGGCCTCTTTCAGCCTGAGCAGGCAGATTGAGAGATTCGTAAACAACTAAGGAGCAAGCCCCAGATAGAGCGCACCGTCTAACAGGCGGAAGGATGAGGGCAGGATTCCAGGGAGGCCCTGAGCCACGTGAAAATGATTCAGGTCATAAAAGACCGTGCCTGGGCGCTTAGTAGCTGAACAAAAGCATTCCACGTGCGCGCAAAAGTGGCTTCAGAAAAAGAACAGGTTTTCCTCACTGGCCATTCTGGCCTATAAATGAAGGCCTCAGACCTTTCCCTCAAAGCTGCCTTGGCCCTGGAAGAGCCAGTCTTGGAGGTGAAGTGGGGGGCGTTCAGTCTTAACCAGAATATCGGCAATTCTTGGCTGCCCAGTGCCTGAAAGTGTGTCTTCCGTCAGCCCCAGCCGGTGGTCTGTGTGACTCTGGAGAAGCCAAGGGCACTGAGGGCAATGACCTTGGCCTTAGGCCACAGAAGCAGGAAGAAATGTGGAAGTGGGGAGATCAGCTTATTGTCCCGAATGGGCTACTTAACTCCTTGGGGAAGAGGTCAAGGAGCTCCCAGGGGCAGCCTTCTACAAGGGAGGATGCCTGAGGTTGGGTTGCCCCAGAAGCCGACCCTGAAACAAAGAAATGAGTGCAATGAGTCATTTATTTGGGAAATGCAAGAAACACTGGCAGGGCAGTAGGGAAGGGAGACAGGGAACAGAAGGCAGCCCATAACGGGTGCATTATCAAGCCAGCTGTGGGCCACGGGTGCTTCATCCCAGTGGGAAAAGTAAGAAAGAACAAGAACAGTGCTTCTCAGGGTATCCAGGTCAAGGGCCAGGTTTTTTGGTGTCGGTATCAATCCATTGTAGATGAATACTTTCGTAAAGCACAGTACCAATGTCCCAGCAGTGTCAAATTGCCCTAAAAATTCTGAAAGGAGGACTCTCTGTGTACTTATCTCAAAGTGAATGAGGAATAAGCATTTCACAGTTTGTCACCAGTCCAGGGACCGTACTTTGAGTAGTCTTGGTGCAGAACACACCCCGCCCCCGGCATCCCATGGAGCTGGGCTATTTATACACCAACTCCTTTTTGTCATTGGCTAAGGGGGTGTTTGAGAGCGTGGGGGATTCTTCTGTGCACACGGGTGGAGTGGTGGTGCGGTTTCTAGAAAGCTGTTGCGCAGAGAGATGCGGATACTGGCAGCTGGGAGACAGCCTGAACCCACCCACAGAAGGAAGAGGGCAGGGCGTGGACAGCATCTGCTACAGACGGGTCCACTCCGTCCTTTCCCCTGTGTTGCTCTGGTCAGCACTATGCTGGAGCTTGAAGCAAAATCAAGGCAGAGGGCAGATGGGTGCGTCTAGAAAGCCGAGAGCTCTGAACCTGCAAGTCAGGACTTCACTGTGGCTGGTTGTAAGTCCAGAGGCAATATGGGGGGCACTCTATTTTAGCTGCCTAGCCCAGCATCTGAATTCAGCTCTCATCCAAGCCCTGCTTAAAAAAAAAAAAAAAAAAAGCAGCCCCAGGACCTCATGTCAGCTCTGATCAACCCCGAAATGCAGAGGGGCTCTTTTCCTGACCTAAGGCTGTTTGATTTGCTGCTGTCTGGAGCTCGTGTGGCAGGTGCCTCTGCCACTGCTCGCTTCTTTTCCAGGGGACCCGGCAGCTACTTCTGGTCATGCGATCAACTCTTGGTCCGCAAGTTGCAGGTACCGGGTGACTGTAGTCACGGTGAGGATCAAGGGATTGAAGAGTCTATCTCAGCTACCCGGGGGTCCTCAGAGGGAAGTCAGAGCTGCCTGGCCACCCTGCAGTCAGCAGCACTCCTGGGATGGTTCATTCCAGGTAACCAGGGAAGATGAGGGTAACGCTGAAACGACGATAGCATCAAGAATGGGTACCTGCAGACTCCACCTGGCCTTGACCTTCCGCTGGGCCCTTTATACACCCTATTTTATGGTCAGAGGAACAGTTCAGAGATATGTGTTACTGTGACTGAGAGCAACATCTCGGCTGTCACACTGCCTGGGTCAGGACGCTGGATCTGCTGCCTCCAAGCTGTGCGACTTCATGTGCCTCGGTTTGTGCCCCCATCTGTCTAATGGGATTTCACCTACTTCATCAAGTTGTTAGTGTATTAAATGAGCTGGTGTCTGTGATGCACTGAGATCGGAATGAGGCCTACAGTCCTGAATCCACCCGGGTCAGGCCCCCAGCTCAGCTGGCTGGCAGCTGCCTGGCCTCAGGCCAGCAGGGCCCCGGTTCTCTGGGGAAGTGACTAGTAGCATGTCTGCCGGGCCCCCCTGTGGCACGATTTCACCGTTGTCAAACAGACGGCAGCCAAGGAAAGGGGTGTGACTAAAACTTTCCATTTTCGACGGCTGGCTCTGTGATGACATGCAGGCCCCAGACCCAGGACTTCCGCCGCCCCCCGCCTCTGCTCTGCCTATTATTGCCACCTGGGGAACTTCTTACGCTCAGTGCCTCGAAGGCCAGGAAGGTTTTCACCTCAGGGGACAGACCCCAGGGTCGTGGTCATCCGCTTAACCTCTCTGGGTCACGTTTCTCCCCCACCGCCCTCACGGTCGGCTGTATATGTGCCCAAGGGGATGATGGGATGCGAACGTTTCCCGGATTAGATAGGTCAAAGGTTAAAGGTTCACAGATCTGCCTGATCCAGCCCAGAGTCACACATAATCCAGGCCCCTGTAATCATTTCCAGTTTCCTAATTAGTTCACCCTTATTTCCAACCATGGTTCAGGTTGCCAGATAAAATACAGGACGCCCAGGTACATTTGATGTTCAGATAAACAACGAATATTTTTTAGTATAAATATACCCCCAACATTGCGTAAGACATACTAAAAACGTATCCATTGTTTATCTGAAATCAGAGTGTAATTGGGCATCCTGTATTTATTTGCAAAATCTGGCGACCCCCGTCCAGGGCCACAGAGCTGGTCTCTCAGGATCATCCATAAGGTTGGTCATCTTCCATGTCAGTTTCGGTGCTGTCTTGGTCCATTTGGGCTGCTGGAATAGAATGCTGGGGGCTGCGTGACTTATAAACAGTAGACAATAGGCATTCATTTCTCACTGTCCTGAAAGCCGGGAAGTCGAAGGTCAAGGCACCTGATAGATTCTCATTGATGGAGCCCCTCTTCCTGGTTCTTAGACAGCCATCTTCTCACCGTGTTCTCAAATAGAGGGACAGACAAGAGAGTTCTCTGAGGTCTCTTTTCTGAAAGCACGAATCCCATTATGAGGGCGCCACCCTCATGACCTAATCACTTCCCAAAGGCCCCACCTCCTAATCCCATCACCTTGGGGGTCAGATTTCAGCATATGAATTAGGGGGACACATACTTTCAGTCTGTAATAGGTACCCCCAGAAGCCAACCCTGAGAAAGGACTCAGATACAGTTGGTTTGATTGGGAGGTGATCCAGGAAGCGCAGCAGGGGAGCAGAGAAGGGAGAAAAGCAAATAAAAAGGGCGTTAATGAGATTACCCCTGTGGGCAACTGGGACTCAAGTCCCCCGCGTACATCCCAGAAACCATGCAGAACATGCCTTAGAATCATCACGCCAGAGGACAGGGAGGCTGGGGCATTTCTCTACCATCTTAGCTCGGGCTGCCATAATAAAATACCATAAACTGAGTGGCTTAAGCAGCAGACATTTACTTATCAGAGTTCTGGAGGCTAGAACTTCTAAGATCGAGGTGCCGCCAGATTTGGTTCTTGGTGAAGGCCCTCTTCCTGGTTTGCAGATGGCCACCTTCTTGGTGCACCCCCATATGGAGGAGAGAGAGCGCTCCAGACGGCACAGGAGCAGGGAGAGGCAGGCACTGGAAGGGGAAAGCTGTCAGCATACTGCCAACTGTCCACCACAGCGGCAGGGGAACAGCCCTACCCCTGATCCAAGAGAATAAGCTTTGGGACATGTAAGCACCTGCTTCATTTTCCTTTGTCCAAGGCTGACCCTCAGTCACAGGAGAAGGGTAAACTTGCTCCGTTGGCCTCAGAGGGTTGTTGTCAGGATTGGATGAGATCATTTGTGTGAGAGGGTGCTATAGACTGAATATTGGTGTCCCCCCCGCAAAATTCATATGTTGAAAGCTTATCCCCGATGTGATGATATTAGGAAGTGCCTTTGGAAGATAATTAGGTCATGAGGGTGGAGCCCTGGTGAATCAGATCAGTGCCCTTATAAAAGAGACCCTTTGCCCCTCTGCCAAGTGAAGACACAGTGAAAAGATGGCCGTCTGTGAAGAAGCAGGCACCCATCAGAGGCTGAATCTGTTGCACTTTGATCTTGGACTTCCAGCCTCCAAAAGCATGAGAAATAAATTTCTGTTGTTTATCAGCCACCCAGCCTGTGGAATTTCTGTGGTATTTCTGTGATATCACAGCAGCCCGAATCGATGAAGACAGAGGGTTTGAAAAACTCTAAGGTACAACAGAAATTGAAGGTATAGTAAGCATTATTAAGTTAGGAAAGAAAGAGGCAGGGGAAGGAGAAATAGAAGGAGGAGGAGGTACAAGAAAAGGGAGAGGAAGGAAGGAAGGAAGGAAGGAAGGAAGGAAGGAAGGAAGGAAGGAAGGTGGCAGGGGAGGGGGGGCCTTAGGCGCAGCTTTGCCTACAAGGGGAGGCCGGGGAAGTGCTGAGCCAAGCAGAAGGAAACCAGGAGTCTGATCTCCTTAGAAGGATTTTTATTGTTGTTGGGGAAACGTTTGTGGTTGTGCTGTTACTTGTGATGCCTCAATCCTAAAGTCACGCATTCTTTACTTGACCCCCAGGGTGTCATCCTCTCCTGGCTTTGCTCATCTCTCTGGCCACTCCTTCTTAGCCTCTTTTGCTTCTTCCTTCTTGCCTCCCCAGCCTCTCATCTTCGTGGTGCCCCAGGACTCACTCCCAGCTCTTCTCTTCCTTGTCTACACCCGTGCCCTAGGTGAGCTCACCCAGCTTCATGGCGCTGAATCTACCCCCACCTCCCTATTGCCTGCGCCGTGTTTCTTTCAACATCTTCCTGCTTGATCACCTGCTCACGTCCAGGCTTGGCTTCTGTCCTGCCCTCTTGTATCATATCTCCTGGCATTCGGCCCAGTCCTCAGCCAAGCACCCACGAGCCCGTCTGCATGTGTCTGTCCCCTGGTTCTGGACCCATCATCCACCCCTTCAAATCAGCACCTGCCAGCGTTCGAACCTGCACCAGCCTCAACCACCTGGTGTGCCTCCACGGCGCCCCCTCCTGGCACAAGGCTTGTTGGTGACTTGTGCTCTTTGTTGGTGGACACATTGTCCATCTATGGCAAGCCTCATCCTTCTGGAAGCCCTCCAGCTAGCGCGTCTTCTTTCCTCCACTTGGTCAGCCCCAAGGCTACCCAGCATTGAGAAGACCAGATAAGCAGAGCCGACTTGGTTGTGAGGAGGCACACGCATGCGCACAAACACATACACGCACTCACAGCACCGCCACCACCATCATCCTTTGCAACCAAATCCATTGCTGAACCACTCAGCTGTCAACAGCTACTGGGAATCATGACTGAAGAGGCCAAAATTGCGTATGTACCTCGCTTCTCTTCTTGCCACTCTGAGGCAGCAAGAGCCCTTAAAAACCGATTAGAACATCCTCCCCTCTTACAGAGTAAATAAATGCTGGTCTCTGAGGAGGGAGCGGGGAAGCGAGGCTGGGAGGCATTGGGTGGGTTTTTCCCTTGTCACAGCAACCTCTTCACTCATCGGAGGCTGCCTCAGAGGTTTTAGAGGGAGGCAGCGCCGTAACTCACGAGATTAAAACATGCCCGCTTCTCCTCAGACATGTATTCTATATGAAAATGTGGTTTATGGGCATCAGGTCCACAAATCTAAAGCCCAAGCAATTCTACCTATGACCATCAGTCATGGAAGTTACACTCACTGAGAATGAAAATTTACACGACCACTGTTAGCCCATAACCAGCGACGGAGCAGTCCCCCTCCCCAGGAGCCAGGTCTCCCTGACAACAACTACCCGCCCTGTTTTTACTGGCTGGTACCCAGACTAGTGGCAGTGACTCTCAAATGTGAGTATTTATCATGAGATGCTCTCAAGGCCCATCCCTTCTACTTTGTAGAAAGGGGACTAGATTAGGAATCAGAGAAAAGAGGTCAATTTCCACCTCTGCCACTTATCACCCATTGAAACTCAGCCATTCACCCTCTCTGTCCCAGCTTCCCCCTTGGCCCTGACAACCTCATTTGCAACAGTTGTTACAAAAATTATCTTAATTCAGCAGAACACAGTGGCAAAGCTCTGGAATCAAACTGCTTTTCCAATTCCAACTCTGTCACTTGCTCTGCAACCTTGTATAAGTTACTTAACCTCTCTGTGCTTAAGTTTTCTTCTCTGTAAAATGAAGATAATAACAATCTTGCCTCATAGTGGTATTAGGAGAATTAAAAGAGTTAATATTGGTGTGGAGCTTAGAACAGTGCCTGGCATTCGGTAAGGGCTAAACAAGTGTTACATCAAATTTAATCATTCAACAAATATTCATTAAACACTGTATCTGTTTCCTGAGGCTGCATAACAAAGTACTGTGAGTTGAGGGACTTAAACATCAGAAATGTGCTGTTTCACTGCTCTGGAGGCCAGAAGTTCAAGATCACAGCATCAGTAGGGTTGGTTCCTCCTGAGGGTGTGAGGGAGAATCTGTTCCCGGCCCCTCCCCAAGCTTCCGGTGGTTTGCTGGCCGTCTTTGGCGTCCCTTGGCTTGTAGAAGCATCTCCTCCATCTCTGCCTTCATCCTTGCGTGGCGCGCTCCCTATACGCATGTTTCCGTGTGCAAATTTCCCTTTTTTATTAGGACACCAGCGGTACTGGATTGGGGCCCACCCTAATGACACCACCTTAACTTGATAAACACTCTGTCTCCAAATACAATCACATTGTGGGAGACCGGTAGTTAGGAATTCAGCATATCATTTCTGGTGGACATAATTCAGCCCATCACAAGCACCTACTAAGGTGCCAAGAATACCAGAAGTCATGAAACAGGGTCACGCCTGAGGACGTTCATATCTGAATATGGGGAACAGATTTACGTGCATTCACTCAGTAAGTACAGTGCCGGGGGATATTACAAAAGACAAAGACACAAGGAACAGGGGCAGTGGCACCAGAAGACTGATTTCAAAAGGTTTCCCATGTGCGCTGGGCCTTCAAGCATGAGCTGCATTGATGTGCCTGAACAAGGTAACGCATGTGCAGCCACAGGAGTCTGGAAGCACACAGTGTTTTCTGGAAATACAAGTCCTTGATGCGGCTGTAGTGTCACATGGAACTCGGGAAAGATGAATCCAGAAACATTGTTCGGACCAGATTTGGATGAGCCTTGATTTCCAGATTTAGGAGTTTCCTCCTAAAGTACTTATATGTTTCTCCCCAAGTACTTGACTTAAGTCAAGGTCCCTAGAAGCAGATTCAGAGACAAGGATTCTTGTGAAAATGATTTATTAGAAGATGTCAATAGTAAGAGCGAGAAAGAAAGCAGGGAAATGTCAAAAGCCCAGCCAAGAGGCCATACGAAGCCAAGTCCCTCCAAGGGCAACATTAGCCCAATCCTGCAGGGGAGCTCTGGAGACTGGGTGTCCAGATGGGAGCGAGCAGGCTGGAGGACTGGCAGCAGCCCAGCCATTGGTCACTGGTCCAAGGCTGCCCCCTGGAGAACTTGGGCTGTCCACGCTCCATGGCAGTGGTGAAGTGGCTCTGGTGGCCTCAGTGCAGTCCCTCAGCAAAGAGACACTGGCTATCAGGAGTAAGGGCAGGCCAGAAGCCCACATCCACCCAAATGGCAAAGAGATCAGAGGGCGGAGCGCTGGTAGTGTCCACTACAGTCATGGAGAGTCATTATTACACTGTAATAATCAGGGAATTAAGTGATCTGATCTCAGTGTCACAAATCTAACTGGTAATGGTGTAAACAAATGGAATGGCAGGGCAACAGGCTGGCCACAAGGAAAGCATTTAGAAAGCCATGGTAATGGTCCAGGCGGGAGCTCCCGGGGATCCGAACAAGCTTAACGGTGGAAAGGGAGACTGGAAGGGAGAATGGGGATTAGAGAAGCATTCTGGGCTAGGATCTGATGATCGTTTGGCTTTGAAAGGATCAAGGATGTAAAGCAGGTTTACCAAAGATTGTAGAAGGATGGTCTTGGACATGGTGAATGTATACAAGATCCCCAGCTCAAGATCCCCAGTAGGCTGGTGGAAATACGGACCTGGAAATCAGGAGAGAGGCTACAGCTGAAGCTATCCACGTGGAAGGCACTGGTGCGTAGATGGAAGATGATGGTAGGAACCAGGCAGGAAGGGTAGAGTCTGAAAGAAGATGAAGAAGAGAACACTAGAGCGCACCAACCTTTGAGAGCCGAGTGAGGAAAAGAAAGGAAGAAAGAGCAATGAGATGGGTTCAGAACTACAAGATACGCGTAGCAGGAGGCAAGGGAGGAGGAAGTTGCAGGAAGGAAAAAGTGGTCAACGGCATTTAATGATGCTTCGATGTCAAAGGAGGATAAGGAATGAGCAGAAGTCATTAGATTTGACTACTACCCAACCCCGGTGGAGGGAAAAATCACATCGTACTAGGCTAAAGAGGAAACAGGAGAAGAAATGGAGGTAACAGTGTATACCAGTTCTACCAAAAGCTTGGTCCCCGTACTGGCTACATCAGCAACATCTGGAAGCTTGTGAGAAACACAAATTCTGGGACATCCCTGAATCAGACCTCTGAATCAGAAATTCCGAGGGTGGAGTCCAGGAATCTGCTTTTTAACAAGCCCATGGGGTGATTCTGAGAATCACTGATGCATATACCTTGCAAGAAGTTTGACTGGGAGCAGAAAGCAGGGTGACAGCTACCTACAGGGAAGCCAGTGCACAGTTAGGATTAAAAAGTGGCCAGTACTTCACAAATTGAAGCAGGTATTGAGAAAACATACGGATAGTCCACTGGTTTTGTAACTAACAAAGACTAGACAGCCTGCCGGTTATCAGCTGGCATGGTTACGACTGTCATCCATGGGCAAACTGCTAAGACAAGCACCCCGTGGAAATGGGATGGCTGTTTCTTTTGGAGCACAAAATCGTCATCTAGATCATCATTGTCACCTAGATCCCCGAGAGCATTTTACAATCAGAGCAGTGACTGATAATGGCTATGTATACCCAGCTCTAAAGCAACCATCCACTAGGTCACAAGAAACAATGAAACCTCTTTGTTTTTAGAGGCAGTTAAGTTGAGATGCTGAAGTGAGCTCGTTGTGGCAAATCAGCAAATCTTGCCATTGTACCCAGACTTCTGATTCCTAATGTCACAACTTCATTCTCGTTTTCTATTGCTGTGAAACAAGCCACTCCAAGCCCATTGGCATAAAACCCCAATAGGTTGTGTTACTACCTCCCACTGCTTCTGGGCTCAGCGAGGTGATTCTAGTTGTAGTTTCAGTCACGTGGTCGCTGACCCTGGAGTCAGCTCAAAGCCTGCTCACTGCCCCTCTGGCTATTGATGCTGACTGTTAGCTGGGATCTCAGTGGGGGCTGTTGTCAGGAACGTCCCCATATGGCCTCTCCGTCTAGTCTGTGCTTCCTTACAGCATGGCGGCTGGGCCCCAAGGGTTGTGACCCAAGAGAGAACCAGGCAGAAGCTGTGCTGCCTTTTGTGACCCAGCCTGGGAAGTCACACAACCTCACTTCTGCGGCACCCTACTCTTACAGGCCACCATGAGGCCTGCCTAGGTTCAAGCGGAAGGGACACAGATCCCACCTTTGCATGCGAGCAAGACAAGATTCCAGGAGAGCAAGGAGGGCAGAAACTATTGTTTTGGCCATTTGTGCAAAATACAATCTGCCATAGGAAATAAATCCTCAGTGGTCAACCCCTGTATGACCTTGCTCATTCTGGCAGGTAAGCTCCAGCCCGTCTCTAATTACCCATGACCAGGCTGATTTGTCATTCCAGTGACCTTCCTTCAGAGGAGGGGCATGGACAGTTGGAAGGCAAATCCTCAGAAGTTCTCCAGGGCCAGAAATCCTGCCCTGGGTCCAGCCTGGAGGCTCAGGAAAGCCCTCGTCCCGAGAGTCCTGGGCTCCTTGAGGAGTTAAGCACAGGAAGGGTGTGGTTGCTGGAGGGACAAAAGGAATTGATCAACAGCCGGAATTACATCACCCCCTCTCTTTGTTCATTTTTCTCTACTGTTGTTGTTCTTTTTCCTGTGTTTAATTTCTCTCCTTCCTCACTCTCCCCTAGGACCTCCCCCTGAGAGATGGGGTTGGGGGGTTTGATTGATTGGTGCTGAAAGCAGGGAGGTTGCGTGTAGAGAGAGATCACCTTACCCCAGATAGTTTCCATGGCAACAGGGACAGGTTGGTGGGAGGGGCGGGCAGATAAGGGCCCCACTTTGGGGTTCAGTGCATGGTGGAGGTGAAGGCTGGAGTGTTTACAGTGGAGAGAGAGAAAAAAAAAACAGCCTGTTCAGCTGTGTCAGGGAGTGGAAACATAATTCGAGACAGCTTGGAGGCTGGCCTTCGCTGACCTCACACCCTTCCCCCCCCCACCCCCGTTCTCCAGTTCGTTACCCGACAACCTTAGCAGCAGCATTTGTGTGCCCGCCACCCCTCGTCCTGGTCTGTAGCTCTTCTGGTCATTATTTCCTCCAGGAGAAGCTCTCTCCTCCTTCGCTTCCTTCCTCTCTCTGCTCTCACTTCTCTTGGGTGAGGGAGACAGCCCAGCTGGCTTCCTGCTGCAGCCTGGGTCGGGGGGTGTCTCCTGGTCTACCCTGCCACCTACAATGCCTTCACCTGGCATTGTTCAGGGGGCCAGAGGTCACAGGGGAAGAATCTGGGAAATCACCAAACGCTATTAATTAGCTTGGAATACACAGGAAGCCACTGAATGGTGACCACCCAGCATCGAACACCTCGCTGTGGGCCCTTTTGCGCCTGGCATTTCAGCTCTGCCACCAGACCTGGCCAGCTGAGGCGAAGTGTGGCCCAGCAGTTCCTCTTGAAAGCAAAGAGGGATTTTCGCCCTTTTGCTTTGAGGTTACCCCTCCCTCCTTCCCCAATGATGGATCCAGAAATTGATGCTCTCTCCCTTTGTTCCACTGCCTTCGCTCCTCCATCTCTTAACTCGCTGGTACCAATGGCCCCGCCCACAAGGACCACAATACACTTTCATGCTCTCCACTTGGTTTCTT
This sequence comes from Camelus bactrianus, assembly GCF_048773025.1. NCBI lineage: Eukaryota > Metazoa > Chordata > Mammalia > Artiodactyla > Camelidae > Camelus > Camelus bactrianus. Next base: position 30,914,607 of record NC_133575.1, read on the forward strand.
TAGCCCCCATTGCTTTCCTTTGGTGTAACTGAGCAACAGGAATCTCTGGGGCTGGGTCATCCTAGAGTAAACGTTCCTCCTGTTTCCTGAAGGAGGCTGCGGAGCAGGAGAAAGAAAAATGGCAGCTCTCCAGCCTGGGCTGGCACATGAGGGGACTGTGGGGGGCACCTGGGCCTCAACAGGCAGGCCTGCTGACTCGCCCCTGGGAGGATGCCTGCAAGGACAGGGTCTGGGTGGTGCTTCTCTCTAGATCTTAAGGGTTTTTTCAGTGCCCAACACATAGAGGGACTTACAAATGCACCTTGTTCCTCAACAAGTTAAATGTGGAACTCCTGCATGACCCAGCAATTCCATGCCTAGGTATAGACCCCAAAGAATTAACAGCAGGGACTCGAACGGATACTTGTACGTGAATGTTCATAGCAATATTATTCACAGTAGCCAAAGATGGAAACAGCCAAAATGTCCATCAGGGGATGAATGGGTAAACAAAAATGTGGTCTAGCCACATGATGGAATATTACTCAGCCGTGAAAAGGAATGAAACTCTGACACATGCTACAATGTGGATGAACCTCGAAAACACTGTTGAGTGAAAGAAGCTAGACACAAAAAACCACATACTGTCCATTCCATTCATATGAAATGTCCAGTATAGACAAATCTATAGATAAGTAGTTGCCAAGGGCTAGTGGGAGAGGGGACTGGGGGGGTGATGGCTGATGGGTCTAGGGCTTGGAAAAGTTCTGGAACTAGAAAGTGGTGATGGTTGCAGAACATTATGAATTGTATACTTTAAATGGTCAGTTTTCTGACATTTGTATTTAACCGCAATAAGGAAAAAAAAAATGCATGTTGCAATGATGCTGTGCCCCGGTAACCAGGGCCCCAGAGGCTCGGAGTTACCTGCAACTATGGTGACCCACCGAATCTGCACTCGCTTCCCTGAGGCCATCTTGCTTGTAGCTCTGAAACCCCCTGAGTTCCGGGCACAGAGGGCTGGATGTTGACTGTCTTTGCACTGGAATCCTGCCTCCTGTCTGTGGGAGCGGGGGGCAGCATACTTACCTTGTCGGAGTTGCGGTTTCCTGCCCTGTGGGTTTGCTGTGGGATTACATGGGATAATAAATAATAACACTATCCAGAGCCAGCAATTGCAGATCGCTTACTACATTCCAGGTGCCGTTTCCAGCCACCGCTTCTAGCAGGCACGGGACCACTCGGGGGTCTTGGAAATATATAGATTTGGATCCAGCAGGTCTGGCACAGGGCCTGAGACCCTGCATTTCTAATGAGCTCCTGGAGGATGCAGAAGCTGCTGGTCCACAGACCACACTTTGAGTAGCAGGGTTCTGAACTCTCTGTGTGTGTTAATCCATTTCATCCCCATAACACCCCAATAAGGGAAAAGCCGTTATATCCCCTTGCTACAGACAGAACCAGAGGCGGTTCAGTGACTCCCCAGGGTCACAAGGTGATAGAACCAGGATTGGAACCCAGGGAAGCCTGGCAACAGACCACAGTGGTCACAGAACCCTTTTCTGCTGCAGAGATAACGTGGGGAAAGGATTCCGCAGCGGGCCTGCCACGGGGTGACCTTTCAAAAACTGGTAGCTATTGTTGTCCGGAATTACATTAGAAGCTGCTTTGTCCTTGAGAAATCAGTCATCTTTTCTGATTCCTTGCTAAACCACACTATCTCTAGTGTCCCCCCAGCTCTCATCTAATCTCCAGGCAAGGGACAGCCCTTCCAGCCAAGAGTTCAGAGCAATCTTCTTTCTCTGGTTTTTGCTTTTCAGTTATTTGTGTGGGACGCCCCAGGGACGGCTTCTCGGCAACCGTGACTCTCATCTACAGTACACAAAGCAAAGAGGCCGAGTCTCCTACCCTCTCATTGAACAATAAGCTCCCCACCCTCCCAGGGCCAGGGTGGATGACGTCCCCATTATCTGTAATGCCCAGAGCCTAATCCTGAGCCTGGCACCAGCACTCAACAAACACCAAGTACCCATTAGCTACCTCTGTGCCTCTCAAGTCTCAGTTTCCCAATCTGGAAAATGGAGCCATGAATACCTGCCTAGAATTCTATCCCACAAAATCAGACGATTGAAGAACAATCCTTTCCCACTGCCCCGTGGATCTATGATTAAACACCTACTGGGTGCCTAGAAATCTGGTGCAGACAGAGAAAGAGAGAGAGCCAGTGAGAGCAAGATATCTGAAACGGAACCCTCCTGTCCCCCGTGTGGCAGTTGGGTGATTTCTCGCAGCAGATGGTTCTAAGGGAACTGGGAATCAAGAGGTGGACTGCACAGCACCGTTGCATGTTGTTAGGTGTTCAGACCAGAGTGTGGGAGCCCAAGACAGCTCTGTGAGGAAAGGAGGACAGACTTGATCTGGGTCTTGATCAAACTCCAAGCAAATATTTAGATGTACAGAATGGAGGAGATTTCCCAAGCCAGAGAAATACCAGGAACTGACAGCTGTCACCCTATCCCCTGGAGGTCCTGTTCAGAGCCTCCCAGAATGCTCTGCTCTGGGAGGGAGCATGAGGCTGGAAGCCTGGCAGAGAAAGCAGACGGTCGGACCTCTGTGGGCTGGGGGTCCTTGAAATAGGCTTGTGCCGGAGGGGGTGGTCCTGAGGTGGTCGCCTCCCGCCCGGGCAAAGCCCTGGCAGCCTTCTCAGCGCTGGCTACCCCTCCCCCGCCCAGGCCCTCCATAGGGACAGCTTCCAGAGGTCTCCCTGAATCCATATGTGGGTTTTGGCTCTTCCTGTTTTTGGCTCTGCTTGGTGGCAGGGGATTTGAGAGGTGGTTGTGTGATTTGTACAGCTGTCATTAGGGTAATTGCACGATATTTTCCGAAATTTCTCCTGCAGCTTCAGGCTGGGTTTCCAAACTTCCTGCCCTAACAGGAGCTCTGGTGAGATGGGGGCTGGCTCTGAGCCTTCCCGGCAGCTGCCGCTGGCACCCAGGGACAGCCCCACCCCGACTTTTCCCCGGGGAATGGGCACCAGGGCACTAGGGAAGAGGTGGAACGGGGCCCCTGGATCGGAAGCATGCTGGCTTCAGATACAAAGCACAACTGTGGCCATTGCTAATGGCCCCCGATGCCCCCCCCCCAAAATGGAAACAGATACAAATCAACCCGTGTCTCTTCTGACAAAGCCAAGACGCCTTCTCAGGACACCAGGATTTGGAAAGGTCTTCACTCTCTTCAAAGAAAGACGACAGACCAAAACCCTACATCCTATTTCTCGGCAGTTTATCAACCCAGCCCTGATGATACGCAGAGTGAGGGTCTCGAGCTGGCTTAGGTCGGTGCCAGACAGCTGGCACCGAGACAAAGTAGGGCACTGTGTGGCCTGGCCCAGGTGGGGGACGGGAGCCTTTCAGCAAGGCGAATTAACGGACGGCAGGGTGAATGGGCGCTGGGGACAACTTTGGATCTGACTCGTGAAGGATTCCCTCCCTCCCTTCCCTCCTGCTTAAGGAGATTTGCCCACCTGCTTCCCACCCAGCCTGACAGGTTAATACTCTGGACTGGTTCCTCTAACCTAAACACACACACACACACACACACACACACACACACACACACACACACACACGTGATAAGGAAAGCAGCCTCTTTTTCCTGCTTGTGTCTGGGCTGGGGTTGAGAAGAGGCTTGGTGCACGGCTCCAAACCCTTTCAGAAAGTGAAAAAGGGTTGGGGATGATGTTCTCTGGCTGTGGCTTCCTGGACCACCCGGGAAAGATTCTCCACTGCGGCTCCTCTGAGGCTGGAACAGCCAGGGAGATCGCGGGGCAGATGGGCTGGCTTTAGGCCTCAGGGCTCGTGTTCCTTTTGACCCGCTGGCTAGGGAGTGGGATGCACCGTGGAGAGCCTCATCACTTAGCATCGCGTCTGCTCCGACATGATGCCTCCGAGTAATGTAATTTATATTTCATGCACAATTGAAGCAGCTAATGGTGTAATTCTCCAAGGGGGAAACAAGTTGTTATAGTGTTAATTACATTGCAGGCATGTTCCCTCTCCTTTGCCCCCCAAAGTGCTCCAAGGGAAGTTACCAGGTAGCAACTGAGTGGGTGTCCAAGACAGTGGCTTCAGTGGACTTCACCGATGTCAGGGCTAGGCAGTGGTGGCCGAGGATGCAGTCTTTCTTCTTGCTGAGGACAGGGTCGGGGAGACGATGGGGTTGGGGAATGGCTTTAAGTGCCTGGTGGTCTGGGTTTCCTTGTCCAGCCTGATAGTGGAATCCCACTGGGCTGGGGTGCCTCTTTCTGTTCACCGGGACACTGCTAGGAAGGGGGAAAGTAGCGATGATACATTTAGGAAAGGAGGAAAAACATGATTAAAACAAACCAAACACAGCCTACAGGTTGGCAGAGGCCACCGTATAGTGTTGACCATGTGGCCTCTGAGGGTAGACTGCTGGGATTTGAATCCTAGCTCTGCCACTGGTAAGCTGGGAACCCCTTGGGAGATTGCTTCGCCTCTTTGTGCCTCAGTGTTCTCAACTGTAGAATGGGAATAATAAATCACCAGCCTCATAGGGTTGCAGTGAGGATTGAATGAGCCAGTACAAATGCAGCACTTAGAACCCCTAGCACATGGCACGCACTCAGTAAATGTAAGTTACTATGGCGGAAGGGAGTAAATGGAGTTAAACTGCTGTAAGGTTCTAGCATTTTCTGTGAAGTGGTCGAAACACATATCTTTTTCTATGTTTGTGGAAGCTGAATCTACTGAAAAAGAACAAATGTCTTGCTTTTCAAAAAAAAAGGGAGAAATATAGATTTTTGAAGAATTATAGAACCATAAAATTGAGAATGATTCCTAGAAAAAAAAATGTCAACTGTCTTAGAGGCTTTTTTTTTTTCTTATTTCTTGGCAAAAGGAAGAAAGAAAAGGGGGCAGAGGAAGGAAGGGAGGGAGGGAGGAAAGATGACTGAGAACTAGCATGGATTCATTATATACAAGTCAGACCAAGTGTACTGTGTATCTTTTTTATAGATAAATCAGAAATAGTCACCCAGTTGAGCAGGGAAAATTAATACACATAAGGATTCCTGATTTCTGAAAGCATTTCACAAAATCTCACAGGTTATTCTTACAGAAAATATGGACAAAAGTGGGTCGGCTTATAGTATAGTTTGCTAAATTGTAACTGATCAAATAACTTTGTGCGGACTTAAACCCCACTTCTGTTCCCCATTCTGGTATTAGTTAGTGTAGATTAACTGTAGTAACAAACATCCCCCACATCTCAGTGGCTCCAGCAACAAAATTGCATACATTACAGCACAATGTAATCAGCAAAGGGGGGCCTTGCTCCATAGAGTCATTTGGACACATGGGTCCCTCCATCTTATGATGCTGCCATCTTTAATTTCTGGCCTCCGAGGCTCCTGGAGAAGAGAAAGACAGGAGAATCTTGTGGGGGAGATTTTAGCAAGCCAGGACTAGAAATGGTGTATATGATCTCCACCCACATTCCACCGGCCAGAATTCAGTCATGTGGGACCACCAGACAAGGGGCTGGGAGATGAGGATTAGCCACGTGGCCAGGAGGAAAAGGACAGTAAGGATGGCAGTGAGTGCTCGCGGCGCCTTCCACAAGGATTGGTATGTGCTCATGTGTCTTCGGGGAGGTCTCAGGTGGCGAGCTGAACTCCGTAGCTAGCCTTGCACAGAGTAATGTTATTTTTTTTTTAGTGATTCAGATGAAGACATAGAAGGTGCCTCATTACCCGTTTTGCATGGAACTCATTCAGGCCAACTCGTGTAAAGGCAGCTCAGTGGGAGTCTCCAGCAAGAAAGAGCTGTAAGGCCAGATCTCACACTGACTGGCTTATTGCGGGAGTGGAAGAACCCGATACTTCCGTAGGGGCTGGATTATCACAGAGACCGCCTCCTCTCCCACAGGTGGCAGAAGTTCACGCATCTCCACTTGATGTCCTGTCTTACACGTGACTCAGCCACTCTCCCGGACTCACCTCTCTGTCCTCTCTACTTCCTCTCCTCCCACCAGGCCCCAGTCCTCCAGCATGTCCTGAGTGGGAGGGAGATGGCACGTCTGGTCGGTTCAGAGGTGGTAGCGGTTACTCTCCCTGCTAACGCCCCGGCTAGGCTTTTCAGGACATCCCCTTGCAGGCACTTGGGCGGTGTAGGACTTGGTTGACTTTGGACAGGAAATGAGGCTTGTTTAGCAGATTTCCAGGTAAAACAAAGCTGGAAATACAAGCTGTTGTGATGGATGCAAAACTAAGCCCAGAAAAGATTTCACTGGACTGGAGTGATGAGCTGACGTCAAGAAAATTAAATTATATCTGTCAGGGACTCAGCGGGAACAAATCACACACTCAGAAGATTTAATTGAAGAGAGCGAACAAAGAGGCTATTTACAGGGGGAGGGGGTAGGGTTAAGGGAAGTCACAGTGAATGGTGACACACCCAGGGGCAGCAACAGCTGGATGTTGTGACCACTCCTAGGCCTGCGCCGTGGACTGCAGGCTTGCATCTCACCAAAATGCATATGTTGAAAACCTAACCCCCAGGGTGATGGTATTAGGAGGTGGGGCCTTTGAGAGGAGAACAGGGCATGAGGGTGGAGCCCTCGTGAATGAAGTTAGTGCCCTCAAAAACAAGACACAGTAGAGCCAGGGGCCAGGCTATTTGTAAAGAGCTCAGAACGTGGCAAGTGTTCCCCAAACAGCCGTTGTTGTCATCGCTGTGATTTGAATGACTCAGGCTGCTGAAACTGAGGGTGGGTTCCCCAGAAGCAAGCACTGGGACCAAGGATTCATGTCAGAATGACTTTTTAGTAAATGTTCTCAGGAAAACCCAGTAGGGGAGTCAGGGAGCGGGACTGGTGGAGAGGAGCTGAATGACGGTGTGAAATCAGACAAAGCCACCTGGAGGGTGACTTTGGGGACAGCAGAGTTCATACCTCAGGGTTGTCCCCATCAGGAGCATGGAGCCGGAGTGAGGATCCCACCAGTACACACACCCATCAGTTACTGGACAAGGGCCACACCAGGGGAACATAAATTCGCAGGCTTGTTTGCCCTCGTTGTGACAGACGAAGCAGCTGCAGGACCGCGAGGGCAGGGCACTCCTCCTGCAAAGGGCGCGGGTGCAGGGATTGGCAGGGAAAGCCCATAGGTGCTGGTGCACACCGAGATGGAGAAGGGATGGTCCGCTACACTAATGCAGAAAGAGGTGGCTGGAGGGCAAGGTTGCCAGGGAAACCGCACCCACCTCCCTCCAGGCGGCAGCCCCAGGCCCCGCCGGCGCTCTGGAGCGCGCGAGCTGGAGGAGCCCTGTCCCGGAGGAGGCACCTCCTCTCCCGTGCTCGTCCAGGTCTCTCCGGTGTAGGTTTATCCTTTGAGACCATCCCAGGCTGTTAGCAAGGAAGACTTGCCCATTATGTCCCTAAGAACCCCGGGGGCCTGCAGAAGCTGCTAAGAGCAGGTTGGGCAAGTGTGGGGAAGTAAGCCCTGAGCTGATTTTTTCTGAAGCCATTTATTTGTCTGTCTCTCATCCTAAGTTTGTGAGGAGATAATACCACTGCCGACCCAGTCCTGAACCCCTTCCTCTGTCTCCATGTGACCCATCCCCCTGGACCCTGTACAAGTGGCTGTGGTCCTGGAGATGATCAGGTGCCATCAGGACATGTTCAGAACATGACTCCTCCCCCACCCCCACTTCATGGCTTGGCTGAAGTCCTTTGCAGTGGCTTCTGGTTTTAAGAGTTTGCACAGCTTTTGCTCTGGAGTTCCCTCCACTGCAGAGGTGGGAGGGGAGGTGAAGACCCATCAGGCCCGGAATCCAGGAGCCTTACGTCCCAGGGGTTTTGATCCAGACCGTCAAGATGCCTTCAGCACAGTCCCGGGGCCCTGAATGATGTGCATTATGGATTGAATATTTGTGTCTCCTCCGAATTCATATGTTGATGCCCTGCCCCCCAAGTGTGATGATATTTGGAGGTGGCGCCTTTGGGAGGTGATTAGGTTTAGAGGGAATTAGCATCCTAATGAGAGGAGGAAGAGGCCAGAGCTCTCCCTGCCCTGTGCGGACACAGTGAGAAGGCAGCCACCTGCAAGCCAGGAAGGGAGCACTCACCAGACGCCAAATCTGCCAGCACTTTGATCTTGGACGCCCAGCTTCCAGAATTGTGAAAAATAAATGTCCGTTGGTTAAGCCACTCAGCCTGTGGCATCTTGTTACGGCAGCCAGAGCTGACTAAGACGATGTGTAAAGTGGGAAGAACTTCTGCTTCCAGGAGCTTGTGCTTTTTAAGGTGCCATATACTGAGGTCACTTGATGCCCCACGGGCTGCCTCAGGCCACACCTAAACTTCATCCCCCACCTCCTTTCCCCGGGGTGATTGGAGCAGAAATCTCCACACCTGCGCAGACTTGACAATGCCCTTTCCCTGTACTTAGCATCTGTAAAGTGCTTGGGACAGCGTTTGGCCCATTGTGAGCGCTATTGGTGGCGGCGCTGTTGCTACTGCTGCTGCTGGCGGTGACTGTTCTCCCCATCACAGTGGGTCCAGGAGGTCAGAGGCCAGCTTTGGTGCCCCCATGTAACAGACAGGAGGCCAGGATCCAGGGGAGTCAGTGGTGTCAGGGCTAGGATTCAACCTCCATTCACTCATTCAGTCAACATGGTGTCATTTGGGTGTCAGGCATCTTACAGAGTTCTGGGGATCCATGTTCTGAACAAAATGGGTATGATCCCTGACCCCGTGGACCTTACAATCTAGTCAGAGAGACAGGCACAACACTTGTACAATTGCAAACTGAAACAGTTCCTTTGCAGGAAAGGCCCTCAACCTGCACCCAGGTGGAAGGGGGTCATCTCTGTGAGCATAAAACGTGGTGAGAGCTGAAACATGGAAGACAGGGATGGGCTGAGTGGTTCAAGAATTCTCAGCCTTCAGTGGGCATCAGAGTCCCCTGAGTGGCTGGTTAGAGCTCAGAGTGCTGGACCCCACCCCCAGAGTGTCTGATTCAGCAGGTCTGGGGTGGGGCCTGAGCATTTGATTTCTAACAAGGTCCCAGATGAGGTGATGCTGCTGTTCTCAGGACTCCACTATGAGAAGCACTGACCTGGCTCAAAGGGGATTGGAGGAGAGTATTTTGAGCTGAGTGAACAGCATGTGCAAAGGCCCTGGGGTCCAGAAGGCTCTGTGAGGCCAGTGTGGGTGGAGTCCAGTGGGTACAGGGATGGCAGAGGTGGTAGATGAGTCTGAAGATGTCTAAAGGGGCCAGATTGTGCAGCACAACCACCTCAAGTTTGTTTTTTAGCCTAAAAGTGATGGGACGCTATTGGGGGCTTAAAAACAGATCAGTGCTATGGTCATATTTGCATGGCTCTGGCTGCTTTGCAAAGAAGGAGTGAGCAGACTGGGAAGCCAGTTAGGCAGCCTTGGGCTTACAAATGTCCTGATGAGTTTTTTGTCAACTGCCTGGTTGCTGCTACCAAAAAAATTGACTATGTTCCACACCCCTACTCTTTGCCCACTGAGGAGGAAGCTTTTATTGCTCTTGTTGGCTACAAGGTGAAGATTTTTCTCAGGGGCTGGGCTTACAGAGAAGGCCCGGCCTGTCTCTTTTAGGATCTCTCTCTCTCTCTCTTTTTTTTTTTTTTTTTTGCTGTGCTATTTGGCATTTATCCCAAAAAGTAGCAAATTTAAGACCAGAGGCTGTAAAATGTGGGCTTTTAAAGACATCCAAACCACTGCAAGAATCAGTACGAGTTGACATTCAGAGTTTATTTCTAAAAATGGAGTGTTTGAGGAGGGATGAAAGTCAGCGTTCCTGATGCTGGGGGATGGGGGTCACTTGAATGTGTTTCTCACCACGCGCTGGAGGAGACTGGGCATAGCGTGATGGTTATGAATGGAGTTCCGGAGCCAGTCTTCCTGGATACAAATCCCAGCTCTGCCACTTACTCATCTGGTCTCCTGGGGAAACCACCTCTCTGTGCCTCAGCTTTCCCGATCTGTAAAGTGGGGATAATAATAGTAACTACCTCATAGGGATGTCCTGGGGATTTGATGAGTTAATAACGTAAGGTATGAGATGTTCATATCATCCAGACCCAAATCAAGGGGGTCATACTTGAATCACGTGGGTAGACATCAAAACCCTAAAGTCAAATTATTAAAGGAGGCAGGAGGAAAGAAGATGGTCCCCGCAGCAGAGATAATGGCCAGGGCAGCACCAGAAGGCCTTGCTTCTGGAGTGCACGCTTGTGTGCACATTTCTCCAACCTGCTCAGAGAGCTAAAGCCCCCAGCCAGGAGCCCCGGAGCTAGACGTGGTGAAAATAGGGAGGTGAGGCCACCTGGTCTGACTGCAGCCCTCGCTCACTGCTGAGGCAGGGAGGCGGGCGGGGCTGAGGGAGATGCTGGGTGAGGAAAAGAAATGCAGTGCTGGGCTCGCTGGTTCCACAGTCCCCCTAGGACGCATGCTCAGGCTGTGCACTGCCACAAGATCCAGGAGAGAAACAGAAAAAAATATTGAGAAATTGAGAGAGAGAAGGAGGAAAAGAAAGACAACAAGAGAGAGAGAGGGAAAAATAGAAACAGAGAGACAGTGAGAGGGCGAGAGACAGGAAGTAAGAGACACAGAGAGCCAGAGAGACACACAGAGGCCAAGAGATTTGGGGACACACACAGATCGAAGCCGAGACACACAGAGACAGAAAGGAGCGAGACCCAGAGAGGTGGTGAAAGGGAGAGACACAGCAACAGGAAAAGGACAGAGATTCAGAGAAACAGAAGCAGCGGGGAGAGAGCCGGAGGCCATAGATGCTGGTGATGCTCTCAGGGGCTCAGGGGGAGCAGGCAGCCCCCAGAGCTGGGGGTGGTGACTTCCCCTCAACCCCTCCAGCCAAGGGACAAGGCTGCACCATCGTGGCTCTCCTGGAATCAAAGTGGAGGGTGCCAACATCCTAGAAAATCCCTAGGGCCCCAAGGACCAACCCCCCTCCCTCTGCTGTGCTGGCTGCAAGCTGAGAAGCACGTGCAGCCCAGCCTGGCCCACTGCCCCCACCTCCAGCTTCCACCTCAACTCAGGGGCTCAAAGACCCCTAACATCAGCCCCTACGCATGGAGTAAAAGCCCGCAGAACACACAGTCTCCATCTCAGAAAACCCCTCCTTAGCGGTGGGGTGAGCAGCCGAGAGAGACCGGGGGGCCAGCATCGTCAGGGAGCTTGTTGGCCCGGGAGCTGTCGCTGTTCAGATGTGCCATGAGCAATTGCCACTCGGCACGCCTTCCCCTGGCAAATTATTCTGCTGGAGTTTCTTCCAGCGTTTGGAGCTGCGCTGCTGTAAATGCCAGAAATCATGTACATTAAGCCCAGAGTGACGGCAGGCTTATGGATGGACTTACCTTCAAACAGAGGCCGCCGGAGCGCTCGGCGTGGGGGGCGGCATTTTATAGATGCTGCTCTCCGCTTGTCGAGGCCTTAAGCGGTCAAGTTGGCCACGTAATCAATTTCTCATGTAGGCTTGGCTGGGGGCCACATGCTCCCAGGCGGGGATGTGGGACGCAGTCCCTCAACCCACGGCCTGCCTCCCACTGAAGACCTTCCCCTGACCCCTGTCCTGAAAGTGATGCGTCCCTGTCCGCCTGCGGTGGCAGGGGACTGGCCGGGGGGGGGGGGTGACACCCTGCCAACTCAGTCTAACGCAGAATCCCAGAGCCTGCCTCTCCTCCTCGGAGCCCCTCGTGAGGACAGCAGGCATCCTTAATGCGAACTCGCCATTCTGGGCCGGGCCACACTCTGAGCCCCTCTCCTTCCCCAAAGCGGGGTCTGAGCTCTCCACAGGGTTGTCTGACCTCAGCTCCTCTTGTCCCATGATCCACTGTTTCCCTCTCTGATCTGGGACGCCTGGGTCACTGGCTTTGCCATCTCTCCTGCATGGCTGTCACTCAACCCCTCCCCTCTGTCACTCAGCTTCTCCGGCCCCTTGGGACCCCTCCCCTCACTGCCTTCCATCAGCCCTGACCTCCTGGGACGCCCGCTTCAGGCAAGGCTCCATCCAGCACTCCACTGAGCCATCCGCTCCGGCAGCTTGGTGCCCAAGGCATCAGTATCAGGGACACAGTCTGGGTCCAGAGCCCCTGCCCACCTGTAAACTGGGAATGCTAGTAGGACTTCCCTCACCAGGCATTGCCAGGGTTAAATGAATTCTTATACATACAGAGGGTTCAGAGCAGGACTCGGGCATAGCGAGTGTTATTTAAGTGCCACCTAATATTATTATTGCTATTGTTTTTGGATTCTAGGTTATTAGCACTGAGAGATGTGGTTCCATATATTCTCACCACACAGCTGTCAGGAGAGAAATTTAGCACCCCTGACACCATCCTGTCTTAGGCATCACCCCCCCCCAACGTGCGTGCCGACACACACGTGCACGCATGCACACGCATCCACCTACACACTCAGTAATCAGCGCTGTTTGCCACAGGCCACACCACAGTAATGTATTAGCGCACGAGGAACAAGCCGCTTTATCTTCCTCTCCAGGCAGAAGCACGTGTGTGGAAGATGGATGGAGAGCGTCTGCCTGCATCCACAGAGGAAAACACGTCCCGGCTGGCTCCGCAGCCCCTAGAGAAACAGGGCAGAGGCCGCCCCTGGGGGCTGGATGCTGCGAGTCCTGGGGGCTTGGAGGCCAGGTCTCTCCTAATAGCATGCCCAGTCGGCCGGCACTTGCCCGCATCCAAAGCCCCCTCCTTCATCTGGCTGTTGTATCTGCCGAAGGCTTTCTGCTGTGGACACGGTCTCCAAGGGGACGATGTGCTGCCTGTGGGGCAGAGGGGCAGGGATGGGAGTGAGCCACACAATGAAAGACTTACAGGGACTTTCCTTCTAGAAGCAAGGGAGCCTTTTCTTGGACTCCTGTCTCATGGCAGATGTGACCCCAAGGTGGCTCTGCTGGACCAAGGCTTTTCCCGGGTGAGATCATGCAACAGGGCCATGCTGTCCACGCACAGCGGACAAGGCCTCGGGCCTCTCACCCCGTCAGAGTTCCACAGCAGGCTCTTCCAGGCGCTGGCGATTCTTGCAAACATAGATGAATGTCACAAAAGGGAAAACTTTTGGAAAGAAAGGAATCAATCTCATTTGGAAAGTATATTTAGCAAAAGGAAAGCAAACACTTCAGGATGGATTAACTTTCCAGTTTTACACTCATTTATCAAATATTTCTGGAGGGACAAGTACAGGCGAGGCACTGCTGTTGGCTTGGGGCCCCTGTCCCAACAGAATTCAAGGGCTTTTCCCGGCTGGTAGGCAATTTATTGGAAAGTGACAGTCTTGGAAACCGTGCCTCACAGCCCTCCAACTTAAGGGAACCTAAATGCATAAGGGCCCCAGCTGCCCAGCTCTGGAATCCATCCCAGGATTTGGGCCGAGGCTACACCTCCCACCGGCCGCCCCAGCCAATGACCGAGCCAGGCACCACGCTCAGGAGAAACAGGACTCCTCTGACAGCTGACTTGGGTTTGAGGACAGCCTGCCGGCCTGGCTGAACTTTCCAGAGTCTGCTGGACAGTCTGGGATGCTCCCGCCCACCTCCCTGCCCTCTCGCCTTCACTCAGGTCAGACCGCATCACAGCCTTTCTGTTCTCCCAGCCTTTGCCAGTTCCCTCCCTATTTCTCTCACAGGCATTTCCTCTAATAAAAATCCTGGCACATTTAATTGTCTCCTGACACCTGCTTCTTGGAGGACCACTACTGCAGACTTATTGCCGCATCCTCTGCCTCCATCTTCTGCATGGTCTTCCCAGACAGGACCCCCCCCCCCACCTCCCCGCATCGCGACTCTAGCCGATGTGAAGCCCTTGCAGACACCTGAATTGGCTCATTGCTTAGGAGTCGCTTTATAATTTGGCATCTCCCCAGTAGATTCTAAGCTGTGTAAGAACTTACAATATCCTTAAGGCTCCTCACTTAGATGTTTCTCAGAGGTGTTGCTGACACATCGCAGGGAGGTCCTTGCCATCAAGCTCTTATGTCATATTTCAAGATACCTCTGTGATTTAGTAATAAAATTCACAATTACTATTGCACAATGAGTCCACAGCCCGTTGCTAAGTTGTTTACATGCATTACCTCACTTAATGCCTAACCGTCTCGGCACACACCCCCATCACCCGCCCACCCATCCATGCAGAGGATGTCCTTTCTTCCAAACACAGTTCTATGGATTACTCTCACTTGGCAGCCCCTCCTCCTCTGCGAATCCAAATCAAGACATTTGCAGGTAGAACACAAAGATCTGATCTTACAAAGTGTGAGCATTTTCCAAGAGACAACTGATACCCAGGTTGAGAAATTCCAGGCACACAGCTTAGTAACAAAGTCCAGCTTTGCCGAGGCTTACAGACGATATAATCAACTGCTCTTTTTAATCCTACCCTGTTTGACAGCACACCACACCTCATACCACCACTGGCCATTTCTTTCCTTCTGGTGTCTTGGCTTCTTGGTACTTGAAAAACCAGGCCTCTGGGCTCACATCCAGGACACATCCCAGGCATCCCCCAACCCTTTGAGCTTGATCCATCCTCCCCGGCCCCCAACTTTGGGACATGTTCTCCTGTTCACTCTGGGATGCAGGTCTACATACTCAACAGAAAGCCATGGGCTGGCTGGTCGGGAGACCTCACACAAGCTACTTGGCACCTGCGAGCCTCAATTCCCTCGTCTGTAAAACAGGGTCATTGTGAGGATTAAAGGAGAGAATGAATTTGAAAATTACTATAAATCCTTACTGCTCAAAGTGTGGTCCTCAGACCAGCAGCAACAGCATCTGCAAGCGTGTTAGAAACACAGATGCTCGGACCCCGCCCAGACCCACCCAATCAGAGCCCCCGGGCTCACAGCACCGCTCTCCTTCCAGGTGATGCGGGTGCACGCCGACAAGCCTTGTTATGACAAGACTTGCTCTCCGAGTTGTGTATCCTTATTTCCCCTTCCCGGGAAACACCCTAGGTTTCGGAGCTGATACCTCTGCCTTTGCAGTTTCTCCTGCTCCTCCCGGCCATCCTTCGTCCCTGTCACTTCCCTCCCTCCTCTTCCTCTCCCGGCCCCTTCAGGGCTGAGCTCTCCTCTCCACCCTGTTCCATCACTTCCTCTCCTTTGGTCAATTACACAGTCAGCACTCCCCAAACCCACCATTTCTACTGCCTCAGCAAAAAGGGGAACGCAGCGGGAGACTTGGCAATATAAGTACACTCGGAGGGGGCCGCTCATCACAGCTTCATGGCCTGCAGGGCGTGGAGAAAGGGCTGGAAATGCACAGAGGGGCCCAACCAGAGAAACAATCTGGGGCCAGCCCAATGCATTCATTCACCTCTGATTCCAGGCCACGCCGGGGGGTGAACTGCTCCCATTTCATGTACCTGATGTGTAATCTCTTTTGTGTAAGTGCAGTGATGCTGTCTGTGTATAAGTTAAATGACGACAGCAGTTCATTATTTGTGGGTAAACAAGGGATGCCTCTTTGCCCCAGGAGAGACTGCAAGACACCCAGTTAAGGAACCACAAGATCAAAGACAGAAGAAGGGGGAAAATGAGAGGAAAAGTCATTCTTCTCCCAGGAGCTTCTTGGGAAAGAGGGGTGAGCTGATTGGCCTTCAAGGAGACCTCAAGCAAGGCCAAAAGACCCTTGGAGCAAGAGCAGACTATCCTCAGGAATCTGAACTGAGATGTGGAGATGAGGGATGATGTCCAAAGACTAGCAGGAGTGCCCCAAATGCCAGGCAGTCCTCCCAGGGGTCTGCACTACCGGGAGTAGCTTTGTGATGGGCACACAAACCAGGGCCTACTAGTTGTTGCAAATAACCATCTTCTTCTCCCCTAGACATACAATCTCCAATATTTAGCTAGACCCATACCCCACTCCCTGAATAAAGACCACACACTCCCCAGCCTCAGTTTGCAGCCAGGTGTGGCCAAGTGACCAAGTCTGGCCAACGGGATATAAGCAGAAGCAACTTCGGGAACATGTTCTAGAAGAGAAGTGAGTGCACCCCTCTTGGCCCTCTCCGTTTTGCCCCCTAGAACAGGGAGGTGATGGGGAGCTCGAGGGAGCTCAGCCATCTTGAACCACGAGGTAACACTGGGACTGGAAGCCATGCGGGGCAGAGCGACAAGATCAAAGGAGCCTGAGTCACTTACATCTTACAGCCCTGATGCCGACTATCTTACCAGCCTGGGACTGCCGACCTCTGGGCTTTTAGATGAGAAATCTATTTCTGGCGTTTTGAGGTCACTGCTATTTGGGAGGGTTTGTCATTCACAGATGACCAAAATCGAAATGTAAAAGGTACGTATGCAGCATGGCGTCTTAGATCAGGTTCTCCAGGAGGCACGCAGATTTTGAGATGGAAATTTACAAGCAGTAATAAGTTTACTGGGATATGGTCTCAAGGTCAACACTTGAGTTGGAGTGATGAGCAAATTGGGCAGAGAAGTTGAATGGCAACGGGGTCACCGTAGTGGCCTTGGTGGATCCCACAGGGACCTCTGTGTGAAGATGGCCCTTCCAAGTTCTTCTGAATTGAGACAGGAGGGCTGAGGCTTTGGACTTCTGTGAGCTTTGGTTTTCTCATCTGTAAAATGGGTATGTTACTGATCTGGCACTTGTAGTGAGGATAGGGAAAAGTGGGTGTGCAGGGTCTAGCTCACAAGTGAACGACCACAAGAAGCAGCCTGGGGAAGGCTTCAGAACTTTGTCCGTGTCCTCTGGGGGCCCACATCTGTGTCTCGACTAAGTGACCTGTCTGTGCATCATAGAAGACAAGCAGGCAACTGTCGTTCTCCAGAACCTTCTCTAACACTGCCACCTTCGCCAGTGGGAGAACTCACGGTCTCTTCCTTCATGTTCCCATGGGACTCTAAGCACCATCGTGACTCTTACCACACTGAACGGGGCTGTTTTCCTGGGGCTCTGAGCTCTCCGCTCACCTCTGTACCTCCAACTCCCAGCTCAGTGCAAGGCAGGCAGAAAAGGTCCGATGTACGATGGTTAAATCAATGAGCTTCACTGAAGAGGCCAAATCCCCACGATGTCAAGGAGACAAAGACGATTCCCCTGGAGCCAGGAGACACGGCTTTGAGTCTCTGTCTCGCCGTCTCTTACTTACAGCCTCCCTGAGCCTTGACCGGAATCATAACAACAAACAGGGCTATTGTGATGATGAAATGATCTCTTAGTTTAAAAACTGCAGAACGTGATGTAGCTGTTATACTGCTGGAGATGGGATGGGGGAGGTTTTCATCAGTTGAATCTAAATCTGTGATTCTGAGGGATTGTTTGTAGCACATACACTCAGACTGCAGAGTTCTGCAAAATGAGGCAGCCACCAAAGTGGAGGACCAGGGACAATTGGCAGCATCCCAAGGGTAGCCCTAACTCCAGCCTCCATTGCCTGAAAATGCAAACTCTGGCCACACAGGCCACCGTGGGCCCAGCCCTGAAAGGACGGGTAGCTGCAGCGGGCTGCCAAGACACAGCAGTTACATGTGGGATCAGAGCTGCTTCACATCCCGCCATAATGACAAGGGGGTCCCTACACAATGCACACAGGACTCAGGGGCAGGCCAGGCTCCCCCAGAAGATGGCTGCGAGGGACAGTAAGTAACCCGGGCTCTAGCTCTTTCAAAGCAGGCACGGGTGAGGGGCCCACCATAAATCGCAAGGGAAGTTGTGATGTCTGTCTGGCAGGAAGAAGAATTTAGATCCTAAGTGGAAGCACTGGAGGCCATGGGAGGAACTCCAAGCACCCTGGGCCAAGACAACAAGTGATGTATCAGCCACACTTTTAAAGACTCTGTTGGCCAGTGTTTAGGAGCAAACTGACCTGGCAGCAAATATTGCAGCTGCAACCAATGAACTGTATTACCTGGGTCAAGCGTGTAGCCTTTCCCTGCCTCGGTTTGCTGATCTGCGAAATGGGGGCGGTCGTAATTCCCACTTCAGGTTGTCGGAAGGACTGGGCTAGCACAGGTAAGGCGCTGAGTGCCTGGCGTGTCATGACTGTGCCCAGGGGCTGAGGACTGAGAGGAGGCTGGCAGGGGCGGGGGGCCCTCTGCAATCCCGTCAGTAGGGATCACTGCAGGCTGCTTGCACACGAGAGATGGGGTCCCCCTCAGGAGAGGCTCAGTCCAGGGAGAGAGAGGGCTCTCCACCTGAAAATCCACATAACGTGGCAAAGCTGAATGTGGTCAGAGCCCAGTGAGGGGTAAGGGAGGCGAGGACCGAGACCTGCAAACTGAAAGAGAGGGTGGAGGTAGGCTGGACTCTTTTGGTTGTAAGGCAGAGAAATGCCGCTCAACCTGCTCGGTGGGGGAAAAAATGGAATGTATTGGCTCCAGAAACGAACACATTAAAAGGTGGCTGGTTTCAGGTATGGCTGACTCCGGGCACTTATCCCAAGTGGTGACAAGATGGTCACCAGCAGCCTCAGACTTACATTTTCTTAACAGAGCAACTGTGACAGAGAGGATGCCCTTCCCCAGCAGTTCCAGAAAAATTCCCAGGTCTGCCACTGCCTGGCTAGAATTGGCCAGCTTGGGCCTTGGCCCACTGCAGGGTCCCGGGAACATGGCTGACTCCACACAACTCGTGGGGAAGATGGGGCAAGAGGCCTGAGTGGTCAGGCAGAATAACAGCTCTTGCCTTCAAAAGGCTTCTCTAAGGAGGTGAGACTTGAGCCCACCCCACCCCCTCTCACTCTGGTTTAAATAGTTACCAGCTTTTGTTCAAAGCCACAAGTTGCAAAGGGCTGGCACCTATGCTGTTTAATCTCTTAACTCAGTCGAATCAATTCTAGGCAGGGCAAACCTGACCACGCAAAGGTCCAGAGGTGGGGTGGCCCACAGCACGGGAGATCAATCTCGCAACTGTGTGTAGGGGGAACCGAGGGTCCGGAGCCTGATGGGGCTGGCAGTTGGCGGAGGGAGGGGTATCCTTTTCAGCTGGAGGAGAAGGGGCTCATTCCTGTCTTTTTTCAGTTCATCAGTAAAGTCCCGGGGTGGCGTGGCAGGAGGGGCAGGGAGAGGGAGGAGGTGTGGGAACAGGATGACGACCAGCTCGGATTTGGAAGCCAGCTTTGAAAGAGAGGGCAGGCGAGTCACACGATTCTCAAGTGTGGGCTGAAAAAAGAGGGACAGGCTTCTCTGCAGAAATGAGGGACTCTGTGGAGGGGAAGCCAGGGGTGGGGGCTGATTTGATTTGTTTGACTTGAAGGTGTCACAAGAGCATCCAGGTGAAAGGGGCTGCGGGCTGAGGCCAGAGTTGTGGATTTCAGGGTCCTGAAGTCACCATTGAGCCTGGCTCTGGGGGGAAGTTCGAGCAGAGAGGGAAGCAGGCAGGCTGAGAAGTCGGCCTTGGGAGATGCCCATATTGAGGGGGTCAGACAAGGAACATGGCTGCAAAGAAGCCAGTGGATGCTCAGCAAAAGTGAGGAGAGGCAGACCAGAGGGGGAGGGTGCTGGCAGGGCTGGGGCGGGGGACGCAAGTAGGGAGGGCTATTGATGTTGAGCTAACAGTCTGTCAATCTCAGTGGTCCCAGGGCCTTAGAACGAGGCAGCTGGTGGGCTGCCTGCTCTCGCAAGGGGGGACCATGGCTCATGCCACTTCAACAAGCACGTCATTAACAGAATTTGTACTGGCCTAGAGAAGGGGGCAGAAGGATGTTTAATCAGTGCTCTCATGACAGTGATGGAGAGGAAGGAAAAGGAAGGGACAGAACGAAGGGGAGAAATGGAAGGAAGGGAGTCACTGTGGCACCCCTACACACACACACACACACGGGCTTGAGAAGGGGAGAGAAATCTTTTCTATTCTCAGAGAATTCCTTGGAGAATCCTCCCCAGACATCTCCTGAAACAGAAGGTTCTCCCACACAGGCGCGCGTGCACACACACAGAGTCACGGTACACGTGGCACCACAGGGACCGGGCTGCCTGGCTCACACGCGGCTGGCCGCCCATAGAATGACACGGTGGCGGCGCGAATGGAGGGAGCGGGAAGAAGCTGGCCGTGGAGGGAGGGGCCGCAGCATCCCCGTCTGGTCTGCGCCCACCCTTTGTCAAGGCGAGGGATGGGCTGTGGGTCTGAGCGTGGGTGGATGGACGCTCAATCCTCCCTGCTGGCAGGCCCGGGCAGGCGCCGTCCCCAGATGTCAGCGCTAATGCCTTGATAAACAGGGAGCTTGCTGGAATGCGGCTGTTAATTGGGGCTAGAGCTGCAGCCTTTAGCTCTGGGAGCAATGGTTAATGACGGGCCCGCTGGGGGAAGCCGCAGACGGTTGCCACTGTTCGAGTTCCGTCCTCTCTGCCTTCTTAAACAGCAGTTTATCTAAAAATTGAAAACACTTTCCTGGGAATAATTATTTCTTGGAAGCTACAGGACTACTATCAGATTTCACAGCCTGCTGTCGGGTTGACCTTCTCTAGGCTGAGGGGCCAGTTGCCTTTGGTGGGGGACAGTTTTGCTTCTGCTGTTCCCCGCATCCATCTCTTTCCTGGGTCCTCACCGCGCAGCCACTGTGGGCATCTTTGAAGGGGCTTTGTAGCTATTGTAGGGCTCAGCAGGAGGTTCAGTAAGTGAAGGTGGGCAGGAGAAGGAGGAACAGGAAGGCCAGAGAGAATCTTTAACCTTCCAGGGGACGATGCTTCTAGCATTGCCAAAACCCACCTGGAAGCCTCAGGGTCTCTGTGCTGGCTCCAGGTTTAGGCTGAGTTCTAGGTATGTCAGTTGGGAGAGTGTCAGGAAAAGGGGTCTGTGGTCGCCAAAAGACCTTCTGTGGGCCCTATTGCTTCCTCAGAGGCTATTTCCACAACAGCCAGCTTGCAGCAGTCAGGGAAGGGCAGAGGGAGGAGCGGCCGGAACCCAGAACCCAAGGCCTGGCCAGCTGTTCAGATGATGGCCAGCGCAGCCCTGCCAGAGGGGGCGCCCTGGAGCCAGAGCTGGCCTTGCCCTTACTCAGTGGGGTCTGGGCGCAGCTGCCTAGGCTGTGATGGAGGGGTGAGAACCCATGCCAAAAGCTGACTCCATATGTGTCCTCCCAGGGTCAGCCCAGGCCAGACCACGACAGGGCACTCAGCCTGGAAACATGGCCGCGGGCCTCATCCTCCTTGGATGTGCCGGGCAGTGACACAGGCGGTTAAACTCAATGTGCTGGCCGCAGGCCAGCCTTCCGGCTTGGCAATTACACACTGTCTACCTCCTCCTCTCCCTGCTGCCCCATCACCTCCCTGTCAGGCGGCTTTAATGCCGCTCGCCTCTTCCTGTCAGCAAATGTTTGTGTGTAGTGTTGCTGGGCGACAGCTGAACAGGGCCTGCATTCTCCTGGCCCCGGGGCCCCTGGCGGAGTCTTCCCTCCAAGGGCTTTGCCGGCCTGACGTGTCAACGCTGCGTGAGCCGCAGCACGGAGACGCACAGGCCAGGCTCCTGCCGGAAGGGCCGCTCTGGCCAGATCGGCCGAGGATAACTGGAGGGTGGAGCCGGGCCTTTCTCAGGCTCCAGCTCCCCCGGGAACTGTTCTGTGAGTCCCCTTCACAGACACATCTGGGGAGACTGGAATTCATTTTGCCAAATGATGATAAAGACAGGAACCATGCATGACTCCACCCCCAAGTGAGGTCACATGTGGCTCCCTGCCCATGGGAATCTGGAGAGCGGAGTAGACCGCTGGGTATTCAACACCATCTATTTATGGAGACACCCCGATGTTTAAGAGGCAAACTTGGATTTCAAGCCAGGATCTGCCAACCACCAGCTGTGTGGCCTTAGCCTCTCACACCACCTGTCTGGGTCTCTGCTTCCCTATCTGTGCTTTGGTGTGGTCATAAGCACCCCTACCTTGACTCACATAGAAAACAAACTTATGGTTGCCAGGGGGGAAGAAGAGGGGTGGAGGGATAAATTGGGAGTTTGCGATTTATAGATTCACACTATTATATATAAAATAGATTTAAAAAAACCTGGGTCTTGCTGGATAGCACAGGGAACTATATTCAATACCTTGTAATAGCCTACAATGAAAAAGAATATGAAAAAGAATATACTTATGTGTAACTGAATCACTATGCTGTACACCAAGAATTAACACAACATTGTAAACCAACTATGCAATACAAAAATAAATGTAGAAAAAAGAACCCCTATCTTGTTCAAAACCAGTGGGGCTTATTTCTTGCTGTAAGTGTCTGGAGAAGCCACGATGGAGATGTCAGAGAAGGGAAGGAGCCTCTGTGCAAGTGAGGAAGACGCAGGGTAATAAGCAAGCTGGGGATCTGGAAAGGAACAGACAGAGATGGGGAAAAGGGAACCTAGTCATCTCTTGATACTTTTTGCTTTTGTTTTTGGTGGGGTAGGATCTGAGAGAGTGGCACCTGATGGGAGAAGATGCTAATGAGTTAACATGATAGTTGACGAGCTTGGGTGACGGGCAGCAGGCCTGGAGCAAGAAGGTTTACCCAGACCCAAGTCCAAGTTTTGCCATATCGCGTCATAGCTGTGTGACCTTGGGCAAGTTGCTTAACCTCTCTGGACCTCAGTAATCCAATGCACTCCAAGAACTCACCTTCTAGGCTTGCTGTGGCATCACAGCCTGAAGGACAACTGTGAAACTGCAGGTGTGCGTGTGAGTGGGTTTAACAAGTGATGAAGCTGGCTCGTGGGAGCAGAAGATTCCCCGTGAGCTGGGAGGGGAGACCCTGAGGCCACTAGAATGGGAGATCCTAGAAGTGGTGGTGGAACGATGGAAAGCAGGAGCTCAGGATACTGACAGCCTGGCTGAAGGAGCAGAGATTAGGGTGGCCCATCAGCTTGGTTTGCCAGGGACTGTCTTAGTTATAGCACTGACAGCCCCATGTCCTGAGGAAACCCTCCAACCCGGGAAAACTGGGTCCGGTGGTCACCTTGGCTGAGAGGTTCTGGCTCCAGCTCCCGGGAGAACGCAGATCCTGAGCAGAGCAGCAGAACAGGGCCTGCCCAGATGGAGCCGACAAAGGAAGAGAGAAGAGAGTGCAACAGCCAAAACATTTTAGGAGGAATGCTTGCACATCTGTCAACACTATAAATGCCCGTACCTTCTGACCCAGACACTCTACTTCTTGGAGTCTTTCTTTCAGAACTACTCATGCTCGCACCCAAAAATACACGCACTAGGAGGTCGACCAGCCTCATCTGTCACGTTGACAAATTAGCAGCACCGTAATTATCTAATAATAGACGGTACTAAGGGAATGGTTAAAGAAGTCGTGGTGTGTCCATCCTGTGGCATACTCAGCAGTTAATAACGAGCAAATGGTATCTCTAGATTGTCATAGTTTGGGTTTCTGCAGAACAGACCCTAAGACAAGCATTAGAGTGCAAATTATTTATTCAAGAGGTGGAGGAAACACAGGAGAGGTGTGGGCGGGAGGCAGAGGGGAGTGAGGAAAGGAGGCAGGGAAGGAAAGGCAGCCAATAAGAGGTGTGCTCTCAGGTTAGTACCACTGTGGGCAACTGGGGCTCCTTCCTTCAGGGCAGTTCGAGGAAACGCCTCAGAGCTATTGCGCCTGAGGAACAATGCTGGAGCCGGCAGAATGAGACACTAACTCCTGAGGTTCCTTGGTTGAGGGCTACTCCCCGGGCTGTTAATTCCCTGGCACTTCCAGCCAGCCTTCC
The DNA here is from genome assembly GCF_048773025.1 of Camelus bactrianus. Lineage (NCBI taxonomy): Eukaryota > Metazoa > Chordata > Mammalia > Artiodactyla > Camelidae > Camelus > Camelus bactrianus. The sequence continues at coordinate 30,938,326 of NC_133575.1, forward strand.
CTACTTTTGGCAGAGCGTCGGGAAAGCACTCAAGTCCAAAGGCGTGGCCCCTGGCAGTGAGAAGGCACACCAGGAAGCGGGAAGGGTCCAGGGATACAGTCAGCCAGGTACCAACGGCATCTGCCAAACCTAAGCGTTGTTCCTCCTGATCCACTGTTTAAAGTGCACGTGGGGGGTGGAGCATAGGGCTATGCAAGCTGTGATTGCATTTGTATTATTAAAATATGTGTGTGCACGTGTGTGTTTCCGGGTGCACCTATGAAAAAGAAAAAGGAAAAGAAAACACAGACACCAAGCTGTGATCAGGAGCCGAGGCAGGATCCTCTATTTCCATAGTCTTAATACTTCTAAACAAGTTTAATTTTATAATCAATAATTATTAGTCGTATTTAAAATGAGGGGGAAAATTAAAGAAATTAAATGCATCATCTACAAGGGGAAAAGGAGATAAAGGTCCATAACCCATCCAAGCCCTTCAGGCTAGATACGTTTCAGAATTAAGAATTTTTTTCTGCATTAGAAAGGTGAGACCTGTAGAAATGATGTCTATGAAACATCGCCTGACGGGTAATCAGACACATGAACATTGCTGCGCTGAGACACGGGAACAGTCATGCAAGTGGGATAGATAATGACCGTAAAAAGCCTCACATCCGCTCAAACCAGGTTTTGCTACCAGATACATTTGGGCAAAACTTTTTTTTTGTTTAAGCCTTACCTGGCCATGGCTTAAAAAATTTTTTTAAATTGGTCCTGGGTTTTACTTGGTAGCATTTTATTTGAGATTTCATCACCTACATTGATAAGCGAAACTAGTCTGTAGTTGCGTTATCTTTGTCAAGTTTTGATGAAGGAAGAGGGAAGCCCCAGCCAACCGACAGACCCATGAATGAGCCCAGTGGAGATCTACAGAGCCCAGCCCAGACTGGAAAAACACCTGGCCAAGCCACAGACTGGTGAGAAATAATAAACGGGCACGTTCTAATGGAAACAGCCTAAATGTCCATCGACAGATGACTGGATAAAGAAGTGGTGGTATATTTATACAATGGAATACTACTCGGCCATAAAAAAGAATAAAATAATGCCATTTGCAGCAGCATGCATGGACCTAGAGATCATCATACTAAGTGAAGTAAGAAAGACAAATACCATATGGTATCACTTATATGTGGAATCTAAAAAAAAAAAAGACACAAATGAACTTATTTACAAAACAGAAACAGACTCACAGACATAGAAAACAAACTCATGGTTACCAGGGAGAAAAGGGGATGGGAAGGGATAAATTGGGAGTTTGGGGTTTATAGATACTAACTAATATATATAAAATAGATAAACAACAAAATTTCTTCTGTATAGCACAGGGAACTATATTCAATATCTTGTAATAACCTATAATGAAAAAGAATATGAAAAGGAATATATGTATGTATATATATGGCTGAGACATTATGCTGTACACCAGAAATTGACACATTGTAAACTGACTATACTTCATTAAATAAATAAATATATAAAAATAAAAATAAACGATCATGTTTTAGATCACTAAATCTTGGGGTAATTTGTTAAATAACAACATCTCACTGGGTTGAACAGCAGTGTCTCACCATCTTTCCCAGGGTGGTGGTTCTGAAGAAGGAAGCAAAATTGATCTGAAAAATGCACAACACCCCAGCCCCTTTGCCCCCTCCAAGATTCCACTCTTGGCCCCCGATTTTTCCCATCTCTCAGCTAAGGACACACCTCCTCCGGGAGCAGAGAGACAAGTCCTGGGGGGCTTCTCCATTTCTCAGCAGTGGGGTGGTGGGACTAGCAGGTGGCCACAGGGCAACAGCCACACACGCATCACTTTCCTAGGGCAAAAGGCAACCTGGGCTCTGGGAACCCAGAAAGGCGTGAGGGTGGAGGAAGACGCAGCCCTTGGGGCTAGTTGATGCCTTTAAAACATGCAGACGTACAGAGAGAACGAACGATTCTTTTCTATTATAAAATATGTGCTTAGCATATTTATGTAATAGTTTCACCACGTGCAGGGAATTGAGTTCCTGCATTAGGCAAGGAGGTTGGCTTCACCCGCTTTTGACACACTTGGGTAGGTCTGCAGCCTTTGTGCAGGTGGTTACACACAAAAGGAACCCTGGCAGCTGGTAGAGGTGGGGGGGGGTGGCCTGGGGTGGGAACCTGGCCCATAGGCCATGCCTGGCTTTTAGCTTCACTTTGATGGCCTCTTGTACATTGCCCCCATGAAACACACACGTGAGCGTATTTCCTGCGAGGAGCCAATTTGGGGCGCGGGTCAGTGAGGGGGGTGCTGCTGTCTGCTGGGAGCAGCCCCCTCAAAGATGGGGCGCTGGGGAAATTAGAAAATTGCTGGCCTCCTTGGGCTGCAGGTTGGAGTAAGAGGATGCGAGCTGTGGGGCTCAGCTGGCAGGAAAGACTGCCATTGCTGTGGCGTTTGGCCTGTCCCCTCCTCTCCGTTCCTCCCCACAAAACCCCTTCCAATTTCTTCCTGACTCTTTGGCCTCTTGTCTCACTTTCTTTCCCTCCCTCTCTTTCAATCTCTTTCCTCTTAACTTTTTCTGTCTTAATTGGCCATAACACGGACGTGAAATTCTTTTTATTATCTACTCTATTTATTGAATACAGTTTTATGTTCCTTGCTCTTAATTTTTAAAGTGGATGCGCCGAACACTTTATGGTTTACTTTCAAAAAATTTTATATCGCAGCGGGAGTCATCAGGGCCGTTCACAAACAGTCCGCTTCTCCTGGGCACATGGCTGGAGCAAACATCCCCTCCTATTTGCGACTTACCTCTCGGTGTGTGACTTGTGTGGGTCAATTAAACATGAGCCCCCCTGGATGGAGCCTTGACAGCCGGCAAGGTCAGGGGCCAACTTGTTCTCCTGCTGCTCTGGTGATGGGGGAAGCGTGTGTGGAGGGGAGACTTTGTCAGCCTGGGTGTCTGAGCGACTGCGCTGGGCACACCGTCCTGGCCCGCCCACGTCAGTCAGGCACGTTAGTAAGGAGTGAGCTTTTTTTTTTTTAATTTATTCCTTAGCGGAGGCACGAGGGATTGAACCCAGGACCTCATGCACACGAAGCACGTGCTCTACCACGGAGCTCTACCCCTCACCCCAGGAATAAACTTTTTGACATTAAGCCACTGCATGTGTTACTGCAGCCCAGTCTTATCCTGACTGATGCAATTCTTTCCTCCTTTGACTATCCTCTCTGAGAAGAAATCATTTACTGTGATGCTAAAATTATTATCTGTGCCAATTTTTTAATCATTGTATGTGGGGGGGTGAAGGGGGAGGCCAGGATTCCTTTGAGAATCTGATAAAACAACGAGCGCCTTTCCCCTCAAAATGTACACATGACATTTTGCACACAAACACAGGTGTTCGTTCCCTCCTGAGTACAAACGCCTTCTCTAGTCTCCGAACTGACGCTGACTCGTCACCGCTCCCGCTCGGCACCGTCAGTCCAAGGGACCGGGGTGAGTTAACTCTTCTTTCCTCCTCGTGCTCGCCTCTGCCTGCACATCGCAGGCACAGAATCCTGACCACTCTAGCGGCGTCCTAATGACAAGAAGCCACGCATCATTTCAGTTGCTGGAGCCGTGGCAATCACTGCAATCTGGACAATTAGGTTTCCACGGAAGTTTCCTAGGGTGGGAATGAACTTCTGTAGGGATGTCCTTGGCAGCAGCGAGGGTTTGGGGTACTTCTGGGGCCACACGTCAGAAACCCCCTGTCAAGGTAGAACTGAAAATAAAGGCTGGCAGGGAGAGGAGGGGTTTGGCAGAATGCGGTGACAAAGCACTTGATCGTGACCCTGCAGGCTCGTCCTTGTGGATTTCTTTGTGCTGAGGGCACTTCCTTGATCTGGGACACGCGCCCCACACTCCGACACACATGACCCCTTTGGCCTTTCTCAATGTCAGTTTTGTCATTTTACACAGCCTAAATTACTGACTGAAAAAATTCACTTGCAAGCTGGTTGTTCAGAACTGGGAACAAATGTTCCCCATGAAAAGTGTTTAAGATGGTGGTCAGTCTCAGACAAATCGCCAAAGTCTATCAAAGGCAGCCGAACACTAGAAAATGTTGGAAGCCAAATGTGGGAGTCTGTGCAGTGTGACAGGGGAGAGGAAATCTGCTTTCTCTTACCCATTTTCCATCTCTCATCTCCTTCCCTTCATTCAGGTCCTTGGTTCCTGTGAGCCTCTTCCCACCCCCAAGGCACACTATTCCTAAAATCACCCCTCTTTCTCCAAATCTCACTGTCTCAGTATAGCTGAACTCCAAAAGGTATTCAGGGGAAAGCAATTTTATTGGGCTAATTCTCACTAAAATGTGAGTGACTCGGAACCCCTTCATTCTCTCAAAAGTATTCCTATTTTTTAAAGGCAAGTCTCATAAATCCACACTGGTTGCCAAATTGCTAGACCATGTATCAAAACAAAAGAAAAACTGTCAGGAGCAGTGAAGGCATGTTTTCTGCGAGTTTGCCTCCTGGGATCAAATCCCCAAAGCATAGCTCTTAATTGTTATAACTTCTTTCCATCTTTCACCAGCCCACACAATCTCTACAACAAAAGTATTTCTCAAACTCATTCTTGAGGTCACCATATTGAGGTTTCATATATGCGTGTGTGTGTGTGTGTGTGCGCGCGCATGCACGCTCGTGTGTGGCTGAGGGGGCGTTGTGGGCAGCAGCTGTCGGTAGCCATGGATAAATCTAGTGTCCGTTAAGCCAGAGGACAGCCTAGAACAGGAGTAATGATGCCGTCCCCATGCCAACTTCGCACAGAATCTCCCATAACAAGTGAGTGGCATTGTCTGCAAAAGCATTCTGGCGTCTTGGGAAAGGGAAGCCCTTATTTGCGGGAGTGGGTGGTTGGGGGTGGGAAGGATAGATTTTTCATTCCTCCCAAACCACTTGCAGAATATAAAATTAGTCACAGCCCCTTGATACTGGGAACAGCGATCGAATTCATATGGCGGCTAATTTTGCCTAAAAAACACAGCCATGAGGCTGTGGCCGGAGTTCCAACGGACGACTCGGGCTTCGCTCCCTCTCACGGGGGTGTGGGGCTGCACCTCCCGGGAGGAGGCTGGGCACCAGAAAGGGCGATCTCACCCCTTCTTTCATTCAGCAGCTTTGTCTGCAAGATTGGGGAAAGGCTAGTGGGTATATTTCGAGGGAGCAAATAATTAGTTCTCATGGAATCTCGTTTTAGATTTTAATTCTCCGTCTTGGAGCCAAACTCTAGGAGCAGAAATTTCTATCTGTGGCTAGGGACTCAGTTCCGGCACACTAAAAAAAGGCCCTGCTTCGGAGGCATTTTTCCATGCATGAATCAAATTATTCCAGCTGGGTTTTACCAACACGTAGGCAATCAAAACCTACTTTAACTTGCTATTTTATTCTTTATTTACTAGTTCTATAAATACTATGATGGGTGTGCTTTTATATTGGGCTGGGGGTGGGGTGCGAGCACGAGAAGCAGCAGCTGTTTGCAGCCATGGGTCACGTGTAGGTCCAGGGTTTGTGGGGAGACAGGCTCGCCGCCATGCCTGTATCTGTGGTCAAGGCATCTCCTGCCCGCTCGCGAGTGTGGCCATGAGCCCTCCATTTGCCAGACCTGGACAGAACGCCTTTGCCACCGTCCCTTCTTTCCTGGGATGACAAGGCCAACCTGGTTTTGCCTCCAAGCCTGGCAAGGAAATAAGAACAAAATACAATGCAAATCCCGGGGAGACGCAGACACAGAAAAGCAGCGGACAATTCTGGCCAAGGCCAGTGCACGGGGAGCAGGAGAGGGAACTGAAGATGAGGGGTTGGCCTTCGGTGGCCTTCAGCTCTGATAGCTGATGATTTGATGAATTAGACTTGCGCGCCAGGCCCCAGTGGATAAACCAGGATTAAGGGGTGAAGGGGCAGGGAGGCAGATTCTGACTCAGCATTGGGACGAATTTGATAAAGATTAGAGTGGTCTCGAATGAATCGGGCTCCCTTGAGGGCAGCGAGTGCCCTGTCTCTGCGGTTTTTTTCAAGCATGGGGTGACCTGAGGAGAGGCCCTGAAGAGAGGACTCAAAGCTCCGAAGAATGTTAGATTTGGTGGCAGTGAATGTCACCTCCGCCTCGGGGAGGCCAGCTTCCCAGGGAGGGACGCGTGCTCCTTGGGCTCCCTGCTGCCTTTCCTACGGGGACACGGCTCCTTCAGCCCCCGGAGGCCAGAGACCCTCCTGTTAGAGCCAGCACAGGGGCACAGAAGCAGAGAGGATGCCGCAGAATCTCGAATACAAGATTCCAAGGGTGGAAAAGAGCTCCCTTGAAGGGAGGAAATGTGGAAGGCTAGATATATACCCAGGACCATGATATCTGAGCACAGGCTGTTAGGGGGCCCTGGGGAGTTACCTCTGAACAATCAGAGTCTCACCATGCAAATTATCTGCCCCTCTCCTCCTCGCAGAGGTTTGTTCTCCAGCCATTGGAGGTCTGCAGGAGCACTTGCTGGGTGGCAGTCATTTTTACCTCGCCAGGACACAGCTCCAAAGCCAGCTACGGCCTGGAGTCGGACCCAGGCAGCTGGAGCTGTGGGGCGGGATGACCATGTGTTCCGCCCAGCACTGGGCAGGGAGTGCCCACTGTCTCCCCACCAGCCTTTCCAGGGGAGCCTGGCCTGCCCTCCAGCCTAGCTCTCCTCTGGGAGACTGGGCCAGCCCACAGCTCTGTTGGGCCCTGGGCTCCCATCTGTTTTTCCAGGCCACCAGTGGCACACACCTGCCCGCGATGTGGAGGTGGGCCTCGGCGTGGCCTGATGGGACTGTGGCCGGGTCGACCTGGACCCTCACCTGATGAATGAGTCAGGAATTCAACTTGGACCATGTCCTGGGTTGAACAGTGTCCCCCTCAAAACTCACAGCCATCCAGGACTTCAGAATGTGACCTTGTTTGGAAATAGGGTCTTTGTAAATGTAATCAAGTAATGACAAGGTCATTCTGGACTAGGGTGGGCCCCCAGTCCAATGACTGGCGACCTTGTAAGGAGAGGGAGATACACAGAGGGAAGACGGCCGGCCGCGTGAGATGGAGACAGAGACGAGAGAGATGTACCTACAAGCCAAGGGACACCAAGGAGAGCCTGCAGCCACCAGAAGCTGGGACAGGCAAGGAAGGATTCTCCCTAGAGCCTTCAGAGGGGGCGTGGCCCTGCCAACACCTTGATTTCAGACTTCTAGCCTCCAGAATTCTGAGAGATTCAATCTCTGTCGTTTTAATCCATCTGGCTTGTGGTGACTTTGTTACGGCAGCCCGGGGAAGCTAATACAGTCAGCCTGGCTGCCCCTGGCGTCAGTGGGTTCTGACCAGGCAACCGTCTGTCTGCCCCCGAAATGACCCCCCCACCATGGACTCTTGACTGACCATAGATTTCAGTGTCTTAAACCTTATTGCCAGGGGAGCGGGCAGCATCATCTGGCGGGGCCAGGCCAGGGAAAGGGAATAACCACATCCAGAAGCACAAATGCTCTTCCCTATATGGTTCTCTGAGGGTCACTGTCTGGACCCCTCAGTGCCCACCCCAGTCCTCTGGCCCTTTGATATAGCCCTGTCATCTGGACCATGTCTGTCTGTCTTGAAGGTGTCACTCTTCAGGGAAAGTTGACAACCTCATATCAAAGGGAACTATCCCCAGGGAAGATCTGGGGGCACAGGTGCAAAGCAGGGGTCCACACCCTGCATCTGGCTTCTATAGCAATGTAAAAAAAAATGTGAATTACAGCCCATGCTTCAAAATGAAAAGATTTTATGTTAAAATGTTCCTGTTTCTTTTCAAAATTAGAAAATCTGGCCTCGGCAGCTAAAGCAGAGAAACTGATGGCCCCTTTTAGATTCAGACACGTCTATCTGGCTGTCCACAATCCCCAGCACCCTCTCTTACTCCCTGACGGTGAGGCCAGGTATCAGTTGCATAAATCATTTCTCTTCATTTTGTGAATCTGGTATGGCATTATTAAGAGGAGAGTGAAATATTTCTTATACCTATGTCTCTATCAAAAGTTCAGAAAAGAGAAGACCATGTCTTAAAAGGAAAGCGGAAATGAACATATGTCTTGGTGGAAGTGGTGCTTCTTCTCCCGTGATTACTATGCAGTGTTTCTGCACGTAACACACAAAGCCTAAGACGCCATTATGGGAAAAAAAGAAAAAGAGAAAAAAAAAAATCCCAGCCTATTCCTTCCCTTACATCACCTGCTCCATCCCTGGAGGAGGCTGATTTTGAAATTCCTGCTGAAAAGACTAAAGGATGTTCTGGCATCTTGTCCTCCCCAGCTCCAACGACATGACCCTAATCAGGGTCCCCTCTAATCTCTCTCCAATCTCCTCCATCTCCCACAGGACTTTCAGCAGAAACTTGATAAAGTTTGGAAGATGCCACTTCCCTTTTTCAATGGCTTTTAGGCTTACCACCGCCTACAGGACAAAGCCCATCCCTCTTAGCCACCGCCCCTCCCCCCAGCCTCATTCTCCAGCCCCGCCCACTTCCACTGGCCCTGATCCACTCAGCCCGTCCTCCCAACACCTCCACCATGTGTACCCTTCCTGCCTTGAGCAGGTTTTTGTTTCCATCTCAGATGCCTTTCTTTCTGGAGTTGGGGTCCTGCTGGCCTCAACAGCTCATCTAACTCAGAAGCTTAGGGGTGTCAGGGCAGACTCCTTGGAAGTCTCATTTTCATGCGAGTCTTTAGATCCCTCGAAAGATGACTTCAAGACCTTGGAGTGTTTAATCATGCCACTCTGTGGGATTTACTGCACTTCTCTAAAAATAGAAGCTTGCCAAAAGTTGACCCAGCCTCTGGGAGCAGAGCAAGGACTCCCAGGAGGCAGGACTCTCCCCCACCCACACAGAGCCATCGAAGGGCAGGAGTCCTGCCAGATCATGTATTTGAGCCCAGCACTGGGGATGCTGGCTCTGGGCCCTAGTCCCTGGAAAACTCAGTCTAAGTTATACTGTTTGGGAGTCTCAGAGTTTTATAATCACTCAGAGATCAAACCACATAATTTCAGTGGTAATTACTTGAAGAGGAAAAAAATCTTTGAACCTCAGAGGCAATACAATCTCAGTGACCTGCAAAATACAGAGACAGCTGTGGGCAGCAGGGCAGCCTGGAGCATCAGAATGCTGGCTCATGGTAGGGATTGGACTAGTCAGAGATAGAATTACAGGAAAAGGGAGAGGTCTGTGAGCCCCTGGATTTATCACCCAAAGCCCTGAAATTCCTCTTCCCGCCATCTAACTTCCACCAGCTAATAAACTCCTACTCACCACCCATGCCCCAGCTGGAATGCCCTCTCCTCTGGGAAATCTGCCCGATTCACTTCCCTTTTCCTCTCCTACAACTTGATGACTTTCATAGTGGCCTCCCTGCCTCCAACTCAGTGCAGTAGGCACCTCGTCAAACAGCCCTTACCCTCAAACCTCTTGCATCCACAAATCACCATGGGCTTTGCTTCCCCCATGGCTCATTCGTGTTTCTGGTTTTCTGTGCCAGCCCTTTGCTAAAAAGCCAGTTCTCCTTCTCAGTTGTTCTCTGCTTTGGACTAGGTACTTTCCTTCTGGAACAAACGTGTCCCAGCCCAGGCACAGATTCATTTCCTTTTGCTCTATGCCCTGCAGCTGTGGGCCAGCTCAGCTGCTCCCACACACAGTCCTGGCTCCCAGAATTGAAGCCTGGGCAGAGCTCCAAGGACCTTGGTTGCACAGTGTGGGAGAGCAGACATCCCAGCAATGAGAGTCATTCCCACCTCCACGCTCCTGCTGCTCATTTGCCCTACATCTCATGCATAGCACCCTCTTGTATCTCGGTCTGTCTCCCTTTCCAATCTGTGCTTCTCACATGCTGGGACCTCGTTTTTTCTTTCTGTGCTTCCTCCAGAACTTCATGTGGGGCCTGACACCTAACAGGTTGGGAGAGATAATATTATTTGTCCATCATTCTTTCTTTGCTCCTTGTCTCTGGCACAGTTTGCCTTGGGAAGTCTATATCTCCCCATCCTCTGACTTTGAGCTTGGCCATATGAATTGCTTTGGCCAATAGAATGTGGGTGAAAGTGACAGTGTGTCAATTACAAGCTAAAGCTTTAAGCTTCTACCAGCCCTCTTGAAGCTTCTGTCCTCCCTTATAGAAAGAGTACATCCCAGGTAGCCATTGCTTCTTCAGCCTGGGTCTCAGACTGAATCCATGTGGGGTAAACATGAACCCAGACTGAAGCCTGGACTTAAATATAGCCCAGCTTGAACTGTGGCTAAACTCCAGATCTGCAAGTATGAAATAAACATTTGCAGTTGTTAAGTCACTGAGATTGGGGGGGTGGGGGCTATTTGTTACACAGCATGATCACACAAAAAGCTAATACACAGTCCCCAAAGACACTTTTGAGGTATAAATCAAGGGGGAATGAATAAGTGAAAGCCAAACTCATTCTCAAGAGAATCAGCTTAGTTCCAAATATGGTTCACAGTAACTCAGTGTTTCTCCAGATTTGGTCCTCAGACCAGCAGCATCCACATCACCTGGGAACTTTTCAGAAATGCAAGTTCTTGGGCCTTTCCCTGGACCTACTAAAGTAGAAACTCTAGGGGCAGGGCCCAACAGCCTGTGTTTTCACAAGCCCTGCAGGTGATTCTGATACACATTTAGGTCTGAGAACCACTTTAGTAATTGCTGAAAGAGAACAGCTTTCTTCAGTCTAGGAACCATTTAGTTCCTTTAATGCAGACACTCCAGATTTTTAAATGATGGAGCCCAATTAACCAAATGCCTTGACTATCTCCAACACCATCATCGCGTTTAATCTAAGGTGTCCTGAGGCATTCCATCTAGGCACAGAATTTTCTAGTCCAGTGGCTCTCAACTCTAGCTGCATAATAGAATCTCCTGGAAGCTTTTAAAAATCCCGATGCCAAGGTCACACCGAGACCAACGGAAACAGAGTCTCTGGGGATGAGACCCAAGCATCAGGATTTTTTTTTTCAAGCTTTCCCAGGTTATTTTAATGGGCAGCTGAGGTTGAGAATGACCTTTCCTTTTTTTAAGAGACCTGAGCTGGCCCAGTACCAGTCCCTCTGCTGCTGCCTGCTCTCACTCTCCACAGGGCAAAGCAATGTACGTATTCTCCCTGCCCCAGCTCTTAAGAATCTAAAGGCTTGTTAAACGTCCTATGTCTTGGGCACATTTGCAGCACTTTTAGGAGACTGGATCCTACCAGGCAGGCTGTAAGGACGTGGAGTCACTTCATTTAGACGTTCATTCTTCCTGCATATCCAGAGTACCTTCTACCCTCGAGGCAGTGTGCTGAGAGCTTGCAAGTCTTCCCAGAGGGCAAACTGAGCCAAGCAGCTGTGGAGAGTAAGGGCTGGTGTCTGGCTAATGGGCCCTCAACACAATGCTTGTGCTTCGGAGCATTACGGATAGTAGTGGCTTCCTGGAAGGATGTAGGTGTCCAGCCCCCTCTCAGGAGGCCAAATGGCTGTCACCCCTTCATCTCCGGCTCAGCCAGGAAGGAATCGGGAATCAGGAATCAGGATGGTTTAATTTTACCGGCTCCCTCTCCCGCATACAGCCGAGGGCTTTTCTTCCTGGAAGCCTTCCCCGTTGCCTTTCCCTTCCCTCTTCAAAACTCACTATAAGCCTTCCTACCCCCTGAAGACCCCTTCCTTGCTTAGCTGTCTTAGGCAGAGTTCCTCTGAAGCAGACCTGGAGCTGAGGATTCCAGTGCAAGTGACTTAGGAAGGAAGTGCTCCCAGGGGAAACTGACAAGGGAGTGGGGGAAGCAGGACGGGCAAGGGGACAAAGGCAATTGCATGCGCACTCTTGGGCCCAGCTCTGCAGAGGGGAGCTTCAGCCCAACCCTGCTGGACCCAGGGCATCAGAGCTGGCCTTTCACACTCCTCTGCCCCACAATCAGTGGTGGTTGGCTAAGGACCCCTCTGGGGCAGGGTGGAGGATGTCAACTCCCAGGCACTTCCATTCTCCACATTGGCATGCAAAGCAGCTCCAGCAGCCCAAGAAGCAGGCCTGCAAAGAGGTGCAGCCCACTGGGAGCAAAACCACTCAGAGCTGCGGGGAAGGGCATGCAGAAATGGTGATGGGGATCGAAGATAAGGCTGCCAGACTTAGCAAATAAAAATACAGGATGGCCAGTTACATTTGAACTGCAGATAGGCAATCAATCTTCTTTTTTAGTATAAGTCTACCCCCATGCAATATTGGGGTTATACTTACACTGAAAAATATTTATCTGAAATGCAAAAGTCGCTGGCCGTTGCATATTTTATCAGGCATCCATAGTTCAAAGGTGACAATGTAGGCCCTTTCTGCTCCTGTGACCAAATTTTGCGGCTGTGCACACGTGCTTTGCAGAACCACTGCTATTGCCCTGGGCCACCGCTTGGGGTATTTGGGAGTATTAGCCACTGTGTTGTGACTAGGGGCAAAGTTCTAGACTGAAAAGACAGTGGGGAAACCAGCATTATCTTGTTTGGCCCCTTTGACACCTTCTTCTGCATTAGTCTTGAGCTGTGAGGCTTACCCAGAGCCACCCTATTCTAATGACAGGGATAAAACCATGTCCGGGTACCCAATGTGGCCGCCCTGCTCAGAGATCAAGGTGCTAATGGCCTTCTGACAGCCTGGGCCTTGAGTCCTAAGCCAGTCTGTCATTTGGTCAGCACGACCCTTTTATTAAGTATTTTTGCATCCTTTCACCAGTCTTTAAATAATGAAAAGAGGGCTCCAATAGTTCTGGAAGTTGTCCTGATGGCTGGCAGGTCCTGAAAATAGGTTGCGATTGATTGATTGTGGTTATAACCAGCAGGTCCCACCGTGGGCGCCCCCGGCCCATGCATAATATAAAATATACAAACAGCAGACAGGGAACAAAGCCAAGACCGTGGCTCTTTACTTTGATTTGCGATCAGCTCCTTTGAAATCCCCTGTATTTGGAAGACTGAGAATGAAAATGATCCCGCTTCATAGCCCTGGTCTCTCCCAGGGTCTTGAGACCTCTGTGGGGTGAGGAGACAGATGCAAAGTATATGCAGTGCTTGAGCCTTTGTGGAGGCGAAGCAGAGTAAAGGGAGGAGAAGGCAGTAGACAATTAGATGCTTTTGTGAAATTAAGATGTGGATCGGTTTAGGTAATCACCTTCCAGGAAGTCTCAGTCATAATCTTTTTTTAAAATGAATTAAGACGTGGGAGGGATAGAAAATGCTTCTTGATGGAAAACCTAGGTCGCTGATGACACTGCTGAGCCACCGAATTACCCAACCCCGAGTCCTGACTGGACTTCTTAAAATGTAAAAGAGTACATTTTCCTTATTATTTAAAAAGAAAAGATATGAAAACAAATATATGTATACATATGCATGACTGGGACATTGTGCTGTACACCAGAAATTGACACATTGTAACTGACTATACTTCAATTAAAAAAAAAAAGAAAAAAATGCCTCCTGAGTGATTCTAAATGCTCTTAAAGTCTTGCCGTATTTTTCAAGGGTATTTCCATGTAGAAAATTTAGGCATTTCATCGCCTAAAGTATAAACACTTGAAAAATCACAGGATGTCACTGAGTTCTACAATAAATTGGAAAGGAATAGAAATCATTGTCTTAGGCTGGGTTCCCCTTGGAAACAGACCCTGAGAAAAGAATTTGCATGTCGTTTATTTAAGGGAATCTCTCAGGAAGCACTGTCGGGTGGTGGGGAAGCAAAACAGGGAAAGGAAGATAGGCGACAGAGCGTGCATTGCTGAGCCATGGGGTAACCAGGGCTGAATCCCAGTGTACCACGTTGGGAAAGAGCAGATGACAGTTCTCAAACTATGGTGAAGGATTTGGGTTTTTTTTTTTTCTTTTCAATTTCCAAGCCATCATGGACCAATATTTTTATCCCTCTGTTACCTTTGAATAGACAGTAAAAAATAAATGACTAGAAAAATTTTTAAACATACAAAATACAAGCCCCAATTTTAAAAAAAAAATTGTGAGACCCACATCCCCTTTGAAATGGTTACAGAAGTTTCTAAATGCTTACTCTCAATTTTGGTCCTTTTTGCAAATCAGTGATAGACAGTTCCCAGATTGGCACCAGTCCAAAGACCATGCTTTGCACCTGTGTCTCAGGGTTCGCCCATGTGAGGGGCGAGGGAGCTGGGGTAGTTTATACACCAGTGCGTTGGTTGAGGCTTGCTGCCAGGCAAAGATTGGCACCAGTTCTCTCTCACTGTGTGTGCAGGCAAAAACCCTTGGACAAAGATGCAGAGGTGCTAGAAGCTGGAAGGGTGGGGAGCGTTTGAAGGGGTCGGAATGCCACAAGCATTCTGGATGTATGTGGCAGGAAGGAACCACGAAGCCTTTGGGCCAGCCTCTTCTCCTGCAAGGGATGGAGAAACTTGTCTCTGGGCCACTCATTGCCCCACCATGGCACTCAGATGTCATTGAGTGGCACTGCTGCTAGGGCTAGGGGAAAGGAAAGGCTCTCCCCACTTGCCTACCTTGGCATTCTTCTAGATCTCTGCTTGCCTAGTCCCTGGCACCAGAAGGAATACTGCCAACTGGGTGACAGGTGGTGTCATCTGCAGCCGCTCCAACTCCCACAAGGATGAGGTCTGGCTAAACTCTCATCTGCCCGCTAATCTGCTGGGGAGTGGAGGAAAGGTCCGTGGATTAGCACAAAGCCAGGGCTAGACCACAGATCTCCTAGCCTGAACCCACCGTGTGACCCTCTGAGGCTCTGTTTCCTCATCCATTAAATGGAAATGCTAACCTGTGCCCTACTTACCTCACAGGCCTACTGTAAGGATCAAGTGAGATCAAGAAGTGAAAGAACTTTTTTGAAAAGTTTAAAGTCCTCTCTAGCTGCCAACCCTGAGAGGGGCTCATTACTGGCAGCTGAGTTGTCCGGTGCCCTCAGCTTTCATAAGACAGACCCCAGCTCGACAGTGATTTTAAAAGGTCTCTGATTAAATTCAACCTAGGATCTTTTTTTTTTGAAGTCTAGTTGATTTACAAAGTTGTGTTAGTTTCTGGTGTACAGCATAGTGATTCAGTTATACACATATATTCCTTTTTATATTTTTTTCATTATAGGCTATTACAAGCTATTGACTGTAGTTCCGTGTGCTGTACATGAGGTCCTTGTTGTTTATTTCAGCATGGGATCTTGATTTGGATCCTGGATCAGAAAACGAATGCTATAAAGCACATTACTGAGTGCTTCAAATAAGCACTATTAGAATAAGGCCTATGTAGTGAATACCAGTTGTCTCAATGTGAAATTTCCTGAATTTGATCACTGTACTCTGGTTACATAGGAGAATATCCATGTTCCTAAGAGGGCCATGTGGAAGGATTTAGGATTATAGTACCATGATGTCTGCAACTTACTCTCAAGTGGGTCAGCCGTAACAATAACAACGACGATAATAGGAACAAAAATAACATGCATATATGTGTGTGTATACACAGAGAGAGAGAGCAAGAGAAAGAAGACAAAGTAGTAAAAATTTAAGAACAGTCGACTCCTAATGATTGTGTATATAGAAATTTATACTGTCTTTGTAACTTTTCTGTAAGCTGCATTTTTTTTCAAAATGAAAGCTTTGAAATAAACAAACAGATAGATCAATAGATAGATTATCTCCTTCAAAAAAAAAGTCTTTGAACCTCTGAGCCACTCTAGACATTATACTAACACTGGAAATTTCCTGGTCCCCCATTCAGAGCTTACTGACTCATCATGAACACGGATTCCCAACGAACTTGGTTACCAGATTTCTCAGCTCAGAATAGAATTAGCAATAAAAAGGTAGAAAGAGGAAATTGCAGGCAGTGTGACAACAGAAGAAGTAACAGTTGACATTTGGATATTAAAAGATGGAACAGAAAAAAAAAAAAAAAAGGCAGACTCAGCTGTGAAACTTCAGTACTGCAAGGGATGTCACGATGCTAACGGCTAGAGCTGGAAAGGTCTTTATTTCACAGAAAAGGAGGTAAGGGTGTGACTTACCAAAGAACTCACAGCCAGTTAGCAATAATTCACTAATACTTTGGGTGTTCTCTTTTCTCTGCTCTATACTGAGCTTACATAAAAAGTGGGGTGGGTCAGTATCTCTGTTAAGGAAGACCGGAAAACACAAACCTCCAAAACAGTTGAAAACATTTCATTGCTACTCAAAGAAGAAGCTATGGCAGATGCCCTCCAACAGCTTTTCCTTTCCTCCTTCTCTCTTCCTGTCAAAGCCTTCCTACCCTAAGAGACTGAAACTAGCAGATGTTCACTTTCCCAGGCTCCCTTGTAGCTAGATCATGGCCATATACCCCTGCGGGACCTGAGAGGGAGGATTCTGCACAGCTTCTGGGAAAGATGCTCCTCCCTGATTGAAAAAGGTGTGTAATGAGGAACTCCTCTTTATGCTCTGTCTTGGACATGATTGGGTAAAGATATGATGCCTGGAGCTGTGGCAACAATTTTGTGATCATGAGTAGACATGCTGACGACTAAAAAGAAATATTCTGAGGATGGTGGAGGATGAGAAGACCTTCAGTTTTTAATGACCTGTCTAAAAAGCTGAATTAACCAACCTTGAAACCAGACTTCTTGTTAGACATTCTCATTATTTAAACCACACTTAGTTTGCTAACCTGTTACTTGCAACCCCAAACATTCTTACATCACACTAAGAAAACATCTGTTTTCTGGAAACATGGATTTCTGCAGAGCCTTCCATTCTAGGCATGAAAAAAAATATGAGAGGTGAGTGCCTCTTGAAAAACTGCTTGAAAGGGAAGCAGATAACACTTGGGATCACGTTAGAAGCAGGTCAGCCTAACAGGAATTCTAATACTGTCAATACTTTTTTTCAACAGGATCTCCATACCACTAGTTCCCCAAACCAAGCATCATGATAATCAAGAGGGTTTGTTAAAAATACAGATGCCAAATTTCCTTTATTTCTTCGGAATCAGAATCTTAGAGTCCACAAGCCATTCATTCTCACCAAAGACTTCATGAGTTTCGTAGAGTCCCTGATGCCTTTACATCGCACAGTTTCTGGTCAGTGCCATCAGGTTGGCTCTCTCCACACTTCCTTATCCCTGAAACCAGCCCCGCCACAAATGCACATAGATTCCTCTCCTCTTCTCTTGAAGAGTAGTTTTCTCAACCAACTCAGCTTCCATTCCAAAAGGCTTCTTGAGATGCTCCCACACACAGACAGTCCATTCCCTGAGAGACATGCTGATGAATATGAATTTATCCATCTTATTGCATTGGTGAAAATCAGCGGAGATTGTCAAATATGGTTTCTAAGTAAAAGAAAAAAAGTGCTCTGAATTTTTGAGATAATAAGAAAAGAGAGATTCCCCTGAGGTGTCCTGAGTGTTATTCTTATTTCTCTCTTGTGGGTGAAATTTGGCCCGTGGTTCTACTGTGTTTTCCAAGTCGGTGACTTCCAGTGTTTCCTAGCCAACCATGTGAGGGAATTCGTCTGGAGCCAACCAAGGCCCGCTTCAGGGCATGGGAGAGAGTCGCGCAGGGCTGACTGTGAACAAAACCTGTGGATAAAGGGCCTCCCGCCCCCCCACGAGGGACAAGGACTTTGCCATACCCCATCCTTAGTGCTGACTGCCCTGTCTTCTTCATGAAGAAAAAAAGGCAAAAAAGAAGGGTAGCTGGCTCACTTTACACCAGTGCCAACACCCTTAGCTTGCCTTCCACCAAGAAAGGGCCTCCAAGCTAAAACTACAATCCCCAGGATCCTTTGTAGTCAGGGGTCAGGCACGTGACCTGAGTATCACCAATCAGTCACACTTAGCGAGACCTGAATGCAAATGTGGGCAGCATGAGGCATCAGACTCAGGCAAGGACATCAGATCTTTTCTGCAAGATTTGTGGCAGAGGCATCTGGCTTGGGCCAGCTGGGGCAGAGCATCTGGTACCCAGTGCTGAGGGTCAAAGGGGCTGAGCTGTGGGCCGAGGGGTCAGGGATGTTCCAGCTAGAACCCTCGCTTGCTGTGGTTGGCTGTTTTCCCGCTCTCAGTCATCCTGCCTTGCATTGCCCTGGATCTGAGGTGTCCAAGTCCAGGTCTTTGCACGTCCTAAGGATTCAGTAGCTACTTAGTATCTCATAACAAATCCCTTTCTGCTTAAGCAATTTAGATGGACTCTGTTTGCAAGGGAGAAGCTTGAGCTATTGGGGAGGCAATTTAAATATTCTCCCAAATGAAAAAGAGATGCTAATGTCTTTTTTAATGCAAGAATTAAGAGATACAACCTCACCAGTAGCCCAGAAAACATCCTTGCACCCATTCCCAATCAATAACCCTCCAGAGGTAACCATTGTTGTGATTCTTATCACTATGGGTTAATTTTATCTGGTTTTGAACTTATTAATTAATTAACTAACTAATTAATAGTAATGGAACAAATCATATATTCTAACTTCTCTTACATCTGGCTTCTTTGCTCAGCATTTTTCACCATGTGACTCACTGCTGGCCCTTCTTTTTCAATGCTGTGTCGTATTCTAGTTTCTTTCTCCACCCTCATATTGACGGACATCTGCGTGGTTTCCAGTTTGGGGCCACTATGAATGAAGCTGCTGTGAACATTCTGCGCACACACCTGCAAGTGGAATTGCTGGGTGGGGGGCTTAGGGCGAGCTTTAGCAGATATTGCTAAACAGCCTTCCAAAGGGGTCCAACCAATTTATATCCCTGCCAGCAGTGTCCGGGGCAAAAGACTTTGGCAAAGGTCTTTGTCTACTATTAAAATAACCACAAAGAGTAGGGAAGTCCCCATCTACCAGGACTGATCATAGTACAAATGATATTGATTACTGAAAGTTTGCGATGAAAGCTTCAAAGTGTATGTCTGGTATTCTATTGCAGAGACCCTGGGCTGGACAGGCTCATGTGGAAAGATTTTTGAACTTCCAGTACCCAGACTCATGGCACAGGCAAGATGCAATTACATAGAGAGAGAACAGAGCCCTCCAACAAAAGTTATGATCCTAAAAGTTCAAGTTCAGGGATGAACCTGTCACAGGGAAGGAGAAAGGGATTATTTTCCACCCTTCCCCTTTTATCCCACCAATTCCAGGTTAAAGTTCTTCCTCCCTCCATCATAACTCCTTACCCACCCCATCCAATCAATCCCCTACTAAAGAAGAAAAATCACTGGGTGCTCCTTTAGAAGGGTAGACCCTGAAGTTGTACAGACCTGGGTTGGAACCCTGACCACAGACAGGGTTAGGGGGAGGCAAGCAAGGTGACTGGGTGCAAAATTTCAGGACCAGCATTTGCTCGACCTTGAGAGTGAGGGTCTCTTTACATTTGCACCCTACGTCCTCACTTCTCTCACTCTAGTCCAGACCCTGATCCTGTTACTAATTGTAGATCTTGGATAAGTTGCTTAAGTTCTCTAAGCCACAGTTTCTTCATCTGGAAAATAGAAATAATACCTACTTCAGAGGCACTCGTCTTACAAATTGGTAGCACAGTGCTAACTAAATTCACAGGAAAGGCTCACTGAAGTTTATCTGTTGTTGTACTTAAACCCAAACCATGTTGAGTTTTGCTAACAATGCAATTGTTGGAAACTCAGGGGACTCTCAGCAAAAATTACTGAAACCTGTACCTCCTCCCCCTCCCACCCCACCCAGTTCTAGTCCATCCAGTCACGTGACGATCCTTTGCCTCAGTGTCCCCTGAACAACTCAGTTTGAGGTTAAATGAAAACTTTGACCTTGGGTGGCTGTGGCCATGATGGACATGGTGCAGCCCCCCTTCCCAGCTCAGAATCTCACATCTAACACTCTCAAGGTCAGTCTTGCAGTCTGCTTGGGGCAGCTGGTCTACCAATCTTGGGTGGGGAGAAGGGTCCAACAAATCAAGAAGATGGCTCCCAAGGTCCTATTCACCTGAAAAGCCAGAGGGAGACCCGCAGAGACAGATGGATGAAATAATTCAGAGCTTTGGAGACACATTCCAGAATAGACAAGTGTTTTTTCCCGCAGAATGAAAGTCTAAGCACCCCCACTGTCTTCAAAAGTGAAGTCTTGTTCATTTCCTTTGCAGTCCATCACCAAGGTGTGGGTGAATTGGCTCATCGTGTTCTGATCATTTTTCTCCCCGCTTCCAGCCCAGAGGGTAGGGAAGATGAGAGCAACATCTTTTACACAATCCTGGAGATTCTGTCTCTCTTCCCTCTCCATCACATATTCATGGCATTTATGTGGTATCAGCAAAATGTATGATGTGAGCTAGAATTTTTTTTTCACTTTTATATGGAGAACTTGAAACATACAAAAACAGACAGAATTATATAATAAACCCCCATGTACCCATCGCACAACTCCAACAATTATCATTTCACAATCAATCGTCTTTCGTACCCTCATTCCCTTTTCCCATCCCTATATTATTTTAAAGCAAACCCCAGACATTAAATCATTCCATCCATAAATATTTCAGCACACATCACTAAAGATAAGGACTCTCTGTTTAACACAGCCGTAATTCCATTATCACACCCCCAAATTAATGAAAATTCCTTAATGCCATCAAATACAGTGTTCAAGTTTCCAATCATCTCTGAAATGTTGTAAAAATAATCGTGACACATTGTTTTGAATCCAGATCCAAACAGGCTTGGGACTTTTAATTCATCTTTACTGTTGTTCTTTTCTCCTCTCATGGCCACCTCTCTGGGGATGATTACATCATAGATCTAAAATTCCTGCCCCAAATGTGCACATGGCTCACTTTGCTGATACCACATAAATTCCATGAATACATGATGGAGGAATCGGGAGGGGCTTAGCACACACTCCTAATTGTAGCCCATCAGACTGCTATGTGCTGGGACTCAAACTGTCGACACATCATAAATTCACAGAATTCTCAGCAGGGGGTGGGGGGCTGGGACCCTTTTGATTGCAACCTCTCAGGGAACATTGTGTTCCCGGGTTCTCTCTGCTTTGCTAATTCAGCATCCATTCTGCCAGCACAGGGAGGGGCTGGGGGACAGATTTGTTTCCAGAATGGATGGTCTCTGCCTCCAAAGTGGTTTGGCTGGCTCTATCAACCCCCACAGAGTTCCCGACCTCCCCCAGACACCCCTGCTCAGCCAGCCCAGTCATCGGCCCTTCACACACATGGCTGACGGCCCAGGCCTCTGGAGTTGCCTTGAGGGCTCAGGCAACCACCTTGATGGGGACTGTGTTGAGGGAGGCTAGGGTATATGGGAGGCGTGGGGGTGTCTCTGGCGCTGCGGCACCCCCAGAGGGGTACTGTGACTGCAGCGAGGACGCCCCCCCCACCTGTCTTCCCATACCCGATCCTCGTCGCCACCACACCTGTACTTTCTGTGAATGCATTTCTGGCAACTGGTCCCCTTCTAGACTCTGGAGCAACCCCCTCCCCAGAATCGGGTAAGCCAACCCAAGCTTCGCCTCTCAAAATATGGCCCGTGGACCAGCAGCTTGTCGAAAATGCAGAATCTCAGGCCCCACCCCAAGCCAACCGAATCAGAATCTGTGTGTGAATAAGATCCCCGGGGGATTCACGCCCATGTTCAAGTCTGAGAAGCGTGGGACCAAGGACAAGTTCCTGAGGAAAAGATGGCTGGGCCGAGAGCTGGAGAGCTGGGACCGTCTGCCCTGCCATCCGCGCCTTTCTCCTGTGCTGCCCGTGAGGACTGCTGCTTCTTAAAAATGTGAAGGCGGAGCCGAAGAGAACTGGCAACCTTGTAATCAGGACTAATGGGTCTCGAAATGGAAAATGAGGTTCTTCTCTGCCTGTGCCCAAGGGCACCGGCCCTGGCCCCCTCTCCCGACGCCCACCGGCGCCCTCGGAGATCTCTGTTCAGGGAGAACTTGCTTTTAAATGAGAGTCAATGGACCAGGTCACGAAGCTGTCAGACGCAGGAATTTCTGGTGCTCGTGACTGTTGTAATTAAAATCATCCGAGTTGACTAAATTGGCCGAAAAGGAACCAGGCCCACATGACTGCTGTTCAAAGGGGAGCGAAATAGCTCCTAATTTGTTAATTAAAAAATATGAATGCACTCCACACGGAATGGCTGTGCGTTAAATTCTATGCAGATTCTATTAGAAAACAAATAAGCTCTGTGCCCTGATTAGAGGGACCCCGTTCCCCCAAATCTGCGTGGATTTGGTCGGGCTCTTTTCAGAGGACAAATTTAGAACTGGCAAAGACCTTGCAGAGAAGTCAAATTCCTGGGGAGACTTCTCTGGTAAATCAATCCGGTAATTAAAAAAACACGCCGATAGATTAGATCTGGTCTCTGTTTCTTCATCATACTGATGAGACTGGTTCAAAGAACAGATATTTCCAGAGAGATGGGAGAGGCATTCTCTGCCTGCTCTGAAATGTGTCCACTGCGGAAACTGACAGCTTCGAGGCAGGTGGGAAGGCAGAGACCTGCAAAAGAAGGCTGAGTTAGGGAGAAGGCTGGGGCCGGAGCTGCATCTCAGTCCTGCTCGGCTCCCCTGTCTCTGCCCACCGTTTTGGATTCCCAGCCCCATCACTAAGCAACCATGGGTTGGGCTGCGGAGTCTCCGTTTCTGAGAATAAAAACTGGGTTACATGCCCTCCCAGGGCCCTGCCAGCATCGAGGTCCTGCCACAACTCAGGCCCTGAGTGTCCCCGAGACTGCCTGGCTCAAGCTCCCCACTGCTGAACAGCGATTCTCCATTCTCCAGCCCGGCCCTCTGGGGCCCAGCGCTCTGAGGCGGTCCGGGATCACTTATAGCCTGAGGCCAGATTTGCAAGGCGCTCTCCCGAGGAGTGGGGTTAATCTCCTCTGCCTCCGTGGGGTTCGTGGTTTCCTGAGGCCCAAGGTTTTCTCCAGCAAACACCAGAGCCCTGCTGGCGTACTCCCTCACCATCCCCGCCCCGCCTCCTTCCCTTCCTTCAGTGGCTGGATTCTGCTTTTCAAGCTGCTTGCCTCCTACCTATTTCCCTGTGTCTTGGGGGCATGGAGGCCATGTTGGGGACCCAACCCACAGTGGACATTTAGGCTGCCCAGAGGCCACGTGTCCCAGCACACTGGCCAGACGCGCCGTGCTGTGTTTGCACCTTTGGGCTGCTGCAGCCACTAAAGGCGTTTATAATGGCACAGCTCACCAAGCTCTCACAAGCGAGAAAGTGCTCGGGGCCTTTGATCTCACTCTCCGCCCCTGGATGGGGGCCAATCCCACCCTCTGGGGGGGGGGGGTTGGTATGCTGCCGACTCAGGGCAGCGCCTGCCTCTGAGGGCCTCCAGAACAGCAGGTTGGCGTCTGCTGGGAGCGTTTTTCTAAAACAGCAACAGCTCAGGGATGTGTCAGGATGTATTTATTTTACAGACTCGCTGGTGTTCTTTCAAGGTGTGGAAGCTGTGGCTTTGCCTTGATTGGAATGAATTATTTTAACGCCATTTAAAATTGGTTGTCAGAAAAGGCGCTGTCTAGAGGTTCTGCTCTTTTCCACCAAGAGAGGCGCTGGGGAACAGAGCGGTCAAGGAAGGGCACGCACTTGGAGTCAGGCCGACTGGGTTCAAATCGCAGCTCCACCACTTCCCGTGGCCGTGACCCTGGGCAAGTACTTAACGTGGCAGATGCTGCCAACGGCCTGCTTGCGTGCACCCGGCGCTCACTGCTCCCCTGCAAGCTAGCAGCTGCTGACTGCAAGAACCTGCGAGAAGCCTGCGGGCTTTCTCTAGCTGCGGGAACAAACGCTGCTTCCCACAGGGCAGGACTGAGGTGCCAAGCTGAGACTCCCAGGAGCAGTCTTCAGCCAACGAGGTCAGGAGTTAGAGAACAAATCCACCAACTTCCTTGTCCTTGGGTGGGACAACTCTGCAGTGTGTTCTACGGTCTCCCAGAGTCCCCCAGGGGGACTGGGTCCCAGTCGCTCACAGCAGTAACCTTCCCATCACTGCTCTTGCCCCCCCACCTCCATTCTCTGCTGGTGCCTTCTGGAAGCACTATTTTTTATTTACCACTGGCACTCACATCTCAGCTGAGGGTCTGATTCTGAGGGAAACCCAACCTAAATCACTCCACTTTTGAGTTTACCTGCCTGTAAAACTGGGGCAAAAACAGTACCTTTCTCATAGAAATCATAATGAGAATTACAAGGGATGAGGTAGGTGGAGTGCGTGCTTAGCGTGCCTGGGGTCCCAGGTTCAATCCCCAGTACCTCCATTTGAAAAAATTAAAAAAGGCTTAAAAAAAGGGATTAGGCGGGTAAGGCCCTTAGCATGGTGTTTGGCACCTAGGAAGCACTCTATAAATTTGTGAAATTAATATTATTAGCTAAAAGACTTAATAACCTAAAGATTTCTCCTTTCCATTCTCCAAGTCCTCCCCTCATAGTCCTCATCAACTCAACTCCTGGGTCCTTCGAAAATATCACAATATCCAGCCCCTTCTATGGCTTGATCTTTTGAGGTGCCATTTTTCTAGCTCAAACAACAAGATAAGAGGCCCTATACGTTAAATGTGTTCCCAGCACCCCAAGCCTGCACCTCTGCGTCTGGATGCATGGGGACCCCCGCTTCCATGTCTTCACTAGAAGGACAGAGAGCTGTTGTGCTGAAACTCTGAGACAGACACATCTGGCCTCTTGATGCTTCCATGTCCCGCATCTCCCCAGAAGCCAGCGGAGTCCTGGGCAGCAGGGAAACGCAAGCCCTGAAGTGTGGTGCCAAGTGCTGGGGAGCCTCTCCGGAGTCCTAGATCTTAACTGCCCCTTCATCTAACTCTAGCCCAAGCCAGCTTTAGCGTGTACCCAGCACACTCCCCCCCCCCAACCGCCAGAGCTCTGTTTCTCCCAACCATTGACCCTTGAGGGTGAGGCACAGGTCACCCACCGCAGTGGAGTTCTTGGTCACTTACCCTCATTCGCACTCCTGCTGACACTCACTTGGAGGGTGTTTAGTTACCTGGCGCTGCATAATCCCCATACTTAGTGGCTTAAAACAACCATGACGCATTATTTCTCTCAGGACTTTGCGGGCTGACTGGGCAGATCTTCTGTTAGCCGAGGTCTCTCATGCAGCTAAAGACCTCTGGTGGCTCAACTGGGGCTGCACTATCCAAGGCCACTATCTGTGGCCTCACTCACAGTCATGTTGGTTGTTACTGGCTGTTAGCGGCGTGGCCATGGTTCTCCTCCTCGTGCTCTCTCCACACACTGGCTTGGGCTTCCTCACAACATGGCTGCTGAGTATCAAAAGGGAACAACCCAAGGGGACAAACTCCAATGTAGAAGTGCCTATTAAGCCTCTGTTGGCATGATGCTTCTTAATGTCCCTCTGGCCGAAGCAAGTCACATGGATAAGCCTGCAGAATCAGTATGGAATCTCATCAGTACTGGGAACTGTGGTTCATGGCGGGGCTACCAATGTAACGAGCTACTACAGAGGGCTCCCATATGGCAAGGCCACCTTAATCGACCATGCACACGGTACCAACCTCTCAGGATGTATCATCAAACAAGCAAGGCTGTTCCATCATCATCTCCCCATGTAACTTACCCTGATCGGGCTGACCCACTCAGCCACAAAAAAGCCTCTGAGGTACTGGATCAATTAGGATTCTTTGGGTTGAAAGTCATAGCAACTCAATTCAAACTATCTTAAAATAGTGAATGTACTGCTTCACGTAACAAAAAAGTCCAGAGGTTGTTAGCTTCAGGCATGGCTGGATCTAGGTGTTCAAATGACATGATTAGTACTCATTCTCTATGTTCCCATTTATTGGTTCTGCCCTTCTTTGTGTTGACTTCATCATCAGGAAAGCTTCTTTGGTGTGGTTGTAAAGATACCCCATTGGCAACTCACGCTTACCTCCTCCTGCTCTAGAAACTGCAGGAGAAAGAGAGCTTCTCTGTTCAAATAGTTCCCACCAATGTCCCAGAAATAGGTCTGATTGGCCAGGCTTGTGTCACATGTCTGTCTGTCTGGTTGGCCTCTGCTAATGGGTCAAACCTAGAGCTAAGGGTGGGAGCGTCTGCCCTGGCCAAACCCTGTGCACTGAAACGGGGGAGGGTTAGCGTATGAGTCAGGATTCTCTAGAGAAACAGAACCAATAGATGTGTGTATACGTATACAGAAAGAGAGAGATTTATTTTAAGGAGTTGGCTCATGTAATGATGGAGGCTGGCAAATCCAAAATCTGCAGGGTGGAGTTAAAGAGGGTATAGCTCAGTGGTAGAGCACGTGCTTAGCAGGCACGAGGTCCTGGGTTAAATCCCCAGTGCCTCCGTTAAATAAATAAACAAATAAATAAATACCTAATTACCTCCCCCAGAAAAAAAATTTTAATTAAAAAAAAAAGAAATTAGGTAACACTGTCAGTGAAATTCTTAAATAGTAAATTCTGCAGGGTGGACTGGCAGGCTGGAGACCCAGGAAAGAGCTGATGGTGCAGTTCAACTCCAAGGGCCTGTCTGCTGGGAGAATTCTCTCTTGCTCAGGAGAGGCCAGTCTTTGGTTCTATTCAGGCCTTAACTGATTGGATGAGGCCCACCCACATTAGGGAGGGTTAGCTGCTTTACTCAAAGTCCACCGATTTAAATGTTCATCTTATTCCAAAACACCCTCACAGAAATGTCCAGAATAATGTTTGACCACATATCTGGGCACCGTGGCCTACCAAGTTGGCACCTACAATCAACTGTCACAGTTAATTTCTCCAATGACAATCAAAATGCTATTACCGGGTACAGGGAAGGCAAAAACACAAACATCCACTAGAATTACAAAATAAATAGTGGAGCTCGGCAAAGCCAGCTTCCAGACATGAGGGAAACAAGTGCATATTACCGAGTGAAAGAAACCAATCTGAACAGGCTACAGAATCGTATGATTCCACTTACGTGACATTTTGGAAAAAGTACATCTATCGAGACAATAAAAAAAAATCTGTGGTTGCCCGGGGTTAGGGAGAGGGAGTGATGAATAGGTGGAGCACAGAAGATTTTTAAGGCAGTGAAGATACTCTGTGTGATGCCCCAGTGGTGGATACATGTCATGTGGCCAAACCCACAGAATGTACAACACCAAGAGTGAACCGTAATGTAAATTATGGACTTCGGGCGATAATGATGTATCGATGTAGGTTCACTGATTGTTACAAACGTACTGCTCTCTGAAGGGTCGGGGAGGCTGTGTGTTGGGTACATGGGAAATCTCCATTTTGCTATAAACTTTAAAATGTTCTAAAAAACATAAAACCTTATAGCACAGGGAACCCTAGTCACTATCTTGTAGTAACCTATCATGAAAAAGAATATGACAAGGAATATGTGTTTGTACGTGTATGACCGATACATGCTGTACATCAGAAACTGACACAACATTGCAAACTGACTATACTTCAAAAAAAAATAATAAAATAATAAAATAAAACCCATCCATAGAAATAAAAAAGGGAGAAAAAGAGGTCAATCAAAAGCCAGATACATGTCCATGCATGTGACCAGAAGTTACTAAAGGTGCCTGGAGGTGACCCAGAGGCTGGGGCTGGGACATGAGCGAGCATCTCCCAGCCTGCTGCGGCCTGGAAGGCCAGTGTGGGTCCTCCCTCCCCAACCTGGAGGTCTTGACCTAAAGCAGCGAACTCTGTGGAGGCATCTGTGATGGACTCTATGAAGCACCTCCCAGATCTCCCCTTCCCAGCTGAGGCTTGCATTCTCCCAGCTGCTGGGGTGTCAGTTACTGAAGACCCTCAGCCGAGTCCCCTCCTAGAATATCCCCCGGCCAGCAGAGCTGGTTTCAGCCAAGGTCACGTCCCTTCCCCATGGGTAGCCAGCGACCAATGACCAGTCAGTGGTGGGGTATAGAGATCCCTGCCTTCTTGCTTCAATTTCAGAACAACTCTGCACCCCGGAAGGAAGAATCACCAGGTTCTTGCGAGACCAGAGGGTGCCTTTACCTACATTGGAGATCTTGGAAGCCCTGAGAAATGTCCCTTGGCCACAGACCACAAGTCACCGGTGTGGCAGTAACTGTGTGGCATCAGACGCAAGACTTGGCCAGAAAAAGCATTCTTCAATAGAAAGACTCCAGCTGTAGCGGAAGGTAGAGCCCCACACCCTGGGTGCCCCCTCTTTGTTGTTTGTGCTGCGAGTGTGCATGCACATGTGTATTTATGTGGTTGGAGTGAATAAATGTTTAAATCAGTGTGTCCATTAGAATTAGAGAGACTCTCCCTTCTTCTTCAAGGAATGCACTTCCCCCACCCTCACGCATCTCCCCATCCTGCAGATGGGATCTGGCACTTGACCCCCAGCCTTGTGAGTTGTACTCACCAACCTTAGCATCCCTTCCCCCATCTTGAGCCCCTCAAGGGCATCTGCTTAGTGCTGGCTACACAAGGAGTGATCAAAAACGGATGGAATGAATGAAAAACAAGGCTGGGAGAGAGGCAGTTAATTCTGGCTATGACCCCAGAGAAGACACCCTAACTGCGTCTCAGGGATTCCTGTCCCCATACAGCTTTCCTGGAGCAGTAAGAGTCCCATCATTCAGAGAGAAAACAGACCCACCTGCACCTGTCCTCCTGGACACCCTGCTCACGGTAAGCCCTCCTCCAGGCAAAGTATCTGACTTCCTCAGCACCTGGGGAAATGCTGGAGCGCAGCTGCCTGCACTCCACCCCAGCATGGAGGAGGGGTGCCCCAGGCCTCCCTCCCCACCCCTCATCCTTCTTGGCACAGGGCCTGGCAGCCAGGCTAGCCATGGAGTGCTAAGGGCGCGGCTGCCTTGGGCTGATGGAGCAATGCGTTATTTCAACCGATCAACTTATCAACGCACAGTTTGATGTGTGTTTGGGGCTGGTGTTAACCCAGGAGAAAAGCCATGGATTTTCACTTGAAATAAATCCAGGCAGAAAGGCTCACCTTGCTGAAGGCGCCTTCCCTTCCCCCACCGCAACATACTTCCCACCCAGGCCCATTCTCGGGGAGGGTCTTGGTAGGTGGGGAGATGAGGCAGGACCAGATCCTTCCTAATCCTCTCTCTTAAAACCACAGCTGAGGCAGCCAAACGTGCCTGCCCTTTTGAAGGGCCTTTCAGACAGGAGCATGTGCGTGGGGGACCTTATTTTTTTAACATCCTCCCCAGTTACTCCCCCAGAGACTCAAAGAACCGTGGGCTCCTGCCTAGGCTGAGCGTGCACAGGTCTGGGGAGACCCGTGGGAAGATGGGCTCCTGGCTGGAGAAATATTCTTCCTGCACAGAGCTGTGCCGCAGAGCCCGGGCGGGGGCTCAGGCCCCCATCCTTCTGGGGCCTGCATTCCTCGAGGGAGAAATAATTGGCCTGTCTATAGAGCATCAGGATTCAAATAAAGCTGAAAAACACATGCAGCCCTGCGAATTCTATAAATGTGGAATTACAAATGATGGCCCGCCACCACATACGCACACGTGCGCACACAGCGCTCAAGGCTGCCTCTGCGTTTTTCTCTGATTGTTTCCCAGATCTACCTGATTCAAATAAGCCCACTCTCATTTGAACTGGAGGCAATCAGGGTGGAAAATAACCCTATGCCGTTGGTGCAGGTCCAAAGTGTCACCATTTGGCATCCTGACACGGCCGATGTCCCCATCAGCTGTTCAACGTCAGCCAAAGGGGGCCTCCCCCAGCCAACAAATCAGAGATTTCATTAACCAGCAAAGCCTCCCGGAAGGATGGGCGACCTCACGTGGGCCTCCCCCACCCCCTCCCCTCCCCCTCCCCCTCCCTCCTGCTACACAAACAGGCTCGCAGCCACTAGATTGGATTCAGATCTTGTAGATGAAGAAATTCAGATACGACAGCGGCGCCTCGCCAGACCCCAAGCGAGGGCCGAGCCCCGCACGGCAGCTGGGCTGCCTTGGTAATAACCACTCGTAATATCTGACAGAAAGAGCCCACGCTGGTCATCTCCGATCCTGCCACATGAAAAGAAGCATTACACCGGCCTCTTGGGGGCCGGGGCTAGGGGAGAGGCTCCGCACAAATCAGAAACATTTTCCACGAAGCTGCTATTCAAGGGCTGGAAAATCAACAGGGGCTGTTTTCCTGACATCCTGGGAGCTGCTATTATTCTCCGGGCAGCGCAGCTCGCAGAACGCAGCAAGGCCGGCTTAATCCGAATTCGCTGAGCGTTTGGCATTTCTGAGCTCAGAAGCCTTGGACGGGTGGGAGGAAAAATCCATGCTGGCTTGGGGGGTGGGGTGGGGGCCGCTGAAGGACTCCAAAGGGGTGACATCCAAAATAGTTAACAACTGGGACAACCTGGGCCTCGGTTATTCAGAATGAGTGCTAGCCTCAGCCCTGGGGGCTTGAGCTGTGTCAGGGCAGCCAGGGTGCGGGGTCACTTGGGACAATTAACGCAGAAGCGTTTGGAATCTATGCCCTGGTCCAGAAGCCCCTTCTTTAGCCAGGCTTGGGGGTGCCATAACACCTCATCCTTTGGTGCCCAGGACAGCCCTTCCTGAGCCACCTTCCTGAACCAAAAGCCTTCAGACGCAGGGCTGTGCCCTTGCAGAGACAAGAATTCTGTGACTAGATCTTCCAAGGTCCTTGCCCACCTAAAGCAGAAAGTTACAACTGGCCATTCCCAGTGTGTTTCTCCAAGGCTGAATTTTAAATTTTGAGCAGTTCTAGACACTTTCAACCACCCATGACAGACACCCAAAGGGATGGATGGCCTTGCCAATGCCCCACTTCCCTCCCCCCACTCCAAGTTTTGTCCTTCTCATCTTGTCATTTCCACAAGCATTGTCCTAGCCAAGAAAAAAGGGCTAGACTCCCCCAGCCCTGTTTCTCTCTCTCCAGCCCCTTGCTCCCAGCCCCTGTCTCCTCCTGACTTAGCCTCCAACACCTATCGTGGTCTTAGGGGTGACAGTCACTTAGGGACTTTGGGTCCCCAAGACCTTGCCTTTTTTGGTATAAAGCAGCTTTGCTGTCAGGGACCTTGTGACATGTCAGCGAGGTGAGGTGACCTCTACCCAGTGGTCACCTTGGTTTTAAAGCAACAGACATTGAGCTGGTAAATAACTGTCTACAAGGACACGAGTGGTGTAAACCTCATGGGCTGGGATGGAAACAAATGAGGTGTATGCAATTGACCTCACTTCACTCTTATGCAATTTCCCCACTGGTAAAATCAGGCCAATGAGGCTTCTCTGTGCCTCAGTTTACTCATCCAGGAAATGGGACGGATCTACACCCTACACCCTAGGGTTACTGTGAGGATTAAAGGATGTTGTATGCGAATGTGAGCCCTCTAAGCTATTAAAACAGAGACCTCAAAGGAGCCCCCAAAGAGCCTGAACCCCTGCACAGCTAAAATGCTCTCTCTGCCAAACCTGTTCCCTGGGCGGGGACACAGTCCGCCCGAGTTTCCTTGGTTGGCATTGCCGGAGTGCAATTTTTTGAGGACAACACAGCCCCAGCTCTCAAGCAAGGACCCGCCACAAGACAGCCGCGTCACCTCAGCATTTCTATAAAAAGATTGCTCGGGCTCCGGAGCCTGGCTGACAGGCAGGACTGGGAGGGTGTGTGCGTGTGTGTGCAATGAAATGCTCTCGGAACAGCTGGCCTCGTCCAGGAAGCCACGCTCACCCTAAAGCCCCCAGCCCCGCTGGCAGGGAGGGGGAGAAATGCAAGGAAGAGAAGAGAGGCACAGAGAAAGAGAAAGAGAGAGCGAGAGCGAGGGGGAGATGGAGAGAGAATGCTGAAGAATGGGGCTGAGCAAAGAAATGTCTGCAGTGCGGATCTGTCGCTCTGCGCAGCCAACACAATGGACCTCTGGGTGGGCTCAGAGCGCGCCCCCCCAGCCCCCACTCCCCCCCCTCCCCGGCCTCCTGCCTGTGACACAGATAAGGACCTAGAAGACGGCTCAGAGCTGCTGCGTGTGCCCTGGGCCAGCCAGCAGCGAGGCCAGCCTGGTGTGAGTGGCAGCAAAGATAAACGGCGGCCGCGCGGGCATTGACCGCCCCCACACAAAGGCCGCCTCTCCCTGGGTCCCTCTGAGGCCCAGATGGTCAGGGAAGCCCTTTCCCGCCTCACAAAGAGGATCGCTGCGTGTCTTTTTCTTTTAAAATGGCATAAAAAAAAAAAAAAAGACATTGCTCACAAAGGACCTGGATGAAAAATAAACCCTTAAAAAAAAAAAAAAAAAAAAAAACCAGCCTCTCCGCGCTCAGCAGCCCGGCATTTCTTCCGACTGTCAGACTTAGCAGATTGCTTTCTGGAAAGAATCCAATTGGCAAGACCTGCCGCTGTGCAAATGAAATTTTAAAACCCCGCTCCTTGTTGCACTCAAAGAGCTTTTCTCTCTCTGCTTGTTCGACACGGCCTCGTAGAATTATTCTCTTGTCTCTCGTTGTATCGGAAACTAATATTCCCCCCCACAACCCGACCCGCTTTCCCGCCCCGCATGAGGGGTCCTCACCCCAGCTGGGGATTTGGGTAATCAGGGGCGCCTGGAGCACCACTCCAGACCCCCATCTCGATTCTCCACCTGTGTTTCATCTCACAGAATCACCTGCTAATTAGGAGAGAGACCCGCTCCTGAAGAGAAGAAACACTTCCGGGCTGCCCTCCTCCCTCCCCGACCCCCCCCCCAACTCCATAATGAGATAAGTGTTTGGGGGGTGAGGGAGGATGGATCGCGCGCGAGGACGTTCTTCACACACCAGGCTTGACACCCGTCAGGCCCGTGACACCCGCTCTGTTTGGCTGGCGTCCCCCTGGTGAAAAGTCAGCGGAAAAAATAGCCACAGGACTTGTCTGGGTTTGACAAGCTGCCTCGGCGCGTGATGAACTTGTAGCGAGGAGGCAGCGGGTTGTGTCAGAAGAGTCCCAGGCCTGGGAGCCAGGCGACCTGGGCTCCAATGCTGAGGCTGCTCCTAAGAGCAGCATCCCGGGCACCGGGCAAGGCTCCAGACACGTGTTCTGTTCTGCTTCCCTCTGTGCTCGTGCCGTCTGGGGCGGGCGCCGGTACTAGAGAGGTAGGCAGGAGTTGGTCAAAACATTGCCTCGTGCTGAGTTGACGTCTCTGGCCCCCATTCCTCACCCCCTTTTCCTCCATGCCCTTCACCCTGAGACTTGGCAGCTCCTCTCACTAAAGGGCCAAAGTATGTTCCCCACCCTTTGACTCTGGGTTTGACCCTAAGACCTGCTTTCGCCTATTGACTCAGGCAAAAGTGACAGGGCATCCCCATACATACATTGTCACCACCTAGGCCTCTAGAGGCATAGCGAGGCTCCTGTTACCCTCTGTGTCTGTGCATCCCACAAGAGATTCCGCTAGTGGCCTGCTCCCCCCTCCCGCAGTGAGTACGTATGAAGCAGATCCAACTTATAAATGCCCTTTGGGTTGATAATACCCCTCCCCGCACTGATGGCTGCCCTCCTTCCAGTTTTTGAAAAGAAGGTACCCACTGTAGCAATCCTGAAGGATGGCTGTTAAATTCCATCCTTGCCCTATTAGCAAGGGCGTTAACACCTCATTATTCATTCATTTACCACTCACAAATTTACTGAGTACCTATTGTGTGCTAGGAGCGTGGCCAAACACCCCCAGGAAGAAATACAGGCTGCTAGGCAACGCCATCCCTCAGTAAAGAAAGTCCACCATCAGTGGATCCATCAGTCTGGAAGTCCTGATTTCCTCAGTCAGAAGATATTAAGAAAAGAAAGCGAAAAAAACGAGGCGAGGCAAGGCAGTCAGGTAAGCAAGAAGACCTCAAATGTAAATGATGGCGTACTGATTTGAGAAACGGTAGAATGGGGAAAGGCAGTGTGTGCCGCAGGGGCAGGGCAGACCATTCTCTGTTGTGCTGCAATGTCCCGGGCGTTGAACCTGAGTTTAGGGTTCAAAGCCCAAAATATTGGAAAAAGCCCCCAGCATCGCTTTGTTTTCGATGATTCACAAGGCCTGGCTCGAGTCTCCAGGTGATGTGACATGCCCCATGTGGGCCACCGAGAGGTCCCCCAAGAGGTTCACCACCCAAGAGCCTTCCTGACAGTGGGGGCCATGCTGTCATTCCGGACGTGGAGCCAGCTGCTTGAACCATCCACGCCAGGCCTTCAAAACCCATCAACCTGACAGTTCAAATGGCTTGGGGAAAGTTCAAATGCCTGGCCACGGAGTCCCCCAGAGAGGGAGGGCCAAGGCTGGGGAAATGTCACACCCAGAGCAGCGGCTCCCACCCTGAGGAGCTCTGGTGAGTCACAGCAGACGGAGGGGAGGCGATGGCAGAATGCCAGGCCGATTCTGAGCAGGCGTCAGTGTTCAAAAGCGGCCAGATCAGAGAGGCAGGAGGCGAATAGCCCGGGGCCAGAACTGGAGCCGGTCAATCCGCTGGGAAAAGGCCAGCAGACTCGGGGAGGGGCCCAGCCCCACCCAGGCCCCTGAGACCTAAGACAATGCAGGTTGGAAGAGCCAGGGGCTCCTGCAGCCAGGGTGGGAAGGTTCAGGCGGAAGACCACACTTGCTGGGGCTTTTTAATGTCCAGGTGGAAACTCAGAGAGAATGTTGCACAAACCCTGCTAGCTGGTGGGGAGATGGCTGCAACTATTTTGCTAGGCTGGGCTTCTGCCGACTGCAGGGTAAGGTCCTGGGCTGTGCCTGGAGGTAGAGCCCCTGACTCCTCAAGCCTGGGCAGGGCAACCCCCGTCTTCCTCTATAGCACGCCTGAGTCTCAGTGTCCCAGCAAGACCTTCCCAGGGCTTGTGAGACAACAGCGAGAGCCCAGACATATTTAGTGCTCACAGGTACGCTTGGCATACTTTAAGACTGGGTAGCAAATAACTGCAGCCTCGAGTTCCCCACTCTGAGTTCTTCCCACCAACCAGCCTTCCCTAGACACGCCCCCCCCGCCCCCAGGACCCATGGACTTCCAAGCAAACCGGCATGTAAACAGGTAAACAGTTAATACCCACAGCACAGGGACCAGTGTCCGTCCTGATTGGCCAGGGACTGTGCCCTACCAGTTGTCTAATGTTTTCAACATTCCGCCGATATATGGAGAATGCCAAGTGCGGTGTCCTGTCCTGTTAATCATGGCCTGGCATGTACAATAGCTGTTCCCCACCAAGGGACAAATCCTACCCCAACAGCTAACACAGACGGGATGGCATCTCCTCCATCGCAGCCCTTCTGAAGGACCATAGCACACCCCACCCCATCCTGGTCTCAGACCCCACTAGATGCTTGGATCTGTGACCCAGGATTTTGCTTATTAATTTGAACCTTGACAATCCTGTAAGACAGCGGTAAGCATCACGCAGCTTGCCTACATTTTCATATGGCCCCTGATCTAACTCACGGGCAGAACACTAAAAGTATTAAAGAAACAGATGCCGCTCCCTTTTATTCACTTGCACGCATCGAGATGCCTTGCCTAAGCTGAGCAATTCCAACCAGCATGCCTGTCGTCACCTGTCCCAGCCTTGCCTGCTGCCCTGACCCCCGGGGGTTTATGGGAGAATCTGTTGTGCTGTCTTAGGACCCTTTAGTTCATGTCAATTCAAGTACTTCCGCCCACTTCCTGCCTGAAGGCATCTGTCTGATGGTCCTGGCCCTTTGGGCATGACAGATGATGAGAAGAATGTCCCCAGGGAAGGTGGCTCAGCTCCTGGGCCCTGGTGGGTGGGTCACAGCTAGGACAAGTCCACTTCCAGGGGCAGAGCTTCTCAATTTAGTGGCTTCTCACATCCTCAAAGACAGTCACCACTCTCACTCTCACCTGACCAGAGCTGGCTTCCTGGACAGAGAGACTTTGGGTGGAGGATGCTGGTGCTGGGGCTGGCATCTTCTTGGAGCAGGATGGCCCCACCACAACTCTGGGGGCTGGGATCCGGCTGCATTCCCGCCAGGCCCCTCTTGGGGCAGAGATGGGCAAGATCTTTGGCCACTCAAAGGCTCATGTGGAGACCAGATACCTGGCAGACGGCTTTCTCCTCCAGATGAAGTCAGCTACAGGGACAGTTAGGAGGGAGTCGTGGGGAGCAGCGTTGGTAACACCCAGCAAGCCAGGGAATCACACCCTGCTTGTCAGTGACTGAGTCAGGGGCATCCCCCTGTGGAATAGCTGACACTGTGTCCACTTCTGAGCTCTTAAGCATCTCTTAAGGTTAAGGACAGATGCTTCCACAGCTTATTCAGGGCTGCAAAGGCCAGGGGTCCCTACTCATTCAACTTGAGGAAATAAATCCAGGCACCATTCAGGTAAATGTCATGTTTAGAGGAGAATAGAGAAGCTGAAGGGGCCAAGGGCTTTCCGATGGTCTTGAACTTTCTGAAGCACATCTAGAGGACAGTCTTCAGATTACTGGGTAAATAGTTCTTGATTCTTTCAATCATTAATGGAATGACATTGGGCGCCAACTACATACCAGGCGCCATCTGAGCCCAGGAGTCTGTGATCATTGGCCAGGGCAGAATTGACTTTTGCTAATTTGAGCAGGAAAGTATGAATCGCAGAATCCTTGGCAGGGCTACGGAAGCAAGTTCTAGACTGAGCTCAGGAGCTACTAACACCCCAAACCACATCGTGGGAGAGGGCTGCCAAGGCTCTGTCGTGCTGAAGATCGAGGTCAGAAAGCCACTGTATTCATGTGAGTCAGTGCCCGCGTCCGAAACTTGCTGAGTTCTCTAACTGATGAAAACCAAAAACATCTCCAAAACTCTGGCTCCGTGTCACACAAGCCAACACACTGTATTTGCCACAAATAGTGAACAAGACAGACCCAGTCCCTCTTCCAGGGAGCTTACCTCCTAGCTGAGGAAATGGACATTAAACATCCAGTTACCTAACTAGTCATCTGCGGAGGAGTGGGATGAGTTCAGAGAAAGACACAGGTGCAGCCTGAGGCTGGCTAGGAGTAAGCTTGCCTGAGAGCACCCTGCGAGACTATCAAGAAGCCGGCAAACCCGGACGTAATAGTAACAGCTACCAGTTACCTGGTGCCGCCTGTGCACCAGGCACCAGTCAAAACACACTTCATCGATTAACTCATTTCATCCTCATGACACCATATTCTTAGTATCCCCATTTTCAGATGAGGAAACTGAAGCTTGGAGAAGTGATGTAACCGTCTTGTCCACAGCCGCACAGCTAGTAAGTGGTAAAGCCATTTCAAATCCAATTTCAAGCCCAGATTCAAACCCAGAGGGTCCACGCTGCAGGGTCGGCCAGTTCAGCCCCTCTGTTACACTGTCCCTGCCACAAAGCAGGGGTTTGGGGCCACACGGCAGGGGGCTTTGCATATCACAGGGAGGAACTTCCGAAAGTGTTGTTAAATGTAAAAATTTAATTAACACTGTAAGGCAGAGTTCAGTCAATAGCAAATGAGCACAGTAGTGGAAATATGCTCAAGGGGTTTGGAGCAGAAGCTGTGGGTGCCCTGCTCCTGTCCCGTCACTCTTACCGTGTTATTTGCATGCGGTCCTAACTCCCAGCTGCCAGCACCCACATCTCTGCCTGAGGGCTTCTCCAGCCACCAAAGCCTGCTCTGCCCACCCATTCGGCTGGCCAGAAACGCCAGGGAATTACCACCACTCCAGGGGCAGCTCTCAGCCGATGACTGAGGACAAATGGCCCGGCTCCCTCACCCCTAGCGGGGGGCACAACTACACGTGCTCCACAATGATTCTCAGACTTTCCCGGTTGGGGTCCAGCCTCAGTCACCCACAATGGTAAGTGGCTTGTGCTACACCCTGTCTTCTCTTCCTCGTCCTGTGTCCCCAGGCCTACCAGTACTTCCTGGGGTCACCTCCCACATAAATCACTTCCACTCAAGTCCCTGGCAGAGGAGGTGGGATTGAGGATAGATGTAACTCCACCTAGGACCCATGTGAGGTGGAGCGTCTGAAGTAACCTGGACGTCATCCATGCACGCCTTGATCTGTGTCCTTCCCCAGCAAGGGGGCTGTCATAGCACATGGTGCTGTCCTAGGGTCACCTGCCCCTGGTAGAATGCTCCGCTTACTCCCACATCCAGCCAGGCTGCCTCTGTGAAGGGCACACTCTGATTCCTTTTCAGGGCTCTGTTTCAAGTTGGGACTTCACTCCACTCTCTCCAGCAAAGGTCACTGGGAAAATGTCACTTAATGTGGCCACTGCCAGCTTCCTGGCCCTCCTTCCATCACTGCCCCCACAGCTGAGCAGAGGGGCAGGGACACTTAGCTCTACTCTCCCCAGCTGAGCCCTCCAGGGGGGACACATGAGACCCACAGTGGGGCAGATTGATTTTTCAAAGGTAGCTGCAAATATATATATATATATATCTCATCCCCTCTGCTCTCTAACACCGTGACTGCCACTCTTCCCACCACTAGTCCCTCCTCTTGAATCTGAAGGGGCTGATGACTCTTCTGACCAATATATTATAGGAGAGATGATGCCACGTGACTCCCTATGTTAGGTCATAAAAGGATCCAGCTTCTACCTGCTTCTCTCCTCCTCAGAAGCTCATCCTGGGCGCCTGATCAGCTCCTGAAGAGAGTTCACACAGAGGCAGCAAGGAGGGGGGCTGCGATCCCCCAGCTGACAGCCAGCATCAGCCACCAGACGTGTGTGTGCACAAGTTTTCAGATGGCCGCAGCCGTCAGGGCTTCCAGCTGAGACCCAGACACTATGGAGCAGAGACAAGCCATCCCCACCTGCCCTGTCCAAACTGCTGATCCACAGAATCTGCGAGCATAAGAAATGATGATTGTTTTAATCCACTAAATTGTGGAGAGGGAGGGCGCGATTTGTTATACAATCATAGTAACGAAAACACTAAGCTGCTGAGATCCAGCCACGTGGACGAACCTGGAGGACATGATGCCAGGTGACATAAGCCAGACACAGAAAGACAAATATCTCCTGATATCACTTATATGTGGAATCTCAAAAAGTCAAAGACATAGAAGCAGAGAGATGAATGGTAGTTACCGGGGGCAGGGAGGTGGGGGAACTGGGGAGATGCTGGTCATGGGGCACAAAGTTACAGTTATGCAGAGAGCCAACGTACAGCATGATGACTGTAGTTAATAACACTCTATCACAGACTGGAAATGTGCCAAAAGAGTAGATTTCAGGAGCTCTCATCAAAAAAAAAAAAAAGTAATTACATGCAGAGATGGTTGCGTGAATTTGTGTGACTATAGTAACCATCTCACTCTGCATGTGTATGTATATATCAAATCATGTTGCACACCTTAAATATATACAATTTTTATTAAGAATTAAATTAAGCGAAATTAAATTTTAAAGTAAAATAAAACAATAAGCTTCCTGAATTCCCAAGGTTGGCTTGGCTTTTATTTGGGTTTGTTTGACATTGGTCTGTCCCTGTGAGGACAACGGCGAGAGGACATCCTGTGTCAGGGTTCCAGCACCCCCACGCCTGCCCTGACACCATCCCCGACTCCCAGGTCTGAGGGAGCCTGCCTGCTGTTTCTACAGGGACATCCTTCCTAAGAGCTGGGGACAGCGGTTTGTCGGATGGTGATGGGCCCACCTGGGGAGACTTACAGCCCCGCCTTGGTCTCTTCTTTACTTCTGACAGTAACCTCATGGCAACACCCCATCCAGGGACGCCGCGTCCCTTCTCCCACTGGGTCCCTCATGCCCCATAGGCAACTTGGCAAATTCAGAGAGCCCGCCACATCTACAGAAGCAAAGCCTCATGGTAGGGAGGGCAGGTGTCTGCGGAATTTATTTTTTCGGTTGTGTAAGTTGGGTCCCTCTAGGGTTCGCTCAGATGTTTTTAATCTCCCTTTTGGCTGTTCCCATCTGCACGGTCCACTCAGGCTGGAAACACTCTCAAAGCGGCGATGTTCAGTCCAGGGTCCAGCCCAGCCCCGTGGACAGATGGCGCTTTAATGGTGACAGTGGCAGTGACACTGACGTTGAGCAGCCTCACTAACCCATCACCCTCCCCACGCACACCTGGCTAGGTAAGGGGCCGCCGGCGGGAAGCTGCTCCCCTGGGTTTCTTCCAGCAACTGGTGGCAGGAGCTAAAATCTCCATGATCGCCCACTAGGAAGCAAAATCATTAACTCTTTTTGAAATTGCTTTTTGCTTGGGGGCTGGATGCCACTAACCAGCTGTGTGACTTTGGGTTGATTCTGTAAACTCTCAAAGTCTCATGCTCCTTATGTGTAAAATATGGCTGGCATCCACCTCAGAGGGTTTGTGAATGAATTAAATGAGGTAATAGCACGTGCTTGCCGAGGACTCACTGTGTCCCAGGAATGACGCCACACCCGGTACGTGCAGTCAGTCACTTCAGTCCGGAAGCCTGAGATACAGTTCTGCCGCCGTAAGCCTAGCTGGGCTCCAAGAAACTACACAAAGGATTTGCTTGTGATCAACATTAACTCTGCTAAAAGGACTTGAACCAAGTGACTAATCAATGGAGACAGGAAACTGTCTTAAAAACAGATTTGTTTTCTTTGTAGTATGGATTTCACGTGACACCAGGAGGTCCGCCTTGGTTTTGGCCCTCGAGATGGCAGTGTAGAGAGAGCACTGACTTAGGGGGGTGTAACAACCTGGCCTCTCCTTCCACGTGGGTCCTATAGCAGCCACAGGATTGGGATTCCCCAGTGGCTTCTCCTGATTCGAGGGACACAATCCAAAGCCTACACCACGGCCGCAAAGCCCTGTGAGAAGCAGCTCCAGCTCTGTCCCCAATCCCGTTTCACCTCAGTCTCTCTGACTTCTTTGCTGTTCTTCAAATGGGCCAAACCCACACTTGCCTCAGGGCCTTTGCCCTTGCTGTTTTGCCTGAAATACTCTCTCCTCTCCCACCAGCAGTCCTGGGCTCACTCTCACTTATCCAGCCCTTGGCTCAAATGGCCTCCTCCATCATCTCTCCCCTTAACGTGCTCTTTTTCCTTTAAGTACTTATCCTGACATTATATTGTGTCTTTTACATGTTTACTATCTGTCTCTCCTCATTAGAATGTAAGCTCCCTAAAGATAAGGATTTTGTTCTTATTCACCGTTTTATCCCCAGAATCTAGACTAGGACCTGACACATACTAGGTGCTCAATAAAAATATATGGATGCACTCAGAACTTTTCTCAAATGTCCACCTGACCTTTCAGTTCATTGAAGGACTCCCTTTGGTCCTAAGGGTAAAGTTTCCCAGAGCCCATCATGATCTGGTCTCTACATAACTCTAGTCACCTCCCCACCCTGTCCACTCCCACCACCAGCACACGCTCACAGTCCCACCACACACACATACACACGAACGCACGCACGTAACTACCCAGATAGACAAATACATGGTCATGGAACACAACAACATACCCATGGGCACGTGCAGAGACCCAGAGATATACACAGACACACAGACACAAACATGCACACATACAACATACACAGACGTGTCTACAGACATACACAGGCACACCAGGAGGACACATACCTACATACACACAGACACAGACAGACAGACACGTGCAGACTCACACAGAGACAGACACATGTGCAAACACACAGAGAGACCCAAAGAGATATGTGTATAGAGACACACACACTTTCTAGCTGACAGTTCCATAGACACAGCACTCTCGTGCTCACCTCCAGGATTTTACCTTTTTGCACGTACCACTCCTTCTACCCAACTGTTCCCTTCTGGACAGCTCGTACTCCTGCCTCAGCTCTCAGCTCTGATGTCATTCCCCACCCCCGACCCAGAGAGTCAGTATAATGTGGTGGTAAAAAGTCCAGACACTGGAACCAGATACCAGAGTTCAAATTCTGGCCTTGCTGCTTGCTAGCTGTGTGCCCTCAGACAAGTGACTTAACCTCTCTGAGCCTCCGTTTCCTCCTCCAGTAAACTGGGCTGTAATGATAATAGCACCTACCTCACCTTTGGAGTTAATCCATACAAAGTGGCCCAGAGTGAAGATGAATTAGCTATTATTGTCATTTCCTGATCACCCCAAGCCTGGATCTGGTACTGCCCCCAAGTTGTCCTTAGCATCCATACAGCTCTCTCTGTGTAGGGCGAAGCCATCTGCACTGCAGGCGTGTGTTTATTGTCTTTCTCCACAACGGGCCTGGGAAGCCATGGAGGGCATCCCTGCCCTCAGGGCCCCGGTGCCCCGCCCAGGGCCTGCACAGCAAGGTGCTCAACGCATAATCCGTGAGCTTGAGCATGCCCTTGAGTGGGCTGCCCTGGGGTGTCTCTTTCTCTTCTGTAAAGTAAGATCATTAGACTGGAAGTTTCCTAAGGCCCTTCTGGGTCAAATGGTCTGTGAGTCTTCAATTCCATGCCTGACCCCCTGTGCTAAAAAAAAAAAAAAAAAAAAAAAAAAAGACAGAGAGAGAAAAAAGAAAAAAAAGTTCTTCCCTTATTATACCAAAACTATAATTGGTATCTCCGTGAAAGCTCTTTCAACTCTTCCAGATCTTTTCCAAAGGGAATGTGCCAAATGACGGGCATCAAGGGCCCTTAGAAATGAGTTCAATCCTGACCTTTCTCTGAGGAGAGGACCGAGGCCCCGAGACTGGGGCTGGCTCACTCAAGGTCACTCAGCAAGCGAATGGAAGACCCGGGGCCATGATTCAGGGGTCATGGTTCACTGCACTATTTTTTCCACACATACATTAAAAAAAAAAAATGATTCGGGGGAGATTCTTTAGCAAAGGCAGCTGAGTGAAAGCTAGCAAAATTTGGATGGGAATTTAAGAGAAAGGATGAGTCAGATCTCTTTAAAGTATCACTCGCTGCTTCTGCTGTGACACTACATAAAAATAACACTAGCTAACTGGCTTAGTGAATTCTTGCCACCAGCCAGACACTGCCTTAAGCATTCGACACATTTTTTTCTCCTTTAAATCTCTATAAACAATGCTCTGAGAAAGGTACCCATCTTACAGATGAGGAAACTGAGGCTTAGAGAGGAAAGCAACTTTCCCAAAGGTACCCAGATATAAGTGGTAGAACCAGGATCTGAAGCCATGTGGTGTGATTACACCGCCTGGTTCCTGACTGTGGCATCATCCTATGTACCAGCCCCATAGCTCAGAGTGTTATCAACACATCTTCTTAAATTCAGTTAACATCCCTAGACAAACTGATGCATTTATCAGAAACAAATTCATGCAGCCAAGTTTAGGCTGAGCATCTCTGTGCTGTAACTTTCCTCTTGTTTTTCCTTTTTTTTTTTTTTGCAATGACTTGATGTGTAGACAATGTGTCTCACAGACATGATGTGGAAGTGGGAAGTGGATTACAGAAGATACCAGGGGTCAGTCAGCTACTGCTGGGTAACAAGGCACCCGAACTCTCAGCAACATATGACCATAAGCATTTATTCTCATCACCAGGGTCTGAGGGTCAGAGGGAGTGGCTCTGTTGCAGCTGCACAGCTGCAGATTGGCTGGTCTAGGCTGCACTGGACTCCAAGCTCTGGGTTCAGGTCAGGCTCACAGAGCTCCTTATTCTTCTGAGACCAGCTGGCTCCCTGGGGCTCATTCTCTCATGATGATGATGGAAATGCAATAGGACAGGGGCCAACTCTTGACACCACTTAAGGCTTAAGCCTGGAACTGGCATGGCATCATTTTCATCTACATTTCAATGGCCATGGCAAGTTACACAGCCAAGTTCAGCATCAGTGGGATGGGAAATAGACTCCTACCTTGAACGGGAGGCCTGGCAGTGGCAGGGATAGAGTGGGGGGTGAGAAATTGGAAGCAGTTATACAGTCTACTGTGGGGTCATTCAAAAATTCAGCAAGATCTGATCATCAGCATGGTTTTATTTTATGAAGATGGGTGAGAGAGGGAGGAGGAATGACGGAGACTGGGGTTACCTATATTTCAAATTCTGGAACAAGATGCCCCATTTCATCTTGAATTCAGGCCCAAGGTTTCCAGGGGGTGCTGAGAAAGGGAGGGAAACTTCTGGGTTCCACAGAGGATATGGGGACAAGTGACCTCCTCGGATGTGTTCCCAGACCATGCACATTACAACGGTTATCTCTGTTAGCTCAGACACCTGTTCAGTGAGCAGCCTGTGTGGCATGAAGGGCTGCGGCCCTAATCACTTCCAGGATGCTCACAAGGAAAGCGGGTGGGCAAACGCAGATGACCCAGACGCCTCCACGCACCTGAATGCCAACCAGATGGCCATGCTGCCTCCTGTGCTGGCACCTCTCCGCTCTGAGGCTGCAGCGTCTGCTCTTCCTCTTCCTCTGTCTTGGGCTAGTAAAGGGACAATCCCACCCATGCAGGGCTGGAAAATGGGGTCAAGGGGTTGGCTGAGCTCTCACTGCCTCTCATCCACCTACACAAACAAATCACTTTCTCCATCAGGTCTCAGTTTCCTCACTTGAAATGACAGGTATAAAATCCCCTTCCCGCCCTGCCCTGTGGGCTGTAGGGGGCAGCAGGGTACATCGGGGGTGGAGATGAGAGTCTGGAGCCAGATAAGTGTGATGAGGGTGGTTCTGCTCCCGGCCTTGGAGGCGGGCCGGCCGGAACCAAATCGCAGCCTCGCCACCG
Organism: Camelus bactrianus; assembly: GCF_048773025.1. Taxonomy (NCBI): domain Eukaryota; kingdom Metazoa; phylum Chordata; class Mammalia; order Artiodactyla; family Camelidae; genus Camelus; species Camelus bactrianus. The sequence continues at coordinate 30,982,939 of NC_133575.1, forward strand.
TCCAGCCAGATAGTTTCTCAAGCCTCAGTCTTCTCATCAAGAATATGGGCACCATGATGAGACCTACCTCAGAGGAAGGCTGGAAGGAGGGTTAAACGAGGAAATTTTGGACAGTGGCTAGAACACAATAACACTCTGAAACTTGGAGCTATTGTTACCATGTGTTTCTTAGACTTTTGATGCTTGGGTCCTGTTATGTTTTGGCAAGCCTTGTCTGCCGGGGGAGGGGTGACCCTGCTCTAAACATCTCACATCAGCCCTGCCAAAGTGTAGCTTTGCGAGTGGGCCCCCCAGAAACCCATTCATTCATTCATTCATTCATTCATCCCTTCAATAATTTTTATTTATAAAATATCTGTGCCCACAACCAGTCCAGACACTGAGGGAAATATGAAGAAATGTGAAACACAACTCGCCTCTCAAGTAGCTCCCGGTCGACCTGGAAATCAATGCCTTTACTTTGAGTCTAGTGCAAAAATCTGAGAGACAGGAGGGTTCTAAAGCCTCTTGGCCCAACTCTCACCTAAGGAAAGAAGCACCTCTACCCTATTCCCAACAGATGCAGCCTCTGCCGAAATAAACCGGGTGACAGCTTAGGGCCTGAACGTTCAGGAGGCCAGATCGTTTCAGTTCCAATTGTGAGAAGAAAAATCTCTCTCTGACTTTAAGCTGAAATTCAGCTTCCTGTGACGTCTGCCTTCATGTTCCCTAAATGGTCCCTCAGACAAGTCCTCACCATCCATCTCCAGGTGCCAACTCCTGCCCACAACGTTCTTTTAGTGTAAGATGTGTAGGGGACGTGACAGGACACAAGATTGATTAATTTGCTAAATCTGTGCTTTTCTGGGATATTCCGCGGAACACTAGTTCTGCAGGGCTTAAGGAAGTATGGGTTCCAGTAAAATACATCTGTTATTCCACTTGAGAAACTCTAGGTAAGCAAAGCCCAGTTTCTGTTACTGATAGATACCACCTCGAACCTTATAACAGAATCATTGTTAAAAAAAAAAAAAAAAGAATCATTGCAAAAAGGTGCTATGGAATGCAGAGAACCCCCAAATCTTTTGATCCTAGGACTGGACTCTGCTCATGGAGCATTTCCCAGAGACAGTGTTCCTCAGAGAGCTCTTCGAGGAAAAGTAAGTCAAAAAAATAATAATAATCTAGACTGCGAGCACACATGCAAGACAGACCACTCTGAGTTGAATGGTGTAGCAGAAGCCATCACGGTCCGCCCGCCCCCACTCGGCACTTAACATCTCCGTGCCCATGGCCTTGACTTCTTATTGCCAGCACTACATATCTGCCTGAGAGCTTTCTGGCTACTGGAGCCCACCATGCCTAAGACAAAACGGCAGCAGGCTGGAATTCCTAGAAATCTAGCGACCCCCACTCCCCCAGAGCAGCTGTCAACCAATGACTGACAGCCCAGCTCCTCCACCCTCGGTTGGAATAACTGAGCTCAGGATTCCTCTGGTGCTATCTTTCCCTCCCTGCCTCATTTCCTCCCTCCCCTGCCCATTTTTCCTGCGATCTCCTTCCAAATAAATTATTTGCACTCAGACCCGGGCCCAGGCTCTGCTTTTGGTGGGACGGGACTCGTAACGTCATCCCCACTGCCTCCCATCTGCACCAGCCACACATGCCTCAATTTCCCCAGTTGTGTTTCTGCGGCTTGGGGACTCAAGTCTGGCCCGGGGGGAAGAGGACTCCAGACAAGGAGTCATGGGAAAGGAGGAGAGGGGCTCTCAGGCACATAAATCACTCGGCACTGAGAGGCTTGGCGTTCCCAAGTCTGGAAGGTAATCCCCAGGGCTGAGAATAACTTGGCAGGCAACCTTCCAGTCAGGGCGGGACTCAGGGCCAGGCTTCTGGGTCACTTTTCTCCATTTTTACTGTGGGTGTAACCTTGATCCCTCTGCAGAGGTAAACAACTGGGTCTGAATTATTTGGTTTGGAAAAGGAAGAGGCCCCAGGGAGGTAAAGGCGGCTGTAAGAAAGGCGGAGGAGAGACAGCTGTGCACAGCATGCCGGCTTTCCCTCCCCGAGCACAAACCCGGGGCATCTCGAAAGGCGAAAAGGCGTCTCTCTCCTCTCCCGCTAGCATGGGCCAGAGTTGCTGAAGCCACAAATCACTACGAAAAGTGCAAAAGAATGTTCGCCATTTCTTGGAATGGAAATAATAATAAATAATCATAATCTGTTCCGCGTATTTAGCCAAGACATTTTCTCCAAGGAGTTTTGCACTCAGATTTATTGTAAGTCCCCAGGGTCTGGATATTTTTTAATTAAAACTTTGATCAGGGTAAACATACAAAGAAAATGAAAAAAAAATTTAACCCCAGAAGTGAGTTCTGTGGAGGTGCTCCCCATCCTGCATTCCTTCAGCATTTGGCTTTTTATTCTTTTGCCGTTTGGATGGTTACAGCCTGATCTGTCCTGCCGTGCTGACTGTCCGTCACATAAAAAATTAAGCATAAGTACATGTACTGGATGCCCTGGAAGAGGGAGGGGAAAGGCGTGGAAATACATTGCTCATTTCCTAAGTGCCAGGCGCGTCAGATACACGTTATATTCTCAATTGTCATTACAACCGGGGACCCAGCATTGAAGTGATTGCTGCACGCCTGCCAAGTGCTTTTAACGTGTTACCTCATTAAATCCTCACAAAGTCCTCTGATCTGATTCTTTTAGGGTCCTCAAGTTACAGATGAGGACAATTGAGACTTAGAGAGGGTAAAACATGAGTGAAATCTCGCAGGTAGAACAGGAGGAAGCCAGGTCTACCTGCTTCCGGGGTGCTAGTTTTCCCTCGGGGGGTTAGATGGGGGCACAGAGTTGGGCATCATGCTTCAGGCTCCACCGGAAAACACGCTGAGCCAAGGGTTCCAGTGCAGGTGAGTTACTAGGAGTACAGCCCCAGGAGAAGCCAGTAAGGGCCAGCAGAGCAGAACAGGAAAGCGGAGGGAGCCATGAGAGGCTGCCAACCGCACGTCCCAGCCTCAGCCTTATCCCGTGGAGAGACTCCGGGAGACAACTTCCACTCCAGAGTTTGTCTTGTCTCCAGGGAACAGAGCTGGGATTTTTTTTAATTCCACACCAGTCACTGGCTACTGGGTGCCCTGGGGTGGGGGTAGAAAGGGGGACAGAAAACTTCTAGGTGCTTCCAGCTCTCCATACCTCTGAGGAGGCACCAGGGTCCGAGACAACCCTCTGAAGGTCCCAGAATCTGGAGGCAGATCCCTCAGACCTGGTAGAATGGATGGGAGTGAATCTGGGAGGGGCACCAGCGATGTACACCACTCTGGGCAACTTCATTCAGAAAGGAGCACCTGGATAGCCAGAATGCCCGCCTTCTTGGGCAAGAGACTGTCCTCTGGTCCCATGTGTGTGTCTGGGTGGAGATCTTTGGGGGTGGGCCATGATGCCCGGAACATAACTATCAATAGTCTGCCCCCTTTGACTCCCCCACAACACAGACCACCCGGCCAAGGCTGTGGGGATGAGGCATGGGCTGTTGGCCCAAACTAGCCAGCTCATTACTGAAGGACAATCCATCAGATGTTCTCACAAAGGACTGGAACCTGGAGGTGGCAGGTCCCACCAGGTGCCCTAGACTCCTGGCTTCTGTTGAACTGAGAGCATGTGGCAGCTGGGAGCCAGGGGGCAGAGGCCCACAGAAGCTGGCTGGTCAGGCTCACACAGCCTCTGAGACCAAGCTTGTCACCATAACGGTATGGACTCCAGCCCCAGGTCTCAGAGCCTAGCAACACTTTGGTCCCTGGGCCTTGACACTGATGATGGTGACCTGACAAGTCAGCCTGCTTGGCCGGTGGCAGCCACAGGGCCCTAAGTAGGCAGGCAACCAAAAGCCCGAGTCATAGTTATCCGACCAGAAAGCAAAACCTATGTGAGGGCCGGTGGTGGCAGAACACAAAGCGGGGGGGCGGGGGGGGAGCAATAAACCTCTTTGGGTCCCTGAGGCTCACAGCTGGCTGTGAGGGCTTTCTGGGTCATGCTTGAGTGGCCTGGTTTGAGTGGGTGTCTGTGCCTGGCTACCTCCGTCACTAAGACAATTGGCTTTTCAAGCTCCCGGAGTCAGTGGATTTCAAAAGGGCAGCTTGGGACACACTGAACTCAGATGCAAGGGCTCAGACACTCACACTCACACACACACACACACACACACAAAATCATATACACTCAAACACCCACACAATCATACATGCTCACCCTCCCACACGTATGTATTTATACACTCACACATACAATCACATACTCAATCTCTCTTACACACATCTCTCACACCTAGCCTGTCAAAGTGCCGAAAAACCCACATCAAGGCACACGTTATGCGTTCTACATTTATACGTGTTAAGACGTGTCGATTTACTTCAGTCAACGGAAGGAACCTTCTACGGTGGGACATTTAGATTTCCACTGCTCTGCTATTGCAGACAAATAATGCTGAATGAATAAAAGTAAGTTTCAATAGGATAGGTACAGGATGTTGCCTTTATAAAATTTAAAGGCATTCAAAACAATGGTGTATGTGGTTTCTAGATACACACATATGTAGTACAAATCTACGAAGTACGGAAGATGCCACGCCAACTCCTGAGGGGAGAGAAGGAGGGAAGGAGAGCCAGGTTTTCACTCTATAATTGACTCTTTTCTCTCTCTTTTTAAAATTTTTTAGGGGGGCAGGTAACTAGGTTTACTAACTCATTTTTTCTTTTTATTTAACAGAGGTACTGGGGATCGAACCCATGACCTCATGCACGCTAAGCGTGCGCTCTACCACTGAGCTATACCCTCCCCCGGCAGTTGACCCTCCTTTCAGGTGAAAATCCAGGTAGAATGTACAGTTAGCCCTCCCCATCCGTGGTTCCTCCCCATCCGCAGTTCCACAGCCTCAGATTCAACCAGCACGGCTGGTGTAGTACTGCAGCATTTACTATTGGAAAAAATCCACATCTAAATCAAGCCTTGCCATTCAAACCTGTGTTGTTCAAGGGTCAACAGCATCTGGGAATTTGTAATTTTTTTTTAATATATGAATGTGAAACAAAGGAAATATGGCAAAAGGTTAAATCTGTCTAGCCTCTGTAGCAGGTTCATGGATATTTCATATTCCCATAATTTTCTATATTTGGAATATTTTTTATTTTTAAATAATATTTTAACAATTTTTTAAAGTTCACTTAAAACTGAATAGCAACATACCCTGTGGCCCAGCAATTCTACCGTTAAATATATATTCAGTGTGACGTGTCCACATGATCACCAAGATGTGCATGAAGAACGTTCATCCCAGCGCAATTTTACCATCCCCACTTGGAAAACAACCCCAATGCCTTGGTCATGGTCTGTTTCTTTTTTTCTTTCCCTCCAGCTTTACTGAGGTATAATTGACAAATAAAATTATATATATTTAAAGAGTACAACGTGGTGATTTGCTATACACATACTTTGTGAAAGAATTACACAATCAGGTTAATTAACACATCCATCACCTCACACAGTTATCTGTTCTGCGTGTGTGATGAGAACGCTTAAAATCTACTCTTAACAGATCTCAAGCATACAATACAGTATGATTAACTAGTCACCATGCTGTTCATTAGCTCTCCAGAACTTATTTACCTCATAGCTAAATGAGCTAAATGCTTGTGCCCTTTGACCCACATCTCCCCCATTCCCCCACCCCCACCCCCTGGTAACGGCCCTTCTACTTTCTGTTTCTCGGAGTTTGACTTTTTTCTTAAAGATTTCACGTATAAACGAGTTCATCCAGTATTTGTCTTTTTTCGTCTGACTCATTTCACTCAGTAAACGCAGTGTCCTCCAGGTTCATACATGCTGCTGCAAATGGCAGGATCTCTTTCTTTCTCATCATTGAATAGTTATCCTGTGTGTGTGATTGTGAGTCTGTGTGTTGTGTATCACGTCTGCTTTATCCGCTTGTCTGTTGACAGACGCTTAGATCGTTCCCATATCTTGGCCGTTGTGAATAGTGCTGCAGCGAACATGGGCGGGCTGATACCTCTTCAAGACACTGATTTTGTTTCCTTTGGATATATACTCAGAAGCGGGATTGCTGGATCATATGGTAGCTCTATTTTTAATTTTGCGGAACCTCTGAACTGTTTTGCACAGTGGCTGAACCCGTTTACGTTTCCACCAGCCGTGTACAAGTGTTCCCTTGTCTCCATTTCTTCACCAACACTTGTTATTTCTTGTTCTTTTGCTAAAAGCCATCCTACAGCTGTGAGGCAGTATCTCATTGTGGTTTTGATGTTCATTTCCCTAATGATTAGTGATGTTGAACACCTTTTCATGTACCTGTTGGCCATTTGGTTTGTTTTCTTTGGAAAAATGTCTATTCATATTTTTAATTGGATTATTGGGAGTTCTTTGCTTTTGAGTTGTGTAAGTTCCTTTTAATCCCTTATCAGATATAAGGTTTGCAAAAATTTTCTCCCATTCCATAGCTTGCCTTTTCATTTGGTTGATTGTTTCCTTTGCTGTGCAGAATCTTTTTAGATTGATGTGGTCCCACTTGTGGATTTTTTTGTTGTTGTTGTTGCCTGTGTTTGGGATCATATGCAAAAAAAAGCATTGCCAAGACCTATGCCAAGGAGATTTTGCCCTATGTTTTCTTCTAGAAGTTGTATGAGTCAAGTCTTACATTTAAGTTTCTAATCTATTTTGAGTTAATTTTTATAAGTGGTATAGGACAGGGTCCAGTTTCATTCTTTTGCATGTGGACATCCGCTTTCCCCAACATGGTTGATTGAAGAGTTCCAGTTTTCCTTTTGTAATTGATTTCTAGTTTCATACCATTGTGATCAAAACAAGATACTCGGTATGATTTCAATTTTCTTAAATTTGGTGAGATTTGTTCTGTGACCTAAGATATGATCTATCCTGGAGAATGTTCTGTGTGTGCTTGAGAAAAATGTGTGTTCTGCTGTTGTTGGATGGAATGTTGTGTATCCGTCTGTTAGGTACATTTGGCCTAAAGCATAGTTCAAGTCCAAAGTTTCCTTACTGACTTTCTGTCTGGATGATCTATCCACTGTTGGAACTGGGGCCTTGAGGTCCCCTGCTTTTATTGTAAAAAGCAAAAAAAAAAAAAAAAAAAAAGTGAGTTTCTGTGGCAGCATCCCACACAGCCAGGGAAGCCAGGCAGTCACTCCCATGCTCTTACTCTCCTTATAGAAGAAATCATGGGCCTAGGGGGCCTTTCTTGGCACTGGGCTGTGCCCCCTGGGAGAGGGGTGATTCAGATAAAATGAAACTGTTCCTCTTACCCTCTTCAATGCATCCAATCTCAGAATTTTTTGCTCCCACAGTGTGCTGATTCCCAGACTTCCACAAATTCAGTCTCATCCATGGCAGAGTGTCAAAATCTGTGTTCTTTGGGTAGGGTGGGAGGAAGATGGTAGAAAACTCCTATTTTACTATCTTGATGGTATCATTCTCTATGGTCTGTTTCATGATCCAGGTGTGTTTACATGAATGTGTTCAGTCGGTGACAATCCATCAAATGTACACTTCTGATTTGTGCACTTTTCATCATTATCTTACATTTGAATAAAATCTACATTAATTTTGTTTCCAAAAGCGAAAATTAAGGCACATTCAATGAAATGTTCTATGCCCAGGCTATCACATGAAGGCCATTGTTGGCCGTCAATTTCTCAGCTCAGATTAATCTATTGATCACCACTGTTGTAACATACTTAATATCAGACATGAAATTATCGACCTGGAATAGCTTCCAAGTTGCTGTAGTAATGGGAGGTGGACGGTGGGGGCTCTGTTAATGGTATTTCATAGGAAGCATCATTGCATTTTTGCGTTCCCCCCCCCAATGGAATGTCCATTTTTAACTCAGATCCCATTGGAAAAGGACTCATCCTGCCCCTGAAGGAAAATTAAACTCTCTCTCTGCTCTAGAGCAGTGGACTGATCACAGTTGGAAACCAAGTGCTCGGGTTAGAGGAGGGGCTGCTGGGCAGCAAAAGGAAAAAGCTGATCTGCCCCATCCTCAACAGAACACACTTTCTTAGACATCACCCTCAAATGCCTGCATCTAGAGGGGCCTTTGAGCATGAGCTGAAGCAAGTGAGCAAGCCTGGCACCCACAGCCTCTCAAGATAAGGGTGGCACTTACACAGCACACGTGCCCCCGATTTCCCTGCCACGCCCCTGGCAGACATCACTAATTAATCAAGGCCTTCCAAGATGAGGGGAGGCCTCATACTCCTTCTCAATCTCTCTCTGGGAAACCCAGAAGAAGAAGATCTAGCAAAGAGACTTCTCTGGGTTGTGGGTGTTGAAAGGGGTAGGGATCCTAGCAGCGAAGATCATTGCTAAGAGCATTGGGTGTGTGTGTAACTGAATTGCTTTGCTGTACACCTGAAATTAACCCTGAAAATCAACTACACTTCAATAAAAATTAGAATTTTTTTTAAAAAGGAGAGCGGTTGGGACTAGACAGCACAATGCATTGCTGATTACTCTGAATTTGATGTATGCAGTTATTCCTCTGTTAATTGAATAGTAAATATATACATCTTTTTTTATTTCAGAAGGCAGACTGTCTCTTCTTTCTGTGGTCCTAATATAAAGTACCCCTTTGGAGTATCATTATATTGATATAGTAGACAATGGAACCTACAATAGCAATCAAGTGTACCCTTCCACCATAGTGGGGACAAGCCAAGAGGGGAAGAAGCTGTAAAATTCCCCTGTTTCATAATTGTGTACAAGCCAGAGCAGGGCAGGACCCCAAGACCAACTGACTCCTTAAAGGTAAAAGTGATGACTTTCCTATGCAGAAAACATGCCCAAAGGAACAGGTTACCAATGGCCAGGGCTCCCGTGTTGTACATGGGGACACCATCCACATTGTATTTTATGAGATCTGCTTTCCCTGAATGTGTGTAACGGAGCAGCTCTGCCCACCAGTGACTGAGTCGAGGTCCAGTGGGAAAGGCTACCCACGACCCACAACCTGCGAAGGCACAGGGCCCTGGGAAGAGCCATCTCAGGCCAGGATCAATCTACCCAGTGATAAATAAAACAGAAGCGTGTCTCCCATTCAGCTGTTGTTCCCCATGCATCTAGCTCCCCAGATAGGAGGAGTCAGGCCCCCACCCCCTTCTGCAACCTCAACAGATTCTGAAGCTTGGCTGCTGGGCAGAGAGGGGAGTTGCTGACGAGCCTGCAGACAGCCCTCTATTATCACATCCCCACCCCTGGAGGACTGACAGCCACACGCAGCCACAGCGTCGCTCCCGGGGCCAGCTGCTGATGTACGGCGTGGCTCAGATCCAACCATCAAAATGGCTTTTTCCTTATGGCTGAGGTGGCAGACTGAGTCTACCTCTCCAAGGGGAGGTGAAATGGTGACTCAGTCGCTGTTAACCTCGCATTTAACCCGTCTGTGCTCCTGACACGGCGGAGCCAGCCCGTCTCTATTCATTGCAGCGCCGCATGCTCCCTGAGGTGACCGCGGTGTGCCAGCTCATCTGCCTCCACTTAGCCCTCCATTCCTCCCTCGGCTCCTTGGGGACAATCCTTCCCTCCCCTCACCCCTGCCTCCCTGCCTCCCTGCCGCAGAACCGGACCTAAAAAAAAAAAAAAAAAAAAGCCACCAAGGACTTTGCAAGTTTCCATTCCATTTCATTCTCCAATTCTAAACCTAGCTCCCTAGCTCCTTTGGGCATTTGTTGATGGGATGAATTCCACATCTTGGACCTGCCTCTGGTCTGAGTGTCAAAAAAGTGAGCAGGTTGCTGATGAAAGGCGATGGAGGGGTGCTTCTCTCCAGCAGCTGGACACCACGTATTTTCTGCCCTTGGGGCAGGATCAAACTTCACAGAACTGAGCATCCTTCTTAATGTCCCATTTGGCCAAAGAGGCGATAGGTGAGATCATGGCATGACCTGTGCAAGGGGACTACACCTAGAGCTGGCTCCCAGGTGGAGACTTTAGCATCTACCAATACATTTGGGCGATGATTTGTACTCATTGGGAACCACTGAAAGCTCTGGAAGAGGGCAGTAGATATGCAGAGTGATATTTTAAGAAAATGTGCCAGAGGAAAGCCTGGGGATAGAAGACCAGTTAGGGGTTCTGCAATATCCTAGGAGAAAGGGAGCATCTGGTCTACAGCAAAAGTCTAGAAAGTTCCAAGAAGTAGGGGCAAGCTGCGAGGCTGGGCAAGCTGCGAGGCTGGGCAAGCAAAGAAGTCAAGGCAACAGTCTCCTCCTGAAGTCCACCCAGAATGGACCATAGATGCGTGGAAGTGATGCAGCCTTAGAGAACATCCCAGTCAGCCACCTCTTTTCACCGGTGAGGAAACTGCGATCAGAGCCCAGAGGAAGTGCCTCTATTAAGTGCCAGGTCAGGGCCAGCCACTCTGCAAGTACTTTATCATTTCTCCCCAATAATCCAGTGAGCCATTTTCCCTGGGACCATGAAACTTGGCACAAAAAGGTTCACAGATTTGCCCTGGGCCAGGACTAATCAGCCCGCACTTCACTCCACACTCAGCCACCTCTCTGAAGGAAAAGGGCCTGATCTTCTAGGAAGCAGCAGTGGCCCAAGAGAAATGGCCTTGGTTTTAGATCAAAGGGCAAGAGTGGGAGAGATAGCCCAAAGCACAGAGCCCACCAAAGGTGGAGAATGTAAAGGGGGACCCAGACGTGGAACATGGGGGCAACTACAAGTAGCCCGGAAAAGAGGAGCGGTGTGATGAGTCAGCAGAAAACCAGAAAGCTGAGTTCAGTCGGAAAGTCCTTTGGTAATGATTCGAGCCCCTGTCCGCAGCCAAGAGCCCTGGTGAGAATCAGGCCACACTCAGAGAAGATGGCTCATCAGCAAAGGGGCAGTGGGGAGAGGGAGAGAATGCTTGTGCATGTGGTTTTTTGAGGATGGGCTCTCCAGAGAATTTTGAAGGGGGAGTGAGGGAAGCAGGGCAAATGGTGAAACAGAGATGTGGGCTTAGTGGAAGGCGAGGGCAATGAATTGTCTCCTTCTGCCCAGGAAAGAGGGTTTCCCAGGACGCGAACTTCCAGAGCGAAATTGACAATTGCAGGAAAACTGGGACAGATTGGGCACCATGCTTCACCCCGATCCCACCGGGAGCCACCGGGAGCTCAGGAACAGGAAGGTCACCATGGATTTGTCCCCTCACCTTAAAGCAAAGAGTCCAGGCTTTCATACCCTTGGCAGAGGTCGTTGGCTATGCCTCTCCCTGCCCCCGGGTGGGGTGTAACCTCCCAGTTACCGCTGGGGAAAGTATGTCCCATTGGCTGAGAGCAGTCCCCCTGAGAAGGAGGCAGCTGTGAGCTGATGCTCATGGACACCAAATCCGGCCAGTGGGCAGGTGCACCAGCCAGGTAAAGGGGATCAGGGCGAGGCACAAACAGCGTCTGTGATGAGAAGAACATGGCCTCTGAAGCTCCACCTCTTCCCCTGGCCCTAGCCCCCTGAGCTCGCAAGCCTCTTCTCCCTTGAGAGGCAGCAAAGTGACTCCAACTCTTATTGACAGAGGCACGTGTCCTGGGGGGCTCCTGGGGGCGTGTTTGTGGGTAGGTCGGCTCAGTCCCTTGCCTCCCACAGGTGCTAATGAAATTGTTGGCGGCTTACACCGAGGCCTCTTTGATGCAGGTGACAAGGCTCCAGGTGACACTTGCGGTTCTGTTAACCATCAACAACACGGAGGAAAACAGCACTCCAAACACAAGTCTACATTCAGTCAAGCTTTGAGACAGACGAGAAACTCTTCACTCATCAGTAACCGCCTGTCACCTGTCGTTTTTCTTTGCTGACTGCAAGGATTCCTTAGGACTCCTTAACAATGTATCAAGTTTGATGGCAGTTATTAGTTTAATACCTTTAAAAATACAGTTACTGTGGAATGAATAGAGATGTGAAATGCAACATATTCCTAAGGTTCATAGGAGGTTTTTCCAGGAATTTGCTCAACAAGCATTTATGGAGTGCCTACTGTGTACCAGCTGGCTGAGCGCTGCATGCTGGGGGTGGGAGATGAATAGCACAAGGTCCCTATCCTCAGGGAGTTCACAGTCCAGATGCCAAAACAGAATTGCAATGAAAGTGCTAAGGAATTACAGAGTATGGGGCATCCGCTGTACCTGGGGCAGGGCACTGGGGGTGAGGGGTCTTGAAGGTTTCCTTGAAAGTTGATCCTTAAAGATGAAGAGTTTGTCAGGTTGAAGCAGACACTGCTAATCATCCCCTCAATATCTGTTCTCCATGTTTTGCTTATTTTAGGTTGAAAAAAGGTCATCTAGAATAAAAACTACATTTCCCAGACTCCTTTGCAGCTAGACCTGGCCATGTGACAAAGTTTTTTTGGTCAATGGGATTCAGGTGCCCTGCGTGACTTCCAAGAAGTGTCCTGAAATGGAAGAACCATGCCTTTTTTTCATCTCTCCTTCTAACCTGTTGGTTGTTGGACTGCAGGGGTAATGGCTGGCACTTATGCAGCCATCCTAAACCATGAAGTGCACTCATGTGCTAAAGAGAGTGGAACCAAAAAATGGAAGAAGCCTGAGTCTCTGACCACTTTGTGAAACGACTTGAGTAGCCTTGGGCTGTGTACTTTTTCTTGCCCCTTCCAATTTCCCATTAGCCCTTCAGTATTTCCTCTCTCTTCACCCCTGTGGTGGGTGCCAGAGTGTACTGACTAGAGCCCTTTTCAGGAAGGAAGGACTTGCAGCCCCAGCTGCTGGAAGTGGTGTCAGCAAATAGCCTTTGGCTGTCAGCCTCCTGGGGGCGGGCGCCTCACCGAAAGTCATGCTTCTTCCCGATGTGGTGTCCATCAATGACAGGGAGGCCTGGCCATCTCAGCACAACTGAGGACCCCTCCAAAGGGCTGTCCCTTAGCTCCAGAACTCCCTGAGGCATCAGCTGAGGCTGTTTGGGGGCCTGCGTTGCAGATCAACTCCCACTTTCTTCACCTCCTTCCCATGGTGGTTGATCTCAAGGACCCTCCTTAGTTTTATTATCCTGCACGTTAAACTCCATCTCAGGGTCTGCTTCCTAGCCTTTCCAGACCCAACCTGCAACAACCCTGATTTCTTGGCCCTTGGACTCTGTCCCAGTCCTTTAGCCTCTCCTTCCCCGCTCCATCTCTTAAGAGCAATTTAGGACCAATGACACCAACATCTAACACCATGTGCAATTAGCACCTAACGCAATTAGCACTTAAAATGAGCTTCCTAGTGGAAAGCCTCTTAGCTGAAGTCTAAGTTAGCATTCCTTCTGGCCTTCCCCCAAATGGCCCACAGAGGGGCAATTTTGGTAAACTGAGCCCTGAGTGAAAATCAGGGAACCTGAGTTCCCTACCAGCCTTTGCCTCCAGCTGTGTGACCGCAGATCAGCCACTCAACTTCTCTGCACTTCAAATGCTTGAACCAGAAAGCAGCAACCACAATTTCAACTTTAGAGGACATTTTTGTCACTAAACCAGGGGTTGGCAGACTATGGCTTGTGGGCCAAATCTGGCCTGTTGCCTGTTTTTTTTATAAATAAAGTTTTATTGGTACACAACCATGCCCATCTGTTTCAATATTAACTTGGCTGCTTTCGTGCTACAATGGCAGGGTTTAGTAGTTGTGGCAGAGACTGTGCCCGTAAAAACTAAAATTTACTATCCAGTCTTTTGCAGAAAAAGTTTGCTGATCCCCAGTCTAAATGAATTAAGACGCTGTTGTATTTCTTGCCTCAAGAGTTAGGATTGGAATCTGTGCATGCATTCAGTATTTTCTGAGCACCTACTAGGTGCAAGGCCCTGTTGTAGACACTGGGGCTACAGTAGTGAACAAACCATTTGCAGTCCCTGTTCCCCTAAAGCCTACGTTCCAGTGGATGAGACAGACGGTAAGCAAACCAATAAATGTATGCCAGGGGGCAGTAAATGCTATGGAGAAGATTAAAGCCAGGACAGGAGAGAAGGATAGGGGTAAGGTGGGCCTGAGATTTTTAAGCCGAATGGTTGAGGAGGGCTCCTCTGATGGGGTAGTATTGGAGCAGAAACCTGAAGGAAGTGAGAGAGGGAGCCATGTAGATATCAGAGGTGAAAGCATTCCTGGCAGAGGGAACAGCCAGTGCAAAGGTCCTGAGGCAGGAGCACAGCTGGTTTGTTAGAGACACAGAAGGATCCCAGTGTAGCTGGAACAGAAAGGGGGAGGGAGAGACAAGGAGGAGGTGAGGCCAAGGTGGTCATAGAGAGTCAGATCCCAGAGGGCCTTGCAGGGCATTGAAGTGACATTGCATGGCACCCAAGGGCTGGTCAGAAAAGGCCATGTGGCTTCCACTTGGCTCTCAGAACACTCACAACTGCCATGCAAGAAGTCCAACCACCCTGAGACCGCCATGCTGGAAGGTCCTCTCAGAGGTGCCCCCACCCACAGTATCAACTGAGTGCAGGCTGACAACCTGCATCAACGCCAACCCCGTGGGTGCACCATCTTGGACGTCCAGCTCGGTCCAGCTTCCAGATGACTCCCAAATGGCATCTGAGTGTAACAGCACGAGAGACTCCAAGTGAGAACTGCTTAGCCAAACCCTTTCCGATTTCCCGGCCCAGAAAACCATGAGCAAAGAAAATCTGCACAGCAATAATAATTGAAACATCACTGATTTTGGAACCTCACCGCCGAGGATCTGTAGGTAGACCGGTCACAGGAGGTCCCCGCGCACGTGCAGAGGAACAGACGTCACAAGAGCAGCATCCTCCCACCGCGAGCTTTTCTCCTCCAGGATAATCCCCATTGAACACCCAGGGTGATGGGACCCTTGGCATCCTATACCCCAAGGAACGGTAAACATTGATTGGGTTTTGATCCTTCAGTCAGCTCCCCTACATGGGTGGTGGCATGGGAGGGGTGGGTCTCGAACCACAAGGAATCGCCCCCATGGGCTGAGCAGCATCTAATGCAAAACAGAGAGTGGTGGGCCACGGAGTCCAACGAGGGAGAGATTTATGCCTCTTACTCTCCATCTGCAAAACAAAAATAGCTGAAACGCCGGTTTTCTGCTTTATCGGCTCTGTGAATAAGCATATAAATTTCTATGACATTTCTGGAGGCTTGCTGAAGGGGAAAAAAGCCATCCCCCAGGACGCGGCCAGCAGCGGCGGCAGCATATGGTTTGCGGAGAGCGGAGGCAGAGTACGTTGTGTGTCTGTGAGCGCTGAAAAAGGTGACTTTGCGGGTAATTTCAGACTCAAGGCAGTGTTTTCACCTTTTCTTTTTAATTTTCCTTTTTTTCATTAAAAAGAGTCTTGCCTGCGCCCAGGCAGCTGTCATGGCCAATCACTCCTCCGCGGGGAGGTGAGATTGTGCTGGGCCGTGGGGAAGCGCAGGGAGGCAGGTCTGCACTCGGGCTCCTCCAGGCTCCAGGCTCCAGGCGGCCCGGGATACCATGCTCGGCCTCTGGAACGAGGGAAGAGCAGCCCATTAAGAAGCTCACACAGGAGAAAGAGGGAGGTATTCTGCAGGACATGCAGAAAGACCCAAATAACTGAAGAACAGAACCAGAGCCTGGCTTTTTGTCTCACTCCAGAGATTCCTCCCTCCAGTGAGGACTCAGGCAGGAAGTTCAGTGAAGATGTCTCTAACCCCAGCAGGCAGGAACCCGCGCTGACATCAAGTCAACATCAGCCTGGCAAGGAGACAAGTCCTGCTGCTTCTGCCGGGAGAAAGAAAGGGCACAGCCTGTGTGCAGTTCCATGGGGTTAGGGAAGCCTAAAGAACTATTCAGCTCATTCTGTACTTATATTCCACAATTAGGTTGATTCTATGGCTCAAGCCAAATAAGGGACTTGTCCCTTTTCAGGTTGTAATTATGCCTTTCTCTGATGTACATAAGTACGCTGGTTTCTTATCAGTCACTTACACTTTAGTATGAATGAATGTATTAGAAACTACCCTAAAAGTAAATTGTTTGCAGAAGAGGGAGAAAGAACATGAAGACAATGAGTAGAGGAAGGGACTTATGGCAAAGGATAGGCAGAGAGATTCAAGGGAGGAATAGAAAGGGAAACGGTATCCCACAGACAAACTAGCTTTTGTTATAGGTTTATCCAGGACCCCACACTGCTGAGGGGAGAAAATGGCTAGAAATACTCAGAAACAGAAAGAGTGCAAACAGAAGCTCTGTTTCGGGGGTGAAGAAACAGGCTGTCCTCTCTCCCTCTTTCTAAAACCAGCTTCATCCTGCTCCTGTCTGAGTGCCCCACTGCAATCACCCAGACCCAGTGTGCTGAACATTTGCAGAATAAAGTGACACGCTTAAGAAGAAAATGAAAACTTCTTCCCTTGGCATGTGAAGCCCATCACAACTTGGCTTTGACTTTTTTCCCCAGTCTTATCTCCTACAGCCTCTCCTCCCCTACCTCAGCTTTATCCATGCGCCCTGCTCCCCACTTTCCCTCTCATCATTCCCTAAGTCCATCTTGTATTTTCCCCACCTTTCTCTTTGCCCAAACTATATTCTCTCCCTGGACTGCCCTTCCATTCCTCACCGCCTGTCAAATTCCTACACTTCTTCCAAAATCCTCATCAAATTACACTTCCTCAAATTTTCCAAGATCTTCCCATAAACTTCCTTCCTCCTCTTTCATTATGCCTTAGCACACTCTCTGAAGGTCTCTTGTCAGACTTTGCCTTGAGTCTTAGTTTGGTTTCCCTCCAAAAGCAGAACCCGAGACAAGGATTTGGATGCAAGTTGTTTATTTAAGAGATGCTCTCAGGGACCACAGTGAGGGAGCAGGGAGAGTGAGCTCAAACAGGGAGGGAGGCCAATAAGAGGAGGTTATCCCTTATGATGGTTAATTATATGTGCCAACTTAACTGAGCTACCAGGTACCCAGATATTTGGTCAAACATTATTCTGGGTGTGTCTGTGAGGGTGCTTCTGAATGAGGTTAACATTCCAACCTGTAGACTGAGTAAAGCATATTGTCCTCCCCAATGTGGGTGGGCCTCATCCAATCAGTTGAAGGCCTGATAGACCAAAAGGGCTGAGTAACAGGAAATTCCTCCTGTGGGTCTGAGCTGGGGCAGTGGTTTTTTCCTATCTTTGAACTTGAATTGAAATATTGGCTCTTTCTGGGCCACAAGCCTGCCAATTATCTGACTGGAACTCACGCTATCAACTCTCCCAGGTCTCCAGTTTGCCAACTCAAGATCTTGGGATGTAGCCCGTATAATCATGTGAACTGATTTCTTATAATAAATCTATATCTATATTGAGATATCTTATTTGTTCTATGTCTCTGGAGAACTCTGACTAGTATACCCCTGTAGGCAACTGGGGCTCAGTTCCCAGGGGAACCCCTGGGAAAGCAAATGCCACAGGTCTCAGAATCAGCCCCTGCAGGGTGGATACTTCCAGACCCTCCAAGGGCTTCCTGTCTTAGACATTCATCTCTCTGCCTTCAGGCCTCCTCTGGTGGCGGAAGTGTGCTCAGCCCACACGACAGGCAGCCCGGAAGTACTAGGAGGCAACACCCAAGAGATGACCCTCAACCAATGGGGTGGGGACAGGAATTGGTACAGAAGGACCCTGGCTTTCTTGGCCCTCCGTGGAGGGCAGCGGGGGTGCGTCCCTCACTGTCTTCCAAAAGATGCGCAGCAGCACTGAGCCCATTGCCCACCTGCCCCTCAGCACACTCTACGTTAGCTTTCCTCCCATCCCTGTGTCGTTCTGCATGCCTCACTGTGCACTCTGGGATCTCTTCCCAAATAAACGATTTGCACCCACATCTTCGTCTTAGGGTCTGCTCTGAGAGAACACAGACCAGGACACTCGCCATGGGCCATGCACTGTGCAAGGAGTTGGAGATTTGGAGCAGAGGAAGCTTTGGTGATGCTCCCAGAGCCACGGAATGACGGTCCCAACCATCGAAGAATATAGAGAGTCGGCTTCCTCTGAAATGTGGCACTCCCTCTGGCAGCGAGTCTCAGCACGATGAACTCTGGGGACGTGCCAGAGGGGTGACACATCACTAAACTGTTTTCTGAAAACCCCTTCCAGGGCCGCCTACCGGTCAAGCAAGAAAGTCAAGGTCATCCAGCTGTGGTGATTCATCACACCCCATTTTTAATCCGGGTAACAGTTCGCCCATTCCTTGATCCCACAAGTATCTCCTGGGGACAGCACCACAAGCCTGGCAGATCCAGATTCCACATCAGAACCACTCTCTCCCCTGATCACCAAAGCATGGCCACGGAACCAAGATCCGCTACCACTGAAGCCACGTGGAAGCACATGGTACGGACCCCAAAGGCACGTCCACGAGACGTGTCCCCAGAGCATTTTTGAGTGCTGGTAGCCACCAGGCAATAAGGCAAATGCCTCCCAAGGTGGCCCCTCAGAAACCACACTCAGGAGCAAGAGGCAGTTCTGGAAGGCTGGGTTTTAATACCAGCTCTCATGAGCTCCGAATGGTACCATTACTCGTGTTAAACCGAACAGAGAGACAAACCAAAGATGGAGAGTAAATTATCCATGCGCCCCAGCAGGGCCCAGGAAAAGCCAAGCCAAGCCGATAAGCGAACTGTGGTGGGCTCCGGCTCAGGTTCCCGGAAAGATACCCTCTACGAGGTGTGGGGTCTCTCTAGGCTGATGATACAGAAAACCAAACCTGGCTGCTGCCAGCCCTTGATCCAGCGGCCTAGCTGACCCCGAGTCCTCCTCACATGCTTGCCTGAGCCTCTGAGGGATAGTAGGACCCCTCAGTCTGGCATGCAGGGAGCTCTCTGATCCCCTGGGTTTGGGGCACGGGGCTTTGCTGCCAGCCTTGAAGTCAGTGCCAGGGAGGGTGTGCTCTGGGCTTCTCTGTTTCGCCTGCCTTGGGCTAAATTCAGTTTACACCCAAGTGAGGTCCGATCTTCCCTTCCCTCCTAACCCCAGGAGGAAAGGAGTTCTTGCTCTTCTTCCTGCAGCCACATCCTCCAAAGGGCCTCCAGGGACCCCAGGGAAAGGGGAACTTCTGAGCCCCCTGCCTGAGCTGGTCCCCAGGGAGAGGCTGCGAGGGGCAGCCCCGAAATCTCCTCCTGGCTTCCTCCCGGCAGCCTGCGATGCCTCCCCGCATGATTTGGACCCTTTGACTTTCTTCTTGCAGAATCCCAAGCTTCTCTCCTTTTGTTTAATTCTTCAGGAGCCAGTGGCGGGTGGAAGGCTCCCAGAAGATCAAAGACAGAGGAGAGGGCTCCCTGGAAGGTGCATCGGGCCTCTCTGAGAGGGAACCTTCTTCTAATCCAGGGAAGAAAAATCCTGCATCTTAGGCAGTGATTAAAGATGGGCTAGGCTGTAGTTCCCAGCATCGCGAAGGAGGAAAGAGAGGAGTTATTTATTTGTTTGAAATGCCACCCAGTGCAGAAAGAGGCAAGTCACATTCTGAAATTCAGCAGCAAGGTCGGAGGAGCCCAAGGCAGGCAGCCCTGTCCTGGAAATTGAGGTCTTCTCCAGGGTGGGGAGGGAGGAGAAGGAAGGCTAGAGGAGGTTCCTGCTCACCAGCATCATAGTAAGATGAGCTCCTGTGGCTGCCCGCTGTCCAGCTACTGGTTCCTCCATCGGAAACATGGCTCTTCCATGGGCCGTCCCAACAGCATCTCCTCTGCCCGGGGAATGGTGACTCTCTTTGGGCGGACGCCCCTGCTGCCCTCAGGGGCACCCTTCCCACACAGACATGTGCTCTCACCCTCTGACAGAAGCCCTGACCTTAGTTTGGGTTCCCGCAGCAGATGCGGGGACAAGGATTCTGGTGTAACACATTTATTAGGGAGGGGACCCCAGGAGACATCAGTAGGAGAGGGAAGAGTAAATCCTAGCTGTGCTCTGAGCACGTCACTGCTGTGGGCAACTGGGTTTATCCCACTGGAGACTTGGAGACTGTAGACACATGTCAGAGTGTCCCACCCAAGGGAAGGAAACTGGGGGTGGGGGGTGGGGAGGTGGCTCATCAACTCCCACCTGGTACAGGTTGAGCACTATTCCCAAGGGCTGTTGGCTCCCTGACACTTCAAGACCTCCCAGCCAGGACCCAAGCACATTTCTCAGTGGAGAGAGTGCTTTCAGGCAGAAAGCTCTAGGCTTATAAGGGCTGAGTGCTAAGCGGGTACGTGGAGAGACCAAGGACAGTGCCGCAGCCCTCTTAACTGAATCCCCCTTAGAGATGCATCCGGACCAAGCCGTCATCCTTACCGAGGCAGGGTGCCTGCTGCCTGTGATACACACATCAATGATGTGCACCCCACCTGGGTAGGGATGTTGACATGTGTCAGATCCCAGCCCACAGCGCCCAGATCACTGCTGGGGACAAGTACCACGATCACAGGGCTCTCCAAGTGGAGCGCTTACATCATTCTTTCTAAGCTCTTGGTTAGCGCCCTCCCCCTACCGCCCCATACATACATCTTTACCTTTTTTTCTTTGGTCGGGGCTGGGGCTCCCAGCAAGAGAGCACTTCTCTCCAAAGAAATCTGCTCACAGAACACCCAATGTCCCCTCTCTTCCGCCTTTTATATCCTCCTCTGGGTTTGAAGCCCTTTAACTGGTTCTTTGATATTTCCTTTGAAAAAATCTGCATTTTGGTCTCATGTTGGAATTTCTTAGCTATTGTCTTTGGCGCCCCAGGCGAAATGTGCAGTTTAATGTCCTAACTTGGCAGCTCAGCTCCGGAGGCGGCTGGGCGATGCCTGCTCCCCATCTCCCACCCCACCCTGGGCTCTGCAAAGGGAGAGGGGGGCGTGCCCTCCTCCTCACCCCAGACCCAACTCTGACCCTGCGCCAGGGCAGCCTGCTGGTGCCCCACTCGGCAGAATCAAACCTTTCAGGAGAATAGCTTCTCTCCCGACAACCTCTCCCATAAACCTCAGTCCAAGTTCAAGGGGTCCAACATCAAAGACTACAGTGGATTGAATGGTGCTCCCCACACACAAAAGCTATGTCCATTCAGAACCTGTGAATGCGATCTTATTTGGAAAAAAGGTCTTTACAGACCTAATCGAGTTAAGGATCGCCAGACGAGCTCATTCTGGATTAGATGGCCCCTAAATCCAATGGCAAGTGTTCTTAGAAGAGAAGAGAAAGGCACACGGATATATTGTACATCACAGGGAATTATAGCCATAATCTTATAATAACTTTTAATGGAGTATAATCTGTAAAAATACTGAATCACTATGCTGTACACCTGAAACTAACATAATATCGTCAATCAACTATGCTTCAGTAAAAAGGAAGAGAAGGGGAGACAACACGAAGACAAGCGGGGGGCGTGAAGATGGAGGCAGAGGTTGGAGCGATGCGTCCACAAGCCAAGGAAAACCCAGGATCGTCAACAGTCATCAGAAGCTTGAAGAGAGACTTGGAACGGATTCTCCCTCAGAGTCTCCAGAAGGAAGCGACCCTGCCGACACCTTGATTTCAGACTTCCAACCTCCATTCCTGAGAGAGAATTAATTTCTGTTGTTTTCAACTACCCAGGTTGTGCCACTTTGCTATAGCAGCCCTGGTGATCTAATACAGGTGCGAATGTTGGGTGTGACAGTTTGGCAGTAAGATTAAGGAGGCAGCTGGCCCCAGGTGAACACCAAAAAGCAAGGTAGTCAATGGTGGAAGACAAGAACCCCTGACATGGGATCCCCTGAAGGCTGGGAGTTTGTGGACCCTCTTGTCAGCTTTTCCACTAACAAGGGCCAGCTTTTGATTCAGGTTTCAGATCTGGACTGAGCCCATTCCCAGCTGTGGGACTTAGCCCAGATTCTGGGCATCACTTCCTAATCTGGAAAGTAGGAACACATCCCACCTCCCAGGGTGGGTAGGATTGAATGTAGCTAACACGGGGCCTGGTCCATAGGAGACCCTCTCTCTGAGCCGCCTTAGACTGAATTCCTGACACAAGGATTCAAATGTAAGTGATTTATTTTGGAAGGGATCCCAGGAATCTTTGGTAGAAAAATACTAAAGTGATACAAGGGAAAGAAAGAAGACAATAAAGAGTGCATTGATAAGCCAGCTATTGCAGTAGCGACAAGAGCTTAATTCCATGGGTCAACTGAGAAGTGGTATAAAACAGGGGCTTCCAAGTAACCCTACCGGAAGTATGAGGGAGTCGGGGTATTCATCCTCCAACTTCCATCAGGCATTGGTTGAGGGCTGTCCCTGGGGCTGTGTGAATTGACGAATGTATTAATTTCTGACTGCTCCTGTAACAAATTTTGCTTCTGTAACAAATTACCTTAAACTTCGTGGCTTAAAACAACACAAATGCCTTATCTGCTGGACGTCAGAAGCCCAAAATGGGTCAGCAGATCTGTGTTTCTCCTGGAACTCTAGAAGAGACCCTGTTTCCTTGCCTTTTCCAGCTTCTAGAGGCTGGCTGGCCACATTCCTTGGCTTGTGACCCCCACATTCCTCTGATCTGTGCTACTGTTGTCACGTCTCCGCTGCTTCTGTCATCACATCACATTCTGTGCCTCTGACCCTCCCGCCTCCCTCTTATAAGGACCCATCTGCACAATCCAGGATAGTCTTCCCCATCTCAAGATCCTTGACTTAATCTCACCTGCAAAGTCCCCTTTAGCATGAGGTACCGGAATCACAGGTTCCAGAGATTAGGATGTGGACATCTTTGTGGACCATTATCCAGCCCACTACATGGGGCCGGGGTCGGGGAGTGCAAATGCTCTCAGATACACACATGCAGACACACTGAAAGGT
The DNA here is from genome assembly GCF_048773025.1 of Camelus bactrianus. Classification (NCBI taxonomy): domain Eukaryota; kingdom Metazoa; phylum Chordata; class Mammalia; order Artiodactyla; family Camelidae; genus Camelus; species Camelus bactrianus. The sequence goes on from NC_133575.1 coordinate 31,005,718, forward strand.
TAGAGCAGGGCGCTGACACTGAGAAACTTAGCTGTTGTTAGCAATAACAGAAAAGCAAAGATGTGGAGGCAAAACCCCTAGGTGGGCAGAGGTAGAGAGGGGGGCCATGGTGGCCTCAGAACTCCTCAGCCGGAGGGTGTTGAAGAGAAAACCAGTCACCCGAACAATCAAAACAGCCAAACTCACGCATAAACACCTTGGATCCTCACATGAAATTTTTTGTGCTGGGGAGGGCACATATACAATCTTTCCCATTTTAGAGCTGAAGAAACTGAGGTCCAGTGACTCGCTCCAGGTCGCACAGTGGGTCGAGTCTGCTGACTCATCACCCAGTGCTGCTCTCACCGCCCCACCTAGCCACAGCATGGCTTGGAACAATCTGGAATGAGTCAGGCTGGTGGCCACACATAAGAAGATGCTAGCCCCTTAGTCACATTGTCTTCTACCTCAGCTTCTGAGGGTCTGGCTGAGCTGCTGGAGTCGAGAGAGACCCAGCAGGATTACTGATGAATGTGATTGCTTCACCAGAAGTTTTAAAATGTAGCTACTACGGTTGAGCAGTGTTTAGAATCTATCTCTGATCATTTGCCTCCCACGTGCGTACATGCGGGATCAGTTGCCAAATCCTTTTGATGATACTTTCCCAATCTCTCTCTCCCCCATCTGTTGCCTCTTCCTCCTCCCCACTCTCCCAGCTCAGACCTCCATCACTTCCCACCTGGACCATAGCCAAAGCCTCCTTGTGTGTCCCTGTCTCCCGAGTCCCCTTGCCCCAGTCCATCTGCCCCCCTGCTTTCTTTAGCTTCAGTGGAGGAGAGGCTGTCAGTGCCCCTTTGTATTCCTTCAGATTTCCAAATTGGTATGATTGCCAGTATCTCTATCTGTGATCCTGAGGGTGTTTTCCAGAACCACAAATTAGGAGGGCCAAGAAATTAGTACTCCAGAAAAACAGCCCTCAAGCAATGATGGAAGAGGAGCAGGTGGATAAATGCCCCAGCTCCCCCTCCCTCAGCTGAGACAAGTCTGAGCTATGTGTCCCATACTGTCTCCCAGACGTCCCCGTGGGATTAAGCACCAGGTGCCCACAGTGGGTGGGCACCCACTGTGGGCTCAATAACACCCTTTATTTCAGCCTTCCCTTTCCAGTCTCACTTCTCTACTGCCCTGCTGGTGTTTCGTGAAACCACCTTCCAAATAATGACTTGTCCTCAAATCCTTCTTTCAGGGTCTTCTATGGGGAATCCAAGCTTGACAATTGGGTTGCTCACCTACACAACAACTCTCCACGCCCTCCTCAGCCCGCTAGCCACAGCCCGTCTTTCCACTCAAACTCCATTTCTCCATCCCGCCCATGACACTCAAGTCAAAGAGCCCTGCACTCATATTTCTTGCTTTCAGATCCCTGTGCCTTTGGTAAGCTGTCTCTTTTACTTACTTAGAGTCTTGCCCTCCTTTTCTTACCATGTGTCCTCCAGCCTACAAAAATCAGTTCAGAAGTAGAGATGAAATAAGAAGGGAAGAATTTTGATAATTGTAGAAGCTGGGCATGGGGGCATGGGGGGAGGTTATGACATCATGCTAACATTACAGATGTCTGATCTTTTTATACTAAAAAGCTAAAAAAGAAAATCAATTCGTATAAATGACTGACATTGATCGTGTCCTGCCCGTGTATCCTCATATATGGCCATGGTTTCTTACAGCAGCTACTAGCCCCTTTAGGTTAGAGGGCATTCTCTAGTGTGAGAGGGTGCTCAGAAACTGTGCAGGGCAGTTTGAGGGTGCCAGGGAATTAACATTCCCTGAAGAATCTCTTCACCATGGGTGCATGGAGTCAGTGGATATTCTGTCCTCCTTGCCCTCAGTGTGCTAACTCCAAGAGTGCACGACACCATCCTGCAGCAGTGCCCAGTGGGACTGAGTCTCAGTTGCTCATTAATATGCCATATATTGGATTCCTGCTCTTCCCTGGCTGAGTTCTCCGCTTCCCTACTGGGGTTGCCTGAGATCTCCTCCCAGACAAATAGCTTGCATACAAATCCTAGTCTCAGGATCTCTTCAAGGGAAAGCCAGTCTAAAACAAGATGTCACCATCACCATGAAAGCATCCTTCCTTCCCCAACTTAGAGATTATGTCTTTCTCCTCTGAGCCCCTGGAACATGGTGCCTGGCCTGGGAAGACTCGGGACAGATTCCTTCTTTAAAAAGTTTGGAAGGATATCAGGATGAAGCCTGATAAAGAAATTAACAGAGCAGAGCTTTAAGTCCTGGAGGCCAGACTTAGCTAAAAGTAAATACGATTAATTGTGGATGGACTCAGCCTCAGAGTCCCTCTGTGCACAGCATCCCTGCTGCTAAGAGAGAGGAAGTCACCACGGCATATGTTGCTTTATTGGCAAAGGTGAGCACCTGCCCTGTGATGTTTCATTTTCAGCAGCCTGGATCATGACAGTCACTAGTGAGGAGCACGGAAGGTCTTGGTTAAAAAGAAGAGACTAGGCAGGGGTAAGGAACGGGAGGGGATCCCAAAACTGGCAAAACGGTGCTGGTGGTGGCAGGTGCCGTGGCCAATGCTGAGCCCCCTGGAGATGGCAGAGCATCTGCTGGGGGTGCTACTTAGAGCCTGGAACCTGGACCCTAAACTCCGTAGCCCTGGAAGCCTCAGTGAAAGTCTTGGGGCCCATGGTGGGCACTGATAGAGTGGTCAGTATGGGCAGAAAGCTTTGTCAATGAGCAACTCAGCAGCCATCGCCATGGCCATCGCCATGTCCCTTCCCCTAATTTCTAGTCTGCAGAAGTCCTAGGCACTCATTAGACTCTACGGAATAAAAGGAGTCTCTAAGAAATGACTGACCCTGGCAAGCAGAGCCTCAGCACCAGCGCAATAAAATGAAATTGCTTTCAAGAGTTGTGGAGCAGACACTTCCATGCATGTATCCCTTGGTGTCACTGGTGGGACTGCCTTCCGAGGATGGGTTGGAAAAGGCCATGCAACTTTTGCTGTTTTCTCTTAGGACATGTGCCTTGGGAACCCGATTCCCCTGCAAAGCTCCCATGCTAGAGGGACCACATGGGAAGACCACATAGAAACAGAGAGATGCCCAAGGGGCCTCAGTTGTTCCAACTTCAACTGTCTAAGCCGACAGGAAGCATCGACCACCGGAAATGTGAGTGAGCAGGCCTTCAGATAATCCTGCCCCCTACCTTTGAAGCCAACCCAGCTGACACTGGGCAGAGCAGAGAAGAGCTGCCCCCACTGAATCCTGCCAAAATTGCAGGCTGATGAGCTAAATAAACACTGTTGCTTGAAGCCACTAGGTTTTGGGGTAATCGATAGCAAGCAATAAGTAACAAGATCACCATTCCCATCCCTGAAAACTGTGTGGTTTTGAATTCTCAGAGCCCTTTCCATCTGTGGAGGAGACAATGCTATGGGCTCACTAAATTCTATTTCTTTACCAGTTGGGTACCCAGGAAGACCACACTTCCCAGAAGCCTTGGCGGTTAGATGGGACCAATACTGGGTTCTGGGCAGTAAGATGTGGACAGCCTGAGACCTGGTTCCTAAAACTTTCCACACAGTCTTATATGTTCTCTCCCATCCCTCCTCTGCCCACTGGATGGAAAGGATCCAATGGAGGATTCTGAGGTTCTAGAAGATGGAAGAACCAAAAGATGGAAGGAGCCTGGATTCCTGAATCACCTTGTGGAAAACTGCCTGGCAAACACCTACAGGTGTTTACTGATATTTGAGGGTTATTTGTTACAGCAGCTAAACTTCCCCAGGGCAACACACACTTACATTATCTTATTTCCACCTCAAAAGAACGATTTGAGGGAGGGAGCTTGGAGACTGTTGACCTTCCACTTTATCCTTTATGCCTATATTCATAATTAATCATGTTCCTGTCTTGGCTTCTTCACTAGCCTATAAAGTCCCCGGGGAGAACGACGTGCCTGAATAACTGTCATATTCTGCACAAACTTAACCCAGTTCCCTGCCCATCGTACCTGCCCCATCATCCTCTGTTGGGTGAACATAATAATACTCACTGATATTTACTGAGCAAATACTATGAATTCTATATGTTCTAAAGCATTGAATCCACACAATAACACCAAGAAGGAGTTATTATTATCATTATCACAACTTAAGAAATTGAGGATCAGGAAGGTTAAGTGATATTCCCAAGGCCACACAGCCAGACGGTGGCGGATCAGGGAGAGAAACCACAGCTGGCTGGCTGGTTCTTCAGCCCGACTGCCTCTTTCAGAGCACATCGCAGGTGTCTACTGGAAACCCCCTTTCTGGTTCTCTGGATCCGCGAGACTACAAGTCATCCCCAACCCAAGTCCTTACCACCCACTTCCCCTGAAGAGGGCTCTGTGCTCACCCGAGCAGCAGAATGCCAGGCCTGATGGCTTTCTCTTCTCTGTCACTGGGCTTGGCACACAGGCCTCCCCAGCCCCGGTGCCCCCGACCACGCAGCAGCTGCAATGAGCAGCCTTCCTGGCATCCCTCATCTGGCCGGGTGGCCCCAGCTGCCTCCTGCACCCTCTGACCAGCCACCCCAGGCTGCTGAGGGGGCCCACCAAAGCGCACAAGTGTGGTCCGTCTGCTGGGTGCTTGTTCAACACCGCCCACACCCTTCCCAAGGCAGCTTTGCATTCTGCGGCAGTAATAACATAAACCCATCAAGAGAAAAAGAGAGCATGAGACTGCGTGTGTGTGCGCACATGGAGATTTGCTTGGAAACGCCAGCCCCTCACCAAAGATGTTCCCAGCCCTCATTTGTACACACAGTCTTCAAACATCAAAGTGTTTGTTAAGTGTAAATATTTTTATTCGCTCCCCTCCTTCTCCTCCCTCTCCTCTTCCATCCCGGCTCCAAGCTCAGCGGATGCCAGGAGACCCCTCTGACTCAGAGCCAGCGGGGATGGTTTTGGGAAAGGGCACTTCCAGGTCCCAGCGGGCAGCCGGCAGCTGCGCCTGACAGCCACCCGGGACTCGGCTCCCAGCAGCAGGCTCCTCTCTTGGTGCCTGTTTCCATAGGAACGGGCTGGCCTGGGATTGGCGGCCGTGGGAGCGTTACCCACGCTGGCTGCTTTTCAAGTGGTCCCTCCATGTACCTCCCCTTGTCTTCCCTCCCTGCGCCCAGGCCTGCCCTCGAAAGGACCACGGGCCTGGAAAAGTGCCCAAGTATAGGGGAGCTGCAGGGTTCCACCAATCCCCTGAATTCTGGGACACCAAGAGTCAGAGACAACACTTTACTTGGAGCCTTTGTCACCCCCCAAGTCACCCGCCTTCCTCCATTGGGTACTCAAACAGCATGCACAGGTTGGCTTTCCCATTCTGGCAAAGGACCGAGAGCCCATCCAGAGAGTCCATTGGGGCCACGCTCAGAGGAGGCGGCCACTCATTCCCAACCAGGAAAACCCTCTTATTAAACACCTCTCTGCTCCACGGCTTCCTGTGCCCTGCAGGTCAGACTGTGCTCTGCCTCTTCATTTCCCCGCCAACCCAGTGCTGTGCATCTCTCATTATCAAACAGAAGCCGGCAAACAGAGAGCCTCTCTGGGTCTCCAACGCCAGCACGATGATGGCTCTATCAGAGATAATTGAGAATGAGCACATGGATTACTGCCTTGCTCCCAAGGTCGAGTCCCCGCTGCCAGCGCATCTCCTGCGCCCCTCCTTCGAGGATCCCCCACTGGGGGAAACTTCTTTGATGCCGTTCCAGGTTCTGGCCGTCACCACGCTTTGAACCCTAGTCCCCTGTCATGATGGATCTTCTCGCCATTATCAGGCTGGCCCGCAGCCTCCTTAGGGCTCGCTGCAGATGGGACCTCCGGAGGTGGGGGCTGATCTGCGCTCTGCGAAGTTCAAAGGGCACTCTGGGAGAAGCCGGGGTTTTGCTGATGGGCTTGAAGAGTCTGAAAACTCCTTCGCAGAGCTAGAGGTTGAAATGCCAGCCCATCAGCAAGAACTAAACAGCCCTTAAAGCAGGAGGACACTCAGAACTATTGATCAAGGATGCAAGGACTCCATCTATAATTAGACCCAGAAAGCTGCTTGCACATCAGAAAGAGAGCAAGAAAGGCATGACCGTGGCTTCGCCAAAGCCAGATCTGCAACAGGACTGCACAAAACAAACAAAACCCCCACAGCTGAAAATGCCCTGTGCTGGTAATTCCTCTCTCTAAAAGGTTCGCTGTGAGTCACACACTTCAGTCCCATAAAATCAGCCAGATGTTATAAAGACCCTGTTCACAAGGCAGCGACAGCTGACTCTGGGGTTGATCGCAGCTAGCTCTCCCAGCTCTCCCAGCTCTCCCAGCTCCCCGGTGGCCGTGACCTCCCAGACCAGGGCAGCCCAGCAGCTGGTGCCCTGGAAACCCCGGAAGCAAAGTTACTGTTGAGAAGTTTCGGTTTTTTGGTTTGGTTTTTTTTTTTTTTTTTTTTTTTTGCATTATTGAAAGTGGCAGAAAAAGGCTCGGTTTCTGGGCATTTTGTGGCCTTCCTTTGCTCTTGTATAATGAATCTGATTTGGGAACTGCAGCTAAAATTTGGAGGGGGAGAGTCCATTAGAAAGGAAAACTATTTGTTGGGGCCAGGGAATGCTTGTGGCAAATTGCCCTTCCTAAGTGCTGTTTTTTGAAAACTCATTCCTGCGGTAGGAAAATAAAGCAGATTTCCAACACTTAAGAGATCATTTTCGGAATGGTCTAGATGCGCGCCGCTATGCTGGTACATTTGCTTCTCATTGTTTTTTAATCACTATTTTGTCAAGTTTAATTGCTGCCATGCTAACAACCCAAACGGGAGCGAAACAAAATAGGGAATATCTATCATTGGTGAGAGCATTTTGATGGAATCTATATCTATTTGCATCTTCTCCACCAAATTAGGAAAAAGGAAAATAGAAAAGGTTGTCTTTATTGCCGGTGGAAGGATGCTTCTCATTGGTCCGGGCTGGGGAAATCCCAGCTGATTCCTGCACATCAGCTCAGCCTCTTCTAAGCTCCATCTGGGGTTTTCTCGCCCGGATTTTCCTTCTCAGGATATTATGAATTCTTACCAGTTCTGCAGGGTAGTGAGAGCCTTGAAGGTAAAGAGAGACTTTGCCTTAATTATGCATACGTTTCCCAGGCCTCCTCCTAATTCTCCTTTTGGGTCTTGTGATGCACACGGAGCCATCTCTCAGAGTGCCTTCGGGAAAGGACTCTGCCCGGCTGCCCGTCTGGGGTGGGCTGGCAGCCGCGAGCTGATAGCTTCGGTAGGGTCGGCCTCAGCTTACGAGCTGAAGTCCCGCTCTTTTCAGGGTGACTCCAAGCTGGCCATTTCCGCCTCAACTGGGGCTGCTCTCATGGGCACCCTTTGCAACCTTTGCTGGGAGCCCCCGCTGGGCGGGCAGAGACTGCGCATCTGCATCGCCACCTGCCAGCTCCCCTGCCCGGTTCTGCTCCCACCCTTTGCCTTTCAGGGGTGCTTTGCCTGTGTTATTATTTGTGCCCAATTACATATAGTCCTTCCTGGAAGTCACTGAAGGATTAAATCAGCTCTCACAATCACTAACTTCATCTCAGCGGCTGCTTCCCTGAGAACCCAACCTGATGGCTTTCTAGAGCTCGGCCGGCAACTCTGGGATTGCCTTTCCTCCACTGCGCTAAAAAGGACCAAAACAATTTTCTGAATAAACCCTTGGCTTTGCCTGGGGCACTGTCTTAGAACCCCTCCCCTGCACCCTCCACCTCCCTCCCCACAGCGGAACGAGTTCATGCAAATGTATCAGGTGTTTTGCTGAGTACGGGCAAGGCTAGCGGATTTTAGCGACCAAGGGACAGTGCCTGGCCAGCTGTTCAAAATGATTTGGGGGTGAAACCAGTGTGAAGTTGCGCAGGTCATTAAGGAATTTCCAGAACGGCCAGTGCAGGGCTTGCATCAGGCGACCTGATTAAAAATAGTAAAGACCCCTCGGTCCCCAGGGTCGGCTCTGGGAAGGAGATCTCAGAATCAGGGCTTGTGTCCCAATAGGTAGATCTCTCGTTAGCAACTTGAAGGCCAAGACACGCCTGTCGTGCTCACCGCCCTTTATCTGCAGGGTCTAGAGCTGCACATGGCATAAGGTTGCCACTCAGTGAATACTTACGGATTCAACGAGTGAATGGTCGAACCTCGTATGTATCATTCCATTTCTCTCACCCCAGTGCTCCCCCATCGCCTTGAGGATAAAGTCCAAACACTTTCAAGGGGTAAACAAGAACGTTCTTGATCTGGCCTTCACCCTCCCTCCCTCTAGCCTTAACGCATAGAATTTGCAAACCCCGTAGCCCCTCACTCAGCCTCATTTACCAGCGGCTGGCTCCCCTACAATTTTGGGGCAGGCTAATGCCTAGTCAGGCAGAGAAGATTTCCCTATGCTTTCTTCTCTGTCCTCCGCCCCTGCCCTCCGCCCCTTGGACTTTGGGACCACCAAGGGCAGTGCCAGTGCGGGACGTCGAAATCCCAGGGACCCAGGCAAGAAATAGTAAACTGAATTCTTTCCCAGGCCACCTCCCAGGAAGGTCTGGGCCGAGAACCCTCACTGACACTCTCTCTAGAGTGTCAATAAAGCCTCCCACTTTAACATGGAATTTACTCCGTCCCGGGCACTGTTCTAAACACTTTATATATGTTAACTGATTGAGGCCCTCCACCGCTTCCATGAGGTAGGCATTCTTCTTACCTTCACCTGACAGGTGAGGAAGCTGAGGCACAGAGGGGTTAAGTAACTTGCCGACAGGACACAGCCACTCGACAGCAGAGCTGGGATCTGTGTCTGGACAGTCTGACTCCGAAGTTTATGCTACGAACAGGTATACGGTCTCCCTGCCTGGGTGGCTGGTGGCTGCACTGAGGCCTGGTTAGTGGAAGGGACTCTGCCCAAGCAGGGACAGCGGGACGCACCCAGTGCTTTCCACGCTGCCCTCTGACAGGCCAGACCTTAAGCACCTCTGCCCTGCTGGGCCTCATACTGGTTGCACATAGCTGGCGCCTTATCTCCCATGAAAGCAGAGGCCGAAGATGAAAGACATGGGCAGAGTGGGAGGACTGTAGTCGAGGACAAGGACTTCTGCACTCCCAGTCTGGTGGCCTCTTGCCTTCCCTTCTGCCAAGGGGCACCGGCGTGGGTGCAAACTTTGGAGAATGCCTACTAGGTATCGGGCACAGGGCCAAGCAATTTTGGCCCTCGCAACGCCCCATGAGGTAGATGTTCTTAGCATCTTCCACATCTCATGGGTTTGAACTTAGGGTGCGGCAGGACTGGGATTTGAGCTCAGGCAGGTATGACTCCGGGGCGCAAGTGTTAGTCATTGCGCTCTGCCAACAGGAGCGACTGATGGTCTCCCCACTTCCCTGGGTCGCTCAGGCCAAGGCTTCCCCTCCTCCCCTCCTCCCCTCTCCCTTCACTCCTTCCCCATCTTTGTTTCCCTCTGGTCAGTCTCTCTTGTCCCTCTCCCTGCCACCGCCAACCCCTATCCCGCTGCCTCCGGGTGTCCTCTGCTGACATCGGAGTCCCAGCTGGAGGCTGTGCTGGGCAGCCCCTGATCCAAGACGCTGCACAGCCTCTCCCCTAAGTGACAGCTGGCTGGCCCTGCTGTCCTGATGCCCAGCGCTGCTGTGACAGCCTGGCAGGCAGACACACGCTGGCCCATGCCTGGGGAAACTTTTGCCTCTGCTTCCAGATGAAAAAGAAAATCACATCTCTCGGCTTGTCTGCATTTGGGGAGGCATGTGCCTCCCAAAGCTTTGCCACGATCTTTTTCGTAGATTTTGCAGATTTCATTCATTCTTTTCCAAGCAGGTGACGAGGCCCCACTGGGTGTGTGCTAGGTATCCTGGGAGTTCACAGAGAGTTGCCAAGTCTTATTCAGATGTGCTGGTAAAAACCAGAATCAGGTTGGTGGAGACCAACACTTATAAAATCACAAGAAGGCAACATAAAGATGTGTAAGGCACTGCTTTGAGAAGGGGGAGACCCCTGTAGCATCTCCTGCTGATGCCCCACCCCATATCCCCTCCGGACACCCAAGTTCCCCTGCAGCTATGATGGAGAGTCTGCACACTAACGGCTTCCCACCTCAGCTGCCAGCATCTCTTGGCTCCTCTGTCTCAGGGCTTCCTCCAGCATCAGGGGCAAGCTGGCTACATAATTTGTGGGACACGGTGCAAAATGACAATGTGGCCCCTTCTCCAAAAAACAGGACACAAGTTTTTCCCTCTCTCTCTTGACCTGTCATAGTGATTTTTATTTGTTACTTAATGTTGCACTCCCTCTGGCAACTGTTATTCTCAGGACAAGGGAAGACCTCAGCGAAGCCTCACCCCACGGCTTGGTGCCTGCCCAGTTCTCCCCATGCCCACGCCAGGCTCCCGCTGATGCAGAAATCAGCAGCGCTGCCAGGGTGGGGTGATGGAGCAGTCAGCCGAGAACCCATTCCAGCGAGGTGGGTGGTGGAAAGGTGGGGAGGCAGGGGAGGCAGGACCACAATGAACATATGCTCCGTTGTTCCATTAGATTTCACTGACAACACCCAGTTTCAAAGAAGAAATTATTAAAAATTGCAAGATGGTGACTGCAAGGCTCAACCCTAAAGCGGAAGGAAATTAACCTGGGGGCAACCTACAACCAATTGGGGCAACAGTCAGTGGGTAAATGCTAACCTGTCCTCCAGTGGAACAATTCTGAGATACGTTCTGCTTGTTCTACTCAGAGAGTCCCAGTGGGATGGAGCCCAGCGGCCCACAGCAGCAACTTACTCACGAATGCATCCTTTATTGGCTGTTCTCCCCATACTCACTGGTGCTTCCCACAACTGGTACCGATTGCCCATATTTCAATGTCTTCTTTGGAAGGAACCCAAACTAAGCCCCCCAAGTGTTTGGGGATTTTGTTGGTTTCCCATGGCTGCTGCCACGAAATACCACAAATTGCGTGGCTGAGAACCACAGAAATGGATTTTCTCACAGTTCTGGGGGCTAGAAGTCCAAAATCAAGGTGTTGGCTGGGCTATGCTCCCTCCAAAGCCTGTAGAGGAGGATCCTTTCTTGCCTTTTCCAGCTTCCAGTAGCCTCAAGCATTTCTTGGCTTGTAGATGCATCACTTTAATCTCTGCTTCCATCACCGCATGGCTGTCTTCTCCCTGTGTCTCTGTGTCTCTTTCCTCTTACAGGGACACCGATTATATTGGATTAGGAGCATGATCTCAACTAGTTATATCAGCCACAACCCTATTTCCAAGTAAGATCACATTCTGAGGTGCTGGAGTTAGAACTTCAGTGTATCTTTTTGGGGAGACATACAACCCGAGGTCATAATGGGAGGTCGTTAGAAAAGTCTTCATGGACAGGGAGAACTTGAACTATGTCTCCAAGCAATATTTCTCTTTACTGTGCAGGTGACTCACCTGGAAATTGTGTCCAAATGCAGATTTTCATTGGGTATGTCTGGGTGGAGCCTGAGAATCTGCATTTTTATCACACTCCCTGAAGATGCTGATACAGCTTTCCTATAATGGTGAGAGAGGGAAAATGGTAGATGGGTCCATATTCTGCTGCCATGACTTGGTTCTAATAAACCTCAGACTCAAGGGTGACATCTTCCCCACCACAGGGGAGTGGAGAAAGCTGTCACTCATGCCCCTTGTTTGGTGGAACTTTGGTGGTAGGCCATCTCATAGGTCACTGGCCAGCCTGTGACTTGGTTGTCTTTGGGTAAGTGCCCATCCACCCTTGGTCCAGTCAACACACGTTAATGGTGGCAGCATCCTGTGGCATTGGCCTGGAGACTTTCCCGAAGGAATTTCTCAGGAGAACACTATGCACGTGGTAGGAATTCTGAGCCTTGGTCTTGCTAATAGTATAAACAATTTATATCAAAAGGATTTGAAAACTGAAACATGCTGTTCAAATATTGAGATGCAGATATTTTGATGACTCAGAGGGCATCAAGAGGTGAGGCAGTAAAGTAAACCAGTCTAGACACATTCAGAGTTCAAACCAACCCACTGACTTGAGAACGGATTTGCTCAGACTCTCCAGGGTTAGCGAAGACTTTCATTGGCTAAGTAACTCTAAGGGCCCCTGTGGTCTTAACCCAGCTCTGTTGCAAGGAGATTTCAGACCTCCCCAGTGTGTGCCCATCTGGGTTCAAGAATTCTACTTTACTAGGTGTATTAGTCAGCCATTTCTGTAGTAATGCTGCATAACAGACCATCCCCAACCTCAGCAGTTTACCAAACAAACCTTTATTTTTCTTGCTCACAGATCTACCAGTCATCTGGGGATGACTTGCTTCAGGCTTTTAAATGGGTTGAGGTGGCTCCATGTATCTCCTTGGATCACTGTCTACTCAGGACGTTGTCCACGACAGATGTGAAAAGGATCTGAGAAGAGAAGCACAAGACCGGTACCCTGTCACTCTTGCCAACATTCCCTCAGACAAAGCACATCACATGGCTGAGCCCAGTGTCAGGAGAAGGGGTGTACATGCTTCCTAGTCTTGTGAGAAGTACTGAGAAGTCACATGACAACCTACTGGTTGTCAAGGGTCAACTCTGTTGACCCCTACGTTGGTAACCTGCTCTGTGAGTATCATATCAAGTGCATTTCCATTGATTTCCCCCATCTTGGCTATTTTCTTCATTAAATTTAGAATTCACTAAGCATTGAGAGTTATATGTATGTTTTGTTCTTAGAACACAGTGTTAAGTGTGCACTGCAAATTACATATGAAGCAGCTCAACTAAAGGGCCACATTGGAGAGTAATTAATGATGAGAGAAGTCCTCATTAGGTCATGTTATAATAACTAATGATAACTATTGAGAATATTGTATCCATTTTAATGAAATTTTTGTCTTGTTTTAGCCTAAGATGGTTTTAGAGTAGGGGCTCATTAATGCACCCAAATTTTTACTCCTTTGGTAACTATGATTTAGGCTGATGAGAAGTAACCCTAAAAGGGTTTTCCAGGAACAGAATTTGCTCCTAAGACAGAGGAGAGCAGTACAAGTGGCTAAGTGTGGAGGAGGGGTGTCTGGAAAATGGACAGAAGCACAAATATGCTCACCCCTCCTCATAAGTGGCCAGCCCAGTGAGAGCAAGACAGGACAGGGTTCTAAGGGGAGCGTGCTTCTCCCCTGGCCCCACGCCAGGGTGGAGGGAGGGCTTCTGGCTCTTTCTCTATGAGGTTTCCCCTACCCTTCCCCCAACTCTACTACCAGCCAGCCCCCGGCTCCTGTGCGTTAGAACACCGCTCCCCACCAGCTCTCCACTTGAACAGTCTCTCCTGAGTCCACGTGAGTGCTGGGACCCAGGGTGAGCATAGGAGTTTTGAAGTCCTTAGTTAAGGGGACAGTCTGGATGGACACAATGGTTAAAGGCCAGGCTTTGGGGTCAAATACAGTGGACTCAATTCCTGGTTCCACCACTCACCAGCTGGGGATGTAGGGCACGTTGTTTTAAGTGTCTGGGCCTCAGTTTCTTCATCTATAAAGTGGGAATAATAACACTATGAGCCACGCATATACACACACACACTCACAGTGTTGTCAATATCCAGTGTGATGCACTTTAGAAAGAGGTTGGCCCGGCCTCTGGCACTTGGCCTTCACTCAGTAGATGGGAGCTAGCATGGGTCCACAGTCCCTTATCCAATCACAGGGACAGATAAGCTTCAGACTTCAGAATTTTTCATTTTTAGGAAGATCTTAACGGTGCATTTGCCATATATGATGAGAGACCCCATACTTCACAATCAAACATGTTATCATTTCTGCAGCAAAACGTATGAATATTCACATGCATTGGAATTAAATAAGGCTTTAAGTCGCCTCACAGTAGTTCAGGCCAGTTTTTGCCATCAAAGGAGTTTTGACCAAATCTTCATTTTTCCAGGATTTGGGGATTTGGGTCCTGCGGGTGACTAGATATATTAGTAGGTTACAAGCATTCAGACTGTGAGTGAGAAGCAGGAACCTTGTGGGGGAAAGGGCAGGTGGCGCTGGGCAGAGACTTCTTCTGTTTGGGGCTCGACAAGCATCCTCCTGGGGTCGAGGGGAGAAGGGAGACGAATGGGAAACTGGCCACTAGGCAGAGGGTGCTGGGAAAGGAGCACAGACTGTTCCCACATTTCGAGCAGCATCATTTTGTTCCCCAGAGGCCTAGAAAATATTTGTTCCCAGACCCCTCTATCAGACGCCGGGTAGCTGAATAAATGGATGCAAGGCTGTGAATAAATAAACAAACAGGAGAGATAGGGAACGGCTGGATTCTGCATCCTAAGAGAGCTAGATGAGCCAGACAACCCTTTCTACTGGACATTCCAGAAAGTGCCCTGAAGGACCACTGGTGATGCCCTGGTGGGACGTGCTGGTCCAGTTGAGCATCACCTGACTGCCAGCCATGGGGCAGAAGGAAACAGAGCTGAGATGACCTCTCGCCGAAGGAAATTGGCCTGGGGAGAGATTTGGCCCTATAGCCCAGCAATTTCATAAGCCCCGGGAACCAAATAATTCTATTATCCTGTGTTTTGTTCCCAGGTTCCTGATAGCAGCCTCTGGTCGATCGTTAGTAGCAACTGTGTGTGTGTGTGTGCGTGTGCGTGTGTGCGTGTGCGTGTGTGCGTGTGTGCGTGTGTGTGTGTGGTGTGCCTATGTAACAACAGAGACACACGGAGAAAAGAAAACAATGGTTTTCTCTAAGCCCCAAAGGGAGGAGATCGAGTGCTCCAGAGCCGAGCTGAGGGAGGGAGAGTCGCGTGTCCTCCTCTCCGTGTCTTTTCGTATTTTGCATTTCTCATTACATCCGCATGTCACGGGGCTGCTGGCTGATTTATAATTTATTGGTTTAGTGTCTCGCGGCAGGGAAAGGATGCTGTGCTATATTTTTCAGGGACACTCAATTCAACTTTGGTGAGGCAGCCAGGGCCACAGCTGTGAGGGGCATGGAAGACAGATGTGTGAAGTAGGGGGGCAGTGGGCCCAGGGTTACCTGGGCCGTCCTGGCTAAATGCTGGCTACCATCAGGGATGCTGGCCTGCGTGGGGATTTTATTTAAGTGGAGGTTTTCTAATTGGATTTAGAAAATTCCATCTCCAGCAAGCACGTAAACATGCATCCAGAATTTGGGGCACTGGGGGCGCCCTGCTTCCCTGGGTTTCCCACGGCAGACTCTGAGACGAGGATTCTTGTAAGAGTGATTTCACTAAGAAATTCTGCCGGGAAAAGAGGTGTGAGAGTGTATTCGTTTGCTAGGGCTGCCGTAACCAATTACCACACGCTGAGTGGCTTACACAACAAAAATGTATCGCCCCGCCGTTCTGGAGGCCAGAAGTTCAAGATCACAGTGTGGGCAGGGTTGGTTCCTCCTGAGGGTGTGAGGGAGAATCTGTTCCCGGCCCCTCCCCCAGCTTCCGGTGGTTTGCCGGCCGTCTTTGGCGTCCCTTGGCTTGTACAAGCATCCCCGCCATCTCTGCCTTCATCCCCGCATGGCACGCTCCCTATACGCATGTTTCCGTGTGCAAATTTCCCTCCTTTAAGGACACCAGTCATATTCAATTAAGGCCCACCCTCATGGCCTCGTTTTAACTTGATTACCTCTGTAGAGATTCCGTCTCCCAATCAGGTCACATTCTGAGGTCCTTGGGAGTCAGGACTTCAACATGTGGATTTGGAAGGGACACAATTCCACCTCTAGCAGGAAGTGAGGAAGTGACACAAGGAAAGGAAGGAGGCCCAGCGAGGGGACAACGTCAAGCCAAGTCCCTCAGAGGGGAACTTGGGCTCAACCTTGCAAGGCATTCTGGGGCAGGGGACGGAGGGCACCCTCAGAGGTGCCTGACTGGGGAGCAAGGGAGCCAGGGTATTGGTTAGAGGAGGCCCCCAGAGGGATATCCATTCCCAGGCACCCCCTGCCCTCCTAGGACACAGATAAAACGGGTGCTGGCTGTTGAGAACGAAAGCAACTAGAAAAGGGTGTGCACGAACATGGAAGAAGGATTTCATGGGGGCGTGGGGACCACTGACAGCATTTGCTGTGAGCCCTCAAGTCCCATTTCCACCCAGAGGTGACTGGCTGCCTTGCTGGTGTGATCCCTCCCGCCTGTGGTGGCCGCATGCCCACGCCGGGGCCTGCAGGGGAGGCAAAAACAGGGACACAAGAGCACACCTTCCCAGAAAAGCCTAGGCCGATGTTGAAAAGCCAGTTGTCGTTCTGCTTAGCTTTTGTCAGTAGATTTCATTGCAGGGAGGCGCGGCAGGGAGCGATGTACAGACAGGCAAGAGGACCGGGCATTCTTGTGTCAAACAGGGAAAAGGAAATCCACTTCGGGAAAAGTGGCAATGATCGACTCTTGGGGTTAGAATCACGATCTTTGATTGAATAACATGGCAGGGTTTTGATTCAATAGTAATCCGATTTGGGTGGCACACCAATAATAAATTCTGCAGCAAACTGAAAAATTCTGTAGGGTAATGGAAAGCATTCGAACCCCATGGTTTTCATTGAATTAAATATGAAAATGTATCATACAATCGATATGGCAATATTTGATTCAATCAGCATTTCGGGATGAGAACCGTTTTCTCCCATTTGTTTTTATGCTGTCGCAAAATATTTCAATTTGCTTCAGAATTTATTATTGACAAATCACCCTAACGGCCGTTGGGGGTGGGAGTGGGGAGGTTGTCACAGAGGATTGGCAGCTGAGAGATGGTGGGGGCCAAAGCAGCCCCCCGAGAAATGGCCAGGGATGGTGGAATGCTCGGGTGAATTTCTAGAAAGGAGCTGATTATGCACAGCAGGGAGGGAGATGAGGACATTTGTCACTGGGAGAAAGGAGGCAGGACAGGGGGGCCCTGCCTTTCCTCTGGATGGGGGGCTGATCTCAGCAGCAAGGGCCTGCCCTGGGCAAAATTATGAGGCAGGCAGAGGGGGGCACCCCCACTTCCTCTGCTCTCTGTGACCCCCGCCCTCAAGAGGAAAGGGCTTTTATCTGTAACCCTGCAGTCAGTGGCCTGGTGCTGTGTTACAGACACCAACGCGGAGTCTCAGAAACATGGGTCTGATACGGGATCTTCCACTAACTAGCTGTGTGGCCTCGGGTAAGTGACTTAACTGCTCTGTGCTTCTGTTTCCTTATTTCTGGGCTAGTCATAAAATATGCCCTTCCTCGTAGAGCTGGTTGTAATGATTACACAAATGCATATTAAATGAATCTGTGTCTGTTCAGGACTTCATAAACAACCAGGAAATGGAGGTGATTATTATTATTATTACCATCATCATCATCATCATCGTTCTATCAATTACCTATTGCTGTGTAATTAGCTTACACTCTAAAACATAGTGGCTTAAAACAGTAATGATTCTGATGATCAGTCTTGGACTAGGCTGGGCTCCACTGATCTTGGCTAGGCTCACACGGGTGTTTGCGGTGGGAGGATCAGCTGTGGGCTGGCTGGTCCTGAGTGACCTCACTCAGTTGGCTGGCTGTTGGCAATGGCGGTAACAGGGCCATGTATCTCTCAGCCTTCAGCAGACTCTACCAAGCTGGTGACATGGTGGAGTCCAGGTGTAGCGAGAGGGCAAGCCTTGATGTGCAAATGGTACTCAAGTCTCTACTGTGGCACATTGGCTGATGTCCCCCATGGGCCAGAGCGAGATACCAGATTCAAGGGATGGAGAAAAGCTTCCCCTCCTGATCCACGCATACACATTTCAAGGACATTCATCCAAGGAGAGGAAGAATCTGTGGCCATTTTTGCACATGATCATTATTGTCATCATTTCTTTGAAAGTGCTTGTCATGTCTCCCCCAGTATAAAGCTGTTAACATGAAACACCTCCCTCACTAGGCCCAGAGCTCCTTGAGGGCAGGGTATCCTTGCATCTTTTGTACCCAGCAAGGCCGTAGGCACTCGGAAATGCTTTCTGAATGAATTATAAAAGTATAATGAGATAATCATATAAGAAAACTGCTTCTAGAAAGGCATTCATCCTAAAGAGTTAAGTCATCAAAATCGCATGCTCGTAAGAGTGAATTTTTAAGCTAATGGCAGGAAAAGGGCATGGTTTAACATCAACAGAAGCTCGGGGTAAAATTCTAGGAATCATTGACGGGTGGCTATTTTAGAGTCTTTCTCTCCTATTCCTCACATTGCACCGTTAGACAACTTTCCACTCCACTTACAAGTACGGTTGCCCCATTTTTGGCTCCTGGGGAGAGGGGGTAGCCGATAGGGGTTGCTCTTCTCCCCAGGTCTTAATTAGTCACCCACGGGGTTCTGGACTTTACCATCCCACTGGCTCCAAGCATGCTTAGGAAGAGGTAGAAAGAGCTAGAGGAAGTTCATTGAAATTGAGGAAAGTGATGAGACCAAGGTCAAGCAGGACCTAAGAGGTCTGTAATCAGTCAGCCAATCAGACACGTCCAGAACCTACTATGTGTCAGCAGCTGCCTCGGACACTGGGGATACTTCAGTGAGCAAGACAGATAAAGGCTATGCTCTCCTGGGGCTCCCGCTCTAATATCTGATCCAAAGAGATCGAAGCCAGAGAAGGCAGGAGCCAGGAGCTATCTCAGAGAAGAGAGTGAACAACATTCAAATCCTGAGCACAGTGGCATGAAGTCTGTTCCATCTCAGCTACCCACAACTCCCAGCACTCCCTCCAGGCAGAAACACAGCAGGCAGAATGGTGCCGGTATCAAGCTCTTGGGAAAGAAATCCCAGATCTGCCATGTCCGGGACATCCTAAGCATACGTCCCAGTCGCTTTTCTGAGTTTGCACATTTTACGTAGTACATTTTACATGTACAAACTCATTTAATCTTCGCAGCAACACCATAACTGTATCAATCAGCTTGTGCTGCATAACAGATAATCACAAAATTTTGTAACATACAACAGTCAACATTTATTCCTCAAGCATCTACAGGATTCAGCTGATCTGGGCTGGGAAGCTTTGCTGATCTCATTTGCACTTGCACATGTATCTGGAGGGCAGCAGGGATGAGCTGATCTAGGCTGTCCTCAGCTGGGGCAACTCAGCTCAGTTCCACATCTCATTTTCCAGCCTGCACATCCTTATGTCCATGGCAGAAGCACAAGAGAGCAAGCCTCAATGCACAAACTCCAAGCATCTGCTTGTGTCCAGTCTGCTAACATCCCATTGGCTGAAGCATGTCATGTGACTGAGCTCAAAATGAAGGGGTCAGCAGTCCATCTGCCACAGCAGGAGGGCACTGAAAAATTTCAAGGCAAAGGGCTTAGGGCTGGAAAATTCGGGTCAATAAGATAATCCACCACAACGAAGTTGGTACTATCATTAAGCCCATTTTACAAATAGGAAAACTGAGCACAAAAAGTTTAAGGTACTTGTCCAAGGCAACCCAGCTAGTCACTGGTGTATCCAGAATTCAATCTCAGGACAGCTGCTCTTACTCCTCTTTACCATTTCACTTCTTAGCTCTGGCTTAATCCAAAGATAAATCTAAGAGTATGCGATCTATAGACTTTATCTCCTTCAGGAAATCCTCCGTAATTTTTTTTTCTTCCAGCCTTTGGCAAGCCTGAAGCTACTGTGCATCCAAGATTAGACTCCTGGTCAAACATCCAGGGTTTGGGAATTAAGTGTTACCATTTGGACGTGGAACCACACGCTTTAACAATTAGCAGCGCTGGGTTTTGACGTGTGGGGAAACTGAGGCGCCTGGTCAGGACACGGCCTGATACGAAGATCTCTCTCCCTGCTGTGGGAAGCAGGGGAGGGGTTCCAAGGCAGCGCCCTAGGCAAAGCCAAGGTTTTACTCAGAAAATTATTTTGGTCCTTTTTCGTGCAGAGGGTAAAAAAAAAAGAAAGAAAGAAAGAAAAAAAAGCAATCCCAGAGCTGCCTCCCATGGAGTACTGTATCTTAAGCAATTTTGGGTCATAGACTCTTTGAGAATTAATGGAAGTAAAGGACCTTCTGACTTATCTGAGATAGGGTCAGGCTATAATAATTTTAGGCTGGACAATTTCTAAAGTAGATGCCCATTTCTGTCCTGCCAGTTTCAGTAAAAAGCTCATAGGCTGTTGAACTTGGAGCCATGGAACATCCTGGCATCCCTTTTGAGAGCAACTTGGGGCAAAATATACCCCTGGCTGAATTCCAAGTCAAGAGAGGGTCCTCCTTGAAGAAGCCTCTGCCCCTCTCAAGACAGACTTAGGAACCAGACAGATGTGAATTCAAATCCTGGCTCTGCATCTACCAGTTGTGGGACCTCGAACCTTCATTTCATTGCGGTTAAACTGGAAATTATAGTACCGACAGCGGCGGGCTAGGGGAAGGGTTGAATTAAATCATGCATATCCTAGCACCAAGAACATTCCCTGCATGTAGCAGGTGCTGGGTCTATGACAGTCCCTTCTCTTCTCCTAGGGACACCAGAGAAATAAGTTGCCATCTCCAGAAGGCCAGCTGGTGACAGCAGCGGCACCGGCATCTGCACGTGGCACCTGTTTATGCCCCACCTGCTATCAGGCAGGTGCTGCCAGGAGGCAGCCCTCACCCACAGAGAAGCAGGTAAGTAACCTTTGCTGTAGAGGACATGTGTTGCTGATGGGTGACAGCAACTACGCAGGGACATTGAATCACCCAGAAACTAGGATCAGCTGGAAGCCGTTAGCACTCCCAGGACAAGGGGAGGGAAGAGTGTTATATGGAAGCCCAAGGGGAGGTGGAACCTTGGAGGGGGAGCCTCCAGCAGACGCTGCAGTGATGGGGGGAGGATGGCCTTCCTCGTAACAGAGAGGTGAGCAAGGAGGGGGCAAAGGAGAATTACCTCGACATCTCTCTCCCCTTCGCCTCCAATCTGTTGCTTACAACTGGCCAAACCGAACTAAAAGCCAACTGGCAAGGAGCCCAAAGAATCAGTCCACGGAGCTG
Source organism: Camelus bactrianus (assembly GCF_048773025.1). NCBI lineage: Eukaryota > Metazoa > Chordata > Mammalia > Artiodactyla > Camelidae > Camelus > Camelus bactrianus. Next base: position 31,026,686 of record NC_133575.1, read on the forward strand.
GGTCTCCAGGACACAGAACATGGGGGAAAATGGTAGAAATGGATCTTGGAGGGCAAATAGAGGACACCCAGCACACACCTGATATTTCCTCTTGAGACTCGTCTGGGCATCTGTTGTTCCTGTAGGACGGTGGTTCTCCTGTCGCAGCCGACCGGCAAATCCCCTGAAGGGCTTGTTAAATAGATTCCTGAGCCTAACACCCAAAGTTTCTGATTCTGAGGTCTGGGATGTGGCCCCAGAATCCGCATTTCTAACAATTTCCCAGGTGATGTCGACGCTGCAAGTCTGAGGACCACACTTAGAGATCCACAGCTTTCTAACATGAGATTTCTTGAGGGCAGCTTCCCTTCTTCTGTGCACAGCATTTGAATATGCCTTCTACACCCAGGACAGCCCCATGGCCAGCAGGACCGTGCACAGCTCAGAACCACGTGGGGCAGCCCTCCGCAGCACCCCTCACCTGACAGCCCCGGTGCCACGGACCCTGCCAGGTGGGCTGGCCTTGCCTCGCCTTAACTCACCCTGTCCATGTCCCCTCCAGGCCTCGTCTTCTGCCTAATCCTTGTGAAGGCTCTCAATTTTGCCTGCCCAGTTGCCCATAGTTAACACCACACACACACACACACACACACACACACACACACACACACGAAGGGGAAAACACGCATGCGTGAACAAACACGCTCCAATTAGCTGCACCTGGATGCCTGGTCCGTTTCCTTTGGGAAGATGAGTCAACCACTCCTTGGGGTCCTGCGACATCCTGTGCTCAGGCCAGGAGGTCACAACTCCTGGTCACGCAACATTGCCTCTCTGCAGGCAGCCCTGCCAATCTGCAGCTCCGCCTGACATCTTTGTTTTAGGGGAAATGAACACAGAATACTGCTGGGTCCCCGCCAAACTGGGTCAACCGTGCCCCCTCTTCGGTCCCCTGATGGGCTGAGACCCATCCAAGAGCTGCCTTCCTCTTCCCCTTCTTGTTCTCATCCGGCTCTTTGTCTGCAATAGCCCTTTCCTCGGCTTGCTGCTTTGTGAATGTCACTCTAACAGCCTCTCCTGTCTTCCATCTTCACTAAGCAGCTGCTAGAGTAATACATGAGATGCCCTAGGGAGTGTCAGCAGCAGAAAAGTCCTCCTGGGGACACAGGTTGTTTGGGCCCCTTCTTCTGGGGTCCCCACTCCCATTCCGTGTGGTTTGAGTCTGACTCTCGGTCCCATCATCCTATGCCCCCTCCTCAACTCCAGCCACCAGGCAACAAGTGACCTCGTCCTGACCAATCAGCACAGCCCGTTCCCAAGGACATGGAGCTCAGTCTGGGGCTGGGCCTGAGAGCCAAGCATGGGCCATTAGACTGATTTCCTGGACTGGATGTGCAGACACCAAAGCAGCACTGTGCTGGACCCCTCCTTCCTCAGCTTGTCAGAGACAAAAATGTGCAGCTCTTGGGTGCCTTGAAATGGACCAGCGTGAGAATATTTGTAGTATGGAGAAATCAGCAAATGCTACACATCAGAGCTTTTTTATTTGAAAGAGTCAGTCATTAAACCCCAACACACAACTGCATGGGAAAGAGAATCTCTGTTTCCATGAGGGGCAAATCTGGAAGGCTCTGAAGGCAGCAACTTCTTGTGCTGTGTGGAGAGACCTGTTGTGCAGCAGCAAAGAATGAAGCCAATGCAGAGAGAAGCAGAGTCAAGAATATTGAACGAGAGAGAGAGAGCTGACAATATGATGTGTGCTCCTGGATCCAGCCATGCCTGAACTCCAAACTATGGCAATTATATAAAACAAAAATTGCCTGTTTTGCAATTGCCTATTTGAATTGGGTTTTTCCCTTGAAGGGGTACAGAATGAGCCTCTCCAAAACATGCCACTTTGGCATATGAACTTTTTTGAGCCGAAGACAATCAAGGCCTAAAAGACTCAGGAAGATATTTTTACCTCCCCTTTTAACTACCTAAAAGAATTCAGATAGGGGGGCTTGACTCAGAGAGAAAGAGCTATTACCAAAGGTAAGTTTTATCTGAGTGACCTATCTGTATGGCCGGGCAAACATCTAATTACCAAACATCTGCTTTTCTTATTGTCCTGTGAAGCACTCTCCCGTCCTTGGAAACCCTAGGCCCTTATCCCATTCCTTAGCTCGGGATGGCATATAAACCTCAACTGCCCTCCTTGCCCTTGGGTCTTATATTTTTATGGGAATCCCTTAGGTACAAAATGAAATTTGTTTTTCTCCTGTTAATCTGTCTTGTGTTCATTTGATCATTAGATCAGCCAAAGAACCTAGAAGGGTAGAGGAAAAAAGTTTTCCTCCTCAACACCTTCATGCAACTTTAAGATCCTTGAGTGAAATGGAACTTAGGAGAAATTACCTTCTTCTTGGAGATTCCTAAAATTGTCACCACAAAAAGGGAAGCTGATTCCACCCAAAAGGCCAGTCTTCTCATGGTTCTGGGGTAAAAGGAGATCGAGGCTGCTCAGCCTCTGCCAAGCAGGGTGCAGGGCATCTAGTGTGTGGCTCTCCAGTGTCAGACCCACACCTTCAGCCCAGTGACAGGGTTCCAGCCCCGGGGCCCCAGGGGGCGGGTGATCAGCTTGGAGAATCCCCACCACCACCACCATCACCATCATGAAGTTGAGGTTGGACCCCTCTGGTTTCTATTATTGTAACTTTCAGATGCAAATGTTTACACTTGTTCCTGAAGGGGAGCCGAGTTTGCCAGCCCAAAATATGCCTATTAGGCATCAGGATTATTTTAGGCTGATTATTTTTAAGAAACAACAGTCACAGAAGATGCTCTGAAAACAGAGTAGAAGTTTTGTAAGAGACATTTGCATGCACAAGAGACATCTCCATTTTCAAGGGTAGATCCCTCTATGTCCTGGGAAGAGGAAGATGACTCTAAATCTCTAGAAACTCTTCGAATGAAGCAGGCGTGGACTTAAATCTGTGCAAAAACCTTACTTTTGTTGACTGTGCTTTTCCTGGTCACCTCCCATAAATGGCCACACCTCCAGCCCCCAGTATCTTCCTTAGTCTTTAGCTGAAAGTGGGATTTAAGGTGGTGGCTTGGGCCATTTCAGGGAGTTAGTATTCCTGGGTCTCTTCCATGTATACAGGAGGTATATGTGTTATTAAATTTCCGTTTGTTTTTCCCGTTAATCTGTCTTCTATTATGGCAGGTGGGGGTAGAGGGGTTGTCTCAGCCAAGATCCTAGAAGGGTAGAGTGAAAATTATGTTTCCTCCCCTACAGCCCCCTTCCAGCCAGAAAGCCTGCAAGTGCAGCCATCCTGCCTGTTCTGTGGGCGCAGAGCAGCTGTGCACACCCACCCTCCCAGGAGGAGCAGAGCCAGTGAGTCACTGGGGACCCCATTATCATCTGAACCCCTATCCTGTACAGCTGAGAAAAGTCATTCCAGCACCTTTGCCCCAGAACAGGATGATGCGCTCTGGAATACTGGCAGCCTCAGCGTCAATCCAGGAGAGGCTGCAGATTAAACCCCTCCCTCCAGGACATCCGGTGCAATCTTGGCCTCAAAGGTGCCCAGTTGCTGTTAGGATCTTGAGAAACCCTGACCCTTTCTGAAGTGCCTGCTTGTGTTATTTCTGGGCTACCCTCAATCTTTTTCTGGATCATGAATACGCGAATACCCCTATCTTTGGCCGCAGGGTACTTATCCAGCCCTGCCCTCCTCTCTGTTCCCTTCTGGTGGTTGGCCTTGAAACCCTGACACCAGAAGGTTCTGTGGGTGTTCCTTCTAGGAGACAGACAGGAGGACAAACTGTGACTCATCTGGCAACCCAGCCTGGGCTGGGGAAGGAGGGTGCCCCACCACAGGGAGAGGGCAGCAGGCTGAGCCCCAGGAGCCCTGGAGAGGGGGACATCCCATGGATGGCCCGCTGTGGACAGTAAGGGTCCCTGGGCCAAGAGGGCGGTTGGTAAGGGGGTGGGGTTCAACCCTGAGCCAGAGCCTGTCTGGCCTCGGTGTGTCCAAGACCCAACCTGAGCACACATACACCCACACATCCCACACACCCAACACCCGCTCCTGTGCGAATACGAACACACAAAGACACACACACACACACACACAGCTTGCAAAGCAATCTCCGCCGCACTTCCGTGATCAAACTCCTTCCCTCCTCACTGACCCAGGCCATCTTTCCTCTCCCCGCTGCTGCCCCAGCCCCCCCACCAGGAGCTGGGCCACTTTACCCACTCCTCTCCCCACCCCCTCAGCTTGTTTTCTTTTCCTGAGCGATTTTAAGTTTCCATCTGTCATCTGAGGTCATTAATCCCAAGACAGAAGGCCAAAGAAGCCTACCCCACACAGCCAAGCCATTAACTAATTGCAAAAGGTGCGCACATCACATCATATTAATCCCCCTGCAGCAGCCCAGCGCCCGCACCTCGCTTCCGGAGTTGTGCTGATAAAGAGGACGAGCCGCCTGCTACCGCCCGGGCTGGCGTTACCATGATGGATGGCCGTGTCCGGAAAGGGTGTGGGTCCGCCTCGGAGACTCATGTGTCAGGCAGAGGAGGGGCTGCGGGGGAGGCAGGCAGGAGAAAGTGGCCAGCTGCCAGGGGGATTTTTTTTTTTTTTCTCCAGCTGAGAAGGAGCCGAGACATCCTGTGTCCCCAGGCCTGGCCGGCCTCGACCACTGCCCCAGGCTGGCTGTGTGTCTGAGGACAAGCACAGGTGAGAAGACCTGAAAGGACCCCAGCCCCTTCCTTGCAGCAACTCTTCTCTCGCTAAGTCAACAAGTTCAAGGTGACTGGCTTTCGATTGACCACCCACGGTCTGTGGACACAAACCTTCTTTCTGACGGTGGTCCTTGAGGGCAGGTGGCCTTGCCAAGTTTCCCCTCACCTCGACTGGGGGCTGGCAGGCCACGCCAGCCCCGTGCAGGGACTGTCTGATGGCCTGTTTCCCAGCGGGAATTATCAGCAGGTCTGCGAGTGTGCGTGCACGCGCATCCTGCTTCTTCACTTCCAGGATGGGAATAAATTGCCTGATTGACAAACCTCCTCCGTAGTTTGTGCACACTGTGCCCGTGGGTCGGCTGTGGCTACAGTTGCAGTCAGCTGACCTAATCCATTTATCTTATTTATACCGTGTTCCATTTTCCATATGCGGAGCCGGGGCCTCCTGGATCTGGTATGCAAATTAGACACCATGATATGCAAATGAGCAGAGGCCTGATGCTTTTCAAAATTATCATTAAGAATCTTGCCACCCTGCCACTGGGTAGGAGGAGAGAGGCTGGGACTGAAAGCGGGTGATATATAGTTTCCATTCCTACGTGCTAGTCTCCACTCCCCTCCTCTCGGCCTTCTTGAAGCCTCACTGGCCCCTGGCCCCTTACACAGCCACTCTATTGTTGGGCGCTGATGGGCACGGGCATCACTGGGGACAAAAAGGCTGGCAGGACATTCCCAGTGAGCTAAACAAGGCCAGAAGGGGATTCCAACTGACACCATCCACACGCCCCGGACCCTGGAGTCCCCCAGCCCATTTCTTCAGTGAACAAAAGACAGAGGTTCACTGCCCCCGTTTTTTCTTTTTATGGAGGGGCCGAGGAAGCCAGCATGTGGATGAGGCCAAGGAGAACAGCCAAGTCTGAATCTGAATCGTCCTCAGGAACTCCAAGCGGTATGTCAACTGGGAGGCACTGCATGTGGTCCCACAAGGCATCCTGGAGGGTGAGCACCTCAGGGCGGCCGGATGGAGGCCAGCTGGGGAGCCCAGGTTTGAGAAATAGGAAAGCAGAACCGTCCAAAACTCCTCCGTGGGGCGACTGTGTCCCTTCTGGGTCCCCCTGCTCCAGCTTCTGGCAGCCCACTGTGTTATGCTCTAGTGTGATATTCTAGAAAGGAACCTCATTTTAGTTCAAAGTTCCGTGGATTAATTTGAAGCCAACGTCTTACTTTTGTTTAAGACACTGAAGAAAAGAACATGTAATCCCAGCTTTTCCAAAGGCAGAGCAAGAACCTTCAATAACAAAGTTGTATTTCACTTGGCAATCAGGGAAAGCCGCCCTTTATTTTTTTTTTTTTTCCAAGTGTCCTTGTTTGTTGTTCTGTTTCTAAGAATATGCAGAAGAGACATCTCCAGGGCAGTAGACACTCTTCCATCAGGAATTTCAAAAATGGCATTCAAAATATTTTGCCAACAGTTAGGCATATGTGAGCCTGGTTCCAGGATGCAAATCATGGTACCTGACGTCAGGAAGGGTATGGCAAGCTGTCTCTGACAAATAAGACAAGATTCGCAGAGGTTTTAGTAAAATTAAGTACAAGATCCTGAAGACGATAACGCCAGATTTAACCCCAAAGCGCCTGGTTTTCATTAAGAATGTACTCCAGCCCCTTGCTAGCTCTCAGTGCAAACCTACATCTCCTTTGGATCTTGTCTTAATATAATTCATTAAAGGCAAGCCACCACTGGTGACCAGGCGATGTTTTTAATTACCGTTTCTGTGCACGTCTGCGTGGTCCTGTTACCATTCCAGCAGATACTTACAAATGTGACTTCTATGGGGTTCCCTGTGATCGCCACTAGGACTACAGCTGCTAATGAGAGCCAGGCAGGCCCCCAGCCAAGGGGGCCACTGATTATCAAGCCAAGAAACATCCAGACTCAGAAACTAATGAGCTGGCAGAGAGACCAAAACAGACTAAGAATGTAGAGCACAGCACTGGGGAGAGAGGCCACCGAGACAACCTTAGAAGTGAGACAGAGCGGAGAGAGCAACTTTCATTCCAGCCGAACGTTTGCAGCGGCTAACAGACAGGGCAGCTGTGTCGGCGGGAGCAGAGGGAGCTATTTATTTGGAGGTCTTGGAGATGTGGCTGCCACCCATCTGGGAAAGAACGTGCGGGCCATAAAAGAGTAGATTTGTTCCCTGGAGGCTCTGCTTACTCAGGGAGCCAACGTTTGCAAATCAGCTCTGCCTGGGAGGATGCTTCCTGCCCGCCCTCCATGCCTCTGCGAATCTGCTCCACCATTCCAAGGCCGAGCTCTCATTCCATCCCCTCTGCTGGACTGTCCCAATTAACAGTGTTGTGTTTTTTTTTTTTTTTTTCACCAAACATTTATTAAGTTCCTTCTACGTCTCATGCATGCATTAGGCTGGGTGCTGGGGAGATGATTCTGTGATGGTCACCGTCATGAGAGGATTGCTCGGAGACCAATACAGAGAGGATTTCCACCAGGGAGTGGGAGCCCCAATGGCTGTTCCACTCACCAAGAAAGTAATCAGGTTCTGCTTTGTGACCTGCTCTCGCGGTATCATCTGGATCTGAGATTTCACTCTGGAATGGTTTCAGACATATGCCTTGGGGTAGAGACTGGCCAGATGCTCACCAAAACTATTTCTTCTTCCTAGGCACACAGTTAAACTAATTTCAAAGCCCTCTTTTATCTAGATGAGAGACTAGCTTTCACCAAATGTGAGTAAGAGGGGTGAGAGAGTGAAGAATGAGGGTGACTTCTCTCGCGCACTTTCTCCTGCCTGCTGGCTGGATGATGCCAGAGTGACCTCGAAGACACATTTTGGAGATAGCAATGCTGCAACATGTTAGAAGCTAGATCAAGTTCCCCAAAAGAAGAGCTTGAGGTGGGGGCTCCCATGCAACGGATGGAGTGACAGAATGCCCCCACGTGAAACCTACAGAGGAAAGAGAGAAGCAGAATAAGTCAAGAGGAAACTCTGAGCAAACAGGTGGCTTAAGATGAAATTTAGCTTTTGATTCTCCAGGGAGATTCGGAAGATGAACAGCTCCACGGAGTTGTGTCCACTTGAGGCCAAGGAGACAGGCATCTGCACCCTGAGTCAGTCAGTCATTAGTTCTGGGCTACCTCCCAAGGCTGCTTGTCGTCTCAGGCATTTCTGGGGTGTGGGGGCTGCCTTGGACTCAGGGCAAATAGCTGGATAATGGTGTGATCGGGAACCAACATTTACAACAGCTGCGAGATGGGAGTACCAGCCTGATAAAGGAGGACTGAGAAACGACCTAGTAGCATCTACTACAATGGGTTCCCTGAATGACTGCCTGGAGCAGAGCCCCCACCTGCATTTGACAGTGAAAAGAACAAGAAGTAACCCTTCACTGCTGTAACTGCTGAGTCACTGAGAGTTTGGATTTGTTTGTTACAGTAGCTAGTGACGGACAAGCTGGGCTCATAGCCTCCTAAACCAGAAGCTGGTGATCTTTCTCCTTAGAGGGCCAGATTGTAAATATTTTCAGTATTTTCTTGGGCCACATGGGTCTCTGTCGCTACTGTTGGCCAGATTTGTCTTGTGGGCCTTAGTTTGCCAACCCTTATTCTAAGCTATAAGCCTCAGGGGTAGAGAGTCTGTTCTGGAGTCCTTTCTTTTTCACCTAAGGCCTAGGACAGAACTTTAGCTGTATTATGCAACCCATTAAATAAAGCCCAGGTGACTGATTTGAAAATGGAAAAAATAAAAGTAAGGTTTGGGTTATGGTTATTCCTTAATTTGATTTCATCTTGAATGACCACAGAAGGGCTGACTTTCTGGGTCTGATGGAGTTTGTTCTGGATTGTTCATGGGCTCCTTATGAGTTCCTATTGGAGATGGCTGGCTGCCTTGGCTGTCGGTGGAAGAGATCAGCGAGGTCTAGCATGCCAGCAGGCATGCAGAAGGACCAGCCTTACCATGTCCTAGAATCATGGGGCTGACCCACTTAAGTCCTCTTGGCTACAATCTCATCTTGATGCTCCCATATCCAATTTTAATGATAAACAAGCAAATACGGCCATCATAGCCTGAGAAGAGCCTGGTAACCAGAAGCCCAGACCCATATGCGATGAGAGTCTAGCTCACCCCACCAAGAAAGCTGCCTAGAATTAGCAGAGCTGTGAGCTGAGTGTAAGGGGAGCCTTGAGTGGACGATAGAGGTGGGGGATAGCGAACATCACCTATGGCCACAAGATCAATGAAATCTTCTTTTGTAAGTTTCCCAGGAAGTAAGACCATTCAGAATCCTGGAGAAGGTCTTCCCAAATGGGGCAAACTTACCTAGGAAGCAAGTAAATTGGAACAGCACAGGGGTAGATGCAGGGGACACTGTGGACATGAGTCAGTCCATGTCAGGGCCAACACACCCGTGCCCCAGTGGCTGGGAATATCAGCTGTTGACAGCTCACAGCTGTGTCTTTCACTGGGCATTGCCCTCAGTCACAGGAAACTGCCCTGCCCAAGTTTATGTTCCCCTTTCAGGAGATGGCCCTCAGCCATCTCTGGCTGATGCAGGGGGACAAAGGCCTGGTCCCCTCACCTCAATTTGGGACAATTCTAAAGGGCCATTCCAGCTCCAGTGCCCCCATATCTGCTGAGACCTTGGTTGCAGCTGCTTTATGGGCCAACTTCCCCACCCGGCTTCCCCCACTCTTTTACAGGTACATCTCCAAGACACTTCCAATAAACCTCCTGCACGCAGCAACTGACAAGGTGATCCTAGTATTTATATGAAGATGTAAAAGAACCAGAACAGCCAAAACAATTTTGAAAAGAAGAATAAAATTAGACGACTTATACTTCCCAATTTAAATATACTGCAAAGCTATAGTAATCAAGATAGTGTGTTACTGGCATAAAGATTGACATATAAGCCAATGGCGCAGAATTGAAAGCCCAGAAAGAAACCCTTACATTTATGGTCAATTAATTTTCAACACAGGTGCCAAGACTATCTTTTCAATAAATGAGGCTGGGACTACTGGATACACACATGCAAAAAAGATGAATTTAGATTCTAATCTGTCACCATACACAAAAGTTAACTCAAAATGGATCATAGATCTAAATGTTAGAGCTAAAACTATAAAACTCTTAGAAGAAAACATGACAAAATCTTTGTGAGTTGGATTAGTCTTTGTCTTAAATATGACACCAAAAACATAACCCATAAAACTAAAAAAATATAAATTGGACTACACCAAATTTTAAAACTTTTGCACTTCCAAAGGCATCATTAAGAAAATGAAAAGACAAGCCACAGACTGGGAGAAAATATTTGCGAATCATATATATGATAAAGGTCTTACATCAAAAAAATTTTTTTAACTCTTAAAACTCAATTAAGAAGACAAATAACCTATTTTTTTTACAATGAGCAAATACATTTGTATAGTCATTTCACCAAAGAATATATACAGATAGCTAATCAGCATATGAAAAGATGCTCAATATCATTAGCCATTAGGGAAATGCAAATCAAACCCACAACGAGTTATCACTTCACACCCCGTAGGACAGCTAGAATCAAAAAGACAGACAGTAGTAAGTGTTGGTGAGGATGTGGAGCAACCGGGGACTCTCAGACGCTGCTGGCGGAGATACAAAATGGTGCAGCCACTTCAAAAAACAATTGGTCAGTTTCTTAGGAAGTTAAACATCAATTTACCATATGACTCAGCAATTCCACTCCTAGATAAATACCTAAGAGAAAATGAAAACATATGCCCACGTAAAGACTTGAGCACAGGCGATACTAGCAGCATTATTCATAACAGCCCAAAGTGGAAATAACTCAAATGTCCATCAATAGATGAACAGATAAATAAAATGTGGTCTATCCAGGGGGAGGGTTGGCACAGTGGTAGAACAAGTGTTTAGCATGCACAAGGTTCTGGGTTCAGTCTCCAGTACCATCATTAATAAATAAATAAATAAATAAATAAATAAATAAATAAATAAATAAATAAATAGACAAACAAATCTAATTACCTCCATCCAAAAAACATTTTTTTAAAAATGTGATCTACCCAGACGATACAATATTATCCAGCCATACAAAGGAACAAAGCGTGGATGCATGTTGCAATGTGGATGAATCTTGAAAACATTCTGCCTAAGAAAAGAAGCCCACATGAAGACCACATACTATGTAATTCTATTTAAATAACATATCCCAAAAGGCAAATCTATAAAAACAGAAAGTATATGAATGATTGCCTGGGGCTGGGGGTGGAAATGGGCAATGATTGTTAATGGACACCAGGTGTCTTCTTGGGGTGAAGGAAATGTTTTAAAGTTGGATTGTGGTGGTGGTTGCACAACTAGATAAATGTCCTAGAAATCTTTGAACTGTATGCTTCAAACAGGTGAATTTTACAGTATGTAAATTATGATTCAATAAAGCTGTTTTGATTAAAAAAAAAAAAAAAACACCTTCCGCCTCCGTATCTCTAGCTCAAACTCCATTTCCAGGGAACCCGATTGAAGACAACATACGTTGCATTTTAATAGAAATGCCTATTACTTTTTATCACTAGCCAAATTTGAGAAAATTGCAGTTTCAAGATGAAAAGCCCCAGAGGATGCCCAAGTACACAGACCACGCACACACCCACACACATACACACACACACCCCGCCCCACACACACACACACAAACCCCTTTCAAGCTCTCTGCCTCGATACCACAGCCACCATCACGGTCAAGTTTGCTGACATGAGGTCTAGGACGTAGCACTGGAATCCCTTCCCATGAAGAAAATAACTCGATCCCTGCCCACATGAAGCAGTTACAGAGGCCCATTCCACCATTCATCATCATTTTAAATTGTGCATTTTATTTTTAATAGCTGTTTGTGTTCCATGCTACTTGTCATAATTCTTTGGACTAGAAAGCTCAGCTCCCCAGAGGTGTAAACAGTAGTGGTATAAATTGCCTGTGTTTGGTGGGGGGGCGAGGGTCAACGGGTTGGCAGGAAGGAGCCCAGGAGACAGTCTAGGAAACAGAGAAGGGAAGGGGAAAAAAAAAAAAAAAAAAGATGAGTTGATAAATAAGGACTCTGAGTTCATCCCCACAAGGCTGACTGGTCATTGCTCAATGTTGCGAGACACTGACTTCTTAGAGGTTTGCAGTAACAGCTCGCTCGAGTTGGAAATTGCTGTGAATGTGCGTTCTACCCGAGGCTGAGCCTGTGAAAAGAGTTCTCCGGCATCCCTGCCCCGCTGACAAGTCTGGGACATCATGTGATCCTTTGAGGGCTGCTGAGTCGGAGCCCCAGCAACCCTGCCCCCAAGCTCTTGACCACTGGACCGATCAGCAATGACCTTGTGCCATCTCATTCCCTCTGCCCCCTTGCTTCTGCCGTAAGTCCCAGCCACAGTACCATGCCCTTCTCACTGCCTGGGATGCTCACTCAGTTACTCCCCAAACGTTTATGGAACATCAATGGAACTACCTCTGGGCTAAGTTCCGGTTAAAACAAGCTGTGAATAATACAGCGTCCACCCACAAGAAGCTCGCAGATGTCAAAATGGGGTGTTCCTTGTGCTGTGATGGGTGTGTAAGGGGGAGACAGAGAGGTGCCTTTGGACAAGTCCATCTAGAAGGAGACGTCTGGGGAGGCTTCCAAGAAGAGGAGATGCTTACATGGTCTCTTCAAAGAAGGGTAGCCGCTAACAGACAAGGTGTTAGATTTCATCCAAAGGAGAGAATGTGTCAGTTTAAGCAAAACCCTGAAGTCACACTGCCCATTAGAACTTTCTTCGATGACAAAAACATTCTGTATCTGCACCATCTAAAATGGTCGCCACTCACTAAATAAGTGCTTGAAATGCGGCTAGTGTCGCTGAGAAACAGAAATTTTTAATTTCAATTCATTTTAACTTAAGTTTAGATATGCACATGTGGCCAGAGGTAGCGAAGTGGGCAGCCCCGCTCCCGAGGCACAAAACAGCGGGGGTCATTCCCAGAAGTGCCAGGGGTCATAAGAGACAGAAGAATCAGTTGATTGGGAACAGCTACTAGAAACACAGCCAGAAACACAGGTCACCGAGGAGCTTGTGGGCGTGTCTCAGTCACTCACCCGGACAGCAACGGGTACATAGCATCCTACCCAGTGAAGTAATTTGTCCATCTCTGCCCCCCCCCCACCCCACTCAAATGTTTACAGCTGCCAGAGGGAAATGGGATGAAAAAGGGCACACGTGCACATTGCGAGTGTTCTGGTCACTGTGTCCAGTTGACTGGTGCAAGTCCCATCGAGAGGGGCAGCCACTACTCAGCATCAGGTGCACTACTGTCCCGAAACGCAGCCCGCAAATTGCTTGATCTTCAAATGATTCAAGAGAAGCCAAAACTCACTATTTATTTTGTGAAATCATTCTGTCTCTAAACATTGGATACATTTTTTAAACACTCTACAGGTAAAGGAAACCCAATCTTGGGGCCGGGATTTGGTACTTGAACTCAAACTTGCAACCAAGACTCCTCTCTCTACCTCTTTTATAGCACCTGTCATGCTATACAGTATGAAGCTGCGTTTATAATGCCCATCGCTCCCCACTAGGCTCACCGTTCCTCGAGCACAGGGACCAAACTCTTACTCATCCATCATTCCCAGAACCTAGGATAATGCCTGTACATGGTCTCTGTTTCATAGATGTTTGTTGAATGAATAAATGAATGGATGAATGAACGACTTGATTCATTGATCGAATGATTTAGCCAACCCAGAGGCAATGGCTCAAAGAGACAGCAGCAAAGGAGTTAAAAGGCAGGAAATGAACTAGGCTTTGGGATAAAGCCCCATTAATTGCCATCTTACCAGAAATCCTCTTCCCTGAAAATCCGCAGGCTGCAAATTAAGATCTGAATTGTTGTTTTGAACGCAGCTTTCTCCAAACCACAGATTTGCAAACACTTCTCTTCCCGGTAGTTTGAGGCCTCACAACAGTCTTGTGCTATTAAATCTTGCTGAAAAGTGGGCTGAGACCACTAGGTCTCTTGTGAAAATTACCAGACGTGTGGACGGCTGGTGTGGGATTCAGTGAGATGCCTCTGCCCCTGTCACCAGGGAGAGCGCAGCCGTGAAGAGGCACCTCGGGTGGAGAATCTCTGGCCTCGGGTGACCCCCCCAGAGCAGAGGGTGGGGAGGTGAAGTGGGGGAGGGGCAGCAAGTGGCCTCCCAAAGTGGCAAATCCAGGTCCACGGCTCCCTTGCTTGTTCCGCTCCACATTCCTACAGCAGTTTGGGGGAAGTCATTTCAACTCTGTGCTTCAATGGCTCCAAGCCATGACTGGGGATAAATGTGCTACAGGGTATGGCAGCTTCCTAAGGCCAGGTGGATCTTTGCAAAACTGGTGGCAGGAAGAGAGATCTAAGCCAAGAAAGTGCACAGGGAAACTTCTGAAAGGTGTGGGAGGGTGCGCCCCAACAGACACAGAAGCGCCTGCTCCTGGCATACCCACACCCAGCCTCCTGTTAGAAGCAAGAGACTGCGTTCCTGCAATTTTTCCTTTGGGGCCATTTTGGAGAGATTTTGAAAGCCTGAAATTCATCCTGGTAGAATCAAGAATGGAAGGCACCCAAGGACTTTGAATTGACCCCCCTCCCCTGCTCCGGATGAGGAAACCCAGACTCCCATTTCTTACGTGCTGAGTTCAAGGGCACGTGGATGGACTCTGTGCCCATGGACTCCAAGAGCCGAGCCCAGCACTCTCTGCTTTTTAAGGCACCATGGTGCCCCTTGCTAATCCAGACATCTGCACACCACACTGTCCTCTCCCAGTCACTGGTGACAAAGGCCATTTTTCACAGGAGGATATAATCTGCTAAAATCGTCTCCTGCATTCCAGGGCAAGAGCTCCCATATTTCACTGAGCAGGTTAATCACAAATATCAAGTGACGAGGCAGGAAGAAGGACAGAGAAGAAAAGGACCCTTCACAGTTCGTGGAAACTTTGGGAATGGGACCCATGTTGCTTCCCCTGCTCATACAATAAAAACATCCTAAAAGCTTGTAACATTTAGAAAAACTCTTTGCAATACCTGGATACTAAATAATATTCTCTTTAAACCGATAGACAATTTAGTTAGGAAAGATAATTGATGAGTTATTTATATTAGTCTCCAGTGTCCAGCATGGCCATCATTGAGATGAAATGCTTGGGACAGAGTGAAATCCCTTAATTACTCTCACATGTGTTGTGTGTTGCAGAGAAAGAAAACATAATGCAAAGTGCGTATATATTTCAGCAGCATAATAGCTTGATGAAGATTTCTAAATTTTTCAAAATGTCATTTCTTTCCAAAAGATGGATTATTTCTGTTGGGGTTTAGTCTACCTAATTATTCCTGCCTTGATTACTTAACTACTCCAGATATTTCATCCCTCCATGCTCTTATCATGTTCGGCATGTTGGAAGAACCAAGGCAGCTAGCTTATTAGCACAAAGTAGACGATTGTGTTTCCCGCAGTTAGTGTGGGAGGCTGGGTCACCAACTGGAGCACCAGGAATCGCTCCCATGAAGCAATGGCCTCACTGCAGCTTCCATCCACTTCCAGTGACCCAAGCTAGTCTGCGTACAGCATCTTCTAGACCGGTGGCCCGCTTCCCCGCAGTCCAGGGGACAGCAGGTTCATTCCCCTCAGCTCTCCAGCTCTCTGCCCTGTCCATTACATAGACCTGGAGGCTGGGCTCTGCATTTCTTTCTTTAGAGGAGCGCTTCTCAAACGTCAGCCTGGAGGGCTTGCTAAAGCAGAGATGGCCCTGCCCCACCCCAGAGCAGCTGATTGGGCAGGCCTGGGGTTTGGTCGGAGAATCTGCATTTCCAAGTTCCCAGACCATCTGAGGATGCTGGTCCCGGGACCACGCTTTGAGAACACTGCTTTAAGATGACTTTTGTCTTTCTTTTTAAAATTTTTTTTTTACAAATTAAATCTGGGATTCGTGTCTGTATTAGGTTGGAATTTGAGACCTAATGGCATCTATTTGTTTGATTTTAGAGATCTGTCCGGTAACCAGCTCTGGATTCAATGAGCAAAATAACTATTTAGGTAAAAGATAAGGGACTCAAAGTGAGAGAGGTAGGGAGAAAGGAAGGAAGGAAGGGAAGGAGGGGAGGATGAAAGGAGGGAGGGAGGGAGGCAGGCAGGCAGTTGGAAAGGGCAGCTTCCAGAACATTTCTGGAAGGTGTGATTCTACATCTGTGCTCTGAAGAGTCCGGGAGTGGGCCCAGCTCCACGGCTGGACTAAAAGGCTTTTCTCCGTGTTTTCCTATTACATGGGGATAGCAGAGTGGGTTATCCCACCAACCGCGGGTCCTTTTCCACGCACGCGGAGCTCTGGGCAATGGGCAAGCCCCCATCCCAGAGCCTACCCCAGGCGCACCTGTCACGCCAAAAGAAGGCGGCCCGCGCCCTTTGGCTGATCCCACAGCCTGGAAAAAAGCCAGACTCTGCTGCCTTTGAAAGCCTGTTCCTTGGAGCAATCCTGGCTCGCTAGGTTTAATTGTTTCGTCTCTTTTTTTCTGGTTTATGAAGGCGCCCCGCCTGAAGTCCGCCCCTTGCGCAGCGGCCCGGAAAGGTGGGAGGAGCGCAGGCAGAGCTCCCGGCTCGGCCAGAGCGGGTTTGTGTTTCCCGACTATAAAGAAGCGTTTGTTGGGAGCTGATGAATTGCGGCGGGGCTGGGGCCGGGCCGGATGCGCACCTGTGATGCTCCGCGCCTGCCGGATTCTGTTTACGCATCAAATGTGGCCTCAAATTTTCCCTGGCTCTTGAGGCGGTGGGGTGAAGAGGGAGAAGGGTAGGAGGGCAACCCCTCACCCCCCTACAAGTTTGAAAGTCTCTGAGACCTGGCTACTCAAAATGTGGTCCAGGCACCAGCAACATCACCCGGGAGCTTGTTAGAAATGCAAATCTCAGCTCCCGCCCAGACCTACTGAATCAGAATCTGCCTTTTTAATGAGATCCTGCAGTCACTCCCTATTCCAGTTAAAGGTTGAGAAGCCCGGCACAGGGGTCCGTGGCACCGAAAAGGTTAAGCTCCTGGTCTCCAACGAGGAAAGGGAGGGGAGAGGGGAAAAGTTCAGTCTCGATTTGGAAAGGAGCGGAGGGTTAACCCTGAGGTTTGCCCGCTGGATTGGAGGACAGAGAAATTAACATATGGAGTGAGTTAGTGGGGACGGTGGTGGTCGGGAGTAAACTCGAGTTAGAGGCTTAGCTCAATGCGTCTGGGGGCAGGGCAGGGCTGGGAGGGAAGGAGACGGAGTAAGTGCGTGCCACCAACACTCCCAGGAAAGTGGGGTATGCTGCATGCTGGGACCTTTTCCTCTGCCTGCTGTGCGTTTTCTGAGACTCAACTGAGGCATTTCAGCACACACAAGGGGTAGATGGATCAGAAAACAGTAGCGGCCAGAGCTGATGGCAGGCGTGGAGCTGAGGTAAGAGCACCTGGGAGCTTCTTAATAAGCAGGCTGACATGTGGTGAATAAAATTTTAATGCTGGAAGAAAGAGAAAGCACACGATCATAAAAAGTGTGCCCGGCATCGCTGCATGGTAACCAAGAGGACATGCCTGGCAGGGAGCGCCCATGGAGCCAACAGAGGTGGGGGTCACACCATCCTCTCCGCGTAGCGGTAACTCATGTCCGGGCTCCAGAACCAGCCTGCTCTCCATTTTCTGCACTAGTGGAGGGGAGAAGAGGTACTGAGCGTGTAGGTAATCCAAAAAGAAATGATTTGGATTTGGTGTCAGGGCAGGGATCAACCCACACCCGCCTTTCTGGGCCCCCATCTGACCGTCTCTTGCCCTCACCTACTGTCAGCCCTGCTGGAACCAGGTGGCAATGATAGGGGAAGGAGGCTTCAGTTAAATCTTATAAAATCCAAAGTAGGTGATCCACTTTCAGACTCCCCTCCAGGCCTCTTTTATCAGCCCTGTTCAACAATTTTATGTGTGGAGCAGGTGGACCGATGGAAGACACATACCCATCAAATTCCTGGTTGCCCCCAAACTGGTAGAGGGGTTAATCTACCAAGGAGATAATCTACTTGGACTCCAATCATGTTTCAACAGACCATTAACAATAAAGAGAGTCTGTCAAAATGGCATTCACTTTTTTATATGCCCCCTCATCCTCTACCATAAAGGTTTTGAGATGATTTGCAGAAATCATAGTAATTTAAATCAAAATATTAAAATAAAAAGGTAAACGTCAGGTTTGGTCCTGGCATCAGTCTCCATGGGAAGTCGGGACTGATGTGGATGGTGACATTTAATGATGCGAATGGTGACATTTAATAGGAAAAAATATAAAGTTCTGTCCTCGATCTAGAAAACAAAAGCACAGGTATAGGATGTGAGCGATGTGGTTTAGCAACATCTCGGATAAAAAAGAAACTGTAATGGACAGTAAGCCCAGTCTGAGTCAAGAGTGGGATACGGTAGCTGAAAAAATGGAAAAGAAGCCTGCCCCTGGCTATCGTTACAGAGGGAAATGTCTCTAAAAAGAGAAGGTATGGTCCCCCACTGTCCACTCTTGTTAAAACCACTCCTGGAACATCCAGCTCAGTTCTGAAAGTCACACTTTGAAAAAGACGTTGGCAAACTGGACACATTTAGAAGAAAGCCATCTGGAGAGGGAAAGTCCGTGAAACACAGAAGGGAGCTGTGTGCCGCCCCCGGTGTCAGGTGCCAAAGGGACAATGTCATTAGAAGACATAGTCTTGTCCTTCTGAAACCTCCAGCCCAGTGAGGAAATCAGATAAGTAAACCACAGAAAGAAAGAAGGCTAAATCAAGCTGTGGAATCTTGGAAGAAATTACGGAAATTATGAAATATTTGGACTGGGTGATATCCGGTTCTCAACACTCTCAACAGCTGCGGAAATGAGTGCCTGTGTTAAAGAGAGAATCCAAGTGGTGCGTCTCCTGCCCGCTACATGTATCAAAAAAAAAAAAAACAAAAAAACAAAACCCTCACGACAGAGGCTTCAAAAAGTAAGATGTATTTTGCTCACACAACAAGAAGAGAGGAGGTAGGCAAATCTCGGGCCAAGAAAATCAGCATCTTAGACTCTGCAATTCTCTTGGCCCTTCCCTCATGGTTACAAGATGGCTGCTACTGCTCTTGATTTCATGCCTACATTCCAGCAGGAAGAAGGGGAAGGGGCAACACCTGTGTCCATCTGTATCAGGAGGACAAAAGCATTCCCAGGATTCCACGGCAGATGCCTGCCTATAGCTCATCAGCCAGAACTGTGGCTCCTGGTCCCATGATGTGGTTCATTAGTAGGAATGGAGATTGGGTCAGGCAACCAACAGTGTCTGCCACAGATGGATTTTGAGTTTCAGGCTTGGGAGCCTGAATGGATGGTGGTGCCGTCCACAGAGACAAGAAATACAGAAGAGGAACAGGTTTGCTGGGCACGGGGCTGGCAGTTAATGAGTTCAGTCTTGGACTTGTTAAGATGAAAAGCTTGCAAAGTATCCCAACACAGAGATGTTAAGTGGAAAAATCGGATGTAAGGCTTTGGATTGCAACTGAGATTTCTGTGCTTCAGACATGGATTTGGGAGTCAGCAGCCAAGAAGTGGGGATCACAGCCCTGGGTGCAGGCGAGGTCCCTCAGGGAGGAAGTGCAGAGTGAGAGGTCTAGCCAGGCTCCAGCTGGGTACCAGTTTGACATTTAGGCATGAAGTTGAGGGGAAGAGAAGAGTCAGAAAACTGTGCTGGAAAGAAACGCCTGGAGAGGTGGGAAACCAGGAGAGAATGGTTCACAGAGGCTGTGGGAAGAGAGACTTTCAAGGAGGGAGAGAGAGGTGGGCGTAGTCCGCACTGTGGACCCTCTCACATGCAGCTGGGGGCCATTCCTTCCCACTGCCAGCTTCCACCTCGAGCACTGGTGTCTCTGCGCTGTGGGACTTTGCCTGGCCCTGTCAGGGATTGCTCAGCCGAGTGCAGGCACAACTTGGAAGATAGGGAGTTCACCTGCCCCCCACCTCACAGAAGCATCCCTCAGCCTGGCAGGGGTGAGGGGGAGCAGGAGCATTTGGGTAAATGCCCCAGCCTTCCCAGTTCCGAGCTGGATCCCAGACAGGTTCTTAGGAGCCCCCCAGAGGGGACGGAGCTCTGGTTGCCCGCTTTACTGGCTCTGCTCCTTTCTCCATCTCACGTTACCTGCCCATCAAAGAGTGGGCATGGCTCGGGAGCCCCTAGGGAGGTAACAGGGAACGCCTCCCCCCACATCCACTGGTGTCAGCATCTTGTTTTGATCCTTTGTATGCTTTGGTTGTTACTTTAGAAGGAAACCAAACTAAAAGCAACCTTGAACCAGGTGCCAGTCATCACTTTCACCCATCTTTGAACTAGGACCGGACTCTGCACTGACCCAGCATGGAGGTCAAAATTCACGGGAGAAGGGCAGGAAAGTGAAGCTTGGCTTTGGCAAAGGGGGTCAACATTGACCTCGGAGCAAGCAATTTCAGAGATGTGGTGGTGTCTGAGGCCAGGTGTCCATGAGATGAGAAGTAAATACAAAGGAAGGCAGTTGAGTCACAGGTGTAGACTGTACTTTTAAGACTTTGGACTCCAAGGGGCAGGAGGGGCCCAGGATGATAACTAGAGTGTGATGTAAACTCAAGGGAATTTGTGGGATTTTTTTTTTTTGTATTGTCTTGTTTTGCTTTTTTTTTTTAAATAGAAAATGGAGGTGAGTTGATGGCAAAGCCATCCTAGAGAGAATGCATTTGCAGGGACAGGTAAAGGATGGCTGGTGACGTACATCTCTGGGTGGAGCGCAAGACTCACTAAGACAAGCAGTCCTGGGCCTGTGTGACCCTCTGGTAGCTTCTTAACCTCTCTGAATCTCTTTGTCATCAGCAAAACCACAGCGAATAATAGCTTCTTTGCCAAGGTTGTCATGAGGGCCAAATATGATATTGCAGAGAACTCCTAGCCTGATGCCTGGGGTAAAGTGGGGACATGGTAAATATTACTCGTAACTAACTAAAAGTCTGAAATTGATCACCAGGTCCAAGTTTAGGACTACATCCTCCATCCTGACCTTACAGGACATGTTGATGTCGACCCTTCCTCCAGGTCGACACCAACACTTTCCCCAACACCCTTTCACGTCAAGGCAGATGTCACAGATGCTGTCAGCGCCTCTCCTGGATCTCCTCAGTCTACCCTGGGGGTCACACACCAGCTTCTTTTTCCATCCCTCTGCCTGAGAGCCATCTCTGGCAGTGGCACATGCCAAGCCCAGGTCTGGGCAGGCTGGAAGCGCCAGGGAGTTAGCATCATCCAGGAGAGCCTTCCAACGATGCGGGCCAGGAGTTGGTTGAGAAATGCCCAGCCACCTCACCTCTCAGTGGGACAATTCTGAGCCACATTTCAGACAGTCTCCGAGAAGGTCCCCTGTGAGACGATGCCCCGGTGCCTATAGTGGAAACCTGCTCCATGAAATGCCCGTCACGGGTTTTCCCTCCTCCTGTGACTCACTTCCTCTCACTTCTGCGCTTCTGGGATTCACCTCCCTAATAAACTCCTGGCACTGAAATCCTTATCTCAGGTCTGCTTTGAGGGAACTCAAGCTAAGACCAAAAACAGCAGGTGCAGGGAAATCACACTGAGCTTGGCTGGGCCCAGCCCCGTGTTTCCCCGCAGCCAGGAGGAGAACTCGCCCCTGAAGTCTGGGTGCTTCCTGGAGAGAATCGGCCTCGAGAAAGAGAGAACTGACTAAGCTGGCCCCGTGCCAGAGCACAGAGGGATGTCTGAGGGTGGAGCAATCTGTCACTAAAATCGTCCTCCTCCCCAGCCCAGTGGGGTTCCGTCTGCATCCACTGGCAAGGGATTTAGAGAAGGAGCAAGGACAATCTAAACTGAGACAATGAAGCCCCTCACCCCTGCAACGCTGATGGCTATAAAGAAGGCAGAGATGGGCCCAGGGCCTGCGACCTGGGACACCATCAGGCTGCTCCGAGCGGCAGGGCCATGCCTGGCCCCACCATCCCAGCAGCCATCTCAGAGAGACGAGGGGAAGCTCCTCGGGCTTCTTCTGCCTCCAAAATTGCCTCCATTTCACACCCATTAGGATGGCTGTTATAATACAAAAAAAAAAAAAAAAAAAAAAAAGCCCCACAGAAAATAACAAGCATTTCGAGGATGCAGAGAACTCGGGACTCTTGCGCATCGCTGGTGGGAATGTAAAATGGTGCAGCCGCTGTGGAAAACGGTTCCTCCAAAAATTAAACATCAAATTACCATAGAATCCAGCAAATTCCACTTCTGGGTATTTATCCAAAAGAATTAAAAGCAGGAGCTGGAACAAATATTTGTACATCTATGCTCATAACATTATTCACGATAGCCAAAAGGTAGAAACAACCCGAGTGGCCATCAATGGATGGATGGAGAAACAAAATGTACTATATCCATGCAATACAATATTCTTCAGCCTTAAAAAGCAGTGAAGTATTGACAGAGGCCACCTGCATGAAACTTGAGGATGTTATGCTATGTTGGAGTTGAATCCTGGCTCCACAACATACCATGGGCAATTTCATTTCTCTCTCTCTCAGCCTCAGTTTCCACATCTGTAGAATAGGGCTGGCAATGTCATTGTAATTGTCTGGGATTAGCCAGGACTCTCCAAACCTAACTCCCTTCTTTGCAGGCTCTACCCACCCCTTCCTCTGCCATGGGGCATGTGACCCAGGCCAAGCCAATCAGAGTATCCCATTCACCAGGCCACTCAGGAATGAGATTGACCCCAGTAGGCCCATCAGAGGCCTACTTCGAGATTTTTCCAGCTGGAACCAGTTGGGAAAGACCCTGGCCTGAGGGCCAGGGTGCCGGAAAGAAGTCAAGCAGACACTGGCCGTGGCCATGTCCCCCACCATATGTAGATCTGTCTGCCAGAGGAAAGGGAGGCCCACACAGAGAAGAGAGAGAGAGAGAGAGAAGATCTGGGCCACGTGGGTTGCGGCCTACACCTCTTCATGCCTGTGACCAGCCCCAACTCTCCGCTCCCCAGGTACGGGGCCAATCAATCCTCTTTCTGTCTAAGATGGTTTGAGATGGATTTCTCCCACTTACAAACAGAAAAAAGCCAACCAGGACAAAGAATGGCCACCTCGCAGGGTTGTTGTGAGGATTCAATGAGGCAGGATCTGCACAGAGAGGTGTCCGATAATGGTCACTGTCATTCGCATAGGGATGCGAGCCACTTCCTCTGTTGTGTGTGAACGTCAGCTCATCGGATCCCCAAACAATGAGCAGCCGCCTTTCTCTTCACTCTCCTACTCAGAATTTAACTGAAAAAGCCCTTACGGAGGCCCTGGCGTAGTTTAAGCCTCAGTTCACTCTTTAGCCTTCCCAGCAGCACTCATAGTGTTCTCTGCCACTCTTTGGCTGTTCCTCGTTGGCTATCCCGCCAGCTCTTCAGCATGATGGACAAAACTGAGGTCACTGGGGCTCCCTGAACAGCAGCAGCTCTCGGTCATGTTCATCATTTCTTCTTCCTTGAGCTCTTTTGCGGTGGCTGACTTGGAATTTCATTTTTGCATCCTTCCAACCTTCTTGATGGCTTCCATAAAGTCTCAAGCCATGAGTTGCTACCTCTATTTTCCCTCAAGCGCTCTTCCTCAAAGTGCCCTCGGGGCCCCTTTGCGGCAGGAACAAGATTCCTGGCCAACCGACCCAAGGCAGAGCTCAGCCCTTGAGGGTGTGTATGGCCCTCAAGTCTGAGAACCCCGGCTCTCCTCCTTTTGAAGTCTAAGCTGCTCACTCCCCGTGACTCTTATTCTAAGAGGACAGACTCACCTTCTCCCAAGGTCTCATCCCGCTCCCTCACCAAATGGTCCCTCCTTCTTGGTTTGAATTAACTCACGAATAGCAATTCTCCTCATCAATGCCCATCTCAACAGGAAGTGAAATTGTCAGCAAGGCAATCCAAGAGTTTGTTCAGATGCTCTGCTTTCCTGACTCTGAGCAGCTGTCCAGCTGGTGCTGCCCCCGCCTCGGTAGGTGTCTGGACTCCAGGCCAGTTGTGTGGTCTCGGTCAGGAACCCGTCATCAGTTTCCCCCAGCTGGTCTGGCAGCCTGTAAAACGCTCCTACAACAGTATGACTTCTGTTCCCCTTGCCTTTGATCTCCACCCACATGGTTTCCAACACAGCCCCACCCTCAGGGAAATCTATGGATTTCCATGTGGCTGTAAATCTTTTTATCATGTGTTGATGCTCCACCTCCCCTTCTAATGGCTTCTTTTTAACAAGGTCAGCCTTCCTATATCTGCCCCACCCACAGTTCCACTTCCCACTTCTGAGGCTGACCATCCAGCTCAAGGCACTTTGGCCATACCCAGTTGGACTAGCATTTTAGTGTAGGCTCCCCTGGTGGTGGACACCCAGGCGAGGATTCACGTGCAACAGAGGCACACCTTGGAGGTACTGCAGGTTTGGTTCCAAACCACTGCAATAAAGCAAATATCACAATAAAGCAGTCACGTGAAACGTTTGCTTTCCCAGTGCATATAAAAGTTATGTTTACACTGTACTGTAGTCTAGTAAGTGTGCAATAGCGTTATATCTAAAAAACAATGTACATGCCTTAATTTAAAAATATTTTCTTGCTAAAACAAATGCTAACCATCATCTAAGCCTTTGATGAGTCGTAACCTTTTTTGCAATAGTAACATCAAAGATCACTGATCACAGATCACCATAACAAATACAATAATAATTTAAAAGTTTGAAATACATCAAGAATTACCAAAATGCAACCCAGAGACACAAAGTGAGCGGATGCTGTTGGAAAAATAACACTGATAGACTTGCTCGACCCAGGGCTGCCATAAACCTTGAGTTTGTTTTTTTAAAAAATTGTAGTATCTGTGAAGCACAATAAAGCGAGGTGAAATAAAACAAGGTATGTCTGTCGTTTATTTGGGAGGTGATTTCAAGATGTAGCAGTAGTGGAGTGGAGATATGAGACAGGGAAACAGCCGATACAGGATGCCCTGTCAAGCAAGTTACCTCTGTGGGTAACTGGAACTCAGTCTCACCGAAGAATGGTCTAGAGGAAAATCCCTGGAGTTATCCCACCACAGGGGCAAAGGAATCAGGGTGTTTACAAACTAACTCTCAGCAGTCACTGGGCATTTATACCCAGCACTTCTAGCCAGCTGTGTCTTCTGAGACACAGCAGCGTCCAGGCTAGAGATGCTCCCAGGCAAAGAGATATAAGGGCTGGCAGTTGGAAACGCACCCAGCATGAAATTGGACAAGCTACGGGCAGGCACTGGCAGCATCTGCTCCAACCAGGCGTGAGTCCCCTGGCTGAAGGAAACACACAGCTATCCAAAGTCACCAAAAACTTGAACCAAGAGATGCAGCCACTGGAGTTTTTTCGTGTGACTGCTTGGATTAAGATGGATCCCACAGAACTGGGATGGAGCAGTGTTTTTCAGCTACATGCATGCTAATGAGTTCACAGAAAAATCCATCCATAAAGGCATGGAGAAGAATGGGAAAGATAAGCAGGGGAAAGAAGAAATAAAAGAACGTGTGGCCGCAAGAAGGAGGAGAGGTCAGCATCCCTGGACCCTAATGGCTTGTTTGCAATGCCAGTGCCTAAACCACTGTTCCTTGTCCCATAAGATGCCCCACGTCCTTTCCATTGAGCCAATATAAGTAGGCTTCTGTTCCATCCAATCAAAAAGCTTTGACTAAGGCCACTTATGAAATCTTCTGTCAACATCTCAAATTTGTTTTGCTCGTGCTCATACTCTGTGCACAGGTGTATGGATTTCTAAGGCAATAGGACTGTTCCTGTCACCCTTCTCAGTCACTTGCTCCAATTAACTCTACAAGGCATTCCTCCCTCACTCTCACTCCTTCTATTTCCCTTCAATTCAGATCAGCACGCCTCACTGCAACGTAATTCTTCTCTGTCTTTATGCGAGGTGTTGCCTCAGTACTTCAGCCCACCGTGACAGCACCCAAGAACAGTCTGGTACCAATTCTGATATGGGGGAGGGACTTTCCCCCCACACCATCAAGCAGTTCTTTGGACACCAGCAAGGCCTCCCACAATTTAACTCAATTCTGACACTACCTACCCAGAGATAGTGTCATATCGCACAGGTTAAGAGCTCAGTTCTACAAGACTTCCCCGCCCCACACTTCAGATGTTAGTTGAAAGTCCAGGTTGTCACCTGTGCTTCTGACCAACCGGCTATAGATCTGAGGTTCCAACTCCCATCCTTGGATTGGATTAGTTTGCTACAGTAGTTTACAGAACTCAGAGAAACATTTTACTTACTAGATCACTGGTTGATTATAAGAGGATATGACTCAGGAACAGGCAGATGGAAGAGATGCAGAGGGCAAGGTGTGGGGAAAGGGCATGGAGCTTCCATCCCTTTCCAGGTCCACCACTCTTCCCAAATCTCCACAAGTTTACTAACCTGGAAGCTCTCCAAACCCTATCCTTTTGGGTGTTCACAGGGGCTTCGTTACACACGCGCGCACACACACACACACACAAACACACACCATGATTGATGAAATCATTGGCCACTGGTGATTGGTTCAACTTCCAGCCCCTCCCCCCTCTCTTGAGGTCAGGGGGTGGGACTGAAAGTTTTAATCCCCAATCACATGGTTGGATCCCCTTGCAGCCTCCATCCTTAGGAGCTTTCCAAAAGTCACTTCATTAACATAAACCCAGCTGTGGTGGAAAGGGGCTTGTTATGAATAACAAAACACCCATTTCACCTTTATGGCTCTGAAGGGATTTCAGGAACTGAGGACCAGAGACCAAATATTATAACAAAAGATGCTCTCATTGCTCTTATCACTCAGGAAATTCCAAGAGTTTGGGGAGCTGTGAGCCAGCAACCGTGGACAAAGACCAATTATATATGAGAAGTATATTTTGGTCATCTGAATGATTGAAATATCTATTTCTTATAAGTCACAATATCCAAGCACCTTAAGCCAAGATCCTCACCACATTATGTATTGTCTGTGAGAAATCCACTACCAACCCTGAACCTGGAATTCTTCCACGGCCTGAGCTGAGAGTCAGTTACCCATTGCCTCTTTGCAGCAAGTTGTGTTCCAGGCCAGCTGAAGACATGGTCTTTAGATGCCATGTTGGCACGTGGTTAGCCAGACCCCAGGAGAACCGGAGACAGTCACAGAGTTTCCCGCGGGCTCTTTACTATGTTGGCTTGATGGATCCTGGGACTCAGAAAAGCAAAGGCCAAACTCTGTAGCCTATGGTCTGGCTTCTCAGGCCCTGGTAACCAGCCTCATGCCTGAATAGAGCTAAAGGCCAACTCTCCAGGGCCCGGGTCTTTTCATTCTGGTTAAAGATCCTCATCTCCCAGTTCAGACACTCTGATACTGGTTTTGATTCAAACTCTGTTTCAGTGGGTCTGTCTGAGCTGGGAGCCCTCAATGAAGTCAGATTTTTGTGGTGCTTTATTTTTCCAATTTGCAAATACCACGCTATGGTAATTCACCGTCTTTTATTTAGCCAGAAATTCTGCCTTAGCAGCGTTTAATTAAGGCATTACCTTAGGAGTTTCAAATATCTCTTGGAAGTCAGTGAGAAATTAATACAAAACTAAATAAATAAACATTTTCTTTCTTTAAAGCCAATATTTTTGACGTGCAGCAAATGCTTACCAGATTAAAAACTCAATTCACTGGCGCCTACGCTGATGAAAATCCTGAAGTAATGGGATGTATTTTGGACACTGAGCTTTTAAGAAAATAAAAAATACAAATGAAACACACAGCACAGTTCCTTGAGCTAGGCTGGTATTCTTGAGTCATTTGGTGATGGACTTAATTTTTTTAATTTTAGTATGTTTTCAGTTATAAAATTAGCAGGTGATCATGGTAAAAAAAAAATTCAAAATATAAACAACAAATAAAAGCGCTTCCTACCCCTATCCCCACCTCTAGTCCCAGGCCCAGAGGTAGCCTCGATGAACAGTTTCTTCAGCATTTTTCTAGAATTTCCCATGTATATACAAGGATCCATACAGCATAAATTTAATCTAGTAGAATCATACTTAGCATACTATTCTAGCATTTGCATTTTAAACATAATAATATGTAGATGAGCTTTAAAAAAAAGAAAGAAAGTATATTCTGGATTAGGTATAAATTCAGCCTTTGTCTTTTCAATCTATAGTTCTGGATGGAAAGAATTGATGTTTAATCTATGACCCCAAGAATTACAAAATGCCAATTCACCATACATTCCGTTATGTTTAGGATCCTGTTGCAGTTAGCTTTTTCTGCATAACAAACAACTCCATAATCCAGTAGCTTAAAACAACAACCGTTTCTTTAGCTCCAGAGTCAGTGGACTAGCGTTTTGGGCTGGGCTTGATGGAGTAGTTCCCCTGGTCTCAGGCGGGCTGACTCACACATCTGTGGTCAGCTGTCAGGACAGCTGAGGTCATGGGGGTGACTTGGCCACAGGTCTGCCCTCATCCAGCAGGCTAGCCCGGGGCTTACTCACGTGGTGGGAGTGGCAGGGCCCTCAAGAGTGCGAGAGGGTGAGCCCCAGTGCACAAGCACTTCGTAAGCCTCAACTGTGTCAGTCCCACTGGCTAAAGCAAATCACACAGCCAAGGTCAGAGTCAAGAGGTGGAGAAAGCGTCTCTACCTCTTGACGGGAGGGAAAGAATTTGTGGCCATCTTTGCAATCTACTACATCTATATATCTATATGGGGGTAGCGGAGAGGCAAGACCTCATTTAAAACAAGAAATTCCAATTAACCAAAATCTCACCCCCCAACCCTAAAGTTTTGAATTTTTCAAGTGTTATATGACAAGTAGGAATAAGGAGGTAGCTTGTGATTCAGAGCTAGTCCAGTGTGGCACCAGAGTGAGCTGTGTTCGGGTTTATGCCAGCCACTGTGGATGACGGATACATTAGAAATGGGAAAGGTGGCAAAGCGCCGGAGCCTTCTAGTAGTTTCGTCCCGATGATGTCCACAGAGGAAGGGGTACGGTAAATGGAGACCAGCTAGAAACAGCACCCACAGGCCACTTTCTTTTGAGATTTGGTCATCTGGTTGATAATTAGAAAAGAACCCCATGGTGATGGTATAATATCTTGAAATAATAACAGAATTTTCTTTCCTACATTTTTCCTCTTGCCTCTGCAAGCCTTGGGTGCGTGACGTCAGTGGCATTCAGGGGGGTTGGGGGGGAGTGAGGGGTGAGACTACAGCCAAAAACAAAGAAGCCATTTGAGTTTCAGCACAGAGTTTTAGAAAACTGAGAGCAGAGGCCAAAGTTTGGAAGACAGGGCTTTCAATGACTAGCACAGAGCTCTTGAGAGAGCAAAGTTTTCTGTGTGCCAAGAGTAAGGCTCTAAGGAGCCCGGAACAGACACCGGAGCTGCAAATAACAGAGCAAGACAGAAGGCATGTTCTGACCTCAGAATAGATCCCGGTTAGGCCAGCTGGCCGGGCGAGAGGACTGGAGGGGAGGAGATTCGAGCTTGGATGCCAGTGAGTCCACTATCAGAAGGAATCCCCGAGCTCATCCCCAACTAAGCCTGTCTGATCCCTGGGACCAGGACAAGAGGAGCACTGGAGGAAAGGGCAGATGAGTTTGGGGGAAGGCCTGAGCGGAGGAGCCTTGCAGAGAAGCCCTATGTCAAGACAAGACAGTGCCTAAGGGGTAGAGTACGTGTGTTGGGAGTGTATCTTGGGGCTTGAAATGGGAACAATCTCGAGGAGATGCTCCCAGCTCAGCTTGGCCCAGAGCAGCTGACAGGCGGCCAAGAAGGCACAGAGGGGATCCACAGCCAGACAGGGAAGCTGCCGGGTAATAGCGTGGACCCTGCGAGCTGCGTGCAGAAAGGATACAGACGTGTTCCATGCACAAGCGATGGGGTAGGTGCTAATGACCAAATAGGCATGGAGCCCAAACCTTGGCCAACAACCAGAGCAGGACAGAAACCAGCCTCCTGCAAGAGACCTCACTCCCATGCCAGGACCACGGTCAGCCCACCAGAGCTTAGAAACACTGGAAGCTGGGGGCAAGACCCTGAACTGGCTGAGCTTTTTTTTTTTTTTTTTTTTTTTTTTTTTTAACAATCTCTAAGTGATTCTGTTTATGTGGAGGCAGAGGTCAAATTTTCTGCAATTTGGTAAATTGGAATGCCAGGCCAATTTCAGTTCAGTTTCATAGAAATAAAAGATGTTATACACATAACTTGGTGATTGTGAAATTTGTACTAGCATCCCTTCATTTTCTATTCCCCCATCCACAATCAGAGTTGAGCGAGGGCCCATTTGCTAATTCCTAGGGAATAAACAGGTGTTTACTAACTATAATTGTGCTTATAAATAATTGAAAGTCATTCTGATCACTAACATGTTGGGCATGTTTGTCCATTGCTTCAAGAAGAACGCTCATGTGTTCCTCATACTGTCTTATCAGTATCCTTATATGCCAGGCAGAATCTAGCATCTTGTACTTTGGGGTAATGACCCACTCAGCAGGACCCTGGAGACCAGATGGCCAGAGCAAAGCAGGGACTCAGGAGTGAGGCAGGTTAAGAGCTGTGTGGCAGAGCTTACACGCCATATCCAAGTGCAATGGGTTTGCTGGTGGAGGGGGGTATCTGCAGTTCTCCGTCACTCACATCATGGCTGCCTTCCCAGCATGCACAGGGACAGTCAGGAGTCAGCTGTTCTCACGCTGCCATTGGATCTCATTTGCACATCACAGCCAGATTTACTTGGTCTCCTGTCCCTCTGAATTGGGTAGGAGGATCAGGATTGGGTTTCCTGTAAGCAAAAACCAACATAATACATAGGTGGAATATTGTTTCTTGCCAACATAAAAGAAACCCTTAACAGTCATTGCATGACTGGTGTGACACTCCATGCGGTCAGGGACTCAGGTTACTTCTATTTTATTACTCTGCCACGAACGGCTTCCAATGTCACTTCAGGATCAAAGATGTGCAACCAGAAGGGATGAAGAAGTTTGCACCTCATCCCTCAAAGGACATTCCCTGGAAGTTACACACACTGTTTTACTTAAATCCCATTGGCTAAAACATGATCACATGGCCACATCCAGCTGCAAGGGAAGCTGGGAAATGCAGTCTTTATTCTGAGGAGCCATGTACCCCACTAAAGTCAGGGTTACCGTGACTGAGGGAGAAGAGAACAGATGCTGGGGGACAAGTAGTGTTTGCCACAGTCCCCAAGGCAAGGCAACTCCTCAGGCATCTCTAAGGAGCCATTATAGTCTGCAAAAGTATTTGAAAACCAATGCCCATGGGGAAAAAAAAATCCCAGTATCTTTATCTTTGTATCCAAGATCCCTCCTAACATGAAGCTAACTTCCTTTTCTCGCCTCACCTTCCATGGTCCCCCTTATGAGCCTTCCATGCCTATCTGAAGACTCCGTACCCACCCATGTTCCCACTCACCCTCATATGGGAACCTTACTCATTCCGAGCTCTCAGACTGGAATGGCATTGTCCCATCTCCACTCTAAATCCTACCTGTCCTTTATGTAATCATAACAGGCATTCCACAAAGTTTCTTCCCATCCCTGGGACAAGATAGAGAAATGGAATCTGGATTAATTAAATTAGATAACTTTCTAATGTTTAAAATACCAGACCCAAAGAATGCAAAATAATGGACTGCTAGCAACACAGAAGACAGCCACTGACAGTGAGACATGGAGCTCTACTTATTTTCAACAAGTCAATTCATCATTGCTATCGTTGACACCAATAAGATCCCTGGTGACATCATGATGAAATTTGCAGATAGTATAAGCCTTGAAAGAAGAAGGGGTATGAATTCTATCCTACTTAAGTATTTGGGGGCCCTGATTCTATCTAGATAAAAATTTGAGAGGAATGACTGTAACGTCCTGCCTTTGGGTCTAAAAGGTCAATGGCACAGGTCAAGAGCTTGGCAGGCATGTGGAAAAAATCTTTCAGTTTCTACTTGACAGCAAGTGCAGTATAAGCCTTCAGTAAGGCTGCCTGAAAAGGTGGTTGAATCTTAAGTCAAACTGATAGAAACATGGTGTCCAGAAAAATAGAGGGCATAACCTAGCTCTGCTTTGATCTGATCAGATCAAATCTACAGTAGACTGTGTTAATGGCCCCAGTTCTCCAGCACTCCCATTGTCCATGCCCTCTGCCACGTCACTTTAAAGTTCCTCCCACAAAAGAGCCAGAGTGTCCCTCCTCCCTTGCTTTTAGTTTTGGCCACGTGACTTGTCTTGTTAGCAGGCTTGACATGACCAAAGATTTGAAAAACACTTGTACAATTGGACTTGTTCTTCCGCATCTACCATCTCTATGAGAAGAACATTCTGGTTGCAGGAGGGGGTGAGAGACACATGACACAGACTGAATGGCCCCAGCTAAGCCTGGCCTAAATCAGCTGACCCCAGAAATCTAAGTGAGTCCAGTCAAGATCAGCACGATTGCCTAGCCAAGCCCAACCTAAGTGAGCTGGGCTTCAGCCGATCCAGAGTCTCACAATCTAAATAAATACATATTATACACTGCTGGGATTTTTACAAGGAGGGGTTGGAGCCCCTCTTCATAACACTTAGAGTCCTAAGACCGGTTAAGAAAAAAAAGCATGAAGGTAGAGCCCACCATTCGAGCCGTCTGGGACTGGAACCAGTTTTCAGAAGTCGTGAGTTCCTCTTTGCTGAAACATTCAAGCAGAGGCAGCAGAACCCCTTGGCAGGTTCACTATGGAGGACACTTGACAGTAGAGAGACCTCTGAGGGTGCTTCCAATCTTGCAGGACTTTGAGAGCACCACCTGGCCCAAAAGCCTTTGTCACACTGCTGTCATCGCTAGGGTGTTTTTCATGCCACCGTCATTCTCCTTGCTGGTCCCTGGCTTCCTGTCTGCTACCCAGCACCCCTCCCCGGCCCCCTCTTAGGCTGCTTCACTTCCTCATCAGCACCTCTCTCCACTGCCGTATCTGAGGTTTATGTTCTCAGTTTCAATGATGAAAGCAGACCACCACACCTGGGGACACATCAGGGAGCGGTTCCTGTGGTTTTCCTGGGTCTGTATTCACAGCAGAGAGGACCCCGGCTTTGTGTGAGCCTGTCTCCCACTGTCTACGGAGTAATGTTCTTCCCCCACCCTTGGTCAGCCAGAAGCTTCACATCAGGTCTTCCTTCCTTAATCAAAACCTGGCTGAGAAAGACTTTCTAACATTAGTGCTGTACAATTTAGCATGAATTGAAGCCCGGGTCCTCCCCGCTTCGCGGGAGCACTGGGATTTGAAGTGCTGTCACTTGCTGTGGAAGGAAGTGTGGTCGACCTCGCGTCCTGTTCAGGGACTTTAGAATAGCCTCGTGCTGGTTTTCCTCTGGGAGCCAGCCTCACCTGGGATCTTCCAGCCCCTGTCTTTAAATCCATAAATAAGGATTTAAATAGAGTGGGACCCTTCATGTGTTAGATACTGCCTCTGACATCTGCCCAAACAAGCAGCTGAAACAGAAAGGATTAGTCAACAATCTGATATTTCCAAGTAATCCCACCTACTCAGTGGTCAGTAGAAATCGTTTTCAGTCTTGGGTCTTTTCAAAGGTCACTTTTTTCAAAATACACTAACAGCGGAGGGGAAAGTCAGGGTAAAGAGAGCGACTTAGTGCCCCAAATCAGCAGCGCAGTTCCTGTCAAGCGTGTGTCGGTGAGAAGCAAAGCCCAATGGTCACGGGCAAGTGTGTGGCCCCGGCTTGTCAGAGCAATTGATTGACTGCTCGCAATATTGCAGGTGATTTAAAGAGTTCCCCGCCACCTTGTTTGTTTAATGTCACCTCCATATGAGAATGTCAGCCTCTGACATGTTTGACTTCTCCACAGGACAAATGCCAAGCCACGTGCGGTTGTCCCACCGACACAGATTGTTCCTTACCCTCCGTAACCACGATGATGACAATTTCTAAATGCTTAATTTAAAAGAAGCACTAACAAATCCTTGGTCCTCTCCTGATCGGTGGCATAACGTGATTCTGGCATCGGGCTGAGAAAGCCTATCGCATTTGCTTTTCTTATCTCCATGTCTCTATCTTACAAATTCTCGTCACACTCAGTGCTCCTGGGGAGCCGCTGCTCCCAGAGGGAGTAGGCGGCTGGTGGGGGAAGGGAGTGGGTGCAGAGTCAGAGCTGAGACTGTCTGGGGCCAGAGGCCAAACTTGGCCAGCCCAAGACAAACACAGACTGGAGATAAAAGAGGGAAAGCGGGAAACACAGCCAGAGCCGGCAGAGACAACAGCGATGGAGAATAAACAGCACAGGGGACTGGGAAAGCGAAGGTCTGTGCTGCAGGCGGGGGCGCGGGGAGGGATGCGGTGGAGGAGGGGATGCAGGGAGGAAGGCGGAGAGGCTTAGGATGCAGAGAGAAGGGGAGTGAGAAATAGACAACACAGAGAAAGATGGGGACCAGAAGCCCAGCACGGAAGTAGGGAAGAGTCTGGAAGACAAAAAGAGAGACAAAAGGGAAGGAGAGGGGAAAGACTATGAGGGAGAAAATAGAGGGAGGGAGAGGAAGAGGAAGGGAAAAGTAGGGGCAGTGACCCCCACAGAAGGGCTGCCTGACCATTTAGCACCCAGTGAATACCCAGCCACAGACACGCTGCCTATTTTTCTCGGGGAAAAAAAAAAATCGAACCTAGTCTGGTATGTTGTTGAAACAAAAGAAGTTTTTTGGCACTTTTAGAGCAGATGTGAGAAAAAATTAAGTTCAGATTTAAATTCAAGAGAGTTTTTTTTAATGTAATATGTTCAAACTCTGATGTCAAAAAACAAAAGTTCTTTGTGTATGTCTAGACGAGTGGTTCTTGACTGGGGATGGATTTTGCTCCCCAGGGGACACTGATCATGTCTGGAGACACTTGTGTTTGTCACAACTGGTGGTGGGGCAGTGTTGGGGGCTGCTGGCATTGAGCAGGTAGAGGCCAGGATGCTGCTAAACTACCTACAATGCACAGGACAGTCCCCACAACAACAACAAAAAAATCTGGCCGCCAACAGCAGCAGTGTTGAGGTTAAGAACAGACCAGCAGCATCCACATGAGCTGTGACCTAGTACGTAAGGCAGATTTGCAGGCCCACCCTGGACTTCTGAAATCAGAAAGTCTGGGGGGCCACCAGTACCCTGTGTTTTAACCAGCCCTCCATGCAATTCTGCTTTTTTTTTTTAATGGAGGTACTGGGGATTGAACCCAGGACCTCGTGTATGCTAAGCATGCGCTCTACCACTGAGCTCTACCCTCCCCTCTCCCCAGGATTCTGATGCCCACTGAAGGTTTAAGAACTCTGCTCTAGAACTACACTCTCCAATAAACTAGTCATGAATATGTAATTAATTAAATTAACAGAAACAAACTAAAATTTACAATTCAGTGCCTCAGTCCCACTAAGGCAATTTCAAGCGTTTGGTAGCTCTATTAGGCTAGTGGCTGCCATATTGGACAATGCAGACGTAGACTATTCCTCTCACCACAGAAAGTTCTAGAGTTTTGCTCAGCAAGCTTTTCTCACGGACATGAAAAAGCTGACAAAGACGTAGGCTGAGGAAGAAGGTTTCTTACCACATCACCTCTACACAGAAGCATTATCAAGCTGAACTGCAGAAAAGATAGGACCATGTAGGGTGATTGAAAGAGCCTTGGACTGAGGCCAAGAGGACAAGATTTGAATCTCAGTGTCATTTTTACGAATGTGCAACACTGGATAAGCCACCTGCCACACGTGAGCTTCAGTTCTGCATCTGTACAATGGGGCAGTGCACTATCCCTGCCTGGCGGATCAGTCAGGGTAAGGAATATTAGATGCTTTAACAAACACTCTCTAAATGTCCCTGGCACAGCCCAATAAAAGGTTCGTCATGCCTTCACCTTAGGATCATGGTGCCGGGATTTCTGCCCATTGGTGCCGTGGGCTCCTTTGCCAGTCTGGTGAAGTCTATGGGGTGCTTGTCAGAAGAAGGTTTGTAAATGCATAAAATAAAATAAAATTACAAAGAAAACCAATTACATTGAAATGTAGTTATCAAAATAAAAAAAACCACAGTTGTGATATGTAATATATATGCTTCTTTATTAATGCAGTAATTAATAAGATAGAGTGGCAGGTCTAATAACTGCTGCAATTTCAAAGAAATGATAAGTGAAAATTATATTTTGCAATACGCATACCAATGGTAATATGATATGAAATGTCTATGGTTTCCATTGGAGACAAGGTCTCAGGTACCACTAATACCACCATGGTTTGTTACCTACGTTCATAATTGAAGGAAATGCTAAATCTCATTAGAAAGTTAGTGGAAATAAAGATGTGATTTTTTTTCCCATCCAAGTTCACAGCCTGACAGGGTTGGAACCTCTGGTGCAGTGTCTGCACCGTCCCCCGAGAGCTTCTGTTCCTCCCAATGACTTCCTCTCGCCGCCGGTAAATGCTAAGCAAAGACAGAATGAGGGGAGGGTGACAAGGGACATCTTAGGGAGCAGGCCTGGAAGTGGCAGTGTGCGTGCCACTCTGGTGTTGCTCTGTTGGCCAGAGCCACACCCACCTAGATGCCAAGGGTGCTGAGAAATGGCACCTGGCCCTGTGCCAGGAAAGAGGGCCCCTGAGGCAGGCGGGCGTGTGGGGGTCCCGTGTCATCTACTCAAAGGTCAGATAAGAAAATGGATATGAAAGCACTCTATCAAACCAGAAAAGAGTTTGCTTTTCGGAAGGCAAACTCATTATGAGAACTGAAAACAATACGATGGGGGGCTTCCTCCTCCAGCAGAGCGGGACAGACCAGTGCTGGGAAGAGTTTGAGTGTGATTCCAAGAAGTGAGATCTCAGCTCTAACACCAAGGTAGCTTCTGCCCCTTCCCACCCCCTTCCCACCCCCGCCCCACTCCCCAAAACCCCACAGAAGTTCCAGGACTTCAGGCCTGCTTGTGGCCCACCTCCCTTGGTCATTCAAATCCAGGCCTGGCAGGCCCCCAGGAGGGAGGTAACAAAATTAAAAATAGCCTCTCCTCCAAGGAAAAAAATTAAAAATAGATCCCAACCCTCATGAAAATTTGGGTGGAAAGAAAGGAAAGGAAAACAAAATGAATCATCTTTATGTGTTTTGCTGAGCGAGAGCCTGTTGCCATGGCTACGGGGCCCGGTGTGCAGGCCTGGTCTTTTCCAGCAAGTTCAAGGCCTGCCGAGGTGCCAATGGGGGCAGCCCCATCACTAATATGTCATAGCCATTGGATCTGTGATCCCCCAACGCCATCGATGCCACCGAGCAGGTTGTATTATCGTGACTGTGGTGGTTAATTTAGTGTTTCCTTCCGTTGTGATCCGTCTATCACTGCAATTGAGCAAACGAGCGGACTTGTGTAGGTCTCCTGAGAGTTTAGGGAAATCTAGACTGGCTTTGCAATCTAGACAGTCAGGAGAGGTTATGTGATCTTGTGGAGGAATCGGGTCTTAAACCACAGAGTGGGAAAGTCAGCATTCCAGCCAGCCACTGCCTGCCTTCCTGGTGGGCTCGCTGGCATGTACGTGAAAGTCCCCAAGAAGGCAAGGAAAAAGAAGAGGATGGATCAGCCGGCCCCATGGCCTTGGTGGCTGGTGAAACACATGGGATCGTGGCCAGATCCCTCTGGCAGGTGGTCGGGTGGGAGAACAGTCTCCCAGATTAGGAAGGGTGAGATGGATGAGGTCCCGTCTCAGAACTAGAGTTTGAAGCCTTACCCCAAACTGGAGAAGACAGCTTAGGGCTTTGGTGAGGCCTTGTGTCTCATATCCACCTTTCTAAAACAACAGCAATCTGTCTTTCAGAAAACGCAATATGTTAAAAATCTAAATTTACAAAATAAATAACTAAGTTGGAGGTGGGAGGAGAAGGAGACTCATTTCATAAAGAATTCTTCACTTTAAAATAATTGGCCTGGAAATGTTCCACATGGGAGAAGAAAGAGACATGGTGACTCAATGCCATATCTGATCCTAGAGTAGCTCCTGTCCCGAAGGGGGAAATGCTATTAGAAACATTACTGGGGCAATTGACAAAATGAGACCATGAATGGTAAATTAGATAAAAAGATTGTATTGATAAATTTACTGAAGTTGGTGACTCTACTGTTGGTAACTGTACTGTGGTTATGTAATAAAATATCCTTATTCTTTAGAAATGCTGGTGCATTTCAGAGTAAAGGGCCGTGATGTGTGCAACCTACCCTATAATAGTATAGGAAAATTATATATGTGTACGTGTGTAGATGGGTTGATTGATGCAGATAGAGAGGGTGCACATAAAGCAGATGTGTTACAGTTTAAAGTGTTAAAAAAAATAGGTGAATTGGATAAGGGGTATATGGCTATTCTTTGTACTGTAATCATTCTTGCAATATTTCTGTTAAGTTGGAAATTCTTTCGAATTAAATTTTTTTAATTGGCTTCACTTTCTTTTTAAATAGTCAGCCTTCCCAGTGTGTTTAAGCATCATTTAATTCTGCAAAATTCTACTTACGCTCAACTTTTCAGGGACGACTCTGGTACGCAAAACTCAAATACATTTGGAATTATATTCCTTCCATCTTTCAGATATAACAAATGTACTCTACACCAGAGCTGTGCAATCGAATTTTCTATGATGATGGAAATGTCCTTTATCTGTGCTGGCCAATTCTGGGAACAGTAGCTACATGTGGCTATTGAGCATTTGAAATTAAGCTAGTCATAATGGGGATGTGCTGTAAGTGTAAAATACATACCAGATCTCAAAGACTTGGTGTGGAAAAGAACAGAGACTATTTTGGATATAGCAGGCTAAATATATTAATGAAATTCATTTCATCTGTTTCTTTCTATGCTCTTTAATGTGGCGATTAGAAAATTTTTAATTACTTACATGGTTCACATTTGTGGCTCACTTGATAGTTCTATTGGACAGCACTATTCTAGAAAGTCATGGAAGATGGGCTGGTTCTGACTTGGCCTGTAGCGGAAGCTGCAAGCCTCTCCTGGCCTCACCATTCTGACGTGGGGAAGACTCTTGGGAAATAATGACTGATTTTAGGGTTTTCAAGGAGCTGGATCCCTTAGAGCCTGAGAATTGAATAACTGGGCAAGAGAAGGGGTTGGTGGAGAAGTGTTCTAAGTTGAGCTGCCATTTTGTAGAGGCGATGTTTTATTCAAAACCCATAGGCAAGAGAAGGCATGGTGGGTCTGAGATACAAAGTGGAGCTCAAAGTGGGAGGAAAGTGAATAGTAAGAGATAAGAGGTAGGCCTTGTAAGCTCCACTGAGAAACTTGCATTTTCCCCTAAGGCTAATGGGGAAGCATCAGAAGTATGTTAAGCAGTCATTATGGACTGAATGTTTGTGCCCCTCTCCCCAAAATCATAGGTTGAAAGTTAACACCCAATGTGATGGTACTAGGAGGTGGGGCCTTTGGGAGGTAATAAGGTCATGAGGGTGGAGCCCTGATGAATGAGATTATAAGTGCTCTTATAAGAAGAGACAGGAGACCTAGCTTGCCCTGTGTGGTTGAGATCCATATTTCTACCACTGTTGAATGTTACTGGGGCAATCACTCAAATCTCTGTTCCTTTCAGCCAGAAGACCATGACCAACAGCTCTCAACCAGGAGAGGGGACAGGACCTCACAAGGACAGTTGCAGTGTGGCCAACTGTAGTTTCAAAAGATGCCCATATTATGGTCCCATGTATTCTTTCAGTACCTTGCACTTCCCATCAGAGATGGAGTCTATGTCCCATGACTGCTCTCACCAACTGTGTCCAGCAAAAATGACACCATGTGACTTCAGAGGTTAGGTCCTAAAAAGACACAGCTTTCACCAGGCTCTCCCTTGGGACACTGGTCCTTGGAACCCAGGCGCCATGCTGTAAGGAAGCCCAGGCTACATGGAGAGGCCATAGCCAGCATCAACCACCAGACACGTGCGTGCACAAGTTTCCAGGTGACTCCATCCCCCAGTCTTTGAGTCGTCCAGCTGAGCCTCCAGACATTGTGAAGCAGAGACAAGTCATTTCTGCCATGCTCCGTCCAAATTCCTGACCCACAGACTCTGTGAGCATAATAAATGGTTGTTTTAGGCCGCTCACTTTGAAGGTGATTTGCTTTGCAGCCCTAGTACCTGGAATACCCAGAATTCAGCCAGAAGCATCCCAGCTTTACAGAACAAAGGCAGCTGTTGCAATGCATGCTGGGACACAGGGGTGGGGCTTCAGCAGTAGCCACTTGCCCCCAGCTTCTCACACACCAAGGAGCACATACCGGCTGGAATCCCGCTGCGAGCTTAGCATTTAGCAGCTGGTAGATAGTTCTCAACTGGGTTTTCTAGACTTATCAGTGGCATGGGCAACTTTGTAGAGGAAAGAGTCAAATAAAATGCAGAGCAGATTTTAAAGCACTAAGTTTGACATTAAATAGGTGTTAAAATATCTGTCATCTATATTGCCTTTCAGCTCTAGAGAACTCCAATCATGACAATAATTAATATAATGGCTTGATTTATTGCTACTTTTCCTCAGCATGGTATTTATTTCATTATTTTAAAATGTTTGAATCACCCAGGCAGGCTGGCTAAGGTGAAAGATGGTGAGGAATGTTCTGCCAGAAAAGGACAGAGAAAATTACACAATTTATAAAATTAGTAACATAAGTAAAAGTGACTGTCCATGTACTTTAAAAATAAACTGGCTCTAGGCAATCTTAGAGGTGAGGTCAATTTGAAAAAAAAAAAAAAAAAAACAGAAGAAACCAAAAGCTGAATCGTGGAGGTTGTCAGATGGTGCGTTCTTAGAACTAGTAGCTCGTGTCTCCTGACCTGGCCTGCATTTGTCCCCTGACAATGCCCCGGGGAAAGAACAGTGTTGTTGGCCTTTCCAGCGTAGGTCACATGGTGGGCGGGGGGAGTGGCAGGGGCCCAGCCTTGTGCAGCCACCCACAGGCATGCACTTCCTTCCCATCCTGTCCCGCAAGAACACAGCCCTCTCACCTGGACAAAACGCCCTCACATCAGCCCAAGAAAGTGAGTCACTGGGCTGGGACAGGAACAGGGGAGCACAGAGCAATGTGTCCTCCCAGAGAAGTTCTGGAAAGACAGGACAGGAAAAGTCAGAAGTGATCATCCTCTTGAGTGGGAGGGGGAGAGGAGATGCTGAGCACCCTCACGTGGGTGTTCTGACCCCAGCATCATTTCATTTAATCCTCACGACAGGCATGTGAAGGAGATCCTTGTAATCCCCATCTTACAGACGAGAAAACAGAAGCTCTAGGTTGAATTTCCCAAGACCACAAAAACTAGGAAATAATAATAATCAGATGTTAATAACGAATATTTTAGAAGCCCTTACTCTGGCCCCAGGAAGTGGCCCTAATAACTTAATTTGCATTACGTGGCTATTGTTATTTGCATTGTGCAGATGAGAAGAGGGAAGCTAAGAGATCACTTGCCAAAAAACGCAAGCCCCTCCTCCCCCTACCAAATTATCCCCACGTCTTCCTTCAGCCCAGAGAAACAGGAGGGCTGCACCAACGGTGTAAATGAGGCAGCGCAGGGCGAGGCACCTGGGGGAGGAGGACCGCCCTGACGGGTACAGTGCAGAGAGTGTGTCCCCATGGAGACCGAAGCGGCGGCAGCGTCTCTGCGGATGGCGGGGCCCAGGGATTCACAGCCTAATGAACTAGATCATGAAATCTCATTTGCCTGTTCAATAGCTTCTGTGATGCGCTCAGGTTCACTTAGAACGAAAAGAAAAGGGGGCTGAGAAAGGCCTCATTTTTTGCACTTTCAAAGCGTGGGAAGATTGATGGGGAGAGGGGTCCCAGGAGGTCCACCCGGGAAGCAGGTGTGGCCGGCAAGGCTGAGAGACCAGGGAGGCCTGAGTGTTCACACCAACAGCCCAACGGATGTCCTACGCAAGCCATCTCCAGCACAGCCCCCGGCGCGGACCAGGGCTCTCTGTCGATAATTCGTAATTGAATTTACCGAGAAAGCAGCTCCGCACATCCTCCTACGATCTCCCAGCAGGAAGATGCTGTAGGAGGGTGGCCATGGGACCCCACAGAGCAGTGCTTCTCAGACTATCTGTGGTGAGGGACCAGTTGTTTTTTATTTGTTTGTTTTCCCAATCTGTCGCGGACAAATCTTTGCTAAAATACAATAAAAATGAATTACTGGGGAACAAATGAAACTTAAAAAGCCCAAAGTTTTAGTATTTGGATTCAACCGATGTAAAATTACTTTGTCATGATGTTGGGTTTCTAAATGCTTATTCTCAGTTTCTGTCATTTACAGGTAACAAATCCTCCCCCAACTGGCAGTGGTCTGTGGACCACTCTTTGAGTAGCAGTGCCGCAAAGGACTCTGGGATGGTTGGCCAGAGCCTCCCAGGGGATGAGATGTCCTTGAGCCGAAGCCCCTTGGGCAATGGGTTTGGCAGGACAGGAACAGATGACTGCCCCTAGTAGAGTATAAAATTCTGCAAATATTGATGCTTATCACATTTTCACTCATAACACATCCCTGAGGGAAAGAGCGAGGACAGGCATTGCATTTTTTTCCTTAAGTGGAGAAACCAAGGCTCAGGGCAATGTGGGACTTATTCAAGTTCACAAGAGTTTGTGAAGGCCAGGTCTTCCTCCCGTTTCCAATAACCTCTTGGACCAACTTTCTCCTTCTGATGAGGGAGCACCGCTATCTACACTGGGGCACCCCAAGGAAAATCTTCTCCTCTGCAGGGGACCCTCCTTTCTGCCCTTGCTGAGGGCTTCAGTGGGCGTCTTTCAGATTCTTCCTAACTCTCTTACCTGCTCTCCTCACCCCCTCTTCCATGAGGAATGGGAGTCTCGACCCCTCCCAAAGGAGAGAGCAACAGGATGCCCAAATCAGAGAACCTTTTCTTGTTGGCCACAGGAACCAGGAGATCCACCTCAGATATTTCCTCTCGCCCACTGGCAAATCGTACCTCCTGAAATTGAAAGGGCACCTGGAACCATTGGAATCTGGACCTTTTGAGCCCTTAGTCCCGCTCCCTGCTGCCTGGGGCCTGTCTTACACATCACACTCAGAAGGGGCTGTGCAACACTCCTTCCCAACCATACCATCTGCAAGCCCACACTATATATATAGAAGGACCACCATCTCCTGGCCCAGAAGCTGCCAGCAACAGAAAAACCTGCTTTGGCCAGTGATGCTTTTGCCAGCAGATGTCACTGCAGCCTGACCTCAGGTTACCAAAAATAAGCCACTAATTTTGGTTTTGAAGCTCTAGGAGGCCCATGGACAAACAGGCACCCAGAAGATACACTCCTTTGTCGCCTTTTCTTCTCTTCCTACATGGCAGACTTGCTACCTAACTGCCAGAAAGGTGTCTTTCATACCTCTGTTTCACCATCTGTAAAATGGATTCCTTTCCCACATGTTCCTTTCCTTCCCTACAGAGATGCTGTGGGATTACGGAATGGCTGTGATGTTCTAGAGCTATCTGGTTCCCCTCCTCACAGAACTTCGGTTATTTCCTCAAACAGTGGCTAAAATCGGAGCACCCCAGTGATAATGGACTTACCTCGTATTTGCCTTAACAGGTATCCGGGAACCACCTCCACCTACTCTCGTTTCCATGGTAACAGAAGAGTCCAAAAGGGGAAAAAAAAAAAACCTCTAACAAAATAAGACATCTAAGAGGCATAAACAAAATATGTGATGGTGTGGGAGGCTGTAAAGTTTTTATTGCCACCTGTTTGGGAAGACCTGCATAATTCAATCGTGCTCCTGGCATTTGCGAGGGAAGCAATCACCCCAAAGTTGTGGCAATAAAGCCTTTATGGGCCACCCCCCCCCATGCTGGCACGCCCGCTTTCTAGGTACAAAGCCCCAGTTTGATAAACTTCCGCTTCTTGTATTTGCATAATGGAAACGGACGAGATTTTAAACCCAGGCTGTTGGGAGGCATAACTCGCAGCTCTCCTGGAAGTGAATCATGAGCTCGTCCGGGTGGAGGTGGCTGGGAGGAACACCAAATCCCAAGGACAGGACCGCAGGGCTGGGCAGGGGTCCGGGGAAAGACCCTCCCCCCTCCCTCTGACCTGGTGCCAGGCGAGTTCTAGTTGAAAGTCACATTAGCCCGCATCAGAGAATCATACGGTCAAAGTGCCTTCAAGGCGAGCCCACTGGCTGAGAGAGCCTGTCTAGTGCCAGTCTGGGGCAGAAAGGGGAGTTGCAACCCAAGTGCGTATCTGATGTTCCTTCCCATCAGCCCCCCATCCTGCTCTCTTTGAGCCTACCTTTTCTGGCACCCCCCTCTCTCATCTGCCATCCATCACCCACCACTGCCACTATTTTTTGCAGAGTGTACCCGTAGGGGGCAGGGGCGGGAGCGGGTAAGTAGCAGCGGCTGCTCCTGGTGCCTCCCCCTCTCAGGAGATTACTGCAGCCCTGCCGGCGCTCAGTGGTAAAAGTTTGAACGTGTCTGCAGAGCTTAATCAAATGCTAATTCCGTGTGGTGAAAGAATTTGCTGGAATCTGCAAG
The DNA here is from genome assembly GCF_048773025.1 of Camelus bactrianus. NCBI lineage: Eukaryota > Metazoa > Chordata > Mammalia > Artiodactyla > Camelidae > Camelus > Camelus bactrianus. The sequence goes on from NC_133575.1 coordinate 31,071,061, forward strand.
GGAGCTCCTGGCAGCAAGAAAATGCGTTGATTCACTCCCAAATCTGCTTTGCCCAAGCCGGGTGCGATTTAGACTGTAAAGCTGCATTCAATCACAAAGTGCTGTGTGGATCACACAGCCATCCTTTGTGTCGTTAATGAAGGGAAAAACAGGGCTTTATTCTGAAGCTTTGTGTATAATCAGATGCCATGTTGTAAAGCTCTGGAAAACACACCAGAAATCATAATTGGGAGGAAATAAAAGGGTTAGTCCAAAAGAGCATATGATTTAAATAAGAAGGGGAAAGAAACTGCCCCCAAGATTTGTGCGTTTCAAGAATCAACTTTTAATTCATTCGCAGGGAGATTACAGAAGGGGAGGAGCAGCCTTTAAAATAGTATGAAAAGCTAGTTTAGATGTAAATGAGAGATAATGGGCTTTCGCCGGGAAATAAGCAAGGGGGCCAAGTTTGCGCCCAGGGCCGGGGCAGGGGGGTGGGACACATCTTGGCATGCCCGGCTCCGAAGGTCTCTAGACCCAGAAACGGCGGAGAACACAGGGTTTGCCCGGCCCGGTGGGAGAGAGGAGGTTTCATGGCCCAGGTTCTGGTACCCAGCATTCAGAGCAAAAGGAAGGTGCTGGCTGCCCGCGGTGGTCCCCAAGGAGTCTGAATCTTGGCGGGGTTGGGGCAGGGAGAGAGCTTGATTGTTGCTTTAACACAGAAAATCTCGGTGTGAGCATTTTGAGGTCGCTAAGGAAGGGGGTTGGGGCTTTTACGCTTGTCTTCCAGCTGGAGTTAAGGAGCGCTGCGTCGAGCCCTCCCCAGCCCTAATTCTCTAATGATTTGCTTATTAGTTCGGATCAGGGAGCCAGCTTCTGGAGAGATGTGAATTGGCATTGATTTAATCCTCTTCCCAGCACGCGCTCCCAGCCCAGGGTGAGGCTGGGAGGGGAGAGGGGGCTGCCAGCCCGTTCAAGAGCAAGTTGCTGCTTCTCCTGCCTCGCTTTGTCTGCCCTCCTTCCCATCTGCTCTCAGGCAGAGAGGAGGTGGTGGATGAAGCCCGGGCTCTAGATCTGGCTGAGCTCGGCAGCCTCCTAAGGAAATGAGAGGTGTGGACAAGATGCTGCGGAAGGTCCCTCAGCTCGAGCACCTCTAATTAGATGGCTGGGACCTTTGGAAAGTTTGGGGGGGGGTGCATAATTCCTCCCACACGTGTTCGGTATTCTGTAAATCACGTGCTGTTCCACGTATCATGTCACTTAAACCACCCAACAGCCTCTCCGGTAGCTATCGTCATTATCCACATTTAACAAGAAAGAAAGCCGAGCCTCAGAGAGGTTAAATAACTCGCCTAAGGTCACACAGGTCAAAGTCTTCGCCACCGTGCTGTGTGGCTTCATCGGAGCTGCTTCCGCTTGCACATGCCTTCTTCACGTCTGATGGTCCATCCCTTTGTAAACTGTCCTCAAGAGCATCTCTCTCTATCCTTCTTCTAACAAGATAACGGTAGTCAAGGCCTCGGTGTTTCAGAGTTTGCTGCTCAGGCTTCATCCCACCGACTGGGCGCCCTTTTCTGAACATGGCAAGAAGCACAACCCAGGGACTGTTTATTCCAACCCGACTGGCCTCATTATAGTTCCAGCTCCACACCGGCACTCAGGAGGTCCCCATGAGCTCTACTCCCCGTCCTTCTCTTCCCCCTTTATAGCAACACCACAGGGCTCCACTGAATCTATAGGCAAGTCGATGGTCACTGTGTCCCCACATTGTCCTCTTCTATGGGGAGGTCCCTTCTCTGAGCTGCCGCTGGGCCCTGAGTGGGCTTACCTTTCCTGTTCACCGCACCCCCCACTCCGCCACCACCGTGACACTAAGCATTTGAGAGCTGGAACTGAGTCTCATATTTCTCTACATTTCTAATTCTACGGTGTCTTGAACATAGTAGGCCCTTGGAAAGAATCTGCCAGTAGACTGATTAACAGAACATGGGAGTCTACTTGTGGTTTCTTTGAAAATCTCTGGCGGATATCTTTCCAATCCCCGTAAGCCCTGCCACTCGTCAAAAGCGATCCATTACAGATTTCACCTGCCAAGGCCTCCGTTTCAGAATGCTATTAAGGGTCCAAATAAAGGAAGCGTTTCCAAGAAATCCCTGGAGTTGGCTGGTCCTAAAGGCAACTCCAAGAGTCCAACCGGCATATGTTAAGCTCCTACCGTGTACCCGGGCATGGGGGCTAGGCCTTGAGGATACCAAAATGAATAAGATATAGGGTCTGCCTCTCCATCTGGCAGATTGTAACCTGAACCAGACAGCCGTTGTGTGGGTCTCCCCCACTCAGTGGTAAACTTGGTGAGAGCCGGGATCACACACTAGATGTGTTCACCATTCTACCTCCAACCTGTAGTACAAGGAAGGCATGCTCTGGAAATCCACATTGCGTAAGAACCCTTAAAGAACTCTGCCATGTTGCCTTGTTTAATCTCCACCCCAACACAGTAAAATTAGTACAATGATTCTTCATTCTCGTGATGAGAAAATGGGCTGGATGACTTCACGTAAGTTTCCAGATACTACATCTGGGGTGGAGGTGGAGGGGTTCAGATCCATGTCTGTCTGACTCCCATCCGTTACACGCCTCCCCGGGGACTCCCAGGATGCCCTCCTGAGCTGGCAGATGATGGGCCAGACAGCTATGAGCCAGTTCTGATTAAGTGTAAGCTGTCATTGTCTCCTCAACAGCCAATTCACATCCCAGCTTAAAAGGAATTGCTCAGAATGAGCCCACCTAGCCATTGGTTTCTAAATACCATTTTTTCCCCATCAAAAGCAACCAGCCTCCTTGGAGAAATAGATGAAAGGAGGCTAAAGAGACATGACGACTAAATGCAATATTGATCCTAGATTGGTTTCTGGATCAGGAAAAGAACATGATACAAAGTACAGTGGAGGGACTATTGACAAAATGTGAATATGGACTCTAAGTAAGAGAATATGTTTGCATCAGTATAAATGCGTTGGTTGTGAAAATGCTCTTGTGGTTATGTACGAGAATGCCCTTACTTCAGAGCGGCTGAAATAGAGGTGAAGTGTTATTATACCTATAAATTACTTTTGAATGGTTGGGGAAAGAGATTAGATAGATAGATAGATAAATAGATAGATAAACAATTATGGCAAAATAATAATTAGTGACACAAGAGGCAGTGTGATAGGGTACATGGGTGCTCACTGTATTATTCTTTCTATTTTCCTGAAGGTTTGCAATTTTTCAAAATAAAAATTGGAAGGGGAGAGAATTACACAGAAACGGCCCTGAGAAGTTTGCCCACATCCACCAGGAAGGTCTGGGATGGAGGCTGGGGGCCACAAATGCAGATGCGCTGGTCACAGTGAAGGAGCAGCCGTGGGAACGGATGCATTAGCCGAAGTACATTTGTTACAAGAACGCTCACAAGAGGCCTCTGTAGCAACCGACCATTTTTACAGGCCTTTTCAAACGTGAAACCAAATTAACTACTACATACCATTAAATACAGAGCTGTACATGCGAAAACCCTTGAGTGGTAACCCAGGACAAGGTGGGAGCAGGTTGGAGGTATCCCATCTCCACTTCAGAGACTCAAATCTAGGCCACTTATTACCTCGGGTAACACCTAAATGTCAAAAGGCACGGACGGAGCCAGAGAGCGAAGCTCGCCTGTGAATACAAATGGGAACGGGCTTTAAAAATAAAGCCGGGGTTCAGGTTCCAATACTCCAAATGCCAATCAAAAGACTCATTTATTTTTTTAAATATGTGGGTGAGAGTTGAGAATTATGTCTGAAAGGCCGTATCCAGGAATAAGCACAGAGATCATCGTGTAGATTTCTGAAGTTCTGTTTGGCTGCCTTGGGTTTAGTTTAGTGTTGTTTTTTTTAACCAGTCGGGGAGATGGGGGGGGCTGCTTTTGAAGTTTTGAAAACGAGCATCTATTTGTGAAATTTTTTTCAAAGTAAAAGAGTGAAAGAGAAAGAGCTGCTCAGACCAGGCTCTGAAAATATCTTCCCCAGGTAGGTCTGGGGAGTGCGGATGGAGAGAATCATTGTAATTAGAGAAAAGCAGTGGTGGGAGGCGTGGATGTAGCTCAGGGGTAGAGCGCGTGCTTAGCATGCACGAAGTTCTGGGTTCAATCTCCAGTACCTCCATCAAAAAAAAATGGAAAATTTAAAAGATGTTATGTTGAGTGCTCTTACCACAAAAGGGGGGAGGGAAGCAGGTGGAAGGAGACTCTTGGAAGTGATAGCTATGTTTGAGGCATTGATGGCAGTGATGCTGTCATGGGTGTACGCTTACCTCTAAGCACATCGAGTTGTATGTATTAAATATCCACACCTTTTTGTATGTCAAGCGTACCTCAGTAAAGCAGTTGAAAGGAAGGAAAGAAAGGAAGGAAAGAAGGAAGGAAGGAAGGAAGATGGAAGAAAGAAAGAAAGAAAGAAAGAAAGAAAGAAAGAAAGAAAGAAAGAAAGAAAGAAAGAGAAAGAAAGAAAGAGAGGAAGGAAGGAAGGAAGGAAGGAAGGAAGGAAGGAAGGAAGGAAGGAAGAAAGGAAGGCACATTTTAGATCTAAAATTTTGCTCTTGGTGGCAAAATACTTGACAACAAGGACGAACTTTGATGTCAACACTTTGAGGAAGTCACCAAACCCAGGAGGGCTTTCTGAAGACAGCCTACCTGCTAACAAAAGTTGAGATGCACTGGCTTGGAGGCTTCGAATTTCTGTCACTGAAGTCCTGGTGGTGCCTTTAGTAGACGATGGCAGAATTTCCTCCTAAGGCCTGGCACTTCAGAGGTGGTCTCCGACTGAGGCAGCTGACAAATCCAGTGACCCTGTTCTCGAGTGAGAGGGGTCCAGCTCAGGGCAAAAGAAAGCCCTCATTGCTGCCACGACCACCCCTGACACCCCAAGTAGCCAATCTGAGAGCCAGGTAGGGGCAGAACTTCTGCTCAGGGTTTAGGGGAGCAAAGCCCTTCTCTCCTGGCCAGGCGCCATTTTGTTTCTCCTCAGAAGAAACTCAGAACAAGGGCAAGAACAGAGCTGAAGAGAGACAAGGGCAGGCTCGGCCAACAGAAGACATTCCTATTTGGAAAAATAAGGACAGTCCAGTTCATCGTTAGAGGCCATGGTTATTGCTGTTTTGGTTTTAGTTTGTTTGGGGGAAGCAGACCATTGCAGGAAATAGAGTCGAAAAGTCATTCAACCTTATCCTGCTTTGCCAGCCAAAAGTTCTCACAGAGAAGTCTCCGGACTGAAAGGAAGAGGGCATGAGCCCTATACGATGTCGTGGCTTTGGAATTTATTTAGATTGCCTTTTTAGTATGTTACATTCCCTCTTTTGTAAATGTGCTATGTGTGCTCAAAACGAATGTGTAATCTTGTTTGTGGAGGGTCAAAGTCTATTAATATACATTAAAGTGTACTCACTTCAAGTCTTCAGTATTTACATTTGTTTTTTTTTGTCTTCTTTATTCATCAGTTTTCAGAGAGAGAAATCTTAAAATCTCCAGCCACACTTCCTGGTTTATCTATTTTGTTTTCCAGTTCTGTTCACTGTTCGCTTTAAATGCTGGAGGTTCTGTTGATAATTGCATGGAATGTAAATCCTAATGAAAAGTATCTCGGTCTGTTTTGTTCTCTATTGGATCCTTCAAACCTAGAACAATGCCTAGAATATTGTAGGCATTTAATACATTTGCTATATGAATAAATCAATGTATGTTCATCATCCTTTTTTTACTCTGGAACTATTATTTCTTTACCCAGTATAAACCATCCCCTTTTGAACTCGAATGTCTATTGCCTTGAATTCTAGTCGACTCTTCGGATAGTAAAATTGCTACTCTAGCTTTATTTGATTTATTTTTTCCTGGTATTTTCCCCCCCCCATTCATTTCCTTTCAGCTAGCCTGTGTTCTTCAGCTTTAAGAATACAAAATAGTGGATAGTGGACAATAGCAGGCTGGTTGTGATCTGTGAGTTTGGCCCACTTGTATTTCTTCCAATTACCTCTCAGAATTCATTTTACCATCTTAATTCCCATTTACTATTAACCATAATTTATTTCTGTGTTTGTTTTCTTTGATTCCTGACTTTTCTTGAACATTTCAAATGTTTCTCTGCTAGTTTATAGGCTACACATTCTAAGTTTATTCTTCTGGTGATTACCTGTAGCTTATTTATCCTCATTTCTTCCATCTATTTATTAAACTTATCAACACCTGTAGGGTGGCAGATTGTATTTTCCAAAGATGGTCCCCAACGATGTCCCCCAGCCCACATACTAGTCTACAACAGGACCCTGACACCCTTCTCACTGGGAGAGGGAGCTGTGGGGGCCGGGGGAGGGGGCGGTCCTTGTCCCCCCACCTTGAATCTGGGTGGACTTGTGGTTCAAGTGTAACTTCAGCCTGGTGAAGGTGACACTGTGTGACTGTCAAGGCTAGATCAAAAAAGGTGATGCCAGCTCTATTTTGCTCATTTGATCACTTGTGCTGGAGCCCTGAACCACCATTTAAATAGTACAACCACCCCAAGGCATGCCATGCTGTCAGCCCAAAGAGCCCGGGTGGCGAGACCTCCTGGAGAGGCCCTGAGACCACATGGAACCCCCAGCTGTCCCAGCCTCTTGCTGTTCCAGCCTCAGCCTGACTGTAACCACATGAGAGACACAAAGCCAGAACTATTCCATCAAGCACTTCCCGAATTCCTGATCCACAGAGATCATCAGAGACAACAAAATGATTGTGATTATTTTAAGTCACTAAGTTTTAGAATGATTTTTCCATGAATGTAACAACTGGAATGGATATGTTTCCCTCTGGAATAAGAGACGTACTATAGCATTCTCTTACATCCTTCTAGTTTCTACCTACCCACCCCACCACTATGTTGGTGTCACTAGAATTTTGCTCTGTTAGAAAGGGGTGCCTTAGCTTTTTATAGAGCAATATGCTTACTAAGTCGTGAAATCATTCTCACTTTTCATATATCTCCTAACTGGAGTAATTTAGTCTATGTCTTTTGATGTGTGATTTGACGTATTTATGTATGCCATATTACTTTGCCATCTTACTATGCCATCTATTTACTATGCTTCTTTTTTTATCCTCTGTTTCTTTTATTAGATTACTTAGGTTTTCTTTATTATCTTTTCCCCACCTCTACTGGTTTGGAAATTAGGTACTCTATTTCTACACTGTTAATGTTACTCCTAAATTTTTAATATTCATACTTGACATAACAAAGCTTTCAGTTAATCAATAGCTCTGTTCTTATCCTGAACAATATGAGGAATTTAGAATACTTTAATTCCAATCACCTTCCTCCATCTTTTTTTTAACTTTTTTTTTATTGAGTTATAGTCATTTTACAATGTTGTGTTCTTCCTCCATCTTTTATGGTATTATTGTCCTATCTTGGTTGCTGCTTCAAGTTAGACAGCTTGCTAGGATTGCATAAATCTGTGCGTACCAACGTATTTACTTAACATTGTTTCTCGCATCACACACTTATCTTCTAGGATCATTTTCCTTTTTCCTGGAGTACATCCTGCAGGAGTCTTTTCAGTGACAATGTGTTAGCAGTAGACAGTTTTTGGTTATCTGAAAATGTCTTTGTTTCACGTTCACTCTTGATTAAGAATTTAACAGAGTATGAAATTCTAGATACTGTTTTCACTCAGCATTTTGAAGACATTATTCCATTGTCTTCTGGTTTTTATTGTTGCTGGTGAGCAATCTGCTGCCAGTCTTAATATTCTTCCTTAGTAGTAACCTCTCCCCCCTCTCTGATTGCTTTTAAGATGCTCTCTTTCTCTTTGGAATTTTACGATAATGTGGCTTAGTTTTACTTCTGTTTATTCCGATGAGGATTTATTGTGCCTTTTGAATCTATCTTTTATCAGTTCTGGAATGTTCCTAGCTATTATGTCATTGTCTATTTCTTCTCCCACATTCTCTCTGTTCTTCCTTCTGAAACTCCTATTAATTGTACATGGGACTTTTTTTTTCGTTCTATTCTCCATGTCTTTTTACCTCCCTTTCTTATTTTTATTAATGTGTGCTGCATCCTGGGTGATTATCTGACATTACACTCTGGTTCAGTAATTCCCTGTATCTCAGGTCCAATTCTTGCCTCACAGGACCCAAGGCATCAATCAGTTCCTGCCCCCAAGCTGGGCATTAAATTGTCCGGGGCCTGAAGTACTGAGACAATGTCTCTCCCCATTCACTCTCACCCTAAGGCAGTCACATCATCAGTCATAAGCTCGCTGCCTTAGTTTTCAGTACCCTTTTCATTCACAGCCCCTGTCCATTTCCCATATGCACATCTATTCATTCAAATAAATATTTGTTTCTTTCTAGATAACTGTGGAAAGCGGGTTTTCAGGTTATCTTTATCCTAGTATTGCCAGAACTAGAAGCTGAAATTTATTTATATAAGCAAATATGAAATCCACCATTTGCTGCGATTCCTTGGCTATGATGTTGATATTCTTTCCTTAAGTATCTCTGACAGATAAATACACTGCTTTACATCTTTTGCACATTTTTTTTAATGTTGAAATCATAAACGCTCACCACTGACCTAAGTTTCACTCTATAGTGGGTAAAAACTCCTGGAATTTTTGGCCTGCTGGCTGGAAGTGTTCCTTCATAGTCAGGACTCTGTCTTATCACCTCTTCTGTTGATCTTTACCTAAAAATATCCTTGCTTTTATGTCTTAGTAATACTATTAAGTCATTAACGAGAGAGGCAGTGCAGAATATGAGAAAAAAATATACATGAGCTCTGGAGTCAGCAAAACGTGGCTTTTTATTTTCCAGCTGGGTGTCCTTGGGAAAAATAGTTCTATGTGAGTCTCAGTTTCTGCCATCTGTAAAATGGGGATGATGAATACCTCCTTTGCAAGGATGAAGGTAAAACTAGAATAATGTTTATAAAGCATCCAGCGCAAAAGAGGTTCTTAAATTATTATTTAATCTACCTTTGAGGTCTTTTCTTTTAACTACATAAGTATGCCCCTTGGCATCATCCACAGTGGCTAAAAGGATGTACCTTCAATTACGAGTTCCTTTATCTCACTAGTCACCAACTACTTCCTTTTCTTAACATTAACAAAATTTCCCTTTTTATATGCTTCTGGTCATTTAGGGAGCAGTCACCTTAACTTTAATTGCCTTTACTAAACCTCCATATCCAATAAATGTGCCTTGTTTCAGCCATAAAATTAATCATGGCTTTATCTGCATGTTCTTAGCTGGGATGATGTAAGTAAGAAGGGTGAGGTCATTTGTAAGTTTCAAGTTGGAATATACCTGATCCAGAGGATATCAGAGCTGGAAAGGACCACAGACATCCTCAAGATGAGGAGTCGAAGGGCCAGCCAGGAAAGATGACCTCCTCAAGCTCACGCAACCAGTGAGTGACGGAGCTGAGATCAAAAGTCAGGCTTTCTGATGCCAAGAGCAAAGCTCTAACTGGAGTCATTCTCACTGACCAAACTACAAAGTTGCAACTAACCTTTTGGAATAATCAGTTGGTAATCTAGAAGCAAGCCAAATTGTCATTGTTAATCATTTCCCTTCCACTCTGTTTCTGTGGCTCTTTAAACCTATCCATTGTAGCTTTCCAGGGAGCCTTATGACTCCACGTTCATAGTTGATTTTGAATAACTGTGTGTTTGATGAAATAACGAAGGAGTGTCCTGCCATTATCTGACATTATGTGTCACGAATTCTAAGCCTGAATTGAACCCTTTTACATTCTGCACTCATGTAAGAAGTGGCCCTCGTTGTTCTCCTGGCATTGCTATCTTTATGTGTGTTTAATACTTTCCCCACACGGAAACTGAAAACATGCCTTTCTTTCATTCCTGCGTGGTTAATCCCTCTCAGACACAGGAAGTTGGCAACCTTTCCATGAACTGATCGTCTCCAAGCTGTGCTCTGTGCGGTGACCACCCAGCTGAGTGATGGATGCCAGGCTAGGGCAGGGGCAGGGAGGGGAGAGACCCAGTAGAGGTCCATTACCTCCATGAGAAAATTCAAATGCTGTGTTTTACCAACAGTGGGTTGGGAATGTGGTGGTGTATATCCCCCTGGAGCTCAGCCAGGTGCTGGGAGGATCTTGAGAAGAATGGGAAGCAGAGGGTGAGGGAAAGCATGCATCCTAGACCATGGGAACACCATCACCATCACCATCACCAAACATGGCAGCAGGAAGGCAGGAGGCCCAGCAGCCCTAGTGATCTGGGTGGACAGGGGTGGACACCAATACTGATGCACCTTTAAGGTCTGACAGGTCCATTGGTCTGGCCACTGGTTTAGTGGCTGTGTCATGAAATCAAGTGGACCTTCCTCTGAAGCGAAGGCAAATATGTCCTTCAACACTGAGAGTGGAAGAATGGGATCTCATAGGATGGGGCTGGGCCTGGCAACCTGTAGTCACACTACATCCCATAGAAATAGCTGTGCCTGGAGGTCCCTGGCACAAAACAGACTGTTCTCTGCTTGAGTCCTCACAGTGTTCACTTCAGTCTTTGGGGCCACAATACTCAATCAATTCAAAACAGTCCTAACTTGAGAGATACTACAGAGACAGCTAGGCATTCCCCCAAAATTTATGCTCCCACCCCTCTTGCACGGTATAGAGTTGCCATTGATGCACAGCTGTGCAGCCAGAAACTACATTTCTCAACTCTCCTTGCACCCTAGTGTGACCATGTGTCTGGTTCTCTTATCTATTGAATGAGAGAGGAAATGTTTAGCATTCCCAGACTAAAGCATTTAAGAAGTATGCCTGCCCTCCTTCTCTCTGTTCTCTCTTTCCCCTTCCTTTAGACTGGAAACTGACGCTACCTGAGTCCTAGAGCAGTGGTTCTCAGTGTGGCCCCTGGACCAGCAGTGGCTGCATCCTTTGGGAACTCATTAGAATGCACATTCTCAGTCCCCACCCCAGACTTACTAAATCAGACACTCTGGGAGTAGGGCCCAGTGGTCTGGAGCCCTCCAGGAGATTCTGGTGGTCACTAAAGTTTAAGAACCACTGTCCCTAAGAGATGGCACAGCCACAAGACAGAAGAAGAAGCCTGGGTTCCTGAATCACCACACGGAGGGGAGCCACCCTCCAACCAGAAACATCTGTATCAGACTAGTCTGTGAAATAGAAATAAACTTCGGTTGTGTAGCCACTGAGATTTGAGGGTTTATTTGTTACAACAGCTAGTGTTATACTAATACAGGTGGGAGGTCCAACTCCATCCCAAACCCAATCCCAGTGACAGGGTCGGGGGTGGGGGGGAAGGATGCTAAGTATCACTGGATTCCTGACACTGAAAAGGGAATACAGAAGGGGGCTAACCCAGCTAGCTAGTGGTGGCAGCAGCGGGAGTAGAAGATGGAGATCGAGAGGCCTCAAGGCCTCAAGGTCATGCTCCTCAAACCAGCAGGCATCAAGAATCACCAGGAAGTGGTGAGGGGCAAGATAAGGGTAGGGGACGAAGAGGTACAAACTATTAGGTATAAAATAAGCTAAAAGGATATATTGTACAGCACTGGAAATATAGGCAATATTTTATAATAACTATAAATGGGGTATAACCTCTAAAAACTATGAATCACTATATTGTACACCCTGTGACATATAATATCGTACGGCAACCATGCTTCAATTTAAAAGAAAAAGAATCACCAGGAAGAGGAAGAGGCACAGGTGATGTGGAATGACTGTGTCTCCCAGGAGCCCTCTGCCAATCTCACGTGGACGGTTTTCTCGGAAAACAAGGCAGATGCAAGGCTCACCTGCCAACTGTCGGCTGACTATCTAACTATATAACCACTGTTACTGGCAGATCAGGACAGGGCCCAGGAATCTAACATCACCTGGGCCTGCAATAGCTGCTATTGTGCTACTGAGCTTGCTGGATTAGCTTCAGGAATCTGGGGGTCTGGTAGGCATAATTCTGAGATGCCCACCCCCGACCCAGTGACTCTTGCCCTTGGATGACCCCCTCTCCTTTAAGTGCGGGCAGAACATGCGAACGTGATGAAATATCACTCCTGTAATTATGTTACATTGTATGGCAAAAGAGAGATCATGCTGGGTGGGCCTGGCTTAATCAGGTGATTAAGAAACAGAGTTCTCTCTGGCTGCTCGCAGAACAGGAAGGTAGAGTGACACACTCTAGATGGCCTAGAAGAAAGCACACATCCATGTGAACTGCCTACAGGGGCCACGTGGCCAGGAAATACCGGAAGCCTCTAGCTGAGAATGGCCCCTGGTCAGCAGCTTATAAGAAGATGAGGCCCCAGCCCCACAACCCCAAAGAACTGAATTCTATCAATTTGCAGTGAGCCTGGAAGAGGACCCCAAGCCTCAGAGGAGAACCATAGCCCCAGTGGATACCTTGATGTCAGCCTACTGAAACCCTGAGCAGAAAATCCGGTCACACCGTTCCAGGACTTCAGACCTACAGAATGATGTGCTAATGCATTCGAGTGGGTTTGAGTTTCTGCATTTGTGGCAATTTGCCACACGGGAATAGGAAACTAATCCATGGGGGACCGTGGGTCCAGCAGTATAGGGGACACTGGCCATGCTCAGCTCAGATCCCCTCAGATGCCTTTGCTGGTGTCTGTGTGCCCTCCCCATCTGCCCTGTACTCTCAGTTGCAACAGCTCACACCTGTAATTCTCCTTAGCTGGCTGGCCCGCAGCTTCTGCAGTTGTATTACGCAGTTTGGGCAGAGCTAGAAGTGCCTGGGAGTTTCTGTTCCCCCAGAGAGACACTTGTCAAAGACCGACTGGTATGGGAGCATAAACCCCAGCTCCCTTGCCTCGAGTTGGAATAAACTCGGAGGATAACTCACACTCCAGAGCTCCCCTACGAGATCAGGCTGAGCTAAGACTTGGCCTGAGATCCCACCTTGCCCGGCTCCCTCCTCTCCTCATTCTGCCTTCCCCAGCCCTCCCTGATCTCCCCTGGGAGCCCATCCTTCAAAACTCACTCGCGCCTGAATCCTCGTTCCAGGTTCTTCTCCTGGGTAGCCCCACCTCAAATGATGCATTATCCCTTTTCCCCTCTCCCCGCCCTCAAGTGAGATGATGTATGTGACGGCGCTTTGCAACTGCCAAGCAGCCTTCGTGATAGTCCTTCCGTGCTGTTTTCCCTCAGCCCTCCCTCTTCGGTGTTGGTGTGTCAGGGTGACATCGTTATTTTAGCAGCTGGCAATGGGGTTCCTTTACAGGAGGAGGGAGACTTAGTTTAGGAAAAGACCTTGATGGGGCAGAGGAGGGACTAAGAGCACTGCTGAGAGGGAGACTCCATAAATGATGTAAATAAGACACTGTGCATCAGGAGGGAACCGGAAGTCGGGAGAAGAAGAGAGGCGAGGCGAAGGCTGGCAGGGAGGGAAAGAAGGTGGCTGGACTGGAATCCACAATTGCTGTGATGCAGGAAGAACTTGGTCCTTACAAATCGACTTGTTGATGTGGCTTTCGTGTGACTCTCCCTGCCACCGGCATAGCCCTGAACCTCAGTAAGGCCAGCTGGGCACGCAGTCGCCTAGGAGAGTGGTTTTTAGGAAACCAGGTTCTCGTTCTTGGTCCTCATGGAGCCCAGATCTGGCTCCAGGTTCTGGCCATATGCGCCAACTGCCGACTGGAGGGTTCCACGGACCCACCATCAATCTGAGTGTGACCCTGCCTGAACTCATCACTTTCCCTCCCAAACCTCATTCTGCTGTTGTCCTCCAGAACTCCAGCGCTCTTACTGCCCCCTGACAAGCTGTGTTAGTTTTGTTCCTCCCCAAGCAGACACTGAGACAAGGACATGGTTGATCCCACGCGAGGGGGTGAGGACATGAGACACGAGAGAGAAAGCCAATAAAGGGTGTGGACACTGGGCTCCCTCCTGCTGGGGGCCCTCTGAGGAGGGGTGTAAAACATACCTCAGAATTTTCCAACCAAAGGATGGGGAGGCTGAGGTTTTTTCCAGTGGTCCTCATTGTTGAAAATTGCTCCGGATGACAGAATTCCTAGAACTTCTGGGAAGCCCAGTGCCTGGGCTGAGCAGCTCCCATGGTACCAGACAAAGGCCTGGGACAGAGCACCAGGGAAGTGTGGGTACCCCAGGCGGGAAGCAGGCAGTGTGGCCAGGGACCTGCCCACCCCCGCGGCAGGTGAACCCAGAGATGGGTGGATGGGTGTGGGGCTCAGCATCTACAGCAGCCATAGAAAAGCCTTGAGCTCCCGCCAGCCCCTCCCTCGCCCTGGCTCCTCCCACCGCATCACTCAACGCCGAGTTCCTGGTCACCTGCTACAACTGTTCCTTTCTTCCCATGCTCAGCTGCTACCGAGGCTCAGGCCCACAACATTTCTCTCCTAGAAATAATAGCTTACTGTCTGACTGAATGCGCCTCCTAAAAATTCCTCGGTTGAAACCTGAAGCCTCAAGGTGAATGTATCTGGAGATGAGGCCCTTAAGGAGGTAATTAAAGTTAAATGAGGTCATAAGGGCGGAGCCCTAATCCCACAGGACTGGTGTCCTTATAAGAAAAAGAAATACTAGAACAATCTCTCTCTCTCTCTCTCTCTCACACACACATACACACACACACACGCACACACACACACAAACACAAGCACAGAGGAAAGATCATGCGAGGACACAGTGAGAAGGCGGCCGTCTATAAACCAGGAAGAGAGGCCTCGGGAGACATCAACTCTGCCAGCACCTTGACCTGGGATTTCCAGCCTCCAGAACGGTCAGAAAACAAATGTCTGCTGTTTAAGCCACCCAGTCTGTGTGTTTTGTTATGGCCCCAGCCGACCAGGACACTTACCTATTGAAACCCCTGCCTCCCATCTCACTCCTTCCCTTTGCATTTCAAGTGACCTTTCTGGAAGGCAAATCTGGCCCTGTCACTCCCCAGTGCAGACATTTCTGAGAGCTCCTCAGCGCCTCCAGGGTCTAACAGGTAACCTTGACATTGGCCCCAAGACCCCACACACTCTGTGTAGGAGTCCAGCCTTGTCCCTGATACTTCCTGGCTTGCTTGAGGTATTCCAGCCACCCCAAACTATTTTAGTTCCCCAATTCTGCCACGTCCCTGAGCTGCAATACTGTTCTTACTGCCCAAAGTGCCTTTCTCCGCCTTGTCTCCCTAATAAATCCCTGCCCCTTCTACAAGGGTCCCTGGCTTTCTCCTAACTCCTCCAGCCAGGGTCATACATATCATGGCCCTCCCCTGGCTTCTAACATCTGCCGGTATTGAGTTTGTCCCCTGACCTGTCTACCTGCCCTCCCGCATATCCTGAGCATGAAAACCAGCACCCGGCGCATAGTAGATGCTCAAAGATTTACTCAGTCAATAAAGGAGGAAGGAATGAAGAATTGTTCTCTCATAGGTCGCCGAGTATTACAATGGAAAGGAACTTTAAAGATGCTATGGTGCAAGTTCCGCATTTTGCAGCAAGGAGAGTGTCACAGTAGGTAATGCCCCACCCTCGTGCTCTGTGCGCTTTCCTTTTCAGATGCAGTCCAGCCTGTGTTGCCCTGGCCAGGACCTCACCTCTGCCCATATCGGCAGCAGGCCAGCAATGCCAGGAAGGAATGCATCCCCCACCCCAGGAGCAGCCCTCAAGCAATGACTGACTTGGTAGATAAATACCCCAGCTCCCTCTCTCTTCAGTCTGACCGTTGCTGAGGCGTGTTCTATACCATCTCCCAGAGGTCCCAGCAGGACAGAGCTGCCCGCCTGAGGGACGATCTCCCTTTATTGATTTCCCTTACTTCTCCACTTGCCTGCCAGTGTTTAGTTCCAAATAAACTATTTGCACTTGAATTTTTGATCCCAGGTACCTTCTGGAGGAACCCCAGCTAAGGTAGAGACTGAGGCCCAGAGAGGACAAGAAACATGGCCAAGGTCACACAGCTGTCCAATGTCAAAGCTGAGTCTACATATACATCTCCTGGCTCCTCCTGTCAATAGCTCACGCTACTGCCCTGCACACGGGGCTTTTACAGGAACCCCAGGCTCCAGGCCAAGATGTGTAAACCTCTCCCTGTGTGAACCAAGGAAAGAGAACCTCCTCTTTAGTGGGTGGTGGGCCCAAGCCGGTGGCTCGACTTGAATGCCAGGACTAGGGCCCTGTTCTCTTCCTTTACCACCTGGCCCTGTGCTGTCACTGCTAACCCACTTCTCACCTCCTCTCTTTGGGGTCTGAAACTCTCACCTCCCAGTGAAGACAATTCCAGCTGGAAAAGACTTTCTTTGGAGAATCTTAAAATGGTCAAGCTTCGCCCCACCCCAGCCCTCACCCCACTCATTCTGATTCAGGCTGAAGTGACTGGGAACACCCCATGGATTTCAAGCTGAGGATGCCAACTTCCAAGCCAAATACTACAAATCTTATATCTGAAAGTCCATTTCAAGCCCCTTAAGCTTCGGAGAATTGATGCTAAAAGAAAAATCTCTCATTTGCACACACACACAACAGACACATATAACACACAACACATACAATGCAAACGTGCAAAGTGTACAACACACAAGACATGAACACAAAACACACACAGGATACAAACGACGCACATGACCTCCATAATACACACCCACAGGACACACACAACCCACATAACAAACACAGCACATACATACAACACACACACACACACAGGTGTGAGGTGTGCGCACACACACACTGCCTCATTTCTTCCAGTCCCTTCCCCTACTCCCTCGGGGCAGGAGGCGACGTCTGGAACAGGCAGGACATCAGCTCCCATGTCGTCAGCGCATCTAGACCGCTCGGAGTGCCACGCCGAAGAGAAGGTTACGCCAGTTCATTTCCACCAGGCATTTTACCGACTTTGTTCATTTCCTTCTCGTGCCTCGGTATTAATTAGCCCCAGGATTTAAATCGGATGCATTAGGTAAAAACAATTCTAAATGCTTTTGGAGAAACAAGTTCCAAATTAGCTGTAGCTGAATGTGCGTCTATTTGAAAGGCAAGCAGCATGAACACCAACACTGTAAAAAATAGAAGCGAAACCCCTCTAAGAGGGAAGGCCAAGTTCAGCAGCGTTTGCCGACGGCCTGGTTCACAGCCCGGCCCTGGCAGAGGCAAGGGGTGTAGAGCCTCCGGGGCCACTGGAGGGGAGAAAGGAAAAAAATGCATTTTCCATCTAGGTTACAGGTAAGGAGGAGGCGGTGACAGAAATTCTCCCTCCTTCCTGCTTTCCCATCCCTAACCTCTCCTGTCTTTGGAACAAACAGCCTTGCCTGGAAGTCTAGAAAGATTAATTCTCCTAAGGCAGCTACAGGCAAAATTCATCTCCAACGTCTCCCCGCTCCAAATGGTAATCTTCACTCACCTGCTTTGTCGTCCTCTGAGTGACCCATACATAGGATGTCGGGCGGGGGTGGCCCAACTGCGGACCCTTCAACATAGCCCGGCAGCACCTAACACCTCCCACTAGTCTCTGACCGACTGATGAAGCTGTGTCTTTCCCCCTAGGGAAGACTTTAAGTTCCTTAAATGCAGAAATGTGGCGCCTTTTGGTTAGGGACACCAGGCTTGCAAATGTTTTCTGTGTACAGGTGTCTAACTGGTTGTATTGGGTGGAGTTGATCAGGGAAGCAGAACCAGTCTGAGACTGGGGAAGGGGAAGCTATGACAGAGATTAGCCCCGATGCAATGGGGGGAGTCAGTTAGACAGTCTGTACGCAGCTGCGGCTTCTGTGCCTGCTGATGGCTCGGAAGCCAACAGTCAGGGAGGAAAGATGGAAGTGAAGTTGGAGAGGCTGAAGACAGGCTGAACCTGCCAGGACAAACTGGGACCCATGTCTGTCTCTCACCTCCTCCAACCTCAAAGACATGGGCTGATCTGCAGGCCAGGCGGATGCCCTCTAGCACGAAGCCATGCATGCTCCCGCCCCGGCACTCAGAGAAGCTGAGGGAGGAGGTCCGACCCACATCAACCATAGAAATGGTTGTTCCTTCCCTTCGACTTCCAAATCTCACATGCATTTCTCCTGTGGCTAACCCTAACCCAGAAACATAGAGGAAAGTGAATTTTGCAACACATTATTCAGTCTAGTTAGGTGGACATAAAGCCATCAACCGGATGATAACTGTCTTGTCTACTCAATGAATTCCACTTGCTATATTCTTGCACCAGATAGTCTATAAGCTGGGTCACTGGTGTATCAGCCAACTACTGCTGTGTAACAATCTCCAAGTCAAAGCAGGATCCAACAATGAACATTTATGTCTTACTCATAGGTTCCTGGGTTGGCTAGGGGCTCAGCTCCATGAGTCTCTCCTTCTCCTGCTGGGACTGGTACAAGCCGAGATGCACTCTTCTCATGGCAATGTTGGAAGGGTAAGAGGACAAGCAGAAACTCATGAGTCCTCTTGGAGTCCAGGCTCAGACAAGAACACTGTCCCTTCTACACCACCCCATTGGCCAAGCAGGTCACATGGCCAAGCCCAAAGTCAAAGGTGGGAACATACACTCCACCCATGACAAAGCCATGGCAAGAATGTGGATGCAGGGAGGGGCAAAGAACTGGGGCCAATGATTGGATGGACCACAGGGGGACAACTCCCTCCGTCTGGTCATATCTCTCCCAATATTTTCATCACCAACCCAAGGAGAGTTCATGTTTCCTGTAACCTCTCTTTCCTCAACTTTGTTCAGTTAATGAATCACCAGCTACTTCTGTCTCACTTTTCCTCCTCACCTTCCACCTTCCCCTCTTCCAAATCCTGCCTGGTAATCACAGGGGAGAGGGGAAAAAAAGTCTTTTTTTCTTTTTCTTCATTCCATATCTGAGCTAAAAAAAAAAAAACCATCATGCAATGGCCATGTGAAATTCTGCCACAGATCCAATGGAACAGAGAGGGGAAAAGGCTATTCATTTTGAAGCAAAATTAGACAAAATAAAGCGTCAATGTCATCAATCTCTAACACCCCTGACATTGTCTGGAAGTGCTATCCATCATCACTGTGACGTCTCCACGTGCCTCCTCAGACCCAGCTAATTCATGTGTTTCTCTTCAAATCCAGATATGGAGCTAGAAGAAATGTTCTCCGTTTAAAGTTACTGTTTGCGATATTTATAGTTAATGACTAAGATCACTTTCTACTAGCTTATAGTAGAGGATCCAATGAGTTCATGTGCAGAATGAACTTAGCACAATGCCTGGCATAGAGTAAGCACTAAACAACTGTTAGCCAGTTAGCAGTGGCCCGTAGTTTTCATGACAAAGGCATGGTGCTCTGAGCAGCTATTGCTGTGTAACAAATTACCCCAAAATATAGTGTCAAAAAACAACAGCCATTGTATTCAGCTCACAGATGTCATCCACCAGGAATTCAGACGGGGCATGGCTGGGTTGGCTTGTCTCTGCTCCACAATGCCTCGGGTCTCCACTGGGAAAACTCGAATGGTTGGGAGTGACTCAGATGACTATGGGCTCGGCAAGCATCTCTCGCCTCTCTCTCTCCAACATGGTGGCCTCACAGTAGCCAGGCACCTTACCTGGTGGCTCAGGTCTCCAAGAATGAGTGTTCTAGCCAGCAAGGCAGAAGCTGCATGGCCTTTGGTGACCAGCCTCTGAAGCCAGGTCACGTTACTTCTGTGGTCTTCTTGATTGAAGCAGTCGCAAGCCCACGGGACTCAAGGGGAGGGGACATAGACCCCATCTCTCAATGGGAAAAGTATAAAAAAATTTTCGGCCATGTTTTAAAGCCACCACTCAGCTATTTCTGGTACACTGACTGTTGAATTGGCTTTTGTGGGTTAACTGGGAACCTCACAACTCTTCTTAGCAGTGTTTCTATGTGAACCATGTTTTTAGGTCCAAATAACAGACTTGCGAGTTAACACTGGGACACAACTTATTGATAAAGGGGGACTTCCTGAATTTTCATCCCTCCACTCAGTGTCTAACACTGTGAAAGTAGCTACTGATATTATTTATTAATTAGCACTGCTTATTGAGCACTCCCTATGTACTAGGTTCTAAGCACAGCAGATCTAATCTACCTGGATTAGATCCTTTGATCCTCCCAACAATGCTATAGATGCTATAGTTATTCCCATTTTACAGACGGGGAAACTGAGGCTTAGAGAAGGCAAGTGATGAGCCAGAGGTCACTCAGCTAGGACTGTGACTCGGATTTTGAAACCAGGTCTGTCTGATGCCCAGGCCCATGCGTAACTACCACAGTGCACTGACTTCATAAGTGCCACATGAGGGAAGGAAAGCTTCTGGAGATGTGTTAAAGGCCAGAGAGCTCTCCCCAGGGGAACGAACCTAACAGGAAAACTGCCTCAGATGTAGCCATCAGTCCCCACCACGGGTGACCCGTTCTTGTGCCAGCAGGTCAAGGGGCACTAAAGGGACTGCCTTCCTTGCTGCATGGATCTGGGTCACACAGTCCCTTCATGTGGTCACAGCCAATTTGCCTCCCTGCCTAGCCCCTGAGCTGCCAGCCTTCTCCCTCTGTCCCCACCAGCTCCATCTTTCCTAAACCAGAGCAAACCAGGCCACACTCAGCTTTTTGTCCCCAGGCACGGATGGGGAATGAACGGCCGTTTTGTCCCAGGCTGTACAAAGCCATTTGTGCTGGGGCAGCTCCCGGGGGGTTGGGGGGAGGGGAGTGGGGGTTGGGCAGGAGGCGAGGTAAACACAACCCCATTCTCCCAGGCTTGTTCACAGACAGCAACTACATGCAGGCAGCAGGCAGGGCTCAGGCTGGAACCCGCGGCCCCAAGGGCTGCTCAAGAGGAAAAGAGGCTGTTGCTGGTGGGCCGTCCCCAGAGGTCTCTCAGTCAAGTGTCTGTGTCACCAGCCCCAGCCTCCCCTACTCCGAGATTCCCCTGCATGCCTCCTCTGCCTCGCATCCTGCAGTTTGGGATGAGAAAACCCCCTTGTATGGGGTCTTTGCAATAACGAGGAAAGCCTTTTTTTTTTTTTTTCCTTTTTAAGAATTCATCTCTGCATTCCAGAAGGGGCATTTATCACCCTGTGCCCAGGCTGCAGACATCTCCCTGCTTCAGATCCTCCTGCCTAGAAAGGCGGCCTTGTCAGACACATGAAACCAGCCCCTCCGGACATCTGGACAAGGAGCAGCCCTTTGGCTGAGCACGAGCCCATCCTGAATGCCACAGACCGTGAAAGGAGAGCCCTTGTTCCTGGTCCAAATCGCCTCGCTAAATGGATGCAGCTGGACACAGTGGGGGCGGTGCCAGGGATGGGGGAGCCAGGCCCTCTTGGCGGCCGCCCCAGACACCTCTACGGGTCAATCTGAAAGGCAAGTTTGCTTTCAGACGAAGCTCCTGGAGCTGACTTAATGACACCGCTTCCACCAATGTTAAGAAAGCTCAGTGGGTAACTGTGGCTTTTGTCTGCCCAGTACCCCCATCTTCTAGAGACAGACTCTTTCTTTCCTATGGGCAACCAGTTTCAGTAGAGGGTCAGAGCTTGTCACCACTCTCTCCCACCTCACCCCCCATCCAGGGGACTAGGACCCAGCCCTGGTCAGCCAATCAGTTTACTCCAATACCGGGGCGCAGTCACTGGATGTTTGACATTAGCTTGGCCAATCAGAGCCCTCCTTGAGACTTTACTCCCAGAGGTGAGGACTCTGTTTCCACTAGGATAGCAGCCACCTTGCCCACCATATGGCTTGGAGCTGGCAAAGAAATGGAGTGACAGAGCCCTAAAATTATTCTTTGATCCCCCCACTGTGTCCAAAGCTACTGGCTGGATATTTCCATTCCCAGCACCAATCCATTCTACTTTTTGTGCCAGCGATTTGATTTGGGTTTCTGTCAGTCTCTTCTGCCCAAACAGACTGATTCCCAGTTCCTCCTCAAATA
Source organism: Camelus bactrianus (assembly GCF_048773025.1). Lineage (NCBI taxonomy): Eukaryota > Metazoa > Chordata > Mammalia > Artiodactyla > Camelidae > Camelus > Camelus bactrianus. The sequence continues at coordinate 31,092,973 of NC_133575.1, forward strand.
AATATCAAGTCTTCAGGCTGGCATTCAAGGCCGTCTGTGACAGAGCCACAGCATCGTCCTCCGGGTCTCTGAGAGGCAGCTAGGCCAGCCTCGCCCCTGCTCCAAGGGACTCACTCCCAGCCTGGCCTGCTGGGTGCAGGCGTGCCCCTGAGCGAGTGACTCTGGGAGAAAATGTGAGGCTCCCACCGGGAGCAGTGGGCTCCAGTACCCCCCGACGAAGGCAGCAATACACAAGGATGTCCTGGGACCACCTAGGGCCCAGCTGCTCCCAGAGGCACCTCAGAGACAACCATCTTCAGGGACAAGGTACCAGCTCTCCAGCACGAAAATAGACTCCTGACTATGAAATAAGGTGGGTGCGCAGGACCAGCGACTTGGGCCGGGTGCCTTGGGCAGGCCAGGGGAGCGGACCCGGGGGAGCCAGGCTCTGATCATCTAGGCAGATGGGCCCGAGGGCCAAAGTTTTACTCCACTAATAGGGCTGGGATTTGCTTCTCCAACTCTGAAGCAGGAGACCCTGGTTCCAATGACAGCTCTCTGTACACCACCGTGCACCCACCCCGGGTCCTGCATGCAGGCATCTTGGCAATGCTGTCGAAATGGAAAGCAACCTTTAAACTCAGAACTGATGTTCAGACACACTGGTAAAGTCAAACCAAGTGTTAAAATATTGAAATACCATGTAAAGATTAATCACCACTGCCCCAAACCCCTTGAGGGTTCCCCCTGCCCCTAGCCTTCCAACCTTCCTTCAATCCATCACCTAAAGGGTTAACTCCAGAACCCTGCCACAGCCTGGATCCATCGCTAAGGAAGGCACCTTATGATGTGTGGGTGCCCAGGCTTTACTGGTGGTTAAATATTCTCTCACCCTAGTTAAGCAAAAAGCCAGTGGCTTGGGGTAAGTGAACCCAAGTTCAGAACCCTGAGGCATGGGACACAGGGTCCCCAGCAAGGACTGAGGTCACCACCCTCTAGTCCAGTGTGTGTGTGTGTGTGTTTGTGTGTGTGTACACAACCAGGGACAAACTCAACCATGATAGACACAATACACTTGACCTCATCTACCTCCATGTTCTTCTCCAAATCCTCTTTCCTACCTTATCCCCACCATCTCTCATGCTCTTCCCCTAACGACCACCCTTGCTAAGAGCACAACTGAGAGCCTACTTTATGCCAGAGTCTTTACTCTTTCTGGTACTTCTAAGTAGATATTGTCATGCCCATTTTACAGAAGAGGAAACTGAGGCTCAGAGGATTCATTAAGTTGCCCCACACTACACAGCAGAGTTGAGATTTGAACCCAGGTCTGAGAGGACACCAGCACCTATGATCTTCCACTGTCTTCTACTGCCTCCAACACAGTCTTATGCAGAAAAAGCTGCCTTTGGTGTGGTTAACTTTTCGGAACCGCTCTGAAAATGGCTTGACTCTTCTTCCCCACCTGGGTGGTAAAGCCCTGAAGCACAGGCTCTCTATTCTTTCTCTGTGCTTTAGGTCCTGTCTTTCCCCCAGTGCTGGCATTACTCAGGCACTCAGTCAGTACGGATTAAATTGAATATCATAAGATGCATAGAATTAAGCCATGCAGCCAGGGGGGCAGCAAATCTTTTTATAAAATAGGGAGCTGTTGGGACATGTTACTTATCATCTTTGGTCCATAAAAGGGGAATCATAGTAGTACCTGCTTCATAGGTTTGTTGCCAGATCCAAATGCAAAAAAAAGGGGGGGAGGGGCATAGGACTGGCACATAGTAAGTGCTCAGTAAGTATTAGGTACTATTATTGTTGTTATTACTTCCATTACTTCCACCCAATGGTTCAAGCTTGAAGCAAGGTTCTTAATTACCTGCCAATTGCTTCATCCAATGAGGGAAGCACCCAAGGAGATGGACATAGCCCAGTCACTGTTTCCTGGAGTTGGGGCAGGGCTCCCAGGGCAGATTGCGAGCTGCTCTGAAGGTCTCTCATAAACGCCCTGCTTTACTGAGACTCTAAGAGGACAGAAGGAGGGCTGGCCAAGTGAGCCATTTGGTGTCTTATTTGGAAGAAGTCTTGCACGCTGGTATAAAGGTCACTGTAAGGCGATCACGTGACTGAGCCTGTGCCCAGCAAAAGCCGTGCCCAGGATCCGCTGTTGAACCTGCTCCCTCTTCCTGCAGGTCACCCAGCACAGACCCGCTGAGTGCCTGAATGCCAAAAGCATTTAATGATTTAAAAAGATCGAGATCAATGGCTTCAGCAATTTCTGGGAAGCGGTAACTCAGTGAGCTGTGGAAGGTTCTCAATTTGCTGTCTCCAGCCTGGCCCCGTGGCAGGATTTATGCTGAATGGGCTCCATGAGGCAAATATATCCTGGGATGGGGCCCCATCCCATCACCCCGCCCAGGAAGTGCTGGCCTGCTGACATCACCCTCACAGCTGCCAAGTCTCCCTTGCTCTGAGGGGCACTCTCTCATTTCACATTAATTAGAAGGCCATTTTCCAAGCATTTCCATCCCATAATGAAGGGCTTTCTGCAGTGGCTCAGTGAAATATTAAAACATCTGACTTGGAATCTTAAAAAAAAAAAAAAACAACATTGTGCCTGCTCAATCTGTATATTGTATAACCCTTCATATTCCAGGAGGAAAATAAGTTCAGAAGTAAGGACAGCTTGTTCATGATGCTGAGATGCTGATCAGCAGGCGGAGGGAGGCGGGGATGGTCACACCACCTCCATCACGACTGACCACCATGCTGTCCTCCGCCAACCCCACATCCGCCTCTGACGGGGAGAGGGGAGCTGGAAAGAGGAAGAGATAATAAGATAGGGAATACAGAATACCAACCTCTAAGAGGACAGAAACGGCAGTCCCCTTGTGGTAGACAGACACGTGGTCGCTCCTGGTGAACTCTACTTCTGAGTGTTCACCTCCTGGTCTAGTTCCCTCCCACTTGGATTCTGCATCTGGCCATGTGACTTGCTTTGGCCAATGAGACCTTAGCAAAAGTGATGCAGGCAGAAGCTAGGTAAGCACATACACATTGTTGTCTTGGAACACTTACTCTTAGGATCCGGCCACCATGCAAGAAGCCCAAGTTAGCCACGTGGAGAGAGAGAGTGAGAGGTCTTAACCTTCTGGCCACCCACCTCAAAGAGCCAGACATGAGGACGAAGCCATTACAGACAATCCACTCCCATCCACCATCTGACTTCAGTCACGAGCAAGACCAACAGAAGATCCACCTAGCTGTGCCCTAGTCAACCCAGAGAATCGTGAAAAATCATCCAATTATTTTTGTTCCCAGCCAACAAGTTCAGGGGTCATGAGTTATGCAGCAGTGAAAAATCAAAATATTCCATTATTCTCTAGTGGCTTCAAGGTCAAGAGCACATTTCCTGGTCCTGGTGATTCTCAATGAAAGTTTCCCAGACATCCGTCCTTAGCATCCACCAAGCTACTAGCTCCTGACTAACTGCCACCCTCCTCTCTCTAGAATAGTCATCTCTTCTGCTCAGTGAAAGTAGGGCTTCTGTTCAACCAGAACATCTACATTTCTCACCCAGTGAATCTTGATTATCAAATGCTTTACTCAATCATGGCCCTTTACCGTAATAACAAACCAGGGCTCCGGGGTTGTAAGGATGTAAAGGAAAATCTCCTTCCTTCCACCTTATGTTGCAGAAGGTGTGTTTGTGTAAGATAGGGTATGGATGCTGAGAAATGAGATTTGAATTCCTAAAGACCCTAACTTTTACATATTTAGACATTTATATATATATACAGTGGTTATACACAGCGATTATACAAATACATATTTGCTTAGGTCATGCTATATCACAAACTAAGTACTGAAAAGCAGATTTGCTATGTGGAATTCCTTGCTATAATGAATTAATAAGAACGCTGTGCAATCAACATATTAATTGTATGTAAATGGTGTTTTTTAAATGCTTTAAAACAATTTATTCCCCTGAGCATTTTAAATAGGCCCCCTGGAAAGTTGTTTATGTAGTCATTTGCTTGGCAAACTTCTCTCATCCTAGCGGGTTCCTTCAAGCCACAAATGAACACTTGAGGAAATCTTGCTGTCACCCTTCCTCTTCCTCTGGAGGTCCCAGGAGCCAGTGTCCTGAGGGCTGGGGCCTGGCATCCACCAGAATGGTTCTGAAATGTAATCACTTGTTCCCTGTCCCAAATGTCTCTTGTTCCTTCTGTCAATTAATGCCTGTCCCGCCTTGAGGTCTGGCTAAGGGGAAAACATCAGTGACTGGCAGGGACAAAAGAGAATCGGTCAACCCACTAACGAGTGCTCACTCGGCCCTGCCATGCTCCCACCTTGGCGAAGAAGATGGTTGCTCCGGCCAGGCATCCCACAGGTTCCCACGAAGACCATCACATGAAAATACCGCCAGTCACTCAGGACCTCCCTCTGGGAACTCCGGGACCTTCTCATCAAGCTAAAGCAATAAACCAGGGAAGCTACGGGACCAAAACAAGACGTCCAATGAAGAAAACGCACGCGCTTAAAGCACAGAAAGTGCCACTGTTTTGTTGTTTTATTTTTGGCTCCAAACAAATTAACTCTGATCTCCAAATTCACCCAACTTCCCAAGGACCTTTCTGATAAGTAAGGTTTCCAATAAGCAAGGCCTGATCTGAGGCAGGCCAGCTGTCCATTTAGAATTGTCCCAAAAGCCCCACAGAAGGATAATTCTGTTTATGTTCTTGAGACACATAAGGTGCCGGCCGGTATAGAAGAACCGTGCAGAGCCCCGTCTGGGCGTGGGTTCAGAATCAGCTTCTCTCACCCGGGATGTTTCAAGGTGGGTCCTCAGAACGTGGTCTTAGGTCTTCCCTCCCCCTCCCCGCTTCCCCCCTAGGATGACTCCACTTTTCTCCCCTGGTCCACAAGAAGCAGAGGCTTAAGGGAACGATTACTGAAGCCACTGCACACTGTGACCTAGGGCCACAACTGCAGCGCCCTGGGTACAAAGGTGACACTGGTAAGGTAATGGAGATGACAACCAGCCATTCTTGGGGAGTCCGGGATAGACAGAAACCTGTAACCCTTTGCTGGGGCTGGACTCAGCTTGGTGAGATTCGGAAAGGCCTCTGTCACCTGGTGTCGCCACAGCCACAGGGCTGGAAAAGGAATGGTCCTTGCACTGCTTAGATGCCAGTGGCCCACCCATCCCCTGGCCTGCCCTGTACTGCAGGGAATCACAGTTCTGGGACCGCGAGCCCTGGCCGCACATCAGAGGATGGGAGGAAGGGAGAAGCCGGGGTGTTTCTCCCCCCGGCTCGCTCTGCTTCCCGCGGCCCCCCCAGCAGCAGCCGTGGCTCTTTGGTGGCTCCGAGGCCCCTCCGTTCACGGCCTCACTGGCCATACAGACCTAGCTCCTGGGTCCCAGTAACACCATGTCCCCATTTTAGCCCTCCAGCCCAAAGGGTAGAAGCAGCAACTGATACTGAGTAATGGCCCTGTTAAAAATATACAAGCGTGACCCTGCTTTGATCCTCACATCAACCTTCTGAGGTTGGTTCTTTTATTATCTTCATGATACAGATGAAAAAACTGAGGCTCAGAGAAGTTCGGCAGCTGACCTAAGGGCACACTGCTAGGAAGCCAGGATTCTGGAGTTCAAAGCTAGGAAGGATCCGGGGCAGCCTTTAGGAGCTCAGCCCCCTAACCCATCAGAGGGCCTGTCTCCATTAAGGCCCCAAGGGAGGCAGGGGACCATTCTGAGCTGGCTTCTGAAAAGGGTGCATTCTAGGCTGGAACTGCCCTTGGGGCTCTGCCTGGCTCCAAAGAAATACTTCAAAGGTGGGTGGGACCAGCTCTGTATTGTCCGGTTCAGGACACCTCAAGCAGTTGATGAGCTGAGGGAAGGTCATAGGAGCCAGTTGCCACTTCCAACCCTGGAAAAGGGTGTGACAGCTGCTCTGGATTGCCCAAAGCACCCAGGCCAAGGTGCTGAGGACCAGGAGGGCCCCCTCTGCCCCGCTGTGGGACTCCAACCTCAGGCTCCAGGGCCCGCAAAGCCCCGCTGCAAACAGACAGCAGCGTCCGTGTCTTCCAGCCGGGCAGGCAATTACATCATCCCCCACGTCTTGCTCCCACTCCCCCCTGGCTGCCCCATGCCCAGGGAACCAGATTTGCAAAGACGAAGATGTAAAGAACATTTGAAAACAGGATCACCGAGGAGGCCAAAGCTGAATACAAAACAATGAAATCATGGGAGAGATATTTGGAAGGGAAATTTGAGGGTGAATTCAGTCTCAAGTTCACTGATAGGTCACCAACTGGCCACCTAATACTTTCGGTAAAAGCCAGTCTAGGGGCAGCTGTCATCCCCACTGACCAATCGGAAGGGAAGCAGGCTCAGACAGGGTCCCAAAGCTCCCTTGCTGCACCTGTCGTTAACCTTTTCATTGCTGGATTGGGAAGGGTCCCGGGAGCAAGAGCATTTGCGGGGAGAATGGGGGGGGTGCTGTTTACCAAGGAGCACAGAGGGATTTAAACAGGTGCCCTCCAGGACAGACGTGGGAAGCCACAGGGACAGATGACCGCTCTGTAAGGCAGGTTCTCCCAGGCCCCCAAGAAGGAGCCTCCATAAAAGAGAGTCCCATCCTGAGCAGACACTCTCTGCCACCAACACTGTGGAAACGGTGGCCTGTAGGACTGGCACTAGGAGATGTCTTCTCCTGCAGGGAGGATGCAGTGATTTGTGCCAGGCCTCCCAAGCTCCCTCTGCCTCTGGCCCAGGGCCTGGTCTCTGAGGCCAGCATTTGTGGGCAGAAAGAGGAGGCCAAGGCCCCCACTGGCTATTCTCTGTGAAAAACTAAGTGGCCCGGGGGAGGGTGGGGGTCGCTGGAAGGAAGACCTTGACCTCAGGAGCCCTAAGCCGCTGCTGACAGCAGACACCCAGGTGGGCCCTTGGGAACAGCGCTTTATTGAGGGACATTTGTCTTCATTTGAGGCAGCCTACATCTCATCCCACAGGCGTGCCCCGAGGCCCGAAGTCTCCCTGACCTCTAGCCCCACTGTCCGTGCACTGGCCATGCGCCAGATTGAAGGGGAAGTGGCCTCTTAAAGCCCCTCGGAGCCAAGGTGACAGACGTCAGGGAAGAGTAACAGAGTAACTTCAGGCAGCTCCCCAGAAAGCTCCCAGCAGGAGAGGAGACCTGGGGCAGGGTGGGCACCTCAGACTCAGCCCCCAAACTCTGGGTCGTCCTCAGCCAGAGAGTGATTCTGGAAATTCAAAACTCATATGCAGCATAATCATCCTAGATTTGGATGAGAAACAAATTGTACCCATTGTTTTCCTAATGCAAACTAATAAAAACTAAACTTCCAGATCTTCATGGCTGGTCAGGGAGGTCCCCAGACCCTCTTGTCTTCTCTCTCATGGAAAGAGATCCCGGTGGGAAGAACTCTGCAAGTGGGTTTTAGAATCTGAAACTATCAGAGTGCAAGATTTTTAATGGAGAGTGTTTTCCCTGAAAAAGTCAAGATACTCAAAACGTTGGAAGACCATGAACTATGCCCTAGACGCTGCCACTAATTTGGCCAGCCGTGAATAAATCATTTCATCTCCCCGAGGCTCACGTTTCCAAATATTAAAAAAAAAATTGTCCCCGGTACCTCCATCAAAGAAAAAAAAAAGTAAACCTAATTACCTACTCCCTGCAAATAAATAAATAAAATAGATTTTTTTTTTTAATCGCCTGATCACCAAAGGAGCTGGCCGGAAGATCGGCTACCAAGGCGAGGCGCTGACTCTAACAGACCCCAGACCAGGTCCCCACCTTTGCCTAGGAGAGGCTCGGACCCTATGGGCCCGGGGGCTGTGGAGGGGGAGGGCACGGAAGCCCTTGGTTAGCTGCACAGTACCAAGCACAACCCTACAGCAGGTTTAGGGAGCTGAGGAGAGGGAGGCACCAGGCACGTGGCACCCTCTCTCCAGCACTTTGCAAACGCACAGCGGTGCCGGGCAAGCAGCTGCCGCCCCGGGGGCGCCCGGGGACCCGATGTCTCCATCTGGGGGTGGGGAGGTGGGGTCGTCGCGTTCAAACCCTGGGTCCAAAGGGAGCGAGCGGCGTCCGCCCTGGGCGCTCAGGCCCGGCGCGCCCCGCGCCCCGCGCCCCGCGCTCGCCTCCCCAGCTCGCTGGGTTCATTTCCATGTGGAGCGCGGCGCGTCCCAGGCGCCCTTATCTCGTCGCCGCCGCCGCCGCCGCCGCCGCCGCAGCGGCTCTGCAGGCGCGGGCGCCCCGGGCTCCCTCCCCGCCCCTCCCTCCCTCCCTCCCTTCCCCGCCCGCTCCCGCCCGCCGCCCGCGCCTTTGTCTGGCCCGGCGGCGCGCTCGGAGCCAGCAGGGCGGGTAATTGGCGGCCAGAGGAGGCGAACGGGCCGGCCCGGCCTCCTCTAATGAGCGGGCGGAGCCGCGGGGAGGACGCGGCGCGGCGGGGAGCGGAGCGGGGGAGGGGGCTTCCGTGACCACGACCCCCCCCGCCCCCCCATAGCCGTCCGGGTCCCGGCTGGCCCCTCCCGCGCTGTGGCAGGCACCGGCGCCCCGAGGGACATCCCCTCCCCCTCCTCCAGCCGGTCCCCGGCGCGCTCCAATTACCCTGCGGCCGTGCCAAGGCCTCCGGCTGCCCCCGGGCCGCCCTCGCGTCCCCGGAGAAGTGCCAGGGACGGAGTGCGCGGGCGGGGGGCGCCGAGCAGGGGGCTCCCTGGGGTCTTCGCCGCGCTGCAGGGGACCCCGGCGGCCCAGGCGGCCCTCGGGCAGGGGCACTGCGGGGAGGGAATGCCTCCGGGGTCCGATGCCAGAGTGCTCACCTAGGGAAGCCCGCAGGCAGTAGCGAAACCTGCTCTCCGCATAGATGGTGATAAAATCCACCCTGGTTTCTAAATTAATTATACTGAATCCGACGCGCTCGGCTGAGGCTTGGATGGTCTGAACGAAGGGGCGCCCTGGCTCCTCTCTGGGGGGGGGGGGCGGAATCATGTACTGTTGGCTCCGACAAACCCCCTTTCCAAGCCTGAGTGTGCTGGGAGTAAGAAATCAGCGAAGCTTGGGGGAGCCGGAGTGTGGGACGTGGGTGGCGGGGTGCGGCGCAGGAACAGGGGACTTCGAAGGGAAGCCTTTCTCCAGCCAGCCCTTCTCCTCTGGGTAGCCCGCAGTGCTGCCAACACCCGACCCAAGGCCTCCTACTCCAGGGGCCCGCTCCTTCCTGTGGTCCAGTCCCCAACGGTGAGGAATCGAAGCCTGCAGCGAACTGGCCCTGCGGCTCCGTGCTCGACCTCCACAAATCTCTACTGAGTCGCCTGCGTCTCCACTCCCGCCCATGGCTACTGTTGGGAATTCTTGAAGCCACTGATGCTTCACGTTACCAGGAGTCTTCCCAGTTGCCCTTTCAGATCTTGCTTCTCAGACCTGAAGGCTGAGTCTCTGCCTGTGGAAGGAAAGGCCCAGGCCTGGGGAACATGGGGGTTCCCTGGGGAACCCTACACTGGCCCTAGCACAGCCTTAGGGAACCAAGAGCAGCTCAGGACAGCCCCAAGAGGAAGAGTTCCCCAGGGGCCTCCAAAGCCACTTGGCTTAATGGAAACTGCCGCCTCCCAGGAGAAAAAAAAAGGACATTTTCTTCCAAAGACTCCCCACTTAAAACCAACCCCCACCTTTTCCGCTTCCTCCCCAACTCCCTGCCAGTGGCCACCTAGGAGCAGCCCACCCACAGCGACATTTTCCTCCTTTTCATTTACGTTTTTATTGAGATATAACGTGCATACAGTGAAGAACACATCTGCAGTGCACAGCTTGACTCATTTTTAATGTATCTGCCTTCGTCATCATCACCCAGATCAAGATATAGAACATTTCCAGCAGCCCAGAAGGTTCCCTCATGCTCCTTCTTAGTCAGCATCCCCCAGCTATTCTGACCTTCATCACCATAGATTCGGTTTGCCTGTTTTTATCAACAAAACCATCCAGCGTGTGCTCTTTTGTCTGTGGCTTTTTTTTTTTCACTTATTGTCTGCCAGATTCACCCAGGCTGTTGCATGAAATAGTGGTTTATCCGTTTTAATTATTGAGCGTTAGTCCATTGAATGAACATACTACAGTTTATTTATCCATTTGACTGTTGATGGACACCTGGATTGTCTCCAAGTTGGGGCTGTCATGAATAAAGTGATTGTGAACATTCTCATATATGCCTTTGGGTAGATATGAAGACCCATTTCTGTTGCGGATACACCCAGGAGTGGAATTGCTGGCTCATAAGGTAGGCATGTGTTTAACTTTATCGCCAGTTTTCCAAAGTAGTTGTACCGGTTAGCTTTTTAAAGCTGCAATCAGGGTACAAAGGCTATTCAGAGAAGTAAGTTGCAGGCACAGCATAATAATGACAGCAGGCATTAATGAGCTAGGTGCCATTCTGATAGATTTGCATGTAATTAACATGTACTTACATGCATTTATATGTAGACATTCTCACAGTGACTGGTTTCATCTTAGAATGAGCACAAGATCTCGAGGGCTGGGTCATATTGATCTTTGCACTGCCCACCCCAATTGGGATCCAGATAGACTATTCTGTGTTTGTGGAATGAATCATGTTTATTTTACAGATGAGGAAACAGACCCAGAGTGGGGAGAACTTGCTGAAGATTCTGGGGCTAATGGGTGGCAAGACCAAGCCTGAAACTCAGGTTTCGAGGCTCCAGGTCTTGCTGGTGTTCTTATGAATGTAAGCCTGGTTGATGCTGTCAGCACTACGGCTTTACAGTCCTTGGGGACCCTTGTCTTTCTTCTTCTGTTATCTGTTACTGACTTAAAGCAACAATTATTATTGTCTCTTGGGTTCCCTGAGCTGACTGGAGTCAGCTGAATCATTCTCTCTTGGGGGTTCTCAGGGGGTTGCAGCTGCAGTCACCTGCAGGCGGGACTAGGCTGGACGTCTGAGATGGCTCATGCACGTGGCTGGTGGTTGATGCCGGCCGTGGACCAGCAGCGCAACTGGGACCGTCAACTGGAGCACCTCTATGAGGCTTGGGCTTCCCACTGCAATGACGGCTGGTTCTGAGAGGGAGTGTCCCAAGAGCAAGTCTCAAGAGGCAGGAAGAGGAAGCCACCGGCTCAGTTAAGGCTATAGATTCACTTTCATCGTGTTCTATTGGTCAAAAGAATCCCAGGGTCTCACTAGATTCAAAGGGGTGGAGACGGATGGATGAGTGGCAGGTCCCATTGGAGAAGACTGTGTGGGAATGACAGCTATAATTGTGGGCATCTTTGTAAAGGATATACCTTCTTGGTCCACTTGCCTTGCTCCCCAACTGTAGGTCTAGTAAGGCCAAAAGCGTCCCTCCATTTCTTTGGTTCTTGAAGATTCAAGGTTCCTAGGACTCCTTCCATCTCAGGTCAAAACCACAGCACTGAGTCATCTCAACACCAGGCCCTTGGCATGCCCCAGCTGTGCCCACTGTGCATCGTTTCCTGAGCCAGTTCACCATTCCACTGGGAACACGGCTACTCTGGGTCCCTGCCCATACACATCAACTCCTCTCCAAGCTCTGAGCACTGTCACCACACTGGAACATCCCAACCTAATCCTTGCCATCTTGGCTCCCGAGCCCCAGCTACCACCTGTCCAGGCCTTCCCCTCCTGACAATCATCTCATCTGAGACAAACACAGAACCCGCTTGGACCCTTGACCAAACTGGGATTTCCTCACAACCACCTGACATGTGTGAAGAGGGCGATTGGCCCCTAACCCTGTGCAGTGCCCGTTTGAAAGAACACATTCTTCCCAGCTGGAAGACTCAGGTTTGAATCCCTGCTCTGCTGCTAACTGGCTGTGTGGTCTTAGGCAAGGGGTCAAACCTCCCTGTGACTTGGTGTCCGTGTCTACAGAACGGAGGTCATTATTGGACCCAGCTTAGAAGGCTGGTGTGAGGATAAAAGGCAGTCACTTATAAGCATTTGGGACAATGCAAGGGAAAGAGTAGACACTCCCAGAGTCAAGTCTTCTTTCCCTAGACTCCAAAGTGAATTTCTGAAAGTAAACTTTTTTCACGCCATTAGATTTTATATTGGATGAATTTTCACAAAGAGCCCATGTAACCAGCACCCAGATCAAGAAACAGGCATTACTAGCATCCCAGAAGTCCCTGCCCCCTAAAATTTCCTACCCACCCTCCAAGAATATCCAGACTTGTAACACCCTAGATTAATATCTGGCCCCATTTGTGGCAGCCAACGCCCTGCACAGTTGGCAAAGAAAATAGGTATCTATCTGGTGCGATTTAAAAGGAGCCAGCAAATTCAGCTCCCACTGTGCCTAAATATCCTGCATTATTGAGGCTTTCCTTTGTGTTAAGCACTACTTCCATCCATGGTTCTCTTTTAAAATCCAAATCCATCTGTGTTGAGTAACAGCAATTCGCTCGTCCCATGGGAAAAAAATATCTGGTCGACCTTTTCACACTGAGTCCCAGGACAGTAGAACCTCCTCAGCCAGCAAAGCACTGCAGAAATAGGGGAAGCATGGACCCAGGAAGATGGGCTTTACCTGCTTCACAATTTTGCCTAAGGCCGGTTCAGACTTTTAGCATGTTTTTTTGAAAGCAGATTTTTAAATCTGATGTTAAAGGGAATTAAACATCCTCCTCTCCTCCCCTCCCCCAGCCGCCTTCAACCACGGCAATTCCAACAAGCCATCAACACATAGGAGAGAAGCAGGTGGAGCTAAAAATGAATCCTGCGAGTCCGCTGGGGCACGACCCCGCCCTGCTCCCCCAGTGCACCTTCTCTAAGCCTGGCCCAGGAGAGCTTCTGGCGCTATGACGTCATCAGATGTCAGGCCTTTGACAAATGAGTCCGGCCTGCAGCTGGAGCCTTTGATAAGCTATTTGCAGGCGTCTGGGAGACATCCACGCTGGTCTTGGGAATGCATCCTAGCCCCATCTCCAATTCACATCTTTTCATGTTTTGTTTTTTTTTTAAAGCGTGCCATGCATCTGTGAAGATTCATGGCTTAAAATATTTTTTTTTTTCCGGCATTTCACCTTTTCTCCTTATTTTATTTTATTTTTTTTTTAAGCAAAAGAAAATATTCACTCCAAGGTTCATTTAGTTTCTGGGTAATAACTGTCAGATATTAACAGATAGCCCCATACATCCAGCATAAAATAATAGAATTTGTTGAGTGCATTAGACATCCAGTAATGGGCACAGCGGACAGTGTGGTGGAGCTGCAGAAAGGCTTCTCTTAGGAAAAGAGAAGGCATGCTATGAAAAACAGGACATAAAGGACGTTTGTCAAAATGCCCTCTTGTACCTTCATATATGCACATGCAAGGCCCCCAATCTGGAAATTTTTTTATGACTTTCTCTCCCTTGTACCGCCTCCTCATCCAGCAAGATTCAAATCAGCCTCATCTCTTCCGGGAGGCATGCTCTTGCCCCTCCTTCTGTACTTCCATCCATCATGCCGTGTCCCGGTGGCATCTGGCTTGCTCCTGCCAAGCCAATTCTACTGCACTGTACCCATCAACTGCACCCTTGTCCTCCGCAAACTCTAAGCTCCTTGAGGGCAAGGCTTGTACCTTCTCCTTTTGTCTTCCTGGCTCCAAGCATGGAGATTCAGTCTGGCAGATGCTGCCAGGGCCCGCCTACGCCCTCCAGCCCTGACCACTTCAGTGAAGACCTGTCCACTTCCACCGGGCAGCATCTGCATCTTTGTCCGAGTGTTTTCTCTGGCTTCCGGAGCCCACTTTGCTGCTCCTGTGGCAGCTGGAATTGCCAGGGAATCAATGCCCTTCCCAACAGCCCTCAAATGATGCCTGGAGGGAGTTGGCAAGCTCTCGCCCCTCCTGGTTGGGAAAACTGAAGCCTATGTTCCACGTTGGCTTCAAAAGTTCGCCAGGGGTATTAAATTCCAGTTGCCCACAGCGGTAATGGGCTTGCTAACACGCTCTTCGTTACCTGCCTGCCTCTGCCTCCCTGTCTCACTGGCCTGCTCCCCTACGGATGCTTCCTGGCATCACCTCCCAAATAAACTACTTGCATTCCAATCCTTGTCTCAGGGTCAGCTACTAAACCGCAGACTAGATGCTCAATAAAGGATCTTTGAATGAAGGAAAGAATGAGTGGCGGAATTTTTACAGCACAGATGTCAAAAGGAGCTCTCTAGGGCTGGATTTTCCGCAGGGTCTATGTTATCCATTTTAAGTGACGGCACTGAGTCAAATTCAAAGTCTCCTTGAACAGTTCTCCTTCACTTTGGACCAAGCAGACAAGGCCAAGTGCCAAGAAACGGGGAAGATTGCATAATGTGTGGCAGACGCCAGGCCCATTTGGTTTTGATTTGGGTCTGCAGGCTGCCCTGATTCCCTCTTTTCCTTCTTCTGTAATCTGTCACACCGTACTTCAGTTGGGTCGTAGGGTTCTATTTAAGTGAGAAGCTGTCAGCCTCCGTGTGCTATTCCTTTCCCCAGGGGAGGCATCAACAGCTGAGAGTCTGTCCCCCAGTCCCTTTAGCTAACACAAGGGGCCGGGAAATAAGGAAACAAGTGAAGGTGTTGTCGATGGCACACAGTCTGATTTTACTGATTGCTTTTTCCCCAATGATCATCTGTCCCTGAGATTCTAGCCTGTTCTAAAAGACCATTTCCCACCCAGCGTCATGTTTCTGCCACTTCTCTGGTTCAGGGGGGTTTTTCTGGAAGCACGCAAGCTGATTGGAGACAAAGCTGACCACTGAACATTCTTTCTACTTCAAAAATTCTTTGAAAGTTTTAGAATGTCCAGAGTTTTAATAAACTACATTTTTTTAAACAAGCTCTTTCTTTAAATTCTTTTTTTTTGGAGGGTGGGGCAATTAGGTTTTTATTTATTTATTTTAATGGCAGTACTGGGGATTGAACCCAGGGCCTTGTGCATGCTAGGCATGCGCTCTATCACTGAGCTGTACCCTGCCCCCTAATAAATTACATTTCTTTTTTTTTTTTTTTTGCCATTCTTGTCTCCATGTGTTTCCTGACAGGAGTCCAGAATTAAGGTTTTCTTTTTTTTAAAGGCCTTTTTGTAGGCAAAAGTGGCTGGATCCTCACTTGGCCCACAGATGGGAAAAGAGCCCAACAAAAATAGTGAATTTTTATTAAATCTTATAATGTGCTAAGAGCTCTGTGTAGAGTATTTCCGTTAACCCTCACCCAACGCACGGGATGCTATTATCATCTCCAGTGGACGGATGAGGAAAGCAGAGCCCAGAGAAACTACAGAACTGGCCCAGAGTCTTCTCAGGAGAGTAAACGGCAGGGCCTGAGCTCTTAACCGCGGCACTCTACCGCCCCAACACTTACTGAGTGTTGATGCTTGCTAAGGGTGATGATGGAAACTTTCCTTGCTTTTCTTGTCTATTCTTCTATTCAAGATGCTCTGTTCAGTAGCATCGTCTTCACTTACGTTCTCCCCAAAAGGACCCTGGGAGATACGGATGTAAGTGCAAGTCATTTATTTGGGAGGGCATTCTAGAAGGCCCCAGTAGGGGAGCAGCGGGGAGGTGAGACAGGGAAGGGAAGGCAGCCACTCAAGGGTGTGTCATTGAGCAAGTTACCACCATGGCCAAGTGGGACTGAGTCCTGCCGGAGAGCTTGGTGAGATGTCCATCCCTGCCTCACATCCACAGACTCACCAGCCTGGAGTCTCCCTGGGTTTTGTCCAAGCCGCTTGGGAATAAGAGATGGTTGAGATATGGGATGGGGCGAACCAACCATGTCCTTGCCTGCCTCCATGAAGGTCTCCCTTCTCCCACCCCCTCCCCCAGCCTTCACCCTGGCAGCTGTAGAACATGCATCTCAGTGACCCTGTCCACGAGGCAGGAGGACTGGGAGATCACCTACTCTCCTGGCTAATTATTAGAGGGCCGGGCCTCTGGCCAGCTGCGTGCAGGGGTGAGGGGGCTCTGGTGCCAGAGGAAGCCAAGAGGTGCAGACACCTGCAGCTGGAAGATACTGTGTGCACTGAAGGACAAGGGTGTGGCGAATATGGGCAAGACGCCAGCTGTGCCTGCCATGTGTTATTATCCTCATGGTACAGATGAGGAGATGGAAGCTTTATCGAATACTGCAGAGGTCTGGGTATCTTTCTCTCTATACAGTTTTTAAAGTTTATGCTCCATTTACAATTACTACAAAATATTGGCTCTATTCTCCATGCTGTACCATACATCCTTGAGCCCGTCGTACACCCAACAGTTTGAATCTCCCACTCCCCCGCCTCTTAACTGCCTCTTCCCCCTCCTCCCCACTGGTAACCACTGGTTTGTTCTCTATATCTGTGCATCTGCTTCTTTTTTGTTATATTCACTAGTTTGTTGTATTTCTTAGAGCCCACATATAAGTGATATCATACAGTGTTTGTCTTTTTCTGTCTGACTTATTTCATTTAGCATAATGCCCTCTAAGTCCATCCATGTTGCTGCAAATGGCAACATTTCATTCTTTTTTATGGCTGAGTAGTATTCCATTGTATACATACACCACATGTTCTTTATCATTCATCAGCTGATGGACACTTAGGCTGCTCCCATATCTTGGCAACTGTGAATAATGCTGCTATGAACATTAAAGTGCATGGATTCTTTTCGAGTTAGTGTTTTTGTGTTTTTTGGATATATACCCAGGAGAGGAATTGCTGGGTCACATGGTAGTTCTATTTTTATTTTGTTGAGAAACCTTCATAATGTTTTCCACAGTGGCTGCACCAATTTACATTTTGCAGCAGTCTGGGTAACTATACACGGAGGCCATGGTAACTAGAAATCTCAGGAAAGCGAGGACAGACAGCACTGTCTCTGCCCTTAAAAGACTTCTCCGCTTAAACTAGATCAAGGTGACCTGACCCCCTTCCTTAGGATTAGGGCTGCTGGGTCCCCTTGGGATGCCCCAAGGAAGACAGAGGCAGTAAACAATACTAAACAGAAGAAACAGAAATAACAAAAATGAACAGAGAAAGATTCTTAGCATGTTTGCTGTGATAAGACAAAACCTAAAAGAAAGAAAATTCCGCAGACCATGAGGGCAATGTTTTTAGATCTTTTTGATTACTTGAATGCAACAACAATAAAAACAAATGTCCTGTGCTTAAAAGAACTACCTCCAGGTTTGAGAAAGAAAAAGGCACCGTAATAAATGATCTTCCATCAGGGAATCCCCTGCTCTCCCACCACGTCCTGGGCAACAAACCCACCTTTGCTCAAGCACAGGAAAGCGGAATTGCCTTGAATGAGAAGCCTTCCCTGAACTGGTCTGACTCCCAAAGCAATGGTGCTCTCAGCAGAATGTTCCAAGAAAACTCCTTTTTCCCATGGGAGACAAGCCAATTCAGCTAAGGGGGTAGCTCTTGAACCATAAAAGTTCACGCCCTTTCTTTTCTGACGCTTAGCAGGGCTGTATGGCCAAGTGGGGTGGACAGAACAAAGGCCCCCAAAGATGTTCCCATCCTAATGCCCAGAATCTATTACTGTGTTACCTTTTATAGCAGAAGAGAGTTTGTAGATGGGAGTAAATTGAGGATTTTGAGATGGGGAGATTATCCTGGATTATCACGTGGGCTCAATGTAACTGCAAGGGTCCTTATAAATAGAAGAGGGGGTCAGGAGAGGAGGTCAGGAGCCTGCCATTGCTGGCTTTAAAGATGGAGAAAATGGACCAGGAGCCAAGGAATGTGGGCACCTCTAGAAAGTGCAAGAGGCAAGGAAATGGATTCTTCCCTAGGCCTCCAGAAGGGAACACAGCCCTGCTGACACCTTGATTTTAGCCCAGCGAGACCCATTTCCATGTTCACAACTGTATGATAATAAACTTGTGTTGTTTTAAGCCACTGCCTTTACCACAGCCTGTTACCGCAGCCGTGTAACACCCCAAGGTCCCCAGGATGGTCACAAGTTGGCAGGCTGTTCAGGTCCCCCATGAGTGCTGTCGGGATGGAGTAACCTCACAATTACCCCTTTGAGAGATTTCCAGGAAAAAAAAAATGCAGTGGGTTCCCACTTCTTGAGAGATAGACAACAGGGGTCCCCAGGAAACGTCAGACCTAAGGGGGTTCCCAGCCCCTGCATCCACCTGGGAGCGACACACCACAGGAATTAGCAAGCAGTTTCCCCGCAGGGATTTACTGCGTTAAGGAAAACTCTACCCCAGCTGTTTCTCGTCATCTTCAGATGGCTTTAATCGCATCTAGAATCATAAACCGTGGTTTCCAAACCTGGTTGGGCCTCAGAATTACTTGGGAGCACTTGCTAAAGGCTACCCCGAGTCTCTGCCCTTAGTTGCTTCATCCCAAATCTCCTGAGTGAGAGTCTCTGAGGGTGCGGTCTGGGAATCTATGTTCTGAACAAACATCTCCAGAGATGCTGGCACCTATCTGTGGACCAGGATGTAGAAAATACTGTCCTAAGCTGCTTAGCTTTCAGAGCTTTGTGGAATGTTTCAACCAGCTAAGATGGTTGGATTCCAAAATCTTCAGGAGGGCTGTGTTAATGAGAGGGTTTCACCAGGAGAACATAAACTTACAATTCCACCTGGACAGTCTCTAGGTGAAGGTCGGGCCCAGAGCTGAAAGTCCACCATGTCAGAAGAGGCCCGTGCATCCAGGCTCCCTCTCCACCACATTTCCCAGAGCCCTGGCCTCAGCCCTGATGCCCCACGGCTCCAAGACCTCCATTCACAGAACAATACCCAACATAGCGGACATTATTGGTTGGCAAGTCAACAACCTCTCCTCCTCTTGTCCTTCCTGACAGAAGCTTGGTGTCTGCTGGCAGGCTGCAACTGAGCAGGAAAGATGGGTCTCTCTCCAGCCTCAGAAGACAATTGCTCTAATCCAGCCATAGGAATTCCAATCCTTTTTGCTAGTGATTGGGGAAGAAATGATCCTATGACCCAATTCTGAATAGAGTCCTGACGGGTACTCTGCTGGGCACTTCCTGATATAAGAGAAAGCATTTCAGGAAGGTTTCTTTTCTACTCACTCTCTTCTTCCCTGCTTGGGACACTATTATGTGGGGACAGAAAGCTTAGCGCTGTAACTGCCATCGTGTGACCATGGGGTGATTGATTTAAGGGTTGAAAGAAACGTACTGAAGATTGCAGAGCAAAAGGATGAAGAAGAGCAGCCTTTGGTAAAATCATTGGACATCTTGACCAATCTTGTAAACACCTAGCTCCAGACCTCTTGGCATGGGAGATAAAATAAAAGTCTGTGTTGTTTAGACCACCCTTAGACAGTTATTCTATATGACAATTGTAAATATGCCCCACTCCCAATTTTTTTATATTCCCTCCATCAAGAGGTGGGGTCTCTGCCTCCTCCTCTTGGATCTGGGCTCTATGACTCCTTGATCAGTAGAACATGGTGGCAGTCTGGGTCAGTATCCAGGCCCAGACGTGGGCCACTTGCCTTCAGGACCCTGCTTGAGGCCAAGAGGAAATCTGAGCAGCCTGTGGAAAGATCCACCTGGAGAGAAAAATGAGGGCCCTGGTCCCCAGCCTGGCTGAGCTCTCAGCTGGCAGCCAACACCAACTTGCCAGCCATTGAGTGAACCATCTTAAAAGTCGATCGTCAGTCACCAAGCTGAGTCACGTGGAGCAGAAACAAGCCTTCTCCACCAAGCTCTGCTCAAATTGCAGATTTGGGAGATAAAGAAATGATTATTGTTATTTTAAGCTACCGCACGTTGGGTGGCTTTATTATACATCAGTAAATTATGGGATCACTCTGTCTCTTGCTGAACTACATTTAAATAGATGCAGAGCCATCCTATAGACCAGAGGTCTGCTAACTTCTTCCTGTAAAGGGTCAGATAGTGAATATTTTGGGTTTTGCAGGACACGTGGTCTCTGTTGCAACTACTTAACTGTCCCACGGCAGCATGAAAGCAGCCATAGACAATAAGGAAAGAAATGGGTGTGGCCAGGTTCCAATAAAACTGAATTTGTAGAAACAGGTGGTGAGCAGGATCTGACGATCGGGCCATAGTTTGCTGACCCCTGCTATAGATCAAGGCTACACATTCTACCTTCTCCCAAGTCTGGCTCCTTCTGTCAGTCCTTACCCTGGTCCTCGCACCAGCCAAGAAGAGACCACTGGCCCGGTTGTCATCATCCATCATGAAGTTTTAACCAGCCAGTGGGGGAAGTGGAAAAACTCAACTCTCTCCGGTGCGTTAAACCTTGGGCCTGACCAAAAAACCTTCCGAAAGCCTGTGGTTTCTCCCAGGGAGCCCAGACATCAAAACCATAAAGGCTCTTCCCCAGGCAAATCGTTACCCCCACTTGACACTCTGTTTAATGGAAAGCCTTTGCCAGAAATAAGTATATTAAAATAAGCTTTGCATTTTTTACATTAACTGAAATTTGATGCAAATTGATAATAAATTACCTTCCCCCTCCTCATTCATTTGGGAATCACATAAACTAGTTTACAGTTATGTATTATTACATTTCACATTAATATAGCCATAGGAAGCTAGGCTTTGGAGAAATTTGCTTCCCAGCAAACCATCAGAAATGGAAGAGAGAAAAGTGGGATTTGGTGGGATAGCTGAGTCTCCTAATGTGTTAGCCACTCAGAGCTGTGAAAAGTAAGGCATCAGTGCACCGCTCGAGGCCCAACCAATTCATCATATGATCACCACTGGTCTTATCTATCTGGCATAAATTTTCCCACTTCAGCATCCTACAGCCTTCCTTTCTTCCTTCGTTCTTTTCTTTCTTCCTCCCTCCCTCCCATCCTTCCTCCTTTCCTTCCTCTCATCCTTCCTTCCTTCAAGTTACAGGGCTGAGCCCAGATTCAAGAAGTGGAGAAACCAACCAAGAGGTGGAGAGGTCACAAGATCACACTGCAAAGGGGTGTGCGTTCAGGGAGGAACGACCGCAGCCATCTTGACGAATGACCCACCCCAGCAAGAAGTGAGGAAATGGCACAGGATACTACGTGGCTCAGCTCCAGGCATTGTTGACACAGTCATAATCATGTGAAGGCCGAATATTGACCTAAGCTAAATTAGAATCCAAGTATTTTGAGAGGATGCAGGACAGGGAAGAATGAGTCTAGGTGATGGTGGTGAAACAGAGCTAAAAACTCATTTTCCATCATAGGAAGTCAAGAGGAATTAAAAGACAGTGATGCTGAAACTAAAAAAATTCAGGAAATCGCGGTATGAGTGTGCTATTTAGAGTTGGAGAGGTGAATACCCAAAGAGATAGGCAAAGGAGAGGAACAGGGAGGGGGGCTGGTTTGCCAGAGACTTTTGTTTGCTCATAAAAAGCCTTGTAGAACTCTTTCACTGTTTAAAATATATGTATGTATAATATGACAAAAATAGAAACCAGTATTTTGAAAGAAAGGTGCACTGCTTCTCATAGAATAATACAATCTCTCATTGACAATCCAAAGCCAATGCTAAAAGCTGTGTTTTCCCCGCACTAATACATAGGTAAAAATAAACTTAAAAGGCAACGTTTTATACAAATACATGTAGATAAAATAAAAAGGCTTCAAATAGAAGTGAGGACTCCAAACTACATAGCCTGGAGGCTGATGAAAGGCCACCGTAATGTTAACAGGCATTTGCCTGATAGTTACGAAGGTAATTTATACCCAGAACATTCCCACCCATGTGAGAGAATGACCCTCCGTTTTACTACATGTTGTATTAATGTCAATCAATATATGTTTGAGGGCTTTATACATTATGGATAATAATGTTGGAGCTTTGCAAACCATTCCTCTTGGGGGAGCTACACAAAATTCTACAGGAGAGAACAGAGCAAAGCAACCAAGGTCTGAATGGCTGAGCTCTCTCTCTGGGTTCAGTGGACCTTAACCAGCTCAGCTATGCAAATAAGACCAGAGCCACCCACCCCTGGGCTGAAAACAGGAAAGGCCCCCAGGGGTGAGGCCACGTGAAATGGGAAAGCAGGGTCTGGATCTGTTTGTCAAGGAGGCTCAGTGGACAGGCGACTTACTCCTGGACCGTGATGCTGTGCCGAGGAAAGACGACCATGCAGATGGGCGGGGGGACGTCAGTTACTTTACACTCGGCTGTTGTTTTTTAAAATTGGACATACTAGTTATATTAAGTCAATGGGGAGAATCTTTTCACAAGGTACACGTATAGCAAGTCATCACATCGTATGCTGTAAATATCTTACAAACTTATTTGTTAATTATAGGTCAATGAAGATGAAAAATCAAATAATAAAATAAAGTAAAATGGGACATACTAATCACTGGTACTTGAGGTTGTTGAGAGGATTTGAAAGATCTATATACTACCTATTCACTTTAGAAATTTTCTATTTCCCCTTGTCGTAAATTGAATCATTGGACCCAATTCTTCCCCTTTTCCTGCATCCACACCCTTTGTCATTGTAACTTTGTAGTCCATCGTACTTTCCCAACTTGACTTTGAGCTTGGCCATATGACTTGGTTTGGTCAATAGAATGTTGCTGGAAGTGACCGTGGTCAGTCCTGAGCTTAAACTTAAAAGGTCTCACTTGTTTCTGCTTGCTTTCTTGTGCCTCTATTGTTGCCTTTGGAGGCATTTGATGCCTCTTCTGCTGGACCATGGAGCATGAGAAACTTGTAGAGCAAATCTGGACCCAACCTGCCAGAGCCCAGCCTGGCTAATCCAAATGTTTATGATTGTGCCACTGAGCTTCTGTGGTTGCTTCTTACACAGCAGTAGCTGACTGATGATCCATGTGACTGAGCCAAGAGACTATAATGACAGGAAGATCAGGAGCTGGAAGGGAAGGAAACCAGGCAGCTCACCTGTAGTTGATAAGCATCCAGAAAGCACATAGAGTGATACGATCTTGGAATAAAGAGATACTGTGTGCTAAGAAACTCAAAGTAGCTTGCTAGAATTCTCTAGGAAATTCATACTCCACAAGCAGATATTTTTATGTCTTTTTTAATGTTTACATTTCAGGATTTCTTTTTTTTCCCCTTGGTTTTTGTGGTGGCCTGCCCACTTTTCCAACGATGAGAGAGAAAGATCTGTGTCCACAATAGGCCTGGAGAAAAAGAGGAATTGTGAACTCCCCAGATCCAGGTGGAGTCATGGAAATGAATATAAAAACATTGCTGGGGAAAAGGCAGACATTCAGGAAGAGAAAATCTGGTAACACAGGTGGCTTTTCTTGCCTAGAGTTGTTTCTCTTCAAAGATCTTCTTTCCTCCACTGAGGTGCTCAGCACTCTGTTAGGTTTAAGCATGTAATTCTTGTATTCAACCAAAATTTACTTAGGTTTGAATTGAAGGCATAATTCAAAGTTGTTCCACTAGACCCTAAACTTCTTGAGTGTAAGAAAATCTCCTGTGCCTTGCACAGTGCCTGGCCCATATTATAAGGATGGATGGATGGCTGGTTGAATGCATGGATGGATGGATGGATGGATGGATGAATCAATACTCACTTCTTGGAATTTGTGGAAGTGTAAACCCGTACAGAATAGAGGCATTTTCGCTTGGAGATAATCCTATTAAATAAAGACTTCATCTCAAGTTCTTGAAATCACTTTGTTATATTATAAGTGCTTGAATATCGTTAACATCATTGCTATTATTAATAATATTTTGGCATTTTCTCCACTATCTAGTAACTAACAGAACTCATTTAAAACAAGTTCTCTGACATCTAGGACCTTGCTATGTAATGGAATGTTAATGCAGTCTTTAAACTGCAACAGTATTCATACCTTTGGTTATATGTCATTTCTCAGTCTCATTAATTTCTAAACGCTGAGGTGTCGATGGGTACAGGCATGTTATGGCTGAGGGAGTGAAGAACCAGATAGTTTCAGAAAACAGCTTCTCTGTCCCATGATGATAGAGTACACTGGAACCTCAGCTCATTCTCAGATTGGAGCCACTGGTCACGAAGAGGACATGCAGCTGGAAAACTCAGGCATTGGGCGCATCCGGGTGAAGGTGGTTGCCCATAGCCTCGCAGATCAGGGACAGAGTATGTTTTTCCAGACTCCAGTTGCCTCTGAATATCGGCTCTTTCTGACCCACTCCTTATTTCTCTAATGCCCACTTCTTCCTTCACCACCACGTGATCCTGCCTCCAAGGCTCTGAACACCAGCACCTGCCCGATGTTCCTCCTGTCTGCCACCTGCCCTCCCCTGCCTGTCTCTCCCACCTTAACCACAGCACCTGCCCCACCCAGGAGAGTCTCCTCCCTGACCCAGGGCCTCCCACCCGCAGCAAATGGAATTTTCAGGAGCTACTGATGGCCGCATCGCTAATGTGGCTGTGAAGAGTACCCGCAAATGTCGAGGCATTTATTTCTGTTCATTGATTTCAATTTGCTGTGCAGTCACTTCCTGGGCTCCCATTGGCCCAGGCGCTCGGAGCCCTCTTCAAGGTGCTGCCGAGAGGAAAGCTCGGGTTCCCGGGGCAGGACCGTCCTTTATCGCCCGGCAAGCCCTGAGCTCCTCCGAAGCAACTTCAATATGTGGGCCAGCGCCGAGCAAATGGGAAAACAGTTTGAAGCCGCAGGCGTCTCCTGAATTAAATATTTACTCATTTCATGCCTCTCCCTCTGTCCACGGAGAATCCAGCTCAAACTAAATAACAAAGGAGGTCAGGCTTGTGATCTGCACAAAAATACTTACCCTGCAATTACAGGAATATTGGGCTTTACAATTAATGCCAGGCCTGTGGAACTTGGAGCAAGGCCCAAAGAAAAGCAACAGAAATGATGAAGGGGCAGACAGATAAAGCTGGTAGGAAAAGCTAGAGGGGTGGGGCTTGTTTTGAATGGAAAAGACCTGGAGGGGGCCTTAATTACAGTCTTCAGTATATTCCTGAGCTGGAAAATGGTCATGTGGGGCTCCCGTTCCACCGGGGACCCGCTTAACCTCTCCCATCAGGTCGGTCATCTCTGGTGTTCACATTTTTTGCTCTCAGATCCCGCAATAAAAACCTATAGAGCATTTACGCCATAATTGGGTTAAAATTATTTATTTTTAATTTACATCATTCTCCTGATAGGATCCTCATGAAGAAACATGCACAAAAATGGAAAATATTAAAGGGTGAGATCAACAGAACTTTAAATAGACATGCAAAACCATTCGTTCCACATCTCAACCTTGCCATCACTCCCACTTTAAAGTCCACAGTCTGGACGGAAAATCTGCCCAGCCATAAGGGGCCTTGCCACGTCTTTCCTGTCCAGAACGGCGACGGTTTTCAACTGGGATCCCCAGAGGCAGAGCTGAAATGAGGAAATGGGGAAGCGAGACTGGGAAGTGGGTGGTGCCCAGTAAGATGGGACTTCCGGCAAGGTTCCCCGCAGAAGATACCTCAGCCAGCAACTTCGGGGGCTCTGGAGGGTGAGTCGGACCTCAGAGCCTTCCTGACTGAAGGTAAGGGAGCTGGGTTTTCACATCCCCTCACTGCCAGTTATTGGTTAACTAACATACCCTGGGGGCTGGGGGAGCAGGCGTGATGCCCCTTCTCTGGCTCTCTGAGCAGGCAAAGTAGCTCCAGTCCCCTGGGGGCAATGCTCCAGAAAGAACCTCCAGTGCTGGCTGGAGAAAAGTTCACTGCAGGGGTGGGGAGATGCAAGAACAAATGGTAAAAAATGTATGCAAGGAGATCTGGGGAATGCCGACACTGCACGATGGTGACTAATTCATGGCATACACTCTGCATCGCCTGCTCCCAGCTCAGTCTCATGCTCTCTCACGCAGGAGGATCCAGAAGCTCTCTTTACATAAGGCTGAGAGGGGTGAGGTGGTTTTTCCTGCCTGGCCCTGGCAGTGTCAAAGAAGCACAACGAGGAGGGCACTCGCTGACCTGCATGTGTGGCAACCCTCAGGAGACTGAGACCAAGGCGTCTCCTTTATAAAATACCGACAAAGACAAAGTACCGCCCCAGAGGTGGTGATCGAGCAAGCTGGAGCAGAGTCTGTGCTTTCTAAAAGCATCGCTCTGGGCTTGGCTTGGCAGTAGGGACCTGCCACCCCCTGGAAATTTGGGCCAAGGACCAAACGCCCCATTTGCCAGCTCCTGCTGTGGCCACGTGACCTTGGGGAGAGTTTGGCTTCTCCCTGTGCGGACATTTCTGCCTCTATTAAAATGAGGAGGACAGCGCTCGCTTCCTGCCTAATCCACAGAGAAATAGTCTGTTGCTAGAAAACTCAGAAGCCCTCGGAAGAAGGGAAATTACAAGTACTTGCAGCCAGGACTGTATCATTTATGGCTCAGATGGGCAGGCAGGCAGCCACCCACAGCAAAGTGACCTGTTCTGTGTTTGCGGCTGTGTTCCGAGGGCCCAGAGCTCACCGTGCAGCCACGTTCACAGAAGCGAACAGCCGGGGCTCCCTGCTATGATGGTATCGCCCTCTGCCCTCTGCTCATCCCATCTCAGAAATATCACCAGTAACATTTCGCCATTCTTGCAGCAATCTTTCATGAAGAACTCTATTTCATCATCTGAGATGCTGTGGAATCAGTAGCGTGTGGATGTGGATTCGAAGGCCACTGGATTTCTGACTCACCAGACAATGATCACATTTCTATTTTTCTGCACCATCCACCTTTTAGATGGTGTTTATGTTTCATGTTAAATATAATTCTCTTTGGCTTCCCTGGCTGCCTGGGGCCTAGTTCTGCTCTGTCCTCGAGCAGCTCACCCGGGAGCTGCCTCTCCATGTGGCCTCTGGGGTCGATTCATTTTTCTCCCAATGCCTTAATGAGTGATGATTTCTCGAGACAATCAGATCGGCTGTGCGGGAGATTCAGCTCCATCATTACGACAGCCGGATACATCACAGGCACCATTTTTCAAACCCATGTTTTTCATCACACAGATATGACTTGATTAAACCTTTGTGATATTACATAGGGATATTTGAAAATAGCCTTTAGTGGCCAGCATGTGGGTCTCATTCCTGATCAATCTCTTACGGCTAGAGGAGGTACCTTTACATACGGGGCTTGAGAGCAAAGACTAAAGCAGGCTGCCTGGGTCCAAATCTCAACTCTGTTACTTACTGCTGTGTACCTTTGGTCAAGTTATCAGCCTCTCTGGGCCTTCGTTCTCTTCTTGATAAACTAGAAATAATACTCATAATAAGATACTTACTTCATGGGATGGTCACCAGGGTGAGAGGAGATAAAATGTATAAAGTGCTTGGCATTTAGTAAGAGCTATAGATGTTTTTTATTATTATTGTCTTTGTTGTTGTTGTTGTTGTTTACTTCTCTCTACAGTCCTGTGAGGTGGAGTTAATTTATAGATAAGGCAACTGATATTTGAGAAGGATTAAGTACCAAATTCTACGTTCAGAATTGAGGGTCTGTGCTCATGTCTGTTTTACTTCAACGTTGGCCTTTGTGTGAAAGTAAATAAAGATGTTGCAGGGGAGGGGAACCCCACCCCCAGCCCCATCAACAAGCAAAAGGAGCAACTGAGACACACATTCAGTTAGTCAATCAGCAGTTGCTCAATCCTGGATTAAGCACCCACTGTGTGCCAGGTACTGGAGCCAGACAGAGACACCGCTAACTCCATACACCATGAGTGCCAGGGAAGACTCCTGTGCCAAGTGTTACGAGAAAATAGAGGTGTGAGGAAAAGGGGGAAGCGGGGTATCTGGTTAATATTGTTGGCTCCTCTGGCTCATGCCTTGTATCAGTCAGGTTTCTGGCAATACTGCCGTATAACAAACCATCCCCAAGTCCTGATGGCTTATGGTAACAATCATTCATTTCTCTTCAGCTGCCACTCCAGGCAGCAGGTGGGTTTCAGGGCTGCCCCCTTGACTCTGCCTTCTGAGACCAGCAGCTACCAGCTCATGGTCTTCCCATAGGAACTAGCAGGAGAGCAAGAGGCCCACACAAATCACACAAGCGTATTTAAAGCCTCTATGCACATCACTTTGCTGACTTCCCATTGGCCCAAACAAGTCACACAGCTGAGCAACATTAATGGCGCAGGCAGTACACCCTGCCTTACTCTGACACAAGGGCCTACAATGTCACATCGGTGCAGTTGTGGAATCCTCTTTTCAGGACAGAGTAAAGAACTGAAAGCAAGATTTCAGTCTACCATGAGTGCCAAGGGCAAGGCCCAGAAAGCAAAATAATGCAAGTTATACAAGCACTAACAGCTACTCCACAAAACAGGGTGTGGCTACTATATTTATTAGATGCGAGACAGAAACTCAATTCAAATTCCCTTTTGCTACATAGCTAGGAAGTCTGGGGTTTTATTGAATTCCAGTCTGACTATTTCCAAAGGCTGAAATGATGTTGTCAGTGTTCCATCCCTCTCTCTCCATCTTCCTGTCCTAATTTTCTGTGTTGGGGGAAGTTGGACTTGTCAGCCTGAGGATTTTGTGATCTTTACAGCTTGAAATCCCAGAGGAAGTGAGCGTCTCCTATAGCATCCACATAACAAATCTCAGGGAAGCTGCCAATTGGCCCAGTTCGCCCCATCCATGCATCCCTGAACCAGTTACTATCACAAAGCGAATGGGAGAAGAATTGAACTATTAAACTCCCTTAGATCCAAAATGAGGGAGGAGAGCCTAGCGCATTTTAATTAAAAAGTAAAGAATGCTGTTCCGATCGCTACAAAGCACAGGCTTTCTGAGCTCTCTCTGCCTCACCACCCTGGCTTTTCTCCATGGGTCAACGAGAACCAAGCTTAAAATGCCCTCTTGCACTTCTTATTCATTCAGCTCTTAAGCAGCAGGGGAAAAGCATCATATCAGGGCTTCCCAGAAGTGTTGTTACCTAATGTTAAGTGTCTCAGCCCCTGTCTGATGCTCGTGAACAGGGCCAATCTGATGTTTGCAATATATTGTTGGACTCGTGTAAGAAAGGAACTTGATTTAGGAAGCAGCAGGGGCTGCCGCTGTGAGCTCTATGGAGTCCCCCCTCCCCACCCGCGCCCACCCCCACTTGGTTTCTAGAATGTACAATTGTGAGGTGTAATCCCACGGTTTAGAGGAGACACAAGTCCTCCTCCTTTGTCATTTAACCAACCCCAGGGAAGCATCCTGCCCTTTTCTGGGGCTTCCATCTTTGGCCAAGTTTCCACAAAGCCTCGGGATCCTCCCGACAGGCATCCCATACACATCTTATCAAACAAACAAAACTGCTTTATGTCCCTTGGCAGAGGTGTCTGTGACATAACTCCGGAACAAATGCTCCTCTGGAATGCAGACCGCCTTCCATAGGGACTGCACTCTCCTCTGCTCGGATCATTTGTGAGGTATGAAACACATCCATATTCAACATGGACTACAGCCTTTGCCTTCTCATCAGCATTCCGCCGGCTTGATGTGGGGAGACGAGAAATAGCCCTGAGAGGTCGAGACGTTGGCAGCCAGTGGGTCACCGCAGCGTGATGGGTGCTGAGAAGGTTGATGCAGGGAGACCCCTGAGTTCATCCACTTGGCAAATGTTTATGGACGGTGGACTGAAGCACAAGCCCCGGGGAGAGACTGGATGCCTAGCCAAGGAGTGGGCTCTGCCCACAGGAAGTTCACGGTCTGGTGAGGGAGCGCGTTCCTTCCCAACACCCAGTAGAGAATGATGCACAGGCCGGAAGTGGTAAAACACTAGGCGGGAGACAGAAGTCATTGGAAACAGTGGCTTCAGAGCCCTGAATGTTGTGTCCACGAAATCAGATCCTGGGCGAGGAATGTGTTCATCAAACTGGAAGGCGTTGGGGAGAAATCTAGGAGCCGAAGGCCAAGGAGATGGTGAGATGAGTCAGTGGGGCAGAGGGGTTCAGAACAGGCTCAAAACCCATTCAAAGTTTTCTCTCTCCAGCTGTCTATTTTTGTACCTCTATTGCATTTTGTCTTTTTCAATATTTCCCTCCCCTCTTGCCCCTCCTCCTCTCCCTCCCCCTCCTCTTTCTCCTCGTCTCTGTCTGATTGCCTCCCGGTTCATCGTCTCTTTCCCTTTCTGAATTTCTCTTTTAGGTTCTTTTGGCTTTTACTTTCCATTCTTTCAACCTATCTTTTCATCCTTCAATCTCTTTTTCCTCTCCTCCTGTATCTGACCAAACTCGACAAGGAACTGAAAAAAATGAAAAGTATCATCGTTTGGCAGGGGTTGGGGGAGGGGCTCTTTGCTTCAAAACCATTCTGCTTGATTTTTTATTTTAAAAAGTAAGAAGTGAAGCAGACTTTTAAAGGAAAAAAATAAAAGGACTCAGGTTACAGATTGTCATAAGCTGCCTTTGCATGTGGTCTTCATCAGGTATTTATCTGTGTTCACTCTTATCCAAATAGATAAAGAGGGGAAAACAGTGGGGGAAAGGTCAAATGATATGGGTGAGCAATTCCTAGATAGGGAACCCTTAATGACTAACAAGAAGATGAAGAGATAATCAACCCCCTTAAGTGATTAGAGAAATGCAAATTAAAACAGTGCCCCCTTCATACCTGAGCCATTGGAAAAACTTACAAAATTGAGTAAAACCAAATGCTGTAAAAGATGGGGGGCAATGGGAGCTCTCATGCACTGCTGGTGGGACTGCAAAGTGAGACTGTCATTCTGGAGGATTATCCGGTGGTGCTTAGACGAATGAATCTGTGCCAACCCTATGACCTAGAAATCCCCCAGCTCTTTACCCCCAGAGAAACTCCTGTACTGGCTCAGGAGATTGTCCATCGTAGCTGCATTTGCAGTGCTAGAGAGTGTGGGACAGCCTAGGCATCCGTCACAGCGGGAAAAGGAGAAGCAAGATGGGGTAGATGCATATGACATAGATCCATCCAATGGTGGTGGGTACGTGTGATGGAATTCCTTGTAGCAGTCAGTAGCAATGGACCACATTTACATACAACCCATGGACAGATCTTTAAGACACAGTGTTGAGTGAAAAAGGAACACGATCTATGGCTTTATGTTAAATTACTATTCTTATAAATTAAAAGCACATGTATGCCATGTATCATATAAAGCACAAAAAACACCATATAGCTTTCAAAGAATATACATTACAGTAGGTGCTGGACCTGGAGATACGATGGGGAAAGAAGAATGGAGTAAGGATGAGGGTGGTAGGGAGAAATCACAAAAAAGTCAAACAAGAGGGGTCTATGCCTGGATCAACGAGGATGGCAGTGTGACATGATCTGTGGCATTTGATTAGCTCAAATGTCTGCCTCTAAAGGCCAAGGGACAGAAAGACAAGAAGAAAGAGAGGAAGGGAAGGATGAAAGGAGAGGGGAAAGCAGACCCAGAAGGTCATCATCCTCAAGAAGTTCAGAGCAGTTATGGTAGAGCCTCTTTTTAAGAGGAGAAAAAGGAAGGTCAAAATGGAGGCATTGAAGCCTTCGCCCAAGGTCACGTGATGAAGAGAGCTTTGGGCCCAGGTCTTCTCTTTTCTGGTCCAAGCTCTTCTCTCTGCCTCTTTCTTATAATGCAAGGAAACAGTATGTTCTCAATGGCCCACATTTAAGCGTTGTGCCAGATAGCCAAGATGGTGGCCAAAAGGATGAAGGGAGAAGGACGGCCAGCGATGAGACTTGGTCAGGTGGATGGGCACCCTGCTCTGAGCTGACCAGACAGTTGAGCAGTGGCTCAGAGGGGCTGGTAACCACCGCTAAGCCAAGGAGCAAGAATGCCCAAGGCTTGAGTGTATACAATCCCCATATCCTTGAGGGGAAAGTTGGGACCAACAGAGAATGTCTTAGGAGGGTTTCTTTGCCACTCTTTTTGCTGCTCTAGGTTATTACAGATATTTCCTTTCATCCTAACTCAGCTTCATGTAAATATGTATGCAATCGGGCTGTCTTCAGTTGTAAAGAACAGAAACCCAACTCAAATGAACTGAAGGAAAAAAAAAAAAAAAAACACCAGGGTGGAGGTTATCTACTCATATAACTGGCCAGTTCATGGACTATAGCCTACTTCAGGCATGGCTGGATCCAGAGTTTCAAGCTATGTCAAAGGAAAGCCTGTTTCACTGCGCACACGCGTGTGTGTCTGTCCGTCTGTTCCTCTCTCTCCTCCTCCCCAAATCTCCCTCTGTTTTCCTCAGAGGAAATGTGTTGGCTTCATTCCGAGGCAGGATCTCGCCTCTTTCCCACCAAAGATAGCTGCTGGCTGGACCAGACTGAGAGTCGGCTCATTCAGCAGTACCACACATCAGTGTGTGTCTCTTCCCTTGTCGCACTAACAAAAGTTGCAGGAAGGGTTTTTACTGGTCTCTATTGTGTCATACGCCTGAACCTGAACCGATTGTGGCAGCCAGGGGTATCCTGAGCTCTGATTGATGGCCTGCATCATACGCCCACCCTCAGAGTGTGTATGGTGGGGGCGGTGGGGGGCAGGTGTGTTAACGCCAATACGGTCCAAACTACAGGAATGTATGTGTATACATGTATGTATATATCTATATGCCTTTGTTTGTGTATATATATCTGTGTATGACTTTGTACATATTTATTTCTGTTTAGTTATTTTTACGCAGCTAATAAATGCACATGGCCCAAAATTCAAAAGGTGCAAATACATGGACAATGAAGATTCCCCTTCCCATCCTTCTCCCAGCCACCAGGTCACCTTTCTGTGGCAGCCAGTAGTGCTGGGGTCTTATCTCTCTGCACAGAGACGCTGTGCAGACAGACACACCAATCTGTAAGCCATTCTCTGCCCCTCCACCCTACACCCTCTGGACACCAATGGATGCATTCCGTACTAGGGTTTGTGCCTCTGGGTGTGCATTTTGTGGTGGCGGGGGAGCAGTTTGATCCTGGGGGGACCTTGCCTCAGCCGCCCCCCTCCTCCCCCTCCCCGTCTATCCCCCCCCCCACCGCTGAATAGGCAGGGCAGGCCGGACTAGGATCTAGGGAGGCCTGGGAATGGTCACTCGCTGGGCTCCACAGAACTTCCTGCCAGCTGTCTCGGAGCCCTTTGCTTTGTGAGGAGCCTCCAGCCCCTGAGGGAGAAGTTATAAGGGCGTAAGGAAATGGGCAAGAGGGATTGACTGAGCAGGGTGGGGCTCTGGTGGGTGCAGCAGTGCAGGGGAGGGGGAAGGGGACGGGGTTGGGCTGGCCAAAGGTGATCATAGCCCCGACCTTGGCCTCTCTGGGAAACAAGACCCACCCCGAAGAGTGGCCTTCGTAATTGGCGGGACCCCTTACAACATATTCACAATAGGGGTTCGGCTTTGATGCTGTTTAAGTACCAACCTTCCATAGGTGCTTTTCCAATACGAGCCCATTTAAATCTTACAACCATTCTATGAAGTAGGAAGTGGCCTGATTCCCTTTTTACAGGCGAGGAAATGAGCCTCAGTTGGGAGCACCGGGCAAGGCTGCAGACCGAGGACTGGGCTCCGGACCACTCGGTGTCCCTGGTCACCGCTGCTCGCAGGCCGGGCCCACACCCTGCTCCCACCTCTGCCCCTGCTTGGCAAACTTCTAGCTGGGCCACAAAACCTCAGAAGCCTGAAAACAACCAATTCATAGAAAGGCCAGGGATACTCAGGCCGGGTCTGATGTTCATTCACCTGTTGATGCTGGAATCCGGGGCAGGTTTTCCAAAAGGACCGGGCCGGGTCCTCCACTCCCTCCCTCTGACCTCAGTGGCTGGGGAAGTGCTGGGCAGCGTGGGTCACTGCGGTTAAGTGTTGTCATAATTCTCTCCCCTGGAGCAATGAACTCCCTCTCCCTCTATCTGTGTGGGAGGAATGTAATCCAGTTCTGCTTGGAACTCAGAGCACATAGTGATTCCTTTCTCCTTTTGTGGTCAGGAAATGAGTTTTGCTCTGTTTTTCACTTGGGGGCTTATTATGCAATTGCTTAAAATATGCAACGGGATGCAGATATTTATATGAGGCTGTGGAAATGATGACTTTTTAATGGAAGCAATCTAATTATGCCATATCTGCACCCTTTTCATTTTTTTTTTAAATTATTCTTACGGTGTTTGAAAGAAGCAGCAATTTTTGCGTGTATGTCTGGGTTGTGTTTTTGTTTTTGTTTAGGGTATGTGGTTTTATTTAATCTCCCAGACTGTTTAAATGGATTGCAGAGAAAAAAAAAGATCCAAAAAGTATATGGCTGTGATTTAACAAGATAATTAGCAGCTGCACTTTATAACAAAATCTTAGGCAATTATCACTTCAGGAGGACCCGAAGGAATCCCAGCTGCCAACATCCTGCTTCGCTGCCAGAGGGAATGACATAACTGCTCCAGACAAAGGGGAGGTGGTTTCTGGTCACTGTGATGTCACTTGCTCCAACAGACAGTCCCAGACAGCTGGAAGACAGGTGGCTGCTTCCTAGGACGTGATGGAGAAGGGTGTGGGCACCAGAAGGACATCAGTTAATTACAGGCCCAAACCCCGACCCCCACCCTCAGCCCCCACTTCTGGGACCCATCTTCTTCCCCTCGTCCTTGCAGGCCCTTCTTTTGAGAAGTCGAATGTTTCCTCTTCTCCTCCCTGAAATCTCATTTCTTAATCTTTATCCCAGCTAATCAAACTGTAGTGGCTTCTTCGGTCTCACTCATGGTCAAGTTCCCCACTGAGCCAAAATGTGTCCTTTCAAAAAAGGGAATTCCTAACTTACACTGGACAGCGAGCAAAAGCAAGCTCGAGACGATCTGTATGTTCATGTCAGGATTGCTTTCTCTGACTCTGTGGGAAACGATGTATCAGTCTAGGCTCCCGAACACTTTGGGGATGGAAAAACGGAGTGCGCACTCCAGCACAGCATTGTCAAATTCCAGGTAGCACATAGGAATTTGTCATTGGTTGAATTTTACATGTAAAACTGAGCTGTAATTGGCTCATTCCATGATTATAAATTCCAGCGAATGTTTAAGCACACTATGGGATAGCCCACGATGTACTTAAATGTTGAACGCACAGTCAGTTTTTTGATGGCTCCGAAGGATGGAGAGAGCAAGTCTTGATTTTCTTGTAAATTGTAGGAGGCACAGACCAGCAGGCCGATTCGGGTTACAAGCAGCTAAATGTGCCTCTCCCCCTGCCCATTCGTGAAACTCTAAAGTAGCCGCCAAGGCCTTGAACATCACAATGCCAGATGACATTCTTGGTCCCCGGGTGGGAATTTATCTTCCATCCTTTGACGGATAAACCACAAAAAGATGTGGACTTTTTCTCGCTCTCTCTCCAACCCCGTTCCCCCTGAAAACCATCCCCTTACACCCAAGTTACAAACTGCGGGAGAGTAACAGCGTCGGGACAGCTTTTATTTCTTCTCCCAACTAGCTAGAAGGCTCCTGGGTCCCACAGGAAATGAAATGAGACTTGAACAGCCCGAAGAAAGCCAGTGACGGCCGAGTCTCACTCCGACACTGATGCTAGCTCACCAGCCCTGAGGTAGTGACCACAGGCCTGCCCAGAATCCAGCCTCCCTCCGGAACTGGGCATGGATCTGCAGCCAGGGGGCTAAGTGTGCAGCCCACACAGCAGATCTTTGGCCCAGTGCCATCCTCAGCCTTCTAGAAAACTTCCTGCTTCCTTTATGGAAAACAGGTGTCCGTGTCATCAGGCATTAGGCTGGATATCAGGCAGGACCCTGGGCTGAGGGGGCTGTTTCTGTTATTTCTCGTTATTTAGCAAACCACCCAACCTTAGTGGTACAAACACTAACTATTTTAGGATGCTCCCGGATTCGGTGGGTCAGGAATTCAGACAGGGCACAGCTGCGGTGACTTGACTCTGCCCCATGGTGTCTGGGGCCTCAGCTGGGGAGACTTGAATGGCCGAGCAGTGACTCAGTGGCTGGGGGCTGGAATCATCTGGAGGCTCCTTCACTCACATGTCTGGCACTGGGGCTAAAATGACTCAAAAGCTGGGCTCAGCTGGGACTGTTGATGGGCCCACCCGCGTGTACCCTCTTCATGTGGGTTGAGCTTCCTCACAGCGTGGCAGCCAGTAGTCAGACTTCCCCCATAACATCCTGGAACGCCAACGTGAGTGCTCCAGCAAGGAAGGCAGAAGGTGCATGGCCTTCTATGACCTACTTGGATAGGTAAGTCACATAGCATCACTCTCGTAGTGTTCTTTTGGTGGAAGGAGTCACAAGCCCACCCAGATTCAAGGGGAAGGGCCATAGAACCCACCTCTTGATTTTAAGAGTATCAGAGAATTTGTTGCCCTGTTTCAAAACCACCACAAGGCCGCCTTCCGTACAGGGCCAATTTCACCTTCTGCCTGGTGTTCAACGTCACTTGAACGCTAGGGCAGCACCAGGATCAGTGACATTAGGGCCAGGCTTAAGATGAGGAGGAGAATGGGGCCATGGAGGGTAAAGTGTATGCCTTTGGTTTGTCTTTTTCCAGCGTCTAGTTATCTTCCTTCATTTCTGAGGGTCAAGAAAGTTCCCTCAGACCCTCCTCCTTGCCATTTTCTTCCAAAGTAGATGGAAAAGGATGAACCACGTGACAGCCACATTCTGAGCGCAGACAATGTGGCTGCTGTTTCAGAGTATGGGGACAGAGAGGCAGGAGGCCTGCCTGGAGAAAGCAGTTTTCTCGGTGGGCCAGGGGGTTGGGGAGATCGAGGCGGGAGGGGCCCTGGTCAAGTGGGAGGTACAAAGCCATTTCACTTCCTTCCTCTCTTCCGACCCCCAAAGCCTGACCGCAGGCCCGTGACTCCACCCCAGGGCTTCTGTGCTGAGAAGGAAAGTGTAACACAGAAAGCTATAGAGTATCTGAGCTTATGACCAGAGTTCTCGTCAAGGCAGGGTTCTGGGGGGTGCACCTGCTGGCCCACCTGGGCCTCATAAAAAAAAACACACTCAATGTTTATACAGACCCTGCCAGGTGCTGAGTTAGGTAAAGGAGGAGGGATCCCATATCAGGGCTGGAAGGGAGCTTCTGGACCACGAAATCCATCCCCATCGTTTTAACAGCTGAGGGAACTGAGGCTCAGAGGGGCTTTGACTTGCCCAGAGACTGTGTCACTGGTTGAGTGTGGTCACCCTGCCCTGCCCCCAGGGGAAATTTCCACAGCGTATTGACAGCTGCCAGCGGTGATACTCAGGAGAAAGCCACTCATCACCAGCATTTAGCCAGCCTCACCAGCCCCCCGGGGCCTCTGGGCAGCTCTGGCCCTGCCTGGCGGGTCCTGCCCACCCCCAGCCATCCGCAGAGGCCCCCCCAGCCTGCCAGGGCCACATCACCGTCACCACAGCCTGCGGTCTGCCCGGCTAATGGCAGCGGCTGCGAGGGGAGAGAAGCCGCGGTAATTACAGCATCAAGGAATCACAAATGGATCTGCAAAGATGACATTAGGAGCATTAGACCTGGTACGGCTGCCTCCGGAGAGGTCGCTGGGAGGAGGCCGGGGCGGGGGCCAGGGGCTGGGAGACAGACTCGCCTCTGTCTCACCCCACCCCCTGCGTTCCCAGCCGGGCTGAGATGACAATGCCAGGATTCACGAGCCCCTCGCAGAAACCACGTCGGCCGCCAGTCTCGTGTGTGTCAGCGAAGATAACAGATGTCTTTCATGGGGAAATAATTGCCTGAAACACAACTGGACAACCCCCCCAGGAGGTTACATTAGACGGAGGGAGCCTTGCTTTGGGGGATGGGGGCGTGACCTAGTAGACAGCCCCCTCCCCAATTCCCAGGATCCTTTGACACCCTAATGAGCTGTGCTGGCCTCTGTGGAAGATAATTATTATGTCAGCGATGCCTGCCTGCCCCTCTGGCCAGCCTGTTTGCGGGCGATGGTGGGGGGGCGGGGCTTCCGGGGGGCGGGGCTGGGATTTGTCGCTGGAGGAATTCCCCAGGGGCCAAGGGGGCCTAGAGAGGAGGAATGGAGGGAAGGACCAGGCCTGGGTCAGTTACCATCTTCCAAAGCCTGAGAAATGGGTCCGAAGCGGAAAGGCTGCCTTCGCTGAAGCTGGCACCAGTAGGTGTCACTCTAAGGAAAGGAGGGGCCCCGGGGGCTGTCTGCGGGACTGCGCTGGTAAAAATAGAGCTCGCCTGTGTTCCCACTGCCAAGTCGCCAAGCCTGGTGATTTATAAGGCTGGGAGCAGACGTGTGTGTAAATGTTTTTGCGTGCGAGATGTGTAGCCAACCGCGGGCTGGCTTTTTCTAACTTACAAGGAGAGAGCGAGGGAGGGAGGGAGAGGAGGGGAGAGAGCGGAGGCAGCCAGGGTGGGAAGCACATGGGCCACTTTTATGTAACACTCCTCTGATACATGCCGCAGTGGGGATTTATGCTGTCTTTGAAGTAAATTGCATCCCGGTGCACCATAGCATGAAAGTTAAGATTTACCATGGCTGGGACCTCCGAGACCCTGCTGGAAGCTAGAATAATTAGCACAGCATTTGGCTGCCTCTCCTCCCGCTCTGCGGGCGGTGACAGGAGTGGCACTAATAGATCTTCCAGGCCTGGGCCCCGTGTGTTTGTTATGGGGTCCACAGTGGCTGTGGGCAAAGAGGACTTTGGTCAACTGGAGACACAGAGGAGGGGGAAGGAGCTGGGACCGACCCCATTGCCTGGAACAGGGGGTCCTGCTCCCCCTGGAGGTGCTCCTCCATTCCAAGGGAGGGATGAGGCCACCAGAAACACCTCCGGAACCCAGGGAGTTCATCTCTAAACAGATTCCAGTGCCAGACTCCTGGCTCACTACAGGTAGGCGTTCTGGAGCGCCTGGCCAGTTTGGGGATCTCCCGGGTTATTTTAGCTCTGGTATTCAATGGTTTTCCGAAGGCAGCTCCTGGGTCCCCCACGAAGACCTCCTGACTTTGCTCCTCCCCCGCCTCCTACAGACACCTTCCCGGGGGGCCTTTCCCAGATCCTTCCTCGGGGCCTCAATCTTTCATGCTGGAGCAGCTGAGACGTGAACTTGATCCACAAATCCTGAGCCCCACAGGGAGAGTCCTAACAGCTGCCTGGTCACCCCAGCTCTGCCGCTAACCAGCTGTGTGACCCTGGGCAAGTCCCTGCCCCTCTCTGGGCCTCAGCTTCCACTTTTGTATCCTGATGTGGTTGGATTTTCACCAGATCATCTTGAAGGGCCTCCTGGAACTTTATGAAATCTATCTGACTCTCCTGCTCCCCAGGACACCTGCATGAGGCTCTAAGGAATCAAAGTGCAGAAGTGACATCCAGCTATGGGGTCCCAGGCTCACGATAGGAAGCTATTGGGGGGAATGGGGACCAGACGGCACTGCTCACTACGAAGATACAAATGCTTACTCAGCAAAGGGCTTTTCTGAGGTTGCAATGAGGTCATCTGATTAGTTATCATTCCACAGAGCAGAGAAGATTCCCAGGATCTCTAGAGACCCCATTTTATAATCATAATAAGAAAGCAACACTGGGTAGTGTTTTCCAAAGCCCTCATCTGATTCTCATAACATTGGTTTAAGTTTGCTAATAAAATTGTCCCCATTTCACATCTG
Organism: Camelus bactrianus; assembly: GCF_048773025.1. Classification (NCBI taxonomy): domain Eukaryota; kingdom Metazoa; phylum Chordata; class Mammalia; order Artiodactyla; family Camelidae; genus Camelus; species Camelus bactrianus. The sequence continues at coordinate 31,132,414 of NC_133575.1, forward strand.
GGAAAACTGAGGCTCTGAGAAATTGACTGGCCCTAGTGAGTCAATGACATGTCATAGAGATAGAGATTTTGAACTCCAATCCACATGAGTACAAATCTCAACTCTGTCCATTAGCTGGGTGATAGGGTAAATGGGAAACTCTCAAGGCCTTAGTTTTGTCGTCTGTGAAATGGACATTAACTGGATCTAAATGAGGTTTTGTAAGGGCTCACTGAGCTAGGACACCTGAAAGGCACCCACAGGGTGGCCTCCCCAGAAGAGCAGAAGTTCCCCAGACCAGAATTGCTCCGCCAGGAACAAGAGAGTCGGGTTTCAGACCCAGGTCACTTTTGCCTCCTGGGCCTCGCGTGGCGCCTGGCACACGGGTCGGGCCCAGTAAATATTTGTGTTGGAGAAGGTAGCAGATAAAGCTGTGAGGGCTGCAAAAGATTTTCAAAGGGAACTGGGGGCCTGTGGTGTGGAGAGAGGGTAGGAAAGGGGCAGAACCCGGTATAAAAACCTCACGCTGCAGGGTCTGGAGCGCCGTGGAGGTTGGGACCAGAATCACAAGGGGACAGGGGTTCTTGGGAAGATTCTGAAGGACCAATCCCCAAAATGCCCTGAGAAGTCTTCCAGATCGATCATCCAAGACTGGCCATTGGGGGGAAATCTGATCCATGAAGTGGAACCAGCAGCCACAAATGCCCAGTGGTGTTTCTGAACAAACCATCTTCCTGCTCCTCACCCTTCCCCCAGCACGCACTGGATTCCCCTCCGCTGTGTAGACGCCATCGTGGGAGGGAGAGATGAAGGGGAGACTCCCTCTGGTGTAAATCTTAGGCCCTGAAGGGTGAGGGGATCTCAGAGTCACCTGGGAAATTGCCAACCCCTCTCCCCACTCCAGGCTCCTTGGCCTCAGGTCCTCTCTGAGCTGAAAGTAACTGGACAGCCCCATCCCTAGAGTGTTCTGTAAGACTTGCTTTCTGTCCCACAGAGGGGAGGGCGCCGTGAGGAGACGCTCCTTCACTGATGGGGCCTAAGGCTCCCCTGAGTAATTACCCTTCCCTGAGGTCACACCCAGGACAAGTGACACAGGCTTACCAAGCAGACAGGCCAGCAGAACACCCCGGGGTTCCTGATCGCTCCTCAAAGATCAGGGCTGGCTGGCTGGCTGGCTGGCTGGCTGGATGAACCGAGTTCCCCAGCCTCTGCTGGCTTCCTGCTCCAGAGCCTTACAGCTGTTACATTCAGGAGGTTTTTCCTGGTGTCTTGCCTGCCTTCTCCCAACTATGGCTTTCAAACACTCCCTTTTCTTTGCTCGTTGGGAGAAAACAAAGAGCAGGTGACGTCCTGTAGGAAAGGGTCATACTTAGTTAAGTGCCATTCCACACGTGTGATGTCATGGAAAGGGGGAGGGTTTGGAGGCAGACAGATGCAGGCTTGACAACCAGACCCAAAACCCCTGAGCTGTGTGACCTGGGTCAACCTACAAAACCTCTCTGAACCTATTTCATTATCTGTGAAATGGGGGTTGTAATCATGACCTCTCAGGGGTGTTTTGAGAAAAGAGATCATCCCCAAGAAGTACCTGGCATGCAATAGATATTTTCTTTTCAAGGAAGTGAACTAGAGGTGGTGGAAAATAGCCTGAGCTTTGGCATCTAAACAGGTCTGGGTTAGAACCTGCACTGACTGTGCAGCCTTGAGCCAAGGTGGTAGATTCCAAGCCTGTCTCCTCATCTACAAAAGGGGGTTATAATATGTAACTTGCAGGGTTGCCATGGACAGCAGACGTATTTCCCTTAAAGCTCCCAGCACCCAGTAGGTGCTTGACAAATGGCAGCTTGTGAAAGGACATGGGAAGAATGAGGCACAAAATCACCTACTCAGCCGGTGGAAGAGTGATGGGGTCCAGGCTTCTGCGGGGCCCAGGAGCCATGCCAAATCACCGCCGAGGGGGTGGCGTTTAACCGTGCCTGGTCCCCACCCAGCAGCCCTGTGGAAATAGAATCCTTCAGGCTCCTGTGATTAGCATTTGGCCTGACCTCTGACTGGCTGCAGCTTGCAGGATGGGCGGGGCCTGGGAGCTAATTTTGTCCAGTTTTCTGGACTCTCAATCCAGTGCTCTCCCCACACCTTCACGAGGCGGCATAGCAGGTGATGGAGAACACTGGAGAATTCCAATCCTGGTGCCATCACTTGGAGCCGTGTGACCACAGGCCCCAGCACGGCCCCTCTGTACCTCAGTAATGGGAGTGATAACGATGCCTACCTCAAAGAGTTGTTGCAACGGTGAGACAGTGCCTGTCACATGCGAAGTCCCCAATCAATGTTAGCTACGATTATTATTCGCTCTTTGCCACATAGAGCTTTGATCTCGCAAAGACCCATTAATCGCTCAGCCCCTTCTTCAAGGGATTAAAAAAAAAAACAGCAAATGAAATTCTACATGAAATCATGGCTGTAATATTTCTGCTGCCAGGACAAATCATTAGGAGGGGAAAAAAACCTGGCAAGAGATACCACTGGCCTGCTCAGAATGAAGAAGGACATTAATATAGCAGCTTCCGGTCTAATGGCTAAGGAAGGGGGAGGGGAAAGGAGGCTGCCGAAGGAGGGGATGCTGGAAGGAAGGGGGCCTGTCAGTCAGAAGCCCCCAGGAGGTGGAGGGGGTCTCTGCGCCCAGCAGGGAGAGGCGCAGAGCCAGTGTGAGTTCAAGGAGGAGAAAGCCCCACCTTCACCCTGGGGACCACTCACTGCCCAGCATCTCCTGGGCTGCAGCCCTCCCTCCCAGCAGTGCCCAGCCAGTCTCTGGCTCTGATGCCCTCTCCTTCAGGACCGGGGACCTCCTCAGGCTCCAGGAACCAGAACCTGCCTCCATTCTCCACAGAGTGCTGGACCAAGGACCTCTGCTATCCCTGATGCTGGCCCCAAGAGACCGCTGATCCGGATCCATGCCATCCCTTCCCCTCTCTCCTCCCCCATTCTTTCTGGGCATCCATTTCTGCCACCGAAGAGAGAGGGGTTTGGCCAAGGTCTGGCTTTGAAATCTGTGTCCGGGGACCCAAAGGGGTGGAGGTGTGGGCCCCACCTTGCTTGTCCCAGAGCTGGCCCACTATGAGCCCATTTGAGACTTAGGGTGACAGACAAATACGATTTTGTTTCATAAAAGTGTTCTGCTACTTCAGACTCAAGAATGTAGAAAGCCCCTGAGTAGAGGGTCTCCAGCCACCCGTCCCCCCGCCAATTGTCCCCTGGCCTGGGAGTCACCAAGGACAAACAGGGGGAGCTGGCTTGGCACTGGCTCAGGGTTTGAAGGCCTTGCTGATCTCTCCTTCCCAGGAGGCCGTCAAGCCTCACATGTCACCGTTTATCCTCCGGCAAGGGCTGGCTGGACACAATGCCTTGGCCCGAGGCCCGCCTGCAGGAGCCAAGTCCAACAGTCTCCTTGGCTTCCTGGCTTGTGGCAGCACCCTCCTCGGCAGAGGAGGTGACCAGCGGGCAGAAGGAGTGCTGTCCTGCCTGGGCTCGGGTGCACCAGAAGGGTGTCCCCTGGTCCCCACAGGGCAGCTGACAATCACGTTCTGAGCTCAGGCCTGGGGTGTCTCCATGGCCAACTCGTCCTACTAGGGTGGGTGGGCAGCAAAGGGGGTGAAGGTGTGGGGTCTGCCCGCCCTGGGACCTTCAGGAAGTGACGTGGGCCACCAGGCCCCCAGCCACACTCTGAGCTCCTAATTCTAAATTGAATCTTGGAACCCCTGATCAGAAGGCAGGGACCTCTGACTGAGTCACAGGGGTACATCTCAGATTGTGTCCAAACAGCACACTTTGTCAGGGGCGGGGAAGCATGCCAGCGGATTAAGCACATCAAAGCTAGAAGAGGGGTGAGGTTTCCTGGAAGGAGGAAGAAACGGCCCAGAAAGGATGGCCAGTGGCCCATACCCTTTTTTATAGTTTTGCTGGGATGCAGATCTGAGCTCCTTGGTGTAGCAGTCAAGGTCCTCTGAGTGATGGCCCCCAACCGCTCTCCGCATTTGAACAAGATCCCTAGGGGATTCGTGTCTGCAGGCCAGTCTGTGCTTTAGGCACCTGTTTCCACAGGGAAGAGTCAGGGGAAGCTTCTGGCAGAGGAAGCCCACGGAGCCAACAGAACAGATCACTTTTAAAAAAGTGCTCCCAAAGCTTCTCACAGCACAGGTCAAAATTGAAATTTCCCTTTCTTGTTGCCACATTTGCTTTACTAACTTCTTCCACAACAATTTACTAGAATGTAAAAGGTATCCCCCTGCCCCAAGAATTTTAACTCTATTTTTTCCTTTCTTTAATAGGGTCGGCCCTAGGAATGAAAAGCCGATGTTGTAGAAAATGGTCTGACCTTCTCCACCAAAGCTGGACATACATACACGCCTAGTTCTGCTCGTAGGTATTCACCCGCAGAGGGTATTAGAGGTACTCACCAAGAGGCATGTACTGGAATGTCCACAGCAAGGCTAATCCCCTCCCAAAGCCCGGCCAGAGCCAGATGGATAAACAAATGGTGCAAAGTTCGCACCACGGAACAGAAACGAACAGACTACACGTGACAAAATGGCTACAGCTTAGCATCTCAGTATGGAGCAAAAGAAGTCAGACCCCAAAGATGACATACTGTGTGATTTCATTTGTGTAAGGTTCAAAGGCAAGCCAAGTTGTTCTCTGTGTAAAGTCAGGATACCTCCCTTGCGGGAAGCAGTGACTGGGAGAGGGCTTGCGACGGGCTTCCGTGGGGGCTGGAGATGTTCTGTGTTCCGACCTGGTCGCTCCTACGTGGGAACTTTCAGCTTGTAAGAATTTATCAAGAGTGCACTTAGGATATGCGCACTTCTCTGAATGTAGGTTATGCTTCAATAAAAAGTTAGAAAAAAAAAAAGCTAATGTGGCCTAATGGCCTAAATTCTATGAATATGCAATAAACTTGCAGCATAAGAATTTTGTCCTGCAATTTGCCGCTGACTCCAAGTTCGGGAGGTGTCAGGGCAACAGAGCACCCCAGGGTGAGCATTTGACAGGAAGCATTAGCTGCCCCCCAGGAGCCTCAAATACCTGATGGGTTTTCTCCTGCTTAAAATTAAAAACCTGCCCGCAAAGATGCCGAGGAAGGGAGAATGTATCCACAGCCCTCATTTTGCAATGTTATTAACTGTGAGAGTTGAACGCAGTGGGTAGTGGGCAGCCACAACTGCTGGCTGGACATCAGGTGTCCATGCCTGGGGGATGAGGCTGGCGGCTTCTTTATGTTTAAATGCCATACACAGGTGCCCGCACATGTGTACACACAGCCTTACCCACAAGGGTGCAAAGACGTCATTTGCTTGATAAGGGCTGCATACGGACCATAGCACTAAGGCACCGGAAGGTAATAATAATAGCTCACTGTGATTTTACACCTGTCGTGTGCCCGCCACATTTAAGCTTTTTGTACACACGATCTCACTGAGTCCTCATGCCCACCCTGTGAAGGACCATTATTATTCCCATTTTACAGATGAGCCTTGGAGCTTGTCCAAGGCAGAACTGAGATCACACCCAGCGTAGGGTGTGGAGCCAGAGCCAGCTTTGCCTCGAGTCTTCACTGCCTCGGAGGCCGTGCCATCTAAGCCCCCAGATTTACAAATGTGGCCATTGGGTAGGGAAGCCAGATTTAGCAAATAAAAAAAAGCAGGCTGCCCCATTAAAGTTGAATTTCAGACAAATAATGCATATTTTTGTAGAATGAGGACGTCCTGTGTAATATTTGGGGGCATACATATTCATTTGTTTGTCTGAAATTCAGCTTTTACTGGATAGCCTATATTTTATCCAGCACCCCTACCACTGGGGCCTGAGGAAGTGTAGAAATGTTCGAAGTCACATTGGTGCTTTGTCAAAGTCAGGGATCTGGGCCCAGGGCCCAGGATTCCTTATTTGATGCTCTTTCCACTGGCTGGCCCACCCCACCCCCAGCTCTGAACCTCCTCACACTCTGATTATTTACAACCAAACGCACCACTCTCCCCAGGGAATGTGTCTCCCATTCCTTGTACCCTACCAAGCCAGGCTTGCTGTGCTGAGGTCCCCCAGTTCTCCCAGCGGGGGTCACTGCAGCCCCACCCTCAGGCTCAGCCCAGCCCTAGGCTATGGGGAACAAGGACCCCTTCCTCGGGCAAAACCAAGGGCTCCTGAATTCACAGCCTGGGGATTCAGCCTTGCCACAGCGCCCCTGTCCACCTGAAACCTAATTCCAGTAAGTCTGGGTTTTGGGCATCGCTTGCTACATGATGAGCCACCCCTATACTTAGAGGGTTAAAAATGGCGATCATTCTTTTGGTTCATGAATCTGTGCTCTGGGCAGGTCTCAGTGGGGAGGACTCCTCCCTGTACCACATGGCATCATCTGGGGCAGTTCACTGGGGTCCCAGAGGAGTCACCTTCCACACGACTGGTTCACACAGCTGACATGCTAGGACAGACATTTCGCTTGGAGCTCAGCCCAAGCTGAGGACCAGGGTCCACGGTTCCTTTGCATGTAGCCTGGGCTTCCTCACAGCATGGCAGCAGGTCCCGAGGGTAAGCATTCTGAGGGAGAGACCAGTGGAAGCCGAATCACCCTTTTATGGCTCAGCCGCAGGGGTCATATACTGCCACTTCTCTTTCAGTCAAGGCAGCCACAAAGACCCACCCAGGTTCAAGGGGAGCGGACATGGACTTACCTCTTGATCGGGGCATATCAAGGTTCTGGAGCAGCAGGCAGGACCGGAAATATTCATGTGGTTATCCAGGGCTTGTTATTTGGGACCACGCTGGCACCTTCTAACCATGGTCAAAGGGAGATTTTTGGAGACCCTGAGCATTAAAAACGTTTTGCCTCGACTTTCCTAGGTACTGGCTTGGAGCTCAAAAGTTATTTGTTTAAAAAAAATATTAAATTTCAAGGCAGCTACAAAATAATACATTCAATATGATATTGTTCATATTAAAACCCATTCACAAAAATCCTAAGTTTCTGTGTCTGTATATGTGTATGGAAACGCATTTAAAAAAAAAAAAAAAGTTAGAGAAAAAGCATCCAAGAAAACAGTGGTCATGTTTGGGAAGGGGACTTGGACTGGGAGCCACTGGGAGTAACAAAAGGGACTCTGGCTTTATCGTACAGCTTGAATAATTTACAATGGAAATGGACTCTGTTAGTTGGGTAATGTAAAATAAAAAGGAAAAAGTGAGAAAGAGAGGGAAAGTGGGAGGGAAGGGAGAAAGAAAGATGCAAAGGTTTTCAGTTGGTGTCAGAATAAAAAGCACAATTCTTAACATGGCCCATGTGGTAGATGGGATTACTGTGCCCAGCTTCTCCCTGTACCTGTGATACACCCACACCATTTGCCATCTGACTGTGCCTCCGAGCAGACCAGATCCAGGATGGTTCCTTGTCTGCTGACTTCGGCTTTATGACTGGCTTTGACCACTGGAGTGTGGACAGAAGCAACAGTGTGCCAGTTCCCAATCTTGGCCTTAAAAGGCCTTGTTTCCAATTGCCCTCTTGAGTTTACCCTCAGCTGTGAGAAAAGCTGGCCCCGGGAAGCTGTTTCTCCTTCAGTCTTGGTCCCAGATTGAGAAAAACGTGGAGCTTTCCTGAGCCCAACCCAAAGCCCAGACCTGTAGAGCCACAGCTGAGCCCCACTGAACTACAGGCAGTTGAAAGGCCTGTGAGTAGGAAATAAATGCTTGATGTTGTAAGCCACAGAGATTTGGGGAGCTGTTTGTTAAGCAGCATTAATGCAGCAGAAACCTGACTAGTACACTCTATAAGACCCTGAGTAATCTGGCCCTTGACAATCCTTCCAACACCATCTCCCCTTTTTTTCTTTTTTATTGAAGTATAGTTGATTTACAACGTTAATTTCTGCTGTACAGCAGAGTGATTTAGTTATACATATATATTCTTTTTCATATTCTTTTTTATTATAGGTTATTACAAGCTATTGAATATAGTTCCCTGCACTCTGCAATAGGACTCTATTGTTTATCTATCTTGTATATAGTAGTTTGTATCTGCTAATCCCATTCTGCTTATACTGACCTTTTTGTTCGCCAAATTCTAGCCCCACTGACCTTTTTTAGTGCCTCAAAGGTTTATAGTCTTCTCATGAGATACTCATTCTACCTGGACCATTTTCTACCCTTATTCTAGCTAATTCCTACTCAGACTTCAGGTTTAGAGGATCTCATCTGAACATCCAGCACTTTCCGTTTACATTAGCTTCCACCTTGTTTGGCTTTCTGATAACACCTTATCTATTCTTCATAGTCCTTAACACAGTTTATAATTTGATTTCTGTTTCTTCCCCCACTGTCCTGTGAGTTTCCTGAGGGCAGGGACCATGCTTATTGTGTTCATCAATACATCCCTGCTGGGAACGAGCATAGTGCCTGGACATCATGCTTTATTGAATAAACATGGCTGAGTGTTTCCAGTCACGCTGCAGGAATCAGAGGAGGGCCTCCTTCCCAGTGGGGATGGGCTGACATGAAAGAAGCAGGATTTAATCTGAACCCTAAAGTACAGGATGGATTTAATACGAGCAAAGACATGGCCACGGGAGACTCCCAATGCAGTGAAGGGTGCAGCGAAGGGTGGAGCAGTTGGGCTGGGTCGGGGTTAATACTGAGACACGGAGGTTCAGGGCCCTTCCCTACCCAGCTGTGGAGCTCCAACTTTACCCAGCAGCCAGTGGGGAGCCGTGGATGTGCTTTGAGCAAAGACGAGGAGTGATAAAGAGTCAATAGAAGTCTCTTCTGGAAGATGTCAGCAGGGAGGCCGGTAGACTGGTGTGAGGTGAGGCGGGCATGACGGATGAGAGAAGGAAGATCACTAAGCAAAGACAGTTGCAGCCAGAGGGTCAGCACAGAGTATCTCTCCCATCAAAAGAGCTCAATAAATATTTGTTGATGATAACGACGGGATATGGGTGGGATGGGTCCACGTTTCTGCCCTGAATGACTGGGGCAAATGGTGTGACTACTAAGGGATGCGGGGAAGACAGGAGAACGGGCCAATTTGATGGAAAAGAGAATATCATTTTATATATATCGACTTTGATGGGAGCACAGGTGGTCCATAGGGAATTTGGGGAACAGCTAGAGAAAATGCCCTAGTTCAGGTTTCCCCAGAAGCCGACTCTAAGGCAAGGAGGTAAGGATTTGTGTGCTGGTGGTTTATGGGGAGATGATCTCTGGAAACACCGAGAGGGGAGTAAGAACATCAGATGGGGAAGGAAGAAACCAATAAAGGGCGAGTTTTCAAGCAAGTTAGCACTACTGGCAACTGAAGCTCAATCCTGCTGGGGACCTCTGGGGGGCAGTATCGAGCACACCCCTCAGAGTTCTCCCGCCCAAGCCAGGGCAGGGAGTGGGGTCCTTATGCACCGACTCCTATCAGTCCTTACTTGTGGGCTGTTCTGGGGACCACTTATTCCTTGGCACTTCCAGGTGCTGTGCAGACAGGCAGAGAGAGCTTTGCTGGTCGAAGAAAACCCTCAGGCAAGGAGTTGGGTTCTGACAGTCGGAAGTGGGTAGTCATGCATGGAAATGGTATATTTTTAGTCCCAGACACATCCCTAGATCCTTACAAGTATCATCACTTTCATCCTCAGAAGATCCTTTTTAAAGATGAGGAAAGAGAGTCCCAGAGTAGTCACTAACAGCTGTAAGTTGAGTCTCATTTCGCCAGAGGGATCAGCCAGAAGACAGGAGACTGGTCCTTGCAGGGCATCAGCAGCACTCAGAAACTTCCAGCCCCAAGAGTCCCCTGTAGTCAGAGGGGATGAAGGCAGACAGAAAGAACTCTTGCGAGAACCACGGTAATGGCCGCCATGTTTAACCTCCTGGGTAATAACGTGTCACCAAAGACAAAATTAGGAAAGACAGTGGAAACCCGACTCTTGTAAGTCGGTGGGACTGAGTGATTGTCATTCTGAGATTCTGAAGGAAATGAAGCATGTAAATGGCACTGAGGTAGACAGAGATGAGAAACTTACTCCTGAGGATGAGTAGAGTGTCACGCTAGTGAGTTCGCTTTGGGTGGCTCATCTCGGGGCTGTCCTACTAGGTGCCAAGCTGCACAGCTCATCTCACTCCTGGGAAGACCAGGGAAATATCGAAGGGCCAGGTGCTGCCAAGAGAACGCTGAGCTTTCTCAGCCACACCAAGGACGAAAATAAAGGAAATTAATGTATTGATGCTGTTAGAAGGCAAAGAATTGGTTTTGAAGAATTGGAGCGCATGGCTGGGAAAAGATGGACCAGAAACCCTGGAAAGCTCAGTTAATGCGAAACAAATTATTAATCATTAACAGTAGTTGGAAAACAGGCTTGTGCAGGCAGATGAAAGGGAGCAGGGCTGGGAAGTCTGTAGAGAGGGAGACACTCCATCGTCTTTAAGTATGTGAGAGGTGACTGGTTCTTCTCTTGTAATTTGGTGACGATCACTGAGGCAGTGGAGCGGGGGAGGGCTGGGTGAAGAGGGAAAGGTGATTCTATCAAAATACCTGAGGAGCTTTTTCAAAATACAGGTGACTCGTGCTACCTGGAACTTTGGCAGATCTCTCAGGATGTCTATCTCATGCTTGCTCTGGTATCTGATATCTTTCGTCCTGTAGTCTCGTCAAAACTGCCATTTTCATGTCCTGAGAGTGGGCCTCACCAAACCCCCTCCTGCTGGCTTCCACAAAAAAAACAAAGGGCTTCCAGAAAGTTCTTTCTCCCCCATGGCCCCTCTCACCAACACCCAGGCGAGACTGTGGAGGCCCCAGAACAAGACCAGGTTGGCCTCACGCATCTTTGTCCCTCCCGGCCCTCGTACACAGTCAGACACTAGATAGTTGAATGGATGATGCATATCCCCAACCTAACCAGGATGACCACTTCCAGAAATTTCCTCAAAAGCAGGGAGATGACCAAAGGCACCATGGCCTTTCGTCAGGTGGAAAGGGTCAAAGGTGAAATGCCCAGGAGACTTGGCCTCTTAAAGGAAACGTCAGTCCTTTCAGTCACAAGAGGCAGAGGCGGCAGCGAACTGGGGCCGGCTGTGCTGTGACGGGACTCCCGGGGGTGCCATGGCAGCCCCAGCTCCGGGGGCTGATGTGGCAGCTGTGGCTTTCGTAGCTGTCACGGCTGTCGTACGATCTCAGCTCCCTCAGGAAGGGGCTGCTGAGGAAGATCCCAGGCAGGCTGCCCTTGTCTTGGGCCCCGGGTGATTTATGACCACATCTACACACACACACTCGCTCATCCTGTCCACAGACTGAATCCAGGCTGAGGCCCATAAAATAGGCAACAGCTATTGGCAAATTCATTAATTAGGATTCTGTTTGTACTTTTATTGTGAAGGAAAATCATTTGTCAGCTTAAAGTCAGACCCAGTGCCTGATGAGAACTGTTATTCTAAGACGGTATTGACTGACCACTCTACGTGGCATTCCCTCGCTCTCCCATCTCCGCTGTCCCAGCCCATCCTCATCCTGGGCTGAGGAAGCCTCCTGCCCCTCTGGGTGGGCCTACCCCCTTCTTCCCTGCCAACTGAAACCCGATTTTGTCCAGGGAAAGGGCATTCAATAGGCGTCAAGGGCGACTGGCCCCCTCCCAGCCCCAGAGGGTGAAACTTGATAAGCTAAAGCCAGTCGTGGCGACTCCATTTCCTGTGCCAGCGACACAGTCCTGACCGACGGGTGTGAGAGCAAGTCTGCGAGGCTTCTTTTACAAGGGCTCAAAGAAGGAACATTCTCTTGTCAAGCCTTTGACTTGTGTTAGAATGTGACACCTGGAACCAAGAAGTCCTCTTGGGAACATGAGGAGGCAAGACAGAGGACCAACAACAGCGTGTTGAGGACGGCGGAGCAAAAAGGCAGAAGGGACCTGGTCTTCAAAGCCATCCACAAGCAGTGAATTAACCAACCCACGGATTGCCCTGCCTCCGGGCTTCCGGGTCACAGGAGGTGATAATCGCCCTATTGTCTATGCCACTTTGAGTGAGCTTTTTGTTATTAGAACTGAAAGCATTGACTATCGCTGCCAACATCCTGCTACCTTATATTATAACCAGCTAAAACAAAAATGACTTCCAGAATGATGCCCATTCCAAGAGCAGGTAACGGCCCTGCTCCGGACAGTGTATGTGACTGTCCAACTTCAGACACACCCTAGACTCCAGTCTCCTTGCCTTTGTTGGGAAAGAGCCAAAAGCCTCCCACTTTCTCAACAGCATCTTGCTATCACTGATGGAAACCACCCTCCTCACCAAAAAAATCAAGACACTTTAGAGTTTGCAAAGACAATACACACACACACTTACACACATAATCATCTCATATGCGGATATCTTTCCTATGGATTGACTTGTGTCCGCCCTCAAAAAATTCATATACTGAAGCCCTAATAGTCATAATGAGACTGCATTAAGAAATAGAGTTGCTGTAAATGTAATGAATTAAGGTGAGGTCATCCTGGAGTAGGGCGGGCCCTAATCCAATAGGACCCAGTGAAAAGGGGAAGTGTGGACACAGACATGTACACAGGGAAATGCCGCGTGCAGACTGGAGTTATGCTGCACAAGCCAAGGGACTACCAGAAGCTGAGAGAGACCTGAAACAGAGCCTTCCCTAGCGCCTTCAGAGGGAGCGTGGCCCTGCTGACACCTTGATCTCAGACTTCTAGCCTCCAGATCTGTGAGACCATACATTTCTGGTGTTTTAAGCCCCGCAGTTTGTTGTAATTTGTTATAGCAGCCTTAAGAAATTAATCCAGTCTCTTAGATGAGTGTCAGGGCTGCTGGGATGGGCAGAGGTAGAGTTCACCTATGGGGGCCAATAAAGCCAAGGCCATACCTTTCGGAAGGAGCCCAGGTCTTCCCTAAATTGTTAAGTGCCTCCTAGGGCCCTCAGACACCGAGTCAGCTGGACAGGCCAGCTGGGCAGCCGTCCAGAACACCAGTCTGTTAGAGGGTCCAAAATATCGCTGGAATAAATAGAAATACCTAGGGCCGCTGACGCACATTTCCACAAGCTCCCACCAAAGTAAACAGCAGCCTTCTATGGAAATTTAAAAAAACACCCCTGACTGGGGCTGACCCCCTCTTTGGGTATTTCTTGTCATATGTGTATAGAGTTGCGATCACTGAAATTCTGCAACCAAATAAAGCATGGCAGAACTTTCCTACTTATCGCAAACAATACTTCATTTTATCATATAATTTGTAAACCCTTCAATATGCTTCTGCCACCAAATTGTCTGACTTGAGAAACTGCCAAAGGAAACTGATGTGAGTTAAAGAACTACAAAAAGCGTAAGAGATGTTTGCCATATTTTAGCCCATTAATTTTTTCTACAGCCAGGGGAGGTAAATTAGAGAGTAAATCTGTCTGCATAAAACGTTTTAATTAATAAGTTTGGCAGAGTATGCTTCTAAGCCCACAGCATCCTTGGTCCCCTTTCTCCGTGTGAAGAGAATCAGCTCTTGTGGCTGGGCACGTGGCCACCCCGAATAAAGACTCTAATTCCCAGATCTCAGAGCTAGGAGTGACCACGTAGATGAGTTCTGGCCAATGAGATACATTCAGAAATATCATGTGACAGTTCTGGGAAGCCTCTGCTGTTTCTTCTTCATCCTTTAGGATCAGAATGCAGCTGTAAGAGTCATCTTGGACCACGAGGTGACCTGGGCATGGGAGGCCACGCATGGCAGAACAGCAAGATAAAGAAGTGTGGGTTCCTAAAGACTCCATAGAACAGAGCTTCCCCGTCTGGTGTAGACCACTAGTGAGAGGGGAATCTGTTTTTTCCCAATATGAAGGGGCACCAAATTATTCCCCCGTGCGGAGTGCTGTTGAATCTTGACGCGGCCTTGACCAGAGAAAGCATGCTCTCTCTCTTGGATTAGCCTCCATGAAGGGACTGCTGGGTGGTAGGTGGCATGATGGTGACCCTGTGAAGAAAGAGACCAGGCGTTGGAAAGGGCAAGATCCCAAGTCCTGTGTGAATGGGAAGAAAGCTGGGAGCCGCAGTCGTGGTTTTCCAGCATGGCTACAAATCCTTTGACCTTCCTCCCCTCAAGAGGTAGAATCCAATCTCTTCCCCTTGGATGTGGGCCAGCCTTAGTGATGGCTTCTAACAGAATCTGGTGGAAGTGACACTGGGTGATTTCCAAGGCTGGGTTGTAAGAGGTGTAATGGCGCCCACATGGCTCTCTCTCTTGGAGCACTGGCCCAGGGAACCCAGCTGCCACGCTGTGAGGAAGCCAAGAGCCTCTTGGAGAGGCCACACATAGGTGTTCGATCTACAATCTAACTGATGTTTCAGCCTGCGACCCGCATTAACACCAGACTTATGAGTGAGAGAGCCTTCAGACACTCCACCCCCAGCTTCGAGCCACCCCAGCTGACACCAAGTGGAGCAGAGATGAGCTGTCCCTCCTGAGCCCTGCCCAAATTGTGTATTCATGAGTAAAATTAATGTCATTATTTCAAGCCACTAAGTTTGGGGATGCTTTGTTATATAGCAAGAGATCATTGCAACAGTCACCTGCTCTGCCCCACAAGCATGCATGCCAGCATATGTGAGTCCCCTGCAACCATACAGGCTTCTGGAAAGTTCCAATTTCATTGCAGTGGGCTCCTGAGAAAAAAGCAGGAGTCCTGGGCCACACCTGGGATAGAGGGCTAAAGGGACCACAGTCTGGTGATGTCAAGTGTCCAAAATGAGAGCGATCAGGATGGAGGGAGCCAGCAGCCCCTCCCCGCCCGGCAGCTCTAATCTGAGAGTGTGTGTAGGCTTGTGTGTGCACACAAGTGCACTTACACCCACACCCACAGAGACAAGGGAGAAGATGAACCCCAGTCTGGAGTCCCACCCCCACGGCCCACATGCAGCACTCCTCAGCCCTCATCTTGCCACCTGAAGCTTCTCCTTCTAGAGCCACCTGAGAGGGCCTGGGTGTCACTTCCCTAAGGTCAGCGGCATTACCCAGGTAGACACATTTCTGGGAGGATTTCTCAAAATGAATCCCTGAGCCACATTGAATGAAACTCTCAGCATTAAGAGAGGGATGAGACGGTGCCTGAGAGACCTCCCTGGTGGGAGACTCTCTACAACTCTCTGCTAAGAGTTAAAGGCCCCTCCCCACTATGGCTGGAATTGTGTCCCTCCCCCCACCACCCCAAATTCATATGTGGAAGCCCTGAACCCTCATGTGATCATATTTGGAAATTGGGCCTTCAGGGAGGTAAGTGAGGTCAAATGAGGTCATGAGGGTGGGGCCCTGATCCAACAGGATAAGCATACGGAGAGGAAGAGACACCAGAGAGCTTACTTAATCTTTCCACGTATGCACAGAAGAAAGGCCATGTGAAAACACAGCAAGAAGGTGACTGTCTTCAGGCTAAGGAGTGAGACCTCAGGAGAAGCCAATTCTAGTTGATCTGGGACATCCAGCCTCCAGAACTGTGACAAAATAAATGTCTGTTGGTTAAGCCATCCAGCCTGTGGCATTTGGTTATAGCGGCCCAGGCAGACTAAGACATTTCCTGAGAGAAACAAAGAGGGAAGGACTGTGAGACTACAAGGCCCTTGTAGCTTGGCTGTTGGTGGCACAGGGAAGGGGTTTCTCCTGATACATCCTCGGCGGCACAGTCCGATGCAGGGGTCCCCGGCCGGCAGCATGACTGGAGGGACGTTTGCTGGGAAAGCCCCATCCTTACATCTTTCCCCTGAAATTACCCCTGATCTTAAGCATTCTCTCTCCACACAGTCCTGTGGTCAGACGTGAACTCTCCCAGAGGAACGCCACGCCCTCCCTGTGCACATGTTTGTCTGCTGGGCAGCAGGAGCTAGGGGCGGCTGGGAGATCCCTCTGGCCAGGACTCTGGGGAGACCTCTGAAAACAACTGCCTGACTTCCCCTGCATCTTTCCCCGAAGCCAGTAGCCTGGCAGTCTCTCCTCAGCTCAGAATGAGCCCACCCACCTCTCTTCCAGCAGCCCTGCTGGCCTGGCAATTCCTGCTGCTCTGCAGCTGCCAACATCTGTCAGCCTTCCCTCCAGGCTGCCTTTGTGCTTTGAATGTAAGTGTATTTATGACCGATTACCCACCCTCCCCCCAACCCCACCCCATTCCTTTACAGGGGGAAAGGAAGGCTGAATCTGTACTGCGGGGCTGAAAGATCCCTTCACCTCCCCACCCCATCTCATCCAGCCTTCTGGTTGTTTCCTCTAGCTCCCCCTTAAGGGCCCCATGCAGGGACCCCTACGCCACCAGGCTGCCATCTGCCCTACTTGCACACCAGCCCAGCAGAGCTGCACTGCGACCAACACAGACGAGCTGGCAGAGCTCCAAGACTTCCGGGTTAGGACCCCGGCTTGCAACGTGTTACTAAGCAATCCTTCGTTAGGCGTTCATTCAGCAGATTCTCAATCAATATTCGTCTCACAGGCATGGGCCCAGCCCGGTGCTAGGTGCAAACGGAGCAAGGTATGCGGGGTCCCTGCTTTCTTCTTCGGGGGGAGAGAGACAGGCGGCAAACAAATGAGCAAGTGGCAGATGGCGGTTAATCATACTCTAAGAACCAAAACCAGGTGCTGTGGTGGAGCGACTGGGGAGCTCCTTTAGGTGGGTGGCCAGGTAAGGACTCCTCCTTCAGGGGATCTGTAAACTGAGATCCGAAAGACATGAAGAAGCCAGCCACGTAATCACTGGATGGAAGGGCATTCCAGGAAGAGGGAACAGCCAGTACGAAAGCCCTGAGGTGGATACGAGCTTGATGTGTTCTAGGATGAACGGGAAGGCCAGTGTGCCAGCAATTCCCAGAAAGGCAATAGGAGATGACAGCACAGATCTCAACAGGGGCCAAGACACAGGGTTGCGGACACCAAGGTAAGGAGCTGGGCTTTCAACTGAGGTTAGAGAGGGGAGGTGACCTAATCAGATTTCTAGTTTTTAGAAGATTGCTCTGCCCATGAGATACCTATTAATTATAAAGGGGGCATCGTAACAAAAATCTGGCAGACAGCACCTTCACCAAGTGATCAAAGTGAACATCACCAGTAAGGGATTAAATGGACATCACATGCCTCCCGATATGCCACACTGAGCAGGACACACGTCACCTCGGTGGGGTTTCTGCCAAACATGCAGAACCTGAATCTAGTCAGGAAAACATCAGACGAAACCAACTAAGGGACGGTCTACAAAGTCACCAGCCTGTGCTCTTCAGAAGCATTCATGAAACAAAAAACAAAGACAGACTAAGGGACCATGCCAGATTAAAGGAGATTAAAGAGACGTGACAACGGAATACAATATGTGATTCTAGATCGGCTCTTGGGCCAGAAAAAAAAAATTTATTTCCTTTGCTATAAAGAACATGAGTGGGACAACTAACGAGATTTGAATAAGATCTGTCAATCAAGAAATAGCATTGTATCAGTGCTCATCTCCTGATTTTGATAAATTAGATTGTGATCATTTTAAGAGAATGTCCTTGTTTTGTTTTTGCTGTATGTTTTAGGAAATACACTCTGAAATACTTAGGGACAAAGGAGCACCACATCTGCAAATTAATCTCAAAAGTTTCAGGGGGGAAAAAAGTGTGTGTGGAGAGAAAAAGAGCTTGAAAATTGGTAAAATGTTAATATTTGGGGAAGGAGGGACTGGCTGCAGCCGCAGCGGCCACATCGCTTGCAACCCAGAGCATCCTTCACTGTCTGACAGCCCATTGGCCGGCCTCAGCCCCTCAGGAAATAAGGCTCTCTGGGCCTCAGCAGACCTTGACAAAGATCCTTTTGACCCAAGCTAGGGCAGGTTCTGGAAGAATCAAGGATCAGGCTTCCTCAGGGGCCCACCCCTTGGGGCCTGGTGCGGGAGTGGGGGTGGGGCAGGGAGCCAACGAGGCCCATCTAAACCAGCAGGGGGTCCTCGGCACATCAGGCACCGCATTCATTAAACAGGGGCTAGCCGCAGGGCTCATCCGACAGGGCGCCTCCAGACACCGAGTTCCCCCGCAGGTGGACCGGTAAGTCTCAGCCCCGAGCACTCGGGCTGCCCGGTGGTCTGATGATTCTGAGCAAATGTGCTGTTGCCTGCTGCCCTCCTTTATCGCGCACAGAAGCAGACAGCGCTGTCGGGAAGGACAAGGGAGGCTTACACATCCCACATTTGCTGCTCGTTCCCGTTTAGCAGTTCACAATTTGACACCTGCAGCCCGCTTTGCTGGATTAGAGGCATTTGCGGCCTGCAGGAAAAGGAAGCTCAAATGTAGACGTGGTGATAGATTGTTATCAGCAGGTCCCTAGGAGAGCCTGGTCCTTTATCCTTGCAAAGCCTTTCACGGACACGGCCGAGGCGTGGTGACTCAGAATCGGGAGCAGCCGGGCCATGGGTCTGGGTGGCAAGGTCGGCCTGTGTGTCAGGCCCCGCCCCTGGCACCCGGCCAGCTGGAAGGCTGGGAGGCTGGAGGTTTGCAGGCTCATAAAAAGAAAACGTCTGCTCCTCCACCAGACAAGAATGCGCCGGGTTCAGCAGGGAAAGGAGGGCCCTGCTGGTGCCGCGACTTTCACGCCCAAGGCAGTGTCATCCTTCAGATCAGGAGGCTGGCGAAGATCTGCTGGTTCTTCAGGGCAGATGTCACAGCACAGACAGGGGAGGACTACGCCACTGGTCTCCTTGCAGGGATCCCAGTAGCAGGTGAGGAAACTGGGGCACCAGGATATGCAATGACTTAGCCTGAGACCACCACTAATAACTGCTCCCCCACCCCTGCTTCCCAACGTTAGCAAGACCTCTGGGAAACTCAGGGACATAGAGCAATGATGACCTTCACTTTCCAAGTTAGCCTGCCCCTGAGGCTTTAGCGCTCACAAGTTTAGCCCGGGCTGGGGCAAGCTTATGATGATTTTTCTCTTTTTCAGAATCTCTCCCTCTGACTTGAAATGGCATTGCATCAAGCAGGGTGTCTCAAAACTATCTATAAATGTAGGACCTGTCTTGTTTGCGTTTGTTTGCTTGTTAATTAATTTCAATCCGTCACGGATGGATACTTTTGTAAAGTACAATAAAAATGATTTGCTGGGGAAAATGAAATGAAAAAAGAAATACAAGCCCCAGCTTTTATCATTAGATTCAACAGACTACAACACACTCTGTCAAGCTGCTAGCAAAGTTTCCAAACTCTCGCCCCCAGTTTCTGTACTGAGCTCACAGTGGACAGGTGCCAGTTTGTGGACTGGCACTAGCCCATGGAGTGCACTTTGAGTGTCGGCGGTGAAGAGTCAAGGTCAAAGCGTGTGGGTTCTAAAGTCACCTCTGTCGTTAACTGGCTGCATGGCTTCCCCTTCTGAGCCACCACCTTCACTCGCACACAGACAGACCCACAAATCAACTCACATTACGTACAGTCAGAGGAGCGAAGAAAGATGCTGGTTCTTCTCTTTGTCCACAGCCGAACCATTCCTTCTCAGCATCACCGGACAGAGTGCAGTAACGAGATTTCGGCTGTATCCAGGAGAAAGAATGCAATGTGTCCTCTTAGGCAAATTCCCGGTCTCTTTCAGATTTCCACCTCGCTGCCCCTCTCTTCTGCGGGATGGCGTTTGGGTACATGGGGGTGGAGAATGGAACTCATGCCTATGCTTCTCACGGAAATACCCTGGGGAGATTGTTAAAATGCAGGTGCTGGGTCAGCAGGTCTGGGGTGGGGCCAGAGGCTCTGTGTTCCTACCAAGCTCCCAGGTGGCCTGAGGCTGCTGCTCCCGAGACCACACTCTGAATAGCTTGTGAAGGGCTTAGAGCTCTCATGAGGGAGAAGCATCAGGTCCTAGGAGGCTCCCTCCCACTGAAGTCTGAACCTGGAGAACCCCAGGTCCAACTCTCTGGGTGAAGTCCCAGCCCCATTGCCCCAGCCAGCTCTGCCTCCCCTCAGCGCTCATTGGTGCCATGGAACCTTGAAGACTCTGTGATGACCCCCATCTGGACCCTGGTCTAGGCCCACTGGCCCTCCACACAGCTACCTGCCACTGGGGGATCCGCCGACTACCATTGCCGGCCCCCAGGAACCAAGGGCAGCTCCACCCACTGCTCCATGCCACTCTCCGAGTTTTCATCCAGAGTCCACCAGATGAGTGTGGGGTGCAGCCTCCAAACTCTCCTCCCAGAGCCCCCAATCCAACCAGGGGCAAACATGCCCCTTCACTTCTCAAATGTACCTCTCTCCGGCCAGATCCCAGAGTGGGTGACCAGAGCTCCCCTGGATTGCTACTGCCACCTCCAGCCCCCATCCTGCCACCGTCCTCCCAAAGTAGAGGGAATAGCCTCTGTCCATTCCTCTTGCTGTCTGGTTGACGCTTCCCTTTCAACACAAAGTCGAAACTAAAGGAACGTTCTCTCGGACAATGCCTGACTTCCACCTCATTTCTTCCCTGTGGATTCAGACATAGTCTAATTTGACCAAAGCCGAACAATAGCTTCCTGGGTGAGCTGTTGTTGCCATCCCCTGATGCTCTGGAAACTGGAGACCCACTGAAAATCCACATGAAGATACTGCCCCCAAATGATCCCAGCTTCATAGGAAATAGCGGCATCCCTCTCACAAGACCCAAGACTACAAAAAGGCCATTCTCTCGGCAACTTGGAACCAGAGCACACTTCCTAGGGAGGCCTGCAGCTGGGGCGTCAGATGCCCCCACCTCCCCACAGGGAATGAGTGAGCACCTCCTGGGAGCCAGGCATCTGCGGGGGACTGGGCTGTCAAGGTCGTGCTTTCACAGCACTCACAAGCTTAGGATGATGACAGACAGCATCACCTCCTGTGGTGGGCGCTTTGACACTCCTCCCTGGTCCCCCTTTGAGGGTCTGCTCCGACCCGTTCTAGGCAGGGTCTGGTTCAGGGGCTGAGAGCCTCCGGGCCGAGGCAGCACCATCCCCGGGCAGCCCACACCCACTGACTGATGGCTGCAGGGTATCCCCTGGGGACCACCCTGACAGGCCCTGGAGCTCCAGAGCGCCCTCTGGGCTTGGCCAAGGCTGCGCTTGGTCCAGACCGCAGCTCAGCTCCTCCATCTGGCCACGCCCACTCCTGCTTCCTTCCTCCCCCTTCCTTGGGAGTGGATCCCAAGGGCCTTCCTTAATAAACACCCTGCATGCTAAACTCCATCTCAGAGTCAGTTTCTCAGAGAACCGTACCCTCATTGCCCTCAATGCCTAGGAGATGAGGAGACAGGGAGATAGGAAAGCAGCCCGTAGCTCTCCCAGGGCCCGTGCTGAGAGAGTAGGGCCACAAGGCTGGGCCTGGAGAGGACCCTGCCCCTTCCACCACAGCTGCCAGAGTAAATGGAAGCCGCCCGTCAGGAAGGCAGGCCTCTGCTCCCTGCTTCTCCTTGGAGCCAAGCAGCGGGAATAGCACCTGCTGGGTGGGAGCCTGGGGGAGCCTGACTGAGGAAACTGCAGGAGAGGCAGGGATCGGGGTGGAACCAACACCCACAGGGCAGAGCAGGGAGAGGTGGCACAGTGCAGGGAGGGGACACCAGCCTGGCCATCAGGAGACACGAGTCTCCTCCCATCCATGCTAGGCTGGGTGACACCGAACAGCTCTCTCCTCTCTCCAGGCCTGACCCCTCACCTGTCAGATAAAGGAGTGTACACCTGTGATTCGGGTGGCCTTTGAGGGCTTCTGGCTCTGAAATTCCGGCCTCATGCGAGGCTGCGTTTATGACCCCGGGCCTCGTGCGTGCGGCCCAGAGAACTGAGAAAACACAGCAGAATTTACCATGGCAGGTGGCCCCTCTCCTTTGCACACAGATCAGAGGAAGTCTGGTTGTTAACAGTGGAATTATCCCTCTGTAAAAAAAAAAAAAAATACATTGAAGTCCTGCCGCCTCCCAAGGACTTCAGAATGTGACTGTATTTGAGATAGGGCCCTTACTGAGGTGATTCAGGTAAAATGAGGTCACGTGGGTGGGCCCCAGTCCAATCTGACTGGAGTCCTTATTGGATGAGGAGATTAGGACACAGATACACACAGAGGGAAAACCATGTGAAGACACAGGGGGGAGACGGCTGTCTGCAAGCCATGGACAGAGGACTCCGAAGAAACCAACCCTGCTGGGACTTTGATCTCAGACTTCCAGCCTCCAGAACCAGGAGGCAGCACATTTCTGTAGGTCTAAGCCACCCAGTCTGTGGCCCTTGTTACGCCAGCCTGAGCGAACTCATAACACTGGTCGATTAAATGTATAGGAAGTTCCAAACCTAGCCCTGGAAGGCTTTGCTCCGTATGGGGAGGCCCAGGCGCTGTTGAGGGGTTCCTGGCTGATCATCTGTGGCTGGTGCGCTTGGGCTCCGGGCCAGGCAAGCCTCCTGCTCACCGCTCAGCCGGCTCTGGGAGGGCTGCACGGGAAAGGAAGGCACGTGCTGGCTGCAAAGCCAAGAGCTGCTGGCTGGGGCCTTGACAGTGTGGCTGGCAACCCCACCCCATGTATAGTCAAGGCCTAGGTGTTCCACACCAGGAAGGGGAGGAGAGAGGATGTTCTGACCAGCTGCCAGCCCCTGCCACTCTCTGCATCTGTTTCCTTACCTCTGAGGAAAGGTTTCCCTGTTCCCATGTGCGTGTGGCTCGTCACTCACTGTGGAATAGAATCAGAGATAGAAAAGGCCGCCTCACAGCCTGCAAGCTCGGGAGAGCCCACAACCCTACCATGGCCTGCTTTACCCACTCCAGGCACCTCAGGGTGTCTCAGGGCAGAGGCCCAGGCCTGCTCCCAGTGACCCAAGAGCCAACTCTGCTTCGGAAAGGCCCTACTCTAAATATTTTCTCTCCAGGTTTGACTGGAGACGGGCACAGCCGTGCAGGGGGCTTGGAGAGTGGACCAGGTCGGCCAAGACCTGCCTGATGACTGTCTTTGTGAGGAAAACCCAGGGAGCAGGGCTGGCCCACTCCCAGGCAGCAAGGGGACAGGCCCACCCTCCCCTTCCTGGGTTCGAGCCAGGGCACCCACTGTGGCTGGGGAGTTCTGGACCCAGGCAGACCCCAGAAAACAGCCCGCAGCTCCAATCAGCCGCCATGTGTTTATTTTCACAGCTGCTCCTCCCGCTCGGCTGTTCCAGTGAGCAAAGGAATCTGTTTGTCTGCGAAAAAGAATGTGGCAGAGAGACGGGAGGCGGCCCCGGGCAGCCCAGGCAGCCTGAGCTGCGACAGAGCTCGCCAAAACCAGCCAGACACCCAGGAGAGTCACCCAAAGGCCTAGAGGCCAAGGTCACAGACTCGGAGACACCCTCCACCTCCGGGGCCCAGGGCTTTGCCCAGAATCCTCAGGGCAGGTGCCAGGCTGGCGGCCTCCGTGCACGGAACAGGGACCCACCCTCCTGCGGTATTTTATTTGCTTCTTTCTGACTTACAGACAAACCCCCACCCCTACCACACACACACACACACACACACACACACACACACACACACACACACATACACACACACACACACACCCCACTCTGACAAGGTCAGTCAGCTGTGTGTACGAGGGACAAACACGTAGGACTGAAAGCGAACACGTTAACAGCCAGGCCTGCAGTGGGCCTGGAGATGAAGAAAGAGAGGGGGTGAGGGGCACCCCAGCCCCAAAGCCAGCTTAGTCTCAGCCCAGCCAAGGGAGGCCACCTGACACACTGGAGGTCCAGCTGCAGCCTCCAGACCTGTCAGCCTTGCTCCGGAGCATTCTGGGCAGGCCAGGGGGAGTCCAAGGAAGGCCAGCCCAAAGTCACTCTTGTTTGGGTGGTTTTGGCCACAGGGACACCTGGGACCCCAAAACAGGGGCTCTGTCCCTCCAGGCACTCTTCATACCCATTCCCACTCGTACCCCTCACCAGCCCCTTGGGCTGACCAAGAAGTCCTGAGGGTGGAAGGGAGACACAGCTTTCAGCTAAATTTTCTGGATTACAGACCCCAAGTGGTCAGATTTAGGTTGGAAAATTCCCCACTGTCGTGATCTGGCTTAAGTTGAACCTCTCAGAGGCACAGGAATAGAATATATAATAATTAATCCTCCCTCTAAATCTTCCCTGGTCAGGTAAATTGTCCAGATGCAGCTGACCTCCTCCCCAGGTCAGCCTCCTCACCCCTGAAAGGCTCTGGGAGATTGAGGGATTTGCCCAAGGACACAGAGCAAGAGCAACCAAGGGGAGGTGTCTTAGGCTGGGCTCTTCCAGAAGCAATGCCTGAGACAAGGATTTGGAACCAAGTGGTTGATTAGGGAGTGAGGAAGTGAGGCAGAGAAGGGAAGCAGGCAGTAAGGGAGGTGCTGTCAAGCCAGTCCCCAGAGTGAGACACACTGGGGGTCAGTCCGCTGGGCTTCTCTGAGCCACCCTGTATAAGACGCCCCCACGTTACCCCACCTGGTGAGTGGAAAGCTGGAGCATCCTCTAGTTCCGATGCTTCAGTGCCTCATTGCCTAAGAGATGCTCCCAGAGGCATTGCCCTCAGGTGGGGGTCTCATGCCCTTAGGAAATGTTCCAGACTGGTGAATGCCAACGAAATTTGGGCCAAGCACCAGGAGCATCTGCTACAGAAGTTGACCACAGTTCTGTGTGAATCCAGGGTCTTAATGGGTTCCCTGCACCGGCTGCCCCTCCTGGCACCTGAAGACTAGAATTTTCAAGGTCCTCCAGCTGGTTTGTGATGAAGCCAGCCTACCGGGAATTGAGGTGGTGGGGATGGGGACAGGATGGGGTAGAAACAGCCACCCCATGCACGCGTGTACACACACATGCACACACAAACACACGTGCACACATCCATACCAGGGTGTACCACTAGAATGGTGTTGTTCTTCTGTGCTAGCTTCAGAACGGGGGCACCCTTGAGAATCTCTGATGCCACACAGAGTAGATAAGTGGGGACCCTCTCAGAAGGGTCCCACACTTTGGGTGTGGAATTCCCAAAGTGGATCCAATTCCCAACTTATCACTGAGTGACCTTGGGCCCGAGACTGGTTGCTGGATGCTTCAGTGGCTGTAAAATAAGGATGCTAATGCCTGCCTCAATCCCCAAAGGCTTGATCTAAGAGTTAGGAGTAACAGGGTGGCCTTCCTCCCACAGTGCCTGCTCCACGGAAGGGGTAGTTGGCCATATTTTTTTCTCATTGAGGGAAAATTCACATAACATAAAAATTCACCATTGCAAAGTGTGCAATTCAGTGGCATTAAGTATATTTACAATGATGTGCAACCATCACCACGATCTAATTGTAGAATATTTTATTACCCCAAAAGAAATTCTGTACCCATTCAGCAGCCCCCCTACCCCATTCTCCGCCCTGGCAACCACTGATCTACTTTCTATCTCTGTAGACTTGCCCATTCTAGATATTTCGTAGAAATGAAATCATTTAATATGTGGCCTTTGGTGTCTGGTTTTTTTTCACTTAGCACAGTGTCTTCGAGGTTCATCCCTTTTATGGTGGAAAGCGATCTTACCACGTGGGCAGAGCACATTTTGTTTATCCATTCACCAGCTGATGGACGTTTTGGTTGCTTCTGCTTTTTGACTATTACACATAGTGCTGCTGTGAACATCTGTGTACACTTTTTTGTGTGGATGTACAGTTTCAACCCCTTCCAGTTCCCCCACATCCTCGCCAACACTTGCTATTTTTCTTTAAAAAAAAAAAAACAAAACTGTAGCCATCCAAAGGATGTGAAGTGGTATCTCACTGTGGTTTTGATTTGCATTTCCCTAATGACTAATGATGTTGAGCGTCTTTTCTTGTGCTTATTGGCCCGTATATTTTTTTTTGAGATTCCCAGCAATAATTACCTTGGGATTAAACCAATACACAAGAGTGGGCTGAGGCCATTAGGACTGGCGACTCCAGAATGCCCTGGGCCTCTGTCCCTTGGTCCAGATATCAGAGCCATGAGATGATTTCCAGGGCCTGGAATATGGGGACTGTGTGGTGACAGGAGCAGCGGCCTCCACCGGTGGCCCAGAGACAGAAGAGGAGGGACCTATGTCAGCTAATGTATCTACTTTTTTCCTTCTTTTGAATAAATGTGCAGGATCAAGATGGCCTGTACAAAAGGGATAGAAGTTATTGTCACCACCCCTCTTTAAACCACCCCAAGCTACACATAGTGGTTTTACCACTCTGACCTCTTAAGCGTTGGTTATCATTACAGCATTTTAAATATTTTTGGTAACTGGACATAAAATTGTTTTATATTGCTAGATTACATTCACATAATATATTGATTAAATGTATATATTATATTTTCCCTTTTTTAGTTATCTTTGCTCATTTATTAATATTTTCTCATCACTTCAGATGAGCTGTTTCATAAAAAAAAATCATATCAACCATAGTATTTGTCCTCAGTCTGCTTTCTCTTCATAATATGATTGGAATGTGGTTTGAGTTTTTTATCTTTGTGTGAAGCATCTTTGATTATCTGTGCAGTTAACTTTTACTTTCTTTTTTCTGATTCCTTCCATCACATCCAAACTTAAAAAGTCCTTCCCTGGGGGCAGAACATGGTTTCAAGATGAGATTCTTCAGAGGAAAATGTTCCAGCACCTAAGAAATTGCAAAATCCCTCTGCCAGGTTAGATGACATTGGTTTCTTTCTGTCCCCAAGGTCCTTCCAAGGGAGGGGGGATTGTTTAGCTTCACAGTGAAGAGCTTGGGGTCTGGAGCCAGACTGCTGGGTTTGAATCCCAGCTCTGTCAAGTAGGCGAGGTACTTAATCCTCTGTGCCTCAAATTCCTCATCTCTAAAATGGGGATCATAATGGTACCCCATTCACAGGGTTGTTGAGAGAATTACACGGTACCCTTAGTATATCTGAGTTTATCTAAGTAAAGCTTTTGGATCTGGCCAGGGCTTCAGATCTCCCGTGGCAAGTACAGTGAAAGGATGAGACAGGTCTTCCTTCTGGTCCTGCCCAAAGAGATGGTCGCCGACAGGTCCCAGCCTGGTTCAGCGGGGCAGACAGCCCGCTGGGCTCCCGGGGCTTCTCTGCCAGCTTTTCTTTCTCCTGCCTTCTGTTTGGTTTGATCTGAGGCTGACAGACCACCTGGCCCACTAAACTGGGCCGGTCAGCTCATCCCATCTGCCGGCTTACCTGCCCCGAGCCTGTCATTTGCAAAACAGCCCAGTTTGTGTGGACACTTGGGCTCCACTGCCAAAGCCGCCGCCTTATCCTCTCCGTCCCCACAAGGCGGCTCAGACCCAGGAAATGTAATTGACCTGGAATTAGAAACTTTGTGAACCAGAGGCCCTGGAGAAAGATCTGAGAGGGGCTCCAATGCCTGTGACTTTCAAGTGGGGAAGTCAAGACCCCAGAGAGCGAGTCAGTGGGGAGCGGTGACATGGCCTCAGCCAGGCCAGCCCTGGGGCTGAGTCCCAGAGTATCCTAGCTGTGGAAAACAATGATCCCCATGTTCCTCCATCTGGGGTGGAGTTCAAGTCCCAGAGCTTAAAATGAAATCTCCCCTGACCCTCCCACACCCCAGCCCCCAAATCCCGCAACAAAGTGCCTAATAGTAACAATAGCTGGTGCGGCCATGCCTGGGCTTTGCAGACGGTTCACATGCACTGAGTCATCCTCTTGTGAGGTGCGAAAAGCGAGCATTCTTGCTCCCATTTTACAGAGGAGTCAACTGAGGCCTGAAAGGTGAACACGTAGGTCCAGGTGTGATGGAGTTGGCTCTCAGTCCAAGGGTTCTCCATCTTTAGTGCATCAGAATTTCCTGGAGAGCCTCAGGGGCTGGCCCCATCCCCAGAGTTTCTGATTTAGTGGGTCTCACCTGGGGCCAAGAATTAGCTGTTTCTTTTTTCTTTTCCTCCCCCATCCTTATGGAGGCATAACTGACAAATTTTAAAAGTGTACATATTTCAGGTGTCACACTTGATGTTTTGATGTACGTAGACTTTGTGAAATATCACCACAATCATCATAAGGAAATGAAATCAGTATCCTGGAAGGGAATTCACTTTGCTAACAAGCTTTAGGCTGTTGGTGATGCTTCAGGGCTGGGGTCCACACTTGGAGAACCACTGGCCTAAAACCTTCACACTTCCGGTATACACCCCCCCCCCATTGCGTTAATAAGGAAACGCGTCCAGCAGCTACGGATGGACAGATCTGGGTGTTTTCCAAAGGATCTGTTAATGGCAGCATATCTGAAGCCCAAGACAGGGGCAGCACCTCCAGCTGCGGGGTATTTCACACATCAAGGGAAGGAGCTTGGATGAGAGAGGCTGGGGTGTCCCGGGTTTGGGGCTTGAGCACAGAGGGTTAATTCTGGGTTCCTTCTGGGGAATCCACATGACTGGGAAAGAGGAAGGTGGAATGATTGCTTATATACAGAACCATCAAGGTCTTGGCTGTGTAAAACCCAATCATTACTTCCAGGTAGTAATGCGTTTTAGGCAATGTCTTCTGCTTATGCTCAGCAATGCATGAGTCTCAGAGCGGTGGCCAGAGAAATGGCGAGTCGTCGGATATTGAGCGAGTGATAATGGAATCCAGGAGGTGGAAATTACAAGTCGAAAAGTAAAATCGATGCCCTGACTGTGAAATGACTGAATGCCTGGTGAGGAGCTGTGTAGGGATGCCCCCCTCCTTCCCTCGCTCCGCACCGACCTTTAAGATGCTCACCGGTTCAGAAGTTCCTTGAGGGCAGGGACCATATTTTAATCATGGGTAATCATATCATGTCAGGGCAGAAATGGGCCTTAGAGAGCTTCCAGCCCTGGAATGGCAAATCGGTTTCATTTTGGTGCCAGCTCCGATCGTTTAGCGGTGGCTGCCTGAAGCAGTGGGCTGAGAAGCAGTCTGCCCATCTCTGGGCTCTGTGGGGAGCCGAGCCACGATCAATTAGTGATGCTTACCACGGGCGGGGAGGCGGCACTTTGCACCAATTAGCCACCCCCAGATCTAGTCCTACCTGCCCTGCTGACAGATGAGACAAGAACGGCTCCACAGCCTTGTCTGTGTCCCCAGCGCACTCCCGTCCCCCAGCAGCCACCCCCTACCAGGCAAAGGGGTCTGTGCGTAACATTCAAGGGTCCAGGAACTTGGATGGGGGAAAAAAAAAAAATTCCATCTTCAGTTTTACTAACCTCTGAAATCAAGCACTTCCTTCCATTTATGAACGTAGGCAACAAACCCTAGTCGCGTCAGCAGTCCCTGTGACTGTCACCAGTAGAAACCACAGCTATCTTTACAGCACATCAGAGTTGTTGCCGATATCTCTAACGATTGCTCACACTCCTCACTAGGCTGAAATGAGAACAGTTATTAGATCTGCCACTAAATCTTGCTGTGGAATGCATTACTAAAGAAGCACATATATTACTCCCTCACAAAGTTGTTTTTAAATATTTGGATAATTGCATTTCAGTAGAATTGGTTTCCTCTGTAATCCTATTTTATGCATTTAAATGTGGTATTCTGAGAAGGAGCCCATCGGCTTCACCAGATGGTCCGCCAAAGGTTAAAACCCCCCTGCCACGTTTTGCTGCTGGCAAGTCCCGTGTGCCAGGGCACCTCCCGGCCTCGGCTCCAGTCAAAGGAGTGGACGTGGGCGACACGGACTGTCTTTGGTACCTTGTAGGCTTTGCTGTGACTTGGCGGCAACTGGCAGCTGAGATAGTGCGAATTGGCCGCTCTCCACTCTGGGGAGACAGCTGACCTCGGGGGCTCCCTGGGCTCAGATGCCCAGACAGTGACAGCTCTGGCCCTGGGCCAGGCCTCCCCGGTTTGGCCTTCCACAGCGATGGCCAGTCTGGGTCACAGACACGGCAGCTCAGTGTTTGGCTCCAGCCTTCTTTCTCCTATAGCAACCCGCCCCCCCCTCCCCCGGCTTCGGCCGTGCTGTCCCCCAGGAGCTGAAAGGCAGGCTTCCTGGATCTCTTACTGCTGCGTTGGCTGGCCTGTTTTCTCAGCCTCAGGGCGGGGAGAGAGACAGCCTGGAGATTTCGATCACGGAGCACACGCTACATCACCGGTCTTGTGCTCATCTTGCTGTTTTCCTTTCATTTTCAAAACGCATCTATTCTCTGTCCTTCAGGCATGCAGACGCTGAATGCTCAGCTATTAGTCCCAGAAGACACCTGAAAAAATTGTCTGTTCCACACATCCCGCCCCCGCCCCCCCACCCTTCACTTTACAAACCAGGACACAAGCTGGGAAAGGCAGCGTGACCTGCCCTTATGACACAGACCTGGAACCACCTGGCCAGTCCTTTCCCCAACAACGCACAGCCTCATAAATAATGTAAGATTTTGGCATCTTAACCATCTGTCTCAGGTCAGGGAAGCAAATTGCAAATTCATCTCTATTCAAAATCACCATTTGATGAAGTGGGGGGAATCGGGGCTACTGCCCACTCCCAAGGGGGCTCTGTTCCAGTGGAGCCTCTGTCACTGGCACAGCCGAAGGTTCTGTGCAGAATTCTTGTTTGTTTTTATTTTCAAAGACCCCTTGAGGAATTCTAGAAGTGTAGGATAAGGAGTGGATCCCCCCTCATTTTCCATTAGCATCACAGACAGTGCTTTCCAAATGCTCCTTTGCCCCAGGAATCTTCCCCACTGCCTTTCAGGTCAACTGCCACACCTGAGCTATAAGATCCTTCAGTTAGTAGAGACAGGCAAGGAGCTGTAACAAACATCCCCCAAATCTCCACGGCTTGACAGGACGTGTAAAAGGCTTATTTCTTGCTCTCATCACATTCCAAACAGGCATTTCAGGGGCGGCCTTCCACATGGTGATTCAGGGACCCAGACTCCCCCCACCTTGTGGAAATTAGCACTACCAACTTCAATGTGTGGCTTCCAAAGTCAAAGTAGAACAGGAAGAGAAAATGGGGGCTCCTGGATGAGAGATTTTGATGATTCTGGCACACTATTTCTATCTACTTTCCACAGGCTGGAATTCAGTCACATGGCCCCAACCTAACTTCAAAGAAGACCAGGAAATGTAGTCTAGCTGTGGGCTTCGGAAGATGAGGAAATGGATCTGCTGGGAACAGACTGTTGGCATGGCCATGGCCATTAATGCTAAACCCTTGTATTAGTAAAGGTTCTTTTGCTTGCATGTAATACTAGCTTAAGCGGGGTGGGAAAATCGGATGGAGATGACCAAAAGGATGCTGGATACCCCACAGAATCCAAAGGAAAGTGGATCAAGGAGACTAGGGAGGGGCTGGACAAGGGAGTAGAGGTCATCAGTAGCTTCCCATTCTAGGGGACCCCCCCCCCGGGTTTTGACTTTTTTTCTTTGCTTCATCTATTCATTCAACAAATATTATTGAGCATCTACTAGATGCCAGACCTGGCTTTATTGCAATGAAGCAAGCAGACCACATCCCAGCTCCCATGGAGCTAACATTACGTTCAATTCTCTCTGCACACTGTTTTCTCTCTTCTTTGTGCCCATGTTTCCGAGGACCACTGTGGTCCTTGTGTGGGATGTAACGGTGCTGGCACCACCAGCTCTCCTCTTGTACGACTCTGGAGGGGCCATGTTGGCCTGTGGCTCTTTCAGTTGCCCCCACTTCTTACGTACAAGATATTTGGACAGCTGATTTGTGCCATCACTTGTGAAGGAGGGACTATTAGATAGGGGACTCCTACTTATCATGCAGACCCAGTGTCTTCATTTGGGTTCCCCCAAAAGCAGACCTGGAGACAAAGATTTGGATGTCAGTGGTTCATTTGGAAGGTGAGCCCAGGGATCATTAGCAGGGAAATGAGGAAGCAAGATGGAGAGAGGAGGAAAGGCAATACAAAGGGAGTTTATGAGCTGGTTCCCACTGTAGGCAAGCGGGACTCAAAACCTCTGGGGACCCTATGGGACACGCTTCTTAATTGGCCCACCAGGAGGCAAGGACGACGCTAAGTACCCATCCATCAACTCCTTATTGGTCAATGGTTGAGGGGATTAACCCCCACTGCAGGCTGCCAGTCACAGACGCCCTCAAGAGGAAAGACTTGGGAAGCAATGAGCGGGGCACTAGCAGTTACTGCTCCACCAGGTATCAAAGCTCAGAGCCAAGCTTCTCAAAGTGTGGTCCAGGAACCTCCACTTAGGAATCACCAATGTGACTGACTCATCATGCCTTCCCCCAGCCCTGCAGACCTTCAGCTTCTGAGTAGCTGAGGAGGGGCTGGAATGGACACTTTTTGCACACTCTCTAGCGAAGTGATACCCACCAAAGGTTGTGACCTATTCCTCAAGAAAAGCATCCCAATCTAAAATAAAATGATACAAATGAACTTATTTACAAAACAGAAACAGACCCACAGACATAGAAAACAAGCTTATGGTTACCAGTGGGAAGGGGGAGGAGGGATAAATTAGGAGTTTGGGATTAACATATGCACACTACTGTATATAAAATAGGTAAACAGGGACCTACTGTAGAGCGCAGGGAACTATATTCAATATCTTATAATAACCTATAATGGAAAAGAATATGAAAAAGTATATATATATATAGATAAATAATTGAATCACTTTGCTACACACCTGAAATTATACATTGTCAATCAACTATACATCAATTTAAAAATTAAATTGAATTTTTTTAAAAAAAAGCATCCCCACTCCCACTATGGACAATAAGACTCTCCTGATCTGGTTCCGCTTACCAATCAGGCTCCACCTATCCCTCCCCCGACCCTTGGCAGTGGTGCTGGCCTGGTCCTGCCTCTAAACTCTGACACTTGGTTTTCCCACCACCCAACTGCTCCTCACCGTCCCCCATCTGCCTCACTCTGTTTGGGTATCTACCCCAAATCCCTTCCCCAACTAGCTTGTCGGCAATAAATAGCCTCCACCACCGTCTCCTTACCCAACTCGACTCCTTTCCACGTAAGTTACATGAGACATTCATTCATCTACTTGTTTGTTGCCTGCCTTCCCATTTGATGGACGAATCCTGAGGATGGGAACCTTCACTGCTTTGTTCATCTCTCAACCCTCCATGCCCCAAACTGAAACTAAAACATAGTAGATGCTCAGGAAATCTTGTTAAATGAATCGATCTGGGCACTTCCCCCTGCTTCACAATCTGATGTTAAGAGTCGTCATCTCTTTAGACAAAGCAGAAGAAATTGGACGTGGGGTGTGGGCGGGGGGTGGGAGGGCTCGTCCAAGGCTCTAAAAAAGAAAGCCTTTAAAACTGCTTCCCGCCCCTTCCCATGTACCCTGTCAACCCCCCATGAACTCCTCACCTACCCAGCCACTGACCTCTGGGATTCCCAGGCCAGGCCCCCAAAAAGAGGCAATCGGGAAACCAGGAACCAAGAATCTTGAGTTGAGAAATTGTGGGGGCGGGGGGTGGGGGGAATACCTCTGTAGCCCCAGTCCAAAGTGCACACAATCGGGAATGCATAAATTAGAAGGAATCCATTCTAACCCCACCTGGGCCTCGGTTTCCTCCTCTGTAAAATGGGTGTAATACTTACCTGACAGCACTGTTGTGAGAATTAAGGGAGCTAAAGAAATTCACATAGAAACACACAGCACAGTTCTCTGTGCCCGGTAGCTTTCAATAAACGCTAGCTTAGGACTCTTTTTTTCTGTTATCAGGATGCTTGCGTCACAGTGCCTGGCACACAGGAGGACCTGGGAAACGTGGTCTTGAGCTTGTTTCTGGGGTCTCTTGGGGTTTTGTATACACCAACAATAAAGTGACTATCACCTAAGATGTCCCTTTCACCTTGCAGTCCCCAAGGGCTGGGCTTGGAAAGGCTCTTAGGCAATTGCTGTCACCTCGCGAGGCTGTTTCTTCCATGTCCTTCACCGAGTCCTCACTGAGGAGCTCAAGGAAAATGACAGAAAATTCTCACAGCCTCCATCATTTCCCCCTTGAACCTCGCTACCTCATACTTACTTATCTTCATGAATATTTTTTGACCCTGATCCCTTCACTAGGGATTTTGGGGCCCAGGCACGACCCAACTCTGCCTGGTTTCATTTTGCCCCTTTTCTGGAACCTGCCACCTCAGTCGGGGTGGCCAGCTAAAAGGGGGATTTGGTAAGATCTTGAAGGGGAATGATGATGAGATTTCAGTTGCTTCTCGTGTTTCAACCTCCTTTCTGATCCGGAAGGCGGGGAGGAGGCAGCCCACGTGGGCGACTCGGAAAACAAGCAGAGATAAGAGCTTCTCGACAGGCCGGGCTAGCAGGCCCCTCATTCACACCGCTTCAAAGACAAACACTTTCCGTTTGTCGATTTGTTTTAGGCCTTGCCGAATCTGCAACTCTGTGGCCTTGACTCTAAAAATAAATCTCCTGCAATAATGACGAGGCTGTTGCAAAGAGGAAAGCGTGCAGAGGAGAGACAGAGGGAGGCGAAGCGGAGGGCAGGCGAGAGAGAGAAACTGAATACCCAAACGGGAAGAAGGGATGTGGGGAAATTGCCCTGGCTGCTTCCGACCGGCCGACCACTGACACCCAGCCAGGTCGCCTGCAGAAGCCAACAGCACGGGGCAGGATGCTCCGCCAATTCATTAGAACCCAAACCCGAAGGAGGAGACGGTCCTATCTAGCCATGGTGACCCAGCTTCTAACTGTGGTCCACGCACCGGCAGAGGCGTCAGCATCACTTGCGAACCTTTTAGAAATATACATTTTCCGTCCCCACCCCAGCCCTGCTGAATCCGAATCTGCATTTTAACCAGCTCCCTGGTGACTCGTGGGCACGCTAGAGTTTGAGAAGCAGGCAGAGTCCCTAGTGTTGCACGGAAAGCACCCGATTGTCACTTCTCAGCCCTTCTGATAAACCAGAGGTCAGCCCTTCCCCCACTGAGGGGCTTCCTCTGGGGCCTTCCCTTTGGAGAAAGGAACCTCCCAGCAGGATCCAGCTGGGTTCCTTGTGACCACAGTTCATCTTACTAGAATGCGGCAGCTCCCCACCCACCCCAGAGATAATGAGGAATATCTTTGGCCGGTCCTGTGTTCATCCAACATTCACACAAGGCAGGACGCAGGCTCATTACAGACCCAGTTGCTCCCCG
Organism: Camelus bactrianus; assembly: GCF_048773025.1. Taxonomy (NCBI): domain Eukaryota; kingdom Metazoa; phylum Chordata; class Mammalia; order Artiodactyla; family Camelidae; genus Camelus; species Camelus bactrianus. The sequence continues at coordinate 31,167,460 of NC_133575.1, forward strand.
GGGGCTCTCTGGAATTTGTCATTTGAGTCCTTTTCCTCCAACCCTCATTGTTTTGTTTCTCCTTCCCTGGCTCCTGGCCTGAAATGTTTCCCTGTCTCCTCATCTTTATGAAACTCTATTTCACGGCCTCGGTACGAGATTTTGATACATGCTGACACCCACCTGCATTCTCCCCTCCCCGTAGGCCTCGCTGACATATTTCAACCTTCCTTACTGTTCTCATCAGTTCTGCAAAGAGACCATCCTCTCCTCCTTTCTGCCTCGGCGGTCATAAACTCGGTTATTTAGTGTGGACTCCGTTTCCCTTCGCTCCGGCCCAGGCCGGGCAGGTGAGCAGTCAGGCCGTTGTTTAGATTCCGAGCAGGTGACAAACAGTTATGGTTGCTCTTTGCTGGAATTCTAAATAGTGCCTGTCACTCTTCATTGACTATAAAATGTACAAATGTGAATGATAAGAAAGAACATAACTGTGGCCCATCTTATCAAATTTATTTTAGCTGTGCTTTAAAATCAATTTAATTTGTAAATTATTCATGGCATGGAGCAACTATTACAGACTTGCACTCCCCGAACCTACGCTTTAAAGATTGCACTAACTTTTTCAAGACAGTTTGTGGGGTGTTTTTCTATCATTTTTTATGACGAAGGTAATGCGTGTCTATTTTAGAAGATATGGATACTGCTGATAAGCAAAAATAATTCTTTTATTATTATCACCTCTAATACTATGACCAAGAAATAATCACTGTTAACATGTTAGTATATATTCTTTCAGTCTTTTTTCATTCGAAACACACACAAGTATATTTCTCTCTCTTTTTTTTTTTTTTTTTTTTTTTTTACCGTCATTGCATATGTGCTAGCTTGTCTCCAAAGATGGCCACCATCATCAATTCCTTCTCGTCTTTTCTGGAGACTTCCTGCTCTGGTCCCAGCTCATACCAACTCTCCAGAGCTGATTGTACCCATTTCTTCCCAACTCTGTGGTAGGTGACATCATGTGGATAGCTTGAAATCAACCACGGCGGTAAATGCTATCAATCAGGGCTTTTTTGGCCCCAGACATCCGGTTGTGAAACACTTACCCACGTACCGCTGCGTGTACATATGCCCACGGCCAACTTCATGGGTGTGCAGTCCGAGCAGTCGCACAGGGCCCAGTGATCCAAATGGCTTCGTTGACACAACATTGTAAACTGACTATACAACAAAAAAAAGAAAGAAATTTTAAAAATAAAATAAATTTTAAAATAAATGACTTCACACTTGGTTTAATGCTCTGCTGTCGCCACCTTGAAATTCTTAATAATTTTTTATGTTTGAACTTGTCCTTTAGAAGTGAGGTCTGATGGGATGACAGAGCATCACGTGGCGAGAGGAGAGGCATACAAGATGTGTGGCGGCCATTTCTTGTTGCCCCATTAGCCTTGCTGTTCAGGATGTCCCGTGAGCACAGAATTCTGGTGAAGCCACGATGCATGGGAGTTCAGGGAAGCAAAGTGAGCATGTGATGTGTACACCTGAGTAAGTGGGGGAGCTGACAGCCCTAAGAGGCCACGCTTTCCATTTGAAACAGTATTTGCTCCAAACGCAGAAAGAAAGCAATGGGCGTTTGAAGAAACACAAATGACAGAGGAGCCCTGTCACATTCTCTCTTTCGTGACTTCCCTGTGTTAGTCAACTGCTCCCAATGGTGACGGAGAAGAACAGGGGAAGACAGGACACCCCCGAGTTCCCTTCCCTTCCACTCCCTCCCCCTCCTTACTGACCGCTGAGCAGAAGATGGAGTGTTGGCAAAATGTGCGCGTATCAAGAAGTCAAATAAGAGTCAGGCTATTTGCGTGCAGTTTTTCCACTGTTCTGCTAAGAACAAACTATATATGGGTGTCCAAGCCTTGAAACACAAATAGTGTCATTTCAGCGGTTCTACACAAGAGTTCAATGCTCTTATATTTTCGTTTAAAACTGACATTGCAGGATACATAGATAAATGGCAAATCCATGTTAATAATTTAAATTTTTAATTTTTCTCTACTTAGAACCACATTAAATAGAACATTTACAAACACCATGACAAGTCAAGAGAGAGACCATGGGAGAAAGGGGAAAAGCTAATATATTTCAGTACCTCTAACAGCACTTTTTCCTGATTTTTTGAACAAGGGGCCCTGCATTTTCATTTTGCACTGGGCTCCACATATTGTGCAGTGGAGCCAGCTCTGCCATGCCATTTCCCACTGAGGGGTTGAGTCTATTCCTCTACCTCCTGAATCTAGTCTGGCCCGTGACTGCTTTGACCAGTAGAATTCCATAGAAGTGTGCTTTCTTGGTTGTACACGTCACCTTTAACAGAACCGGAGGTTTCTGTTTCCTGCTTCTTAGAGCCCTGAGCCACCATGAAAGAAGCCCGGGCTGCTTTGCTCAAGAGAGAAGTCATGTGCAAGAGTACTGGGGCACCAGACGTGAGAGTGCAGAAGCCACCTTGAAGGTCCAGCCTAGTCCAGCCTTCAGGTGAGTCCAGCCCCAGTTGCATTCTAAATGCAACCCCACGAGCAACTCCAGGCAAAAACCATCCAGCTGAGTTCTGTCAACCCAAAGAATCATGAGAGATAATAATAAACTGTTATTTAATGCCACTAAGCTTTGGGATGGTTTGTTCAGCAGCAACAGGTAACTACAGCAGTATCCTTCCCCTTTCATAATGTGTGCTTTTAGATCTTAAAGAGAAAATTCTAGATTTTTTTCCCAAGAATCAGAGCACTAAGTGGACAATGTTAGGGTGAGATGCAAACTGCAATGAAGCAGGAGAGTATGATCTCAAAGTTTAGCATGCTGGAGATTCATGGGGGGCAAGGGGATTGGGGACACATTAGAAATGCAGCTCTTCTGCCTCCAGCCCCCCAGATTAGGATTCAGTAAATCTGGGGTGTGGCCAAGGCATCTGTACTTTTCCAAGCTCCTCCGCCCCGGCCACCACCAAGTTTTGAAGGAGGCTTTTGGTGGGCTGCAGTCTGCAAAACGCTGCTTCAGGGGAGGATTAATCCACAGTGGAAACGGGCTGTTGATTTCAGTCAGAAGATTCTCACAGCCCCCCCTAGCCCCAAAATACAGAACTTGATGGTGGTGGCCTGGGAGGGTTACCTGGAAAAACGAATAGACTTGCCCATCACAGAACTTGCCTCATCTTATATATGAAAAAGAACAGAGAAAGCAAACAACAAACTATTCTTATTACAGGTTAAACAGAATTTTCAGGACCATGCAGAGGGGCTGAGAGAGAGAACACGCCATCAGACCCTTCCTTTACGTTATCATTCCCAAAGGAGACATGGGTGGCCCCAAAATGACGCTTGATTTTACTTCTTCAGAGGGAACTAAAAACCAAACAAATATTCTAGGTAGCTGTACCAAAAGAAAAATGATATTCTTAAAATTCCAATTTTGGTTAGATTGTGACTCATGCATCTTCTTCTAAGTCACCATAGACTATTTATTTATTGGTGTTTCTAAAAGGAAAGAAGAGACATGCTTCTGTTAAGAGTCAAACAATTATTATATCAGCTACATCATTTAAATTGGCTTTGAAAAACACTGTGTCTACCCAGTCATTATAATCAGGTGTCTATGGGAAGTGACTTATGCATCTTTGCTTCCTAGCTCCTTGAATTGTGCCTGCCTCTAAGTGGGTGAGCAGTAATTATTTGCCAAATGAATTAATTTGAGTTATTAATAAATGTGAAGCATCAAACAAAGGTACAGTCTTGACGTCATACAGACATCACTGGATGTGATTAGCATTCAATGGACCTAATTCCCTTGTAGGAAATGTCCTAAAAGAGAGAGACAATAAACACATCTTGGTGAAATAAATAAAGATTCCCAGAAATGTCTGAATCCCTGGGAAGCAGTTATGATCTGGCAGCTCTCAGGGAGAGACTTTAATGGAGCCAAGTTTGCTGAGTATCCCCGACCCACAGAGTGTGAGGGATGGTGGGTGCGCCCCCGGCCACAGAGAATGGGCGTGACCAGAGACCTGGACCAAAAAACAAATGGGCATCTGCATGACAAGCAGAGAGGTGATGGGAATAAATGGTGCTCATCTTCATCTTCTTAGTCTATAAAGTTGTTCCAATTATACATATCTCACAAGGTTTTCAGGAGAATTCAAGGACGCACAAACCCACACAAAGACTCTTGTACAGTGCCTGGTACATAATAGCTCCTCAACAAAATGTTATCTCCTATTCCATTTCCCCGCAGTCTCACTACCCTGGGTGATTCTCTCATGCTTCTGCTTTCCCTGACGATAGTAGTTTTTGTTATAAAGGAAGCTGAGAATGGGGGGGGGGGGTGTATCAGTCAGCGTTTGTTGCATAACAAACCATCCCAGACTTCGTAGTTTAAAATAACCCTCATTTATGCTTGCTCCTACATCTGTAGTTCAGCTAATCTGCTTCTAGCTGCTAGTCTGCCTGGGTGTGGCTCCTCATCGCCAGGTCACGTCTGACTCCAGGTCCCAGAAGGAGGGGACAGCTACCAGAGGAAAGCACTTTCTCATGGCAGTGACAGAGGTGCAAAAGGGTAAGCCCAACCATGCAACCACATGTCCAGCTAGAAAGACAAAAGGAGGAGATGCTCGAAATACAGCCTAGAAGCTGGGGCCACCTGGGAAAAGCTGTGGCCACAGTCTGTCAGAGGGAACTGAAGCTTTGGAGGAGAGCCAGCTGCTGCAGTGATGTCACCCAATGCAGGGAGGGGGGAACAAATACCCTGGTGTCATCCGCCTCTTTCAGTCCCTGGACTTCCGTCAGTGTCTCCCACTGACCAAACGTGCCAGCGAGTCAGAGAACCAAGGGAGCGGGGAAATGCAGTTCCCTGTGAGACAGAGCAGAGTAGAAAAGGCAGGGATGGATCTGGAAGCAAACTGCTGAGTGTGACCAAATGACCTTGGCCTGGACCTGTCCGCACGCGTAGGCGACGCACCGCCCGAGCACAGCAGCAGCCACTCCCAGCGCCCCATCCGCACCCCTTGGCACTGACTGAGCCGGCACCACCAGTGCCTCACTGCAGGCGCCTGCGGCTCTGCCTCAGGGCTTCCCCTGCTCACGGGAGCTCGCCTGGGCTGCGTGCTGGGCGGGCTTGAAGCGCTGCAGAGGTGGCGCTCCTGCCGATGGATCGGAGTCGGTAGCGCACATCCCTCACCCCGGGAGCAAGCTTTACGTGGTCTCTTAGAGGTCCTCGGTGGGACTGAGCCCTGGCGGCCCCCTGTGCTAATCTGCGCCTTATACCACATTCCGTGTTGACTTCCTTTCCTTCCCTCTCATCCTTACTCCCATCACAAATCAAATCCTTCAGCCAGCCTGACGGACGCCCCAGCGCAACTCACAGCTGCATTTGTGCCTTCATGGCGAAGCAAGAACAAGCCGGGAGCCAGGACCAGGGGGTGGGCCTGGGACTGGGCACCCTGCACCCATCCCTAGGATTCATCCCGCCTCACACACGCCGGAGCCCTATTTGGCTCCTCCCACCCACCGCATTCAGAAGGGCTTCCTTTCCATTCCTTCCACGGGAGGAAAAGCAGAGCTGGAGAGGCTGAGCGAGCCCCTCCAGCAAAAGTCAGGGGCAGACTCGGGCGTGGAACGTTCTCCCAGAATCTCTGCCCTGTTCCCGCTCCCAAGCCCCCTCATCTGCCCCCAGCACCCCCGCGAAAAACCGCTCCCTCCCCCAGAAGGGAGGGAGTTAAGTGCCCCGTTACCAAGGAACTGCCACACTAGCCACCAAAGTGACTGCTCGTTATTTGAACACTTTCTTCTATTTGACTGAATACAGGAAAAATGTCACAAATAGAATATTCATCATCCCCCTCGTGCGCCTTTTCTTCCCTGCTTATCTCCCTGCTGTCATGTACGAATCCCAGCTTCAGGTTCATTTGGTATGTTGAGTGCGAGCCCGGGGAGAGGATGCCGCTGAGAGCCTTGCCCACGTGCTCCGGGCGGCGACAGCCCTCCCTCCCCACTGGTGACACCCCACCAGACAAACGCCACTCACGCTGACCCCCTCGAGAGTCGGACAACGGCTGCCTGAGCTGAGGGGCCTTCTGCTCCGCGCAGAGGGAACAGGAAGGACCCAAGCAGCCTTCACAGCCATTTAGTGATTCTCGGCATGTCACTTTTCCAGACACCTCGGCTTCCAGAGCTTTTATCCTCAGGTGCTTCTCAGAAGACGCAGGATGGCATCCCCACCCCACTTCAAACACCGTCTGTTTCGAGATCCTCAGAGGGGCTAACGCCGCCTGCCAATTTCTCAGCTACAGAGTCATCAGCGTGGAGCGTGTCTCTCTCTCTCTCTCTCTTTCTGCCTCTTTTCCATCAGTGGTGGAGATGCGGTTTCCCCAACCTGGTCCTCCTCCAGCCAGGCCCCGCCCTACAGATGGCCCTGTCAGGCTGCAGGGAACACATTTCTAGGACTGGAAAAATCAAAGTACTTATTGCCCTGACAATTAGATACTATGTTCGACTGCAGTAACATGAGCCTGAAAACTGGTGGCTTAAAAAAAAAAAAGATGGATTTCTTTTTCTGTCCTGTACTATCAGTCCACAGCCAGGCCAACCAGGGCTGTAAGGCTGCTTCATGCAGCCACCAAGGACCCAGTCCTTTTCTCTTTCATTCTGAGGAGGTGACTGTCACCCTGTGCTCTTAAGATGTCCACTGGAACTCCAGGCATCACAGCCGAATTTCAGGAAGGACAAAGAGAAAGGGCGGAAGGGGGCTTGCAAGCTGATTCAGCCTCCCTTCTGAAGAACTTTCCAGAAATCCCACCCAAGAACTCCAGCTTAACATCTCATTGACCAGCAGCTGGAAGGGAGGCTGGGAAATCTAAGTTTTGAGCTGAGTTCGTTGCCCTCATCCATAAAATTGGAGTTGTGTTAATGTTGTGGGCTGAATCGTATCTCCCCGCAATTCGTATGCTGAAGTCCTAACCCCCAGTGCCTCGGAAGACGACTGTATTTGGAGATAGGGTCTTTAAAGAGGTGATTAAGTTAAGTGGGGTCATTAGGGCCGGCCCTAATCCAATCTGACTGGTGTCCTTGTAAAAAGAGGAGATTAGGACACAGACAACACACAGAGCGAAGACCATGTGAAGACGCAGAGAGAAGGTGGCCATCTACAAGCCACAGAGAGAGACCTCAGAATGAAACCAGCCCTGCCAAGGTGCCGCCATCTTGATCTTGGACTTTCAGCCTCTCAAACTGTAAGAAAATAAATTCCTGCTGTTTAAGCCACGTGATCTGTGGCACTTAGTTATGGCAGCCCAAGCAGACTAAGACAGGCAGTGAGAAAAGAGAAGAGCGGTCAGGGATATGCAATTACCAATAACTGGCACATTTGGGAAATCCTTGTCTTTATTACCTGAGCTTCTTAAGATCCTTTTAAAGGCAGTTTTCATCAGGTGTATGCAGAGGGCCTGTACCACCCCCTCTTCCCTAACCAGCTCTCCCCACCCTCCACTTCTCTCTTGGCTTTGCAGGACTCTCCTCCCTGGAAATGCTTATGTAAAACTGTGGCCTCTCTGGAATGATTTGCGAAGTACTGAAATAGCCCTCCCTCCCTTCCACTGGCCATAAATAGCCTGAAAGTCTAAAGTCGGTGCTTCATTCCTTTGGTTAATCTATTATTTCCTATGAAAGTGCAAATTAAATGGCAAATGATGTAGCTCTGGCAGCCCAGAGCAGGTTGTGATGGGGAGAGCGTGGGGCAGGGCCAGGGAGGATGGCTAGAAAGTGGGTACCAAAGAGCCAGAGGTCAGAACAAGAGCACAGGTGGGGATGCTGCCCGCAAAGGGGTCCCTTGAACATTGCCAGGCTCATCCTTTTTCGCAAAAAGGGAATGTGGAAGGGTGCTGGGGTCAGGATCAAATGTTTTCCCAGGGAAGACCTGGTACCTCGGCCCCATCTCAACCTCTGCTGAAACCACATTCAGGCGTCACCCTCCGGCACACTCCCTCACCCGCTCTCCCTCCACTGCGCACCAAGTTTCTCCACAGGAAACAAACAGGCAGTTGAATCGGGCTCTTCTCCCCATCCCCCCTACCCCTCCGTGTGCCACGACACTGGTTCCCTCACAGGGGATGCCTCAGACCCGGGACGTTTGCCTCCATCTTTGCTGTATGTGCCAGCTGGCTGAAAGTGTTAAACTTCCCAAGTCCTTTTGTATCCAAAAACATCTTTCATTTGCCTCCACACTTTGAATACTTACTAGTTGTCTCAAGGCTATATCACCCTTTTCAACTCAGCTCCATACGCTGGGGCTAGGAGACTGCAAATACTTCCCAGCTGCCTTTCTGGAAGGTTCTGCCAATAGGAGGCACTGGTAGGAGGTATGAAGGCAGGAGAACAGGAGAAACTTCGTGTTCCTTGCTCCAATAAGATGCAGCCGCTGATTTCTCTCTCCCTGGTTGGACCTTGACGGATCCAAGTATGGAATTCAAATCTCAAAATAATCTTCCTTCAGAACTTTGAAGACAATGCACCATCGTCTTCTAGCTTTCCAGCTGAGGTGTTTAAAGCTAGGTTACTCTTTTTTGTCTTTCTGGAAAATTTGGATTTCTTTTGTAATTATCCTCAGAGTTCAAAATCTTGATGCCTTCAGGGACGGGTCTTTTATAAATCTCCCTGTTGGGCACTTGGTCTGCTCTCTACATCTAAAGATTGAAGTTTTTCTCCAGCTCAGGGAAACTGTTTATTCTGGTATGACTTTGATAATTTCCTCTCCCACAAGCTCTCTGTTCTTTGCTTCTGAAAAGTCCTGTTAGATCGATATGTGAATTTCAGGTCCTGATCCATGTCTCTTAATTTTTCTCTGATACAGCTTTTTTTTTTTTTTTTTTTTTTTAATCTCCGTGTCTTTTTGTACTTGTTGAGAGCATCGTTCAGCCCAGCATCAGTTTAGTCTTTGGCCGATCAGCTGCTTCATCCAATAAGCTTCTGATATTAGCAATTGTGGTTTGTTTGTTTTTTTTTTTTTTTCATTCCCAGAACTCCAACAGATTCTTTTGACAACAATCAGCTCTTTCTTTATGCGTAACACTTTTACTTAACTGAAATCTCTCTCCAGATCCTGGGAGAATTCTGTGGGGATTAGTTCTCTTGTTTGTTTAGTTGGGTGCCTCTCCTTCACAACATTGGTTTTCCTTGAATACGTTTGATAATTCTGTACTCTGGGTTCCCGTTACAGATGAATGTCCAGGCTTATCTACAGTGGAGGCTGGTGGGCATTTTCTAAGTTCCAGTGAAAAATGCCAGCTCTCATGACCATGAAAGCCAGTTCTGGTTCTGGAAGCCTGGACTCTCGTGACTGTTTTGGTGAAGAAGGCCTTGGATCAAGCCACCTTTCGGTGTTGACATCTGCTAGCTTGTTCTCCAACCGTGGGGACACCCTTCCTGACTGGCCGCTGCCTGGGGCCGTGCCCTTGTCTCCAGCCACTGTGGGGCGGGGGAGGGGGTGTTCCTGAGAGACAGCCCCCAGGTTACAGAGTTTCCTCATGGCTTCAGCCTAGAGGAGAACATCAAAGCCAGCTCCCTGAGAGCCGAGGTCAGGGGCAGAACCCTTAACTCACAGCCTCACCAACAGTCCCACAGCCCACCCTCCCTCCTCCAACCCTGGCTGCCTCTGGTCTTGGGATTCTTCTAGAGTTTTCCAGAAAACTCACCTTTGGGGGGGGGGGAGAGCTCTGGTTCACCTGTGTAGAAATCTGGCATCTTCGGCACCACTGTGAGGATCCGACCTCCCTTACATCTTCCCCAAATTTCTGAGCAACAGATAACACCTTCCCCAGCTTCCCAGCTTCCCAGCTAGGCTCTTGGCTTCATGTCACATTTAAGCATGAAAAACTTCATATATATCAAATATGTAGTGAACATTATGCTAAGTGAACTAAGCCAGTGACGAAAAGACAAATACTGTAAGATTCCACTCACATGAAGTAGTCAGTAGTCAAAATCCCAGACACGAAGTAGAAAGGAAGTGGTTGCCAGAGACTGGCCGGGAGTGGGGAATAGGGAGTTAGTGTTTAATGGGAATAGAGCTGCAAGATGAAAAGTTCTCAAGTTTTGCAAGATGAAAAGGCTTCCGGAGATTGGTTGCCCAGCCATGTGACTGTACTTAACACTGCTGAACTGGACGCTTTAAAATGGTTCAGATGGTAGACTTTATGGTGTGTATTTTACCACAATTAAATATTTTTTAATATTCCAATAAATCCCCCATGGACCCATCACCTGGCTTTAGTGACTCTAAATTGGTTTATCTGTAGTCACACTCACTCCCCACCATGACCCCCTCAACGTATTTTTTTTTAATTTTCACTTTGCAACCATTTTGATGGGGTTTGAAGAGAGAAGACAAATGATAAATGAGCAATCTTGAAACACAAGCTCGTTTCTTCATAAATGCTGGAGAAGCTATTGAAACTGGGTGATGGATGCATGGGGGCTCATGAGACTCTTCCCTCTACTTTTGAGTATGTTTGAAAAATTCCATAATGGAAAGTTTTTTAAGAAAGTAAAAATTAGTGTTTGAAGAATAAATGCTACTGAATAAAGTATGTTCTCCAAGCTGTTTCCGCGGCTGTCTTCTAGCCCAGTGATTCTCAGACAGCCGGGCAGGGAGAACGGCGCCTTCCTTCCTCTGTTTGAAAGTCATTGACAATCACAGTGTCACCTGAGACAATTTATGGAGAGAAGTGTTTTGACCAGGTGAAGACAGCGGAAGCAGGGATGCAGGGATGAACGGCTGGGGCTTCCACTTCAGCCTTCAGTGGCTGCTGCGAGCCCCAAGCCACACCCCTTACCTGATAGAAAGCTCAGCGTCTACTTATGGAAATTAAAAATTGACGGACTTAAAAATTAAAAGTCATAATTGCACAGGAGAAGCACATGGATAGGGCAAAACTGGCCATGGGTTAATGGTTACTGGGGCTGGGTGACGGATACACAGGGGCTCGTTATACTGTTTAATCTACTTTTAGGTGTATTCAAAATTCTCTATAATAAAATAATGTTTTTATATCATCTTATTTTTTTTAATATGTATTTTCTCCTATGGAGCAGGAAAAAGCTGTGATCATTATTTTTAATTGGAAGGTGGCGGGGAGGGAATCCAAATTCAATGCCCTGTACTTCTTTCTGTCCCAGTAAGGGTGGATTTCCTAGCTACGCTCACTTCTTTGCTCAGTGACTTGTCAAGACTCCTCGTTTCTTCTCTCATCTTCCTTTTCAACTGCCCTACACATCTCCCATGAAACAGGCCTCTATATTCAGGGACAATTGTTTCACAAGAAGAAAGCTGTCCAGAGCTTCCATTAGCCACTATGCATTTTTATTGATTTATATCTGCCTTGTTCCAAAGATGTATTTAAGGTTTGCAAAGATGCATACATTAGAATAGCATAAAATAAATTACAAGTAAATAAGAACAAAAGAGATAAAGGGAAAGCAAGAATAGGAAAGTAAGCTGGAGCAAAAATTGAGGTGACTACACAAAACACTTGCCATGGAACTGACTAGACTCACTGGAAGCAGAATGCGAGTTTGAGGCTGAGTTCCCTAGCAACCCATGTGAAAAAGGTAGCTGGGTCCCAACGTGATTTACAGAGCTGGTGATGTAAAACCAAAGACGACAGGCAGGAGAGGCACAACTATTCCTAAGATATAGATCAAGGAGGCAAGTTTCCACAGTGGGATTATCATAAATATAGTATCATGAACAATACCCCCATGTTACACACAGCACCAGAACATAAGACTTTCTACCCACACACGCACTCCTATATGGCAATGAGGGGGAGTGAGTTACACCTCTACACAACCATAGGGACTTTCTCATAACTTCCTTTGAAATAGGTTGATGGAGATGCCATTCAAGGAAAATCATTCTGTGGTGACCAAAAGGGATCTTCCCACTGGGGTGTCTTCCCGTGGGACAGACTTCAGAATAGCCAAAGCAAAGATTCACAGTTTAGAAGCCATGCACCAGGATTCAGGGGGTCCAGGATTCCTTGGCACTGTGGGCAAAAGTGTGTGCATGTGTGCTTTTTCCCCAGGGAATAGGTCCACAGCTTTCCTTAGATTCTCAAAGGTGTCATGAATCCAAAGAAAGTGAAGAGCATCTCCCCAGAAAAGGGGCAGCACCAGTTTCAAAACTTCTCCGTCAACACCGTTTCTCTCAGGTTCCGGGCGTGTAACTTCTCAGGCTGCCGGTGAGGGATGGAAGTGGAGCTTCGACATTGAAAGGGACTGGGGGTAGGACCGGAATCCTCCTGTGAAACTGAGCTGATCAGAACTATTTCCAGCTAGAGGCACCCCCCGCCTTAACCCCTGCTCCAAGGCTTGTTCAAGACTTGCTGGGGGAGCCCTCAGCAGCAGGGTAGCTTTGAGACGACAGAGTGACCAAGGTGCCACCGTGGTTCCAGGCCATCAAGCAGGGCTGCAGTAATCTCTACCAGGAGATTTTTTTTCCCTAATTTAAGACAATTATAACTGAACACCCACCTAAATCATTAAAAAGCAAAAGTCATTAATCTTTGATAGTGTGACTTCCTAATGAATCCTCCAAGCTCAACTCGGGCCAAATATGCTCCAAGGTGACCCAGGTGATGAGTGCCCGGGGTTATAAGCCAAGCACCAGGTACAAGCTGGGGCATCACTACCACAGACAATGGCTTCGGATCCAGGACAATTAAACTAGAGTTCTTTCTGCCAATAATCAGATAGAAGTTGTTTATGAAAATCACTGTGGAATGTCATTACTCATAGTAACAATAGCGAACATTTATTAAGCATTTATTACATGCCAGGCACTGGATGTGCTCGTGGGAGCCCCACAACCACACTCTAATTAGGGGACAGGCCTGTCATTCCCATTTTACAGATGAGCGATCCAATGTGATCCAAGAGGTTGAAGCAATTTGCACAAAAGTCAAATACAAGCAAAGATTTGTCTGACTGATCTGCCTTTGCCCTCAATCACTACGCTGCAACATTTGTGAATGTGAAAAAGTTCAGCTCACCAACAGTGGCATGGAATGGTTAAGGAATGAGTTTCGAAGGTGAGGAGGAGGCAATGGTAGGGGGAAGAAAGTCCTGCTTATCCCCCCGAAAATAATTGTCATATCCATAAAGAGACCATTCTCCCTGTTTCAATGATCTACTATTGTATAACAAACAAAAAAACAAATTACCACAAACTTAACAGCATAAAACCCCATCCATTCACTAGCCACAGTTTCCATGGGTCAGAAATCCCGGCAGAGAGTGGTTCAGATGGATTCTCTGCTTAGAAACTCACAAGGAGGTAGGGGTATATAGCTCAGTGGTAGAGTGTGTGCTTAGCATGCACAAGGTCCTAAGTTCAATCCCCAGTACCTCCATTTAAAAAAAAATTTTTTTTTAAAGAAGCTCACAGGGCTGAAATCAAGGTATTAGCAGGACTGATTTCCTTTCTGGAAACTCTGGGAAAGAATCCACTCCAAGCTCCTTCAGGTTGTTGGCCAAACCTAGTTCCTCCTCACATTTCCCACCTGCCCCCTCCGTCGTCAGGCCAGCCAGGGTACATCAGGTTCTCCCCCTGCTTTGACTCTCTAGGATTTTTTCCTTCTTTCTCTTCTACCACCACCCAGAGGAAGTTCTCTACTTTTAAGGGCTCGTGTGATTAGATTAGTCCCATCGAATCATCTCCCTTTTCTAAGGTCAGCTGTGCCACGTAACATAACCCAATTATAAGAATGAAAGCTCACTACATTTACTGCTTCTGAGGGGGCATGGGATCTTCAAGGGCCATTCTTAGGAATTCAGTGTCCCTCATCCCCAGACCCAGGGGTCAGCCCTGAGAGTCATGTCAGTGAGTGTTTCTGATGTCCAGCTTCAGCCCAGAGCCAGTGAGATAGAAGAATATGTTTGCCCAGGATTTGGGAAAAGAACTTTTTCTCTTCTACAGGATTGGGTGCTATCTGGGCAGAGGTTCGGAGGTACCACCATCAGAAAGCCACAAGGGGTGGGCTGGAAGCCAGCAGGGGCAACCACAGAGAGCCAGAGGCGGAGTCTGCCCAAGGGTGCAAAGCCAAGAACTGGGGTGGGGGGGCTAGCATCACAGCCCTGAATCAGGCTGCTCTGGAACCCCACTCTCCTTGTTGATTTTTCACTCACAGTGGCCCAAGAAGTTTGAGTAGGTTTTTCCTATCAATTTCAATTGAAACATTCGTCACTGACTCAGGAGGTGACGTCACTAACCTGGCTGGAGTGTTTCTAGCTCCTGGTAAACTGTGTCGAACAAGCTCCAAATAAGTCCCTCATTTACAAAAAAAACGGGGCTCTGAACCCGTGCTTGGCTACCAACAATCCAACGGCAGGAAAGATTCTCTCCTTCAAGGTCGGGAGAGAGTGACGCACTCTCAGAGAGCAGCCAGTCTCCTACAGATGCCGAAAGCCTGCCCCGCTAACGTGTCCACTCCCTTCAGATGGGGCAGCCAGGCTGACCCGAGGATTAACAAGCAGAAGAAAAACAGTGTGCTTGGCCTGGCTCGCCGTCCTTTCTAGAACTTCCTCACGTCTTTCGATCGCTTGCCCATTCTCTTTTCCAGGGCAGCTTCAGGAAGAAACTTCTCTCGGAACTTGAGCCTGGTGCTGCAGCTCTGCCCGTCCCTATGGGCACTGATGGCTCCGGGGCAGGGGGCGGGGGTAAGGAAAACAACACAAAACAACAGATGACTCTTGGGGTGCTAAAACCTCACCTCTAAACAACCAGGCTCTTCATCTGCCCAGAATATGAACTGGTTCAGTGTAGAGGGAATCCCCATTCATTGAGCATCTCTTACACACCAGAGGCGCTACGTGATGGGAGAATGCACACACTTAAAGTGCTAGAAACACACAGACACAGCAAATCCCTACAGCCCCTGAGTGAGGACGGGATGTTTTCCCACTCCTTTTACAGACGAGGAAATGGAGACTCAGAGAGGTGAATTAACTTGCCCTGGGACTCAAAGCAAGCAGGGGCCAGAGCAGGATTCACACCGAAGGCGATCTGACTCCAAAGATAGTAAATTCCAGTGCCCCACTGTGGCAAGTTACTCAATTTGCCTAGTTTAACCCTCCCAAGAGCCCTGAAAACTAGGTGTTATGATTGCTGGCCCCGTTTTACAGATGAGGAAACCGCTTACATAGTAATTTTTCCAATATCATTAAATGAGTCAAGTGCAGAGTTGAGTTTGAGCCAAAGGCTGGTATTTTTTCCTCTGGGCAATACATGATGGGAGAGGAGGATCAGAGCAGAGCTAGACAGGAATCTGAGGTCAGAGATCAATCATGCTCAGGCATCATTCATCCACACATTAATTAATTTGCTTGGTTAGGCATTGAGTTATTTATTGAACACTTCTGGTGTGTTCTGGGAGAAAGGCTCGTATCACTGGTCTTTGCCCTCAAGAAATTTACAATCTATTAAGGAAGATGATTTATTTTTGTGCCCAAAAGGAGCTGGAATTTGGAAAGAGTCATAAAGGAGAGGTAGGATTTCTATAGGTGAGAAAGGAGCCTGGGGTACGTGAAAAACCAAGGACAGAACGTTCTAACAGGGTGGGAGGCAGGGGAGGGATGGCAGGAGCAGAATCCAGGGGCAGGGGGATGGCAGAGTTCACTGCAAGGAACAGAGGATACAGGGAATGGGGTGCTAACCACATCATTGGAAGTGCTAAGAAGATGCTGGTGCAGGAGTGACCCCAGGACACCACAGAGTTGACCCTCTAAGGGAGCTACTCCTTCGGTCACAGTGAGGAAAGTGGGAATCAGGAGGTGCTGCTGGGACTGCTGAGTTCAAGGACATAGCTGGAGTTTTGCTCTAAGGATCAAAAAGCCACTGACACCTAGTTCAGGAAGTTGAAATGTGGAACCTGACTGCCACCACCACTTCCCACCACCCACAAAGCAGAAGACTGGATAGCGGAATGCCACCACAGAAAACCACGTCTCCACAATCTTGCTTGCATACAGAAAAGCAGCCAAAGGCACAGGAATACAACTGCCAGCTCACTTCCATTTTCCAAACCTTGAGCAGTCAGGGTATGTGCATCTAATTGGCATAACCAGAACCGAGCTGCAAGGGATTCTGGGAAAGGTGTCTTTGTAGCTTTCGAGCTCCCGCTCTCCGGGGAGGCTCACAGATGGAGGCGGTAATGGATGCTGAGCACCGACAGACAGTGGTAGCTGGTAAATCACCAATCCCTCAAAACAAATTTTTTTAAAGCCTTGATTTGTAGCATTTGCCAATTTTCATGGTGTAAATCCCCTCTTGGTGGCTGCTTTTAAGCAACCAACATGACATCACTGGACTCAGAGGTGGAAAGAGATGGATACACTTGGCTTTCTCAAGTTGGTATACACCGCTCCAGCACACCACTGCTGACAGATCATAGCCAATGTGCGGCAGAGGCAGTGGGGAGAGGGGACAGACGTGAGGGAAGGACTCAGGAGGCCATGTTTGCTCCAGTGAAAGCAGTCTCCCCACTCTTGTCCAACGTCCCCCTATTATGGCTTCTTAACTACCTTACCTTTGGTCTCAGCTGGCTTAGTTCTCAATGCTAAGAATCTGATCTGTGTGGAGTATAGCCCTGAACAAGGACAGGAACACAGCCAGTGAAATCAGAGCTTCTCCACAGATGGAGGACCGTCTCCATGGCCCTGGCAGCTTACATTCCCTCATTCTCCATTCTGCTCTCAAATGTTCACAAGTTGGCACCACGAGGAAGTGGAGGACCCCCAAGTGACAGAGCCAAGAAGAAGGCCGTGTGCTGGCCAGTTTGAAGACTCTTAATCAGAAGGGGCAACCTTCTGGACTCTTTTTTTGGTGGAGGGGAGGCTTTTATTTTATATTGCATTGGTGAAAAATCCTCCAGTTCAACCACTGTGAAATATTGAACCAAAGAAGATAAATTTCAAAAGGAACCCCTTTCCGAAAGGAGCATGAAAGGCATGGGGAAAGAGGGGGAAAAAATGATAAAAAAAAAAAAAAAAGAGATCTTAATTTAAGTTGGACCTGTGATCAGAGGGAGAGAAGGCAGTGGCTTTCTTTTTTAATTGAAAACACAAACCCTTTGTGGCCGGAAGCAAGAGTTAACACAAGATAAGATGGGACCTTGCTGAGGCCTTCCCGACTGACTGGCCACGGAAAGACGGCCTGGCCTCCTCACTGCCTTCTAATTGGCTTAGGCCAACAGTAGTGTGGGAACCAAAGAGGGGGGTGCCATATATAAAAAGTTACGGGACAGTTCATCTACTTCAAGTATCTGACAGCGCACACCTCTTGAATTTTAACGACCAGAGTTACGACTGGGCAATTAACCCCATGTGCAGTAGCCCTCCACCCAAGACAGCCGGAGACAAAAGGCAGACATGGCCGTAGTTCGGTCAACGGTCAGGCCTCTACCCTCCTCCGCCCGGGCAGAAGTGAATGGCTTTTCTTTTCACACCAGGATCTCCAAAAAAAGCACACAGGCAAGGGAACTACTATATACCCTATTGTCAGGGGAAAAAAAAAAAAAACTATACTGTTTCATTCAGATGTAATTTTAAATGTTTAGTGGACAAGTGGTTTTAAAAAAAAAAAAAAACTTTAAAAATCCGAAAGACCCGAAGCAGGTTTTAAGCTGTTAAGCATGTTGGCTACTTAACGACCATAATTAGCTATTCAATGCAAAAATCACTTTTCTCTCCAGGCTGGCACAACAGTGAAGAACTGAAAGAAGTTAAGAACCTAGTTTCCAAGGAAATCCTTCTGCTTGCTGGAAGGCCGCTTTCTGGAGGGTTTGTACAACATTTTGGAAAAGCGTAGCATTTTACCAATTGTGCTTCACCGACCCCAGCTCCAATTCCCTTCTAATCAAAGTAGGAAAAGGGAAATGGGGACTGCCCGCTGCTGACCAAGCGCCTAGGAGCAGAGGGCAGCTGCAGCTCTTTTAAAACAGGGGCGACAAGGATTTGAGTGGATCATTAAGATGGAGTTGAAGATGCCCTCATTGCTTGGTACCCAAGCTGTCATGAAAGCAGTCCCCGAGATGGAAGGAGTAGGACCATGTGTGATCCCAATTCTCAGGAAGGAAAAAAAAAACAAAAAAAAAACAGAGACATTAAATCGTGATTCCAACCCCCTCAAGTCATGTACCATATGCTCTGGAGTCTTTCTTCAAGGCCCTGCCTGCTCTTGTCCTTCTTGGTTATCCACCACCAGAGACTGTTGGGGAGGGGGAGGGGAAGGTCAGTAAATAATTTATGTGATTGTTTTAATGAAAAGCTCACTCTCTATAGGAAAATCAATAATGGCTACATCATGTCCTACTACTGTCCAAGCGCGAGCTGAATCTATTCTCTTGGACCCCCGCTGCCCATGATGGGTATTCAAAGTGGCTGGGCCAGAACTCTGAGTTGGAGGCCAAATACTGAGGGCAAATAGGCAACCCCTCTAAAAGCAAGTTTTGCAAAACTAAACCTTTGGAGCATTCATCGTATAAGCAGGCAGGGCCGGTTCTGTGTCCATGAGGCCAGTGCTGTCACATAGGAGCCTCTGGGCTCAGAAGGGTCCTGTGTTAGGGATTTAAGGCTCTGCAGTGGCCTTCTTGAAATTCTGAACAATTACATCTTTGGATTTTTGTTTTGGAAGTGTCTGATAGGACAATAAAGCATGAGTTGGGGGACTTGGAGCCTCAGTTCACACACAGTCTCCCTTTCTTGCCCATCGCCCAGCAACCACAGCGGCTCTCCATCCCTGGTGGGAAGGCCGAGGTGAGATGGGTTCTCCCAGGACAGAAGGTGGGGCACAGTGGAGGCCATGCCCACCCCAGGCGGGTAGCACCACAGGGTGTCCAGCAGGCCAATGAGGCTGGGGAGAGCTCTTTACCTATTGCCTTCTGGATACCGAGCACATCCCCGCATGGAAGCAGCTTAGGGTATTCCTGTGGGAAGAGGACACTGACTCCCCTGCCTGAAGATCACGTAGGTCTGGCTGAAGAAAGGGGGAACCCGGTAGCTGGTGGGCCAAGAGTGCAGAACCCGGAGGCAGGATCTCTTGGCAGGCACCTGTGTTGGTGCACTCTTGCCCCAGAGCGTATCCCTGTACCCAACGGCACACAACATTAAGTAGCACATAAAAAACATGATTGGTTGAAAGAGAGACTGCCGAGGAAAGAGAAAAATTTCATATGTTCGTACCTTTAATGGCACCTTTTTTCCTGCTTTTTGAATAAGGGAACTTGAATTTTCATTTTTGTACTGGGTCCCCCAAATTATGGAGCTAGTCCTGTCACCATGTTTCAGCCATAGTTTGATCCCAAGTTTTAGAACCGATTCTAGATTGGCCATCACTGACTTCAATCAGCATTGGGCCCTCTGGCCTGGGCCCTGACCCTCCCTGTCTGGAGCCTCGCCTGGGTGCTCCAAGCGGGGTACTGGCTGATTAACAAAGTTTCTCCAGGGTGGATAGGCACGATTTGTAGCCCCAACTTGTGCCCATTTCTGTGATGTAAACACTCCCACAGTAGGCAATTTCAAGAAGAGATGCCCAGTATCTGCCGTGTGTGTGTGTGTGTGTGTGTGTGTGTGTGTGTGCAGGTGGGAGCTGCCTCCGGCACCCCATGCAGCCTCTGAATCCTTGAGGCATTAAAGCAGGGCCCCAGGAAGCACAGGGAGATAATGGAACAAAAGAGCTTTCTCCTAGATGCAAGGTTTTTCATTTGGAATCCCCCAGGGAGCTTTAAAAATGCGTAGACCCAGACTATATCGCAGGCCAATTACATCAGTATGGGGATGGGGGGGGTGGATTGGGCTGCAGTATTTTTAAATCCCCAGGTGATTCCAAAATGAGGCCAAGGTTGTAAACCTGGATGGATCAGTGGTTCTCCAACCTTAATGTGCATCAGGGAGGTGGGTCTAGCTCAGTGGTAGAATGTGTGCTTAGCATGCACAAGGTCCTGGCTTCAATCCCCAGTATCTCCATTTGAAAAATAAGCACTATGGGGTGAGGGGAGGGGGAGGGGGAGGGGGAGGGGGCAGGGTATAGCTCAGTGGTAGAACGCCTGCTTAGCATGGGTGAGGTCCTGGGTTCAATCCCCTGTTCCTCTACCTAAATAAATAAATTAAATAAATGATTACTCCCCCCTCAAAAATTCAAAAAAAAAAATAAGCACTACAGTGTTAACATAAATAAAAATGAGGATTTTGTTGGTGAAAAATATTTTTTAAAAAAACAAAAAACAAAAAAACTTAGTGTGCGTCAGTATCCCCCGGAGGGCTTGTCAAAACACCCATTACTGGGCCCCAGGCCTCGAGCTTCTGATTCGGAGGCCTGGGGTGTGGCCCAGGAATCAGCATGTCTAACCAGTTCCCAGGTGATGCTGAGAACTAAGGCTGCTGGCCCAGCGACCGCACTTTGAGATCCACAGTTTTAGAGGGAAAAAAAAAATCTGCCTGGCGTCAGCCACCTGGGGTTCACCCTGATTAAGAAGGTGCGAGGTAAAAAGTTCTTACTTAATTGGAGGCCCTGGAGTTGGGGTTTACAGACAGCCTCCCTCCCGTGAAGAAGCTATTTGTTAAGAGTGAGAGGCAGGAGCCCGGTAGTGAAAGGCAACTCAGCTGTGACATGCCACCTGCTTAATTAAAAATGCCGACGCAGAGACAGAGGCCAGGGCGCTCGGCCCTAGATGGTCACCTTGAGGGCTTCGCTGCTGGGTGGGCAGGGGCCAGAGGAAGACGCAGAAAGAGGGGCTGCTGGCTGCTTGGCTTGGTCGCATCCACTCCAAGGGCGTGTCAACCCCAGGACACGGCTTCTAAGCTCCCTCCGTGAGTCCTCTCCTGCCCGTGTCTATCTCTAATTCACCCTCATCAGCTTGTGCACTGCAGCCCCTTTCTCAGACTAAACTAGGGAGCCTCGCTTGGGAAACAAACGCTGGTTTTTATTAATAATAATATCAGCTTTTTTTAAAACTTCGGGACTGGAATTCCTGCTGTCTTGTGTCTGGAAATTCGTTCAGGTGAGACTGGGGAGGCAAACATGGGGAAACCTTGGTTCATGAAGCAGCTGACTCAGCCTCATTCTGTACAGAATCCAGCTTTTAAAAGGTAATTGGAACTAAATGTAAACACAGGCAAATATTCCAATCCAGGAATTCCGCACCTAGGCATATCCTAGAGGAAGGAGCTGATACACCCACCCGAAGCCATGTATATGAACATTTGTGGCAGCTTTCTTCATGACAGCCAAAAAGATGCAAGCAATCTGAATTGCCATCAACAGGAGAACGGGTAAATAAATTGTAGCGTGTTCATACAATGGAGCAGCACCTAGCAAGGCCCGAGAAAGAGCTGCTGACACGTGTAACAACGTAGATGAACTTCACAGACGTTCAGACTGAAAAAAGCCAGGCATGAAAGTGTACCTACATTCTGATTCAACATACATGAAGTTCCAGAACAGGCAAAAATAATCAATGTGATAGAACAGACGGTGGTTTAAAAGGTGGGGTACTATTGACTGAGAAGGGGCAAGAGGGAACTTTCTGGAATGCTGGAAATGTTCTGTATCTTGATCCGGGTGGTGAGTACAGGAATCTATACCTATGTCAAAATGTATCGAGTTGTACCCTTAAGATTAGTGCACTTTATGACACATAAGTTAAACTTTCAGTTAAAAATAATTATTTTAGGCCATGTGACCTCAGGCACTAGATTTTGATACCTGAGAACTGAGGTTTGAAAAAGTTTGACAAATTAGCAAAGATTATTTTTCTTCTACTTCTTCTTCTTTCTCTTGAATTGGCCCAGATAAAGAAATGGCTCTCACCAACCCAAGACCCCGAGGGCCACTGGGCTTTGGCCACTAACACTAGTATGTATCGAATGCTTACCCTGCGCCCAACCTCCATCCAACACTGTATGAATGACCTCACCTCGCAACAGCCGGGAAAGGTGGGGACAATTATTATCCTATTTCATGGACAAGAAATCTGAAGTTCAGAGAGCTTGAATAACAGCTGAGAAGGGAACCCAGTCCTGTTGTCACCAAGGCTGAGTGCTAACCATCCCATCAAACGGAGACTACACTGGAAGGCGTACTGTGTGCTATATGGAGAGCCATCCCTAAGAAGGGGTCCAGGGACTGGGTTTAGCTCAGCGGCAGAGCACATGCTTAGCACGCACAAGGTCCTGGGTTCAATCCCCAGTACCTCCATTTATAAATAAATAAATTAATTAAGTTAAATTAAATAAAAAAGAAGGGATCCGAACGTCTTACACCATGGTTCCCTTTGGAAGCCACAGACTGGCGAAGCTAATGAACTCCTCAGAATAGTGATTTAAATGCATACAATAAAACACCGTGGATTGCAAAGCAAGCCAATTATATTGAAATAGGCATCCAAATATTTTGTGACCTAGCCATGTATGTGCTTACTCAATACATTAAGTAGTGAGGCAAAATAACTGCTAGAATTTCAAAATAATGATGAGGGTAAAGGATATTTGGAGCTATCTGCAAATAACTGTAATGTGATATGAAAATATCTGTGATTTTTGTTGGTGACAAAGTTACAGCAACTGCCAATATCACTGTGGTTTCTCTCCTCCGACCATTAAAGGCAATGCTAGATTTCAGCTAGAAGTTAGTGCAAATAAAGATGTAATTTTTTTCCCATCCAAGTTCACGGACCTCCTGGCGTCTATCAGTTTAATAATCCTGCCTTCCAGGAAGCAGCAGGAGGCCCTGGAAGGAGCAGGGGCAGCTGGGCTGGCCTTCCAGAACTCGCTTCCTCCCTCTGACTGGTCCCCTCCTCTGTGGAAGAAAGGAGGTCGCACTTTAGGCACTCTTCGCAGCCCCCGGCTGTGTGCTCGTCCCCAGAAGGTCCACAGCTGCCTCTGGGGCTGTCTTCAACCCATCAACACATGTTTCATGTGGGCTCACCCCGTGCTAGAAGGCTGGAACCCCCTGAGGGGCGCCCCTCTGCTTCCCAAATGCAATCGGGCCGCCCCTCCTGAACCTGGGAGCCAGCGAAAAGCCCCAAATGCACTTCCTTCCTTCCTGGCCAGCTCCCCTCCAGGAGTCTGGTGCTGCTCCAGAAACCCTCATTGCCACCGGCCTTGTGGCCTTGCGGCCTTGCAGGCCTTGCATTCGAATGATCTTTGGGCGGCTCTCGCCTCCCCCAGCCCACCTGGGAGGACCAGGAACGTCCTCCTCATCTCAACGCCCTTCCTTCCCAAGCGGCAGCATTTTGCAGTTGGAAATTCTTTGTCGCATTGATCCTGCACCCAACGGAAGCGGGGTTAAGTGAGAGGAGAGAGTATATAACCCGACAGCAAGTCAAAGCAGTAAACACCCGGGGAAGATAAATAATAATGCAAGGGTCAGATCAGGCCCAGGAAGGGGTGATTAATTACCAAACACCCACTTCCAAAAGCTAGCACGTGGCCAGAGGGAGCGCTCAGTGGAATCAGACCCTGCGTCCAGAAGCCTTTTGCAAATGGAAGGGCCAGAGGTGGGCCTTGAAAGCTGGCAAGATGTGAACTGGTCAAGGGAGGGGCGAGGCCCAATGGCAAAGGTCAGTGGGTCAGGACCCAGGGCACAACGGTACCTCCCTCCATCGGCTGCTGCGCTGGTTCCCCTGTGGGCCTCAGACCTGGCCGCACAGCAAGGTCACCTGTTTTGTGTTTGTGTTGAAGCCAGAGCTGCCTGGGTCCCATCCTCAGAGATGCGGATTTAATTTGGGTGAGGTCGGGTCCAGGCACGGGGATTATTTTTAAGCCCCACCGAGGAGTGGAAAGCAGGGCCGGGCCTGCGGACCCGTGCCAGCGGTGAGGCCCCCGCCGCAGCAGACCGGGAGTACGACCCTCTAACACGGCGGGCGTGGGAGGGGCACTTCCAGGGCGAGATGGCCCTCCAGAAGAAGAAACGTGCAGGGAGGCCAGGGGGCCGGCTAGGGAGATGAGAAGCGAATTCAAGTGAATTCACTCTGAAGTAAGACTGCCCTTCCCGCTTTCACGGGTATCAGCCAGTGTAGACACACGGTGTCGTGTCTTTTTCCCTTTCACTCAACTAAAACGGAGCTAAAACATCTGCAAGGGCCTGGGTTTAGGGGTTGCGGTGGATATAAAAGGGTCTGCATGTGTCTGGCCTTATCTGCCAGTGTACATAAAGAAAGTAGCCGCAGCAGCAACAGCAAAATGCCACAGTCATTCCTCCACCCAGCCCTCGGCTGAGTGCTGGCCAGCGTTCCGCGGGGGGCCTCCCGAAACCCCCAGGGGGCCTCCCCAGTGCCCAGCATTGAGCTGTCTCGTTGAGCTGTCTGCTCTGCTTGGGGGCCCTCCAGCCATGGTGGGAAGAGGGGGGGCCTTCCTGCCACCACTGCATACAGGACACCTGGGGCCCTCAGGGCGGCCAGGCAAGGCCTCTGTCAAAGACATGGGGCCTGGGGGCAAGGGGGTGGGGGATGAGGGAGTTGGAGGCCTGGGTGTGAGTTCTTTCTCCCACTCTGGCCCCACTTTATTACCAAGGTGTAATGCCAGTCTTTGCCCCAAGTCCCAGACATTAATATATTCAACAAATGTTGAGCACCTACTGTGTGCCAGCCACTGAATTAGACGCTGGAAATACAGTAAGAAACAACACAACAGCTTTTTTTTAATTAAAAAAAAAAAATCTGTCATCATGGAGGCCACCATTCTGGTGAGAGTAAGGCCAGAAACAAGATAACCGAGTAAACGATACAGGGGTTCAAAAAGTAATAAATGGCAAGAAATACAAGAAACAGGGAGGGGGGACAGGGTGTACATTGTCAGGGTGGGAGGCGGAGGGAGATGGCCAATAAAATCCTCACTGAGAAACTGACATCTGCACAAAGACCTCAAGGGAGGAAGGGAATCAGTCAGCACTGTGGGGAAGAATATTCCAGGCACAGGGAAGAGGAGGTGCAAAGGCCCTGAGGCAGGAGCTGGCCAGAGCAGGCCTGCTGAGTTCTGGGCAGTGTGCCCAGAGCAGAGATATCAAAGAGGAGAGACCAGATGAGGTCAGACAGGTGGCAGCCTGAGTCATGTAGGCCTTATAGGACACCACCAAGGGACAATAGAGTGGCCATAAGGGCTGCTCTCACTCTGAGTGAGCCGCGAAACTTTGGACGGCTCTGAGCAGAGGACTGACATAACCTGACAGGGGCCTGCTGTTTCTTCACTGAAACTCAACTGCAGGGGGCAAGGGTGAAGCCGAGAGGCCAGCGAAGAGTCACAGCAGAGAGAGGATCAGGGCTCGGCCCAGGCTGGTGGCAGCCACCCATGAAAACAGTCTGGGAGTGTTTCGGAAGTGAGGCCAACAGGGTGTATTAACCAAGCAGATGTGGAGTGGAAAGAGAGAGAGAAGCGAAGGGAACTGCAAGGGTTTGAGCCTTTAATGCAGGAAAGGGGACCTGTTTCCTGAGATGGGGGGAGACTGCAGACAGAAGCAGAGGTGCTGGGGAGGGGGGGGCACCAAGCCACGCTGGAGGAGCCTTTGCGGCCTCCTCTTCGCGACGCCCAGGGAGTTGAGCGGGTGGATGACTGGGCTTCCACGCCCTGTTACTGAGCTTAGGACCCTAAAACCACGCTCCCCATCCTGGGCGGGGACTTCGGTAGCTCACACCTCTCCATCCACCCGAGTCTTTGCTGCTTCCCCCACCTCCAAAGAAAACAAAGCCCCCAGACCCATCAGCTCCTACAAATACTGAAGACTTGTCTCCTGAGCTCAGCGGACACCGGGAAAGCCTACTCACCGTGAAGCCACTTCAAATGGAGATCAACGTTCCCATGTACATATGGGGAAAAAGTTTTAACTGGGGCTTGATCTCAAACATGACACTTGAATCATAAAAATAAGTTATTTTACCTTTGATTTAACCAAACAGAGATTCTAAGTGCAACTGTGCACTAATTTTTAGCAGTAACAAAGTGCCAACAAGTTTGGTTGGGTGTTCAAAGCTTCTCTCGTGCCCCCCCTCCCCCTCCTCACCGAAACATCTAGCGGCCCGATGGCCTCCAATTCACCCTTGACTTTCACACGCCGTCCTAAAGACGGTCATTTGGCAAAAAGGTCCAAGGCCTCCATGAGTTCTCCCAAGTCTCTCTTCCGAGTCTTTGTTCTTTGAAGGGTCCTCTTTTGGAAACTCCCATCGTGCTCCCTGCTTCTGAATCATCTCTCCGCTTGAGAATCCAGCCAGCTCTGCCAGGACCCCAATTAGTGGCTTCTTGTGTGATAGGAGCAATTCTCTGGCATCATTTTCATTGACTTCAGGAAATCCAGCCGCTCTTGACTTCACTTTGCAATTGCCCTGCGCTGTATCCAGTGACGCAGGAGAGACCTAGCTGATAAGCAGGGAGGGATGGATGCATACGTAGGGACAGATTTCCTGCGGTCAGTTCATGACTGAATATTTCTCTAATATGTGTAACAACTTCTGCTTTCCTGCCCAGTCACACAGCTGCAGCGACCCAGAGAGTTCACATTGGAAGAGTGAGGAGCCCCCGTACGCGACCAAGGGCGCTCTAAAATGCCTGCATCTGTATCCCATTTCTCACTGCGCTAGGCCACCTCAAAGATTTACCATCTAAGACGTAGAAAAATGCACGGAAGTTTCCCATCCGGCAGCTACTATTCTGCAACCCCGAGTCTTTCGAAACCACAGGCTGCATTTTCGCCTTTGTTTTGCTGTGTTTTTCTTCGCAACTCCAGAGGCAGGGTATTACCCGTGCAGAGCTCTGCCCCCACAAAGCCACGTTTATGTAATCATTCCAAAACTCACAACTCCTGAAAACTTTGAGGAATGTTATTAGGCCCTGTAGGCCAGAAGGGCCGTTTCCAGGGTAACAGCAGCTCCGCACTTAGGAAGCAAGGCCTTTCCTGTCCTGCACGCCTCTTGGAGTTCAGGCCACTTCGCAGAAACACATGCCTGGAGCCCAAGGGACACTTCCTGTGGTCCTTGCCCAAGGGGCCAGAACCCACGGGGAGGACACACCACTGGTCCCTGTGCACCCGAGGACCACACCCCTGCTTCTCATATCTCTTCCTGTTGATTTGCCAGAAATCCACCCAGTCTTCTCCGTCAGCACGTCCCAATTTGTGGTCTGGAAAAGTCGGCGGAGATTTGAAAGGGACTCCTGCGCAGAGTTTGTTTTTCCACCATGTAGCTCGAGGCCAGCCGCCTGGCTTTTGTTTGGAGCAAGGTGGAAATGAAAACTGTCTCTAAGGCAAAGAATGCTCCTTCCAGGTGCTTGAGCGACTCCAGGCCCGGAGAGCTTGACTGCGCCCTTTTGACCTTGGCGCGGAGATAAAAGATCGGTGTCCTTCTAGCCTGAACAAGACACATTTCCCCCATCTGATAAGGAACCTTGGAAATGAAGAGCGAGGCCCGCAGGCGAGCATTTGGAATCACTGTCCATGTAAGGCTTCCTCCCCTATGCTTGCTGGCTTTCTGTACTGCTTAATGCAGCCCAGCTCTGGCAGGACCATGAAGGGGGGCCACGTTCAGCCGTGTGAAAGACCCCCCCACCGTGGGACGCCTGACTTCTCGGTGAAGTGCAGGAATAGGGCGATAAAGCCCATGGGGCCAAGGCAGGTCATGGCCACCGGCTGTTCCACCCTCTCCCCCTTCCTGTCTCTCTGCACCCCACCTCCCCTGCCCCCATCGACACCAAACTCGGCCTTGGCCTTGCCTTGGCTTGTAAGTTTCTTACTCAGGAAAAGTCTGAGCGACAGCTGGAAAAACAGATGTTTCTGCCCATGACAGTGAACTTCCCTGATTCATATGGAGTCAGACCTTCTGACTCCTCGCGCGTGGAGAAGAAATGACTAACAGGAAACCCTTGGGCCTTCACCCTTGGGAATGGGAGAGCCCAGCGGAGAGAGAAAATGAACACAGGTGACAAATAAGAGGCAAAGGCAACGCTGAATGGCGCTATTTAAATTCAATAGCGATTCAGAGAAGGCAGCTTTCGGGGTAAGCCAACCTGAGAAGGGAGGGCCAGGCGCAGCTGGGAGTGCCCGTGGCCTGTGTGAGCAGAGAGCACAATCCACCAAAAAAACAGGCTTTGCTTACTTCATTTAGAGGATTTTCTAACACGGACTGGAGCCACTCAACATTTACCAGGCAGTGACTCCAGGGGACCAGCGGCAGGGGTTCCGAGGCTGGTTCAGCAGGACCAGAACACACCGAACAAGGACAAAGGACTGGAACAAAGTGACATGTCATCTGAATGTGGGTCCCCTAGTCGCTGCCACTGAGACAAGGACCTGAGTGCAAATGGTTAACCTGGTAATAGGCAGGGGAACTGAAGGCAGCCAGGAAGCAGGTTACCCTGCGGGCAACTGAGACAGTCCCACTGAGGATCTCTGCACAGGGCAATCCCTCCGGAATGCTTCACCACAGGGTGAGGGAGCTGGGGTGTTTATGCACCAGCTGGCAGCAGTCATTGGTTGAGGGCTGCTCCCAGGGAGCATTAATCCCCCGGCCCTTCCTGCCTCCTGGGTGGTTAGAGACAGCCTCCAGGTGTGGGGACACAGGCGCTGGCAGCTGGGTGCACAGATGTGGTGAGCACAAGGGGCTGCACGTGCGGTTGAAAGTGGGAAAGAGGATGTGGATTTGTGGCCTCAATAAAGACATCAGGACAGAGACGGGTTCCCAAAATAGTCCTCAAAAGATCCTCCGGGATTCCATATTTCAGTAGAAGCGGGTGGGGACGAGGAGCACCATTTCGCATAGATGGAGCAGCAAGAACAAAGACAGTCAAGCCAGGGTCACATCTGGGGAGGCCGAAGGGTGCAACTTAGCTGATGCACAGTGGCTGGGAAGGGCGGACAGGGGGGACCTGGGTCACCTCATGGAGAATGCAAGGCCTTTATGCCAGGCAACAGCTTTATTCCTCATTCCATAAGCAATGGGGGAGCCACTGAAGGTGCTGGGGCAGGGACGGCATTGAATTATGTTTGGGGAACGTTAACCTGGCCAAACAGCAAAGAAGTGGGGTGACGAGGTAAAAAGTCGCCAAATGAACCATTTGTTTGCCACAGCGGTGATTATTTCGCTGGGAAGAGGGATGAAGAGGGCTCCCTGTGGCTCTGGCCCCAAGAGAAAGGCCCTGAAAAGAATCGCGTGGGAGTCGCTAAAAGGGGGACAAGCCCCTCAGCTGCCCGGCCTGATTGTTCCTTCTGGCAGAGATGTGGGCCCACTCATTTCTCTCCTATTTTCTTTCCTCCAAAAAACACTTTTGGCCTCTGGTTTGCAAAAGCTTTGCTCCGCGAGTTTAAACAGCATCTCACAGCATGGCCGAGCAATAACAAATGGCGCCTGGTGGCTCGCCTGCTGCTGGCTTAAAAAACAATTGATGACTTTTAATCAGCTGAATGAGCCTGGGACAAATGACAGCATGGCCTGAATGCGGCCCAGACGTCATCGACTGACATCAGTGGGGAGGAGGGAGGTGTCCTTCTGGCGAGCTTGGGAACAAACAGGAGCAGTTCCTGGCCCAGGTCCTGGCTCCGTGGGGAGCCCCGCCCACACCCCAAAGCCACAGCTTCTTTCACGCCTTTTGGGGAGACCGGGAGAACCGGCTGCAGAGCAGGAAGGGTAAGCCTCCGGGAATTACAGAAACCTGCACATGTGTCACGAGACCTGGTGGGCAAAGGGCCGGGGCTCTGAAAGGCAGGGGCTCGGGGCCACCAGCTGTCCTTTGTAACCTGCATGAGTCAGTTTCCCCCCAGACCTCAGTTTCCAGCTCTGGAAAATAGAGGCGATCAAGGCAAGCCTGCTTCCACTGTCAGGCTGCTCCCCACGGGGGACGGCTTGAGGAGAGGGCAGAATCTCCAAAGGACTTATGGAGGGGTCTGTCTGCAGAT
Organism: Camelus bactrianus; assembly: GCF_048773025.1. Taxonomy (NCBI): domain Eukaryota; kingdom Metazoa; phylum Chordata; class Mammalia; order Artiodactyla; family Camelidae; genus Camelus; species Camelus bactrianus. The sequence goes on from NC_133575.1 coordinate 31,197,403, forward strand.
TCTGTCCCCACCACCACTACCAACAACCCCGGCTCCCCCAACCCACACACTAAATGGATACTCACTGATCAAGGGGTACAAAGCAGAGCAAGCGAATCCCCAGTGGCAGGACTGAAAATGAAGGTAACTAGTGAGTTTTTACCACGTGCCAGGCTTTGTGCTAAGCATATATAGCATCATCTCATTACCTCCATGTTCCAGGAAACAGACTGAAGGGTGAAGGTGTTTGCCCCCTAGTTCCACTGCTACCAGGTTGGAGTGTGAGGGATCTGGAGCCACACCTACCTGCTTTCAAAGCCTCGCTCTTCCTCATTTTTCTGGCTCAAATCAGGCACAGCAGCAACCTAAGAAAGTAAGAGGCCGGGGGGTGCTCAGCTCACTGCAGGAACATACAAATTGTATTAAGAAGAGCTCAAACGGTTCTCCTAACATGCCCTCCCTCGTCTGAACTTACTGTCCATCTCTGTCCCCAGCCCATCACACACCTGGTCCCCAGGCGCAGAAGGAAATCCAGACTCCTCAGTGTCACCCCAGGTAGCACCTGCTCTCCGCCCTCCGGGCCCATCCACACACTGTCTGTCTCCCTCCGAAGGACTGTCCGTCCCTCCCTCCCTCTCTCCCTCCCTCCCAGGCTGGTGTTGGCTGGAGGGTGCTCTTCGGAACAACGCCCATGAGGGATTGAGGGCCACAGGGTGGGGCCAAGAAGTTCAACTACCGTGCTGCCGCAAGGGAGTCCTCAGCCGACCTCATGGAAAGTTCTGGAGTGGGGATGGCCCTTCAGAGACGTCTCGAACTGAGACAAAGTGGTGAGCCCTTGTACTCCCCCGCCAATGACCAGTCATTGAATACCAGTTGGCCTCCAAGGAACGGGGGGGCATTACGTTGGGCAAGGCAGCTCAGCACCCATCAGCTAAGAGCAATTCTGAGCAGGCAACAGTCTCTCACCATCCTCTGAAGGCTGGATTTGGGTGGTACACCACCGTGTCCACCACCCCATGGAACAAAACTCCTGCTCATCCTTCCATGAGGAGCTCCATCCTGCCCCATCCTTCCCAGACTCTAGCCACTACCTGGGTGCCTGGGACTGGCCACCATTTCAGTACTGATCTCCCTGCTTCAGAAAAGTTGGCGAACTCCTTACTCTTCGTGTCTACCCAGTGAGAAGTAGAGATCACCTTTTCTTCCCGGGGACCACCTGAGCCCAGAGCACTGTTCTTGGCACACAGAAGTCTCTCCCTAAGTGCTGAGTAGATGGATGTCACCCAGGAAGTACCGGCCGGTCCACGGGGATGTTTCGGCTTCCACGAGTTCCACTCTGTCGGTGCCCCAAAGTGTCGACGTGGCTTATGCCAATGACAGGCAGGCACAGAGAAAGCTGGCTTTCACGGCCAACCTGGCAACCTCTCTTGGGCTCAAGCCAAGAAAGTCCTGTCCTTGTTTCCTTCCGGATCCAGCGTTCTGCTGCAAGTCCATTTCCTAGCTGAGAGGACCAAGTGCATTTAGAGACCTCCGTGCCAGGGAAAGCCCAGCGCCACTGCCAACCGTGCTACATCGCCGTTCTTCTGAAGGAAATTACTATTGATCCCACAGCTCTCCTCCCCATGCTGTTTGCCGGGGACAGCCAAGGATTCCCGTGCCAGCTGGGCTCCCACACGGCTCCACTGTTCCTGCACCAGATGGCCAGACCAACACCCTCTGGCTGCCGCGCGCCCCCAGGAGACGAGGCTCTGACGTCTATCCGCCTGGCTTTTTATGCACGGAGGGCGGTGGGGTCAGAGATTACAGGGCCAACCACATTACAATAAAAATCCCTGCAAAACGAGAAGATTTCCAAATCCCAGTCGTTATCAATGTAACCAACAAACCAACTTTTTCTGTAGCTCTGACTTTCACTGCTCATTCAACAGATATCAGCTGAAGGCTTACTCAGCCAGAGGGCTGCAGTGGCACCGAGACAGTCCCTACCCTCAAGGAAGTTACAGTCTAGCGGGGTATAAGGAGTGTGGCTAAATCATTTATTGTTCAAGCCAGGGCACTTTTGAGACTATAAAGGGGGTGCGATTAATAGTTAAATCAAGGTAGTAGGCATCAGCCAGGACTTGTCCCAGGCAAACCCAGGACGCTTGGTCACCCCAGATATAGATCCAACGTGACCAAAGTGGGGGAGTTCAGACAGTGGGGGTGTGGTAGTGTTAGGTTGTGCCACAAGGTGGCGCAATTGAAATACTCGTAGCTTTTGTTTTTGTTTTCTATCTTGATGAAAATTAATTTTTCTTTCCATTGCCACAGAGCAAATAGAAGCCTTCCGTAGTGTGCTGGAGCTGGATAATACCGGTTTATGAGAACCGACCATTAAATTTTCAGGAGTTTTGTAAGCCAATGGTTCAACATAGCCCCCAATACAAATTAAATTAAAATCACTAAAATTAAATTACAATTAAAATAATTAAAATCTGAACATTGACTAAATCATATTAAAAACAAAGGTCATAAATACTCAAAACTCACGCCTTCCTGATGACTTTGCTGTCATTTCTTATTATCTGTGTTTCCAAGTTTAGCAAATCTGTCGTTATCTGTGTGGTGGAAATGCTTGCTACTTAATGGTGTGCTATTGTACATCTCTCCCCAACTCCACGGTCAGAGCCAGTGCCTAAGTAGCTTGAGACTGGCCAGGGTTGGAATATTTACATCATGGAAATCAACAGATGCTACAAATTAGGGACGGAGCCACCTCCCTTAACAACTGAGGCAGCCAGTTGTTAAGCATTTTCCAGCACACTGCTGGAGCCAGCATTTAAGTTTCATAATTTATGTGGCCAGTTTTCATGTACTTTGGGCAGTTTGATCGCATTCCCCCCAAATGACAATGTCCTCCCCCGCCTCAAAAAAAAAAAAAAAACAGAGTTGGGAGAAGAAAGGTCATGTTCCTCCCATAACCTCATCTGGACACACAAGAATGGGGAGCTCGCACAGGTAAGGCAGTTCAGTGCTAATTGGCACAACAGGGGTGAGTCAAGGGGTCCGTCCATAGCCAGTCTCCAGACTGCTGTGAAAAGCTTACCCAGAGGAACTAATGCCCTGGTATTTGCATATTCAAATTGACCAATGGGAAACTCAAGCAATCTTGTCTGTGATTGGTGAGATGACTTTGGGACCGCCTACAGCCCCACTCTTGCTGTCTGCCCGAGTCGAAGCCCCAGCAGGAATGGATGGCACACTCAACCAGAGGGTTAATTGGAAAGAGTTTAGCAAAAGAGCTATTTACAGAGGTGTGGGCAGATTACAGAAACCACAAGGCATGAGGAGATGCCCTGGGACTAGCAGCAGTGGGAAACTGCTCTCAAGCCCTGGGCTGAAGGGGAAAGGGGTGGGGGCTGTTAGCAGAACAGGCGAAAGCTGTAGGTGAAGCCTGCTGTGGACACAGCAATGCAGCCCCCACTAAACTGCAGCCCAGTCAGGGTAATAAATCCCCCAATTCTTGACTCCTCCTGCCAGCCAGGTTGCCCGTCAGTGAATCTCATTGGCCAAAACTAAGCAGGAATCAGTGCCAAGGCTGCCCAACTGATCTGGTACATGAGGATCAGCCCCCTGGGACCCACAGACAGCAGATCTATTCCGCCTGACCCCATCCTGAGGGGAAAGCGGGGTTTCTGGAGCATTGCCTAAAAAACAGGATTTAGGAGAGAAATCCACGGACCATTTCCCAATCTCTTCCTTCTCACCCAGCTCAGGGAGAGGGTTAATAGATAATAGATAGATATTGAGGAGCGGGGGGTAGGCAGAGGCCTTTTGTGGCCGAACACTCTGGAAAAGATTGGCGCTCCCCCACCCCCCTCCGGAAGATTCACAATGTACATTAGCATAGTAAAGGCTCCAGATAAAGAAAACGTTTGGCTTTGTTTACTGTGGGGGTTGCCCGTACTTCCTGGAGCTTAAGCTGAAAGCGAAAGGATGGGTAGGAGTTAGATAAGAGTGTTTGAGGCTGAGGGCACGGCCCAAGCGAAGGCCCGGAAAAGCCCGGAGAACTGGATGAAGTTGACTGCGGCTGGAGGAGCAGGCCTTTGATCCAGAGGGCCCCGGGCGACAACGCTCAGAGCTAGCGCGCCGCGATCCGAGGCAGCTCGCCCAGCTCTCTGCGGACTTGGCTGGCTGCCCCCTCGCATCCTTCCATCTGTAACCGATGTCTGGGGGACAGGCGGGAGTGGACGCGGACTGCTGGATGATCACGTCCTCTTGGAGCTTCTCCTCCATTGCCTGTGGCTCTCTTCACCCCAGACCTGGAGAGAACCACAGTGCCCAGGGGTCCCCTGGAAGTAGATAACCCTGCTGGCCCCTCAGAGAGGGATGCGCACTTCAGGCTGGTTTCCCAGGAACCGAGGAGCGTTTAGAGATACCCCTGATCCCCTCATGACCAAAGGCACTGTCCCCAAAACCCCTGGCTACGGGGCTGCCACCTCGCGCCGCCAAATAGTTTGGCTCCAGGGATGGTAGAAAGGGGTGGGGGACAAATAGCCTTCGGGGTGGCACTGGCCGACTTGGAAGCTCTACAACCCAGGTCACTGGGTGCTGGCCTCAGTCCTATGAGTCTTCAGAACTGCCAGTGACAATGACAGCAGAAATGAGAGTTCACAGATGTATCCTTTTTAGAACGGTTGGGGAGGGGGGTGGACAGAGGTGGTGGTGGAATGACTGGCAGGACATCAAACCTCCGCAACGCACCCCTCCCTGCCACTCTCCTAGTTGAGGGCCTGTCCTTTCTCTCCAGCAAATAGTATCTGCAAACTGCATCTCCCGGACCAGAGTGCGGGCAAGGCTTCGCTTTCCAGCCTCAAATTACCACCCTCCTTACGTCAAATGTAACACATTCTCCAAGCTAATGACCTCTGCTCCCTCCTTAAAAAAAGAAAAAGAAAAAGAAAAAAGAAAAACAGCCCTCCACTTCATCTGTCTTTGGGGCCGGTGAGTGCCTTTCCTGGAGCAGGCGGAGAGTCTAGCAGTTTCTTTGTTTCCCAGTAATGCTTTTTCTCCTTGATTCCCTGCCTTTCAATCTTGATTTTTATTTAGTCCATGTCTCTAAAGAGCAGGGCTTCCCAGGCCCCTGGTTCACCCTGGCATCAGGCGGAAGCCAGTCTGGGGAAACTTTGATTCAATGTACAGATTTGCAGGTTTGGCATTCAGCTCTCAGATTCATGCTCAGAGCAGCCACTCAGAAAGAGTTGAATCTCAGAGCAGTCTGGCCTGGGGACTGACTTTCCAAGAGCAGCCAGGCAAGCTGGTGGGTAGAGTCAGCCTTTTTGGCAGCAGGGGCCCTGGGCAGAGAGGAGTCCGACTGTACCCAGGAGCAACTGGGAGAACAAATACAAGTCATAAGCGGCGTGACATTACAAGTGTGGCAGCTGGCCACCTAGCCTTAGCGGCACACAGGAGAGTTGTCTGGTGCCTACAACCTTCTGGAACAGGGGCAAAGGAGTGGCTGAGAGCCCCTAGCTCCGCCCTTGACTCTACAGGGTCTGTAAACACAAGGGTTCTATCTAAAATGATGGAAAGCCCAGGAGTCTGAGTGTTGATCCCTATGGCATTTGGGGTCTTCCATACAGCAGACAGCAAGATGGAATTAGAAATTCAAGAGATATACTGGGGGAAATGCCTGTGAAGGATCAAAGGGGAGGGAGCAGGAGCCAGGATACAGGTCTGATCCCTGAGAAAGAAGAGGAAGGGAAGGAGGATGGGGTGGGAAGAGCCTCAGACACAGTGCAGCTCTAAGAACGTGTCCACCAGGCCAATCAATGGGGAGCCCTGGAGCAAAGACTGCATCAGAGAAGTCCCGTGTCCACAGAATGGCCTGGCGCTGGTGCCCCCGCCTTGCTGTCATTGGGTGGAACAGCCTGGGTAGGGCGTGGCCTCAGCTGCTGTGGATTCTGAAGGTGCAGCAGCTGGGGGCTGTCCGCTAATAGCTCTCCTCCCAGAACCTTCTCCACTGAAGGGAAGCCTGAGTCAAGCCCTCCCATGGCTGCCACGGTGCTTTTGTGCCAAAGCAAGAGACTGTATCAGGAAGGGGCAACTGGCTCTAACCCTGGTCTCACGACCTCAGACAAACTTTTCCCCCTTTGCGTTTCTTAGTGTGTGGATGAAAAGAATTAGCTATCACCTCCTCTGTCCTGATCTCTATGAGATGTTGAACACCCTTGGAATCTGGTTATTTTAATCTTTGAGCTTCTCAAAGGTAGATACGGAATTGGGGACTGAAGAGCCTCTACCCCGAGAGATAAATACACTCAAGTTGGAAAGGGTCCAGGGTCCTATTTCCAAGTCCAGAAGGGAGGTAGGGTGGACCAAGACCACTAGCTGCGCACTGACTTGATTATTCCTCAAAGGTGTACCGAGCACCTGCTCTGTGTGGACAATCACTACATGCCCGGGAGAGGACGCGAGTCTCCTGAGGACCAGAGCAGCTCAAGCAGGAAGACCCTGATGCCCACTCTTCCCATCCCCCACCCTCACCCCCAGCAAGCTTCCAATTCTCAAAGGTGAGGGGCAACATTTGAGATCAATTCCACTCCCTGAGGGAGATAGATGAAGGATTCAGAAGTTCCCTAAAATGGAGAGTGTAATCCCAATGACCTCCCCACCACCACATACACACACACACGCACACACACACACACACACACACACTTCCCCTGCACTCCTAATTCACAAAGACATGCGCACGCACACACACAAAACACAGAGAGCCATCTTTGGCATCATTAATAATTTATCTTTGTAGAATCCTGTACAGTTTAACAAATATTAAAGCATTATCTCATTGTTTTAATCACAACAGCCGTTTTGGAGTTGCCTCATTCTTCCTGATAATGAAGTTGGGCTCAGAGATAAGATCTGAGCAAGGTGAAATGGCTGGTAGGTGGTTCTTAACCTTCGGGGCTATCTCAGATCTATTTAAGACTCCTCCCCTCAGAAAAGCAAATACCAACTTCAAATTTTACCCAGGCTTTCAGGGCACTACAGTTCCCTCTTCCAAACCCTCCAAAACCGAGGTTAACACCTCCCCATCCACCCACCCCCAGTGGTAGGAGGCCAGATTAAAGTTTTGGCCTGGTGGGGCTGAGGTCCAAGAGACAGCCTCTGGATGCAATCCAGAGAGGAATCCGCATCCCACCACATCAGGATGACGAAATTTCCCAGCCAGGATGGCCATGGAAGAGTTAAAGGGGTGTAGGGTTTTGTTTCTCACCTCTGAGGACTCTGTTCTGGGTCATTAAGAACACACAAGGCCGAGTGAGCATTCCCTTGGCCGGGCCTGCCTCCAGCGCACAGCTCTGCTTCGCAACAAGATAAGTCCCATGCAGTCCTGTTTCCCTGAGAGGCAGATGGGAAATCGCCCCAGATAAGGGCTGTTGCTCCAGTGCTGGAGTCACCCAGGGCCTTTTTGCTGCTAGAACGGCCATCTCAGAGGCTGCATTTCGCGCCGGCTAAGGAGGGAAGCCTTTTTGAGGGGCCCCCTAACAATGCTGTTTTAGGTCGCTCTAGAGGAAGAATCCTCTCGGGGTCCCTGGCGGTACAGGGCAAAGCAGGGCTACCTCCAGGTAGTGTTCCAGCGGTTTGAGGGTGGATGGGCCCCAGCGAGACCTCAGCCACCTCCTGCTGGGCCCCGTACCCGGGGGGCCTTGGAGCACCCCACCCCCCCATCCACCACCCAGGTGGTACCTGTGCCCTCGCAAGTAAGGAGAAAGGCCTGTGGAAAACACCATTACTGATAAGTAACAGCCCCTTTCAGGTTTAATGACACGTTGCATCCATCCTAAAGCTCTCAAAAAAAAAAAAGGGGGGGGGGCCCTCTCGAGGGACAGCGCCTCGCGCCTGTAAGTAGGAACGACAGGCCGGGGCGCGCGCGGGGGGGAGGGCTCACGGCGCGACGCGGGTGTGTAAATTAACTGGGGGCCGCAGAGTAAATACATTACACACGGTATTTATTATGCGTCCGGACCTCGGAGGGGCTCTCCGGCTCCCGGACGTGGCAAATCTTGTCCAGAGCTCCGCAGGCCGCGCTGCCGAGGCCGTTGGCGAGCCGGCCGGGGCCGGAGGTGGTGGTAGGGGGGGCCCGGGGGGTGGGGGGACTTTGGGTCCTGTGCCTGGGAGCCCCCGGACAGCCCCCTTCCCGCGGCTGGAGGTGGGGGGAAGGGCAGGAGCGGTGGAGACGTGGCCCCGGGAGCCGCTGGGGCGAGGGGCCGGGCGGGGAGGGCGGCGGGGTGGGAACGGGAGGCGCGCCCGGCCCCTTAGCATTCCGCCGGCGCGCCCGCCATCGCCGCGTGCGCCCCCGCGCCCCGCTGTAATTACCCCGATTACCAAATGAATCTCGCGCTTTTGTGCTCGCCGGGCGGTGGGTGCGGGGAGGCAGTTCTAATAGTTGTCATTAGGGCCGGGGGAGGCGGGGCGCCGGGGGCTGGGGGTGGGGAGCGCCGGGGTAGGGGGAGGCTCGTCGTTCCCTCGCTCGCTCTCTCGCTCGCTCGCAGGCGGTCCCCGGCGGCGCGCAGGCCGCTGCTGGCTGCTGAGTAATGATTTTTTTTCTAATTGGAGGCGAACAGCGGCCCTAATGGATGGAGCCGCTCTCGGCGCGCTGGCTGCGCCCGCCCCTCGATCAATACTGCCCGCTGCGACCGCCGGGCCGAGCTCCCCCGCCCTTTGTGGTCGGAGATGCCCCGGGGGCCCCCAATCTCCCCCATCCACCGCGCCCCCAACTCAGCCTCGGCCCCGCGCGGGGAGGCCCGGGTCTCCCAGAACACCCTCCCGCCCCTCCCGGACTCTCCAACCCCTCCTGTCCTCCCACCACGCCCAGCAGCCTAGTCCCGATGGCTTTCCAGCCAGGGCAGGTAGTCGGGGAGGTGCAGGGGTGTAGGGGGAGGAAGGACCCTAGATTGCCTGCCCCATCACCCTCCCTCCGCGACCACGCTGCCGCCGAGCGCCCCGGGCCCGGAGGAAAGCCGGGCACGGGCGGCTGCCTCTGAGGGTTTGCGCCGTCTGGTCCGGGAAGGGTTCGCTGAGTCCAATTAAATCCCCACATTCTTTCCTTCGTTAGCCCTTTCCGGCTCAGACCTGCTCCTCCTCGGCCCTTTCAGCTTTCCGTACGAGTAGAACCATGGCGCGCAGACACACACCCTGTTCTCCAAGAAGCACCCCCCGCCCCCCGACGTCTGCTTAGTCCCGAAACTGGACACAGGGAAGAGTCCTCCGGGATGAGGCGTCAGACGTGTCCCCAGTTTTGCGGCCAGGCTCCTGCACTGCTTCTAACTAGCTGGTGACCTTGGGCAAAGACTCAGTGCCTGGGGACCCTTATTCTTACACCTTGCGGAAGTTTGTCCAGCCCTGCCAGCTGGGGGCCTGGGATACAGCATTTAAAGGACTGGCCAAACTCCCACTTCTCCCTGGAGCTTTCAAACCCTCCACCTTACGGAGAAAGTCCAAAATTCCAGGTTCCTGGGGGGTCCTAGCTGCTCCACCTTCTACCTTCCTTCCTTTCTGCACACTTTCTGTTGCTGGCCATCACTCATGCATAGCATTTAACATCACCTGACAATAAGCTCTTGTTTGTTTTTTATCAGTCTTCCCCACTACCACGTAATCTCCATAAGGTTTGGGATTATTGTCCATCTTGTATCCCCAGCACCTGAAACAGCCTGGAACATAGGTACTCAATAAATATCAGTTGTTATGAATGAATTGAAGGAATTTGAACTTGGCCCAAGTTCATCTCCTCTCCCGGAAGCAGATAAGACCTTGGCTTCTCACTCTGGGTTTTGTGGCACATTGTATTTTCCAAAAATAGCCGCAGCAATATTTCTGGTCTCACATGCTCTTCAAGAATCTTGCCACTAGCCCCCTTTAAGGAGAGCAGTCTGTTTCCCCTTTCCTTGAACCAAGTCCGGCCTTTGTGACTACCTCCATGAATAGAACATGGCCCAAGCGATACTGCAGACTTCCTAGTCTAGGTCATAGAAGATAATGTGGCATCCATCTGACTCTCTCTCCTGGGATGCTCAGTCTTGGAATCCAGCCACCACGTTGTCAGGAAGCCCAGGCCACAGGAAGAGGCCAAGGTAGGTTTTCCAGCCAACAGGCCCAGCGAATGTCCCAGCTGACAGCCAGCACCAGCCAGCAGAGAGGTGAAACAGTGAGCCTTCAAACGATTCCAACCCTTAGCCTCTGAGCCGCCCTAGTCAATGCCAAGTGGCGTCATCACCCTTCAGACTGCCTAGCTGACACCGAGGGAGCAGACAAGCTGCCCTGCCAAGCACTGCCCAAGTAGCGGATTCGTGAGCAAACTAAATGTTGATGTTGTAAGTCACCCAATTTGGGGATAGTTTGCTATCCAGTAGTAGATTAGCTGGCTCTCGCACTCCAGTGACTGCTCTTCAGTCCCCTACTTCCTGGGCGCACTGGGGGCTGCTCACCACCATACCCAGGGCCACCCCACCCAGAGCCCCCCGCCTTCTCAGGTGCTTAGCTCTGGGATCCCTCCCTCCAGCCTGCCACTTTTTGAAGGGTCCTCACGTCCCCTCTCCCATGGCCACAGCTGCCTAGATAAACATCAGCCCACGATGAGTCCAAGCTGGCCCTTCTCTGGGCCAGCCCCTGAGAGGTGGCCCAGCTCAATGGGGGAAAAACCACTTTGCCTCACTGGTGGACACCACCACCACCATGCTTACTAATCCTGTGACATCTTCCTAGCCAGCTCTCTCCCCTACTGCACCCAGCTACTCCTCACTCTCCACTCAGCTCCGACTTCACAGGGACCACAGGAGTCACAGACAAGACCGTCCTCCAAGCCCAGCATCTCACCACTGCACATCTGTCCGCACCACCCTATCCACCTGTCCTCCGACGCCCTGGGAAGAGCATCCCTTCACCTATCTCGTGACCAGTCCAGTTCTTGAACTCTGAGTCCCAGGAGCTCAAACTCTAGGGCAGAGGTGTACAGTAAATCTTTTGGTGATGATGGAACTGTTCTAGATCTACGGTTTCCTAGCCACTAGCCACATGTGGCTATTGAGCACCTAAAATGTGGCTAGTATGATGCAAGAACTGCATAGTTTTATTTTTTAAATGGCTTAGGGAAACAGCCAGGCTGGGCTGCCCGTGGAGAAGGCTCCTGGGTGGCTAGTGGAGGATGGAGAGGAGCCCACCCGAGGCTTGCTTGAGCCCAAGCCTGGCCCTGCCCGTGTTCACAGCGAAGCCGCCTTGAGGCGAGGCTGTGGCGGTCAGTAGTGCCCCTCTCTACTGCCTGCTGCGGGGATCTACCCAGTGGTATGCTGGTGAATGTTTAACAACCGGCTCTGGGGTGGGGGAGTCTTAATTTCTAGCATTTGCTGATTTCCATAGAATAAATCCTCCTACCCTAGCCAATTTCATGCAACCTGCTTGTCACTGAATGCAGAAGTGTCCTCGGCGCTTGTGAGCCGGAGCTGGCTCCAACACACCGCTGGGTCCAGCCCCGCAGATGAAGGAGCAGCTCCCTCGGTCCGGCAGGGCCGGCGAGCCGAGGAAGGGGCAGGGGTGAGGGGCTTCGACTGCCTGGGCCTGTTAGCTGGGCTGAGGTCCTGGGAGGGGAGGTGGCACCAGATGCCAGATCGCAGCTCGGGGTGTCGCTGGATGGTCTGGCCCACATTTGTTTGAGGGTGACTCCCTAGGACTCAGGCCTTATACGGGCGCGCACTCACTTCATTTGTGATTGAGAAGCGTCTGCGAGCTTCGATCCGGCCTTCCTCCAGGATCTGTACTGGGAGAGCAACTGGGAAGCCCTTGCCATGGTCTTGGCCAATCTGGGCCGTCGAGGGGCTGCAGGGTCAGACCCCAGGGACAGGGAGGAGAATTGCTCAGGGTAGAGTTGAGTTGGATGAGAGGCTCCTGAACCAAAACTGGCAACAGGGCTCTCCTTCTACAGAGCGACCCTTCGGAGCAGGCCTGAGGTCCTGGAAGCTAGAGTCCACTGCCCGGCCCACTCACCCTCAGACCATCTCCCCCAACTCCCATCCCCTCCCTGCCGCTGCCCGACTGACCCGAGATCCTTTTTCCTTTGCTTCTTCCTTTTCTTTGTACACAAAGGGGAGGGTGTGTCCTGCTCAGACCTGCCCCTCTCCAGGAATTGCTGGGAATTAGACTGTGTGACGCCCACACGGGGCAGAGGACCGGGCTGGTTCCCGCAGCCCCGCGTGGGCACCCCTGATAACCACAGTGGTGACTGTTCTTCATGCTGGTGGCTCATTAGGCTTTCTGGGGCCAGGCCAAGAAATTGCCAAGGACAAGACAGGCGGCGTCTGCCTGCAAACTCCGCGGAGCCCACTCCCCTCAGAGGCCCTTCCTTCAGTGTGTGCGAGGGGGTGAGTTCCGCTGAGCTAGAACCGCGCCTGACAAGTGACACTTTGACGAGAGACGTGATGACGAGTCCCTGGGGAGGCTGTGGAGTCTGGTTCCTGCAGACAGTGTCTCCCCTGAGGCAGTCTCCGTGCTTGAGTGCTGAGTCTGTGTGTGTGTGTGTGTGTGTGTGCGCGCGTGCGTGCGTGTGTACACATCCTGCTTCTCTGAGGAAGATTCTCCAAGCTCCACAGCCTGCTTGACAGAGGCCCCCCTGAACACTGGTGGGGCCCACACACACACAGAGAACAGACACAGCAAACCAGCCACTGGCTGCTGAATTCAGGCAGTCCATCCTGGGGTCGCCCTGTCCTCACCCCCTTGCTCCAAAATGGTCCCCTTCTGAGCTGCAGATCCTGCCCTGTGTGTAGTGAGGGAGCAAATATCCAGCCTCCAGGCGTGTGATTTGCCTGATCATTCCAAACCCCTGGATCGTGCCTGGGCAGTCCACCCTGTGCTCAGCACCGGGCAGAGAGAGAAATAAATAAAAGTGTCCCTTTCTTTAGAGAACTTACAATCCAAGCACTGTCGATGGTAAAGGTCACAGGTTCCAAAGAAGCCAAGGTCACATGAAAAGCTTTCAGAAAGAGGCAGCATTTGAACTTGAAAAATACCTAGGCTGAGAAAAGCCCAGGGAGATGGGACAGGAAGGAGGGCAGGTCTGCCTTCCAGCAGGGGCTTGTGGTGGGGAGGCAGGGTTCCTTCTAGGGGAAGCAGATGGAATAAACGTGGAGGAGGGCATAGAATTGAAGAAGCTGAGCGGGACAGTATGCCAGCCATCTGGTCCCCCGGGTCCCCTTCCCGACACCGACAAGCAGCCTGAGCTTCTCCTTCGTGCCCTCCCTTACTCTTCCCCAGGGGCCCGGCAAGGGCAAACCTCACTCTTCCACCAACAGCCCTTCGAATACAGTTGACCCTTGAATGACACAGGGGTCAGGGATGCCAGACATCTGCACGGTCAACACTCTGCATATAACTTTACAGTCAGCCCTCTGTATCTACAGTTCCACATTCGCAGATTCAACCAACTCCGGATCGCATAGAGCTATAGCATTTGGGAGGAAAAAATACATGTGTAAGTGGACCTGTGCAGTTCAAACCCGTGTTGAGGGTCAGCTACATTTGAAACAGCAGTGTTATGCCTGCTGCTGCCTGAGCAGCACCCCAAAATTTAGTGCCATAAAATAATTGACTTTTTCCTCACAACTGATGGATCCGCTTGGCTCAGTGGGTGGTTCTTCTTTTCCACATCAGCTGGAGTCACTCATACAACTGCGCTCAGCTGGGAGTTTGGCTGGGTCTGCGACATCCCAGCCGGCCTCGTTCCCGTCTTTGGCAGTTGGCGCTAGCTGTTGGCTGAGATGGCTCATTCTCTTCTGCTCGGCCTCTCTCTCCGGCAGGATAGCCTGGGCTTCTCACCTGGCACTTCTAGTCGAGGGAACAAAAAGACGGCTCAGAAGTCACATGGCAACACTTCTCCTGAATTCCAGGGGCCCAAGCAGGTCACAAGGGCAGCCCAGATTCAAGGGGAGGGAAATGGACTCATTCTTGCTTCTTTTCGATGGGAGGAGCAGCATGCACACACAGGGCTGGGAGGCACTGGTGGCGACCCACTTTGTAGGGTTTGCCGGAAACCATCGTGGCCCCTGTATCTCAGCTTCTCCAGGCTGCTCGGCCCACATCCCTTTAGAAGCTCCTGACAGGCCCTAAGTTCTTTCTTCAAAGCCGTCTCTCCCCACCACTCCGAATGCACCCTGGGTTGGGTACATCCCTTTCAGATCTGCCCTAGAACCTCTTTCAGTGGGGTGGGAGGGAGCTGTCTGAGCAGCGGAATATTGAAGGCTTTCAGAAGGGACCTGGGGAGATGGGCTGAGGTCAGAGCAGGCGCTCACCTCTAAGGCAGCCCCCAAATTGACTAGAGCCAGAGGATGGGGCAAGGGAGGGGGGCCTCTTGACTGAGGATTATTTAGAGTTCCCCCCATCCCCGTCCCAAAGGCCCTTAGGAAAGAAAGCTTCCTGGCTGGTCAAGACTCCGGAAAACCTGTCACAGAGCAGAACAAAGCGTTCTTTAAAAACCCTAAAGACTCTCCCTGTCCCAGCTGGTCACTTGGAGCAAACACTGCTGGTTAGCAAACTCGTAGTGCTTACTTGGCAATTAATCACTTAAAAGCTCTATGACGTCCTGCATATTGTTCTGGGTTGTTATTTAACTCTTGGCCGTGTTTGTGCTGCCAGGCGCTGGGTGGAGCCTCTAGGACAGACTACAGACTGACCCAGAACATCTTCTTCCTGGGGAGAGAATCTCTTAATCTCTCTCTCTCTGTCTCCCAATGGTAATTTTATTTCCTCCTTTATATTCTTCTGTATTTTTTTTATGTTTTTCTATAACAAGTATATTATGCTTTCATAACAAGAAAAAAAAATGTTAGACACAAATTCAAGGAGCCCCTGACAAAGATGTTCATTGCAGTGTTGCTTATATCAGCAAAAACTCGGGAAACGCATCCATGTCCAGCAACAAGAAAACTGCTAAGTAAGTTAAGACAAATCCCATGGGGTGTAAGAAAGCTATTTAAAATGATGCTTAGAAGAATTTTCCATGATACAAGAAAATTCTCATAGTAAACCATTTGGTGTGAAAACAAGCCGCAATCAAAAATTTTTAAGGGTTTGATCTAAATTGATATATGGAAATAGGCTGATCAGAGCTTACCTTTATTAAGCATTTACTGTGTGCCAGCGCTTACAGAACCAGCTCATTCCATCCCTGCAACATCCCTATAAGGTAAGGACTATTCCTATCCCCATTTAAAAGACGAGAAAGCTGAGACACAGAGAAGTTAAACACCTTAGCTAAAAATGACACAGCAAATATTACAGGGCGCAGATTTGAATGCAAAGAGCGAGCTCCTTCTCCCACACTCTTAACCACTACGCTGTGTACACATTTATAACAGGCTTGAAGATGTGTTAAAATGTTCACAGTGGTGATGTCTAGCTAGGGGTTATAGGTGGGTTTTATTGTCTTGGTTACACTTCTCTGTAGGTTCTAATTTTTCCACAATAGGGCATGATTTCCATCGATCACTGGGAAGAAATAATAATTATTTTAAAATAAGATTAAAAACAAATGGGGTCGGCCGTCCCGGCTCCCGCTGGTTCCCACTCTTGGCTCTCCTCCTTGGAAAGCCCCGGGATATGCAGCACTCCCCCACCCTTGGCAGCTCTTCATCAGTATTTGACTGGACCTCACAGGTTCTAAACGACTACGGAGAAGCAGCTGCTTCCCCCACGCCAAGCCGCACCCTCATCCTTCCCATCACCCCATCCCCACCCCCGACCCGCACACCCGCCTGGTTTCACGGCCCCAGCATCTGGCAGACACGTGTGTCTCATTCCCACACCTCCTGGTGCGGACCGTGCTTTGCACACATCCTGCTGTCACCCGCAGCAGCTGACGTCTTGACATAGATAACCGCCTCTGAAAACACATCCACCCACTGGCTGCACGACACCGACACCGGAAGCCCAGAGACACTTGGGCAGTGCAGACAGCTTGGGAGGTTATGGTGGGAGGGAGCATCACGCCAGCCCCAGACATCCTACGGGTAGGGGGAATCCACAGAAAAGTGTATGTCTCAGACCAGACGTACCAGAGCCACCAGATGGGCCAGTTTGAGGCAGTCAGGGAAAAAAAAAAAAAGCAAGAAGGAACACCAGAAACTCCATTCCTGCCATAAAACCTGGTGGTGGGGTCTTGCAAGTATTCACAGCGAGGAGGTCATCCTCAGACTCATTGACATTCAGTCCACGCCCCAGTGGGATTCACTTTGTCCCTGTGAATGTCAGCCTGTAGTTATCAGTCAGTCAACAAATATTTATTGAACCCAAAGCAGCAAGTTACAAGGTACTTGGGTTAGGGCAGGGGTTCGTGGTGGGTGGGAACGTTCAGTGGGCCCCTCATCTTCCCCACTCACTCCCCACCACACACGTGCGCGCGCACACACACACACACACACACACACACCACTGGAACCACTAACATAGGAACTTAGGAGGTTGGTTCTGGTAGATCTCATATGGTTTTAACAGCTAGTTTACAGGCTGTTGGACAGAGCAGTAGATGGCTCTTTGTTCCCTGATTCCTCTTTGCTCCCTGCATTAGAATGATACACCCACACCCCTTGACATGTGATGTTGCAGTTTTTCTCACTAGAAGTGGAGTGTATTTCCCCACCCCTCGCCTTTGGCTTGGACCTGTGACTTGCTTTGGGCCCTGGGGTGCTGGCAGATGTGCTAAAAGCAGAGGTTTGCAACGCACTTGCAAAGTGGAGCTAGCCCTCTGATAAGTCTGCCAGCGTCAAGATAAGAACAGGGCCCCGCCAGCAGGCAGGTCCAAGGAGCCGACCAGGACTTCCCGCCACCTCTGCCTGGATCTAGAGCTGCCCTGGCTAAGGCACCAGGCCATGTACTTGAACGTCCACTGTCTTACTCAGTCCTCTCAACTGCTCAACTCAGTCCTCTCAACTGCTCAAATGGTAGAGCCCATTTTACAGATGGGGAAACCGAGGCCCAATGAAATCACTTGACCAAAATCACATGACTAGGAAGGATCTGAATGCAGCAGTCTGGCTCTAGAAACTTCTAGGTGAACCACCAGAGTGAACTGCTCCCCTCACTCTTCTCTGAGTCCCTGGGGACCTCATCACCCAGTGGATTCTGGGCCCCTGGGTCAAGTCCAGCCCAAAGGGAACATTCTCCACCTGTGATGACCTGGAAGCTGTGTTTTATCTCAACCCCCAGCTGATAAAGATCCTGGAACATTCCTGGAACCAGCCTGCGGCACTGAGCACACCTCTGGCCCTGTGACAGAGGTCTTTGAGGTGCTGGGGACTGGCCCCCAGTGGTCCCACCCCTTGTCACACTGGAATTGGAAACTTCAGGCAAAGAATAAAATGACCACTTTTTCAATCTCCACCAGGGCCAGGGCCTGGGGGTTTGGAGATAAGGGTCCAGGATAAGGCCTTATCCCCAAACCCCCAGGCGCATCACAGGACTCTCTCCCACAGCCTGAGAACTGTGAGCACAGCGTGCTGGGTTTCAACTAGCAGGAGAGGACCCTCTCCAGTCTACAGCCCCTGAAATGTCCCTCTGGTTGTCTGACACACGTGTGTCATACAGCTGGTATAGACACAGACGTCATCATAATTTTGGCCTTAAGGTTTTGAAGGGCAGGGCAGGAAGGTGGAGGTACTATCCTCTGCTGTTAGAAGAGGAGATTTATTTGAGCCAAACAGTAATTCACACTGAATCCAGAGAATGGTTCAACAGTCCTTCATTTTTCTTAAAGTCCACACAGAGCAGATGATTAGCAGAGGGTTTGGCTCTGAGTAACAAAGGCCAAAAATAAGAGTGCCTTAAGCGAGTCAAAAGCATAGTTCTCACTCAAATCCCAAGCTAGGTGGTTGGGGCTGGGATGGTAAGCTCTCTTCTTGAATACTCAGGGACTGTGGCTTGTGGTATTTTCCAGAACTGAGCACAGCAGTATCTTTCATCCCTCCTGCTGTTGTATAATGTAACCTTGACGTTCTCCCATCAAGATGGGGAGTCTAAATCCCCTCCCCTTGACCTTAGGCAGGCTTGTGACTGTTTTGGGCCAATAGAGTTGGCAGAACTGATGCTGAGAAACTTTTGAGAGTGGGTCATAAAAGGTCATGCGGTTTCTTCCTTGTTCATTGCACTAGTCCTGCTGGAGGCTCATGGAAGACACACAGCTACCCTGAGGTCGCCATGCTGTGAGGACGCCAAGCCATACAGAGAGGCCAGGCATACATGCTCTGGTTGGCAGTCCTAATCTTTCATCATCCGTTTCAGGCTCCAGACATTCAAGTGAAGCTGTGTTGGATCTTCCAGACCAGCTCTTCAGCCAGCCAGGTACCACTGAGGGACCTTAGCCAACACCACTAAGAGAGAAAGAGTTGCCCAGCCAAGCCTGCCTGAATTCCTGACCCACATAATCTATGAGCACAATAAAATGGCTGTCATAAGCCATGGAGGCTGAGGTGTTGCACACCGGAAGCAACTGGAACAGCGACACAGGTTCCATCTAGTTCGTTGCTCTACCATACCTGGGGAGTGGCCTTGTCTGTGTTGTTCAAAATGGCGTCTAGAGCTCCAGCCATCGCATCCACATTCCAGACAGTAGGATGCTGGGAGTGATGAAGAAAAAGAGCAAAGGGCATGACCCAGCTATCTGTTAAGGAAGTTTGTGGAAGATGTCTCAGGACTTGACACATCCTATTGGCTGGTATTTAGTAACCGTAACTAGTAGTGAGAGAGGGTGGGAAACATCGTCTTTATTCTAGACAACTAAAAATCAGACTGAAAATCAGAAATTCTATTACCGAGATAGATGAAGAAAATGAATATTATAGTGGTTTGCCGCTGCATCCAAAAGTTCTTTTGCCCTCCTCCCTTACCTCGCCCCCGCCCCCTGCATTTATTTCTGTACTCTCAGTCACCTGAACATCAAGGCTGAAAAAACTATAGATCTTCAAATTGAACATCCAAAAGACAAATGAGTGCTTCTCCAGCTAGTACTAAAGGTGCCTCTCAAGGCATAATTTCTGATGCTGACAAAGTCCCTGTCTCTTTTCTTTTTAAGACCCCTTTCAGAGGGGAGGGTAATCGCTCAGTGGTAGAGCACAGGCTTAGCATGCAGGATCCTGGGTTTAATCCCCAGTACCTCCACTGAAAGAAAGAAAAGAAAGAAAGGAAGAAAGGAAGAAAGGAAGAAAGGAAGAAAGGAAGAAAGAAGGAAAGAAGGAAAGAAGGAAAGAAAGAAAGAAAGAAAGAAAGAAAGAAAGAAAGAAAGAAAGAAAGAAAGAAAGAAAGAAAGAAAGAAAGAAAGAAAGAAAGAGAGGAAGGAAGGAAGGAAGGAAGGAAGGAAGGAAGGATGGAAGGGAAAGAAAGAAAGGGAAAGAAAGAAAGGAAGGAAGAAAGAGAGAGAGAAAGGGAGGGAGGGAGGAAGGAAGGAAGGAAGGAAGAGAGAAAGAAAGAGCCTTTCCACAAAAGATGAGAAAGATGGTAGTTAGGGGTGGGGGCGGGAGACCTGGCCTGCCACATATATTAATTCTGCATCTGCTAGCGTGTCCAGCACAGGCTCATCTAATCCTCACCCTCAGACATGGCACTGCCATTGTCTTCATTTAACAGATGAAAAAAACTGAGGCTCAGAACACTTAAGTGACTCACTCAAAGTCACACAGCTAGAAAGTGGCAAAGACAATGAAGCTGCTGCGGCAGCTGTCGCGGCTCATCCCCGCGAGCACAAGGTCAGGTGCCAAGCCCCAGGCGGTGACTCTGTAAACACCAAGTCCAAGCGCCTTCCACTGCGGAGATGCTGCTTGTCTGTCCCTGCAGATTCCTTCCTGCTCCCTCGGGACTGTTGGTGAGTATGCCTGAGGGCAAGAGGCCAGTGTTCTTAATCACCACCCCCTCTGCCAAGAGCAGCCCCGTTGACCCCTATGAAGCAGGCAGGCTCGACAGTGGGGCTGTCGGAAGCCTTGAGCTTGCTGGGGGTGGGGGTGGGGTGGCCACAGCTGAGGCACCGGGACCCTCTTTTCCTTTAGTTCTGGAGCCCCAGATCCCCACACCCCAGCCTGAGCCTCCCACCTGGCCCTCCTCAGAGGCAGGCTCATTGCTGCGAGACAGTCAGGGAGGTGGGGCAACCCCCACAGCTTGTAAATCAGTGAGCCTTGCTATATAAAGAACCATCATCGCAAATGATGAAAAAGTTCTGGAGATGGATGGCGGTGACGGTGGCACAGCAATGTGATTTTACTTAACGCCACTCAACCATACGTACACTTAAAAATGGTTAAAATGGCCAATTTGATGTGATATATATTTTACCACAATAAAAAAAACACCCCAAAACTTAGTGACTTAAAGCAGAAACCATTTATCAACTCATGAGCCTGTGGGTCTACAAGCTTGGGCTGGGCAAGACTGGGCAGTTCCGCCAGACTCACCGGGGCTCGCTCACATAGCCGTGGTCAGCTGGCAGGTCTCCTGCCACTGGTTGGCCGAGGAGGGCTTCATTCATGTCTGGTGGTTGGCGCTGGTTGCCAGCCATCTGGGCCGCATACCTCCAGCTGCCTAATTCAGGCACATGTGGTTGTAACCGAGGTGTATTCCCAGCTTGGCAGTTGCGGGGCTCCCAAGAACACGAATTCGAGGGTAAGCCCAATGCACGAGCACTTTTCAAACCCCTACTAGTCAGTCTGATAGTGTCCCTTTGGCCAAAGCAAATCACACTGCCAAGCCCAGAGTCGATGTGGGAGGAGATGACACCAGGGCGTGAATATCAGGAGATATGAGCAAATTGACAGACACCACTGCCACACGGCTTATCTGTGAATTACCGCTGCTACAACATACATGTGACTGCGCAGGCGCGTAAATTTTCAAACAAGAAAAGAGCTGGTTGCCCAAAGCGGCAGCTACTTTAGTCATTAAAGGCATAAGATGCCTCCAGGCAGGAGTGTGGTTTCAAAAAACGCAGACCAGAGAGAGCGAACATTCTAGCATGAAGTCTCCCCACAGAGACCCAGAACACAACCCACATCTTCAGCTCTCGGGGATTTCTGCTAGTCGAGGGGAGTGAGCCGGGTGCCCCCAGCTCTTTCCCTGCCTGGTTGGTGGCAGTGTCATCCTCTCCCAGCTCACCCCCTCCACTCCCACAGGCAAAACGTGATTCCGAGGCCCTGTCCCCGATGATGCTGATATGCTGAAGGGAAGGGTTTGAAGGTGGTGACAAGCAGGCAGAAAATGACTCCTTCCATTGTTTTCCTTCTGCCGGGCCTCAGGAAAGAACAGCCAGAGAATGGAGGGCTGTTCCCTTTCACAAGTGACTCACCTGTCGTCTGGGAGGAAGGTGGGGGGGGGGGGGTCTGTCCTGCCCCAGTCACATGTGGAAGGCCAGCCACCACAGCTCACTGGATAGCAAGAGAGACAGCCACACACACAGTGCAAGTCAGCACCGGGCGTGGACAGCCTGGCTCAGCGTCACAGAGCACTGCTGAGTGACCTTGGGCAAGTGAGTTCGCTTCATGTGGTCTCCTCGTATAAGCGAAAATGGCTAGATTTAAGCCCTCCAGCGGGGCCATCCCGAGGGTCCTATGCCCTAACCCTTGCATGCGACAGTCCAGAGCACACAGAAGATGCTTAACAACCACAACTTGTCTTTCAAAATGGCTGCCTCTCCCAAGCCACGGGAGCAGAAAGCTTCAGTGACCTAGGCCAGGGGAGCAGGGAACAGAGGCTGTGTTTAAACTCATGTTTGGGCAGCACGTCTAATAGCCTCCCTTCAGCCAAAGGGCCGTTATGACATGATTCCAGACAGCCTCCCTCTCCTCTGCCTGGAAGCCATCCCAAAGTCTTAGGATATTCCAACAGTCCTCGGAAACCCTACTTCCCACTCGCTGTGGCGGGGGTGGGGGAAGTGGCCAGACAGGCAGGAGGTGTCACAGTGGCGGGGAGCAGGGGGAGGTCCCAGGCCACTGTCAGGGTACATCCCTGCAGGTTCCAGGGAACAGGTCAAATCATGGCCCCATATACCTCCTCTCCAAAGTGTGGAAGCCACGTTATTGAAATAATTTTCATTTTTCCCTTCCCTGGACTTTCCTCGACCCCGACTAAATGCCAACCCAGGGGAAGTAGGGACAAGTGAGCATTTTAATGACTTCATGTGGTAGCAGTGTCCTCTGGGACAGAGCATCCTCTAGGAGGGGAAGAAATTAGAATTCAAATAGGCTGGGGGAAGAATCTGAGGCCAGGAGATGGTGTTGTCTCATCCTGTTCCACGAGGCAGATCCCCCTCCCCCGACCCCGAATCGCCACCTCCCACATCACATCCTGTCGATTCACCAGATTTCACTGCTCAGCGTGTTCAGCTGTCCTGAGCTGACCTGCAGCACACCCCAGGTTACCCAGGTGCTGGAACCTGGGCTCATTTTGCATGTTGTTTCAGCAAGCGTTGCTCCCACCCGTTCAGTTAGTTTATTGCAAGATCATTGGTCTCCCCACCCCCACCCAACTCCATACTCCGTTATTTATTTTTATATATCAGTGACATAATGTTTTCCTGCTCTTCCATGAGGCAACACAAAACATCTCTGCCTCCCAATTTTCACTTAGACTGGGGGGGAGGGAGGGAGACAAGCGATGTCACCCTAACACCAAGGGACACTTGGAGGCTCCCTCCCGTGGGCTGTCCCACAGGGGCCAGGAAGGATGGACTTCCTCCTTTTCCTTTTGGGTCAGGCTGGGAAGGCTGCAGGCCTCCTGCAGGCCCCTGTGGGCTCCCTGCCTCCTCGTGGCTAGGGAAATCCAGCCATTGTTAAACTGGGGAGGGAGCACATAGGTACGGAGTCGGGGCGGGGGCAGGAGAGGACCCTGATAAATCCCACCTGGCTATGAAGCTCTAAATAGGAGCTACCCTCGAGGCCCCCTTTCTCCAGGTTCAGAAACCTGGACAAATAACTCTCCGCCTCCCAGGGCCGATGCCCAGATCCGGATGGAGGGGGAGGAGAGAGTGGGCTGCAGGAGGGAGGGGGTGGCAGTGCCGCTACCGCTGCCGCCGCCGCCCCCTGTGTATAAAACTCCCTTTGTATGCAGGTCGCCGGCTGCTCCCCATGCCAGGTGCAGCTGCCAGGATTCTCAATGCGGTTTGAACACAATTTGCCAGTGTTGGTTCAGCTCCGCTGGCTTCCAGTTGGGGGGCCATATGCTGCCTTTAATCTGCCTGTGCGATTCTCACCGATGTCAATAGGCGCGGGCGGGTGGGTGGCTCAAATGGCCGGGGAGCCGGGGCTGGGGTGGTGCTCTCACTGCTGCCAGGCGGCCGGGCTCTCCACGCCACTGAGGACCACCGGCGGGTCCTCGCGGGAGGCCGTGGCGCTGGGCGGTGGGGACAGGCGGGGCTGGCCGCTGGCAGCTGCCCCTGTGTTTGGCTATGGCGCGTGGGAGCCTCTCTGGTCGGCCATCCCCATAGCCATCATTGGCCTGCCCCTCCGCAGAGATCCCTGCCAAGGAAGTCGGCCAGGGAGGTGCCGGCACTCAGTCCAGACTTCACATTTCCCTCATTCTTTCTTTAATTGGATTTTTGGTCCTGCTGGGCAAAATAAGCTTTCCACTGGCAAAGCACTCTTGCCTCTTCTGAACGCACGATGGTGCCCGGCGGCTCTGGGCAGCTCTAGGCAGAGCGTCGTCTTCCTCCCCTGCCAAAATATTCATTCCTTCTCTCCAGGGACACAAGAGCATGGTGTGCACACACGCACGTGCACACACACACATAACCAGCCACCACATGCACACACACCCCTACCAAATGCCCACACACACCAATACCACCACATGCACACAGACACCACACGCACACGCATGCACACACACACACACACCCTCACCACCATATGCACACGTATACACCACACATACACACACACTACATACACACACAACACACATACGCTCTGCCAGGTCCAGGCAAACTGGGCATCCCTCCAAGAACTTGATTTTGAGGACTTCTTTGAAAACAGTGATTCTCACCAACCAGGTGAAGATCCCTGCTCCGAATGGCCCAACACCTGGCACTGTGTTCTGAGCTGGGGCCCAGAAGCCAGGTGCACCTTCAGTGGCTGTGCTGCCTCCTCCCCGGTCGTTAGACTCTCCTTCACAGAAGCCCTTAAAGTCCCAGTGCTGTGACCCAGCCACAGATCGAAGTGCCAAGAAGCCATTTCCCGTCCTTCCTGGATCACCAGGCAAGCAAGCTTAGCTTGTGGGGTTGGTGGAGGGGGTGGGTGTGGGGGCACTGGGGGAGAAGTGGGCCGGCAAGCTGGAGTCTAACGGAGAAGTGGCATTTCACTAGCAACACGCGACAGAAGACATTTGGATACTCTAAGACTTGGACTGAGCGTTAGGGAAGAAAGGGAGAGGAGGGAGAGAAAGAAGGGGGACGATGGGGGAGGAGGGGAGAAGGAAGAGGATGAGAAAGGGAGGAAGAGGTGAGGAGAACGGGGAGAGGGAGAAAGGGGGGAGGGGAAGGTAGAGAGGAAGGGAAGAGGAAGGGGGAGGGGGAGGAATAGGAGGAGAGGATGAAAGGGGAGGAAGAGGAGGAGGGGGAGGGGAAGAGAAAGGAGGGAGAGGAGAGCAGAGAGGGAGGAGAGAGGGAAGAGAGAGGAAGGATAGAGGGAGGGGAGAGGAGGTGGGGGAAAGGGGGCAGAGGAAGAACAGAGCAGGGAGGAAAAAGAGGAAACGGAGGGGAGAAAAGGAAGGGGAGGAGAAAGAGGAAGAAGAAGGAAGGAAGGGAGGGGAAAAGCCATCCCCCAACCCCACCCCTATCTGTCTTTAAAGGAGGTGTGTTTTAAATGGAGGCAGCTCTCAGGGCCAGAGGAGTTAACCGCTCCCTGCTCCTGGGATGAGCCCAGCATATTAAGGAAATGCAGCTCCTGGGATCCTCAGTCCCACGAACTCCCAGAGCCCAGCAATCTACAAGTCCGGACTCCGGAGGCCTCGCAACTCCCTGTGGCTGGGCCCTTCCACCCCGAGCCTGTGAGAGTTGGAGACCTCCAAGGACGACCTTAAGCAACCCTCGCCCGGGGGTTGTGCAGCCGCCTATTAAAATACACCGCGATCATCCCCAACTGAGGCCCGGAAAGCTGCTGACCATCAAATACATCACAATATTTCAGAGTCCCTGTTAACAAGGGCCCATTAAAATTTGACAACCAGGTACTAGCGCAGAAAGCGCTCATTTTGGGGAAAAAAAAAAAACTTGAGTGCTTTCTGCTGGTTCAGCAAGACAAAGCCGGTTTACCTGTCCCTCGCATTTTAAGCCCGGAGCATGGAGGCCTTAGCTCCTGGGTGCTGCCTGCTTAATGGAATGCGGGGTGTTTATTTGCCAGGCCACATCTGAACCCGGCTTGTTAATGAGCCTGCCGTTGGAAGCTGTCAGTCAGCCTGCCTTTTTTTTAATCAAAAGATAAAACAGTCGGTTATCAAGGATTAATGACTCTTACAGCATCCATATGAGGCTCATATTTATCTTTTAAAAGAAAACGGAAGGAAGAAAAATGACGAGATTTTGTTTCAGTAAGCAGTTTAAATCTGCTCTGGTAAGTTGAATTCATTCATTCATTAATTCAGTCATGTGTCTGGGAGAAGCCAGCGGGAGCCCCTTCCATCGTAAGAACTTCTGACTGTGAAATAAACCCCAAGTAACCAGATTAACTATGAAGTATGTCTCCGTCAAGTTTTAGGCATTAGTTCAAGTGTAGTTTCTGGGTGTTCCGGCTTATTGTAGCGAGTTGCCGATTCTGGGATTCCAGGCAGCCCTTCAGGAGGAGAAAGAGTCTCTGTTCCCTGTCTCTGGTGTCAAAATACAGCTCATGTGTGCAGTGACATGATTGTGCGCTATTGATTTAACTGAGAATATCAATATTTTAAATAGATTCCTATATGATACATATGTTTTTGCATAGCACAGAGCGTGTAAATATCTCTCCACGTCTGAACACACAGAGGCATATGGGCATGCGCACGTGCACCTGTAGCACATACGTGCACGTGACTATGCAGAGAATATGGCCACCGAAATACTCATTTAAACTGGTAGGGTCCTTTGTTTACAACAAATAGTATGATACTGGGGTCTTTTAGTTAGTAACCCAAGATACAGTTTGGCCCCAAATAAACCTACTGGTTTTGCTCTCGTTTGAAGTGGGCCCTGTCATTTCCTAAGTTGGCTGTCTCCGTATTTGCCTCTTTGTATTCCCTGTCCTCTCTCTGAGTGCCTATGTGCTCTGGGGGATGGAAGCAATAACTTACATGAAGATACTTGAAATCACAGCCAGAAATGTCAGGGCGCTCCTTCCCACATCACCAATGAGACACACTCAGGTTATGATGCCTGCCATTTTGGAAATTCAGTGATATTTGTGGCGGTGCAGCACAGCATTCTATGCTTCAAAGAAAGGCAAATGCTGATTCTGCATTGGGCTGGGGACCACAGACAAATTTAGAAACCTCAGTGAGGTCTGTCTAGGGTGATTTAACCTCTCCGGTCTCAGGTTCCTCGTCTATAACATGGTGATATTACACCAGATCTGCCAGCCCACTGGGGAGCCTGGAGAATTAGAGGAGAGAATAGAAATTCAAAGAAACGCCGAAAGGGGATGATTTCAAGGTGGGGTAACAGTTGTGGGAAGGGTGTCACCTGGAAGACCTGGAACCCCAGCTGCTTTGTAGATTTGTGTTCTGACCTCTGGGTTAGGAAAGAAGTCTGCTGTGGGAGGGAGTGTGGAGGAGTCCCAGTGAGAGGTTCCAGAAGCCCTGTCCTCACTAATAAAACTGTGACTTCCTGGAAGACCTTCTGGTCAACCTCATCTAGAGGGAGTTGGCAATGCAGGTGAGGGGCCATTCTGCCTACCTGGTGCCTGCTATTCCTTTTGGTGACCAAAACTCTCAAAATAGTAAAGGTTTTGCCCACAAGACACCTATTAACAACACACTTTCCATCGGAGAAACCTGGCAGACATCCCCTTGACTGAATGATGGCATCAACAAACCAGCATCACATCATGTGCCTCCAGAGACAAACCATCGAGGACACAGCATTGTTTCTGCCGTCTTCTTGCCCAACATGCAGAACCTGAATCATGAGGAAACATCAGACAAACCCAAGCTGAAGGACATTTTGCATAACAACTAGCCTGTATGCGTTAAAAAGGTGAAGGTCAAGAAACTCAACTAAAGACTGAAGAACTGTTCCAGATTAAAGGAGACCAAAGAGACATGATAATGAAATGCAATATGTGAGTCTAAATTGGATCTTGGAACAGAAAAAAAAAATGTTTTTCTCTTGCTGTACAGAACAATAGCGGGACAATTGAAGAAATGTGAATGTCTGCAGATCAGATAACAGTATTATAGCAATGTTAATTTCCTGATTTTGATCATTGTATTGTGGTTACGTAAGAGAATATCCTTGTTTCTTAAGAACTCTACCAAAATATCATCGGTACAGAGTCATCGTGTCTGCAGCTTATTCTCAAATAGTTCACAAATATCTGTATCTATGGCTATTTACCTACCTACCTATCTATATATGTCTAGAGAAAGAGAGAGAGAATAAAGGAAATTGGTACAATGCTAACCTTTGGAGAATCTGGGTGAAGCGTATATCAGAATTCTTTGTACTATTTCTGCAACTTTTCTGTGAGCCTGAAAGTGTTTTAAGCTAAGGATTAACAAATACATAAAGGACTTTGGGTTTCTCTTTGGAGCTGTGAGGCACGAGGGGATGGGGGAGGGGGCTGGAGCCAGGCTTCGTGAGCATGAGGGTCCTCAAGGGTCAGTAGACATGGGTGGCCATGACCCAGCAGAGGAGAAAATGAGAGAGACAGGGCCCAGCACTGATGCTGACCTCAGCCAAAAGTGGCCTCTGGGATTTTCTGCAACATGTACACTGAAGCAGGCTGGGAAAGTGTTCTTTCTGGCTCAGCGCCTGGCATGGGGCTCACCACTTAGTAGGTGGTCAATCCAGTTTCCTCGCTAAATGAATGAATGAGTGAATGAATGAATGAACATGTTTCTCCCTACGCATCACTGGGCATCAGGCTCTACAGGTCTGAGCAGGGCGTTCAAGGAAGCTTGCTCCTGGGTTTAGTGGCCCCAGTTGGGTGAGAAGGCTTGAGTGGCAGTGGGAGTCAGGCTCCCTGCATTCATCCGAATGCTTATTCGAGATTCATTATTTAAGCGACAGCACATCCCCCAAATAAACACGTGCGTCTTTGCAGCCTGCAGCCCAGGAGCGCTATTAAACACACAGCAGCGAGAGGCCCAGGCCCTCTCGCTGCTGCGTGCAATTTCCAGCCGGCTCGCTATTCTTTTGTCACCGCCTTTTTATTGGTTTTCTCAAAGTGGTTACAATGCTGTTATTGTAAAAACCCTCACACCAGAAGAGCGAGGGAGGCGGCAGTGATGGGGAATGGAGCGATTTCTGCAGGGAGAGTCTGCAGACCCGGTGGGGGAGGCTACCTAGCGAAAGGGCTGGGGGTGGGGGGAAGCAGAGCCCTTTCTTTGCTCTGGTCCACTTGACCTGCTCGTAAATCCACTGGGAGCCAGGGCAGCCCTTGAATTCCCTAGAGAGTAAATGGCCTTGGTGCTTTCTGCCCCTGGGGAGGCCCCTGTAAAGAACCTCACAGCCCTTCCCCCTTCACAGCCCACCCCAGCTTCAGCTTCGGGATGCTCGGGCCGGCCTAGCCCCAGATCAGGGGAGGGGGGAGGCTGGAGAACAGAAGCCAGGCTCTTGTGGGCTGTGACTTCGCCAGTATCCCCACTCCTTACCAGCAGAAAAGACGTTTTTTTTTTTCACCCCATCCCGTTATAAGTCTTGAGGTATAATTTACATGCACTGAAAAGTGCATATTTTAAGTGTCTGGACATCTCAATGACTTTTTACACTGCCCAGCTCAAGAAATAGAACAGCGCTGTCCAATACCACATTCTGCAAAGTTGAAAACATTCTGTATCTGTTACACGTGGCTGTTGAGCACTTGAAATATGGCTGGTGTGACTAAGGAAACAAATTTGTCATTGCATTTCATTTTAACATACCTAGCCACGTGTGACTAGTGGCTTCTATATTAGCCCAGGTACAGAACATTCCCATCATCCCAGCAAGTTCCCTGTGCTCCTTCCAATCCCCAAGAGGTAACCAGTTTTCTGACTTCCATTGCTGAAGTCCCGGGCTATTCTACCTCCGATTGACATTTGGGGACAGACAATTGTGGGGCCGAGCTGTGCTCCGTAGAATGTTTTGCAGCTCCTGGGCCTTGACCCACTAGATGCCAGTAGCAGTCACCCCCAGTGTGACAACCGAAAATGTCTCCAGACATGGCTAAATGTCCCCCAGTGTGGGTGGTAGGGTGGAGACTGACTCTTCTTTTTTAGATTTTTGTTTGATAAAAGCTGCAAAACCTTCCAGAGGAGTCAGATTGAAAGTGCAGTTACAGTGTTTATATCGACTTCGTATATTTCCTCTTAGCCATTCTATCCTAGGAATATTTTACCATGAGCTGAAAATGTAAATGAATAATTTTGTTTAAAAAAAAAAAGTGCAGCTACAATAATGACAGAGTAAAAATTGGCAGGGGCCTTGGAGACCCCTGGCCTTAGTGAGTTAGGAGTCCCGGGAGCTGAGTGTACCCAGGAGCCCCCACCGTGGGGGTGCAGCTGGTGGCTTCCCCCAGTGCTCTTTCTGCTCCAAAGCTTGTAAGAGGGGAGAGGCCACAGGTGGTTCCCCGAGGCAGGGAAGACACAGACAAGGAAGACAATTCCTGGAAAACAGTTCGTAACACAAAGGAGAATCGCACCTAAAATGTGTTCTGTAGGGAACCCTCAACCCCTCCCCCTCCCCCAGCCCCACCCCACTTCCAACGCGCACACCCCTCCAGTAGTGACACAGGGCAGCAATTTGTTCTTTGCAAAGCGGAGGGGTGACATTGATGAAAAGGAAGCAAGAAGAGGTGCTTGGCTGCTACTTGGGGAGTTCCAAATGGTTGGCTAAGGACTTGCCAACTTTTGGAGGGCAAGCCCTGCGAATATTATAAATTAGACCCTAGGAGATGGGAAATATGTCAAAGAAATAAATCCCAATCCCCACCTCGGTGCAGCTTCTGGTCTAATTTTCGATGGAAAAGAAATAGCGCGACTCCGAAGGTGGAGATAATATAATGCCACCAGGACCTGGACACAGAGCGCTGCCTGGGTCGGGACTGACAGAGTGTGACAGGTTAATCCAGAGGGCTTACCGGGGGAAGTCGGGAATCTGAAGAGAGGGAGCGCCTGGAATTAACCACGAGACAGAGGAAGCACCCCACCCACCAAATCAGAATACGTGTCTTAACATGCTCTTTTGTTTGGGGCTGTTTCTGACAGCCTCATTAACGCCAATGCTCTACTCAGCCGTTATCTTGGGGAAATGTTTCACCCCCCCAAAAAAAAAAAACCTATTAATCTATTTTTAGAATCATAAGGAAGTTCCCAGTCATGAAGCAACCTACACCCACTAGTACAGGAAGTGTCAGTCTCTTGTGGGTCCCGAGGGAAGGGCTCTAAGGATATTATCCTGTAGAAGTCAAGGTGGTCGGGGGGGGGGTCGGGGAGGGACAGCGATACGGGATTTAGGGGGGTCCCCTGGAGATGGCATCACCGGTTCTGTCAACGGCTCGGAAAAGAATTGGCTGAAACTGAAAAGTGGCCCCTTCTGGCACTCAGAAGACGGATCTTGGTCAACCTAGAGACAAGACTTGGTCTAATTCTCTTGGGGCTGGAACATTCTTAAGGGCACTGTCCCATGATAGAGCTCCAAGTTGGCATCTGCTCAGGGAGAAGAGACATTAGCCAGCCAGGCAATCAGGGCGGTGGAGGGGAGGGGTGGACATCACGCTGAAGATTGTAAGCCAAATGCTCCAGGTCTGTGTTTGCGTGTTTTCTCTCATTAAAATGTGAGCATCACGAGGGCAGGGACTTCAGCTGTTCTGTTCACAGCCGCATGAACAGCTGCAGATGTGCCTGGCACGTTTCTCACCGCATGTGTTGAGCAGCCGAAGAGCAAAGCCCTCATTTAATGCTCAGGCTGGATTGAGCCGAGCTACTCAATCATCAGGGACGGCACAGTATTTGGGAGCAAAGAAGGCCGGCTCAGGGTGTGGCAGAGAAACATGAAGTGCCCATGACACCAGCGTGACAGTCTCAGGGGTGACCAGAGCAAGGAGCCCAAGGGGAAGATGGCTTCACTGAAGTTTCAAGGTCCAGCCGTGTTCTCAGCCCTTTGGTGCTAATTCAGCTTTTCCATTGCTGGTTTCTGTGGGGCAGTGACTCTCATTAAACTCATCACTGCCTTAATGTGGCCTCCTTCATTATCCAGGCCCCTGACCCTTCAAGGCATGAAGACAAGCAGGTTTCCAGGAAGGAAAGGCTCCAGAGAGGCAGGGGCAGCCGGACCTCCAAACTTCCCTCCCGGAAGGTCCCTTCCTCTTGTGGTTTGCTCCTAGCAGGCTTGGCCACCCCCAGGAATGACACCCCTTGTGACTGGTCCCTGAAGGACAGACTACTTTTCTTTGTTCCACTTCAGCAGAGCTGAGACAGGCAGACATTTTATTTATGCATTTAAAACATAACTTTTATTATCTTTTTTTTTAATGGAGGTACCGGGGATTGAACCCAGGACCCCGTGCATGCTAAGCACGTGCTCTGCCACTGAGCTCTACCCTCCCCCCAGCCCTCCCACCCCCCACCATGGCAGACATTTTTTAAATGAGCTTTGCTAATGGCTGAAGGAGGAGCAGGAGTACAAGTAACATAAAATCACACTCATTTCCCAAGTCCAGACTCCAGGAGGTAGGCATGTCCAGACGCAGAGGACCACCCTTGGTTCCAGACCCGCCCTCCGGACTCAGATAAGGGAGCTAGAGTGCCAGCCAGCGGCCCTGACTTTGCCTCAGTCCCCTGCTCCACTCCCAGCCTACAGCAAGCCAAGGCCACCTTCCTCCAAGACTCAGACACCAGTCTCTGATCCAGGGCCTGCAGGAGTCGTTTCCCTGTCCTTCTGCCTCGGAGGTGGCACCTCCCGACTCCTCTCGGTCTCTCCCACATGGTGTGAGGGTGCAGTGAGCTTGTGGACGATTTGCAGGACAGCCGTGCTTGACAGCCAGCAAATAATAGAGCGCCCTGCCTCTATGTTATCTAATCCACCTACCTCTGGAGCTTCCCTTGGCAACTCATTCAGGAAGCACCCCTCCCCCCACACCATCTGGAAATGGTTTTTGAGAAATCTACTCATTATTGTTAAAAAGCAACACATAGGCTTTTGCAAGATACAGTTGCAAGAGCAGCCCCTAAACTGTAAGTTCCTGGAAGGTAGGGATTTTTGTTTTGTGCCCCGCTGTGTAACCACCACCTGGCACATAGTAGGAGATGGAGAAAAGACAGTGGAACGCATGAGGATGAATAAACTTACAAAAGGATATTCCAGTTATTTGTGCATAACAAGTCACTCCAAAATTGAGGAGCTTAACAACCATTTTATTATGCTTGTAGTTTCCATGGGGTGGTGTTTTGGACAGGACACAGCAGAGATGCCCCATCTCTCTGTCTGCCCCACGATGTCTAGGGTCTCAGTTGAAACAAGGTGAAGGTTTGGGAGCTGGAAGCATCTGGAGACTCCTTCAGTCACATGTCTGGCACATGGGCTAAAATGACTCAAAGTCTGAGCTCAGCTAGACTGTCAATCTGAACACCAGTGTGTGGCTTCTTTGTATGGACTGGGCTTCCCCACAGCATGGCCGACTCAGGGTAATCAGAGTGCTTACATGACAGCCACTCAGGGCTCCAAGGTGGAAGCTGCCTGGCTTTCATGACCCAGCCCTGTGACACTCTTAGTTGAAGCTGTCATCAACCCATCCAGATTCAAGGGGAGGAGAAACAGACCCCACCTCCCATTAGAAAACATGTCAGGAAACTCTGGGGTCATGTTTTTAAACCACCACAAAGGCTGAAAGATGAGAAAGCCCTGTCTCCTAAGGATGTTGCATTCATTTCCTCAACAGAATTTATCTTGTGCATCCACCATGTGTCAAGCCCTGGGTTGGGTGATGCGTAGGGATTAAAGGAGTGAACAAAATAGAACCAATTTTCCCCATACGTGCGTCCTTCCTTTCTGGGGAATTGACTAGGTTTGAAGAAGCCCTGTGAATTGCTTTGTGGTAACTTAAGGTGGGCCAGCCTCTCTGCCCTCGTGTAGCCTGCATTCCACTGGAGAAGACAGACATTAAACAAACATGCAAACAAATGCATAGTTATAGATCATGATGAGCGCTATTAAGTGGGGTGGCAGGGGTGGGGGGGGGGACGGGAATTGCCCTAAGAAAGAAGAGGGAGATTTCATTTAGATGGTAGGTACCTTGCTCCTCTAGAAACAAGGTTTTGAGGGCAAGCAGTTTCTTTAGAGGTGATTCTTGGAATCACCATAGGGCAATGAGGGCAGGAGAAAGAGTGGGTCAGGAAGCCGGAGGATGCTACCACTGTGGGTGAATGGGTCACTTCTGGTTGACAGTGTGGAACACACCTCAGACTGTCCCACTGGAAGGACAAGGATGCTGGGGCATCTACCCACCAAATCCTAATATAGCTGTAGTTGGGGATGCTAGTGCCGGCTGCCCTCCCCCGTCGGCACTGTCCATTAAGGCAGCCACAGAGAGCCTCGGGCAAAGGGCCCCAAGTGCTGGTGGAAAGACTCTCACTTGGCTCCGGAAACAAAGGGATGTGGACGGACACCAAGGTGCCTGCCCCAGGGGTCGGGGGGCCCTCTCTGATCAAGCGATCTCTCAAAGAAGGAGTTCAAGTGTTAAGAACACAGGATCTGTAGATGCTGTGTATATTTCTCTGTGTTACATGTGGGTTTTCACCAAACATCACCCCAATGCCAGCACTTAGCACAGTGCCTTGGATAGCAATGCATTTGGGGCTTTCTTCCTAATGACTAAGGGTTCACAATGACTGTCCATGCTGACCACCTGGCCCCCACCCACCGGTCCTCCTTTGTGACTAATGGAAAAACATTAGCAAAACGGCCCACGGGCAGGCAAGGTGGAGCCATTTGTGCCCAGGAGAGTTTTTCTTTTGTGTGATGTTAGCAGCCAGCAGTTGTGGGTGCCACGCCCTGCAACTCTGACCTCAGCTGAGCTTCGCAGCAGAGAGGCTGGCCCACCTTAAGTTACCACGAAGCAATTCACAGGGCTCCTTCAAACCTAGTCAATTCCCCAGAAAGGAAGAATGCACGTATGGGGAAAATTGGTAAGCCCCACCCTTATCCAGGGGTGGTCACATTAGCCGGAGACCATGCTCTTAACACATACCGGGTTCACAGTCAAGGCTGGCAGGTGGCTCTCCAGCTCTGGACCCCTTAGTGAGTTTCCAAGAGAACACCCGCAGTTCGGAAAAGCTTTGCCAGGCTAGCTCCACCAAATCACAAGGCAGCCTCGAACTGGGGGGTGATGCTCCAAAATGGCATTTAATAAATTAGAATAACAGGAGGAAAAAAATCACTGAAAGGAAAGGTATTTTTACTAAGACAATATAATACCTTTTTATTTTCAAATTGCTAAATAGAGTATCTGTAAAATGTTCAAAGAGCATTTGTCTTAATGATCCTTTTAAAGCATCCTTTTCCAATTCCGCAGCTACCAAATATCAAATATATGCCATGCCCTGGGTTAAGCAATTTTTTTAAGTTAAAAATAATAATAATGATAATGGGTGACTGAAGTCCGGAAGCTGTTGGCCGCTTGTCAACGCGTTTCCCTGCTGTGTGTGCTGCGGTCACCTGCGGCTTACCTGAGGGGCGGACTCACCTGTGGGCTCCTCAGTGCACGCCTATGCAGCGGCCCATCCCTGTGTCTTGCCTGGGTCACTGCCACCCTGAGGACAGCCAAACTGTGGGGGTGTGGGAGGCAGGGAGAGGGAGGGTGGGAAAGGAAGGGGAGAAAGGAAGGAAGGAAAGGGAATGGGGGGAAGGGAGAGGGGAAAGAGAATGGAAAAGGGGAGACGAGAGGAGAGAGCAAGGGAAGGAGAGAGTGAACTTGAGAAAGGGAGAGGAGAGGAGGAGGGAGAAAGGGGGGAGAGGAGGGGAGGGATGGAAAAGCCAGAAAGTCAAATTCCTAAGCCAGTGATAAATAGAATCCCAGCTGCACCAAGAACAGAGCAGTGGTAAAATCATTCACACTCGGAATTCCTGACAGTGGAAAATAAACTCATCATTGTCGGTGAATGGAAACTTCAGGGCGATGACGTCCGGGACTCCAGACCCCACATCCCGTGTCCCCGGCATAGGGTGCAAAAGCCTTAGTGGGTTGAGAAAGGGGGCAGGGGACCTGCCTGAGGAGGCACCCCTGGAAGTCTTTGGATCAAGTTGCACCAAAATCCAAAAAGGTGGAGAAAAGTTGGAGGTCAGAAGATGGGGAAGAGCAGGAGGCAGCCTGTGTCATGGAGGGGCACGGAACTGAGGCCAGAACCCAAGGAGCCTGGTGGGTGGGGTGACCTGAAGGCGAGGGCACCAGTCAGGGATGAGGAGTGGAAGGAAGGAAGAAGGTGCTAGGTTGCGGGGAAGGAAAATAAAACCCGGGGCAGGCATTATGAAGCCTTTGCAGCAGCAAGGATCAGAAGCCTTGCCTGTGTGGTGGACAAGACTCTGTCGCTGGCAACCTGGGTCTGTGCCCCCCTCACCCCGGTACCCAGGGTTTGAGTGTCCCCAGAGGTTGGGCTTGGCCAGAAGCTCCTCAGGCTTCGGCATCCTCCTCACCCGCAATCCCTCCGCCTGGTGTGAGGGGAAAGGCCTGGGCAGTGCCTCGCCTCCTGACCCCAACCGCCTTCGTCTTCCCTGATGCTGAAGCTGAGCTCCTCCATGGAGGGCTGCTGGCCACTGATGCGAGGGGAGGGACAGACCCCCGGGGCCCCTTCTGTATTATAAGCTCCCCTCCCCCAACTTGTGACAGCCGGCACCTGTGACTCTCTCTGCAAGCTGCCCTCAGCTCCTGGAGCAGCTCATCCTCAGAGAGCCGGACGGATCTAGGCGTTTGAAGCTCCACTCCCAGGATCTCCCTGAGCCGCCGCGGGCAAGACCAAGTGAGGGAGGAGGACAGCTCAGCTCTCTTGCCTGGAGTCAGGACAGGCCGTGAGGTAGGACTTACCCTCCAGAGTCCCCCCGTGGGGTCAGTCAGAGGCTACCCTCTGCAGCCGGCCTTTGTCTGAAATTCCTTCCTCCCCTTCCCAGTCCTGCCTCCCCCACACCTTCCGGGCATCTCCTGGAAGCCCTTCCGTAAGAAATCACTTCCACACAAATCTTCGTCTCATGATCTGCTTCTGGGGAAAGGGAAGTCACAGGGCCCACGGGCTGGGCAAGAACAACAGATACCGTGGATAGACATGTTACAGACGGCCCCTCAGCCAGTCCTGGGAACCAGACAGCCACGCTGGGACTGAGCGTGTTGCACAGAAGAGGAAGCGGAAACTCGGTGATCAGAAGGGACGCTCCCCGGGTGGCACAGCTGGTGAGCAGAGCAGCCTAGATTAAACCCAGCTGTTGCCAGCTCCGAAGCCAGCATTGAGTCCTTGACGTCCCACTGAAACGAGATGGGGGCCGCAGACTTTCCGGTGGGGAGCCCTGTTGCTTCGGAAAGGAGCTAACATCCCTGAGGCCCTGCTGCCAGGGGCGATCTGGGGCCAGCCGGGTGCTTAGGACGAGTGACCAAGGAGAGAGCAAAAGGTCCATTCCAGCCCTGAGTTTAGCAACTGCCATCTCCGCCTTCACCAGCTCACCCGGACCCAGCTCCCCAAAGCCCTGCTGCATTTGCCAAGCACCCAGAAGCCTTCAGCTCGGGCGCCCGCTGGTTCATCAAGCCTGCCGTTCTCCATGTGGTTTTTTTTAAGACAACCCCCTAAAGCTGGCACTACTAGGAGGAGGGCAGAAGCTGCCAAAAACACCCTA
The DNA here is from genome assembly GCF_048773025.1 of Camelus bactrianus. Classification (NCBI taxonomy): domain Eukaryota; kingdom Metazoa; phylum Chordata; class Mammalia; order Artiodactyla; family Camelidae; genus Camelus; species Camelus bactrianus. The sequence continues at coordinate 31,234,427 of NC_133575.1, forward strand.
TGAATAAACGTTCAGGGTTCCATCCAGAGACGCCCACAGTGACTGATGAGTCATCAGATGACCAGCTGTCACCACGGAGCGCTATATATAGAAGGGGAAGGCCGGAGGGGTGCCTAACCTAGTGCAAGGAGGAGAAACATGCCTCCAGGAGGCGGGGCCCCAGCCGGGGGTGGGGCAGGCCTGGGGCACCTGGAAACTGCACCCTCAGCTCCCCCAAAGATCCAAGTCAGCGATCCCCCAGCACAGCAGGCTGCTTGCGCTAGAAACAGGCAGCCACAGGGCCGGACGCAGGCGATGCCAGCGCACTGATGATGATTACTGCTAATGATGGTAATGGGAGAATAATCGCTCAGAGAACTTCCCGCACATCGCCGCATGTTCTTCCCATCACACGTCCAGACGGAGGACTTACCAACAGCGCTGCCATTTCAACAGCCTAAATTGAGCTTCCGGCCCCCAGGCTTGGCTAGGCTAGACCTGCGCTGTCCGATACCGTGGCCACTGGCCACGTGTGGCTGCTGAGCGCTTGCAATGCGGTCAGTCCTCGGCATAAAATACACACCAGATTTCGCAGACTCAGGTTCTGAGAAAAAAGAATGCAAACGATCTCATTAATAATTTTTTCTTGACTACATGTTGAAATGATACTGCGTGGGATACACTGGGTGAAATAAGAGATTATTAAAATTAATTTCACCTGTTTCTTTTTTTAACCTTTTTAATGTGGCTACTACAACATTCCAAAGGACGTATGTGGCTCACATTTGTGGCTTGCATTATATTTCTATTGGACAGCACTGGGTTACAGGCTAGAGGCCAGAACCTTCAGGAAATCCTGGCTATGCCCTCTCCTGACAAATAAAGCCTGCTTCCTGGTTCAAGGCTGAGCGAGGCCAAGGCTGCTCTCCAGACAATGCCAGCGGCCAGTCACAGCTCCACATATTGGTCACAGAAGCCCCAGGTGGCACCCAAAAGCCCCCCACCCCGAGTGTCTGTCAATCAATCTCAAACTTGCCCCCTCATAGCTTCCAAAACCCCAGTCTTCCTGGGGAAGGTTGATGAATTCTCCCTGGCTCTGTCGGTCTTCTCCCATCCCCCACTTCACCCCCAGGAGAGTTTGAGTTGGGAGGGAAAAAAAAAAAGACTCATAAAATAAGGCAACTTCACAAATGAAGCAGCCCTTTCCCTTGCATATGCAAACAGCAGAGTCAAAGAAAGAAAAGAAATGAGAAACAGAAAGAGAAATCCTCACCGGGACAATTCACACCAAGAGGGAGAAACTGTCCTGGAGACAGACACACAAACGTCACACGCTCTGCCCACAGAGACAGGGGGGCAGGGCAACAGGGCACGTGCGTGAGTGCGTGTGTGTGTGTGTGTGTGTGTGTGTGTGTACACGCCATGCGTGTGACTGTTGAGCACGAGAGAGCCCCAGAGAGAGGTTCAAGTTCCAGAACAAGGCAGACAGACAGAAACCCAACAAGGAAGAGAGCAACGCAAGAGGCAAAGCCAAAGAGAGGTTCGGGATATGTGTGTGTGTCTATGTGTATCTGTATGTGTGTGTGTGTATCTGTGTGTGTCTGTGTATCTGTGTGTGTGTCTGTGTGTGTGTTTGTGTGTCTGTGTCTGTGTGTGTCTCTGTTTCTGTTTGTGTGTCTGTGTGTGTCTGTGTGTGTGCCTGTGTGTGTGTCTGTGTGTGTCTATGTATCTGTGCGTCTGTGTCTGTGTGTGTCTGTGTGCATATGTTTGTGTGTCTGTCAGTGTGTATGTCTGTCTGTATGTGTCTGTCTGTGTCTGTGTCTGTCTGTGTCTGTCTCTCTGTGTGTGTCTGTCTGTCTGCGTGTGTGACTGTGTGTGTGTGTCTGTGTCTGAATGTGTCTGTGTAGGGTGGAGGGGAGAGTTGACAGCCTCCCCTTTGTGGCAAGGGCTGCCCTTCCTTTCTGTGTCAGTTTAAATTATTCACATCAGGACAATGGAAAGAATATAGCAAAATAAAAAATGCATCGGGGCCAGGCGGGCCCTGGATTCCTGTGTGGTGGAAACAACCCGGGGCCGGGGCGGGGGGTTGAGGGGAAGCCGCCTGCCCCACACCCAGGAGCGGGCTGGGCTTCAGGTGGCTTTGGTCCCTCTGGTGTTGACAGGGCCCAGGCCTGGGAGACTTCGGCAGTTTCGTGAGGAACTGGTTCTCCTGTCAGGCAAGGCCTGGAGGGCCCCGGCAGACCACAGCCCCTCTCAAGCCAGGCCGGGGGCCGCCCTGCTCCAATGAAAAGAATCTGAGGGTCATTCACAGAAGCCCTTACAAGGTTAAAAAAAAAAAAAACTAAAAACTAAAGGAAAAAAAAAGAAAAAGCATAATGGCAGACTGCATTTTCCAGGATGGCCACAACACAGTTTCCCATGCCACATGCCCTTCGTCCAACCCAATGTCTCTCTTCCCATCAAGAGCTAGGGTCTACGGTCCCTCCCCTGGAACCTGTCTGGATCTGTGACAATGGTTGAAGTGCCACTGTGTCACTTCTAAGGCTTTCTCTCTCAGGATACTCACTCCTAGAAACCAGCCACCATGCTGTGGGGAAGCCCAGACTACACAAAGAGGCGTCACGGCGATGTTCCAGCTGACAGCCCCAGCTGAGATCCCCGCCAACAGCCGGCATCGATGACCGGACACAGGCGCGAGGGAGGACCTCACCCTCAGGCACTGTCTGATGCACCAGCCTGAGACAGAGACACAGACAGAGACTGCGACAGAGACTGAGACAGAGAGAGAGCCGACTAGCCGAGGGCAGACAGCCCCCCAAAACAGCAGGAGAGAATAATAATAGGAGAATTGTTTTTTAAAGTCAGTAAGTTTCGGAGTGATTCATTATGCAGTGATAGATAACCAGAACACAGGCCAAAATACACGCACACGCACACGCACGCACACAAAAGCGCCACTTCACAGGACCTGTTAGAAGCCCTGGGCGGCAGGCCTGGGGCTTACCATGTAGGCAGCGGGGCCAGGCTGCTGGGATCAAATCCCAGTCCCGCCACTTCTGCTCTCCAACCTTGGGGGAGTAAATTGACACCTCTGCCTCCGTTTCCTCATCTCTGCACGAGGAACCACACTCGAGCCCTCCACTCCGGGATGTTGGTGAGGATGAAATGTGATAACCCACATCTGGTGCTCTGATTGGCGCCGGGCATGCAGTAAGCACCCAATAACTGCTGGCTGTGTGATGATCTTAGTCGACTTCTCTCTTTCCACTTCCTAACAGGTGGGCTGAGAAACATGCCATTTCTGGCAGACACTCTGCTGACTGTCTTTTTCCATCACACTGAGGTCACTGGCTCGGGCCCCACACTTATTTGTTTTGTAAAAATGTCAGCAGCTGGGCCCCGGTCCCTTCCCCCAGCCCTTGTGGGAAGTGAGCTCCCCTCCCCCTGCGGTGTTTGAGTTCTGTTCCCTGCCACTGTCATCTCCCTCCTTTGCCTTGCAAACCCTTGATTAGCAGAAGACCGAACACTGGCTCACAGCTGACCTCCATACCTGTTTTTAAAGTCCCTGGGCCCGGCCCAGCCACAGAGCTGTGGGACACACGTTGGGCGGACAGTGGATGACGACAGCCAGCTGGCTGCTCGCCCCACCCTCTCCTTTGGTGGGGTGGCTGAACCTTGCAGCCCGGGATGCCCAGTTCTTCTACGCGCTGCTGGCAGCTGGGACCCAGCTCCGGGAGGCAGCTCCCACAGCGCGCAGCGGACCAGGCCGATACAGATCGGCTCCTGCTGGAGCAAGCACTCCTCCCTGCCCGGCCCCCTCGGGTACCAACAGAGGCAGGGGCCAGGCCCCTCCCATTAAGAACTGGAGAAGCCAAGGGCGGAGCAGAAGAAAGGCAGCTGCAGGGACCTTTTCTGTCCGGCTGAGGCTTGCCTGGCCTGCACAAGGGCCTCCGGTGCCTGGATTCTGCCCCACCCTAAGTCCCCTATCTGAGACACCCGTGTTCCTCTGACTCTCTGGCTGTCTTTCTCTGGGGGGTTGGGGGACCCAACCTCACAACAAACCACCCACGGTCTTCTCTCTCACCCTCTGTTGGTGGTAACTGGCTTCCCTACATAGCATCTCCCCCCTCCGCCTCCCCCCGCCCCCCTCCCTGCCCCCTCCCCCACAGCCCTCCAAGTGGCCGCCGCTGGGCCTCAGTGGGTCCTCGGGCATCACCTAAGCCTCTTTGGGCTGCAGGGTACACAGGCAGGCTTTTGAAGAGCTCACCAGCTCCCTTACTTGGACGACTCCCTGCTCCAATCGTTTGAGTCACTTTGAAAAATGATTCTTACTCTTTAACGAACCGATGGGGTCTTTAGAAAGGACACCTGGAACTTTCTCTGCAGCTACTAGCTGTGTCAGTGGAAGCACTACTGATATCTGGGCCTGGACAAGTGTCCATTGCATTGGACACTTCCCCCCGCCCCATTGTAGGGTGTTAAGTGTCCTTGGCCTCCCGCCCACTGAATGCCAGTAGCACCCCCTGGTCATGGTGACAACTAAAAAGGTGCCCCCATTTCCAAATCCACGCAGCCCTCCAAAGCAGGGGAATGGCTCCTGAACGGGGAAGCAGCGTTCATCTCCAGATAAAATTCCTTCTACTCCACAAGCATCGCTGAGCTGCATCTTCCCGCAGGATCGCTTACGCCCACTTGCTCCGTGCCAGCTCCCTCCCACCGCAGCGCAGCAGCTCCTTTCTTCCGTTCCCACGCTCACACGCTCACACGCTCACGCTGCGCACTCCCTACCTCTATTCCCCTTCATTAAGGATTAATCCATGGTGTGGGTTGCCCCTGATAGATCATATGCAGAAAAGCGTTTACTGAGAGATCATTTGTATAATTCCACACCTGCCCTTCCATTCCTGGCATCACTTAAATAAGTAGATAGATAGATAGATAGATAGATAGATGGATAGATAGATACATAGATAGATAGATAGATAGATAGATAGATGGATAGATAGATAGATAGATAGATAGATAGATAGATATTGTTGGCAGAGTTCCATGGGAGCTGTTTGTCCTCCGAAGTTCTATTGAGGCAGAATTCCCAGTTTAACCCCAAATGCTGAGCTCCTCTGCCTCTACTGTGAGGCTGTTTGTACCTTAACAAGAGAAGAGAGATCTAGTCTTCTAAAGAAAGAGAAAGGGGAATAAAATACTCTTCCCTCTACAGTGTCTACAGGCTGCACCCACTTGTCAATATAACACAGGGACGCTAGAAACTTTCATCTGTCCCTTGAGCTACCCTCTGACCAAAACCCATTACCAGCCTGGCACAAAGTGTCCATCCCTGGATCAGCCAGGAGAGGAAACATCCATTTTGACAGGGACAGAGCTTTGACACGCCTGCTGGCAGTGTGGCATGTCTGTGGGTTTAGCTGAAGTGGGTCCAGATATCATGGGCGGTTTTCCTCCTTGGCACAGCCGTTCCTAACACCAGTAGCTTCCCGCTGGTGTCTTAGATTCCCGATCTCATAATGACCGTCTAGGCCTGAGAGTGAAAGGGGGGTTAGTCTTCTGGAGTCCAAGTTTACAGAGCTGGTGGAACATATGGCCTCTCTTCCCAGAATAAGACATGCACATGGACGTGTGGGGTGTGCCCATTCCTGGTCACACATAATTTTTGCACAGAAAATTCAAAACAAAACCAGCCCTGGTTTACCCCAATGGGGTATCTGACGTCAAAGAAGCTCTGGGGACACACAGAGATACGATTCAGTTCCAGCGAGTAAGGAGACCAACACTCGAGCATTTCTTCCCTGAAAAGAGCCAAGAGCCTTAGAAAGATGACGGCCACTGTAGACACAGTCACTGGTTTGCAAATACAGCTAGAGATAGTGAGAGAAAGTTCCTGGAGCCCACTGTTGCTCCCAAACACACCAAAAAAGTACGCGGATTACTTAGGAGAGAGGCCATAAAACAAAATGACCTTGAAAAACTCTAAGCCCAGTGCCCCCAAAATGAAATAGTTCATGCTGGTGGCAGTTCCTGGAGCTGATAACACTGCGCTGCCTTCCATTTGTACCATGCTTTGCACAGTTCACGTTGCTTTCATGGCCATTACTCCATCATTCTCTCAACCACTCCGTGAGGAAGGCAGGACTGGTATTCTTGCTCCCATTAAGAGGTTACAACAAAAAAAGGAAGACTCAGAGAGCCGAAGTGATGCCAGAAAGGACATGCTGATTGGTAATGGCAGGTCTAGAAGGAGAACTTGGGGGTCAGCTGACCCCCAAGTCCAACAGTCATAAGAATTGGAGGGGCTACTAAACCACCAGAGGGTAACCAACTAACAAGAAAAATAATAACCACAGTTTCCTTTTGTAAGCCAGACCCCTAAAATTCTGTCCCCGGTGCTTAGCCTCCCAAACAGTTCATGAAAAGGAAGAACTCTCAAGGTCCTTTTCCGGAATTGGGGCTTGGGAGCCTGGAATTTAAACTTGTGCCTGTAATTCCAAATATTTTCTCGTCTCTTACTACTTATGGATGTGGATATTTATTGGCAGGTATGATCCATTGGGGGCCATATTTGTAACAATCGACCACACATATGAGCAAATTATCTCCATACCCACACGGTGCCTGAAATGCCATAATTTACCTTTCAGATTTTTGACCCAAACATTGCCCTCTTTTGGCTTACTCTTTTAAAAAATCAGGCATGGTTTCATTGCATATCCTGTGACCCAGCAATTTCAAGGCATATAGCCAAGAGAAATGAGTGTTTATGCTCACCGACAGCCATACACACAAATGCACGTAGCAGTTTTATTCAGAACAGCCCCAAACTGGAAACAACCCCAATGGCCACCAAGAGGAGGGCAGATAAAGTGACCATGATGTAATCATACGCAGGGACACTACACGGCATTGAAAAAAGAACAAATGACTGCTCCATGTGACAACATGTATGGATGGATGGATGGATGGATGGGTGGATGGATGTCCCAGGCCATGTTGAGTGAAAGAAGCCAGACCCACAAGAGTACATACTGTATGATTCTAGTTAACGGAGGTTCACAAACAGACGAAATAAGTCTATATTGTTAGTAGTCAGAATAATGGTGGTCTCCGAGGGAAAGTCAAAATGTCAATTGAGAGGGGGCATAAGTAACTTCTGGGGTGGGTGCTGACAATGTCCCGTATCTTGATTTGGGTCATCGTGGATCTATACTTATGTCAAAAGCCATAGACTTGCACACTTAAGACTGGTGGACTTTACTGAATCTATGTTAAATCTGTAATTCAGCTTATTTATTTATCTATTTCATTAGTTAGTTATTTTTAATGAAGGTATTGGGGATTGAACTCAGGACCTCGTGCATGCTAGGCATGCACTCTACCACTGAATTATACCCTCCCCACTTTAAATCTGAATTGTTTTCAAAGTACACGATTAGAAGTTAAGACTAGGTTTCCTAACCTGGTGGCTCTGGACAAGGTGGCAGGCAGAGGAGGGGCCGTGAGGCGGGGCAGGTAGGAGCACCTGACCCCAGCCTTCACCTTTGAAGCCAGCAGGGAAAAGACCTTGCTCGAGCCCCAAAGAGGTCCCCATCTCCAACCCTGGGTAGGGGTACTTGGGGCTGAGACCCGGTGGTGGTGGCCCTGCGGGCTCCTACAGGGAGGGAAATGCTTTGATGAGCCTTTGTTCCGGGAATTGATCAAGGAAACGAGCTGGTAATGAACAGCAGAAATAACAATAATTAATAATGGGTAGAATAAAAATGGATTTCAAATCCTGCAGCTAATTTGCCAGGAGACTTATTTCTGCAGCAGGCAGCCCGCTCTCCTCCACAGACTGCTGAGTAAACCAGGAAGTGGCAGGACCCAGCCTGCCAGCTCTGCGTGGTGGGGGCCGGGGGAAGGGGAGGGAGGGGGGAGGGCCTGGGAGTTGCAATAACTTTGCATCGCGGGAGTGAGCAAGGACTCGTCTGGGTACTGAGCTCAGTCATGGGCTCTGCACCCATGCTAGGAAAGGTATGAGACCCAAGATTTCAAGGATGCCTCTCAGAGTCCAAGCAGCCTCCCTTCCCCCCATGACAGCTGCCAAGCCCCTGGGAGCCACCCCCAGGGCCACCCCTCGGACTCTTGGACCCTTGGCATATATCCCCTCCCAATACTGTCCCCCTCCCAGGAGCCAAGGTTGTAGGGGAAGAGGGGCAAGACCACAAAACAGTAGAAGGAAAACCCTTGTCAGAGAACAAAGATTCTAATTGGAGCCCTAAATGCTCCAGAAAGATTATCTTTCCGGTTCCTGTTGCACAGAAAGCAACTAATAATCGGCCTGCCCTCGCCGCCCTTTCCCCCCTGCCCTACACAGCCTGACTGGGATAACTTTTATCACTCCATTCAAAAGTGAGCGCTCGGGGATCCCTCCAGCTTCCCCCAGGATGGGGCAAAAGGCTGCCCAGGCCTGCTCTTTTGCTTCTTAGTGCAAGATCTTGGCAGGGAGTGGGGTCAGTGCTTGCCTGCGAGAGTCAAGTCTATTAAGACCTGTTCGCACCAGTGTCTTTGGCTGACCAGGTCCGTGGCCCTTCCCATCGTGCCCTTCCCTGGGCACCCCCAGCCCCCTCTGGCTGTCTCTAGCTTTGGACAGCTTCTCAACCGCCCTTCCCACTAGGGCCCAGGCTCCAAGCCCACTGTTTGCCGATAGCATCTACCCTCCTTTGTCTCAGGAAGTGCTTATCAGGTGCAGAGGAAGCCAAAATCTACGTGTACATCTGTGTCTTTGACCACGAGTCATTGGAGCCACGATGTCTTCCCCGACGAGACCGGTGGACAAGCTTTGGGGGGACTCCTCAACTCCCACGAGTGAGTGGCTGCCTACACTGACAAATGGATCTCTCTCTCTTTTCAACTTTAGCAAGGTGGATTCTTCTTGCTAAAGGCTAAGTACTCGCTGAGTTGCAAGTTTTCGAAAATGAGGCCATTGTGAGGCTATTTCTGAGGGAAGGAAAGGCCAGCGGTGCCAGTGCCAGCCCCGTCCACCTCCCACAAGAATTGGGCACCATTATTTTTACATTGGGGAAAATTCCATCTCTGGATTCACAAACAGCTGAATCTGGCTTCATCTTCTGCAGAACTATACACCGTAGAGAGAGGGCGAGGGCGGAACTCTTGTAGACAGTTCAGAGCAAGGGACCAAAAGGAAGTTTGGGCTGATGATGACGACTTGGCAGCATCTAGGGAGGGCTTTGCTGGTGAAGCCCATAGGTTAGGGTATCAGCTACGGGGTTGATGGGGTAGGAGAGAGACCCTGGGATGGCAACGTGCTGAGAGCACAGCGGGGCTCCGGGCACGGAAGACAGGCCCCGAGGAAGGGGCAAGGAGAGGTGGGGTTCCTGGTTTTTGAAACAGTTAATATTAGTCGGCTGGTGCTGCTGTAACAAAGAGCCACAGGCTGGGGAGCTTAAACAACAGAATTTTATTGTCTCATGGTTCTGGAGGCTGGAAGTCTGAGCTCAAGGTATCAACAGGGTTGGCTGGCTTCATCCTGTGTCCTGTCTCCCTGGCTTGTAGGCGGCTGTCTTCTCCCTGTGTCTTCCCTCCGTGTGTGTCTGGGTCCTAATCTCCTCTTCTTATAAGAACACCAGTCAGATTGGATTAGGGCCCATCTATGTAAACTCATTTTACTCAATTACCTTTTTAAAGACCTATCTTCAAATACAGCTGCATTCTAAGGTGTACTGGGAGTTAGAGCTACAATATGTGAATTTAGGGGGAGACACAATTTACCCACGTCACCAGTATAGGGCTTCTCTTTTGCTTCCGTAATCACAACCTGTTCCAACTCCAATCAGTGTAGTTGCTGGGCTGGGAGAGGCTGCTGGGCTACAGACCCTACATAAGAGGGTCCTTGTCTGCCCTCCTGCCAGGCTCCTCTCTGTACAAATTCACCTCAGCAACCAAGTCCCACCTCTTCCAAGAGGCCCTCCCTGACTGCTAAGCTCACTCGGAGCTTTTCTTTTGTCAAACTCCACTGCACTACAGGAAGGGCTGTTAGGGTCCAACCCTCTGTGCCCTGAGTAGAAATCTGCTTTCTGAGTAAGATCTTTGAGGACATGCAACGCATGCCCACCCCTACCCCCTACCACACACATACACACACATACACACACATATACACACATTGCCAGTATTTATTTCCTCCCTTGCCCCTCCAGGCAGTTTGGAGAGTTAGGGTTGGCAGTACCCCCAGCTCCAGGTATCAGCCTGACTTGCTTATTCAGAGGACACAGATGACCAAATGGGTCCAATCAGAGTGAACATCAGGACTTTTGTTGGGAATGCTGGTACCCAGTCTACTGGATGGGTTTGGTTGGGGGAGAATGCCAGGCTTGGAGTACACAGTTGCAACTAAGGTAAGGGAGATGGGGCATGGCAGGGTGCTAGAAGTTCCAGGGATTTGGATGGGGCAGGGCAGGGAATAACCACTGTAGCCTATCCAGAGGAAACAAAGCAAATAATTGATGCTACAGTTATATTTAGGTCCTAGATCAAGCCATACCTGAAGTGGGTTACCCCTGGACCATTGAGTAACATAAATCCATAAATTTGTCCTTTTGCTAACATTAATTTGGGTTGGGTTTACAATGGAGAGATCACGAACTGATACCATTTCTTTCAGATCATCCCAACAGCCTACCCCCATGATAACAAGGACACTTAATAAATACTACATAATCACGAAGTCACGACCCGTGAAGGCTCTGTCAATGAGGAAACTGGGACCAGGGGTGAAGGGATCTGCCAAGTCTCGTGGCCAATTAGTGCCAGAGCCTGGATGACAGCCTAGGTCCCCAGTCTAGTGTGGTTCCCACTACACCAGAAGGGACGAAGGCCACCTTGTCTCCTGCCCTCCCCCCCAAACCTTGTCCCGGGGGGAGAGAGAGGGGCCAGAGAAAACCAGTGCGAAGCCACAGCACCCTCAGCCCCCCAGACAGGAAGACTTGGTTGCAAGCCAGGAGGACAGAGGGGAGGGGAGGCAGGAAATTGAGTGGCTCCCTGTCAACCACACATGCCAAGTCACCTGGGGGCTTTGAGCAAGAAGCTAGTGCAGAAATGGGGAGCAGCTGCCAACCCAGGCAGCAGGCATGTCAGGGACCTCAGGACCTCGGAGGGCCCCAGCACATACTCCTAAGAGCCCTCTCCCCTCAGGAAGGCTTGTCCTCAAGTGGAAGAGTGGGCTGGGCAGGCTCCAACAGGGGCAGAAATATGTGGTCCCTGGAATAGAATAGTCAGACATTTGTGATGGACAAGTGCTTATGGCCATTTGCATAGCAGTCAGATGCCTTGGATTTTCCAGACCAGTTGGCATTTCAGTCAACGGATTTTAGACTCCAGAAGCCATCTTGGGCCATGAAGTGACTTTGGGAACAAGAGCTGAACGAGTTATTCACCACTATGTAACAAATCACCTTGAAGCCTAGTGGCTTAAAACAACATCAGTTGAGGATTTTCTTTTGTTTTGTTTTTTTCTCCTGATCCTGGGGTTGACTGGGCTCAGCCCAGCGGTTCTTGATCTTTTGTGTATTTGTGGTCAGATGGTGGCTGGGGCTGAAATCATCTGAAGCCTTCTTTACTCGCATGTCTGGTGCCTGAGCTGAGAAGACGCCAACGTCTGGGGCTGGGGGTGCAGAATCCCTGACGGAAAACTCATGCATCTCCCTCCAACACGGCAGCTTCAGGGTAATCAAGCTTCTTACATGGCAGGTCAAGGTGCCAAGGACCTGTGAGGACAGGTGGACAAAGAACCAGGTGGAAGCCATATCTCCTTTTTTGACCCAGCCTTGGAAGTCCCACAGTGTCACCTCTGCCTCATTGGATTCATTCAAAGAGTCTGGCCCGGTGCGGGAGGGTAGAACTCAGTGGTAGAGCACGTGCTTAGCATGCACGAGGTTCTGGGTTCAATCCCCAGAACCTCCATTAATAAACAAACAAACAAACCTAATTACCCACTACCCCCCACCAAAAAAAAAAACCCACAAGTAAAAAAAGAAGGAAAAAAAAAAGTCTGGCCCATATATAAGGAGAGGGCACTGAAACTCCACCCGGTCAGAAAGACCGTTGAGGAATGTTCAGATGTGGTTTAAACCACCGGAGAAGCCATCACTGGCAGAGCAACAAGGTCAAGGAGCCCGGGTCTCTGACCCTGGGCAATGGCAGGGCTGCCTGGGATTGCCTGAACCTGGCCTTCCTAAATAAGAGCGAGAAATCGAATAGTCTGTTGGGAACAGACCGCTGTCAACTGGGGTTTTTCAGTTACTCTCAGCCCAACCTAATCCTAACAGAGAGTACCAATACAGAGAGTACCAATCACCATGTCAAGTTCCTGGCACGGAGCAAACCCTCAAAGGGAAGGGGGTTAGGGGGTGCGTGGCAGGGACGAGCAGGACATAGAGCTCAAATACACTATTCCCTTGCCCCATAGGTCCACTTACACTTATTAGGCTGTGTCCCCGTATAGATTTGTAAAAATGAGAAAACATGCGAAGGAAAGCTAAAGAAGTAGAGTGCAAACAGTAAGCGCCCAGCAATGGAATCAACAAATGAGTAAGTACAGGGTATAAACGGACCAGAGAAGGTCCCCAAAGCAAAGGCTCTCAGATGCAGCCGAGGCGCCCAGGCTGCCTCTAGGCTACATTATGAAAAAGTCATTTGTCTTCGGATTTGTCTCTCTTCCTCTCCTCCTCCCCCTCTTTCTCCTCTTCTTCTTTCCCCCACCCGCTGTCTCTCTTCCCACACCCACCTAGCTCATATTCTTCCCAAGGAAACCAGGAATTTTCTGATGCCCTGGACAGAGGAAAGAGAAAAATCAATTTCTCCATCCATCTCAACTCTTTGGCAAAGCCAGGCGGATGTGGTCCCAGCCTCCGTCCACCCGCCCCTCCCCCCACCACTTCCACCCATGCTCTGGTCACCTCCCCACATTCTTGTCCCCTCCCTGCCTTTGCACACACTGTCCCTTCGGCAGAGATGACCATCTCGTCTCTCTTTTCTGTTCTGGTCAACTCCTGCTTGACACTCACCACCCAGCGCAGATGTCACTGCCTGTAGGAAACACCCCCATCCAAACCCTTCCCGAGTGCTTCCAGGAGCCCGTGTTGACCTTGTCAGAACACGCATCCCACAGGGTTGGAACAGTCTGTCTTGGTCTCCGCCATGATGGTGTGCTATCACTGCAGATCCTCTGAGCATCCGTCTGCCAGAACACCTACAATAGCAGCTTGAATGGCTTACTCTTTCCTGGATGACAGCAAAGACTAATCCAGAAGGGGCTGTCTCCTGTGTTCCAATACCTGGAGTGAGTGCCTTCCTGGCATCTCGCAGATCAAGGCAGGTGGGCGGCCCCTATCTGGACCTAAAGGAGCCCTGGGAGTTCCTTAGGCTGCTTCCCTGGAATTTGACTTTTTAACATATTAGATCAATGTCTTGTCCAATAACTCCCTGGATATTTCTGTTATGATCGATTGTATTTTTCAAACATGGCACAGCAATATTTCCAGTCCCGTAAATTCTTCCAGAATCCCGCCACTCCCATCAAGAGGTGGTGTCTTCCAACCAACAGAATATGGTAGAAGTGATGCTATGTGAGACTTGACGCTAGGTCATAAAAGGCAAACAGCTTCTACCTGTCTCTCTCTCTCTCTCTCTCTTTTGGGACGCTCACCCTTGGAACCCAGCTGCCACACTGTGAGGAAGCCCAAGCCACATGGAGAGGTCACGTGTAGGTTTGTGGCCCATGGCCCCAGCTCAGCTGACAGCCAGAATCACCTGCCAGGCATAGGAGCAAAGTCCGCCTCCCTCCAGGATGCGCACGCTTGGCCTGACCAGCAGGCTCCCCCAGTGTCTGCAGCAGCAGAGAAGCCCCGGGCACAGATGCAAGGTTGACACTTCAGGTGAGAGGCTGTCAGCGAGAGCTGAGTCGAAGCCCTTGTGGAACTGTCGGCCACCGCCACTGCTGGAAGTGTCGGTCAGACCGCGGGGAAGTGAGCCGGGGCACCAGAGGCAAATGATCCAGCAAGTTCTTTAACTCCTCCATCTCAGTTTCCTCGTATGCAAACTGGAAATCAAAACAGGGCAGTTGCGAGGATTAAACTGGATAACCATGCAAAGTGAGAGCCGTGCTGGAAGCGCTCAGTAAATGTGGGTCTACCGGGATGGAAAAGCTTTCCGCGGTCCCACAAAGACTTCTGTAAACCTGCAGCAGATTGCTCTTGAGAGCCACGAATTCCCAAGGCAAGCGCCAAGGGCTCGAGACAAAAAGAACGTTCTGGAATTCTGCAAACGTACCTTCTTAGATGCCTAGGATTTGGAATGTTGATTCTACACCATACTATAGAGAACGGAGAGGATTGAGAGCAGTTTTCCTGCCACCGGGAAAGGGAATAAAGGTTCCACCAGTTTGAGAAGTTGGTTAACCAGTGGAAAGGTCTCCACGCTGCCTGAGGCCCGGGACAGGCCTGAGGCTCCTGTGGTAGAGACAGGAGAGGCACGGAAATCCCAGAGGGGTTCACTGGCATGGAGGGGAGAGAGGGGCCCAGGACTTGATCCGCAGCAGCTCGCAGAAGAAACTGCCTGTCCTAGAGAGAAGGCCCACAATTAGCATGGCGCTGCAGGGGTAAGGGGGCCGAGGCTAAATGAGGGGCCTTGGCAGTGGTCCCGAGGGTGGCCCAGGCTCCGCACACCTCAGCACGGTGCAGGGAGTGGCCAAGAGCACCCAAGTCCCCACAGCACCCTGAAAGGGCTGACTGATGGGGCCCACCAGGTGCATGTGAACAAACAGCATTCAGGGCCTCTGGACCCAAGGCCGTGGCCGCCTAGGACATCAGGGTCCGTGTTCCAGTCCACGCAGGACAAGCACTGCTCGTCCAAGGTCAGTGAGCCCACTGAGGGGGGCAGGCAGGGAACAGGGCAGCAGGTGGATACACGCCCTATGCCCGGACTCCCTCCCCAACCCAGGGCTGCAACTCAGACCGGGGCAGAAAAGGCAAGAAGGAATCCGTAAGACACAGCTTCAGCCTCAGAGTGATCATCGATTTCAACCGGAAGTGACTGTTACTTTGACTTGGCAAATTCAAGCTGTCCACCATCAGGAGAAAGAAACGAGGGGCTCAACAGCCCAGCGAAGGGTGGGGTGGGTGGGTGTAGAGCTCAGTGGTAGAGTGAGTGCTTAGCATGCACAAGGTCCTGGGTTCAATTCCCAGTACCTCCGTTAAAATAAATAAATAACAACCTAATTACCTGCCCCCTCCAAAAAAAAAAAAAAAAAAGAGCCCAATGAAGACTGCAGTTTGGGAAAATTAGAGAAAACCTACACCCTAGCATACCTGAGCGTCAGGACAGGAGAACTTCACCCCGCTACGTGAGTCGTCACTCCAGGCTTGGGACCAACGGGAGGGAATGAAGTCAGAGCATGGCTTACACATCAAGAATCCAGTGGAGAGATGCGACTTGCCCTCCAGGGTCCAAGTCCCGGTAGGGGGCACACCCAAGGGAGGGGGCAGGCAGAGGAGGAGGGGCAGGATGTCAGGAGTCTGTCCAAAAGACAAAACATGTGGGTCTCCTTTTTGGATCCTGCTGGCTCGCTCAACAACTCTTAATTACCAGCAATCAGCTCTAAATTACCTACAACAAGAGAGACCAGAGAAAACACAGATAAATGAAATCCATAGATAATCCCCAAACCCCAATTTGGTCGATAACATCAACCAGCTTCCCCAAGCAGCCTCTTGCCGGGACTCCTGATCTCCTGACAAGTTGCCGAGCAGAATGGTCCCCAATTCCCCGTCTTGCTTTGCCCTTGCCCCCTGGTACGATGAGTGAGCCCTCAACAATGGCCACCTCCATACCACACTCTCTCCTCCTATTCCCGTCCCCCGGAGGCGGCTGTCAGGCTCTAAGCGCTGGCCTGTTTTCACTGTCTGTTTGCCCAATAAACAGGAAGCTGGCTGCAAATTTAAGCCACCTTGGAGGACAGGAAGGGAGGGCGAGGGCCTCGGGGACCACAACCGTCCAAGAGTTGCTGAGGACCCGGGGGCCTCTTTGTCTACACCTGAGGCAGGATGGCCACCCAGAGAGAGGGACCCAATTAAGGCAGGTTAGAGCCTCCAGCAAGAGCAGGAAAGGGGGCAAGATGGCACATCCCGGGGGCTCCCTGTTTCCTGACTTTTCCACAAAGATTCTTAAGTGTTCCTTCCTCTTGAGTGGGCGGGCAGGGCAGACACCTCAGGCCCCATGCCTGGGCCAGCAGAACCCCGGGAGAGCTGCCTGTTCGACTGAAAAAGAACGTCTTGTGGTCATCACGTTGGGAAAAATGTCCAGTCGGGACCCAAGGGCACCAAAAACTGTGCCCAGTATTAGTTCAAAAAGAAAAAAATAGACAACAGGGCGATGCAGAGAATGAACAACAGCCTCCCCCACCGACATCTACCTGCTCCATCCGCTCTCCTTCCCTGTGCCCCGCGCCCCCAGTGCCGGCCAAGGCAGAAGTCGGCGGGAGTCCAGAGAAGTAGTGAGCGTTGAACACAAGCCTGAACACTGCTCTCCCTTTTCTGAATTTTCCTTTTTCCTACAGTCCAGTTAACACAGTGGACAAGCCAATCCTCGTTCCCGCAGGCCTCGTTAATGAACCTGCAGTAGCAAATGCGCCTCGTTATTGCTGGGAACCTGGAAGCGGCACGCTCCCCACCAACGTGCAAATACCACACAGAAAGACCCCTCCCCCCCTCCCCTCCCCCTCCCCCGCCGGGCCCCCGCCTCTCCCAGGGCTGTTCACGAGGCTAATGCCTGCAGCTGGATCTTCCAGTGCCAAGAGTACTGCTGGGCTGCCTGTCCCCAGCACACCACCCGCCTTGGTCCCCATCCCCCCTGCGGCCCATCCCCATCCCCCTCCCCCTCCCCCTCCCAGATTTCTCTGGACTTTTGTAGCTTTCGAGTGGGCGGCACACAGGGAAACCCAGGAAGGAGGCTGCCCACCTGAGGAAGGATGGGATGCAAAGCGAGCCTTCAGCTGGCCCTCAGACCTGCTTCAAAGTCTACAAATCTGCAAATTGGGGCCAGACAGCGCCACTGGGTTGAAGAGGAGGCTAAGGGATGCTAAGAGCTATGAGGCCGCAGTGTGGAGGAGGGGGGCCTGCTGTGACCTCATCCCCCCTACCCTCCCACCCCCGCCCTGACCGGGTCTCGGCCCCTTCCGCACTCTAAGTGGGCATTAATGCGGCCAGCACTAACTCGATTTCATCATAGGGAGACAGGAATCATTTTTCTCTTGTCCTTTGCTTCTGCTCCGTCTATCTCCTCTGATGGGGACAGTTGGTTCTGCCTCATGAGGTCAGATTTGCAGGGGTTTTGGCCTTTTCTTACTCGCTTAATGACAACCTGAGTAAAGAAGAGGCCAAGAGGGAGAGGTGGAGAAAAACACAGACTCCTGGTGCAAAGCAGTTTCCAATGCTCCAAAGGCGGCATGTTTCCAGGGGGTCATTATGTATCTCTCTTGTCACCTGGTGACCCAGGACGCCCGAGGGCCACATGGCACAGCAGGGGAAATAGGCCAACAGTCCTTCTTGCCCAATAGATGGGAAATCAAATGATGCCGGGAAGTTTTCTAGAAGGGAAAAGAAGAAAGACAGCGAGCAAGACAACATTCGAATTCCCCCCACTGAGGAGGCTGACATCACTCTCTGCCAAGCAGAAATTGCCTGCCTTTCTCCAAGCCAGCATTCTGGAGCTGTTTTCTGATTATTTCAATCAGCCTAATAACATGTACATTTGAGACAGCTGCCTTGGCGGTTTGGCAAGTTTGACTCTTCTGCTGGCTCCTGCAGAAGCATAATGTTTGCTCCCCGAAGTTCACGTGCACTAAGGAAAAAAGGTTTGGATGGATTTCCCGACCCCCAAATATAACCATCCCGAAATTTGGTTCTGGGTCCAGAAGTCTTTTCACACTGACTGGCCGGATCAGAGGCCCTGCTACTGTGTCTCCTTTGGCTGGTTTCCTCCCCCACGATTGGAACTGGCTAGATTGGGGTTCTGCTCATTCCTGTTTGCAGTCTGCGGGCCTCAGAGCCCCGTGGGGGGCGCTGGGTATGATGGTTCCCCTCGTGGCTTGTTACTTCATGCCAGGCGTGTGCAGAGGGTTGCCAGCAAGGCCATAAACAGCTAACAGAGCAGAGAGGGCAGAGCAGAGCGCCATCCGCCACGTGCAACAGAGCCCAGAGAAACGGATGCAATTCATCGGACCGTGCTTAACTCAAGGTGGCTCTCCAGGCAGCCAAGGTTAGAATAAGGCTCCTCTCAGGAAAAAAAAAAAAAATCAGAATGGCATCAGAGAAAGTTAACCAACGTCTTCTAGAGAACTACATTAATTAGAATAATAACGCTCACATTTTGAGCACCTGCTCTGAGCAGGAGCCTTGCCTTTTGCATACATTACCAGGTTTAATTCTCACAACAAGTAAGGGCCGATATACCATTGCCGTTTTCATTTCCGAAATCTGGAAAACTTTACTGTGAGTTCTTTTTTTTTTTTTTTTTTTTTCTGAAATTGCAAACGTTCCCTTCTCTGGGCCTCTGTGTTTCTAAAACAGATGCAATCCTGAATAAACCTCAGAAGATCAAGACCTTCAGAAAACAATGCAGGAGGGGGTCTGGCTTCCTGGAGGCTGTGACTGGTGGGAAGTGGCGGGTGCGATGGTAGGGCCTCCTCCAGCTGCAGCGGCAGGTGAACTGGGGCAAAGAGCAGACCCACAAAAACCCCTCGCAGCTGTCTGCACCCATCTCCTCACTGTTTGCGGAAACATGCTCTTTTTTTTCTCTTTTTATGACTACTCTGTCCGTGATGGACGTTTCCTTCTGACACCTCTGCACACATGCACGGATTGGCTCATATCTTTCCTCTTGGTTGCAGAGCATTAACAGCAGCCTAACTGTCCTAAGTATTTCCTGACGCTCATAGTCCTGCAGGCTTTCAGAAAACGGGGAGGAAGTTGTCACTGACCCTGGAGAAGCTGATGTCCGCTGCCCACCGCAGGGGACGGAATATCAATCAAACAAAGGGTTCATTGAACGTCTCTGCGCCAGGCTCCCCAGAGCTCACAAAAGCCACCACTCAAGCAGGCAACAGTGTCCTGCCATCCCTGAGCACCAGCAGAGCCTTCCCTGGAGAAGTCACTAAAAGGGCGGGGCTAGAGAGCTAGGAGACAGATCAGTCGCCAAACTGGTACCACCCCCCACCCCAAACGGACCCCAAAGGTGCCTCCCTCACTGCTGACACCTTACAAGTTCCCAGACTTATTTCACTGATGCAGTCATCACTCAAAACCTCCTGAGAAACTCCGCTTTTAGCATCACTGCCAGAGATAGACACCAAACCACATGAAAAACTTTGTTTTAATTGCATTAAGCTTAGTCTCATGTTTGCCCCCTCCCCTAAAGGATTGGTTCTGGCGTATAGGTAATCTCTCTGGGAGGTGACCCCAGGAAATAAAATTGAGAGGGTGGAGACAGTGAGCTAAGAAAGAAGGAAAAGGCCCCCAAAACTGCATTAATAAGCAGATTTCCACTGCGGGTAACTGACCCATTTGGGGCCCTCCCGGAGACTGTGTAGAATCGTCCCGCTGAGCAGTGATGAAACAGAGATATTGATCCATTAGCTCCTCTGGTTGAGAGTTGCTCTGACGGTGTTTGTTCCCCAGCACTCGCAGTCAGTGCCGTGATCCCGCCTGCAAGCCACTTGGAAGGGCCTGCATCCCTTCCAAGGCCAGACAACCCCTTCTGGCAGAGACATGCAGGAAGCCATCTGCAGGTACCAGAACTGTCAGCAGGGGCCTCTGGGGTGGGCGGAGGGCACGCGGGCACTGACAGCACCTGCTACAGATCGGGGTGACTTTTGAACCGTCAGCAAGAAACTAAATCCACCTTCAGAAGGTAAAGATTGCGATCAGCAGAGATCTTTAGCGGAGCAATAATAGCTGGAGTTTATTTAGTGCTTATTGCATGCCAGCTGCTGTTGTAAGTACTGTATATGCACTAAATCTTTTAGTTCTCACACATCTGTATAAAACAGGCACCATCATTATAGCCTTTTGACAGATAAGGAAGTGGGCGTGCCACAAACTCCAAGGCAGCTCCACAGACATCTCTGAGCAAGGAACCCGTCATTGCAAGGAACAGGCATCCAAGTGATGGCTTTTAAGGAGATAAGTTAGATTCGCGTGTATGCAATGAACAACCAGTTGAATTTTGACCACATGAAAGGCCCGAGGAGTTTAGAAGCAGGAAGTGCCTGTGCTGGAAATACTGAGAAAGGCTTTATGGGAAAGATGGGCCTTGGAGCTGTGGTTAAAAGGTGAGAAATCAGTGTGAAATAAGTCCTAGAGGCAGACGGAGCAGGGCATGGAGGGACCAGCTCATCTAGAGTATTAGTCAAGATGGCAACATACTGTTTTGCTTGTATTGTTTGTATTCTGACGAGGAGGTAAGTAGGTTTCTTCATTGATTTCCGCTTGGAGGAGGTACTGGGGATTGAACCTGGGACCTCTTGTGTGCTGAGCATGCGCTCTACCACTTGAGCTAGACCCTTCCCCCAAAATGTCATCATACTTTTCACCAAGTATTTCCAGCTCTCTGCTTCCCTGGTATATGCTAGAATTATATTGTCTTGCCCTCCTTTGAAGCTCGATGTGGCCATTTGACTTGAGTTGGCCAATGAAATGTTAGCAGAACTTACCTGTGTCCCTTCTAAGTAAAACTTTTAAGAGTCAGGGCATGATTCATCATGTTCTCTCCACCACCCCACCCCACCCCACCCCAGCCCGAGAAGGTGATCCCAGAGCACAAACTAAGATGGATACCTGAGTGTCTATGACAGGAAGAGCCTCCCCTCCAGCTGACCTACACAAAACACGTAGCATCAGCAAGAAACAAACCTTTGTTGTCGTGTTGTAAGCCACTGCGATTTGGAGTTGTTGCTACAGCATAACCCCACCTATCCTGACCAACACGCTAGGCTTGTGCTGCCACAACAAACAACCCCAGATCTCAGTGGCTCAACAAGCAAACTTCACGTCCTTGCAAGGTTCACTGCAAGGCAATGGATGAAGGGGGAAGGGTGCTCTGCTCCATATAGTCACCCAGGGACTTAGGCTAATGGGGGCTCCACCATCTGGAACATTGCTACTATTTCTACTCAGCCAGCAAGAGTGGCAAGAAGTTGGAGGGTCCCACAGGGCCTTCCCATCGCCTCAATGTAAAAATATCACACATCACTTCCATACATATTTCGTTGGCCAGAACCGGTCACTGGCTCTACTTCACTGCAAAGGGACTGGGCAGTACCATTTCCCCCATGCCCGAGAAGGAGAGAAGACCTAATATTGGTGAACACTCATAATGTCCACCACACCTGGCTCCAGAATGCTGGAAAGTTGTGGGTAGCTGGAGGTATGGAGAGCGTGGGCCCAGATGAGGAAGGCTTTTGAGAATCAGATCATGACCCATAAGGTATCAGGAAGCCACTGTAAGTGTATGAGCAGGGCAGAGACAGGAGAAGGGCCGGTTTAAGTATCACTGGATTAGCCATCTAATGCTGGCCAGATGAGTATGTAGGGGCCGATGAGCAGGGGTAAGGATTCTATGCTTATATTCAAGGAGGTTTGTTGGGAGGCTGTTGTGTTATTCAAGGCCTGTGATGATGAGGGTTTGGCACCCACTGTTGTCAGAGGAAGAGAGATGAGGACTGAATCCTATGATATCTTAAAGAAAGAGGAAGTATGGTGTATCGGCAGCCCAGGCTTTGACATCAGAAAAGCCAGGATTCAAATCCCACCTCTGACATCTACTAACTTTTTGATCTTGAGCAAAACCTGTACTTCTCAGAACCTCTGTATTCTGATCTGCAAAATGGGGATCATATTATGTTATACAGCTATGCGTGGATTGGAAGACTAGTGATTATGTTTGTAAATTGACAGCAGAAGTGGTGATGATGGTGGAGTTGGTGATGGTGACGGTGATGACGGTGGTCGTACTGGCAGTAGTGGAGATGGTAAGTGGTGATGGTGGTGAAGACAGTGGGAGTGGTCCTAGTGAGTCATGAAAGGACTAGGTTTAAAGTTTAGGGGGATAAAATATCTAGAATTAGGGGCAAGACAAGGAAGAGGGTCCCACTAAGTAAAATAGAGAAGTCATAGTCAGGAGATAGGAAGTGAACTATGAAATCTAGGACCCTAGAAACCAAAGGGAAAAAGAGTTTCATTAAGAAGGCTTAAATACACTTTAGGATTCAGAAGACATGAACAACAGTCATTAGATTTTACCAAAATAAAGTGACTATCATCTGGGAAGCAACAAATTGGTGGCAAGGGATTAAGAGGGACTAGGCATCAGAGAGGTGGCGCCCAATGGATGTAGACGTCCCTCATGAGGAATTTGGCAGTGGAAGGAAGAAGGATAAAAGGACATATATTAGCCAGAAATGCTTTTGGCTGCAAGGAACGGGATTTTTTAAAAAGATGTCCATGGAGAGAAAGAGAGGAGAAATATTTGTAAAAATGCTTTGCATTCACAGAGTTGAAAAGATCAGCCAGAGATAAAGAGGTAAAAAAAAAAATCAATAGATAAAATTTAAAATAAGGCTCTATTTAACTTAGACCTCCTTTCTTCTCCTAACAGATCTTTATAGAGCATTTTCATTGAAGAACCCCAATATTTGGATGAGGTTGAGCCATTTTTCATAGTCTTTGAAGTTGTCCTGCAATATCTCCTCTGTCCTGGCCCCCCAGGAGGAAGACTACATTTCCCAGCTAGGTGTCATCATGTGACATTCTAGCCAATGGGACATAAATGACCTGTCAGTTTCCAAGAATCTTCCGTAAAAGACAGCAGATCTGTGCGTCTTCACCCCTTTCTTTTTAGTCACTCCCTCTCTCCTGTTGTCTTAACCATGCATATCATGGCTGCCATCTTGAACCATGGGGCTAAAGGCCCCATTCTTCAGAGGGTAGAGCACTGAGCTTGGGGATCCTAGATCCCCAAGGATTTCATGGAGCAGAGAAGTCACTCCAGCTCTGGACTGCAGCCAAAGCCCATCCTCCCAGACATAGTCCCCAAGGAGGGGCCAACTGGCCTGGATACCCACCCAGGTGATCTCTGAGTTTTACCCAGAGAGACCAGCCCTCTCTCTGGGGGTAGCAGTCTCACAGAGGGCTGCGTCTAGGTCCTAGGCACCACTTTGTAGAAGGGAGAAGTAAAATCCACATTATCATCCGCCTCCTCCTCAGGCTGGAGAAATCTTAGAAGGAAGATGCCCGAGCGGCCGTTCAGAGCAGCTTGGGAGACACTGGCCCTCAGCGCTGGCTGGCTGGCTGGCTGGCTGGCTGGCAGGAGGACAGGTTCTGATCTCAGTTGTGCATAGCTAACAGGCGGTGACTTCACACTGGCGAGGCAAGCCGATTTGAGTGCTTTCAAGGACAAAATGTGTCCTGCTGTCTGGAGGTGAAAATCAGAACCAAGTCGCACCACTTTGCTATTTCTAGAGGCAGAGGAAAAGCTTTTAGAGGCTGGCTCCACCCCTGTTCTGAAATGAAGGCCTCTCCTCGGCCACACCAGCTCCTTGCTTCTGCCTCATTTCCCTGTATGATTCACCCAGCACATCCCACCTACTGCCTGGTTCTGTGGTCATCTTTTGGGCAGAGTCATCCCTCCCATGACCCTGTTGTGAACTCCAGGGGAGCAAGGAAGCCTGATTTCTTCACTTTTGCAACCTCATTACACAGTACCATGCCTGGCATGCAGCAAATGCTCAAAAAAGGTTTCTGATTAACCATGACTGCACATTATTTGGGGGCCGTTGCTTACAAATGAGAGGAAGGAGGTCCAAAGAAGTCATTTGTGTCAGTCCCCTAAGGCCAGGCCAGCCTCACAAAGCTGCCCTAGTCCATTTCGAAAACCTGCCTCTGGTAACCCCAAAGTTTTAGAGAGAACTTCCACCAGCCCACCTGGTAAAAAGTAGTGATGTAGGGTTTCCAATGATGAGCCTAAATTTCTCCTGTCGCACTTTATAACCACTCCATCTGCTCTCAGCTTCAGTGTGACAGCCCAGCTGCTCACTGCCACCTACAACCTGGGCTGACATTCAGCCGCTCTGCACTGCTGCCACAGCTGTACTGGTTGTTAAAATATTAAAATGCTTCTGTACCCTACAGTAAAAGAGCCACTGTCCTAAGGCCCTGAGTGTCCCCATCTGCCACCCTGACCACCCTTGGCTACACCCCGGACCCCCACCAGATTCCTCTCCACTCCAGAGCACAGAGGGCCTCCAAAAGCCCACATCTCAGAGGCGTTCTGAATGGTTGGTGGCCACATTTGAATTTCGCCCAGCCGTGTCACCCTCACCCTTCTCTTCCCGAACCGAGTCCAGCAGCCTGCCCCTCACCTTGGGCATTGATGTGCAATGACAGCAGCCTCTGGCAGACATCTAAGCAGATGTGCCAACCACAGATCAGGGATGGGTGCTGTGAGCTGCCCATGATAAGAGGAGAGGTGAAGTCACTTACTAGGGACAGTTGGGGATCAAATGCCCCGAGAGGGGACAGGAGGCCAAAGCCAGTCTGTGAAGCCATCAAAAGCCACAATAAGGCTGGGCTGGATTCAGCTGGAGCCAGACCTGAGTGGGATGCCTGGGAGAGACCAGGTTCTCAGGCAAGTGTGAGGTCAAGACCAGCCGGAAAAGAGGCAGGCTTCTCTGGGCTACTGGCTCCCTCTCGCAAGCCTGGAAGTGCCCTCAAAATGAGAAGGTACCTTTATTCCAGAAGGGAACCCAAAACTCATGAGAAACCCCAGGGGAGCCTGAAGGTGGCCTTGAAGTGGTGTCTGTCGGGATGGAGGGTGGCCAAAAGCAGAAATGAAGGAATAGGTAAGACAGAAGCTTTTGAAATTTGCCTTTTGCATCGTCCCATCTGCCCAAGGCCTTGGGACCGTCATTTCCTGCCCCTCCATGGCAGAAATCAGTGGCAAGAGCCCAAGTTGCCAGTGCCAGGGTCATGGAGTATAATCAGGAGACACAAGCTGACAGGTGAGGAGCTGATAAAAAGAGGCGCTTGGCAGAGCAGTGGCCCGCCGGGTGATGGGCTAGAATCCAGCCAGGGTGCCCTCTCCTCTGCTGTGGATGTCTGAGGGGCAAAAGGCAAATCACCACCTAGGATTTTCCCAGTGATACGGCTGCAAACTGGAGTGACCGACACTGGTTCTGCGGTGCCGGGGACTCTGCCACTACCCAGGGCCCGACTTTCAGCTCTCCTCCATGGCACGTGACCTCACAGGGCAAACAAGGTGGCTCCCAACAAGAATGCCCAGCACAAAAGACAGCCTTCGAACTGGACATCAGAACCAGCTTCAGGAGATGTCTGATCCTTCCTCTAGGAAAGCCTGAGTGGTCCCATGGCAGTGGCCCTCGGAGGGGCTCCCTGTTGCCCTCAAACTAAAATCCAGTCTTACACGTGTTTGCAGGGCCCCTGCGGCCCCGGCCCCTCGCACCTGTCCAGCCTCATCTCTCACCACCCACCACCTCCCCAACCCCACTAAACTCACCGTGTCCAAGCCTTCACAAAGGCTCTTCCTTCTGCCTCCAACAGCTGTCTCCTCTGCAGCTCGCTCTGAGCTCGCCGTCCTTCAGCTCTCTGTCTCAATGCCCCTGGCTTTGGAAACCCTCCCCCGTCTCTCTCTCCAGACCAGGCCAGCTGCCCCGTCCAATGCCCTGACCACTCTGGAATGAGCACTTCGTGTGTTATCTGCCACAAGTGGCCCCCTCCCCATCCACATGGTTTCCACAGACAGCATCAGATTAATAATTCATAACCCCGCCCCTTCACTGAAGTTGATTGGCCCAGAACTGGACACTTGACCAAGCACAGCCAATGAGACTCTTCCCCAGAATATTTGGACCTGGAATGGAGAGAGGTGAGTAAATCTGACTAGGTGGCTGAAGCCGTGAGAAATAATGCCCCAAAGCATCAGACATTATATTCTCTGTCACACGAAGAAAACCATTCTGCAAGAGAGAGAAGAGCAATACTAAAGAGCAGAGAGGAGATGGAGAGAAGAGGTTCCTGGGTTCCTAGTGTCCTGAGCCCAGACACATTGCTGCCTTGAGTTCTATGAGATGCCCATTTCCCTATATATGATGGCAAAACTTGAACTCTCTTTTCATTTAAGCTAGTTTGAATTGAGTATTGTCCCTTGCAACAAGAGGGACTTAACTATTAATTAAGCAAATGTCAGACTTTATTGTAAGCATTTGTTTAGATGGCCCTCTTCAAATTGGCAAGCTCCTGTCCATATCTTCCCACTGGAATCAGAGGACTAAGCTCAGTGCTTGGGATGTGCTAGGTGCTGGGCACGAGGGTGGGCAATGGCGTGGAGGTGGCAGCTGGTGTGGCGGTTGCTCATTGCTGCAGAACAGGCTGGTCATTTCATCTCTCCAGGGGCTCCCGGATCCTGCAGCTCCTGCATCCCTTCTCGTGCTCTGCAGGCGGGGCAGTGGGGGAGGATGTGGCATGAGCACTGCGACTCAGTCCAGTTCCCTGCTTTAGGAGCCCAAAGGGGGCATCTGACAGTTTGAGCGACACTCCTGAGTAGCTTTGAACCTGGTGCAGGGGCACATTGAGTTATGCCCCTGCAGGGGTCTGGCTGACCCCCACCAGAGGCTCAGAAGTGAGTCTGCTGTAATTTCCCGAGCCTGATGACGCACCAGGCAGAAACCTATTACCACGTGGCTCTGGATACGTCCAGAGAAATGAGATCCTATTCCCACAGAACAGTACACTTACATTCAAAGAGACAAGGAGTACATCCCAGCTCGAATAAACCCCCAAGTGTGTCTGGAAAATGCACGTGGCAGCCTTTAGAAATGTCAGCCCCTGGTCATAAGCGAGGGTGGAGAATGTTCTGTCACTCCCCGGGGACAGCACACCCTAGGAGTGGAAATACCTGCCCTTTTGGCTTTGGAGAGAGGGTGTTTCCCAAAACGGATCCACAAAGGGCAAAGCAGGTTAGGCACTAAAGTTTAAATTAGGCATGATTACTCAGCTCCCCATTGTAGGCTCTTTTTTTTTTTTTTTTTTTTTTTTTTTTTAGATCTACAAAGGCGTCTGTCTAGGCTTCTAGAAGCCAAGCAGGTCTGTGACTTTCCCTTTCTTTGTTTATTTTCCTCTTGTTTTTTTATATTGCTATTACACATGTAAGGATATTTTATGTTAATTTTTTGAACATGTATTATCATACCAGCATGGGGCTTATTTATCCAGTGCAGAGTCTCCACCCATCTTGGTCCCCTGTCTACCCGGTGTTCCTCCACCCCCACACTATTCGTTTTTTGTTTCTCGTTCCAGAGATAATTTATGCAAATACAAGCAAATACAAATACATATATTCTTATTTCTCTCCTCTATTTACATAAAAGGCAGCATACTATACACAGTGCGCTGCACCTGGGTTTTTTCACTTCATCTACCTTCAGGATTTTTCCAATCGTACACAGCGGGATTCGTCATTCTTTGTTCAGCTGCAGATTATTCCAGCACGTGAATGCCATAGTTTATTTAGCCCATCCCCTATTGATGGCCATTTTGGTTGTTTCTATCACAAGCAATGCTGCAGCAAGTAACCAGGCACAAATGTCACTGCACACAGGTGGAGGACTGAACACATGTGTCATTGCATTGACGGCCTGAAGCCTTTACCTCTTCCTGTGTCCCTGCCCTTTGACCCTTGACTTTGCTGCTTAGCTTAGTAAAGGGGCACTGAGCCTTTCCTTCACCCTTAAATTTGGACTTCACCATGTAACTAGTTTAGCAGACTTGATGCAAGCAGAAACTTTAAAACATACTTGAGGTTTCAGTTTCCTCTTTTGTTTCCCTGAAATTGCCATGAAACATGCCCAGACCAGCCTGAGAACAAGTTCAGGCTAGCCTGCTGGAGGATGAGAGTATGCAGGGAGCAGGGCCCAGTGGCCCAGCTGAGGCTGTCCTAGACAAGCCAGCCCGTGGCCATTCTGCCAGCTGACCACAGATACAGGAGTGAACTTAGCCAGGATTAGCTGAGTCTCACTCAAATCAGCAAAACCACTCCACCAATCAACTAGTGAGAAATATTCAGAGGTCGTGGTTTTAAGGCACTAAAATTTGGAGTGGTTTGTTATGCAGCAATAACTAACTTATACAACATATAATATAGATGCCAGTAAGATAGAATGTTATCAGTTTTTCAGATTTTTGTCAAGCTGCTAGGTGAAAAAGAATAATTCTGTGTAATTTTATTTGCATTTTCTTATCATAAGCTGAAAGCCACTGGGATATCCTTTTCTGTAAACTGTGTGTTCGTATCTTTTGCATATTTTTCCTATTGGATTACGATTTTTCTTATTGATTTCTAGGAACTCTTTATATATTGGTGAGATTAGCCTTTTGCCTGTGATCAACCTTCCTTGAAACCATACACTCCAGATAAGAAGCCCAATGGCAGGCAAAGGAGGGAAACACAGGAAGCAAAGCTGGCACAGAAGGTAACTTTTCCCCAATCAGCAACTCTGTATTGAACACTTTCTTGGTTCAGGGCTCTGGGTTAGGCATTCCAGCATATTCAGAAAAAAATTGACATAGTACCTAAAAGATGTTCCAAAGATGGCTATGGTTAAATCCCCCCATATATCTACCCATAGTCCCTGCCTAAGAAGTGGGCTAGGGAACCAATCTCTCACGTAGGATCCTAAAGTTCAGGTGAGGGTGGGCTAGGCTGGGGGTGGGAAGAGACCAGGGGTGGGCTAGGACAGCCTCCCACCCCTAGGACTCCATAACCCCCACCCCAGCCCTACTCTTCCAGATGGAATTTGCAGACCTCCCCACCATGGGGATAAATGGGTCCCCTGAAAGGAATCCATGTTGTCCCTCTGTCCATAGACACATCAAAGAAAAGAATGAGCTCACCCAGTCTTTCCTAAGCACCCACTATGTACAAGGCATCCTGCAGGGCACTGGCATCAATTCTGGAGCCTTCTGGGTGCATTCTCTAAGTCGGGGAGGGGACAGCTGGGGCCTGGGAGAGGAGGAGCAGGAAATTAACCTCCTGCCAAGTAGGACGGAAATTGAATTTCTTCCCCTCCCCCTTCTTCTGCCTCCCCACCACCACCCCTCCCCGACAACTCACTTTTTATCTCCCTCCAATTACAGTTTTAAGCATTTAGGGTGTTGCTGTTTTAGTTTTAAAATTTGTTAGGCTCAATTTATGCCACTTAGTAAAACCTCTTTTCCAAATGAAGCCAAATTAGAACTAAAACACTGCAAGCAATAAAATGTGGGCATTTCATTTGGGTTGGGTTGGCTTTTTGATTGTTTGTGTAAATGAAGCCAATAGAAGAATTCGGGAGTCTGTCTCAGGTCTGGGTGAGGGGAGTGATTCCACTGGGTCCCCTGGAGGTCTCTAGGTGGCCCAGGCCAGCCTGTCCCCTCGCCTTCAGGTCTGCCAGCGCAGGTTCTTGTGCAGCTGGGTGAATAGCAAGTCTTAAAACAGGTCACTCTAGCCCATGGCAATGCCCTCCCTCCCTGACTTCTCCACTAACGCTGGGGACCACTTCCCGCTAGCCAGCCGCACCCTGGCAGGCCTTGCACAAGCCAGCAGCCATGACCCACTGCCACTGCACAGCGCACGATACATAGATGGCGAAGTGAATCGAACTGGCTACAACCGGGGACACAGTCTGGAAATATCGCCCACACCCTTGCCAGGCAACGCCTGAAAATACGTCCTTGGTTTCAATGACCATCGCATCAGGGCAAAGGTGAGCCCTGTCCCCCACTCCCATCGTGTTGGAAGGGAGGAGGGAGAAGGAGGGGGAGGGGGAGGAGATCCTGAGGCAGTAATTAGGCATCTGGTGTTAGGGAAGGTGGCTGCCAAGGTCAGAGAAGTTCCTGGCTGATGAGCTGGGCCTCCCAGGGGCCTTCAAGAAGTGACATCTGGGGTTCCCAGGCTGGCCCTGTCTGTGCCAGGGGAAGAGGACAGCGAATACCTCTCAGAAGACTCAGAGCCCAAGAGGGGACACAAGGCAGCAGCAATGGCCACAGTGATGAGACAGTGACTAAGGGCTGGCATGC
This sequence comes from Camelus bactrianus, assembly GCF_048773025.1. NCBI lineage: Eukaryota > Metazoa > Chordata > Mammalia > Artiodactyla > Camelidae > Camelus > Camelus bactrianus. Next base: position 31,264,594 of record NC_133575.1, read on the forward strand.
TGCTTGATAAGCGACTTGGCTTGTCCCCACGTAGACGATAGAGGCCCAAGGTCTGGCAGGAGATGAGGTTTTGTGTGCAGAGGGCTACCTCAAGACTGACCCTGGCAGAGAGCCACAATCACCAGGAACCAGCCCGAGAGGAGAGCAGACATGAGGGGGCAGAGGAGTCCTTTATAGGAGCAGGAGCCGGACTCGGGCTGGGGGTGTCTGGGAAGGAAAGGGGAGCCCGGGACGAAAGCGAGTAGAATAAAATCCACGCTGAGGGCCAGGGTTGGAGGGGCAGGGGCGTTGCAGCAATGAAGAAGTCTATTACATTCGGGATAACCTCTCAAAGCAAGTGGAGAGAAAGTACAATCAGTGGTGGAAACTTCTGGAACAATTGAAAGGCAACTGGACAAAACTCCCAAAATAAAGTGGCATCTAGAGCCCTATCTGTCCCTAGGATGGAATCCACGACCCAAGGTGCAGGTTACCCTCTGTCGCGGGCTGGGCTCGCCAGAAGCAGATGCCGAGATGGAGATTGGAGTAGAGGGGACATTTGGGAGGAATCAATCCCTCTGGAAGGAAGTAGAGGGAAAGCAGGACTGGGCAGAGGTGGGAGTCAAGTTGAAACGCAGACGTGAGAGGCTCGACTAACCTGGAGGAGACAGCTTGGATGTGAGAGGTGTCCAGGACACGATCCTGCCTGCAGCCAAAACAGCCAGGTCTTTATAACCAGATTGGGGCCGCCCAGGAGAGCAGGGCCCTGGGAGAGATGCTCTCAGCAGCTGAGGCCAAGCCTGCACGGGCTGACAGCTGGAGGCGAACTGTGAACCGCACAGCCCGCAGCTGGGCAGTCCTTCCTGGCAAGGGGCTCTGCTCCTCTGTGTCTGCCACATCCTCTCCCCTCCCTGAATTTCGAAGCTCCTGGCAGATCTGGACAAATACATCTCTTTCTTTTCCTCCAGGCCTGGTTGCCCCTTCACTGTTCCTCCAGAGGCTGCTGGCTGTGTGTCTGGAACCTGGTCTGACCCTAACCCAGCCCAGAGTTTTGGATTTGCTCAAGTCTCCCAGGCCCGTGCAGGAGAATTCTGATCTTATTTCTCCATCATGATTTCCTCTTATACGCAGCCCCCGTGTCCTGGTCCCGGGCAGACATCAGAGTTTGTGACTTTCAGGGGGCCTTGTTTGGGGCTCAGCATCGGTTCACAGCGCTGATCATTAAGCTTCCCTGTGCTGCCCGCCAGGGCCCTGGCCAGCCCAGGACCAGCCTCAGATGAACTCAGCCTCGCTTAAATAGGACGAACCAATCCAGACCTCAAAACATCCACTGCTGGGCCCATCAGCTATGGCAAACGTGGTCCCCCACGGCCTCCCGCTCAGCCCCCACCTTCCGTCCGCATCTTGCCAGTAACCAGCTGTCACTCAGCCACATAGCTTCACCTCTGAAGAATCTAGAGCGCCAGTTGCGCTTTTGAGCCTCGTTAGTGGAATCACTGGCACCTTCTCCAGATACCTCCCGGATTCCTGATTTGCCTGGGCTATTCAAGAAGCTGCTCTCGTACGAACTGGGAGAGTGATGAAGGAGGATGCAACATGCCCAGCAGACATGTGCACGGAAACAAAACCGGCTAAGCCCAGCAACACTGGTCTGCCTGCTTGGCGGGCTCACCCAATGGTCCCGTGCTCCGGCCAGGAGGATGGTCTCGTTTGGACGTGCCCAGCCTGCTCTCACTCGCAACTTGGGTCAGCAAGAAGCCGGGGGGCTTCTGGGGGTGGAATCCTGCAGGAGGCCTCCTCCAGGCCCACTTAACCCCCATTACATTCGTTCCCTAATATACTTTTCACCTTCGGCAAATACTGCAAATTTAAATTTTTACTCACTGATCAAATATTTATCCTGTGAGCTGCCAATCTGGCTGAGCTGGACTTCTACAATTCTCCACATTTGTATTAGGCAAATTAGCATTTTATTGTTGATCCACTGGTTTGAGACTTAAAGGTGAGAGAGGAAAAACCAGAGGTAGCCACCCAAGAAATTCTCTGTGAAGAATGGGTTCAGTTTAGTCTTGGGTCTCAGTGTAAGGAACAGGTCTCCCAAACAATTCACCAGAGACATGAGAACATTGCTCTAGAAGACACAGAAGACAATGGCTTGTAAAGAACAAGTTTCTCTACTTCTCATATGCACGACACATCTTGGAGATCTGTTATCCAGGGATGTGGGTTGGAGGCTCACCTCATGGTTTATTTGCTATACAAATTTGGATAAATCAGGTCATCTCTCTGAGCCTTGGTTTCCTTATCTGCATAATGGGTACAATAATGTTACCCTGGTCAGAAGGTTGTTGCAAAGGTCAAAAACACTGTTGGTGGTGACACCACCATAAAACGTAAGGCACTAAACGGTGAGTAGTTGTATCAGACCAGAAACTGCAGCTGTTTTAAAATACAGCCCCCAAATTCTCGGATACTCCACGCATCAAGAATTAGGGTCTATGTCCCTTCCCATTGAATCTGAGTGAGCTTGTGACTCCTTCAATGGCTAGAGTATGGCACATGTGACATTGTGTGACTTCCCGGGCTGGGTCAGAAACAACCATTTGGCTTCCATCTGGGTCTCTTGGATCGGTTACTGTGGAGGAAGCCAGTCGCCATGTAAGAAGTCCAAACACCCCAAAACTGCCCTGCTGGGGGCGGTGCACATATGCAGATGCTGCAGGCAACAGACATGGGACAGAAGCTTCTAGACCCGACCCACCCACCACTGGGTGGTCTCAGTAGATGCCACAAGGAGCAAAAGAATCACCCAGCTGAGCCCTGTCTGATCTAGGGGCATAATAAAATGCTTGTTATTTTACACCACTAAGTTTGGGATTGTTCGTTACATGGTAGTAGTCACTGGAACCCAAACTATTCATGTATTAAGTTCCTGTATCTGCCAAGAGATCAACTTTCCACTCCCCCCAGTCGCTTGTTTTCTCTCCGCATCCCTATTTGATTCTAAGAATCAAGGTGAGGTGGGATTTATAACCCAGCTTTGTGGATATGGGGTCACAACATGCCCAAGAGTCTGTGGACTCATGGAAGGCTCGAACCCAGGGGTCCTGCTGCTCGGATCCCTGCTTCTCCCACAGGACAGAGCTGCCAAGACCTCAAAGGGAAAGGCTAGCCTCATGGGTTCTGACCTCTTGTAAAAGAATAACAAGGCAACTCTTAGTTTCCAAGCAATAAAGTAAGTGGGTACCACGGAAAACCACCAATGGCTTGTCACGCACGGTTAATTTCTTCTTGACTCGGGAATGCGGGGGGTTGCGTTGTTGAACCAGGCTGACCTTTCCACTTATGTTTGGGCTTATTCTAAAATGGGAAAGAGAGGAAGGAAGGAAGGGAAGGAGGGAGGGCGAGGGAGGGGGAGAGAGAGAGAAAGAAAGAAGGAAGGAAGGAAGGAAGGAAAGAGAGAGAGGGAGGGAGGGAGGAAGAAAGAAAGGAAAAGAAAGAAGGAAAGAAGGGAAGGAAGGAAGGAAGGAAGGAAGGAAGGAAGAAAGAAAGAAAGAAAGAAAGAAAGAAAGAAAGAAAGAAAGAAAGAAAGAAAGAAAGAAAGAAAGAAAGAAAGAAAAGAAAGAAAGAAAGAAAGAAAGAAAGAAAAGAAAGAAAGAAAGAAAAGAAAAGAAAAGAAAAGAAAAGAAAAGAAAAGAAAAGAAAAGAAAAGAAAAGAAAAGAAAAGAAAAGAAAAAAGGAAGAAAAAAAGGCAGGGCTGGCCTCCCCACAACCCATGCTACAGCGCCTGGCAGGCGCTTGGTGTGGCCCAGAAGGGCGTGATAAGCGTGCCGGCAGCAGCCTGCCAGGGATCTAAAAAAATACCCTGCTTCAGACAATCCGGAAAGCGAACGACCCGCACCTGGAAAACAGGTTGCTGGCTGCACAGAGGTTTCCAAGTCTGGATCGCGTTTACACTTGCCGAAGCGCAGCCTTCTAATTCCAGCCGCTCATGAAAAGGCACGTAGGTCCTCCGTGACGTCAAATCGCTCTTTCAACTGAGCATAATTTCTTTCAATGATGGGCTTGGAGGGGTTTCAGCGACGGTGGGGTGGGTTTTTTTTTAATGAATCATAAACATGCAGTTCAGATTTAGTGTTATGACTGTGGTGCGCAGAGCGTCACTGTTAATTCTTGCTAAGCGCTGACAGCAGGATCAACCCCCAAACAGCACAGGCAAATACACCATCCCAGCCCCGGGGGCTTAGAGACTGCATAATTACAGACGGCTCACAGTAGTCATTACCATCACCGGAACATCTCAGCCCAGGCACGGCACCCGCCCCCCCCACTCCTTCCCTGATCCAGAGAGCCCCCTGGTGCGCCGGCCAGCTCGGGTCCCTTCAACTCACTCCCTTTCTCTGGACCAGAACGTGATCACCAAAAGTGGGGTGGGCAGAGCCGGAGCGCCCACTCCCCCGTCCTGAAGGTTGCAGTCCGCGGCGGTTGCAGCTTGCTCTGAAACGCTGCTGAACGTGAGATGGAAGGGAAGGGGTGCAGGGCTGTGCAGAATGCACGCCAGATTTTGCTAAATGCCGAACAGCTGAACAAGTCCCCAGGGCTGAGGAAAGAGCGTTCTCCTTCCCTGTGAGCCACTCACTGGCTCTCGGTGTCTCTCATCAAAGGCCGGTGGTTGGAGGGGGGGTGGCGGGCTGCAAGTCAGAGCGCTCGGCTGGGGTGCCCTGTCACCGTGTGTTGTCCTGGGATGGCCCAGGGGAAAGGGGGGCAGCGGGAGTCACCGCCGCTCGGCTGTGTTCACACTGCTCAATGAGGGCACCATAAAACCGGCGTCTGGAGTTTCTAGTCCATCTTTCCTCCAAAAGGTTTAAAGGGAAAACCCAACTCCTGGGGTCCGTTGAACTCTGCAGGGTTCTCCTGGCTCCTTCTCTGTCAACCTGCAAATATTTAATGAGCCTCAACTGCATGCGAGTGATGGAGTTGGAGCTAAGAAGGCCAAAGAGGAAAGAAAGAAACTAGGCAGCCTCCAGACGCGGAGGATGGAGAGGTGATTTTAGATCTTTCAATTCAATGTTTTCTGGCACAAGAATGCCAGTCATCACCCATCATTTCCCATCGTTCCGGAGCACCTGCTCTGTGCTCCAAGCTTCACGGACCCTGGCTCACTCAGTCCTCCCAAGGACCAGGAGGTCGGTGTAACCACTGCCCACTTGACAGATAAGGAAACTGAGACTCCACTCTGGCAACCTGCTCAAAGGCACACAGTGAATGAGGCCCCGAGTTTGAACCGAATTCTGTTCTTTCTGAAGCTGAGGCCAGACCCTAGAGGTCAGTGGTCCTCACCTAGGGCACACACTAGAGTGCCTGGAGAGCTCTCAGAAACCCCCCTGCCCAGGCCACACTCCAGACCAAATGAGTCTGAATTTCAGGATCTGGGATGCAGGCATTAGTACTTTTTAAAGCTCCCTAGGTGATTCCAATAAGCAGGCAAGTTTGAGAGCCTGTGCTCTGTCCCACTGTGGCAATCTTTCTTTCCTTCCCTCTTTCCAACAAACACACACTGAGTGCCTAGTGGGCACTAGATGCTCAATAAATGAGCTTCCTTCCCTCAAAAGCAGTGTGTATATGTCCCACAGACAATCACCTAGAGTGGTGAGGGATGACCTTCCAGGAGGGGGCTCACAAGAGTGGCCAGAATGGAGACAGAAATTGGGGTGCGGGCTCGGGAGCCCAAAGGCCCCTGATCGGCAATCTTCTGGTTCTGCTCGGAGACTCCAGAAAGGAGGCAGGGCTGGGGTGGGGGGTGGATTTGGTGTTGACCCCTCCAGGCCTGGAAATTTTGTTCCTATAGTGGCTTCCATCTCTGCGGGAGGATAAAGAGGCGTGCCAGTGAAGGCCTAAGCTCAGCCTCAGGGCCTGCAGGGTCTCCCTAGGCAAGGAGGGGAGCTTTGGGGCTACTCCCGCTGCACCTGTCAAGCTGCTGGCGTGAGCTCTGCCAGGCCAAAGGAACCCCTTCTCCACTGACAGAAACAGAGGAGGAGGAATATCTTGCTTCGTGTCATATAACCATCTCTCCCGGAAGCCAGGGAACAGCACTGCACATCAATCGTTTTCCAACTAAAAGTTGCTCTGATGGGCATGCTTCTTACGGTCTGCATTCAAAGGCATGCCAGGCTTCCTATGTCAAGTGAGATAAAGTGAATTTTCTTGGGCAACCAGCAGAAATGTTTTCATCTTTAAGACATAACGTGTAGGGAAAACACTAACCCCCTCACTTAACCAGCATCAGGGAACAATGAGTTGTTTTCAAGGAATAAACCTGCAAAGGGGGAGGATATAGCTCGGTGGTAGAGTGTGTGTTTAGCATACACGAGGTCCTGGGTTCAATCCCCAGTATTTCTGTTTAAATAAATAAGTAAACCTAATTATCTCCCCCCAACCCCCAAAAAAAGAAGAAATAAGAAATGAATTTGCAGGCTAAGTAAAGATCCCCTTCTGGAAACTTGAAAATGTCAAAAACAAAGTGCCTGTTTTGAAATAAACAAGGTCTAAACGGCGTCACACATTTGCCTGTTTCCTTTGATGATGTGGACACAATTGAAGTGGTCTCGGCGGCCCACTCACTGGGAACGTGGACAACTGTGTCACAGTCAAAGACAAAGCCGCCCTCTGTGTCCACTTGCCCTGTCACTAGATGGCCCCTCCCTGTTATCCTCAGTGACCTCTTCTTTCTGGTTCCTTCTCTTCTCTTCTTTTGCTCAGATGTACACAATAACCCCTTCCTATAGCTTCCAGGATCCCAGAGGCCTGGTGGTCTATGTCCACACCAGAACTCAGTACCTCACCCTCCAACCTGTCCCTCCTTCTCTTGTGTTCCTGACCCTGGTCAGCAGCGCCCATGTTCGCCAACCATCAAAATCAAAACAAAAACAAAAGCGGATGCAGGAGCTGGAAGGGATCTCAGAGGCATCTCACTTGTTAGAACAGCTTGTGAAGTAAGAGTAAAGAGACTCTGATGAAAAAGGATCTCAACATGGCTGTGGTGAACAGTCAGGGGACTTTTGAGCAGGGAATTCTTCGCATATTTTGGCTTTTCTGGATTATTCCAGATATTTGAGGTTGCTAAGGCGAGTAACTTCTGGCTAAGCGAGGTGTCAGGGTTCATGGTTTCTTGTTTGTTTCCTTTGGTTTAAGGCATCAATTCTGTATTATTCCGGAAACAGGCTACAATTCACGGATTTGATGGGCGGTTTTGATTTCTCTCCTCTTCTCAGTTCCCCCATTATAGCATCCCCCAAAGGGCCAAGACTCCCAAACTGGAGAGGGCAGCTGCCAGGCCAGGACCAGTGTGAAGTGAGGGCTAGGCCTCCTCCTTCCTTTTCTCCCTTTCTCTTCCTTTTTCCCACCACCCACAGCCCCACCTGCCTCATGCACCAGTCAAAAGCCAAGGCAGGAGGCAGCACGGCCCCAGAATAAGAGCAAATGAGGCTCTTAAAGTTCCAGAGGGGAGTCACACAGGGGCCAGGGCCAGACACCCTGGCCGACCACCCCATTCTAGAGCTGTCTCAGAAACAGGATTTGGTCAGTGCCCCTGAAACACACCAGGGGCGCCCAGGCCTGACTCACGGTTGTCAAGCTTAAAAGATCGAGGCATAAGTTGGATGCCAACTCAGCCATTGGCCACAGGGCCTATTCGTTTCCCTGGGTCAGGAAAACCCACGCCCACCTCCCAACCATCCTCTTTGAGGTTCCTGGGAAACCGAGTCAGCGTGTTGCAGGCGTGTCATGGAAGGGAGAGCCAGAAGTCACAGTCAGTTTCTCTGCCTGGGCGGCACTGCCCAGCATTTCGTGGTTCCAGGATCCTGCACTGGTTCATGCTCTTTTCATCTCTGTTCAGCTGTTGACCTGAAGGCACCAGGTAAATCCTGCTGATTGATGGTTGCTTTCAACCTCTTAACTCCACGTTGACCACTCCCTGCCTTTGACATAATCTACCAGACTGGTCCCAAGATGACAGGTTAGGTGAGAGCTTTCCTTGACATCTCAAGGTGGTAAGCCTATGTTATGAGTGGGCCAGGCTGTCCCAGCTGCCCCCAGGCCCACCCCTAGATGAGTGCAAAGAGGAAGGGGTTTGGGAGAGGGAGGAGGTTTAACTGACCAGCAGAGGGGTTCTCATTTTCCCAAGCTCTGCAGCTCTGCGTTTCCTCACAGAAGGCCCCTAGAAATCGACTCCAAGTGCCACTTGTGAAATAAGTCCCTCAGCCTTCCCCACTGGCTTTCAGGGACCCGGTAGCCGGTCATCAAACTGATTTAAGAGTCTGGATTCTCAGAGAAAGCCTGCAAGGTGATGGGAGCAGACATGGGGTGGGGTTCCCCATGAGGCTGACACCCACCCAGCTTCTCCCGAGCCCCGGATGTGCCCCGACCGCTCCGGCCGCCCAGGCACCGCCCATCCTGCCCCGTCACTCACCGGGGGAGCCCTCCTTGACCTCGTGGGAGCCGCCTGAGAGACCAGCCTGGCAGAACAGCTCTCCCACAGCCTCCTCGCCGACCTCCCGGGCAGCTTTTCCGAGCTGTCTCTTTGGCTAACACAGGAGCTTTGCAATAAGACAGGGAGAGAAAGACATGAGACGCGGGGGTGGGGGCCCTTTCTCCGAGCTTATTAAAAATCTTTTGTGTGCCACAGAATAAGTCCAGTCTTGTCCGTCCTGCTGCCCCAGCACTTAACTTTTTCAGGCCTGATGAGCATAAACGCTTCAGTTAGTCCATGAAACCAAAGACCCTCCTGGCCTTGGACTGCGGCTGGATCGCCTTTATGCGGGCATCGTAATTAGGCAGCCGGCCGACCCCGGTGGCCAGAGGTGCCCGCTCCGGCTCTCCACAGCCCTGCCGTGTCTCTGAGGACCCACACGCTGGGCCAGGCTGGAAGAACCGTCTGGAAGGAAAGCCCGTTGTCAAACAAATCATCGTTCTGGGAACACAAAGCCGCAGGGACCCTCGGGGTGCTGCTGACACTCGGGCCGGCAGCATCAGAGAGCCGCGTCTCCTGTGTGGTGCTGGAGCCCCAAGTTCGGAGACAGAAAGCTGGCTCAGGGCCAAGAGCAGCGGCAGCGGACACCTTGTCTAAATAAAGGGAGAGAGCGCGGCGCGCAATGTTACCACAGGCGCACGACAGGCTCCGAGAGGGGAAGGGGTGGGTGGACGCTGCGTGGGTGGTTTCGTGTTGCACGATTTTTTTTTTTTCTTTTCTTTTGTGGCTGTTGTTTTCTTTTTTATCTACTCAGTTTTGTAGTATTCAACAGCCGGGCGCTTGGCAAAACCTGGCAGCGATACCCACACGGCCCTTTCCAGTCCAAAAGGCTCCTGTCAACTTTTACAACCCTGCGCTAAAACTCCAGGCACGTCTCTTATTGCCAGCACCGGGTTATTTATTTGCCCTGCCTGTCTGGCCTCACATTTTTTCACGTGTGTGTTACCCCCGCAGTTGCTACAACTTCCCTCCGGCCCTTAAAATGCCAGTAACCGCCCAGTCCCATTGAGAGCTGGGAGGTGTTCAGCCTTTCATGGTTTCAGCGTCCTGTACTGGTTCATGTCATTTTCATCTCCGCTCAGCTTTTGACCCAAAGGAAGAGGAAGACTCCTCCATTGTCAAAGTGGCTCTCTTTCACTGGAAACCATTGTTACTAATAATAACCTCACCAGGCGCGCCGTCAAACCGCCCGCCGGCCGTCCCCTACCCGCAGGGGTTGGGCACACAGGCAATTCCAAGGGGACACGGCTGGCCTGGGTCAGTGGGTGAGGGCCCCAGCCTCAGCCACTCCGGCAGCCCCAGCCGTATTCTGGACCCCTGCTCCTGTTCTGGAACTGGGCCTTTCATTCTTTTTTAATCCTTTACACAAACAGAGAGAGTGTGTGTGTGTGTGCGCGCGCGTGTGTGTGTGTGTGTGTGTGCGCGCGCTCGCGCGCGCGTGTGTCTGTCGCTTTGAAATCATCCAAAAAATAATAAAAAGGGTTTTCATGGTTGAGCCTGACCCGGTGCAATGCAGAATATATTATTTCTTTCAGAGCATGGATAGCGGATCTGCACGTGAAACACAGATCAAACACGGCCCCCAGAAACAATGGTAGGAAGCATAACCAGAGTGAATCGATTCCTTGATCCTGCTGTACCAAAAAATTAAAGAGGAGCACTCCTGGGGTTTCTAACCCAGATACGACTTCAGCCACAGCTGTGTTTTCCATGTTCTGAGATCTCTTGCTCTGCCTCCCTTTTTCTGTGTATGAAATGTGGATTAGAGTAAGCAGTATCAAGTTCTGGCTTTAAAAAAAAAAAATTAAATAGCTCTACCCCTTCACCCTCAACACACACGCACGTGCACGCACACACACACACACACACACACACACACACACTGGCTTGTTTCACCTTTTCCCCACAACTCAACGCAAAACTGGACAGACTCTGCCACTTCCCCCATCAAGACAACAAGAAAGAGAGGGCAGAAAAGTCCCTGGCAGGCATCGGGGAAAATCCTTAAAGCAGCGAGGATTCTATTCCCCAGCCTGCGGCCCCGTCCTCTCTCTCCATCCCCAAGTGATGGCCCCTTCACTCTCAGAGATCTGTTTAAATATGTAGGTGGTCTTGCTCAAGTTGGCTGGTTTTTATGTCGGCATTGACCCCGGGCTGACCCCATCCCCAAAGATCCTGGATTGCCCAGCTTGGCTGAGCGCTGGAGGGTGGAGCTCGCAGCCCGCCCCCAGCCTTCTGATGGGCCACCAAGGCCACCCTGGCGGGCTGGTCAGCTGCAGCCAGCGTCCTCTTCTGACCTCTGCTCTAATCCTGAGGACGCCCTTTATTTAGACACCACAGCCCAGCCTGATCCTCAAGTCCCAGATTTGTTCACTGGAGACAAGCCAGCAATGGCCAAGGGCTGGCTCCAGAGAGCTCCTCAAAAGAGACCTCAGGAGGGCAGGCCCAGCTCAGGCAGGCTCTGGCTGAGATGCACCAGAGGTCACAGGTTTGAGTCTCCGAGGCCTGAGTTCAAATTCCAACTCTCTCACTGACTGTGACCTTGGGCTGCTGTGTAATCTCTCTTCTCCTGTGTCTGCATTTGTTAAATGGAAGAGGAGAAGATCACGAAAGGATGGAGTAGAGAGAGATTGAGTGAAGCAGCTGCAGGCCAAGGAAGGCCGGCAGCCACCAGAAGCTGGAGGAGGCAAGGGCCCAATTCTTTTCTGAATTCTCCAGAGGGAACGCGTCCCTGCTGGCACCGTGATGTCTGCCCAGTGAAACCGATTTCAGACTTCTGGACTCCAGGACTGTGAGAGAATAAACTTCTGTTGTTCTAAGCCACTGAGTTTGCAGTCATTTGTTACAACAGCAATGCTAGACTAATACCAGCTTCCATGAGATGGGCTGTGACCTGGCTGTCTGATCTGAACGGGCCTCACAAAGAGCTGGTAAAGTGGTGGACGAGGCAGGCACTATCCGTTTACTGATTAGGGATTGGAGGTGCCTAGAAATTAAAGTTCTTGCTCAAGGTCACATGCTGTTTGGTGGCAGGGCCATGACTAGAACAGTCATCAGATTCTGGACAGGTGGGGAGGCAGGCTCAGCCCCCAGTGGGAGCTGGGCAAGGCCTTGGAGGACCTGGAAAACACAGAAACCACTGTTCCAGCCCCTTCCTGGCCGTGGTGTTTGTATTTGGACAAATGCTGCGGTGGAGGGCGCGCTACGGGGTGGAGGTCCCACGTGAGTTGCAACTCTCCTCCCAGAGGAGAGGGAGTCCAGGGACGTGAATTCTTCCTCCATGACTCACCTCCAAACCCTGTCAGGTCTCCAGGGCCTCAGATTCCTCCACAGTGAAACGGAAATCCTAACACGGCTGTCCCCTCTTCAAGGAGCCGCGAGATCAGAGAAGGCGCACCTGTACAGGAATGCCCGACAGACATAAGTGGGTTACCGGGCCCCTCTCTCCCCACCAGGACTCCTCGGGAACAGAAGGGCCACAGGGAAGCTTGCCAGGGACACCACGCAGAAGACCCGCCGGGAAGCCCTGCTCAATCACTTACCCACGGCGGGGGCCCCCGGCCACAACCCCTGGCGCGGCCCAGAGAATCTTCCTCTTTCTCGCTCCCTCACTGTCTTATTCCCTCATGCTCTCTGCTGCCATGGACGCCCCCAAGCTCCCCCTCAGGATCTGGCTGAAGCCAGACTTCCCCCAGAACGCCATCCTGCCTCCTCCTCCGCCTCCTCTGCTTCCCTCACTCCCTCCCTGGTTTCTCCCGAGAGCGCGCTCGCCATAAATCACACGCACGTGATTCCCCGTCTCAGGCTCTGCCGCTAGGAAATTTTTATCTCAGATACCACATTAGGTTCTAGGGGAGCAAAACCAGTGAAGACCTGCCCCTGCCCTCCTGGAGCTTCTGGCCTCGTGGGAGAAGCAGCATGATGACAAATCCGGGACAAGCTGCAGGGTCCTAGGTGCTATGATGGAGGTCTGTTCAGCCCACCAAGGAGCAGGTGATCCGTTGCATGTGTGGAGGGGTAATCAGGGAAGGCTTCATAGAGGAGGGGGCCCAGGTTAATAAGGAAGCAGGGGAGGGAAAGGAAGTGAAAAGAGAGCAGGAGAGAAAAGATAGGGCCACAGTCTAGCCCACCTGTGACCTGCCAGCTGCTGTGTGGGGCTGGAACACGGGGTAACTAGTGTGGGCCACACTGAATGAGACTGGAGGAGTCGCAGGGCCTCATACAGCTGGCCTCCGGGGGCTCAGCCAAGGAGCTCCAACTGTCTCCTGGGGGAAGTAGGGAGCCATTGAAGGTTTTAGAGAGATCCAGTTTTGTTTCTGAAAGCTCACCTTGGCTGCAGAGTGGAAAGAAAGATTTGAGCAAGGCAGCTGGAAGCAGGGGTTTGGACAAGATGACCTCTCAGGTTCCTTTCAAACTGGAAGTTCTAGAAGTCTCCAGGGAAGATAGGAAGAGCTGTGGGACATGGAGAAGAAAGAAGGGCAAGAGCTGGCCAGTAGCCAGCTCCCCTCGACGACAGCTCTCGGGAGAGAAGGGCAAACAGCAGGAGGAAGCAGCAGGCGGAGGGCCTGTCCAAGTGCTGGGCTGGACCACACACTCCAGCCCTGACCCAGAGCCCATCAGGTGGCCAGGCCCTGAAGTGGCCAGGGGCTGGCATGCAGGGCAGGAAGACAGACGGGGACAACAGGGTGATGATGGACTAGGAAGATGCCTTGTGAGGCCCTGGGATGGAGCCAGGTGGGCGCCGGACCCCTTTTTTCTCTTAGAGTCCTTCTCCGCCCCTGCCCACAGCGCCCAGCATCTTTCCCCTCCCCCAGTGGGGCAGCTGTGGGGAGGGGTGTTCTGGCCACCGCCAGTGTCCTGAGAGGCCCAGGCAGGGCTCAGACCTCCCCTGCCCCTCGGAGGGAGGCTCAGCTTGTGGCCTTTCTGCAAGTCTGGTGAGGAGCAGAGCCAGAGAACAGACAGCAAATGGGCCGAGATGGGGGGGAGGGGGCCGCTTGCTCGTTAGAATGCAAAGCACTTCCTTCCGCAAGCCTCTCTCCAGTGCCCTGGCCGCTCTTGCCAAGAGCTGTGTGTAGAGCGGCGGGGAGTAGGGCAGGACAAGGCGCCCAGAACCAGGAGTCCCAGGAAGACAAGGAGATGCTTGTCGGGGTTCTGGGAACCAGCGGAGGCAGCAGGGCTCAGGGCAGGCCCAGGCTGCCTGCAAAGGCAAGGTGGGGAGCCCTGGCTCCCAGGGAGGGGCACTGGGAGTAGGGGAGCAGCACCTCGCCCCTTGGCATCCCACCCACTGTCCTTTCTGCCTGACTCCCTCTTCCCTGTCTTTCTAAGACCCCCCGGGGCAGAAGGAGCCAGCTTTCATTCCTCTCCCTGTCATTCTGCAAACAGAGAAATCCTCCTAAATCAGGTGGAGTGGGAGAGGGGGCGGGGGTGGCGAGAGAGGTGGGACAGGAGTAGGGTCTCTACCATGCAGCTGTAAGTTAGTCTCACCCCTGCCCTCCAGGAGTTCCAGTCTAATGGGGGGGGCGGGGAGACAGATACAGTCACGACCACCCACGGTGCAGTAAGCTGTGGCGGGGTCGGCGGGGGTTGGGGGGGAGCACCACCCTAAGGCTCTAAGCGGCTGCCCCGCATTAACACATTTTGTCCTCGCCAGCGCCCTGAGGCAGGTGCTAAGGCTCGCCCCATTTTACAGATGAAGCAGTTGAGGCCTGGAGATGTTAAGCCACTTGCCCAAGGTCACACAGGAAGAGTGGGATTTGTCCCAGGTGGCCTCGCTCCCCAAGTCTGTGCCCTCAACCACCAACCCAGACAAAGGAAAAATGGCATCTCTTGTCTTCATGACAGCATTGGTGGGAGGTGGCAAGCACAGGGTCTTGAGTCAGGTAGACCCCTGTGTCACTCTAAGTGGCCTTAGGTGAGCCCCTTGCCCTCTCTAAACCTCAGTTTCCTCACCAGTCAAATGGGGACAGCAACAGTACAGCACCTCCCTGAGGGGCTGCCAGGAGGAGGAGAAAAGGAGGGGATGGAGCTCTGAGGACCAGGACCACCAGTAGACAGCTGGATCTGCATGTGCCTCTAGGAGTTTTCAGGTAAATTCATTCTACTTGACCTTGACAGAGGAGGAGCCAGGTGGGGACTGTGGAGGCCAGGCGCCAGGGTCCGTGGAGGGATGAGGGCTTCAGGAATGGCTTATGAAGGGAGGCAGGGCTGGCTTCTTTCCTGAGAAATAGCTGGGTCCCCAGAGCGGCTCCCCACTGCCACCTACCCCTGGCTTCATCTCACCTCACGGACTCCTGAGCCATCACACAAGGGCACTGATCAGCCCCTTCATCGGGGGAGGCCAAGACTCAGCAGCCCCAGCGTTCAAGGACCAGGAGCCCCCTATTCAGCCGCCATTCAGATGACAGACCTGAATCTGAGGGCGAAGGCGAGGGAGGACAGGATCCGCAGGAGTAGGGGAGGGGCGTGGGAGAGGGGGAGCACCTGCTACAGAGCTACAGAGCCTGCCTAGGATTAGCTCCCCGCCCCCCTCCATGCAGGAAAGCCCCCCTCAGGCTGCCACCCCCTGCATGGGGATTTACAGACGGCTCCCTGATGCGATCGAGGACCCTCCCTGGCTGGCATCCTCCAGCCTCAGATGCAATTAGGGGAAAATAATGTGTAAACAAGAGCTGGAACCTGTGCTGCTGTGGGTGGGCACCAGCGGCTCCCCCGTGGGCTCCCAGCCCTGGGCTGCCACCCACCTCTGTGACCTCACAGCTCCGTGCCCTTGAAGGTCTGTGCCCTTGAAGGTCTGTGACCTCACAGCTCCATGACCTTGCAGTTCTGTGACCTTGAAGCTCTGTGACCTTGCACCACTGTGACTTTACGCTGGCTGTTCCTTTGCTGAGAACATTCCCCACCCCATTTGTCTGCCTGCAAATATCCTTCTCCAGCCCCAAATTCTGCACAGCACCGTGTCTGATGAAACCTCCCCGTCACACGCACACACAGATGCAGACATACAAGTGGGCTGAAGTTCATCTCCCTTTCCTAACGCCCAGGTTGTGGCATGTATACACCTTAGTTGAAGGCAGTACCTCACGGTATTACATGTTTTCCTTTGACCTGTCTGTCCCCCAGTCCCAGTTCTCTACTGCTTCATAACCAATTACCCACAACTTAGTAGTTTAAAACAGCGGCATTTATTTTGCTCGCCAATCTGCAATTTCAGCAGGTGCGGTGGAGACGGCTCATCTCTGCTCCACTCAGCGCCAGCTGGGGCAGATGGAAGGCTAGCGCTGGCTGGTCTGAAGGCCCCTCTCATGTCTGGGGATTCACACTGGCTACTGGCTGGGATGTCGGCTGGGGCAGAAGCCATAGCCCCCACACGTGGCTGCTACGGGCAGCCCCTGGGCTCCCTCCCAGCATGGCAGCCGGTTCCGAGAGGGAATACCCCAAGACCAGGTAGAGGCTCTAATCCCTTTAATGGCCTCACCTCAGATGCCACACAGCATCGCTTCTGACATAATCACGGGCCCTCTGATTCCCAGGGAGGGAATACAGACCCCACATTTCAGTAGAGGAGAGTCCGTGGCCCACTGGAAGACAAGCACGTGGGACGGCATGCTTGGTGCAGCTACCTTTAGGCAGTACCGTCTGCCATAATCCCCAACTAGATGGTAGCATTCAATGGTGCTAGAAAACAATGCTTGCAGAAAGAGGGGAAGGACTGAGGGAGGGAGGGGGAAGAGAGAGAGGGAAGGATTTTATAACAGAAGGGCAAAGACTCTTTAAAGCTGGAAGCTACTGAGGAGATCACCTAGGCTATCTCTCCCATTTTACAGATTAGACAACTGAGGTTCAGAGGGGTACACACCCTGCCCAAGGGCACAGAGCCAGTTCAGTAAGATCTAGTCTCTGAGTCCCTCTCCTCCCCATGGTGGAGAAGGGATGGGCCCCTTGACACTTATCTGAGGTCTTGGGCCTGCCCAGTCCCCAGACCAGTGCCATCTTGGTGTTTTGGGAATATTAGCCTCTGTCAGGGTGGGCTTAGCCAGTCTGACTTGTGTCCTTATAAGAAGAGGAAATGTGGACACACAGAGGGACCCCAGGGATGTGAGCACAGGGGGCAGACCATGTGAGGACACCGTGAGAAAGCAGCCATCTGCAAGCCAAGGAGAGAGGCCTCAGGAGAAACCAGCCCTCTGACACCTTGATCTCGGCCTTCCAGCTTCCAGAACCACGAGAAAATAAATGTCTGTGGTTTAAGCCACCCGGTTGGTGGTATTTTGTTTGGCTGCGCGATGTAAAGCTCCTCCAGGTAATTCCCACACTGACATTTTGGTATCTATCACTCTCTAGTGAGTTTGGTGAAGAGTCTACTGCCCAGCTGCTTTGAGGGTTTGATTAACGTGACGTAAGTTCACAGAATGGGCAGAGGAACAGGGAACCCAGTTCTGACCCTGCAGTGACGAGGCATGGGCTGTGCCCCCAGCGGAGCCCAGCCAGGTGCAGCCAAGGTGTGTGGCGGCCCAGAGCGGGCAGCCAGTCAGTGCCCGCCTGTCCTCACCTCACCCACCACTCCCGCGTCCGGGAAGGAGCAGCCAGCCTCAGCCGGGCCTTGGCCGAGATCCCATGAGCCTGGTGGAGAGACGCTGAAGGGACAGATAAAGGACGTGGGTCTGAGGTTGAACATTCAGAGTGTCTCAGCATCGGCAGGGATGACAGATGTTTGTCATGTGGGCCGCAGCGGGCTCCTCTCTGGCTTCTGTCCCCTTGGCACTTCCCACAGCCTCCCACATAGCTCTGTGCTGCAGTTTCTCCCCCTCCACGTGGGATGCTGCTGGTCAACCCCAAGGGACAGCAAGAGCCTCCAAGATGCGATGTCTGCAGAGCGCTGGAGTTTCTAAGGCACAGGAGGTGATCACCAGGGTGTCGATAACTGTCACTGCTGTCATTTCCTGCACTGGCATCTCTCAGAGTGATGCTCACCAGAGGCTCAGTTCATCCACCCCGCCCTGCCCCTGCCCAGGTCAACTCTCTCACTGACACCCACTGGGCTTGGATCACTTGCTTAAGGTTTTCGGCACCCAGAAAAGCAAGCAGAGTGCCAAGAAGGCTACAGCCCTGCTGGGAGGCCTGCCTCTGAGGGACAGGACCCCAGCCCCCAAGCCACCAGCCTGGGCCTTGGGCTTCCAACAGAAGCCATCCACGCACTCACCCAGGGTGGCCTGGGCTCCCGGGCTGGGAGGGGGGGGGCTGCTCAAGGGGTGAGGTCACACGGGGACATCTCTTCCTGTGGCTGAGGGAGGGAAGGCAGGCAGGTGGACACCCTGCAGAAGAAGAGGTTTCAGCTCACCCTTTCCAGAAGCATGACTGCAGGTGGAAGCAGAAGAAAGACAACCATGAAAACGTACAGCAGAGGCCCGGGGTCCCTGAGCTCTGTCCAGCCCGGAGCTCAGCCCTGGCGGAGGACTTCGTGGGGTGGCATCTGGTTTCTTCCTCACAATGACTTCCACAGAGGATGCTCTATTGTAGAAGGTCAAACTCAGGTTCGTCAGAGAGGGGAGGGGAGAGATTTGAGGTCACACAGCTGGTAAGAGGCAGAGCCCAGAGTCAAAACCAGGCCAGTCCGATGCAGTTTCTGTGCCCTTAAATTCTACCCTATGCTGTGGCACCGGGGGAAAAGAGGCACAGTTGGTGGCTGCATGTGTCTGTGTATGCACATGTGCGTGCATGCGTGCGTGCGTTTGTGTGCGTGTGTGTGTGTGTGTGTGAGAGTCCGGAGTCGCTGAAATACAAGTAAAAACTTAAATAGCACTTCACCATTTTAAAAATTCATCAGCAGTTCCTGGGGTTTAGGAATTTTTCCCTGGTCCCGATTCACAGCCACATTCATGGGCTCCCTCCTTTGGTCCCTTTCCTCTCCTTTCCCCATTGCTTCTCCACTTGCAGACCGCCCCCTGGAAATTCTTCCTAATTTTGCAGACAGAGCGATTCAGTCCTCACTTGGCCTCACTCACCCACCCAGACTGAGGAAAGGCCCGGGAAGGCTCATCAAAGTGTGGCGATAGTTTTACGGCAGCCAGAGAAAACCACGCCGGTCTCTGCCCAGCCCACCCTCTGCTGCCTTCCTTACTCTCCGCCGCTCCTTACGCTGGAAAAAGGCCAGCATCCGCTAGAGCAACCATGTCACTTTCCGGATGAGGACACCGAGGCCCGGACTGGCAACGTGGCCTGTCCAAGGCCAAGAAACACATTTCTGGAGATTGGGGGCTAGAACGCAGGGACAGAGATGCCACGATGTTACTTAACCCGGTACTTCCTCTTCACAGTCTGTGGGCTGTGTCTGCAGGACTGGCTCTGGTTACTCCAGTGACAGGAAGCCTGTACTCATTATCTATTACTTGGTAACAAATTGCTCCAAAACTTAGCAGCTTGTAACAGCAAACATGTATTATCTCACCCAGTTTCTGAGGGTCAGGAATCCGGGAGCAGCCTGGCTGGGTGGTTCTGGCTCAGGCTGCAGTCAAGCTGTTGTCTGGAGCTGCAGTCTCTCAAGACTTCACTGGGGCAGGAGCGTCTGCTTCCAAGCTCACTCACGTGGCTGTTGGCAGGAGGCCTCAGTTCCTTGCTCCCTGGGCCTCTTCGTCAGGCTACTCATGACGTAGCCGTCCCCAGAGCCAGTGATCCATGAGACAGAGCCAACCCGAGACAGAAGCAGCAATCTTTTTATAACCAAATCTCGGAAGTGATATGCCATCACTCCTGCCATATGCTATTGGTCACCCAAACCAACCCTCACCAATGCGGGAGAGGACTGTACAGAAGTGGGACTCCCAGGAGGCAGGATCACTGAGGCTGCCAACCACAAAACCCAAGAGTGTAGTGGCTTAAACAAGAGAAAAATGTTTTCCCCTTTCTCTCTTTCTCACAAATGAAGTCTATGGGACCAGTCCAAAGTAGGTATAATGTTCCATCTTCATGAGCGCTCCAGGCCTCTTCCATCTTGTTTTTTTTTTTTTTTTTTTTTTTTGCCACCTCCTAGTCCAAGATGGCTGCTCCAGCTCTAGCCATCACATCTGCACTCCAGCCAGCAGGAAGGAAAAATGCCCCCCTTCCCTTTAGGAACACTTCCGGGAACTTGCACATGGCATGTCTACTTACATCCCCTTGGCCAATTATTAACCACTTTCTAGCCTGCAAAGGAGGCTGAGAAATGTAGTCTTGATTTCACGCAGCCTCTGTGCCCATAAAGAATTCAGGGGCTCGATTACTAGGAAAACAAATAGACGTTGAGGGTCAACTGTCAATCTTTGTCTTTGATAACCCAACAAAGGCTAGGAACTTTCCCTTTCTCAGAAACAAAGAAATTATGTATGTGCAAAATTGTGCATACCAATTCGACGGCTTGTGAACGCCTATGAGGTCAGTTCCTGGACCTCACATGAAGAATCTCTATAGCTCTGGCCAGGACCTCATCCTATTCCTGTGTGTGAATGGTGTGGACACAGACCCCTGGGGCAAGGTCCTAGGAGAGGGCAAGGAGTCCTCCAGGACAGCCCCAGCGTGGTTCCTTGCCGGTGCGTGGGCAGCATCCTCTTACCTGGTAGGATGTTCCACCCCAGGAGTCGCTGTGCCAGCATCTGACAGAGGGAGGACCTCACTCTCCACTGGTGACTTAATGCAGCACAAGGGCTGATACAGAGGGAACTGAAATGGGTTAGTGTCATGGGTTACGCTGAGAGACAACTCATTGGTGTTTTTAAGAATCAGCAAATAGCACTCCTTGGAATTCCAAATCAGCTTTTCTCTGCTGATATTTCAAATGCCAGGTTACAAGCACACAGGCGCGGAGCCGTTCTCGACAGTACTTGAATGAATCATTCTTTTCCTGGAACTGAAACACAGTCCAAGGTTAAAACCACAATGAGATACCACTTCACATCTCCTAGGGTGGCTAAAATTAAAACTGACGACACCAAGTGCTGGCAAGGATGAGACGCAGCTGGAGCTGCAGGGCATTGTTGATGGGTGTGTAAAATGGTACAGCTGCTTTGGAAAACGGTTTGGCGAGTTCTTATAAAATTATAGATGCCCTTGCCGTAAGATCCAGCTGCCTCACCCCTGAGCACCTATACAGGAGAGATGAAAGTATGTGTCCACAAAAAGATTTGAACATGCATGTTCACGGCAGCATTACTCACAGCAGCCCCAAACTAGAAACGAGCCAAGTGTCCGTCAACCAGTTAATGACTATACAAACTGTGGTCCATCCATACAATGGAAAACTACTCAGGAACCAAAGAGAGCAGACTCTTAAGAGATGACAACAACTTGGGTGATCTCAAATGCCTTATGCTGCGTACAAAAAAGCCAAACGTGGAAGAGGGCACACTGTATGATTCCATTGATGTGGAAGTCAAGGACAGGCAAAATGAAGCTAAGGGGATAGAAATTAGAAAAAGGAAGGAGCATGAGAGAATGTTCTAGGGGTGATGGAAATGAGTTAGCTCTTGATAGGAGGATAGTTCCCACTAGAGAAATCTTTTGCCAAAATTCCTGGAACCTTAGCACTTAAGATCGGTGCATTTCACTGTAGGTAAGTTACCCCTGAGCTTAAAAAAAGATAAAAGAAAAAAGATCTGGAAAAAATGCAGGACCCCACAGACCAAATGCTAGCTAGCTGCCTTGGCCCTCCATGCCGGGCCAAGATCAGTGCTGGGTCGGCCGTGGCAGTGCAAACTGCCAGCTACTGTGACCTGCCAGGGAAAGGGCTTCCGTTCTCAGACAGCTCCAGCCAGTCAACATGCAAGTAGTAATGACACTAACAGAGCCGCCTGAGAGCCCGCCTGCCCGGGTTCTGCTCAACGTGGTCCCTCTGCTTGCAGCAACGAGCTCCCCCCAAATGCACGGGGGACTCAGACTGGGACCCACTGTGTCCTTTCCATCATCTTCAGCCTTGAAAAGGCCACCAGCGTGACCAGAATGGAGCAAGTATAGATGCCCCGATGTCAGCATCCATCTTCCTGAGAAGGAAACCGAGACCCAGAAGGGCAGGGCCTTGCCAGCTGTCACCCAACCCCGTCCCCAAATTCCCACTCCGGTGCTCACATAGCCACGGACTTCCTCTTTGGCTCAGTACTTTCCCATCAACATTCCCAAAGCTACTGAAATGAACCCAAAAAGCCTGTTTTCCTTCATTTTCTCTTAAAAGGTTATTCTGTTCCCCCCTCAAAAAAGATCATTTCGTGGTGGGAGTGGGTTTCCCTGCAGATAGATTACAGTCCTTTGGGGCCAGAATGTCACAAAAATGAAGCTGCCCAAAAGTTGCGGGGCCTTTCCTCAACCCATGAATCAAAAGCAGCTCGTGCTTCTACACATCCCTGTCTGGTGTGGTTAAGGCAGGTTTCAAACTGGTTGAGTCAGAGAGCGGGCCTGTCAGAGGAAGCCTGCCTCCCGTCCCGCAGCTGCGGGGTGAGAAGATGGCCAAGTTGGCATCCAGGGAGCCTCAGAAACCCTCTTCCCTTCCCAAAAGGCAGGCACCTCTTGAATCTCTTCAGCTCACACTAAAGGGGACCAAAATGCCAACTTCAAAGGATCTTTCCTCCAGACTTGAGTGACAGATGACATTTGCATGTCCAGGTATCTTGGAACTCCCCCTTCCCCTTCCCTCCCGTCTTGGAGCTGCACCCGTCTCCCTCCTCCACATGTGCAATCTAGAAACCTCACCCTGCTCCCTGTCCCTGTCCCTGTCCCTGTCCCTTGTGACTTTCTAGACTCCATACTTCTAATATGGATCGGCTGCAATTCATTGACTCCTTCTATGTGCCAGGCGCTACAGCAGTTAGCCAGAATTCCTGGATTGCAAACAACAGAAACAGAGTCTGACTGACTTCGGCAAAAGGGAACGTGTTGGAAGATGATTGGAAATGGACATAGAAAATCGGAAGTCTGGAGAAGAAAATTGGCGTTGGCAGGGGCCAAGGCAGACCCAGAGACAAACTGCATCGATGCTTCTGCTCAAGATTCAAATGTCAGGCAAGGGTATCAACTGGCAGGGCCGCTTTGGACGACAGTCTGGCAGCTTCTTACAAGGTTAACCATACAACCACACTACGACCCAACGAGTCCACTCCTGGGTGCTTGCCCACGAGAAACAAGAGCATGTGTCCAAAAAAACACCTGCACAGGAATGCCCACTGTATTCGTAATAGCTCCAAAGTGAAGTCAATTCAAATATTCATCAACTGGTGACTGGATAAACAAATTGTGAAACGGTCTAATGGAATACTCCTCAGCAGTAGAAAGGAGCGTGCTAGCAGCACTCACAACAGTGGAAATGAATTTCACATTAATATGTTGAGCAAAAGAAGCCAAACTCGAGAGAACACGTGCTGTGTATGATCCATTTCTATAAAATCCAAAAAGAGACAAAACTAACCTACAGTGACAGAAATCAGAACAGGATTTGCCTCTGGTGACCAATAGGATTCTCTGGGAAGGGAACAAGGGAACTTTGGGAGAGGATGGAAATGTCCTATATCTTGACTGCGGTGATGGTTTCACAGATGCATATATTTGCCAAAACTCATCAAACTGTACACCTTCTGTGCATTTCAATGTATGCAAATTAGGCTTTAATTAAAAAATTAAATTAAAAAGAATCGCAAGCAGGGCTTGTGCCAGGAGCTGGAGATATGATAGCGAACAAGGCAGGCAGAGCCCCGTCCAGGGGGAGCTTCCGTCTGGCCCCAAAGCTAGTAAGTGACAGAGCTGGGAGCAAGCTGACATCCTCTTGCCTCCCAAGTCACCCTGCGATTCCCTCAGCGTTGCCCTGGACAGCACGCCCCAGAGTGTGACAGGAGCCCCCAGGGAGGTGGCAGCCAGCTGCCTCAGAGGCCAGAGGTCGGTCCTCCCGAGGGCTCCAGGCTGCCCAGCACAGCCCAGCCGCTCAGGGAGGAAACACATTCTCAGAGCCTGCCACCACCCCCATGCACAGCAGGGGCCAGGCCTGTCCCTCCCCCTCTTGAAGACTTCTGGCCCCCAGAACCTCACACAAGAGGGAAATTTCAAATCTTTTATTTCAGAGCAGATGAAATAGAAAATTCGCAGGACCAGAAACAAGAATAGTATTCAGAAAGCCCCAAACTATTAAAAGATTTTCTCACCCATTCTGGCCAATTAAGAGGTGGGCAGAGAGAGTTCTAAACAGGAGTCACAGAGCCCCTCAGAGACTGGGGTGGTAGGACAGGCAAGGCATTCGCTTTGCAGAGGGTGACCATCCGCCGTCTCCTTGGACTGAGGTCCTGAGAGCATCATCAGAAAGCGGTCAGCTACTTGATGACCGTTCAGGCTTCTGTCACCCTGGTCCTTAAGCCCCTAGAGCCTGGAGTGGCCAGGATAGCCCATCCCAGTAGAAACTGTCACCTACCTAAGCCCCAGATCCCCCAAACATGGCCAGATAGTAGCGCATCAGAGAATGTTCTCGAGATTACCCGTGTAATTCCTTCCACCTGGTAGTGTCCCGCAGCCGCCGTCATTCAATCAGCCCTGCCTGCCTTTGTGAGGTCGATATTGCCGTCCCCTTATGACAGATGGGGAAACTGACTCTTCAAGAGACTTTGATCTTTGCTCTGAGAGACACGGACAGGAAGAGGTGAGTCAGGGCAAGAGCTGAGATCTTTCACGGTCTGCACTTGGAGCTCTTTTCTCCGCATTTATTTGCACTGCCGGAAACGTTCTCAGGCCCAAGAACCTTCAAGGATGGCAAGGCTGACGAAGGGCCTGACCCCTGCGGCAGGCAGCCTCGAGGATGGTCCCCAGGGGGCTCCACCTCCTGGTATTCACACCCTCTGAGCGTGGGCTGGACTCCGGGCCCAGCTCCTGAAACCTAGGCTAGAGCAGAAGTGATAGGCTGTCACTTCTGAGATCAGGTTGCAAAAAGACAGTGACTCCTGATTCCGGCTCTCTCTGGCTCGCTCACTCTCTCTCCCTCAGGTCACCAGCTGACATGTCCTGAGGACACGCTGGCAGCCTATGGAAAGCCCCACATGGTGAGGAACCCGGGCCTGACGACAGCCACACGAGCGAGCCCGGAGAAGAATCTTCGGCGGCCGCCAGCCAGCAGCCACGTGCGTGAGCCGGTCTGGAAGCGGGACCTCCAGCCCTAGTCAAGCCTGGAGGTGACCAGAGGCCGGGCTGACACCTTGACAGCATTTCATGAGGGACTCTGAGCCAGAACCACCTAGCGAAGCCGCTCTGGAGTCCTGACCCTCAGAACTGTGGGAGATGATAGATGCTTGTTGTTTTAAGCTGCTAAGTTTGGGGGTCATTTGCTACACAGCAATAGATAAATAACACAGCTCATAACAAAAACCCTAATATCGCTGCACTGATACCTAATACCCTCTCACCCTCAGGCCAGAGCATGGGACTCTGACTTTCTTGGCCTGATACACACACACACACACACACACACACACGCACACACACGCACACACACGCACACACGCACACACGCACGCACCCCTCCCCCACCCTGATATCTTTGCATTATTTAACTTGCTTTCCTTTTCCCATTTTCTTCCCTTCCCTTTTCCCTAAAAAAACATGTCAAAGTTGAGCCTCCTCCACGGAGTACGTTTGAAATTGCAGTGGTGTCACCCAGGAGTAAGGGAGCCTGCGGGTCCCACGCGCCTTACCAGCTACCTTGGCTGCCTGCAATGCATCCCCGGTGCCTTCTGCTTGGCTGCCTTTGTTTTGAGCACACCTTAAACTGCCACCGTGCCAAATGCTGAATGTGACCAGAAATGACACAGGATGAATAATGTCACATATAATTATCACCACATTTCAGATGAGGGCAATATGCATTTTTCTCGGAGCCGAAGGGATGCAATTTTAGTTTGTAACACAAAATGCTCTATTTGGGGGTCAGTTTTCGAGCAGTCCTTCATTCAGAAGCAATTTCACGTGAATAAAAGCATTTGTATTCATGCGCTGCATAAGGCGCATTAGCCCAGCCCTGCTCCTGGTGTTGACTTCTCCACGGGACTCCGGCTCTTTTCAGTGACCCAGCCCCCAATCCGAATACGAGAAGGTGACTATGAAGATGTTTTTGACTTATTCCGGATTGCCAGATCTTTGTCTGCTTCTCTGCCCGATGGGGACGAGCCGGCACCTCTATAAACAGCTCTCAGATTCCACCCCGGAGCCTGGGCTGTAACATCCAAACTAAGACCATACAGACCCCGAAGGAGTATTGGCCTGCTGTCCCTGGATGATGATGTCCTTAATTATTCCCCCCAGAAAAGCAGGCTCTGAGCCAGGGATTTAAGTGCAGGTAGTTTATTTGGGACGTGTGTTCATCTGCTCGGGCTGCCGTATGTAACACGATGTCACAGGCTGGGCGACTGAAGGAACAGATTTCTTTCTCATGGGTCTGGAGGCTGGAACTCCAAGATCAAGTTGCTGGCAAGGCTGGACTCCTCTGAGGCTTCTCTCCTTAACTTGAAAATGGTCACCTTCTTGCTTCCTCTTCATCTGGTCGTCTCTCTGTGCCTACTCCACTGGTGTCTTCTTGTGTCCGAATTTTCTCTTATAAGGACACCAGTCAGGTTGGATTAGGGCCCACCCTAATGGCCTCATTTTAACTTACTCACCTTTATACAGGCTTATCTCCAAATGCAGTCACATTCAGAGATCCTGAGGGTTGGGGCTGCAACATACGGGTTTGCAGGGGACACAACCGGACCCATGTCAGGAGGTGACCCAGGGAGTATAATGATGGGCTGGAAGTGAGACTGGGGACAGAGGATGCCAGAAGAGGATGCGTTGATGAGCAGAGTTTTGTTGTGGGCAACTGGGGTCCAGGGCCTCAGGGGACCTCTGGGGGAAGGTGTAGAGCACAGCACAGAATTGTCCCGCCAAAGGGCGAGGGAGCTGGGGCGCCAATTGACTCCATGTTGGTTAAGAGTTGTCTCCCGCAGAGCCACGGGGGACCTTGGGTGTACCCAGGAATGGTCTACAGAGGAGATACCTCAGAAACTCAGAGCAGCCACATGGAAAACGGAAAAGAACACCACTAGGATTTTGATTTCCAGGTTTTAACTGATTCTCATTGAAAAGTCGCAAGTCGAAAATGACACCAGCTCAGAACTGGACCAGCTACTTGAAGCTCCTTGCTGCACAGAGAGAGATCTGGGGCCCAGCAAGGTTACCTAACAGGCCCAGAGTTGAAAAAGTGGAGGAGAGCGAGGAGGCGACCACTCCCCTCCAGATGCCCGGGCCAGCGCTCTCCCCACACCACGCGGCTGCTTGCTCACATTAGTTTCTTTCTTCCTAAGCAAGAGCAGGCGTGGATTTCAGAGTCCTTTTGCTGGCTGATAAACTCTCAGCTGGCCAGAAAATACAAATGAACAACACAGAAAAATCTAAGAAATGTCAGCGATCAGTCCCTTCCCGACACACACCGTTTCCACCTCCAAAGAGACCCCAGGAGCCCAGCTAAAAAGAAGAGCCACCCTCCAGTCACAGAAGGCTGCACGCCCGGCCAGGCCCAAGCCCCAAACGTGAGCAGAAGAGGCTTTGGGAGCTACAGGATCTTACCAAAAGGCACCAAATGTTTCTAGGATCCCACAAAAGTTCCCCCATCCCACAGAGTGGCAGGTGCTCCCTCAAGAGTCTGCCCCACCAGTAACGATAAAACCAGCCACTTTGATAGATTCCCCAATCTATGTTGTTCATTTATTCCTCTCACAACTGTATGAGGTCAATACCAGTGGTCCCATTTTCTGGATGGGCAAGTGAGCACCCTGGCCCAGGGAATGTCACCTAGGGCCATACCTTCAGGTGAATTAAACCCTTCCTCTTGAGATCAGAATGCTCACTTGGTGAGACAGGTTTCCTCTGAGGCAGCCTGAAAAGTCTAGCGGGAAAGCGGGCCTCCCTCCTTTTCATCTCTGAGGGGCACCAAAGCCTGCTGGCACCAACCATACAGTTAAAGCTCGTGCACCTCTCGTTAGGGCCCGTGAGGTTTCCAAAACGTTCCAAGAGCAACATCCCAGCAGGAAGTCATGCAGAACCACTGCTGGCTATGAGCTACAACAGGACAAGGAAAAGCCACCAACACTCACCTGCAGC
The DNA here is from genome assembly GCF_048773025.1 of Camelus bactrianus. Taxonomy (NCBI): domain Eukaryota; kingdom Metazoa; phylum Chordata; class Mammalia; order Artiodactyla; family Camelidae; genus Camelus; species Camelus bactrianus. Next base: position 31,292,222 of record NC_133575.1, read on the forward strand.
CTGAAGAAAAGGAAGTGGCAGGTGGACACTCCACTGTCCACATCCAGAGCCTCGGAAGTCAGCTGAGGAGGAAGAAATTGAATCCCAGGACTGACGGCCACTGAATTTTTAGAGTCTGTTTACTCCGAGACCTAGGAATGGTGAGCAAGGCTTCCTCTAGTGTCCAGTTAACACTCTTGGTCTTCGGATGTTGCCTGTCAGGTACAAGTCAGTGGGACATTTATCTAACTGCCATCCATCCACCCGTCCATCCATCCATTCACTTTTTACCCAACAACTATTTAATAAGTGCCTGCTCTGTGCCAGGCATTGTTCTAGGCACGAAGGACACAGCAGTGAACCAAACAAATGAAACCTCTGTTCTATCGAAGGCTTACATTCTGACAAGGGAGAAAGAGACAACAATCAAGATCAATGAGATGCATAATCTCTTACGTGGCAAATGCTTGGGAGGAAAAGAAAGCAGGAAGGGGGAGGGGTGCTGGGGGGAGGGAGTTCAGTTCTCAATAGGGTGGTGTGAGAAGGCAGCACTGATCCGGGGATGGCAAGGAAGGGAGGGAGGCAGCCCTGCCTATGAGCCTTCCGGGTGGCAGCAATAGCACATACAATGGGCCTGAGGCCAGTTGTGTCCAGGGAGTGGGAGGGATGGCAAAGAGGCCAATTGACTGGGGTGGAGGGAATGAGGGGGAAGTGACAGGTAATGAGGTCAGAGAGGTGACAGGAACCATTCTGTCGGTCATTGCAAGCCACAGGGAGGACTGGAGGCCACCTTGAGTGCAGTGTAAAGCCACCGAGGGTTCGGAGCAAGGCGCACTGTGGTCTGACTTAGCTTTTAACGAGACTGCCTGGGTGCTGTGTTGAGAGTAGAAGGAAGAAATATTGAAAGGGGAAACAAGGGGACCAGCTGTGGGCGGGGGGGGGGGGGTGCTTCAATAATTCAGGTGAGAGACAGTGGAGAGTGGAGGCTGCGCCAGGGTGGGAGCAGTGGGGGCAGGGATGGGGGAGGAGTGCAGAGATTCTTGGTCTAATCTGAAGGCAGGATCTACAGAATTTGTTGAAGGATTAGACAAAGATTCCAGGGAGGACTCAAAGATGTCGCTAAGGCTTGTGCGCTGCTCAGCAGAATGAAAACTGGCGCTGGGAGGCTGCAGGAGGAGCAGGGGTAGGGGGTTGGGCTCGGGTTTCTGCTGTCTACTGGACTTCTAAGGGGAGAGGATGGGGGGCGGGTGGATATAGGAGTCAGGGGTTCAGGGGAGAGGCCCAGTGGAGTCTCCAGCGCATAGAGGCATTTAGAGACTAAACAAGGGGGGGAGGGGAGGAAAGGAGAGGGGAGGGGAGGAAAGGAGAGGGGAGGGGAGAGGAGGTGGGAAGCAAGGGCTAGAGAAGGACCGGCTGCAAGCCACACTGTGACCACAGGCTTCCAGAAAGTCCCAATTTGAGACCTCTCAGCCTCACTCAGGGAACCCCAAGTGTAGCCAGACCTCCAGATCCAGGAAACCAGGCCTACAGGAGAAGACAAGTTCACCTCTGCTCAAGGTGAAGTGCACCCATTGGCACTTCTTGTGAACAAGGCACAACCCTCGCTCTTGGCAAATGGGACACCTTAGACCCGGGGGGCAGGGGGCAAGGACTCTGTTGGTGTGTGAAGAGCAGGGCGAAGAGGGGTGGGCAGCACCCCAGGCACAAAGGACCCCTCTCCGGTTTCGGAATGGGCTGGCTCTGGGCGAGGTGTGAGCGCTAAGACAGGCTGTTCGAGGCTGACCCCCCTGTGATTGCCAGCGGCATAGGTCTCTGATTGATGAAAAAAAAAAACAATAAAATGAATGAATTCATGGCATAACAATTTCTAGCCAGACTCAGGGGGTGACACCTGAGCTGCCTCCTGACAGTAGAACAGGGGTGATCCAGGAGGGGCTGGAGAGAATTGTTCTAGAAAAAGGGAAAGCAAAGTGGTGGGGATGGTAGCTTGGGGCTGCCGAGACACTGAATTTGAGGCCGAGGGCGAGGAGAATTGAGGCTGGAGAGGTGGATACGAGAGGGGGTGATAAACCACTGAAAGGAACTTGGCCTTCATCTCCAAGCGCTGGAAACGGCACAAAGGGTTTTCAGGAGGGAATAACAGTCCAATGTGCATTTTAAAGAGATCATTCAGGCAGTTCTGTGGAGGGAGGATTTGAAAAGGATGGAGCAGGCAGCCCAGAGGGCTGGGGGCTGGAGAGGGTTGCGGAGAAGGGTGGAGGTGGGATCCTGTAAATGAATCAGTAGCTTCCCCGCCTCACCCCCTCCTGTGGAAGCCAGTGGGTCAGAAATCTGTCACCTTCCCCATGTAGCCACTGTCAACCTGGGAGCCGAGGAGTTTCCAGGCTGGGCAGGATGCTGAGAGGTGAGGCGGGAAGATGCCCGGTTCTCAAGTCTGCGTCTGGCCAGCCCAGGAAACAATCATGGGGACACCGTGGAGGAGAGTTAGGGGCAAGAGTGGGTCACTGGAGAGGGAGGAGGCACCCTGATTTTGGACAGAAGCTTTAGGTCCCTGAAAGGGAAGAAGGGCTATCCAGAGCTCCCTGGGTCTGCACCCCCTCACCCCTTCCCACCTCCTGGTTCTGTGTGCTGAGAAGATGGATAACACGTTCCCAAATCCATAGACCGCAACATGTTTGCTAAGTCAGAGAAGGCAAATCAGGTAAACCGAGGCCTGGTCACCCAGATGGACTCCAAGCTGAGCGTTCCCATCCAGCCCCTGGCCCTCAGTGGAACCACCCCTCCCACCAAGCGCCCCGCCCCCAGGCCCCTCTTCTTCCTGTGTCACTATTATTCTTTGTTCCCCACCGAGGATCCTCAGCCCGGTTCTGCGAAGGCCCCGGGGGCCAGTGTCAGCCCTGGTGTGCACGGCAGGCTGGGAGATTAAAGACCTTTTCCCCAAATCCCCCAGCAAATCACAGCAGCGCTGGGGCAGCCCCGATTGCCAAGCAGGAAGCGGAGAGCAAATCCCGGCCAGGCACCGGGGAGCCCTCTCTCCGGTCTCGCAAGGCCTCCAAAAGCCACGGGCCGGCCAGCCTCGAGACTTCATTAAAAGCGCTCGGTGGCCTGCGTTTGCTGCAGACCCATTAAACAGCCGACATAATCCATTCATACATAAAAATAAGGGAAGGGGAAGGAGCGCAGTCCCACAGGATGTGTGTCTGGGAGAAAACAGTTTCCATAAAAATCCAAACAGAAACGAGGTTCACGGGGAGGTTTTGGCTGCAGTCACTTTGGGCTTCTGGAAATTCTAGCTGGGGAAAGGTTTTCTTTGTGGCCCCTTTGGAAGGGCTCTGATTGAGACTGACAGAAACGAGGGAGGTGGGGGGACTCCCCAGTCTCTCTGCTGACCACCCTACAGCTGAGGAATTGTTCTAGAAACCTGGGGTACTTGTGCAAGGCAGCCAGCTGGGGTGCTGGAGAGAGCAAATCACAGGATCGCACAGGCCTATCTCGGCCACCCCAAAGTCAGGCCACTGGGCCGAGCGTCCACAACAGCTGTGGCCATGGAGATACTCCCAGAGCTTTGGAAATGGGAGGAAGACTCCAAGATTTAAATAACTCAGGCAGCAGGAGCCCTGTTCCTTCCCATGGGAAACTAGTTCACAGGCCAAGAAAGCCCACGGAAGAGACCCCTCTCTCTGGCCCTCGCCGAAGCACGTGCACAAACACACGTCGTCCTGCAGAAGAAAAAGGTCAGGAGTCGGATTAGTTTTTTAATAAGCTGGTAAACCAGTATTTTTATTCTCTGTCAGCTTTAAAAGAAAAAAAAAAAGCCAGAAGAATGCAGCTAGTTTCTTAAATTAGAGATCTGTTGTGTAATTAGTCCATTTTATCTTCCGCGAGTTGTTTTCTCTCTGTGGTTTCCAGAAATGTCATTGGCTAGGCTTAAAAGTAGGGTTTTTTTTTTTCCTTCCAGAGAAAAATTCTATAAATATTTTCTCCCTTTTAGCATGTTTTAAATTTGAACGACATATTGTAAAGATAGCAAGAGTTATGAAAGTCTCTCTTGGCCACCAATGAAATGCAGTGGGAAAACTGATTAGAGAGGGAACTTGTGTCCATGGAGAAGGCTACTGGGCTGCTCCACCAAAGGGTTCAGGAGCCAGGGTACCCCAGCTGCCTCTGCTCGCTGACATTTGAGCTTGGGAGCTGGGAGAGGGGAGGGCCACTCTCAGGATGAGCAGGCAGACTCTTCTCAGAGAAATAGTGTCCCTTGTTGATGGTCAAAATTCCACCCTTAGTGATTCATTCCTTTGGATGAGATTAGACATGCATTTTACATGGGTAGATGTGCCTTAAAGGTTTTTCATGTTAAAATGCATATCTTTTTCTCCAGCAAAGGTATACAGATCTATCACACGTGAGTAAAAACCTTTGTAAAGGGATAGTCATAGCCAGGTAATTTGTAGCTGTAAAGGACCAGAAACAACCTGAATGAATAACCATTAATAGGAGACTAGTTAAATAAAGTCTGGCACATCTTCCTAAGAGAATGTTATGCTGCCATTAAAAAGAATGCAATAGAGCTCTAGGTATTGATGAAGGATGCTCTGTTAAGTGAAAAAACAGAATGTACAGAACTTTATTGTATGTTTATAGTATGCAATCATCTGGCTTTTTTTTTTTAAGAATATACATATTACCTTGATTAGAGTTGGCAGCACGGGTGGCCTTCAGGAAGGGGAATAGAGTCAGGAGAGTGACTTGCTTTTTTATACAGATACAAACTATATAGATATAGATCCCTTATTGTATTCTTTGCTTATAATACACTATGGTGGGCAATTCTTGAAAAGGATACATTTATATCCAATCTTATACACATTCTAATATGCCCCAGCTATCTCTGGAAGGATATTAAAAAGTTAGGGGCCACACAGGGGAACATCTCTTGATTCCAATATATGCCCTTGAAGTAATTTGACATTTTAAAGAAGCTGCTTTCCCAGGCTGGTGTGGGACCGATCCCAGGCAGGTGGGCTGGGCCCTCGGAAGGTGGGGGAGTAAACTTTATGCTGTTCTGTGTGGCTCCAGGTCCACGTGGGGAAGCCTTGATGTGGGTTAACGCTCGCTAGGCTCCCCAATGCCCCGGGGTGCCCGAGTCTCTGCCCCACGTTACCCCATGCCTACTGCCATCACTGCAGGCTGCTGATCTGATTTCTGTGTCTGTCTCCGCCCATGGACAGGGGGCTCCTTGCAGCTGAGGATGAGTTTTATTCCTCTTTGCAGCCCCAGGGCCTAGCACAGCGCCTGCGCCCTAGAAGAAGTTGCTAGAGCCAGTTAAACCAGGGCACAGCTGTGGGACTTTGGGCAAGTGACTTAACCCTCAGAACCTGTTTCCTCACCTGTAAAACAGGAATGAATTAATATCTTCTTTATCATACTGGTACAAAGATGATGTTAGATAACAAATGTGCCTGGCACAGGGTGGGTGCACAGTGATGAGAACTGTTTACGATAGGATAGCACCTCAATACATGCTATTGAATGAATCAGTTTGTCCCATGAGGCTGAGATGGGTTAACATGCAGATATTCCTGACGCTAACACTTCCAGGCCCTGTCGCCAGGTAGAGATGAGTTTACCAGACAACTTCTTGTCAGGGCCCCTTTGGCTGCCTGAGAACACCCAGTACCCGAAGAAAGAGGATGGTCCCCCAAGGAAAGAGGGTGCTTGCCAAGGACAGGGAAGGCAGTGTTCTGATGAACAAGAATAGCAGCTACATCACTGAGCACCTGCCCTGCGGCCAGCACCACACTCAGCTCTTATAAGCATTGATTGGTGGAACTCTCACAATAACCTCAGAAGGAATGTATTATTGTCCCCATTTTACAAACCAGGAACCCAGTGATCAGCGCAGGAAAATCACTCACCCAAGTTCCCGTGATGGAGGCGGGATTTGAACTCAGTTCTGTCTGACTCCAAAACTCCTGCCGTCCACCAGCCTGCCGGCCCGCCTGCTGCTGGGCCTCCAGGTGGCTCTGTGCAGCCTCGGCCTCGCGGATGCCAGCTGTCTCCGTCTGTCACACCCCAGAGCGCCGATTCACCAAGCACCAGGGAAATCTTCCTGCCAGAGGGGCCTGAAAACCTCTCAGTCACAGACGAAAAACAAATCTCCGCTCCGGGCCTGTGAGCTTGGTGGTGGCCAGGCCCTGGGGAGCGCTCCTCCTCCAAGCCATCACCTGCAAGGCGGGCGGTCTCTTCCACGGCCCTTGCCCCCTCCCTCCCAGCAGCCTGCAGGCCGCTGACCAGTTGGAAACCACTGAGCTCTGATAGGAAATCAATCTTGGTGCGTTGGGGAGTGTGTGGGGTCGGGCAGAAGGGAATCCAGGCTGTGTTTCCTTTTCCCCCTCTAGCCCAGCTCAAGAACATTCCAGAAGTCCTGGAGGAAAACTCATAACTCCCCAGGGAGGAATGAACTAAACTGCAGGGTGTCTGGCAACTTGTCCTCAGCCAGGCTCTCCCCAGAAGCTCCCATGGCTGGGCAATCCTCTGCCCCCCACCGTTCACCCCTGTGCTGTCTTGCCAAGGTTTCACTCCGTTTGGACCGGGCAGATGGGCAAAAGGAAATGCCCAAAGTCAGTAGCCTTTGCCTGCACTGGGGGATAGCCTTCTGGGGCATCCAGGCAGCCTGCCAGCAGTTCCAGATCTCCACCAGCCTGCCGGGAGCCGGTGGCCCAGCACTGGCAGGAGACTCTCTCGGCCTGTCCCAGCGAGCCCACAGCATTAGCAGAAGAGAAGTAAAGGGCATTGGAATTCGAGACAGTATTTCGATTTTGGCTGGTTTTGTGTTTCCCTTGAGCTAAGGTTGTGCGGTTTCCAGCACCTGAGCTCCTACAGGAAAAGGAAACATTTCTGTTCAGTGTCTGTCTTCAGAGGGAGGGCAACTGGTGGGGATAGAGGGCGGGATGGCCAGCCATGGCCAGGAAAACCATCTGCCTGTTCACTCTTAGCCCAACAAATGGCCAAACAAAGCTAAGCTTCTGAGTGACCCTGACAGCTGAGGGTGACCAAGGCCAAAGTCCATGGTGGGAAGCCAAGAACTTCAACACCCGCTAGCTTACAGGTCAACGTCGCTCTCTCTCCCTCTGCAGTCAGCAATAGCACTCGAGGCCAACCAGCCAGATGGAGTTAGTTCGGAAGTCCAACTTTCAGAAAGAAAAACTCAGTTCTCAAGGTCCATAGGCAGATTGCCTAACAGCAAAAGATCCGGAGGCCATAGTGGACCCCAGACTTCAGAAACAGTCTGCTGTTCTAAAATGGTCTAAGTTCACTCTGGAGGGCTCCCTGGGGATTTCTCTTGCACGACCTTCTTGGGGTACCCCTGGGCCTGCCCCTCAGCAAACTCAACCCTTAAGCACTGAAGTGCATTTGAGTTCCTTGGTTCTGAACATAGGCTCACATCTTAGTTCTTCCACCTACTCTCTGTGGACTTTGGGTAAGTTATCTGAGCTCTCTGAGCTTCACTTTTCTCACCTGCAAAATGAAGCTAGTAATAATACTGATGTCAGGGTGGCGTCCCGAAGCTTAAAGAACGTAAATGGAATGTTCAAAATTTAGCCCAGTACCTGGCACATAGTAGGCCCTCAAGAAATGTCAGTACCTCTGGCTCCCTGAGAATCCTAGCCTGGCACAGCCTGGGGCAGGCTTGCTAAAGCTCCAAGGAGCGAGGCAGCTGCCAAAATGAATTCCACTCACCAGCTGATTTTCCAAAAAGCCCTCTGAGTCTACACATCTTCCACTCTGTCCCAAAGAGGAAGCCAGACCCCCTGCTCACTAGCTCATCCCCCTGCACCTTCCTTGGCCCTGACCTTTCGGGTCTTGCTGGCACGTTTTCCCACTGCCCTTCAGATCCGCAGGGGCGGGGGGTCTCCCAGCAGGGAGGGGGACCCATCAGCAGGGCACAGAGGATCTGGGCTCCTGAGCCCAGACTGGCCGTGGCCGCAGCCACAGAACACACAGGTGATGCTCCAAGGGCGCCTCACACGCCCAGACACGTCTTGAGGGAAACTGCAGGACTGTGCCGTGGTGCTTATTGGTGCCATAAATCACCAACTCTTCGCCTCCTGCTGCACCTCCCTGCCCCCTCTCCCTTCCAGCCAAGCTGTCCCCAGGGCCCCCCGCTGCCACCCGCCCCGCATGATTCCCCCATTCAGGGGCCAGAGCCAACAGCTCACTCACAAGCAAGATGAGTTCGGCTGAGTTTATTTTTTCTCCTTCTTGTTCACAAATCTGAACTGCCTTTGTTCCTGAACAATGAGGAGTGTACAGCCTGGGAAGGTGGAAGGGGCCTCGGGCCAGAGGTGGGGCTGGCTGGGGTGGGGTCAGGACCCGGGCCTGGTGGCTCTGCATGCCTCGGACCAGCGCCCTGCTGAACGCTGACTCCTGGCCAGCCCTCCTCCAAGCTGGCTGCTGTATCCAGAACATCTTCTCTATTACACAGTCCACAGCCCTTTTTAAAACTCAGTGACAGAGTTCAACTCAGCCTAACCAGACGCAGGCCAGGTTCCTGGGGGAATCTGGGCAACCAGCGTAGAGTCTTCAGCCACATCACCCGCTGAGTCCCACGCCTGCCAACCTACTTGTCCCCCACGTACCGAGCAAGTGTCACCTCTCGAGTCCCTTCCCTCCAAAGGTGCCGCTAACGGGTAGTCTCCCTGATTTCCTCGGCTTCAGTGGAAAAGACTTGGCAGGCAGAGGCCTTCTCTTTTACTCGACAGTCTCTGGTTTCATGACCTAGGCAAAGGAGATGCTCCAGATGCGTCCTAGAAAACCCCCAAAAAGTAGAGAAAAAGTCCCAAATCAGAGCTAAAGCTAGGAAGAGGGAAAGGATGAAGGAGATCGTCAGGGCACAAGTTTGGTCACATACCTGGATCTGAAGGCCCTCCCGTGTGCACACATACACGCACGCGCACACACACACACATACACACATAACACAGTTAGAAAATTCTCAGACCTTAACAGTGGTCATCTCTAGGTAAAATGGGGTTACAGGTGATTTTTGATTTGCCTCCGTATCCCCGCTCCCCTTGACTAGCTGTGTGATTTAGGGAGAGTTGTCCAGTCTTTTGATGCTCAGTTTCCTCATCTATAAAATGGAGTCACAATAGTCCATATGTCAGTGTATTGTTGCGAAGAGTCCATGAGATTCTCTGTAGCAGGATCTGAGAGCAGTGCCAGGCATCTATAGTTACAGATTCAATAAATACAACAATTAGAATCATTTTCCCCTCTTTCCTTAGCCTTTTCCAAAGGGGTCTGCATTGCTCCTTAAATTTTGTTTAAAAAAGAAAAATATTTGGTTTGAATTCAAACAATAAGATTTGCCTATAAGAATTCAAAAACTTCCCAGAAAAAAAAAAATGACTCTCTCCTCTCACCATCTCCTTCCTGATACTGCTCTGCTCCCCAGAGGGACCCGCCAGCCCCAGTCTGGCCAGATAGCACAAGGCCTTGGTAAACACACACAGGGGTGGTTGTGTATAAAGCAACTGATGCACGACGTGTGGATTTACAATTCGCTTTTCTCATTTCCTATTTCTTGGAGGACTTTCCATATTGGGATATACTATTCCTTGTAACTGATACACAGCATTTCATATCATAGATGCTCCTTATTTACTTAATCATCCCCTCCTGTTGGACATTTGGGTTATTTTCAAATCTTTGCCAGGAAACAATGATGCTGTGAGCATTCTGGGATGTAGGGCGGTCTGCTCATGTCGGTTTGAAAAATAAGACTTAAAAGGGGGCAGTAGGTATAGCTCAAGTGGTAGAGCTCATGCTTAGCATGCAGGAGGTCCTGGGTTCAATTCCCCAGTTCCTCTATTTAAAATAAATAAATAAATAAGCCTAATTACTACTCCCCCCACAAAAAAATTAAAGAAAAGTAGAAATTCTGGGCCAAAGGCTATGACCACCCTTAAATGTGCATAGATATGGCCAAATTGTTCTCCAAAGGGGCTGTCCGGCCTGTTTGAAATCCCCCACCAGCATCCCGCTATTGCTCTGATCAGCATTTCTTTGATTATAAGTGAGCACAGAAGCATCTTCTCGTAGGTTGTTGGTTATTTGTGTTAGGAGGGGCCTTCCGCTCTGCAATGATTCAGTAGTTCACAAAGAGATTTTATCTCAGGTTTTTATAGTTCGTTGAAATGGTTGGATTTTTAATCCCCCTGGTGTTTCTTTTTGTGTAGGGTAATCTTATGCTAAGATTGCTTACAAATAATTTTTTTAAGAAACTACTGAAAAAGAAAGGCCCTACATATAGATGCCACACACACACACACACACACACACACACACACCAGCTATGTGTGTAAAACAGACGACCAGCTTAATCAGTATCGGGAGAGCAGAATGCAAGGGGCCCCTGGTGGGGAGGTCCAGGCCAAGAAGCCTGTGGTCCCCAGGTCACAGCCGGGCCTGCGAGGCCCCTGCAGGCTGGAGCAGCCCCCACAAGCAGGTGTCAGCTGGAAAAGGGAGTTCCGGTCATCTCTCCGGCCCTGCGGGGTAGGATGGGTTTTCTGACCCAAGGATTCAGGAAATCTCGGACATAGTTCGGCCTCCTCCCCCTGCCCCCAGCGTGCTGCCAGAGGATCCCACAGCTAGACCAGGGCTTGGCAGGAGGACTTGTCCACAGACCAGCATTCCAGGGCACAGACAGAGAGGGAAGGTAAACCCAGACACCAGGAATGCAGTCTGCCCCTGCAAAATAACGCTGCTGGCCGCCCAGATCCCCATCATAAAAGCTTAAATGTAATTACACAGGAACGAGGAACTTCCGGTTGGAGTCAGGAGATGAGGAAAGCATGCTAATAAGTCCAGGCCCCCCGCCGAGGCAGGAGAGGGGCAGCCCAACGAGAGGAACGACTAGGTTTCCAGACCCCCACCCCCTCCCTGGCCCACCCAGATGAGACTGAAGGGGCAGAAAGGACCAAAGCCTCTAGATTATGGGCCACATCAGGAGTTGGAAATGTTGTACGCGTGCCCTCGGGGTCACTGAAGGGCAGGAGAGTAGATGAGGACATTTGTTAGCTTGCAGTGTTCCTCCGGCAGCAATGTGAATAGACTGGGGGCATTGAATGTGGGGGATGGGGTAGGAGGCATCGCAGTGGTCCAGGAAGTGGGGAGGGGGGGATTAGATGAGGGAGGGCGGTGGCCAGGGGTGTGAGTGGATGGCCTTGGAAAACATGCTTGGGATAAGATTCTCAAGGCCAGGAACTGGGTTGGATGTGGGCTGTGAAGTACCCAGGATGGCTCCCAGGCTTCTGGAAAGGCATTGGAGGAGCCATTGACTAAGGTGAGAAATGCTGGAGGAGCAGGAGGTTTGCACTTGGGACGGGGTGAGCAGAGATCAGGCGTTCTGCTTTGGACACAGTGGATTTAAGGTACCAGTGAAACTGCCCTCCAGGATGCCAGTGGGCAGGCAGGCTGTGGGCGTCTGGAGATCTGAGAAGTGGTCTGGTCTCAAGTTATCAGCACATGGATGGCATTTTAAAAGCCATGAAAGGAAATGAGGTCATCCAGGAAGAGAGGCTGGGGGAGACACAGAGGGCCCAAAGACTGAGCCCTGACGCAGCCAACACGTGGAGGGCGGGCTGAGGAGGAGGTCCGGGAAAAGAGACCAACAGGGAACCCTGGGAGGCCTGAGGAAAACCCTCCCGCAAGGGAAGCCAAGCCGAGAGACAGTTACAAAACAGAGAGGGTGGTCACCCTCACCCCAGGCATCCTACTGTCATTACATGTGGGACTTTGGCACTGAAACTCAGAATCTCAGCTGATTTATTAGGGAATAATCTTTGCATAGGATTATTCTGGATCCCAGAAGGAGCTGCTCTGGATTTAAAGTCAACAGCAAGACAAGGAGGCCATGGCCTACTCAGGGCCCCATGAGAATCCTTCTTGGGAACCAAGTGCCCACTCTCAAGAAGCCTGTGGTCTAACTGAATTACCAAGTCACCTAACAGAGCCATGCAGTGAATGGCAGGAACCATCTGTGGCAGGGACTTCTTGCCGGCCCCCAAGATCTGTTCTTCCCTCTTCCTCAGCGATCAAACTCTCCAATTTTTCCTGTGTTACGTGACTGCCTGAAACAAAGACTACATTTCCCAGCCTCCCTTGCAGGAAGGTAGGGACATGTGCCTAACTTCTGGCCAGTGGGTTGTAAGAGGAGGTGGACAGCGACCAGGAAGTAGGAAGTACAAAAACAGAGGGCTTAGGAGCCCGAATGCTGAATGAGACTGCCTGAGTTCAAATCTTGCTTTAGTCACTTCCTAACTGTGTGACCTTGCACAAGTTAAGTAACCTCTCTGTGTCTCCATTTCCTCATTTGTAAAAGGAGGCTAATAATAGTTCTTACTTCATAGGATTATATGAAAAATAAACACACTTGGAACAGTGGTTGACACATGGTAAATGATGCATAAATGTTTAATGCTTTTATTGTTGTTATTATTATTACTAACCCTAAAGGGAGATGGTCTGCCCTTCTCCTTCCCTTTCCTCCTTTTTTACTAGCTGGAATGCAGTCGTGATGGCTGGAGCTGAAGCAGGTATCTTGGTCCATGAAGTGAGTTTGGGAACCAAGAGTCCACATGGTGGGCTGGGCTAGCCAGGAACCTCCTTGGGAAAGTAGACTAGAAAAGAGTGTCTCCTAAAATCTATAGGGCAAGGGGAGCAGAGAGAGAACTAGGTCACACTAGCTGGCACATCCCCAGCTAGGAGCCCCAGCTGCTCAAAACAGGAGGCAGCATGTGCCCGGGAGTGGTGGCAGACTGGGAAGGGGAAGTCAGCTGGTTCGGCCAGTGGAACTTCTTAATTATATGTCAGGGGAGGAGTGCTGACTTGAGCAGGCAGTAGGGAGCCTCTGAATGTGCGTGAGCAGAGTGGCAGGATAAGGCTAGGCCTTGATGGCTGCGAGCTGAGGAATCAGAGGGAGACCACGCGTGGTGCAGCCGGTCAGGGGCCACCACACAAATCAGGAAGGCTAGGAAAGGGCTGCTCTGTGCTGTGCTAGAAGGCATCAGACTTCAGTGGCGTTTCTTTTCTGCTGCCGTATGCAGGTTTGCAAATCGCAACTTGTTTTTTTCTTTTTTTTTTTTAATCGAAGTAGAGTTGATTTACAATGTTGTGTGAGTTTCAGGTGTACAGCAAAGTGATTCAGGTATACATATACATATATATTCTTTTTCAGATTCTTTTCCATTATAGGTTATTACAAGATATTGAATATAGTTCCCTGTGCCATACAATAGGTCCTTGTTGTCTATTATATACATAGTAGTGTTTGTCTGTTAATCCTAAATTCCCAATTTATGCCTCCCCCCTCCCTTGGGTAACCACAAGCTTGTTTTCTATGTCTGTGAGTCTTTTTTTGTTTTGTAAATAAGTTCATTTGTGTCAGTTTTTTTAGATTCCACATATAAGTGATATCATATGATATTTGTCTCTGACTTCACTTAGTATGATAATCTCTAGGTCCATCCATGTTGCTGCAAATGGCATTATTTTATTCTTTTTTATGGCTGAGTAGTATTCCATTGTATAAAGATACTACAGCTTCTTTATCCAGTCATCTGTCGATGGACATTTAGGTTGCTTCCATGTCTCAGCTATTGTAGCAAATGGCAACTTATTATTTCCGAGCCCCACCCCACATCTGGGGCTGTTCCAGTTTCCTCCTGCATCCTAAGGAGGTTTCCAACCCGAGGTTACTGGCCCAGTAGCCTGGAATAAACAGAGAACCCGGTGCCTGAGCTGGGCTCCGGCAGAGTCGGCAGGGCGGTGCCCAGCAGTTGGGAGCAAAGATGCCCACAGGAAGTGCCACCACCCGGGCTGCGACCATGAGCAAAACTGAATCTTCGAACTGCTGGCTCTACACCCCTGCAAGGTCTCAACTTTGAGCCCCCTCAGCAGTGAGGAATCAAATAAAACAAAACACCAACCTAAAAAACAGGACGGGGACCTTTGCGACACACAGCACAGCTCACGCTCATACACATGATCCAGGGCACAAAAGAAGCCAGACACCAAAGGAGACAACACTAGATGATTCCACTTTATAGTTAAAAAGCAGGCAATCAGTCTCCAGTGATAAAGGTCAAGATACTAGTTGCCTCTGTGGGTGGGGGTGCTAACTGGGAGGGGCATTACAGAACCTTCCGGAGCCATGGGGAAATTCTAGTTCTTGATCTGGATGCTGGTGGCATAGTGTAGGCATATGTAAAAATCTATCAAGCTGCACACTTACTGCACTGGACGCTCTTTATTGTATCTATTTTGCACCTCAAGGAAAAAGAAAAAACTACAGAAAGGAGAGGGAGCTGCTCTGAGGGGTTAGATACCACAGATGAACCTTATTTTCCTTTTTATCAGAGTCCTATGCAGAAGCTGCAGCCACTTTGCCAAGCTCTGCCAGACCTCTCTCCTGAGGTCCCTCTCTGAGCGTGGCTCTCCTCAGCTGAAATGCAATTAGGGGGAAAAAAAAAATGATGTCTCTGGCCCAGCTGCCACTGCGGAAGTGACCAGGAGGAACAGCGGGGGATCTGGAGGGAGTCAGGAGCTGCGGGGAGAAGAGAAAACAGGCGCGTGGCTGAGCTGCACCAGCCAAATATTCCGCCATCCACAGATGCACCTTCTCCCTGAGCCCAGGCCTTGCAGGGGAAGACGAGACGGAAACCACGCCGTCGTTGACTCTCCAGCCACTCAGCTGAGCCGGCGACACAGGACGTGTTTCCACATAAATAAACGGGAGCAGCAAAAGGAGAGAGAACAAAGGCAGAGGGGAAAGGCAAAAAAAGACCAACAGCTGGAAACCAAGCCCATCTCTCGCTATAATCTGAAGGGCTCCCGGCTCCTGTCTGTTCAAAGACACTCTGGACCCTGGGCGCGGGGGACAAGGCAGGTACCCTACTCAGTGACACACTGAGGCGACCCCAAATTGCCCAAATGCCCCAACCCCGTATGTCCCATCACCTTCCATTTCAGAGTGGCTGCTGGAATTCCTTGGGGTCTCAGACCACTGCCGTTCTTGCCCTGCTGTCTACCCCACCTGCCCGGTCCTCCTGTGGTCCTCACATGTCCCATGTGGAGGATATTTAACTCACAAAATTGCTCAGGCTGGGAACCTGGCAATTTCAGCCTTTCCATTTATGATCAATTTCTCCAGATCTGTCAACTGCAGGAAATCAAAGTTCCATCCATTGATGTCTTAGTTTTAGATTTTTCCTCCAAAATAGCCCCTGAAATAAGGATTTGGGTACAGGTAGTTGATCTGAGAGGTGACCACAGGAGTCACAAGTCAGAGAGAGTGGGGAAAGAGACAGGACAGGGAGAAAGTCCAACAAAGGATGCTTTATTGAGAGAGTTCCCAGTCTGGGCTACTGGGGCACAGTTCTGCTGGAGATCCTCCAAGAAACTGCGTAGAAGACACCTCCAGGTTGTCCTCTCAAGGGGCAAGGGAGCCAGGGTATGTACCCCTCTATCTCCATCTCTCAGTGGAAGAGGGTCACTCCTGAGGCATGAATTCCCTGGCATTTTAGAACTCTCTCCCTCTCCCCATGTGTACACACACAGGCCAAGAATGGTCCTGAGGCCAGAGAACCTCAGACAGAGAGATGCAGGAAGTCACTGGCCTGTAAGGATACAGTCTGCTATGACCTGCAGCATGGGCCAGCAGGGTACCACCAGCACCTGCTACGTTTTGTCACCATATAGAGGAGCTACGCTCTACTGCTACAAGATGCTAAAAGCAACTCTCAAGTTTGCCCACTGCACTGCAAGCAACACAAACCCAATTCAAATTAGCTGAGACCAAAAATGGAAATTTACTGATTCTTGGAACTGAACAGTCCAGGGAGGCAACTGGCTTCAGGCATAGCTGGATCCAGGGGCTCACATGGATCCAGAGCTCTGCCTCCCTTCATGGCTTGACTCGACCTGACTCTGTAGAAAAGGCAGGCCTGCCATTCGCCGCAGCACCAGCTCCACAGCCTCCCAGCTTAGCAGCCCCAGCAGAAAGAGGGGCTCTCCCCATTGGCTCTGGCAGAGATGCTCTCAGGAAGATTCTGATTGGCCTGGATAGAATCACATGCCCACTCCTTAATTAATTGCTGTGGTCAGGGGAATAGATTGCTCTTGTTGGCCAGGCCAAGCTCCATTCCTATTGTTGCAAGAGCGTGGGCCACCATGATTGACAGCCCCTCTGGCTACTAGTAATGGTACAGGGGCCCTTTCACAAAGGAAAAAGGACCCCACAGTGTAGTCACCTGCCAAAGGCTAGACAATTAGTCAGTGAGCCGGGACCTCAACCTAGCTGCTTTATTCCTAAGCAGAGGCAGCCTGTTATTGATGAAGAAACACATATTTGGTGCCCCAACAACCAGGCTGCTTGTGTCATCTTGAGCAACGGTCTTAACACATCTGAACCTCAGTGTTCTCATCTAGAAAATGGGAGTAGCAATGCTTTCCCCCCAGATGGATGAGATGATTAAGTGACACAACCAACAGAAAACCCTCAGCATGTCTGCCTGCAGTATTACCACACTTCTCCCAAATCACACATTCTTCTTTTCCATTCTTCTTATAAGACAGGGGGAAAAAAAGGAAAGGTATCATGTAGATTTTCAAATGACACTCTGAAGGACAAGGAGAGGTGTCAGTACAAGTTACCTATTGCTCCATAACGAATCACCTTAAAACTTGGTAGCTTAAAACAACACACGTTTATTATCTCAGAGTGTCTGTGGGTCAGGAGCGGGGGGTGGGGGGGGGCAGCCAGGCTCGGTGTTTCTGACCCCGGATCCCGCCTGAGGGTGCGGTCATTCGAAGTCTCGACCAGGGCTGGAAGACCTGCTCCCAAGACAGCTTGCTCACATGGCTGTGGGTGGGAGGCCTCAGCCCTCACCACGTGGGGCTCTCCACGAGCCCCCCGAATGTCCTCACCATGTGGCAGCCACCCTCTCTCAGGAGGGGAAGAGTGTCAGCGAATGCGTGGACATATCTGTCAAAGCACCACGGTGTCCAATCCAGGGTGGGGTTTCCACCAGCTGTTTCCTCCCCTCCTCACGCCTGTCCAGCTGGGCTCCCCACCCATCTCTCACTGTGCAGGGGCCATCCACGAAAGCAATCCACACGGTTTGTGTCCATACAGGTCACGCAGAAGAACGCCGCAAAGCAGAGCACTACTGGGAATGGGCGGCGGCCCGGGGTTGGTACCACTGGGCCCCAGACATCCAATAACCCAGGGCACGTTGCGAGCGCAGTTTTGCACTGCACGTCTGACTGTCTTCCATGCTCTCAGTGCCCATGGTTGCTTTCACAGAACAAAGTCTGTTCAACTGCCCTGTGGCTACCATGGGTCCTGTCAGGGGCTGAAAACACTAAGTGGTTTCTGTGCCAGAGGCAGTCCCCACAGGGGTGTCAGCTTGGAGAGGGGGCGCATGAGTAGGCAGGCCTGGTCCTATAAAGAAGGAGCTGGCATCGGTCTCACTTTACAGAGGAAGAAATTGAGGCTCAGAGAGGTTGAGCCACTTGCCCAAAATCACACAGCTAGTAACAAGCCGAGCCAGGCCTTGAACCCCAGCCACATCTCTTGCACTAAACCATTTCTACATCGGATCTAGCATATTATGTAGGGCAGGGCTTCTTAAACTTTGTCACCAAAGAGCCCTAACAGCCTCCCGGGGGGGTCTCAGGTTAGAGTTCAAAATGGCACTTCATGCCATTCATGCCTATCTACGTTGGATTCCATTAGACAGCCTCATGCTTGTTTTAACAGACAAGCGCCATTGACAATCACTTAAAATCAAATACAATTGATCATCCAGGAAACGCTTCTGCTCTGACCCCGGGGTTTCAGTGCCCCAGCGCCCCTGCAGCGACAGCGGAGTACAGGGACTTCCCCTCTTACCCACCCCACCCCCATCTAAAATCACAGACGAAGGCCCCCAAGAGGGCCCGATGTCATCACAACTTCCTCCTCTTTTGTCACGCCCCCCCCACCCCCGGCGGTATTCCCAGCAGCTCTAAACTGAGGCGAGGACTCGGAGGCGAGGGTTGAGGTGGGGGACTTCTCCCACCTTGCTGCTTCACCTATGCCCCCTCCTCCTCCTCCGCTCCCCGCAGCACCACATCAGCCCAGAACAGAACTTTGCACGTTCTGGATCTGAGCGGTTGCAGCCACCACCAACGCCCGGGAGGAAGGGGTTAAAAACATCTTTTATCTCTCAGCAGCCCTTTATATAGTCTACGTGTGACTCTGAATGGTTATGGCTTTATATAGAGCGTGCTCTGTGTGGAGGGAGAAACCGCCGTAGTTAAGGGAACAAAGACGGTTCTAGTCTAACGACCTGCTTTTATTTGTAGGGACCGCGTCTCCAAAGGGCGGCCTTCAGGTGACATCTGCCACGTTGAGGGTGTGCCTGAAGAATTACGCCAATAAACCCCGGAGATGCAAATGCAAGAGGGATGGGAACGTGCACAAATAAATGAAAGCCACTCCTGTTTATTGTTTCTGGGGGAAAAAAAAGAGAGAGAGAGAGAGAGAGAAATCACATGCTTCCCTTTTGGATGTTTTCACACAGAGCCGAACCTTCAAATGTCAACTTCTGCAGGGTGTTTGACCTAAAAATAGTATAATTTCTGTGTCATTGGAAAAGCTGTTTAAAATGACAGACTTAAGCCTGATTTTTCTTACATCTAGGATGAGAAACCGAAGTTGCATTATTTCGGGGGCATGGTCTTGGAAAAAAACAAGGCGTCCTTCATTTCAACAGGAATGTGCCTGTTCCTGTGGTTTCTGCAGGTAAAATCCGTGTGGGATGGTTTTGGTCACTAGATTTCCTCTTTGTCCCTTGGATTAAGAATAATGGGGAGAAAAAAAAGAAAGGCACAGGTTGGGGGTGGTGGAGGGAGCTGGCAGTGATATCCTGGGGCCCCCATCCACCTTTTGCGTCTTAGATGAGAGCTGGCCTCCACTCACTCTGGGGAACCAGAGGGCGACGACCCACATTGTCTCTGCCCAGCTCTCAAAATGAGCAAAGCCAGAGTTCTAACCCAGCGCACCTCTCAGCCAGAGGATGTCACACGCACCCTGGCAGGCAGGCTGCCAGAAGCTCGCAGTTTGTTTAGACAGCTCGGGTCATTCCTGTCCACACCCCAAGCTGACGCGGCTTTATAAACACGGAGCAGGGAATGCGGTCTGTGAAGTAACCCGGGTCAGAGATACGCACAGCAGACGGGGCGGGGTTCATGTGGGAGGGGTCTGAACAGTTCTGCTCAGAGAGAGACACGTTCCCCCCACCCAGAAGGACCCTACCCCCACCCCCCTGGATGCAAGTGACTTTCCCAGCGCCAAGTCAGCCCAAAAAAGCAGTCACCATCCTTGAAAACGACTCCAAATGTGACCCGTAGTCCCAACAGCCACTGGACTGGACCAGCTCTGAAAACAGGGCTGGGCTGGACTCCTCTCTGCACACCCCACAAACCCTGGGAGCTCCAGGCTGGGAGGCAGGAGACGAAGGTTCAAATGTTCCACCGCTCAGAACTGGCTGTGTGACCCTGAGCAAGTCACTTAACCTTTCTGAACCTTCATTTTCTAAATACAGGGCTTAGACTAGCCCCCAAAGCCTGACCATTCTAGTGACTCCTCAATTTACACCTCCATTCCATGTAGGAAAGAACAAATGAATTTATGAATTCATGAGTGAATAGCCTAAAGTAGGCTCCCCAAGCCAGAGCCACCCCTGCCCTGGGTCCAACTCTGCACCCGCATCCTTTCCCTGAGGACCTCGCATGCCAGAAAAGGTAAGCCCTTGAAAAACCCTTCCCACAAACATGAATTCACAGACACATCTTCAATGCTCCAGAGCCCAAGCCTCGCCCGACCTAGAGCATTTATGCAAGGCGGTGCTCGCCACCGATTCTCCAAGATTCTGCTCCCGTCCACCCTCTGCTTCCCGCGACGGAGCCCCAGGGAGCCAGGCCCGCAAGCTGCAGCACCAGGCCAAGGGGAAGACACAAACCCGCCGCCCTCTCCCTCCTCACACTTCACCAGTGGGTTCGTTTCAAAGCCTGTGGGTGTACTGCAATGAGAACAACATGAAAACATGGGCGGATTCTTTTCTCTCGAAAAGAAAAAAAAAAACCTGAAACAACACGCTGAAGTAATAACAAGGCAGAACGTGGACATCTGCTTCCCGCCCTGAACGACTCCCCAGCTCGCTTCTTCCCCAACCTTGTCACAGCCACCACCCCTCCTCCCCCCCAGGCATGGATTGCCAAAAAAGCCCGAATTAATTCACCTGCATTGACTAGGCATAGCTACCTGCTGTTGTGTTGTTTGCTACTTGTTTGTTCATTCATTCAACTAAAAGGCAGCGCGCCCTCACCAGGTGCGGGGCGCTGCGTGTTGGGGGCTGTGGAGGCTTCATCTCCAACAAGCCTTTAAGCAAGCCTGCAGTCTAATGGGGGAGCTGAGACAAGCCCATTAATAACTATGATACAGGGAGAAACGAGGCGAGGCAGAGATGCAGGAAGTGCTGGGGAAGGAAAAAAAGAACATTTGTTTGTGTGTGGTGAGGGCTCGAAGTGACGGGCAGGAAGGCTTCATGGAGGAGGTGGCGGCTTCCACCTGGGCATTAAAGTCTAGGTGAAGTTACACAAGCCTGGCTGGAAAGGAAAGCCTTCTGGGCGGAGGATACTGAGTGAGGAAGGGTACAGGGGTGGCTGGCGTAGCAGCAGGGGTCCCAACATCAGCCACATTCAGTGCGAGCGCCCAGGAGCCGGGGCAGAGAAGGCCAGCAAATGGACAGAAGCGGACCCAAAGCGTGTAGACTGAGGCATTTGGAGTTTATTCAGTTGGTAGAAGGGAACTACAGAAGGCATCTTTGCCGAGGAGAGTCTATGGTCGTTTGTCTGTCTCCTCCCTTGCGCTGCTCAGTATAGCAGGGAACTACATTTCCCAGGCGACTTTGCAAGTGGCCTCTAGAGTCAGCCAATGGGAGATACCAGAGGGTGATAGGCGGGCAGAAAGAGGGAGAAACCAGGGTATTTCTCCCCACTCTCTTTGCCTTAGGCGGCACCCCCAGCATCAGTTGCTTCTCCCTCATCCTGTGGTTCCAACTCCTGTTAGCTGACTCCAGCTCCCAGGTTCCTATAACACTCCCTCTACCTTTGTCCCTCCAGCCTGAGGGATGCCAGCAGCCTCCTGCCATTGCTAATCTCTGGGTTGCTAACCTCTGCGTTACCTCACTGTGCCCTGTTTGGCTTTTTGGCTCCTCCAAAACCTATGAAGTCAGTTTCCTCGATTAAATTCGTTATGTTTCAGTACCTAGAGAGGTTTCAGTTTTCTTGGCTGGACCCTCACTAATACAGGGTAATTGGATCCAATTTGGCTTCAGAAGGCTTACGTTGGCTGCAGAGGGCCCGATTCGCAGTTTTTGCAGCCTCCCAGGGGAAAGGTGAGGAAGGGGGAGGGAGGCCTGAAGCAGGGCAGCGGCATGAGAATAGACAAAGGGAGACATTCAAAGAGCCCCAGAAGAGATGACACAGCAGGACCTCGGAGGCCTGGGACATGAGTACCAAAGATGGTGCTGAACTTAGCTCGAGCCCCCGGGGGAATGGCTGGGCCACCAACAGAGACGGGAAGAGCAGGGCAGAGGCTGAACTGCAAAGGAGCTGATGAGATGGACTCTTCTTTCTGCTTTTTTTCTCTTCTTTATTGCTCTTTTTTTCTTTAATCCACGCACTTGGCTCTTGGGCTTTCCCTCATTGATTTTGGATTGAAGAGATTGATGGAGGAGACCTCTGCAGGGAGCGAGCACCCGGAGGCAGGAGCAGGAGGCAGAGAACACCTTCGGGCCCTAGGACGGGGCACAAAGGGAAGTGGGGCGGGGACACACAGGAGCACAGAGAAGAGCCACAAGGCAGGGAGGGGGAGGGGGGAGGCCTGAGCACCAGGCAGGAGCCAATGGGACGAGGTGGGAGAGCAGGACAGGGCACGCGGGCTATTGGGGCCCGGAGGAAGCAGCATCACGAGCGCAATGATGGTCACAGTGTCGGGGCAGCGAGCACAGAGGGCTGGTGACACACAGTCCAGCAGAGAGAGAGAGGAGGGAAGGCAGGGGGAGGCTTGCTCTGGGACAAGGTAGATCTGTGCCTGTGGGCAAGGGCCCAAAGAAGAGCAAATGCCCCAAGTGCCAGGGTGTGTGCTTTCATTCATTCATTCATTCACTCAACGAGTATTTACCACACACCTCTATGTGCCAAGCACTGTTCTGAGCACCAGGGATGGAACTGTGAATGAAAGCAGTGAAGAGTCCCCACCTGCTTAGGGATCCTATTTGAACAAAGGGAGATAGACAATAAAAAAAGCCACACCGGATATGTCACACTGCACATGATGGTAATGGCTCTGGCGGTTGGCAAGTGTGGGGGACACAACTGTGGGGAGAGGTCGTTGTGATTTTAGTAGGGTGTTTGGGGAAGGCCTGGCTGAAAAGGAGACCTAGAGAGGGGAGGAAGCCAGCTGAGAGGCTATATGGTGGAAGTGCACGCCAGGCAGAGGGAATAGTCAGTGCAAAGACCCTGAGGTAGGTCTGTGCCCAGTGTGTTCCAAAAACGACAGTGAGCCCCGTGTGGCTGGAGTGGGGTCCGGGAGAGGCATGGGTAGCAGGACCTGAGTTCAGGGAGGTAGGGAGGAGGGGCCAGAGCAGGAAGGCCTTGTCAGTCAAAGTACGAACTTGAGCTTCTGTCTGAGGGAAACTGAGGAGCCACAGGAGGGCTTTGAGCTAGAGCATGATGTGATCTGACTCGGGGTAGTGACTGGGGAAAGGAGGTGAGAAGGCTGAAGACTGGGAAGCTATTGTAGGGAGCTACCTCCCTGAGGCCCAAATGTACCAGGAGAGGGGTGATTGCCCTGAGAGCCAGTGGGGGGGGGCAGGGCTAAGGAGAGCCTCAGGCCTTTGCCATGACTCAGGCCAGGGTACCTGAGTGCACCGGGATTGGCCGGCACACAGTAGGACCCTCCCGCCCTATGGCAGCCCCTGGATCACAATTCCACGGGACAAAGTATTTATGAACTTCCTGAAGACCTCCGCCTTCCCCAGAAGCCTTGAGCAGGGATATTTACTGTTCATCCTTGGTGTCCACGTGCAGAGGTAGGAACCACGAGCCTCTGGTCCTCTGGATTCCTCCGCTCCCAGAACCCCCTCCCCTGAGGTCTGCCCTCACACCCACCCTTTGGGTCCCCAGGCTCCCCAGTGGCCTATCAGAGAGGCAGCTTGCACACTGGGACAACTTCAGTGCACCACCTGCGGCCTGGCCCTGCCCCCGGAGCCATCCTCTCTTCTCCTGCACCCACCCATCAGCATTTGTGGGACTTAGTGGCAAGACCTGTCACCCCTCACTCCTAAGACGGCCTGCTTCTGGGAAGGCCCTGGTTGTGGCTTCTTCAGACTTCCCATCAGCAATGGAACACACAGAGCCAGGGCAGTCAACCTTGTGATTTGGCTGGCTGTGTTTCATTCTAGAACTTCAGCCTAACCGCTTTACCTCAGTCTTTTTGGGCACCCACAAGAGTATATATCTCTGTGCCCATGAATACAGACCTACTGGACCACTCCATCAGAAGAGCGGCTTCTCACAGTGTGAGATAGCAATTTCCCCTCAGAAACCCGAGAACAACAGCAGTCCCTGGTGGGCAGTCAACAGCACGAATTGGCAGCCATGTTGGAACTGGTGGCCATGTTGGAATTGGTGGCCATGTTGGAACTGGTGGCCATGCTGGGAAGGGTACATCCAAAGCAGGCACTGAGATCTCTTCGCCGCAGACTGCGCTCTTTGTAGAAATAGGGCTGCCATTCTCTGTCCTCACAACCCCAAACTCTCAGTCTCGGGGAGCCCATGTGTACTCAGCTGGGTATGAAAAGCACCACTTTTAGCTTTAGAGTCTGTTCCTAAATCCTCTGAAACAGCAAAGTTTAGTCTCCCTGCTTGCCTTATGAAAGTTGACACTTTTGTACTCTACATAAAGTTGAACATTAAAAATAATAGCTTTTGTGTTGGAGTCTACACTTTCAATATTCATTTTCCACGCTTCAGGATAAAATATATGACCATTAAGTCGCTACAACAAGTTGAAAAACAAGATTACTGCTTTCACATCCCGTGTGAGTTGCTAATAATCTTACCGTTATCCTGACATCGTGGTCAAGAGATATTGCTTTTAAAGTTATTGGGGTGGAAGGTCCTCAACACGATGGGTTTTTTGAAAGGGAAGAGGGAGGAGGGGAGACTGATTTTATGGGGGTGGGTGTGATGTCTTTTTATACCTTTTATTATGGAGAATTTCAAACCTATGCAAAAGCCAAGGAAATCTTACAAGGAACTGCTGGGACCCACGGCCAGCCTCAACAGCCTGCCACCCAAGGTCCGTCCTGTCCTGCTTATCCCGACCCCAAGATGCTCTGAAGTGAACCCCAGAGAGTACACACTTCGTTCGCAGGATACTGGGTCTTGTTAATAATGAAGAGGATTATTGTCAAGGGGTAGGACCTCTGTCGGCAGCCTTCCCTCTCTACTTGGGTAAAGCTGAGAGATGAACTTCAGCCCAGTCCATCCCCAGGAGGCATGGGACGCAAGTCAGTCTCCAGACCTGGGCCATTTGGACCTTTGCTGCCGCAGGAATAGAAGGTGCGTCTTCAGCTTAATGAGGGGAGTGGGGATGGAGGGCTACATGCAAGGCCTTTCTCAGTTGCTCCCTGGACCCCTGCCCCCGCCGTGGGAAGAATACCCCATCTGTAAGAAATGACTTTTGGAGAAAAGCTCATCTGAGCCCATCATTTTATATCAGCTTAATTATGCATGGGGTTTTCCACTGCCCTCAAGAGTGAGGCCAGACTGGCCTTGTGTGCTCCAGCTCTGATGGTCAGCACCCCCACACCTCCCCTCTGCCTTCACTTCCTCCCAGCGCCCCACCCCCAACCCATCACACTGAGCAGGAGGTGCCCTGGCTGGGTCCCGCGGGCCAGGTCCCGGCACCTTCACACACCCACACCCACTGATCTCTCCTTCCGGAATATACCAGTCCCTTCCCACCAGCTACACACCTCCTGGTCCTTCAAAGCTCAGCTTTTGTCACCTCCTCCAGGAAGCCTTTACTGTGCTCCTCCAAAAAAAAGCCAACCTCTGTGCTCACCAAGCACCTTACATGCTTGTCACTGAATCACTTTTTTGGACAACTATTTACTGAGCTCCTAGTGTACTACGTTTCAGGTACTGTTCTGTCCACTAGTGATGAAAGTGTAAAGAAAAAATATAAATAAGTGTGTGCTCTCCCGGAACTTCTATTCCAATGGGAGAAAACAGAAAATAAGCTTGTACTAATAAATTAAGATAACTTCAGGTTCTGATAAGTGCTATGAAGAAGATAAAATAGAAAAACACGGTAAAGATGGAGCAGGGGGCTACTGATTTAGGTAGCGTGGCCAGGGAAGGAGATTTAACTTGGGTCACAATTTTTTTAAATGGCCACACAGATCTTTAACATTCTTCCCACAGAGAGGTGAGGTCTATGTCCTCTCCCCTTGAATCCAGGCACGTTTGTGACTCCTTCCACCAAGAGGGTACCTGAGAAGTGACACCAAGAGAATTCCAAAGCTAGGTGACAAGCGGCCACGGAGCTCCTGCTTGGTTCCCAAGAACACTCACACTGAAGCTCTGAGCCGCCACGAGAGAAGTGTGACTGGCCTGAGGCTGCCATCCTGTGAGGGAGCGCAAACAATAAGAGATGCCACATGTCAGAGCTCTGGTCAGCTGTCCCAGAGAGACTGAGGGCTAAAGCTTCCCAGCGCAGGTGCCAGGAGCCTCCAGGTAAGTCCAGTACCAGCTGCAGGTCACCGCCAGTCTCCATGTCTTCTCACTCATGCTGGGGCAGAAACAAGCCATCTGCTATGTCCTGTCTGAACTCCCGACTCCCAGAACCCACAAACATAATATAATCCCTTTTTTATGCCCTTAAGTTTTACAGTGGTTTGATAAGCAGCAACAGTAACCAAAACACACTGAGTCTTGAATGATGAGAAAAGGCAGACCTGCAAAGAGCTGGGGGTGAAGAGCACAGCAAGTGCAAATGTCCTGAGGCAAGATCAAGCTCGGTCTCTTGAGAAAGAGGTAGGGCCTTATTACAGACCATGTAAAGAGTGAGGATTTTATTCTAAGTGTTACAGGAAACCATTGGAGGGTTTTGAGCAAGGCAGTGACATGACCTGATTCATGCTTTAAAAATATCCTTCAACATACCAAGTGTTAACAGTACGTGGAGGAACTGGAACTTTCACCAGCTGCTGATGAGGACACACATTCTCTAAGAAAGGAATGCTATCCTGGGTCAGGTTCAATAGTCCAGTGTCATTCCTCTCACAATGTCCCCAGAGGACACTGGCTTCATCAGCCTCCTGGGGCAGGCTGCCATCCACAGCTCCTTCCTCGTGTCCAAAATTTGTGATTGCCAGCCAAGAGCTGGGGACATTCGAAGGTGCTGGGCTGTAACAGAAGTGGCCCCGGCCGCAGAGGACCAGTTGGCATCTCTGAACACCCTCCCAGAACAGAGCTGTTGGGCGTACAAGAGGATCACTTTTGAAAAGGTCCAGAAAGTTCTCCTTTTGCTGCCCTTTTAGTGTCACAAAAACATCACATAGTGATGGAAAGCAACTAGGAATTCTGTAAGGCTTGGTAATACGGTATTTTCCTCATCACACCAGCACTGCAGACATTTGGAAAACAGTCGTATTACCACATGCAAGACAGAATATTTATTCAAGGCTACATATGCAGACTACCCAGCCCAGATATGGATTGGAGGACGCCTTGCTCTAACCAGACAGCCTAGGTATGAGTAACAGAAGTCAGACGCCACAGAATTCCAGGAGCTGAGGGAGAGACAAGGCTCACAGGGTAACAGCTGAGAAAGACAGAGTAGCCATCAGACAGAAGCCAACACTGTGTCAGGAGGCTGCAGCCAGGGCCCGGGGTCCGCGAAAATTTCCTCCAAAAGCCTTCTCGGAAGAGGTGTGAGATCACACTTAAATCTGTCCCAAAAGGTCCAAAACCAAACAATGAGACGGTGGTCTGAGGCATTTTGTAGTCACTTGATTAATGAGCCTCCTCTTCTTAAAGGTGTTCTGTCCTCACCCTACCCTACACACACCCCCACCACACACACACCCCCGCCCCAGACCCTTCACCTTTCAGATCGGTGGAGTGACCGGAGCAAGTCAACTCTTCCAAATTGTGCAATATGAGGCGAAGACTCTGGGAAGGACGGCATGTCTGCTGCCGCCCCCTTGTCTCTTGGTGCTTTGCAAGCCGGGCTGTCTTTGCTTCCCTTCTCCCTAGATTTGGTCATTCTCAGGGCCCACAGCTCCGACAAGCTTCCATGCTACAGGGCACTTCTTCCCCTCTGCTCAGATCAACTATGGCCAGCCACTGAGCCAGTAAGAGAGAACCAGCTAACCCCGCAGACAGCAAGAAACCGCCGAGCACACAGCCACCAGCCGCCCAGAAGCCCCTTTGCATGTTGCAATGCAGCTGGGTCTCCAGACTCAGCTTCCCTCTGCCTCCCCTCCTCACCCTGGTCCAGGCCTCAGGAGCCTCCTTACAGGTCTCCCAGCTTTCTGTCTTCCTTTTCCAAACTGTCCCCCTGAAGCTATTTTTCACACGTACAATTCATCACCTTATCTCCCTGCTTAAAAACTTTTGGGTGGCATCCCACTGATAAAGCCCTAAACTGCAAAAGGCCCTGAGACCCTGACAGGATAGGATGCACCCGCTCCAGGGCCCTCCAGCCTGCCTCAGGGCCTTTGCACCACACCTCCAGCCTGGAAAGCCCTTCCCATAGTGCTCATTGAGTTAACCCCTTCTTACTCTTTCATTTTCAATTCAAATGTGGGCTTCTGCAGGACAGACTTCTTGGACGCCTCAGACCAAGTCAGGGCCCTTATACACTCTCAGACACCCCCATGTCATGGCCACGTGGCAGTTGTCAAGTTTATACACTCATAGGTCACCTGGTAACTGTGTCTCCCTTAGATCTTTCAGTTCCAGGAACCCAGGGACGGGGTCTATTTGCTTCATCTGCTTAGGTCCAGTGGCAATCACAACCCCCTGCCTGGTAGGTGCCCAATACATATTTGTTGAGAGAATAAAGGTAGAAATAGGAATATGTTCATTTTCAATTATTCTTCCTTAATTTTAAAAAGTAATACATTCTTTTAGAAAATGTTTGGGAAAATTAAATCAACCATATTTCTAGAGATGAGCACTGATAACAGTCTTCCATCTTTCCTTTCCACCATTTATACTTTTTGTTTTACTAAACAGAGATTCTATTGAATATACAATACAAAGCGTCATAGAATAATTACTTCTCAAAAAACGTGAATATACCACTCCCTCTATTCTCTTTTCTGTCGCTTTTTGTTCTGATTTAACAATAACTCGTAGTCACCGGAAAAAATTTGGAAATTACCAAAAACATACAAAAACAGAAATGTAAATTACCTGTAATTGCAAGCTAAGGATATTCCACTGGTAACACAGCCCTGTATTTTCTTTCCAGATTTTTTCTATGCATAGATTTCGCTGCATTTATCTCTGAGAAAGAGTCACAACATCACCACATTTCCAGGTGCTCTCCACCCAGAGAGGGAAAATGTTTCTGGCGAGGTTTTACCAGGGCCCCAGCCCTTCCAATCTGCTTGCAGTTCAGGGTGTCCTCCGGGTGGGCGGGCCCTGTAGGGCCTACGGGAGGTGGCTGCTTCTGCCTCAGCCCCTCCCCCGCCCTCCTCCAGGCCCGCCCCCCCCCCAGGGCCTTTTGTGTGCCCCAGGCCTCCTGTGAAGCCAAGGAGTCCTGGTGTGCTTTTGTAACCTGATCACCTTCATCCTCGTGTCCCTGCGGGTTTCCTTAACGAGGCCAAATTTATGTGCCCCCAAGGGAATCCAAGCTGCCGGCCTCCCCTGCCCGGATCCCACCCCCACCACTACCACCCCCAAAAGCCACGGGGCATTTACAAGGAGGTCGGGTGAGCTTTGATAAAACTGAAGCAGTCCCTGGTGTCAGGTCAGAAACTCCACCTCGGAGTTGTGGGGACACCAGACAGGGAGTCATAAACAGGAAGCATTTCCCCTGCGCCTAGGGGAAGGCAGGCGGGACTGCTGGATGGATGCAAGTCTGAGAAAGAAACGAGGGGCGCTCAAGGCCACCTCAACCAGGGCGCTCTCTCCCCGCAGGGTTCCGGTGGTCGTTGCTATGAGGACTTGGCATCTGGCCAAAGTCGGGGTGCTTATGACGCTCAGTTCAGCTGGAGGGCAGAGAGGAGGCAGGCGGGTGGGCCCCAGACCCTGGAACCTGGCCCCTCCATCCCCCGAGCCCCACCGGCCCAGGGAGGTAAGTGGGCAGCACAGACCTCCAGACATGCTGGGAAGGACAGAGGCCCCAACCTCCAAAGCCCTGACTGAGTCTTTAACGGCAGGAACCTGGCCTCCAGCGTAGAGCTGTGGGGACAGGCCCCATGTCCATGCAGGAGGCCTGTCCCTCACTTGAGCCTCTGGACGATGCCTTCCTGGAGTAATAGAACACAGGAAAAATGAATTTCCCAGCCCAACCATACGGTTCCTAAGAACTGTGCCTCTCAGGTAGTAATGCTTCCGGGAGGGTTCTGCTCACCCCCAGCAAAGGTCGGACAGAAGGCCAGTGGGGAGAGGCAGTGAAGGTGAAGAAGAGGGGCAACCTGGGAACAGCTGGTAGGGTCTCCTCCAACTGCGACATCCCCCATGGAGTGTGGTTCCCAAGTACCCCCCTCTAGTCACGCCTTCTGCCACCTTTGGTCAAATCCCACCCACTGGGCTCGATTCAGATTTGCTCTCAGCTCCTTCCTGAAGCCACTCAGAGGGCAGAATCAGGGCATCAGAACGGCAAAAGATTTTAAGCATGGCCACTCAAGTGTTTCCCAAAGTGTGTGCTGTGAAAGCCAGTGGGACCTACAAAGGAGCTCCTCGGTCAGGTGACTTTGGGAAACACCGTGCAGCAGAGTGCCTCAAGGATCCCAATTCTTGACCCCTCCTGAAATCCACGCCCTTGGCCATGGATTCACAGTGGCCTCCCATGGCAGGCAGGTCACCTGCCCAACCCTTGGCCAGTGGGCCAACCGGATGCTAGCAGACCTGAGGGAAGCAGAGGCCTGCAATGAGCTGGGGTTTTGCCCTCTTGAGCCTCTGCCACAGCCACGGGAACATGCCCGGGAACCTGCTGGAGGACGAGGGACGGGGTGGGGAGGGTACAAAACAGACCTGCCGTTGTCATCCCAACCAGGACCAGCTTAGCTGGCCCTCCAGCCAGCCACCGCCGGACACGTGAGAGTACCCAGCCAACCCCTGGGCCTTCTAGACACTTGAGCAATAAATCTGTATCACGGTGGGCTGAGGAGGTTTTGTAGCATTGTTGATGCAAAAGACAGCAGATGCAACTCTGCGTGTTAGTATGTCCCAGAGAGTCCCAACGGGCTCCAGCCGAATAAAGGCCCTGGGAAGGTCTGCAGCAGAGGAACCTGCTCAACTTTGCTGAACCCAGCATTGCCCCGACTCACTGGCTCAGGGAGCCCTTGTCTCCCAAGTAACACCTTAAGGAAGTGATGTTTAGAGGAAGCCACAGCAGGGAAGTCTCACCCCTCATTTTATAGATGAGGAAACCAGACCCAGAAAGGAGGCTCACCTGGCTTCTGGGTCACAATTTCTTCCCTTCAGTGACATTCCCACTTCCTGAGGTGATGGTGGCCTCTCCCTTTTCTGAACTGAGGTCTGAATCACACAACTTCACATTTGACTCTTTGCTGTATGCTGTTCTCTTTCCTTTTTCTTTTTCTTTTTGAAGTACAGTTGATTTACAATGTTGTGTTAGTTTCTGGTGTACAACAGAATATACATATATTCAGTTATATGCGTATATCCATATTATTTTTCAGATTCTTTTCCACTATAGGTTATTACAAGATATTGAATATACTTCCCTGTGCTGTACAGTAAATCCTTGGTGCTTATCTTTTCTTCCCTCCCTTAATGGGGGCACTGGGGATTGAACCCAGGACCTTGTGCACGCCAAGCACTCGCTCTACCACTGAACTCTACCCCCAACCCTGTTTATCTATTTTATATATAGTAGTGTGCATCTGTTAATCCCAAACTCCTAATTTATCCTTCCTACCTCCCTTTCCCCTTTGGTAACTATAAGTTTGTTTTCTATGTCTCTGAGTCTCTTTTTGTGTTGTAAATAAGTTCATTTGTATCATTTTTTTTCAGATTCCACATATAAGTGGTATCATCTGATATTTGTCTTTCTCTGTCTGACTTACTTCACTTAGTATCATAATTTCCTGTACCTTGTTTTCTAACTCAACAACAAAAAAAATTTCTTGAGAACCTACTACGTGCAAAGATCAGTGCTAGGCACCAGGAACCTCAAGAAAAGACAGTCCTTAGCTTCAAGCAGCTCACAGTCCAGTGGAGGAAGAAGGCGAAGAAGAAGAGCCTATGAAGGAGATCATTAGGTGCTCTGGGGGCAGGAAGGATGTAGAAGTGACACACATATCAGGACAAGCTTCGTGGAGGAGGTGACATCTGAACTGAGTCTTGAAGAATGAGTAGGAGTTACTTGCATAAGAAATATGAGACGGGGTAGGATGGGATGGGATGGGATGGGATGTGGTGGGGAGGAGCTGGAGGCAGTGGCAGTGGACCTGTGAGTGAGTCAGGGGTCAATTAACAGAGAATAGGATCCCCTCCAGCTAATTGCAACAGAATTATTAAGTATTAAGAGACTGACAGTATTATTGGGAGGGCTGAAGAGACTCAGTCAGTGCTGAGCTTCCCAGAGAGTCCCCCAAAGCCACACCACAGACCTGAGCTGGGATGATCAGGAAGCTATTCAACAATCAGAAGCCACCCCTGCCAGCTTGAGAACCATGTGGCCTCAGTCGCTAACCACATCAGCAAAAAGCGTGTCTCTCTCTCCTTCTTTCACTGAGATCCAAAGTCAAGTTTCCCGCAGGAAGGTCTGATTGGCTGAACCTCACCGTGCCCGGAACCCTAGCTGCAAGGGAGTCTGAGAAATGTGCTGTTTAGCTCTCTAACAGAGGTTGAAAAGGATTCAGTACGTCAATTCACCGTATCTTTCTCCAAAGAGCACTTAAGAAAAGCCAGTTCAGCGTGTATTTAGGGCTTATCTTCCCAGAAAATACTCTCAGCTCACACAGCTTCTTTTTTTCTGTCTCCCTCCTGGCGCCTCCCCCCACTTCTGGGCATGCCATAGGCACTCATTAAAGACCTCCAAAAAGCCTAAGCTGATTAACCGGCCTCCTCACTGCTTGATCTCTGGGGTGGGCAGGTATCAAGATGAATAAAGGCAACCTTTTTTTTCCCTCCAGTCTTGCCTGGAATAAATTGCTACTTTCTTAAACGCACAGAAGGATGTATTATTATGAAGGTGTTCTGTATTATTACTGAGAACAATTATTCAGAAGCCAGAAGCCTAGAGCTGACGAGGTTATATTCTCTGAGGAGAAATTCCAGAAACCATTAGTCATTGACTTTTTTGCTTGGGAAAAGAATCTCTTCCTTCTCCTGCATGGCTTGCCACCCAAAGAAGGACTCGACCCTGCGTGTTCACATCGCATCGGTGAGTCAGTGACTGGAAAGCAGCAGCCTTCAATCGGAGGCCAAAGCCAGCAGGCGGCCACTGGATGAGGCCTGATCATAGCTCCACAGAGGAGGACTCTGGGAATGAGGCTTCGGCTTGGGAATGCCGAACAAGTGTGTTTCCAGTGACTTCCATCTGCACAGCCTTCCCTGGCAGGGACGGGTCAGGCGGAACTGTTCTTTTGTCACCATCCGACCAAACCTGAAGATGGGGAAGCCGGGGCCTCTGGAATCCAACATCTGCCCAAACCCCGCAGGAGGTGCGGGTGGCCTCATTGATGCCTGTCTGTGGAACACCTGTGCAGCCTCAATGAGCGGTGTGGGGCGACCACGAGCCCAATTCATGACCACCATTGATGGAAGCTTCTGGCCCCACCCCCGCTTTCATTTCAGCTGCCTGGCCCCGTCTCAGGGTAAAGGCAGGCCAGTGCTCGTGGGGTTTCTGGGGGGGGGGGGGGGCAACAAACAGGCGACCCAGAGACCCCGGCTGGGGCCAGCAACTCTGACCGGAGGTTTCCTGGATCTCACCATTTTCCTCAGAGAAAATGGCTCGATTCCTCAGAGCGTCTGAGCCTCTTTCTCAGATTATATGCCTTTTCCCTCAGAGCGAGGTACTAGTGCCAAGCTGAGACACTTTCCTCAAGCTCTGGCCTCGGCTTTAAAGCGGACTTGGGTCCCCCAAGAATGTCTTGCAAAGCCCAGCCACTCCAAGGGCCATATTTAAACTCACCACAATCAAATGCAGGGCAGGGAGGGAAAGGACAGATTCTACAGACAGGAGGACAGGGTTCTGTTAAAGCGAAGTGAACACACGATCCTCCACAAATGGAGTGAGGCAGGTGGGGGCTATTTCACATTTGATTCCTCGTTCACTTCGTGGCATAAGAGATCACCGGCTGTTTAACTTCCCAGCTCTAAGAATGGGCTCCCTGGACGTTAAGTTCAAGGCTGCCTTGCCGTTCCTCTGTTCACAGGCCACCAGAGCTAAGCGACCCTGGAGGCTAGCACGGCTGAGACACTGGAGCTGGCGGGGAAGCAGGGCTCTCCACACAGGGTTATGTGACCTGAGTCTGCAAGACTGGGGTCTGCGCGGCCTGGGTTTGCATAGCTCAGGTCTACACGGCCAGGTTCTTTCTGGCCCAGATCTGCATCATCGGAGCCTGTGGGGTCCGGGTCTGCGTGGCACTGACGTTGCCACCCCTCTAACCAGTCTGAGGCCTCCTGACGCAAAAGAGGGAGTCGCTGCTCCGCTTATAACAAAGCTCTCAGGCAGCAGGAGTAGGGGCCACGCTGGGGAGGTGTGGGGCTGTGTCTGAGCGCTCCCCCGGGTGACAGGTCCATCTGGGACGTCTGAGCAGGGAGGCAGTTTCGTCCTCCCTGGGCCGCCGCAGTCCGTTCCACCCGCGGCATCCACCTCCTGCTTTTCCTCTCACCACCAGCTGCTTTCCTGTCGCCAGGGAGGACGAGGAGCCTGGAGCTGTGCACAGCGGCCCAGGCAGGCAATCCTGCCTCCCTGGGTGACAACAGAGGGTTGTTTACCTTACCTCTCTTGACCTCAGAGAGCAGGGGGCTCCAGCCACATTGCTCTGGCAGGGGAAGGGCCTGGGCCTGCTGGCCTTGCAGGCTGGGGAGAGACGCGCTCAGAAACACCACGGCGAGAACTGTCAGCCTTCATTATTAATACCCGGTGTTAATGTTTAATGTCAGAAAACTGCAGCTCCCTTCTCGGCACCGTCACCAAACCTGCTCAGGTCACGCCAACCAGAACTCTTCCATCTCAGCGCCCCTTGAGCTGCGTATCAAGACCAGCAGAGACATTTAGGTTTGCTCAAAAGACTAGGTACCAAATGAATTCTATAAATAAGAAGATTAAAATTAAATAGGACTAAAAAAGGATTGCATTGCTTTTGCAATCAGTCCTGTTCCTTAAACGTCTCTAATACTCTGTGTTTGTTCAGATGCCAGAAAGTCTAGAAATAGGGTAAAGCAGAAGCATCACCTTTAAGACAGGGAAGTCTGGGGCTCTGCAGAGTATTTTGTGTGTTGTTGATATTCCGGATGTATTTCTTAATCAGCAGGACGGATGCAACCAACAAAATCTGAAGGATCCGATGGACACCCCAAGATGAGTGCAAGGTATTGAATGAACAGGAATATCTAGCACTTAGGTAATCTACTAATTCTTACCTGTCAAAACCAACTCGTTTCTCAACCTGGGACACTCTGTTAGCTCTGGGGGCGGGACAGTCCTTCGTTGCACATGGCTGTCCCACACACTGTCCCTGCCTTTCACCCCATGTGACCATCAAAAACATGTGGACTCATTTCCAACGCCCCATGCCGGGTGGTGGGCGGTGCAGCCCGGGGCTGGGAACCCCTGATCCAGGTGCACTGGAACACCGATGTGGTGTTCGGCCGGCGCAGAGCTGTAAATGCAGACTCAGAAATGACCCAGGCACCAGGCCAAGCCAGCAGAGCCGGGCCATGCTCACGCTGAGGCTTTCGGGAAGGCGACAGGGTTAGGGACTGGCCTTCACAAAGGGAGCCCAAAGCGAGAAGCTGCCCCCACGCCCACCCCACCCCACCCCCACCCCAGGGCAGCGCCTCCGCCCTTCTCCAACCCCCCCCTCCCCCGTCCCCCGCTGAGAGGCTGAGAGCCGGCTGCCACCTCCATCTGCGGGCGGGAGTGGCCACAGCTTGTAAAGCTTTCATCTTTTCAACTTCAAAGAACAGCCTCGCAAAAAAGCCCAGGGCACAGTTTTCCAGGATCCAGGAAACCAGGTGACTCACCTGTGCTGGCACCAGCCTGGGGTCCCTGCTTGCCTCTCTTGACCTGAACCACACCTACCAGGCCCGAAACCTCACCTCACTGCCAACAGCTAGCAGACATTCTTAAAGGACCAGAGCTGAATCCCTGAAATGGTTGGAAAAGCCACTTTAGAGGGATATAAATAGAAGATGATTTAATTTCCAGAGAATCTTCTTCCTATAAAGTTTTTTTATAGTATTTTATTGAGAAATAATTTACATCCAGTAAAACACAGAAATCGTAAGTGTACAACTGGATGAATTTTTACATATGTATGCACTCGTGTGCCTTATAAAGTTTTAAGGAGCATAGAAAAAATTTTAATGAAAACACACACACTAGCTGGAATAGCTAAAATTAAAAAGAATAATAATACCAAATGTTGGCAAGGAGGAACTCCCGTACGTCTCTGATAGGAGTGGAAAATGGTACAACCACTTTGGAAAATGATTTGGCGGTTTCTTATAAACAGATCCCCGCCACATGACCTAGCCTGGGTATTTGCCCAAGAGGAATGAACATTCAAAGCAGCTTTATTTGTAATAACCCCAAACTGGAAACAACCCAAATATCCACCAGGTGAATGGAAAAACAAAGTGTGGTGTATCCACACGGTGGAATACGAATCATTGATAAAAAGAACAAACCCCTGACACATGCAACATGGATGAACTTCAAAATAATCATGCTGAGAGAAGCCAGAGAGTACGAACTGCGTGATTCCATTTATGTTAAACTGTAGAAAACGCAAACCATTCTACAGTGACGGGAAACAGATCAGTGGTTGCCTGGGGATGGAGGCCGGGGAGAGGCAGGCGGGAGGAATGACAGGGAGTGGGGGGTGGCATGAGGCAACCTTGGGGAGCAATGGATATATTCAGGATCGTGATTATGGTGACGGTTTCACGGGTGGATGCATATGTCAAAACGGATCAGATTGTATAATTTAAATAAGTGTAGTTTATTGTATGTCAATTAGACCTCGATAAAGCTGTAGTTTTTTTTTTAAAGATGTGTGTTTCACCACATGAAAATCAGACTATAATGTTTTTTTAAACACTGGAATTCTCCACCACTCCCTCCTCCCCCCAAAAAAGAAGGGAAAAAACCCACGTACAATAAATATGGGCTCTGGAATTCCACATATCTTCTCGTCTTTGGGATCAAGCTAGAGAAATTCTACTTTAAGCCTAAGGCCATGCGACAGAAACGCGGCCACCACACCGCAGCAGAGGCAGGAAGGCAAGTCGACGTGTCTGAGCCAAGGCCTGCCTTCCCGAGACATGGCTCTGGCTCCTGCTCATATTGTAAACTGAAGGGCACGTTCTAACCAGACGATTATTCCCGGGGTTAGCCGCGAATGAGGCATACATTTCCACCTTGTCCCCTCTCTGCTTCTCCCTTCTCGGGTGACTGTTCACGGCTGGGGCACGGCAGGAACTCCACACGAGCACCCAAAATCCTGCACCGTGACAACTTCATCTCTTAATTACAGTAAACATTTACATACTGCTCGGGCCCAGCCAGTGCAGAAAGATTCGTTAATGCAGAAACATGCCCTTTAACCATCCCGTTTTATTACACAAAACCCCTGGGGACCTGAGCAGCCCAAGATTTGCAAAAGATGATGGAGAAATTGGCTGAGATATTAAGCCCCTTTCCAGGTGCAATTAAAAGTGGGCTGGAGAAGCTCCCGCTTTCACAGATATGGATTTTTTTTTTCATTCTGAATTCACACTGTAAGGATTCCAGGTACCTAGCTGCCATTAGAATTCTAACATTTGCTGGAGATGGGGTTTTGTTTTTATTCCCATTTTCCCCTCTCCGTTTCTGAATTGACAACCCTGCAGGTTTTGCTGGGAGGTCTAATATTTCCATGGCCGCCCAAGCACAAGGCCAGTTGGAAATAAACCCAGCAGCAAAGACCGCCATGAACATTATGAACATTCCTCTCGCTTCAAGCCTTTGATTCTTTAAAACAGACCCTCTCTGGAGAGACCAACTTTAATCACATTTTCTCGAGCAAAATCCAGCTGGCCTGGGGAGGGACAGCCCACGCCAGGCTCGGAGCCGGTGAGGAGGTGCCAGAGTGCCACGGCAGGCTCCCTACTTTCAGGACAAGGAAGGTCACTAGAGGAGGAGGAGGAGGAAAGGCTTTGGGAAAAGTCAAACCGGAGCTTCCTCCAACCTCCTGTGCCTCCTCTCCGCTCCTGTCCTCTTCTTGGTTGTATGATCTTAGAAAAGTGACTCCTCTCTGTGCCTCGGTTCCATCATCTTTAAAGCAGGGGTAATGATCCTTCCTCTGCAGGGGTGTCGAGTAAGGGCTTTGGTGAGGTAGCTCTGTGCAGAGTCTCCAGCTAGGGCTAGCAGGTTAGTGCCACCCACGCCATGCTCAGTGGCTCATTTTCTTGTTGTCACCAGTATTATTGCCATCCTTGTCAAACCTTAGGCAGCCAAAAGGATCCCTCGTGCCACCTTCCCATTAATGAAATTGTGCTCGAGCGCACTTGCAGCCCCTTTCTCCCCTCGTGACTGAAAAGAAGAGTTCTACACCAAATCAGCTTGCGAAAGCCACCTCCGGGGTTCCCACCCAGACTGGCAGGAAAGGCACTTGGGCTGAGGCTGAGGGTGGAAGGGGCAGTTCTGAGCAGTGAGCAGTCGGGGGGGTGGGCATGACTACCTGGTAGGAGAGCGGCCATATGGAAGCGGGTGGGGTAGGCAGGCTGAGGATGAGGCCAGCCAGGAATCTAGGGGGAAGTTCAAGGTCCAGGAAGAGCAAGATCTAAGGCCAGTCCTGGGGAGAGGCAGGCGTCCTCTGCCTCGCGTTGACACATGCAATAGCACATACCCTACCTGACGACAACTTTCAGTTATTTAATTTATTTCACAGACATTTATAAAGCATTTGGGTTGTGTTGGGCACTGTTCCAGTACATTACAATCATCACTTCATTTAATCCTCATAACCACCCTATGAGACAGAAACTGAAATGATCCCCATTTTCCAGGGGACGCAACTGAGGCTCAGAGAGGTTCGTTAACTCGTTCAAGGTCACAGAGCTAGGAGGTGGCAGAAATGGAATTTAAATCCAGGGAGTGGGGCTGCACAGCCCACACTGTTACCCACTGCAGGTAATACTTGCCCAGGGATTCACAGAAGGAAGGGACTCAGTCGGGCCCAAGCTTGGACTTAAAGGATCAGATCAGGCAGGTGAGGGGAGAGAGGAGAGAGGCAAAGGGCTTTGCAAGTGGGGGTAAGAATGTGAATGAAGACTTAGGGCATGGGGGTGTGGATAGCTCAGTGGTAGAACACATGCTTAGCACGCACAAGGTCCTGGGTTCAATCCCCAACACCTCCATTTAAAAAAAAAAAAAAAAAAGACTTAGGGCAGACATGAGTGCCACAGGGCTGGCTGGGAAGAACAGAGAGAAAAGAGTTTGTGTCATCGAGTGGGAGATGGAAAAAGAGGGCATCATGGATACTTTTGACATCAAGTTACAGAAAATCTCAACTCAAACTGGCTTTGACCAGTGGCCTTAGAACACTTTGACCACAATCCACAGTCACAAATATCCTTGCCATGTTGGCTCTGTACGCATACATCCATGTCACCAAAGTTTCACAAAGTGCTATACATGTGACGTACTATATTTTCAATTCTGTTCTTCCCTATTCTAACTCATTTTTTACATTGTTGATTGTGACCGACTTGATTGATTCCATGGCCCACAAATGAGTTCTGATCCACAGTTGGACAAATACTGGCTTAAACACTAAAGGAACTGATGATGGCAGTAACAGGGGTGTGCAGAGGTGGAGCTGGCTCCAGGTAGAGGACACTCAGAGAGGACATGTCAGCCTCATGCTAAGACTAGTTTCTCTGGAGGTCATAAGGAGCTCCTGGCCATCCCAGACGACACATCTAGGCAGATGCAAGTCCAGGGGAAGAAAAAGGCAGGCTACACTCTGAGTACCTTTCTTAGGAACAAGTCAATATTCCCCAGAAGCCCCCAGCAGACCTCCCTTCATGCCTCATTGGTTAGGACAGAGCCACAAGTCCATTTCTGACCCAATCCCTAGCCAGAGAAATAGACTGACCACCCAGTGGGGTGACAGATATCAGGGATGGGCCACCGTACCCTCTGCAAGCCCACAGGGGTAGGCCCTCATTATAGATGCCAGCCAAGAAACACAAAATTGATCTCATGGGGTTTGCAGCAGAGGTGACAGGGTTAAATGTGACAAAGGACGGGGATCCAGATTGGCCACCCTGGGGAGGGGGAGCGCAGAATGCTGGGCTGTGGGGGTGGAAGGCATGATGAGAAGGGCTGTAAACCAGGAAGGGCAGGGACCAATGTCCCCCAGGGGCACCCTGATTGGTACACGGAGGCTGGCTCTCAAGAGCAGCCTGAAGGGCGAAGGCTGGTGTACGTGTTGGGGGAGGGGGCAGGGGTGCCAGGTTCCAGTCCCACCTCTAGGAAAAGCCACCTCTAGGATACAGGAGACGTCTAGTATCAGGCTGTGGAGCCAGGTGTCAGGATGCGGGCAGCTGAGAGCAGGAGCACTGTCCAGAGGGGCGAGGCCTGAACAAGCGAGTGGTAAGAACCAAATGGAGTCTGAAGTGGGGCTCAGTCAGCCAGGGGAAGATAGAAGATGGTTTGGGTGGTTTCCCCACAGGGGACCTTTAAGACAAGGATCCCGGGACCAGAAGTTCATGTGTGTTTCAGTTATCTATTGCCGGGCAACGAACCACTCCCATACTTGGTGGCTTCAAATAAATAACAATCATTTATTTGCTCACAATTTTGCAATCTGAGCATCAGCTGAATCAGTTCAACGGGTGCTGGAAGACCCCTTCCCTAAAGAGGCAGCAG
Source organism: Camelus bactrianus (assembly GCF_048773025.1). NCBI lineage: Eukaryota > Metazoa > Chordata > Mammalia > Artiodactyla > Camelidae > Camelus > Camelus bactrianus. The sequence continues at coordinate 31,332,678 of NC_133575.1, forward strand.
GTTGATGCAGGCTACTGCCTGCCGGCTCTGAAATTCCTCATCTCACAGGTCTGCAGGCCAGAAGTCCAAAATCAAGGTGTCAGTGGGGTTGGTCCCTCCTTGGGGGCTCCAAGGGAAAATCTGTTCCAGGCCTCTCTCCTGCCTTCTGGGGCTTGCCGGCCAGCCTTGGTGTTCCTTGTGGTCTGCCAAGGCCCCCTAATTGCCACCTCTGCTGTGACATGGAGTGTCTGTGTCTCTGTGTCTTCGCTCCCTCTTCTTAAAAGGAAACTTGTCATTGGATTTGCGGCCCACCCTCATCTTAACCTCATGACATCTGCAACCACCCTGCTTCTGAACAAGGTCACATTCTCATAGGGACTGGGGGTTGGGATTTCAACAGATCTTCTCGGGAGACACAATTCAATCCATAACAACACCCTGTCTCTTGGTAGGGGGACTGACAAGGGCTTCACAACCAACTTTAACCCTGCACAATCTGAGTGATGACAACAAGAACAAAAAATGATGAAGCGAGCCGGAAGGGAAAGAAGTCATGGGGTTGATGTTATCACGGCAGTTGTTACTGTGAGAACAGGTGGGACCTCTTCCCACTGGGGACCTCGGGGAACAGTGTGGAACGAGCCTCAAAGTTTCTCCAGCCGAGAGGTGGGATGGCAGGGTATTTATCCACTGATCCCCCCCTTGTCGGTGCCCTGAGTGTGCTGCCAGAAAAGGTCCCTAGGGCAGAGTCGGAGGTGTTGGCAGTAAGCAGTCTTCTGAGCTTAGAGGCGAGGGCTACAGGCAGGTGCGTGAGGCACCGAAAGTGTCTGCCACCAAGGGCAGGCCAAGGCAAGCCAGCAGGGGCAGCCGAGATGGCCAGTGGCAAAATTCCAACCCCACAAGTTTAGCCACTACGAAAGGGCTGAGAGGCACGTGGACTACATAGATGAAACCCAGGGGCCACTCCCTCACCACTCAAAACAGACCAAAGGGATCCAGCCAGGACCTAACACGGGCTCCCTGTGGATGGGCCACTGGAGGCCAGATTGGGGACACATCTAACCCTGCCACTGGGCAGAAGAGGAGCCCAGGCTGTGGCCTCGGCCAGGAACTGGGGCAGGCTGACAGCTCCAGGCTGAGCCTGGAGGGAGCAGGTTCCGGGCTGGGAAGCCCAGTGGGCAGCGGGGAGAGGGGCCACCACAACCTTGAAGGGCAGTGAGAGTCCCATCTAAGCGTGGCTGGGCCCCAACCGTCACCCAAGCAGCTTCTCCTGCCCCAGATGGCCGCTCTTCGGACACAGGCCTCAGGAAAAACTGGGAGGGGAGAGGCGAGGCGCAAGCAGGCAGAATGTTTTTCCCTCTCTTGCTTTGCACCTTCCCTACCAGGCGCTCGGGGTCGGCGAAGCCACCTGCAGAAAGCACGCGGCCGTGAGTTTCTCATGAATGATTTTAAATGATTCTCGTTCTGTCCATGGGGGGAAATCACAGATTGAAAATCCAGCAAAAGCGTAGCCAGCTGAGGGCTGCTCCGGATGGCTGCTAAAAAGCAGATAGCCTGGCCACTGGCGTTCAAACAGCAAGGGGTCCTGGGAAAGAAACAGGCTCCCCAGGCCGAGGCCGCCAGGAGCCCCGGGCGATGCCCGGTGCAAATCAGGCCACTGCGCACCCACTCCGGGCCTCACACTCATGGCCCCACTTAATCCTCCCGACCTGTCATTCGCTCACTCATTCGTTCATTATGCAACGAATAATCACTAAGCGATTGCTATATGTCACTCGCTATTCTAGGCCCTGGGAAACTGTTGTGAACAAAACAGATTTTTTTCAAATCCCCGTAGTCATGGAGCTTACACTCTTGTCGGGGAGAAAGGCAGAAAACAAAAAATAAGCAAAATATGCGGTGTGTTTTATGGTGGGAAGTAGGAAGGAGAAAAGTTGGGCAGGGAGGAGAATGGGGAACCCAGGGACCAGGGGTACGGGGAAGGTGGCAGGTTTCAAAAGAGTACGCATGTGCTAAGTGAACACTTCAACAAAGACCTTGAGGAGGTGCCAGAGGGAGCACTGGGGACAATGGAGAAAGAGCAGGCCTGAGAACAGCCAGTGCAAAGGTCCTGAGGTGGGAGCGGTTCGGTGTGTTCCAGGACCCGCAAAGAGGCCAGAGTGGCTGAAGTGAGAAGGGGGAACAACAGGCTGGGAGCTCAGAGAAGTAAGGGGGGCGGGTACCAGATCAGACAAGGCCTTCTTAACACCCGCAGCATTCACTCGGGTGCCATAGGAAGGCTCTGGAGGATTCTGTGCCAAAAGGGACAAGATCAGACTCAGGTTTTAGTGGACCCCTCTGGCTGTTGTTTTCAGAGAACTGGAAAAACCTGATACAGATTTCCCATATTTCTCAAAATTCCCTAACTCCCTCTTTCTGCTGCTCCCTCCTTCCATTGGGTAAAACAAAAAATGGATGCAAAGCTCTGTTTCGTCCACCAGTCTTTGGGTTGATGTCTGATCCTTTCTGGGACTTCTCATGCTTTTGGTCTTTTCCTTAGGAGGCAAAGTGGCGTGAGTCTGGGTGGAGGAGCAGGATGGGCTGGGCCGAGCCTGGGCTCTCACATCCCCCCATGGGCAGGGCAGTTCCCAGAAGCACAAATCCGGGCTTTACCTCCTCCTGGGGTAGGTTCCTTTCCCCTCCATGGCCCAGACAGTAGCCAGGTCTTGGCATCCTCAGCCTTCAAGCTTTTGTGGGCAGGGCCACAGTGGAGTTGCCAGGCACCCAGGGGCCAGCCCCCCTCCCAGGCTTTTGTCTTCAACTGAAGCCAAAGCTGTGGAAGGATTATATGGGATCAGGCGTTCCCAGAGCCTGTTTTGTATACCGCTGGAGGTACACAGACCCGTATTTTTAAATAATTATGGTTATGTATTTTGATGTGCTAGGAAAAAGAAAACCCACACAGCCGACCCATGACTGCATGAATATTATTGCTCAGGAGAAAGCTAGAACATTTAGGGTGGTTTTTTTTTTTTCTTTTAAGAAAAAAAGATGATTTAAATTAAAAACATTATGTTAATAATGACATAAGTGGTACAAAATACTGCAGATGTCATGGAGGAAGTACAGAATGATGCTGCAGCAGGTTGTTTCGGATGGGGAGGAATGAGGGAAGGGGCTTCCCCCCAACCCCAGTGATCTGAAAGGGTTTTTGTTAAATATCCTCTTATATAACCAAAGAACCAGGAGGCTGTAGAACAGTAGAAAACACGACCACCAGAAACGTTAAATAAAACTCTCACGCTCTCGCCTGCTCGACAGCACCGCCATTAACACCCAAGTGCACATCTGTCTTGCTCTACTGCTGCGTAGCGAATTACCGCAAATTTAGCAGCTTAAAACACCACCCACTTATTACTCACCACGTCTGCAGCTCAGAAGTCCGAGGGGACTTGGTTCTCTGTTCTGGGTCTCACAAGGCCAAAGTTAAGGTGTCAGCCCAGCTGGGCTTTTATCCGGAGGGTCTCAGGGAGAATTCACTCCCAAGCTCGCTCAGGTTATTAGGAGAATCCAGGTCCTTGCGGCTGTAGGACTGAGGTCCCAGTTCCCTTGCGGGCTGTTCTCTGCTTCTTGTATGTCTTCAAGCCAGGAATAGCACATCTAACCTTTCTCACGCTTTAAATCTCTCTGACTTCTGCCCGTCTCTTGTGCTACGAGTCAGAGAAAATGCTCTGCTTTTAAAGAGCTCGTGTGACACCAGGTAACTTGACACAATCACATGAGCGAAATCTCATCACATTCACAGTTTCCAAGATTAAGATATGAAACATGTGTTTAGAATCCTGCCCACCACCACACCTTCCTGGATCTTTCTTTGCACAAATATTTATAAAGACGTTTTCATACTGTAGATACCATAAGCAACCTGCTTTTTCCTGTCAAAGATCACCACCTTTCCATTTCAGTAAATATTCATCTCAACCAACACCCAGAACGTATTCAGATTTCCTTAATGGGCCCCAAAATGTCTTTACAAACCAGTATCCAGTCCAGGCCCAATATAGCATCTGGTTCTGTCGCTTACCTAGCCAGGTCCTTTTTTCATCGATCCTGCTGTATTCAAGAGGACAGGAGAGTCATTCTGCAAAATGTCCCACCTTCTAGATGTATCAGGTGGCTTCCTCGTGATGTCATTAGCTTGTTCCTCCTCCCCCTGCATTCTCTCCCAGGCAAAAGTTATACACTGGTGAGGTAGCAGATGTTTAATGCCTGGCTCTCTGGGGGAAAAGCCCAGATCCGGGGTGTTAGCAAATCTCCATGGTGTGAATGCTTCCACTCTGGCTGATTTCAAGCCACCAACGAGGGGAGGTAGAGGAGGCTATAAGGAGAAAGACTTGAAGAGCCTCCCATTCTCATCCCTAAAACGCTATGGAGGAGACAGGATGATACGTGCTCCAGGAGCAGAAGGGCCTGGCACCGTTCCGCCTCCAAGAGGACTGTCTGGGGGTGAAATGACCCGTACAAGCTACAATCTCAGGAGCCACGGCAAAGTTCCCCGTGGTGCAGCCCAGCCGGGAAGCCAGCATGGTAGTGAAATCCCACAGCAGCCTGGCTCCTTGGGTGGGTCACTCTTCGCTGACCCACCACCCCGGGCAGGACTGAGCCCCAGCTGCCACAGGAATCACTGGCTTGATGATCATCCCCTTTGTTGGTTTCCTTCCCTGCCCTTCCCTGGCTCATCTCTGCACCCCTCTACTGGGGCTTCCTGGGACCACCTCCCAAATAAAGCACCGGCCCCCAATTCCTTGTGTCAGGACCCGCTTCCAGGACCCAAGCAGAGACAGAAGGCAGCAGCGGACAGGGAGCGGCGTAAAATTGTTTCAGGTTTTATATTGTTTACAAAGGGATGTATTCATGTAGTATTAATGCAATTAATAATCCATTTTATAACACAACATTGCAAATCTACTATACATCAGTAAAAATTTTTTAAAAATCCATTTGAAATAAGCCAATTTTCAAATGGAAAAACAACGGCTAGAAACTCCAGAAGATTCACCAAAAGAGACCACAGATAAATGCTCCCATTCCCCTCTCTTCTCGCCCTGACCGAGAAGCCACTGTCCCACTGATGCCCACACCTCTCCCCACACCCCAGGGCACGACACCGGCAGGTGATCATTTTAAGAGGAGTTGACATTTGTTGAGCAGATACTATGCAGAACGCTTTGTGTAGATTCTCTGTTTTACATACTTCGAGCACATGTACTTATCTCCGCTTCCTCCCAAGCTCCCCCTCATAGGATGGTGAAGGAACAAAAAAGGTATAAACCCACAATAAGGAAGGGGGGTGGGGTGTCAGCAGATGAGGGATTTCAACACATTTCTGGGAGACAGAGCAGAAGGAAGGGTGGTGACAGGTGACGCAGAGCAGAGGGAACCGCAGCTGGAATCCTCCCAGGCGAGCAGGCGCGAGGAAGAGGCTCCAGGCTGAGACCGTGGGGTTCCCCAAGAGCAGGGGTGGGAAATGCGGCCAGAAACGGGGGTTGACTGAGGGTCTGCAGCCGGGTAACCACCCCCCTCACCACAACCCCCACCTTTGGGGGTAGAAGAGCCAAGAGCACACTTCTTGGCTTCCTAGAGTTGACACTGGGGTTCGTGCCTGCATTTCTCGACAACTACAACAATGAAAGTAGGGGAAGATTATTTTCTGAAGAAAGGGAACTCATTTTTCGAGAACTGGAGCAGCTCGTGTGGATATTAGCGCCTTGGAAGAAAGCCCCCCACTCACTGCTGCCGCCGTGATTCATCATTTGGGAGACCTCATCTCCCCACCTGCTCCCCTAAAATAGAGCTCGCCACCCACCCATCCCCATCACGCACGTGACGCTTATGGTCCACGTCCTTCCACTGCACAGGAAGACACGCTCTCCCTGGTGGTTCATCTAAAGACAGCCTGCACCATCAGAGAGACAGAGAAGAGCAACGGAAAAGTGGATCCTGGGGAAAAGAGATCATTTAGTCAACAGAGGAGAAGAAGAAAGAGGAGGAAGAGAGGGAGGAGGAGGAAGAGGAAAAGGAAGCTTTAGAAGATGCAAGAATCTATTGCAACCATAAAACAAGAAGTTGGCACTAACAATTACAGAAAGTAAGAGCACTTGCAAATTAAAAACATGGGGACAGACTGAAAGAAATCAATTAAAGCCCTGAAAAAAAAAAAATCGAGACTCTTCCAGGACATGGAGCAAGATGAGAGAGACAGAAAACATAAGAGAAAAGAGAAGAAACATAGAGAGTCAGTCTGGGAGGTCCAACATGTGAGGAATAACAGGATTTTCAGAAAGAAAGACCGGAGAATGCAGGGGGAAAGAACCTGGAAACCACCCCAGCCCCTGTGGCTTCGGACCGCGCTGGGAGGGGCAGACTCTGTGCGGCTGGGTGGGCCCCCACACTTTGTGAGCCAGGCTGCCATGTTTTGTGTACCCTCTGTCAATTCCCCTTTCGTCCTCCCTTCGAGAAGTCCCAGCTGAGCCAAGAGGAGCCAGAGTGTATCCATGCAGGACACTTGGGGGTAAAATGGAGAGGGGGCAACAATGGGGACTAGTGTGATGGAATCAGTGGGCCTCAAAATGAGGGTCCCCTGAGGGAAGGGGACTCCGGGAGGGCACAAGGTCAGAGCTGCTCACTTCTCATCCCACTGAGAGATTCTTTCCAGATCTAGATCCTAGTGGCCCTGGGTTTTGTTTGGAAAAGGAGTGGGGTTTTCCCTTACAGCTCATCTTGTGGATATGCGGAAGTCAACTTCTCCGGGATGTCTTCTAGCCAAAGGACAGGAGATGGGAGCTGATGGGGACGGAAGCTGTAAAAGATTTCTCAGCAGATGTTTTTGATACTGGAATGGGATGCCTGGCAGCGAAGTGAGTCCTCTGTCACTGGAGGTATTTAAGCAGAACCCAGATAAACATCCATCGGGAAAACTGTAAAAGGAATTGAAACCCTAGAACTGGTACATTCATAGAGATAGAAAGTAGAATAAAGGTTACTAGGGGTTGGGGGTGGGGTCATGAGGAGTGGTGCTTAATGGGTACAGAGTTTCTATTTGGGATGATGGAACAGTTCCGAAAATAGATAGAGGTGATGTTTACACAACATTGTCAATGTACTTAGTGCCACTTAAAATGGTAGAATTTTATGTTATGTATATTTTACCACAATTTGTAAAGTCAAAACAAAAGGGAATTGGAACCCACATACACTGGGGGTGGGGACATAAAAAAGTGTGACCACTGTGGAAAACAGTCTGGTAGTCTTTCAACAAAGTGGAACATAGAACTACCATATGACCCAGCAATTCCATTCCTTAGGTATCTACCCAAGAGAAATGAAAAACATCTGGCCACGAATATTCGTGGCGGCATAATTCATCATAGCCAAAAGGTGGAAATAGCTCAAATGTCCATCAATAGATGAATGGATAAATGAAATGTCTATCCATACACTGGAATATTATTTGGCAACAAAAAGGAATGGAATGCTGACACCTGCTACACCACGAATGAACCTTGAAAACATTATTTTGAGTGAAGAAGCCAGGCACACAAGACCACATACTGCATGGCTCCAATTACAGGAAATATCCACAACTGGTAAATCTATAGAAACAGAAAGTAGATCCATGGTCGCCTAGGCTGGGGTGGGGGTGCTTGGAGGGAAATGGGGGAGTGATGGCTAATGGGTACTGCGTTTCTTTGGGAGATGATAAAAAGTGGTGATGGTTGCATTTCTCCGTGAATGTACTAAAAACCATTGAATTGTACACTTGAAATGGGTGAATTGGATGGTATGTGAATTATATCTCAATAAAGCTGTGGGTTGTTTTCTCTTTTATTTTCTAATAAAAAAGGGACAGAAGCTTCCCACCGAGATGGGAACTGGGGCCAGATGACCTCTTTCCATTCCAAGCTTGGGCGATTTCCATTCCAAAGCTCAGGGATCTTCTGACGCCTCCTCCCATTCAAGTTTTGGGCCCCAGGAGGGCTTTCTCAGCAGCTCCTGGACACACTCCCCAGTCGGTCGGTCATGGTGCCTGCTAGTGGCTGAGTCAGAAGCTTTGGGCAGCGCCGAGAAGGCACCCCCTGCATCGCACTGTCAGCCTGGCCCCCTGGGTTGGTTTGTTTTTCCAGGGCATAAACGTATTTTATGGAGAAATAAAATGCACAATAATAAAAAGGGGGAGGGGAGTGTTTCCACAGGCTCACATTTTATCCAAAGGGGCCGTGATTTGGCATCCCTGGCTCGAATATGAAATTATTACACAAGAATTGACTCTCGGTGTCTCCGATGCTCCCTGGGATGATTGCTTCTATAACTTATGGAGACAGCTGAGCGTTTGCATTCAAGTGATCACATAAATTAATATCCATATGTGGAAATGGTGTGCTGGGAGCCGGCCTGGTTTAAGAATGCATTCCTTGTAATGCCCCTTGCACCTGAAGAAAAATGCCCATCCCCGGCTCCGAGTGCAGGTCTGGGACGTTCTAGTCATGGTTCATAAGGGTTTGAAGTAAAATATGGCAGGCAAAATGCTCCCCCTTTACAGCGTTAAAGAGCTGTGTGCTGTGTTCAGCCGTGATGTCATCAGCGGGAATGAAGGGAGCTGCTTTTTGGAGGAAAAATTTTTTTAAAATAAATCAATCAAAAAGCATGTGCCTTAAAATGAAATGTTTTGCTCCTCAGGGATGGGTTTAGCCCAAAGTTCTAATTATACGTGTGGCAGTAAAGGCCTCCCAGGCTTCGTGCTTGCCAAAAGCTTTTATTTTGCTACGTGACAGGAGACAAAATTATCCCTTTCTCCTTCAGAGATTGCCAACACCGTGCCAAAGGGGCGACGGGGGCGGCGGCGGCAGCAGCAGGAATTAATGATGGGCTTTGTGTGGGCCAGGCAGGGGATGGGGAGCTAGAAAACCCAGACCCTGCCCTCAGATCGTGGATCAAGTGGCTGAAGCCACAAGCCACAACCTGGCAATGCTGAGTCTTGGGGACACAGTGCCCTGCATGAGTTGGGTTCTCAAAACATATCTGCTGAATGAAAATACAGAAGGAAAGGAGCAAAGACAAAAAAAAAACAAAAAACAAAAAAAAAAAACCTATTCCCACTTTCAATCACTCATTCATTCATTCATTCACTCATTCATTCAGTAAATGTTTCATCAGCTCTCAAAGCCCTCTACATCCGAGGCGAGACGCGGGGAGCCTGCCAGCCGAGCCCTCTCACGTGGCGCACGTTTAATTCCGTTCAATTCATTCCGGGGCTTTTCAACACCAGGTGGATTTATAACCTTTCCAGGTGATGGATGACAGGCATGCGCTCTAGAAAAAAGGCTAGATACGGCAGATTCGGCCACTTCCTCCCATCCTTCCCACCACGGGCCCTCCTCTGTCCAGGTGGCGGCCCATCAGCTTCATGCAGGATTGGCTGAATTTAAAAATAAAATGTTTGAAGGCTTCTGTTCTAAATTAAGAGCTGAACAAACATGGGAGAGTACAACTCCTTCATTTCTACACCCACCCACACCCCACACACACACACACACATCCCGGTTCCACTGTATCCACCCCCACCCACCAATCTCACAAACTTTCCTTTTGCCTTTACAAGGACAGACTTCTGAGAAATCTTGAGAAAGACCCTTCTAAGGTTCAGTGGCCTGGACTTTTCCTCATCAGGAGCGATATGCTGGTAAATGTTTAACAACTGGCTCTCCAGGAAAAAGAAAAAAAAAAAAAAACCTGTTTGCAGTGTTTGCCGATTTCTGTAGTGTAAATACTTTCACCCTGCCTGATTTCAAGCTACCAACATGACATCACTGACTGCAGAGTTGGGAAGAGATGTGTAGAATCTGTCCTCTCCGGCTGGGGAGCACCAGCTCCTGCATGACCTGCAGAAGTGAGGCTGCAATGCACGCGCTGCGCTAAGTGAAGGGGAGTGTGGGAGCTTGTCCATCAGCCGTCAGGGGGCAAGTCGGTGGGAACACACGGGGTCACCTTGCTGCCCCTCCTAGAATCTGTTCCCGTGAGAAGCAGTGAGAACCTGGAAACATTCCAGCAAAACCTCAGCTCTTCCCCCTCATCCAGAGAAGATTCCTGGCTTCTCTCTCTTCTGGCTTTGGAAGGACTCAAACGGCAGACACCTGAGACAAAAGATGCCCCGTTCCAGAAGCTTAATTGTGATTTCTCTGAAAAGGTTGTGCCTTCCCATGTTCCAATATTTCATCATAAGAAAACGGGAATCCAAATTCTTCCCCACTAAGGTTGAACGGTGGAATGGGAGATGGAGAAATCACTGAGGGGAAGAAATTGATTTGCAATGTCCACAGCAGATTCAGTGTCCTTACCTGCACCTGGATGAGTCCTCCCCTCTTGCCAGACTGGATTTTTTCAGAGGGGGATGCAGTTTGACTGAGAGCACTTTACATGTGAGCTGTAAAGGACAGGTTCTGGTACCAGCCTCCAGCGCCCCATCACTGAGGACCTGGTGACCGCCCCTACCTAGTCCCGCTTCCTTCTGAATCTCCTTGTGCGGTTCCAAGCGGCTCAGTTCCAATCTCTCCAGCTTTCGGCCTTTGTTCATGAACCGTGCACACTGCAAGACTGTAGCATTGCTCAGCAAATGTTCACACCCCCTCCCCACTCCAACTGCTCCGCGCACCCCTTCCAGGACAGGCATGTACTTCCGAGCCCCACTGATGTCGGTTCGGCCACGTGACTCACTGTGGTCAATGGCATATAAGTAAATGTGATACAATCAGAGGTTTTAAATATGCTGGCTTGGTTTGGCCTGGCCTCCTGCACTCCTGCCATGGCCGTGAGAAGAATATGCCTCCAGGTAGCTGCTGCTGCTCCAGTCTGAAACCCCGGAATGACAGATGCATGGAACTGACCTAAATCCAACCCCTTGCCTGGAGCAGAGAAGCCACAACCATCCATGGGTGAAAAATAAGTGTTTGTGGTAAGCCACTGGGATTTGGGGGCTGTTTGTTATGCAGCTGGGTTGCACTGATAGTTACAACATCCACTGCAGGTTATGTTTAAATAGAGAGCCCTTCTCAACCTGTTTCTGCAGAAGACTTGGTGTCCCACCAATATGGTGTCACAGACCTCCCTGCAAATCAACTTCCAAGTATTCCAGTACTTAAAGGATGCATGCGTACTTTTGGCCACCTGTAATTCCATACACCGATGCCTTCCTGAATTAGCAGTGGAGTTTGGTTTACTCTTTTTCTCTGACAACACAAGGAATCATCTGCTAAGTACCTATCTGTATACCAGCCACTATGTGTCAGGTCTCTAGAACCCAGAATCAAGAAGGCTACAGTTACATTGGGGAAGGTGAAGACATAAAAAGGATAATGAATGACACAGATAATAAGTGCTGGGAACTCAAGAGGGAAAGAACAATCACCTCTAGGATTGGAGGGAGGAGCAGGGGGAACTCAGAAAGTTTTCACATAAAAGGAAGAAACTGAGGTAAATCTGCAAGGAAGAGTTGGTCTCAGATGCAAGCTAGGGCCAAACATTCCAGGCAGGCCACGATGAGTTCAAGTGCGCTCGGATGTGTAAGGGGCAGTGCACAGAACAAACCCATTAGAGGGAATGGTACACTGAGTCAACCCATAGAGGTTTTCAAGGTCAAAAGGCTCAAGTTCTCACTCCACCTGATATGAAGGCTTTTACTATGCAGCTACCAGCATCAGGACAGTGCGGACTGATGGGGGACCAGACGCAGACATCAAAGGGAAAAATATAGAACCCAAAATAGACCCAGACTTTTATGGTGCAAAAGTTTTCTTTATTCTTACATTGAAACATAGCATCTTGTCCTTGTCATTTTTTATGAAGTCCACTTTACCCCCCTGTAGATGTTATAAATATGCTTTTATTTTCTTCCAGGGTTTTTTGTTGTTGTTATGTTGTTTACATCTTTGTTTTGGTTTTCTATTTAACTCTAACCCATCCTGAAATTTTGGGGGGAAGGGGTAGGGTCTGGTGGGAGATACAAATCCAAGTTGGTTCTTCTCTATACCAATTACTCGTGCTAATGGCATTTCTTAAATAATTGTTAAATATTAAATAACATAATTTGGTTGCTTTGTTGGTCATGGATTAAATAAGTTCGCATGATGTTTTAAATCTCCTTCTAGAATCTTTCCTATTCAGTTGATCAGTTCTCTGTTTCAGAGCCAATTACATAGGAGCTTAGTTATCATAGCAGTATATTCACCTCTTGACATTTGTATGGAATTTAAAAAAAAAAAAAAAAAAAACCTCAAGATTCTATTTTGTGGCTAAGAAGAACCATTAGCAATTTTCTAGCATAACCAAGCAGTTTTCCTACATTGTGGGTTAATCAGGAGGTAGTGTGTGAAATGTAGAAAGTGAAGCAACAGGCAAACAGCAAGTATTTACTGTCTAGCACAGGGAACTATATTCAATATCTTGTAACAAGCTATAATGGAAAAGAATAGAACGAAAAGAATATAGATATATACTTATATATATATATGTATGTATAACCAAATCACTTTGCTGTACACCTGAAACTAACACAATATTGTAAATCAACTGTACTTCAATAAAAAAGAAAAAGAAAGTGAAGCAGACCTGGAAGTCAGGAGACGGGGTGGCAGTCTGAGATAAGGCCTAAACACAGGCAGAGACGAAAGAAAAAGACACAAAGCTACATTCATCAAACCAGAACAGGTCAGTTATAAAAAAAAAAAAAATCTAAAGCATATACCCACAAATATTCATTCCACAAATGAGAAAACAGAGGCCCAGAGAGGTGAAGTCACTTTCCCAAGACCACACAGTGCATTAGAGCAGAGCTGGGAACAGAGCCCGGGCATATCAAGTAAGAATGCTGTAAGTAACAGAAATCCTGACAGTGGCTTGAGTAAGGGGTTTAATCTTTCTCTTGTAAGAGAAGTCTAGAGGAACGTACAGAATCTGCTCAGGTTATCAGGTTTCAACCTCATGGCCCCAAGATGGCTGCTGCACCTTCCAGTACCGGATCCCAGTTCCAGACAGGAAGACAGAAGTGTTAAAACCCTTCCCAGCGATTTCGGCTTACCTCTCCTTGACCAGAACTGAGTCACATGGCCACCACCAGCTCTAAAGCAGCCTGGCAATTTGAGAAGTTCACTATCTAGCCTCTATGGTAGAGAATGAGAAAGCGGAAGAGAGTTCGAATGGCTGTGAGTGCAACTAACTAGAGTATGTGCCTGACACCAGGTCTCGTCTTATCTCTTGGTATTTTACACTGTGACAGGGTGGGGATAGGGAGGAAAGGGGGCCACAGATGTTTATCCAGGCTGGAGCCAGGGAAGATGGCCACCTCTTTCTCAGATATTGATAAGGTTTCCTGAAAGACTTGGGGCCCTAGGAACTGCTCAAAAGAAAGGAGACAAAGTATCAACGTCTGGTGGAGGAAGGAAAAGGAAGCCATGTAATTCACGCCACTAACAATTACCAGGCACTGACTACTACGTGCTAAGCACTGTTTCCAGACCCAGGCCTGGGAAGTGTCTTTAAAGTAGAGTATAGAAGATCAGATGAAGGGAATGGATGCGAGTCAAGAAAATGTCCTTGGAATGAGGGCAAGAAAACAAAACAGAAAACCAAAAGAAAGGAAGTTAATCTTGGGAGGACAGCTCAGGAGAGGGTTTGAGAGCAAAGCGTGAAATCCTGGATAGGCTCCGTCAGAAATAAAAGCAAACATTCTCCCTTGGCACCAACCGTGACAAAGATGCCCCAACACACTAGGTTCACTTCTGGGTGGGTCCTTTGGAAAGATGTAAAGGGGCCAGAAAGAAGAAAATTACCATGATGATAAAGCTCCTTGGGCCAAGCACTGTGGTGGAAAAGAGAGATCTGAGTTCCCATGCTGGTTCCATACCACCTGGATTTCACTTTTCTGAATCTGTCTGACTTATATGCTTCTGCAGGGTAACAGATATATTAAGACTTTCTCAGCTGCAAGTGACAGAAAACCCAGGTCAAAGTGGTTCAAGCAAAGAAAGGGAATTTCTCGGCACACATAACTGAAATATCCTGGGGCAAGGCTGGCTTCAGGTTCAACGGTATCCAGGGGCTCAAACAATTAAGACTGTCACCTGGCTCTGCTCTGCCTTTGTTGGCTCCTTTCTCAGGCTGCTTATAGCCTATCTTTCTGGTAACCCCAGTAGAAAGCGTGGTTCTCTTTTCCACTAGAAACAGCAAGTTCTGAACCTGTCTCTCTGGGACCCACTCAGGTCACATACCCACCTCTGAACCAATCACTGTGGCCGAAGTGAGGTGAGAGGATAGGTTCAAATGCTCCATTCATCCCATGTCTGCAGCCAGAGGAGATGGAGTCAATCCCCTTCCACAAAGCACTCAGACTGAGTCAGAGCGCGGTGGTTCCCCCAGATAAAGTGTGGGTTCTGAATCTAGAAAGGGGAGCAAATGTTGAGCAGGCAAAGCCAAAGCTACTACCACATCTGAGGCTCTGCCAATAAGGCCACAAACACCAAAACCTCCCAATCGATCGAAAACTGCCTTTTTCCTGTATCCTGTCTTGAGGATGTGAACCCTAGCTCCCAGCTTTGTCAAAGACATTGCCAGAATGTCTGAGCTGAAAAGGCCCTTTGAAATCATCTCCCCCACCACCACCACCACCACCACCACCACCACCAGGGCGCAAAAGGAGCAAAGCCTGCCTAAGCATGTAAGGCTAGATCAGCTGCAGAACAGACTAGAAAAGACCTATAAAAATTCAGCCAAGCATCCTCACTTCCTCCTGCAGCCTCTCTAGGAATGGTGTATAAAGGCTGAAACAAAACCCGGGAAAATGTCACCAGAAATGGGAACAGGTCTGGCTGGCGTGCAGTGATAGCTCAATGCAGATTTTCTTGTGGGGGTGGGGAATCCTTACGGACTGAAGGCAGCGAGGCCGTATAAAGGGCCAGGATGTCTGCAGCCCTCTGGCCTGGATCAGGGACAGCGTGGCTAGGGACATAGGGAGTGGTATGGCACCTTTCCATGACAAGCTGAGTTGGGGGCAGGGGGCAGGTCCAGGGCTGAAGGACCCCTTAGGGACAATCATGCAACCAGACACCCATGAAAAAAGTTGGCTGAAGGTGCTCCGAGAAACCACACACCTTTATGATTCCAACAGCACGTGTCTTATCAGCAATACCTCAAACTCTGACCTGCTCCCCACAGTGAGATAGGCTTCCCCCAGCTCCCCAAGGAGGTCAAGTATCTCCTTTATGTTTTCACCAAAAGGGAAACTATGCCCCCCTCACCTGGCTTCCCTTTGATCTTTCCCTTCACCGCCAACATCCAGGCCTGGCAGTACCATTTCTCAGAAACCTGGGGACACACTTAGGAAGCTTATCTGGGCAACAGAGCCATGTCAGGCGGGGAAGTTTTCAGACGGATACGTTGCAACGCTCTTTATTATAGGCTGCCTTTTTCTCTCCTTGTCTTTTTTTTTTTTTTTTAACAGGACTCAAGTGGGAACACCAAATGGCCTCAGACCCCTAAGGAATTTGAAAGGATTATCATGATTACTTAAGCAAGGGTTTTCTGAAACTCCCAGCCAAGCTGGGAAAGAGAATGAAACCTCTAAAGTTATACCCTTTCAGTGATTGCTTAGATAAGGGCAGGCTGGAGCAAACAGACAAACCAGGAACATTTCTCCCATTAACTCTTTCAAGACCTAGAAAACATACCAGGGAGGCCCCACATGTCTCTCCAGGCCCTGGCACTCAGTAATTTACCAAGACAAGCCTTGGTTCCTTAAGTAAAAGTTCAGGATCCAATCCTTCTTTTACTTTGACTCCTCCCAGGCCCCCCCCAAAAAAAAAACACTTCAGTTCCAGCCATGTCGGGCCATCACGTTCTTCCAAGTGGAAAGCAGACCCTTAAGGAAGAAAGCCTTCATTTCCCAGGAGCGCCCAGCCTTACCTCGCTCTTTTCTCAGCCGCCGCAGTGCTGGGCAGAGCCTGTCAGAGAGGCCTCACGTCTCTCATGGCACAAAGGCATCCCACCTGCCTGTCACCCTGGCCGCAGAATCAGATGGAAGCCTTGGCCTCGCAGCCATTCTTCGCAGCCTCTCAGAGATGGCGTTACATGCCTCACCTGGGTCTGAGGAGCACCTGCGAGGGAGCCTCAGGCCACAGACATCATCAGAAGTTTTTGCTGGAGAAAGAAAATGGCAGGAAACCAATCTCCCTAGCTCTGCAGACATCAGCAGGGACCAGGAGTGCTGAGGCGGCTACTGGCCTGTGTACAGGCATGCTGGCACTGTGCAGGGAGCCCCAATGGCAGAGCATAAAGGCAGAGAGTCTCTACTGTCAATTTCCCCTCAAATTTGAAAAAAAAAAAAAAAGAAAGAAAGAAAGAAAGAAAAGAATCCTACAAAAAGTGAGTCGAATCATTATAAACCCGAGGGTTCAGGATCCAGATTCCAGGCCTGCCTTGGTCTAGGGACCCCTGGCTGCTTCAAGGGATAGGTGGACAAATGAAGGGAAATGGGTTTAAAAAAAATAACAATAACCTTAAAAAATAGATGCTTTTGAATTCTGGAAACAACCCCTACAAAGCAGGAGCGCATCAGTAAAGGAAGCAGAAGTAAGTTTCCCAGAAATTGGCAACCCCTGTGGGCCTTTCCAATCCCAGACCGTGGAAAGGGGGAAAGAGTTTAATCAGCCCTTCTGCAGGTTTCCTTTGAATGGGCCCACCCAAAGTCAGCCTTCAGCCGCCACAGACCACCTCTTACCCTGCGAGAGCCACGAGGGTCCTCAAGTCCCACCACCCGGAGCCCCCGCAACCCACCCTCCGCCCCCGCGCAATTTCCAGTCCTACGGGCAAGGGGGGGTCAATGTCGTTCAAGTAATTTCTCTGCGAACACAAGATGGCAGCCTTAAATAAATGCAACCCTGCGCAGCTTTTAATCTTACACATCATTAAATTCCTAATTTACACATTATGTTTTCGTGGGCCAACCCATAACTCATTAGTGTTGAACTCACGAGGTATAAAGACCAACGCACGACGGGAGCCGGGGCGCCGTCACCTGCCTGGGTTAACAGTCTGCCTGGGCGGGGGGCGGGGGGGGAGCGCAGGGAGGAAGACGCGAGAGGGCCGCCACGGCGCCCGCGGGGCCGAGGCTGGGGCGCGGGCGAGCCCTGAGTGTCAGGCCTCGCGCCACACAGCGCAATCGCAGCACTGCCGCCGAAAAAGTGCTGGGGCCGGCTCCCTCCCGCCTCTCCCGGGTCTCCCGCACGCGCGCACACACACACACACCCCCACACACACACCCGCACACCCGGGTGGCCGCGCGGGGCTCGAGCCGTGCAGGCCTCCTTGGCAGACGTCTTCCTATGGGAGGATTTCAAACGAGCCGTGAAAGCCAGAAACTACACGGGTTACAAACTCCGGAATCCCCGACCGGCCCGGGGCCCCTCCTCCACCTCCGACCCGGCCCCCTCTGCTCGGCACGGGGCCAGGAACCCACCAAAGGACAAGGCGCACCCGCCGACGGCGCGGGGAGTTCCGGGAGGTCGCAGGAAGTGCCCAAAGTCCCGTCTACCCTCTGACTCGGGGACAGTGTGCGCAGCCCAGCTGCGGTGGCCCAGGGCGATTCTCGAAGCGCGCGGGCTTCGGGGCCCGCCCGGGCCTTGGGTGGAGTGGAGGGTTTGGTGAGTGACCCGCCATCCGAG
Source organism: Camelus bactrianus (assembly GCF_048773025.1). Classification (NCBI taxonomy): domain Eukaryota; kingdom Metazoa; phylum Chordata; class Mammalia; order Artiodactyla; family Camelidae; genus Camelus; species Camelus bactrianus. The sequence goes on from NC_133575.1 coordinate 31,350,401, forward strand.
GCTGGCCGCCGCGCCCCCTCAATGCCACTCTCCAGGGAACGATGTCACCCGGGTGCGCCTGACTACCCCAGGCCCTGGCCGGGCGCACCCTAAGAGGGAGGCGGGTGCCTGGAAGGGCCTGGGGTGGGGGGCGCAGAGGAAGTGGCCTGCACGCAGGAGGAAGGCCCCGGCCGGGAGCGCAGAGGACCGCTGTCCAGGTGGCGAGGGCTAGCACCCGCCTCGCCCTGCGCCGAGCCAGCCAGGCCCTCGGGGTGCTCCGCGCCTTCCCAGTCAAAAGCCAGCTCCGCGCCGGCGGCGGAGTGGGAGGGAGGAGGCTGGGCGCGCGCCCCGCCCTCGCCGCCCGCGGTCACAGGGGCAATTACACTCCTCGCTGCAGACGGTTACCAGCGCGCCCGCGCATCCCTCTCCCCCTCCCCGCGCCTCCCCTCCCCTCCTCCGCGGAACTGCTGGCTCCATCTTAGCGAGCGTGCTCGGGAAGCGCGGCCGAGGCCAAATGCCTCAGGGGACCTCCCGAGACTTCTCGCACGCTGCGCGCCCCCCAGGTCGCCGGGGCGAGCCCTCCGCAACGCGCAACGTCCCACGCGCGCCATAGCCCCGGAAGTGGCTGTCGCGGTCCCTTCAGGACCCCTCTCCACGCTCTGCAAGACCCCTGCAGCCGCGCTTTGTCCCGCAACCCTGCCCCCAGCTAGTGCAGCCACCCTAGCGCTCCAAATCCCAGGCGCGCCTCGGTTTTCCAGGCCACTCCCCCGTCCAGCCGGTGTGCTTTCCAAATACCTACTCGACGCCTAGACCACTCTGAGGCCTTTGCGCTGCTAGGCGTCCGCTGCCGCACGCAAACCGCCCCACTCTTGCCCCCTAAGGTTTATACTATTCTGGAAGATGTCTTTGAACTGTAATTGAAACTCAGGTTTTGAATTAAGGGCTTCATTTACAACTAACTGCGTGATTTGAAGCAAGTTTCTTAACCTCAGTTTCCTTATCGGCAAAATGGGAGAAATGTTACCCATACAAATGCGTGACAGCGAGTTTTAAAGAAGATGCATGTATGTATAAGCTGCTTGGCACAAAGTCCTGGTGGTTAGCATTATTATTACCATATGGCCAGGACTGTAGCCGCACTAAAAGTGAGGTGGCCTTTTTCCGACCAGGAGTGAACCCCCTGCGGGGCCCAGGGCCACAACTCACAAATAGTGGTGAGCCCAGGCCACCGGCTAGGCCTGAAGGGAAGACAGAGGAGTCGAGGGGCAGCCAAGCAAGCGAATCGCTCAGCCTTCCGTCTTTGCAAATGAATAGGGCTCTGTCTACGGCTTCCGCCATTCCTGCGCCAGGTCTGCAACGCCTAAGGCTTAAACCTGGCGCGGCGGTAAATTTAGCCTGAAGGCAGCGCCTCCTAAGGGGCGGGGATGTCTCCTTGGAGGAAGGAAAGGGAACTGGGTAAGAAAATGGAGTTGCCTTTAGGAAGAAGAACCAGGGAGAGGAAACCTTCGGGGCCGCTGGCTGACCACTGACAAAAAGAAATCGGACGCAAAAAAAAAAAAAAAAAGGCTCCCCAGAAATTGGGCCACCGTGGGAGCCGCGAGACAGACTTCCCATCTGGGAAGGGCTGCCTACGGGTAATTGGGTTTGCTCGAGTTGCCTCTATAATTAATAAGTGATTTGACTTGGAGATTGGAAATAGTCGTTGAAAGGAAGCCGCGGGCGTAGGGGTGCGAGGGCCGCGAGCCTCCCTCCGAAATCCACTGACCGCGGAGGAGGACGGTTTAAGGAACACGAGGAATGTGATAATATTGGCATCTAACCTTCCAGTGTTTGAGTAATTCGTTGCTTAGCTACTTTGGATAGGCCATTATTTTGCAAACTGGAAACATTTGCAAGTGGTGATATTTTGCTCCTGCCTGACGCAGGGGCTGCAAACCTACCCCGGCTCTGCTGAACTCTTCGAAATATATATGCATAAATTGTTCCTAATGAGACCATCTGTTTTTTATGGCCCCTCTGGAAGCAGGAGGAACCCGAAGACTGCTCTGTCTTGCAGAAATCTGTGGCCAGGCAGGCCCGGGAAATAAATAGGGAAGATTAGAAGGGTGTGCGTGATTTAACAATATGCAGGCAGAGGGGTTCGGTGGTCGAGGGGGTTCCCTTTTAGGGGAACTCTGGGCTGCTAGGGGCATGAGGGTTCCAGCCACTGGGCCTCCTAGAAGGCCCAGGGATTGTGCAGGATTTCACAGCACACACGAACCTCTCTCTTCCATGCCTGGAACATCGCCAGAGCCACCACGCAAAACTACGAGCCTGCTGCTGCTCCGGAGGCCCAGTACATGTACCCTGCGGTGGGTGGCCCCCGGCGTCGCCCTCTAGCCAGGACCTCCCCACTTGCAGAGGTGAAGGGAGTCCTGCCAGGGGCACAGAGCCTGAGAACTAGCCTCACTCCACCCCACCCCCGGGCGGGAGCGCGGCGTTCACCCGGGGCCTGTCCCAGAGGCTGAGCTCTCTGCCCGGCGCGCGTCTGGCAGGCCCAGCGGCGCGGCCTGAGCCGGCACCGAGGGTGGCAGGGCAAACACTTTTTACATTACCCGGTGGCTGTTAATTGGGGCAGTGCAAAAGACGCCGAGCCTACCCCCTTTGTGGCGGGGGGGTCAGGAGTGGGCAGTGGGGGCTGCTTAATAATAGAGGGGCTGCCCTGGGGAGCCTCAGATATCGGTAACCCCCATGATTAATTCATAACTCTCCACTGCGCCTGGCACCGTCTCGGGTCTTTAATCGGTTCTGAATGTCAGCGAGGCTTCCCCGACAGGCTGAGCGCAGCCTTTTGAATGTGTTGAAAGTCGCTGCGCGCACACCAGGAGACAAAGTTGCCATCTGCTCCGGGGACCACAGCAACTGGGCGCTGGGAGGGGCCTTCCTCCCGCGGCTCCGGCTGCCCCGGGCGGCCTCCTCTTCCCGGCCAGCCCCAATCCAGCCCCAAAGCCAACATCCCCGCCCCCGCCCAGGGCGCTCGCCTGGTGGAAAACTCGGGCTCGCTGCGAAGTACAGCGCTGCGCCGGGGAGCGCGGGGAACGTCGCGATCACCCAGACCCAGGCCTATGCTAATGAGATTATGAACCGGGGTTGTTTGCGTGCGCGGACGTGGATGCAGATAAAGTGTGCAGACGGGGATGACTTAGAGGGGGGAGGGGAAGCCCCGGGAGAACAAAGCTCCCGGCCGTCGGCCTCCAAAGAGTCGCTGAAGTGACCGCCACTAGCTCGTGCACAGGCGGAAGCCGGGGGAGGAGGGGAGTGAGGCCGGGCCTAAAGTGCCCTCACGGGTTTGGAGAACGTGGAGATGACAAGGCAGCGGGGAGGCTGATCCCGTAGCTAAATGTTTGGCCCTTCGGCTATTTTTTAAGGAAATGGATCTCTAGAAGGGGAAAGGAGGGTATCGCCCCCGGGAGAGGTAGGCGGGAGAAGCCCTGTCCCCCTTCTCCCCCTCCCCCTCATCCAGCAGAGGGTGTGTGGTGACCGACCTTCCCGCTCCGGACCGAGAAGGGAACGGAGCCGCAGGGGACGGACCGCAGGCCCGAGCTGGCTGAGGGCGTCTCGCCGCTGCGGGCCTGGGCTTCCGCACTCCCCGGCTCTGCGCGTCGCCGCTCGCGGCAGCGCCTCTCCTTCCAAATGTAATTCCACACTCCCGCGAGCGCTGGGGCTGCGGAATCATTTGAGGGAGTTGGAACTGCATCAGATGAGCACGCCGGGAGGTGAGATCGGGTAGAAAATAGGCGAAACTTTGAGTTGTGCGCCGCCGAGCCCCCCCAACACACACACCCACACACGCATAATTTCCCCTCCTCCTTCCCAGCCGCCACCTCCCCCACCCTCTCGATTCTTCAAGGTTTGCAGCCCAGCCCTGTCATATGGTTTTGTTTCTGTGCTGCTGCTTTTTTTCAGACACGAAAATTGGACACGTGGAGAATTAGCCCGACTGGAGAAGCGCTGGGTGCAGACTCAAACAATGGTTTCCAGCAGCGAAGCAAAGGCAGCACCTTCCCCACCTCATCCCCAAATGGCAGTGGCCTCGATGTCCAGTGGGCACAGCCCAGCACTGCCCACTCCCTCCCCCCACAGCCTGGGAAGGGACCAGCGGGGGCTGCATTTTCTGCAGCCCCTTCCCCAGATGCACACCGTAGGGTGGGCCTGGACTGCTGGCTCTGAGATCATTGTGCCTGGGGTCTTTGGGGACTTCCAAGTAAAGGGCCTGCTGTTTTTCCCTGGGTAGGTGCAGTCTCAAAGATGCCACCCCAAATATTAATGTTTAAAGACCCAACAGGGGAGTAACAGCTTAGTGGTAGAGCCCGTGCTTAGCATGCACGAGGTCCTGGGTTCAATCCCTCCGTTTAAAAAAAAAAAAGCAAGCTCCAGGCTCTCTATCCTTTGGCAATTCGGGCCTCGCAAAGCTGGTTTCCTCTTACAGGCTCCCGTCAGAGCTGCTGGGGCTGTGGCAACGCCGGCAGCTCCCTGTGCAGCCCTGGGTCTCCCCGCAACGCTGGGAGCTGTGAATCTGCCTTCTCTTCCCTTCCTGCAAAGGTCAAGCCATCTCCTTCTCTCGCACGGCCACAGTTCCATTCTGGCCTGCAGAGCTGGTACACTGCAGCTGGGATATGGGGATGGGGTGGGCAGCCATGCAGGCCAGAAGTCAGCCCCCCAAATGAGGGGGAAAGGGACCAAAGGGTGTGGGATTCGAGAAGAGAAACACTGCAGGCAAACCCCAGAGAGCAGTCGAGGATTTGCAGCCAGAGAGAGACTCAAGAAAGGGAGAGAAAACCAGGCAGAGGCTGTTAGGCTGTTAGGGGAAGAGTGGGCCTTTATTCCAAGGACTGCGCTAGGGGCCGGCCAGGAAAAGAAGCCCCGGGGGTCTGTCTTGTGTCCTGTGCACTTCCTAGGGCCCAAGCACCTCCGGTTAGGCTGTGATTCACTCTAAGGGGGAGTCAGAAGCAAGCAAACAGGCTAAGACTTCGAACTCAGTGGCCACAGGAGATCGAGTCAGCTGTGGCCCCCCCCTAAAGTACCCCAGAGAGGCCTTTCTGCCACCCCAACCCCAGAGAGGCTACTGAGTTCTGTAAGCAGCAGGGGAGGTGACCGCAACACCTCACTGTGGAGAAAAATGAGAGGAAATGCCATTAAACCTACTTCCTCTAAAGAGCGCCACCCCCAGTTTTCTCTGTACTGCACCTAAAAAGTCAGGAGAGAGAACTCGTTAACTTTGGTTTGGTTTAACATTGCCAGCTTCAAGTCAACCATAGCCCCCCTACCCCAAAGGTTTTGTGAAATAGTTCACCTAGCTCAGACAATTTCCTGCAGTCCCTAACCGGACCACCCCGCTTACTAAGGAGCTGCCAAAAACCAAGCTTGACTATAGGCTAGCAACCAGAGGCCTTCCAGCCGCCTGGCTGGCCTGTACCCTCCACTCAGGAGTCTGGACAAGGCCCTTCACAGAATCCAGACAGACCAAGACCTGGATAACCCGGAAAGTCCAAAACCCTAAGGACGGAGCCCAGAAAAAGGAGTTAAAGAGGCTTTTCTCACGAAACTGGTGTTTGTGTGAATTTCTGTCCTGTCCCCCGCCCCGTCCTCCATGAAATCTGTACAATGGGCATGCGGATGTCTCACCTTCCCGAGGTGCTATACATTTTGAGGAGTGGCGCTACGGGAGAGAATGACCCCCTGTGTGACCCCTAGTGCCCTCCACTTCCACCCGCCCCCTTCCCTGTTTTCCTCTGCATCATCTCACTAGGGAACACAGCAAACGGGAGTGGGATCCTTCGACTGCGCTGAGCCTCAGCCCCTTCCAAACGTGAGGCTCACGGGGAGAACTGCTCTGCCCAGTTTCCACTCCCGCCTCCAGAATAACGAGCCGAAAACATGTGTACTGTAAATAAAGCCTGTCTAAATAAAGAACTCGGGTGAAGGCTGCCGAGAAAACACTCGGCATCGCTCTGTGTTCAGAGCGTGAGTCAGCTTCCCAGCTCCCGGGAACAATGGGGACCTTGCCAAGGGTCCCCTTCTGTCGACCCCTGACGGCCCCCAGGCCCATTTAGGTGGCAGAGGCGCCGGCCCATTGGGACTTTCGGCCTCGAAGTTCGGGAGAGGGAGGGGCGCTGGCAGCGGGAGGTTGGGGTCCAGCCCCCGGATTAGCGCCGCCGGGAATCCCTCTACCCGCAGCTGCCGCGGAGGGGTTGAGGGTTAAACAAACACGGAGCAGAGGAGCGAGCCTGGGGCGCTGTGGGGCTGCGGTCTGCGCGGCACGGAGACGGGAAGGGAGGGGATGCTGGGGGTGCTCGCTACGGAGCCTCCCGGAGGAGAGACGCCCCCTCCCCGTTCCCAAGCCAGGCTCTCGCCCACTCCGCCGGCCGCCTCTCCTCCGCGGCCTCCCAAGTCTTAGCGGAAACGAACGTAGCAGCTGCCAGAGTCACCCCACTGCTTTTGGAGTCCCCATAGGCCCAAACACGTATACTACCCCACACGCACACGTGTGCTGGGGACTCCAGGAAGCCAGGCCCCAGAGTTCCCAGTGAGGGCGCCAAGGCCGAGAGAAACGGCGCCCCTTTGGTGGAGGGCCGTGTGGGGACCCGTGGTGGCCCCCACGCTAGTCTTCTGTCTCGTCCTCTGGGCTCCGCTGCGGAGCGGCGCAGCCCCCAGCAGGGTTCCGACTGGAGCGCTGGCCTCAGCTCTGGCGTGGGCGGGTGGTTTCCCCGCGCCGCGTGACCTTGAGGGTCAGCGATCCACCCGGCAGGCCCGCGGTTTCCGGAGTGGCGCGGCCAGCCCTTCCTCCTCGCCTCTCCGGCCAAGGCCGCCCCCGACCGCCCAGCCTCGTCGCGCTCAGCCGGCCGGCTCCCGGCCCCGGGCGGGGGAGCTGGTCTGAAAGCATCGAGGGCCTCACCCACACCCTGCGGACACGCGCCCCGCCGGGGCCGGTGTTGGCGCTCCAGCAGCCTGACATTGCCAAATCGTCGCTGGGCAGGGTTGGGGGCGAGGCTTTGGGAACCGGGTTTGAGCTCGAGAAGGCGAGGAAAACAAGTGAAACGGGAGGGGCGGGGTGGGGTGACGGCTCATAAATCACCCAGCCCCACCCTCCGGCCACTCCGCAGAGGCGCCCCAACCCCGCTGGGGATAGAGGGTCACTCGGCCACTCCTGGCCGACCTCTGAGCTCTCCCGGAGCCAGCGCCCCACCCTGGGCTCAGGCCGCGCTAGGACCAGCTCCCAGCCCCGATCGTAAACCACCCGCCCGATTCGGCGGGAAGCCACCCTTGGACGCAGCGCGCATCCGCCCAAGGGGAAGTTTATTTATAGCTTGTAAACGTAAAGGAAACCAGACCGCGCTGGCTCGCCGCGCTCGGGCTCCTACGCTCCCCACCTGCCCACCAGGGAGGGCGCGGCGGGAGGCGAGTGGGGCGTCTCGTTTCTTTCCCTCCTCCCCATCCCTACCCCCGCTCCGCTCCCGAGGGAGAAAGGGTAGGGTTCTAAGGGGCTGGCAAGCCTTAAATTCCTCTCGAGGCGCCTATCCAGTGCCGTGAAGGCCGGAGATGGGGGAGGACAGGGCTCAGGCACCGGCCTAGAGAGGGTGGGGGCGGCCGAGCTGTCCCACTTGGCATGCACCGGGGGGCAGGCCCGTCAGTGCGGAGCGGGATTCCGCAGCTCCCGCTCTGTGCCCGGGGAAGTCCTGGAGAGCCCGGGATGGGGGCGCTCCGGGAGCCTCTCCTTGGAAGGCGGGACGCTTCCCCGGTTCCTCCTGAGCACGTGTCCTCGGCAGAGCAGGCAAGCGCTGCGCGCCTGGGGCTGCGATCCGCGGGTGACAGCGGCTGAGAGCGCTCCCTCCCCAACCCCCACCCCCGCCGTCGCCGCCTCTCCTGGGGGAGCTCCAGGCTCCCGGGTGCGCTCGGGGCAGGCCCGAGGAGCCGGAGAAAAGGAAAAGTGCCGGGGAGGAGATTAGGGAGAAAAGACATTAAAAAGCCCAGCCCTGAATAGACAAGCAGCCGAGCTGAAAAAGACGCCTGCCAGCCCCTCTTCCCCTAACCCCCGACTCCCAGCCCTAGCGGCCTCTACCAGTCGCGGCGGTGCGCACCCACTCACTCCCGGCCTCGGCCCGGGAGAATTCCTGTGTGTGTGTCTGTGTGTGTTTGTGCGTGTGTGTATGTGTGTGTCTGTGTGCGCGCGCGCGAGCGCCGGGCGGGCAGTTGCGAAACGGGCTCTTGGCTGCAGCGCGGCATAATGGAGGTGGCTGGAACAATGCGCGCTTTGTGCGCGCAGGGAGTTGTTTTCCACCCGCCTCGCCCCCCTCGCTCGGGCCGTATGGCACTTTAATCCCCACCACGGCTCGGCACAAATGCACTTGTGTCCTGCGGGTCACCGGGGGCCGTGCGGCTGGAGCCGACCCCCTCCATCAGCGGACCCCATCGCCGGCTGTCCCGTCTTTCTTCTTTTGCACCGACACCCCCCCCAACCCCGACTGCCACTACTTCAATTCCCGGCGTGGGCCAGTGAGCCGGCTTGGAAGCTTCCGGGCCCGCGAACCACTTTTTTTTTTTTTTCCGTGGAGACGGCGCATCCCTCCCTCCACTTCGCGAGCTCACACAAACACACCCGGGCCGACCGCAGGCCCCACACTCGCCGCCCTCCCTCTCCCTGTCTCGGCCCGCCCGCCCCCGCCCCGTGCTCCGGACTCCTGCGAACAATAGTAAATGTCAACAGATTCCGCGCGGCGAGTGTCTGACTCGGCCGAGATAAGGGTGCGCGGTTGGCCCCGCGCTCCGTGCCGCCGCGGGGGGAGCCCGCCCTGACCCCAGCAGGAAAAAACCGGCTGTGACGAAACCCGTGCCGGAGCGGGGGTGGGTAGGAGGGGAGGCCACCAGTCCCAGCCCGGGGTGGGGGTGGGGGGTGTCTAGCCGGGAGCCCAGGCCCCGCCCCGCCCCCACCCGGCTGAACTCGCTGCTAATGCCGGGCCGGTGGGCACGGTGAAAGCGGCCGGGTCGACGTGGCGCTCCGGCCTGCTTTCAGATCACGATTCCAATGCCCTGCGGTTGCCGGAAAAACGCTGATCCGGGTCAGGATGCAGGCAGTTTTCCACCTACTGGGAGCCGGTACCCGAAAGACGCGAAAGATTCGATTGCTTGTCTCCGGAAGCTCATTAAAATATTTTTTAAGCGCGCACACACTCTCACAGATCCTCCTCCTGGATCATCCGCAACCCACCACCCAACCGAGTTAAAATTCACAAATTGATTCTCACGCATTGGTATTAATGGGTTGTTCCTCTTAAATTGTTGCCAACTTTGCTAATGGATTATTATTTAAATGATTTCTTTTTTATAAAGTACGTGTTGTTTTATAGATGCGTATTTACTTAAAGAAATCAACTGCATCTATTAACATATTAAAGAGAGAATAAAGCATCGGGGCCGGTGTAATGTACTGTTCAGCCTTACTTTGGGTGCTTGCGAAGATAGGAAAATCTTATTTGTTTAATAATAAGTCATCATGAATATGCAAATGACATCGGTGCAGTACCTCACTTCTGTCACTATTAATGAGTTGCAAATTAATGTGACAACAAAAGGAAAATCTATTTAGTGGAGGAACTCGGGTTCCTACCTGGGGAGATCACAAGCAAGCTCCGGAAAGGACAGGAATGGGGATGGACACTTCCTCATCCAGTCTTTTCCTGGAGGCCACTATTGTTTGGTCTCAGGGACCTGCTTTGTCAGGAGCCCCTTAAAATTCCTGCTCCAGGCCTAAGGAAGAAAGGCTGTTCCAGGGTAATTAGGGCCAAGTGTGATTAATGGAAATCAGCCCACAGTTTGAAGTAAAGCAGTTGGTGAAGCAGATTTGGGGGGGGGATCTCCCCCAGCCAGCTTAAAGATTCCCCAAAGCCTTTTTGGCCTCTGTTGCCTTGGACAGAGTTAGGACTGTAAGTAACCAATCAAGCCTCACAGGCCTGACCACAGGTATTAAGACAGCACCCTATGCGCTTTGCATTTTACGAGGTGACTCGGCTGATGGGAGGTTTAAGAACAGATCAGCTCACTTTCCTGCCGACCTACTTCCCAGAGGTTACAGACTGAAATCTGGTTGTCTTCCATTGGAGACTTTGCTCTTTTCTGGCCTACACATCAGAGCCTGGTTTTATTCCATCAATGGATGCTGAAGAGAATATTTCTAATCCAGTTAAGTTTGGCAATGTCTCTGAGAAAAAAATAAATGCTGAGCTGCCCAGAACCATGGGCTAACAGTTCAGGTGCCTGGGTAGTATTTCAAGAAGCTGTTTGACTAGGGAAGCTTCTGGGCAGATGCAAATATTCTATATTTAACCTGACTGATGACTATGTGGTTATTTACAAATGTAAAAATTCATCAGGCTGCACATTTAAGATTTGTATGCTTTACTATGTGTGAGTTATATCTTGTTCTGTGTGCCTATTACTGTGTAAAGCCACCTCAAAGCTTGGTGGTGTAAACAACAATAATCATTTATTTTGTTCAAGAATCTGCTATCTGGGCAGAGCTTGGCAGAAACGGCTCACCTCTGCTCCACACTGCATCAGCTGGGGCAACTCAACTGAGATTCAAGGCTCCATTTTCAAGACAGCTCACACACATGGTTGGCAAGTTGGGGCTGGCTCTGATTCTTCTCCATGTGGGCATCTCCAGAGGCTGGCTTGGGCTTCCTCACAGCATGGTGGCTGGGTGCCAAGAGTGAGCACCCAAGACAGCGGGGAAACGGAAACTGCTAGTTACTTAAGGAGACTAAGCCTGGAAACAAGCAGTGTCAGTTCCGCCATATTCTGTTGGTCGAGCAGTTACAGAGCCCAGATTCAAGGGGGAAGAGGATATCAACCCCTCCCTCTTATCTCTCAATGGGAAGTGTGTCAAAGAATCTTGGAGCTCTGTTTTAAAACTGCCATATGCTCTTTCTCTTCCGGTCCCAGGCGATTCAGGATCTCCCCGGTCCAGTGCAAACATGGCCGAGTCGAAGAACCGCACCACACACAGCCAGTCCTGAAAATGGCACAGAAACGGCATCAAAAAGCCCCGCTCAGATCACAGCGATATGATCTCTTAAGAGGGTGGACCCCAAGTTCCTGAGCTACATGCGCTTTGCCGAGAAGCACAACAAGAAGGGCCTGAAGGAGATGCAGGCCAACAACGCCACGGCCACGAGTGCACGTGCCGAGGCTGTCACGGCTCTCATAAAGCCCAAGGAGGTCGAGCCCAAGATCCCAAAGGGCAACCAACAGCCGCAGGCTCAGTCGACTTGCCTACATTGCTCACCCCAAGCTCGGGAAACATGCTCGTGCCCGCATCACCAAGGGTCTCAGGCTCTGCCAGCCGAAGGACAAGGACAAGGACAAGGCTCAGACCAAGGCCACAGCTTCAGCTGCAGCTCCCGCTCTGGCTCTGGCTCAGGCTCTGGCTCAGGCTCCCAAAGGTGCCCAGGCCCCCACAAAGGCTCCAGAGTAGAGACCTTCATCTGTTGATGTGAGGATAGAAGGACTGGTGTGACCCCTGGGCTGCTGTCTGCACGGGGCTCATGTCCTCCTGTGCTGTTTGTACAAATAAACCTGAGGCAGGATCTATCAGTCAAAAAAAAAAAAAAAAAAAAACCACCTGCCATCTATCTCATTTTAAATGAAAATCGAACACATGACATCATTTTTTGCTTCATGTCCTCCCCCTCCTTTGCCGCCTTCTACATCTCTTTCCTCCAGACCATCAGTGGGAATTATTTGATATCCCAGTAAATTCATGTGGCTGTATATAGAAAAGACCATTAAAATTGGGGTTTTAGTTACTATTGATTTATTTAAGTTCCAGATTTTTTACATTTAGAGTTTCACAAGGCTTTCACTTCCATTTATTAACCCTGTTTTTTTAAGTTGGAATCATAAAGCTAATCTGCCAAATTCTTTACTGCCCCCAAGTTTTCATAAACACTACAAATTAAATCACAGGCATAGATTGTTCCTGAACTTAACACCAAAATATCACTACAGTATGCTTGATTGATTTCATCTTCTCCGTCCGTATTCAATTCTCAACCTTCCCAAGGTTAAGAGGACACCCTCTGAGGAGGGTGTTTTGCCAACTCAAGACAGTTGAGGTTATTTGATACAAGAGAAAGTTTAAGGCTTTGGAATAAGCATGAGAGATTACTGGCTATTCTTTCTTTCGATGGAATGCTGGAGCCTGAGGGTGGGGGTATCTTCCGAACCTACCGCGATATGAACCATTGTCTTTGCCAGGCTATTTTACAACTCTATAAGATGCTGAGAACTCGTAGCACTGTGAGGACTTCTTGCCTATAGATAAGCAAATAACTTCTCTCTGGGGAAGTGACAACCCCTACCCCCACCCCAAAAGCCAGTTTGGGGTCCATTTGCAAATTTATTTCAATGTTCCCCTTCTACAGATGTTTCTGTTCTTGGGATTCTCCTTTGAACCAGTTATATCTCACCCGTTCCCTCATTTAATTAATGACCTATATACAACCTTTGACATGTGTTCACTTTATATTTGTATGAGAGTCATGATTTTGCCTTCTTTTGAGGTTTATTCTTTGACGTTGGTCAACGGTTCATCACACTATTCAGATTAACATTTGTGGCTGGGTAGAAATTGTTTTTTGTTTTGTTTTGTTTAATGGAGGTACGGGGGATTGAACCCAGGACCTCATGCATGCTAAGCATGCACTCTACCCACCCCTGCCCCCATCACTGGGTAGAAATTGGAGGCCAGGACATGGGCCCTACAGAACTCCAGGGAGAATTTGCTTACACCCCAGATGGACCACCAGAGCCCTTCTTAATCCTGTTTATAGTTGCTATGACAACTGATGATCCAAGGCCATCCCCTTCAGGTAGAATTTTTTTTCTTAATCTCAGGTTCCCAGTTCAAGGTAAATCCTACCCTGATTCTTTTCTAACCTCTGGTCTCTCTGCCCTGTCATCTGAAGGAGAGGGAAATATGTGGCTACCACCCATGTTGCCTCAACACTTGATTGGATTCAATTAACCTATTTACCACCTGTGGTGGTTTTTAAATATGTCCACAAATTCTTTGATTCTCCTCCCTTCAAAAGGTGGAGCCTGATTTTCCTTCCCTTGGTCGTGGGTGGTGCTTAGTGACATCTCTAATGAATAGAATGTGACCGTGTGTGACATCCATGATTAGGGTAGAAAAGGCATTGTGGCTTCCTCACTGCTATCTGGGGAAGCCAGCTGCCATGTTGTGGGTATCTCGCAACCCTACAGGGTAAGCCAAGTGTCGAAGAACTGAGGTCTCCTGCCAACAGCCATGTGAATGAGCCGTATTAGAAAGAGGTCTTGTAGCCCCAGTGGACCCTTCAGACCCATAGCTTGACTACAGCCTCATGAGGGTCCCTGACTCCTGAATTCCTGACATACAGAAACTGTGAGATAATAGATGTTTTGTTACAGAAATAGGTTACAGACATAGTAAACAATCTTATGGTTACTGGGGAAAGGGGGTGGAAAGGGATAAATTTGGGAGTTTGAGATTTGCAAATGTTAGCTACTATATATAAAAACAGATTAAAAAACAAATTTCTTCTGTATACCACAGGGAACTATATTCAATATCTTGCAATAACCTTTAATGAAAAAGAGTATGAAAATGAATATATGTATGTATATGCATGACTGGGACATTGTGCTGTACACCAGAAATTGACACATTGTAACTGATTGTACTTCAGTAAAAAAAATAATAAATTTTAAAAAATGTTTTGTCATTGCAAGCCACTAAATTGTGGGGTGATTTGTTACACAGCAATAGATAACCAGTACATGAGTCAACCTTATGTTTGGCATAGCTGTAAACCATTCTAATAACACTAAACACATTTCTCTTTTGCCTAGGCGGTAGATGTGCCTCTTTCAACCCCCAAAGCAAGATACCCACCCAACTCTCAACCTTAAGAACCACGTTCTAAAAACCATGAAGAATAACCTAAATCACATTTTAGAGAGTGAGAGAAAAGAGTGAATTAAATATATGGCAAATTAATGTTTCCAGCAATAACAGTGATGATAAACTAACAGAAGCAGTAAAACCGTTTGAAAGAGTTCTTTTGATCACTTTGCTGTTGAAAGTCATCTTTGTAAGAATTCATTATCATTTTAACTTACAGAGAGGAACCATTCTTGGAGACGGTGTCAAAACGAAACAAAACTCACACTCATACCCTACAAGAAGCCACCAAAAGTGTGAAAAGCTAATCTGAGGTGATTCAGTTCTGGAGGAGTGAATCTCCTATAGGTATGCCCCGAAGTGCTACTTAAAGATAAAATAACTTCCTTTCTCTGCACACGGTATTTTTCAACAACTAAAAAGATAAAACATTTGGAGTGTGACCCAAATGACTCAGACAGCTTCCTGTCCCAGGAACAGGGACTTCCTAGTGTAGCTAAGACTCCTCCTAGAAAAGAGTATATAGACCATCACATAGTCAAATTACTTAGTCCCGTGGTTTTCCATGAGTTTCGATGGGAAAAAGGAAGCTGTGTGTGTCTGTCTAACATTATTCCAGAAAGGATTTGATAAATTTTTAATAAAAATGTAATAAAATGATAGAAAAATATAAATAGTAAATAAGAGAATGTGGGAGAATCTCAGAAGGATGAGATAATACAAAGGCCACAGGAGAAATATTTCTCGTCTAGCAATTCGTCCACATTCAGTATTCACTCACTGGAATAATATTTCTTGAATGGCTACTGGAAGTTAGATGATGGTGATAGTAAAATATGTAAGACACAGCTCACTGTTAAAGATGCTTACAGTCTAATAGAGGGAAATAGATAGATACAAATTATAGTGATTTGCGGTAAAATGTTGCAGTTGTTTTAACATGTCTTTGTAGGTTACTAGGAGTATATTCCACCAGAATTGTGTACCCATGTTCATCAAAAGACAGGGGTCACTGCAGTGCTGTTGGTAATGACCCCCAACTGAAAACTACCCAAACGCCCATCAACGGCAGAATGGGGAATGAAACTGTGGTGTCGTGACACAACGGAATACTATACAGCAGTGAAAACAAACAATCTACAATTGCACATAACAATATGGAGTGATCTCATAAACATAATATTGAGTGGGAGAAGCCAGACATAAAAAAAAAAAAAACTGTTGGGGGAGGGTATAGCTCAGCAGTAGAGCACATGCTTAGCATGCACGAGGTCTTGGGTTCAATCCCCAGTACCTCCATTAAATAAATAAATAAACCTAATTACCTCCACCCCCCCAAAAAAAAAGAGTTAAAAAAAAAAAGAAAGTAGATTAAAAAGAACTGTGTGATTCCACAGATCTGAAGTTTAAAAGCCACACTAGTCTTTGTAGTGACAAGCCTGGACAATAGTTACCCTCTGGGAGGAGGCACAGGGGGACAGCTGGGGGACTGGGAAAGTTCTGTTCCTTATTTGGGGTGCTGCTTACCCACAAGTGCAACAAGTTGCGTCAGTCTGTGAAAATTCATTGAGCAATACATTTATGGTACAAGCACTTTTCTGTATGTGTGCAGTCCTTCAATAAACTGTAAGGAAAAAAACCCACCCCTTGAGAGAGTGCGTGTGTAGGCCAATGAGGAAGGCGTGGTTAGTTAGTCTTAGGGTTAATCTTAGGGTGGGGAGCTTAGGAAAACTTCCTGGAGGAGGTGATGCTGGCCCTGTCTTCACAGGTAAATCCACCTTAGCCTTGGGGATGAATTCAGGGCAGTATCAGGAGAGGGCAGAAATGCAAAAGCAAAACACAGAGAGAAAAAAGAACCTCCTACACTGTTGGTGGGAATGTAAATTGGTGCAGCCACTATGGAGGACAGTATGGAGTTTCCCTAAAAAACTAAAAATAGAGTTACCATATAACCCAGGAATCCCACTCCTGAGCATATTTCCGGAGAAAACTCTAATTCAAAAAGACACTTGCACCCCAATGTTCATAGCAGCACTATTTACAATAGCCAAGACATGGAGACAGCCTACATGTCCATCGACAGATGACTGGATAAGAAAGATGTGGTATATTTATACAATGGAATACTACTCAGCCATAAAATAGAATAAAATAATGCATTTGCAGAAACATGGATGGACCTAGAGATTATCATATTAAGTGAAGTCAGAGAAAGACAAATATCATATGCTGTCATTTATATATAGAATCTAAAAAAAGATACAAATTTTATTTTCAAACCAGAAATAGATTCACAGACATAGAAAACAAACTACGGTTACCAAAGGGGAAAGGGCAAAGGGATGGACAAATTAAGAGTTTGAGATTAATAGATACAAACTACTATATATAAAATAGATAAACAGCAAGGTCCTACTGTATAGCACAGGGAACTATATTCAATATCTTGTAATAACCTATAATGGAAATGAATCTGAAAAATAATATATATGTATATATAACTGAATCACTTCGTTGCACACCTGAAATTAACATTATAAATCAACTACACTTCAATAAAAAATAAAATTAAAAAAAAATACAAATAAATAAAAAACCCAGAGAGGCTGGAACCAGCCTGAGCGCTGGGTGACGTTAAGAGAAATGTCACAAATAACAGTGGCCAGGAGAGAGGGGCCTGCTTCTGGCATGTCTTTGTTTGAGAAGCTTTTATCCCCCTCACTTACCAGTGCAGGCTTGGGAGCTGGAGCTGGAAAGGACAGGATTACATTTATGTTCTAGAAAACTCTCTCAGGCAGCAGCGCAGTGGATGGGTGGCGCCGGGAAGGACGGAGAGAATTGGCTGCATGGTCCAGGCCAGGGGTATGGGCTCCCGAGCCGCTGGGTTCTGGAGACGGAGAGGAACAGAGAACACTAGGAGACAGCGAGAGATGCTGTAGGAGAAAAATGAGAAAGAACATCAGAGAGCGAGGAGAAGAATGAAAGGAGGGGTATTTTTAAAGCTTCCGGTAAAACACATTTAAAAATACAGTCTGCTCAGCTGTCTATAAAAGCTGTTTCACTGAATTCTTAAGAAGGACAGAATCAGTCATCAAAGAGATGCCCCGATTTCTCTCTAAAATAGGGCTTCTTAACTTGGGTTCAGTAGATAGAATTGTCAGGACTTGTGAACTTGGATGGGAAATCTTTTTATTTTTCTTTTCATTAACCTGTAACTGAAATTTAGCATTTCTTCCAGCCCTGCGAGTAGGTGACCATCATCGTTGTGTTAGCGGTACATGTGACTTGGTTGCTAATCACAGGTCTTTCCGTATCATAGTACAGTGCCTGTCAATATCTCAATGTATTGATCACACTCATCACTGTTTTGAAATTATGGTATTTGTTAAGCCCGCTGTTAGGTCTTATTATTTAATTCATAATTAAATAGTCCCATCCATTAGTGTTCTGGTAATCTATGCTATGTAACAAATTGCCTCAAAAGGTAATGGCTGAAAACAGCAACAATCATTTCTTTTGCTCTTGAACCTACAATCTGGGCAGGGCTGGGCGGGCTGTCCCTGCTTCCGGCAATGTCAGAGGCCTCGGACTGGATGATCCCAATGACTGGGAGCTCCTTTGGGCATCTCTGTCTCTCTGTCCCTCTGTTAAGTGGGCTGCCTCTGGGTAGTGAGACTTCTTACGTGGTGTCCCACAGCTCCAGAAAGACTGCTCCGGGGAATAAGGGAGGAACTTGCCAGGCAGCTTCAGATCCAGCCTTAGGAATTCCAGAATGTCAAGTGGACGAAATGGGTGAAGGGGATCAAAAGGTACAAACTTCCAGTTATAAGATAAATAAGCTCCGGGGCTCTAAGGTACAGCATGGTGACTATAGTTAATAACACTGTATTGCATATTTGCAAGTTGCTAGGAAAGTAAATCTTAAAAGTTTTCATCACAAGAAAAAGAAATGTTGTAACTCTGTATGGTGATGGAGGGTAACTAGACTTAGTGTGGTGATCATTTTGCAATATATGCTAGTATCGAATCATTACGTTGTACGCCTGAAACTAATGTTGTATGTTCATCGTACATCAATGAGAAAAAGGAAGTTCCAGAATGTCGCTTCTGCCACGTTTTACTGGTCAAGCAAATCTCTTACTAAGGTCAGGCTAGGTACAAGGGGAGGGGACATAGACCCCACCTCTCAACAGGGTAAGTGTCAAAACATTTGTGGCCACAATGACTTTATCACAAATTTGTGGGGTTTTGGTATTTTGATAGCATATTTCAACATACAGAGCATGCTAAGCATGTGCTCTACCACTGAGCTATTCCCACCCCCAGGATGTATTTTTAAAACCATCATAGTTACCTTTATTATTTAGAAGAATTTATTATTAAAAAAACATATGAGTTGAAATTGTATTGCCTTTCCCACTGTCATAGTCCAAAGCTACTTTATTAAACTTCCCACAAATCTTTGACATTAGTGATTTCGCTGGCACTACTCACTGAGTAGTGCGACCCTGCCTTTTCTGTGTGGAAATTTCATCCAAAGTTACAAGCACACATTGTCCACCCAGTAGGCTCTCTCTTTTATGCCTTCTTTCTGTGTGCATTTGTGGCCTCCACAACGAACCACTGACTGTATTGTATTTGAAAGCAGGCATTCAAGGGCTTGACCACAACAACGCCCACTATTTGTGTTGTAACCAGGAATAATGACTAAATCTTGATTAACTTTCTTTGTCTCTGCAGTGAGCTGAATGTTCGTGTCCCCCCAAAATTTGTTATGTTGAATCCTAACCCCCCAAGGTAACAACATCAGGAGATAGGGTTTGGGGGAGGTGATTAGGTCATGAGGGTGGAGCCCTCATGAATGGGATTAGTGCACTTATAAAAGGGACCCCAGAGAGCTTGCCAATCCTTTCCACCATGTGAGGGCACAGCAAGAAGGCAACGGTCTATGAACCAACAACTGGGTTCGCACCAGACAAATCTGCCAGCACCTTAATCTTGGACTTCCCAGCCTCCAGAACTGTGAGAAATAAATGTGTGTTGTTTATAAGCCACCCAGTGTGCAGTAGTCTGTCATAGCATCCTGAACAGCCCCTCCTTTTCTTTCTTCTTCCTTCCTTGCTTCCTTTTTTTTTTTTTTTTTTTTAAATAAACCAATTCTGTTAGGTGACCTCTCTTAAGCTTTGCAAACCAACATTGATTGAGGCCATTTCGGGTTAATGGGTCTTCCCCAAACACTACTCTGTTGTTCAAAATAAAGTCATTGAGAGTGTCCTCCAAAGCAAGAGCTTTTTCTGGAACTCAACTGTAAGGCAACTGTCACCAGTCAAATGGATCAATGCATCGTGATGGGTCTGTACGTTGTGGGAAATTCACAGAATGGAGCACCACATAGCAGTGAGAGTGAATGGACTACAACCACACGTAACCACATGGATGAATCTAACAAATTCAATGTTGAGAAAGAGAAACCAAACACAAAAGAAAAGGCACCGTAGGATCTGGTTTATATAACATATAGACAGGCTAGGGCTTACCCTTGGTGGGGAGGTGAATGGAGGGAGTCATTGGGGGGCCTTCTGGGGCACTAGTCATGTTCTGTTTTATCTGGGTGCTGCTTACATGAGTATGTTCAGTTTGTGAAAATTCATATATTTATCAAGATGTATATTTATGATTTGTGTACTTTTTTGTATATTACATTTCCATAAAAGTTTCTATGAAAAAGTTTCCCATTTTCTGAGGGAAAGTTTGGTTGCAAGAGTACTTTTATTTTCCTACCACTCCTAGTTGCTGGACAAGACAGATGCTTATTTCTCTTTCATTGTAAGGCATACAGGACTGGTATGGCACTCCATTTCAGGGAATTGGTCTCCTTCTATTTTGTCATCTCAACATCCTAGGTACAAGATGGCTACACAAGTTCCAGCCATCACACTTGCATTCCCACCAGCAGAAAGGAGGCAAAAGAAGCTCTATTGCCCCATCTCTGTCTCTTTCCACTTGCCCTCAAACCCAATGTCTTCTTGGATCTGCTCTACCACTAGACTATAAGCACCAAGAAGTTGGAAATTGTCTGTCATTTTACCCCAGGTCCTGATATGGTGCCTGACCCATAGTAAGTGCTCAATAAATAATTCTTGAATAAAGTGACTCTCAGGGTCCAATTCGGTGACTTGTATTACGCTCCTACTTCTGTCTCTTATCTGCTGCCTCTGCTCCCAGGCTCTGCTTCTGAAATGCCACTGTCCTTCAAGACCCAGGCATTTTGTCACCTCTTCTAGAATACATCTGTTATGAGTTGAATTGTGTGTCTTCCCCCCACCCAAATTTGTCTGTTGAAGTTCCAGCTCACAGTATCTCAGAATGTGACCATTTTTGGAAATAGGGTCCTTGCGGATGTAATTCATATTTGGAGTAAGGTGGGCCCTACTCCAGCATGACCAGAGTCCTTATAAGAGGACAAGTATGGAGACAGACGCACAAAGGGAGCGCGCCATGCGAGGATGAAGGCAGAGATGGAGGGGATGCTTGTACAAGCCAAGGGACGCCAAAGACGGCCAGCAAACCACCGGAAGCTGGGGGAGGGGCCGGGAACAGATTCTCCCTCACACCCTCAGGAGGAACCAATCCTAGTGACATCTTCATCTCAGACTTCCTCCCTCTAGAAACGTGAGAGCTTAACAAAGTAGCACAGATACAGCCCTTTGTTATGGCAACCCTAGGAAACTAACACAGCACCTCCCACCAAGCAGTTGCTCGGGTCTCTGAGTTCCCTGGGGGCCCTTTCACACTCTCTGGAGGAGGCTGTGAAATTCGCTCTGGACAGGGGCCTACCTACCTCCCCTACCTACCTGTGAGTGAGTCCCTGGGGAAGAAGCGCCGTGGGTCCTACGGAGTGTAGTGACCCTTACCCGATACCCGGTAATTCACAGATATTTGTGAATTTGGCAGGGCCACAAAAGTACCCAGAGCCCCAAGAGTTTGAGGTAGTAGTGTGATTCAGTCAGATTTTTTCTTTCCTGTACTTAAAAATATATAAGGAAAATCCTCCAGGGCAAGAGGAGTAGTACCTTTTTAGCTGTGTTACAACCAAGCAGTAAAATCCAAGAAAACTGGGGATTTCTGGTTTGGTTTGGTTGGTTGTTTGGTTTTGGCGGTGCTGCACCTTTCAAGAAAAGACCTGTCAGCTTTGCGGGATTCCCAATTCAAATGATAGGAAACAGGGAACAAGAGAAAATTGGGGGAGCACACAGATGGGCAGGAGGGGGGCAGCTGTCTGAAGACAATGTAGCGTGAGGCTTAGAAGGCTGAAGGCTTGGTGTGCGGGTGGCCTCGGTTCTGAAATTGCTGGGCCTCTTGTGTCCAGAAAGATGCTGGATAACTTAATTAATTAACAAACAAATAAACAAATAAACAAAAGCATAGGCCTCTCTGCTTGAGGCTTCCCTGAAGGAACACAGACTCCTGGGTCGGGCCATTTCTCTTTGCTGATGGGGAAGGAGGTAGAATCCGGGACATTCAGGCAGGGCCTGACTGGCCTGGGTTCTGGCCTTGGGCCTGGGGGAAGAAGGGGAGACATCTGAGCGACACTGAAGCCAAATGCAGGTTGATCTGGGGAAGGACCTGGAGGTCCTCAGAGAAGAAGGGGCTCTGAAGACGAGCTGAGAAGTGGGCCTCAGCCAGGGAGAGGCTGGAGCTTGAAGTGGGAGCATGGTCTGAAACTGGGCCTAGTCTGTGGAAAATAGCATTTTTTCCAGTCTCCGGAGAGTTCCTCGAGGTGAAGCTGAGTGTCTTACCTCAGGGCTCCTGGGTGTCCAGTCTGCTCATAATATCTGCCTCCACCCTCTCTTCCCTCAAGGAAGGCAAGTCAAGAGGACAGGACCAGTTCTGGGGATTCTAGGGGACAGTTAGGGGCTTGTAGAGGCCAGAGACGAGGAGAGCGGAAGTCAGGAAAGAAGGAATTTGAGGGAGGGCAGAAGTTTCTAAACGAAGACCCAAGTGACAGCAAAAATTTCATCAGGCCTAAGGGGCCAAAAGTGAGGCTACATTTTTTTTTAGCCTGTTTCAAAGTTTATTTCATTCATTACATTTCTATTCCCTTCAAGATAAGAGTCTTTAAAAAAACAATAAAAAAAAAAAAGAAAGGCCACTCCTGGGAATATATCCAAAGAAAGCAAAAACACTAATTCAAAAAGATACATGCACTCCAATGTTCACAGGAGCATTGGATGACGGGATAAAGAAGATGTGGTATGTATATACAATGGAATACTACTCAGCCATAAAAAAGAATGAAATAATGCTGTTTGCAGCAACACGGATAGGCCTGGAAGGTATTATGCTAGTGAAACAAGCCAGACAGAGAAAGACAGATATTGTATGCTATCACCTATATGCAGAATCTAAGGGGCTACTTTTTAAAGGGGGACTTTGGGGGACGTGTGAGCTATCAGGCCTCACCACATGTCCTTGGCCTCCATTCCAGTTTGTGGCCATGTCTGTTCTTTATCCCACCTGCTCGATCTAAGAAATGTTCCTCTTGAGTCATGGGAAGTGTCAGAGTGGTGGTAGTGGGCAACCGTGGGAACAGGATCCAGGACTCAGGGGACTGACATCCTTATAATAATGTGAGAAGGGGAATTTAAGACAAAGCACACGTGTGATGAAGAAGCCGGGTCATCTGTCCCGAGAGCATCCCACAGTCTGACTCTTGCTGACGGCATGCATCCTCCATAGTATTGTTTCCAGGTTCCACTGATCCCTGTATCTCGCAAACTGGTATTTAGAGCAAGAGGCTTTATCGGTTTGGATTGGAGTGTTCTTTTTCCTTTCTTTTTTGGCAAGAGCATGTCACAGATGATGTTATGTTCCATCGGGCCGCTGTCTCTCTTTCTGTGATGCTGGTGATCTTTGCTGACCGCTGTAGATTCTAGTTCATCAGGGGCTGCCAAATGTTACAGATAGAAGTTACAATTCTATCACTTATTCTTCATATGTGTTAGCTAGGATCCTTCTAGAAAGTAAAAAGTCAACTGGTCCGTTACCGTAAAGATAGGATAAATAAATGCTTGATTCTTTCCTTTTATTAACCAGTCTTCAGAATAATATTGGCTCCCAGGTATCCTGCAAAGGGACCAATGGGGTCTCTCTCTCTTTCCAGTATCGTCATGAACCTATGAAACTGAACATACGGAACGTGTTTCAATCCATGGCAGTTACTCTTCTTGATGTTCACATTGTTCCGTCTTTCACTGGTGGCTCCTAAGCCTTTTTAACCAAGCCCATGTCAAACTTCGAAAATGTCCTTGCTTTCTAGTATAATATGTTCCAGGCTCACAGCTTGTGCTTTTCCTGCCCCAGATCTGGAATTAGCCAGTTCTCCAAAAAGCCCTGATTCTTTTCAGTGGAAAATGGTATTTTGAGGCTACAATTTGGGCACTAAGATTTCTAAAGGGACACAGTCCACCTGGAGTCAAGTCTGCGTTGTCCAGCCTCCCTTGCAGCTAGCTATGACCACATGACTAAGTGATGGTTGACACGCAGTCAGACCTCAGAGAGATTGTGGGTTTGGTCCCAGATCAGCACAACAAAGTAAAATGAGTCACACGAATCTTTTGCCTTCCCAGTGCATGTGAAAGTTATGTTTACACTAGACTGTAGTCCAGTAAGTGTGTGATAGCACTAGGTCTAAAAAACCAACAGACACACCTTAACTAAAAAATACTTTATTGCTAAAAAATGCAAACCATCAATGCTGAGTCTTCAGCAAGTCATTATCTTTTTTGCTGGTGGAGGATCTTGCCTCGATGTGGATGGCTGCTGACCGATCACGGTGGTGGTTGCTGAGGGTGGGGGTGGCTGTGGCCACGTCTTAAAATATGACCACAATAAAGTTTGCCCCATGGATGGACTCTTCCTTTCACTTGAACAAACATTCAGAGGCCACTGTAGGGTTATTAATAGGCCTTATTTCAAAATTATTGTGTCTCAGAGAATAGGGAGGCCTGAGGAAAGAGAGAGAGATGAGGGAAAGGCCAGCCAGTGGAGCAGTCAGAACACACGCATTTATTGAGTAAGTTCACCGTTATATATGGGCTTGGCTCGTGGCACCCCAAAACAAATTAAAATGGTAACATCAAAGATCACTTATCACAGATCACCATAACAAATATAATAATAATGAAAACATTTTGAGAATCACCAAAATGTGACACAGAGACACAAAGTGAGAAAATGCTGTTGGAAAAAAATGCCTCAACACAGGGCTGCTACGAACCTTCCATTTGTAAAAAATGTAAAATCTGCAAAGTGCAAAAAAGTGAGGTCTGCCTGTGAATGGAGCTGTTGGAGATGACTTCTGGGAAAAATCTTAAAGGAAGAAGCTGTGCCTTTTTGGTCTCCTTCTCCTCCCTGCTATCTGGAATGTAGATAAAATGGCTGGCACTCCAGTAGCTTCACTGAACCATGAGGTGAAAGCAGTGCATTGAGAGAGGCAGAGCCAAGAGATGGTAGGTGAGCAGGGCACTGTTCATGTCTGGGCTTCCCTGATATGAATGAGATTTCAACTTCTATCTTATTTAAGCCACTATTGGTTTATCCATGTGTTGTTATCATTCACTTTTTTGGTTTTGGCCCTCAAATCCAAAGCTATTCCTAACTGGTCCTGCAGGGTGTTGATTAAATAAATCTGAGGATAGTAAAATATGTTAATCATCAAAAATAATAACAGAGAAGTGTACTTATTCACGTTGTAAGATGTCACAATATGTTCAGTTTAAAAAGCTACTGATAAAACACCTGTACGATCCCACTCCTGGGCTTGTATCCAGAAGGAAATCTACTTCAGGATGACACCTGCAACCCAATGTTCATAGCAGCACTATTAACAATAGCCAAAACATGGAAACAGCCTAAATGTCCATCAACAGGTGACTGGATAAAGAAGCGGTGGTATATTTATACAATGGAATACTACTCAGCCATAAAAACCGACAACATAATGCCATTTGCAGCAACATGGATGCTCCTGGAGAATGTCATTCTAAGTGAAGTAAGCCAGAAAGAGAAAGAAAAATACCATATGAGATCGCTCATATGTGGAATCTAAAAAACAAAAACAAAAACAAACAAACAAAAACAAAGCGTAAATAAAGGACAGAAATAGACTCACAGACAGAGAATACAGACTTGTGGTTACCAGGGGGGTGGAGGGTGGGAAGGGATAGACTGGGATTTCAAAATTGTAGAATAGACTACACTGTATAGCACAGGGAAATATACACAAAATGTTATGATAACTCACAGAGAAAAAAATGTGACAATGAGTGTGTATATGTCCATGAATAACTGAAAAATTGTGCTGAACACTGGAATTTGACACAACATTGTAAAATGATTATAAATCAATAAAAAATGTTAAAAAAAAAAAACAAAACACCTGTACGATATGAAAAGACAAGGAAACAGATATATGAACAGAAAAAGAAAGTTGAAAGGATAGTCACCAAAACCTTGCCTCCCACCCACCCGAGCGCTTGCAGTCCATATAATAAAAAATTTTTAATGTTTAAATTAAAGAATTTTTAAAGTTCATGCTCTAAATTGGATTCACTTATTTATTTACCAGGAAATTAACCAAGACCCCAGGCTCAGTGGCCTCATGGTGCTGCTTCTCTAGGGGACATTTGAGTCCGAGGCTCTCTAAATTGTCTCTTGTCCCTCCCCAGGGGGTGAGTCATCCAGAGCATGCGCAGTTCTGGAAACTTGTATTCCTTATTTCCGTGTGAGTGAAAAATACCTACCTCCCCAGATCAGAATTTGCCAGCTGGTGGGCCTGGGGATGGGCTGGTTTGGCTTGGTCTACACAATGTTTTACCAATGTCATGACTGGGGGAGTACACATAAAAATCCAGATTACTGGCTTCTCTTCTGAAAGGTCAGAAGACCCGGCAACCCAGAGTCCCCTCTCAGTGACAGCTGTCCCAAAGCCACACTGCACCCTCAGACAGGGCATTTGTGGTTCCCACAGCCCCAGCCGCTCTCTGGGGTAACCCCAAGTCAGGTCCCTGGGAGCCTTTGGCCCAAACTACTCCTTTACACGTGGCTCTGTGAAATGTAAATCCCTCTGCAGGCATTTCAGTGGGATTTCTTGGTTCACACTCCCTGAATGGTTTCCCTTCTGTAAAGATTTGGTGCAAAGGGTGCGTGATGCCTTTAAAATATGCCTCCAAATTCTTTGACCTTGTTCCCACAAAAGATGGAATCTAATCCAGCTCTTCTTGAAAACAGGCTGGCCTCATTTACTCAATTCTCACAAATAGAAGGTGGGGAGAGTGACAGCGTGACTTTTAGAGGAAGTCATCAAAGGAAAGACAGCTTGGAAGTGGTCCCCGCTTTTAAGGGATCCTTGGCCTTGGAACCCAGCCGCCATGCAGGGCCACACACAGAGTGTAGGTGCTCCAGCTGACAGCCTCTGCTGGAGCCCCAGCCAACAGCCAGCTTCAATCGCCAGACATGTGAGAGAAAGCAAGTGCCTCTAGAAGATTCCAGCCCCAGACTTTGAGCCACCCCAGCGGACACCAAGTGGAGGATAGGTGAGCTGTCCCCGAGGAGGCCTGCTCAAGTGCCAGATTCACGAGCAAAATAAATGTCATTGTTTGGAAGCAAGAAGTTTCTTTTTGACATCTTTATTGAAATATAATTCACATACCATAAACTTGACTCAATTCAATGGTTTCTGTACATTCACAGAGTCGCACAACCATCACCAGAATCCATTTTAGAATATTTTCATCACCTCCTAAAAAAATCTCATGCTCCTTCCACCTTCCCCCAGCCCCTGGCAACTACTAATCTGCTTCCTGTCTCTACGGATTTGCCTGTTCTGGACATTTCTTATAAATGGAATCGTATAATATGTGGCCTTGTGTTTCTGGCTTCTTTCACTCAGCATAATGTTTTCAAGGTTCATCCGTGTGCTAGCAGGTGTCAGTACTCCATTCCTTTTTATTGAAAAATAATATTCCTCTGTATGGCTAGACTACACTTTCACATTTATCCATTCATCGAATGATGGACATTTGGCTTCTATCCACTTTTTTGGCTCTTATGAATAAAGCTGCTGTGATAGTCACATACAAGATTTTCTGTGCATGTATGTTTTCGTATCTCTTGGGGACACACCTAGGAGTGGAACTGCTGGGGCATATGGAAAATTCTCTATTTAACATTTTAAAGTATTGCCAAACTGTTTTCTAAAGTGGCTGCATCATTTCACAGTCCCACCAGCAACGTACAAGGGTTCTAGTTTCTCCACATCCTCACCAACACTTGTTATTATCTGTCTTTTGATTAAAACCATCCTAATGGATGTGAAGTGGTATCTCGTTTTTTTTTCCTCCTTTTTTTTTTTCCCTTTCTTTCTTTTTTTAATGGAGATACTGGGGATTAAACCCAGGACCTCATGCATGTTAAGCACACGCTCTGCCACTGAGCTTTTTCCCCCCACCCCCATTGTGGTTTTGATTTGCATTTCCCTGATGGCTAATGATCTTGAACATATTTTTGTGTACCTTTTGGCCATTTATATATCTTCTTTGGAGAAATGTCTATTCAAATCTTTTACATATTTTTAATTGGGTAATGTTTCCTTTTTTTTTTTTTAATGGAGGTACTGGGGATTGAACCCAGGACCTCATGCATGCTAAGCACCTGCTCCACCATTGAGCTATTAACCTCTCCATTGGGTAACTTAATTTATCTTTTTACTATTGAGTTGTAAGTGTTCTTTATATATTCTGGATACGAGTCCATTAACAGATAAAAGTTTTACAAATATTTTCTCCCAGTCTGTGGGTATCATTCATAGCACAAAAGTCTTTAATCCTGAAAAAGCCCAATTTACTTTTTTTTGGTTGTTTGTGCTTTTGATGTCATATCTTAAAAAACATTGCCCAACCAAGAATTGCTCCTGTTTTCTCCTAAGAGTTTTATAGTTTTAGTGTTTACGTGTAGGTCATTGCTCCATTTTGAGTTCGTTTTGGGGTACAGTGTGAGGTCCAACTTGACTCTTTCCAGTTTTTCTAGCATCATTTGCTAAAAAGACTGTCCTTTCCCCACTGAACAGTCCTGGCACCTCTGTCGGAAGTCAGTCGACCATCTACGTGAGGGTTTATTTCTGGGCTCGTTTCTATTTTATCCCATTGGTCTATACGTCTGCCCTTCCGCCAGCAGAAACCACAAAGTTTGGGAGTGACTTTTAGGTGGCCATCATAACCAGAACAGGGAGGTAACAGGGTGGGGAGTGGACAGAAAGGATCAACCACCCTCCTTTCCTTCCTTCTTTCTTCTTCCTCCTCCTTCTCCTCCTCTTCCCCTCCCTACCCCCGCCTCCTTCTGGTAACCATTTCTTCCTCCACTGCCCGTGCCCTCACCCAGAGGTAACAGCTATCCTGAATTAAGGATGTATCATTCTTCTTGTTTCTATATCTTTGCTAACTACTCAGAAACCCATCAAGAATACAACATGGTATTTTGCCTATTTATAAATGTTATATAAATGTGTCATGCCATACACATTGTTCTGTGATCTGCCTTCTATTTTGGTCAGTATATATATAAGTTTGTGACATGTGTCTTGGTTGGTGTCACTGGGGTCTAGTAGCTCGTTGGGTGGACCATGAGCCAACATAGCGATCCACTCACCTGCTCAAACGTCTCCTCCCCAGACAAGCCTTCTCTGTCCTGAACGGTCATCTAAAGCTGACTTTTTCTTGCTTCCTTGTCCTCTGCTTTCTTTGAATAGAAACACACTGAGGATAAAAAGCAGTTTCCAGAATCAAATTGGGCCTCCGCTCTCTCTGCTCCTAGTCCTCTTTCATAGTACGAGGGGCAGAGGGAAAGTGGGTGCGTTTGGGTCAGCCAAGCAGAGAGGCCAAGCTGGGATAAGACAGGGAAGCCAGTCATTGGGGAGGAAGCAGGAAAAGTCAAGGAGAGCCTTTGGACCTCGATCAGGTCCAACACTTGAGAAAGGAGAGGAGAAGGAAGGAGGAAGGGGTAGGGAGACTGTCATACTGCAGTGTGGTTCCAGGAAAGCTTGAGCTAAAGTCACCCCTTGGAGGGGTCCCGCATCTTGCCAGAACGAGCGGCCCCAGTACTGCTGTGGCACCCAGTCACTGGCTGGGAACAGCCCCCGGGAAGTATGGCCTCGGCCTGAACGTGGTGGTAGATCCAGAGGAGAAAGACAGCTGGGCTCTCCCGTGATACAGGCTCCCCAGGCGGGGCAGGTCTGAGCAGTGTGCTCTCGTGACCTGCACAGCGACTCACTCCAGCAGCAAAGTTCCGGCTGCCCGCCTGCACTGACTTAATGAGGACCTCCCCACTCAGACTGAGACTTGGCTATCAACCCTCCCATCTGGGGGAGGGGACGGTAAATGGCTTAAGTGGTAGAGGGCATGCTTAGCATGCACAAGGTCCTGGGTTCAATCCCCCATACCTCCTCTAAAACTAAATAAAGAAATAAACCCAATTACCTCCCTCTACCCACCCCCCCCAAAAAAAACCTCTCCCATTTGGCCAGGCAGAGGGCTCTGGGGAGGAGGGTGTGGTGGACTGAATGTTGGCATCCCCCCAAATTTCATACGTTTAAATCTTAATCCCCAATGTGCTGGTGTTTGGGAGGTGGGGCCTTGGGGAGGTGGTTAGGTCACGAGGGTGGAGCCCTCCTGAACGGCATTAGTGCCCTTATAAGAAGAGGCCAGAGAGCTGGTTCGCCGCTTTTCTGCCATGTGAGGATAGAAGGAGAAGTTGGCAATCTGCAACCCTGAAGAGGGCCCTCCCCAGAACCCAACCCAACCACGCAGATACTCTGATCTTGAACTCCTAGCCTCCAGGACTGTGAGAAAGAAATTTCTGTCGTTTATAAGCCCTCAGTTTATGCCATTCTGTTATAGCAGCTTGAACAGACTAAGAGAGGGGGTGACTTCAGTGTGAGGGGGAGAGACACCCCCTCCCCCAAACCAGACCCAAATCCAAACCCCAAACTCTGAACCTGGGCTTTGGGAGAGGACTTAGTGGGGAGGGGCTACAAAACCTTTTGGGCCTTCTGTTTTTGACAGAATCCTAAGACCTTTCAGAAGAGGGAGAAGAGTGACAAGGTAATAAATGTTTTAACCTGTCTTTATTTCATCTTTCTCTACAGAAGCAGTTATGAGAGGCATTGAAAAAAGTCTGAGATGAAAATTACAATTTTTTTTTCTTTTTTTCTCCCCTCAACTTATTGTTTTGAA
Source organism: Camelus bactrianus (assembly GCF_048773025.1). Lineage (NCBI taxonomy): Eukaryota > Metazoa > Chordata > Mammalia > Artiodactyla > Camelidae > Camelus > Camelus bactrianus. The sequence continues at coordinate 31,380,647 of NC_133575.1, forward strand.
AAATTTCAAACCTTATAGAAAAGTTGAAAGAACAGTTTAATATACCCTTTGCCGAGATTCATCACTTATTATTTTGCCATGCTGTTGTTATCTGTGTGTGTATATGCTTTTTGCTGAACCATTTGAAAATAAATTACAGACATCATGATAATTCACCCCTAAACAGCCCAGCATACATCTCCCAAGAATAAGAACACTTTCCTGCATAACCACAACACCATTATCACTCCTAAGAAAATTTATAATACCCTCTAATTTATAGTCTTTATTTCAATTTCCCCATTGACTCTATATAGTGAGAGAAACCACATCAGTGGTTGCCTGGGATGAGGGGGATGTTGAAAGCAAAGAGGCACAGGGGAAATTTGGGGGGTGATGGAAATGTTAGGTTCTTGATTGGGGGTGGTGTTTACATGGGTGTAAAATTGTCAAAACTCATAGAACTGTACATTTAAAATAGGTGTCTTTTATTGTATGTAAATGATACCTCAATGAGATTGATTTTTAAAAATTTCCTCAGTAATCTCAAAAGTGTTTTATAGCTATTTTCCCCCTAATCTAGGATACTATCAAGGTTCATGCATTGGGTCGTGTATGTTTTGTCTCTTCAATCTTCTTGAGTCTAGAACATTCCCCCTGCTTTTGTTTTTCATGGCAGTGCTTAAAAAATAAAAATGAAAGTAAGCCAGTCCAGTTGTCTTGCAGAATGTCCCACATTCTGGATTTATCTGTTTCCTCATGATTGGATTTAAAAGATTCCATGTTTTGGACAAGAACACTGCAGAGGTGATGCTGTGTCCTTCTTATTTATCACAGAGAGGCATATGGTGCCAGTCTGTTCCTCTACTGGCGAGGCTGGCCTTGTACATTCCCTGAGTTGGCCATTTCTTCAAGCGATGCCTGGTTCTTGATAGTGGAGAATGGTATTTAGAAACCAAGAACTTGGTGCTGGATGTGCTCATTGCTACTGGAGTATCAGTGTTTTTCTAGGTCCTTTTAGTCTGCAGCAGAGCTTGGAAATCTGCATTGTATTTGTTTAAATATTGAGTTGACAATTGAAATCCAACATCACAGGTTTCTTTCTCCCTTTTGCATTCTACATTCATATCTCCCTTCTGACACGGTTCCTAACACTACTGATATATTTATTGCTGGTTCCAGCTTACAATGCTTATAAAATACTTTCAACAAAGTACAATTTCAATACAAATATCACTACAGGAGATCTGCTGAGTGAAGTTCAAGGTATCTTTGTGGTGATTTTTGTCCTTAGAATACATTCCACTAAGGATGTACAATCTGTGTGCTGTGTCTAAAAGTGACTTAGCCTAATTCTTTTCTCTGTGTGGTAATGTAATCGATGAGATACAATGTTTCATTTGTTCCTGTTTATATTCAAATTCAGTATTTGCCCTTATTCAGCTATTTTCATTTTGGGGTTTTGAATATTTACACCGTTAAAAACTACATAATAGGCATACACACAGTCTTGCCCCATCCCTGCCTCTCTGGGTTTTTGCCATAGCTTCTCTCTCTGCCAGTTTTCCCATTGAACAGGTCACCACCAGACGGTAGAGATAAGGAAACCGAATCTAATCTGCAGTAACTTGCAAATTGTGTGTGAAGAGATAGGATCATCTCAGGGTTTTGTTGTGTGTGTGTGTGTGTGTGTGTGTGTGTGTGTGTGTGTGTGTGTTTTAAGAATTTATTTATTTATTTATTTATAAAACACAACTTTTTAAAAAGAGGAATCTAAGCATTTATCTAGTGCCTACTACCTGTTGCGCACCGTGCTTGGTGCTTTTCTCATCCTCATAGCAACTCTGAAAGACAGGTTTTGACGCCCATTTAAAAACCACAGCAACAACAACAACAAAGACCTCTTTTATTGTAGAAAAGTTCATATATACCCAGAAGTAGAGAGGAGTCTAGTGCAAATAAATCCCCTGTACCCATCACTCCTTCCCCTTCTTCCTGGTGATTACGATGCAGAAATCGCCAATATCCTATCATTTCATCCATAAATTTAAAAGATAAGGACTCCCCCCCCCCAAATACTCTGTTCCTATTTCCCCTGGTTTTCACAAATACTTTGTTTTTTTGCTTATCTGTCCAAATCATACTCTAAGATCCATATTTTGCAATTTTGGGTGTTTCTAAGTCTCTTTGAGGCCATAGGTTCCCCGCTCCATCTATTTTTCTCCACTTACCATTTATTTGAAGAAACCGAATCAAGTGCCTTATAGAACCCTTATAGTTCGGCTTTTGCTGAATGCATATCCATAGTGTCCTAACATGCTCTCCTGTCCCCTATGTTTCCTGTAAGTTGTAAATAGTTCTAAACCTGCACTGTCCAGTATGGTAGCCACTTGCCACAAAGCTACTGAGCACTTAAAATGTGGCCAGTCCAAACTGTAAAGGGCTGTAAGTGTATACATCAGATTTCTTTCAAAGTTTTAGTGGAAAAAAACCCAAGTAAAATATTTCATTAATAATGATTTTTCTATTGATTGCATGTTGAAATGGTAATAATACTTTGGATATACTGAGTTAACATATAAAAATTAGTTCCATGGTTTCTTTTCACTTTTTAAAATGTGGCCACTAGAATATTCTAAATTGCATGTGTGACGTTGTGTTTCTATTGGGCAGCGCAGTTCTGGAGGCTCGTCAGTTTTGGGTTCCATTTTTTGACAAGACTCCTTCATAGGAGGTGAAGCGTTTGCCTACCAGGAGCCTCAGAATGCCTGCTTGTTCTTTTTTGTGTTTTCTATTTTTGGTAATGTTGGCATTCGTGAATGGTCATTGCCTAGACCCACTATTTCATTAACGGTTGTGAAATGGTAACATTCTATCATTTCTTCTTGTATTGGCTGGAATACTGTTGTAAAGCAAAACGTTTCCTTTCATATAAGAAAGGCAGGGAAATACTTCATTTTCCCCCTTTATTTGCCAGTTTTCAAATGATGAGGTTTTCCCTGACATCCCTCCAAAGAGATCAATGGGTTTGCTGTTTTATATACCATTATAAACTCATAGATTTGAACGTATTTCATGTTTCCAGTAGTCCCTCCTTATCAGTGGGGGATACGCTCTAAGATCCCCCCAGTGGACAGTACCAAACCCTATATCCAGGGACCGTGATACAGTGACAGTTGATCTAATAACCCCGTCAGCTATTAAATGACTAACGGGCAGGGAGCATATACAACGTGGATATGCTGGACAAAGGGATGATTCACGTCCTGGGCAGGACTGAGCAGGACTGAGCAAGATTTCATCATGCTACTCAGAACAGCACACAATTTATAACTTATGAATTGCTTCTGGAATTTTCCAATTTTTTTCAGACCAACGTTGACCCTGGGTAACTGAAAGCTTAGAAAGCGAAACTGCAGGTAAGGGCAGGGACTAAAACCTATATTCATTGCAGTTATCTCATTGATGCTAAAAGTGGCCCAAATTTATCCAGTAGGGGCCCCTCCACGTTGGCTGTTAAGTCTTTCTGATCCAGCCCCATCAGCTTACTGTGTACATCCACACACCCTGTCAACCTTTACTGGAATCAACCATTTCTCAAAGAAGCCTCAATTCTCTTGGTAGGAAAAGGTATTTAGAAACCAGAGTCTGGGAGCTAGTGGTGCTCATTTCTATTAGTCATTGTTTCTAGGCATTTTCAGTGGACAGAGCTAGACTTTTTTTTTTTTTTAATAAAATTCATCATGAGCTCAGTGATACTTCTAAATCAAGACCAAGACTACACAACTTTGCATCTCCTTTCTCCCATGCTGAAAATCCCAGTTGTCTACAATTGCAAATACTTTTTGCTTTCTCTCACAACACAAACAGGAGATAGGACTTGTGAAAACACTCTCACATGTTGCTACACTTTCTAGTCCTTAGGGTGAGGGATTATATAATCACTTTATTGTGTTTTAGTCACTTGAAATAGTTCTTTTCTGTGTGGTTAGTCTACCAACTCGATAGTTAGGTTTGCTTCATCTACTTCTTGATTTGCCGTTTCTTTCGGTTCATACTCATGTAAACTCTAAAGTCAAATTAGTATTTGAAAAACATTCAGAGAAGTGAAGCTTCCATCCCGTTCCCACGCAGCTTGGTCTTCTTTCCCCAGAGGTACTCATTTTTTCAAAGATGTCTATATTTTCATTTTTTTTTTAAAAATAAAACACCTATGTGTATATGAGTAATTCCCCCATCCCCTTCTTAAATGGTAGGAAATGTGCATACTTTTCTTCACTTTGTTTCCTCATTTAATGACATACCCTGAAGGACACTAAGGCAATTTTTAGAGCTGGTCCTCAGCTCCTCGTACACTTGCATAGTCGCCACCGTGCGGATGTACCGCTGTTACGTTAAACAGGGCCTGCCCGATGGAGATTTGGGTGTTTTCAGTCTTTCGCTGTTACCCTATTGGGCCAGTACGAAAGAGGCACACGCCCAAGTGCACACAGATAGTAAGCACGTGAAGATTAGATTTGACAGGAGTAACAGGAAAACTCAAAATACCAGTGGTTTCAACAGAATTGTTTATTTTTCTCAATACATCGGAGCAGGGCAGGGCAGGGCGGGGCATGGTAGCTCTGTCCCACTAGGTCCTCAGGGACCCAGGCTCCTCCAAACGCGCGGAGTACTTGACTTCCACGCTTCAGGGTCCAGGGTGGCTGTTGTGGCTATAGCTGTCACAGCCACATCGCAGCCAGGATGGAGGACAGGACAGAGGGCATGCCCTTGATCTTTAGAGACACCTTCATAAGTTGAATGAACCATACTTGCCTCCAATGTGGTGAGCAGGATGAGTGACTCTATAACCTGGCATCCCCCTGTAGTCAGCGCGTTCTCATTCACTCACCACGGAGAGCTCCTCTACACCCAGGGGGATGTGGTCTCCACCTGGGCTCCCTCTATCCTCATGGGGGGTTAGCGGGTGCTTATACACCCATGGTACCTCGTCTTTACCCACAGGGAGTTCCCTGACAGCCTAACCTTTATAGGTCATGGTCAGCTCATCTGTACCCTGGGTCAGTTCTTTAGTTCTTTTTGGTCCACGTTTTCAAACACCCTGATGGATCTTACAATAAGTGGTCTAACCTGCCGATAGCTCCTCCAACTGTATGAACCACAACCTTAAATGTCTCCTACACCAAGCTCATTATTTCCCCTGTTCCCCTTAAACCTGTGTCTCCCACCTGTTTTCTTGGCTTAATTAATACAATGACCTTCATTCAGGACAGAACCTTGGTTGGCCTCGGGGCCCTCCCTTTACCTCCAGCTCAAATGCAAATACAAAGAGCCAAGTGCCCTGGAGTTATTCTTTGCTTTAATTTGGACTCTCGGGAGCCCCTTGTTGGCTACAGTAGCTCAGGCTCACCGGTGCTGTTTTGCTTAAATCATTTCTGCAGGTCTGTTTTACTGGTCTTGCAATTTGCTTTTTCTTGATCCATTCCCATCTGCCGCTTGAGATGACTTCCTGAGAAACAAAAATTCAGCCAACTATTAACACTGGTTTGAATCCTGGAGTGGGGAAGGGGAGGAGGAAGGGTTGGCTTGGGATGATAAGAACCTCTATTTCTGAAATGCTTGGATTTTTTTAAACAATAAAAAGCATTTTTTTTTTAATAATCAAAAAAATAAATCAAGCACATTTGTTGGCTCCCTTTTGCCTTCAGGGTGCACCCCAAACTTCATTTGGTACTCCAAGTCTTTGCCAATATTGGGCTCTCTCTCTCTCATTCCACATCTGTCAGTGCTGGATTTTCCTGTTCCCACCTGCCAGGCCACAGTCTGCAGGCCCTCTCCCTCCACGTACTTCAAGACCCCACTCAAGTACATCATCTCTTCAGCCTCTTCTCTGATCCCAGAGGACCCTTCCGTCTGCTCTGCCTAAGGGTTCTCAGGGTTCAATGCAAGACTGAAAAGCACTAAGGACATTCTGAGCTCAAATGGATTTGATACAAGGAATCAGATGCTTATAAAATCTTTGGGAGGGCTGGAGAAATGTGAGTCAGGGAGGACACTGGAACCACTGGGTTTAAGAATAATCTGCTGAGATTGTCATCCAGGAAACAGAAAGCTGCCACCACAATCATTACTGCTTCTTATTGCCACAAAGCGGGAGAGCCAGTGTTGGAAGGCTGGTCTAGTCACTCCAATTGGCCAATATGTCCCTGATCTTTCTTATCAGCAGCCAGTAGAGCAGGAAGATGCCTCTACCTCACTCTGCCTTCCAAACCGAACAACCAGTCAGAATCCTAGCTGCAAGGGAGTCCAGGATTCTAGCCTCTGCAATGCAGGAAGGAATGAAAAGGATGTAGGATGGAAATTGAATGCCAAGTGACAGTACCCAGCAGGGACACTGCTGCAAGAAGTAAGAGCAGTGGAGGAGCAAAGGGGTCAAAGCCACAAGCCTCAACTATTGGGCCAAGCAGATCTGACTTTGAAGCTAAAAGGTAACAGAAACACATGAGGTCTAGAGGGAGAAGTGACACAACGAAAGCCCTGATTCTAGAAAAGGTACTCCTAAAGATAGAGGCATCCAAATACATGTCCAGAAATTGAGCTTTCAGGATAGGATTTGACATTGTATTCCGAGTGTAACTCCCCTGAAATCCTCCAGTCTGCTTCGCTTTATAGACACTATAAATTGCCCTAACGTTATCTCTAGAGGACTGACCATCAACACCACTTTAGAAAAACTTGTGACAACACTAATGTTTTAGGAACACATAGGACACAAGGTACTTCAATTTTCTCCTTTCCTCAACAGGTTTATTGCCTTTTAAGAAAATTTTTGTAAAATATAAATACAAAGGCAGAGAATTTACTTACAAAGTTAAAACACAGATTTCAAACATAAACACACAATTCAGAAAATTTTAGTTTTATGTACAATTTCAAGCAACCTCAACATATTATGTTAGTTTTCAATATTTTACAGGGTACAGAAAAAAATAGCTCAAAGTCTTCTTTAAATAAGAGCATAAAATGTTTAAACATATAAACAATCCGGTTTGATGCGTGAAAACTACTTTCACAGCTTTTAAATTAGGATATAAAAGTTTCATACAATTAGTTGTTGTGTGTGGATACGGTTTGAGTTTATATTAGACACTACTGGATCACATCCAATAGCATTGACCTGGCCCGAGCAGGTACTCTGTAAACAAAACATAAAGTTACAATATCGCCAAGTGCCTTCACCAAACTCCCCCCAAACCAACCACACGGTTCTGCCTATGTTACGGCCTCTGTCATCGGAGCTTTGTATGAAATTAAGTCAAAGCGTGGAGCTCCTTTTCCTCATTTGTTTTTCCTTAAAAAAAGAAAAGAAAGAAATGTTCCAAGTAAAAACAAACATATCCCAAAGCATGTGTGCATTGAAAAGTAAAGAAACGTTGTAACAACTTCGTAAAAACTGACTTAAAAGTTTAAAAAGAAAAAAACATGTTTCTAAGTCCTTCCGACTGGAGTCATTTCTCTTATATAAAGAAGAGATATTTTCATATGTAATAGTGTCCTTTCTTTACAGAAATAGTCGTATTATGACACATATGCACAAGGATTAACACTATGACACACTGTACACCGTGGGCCCGGCGAGCTCACCAGTAGTCGTCCGAGCCCATGTCGCTGGGGTGGAGCCACTCCATGGATGAGCCCAGCAGAGTCTGGAGCTCGTTAGTGAACTCCACCAGATCTAAGAGCTCCTTGCTTTCAGGGTTAAAGGCTTCCAGGTCTTTGGAGCAAGAGAATAAGAGACTTGCTGACACCTGCCGGTAAAACTCCGCCTCCGCGATGGTGACGATTTCCACATTCGGGAAATTGCAGCGGAATATGCGGGAGGACATTTTCAGTTTCTTTAGCACGTCTGAAAGCAACAGCCAGTTTCGAGGCCTGCACAGAGGAAGGACAGTGGTTCAAGTTCATGGCAAAATTAAAAGCGCTCCTAACTGGTAACTACCAGTCCCCAGCTTAAACAAGAGACTGTTACTTCTGCTTTGATAATGGCGCCACTCCCCCCGCCCCCCTGCCATTTCTCACCGTACCCAGGAGAGATCTACTTCTGTGAGGGACTCTTTGACTCATCAAGATGTGCTAAGTGACCATCTAGGGAGGATCAACTGACTTAGACAAGAGCGGGAGCGGCACCCCTCCCCCAGGCTGCTTCAGTGCCGCGGGTGCCAATGGAGATGGACGAGTGAAGACTTGTTCAGTCGGTTCTGGCCACAACTCAGGCCACCCCTCTTCCAAGGGACTGCCCTGCTGTCATCACTGGGGAAAACCTGTCTGTCTGCCGACCTGAGAGAGGTCACAATCCCTCGGACCCTCGGGGAGAAAGCACTGGAAACACTCAAGGGCAGCTGGCTTTCCTTTCCTTGCCCACCCCTCAATGCTGTGGGGAGTGATGCTTTTGAGAAAGAAGGTAGTACGTCCATTCCATGCACCCTACCCAACTCGGCAATCTCAGGTCTTCAGAGACCGTCCCTGCAAAGGGAGACACACGCTCATAGCCTCAGAGCCCAAGGAGAATGCCGCTCAGTAAGCACTGGGGTCAACACACAGCAGAACACAGTCTCCTGACATGTCCACTCCAAGGGACTGGTCACAGGCGTACGGTGGCCCGACCATGGGGGCAAGACCGGATCTACCAAATGTGATGACACAGCTGCCATATAGCGCTTTTCCTAATCTCACACGAGAAGAGGGTGTCTATCAGTGTTGTCCTCAAGTGCCCTGGAAGGCTCTATGGTGGCCTTCTGGGGAGGATCCCTTCCCCAAGAGTTTAGTGACTGAAACTGTGCAATTCCAGGCACTGACTTCCACGTCCTTGGGGCTCTGGGGGTGTGTTCCGATGAGGGCAGTTATGCCGTACTGGGAGCCCGCCTCCACCCCCAACCCACACCCACCTTTCCTGCAATACGTGATGTGGGCGGACACCTGCTGAGGAATTCACCCACCCACCCACCCATCCTCATCTGCTAACTCCCATCACCCCAAGAGCTGCTTGGCTGGCTCTCAACTACACGACAGCCATACTCACCCCTGAGCGACGGACACTTGGACGTTGTAACATGGTAAGAGGGGGCTTTCTGAGAATTCAAATTCAAACACGTCGCTGTAGGCCTCATCGTCGTCATCCTGGTCCTCCGGGCCTGGGGGGTTGGCTAAAACATCATATCCGCTTTCATCATCTGGTTCTAATGGAGGGTAGACGAGAGAGAGGACTCAGTAAACCATAGCACGATTTCAGCCATTATCAAAAAAGGACCCTTGAACAATTCTTTCCCAACTGAGCCCTGCTTACAGCACCCCTCGGCCACCTCCACGGCTACCCCTCCCCCTGCCAGAGATAAAGGTTCTGTAACTCATTCACGTGCCACTGAACTAAAAACAACGTTGCTCACCACACACAGAGCTGCCGTAGAAGTCCCAAAAGCCATTGGGGTCATCGTCACTGCGACCCTGCAGGTCATTTAAATAATCTGGAGAGAGAGAGAGAAAGAAACACGATAACACCTGCTGGCGAGAACCAAATGTTGGCGGAGTTCGGGGACATCTCACGTTGGGGCTGGCACGGGGCTTCCCTGACAGCTCCCTCTGCACATTTCTCCAAGTGTCTCGTGAAAACCCGCCGACCTGTTGGCCCGGCAGCCCGAGGGACAGCCGCCCTCGCTGCCCCAGCCCTCGAAACAAAAGCTAGCCTGGCAAGCTAAGAATTTTTCAGCCCTCAGAGGCAAAACTCCAGTTTGGACCTCTTCTTGGAGACCAACTTTACACTGCTCTTCCCAGTATGTGTAACGCAGAGTAAACAAGGCGGGGCTGGGTGAAATGGTGGAAAGTCACCATCTAGACGCTTGAGTAAGTGCACATTTCTTGAACTTTGTCTTACCTGTTAAGAACTTCTCCATAAGTTCGCTGTGGGTCATTTTCATGATGGTTCTACCTGAGTACGTAGCCAAAGTGGGGTCAGCACCATAGGAGAGCAGCAAACGGACGATTTCCAAGTGATCGTTCTCGACGGCATCATGGAGAGGCCTAGGGGAGGCGCGGGGAAGGTCAGACTTGTGGACACGATGCTTGCCTCCGACGGCAGAAGGCAAAATCGGGCATATGTATGTGCCCAGCCTGGTAGGCGTGATACTTCATCAAGGTGTGCGGATGGTCGGGGAAACTGAGGCACGGAGACTGGCCCACAGTCGGGAGACAAATTACTGTTTTCTATACTTAACCCTTTATAGGGCAGGTGAAGGGACTATTTCAGGCCTAATTCTCAAATGCAGCTGTATCTTTAACCCAGGGCCTAAGGAGGAACTCATGCCATGATGAAAATCTTTTCAATGAACTTAATTAGTGGCAGACTGTAAGAAGAAAGCTTACAGAGTGAAAAAAAATCCCAGCATCATGGAAGCCAATTGTTTTTAAAAGAGACACTAGCGGTAAAGTGGAACTTCTCCTGAAAGCAACTTGGAGATTAAGGATCAACCCTCTGGCCCAGAAGCAGTCACCAGAGCGAATTCTCAGGGGGGTACAGAATCCTCCCACCCGTGACCTCTGGGGTCGAGATTGCTGCCCACAGTCCCATCCTGAGAGAATGGAAACCACGAAACACCAAATACATTTCAGTTTTGCTAATTTTATGACTGTCAGGAAAGCCCTAGTGCCCGGCCCCCCTGGTAGCATCCAAGGCATACAACCAGGAAGATGCCGGGACTGACTCAGCCCTGGGCCTCTGACCAATAAACTGAGGTTAAGGACAGGGTGGAACCAGACCCGGTAATGTGGGTGTGTGCGACAGGCCCTACCAAGCCAGTGGCTGCTGGCCCTGTCGGTACTCCTGGGACTTCCCACTCACGTATTTTAAATACTGTGATTTAACGGATGCGGATGAAGAGTCCAGGTTCTTAAAAGACAACACCTCCGCGCCTCTGGGGTTTCCTGCACACCCTGAGGACCACTGCCTATGCCCCAGCAGGCCCAGGCTGACAGTGAGACCGGTCACTGACCTGGTTCCATCCTGGGCGCTGCAGTTGACATCGGCGCCATATTCCAGGAGGTGACGGACAATGTTGAGCCACCCCCGGGCACAAGCCTCATGCAGGGCACAGTAACCCGCGTTGTCACGATGGTTCACGTCACAGATCTTGTTCTCCAGGCAGTACAAGACCACTTCCTGTGGGGAGAGGAGACGGGATGCCATGAGACCACCAAGCAGTGAACTTTGTAAAGGAGACCTTGCCAGAGCTTGGTTCAAAGGCATACATCCTTGGGTCCAAGAGCCCCACTATGGCAGGGGCAGGCGGTGGGCGTCTTGGTGAGGGGCAAGAGTGAAGAAGGGCTTGGTGATGCAGACAGCATCTTCTAGGGCCCTGCTGCCCTGGTGGCCTGGTCCTGGACAAGTTACCCGTAACTTCTCTCCAGGCCTCCATAGGGCGGCTGAGAAGACACATTCAGAGAGCAATGGAAGCCCTCAGCCCAGGGGCTCGCCTGGCTAGTACAGAGGCATCCCGGCTGCTAACATCTTAGATGACACGTTGCCAAGTACAGAGCAGTCTCACTTGATGAGCCCATTCGGGAGGTGTCAGGGATGACAACACAAGTTTAGGTACGAGTATGGATGATGGATGCTTACAGAGAGATTAAATCAGCCGGAGAACATTCCTCAACTTAGAATAGGGATGCCCAGGTTAGCCAGGTCCTCGGGACCCCGTCAAGACCCCGAATCTGAGCCTGGCCTGCAAATGCTCCTGTTTGTTGTTAAGTTGCGTTAAAGAGAGGCTCTCTTTCTCCATCCTTAAGAAGGACATGAAATGCTTTGAACAACCTCGCCCTCTGTTTTACCTCACTCCACCCCACTTGGGCCAGAATCAATCCTATATTTTCATATTTACTGAAGTTAATGACAGGGATCTGATATAGCATATACCGCAACCTACACATTTCCAGACCCAAATAAAACAAGTCTAGCCTTCCTCCTCCTCAGAAGGTGTTCCGTGTGTCAACAGTTTGCATTAAAATCACTGTTATTAATCTTGCTTCTTTGGCGTGTTAAAATATTAATACAAACTGCTCCCAGTAAGCAGAGCAGTAATTTATTCGATGTTTTATTACCTTGATTAAGAAAGTTTTCAAACACAAAGAACAGCATTTGCCGCCAGAAAACACATTATACTGTTTTCCTCCGAGTCACGCCCAGCAGAGAGCTGTCAGGTTCTGAGCACTGGGGGTAGGCAGAGTCTGCAGGTGGCCTAACACGTGGTCCACTCGGTAAGGGGGGACAGGATGGGGTCAGGCTTCCTTGTGACAACTCTTAAGTAACTCATCTCTTAAACCTAAAGTGGGATTCATTCCAGCCACCTGTAGACATAAAATGGGCTCTGTCAAACCTTTTATGGCCTTTGGAAGACATGCCAATCAAAGGTGACCACTCATTTGGGAGCGACCTAGAACGTCCCTTGTGCTCACCTTGGGAACCTAACATGGCGTGCTGGTAGACCTGGCCATCTTCAGCTCCCTTCCAAAACAAGAGGACGGAGAGAGAAGGCACATCTACAAATGCATTTCTTCGTTCAGATCCTAACCTGCCAGAAAGCCCACAATCCTCTGGGCTCCCAGGCCACCTGCCCCAAGCCCTGGTATCCAGGATGAAGCTGCTGCTCTTTTAGTGGGCCCTCAGTGGCCAGACTCGAGTGGATGGCGGCAAGCTAACGAGTTGTCTGCCCCAGCCAGGGAGAGGTCCCGTCACGTGGCTGGGGGATCAGGCCTGACCGCCACCAACTGCTGTCCATGGATCAATTTATCCAGGCCCGCGGCCTGCCTGATGTTCTATCAACTCAGGGTTTATTTGCTCTGGCAATTAGGGCCTTCACCTGGAAACCCTTATCGCTACGAGGGCTGATTTGAGGGTACCAGAAATGAAAGGACACCCAAGCTGATGGGTAAGTCAACCCTCTTCTCCTGGAAGATGGCAGCAAAGGCGGGAGGAGCCCAGCGGCCAGGTCAGACTTTCTGTCACGGGCTGTCCTAACTCAGCCGTGTTACCGCTACCTACATGGTGCTTCACAGTGCTGCTCCTTCCCCTGGATGAGTGTGTCCTCTGTCATCCCACAGGAACCCAGGAGATATCAGGAAGGAAGGTAATACTGTTCACACTCAACACTGGGGGAAATTGAAGCCCAGAGAGGTGAAGCCCCAAGTTCAATTAACACGAAGTACTAGACCTCTACCTCAGGTCTTTTGGTACGCGGTCAGCTGGGAAGATTCAAAAGGCCCAAGAGGGACTCAGCTTGAGGGATACAACCTAGCTGCGTGAGCATCCTGCTGGCCCTGTCTGTTGGGGTCAAGTGGCTAGCTACACTCTCCTAGCCAGGAGGACGATGGCCTCTAAACGGACGGCAACCTCTGTCACCAAGTTAGAGAGAATGGTTAAGAGGCCGGGCAAGTCTGTCTACCCAACCCATTTCTTGGTTTATTTTCTCCGCTAGAAATGGGAGTGTTTGAAGGGCAGCCCACCCGTTCCCAAACAAAATCAAACTGTTTTTGTTGGACAATTCTCTGTTAAGCGGCTATAAGCCGAATGCCATTAACCGCAAAATGTAACCATAAAGGCCATAAACCCGACATTGTTAATTAATTAAATGCCTCATTAACTTTTTTAAAAACATGATTTATTCAATTCATAGAAAATTTAACCATCACCACTAAACGCACAAGCATGTGGTTGCACATTGGCATTTTAGCCCAAGAAACAGAAGCCTTTTTACCAGGAGGGAAAGCTTTGAGGTCTCTGGCCATGCAAGTGATCTGTTTAACGCAGATCTGAAGCCAGAGTGTGTTTCTTAACTTCAAGAACCACATTAACATGACGTAGAGCTCAGACAGCCTTTTTCCTGTACATGGTATCTTTGTGTTTAGCTAAGCAGAGAATGGCAAAGACAAAAGTTCAGGAAAACCCTCCCAAACTGTGCGTTCAAACCACACCTTTATCGGGTTAAGCAAACTGTCCTTCAATTTGAAACAATTTAAACTGCCACATTTCCTGACTGGGCCATCATCCCAACATTTAAAATTCTGCCTGACTAAATCCCAGAAAGTTGGATACAAAGTTGAAAGTGTTCATCTGGTATTCAAAACATCCAGCATCAAAACTGGTCATCTGTGCAATTTACATTTGAAGACTAAAAAGCTGTCTGACCATAAACATTCCCCAGGTTTCCGGTGCTGTCAGAGGCCAGGTAGCCTAAAAAAAAAGTATGGATCAACTGCCCCTGGGTCCAAGCCTCAGACCCACCAAACCCAAATGGAAACTTTCTTAGAGGACCAACGAAGCTCTCGAGGTCTCTGGTCCCAAAGGGAGACTGGTAGAAATGATGCTGACTTCAAAGGTGGGGCTAGGAGCCCTGCCCTCCACAGCGGGTGCAGCAGGCTGCCCTCCTGCCCTCCCCTGCTCTCATCTCCCACGTTTGCTGGAAGCAGGAGTCTATTTTCTCAACCACGACGTGTCATGAGCTGATGCTTGGCATGTGGGGTCTAGCTCGGTGCCACGTGCAACATCTATCCTGTCCTCCTAGGTGCTGCTGCTCTCAGCTCTTGGGAAACCAGCTGGGTGCCCCTCGGATTTCATCTTCAAGTAACTGCACTAACTACCAGAAAGTTCTCTCCAGCTAATCGAGAGGTCTCCAAGAGACATGTTGATAGAAACAACAAATGTGCAAACAGCACACTCAAACAACAACCAAAAACAACCCCCCAAACTAGGCAAAGGACCAGTGCTTCCAACTTCCCACCCATGCAATCGTGCTTGGAGGGTGAGCTCACGGCGGGGGCAGTCACACCTCAAAGGGCTCAAGGCACAGGGGACAGGGGCACAGAGCTGGCCGAGGTGTGGGAACCAGAGCTCTGGGTTAGCATGGATCCTGCCACACCAGTGCTCATCCACACCTCCACACTTAGCCTGCTGAGCTGCATTTTACTGTCACCATTCAACTCCCAGAGGGCTGATGCCAGCATAAAAAAAATGCCTTTGCCCTGTGGGCTATTACATCACAATTTCAACTGACAAGTGCGGTGGGGGAGCTGCGCAGGGCAGAGGGAGTAATCTATCTCACAGAGGTTTTGAACTGTAAGGAGAGCAATTCTGATGCAAGCCTGCCTCTGCGAGTGAGGTGGGGGAGGGGTGGGCTTTGCAGCCAGATGGCCAGATTGCTACCTGCAAAAGTATCATTTAAACCCTCCTAGGCTGTTTCCTCATCTGAAAGTGGGCTAACACTAGTTATTACCACATGAAGATGTTAAAAGGGTGAAAGGAGTTACTACGGATCACACGGTCTTAGAAAGATATAAGCTATCTTTCTATCTCTATTGCTCTGGCAAGATGGGCTATTGTTGTCATTGGCCAGGCTGGGTCAGGATATGGTGGTGTGGACAGTGAGTTCTGAACAAGGCTCAATCCCCTCGCCCCTCCCTCCGCATCAGCCCTTGGTTCCTCTGCCCACTCAGGTCTGCCCCACCCCCACGCTGCACAGACCTTTCCCGGCTGCTGTCCCACAGGGGCACCACTCTGCCCCAAACAGCGCAGAGCAACCCAAAATAGAGCTAGTAACTTCTCTCCCCGTTGCTAATCAGAATCCAAAAGGGCTCATTAAAATTCCCGCAGTCGCCAAGCCCTGGGTTATCTCAGATTTTATATCAGAGATAAGTGAGCGAGACTGGAGGATGCCGAAGCAGCCTACCTGCCTGAACACGAACTGAACATCAGAGGCCTTTCTTTTCACACCGCGACTGAACAAGCCACCAAAGAGCCGGCAGTGGAGTGGGGCTAACGCAAACATCCTGCTGGAACACCCAGCCCGGCCCCTCATGTTGCGGGGGCTGGGCTGAGCACCGCCCCCCGCCCCCCGGCTCCAGCCCCAGCCAGCCCCAGCCAGCGTGCCCTCACCCTCAACCTCAAGGAGCAGCAGCCGGTGGATCCTGAATCCAGGGCCCCCACAGGGATGCTCACCTCGTAGCCTAGCCGGGCAGCACGCTGCAGGAGGGTCTCGCCGGCATTCTTATTGACAATAAGTCTCCGTGCTTCGGGTGGCATCGGGCGCGACTGGGTGGTCTCTGGAGGGGAGCTTGAGCGTGGCAGCTGCGAGGACTGGGAAGCTGGGAGCAACTGTTGCAAACGGTCGAAGGGCTTCTGGTCCTGCTTGGCTGGTGACAGATCATAGTCGGAACTGGGCTCGGGCCGCTTTCTGAATCTCCGGACGGTCACCTATCACATAACCAGGCAGTGCACACATTTTCAGGCCGTCTTTCCTCCACCCGCCTCTTCCCCTCCTCCCCGAGTCACAAACCTGAGCGGAGGAAAGCACTTTTTCCTTTGCTTTTCTTTGGGGAGGAAGGGGTTGCATTCTCACTAGTTGGAAACTTCACCACCACCCAGGAGCCAGGTCCCCGAGGACGAGGACGGGGTAGTGCCTTTGGCGCGGGGTAGGGGAGCGGGGGGGGAGAAGAGTTCAGGAAAAGGAAAGCTTTGTCCCCAGAAGCAGAGGAGCAGGCAGGCAGGATGTGCTTGCACAGGCCCAGGGGGGAGAGCAAGGAGCAAGAGTTACCTTGCCATCCGCATTCTCCACGTAGTAGTCCCCTGTCAGCGACAAGCCCCGCCTGGGCTCCTGAGGGATCAAATGCTTGGTTTTACACAGTCGCTTCCCGGATGGTTTCTCGCTGTTGTCGGTGTATTTCTGCAGCAAGGAGGTAGCCTGGCAATCCTCTTCTTCGTCTCTGCACAGCACATCTGTCTTCTGGCTTTCTTTAATTTTCTGCTGTTTGGCAGGCAGCCTTGAGGCTGGCGTGCAGCTTGGCTGAGCCTGCTTTTTGCCGCTTGCATTGGTGGATGAAAGGCTCTTCATGGGCGGAGAGCCGGAGAACACAGGCAAGCCTAAATCCAGAGGGGAGGGGGTGGGAGGGCGGGAGGCAGGGGGAGAAGAAGCAGGCGTTACACAGTTGTAGCCAGTGCGGAAAGAAAAGCCCATTGTTAGCACTGATCACTGGAGCGGCTTCAGTTTTTAAAGATATACCAATTATGTTTTCAAAGCATTAATATTTTAATTATCCCACATTCAACTGGCAAATAGGTTAACCCACGGAATGCCAAATGGCAAGTTGCTTCAAAGGGCCGGGACAAGAGGGCAGAAGCCAGCCCTTCCCTCTCAACCAGCCCCACTTCTAAGGGTCTGGGTTCCGGGGACTGGGCAACCGGGAACAGCCTGAGGCTGTCACCCCAGACTTTCCTTCCTGCCTAGCAACGGGCGGGCTGGGTGGGGAACAGCCCAGAAGTCAAGCTCCCTCCTCAAAGTACACATTCCAGAAGGAAGTGTGGAGGCCAGAAGGACCTCATGAGAGAGAACTCCCTGCCTGCCACGTGCTAGGTGGCCCTTAGGTCCCCTCCGGGCCCTTTCTCACAGACCCAGTCAGGGAGTGGCCCCCGCGTACCTTGTTCATTGTCACTGGATTTGAGGGACTCCTCCGACCAGCTTCTGTTGCCTTTGGCCTCGGTCCTTTTCCTGCCAGCTTTCTCTTCAGAGATGTTATTGCCCTGGGCTGTGACCTCAGGCTGTACGGCCTGGGTCACTTCCTTCCTGCCCTGGCGGCCAGGTTTGCTCTCTGCTGCAGACACCTGCTGCTCCCACCGTTCTCTAAGGTGCAGCAAGTGGCGTTGTTTTTTGGGATGGAGCCCTGTTAATTCAATGCACACCTTCAGGTTGGTCAGCTCACTATAATGTGGGTCTTCTAAGTGGTTAGAGGAACTGTTTGTCATTTCCCTCTCAGGCCAGTCATCTAATGGAGAAATAACTACAAATTAATCAAAAAGCCCCCTGGGGGGGGAACAAACTGTCTTACACATCACTAATGGGGGTGGGGGAGGGGAGGGTGTGGTCACTGTCTCGGCTGGAGCTGGTCACCCAGTCTTGGGAAAGGGCCTATTTCTCTTTGGCCATCTTTGGGCTGGAGCTCCTGCACCTGGCTTGGGGGGCGGGGAGGTGTGAGCGGCTTCCCCCGGGGCTCCAGGGCAAGACTGGAACCCTCTATTGCTCCACCCCAGGACTTCCCCCACCGTGCCCTGCGGCCCCGAAGCCACCCCGAGCTCACCTTTGGAGACCCGCCTCCGCTTGGCTTTCAGCAGAGGGTCCTCCGGCAGCTCTTCCACAGTGGTCTCGGTGTGGCTGCTGTCACCTGAGACCTTGCGCTTTCTGTCCAGCCGGAGTGTGGGGCTGGGTGGCATGTCTGGGGCCGTCTGGTCGGCGGGGGGCTCGCTCCCAGGCGGCCTGTCCACGAAGTACTTCTCCACGGGGAGGTCTTTGTCCTCGGGGGCTTCGAAGGGGTCATGTTTGTTTCCAGCACTATACTCGCCTGGGAGGGGAGACAACCCGGAAAGGAAGGAACATAGGTCACGAAGAGCAGGCAGGGCTAGGGGAGCAGGCAGGACCCCCCCACAGGCCCAAGGTAATCTGCTCCCAACGGACCCTCCTTGGGAGACCAGGGGCCTCACACGTTGGAAGCATAGAACCCTCAGAAAGACAGTGACCCAAAGGAAGGGAAGCTGGAGAGTGAGGCGTGAGGCACACTCACGGCTTCCCTTTTGCCATCTCATAGTTGGGGCAGGAGAGAAGCAAGACGAGGCATCAACATCATCTGTCTGGATGGATGTATGAGAGAACTCCCCGCCTGCCACCTCCCAGCGGGTCAACTTTGATGGCACTCACACCCCCTTCTCACAGGGGACGGGTGACCCTGAAGCAAGAGTCAACCAAGCTAAGGCTGAACTCAAAATCTCTATGGAAACAGTTGCTGAGGTCACTGTTTTGAAATAAAAGGAATCTGATGTAATAGAAACCAAATATCCCCCAAATGTTCTCTACCCGACGGACAGCACCAACGTTCACTTGGGTCAGTCAGTGGGGGAGAGGGTGAAATGAGAGTCGGGAAAGAATGGTGGGAGGCAGGGAAGCTGGGAGAACAAGGGAAGACGAGTCTGGCAAAGCCAAAGGCAAGATTTCCTGGTGTGCACACAAGGGTCCAGAGCAATGTCAATCAAACTCAACCCAATGGCTACCAGTCCCTCTGTCCTCTTCCCACACCTGTGGGGGAGGAAGCATTTATCACTGCTCCTAATTCCTGTCTAGGAAAAAGGCCCTGGGTGATACCACGCACACCCACGGGGATGCTGGTCAACCCACCTGGCACTCCTCCGTGCGTGCCTTCCTCCACACGCAAGCATCTAAAGACGTTCCAAAGACAAGACACAGCCCCCTTCGTCAGGTGCTAACTGCTCTCACTCCAGCTCTACCTGTGCTGTGTCTGCTCCCTCCACTCAACCCAGCATCGACTTGGGGCTTTTCCTCCAATCATCCCAGCCTAAAATCACTCTCCCCTTTGGCTTTAGCCTAAGAAATAGCTTGACTGCTTTGCTGGTTGCATATATTTCTAACACACAATGACTCTGTAATGATCACTGTGATGTTAAGGTGTTCCCCTAAGAAGATCCTGCCCATCACCGGAGGGTATGAGTTTGGTATTTCGGTAACACCGGAGCTTAGCCCCCCACAGCCATTTTGCTAGATGAAAACATGAACACGCCCCTCACATGCTGCTCCCATCCTTCCTCCTCTCCCTAGTCAACTTCAAACACCACTCCCACTTGCGCCCAGCCCGCTGGCCGCCTGATCAGCCTTCTCTTGAGGGGCATTCCCAGTACTGAGTAGCAGTCAGTTGTGGGGAGGAAGGAGCTTCACCCTGGCCTTGGCTAGCCTGTGCTCTCAATGGTGGAAAGAACCCAGCCACCTCTTCTCCAAGGGCATCCTAAGGCGGGACAGATCCCCATCTACCCTTGCCAACGAATGATGGAGTCACCGCAACCACACGGGTCTTCTGTCATGGCAGCGGGAGAAACCCCACAGCTTGCCCGAACCCCTGGCCTGTGCTTCCCGGCGATGCAGCCCAGACCACCGCAAGCCCAACGAAGAGGGGGAACTCTCACTCCGGCTGCTCTGTGACCCTCTTAACTGCTCTGGCAGTAACAGCGCCACTTTACAACTCGGCCTCCTTCAGTTGTAAAGTGGGAATGTTACTACAAACCGCCTCCCGGAGGTGGGCTTCATAAACACGGGCGGGCTCAGCACAGGGACCAGCTGGAGAAATCACTTTAACCAAATGACAATAAGCCTTTCAGACCAGCTTGAATTTTTGCCCCAAACACCATTTGACTTCTCCAGTGCAATCAGCCTTCCCTGAAAGCCCCGTCCTTGGGAGGGGACCAGCGTAGAAATGTAAGGGCTATCTTAAGAACCCCCATGTCCCATTTTAAAGTTAATTTTAAAATGTGTTCTCCCTCCTCCACTTTAGGTAGCAAAGATGGTTCCATTCCAACCTGGTGATTTGAAAGCAGTGGTGACTGGGTGATGTCAGCAATGCCTTCCAGGGTCCCCATTAGGGCACAGATTAACCAGCATGTGGCCCCACCCAGAATGAGCTGCCACCTCTGCCCACATCTGATGTCTTCAACCACATTAAGAATCTGTCAACCCCCAGTGTTTCTGATTCCACTTCCAGAGATTACATATTAACCCTGTATCTGTTTACAGTTTCAAACCATCTAAAGAGGCATCTTACTCTGGGAGAAGGTTTTCTACCTAAGTTTTCACCCTCACTGCAAACTTCCTACCTAACAGTGAAACTAGTTTATATCTCACCCACCGCACCTTATGCCACAAAAGGCTGGCATCTCTTGCCCATGGAAAACCACCTAGACGACTTGAGATGACTTTATTTCTCAGGTGTTGGCAGGCAATGACTGACTGGGGAACCTCTTCCCTCTGCTCCTAAGAGCAGAAGCACCCCTACAGGACAGACTCTTCCAGCTGTCTCCTCCTGGCTTCCCATGTGCTGAAAGCTGCCTGGGTGTGGAAGGCGCCTCTTCACCAGCCGAGACTGAGAGTGTGCTGCACATGGGCCCAACATTCTCGATAGCCCCCCTCCTGCCTTGTCCCCAGGGACTCCCACGGTGTGATGTCTGTGGTTCCTCATCCTGAACTATTATCAGGAACGCTCCATGGCTGAAGTCGGGGCTCACTGAAATCACCCATAGTTTAGTTGCTTTGTTCCACGTAATGGAAGAGGACCTCGTCTGAAACTAGGTCTGTCCACCCTTTCCCCAACCCCCGAGCCTTTCAGGGCAAAGATTCCCCTCAGTAAAGGCCCCTCAAGACCTCATGTGACTTTACGCAGGCTGGTCATAACCCTGAAGAGCACCCACGCTGACTGCCCAAGATACACACAGCCACCAGCCACGGGGGAGAGGCTCCGCGTCACTTGGAGCTTCTCAGTGACTCTGTTCTAACCACGACCCACCGGATTACCCTTGAGGGCAAAGGAGATGGGGAGATAAATAGATACACGGGGATTCTAACCATCAGGCTTCGCCATCGCCACTACTTTTGGCCCTTCTAAAAGCAGGAAAGCCATGTGCTCTTGGTCACCCTGTCTAAGCAGATGTGAACGTGGCTGTTGTTTGAGGTTTAACACTTGCTCCCTGCAGCATGGTCATATGACTCACAGCATATATATCCCGTAATTTATCATGGTTGCGCCATAGCCTCACCTTCAGAAGCATCACCATGGCAACATTTACAAGTCACCGTGGCAACAAAGCACCCTCACCACTGTTGAGCCATGCCCATGATTAGGTGAGGCCTAAACAAGGTGGGAGGGTTTTTAGATGTTGGAAGGTTCCCCAGGATCAAAACTCCCTTCTCTGCAGGTTAATCATAGCACCTCCAGTAAAGGCTAACCTTGTTAAAACTTACGCCCTCTACAGAAGCAGCCCAGGGAATTTCTGTCCCAAGTTAAAAGTCATTTACAAACATCCAGGTGGCTCAGCTGGAAGAGAAGTTTTCTGAAGCCCCTTGACTGAGGTTTCTTCCAGGTCCTGGTGGGCACTGCCACCAAGCAGGTCCTAGGTCTGTCCCAGCCAACTGGTTGGCGAGGGAGACGGTCACTCTAAGTTTGAGAAGTAAGGTACCAATGTCTCCTTGTCCCTCCCCATCTTCAAATGCCCCCAAAGGATCCTAGTAATGAACTCCCAAGTTCGAGGAGCCTCCTAACACGCTTGTTGAACTTCTAAAATAAAAATTTAACTCAGTCACCCCTATGATCATAAAGAATAAGTAAAAATCCAGACCACTGTGTTTTCAAAGTTAATTCACTTTTCTTAAGCAAGTCCCTCAACAAGATGCACCCACATCAGGGCCACTGAGGCCATGCAAGCAGCACCCACCACCTTAGAAGCTCCTGGTGTCTCCAGGGGTAGAGGGCTGCCTCAGAAGTGGGGAGGCATCTTGAAGGTGTCCTGTACCCTCTAATGTGACCCCTGCCCACCCCAACTCCTCACCCCAGCTCCCACAAGCTCACAGCTTGGGTCTCAGCCACACTGACATCCATGAGAAGGACCTGAGCCCATGTGGGCTCATAACATGATGGCCCAAGGACAAGGAGGCCTGTTAATTTCCAGCTGAATGGACTGAACAACCGCCACACCCTGATCAGGAGGTGGCAGTAAGGACAATGGTTCCTTTAAGTTACCCTTCTTGACCAACTACAAACCACAAGTCCCCAAAACACTGGGGATGGTGACCCACCTCCTTGATGGCCCTGATCTTTCAAAAGGAGCCCCTCACCTTCCCCAACCCTTCTCCTGCCCTTCCTCGGGGGCCAATAATGGCTCGCTGGGCCATGTCCCGTGTGCTCTGGGAACAGACCCACGAGTCTGAGCTTGGAGGGACACAAGGAAGAGGAGCACTGGGGGAGGGCTTTCTGAATCATCTGGGGCTCAGGCCCTGCTCCCCATCAGCCACACTGATTTCTCATCTCAAGGTTCAGCAGGAAAGTTGGGAAGGACACAAACTTCCCTGGGAAGAAGGCCGAGGTGAGGCCACTGAGATGTGAAGGGCAGCGGCCACCCTGGGTCTGGCCAGGTCACAGGACAAAGGGCAGGAAGACGGAGACCGGCTCCCTTCCCACCCTCCTCCTCCCATCATCCACCCGGAACAAAGAGGGACTCTCCTTCACAGGCGGATCTTCATCCTCAGAGAAGTGCCTTCCCAGGAACCTGGCCTTTCCCACTCCTACCAAGCCTCTGAGAAGCTTTCCCAAGAGCTGGTGTTATGAAGCAACTCAGGAAGGGGAGGGCTGTGTGTCACTCGTGAACGTCAGCAAGGAGAAAGGCTTTCTTGCTGCCTTTTTAACTTAAGAGCAGTCTGGACCCCTCACTTTCCCATTCCAATCCCTTGATGGGGAAGAGTTCCGAAACGTTTACTTCAGGCCCATCAAGGGTCCCCGCTCCTCGGGTAAGGGTGCCACTGACTGGCCACAGAAACCCCCTCCGGCAGGAGCAACGTAGAACCAAGCCGTCCCAGCGGGGTTCACCCAGAACCCGGGCCACAGGCCTCTGTCTGACGCTGAAGATGAGCTGGAGGTGAGGAGGGGTCCTGTGCTCTAAGCAGTGAGAAGCATGCTATCCCTGACCACGAATTTTCCTGGACTCCATGCACCTATGACCCAAGTGTCCTGGGGGTACACCAAACCTACAACGTCCAAGGGCATAGAGCTCTTATGCGCACCCACCGTCCCTGACTGTCCTGTGTCAGGAGGATTTTGCACCCACCCTCTCCTTGACGTTCACCTAGACGCCTTAATTCACCATCACCGACGAGGTTTCTGGGGTCCGCAGCGGGCCACAAGTACGCACGTTTAAGGAAGCAGGAGCAAGACCTTCCCCAACACATCTCATTAGCCCGAGATGTCTTGAGAACAAATCCCAAAGTCGACCACAGCAGGGGAGCAGCTGTGGAGGGGACCATGGAGGGGACTGCGAGGAAAGCACTTCACATTTTGCCTCCAAAACCTAATACACCCTCTGTGTAGTGGGAAGAACGGCCTCGTTTATCCCACGCTCTAGGAGTATGTTGTCAACTCCTAATGATGGCAGACAAACCCACCACAGAAAATAATTATGACTATCTTCCTGGTGCCTTCATCAGCCCTCAGCCCATTTTAACAAAACGTCTGCCTTCGGAGGGAGAATACGAGTACTCTCCATTCCGGACCATAGGAGACTGACTGGCACCACGGAGGGCCTGGTTCCAGCTGGACAGATCGTTCCACAGCTACCAAAAATCCACCTCCGTGCCTGCTACGAACAGAACACAGACATGCTACACTTGAGGTCCTGCACTGTCTTTCCTCTGCTCTATTGGATTAGACTGCTACACTAACTACAGGACCAGCATTTCTCTGGAAAAGGAGATGTTCCCCAAGAAATCATCTTTCATAGGTGCCTCATTCCTGGATGCCACAACGGTCAAAAGGACAATCAGCCCTGCACTCTGTGGCTGGCAAAGATGACAAGAGTGGCCTGCTTCTCCGAGCAGCCACCACCCGGATGCCAGGTGGTTGAAAGCTTCCTCACGTCCGTCCCTCAGCTCCGGGAGCGTTGCCCCGTTCCAAGCGACGCGGGAGCTCGCGCGAGCCACCTGGGTTCACTTACATCTCTCACTGTCGTTCTGGTCGGCAATGGCCTCCTCCAGGGCGACCGACTTTGGCTTTTTGTCCTGACTTCCTTTCAGCCTTTCCCAGTCGGCGGGGCTGAATTTGCACACCTCGGAGTCTTTGGTTGCGGGGTGGCCGCCTTCTCGCTCTTTCATCTCCAACTCTGAGAAGCGCATCATTGCACGCTAGAAAGAGAACGGAGACGGAAAAAAAAAAACACACACCTTACCATCAAAGCTATTTCACTAGCCTTACCTTAAAGGAAAGTATTCTCAGAGAAAAGTTTGCCCAAAACCAACCACAATTTATGATACAACTGAGATATTTTAAAACTTAACGATAAAAAATGTGAGTGTCTATATGTAAGTAGTCACACACTCTTTATTCATAAAGCCATAACGTATATAGAGATATACACGGTGTGTATGTACAACCGTACATACACTGTGGCAGAGAGACAGACATTCTCTTTTGAAGGTAAATAAACAAAACAAAAACACAACGCAAAGAAAGCAAAACAAAAACACAACAGAAAAGAAAACAAATGCACAATGAATAAAGACGACCATGGCCCACAAACTTCCCTTTGTATATTTGGAAATGAAATTTAACTCAAAAGGTTTATGGAAGATTCTAGTAATAAAAATTTGAAGAACTGACCTCACAGTAAGCAGCGGGTAGACATAAAATACTGTCCTCTTGTAATCCTTCCATCTATGTAATTAAAATGGGCACTCAATGGATCATTTAGATAACTTCATCCATTTTTATAAGCATAAACCAATTTTTTTCTTAACATTGCAAAACAATTTGGCTTTATTTATCTTTTAATTAAAAGTAAAATATCTTAAGGAAATTCCTATACAACATCTATCATTCACTAGCAAGTTAAATACATACTCTATCCCTTTAAGCGAGTTTTTTTTTTTTTGGTGGAAAAAAAAAATCGCATGAATCCCAGACATGCGGCTGCTACACACCTCCACCAAGTATCAACGTAAGGCATTCTAAGCAGCGCTTTTAGGTATATTTGTTAACGTACAGTAATGGCAGAGAAATCAAAGCAATTGATAGGTAAATGTCATGCAGTCTTTAGACATCCTTCGCAATAATTAAAACTTCCATTATCAGCATTTGAGTGGAGTTTACTTTAAAAAATCTACAGAATAACTTGAAATATCCACTCACATCCCCTTACTGGACACATTTCATACATTTAAATTACCATAAGCTTCATTAACCAAAACCTGCCCAGTGTCCTGCCCTACCATACCCCCCCAAAGTCCTCTTCACACATTTAAAAAAAAAAAAAAAACTGACAACTGGTCAAGTTCCTGAAATTCGGGTCGGGGGGCTCACCTGCAAAGCCCGCTGCTCCCGGCTGAGCTGACTGGAATCTGCGTACAGTTCGGTAGTGACGCACTTGAACCGGTCACCCACGTAACCAGCGGAGTTGGCGATTCTCTTTGCCAGCTTAGATGGCTTTGGCTTCAGAACTTTGCCATCGTTTGACTCTGACTCGTCAGCTCCCTCTTTGGTATAGGTGGGGGTGACGTCCACACTCGGGGGAGCACTGCCCACACAAAATGGTTTGGGATCCTCTTGGGTTTTCCCAAAAGTGACAGCAGGACCATCGCTCCCCAGGGTTGGCTCCAGGAACGGAGTGGAGACTGGAATTGCCAGGTTCTCCTTGTTGGTTCCCGCTGGAACATTCTCCTTGCTTAAGCTGAAGACTGACTGGCTCGGAGCCTGTTTGAAGGTATAGGCTTCGTGGAAGTCACTGATGCGTCCCAACTCCTCTCTCAGGGCGATGAAATCCCGGTGCGGCTGCAGGGCTGGGTCGGTCGGGGGTTTGGTGGGCTCAGCGCTCTGGCCGACACTCTCAGTTGCGAAGCCGGGTTTGGACACGTTAGGGTCGGTTTTCGTATCTGGCTCCTCTCGGAGAAGGTCTACATAGACAAGCTTGTCGCTCTTGACGACAGTTTTCCCTTGATTCCAGCTCGGGCTGGGCTTTAGGTTCTTGTCCGCTGGGACTTCCGGATGCAACTTGGTGCTGCTAGCCTCCAGCACCTCGGAAAACCGGTTCCGGAGGGTTGGGTCCTCGTAGCGGGCCCTCTCGTGGGACCGGGATCTCCTCTCCGGTTTCTCCTCTTTAGCGATCTCTATGGGCGTGTGAGGTATCAACATGGGGTGCACCATGCCCAACCCCAGCGCGTCCTGGTAGGTCACGAACTCCGGCCGGCCCGTGGGCAGCCCGTAGGGCAGTCCAGGCTTTGGGGCAAGGTGCCCAGGAAAGAGACTGCCATTGGGCAACAACACTGGGTGAGGGTAGACAGGGCCTTTGCCGTGTAAGGAGAGGGGACTTATAGCAATGCCCTCGGGCGCTGGGTAAGGGAGGTAACTCCTGGGGTAGGGGATCGGTGGGGACCTGAACGCCTCGTTTGGAGACAGAAATATTGAGCTTGGCGGGAGGCCATTCTCATTTGCTTTGAAGCTCGGCTCCGGGTTGCTGGCTTTGGCGCCCTTGCTGCTGGTGCTGCCGCTGTGCTTGGCAGGCGTGGTCGGGGGCTGGCCCACGTGCTGGATGACGGACGGCGTGGTGTCCACGGAGCTCCTGCTGGTCTTGCTGCCATCTGCGTTGGCATTTGGGGCCGGCGACGCGGAGGCCGGACGGCCGGCGCTAGACACCGACCCTGAAACGTTAGCGACCACGGCATCTGCGGCGCCCATGCGGGGACACGAAGAGCTGCGCTGCTGCGGGAGGGCCCAGTCCAAGGCCTTGTTTTTCAGGGGCAGGCCTTTGCCGTTGTTCTCTTCGTTGGGACTCGGCCCGGGCACCACCCAGGACGAGGGAGCCGTGCTAATGATCTCAGATCTATAGATAGCACAGCCGTTTCCTGGAGGAGATAGAGTTTCTTTCGGAATCTCACTTCCGGAGAGCACTAAGCCACTTCCAGCTCTGCTGTGCACCAGGACTGTGGGGGCCATCTTTTTCACGTGCTCAGCTTTGGAAGCATCTACACCCACCACTTTCGAAGACAAATCTAGCGGCTTATCGGTGACGTCTTTGGTAACCGTCTGCTTCTCTAACAGAGGAGGTGAGCTGCCATCTTTTCTGTCTTGACCCGCTGCTTTCCGGGTGTGCCCAGGAACTGGCTGGGCACTTTCGGCTCCTTCGGGAGCTTTCGGATACTTGCCGCTGCAGAGCCTGGCTGCGGGGAACTCGCTGCTGACCGTCATGTATGGCTTCGACAGGGTGACGGAGGGCGAGGTGGAGACCCTGGCGTAGTGCTTGTGGAATTCGGAGTAGGTGTCCGCAGCAGGCTGGGAGGGAAGGTGGACGCGGGGTGAAGGCCTAGGCGAGGGGGGCAACAGGAGAGCCGTGTCCCCTGGCAGGCCGCTGGTGACCGCCTTGGCAGAGGGCACCCTAGGCTGCTTACTGTTCTGGATGTGGGGATATGCATGGGAGTCAACCGGGTTCCCAGGGCTGA
This sequence comes from Camelus bactrianus, assembly GCF_048773025.1. Classification (NCBI taxonomy): domain Eukaryota; kingdom Metazoa; phylum Chordata; class Mammalia; order Artiodactyla; family Camelidae; genus Camelus; species Camelus bactrianus. Next base: position 31,408,738 of record NC_133575.1, read on the forward strand.
CGCCCATCTTCCAGGGCAGGCTTTTGTCTGTGCAGTGGACCAGAGGTGGGATGGCTGGGGAGGCCGAAGGTGTCGAGAGCCTCATGGGCGAAGCCAGGGACGACGGGATGTGGGGACTGACGTAGTGAGGCGGCGGCAGGTAGAGAAATCGCTCCCCATTGGTGCAGACCGGAGAATACAGCGGCTGGGCCAAGCTGTAGGACTGCTGAGGTAGCAAAGCCTTGTACATGTTCAGGGAATACTTATTTGGCGAGTCAAGGAAAGGGTAGATGGCTGGCGTGGCACCTTCCATGTAAGGATTGACCCAGGGCAGCCGCAGGTAACTAGCACCATTGATGTTGAGAGGGCTCTGTTTGTCACTGGCAGGCCTGTCCAAGCCCAGTGTTTCTGCCGTGGGGACAGCACTTTTTTGTATCCCGGGTGGCGTTTTATATATAGCACTGAAGCCATTTGGGGGTTTTCCAGAGACAGCGGAGGCCTCCACTGTCTCAGGCGTATTCGGTTTGAACTGCATCTCTGGATTTCTTTCAGAAAACCCCAGACCACCTAGAGTGGTCGTGGCAGCCTCCCGACCTTTCTCTGAGCCCAGTCCACACAAGCTAGAATAGACGATGTTTCCAGGGACACGCAACCCCTCCCGGATCAGGCCGGTGCGGTCCATGCTCAGTGCGGCCAGGCCATCGATCCGATGGGCCGCAGTCGCGTCCACCTTCACAGAAGAAGAACATGGGTGTTACGGAGGACACGCCTTCAAAGTAGCCCATCCCAAAGAGACACCACAGACTAGGCTCAACGTGACTGACATCAGCCCCAACGTCTGAGTAGAAAGGGTTAAAAAAGGATTCACAAGCTCTGTGGCCCCCTCCCTCTTTATCCAGAACCCTCTGCTGCCTGCCTTCTCACCTTTGTTCAACTAGTATCCTCAAAGCACGGAAAACGTTGATCCCTTTAGACTTGAGGCCCCTGCTTTCATTCAGTCATCTATTAACTCTGGAAAATCCACCTTCACAGCAAAAATTCTTGGCTACAACTGAGGTGGCACCAACTGCACTGTTCTCAGCACCACCCTCGTGGGGTACCCGGGGTGAGGCGGGGCGATGTGCACTGTGCTTTTCGGGGTGTAGAGAGGCATTATTTAACATAACAAAAAACAATCTTCAGGGGCTCAGCAAGGAACGGAGGACTTGAGCTGTCTCATTCCTACATCAATAAAGAGGCCATGGGTCAAACTGTAGTTGCGTCTTTTGACTTCTCCTCCCTGGTGTCTCAAGACAGCTCTCATTTGATATTTTACTGGGAAGGTAAACCCTAAGGGTCTACTTGGAGGCTGGAAATTTATCCGGCTAGGAGCACTGATATGGCACGTAGCTTATCGAAGAAAAGGCAGCAAGTATCGCACCAGTCGCTAGAGGACGCAGACAGAAATGGCGAGCCAGGAGGAAACTAGGGGAGGCCTCATCCTGGAGCCTAGGCTTTCTACTCAGCCCTGCCTTGAAACACCGCCCCCGGCCCCTCAAAGGCCCTTTAATGGTATGCAGATAAATGTACGATTGATTACAGATCACTGATATTCAGATAGCACATCAACAGAAGCCATTAATCTCTTACCACGTTGTGGTTCAAGGGATTTTCTTCCCTTAGTTCCAGTCTGGCCTTTGAAGCGTCACCATCATTTACGGGAATTTTCCTATTTAAAAGGACACACCAACTTCACGAAAGCATTCTTCACTTAATCCATCTTTCATAGACTGCCCCAGAACAGACCAGTTTCTATTCCCATTTTTCCAATTGCCCTTAAAAAAAAAAATTCCTCCCCCATGGCCCATATTAAAAGTTGTCCCCAAATGGTGATCCTAGTGGACTGGGAAAAACAAAGCAAAGGCAGGGCAACGGGGATGTGGAATCACAAATGTCCCTGAGTTGGGTGGGCAAGACAGAAAATCAGGCACAAACACCTGTCCCTCACAATCTTCTCTCTAGAGAAGCTGAGCAGGCTAGTCTGGGCTCAGCTGTCCAAGCCAACCCTTATAAGCTCTACCTAAGAACAGACATTAAGCAGTACAATGGCCAAAGCCAGGGGGAGGACCTCACGGCTAAAGTCTATGGGCTGGCCACATCAATCACTTCTGTGTTACCCAAGAGGACAGGCTTTCAAAACTTTCCCCCAAAGTTAAAGACCATGTCCTATGAAACTGGTTTCCATGGTGATAATGAAGCCATATTTGACTGCCTTTATCAAAATGCTGGGGGATACACACTAGTATCATACGCATGTCAGCTGCTCCAGGCTCCAGAGGAAGCCGCACATCTGTGCCAGGCTGCTGCGGCTGCCCTGGGACTTGTTATCAGAGAGCATCGATAAAGAAAGTGCTTGGTGCCAACTTCCAAATCCCCAGGATAAAATTGCTGACAAGCGGCGGAGGAAAGTTTCATCATTACCCCAAAGAGCAGCTTCAATTATCTACTGCTTAGCTACTTCTACCCCACACTCCAAAATTACTGATTAGGAAGCATAACAGAGCTGTCGGGTGACTGAAACCAGGAGCCAATGGCCTCGCCGAACAGGCGGCAGAGGACAGGGAGAAACCCTGGGCTTAAACGAAGTGAAGGGTGGCGATCTCCTCATTTATTACTGAGCAAACTATTTGTTTTAAAAGCACATCGAATGCCGATCCACCTGGGCCCACACTTCTGACATTTAGAGTTAAAGCAGCATATAGACTGGGATTAATTCTCCTTCATAAATATGAAATAATAAATTAAGGACGAAAGTGCACTGAAAGGCCGCTTTAGGGGCTAATCTCTTAAAGGGCGGCAATGCTTCGCTGAGCCGGGTTGCCTGTTAAAACTGTAAATCAAGGGCCGCCAGCTAGGCGGGAGAGCTCTCTCCCCCACCCCCTTTGGGCTCACTCTGGCTGTGAGGTGAGGGGGCCCTGCTCAGGAGCAGGGCGGGGGCGGGGGACGCGTGGGGGCGGGGAGGACCCGCTCTCTCTCCAGGCCACAGCCGGACAGGCGCATTCACCTGTCTTCGCTGATCCCACACATGCGGACCCTCTCGCTGTTCATCCAGCTGTGAACGTTCCCATACAGGGGGGTTGCTGAAAGCATGTCGTCTTCTTGGATGGCAGCTTCTCTTCAAGCGTCTAGTCTGTTTAAAAAAAAAAAAAATCCCAGGCGGTTGAATAAAGAAGAGCCAAACAGGGAAGGAGAGAAAGTCTTTCTAGGCAATTCGTACAGAATGTAGACTCGGGAAGGCAGATCCTGCTCGATGTTCTACAGATGTCCCGGAGCACAGGAACACACCTGACCCAGAGGGGGGGTGGGGGATGTAACTTCCCTGGCAGGAGGTGCTGGAGACAGGGAGAGGGTTCAAGCACCATGGGCCACACCAGCCAAGGTACCGTACCTATTGCCCCCCACCTGCCATCCTCCCTTCCCCATCCCCAGCCTTTGGCAAACACACTTGGGTTGGAAGCAAGCGGAAGGTGCCAGATCCCAGGGAATCCCACACTGATTCTTCATGGGGCTGAAAGGATGGGGATGGGGGGGGTGGGGATATGGCATAAAAGGCACAACAGTCCGGTGTGGCGGCCCAAACTGCAATTCATTTTCAGGGCTGGATTCCCAGGGCTGTGGTGTGTCCAACTTCCAGAGCAAGGGTTAAACAGAGTCAGTGGGCTGGTGAGCCACCCCACCCAAGCCCTAGATTAGATTAAGCCCCCAACCGGGGTGGTTTTGCCTGGGTGGTTTGGCCTGGGAGCTGCAGGGGGAGGCGGCTGAGTAATTCAATGACGCCCGCTCGCTGGGGACAAGAAATCATTAGCGAGCGCAGAAGTCTTAGCAGCCCAGGCTGCCGGGCTGCGAGCCACTGGCACGCGGGGAGCAGGCAAAAGCCACCCCTTTTCTCCCCAACGAGAGGGGGGTGGGGAAGGCTGCCAAGGCAGAGGGAAGAGCACCTCTCCCCGCTTGCCCTCCTTACCTTCTTTGCCCCCCACCCCCACCCACATCACATTCTAGTTTGCTGCATGAGTGAAGGGTCAGGACAAGCTGCATTTTATTAACAGGATTATCACGGCGCGTGATTTATCCTCGTGCAGGATTTTAATTGCTCTTTGGAGGTTGAGCCGTTTCTTTTGACTGCGCTTCAGCCCATATCCTGCTGTTAAATGCTGGGTTAATAAGTAGGGGAGCCTTTAATGCCTGGGACCGATGGCCCTCAGCAATTCCCCCGCTCACCCGACTCCCTTGTCCCGGGGCCCCTGACCACGGCTTCTTTACACAGGGACCCAAACCCGAGTGTGAAATCACTGGTGTGCAGATCAGATCATCGGGGGAACTTTTCTTTCTCCTCCCTCACACACCCACCCACACAGTTTCCGAAAGCCCAAATGTTCCCTAAGTCGACACATTTCCTTTGTTAGCAGGAAAAAATATGCAAATGCTTGCTTTTACACTTTAGCGCATGGAGATGACTGCCAGGTCGGTTGGGTGGGAGCCACCAGGTCCGGGGACTCTGGGGACTCTTTTTGCGAGAGCGACTCGGAGTGGGGGTGGGGGAGCACCCGAGACCCGAATCCCAAGGCCAGGCTATCTTTCCGCATTTCTTTGTCCTAATTCAGGCTTTTGTCCACCAGCATCCCCCATCGGCCCCTATACATAGAACACCGTCTGTTAATCAAGAGCCACGCGCGCAGACACACCGTGCACAGTTCGAGCTCAACAATGAAGCTGGGGGAGAGGCAGAGGCAGAAATCTCCCAGCTGGGTCAGGTCTGCTGGACTTCTGAAGAAGCTGTTTCACTAGGAAGCGTCCCTGTCTTCAGACACACGGGCATTTCCAGTGGGCTGGCCAGAGCGCCCTGAAAAGACGGACTCGGGTGTCGAGGGAGGTTCTGCTGGGGCCTGGGGGCCGTTCTTCCCTGTCCCGAATACACAGATCAAGCTGGGGGAAGGACACCACTGGCCCAGGGCTGACCACAAGGCACATTTAACAGTGTCCCCTCTCTAACCGCTGCCACCCCTTCTAACAAAAGGAAGACACTCAGGGAGGCCTCATCTAGAAGGGCGAGCAACATTCCTGGGCCCAAGTGTCCTGGGCATGGGTGCAGAGCTAGGACTGCACCAGGCCATCCCCTCTCAGGGGGGAAATTAGGACATGATGAAATATGGACATTACGCCAGAAGCCAAGGGTCACTCCATCAAACCTCTAAGACAGGGATAAGGGGAGACAAGATGTGTGTGCCCATGAAGCCCCAATCTTCTGATGCCCCAATCTTCAAATCTTAAAACAAGCTGCCTCCTACACGCCTCCTTTAGTTGTCAGTTTGGGACAAGGACCTCTGAGCACCTGACTAAGGAAATAGGAAGGCTGCTGCCTCATTCACCCTACTGAACCTCCCTCTCCCACAAAGGGCTTTTTTTAAGAAAGGGCGGCCTGAACTTAGCTGAGAGGTGAATGCAGTTTAGAGACGCTTGGGAGCACAGGGTGCTTTGAAAGCCTCTCCCCCCTTTCCAGGGCTGGCCCAGTGGGGTTTTCAATATTAATGTCGCACAGATAAATGACACCCAGTGCCAGAATGAAGTATTCTTACATGCACAGGGTCAGATGGAGGGTTGAGGCCCAGAGTGTGGTCCAGTGTCATGGGGGTGGGGGCAAGGGACCGGGCTAGCCAGGAAGAAGCAAGGGGAGGAGGGGCAAGGCACAGTGTCGGACGATGATCCTGCTGACTTACACCTACACCTACACCTACACCTACACACACACACACACACACACACTTATAATCTTTAGCTGCCCCATGAACTTTTTGTGAACTGTTTAAAAGTGGAGGTCTGTTGAACAAACAGCGGCGCCACTGCCAGCCATAATTTCATTGCAACAAGCTAAAGACTTTTAACTCTTCAAGCTCCTGGTCAAAGATGGAGCTGACTAGAAAGGGCCAATGAGCAAGGGCCCTGGCTGGTGGGAGGCCATCCTCCAGAGTGACAGCCCAAATCAGCAGGAACACCCTCATCCCGCACAAAGGCCAGACTGCTCACACCCCGCCACCACTGAAGAATGGGGACCCCTCCCTCCATCTATCTGGGATATAGAATGAACTAAGGGGGTCTTGGGGGTAAGTAAGGGACACAGAGACTGAGAGGCAGAGACCCAGCCATGCTCACTTCGCTCCACTTCTAGAAGCTGCTGTTGAAATAGTTGGAATCTTTTTTTTTTTTAAACCTCTGAGGGAAAGTTCTTCAAAAGTGACTCTCTGACCCTTGGCTGTGGGTCACGGTGAGGAGGGCAAATGATGTGATTTAGATGACAAACAGAGCGGGCGCTTTGCTGCTATATAAGAGGCTGCCCTTATTTCTCAACCATCCCCCCCTCCTTTTCTTCCACACGCAGGCTATGCTTCTGGAAGTGCCAAGAAGTGTGAAGTCAGTCATGAAAAGCACTTTACAAGCACCAACCTGTTTCCAGGGTGAGCTGCTAAGCTACACCTTGGCTCTGGGTTTTAACCCTTTTCCCCAGTAGTGGGGAGAAGGGGGCAAGGATGTGGGACAGGGATGAACAGGGAAGATGGCTGAGAGACAAGTGTCAGCCGAGGAGACGGAGTGTCTGAAGAACAGAGAGGAACTGTAGTGGCTGCCCTCTGAACACCCAGTTCCGGAGAGAGACTCAGCTTGCAAAATGCCAACACCCCGAGTGGTCTCCAGCTTCCGGTCTGGCCGTAACTGCAAGCACAGGAGAGCTTGGGTCTCCCTTGACAGACCTGGGCAGTCATCTGCTCTGGAAGCCAAGAGTTATGATTAGCATCCGAGCTTGGCCTGGACACTGGGGAGAAGAGCCTGATTGGCAGAAAGAGGTCAGAGGGATCAAGATTAGGAGCTGTCACCTCAACCTTGGCATCCCTGAGAGGGGGCCCTTTGGCCCTCTGTGAAAAGACACAAGGGGGGCACACGGGCCCCCGAGCTGTACCCACCACCACTGCTCTGTCGATTCCTGCCATGAGGACACCATCGTGGACCAAGGAAAGGGAGGACGTTTGTCTTTTTTCTTTCAAGGAGATGTCCCTGGGCAGACAAGGAACAGCAGGTTGAAAAGGAAGGCGCAGTGGCTGTGAGAGGCTGGCGGGAGTGGAGCAAGGGGAGGTAGCACCAGGCCACTCTTGGCACTCCTCCTTCTCTCCACCCCGGCTCTTCCTGGCACCAGGCCACTTTCCGCTGCCTCCACCCTGGAGGCGGCCGATCGGTTCAAGTCTGCACATCGCGCTTGTCAAGCGGTACCAACAAAATGGAAAGCATCGCCACTGAACCATCCCAACTTCACACAACGCACAAATCTGATCCGTGCTCCTTCCTAGAGCCTCGCTCGCTAGGCACTCCTTGCCCCATCAGGCAGTTATCTAGCTAGTGGCCAAGAAGCTCCCGAATGCCGGGCGGACATCAGGGATCCTGGCCATTGTGCCACGTACTGGGGTCCTCTGTAGGCTGGCGACCTCCCTCACTGCATAGCTGGCTCTCCTTGGAGAACATGCGAGAACGTGGTCACCCCAGCCTCCCAGCTCCCACCCTCACCCACAGCATGTCTATGGGCAGGTGGCCGAATCCTTTCAACTTTGGTCTCTTCATCTATAAATATTTGGCAATGTGTTTCCAGAGGATTAAACCGCACTATGGACTTGAGCTCTGCCTGGCAATAGCTGGTGCAGGCCACGTTTAACCCCTTTAAACCGCATCTGACTCCACCAAGTCTACTGTGTAACAAACAGACCCCAGAATCTGCTGCATAGTTTCTTTGTGGCAACAGGAAGGTTGAGGCAAGGACACAGAGGGGGCCAGGGAGGGGTGAACTTTGGCAGTGTGTCTTTCATGGAAGCCCAAAGCTCACTAAGCAGAGACCCTTTCTAAGGTGGCTCCAAGCACAGACTGAGTTGCCCACCAGCACTTCTCTACTGGTGTCAAGGAAGAGAGTGGTGAAGAAGTTCCTAGTTTTGGATGGGGGTGCTGCATGGGGGTAGGAGATGAGAAAAAAGCAGTCTAGAATGTGCAGCATTGGGGCAGGTCCTCCTGGGATGCTTTCCCTAGTGTGTGCAGCAGTGGGGAGAGGGGGACCCCAAGGCTGCCCCCAGGTCTGGACAGGGCCACAGGCTTCCTGGGGTATGGCTGAGGGAGGTAACTAGATGGGTGCTGAAATGGGTTGTAGGGTTTGGAGGAGCGATCCAGCCTGCCCAGGCACTGTCTCTTGGCACACTCCAAGTCACAGCCATAACCTCTGGGGGCATCCCCACCCATGTTCCAAGTTTTGCTGCAGAGCTGCAGTGGGGTGGGGGTGGAGGGGTAAGAGAAGCAGACGAGAAACGGGAAACTCGAGGGCAGCCAGAACCTTTCCTGCCTCCGGCCTCCTCCCAGGGAGCCTGGATGGAGCAGAGCTACTCAGGTCAGGAGTGAACTTGGCCCCACAGCGGCAGTGGGCGGTGGCGAGTGGGGGAGGGGCACCCCTCCCCCGCCTCAGCCCTGAGCCTGATCAAAACAAAGGGATTTTTCTCTCCCACCACGTACACCCGTGCAGCGCCTAGCCCCTCCTCGCCCTCCTCGCGGGGGTCGCGCCCCCGCACACACCCGCGCGCCCTCGCTCCCGCCCGACCTTCCAGGAACTCCAGCTCTCTCCGCCATCCTCCGACCCTAGTTCACCCTTCCCGCGCCGCTCTTCTGTGCTCCCCCTTCCCAAGCTCCGGCCATTGAATCTCTAGCAAAAAAAACAACTTCCAGGTGGGCGCACGGAGAACCTGGGATATGCAGCCGAGCCCACCCAGGGAATAGGCACTTGCAGACCCCTCCCAGCCATTGTCCTGGGCTCCTTTCGGCGGGACTCGACTTGGTGCTGCTCTCTGTGACCCTCGCCCTCCCGTAAAGATGCAAGCCAAGTGTAGCCAACTGTAAAACGGGGGGGAGGGGACTCGGGGAAAGGGAGAGCAGCAGCAAGGATGACCCGGAGAGCCGCTGCCCAACCCGGGCTGCCCGCCAGGCACCCCCTTTCCCACAGGCAGAGCCACGGCCCGAGGTCAGCTCATGGACCAACCCCAGACACTTCTTCTCCCCTGACTCCATGCCTGAGCTTTTATTCCCTTCACGGTTATGCCACACAACCACATGTGTATCCAAGAGGGGGCCTCATTTGGAAGCTGGTGTCCCTCAACAGGAGGCAGCCCAGGCCAGGAAACCTAGGTTGAGTGCAATTAATCACCCTTACTCCTCTCCTCCCTACCCACCCCCAGCAACACCCCCTCCGGTCTGGTCCCTACAGGGCTGGGTTCCCACTTGGAGTCTACACAACCTGGGGGCAAATCCAGAATAAACGGTCCATATACCACAACTTTAGAGGGGGTGTCACTGCACTGCAGTTTCCATCTGGGCTCTGGAAATAACGCGCACTCACTGTACCCCCCCACCCCTGGCCAGGAACAAGCTATACCATAAGGCTATTAACAACAGCTATCATTAGTACACACAGGAAGCACAAAGGAACTTTTTACGAATAAAAGATGCATAAAACACAGGGTCCTGAGATCTGCACCCGGGTTCCTGGCTGATTGTGTGCCGCCTCGGAGTCCTGGGAAGACTGGAGATGAGGGTCAGGGGAGGACAGGGGCGCCCACTTTCTTTACAAGGAACAATAGGAACCCCATGTCTGCTACTCAGTCTTGGAACTCAGAACACCCCAAACAAAGCTGTGGGAAAATTGCGGTAGAGATGGGGGCCCATGAATTTTTGTAGCTGTTCAGAGCTTAATTACTCCTCCTTGATCCGTGGGACTAGACACGACACCGCCAAGGTTAAAATGCCCCGAACAGCGCCGAGCAGATGTGAGCGAGCTGGCAGACGCGCAAATGAGGCCTGCCTCGGAGCACGATAACAAGTGACTAATACATTGCATATCGTTGAAAGAAAATTATTTTTCTCTAATTTGCATTTGCTTGGGGGAAAAAAAAAGCCAACCAGAGTCCTTCCTCACAAGCAGGAGTCTAATCCTGGAAATACAGCCCGGCTGCTTTAAGAGAGCTGGAAGGAGGGAAAGACTGCCAGTGTTTTGGCAGTTGCAGGCTTGTTTATCTTTCCGCCTTTCCTCCAAGGCGAAACTCGTTTTGCAAGCAACATTCCTACAGAAAATGGCACACGTCATAAAAAGAGACCAATTTATAGAACTGGCACCGAAGTTCATGTATCATTCCAGAAGCATCTCCCAGCTCCCCACTAGGGAACCCAACTAGATGCAGAAGTCCACATTAAAACTCAGAGAGGGTAGACCTGGGGGCGGTTCAGGGAGATGAACTGCAGATATCCTGCAGACTGTCCGCCCAAGGGCCAGAGTCACACAGAAGAACAGGCTATAGAATTAAGTCAGCTCTAAAGGATCCTCTAAAGCCCCGGGGCCAGGGCTGCAAAAGCTTCAAACTTGAGATTGGGGGTGAGCTGCTTTTTTTTTTTTTTACACCCAGCTTGCCCCAGGATAGCCCAGGGGCAGGCCCATCTTCCTGGACATCCCAAGCCCTGGCCAGGCATGCATCTCCAGGGCCGGCCAAGCGGGGGATTGCCGCCACCCACCAACTGTTCTCCCTCCCACCCTGGCGCCTCCCTGCAGTGCCTGGCAGAGGACCAGGAACTCAGAGAAGGCCTGTGGCTGTGGGCATCTAGTTGATTAAGTCACCGAGTGGGTGGTGCTGTGGGCAGACCTCAAGACAGCACCGTTGGTCCTGCAGCTGAAGGCAAGTGCGCTCTTGGAAACGGGAAGGTGAAGGGAGGTGGGTAACCAAAAGTCGACCTGCACCTCTCCCCTCCCAACACCTCCCCCCCACTTCGGGTCCTGAACCTACACACTTGTGTTTCCAATCCAGGAAACAGGGCAGAGTGCGTAGAACACAGCGCCCGCCTGTCTTTCGAACTTGTCTGAATAACAGGGCCATTTCAGAGGAAGAACAACGGCCTTCAGAGCGTCTGCAATTTCCAGAAAGCCTTCAGTTAATAATACATTCTTTCCAACAAGCTTGCTTTAGGGCTGAAAGTTATTTTCCCAAATCTTAACAACCCAGTCGCAAGCCGCTGGGGCTCCAGGTCCACAGATCCCAGCCAAACCCCTCCAGACAGTTGACACTCATGACCCCGCAGGCCTTCTCCTGCCTCCTCCCCCCTGCCCCCCACTTCCCCAGCCTAACAAGTTCCCCAAACCACAACACACAAACCGGGGCGCGTCCACCCCAAGCCCGAGAGCCATAAAGACGTGTGCTGGGGGGATCGGGGTCGGGGTGTGGGGCTGCTAAGAGCTTTCTTGAGTCTGAGGACGCCCTGGTGAGGACACCCTGGCCAGAGAGTGGCGGCCACCTCTGCAGTTCTCCGCGGGCCTGCATAGTGCGCGCTTTGTGTGAGTGCCGAGGAGGCACAGCGCTGCTCGCGCACCAACAGCTGTCACATTATTTGCACTCGCTGTAAACAGCCTTCACATTCCCCCCTTACCACATAGTTAAAGCCAGACTAACAATCCACAGTTAGAGATCAAACCAACAACAGCAGCATTGTGTCTGCCTTCGCACCAAGCCCAGCAGCTGGCAGGTTTCTCCGGAACAAGGGACCCCCCCCAGCCCCTCCAGGCCCCAGCCAAGGCTAGCCAAGGCAGCAGCGCGTTTGTCGCCGCTGATTGTTAAAGAACACAGCCACTTCGCACAGACAGAGAGTTCGGGGTGGTTCGTCGGCCCTCTCCCAGAGATTCCTCCTCCTAGTAGTAGCTCAAGGCAGGCCCCCCCCCGCCCATTTCCTCAACTGTGAATAAAGGGTGTTCAGACTCCCAGGGTTGGTTTCTCGGCAAAGCGTGGGCCAGCCTGTCCAGGTCATGCCAGGGGTCCTGGAGCTCCCTCTGCCCTGTCCCCAAGGCCACGCAGCTTGGGAGCTTGGCCCAACGCCTAGTGTGTTCCAGAAAATTGTCCACCTCCCTGAATCCTAACTGGTCGCCCCACTGATCAAAATGTCTCCTTTATGATTTTTGGTTAAGTCGAACATTTCCATAATCGTCATTATTAGCGCAAATTACACGCCTAATCGGTCCTTAAATAGATTTTAATTAAATAATCATACAAGGCTCATTTTATGACTTAAGAAAGGCATTACTTTTCGTTATAAAGTTTCCACCAGGATACAGAATAACGACAGCAGACAAATACTTAATTCTTTGAAAAAGTACCAACAGCCAATGGGCAGAGCATCGTGAAAGCAGACCCCCGTTTCACACCTTCTGGAATCGAAGTGGAGGCTGGACAGACCACAGCTGCACAACTTTCCTCCTGAGAAGGGAGAGGGGGTTTCTACTTCCAAAGCATTATTTCTGTCTTCTCTTTGGGGCCAGGGGAGAGAAACCCCAAATGCTCCTTTCCATTGCCTGTCTGAAGACATTTCTCCAGCCAGAAGTCTCTTCTAGAGACCACTCCTCCCCACCCCCATCTGTTTTCCACCTCTTAGTCTGCTAAGAGCCATGGTGCAAAGCAGGCAGGCTGTGCTTGTTAAATGCTGTGTAAAATGCTGTTAATAAAATAATAAATACAAAGGATGGAGGCTGCTGGTTCCATGGGTGTTTTGACTGGAAATGCCTTGGCACTTGTCATGTGTTTATGGGAGGGCAGACAACTCTAGGATTTACATAGTTTGGACATTTCTGTACTTCATTTATTCTTTCCTAAATGACGTAGGCCTAGAGCTATTTCAAGTTTGCATTTGTACAGAACTGTTAAATGCCTAAGAGTTTCTCCAATTAGACCAAGTTTTAAATCAGACCCAAGGCTGGAACGTACTCTCTGACTCGCCCTACTCCACCCCTCAGCCTCTGTTGCTGGAGAAAACAAACAGACCCTCAACAACAATTCGGTCCTTGCTCTCCCCACCTTTGCTCCCCCACCCCGTGGGGCACCTAGGGCAAAGGTTAAGGTGTCTTCAGATTACAGTCAGGGCCCTGGCGACACACACACTGGAAAGCACTGCAGTTAGGCGCATCCTGGCCATCCTCTAACCTCTAAAATAGTGAGCTAAGATGGGGGGGAAAACTGCTGGCCTGGTAAAACCCACTGTTCACAAAACAATGTCAGCAAAGGCTGGAAGGCATTCTTTAGAGAGGGACCAGGGATTCGTGCCTACTGAAGCTCTTTCAGCACAAAGGCTTTTAGGGGAAGAAGGGAAAAAGAGGGAGGGGGGAGAGGAGAGAAAGGGAGGGCTCCTGTTTCAGAGCCGGCATCCCCAGAGAGTCAAGAACCAAGTGTAGCTTCAATCAAATGCTGACTTCCCCTCTGGGAGTCGAGTAGGAAACCTGATCACAGTAGCTTACTACCGGCCTGGATCCATACAGGTCTGGTTTTCTTCTCCTGCTAGTAATTTCTTTAAATACATATCGATATAAAAGAAGCAATCCCTGGCAGACTTTATTGAAAACCACACTGAGACCTCATAACATCCGGACTTAATCCCTATCAAACAAACCACAGCACCTCTGGCCTCTGCAGCAGGCCAGACCCTCTCACCTCTTCCCACCAGGTCTCTCCCCTCTAGCCGCGGCTGTTCCCTCCCACACCCCACCCCCACCCCAAGAATGATGGGAGGACTTGCCAAAGAGCACCTAAATACTGGTTCTGGAATCAATTCCTAACCATATAAATGATCCCACTTAGGGGGAGGGAAAAAAATCCAAGACCTTTCATATGGAATCCTTTAAAACCCAGAATGCAAAGAACTGTAACAAAGGGAAAGAACCCACGGAGGCAGACCCAGAGGAATACACTCAGAGGGGAACTTCACCTGCAGGTTGGTCCCCAGACACTGGCCTAAGCAGGTCTCAGGGGGTCTCAGAGGGCCTCAGGGGCGGCAGGCAACGAAGAGCAACCGATAGGAACCTGACCAGTCATTCAAAGCAATTACTAATCCTCGGGGCCTACTATGTGTCAAGTCTTCTTCTTTGATCCTAAAGGTGGATAATTATTCCCAGTCTTACAAATGAAGAAACTTACTGAGGCTCAGAGGCCATAAATAACTTGCCCCCAAGGTCACACAGCTAGTAAAAATGGGCCACGGTCAAACTCAGTCCTGGAGTTGCGGAGAGGAGCCAATTATTGGTCTAATTGTGCCATTTGAAATCCCCAAGAAGTTCGGAAGGCTTCCTGAGCCCCTGTATTCATATACAGGGTGAAAGAATAGCGCTTAACACCCATGTAACTCAGTCCACGGGGAGCCTGGAACCCAGTTTCTCCTACACCCAGTAAACTCTTGGTCCATATGTAGTATTTCGCAATTCCCCCCGACATCCTACAAATCTCCCAATACTGGAACACCCTGGTGTGAGGCCAGGGATCCCAATAAGGCTGCATTTCCCCTCCTCCAGGAGCCCAGAACAGGCAGGGGTAGGTGGGTGCTACTCTTAGGTCTCTGCAGAAAGTGCTGACTCCTGCTACTAGAACTAGGCTTCCCATTCTAGTTTTGCCACATAAAGCAGTAAGTCAAATTATCTAGACAGAGCAAAAGCCCTTTGGAAAGAGTGCCTACACCTACCTTTCCTAGGATTTTAACCAAAAACCTAGGGACCAAAGTGGGCTGGGAATGGGAATTGAGAGGGAAGTGGCTTGCAAGATGCCAGACACCGGGGGGGGGGGGGGGGTGAAAAGCCAAGTCCCAAGAGAAGCTGGGAGCTGGGGTATCTCTCCTTTCCCCAACTTCTTGTCCCAGCAGAGCTGGGTCATCGCCCAACATCCCCTCCTCACCCCATCTCCAATTTCCTGGTCTGCCCTAGGCTTTCAGATGCTCTGGGAACTATCCACACCTGAAGCCACAGGCTCCACACCCGAAGGCTGTCTCCAGCTCGGCTCAGAGGAAAAGGGGAACCGGCAGACGCTCTGCCGCCCCTGCGGGCTTCCTGGTCCCGGGCGGGTGGCCCGTCCAGAGGCCGAAGCTCCGAATGTGCGAAATGGCTCCAGGAGCGCCTGGGGCGGGCAAGGGCCTCGGCAGCGGGAGGGATCGAGGCGATGGCGGCGCCGGGTCCTCACCCCGCTAGCCAGCCGAACACGCCCCGGCGGCCCGGCCGCCCCTGGCTCCCGGCCAGTGGCTTTCTCTTTTTTAAACTTTCCGGCCTTGGCGATCACCGCCGATCGGAGCAGGGTTTCCCGCCCCCACCCCCAGCTCGGGGCAGGCCCTTCCAACCTCCGGGGAGGTGACCCCCGCCCCCGGGCACCGCTAGTCGTTGGCCCCAGGAGACCCCCCCCCCCCCGCCACTTGGGCCACCTGGAGAGAGCCGCTTCCCGAAGCGATCAGCGTCCGGCCGAATCTGGGACTGCTGCGCCCGCAACCTCCAACGGTCCGGGCCTGCCCGCGGCGCGCATGCAGTAACGCCCCCTGCTCGCGCTCCCTCGGAAAGGCCAGACGCTAGGGGAGGGGGAGGGGAGGGAAGGGTTATAGGCTGCTTTTTTTTTTTAATTTAACTCTTCAGATGCAAGTTTTGGGTGTCCTTGTTATGATTGCGAGCGCTAGGGTAGAACAATAGAAATGGGGGGGTGCCGGAAATGGTGCAGGAAGACCCCTATAACCCTATAAACCTCTCCTCCCCTTCCCAGTTACTATTAGCATTAAAAGACCCCAGCGCCTTCAATGCAATAGTGCCTGTTTATAACTTTTTCCCGCTGGGTCCCCATACCTTAAACGAGCCCCCTCCTCCCGTTTCGAAATCACCAGGGCAAAGATCGCTCCCAAATTTGTGACCTCCCAAAGCTCTTGCACCTTACCTGCTCTACCCCAGGCACCCTGACCTGACTCACCCCCCCATACTCCCAGTAGTTCCTCTGGTTTGCACCTAGACAATAAATTTAGTTTAATTTAGCTTCCGGTCTTTAATTTTAGCAGGTCTCCTTTTTGCATGCAAATCAATATGGCAATTACCATCTAAAAGCTCGCCCAGCCCCGGGTCAATGTAAATTGATCATTGTCCGCCTTCCACAAAATAACACCGGGAGTCTGTGGTGCATAATGAGATTATACTGGAAACTGTCTTTTAGATCACAAATTATATTTTATGCTGTCAGGATCTTCTCCTAGCGGACTTCCCTGCTAGTCTAATCACGGGGTACCAAGCCCCTGGGTGCTGAGGGGTGATGGTTGGCCGGGGAAACATGGCTCTAAAAAATAACCAAGGGTTGACACCCCCATTTCCGAGACCCTCGACTGGCGGCAAGCGGAGATGAGCTTGCGCTGGGAAAGGGGGCCTTCTACAGAAACGTCGCGGAAAAGCATCGTTCATTAACTTTCATCCATCGGAAGGTCAGCTATCACTTTCCGAGGAACACATTGGGGGCAAACAGTGAGAGCCGTCGGGCCGGGCTGGAGGTTGGTGGACGTCCGGGGCCAAGTGCTCCAGACGCAGGAGGCCTGGCCACCCCGGGGGCGGCCTGAGGAGGCCTTCCACTCCTGCCTCTGCTGCTTCTCAACCCGGCCGCGGCCACCTAAGCCCCGGTGGCGCAGCCAGACTTGCAAACCAGACGGAATCCTGCGGGCCGTACACACAAGCAAAGCAGCCGGGGCCGGCCTCGGTCTCCCCTCCCCAGACTGGGAGAGGCCCCGCCGGCCGAACCGTGTGAGCAGGCGGTGAGGCCTCCAAGCCCGGAGAAGGTCCTTTCTCGCCGACAGCACGGCTCTCCCGCCCCCTCCGCGGCCCCCAGGGCACGGGTGTGACCCTGGAGCCTAACAAAGAGCCTTCAGAGCTCCTTTCGGCCTCCGGCTGGCGGGGGAGGGGTGGGGCCCGCGGGGGGAGGGAGGAGGAGCGGCGGCCCAAGTGGACCCGCGAGGTCCCCCGCCCCGCTGCGCCTGGCTGCGCCGGCCGGGCCCGGCGCCCTCGAGGAAACCACCAAGGTGGCATTGTCAGGGCCGCCGGGCGCTCCTGAGGACCGTCCTGGCTGTCCTGGGATTTGGGCGGCCAGCGAGCCTCCCGCCCAGCCCCGCGGTCCTGCCCCGCCCCGCCCGACCCGGCGCGGGCTCCACCCGAGTGCGGTCTTCCCAATAAAAGCTGGAATTCCCGGCTGGGCTCAGACAAAGAGGGACCGCGGCAAATCGACGCCGCGGGCAAACCAAACCCTAGCCTAGTTTACGTGCGCGTCTGGGGTCACAGAGGCGCCTGCTAATCCACCCTACGCAGGCCGTCCCTGCATGGTCTCCTCCAGGAAAAGATTAAAAAAAGAAGGAAAGACTATCTCCCCTTCATTCCACCGAGAGGCCGAACTTCGCACTTCTTTCGGTTCAGTTCTTATCAGTGCACTAGGCCCTGCAGCACCTTAGCAAGCAGGACTTAGAGCAGCGCAACATCTCTTCCTCCTGACCCAGAGTGGAAAGCTACTCCTCCTTCCTCCACCATCCATCCTGTCAAGGTCAAGAGCTCAAAATCTTTTAAACATCCTCCTACCTGCTCAATACATGTCCTCTTCCTCGTTCTAGACGGGAAGAAACTATCACCAGCAGTAATCCTAGTAACTGAGGGCCCTCCACCCTTAGCTAGGTCCCTTTGCCCTCAGTTTCCCTCTAGCCAAAGACACATGATTTCCCTGTGAATGAGTGTGCGAATGTGGTTGTGTGGCCCACGCTTCCGTGCCCCTGTCGGTCTCACTGGGCAGGAAAGTCTCCATCAGGCATTGAGGAGTTTTTGTCATTCAGCCTGTGTGTCTAAGCATGGATGTATGCATATGAATGCTTTTTGTGTTTCCAAGTGACCCTCTTCACACCTTTTAATGGGCTTTTGTCTCTGGAACGAACTTACAGAAATTCTGCCCCAGTTTCCAGCTCAACAAAGTCTGGGATTTTCTCCTAGAATATGGCTCTAGGTCTCAGTATTTGCATATCCATGTTTACATTCCTCTCGGCCAATTCTTTATCTCTTCTGTATCTCTTGTTCCATGTGGGCATCAGAGCCAAAGTGTCTTGATTTGTCTCAGCACATGTCATTCAGGCGTACATCTTAATCTGTGCACTCCTGTCTAACACGTACACCTCCCTACGATTTACACTCTTGCTTTGCCTATAACACTGGCTCATTCCCAGGCCAGACCAATATGGGTTTGCAGCTTAAATGGAACTAGAGGATCACCCTGAGACTACAAACCCTAAAAGGAAGAGGACTGGGAAGGAGAGGAGTGTTACTAAGGATTTATTTATATATGGGGTAACCCACCCACCAATTTCAACCTCTGTAAAGAGCTAGACCAATGTCTGCAGAGCTGTGCTAAATTTTTAGACCAATTCAATGTTGGCCCCCATGTATGTGTATACAAATGATCGATCCTGTACACATCACTATCCAACTCCTGTTTGGAGACTGTCTCCCTGCACATATCTGATTCGAACTCTCCACAAGTTCATGGTTAAAAGTGTGTCTATTTACACAGACAACTCAAGGACCCCTTTTCTCTCTCTGATTCATACCTATACACATTGGTCTGGCATTTCAGACTCGGGTCTTTGGTCTGCAGCAGTCTTGGTCAGAGGCCCCACCCGACTAAAGCTTTGAGCAGACCTTCCTATACTGGATCGCTCGCAGGAATTCTGAGAACATTGAAGTCTACCTCTGCATCTCCCAAACTCAGTTCCTTAAGTGAGGGTGCCCAGTGTATATGTTCACACCTCCCCCATTTAGAAGTACCAGGTCAAATTAGATCACCCACCAGCCACGTTAGGTTTGTCGAAGAATCGAGCTCAATGCACCAGGATGCGAGTGTGCAGACACAGAAGAGAAAGGAAAACCCTAGGCTCAGACTCCCACCCCCACCTCCACCCGGGGGGGCTACTTTGCCTCCAGGAATTTTTACTAGGCCCCTGCCCTCCCCCTCCCCTTACCCTCTCCCCATCGCCTTTAAAGGGTTAAGAGAAACCTTCGCAGCCTTCCCTCAACCCTGGTCTCGGGGCTCGCAGGCTTGCTCGCTCACTCGCGGCTCACGGGAGTCTGCCGCCGCCTCCGCGGCCCGCCCCCCCCCCCCGTCCTTCAGCCGGGAGGGAGCCTGCATGCCTGTCTAGACCGATCTATCACAGGCACACCAACAACACCCGCGAGAGCGCGGAGACCCTGCCCAGGTTCCCCTGCCCGCACGGTTCCCGGCGGACGGAACCCTGGAGCGTGACCGCGCCTGCGGGGCGGGGGTGGGGGTGGGAGCCTACGGGCGCTGGCCGCCCCGAGCGCACGGCAGGTCCTCCCCGGCCCCGGCCCCGGCCCCCAGCGCTCCCGCCAGCCCGGCTGCCGGGGCACAGTCACAGCTCTGCGCGCTGGGCAGTCCTATTTTTATCTTGTCTAATCCCAAACTGGGCGGGGAGCACAGGCATCGTGCTTAGAGAACAAGAGATAGGCGAGGGAGGCGGGGAGGAGCAGCCAGGCAGCGACGCGAGCGGGAGCGAGTTAAAGACACAGTCGAGGCGACCGAGAGCAGGAAGAAAGAGCGGGCTGCGCGGGCCTCGAGGCGCCGCACGCAACGCGACTCCCGGCGAAGTTACACTCGCCTCCCCGCCGCCCCTCGCCGCCGGTCCCTCCCCACTTCCCAGCGGCGCTCTCCGCAGCCCAGACCGCGGGGCCCGTTCTGTGTGGGAGGCAGAGACCCGGCCGGCCCTGCAAAGGGCTGGAGAGAATCGCTAATGAGCTGTGCGGCCCATTGATCCGGAGAACACTTCCTAATTAACTCTCAGTCACCTACTGGTGACAGCGCCTCAAAGGACAGCGCAGAGGCCGTCCGAGCCCCAGCCCTGACCTGCCCGCCGAGCGCCTGGTGCCCGAACCCCGCGCGCTCCCCTTGCTACCCCAGGCAATCCCGGTGAGTGGCGGCGTAAACCCGTACACTTCAGGCCAGCCTCGGATTAAACCCGGACGGCATATTAATCACCGCCATCTCCCCGCCTTCCTCCACGCGGTGAAATCATGCCCCAAATAAACACGAGAACCCACACTGCAAAGCCCAGACCAGATAGCAGGTCGGGGGTGGAGAGGGAAGGGTCCAGAAACAGACGTATTCTCCAAGTGTCCACGTACAGGAGTCTCGGAGGCTGACAATTAAAATGCCTTCCACACAAGCAATTCTGTTGGCAAAACCGAATCCAACACCTCGTAAGGATTGATTTCGGCCCGCGGTGTCCGTTTCCAGTGCCACAGGAAGTGTCAGATGGCTAGAAATACCCAAGTCTGTCTGCGTTCACCACCCACCACCTTCTGGGGTGGGACATTTCCTCCTCGTTTTTATTCCCAGGCCATTTTAAGGATTTTTCTCCAAGAGGCTATCCCTAGAACCAAATACCACTACCCCTCCTCTGGCCTTCTCTCAAAAAAAGAAAAAAAAAAAACAGCTAAAACCCTGAACTGTCTAGTCTAGACACCGGAGGCTGTAAGAATACCTATTTGAAGCGCGCTGGTTTCTTTTTAAGGTTTGTTTTTAAATACACATAACCCTCCCCCTTCCTTCGCTCTTCCATTGCCCCAACCCCCACCCTTCAGGCGCCGGCGGCGCGCGCCCTCGCGCGCGGGCACTCACAGCCTCTAGCTGGAGATCGCAGACTTTCTGGAAAAGATTCATTAACAGCAAATTAAGCCTCGCCCGTCCTCGGCCTACACGCGGCCAGACTCAGCCGTCTCAGAGACCCGGGGACGTGCCCACTCGAGAGTGCAGGCGGCGGGAAGCCCGCCGGGACCACGCGTGTCTCGAGCAGCCCTACTCCGCACACACAGGGCTTGCTTGGTAAACAGTAGGCGCAAGTCGCCGCCGCCCCGAGCCCCAGAGTTGGCGGAAGCTCTGCAGCGCAGCCGCCCACCCGCTCCGAGCGCGGGTCCCGCAGCGCGGCGGCGCCTCGCCCTCCGCGACACGGCCGAGGATCGCGCCGGGGTGCGCAAGTTCCTCTTCGCCCTCAGCCTCTGCGCCGCACGCCCCCCGAGTGGGACCAACTTCCTCCGGCCGCAGACTCGCACACGCCCAACAGGGCTTCCCACCAGGCTCCCCGCTGCCCAGTGCAGGACCCAGGTCTCGCCCCCCCCGCCCCTACTCGCCCTCCCCCTCCGCCGCCCCCGCACGATCTACCCCCACCCCTGGGGGTTCACAACTCAAAACCAATTCCGCGATGTAGCGGGGAGGGTGGGGGTGGGCAGGGGTCGTGGATTAAAATTTTAAAAGAACATTTACAAAACAAAGCGTCTGACCTGGCGGGCGGGCGGACGAGCCGAGTTGGAACCCCTCGCTCTGCTTGATTTCCTAGTAGTTTTTTTTTTTTAATCCACGTGATTCGCGCTTTGGGGCAAGCCAAAAAAAAAAAAAAAAAAACCCGGGACTCCCCTCCCGAGTTGCGCGGTGGCGGCAGGTCGAGCTCGGCTCGGCCCAGGGCGCCCGCCACACACACCCTCGCGCACGCACACACCGTCGTTCCACTAGCAGGAACGAGCGGCCCCCGGAGAGGCGAGACGAGGCGGCGGCGGCGGCTGGGGGTTTTTACAGTTCTTTCCCGAGTCGAAAAAGAAAGCAGACGGGAACCCGCCGCCCTCCCCTTCCTGCTCGCGAGCTAACGCCGAGCCGAGCTTCCCAGCTTCCAGCCCAGCGCCCCCCCCCCGCGCCCGACTCGCGGCGCTCAGAGACGACCGCGCTCCCGCGCACACAGGAACACACTAGCTGCAAACTTCCACTCCGCGAACTCCCCGCTCTCCTCCCAGCCCCCCAGGGAGGCGGCAGGCCCCCCCCGCCGCGCCCCTCCCTCCCCGGAGCCCACGCGGGGCCGCTTAGGTTGGCTGCATTTTTAATAACTTATAGCTATGAAATAAAAACGAAAGCGAGCAAAGCCGCCAAAGGGAAGCGCGAGGCGCAAGCTTCACGGGGTACGCGAGAGAGTCGGAGGAGCCACCCGCCGCGGGCGGGGGCCTCGAGGGAGGGGGCGGACTGCAGCCCGCGGCGCTCCCGCCCGCCAGCCCGCACGGCCTCCCCAGGGAAAGGTGGTCCGGGCACTGACCTGAAATCACCGGCCGAGGAGTAAGCAGGGAGCCTGCAATCCGGCGCTTTGAAGTTTTTCCCCGGAGCAGAGTCGAGGCGGCGAGGAGAAGCGAGGGGCGGCGGGGTGGGTCGGGAGAGGTGTGCGGGGTTGGAGGAAAGTGGGGTGGCGACGTTGGCGACAGGAGAAGGAGCCGGGCGGGGAAGCGCGGCGAGCAGCAAAGTTTGCCGTCCCCGGCTGCCCGCAGCCCGCTCGCGGCGCCGCGCTCGCTCGCCTCCCTCGCCGTCTGCTGCCAGCCGGCTGCCCTCGGGGTCGGCCCCGCCGAGGGGTGGGCTCTGGGCCGGGTGGGGGCGGGGCGGGGCGGGGCGGGCTCAAAGCCTCCGGGCAGGTGGCGACAGCCCCGCGCGATCCTCCGGGCTCCGGCGGCTGGGCCGGGCTCGGCCGGGCTCAGCAGCTCCCGCGCCGCCGCTGCTGCCGCCCGCGCTCGGGCAGGAGCCCCAGCGCCATGTTGACGGATCGCCGCGAGCGCCCGCTCGGGCTGGGTGTGTGAGTGTGTGTGTGTGTATGTGTGTGTGTGTGCGTGCGTGTGTGTGTGTGTGTGAGTGTGTTGGCCAAGTCGTCCCTGCGCGGCGACAGCGCGGCTTGGGCTCCCCGCCCGGCGGCTCGCGGGCTCCCCCTCCGCCGCCGCCCGCCTCGCTCCCGCTCTCGGTCGCGGTCTGGGCTCCGGCGCGTCTCCCCCGCAGCCGCCGAGCTCGGCCCGCGTTCAGCAAGGAGCGTAGCTTTGCCTCACCTTGCCGCTGGGAGCCCGGGCTCCGTCTGCCGCCGCACGCCGCGATCCCAACGCGTCCCCCCTCCCAGGTTCCCTCCTCTTCCTCCTCCCCCTCCCTCCGCCCTCCCGCCCGCCCTCCCTCCCTCCCAGCAGCCGCCTCCCCTCCCCCCGTAGGCGCAGCGCTCGGGCGACAGCCGCCCGCCCGCCGCCGCCTCCAGCTCTCGCAAGTTTGAGCTCCCCCAGCCTCCGCTCACCCTCCGCTGCGGAGCCTCGGCGGTGGGGGTTCGGAGGGGTGATTCCCCAGGAAAGGTTTGCACGAGTTTCCCCAGCTGTCACCGATTCCCGGCGCGTTTCGCCTCTCTGGGTCCGAACCCCGGACCACTTGCCCCCCTCGCCCCTTGCCCTCCCCTCCCCCGCTCGGACCGAGTTGGCTGCGCACACCCGTCCCCGGGCGCGCGTCCTGGGCGAGCCAGAGATCGACTCCGGAGGCGGCGGCGGCGCGAGCGGCCCACTGATCCCGAGCCGAGGGGATGGGGGGCGGCGGGGGTGGCTCTCCCAGCCGCTCGCCGAGACTCCCCTCGCTACCCAGAAGGCCAGTGGAGGACCGCAATTACCATAAAGCGCCTCGCACTCCGCTCAGCCAAAGCTGTCAAACCCCAGCGGCAGTCGCCGCTGCCTCCTCTCACCACCAGCGCTTCGCTCTCCCGGTTGCGCGTCCCCTCCGAGACCCAGCAGAGCCTGGCGAGTGCAAGTTGGAGCCCACCCCCACCCCGGGTCTCCCCTTCCTCCCGGAGGAACCCTGTCCCATTTTGGTGTCAAGAGCTACCCGAAAACACCACCCTGGGCAACAGTGGCCATTCCGCCCGAACTCCGCGCCCGAGTTCCCCGGACGTTTCAATTGTGTGGGAATTGTTTGGAGAGGCGGGGGATGGAGGAGACAGCCCGTGGGGCGCAAGGAGGCGGGGGTGGGGGTGGTAGGGGAGCGGAGATGGGCCAGAATTTCTCCCCAGTCGAGGGCATTTCATAGTCTGCATCTCAGATGGTTGGAGGGTCTGTCCTGGCCCCTCGCCCCGGCCTCGGGAGATTATCTCCCGCGTTTTATTTTCCTTGGCAGGGAGCAACTTTTGGCTTACACCGTTCGCCCCATAAATTTCCACTCGGTAACGTCGTGCTGATCGCTGCTCGGCGGCGGCGTACAGCCTGCGCCCGCAGCAGTTCAATTCAATTGACACGTATTGAGCTTCTCCAGCGCACCCGGCGCGGCGCTGGGCGCGGAGGGGGGGGGAGGGCGGGGGCGGGCGGGCGGGCGGGAGGGGGAAGCGTAGAGGCGAGGTTCCGGCCTCCCCGGAGCGCAGGGCCTCTAGGGCGAGCCGAGAAACCCCAGTTCGTGAAGCGGGCGGGAAGGGGTGGGAGTGGGGGAGTGGTGTTCCGGCCTAACCGCACCCAGACCGCGGGCCCGAACATCGCGGCAAAAGGTGACCCCAAGTCGGTTGCCGGATGGGGTCTTTTTATGCTGACGGTGGGGGAGTCTCTTTCTGCCTAAGGACAAGATGGTGCAGGCTCGATGAGAACATCAATCCGAAATGGAGGTAGCTTGTAAATCCACACGGAAAGTTTTAAAATATCCTGGAGTGTCTCCATGCCAAAAATAATCAAAAGCATCTCAAGTTGATAACTAAGTCAAGGTCAAGGCCAAAATCAGCTCTAGCTAGCAGATCCCTTTTAAAAAATTAGACTTAATACTGACTGCGGGACTGGTGTTAAGTGCGACTTTATTTATTCTTTTTTAGTTCTCAGTACATAGTTGTAAAAACAGCCCTTTTCAAAGCAGAAGTGAAACATCTCTACCGTTTGAAACCCGAAACTTCGGGCAGAATTCAATCTTCATGCTCCAGAGCTGCTTATAACAACTGATGCAAAAGACAGGCGGGCAAGTGCCCCTGCCAGCAGTCCCCTGCCCTGCTGAGCCGCCACCGCTTCCAGGACCCGCGCCTGCATAATGGAATGTACGCCTTTTTCTTCCCAGTCTTTCTGGAGGTGGATGTCTCTGAAAGCTAACCCACACATTTTTTTAATCTCCGGTAACAAGCAGAAAGACACCTGGACTATTATGCTGTAAAGCTATTTTTTATAAAGACATTTTAGGGCCAGACATTAAAAGTTATTAGACTGAACGCATGCGAGTTACAAACACAGCTGGAGAAAAGGCCTCTGGTTGTGTGTTGTAGCAACATTTCTTTTTGAAGCGATTCCTTTTATTCAAAACAAGTCTAAAATAACCGGGAAGGCTGAAGTTGGGTATTTGTGGGGAAACTCTCCGAACGCGGTTCCAGGCAAGGAGGCCGCTGTGCCACCGTGGGCCGCGCGGGAGAGCTGGCCTGGGCGGGTGCGGAGCCGTGCCAGGCTCTTCCGGCTCAGTTAGGCCGCCACAGAGACCCTGGCCCCATGCCCGGCCACCTTCTCTCTCCTTCCCTTACGTCCCCAACTCTCCCCCAAGGCACAGGCTTTTCCCGGAGTTAAGAGTCGCATGTAACCGTCCAGAACTTTTGGAAAATCCAGGAACCAAGTGAAAGCATGGAGCCCGCTGCCTCTCCGAGTCCTGTGGCCTCCCGGGGCTGCTGACAAAGGGGCCTGTTTGTCTAACTTTAAAAGTCCTAGAGTTAAAATGAATTGGGGAGGGGGGTGGCGCTGTAAATGTGAAGGGGCCTACAGGAGGGCTGACTGTGGGAGAAATTTGATGCTGGAGACAAACAGACCAGTAAATTCGCCTTTGACGTAATTTGCAGCATTCACACCCCACCCCCACCCCCACCCCCGTTTTTTAAGGAGTCTTGCCTCCGAGATATCCTCCTCTCGTGCAGGCTGGTGGGATTAAAGGGTTTCTCCACCATCTCCGAGGGATACATTTTCCAACTCTGGGATTTTTAAAATATCTTATTAAGGGAGTCCTCAGAGACATGAATGTGTGTGAATGGGGGAGGGGTTCATGACTCCCTGGGAATTAAAATGTGAGATCTTTCCCGAGGTGCTTTAAAGCAGAGGAGGGGTGGTGAGTTTACACCTATTGGCCTGGTTAGTTGGAATTGTTCCAAGGAGGAGAAGCAGAAAGCTCACGAATGGCATTCCGATCTTGTGTCCCCACTCGGGAAGGGGCTCCGGGAGCTGAGGACACCACAGAGCCTGCAGCGTGTGCGGGCCTTCTCCTGCTCCCTCCTCCCCTGCCCTCCCACGAGTCCCTCAGGAGCTGACCTGGGGGTCAGGCTGTTACACTCGGCCCTCAGCAAGGGGAGGATTTCAATGAAAGCAGAGGAGGAGGCAGCAGAGAGAGCCAGTGAGTGAGCTCAAGGGAGGGGAGGCCGCACAGGCGGCGGAGGAAAGGAATAAAGAAATAGGCACAGAAAGCAAGGTCGTTCCAGCAGAGATGCAGGGCTACCCCTCTCCCACCTGCCTCTTGTCCCCTCGGAAGGGTCACCCGGTTATAAGCTATGGCCCTAGGGTACGCTTCCGCTGTGGACTCTACCCAGCCTCTGCAATTGGACAGGCAGGTTAACGCTTCAGGGAGCAGGCCTGGAGCCTGATCCCCCTTTTCTGGCCAGGCTGACTGTATAAGGCCTGCCAGGCCCTCTTCCACACCTTCAACCTCCACCTAGGCCTAGGGGAATTGTCATGCATCCTGGGGTTAGGTTCTTACCCAGTGTTTGGGGGATCCTGGGACCCCAACATCGTGTGTGGGGTTCATTTGTAACATATGTGCGGGGACTAAATCACAAAGCTCTGTAGGCCCTCGATGGCCCTCTTCAGAGGATGTTCTCACGTCTATGATGCTGGTTATTGGAATAGGTGCGATATGGGTGATTACAGATAATGCATTTTCACTTGGCATAGTGTGAGCTAGCCCGTTAATGTTAACTATTTTGAAACACACACAAATAACCACACTAATAGTCTTCCCTGGTCACTTTGTAAAAGAACTCTGGGCTTACCCAGTGACGCTTAGAAGATCCACTGGCCCATCCCCCAAGCACAAGGCATCCTTGCCTCAGGGATTTCAGTTATCTGGAAACATCTAAAGTAGCTAGCTGCCTCCCCTGGCCAGAGTCTGCTAGACTTAGGGATTGTCAGGTTGAAGATGGCTGCTCTTTCTGCCTAGTCTTTGAAGGGTTTGGGGGCATTTGCGGGAGGAGGGTCTAGAAGGCAGGTCCAGCGTCTGGGCTGGATTTCAAGCTCTGACCAGGCACCCGTGGATGAACTGCCCTTTACACCAAGGGGCTTGCTGCTTAGATGGGTGTCAGTCGAATGAGCATAAATACTGGTGCCTTGGGGAGGCCGGGTCTTGCTCTCCACCTGGCTCCGGTTTAAGAGCCCTCGAAGCTGCGGCACTGGGTCGGATGCTCCTGTAGATAAACTCGGATGCCGAGTCCCATCCTGGGTGCTTATTTAGCGAGGTCCCTTCAGCTCGTAATTTACCCGGCCAGGGGCAGTGAGTGGGAACCGCAGGGAGAGGCCGCGGAGAACACCAACTCCTCGCCCGCCGACCCAGCAGGCCGGCCTTCCGCCCCAGCCATTTTGTATACAGCTTCCCTCCTCCGAGGCCGCGGGACCCCTGCAGACAAGCACCACCCCGAGCCCCTTGGCAGAGACTGGAGGGATCTGGAAGGATCCACCAGCCCCTAGCTCGGGGCAGGAAGGGAGTACGGCCCAGCGGATGGAAATGCGGTGCTGATCTGTCCCTAAATACCTCTGAGGCCCCCACGAAGTCGGGCGCAGAGGTGAGAGGCGCGAGGTGGTTGCCTCGGGAAGGTCAGCCAGGAGCAAAGCTTGGGGCTAGCGCAGGGCTGGGGATTCCAAACAGCCTAATCCGTGGCACTCTCTCCCATCCCCTCCTCCGGGTCCACTCTGCTCTGCCTTGATGCTCCCCCACATCCCGGCGCCTCCAGCACGTTAGCAGTGGAGCAGCCCCCAGCCAGGGG
Organism: Camelus bactrianus; assembly: GCF_048773025.1. NCBI lineage: Eukaryota > Metazoa > Chordata > Mammalia > Artiodactyla > Camelidae > Camelus > Camelus bactrianus. The sequence goes on from NC_133575.1 coordinate 31,436,461, forward strand.
TGTGGATTGGGGGGTGGGGGACGCAGGGTGGTTTGTGTTGGGAGGGCTGACAGAACCTTCTGTGTGCGGCGAAGGAAGGAGGCTAATGCATAATGCACAGCGCCTGGAAGCCCGGCCATTAGCGGCCTGTCGGTGACACAGACAAACGACTGAGAGGGAGGAGATCCAGCTCGCTCTAGAGTTTAAATATACCAGCGTGGAGGGGAAACGCCATGATTTAAAAGTGTGTGTTTGCAGACATTCGCATATATTTTAATGATTTCCAGCAGGCCATGCGTCCCAGCTTTGCATCCCCCTCCCCAAAAGGGGGATGTGTATAGAGGGGAAGGGGGGCATGAAGGCAGAGTGTGAGGCCTCGACCCGAGACCCACCGCTAGCTTTTGAGCGATGAAATGTGCAGCAGGGAGAAAGCCAGGCCTAGGGAAGCCACACGACCGAAGGCCATCCCCAGATTTTTTTTTTTTTTTTAATCTGGCCATCAGGCTTCCACTCGGAACTGGACCTTCTACGTTGTACTAGAAAGGCCTGGGGGAAGGAATAAACCCTGCTACCTTGGCTTTCCCCAGGCGCCCACATTTCTGAATCTTCCCTTTCCACTGACAATCCAGAGACCTCATTCCTCCCCGTTTAACACACCAGTGTTTTTTAGCAATTAAGGCGAGAAGGGGGTGGGGATAAAGATAAGCCAATTTTTTTTCCGCCATGCAAGTGTGAAAGATAAGATAACGCTAAGCTGAGGCAAAGCGGCTGCTTACAACCTCCCCTCAGCGATTTTGATCGGTCACTTCTTATCTCGGAAAAATGCTCCTTTGGAAAACTGCATCAAAAAAAAAAAAGAAAAGAAAAAGAAAAAGGCTGAAGGAAAGCATTTTCATTTGGAAGTGACATTTAAAACCCACCTCCTCTACACCAGCACCCCCCTCTCCATCCACAGGGCTCCCCAGGAAAAGTCGCACCTCTACTACGGGGTTTCAGGCTTTCTCGTGGGGGACAGGATTACCTAGTGTAATTAGGCTGAATAAAACCAGGGATGCGTGATGAGGATTTATCCTGCATCCAACCCCAAGCTCGCAGCCGGGTTTTCCTTCTCTGAGTTACTGATCGGCGTTTGTGTTTCACCATCGCGCTCGTGTGTTGAAACTAAACAGGTAAGTTATATTTGGGACGGTCATATAACTATGTCAACACGAAGTGGTTGTTAATGCGAAATACTAAGAAACTCTGCTGATTTTTACAGGCCCCTGTAAAGGAAGGAAAAGGCGTCATGCGGCCCGGAACCCGAGCACTCTCGGCCGAACCGGACTCTCGGGGAGTCTTATAAAATCCTTTTCTCCGCACAAAAATCTCACGAAGGGGTTTCCGGAGACTTTGTATTTGTTGAGGGAGGTTTCGGTATTGAACTCCAGGCCCTTAGGGCGGCCTGTGAATTCCCCCCCGCCCAGGCGCTGGCCCCAGATCGCAAACATCAAGACAGGCGCCCCAGGACGAGTTGATGAGCCTCTGCGCCCACCTCCGGCTTAGAGCTCCCCAGCTCCCACCTCTTCACCCCCCATCCCGGGTTCGCACCTCGGCGCTGGGTGCACACTGAGTCTGCTCCCTCTGGGCGAGCCTGCACGACCTAAAGCCCGGGGCCAGCCGCGGCCGGATAGTCCCCGGGGAGCCGAAACCGCCGAGCGGGGAAACCCCTCCTCTCGCCCTTCCCCGAAAAGCCTGGCCGCGGCGTAGGCGCCGAGCAAGCGGGCATCCGCTGACAGCCGGGCCTCACGTAAGGCCCACACGCGTCCCATTAGTCAGCCTGAGTTCCCCTCGGGCGAGCCGTCTGGCGCTGCCCCAAGGCCGGGCGCGGGCGGGGAGGGGGTGCGGGGCCGCGGCGAGCTGGGAGCGGGGCGGGGGCACGGGCTCTGCGGGGCCCGGCCAAGCTCGGTTCCGCGTTCCTGGGCCCGCGGGTAAGCTGAGCCGGCGGGGCAGGCCGCTCCCAGGCTGGCGCCGAGGCGCCGAGCTGCGCTTCACGTGCCCGCCATATCAGAGGCAGCGGCGGCGGCGGCGAGGAGCGGGGGCAGGGAGGCGCGCCGCAGCTCCCGCGGGGTCTCCGGACCCCGCCTCCCCCGCCCCGCTGGGGTGCTGGGTCGGGACCACCCCGCAGCCCCCATCCCCGCGCCAGCCGAGAGCGGCGCTGCCAGACGCCGAGAGGCTCCTAGGGCGCCGCTCCGAAAGCTACGCGGCGGCGGCAGCAACCAGGGGAGGGTGCTCCTCGCAGCCGCCCCGGGAACTTCCCAGCCGCCCCGCCGCCGCCGCCGCCGCCGCCGCCGCCGCCGCCGCTGCAGTAACCGGGACCGGAAGCCCTTGCGCCGCCCGGAGCGGCCTCCTCAGGCCCCCAGGGCTGTTCCAGACGGGGGATGGCCGCGCGTCACCCTGGATCCCTCCCGGCCCCAGGCGGCCGCCCTCGCCCTGGGGCATCCCCACTTAAGACCGGAGGACCCTTCTCGCGGTCCAGTGAGACCTCCCTCTATTACCGCCATCAGCGCGACTCCCCCCGCAGCTGGGACGGGAGGGGAGCGGAGCCGCCACTCCGGCCGGGCAGGAACACCTGCTCCCGGGCCCTGCAGCTGGGCGCGTGGTGCCGGGAGAGGCTGCCTACTGTTGTGTGCAGAGATCGCAGAGGAGAAAATGGGGCTCCGAAGCTCAGGGCCAAGCGCAGCAGCGCCTCGGCCGCCCCCATCTCCCACCGTTTCTGTGCGATCAAGCTCGAAGCTTGGGGACTCGAGTCCCTCTGAGGGTCGAAGGTCCGCCACCCCTGTGATCCAGCTTCTGGCCTTAAGAGGTCGTTCGCGAGACAAATGGGGCAAAACCTGTTTTGGGAGCCTTCCCAGTGTCCGCCCCCGCTCTCCAAACCAGACACACTCATCGCCCCTCGGCCCCTACTCTAGCCTCCAGCGAGGGACGTGAGTAGGTCATGGCGGCACTGGTACCAGGTTCGGACTTTGCCACTCCGTGTGGGGAGGGCCGATGGACCCTCCCCATCTCTGTGCCCCGAGGAGATCGAGCGGCCGAGATGACCCGCGCTGCTTGTCCTGCCTCACCACCCCCTCTTGCCTCCCCCGTCCCGCCCTCCCCGGCGCTCCTGGCCCAGGGCCCGGCCGGGGAAGGCGTTGTTTTGCCAGCGGGAGCCGAGCGAGTGCGCAGAGAAAAGCCTCCCTGCTCTAATGAGAGTGCACACAGCGCTGCAGCGAGGAGGATGATTACCCGGCGGGCGGGGGGGCGCGGGCCCGGGCCGCGGGCGGCGTGTGCGGCGGCCCCGCGGGCCCGGAGTCCCCGCCTGTCTGGCTGCTAATCGCACGCTTTCTGCTGTTACGGAGGCAGGCGGGAGCCGGCGGCCGAGCCCAGCGCCGGCGACTCGGCGGGTGACACGGAAACATGGCGCAGCGCCCCTCCCCCGCCCGCCCTCCCCGCGCTCCCGCCTCCCGCCTCGCACTTCCTCCCGCCCGCGCGGCTTTTGCAGTTCTAATGCTCTGCTGTCGGCCCGGCACCATTAAGCTAGCAGCCGCTTCTCGGCCGCCCCGCGCGTCTCTTTCCCCTTTGTTTTCGGGGTCTATAGAAATCGTTTGCTTTTGTCCCGAGTTCTCGTTAAACCAAACTTGTGGTGGCAACGGAAGGCGATGCGGGCGGGGAGGGGCCCGGGGATTTTTGGCAGCAGCCGACCAGAGCGTGGTGGAAACTTCTCTCGCTGGGTTCCCCGCCACCCCGCCTTCCCCCCTTCCCCCTCCCCTCACACACACAGGCCAGTCGGCCTGCGGACGCTTCCCCCTTCTCCCCCGAGAGGCCTCAGCGCTCCAGGAAGGAGGTCTGGGCTAGAGGGACTGTGACCAGGGGAAAAGAGCCTAGGGTGCATGTCTTTGGGCCCCGAGTTTTTGGCACTCAGTGACCTCGCTCCTTGAAGCCCTGACTTGCCTCTCTCTCGCTTTGGTCATTGGGGCTTTGTATCAGCCGGTGGAGAAGGAAGGGGAGGGAAGAGAAGAAAGTGGTTCACGTGTGTGGTTTTTATATTAAGGGTTTGTTGGAATCTCTCACCTCCAACTGTACAGCCGCTTTTATAGGATCTCGGGTGAGAAGGGGGAACGTGGGCCCCACAGGGGAAAGGGTCAGAAACCTAGGCCTGGGAGCTGGATCGTACTCTACTGGTCGGCTCAGCTACACTCGGTCCGCACGCGGGGTGGGGCGACCCTGCAGAGTGGAGGACGGACGGGAGGGCCCGGTCCCTTGATCCAGGAGACGCCAAATCTCCCTCCCTCCCCTCGCCCGCCGCCCCCGCGAGAGCGCAGGTCCCCCTGGCGCGCTCCCCAGCCCAGAGCGCACGCCGTGGCTCCGCACCGGAGCTGCTCAGGCGGCAATTTTTTAAGCCTGCAATTAAGCGAGGCGTCGCCGTGTCCTCTGCTAGTGTCGATCCTGTCAGTCGCACATGGCCTTGGTGCTCCGGTCCGAGGCCCCGCGATTAGTCACAGGCTCGCTTCGCTCCTTCCCTAATCCGCCTCTGCAGGCAGCCTGGGGACGCGGCCGACTTGGCGGCGCTGGCAGGGAGCCACTGCGCGCGGGGCGGGACGCCCGGCCAGTACCAGCCCCGCTGCGCCCGAGCCAGCGCGGGCCCCGGGGTGCGGGCTTGGGACTCCCTCCCCCCTTCACAGCCCCCAGGCTGGGGCGGCGGCGCCCCTCCTCCTCTCGCCCCACTCCCGGGCCTGCGAGATCTATTTGTGTGGTGTCATTTGCATAAAAATAGGACAAGTGTTTCAGTGCGTTCGAACGCGGGAGGCGAAATCCTTATTGATGTGTCTGTGTGGAGCCCTCGGTTGTCGGAGCGGTTTGATTTAGGGTGTTTGTGTTGCCTTCTGCGAGAAATGAGAGGAAATCCTGCGCAACGCCTTCGGCGGCCCGGGCCCCCCAGAGCATCCCCTCTGCACGGCCCGTAACCGTCCACCGCCTGGACCCTGGCGCGCCAAGTCCACAGCGAGCAGGTTGAGGGCCAAGCAGGCGACCCATTATGACTCATAAAACCGGGCGGCCTAATCACCAGCTGCCAACCCGTTTACGTGTGGCGCTTCCCAATGCTCCCTTCGCCTGGCCCGGGCCTCCAGCAGGTTTGCCCCGGACACGGCTAGAGCCACTCAGTGGGAGCTAATCAAGTGGCCGCTCGTTCCCGTCGGCGGCGCGGCTTCCCTTCCCGGGCGACCCCCACTCTCCCGGCCTTTGCGCTGCTAGCCAGCAACTCCTCAGCTTGGACAAATAGCTGGGAGGGCGCCGGCCGCGCGGAGCCAGTAAATCAATCATTAACTCCCCGGCGAGGCCTGGCCAGGGGAGGGAGCGGCGGCCAGAGCCGAGTCCGCGGGGCGAGGCCCCCACCCTGTGTTGGGAGCCGTCCACGCGCCAGCAGACAAGGTGCGTGAAAGTGGGTCCCCCCAGGGCCTCCCAACCCCCTCCAAGAGCCTCCGCCTGCAGGGCCTTGCAAGCCCGCACCTCGCCTCGCTGGGCAGGTCGGGTTACTGTGCGGCCCCCGGGCGGGCTGGAACATTAACAAGCCGCCCTGGGCCTTGCGGCCTGCTCTCCCCAGGAGAGCCTGCCGCGCTTGGTCAGGCTCCTCGGATCCGGTCGGGCTCTTCCAGACACCGGCTTGCCAAACCAAACCGATCGCCCCCGTGTCGACCAGGTTTCCCTGCGGCGCCCTCCCCCACGGAGCCCACCGTGGGGCGGCACACAGTGGGTTAAAAGCTCCGGTTCGCCCTGGCTCTTCGGCGGCGCTGAGGAAACGCTGATCAAAGTGCTCACGGGGAAGGAAACACACATGCACACTCGGGCCTGGGTCGAAGAAGGCCAACTGGAGAGACGGCTCGGGAGCCGCCTGCCTCGACCCGCTTCCCACACTCCCGGGGACGCGGTGGCAGCCCGCGCGATTCTTTCCGCGGAGCTCGGCGCGGCGGGGCCGGGAGGACGGCGGGGAGGGGGAGGAACGAGGGGGCGGGAGGCGAGCCCGGGCTGCGCGCCAAGAGGCCCGGAGCCGCAGATTAGTCACCGCTCGGCTGGGTGCTCACGGGTGCGCCGGGGAACCGGGAGGGCAGGCGTCGGCCCCGCTCCGCCAGGCTCCCGGGGCCTCGGCGCCGCGGCGCGGGTGTCCCCGCCCCCACCCCCGCGCGCGCCCGGCGCGGCTGGAGGGACTCTCGGAGGCTCGCGCTGCCGAGATCCACTTGTCAGTTCAAGGGCAGGACAGAAACTCTGCAAGCAGAGTCTTGCGAACAGGAAATTTCTCATTGACAAGGTGCTGCCCCTCCCCCACGCCCGGCTTCAAAACAAAACAAAAACCCGGCGCGAGCGGCCAACGCACCCAGCCTGGGCCCGCCGTGGCCTGCGCCCCTCCGCCGCTTCGGCGACCCCCACTGCGTGGCCCCGGCCCGGGGAGTGGAGAGCTCGCCGAGCCCCGGGCCCCGAGCGCAGGCGGCAGCCGACAAACAGGCCCGGCGGGCAGGTTGGACTCGGGCCCCGCCGAGGGCGCCGGGCTGCCACCCTCCGGGGCCCGGGCAGGGTCGGGCGGGGGCGCGAAGCCCGGGAGGCTCTGCGCCTTCTCGGGTTATGAACCCGGCGGAGCGGCCGTGCAGAGCTGGAGGCCACCGGGTCAGCGGCTCCCGGGAGGCGTGGGGGGCGGGGAGGCCGCGCGGCGCCGCCGACTCGGTGAATCCCTCTGCGGGGACCCGGGAGGGCGGCGAGCTCGGCCTGGCAAAGTTCCTGTGGAAACTCCATGTTTAGAAACTCCAGCGGCGTTGCGGGAGGTGATGGAGAGGAGGGCGCGCGGGGGCGGCCGGCACCCGCCTCCCTCTCCGGGGGAGGGGGCCCCGCGCGCCCCCCAGCCCGAGGCGAAGTCTGGAGGGCGGGGACGGCCGGGTCCCTGGGTCTATTCTTTTGTGTCTGTCCCTCTCTTTCCTCCACACTCTAAAGGAGATGTCTAAACCCGTTTCGTTTATTGAATTCAGCCAGAAGAGGAAGGCTGCCTTTTTAGGGACCCGATATTCAGAGTAATTTCGTATTTGACACATGTAAATACTTAGTACTCTCAGGTAAGGTCAAATTATTTATCATCTTAATTTATATTTCAATAGGCCTACAATTTAGAGGCGCGAAATGCCTCCTTATGAATCATTATGGTCTATTAGGGGAAGTAATGTATAAACAGCACTATTTGGGAGGGAATCACTTATGTTGACATTTAAATGGCTCTTCAATAGTTAAAAAAAAAAGAGAGAGAGAGACATTCGAGTGCCTTTGATTAAATATACAATTTACACGACCATCAGCAAAGCCATCAGGAATATAAATTCTTCTTGGGATTTTTATTTATTTATTTCCGATTTTTTAAAAGCCTTCCAGGGCGTGCATGTCATTTAATTCCTATGGGAAAATCCACAAATTTCAGGCAAAATATCATTCTCCTCTCCCCCAGCTAATGGCTTATCAGAAACCCAGGGAATCACTGGAAATGTGGGCAAACTCCACCAGCAGGCGCCCCAGTGGGATATTGGTAGGTCTTTGTACCTCAGTAACAGCATCAACCACCCTATAACAATATTGCAACGTATTTATGAAACATCGTAGCTTCCCTGCTGGAGTGGAACCTTCCTGAAGGCCTGTGTCCATCCATCCAACCCGCCACTCCCACAGCACTCAGCACAGGGCCTCATACCATTTTAAGTCATCCTCCTACACCTGCTAAAATATCACAGGCAGAGGCTCTTCCTGGCTGCCTCCCTTCCCCACCCCCATGCACTCTTTATTGAATTACCTTGTTGTATTCATTCCCTTGAAGCATCTCCCATCTTTAGAATGCCCTTCCTTGACCCCACATCTCCTTCCCCGGCTCCCTATTTATCTGTTCCCCTGCACAGCTGTACTTCTCAAAAGAGGTGTCTACATCCATGTGGTATTTCCATTTCCTTACCTTGTGTGCACTCAAAAAATCAGCTCGTTTTGAAGTTATTCTGAGATATTGGGATAAATGCAGCTTTGTTTGCAACAGTATAAGATTAGAAACAACCTAAATGCCCAGCAATGACATTGATGGTTCATGCATACCACAGAATACTCTGTAGCTATTTAAAAAAAATAAAAAAGATCTGCTCTGTAGTATCAATAGGGATGACCCCTAAGGTCTATTGTTATAGGAAAAACATAATGTGCAGAAAGGGTATGTATAGTATGTTGCAATTTGAGTATATTACAGTTTGTACAAAAAGCAACAGGATACAGACAGATATTTGTAGATAGGTGCATTAAACATCTTCACCTCTGCTGGGGAGCACCCCCCACCACTGTCTTCATTTTCAGAAATGGGAACACACCACACAAGCTGTTCCCTACCTCACCTAAGACACTTATCACTACATCTTACAGATCATTTTCTCTTAGAGATGAGCCTTGTCTGTGCCAAGGCTCGTGGAATTTCACTGTATAGATACATCATTTATCACTCTTCGACCACCACCCTCCCTGGCGATTCTGCAGAAAGTGTTCAAGTTCACTGGTCACTTCCTTGTTGCTTTGGGGCAGGGGGTATGTGGTTCAGGACTTCCTTGGCCTTGGAAACACTCAACACCCCTGACCACTCCCCGCTTGAACTGCTCTTGGCTTCCCAGATGCCACACACACACGGTTTTCATTCTACCTCTGAGTCTCTTTCAGTCTTTTTCTGGACTCTTCTCTATGCTCTATTTCTCTATGCTCTATGCCTTGGGCCTGGAGCCTCCCTTCCCCCTCCCCAGTCTCATCCAGGCCCCTGTCTTTAAATACCACCTCCTTGCTGATGACCCTTCAATTTGTTTTTCCAGTTCCAGGCCCCCGTATCAAACGGCAGCCCTGATATCTCAATTGGGCAATCTACAACCCGCTTACTGCTAACAATAGCTAACATTTGCAGTGCTGGCAACACTCTTCCAAACGCTTTATAGAAATGAACTATTAATCCTTACAACTACCCTCTGAAACAGGTAGAATTATTATGCACATTTTACAGATGAGGACACTAAGACAGAGAGGTCACAGAACGTTCCCAAAGCGACTCGGAACATGGTGGAGTTAAGATTCAAACCTAGGCCGAAAAAACAAAATCAATTAATCTACAAATATTTGGGAGTATTTACTAAATGCCAAGCCCTGCAACAGGTCCTGGAGTTAGTGTGGTAAGCAGGACAAATTATCCCTTAAAAAGGGACGAGCTCTTCCCCTGGAACTTGCCGTTTGTCCCAACTGCCTTCCCTATCAGAGAAAATGTCTCAGCCACTTAAGTGCTTAAAGCAGAATCCTGGAGATGGGAGGGAAGGATCCTTCTTGACCTGTCTCCTTCCTCAAGTCCACTGGCAAGACTCAGATTCTACTTCGAGATGTTCTATCCAGTAAGCCCACTTCTTCCCATTCTCCCAAGTCCACCTTGACCAGGGTAGCATCTCCTTGCCTGGATTAGCATACAGGATTATTATTCCCACTGGTCTCCAGGCTGCCACTCTCACCTCCCTCCATCCCATCCTCCACATGGCAGCTACAAAGGTCTTTTGGGGGGAAAAAAAAACAAACATGTCACATGTCACTACCCGACTAGTTCCCACTGCACTTGGAAGAAAACCTAAACTCCTTAACAAGGCTTACAATCCCTGTCACCTCATGGCTTGCCACTGTCCACCCTACTCACCGAGGGCCTGTAGTTAGCTCCTTCATAGGCTCTGAGTCTTCCTCCCTGGGCTGTCATCTCCCCAACAAGACTGTACACTCCATAAGGACAAGGCGCACCATGACAGTGGACTAAGTTTGTGTCAATATCCAGCAACAAATGTGTATAAATGTAATGTTCTCATAAGTTTGCAGCACATTCATGGCATAGTGCCTGGCAAAAATAGATGCTTAAAAAATACTCGATAAAGAGTAAACGAATCATGGAATGCTTAATACATTTTTGCTAACTGTAATCAATATTCTATATTGTGGCCAGAGAAGAAACCAAGTTCAAGAGAGCAAGACAATTGTGGGCGTGTGCTTCAGGAAAAGCACGGTGCCGGGGTTTGCAGGGAGTGGCTCTGTAGTTCTGGTGAGAACTGAGACCCAAGAAATTAGGAGAGTAAAGCATGAGGCCAGAGGAGTCATTATTGCCTGGAGAGGCCCATGGGCTGCAAAAGTACAGGTTTTTGTCAAAGGAGCCAGGGTTCCTGCGTGTGCACGCTGGGGGCAGGCCTTGGACGTCCTATCCTTGCTAAATGCCATAGACTATCAGCCCCAGGAGATGAGAGAGGGACCTCCTAGTCAAGACAGAGCAAAACAGAGCCCAAACCAGAACCTCCTTAGAGTACTTTGCCTGTTGGCCACCTCTTGGTCCTTACTTGGTGGCAAGAGATCGAGACCATCTTTCTTCTCGAGATCCTCAGAAACCAGAAGAGTGGGTTCTGGTCACAGGTGACCTCGGGCAGTTGGAGTTCTTCTCTCAATTCTACGCCATTCAACTTTGAACCGTAACTGTCATTACAATGCATTTGATGGCAAAGCAAGTCTTTTTTAAGGATGAATAATTTCTCCGTGATAAAAATAGCTACTGTTTATTGAGGGCCTTCGCTCTTTCCAGTTACTTTATTAGGTACATTTCCAAGTTACCTCACGTAAGCCCCCAAAATAACCCTCTGGGCGGGATATTATGATTCATATTTTACAGCTGAGGAAACTGAAACTCACAATTGCCCTCGCAAAATATATAGCTAATCTGGCCGACTTTGGTGACAGGGATTCGATCTGACTCCAAAGCTGAGCTCTCTCCAGTGGAGTATATTGTCTCCCACACATACACGCTGTTTCCCCAAACCTTAAACTACGTCTGGGATCAAATCCTACATAGCTTCTCCAATCATGTCCTTCTGAGGTCATCTTGACAACTTGCCAACTGCAGTAAATATCAGAAAAGGAGTCTGTTTCTTTCTGGGATCAGCAGGTCTCAGCTGATCTGTTGTGTTCACCATGGGAACCTAAGAATTTATCATCTGAATGAAAAGTTGCCTTCCTCCCAGGTAAGCTTTGAAAACATATGGGACCAAGTTCAAGGGAAGGACTTCCTCCTCAGAACAAGTAGATTCTCTAGCTCTGTTTAAAAAGTTTCTCCACTTCCACCAATGCTAAATTGGGGCTCAGGGTTTGGGGAGATTATAAGCCACCTTGCCCTTTCATACTTTTGGGCAAGGGTTTTCCCGGCTTTGGGCTTTGATAAAGATTATTCTGCTCTTGCCACAGGGAGAGCTGAAGCAGGGAAGAGATATATCAGAAGAACCCACTACCCAGCCCTTCGGAAGCTCTTGAGCTTGGGGACGAGGAGGGTCACTAGCCTTTTTCAGCTCTTTGGAGAACAATAGCTAGGATTTATTAAGGGCTCACTATCCGCCAGGCACAGTTCTAAACATCTTATGTGCATTCATGATGTCATTTCATATAGAAAACTACCCTATAATAAAGGTACTATTATTATCCCCATTTCACAGATGAGGAAACTGAGGCTTGGAGGATCATTAACTTGCCTGCCTGCCTGGACACTCATTGCCCAATTCCTAGAGCCTCAACTTTGATCCATGCAAGTCTTCCGACTTTCCAGGCACCTGTGGTCAACGTCATTACTCTGCCAATTCCACAGGCTCGTCACGATTGGGTGCTTTATTCGGATCTAAAGGAAATGGCCTTCACTCCATCCTGGCATGCCAACGATGTCCCCTGAGGACATGACAGCAGTGCATTTGTCCCAAAGGTCCCTCTAAGATGCCTCCTGTGTTCTGTGGCTTTCCCAGATACAGCCCATTCTGGGCGAGCGGAAGCTCCGGGTTGATCCCCGTGACCGAGTGTGGTCATCCCTGGCCTGCTCTCTTTGACAAAGCATGCTGGTCAGGGGGTGGATGCCCTTGCCGGTTCAATACCAGTGGCTGCGCCGGGACCTTCCTGACCTGATGGCTGGCACAGGGAGCGTGGAGGAGGGAAGATCAATCTCCAAGATAATTTAGGTTCTGTCTTTCTTCAAACCAGCCTCTGTCCTCTGCTCTAGGTCTGGCGGCTATGATTAATGCGCCACTGAGTATTTCCTCTCTTCAGCTTCTCCCTGGCTTTGGGGTTTATTTTACAGCCGTTGCCAGAGTTTCTCCTCAGCAGAGAGTAAATACTCAGAGATTGGAGCCCAGCCCTTGGTGTTACTCAGACAGCGTCCCGGGCGGCGGGTGGCACCGGGCCATTCCTGGAGTAGGTGATGCTGCTGCTCGGGGTTCAGCGCTCACCCACCACCTCCACCAATGGAAGCCTAATCTTTTTAATTATTCTGAAAATACCAAAACTAAGGATTGCAGGGAAGGCAATTAATAGGATTCATACGGTCTCGTCCTCATTTGTAATTATATATTATTATTTTTCTCCCTACTCTGTTCCAATAATGACTTAAGGCTGCTTCCAAAGATACACAAAGCCCAGCAAAGATAAATAGAAGGAGTGGGACATGAATTATAATGTCATGCCCGCTCACAACCTCTGTGCCCCATTCCACATAATAGAACTGAATTCATAACGCCTGTCAAAAATGAGGTAATTCTGCTCTTTTGGTGACAACACTAGGCTCTTTGTAAAGCAAGGGGTTGGTACACAGTAATGAAAGGATCGGGGAGGGCACAAGAGATCCCATTTCTCATGCTGGCTCCCTCAGATATGACCTTGGACAAGTCACTCATCCTCTCTGGACTTTGGGTTCTGAAATTCTCAAATGTCTCTGCCCATCTCTGAGGCCCCTCCTCCCTCCCTCCCACACCCATCATCACCATCACTCAGGCAGAAGCCGGCACTGCCCATCTGGCATGAGGCCCCCTAGGAATTACTATTAGAGAGATGGGTTCTCAGGAAGCTTGCTCATTCGCGCGCGCTCTCTCTCTCTCTCTCTCTCTCTCTCTCTCTCTCTCTCACACACACACACACACACACACACAGAAAAATCTTCCCAGACACTGAAACAATGCAACTTGAATTGTCTCTTCCCCTAAGGCAAGGACTCCCAATCTTTAGCTAAAGAGAGACTTCCAGGAGCTGGGGTAGCATGGAGAACATCCTTCTGGGAGGCAGGGACTCACGACCCTCCAGACCTTCTCTCTCTCCCTCCCTCAGGGGTGAGCTACTTTCCTTCCTCCTCTTGCAGTTCAAGACCTCAGAACCTGGCCTGACTCGCTAGATGCAGTCGCAGCTGGCCTTCACTCCCTCCTAACCACATCTTCCACTTTGTTTATCCCTTGCAGCACCTGACACGATGCTTTGCATATTATTTGCATAAAACACCCAGTGTACTCCCCTCCCCCACCCAAAGTCACCATCACCCCTCTACTGCCTCTATGAGGGCTCCTCCAAGTTTTTCTTGAAGGATTCTGCAGGCCAGAGGAGCTCCCGAGGCTCAGCTCTCATCATTTGCCTCAAGTGGGAGGCGGCTGGGAAGACCGTTTTTTAAAAATACAAGCCCACCTGGAAAGCACACACACAGTAGGATTCCATTTACATCAAGTTTTAAAGTGGCCAAAACCAATCTAAGGTGTCAGAAGTCAGTGTAGGGGCGACCATGGAGGAAGGGGGACAAAGAGGAGGGGCATACCCCCTGGGAGGGGGCACAACAGGGGCTTCTGGGGGGGCTGGGCACACTCTGCATCTCCATCTGGATGCTGGCCACATGGTGTGCTCAGCTTGTAAAGATTCATCAAACTGTACACTTAGGATTTATACACTTTTCTGTCCGTGTGCCACACTTCAGTAGAATGTTAACAAAATTAAAAATATATATAAATAAACAAACTGGAGAAGAAAAAGGCTTATAATTGCACACGGGCTCTGGGCAGGAGACCTGGCAGCAGGAGAAGGGAACACGCTGGGTGGAGTGGGGGTGGGAGGGGAGGGCAGTGAAGATGCTCTAGAGACAGCCAGGAAGCGTGGTTTAAAATCACAGGAACAGAAGCAAACTTTCTGCTCCATGATAGAGGCAAGTCATTGAGAGGGATGCACCAGGCAGCTGTGCCACATTCAGGGTGAGGACTCCCAGTGTGGCTTCACAGCTGCCCTGCCCATGGCCCAGGACTCCAGAGAGAGAGAGCAGAAACCCGGTGGCGTTAGCTGATGGCCAAGCCCCCTGATCCTGCCTTTTCTCCCATCTTCCTCTCCTCTGCAGGCACTTCCTTCCACGCCAGCCAAACTGGACTTTTCACTCTCCCCTGAACAGGCAGAGCCTTCCCCCATCACTGCCCATGAATGTTTCCCTCCAGGAACTCCTTTCCCCCTTCTTTCCTCTAACCCTGCTCCTTCTCCCTGGTTCCCGCCAGCCACCTGGTCATGACACCCAGTTCCACAGAAAATGCAGTCCAGGGACCTGTGAGTCACCTCTGACCTCTCCGACCATCTCGCCCCTTCAACTTGACCCATCTCCAAATCCCGTTTTCTTTCCTCTGCACAGCTGTCCAAGTATCCATTCTCTTTGCATCCAGCACCTGCCCAGCACATTCTCTTGCCTAAGCCCTGACAATGACCTCCTGACAGGTCCCCGTCATCAGCTCCTGCCCCTCTGCCATCCATTTCCGGCACAGCAGCCAACAGTGATGACCATCCCCACAAATATTGACCACTGCTGGATATCAGATGCCCTTGCCGGGCACTCAGCACACCCTGGGGAGCAAAATGGATGCCTGTCCTTGAGGTGCTTATATTCCAGCAAGAGAGAGATGGATGATAAACAATAAAGGTAATAGGTCATAAAATTACCTTGGATGGTAGACAATGATACGCACCATGGAAAGAAAGGCGGGAGCAGGTAAGGACCGGAGGACAGGGGGTGGGGAGAAGGTTGTAAGATTCAGGGGTGGTTAGGGGAGCCCTCTTTGAGAAGGTGAGATGTGAGTGAAGACTCCAAGAAGGTGAGAGAGTAAGCTAAGAGGATTTCTGGAGGAAGAGGGTTGCAGGCAGAGGCATAGCCACTGCAAAGGCCCTGTGGTGGGAGAGTGAGCGCCTGCAGTGTATAAGGAAAAATCAGGATTCCCATGTGGCCAGAGTGTAAAGCAGGAAGATGGATCAGACAGGTAACAGAGACCAGTTCCTGGAGCCAAAGCAATGATACTCCCACAGCTTTCACTATTGAGATGAAGATGAAAACCCTCAGCCAGCCCACCAGGCCCTGTCCTTCAGACCTTGGCTCTTGGCTTGTTTCCAGCGCCTTCCCATACCTGGGCCATCCCAGGAGCCTGCTGAGATCCATCTTCCCTCCACCCACTTTGCCTAGTCATTCAGAGCTCTATCCAAACAGCATTTCCTCTAAGACACGTTCCCCGAACCAGGTTAGTCTCCCAGCTTCACCCTCTCAAACCGCCTGGCCCTTCCCTGCACCACAGGCCTCACCAGTTCATTGCAATCCATCATTAAGTCTATAATTAGTTCATTTAGTTCAGCGCATCTCCTACAGGTGTTTACTCTGTGCCAAGCACTGTCCTGGGTGCCAGGGCACCGAGGAGAACAGGACTGACAAGGTCCCTGTCCTGAGGGAGACAGACCATAAACACAGAGCAAATAGAGAGGATAACTTCAGATGATGACACGCGCTACCAAGATGAACTGGGGCAGTGCGGCTGCGGGGGGCGAGGATGGCAAGGAAAGTCTCATCTCTGGCATGACTTCTGAGCTGAGAGGAGGCCAGCTGTATGGAGATGGGGGAAAGAGAGCTCCAGGCAGCCGAAGGGCAAGTGCACAGGTCCTGACGTATGACTGCCCTCGAACTATTTGAGCAAGAGGACGGCTGGTGTAGCTGGAGCTAGAAGGGCAGTCCCACGAGACCCAAGACCCTCCGTGGCTCCATCTTCTGTGCTTGCTCCCAGCTGCCGCTCACAGCGTTTGTTGAATGAAGGAGTGGATATTTCACTTTTGCCCCTCCTTCATTCCCACTTTGTCCAAGAACTCTGCCCAGCCCCCTCCAGAACTCCAAGAACCAAAACCTTGGAACCTTCGCTTGAGATCCTTGGATGGTCAGCTTGGGGCTCGGCACCCCCTTGAAGTGGTGCAAAAATGGGGGCCTTGGTACCTGTGTCCATTCTTCTAGGGGCATGTGCATCAAGTCCAGAGAGAACTGAATCTCAAAAACATTTATGAAACAGTGACCTAAACCCCTGGCTTTCAAGATACAGTAACTGAGGTCTAGAGGATGGACCGTGTATCCCAGGCTCCCCATCAGGCCACGAGATCCATTCCATCTTGCTGCAAGAAGCCAGGGTGGGCTCTCTCGTTGGTACTTGCAGACTCACAGCCTCATGTGTGGTGGCTTGCCACGGGGTCCTTCAGGATGGTTGTCCTTGCTTGAATCTGTAACGCACCCTAACTCTCTTGCGACGGGTCGCTGTCCTCTCTCCTCTGATTATGCATTCCTGGAGGGCAGGACAGGCGTGTTGGATTTTTAAAACGTTACTTGACCTTACTCTTTCCCTCTGTGTCCACACACTTCCGACTGAGGGACTTGAGCACTGGCTGCTCAGTAAGCTCGTTTCTCCCACCCCTGAAGGACCACGGCAGCCGCCACTCGGGGCATTCACTGGCTTGTGGTCAGGCCTGTGGCCAAATATTCTTAGCAGCCTTCAGCTGACCATCCCGAGCATCTCAACTCTCCTGTCACCAGGGCTTCACCGCCAGGGCTGAGATGCTCTCTGTTTTCAAGCAGACAACTCAAGAGCCTAGAGTAAAGGGAAGTGTGCTCGTTTTAAAGGCCTGCAGCCTAGCGTCACACTTAGCCAGCTGCTGTCCGCTGCCGCCCGGGCCAGACTGTTGGGAGCACGCGTTGTGACTTAGCAGACCTGCTCGGCGCGGCAGGAATGCTCAGCCACAGCAGGGCGGTGAGCACGGCTGACCTCTTTCCCGGGCCCCAGGGCAGCTCTGAGGCCGGGGACATCTCAGACCCTGGCTGACCTTCCTTTCTATGGGTCAAAGGCATCCACTGCGAGTCAAGCAACAACTTAAAAAAAAAAAAAAAAAAAGGTCCTGGGGATCAAAATCCCGATTTTGGCCCTTTCCTGAAATCCCTGGGTGAATTCCCCTTCAGGATGAATCTGTTTCTCCCACTCCGGAGGGGACGTCACATTTGGCCTGCCACCAAGCTGTACGTGCAGTGGTGGGGGTGGGGATAAGGGTTGAGAGAGGGCCTTGGGGACCGTCCAGCAGGGCACTGTGGGTGGGGAGGGTGGTGTAGAGTCAGTAAGGGAGCTCTAGTCAGTTACGCATGTTTGGGGGTGAAGGTTTCCGCACACTCGCCATCTGCCCACAATGGTGTTTGGAGGCAGGACACATCCGAGAGCCCTGCAGAGCTGCAGCCCTGGCAGTGGGTGGTGGCTTTGTCAGCCTCTTCTGTTGGGCTGCCACCACCGCCATGTCCCTGCACTGCCAGCCCATCAGAGCCGCATGTAATATGTCCCTTGACCTCCCCGGACTCCACGCCTTTTCTTCTGGTTTCCTTCCAACACTTTCTCATTTCCCTCGGGGTGGCTGGATCTGCAGCTGTGTCTTACTTTCCTCTGTCCATTAGGCTCTGGAAGTGCAGGGACATAGCCTGGGAGGAGATGTGGGCTGGAGCGCAGGTCAGCTCCCTGGTAGGGGTGTGTGTGGAAAGGGGTTCCCTCTCCCTCCCAGCATCACTGTTCCACCAATCCACAGTCAGGTTCAGTGTCAAAACCCTGCGTCTTTGAAGGTGCCACGCGGTGAGGAAAGGCAGTTGTGGAATGGATCCGAGGAAGGGGCAGGGGTCTCGGGAGGGGGGACGAATAAGCACCAAAGCTGTGATAGGAGGAACCTTCCGAACCGCCCCCCCATTGCGCTATTTTGGGATTTGAGGACTAGGGGGGAAGTGTTGAGCCAGGGGATTAAGGGGACCACTCTGAAATCAATTCTATTCTATAAACGCTTATTAAAGACCCTCTATGGATAAGTCAGGTGTTATGGGAACTACACTGCCCTGAGAAAGACACCCCGGGGAACCTCGGGGGAAGTGCCAGGCCAGAAGGAAGATGAAGGGGTTTGTGTAGGGGGTGGGCCGTGGGGGCGATAAAGGCAGGTGGGGCCCACCTGGCTTGTCCTGTTCTGGGAGGCTGCCCACATAGTCCGCTCAAAGCCGGGTGAGCCGGTGGCACAAGCAGGTGAGGTCCCGGCCGCCTGCTGTGCACCCAGCAGGGATGTGCTGGGGCAGCAGCCTTGGGGGAGGTGTGTGTTTGCTGGAGACAGTGAGTCTGGAGGGTTTAAGGGAGCCTAGAGTTGGCGTTTTTCCTCACTAACCTCACAAAACGGGCAGGTAATAAAAGAGCAGAAATAGTAATACCAGCAGCTGGCACGTCTGAGCATTTGCTACGGGCGGGCGCTGCATGGGCTTCTGTCCTAGATTACAGATGGCCGAGATTTCTTCGTAGCTCCTCCCACCAAAGGGGTGTGTTCTGGACTGAAATGTGTCCCGTCCCCCCCCCAGATCTCTGTTTTGCAGTCCTGACTCCTCCTGGTTCAGAATGTGACTGTATTTGGAGTTAGGGTCTTTGAAGAGGTAATTAAGTTAAAAAGTGGTCATCAAAACTGAGGTCACATAGATGGGCCCTAATCCAATCTGATTGGGGTCCTGATAAACCAAGGAAATACAGACACAGACACACACAGAGTGCAGACCATGTGAGGACACAGACAGAAGGTGGCCATCTACAAGTCTCCTCAGGTGCAGGCTCCATTCCCTCCCCTAGAAGCTGGGCTGGCCCGGTGACTTGCTCTGACTGAAGGAACGCGGCAGAAGCGATAACTGTGTGACTTCTGAGACAAGGCTTTAAGAGACCTCGCGGCAACCTCCTTCACCCTCTCAGGCAGTTCTGAAAATGCCACATAAGGAAGCCAGTCTTGTGTATTAGAGGATTTAAGGTGACAGGGTAGAGAGCCACCGTTCACCCTAGCTGGGAGCTGGCACTAACTACCAGACTGTGCGTGAGGCCATCTTAGGCCTCCTCTGAGGTGAGTGACTTGCATGAATGAGCCCTGCCAACCCACCCAACAAATCATTGTCATTTTATTATTATTACTATTATTGTTCTTTGGGAGGAGGTAATTAGGTTTATTTATTTATTTTAATGGAGATACTGGGGATTGAACCCAGGACCTCATACATGCTAATCCCCCCTGAAATTGTCATTATTTTAAGCCATGATGTTTCAGAGTGTTTTGTTACACAGCAATGGCAAACTAATGTATCTCATTGAAACATACTGTCGAAAGGTTACCATCCAAAAGTTTTAGAAGAAAGTTTATGTTTTCCTGACTATTGGGCAAAGCCCTCTATTAAATGGGAAAAACCTTTACCTAGAACTATTTCATCCTTCAGCTACCTCTGGCTTGACCCCGCACTATGTCTGCGCCTGCTGTTTCCAATTCTGGGGCACAGCATGGGGTACCTCTCAGGAGGTAAAGGGGGCAGGGAGTGCTCTCCCTGAATCATCAAGGGAGAGGAAGACCACCATTTCTTTACCCACCGACAAGCAGCTGCCCAGGCCAGTCAAATCCCCGGAGGTCTCAAGTCCTCAGATATCATTTAATCAGACACCTTCTGGATACACAGCAGTAGAATCACTATGGAGATAGCCACCATTAATTTAGCTTCTACTAAGTACTAGGTGCACAGTCAATGCATTCTCTTATTTAATCTTTGTGGAAGGATGGTCAAAACAAGTCACTAATCACAATTATTACCCTCTTGTGGCTGAGGAAACAGAGTCAGAGAGGTTAAGTAGCTCTACTCAGGTCACAAAGCTAGTGGGCCTGGACTTGCAAACTGATGGTCTTTCCTCTCCTCCAAGGCTAGATACTTAAGAAGAATGGGGATTTTTCCCTGAGTGAAGAGAAAGATGAGGAGCTGGTCTATGAGGAGGAGCCAGGCCAGGTTTGTAAGGGAGAACCAGGGTGGAGCCACCAGGAGATGCCTCCGGGAGCAGGTGAGGCAGTCAGAAGCCGGAGGAGCTGCGAGGCCTTGGAGAGGTGGGGATGGGCTGGGGGTGGGAAGCCCTTCCACGGTCCTTACATGGGGGCAGGAAGGGGCCTACAGAACCCACCCCTGCAGCAGGCTTTGCCCCTCCACCACCCTTCCTCCTGGCTCCTGCTGGCTTCTCCTCCGGGTTGACTCCAGCCTGGGCAACTCCCCAGGCGCCCCTCCCTTCTTCCCTCCCTCCTGCTTATGCAAATCTCTAACCAGAGAAGACCGACTTGATTAAGGGCTGACTGTGTGCTTATCTGCACACCCTCATTTCATCCTCATGGCCACCCCCACTTTACAGATGGGGAAACCGAGGCACGGAGCTGTGAGAGGGTCAGCAGCCCGCAGTGTGGCCGAGCCTCGTTACTCCGTGCAGGAGTCCTCTTTTGGCCTCCCCAGTCCTCCAGGACCTGCCGGGCCATGGATCCCCGAGGTGCTTACACACGTGCATTATTCACTTGGGCACGTGGTGTGTATTCATCAGTTTGCTCCCCTTGGCCGGCATCACGGAGGCAAGTGGACCATTTCTCGCCCGCAGTGCGGTGTCGGGCACATAGATGGAGCTGAGCAATGTGAACTCTGGTGGCTAAACTATGGCATGTCTGCGCAGACTCCTCCCTCTCCCCCCCCCCCCCCCCGCTCTGAACAACACAGTTGCCTGATGTGAGGCTGATGGGGGAAGTGAGGGAGCCCCAGAAGGAAAGGCAGGACGACCAGAAAGAGCATCTTCCTCAGACTGCCCAACACAGGCCCCAGCGCCTTTTTCCAGAATAAGAGTGTGAGCCTGAGGGGTCAATGGACCCCTACCTCAGAGAGACCTCAACCACCTTCCCAAAGGACAGCTCATCTCAGCAGGCACGTAACAGCAACTCCCTCTCTTGTCCTGCCTTCCCAGGGTGCCCGTTGGGCAAATCCTACCCACTCAGGCACCAGCTGGAACCCAGCCTCTCTTTTAACGCTGCTTTATCCAGAGGCACCCTTGAAAGCTGCTCCGGAAGGCAAGCCATCACCCACTTTCCCCTGGGAGCCCGGGAGCTGGCCCCAGTGGGCTCCTTTTGACCTCAGCTCCCCGACTCTCTCCCGACCTGGGGTGAAGAAAGCAAGGGCAGAGGTGGACCACACCCACAAGAGCCACTCTTTGATGGCCTTCAGTTCAGCTATCACTCGGCTCACCATCCCTACACACATGGGCCTCCTGAGGGCCCCACACCAAGGTGTCTGTCCTGGTGACATCGTGCCTTCAGCCAGTGTTCCCATTTGGAGCCCAAGAAGGTTCCAGTTGAGCCCAAGCACATGCAGGGCTGATATGGGGTCTCCGGGATGCATGAGAGACCTTGTGTACCCAACAACCCCCATCGGGGAGTCAGACAGCTCCCCTCTGCCACCCTGTACTAACTATCCAAAGGGACTGAAAATGACTAGGAACTGAGAAAGACTGTCCCTTCACCCCATCCTTGCAGCCCAGTAGACATGAACAGTTGCAGCTGGAAACGTGGCACCTGGCACTGACTTTGCCCTCAGAGCTCCTGGGCCTAAACTAGAAGAGGATGAATTCGCGTTCATCCGGTGCTTCAAAGTCATCATCTCACTTAATCCTCACAGTGACCCCATGAGATACCGTGGCAGTTTGAAACACATCTGTGGGTTATTTGACACTCTTCCCACCAAGAGCTGAGGGTGATGCTCCCACTCCTAGAAATCTGGATGGGCTTGTGACTGCTTTGAACGCAACAGAAAAAGGGCCATGCAGCTTCCTCCTGGCTCTCTTGGGGCACCCATTCTGGGACAAGATAAAAAGATGTCAATGGCCACGCTGGGGGGGTGTCACAGGTAGATGCCCCAATTGATGGCCCGGGTGACCTCCCAAACAATGGCCAGCAGCAACTGAGAGCCAGGTGAGCGCGCATCTTGGACATCCTTCAGACAGCTGCAGCCCCGTGGATATCTGACTGCAGCTCCGGAACAGCGCCACCCAGCTGAGCCCTTCCCAGAATTCCTGACCCACAGAACTGTGACCAAAATACAACAGTTTTAGGGGCGAAATAATTTGTTGATAAATGACCAACAAGGTCTGAAGTAATGTGTTGCACCAAAACCAGATCCAGAGTGTGGTTCCCACTTCACAGAGGAGGAAACTGAGGCTCAGGGGGTTGAGTGACTTGTCCGTGGTCACACCCCTGGTAAATGTAAGAGCTGAGATTCCAACACTGTCTCTCTAGGTCCACAACATTATATCACAGACTTCCTGACCATGCCCCCCAAGACATTTGTTCACTGCCTAGAAGAGAACATTCTTTCCAGAACCAACTAGTTTCCAAACCTGGCTGTGGGTCAGCGTCAGCTGTGGTAAGGGTTAAAGACAGAGACTTCTAGGCCCCACCCCAGGCCTACTGAGTCAGGCCAGGAACCTGCATCCTACGCTGACACCCCAGGTGACACTGAGGCAGTCGGTGAGTGAACCAACCAATGGGCCCCGCTGCTCTCAGCCTGTTTATTATAGACAATTCGAGGGGACCGGCAAGCTCTTCTTCAAAATGTACTGTGTCAGGAAGTCACTCACCATATTTGCTCATCTGGTTAAATTGAGACTTTCTTTCTTTTTTTCAAAATTGTCAGTGGAGGTACTGGGGATTGAACTGAGGACTCTACCACTGAGCTATTACCCTCCCCCACCAAATGGAGATGTTCTTGATCCTAACATCTGAGAAGTCTTTTCCAGCCCCACACAACTAAGATACAGAACCTAACGGTCGTGTGTCCGATCAATAAGCCATTGTGGGCAGCTGGTAGGTGAGAACACCTCTCTGTGCAATGTGGCCCCTGCTTTTCAAGAACTTACAACTGAGCTGAGGAGATAAGATGTAACTTTGCAACCAAATGATAAGTTTTGTGGCTGTGACGAAAGCACAAAGGCAAATGGGAGGATTCAACTTCAGCGTAGTCTGGGAGGGCTCTGTGGAGGAGGTGTGCCTGGAGCCGGGTGTCAGAGTGAGCAAGGAGATCACTGCAGGTGGAGGGCCGGGGAGCTGAGGCTCCCTCAGCGGGCAGGGGGGCGTGGGTGGGCAGCGAGAAGCCTGGGGCTGCCTGGCAGGTACGCTTGTGGCGCATGGAAACCAGTGTAGAGCAGGACCAGACTGGTGGTGGTCTGGGCGGGGGGGGGGGAGGAGGGGGTTGGGAGGCTTGAGGTTTGAAGCTCGATCCAGATTTTTATTCTCTCGGTTTCCAAAAGCTACTGTCATTAAAGATCAAGGACTACATTTCAGCTTTTCCTGAAAAGTACAAGAAAACCACGTGCTTTCATTTCCCATGGCATCAGCTAACATTTTCCCCACAGTGGTTTTACAGGAGACACTCAGGATGGTCTTCAAGGGAGAAAAATACTTTGTTTCTGCCCTTTAGGAGCTTGAAATCTCATAGGGTCCACCAGAAGCCCAAAAGTCCAGGTGCTAGCAAGGGGAATTCTCCTACTGAGCTGTGGGGGTATAAACTGGCACGACCACTTTGGAAAACCTTTTGGCGCTATCTATTAAAGCCGAACACAGGCCCAGTGACTCAGCTCCTGGGTACACATACACCCAGCAGACATGTGTCCATCTATTCATCAGAAGGCATGTACACAAGTGGTCATAGTGGCATTGTTCGTAACAGCCCCAAGTGCCCATCAACCATAGAATAGTAGAGAAATAAAATGTGGTGTATTCACACAGTGGAATACGCCACAGCAGAGAGGATGAGTGAACCACACGGCACACAATACGGATGGATCTTATAAGCATAATATAGAACAAAAGGAGGCAGACACGCAAAAAGTTCATACTGTAGGTTCCATGTCTAAAGGACCAAATCAGGCAACGCTAATCATTCTATGAGAAGTTAGGTTAGGAGTTATCTCTGGGGCAATGGTACTTGGAAGGGGGCCCGAGGGGATTTCTGTGATGCTGGCGATGTTCTGTTTCCTGATCCGGGTACTGGTAATATGGGTGTGTTCATCAAGCCCCACACTAATGATATGCGTGCTTTTCTGTACAGCTATTCTGTGTCAATAAAAAGTAAATCCTCCTCATCATCTAACGGGGAACGAAGGCGGAAGGCAGAGAAGGGCTGCTAGGATAGGGTTGCCAAGAGATTTACGCTGAGAGTGACAAAGACATGAAGCCGGGGGAGGCTCAGACATGGATAAGTTCAAGGTGGACCCAGTTAAATCCAGCAAAGTTGTCAGTGAAAGCAGAGACCAAGTTGCTGTTTCAGGAATGCCAGCGCACACCCTGTAATGGTGGCTGGTCCAAGAGGCGATTACATCCAGCTGGTCCCCCTTCCCGATCTAGGCTAGGATCAGTTACAGAAGATGGATCACCTCACACACCTTCGGAGACAGGAGGCAGAATTCACCCAAATAAAAAATGGCCTGAATCCTCTTGGGGCCCCACCATCCAACGTCAGCCCCAATGCTCCATTCTCTCTGCTTACAAGATGTAAATCTTGATGCAGCCACCTTGAATTTTTATACAGTGGATTCCTTTGATTAGAATCACTTGGGGCAAAGGCGATTAGACTCCATTAGCTGTCAGAATCAACTGAACAATGAGCTCTCCTTCCTAAAGGGAAGGGCCAGGTTCCAGTAGTTGGTTTGCTGCAGAGCCATGGAGGAATTCATTGAAGGGTGGCCCAATTTTAAACATCATCACTTTTTGAAGAGACATTAGGCATCCTTCCCACATTATTCAAAGACGGCATGAGAAAGGCAGGGCAGGGCTGGCGGGAAAGGAGCTGTAAGAAAGAGCATGTCCTAGGCAGCCATTGAGACCAGTTGATGAATGTTTAGTCTAGTAGAGTTAGGCCCAGTGGGTCTAAGACACTTCCTGGGTCTTACTCCAGATTTGTGTCACTCCAAGACATGCTCAGAGGCCAGCAAGGACACCTGCTAGGTCTAGGGTCTCCTCTGGTCTTTCCCATCTGTGCCCCATCCCCGCAGAGGAAGCCCAGGCAGGAAGACAGGTCTCCATCATGGCCTTCTTCTCTCTCAGCATTGGGCTGGCCTGTGGTCCATCTTCTGGGTTTTCCTGAGGGGGGCACCCATGATCCAGAAGCCTCTGGTCCCATCATAATCTACCTTGGGGATGCTAATGTGTAATTATTGCATGGATTTATTTAATCTAAGACAGAAGATGCCAGCAAAGGCAGTTATATCATTCGCGTGTTTGTATATATAAGTGTCATAGCTAGAGATACATAGTTTGGGTTTGAACCATCTGTTTCAGATTGCACTACTGCTCCCAAGTCCTCACCCCACCCTGTATCCATGCCCTTTGCCATGTGACTTTACAATTCATCCCTCTAGAGGTGAAGTGGACCTCCCCATCCCTGCGATGTCAGGCCACAAATGTCCTTTGGCCAATAGAATGTAAGCTGAGGTAACAAGCTCTGAGTCTAGGACTTGAGTCATTGCATTCCTACTCTGCAGCCTCTCACACTTCTGCCATTGCCATGAGAACATGTCCCAGGTAGCCCACTTGTCCCTGGGGGATGAGAGACCCATAGAGCTGACTAGACACAACCCATACTTGGAGTCAAGCCGAGTTGGGTACAGTTGAGATCAGCTAACCACGAGTGATCCACAGACATGGATGTGAGAAATAAATGCTTACTGATGTCAACTGCTAAGTGTGGGGGTAGTAGTTTGTTATACAGCATCATCATGGCAAGTGCTGACTGA
Source organism: Camelus bactrianus (assembly GCF_048773025.1). Taxonomy (NCBI): domain Eukaryota; kingdom Metazoa; phylum Chordata; class Mammalia; order Artiodactyla; family Camelidae; genus Camelus; species Camelus bactrianus. The sequence goes on from NC_133575.1 coordinate 31,462,248, forward strand.
TACACTACCTAAACACTTTATTCCATCAATGCATAATCTACCATCTAAAAGAACATCCCATCTCTCTCCCCTTACCCTTCTTAATTCTTCATAGACTTATCACAACCTGAAATGTTATATATATGTGTGTGTTTTGCTCATGTACTTATTCTCTTTCTCCAGTAAAACAAAATTGTATGATGGCCAAGATACTGTTTTGCTCCCTGCTATAAACGCCCAAAACCTTGGTAGGTGCACAGTGGGTGTTAAATAATTGTGTGAAATGGATGGATAGTTCTTTTTGTCTTCAGTTAATATGCCTTGTCTAATTTATGTTGCTCTGTGCAGCACAACGACTTGGTGATAGGCAAAGGTGAAGAAGAAGAAAACATTCTGTGGAGAAAAATCTGCCAATAGGAGACCTCTGTTTATTGCCCCTGATGCAGGATGAGGGTTTCTTCCTCAAGGAGCCACTCCCGGTGATCAGGGCCCTCGGAAACCACTGCAGACCTCCAGAACTGTGACAAGTTGGCAGGTGGTTTGGCCAGTGCCATCCAATGTAACTGCGATACAGCTAAATTTCTGTCACCCGTCTCAGGGGCTATCCTCAACCTGAGGAGGTTTGTGTGTGTCAGTTCAAATGGCGGGGGGGGGGGGTGGCACTTCAAAGGGACTGATGTGGCTTCCAAGAGCCATCAGAATGTTTGACTCTCTGGCGTTGTGCCAGCATCACGTGTTAATTAAATTATATGGCAGAAACACCAGTGTCAGAGACTCACATTAGGTGCAGTATTTTATAGCACAGAGCAAAGTATACCTTTAAACAAATGTCTTTATCTTTCCTGTGCCCTCTCTTGCTTCTGGCTCTTAAGAGATCCACCATTCAGCACTGCCCACGTGAAGAGCATCCCAGACAACTTTGTCTGAGGGTTGGTCCATAGGACCCGCTCGGGTTTGTCGGGGGTGGGGGGGTCCCTGGGATCACATCCACTTGCTCTATCTGACCCTCAACTCAGGCCTGAAACAGGCTTTTGTGAGCCTGGAACTCCCTGAGGGAGGATGTATTCTTCCTGGCTTTGTCCCAAAAGTCAATGCTAGCTCTTTCTTCGAAGATGGTTCTATCAGCAGGGCAGCAACTAGCCAGGCTAGAAAATGGGGAGGAAAAAAAAAAAAACTTTCCCTCCAAATGTCTTTTTAATAAGCACGGCTAGAAGCTCGCTGTGAGTGTGAAAACTGGCCCTGGGAAGCCCCCGGCTCCGAGCAGAGCTGAGCGCGGGCAATTCTCTCAGCCGGACGGGGAAGGATGAAGCCACATTCCCGGGTTTCCTCGGGCCTCTCTCGCGGTTACCAATGAAAACTCGCAGGCTGTGAACTCGGGGCCAGATGACTCACGTGCAATCACCAAAGCAAAGTTGATACCAGATGTGTCTGTCTCATCTCCCCAATATCTATTAAGCACCTTCTATACACCAGGCATGATTTTATGTGCTTTATCTCCCTCAACTAACTTAATTCTCCCAGCGTTATGAAATCTGCTGTATCCCTTTCCATTTTATAGACGGGCACAGTGAGGCGCCCAGAGTAACTGCCTAAGGCCACGCAGCTAGTCAAGGTCTGCAAGGAACCAGGGCAGTCTGGCTGCACCCTCCCTACCAGCTATCATGTAGTCTTGGCTCCCACGAGCCAGGCGCACTGATAAGGTGGCGGGGGCCATGGGGAGAGGACCCTGTCCAAGCAATGTCTCCACGAGGGCCAAATACTCCTAAGTAACATTTTGAGATAAAGTTAAATTAATTCAGCTCTTTGAAGGGGTTTTGAATTCTTTCCAAGGGTAGGCGCGTTGAATAATAAATATTGCACTTTTGAAAATTTACCATCGTATATGGGTGTTCATTGTATTGTTTTGATTTTTCTGCGGGTTTAGGATTTTTTTCAAAATAAAATTAAAAAAAATTTTTTTAAGAATTACCCTTAATAGACTATCTTGGGAAGGGTAAGTAAGAAACCGGGAGTGGTGACTGCCCCGTAGAGAGGCAAACTGGGTGACTGAGGAATAGGACCAGGAGAGGCGCACCTTTGATAGCCTTAGAATTCTGTGGCACAGGCAGGTGTTCCTGTAACATCTGCCGCTAATGTGACATCGTCTGGATGGAATCTCGGGAAATAAAGCACAAAACTCTGGGTTCCCAAGTCCCAATCCAGCAGGTGGGCCGCTCAGAGTGTCGGGGAATCTTTGGTTATCCAGCTGTAAGTGGAAAGTGGGCAGAAACACACCATCCGCTCTTTGGCTTGAAAAATATGTGCTTCTGGAGGAAAAGCAAGGTGTGGGGGGTGCTCCTTCTCCAGCTTTAGGTCGTGTGAGCACAGGGAGGCTTTCTGCCACGTCGGGCTTATGTCTCTCAGGGAGACGGTAAATTCTCCAAGGAGGCGATGGGGTCTGGTAGCCTGGGGTCTCCCCTGGCCACCCCCAACAGCTGCAAGCACTGCGCTCAACAGACAAGGGGGCTCTATGGAATGCTTGCTGAATGACTGAGCCGTTCTCACTTTGGGTCACGGGCCACGTGGCCCTATGCTCTCCCCATGACATGTGTGGGTACATCCTGGGACCTGGATGTCACACTTACCACGACTGAGCTGTACTTCCCAGCCTTGATACACGGAGAACGTGATGATACTTTTACGACGCACAAGGGTAAATGGTGACCAAGTGTTCACCAAGGCCCAACTGGGCTGCTCAAGGCCTGAAGCTACCAGTCAGGGGACCTCCCTCCACCGGCCCCTCCCCCACCATGGCCAGACCACCAGGCCACCCCCACTCCTGGCAGGCTCTGGGGTGAGGGCTGCAGGGGCTGTTCGCTGGCTCTGGAACTGGCCACCTAAATGGGGAGAGGGCAGGCTGATGGGGCTGCTAAGGGGCAGCAGGGCTTCCCGGGGTCCGGGCTGGGTTTGAGGGTGTGCCCCGGTCTGGGGGGCGACGCGGGCCTGAGTGGTGGGCTGGACGGGCAGGCTGCCAGCTCCAGCTGGCCCACAGCCAGGAAGTCTGACTGAACTTGGGCCAGCCCTGTTGGCCCACAGACTCTGTAAGCTGAACTGCTCTGGCGCTCCTTGGCCTTTGTTTTCGCTTCCCCACCGCTCTCCCTTAGTGTTTAGGAATGTGCTTTGAAGGTTCCAGCGTGTTTCGCCTCTGCTTAGGGAAACCAAGAGCAGAGGCTGGGCTGAGGCCAGATGGCTGCAGGGAGGGCACCTGTGATCACACTGCGAGTGCCCCCAAGGGGCAGGTGGAATCCGGGGGGCAGAGAGCGGACTGGGGGGGTGCTTAAGCCAGCCCCCTTTCTCTGCTGGGAGACTGTTTCCAGCGTAAACCTTGGAGAGTCTCGGGTTTGTTTTGTTAAGGGAGGCAGTATTCCCTCACCAGCTCTCCCAGAGAGCCTACATTTGTCCGGGAGCTTCTGGGGGATAAGCTACACTCTTGTGTTTGTCCAGAACAAGAGAGACAACTGCAAGGCGGGCTCGAGCTGGAAAATTTGCCTCCTCGATTTGTAGGAGACCCACTTTCCCGGGCTGCCTTGGGAAACACAGTCAGGCCCTCCAACAAAAGCCACGGGAAGGCCCCTGGTCCAGATGGCCCTCTCTCACCACCTCTGCCCTCAGGAGAGGGGTCTTATATCCAGGCTGCCCTCCTGTCAACCTCGCGGTGGGCTGAGTTTAAAAGTGGAGCCGCGAGCGGTGGGCTCCCTTCTTCCCTTCCCAGCCCCCTCGCCCACTGTCCTTCATGGCCTGTCACCCCCTACTCACCTGCTCGGTCCTTTGAGGGTTCAGAGTGTGGTGGCCTCGGAGGCCCAACGCAGTGCTTTCTACACAGCAATTGCTTAATAAATGCCAAATGACAAAAATACCAGTCCTCGTCCATGACCAAGAGCACCCTGGGTCTCTCTCTAACCAGAAGTCGTTCTCCACCTCTGATTCCATTTCCCAAAGCTGGGAGCTCTGGGTTCTGGTCTTAGTTTTGCCACTGATGTGTCACCTTGAGCTGGTGTCGTCACCCTCTGAACTGATTTCCTCAGCTGGACTGAATGGGGGCTTGATCAAAGCCCTGCCAGCTGAGGTCTGCACACACATTCCTGTGCGCCCAGCTGTCACTTTAAACCCTGGTGGGGCCATTTCTAAACCACGCGGGCCCAGGTCTTACTGGGGTCCCTGGCCTTCGGTTGAGGATGCTTCCTCCACTTTTCCACGGTCCGTTTATCTTCACAACACACACCTGGTCCTTGGGCTCCTGACACGTCTGCTCCTTTCTGTCCTCACAGCCATTTATACAGCTCGAGCTCCCGCGTGCGACGGGGCCGTGGCACATGAGCAATAACTCCCATGCCACAAGGGCACCTGAGTCATTTTTCTGCAGCTAGCATTGTCTGTTTGGAGCTCCAGAAGACCTCCCTCCTGCCTGGTGGTGACACAGGCCCTGTTTAGTTATGTGTGGGCTCTGGGCTTTTTTTTTTCCCCTTCCTAATTTCCATTTCTCCTTGATTTCAGCACCACGAGAGCTAAAGGTGCATTCAGAGGCTCTGCTGAGGATAAACAGAAAGTGTGATCAGAGGGATCCCTTCCTGTCTCTCTCAGAAGATTCACTTGTCTCTGCACAGGTAATGACCACCCTCCCCACCCCCACCCCACCCCCACCACCCCCCAGCTTCCCCTCAACCTCCATATATTTAATGCACATGGCCCTGGATAGAGTTTAATTAGGCACCAATGCACCCAGGGGCTAGGACCAAGGACCCCTCTTGGGCTGAGCAAATGGGGCCCAGCCCCGGCGCAGGAGCCTGCAGCCAGCCTCCCCTGGCTGGTTAGTGATGGGCTTCCAGCAGGTAGAGGAGGCTGTCCGTTCTCAGCTAATGATCGCCTTAGGCGCCAAGTGATGGAAAATCCAGGCGGGCTGGCGAGCTGCAGGGCGCAGCCAGGGACAATTGTATGGACCAGTTTAACAGGGCTGGGGGAGGGATGGCAGAAGGAATGCTCTGTGTGTGCATGTGTGTGTGTTTCCTGGTCTCTTTTCTCTCCCTGCTGCCTTTCCCTCATTCTTGCTCTCGCTTTCGGTTTTCTGTTCTGTTTCTAGCCCACACGAGTTGAAATTAGAAAGGTCTTTGCATTCATTTATTTGTTTTAATAAAGACAGCATTTTTAAGCGGATATTTGCAGCAATTGAGTGCTAAACTAAACACCAAGCCAACTAAATGTGTTAGGGGGAAATGAAAAGTCAGTTTACAAGAAACATGTAATTAACACGTTCTCTGACTTTCCCTAAGCCTTTGTCTGGCTGAGGACAAGACAGAGGAACCATAATCAACTTTAATAAAATGAAAGATGGTATCGAGGCAAAAGGGGAACAAAAAAGTTTGGAGTAGGAAACAATGTTCAAGAGGGGATTCTTGAGTTAATAATAAATATGTTAAAAAACGAATCTTTTGTTGCCTTATTTTTAGTCAACAGCCATTTTCTCCTAACTACAAAGGCTCCAGAAGGCTCTAGTTTGTACGGTACCTGTTAACAGCAACTGAAGCCGAGACCTGGAGGGGGGCGGGGGAAGGTAGTACAAGGAACCAGCAGGAGACGCATGGGGGTTTCCGGAGGCTGATCTGCCCAGGCTAATGGAAATTACTATTGCACAACACCAGAGTCTTCACGTGGCCTGACTTCCAATAAACTGTTCCCCTCCTCACCCCTTGGAGAAAGTGAAATAAGACATTAGACTTTCAATAATCTCATATGGTGATGATCAATCAAAACCCAGAGGAGAAGGCCAATTTATAGAAATTGTATCTGCTTCACTGGGCGGCTGGAACCAGGGAGCTGATAAGAACACTGTGCTCGCCTTTGATGTGTGAAGTTGCCCCCAAATGATAAATGCCAAAAAAACATTACCTGTACACATGGGGGCTTTTCAAAGGGAGAGGGGTCTCCGGAGAGGCCTGCAGATCACGGTAGGGACTGCCTGCCGAAAGGCGAAGCACATGTATAGGCCACATAAGAACGATTTATTTTTATTGTCTTTTGGCTATTTTAAGTTGGCGTTTCCATCTTTCTTGTTTGTGTTATCTCCAATGAAGTTTATTTGCCGAATTAACTTTTAATAGATCCTCTACTTTGTTCTTCAAAGTTGGCTTCTAGGGCTTGGGCCTTTTTAGCAGGGACCCCTCTCGCCTTTGTGACCAGCTCTCATCCCCCTCACCCCATCCCAATCCTGGAGGTGAAGGGCTCAGCCTCTGTTAACTCCTTGCCTGCTGGTGTCTTTTCTCTGTAGCTACTAATCACCTCCTTTTGATCATTGCCAAGTTCTCAGGTTGAAGGAAGGAGAAAGGACCTCTTGACCATTCTGGCTGGCTTTCCACATGAGCCTGAAAATGTCGACAAATTTGAAACATCTGCCGGGCTGCTTTGGTCTGATTGCTAAAATATGCCGACCTCAAGCCCCCTCCCCCCCGCCCCTTTTAATCTGTTTCATATTCACAAATTAAGCATTTAGTCTGGGTAATAAATCAGGGCGGTTTACGAGGCTCACACGAGACAAACAAGCGAGTAGGGCGCAACACAAGCCCCTGGAAGCGGCGTGCGAGGAGCTGCCAGGAGTCGGGAGCTCCACGCGCTCGAACGCAGAAAGCAGCCCTGGCGCGCCCTGACACGCCGCCAGCACCCACACTCTGGCCGGTCCCCGAGCTGGCGGAGCGGAGGGGTGCAGGGGAGCAGCTCCAGCCGGGGCCCATACCCCACCAACCTTCCGCGCGAACCCGCGGCGCCAGGCCCACCCCAGCTCTGGGTAACTCGGCGCCCCCGCCCCGCCAGGGAGGGGCCGCTGGCAAAGGCGACAGCCTCAACCGGCACACACCCTGTGGTGGGCCCATTAAGCCTCTCCCAGCCGGGAAGACTGGATGCCCCCTCCCCCACCTCTTCCATCCGGCAGAGCTCGGCCTTAAAGATCCCAGGCCCACACTCTGAAGCAATACGAAAGATCCCCCTGCACATCCACGTGTAACCTCCACTAAGCCTGGGCGCTGGGCATCGCACCGCCTCCCACTCCCCCATCTCTCTGCGTTGCCTCCTCCCAGGTTTCGGTCCCAGCAGCCACAAAGCTACTTTCAGATTCAGAAGGGGAGGGGGGCCGAGGGGAAGGCTCTCCTTTAGAGTGAATCAAGGCTTAAGAGAGGCAAGGGGAGGGGAGCAAGGCACAAATAGGGCCCAGGGTCCCGCTGCAGAGATCCTCGTCCAGGGTTTAGCGACCACTCAAACTCAGGGGGCTTCAACCTGTGCGTTTCCCGCCCTCCCCTGTGCATTAGTGAGAAGCGGACCTGGACTGGGGGTCTCCTGCCAGTCCCAGCCTAGGACCTTGGGAGACCCTGAAGGGGAGAGTAGCTCCAGGTCACCTCGTCCAAGCCTCTGTCGCCGTGCCATGCTCAAGTTCCCTATCGACTGGCTTTCTCGACGCTATCGTGGGACGCGGCGGCAGAGAGGCGGAGGGCGGGAAATCGGGAAGCCGGAACCTGCAGCCCACCCTGGACCAGGGGGAGGAGGCACAGGAACAATTCTCCCATCTCACAACACAGTACACACATCGCCCTTCCTCTCTTCTAGCACACATTCCGACTGCGAAAGCCATTACCGCCGGCGCGCGAGAGACTTTTTAAATATTTACAGCCCGCTCTCCGCACGGTAGCCTGATCCATCTTGTGGGCGCGGAGGCGGGGCGCGGGGCTCCGCTCCGGGGGAGGTGCGGAGCCAGGGCTGGGGGCGCCAGCCGCCTCCCCCCGTGGCCCCTGGGTCCTCCCGGAGCTCCCCACCTAGTCTCCCCCACCAGGTGGGGAGGGGGCCGGAGACTGCGCGCAGCGCTCCCGGGGCCGTGCCGGGGCCTGAACAGGCGGGGGGCAGCGTCCGGGAGGAGGGAGGGCCAGGAGGCTGATCTAAAGGTTCTCACCGGGAAGCGAGCGAGGCACAGACCTGAGAGCCGCCGCGCGGTGAAATCCGAGGAGCTCTCTTGGCGAGGAGGGGCTGTCAGAGGCCATTTATCTCTCGCCAGAGTGGAGGCTCGGCTCCCACACCGCCCGCGAGTAACAATGGCAGCGATCAGCAGCTCTGCACGCGCTTCAGTGCATGAATGGATTGCGGAAGATGCCTGCGCTCCTCTCCGCTCAGGCGGCTCTCGGAGCGCCCCCTCCCCGCCCGCCGCCCCCGCCCCGCCGGCCTCCTCCGGCCCCAGAGCGCGCGGTGCGCCTCGGGGTTCGCAAGTCCGGCCCCGCGGCGCGGTCACTCTCACCCCGACCCCTTGCCGCCCTTCCCCCTGCCGCCGTTCCCAGGGCCCTGGCACCTTGCCACCGAGTGTCATTAGGGGCTGAAACTTGACACAAGCCTTCCCGACGCAGACACCCCCGCCAGCCCCTCCCTCCTTCGCTCCCCTCGCGGCAAGTTTACTTTCAAGGAGTTGGACGGCGTTTCCGCCTCAAAGGCAGGCAATGTGCGGGCCCAGGGGGAGAGGTGGTTTCTGAAGGGTGTCTTCACCTGCCCCGCGGGGCCTAGGGTGTTCGCAGGCCCCTGGCTGGCCCCAGCCCGAGCGCCCAAGGCCGGCGTCCCCTTCCCCCACCTTTGTAGCGGCTAATCCACTCAGAGTCCCTGCGATCAGCATATGCACACGCACTCCCGGCACCCCCACCCGGACCCACACGTCCAGCCAACTTTCGGGTCAGCTGCACAACCATGTACTCAAATTCTCAGAGGCTTACAGTCTCAGTTCGGAGAGTTCGGAGAACGCCACAGAGAGCGCGAAGTCGACCGCAGGAGTGGCCCCCTTTAACTCTGCCAAGTAGATCTCATAAACGTCCCCCTCCAGGAGCAGCTTAGGGCTGGGAGCAACGAGGAGCGCAGTGAGAGATACACCGAGCCCTCTTGGGTTTGCTTTGGTGGAGCTAAACTCCCAGAACCAGAACCTCGGGTGTTTCAGTCCCTTAGGTCACCAAGCCCGGGATACGGCAGCCTGCGGCGGGGGCGCTAGGGGTGGGCATTCGCAGTGATCCGAAGGTAGTGCCAAGAAGCCCGCGAGAAGAAGCCGAGCTGAGCCCGGATTGAGGGAAGGCGGCCACACACCTGCGCAAAGAGCGAGGTAGCGTAAAAGCTGAGACGCACTCCAGAGGCAGAGCCCGACCGGCCGACCCAGGAGACTGGCGAGGGCAGGCGAGAAGCTGGCAGAGAGACAAAGCGGGAGGAGAGAGAGCCAGGGAGGCTCAGCCGCAGACCCGGAAACGCAGGCAGCAGCAGACGCCCGAGCCCCGACGCGGAGGCGTGCGCAGCCAGGCCCTGCCTGGCATCCCCTGGTTTGCGCGCCCAGGGACGCCGACGCGCACTCCCAGCGGGGCCTACTGCCAGGAGGTGGGGAGGTCTCTGTTGGGCCTGGGCCGGCTCGGCGAGTCAACTTGGGCCTTCTCAGCAGATGGTGGGGTCCATGGAGTGGGATTAACTGATAGGGACCCCTTTCGTCTCTGCCCATTCTTGAGCCCGGGACAAAGGTATCAGTTTGAGAAGCTCGGCATTTTCTCAGGGCAAGAGCACAGCCCTCGGAAAACTCGTGTCTCCATCTTAGGGGCTTCTGGCAACTGTTTATCTTACTTGGAGGCGCTGGAAGGCCGCCACCCTCGACCGAATTGACATTCCAGCTTCCCGATCCCAAGACCCTTACGGCAAAGCCCATGCCCTGACTTTCCAACAATCAGGAATCAAGACTGGACTTCCTGCAAGGAGGAACCGTGTCATGTGAGAAGAGGCCCCCAGCCTCAAGTTCTCCGCAGCTCCCTCCAACCGCGTGCACTCTGGGCCCAGCAGATTCCCCTCTCCACACTGGGCCAGCAACGTCCCCTACTCACTGATCCCCCCATTCCCCACCCACCCTGGCTCCGCAGCCCCGGAGCGCACCTCTCCTCCCTCGGATGAAGCCGAGAGCTTTCCCGCGGCTGCTGGCTTTGCGGCACTCTCGCTGTACCCACCCCCACCCCACCCCCTACACACACACGGTTCTCGCCCTTCCTGTCTCCCTGCTGGGCGTCCTGGAAACCTGACTGTCTAGCCTGAGCGCAGAGCCAGGCAGAGCTGGGAGCCTAGGACACCAGGCGGAGGTGGCCAAGGAAGAGGAGGAGAGGGCCCATAATGGAGGAGGGGGCGCATGCCTGAGAGAAAAAGAAGCCAGGCCGGAGCCACAGCCTGCAGGAGAGGGGGAGGATAAAGGGAACGCCAACACTAATCCCTCAGCCTGCCTATGTGGGGCCTGACAGTTTACAAAAGCCTTTTCCCTGAATATTATCTCATTTGCACCAGCTTCACCACCGGGCTGTGAGGGAGGTAGAGCAGATAGCGTTACCCCCACTGGCAGAGGAGGGAGATGGGGCCCAGAGAGGTTAAGAGGGGTCTGTACCAAGGTGGCAGAGCTAAGAGTGGTGGAGGAGGCCGCAGGCCTGGGGCTTCCTGCTCTCAAGTTCACTTTCCTGTTCAATAGCTCTGTGAGTGTGTGTGTGTGTGTGTGTGTGAGAGAGAGAGAGAGAGAGAGAGAGAGAGAGAGAGTGTGTGTGTGTGTGTGTGTGTGTGTGTCTGGGTGAATATCTGTGTGGAGGGGAAAGGGGGTGGATGGCCGGACAGGAATGAACAGTCCAGTTAGGGAAGTCCAGGAAGGAAGGACACAGCCCCACACCTCTTCCTCTACCCAGGTCTCACCCAACAGCGCCCCCCCTTTTCAAAGTAGCCTGCAAGCCGGCCCCCAGCCCGCCTGCCCAGGGGCGAGCTAGCAGGGCCTGGCCGTGCCTTCAGCAGTGGCCATGTCAGAGGTCTTGTATCTTCGGGAGGCGCCGCTCTGCTTGTCTGCTCAGCTCTCCTCTCTGCCTGTCATCCCCGCCCCCAGCCTCGGCTGCAGGATGCCTTGCGTCCAACTGTGGTTTCCGGGCAATAAAACAACTATTAAAGTCTCAGGCACGGCTGGTGATTTGCATCACATCCTCTCGTGCATGGATTCAATATTTAATACACAATATTGAATACGGATATTAAAAATCAATAGCTGAGGACCCCTGGGGAGGCGGCGCAGTGCAATCCTGCTTCGGGAACACAACCAGCTCCTCTAAAAAGACAGGAACGGCAAGTTCAGCCAAGCTGAGCCCAGCGCCAGGGGAAGTGAGGAGTAGAGGATGCTTCTCAGCTTCCTGAGCTGCTTAAGTGCACCATTCCTCAGTCAAGCCAAAGGAAGGCCAAAGGAACAATGTGCCCCCAGGCTGTACTAGCCGGGGAGTGGGGTGGGGTAGGATGCCTTTCCAAGCCAGCTACCAGGTGGACGGAGCCGCCCTCTTTGTTGTCCTTTGCACTTAGGTTTGGTTCAGGTCTGAGTCCTGCAGGAAAGCACGCAACACTTCCCACCATGACGGCTCCTTCCCAGGCCCTCACGACATCCATCACCATAGGCCCCATGGGGAGGTTTTGGCATAAGCTTTCAGAGAGATGGAATGGGAATTCCAATGGCTCAGAATATTCTTTGCACAGTAAAAGAAAGGTGAATGCCTGGTACTAAGGTGGGAGTCACAGGGTCTTCTGAGGCACCATCAGCCTTCAAGACAGAAACCCTTGACCATGTGACTGACCCAAGGGCCTGGTGATGGCTGGGTGGTGACAGGGAAGGGGACGATGATAAGAGGGATGCTGGGACATGGAAGCACTCCTGCTCCAGAACGAGAATCCAGATTGTCTGTTAAACAGCCAGGAGAAGAGCGAGCTCCCTGGACGAATAATTATCTTTTCAGGCCTGAAGAGGAACACAAATTACTGTCTTCTTTATCAAAACACAGAAATACACTTTCCCCTACACAGAAACAAGGTTCTCACAGTCTGATAGGGAAGGGGTGAAGAAGAATAAACATCGCTGAGAGGATTCCTTTTTTTTTTTTTCCCCATTTCAGAGAGAGAAGAGAAACTCACAGTTGGAGACACACTTAGGTTACCAGCTGGAAAGGCCTGGAGGTTTTTAGATGCCAAAGAACTAGGTGAACTTGACCTACTGAAGTGCCATCCTAGGCACTAACTTACAATATTCGTTATATAGATTCCCTTTTTATCATAGCTTAAACCAATATGGATTGAGTTGGAAATCTTGCTCTGGTTATAAATAGGCCACCTCAGGAAAACCCCAAAGTGGCAATTTGGGTAAAAGTTAGGAGGGAAGGAAAGAGATGTTAGAAAATGACAGTTAATGAGCCAGTGGCCTCACCTCTTTGTTCCCTAACAGTTGTCAGAGAAACCATCAAAGGGAAGGAACAGGCGTCCTTCTCAGAACCGTCACAGGAAAAGCTGACACTCTGGCTGCTATAGATCCCTTCGGCGGTGGCGGCGGTGGTGGCTCGCAGACCCAGCCCCCTGGGAGTTTGCCTGTGTGTATTCATGCGTTTCCGGGCTGGGGGTGCAGCCACTTTTACAACATCAGGCCCCAGGCCTGTGAAACGCACTAGCAAAAGTTCTACTCAGCATCACCAGCAACATCTCCTTGAGTCCTTCGTCACTACCAGATTCCCTCACTTCTTCCCAACTCAGCCATCGGGCCAGGCTGTGGGCCTCCTCCAGACCCATGCAGACCTGACAGTTTACAGACCCCACAGTTTGCACCTAGCAGGCACATGTGACTAGGGTATGAGACAGCTGGCCAAGGGAGAAGGGAGGCTCTGCTGGGGGGACCCAAGGGCCCAGGAGGGCCTCCTGGCACAAGCTTAGAGCTGACTGGGCTTGGAGGGGGTGCACCACCAGAAACCACGGACACCTCCTCCCTTGGACCCACCTGGTACTTCAGACCAAGAGGGAAAGTGGCCTTGTCCGGTATTGTTGGGCTAGGCCCAAGGTGCAGACCTCTGTGGCATGAAGAACCCACACATCAAGTCCCAGACTTGGAGAGGGTTTGGGGGCAGAAGGGGGAGGTATCATCGGGCCTCCCACCACCCCACCTTTCTGAACGTTTTCCTGGAACCAACTGAAGCAGCTAGTGGAGGTATTCCCGAAGCCCCTCAGGGGCTGTCACTACCTCCTGATGCAAGACAGTGAGGATGATGGCTCTCTGCTAATAGTTTCCCCTGGATGGTATTTGCACCGAAACAAGTGGCTTCAGATTCTGGCACCTCACGGTTTGGGTAAGTTTACTTCCCTCCCACGCCCCACAGGAACATATCCCCGAACTGCTGGAGTGAACACCGAGCTTGAGGCCAGGGTCAGTGGAGGGATGGTCCCCACCACCACCAAGTTGCCGGCCGAGATAACAGCTGTGGGAGGGGGAGGGGAGCCGCAAGCAACCACGACTGAACGGTTGCGATCTAGAAAATTCAACAAGAGGCCGCCGCGGTGGCGGCGGCGGCGGCTCCAATTAGCTGAGCCAACTGGGAAGGCAGAGAGCGAGGCGGCGGCCCCGCCGATCCCGCCCGGGGCGAGCAGGCGGGCGGGGGCGCCGGGTCTCGGAGCTGCCCGGGCGGCCCTCGCCCGGCCCCTCCCGCGGGCTCTCGGAGCGCGCCTGGTGTTTACACACTGTCCTTCCGACACGGGATCAAGTTTCAGGCCGCGCTAGAGGCGCCGGGGCCCGGCCACAGGCCCGGGAGAGGGGAAGAACTGGAGCGGGATCTAAGGCAGCGCTGCGCGGACAAGAAGGCCTGGCGCGAGTGGGCACAGCTAGTGCAGCGGTCCCCCCCGGGGGTGGGGTGAGGGGAAGTCCATCGGTCAGGGTGGGCAGGGGCAGGTGGGGCTACGGGGAGCTCTCCGGAGGCAGAAGCATCTCCAAGTAGCAGGAGTGGTGTGCTTTGCTCATTCTGGCCGGAGAACTTACCCTAGGAGCGTGGAAGGACTGCCCAGAACCCTGGCGCAAAGACCGCACTGAGCGCCCCTTGTGAGCCCTTCACTCCTTCCTCCAAGTCCCTTTGATACACTACCCAATTCAGGCCATTGTTGGGGAGGAGGGGGGCACGGTTTGTGGGCTGGAAGAGGAACGCGCGATCGGAGACCTAGAGCTTCCCCGTGCGCCCTGGCCCCGGGGCTGCCGAGGCCTCGGGCCGAGTGCCGGAGGGCTCGCCGCTCCGCGCCTCCTCTGAGCTGGCAGCGCGCGGGTGCCCCACGCTGTCAGGCGGCGGCGGGTGAGCTTCCAGCAGCACAGGCACACTGTAAACAGCTGCGTGCGCGCCCTCCCCGCCCGGGCTGAGAACCTCACCCAAACACCATGTCGCCTTCTCCCCGGCTCCCGGCAGAGGCGGGGGGGAGGCGAGGCTTTTGTAGCGTAGCCTGGGGAAAGAGGGCCCCCACCCCACCCCCAGGCCACCGGGGCCCGGGAGCAAGCGTTCTGAACCTGCAGGGGTGCGGGGTGCTGCGGGGAGGGGAAGGAGTCAGCGCCTGCCCCCTCCCCACTGAATGTCTGCTTTGTTCCGGAAAACAAGGGAAGCATTAGGCTGCTGCCCCCGGGGAAACACAAAACTTCTTTTTGAATCTCGGGAAGGGCGGTTGACTGCGCTACGGGGCTCCCGAGACAGACCGAGGAGGGGAAAAGCTGAGAGGGCGGGCGGAGACAGGGAGACTCCGGAGGGAGGACGACGACGGGGGGGGGAGGGGGGGAAGCCGCTCAGGGTAACCGGGAGGGAGACCCGGGAACCCGACTCGGCGCGAAGGTGCCGCGCGAGTTCCAGCGAGCAGCCGGCCCGGCCAAGTGGCGCCGGCCCAGCCGGCGGCCGTGCCAGCTTCCTGCCCTGCCCAGGACCGCGGAGCAGTCGGGGACGCCGCCGCAGGCTGGCCCGGAATCGCAGGACAGCGGGGGAGGGGGCAGAAAGCTACAAGTAAACCCATACTAGAACTTTCTGCACCCCACCTCCCAGAGTGGGCCCGGACCCCGGGCCTGTGGGGCGTCGGCTCCAGGCTTTCAGTCTTGGAGGAGGGAGGGGGCAAAGGCCCAGGGAGCTCCCTCGCGCGGGAGGTGGACAGTCTGAGGTGTCTTTGGTCTCACTTGATGACCGCTAATCCGATCGGCTCTCAGGCCCGCTGTGCAGTTGCGAGGGGGCGGGTCACTTCTGCCCTGGCCGGTGCGAGCGGGTGAGGGGACCAGCGAAAGCAGACCTGGAGCTCGCCTGCTCTCCAGCTCCCTGTCCTCCCACTATCGCCACCCTCACTTCAGCCTTCCCGCACCTAAGGAAGGGGAGGGCACCCAGGCTCTGCCCCACCCCCCGCGGGGCGCTCCCCTCCGCCTCGTAAGCTCAGACTGAGAGCGAGGGTTTTCCCCCTTTCCCCTGGGCTCGCTGGGTTTCCAACTTCCTCTAAACCTCCCTCCTCGCTCCGAAAAGCCCCGAGGAGAGGAGCCGAGAGGAAGCACGCCGCTAGTGTGCGAAATGAAGACCATGTGTGGGGACGGCGGCATCAGAGTGCAGCCGCTGCGGGGTGGGGGGTGGCGAAGGCCCCCACGCGGCCCGAGGCTCTGGGAGGCAGCAGCCAGCGCCTCTGCTCGGCGTTGGGGACGCGGAGCTGCAGCGAGGAACAGCGAAGAGGCTGGGCTGGCCTCGTGGCGGGCGGCGGGGAGGGGGTGCGGGGGCTGCCGCGCCATGGGGGGCGGGGGGCGGGGACGCAGCCCCGGCTTCCTGGGCCGCAGCTGCGACCGAGGGCGCAAGAGCAGATCGTGCTCGGAGGCGGCGGAGGCGGCGACGGCGGCGGCGGCTCGGGCCCGCGGCGCTCGCAGCTGAGAATCAACAAAGGGAGGCGGCGGGCGAGCGGGGGAGGGGCACCGCCGAGCGTTCGCTGGCTGCTGTGGAATAATAAAAAATAATTAATAATGATAATAAGAGAAAAATCCCCGGGCTTTCATGGCTCTGGGTTTCCGTGTGGCTGCAGCGAGAAGCGCGCTGTCCTTGAGGCGGCCTCTCTCGCCTGGTCTGCCCGCCCCTCCCCCTCCCTCGCCCCCTCCCCTCCTCGGGAACCGGGAAGAGAAAGGTCTGCAGCTGACAAATATTATCCATTCTCCCCATCGATCGCGGAGTGTACAGATGTGAGCGCTTGATGTGCCCGCGGAGCGGCGGATCCTCCCTGCTCGCTCGCTCTCGCCCAAGCTCCGCTCGCCGCCCCCCTCCTCCCCCTTTGTTCTCCTCCCCTTTCCCTCTCTTTAAATAGATTTCAGGGCGCTGCCTGTTGGAGAGCAGCTGGCGATCTCTCCCGAGAGAGGGAGCGAGCGCAGCCCGAGGTGCCCTGTCACCAGCCTCCCCTCCCCCTCCTCGCCTTCCTAGTGCGCGCCCACCCCCCACCTCTCTCCAGTTTCCAAAACAGAAAACACCGGGAACACCCACATCCACCGCACCGCGAGTCTCGGAGCCTTTGGACCCCTCGCGCAGTCCCCGTGTCGGTGTCTGTGTGAGAGGGAGGGAGGGAGCGCAGGGAGGGGGCCCGGGGACGTGCCGGAAGAGCCGAGGGTCGGGATCTTTCCCCGGCAGCAGCAGGGACGCAGCCCCGGTCACGCTGAGAGGGGACAGTTTATCCATTAGGGAAAGTCGGCGGAGACAGCCCTTTTATTCCTCTTTTGCAGATAGCAGATTAAGCCAGCAGCGTCCGGCCTCAAAGGGGCCGGCGGCTCGGCTAAGGGTTAACCCGTCGTCCGGTAATCGCGGGCACACACACACTCACAAGCGCGCGCGCGGCGCGCCCTCCCCGCCCGACCGAGCGCCCGCCACAGCCCGCAGTGCGCCCGGGGCTAGAGGCGGGGGGGACTCGAGGGGGAGGGGCGGGGCGGGCTTAACCAGGCCGCTCGACTGAGCCGAGGCCACCTCGCCGTCTGTCACTTAAATGATTGTCCTCCGCGCCTCTCGGTGCGGTCAGTACGGGCTGTTAACAGGCAGTTGCAATCAGTTTCCGAAAGGTCAGCCAAGGTCCTCCGGCTCTCGCAGACGGAAGGCATTACGAAACCGCTTTTGTATCTGCAGGCACTTTAGAAAAAGGCGAGGAGGGGCGCACCGCAACACCGCGGTGCTGCGAACCCCAGGAGAGGGGCAGGAGCCATGGGGCGGGGGAGCTAGTCCCCCCCCAACCCACCCCCGCGGCCTGGACCCGGCGGCGGGGAAACCACACGGCGAGTGACCCAGGCCCTCCCGGTTTCGATGGGGAAGCAGGAAGGAAGGGGGGGGGAGCAGGCGGCAAGGGAAGGAGGAATGGGAGGAAGTGGGAGAGGCGTCCTGCCTCCCCTCCTCGCTCGGCCAGCAGCCCACACCGGGACACGGCGGCCTTAGGTGCCGCAAGACCTCGCTCGGACTCTCAGGTTCTCCTGTCTCCAGGAAGTGGGGCGGGGGCTGGTTGGGAGAAAAAGAGAGACCCTCGCAGAGCAAGCGAGTCCCTGCGCGGTGTCTGAAGATGCTGCTGCTGCCGCCGCTAGAAGTCGTCCATCAGCAACCAGTCCAACCTGCCAGTGATAATGTGCGATCAACACCAAATCACCCCCGCCAGGCGCGATCCATCATCGCTGCGCGCCGCGGGCCCGCGTGAGGCTGACTCGGGGCTAGGGCGGGGGGGTGGTGAGGAGCAGGAGGCTGTCGCCCAGCGCACTGGGACTCTCGGCGCACCTAGTTGCCCCTCCCGGAGGCCTGCACCCCAGCGTTCAGAACTCTCCAAGTTCCCCAGCCGCAAAGCGCAGACCCCGTGGCTGCGAGTTCCTGGCGCAGGTCACTTAGGAGATCGCACTCCCTACTGTCCGAGTCACACCCTACAAAGCCGTCCCTTCCTCGGAGCTGCCCTGCCCGTCCCCTCCCCGTCCTTCGAGAAAGCCTGGCTGGCGGGAAATTAATATTTAATATCGTGAAATTGATTAAAGGGCTGAAAGCCGGCGATGGGGTGGGGGGAAGGGTAGGGGCGTAATTAAAGATCTGAGAGTCGTGGCCGCTCCTGGTCTGCTCCAGCCGCACGCGGCCTTTGTGAGGCCGAGGCAGAGCGGCGCTGGGCTGGGCCCGGCGGTCCGGGGCGGTGGCCCATGCTGCCCAGGATCCGGCCGGCGCCCGAGGGAGGAGGGCAGGGGCTGCACTGCGGGGACGGACTGTCCTGGAGTGGCGAGTTAACCTCAGCGCACCTGGGGCTGCGCGGAGAGCCGCGCTTCCCTTGCCTGCCTGTATCAGGGGCTCATCTCGGCCTCAGGAGCCTCAGGGTCGGGTGTTGCAGCTTTTCGCTACTAGTTCGGCGCAGAAGCCACTTCCCCGCCCGGGAGGGCCCTGGAGGGAGCATCCTCCATGCCATTCCTGGGTCTCCAGTGCAGCCTCACATTGGGTCCCTCTCCGAACCTGCCGCCCCAACCCTTGACCGAGGTCTTCTGGGCCTCCCACGCAGCCTTTCGGGAGCAGGGAGTCAGCTCCATCCAGTTCTGTAACTGGGGGATCCTGAGGCTGAGGCTGCCCGGAGCTCCCACTGGTTCTCTTTAGTCCGGACCCCACCCCGGGCCGCTCACACTCGGGGCAGCTTAACTCGTTCAGCTGCACTGCAGATGGGGCCTGCTGCTTGAGGCGGCGGTCTCCAAGCAGTCGTCACGGAACCAGCTCGACTGGCCGCCTGTCCTACCGTTTATGGTTACTGTGCCTCCCTGGAGGGCCATGGGAGTGGACATGGCTGGAGGTGGGTGCGCCGGGGCCACCTGAGCTGGGCGTTACTTGAGGAATTCGGTGGGGCCAAGATCAGCGGTAATCCACTGGTGCAGGCTACAGGATGGTTGGCTCAGTGGCAGGATGATTCACCCCCCGCCCCATTTGTGCAGGCCTGGCTCCAAAGGGCCACTTCGAGGTTTTTCTTGCAGACGATTTATTTTTTGGTGAAGCAGTCTTGTCTGAAGAGTACCAACAAGTGTGCAGGGGGAAGGAAACACATACAAACACAACAAACAGGATCCTTGGCCCTAATCAGCTGGGGGCCTGGGAGGGCCCGCCAGGCTCCAGGCCCGCTAGAAGAAAGGTCAGGACCAGGGAGGATTAGGCCCAGTCTTGGGTTTATTGCTGTACTTGAACAAAGCACCGGGGGCTGCCTAAACTGGGGCAAGAGAGAGGTAATTAATAGAGGGGCTGCAGAAGTAAAGGAAGGCTGGTGTGGCTGCTGCCTGGGTGGGTGGAGGAAGTGTTCTCCATGAGAATAACCAGCCGGGGCAAACGTTATGCAGAACGACTTTATTTCACCAAAACAAAACCAAAAAGTTCACATTCAGCCTCTCACGCTGAGCTGATAAGCAACATGCAAACTTGGGATGGAACCTTGAACCAGTGGGAGGTGTCAGCCCGCAGTTTACAAAGGCAATGGGAAGCTTTTCCGGGTACTTCTCCGTTCCTACCATTGTGATTCTACCTGCATCTGCTACTCCCTAGGGTGGCCCTTCTGACCTCCCAACCTGAGCCCGAGGCGAGATCACTCAGAATGCACCGCATTCATCAATGCCATTTCTGGTAAATTGGACCTCAGGTTTTGGACTGTCCTAGGAGGAAGGCAGCCTACGCAGTGCGCATACCGATGTCAGAGCAAATGTGATGGGCGGCACACATTCTGTAGCCTTTACTGGATAATATGGATTTCCCAATCAGATATACCCGACTTTCCAAGACATTCTTGATTTCATGAGATCTGGGCCCTGTATCTTAATCGGCCCGATCTGCTACTTGCGGTCACTGATATTGTGGGATTGTGCACCAAAGGTGTCCCATGGCTTACTGGCCGAGCTACCAGGGTGGGAGGAAATGGCGTGGGTGTAAGGCCTGCACCCAGTGGTACGCACTGCTCCTCTGTCCACCGTGTCTGCTGAGGCAGCCATCCTCCTCGTAGTCCCCACCTCAGCTAGGGCCTGTCCCTACCTCCTCCTAACAGGAGTCTGGGGGAGTAGGGTGATAAAGCATCCCTTTAGGGCCTGTCCAGGTAGGGCGCAGTGCAGGGAGCCTGTCTGGGGAAGGGGCAGGACTGGGTCCTCGGGGGTCCCCGTAGGCCAAGGAGGGGCGGTCTCCCCGATGGGGTCCCTAGGCCGGGAGCACTGGCTCCCGGGGGGCTGCGCCCGCCTCTCCCCGGGCGCGGGCTGCACGCCGGCCGCCATCTTAGCGCGGGCGGCGCTGCCCCCGGCGGTGGGACCGCAGAGCCGCAGGCCCGGCCGAGGTGGCCGCGCGGGCGTTCCCTGGGCGCTGCGTCCGCTCCCTCCCGAGGCCCCTCTGCGCAGCGGGTCACGCCTGACCCCTGCCCCCGGGCGGCCGCTCCCGGTTAAAGCGCGGCCTGTAGTCACCCCTGGCCGCCACGCCAGAGCGGATTTTAATCCCGGTTCCCGGAGTCCTGCAACCGTCCACGCGTTATCACCTCTCCCGCACCCAGCGGCCCCGCCGCTCATCCCGGGACTTGGGCTGCTGTCATCCCGGGGGGCGAGGCCTGCAGCACAGTCCCCGCCGTTCAGGGGGTCTGTAAGTCGCTTTCGGGGCAAGAGGATTTGAAAGTTACCTCTCTTTAAGGGATCTTGATTGCAGAAGACTGTCACTCTGCTTGTCCACTTTTTGGGATGCATTTATGAAGAGCTTGCTAAGGGCAAGGCACTGGGTTAGGTCCTATGGGAATTCAAAAGTACAAAAGTGAATTTTTTAAAAAGGCACCCTGGCCCTCAATTTACAATCTAGGTAGGGAGGCAGGCTTGTAAATGACTAACACAAATAAAAGGCAATGTGAAATGAATGTAAACAAAGGGCATGAATCCTGCAGTAAATGGTCTGAGGAAGGGCCAATTAATTATTTTTAAAATAACCTTTACTTCTAAAAATGTAGAATCAGTTCGAGGAGGGAAGAGGAGGGGAGGATAAATACTTGCTAACACTGGATGGTTCCAGGGAATAACAGTCATCACTTCTGAAACGTTGATGTTTAGGAAAAATGGTGAAAGTTTATTTAAACTAAGCAAAATACCAAGATTCAGAAACCTTGGATTCATTTCTCAGGTCCTGACATAAGCTGGGTGGTAGAGATGCAATTTTCCATCCAAACACAATACCACCCCCTTCCCGCCACCCCGCCCCCCGCCCCGTTTGAAATCAGTAAAACTCCCACCATACTTCATAAAAAGAAAAGTTTTAGAAAATAAAACGAAGTGGAAGATTAGAAAAACTTCTCAAAAGGCTTCAGACTTAAAGAAAATGGGGATTAAAAAAACCAACACACAAAACAAAAAAGGCCAGCCTATTTGCAGATGGTCTCCAAGCTGTGAACATGCAGAACACTGTCCCAAGATGATTTGTACAGGGGTTGAAGAGTGTGGGAAAATGAGTCACAGGTCAGAGAAAATGAAGCAAATAAAAAAATGAGGCAATTATTAACTCTAGGAAAAAAATTGCACAAGAAAGGAAATGCAATCACTGAAGCTCATTTGCCTCTGCAATAAACATATATATGTGGTCACAAAGTAAACACTGGATATGAATTTAATAAGAAATTATGATGTAGCTCTATTGTGAGAGTGGAGGAGGGGAAGCATGATGCAGAGAACTGAAATCTTCCTGTTCCATACTAGGAGGTCAACAGATGATATTATTATCATGGATTATCTAAGAGAAGGCTACATCTATACATCTACGTATTACTTAGAAATATGGTACCTACCAGAAGAAACAGGCAGAAAAAGAAGGGAGGTACCCACAGGGGACTGCTTTTTGTACCAAGCCTTTACATGCTATTTGGCTTCATAAACTTTGGGCAATCATTCCTTTGTGAAAAATACAAATTAGGTTTTTTTTTTTTAAATTAAAAACACACATATGTAGAAGACTGAAACTCTGAGAACCCTCAAACAGTCACAATGATGTAACTAACATCCTTTGAAACTATCTTCCTTCAACATACCCTGCTCAAATTACCCAAAGTGGGCAAAGAAACAGGGAGAGAGGTGAATGGAACTGGAGCTCCTGGCCCGTACATTCCTCGTTATGAGGGAAGAGCAAGTCATCTAAATTTTCCATTCTCAGGAAAGATGCCATTTATGGCTTTACTGTGAAAATATCTTCCCAAGTATTAATGGAATTCTAAATACCAATACTGTCCACCATAGAAACAAACGAGAGTAAGCTTTACAGGGTTAATTTAGAAGGCTTCCGAAGGATTCCTCTCTGAGCCTAAGGCCGACACCAGAAAAAAATCCCTCTTTAGAGTTAACTTTGATTAGGAATTGCTCTCTCCGGATGATCCTCCACTTTTAAATGCAAATTGTCTTCGTCTGTTACCCGTTGGTGTGAATTTTAGTTCACAGGTAACCTGTCAGGATGTCCAACTCCATTGCACCACCTGTTAGGGTCTTACACTCAGACACCCACACCCAGTACATAAAGGCCTGCAGTCAGCAACATCCCTGAAAGGCTTCCCACTCAAAACCAAAGAAAACAGCCCCACCCCGCACCTGCCAAAAAAATCCCACTTTGTTGGCTCAACAAGACACATAGGTTGGGTGGCTGTCTTTTTTTTTTTTTTTAACACCTAATAAAGTGTAGGAGGGACCCAGTAATTCAGTAATTTATGAACACTGGACCCTACAGAGGAGAGGTGACAAACAAAGAGTGAGTAAATGGGCCTACTGCTCCAACTTGCTAGGTCAACGCTGGCCTGGTGTGCAGCTTAGGCTGGCCCACTCTGCTCCCAAGATGCCCTTTTGACCCCCGTCCTGCCTTGTATCACCATCTCTTTTCTTCTTGATCAGAGAGAAAATCTGTTTCTCCTCTGCCCTGAAAATAGAACTGCCACTAGCCTACCTGGTGACTTGGTAAGCATTGGAGAAAGGTGCCTCTGGGCCTGAATCCCAGTCCTCACTCCCTGTCTTGGCTAGGGACCTTTGTGCAGTACACAAACTACACAACCTGATGTGGCGGCCCGGCTCCAGAAGCCTGCTTATTTCGGGAGTTGCCCTGAATGTTGCTCAGTTCTGACCTGTGAGGTTCCTGCTGCCTCTGGGTTTCTTTGGTTTCCTGCATAGCAGACCTGGTTTTCTGCCCTGCAGACCCAGATCACCTGAAGAGAGGCTGGGGTGAATAAGATACACCCTGGGAAGTTGGGGGTGAGGTCAGCAAACGGGCATGTAGGTCAGAGTTCACCCAGGAGTTCTCCACTAACTCTGGGACTTCCATTTTCATTGAGATCTAAAAACATGAACCTCTTGCCCCAAAGCCTTGCTGAAAATAAAATCTTCATGAGCAAAAAAAGAAAGCAGGCCAGAGGGTAACGTGCCTTTCGGAATTTCAAAAGCAGGGAAATGATTAGATTTCAGATTTAGGGAAGGTGCGTCACATTAAGGGAGCCAGAGAAAATAATAACTGCCAATTCCGAAGCAAAACAAAATCATGTTTTTCCACTGCGTTTCTATCTCTGTCTCCTAGTCAAGCCACAATGAAATAGCAGATCAAATAGCAGATCAAAGGCAGAGGCAAATACAATTATGTTGCCTGTGAAACCCCTAGCATGAAATTAGAAGTCAAACTCTCCATTCAGGGGTTAGAGACAAGGATAATGGGAACCCGGGGCCCTAGAGATGTACCCAGCCCCTTTCAGTCACAACACTATCCATGCTGGATATTTAGAACCACACCTGGGGGTAGGGGACAAACATTAAGTATTAGAGTAATTTAGTATTAGACTCATGTATTATTTTTTCCACACTTACTTTTAGCAAGTGCACTGACTACATTTCCAGCTCTGCACCACAGAAAGATATCTGGATGTTGAAGGGGAAAAAAAAAAGCGATTTGCAAGCAAATAGTGAAAATAATGTTGCCTGAAGTGATGAAGGGTTACCGCAGATCCACCCAAGACAGCGGGTGAAGGATGATGGCGGCCAGATTCCCAGTCCCATCCTTTACCTGCCTCCCCTTTCATTGCTGAATGGCCTAAAACCTGGCTGATCCCACCAACCAATTCTCCCTCAGTCCTTCCCACACTTCACAAGCTCACGGGGAGAGCCGTCCTTTGATATCGTCGATTTTTCATAAAATCCATATTGGCTTTATGGCTCTATTTCTTTTACCCTGGCCTAATTTTAGCTCTCTGTCTCCCCCTTAACCACCCCCCACCACCAATATAATTTATGTGGCCTCTTGAGGGTACAAAGTCCTATTATAACGTAGACTATTCTGTTTGGAGCCAGTGCTAATTAAGCTTAGCTCTCAAGAGTGCCTGGCATGGCTTGCTTTCTTTTTTATTTTCCCAGTGGCCGTAAGTTCTTTGAGACCCCCTCCCACTGAGGGCTAGGGTCTGTGTCCCCTCCCCTTGAATCTGGGTGGGCCTGTGACTCACTCGCTATAGGTAGTAGAATACAGAAGAAATGAGGCCACCTGATTTCTGAGGGTGGATTCTAAGAGGTGGTGCTGGCATACTTGTTCTTGGAGCCCGGAGCTGCCGCTATGTTCTGTCACTTCAAGTCCTACTACCCTTAAGCCACCATACTGTGGGGAAGCTCAAGCCACACTGGGAGCCCTGTGCTTGTGCTGTGGGACACAGCCGAGGTCCCAGCCAGCAGCCTCCAGATGTTCCCAGCCCCTTGCTGCTGGGTTTTTCCACCAAATTCTGGACCCACCAAATCCACGAGCAGCATTCAACTGCTTCTGCACTAGCTCCCTTGCCGCTGACAAGCTCTGACCCTCACTTTCGTGATAGTAAGTAGGGGAGATGAGTTTTATGACATGTTGCTAAATCCATAGGAGAAGGTGAGCTGGATTGAAACCAGCAGCGTGGTGGGCGGGGCATTTTCCATCACCGCCCAAATCCTCCACCTTGGATGACACAACGTCTTGTTCTTTATGGAATCCCTGGAGGACAGACAGTGTGACCTGTCTCCTCAAATCTGACCTCACATTTCCCCTAAAGGAGCCGGTTGAAAGGCCCCCATTTGTTGTTCCCTCCTGACCTAGACTGGCTGTATGAGGGAGCCAGTTCACTGGGCAGGAGAGAGGGACCACCAGGTGTTTCCACCAGGCTAGCTTTGCTCTCCCATCTCTCCTCCACTCCTCTCACATTTTCCTTGCCTCTTCTTGGAATGGGGTGCTATGGAATACAAAAAGAATGTCAGCTTACTTCATTTTCTTCCCAATTCCTCCACAAATCCCAGTCTTCTCATTCCCTGACCCCCAACTACCCATTTGTGTCACAGTCCGGACACATGCGTTTCCATTCACAATACTCAGTCACATTTGCTCGGCCACACCCACAGAGTTGCCCAGCAGTGTCCTTGGTCTCTCCCTCCCCTCTTCCCTCTCTTCCTCCTTCCCTGAGACAGGTACTCACGGGCCCTGGCTGCCCAGGATGCCCACTGGCCCTAACTCACAGCATGCCCTCCTGGGGAAGTGCTGAGTTCAGGGGAGACCTGGGGAGGAGCTGTGAGACATCTGGAATGTGGAAGACTGAGGGGGAGGAGATGGGGGGCTGGGTCCTAACCCCCAACCCCGTCCCCAACACACACATCCAGTAGGCAGGGCAGCCAAGAGCAGGAGAAAGAACAAGCCACCTGTTATGTGGAGAAAAATAGGCCAAATTGTCTGAGGGGTCAGAGGTGGGGATATTGGGGTCCTGCGCCTCCAATTCATAGGGCTACTGGAACACACCTTAGAAACAAGTCTCTCTGTTGACCCACATCCCAGGCCAGTGAGATTTGGGCCCAGCTAGGACCTTGCACGAAACTTCCTTCCTACGCTTCAAACACTATCAGCCCAAACCCTCACTCTTTCAAGAGCAAGGGCGTGACATTTATGAAAATCTTATTATTACCTTCCTGGTGCTTTACAGGCAATTACTTCACTGACTCTTTCCCCAAGCTGGCTTGTATTCTCATGCCCATTTCCCAGATAACAAAAATGAGGCTCAGAAAGGTTACATAATCACAGATAAGAAAACCGAGGCTCTGAAAGGTTACATAATACATAACCGCTGTAACCTAAAGGTTACAGAGCTCCCACCTTAAGCCCTGATGTGTCTCGCTCCTAAGCTTTCCACACTTGTGATCTCACAAACACTTTTGATCACGTTGTTTGTGCCAACCTGTGCCAGGCTTGCAAAGATTCATGACAGCCTCTGCTCATGGGGAGTTTGTAGTCTAGTAGGGGAGACAGAAGCAGTGCAATATGCCAGGATAGGGGCTCTGAATGCATGTGGGATGGTCCAAGTACCGTGGAGCTCTTCTGAACATCCTGATCATCATTGCCTTTCCATCTCAACCCTACTTTCTCAGCGCCCCCTGGTTTCTTCTCACAAGGCCACTCTTCTTATCATCCCTTAGGCACTAGCTGCTGGCTTCCCGTCCATGTCCATGCCTGTTTCTTTTCTCCTATCAATGGAGTCTTACACACCTGGCAGGGATCCTGGCACCCTATCTACCTGGAGAGGCTGCCTTGGTTGGGGAGATGTCCTTGGCCTATGGGGTCCCTCTGGGAGGAGCTAGACCCTGACTGCAGCCCCAGGCTTCCTCGGTTGGGACATGGGCACAGGGGCCTGGACACTGGGCAGACTGGTAGGCCCTAGCCAGGCTTTTATTGAAGCCTGTTAAAGGGCTTTGGGCTTCCTCTGATGAAAGGCGCTTAAGTGCATCTGGTTTTGATTACAGGGGAGGAGAAAGCCAGGCGGTCTCTCGGGGGTTGGACCAGTCATCTGGCTCTGCCTTCCTCCGGGCAGAGCAGGCTGCTGGTGAGGCCAGGAGGCCAGGTGTGGGGGGCAGGCAGGAAGCAGAGCCAGTACAAAACCCTCCAACTCTCCAAGGCTCCTGACCCCTGCCCCTGGCTCTGCCAGGCGGGACTCCCAGAAACAGCATGGTGGCTCAGAGATGCCAGGCTCCTTTGAGAAAGTCAAGTTCATCCCTGGCCAAAAGTATTCAAGTATTTCCACCCCCTCATCTCTAAAATATCCTCCTAAGAACCCCTGACTCTCCAACAACCTTTCCGGCTGCTCTTCTCTCTCAGACGATGTTAAAATAGGCTTCTGCCTCAAGGGTTTCCGCAAGTGATGAAAACTAAGGAAATGCAGACTTTTAAAAGTTAAAAAAAAAACCTTAATATTTTCTTTCTCCTTTTCAACTTGCCAGGTATCATTACCTATAAAACAGACATCATTAAGGATTCCAGGGCACTGTAACTGACAACTATGCTGAATTAAAGGAAGAGATTGGTATTAAAATAAGATGGCTGTCCTGGACCCTCACCAGGCAGCCCCAGCCGCTCTATGCCCCGCACCTGTCCCTGCGCGGGACTCCACGTGGGGACAAAAAGCTCTTGGGGTTAGGATGGGTTAAACACAGTACGCGCGGTTCTAGAAACGAAATGCATTTTCTTATTCCCGCTCTGATTTAATCCTGCTGCGTGTTATTATTGTCAAGTCTCTTCGCACCACCGTTTCTAAAAAGAAAACCCGTGGGTCTGCGCGGCCATGCGCCGCCTGCTCGGCTTTTATTGTACACGCAGCCTGGTCTGTCTGCGTGGATCCAGCACGTCGTGACCGCCTCGCAGGCGCGCACGGACACCCTCGGACTGGCATTTTGATAAGAGCTGGGCGCATTGTCTTGGCGGCAACACACACACACACACACACACACACACACACACACACACACACAAAATAAAGGGCTACAGACCCCTGGCTAACCCTCCTCGCAACCCATAATTAGGGGTGACCTTTGCGAAAAGCAATTAAAATATGGTAATGATCGATACGTTCGTCCCTTTCCAAAAAGTAAAATACACAGGTGTTAGCTTCGGGAGGCTCCACCTGGCCCGGCCAGGAGGCCTCCTCCAGCTTATGAATGAACTCTTTCTCCCGGGAAGCCTCGATTCCCCGCTACCTACGCGAGCGCTAGCTTCCCCTCCTCTTCCCCTCCCCTCCCCCACCAGTGCTCAGGCAGCCAGGAGCTTGCTGGCGGCGGCGGGGCTTTGTCATCGGAACGTACACACAGACACGCACACGCGCGCACCCGGCCACCACGGGACCGCGGCGGCCGCTGCGCCGTGTCCTTCCTCGCCGCTTTCCCCTCCCTGCTTCTTCTTTTTAAGAGCTGCTCCAAACCCTTTCTTCCGTCTTTTATGTGTGCGGTCTTTTTAATAGAGGAGCTCGGGAAGCATTTTAGGGGGGCCTCCCGCGGGGCGCAGGACGGCAGGACTTGGGACGCGCGCGGAGAGGACGCGTGGGCAGCTGGGCTTTGTTCCGCTCCTCGCCGGGGTCCCGAGGGCCGAAAAGTCTGTGCCGCGCTGGGGCCCACCGGCGAATCGGAGGGCTAACACCAGCACCTCCCCACCCCCACCAAAACTGGAACGTGAAATTCCCTCCAGAGAGTTCACTCCGGACTTGCTCCGGGTAGGGCGCATCGCCCTGGGGAGGGTCTCCTGGTCCACAAGTGGCTCTCCCCATACAGACAAATGTGCAATGTCATTATGGTGGCTCCTGTTGCTCGAGACCCCAGGGGTGCTTCTCTGGCGCGCGCACACCCCATCTCTACATTGCGCGGAGGACGAGGGTGTGCCCGGCGGATGGGGCTCCTAGGGGGACTGCCTGGAGGAGACGTCGCGTCAGGCCCTCCCGTACCTCCTGGCTGCCTTCCGGGACTGCGAACACAGAGCCAGGGCGGCCCCTCGCCTTTCATTACCGGGCCTACGAAAGCAGCAGCCCAGGCAAATATGTAGCTATTAAAATTAATCGCCCTGCGTTGTCAGCTGAACATAATGCAAATTATTTATGGGCTGTCTGCGCAATATTTATCATCGTGCAGGCTCCAGGCGCTTCGTGCCTCCCGGCCTCCCCCGCCCGCCCCGGCCCGCGCAGGGCGAAGCTGCGCGCAGGCTGCGGCGGCCAGAGGGCTCTGGGCACCCAAATGGGGTTCCGAGGGCGAGGCCGCTCACCAGTCTGCCTTCCAGGCAGAGAGCCTCACTTTGGTTTCTGACACTCATTCCACATTTGTTGGAGGCCTACTATGTGCAAAATTAGGAGGTCCGCGAAATTAGGGGGAGTGAATAAAAACCCCAACAATTTGGAGAAATCGGAACCAAACATAAGCTCAGGCCGGAGAGGCGATGCAGGCGGAGGCTCCTCGGCTGCCCAAGTGAATTTTCTGTGGCCCAAGTCTGCCCTCCAACTCGGGAAACCCATGATTGCGAAAGCCGGAATCGCACTCAGAGAAACCGAGAGCATCGGAGGTGCCCGACAGATTCGAGTATAACGCTGTCGACTGGAACAGGAATTCGGTGTCCTTCGAGCCTCAAAACTTGTTTGCAGATCGCAGATAACAGATTAACTGCTAATTGTCGAAATCGGCCAACCATTTAGTTTATCACTGCTGGGGGACCCTTGGTATTCGCTGCACTTTTTATATGTAAAAACAGCCTTGGTACCTCCTAAACGGCTTTTGTGTGGCTTTTGTTTCTCTTTCAAATACGGTGTTTTAAAAAACAGCAGCAACACGCCACCCCACCCCCTCTCCAACCAAGCCCGCTCGTTTAAAAAAAAAAAAAAAAAACAGAAGGAGAAATAATCTATAGGACAATCCCCCCCCTACTGGTCGGCGCTGGCGTTAGGGTTTTTTAAGCAGATCGAGTCGCCCTGGGCTGCAGAGGTAAACAGGCTTTCTGCACCGTTGCTAAATGAATCACGAGGGGAAGAACGAGGACTGCGGGGGCGGGGGAGGCCTCGGGATCCGGGCTGGGTGCCAGGGAGGGGAGGGCGCAGCACGAGGGGCAGTGGGGTGGAGGCGAGTAGACCCTGCCCCGAGGCCTCCAGGGCCAGGGAGGGGAGAGAAAGGTCGGTGGGCAGCCCAGCCTGAGGCCCCCGCTTGCAATCTGCGAGGTAGAGTGAATGCGCAGCCTGGGCCTCTATCCCCTGCGCGCCTGGGCGCCACCTGGGGCCGGTCACGCTGCGTGAGTCCATCTGCGGGGAAGGAGGTCACCTGCGCCCCCTCCCACACACAGTTTTAGCAGCTCTGGGCCTTCAGGACGCAGAGGCAGGCCTAGGTCTTTCTTCTGATGTTCATCTTAAGCAAATTATTGCCTTTCATCAGTGTCTCCACCCTAAACGCCAACGTCACCTCGCACTTAGCTCTTCAAGCCGGAGTCAGGGCCTACTTCCGGGGTCCTGGGGGGTGGCGTGCCTCTCTATAGCATATGCTCTCCAGACTAACAGAAGGGGACAGAGCCAGAAAGCTCCTTGGAATTTATATTCTTCATCCGGTTTTCTTCTCTTTAAAATGTGATTTGACCCAATTTAGAGGCCCTTTTTTCTTTCCCTTTAACCCCGACTTTAGACAGGGATTTTTCTTAGAACATTCCAAAGATTCTCCCATTACCTCAGAAACTTAATTTGAAGTGATGTAAAAGAAAAGGAGGTTCAAAACGTTCAGTTCCTTTTGGATTCCCTTTATCTGTGTATTCCTGCATGGATTTGAGGAAGGGCTGGTTTTTGCTTTGTTTTGCTTTTTAATCAGCAGATCACTGTGTTTTCTAGGGTAACAGAGATTGAACATTAGTCACAGTGACGGGGAGGGGGTCATGCCCCGTTTACCAAGTGCTTTAAGACTTTGGTCCTCAGGATCCCACCTGAGAGGGGCAGGGTAGGTGTTATTGTTCTCATTTACAGATGGGGAGACGGACCCCTCCTCACAAGTTTCAGGAATCGAGTCTTACTCGTTGAACTGGGGCCAGAAGCCAGCTCCTGCCTGCATCCACCCTGCTCCACATCAATGTCATTTAGTAAATGCTGCATCCTTTTCTGAGATGTGTCTACTGGGACCCCAGCCACCCTCCGGGCTGAAACAGCCCCGACCTCCCACATTTTAGGCAGCTCTTTCCACAGCCTGCAAACCGCACAGATCGTCTCTTACAACCGTCTGTTTACTCACTTCCCTCCACCGGGTCAATTCCGACTCCAGGCCCGGGAGGACAATTTTAAAGTGTTTCTGCAGACAGACCCTCTGGCCGCGCCGGAAGTGTTTTATGGACCTGTGAGCCGAGTTAATCCCAGGAGGGGCGGCAGGATTAGTCCCTGGTGTGGGTGGGGGATTCCTGTATTAAGGTTTAATCCCCATGGGAGGATGGAGGTGGGGGTCGGGTGGCTTCGGCAATGTGTGTCCCCGGCAATGTGTGTCCCCCTCCGCATGCATTAAACTCCGAGATCTGGGCCGAGGCGGGTGGAAATTGAGGCATGTGGACCCCCAAAAGCCTCGATCGTCGGCAGTCAGGGTGTAAGGGGGTGGAGGGCGCCTGGTGTAGACGCACCCCGGGAGACCAGTGTGGACATCGAGGCCGAGTGGAGAGCGCAGTTGTGTTTTTATCTGCAGGTTTTATTCTTCCAGCCCTGTGGAAAGGAGTAGAGCCGCAACCCGGGGAGGGAGCCGGAAAGAAACACTTAATCACCGGCGTCTCGCTGCTCGTCACGCGAAGATGGCAGCGGCTCCCCTGGGTTTCAAGGTTCCGGGAAAGGCGTGTGTTCTGCCTAGAGGCGCGCGGGCTGCTGTGCTCCCTCCCTTGTCTGGGCGGCCGGCTGGGCTCTCGGAGCCTCTCTCAACGCCCGTAAGTACGGCTAGGCCAGCCGGCGGTCAGGCCAGCGGGGCCCATGGGTCTTCGCGAGCTAAAAGTAAAGGCTCGAGGAGGTGAGGTGGTGAGCTGATCGTCCGGCGTCACCTCGAACCACAACACCCCCACCCCCCGACCCCAAGCCACACACAGCCACATTCTGGCTCGGGCACGCAGGGCGTCAAGCTGCGGCCAATCCAAGACATGCAGGGTAGACTCCTACTAGCGGTGGCCCGAGACTGGGCCAGCTTTCGCGGAGAGGGGATTTATCGCCATCCCCATCCACGCATAGGCCCCACTGTCTGGGCGTCCCCTTTGACTCCCGGGCCATCATGAAACACAGAAGGCGCAGGTACCCGCCAGGCGCCACTACTTCCCAGGGGGAGTTGGGGATCCCCAGGCCTGGCTGCGTGCCCCAGGGGTGCCAGCGTGTGCACCGACGCTGGGGAGGAGCAGGGCAGCGCGGCCCCTCCACCCCGACTCTTCTCGGGCACAGCACAAAACTGCCACGGGCTTCCGAAGCGCCAGAGCGGGCAGGAGGAAGGCGGAGGCCCGGGAGGCGTGCTGCGCGCGCCCGGAAAGAGGGACGAGTGCTTGAGGGAGTCAGGGTGAGTGTGAGCAGCCCGGAACCAGCCGTCCCAATGGGGGCTTGCCTAGCTGGCCTATCCAGCCCCCCGGGCCGTGAGGCTCCGTGCCCAGAGCTGGCGGCTCAGGCGGAGGGGAGCCCGGAGCTGCGGAAGGCACTGCCGGGCGTCCGGCCAACTCCGCGGGAAGGAGCCCGGAGGCGCGCCCGGAGCCCTGGGACCGGTGTGACCCAGCCGCCTCCGCAGGCGGTAGCTTAGCTCCGCCTTCCGGGACCACTGACTCTCGGCGATAAGGAGTTCCTCAGCAATCGGCTGTCCCCAGCCCCCAGTCACCTCCGGCAGACGTGACCGCCGGATGCTATGTGGCGAGGTGGGGCGAGGGGCCTTTGCACTGCCTTCCCTGGTCCCTTCTCCGTCGCGGAGCCACAGTAACGTGCTTCTGTACGATGCTGCGGAATTTTCCTTTGCAAAACAAGGGCCAAATGTTGGGCTTCCACGTCTCTTCCCATAACTCTTTGGAAGGTGGGAGAGGGGTCCAACAAGGCCCCCCCCAACAGTCTTCACTACACAACACTGGAGAGGTCCTACCTCCCTTTGTGGGGGGCAATTCTAGCCTTAGCCCAAACTGTGAGGCAAAGCCACTTAACAGTTCTGGGCCTCAGTGACCTCATCCGTAAAATGATGTCAATAATAGTGTCTAACTCACGGGGTTGTTTTAAGGATGATATGAGTTAATATATAAAGTGCCTACAACTCGGCCTGGCATGCAGTGCTACAATGTTTGTTGTCAGAATTTGGTACTTTCTTACCAGGGGGTTTGGGTGGGGTGGAAAGGGCACTACTCCCCACAAAAACGTTAAGGAGGCAAAATGGGCTCAAACTGTCTCAACTAGACTTTCCCTTAAAGGCCTGCGTGTGTGGTGGGGGGATGGAAGGGGGAACTGTGCTTTAATGGTGCTCATTTAGACTGGATTAATGGGAAGCTTCTGCCAGGGCTCAGGCACCATTACCCAACCTCTCCCTGAGGCCTTGGGCGAACAGCACTGGTTTAGAGAACGTCCAGCAGACTTCCAGGCCACCCTTTCTGACGGCTCTAGGCCACCTCCTATAAATCAGTTCTTGGAGACGCTGGGCAAAAGCCACATCCTCTGGGGGTGTAAGCCAGAGTTTACCACTGGTCCAGGGCCAGCATGAGGCAGGCCCCGGTCGCTGGGCTGCTGCTGGGCCTCATTTTAGGGACACACAAATGCACCACTATTTATGTAAATAGAGTCAGATCTATAATTTCAAAAAGGTTCCCATTTCCTTTCAAATGGGGTCTCCTGCGCCATGGGGAGGAGTAGGGGCAAAGAAGAGCCTCGAGGAGGCCTGGGCGCCACTCACTCTCCTCCTGGTCTCTCCTAGGTCACTCATAATTCATTAGGTGGGACAGCCTTTTCCTTTTCAAAGACAACGCAAATGGCCTTTCCCTTACGTGGCTGCCGCGTTCGCCTAATCACTGAAATGTGCTGGCGGTGCTCTCTCGCTCTCACAGCTGATCTTTATCGGAACTGTGCGTGCCAGGCGGCCAGCCCCGGGAAAGACAAAGACGCAGGCGCCTCCGGGTTTGCTCCCGAGGCCTCCGGGTCACCTCCGGGGCTTCCCCTTCACAGCCTCCGGCTCCCAAGCCGCTGCCGGCCAGCTACCGGAACAAACCCGCAGCCCTAAGTCACAACTCCAGTTCTCGAGCGCCACCCGGAGAGTTCACATTTCCCCTCCTCCGAGGACGCGTGGTGAGTGAGAGAGTCTGAGGGCGGCGGCAGCAGACGTTTGGGTCCCGGGGCGCGCGAGGAGGTAGGGTGGGGGACGGGACTCCCTGCACCCAGCTGCACGTCAGCAGGAAAAGAAAAAGGCAAGAGAAAAAATGTGGGCTTATAAAAGCCAAAACCATCCACTATGAAGTGCAAACAACCCCAGGCAAGAGTCTGCAAGGAGCAAGCAACCCCCAAATAGAAACTACAAGTAAAAATACATCCCCGTTTAGAGTTATAGTAAAAGTCCTCGAAGGTGGGGTGCAAAGGAGACCGCGCCTTCTTAGGACACACACAGGCGGTGCCAAGATACATCGTGCTCAGCCCGGCACCTCCTGCACACACATTTAATACCAGGCAGAGAGCGGGGTTTCATCTACAAATCAACCAGTAATCACAGTATTTATAACTGAGTCAACGTGTACTTGATTTAAAAAAAAAGATTGATCTTGCTTGAAAGATACATGGACAACCCGTATTTAGATGGGCTAAGTTCCCGCAGCTGTCTGCCCACAATTGTCTGGTCTCTCTAAGAATCCACGTTTTCTAGCCCGGGAAGGGGCAGGCGGCCCTCGTGGCTCCTCCTTCGGCGGTTTCCTGGCTAGGCGCCCATCCTCCCCAAGCACCGGGAACGGAGGCGGCCGCATTAATACTCGCGGGCAGCCGTCTCTGACCTATACTGTCATTTTTTCCATCGGTCAGAATCGGGCTGGGGGTGGGGAGGGGAGTGTTCTCCGAGGGGCTCTGCACGGATCATTGGGTTTTCCCCGGCGAACTTAACACGGAGGCAAAAGGGGCAGATGGAAACCAGGCCTCGGCTGGCCGGGCGCGCGTAAGCGCCGCACTCGGCAGCTCGACGCAAAGCCAGGGCTGGATTTTCGCGGCCCGGGCCCGGCGGCCTCCCCGCGCCGGCGCGATCCTCTCTCCCTCGGGCTGAGCAAACGTGCTCGCCTAATTCCGCCCTGGAGACAGCAGCTGTGCGGCGAGGGGGTGGGGTGGGGAGGATAACCCGCAACTTTTCCAACAGAAAGTGTATGCGCACAGGAGAGGTGAAGGCCCACCCGATTCTGTGCACGTACCGACACAGCATCTAATCAGTGTCACTGCCAGGAATACGCTTCCGCGGCGGGCGACACCCCGGCCCCCGCCAACCTGCAGGAGGGAGGGGGGATGCAAATGGCGTCTCGCGTCGTCCCAGACTCAGCACAGCTCCCGCTGCCGCGACTCCGAGCAGACGTCGCAGCGGGCCAATCGCCGCCACTCTGGGGATGTGAACACGCAGGCGGCCCGCACCCCCTCTCCTGTGACCTGGTCGCGGGAAAAGGAACTAGCACCACTCCCCGTTCCGAGGCCATTCCCCGGCCCCCACCTCCATTAGAAGAGTCCTTCCCCGATGGGGGGGGCGGGGCGGGAAACTTTGAGAGGCGACTGTTCCTCGCCTTCCCCGCGTGTCGTCGGAGAACAGGGGTGGGTTTCCTGTCCGAGGCCTGACCACACTCCCCCACTTTTCCCGTTCCAGGATCTGAACCTCGTGGTCTACGGAGTTGAGGGGACACTTTGGGCCACTCTGGGGTGGGGGACAGAGAAATAAGGCGTCTTCAAGGGCTCTGGCGGATGGCTAAGTTAGTGTCCTTTCCCTCCCACAAGGGAGTAGCGTTCACCACTTTGGGGAAGCCTGAGCCGCCTCAACTCCGGCCACGAGGCCATCTCTGTCTTCAGGGTGGGGCCGATGGTCTCTCTACAGAACCCTCCCCCGCTCTGCGGCCCCCACAAGGCTTCCACGGCCCCGGGGATCCCACAGAGATGGCCCGTGCCTTCCGTTGCCCGCTCTTCTGGGGGAGGGGGAGGCGTGTGTGTCGTGTGCACCACGACTCCGGCCCGCGCCCTCAGCGGAGCCACCTAGGCATCCCTCTCCGCCCGGAGTCGCCCTGCGGGATGCAGCCTTCGTCACGCGTAATGGGGCACCCCTGGGACGCAGGCGGGGATGGCGGTTCCGGTTGTTCCGGGATTTGCATGCAAGAAGAAAACAAGGCCGGCGACTACAAGAGCGGCGCCTCCATTCTCGGGGTTCGGACGCCCGCGCAGTCTCCGCGTGGGTCTCGCTATCGCCACTTTTGCCCGGGGGGCCCGCTTCCGTACCCCCACGCCATCCCCCCAGCAATCCCTCGTCCCGCCCGTGCCGCACCACGCGGAGCTCCGAGCACCCTGGCTCCCACCCCAGTCCCTCCATAACTCGCACGCCTCCCTCGCCCCGGGCTCGGGGTGCCACTCGCCCTCAGCGCCCTGAGTACGGCGGTTCCACCCTCGGCTGCGAAAGCCGCCGCCCCGTGCCACCCCCGCCCGGCCCGGCCCTTGTCCCAGCCCGGCTCCCCCGCCAGCTGCGCCGCCACCGCCGCACGTGACCCGCCCCCGTCGCGGCTTCCGCTGAGCTGCCTGTTCCGGAGCACAAACAATTTCTGCTCTGACGCGGGGTCTCTCGGGCCCGGGCGTCCTCTCCTCCCTGCCTCCCCCCCTTCCGGGTACGAGAACTCAAAACAACTCGCTGACCTTCGGGCCCACCAGCTCCGGCTTCCACCGACTCCGGCATTCCGTTCAAACCCAGCAGCGGCAGCTTCTAAGATTTCACTCCGAGCTGGGCTGGGGGGATGGGGTGATTTCTCCGGGAGGGGGTGTCTCAGATCGAAAGAGCCACTTTACGCTCCTTCCTCTCCTCCGAAGTGAGTTTTTAGACTATCCGGAGGCCCCGGGGAAAGCACTCCCTCCCATCCCCACCCCAACACACACACACAGGCCGCCTTGACTAGTGCCTGACCCGATTTCCAGGGTCACGGCCCAGCGGCAGAGGGCCTGGTCAGCGTCGGAAATACCACCAAGCGGTGGAGTGCGGCATGTATCAGAGCTGGGGTGGGGTGGAGAAATTGCAATAAATAATAAGAGTAGGCCCCGCTTCCGCGCTGCGCGGAACAAGCCCCCGAACTTTACAGATCAGAAAACTGAGACGTAGAGAAAGGTCAGTTAAGTGACTCTATCAGAGTCACCCAGCTAGTTAAATGACTTAGGAATTTGAACCCAGGTCTCCCAGAGTCCAAGGTGATTAAATGTAATGTTAGTGCTCACCTTGGATCAAAAGCACAGACCCAGCTATGAAACTTGAAACTTAATGTTCGCTTGAGGGCAAGATAGTTTCCATGTTGTATTGTGACTGGCACATGGTAGGCCCTCAATAAATATTGCTAAAATGAACGGGTATCTGACTATTGACAGAATCACTGATGGCAAGTGATCTTAGAGGAAACAGCTCCAACCACTGTTCCTTCTAAGAGGACCGTTTTACCTTAATAAAATCTCTAGCTGGTTTTTTTTTTTTTTTTTTTTGACTGTTTGCAGATAACAGGAAACTCTTATTCAAAAATATGTTAACTCCCACCCCTATCCCCCAGCCAATCAGCCAGGCAGCATTTGAACTTGCTGGGGCACATACCCAAAGCAGCTTTTACCTGGTCTCAGCCGTTTTCCCCTGACCCGCTTCCTTCTCCGTAAGCTTCTGCTCAGGGTCAGGCAGCCTGGAACTGCATTTGAAGTGATTCTGAACGTAGAACAGGAAAGGAGTGTACACTCACCAAACGTAGCTCATTGGCTTCCCTTCTCCAGGAGGGTGGTGGTGGCATGGGGAGGGGGGGGAGCATGACTTGCAGCTCAGTAGTTATTTTTTAATTCACAGACCACATCAGGAACACCACGATCTGTGCATGTGTGCATTTGTTCCAGAGTCACAGCCCTCACCAGCTGTGAGGTCACGTCTCTTGGAAGGCAGTCATCTACCTTAACCAAGCGCTCTGAGACGCTCGTCAGTGGGACCACATCTGTCATTTGGAGAGCGGCTGCTGGTGCTCTGTGCTGTCCTGCTCCTTCTGGTGGCCTGAGAGAGGATGCGATTTTTTAAAATTCATATATTCAGGTAATCCAATAGAATGTACTTTTATAGCATGTTGTCATCTCTCCCTCCCCCCAACCCTGGTTTGCTAAACCCAACCAGTTGTCCCTTGTATGTCACTAATTGGGCAACCTGAAATGGGGACAAATTTCACTTCAGATTACCTGAAAGTAAACTTTTTTTCCTTTCCAATTTGATTCCTCCAACATCTGTTGAATGCCTCTGTGGTGTAAGTCCCTATATTAGGCAGAACATGGAGGAAGAAAACGGCTAGTCTCTGTTTCTGATTATCGGTATAGTCTGCCCTCCCTCCCTCTCTCCACCCCCTTCGTTTCCTCCCTCCCTTCTTTGTCCTTCTCTCTTTCTGACAGTTGTCTATTTTGGCTCATGTTCCTAGGATTATTAACTAAGAAGAGAAAACGTTATTTTATAACAACCCAATCTTGATGATAAGGGTAAGGTTTCAGCCGCCTCTTTTACAGTCTGGTCTGGAGTGACCAGCAGGACCCTGTGACCTCAGCTTGTGGCCAGCCTGGGTTGGAAGCATCAAATGATTTCCAAGGAGGCCACAGGCCTAAGTCCCACGTGGCCGGATCGTAGCTAAGCACGGTCTTGCCGAAACTCACTTACCCCTCGTGCTGGGGGAACGGGTGACAAGTGATGCTGAACCAGAGGTTCAGGATGCTAATTTGATTTATTATCTGTGTACAGCCTGGGGAGGAGAAAAGGCTCATAAAAGTGTTCTAGGCTGGTCATTCTGAATGTGAGCATTTATTTATCTGCAAAGCTGCCGAATGTCCCTGCAGGAAGTCGCGGGCGCAGCAACCCCTGACTGCACAGACAAAAGTCCCCCCTTTACACAGGGCTGCTTTTATTGTTTCCAACAGCTTTGTGCTTTCCCTGGGGGAAAAGGAGAGTCACAGAGCGAGTTTTCTTCCTCTTTTCTCACGCTGCAGAGGAAGTGATGTTGTGGAAACAGTGGCATTAACTTGGCCTGCAAACCAGAGTTGGGAAAAGCTCAGAGCAGGGCGGCATTCCTATGGCTTTCCTCTTCTAGGTCCCCCAAAACCCAGCCTGGGTCTAGTCTGAGAGTGGGGATGGCGGGCACTCACAGGTGGCACAAAGCAAGAGAAGTCATACTTGGGAATCATTCCCTGGGTACAAGGGGCT
Source organism: Camelus bactrianus (assembly GCF_048773025.1). Classification (NCBI taxonomy): domain Eukaryota; kingdom Metazoa; phylum Chordata; class Mammalia; order Artiodactyla; family Camelidae; genus Camelus; species Camelus bactrianus. The sequence continues at coordinate 31,501,258 of NC_133575.1, forward strand.
CCCTGGGGATGGACACTCCTGACCAGTTAGGAGTAAAGCCCCCAAAAGACTTCTGGAGCACTTTCCCTCATCCATTTATTGGGCCACATTTAGGGATTACCCCCTTTGTGCCAGGCACCATGCTACTCCTGGGTATTCAGTGGTAAGCAACAGAGATGTGGTCCCTGCCCTCATGGAGCTTACCTTCTACTTCACTTGGCACCTAAAAGGTACAAGATGTGGTCCCAACCATCAAATCCTGTAGGTCCTACCTCCTTAACATCTCTCCTGGGCTCTTCCTCATCCAACGGTTTTAATTCAGACCCTTGAGGATTCCTCATGGAACAATGGAACCCACCCTCCCCAGTCTCACCTCCTCCATCTGACTGTGCCACCCACGGCTTTAAATCCTTCAAGCAGCAAGAAAGGGAGGGTCAAGGGAAGATAAGAACACCCTCTTCCAGCTGAGTCAGCCTCCTTTATAAAGATTTCTCAGAACTCCCACCCAGTGATTTCTACTTACGAGTCACTGGCCACCTCTTGCTGTACGGGAGGCTGAGGAATGTTACCTTTCAGCTGGAGTTCATTGCTGCCTCTAGTTACTAAGGAAGCAGGGGATGGCTGTGGGGGTGAGCAGCCAGCCACCTGTGCTCATAGACTCACAGAGCACGTGACGGACAGTATGAAAGCACTTAGTAGATGGTAGGAGACGATTCAAGAGGGCCCATTGGGGTTCATCCCATTCTCTGGGAACTGCCCTCCATCTCCTCCATGGGGTTGGGATGCCAGCAGCCTGTAGGTGCAGGTGGAGCCTGCCCCTAGCTGAGCCAGTTCTGGCTCCCCCACCTCTGCCCCCTGGGGAATGGGGGATCAGGAGAGAGAAAGCTGGTCAGTCAGGGCAGGGCTGGCTGCATGGCTTCCTACCAGTGCAATCACATGGCCCTATGCTCAGAAGGGCCCCACACTTGGGGTTCGACGCTCTGCAGTCACCACCTTGCCATTCTGAATCATATTATTTCAAATTTGTGTTTGGTAGGTGTTGTCTGATGGGACAGTGGAGCATGAGACTGGGATCCTCAGCTGGCGCCCAGCCCCACCTCCCACCCTCTCCTGGCTTATCGCCCCCAGATAGGTTCTCAGAGGCCGGCTCCCCACCTCCTGGTGGCCCCCTGCCCGGCCTGGCCTCCTGCATACCACCCTGGCCTGGGGACTGCATGAGGTGGCGCGGGCCCGGTGGGCCCAGTGGCTAACTTTGGGAAGGTCAGGGCTGGGGTCCGGTGAGCCTTATGGCATCTTAGAGCAGAGCGAAGGGACAGCCTTCCCTGCCCGGGCTGGCAGGGCCTTGAGCACATTTGGCCGGCCACTTGGCAGGGGCCTCTCACCCACCGAGGATCCAGCCACCAAGTGTGTCCGAGCGTGGAGGTGAGGTGGAGTCTGCCCCTAACTGAGCCGGTTCTGTTTCTTTTTCTCCCCCGGAAATGGAGGATTGGGCCATCCCTTGGAGGCCACCGTCTGACTTGGGTTGAGGCAGTGGATATGTGGGGAGGAGAGAATGACTTCCCCGCCTCTGGCTGAAGCTCTGCCTTTTAATTTTGTTCTGGGCCCCGCAAATTATGTAGTCAGCCCTGCCTGACCGTGGGGTTATTGTATGCTTCCCTTTCCATGCCAGGCCAGGGAAAGCCAGTGTGCAGAAAGGCAGAGAATATCAAAGAAATGCGGTAAATAACAGAGCGCCTTCAGAAACATGGGGCCCCAGAGAGGGCAAAGATGGGTTCCTGAAGGGGGTCCGGTGCCCGGGTCCTGCCCCCTGGGGGCCTGGCTGTACTTTTGCTCCTGAGTTCTCCTTATCAATTCCCTTCTGTTCCTTGTGCTACTATGAATGGATTTCCCTGATTACCAACCAGAAGTGCTCCAACCAAGACAAAGAACAAAACAAAACAAGTAAAAGCTTGGTTTGCAGTTCGTAGTACTGGGTTTCAGTCCCAACTTTGCCATTTAACCAGCCATGTGATATTGCTCAAGTTAGTTATTCTCTCTGAGCCTTCGTTTTTTCGACCTTCAGAAAAAAAATGGCTGGACCTAATAGTACCAATGTTGTAGGTTGCTATGAGGATTATCTGTCTGCACCCCTTCTTGTTAATAGAAGGACTTAAGACCCAAAGGCATGCAGGGAATTTTGAGTGAAATGACTTCCTTCTCTGACTGTTTTTTCAGTACTTAAATACTGCATATTTGAATCTGGTTAACTTAAGTGGTTAGAATGGGGTCAAGCAAGATGGATGTCATAGGTTTGAGCACTAGACAGGTTTGCTTGGCGTATTTCCTTGACTAAAGACTAAAGCCATTAGGTAGATATTCCAGTTATCTCTTGCTGCACAATGAACAGCCCCAAAATGTAGTGGTTTAAAATAACAACCGTATTACCGTATCTCATTATCTTGTGGGCCAGGAATTGGGACGGGACTAGAATAGGTGATTCTTTTGCTCCATGTGGGGTCAGCTAGGGGCTCTCAGTGGTACTCTGGTGGTGGATGTGCTGGTCTGGAGGGTCCAAGTTGGCTTCATGCACAAGTGTGGTGCTTTGTGGGGATGGCTGGAAGGCTGGGCTCACCCTAGACTGTAGAACGTGGTTCCTATCTGTGGCCTCTCCAACGTACTGGCCTTAGGATAGTAGTCCTTTTTCCTTGGTGGCCCAAGTTCCAAAAGACCATGGTGGGATCTAGAAAGCCTCTTCTTCTTTCTTCTTCTTTTCCCTTAAGGAAGGCACTGGGGCTGGAACCCAGAACCTCATGCACACCAAGCATGCGCTCTGCCACTGAACTATACTCCCCACCCCCTAGAAAGCCTCTTCTGACCTAGCCTTGGATATCATGCAGTATCACTTGTGCCAATTCATCTAATTTCAAGAGAGTCAGGAGCTCACCCAGATTCAGAAGCAGGGGATTACACGAAGGCATGAGTACCAGGACGCGTGGGTCATGAGGAACATCTTTGGAGACTAGCTATCACAGTGGACCAACCACTCATATGTTTGTTCTCTTATTCCTGGGGAGCAGAGTGTGAGTATGTGGATGGAAGATCTCAGATCCATCCCTATTCATTATCAGAAGGGTTCCAGGAAATCCTGAGCAGGGGCCAGGAGATGAAAAGGCTCTTGGGAACATCAGTCTCTGCAGAGAACTAATTCCGTAGGCTTTGGATGTTAAACCTGCTTCAAAACCAGACTCTTGGGCTCTTGAACTTACAAAATAATCTCAGATTCTTGGGGAGGAGTTACTATAATTGTCTCCATTTCCTATATGCGGAAATAATTAAATTGCCAAAGAATCACAGCTAGAAAATGGTACAGCTGGAATTTGAACCCAGATATATCTAGTGCCAAAGCAGTAGGTCATTTTACAGTTTACAGTTGGAGTAGCTTTCCCAGGGTCACCCAGAGAAACCAGAAATACAATTCAACACACATTCATGGTAGAAATGCTTAGCAAACTTAGAAGAGAATGGATATTCCTTCATCTGACAAAGATTATGTACAAACAAAACTTATAACAAACATTGTATTTAATGGTAAAATATTGAAAGCTTCCCCCCCTGAGAACAGGAACTAGACAGAGTGCCTGCTATCACTCTTTCTATTCATTATTATTCTGGTGGTCATAGCCAGTGCAATAAAGCAAGAAAAAGAAAAAAAAGAAAAAGAAAAAGCATCCAGATTGGAAAGGAAGAAATAAAACTGTCATTATTCACAGGTGACACAGTTGTGCACATAGAAAATCCAAAAGAACCTACAATCCAGCTATTAGAATTAATAAGGGAATTCAGCAAGGTCATTGAATTTAATGTAGGGCTCCAATGAGGATTCAATGAGAAGTTTATATCAGATACTAAACCCTTATCTATTTAATCCTCACATTCATCTCTCTTTGGCCTGTGGCCCTGGTGACACTTCCTCCTTGACATTCCCTTTACCCTGACTTCCTTGACACAATCTTCCTTTGTGTCTTGTCCTTCTCTTCTGGTATCTGCTCCTACAATGTCAGCTGTGCTCAGAGTTCTGTCCACAAGCAGTGCTGTGACAAGCACAACTCCATCATGTTCTATGTGGATGGCACCCCCCTAGTTGTCCAACACTCTTATCATTTCTTCCCTGGACTTTCCCACTGACCTAGTTCTTGGTTCTCTCGCCTCCAATTTTTCCCTCCATTTTTTTTTATTGTGGCAAAATACACATAGCATACAACTGACTGGCTTAACCATTGTAAGTGTACAGTTCAATGGTGTTAAGTATTCATGTTTTGAATCCATCACTACCATCCTCCTGCCTCGGTCTTGCTCCCTTTGCTTCCATCTGTCACACAGGCCCCTAGGTGACCTTCCTAAAATGCAAACTTGATCTTGCCATCTTTCCCCTCTTTAAATTCTTTCCAGACCTTGAGATACCTTGGTTAAGTTCAACATCCTCTGCCTGGTATAATAGCCCTCCGTGATCATGGCTTTTGCTTCCATGCCTGTTTTAATTTAATTTAATTCCCTCCCAGAGCTGAGTCTGAGCCAAGGATTTTGAGGCATAAGAGAGGTATTCCCAGGAAGCACAGCAAGGGAGTGAGAATCAAGACAGGGAAGGGAGGAAGGCCACCAAAGTATATGTTAGTGAGCAGGTTACCGTTGTGGGCAACTGGGGCTTAGTCCTGCTGGCTCAGTCCAACTGGGATCCTGTGTAGCACACCCCTCAGAACTGCCCCAGTGAGAGGTGAGGAAGCCGGAGTATTTATCCACCAACTCCCACCCTGTGGGGTGCTGGTCAACCAGCTTTCTGGGAGAACAGAGGATGTCCCAATTTGTAGTGTTTGCCAATGGCCATGATGTAAATATTCCCACTGTAGCTGATTCTAAGCTACCAATGGTTTCACAACTGGCTTGCAAATTTTCTGAATATGTAAGAATCAGGCTCTCCAGCACTAGTACCACTGCTCCAGCACACCCCTGCTCTCATTCCACGTTAGCTGAGGGTTATTTCTGGGAAGCTAAGCACTTAGGATCTGCCCGCACATATGGTGGCCAGCTGAGCATGCTTCAGAGGCCAGAGAACACCCTCTGATGGAGTTTCAGCAAGTCCTCATTGTATCTGGGAAGTCTTCTCAGGTGCCTTCCGGGGTGGGTGGAGGGACATGCGTGAAGCACCAGCAGAGCTTGCTGTACGGTCTTTGCGGGGCTCTTGCCCCCTGCTTGGAAGGCCTGCTCCTTCTTAGGCCCCCCTGGTGAGCTTCTGCTCATCCTTCAGTGCTCAGCTATGGTGTCACTACCTCCATGAAGCCCTCCCTGCCTTCCCACAAACTGTCCTTGTCCGAAAGCATGCCCTTGGCTTGTTGATCGCTACCTGCCATTCCCCTCACTGCACTGCAAGGTGCCAAGGCCAGTTGTCTATTACTTTCTGTAACCACAGTGGTTAGCCCAGTGCCCAGTACAAACTTAGCTACTTAACAGATAACCCGCCCCTACCCCACCCTGGCACATAGTAATGGTTGAGTCAAATGATCACTCTCCCCGTCCCCTGTTAAAATATCCACTGTTCAATCAATCAGTTGGTCTCGCTACAGCTTTATTGTTTATTCCCATCCGTTTCCAAAGAGGACTTTAGGCAACAAGCAGGTGCTTCCTTTCCCGCGAAGGTGTGAGCGACCATATTTTCTGAAGCAATGATCAGGACACGTGATCTGACACATGTTCCAACACATGGTCTGACAATGGGACAGAATATTTTAAATCACCACCGTCTCGGAAAATCTGGACCGCGTGGCTTGGTGTAGAAAAGAGCCAGGAGCCACGGCCTCGTAACGCACACCCGGAGCAGGCAGGAGTTCTGTTTTAAAGACCTCTGTGATTTGAGGAGCGGCATGTGAAGATAGCTGAAGAGAGAAGTTGATTTCTGTGGCACTTTAGCTGGAGTGCTCACAGGGAGCAGGGAAAAATTTGTGGCAGAAACAAGCTCTCATTAAGACCATATGCTGTATTTCTAATCGATGGCTCTTAGAAGTAATTCCCCGACATTTCATTCATTTTTACTGCCTCCCCTTCAGGGGCAGGAAGAACAGCGTTGTTAGCCGGCGTTTATAGATGAGGGTATTTAGAAACAGAGAGGTTCAATGGCTCAGCCCCAGTCACAGAGTGAATCAGAGACACCGCCAGCCTCGAATCCAGAATTCCGACTTGAGCTTCTGTGCCAAGATCCCTCGGGGCACATTTCCTCTCTAATTTGCATAAATCATCAACATTTTTTTCCAAGCTTGTGCTGAGAAAGCCCCTTTTCAAACAGCGGAAACTCCCTTTGCCTTCTGTCGCCTTAGTTTTATTTTATGAACCAAATTCTTTTACTTCAACACGTAGACTTGCTGTTTTCCCTTCCGTTGAGCCCTTTTCAAAAGAGGTCGTGACCTTTGCTTATAGATGCAATGGAAATGGGTGAGCCTAAAGGAGGTTGAACCAGATGATCTGGGGACCGTCGAAAGTGTAATTTCAACTAATGTCCAAAATCCCATGCGGTTGATTATCAGTCTTGGATCCTGGCAGGTTATCAGGAAAATAAGAATGGATAAATGGCGCTACCAGTGTTTGGACCCTGTTGGGTGTAAAACGTGCCTCCAACCCTGGGAGCAGTTTCCTAGGATTAGAAATAAGAAACCGTGGGAGCGTATAGCTCAAGTGGTAGAGCGCATGCTTAGCATGCACGAGGTCCTGGGTTCAATCCCCAGTACCTCCCTTTAAAAATAAATAAACCTAATTACCTCCCCCACACCTCCAAAAGAAAACTTAAAAAATAAATAAGAAACGAGAAACTGGACATACCAGGGCCATGCCAGTTTGGAGAAATTTCAATTTGGAAATACATAGGGAGTCATACCTGAGATTGAAGGTATGTGAACTTGGGCTTTTAATCACCAGCATAATTACATAATTACTCACAATCCTTTCACGTATTTAAGAAATTCTTAGCTCATGACCTCATCTGTCTGATGGTCCTTAGGTGACTCCAGTATTGAGGTTTCTGGGCATGAACCGCACTTCCTGGAATCCCCAGGTCAGCACTTGGCGCATTGCTGACAGTCACGAAATAGTAATAATCCTCTTGGAAGTAAAAACATATGCAGTGTGTTTGGAAAAATCTTCTCCTTCCTGTCAAGTACGTTAGATAATCAAAATAATTTATGGCTCATCTGTTTAACCATTAGAAGGAAAAGGAGTTATATCTGTTGGAAATATTTGGTAAAATAAAGTTCGGCATAGAGGAAAAGCTTTTTGTCTACATGGCATCGTAATTTACTTGTTACTTATCACATTAGTCAGCTGTTGCTGCAATCATGCCGTGTAACAAAAGTTTTAAGTACACCCAGACTCAGTGGCTTAAAATCTTTATTTCCTGCTCATAGGTGGGTGGCAGGGCTGGGGTTCTGCTAATCTGAGTTGAGCTCGGCTGCACTCTGTAGCTTGGGTCCAGGCCTGCTCCACGAGTCTCCTCAGCCTCCTTGGCCCAGCAGCTCTGGGGCATCCTCATCTTGTGGCAGATCACCGGAGAGCAAAAGGCGGGCCAAACAACGCAGGCACGTTTAAAGCCTTTGCTGGTGTTATATCTGCTCATATTCCACTGGGTAAAACAAGACACAGGGTCAAGCCCAAGGTCAGTGGGGCAGAGGAGCACCACACCCAAGATGGAGAGGGAGGGGAGGAAATATTTACTGAACAATATTCCAGTCTCTCACAATTATCATCCCTAAAAGCCTGTGTTCTGGACTGAATTGTGTCCCCTCCAAAACTCATATGTTACCACCTAACCCCCTGAATACCTCAGAATGTGACTGCATTGGGAAATGTAGCCTTTAAAGAGGTGATTAAGTTAAAATGAGGCCATTAAAGTGGCCCTAATCCAAGCTGACTGGCGTCCTCATAAGAGAAGGAAATTTAGAGACACAGAGGAAAGGCCATGTGAGGACACAGTGAGAAGGCGGCCGTCTGCAAGCCAAGGAGAGAGGCCTCAGGAGGAACCAAACCTGCCGACACCTTGATCTTGGGCTACCAGCCTCCAGAACTGCGAGACAATAAATCTGTGCTATTTAAGCCACCCGTCTGTGGCGTTCTGTTAGGTCGGCCTGCACTGACTGACACAGCCTTGCGGGTGACTCAAGGTTGTGTCTTACTCATTGTGTTGCCCCCCCGACAGTACTTAGCACATTTCCATGCATACAAATTTATGTCTATTTGATGAGTGAATGAAATCTTTTCTCAGTTTCAAAATCAATAATTATTTATTTTATCAGCCAGGCGCAGGGCAGCAAGTGTTAGAAACCCATTTAAAGTTTTTTCAGCAAAAAGGAAATCTTTTGGGGTCAGATGACCAGGGTACATTCTAACATCTACAGACTGATTCCAGGAATTAGGGCCTTGGGTATTGGCACAGGGAACTATGCACCTGCCAGACCCTCTCTCTACTCTCTTGCTGAGGCTCTTGGCCTTGTTCTTGCAGGGAAAATGGCTACCAAGAGAATGACAGCTTATATTTTCCAAAAATGGTGACAATAATATCTCCCATCCCAGCCGCTCATCTCACAATATGCCTTTGACATTCCTCCCATTGAGCAGTGGGGGGTCTATGTCTTCTGCCGCTGGATCTGGGTAGGCCTGTGATTACAGTGGAAGTGGCACTGTGTGACTTCCAAGGCTAGGTCATAAAGGACGATATGGCTTCTGCCTTGTTCACTGAAACATTGCCTTTGGGATCCTGAGCTGCCATGGCAGAAGTCTGCGGCTGCCATGCTGTCAGGAAGTCCAAGCTACATGGAAAGGCCACAGGCAAGTATTCTGGCCAAGAGCCCCAGCCGAAGTTTCAGCTAACAGCCAGCACCAACCGCCACATATGAGGGACCCTGACCTCCGTTCATTGAGTCCTCCCTGTTGAGGCCCCAGATGTTGGGGAGCAGAGACAAGTCCTCCCCACTATGCCCTATCAGAATTCCTGACCCACAGAGTCTGTGAGCGTGATAACATGGTTGTTTTATGCTGCTACACTTTGACATAGTTTGTTCCACACGATAGTAGGCGGAATCGAGAGCCCAGAATTACATTCTTAGAGCTATACCACACCCCACCCCACCCCACCCCCGCCACTTCCTCTTAAGAAAATTCTGGGAAAGGTCTCCAGTTGGCCAGGCTCAGGTCACATGGCTACCCCTTGCACCAACTACTCCGTCCAGGAGGAAGTAGAGCAGCTCTAGCCTAGTTTCTGTGTTAATTCCTAGGCAGTAGGCAGGGATGTCATTACTGCCACACGCCAGGGGCCCATGGCTGGAGTGATTCACCAGAGGCAGTATGAGCGATGGTATCAGAAGAAGGGGTATGAGAATGTGTTCTGGGCAGAGTAAAATAAGAGCTCCATTCTATCACCTTTACTTTGTTTGGTAACCTTTGTTGTTGTTGTTGTTGTTGTTGTTGTTGTTGTTGTTGGAGGTTTAAGATCATCTCCTTTAAAAGAAGACAGACAACCGGGCTCTATTACCTACACACTGTGCAACTTTAAGCAAGTGACTTTGCCACCCTGAGCCTAAAAAGGTTATTTTTTATACTTCTCTGGCAAGTTGTTAAGAGCTTGTTAGAAATGCTTTTCATTTTGGTCAAAACTTACAATGAGTCAGTCATCACTTGGAAGCAGGGACTTCAGTGTTCTGCTGAAGTGTCCACATTGCTGCTCTCTTCCCTTTTCCACCCCCAAATACACACACGTACACACCAGTCACATATGATGTGCACACCCACACAGTAAACCTGTATTTTTCATGTATTCCAAAAATAACCAAAGTTTTCTTCTTTCCTGAAAGCCAGTAATATTTTTGCAGCCTAGAAATATTCCTAGGGTTAATATTCTCTATCAGGGATTGGCAAATTTTTTTCTGTAAAGGGCCAGAGAAGAAAACTTTTCACCTTTGTGGGCCAGATGGTTTCTGCTGGTGACTACTCATCTCTGCCCTTGCAGCCAAAGCAGCCACAGACAGCATATAAGTGAATGAGTGGGGCTGGGTTCCAATAAAACTTTATTTACAAAAACAGGTGGCTAGCTAGATTTGGTGCACAGGCTGTAGTTTGCTATAGAATCTATAGCAACATTGTCCAATAGAACTATAATGCATCCACATATGTAGCTGCAGAGGGAGGAGATGTCTCCCCAGTATCAATTCCCAGCCTGCAGTAGCACCGTCTCCCCTGTTGCAGGAGAAGGTACCCAGACAGAGCATCAAAGATATTTGGAGGCTGGACAAAGGAAGCTGTTAGAGTACAGTAAACTGTCTCCCGTAGCTGCCTATGGACTTAGGCAGGCCAAGGAGATAGGAATGGGGCATCGATAGTGTCTGCCTTGGGGGAAAAACCTGAGGAAGAAGCCTGTGCCTCTGAAGGTAGAACAGCGAAAAGGGGGTTGGGGGCAGGGAGTACTGGAGATACTACAGTGTTGCTGGATCAAGGCTTCCCTGAAGGTCTAATGCTGGACTTCTAAGGTTATGTGAACCAGTACATCCCCCAATCGGTATGTAAACCAGTTTCCACAGGGGTTTCTCTGTCTTGTAACGAAGAGCAATTTTTACTGCTCTAGGAATTAAACAGGTTCATTATCTCAGCAATTCTTTGGATGCTGAATAGTCTTACTATGAGAATTGAGGTTGACAGAGGTGTGGAGATTCTCACGTAAGTGTTTCTTGCCCCTCTATATTTGATAGGAAATGTCTCTCCCACTCCTGCCCCTCAAACAACAAAATGAACCCAACTAATTTTTTTTTAAAACCCCACATCAATAGTAAAATAAGACTTAAAGTACACCCTGGGGAGTTTGGGTAGCATCTATTTCTGAATTGCACACAGTGGTCTGGTCATTGGAAGGCCCAGTCTGTTGGCTGAAGCAAACTGTAAAAGGAAACCACACCATCATTGAAGATGTGGTGTGTAGACACACACACACAGGAATATTATATAGCCATAAAGAAGAAGGAAATCTTGCCATTTGTGACAACATGGATGGACCTTGAGGGCATTGTGCTAAGTAAGATAAGTAAGATAGAGAAAGACAAATACTGTATGATCTCACTTATATGATTAAAAACCAAAACAAAACAATTCATAAATTCAGAGAAGAGACTCGGTGTTGCCAGAGGCAGGGGGTGGGCAGTGGGCGAAATGGGTGAAGGGAGTCAAAAGGTACAAACTTCCAGTTATAGAATAAATGTCCTGGGGATGTCATGTACAGCATGGTGACTATAGTTCATAATACTGCATTGCAGTATCTGCAAGTTGCTGAAAGAATAGATCTTAAAAGTTCTCATCCGAAGAAAGAGTATTTTGTAACTATGTATGGTGACTGATGTTAAATATTGCACTGATCATTTTGCAATATGTACAAATAGGGAATCATCATGTTGTATGCCTGAGACGAATATAATATTGTGTGTGAATTATATCTCATTGAAAAAAGACAGAAAGAAACCACATCGTCAGTCCAAAAGAGCCCAGGGCAGGTATGGTAGATTGTTGGCTCCCTCAACACCCATTTCAACTCCCCTCTGGCTGACAGTCCTTTAGAGCCAAGCTCTACATCCAATAACCCACCTTCCCGGACGTCTGTGCAGGAGAGGTGGCCAGGTGACTCCATTATAGCCAGTGGGACACAGTCAGAAGTCAGCTGGCATCGCCTCAGAGATGCTTTCTCTTTTTGGAGGAGTGAGGGCCTGGGGCTGGAGATGCGGCCGCAGTTGCCAAGGACTGAGGAGAGGGAGACACACAGGCCCTGGCTCCTCTTTGGCCTTTGTGGGCCACCCTTCCAAAGCTGGGCTGTGTTACCTTGACTTCTTACCGCCTGAGACAAATCAGCGCCTTTGCCATGAAGCCACCACAGTTGTTGAGTTTGTATTATGGGCAGCTGAGTGCAGTCCTGTGTGATTCAGAATTAGGTAAGCCTCTTTATTTCACCAGGATGTTCCTTTACAACCTTCCTAAGGATCATGGGCACATGGGTGACCTCAGAATTCCTAAACTTTGGCCAGGGCTACAGATCCAAAGCAGGACAGATGAAAGAGGGTCGAGTAGAGCTAATGGCCGTGGGAGGACCTCTCCAAGCTTCTTTTTTAAAATCTTCAAGGAATCCAGGGAAGAGCATTCAGGGTTGGCTACTGAATCAGGAACCAGTTCGTGCCCCTCATTGGTATAGACTGTTGGCGAGTAAAAGTGGCCAGATCCCAAATCCAATTCATGGAGGGAGACGGGTTCCCCCACCCCAACAAAGGCGATGTTTGGGACACTAGCTGGGTGCCCTCCAATTCGACTCAATTCCGATGCTAGTTACCCAGAGATAGCGTCCGATCCTACAGGTTAAGGACTCAGTCACACAAGCCTGCCCTTCCCCCGTCCCCATTCAGATGCCAGTCACAAGTCCAGCTTGTCACCTGTACTTCTGATCTGCTGGCTATATATCAGAGGTTCCCACAACCTCCTCCCTGGGTTCCATTACTTTGCTAGAGCAGCTCACAGAACTCAGAAAAACATTTTACTCACTAGATCACTGGTTTGTTATAAAAGGACATAACTCAGGAAGCCAGATGGAAGAAATGGAGAGGGCAAGGCGTGCAGAAAGGGCGCGGAGCCCCCATCCCTCTCTCTGGGCTCACCTCACCACTCTCCCCACTTCTCCACGTGTTCACCAACCCGGAAGCTCTTCGAACCTCATCTTTCTGGGTGTTTCTGGAGGCTTCATTACACAGGCAGGGTTGATTAAATCACCGGCCGTCTGCGATTCATTCAACCTCCCGCCCTCTCCCCTCCCAGGAGGTCAGGGGGTGGGAATGAAAGTTCCAACCCTCTACTCCAATGGTTGGTTCCTCTGGTGGGCAGCCCCCATCCTTAGGTGCCGGCCAAAAGTCACCTCATTAACATCACAAAGACACCTTTATCACCCTCAGCATTTAACAAATTCCAAGAGTTTCAGGAGGTCTGCACCAGAGACAAAGACCAAATCTCCATTTCTTATTAAAAATCGCACTATCACAGCAAATCTCCCTTGGGCTCTACCGGAGGAGAATGAGCCACTGGAGGCTAAGCGGTAACCCCAAGTATCTCGATGGAGAACATCTCTTATTTCTCTAGGACCTGAGTGCTCCCCAAACCCCTGTCCCTCATGAAAAAGGCCTTTGGTCTTAGCTGCAATGCTTTCAGGCACCCCATCATTCTCACCACTTCTCCTTGCCGGGAGTTTATAGCATTAAAAAAAGCAACCATCACGACAATTTCCTTTTCTTCTGGCCTTTCCAGAAAGAAACCTAAAGTGCTAGTATTATTTTCCACTTTTAATCACGGCTTGACAGAGATGGAAAGTTAAGTCATGAAATTGCTTTTGTGTTTTGTACTTCTTTTCACTATTTTGGAAAAAAAAAAAAAGAACTAGTTCAATGGATAAAATGTAGGTTTACACCAAACCCCAAACATCACGAGCGTTAATGGCAACCATGTGTTATTCTGGAGCGTACGCGCCTACTTTATTGGAGGAAGAAAAAAAATGCGGCGCTGCTCAGCTGGGATACCGTGAGCCCCACAGTTCCAAAGGCATGTTTGGGGACAGAGAGCGGTTTCAAGTATCTCAAAGTAAAAAAGATATATTTTGGAAAAACAAAAAACAACTTAAGAGGTAGGTGACAATAGGCATACTTGCAGCAAGACTGCCTTCCCCAAACTCTTGAGTCATAAAACTTCTGTCTCAGAAACAGAAGGCTGGGGATGCCTAGAGGCACATCTGGTTCATCCCACCACCTTCTGCCCAGATTGTCCACAAAACCACTAGGCCAGCCTGTGGCCCCCTGAGCAGAGGCCAAGACAATGCCAACAGCTGGGGCTGAAGCTTGGCCCCCAAGTGCCCCCCACCGAGAGCAGAGCTGGGAGGGGGCTCTCCACTCAGCATGGATCCTACCTGTTCTCTCCTGTTGCCTGAAGCCTCAGGTGGGCTGGGATGGGAGAGGCATGAACTTAGTACAGACCGACTTGGTTCTGGGAGCCGTGACTTGACGCCACTGAATCATGATTTCCTCCTGGAAGGTCTGGTGCAGCCTTAGTCTTTGCGTGCGAATTTAGCATCTGCTCAGGGGCTAGAATCAGAGCTGTGGTTGGAAGCACCCAGCTCCGAATTGTCAAGCTGGTAGGAATTTTTGCTTGGTCACAAAGTCTAGTGTGCCGAGACTAATGCTCTTTATTTTCCATTTTTTTTTTTTTGCAACCTCTAAGTTTTTATTAACATGAGTTGTTAAGAACAAGCACCCAAACTAGTGTGGGGGTGAGGGTGGGAGAAGCAGGGAGGATAGGGCAAGGGGAAGAAATTCTGCTCGATTGGTCATAAAACTCCAGAATTAACTAGAGTTACCTTGGCTCTCAAGCTCTCGTTTCCACTGATGGTGGAAACCGTCAGCGTGCCAAGTCAGCCCAGCTCAGCACTTAAAGGTCATCCTTTTCAGGGCAAACGGCAGTTCTCCCTCATCCTCACCTCCTCCTTCTCTTCTCCTAGGGGTAAGCAAGGGCTGACCCCTGGGCCTGGCCTAAGGAAGGGGCCCACACGCCACCACTGGTACTTCCCACCACTGGTACTCGCTGACTTCTGCCCATCGGGTTATCCATCTCCGGCTGCATAGCAAACCGCTCCAAAACTTAAAACGAACACAATATTTATTTTTCCCATAAAAGCTGCAATTTGAGCAGGGCTTGGCAGGGACAGCTATCTCTGCTGCATTTGGCGTTAGCTGGGGTGGCTCGAAGGCTGGGCATTGGTACCTACATGTGGCCCCAGCCTGTGGTCTGGGCTTCCTCACAGTGTGGCAGCTGGGTTCTAAGAGTGAGGGAAGAGAAGAGAGGGGAAGGGTGTGCCAATTTGCTTTTCATGACCTGGTCCTTAGAAATCCTGTGGTATTGCTTGGTCACATTCCATTTGTCAAAGTGGTCACAGAGGCCTGCTGCACTTTAAGAGGAGGAGGGGAAGACTCCACCTTTTGATGGGGAAATGGCACATGCTAGGAGAGTATGTGGATTCACAAATGTTGTAGAGGCCAAGTTTCAAGACACAGCCTGCTACATCCTCTCTTCTCCATGCATTTGCTGCTGACCTTTTTAGAGCTGCCACCGTCTCTGGTTCATTCAGCCCACTCCGGTTCCCTTAGCACCACCCAGAGGCCTCTTGGTGTCCCAGCCGTGGGGATGGGGAACACTGACACAGCCTATTTCCTCATGCTGGAGAACGCCGTTGGCCTCCAGGCCTCCTGGGCCTTAGCTGCCCTGTGACTCTGGCACCATGTCGGATGCGAGTCTTCTCTGTGCAGTTGCAACCACCCCTGGTCCACTCTGCTCGAGCCCCAGCCTTCTGGTGCCCATTCCAGCCAGCAGGGAAGAGGAAACAACTCTCCTGAGGGCAGATTCCACATTAAGGACACTAATTGCAAATCCACCCCTTCATTCTTACCCACTATTGGCCAGAACCTTGTCACATGGCCGTGTCTAACTGGAAAATGTAGATCTTATTCTGACAAACTATGTAGTTTGGTGAAAAATTGGAAGGTTTTCGTTTTTTGTTTTTTGCTTTATTTTTATCAAGGGAGGAAAGAATTGGTTTTCAGGGAGAACTCCTTCCTTGACAAGAGGCAACATTTAATCTGAGAGCTTCAGGGTGAGTCAGAGTCAGTAATGCTAGAACGAGGGGAAGAGTATTTTAGGCAGATGGAACAGCAAAAACAAAGGCTCAGAGGCAGCAAAGAGCATGGCCTGTTCAAGGAACAGGCATGTCATTAACGAAGGATGTGACTTGTGGAAGTGATGGCAGGTAGACAAGAGGAGAGAGATGAGATGAAAGGAAAGGCGGGTTTTATTTATTATTTATAATTACCAGACCATGCGGGGCCATGTTGGCCAGAGTAAGGAGTTTGGAATTTATTCTAGAACATGCTTCCTAACAGACCGTTCAATGTCTACAATTCTCATAATTAGCTTTTTTTTTTTCTTGGTGCAAAAGTCCATTTAACACAAATATTTTTCGAGTGCTTACTCATGACAGGAAAACAGAAGGCATCGTGGGGAGGTAGGAATAGCTTGATAGTTGGAGTATTAGCATTTAGAAGGTACTGAGTTTGGTCAATTTATTAGCTGGGTATCCGTGGGCAAATTACTTCACTTCTCTGAACCTCAGATTCTTCGCCAGACAATGCTGTGAGTTTTAAACAAATGAACGCATAGAACGGTTCATGGTGAACTCTAAGGAGCCTTGCCTACGCTTGATATATTGTTCCAATATGAATGTAAGTTCTTCCCAGAGTACCAAAGGGCCCACCGGAGGGTGAGTAGGGGAGGGGAGAGTATGGCTCTAGAGAAGGACCCCACAGGGAGAGGGCTGGAGGGAGGGGCCCTGGTGGGGTCACTGAGCACTGGGCCCTGAGGGGTGGAGTCAAGGATGGGCACCAGGGGATACCAATGAGTCACACTGGCAGTAAGTGTCGGAGGCCAGAGCAGGCACTATTGATACCCATCTCTGCATCCCCTCAGCCAGCCTCTGGGTTCACCTGCAGCTGCAGTGAGCTGTTTCTGGAAAGCATACAGGGCTCCCCTCTCTTCTCTTTTCAGCCTGTGAACTTTCTTTGGCACGAAGGATCTTGCCGGAAGCATGCAACCTGGAGCTGCCATAGAGTTAGCATCCTGGGGGAAATTCTCAACCCAGCTACCCCAAGTTGGCTGTTTGGAAGGGGGGATGTGTTCCAAGGCGTGTCCCACATGGCGTCTCAGGGGGTCCCCAGTGGGATGGAGTGGCAGCCGCCCCCAGTGGTAACTCGCTCATCAACATCCCCTGAATGGGCTTCCCTCTCTGTCTCATTTCCCCACACCCTCACCACTCTTCCTGGGGTCACCTTCTAAATAAGCGACCTGCACCCAAATCCTCATCTCAGGCTCTGCTTTGCGGGGAACTTCAACCAACCCCCGTTCCCACCCGCCTTCCCTGATATCCAGGATGAAAGGGCTGAAACCTGGCTCCCCCAGCTCCCATCACAGTTATAGGCGGCCACGTGACCCACTGCCAGGTATTGGCTCAGAAGCCAGTCTTATGGAAGGTTTCTTGGAAAGCTTTCCCTTCTTTATAAAAGGAACAGATATTTTTGGTGCTGGCACACCTCCCCCGCCTTCCTGCCTTGACCATGAACACACTCTTAGAGCTGCAGCAGCCGTCTTGGGGCCAGAAGGAAAGGCCAAGAGAATCACAGAAACGCTGTCCTTGATGTATTAAGTCACCGAACTCACATCTGTAGCCATCGCGCTCTAGACTTCTTCTGTGCAGAAAATAATCCTCAGGTTGGTGGAGGATGTCGTTCACAGAGCGCTTGGTTACATGCCCCCTAATGCAGTCCCAACTGGTACACTTGCTCAGGGTGCCAAGGTCAGCGGCGGCTGCATCCTAGATTTCCAAGTCTTGGAGCCTGGGGGTCAGACCTCTCTGCGGTGGGCTGGCACCCGCTGGAGCAGCACAGCCACCCTTGCCCTGCCAACTCCCAGTCCTGTTCTTGCCCCTGTCTGAATTCCACGGCTTTGCCCAAGCAGGATAGGCAAGGCCCCTCCTGGGAAATCTCAGACTTAGAGGTCGAGGAAGGCAGGCGGCCTCGGAGACCGCAGGCAAGTCTTTGACCTGCTTCACTCATCTTCCAGCCTTTATTTCTCTCTCTCGCTTCAGATTTACAAAGAGAGCAAGCGCTGAAGGAAAAAGACAAGACTATCCAATGTTGAGGGCCAATTCCCTGATTCCCCTGACATCTCTTCTTCCCTTTCCGTCTCGTTTTGTCTTAGTAAGCCAGTCAGTGAAAACGAGGCTGATGAATTCTTTCGACTGAATTGCGTACAACTGTTAACTGGTACTTACTGAGAGCCTAGGTTGCTCTGGGCTAGGGAAAATACCAAGGGCACGGAAGGCATGGCCTGTCCTGTCCTAAAACAGGACACAGTCTAGTTGGGGAGGCACGTGGAAGCACCCAAGAGGGCCTACAGTTCAAGAGGCAGGCTAGCAGAGGGGTCAGGAGCATATGTTCTGGAAGAGGTGGTCTGCATCGAGCAAGGTACTTTACCCTGTCTGTGTCTCACTTTTTTTCTCCATAAAATGGAGAGAATAATTGTACCTAATCCTTGGGGTCATTGGTGCAGATTAAGTGACTCCGCCGTGAGGATAGTGATGATGATGAAAGTTATGTGCTCATCTGGCATCTCCACAGTGCCCGAGGCAGTGCTTTCCTCATCCTCAGCCACAGGAACACCTATTTATGAGTATCCAGTACACAGCAGGCACTGTGTTAGGTGCTGGAGGTACAGCGGCCAACTAGACAGATAACGTGTCTGCCCTCATGGTCTGGCAGGGACACGGACATGAAAGTCATTATAGCTGTGACAAATAAGGGCTCCAGGCAGAGGACCCAGCCCAGGTTCAGGCATTGGGTGGGCGGCTGATGCCCAGAGGGGGTAGATGTAAGTGGAGGCTGGAACAGACAGGGTCCAGATCTTGTGGGCCCAGAGGGTTAAGTGTAGGTGGACGATCAAGGTCAAATATCAGTGATTGAGTCCAAACTGGTGGGGAATTCTGGCACGTGGACACAGGGCAGGGTGTGTGAGAATCACACTCAGGCCTCCTCCTGACCTCTGCCTTGCTCCCTGCCCATCGGCCCTGTGGAGGGTTCCCGGGGCCCCCTTGGGAGCCAGGCAACGATCTCCTGCAGGCCGCAGTTCTGATCCAGCCGCGTAGGAAGATTAGCAATGGAAGATTAATTTCTCCTTGTCATTTCCCCAGGGGCCTTAAGCAATCTCGGGAGCAATTTTCCTCGCCTAGAACACCGCCCTAGGGAAGCTGGCGGGGATCGGCTGCGGTGTGGCGCCAGGTGAAGGACAGCCCTCGAGTCCAAGCTTCGGAGCTGGGTGGTGAGCCAGAGAGAAATGTGCCCGCTGAGCAGTCATCGCCGGCCTGTAATGGACGCTGAACAAAAGAGAGGCAGGCATAAGCATCGCTTTGCTGTGCGGGCTTTCCATTTGGCTAAGGAGCGTGAAGGACGCCGGAAACAGAGCTCTGGGACTTTCGGTGCAGGCGGCCGCTCGGAGCCGGGCAGTCTTTGTCTCCAACGAGATTTCTTTTCACAATCGCGGCTCTGCCTGGAGGGCGGGGTGCTGAATCCAAGGCCACAGTTTCTCCCTCCTGCTAAAGAGAAGGAAGAGGACAGGGATGTATTGTGCTGGAGCTGGGGACCCGAGCGCACTTCCACGGAGGAGTCTGAAGTCAGATCTTAGGAAGGACTTCCAGGCCAGAAGGATAGCCCTTACTCTGGATTTTGATTAGCAGCTTTTCAATGAAACCCAGAAAGCTGTTGTTTGGGATAAATTTGAAGACTCTTAGGCTGGAGGGTCTAAGAATGGTCAGAAGATTGGGACAGGGTACATCCCCCACAGGGTTGTGTTTCCCGGCTCCCAAATGGCTGTGCCTTTCAGCCACTCAGCTGCACCCCATGCTGTGCCATTCATTCACTGATTGTGTTTAAAATGGGGCTCCACCAGTGTGAAGCTGGGTGTGGTATTAACCTCTCAGACTCCATTGCCTCATCCCTAAAATGGGCTTGATAATGTCTTCCTCACAGGCGGAGGGACAACAGTGAGTTAATATATGTAAAACAGCCAGCATACATGGCCATGCATCGGATAGGGTGCCTTCAGCTGCAAGGAATTGAAGACCCCGCTAAAAGTGTCTTCACAAAAGGGGGCTATGTTTCAGAAGAGAACTCTTGAGGCAGGCTCATTCCCAGAGCTGGAGGGTCTAACATCTATCTCTCTGCTTCACTATCCTCGGCTTGTTTGGGGGTGACACGCCTCATGGTCTACAGACAACTAAAGCCGTTCCAGGCATCACATGTTCAGTTTAAAGAAATTGACGCCTCCTGCTCTAGTGGATTTTACTTCCGGTCCCATTGTCTAGTACAGAGTCATGTGACTGTGCTCCACCAATCTTTGGTAAGGGATATGAGACCATCATGGTTGGCTTAGATCAAGCATGATTCACCATCCCCACAGGACTGGGAGGGGGTCCTCTTCCCTGATCACCCTGGAGGGCAAACGCAAGAACAAAATTTGAGCTTGGCCATCGAGGAAGATGCAAAGAACTTGAGGGCACAGAAGGAGAGAACAGATCCTTGGGTAAGCAACCTGTAGTTTTGGCTACAGTTCCCTACCTATCTACCTACCTCCCTAGCTATTTACCTTTTTATTCTTGACTGTATGTCATATTTCCATGAGTAGAGAGAATATAACCCCTTGCTGGCAGGAACCTGTTGATTTCTCTATTTCCCAGCCCCGGGCACCTAGTAAGCCCTTTATACACATTTGTTATTGATGATGATGATGACATATATAAATGATTGCAAACATCATTAAACAGTAGAGTTTGTACACACTTCTATTTCTGAGAGCGGTAAGGGACTTTAGGAAACATAATATTTTCGCAGCAGTTCTTCAAGTGTTACTCTGAAATTCGTTATGAGATCAAGGAGGAGATACTACAGAGAAATAAAAGTATGTTGCTGTCTGGTGAGAGGAAGTCAGGAGAAAAAAATAACCAACACACATCTAAAGGAATATATATACACACACAGACTTCTTTTTTTTTTGTCCAACTTTCACTTCCTGCTTTACCAAAGCAATCGACCTTGAGAATCCCCCCACCCCCCCATAGTAAAGCTCTTTTTTTTTTTTTTTTTTTTACAGTTTGGTTAACCCAACAAATCAATAGTGGCACCCAGTGGCTAGAAGGGTTAATCAGGGAACAGCAATTACTTTTTGCATCTCAGTTTTATCAACCAGAGCTGCATTTAAAAATTAAACCACTGAGTCAGGCATCTGAAGAAATGTCAGGGCTTCAACTCTGGCAGCATTTTTTTCCCACGCCTCCTTTCCTCTTAGCAGCTCAGACTTTGCGGGCCCATCCTCCACCTGGGAGCCCAGAATTACGGCTGGAGGTGGGGTGGCGGGGAGGGTGGCAGGGAGGGGGAGAAGGGGGTGGTGAGAAAACCTCTGTCGCCTGGCAGGGCTATGGGGATTGTTAAAAGCTTGTTTATTCTACATCCTCTCTAGAACTGAGCGAGCAAGTGTAATTATGTGCATTGCTGGAGTTCCAGGTCTTTCCTCCAGAGGACATCTCCCCCCAAAGTTGCTGACGTCTGGTCCTTACGGGATTTCGGGAGGTAAGTGATCCAGAGGAAACCAAAACCTCTGCCAGTTAACAGGATAACCAATTAACCAAACCAGTGAGAGGGAACCCGGGAATGCCCGTATCTAGCTTTGGAGTTCCATCTTCATTCTTCCAGCAGTTAGCAGGGAGAACATGTGACATAGGCCAGGCTGGTAATTCCTTAGTCACTAGGCTTTGCAAGGTTCTAAGTCCTGTTTATTGAGCTACATGGACGGTGCCTCTGACTTAGAAGGGAAGGTAGGCCCAGGTTTCACACTGCCATAGGGAACGAATTATTTCCTGTTCCAAACAAGCTGAAAGATCCCCATGGCAGAGACCATTCATTGTTCCCAAATAGCTCTTTCCTCTGCTATTTATAAGTAATAGAATTTTAGCTGGGCACATTGCCTCCTGGAGAAAAAAAAAAAAGTTTTTTCCCCAGCTTCCTTTACAGCTAGGTGTGGCCATGTGACTAAGTTCTGGTCGATGGAATGTAAGTAGAAGTCTTGCATGCAACTTCTGGGAAGTGGGAAGTATCCTTAACAGGAGTGCTCTTTCTCTGTTCCTTCTAAAATTTGCTTGGAATCTAGTCTTGATGGCTGGAGCTCAGGCAGCCACCTTGGACTGTGAAGTGGCGTAGAATGGTCAAGTGTACCAAGATAGCAGAAACATAGATCCCTGAGTGCCATACCAGTTCTGGGCACATTATGTAAAGATTTTTTCCCCTAGCATTTTCCTTCTCAAAATCTGGTCTTGTTAGAAGTACACATTCTCAGGCCCTATCCCAGGCCTACTGAATCAGATACTCTGGAGATAGGGCCCAGCCATCTGTGTTTTAACAGGCCCATGGGTGATTCTGATGCACTTTATAATTTAAGAACTGTCCTAGACTATTATTTTCCTATTAAGGTATTTTCATTGATTTTCTCCCACAGTCTATTAAGAAAAAAAGTATTTAGAACTAGGACACCTAATACTCCTTTTGTCTGTCTTCTATTTTCCCCCACCTAATTTAAGAGGAGACATTATCGACATCAATAAGATTATGAAAAGATGTAAATTATGTATAGGTGAGAGCAGGACTCCTTAAAGCATAAAATTTAGGCCAAGCAAGAGCAAAACTGGTACCACAAGCTAAAAACATCCAAGGATAAGTAAGTTGAGTTCATGGAGGCCAGTGTGATAGCTAATTGTAGGTGTCAACTTGACTGGATCATGGGGGGCCCAGATATTTGGGCACACATTATTCTGGGTGTGTCTTTGAGAGTGTTTTTGGGTGAGATTACCATTTGAATTGGTAGACTGAGGAAAGCAGACTGCCATCCCTAATGTGGGTGGGCCTCATCCAATCAGTTGAAGGCCTGAATAGAACAAAAAGGCTGACCTTCCTGGGAGTGACGGGGAACTCGTCCTGTCTGACTGCCTTCCAGCTAGGACATCTGTTTTTTTTTTCCTGCCTTTCCTGAACCATCAGCTCTCCCTGGGTTTTGAACCTGAAGGCATTCAGACTGGAACTCCACCATCAGCTCTTCGGGGTCTCCAGCTTGCTGACTAAAGATCTTGGGATTTGTCAGTCTTTGTAATCATATGAGCCAATTCCTTAAAATAAACCTCTGTCTCTCTCCACACACACATACACACACATCGCATTGGTTCTGTTTCTCAGGAGAACCCTGGCTAATACAGACGGGGAGGCCATGTGGCAGAAAACAAAAACCCAGTGAGCCCTGACTTTGAATTCTGCTTCCATTGTTAGCTAGGTGTGAAGTTGCGTAACCTTTTGACTCTCACTTTCTTTATTCGTAAAGAGGGGCTAATCATACCTTCTTTCCCAAGACTTTGATGAGATTAAAGGAGATAATGTTTGTAAAACACCTAACATAGTGCTTGGCATATAGTTAAATGCTCAGTAACTGATAACAGTGATAAAGATGATGATGGTTATGATGGTAATGATGACAAGTTCTGATCCCTGGCGGGTGAATATGAGAAGAGACACACCCTGAATCTTCTAAGATACTTTCTAGGCTGGCATCTTTCGCAGAAGCCATGAGTGGGAGAGCCATGTCTGACCTACCGTCCTTGTCATTATCATGCATATATCATTATCCACATACAGAGATGATGGGAGGCGTGGTAGCCAGTCTCCAAGATGGCCCCAGTGAGCCACGCCTGGCATCCCTGACCTGGCGCAATCCCCTCCTACAACTGAATCAGGGTGCATCTACTCTGAATCTACTGTGACCTGTAGGCTCCTGCACATGTGCTGGCCTGTGACTTTTGAGGTTGGTTACAAAAGACATTGCAACTTGCTTTTCTTTAAGAATTCATTTCTCTTGAGATATAATTGACATATAACATTGTATAAGTTTAAGGTGTGCAACACGTTGGTTCTATACATTTATATATTGCAATAATGATTGCCATTGTAGCATTAGCTAACACCTCTATCACGTCCCATAATTATCGTCTCTTTTTGTGTGTGTATGGTGGGAACAATTAGGATCTAGTCTCTTAGCAGCTTTGAAATTTAGAATTGGTGTCTGTAATCACTATGCTGGCCACCACAGGTCTCGCCTTGCTCTCTTGTGTTGCTTGCTCTGGGGGAAGCCAGCCACCATGTTGTAAGGGCATTCAAGAAGCCTTGTGGAGAGGTCCACGTGGAAAGAAGCCAACTGGCCAGCACCACCTTGCCAGCCATGTGACCGAGTTACCATGCAATTGCATCTTCCAGGCCCTGACTTCAAGTCTTTTAGCTGAAGTCCCAGACATCGTGGACCAGAGACAAGCTATCCTCACTGTACCTTACCTGAATTCCCGACCCACAGACATCAAGACATGTAGTAAATTGTTAGAAATTGTCTTCACATGGCATTCTCCTTGTGTCTTCACATGCACTCCCCTTCCTCTCTGTGTGTCTGTCTCCAAATTTCCCTCTTTTTATAAGGATACCAGTCATATTTGACTAGGGCCCACCCCCCACCAGTATAACCTCATCTTAGCTAATCTCAGTTGCAATGACTCTAGTTCCAAATAAGGTCATATTCTGAGGTTCTGCGGGTTAGGACTTCAACATGTCTTTTTTTGAAAGGGACACAGTTTAACCTATAACAAAAGACTTCTTACTTGATGATTCAGATTCTAAAAGCAAGTGCCCCATCAGCCCACCTAAACAAGGCAGAATCTGCACGGCTTTCTCTTATCCAGCTTTGGAAGTCAGAGTTTAACTTCTGCGACTTAAAAAAATGGAAAGATATCCCATGCTCCTGGATTGGAAGAATCAGTATTGTTAAAATGGTCACGCTGCCCAAGGCAATCTACAGATTTAATGCAATCCCTATCAAATTACCGAGCACATATTTCACAGAACTGGAACAAATCATAATAAAATTTATATGGAACCACAAAAGACCCAGAATTGCCAAAGCATTACTGAAGAGAAAGAAAGAGGCTGGAGGAATAACTCTCCCAGACTTCAGACAATACTATAGAGCTACAGTCATCAAGACAGCATGGTATTGGTACAAAAACAGACATAAGGACTAATGGAACGGAATAGAGAGCCCAGAAATGAACCCACAAACTTTTGGTCAACTAATCTTTGACAAAGGAGGCAAGAATATACAATGGAATAAAGACAGTCTATTCAGTGAATGGTGCTGGGAAAACTGGACAGCAGCATGTAAATCAATGAAGCTAGAACACTCCCTTACACGACACACAAAAATAAACTCAAAATGGACCAAAGACGTAAACATAAGACAAAATACAATAAACCTCCTAGAAGAAAATATAGGCAAAATACTATCTGACATACATCTCAAAAATATTCTCCTAGGGCAGTCTACCCAAGCAACAGAAATAAAAGCAAGAATAAACAAATGGGACCTCATTAAACTTACAAGCTTCTGCACAGCAAAGGAAACCATAAGTAAAACAGAATTTAACTTCTGCTATTGGTTGAAATAGTCAGAAGCTTAACCATCAAGGGCAGGTGTCCTAGTCAGCTGGGGCCATAACAAAACACACAGACTGGGTGGCTTAAACAGCAGACATTTGTTTTCTGACCGTTCTGGAGGCTGGAAATCCCAGGTCAAGGTGCTGGCAGAGCTGATGTCTCCCGAGGCCTCTCTTCCTGGTTTATAGACGGCCGCCTTCTCACTGTGTCCTTGCATGGTCTTTCCTCTGAGTGTGCAGAAAGCTCTCCGCTTCTCTTCCTCTTCTTCTAAGGACACCAGTCCTGTAGGATTAGGGCCCCACCCTTATGACTTCTTTAACCTGAATTATCCTCCTAAAGGCCCTGTCTCTAAATAGTCACATTGACGGTTAGGGTTTCAACCTCTAAACTGGGGGGTGGGGGGGGCGGTGCACAATTCAGTCCAGAACAAAGTACTTCAGTAGAGAGTGTGTTTTTAGTCTATACTGTAGAAGAGGTGGGTTTACATTTGAAATACACCCGTGAAGGAAGCACACCTCAGGGATGGTTAGTTAGCATTTGAAAAACCTGAGTCAGAAATCCACACTCCAAAGACAGCTACCACCCGCACATCAGCTATCTAAATCTGTACTGAGGGTTCACCAATTCGCATTTTTTAACGAATAAGCGAGGTTCAAGACGGGGGGATTGGCTAGAAATATCGTACTGGCACCTCTGCTGCTGCCTGAATGGGGTCTGTGAGTCTGATGAGCCCGGGGCGGGGGGTGGGGAACCTGGGGGTGTGGCACCCCAGGCCACAGGCTTTGTTTACTCCTGTGGCCTGCCACCTAACAGGACATTGTGCCTGTTCTAACCGGAGGGTTAGTTGAATCCTGCCACTTAAAGATTGTCACTTGTATATTCAGCATACCTTTTAGCCAAGGTGCTTGTTGGTGTGCCTATGGGCAGAGACCCAGCACTTCACTGAGCGACAAGAGCAGATTGCGTAACCGGTTTTTGCGCCTGCTTGTGATAAATGTCTTCATGTGTGATTTCTGATTCAGTGGGTGGCTGGCTATGATTTTTTTTTTTTTTTAATGATTCTTAACAGAACATCTGGTAATGAGGTTGTGTGAGGGGACCAATAGCCTTTCATTTGCTCTAGACTGGGGCTCTTAACCTGAGGTTCAGGGATAGAATTCACAAAGTCCGTGAATTTGATGGGGGAGAAAAAATGACATATCCGTTTTCACTAGCCTCTAACTCAAATTTAGCATTTCCTTCAATGACGTACGTAGCAACAAATCTCAGTAGTATTAGCAGATATCTTAAAAGATCACATATGCTCATCAACACTCTGAAACGATGGTAGTTATTAGATCTGCCGCGGGATCTGGTTCCTTAACAATTTACTGAAGAAAGAGCTATGTCCATCTCTATATCACACATTTGTTTTAATAATTTGATCATGATTTCGACCTCGTTGGTTTCCTTTGTAATCCGATGTATTTATTTACGGTTAAGGACCTCTGTTCTGAAGGCTTCTGACGTTCACCAGATAGTCCCATTATACAACATACACTCAAGGCCAGGCTTGTCATTAAGATGGCAGTGATTGGAAACTCATGTTTCAAATCGTCTCTTGATATTTTCAATTTGGGGCCGACTCGAGCGCAGATCTGATTAGATGGTGGCTGTTGTTGCCTCATGATGTGGCTGACAAAGAGCTCATACCAGAAGAAACATCTGCTCTGCCTCCATCTTGTTCGGCTGCGCTTGTATTATTGGTATTATTTTAACACATGGTTTCTTTGCAGGAATCTTTTTAAGCCCTATGGCTCATTTGGGAGTTAAGTGAAAACTAGGTCATCTGATCAGTAAATCCACATTGCTAGGCACCTGTAAGCTGCAATGCGTCACAATATGCTGACAGTGGCGGAGGCAGTGGGGCTCCGGCTCTTCTCCTGAAGCCACGTGGGTGCCACCCGTGACTGAGATTCACGGTCGTACTTGCCAGGTGAAGGCACGCTCAAGTGGCAATCTGCCCGGCAAACGTAAAGGCTAGTCACATTGATTTTAATCTACAAATAAAAAAGAACTTAATCTTCATTAATATTTACATTATGACTTTCCGTATATTTTTTATCCTTAAAAAAAAAGAGAAATTAGAGTTGTCAGCGCACCCCAGTGGAGTGTCAAACACCACGACTCTGCAGCACCAAGCCTTTGGTATTAGCATTTTTTTGGCAGTCATATGACTCAATAAATTCATGTGGCATTTACCAAAGCCCCTAAGTCATATTCTTCCATACATTCATTTTGTTCATTGACCCCTTCAGTCAACAAGTACTTATTAAGTGCAGTTCCATGCCAGATTCTGCTAGATGCTCAGATTCAAAGATGAATAATCTATGTTTTCCACCCTCCCTTGGCCACAGTCCCAGGGGAGATGGGCAGTGTGACCAGTCCTGGGATGTGGGGACAAAGGTACCTAAGCAGATGGGTAGGGGGCAGGGGGGCACAGGGACTGGGTGGGGGTGCTGCTGGCCTGTGATGGACTCAGTCTGGAAGGGACTCCTGATCTGGATAGAGATGTGGTGGGGGTGGGGAAGATGGGGCAATAGGAGAGGGTCTGCCAGACTCCTGAAAGCAGCTCACGATGGGTGTTGGGGCAGTTGTTCATCTTGGCGGGTGGGAACATGGGTGAGTGACAGGCAGCAGGGCGGAGCCAAAACCTGGTCCGCGGGGTCTTGTCCTCCTTTTGAGACTTGATTATATCATGGAGTGATGGAATGGATTTTTTTGGGGCGGGGGAACCATAGGCAGAGGACTTGTTTATTTCAGTCCACTGAGATGTTTTCCCATCCCGATTAATCCCACATGTCATGCCACGAAAGTTGTAGAATGGGACTGATATCTAATGTGAACCACTAAAGGCGGCCCATTCCGCTGAAGAGAAATGTGTAAGGTCGTTAGCGACCTAGGTTCTGGGACTCTTTAGTCCACAGAAATTGATAAGAGGCCAGACGAGGAATTCTTGCAAGGTTTTATTGGGATTCGTGCTACAGCACGAGGGACTGAAAACAAGTAACAGGTTCCCTTGCTAACTCCCTGAGGCGGGGCGAACTGGTCCCTTAAATGGGGTGAGGGTAGGGCTGGGTCTGTGAGTTGGGCCAGAGGGGTGGCTTCGGTGGTCTGTCCACCCTCTTGGTGGTGCTGTGCGCGGGGATCATGCACTGTATGCTGCTTCTGTTCCTGGCACCTCAGAAGTGGCGGTTGGGTTTTGATCTTTTTTATCTTCTTTTTCCCAGTTGCCCCGACTGCACACGCCTGCAGTTATGTTTAGTCCCTTATAGTTTCTTTGTAGCTTCAGGAGAGGTTTGTCAGGTGCAAGCACTGTAGCAAAGGGTCCCAGGTCCCAGACAGTCTCAAGGTGACAGACACTTACCTGCACTGCAGCTCTGGGGCAGGGCTGGGGAGAGAACACTTGAACCACTTGTTCTCCATTTTGGTGTCATTTTGACTTTAAATAAACCACTGAGAGAGATACTACACAAGTGAAAAAAAAAATTCCTGGCCATAAAACATATCACACCTTACTCCGAGGTAATGGCAAAATACCTTCCTATAAAAAATGAAAAAGGAATCTGTGTCACCTAATTAAACCCCAGCAAGATCTTGTTCAATGAAACAATGAACATTGCCAATCACCAGTTTCCCTTCTACACATATAGCGCCTGGACCCAGACAGTTGGAATTTCACACCGGGGAGACGCTGAGATCATCCGATGATGGAGAGTTTGAACTTTGATGATTCTTTTTAGCATGATAAAATTGGCCTAGATATTTCTGCCTTCCCCAATATGCATGGGGATGTGGCCGTCAGTGGAGGAAGGCAGAGGCCGGAGTCAGGGCTTTTCATCTTTGTCTGGAAAATCGGAATTCAGGTCAGGCTATAGTCACTGAGCTGGAGTACCACCTTCTGGCTGCCTCCGATTTAAGAAGATTGCGGCAGCCCAACTTTTTCTCAAATTCGTAGATTTCTCACTGTGTCCAAACACCTCAAGTCCCTCTTTTCCGCTTATCAGGAGGCTTCTGAGCAGCTCCTGTCTAGGCTGGTGGCTCCTTATGCTTCAGGCTCAGCTGTCACCGTGGGGTTGCCTCCCTCATCATGGAAATTCCCTTTGACTCTGTCTTGGGTGGCATCCCCAGTTCCCTGGATTCCACATTTTCCCCTTTCTTGATATTTTCCAACATTCTGGTGGACCATCTCTTGTGGCTTCCTGAGATAGGATACGTGGGCAACAATTTTATGAGACCTTGCCTGTCAGAGTTTTTTCTATGCTCACACTTAACTGATAGTTTGGCTGGATATAGAATTCTAAGTTGGATCATTTTCCCTTAGATTTTTGCATGACATTTTTCTATTTTCTCACAAATTCCAGAGTTGCTGTTGAGAAGTCCAAAGACAGGAGGATTCTCAATCCTTTGTATATAATATATAGTTTCTCTTCAGAAGCTTTAAGGGCTTTTTTCCTCAGTATCCAGAAATTTAAGATGATATATATTTATGTGAGGCTATTTTCATCCAATATTTTAGGTACTTCTTTGGTCCTTTCAATCTATTAGCTCACATCCTTTCGGTATGGGAAATTTCCTTGAATTATTTCTTTGATGTTTTCTTCTCTGTCTCTCTGTTCTCTCTTTCTAAAGCTCCTTTTATTTGGACTTCTGGAGGAATCATTTAAAAAATTTCTGCTTCTCATCTTCTTTTCTCTATTTTTGGGAAAATGTTCCCAATTTTATATTCCAATCCTTCTACTAATTTTTTCATTTCTGCTGTCATATTTTAATTTTCCAATGGCTCAATTTTTATTCTCTAAAAGTTTTTTTTTATTCCCTGAATGCTTCTTTTTAATGCAATTAAAATAATGTCTTTTCTGGGACATTATTGATGGGGTGTGTGTATGTTCCTGTGTGCGAAATTTACATTTCTCAGTATAGTTTCCATTTCCTTCAGCTTGCTTCATCTGTTTGTTTTGACCTTGGTCATTTATGTTAGAGGTTTCCCTTAAATGCCTGCTGATCACCAGTTATGTGGACCCATTTACAGCAGGGCACTAAAAAGCTGCTGGAAATCCCTATGTGTGTGGGTGTGGCTTGCCAATTGCAGATTTCACTCTAGAGCAGCAGTTTTCAAAGTGGGGTCTCAGGACCAGAAGCAGCAGCATCACTTGGGAACTCCTAAAAAATGCATATTCTTAGGCTCCACTGGAGATTTACTTGATTTAAAACCCTGGCAGTTTGTAGCTCTGATGCAGGCTGAAGTTTGAGAACCACCTCTCTACGGTGATCTGGGTAAGCCTTTTTAAAAAATTATTGACGTATTTATTTACATTAAAATTTTACATCTAAGATGAAAGATACCACAAATAAATACAGTTAGAACACAAATAATGGGTAAAATACCTACCACCAGATAAAATCTTGGTCTTTTGATAATAGAACTTCATTTGTCACAGTCAGTGTGGTTCCTGATTCGCTTTAACTTACTTTTGTCCTTGGGTAAGCCTTTTGATTGGCAGATCTCTGACGTCAGTATTCAGTCTCCTTCCTAGAGGGCCCAAGCCTGAATATCAAGTTTCTGGGAGTTGAGTGGGCAGGAGAGCTTAGCTGGGGGTACAGTGTTCATAAAAAAACTTATATCTAATCTCCTTGTTTTCAACTGGGCATCCTACTTTCAACTATCCCTCATGTCTCTAACCAAAGACCCTTTTTATTTTTAATTTTTTTAATTGAAGTATAGTTGATTTACAGTGTTGTGTTAGTTTTTGGTGTACAGCAAAGTGATTCAGTTTCATATATATGTGTGTGTGTATATATATATATATATATTCTTTTTCAGATTCTTTTCCATTATAGGCTATTACAAGATATTGAATGTAGTTCCCTGTGCTCCACAGTAGGACCTTGTTGTTTATCTATTTTATGTGTGATAGTATGTATCTGTTAATCCCAAACTCCTAATTTATCCCTCCCTGCCACCGCCCTTTCCCGTTTGGTAACCATAATTTTGTTTCCTATGCAAAGACTCTTTAAAACCCTCTGCAGTTAATAAGCAAAAGTCCAGTCTTCTGTCTGGGAGGGGAGAGGGGGAGTGAAGAGACAGTCATGTAGGGTCGCAGAGCAGGGAAAGGCATCTGAATGTCTGACTGCTGCTTGCATGGACTTTCAGTCCATCCTCCTATTCTTAGTCTCAGGTCCACCTCCTCTTCCAGAAGCACCTGGCACTGCCATTTCTGAATCTTTGGAAGGGGGAGAGCTTCTGCGATGCAACTTGGGTAGCTCCTGAGCTTTCCCCACGGCCAGTTTGAGATTCAGCTTTCTCTGCCCTGCTGTTAGTCACCAAACAACCTTCTGCTTTCCAACTTCCCAGACTCTGGGCTGTTTTCTCCTTTCCTAGTCTCTTTATACTGGCAGGTGAATGCCTTTTGAAAATTCCACTACTCTCATCTTCATGAAGTTTGGGGACTGGAGCAGAGGAATGAACGCACGTGTTCCATCCCATATCTTTAACCAGGCATCCCATTTTTCTCTAAACGTGTTCCCTTTGGGGACGAGGAACTAGAAACCGTCAATGAGAGAACAGAGTTTCCAAAATTAGTCCCTGCTGCTGCTACTGTTATCCAGGTCAGGACTGGGGGCCTGGCTGTGTTTTGGCCTCTCTGGGCCCCCCGGGGTGATAGGGTAAGGGAAGCCAAGGCCTACTGTCATTCAGACAGAGTCACCTTCTGAAAAGATGGCTTCCATCCCTCGCTCAGGAGCCAACCATGGCTCCCCATTGTCTACAGTGTTTATCCCTCAAGTGGGGCATTTAAGGTTTGCCTTAACTGCTTGAATTCTCTTGCTGGCACACCTCTCTGCCCTCTACTCCCCTCCCCTCCCCTCCCCTCCCCTGGCCGCAGACACTGGCATTCCTGCCCTCTGCCTGTCCCCTTGCGCGGAGAAGGGCCTCTCTCTCCCCTTGGCCTGCACAGATCCCGCCACCCCTCCAAGTCCAGCTGAGGGGCCCCCACTCCCTTTAGGCAGCCTCTCTGGGGCTTCAGCTTCTTTCTGGCCTCACACACTTGTCATCAGCATCACACAAGTCAGCCCTGTGGTGTCAACTCCAAGAGGACACCTCCCCCTGGGCCCAGCGTCATGCTGGAGACGCTGGATGTTAAATACATATTTTTGATTGATTGGTAAGGACATACTGTGCTCATTTCTTATATTCTTTATTATTAATTGATATTAATATAGATTCTTTATTAACATATTAATACATGACACATAATACATAAATACATATTGTGAAGTGACAAGCACTGTCTTAGCTCAGTCCTCAATTTCTCTTTCTTTACGGCTTTTCTCTGTGCCATCTTGCCCCACAAGTCTTAAGAAAAAGTAAGAGGTTTTGGTTTAGTTGCTTCACGGTCTGTTTTTTATAACAGAATTTCTCCCAAGCTTTTCTCAAATACATTGCACAAACTGTGTTTTAACCATTTTTTTCAGAAATCAAAGTGGATCCACCAATAGTCCTAACCATCCTAAGGCATTAAATAGTTCTCATTTTTCCGTACTCCCTTTCAATCGCCTCCTAACCCAGTTTTTAGAAAATTGAGGTGAAATTCACATAACATAAAATTAACCATTTTTAAAGTGAACGATTCAGTGACGTTAAGTACATTCACAATGTTGTGCAACTGTCACCGGCATCCATCGCCAGAACATTTTCATCATCCGAAATGGAAACTCCGTGTCTATTAAACAACAATTCTCCATTCCCTCCTCCCCCCAGCCCCTGAAACCACCACTCTACTTTCTGTCTCTACGAATCTGACTATTCCAGGGACCTCGTATAAGTGGAATCATCCAGTATTTGTCCTTTTGAGACTGGCTAATTTCACTTGGCATAATGTCTTCAAGCTTCATCCCTCTTGTAGCGTGTGTCAGAATTTCCTTCCTTATTAAGGTCAAATAATATTCCATTGTGCGTATAGACCATATTTTGTTTATCCATTCATCCGTTGATGGCCACTTGGGTTGTTTCCATCTTTCAGCCATTGTGAATCATGCTGCCATGATCATGGGTGTATCACATCTATTTGAGTCAGTCCCTGTTCCTAATCTGCTTTTAACAGAGTTGTGACAGGACCTCAGGCACAGTTTGGAGTTCTACTGTTTTCTTTAATGTTACATCATACCTGCCTTTTTTCCATGTTACCACGCGGTCTTTATAACCATCCTTCTCAATAGCTGTATCATAGACTGTCTCAGTAAGATTTTTGTCTAGATTTTCACAAAGAAATGCAGTGCCAGTTTAGACAAGTTCTCACAAGCCTTCCCATCCTGCGTCTTTTGAAGGTTGAAGCATGATGCATTTGGAAAATTCTCCTGGGAGAAGCAGTTTTCAGCCTGTAGCACAGATACCCCTGGCCTCGCCTCCTCTGACCTCTCATCCCCAGCCCCATCAAAGCTGCAGGAAACAAAAGGAGACAACCATGTCCTGCAAACAGATAACAACAAGCTGAAAGACAAAGACAGGAGTTTCTCTGAAGTTCTATACTGAAAATAGGAGAGGGAAAAAGGAGAGGAGAGGAAGCTTGAAGCAAAGCAGAAGTGCATTCTGGGGAGTCTGCATTCAGCCTCAGAGCGCAGCTGTGAGTCGAGCCCCAGCGCGAGCCAGGTACCAGGTCCTCGCTGCCTCTGCCTCCACCAGTATCCTTCGTGAGCATCCTTTGGTAACCCCCACAATGCACCAGAACACCACTGTCCTATACTTGCCTTGGCTTGTGTCAAACGCTACAAGCATTGCTCCTGCTCCTTCAGAGCAGGGAGCAACAGAAGCAGAAAAGAGCTTTCGAGGACCCAGGGACCCACTGCCGACAGCCCTGGGTACCTGGTAGGGAAAGAAAATGTTTTGTTTGGCTTTGTTTTGTTCACAGAGCCCCCTTTCCCAGCCCCATTCACCTTAACAGCATCACTTGAAGCAACAAAGCAGCTTAATCATGCTGCCTTTTAAAACTTTGAACTAGGCAGGCTGGATTCCTTGTGTTAAAAATCCTTTCCCTCCTTTTAAGAGCTGAAAGAAGCTTCCCTGCTCAGCCTGGTTTTAAAACCCTCACACCGAGCATGGAAAATTCTATAAATACCAAATGCAAACCTGGAGTTTAACCTTTAATTAGTCTAGCCTCTGGCTCAACCTCCCGATTCCACCAACTTCTTTCTGTAGGCCTTCTTTAAAACTCTGTCTGGAGATTGATCAACGTGAATAATAAAAAAAAAAAAAATCTCCTTGGGAAGACTTTCAGAGTCGCCGGAAAATGAATAGGAATCGTAAAAGTGGGTGTGTGATCTTCGGAGAACCGCTCCTCTGGCACCTGTTTTTCTACATTGATGCCAGAGGTTTGCATCACTTTGATTGTCTGAAATCACTGCATAACCCCCAAAACAGGTGAAGCCTGTATCTTAACCTGGCTCCATTTTCTCCCAGGCGGTCTCCTGGATGCGTTTGCTCTGAAGACCTCTGTTCTGCTCATCTACTGCTGCTTAATAAACCATCCCCCAAATCAGTGGCTTGAAACAACAACAGTTATTTATTTTGCTCACAAATCTTCCGTCTGGGCCAGGCCGGTGGGAACAGCTTGTCTCTGTTCCACACAGGGTCCTCTGGGGTGGCTCGAAGGATGGGGGGTGACTTGACGGCTGGGAGCTGGAATCACCCGAAGACCCACGTGATCACACATCTAGCATTGATGCTGGCTGCCGCTGGGACCTCAGCTGGGGTTGTTGACTGTGGCCTCTCCACGTGGCCTCTTGGCTTCCTCACAGCGTGGTGGTGGGGCTCTAAGGCTGGGCGTCCTGAGGGAACAAGGTCGAAGGGCATGGGATTTTTAGGACCGTGTCTTGGAAGTCACCGAGCTTTACTTCCGCTCGATTCCTTGGCTTGCAGACGGCTGCCTTCTCAGTGTGTCCTCACATGGTCTCCCCTTGTGCTCACATCCCTGGGGTCTCTTCCTCTTATAAGGACACCAGTCCTAGTGGGTTAGGGCCCCACCCTTCTGACCTCACTTAACCTTACTTATCTCTTTCAAGGCCTTGTCTCTAAATACCGTCATATTGGGGGTGAGGGCTTCAATGTATGAATTTGGGGGTAGGGAGGACACAGTTCAGTCCCTCTTTGGAAGATACAATCTGCCATAGGCCCTTAGCTATGTTTTCCTCTCTCTCTGAGTCTCTTAAGCTGAAATCATCCCTCTCAAAAGGACAGTGTCAAGCTTGACCTGCAGGCGAGGTTTGGAAGGTGTTGCCCCATAAAGGTCTTTCCCTCTGTGAGCCCAGGCTACCTACCAGGCCTGGGGCACGACATATTTGAGGACTAGCCGTGTAATCGTCACCTCTAAACCAGCTGTGCAGAAGAGCGACGGCGGACCCTGTGGCTGTCAGTTCACATCTTGTGGTGGTTTTGTGTTGTGTCACCTCAGCTAAGCTGGAGCATTTCCTAGAATTCTCTTCCTTTTACGGTTCCTGATTAGAGTTGGTCAGAAGAGAAATATGCACATTTGGAAGGTGGTGGAGAAGCAGCTGCTGCTCCTCGCTGGTCATCATGGTTAGATGTGGAGAAAGACAGAAGGCGGCAGAAGGTGCCGGCTCACCCTTGTTCTCTCCTGCTCCACTGGCCCTGCTGAGCCACAGCCTTGCCAAGCCCACCACCAGACGTAGAGACACATCACCTGTGGGTGGCTCCCCCAGTTCCCCCTCGTGGCCCCACTTTGGCAGAGGCAGGAAGGTTGGCTAGTGGCTTCTCTCTGTCCCTCCAGCGTCACCTTCAGACCCTTCCTTTCCCCGACTCTCCCACATTTGGGTCAGCTCTTGTTCCGTTATGAAGCCCTTCCCCCAGCATCCTCATTATGGTGTGTGTCCCCGCTCCAGCCCCGACTGGCACAACCTCCTCGTTCTTTCTTTCCCGAGTCTTCACAGTAATGCCCAGGCTCCGGCGGCCTCCCATGAATTTGATGAGAATTCTTCAGAATGGAGACATCAGGGCCACCCAGTGCCCTACCCTCCCCCGGGGACCCACACAGTCGCCTTGTACTCACAAACCTGGGGTTCTATGCTCAAAGGAGGATAAAATGGGGACCTCCCCTCCTTGAGGCCTGGCCTGTGTCCTTGAGATAGGGCACACACATGCAGAACGCTAAGTGACCAGACCAAATGGGGTCCACATCGTAGGGGAGACAGAAGCGATGTAGCTCAGGGGTTCACGAGAGGAAGATCTTTTCTGAAGTGGAGGGAGTGGTCAGGATGACTTAACACTGTCGGTTAAGCAGAGTCGGGCATAAACTCTGGCCGCCCAGTGACTGTGCCCGGAATGAGATTCTGGTTGGGAGTAGGGGCGTCTCCTTGTTTCCCCGCCCTTAATGCCATCATTGTTGGAGCTGGGACAGGGCAGCGGAGCTGGGCCCTTTCAGGACTTCGAGAAGCTGGGAGGAGCCTTTGGGCCTGAAGCAGGGCCTCTCTGGGCATCCTCTCTGCCGCACGGCACCTCAGCTCCCCGCTCTGGAAGGTTCTTCTTAGGCCCGGCGCCGAAATGTGTCCTCACTTTTTCCGTGACATCAGTTTCTCCTGCAGGCTTTAGAAACAGGGTGAACACAGCCCAACACTGGAGAGCCTGTGGGTTCTGAACACTGCGCTTCGAGGGGATGGGTCTTTCCTGTGGTCAACTGCAGCACCCTAATAATTCCTCAACATTAAAAACAATGAACTCGAGGGGGCAGGGGGAGGGTTTAGCTCAGTGGCAGAGCGCATGCTTAGCATGCATGAGGTCCTGGGTTCAATCCCCAGTACCTCCATTAAAAAATGAATAATAAATAAACCTAATTACACTCCCTCCAAAGAAATCAAAACAAAGTTAAAAAAAAAAAACCAATGAACTCAGCCAACAAGTTAATAAATCAGTTTAATGTGCTGAGCTCAGTTTCCAGTGACTTTCAAGTCGCCTCAACCTGAGTAGTGAAATATTTTTAACCCATTTCTCATCTATTTATTTACTTACAAATCGCATTCATGTGCTAATGTTTTTCTGCTAAGAGCATAAGGCCCTATGTATATGTGGGTGAGGCCCGTTATTAACAAAAGAAGTTGAAAATCCACATCTCAAATTATCTGCTGAAGTTTGAAGTTTCTAAAACGTACTCCTTGTGGAATCTGATTGAGAGCGAGCATGGTGTTTCCCCCTCCTGGGGCCGGCGAGCTCTCAAATCAGGAGCGCTGTGAGTGGCACCAGTGCCTTCCCAGCTTCTGCTTGCTTTCACAGTATTATCTCCAAGCCACGGTTTCTTTAGAGGAGCCGTTTCAAGCCCCTTGCCCATTTCGTGATGATTAGCTTAGTTAGAGCGAGATAATATAATCTGGAATTCCACTCGACACAACACCCATAACCGGCCGTTTACTGAAGTGAAAAATCCGGCGAGGCGGCTGCCATCTGAGTTAGGGGACTGCCACTCTTGCCTCAGCATCCCTTGCCTGTGACACTGGATGGCAGCGAGCAGTGACCTCGCGGTCAGTCTGCCTGTTGCATATGGGTCCCTGTAACGTTACAGTCAACTTTTGCTGCCATTTTGCTGCAGAATGAACACTCCAAAACTCAGCGGCTTACAACAGTGGGCGTTTATGGTTCTGTCCTGCTCGTATTCCTGCGGGGCTCTGGGGGTTTCATGGATCTTGGCTGGGTTGGGCTCTTTCAGGATGCAGGTTGGCCAGGCTTACTTCCAGGTTGCAGGTTTTGTGCAGGTCTGGAGCCCAGGCTGATGCGACTGCCGCCACCCAAGACCTGTTCTCAGTGATGGCAGAAGCTCAAGAGGGCGAACAACCCAGCACAGAGTCCTTCTCACAAGCCATGTCCACTCATACTCCTTCGGTCCAGCCCAACTTGATCGGCGTCGGAGGAGTATATCCCCCTCACAGTGGGAGGCGTCGCAAAGTGACAGGACAAACGGTATTAATTCTGTTCCAAGCGGGCGATGAAGTAGGATGAATTAGCCAAACCACCACAGTGATATAAACAGAAGTTCTCAAGTTCTGGTATCTTCTTTCTATCTGTGTCATTTTGCTCAGGCTGCTATAATGAGGTACCATAGATAGAGTAGCTTAAATGACAGAAATTTCTTGTCTCACTGTTCTAAAGGCTGGAAGTCCAAGATCAAGGTGCCGGCAGGGTTGGTTCCTCCTGTGGGTGTGAGGGTAGGATGTTCCAGGCCTTTTTCCTTGGCTTGTCTTTCTCCTGTATCCCTTCACCTCATCTTCCCTCTATGTGGGTCTGTGCCCAAGTTTTCCTTTTTTAAAATGACACTAGTCATATTGTGATTACCCTCTGTAGAGATTCCATCTCCAAATAAAGTCACAGTCTGAGGTCCTGGGGGTTAGAACTTCCATGCATGAATTTTGGGGGGACATAATTCAACCCATTGACACTACCCCTAAAAGGATTGTCTTGTGTAACACTGAGGGTGTGTGTCCCCCCCACTTTGGAGACTTCCTGGCATAGAGACGAATGGAGAAAGTTCTCTTGCACCCGGCCCTGTGTGGAGCAGGGGACCGAGGCTCCAGACTTTAAGACCCTGCCCACAGTCCCACGACCATCAGGAGAAGCCCTGACCTCTTTGGCCACACCATCCCCAAGCCTTAGGGTTAAGTTCATCAACACATGTGACACCCACTTTGCTGGGGGGAAAAAAAATCTATCCCATTGTCTATAAGGCGTCATGGAGGCAAGCCTGTGTGTCAGCCTTACCATCTGTGAAATGAGTACTTCACTTCCCTTAAATGGGGTGTCGGGAGGTTTCATGTTTGCCAGAAGAGCCCTAGAGGAGAGGGCGGAATGAACCAGACTGGTGATTCTATAGAACAATTCTACTTTTCTTACTCACGCCCAGAAAGGGGTCTGGGACAAATGATGGAGCTCACACCAGACTGCGTTCCAATGAACGGGGCGGAGCAGACCGGCATGTACGCACGCAGTAAATATCTTTAACACTTTCTAGGAGCTCGCGACGAGGCAATTCTCTTAGCAGACTTCCCCGGAACGCGGGGCTGATTCATTCCTGAGTGATGGGGCCCACATGTGCTCCCTGCTGCTGCAGAAACAAGTGTCGTTTCTGCCCTGTCAGCGTTTTCCGTCCTGGCATAAATTAGGTACACTGTAGCCATTTCATTAAGAAATGATGTCTCTGATGTGACGTGTCGGGTTTCCAGAGGTGGAACAGAAAGGCCTGCCTGTGGCTGGGGACAGCCACTTCCTCTAAATACAATGACCGCTCCTGTGACACCTGGCCATTAGGGAGAGGCGGGGGTGGGACAGGCAGCCCCAGGAGACAGGCCACCGCAGACGACAACGCAGTCTGTAGCCGAATGATCAACGGCTTCCTTTCTTCCTCCCCACCCCCATGCCTGGTGTTGGAATATTCCAGACATCTGGAATTATGACTGGTTAACTGCAGTCAAACACAGATTTCTTTTTGTGGAAATATTCTGATCTAAGACCCAGGAGGGCAGGGATATTGGGTAATTGCCATCCGTGCAATAAACATATTATAGAAGTTTATAAACTTGGCCTATCTCTTGGCTGCTTTAGGCTTCTGGTGTGCCTGGGATGGCTTTGATTTTGAAATCACTTAGACGATAGGCAGACTTTTCCTCTCCTAGCATTTGCAGTGCAATCTGATAAACACATCTGTGGTAAGTCCTGCTTGGGGTAGTTTGGGGCGGACCAAAGGATAGAGTAATTTTTACGAAATAAATACATACATAAAAAAAGCATGCTTGTGACTCAACGGGAGTTGGGAAGAATGGAAAATATCACAAGATATTCTGTGCACACGATATCTAATCTCCCTTTTAGACAGAAGAAATTCCAATAAGCCTCTGCCATTAAAACTTTGATAATCAGAAACTTCGTCTTAATCAGCGCTTGCCGTAAACTCCGTGGGCTCCACTGACTTGTGTATTTAACATTCTTGATATTCTACGCTCTTCCAATTATCCAAATTTTTTCTTAAACTCAATTTCCCAGGGCCTCGTGGCGTTCAGCTAATCAAGCTTTCACTTTTTTAAAAAAGTGTTTGTCTCTATACACACTGAGTATGTAGACACACAGGCACCAGATCTAGGAAGATGTCAGGGTGCTTTAAAGGTGGTCAAAAGCATCCCCGTGGTGCGGTTCTTTGCTGATGAAGGGACAGCTCTGGTCCTGCTCACATCCATGTCCTGTGTGAACCTTTCCCTGCCTCCTCCCGCTGCCACCCACCCTTCCCAGGACGCTAGTTCTGACCAGAAGTCCTAGAAAGGCAGAGGGCGTGTTCTGTGGACGGATATTTCCCCCGCTGCCGGCTTCCCTCTACCCCCTCCCTAGTGGCTCAGAAAGATTAGCGTTCAGGAATGCGGTTAGCACACCCTGCGCTCATAACTCAACCCCGTACATCACAGCACACAATCACAGGAAATGCCGCCTGTCACTACGACGTGCACGCTCACGCGTCCGTCCTCACACACGCCACACGTGGCAGCGTGCACATACACACGGTATCCCCAGCCCCACGTTTCGGCGCATCCTCCGCTCTGCCCCCACCACGCCCTGCACGTGCCTGCAGACACTAGGGCCCCAGCGGTTAGGGGAGAGGATCCACTTTTTTTTTTTTTTTTTTTTTTTTTTTTAAATTTCAATCGCTGTGGCTACTTAGCTTCCCATTCTAGGTTTGGTCCACAAGGGTCAAGAATTGTTGAGAAAGTCGATCTTGGCTCCATTCCAAGCACCGGAAGGGTTGGGTTCAGAGACTGTGTTATTTCAGTTGTGGGAGGGGAAGCCCCGCTATTTGCCTGCCTGGGATCCGGCACGATTTCATCCCGCAGCCCGGCCGATCCAGACCAAATGTCCACTCAACGTCTTCTGCGCATGCCCACCAAGTCCCACTGCCCTTTGAACCAAGCTCTTTTCTGCCACTGGAATGTTCCCCCCCCCCCCCTTCTCTGCCTATTGAAATCTTCCCCTTTCCTCAATGCCTTGCGGGAGCCCCACCTCCCCTGAAGAGGCCAGCTGGAAATGATCTCTCTCATTTCAACTCTTAAAGGCTTTATTTTCTATAGCACTCATTGGTCCCAAAGTAAACACTGCCATTGGGTGTTTGGGGGGTTTTTTGTGCATGCGAGAGCAGGGACTTTGTTTTGTACTTCTCTGCCTGCCGATGCAGCCTAAATATGATGACTCGCACATAATAGGCACTCAACAAATGTTTGTGGCTGATGATGAGACCAACAGCTACCATTAATCGAGCATGTAGTGTGAGCCAGGCACTTTATCTCCAGGATTCTATTTAATCTTTTGGGTTTTGATAAAAGATATTTTATATATACAACACTTTAATACATTCTCTTTCCAAAAAATTAAAATTTAATACATGGAGTAAGAAGTGGAAGCCTTTCCCATCCCACTCTCTACCCCCCTTTATCGCACCCCCTTATCTCCCTAGAGATAATCAACCTTAATAGTTTAGTCTATCTGACCTTTGTCTAATATTTATATATATGCGTAAGATACACATATACAGTTTTAAATATATATACATGGAATTATACCAGATGTACAGTAACTCAGTGTAAATGTCACAAACTTTTTTTTTTTTGCATATGAAAATTTATTACTCTCGTGCTTTCACCATCAAAACTTATGCTCTTGGCTACTTTGACCACCTTAAAGCGGACTCCAGGAATGTCACCAACAGCATGACCTTTACGACCAAATCCAACAACCAGAACTTCATCATTTTCCTCAATAAAATTCAAACAACCATCATTGGGTACAAAGGCTGTGATTTTTTTTTTTTTTTTTTTTTTTTTTTTTGCCATTCTTGATTAGCTGAACCCTGAAACACTTCCTGATGGCAGAATTTGGCTGTTTGGCTTCAAACCCTACTTTTCTGAGCACAATTCCCTTTGCATGAGAAGCGCCTCCAAAAGGGTTGGCCTTCAGGGCTGTGCCCAAGTGGGCTTTCTTGTACTGTTTATCATGGCACTTCTGGTCTCGTCAGTGGCTGCGGAGCTTCCTGGCAGTTCGAAGACCGCGACACTTGCCCATCCTGCCGGCGCCACAGGCCTGAGCAAAAGAGAGAAGCAGCCCAGGAAGCCACAAAATCTTAAAAGGTGTATTATTTCTATTTTTGAATTGAAAACAATTGAGACTCAGAGCGGTTAATGAACTTTTCCAAGGTCACACAGGTAGAAAGTGGACGAATCAGGATTTGAACCTGGCCTCTGCTCTTTCGATCTGAATAACTGTGGGGTTTCAGAATTGCCTCTGGATCACCTGTGTTGGAACACCTGGGGGACTTGTTAAATGTACAGATTTCCACCTGGCCCTCAGCCCTGGGTTCTTATCCAATAAATTCAGAATGAGGCTCTGGATTCTGTAGTGCAACAATGACCCACAGGTGATTCTGATGTGTGGTCTGAAGGCACACTAGTCTGAAGGCACCTGGGGTGGTCTTCTGTCTTCTAGCACCGTCTACTCCAGCTCGACAGCCAGCCAGGGGCCGTGGAGTGGTGGTATAGCCCTCCCGAGCCAGGCTACCTAGGTTCAAATCCTGGCTCTGCTACTTCCAACTGTTAACTTGGGCAACTTAATTAACCTCTCTGGGCCTCAGTCTCCTCATCTGTAAAATGGGGCTGGTCAATAATAACGCCTCCCTCCTATGGTTGTTGTGAGGATTAAATGAAGGTAAGAGACATAAAGCGCTTACAGTGGCACCTGGCAGAGTAACATCTGTATAGTTTGCCACTCTTGTCAAAACCAAACTATTCTGGAAGCTTTCCAGGGAGCCCCTTTGGTCTCAGGCTACTGTTTGACAGCAGGATTACAAGGTCTGTTTTCTAGCCTCTTATCAGAGTCGGCATGGGGTGGATGATGCGGTGTGGCAGGGGTGTATGATAAAGGAAAGAGGGAACTGTGGTGCACTGCGGAGCTGAAAAATGCAGTCACCTGGGAGCCAGGAACAGTGGGAAGTTCCCATATAAAACCCAGTGTCAGGACCTCCCGCTGGAGACACGCATTTGCCTCTTCTTTCTGCACACGCGAGAGGTCAGGTGCCCCTAACATGAACAAAATAACATTAGTTAGCGCTGCTTGCTCAGGATAATGAAGGCTGGAAACTTGGGAAATATGGAAGAATTTTAAACCTGTTTATGTCATTGCATTGTAAGTTTGGAGGGGCAAGAAGACTCTGGAAATTCACACAGGCCACTGACATGGACCCTCCCTGGTCTGTTACAGAAACAAAATGGCCGCTGGGAATGGCTGTCCCGCCCACTGCCTTTTTGGTCAAGCACTTTCTTGACAAATATCTATTGACATCAGAACCTTGTGTTTCTCTCTGCAATGCAG
Organism: Camelus bactrianus; assembly: GCF_048773025.1. Lineage (NCBI taxonomy): Eukaryota > Metazoa > Chordata > Mammalia > Artiodactyla > Camelidae > Camelus > Camelus bactrianus. The sequence goes on from NC_133575.1 coordinate 31,544,908, forward strand.
TTCCCTGAATACTATCTTTCCAGAAACTGGTAGGCAGGTGATACTGCTGTAATGGTGGGCGTTGGGTTTTTTTTTTTTAAATTACAGTTTGACTGCACATACACATTAGAGTGCACATAAATACATGTATACAGTACACTGCACATTTTTTTCAGTTTACATATATGTACTAATTATTATTTCTAAGAACACATTAGATCTTTAGCTTTTTAAACTTACATAGTTATCAAAGGAATAAAGCCAACCACAAAATAAGAATCAACAGAATGCGGTAATCCAGTCATAAAGGACAGTCAAATGTGCTTATACATAGTCAAGAAATCAAAATAACAATTAGTTCATTTGTGTCCTTATTATTGTTATAATTTTTTTCTATTCTTCATGTAAATGATGTCATATGGCATTTTCCTCTTTCTGGCTCACTTCACTTAGAATGACAATTGCTAGGTCCATCCATGTTGCTGCAAATGGCATTATTTTATTCTTCTTTATGGCTGAGTAGTGTTCCATTGTATATATACCACAGCTTCTTTATCCAGTCATCTGTTGATGGACATTTGGGCTGTTTCCATGTCTTGGCTGTTGTAAATAGTGCTGCTGTCAACGTTGGCATGCATGTGTCTTTTTGAATTTTGTTTTTCTCCAGATATATGGTGGGCATTTGGTTTTTAACTCCCTTCCTTAGTTCTCTGAATGAAGCCATGTGAGGTGTGGCCTGTTCCTTCCCTTTAGAGGTCAGGGCTGGAGGAAGCCTGGAAAGGGGACGTCAGATGCAATTAAGGATGCTTTGATTCTCTGTAAAAATTACTTATGATTTCAATACAAAATATGATACACAAATTAGGGCAAAAGGTAAAGAAACACAAAGACCTAGGGGCAAATCTAGCAACTTTCTGCATATATTTTAAGTCGCAAATAGGTGCTTAGTCATCTTCTAATTTTTCTTCTTTGGCTGCAAGAAGAAACCTTAATTAACTGCCAACTATGTTTCACTGAATTTTGAAAAATGTCAGGCCTGGATAAATCTTCCCAGCCTGCTCCTAAGTGGATGTGTCCATCTGGATGGTCTAATATTCACTCAATTAACCACTCAATTATATATAAAATATATAATAGATTTTCTTTTTTAGAGCAGTTTTAGGTTTACAGGAAAACTGGGCAGATGTTCCCATATACAACCCCCAGTTTCCCCTATTATTAATATCTTGCATTAGAATATTGGTTCAATATTGAGGAATCAATATTGATACATTATTATTAACCAATCTCCGTGGTTTACATTAGGGTGTACTCTCTGTTGTATACATTGTATGGATTTTGACAAATGCACGATATCATGTATCCACCATGACAGTATCATACAGAATAGTTTCACAGCCCTAAGCATCCCCTGTGCTCCATCTCGTCATCCCTCCTTCTCCCCCCAGCCCTGGAAATCACTGATCTTTTTACTGTCTCCATAGTTTTGTCTCTTCCAGAGTATCAAGTAGTTGGACTCATCCAGCAGGTAGCCTTTTCAGATTGGCGTCTTTCACTTGGTCATCGGCATTTCTGGTTCCTCCATGTCTTCTCGCCGCTTGCAAGCTCATTTCTCTTTAGCACTGAACTATATTCCGTTGTCTGATGTACTGCCCCTTCCTATACGCTAGACACTGATGGGAGAGCTGAAGAGATCCAAGGGGGGCTAAGAATCAGTCTTTACCTTTGAGGGCAACTTCTAGTCTAGTTGGGGACGGAAGACATATACCCATGCAAAGTCAGCTCATGATATTAAACAGTAAGTCAGACATGCTGAAAGTCACATGTGGAATGAATAACTGCTGTAGCAGTTAGGGGAAGAGTTCGTGGAAGGTTCCACAGAGGAGGTGCAATGGGCTGAGGGTGGGGAGAGACAGAGAGGATGGAGATTCAAAGAACGCTGTGCGCGTCTTAGCTTTTAACCCTGTGTCCTTTCACCCAGGCTGTAGACAGAGAGAAAGGAAATGATGTGTCCATGGTGTATCCAACCTCCCTGGCCCAGGACCATCCCCACCTGGGCAGGCTCTCTGGCAATTAGCTCACAGGTGGCCGAGCTCAGTTCCTCTCTCAACAGGTGCAAAACTGCGACAAAGGAACTGATGTCTTTATTAAATTCCATCTCCAGGCAGCAAAGCCTCTCAAATCCTGAGCTAAATTTTTTGTGTGTGTGGAGTATAAAGTTTACTTTAGAAGAGATCCTTTTGTATACTGTTGTGTGTGTGCATGTGTGTGGTGAGATAGGTTTTCAGATACCAGGAAATTTTTATTTTTTTGTTGCAGTATAGTTGATTGACAATGTTGTGTCAGTTTCAGGTGTACAGTAAATTGATTGATTCAGGTACACATATACATATATATCTTCTTTCTCAGATTATTTTCCATCATAGGTTATTACAAGATATTGAATATAGTTCCCCGTGGTATATAGTAGGTCCTTGTTGTTAATCTATTTTATATATAGTAGCGTGTATCTGTTACTCCCAAACTCCTAATTTATCTCTCCCTCCCCCCAGGAAATCTTTATTCTAGTCCTTATCCTTTTTCTGCATTAAAAAAATACGGAACACGCTCCATGAATTTGCCTGCCATCCTTGTGCAGGGGCCACGCTAATCTTCTCTGTATGGTTCCAATTGTATATGTGTTGCGGTAGCAAGCACTGGACTCTTTTTTTTTTTTACTGTGGTAAAATACACATAACAAAATTGACCATCTGAACCATTTTGAAGTGTATGACTCAGTGGAATTAAAGACATATACAAAAAAAAAAAGACATATGCATTGTTGTGCAAGACATGATTGACTCACCACCATCCATTACCAGAAATTTTTCATCTTCCCAACTGAAACTCTGCACCCATTCAACACTGACTCCTCCTTTCTTCCTGGCAACCACCAGCCTACGCTCTGTCTCTATGAATCTGATCACCCTAGGGGCCTCATATAAGTGGAATCAGACAACATTTGTCCTTTTGCATCTGGCTACTGTTTTCCACAATGGCTGTACCATTTTACATCCCCACCAGCAGTGCACGAGGGTTTCAATTTCTCCACATCCTCGCCAATGCTTGTTATCTTCTGTTTTTTTCTGGGTTTTGGAAATAGCCATCCTCATGGGTGTGACGTGGTCCCTCATCGTGGTTTTGATTTCTTTAGCTCAACTTCTGTTTGTTGAGGAAAAAATTGAGAGTGACGATTCCTGTACAGGATGTTAACTGTGAGTGGGCTCAGCTTTCCCGTCGGAGGCCAACGTTCCCCACCTCTGGCAGTTCACCTGTGTCCTCCAGGGCCTGTTGTATAAAATATGCATAAAATGTTAAAATCTGTTTTCTAAGGATTATCAGTGCCATCAGTTCATATGTAAAAAGCTGTTAATATTTCGGTGCACACAGATATGCACATGTAGTTATGTTTCATCTTTTGGTCATTCATTTTTAATGGCAAGTAAGTTCAAATACAGGCAAGCTAGAAACTGGGACTGGGAGGCCTGGGTCATCCCAGCATAAGAGCGCTGGGTGCTGGACTCGGGGGAGGGGAGGAGCACAGAGTTGGGAGCTGTCCTTTTTGTTTCCCTTTCTCCCACCTCTGTTAGCAAGATTTTTGTTTTTGTTTTTGCAACACATTCCAGTGTCAGTTGTCAAGCACACATAAGACTTTCCCTGGCTGATTTGGCTGATAAAGATGCAGTGAGCCACTTTCAGATTTGGACACTTTATTACTTCTATACACAATGAAAGGAAAATTAGCCAAAGGTGCCAAGTCCCTGGGTGCTTGTCTCACCCCAAAAAGGATGACATTGAAACAAAAGGGGCCAGATGGGCCCATTCTAGACTGGCAGTATAAAATATAAAATGAGGCAGTTTTGTACTAGTTTGATCTTGAAGGGGATGGTATGAAAGTCTCCGACCTCATCAGAACCCAGGAGGTGATGAGAATCGGTCTCCTGAGAGCCTCCCAAGGGAGATAAGGGGATGTTATGGGCTGAATTATATCTCCAGCTCCAAATTCATATGTTGAAATCCGAATTCCTAGTATCTCAGAATGTGACTGCCTTTAGAGACGGGGTCTGTAAAGACGTAATTACATTAAAGTGAGAGCAGATGGGTGGGCCGTAATCCAATCTGACTGATGCCTTTAAGAGAAGAGGAGATTAGGACCCAGAGAGAAGATGATGGGAAGACTCCGGGAGAAGACAGTCATCTATAAACCAAGGGGAGAGGCCTGGGACAGATCCTTCCTTCTTGGCCCTCAGAAGGAACCAGCCCTGCCAGCACCTTGATCTTGGACTTCCAGCCTCCAGATCTGTGAGGAATAACATTCTGTTACGTAGGCCACCCAGTCTGTGGTACTGTGTATGACAGCCCGAGCTGACTAACACAGGAGATGAATGGAAGATGGTCTCAGAGCAGTTCCTCACAGGCCTCCATCTTTTCATGGTCTGCCAAGATCCATATTAGCTGCAGTTCAAGCCTTGCCTGCCTGGCCCATGTGATACATGCAAGGTCATTTGGGTGCCCTGTGGAGCTGTTCCTAGGAAAATACTTGCCTGTCACCTGCTTTGTGGATAATGAAATGCTGTACCAACCATGACTTCCAAATGTTTTAATGCACACAGACACACATATATATATTCACTTGTATTATTTAACATTAAAATTTTTATTTAAAAAGTGGGTTATAAAATTACTATATATAAAATAGATAAACAACAAGGTCCTACTGTACAGCACAGGAAACTACATTCAATACCTTGTAATAACCTATAATGAAAAAGAATATACATATATATATATATATATAAAACTGAATCACTGAATCACTATGCTGTACACCACAAACTAACACAACATTGTAAATCAACTATACTTCAATTTTTAAAAAATGGGATTACACCCTACCCACTTTTTTTGCAAGATTCTATTTTTACTAGATGGGCAGTATCATGGGCAGCCTTACAGCGGCCTCCTGACCCCACTGCAATAGTGTACTCTTGAGGCCAACATATCCATGGGCTGTCCCCTGAACCCACATTCCTGATGGTGGCAGAGATGACTTGAGAGGTGAACCAGGAAGAAGACCATTGTGTTTTCAACACCAGAGGTCATGGTGGCTTAGCATGGGCCAGTGGCAACCAGAATGGAGAAAAGTAAGTGAATTTGAGAACATACAGAATATATATATATAAAATCTCACCCCCCCCACTGCATTTCCCTTCCCTAGTTCACATGTGAAAAGTCCTTCCAGATATAATGCACACATATCTCCACATATAAAGTTGTTTTCTCTTTTGTTTGTTTAAAAAGTGGAATCACACTATTCCCATTTTTTTTTGCAGGATTTTTTTTTCATTTGATGATGTGTGAACAGCCTTCCATATCAGAATCCATCTATGTAACTTGTTCTTTTTATCAGCTGCATACTATTCCAAGTCATGGTGAAGCATTAGATCATATTTTTTAAACTTTATCATTATTAGTAAACACAGAGGTTGACCACACTAATTTTTAACATTACAATAAATAGCCTTGGACATGAAGTCTTCTTCTCTCAGAGGTTTCTATGAAATAGATTCCTCAGTGGGGAAGGTAGAGCTCAAGTGGTAGAATGCATGCTTAGCATGCACAAGGTCCTGGGTTCAATCCCCAGTTACTCCTCTAAAATAAATAAATAAATAAGTAAAACTAATTACCTCCCCCCGAGAAAACCCCAAACAAATAAAAAATTTAAAAAAAAATAGATTCCTAGAGTCAGTCTTGTCAAGAGGTATACAGTTGACCCTTGAACAACAGGGGTTTGAACTGTGTGGGTCCACTTATATGTGGATTTTTTTCAATAGTAAATACTACAGTGCTACACTGGTTGGTTGAGTCTACAGGTTCAGAACAGTGTATATGGAGGAACCACATATATATCCAGAGGCCAACTATAAGTTTTACACAGATTCAACTATGTGGAGGGGCCGCACCCCTAACTCCTCATGTTGTACAAGGGTTAACTGTATACCTGACAGAAATGTGTTTCTATGTGCACCAAAGGTCACACAAGAATGTTTGTTAGCAGCACTATTTGCAATAGCCCCAAACTGGAAACAACCCAAATGTTCCTCATTAATACAACAGAATGATAAAGTCCAGTCTAGTCACACAATAGGATTTCATACAGCAATGAAAGTGAATGTTCTGCTTCACAGAGCAACATAGTTGAAATTTAAAAATATAATATTTGGTGGAAGAAGCCAGACACACAAGAATATATACTATATTCATGGACATTGATGAATTCATTCATTCCTGGAATGGAACATTCACTCATGGAATGTTCAGAAACAGCCAAGTCCTGTTTGCAGTTGGGATAGTGGTTGCCTTTGGGGAGCTTTACTAACTGAAAGAAGGCACGGGGGGCTTCAGGGTACTGATAATATTCTCTTTCTCCACCTGCAATGGCCACCTGGGCATGTTCAGTGTCTGAGCCACCCACTTAGGATTTGCATCCTTTTCTACATGCATGCTCCACTTCAGTAACAATTTACCTACATTTCTTGAAAGGTACATGTATTTAAAATAATGACTGGAACTGCCAAATCACCCTCCAAAAAGGTTGCATCAATTTACACGCTCACCAATAACACACACGAGCTCTCCTGTCCCCACATCCTTGCCACAGCGACGCTAGACAGCTTTTTGATTTTTTGCCAATTTGATGGCGTTTGAAAAAAGGTATCTTCTCATTTTCATTTGCATTTTCCTAATCACCTGGAGGTTGAGCATCTTTCATGTTTATTGGCCATTTGAATTTCTTTCTCTATGAATTACCTGCTTATACTTTCCCCCATTTTTGCATTGAACTGTTGGGTTCTTATTTATATATAATGGGTATTAAGTTTTTCTTGGATGTGTTGCCAACATGTTCTCCTAGAGCACCTTTTGCTTTTTCGTTTTGTTTATGGGACATCGCAGGCATCTGTTGTGGGGAGGCAAGCAACGCGAATAAGCCAAGCAGGCTCGGAGGAGCATGCGTGCCTTTGCTGGGAACCAGCGGACCAGATCTTCTGATTCTTCAGGAGATGCTTGAAATATGGATTTTTATGGGGAAACTTCCAATTTTAAAATGCTGGCAACTCATTCAAAGAATTTCAAGCACTAGAAGAGACAGCACATGTTTGGGCTGGATTGGATCAGCAAGGTACCAGTTCGCAAGCCCTGGGTGATGCTGTATTTCCCTAGAAAGGAGGTTTGTGTTGTCACATCTGCCCATCTTTTCCTTTATGACTTCTGAGTACTGTGTCTTTTTTTTTTCTTTCTATCAGTTCAACACTTTTTTTTTTCACTCTCTAAATTCTTCTTTTAAGCTAGAGAAAAGCTTTTCGTGTTTTTTTTTTTTTTCAAGTCTCCTTAATGAGAGATAAAGGTGAATGCATACATTACTGGACTCAGAAAATAGAGGAGGTCCTGACCTTGGGGGACTTGGGTGGCTGGGTCTGGGGATGGCTAAAACATCAGAATTAGAACTTCTTCCCATTTTCTCATTTAAATCCAAGGACTCCCCTCACTCCAACAGTAGGATTTCAAGGGAAGAGAATAAACAGTTTTATTCCACAATGAAATCAGAGGCCCCTAGGAACACTGAAATTCATACTAATGTGTAAATGACTTACTTCAAACCCCTTCCTGGGAGCAAGTGTGTAAGTCAGAGCAGGGAGAGAGCCGGGCACTGCAACCTGAAAGTACAGAGGATAGAAGAGCTCATCCTGAGCCCACTCCTCTGTCTGAAGGAACTTCACCATCTCCAGCTGTGTCTGCCTTCCCCAGACCTGCCCTGCTCCGCATGGCTCCCACTCTGGCTGGGAGTACTGTCATTGTTCTGTGCAAAGTTGATAGGAAGCACAACAAACACCCCGAACCGACTGGGGATAATTTAATGGCCTTTGATGGTATCATCTGGGCATTTCTCACCCATGCTTATGAGCAGCTTGCTTTGGCCAAGGTAGCACATCTAGAAACTGCTCTGGGGGTAAAAAAAAAAAAAAAAAAAAAAAAGTTTATCTGGCTGTGTATTTAGCAGGTCCCAGCAAAGGACAAAATAGGGGATTGCCGGCTGAGCGCCTGGCACGGCTCATCCCTTTTCTGGCACCAGATGACTGAGGTGCTGGGCTTACTCAGGAGAGCCAGAGTTGCTGGGCATGTGTTTATTCCTAACAATCATAACTGCATGTACCGAGTGCCTAGTGTGTGCTAGGAATTGTGCTGAGCTCCGTATTGAGCCACCTCACCTCCTATAATCCACACTCAGCCTGCAAGTTAGGGCTGTTACTCTAAGTGATAGGGTCCAGTGTGAACCAGGCGGCATGCATGACTCAAGCCTCAGAATTCTACCTCCAGCCCAGGGCTGCCTGCTCTCCCAGGCCAGGCGGGGGTGGCCCTCCATTCCAGTGGCTTCTCCAGCCCGGCCTTGGAATGTCTTGAGCCCCGGGTTTCCAGTCCACAGAACTGGAACCAGCCCTAGGCCCAGACTGCGCAGGCACCAGGCTCCAGGCTCCACGCTCACTGACCCAGCCCCCTTCTGCGTGGCGTCAATGGCCCCGCCCCGTTTTGCCTTGAGTGTCAGGGCGCTCCCTTCCCTTCTCTCCCCTAGTTGAAGACTCTGGCACTAACTAGTAATCCAGATTGTGAACCAATAATGAAGGTGCTGGGTGGGACGAATTTTAAGGTGTGACTTTTCCAGGCCACACACATTCATTGAAAAGCAGCACCGATAATATAGTTTATTTTCTGATTCTAAAAACAACCGTGCTCTTTGTAGAGAAGTCGAAGATACGGAGAGATAAAAAGAAGGAAAAAAAACCCTTATCTTACCACCTGGAGATAATCATTGTCAACATTTTCAGATGGTTCCTGCCACTCATTTTTATATGCTTATGAAAATACACACACACACACACATATCAATTTTCAAATATATATACTTTTTGAAGCACAGTTGAGATCATTCCAGCAATATATTTTTCACAGGTTGTATCATGGTGAGCACTTCCAAAAAGGACCCTCTGAAGGCAGGATGGATGGAATCAAGGAAAGGGGAGAATGTGGGTTTTTTTTTCCAGCTGCGGGGAGAGGTTCCCTAAGGCACCTAGGACAAAGTTGCCCCGGGACCTCTGGGGTGGAGAACGATGCCGTCAGCTTGGGGTCAGGACGAGGAAGTATGCCCTCTGCCACCCTCTTCAGTGTCACTCACCAGTTCTTGGGGAGGGTAGGAGCCTCCCAGCTGCCTGGACTAGCTGGGGCCTCTGGTCGCACCCCACCCACACCCCATGGTGAGCCCAGTCCCCACAGCTGCCCCTCCCTGTGGTTTTGTGTGTGTGTATGTGACAAGGGGGGGCTGTCTCTTGGAGGGACAATGGGCTGGCTTCTGACATCTTGAGGCCCTCCAGTGGGGGTAGGGCACTCGTGGCCGAGGTGCTTCCTGCCTCTTGAGAAACAAGCCGCCTTTTGGCTGTAACCGCAGTGCTGCTGACCCCCATTAGCTTCCTAGAAGTGAAAATGGATTTGCTCTGAGTTCTGTCATCCCTGGTGACCCAGGGCTCACCGAAGCAGCGCCAAGAGCACAGGGCTGGCCACCAGACCAAGCCATGCTAACCCACCCTCAAGGCTGCTTGGACTTGATGAGCACGCCCCCGCCTCCCTCCTCCAACCACCTGACGGAGACAAAGTTCTTGAAACATGGGAAGGTTTGGGGCTTCCCTGGAAGGTCGTTCATTCACTGGTGCCAGCAGAGGAGGCCCTGCTGGGCCAGAGTAATTACAGTGAGAGGGACCTGGTTAGAGTCCCAGCTCTGACCTTAGCCCGTCACCTTGGGCAAGCTACTAAACCCCTCTGAGTTGTCTCCCGACCTGGAAAAATGGGCTTAACAGTACTTACGTCACAGAGACAGATGCTCCGCAGAAGAGATGCTTTAAATTGCACACATAAGACATCTATCACACGCCTGAAGCATAGCAGGTACTCAATCAGTTGTTATTGTCAATTATTATTATGTCTTTGTTATTATGTCTTCAGTTTAACTTTTGGCAACAAATATTATCACCCCATCTTATGTCAAGGGTCAGCTGAGGCTCTGGAAGGTTAAACAGTATTTCAGTTCCGTATTATAGTGTAACAACCATCCCAAACCTTAGTGGCTTAAAATAAGACTGAATGATAATGAATGAATGACAATTTCTCATGACTCTGTGGATTCATTGGGTGGTTCTTGGGCTCCAGGTGGGGTCAGCTGGGCTCTATCATGTGAATACAGTCAGTTGGCAGCTCAATTGGACTGAAAGGTCAAAGAAGACCTCTCACGTGCTTGGTGTCTTGGTGCCAGCTGTGGACTGGGCTGCCTCAGTTCTCTTCCTCCTGACATTTTCACCGGCTAGCTTGGGCTTCCCCAGGTTTGGCAGTTGACTTCCAGAAGGGTGTGTCCCAAGAGGACAAGCCTCAGCATGCAAGCTCTTAGCGAGCCACTGCTTTATAACATCCTTGTTAATGTCCTTGTTAATGTCAAATAAAGCCAAAGTCCTTATTGGCCACCTGCCCAAACCCAGACTCAGCATGGGAGGGGACAACATGAAGGCACACATACTGGGAAGCATTGGGGATGCCCAGGTAACAAACAAACAAAAAGGCTTGTCTAGGGTCCCACGGCTGTTGAATGGCATAGCTGGGATTTGAACCCAAGTCTGCCTGACTCCAAAATCTATGCTCCCTCAAAGCATGGCTGAGGCTGACCCCATGGCAGGCTAGCGTTTGTGCACCACCCCCAACCAGAGTCGGAAGGCGAGGTGATTTTCCATCTTGTCTGCAGCCTACCCCTGCCCTAGTATACCACGATGTCCTTGAACCTCTCCTGCTCACCTGATGAAGGGGAGAAAAGCACCCTCCTTCTGCTGGGCCCCTTCTGCTCTTCTGCCTAACACGTCGACTACAGAAAGCTACTCCTGCTTCCCCCAGAGTCCCAGTACCAGCCAGGACGGTGGTGGCCCTTTCACTCGTGGCATCTCCAACCACAGCAGCATCCTGGCTCTGCTGGCCTCAGGGCACACACACCTCTCTGAACTTCAGCTCTATTTTCAGCGGTACCCTTACCAGGAAAGCAAGGATCTTGGAAACAATGACAATATTACAGACATGAGCCCAAGTTTATAGCCCACTGTTGTCTTCCCAGTGGACTTCCAGTCTGCCCACGAGCTGGGACAATGCCTGGGACAGGCCCCCTACCCTCACCTCTGTCTACACTCAGCCAGAGGCTGATTTGAGCTGGCCCCTTGGTGATGACATTAGGAACCCAGCCACTTCTGGTTCCTGCCTGCCTCTGACTGAGTGAGACTCTGGTCAATTCCAACCACTGGTGCCCCGAAGGCCCAGCACCTGGGTGAGGAATGCTCTTCTCCCTGTCGTTCCCTGCTCCCAGTCCGTGTGGGCAGTGAGCATTTCTCACTTTCCTGTGGCTGGACTCTCACTCTCCCGTCTTCTTAAGGCCCCAAGAGAGTACGCCATTTGTTCAATGCCCTATCATGAGCTGACTGCAGAGCTGGGGCCTTGAACTTGGGATGTCATCTCCCACCGTTATCTCTTGCAGGAGACCCAGCACCCTCCCCCCAACCGGCATTCGTGGAGTCTCAGCGGGGCCCACAGCCGTTCTGCCTCAGCGTGGAGTGAAGGCTAACCGAAAGCAAAGCCTCTGGAGGAAGAGGAAATGTTCTCTGGATGCTGAATGGGAGACCTTGGGGACGTGTGTGTGTGGGGGAGGCCCCTCTCTGACTTGTGCCCAGGGAAAAGTCATGGTCAATGAGAAAGCCTTTGATGGGAGAGAGTCGGTGATGCAGCCGAGGAACATCAGCACACATCACCCGGGATGGATGTGGGACCCTCTGTCAGACCAGGCCAGTTCTCCTGATGTAAGGTCAACAGGCTGATGTCCTGGGGTACGGAGCTCCCCGGAAGTGGACTGCGATGCACGAGGAATCTAGAATTGCTCATGTCCTGTGTGGTCTCGCTGAGGAAAGCCAGGCAAAATCTGGCAACTGAGCTGGAACGGCCAGGGCTCTTGGCTCCGAGCAACAGGAAGCAATTCTGGTTTATTTCAGCAGAAAAGGACCCTATCAAAAGGGTCTTGGGAGGCTCACAAAATAACCAGGAGGGCTGGAGAACCGGGTTTGGAAAGCAGGCCAAACAAAGAATGCTGCGCAGCGGTCAGGACCATGGCCAAAGTCAGGCCAATCCAACGACAATCCCACTGCCAAGTCCAGGACACCTCGGCTTATACTGCCACCTCCAGACATAGCTATGGTCCCTGCCATTCCAGGAATGGAATGTCATTGCCATAGTGACTGCCACCCTCCACCAGAACAGACTTCTGTGCTCCCTACATCTCTGCATCATCACCTGCTGACACTCAGTTGTTCATGGAGCATCTGATTGGCTGAGCGTAAGTCAGGAGCCCACACTAACTGCAGTGGCAGCTGGGAAAGTGGCTCTGTGGTGTTTTTCTCTTCTTTGGTGAGAGGCAACTAGAAAGACAGGGAATTTCTCAGACACGGTAGTGGAGGGTGGATGCGGGTCAGCCATGAACTTACCTCACCTGGAAAAATGTAGAACAGTTGTCCCCAGGGAGTGCTAGAGAATTGTATGCCTCCAGGGACAGCCTCAGCTTGTCTTCCCTTCCTCCAGATGCTGATGGAAGTGTGTGTGTGTGTGTGTGTGTGTGTGTGTGTGTGTGTGTGTCTCTAAGGACAGAAACATCTTACACGATATTGGGTCAGGGACCCTGGGTTTGATTCTGAGGCCCCGAGGCTCAGTTCCACGTCACAGCCTGCTGCCCTGCCTTCGAGCTTTCACAAGGTATGTGGTAGCTTCTGCTGTAGTCTGAGCCAGCGGGCCGAAAGATGCCCCTAAGACCGAGATAGCCCCAAATGGAATGGTGCCATTCGTTCTGCGTAATGAAGGAGAGTGCAGGTTTCGGAGGCAGAGAGATTGGGGTTTACCAGCCATGTGACCTTGTACGTGTTCTTTAACTTCTCTGAAACTTAGTTTCCTTATCTGCAAAATGCAGATGAGGTGGCAGGCACCCAGCCTCCATTCCAACTTGGTCCTATGGCGCCTTCATGTTCTGCAGAGGCTGGAAGGGTCCCAGACACCTTTGCAGCTGGGGCTGTGGATGAGAATTAGATTTCACCAATTAGATGCACTTGTGTGAGTTTCAGAAGGCAGCGGCGAGGAAGAGATTACTTGCTTGCTACTCTGGCTGTTGCTGCTGAAAACACTGAGTGTGAGAGAGAGAGAGAGAAAGAACATTCTAGTGTTTGATCAGTCAATTAGTCACCAGCTTTGTGGATACTGAGAGGTGTTGTGGTGGCAGTGGCTTCCTGATCCCTGGATGGCAACTACAATAGTGTCCTTTTGAAATCAACATCTCCGTGACTGGCCCCTGCCCTCCTCCACCTTCCTAATGATAGCAGAGATGGCATCAATCTTGGCAGCCCAGTTCAGTGGTGTTATGGGAGTCTAGAACCTGCTTCTCCAGCCCTTCCAATTATTTTTGTAAGCGCCTAATTTCCTGTATTAAATTTCTTCTAGCTTAAGATAGCTGGAGAGGTTTTCTGTTTCCTGCAGCCGAACCCTAACTACTATAGGAGTCACACCCCATTGCTCACACAGTTGTTGGGATGAGATGAGGTGATGGGTGCTATACAGCCTTGTAAACTGTAAAGCCCTTAACATCTGTTAGGGTAAAAAAAAGAAAAAAATTTTTTTACCAAAGTATAGTTAATTTACGATGTTGTGTTAGTTTCAGGTGTACAGCACAGTGATTCAGTTATGTTAGGTGTTTTTCAAGAAAGAGTGTCCCTTTTGTCAGGGGAGACGAGATGTGATGGAAATCTTGCTGACGTGTCACTCCAATGTTTACACGCCCCAGTCAGTTCTTTCACCTCGAACTGCTGGGGCAGAAGACAGCCTGAATGAATTTAGGTAATTTGAGTGGGTCACCTGCTTTTGGGGGCTGCAAGGGTTTTCCTGTGGATTCAGGGGGAATTCTGCCTCTCTGTTCACCGTTACAACAATGACTGGTGCTCCACGGTGCCTGGGAAAGGTGGCAGATGCCCTGATGTGAGCCTGAAAAGTCAGCTACCCCGGGACTCTCCCCTACCCATGCTGGGCTCCCCTGTTAGCCCATCAGTTTGTGTTAAAGCTCACATTCATTCCTTACCCCTCCTAGTTAAATCTTTGTGTTTACAAAACCTTCCCCTCCCCTCCCATCAGGCTTGAAGGATCTCCCTTTCTTTGGTGAGTAACATTCTCATGGCCGTGGCATCGGCCCCTAATTCCTGTCACAAAATGAGGGCCGTCTGTGGGGTGAGGGGCCAGGCAGGTGGCCCTGGGGGCCATGAAGCTGGGAGGAAGCTGGGCTGGGCTTGGCTGCCAGAACAATCCAGGCTCCACTCCAGCCCATCAGGGGGCGTGAGGCTGAGTGGGCAAGATAAACCATTTCAGCGGTTTTCAGGAGCCCTAATCAATTGCGAGGCAGGGCGCAGCCCTCGGGGACAGATAAAGCCAGCCCCACGCTCCAAGCCCAGTTGGAGCCAACGTTTGTGTGGTTTGAACTTTTGTGCGGTTTGGACAAGTCCAGCTAGCTTTGCTGGAGCTGTTTCCTCTGTTCCCAACTGTAGTGCAATGAGGTGAGCGGCCCTGGACCCCACAAACCAACCCTGGAATGATTTAGGTGGCCGATCCTCTCTCCCCGCAGGGTCCTACAGGCTGGGGCATGTCCGGGCCATGCCCCTGGCTCTCGCCGGTGGCTCGGGGTTTTAGCAACACTCCGTCGCCCAAGGCAGGCGAGACGTCCGCATCGGGAGCTGAGCTGCTGCAGATTTGATTCTCTGCCCCTGCTTCCAAACTAGAAAGCCCATGCCCACTTTCAGATTCCACCTTCACCACGGCTGCCTCCGGGACGCGCAGTCGCCTTGTGCAGAGGAAGCCCAGGACGCTGGGGACACCGCCTGGAGCCTGGGCGCATAGCAGCAGGGCTTTTTCCGCCCCTCCTCCAGCTTGAGGTTTCTTGTTTAACCTCTAAGTTGCCAGAAGATATCCGGAGGGTTCATGGGCAGGCCTTTAGCTGACTCTGAGCAAGGCAGGGCACCCCAGATTCGAGCACCACCGGCGGGCACTCCTTGTGCCAATATCTGCTGCGCTTGTGGGCTGCAGGGCAAGGTGGCCCGGTGAGGTGGATGGACGCTGGGCGGCATGGACCCATCTGTCAATGCTCTGTCCCCTGGGAAGCCTGTGTCAGCCTGTGTCAGCCTGTGTCAGCCTGTGGGGGCCCCAGCAAAATAGAATCAGGAACAGGTGCTGCCTGGGAGGGAAACTCGGGCGCCTGGTGTATCTCAGTGATGCTCGCACCCTCCAGGGACCTTCCTGCCTCCACAGAAGGTGGGGACAGAGAGAGAGAGAGGCGAGCATGGAGAGAGAGAAAGGGAAGTGGGAAGAAACTGGTCACGGAGGAGGCTATTTTTATTCTTTGCTACAGCTGCGTGCGTTTCTCTGACCAACTAGGCAGAGAAAATCATTCTGGCTCCCGGTGAAGCAGGCCTTAAACTTGGGGTGGGGGAACAGGGCAGGGAGTGGGAGGTGCGCAGGAAAGGGGCAAAGAGGGGGCAATCCCTGAGGATCCAGCTAACCACAGCCTCCAGAAGCCCTCACTGTACAGAACAACCCCCCTCTGCCGCCCCCTACCCCAGATGCTTCAGCCTTAACTTTGGCTGCCAGCGGTGGGCCATCCTTTCCCTTCTGGTGACACCTTGTGCATGACCCAGTTGAGACTGGGCATTTGTTCATCACTGTCTTCTTCTGTTGGGCCTTGGAGGAGAGCCTTATTCCCTCCCGGCAGGGGACAAGACCTCCTGGGTGGTGTCAGTTGCCACGATCACCCTAGCATCTGGAGAAACTGGCAAATGTCCCAAACAGGAAACCAAGATTAGGGGCCAGGGCCTTAGAGTTACTCTTTCGAGGCCATGATTGTCTAAGTCAGCAGTTCCCAAAGTGTGTGCCAATGATCCCCATGGTACCCCAGACCTTTTCAGACTGTCTTTTCTAACTGCAAAGCTCCATAAGGTTGGATTTTCTTCATATACTTCAACCAAAACCACATAGCACAACAGATTGGATGCTGAAGCAGCTAGGAGAAAGCAGCTGTCTTCTCTGAAGCCAGACATTAAAGAGGCTTGCAAAAATGTAAAACAATGTCACTTTTCTCCTTAATTTTTTTTTGTTTCAGAAGACACAGTCCTTTTTTCATGAAATTATGCTATTGATGTTAACATGCATATTAGTTATCGATTGCCGTGTAACAAATGACCTCAAAGCTTAGTGGCTGAAAACAACACACATTTATTATCTCTCAGTTTCTGTGGGTCAGGAATCTGGAAGCAGCCAGCTTAGCTGGGTGGCTCTGGCTCAGGGTCTTTCATGAGGCTGTGGTCCAGGTATGGTCCAGGGCCGCAGTCATCTCAAAGCTCAACCAAGGAAAGAAAGGATCCACCCCAAGCTCAGTCATGTGGGTAGGGTGGGCCCAGCTTGCAGGGTCCAGGGAGCAAGGAATGTGTGGCAGCTGTGGTCAGATGGGCATGAGGCCCTAGTGAGCCAGAATGATCTGGTATATCTCAGCTTCTTCATGCCTAGTTAATTGGTGACTGCGGGACTTGGGGTAGAAGACCCCGTAAGTGAAAGATGTAACCGTATGGACAGAGTTGCAATTTCTGGTTCAATTTCCCTTTTCTCAATGAAGAGTCTCCTTCTGGAGCTGCCTTGACATGTTCGGGCTTTGATTTTGATCCTGGAGATTCCTCTGTGGCTTGCAGCATCCTCCGTGAATCCCCGTGTTAGGGATGCCCCCGGGGGGGAAAGGCTACGATTCATGAGAAAGACCCCCAAACGAGTGAAGACTGGGCTCCTTTATCATCGTCTCATTGACACCAGGGAAGCTTGAGCTGCTAGCCTTCTAATAGGAGGAGGTAGGGGAAGTCTGGGGCAGAGAGAGGCCAAAAACCCAGGGTGGAGACAAAAAGCTGCTGGGGTCCGGAAGAAGAGAAGCAGGGGTGGGTGGCTGGGATGGACGGAGTGCACAATTGTGATCTTCTCTACTTCAAAGTCCGGCCTCACCAGCCCTGATCTCAGGGTCAGCTAACGTAGGAGCCCCCCAGCCCCTCTTCCAGCCCCTGAAAGCCATCCTGAGAGAGGAAATGTGGCCCCTCACTCAGTGGTATCAGGGGCGTGGATTGTGCTGCAGAAGGTGGGGAGGCCTCCGCCCTCAGGTATCACGCAGCATGCTTCAGTTCTGCCTGCTCTCGGGACCGGGCCCCAGCCCAGCGGGCTCCGGAAGGACCAGGCCAGGCCTCCGACACAGGTCAGGGATGCTTTTTGTTGGGGGGAGGAGGGGTGTTGTTTAAAATGTCACCTCTCTGGGGCCCAGCACAATTCTTCCAGAGCCGTCTTCTCCTTGCTGGTTCATTGGTGGCTTCAGGCCTTGGGTTTGAATGTGGACCAAGTCTTAGCAAAAATGCTAAAACAACGCAAATATTTGTGTGCACCTTCAACCCTTATTGGGGTTGAGTCCTTTTGAAGAGAGAACGGGGGGATTACCTTTGGTTTCTGGCCTCGTGGATGAAGTCGGTGAGCTAATAATAACCTGGCCAGGCGCCCAAGATACCAGCGGGTCTCAGGTCACTGTCCTGGACCGGCAGCCTCGGCGTCACCAGGGAACTTGACAGCAATGCACATTTGGGGGGCTCACCCCAGACCTACTGAGTCAGAAGCTTTGGGAGTGGGGGTGGGGCTTGGGACGCTGTGTTTTTAACAGGCCTTCCAGGTCATTCTGATGCCCTTCCAAGAGCCACAGTTTGACGAAGAATATGATTCTTATTTAACAGATGAAGAAAACGAAGATCAGAGGGGCCAAGTCACTCGGCCGAGATTGTGCGGCCAGCAAGTCTGGTGCCAAGATTCAAACCAGGTCTTTCACAGAGGAACTCTTATTTTTTCCTTTTGTCTCGTCCCACCCCCTCCCTCTCCAGCCCCACCCCTCCTTCCTCTCTCCCAGAGGTTCTCAACTTGGCCGCATATATTGACATCACCTAGGGAGCTTTAAAAACTAATTTTGCTGTTAGGGCTCCACCCTAGGAAACTGAATCTCCGGGGTGTGACTCCAGCATCTGAACCTTTTATTCCCTATTCACAGGCAGCCTTACCCAGGTGCCTCCGCGATTCCAAATGTTTCTACTGCACGCCTTCGCACTAAGGTGTTAGTAACTGGATGTGTTACCTTTCTCAGGGTATCTGCATTTGAAAAAAGAACCAAGGACATAAAATAATGAATTGCGTAAGCATCCTAGCGAGTGGGAGAGACCAGCTTTTGATCTCTTTTTTTCCCACTTACAGCAGATTTATTACTCTCACATGTCCTGCTAGGAATCTACCCAGCCGTCTTGGCTGAGATTTCTGAATATGCTGTGTCTTTTTGAGGGGATTTTTGGGCTGGAAGAACTTGAATGAATCCTTTTCTGAATGCCCTTAAGCCATCAACCTTGCCCACAAAGGGCTGAGTTTCCCAAACCAGTAACAGCCAGTCAGTCCCATTCTAACTAGCTAGCAAAACCAAAATTATTCCCCAAAATGGTTTTTTTTTTCCAACCATCCAATTTTCCCCTGTCAGGCCGTTCCAGTGCCCATCCAAACACACTCTGCTGCAGAAATTGAGGTGGTATGTACCTCAGCCATAAGTTAGAGTCCTTTTCCAGACCCCCAATTCCAGCAAATCGCATGAGACCCTCAGCGTGGCTATTTCCAGGACATGACAAGATTTCGATGTTGACGCCTCCTTTTAATTTTTTTAATTGTCAAAAACCTTTACTTGTTTGCTTTTATTTGTGGAGGGGAGAGGTAATTAGGTTTATTAATTTTTTTAATGGCGATACCGGGGATTGAACCCAGAACCTCATGCATGCTAAGTATGCGCTCTACCACTGAGCTCTACCCTCCCCGCACCGTGAACCTTTTTAAAGTGAAGTATAGTTGATGTACAATATTGTCGCAAACCTTTGAGTTTTGAAAATGAAGAAAAATAAAAGCCACCCTAAAAATGTTTTTTTTTTTTAAACCGGCAGCTACATTTCTACCCTGCTTCTTGCACCTGGTGGCTTCTCCGCCCTTCAGGAAACAGCCCACTTGTCAGCAGCTGGGTTCATTACCACAGTATCGACCCTGACACGTTCCACGCGGGCCACCTCCCCCGGAGTTCCTCAATTCACACCCTAAATGAAACGTAATTGGACCTGGACATCTTTGAAGTCCCCGAGCAGCTTGCCAGCATTTTGAAATGTCCTTGATTTGCATGGTGAAGACCTAGTTGGAGGTGACTTTTTCTTTCCCCTCATCCCACAGTTTTAAAGACAGAATGATTTTAAATGACATTCCCCAGCCAGGAGGAGTTACCATGGAAGAAATAAAAATTCTCAAAGCCCCCAAAAGAAAAGGATTTGATGAATCTCTAATTTGCCCCTCTCCTTGGGTTTTCTTCTGTGACGGCCGCAGGCTAGGCCATGGTTTCCTCTCCAACTTCTCCCCAGGTCCCCGACCTGGGGGAGGACAAGAATCCGAGGGACTCTGGCCAGAAGGTTCTGAAGGCCGGCAGGTCGCTGTCAGACCTGAGGCAAGAAGACGAGCCCCGCCGCAGGCCGGTGAGTTGGTGAGGGAGGCCATGTGTTCAGCAGGGATCATCTCTCTCCCTTTCCGGCTGAGCCAGGGCTGCAGAGATCACGCCCAATCCTAGAAATCGGTGTGCCTGCCTGCCCTGTGACCCTAGAGCTGGATGACTTCCTGCAGCCCACAGAGGGGCCTGCCTGCTGCCATCATTCATGCCCACAGCCTAGGCGGGCGCTTGTCAACCCGGGGGGGACCTTGGACCTTGGCGATCTGCTTTGCTCTGGGCAGTGGCCTGCCCCCAGTTTGCAGCCACCCCCCCACCCCAACTCTTCTGCTTCTGTGAGCTTCCTCGGGGGTGGCCGTCCTCCGAAGCAAATGATCCGCTTTCCCCTAGAGCAGCGCTGTTCAATAGAAATTTCGGTAAGAAGGGAAAGGTTTTCTCTCTGTGCTGAGATGTGGCTAGTGCAACTGATGACAGGAATGTTCAACTTTACGTAATTTTATTTAATCTAGGTAGCCACATGTGACTAGTGACCGCTGTGTTGGACAGCAAAGGGACAGGTGATCAAGCAAAACCCAAGAGTGGATGCCCCGGTTTGGAGGGTGTATGGTATTGACTATCAACTTCCCCAAAAGACTGTTGATCAAGCAAAGCTTAATTTATCAGACCTACTTCAGTAAGGAAGCGTACCTGGGTGACAGAATGCTGGTGACGTCTCCAAGCAGGGACACTGGGGAAGGGTATTTATAGCATTTTAGAGACTGGACTGGGTTATTTTGAAATTGGGTCTTTCAAGGCAAGAAACTGTCTGGGATGGGGCAGAGTTTATGACAAAATCGTTCTGGATTGGTGAACACAGCAAGGCAGAGGTTTTGTTAGGTCTTGATAAGCTAGCTATTGGTCTTGTTAACAAGCTATTTTAGTTGGTTATCTTCCCGGTGGAAGTATTTCTTAGAACAAATAGCGAAGTTATTTTCATTTGTTCTCAGTATTCTTTCAACATGGGGATGGGAAAGTATGTCTGGTCCCGGTGCTGTTTAACGTAGGGACGGGGAATAACAAATTACCCCCAAGTGTAGTGACTTGAAACAATACCCATTTCTTATCTCACAGTTGCTGAAGATCAGGAATTTGGGAGCAGCTGAATTGGGTGGTCCTGGCTTGGGGTCTCCCGTGAGGTTGTAGCCAGGATGTTGGCCCGAGTCACCAATGATCATCTGAAAGATTTCCCGGGGCTGGAGGACCCACTTTCAAGGTGGCTTACTTGCGTGGCTGGTGAAACGGGGTTGGCTGTTGGCAGGAGGGCTCAGTTCCTTGGCATGTGGGCCCCTCATGAGGCTGCTTGGGAATCCTCCTGGCATGGTAGCTAGCTTCCCCTAGAGCAAGTGATTCAAAAGAGCCAGACAGAACCCAGAGTGTCTTTTATGACTTAACCTTGGAAGTGTCACATCATCAAAATATGCTGTTGGTTACACAGGGCAGCCTTGTTCAACATGGGAGGTGACCATGTAAAGGGGTTAATAGCGGGGCTGAGACTCACAGGGAGAGGGAATTTGGGGGTTTCAGTTCTCAGGGGTAGGTGGGGGGCAGTGGTATAAGGGAGGATGCAGAGGTTCCTAGGTTTCCGAGTTGAGACACAACTGTGGCTGGTCTGTGTATGTTGGGGAAGGGGGGACCCACTGGCTGACCCAGCCTTCTGCCCTCTTTTTCTGGAACATTGTTCCAGTTACCATCACTATGTAATAAGTCCCTCCAAAATTTCGTGACTTCAAACAACCATTTTGTTATGCTCATGGACTCTGTGGGTCAGGAATTCTGGTAGGGCGCAGCGGGGGATGGCTTGTCTGTGCGTCACCACGTCTGGGACCTCAGCTGGGAAGACTCCGAGCCCAGCGATGATAGTTGCGGGCTGGAGTTATTCGCAGTTTCAATCATCGACATGTCCGGTGCCTGTGCTGGGGGGAAGCAGAGGCTTGGATGGTGGCCGGAGAACCTACAGGTGGCCTCCCTACATAACTTGGGCTTTATCACAGCATGGTGGCCTCGGCTTGGTGGGACTTCTGACGTGGGGGCTCAGGGCTTCGAGTGTGATTGTTCTAGCAAACAAGGCGGAAGCTGCATGGGCGTTTAGGGCTCAGCCTTGGGCGTCACCAGACATCACTTCCACTGTTCTTTCATTCATTCTCTCTTTCATTTCTTTATTTACCTTAACAGAGGCACTGGGGATTGAACCCAGGACCTCGCGCATGCCAAGCATGCACCCTACCACTGAGCTATACCTGCCCCCTCCACTGTACTTTTTTGATGCAAGCAGTCACAAGCCTGCCAGAATTTAGGGGAAGGGGTCACAGACCCAGTCTCTCAATGGGAAATGTCAGTGTCACATTGTAGAAGAGCACATGGGCTGGATGATATTGTCGCAGCCTTTCTTGGGAAAGACAGTCTGCTGTGCACCCCAATTTTCCTAAGACTTTTGTCTTTGATGGGTGGGAACAGGGGGTGCTGAGGGAATGCAGGCCCTGGGCACCCCACACAGCGTCTCTGCTAGATCATGCTTGTTCCTTCCCCATCACAGGTCACTGGCCCGAGTCTGAGCTGAGTGGGACACACGAGGAGGAAGAGCTGAACCCAGGAGAGGGGGTTCTTCACACAGGCCCATAGGACAGTGTCCCAGATTGTGGGGCCAGAGAGAGCTCTGCCACTTACTGCGTGGTCTTGGACAAGTGGCTTATCTCTGAATTGGGAAGAAGTCCTGCCTCGGGATCACTGTGGGAGCAGGTTAGGTGAGGCGTGCAGAGGATGGCAGGACGCTTGGCACGTGGGTGGGTATTCAACAGACGGGAGCCACTGTGACACTATCTATTATTCACTTATCCAACCTGAGTTCAACCATCTGTGGCACAGTATTCGTCGTATATTGCTGGGTAGCAAGTCACCCCCAAACTTAGTGGCTTAAAACAACAGAAATCATTTCTTCCCCACTCTCTTGCTTTCTCTGGCGCAGACATCCAAAGCTTGGTCAGGTGGCCATGGCCCAGCTTTTCTCAAAAGGTGGCAGTCAGACGTGGCTGAGGCTGCAGTTGTCCGAAGGCTCAAAGTGGTTCAGTCACGTGGCTGGCAAGCTGGCACTGGCTGCTGGCTGGGGGCCTCAGTTCTCTCCACGCAGGCCTCCACACAGCTGCTTGAGTGTCCTCATGCCATGGCAGCTGGGATCCCCTACAGCCAAGTTTCTCCGGGAGGGTAGAATCTGGGTCTCTCTTAGTCTCCACCGTATCTCAGCCTGATGCCCAGCTCAGTATTCTGTGAGAGTTTAAAAGGCTGAGAACTGACTGCCTCAGCCACTCTGCTTTCAGCCTTTTATATTCTTCTGCAAGGTCTTTTAGGCCCCTGCCCAGGCTGACGGCAGTCTCAAGGTTTCAAAGAGGATCCCAAGGTTGTGGAAGGGGAAAATCAGGGAGAGACAGCCACCAAGGCCCAGGGCCCAGGTGCCCCTCCTTATTGGAAATGCTCCTTCCAGAGCTTGACCTTGGACTTCTGAGCGTGTTCAAAGGGAGACTGTCCTAGCAGGCTGAGAGCTGTGCAAACCCTGAGAGAGAGAGAGAAGGAAGTGCGTGCGAGGAGCTCATATTCCACTGAGGGTAAGCAAGGAGCCCGGGGTTCCAGCTGAGCCGAAAAGGCCAGATCAAAGTTGCTGTTCTGCTGAAGTAGCAGGTGCAAAGGCCCTGAGGTGGGGCAGTGGGGAGCAGGTTCTGAGCCCTCTGAGCCAGGAGGGCTGGGCTGCGAGGGCAGGGTTAGATGAGGCCAGAACAGGGGGTAAAAGCAGAGCAGTGGGGTGATGGAGGCAGCCACGAGGAGGAAGAGGGGGCTGGGGTGGGGGTCTTAAAGCAGGGAACCTGCAAATTTCTGAGCAAAAGTCAAGAGGATCTGAACCAAGGCGGAGCCCTGAGAAAGGGGGAGGCAGGTTCCAGAAACATTTAGATGTAAACTTGACTGGATTAGACAGCCAGATTGGATTAGAGGGGAGAAGGCAGGATGATGGGTGAGTGGTTTTCCCTCTGAAGTTTTTTCCTCTGTGATGTTCAGAGGCAGCAGTTGCTATAAGGAGGCTTAAGGTGCTTTGCTCAGTGTCCTGAGACCAGAAAGAGAACCTAGAAGGCCTGGGGCCTTGCAGAGTGTGGCCCCTGATGTCCTTTGCCCAGAGGCCCCCACTGCTCCTCATCCCCCAGGCAAACTGCCCTGCTGAGAAACGTGCAGGGATGACTGTCTAGATGTGCAGGCTACCGAGTCCTGGCACATGTATCACTGTCTCTTTTAATTGTCCGGGTGGGAGTTGTGATTCCCATTCTACAGATGAAGCAAGTGAGGCTTCTGGGCTCAGAGAGCTGTGATGTCTTTTCTAAGGTCAGAGAGGTAGCAGAGTCTGTCCTGGAACCCAGCTGAGTCTTTCTCTTCAACATCCTTCCCTGTTTTCTCATCTCCCAGCTCCCTTAACAACCACTCGTATGGAGTCAAGGTCGTAAGTATTTGCAGAGTTCTTCCAGGGCCTCTGTGAGGTGAGGCGATACGGCAGGTTTGGGGCGGTGGTTCCTGATAGGTGTGTTAGAGGTGTGGGTGTATGGTGGGGTGGGAATAGGGGGGGCGAGGGACAGAGAGACCAGAGCTATCAATCAGAAAGGGGTCCCTGAAGGCAGGCTGATGTGGCTGGGGCTACATTCAGGAAACCCATCAGGATGACAGTGACCTTGGGCAAAGACCCATCAAGGCAGGTGTCAAGTTAACAGGGCTCTTTGCTATCTCCCTCTTCTGGTGCCAGGTGTTCAGGAACTTGACCCCCTCTCCTGGTTTTGTCTGGTTTACTGCCCCGCCCCAACACCCTGCCCTGTCTGTCTTTGCTGGTTCCCCTTCCCTGGAATGGGTGGCCAGGGTCGTACCACCCCCCAGAAGGGAACTATGAATTCCATCCCCTTAATTCCTTTCCCAGCTCTCTCATAGCCGGAACACCTAAACGCTTTCTGCAACAAGCTCTCTAAATGATTGGAACTTTCTCCCAAATCAGCACTTTTTCATGCTACATTAGCATTTATTGGTTTGATATTTACATTTGGCAAAGGAGCACCCAGTCCCTGGGTCCCTGGGAGCACACACCGTCAACAGAAACAGACCCGCCCCATCTGCCACCTGCCTTGTCCTTCCCCCAACCCCCAGTCTATCAGAATAAAAAAAAAAAAAAAAAACTCAGAAGGATTATCTTTACAGACCAAAAGGTCTGCTGATAAACAGGGGCCCTGCCCAGAGGAGAGGGGGCGCCCCAAACCAAAGGCCTGGCAGGGACTATCTGAATTTGTACTGCAGTAGTGTATACATGCTAGCTTCCCTGTGGGATCTTAACCTTCCTGAAGGCAGAGATCTGTTTTCGTTCTTTGAATTTCTCCAGATTCCTCTCCAGGGCGAAGAACCAAGCTCTGCCACCCCTAGGTTCTTAAGGAACATTTGGCTACTGTGGAATTAATCAGAAGTCGCGCCCTCCCTCTGACAGCTGCTGTGGGGGAGGGTGGATGAATGATCCAGGCAACAAGAGGGCAACGGGGGCGGGGTGGGGGGACCACGTGGTAAAGAAGGGAAGTTCTCCCTTCTCCCTTTCAAACGCCCCTACAGATCTGGCCGAGGAGCCCAGCCCTGCGAGGTTGTGGTGGAGGCAGGAAGCTGTGTGGTAATGTGGTTAGAGCTCAGCAAACCGGGCTCCAAAAGCCAGCGCTGTTATGTAACCGGTGTGGGCCTCAGTTTCCTCTTTGGTAAAATTGGAATGATGGCAGTTCCTCCCCTCATGGGCTGGTTGTGGGGATTCAGGGAGGTCAGGAGTGTTAAGGGCACATCGTGGGTTTAGGAGACGGCGGTTGCTAGGATTTTATTCAGACCTGTGGCAGTAAGTGGACATCGTTAACTACTCAAAGGTACATTTCTGCTGTGCCCTGGGGTTTTCAAAGGGCAGTCTTCCCAGCGGCCCCAGAGCCTTGCCACTCAAAGGGCCCGTGGACCAGCAGCAGCATCACCTGAGAGGCTGTCAGGAAGGCAGATCCTACGCTGCTCCCCAGACCTGCCGAATTAGCATTCGTATTTTAAAATCCCCCAGGTGAATCATGCACATTAAAGTTTGCGAAGCCCTTTAGAAACCTCCCGTGAAATCTACAATGTGGCAATGACTATTCCCCATTTTGAGGATGAGAAAACTTGCTCAGAGTCAGAGATCTGATGCCCTCTTGTGCCTAAGCTCATGAGCTCTCTGGAAGAGGCCGGTGACTCCTGTGTGTCCTGGATCTCTTTCCCTACCCACAGCTGTTCCTTGAAGGACCAGCAGACTCCAGGGCAGGGTGGAGATGAGCGGGACCAGGGGGCCGGGGGCTCATCTGCAGCCCCGTTGCCACAAAGGGGACCGAGATGGCCTCACCATGTGGAGTCCACCTGGAGGCGGCTGGGGTCTTGGCCCCTGGGGCTTGAGTTGGGATGACAAAGAGTCCAGAAGAAAAAAATGTCGTCTCAATAGATGCAAGCATGCCCGTGTTAAAATGAAATTTTCAAAAGGTGAAAATGCTTGACTCTCATGCAAATATAAAATGACCACATGTCAAAGATTTGATTTAACTCATTCATTAATGAGGGAACCTCTAAGATGTTAAAACTGGTTATCGTGAGAATGCGAGGAGCTCGGTATTTATAGGCAATTGAATAGAAGAATGTTAGGGTGAGATAGCTAGGTTAGAGATTATTTGCATCTCTACCAGACAAAAATCTGAAAGTTAACCAACCTCTGCCACCGTGGGATTGTAAAATAACCCAGTCAATAGGAAATCAATCAAAGGTGCCAGCCCTGCACTGTGCTGAAAGAATACCCAATAATCTCTTTCGCCTATTTCCAGTTTTGGATAATTTTTTCTGACACTACCCTCGGTTAGTCCTTGAGAATCCGGAAATTGCTCTTGCCTGAGAATTACCCTCAGAATGGAATGTGGGTCTTGGAAGGAAAGGAGGAATAAAAGATGAGCAAGCCCGTCTTCTAAAAGATGGGGTGTGTGCTTTCCCGGCCACCTTCCCTCTGTCCTGCTGAGCACCACACCACAGCGCTCAGAGGGCGTGAGCTGGCATCGTGCAGGGAAAAAAGACTGTTCTCAGAAAGGACACGGCGCAGCCTGCTCCTGCCTCCCATTCTCTTTAACCTTGGCCACGGCGCAGAGGGGAATGATGTATCTGCAAACATCTGCAGCCTTGTCCAAAATATTTTCCCCTCCTGTACAGTTTTTGCCAATATTGTTAATCTGTGGGTTGACTTCAGACCAAAATAAATCTCCCAGCCCTGGCCACCAGCTAGCTAATTTTACTTTGTAACCAGGGAATAGAAAGTACGGGCCCTCGGCCGACCATTCTGTGTTTATTTTGCTTTCTCTCTGCTGCAGTTTAAAAATCACAGTTGGAAAAGTGGGCCCTCTGTGCATAAGAACAGCCGCCGAGAGAAGTAACAACAAAGACGGACGGGTTGAAAAAGGCAAGTTCTTCCGATCGCCCTCCACATTCGTCTCTCATCTCAGGATTCTGATCGTCCCCACTGGCCTTTTCCATGAGGTCTAGAGTTGTAAAATGTGCCAAAAAGCAGAAGGATACATGGTCCTTCGGGGAGGATTTTCTTAGGCACTGGGTCTGTTCTGTCACTCTTGTCGGGTTTTTCCTACCTAAGAGAGTTTGACTCTAGGTTCTCCTGGACCAGTCCTTGAGGAAGCAGGTGGGTAGAACATAAACATGTCAGCCATAGAAGGGACCGTGGAGGGCATCTTGTCCCATTCAGCCGTGCCAGCTGAAAGGCAGGATGACCTAGTGGTTGAGAGCACAGATTCGGAGTCAGATAGCCTCGGTGTGAATTACTTCTCTACCCCTTACTAGCTGCGTGACTTTGGACAAGTTTACTAAACCCTGCCTCAGTTTCCTCATCTGTAAAGTGGGGATAGGAGTCACCATACCTACCTCAGATGATTGTAGTGGGGAGGAAATGAATTGACATATATAAAGCATCATGAATTGTGCAAAGCATACACTCTGCGTTTGACGGGAGACAGACATGAGGCTCAGAGAGGAGAAGCAACCTCCCCGAGGTCACTCAGGGAGTTGCCAGAATGAGCTGGACTTGGTGAAAAAGAGGAGAGGTTACTGCCTCTTGGAAATTCTGACTAATAACTGTGTCTTTGCCTGGGTTACATCATCTTCGCTCAGCACTTGGAAAGAGCCCTAACGTGGAAGTCAGGGCGGCACTTCTAGTCCGGGCGCTCTGCTGACTGACGGTGGCCCTACTGGTCATTAGTTTGGGGCTGGATGGTCTCTGGAGGTTCCTGTTGGTATGAACATCTTATAATTCGAAATTAAGGTCTGTACCTTCCACTCAAGTTAAGTCTGTCTTTTTGTGCAACTCTCTTTTTACTGCTTTACTTTTCTCCCTTATTTCCCTCTGACATTTTGCCCAGCCGTATCCTGTGGGCATCAATATCCGGTTTCCCTTTGGCTCTCCCGCCCTGTCCCTCCCCACATTGGTCCCTCTCCCCTCCCCCGCCGCTGGGGCAGTCATGGGCTTCCACTGGCCCACACCTGAGCCCTCAGCTGCCATGTCTAAGTTGATTACACACTGTTTTGTAGGTGCCTTGAAAGTAGGCACTTGATTTCTTATCATGACCCACCTTAAGAACCTAATCCAATGTCCTTGGCACAGTGGCTTATCCATTATGGTTTGTTGATTGGCTCTATAATGAGTTGGGATAATGGATGAAATCTTTTACTATCAAGACTCCCTCTGGTACAGCTGCATAGATATCCTTTGTTCAAGAGGAAGCTAGTATTATCAAACTTCAAAGCTTGACAAAAAAAAGGTATTTTAGAGCAATTAAAAATTCAAAGATGAAAATTTCAGGCTGGAACGCAGGAATGTTAATATACTTCCTTTGCTGCCTTTCTTTCTCAGGGACCCTATCCCACACCCCCTTTCCTTAAAATACAAGCCTGAGTCAAATGTTCTGTTGCCACCTGTTGGTGAAGTGAGGCATTGCAGCCCAGCTCTAGGAGGTACTGTAAATGCCTGGAGAACAGTAGGGACTGAAATGCTGGGCGACGAGATTGTAGAGTCAGGTGTGGCCCAGAGAATTAGCTTTCAGATTAGGTTGATCCTGAGGGAAGGGTGAAGGCTAATAGCAGAGGGGAATCCTGGAGTAAAAGAGACAATATTAAGCACTCCAAGGGCTGTAGAGGAAAAGTAACCAGTTATTTGAAGACACTAAGTTCTGTAATACCTAATTCTGCTAGCGTGTATGTAACAAGGCCCCACGTACCACTGTGCTGACCACCAGTGTAATCCTGCCGCTCTCAAACCTTTGCCCTTAGTCAAAGTTGTTGGCGCCCAATGTAAAACTATACTGAGGAACAAAGAAAAATGAGGTTTCCTTATATAGTTGGGATGGGTGGCATTTTTAAAAGATGGCTGCAACAATATCCCACATGTTCTTCTGCAGTGTGACCTTCAAGGAGGGAGGTCTATCTCACTACCCCTTTGAACCCAGGTAGGTCCTATGACTGCTCTGATGGAACAAGGCGAACGTGATGCTGTGTGATTTTTCAGGACGAGGTCACGAAAAGCCTTGAAGCTTCCATCTGAACTTACTAGAATGCTCACTCTGGGGACACTCCCTCTTGGAACCTAGACACCATGCTGTGAGAAGGCCAAACTACGTGGACAGGCCGCCTCTAAGGCACTCCAATTGAAACCCCAGTTAAGTTCCCAGCCCACAGCCAACATTAACTGCCAGCCCCATGTGTGTGCCATTTTGGACGTCCCGCTGGGTTAAGCCTTCAGAGGACTCCAGCCCCAGCCAACACCTGACTGCAACCACATGAGAACCCAGAGTAAAAAAACACCCCCAGCTGAGCCCAGTCAACTCACAGAACTGTGAGAGATAATAGTAAGTTGTACTAAAGCCACTAGGTTTGGGGGCACCATGTGGCAATAGGTAACAAGGACAGTAGCAACTTTGGTTATACACCTAAACCGTAGGGTGACGCATAATTCGGTATAGTTTTAAAATCCTGGATTCAGCTTTCAGGCCATGAGTCCCTAACATCATAAAGCAGTACTATTTCAGTTCATATCTGCTGCCTCTGATCAAAACACTATCTTGCACTTCCTGAGAGAGACGGCACTTCCTGACAGGTGTCCCCTTGCGTCCTCATCTGTGTGACTGCGGAGTTCAGTGTCTCTCACACATTCCAGCATGGCCCTTGGTGCCTGATTTGCAGGCCACGAGATTGAACCCATGCTCTTGTCTCCAGAAGGTTTTGTGGGTGGGACTGTGTCATATACAGCAAGAATCCACCCACACATTTTCTTTGAATCAACCTCAGTGATGGATAACTTACATACGATAAAATGGACCCATTTTAAGTGTACAGATTGATGAGATTTGACAAACGTAACCCATGTTACCACCTACCGCGTAACCACCATCATAAAGTCTAGAACATTTTCATCACCCTGGAGTTTCCTTGCGCCCCCTTTACAGTCAAGCCCCTCCTCCCACCCCCAGCCCCAGGTAAGCACTGATTTGCTTTGCCATTAAAGATCAATTTTCGTCTTTTCTGGGATTACATATAAATGGAATCATACAGGATGCCCTCTCATGTGACTGTGTAATAGTTTGTTCAGCATAATATTTTTGAGGTTCATCCATGTTATTGTGTGAAACTATAGTTAATTCCTTTTTATTGCTGAGTAGTACATCGCTGTTTGGATATATCGCCATCTGTCTATTTATTCTTCTTTTGACGGACATTTGGGTCATTTATACTTGGGGCTATTATGAAGAAAAGTGCTATGAATGTTCATCTACAAGGATTTGCAGTCATATGTTTTTATTTTTCCTGTGTAAATATCTAAGGGTACTAATGCTGGGTTATATGATAAGTGTATATTTATCGGAAACTGACACTGTTTTACATGCCCACCAGCAAAGTATGAGAGTTCTGGTTGCTCCATATTCTTATCAGCACTCAACATTGTCAGTCTTTTGTAGCATCCTTGGTGAGTGCAATGGCCACAGGTTTTTAACTGTCTCTTCCATTAGGATGTGAGCGTGGACTTGCTTTTTCACTGAGACATCCTCTGGCACCTGGAATGGTGCCAGCACCTGGAACAGTCCCCAGCACCTGGAACAGCATGCAATATTTATTTTTGGAGTGAACGAGTTCATGTTTCCCTGGGCTTTCCTTAAGATCGATTTTGGTAGGGGGTATTAAGCAAAGAGGATTTATGCACTTACAGTTGTGAAAGATATTGCCAAATTGCTTTACAAAAAAAATGCTGAACCAATTTACCCTCCCACCAACACGAACTGTTGTCAGTTTAAATTTTTCTGCCGGTGGAACAGGTTAAACATGGTATTTCATTTTGGCTTTAATTTTCTATTACTCTTGTCACTGGGTGAATTTGAGCATCTTCTCATATGTTTATGGGCCTTGTATGCTGCTTCATCTGTGATTTGTGATCCTATATTTTGCCTTTCTTGCTTATTTTTTAGTGGACTATTTTTTCCTAATTTAGAGAAACTCTTTGCTTATAGATGGAAACAGTTTGCCTGCTGTGTATGTTGCAAACATTTTGTGGAGTGACAAGCAGGGTTCAATGACGACTCCTAGAACCCTTCTCTTGTTGCCTGCTCAGGCTGAGGACCCCCACATTCCCCCTAGTGGGAGTGGCTGTGACGGAAACTAAGTTTGCGTTGGGCTGAGGGCTCCCCTTCCTCCAGCATGCTTGCCTCCAAATCTTGACTGTCCCCTGTGTGTAAAGCCTCTCCAACTTATAAAATTAAAAGGTAGCATCCAGTGTGGGGAGGGGCAGGGTCCCCTCCTGGATCAGAGCCCATCGCGCATGCCACATCCAGAGCCCCTGCTCCTTTCCGTGGGCTGATGAGAGCACAGGGTTGGTGTATCTCATACTCCGTGACCTTCTCTGCTCTCCTGCAAGCGCTCGCTGGTCCTTGCTAGTTATATTGGTCAAAGTCCAGTTGAGAATATGGGAAGTACTCTAGGTGTTTGGAGCAGATGGAACTTAATGCATAAAATTGTTTACACATGTGATGGAAGACAGAGATGCCAAACAGAAAGGGAGGCAAGTTAGAGATAAGCAAGTCCAGGAAACCTCAGTTGCCCCTAAAGCTGGAGGGGTGAGGGGAAGAGCTGGGTCACTGGAGCCCGGAAGTGGGGTCAACGGATCCCGGAAGTGGACTCAGCAGGCAGAAACCGGAGCTTTAGTGGTTCTGTCCTCTGGGTTCTGCAGCCACAGAGGTGCTCCAGCTGCTGAGGCAGAGAGCAAGGAGGAGAAATACCCTGGCTTCTCCTTTCCTCCTGTCCTCCAGGCTCCTTCCGGTGCCTTCCACAGGTGCCAGGAAACAGGCAGACAAAACCAGACAGAGGAAGGGACGAGGGATGGATCTGAGGACATGATGCCTGGGACTGGCACATTGGTGTCAGGCATGTGGCAGATTTTATTTTCCAAAAATAGCCGTAGCCATATTTCTGGTCCTCCATAGTTTTCTAGAACCATGACTCTCCCATCCACCGGTGGAGTCTGAGTCCCCCTCCTTCATCCCAGGTAGGACCTTGTACTTGCTGCCATGAGTTGTTCTCTGTCTCACGGAGGGGATACTAATTGACTTTGGAGGCGGGGTTATCAAAGGCAATACCACTTCCACCTGGGATACTCTGCCTTGGAACCCAGCTGCCGTGCTGTGAGCAAGTCCAAACCAACCCAAGCGGAGAGTCCACATGGAGAGGCTCATGGGGAGAGACACGGGGGCCCCAGCCCTCAGCCTCCGAGTCCTCCAGCTGAGGGCCCAGACATCACGGAGCAGAGACAAGCTGTCCCTACTGTCTGCATTCCTGACCTGCAGAATCTGTGAGCATAATTATTATTTTTTTAAATGCCACTAAGTCTTGGGAAAATTTGTTACACAGTTTATCTCATAACTGGGACGGCACCGGGTGGGGCGGGGAGGGGCAGGAGGTGCATAGGTACAGATTTGGGGCTCAAGGCACTATCTGTCTCCTCTCACATCTTGTGTTTTGCGGCTGAATCCTAACCAATAATTGGAATTGGTTTGAGAGTACATGGAAGCTGGTCTCCCTCTCCTGCAAAAGCCTGTAAGTTTGTTTCGGGACCTATTCCCTTGAAAAAATTCATTAATTCACTGTACACATATTTATTGAGTGCCTAAACTGTGCTAGGCAATGCATAGATGCTTGAAAATAAAATAGGAACAGTTCCTAACTTCAGCCAGAAAGCAAATCACCTTATAAGTAAACACATAATCACCAATCGAGATAAATGCTCTGGAGGAAAAATGTGAGACGCTGAGAGAGTGTAATAGAGGATTTAGATTTTGTTTGGGCCATTGGCAAAGCCTCTCTCAGGAAGTGAGATTTCTCTCTTTCTCTCTCTCCCTCTCTCCCCTTCTCTCTCTCCTCACCGCGACTACCATCTTCTCCCCTTTGCTTTCTGAAGCTTATGACTTATTTATTCCAAGCCATGAAAGCTTTTATAATATACTTTTCAAAGTTAGCAAAACAATATTTCCTACTGAAAACGATCATCGGACACACATGTATTAAAAAGTGTTTACTCACAAGAAACCAGAAATTGTTGGGGGTTTTTTGCTAGGTGACACATGAAAACTAGGGATTCCCTTCCCCAAAGAGTGCCCAGACGTGCCAACAGACTGAATCTGCCATCCAGTTTTAGGAGAGTGACTCTTAGTCCCCAGAAGCCGGGGACCCCAGGCTGGCTGGTACATGTAAGCAGGGCTCAGCTTTAACGTTTTCTCCAGACGCCCAAGTGCGGGGGAGATGGCTCCAGGGAAAGAGAAGAGGCGGGGCTGCAGGGGGTCAGGGGAGCTGCACCTGGGAAGCCCCGGGAGCCAGGACTGAGTTGCAGGCTGGGGCGAGAATGAGAAGCAGCTCAGGTCCTTGTCACGGTAACCGTGCCGTGCCCCATGTCTGTCACTGCAAGGAAAGATGGGCTGAAATGGTCACTTCCAGCAAGCTCCAGAGGGAAAGGGGCAGGTCAGACCATTCGCAAAGCTCTTGATTTCCCTATGACTGGGGAAGGGGTGTTCCTCCAGAGATGGGGCTGGGGTCTTTCCATCTGCTGCCTTTCCGCAGGCTGTCCTGCCAGTGGGTGGCATCTGTCTGGTCCATCGGCAGTAAGCTCACTCACAGCCTCTCCTACCTGTAGTTCTCTGTGAGCTCGAGAGCAGACATTGGTGCGTTACTCCACCTCCTCCACCGTGAGTGGTACCTACGCCGCGGCTGCCGCCTGCCTCCACACAGCCTGGTTCATCAGCCCCAGAAAATGCTCACTAGGTGTCCCTTGCAGCAGCCAAGATGGTCATTAAACAACACGCAGCCAGACCTCAGAGCCGCGGCCCTGCTTCACAATCCTGTGAGGAACACCCAGGGCTCCCACAGCAGACGGGAAGATATGGGTGGGGGACCTTGGGTCTTGGCTGCCTTGATGGTGCCGCTCAAGTCCACCTCCCGGGCCTCACGGCTGGCTCACTCCATCCAGGTCGGCTTCCCGCTCTGATTATTCCCTCCCCCAAGGTACAGCAGCCAGACTCACAGATGAGTGATCATTGTGGACATGCCTACCCCTAATTTTGTTGGGGGCCAGGACAGGAGTACACACAGAGGCCCACGTTCCATATCTGTAAATATTTAAACATTAAAATCAAGCCTACCAGCCATTACGTAAAGTATGTTGACAAATGTAACTTCACAGTGATGTGAAAGGCCAGGTGCAAGTTTAGAATTCTTGGATTCCGCAGCATTTTGCACTGGAGCACAGCTGGTTCCCGGCCCCCCTCTGCGGGTCCCCTTCCCACCTGTGGAGCTCGGTCCTGCACTGGGAGAGGCCTGGTGCGCGGACATGCTCGCCCTCCAGCCCACCTGGTCCAGTGCTGTCCACTTTCTGCCCTCCCCCAAACTCCCCCAGCAAACAGCCACCCCTTGGCCACCTAAGGATGTGAACAGACAGTGATGTGTGCTCTTGAGAGGACCGACAAGGGGAAGAGGTCTGGGCAGTCCCTGGTAGTGAACTTAGGGCTGTCTGGCAGGAAATTCTGGGGTCCCAGGATCCCAGAGTGTATCCAGAGGGAAGAAGAGACTCCAGGTGGGTGTCTCTTTGGTCCTGTGAATGCCTTGCCTTGTGGGCAGAGGTGTGGCTAGAGCAGGGCCCTCTAGATCATGGAACCCAGGCCAGGGGTCTTGATTGCCCAGTTCTAAGGGTACTTCTTATTCTAGAGAGTGGACCAAATCTTGCTTGGTAGAATTGCTTTGTGTCCTTTGAGCTGTCACTCACTTCCTTTTCCTTCTTCTTGTGCAACTACTAGGAAACTTCATTTGGGCTGTTCACCTGCCTGACCCCCATCCTTCCAAGGGTGATGTTTGAAATATTTCACTGCCTATAGGACAGGCAATGACCAGTCAGAGCAGATGCTTACCCATTGCTGAACTGGGGTACTTTGGGTCTTCTGCTGGGCTAGGCATTGACCTGTCTGTTGCCAGGTTATAGGGAGATAGAGGAGGGAACAGGGCCACAAGGAGGGACATTGGGGTGAGGCTTAGGGAAGGGGCCGTTTATCCCCAGCTTTGTTGGAAGTGAAGAGGTGGCTCATAATATGTAACGGCAAGTAATTTCACTGGGAGGAGTCCCCTTTGTCTCTTGCTCTTCTCCTTCTTCCTAAACCTCTCCTGCTTGCAATGATGATGGCTGAAGCTCCAGCAGCCATTTTGTGACCTTGAGGATGGAAGCCTCATGCTAAAGAAAGTAAAACAGAAATATAGAAGGAGCCTGGGACCCTGATGACTGTCGAGTTGTCATACCGGCCTTGGACTGCCCACCGCTGGCCTCTTTTTGATGAGAGAGGATAAACTTCAAATTTGTATAAACCTCTGTAGTTAGATCTCTGTTATTAGCGTTTAAATTTGATTGCTGACTCATTTCAGTTCCGGTTCTCAAGGCTGGTGTCTCCAGTGTCAGGGATGTGGACAGAAAAGGGATCTTCATTTGGCATGTGCCTTCCATGGGCTAGAGGTGTTTTGTCAGCTAACCCTTAAAACCATTCTGGCTCCTAGCATTACTTTCCTCACTTTGACAGCTGAGAAAACTGGTCTGAGAGGTTAGGTGGCTTGACTGGTGGC
Source organism: Camelus bactrianus (assembly GCF_048773025.1). Classification (NCBI taxonomy): domain Eukaryota; kingdom Metazoa; phylum Chordata; class Mammalia; order Artiodactyla; family Camelidae; genus Camelus; species Camelus bactrianus. The sequence continues at coordinate 31,580,927 of NC_133575.1, forward strand.
AGAAATGGGGCCACAGCCTGGATCTTCCTGCTGGCCTCTGGGGACAGTACCTGGGAGGTCCTCCAAGGCTAGGCATTGTTGGCTTGGACTGAGGCCTTTGCAGATCCCACAGCACCTCAAGGGCAGCCAGGCAGGTTCCTGCCTGTCCAGAAAAGTAGGATGTGTATGTGTGTGTTTGTGTCAGAAATGAGCCTTTAAAAATCTCCTGTCTTTCTCTTTAAAAATCTCCTATCTTTCCCTGTTCTTATCCTTGAGAGAAAAGCCCAGAAAAAAATCTCAGGAGAGCTGTGGAATAGAGGGTAGGGAGAAGCTATGAGGCAGGTAGCAGACAGCCTTCTGCCCTCCCAGTTTGGTGAAGGGAAAATCCCCGGGTAGAGGGGGAACAGAGAAGGAGCCACGTCTGAGGTGGGGGCCTCGGAGGGGCCCGCCAAGGAGCTGGGGCTCCCACAGGCTTGGAGGTCGCCGTGTCCTCTGCAGCAGGAGGACCATTCTCAGAGGCAGCTTTATTGTCCCAAAGGTCATTAGTGGATGCTGGTGGAGCATCACCTGGAGGCTGGTCCTCGCCCCTTCTTGGACCTCTCTTCCCGACACTTCTGTTCCTAGTACATTTTGAAGGGATAGAGAATTGTCCAGAAGCCTGAGGCCCTCACCTTCCTGCATCTCTGCATGAGTTCTACATGACCTGTTTGTCTCTCTCGGGGCCAGAGGCTCTCCCCACTCCTCCCCTCCATCTGCCCGGGGCCTTGCAGAGGTGCAGCAGCCTCTGATGGCCCCCAGAGAGAGCCTGCCCTCGGCAAAACGGCTTCCCGAGCACTGGAGAAAGAGCCGGCCACCGCAGGGCCCTGCGGTTGTGGCCTCCCCTCCCCTGGCCGCCTCTCACAGCGCCTCCCTGTCCCTGACTCCCCTCGGAAAACGTGACCCACCAGGCCCTCCTGACAAGCCCCTGACGCGCCTCCCCCTTCGCGGGCTCCCAGGCGGAGGAGATGGAAAACAGACCCTCCTGAATGTTTAACTTCAGCGGAGATGATAATAACTTTCCCATGGACGCAACTGTATCCTTTCCCTGTGTTCCTGCGGGGATCCCGAGCTCCAGACGGTTCTCATTTGCAGCTCGTTCCTGAGGAGGCCTCATTTCCTCGCCACACACCCCTGATGTGGTCGGGGTCTCCCTCCCACAGCCCGGCCGGGGCGGGGGCACGGGCGTCCCTGAGCTTTTCCCTCACGGCTGCCCGCCCCTCTTTGCCTGTCTGGCCTCCCCAGACCCCTCTCCTGGCCTCTGCCCTTCCCCTCACCCCCACCCGTCCAGTGCCTCAGGCCTTTAAGTCCCCGCTCCCCACGCCCAGGGGCTGTGGTCAGGGCTGGGCTGTTCCCCAGGCAGATGTGCCCCTTCGAGAAGCTTCTCCCACTCAGCTTGGTAGTTGTTGAATGACTGCAGGGGGTCACTGCGAGCGCTGTATCCTGTGCGAATGGCGCCTCCTGGAGTTAAAGACTCCAGGGTCGGCTGGTAGGCCAGAGAAGGAGAGGAGATTCAGAGCTGGAAAGGACCCCAACCCCCTCTTGCCAGTCAGCTCTGCCCCTCAGACTCTTTCCACCACACACCTCTCATAACTTTGATCTCACAGGAAGCCCAGAGGAGTTGAGAAGAGGAAAGGAAAGAACAATCAGACTCTCACGTTTGGTGGTGATGGTTTTGTTTTTGTTTTTTAACATATTCACATTCCTGGCATCTCCCAAGCTTTCAAACCCCCCTGTGAGCATGTGGAGCAGGGGTCTGTTACCAGCCTTTGACAAAACAGATGAGGACCAGGGGCCAGGGAGGTTGAAATGAAAAGCCTGGATGTTAGAGTCAGGTCAGGGCCGCCTAGGTCCTGGTTCTGCCCGCGTCCTGCCGTTTCAGGGTCGGAAGGCAGGCGGGGAAGGAAGTGAGGGTGAGGAGGCCGTGGGCTTAGTAGGGTGGCGCATGGATGGTGGAGCTGGGTTGACCAGGTCGAAGTCTCCTGCTCCACCATTTGTAAGTTGTGTAACCTTGTGTGAACCACTTACTACTCCGTGCCTCGGTTTCCTCATCTGTAAAATGGGGATCGTGATAGGATGGCTATCGTGATAGGATGGTTAGTAAAGGGGAAGTTTGGAACAGGGCCAGACGCGAAGTAGGTGATTTTATTGCTGTTGTTGTTTTCAGACGGGGGCGGGGGAGGGAGTCAAATGAAAGGCCACTTTGAACTTGGTTCCTCCCACCCTCCAGCCCCCTCCCTCCACAACGCACACTTGGAGGTCTTAGAGGACAAGTAGACCCCTGGGACGTGGCTGCTCTCGCCTCTGTATCTGGCTGCCACTGAGGTCAGGGCCCAGCGGCTTCTTTCTGGCCCCCTCTCGCTATTTGCAGCTCTCTGGGTCCTGGTAAGCCAGGTCCATCGGGGCTCAGGGATCCCGGAACTGCCTTCTTGGTTGTGCAAGAACTACCCACAGAATCCCAAGTGCCCTCAGAGAAGCAAGCGCTCCGAGCAAGCGGTCCTCACGGGCCCAGCTTGCCCTCAAAGGCTGGTCCTTCCAGGAGGTTCTTTTGTCTCAGGCTTGACCCAAGATAAATAGATGTGATTAGGAGTTCAAAGAACTTTCCACTGGTTCGGCCTGAGGGGGGCCCTTTGATGTGCTCCCATGCCTTCAACTCCTACCCCATCATCCCCGCCACCTCAGAGTCCTCTCAACTCCTCTCCCAGCTTTCATGCCTGTTCTTTTCGTCTTTTTTAATTTTGGGGGAGGCAATTAGGTTTTTATTTATTTATTTTAATGGAGGTACTGGGGGATGAACCCAGGACCTTGTGCGTGCTAGGCACACACCCTACCACTGAGCTATACCTCCCCCCCACCCCACCCCCTTTCATGCCTGTTCTTATTAAGCTGCTGCCTCAGCTCTCTGTGCAGGGGCGGCCGAGTCTTGCCTATGGAAGAGGAGCTGGGTCCACCCCGCCACCCCCTGCCTCCCGACACCCAGTCGTTTACCAAATCACCAGTTCCAAGCTGAAGCCAGCACGCTGTAGCAGGTCGGCAAAACCCAAACCATTTCATTTTGCACCTCGGTTGCACAACCTGAAATTTTGATATGCTTGTAAATGGTGGACGGGTGAATCACGCCTGCCTCTCGGGCTAGCTAATTAGATGGGGGCCTGCCTGGTCTCCCAGAACTTGGCCCAGGGAAGGGAGGAATCATGATGAGCTTTCTTCTCTTTTCTTTGAATAGGGTAGACAAACCTGTGGAATTTTCCTTAAAACTTGAGAGATGGCTTTGAGAGATGGTGTTGTAATTGCTCAAAATGGACCCTCTGCCACCGATGGGTTCCCCGGCAGGTTTAGGCTGCTAAGCACCCAAACTCAAAGGGAGGGAGGTACGAGGTGGCAAGGCCTCTCCCAGCCTCTTGGGCACATTTCAGGACTGGTCACTGTGGCCAGGTTTCCCCGCCACCAACACAGGCCAAGGGGGCCTCAGCTGGCTGGCTCCTGGGGCTCTCGTTCCACTCCCGGGGCTCCTCCGGCTTGGGGATTTGATGATGAGTGCCTGCGAGGGAGGAACTTCCTCATCAGATGAAAGCGGTTGTAGGGGACATGAGGAGCATTTCTGGGAGAATCTCCAGGAAGGAGGAGGATCCCTGCCCTGAGCTTCCCTGGAGGGCAGACACACTGGGGGTTCTGGCTGCTTTTATGCTTTTACCTCCAGGAGGGCCGGTCTGTCTTTTCTAATCCAAGAGGGAATGATGACCTAGGTTTGTTTGTTAAACAAATATTTAGTGAGTGGCTGCCACGTGCTAGGAGCTGGTCTAGGCAAACTGGAGCCATATCCGTGAGCAAAATGTACAGAGGATTCCACCTCTCACGGAGTTTACCCTCTAGGAAAAGGGGAAGACAAACCATAAACACAACAAATGAGTAAATGATCTCATCTCTTAAAAAGGAGAGAAGTGCTATGGAAACTGTAAAAAGAGAGGAGAAGGGGGGTTGGGAGTGTGAGGTGGGGGCAGTGGCTGAATTGAATAGGATGGTCAGGTAGGCCTCATCACAAAGGTGACATTGGAGCAAAGGCTCAAAGGAAGTAAAGGAGTAGGCTGGGCAGTTATCTGGGGAAAGAGTGTTCCAGCCAGCGGGAAAAGCCAGTGCAAAGGTCCTGAGGCAGGGTCGCCTGGGAGATTCCAGGAGCAGCAAGGAGGCCAGTGTGGCTGAGGCAGAGGGAGGAGGAGAATAGAAGATAAGAGCAGAGATGTGAGAGGTGGGACAGGTTCTTGTACTCTCTTGTACCCAACAGTCTTGGAGATCATTGTCGGGACCTTGGCTTTGACTTTGAGTAAAATGGGGAGTCACTGCAGAGCTTTGAGCAAAGGAGTGACATGAACTGACTGAGGTTTTTTAAAAAAATTTTTTAAATCTTTTAGTTTTTTTATTTTTGGGGGGGAGATAATTAGGTTTATTTATTTGTTTTTCATTCATTCATTTTTAATGGAGGTACTGGGGATTAAACCCAAGACCTTGTGCATGCACTCTACAACTTGAGCTATACCTTCCCCCACAACTTAGGTTTTAAACAGATCACCTTTTTAATACAAACTTCCCAAAATTCTCACGCAGGATAGAAAAGAAATAAGCAATACTAAATTTCAGTGTTGAGTTTCTAATATGCGCTATGTCTTGTGTGTCCCAGTTTCTAACAGTATAGCAGGCTCTTCATTTAAGGAATTCACTGTGTGTGTGTATTGCAGGGGAGGAGGGGGTCCTGTTAGAGACAGGAAGCAAATTCAATTACAACACCAAGGGAAGAAGCACAGAGTTGATGGGAGGAGTCAAAGAAGGTCTCCTGAAGGGATGACAGAACTGGGTTCTCAAGGCTGAATAGGAGTTTTCCAGGTTGGACAAAAGGGGGAAAGGTCATTCCAATAAAGGAAATAACCTGTAGAAAGGAATAGAGGCTTGAAAGAGCAGAGAATTATAAGTAATTCAGGGAATGAGTGGACATTGTACTGTGGAATGTGCCAGAGGGAGTGGGCAGAGATGAAGTTGAAGAGAAAAAGGAGAGTGAGAGAGAGAGAGTGAAGGAGAACAAATGCCCACCTCTTCTCCCATGGCACGTGAAGATATGCTCTCTGCCCAAGCTTCAAACGTCAACAACAAATGTAATCTGGTTTCCGAGATTTCACCTGGCCAAGTCTGATATGTTCTTTGTGCTAGGTTTTGTCCTAGTTTGGGCTGAATTTTTTTTCACTTTCCTGTTTTTATTTATCAAAACTTGTACAAACCTGACCTCATTCACCAACACAAAACATACAACCAGGACACACATGCAGAAGCGGACCCTGAGTGCAAGGAGTTTATTTGGGAGGTGATCCCCAGAGACACCAGTAAGGGCACAGGAGGGAATGAGACAGGGAAGGGAAGAAAAGTGGTAGAGGGTGAGTGAATAAGCGGATGGGAAGCCGACTCAATCCTGCCAGGTCCTCTGGAAGTGAGTGTAGAATTTACCTGAGGGGTGAGGGAGCTGGGGTATTTATCCTCCAACCCTATCAGTCATTAGTTGAGGGCTGCTCCTTGAGAGTGGTAACTCCTTGGCCCTCACAGCCTTCCCTGCAGCCAAGGAAGCTCCCCCAAGACAAAGAGCTGGAGATGCATACCAGGGGCATTTGCATAGGTACCTACAGCATCTGTTACAATTGCCACCTGTTACATCTACACCACTCTTCTGGAGGGGCCTTGAGCCCACCTGTGGATGCCGATGTGGATGGAGTCAAAGGCAGACCAGGCTGAGGCCCACACTCGGATGTTCTGGGCTCCATCTTGCTGTAGTCCACGCGGCACAGGCTCAGGGGTAAAGGGACAGTATTTGTCTTGTTGTGTCTGGCTTCTTTCACTTAGCTTAATGTCTTCATGGTTCATCCATGTTCTAGCATATATCAGAATTTCCTTCCTTTTTAAGGCTGAGTGATATTCCATTGCATGGATAGACCACATTTTGCTCATGGCCATGTGGGTTGCCTCTTCTCTTTGGTTATTGTGCATAATGCTGCTTTGAACATGGGTGTGCAAATGTCTGTTCGAACCTCTGCTTGCAATTCTTTGGGGTCTATACCTAGAAGTGGAACGATTAGATCACGCAACAATTCTAGGTGTAACTTGTGGAGAAATCACCATCCTGTTTTCTACAGAGGCCGTGCCATTTTATATCCCCTCCAGCAACACATGAGAATCTCTTCTGAAGACCCTGGGGTACAGCTCTTCCCACCAGCTGGTGAGGTGGCGATGGGCTGAGGACCACCCCCCACATGGAGGGATCATGGCAGGGTCAAGTGAGGACACACCCAGACTTACATGGCCAGGCTTGGTGACAGTTCAGGGGACCCTTTTGGTCTCTGAGTGTCCAGTTCATTCTACTATGGCCGCCTCACTTCAGTTGAACTACGTCATGGTGCTGGACAGCTAGAAGGATGTGGGTTTGAGTCTCACCTTTCCTGGGGCTGTGTGACCTCAGACAAAGGACTTTGCCTTTCTGAGCCTCAGTTTCCTTCTCTGTTCAAACAAATGGGAAGAGTAACAGAGTGGGGACGGGCACGCCATGAAGTAATGGGAGCCTGGGGCTTATTATAGTGCCTGGCAGATGGTCTGTGCTCTGTCGGTGGGGTACCATATTTTTTTTGTCATTATGATCTGTTTCTGGGGATCCTTCTGTGGGTGAGCATCTTGGTGGCAACTTACGCACCTGAAGTCAAGGTTAAGAGCCTACTTGGTGCCCATTTATGGGCTAGGATTGGGGCTGGAGCGTGGTGCTGGACACCATAATACATGGCCCAGGTTCCCCTTTAAGAAAGCACTTACTATCCCGGTTTGTGGGGTGCTTTCAGGGGCCCCTTCTGGCTGTCAGCACCTTTAGGGGCTGTCTCAGCAACAGAGAGTGCCCGAGTCAAAGTCGTACCCTTTCAGTGGCCTTCTAATATGGGGTATAAAGGCCTAGTCATGTGGGCCCACCTCGGGCAACCCTGTGGCAGGCTGACTAATGCCCCACACCCTCCCCAGATGTCCATATCCTAGTTCCGGGAATCTGTGAGTATGTTCGTCACCTCACATGGCAAAAGGGACTTTGCAGGTGTGATTAAGGATCTTGAGATGGAGACATTAGCCTAGATTATACAGGTGGACCCAGTGTAATTACAAGGGGCCTTAGCAGAGCGGGGCAGGAGGAGGATCAGAGTCACAAGAGATGTGATCATGGAAACAGAGGTCAGAGCGATGTGCCTGCTGGCTCTGAAGCTGGAGGCAGGGCCCAGGGCCAAGAGATGCAGGTAGCCTCTGGAAGCCAGAAAAAGCAAGGAAATGGATTTTCCCCTGAAGCCTCCAGAAGGAACACAATCCGGTTGTCCCCTCGATTTTGGAGTTTGGATCCCTTGAACTCTAAGAGAATAAATTTGTGGTGATGCAAGGCAGCAAGTTTGTGGGACTTCCCTCCAGCAGCAATAGGAAACGAATACAAGTCTGAAGGTGGGTCCAGCTCCAGCGCCCCCGGTGGCGGGGTTGGGGAGTGGGGCCCTGTAGGCTGCTGCTCGGCCTCCCTTGGTCCAGTCCTGCACTCCCCACTCCCCTCCCCAGGAGTCGGTGCCACGGGGTCTCCCTAATGAACATCCTGCATCTTAAGCTCCATCTCAGAGTCTGCTTTCTGGGAAACCGAACCTGCCACAGCTGGCATATACACACACACCACACACACACACACACACACACACACACACACACACGCATATACATACATATAATGTATAGCTTTATTATGGACAATATAAAACAGACACAAAAGTAACGATAGTAATATAATGACCTCCCATGATCTCACTGCCCAGCTCGGACAATCCTCAACTCGTGGCCAATCTTATTTGATCTATAGGAGAATGATAGTTTAAAGGGAGACGCATAGCTCTGGCCCTGGAGACCCTCCCGATCCGGGTGGGGATTTCAGATGGTACAGACATCTCTGAGGCCAAGAAAATGCCAGGCAGCAGTCCCCATGGCAGCGAGTGTGGGGCCAGGGGCGCAGAGAAGCAGCCTTAGAGAAAGGCAGGGAGGAAGAGAGCCGGCCAGAGCCAACGGGGCAGCTCGCATCTTGAAGGGTGGGTCCTAGGTCGCGGGCAAACTTTCCTAAAGGGTCCTGAGTCCAGGGCTGGAGGCAGGTGATGTGAAGGGACAGTGGCAGGCAGCACTGAACAGAGCTGACATCACCTGCCTTTGTGTTACACTCCATTGTCTTTCTAATTTTTTTTTAAAAAATAGGCCTCCACCTGCTTCTATATTAATAATAACAGTGCAAGAATGGTGCCAGGTGCTGGGCCAAGCACGAATCTGCCCAACAACCCAGGAGGCAGATACTCTTTTTATCCCCATTTCACTGAGACTCAATGATTTAAGGCCACTCGGCCAAGGTCCCATGGATGGTGTATTAGTTTCCCAGCATTGCTGTAACAAATTACCAGAGACTGGGTGGCTTGCAACTATAGAAATAGATTCTCTCACAGTCCTGGAGCCCAGCAGTTTGAAATCAAGGTGTTGGCCAGGCTGCGCTCCCTCCCAAGGCTCTAGGGAAGAATCTTTCCTTGCCTCTTCCTGTTTCTGGTGGCCCCAGTCATCCCTTGGCTTGTGGCCACATCACTCCAATCTCTTCCTCTGTCTTCACATGCTCTTCTTTCCTTTCCATGTGACTTTTCTGTGTGTCCCTTGTCAGGACACTTGTCATGGGCTTCCAAGGTCCACTTGGATAATCCAAGATGATTTCATCTCAAGATCCTTACTTTAAATACATCTGCAAACACCCTTTCTTCCCAATAAGCTCACACCCCCAGGTTCCAGGGGTTAAGATGTGGACGTAGCTTTTTGGATGCCAGCGTTCAGTCCACTACAGATGGGAATAGAGGGACCAGGCGTCTGAACCTAAGAAAAAGATCTGCTGTCCCTGGAATGTGATACACTCTTGCCAAGAAGAGCTGGACCAGTAGGAACCGCCTTGTCCTGGTTTTACAACATGGCCACAAGGTCTTTGACGCTCTTCCCATGGAAAGGTGGTGTCACTGCCCTTCACCTTGAATCTGAGTGGGCTTATGACTCACTTGTCACCAAAAGAATGTGGCATGACTTCCAATGGTGCATCAGAAAAGGCAATGCGGTGTCTACCTTTTTTGCAGAAGCATTTGCTTTTGGAGCCCTGAGCTGTCATGTGAACGGTGGGACTGCCCTGAGGCCACCATCCTGGGAGTTAGCCAAGGCCACAAGGAGAGGTCCCGCGTAGGAGTTCTGACCAATAGCTCTAGCTGAGATAGCTGACAGCCAGCATCCCCTGCCTCCAGATGATTCCAGCCTCCAGCTCTCCAGTCACCCCCAGCCATGGAGTCTCCCCAGCTGAGGCCTCAAATTGTGGCACAGAGACAAGCTGTCCCTGCTGTCCCCTGACTGAATTCCTGACCCATGGAATCTGAGGCTAATAAAATGGCTATTTTAGGCCACTAAGTTTGGGGGTGGTTGGTCCCACAGCAACAGTAATCAGGACACCCCCCTCCTTGTCTAAAGAAAGCCCCAAATAGGAGGTTAGCAGTTCCTGAGAAATAGGTCTGATTCAGAGAGAGGCAAAGAAAATATATCTCGTCTGAACAAGCACCCCTGCCCCAATCCCCAGTGGTTCTCTGATGAGAGATGGGGGCGCGGCGGGTGGCACAGAAAATAGAAACCGCCCTTCCCCCAGGACCCACTCGCAGACGGGCCTCCCGCACCCCCACCCACGAGCTGCCGTCCCTCCAGCCCCTGCCAGAGCAAGGCTCCTGAACGAACGCAGCTACAGTGGAGCCCAGCGGCTGGCGGTTACAACTTCCCATGCAGCTGCGGCTGACTGCAGGCCGCTGGCCACATCCCTCCCCAGGCCCGGCCACCTGACGGACCACATGGCCAGCCCCCAGGGGCCCAGCCTACCCTACCCCAGGAGGCTGGCTGTTCCTCCAGCCCTGCCTTTGCCAGGGCCTGGGGTCTAGTCTGCAGCCCCGGCTGCCAATTACAGCACAGCCCCATTCATTTGCTGGATTGGATCTTTGGATTTTGTCATTTGCTATGCGGAGGTTTTCTTTCTGACTAATTTGTTTACCAGGTTTAATTCTTCAATCATGTTTTCATTTTAAGAGATTTCAGGGTAATTATGAACTTTGAATAAATCCATCTGAGGCACCAAAGTGCACTTGGCTTAGCTCGGCTTTGCTAGGGCCTGCCATTCTGTTGCTACACTTGAGATTTGGTGTGCATAGGGCCTTTCCTGCCCCCTCCCCCACCGACGCCGGCAATTGAAAACAGCTGGGCCTCTAGGAGCCAAGGTCAGGATCTGAGAAAAAGCCACAGCTGAAAACCACACTGGAGTCGGGGAGAGATGGAATCAGGCTGGTGTGTGAGTGAGGTTCCAGAACCTGCGAGATTCTGGCCCCTCTCCACCGCCTCATCCAGTGCTGCTCCCCCGGGCATCTGGCAGAGGGACCCGAGGCCCGGGCTGCCCCAGCATTGCCAGCTGAGTGTTTGTCGAAGCAGCGTGCAGTGACACCTGGGAAAGGACCAGAGGCACAGGCCAGAGGCTGTGCTCTGGCTCCAGCTAGATAGCCCCTGAACAGTGGAGCCAATAGGCAAAGTTTCTGAGCCCTCAGGAGTCAACTAGAAATAGATGAAGGATGATGATGACAATTCCTGTTCTCTCCACTTTGCAGGCTTGTCTTGAAGGAGCTGATGGAGTGGGCGGCATTTCATAAGCTGTATCATTTGGCACAGTTGTGAGGTGATGGTGTTGTGGAACTAAGTCTCTTGGACATATCAGCAGGGTCACACTGGCAGGCTGGGGTGATGTGACACCTGGACAATGAATACAAAGGCAGGAAATGTCACCGGGCCCCTAGATGTCTTGACTCCATCACGATTTCTCAACCAATGCGTCCTGGCTCCTGGGTGTGCTGGGATGGTCTCTATGGAGTGTGTGAGCGTATGAATTGTGACTCTGAATCCCAGTTCTGGCCTCAGCACCTTATCAACGCCACACAGGAGGGCTGCGTGTGTCCCGCATCTTATCAGTACCAACAAATTAGGGTTGCCTAATTTGCATATCCATACCAAACTTACAAGCAAACCCAGCCGGGTGAGTAGTGCAGTGTGTGCAGTAATCATAACTAGGATCAATGGATTAGGCTTAGCTAATTTACATGCAGCCAATCATAGCCAAGGTATAAACAGCAAAGCTGCTGGGGGAGCCAATCACATGAAGGGAATTCACCGCCATAGACCACAAGCCCCTGAGCGTCCCCAGATGGATGGGCACCCACTCCCACTGCAGGGGAGACGCCATGGAGGACTCAGGATTTGCTCTGACAAGGTGCTGGATCCCATCCACCCACAGTGACAGCCAAAGTGACCAAGGGTGAGAGGAAGAGAGTGACTATACTGTCATAGTTTGGGTTCGCTCAAAAGCAAGCCTGAGATGAAGAAGATTCGGGGGCAGAAAGCGCCAGCAGGGGAGTGCAGGTGTACAGGAACACAGCTAATAAAGGATGCACAAGCAAGCCAGGTACCTCTGGGGGCAACTGTCATGGGCTGAAATGCGTCTTCTGAAAATTCATATGTTGAAGTCCTAACCCCCAGGACCTCTGAATGTGATTGTATTGAGAGATAGGGTCTTTAACGAGGTGATTAAAGTAAACTGAGGTTCTTAGGAAGAGCCCTGATCCAATCTGACTGGTATCCATAGGACACAGACACACAGAGAGGATTGACCGTGTGAAGACACAGGGTGGTGAGGAAGCTGGGGGATTTATCCACCAGCTTGCGTCAGTCATCCACTGGGGGCTGTTTCCAGGGGAGCACTGGTTTCCACACCCCAAGTCAGCTGTGGGCACAGGCAAAGCAGCTTTGGTGACCAGTAGAAGCCCCCAGGTGAAGAAGTTCAGGGATTTCCATTTGAAAGTTGGGCCTGGAGGCCCTAAGTGGTAAGAGCGAGGGGACTTGTGGGAGGCAACAGTGACGGCAGCTGGTGCACAGGCCTATGAGATGAATAATGGACTATCTTAGGTACCTGCCTAGGCGCTAAGCTACAGTAGCCTTTAACCCCTGCCCCAGAGGAATATGTGTGGATGTGGCGTGTGTGCTCATAGGAAGGTTTAGATAGAATATATATTATCATATTGGACTATCCCATATAAGGTTATACAACCCTGTAATAAATACAGTTTGCAAAGTTTACCTCTGGTTAGTTTCCATGCCAAAGCCAGTGGGGTAAATGGAACATATAACACAATTCGCTGTGGCCTTGGACCCCTGTAGCTTTGGAGGCCTCCTAGTGAGATTAGGAGCACTTCAGTGCCTCTTCTTAATTTTAGACCCGTGCACTGGGCTCAGCTAGGATGAGGGTGCTTTGAGTCAGGCTTCTTGGTTTGAAGCAACTGAAACAGATGCTACCTGACTTCAGTAGGAGAGGGATTTCTGGAAAGTGTGAGGTAGTCCACCGGCTTGAGAGAAGAGAATAGGACTCATAACCAAGAGCATTCTGGTTGGTGTGAGGTGGGTGCGACTTGTCAGCACACCCCCTCATGCACAGCCTCTGTAGGGCACTGTCGCTGCTGGATTCTTGAGGTTGCCACCATATCACAGTCTCTGCCGCTTTATGATATTTCCTTGAGATTCAGTTGGGGCTCTCTGGGCCTCCCTATCTCTGAGTGGCCTCTCCGCATGGCCTTTCCAACATGGCAGCTCAGGACAGTGGGATTTCTTGCACATCAGCCCAGGGCTTCCAAGAAAGAGAAACAGACTGAAGCTGTATCGCCTTTTATGACTTAGTGTTGGAAATCATGCAGTCTCCCTTCCACCATACTCTGTTCATCCCATGCAAGCCTAAAAAGCCAGTGGATTCCAGGGAAGAGATTAGACTTCTCAGCTCTCTGACAGGAGGACTTTCAAAGGATGGGGGGACATGTTTTAAAACCACCCAGGTGCGCTCGGAGATGGCAAACAGCCACTCGACTTGACAGTTTAATGGGACCAACACATTTTTCCTTTTTGATTATCTGACTTGGCTGCTTGTTTCCCAGGATGCAGAAAGGCCTGGCGCAAACTCCAGGCAGCATGTTAGTAACAAATGTGTTTGCACTTTGGGGGCTGGACCCACCGACTTCAGTTAATCCTGCTTCGTCATTATGCCAGGAAAGCTCATTCCGACCCAAATTTGACTATTGGTTTTTAATTTTGGTGCCATTTTTCATGCTGATGGCTCTTCTGGCTGACAATGAATTACCCTGGGTGCAAATTAAATACAATAGAATTGCTAATCAGGCTATTAGAATACGCTGACAGGAGGAAATCTACAAGTTGTCAGACCTGGGTGGGCTCTCCCCTTGCCTTTGGGACAGAATTCACTTGAATGTGAATGGACCTGTGCATGAGACAGGTTCAAATATTGGAAACAGACACCTGCAGGCAGCCGGAGGGACTGAGCAAGTGGCTGCAAGGCCTGCGATCCTACACTGGCTCGGCTGGTTCTCTTTGCAGGAAAAATCTTGTCCTGTAAGTACACGTGTCCCTGGGGACCGCTGTCTAATGTTCCATACACTCTTCTCATGCAAGGAAGTGTCGAGATTTATCTCCACCTCCAGGCCCACAAGTAAAGCACCAAATATCTGGCACAAGGAACAGTGTTTTCAGATTTCTAAATTTAGACAGAAGGTGAGAATGCACCAGCGGTTTTCCTCTTGTGTCTAATTCCGAGCAAAGATAGAAAGACTCTTAACTGTTGAAGACTTCACGTCTCACGGCCAAAGTTTCTTTGTCTGTGTGTGTGGTTTTTTGTTGTTTTTTTTTTAATCCATACAAAACTGAGGAAATAGATTCAGGAGGCGCTTCCTAAGGGTGCAATGATTGATGCCAAATGGTGGTTCTATAAATCAGGAGGTGTTAGACCTTCAGAGAAGATGGAATATGGTGTTCAAGGGTGAAGATGCAAACCTGGGTGCCTTGCAGTGATGTTTTTTGGGGGAGGGGAGATGTGCTGGAGATCCTTTACAAGTGAGAGGGGGACCCCATTGCATCAATAATAGCTAACACTTATTGAACCCTGCCTGACATATCTGGCCACTTGAAATGCTTGCAACATTTGATCTTCACAGCAGCCCTCTGTGGTGTGGATTATGATCATCGGCCCCATTTAATGGATGGCCATCTTGAGGTTAGGTAACTTTCCACAAGGTCACTCGACAAATTTGTACTTAATCCAGTGGTATTTGATTGGGTTCAGCTGTCAGAGATGGTGGGCCAGGGGCAGGGAAGACTGGCTTAAATAAGAAAGATATTCTTTCTTAGAAAAACGAAGTTTGGTGGTAAGCAGTCTAACTCTGGTACGGCGACTCTATAATCGTTAGCCATGCAAGTTCCTTCTATCTCACTACTCCATCATCTCCAGCATAGGTTCTATGCTTTGGGTTGCCAGATAAAATACAGGACACCAATTAAATTGGAATTTCAGATAAACAACAAAAAATTTTTTTAGTATAAGTGTATCCTGTGCCATATTAAATAATTAACTAAAGTAGTACAATTAAAGTATTAAATTTCTTAATTAAATAAAAATGAAGTAAAAATAAAATCTTTTTATTTGCTCAATTTGGCAACCCTATCTCCACCTCATGGTTCAAGATGGCTGCCCATGCTCCAGCCCTTAGGACCACACTTCAGGCAGCTGGAGGGAAGAGGGTTAAAGAAGGGTCTCCCTCTCTTTAAAGACATTTCATGGAAGTCAATCCCCAAACTACTGCTCACCTCACATTGGCCACATGTGGCTTTTAGGGAGACTGGGAAATATGGCTTTTATTCTGAGCAGCCATGGGCCCAACTGACAGAGCTTCTGTATTAAGAAAAATGGATATCAGGGGTCAACTCAGTGTCTACCACAGCTGGGATTTAAACTCAAGTCAAAATGGCTTTTGAGTCTTGGGGCTTAATCACCCTAACTTCCTGCCTTTTCTCCGTGTCGAAAGGGTAGGGCAGACACGGTGTGTGTTTCGCACAGCTCTTCTCAAATCCTCTTCCCAATTTCTGGGTGCCTCTTCCCTGAATTCCCTGTGCTTTTGCTGCTAACGGGCAGCACGTGCAACACTCTTCAGAGGTCTGCCCTCGGGCTCCTGGAGCCACAAGGACCACACCTGGGAATTGGGATGGCACTTCGCCAATGACTCACTGTGCGGGAGTCTGCAAGCCCCGCTCCCTTGCCTGAGGTCAGGAGGAAGACTAAAGCGTCATTTACACCCCAGAGCCCCGGCGGGGTCAGGCCCAATGTGCGCCCTCACTTGACTGCTTCGCTTTTCTTGTCCTGTTCTCCCTACTCCCTTAACTGGTCTCTCCTGGAGGCACTGTTTTCATCAATCACTTGCACACAAATCCTTGTCGCAGTGTCTTCGTGGCCTAAGATAAGGGTTTACCCTGGAAAATATAAATAGGAAGTGGGGCAGCACTTTTGAAGACAAAGCGGTTCTGTTGTCACATGGCCAAAGGGACTCACAAAACCCTTGCGTTTGAATTAGGTCACACCCCAGCCTTGCCAGCAAATCCTGAGCTGTGACAACTTATACAAACTTCGGCATTTAATTCTTATTCCATTCTTCCTCCAAGCTGTTGGTTTTTTTTTTTTTTTTAAGGAATATGTATTAGTCCGGGTTTAGTTGGGAAAACAACACTTTGTGCTTCAAATAGGAAGGTGCTTAGGTGCTTAGGAAACAGTTGGAAGCGCAAAGGTCCAGAAAAGCTGATACCGGCTCACAGAGTCCTCCAAACTTCCAGAGCACCAGAGAATACAGTGAATTGCGTGCCGGCCTGCAGGACCAAGGTAGGTGATTCTCAGAGACATGCCTGAGGGTTGCCATGAAAATTTCCACTTGCTATACCCGTCGCATCTGCCTGCTGTTGCTGGAGAAACAGTAATACTGCTTCTTGCCTCGCTTTCGCCTTCCAAGTCTCGTGCAAATACAGTGGCTCCTCCTTACAGGTCCCTCCTGCTATCCGAAAGCGGAGTGTTCCTGTGAAATCTTTCGTAAGCTGAAATGGCGTAAAGCAAAGAAGCCATTACCTTAGGGCACATCTTGCCCACAGATTCACAAAATCAATCGAGATGGAAAAAGCGCAGATGCTTACAGACACAGGTGAAAGCTATAGCGGCTTGATGCTGAGATGCTGCGTGTAGTTCCCAGGGACGGAGCTTGGCGGGGCCACTGTCGTGGCCGCACGTGCGCACTGCCTCTGTAACAGCTCAGCTCACAGCAAAGCAGACACAGAACGCTTTTTTCACTTTTCATCTTTTTTTTTTGTAAAAGTGAGAATCCTCTTCGGATTTCTTTGGGTTAGCGAAAACAGGTACTAATACAGATCTTTAGTAAAAAGGGAAGTGGCATAAAGCAAACTTTAGAAAACCAAGGAATACTGGCATTTGTGGATTCCTTATTTGCAAATTTGCCTACTCACTAAAATTTATTTGTAACCTCAAGATCAGCACTCAAGGCAAATTCACAGACGTTCACAGGCTTGTGCCGAGGGGTGACGCGCCCGTTCCCAGCTGAGGTTGAACGTGAGGATGCTCTATGTTTTTGTTCTGGATTCCATACTGAAAATGAGTGTCTTTTTTTGTGGTCTGTTGAGTGCCATGTTTTTGAGCTTTCTGTTGGTGACTTTGCTGTTTAAAACAGCGCAAGTGTAATGCTGAAGAGACTGTGATGAGAAATTTGTGTTGTACATTTTGGAAAATTCTCGGCCATTATCTTTATTTTTATTGGAGTTGATTTACAGTGTTGTGTGAGTTTCTGGTGTACAGCATAGTGATTCAGTTACACATATATATGTATATGTTCTTTTTCATAGTCTTTTTCATTATAGGTTATTACAAGATATTGAACATAGTTCCCTGTGCTACACAGTAGGATCTTGTTGGTTTTGGCCATTATTTCTTCAAATATTTCCCCTGCCCTCTTCTCTCTCTTCTCCTGGGATTCCTATTACATGTATGTTAAGGCTGATATTCTCCCACAGCGTGGTGAGGCTCTGTTCTGGTTTTTTCCCCTATAATTTTTTTCTCTTTGTGTTTCAGTCTGGGTAGTTTCCATTGACTATCTTCAGACTTACTGATTCTTTCCTCCGCTGTGTCAAGTCTCCTGATGAGCCATTAAAGGCACAGTAGTGTTTTTCATTTCTAGCAATTTCATTTGATTCTTTCTTATAGTTTTATTCTCTCTGATGAAATCACCCATCTGACCTTGCATGTGCTTGTACTTTTTCCACTCAGGCCAGTGTCCAGTGGCTTCCACCCCCAGGCAAACAGGTGCTCACATCTTGTCTCACCTTGGCGCACCTGTCTTTTCTTAGCATTCGGGTCACTTGGTTGCCCTGTGACCTCAGCTCACTGAAGTTCTAGGAAAGCTGTGATTTTTTCAGATTATCCAGAGTGCTGTCGTCGTTGTTGTTTATTTTCAGCATTCTATATCCTAAGTAGATAGCTTTTTTTTTCCCCCAAAGAGAGATGCTTCTGTAGGAAAAGTACAAGAATTAATATTTTGTTAAATTTCTGGTTTCTTTCAGACCCCTGATATGGGCATAGATAACCAAACCAAGGCATCCGTGTTTACATGGTGGAATTGAAGAGGAAATTCTCAGTCTCTGTGAGGCTAGCTTATAGGCAGTGGTTAGTGGTGTAAATGACTGATCAAACTTAAATCTTACCTCCGGAATTATATCCTCCCAAAATTCATGTGTTAAAATCCCCCAATGTGACTGTATTTGGAGATAGGCCCTGTAAAGAGGTAATTAAGTTTAAATGAGGTGTAAGGATGGAGCCCTAATCCAATCTGACTGGTGTCCTTACAAGAGGAAGAGACACCAGGGATGTGTGAGCACAGATTTCAGGATTCTGGTCACCGATTACAATGTATGGGTTTGTTTTCCCTACACCACCAAGTAATTCTGGGACACCAGCTGGGTGTCCTACAATTCAATGCAATTCTGACACTATCTGCCTGGAGACAGCATCAGATCCCATAGGTTAAGGGCTCAGTCCTACAAGACCGCCCCTCCCCCACAATGTTAGACTGCGTTCACAAGCTGAGGTGTCACCTGTGCTTCTGACTGACCAGCTACAGATCGGAAGTTCCAGCGACCCCCTCCTTGGGTTCAATTAATTTGCTAGAGCAGGTCACAGAGCTCAGATTACCGGTTTATTACAAAGGATATTAAAGGATACAAATCAACAGCCAGATGAAGAGATAACACAGGGCAAAGTCCTGAACAAAGGAGTTTCTGTCCTCGTGGAGTTTGGGGCCCAGCACGGCAGCAAGTGGCAGCATTCTGGTCCACCAACCTGAACGCTCTTCCAAATTCCATCCTTTTGGGTTTTTATGGAGGCTTCATTATGTAGGCATGATTGATTAAATCACTGGCTATTGGCAATCCATTAACCCTCCAGCTTCTCTCCCCTTCCTGGAAGCTGGGGTGAGGGGAGGGACTGAAAGTTCCAATCCTTGGATCACATGGTTGGGTCGTGTGTCCCCCCCCCCCCAACCAGACTCCATCCTTAGGTTACCTGTTTGGTTTCCAAAAGCCACCTCATTAACATAACAAAAGACATCTTTATTGCTCTCAACACTTAGGAAACTCCAACAGTTTTAGGAAAGCTCTGTGCCAGAAACAGGGATGAAGACCAAATGTCTATTTATTTTAAATCCCAATATCACAAGAGGAAAGACCAAGGGTGGACATGGTGAGAAAGGGACCATTTATAAGCCAAGGAGAGCTGTCTCAGGAGAAACCAATGCTACCAACCTCTTGATCTTGGACCTTCAGCCTCCAGAATTGTGAGAAAATAAAATTTCTCTTGTTTAGGGCACCCTGTCTGTGGTATTAAGGCAACTCAAGGAGACCAGTACACCCCCAATTGCAGGTGTGGTAGATTCTTAAAGATGGCTCCCAGCCATGTCTCCCAGGATTCACTCCCCTTTGCAAAGTATCTTGAGCTCCTTCCATTAAAAGGTGGAATTACCAGGCCTCAAGGTGAATGTGTAGCTTCCATTTTCACTTGAGGATTTCCAGCGACCACGTAAAGGCTATCTTGTTGGAGAGAGAAATGACTTGGAGCACAGAGCCCCCAGACGTCTTAGTGAATCTTGCCAATCCCATGAGAAGACAGAGGCCCAGACATCCCAGTGGGCCCGCAGCCATTTGAGCCACCCCAACTGGGCCATCAGTTGTGCGGCCTTGTGGGTCCCCCAGCCCCAGACAACATCACGTGGGGCAGAGATGAGTCATCCTCCCACCTCACCTCTGCCCCAGATTCCTGACCCAGAGAGTCATGAGAAATAAAATGGTAGTTGTTTCAGGCGACTAAGTTTTGGGTGATTTGAGAGGTAACAATAGCTAGTTAATATACCAGGGACCTCCAAGTGCCCCACAATGTCCCTTCTTTTTGTCCTCATTAAAAAAAAAAAAAAAAAAGCTCATTTTTCAGCTAGATACATGGCCGCCTGAAATGAAAATTACATTTCTCAACCTTCCTTGCAGCTAGATTCAGCCATATGATTAAGTTCTGGCCAGCGGGGTATACATAGAAAGGGTCTATACAGCCTTCAGGAAATATCTTTGAGGCCTTGATCTTAACAATACACCAGACTCTATTGGAGACTCCACTGCAATTGGAAAGACAACATTTTGCACGTGACTGTTTTTGCATCCTACCTTACCTGAATGAGATGGGTGGCTTTGGTGCCTGTTAGGAGAAAAAAAAAAATAAAACAGCAGCAACCAAAACAGTGTACTATAGGCAAGGTGTGAGGATCAAAAAGTCAATGGAGAAAAAAAGGAGCTAAAAATGATACAGTGCGAGGATGTGGAGAAAAGGGAACCGTTGTACACTGTTGGTGGGAATGTAAATTGGTGCAGCCACTGTGGAAAACAGTATGGAGGTTCCTCAAAACACTAAAACTGGAACTACCATGTGATTCCACTTCTGGATATTTATCTGAAAAAAAAAATACTAATTTGGAAATTTATATGCACCACCATGTTCACTGCAGCATTATGTACAACAGCCAAGACATGGAAACAGCCTAAGTGTCCACTGATGGATGAATGGATAAAGAAATTGTGAAATAGATAGATATATATGAAGTGGAATATTACTCAGCCATAAAAAGAAGGAAATCTTGCCATTTGCAACAACATGGACAGACCTCGAGGGCATTATGTTAAGTGAAATAAGTCAGACAGAGAAAGACAAATACCATATGATCTCACTTATATGTGGAATCTAAACAAAACGAAAACAAAACAAACCCCCAGCTCACAGATATAAAGCACAGATTGGTGATTGCCAGGGGTGGGCGAGGGGGTGGGGGGATGAAATAGATGAAGCGGGTCAAAAGGTACAAACTTCCAGTAATAGAATGAATAAAAGATAAGGATGTCATGTATAGCATGGTGACTATGGCTAATAACACTGTATTATATACTTGAAAATTGTTAAAAGAGTAGGTCTTAAAAATCCTCATCACAAGAAAAAAATTTTTTTTGTAATTGTGTGCGGTGATGGATGTTAACTGGACTTATTGTGGTGATCATTTTGCAATATATGCAAATTTTGAATCATTATGTTGTACACCTGAAACTAACATAATGTTATATGTCAATTATACCTCAATTTAAAATTTTTTAAAAAATGACACAGAAGACTGTCTTTAACCCGGTCTTCTAACATTTTGTGTGCCTTGAAAAATAAGTTGTGATGAATCTTCTAGTTCAAAGTGGATTTAAATCAAGACTTTGGGGCCCTTTGTCTGACTTTGGACCTGGAATGTTCTCAGGGTAATAACACAGAGCTGGGACTTGCATCTCAATTACCCAGTCACAGTTTATGCTTGTGATCTCGCTGTAGTAGAACTCACAAAGATCTCATTGTTATATTCTGGTTCTAAGTAAAATGTCCTTCTAGGTGTGGTAGAAAGTTCAGAGGTATCATATGATTAAAACTCTGGATGGGAATCTATGACTGGTATAGATGCCTCTCTAGGGCTCCTCACCCTGTTTGCCATTAAGCCTTGTGCATTCTTCATTTCTCTTGCATCTATTGCCTTCTTTTTCTCCATGGCCTCTTCCCTGTTTTCAGCCTTTGTAATTTCTCTCCTGGGCTTCCTGCCCAGTCCTATCTCCTTGAATCCATTCTCTGCTCTGCAGCCACAGTGATATCTCTAGAAAGTATATCAGCTTCATGACATACCTGTGCTTGAAATCCTAGAAAGTCTCCCCAATCCTTCCATAGGAAGTAGAAAGCCTCATTCAGGCTCTGTGTGATCTAGCACCACATTCTCTCTCTGTCTCATCCCCCTATTCCTCTTCTTTCACATGCTGCCTGTGCTCTAGCCATACTGTATGACTTGAAAACTCCTGAAGCAGCCCAGCTGTCAAAGTGTCAGGGGCTCTTTCTCAGCCCCTTCTTCTAGGCCAACCCTTTGCTACCTTTTAAGACTCAATTTATGTGTTAGGCCACATCCTTGAGATTAGGCCCTTCTTTTTGCATGCCTCTGTCTTTGCACTTCTCGGGCTATTTTCTGATGGTCAGTCTTCCCGTCAGGACTGCAAATTGCTTGCTCTGAGTGCAGTACCCACAGCCATTACCCCTTGCCCTGCCCTTGTATCCTCTCAGCAATGACCGTTTCTGTGCCCAGCAGCATAGGGCAGGCTGAAAGTGCCAGGGACTGTCAATGGCTCCTGAGCACAGCACTCAACCAATGAATGATGGGAGCTGGTGTATAAATACCCCAATTCCCTTGCCCCTTGGGTGGGATAACTCTGAGACATGGCTCTACACCATTACTCTGAGTTTTCCCTGGGGGTGTGAGTTCTGGTTGCCCACAGTGGTAGCCAGTAAAACCTACCCTTCATTGACTGACTTCCCTTCCCTGTCTCACTCTTGTGGTTTCTTGAACCTCCCAAACAAATGGTTAGCTAGTGCTCACTTCTTATCTCAGGATCTGTACCTCTGGGGCAGTCCAAACCACGGTGGTACCTTGTTTTGTCTGCATATCTTTCCACAGCACCTAGTTTAGGTCCTTGATAATAATGTGTTGACTGGCCAATGATCTATCTAAATGAACTACAGAATTAATTACTGGTCGGGAGGACCACTCTTCTAGTGTTATCCCCATCCTTCTTGTGGTAGACACAGAGATGTGTGCCCAGGCTCCCCTTCAAGGAAGTCCTTGTTGCCCATGCCTGGGTGTGTGACGAGCAGACAGCCCCCAGTTGTCTCAGTACCGAGAGCCACCTTGCTGTAGGTCGCGGTCTTCCCCGGTAGCCCATGCCTGGTGACTGAGCACAAAGGTATGCTTTCCTAGAAAGTATGAAAAGGCTATGACGATGTGGCCATTTCCGCCTATGGCAGCAAAACTCCAGTGGGGGATCCTTGCTCTGAGACTTTGTGGGGCCCCTGCCAAAGCTCAGCTTCCCCCTCTGCTCTGTCCTGCCTCCCTCACTTCTTTTCATCAGATGTCATTCCTAACAAGCATCATGTCCTTCAAAAGCCTGCTTCCGGAGAGCCCAACCTGCAACGCTTCTCTCCCATCCATTCCATGCCTTAGTCCCTCGCTGTCGCCTCCACAGACTGCTTTTCTGACCCCACCCTATTGTCCACTGCCTCCGCCCAGTAATAATACCTGGATAATCCTTTGCTGTCTACAAAGTATCTCCCCAGATAATATCAGATTCAGTCCTTACAGTAGCCCTGGGGTGGGGGGTAGGTGTCTTTATTCCCATTTTTCAGATGAGGACATTGAAGTTTAGAAAAATGAAGGGATTTGCCCAAGGTCACAGCTTCCAAGTGGAAACTGGAACTCAGAAACCATTGGCAAGCACATAGATGTCAGCAGACCACGTCCCTCTGGGTGGACCGCGGGTACGCAGGCTGGGCAGCATCTACTCCAGGAACCATGTGATATTTGGGTTCAGATGCTGAAGATCCCCATTGACTATTTCCTGGGAACTGTAATGTCCCTCAGTGTCTGAAGCTGAAATAATATGTGAGATGTGCTCTGGAGTCATCTGTGCTGGTGAAATAGTTGAGAGGAGAGGCAGAGAGAGGTCCAGGAGTGAGGGCTGGGGACAGGGGTGCTTGCAGGTGACGGAAGAGGATGAGGGAGGAGAGAGGGCACCGCATGGAGAGTGGGGAGTCCATCAGGACTTCACATGATGGGGGGCGCCCCTTCTGCTGTGGGCTGCCTGGTGAAGGGGGGCCAGGGGGCCAGGGGAATGGGGTGTTGGGGCGGGAGATTTCCATCTGGAATTTGAGAGTTCCTCCCTCAGTTGACACAGAGCGGCTTGCCTGTGGAAGTCAGCTGGCAACGCTCTGCCCAGGGGCTTCAGAAGAGCTGCCGCTGAATGAATGAGTTGAGAACAAAGGCTGTTCAAAGTCTTATCAGCTAGTGTTCCCCACAGGCACTGGATGGGCGCACCTAGGGAGGGAAACAAAGGAGGCCCCCAGGGCCCCCCCGGAGACAGACACGGATGAACGGGCAGCTTAGGTTGAGGAAGAAGCCATTTCAGATAAAATCCTGTAGCTTCACTCAGCCTGACCCTGGGGCTGCGGCTCTGGAGTGTGAGTTATACTTCAGGGTGGTCCCACCCGGGCTACCAAACCATCAGTCATTGGCAGGGCTGCCCTGCCCTCGGGAGAGAGATGCTGCCTGCCATTTCCAGCTCTCCCAAATAAAGCTGCTCTGGGAGCCGGAGGGCAGGTCCTCTAAAGAACAGACAGGTGCTGTTTATTGGCAACAAAAGCCCTCTGAAGCCAGTGGGGGCTCAAAAACTGTACAGAAGTATCGGGGAAGCCGGGGGGCAACACTGACATTGGCAACAATGATTCTGAGTAAAGAACAAGCAGTTTTCCTGACCTCCCTCCCCTTCAAGAGCATGACTGCTGCTCCTCCGCTGTGCCTCTCTGGTGTTTGTTACAATCATTGGGCTTCTGCTGTGAGCTCCACTGGAACAGCTTCACATCCCTAGCCATCAGCACGAGGCCTGGTATATGACCTGCCTATGTCACTGTTGCCAAAAGGATGCGAGATAGAATGTTTCCTCCAACAAGACACAAACCACCAATGCCGGGGGGCCAAGACTGAAATGTGGTTCTCTGGGAACAAGGACTGGGGTCTTAGCTGGCTCTGGAATGATCATTTTGAACCTGGGCAGCCTCTCAGCCACCAGCTCATTCCCTTGAATAAGTGATGCCTTATGAGGCTGTCAACTTTGTGTGTGTGGATGCGGTGGAGGGTTGGGGAACAGAGGTGCCTCTCAGCTTCCCCCAGAAGAGCCCAGATGGTTCTGGGCTGAGAGAAGAGTGAGATCAAAGAGATACTGGACGTCTAGGCCAGAGGGAAGCAGACTTTTAGGTTAGGCGAGAAGTCCCCGGTGCAGAGCTGATTCAACTGGAAGTAGCCGGAAGAGAGCTCTGGTGGGTGCACGTACCCCCGCTGTGGCCCCAGCTTGACTTCTTATTCCTTTAAACTTTCAGTATCTAGTTCTTTTTAGATCTGATTGTTAGTCTCCTTCCCAAGCAAGAGGGCTCAGGGGACTGACTCGCGGTAATTAAAATCACTGGAGATTGGTATAAAAAACCTGGAAAGTCATTATTAATTTACAGTGAGAAATCCAGTCATTTACTCATTTACTTATTCCATGAATACTTGAGTGGTGACCTGAGCCAGGCTGGTCATGCATAACCCTAAAGTTCTCTCCGGAAGGTAACATAGCCTGTGGGCAGGAGACCGAAACCACACTGGTTATTTTAACAGAGAGAATTTACTATAGAGAATTGTTAGCTAGATACGGGTCTACCTCATTTGATTTTGCTTCGCTTTATTGTGCTTTTTTTTTTTTTTTTTTTTACAAATTGAAGATTTGTGGCAACCCTGCATCGAGCAAGTCTATTGGCACCATTTTCCCAACAGCATTTGTTCACTTTGTGTCTGTGTCACTCTCTGAAGATTCAGATGCTGGTTAGCATTTTTTAGTGATTAAGTATTTTTGAATTAAAATATAGGCATTACTTTTTAGACATAATACTATCGCACATTTAATAGACTACAAGATAATGTAAATATAACTTTTACATGCACTGGGAAACCAAAAACTTCGTGACTCTCTTGATTGCGATGCTCACTTTATTGCAGTGGTCTGGAACCTAACAATATCTCCAAGGTATGCCTGTAAAAGGAATTATTAACTAGTCACCAAAGAACCAAAAAAGTAAAAAGGGAACTCTAAAGCATCATGGAGGTTGTCATTTCCGGCAGCAACTACCACTCCTGAGGGAACAAAGGGAACACGTTTGAATGATTAAAACCTCGAAGCTTGGAGCAGGGAATGCATGGGACTGAAATTCAGATGCCAGAGGAAAGGGCGCCTGCTGGCTGGTGCTGGTGTCTGACCCCAGAGGAGGCGCCCCACAGACGTGGGACCCAGACCCCCGAGGAGGGGATGCTGGCTGGTTCCGTGGATGTCAGAAAAACCGCAAACTGGATTCAGCTGCTGCTACAGGAAGGAACTGCTGCTGCTGGAGTGAAGAAACATGGGCGATGCCACTCAGGGGATCAGGAAGCGAACAGGAAGCGAACAGGAAGCCAGCAGATCCCAGATTCCCAAAGTAGGAAACAAGCCCCTTCCTCTTCCTCTGGCCTTGAGCCTTTCTCTAGCACCTCCTCTGGGCAGAGCTAACGAGGAGCAGCTGGCAACGCAGAACTGTGCTTTGCAGAGCTCCAGCCCAGCATCATAAAGAAGGGTGGATTTGGAGCTGAGACACAGTGTCTTAGTAACTGGCACATCTCCAAAAAGTCTGAGGTTGAGTGAGAGTGAGCGAACCTCCTCCCCCATAACCTCACTACCAGCTCACACAAAAGCCAGCCTCTGACCAAACGTCACACACAGAGATATTTATTAAACGTGCATTCATTAGCAACTAGGCACAAGAAAGTCCCTGCCACCTGTTCTCTGGGCTTGAGAAGTCCCAGCTCTCAGTCTGCTCTTTGCATGAAAGGTCCACTCAAGGCAGATGCCATGTTCCAGAAGCATCAGGGAACCAGAAATCTTCCAAAACGAAAGGTTGGACCTAACCCCAGGTAGCATCGCTAAGGTGCAGCCTACTAGATTTTGAAAACCTCTTCGTGTAAAAGTGGAGAGTGTCTCGAACATGTGCAAACAAATCCATACATCCTGAATCCCTTTAATTTCACCACCAAGAGCCTATTTCTAACATTCGTCATGCTAATTAACAGGCCACCAATTTCATCAATGAAAACCTGTTTCTGACTTTCACTTTGCTAATTAGCAAAGCCTCGGGTATTGACGAAGCCCTTGTGATCTTGCATTTGGATGTGGCCCCTCTAACGCAGAGCTGGAGAGGGAATTTTCCAAGAGGGCAAATGATTACCTCCAGAACTGAAGCTTTAACTAACGCAGACATAATATCACACCATACAGGTAGAAGTATTTCAAAAATAAAACGCAGACAGGATAACAAGTTCTGTTTGTACCGAGCACCTCCAGGATTTGGTGGTGGACCAGACACTGTCCTTGCTCTGAAGGAGCTCGTGGCCTGGAGACAAATGATGATAAACAGGCGGTTGTAGCATGTGTGAAGTACGCCAGTGGGGCGGGGGGTTGGCCAGCATGGTCTGGGCGCTTTTATGTATCTATTTTTTTAGTTTCTGGGCAGAACTTGGGAGGTTCTGCCACCCAGCTGTCAGCAAACCTTTGGTGTAGGTTGGGCTGCCAGATAAAACACAGGATGCCCAGTTCAATTTGCATTTCAGATCAACAACAAATAATTTTTTAGTACAAGTACTTGTATTTTATTTGCTAAATCTGGTGACCCTCCTTTTAGGCAAAGCCAGAAGGAAAGCCAAACCGGGCAGCATTTGGCTTAGTGGGTGTGGATGAGTCAAGGCGGGAGGGTGAGATGGGTTTAGGCTCGGGAGTTATCCATTTTCCATCTGCCTCCCTAGACAAGCCCAAGTGCTTTCAGGTCAGGGGGTCCGCTCCCCAGGGCAGTGCTGGTCCCAAGCCGCATATGGCCTCTCTGAGTTCCCCTTTTATAAAAGCTTCAGAGTAAACCCCTTCTGCCAGCACATTCTTTCTTTAACAGACTCCCAAATAGCTGATTATGTTTTCATAATAGCAATGCTATTTTGCTTTTTTCTTCTCAATAGTTCCCCTGAATGAGATTTGTTTGCTCACCATCTTCCTTTTCTTTGTCTGCTGATGGCTGATCTTATTTTCCTCTTAGGACTCAGGGAGGTAAAGAAACTTACCCAAGGTTACTCAGCTGGGCCTTCGCCCCTCTGGCTTCAAGGACCATGCCCTTTCTGCTGTTTGGTGTCAGTCTGTGTCCTGGAAATTGTGATCCTTGTCACAGGGAAGTAGTTGTTGGGTAAAGTGAAGGACACTGGGCTTGGAGTCACAGGGCTTGGACCTTGTTCAGAAATGGGAACATCAGAGGTGGATCAGCAGCGTGGGGAGGGCTTTGATGCTTAAGATCTACATATGTTGTGGGACTCAGACAGGTTGATCTAACAGAACCTCTTGATAAACCTGAACTCTGGGCACACAGAGCAACCCAAGGCTAGGCCCTGTTAGCGATGTCCCAGCCCGAGGTGGCGCAACAATTCAATGAGCAGCCTTTGAGTCAAAGGCAGGAGACTCTGCTGGTGGGAACTCAGGGCAGGGGGGCTCCTACCCTGCCTTTGCAAAACCAGCCCCCATATTCTAGCCCTGTGGCTTGGCCATGCCTATACACATCTGGGAGATTCAAGAGGATGGAGGGTGGATTCATGATGTACCTGAGACATCATGATCCTCAAATCCACAAAGCTTCGGCCAGGAAGTGATGGCAGGCTCGAGGGGCAGGGATTAAATGAGCACAGGCTTTATGGCCAGCCAAATGGGAGCCTGAACTTTTCTTTATTAGCTGTGTTCTAGGGTGACTAGACAATCTCTCTGATTATCAATTTTCCCATGTCAAAATGAGAATTACATTATTCATTTTCTGTGGCTGTTTTAAGAATTAAAGATAATATATGTAAATGTCTAGCACTGCAACTGGCATGTAGCTGTTACTTGATGTGAAACAGTGCTGCCAGAGATGGTGGTGATGGAGGTGATGATGGCGGTGGTGGTAGTGATGATGGAGGTGATGATGGTGGTGGTGGTAGTGATGATGGAGGTGATGATGGTGGTGGTGGTGGTGATGGTGGTGGAGGTAGTGATGGTGATGGAGGTAGTGATGATGGAGGTGATGATGGTGGTGATAGTGATGATGGAGGTGGTGATGGTGGTGGTGATAGAGGTAATGATGATGGTGGTGGTGGAGGCAATAACGCTGGTGGTGGTAGCGGTGACAGTAGTGATGGCAGTGAAGTTGGAGGCTGTTCATATTACCTTGAGTGGTCCCAGACATTGAATCTTGTTGTAACTTATTCAGAGGGAGTGGGCCAAGTGTTTTTGTTACTATTGTTTTAAATTTATTCCTTTTAATTCGCATACCCTATTTCCATTACTTGTCCCTCTTTATGGTCAATCACTTTATTCTGTTTAATGTGAATATTTAATTTGTATTTTCTCAGAAAATGTATGTTGTATTGGGAGCCATGTATGTTTCTTTTACTTTTAAAATCAACTTTATGGAAGTATCATTTACATGCAAATAATGTACCCATTTTAAGTGCACTGTTCTGAGTTTTCACAAACGTATAGCCCATTTAACCACACCCTAATCAAGATAGCAATCATTTCTCTCACCACGAAAAGTTCCATTTTGCAGTCACTCCCCTCCCTCAACCCCAGCTCTAAGCAACACTCCTGTGCTTTTTCTAACTAGATATTAATTTTGTTTGTTCTAGAATTTCACACAGAAACTTATAGTGCATACTCTGTTGTGTCTGGCTTTTTGTTCAATATATTTTTAAGGTTCATGCACATTATTGCATGTATCAATAGTTTGTTCCTTTTAATTGCTGAGGACTATTCTGTTGTATGAATGTAACAATTTATCCATCCTTCCTCTGATATAGTTTAAATGTATGTATATTATGAATTATTATATACATTACATAAATTTATATATATAGTTTAAATTTGTATGTATTTATTTATGGATGTATATTAAATTTATGTTACATATCTCATTTTATTTCTTAGATTCTCCCCTAAGCATTAGCTTTAAGATTCACCCATGTAGCTATATGTACATCTAATCCATTGCTACTAAAAACTTCTGTTTATTCCACGGTGGGCAGCCCCAGCTTTTACCTAACTGCCCCGTCAGTGACAACTAGCCAGGTTGCTCCTGTTGACTGAAAAAAATGCACAACCAGCAGGGAGGGTGATGGTTCAGTGGGAGAGCGCATGCATAGCGTGTACAATTGTGGTCCTGGGTTCAATCCCCGGTATTTCCATTAAAAAAAAATTTTAAAACTACAAAATTTTTTAAATGCACAACCTAAAAGTTGAGAATTAAGTTTTATTTGATGGACAGGCTCCGGAGGCAGCTTCTCAGATAGCTCTGGGGCACTGCTCCCCAGAGGTAAGAGAGGAGCCAGGATATGTAGGAGTTTTTGTAACAAGAACCAGGTAGTCAGAACTTCAAAAGATGACTGTTAAAGAAAACCGGATATCTCAAGTTAATGAATTTAGGGCGTTTCTCGTATGGGAAGATGCAAGAGTCTGAACCCACTGAAATCATCTCTTTGATATGCACCTTAGTTGCCAGTATCCTGTTCTTTCCCATCCTGAGTCCCCTCGGGGTGCACCTTTGCAGGTGGCTGCAGTGGCTGAGGGCTTGGCAGTGGGCAGCCTGCTTGCCTCCACCCTGAGTTCCCCTCAGGCTCACCATTGGGCTGATGGCTTGATGGCCCAGCCTCTTTTGTTTGCTGATATGGCAGGCAACGTTTTTCATTCACACTCCCCACCACAAAAAACCCTGCATTGAGCATCTTTCTACACGTTGACTGAAATAAATGCACAGCCCAAAAGTTGAGACTTATGTTTTATTTGGCGGACATTTCAGAGGACTCGAACCCCTTCGAGCCCCGGATGACAGCCTCTCAGATGGCTCTGAGGCACTGATCCGAAGAGGTAGGGGAGGGGCTAGGATGTATAGGAGCTTTACAACCAAGACCAGGTAGTTGGAACAGTAAAAGATTACTTGTTAACTAAAGAAAACCAGGCATCTCAAGTTAAAGAATTTAGTGCTTTTCTATGTATGGGAGGAAGCAAACATTTGGGCTTATTGAATTCATTCCTCTGACAAGCACCTGGCTATCTAGGGCCAGTATCCTGTCCATCCTTATTCTGAGTCCCCTCAGAGGGCACCACTGTGCGTGGCTGCAGAGGCCAGGCTGCAGGCTTGTATTCACTGGGGGGTGGGGCAGCCGCTGATGACTTGATGGCTTCAGCATTCTTTGTCTACTGATGTGGTTTGCAGTATTTTTCGTTCACATACATATACCCTATGGACCTCCGAGATGCCATGGGATATATACCAGGAGGGGAATTGCTGGGTCTTTTCTATGTGTTTACTTACTTTGAGTCAGAGGTGCCAGATTCTACTCCAGAATGGCCACCCCATCTACACTCCCGCCAGCAGTGCCAGGGGCTCTTACCCACAGCTCCCCAGCACTTGGCATCATGCAGCTAGTTTTTGCAATCTAATATACAAGAAGTGATATCTAATTTTTGCAAATTTGCATCTCCCTGATTGCAAATGATTTTGAGCACCTCTCCAAGTGGGTTCCTCTTCTCTACACTGTCAGTTGGAATTTTTTGCCCAGTTTTCTGTTGAGGGTGCTGTTTTTCTTCTCGTTGATTTGCAGGTATTCCTTGTATACTTGCCACATGAATCTGCGGTTGCTTTTAGAGACTGCAAACATTTTCTTCCATTTTTGCCATGTAGCTCTTCACTTTGGGGCGTCTTTCAACTCTTGATTTGGAAGCAGTCACATTTCTTCTTCCGTGTTCAGGTTTGTGCCTTTGAAGTTTGATGTAAGAAGTCTTTCTCTGCCTGTAGATTGTAAATATATTCTCCTACATTTTCTTTCATTAAGTGTATGGTTTTAAGGTTCACTTTTAGGTTCTAAATAGGGGAAACTTTCCTCCTGTGTCGGGAAAAGCCCAGTTCTTCCCTACTGCGTGTGTGTCTTCCCTGTGAGCCTCCTTTATTACTCACATAAAACACCTCCCTTCTGACACTTCTGGTCACCAAATGTGTGGAAGTTGTTTCCTCACACCAAGCAATTCTCTGCTACACCAGCTGGGTGTCCTAGGATTCAACCCAATTCTGACACCATGTACCTGAAGACCGCATCAGATCCCACAGGCTAAGGGCTCAGTCCCACGAGGCTGCCCCCCTCCCCCGCCCCCTCACATATGTCAGATGCCAGTCAGAAGCCCCGGGTGTCACCTGTGCTTCTAACCAACCGGATATATATTGGAGGCTTTAATGACCTTCTCCTCAGGATGTATGAATTTGCTAGAGGAACTCAAGGAAGCATTTAATTTATTAGATTACTGGTTACTTATAAAAGGATATAACTCAGGAAGAGCCAGATGAAGAGATGCAGAGGGCAAGGTATGGAGAAAGAGCGTGGAGCTTCCGAGCCCTCTCTGGGCTCACCTCACCACTCTCCCCACATCTCCACGTGTTCACCAGCCCGGAAGCTCTCCGAACCTTGTCCTTTTGGGTTTTTATGGAGGCTTCATTACATAGGCATGAGTGATAGAATCAGGGGCCATTGGCAACTGAACTCAATCTCCAGCCCCCTCCCCTTCCCTGAGGTTGGGGGGTGGGTCTTAAAGTTGCAACCTTCTAATCACCTGATTGGTTCTTTTGGCAAAGAGTCCCCATCCTTAGGTCACCTAAGGGCTTTCCAAAAATCACCTCATTAACATCACAAAAGACAGTTTTATTGTTTTTAATCACAGGAAATTCCAAGGATTTTAGGAGCTGTGAGCCAGAAAAAACGTGAAGACCAAATATGTATGAGAAATATATTTTGATCATCTGAATGACCAAATCTTTTTTCCTTCCTTCCTTTCTTTTATTTTTTAACACAATTAAGTGACTATCTCCTACTCATACTTAACATCCAAGTAGACTCTACCCGGCCATTGCTGTTCTCAGATAGTCATTGTAATTGTTTCTTGTGTGTCTTTCCAACATTTATTTCTGAATTTATAAGCAAATTCAAATATATTCTTTTTAAAAAATGCAACTTAGCTCACAGTGAAAAAAAAATGACAATGAATATATATATGTTCATGTATAACTGAAAAATTGTGATCTACACTGGAATTTGACACATTGTAAAATGACTATAACTCAATAAAAAATGTTTAATAAATAAATAAATAATACGACTTACTTAAACTGAAAACAAAAGATACATTTCTTATAAATCACAATATCAAATGTTCTTAATCCAAAGGATTGGGATTCAGTTTTAATTTTTCCCATTTGTTATGTCAGGTTTTTTTTTCTCATCTCCACACAGGTGATTTCCCAAGCCTTGGCTCTGACATGAGTAGTTGGAAAAAAGAAATCTCTTATTTAGAATTTGAACTTTTTCTTAAATTATGGCATACGTACATAAAAGTTCTCAAATCATAAATGATTTGGTGAATTTCCAAAGGTGAAAACATCATGAAATAGACCCTTGCCTGCACCCCAGAAGCCCTCCATTCACTACCTATCATAGATTAGTGGGGGTTTTTGGTGGGTTTTTTCACTTCATACAAATGGAATTATACTTTATGTTCTCTTGTGTCTGGTATTTTTTCACTCAGTATATGTTTGTAAAATTTATCCATATTGTTGCATCTAATTGCATTTTGTTCCTTTTTATTGCTGTATAGTATTCCATTGCATAATTATCATTTCCACTATTGATGAGCATTTGGGGAGGTTCCGGTTTGGGGCCATATGGAATAGTGCAGCAATGAAAATTCATGTACGCATCTTTGGATTAACTTCCGTATACATTTCTACTGGGCCACAGGCTGTGCATATGTTCAGCTTTAGTAGTTTCTGCCAAAAAGCTTTCCAGAATGGTTGTACCAATTGACACTCCCACAGAATGGTTTGAGAGTTCTGGGTGCTCCACGTCTTTGTTAGTACTTGGTATTTCCCATCTTCTTTCCATTTTAGCCATTCTGGTGGGAGCATACTCATATCTTACTGTGGTTTTGATCGCCATTTCCCTACTGCCTGATGAAGTTGGATGCCTTTTACATATTTAATTGCCACTTGAATAGCTTCTTTTTGGAAGTGTCTGCTCAAGATTTTTGCCCATTTCTCTTTTGCAGTGTTGATGTCTTTTCCTTGTTAATTTGTGAATGTTCTTTATATAGCCTGGATGGAAGTCTTTTTTTCTGATATGTGTACTGACAATGTCCTCTCTCACTCTGTAGGTTGCCTTTTAATTATTTTCATTTCAAATAGTCCAATAGTCCTTTTTTGTGTTCTGTTAAAGACATCTTTGCCCACACCAAGCCATGAAGATATTTTCCTGTAAAAGCTTTATTATATTAGCTTTCATGTTTAGAGCTGCAATTCTTCTGATATTGATGTATGTATATAGTGTGAGAGGGATCCAGATTCTTTTTTTCTCATTTAGATATAAAATCAACCCAGTAACATTTATTTAAAAGATTATCCTTTTCTTCCCCTCACTGAACACTTGAGTCACACTGTCTTAAAGCCAGTGACCTGAATGTTTGTCTGTTTCTGGGTTTTTTATTCTTTTCTATTGATCAGTTTACCCCTGTGCTAGCACCTCACTATATTACCCAGAAAGGGCTTGTATATTCTTGAGTAAGTTAATTCTTAGACACTTCATAGTTTTGTGGCTATTATAAATGATGTTTTGTTTTTATCACATTTTATAGTTTCTAGTTATTTCTGGGGGGGTGGTAAAGAACTGTTACTGAATTTTGTAGGTTGATTTTCTAGCTGGAAACCTTATATACATCTCCTATTGAGTTAAAAGTTTGTTGATTATATTTTTATTTCTAGAGAGATGATCATATCACCTGCAAATAGCAGTTGAATCCTTTTCCTTCTGAAATAATTCTGTGATGGTTCATTTTATGTGTCAACCTGGCTAGACTATGGTGCCAAACTTTTTTTTTGTTAAACACCAATTTAGATGTTGCTGTGAAAAAAAATTTTTTAGATATGATTAACACTGAGATTAGTAGACTTTGAGTAAAGCAGAATAATGTGGGTGGGCTGTGTGTAATCAGTTGAAGGCTTTAAGAGAAAAAAGACTGACATTCCCAAGGAAGGGAGAATCCTGCCTCCAGAGTCTCTTTGAACTTAAGCTGCAGCATAAGCTCTTCTTTGGGTTTCCAGCCTACCAGCCTACCCAGCAGATTTCAAACTTTCCAGCTCCCACAATCACATGAGCCAATTTCTTAAAGTAAGTCTCTATCCCTATCTATCTATCTAATCTATATATCTGTCTACATCTTATTGGTACCTAGACTAATATAACCTCTTAATTATTTTCATTTTCTAACATTGGTCAGGACTTTCATGCAATCTTAAACAGTAGTAGTGATGAGAACATTCTTGTCTTATTCACAGTCTTAAAAGGAATGTGTCTAAAGTCTGCCCACTGAGTGTATTTGCTGAGGGTTTTGATACATAATTTTTATCAAAGTTTCTTTATATTCCTAGTTTTTGAGGTTTACTGATATTGAACTTTGGTTGAATTTTGGGGATTAAACTTTTATTATGATGAATTAAAAAAAACCTGTTGAATTCAGTTAGCTAATATTTTGTTCAGGGTTTATAGATCTATATTCATAAATGAAAAAGCCCTATGAATATCTTTTTAAAATTTTGTCACTAACTAGTTTTGGAATTAAGATTATACTGGCCTCATAAAATGAACTGGACAACTTCACTCTTTTTGTAATCCTTGAAACAATTTCTATAAAATAGGAATTAAGTATTAAAAATTTAATAAAACTCACCTATAAAACTATCAGGGCCTGATATTTTGGGGGAGGGGATGTCTTTGACTATCATTTCAATCACTTTGGACTTGTTGGCCTGGAATCTTCTTCTTGATTAAATTTTGACATTTTATATATTCCTAGAACTTTATTTCATTTTTATTTGCAATATTAGTAGTGCAGAATTATTCATAATGCTTTTCTCATTTTTAATCATTACTTTTGTGTCTGTAGTTATTTCTCCCATATCTTTTTGTATTTTGTTTATTCACATTTTCTCCCTTTTATTCTTGACAATGCTTGACCAGAGGTGTGTCTTTTTAAAAGTCATTTTATAGAATTGGCTCTTGACTTTTAAAACAATGTCTATGGTTTTTGCTGTTCTCTATTTCATAGAGTTCTGCCAGGATGGAGCCAAGTATTTGCAGTTGCTTTCAGTAAGAGCTGATTATGCAAGCAGAAGGTCAACTCCAGTTTCAACGTATCAATAATTGGTAACTGTATCTGTCACAATATAGTCTCACCAAAGCTGCGATTATTCTAGAAAGATGGTCAAATTGTTACCTTGGCCACAGTACATATATCAGGGAACTGTTCACAGGAAAACATGAGAATAGAGTCTAATATTGGAATGACAGCAATATTAATGATACATGCCTGGACTTCCCAGGACTTGTGGTCTATTCAGCAAATGTACTTCCTTCTCCTTGAGAAGACCATGCAATCCTGGCCAAGAATTTTGCAGAACCAATCCAGAGGCAGGACTTTTTGATTGTGATAGGCTCCTTTGCAGAATCACTTGATATTCTCATTGTTCCAGCTCAGACCCCTGCTCTCACATGGTCAGGTCTTCAAAGGGCGATTTACAGCATGGGCATTGCAAGTCATTTACCTCTGGCAATATGTCTGCCTTTGTCTCACTTGAATAGAGAGTATTTATGGACAAGAACTTCATCCCACTGTGACCATCCTCCCCCATACCTCCAGATAAGTGGGCTGATGATGAAGCTGGTACAGTGTGCTAATGATGCTCTGAAGTAGATTACTAGAAAGATG
Source organism: Camelus bactrianus (assembly GCF_048773025.1). Taxonomy (NCBI): domain Eukaryota; kingdom Metazoa; phylum Chordata; class Mammalia; order Artiodactyla; family Camelidae; genus Camelus; species Camelus bactrianus. The sequence goes on from NC_133575.1 coordinate 31,617,086, forward strand.
AGCCATAAGGCATGTGAGGTTTCTCACTGCTCCAAATGTCAGACACTATTCAACTTTCATAGCCAGTCCTGCTGAGTTACCATGGGACTATCCGTCAAGAACGGTCTCAGCTGTCTCCGCACAGATAAATAAGTATGATGTCTGAGTGGGATTCTCTCTGTAACTATATTTCACTTACTTTTACCCTATGAGTTAGTCTTTGCAAAGACGTGGGGCTAGGCCAAGGGTGGGGTCTGCTTCTAGAATAATTAATGCCAGGATCCTCAGAGTGCAGTTAGGTAAGTGTGGTATTGTCCAATTGATCAATGGTAAAATCTCCCTCCCAGTCAGAACTTGAGGAAGACAGACCAATAGAAATGTCTCCTTCTGTGTCGCTGGTGTTGATTTTTCAGAGACGCATGAGGATTCCTCAAAGCTGTAAGGATGGAAGCAGTAACTGCTCAGTCACTGCCACTATACCCAGTATTTTACTTGGGTAGATCCCAAGAGTACCACTTCAAGACAATTTCCTGGGAAATAGACCCTGAGGCAGAGATTTGCACATGGGAAGCTTACTGAGGAGCACTCATAGGATCTTGTATTTTATCCATTCTGCTAATCCCTAACTTTTAATTGGTGAATTTAATCTATTTACATTTAATGTTATTACTGATAAGGAGGGACTTACTTCTGCTATTTTATTTGTTTCCTGTATGTCTCTAATTTTTTTATTCCTCAATTCCTCTATTACTGCTTTCTTTCATATCAAATGGATATTTTCTAGTGTACCATTTAAATTGCCTTGTCATTTTTTATACTGTATATTTTTGTTATTTTCTTAGCAATTGCCCTAGGGATTCCAATCAACACATTAAATTTATACCAATCCAGTTCAGATCAGTGCCAACTTAATTTTGATAGTATACAAAAACTTTTCTTCTATAGAGATCTGTTCCCCTTTAATGTTGTTATTGTCACAAACTACACTACGTTGTTATATATTATGTGCCCATCAACACAGATATGTCTTTTTAAATCAGATAGGAAAAAGAGGAGTTACAAATAAAAAACACATTAATACTGACTTTTAAACTAATGTAAACAGTTACCTTTACCAGGATGCTTTATTTCTTTGTGTGGATTTGAGTTACTGCTAGTGTCCTTCCATTTAAACCTGAAGGACTCCCTCCAGCATTTCTTGTAGGACAGGTCTGCTAGTGACAGACTCACTCAGCTTCTGTTTATCTGGGAATATCTTAATTTCTCCTTCATTAAAAAACTTTATCAATTATTTTCTTTTGTCAGTTAAATGATTCTTTTTAAAATTTTTTTATCAATTATTTTTATTTGTTCTTTTTCACAGAATTTGTTTCGGAAGAAATTTAGAGCACTAAGTTTTGAGGACAAACTCTGTGAGAGAGAACACAGAATTCAGGTAGGCTTGGAATGGCCTTCATTTTTTCTTTTTCTGGTGCTTTTTATTTTTATTTTTAAATTGGAGTATAGTTGGTTTACAATGTTGTATTAGTTTCAGGTGTACAGCAAAGTGATTCTCATATATAAGAATATATATATTCTTTTTCATATTCTTTTCCATTATAGGTTATTATTAGATATTGAATATAGTTCCCTGTGCTATACAGTAGGTCCTTGTTGTTTATCTATTTTATATATAGTAGTGTGTATCTGTTAATCCCAAACTCCTAATTTATCCCTACCCCCCTTCATTTTTAAGGATAATTTTGCTAGACATAGAATTCTGGGTTTGTTTGTTTTCTTTCAGCACTTTGAATGTGCCATCGCACTGCCTTCTGGCTTCCATGGTTTCTGATGGGTAATCAGCTGTTAATCTATGTCTTAGTCTGCTTGGGCTGCTATAAGAGAATACCATAGTTTGAGTGGCTTATAAACAACAGAAATTTATTTCTCACAGTTCTAGAGTCTGGGAAGTCCAGGGTCAAGGTGCCAGGGGATTCAGCACCCAGTGAGGGCCCAGTCCCTGGTTCACATTCAGATATGTGTTCACTGTTTCCTTGTGTGGTAGAAGGCGTAAGGCAGCTCTCTGGGGTCTCTTTTATAAGGGCACGAATCCCATTCATGAGGGTTCCGTGAGCCTTCCCCCAATCAAATTTGGGAAGTGTGGACATTATTTCTCCAAATGTTCTTTCTGGTTGTTCCTCTAGCTCCTCTTCTTCTTGGACTTCCATTATGCATATGTTAGGATGCCTTGATGATGCCCAGAGTTCTTTTAGGCTTTGTTGACTTTTATTCATTCTTGTTTCTTTCTGTTCCTCAGGCTAGCTGATCTGCACTGACACATTTTTAAGTTTGCTGATTCTTTCTTCCACCTGCTTGAATCTGCCATTGAACTCCTTAGTAAATTTTCATTTCAGTTATTGCACTTTTCAACTCCAGAATTTTTATTTGGTTCCTTTTTTTTTTCTATCTATTGACATTCCTTTTTTGGTGAGACATTGTTCTCATGGTTTCCTTTAGTTCTTTGGACAGATTTAAAATAGCTGATTTAAAGTCTTTTTCTAGTAAGTCCAATGTCTGGGCTTCCTTAGAGACGTTCTATTACTGCTTTTTTTCTGTGTATGAGTTATACTTTCTTGTTTCTTTGCATGCATCATAAGTTTTTTGTTGAAAACTTGACATTTTTAATGTTATAATATGGCAACTCTGGAAATTAAACTCTCTTCTCCCTGCCCCCGCCACCAACCCCAGGATTTTTTGCTGCTGTTTGTTGTAGCAGTTATTTTTTAACAGACTTTTCTGAACTAATTTTGTAAAGTCTATATTCTTTATTGTCTGTGGCCTCTGAAGTCTGATTCCATTAGCTTAACTGTCAACTAGAATTAGAGAAAGATTTATTTAAATTCCTAGAACAACAAAAAAATACTAATAAAAGGAAAAAAAGTTCTGTGTGTACGTTAGGGTACACCTTCAACACTTAGCCAGGTAATTTACCACTTTGCCTTAGCCTTCACTTCCGGCTTGCACAGAGCCTGACTGTCAGACAGACATCAGAGCCTAGGGCCTTCTTAGGACTTTCCTGAGCATCCACACAGCCCTGGGCAGGCATGTGGCCTTCTCGAATCCCAGGAATATCTCAGTTTTCAAAGCCCTTACTCCCAAAGCACCTCATTACGCAGCTTTTTCTCCCAACCTTTTTAGTTAGTCGGTTGTTTGTTTGCCCCAATGGTTATCTATTGCCCCAGATGGCAGTGACTAACATAGATGCCTGTAAATGTTTTCAACAAATGCCTCCAGTAGTCATCTCAACACTGGGAGAGTTCTGAGATAGATGAGATAAAGGCAAGTCCTTTGAGCTGGTCCTTCAGGAAGCCACCAGACAAGTCAAAGTAAACAACCATAATTCTTTGTGAGTAAGGGCCATTCTTCTCCCTCTAGTCCCAGTGCTAGTACTGGGAACATAGGCTGTCATCATCAAGGCCACTGCCATGATGGGGAGAAGATGATAGGACCAAGGTTAGTTAGAATGTCACAAAGGTCACTGTTCTTATTGAGATTCAGCCTGTTTTTCTTGAGTAAACATTCCCCTGGTTGCTGCAACATTTTGGTTACTTTCCAGAGTTCTGAAAAAGTTGATGATGACAGTTTTGACCAGTTTTGTCATGGCTTTTATGGAAAGATAGACTTTTGGTATTTCTTACTTTGCCATTTTTGCTAGCATTAGCCTTTGATATGGAGAAGTGGGCCACTTCTGAAGGCCCAGAGGGTTGAGTGTTTTTTTTTTTACTGTATTGATCCAGATATCCCTATTCTATATCTCAGGGTCCCTCTCCTTCCCAATCAGGGCCATGATCTTGGTACGGCAGACATGTTGGAGTTGAGAATTTTACTTTGTCTAGAGCTCTGCTACTCTTATAACTAACTCCTGGGCCTGACTCTCACCTTTTTCTACCCAGTGGCTGCAGGAGATGAGAGTCTCTTTTAATGCACAGGAGATGAGAGTCTCTTTTAATACTGATGGAAGGGAATTCAGTGGCCTGATGCAATCAGTGTCTTAGGCATTTAAGAGGTACGGGGAAAACAATAATTATAAAGACTATGGAATTGGAAGGATATTTCTGAGCACAACTGATGCGTTGGAGCAAAACAATAAAAAGTTGTGGATGACCAATCACCAATTAAAAGCAAAAAGTCAAAAAGCTATAGGCCTCCATAATGATGCTAATAGATACAATAATACTAAAAACTACTATATTAATCCAAATGAAGTCACAAAAGGAGAGAAAATAAATTCAGAACTTGAAGGACAAATAGAATGTCTTTGGCAAACGATAGCATTAAAATTAAATATATCATTAATCACATTACATGTAAAGTAACAGGGTGTGTGTGTGTGAATATATATATATATATATAATATTCACCAAAAGAAAGCAGATATGACTATAGTCTCAGAGAAATAAACTTTATGGAAAAAAGTATTATTAGATATAAAAAAGAATTTATAAGGATTTTTTTTAAATGTTAGATTCACCAAGAATATATACTAATTTTAAATGCGTATGCTTCTAATAAGAAGGACTCCAAATAAAGCAAAATATAATTACAAAGGGAAAGCTCAATCCTTGATCATAATGGGAGATTTTAACATACTTTTCTTAGTAACTGGTAGCACAAACAGACCAAAATTCGTAAAGATATAGAACATTTGTACAATTCAATTAACAAACATGACTTAGTAGACATATAAAAAACAAGGTACTCAATAACTGTAGAAAATAGCTTCTTTATCAACTCCAGTGAAACAGTTACAAAAATTAACTAGGCTCAGCCATAAAGCAAGTTTCAACACATTTCAAGAAATGGAGCACATTCTCTGGCTATAATGCTTCTAAGCTGGAACTGAATAATTAAAAGATAACTTAAAATCCTCACTTGTTTGGATTAAGGAATACACTGTTAAATGACCAAATAAGACATGACAATGAAAATAAGACAACATCTTGAACTGAATGATAATGAAAATGCTATATACCAAAGCTCGTGAGACACAGCGAAAGTGTTACTAAAGCTAAGACATGTAGAATCTTAAATATATATATTAATAAATGAGAAAGCTTGAAAATTAATGAGCTAAGCACCCATATCAAGAAGGTAGAAAAAGAACAGCAAATTTGAACCAAAGAGAGTGGAACACATGAAATAATAAAGATAAGAGCAGAAATCAATGAAATAAAAAGTAAAGCTATAATAGATTCAACAAAACCGAAAGTGGGTTCTCTGATGACAATGAAACAAAAATTTTAGATGAAATGGACAAATGGCTAGAAAAATGAAACATGTCAAAAGGATTCAAGAAGAAATAGAAAATCTGAATTCTTCTACAACTATTAAGTTAACTGAATCTAAAACTTTTCCATACCCCCCCACTCCCCCCAATCTCTCCCCCCATAAACTCCAGGCCAAATATTTAGAGAAGAAATAATACCAATATTACAAAACTCTTCCAGATAGTAGAAAAAAGAGGGATCATTCCTCTTCTCTGGTAAAGCCCATATTACCTAGATAACAAAATACAACAAGAACGTGATACAAAAGAAAATTTACAGGCCTACCTTTTTCAAGATCATAGATACAAACCATCCTGATCAAATATTAGCAAACTGAACCTAGCAATAAAACATAGGGGGGAAATAAAAGAATAATATACCTTTATCACATAAGATTTAATCCAGAAATGCTTAGTGGCATCAAATTTCAGTTCTGTGTTTTGCTAGTATATATACGTACAATTGATTTTTTTAATTGTAGTCAGCAATTTGCTGATCATTAATTGTAATAGTTTATCTGTGAACTATTTGGGATTTCCTACTCTGTGTACCTAGTAACATCATCTACAAATAATTACAGTTTTATTTCTTCTTTTCTAGTTTTTATACCTTCTGTTTAATTTATTTATTTTTGCATTGCTGCAATGGCTAGAACCAAACAAAAACACCTGTTGGGATTTTGACTATAATTTCATGGAATATAAAGATCAATTTGGGGAGTACTTACATCTTTACAGCATTGATCCATCCACTTCTGGAATATGGTATATTTCTCATTTATTTAATTTTTTTTCTTTTAATTTCTCTCAGTAATGTTTAATAATTTTCTGCAGGACATCTTATGGTCCTTAAAAATTTTTTTTTCCTAGGTACTTGATTGTTTTTGATGCCATTGGGTCACGTCTGGGTTGGTCCCTGTTGCTACTTCGCAGCTGTGGCTGGCAAGTTCTAACCTGCTTCTTGCTGGCACTCATATAGAGGAAGTAAAGCCCCTTTATGCTGAAGGCGGCATACTGCCATCTTCCGGACCACCCTTCCTCTCCTCCACCCATCTGCCTGGTGCCCCCACTTATCTAACTACCTAACAGGTCCATGACAGTGGAAGTCTGGTTCAGGAGAGGAATGTTGGGGGTCTTGAGCTGGAAACTTAAGAGGCCTTAGAAAGAGGGACTCGTGGCACTGAGTCAAAGGAGGAGCAGCAGTTTTCTACAAGGTCCAAGGTTTCGCTGGGGCACTGAGTGGCTGAGGGAGGTTGGGGACAAGAGCAGTGGAGGTGAGGAAGTCAGAGAACCCGGGCAGGGTGAGGGAGGGGGGTGGCGGGGCCAGGCTGGTGGAAGGTTCACCTACCCATAGATGGACCTGGTTCTCTCTTGGATGAACACCCACTTCCCTCGTCATCTTCAGCGCCATCAGCGGAGGTCAAGGAGAAGACCTGTGTTCTTTGCCCCTCTCCCCAGCAGGGGTCAGAGTGGGCGATGGGCCTGGGCCTGGGCCTGGGCCCAGCCCCCGCCCAGCCTCCTACCCAAGTCTCATCACCAGGGATGAAGAAGTCCCATCCAGGGTCACGGATTTATTGAACACCATTCATACCTGTTATGTGGCAGGCATGGTGCTGAGTACTTTATATTTCCTCCCTCCTTTAACCCTTTCAGTAACTGTGAGGAAAGTGTGGTTCATTGGCCCATTTTACAGCTGAGAAAATGGAGGCTCAGAAGATGTAAACCCTGGTCAGCTGAGGCCAGAATCTGAAACCTTGAACTTGCTGGCCCCCCTGGTGGGCCATCTGGAGGGGAACCAGATCCAGCCCAGGACCTCAGCGGTAGAAACGAGGAAATGCAGCCCTCTGCTCTGCACAGGTATTCTTTCGCTCTGCTTTGCCCAGGGTCTCCTCTCCCTGCAAGTCTAGACCCCACTCTCTCCCTGCCCCCCAGACTAGGGTAACCCACGTCCAGCCGGGATGGTTTGGTCTCCCTGGCTGCGGCTCACCCTTCAGCTGCTCCTCTCCCCGCTTTTTTTCTTCTCCTTCAGTGGTTTTGCTCATTTCATGCATGGCACTTGCTCGCCCTCCACTCTCATCCTTGGGGGCCACGAGTACTTCCAATACCTTCTGAGAGCCCAGAACCCTGGCAGGAGGAGATTAGAAGCTGCACTGAGGGTTTGGAATGAGCATTTCTTTAGCAGGGCCCACACATGCGTATTCAATCTGAACATCACCCCCAAACAGATCCATCGACAGACTAGAACACTCTGGGCTCAGCTGACGCCTGGGGAGAAGGAAAAGAGGGATCTCTCAGGCATTTTCCCCATTCAACTCATTCATTCATTCATCAGATGCCTATTGAGCACCTACTGTGTGCCGCTTTCTGCTCTAGGCAGCAGTGAACAACCCAGGTAGAATCCCTGGCTTATGTTCCCTGGTTTTCCCAAAGCATTTGTCTCCCTGTCTCCTCAGTTAAAAAAAAAAAAAAAAAAAAAAGGTAGTGCCCAAGTCTTCCATATACTTCAATTCCCAACACCTAGTATTGGATCTGTTACAGAGAACATGTTCCATAAATGTTAATTGAATGGCTGTTTGAATGAATAAATGAATGGATGGTTGGATGGATGGATTGATGGATAAATGAGTGATGTAAAGTTTTGACATTAATGCCTTAAATTCCATCCCGAGAGGTGATTAAAGTCTCTAATTTTGATTAAGGTCTCCCCATGTTGAAGGCAGATATCCCAGGGAGGGACAGTGGCCAACTGTACTTAGTGCGAAAGTGACAGCTGATGGGAGAACGTGGGTCTGCCAGGACCTGGGATGCAATGTCAAAGCACAGGGGACTTCAGGGAAGCCTAGCGGGGCCGGGCCTGCATACAGCCCCAAATCATCAGGGGGCAGCAGGAGGCACAGAGCAGCTAGGGGAGAGAGCTTGGAGGAAGGTGGGCACTGTTAAAAGAAAAGATTATTCCTGTCATTTGTTAAAGATGGTAAGGCAGACTTTATTTAGGTCCATCACGATGAGTACAGGGACCACTGCAGTGGGGTTTGCAGTGGAGGAGAGAGGCTGGGGCCAAGTAGGGGTTTATAGCCTAGGAGCGGGGTGGCTGTCAATGGATGGGAATTAGAGGAAATACCAGGGTTTGAGGGATTCTGGCTAAACCGAGTTGACAGGATGTTTGCTGAAGGTAGGGAGGATGATAAGAAGGGTGGAGGATGAGGGATTTGATGAGACATCAAAGGTGTGGATTTGGGCTAAACTGACTCAGCAGGCATCTCGCTAAAACTGGGTTAAGTGGGCAGAGCCACCGGACCAGGAACAGAGCCGAGGCTGAATTCTAGTCACAGATCTCGGAGGAGCCTGACTCAAGTTTGGTCAAAGGGGAGAGTCTTTGTCAGCACAAGAAAGGCACCCAGAGCTGCCACCTGCTGCTGGCCCTGGAGGGGTGGGGGGCTGGGAGGAAAGGAAAGAGCTCAGGATCTTCCTCAGGACAAAAATCCTGGTCACCCCAATGAACAAATGTCACCCGGGAAAGACCACGGGCTCTGGAGTCGACTGCTTGGTTTCAAATCCAGCTCCATCATTGACTGTGTTACCTTGGGCAAGTCACTTAGCCACTCTGTGCCTCCCTTTCACCGTCTTTCCAGTGAGAGTAATGGTGCTGACCTCAGAGAGTTGTTTAAGGATCCTCCAGGGCAGCGGTTCCCAGAGAGGTCTCCAAACCAGCAGCACCACCTGGGAACTGGTTCGAAATGCAAATTCTCGGGCAGCCCCAGCCCTGCTGACTCAGAAACCCAGTCACTTTAATAAGCCTCTAGGGGATTCCAAGGGCCTCAAAAGTTTGAGAAACACAGTGCTGGATCCCACAGGACGAATCCCTTTGTAAGCAAGAAATTCTTTTTCTCCACCCTGAGTACAGAATCAGGGGACCGGGTTTCAGGCCTGCCCTCCGGGTGCACAGTAGAATCACCTGGCCTCTTCCCAGACCAATTACATCAGACTCCCTGAGGGTGGGGGATGCAGGCATCAGCAGCTTTTAAAGCTCCCCAGGTGATTCCAAGTGTAGTGAGGCAGCCTATCAGAAGCCCCTAGAGGGCTTGTTAAATCACAGCGTGCCAGCCCCACCCCCAGAGCACCCGATCCTCTAGGTGTGGGGTAGGGCCCAGGAATCTGCATTTCGAACACGCTGCCAGATGCTGCTGGTACCACACTGTGAGATCCCAGCCTAGGGATAGTTAGCTCAGAATGGAGATGCATGGGAGGGGAGGAGGCTTGGGGAGAAATCCTAGCTTTCTCCCTGCCCCCCACACTGAATTAAACAGGGGACAGCTGGGTCTGAACTTTGCTTGCCCGTGTATTGTTTTCATTATGCTCTGCCTGCACCGGAGGGATGAGCTTGGTTGATATTTGCAGAGAAGCGGAGCTGTGGCAGGGGGTCACCCTCAGAGAAAGCGGGGATAATCTCCACCATCTCAGCAGATCCCCAGGAAAATCAATCAAGAGGAGCCTCCTGGACTGGGGTCCCTTGGGCTGCGTGTGGAACTACCTCCTGGATCCTCTACCTCCATCCTGGTCCTGGCCTCCTGCCTGTGTTCTCTTAGGAGCAGGTGTTTTTTTTTTTTTTTATTTAACTGATTCAATTTCACATCTCCTTGCTCCCAAGCTCCTCTAGTGGGGAGGGAAATAGGGAGCCGAGAGACTGAGATATTTCTGGTGGGCTTTTCAGTCATTCTGAGTTTATTCATTCATTCAACAAACATACATGGCTGTTCTCCAAGGGCACAGGGAGTTTTGCCTGTTTTGTGTTTCCTGCACCGAATGAAATAAAGCACTGCCAATACCGACGAAGCCTTCCTGAGCGCATCTCCCGTCTCTACTCCACAGGTAACCACCAAATGGAACTTGGTGTCTGTCATTTCTAGACACATCTTTATATTTTTGTGACCTCGCTGTGTATTGCTATGTTAAATTCAGTGGTGTGTGGAGACAAAGCTCGTGCCTCCCTGCCACCCTGCTGGCTGGCTGCCGCTGCTCTTGGCTCAACCGTGCGTTTGAGGCTCCCGTCCTTGGCATATGCGTCTTGCCTCGTGCGCCTTCCCTGCTGTTCGGATTGCACGGCGTGAGGAATTGATCTCAGTCTCTGCTAAACCAGGGCCATGGGTATCTCACTGGATCCTCAGTGTAACCCCTATGAGGTAAGTACTGTTACTAACCGTACTTTGTGGATGAGGAATCTAAGTGTGGTTCCCGCACCACTGGCGTGTGCTGGCGCCTGATTCCCTCCTGCGCCTGGACAGCCCCTCCACGGGACCTCGGTTTTCCGCGTCCCTCTTCAGGGAATTTGGGCACTTGCTCAGCATTGCCTTTCATCCACTTCCATGGCTGCGGGGCTGCTCCCAGTCCCCTACCCCCGGAAGGCACTGCTTAAAGGGTGGGGTGACACACTTTCTCATCCTGGGCAGCGTCCTTGGGGAAGGCCCAAGGATGGAGGTCTGGGGCCAAGGGCAGCTCTGGACCTCGGTTGCCAGACCTTGCATCCGCGCTGTTCTCAGCTGGGCCTCCCAAGGCCCGTCGGCCCACAAGGCCAGGAGGCTGCATCTGGCAGGAGGAAGCCAGGGCTCATGCAGGGAGCAGGAGAGCTATACCTGGGGAAAGCCTGCCTCTGCCTCCAGCTACGTGACCTTAGGCAAGCCACTTCCTCTCTTGACCTCAACTTTCTCATCTGAAAAATGGGGCCTCTGCTTTCACATCTGAGGTTCGTGTCTCACATCCGTTCCAGCTCTAAAAACTTATTGGTGTCCTAAGCTGCTACAGAGATGGAAGGGGAGACTCTGGGGTGAGCTCACAGGGTTGAAGGTGAGAGGATCCTACTGGGGGGCGGGGTGCTTTGCTGCCCTGTTGCCAAAGTGACTGAATGATTCTTCAAAGAAAGAAATCCCCTTGTGTTTTTTGGGTCATCGCTGGCCAGGGGAGGTGGAGGGCAGGGAATCCCCGAATCAGGGCTGCCATACTGCATAACTCAGATCTGCTGGTACTCATGTCTTTTTTTTTTTTTTCCTTAAGTTTTTTTTTCACATGGAGGTATTGGGGGTTGAACCCAGGACCTCATGTGCATGCTAAGCGTGTGCTCTACCACTGAGCTATACCCTCCCCCCTGGTACTCATGTCTCAGTGAATCAGTAGAACTTGGTGTTTTAATCACAATAAGAGGAGAGAGCCTGGTGAACAGGGATGCGCAGATGGATAGCAAAGGCGGAGGAGGCCCAGGCCTGCCCTGGCCGCCTTGCCTCAGGTGAGCCTGGAGGGAGTGATGGAAGGCAGGAGCTGCTCCAGGCATCCTGGGGGAAGCTGTTCGCCTGACAGGGAGCGTCACCTGAGGGGCTTGCTGGCAGCTCCCACAGGTGTGTCTCAGGGATCGGCCCGAGCCCGAGCCCCTCTACACTGACTCAGCCTCCTTGCCTCCGCCTTGGAGGTTTCTCTCCCTTTTTCTAACTCCCCTGAGAGCAGGCCCTCTCAGGCGGGCTGTGGCTGTGTTGCTGTCACACAAAAAATCCTTTGCCAAGAAAAAGTCGGATTTGCCTGACATTTGAGGCCTCATCCCGAGTCAGACACACCCACACGTCCAGGCTTCCATTTCCCGGCCCCAGCCCTCAGGTGCATCGGCCCTGGTTGCTGCCGTCCAGGTCCCCCAGCCCATGACCCTGCTGAGGCCTCCTCCATGCAGCAGAGGCTTTCACAGCACATCCTCCCCCGGGATGCCTTCCCTGACTAGCTCAGAACCCCATTAGCACCTGCCGACCCCAGCGCGCGGCACCCCCAGGGTGTGTTACCTGCTCTCTCCTCCTCTCCCTGACCATTGCCTGCAGGACAATCAACCTGTCACCACAGCATCCCAGCCCCGGGCCTGATCCAGTGGGCGCCCTGCTAACGTCTGATGAACACACAGATCTTACCTGTACAACACCCCGCAGGGGTGGGAACGGCGGTTGCCATTTTCTAGATGAAGAAACAGGGGCTTAGAGAGATATTGACTCAGGTCAGGCTGCCGAACGGGTGCCAAGCACGTCCCCCAGCCCTGAAAAATGACCCTGCCTCTCAGGAGACTCAGGAGGAAGTGCTCTAAACGGTCCCACAGCAGCATCTGCCGATGGGTGGCAGTAGCACCCATCAGGGTAGGTGCCATTGGCCAAGGTAGTTGGGGAATGTTTGGAGGTTTTGAATTGTGTGTGTGTTTCCTAACAAGAGTTTTCCTCCTTCCCCTTCCTTCCCCATTCACTACTTCATGGCCCCTGAGGATCGTGGCTAAGAATTTGTTTCCCAAAACTTAAGGTAGTTAAAGAAATTTTCTCAGTGCCCAGAGGGAGCTTTTATTTATTCTTTTTTTTTTTCATTAAAAAAATTTATTAAACTATAGTTGATTTACAATATTGTGTTAGTTTCAGGTGTACAGCTTCAGATTCTTTCCCATTATGGGTTATTACAAGATATTGAATGTAGTTCCCTGTGTTAGACCGCAGGTCCTTTTTTATCTATCTTATATATAGTAGTGTGTGTCTGTAAATCCCAAACTCCTAATTTATCCCTCCCCCTGCTTTCCTCATTGGTAACTGTATGTTTTTTTTTTTCTATGTCTGTGAGTCTCTTTCTGTTTTGTAAATAAGTTGATATGTATTATTTTTTTAGATTCCATGTAGTAAGTGATCTTATATAATATTTGTCTTTCTGTGCCTGACTTTGTTCACTTAGTACGATAATCTTTAGGTCCTTCCATGTTGCTGCAAATGGCATTGTTTCATTCTTTTTTCTGGCTGGGTAATATTCTATTGCATGTATACACCACATCGTCTTTATCCAGTCATTTGTCGATGGGCACTTGGGTTGTTTCCCTGTCTTGGCTTTTGTGAATAGTGCTGCTATGAACATTGGGGTGCTTGTATCTTTTCGAATTAGAGTTTTCATCTTTTGTGGATATATGCCTAGGAGTGAAATTGCTGGATCATATAGTAGTTCCTGTTTTTAGTTTAAGGGGCCTCCGTACTGTTTTCCATAGTGGCCGCACCAATTTACATTCCTACCAACAGTGTAAGAGGGTTCCCTTTTCTCCACCCCCTTTCGGAGGGAGTTTTTAGAAGCCAGTGCAGGGCTGAAGCACCAGGGAGAAACAGAGAGGAAAGTGGAGCTCTCCAGTGCTCCTGGCTGGGAGAGCTGGGCCCTCAATGGGGAGGAGAGAGAGGCCTGTGTGTCTAAGAGCTTCAGGACCAAGGCCTGTATGATAATTGTAGGTGTCAACCTGGCTGGGCCATGGTATGCCCAGATATGTGGCCAAACATTATTCTGAGTGTTTAAGGGTGTTTATAGATGAGACTAACATTTAAACAGGTAGACTTTGAGTAAAGTAGATTGCTCTTCCTAATATGGGTGGGCTTCATCCAATCAGTTGAAGGCCTGAATATAACAAAAGACTAACCTCTCCTGAGCAAGAGAGAATTCATTCTCCCAGCAGATGGCCTTTGGACTTCATCTGCACCATCAGCTCTTCGAGGTCTCTGGCCTGCTGGCTTGCACTGTAGATTTTGGATTTGCCAGTCTCCATAATCTCATGATCTCATAAGCCAATTCCTTATACTCAGTCCCTCTCTCCCTCCCTCTCTCTCTCTCTCTCTCTCTCTCTCTCTCTCTCTCTCTCTCTCTCTCATTGTATTGGTTCTGTTTCTCTGGAGGAAGCCTGCCTAATACAGCCTGCTTCCTGCCAGAGCCTAGGTTGGCTCCAGCATCCATGCCCCAGGGCAGGAGAGAGGCCTTGTGCCCATACAGCAGGAGGGAACTTAAAACCTTGCCTCAAGCCACAACTTATTCTGGGGCCTTGGAATTGGAGCAGCCTTCACCAAACTAAGCAGCTGGTCATCCTCTCTGAGCCCTCCCTCTCACTCTATCACCTGTCAGCCTAGCCCCCAGACCCCAGAGCCTGGAGTTGGCTCAAGCCTTCTGTTCTGCCCATCCTGCCAGACCCAGATGTCAGCAGGAGGCACACCTCTTCCCTGGGCCCCGGGAGCCTGGCCCTTTCTTTGTTGCCAGGGAGCCTTGGAAGACAGGGGAGGGCATTGTCTCTGGACATCCGGGCCCCAGTCACCCTTGGTTTTAGTCTGCTTGGGGTGCCATAACAAAATACCATAGACTGGGTGGCTTAATAGAAACTTATTTCTCACAGTTCTGGAGACTGGAAGTCTGAGATCAGGATGCCAGCATGGTCAGGTTCTGGTGAGGGCTTTCTTCCTGGCTTATGGATGGGTGCCTTCTCCCTGTGTCCTCACATGGTGGGGGAGAGCAAGAGCAAGCTCTCCCTGGTATCTCTGCTTATAAGGGCACCAATCCTATCGAACCAGGCCCCCACCCTTAATTACCTCCTTATAGGTCCTACCTCCAAATGCAGTCACACTGGGGGTTAGGGCTTCAACATGCGGATTTGAAACATGATTCAATCCAAAGCACCCTTGCAGACAAGTTCCTTCCCTTGAAAGCTTCTGTGCAGACGCTGACTAATATGCTGGTGCTCCCAGGGCTCTCACCTGGAGAAACCAGAAGTGCCTTGAAAGGTGATCTGGGGACTTTATACTAAAACCACTTGTAAAGCCCTAGTAGGCTCAGTCTGTCTCAGGTCCCACCCAGGGCTGCCCTCATCAGTCCCACTCATTGGACTCACCCTGATGACAGGTCAGTCGTTGGATGTCTTGTGGGTGCTGCGAGGGCCCAATGCAGGACGGGGGTTGGGGTCAGGCTTAGGTCAGGGGTGGTTTTGTCAAGGGACTCAAGGTTCATGCTAAGCCAAGGGGGGAGTGAAACTCTGTGTGTGTGTGTGTGTGTGAGAGAGAGAGAGAGACAGACAGACAGAGAGAGACTGTGTATTTGTGGTGGAGGAGAGTGTGCTACCTGTACACAAACTTTTTTAAAACTGTTTTATGCTGGCTCTTTGTCCATGGGGCATTGTTCCTCCTAAACTTCTCTGCTTGCTGGCTAAGACTTCTGGATAGTGTTGCCAGATAAAGATACAGGAGGTTGAGTTAAATGAGAATTTCAGATAAACAAGAAAGAATCTTTTCAGTGTATGTCCCATGCAACATTTGGGGGCACACTTCTACTAAAAAAAAATTCTTCATTCTTTACCAAAAATCCACTTTCACTGGTGCCCTGTATTTTTATTTGCTAAATCTGGCAGCCCTACTTATGAAGGATGGGTAGGCTACACGTGGAAATGCAAATCGAGGGGTATTCATAGCTCACGGGGCCTGCACTGTGACTTCCGCAAGTAGGCAAGCAAGCCCTGGATTGTGGGAGGGGCAGCCGCTGTCTGCCGAGACCCTGGGAGGGAAGCAGGCGCTGCTTGGCCCACACGTCCACTGTGGGATGCTGCTGCCACCGTGTCCCTCATTTCAGGCCCTTCACTGCGTAGTTTACTTTCCCGAGATGGGCCTTCAGTAACAGCTAGCCTCACCTGGCCTCCAGCTGGCCGATGGCTTCAGGCAGGCCATTTGGACACCTTTTTTCAGTACAGGGGTTTGTAGACACCCTAGGTCGTGTAGCTTCAAAGACAGTGTCAAAACTGAAGTTTTATTTTTTTTAAAATTGAAGTATAGTTCATTTACAATGTTAATTTCTGATGTACAGCATGGTGATTCAGTTATACATGTATATATATATATTATTTTTCATGTTCTTTTTTATTATAGGTTATTACAAGATATTGAATATAGGTCCCTGTGCTACACAGTAGGACCTTCTTTGTTTTACATAGTGGTTTGTATCTGCTAATCCCATACTCCTAATTTATCCCTCCTCCCCATTCCCCCTTGGTAACCCTAGGTTTGTTATCTACGTCTGCGAGTCTGTTTCTGTATTTAAAGTAAGTTCATTTGTCTCACTTTTTTTAGATTCCACATATAAGTGATATATGATATTTTCTTTGTTTGGCTTACATCACTTAGTATGATAATCTCTAGGTCCATTCATTTTGTTGCAAATGGCATTATTTCATTCTTTTTAATGGCTGAGTAGTATTCCATTGTGCATACGTGTGTGTGTGTGTGTGTACACATATACAGAACTTCTTTATCCAGTCATCTGTTGATGGACATTTAGGTTGCTTTCATGTCTTGGCTATTGTAAATAGTGCTGCTATGAACATTGGGGTGCATGTAAAAATGAGGGTTTTGTGGGGTTCTCAGCTCATGGTACCTTCTAGGTAGTCCCATAATGAAGATAAGTCGAATGGTAAGTCCCCCTTGGACCAAAGGGCATAGGGTGTGGCCTCCATGGGCTGGCAGATGGCAAGAGAAAGCCCAGTCTTGGCCTTCTGCTAGGGCAGTGAGTTGGGATAGTCACTTTGCGTTCTCCTAACCTCAGCCTCCCCCTTTGGGGAAGAGATTATGCAAATATCTGCCTCATACAGCAGTTGTAAGACTTCAGTGGAAATGATATATAAAAAGAGTCTGGCATAGTGTCTGGCCAATGGAGTCGAGAGAAGGTGAGCTGGGACCTCAGTGGTTTCAGGTACCGACAAGGTGCTTGTCTTAGTCAGCTCGGCCTTAAACAACAGATATTTAGTTCTCACAATTATGGAGGCTGGAAGTCCAAGATCAAGATGCCAGATGATTCAGTTCCTGGTGAGGGCCCTCTTCCTGGTTTGCAGGTGGCTGCCTTCTCACTGTGTCTTCACATGGCAGAGAGAGAGAGAAAGAGAACCAGCTGCCTCCTCTTAGAAGGGCACCCATCCCATCATGAGGGCCCCACTCTCATCCTACCCTCTTGACCTCATCTAATCCTAATCACCTCCCAAAAACCTTACCTCCAAATACTCCCCTGTTGGGGATTAGAATTTCAACATAGGAATTTGAGAGGGGACACAAACATTTGGTCCCTAACAGTCTCTTCCAACCAACATGTTTCTGTTGGCTGTGATTGTAAGACTAAGGTGCACACTATCTTGGTAAACTCTCCAGAAATAAAGTGCCCAAGAATATTTCAGAGACATCTAGTTCACTATCTGCATGCTGATTTGCTCATTTAAGGGAGAGCAGTCAGTAGACTCTTGTTAAGGAACCAAGGCAAAAGTAGTACAAAAGAGAGAGAGAGAAAAAAAAAAAACTACAGGTGACTTGGAGACAGTGAGTCTTGTTTGCATATTTCGGGGGCAAAATGATTCAGTGGCAGCTGGTAAAGAGGTCAGTCTAGGTTGTCTCTCCTCAAGCAGGCCAAGTAGGGAAGCAAAGAACAGTTTCAGTTGTTTATGAGTTCTCCAGAAAACCTTGAGAATTTAGCTGTCATGGTAGGGAGGACCCAGGATTCCCATCCTCTGGTGTGCATACCCTGGATAATCTCCTCTCCTTGAGTGTGAGTGGGATTGGGGAAGGTGATGAGAGACAGCTCCTATGACTGGCAGAGGGGGTTTTGCAGATGTAATTAAGGTCCCTAATCAGTTGACTTTGAGTTAACTTAAGTTAATTATCCTGGGTGGGCTTGACCTAATCAGATGAGCCCTTCAAAGTCAAAGAGGGTAAAGCATTAGTGAGGCTCTCTTGCTGTCCTTGAGGAAGAAAGCAAACAGCCATATTGTGAACTGCCCACGGAGGGGGCCACAAGGCAAGGACCTGAGGGTGTCCTCAAAGAGCTGAAAGAGATCTCCAGCCAATGGCTATCAAGAAAATAAGACCTGAGTCCTACAACCACAAGAAACCAAATTCTGCCAACAACAAGTGTGAGCTTGGAAGAGGACTCCAAGCTCCAGAAAGGAAGACTGTGGACAGACCCCTTGATGCAGCCTTATGAGACCCTGAGCAGAAAACCCAGTTCCACTGGGCCTGGATTTCTGACCTACTGAAATTGAGATAAATGTGTGTTGTTTTAAGCCACTAAGTTTGTGGCAATATGTTACATAACAATAGAAAAGGAATATGGCTGTGGAGTGTTTTTGCTGGGCCCCAGGCTGTCTCCGTACACCTTCTACTCACGTCCTACAAGCACCGCCACTTTTTCTGTATCATTTCCTCCATCAGAATTCTCAGTAGGCAGTAAATCTGCATTGTTCTCATCTTCCCCAAATTCTTCTTTGTAGCGTATTTCTCCTCCCATCCTACAACTATACGTAAGCCTCCCTTTTCTAAGAAAACTTCCTTTAACCCTGCCTCCTCACCCCAAATGGTGTCATTTCTCTTTTCTTTGAAGTGCCAGATTTCTTGAGAGAGGAGTCCACACTTCCTCACTTCCACTTCCCGCATAGCTCACCACAACTGGCATTGCCTCCTTCCCAACAGACAGTTGCTAATGACCTTCTGATGACCACGTTCAATGACCTCCGTGCAATCCTCTGTCTCCCAGAATAGATAGCTGTGTGGACACTCATTGCTTGCTCACCTAGCTTCCATTCACCCTTCATAATAGCATCTAGATTGTCCTTCACAGACACTTTTTCCTCCTCCATTGCCTAGCAACTGAGTGATTTGTGAGGGATTGACCCCTCCAGGGATGGGTCCAATTGACCAGAGCCAGGTCAGCCTGATCCTCTCCCTTTTACCATAGTGATTCTTTCAAGGGTGGGCATGGGAAGATGAAAGGAAACAAGACCCTTGATGATATCATTAAGCCGCTGGATTAAACTCACCTTGCAGCCTATTTTTTTTTTTAATTGAAGTATAGTCAGTTTACAATGTTGTATCAATTTCTGGTATCTAACATAAATGTTCTAGTCACACATGTACATACGTATATTCCTTTTCATATTCTTTTTCATTATGGATTACCACAAGACATTGAATATAGATAGTTCCCTGTGCTATACAGTAGGACCTTGTAGTTTGTCTGTTTTATATATAGTAATTAGTATCTGCAAATCTCGACCTCCCAATTTATCCCTCCCCACCCCTGAAGCCTATTCTGATCATGTACTTTCCAGTTGTGTGAGCCAGTAAGTCTTCCTTTACATTAACATGCGTTGTCTTTTCTGTTCCATAAAGGATCCTCACTGACGCACATCTCCATAGCATTCAATATTGTTGACTATCTTCTGCTTGAGTAATGGAAAACCCAAATTATCATGTCTTAAGCATGTTAGAAGTTTTGTGGTTTGGTTTTGTTTTCTCTTGGGTAATAAGAATTCTGAAGGGAATTGGTTGCTGGTGTTTGTAGTCATTTCAACAGCTTAAAGAAGTCAGAGTAGTTCTCTTGGCTTTCTCCTCATGATGCCAAGATGGCTTCTGCAGGTGCAGCCATCACATCCACAGTCAAGACAGAAAGGAGGAGGGAGGGCAGGAGAGGTACCTTCACCAGCTGGCTTCTACTAATGTCTCACTGGCTGGAGCTGCATCACATGGCTGCCACTAGCTGCAAGGGAGTCAGGCTTTCTGGACCCTGGAATAGAGGCAAGTCAGCTAGAGGAGGGTCAGGGTAGAGTCAGAGTGAGCCAACTTTAGAGGGTCCTCTTCAAGACCCCAGGGCTCCTTCACTGACTCTTCCTCATCCCACAGCCTCACTGTCAGACTCCCAGGCACACTCTCTGGACCTCTGCTGTCTTGGGCAGGCTTATCAGCTGCTGGAGGACTCCAGATGTCTGCCCCCAGGCCCACTGTCCCTCCTGTTTGCTCAGCTGTCTGCGCACCCCCCTCCACCTGATGTCCCAGAGGCGCCTGGCCCTTTACGCCACCTCCCTCTCATCACTGTTAAGCCCAAAGTCAACATCACCTCCCCACATCTCATCAGACTTGCCCGGAGTCGGCTGCCATAGTCAGTAACCAGGACCCTAGAATCGTGCTGGCGCTTGTAATTCTGGAAAGAAGGACAGCTACCTTCTAGGGCCTCACAGCTGGAGGAGAGGCACGTGGGGAGAGGGCTGGTGCATCTGGAGCGAGAGAGCTTGGGAAGAAATGTTGCACAGTTGCTGTGAACTCTTTTTCTGGTTTGGACGAAAATTCCCACACAATGGGACTCCCACGGGGTGATTTTTTTTTTTTTTTAACCCACCTGCCCTCTAGGCTTTGAGGCCCTATAATAATGATCCCAGGAACAGGCCTCTGATTTTCCAAGGTCTGGCCAGACCTCTTGGCCTCAGATGGTTCCCCAGCCTCCAGAGGATGTGAGGATGGCCAGCAGTATAGCTCTGACTTTGCTCAGAAAGTAGCACAAAATCAGTACCCAGATGTGCTGCTGAGAGAAGGCAGGCAGGGCAGGGAGGGAGGGAGGGAGGGAGAGAGGCAGAGAGGGAAGGAGGGAGGGAGGGAGGGAGGCACATGCCTGGGAGTGTGAGAAGCCCAGGGCTCACGGGGCTGCCTTCCTCTGTCTGTAACCTCAGGTCACCTCCCTCTGTGGGCCTCAATTTCCTCTTCTGCGAAAGAAGGCCTGGATTAGATCAGTCCCCAGGCCTCTTCTAGCCCTGACGGTCTGTGATTTTCTAATTTCCTTCAGACTCCGGGGGCCTGCAGACCCCATGCTAATGTGGATGAATAAAACATGGGCGTCCTAAAGCTCTAAATATTGCAAGTATTTGCTTTGGATTTGTTCTCACTTAACTGTGTGGTAAGCGGCGTCCAGCTGGGGCCCACAGCCTCCTGTTTGGATTGTTCCAGGGTGGCCGGGCTCCCCCAGGAGGCTGATGGCTCCTGGGGGCAGCCCTGCCTCCACCGACCCGCCCCCAGGGGACTTTGTTTTGTGGCCTCAACCCCAAACCCACCTCATCAGTTCCCCTGCCCTTTGGCGCTCCAGGCCCTGATCCCACCACCTTGGGGACATTTCTCTTGGGTGTCTGCGCTGGCACCTTCAGGCATCACGTGTCCACCTGGCTCCATGCTGGAGGCTGCATATTCCTGTGTCTCTTCTGTGGGGATTCAACAGATACAATTGTGTTTCTTCTTTTTAAGGTTTTTTTTTTTCCTTAATTTTTTTTTTTTAGTGCAGTTTTAGGTTTTAGGTCATTAACATCTAGCATTAGTTGTGGTACATTTGTCACAAGTGATGAGCCAGTGTTGGCACATTGTTATGTACTAAAGTCTGCGATGTGCATTACAGTTCACTCTCCGTGTTGTACATTCTGGGGGTTTTGCCCAGTGCATCACGCCATGTATCCACCTTTACAGTATCATATGGAATAATTTCCCCGCCCCAAACATCCTCTGTGCCCCATCTATTCCTCCCTTCCTTCTTCCCTGCCCACAACCCCTGGCAACCACCCATCTTCTTACTCTGTAGCTTTGTCTTCCCCCAAGTGTCATCTAGTTGGAATCATACAGCACGTAGCCTTTTTAGACTGAGCTCTTTCACTCCCAGCAATATGCGTTTAAGGTCCCTCCACATCTTTTTGTGACTTGATAGCTCATTGCTTTTTACCATTGAGTACTATTCCATTGTATGGTTGGACCACTCCATAGATGTAATTTTTGATTGATCAACTGGTGGAGAAGACCGAAAGTGTGAGATGAACGGCAATCCTCCAAACACAAAGTCTGTAAGAAAGCTGGATTTCAGGATGTTTCTCGGTAATGCATACAGTGTGTCCAACAAAGAAAATCCAACCAGCTGAGAGTTGAATTTAGAGCATTAGCTATGAGGCAAATTACTTTTATTACAGGAAGTTTCTTCCTTAAATAATTGCATTTAAAACAGGATTCGACTAACAATTTTTCTACAATGTTTTTGGTGTGCATTCACACTAGATGTTATCTATACCGTGTGAGATATTGTGCAAACAGAGATGCTTTGGAGAGTCAAGGGGGTGTGCTATTAATAATTATGTCCAAACAACAGATGTCAGCCAGAACCATCCCAGATAACATAGTCTTTCTATTTATGACTAGTATCTGTCTGCTTAAAATAGCTGAGGGGACATTGGATATTTTTGTGTTTCTCCAAAAGTATTAGATGGTATATGAGTTAAGGTTACACTAGGGTGGTGATGCTTCAAGTAGCAAATCCCGGTTTATTTTTCACTCGCATAAAATCTAAAACACTTATTGCTGATTGGCAGGAGTGGGAGGTGTGTGTGTGTGGGGGCTCTGCTCCATGCAGTCATTCAGGGAACCAGGCTGATGGAGCCTCTGCCATCTTCCACGTGTGCCTTTCAAGTAGGGTGATCAATCATTGTCTGAGAGTGAGGGGTTTCCTGGGGTGCAGATTTTCAGGGCTAAAACTGGGACAGTTTCTGGCAAACTCGGACAGTTGGCCCTATTTCCTATATCCAAGGTTGCCCTGAGGATTGACATCAAAACTGGTTGGGAGGGGAAGAGACAGAGTGGAGAAGGGCGTGGCAGGCATTTATAAGCCAGACAACTCATCACTTCTGCCTGCTTTCTGTTGGCCAGAACACAGTCTCATGGCCACGCCCAGCTGCAAGGGAGACTGGGAAATGTAGTCCAGCTGTGTGCCCCCGAAAAAGGGAAGTTGTTTTGGTGATGAACTAGCTGTCTCTGCCTTGGAAGGGAACGGAATAATGTCTTGTTTTACTAGTGGGCCCTCAGACTGACTTCTCTCTCAGCTGGCATATGTCTGGGAGGGATTAGTGCCCGCCCACCTTTATAAAATTTTTTTTTTTTTTTTTTTTAGTTTAGAGAAAAATATTTATTTACTTTAAAATGACAAAAGGGAGCTTTGCATCTCATTTTTTTCACCTATTTAACCATGATCACGGAAAATAGAGATCAGCTACAAAAAGCCATAGCCCGGGCATAACTTGTTTTCAACTTAAAACAAATTCTTTGGAAAATAGAGGACTGTGGAGTAGTGACTCATAGCCCTGGCTTTACATTTAAGTCACTTAGGACATGCAAGCGATGCAGGTGTCCATCAACAGATGAATGGATAGAAAGAAGTACTCTGTGTGTACAATGGAATATCATTCATCCATTGAAGAAAAAAGCATGAAAATTTGCCATCTGGAACAGCATGGGTAGACCTGAAGGGTATTCTGCAAAATGAAATAAGTCAGACAAAGAAAGACAAATACCGTAAGATATCACTTATATGTGGAATCCAAAAAATACAGCAAACTAGAGAATATAGCCCAAAAAGGAGCAGACTCACAGATACAGAGAACAAACGAATGGTCACCAGAAGGGACCATTATACAGTATCGAGGTAGGAGATTAAGAGATACAAACCGTTAGGTCCACCTTTATAAATTTAAGTCTCATTTGCCTAGCAGTCAAGAGAGTCAATTCTGAGTGCCCACGTGGCCCAGGCCTCTGCCGATGGGCAGTCTGGAGCACGCTGAGGAGGTGGGGGGCACGGATTGTAGAGGTTACACCTGGGGGGCCACAGAAACTCACCAGAAGAGAATCAGGTTGCAAAGCAGGGAGGTGCCACGTTGGAGGGTCTGGTTGTGCTGCAAACTGAAAACTCGGGATCTGTGAAGCCATCACAGTACATTCCAGCGCCCATGTTGAGTACACATCTAGCAATATAATTAGTCTTGAACATGACTGCTTTTTCCAGGCCAAACCATCAGCAGGTCGTTTGGTGGAAGCTGAGCTTTCCCGTGGCAGTTAGTTCTCTTAACGACGGTTAGCTCTTCTAGCATCCCTGAGAAGTGGGTTACGGCTATCGGCCCCAGGTTGGGGGAAGCAACTGTGTGCAGGGTGACACCATAGGCTTGACTTGTGTGGGTTCTGTCCTTCCCCGGGTGCCTTTGATGCAGCCAGGGGACCTGGTCGGGAAGATGGTTTTCAGGTGTCTGACTCCAGGGCCTCAGACACAGGGGATCCCTGCCCTCCCTGGTGAGGGCAAGTCTGGGCAGAGAGGGAAATGATGCTAATTTCACTCCTCCCCCCCCCCCCTTCATGCCTCCGGTGTGAGGCAAATCTGGGGAGCTAATGTGAGCGGATGTCAACAAGACCACCCCGGACAGCCCCAGCTGGAGGGACTTTGGTTTCTGCAGCCCCCACCCAAGGTACCAAGGGTTGCCTTTTCAGAGCCTGGGCTTGTGACTCAGGCCTTTCCTTCCATAACTCTCTCCTTGGGTCACAGACTCCACTGGCCACTGTATTCGTTTCCTGTGGCTGCTGTAACAAACGACCGCAAACTCGGTGGCTTAAATCAATTACCGCAAACTTGGCAGCTCACAGTTCTGGAGGCCAGAAGTCTCAAATCGGTATCACTGGGCTGAAATCAAGGCGTCAGCAGGGCTGCTCTCCCTTTAGAGGTTCCAGGGGAGAATCTGTTCGTTGCCTCTTCCAGCTGCTGGTGGCTGCCGGCCTTCCTTGGCTTGTGTGGGCATCGCTGCAGTCTCTGCCTCGGTGATCACGTGGCCTTCTCGCCTCTACAGTCTCCCTCTGTCTCCCTTTTATAAGGATGCTTGTGATAGCATTTCTTCCCATTTGAGATACCATAATTTTCCCACCTCAAGATCCTTAATTGAATCACATTTGCAAAGTCCTTTTTTGCCATATAAGGCAACGTTCGAGGGATTAAGATATTGACATCTTGTTTTTGTTTTTGTTTTGAAGTGAGGCATTGTTCAGCTTCCCACAGCCAATAAGGCACAAAATACAGTTGACCCTCGGACAAGGTGGGGATTAGAGGCTCCAGCCCTCCCTGCGGTGGGTCCATATGCACACACGGTCCGCATCCGTGGATTCAATCAACCGAGGATGGTTTAGTATTGAAAAAAATATGCATATAAGTGGACCTGCACAATTCAAATCTGTGTTATTCAACAGTCAACTGTACTTCAAACAGTGTGGGTCCCTCTGAGTATACACGGTGGGTGCACTGTCGAGCGCAAGTTTGTGTGCCCCACGCGCAGTGTGGCCAAGCAAACCAAAACATCAGAGTTTGGAGCAGAGAAAGTTTTGTTGCAGGGCCAAGCAAGGAGAACACGCAGCTTGCGCTTAAAAAAAAAAAAACAACAACAAAACAAACGAGCAAAAAACCCAAACTCCCTGATGGTATTCGGGAAAAGCTTTTATAGGCTAAATTTGGGATGAGGGCTGCAGGATGTGGGACTTTTTTCTGATTGGCTGGAGGTGACATCACAGGGCGGTGCTCCAGGAATCTTGGGCTCAGCCTGAAGTTACCATCCTCCACCTGGGCCGGGGCCTTAGCTCCAGCTCAGGAACTCAAAGATACTGTTCTGTACATCCCTTGAGGGGGAGCCAGGACCTTGCCTCATCCCTGCATTATTGTTTCTTGACTGCGCCTCCCTTGTTTCTGCGTTCCCTTACTTCCCTAAACAGAAACTGAGTCTGTCCTTTGGAACTCAGGGAAAATGACACAGAAAGGATTTGTACCCAGGAAGGCCCCACAGGCTCCTGCTGGGTTTCTGTCAGAGAGGATGGACAGAAGCCGCCTGCTCTGTACCTGGTGCTCCTGATCTCATTTAATTCTTCTAGAGCCCTCTGAGCGGGTGTTATTCACTCCATTTGGCGCTGTGAGACTCAGAGAGGTTAAGTGACTTACTTAATGTAACACAGTGGGTAAGAGATGAAACAGGACTTAAACGACAGGGCTGCCTGGTTCCAGAGCCTAGGTTCTTTCCGTGGAAACACAGTTTAGTTCTGGGAGGACTGGACTCCGTTGGAATGCAGATGACCAGGCACGTGGGTCTTTTTGCCTCTGTTGGAGAGTCTGGCCTTTTTTTTTTTTTTTAATTTTTTTTTTAATTTTTTAATTTTTTATTTTTTTATTTTTTATTTTTTAAGAGTCTGGCCTTTTTGCCTGTGTGATATTCTGATTTATAATAAGAAATGTCTATTTGGCCTTTTCCCCCCTTTTCTGGCACTTAACTCCTAAAACCCTTGGAATTTCCTAAGTGATGACAGCCTAAAGGTGTCTTTTGTTGTGTTAATGAAGTGACTTTTAGAAAGCACCTAAGGAGGGGGCTGGTTGCCAGGAGAACCAACCACAGGATTAGAAGGTTCTAACTTTCAGTGCCACCCTGTGCCCTCTGGGGAGGGGAGAGGAGCCAGAGATGGAATCAGTACTCAGTGGCCAGTGACTTAATCAATCATGGCTCTGTCATGAAGCCTCCATAAAAACCCAAAAAAGGATGGAGTCTGAAGAACTTCTGGGTCAGTGAACACAGGGAAATGTGGCAGAGAGCCCAGAGAGGGCACGGAAGCTCTGTGCCCTTTCCCTACACCTTGCCCTGTGCATTTCCTCATCTGGCTGTTTCTGAGTTACGTCGTTTTATAACAAACCAGTAATCTAGTAGGTAAAATATTTCTGAGTCCTTCGAGTCGCTCTAGCATATTAATCAAACCCAAGGAATAGGTCATGAGAGCCTCTGATTTATTTGCCAGGTGGTCAGAAGTTCAGGTAGCAACTTGGGCTTGTGACTGGTGGCTGACGTTGGGGCCAGGGGGCAGTGTTGTGGGACTGAGCCCTTAACCTGGGGGATCTGATGTTATTTCTGGGTAGATTGTATCAGAATTGAGTTGAATTGTAGCACACCCAGCTGGTGTCTGGAGCATTGCTTGGATGTGTCGGGGAAGACCCCACCTGGACAAACATGTGTTGACGGAAATAAATGCACAGCCTAAAAGTTGAGAGTTACGTTTTATTTAACGGACATTTCAGAGGACTCGAACCCCTTCGAGCCCGGGGTGACAGCCTCTCAGATGACTCTAAGGCACTGAACCGAAGAGGTAGGGGAGGGGCTAGGATATATAGGAGCTTTACAACAAAGACCTGGTAGTTGGAACATTAAAAGATTACTTGTTAACTGAAGAAAACCAGGCATCTCAAGTTAAAGAATTTAGTGCTTTTCTATGTATGGGAGGGAGCAAACATTTGGGCTTATTGAATTCATTCCTTTGACAGGCATCTAGCTATCTAGGGCCAGTATCCTGTCCTTTCTTATTCTGAGTCCCCTCAGGGTGCACCACTGTGCGTGGCTGCAGAGGCCAGGCTGCAGGCTTGTATTCACTGGGGGGTGGGGCAGCCGCTGATGACTGGATGGCTTCAGCATTCTTTATTTGCTGATATGGTTTGCAGTATTTTTCCTTCACACACATTAGAAATTAGGCCCAGGAACCCAAAAGAGTTGGTGTCAGTGAAGTGAGATTTGCTAAAACGGCCCTGGCTCACAGAAAGATGTGGTTTGGGAAGAGAAAGGATGAAAGGGTGGAGGATGAGGAACCTTTGAGCCCTAAGTGGCCACATGGTCACCCGGGCTTTACAACAGCAGCCAAGCTGCAATCAGTTACTACAGCTGGACCCAGCTCCGGGGCAGCTGGTTCCCCGGATGCCTAGGGAAATGCAAACTGATTAGAAGGAGGCAAAATATTCATTCCCTTGGTGGTGGTTTTCTGTAATAGCTAAACCAAAAGTAAAAGAGAATGCTCGGTCGGACTTTGATGCTAGACCAAGCTCAGATTTCAGTGAGCCTGATTGTGGCCACTAGCCTCACAGCTGCCCTCCCAGGTAAAAATCAAGGTAGGGGAAGGAGAAACCCAAGAAACTATGGAAACCAGAGGGTAGAGTGTGAAGGAACTGTGAACTAATTTAGGAGGAGCACCTTTGCTTTTGTTGCCGGAGAATAAGTTCTTGTCTCGGGTGGGAAAGAATTCAAGAGAGAGGCAGAGTAGTAAGGTGAACGTAAGTTTATTCTGGGAGATACACGCTCCATAGACAGCACACAGTCAGTCTCACTCAGAAGGGAGAGCGTCCCTGAGGCGTAGGAGTGGCTAGATTTTATGGGCCAGCTAATTTCATATGCTGCCAGTGGGAGGATCATTCCAACTATGTTGGGAAAGGAGTGGGGATTTCCAGGAAGTGGGCCCCTGCCCACTTCTTGGGCTCTTATGGACAGCCTAGGAACTGTCATGGTGCCCGTGGGTGTGTCATTTAGCATGCTCATGTATAACAGTGAGCCTGGAATAAGGCCCAAGGTCTCCTGGAAGTTGAATCTTCTGCCATCTTGGTTGTAACCAGTTTGTCCTGTCCTCAATTGCTGTGTCATTCCTTCAGTGGCTGTGCTGTGCCCCCTTCCCTCCTGTCTCCACTTTGGATGCTGCAGAGTGGAAGAGTATGTTTGGGTTGATGCAGGACCCTCGACTCACTATGGAGCAATCACAGGTGGCTCTCTGTGATCTGGACACACAAGGGATTAGTCCCGAGGGAACAGCCAGCTGGGCGGACTGGATAAAAGCCACTGTAATGTGTGTTTATCCTGAGGGGGGAGGCTGTCCTTCACCCGTATGAATGCCAAGTGGAATACACAGGATAAGCAAGCCATCTGGACTGGCTTTATGATGACCGAGATATTCACCCGCTGAATATGTCCATTACCCAGATCGTGGTAAACATGGTTAAGGGGATCTTTTTCACATGGGCAACCCGTCATTGTTACCAAACCCAAAAAACCGTTCAGGAAGGTTTACTGAATTTGGTTTCTCAGCTGCCCCCCATAGTGTCACTGGAGAGTAGGTTCTTGTCTTGCGCAGAAAAGGATTCAAGAGCGAGTCATAGTAAAGTGAAAGCAAGTTTATTTAAAGAGATACACGTTCTGCGGACCGAATGCAGTCTCATAAGGGAAGCCGGCCCGCGGTGTGAGGGTGGTTGGTTTTTATGGGCTGGGTAATCTCATATGCTAACAATTGGGAGGATTATTCTAACTGTTTTGAGGAAGGCATGGGGATTTTCAGGAACTGGGCCCCCACCCACTTTTTGGCCTTTTATGGTCAGCCTGGAAGCTGTCATAGCACCTGTGGGTGTGTCATTTCGCATGCTCATGTATTACAATGAGTCTATAATGAAGCTCAAGGTGTATTGCAAGTCGAATCTTCTGCCGTTTTGGGCCTAGTTGGTTCTAACCGGCTTATGTCATAACCTCAACGCTATGTCACTCTTTTAATGGTTGTGCCTGGCCCCCTCCCTCCTGTCACAATAAGTCTTACAGGTGCCAATCAAAACATTGATTAATTAACAAGAGAATGGGGAGAGGCTGAGAGCTGAGTCAAGGGACTCTTCCTAACAAGGTGGAAATTTTAAGTGATTATTAAGAAATAAGGTAAATAAAGCAAATATTGTCAAAGGAAAAGAGGAAAAGTCCCAGCAGGGTGGAAATCTTTAGAATCTTTAGATGTGATGAATAAAACTGGACATTGATGGGGTTGAAACAAAGGTTTTAACACAGATTCCCTAAGGTTGGGTAGGCCAAAGGACCCCCTGCTGGTCCCCCAACATTAAACAAGTCCACTCTATATGCACCAATCTGGAGAAATTTAAAAAGCTGGAAGGCAGGGATTATGATGGGAAATCTGACTAGCAATTACTTGGGGGCAGCACTTTGGCAGGTTAATCAACTTAAAGATTGACAAAAGGGCCAGGGTCCCTTGTTTGGACCTCTCACTAGGGACCCAGTGCCTTTTGCACAAGAGTGGGTACAATGGTTGGGGCTGGAGAAGAGAGGTTCCCAGGACCCCTTGATCCGGGAATCCCATGAACCCACTGATGACCTCACTCAGCCTACAGCCAGATTGAGAGGATATAGAAATGTAAGGGTGGATAAGATTATGAAAGTTGAAATGTCTAAGCAGGTAGTATGTAAAAAAGTTGTGTCAATAGAAAAGAAACTTGATTACCAGTGGGGGAAGGGGGTGGGGAGGGATAAATTGGGAGTTCGAGATTTGTAGACACTTAACTACTACATGTGAGATAGATAAACAACAAGGTCCTACCGTGTAGCACAGGGAATTATGTTCAATATCATGTAGTAACCTATAATGAAAAAAAAATGAAAATGAATATATGGATGTATATGTATGACTGAAACGTTACGCTGTACACCAGAAATTGATGCAACATTGTAAACCTGACTATACTTCAATTTAAAAAAAAAAGTTGTGTCAGCAGTACCTGAATATTTTATGGAAATGGCTATTTTGTCTGGCTGGGGAGCATGTCCCCTACTTAGTGTTGTAAAAATCACAACCTGCGGATGAAGCTCCAGTTAGAACATAAGAGTTGATGGGATGAAGGCAGAGGTTTGCAGACTTGGGGTGCTGGAACAGGCTTCACATGATGCGCTAGTGTCTCTTTACCTGAGGGTGTCATGGGGACGGACACTGTGTCTGACTGGGGATGTGTCCCCTGCCTGGTATGGTAAAACAGAAGGCATGGAACTCCTGCCGTCAAGCACTGTTCATTGGTCTTGCTAAATGGGCGTCCGTAAGACTGCCGGAGCCCACACAGTGGAACAGATGCCAGGGCGCTGGTGGGGACAGATTCCCTGTGCAGCGGCCTTTCGTGGAGTGTGGACTGGGGCTTGTGGCAGGAGCCTGTGAGCCTCCCAGCGACCACTGCTGGGACTTTAGTTCAAAGTTCCCATTTGAGGGGTATCGAATCCCTTGCAATCAGACATTAATTGAAGCTGCCCCCTGTGACTGAAGGACGTAACATGACCTTGAAACCAGAAATACCCATAATGTCTTGGGTAATGTCAGAGAAACACTCCGCTGGGGGTGGCAGTGCCCAGAAGCGTTCCATACAAATGGAAGTGGCTTATACAGGGCCGTGCTGATCGGGGAGTCCGAGGAGGGGAGAGTCTGGGGCAGGGAGCCTCTCCTCCCCTAGAGCTGACTCTGGAACGGCGGGAGGAGCTGCTGGATTTTGTCGGCACTTGGACACTGTAAACAGTTCTCCACAGACAAGGAAATCACTCCGGGAAATCACTCCGGGAATTGGGGTGCATTAAGGTAGGACATGTCAACCTCCCCATCAGAAGAACCCACTGCCAGGTTTGGCAGGTGACTGGAATCAACAAGCAGATGTCCCCGTGCGCTCGCTGGAGGCGGCCCCCTGGGTGCGTGAAGTGAGTGGACCTGGGGCACTGCAGCCGCGCAGAGACGGGCTGGGTCTAGACACAGTCCTCTCGCTCCCTCTGAGGCACAAAATGCCAATAGGAGCTGTTCTGTCCACAAGAGAGCCGGCAAGTGCAGAGGGCTGTGTGGCAGATTCCGGGGGAGGGTCTTGATCACAGCTGGCAAGTGACACTGATGCTGGAAGCCCCTGGGCTACAGATGGGTGCTGACGGGCACGGTGCAGACTGCGGCCTGGGTGCTGCTTACCCGGTGGTAGGTGCAAGCGCTCAGGCTTGATGGGAAAACCAGGAGAGAAGACAGTGCACCAATTTGGACAGCTGAGCATTACTTCTTCAGATCAAGGAACACACTTTACCAGCTCATAGTGTCCAAGGATGGACAGTGAGATATCTTCCTCATGGTACTAGTTTGATAGCGAATTGGAAGGGACAGTTGAAACAGTGACTGTCTATAAGGGGGAGATGGCAGCCTGAAGGGCTGGCTTACACGCCTTCACAAGTGTGTGCTCACACTCAGTGTGAACATGAGTGGGGCCAACGGAGTATCCCCACTGGGTAGATTTCTCTGTTTTTCTGGTGGATCTGGGAGGAATGCTTTACATGATTTCCACTTAGATCCCATTGGCAGGTGCCCCATCACATGACCTCAGTCTCACTTCAAGGGAGGTTGGGAAATGTAGTCTTTCTGTGACTCCAGAAAGAAGAAAATGCAACGGGATTTTGCAAACATACAGGGTTATTTCTTTTCAGGACTCTCCTTTTTTTTTCCCCCCTTTTTCTTGTTTTTCTTTTTTTTTTTTTTTTAAATTGAAGTATAGTTGATTTGCAATGTTTCAGGCATACAGCAAGGTGACTCATTTATCTGTCTACTCAGGACTCTCCATTCTTGTGTATCTTTTCCTGCCAAGTGTCTAGTGTTCCCTCACTTGTCCCCTATGTCACATGCCTCTCCAGATTTCATTTGCACTAAGGAATATAAATAACCAATAATAGCCTAAAATGTGACCCCTCTTAGAGATAGTTGCATGTTAAGCTTTTGACTGGAGGTTTAATGCTATGATGTGGGAATTTCAGGAATGAGTAAGCCAGCGGGGGAAATATTTGGGGGTTTCTGAAATGACAGAGCAAGTCTGTCCTATGTGCCATCTTTTATGCCATTTCACCACTGTTCGGGAGCATTAGAGTGAGACATTTTGAGGTCACCAGGCTAAAGGTATGAGTGGCCATGATGTTAGATGCAACCAGATCATTAACTTTTCCTCTGCCTGTCTAAAGGTATTGAAGTGAAGTGGGAAGAGATGACTGTCCACTCCATCTGATTTGGAATCAGCTTTTAAATTACCCATCTGTCATCCCTCCTTCCCTCTCTCCCTCTCTCCAACAGAATGAAAGAGGCTTAATCCAGACTGGGTCTAAGTGAACCTGAAGAGGGAATTGGGGAGGATTTCCCTGAGGTTTTGAGAAGATT
The DNA here is from genome assembly GCF_048773025.1 of Camelus bactrianus. Taxonomy (NCBI): domain Eukaryota; kingdom Metazoa; phylum Chordata; class Mammalia; order Artiodactyla; family Camelidae; genus Camelus; species Camelus bactrianus. The sequence goes on from NC_133575.1 coordinate 31,649,615, forward strand.
GAGGTTTCTGTTTCTCACTGTCAGACTCTGGCTCTCCCATGGCTATCTTGGCACCTCTTAGCTCCAGCTGGACGAGAAGGAATGGAAAGCTCATTATGAGAACCTCTTTCATTGGCTGCACCGTCCCCCAACACCCATTCCAGCCCTGTGGTACATTTACACTGTGGCTGCCAAGTCAGGCTTGAACTACATTTCCCGGAATTCCTTTCTCTGCCCAATTCTGTGGGCGGCAGGAGAAATTTGCATGAGATTTGGAAGGTGGAGGTGAAGCGGCAGCCACTTTTATACTCTGCAGCTGGGTGTGAGCCTGGGGCTATGGGAACTTTCCCGTGTTGTGGCTGATCTGGCTCACCTTTTTGGCCCCAGGGCATAGCCAGGCCCTTATGTTCTTCAGCTCTTGCTGGATCTTTTCCTTTGGCTTCTCCAGATCCTGGGCCAAGTGCTTGTGCTGTCGGGGCCGAGGGTGCCAGCTTTTCCTGCAGGTGACCCATATCAGGGAGTCTGGAGGCAGTGAAAGGTGGAATTCTAGCTGCCATGGTGGGTACCACTTTGTCTTTGCACCGTACCACACCAGCCTCCAAGATGGCCCCCCATGAGTCCTGCCTTCTGGTATTCATACCCTTGAGTTATCCCTTCCAAATTGCCCTGAGTTAGTTGTATGACCAATATTAGTATGGCAGAAGCAATGGGATGTCACTTATGAATTAGGTTACAAAAGACAGTGCACCTTCTGTCTTAGTCTCTTTCTCTCTCTTCCTCCCTTCCACCCTCTCTCCCTTTTTCTCTGAGATCTCTTGATCTGGGGAAAGCCAGCTGCCTTGTCAGGAGTAGCCCAATGGAGAAGCCCACATGGTTAGAGTCATTTGACCAAAAGCCAGCATGGCACTTGAGGACTCCCATCAACAGACATGTGAGTGAGCCATCTTGGAAGCAGATGTTCTAACCCCATTCCAGGTTTCAGATGACCGCAGGCTCCAACTGACACCTTAACTGCAACCTCATGAACAGACCCTGAACTGGAACCACTCCACTAAGCCACTCGCAGATTCCAGACCCTCAGAAACTGTGAGATAATAAGCATTTTTTATTTCAAGTAACAAAAATTTGATGTAATTTATTACACGGCAATAAATAACTATTTCAATGTCCATCTTTTCATCCCAGCTGCTGGCCTTGCTGCCTTCAGGCCCTCCACCAGATGCCAGTCAATGGTCTTACACGGGCAGCTTAACCATCTCCCACAATAAATCCTTTATTCTGTATCACTGAGTGGTTCTACTTCCTTGATCAAACCCTGCCTGGTACCCCCATGAAGAGATTCCCCAATCTTTCCATCATTGGTTTCCCCTATAGCAGAGGTTCTCCACTTTTGATCAGAACCACCTAGAGAGCTTAAAACAAAACAAAACAAAACAAAAAACAATGCCTAGGTCTTATCTCCAGAAATCCTGACTTAATTGGTCTGAGGTGTGACCTAGGCATCAGGATTGCTTAAAACTCCCAGGTGCTTTTAATATGTGGGCAGGTTTGAGAGCTAGTGACCTAGTCAGGCTGACTCCACCAGTCCTGCCAGGACCCCACTTCTCCAGCCTTCCTTGGGCCGGGGCTTGGGCCCGCAATCTGGACATCCATAGTAACTTTGAACTGGGGATTCCTGACACCTAGAAGTAGGGACCGTAGGGACTCTGCTCACAGGTAGAGTTCTCACTACAGCAAGACCGAGTTCCCAGGGCAGCAGGGCATCTTGGCAATGGCCTCTGGGATCTGGTTCTGGTTTTTTGACTCCATCACCACTACCATCGGTGCTGTGAAACTTACCCAGCAGCCTCTTGATTCCATTTCTTTCTGCTTAGACTGGGGGACCTTTAGGGCCTATTCTAATGCTGAGAGTCTGGATCTGGGAACTAAATTTTTTATTAACTCCCTGAGTAACCTCAGGGGTACCCAGCCCCTCCTTGGGCCTCAGTTTCCTCATCTGTCAAAGGGAGGACTGTGTGATGTGAGCTCTATACCCTTTGTCTTGGGTCGGGGCGCCTGGAAACAGGCTCTGAGATGATCTGTGTGTCGGCAGTTCCTGGGGCTCCGTTTAGGGTCAGCATTTGTAGGAGAGTTGAGGGAAGCAGGACTGGGCATAGGAGGGGCTCAACTGTGATGCAGTCACCACAGAGACCTCCCATGATCCCCTGGGAGCCTTGGAACTCATGCAGTCCTTCAGAGCTGTCACAAATTGAGTGGTCTGTCCCCAGGGAAGGAAAGTGTGACTTGGGTGAGGCAGCTCTCTTGGGCTGAGGGCAGTTCCTGGAGAGGGACTCAGTTGAGAACTATCAGCTGGAGGAACCAATCCCTTGGTCTTGAAGTGGGGGGTGGGGTAGGGGGTGGGAGACTCCGAGCACTGCACCCCACTGAGTGCTACACCCTTCTGGTTCCCCAACCCCGGGGTAACCTGTGGAGAAAGGGGTGGACTTCTTACTCCTTTTGGCTAAGCATGACATCAGACACCCCAGGAGAGTAGCTGGAAGCTTCTAGGAGCTTCTAGCTGGATTAAAGCACCATTAACAGAGGGAGAGCCAGAGGGAGGTATAAAGTCAATTTGCTTCAAAGATGCAAGGCCCTGGGGAAAAATTAAAAGCCACTCCTGAAGGAAGGAGTGGCTTCCAGGAGGAAAGTCTACCAGGTACAGCACTTAACTCCCCAGAGCAGGGAAGATAACGGAGCTGCAGAGCTGCGAGGGGCTGTGGTCGCCATGGTAATGGCATCTCAGATTACAACTGAATGAAGCTACTGGCTGGCCTGTCAATCACCCAGCAGCTGCATTTTCAGTAGGAACCAGTCTCGGTGCTGGGCAGGGGCGGGGAGGAGAAACGCCTCGTGTGTGCACACAGTGGGCTCATGGGAGCCTTGATGCCTGTGTGTGTGTCTTCTCATATATGATTCTTTATAAGGGCGTGTCTGTGCACATGCTTGTGGTCCTGAGTGTGGGAAACCGAGTCCAGTTGTATTTGTGTGTTAGTGCCATGGGTGGGGTCTGCAGGCTGGACCCACCGCCCATGAGACACAGGCAGAGCCGATTACTCCATTGAAGAGACATGATTTTAGGGCCTCTTTGCCGTTCTTTCAAATAGCAACAACTGTCATCATCCACTCTTCATTAGAAAGCCATTGCTTCGAAGAAATTTTCTACCTTCCATAGCCTCTTTTAAAACATAGATAATTCTCAGCTAAGATAATTCTCAGCTACCAATCCACCAAGGATGGCGGGCTTCCCCAAAATATGGGCGAAGAAACAGAGAGAAGGAGGTGATCTTAGTGCCTCTCATACAGTAGGGGCCCAACATATTTGTATACATTCATGAGCGCATGGATGTATGAATGAATGGAGGCGGGGAGGGGCAAGTAGGAGAGACAGTGGTCCAGTGGGGGAGTGAAAGAGTTCCTGGGATTGGCTGCAAGTCCATTTCTATTTCCAATTCAGTTCTGTTTCTTGAGCACCCGTTTTGTGCCAGGCATTGAACCGGGGGCCGACAGGTGAGCAGGGTAGATTGGGGCCCTGCCCTCCGGGAGCTCACAGTCTATGGAGGACCGGGGCTGCTTCATGAGATTCCTTGGTGCTGGGCTGAAACTGCAGTTCTTTATGGAGGCTGGAACCTCTGCCTCCTTCCTCGGCCTTCCCAGGCTGTCTAGGCCTGGCTGCCAACTTGTCTCCCCTGTGCTGATCACAGTCTGAGCCTGTCTGGAGAGTTTCAGCCACACCCATCCCCTAATCCTGTGTCTTAGTTGGCTGGTCCCAGAAGCAGACCCCAAGACAAGGTTGATGACCTGGACCCTGGACAATCGAGACATGGAGGCAAGAAAAACCAGTACAGAATGTATTATGGGGCAGGTCTCACTGTGGGCAACTGGGCTGAAATCCTCCTGGGGAATGTCTGGGAGACAGTGAAGACACCTCTCAGGACTGTTCCCACCAAAGGGCAAGGAAGCTGCGGTGATTCTCCACCAACTCCTGTTTGTCCTCAGCTGAGGGCTGCCCCTGGGAGACTGCAGGTGCCGCTCCGTGGCAGTTGGCACATCCTGGAATGATCAGCCGTGATGGGGTAAGTGGGAAGCCGCCAGCATCTGCTACACCCTGTGTGGCCCTTCCAGCGGCGTGACCAGGGCAGCTGGTCCTCCTGGCCACAGCTTAGCAGGACCCATGGTGACAGACTTCAGTCTTCAGACCTGAGCTGGGTCAGGCCCAGAGAGTCAGGGCTTCTGGAACATTTGCTGACTTGAACTGCCTGGACCACCTCAGTCCGCCACAGGCCATAGACCAGGTCCACTCCCTCATCTTGATGTGAGCTCAGACTCTGGCCTGTGGCCCAGGGCTTGAGTCCTCGAGAGACAACTGCGGAGGTCTCGGCTCCCATCCTCCCCTTCCCCCTTCTGTCCGCTCCTGATTCCGGGCCAGGAATGTGGCCTGGACACTGGCAAGCACTCCTGGCTTCTGCTCGCTCAAGCTCCAGCGCCTTCTCTCCCGAGGCCGACCTTTCCCCTTGGCCTTGTCACTTGCTTGGGAAAAAGACCTCTGGATCCTGGGCCTGCAGACTCCCTGCTCTAGATTGTAATCAGCTCCACCCACTGCGATCCTCCAACTAGTGGAGTAATGACCGATGGAGGAGGGCAAATCAGAAAGTCGGAACTTGGGCAGCCTCCCTTGGCTTCATTCCCGGCTGCTAACTTTCCTACTCCATGCGGCTCAGCTTCCCACCCATTTCCAGACTCTCTGGATGTTGAATTCAATTCAACAGCTGCCAGAAGACTGTCTGTGAATCTAGGACTGTACCCAGCACGAAGGGATAAGAAGGAAGGGGGAGGGGGGGCATATCAGAGCTCAGCATCACTGTAAGTGACACATCTGGTTTCTTTGCTTTTGACCTGTCCGGGCCAGAGCTCAAAGAACTCTCATGCCCTGGGAACATACTAGGCTTCTGAGCACTGGAAGATGGGCTCCCACCCAGATGAATGCACAGCCTCCAATGGCCTTGAACTAGCCTCAGGTGGAGCCTCGTGTCATTGAGGAATGTCCGTAGGAGGCCTTTGCGACAAGTGCACTGTTCCCCAAGGCGAGGGGTGTGTGTGGGGGGGTGGAACGTACAGTCCCCGCTAAGGTCGACAGGGAATTCTAGGCTGTTGCACAATCTGCAGGCACTGGTGTGTTGCCTGCTGTGGTCAGCGTGTGGTTTCTGCTTGGTGGTTTTGATGCAGCGTGCTGTATATCCCCAATGGTTTTGCAGATGCTTTGGCAAGATCTGACTTTCCTCTCCCCAAGATGAAGTAAGTGGGCTGCCTTTGACCTCTACCGTGTGGGCTCCTATGGATCCTGCCGCTGACCTGCAAGAGAAGAGCTTGGCCCACAAGTAAACAGTTCAGAAAGGAACCCTCAGCTTTTGTTGACTGTGAGATAAAAACTCCTCCAACTTCCTTGCCACAAAGATCTGGCTAGTATTGTATTAAGGGCAGATAATCATGGACTATGAAGGCTCTCAGGGACTTGGAAACCCCCTCTTGCGCCCTCCCCGCTGCCCCCCACCAAGGATCAGTCCCGCGAGATCAGGAAACTCAGAATCTTTCGGAAGTACTGTAGATGGGGTGGGGTTAGAGAGAAACACTTTTTTTTTTTTTGTACAACCCTCTTTCCCCAACCGCCTCCCACCATACCTTTCCTGGTACCCAGCAACAAATTTCTTACATTTTTGTAAGAAAGGCTGAACAGTTTTCACGGTGCTTTCACAAACATCATCTCATTTCCCTGCCTAAGCGTATTGTGAGGTCTGTGGCATGAGCATTATGACTCCCATTATACAGATGAGGTTGCCCACTGAGGCTCAGACAGCCCAAAAGACTTTGCCCCCAGAGTAGGCACCTGTTTCAGTTAAGATTCTGTACAGAAACTCAAAACAGCTGTGGTTTAAACAAAATGAAAGTTTATTTTCTTTCCTATTAGAGTCAGGGGGTAGACAGGTCTGTTTCACAAAATCATAGGAACTGAAGATCCAAACATTGCTTTGCCAAACCTAGGGTGTCGTCCTCACCTTTGTGATCTAAGATGGCAGCTCCAGCTCCAGCCATCACATTGGCATTCCAGGCAGCAGAATGGAAGAATGAGTGAAGAATAAAAAAGGGCGAAAGAGAAGTATGTCCCTTCCCTTTAAGGGCACGTTCCAAAAGTTGCACTCACCACTCCTGTTTTGACTCTATAAATTAGTCACATGGCTGTACTAACTGCAAAGAAGGCTGGGAAATGTAGTCTTTGTTCCCGTTGATCATGTGCCTAGGTGAAAATTGGGGTTTCTATGTCTATGAAGGAAGGGAGAACATGTATTGGGAGAGAGCTAGTTGTTTCTGCTACAGTGATTTTGTCATCAAGGGGAGAAATTGGCTTTTAAAATTTTTTTATTGAAGTACAGTCAGTTTACGATGTGTCAATTTCTGATGTATAGCAACGTGTCAGCCATATATTTACATATATTCATTTTCATATTGTATTTCATTATGGGTTACTACAAGATATTGAATATATTTCCCTGTGCTATACAAAAGAAATTTTTGGTTTTTATCTATTTTTATATATAGTAAATATTTGCAAATCTCAAACTCGTAATTTATCCCTTCCCACCCCCTTTTCCCCTGGTAACGATAAGATTGTTTGCTATGTCTGTGAGTCTGTTTTTGTTTTGTAGATGAGTTCATTGGTGTTTTATTTTTCCTTTTTTTTAAGATTCTACATTAAGTGATATCAAATGGTATTTTTCTTTCTTTTTCTGGCTGACTTCACCTAAAATAATGATCTCTGGGCCCATCCATGTTGCTGCAAATGGCATTATTTTATTCTTTTTATGGCTAAGTAGTATTCCATTATATACATATACCATAGCTTTGTCGGTGTCGCGATACCATGTACACATACACACCGTGTGCGGAGAGAGCTGATGGCTACTCTGAAGCTTTATTAAGTTGCACAGTCTTATATAGCAAAGAAGAATGATAAGGGAAATGGTTAACAGGCAGTGTCTGACTCAAGGTCAGAAGACCCTTTATGTTTTGGTAAATCATGTTCGTGTTGGCACCAGCGAGCCTTACAGCTTATCAGGGTGGAATGTATGAGAAACGGCTGCTTCAAACATTCTTCTTGGACTCAGGCGGCTGTGCCTGTCTTAGGTTGCCCCCCTCTGGAGATCTTACCCCTCCTTGGCTACCCAGCCTTCTCACCTCTGAGTCTGCAGCTTTCTGTAACTTGTTTACCGATCCGGCCCAAGGCTCATTCCTTCGTTCCCACAGTTGGGGACTTACAAGCTTCTTTATCCAGTCCTCTGTTGATGGACATTTAGGTTGTTTCCATGTCTTGCCTATTGTAAATAGTGCTGCTGTGAACACTGGGGTGCATGTATCTTTTCAAATTAGAGTTCCCTCCAGATATATGCCCAGGAGTGGAATTGATGGATCAAATGATTGGTCTGTTTTTAGCTTTTTTAGGAATCTCCATACTGTTTTCCATAGTAGCTGCACCAAACTGCATTCCCACCAACAGTGTAGGAGGGTTCCCTTTTCTCCACATCCTCTCTACCATTTGTCTTTTGTGGACTTTTTAATGATGGCCATTCTGACTGGTGTGAGGTGATACCTCATTGTAGTTTTGATTTGCATTTCTCTGATAATTAACGATACTGAGCATTTTTTCATGTGCCTATTGACCATTTGTATGTCTTTCTTGGAGAATTGCTTGTTTAGGTCTTCTGCCCATTTTTGAATTGGGTTGTTTGTTTTTTGTTAATAAGTTGTAATGAGCTCTTTATATATTCTGGAGATTAAACCTTTGTCAGTTGCATGATTTGCAAATATTTGGAGAAATTGGCTTTTAAATCCAGTTTTTCTGACTCCAAATTCTGCCTTCTTTCCCCTCCACACCATGTGGTATCTCTTATGTGTCATCTGATTCACAGAATCATAGCATTTCCTCACTAGGGAACACTTTGGGTCAACCTACTCTCCCTTGATTGGATGCCTGAATTGGCTCCAAAACTGCCTGGACTAAGGGCCACCGCCTCTCTTGAACATCTCCTAGGCCAGCTCATTTAGAAGTAGCTCTGATTGTTCACAGAGATCTTTCTGTGATTGAATCCAAACCAGTTTCCCTGGTCCCTCGGACCATTGGTCCTCGTCCTGTCCTTTTGTACCTCTCAGAGCAGACAGCATCTACTCCTTTCTTCCCTCCTCTGCAGAGCAGCCCTTTAGAGGTTTGAAAAAAGACCCTCCTGATCCCCCTGTGTCCTCTCTTCTCCAGGCTAAATGTTCATGTGCCCCTAACCAGCCCTCGGGCGGCCGGATGTTGAGGTCCTTCGCTGTTCTGGACATCCCCCTGCTGATGGACGCTCCTTCCCCTGGACATCCTCCTCTTACAGTGTGACTCCCACACTAGGGACACACTCCACAAGGGGAGAGGGATCTCCCCGAAAACCAGAGCTACCAGGGTACCAAGCCCTCAATCACTTCAGCAAGAGGGACTCATGTAGGGTAAATGCAGGGACTGTTAGAGGTCTGTGTCTACACGCTAAATTCGCTGTGACATGCATGGTGGGGACGGGGCTGGAATAGAGGACCCCAACACTTTGACATTTGGGATGTCTCTGGGATTCTAAGCGTTACAGACTGAATGTCTGTGTTACCCACTCCCTGCTCCTCATTCATAGATTGAAACCCTAATCCCTGATGTGATGGCTTTTGGAGACGGAACCTTTGGGAAGTAATTAGTCAAGAGGATGGAGCCTTCGTGGTAGAATTACTGCACATGGAAAAGACATAAGAGAGCTTTCTCTCTGTCTCTCACTCTCCCCTGGTCTCTCTGTCTCCCTGCCATGGAAGGGAACCAGAAAGAGGGTTCTCACCGTGCTGGTACCCTGATCTCAGACTTTCAGGCTTTAGAACTGTGAAAAATAAATGTTTGTTGTTTAAGGAACCATTCCATCCTGTGGTATTTTGCCTGAGCTAACTAAGAGATTAACAGCTGATTTCTTTCTTTTTTAATTGATTAATTACTTATTTATTTAAACATTTTTGTTGGGGGTGGGTAATTAGGTTTGTTTGTTTGTTTGTTTATTTTTAATAGAGATACTGGGGATTGAACCCAGGACCTCGTGCATGCTAGGCGTGCATTCTACCACTGCGCTACACCCTCCCCTAGCAGCTGATTTCTTATCAAGACCATGGAAGCCAGAAGGTAGTGAGATGGCGTATTCAAAGCACTGAAAGAAAAAAAAAAACTGTCAACCAAGAGTTCTGATTCTGACAGAGCTGTCCTTGCAGGGACAGCCCAGGCCCAGGGATGACATCTGGGTGCCTGTATCAGTTAGGACTGAATTTGCTGCTGGTAACAGAAAACCCAGCTAACAGTGGCACATATGAGAAAGATTCTGTCTCTTGCAACAAAAAAATGCAGGTTGGCGTAATGGCTCCACCATGTTGTCAAGGACCCAAACTCCCTATTTTCTTTCTTTTCTTTAATTGAAGTACAGTCAATTACAATGTGTCTATCTCTGGTGCACAGCACAATGCCCCAGTCATGCATATACATACATATATTGGTTTTCATATTCTTTTTCATTAAAGGTTATTACAAGATATTGAACATAGTTCCGTGTGCTATCCAATCTCCTATTTTCTTGATTTGCCATCCTTAACATGGGGCCTTTATCCTCATGGCTATAAGATGGCTGCTGCACTTCCAGGGATGGCAACTGTGTGTCAGAAAGGGGAATGCAAAAGACAAAGGATGGTTTAAAGGGGAAATGTGATCTTTTTCCTGGAAGCCCCGACTTGTGAGTTTTGTTGGTGCCTCATTGACTAGCACCGGGACCTGTGTCCCCTGCCCAGATGCAAGGGCATCTGGGAAGAGAAGCATTTTAGTTTTCCAGCTTCTGTAGTAGAAGATAATGGAAAAGAGGGTTGTGAATGGTTTTGAGGTGGCCTTTCCAGTGTGTGCCAGTGTTGTTCTGCAAAGTAGAGGAACTGGGTTCAACAGTCTCTCAACTCCTTTCCAGTTGGGATCGTGTGGGAGTGGGCTGGTAAGAGGCTGCATGACCTAATGGGAAAAACCACTTCAAGGGCTTTGTCATCATACAGTCTGGAGTTTTAGTCCTGGCTCTGTCATAACAAACTGTGTGACCTTGGATAAGTCACTGAACGTGTACTTTAATGTGTAGAAGGGGGATGATAATATTCACTTCTCAAGGGTGCTGTGAGAGTCAGTCATGTGTCCAGTTCCCAGCGCAGCGATGGGCACAGAGTAGATACTCATCAAAGTAGTATTAGAGTCCAGCTGAGTCTGACTGGTGAGTCTCGTGGGGAGCCAGGGTCCTGCTCAAGCTTTTCCCAGAGCCAGGACCTGCCTCCTCTCTCCCTCCCCGCCAATCACAATCACTAATGGGGACCAGTAATGATCCAGATCATGCTGGAGCCCCTAAGGGAGCAAACTAATTGGTCCTGGCGGAGACCATTTGGACCACCCAGGCAGGCAGCTCAGCACGGATGGAGGCCGCCTCGGTGGATATTAAACATTCACTGAACAGCAGAGTGGAGATGCTGGCAAGGCTGTAATCAGAGCAGGGCTGGCAGGTGCTGGGGCTGAAGATGAAGTACAACTCTGAGCATAAGATGGTCCCGGGGTTGGGACCCTGAGCCAAGAAGCACCTCCTGGTGCATGGCCAGGGTGTCTTCTCCGGGGAGGAAGCCGCGCATGCAGCCCTGTGAGTTTCTTAAAATGAGCTGAAAGGGCTGCTGCTGCTGGCAGAGGAGCTCAGGCCCTCTCCCTTTCCTGCAGGAGGCTGTAGTCCTCCTGACGCGATTCTGGCTCCCTTTGCCAGGACTACTTGGCTGATCTGAAGGAGGCTGGGGGCCTTTGATGACATTAGCTGATGACCCAGCTGAATGAGGCTTGGAAGGGCTAATTGAGAAGCGTGGGCAGGGCGAGCAGGGGCGTCGTCTGCCTTCTGAGGACCTTGATTTGGCCCTCATTATGGGCTGCATGGTGTCCCTCCCCTGATCCATACATTGACTGAAGCCCTAACTGCCGTTACCTCGGAAGGTGACTGTGTTTGGAACTAGGGCCATTAAAGAGGTAACTTAGTTAAATGAGGTCACATGGATGGGCCCTAATCCAGTCTGACTGGTGTCCCTATAAGAGGAGATTGGGATACACACACAGAGGGAAGATCATGTGACAACACAGTGAGAAAATGACTGTGTAAAATCCGTCAGGAGAGGTCCCAGAAGAAACCAACCCCGCTGACACCTTGGTCTTGGACTTCCAGCCTCCGGGAACTGAGAGACAATACATTTCTGTGGTTTAAGGCACCCAGTCTGTGGTACTTTGTCATGGTGGCGCGAATACATCAGTACAGACCCCACAACCCTATTCTGTGCCTTCATCCTGAAAAGAGAAGGATGCCAGTTTGAATTGATTGACATTTATCATCCATCTTCTCCTGCCTGGAAACTGCCACACGCACTGTCTCTGTTATTATCAGGAAATAATAATAGCCAATGGGAGCTGATTGTGGCTAATGGTGTGGTCTGGAGACGAAACAGTTTGGAGTCTCTTTACCAAAAAGAACACGAAATTGCAAACACAAAACCGAGTATGAAAGTAAATGTTTAAATGAGAAAAGAAATAACAAATTACAAAATTTAAAGCCCTCAGACTTCATAAAGTCCAGAAAAAATATATAATATTTTTAGTAATTAACTGTCTGAAACACTCTTTATGATTCCTTTTTCTACTTTTTTGGGCTGCACAGCTTTGATCGTGTTTTCACATGGCAACGATTTTTTTTTAACATCTTTTTTATTGAGACAATAGAAAGATTATTCAGCCTTTCCTGCAGCACGCTTGACCTCCTTTTTATAAAATTATTAACAATGTTGTGAAGTTTCTCTTAGGTTCACAAGTTGTCATTGGTAATTAGTTCCCATTGTGATGTAATCACAGAGTAACATTTTGAAGCGTCTGTAGACCTCCTTTCAGTTTATTTTTGGCGGCGATCAAGATGCTTCCATCTTTCTGTCCTACTTGAATGTTGGTATGATCAGTATTCTTAAAAAAACACACACACCAAAATTGAGCTGCATGATTGCATAATAAAATAAAATTATTCCTATGCTAACTACATTGATGTATTGATGATCACATGAGCTTTGTCACTGGAGCACTTGTTTCTTCAGGCCCTTCTGCTGCATCAGTAGCATTTTGTGTGCCTTTTTTTCCGGGATCCACTAGACTTTATCAGGACAAGATATGTTAGATATGCCGAGAGGCGACCTGAGATACTGGGATGCATCAAACTCACTGCTCTCCGAGTGGATCTGTTTATGTCTGTAGGACACCTACAGTTTTGTGCCCTACAAACACACAAATTCTGATAAATCCGATTTTGTGCAATCCCCTTCAGAAAAGAAAGAAAACTCTATGGTGTGTTATTAATTGCAAGCACTGCATTATTGAGTATATTCCTGACAGAAGCAAATTTCCATTTTGTCTAGACATCGCTGAGAACAGGATTTGTCACTTATAATTTTCCATGTCCGATGATTGGACGATTTTCCCCAGACTAGCTTCTGGTACCACACACTGCAAGCTTTGTTTCTCTCCACTACGTACATACTTTTGGAGGCTGGGAGCCATAGGATACTGTGACAGATTGTATTTTCCAAAGCGGTCGCAATAAGATCGCCCATCCACATGCTCTTCTTGTAATGGGATATTGACATTCCTCTCACTGAGGCACGGCGCCTGTCCTTCCCCATGAATCTGAGTGGGTCTGTGATTACAGCAGAAGTGACGCTAGATGACTTCCAAGATTGGGTCATAGAAAGTGATACAGCGTCTGCCTGGCCCTCTTGGGACACTTGCCCTCGGAACCCAGCCACCATGCTGTGAGGAAGCTCAGGCCACACAGAGAGGTCACAGCCTGCCAGCTGAGGTCCGAGCCAACAGCCAGCATCAACTACCGGATATGTGAGTGGGAAGCCTCCAGCTGATTCCAGCCTCCAGTCTTTGAGCCACCCCAGCTGGCACCACATGAAGCAGTGACAAGCTGCCCCAGCTGAGCCCCGCCCACTGCAGACTTGTGAGCAAGAGAAATGATTGCTGTTGTTTTAAGCCAACAACTTAAGACTCTGGTGTGCCTTGCTGTGTCGCAGTAGACACTCACGACACATACAGTTATATTGTGCACCTCCAAGTCGCAATATACAGAGGGCAGGACGAGTGTTCCCAAAGGCTGCTTCTACTCTGCCATGTGTGATGGCCAGCACCAACTTCACATGGAAGTGGCTGCAAATCATATATACCTACATCCCTAAACAAACACGAATTGCATCCTCACTTCCACTTCTCCTTAGCAAGATACCCAGGGCTACTCTTATACCACCAGACCCAGTGGGAGGTGTGATGGAAGGGCAGTCAAACTGGAAAGAGACGGTGGTCTGTACAGAAAATACAAGCACCCTACTCCGCCTGAGCCGAGCTTGGAAGGGGCCAGTGTTAAGTGAGGGACCCTGAAGCTTTATAGGTTCACAGTAACTCTACTTCTGTACCTAACATTTCCTGAATGCTTGTAAGTGCTAGGTCCTGGGCTAAGCTTTTACGTGAATGGTCATATCTGAGCTTAAATCAAGACCATATAGGTGGGTACTGTTCTTCCCATTTTACAGATAAGAAAAAACAAGCCCAGTATAATTCAAATATGGCCATCATGTACTTATTGAGCCCTTGATTTTATAACTAATAACTATTTGTGTATTGTCTGACATTGTACGGAGGATCTGCACATCTGTCATGGGTGTTACACCTGCAACAACCCTCCAGGCACAATTTTCATGTCCATTTTATAGAGATGCACGTTGAGACGAGGTACTGAACTGGTATTGTGGTAAATATGAAGTGTAAGATGCATTATTTACCCTCAAGAGTCTGGGTTCCTCCAAAGGGATAAGAAATACTTTTAAGGTGGAGAAAGTAACCGAAGATGCTGGGGATGATAGCGTGACGTGCGGGAGGAGTTCTGAAACACTGTGCATCGTGGGAAACAGACCTCAAGGCAGGGCCTAAGAAGTGGGATCCCACTCATGTGAAAGCTGAGTATCACCTTAGTGCTCCACCTACCAAGGATAGATTTCCCCTTCCGGTGGCCTCATGTGCCCTCTTTGGGTGAAGTCATGGACAATTAACAAACATTTACTAAGGTCCCTTGGGGCATAAGACCCTGAACTAGACTCTAGTCTTACCTTTGAAGAGCTTCGAGTACTGCTGAGAAGAAAATCAAATAATGGTAATAAATTAACTATTGCTACAATTCTTTGAGAATCGGTCACCCTGCTAGGCATTTCCCCTCTCCATTATATTGTTCAAGCCTACATACAATCTTGTGGAGATGAGTGTTACTCTTCTCCTTTATAAGAAGGGAGAGACTTGGAAGACTGTAATTTACCCAGATCCACAGATATTAAGTAGCAGGATGGGCAAGGACTTCTTGCCTCCATGCCCACTCGCTTTTCACTCTGGTTAATGCTATAGAGTTCTAATCAAGAAGGACTCCAAAGAGGTGTCCTAGAAAACCAGAGTGGAGAGGGCAGGAGGGCATCTGTTTCCACAGAGAAGGGAGAGCCTTAAGTACAGAGGGTAGGGTCCATTTATCCTGGCAGAGAGATGTGGGGCAGGCATTGGAGGGGAGGGGGCAGCATGAACAAAGGCAGGGATTGACAGGACATTGGGAGTAGTGCACAAAAAGGGACTTAAGCAGAAGGTGTGTAGAGATGGTGGGAGATGATTTATTCTTACATATTTGATGGGATTGTTTTATGGCTACTGTGAAATGATGTATTTTTTAATTTTCCAATTTTAATTTTAGTTGCTAATATATAGAAATACAATTGATTTTTTTGTATATTTACCTTGTCCCACGACCTTGCTAAGTTCATTTATCAGTTCTAGTAGTTCATTTGTAGATGTCCTTGAGTGTTCTACAGACACAATTATATCAGCTGAAGACAGAGACAGTTTTACTTCTTTCTTTCCAATTTGTATGCTTTTTCTTGCTTTATTGCACTGGCTAGGACCTCTAGTACAATGTTGACTAGAAGTGATGAGAGTGGACATCTTTGCCTTATCCCCAAACATGGGGGGAAAGCAATTCAGTATTTCCTGATTAAGTATGAAGTCAGCTGTAGGTTTTTTTGTCGATACCCTTTATCAGATTGAGAAAGGTTTCTTCTATTTCTAGCTTGCTCGGAGACTCTATCATGAACTAGCCAAGCCTTCTTAAAATGCATAGCCTGGTCTCAGTTGTGCCATGGGGAATTAAGGAGGGCCATGACTTTTCATTCATTCATGGGGTATTTATTGACTTGGGTCAGTGGTCTTAGTTGGGCAGTAAGGGTGACAGACAGCAGCAGTCATTAGCAGAACATGGCCATATCCAGCTGAGTGGTAATCTCTCCAGGTCATCAGCAAGCAGAGAGAGCTGCATGGTGACTAGACAGGGCAGAGCAAAGGGACCAGTAGACTGGTTTCAGGGCACAAGTAAGGCAGCACCGTGGGGAAGTCTAGAACTAATTGGAGGGTATGGGAAATGGGAGTGCTAATTTCCAGCATTATCCCCACATACAGATGAGGAAACCAATGTACAATAAGGACTAAATAATTTGCCCCAGGTCGCATAATTGTAAGTGGTGGAGCTGGCGTTTGGACCCAGGCAGTCTGGCTCCATAGCCCACATTTCTCACCACTATACCATCCTATCTAAGCCATGATCTGATTGTTCCATCCTTTACCTGTATTCCCCTTTGAATAGAACTGATATGCAACTCTGTCCTGATGGTGACCAGTGTCACTGTCTTCACTCTGCTGGATGCAACTCCACTTGTTCTGAGGACCCCAGGCTGGAAGGAAACCCAGGATTGGCCTGGATCCAGCAGAGGTGCTCAGATTCTGCAAGTGTGGGTAGGGCCTCAGTTTCCAGGTTGGGTGTTTATCTTCGAAGTCGAAGTCAAGCTTGCCGAGGGGGCCGGGTGTCTGCGGAGGGTGAGGGCAAAGTTGCGTGGAGTCACTCTGTGGGGAAGGGTGGTGGCCTAGGTTTG
Source organism: Camelus bactrianus (assembly GCF_048773025.1). NCBI lineage: Eukaryota > Metazoa > Chordata > Mammalia > Artiodactyla > Camelidae > Camelus > Camelus bactrianus. The sequence continues at coordinate 31,665,779 of NC_133575.1, forward strand.
CATTTTATCTGTAAACCTTTTCCTTCAACGTAGCCCTGTCAAGGGATGACTCAGCTGCAAGGTGTATGTGTTTGAAAATTTTCAAATCAAAATGGTTCCTTTCTTCTGTCCCAGCATCTCCTCATCTGCCTGACCCCATCACTTCTCCCGATTGGTGTCTCTCATTTAATAATGGGCAGTGGACTCCCTGTAACCCTTCTGACAAATGACCATGCCTACTCCCATCTGTCCCAGCTATCTGACCTCAGGGACCTTGAAAATAGGGCTTGTCCCTCCCTTACATTATACACAGTTCTGCGCCCTTGAAAGGCAGTGTTTCTTGGACTTAAAATGTTTATTATGCCTCGTTGTACCTCTTGTGAAGAGACTTTCTTATAAAACTTTGCTGTGATCAACTATCCCCCCTTGCTTTCTTGTAGATTATTTCTGCCAGACAATTCAGCCAATGGGCTGGAATGAATGCAAACTGCTCTTCTCTTCTCCCTAAAAGCGTCAGCGCAGCATGCGCGACGAGACTGAGCAATCATGGACTTTCTCTGCCATTTCACCCAGGGTGTGTGAGATTCCAGGGGGGCCCTGTGGTTTCCCGAAAGTGGAGGTCGAGAGTGAGCCCTTCTGTCCAGCACGAGAGCCCAGCCCTCTGGCTGAAGAACAGACCAACCACAGCACCACGGCCAGGGCTGAGTGGGGAACATTTGGAGCTGGTGTAATTGCTTATGTAGTTTTAATTGCTCATTTATCATGCTAACAGGCCCAGAGTACTGATCATTTGCGACGTGCTCAGTAATTAAAAGACCCAGGGTGAACTAGGGTGATGAGAAGTGATGGGGTGAAATGAGGTAAAGAAAGGCCAAAATGCCCAGCCCAGGAGGCGAGTGGTGGTGGCAGGGGGAGGCAGTGGCTTGTCCCCTTTCTGACCCCCTAGCAAAGGCTCTGTCCCACACCATTTTCCAGTTGCTGGTTTGAATCCGAGAGCCACTCTGCTCCCAGCTCCCCGGGAGGAAACCCAGTCCCTGGGCAACACTGTTTGGTTTGCAAAGAAACCACTTCTGCCTCTGTTGTCCCATTTACTCCTCGATGGCCCTGTGTGATGGAGATGATTTGGGCCCCCAGTTTTCACGTAAGGAAAGAGGCTCCAGGAAATGCTTTGTCCAAGACCACATGGTGGCCGGCAACCCAAACCCGCATCGGGTCATTCCAAATCTCTGGCTCTCTCTTCCTTAGGGATAGCAAAACACCGGGTTTTCTCTTGGTGCCGTTGACATTGCTGCAGTAGTTGGATTCTGGAATGACTATCCATCGGTCAAGGGAGTTTATAATTAAAAACCGATTCCTAGGTCCACCTTCAGTAAGCGTGGCAGGGTTTCCAGGGGTGGGGGTGGGCGTCTGTGTTGAGGAAGCACCCCCCCACCACCGCCAACTCGGCAGCTCTGCCCGTTGTCCAAGGTTAGGGTCCTCTCCTCAAGGGCTCATCATTGGCCCCAGCCCCTCTTCAGAGAAAAGCATCATGTCAGGTGTCTTGGTTTGGGCTATCCCAGAAGCAGCTTGCAAGTCAAGGATCTGAGTGCAGAGCAGTTTATTTGGAAGGTGAAGGAAACGCTGATGGGTTGGGGGAAATGAGACGGGGAGAGACAGCAGGAAACAGAGGGTATGTCATCAAACAACGTACCTCTGTGGGCAACGCGGGCTTAATGCCATTGGGGGCGTCTAGAGACAACGCAGATTATGCCTTGCAGTTTTCATACTCAAGGGCTGAGCACACTGGGGTGTTTATACGCCAGCTGCCTTAGGGGTGAGCGTGTAAATTCCCTGTCACTGTCGCTTTCAGCTGACCCTGCAGGGCAGAGCGGACTCCAGCCCCAAGAGAAAGTCCTCAGGCAAAAGAGAGGAAGATTCTGGCGTTTGTGGGTTTGGCTGGTGTGCACTACAGGGGAAGGCCCTCAGGGATACGGGCAAGATGGGGACAATGTCCCTACAGCAAGCATCTGTCATACTGTCGTAGAGGAGGCTCCTGAGCGCCCCTGTCGCCAGCCAACTGTGATGTTCATCTGCCTTCCCAGGCAGCTCAACTGCTGCTCAAACACTTTGCGAGTTGAAATAGTATTAGTGGTCTCCTAGGAGTTATTTACGGATTTATTTTCCTCCTCGATTTCTTCTTATCCTCTCACTAATGGGGAAGATCCTCTGGCCCCTAAAAGCCAAAGGAGATGCTAGCCATCATTCCTGGAAAGCAGGCAGTGGGGAGGGAGCCACAGAGAATGTGAAATCTGTGATGTGGTCCGTCCCTTCCAACTGCAATTCAAGAACATCGTCCTCGTTCGTAACGGAAGACACAGACAGGTGCCGTTGACAGTGTACAAGCCCCTCCAGAACGTGAACCCAGGGTTATGCCCTCTGCCTGGCTTGATGACTGTACTTTGACAGTGTTCTTTTCCTCTCAAGAAAGCACATTGGAAAGCAAGTGAGTGCAAGTGGTATTAGTATAGGGATAGCCTTGAATGTATTTTAATTTATTTAAGCAAATAATTTGAGATTTATGTATTTTGTTATTAATAACAGATTTTGTGGGAGGTAACTCACAGCTGATGGGGACCTATTAATTGAGAACCGCTATTCTGTACCATCAAAAAGAAGTATGTTTGCTTTTTTCTTGCATCAAGGGCAGCAAACTCTCTGGAAATGGTTTCATTTGCACACATGGCCAACTTCCCATCCGTTGATCAATAAATCAATCAACAAATATTGATTGAGTGTCTACATTGGGCAGGACACCGTGGGGATTTACTGTAAATATAAACATAGTCGCTGCCTCAGAGGAGCTCACAGCCTAATTGGGGGCAAGATCTGTATTCATAAAAAGGCAACTTACAATGTAAAGCAGCATATAAATGCTGAATGAGTAGTGTACACTCATTGATTGGGTTTGGGAGAAATCAAGGAAGACTTCTTGGAGGAAGGGTGATTTGACCTGGGCCTTGAAGGACAGGTAGGAGTTGCACAAAAAGAGAACAATAGAAGACATTGCAGGCAAAAGCAACAGTGCCAAATTAGGAAATGCCCAAGACTTGTTCAGAGATGGTGACGGGGTCTACCTGGCTACAGTGGGGCTCATAGATGGGACAGGCATTGCCCAAGCTTGTGGGACAGCTTAGAGCACCGTTGAGTCTCCCTCATTGAAAGACCACCCAGTCTTCAGTGTTGGAACTTGGTCACAGCTACGGACTGAATTGTGTCCTTCTAAAATTTGTATATTGAAGCCCTTAACCCCCAGTGTGATTGTCTTTGGAGACAGGGCCCATAAGGAGGTAATTAAGGATAAATGAGGTCATAAAAGTGAGGTCCTAATCTGGTAGGATTGGTGGCCTTATAAAAAGAGGAAGGAAAATCTCTTCTTCTCCCTCCGTCTCTCCCTCTCCCCTCTCCCGCCCGGCCCCCCTCTCCCTCTCTGCCTCTCTCCCTCTGCACATGCGCTGAGGAAAGGCCGTGGGTGAGCACAGCAAGAAGGCAGCTGTGTGCAGGCCTTCACCAGACACTGACCCTGCTGACACCTTGATCCTGGACTTCCAGCCTCCAGAACTGTGAGAAATACATTTCTGTTGTTTAAGCCACCCAGCCTGTGGCAGCCTGAGCTAAGGCAGTCACTTTCTGCCTGATGGAAGACAGGTGCCCCCTGGTGTGTTTGTTCATGCTCCAGAGAGGTTCCAGCCAGGATCCGGGGAGCTGGCAAGGGTCCCAGGGCCTCCCTGACTCAGCCCACTCAGCCCCGCCAAGGTGGCCTGGCCTCTGCTGCCCTCTCTGGAACCTACAAGCCTTATGCAACTGCAGTCCTCTTCACATCAGGGACGTGCTGGAGGTTCAGGCTGGGTCGACCTACCCCTCACCCCACATCCCTCCACAGGCCACGTGCGAGGAGGGCTACCAGATCTAGCAACTAAAATTACAGGACAGCTAGTTCCATTTGAATTTCAGATAAACAACCAATGCGTTTGTTAGCCTAAGTATGTCCCATGCAATATTTGGAACATATTTAGACTCAAAAAATGATTCCTTGTTTATCTGAAACTCAAATATAACGTCCTTGGTTTATCTGGCAGCCCTCTGTGGGAGGGCCTATGGCAATGCGTGGCCAATCAGGAGACTCCACGCTCTGGGTCACAGAGGCCGGTTCAGAGCTGGGCATGTGACCCAAGGTCAGACCCTCCTTGCCAACACACACTGGGACTTTTGTCAGTGCCTTTGGGACTGAAAGCTCCCAAGCTGTCAGGGCGAAGGATGTCCTGGGGGAGGCGTCCCTCAGGGATCCACCTGTCTGACAACAAAGTTCCCACAGAAGGAAGTAGAGCTCAGAGAAGGGAAGGTGTGTAAAGACAGTGTTCAATTCTGTGTCAGCCCCTTGAACTTCAACTAAGATGGGAAGTGGCTTGAGCTGGAAATTCTTCACTCACAAGAGACTCAGAGTTCTGGTGAAATCTGTGGGGCAAAGTCCCTGCTGGCCCCCAGGACCCAAACCTGGTTGAATTCAAAGGGAGGAGTGCTCCTGAGATATCCCCATTTAGTTGCTGAGAGAACAGGGGTTTCTTGGCCCAGAGGACAGTGAAAGAGCCCAGCTGGCTTCTCAGGCGCACTAGGGCTCCTGGGTGTGGCCCTGAGGTGCCACCTCTGTGATCTGATCGTCACCTCCGCCACGCCCATGCCCCCTTGCTTACAGCTGACAGAGGACACCATTGCTTCCCCGCCCCTCACAGGGTCCTTTCTGCTTGTCCTCCCCTCACATCTGGCTCTGATTTCTTTAGACCTTTTTTGCTTTCTAAGAGAGCCTCACCAGCACGTCTTTCTGTTCCCTCCTTCCCTTATCTTTCCCTTCACGCTTATTTCTGAGAATACAGCCCCTAGACTCTCTAAACCACTGAGAGACTCTAAACCACTGAGAGCCCCTAGACTCTCTAAACCCCATCAGCTGTGATTTATCCTGGACACCTCCTGGACTGTGCGAGAAATAATGGAGCTGGAAAGACATTAGGGCTTATCCAACCCAACCCCCTCACCATCCCTAGCTCATAGATGAGGAGACCGACATTCACAGTGGTTGGATCACCAAAGGCGTCATCATAAGATACAGGGAAGTCATAGAGTGAGAGGAAAGCCATATGCTTTAGGAGAAAGGTCCCTGGATTTGGCTTCAGAAACCCTCTATGTTCATTTGGGCGCTGTCACAAATCATTTAACCTCTTCGTGTCCATTTCTCCTGCTTAAGAATGAGCTTAAAAACCAGCCGCGTTTACCTCGTGACTTCTGAGGCCGACAGAATTACAAAATGCCAAATGAGTGTGCTGGACAAAGGCTGCACGATATTAATGTTGTCAGTGTTACTGTGTTAACTAGGCTAATCCTCCGGTGAAGGAAATGAGCACACATCACAAAATTAATTATAGATGTTTTTTTAAAATGACTGTTTATAGTGAAAGGAAGGCCTCGTATTTGCCGCACAATTTCAGGATAAGTCGTGTTTTGGAAAAATATTAATATTCAGAGCTGTGTTGATTAGCTTCACTCCTGTTGCTAAGCAACAAGGTCCTTTGTAGCGTCTGCCGTGTTGGGATTTTTCTAGGGGAGGGGGCGGGGAAGGAGAAGGGGAAGGGGGGATTGGAGGGAGGAAACTACATTACACTAAATTATTCCGCTCGTTCAGCCAATTCTGAAGTTGCTTCAAAAAAAAAAAAAAACCAAAAAACAAAAACAAAAAAAAACCCCGACTCTTTTAACAACCTACGTGATTATAGTTGTTGGATGAGGAAAACCAGAACGCAACCCAGAGCTCACCACTCACCCATGACTTGAGTTTCAGGTTTGGCAAGACTTGTGTTTACGAGATCAGGGCTGAACCGCACATGGCCCAGGGCTTACCACCACTGATGTTCACCTCGGTTCAGCAAGGGCAGCCTGCCAGCGCGGAAAGGAGGGGGTCGTGAGGCTGTGAGGAGGGACCGCCCTGTATCCAGGGATCCGAGCTCATTCAAGAGCTGCCGTAGTCTTTCTGTCGAATCCTGACACTTGAACGGGAACCATCCTGGAGCAAGCCAAAGAGTGTTTCCTCGACCGAAAAATGGAGGCTCATGAATATTTGAAATGCATAGAAAACTCAGGATAGGATACATAGAAGGACCCTACAGAGCACCTACTGTGTGCTAGCCTTTGCAGGGTTAGCTCATCAAATTCCAACAGCAACGCTAGGAAGGGTATTTGTAATGTCCCCATTTGGGGGACCGAGGTTCAGAGAGATTAAGCAGCCTGCCCCAGGTCATGCCAGTTGGCACGGGGCAGAATAAGGATTTAAACGCAAGGCTTTCCGTGTCTGAGCACCATGTACCCACTTGACTAGGTTGCCTGCTCCTTACCCAGCGAGGTGGGGCTGGCAAGGGCCTGGAGAGAAAATCTTGGGGCTTTGCATGCAGTTGGCTGCTGGTGGCTTCTGTTAGGTTGAAGCCCACTCAGTGAGTTTCCGATTTCATCACAGATCACTTTATATGCGTTATTGTTCTGTCATGATTGCTGCATTCATTAATCACCCCAAACTTAGTGTCATAAAACAACACCCATTTGATTATGCTCATGGATCTGTGCCCCAGCGCAGGGCGAGCTGGGCGATTCCTTTGTTCCTACTGGCATCTACTGAAACCACCCTGTGGTGGGTGGGCTGGATCTAGAGAGTTCTAGACGGCTTCATTCACATACCTGGTGCTGCAATGGGGACAAGCCATTGCCCGGAGCATCTCCGACACATGGCAGTCTCAGGGTGATTGGACATCTTACATGGTGGCTGGTTCACCCACAGCAGCTGTCCCAAGAGATGCGGGTGGACGCTGCATGGCCCTTTCTGACCTAGCTCAGAAGTCACTCAGTGTCACAAGTGCCATAATCTATTGGTTGAAGCCATCACAAGCCCATTCAGATGCCCAAATCTTGATGAGAGGGATATCAAAGAATTTGGGGGCTCTGTTTTAAAATGGCCCCAGGTACCAAGTTCCTCGTTCCAGTGAGAAATGGAGACTCAAAAACTTTTGCATGCTCTGAAAATTGTGCAAATGTATGAGCAAAGGAAATTTTGATACTCAGTACTGCAAGTCTCCCTTGCACTGATGCATTTAGTGGGTGGCCAGCTTAATAAAAGGTAGGCTTAATAAGAGCTTTTGTTAGTTTGTTTTGAATTTTACGTTCAGAGGTAGTCATCAGCTCAAGAGCCTATCTGGCTGACCAGCGAAGTCTCATTTGTAAGTAGTGATCCATTTGCATACAATGTGTTTGTGACTTTTGAAAACCTTCATTCCTCTCTGATCACAGTTGAAATATTGGTTTGGTTAGGGAAGCCTTCTCTTGTAGAAACAAGTGAGATAATGATGTAGTTGAAAGATATTTTGGATATTTTAATGAGCTTCGCAATCCTATGCTGTCCTATCTCTCACTCTCTGATGCTCTGTATGAGGCACTATGCGGGAGTCTTTTTCTAAATTGAAATTTTGAGATGCGCAAGACCTTCTTTGGCAGAGACTATTCTCCAGTACACTGCCTCTCCATCTGACAGTGATCAAACTCTGATTTTCAGCTAGGCACGTGGCCACCTAGGAGAAAAAGTACATTTCCCAGCCTCCTTTTCAGGTAGGTATGGCCATATGATTAAAATCAGGCAACTGGGATATGAGAAGTATCAGGTGGCTGCTTCCAGGAAACTTCCTGAAGAGATAGCTGATATTTGACCATTTCTCCTTTTATTCTTCATCTCTTGCTGCTTGGAATGTTGATGTAATGACTGGAGCTCTAGCTACCATCATGGACCATGAGGACAAGGGCTTTACCTTAGGAATGGTGGAATGGTATACAGGAAGGAGCTCGGATTCCCGAGGTCTTCTTAGAAGAGCAGCCATTCCCGTGCTGAACTGCCTACCTCTGGACTTGTGCAAATGAGAAAGAAACTTCTATCACATTTAAGCCACTGCAGTTTTGAGTCTCCGTTGCTTTTAGCCAAAACTAATCCCAATCGGTATAGTATCTTTCCCTAAGGAGCAGCTCACAATCTACTGAGGAGACATATTTATAATCAAAGCAGAATGAAATAAGTGGTTTAATCACAGTGTCTTACTTTATAAATCCAAAACGGGGCCTTTTGACCTAAATATGGGATTATGGGGTCACTTCCAATTCTGAGAAATAATCTAAGAAATGCAGTTTTGATGTTGAAATCCTGGAATTTCTAGGACACTTACATGGTTTAAGGAGACAATGTGACAACATTTTTGAATTTAGGGCTACCCCAGAGACTAGAGGACAATGGTTGCTATATAGCAATGCCAGAGCTAAAAGGGACATGCTGTGTGAGCCCTGAGAAAAGAGCCAGGGTTTCTGATGAGGAAACCCTCCTCAGATCTAAAGAAGAGGTAGATATTTGAACTTGGCCTTGAATTTGGGGATGGCATTCTAAGCAGAGAGATGAGCAAGAACAAAGGCCAGATGGTGTGGAAATGGATAGAGAGCTTGTAGAAGGGGCCACGTGGCTGGGTGGGAGACCAAGCTGGGGAGACCTCTTTGGTGGGGAGGACCAGGCTTTTTGCCCAGCTTCCTGTGCAGGCCTCGGGCAGCTGCGTGGATCTGGGACTTCTAGTGTACAATGCGTGTCAGGGGTCTTAGTAGCCGGTCTCTGGTGAGGGTTTGAACTTTGGCCTCGTGCAGCTTTTCTTTTTTTTGAATTGAAGTATAGTCAGTTTACAATGTTGTGTCAATTTCTGACCTCGTGTGGTTTTTGTTGTTTTGAGTTAATTTTTGTACATGGTATGATATAAGGGTCCAACTCCATTCTTTTGCAGGTAGATAGCCAATTGTCTTCGCCCACTTTTTGTCCCCGTTTTCCACTCCCTGGATCAGACATCAAGGCCCTTGATTCATGGGCCAAGCAAGCCCCACAGATTTTAAGTGAATAAATAACAAACATGAGCAGAGGCCAGGCCACACTCGTGGCACTGTTGTTCATTTATTTTGGATATGGGCAGATTAATTTTAAATGTTGATGATCTCACCCGGCACATTCTGATAAAGACCCTGCTGAGTGTTGTGCCACAGGAAGGAGTTCCTGGAAGCCCGAGCCTCCCTTTAAGTGGCTTTCTCCAGAAATCTTTTCTTTGGAGTTGCTGAAGTTTAGCAGGTATGTGGATTAGCCGTGAAGATTAGCACTGCCCTGCTGAGAGGATGGCCGACTGCCCAGAGCCTCGGTCCACAAAGCCTGTGTTAATAATCTGATGTGGGATGAGGGCAGGGGACATCATAATGAGATTCTTAATAAAACCCAGTTTTCAAAGACTGAGGTTTTTTTTCCCCCAGCTTTTAAATAACAATAAATAAAATATTCCCATGTGTTAAGATTTTTGGGGAGTTGATGCACCAAAATTGGGCTTTCCAAACTCCCTCCTTTCAGGGAAATTTAAAGGGCAAATAGTCAGGATAAGGAGTGAGTAAAGACAAGCAGACTTGCCTTGAAATGTTGGTGTGATGACTCCAAATTTAGGTCTTTGATGTATGGTCTTTTTTTTTTTTTTAGGTAATTTTGGTGTATGGTCTGAAGTAGGAACACAAATTCATGCTTTTGCATCTGCATATCCAGTTGTCCCAGCACCACTTGCTGAAGAGACTATTCTTTCCTCATTAAGTGGTCTTGGTACCTTTGTCAAAACTCAGTTGACCATAGAAGCCTGGGTTTATTTCTAGACTCTCAATTCTATTCTATTGATCTATATGTCTGTCCTTAAAATGGGGTGGTACCCTACTATTTTGATTGCAGTAGCTTTGTAGTAAGTTTTGAAATTGGAAAGTATGAGTACCCCAACTTTGTTCTCTTGCACAATCATTTGGACTATTTGGAGTGCCTTGCAAGTCCATATGAATTTTAGGATCTACCTTTTTATTTTTGAAGAAAAGGCCATTGGGATTTTGATAAAGATTGTATTGAATCTGTAGATTGCTTTGGAGAGTATTGCAATTTTAACAGTATTAAGTCTTATCCATGAACATGGGATACCTTTCCATTTATTTAGGTGTTCTTTAATTTCTTTCAGCAATAATTTACAGTTGTCAGTATACAAGTCTTGTACCACCTTGATTAAACCTATTTCTAAGAATTTTTTTCTTTTTACGCTGTTGTAAATGGAACTGTTTTCTTAATTTCGTGTTTGGATTGTTCATTGCTTGTGTACAGAAATACAACTGATTTTTGTGTCTTGATCTTGTATCCTGCAACTTTCCTGAACTCATATGAGTTAAAGGACTTGAAAATTATAGAAAAGCCCAATTCAACCTGGCTTGAACCATAAGAGAGATTTATTGGCTCACATGGTTAAGAAGGCATGATTAAATTGAGGCTCTGGCTTCACTCCTCTGTACTTCTCTCAGTTTTATCCTTTTCTGGGAATTGTTTCTGTGCTCAGGTTGTCCTCCCTCATGGTTGCAAGACGGTTGTTAACAGAAACTGGGTCTGCATGCTTCCTCATTCACATCCAGCAAAAGAAAAAAAAAGCATTTTCTTCCCTCAAAAGTCCTGAGTGTCTCTTTGATATGATCATCACTCCCTGTGACTAGAGAAATAGAATTGCTCTCATTGGCTTAGACCATGGAGGTAGGGATGCGTTCAGCCCACCCAAACTGCGTGGTTGCTACACAATGCAGGGATGGAGGAGGGTGGTTACTAAACAAAGGGAGATGGTTCTTAGAGGAAAATCTCAGGGCTGTTAGGAAAGGGAAAGACAATGTCTGCCAAACCTATGAAATTTGTACAGTGCCAGGGAGCATTCAAGGACTGTTTGCTGAATGAATGAATGACTGAGAAGCTCCACTAATCCTTTTACTGATACACAGTTCCCTGGGGCTATGGCAGCCTCCATTCTGGTGATGGCCAACCTTTCAACCTCTGCAAATCCCCTACTGAGATCCCAGGCTCTTCTATGGGGACAAGAGAGTTCTTTCTACAGGCTCCATAACTTCCCTGATTTCCGAGTAGCAAGACCCTGGTAGGCTAGACCTGGAGAACTGAGAACACCGGGAAATCCACATATTCAAAATGAGCAGGGTGGGCTTTGTGAGTTTGTAGTGTGACTCTTCTCTAATTAATACCAGGCTTCATTGCAGCAGAGGTATTTTCCAAAGATAACCACAACCATAGCTCCTGTCCCACGTGCATTTCTAGATCCTTGCCACTCCTGCATCAATAAGTGGAGTCTGTAACCCTTATCCTTGAACCTGGGTGGGCCTTTGTTACTGTTTTGATTTATAGAGTGTGGAAGGAGTGATGCTCTGTGACTTCTGAGGCGAGCTCATAAAAATGCACTGTCCTCTTGCCTTACTCTCTTGGGACACTTGCTCTGGGAACCCAGCTACCATGCCATGAGGAAGTTCAAGCTGCATGTGGAGAGGAACCAAGATTGATAGCCCACAGCCCCAGCTGAGCTTCCATGAAGCACCCAATACCAACTTGCCAGTCACGTGAGAGAGCCATCTTGAAAGTCAATCCTTGTGGTAGGGAAAATCTAAGATGGCACCCAATGATGGTATTCTTGACCTTGTGTCATCTCCTCCTCTTTATGGAGACTAGACTGAGTACCTAGCTTCTAACAAATGGAGTACAGAAGAGGTAATAAGATGACACTCCCAAGGTTGTTATGCAAAGACTGTGGCTTCTGTCTCATACACTCCCACACACACTCTGTCTTGCATTTCTTGCCCTGGGGCAAGCCAGCTCCCATGTTGTGAGGCAGCCCTGTAGAGAGGCCCAGGCGGTAAGAGAGAAAGACCTGCCATCAACCACGTGAGTGAACTTGGAAGCAGATTCCCCACCAGCCAGGCCTTTGGAAGGGAACCCAAATGCAGCCAGCAGCCTGACTGCAATCAGGTGATGCACATGGAACTGGAGACACCCAGTTAAACTTCACCCAGATTTTAGACCCACAGAAACTGTGTGAGATTATAAATTTTTTTTAAGCTACTAAATGTTGGGGTAAATTATTAGGCAGCAAGAGGTAACTAATACAATCTTCTAGTCCCCAGTCAAGTCAGTCCAGCTGATGCTGCATGGAGCAGGGACAAGGTATCCCCACCCAGCCCTGCCCAAATTACACGATTGTGAGTAAAATAAGTGACTGCTGGGTTTTTAACCCATTAGGTTTTGGAGTGGTTTGCTATGTGACTATGGTTAACTTTTTCTCATTGAGAGGTTTTTTAAAATTTTTTTAAAACTTTTTTTTTTAGGAGAGAGGTAATTAGGTTTGTTTGTTTAGATGGAGGTACTGGGGATTGAACCCAGGACCTCATGCATGTTAGGCGTGCACTCTACCACTGAGCTATACCCTCCCCACTTCATTGAGAGCTATATGACAGGTACTAGGGAAACAAAGCAAACCAGGCCTAAAGATTCATCTGCTGTAGCCTAGTGTATCCATCTGCTTAGGCTGCCATAACAAGGACCACAGACTGGGTAGCTTAAAGGATAGAAATTTATTGTCTCAGTTCTGGAAGCTAGAAGTCCAAGTTCAAGGTGTCAGCAGGGCTGGTTTCTCCGGAGGCTTCTCTCCTTGGCTTGCAGACGGCTGCCTTCTCCATGAGTCTTCACATACCTGTGCATCTGTGCATCTAAATTTCCTCTTCTTTTTAAGGACACCAGTCTGATTGGATTAGGGCCCGCTCTAAAGGCTTCATTTAAATTTAATCATCCTTTAAAGACTGTCTCCAAATACAGTGTCATTCTCAGTCTGTAGGGGTTAGGGCTTCAACTTGGGAATTTTGGGAGGACACAATTCAGCCCATAAGACCCAGTCAACCCAGTTCTTCTTGAAGGTCCCCAAAGAACTGATTTTTCAAGAGAAAATAAAATATCCTTCTCTCTTCTTGCTGAAGCATTTCACAATGGTTACAATTGTCATCGTCTTCCGAAAGTTTTTAAAAATCCCCTTTAAATGTACTTCTGCCTTTAGGAAAGCAATACCCAGCTCCTAGTAATAGTGTCCGCCTCCTCTGGGTTCTCTGTGGGTTTCTGGGCTTCTCCAGGTCCATGACAGTCACAAAGCCTGTAGCAATGGCTCAGGCAGACCCAGACCCCCGGTGGATGCAGGCCTGTGACAGACACAGGCCCACAGAGGTCACAGAACTTCCTGCAGACACAGGCCTTGGGCGGTCACTGGGCCCAGCTCCTGGGCAAACACCGACTCCAGGGGTAAAACACTGGGCCCACGGTCCTAGTTTTCTGGTGACTTCAGTGAGGCCAGAGGAGCTGATTCCCGGCCTCCAGTTAAGCACTTGCCAAGGATTAATGACTGCAGGAGAGCTGATAGCCTGAGGCAGAGCGGAAAGCTATTCCCCTCAGCTCAGCGTTAATTCCATCTTTATGAGTCCAGATTCTCCCCAGGTTGTTTTCTGTTTTCCTACAAAACAGAGGGTTGGGAAAGAGGCACGTTTTCCCACTACGAGACATCATTCTACTACAGCAGAGCTCTCCTGCTCAGGGTGAGGGATGGGGTGGTAAAAACTCCTAGGAGGCTGCTAGTCAGCAGCCTTTTTGTGAACAGAGGTCTTCTCTGAGGCACTCCGGGTGTGCCGGAGAGGACCTCTCTCTCCTCCGGGCTCACCTTTCTGCCCACCATTTTACACCTGAGCATGACCATAGGCCAGGCGCCCAGCTCGGTGCTTGTTTTCCTTAAGTGTCTCGGATTTCCATTGCTTCCAGAAACCCTGCAAAGGCGGTCCCCTCCACCCAGAAACCCAGGCTTGTCCCGGGATGACTTAGAGGCCCCTCCAGGTAAATATGCTTTCCTGGAGGCTGTGGTATTTTTTTGGTTCTGGCAGGTGGGGTGAAGGAAGGAGAGGCTTTTGGGGGTTTCTTCCCATCCGAGCTGCCCGTGTTAGAGGGTGAGGGGCGTGTGTGCCAGGCACAGAAAGGTGGCCTTCCTGCACGGGCTTCTGGGCCTGCGTCCCTGGCTAGGTTCGCTGGTCGGCTCTGGGTGGACACACCCTGCCGAGGACAACAAAAGTGAGGCCCCAGTGGACAGGCCACTGTGGACAGAGCACAAGCCTCTGAAATAGCTCTTCAGCTCCGGTCCAAACCTCCGAAATGTGACTTTGGGGTAGGACAAAGGCCGCTGTGGAGCAGAAATGGGACAAATATGTAACAGTGCAGGGGTCCTGTAATTCCATTCAATTGCAGGTTTCTAAGAGCAAAAGAAGCAGATTTCTAAGAAAAACCTTCCTGGGGACACTGGGGCGGGGTCCCCCGAGTCACCTCCTCCCAGGGCAGGGGCCCAGCAGCAAGCAGGCCCCTGTCCAAGGCGGGCTGGGTTGCCACGGGCCTCCAGGCGTCAGCCCCATCCTTGGCTGAGGCTGGAAGAGCCTGATTAACATGAAAACGGAAGACACTTGAGCTGCTGGCTTTCTGGGCGGCTGAGGGGGAAGGTGATCGTTCTATCACTGTCTTTCTTGGCTGATTAGATGATTCAGCATATTCCCGGCCTCTCTCTTGGCTGAGGTGATTTATAGTGAGCTCTGCAGGCCTGACTAGGGTGAGTGATGGGGGCTAGGGGCCCATCCTCTGTGTGCGGGCGTGTGTGTGCGCGTGCGCACACACTCTACACATCACGTACACAGCACCAGATGGGGGTGTGTGTGTGAGAGATGAAAACATTTGCAGGCCTCTCACAGCCACTCTGGCTGCTGACAGTTTCTACTGGAGAAATTCTCCTCTCAGGAGAAAATATTTACTTACGAGTATCTCTTCAGGGAAGGAATGAGAAGGAGGGCAGGGTTTTAGGGCTTCGTCCACTCAGCTGTTGTGAGTTAAGAGCTTTGGGGAAACAAATGAGGACATGCTTGCTTTGAGGGAGGGGAGAAGGGCTGGGGCGCTTTGCCTCCAGTGTCTGAACTCGCTTCTCTGACAGCTGCAGTGGCCAATGGGGCAGAGGCTGTGGGCAGACAACACAATGGGAACGTGTGTATACATTTGGGATGTGCCCAAGATGCACTTCGGTAGCATCATTTAAGCATTTCTTATAGATATTTGGATGGGCTGCTCTGGGTAATTGCTCTAATGTGTAGTTCTGTCCACTCTGGGGTGTAGGCAGATCTTGTATCTACTGAGCCAACGCAGCAAGGGAAGTTATGTTGCATCCTTAGGGGTAAGGAAGCCACTGCTTAATCTTTCTGGAGGAGTTAAAGATGGACCACATTGGGTGTTTTGGCTGCTGTGAGGAGGACTGGCTGTTTCCATTCATGTGTCTTCCCCCAAGAGTCTCTATAACTTCCATAATAATCTCATCATAGAATACTGACCATTGCTGGACACTTCCTAAGTCACCCATTGGAAACTTGAGAGCCCTAGCCTGCTATTCCCTACCATCCTCATCACTGTCACCATCAGTCCTATCAACATCGTCTTCCCCCATGCTTATTAAGTACATAGGGCATGTGAACAGTTATTCCAGATGCTCTCCAGACTTCATATATTCCCCAAGACAGTCCTTTGGCAATACTCTTAGCATCCTGTGATGGGTAAAGGTATGCATCAGCTGGACTGGGCCACAGGAAGTCTGACATTTGGTCAAACATTATTCTGGGTGTGTCTGCCTGGGCGTTTCTGGATAAGGTTAACATGTGAGTCTGTAGACTGAGGAAGGCAGATTGCCCTCCCCAAGGTGGGTGGGCCTCATCCAATCAGTTGAAGGTCTGACAAAAATGAAAAGGCTGAGTAAGAGGGAAAACCTCCTGCCTGGCTGATGAACTGGGATGGTGGGCTTCTCCTGCCCTTAGAGTGGAACTTATACCCTCAGCTCTTCTGGTTCTCAGGCCTTTAGACTCAGACTACAACTACACCACTGGCTCTTCTGGGGCTCCAGCTGCCAAATGCACATCCTAGGATTTCCCAGCCTCCACAGAAGTAAGAAACAATTCCTCTCTCTCTCTCTCCACCCCCCCCACCCCCGTCTAGATATAGAGAGGTGAGGGGAGAGAGAGAGAGTCCATATATATATATGTGATATGTACAGATAGATAAATAAATATATCCTATTGGTTCTACTTCTCTGGAGAACTCTGACTAATTCATATCCCCATTTAACACATAAGAAAACTGAGGCATGGAGAGGCCAGTTCATTGCACAAGGTCCTACTTAGGAAGTAAAAATTTGCACCCAGAAAGTGTGACTCCTGCATAACCCATTAGTTCCCTCTGGCTCCTCAGCTTCTGCACATGCAATTAATTCCTCATTGTGAGAGAACAAGCTGCCAAGCTTGGGTCCTGGGCCTGGTCGCTGACTGGCGCCACCTCCCCCCATCCAGACCCCGCCCCCCACCAGGGCCCCATCACAGAAGATTAGTGAGAATTCCCTAGGGCTGGCTTGCCACCTCCTGGGTTCTCAAATCACAATCCAAGAAGCCAGGGGATGCAGTAAAGCGGGAAGTGAGAGGGGGCTTCTGCGTCCAGCTGGCTGTTGAAGTGCCGTGTGGCCTTCCCTCTGCACCTCTGTTTTGTCACCTGTGAGAGAGGAGGTGTTGCCTCCCCGATCTCAGTGGCTCCTGATTCCTGAGATTCCATGGGGCTATGACCTTCCAGATGGATGGTTAAGCAGCCCGAAGTAACAAAACTCCGCCATTTCTCAGCCCAAGTGCTTCCCATTAAACTGCAGAGCCAGGAAGGTGGGGGGTGAGAGGTCAGGATTTGCAGCCATGCTCTGCCCTTCACCGGGAGACTTTGGGCAAGTTCCTTCATCTCTCCCCGCCTATTTCTGTAAAATGAGGCTGATGGTCCCAAGTCCGGGGATTGCTGCCATGGTTACCGGAGGTAAGGCAGGCACTGTGCTCATAAGTGGCTCTGGTGTGTACTTCCTTTTCTGACTCGATTTACGTCAATGTGGCTCATTTTCCCAGCCCAAGGTCTGCAGGCGTCATCCCTTTCTCTTCTCTTCCCTTCCTGGAGGCTGAGAAAGCCTTGAGAACACTACGCGATCCAGCCACTCCCTTAAAGGATCAAGCTTGCTTTCTCTCTTCATTTTCTCCCCCTCTTCCTTGTTTCCTGGCTCTTTTCCCTGATTCCTGTCTTTTTCTCAACCAGCAGTTGCTTAGAAGCTCTCGCTACATACATTTGTGCTGTTTCCCTCAAGGTCACGTTCCCACCAGCTTTATGCACGTGAAGCCAACAGCCTCCCTTCTCAGCCTGGTATCACGTGGCTGCTTAAAGCAGGGAGGAGGGCAGAGGCCACCTCTCCAAGGCCATGCGTGCATGCAGACGCGGACACCCACGGATGCATATGTGTGCGTGTCAGTGCAGAAACCCACGTGTGTGTGTTTGTGTGCATACATGTGGAGGTACACGTGTGTGTACATGTAGACACCCACATGTATATTTGTGCACGCACGGACACCCACGCCTGTGTGTGAGTACGTGCGGACATTATGCACACGTAGCTATCCATGACAACACCCAAGGAGGCACCAACACCCAAATATCTAGCAGATACACAAATGGGTCTGACAAGCTTCTCTTCTTACCCTGCCCCCAAAGTATAAAATTGCCAGTGAAAATCAAGTTGTCTGTACCGGGCGTGAAGGAAGTAAGACTTGCCTGGGTAAAATGAAGTATCCGTGCCCGACAGTGCTCTCTTCATCTCGAAACCAAACATTTTGAAATGTTGCCTTCTCCCGGAGGAGGGGAAGAAAATTCTCAAATCAATCAAAGAAACTAAACAAGGAGGGTAAGACATACTGGGCTCAGGGATTAGAAGACTCAACAATAGCAAGGATGCCAATTTCCTCCCAAATCAACCTATATATTTAATACAATTCCAATCAACAGCCCAGCAGGATTTCTTGCAGGTATAGACAAGCTGATTCTAAAATGTGTGTGGAGAGGCAAAGGAACTAGATTAGCCAAAAAAATTTTGGGAAAAAAAAAAAAATTTGGAAAAGTCACACTACCTGATTTTAAGCCTTATTATTAAAGCTATCGTAAGACAGTGTGGTATTAGCAGAGGGATAGACACAGATCAATGGAAGAGACTAGAGTCTAGACATAGACCCACCAAAATATGGCCAGTTGATTTTTGACAAAGGTACAAAGCAATTTAATGGAGAGAGGCTAGTCTTTTCAACAAATGATGTAGGAGCAATTGGATACCCATAAGCAAAAAAAGTGATCCTCAATCTAAACCTTACACCTTATACAAAAATTAACTCAAAGGGGATCCCAGGTCTAAATGTAAAGTGTAAAACTTAGAAAACTCTAGATGAAAACATGGGAGAAAATCTTTGTGATCGAGGGTTAGGCAGAGTTCTTAGACATGGGACTGAGAGTGTAATCTATAAAAGAAAAATTGATGAATTGGACTTCATCAAAATTGAACACTTTTTGTTCTGTGAAAGATACTGTTAAGAGGATGAAAAAGCAACCTACAGGCCAGAAAAGATATTTGCAAATCACATATCCAGCAAAAAGACTTGGGTACCAAATGCATAAAGAATTTTCAAAGCTCATCGGTAATTAAAAATGGTCAAAAGACTTGAACACTTCACCAGAGGAGAAAGGATGGCAAATAAACAGAAAACGATGTTCAACATCATTAGCCATTAGGGAAATGATGAGATACACACTACCGACCTATCAGAATGGCTAAAATAAAAAACACTGACCACAGCAAGTGCTGATGAGGATGTGGAGCAACTGGAACTCTTATACGTTGCTGGTGGGAATGTTAAATAGTACAGCCACCTTGGTAAACGGTTTGGCAATTTTTTTTATAAAGTTAGACACAGAGTTTCCATATGACCCAGCAATCTCACACCTCAGTTATATACCCAAGGGAAGTAAAACTGTATGTTCAGACAAACATCTGCCCAGAAATATCGACAGCAGTTCTAGTCAAAATTACCCAAAACCAATGACAATCCAGATATCATTCAACAAGAGAATGGTTAAACAAATGGTCATATATCCACACAGTGGGAAACTATTCAGCCACAAAAAGAAACGGTCTATTGACATACTCAACTCTGTTGAGTCTCAAAGACATTCTATTGGGATCAAAGAAGCCAGTCTTCAACCGTTTACATGCTGCGTGATTTCATTTGCATGAAGTTCTGGAAAAGATGACACTATAGAGATGGGAAATGGATCAGTGGTTGCAAGACATTAAGGGCGGGGAAGAGCTTGACTACAAAGGGGTAGCACAAAGGAGTTGTTTGGGGGTGATGGAAATGTTCTGTACCCTCATCATGGTAGTGGTTACAAGAATCTATACATGTGTTAAAATTCACACAACTGTGTGCGCGCACACACACAGGTTGGGGGGTGTCTCTTAATGAATTACATACCCAGTTCCATTTATCTATTTGGAGGAGTCATGACTGCTTTCCTGTTTTTTTGTTGTTGTTGAAGTGTAGTCAGTTTACAATATTGTGTCAATTTCTGATGTGCAGCATAATGTTTTGGTCATATATATACACATACATATATTCGCTTTCATATTCTTTTTTATTATAGGTTACTACAAGATAGTGACTATAGTTCCCTGTGCTGTACAGAAGAAACTTGTTTATTGTATATGTATTAGTATCTGCAAATCTCAAACTTCTAATTTATCCCTTCCTACCCCTTGCTTTCTTCTTTTAAGAAGGGAGATTGGATACCTTCACTGGTGTTGGACAGACACACTCATCACCTATAGAAGTTGGATGTTAAATATTTGGCACAGAACTCCCCACCTAGATCCCTTTTTGCCACCACTTTACCCAACCCTAACCTTTCTCTTCAATCCCAAAGTGCCCATACCTATGGGAACCATATCTTTTAATCCTAAGTGGGCCATGTGGTCTCTGTAAGAACCAGTATACTTGAGGACACATCAGAATAGAATGTTTGAGATTGAGACTGACCACAGGACACCCAGGGCCCATGGTGGTCCTGCTCTGATAGTGTCTGTGGCTGGCGGGTGACTCCATGTAGATGTTGTGTCTGTCCCATTTGGAACCTTCTTTCTTGTCCCCCCCACCCCCGCCTCTCCCAGTAAAGGGGATAGCCACAGTGGAAACACGACTCCTGATAAACAGATAAGCAGATTAGGACTGGCAGAAATTAGGCTCCTCAAAGCAATCAGGCGGAAGATAAAACAGAAATTTAATAAAAATTGAAAATATAATCCATATTACATAGCCATTAAAAATGATGTTTACCAGGAGTTTGTAATAAGATGAAAAATGCTTGTATCACTACGTCGAGCAAGAAAAGAGCAAATTACCAAATTGTGCATACAGTTGATCACAATTATGTTTTAAAAGACATGTAAGTAAAAAGACTGGAGCTAAACACGCCATGACGCTGGCAATGACTGACGTGCAGTGGGAAAACGTGCCTTCCCCCACCATTCTCTAGTTTAATCTATAGATTCCACATATCTTCTAGAATGACTGCCTATATCTAATTCAAATTAATCTTTAAATGTAGAAAATAGAATGTTGGAACTTTATATTAAAAATAACGCTTTGGAGCACTGGTGCTATATATGTAAATGATCAAATATTCATTCAGCACCTCTCATGTCCTGAATCCTTTGCACAATCACTGCCAACCTTCCAAACCCCCTCCTTGGAAAGCCTCCCCAACATACACAATGTCATCCCCTGCACACTGCATTTGTGACCAAGTGCCTCATCAAATAACTAAGGCCAGCTCAAGGATCTGGCACAGACGTCATTGACAAGCCAGCTTCCTTTTGACAATTTCTCCGAGACAGACACCCTGTAATAAACCCACGCCAAAAAGGTCCCCAGTTAACACTCGGGTCTCTGCCATGAAGTGGCAGGCTCCCTGCGACACTGGCTCGGTCTCCGTCCGTTCCTCCAGCCCAGCCCCCAGAGCTCATCAAACATGTCCCTCTTTGTGTCTGGTGGCCCCCTCTCTCACCGCCAGCTTCCCCTGATTGACAGAGCCCACCTGTCAATCACAGGCCCAGCTCAACGGCCTTTCAGGAGTTAATACGGGGCCCCTCGGCTGGCCTGCCGGAGCTAATGCCTGCCTTCCCTGACATGGGCATTCTTCCCCCCAGGGCTAGGACCTCTCCCAGCCTCCCCGCCATGCCCCCAGAGTGTCCTGCAGGCCTCTCACAATGCCTGGCCGCCTTCATTAGCCCCTTGGGCCTTCGGGGCCCCTTCTCAGTGCAAGGCGCCATTCACACCGATCCCCGCCCTCCAAATTCAGTGTTAGGCCACCTGACCCCTGTCGGCAACAATTTCTGTGACACGACTCAGTGTGGGAAAGGCCAGTGACACTTTCTAGACAGATCAGGCCCCACACGGCCTCCTTTTACCCTGCCCGTCTTCTGCAGCCCGCCGTGCCCTCCTGCGGCGGCCAGGCTGGCAGGTGGGGAGACTGTCGGGGCCGGGAGCCCGCAGGCCTGGAGTGCCTTCCCTCCGGAGATCTGATCTTGAGTTTGGGGCCCCTGGAGAGAATTCTAGAAAGGGCTTTATCATTCCTGGTTAACCACAAAAAAACAAAACAAAAAAAAAAGGGCGATTTGAAACAGGAGAAGCAGGTCTGAATCTGAGATAGTGGAGGGAAATTCAGCTGAGCCCAGAAAGAGAGGAAATGGGGCCCAGAGACCCTGCTGGGCAACAAGAAAGGGGGGAGGGGTAGAGCAGACCCCAGAGTGTCAGAGAGAAGGAGGGGGAGGAGGAAGGAGGCGGGAGGAGACCAACTTGGCCGGCAGGCCATGTTCTGAGCCCTGTGCCAGAACTGGCAAGAGAGACTCCCGACCTCCAGAAGCTCCCGGTCTAATTGGGGTGACAATTGCAATGTACTGCGGTGAGTGCTATAAACAGGGCAGATACAGCCCAGTGCAGATTCTAGAAAATGTACTCATCGCCCAGCCTCTGCAGGTGTGTACAGTGGGGAGATGTCGGGAAAGGCCCCCCCAGAGAAGGGGGTGACAGAACCAAGCCTTCACTGATGAGTAGCAGCTGGCCGGGCAAAAAAAAGAAAAAGGGGGGGGTGGGTAGTGAGGATATTCCAGGCGGAGGGAACAGAAGGTGTGAAGCCACAGTCCCGGCTCCAAGGTTCTTCCATTTTCTCCAGGAAGTGCCTTCAGAGACCTTGCCTGGGAAAGTGGTACCAGTTCTGGTTTCATTTTCTACCTAAGGTCATTGGTGATGGGCCCACGTGCCCTGCAGGATTTCTGAGCCTGGGAGTCTGGGATATTTTGCACCAACATCCCCTACCCCATTGGATGGTGTCCCCGTCACTACTGCCAGGTAACAAGCCTCTCCAAAGCTTAGTGACTTGCAACAACCATTTTATGATGCTTATGGATTCATGGGTCAGGAATTTGGACAGGAACAGCTTGTCTCTGCTTTACGATGACTGGGACCTCAGCTGGGAGATTAGAAGGCTGGGGTGACACAAATGGCTGGGAGCTGGAATCGTCTGGAAGCTCCTTTAGTCATGAGGCGAGCACCTGGGCTGAGATAACAAAGGCTGGGCTCAGAGGGGGCTGTCAACCAACGCATGATGTCTAAGCCGCCTCCTGTGTGACTCCGGGTCTCACATCGTTGTGGCTGGGTTCTGAGAGGAAGTGTCCTTGGAGGTGACATCCAGAGGGCAAGGATCTCAAGGGGGAGACCCAGGTGGAAGCTTCGTGATCTCAGCAGACCTAGCCTGGGAGGTCATTCACCCTCACCCCTGCTGTGTTCCGTGGGTTGTAAGCGAGTCACTAGTCCATGTCAGATTCAAGGGGAGAGGACATAGATGCCACCTCTGGATGGGAAAAGTGTCAGAGAATTTGCAGACTTGTTTAAAACCGCTCTGAAGGATGCCTCTGAGCTAGTCCTGCCCTCTGTCATACACTGGAGGCTTTTTGTGATGGCAACATTAAAAAAGAAACCCAAGGGTTCCTCATAGCGCCGTTGAGGGGTTTATCAGAGGGAAAGCCCAGATCTAAGAGTCACGCATTATTTGAATGACAGCCTGAACCACAACAGCCACCAGCAGCAAGTTCATTCCAGAGGGAGCTTAATGCACACATCAGCTCAAATAAACGTCCGTTCCGTCTGTTGACGGGAACAGCAAATGCAGAGGGTGGCGCACATAGGGAAGGGGGGATGTGCTTAGAAAAAGGGAAAGATGAGAGAAGCATTTTACTAATTAGCAAGATGGGGCCGGTGCTCCTCCCTCCTCGTTTCAAGGCCCCCTTCATAAAAGAGCCGAAGGAGGGGTCAGAAAGTGTTCAGGCTTTCAGGCATGGCTTTAGATGGGTCACTTTGGCTTTTTGGCCTCTGTTCCCTCGTCTGGAAGGTGAGAGGGCCAGAGATGAAGGTCTCTAAGGTTACTCTTTTTTTATATATATATTAAACAGAGGTGCTGGGGATTGAACCCAGGACCCCATGCAGGACCTGGTGCATGCTAAGCATGTGCTCTACCACTGAGCTCCACCCTCCCCCTAGGTTATTCTTGATTTTAACCAAAACGAAGAGCATCCAGTAGGTCAGGGGGAGCATGGCTAGTACAGGGGGCCACCCTTCAGGGGGCTTCACCAAGCCTGCCGGCACAGACCTGGATAGAAAATCAGCCAAGCGTAAGCTGGGTCCGGGCCCTCGAAATGCCGTGTGTCTGATGCCCCATTCCAGCCAGAGTGGACAGAGGCCTCAGGAATCCAGCACCATGGTTTGGGGGTGTGTTTCTTTTGCGAAGAATCACATTCTGGGACACTGTTAACATTGACATTAAAATGGAGAAAAAAGAATTCCTCCGTACCTTCCATACAGTTTAAGGAGCAAAAACTTGGCAATTATTCTAAGCTGGCCGAAGAGCCGTGTGACAGATGACTTTTAAAAAAAATCCTGAATGGAGTTCCTTGACATGCCCTAGGTGGAATCCCGGCCAGAGGTTCCTTCCACACCTGGATCAGTTCCCTCCTGCAGCTCCCACACAGGATTCTGCAAAGTCCATGGGCCTCACAAGCCCAGTACACCACTGGGGCCTTCTGGGGGAGTCACATGCAAAAGGCTGGCCCCATTCTCCTCACCTCAGTCTCTGAGTTCCAGGTCAGGACCTGGGGGACAGGCAGAATCTTGGCTGATGAAAAAGGTCATCACATAAAAGAGATCGGAGAGGGGGAGATTTGCTTCCAGCAGGGTGGGGACCAGAAGCCTGCCCACCTGCCATTTCCTAAGATCCCCCAGCAGGTGCTCAGCCTTCATCCTTGTGGAAGATGATGTTTTCCAAAGACGCCTGCAATGAGAGCTCCCATTCATCCCATAAGCTCTTCTACAGTGTAAAGCAGAGGAGGTTCCATGTCCCCGCTCCCTTGAATCTGGTAGCCTATGACTACAGCTGAAGTGACACAGTCTGATGTCTGAGGCTAGGTCATTAAAGGCTACCGAGTTTCCTTCTGGTTTTTTCCTGGGTCTCTAGCTCTTAGAACACAGTGACCATGCTGTGGGGATGCCCAAGACACATGGACAGGCCCCTGTGTAGGTGTTCCAGCTACAGCCCCCGCTGAGGTCCCAGCCAAAAGCCCCCAGATGGGTGATTCCAGCCCTCAGCCTTTGAGACACCTTCAGCCTTCAAGTCTTTCCAATTGAGGCCCCAGACATTATGGAACAGACAGATGCTGTCCCTGTTACACCCTTTCCAAATTTCTGACCCACAGAATTTGTGAGCAAAATAATATGCTGTTTTAAACCAGTAAGTTTAGGGCTGTTTGTTACATAGCAGTAGTAACTGATACACCTCTGAACTGGGTGTAAACCAGTATTTCTCAAACTGTAGTCCTTGGACTGCCTACAACAGAATGGAGGGTGGGGGGTGGCAGAGAGATAGCTACAAATGCAGGTCTTGGCCTCCCAGACTCAAGAAATTGGAATTTTTGAGGGATGGTATCTGAAAATGGATGTTTAAAACAAACACCTCCACGAGATTAGTCTTAGGCATATTGATGTGGACAAGACCATTGGTGCTGGGTTAGGGAAACCACCTTGGTAATGATTAAGTTGGTTGTTTTGACTGAAAGTTACAAAACAACTCTAGGTAACGTAAGCTCCAAATGAGACTTTTTGAACAGATGGAGACACACCTCCTACTTCTCTGTGTGTCCCCTTCATGTTTCCCTAGTCTACTGCCTGGAATGTAGACATGAAAGCTGGAACTAGAGCAGCCATCTTAGAGCAAGAGGTGACCTTGGGAATATGGAGACCAGGCACAATTGAGTGACAAGATAGTAGGAACCCGGATCTCTGAGGACTAGGTGGAACAGGGCTACCATCCCAGTCCTGGGCTTCATTCTTCTGGAATTTTGTACATGAAAGAAAGAAACTATCTTGTTTCAGCCACTGTGGCTTGTTACTTCCAATTGAAAGTCACCTTAATTGGTACAAATAGCAAATGCCATGAGAGAAACCCCTAGATTATTTGGTGCCTAGGAATAAGGGCTGGTTGGGGACTGCCAGTGTCCCCCTAGGATGCAGGTCTAGAACAAGCTGAGGTCAGATAACCCTCCCTGGTCTACAGACATATAAGGAGAAGCCGGCTGGGCTTCAAGCTCTTTCTACAACCCACAGGGTTGTTGAAGATGTTGGTGGCAGACCAGCTGCTGGTTCCAGGCTCCCACGAGGAGCTAGGTATCATCTATCAAAGCCAACTGGATTCTAGGTGCCCAGGGGAGACTGAGGTGTCCTGGTGGCAGGTGCTGAAGGTCTGGCTTCAAATTTGCGTTTGTGCTGAAGACCTCATTAAGGCTTAACTTTTTCCCTAATTAGTCTAATATTTGTTTATAATAGATGTCATTTAATGAGCACTCCCTATATGCTAGGCAAAGTGGTAAGTGCTTAGCATACATGATTTCATTTACTCTCACAACAACTCTATTTTTTAAAAAAAATTTAGTTTAAGAGCAGAGGTAATTAGGTTTATTTATTTTTTAATGGAGATACTGGGGATTGAACCCAGGACCTCGTGCATGCTAAGCATGTGCTCTACCCCTGAGCTCTGCCCTCCCCGCCTTCTCACAACAACTCTGTATGAAAAGATTTCCTTTATCAGCAGCATAAGAAAACAGGCTGAGAAGGGGTTGCATAGGATGAGCCCAAGGTCACACAGTAAGCAGAGGAACTAGAACTCAGACCCAATCTCAGTGATGCCAAAGCTCAGGGGCTAACATTTCAGTGTCCTTCTAGAAACCGACTCTCTCCCCTTGCATCCGACGGGAGCAAGCTCTCCACGTTGGCACTCCTCTCCCCAAAGGGCAGAAACCTCGGACACTCCCAAAGATCTGGCAACTTCTGCCGGGATGGGGTTCTTTAGCGAGGCCACCGATGAAAGAGAACTTGCTGGAACAGGCTCGGGCAAGTGGGCAATGCCTCCGAAAGGGGTTTGGAAAGTGTTGTTGGTCCAGGGCTCAGGGAGGTTTGGAGAGAAAGTGCTATTGGCCGAAAGCCACAGCAACCACCTGGGAAGGGAAACTGGGTGTATTATTTGTGTCACGCATAATAGGTGTGGATCCAGCCAGGGGTGACTGCTCTGGGGAATTTTTCAAGCTTTCACGTGAATGCTAACTAATTGCTCATTCTAGAAAACTAGAAGCCCCTCTCTCCTCTCACCTTTACCTTCAACCCCACTGTCCATCGCAACTTCTTGGCTTGCAAACCACCAATTAGGAGGCAACAGAAACTACCAGCTGCTAATTAATACTAATTAACAGGGCTACTTAAAGTAAACGCTATTTAAAACAGTCAAGTGTTTACCTATTACTGAGTTAGATTGGAAAGGTCATGCCAAGTTTACATGGCTACCCTGATGGCCTTCCATCCATCACCTTTCTTTCCAGGCTCTTCCTTCCCCTCTGGCCACGGCATGTGTCACTCTGGTGTGTCTCCTCCTGGACGGAGACTCTGCCTTTCCGGATGTCATCAGCCGCCTTCTCCACTGTGCTTGGAATAAATGCTTTGGTGGAGACAGAGGATGTTGAAGTAAGTCTGCTGGGGATGCTGGTGGTGTTAGAAAACCTCGCGGGGTCTTCTGAAGGTGGTCTCGGGGGTCTGGGTCTTGCAGTTCAATCTGGACACTCTCACCTCCAAACCCTCCTGTGTGCGAGAGTTTTTGTACATCCAAGTGAAGTCAAATCAGAGACATCCACTAAATGTTTCCGGCTGTCCAGGCAGTTGGGGGAATTGCACTTCCTGGTTTGCTGTGGTTGAGTGAAGCCGTGGGACTGGTTGTGACCAATGAGCTATGAGCAGGAAGTGACCTTGCTTTCCCTCTGCCATGATGGATGGCAATCTTCTAAATAGCAGCCCATCCACCTGTGTCATGGATGAGGACCAGATAACGCAGAACCCCTCAGCCAACCCTAAATGGACATATTGTGTGTGTGTAAACAAATAATTCTTTATTGTGTTAAGTCACTGAAAATTTAGGGGACCATTTATTACCGCACCAGAACCTCGCATGCGCCACAGTAGTTCTTAACTTCCTAGTGTTTTGGATCCGTTTTCCAATTTGGGAATTCTTGTTAACATACTTGAAGGGATTAGAAATCTCATAGGATACTAAACAAGTCAACAGTGGGCACAAGTAACTCCCTATCTCAGTTTTTCAACGTCTTTACAGGCACCCACAGCTATCATTCTTCACCTCTGCGCCCTTGGCATCCGTAAGCGCTCATCCATTCCAGATAATCACCATTTCCTTAGAGCTGGCTTGCTGTATGCCCCCCCTCTTTCCCATGCTTGCAACCTCAATGCCTGACCTGCTTAGAACAATGTTCCATCTGACCTGGCGCCAGAAGAGTTTCACTCTCCATCATTACTCAGCTGTCACGTGAGAACACACCTATTCCCACAGGCAGCAGCGGCCACCCAGTAAACTTCCAGGCAGACGATCCTGGAGATCGCAGGAAGGAAAGGCTCCCAAACCCAGATAAAGAGCTCGAATCGCACAGGGTAGTGAAGCAACCGGAAACACACAGTGGGAAGCAAAGAGCGATGGGGCAGATTCAAACACTTAGGGCAGGATACAGGTGGGCAGAAGGACCACATTACCTGCATCCTGGGGTAAGCAGTGCTATGTCTCTCTGCTGCCTTCGCCTTCCCCGCTGACGTTGTGGGTACGAGACCACAGTTGAGGTTTGAGGTGTACAGAAGTCTGCAAGGTGCCTGGGGCCAGTGATGCACTCATGCTCTATTGGAGGGACCCAGAGACATCGTGCCCCGCCACGGCTGCCCGGCCCCAATTAGCCTGAGGAGCCGCCTCAGTTATTTGCATTTCTTGGACACATGGGGCCAGAATGAGCGTTACCAATGGGTGGCTGAATATTGAGTGCCTCATATGCCTCATGTATATTTAGTTTATCATGAATATTTAGTGCCTCAGGTGCCTTAAATGTATTTAGTGCCTCATGAATATTTCGTGTCTCTTGTATATTTAGTGCCTCATGAATATTAGGGCTCTCTTATGCCTCCATCTCTTTTTATCTCTGTTCACCTATATGCTCCACGTATCTGTGTACCATTTCTCCCCAGTTACTAACTTACTTATCAATGACAAGTTTCATCCAGCCCACTTGTTTACTTGTCTTCTATGGCAGAATGGAATATTCTCAAACAGTGCAGCAAATACACATTTGCTACCACCTTAGTGGTAGCAAAAACTAAATGGTCTGTCTTGGTCAGAATTTTCTTCTGTGATGTCCACGGGCTGTTTCAGTCCACGGCCCAGGCATTTTCCATGCATATCTCATATAATCTGCACACCAAGCCAGCAAGGTAGGCTTTCTTACTCTTACTTTCCACATGAGGACATTGAAACACAGAGAGGTTTAGAAACTTGCCAGAGGCCACACAGCTGGTAAGAAGCACAGTCAGAACTTGAACTCGGATCTGTTGACTGTTCTCTGACATCGTGCTTTGAGGCTTCTGTCTCCACTGGTGGCTTGATGATGTTCTGCATCAGCTTGATGCTTCCGATCTTGTCACCTTCACATCCTCCACTCTGGACCAGGCTGCTAGCACCACTCACTGGGCGATTGCATTACCTGACTCTGCCTCTCCTCCCCCTCCCACTAATCCAGCCCATACATGGTTTCCAGAGAAACCATTGAACAACAGAAATCTGACTACATCACATCCCTACTTAAACTCTCCAGTAGCTTCCCACTGTTTTCCAAATAAAGATCCCAGCCCTCACCATGACCTATGGCTTCCTTACTACAAAGCCAACACGGTCTGGCCCCTGCTGACCACCCCAGCCTCTCTCTCACCCTGTCCCCTTCACTGTCTTCCGACCATACACATATCTATCAATTCTCAAATATGCCACATTACTTCTCATCACAGGACATTTGCACATGCTGTTCCCTCTAAAATGCTTTTCTCTTCCTTCTTCCTTCTCCATCTAGTTAATGCCCACTTGTCCTCATATCTCAGCTTGTGTGCCCCTTCCTCCAAGAAATTCTCCTCACCCCTATGGTCTAGTCTAGGTCAGTTTCCTAGTTTACAAATTCCTTCCCTGCAGAGGACTGGTATCAGTTATATGATTTTTATATTATTATATAACATTTATTATTATATTTATTATGTATTATTATATTTTATATATTACTATATAATTATATATTATATAATATAATGCATTTTATGTTACTTATTATATATTATTATATTGTTATATTTTTAATATAATCTTATAAATATTTTTAATATTATATATAATATTTTTTAAACATTTTTTTATTGAGTTATAGTCATTTTACACTGTTGTGTCAAATTCCAGTGTACAGCACAATTTTTCAGTTATACATGAACATACGTTTGTTCATTGTCACATTTGTTTATTCGCTGTGAGCTACCACAAGATCTTGTATATATTTCCCTGTGCTATACTGTATAATCTTGTTTATTCTACATATGCCTGTCAGTATCTACAAATTTTGAACTCCCAGTCTATCCCTTCCCACCCCCTAACCTTGGCAACCACAAGTTTGTATTCTATGTCTATGACTCTGTTTCTGTTTTGTATTTATGTTTGTTTGTTTGTTTGTTTTTTAGATTCCACATATGAGTGATCTCATACGGTATTTTTCTTTCTCTTTCTGGCTTACTTCACTTAGAATGACGTTCTCCAGGAACATCCATGTTGCTGCAAATGGCATTATGTTGTTGGTTTTTATGGCTGAATAGTATTCCATTGTATAAATACACCACCTCTTCTTGATCCAGTCACCTGTTGATGGACATTTAGGCTGTTTCCATGTCTTGGTGATTGTAAATAGTGCTGCTATGAACATTGGGGTGCAGGTGTCTTTTTGAAGTAGGGTTCCTTCTGGATATATGCCCAGGAGCGGGATTCCTGGGTCATATGGTAAGTGTATTCCTAGTCTTTTGAGGAATCTCCATACTGTTTTCCACAGTGGCTGCACCAAACTGCATTCCCACCAGCAGTGTAGGAGGGTTCCCTTTTCTCCACAGCCTCTCCAGCATTTGTCATTTGTGGACTTTTGAATGATGGCCATTCTGACTGGTGTGAGGTGATATCTCATTGTAGTTTTGACTTGCATTTCTCTGATAATTAGATATTATATATAATATTATATCATTATATCTGCACTGGTATAATTATTTACTAGCCTCTTCCCTGACCTGGAAATGCTCTGAGATCAGGGACATTAGGCCTTTGCTCCCCACTGTGTCTCTAGTGCCCCCTCTATAGGTAATTATTGTTGTCAATATAGATTCTTTTCTTAATAATATTGCCAGAACCCCGGCCCTGGGACATCCTCAGCGAGCAGTCCTTTTCTCATGAAGGAGAGGACTACCTCTTTGCCTTACCTGGAAGCCAAAACTGATGGCCATCTGTGTAGTATGACCTCAAGTGGCCTCAGAAGTACCCTCCCTCCCATTACTCTGCTGGAAAATTCCATGACAAAAGCATGCCTTTGGGATAGAGTCTTCTGTGAAAATTCAAACCTCTCTGAGAGAACTTTTGCACAAAGTCATGTGACCTACTGGCCTACGGTATGCCAGAGACCGCACTAAGACCTTACCACCCCTAAGGCATGTCAGTTATCTCTTGCTGCGTAACAAATGATCCCAAAACTTAGAGGCTTCAAACAACATATGTTTATTACCTCAAGATTCTGTGGGTCAGGAACCCAGTTGTGCTCTAACTGGGTGCCTCTACCTCAGGGTCCCTTGTGAGACTGCAGTCAAGGTATCGGCCAGATCCAGAGGCTCTACTGGATGGAGGTTGGGGGAGAAGAATCCACTTCCAAGCTCACCCACGTGGCTGGTGCCAGCCTCGAGTCCTCACTGGCTATTGGCTGGAGACATCAGGTCCTCACCACGTGGGCCTTCCCAAAGGCAGCTCACAACATGGCAGCTGGCTTCCCTCAGAGTGACTGAGCAAGAAAAAGCAGGCAAGATGGCCACCAAGTCTTTCTATAGCCTAATCCCAGAAGTAACATCTCAGCATTCCTGTTGTATTCTGTTTATATTCATTGAAAGTGAGTCAACAGGTCTGACCAACACTCAAGGGGAGAAGATTACGCAAGGGCACGAATACCAGGAGATGAAGGTCATGGGAGCCGTTGTAGAGGCTTCCCACCATATATCAGTTCTTATTCTCCCAGCAGCCTTGTAAGGGACTTTTGTCTTCATTTCAAAGGGGAAAAATCTGGGTCAGGGAGGTTAAGTGTGATGGTTAAATTTTATGTGTCAACTTGTCTAGGCTATGGTGCTCAGCTGTTTGGTCAAACACCAGTCTAGATGTTGCTCTGAAGGTATTATGTAGATGTGGTTAACATTGCCAATCAGTTGACCTTAAGTAAAGGAAGTTACCCTTGATAATGCGGGTGGGCCTCTTCCAATCAGTTGAAGGCCTTAAGAGTAAACACTGAGTTTTCCTAAAGAAGAAAGAATGCTGCCCCAAGACTGGAGCATAGAAATCCTGCCAGAGTTTCTAGCCTGCTGGCCTGCCCTGTAGATTTCAGAGTCAAGACTAAGCGTAAGCTCCTATCTGAGTTTCCAGTCTGTCAGCCTCTATGAATTTCAGACTCCAGACTGCAACATCAGTTCTTGCCTGCGTTTCTAACCTACTGGCCTGCCCTACAAATTTCAGACTTGTCAGTCCCTACAATCATGTGCTCCAATTCCTTAAAATAAATCTCTTTATAGATATAAATATAAGTAAATTTAAATATCTGTATCTATATCTAGATACCTAGATAGCTATCTTTATCTATCTATTTATCTATCTATCTATCTCTCCTATTGATTCTATTTCTCTGGAGAACCTACTGATACAATAAATTTTCCCAAGTCATATAGTAAGGGGCAAAGCAAGGAGGTGAAGAAAGAAGTTGAGAGCATAAAGCAGTCATTCAATCAACAAATATCTACTGAATAATGTGACAGATTGTGTTTTCCAAAGATGGCCACCACAGCATATCCCCACCCTCATCCGCTTCCTATAATATGACGTTGAGAATTCTTCCATGCAGATATGGACTCTGTGTTCTCTTCCCTTGAATCTGGGTGGGTATGTAACTACACAGGAGGGACACTATTTGATTTCTGAGCCTTTGTCTTAAAAATGACACCACTTTGCCTACCCTTCTTGAAATATTTACACTTGGAACTTGGCAGCCATGCTGTGAGGCAGCTCGAGTTAGCCCACGTGGAGAGAGCCTGGCCGAGGCCATGTGGAGGTAAAGTGTTCTAGCTGACAGTCTAGCTGGGGTCCCAGTCAGCAGCTGGCATCAATCACCAGACAGGTGAGTGTACAAGCCTTCAGACAATTCCAGCATCAGCTTTGAGTCTTCCCAGCAGAGATCCCAGCCATTCTGGAGCAGAGACAAGCTGCCCCTGCTATGTATTGTCTGAATTCATGACACACAGAAACCTTGAAGGGTTTAAAAAAAAAAAAAAAAAGATTGTTGCTGTTTTAAGTCACTAAGTTTAGGGGTGATGTGTTACACAACCATAGAAACTGGAATGTCTGACCCTACATCAGGTCCTGTTGGAGGTCCAAGGGATATACTGATGAGCAAGCTAAATCTGGTCCAGTGGAGTTTTGTTTTAGGCAGTTTGTGTGGCTATAACTCAATACCACCAACTGGGTGACTTAAACAACAGACATTTAGTTCTCACAGTTCTGGAGCATGAGAAGTCCAAGATCAAGTTTCCGGCCAATTCAGTTCCTAGTGAGGACTCTTCCTGGCTTGCAGATAGCTGTCTTCCTGCTGAGTCTTCACATGGCAAAGAGAAAGAAAGAGTCTCTCTGGTGTCTCTGATTATAAGGGTGCTAATCCCATCATGAGGTTTCGCTTTCATGACCTAATCACCCCCAAAGACCCCCACATCCAATATCATCACATTAGGGGTTAGGGCTTCATCATATGACTTTGAGGGGGACACAAACATTCAGTTTATAACAAGTTTACATACCCAGTGAGGGAGACAGTTCATAGTCACATAAACAAATAGGTAAATAACTTATCAATGCTATTAAGAAAATAAAACAGGGTGCTGTGTTCGAGAGGTACTATTCAAGGTAGAGTGGTCAGGGAAGGCTTCTCAGAGGTGGTGCCATGTGGGTTGAGATGTGAATGATGGGGAGAGGCAGATGAGCAAAGAGCAGGGGAAAGGCATTCCCAGCTGAAGGCACCCCAAGTTCAAGGCTCAAACCAAGGCCAAAGTTGAATGGGGGCTCTTTGAGGGATGTCAGCCGAGGGCTCCAGGAGTCTGGCAGAGGTGGGCTCCACTGCCCGAGGCAGGGATAGGAAACTTCATTGGTTGAGAATAAAGTGCCAGGACTCTTCTGTGTGTCCCCTCACAGCCAACCTGTGGGTGGGTGGGTTGGGGGTGTTACGGGGGTGAGAAGAGGGGAGTGCAGGTCAAATCCAGTGCTCCAGGAAAATGGATCCTGGGAGGGGTCAGCGCGAGCTGCCTCGGAGTTGGTCCAGCCCTGCGCAAAGCCTGCCCTGTGTTGAGCTGACCTCCACTCCAGGCCATGGTAGGGGGTGGGGGTGGGGTGGCAGAGGGAGGCTCTCGAATATCAATGGGCTCTTTCTCCTTTCAGTAAGCTCAGCAGAGCCCTGCCCTTTGTCTGGGGCCCCTGCTCCCAGGGAAGATCTCATAAAGGGCCTCAAGCAGCAGGCCGAAGCTGAGGATGGGGCAATCTGGGCTGTCCTCACAAAGGCAGGGTGAGGAGGTTAAAGCCCAATGTCAGCTGCTCAGAATCTCGTCCCTGGGGCTATTTCTGCTTTTGTTGCTTCTGGTCATAGGCCTGATATCTGATGGGGGCCCCTCTGCAATTAACTACAGAAGAAACTCCGCTGGGGGATGACAAGGCTGGCCTTGGCCAAGGTTACAATGGACTGGGGAGCCCTGTTAGAGGGGGCCCAAAGGGGAGGGGTCTGAAGGTCCTGATTGCCCGGTCTCTGGGTTCCCAGACTCCCAGCTCCATGGGCTCCTCGGAGCTCATCAATTTGTATCTCAGATTCCCAACGTCTCAGGCAAGGAATCTATAACTGCCTGATCTTGGGGTTTTGGGGGAAGGACCTTGCCATGTGATACTGCTGGGGGATGGAGGCAGCTTCACACCTAGACTCTCCAGGAATGGTGAATGAATGCACTAATATTGCACATCCCCATCAATAGGAGAAGTATAGTGGGGAGGGTATAGCTCAAGTGGTAGAGCACATGCTTAGCATGCATGAGGTCCTGGGTTCAATCCCCAGTACCTCCTCTAAGAATAAATAAATAAATAACCCTAATTACCTCCTCCCACCAAAAAAAAAAAATTTGGAGAAGTATAAAGTGTAATTTAGTCATGCAATCGAATACTACACAGCAATATAAAAGAATATATAAAGCAATATAAAAGAATGTAATATAATTTATATATTTATATATATTCTTTATAAATAAAATACATAAATATTTAATATTTTAATTTTTATAGTTTACATAATATATTAAAATATGTATGATATGCATTTATAGTTTATATTTCTGTATTAAATATATATTTAATCTTTGTATATATAAAATTATAAATATATATTCTTTATATATATTTTATATATTCTTTATATGTGTAAAATATATTCTTTATATATGAAAGAATGTATAAAGAGTTCAATAACATGAACGAATCCTACAGACATCATGCTGCCTGAAAGAAGTCACAGTAAAATCCTGTTGAATTCCATTTATAAGAAGCTCACGGACAGGCAAAACCAACCTGCAGTCAGAATCACTAGAAGTCAGAATAGTGATTGCTTATAGGGGCACTGACCGGGGCAGGGCATGAGAGAACCTTCTGGGGCAGGTGCTGGAACTGTTCTAAATCGTAATCCAGGTGATAGTGATGGTTACATACATCTATACACACATACAAGTTCATTGAGCTGAACATTTAGGATCTGTGCACTGAACCATATACATGTTACACTTCAAGAAAAAAATGAAAATTAAAAATGACCTGTCCAAGGGGAGCTCTGCTTACCACCCCCCTCCCATACACCCTGCTGCAAGAGTCTGAGCAAAGTGCTTAACTAGCCCAGGGGTGATTGTATGGACTATTCAGGGAGCCGGGTTTTGGCTATACTGAGGATTTCAAGCCACATTCTCAAAAGGAGCCTTTGGCTGGCACCTGGCCCCTCAAGTCTGTTCTCCTCCTGTCCACAGTGCTATGGTCGCAGGAGGTGGCACTGGGGGGCTGCCCTGGAGCACAGCAGCCAGAAAGCCCTTGGACCAATTACTAATCCTCCTTGCAGTGCCTCAACTCACATAGATGGGGGCCAGGAGCCTAGGCTGTCTTCGTGGAGTCACCTTTGCTCGTGTTTTCTCCACCACTTCCTCCTTGCAACCAAAAGCTGGCTATGGCTACAGGACCACAGCCTTCCCGGTGGAGCTCCTACACTTTGCTAGTTTGGCTTCCTGAACACACTTACGGGTTTGATTGAATCTCTGGGCTTTCACCGGCTTGTCCCTCTCAACTTGGATTATCTTCCCTCCATATAATCTGCTCACCGCAGACACACAGCTCCACAAACTGACGCCTCTCCAGAAGGAACTCTGGGCTGACCTGTTCCTGAGTAGCTTGGGGAGGTCCCGAGTGTTGCTTTGCCTCTTGAAGCCGACAGGAAATGAAGTACTAAAATCCAAAGGCATGGGTGAATGACTCGCTCAGCAAACGACTCTTCCACCAGCCCTGAGAGCTCAGGTAGGACTAGGAAGCAGAGAACTTTGTCCAAGCGGGCCTGATATTTACAAGGGCCACGGATACCAGCACACGAGCATCCTGGAGAAGGATGATGGATATAGACGGTCCTCCTCAAATGTCTCTGCAAAATCGACCATGTCACCACTGTAATCCCACCAGTCTGGGATTCAATATGAATCTGGAAGTATTTCTCCTGAGGACTTACCTAAGAAATACACAACACAGTTCCTACCGCTGGAGCACCTCAACATTTATTGAATGAGAAAAATGGATAGATGACTTCCAATTAGCCATGGAATGATTGAGCACACACACATACCTCCACTGTATCTCCCAAAGCCCTCACTAAAATAACAGTAATGGGATTTTTAAAGAAGGATTTAAATCCATAAAGATAAAAAAATGAGAGGAAAATACAACTATTGAAGGATGTCATCAACATTTTTGAAGTCAAGCCGGAAAGCAAATGGACAAGAGGTAACTGACTTAGCCGACTGGAGAACTTTGAAGGCTAAAAGCCTGTGGGGATAGAAGCTTCAGGAAGCAAGCTGATTCGAGCAGTAGAACCCAAGAAAGGCTGAGGAAATGGGGGTACCAGGTCCTGCAGAAGGTACAGATGGGCTGAAAACAGGGCTTTTGGCATGTCTGTTGAAGAAACGATGAACCTGGAAAGCATGGGATTCAGAAAACTGGTGATCCCACATATTGGAGAAGGGCCAGGAGAATTCTCACTCGGATGCTGAGGGGAGATCGCGGGGGCATCGCTGAGCAGCAGACCCAGAGCAGAAGCCAGGACGACCGTAGTAGGAGCGCGCAGGATTCTGGGACAGGATCTCAAAGAAAAAAGCACAAAGAAGCCAAAGAGTTTATTTGAATGTATCCAGAAGCTAAACAAACAAAAAGGGGGTAAGAGATAAATATTAACTCTAAGGAAAAGAAAAGTTTGTACAGTAAAGGACATGTGTTCCAAGCGTACTACATGACATGGCAGTGAATACATTTACATACTTAAAAGCAGTGAATATTGACGTAACAAAAAAAAAAGTGATCTAATTTTATCAGGATAATAGGCACAAGAGACAGTGTAGGTATGACTAGAGGGGAGTTAAATTTGATTTTCAAGTAAAATACCAATGGTGGATTTTCTTTCTAGGGCTGCCATACAACGGACCACAAACTGAGTGGCTTAAAAACCAAAAATGTATCATCTCACAGATCTGGAAGCTAGAAGTCCAAGATCAAGGTGTCGGCAGGGCCACGCTCCCTCTGAAGGCGCTAGGAAAGGCTCTGTTTCAGGTCTCAGCTTCTGATGGTTCTTTGGCTTGTGCAGCATAACTCCAGTCTTCACATGCTATTCTCCTTGTGTGTGTGTCTGTATCCAAATTCCCCCCTTTTTATAAGGATACTAGTCACATTGGATTAGGATCCACCCTAATGACTTCATCTTAACTTGATCATCTGCAAAGACCCTATTTCCAAACAAGGTCACCTTCACAGGTACTGGGGATTAGGGCTTCAGCATCTTTTGGAGGGGACACAATTCAACCGATAAGAGATGGATAACGTCTAGGATTAATATATCAAGAAATAACAGCATCAGTGCGCTATTTAGAAATAAGAAGGTCAATATGAGAAGAAACAGAGTGGAAAGTGGTTCCTTGTGGGTGGCAGAAATTGGGGTGGAGCCAAGTGAGCTGCCGCTTTTTCTTTATAAGCCTGAAAGGACTGCCCGACTATTGAAAACATGCACATTTCTCACCCACCTCGATTATCACACTCATCACGTGTCATTACAATATGATTACTCATCTGGGGTCCACACAGGACCATAAACTCCTGCGGGCTGATACCAATCATAGCCAATATTTACATAATGCTTACTGTGTGCCCCGAACCTCACTATTCTAAACAGCTCACAACAACCCCGTGAAAAGGTACTGTTATTATCCACCATTTCAGATGGCAAAACTGAGGCACAGAGAAGTGAAGTGATTTGCCCAAGGTCACACAGCTAACTGGAAGAGCCTGGATTAGAAAGGCAATGTTACTTCTACTTCCGATTCCTTTTGGCATTCCCTATACTGCTGAGTATGGAATCATACCATAGTACCTCTACCTGTTAGAAGTAGGAAGAAACAGGTGGATGAGCCTCTTTGTCTACTCATCTTTGATGAGTGTGTGGTTGTCCTCTTTCCTGGGCCAGCTGAGGCTCATTATGTCTGCAACCCATGCTCCCGTCTTTGGGAACCTGTCTGCCCTCACACTCTCCCGTCTGGGTTGCCATATTCTTTTCCATATAGTCCATCCCACCCCATGACTGCAGGTGATTGGGCTAAAAGAGGCCACTGACTCGGGACCAGCCAATCAGAGGCCGCTCTGGGAGCCAGGGCGTGGTGTGGTCCGCTGAGGAGACAACTTGGTCAGTCCAGTTCCTCCTACTGGAAAATGTTTCACCTAGCTGCACAGAGAATCCAAGCCACGCAGCCATGGGCAGAAGGCAGCACCAGTCTGTTCAGGGCTGGTTAAGTTGTGAGAAGCAGAGAATGGCGGACAGGGGGAGAACAGAGAGAAGCAGAACCACGTCACGGCCCCAGGAGAGTGGTAAAGCCAATGCCTGGGGCTCCCTCAGCACCCATGGACTGTCCAGTTCTGGACCTCGTGTTGCCTCACAACGAAACCCCCTGTTTTTTGAGACACTTGAGTCTCCTCTGATCTTGTAAATAGCTCCCATTGTCTACGATGGCCTGTGTTTTACATCTGGGCATTTCTCCTTTCCAGATGTTTCCCTCTGCATGTCTTCATCTGTTTCTCTCTTCTTACCTCTTTATTGCCATCACTCCCCCTCTAGCGCTCTGGCTAACCAGACATTACATTTTGACTGTGCATTGTTTTTCATGAAGTCATGGACCGTCAGCCCTATAAGGCACCTTTTACATTAATGCTGTCCAATAGAACTTTCTGTGATGATGGAAACGTTCCACATCTGTGCTGTCCAAGACGGTGGCCACCAGATACATGTTGCTATTAAGCACTCGAAAAGGGGCCGTTGTGACTGAGGAGCTAAATATTTTATTTTATTTAATTTTAATCACTTTAAATTTAAATAGCCCCATGTGACTAATGGCTATTAAGTTGGGCAATACCGTTGTTCTATCTTCTGATCCATTACCTCTTTTTACAGACAAGTCTCTCGTTGTGAGTGTAAGAGCTGTGGATCATGTCCTTCCTATTCTGGTGTGTGTCTCCTCAAGTCACCACCCAGCTACGGGACACAGCAGCACAGGGACTGGGGTGACGGGCTCCTACTGAAAGACGAGTAGTTGCACTCTCAAAACAGCAGACCCAGGCAGACCCTCAGATGCTCTCCATGCAAGGGCCTGTGTGTAGTGGGGGGACAAGTCAGGTGAGGGCTGAAGCAGGACAACATCATAACCTCAAACTCAGGGCCACCTCTCTGATTTAGGGGACCTCATCCGAGGTGGTAGCCCCTGGGACAGAAATGAGCTAGATGATAACAGATGCACACTACTGTAAATAAAATAGGTAAACAACTGAATCACTTTGCCGTACACCTGAAACTAACACAACATTGTAAATTAACTATACTTCAATTAAAAAAGAAAAAAAGGAATGAGCTAGCTGACTCCCAAAAGTGCTTTTGCTGGACTACAGATGTGGCCCAGATGTGGCCATGTGACCTTGTTCTGGCCAATGGCATGTAACCTGAAAAGATGGATGTCACATTCAGATCTGGCCCATAAAAATCTCCCATGTGCTCTTTCCCCTTCCACACCTTAGTACAGATGAGTCCAGCAGAGCTACAGGATGGAAGGAACCTGGATCCCTGAATCACTCCTGAGACGAGAGCCTCCCGTCTTTCAGGGTCACCCATTCTGGACTTTATATCAGTGATAAACAATCCTCCGTTGTGAGCCGTTGCACCTTGGGGGGTGATCTGTTGCAGCAGCCAGCGTTTCCCTGACTGTTACACACCCAGGAAACACACTTCCTCCTGAACATGTCCTTACGTTGTGGGTGGCGGGGACTGGGATGACTCTGGCAGTGAGTGCAGTGAGGGTGATGTGGTCTTGTCAGTTACCATCCGAGATCTCAGAGCACAAGGTGAAGCAGTGGTGCTCGGCACTGACTGAGTCTGGGTGGGGCCTTCCTGTTACTCACAGCCTACCCTCTGTGTAGCTGCGGCCAGACAGACCTGTGCTCCACTTGGTCTCCTAGGCCGCTGAATGGAGTTTCTAGCGGATGCCCACAAGGGACCAGAATCCCTCTGGGGGAGAAAAGGCCTACAGAAAAACCTCTCTGAGGAGCTGATGGCCTTCACTCTCCACAGGGATAATACACGGGCCACATGGGGCTTCCCTCCTCCACTGTCCTCAGGCTGGGCCAGTGGGCCTCAGTGTGAGGGACAGGGAGCACCTTAGCACCCAAGAGCTCATGTGACTTATTCTACTGTAAGCAGCAAGCAGAAAGTCAAAGAAACTGGAATCACGATTTGAGCAAGGCCCATGGTGGCTATTTCTTGGCAAAGGAATGAGGAACTTGGCCAAAATTCCCTGCCAAAATTTCCCTGGCTCTGAGAGTCACGGATGAAGGGCGCAAACACTTTCTGCCTCATTAACCAAACTAGGGAATACAAGAGGAGGGTCAGGCTTGGGAGGGGAAATGTTGAGACCACTTTGGAGCACACGACGTCTGAGGGGTCGGTGGGGTGCCCACATAGATGCTTCTAGCATCTGGATGGGAATGGGGACCTGAGAGGGTCAGATCAGGGAGCAAGCTTGTGTCTGGAGACAGCTGATGAGGGAAACCACAGGGAAGGAGGGGATTGCAGAGAGAGTCAGAAGAGGAGCTCCTTCTCCCTCTCTCTGAGAGAGAGGGGTGTGGAAGGAGCCACCATGGGGGGAGAGCGTGAGGGAGGAGGGTGTGGTCAGCCAGGTGGGGCAGCCAGAGGACAGGAGGGCAAGGGCTATGGAAAGGCCATTGCATCTGGTGACATGAGTTCACTGGCGGCCCTCGAGAACAGGAGTTAACCCAGAAGGACACTCACTGGTTGGCAAGGGGAAGTTGGGTGGAGATTTAAAATTTATGGCAGAGTCTGCAAAAAGGATAAATTGCCCCTTAGGGACTGTAAGCTAATTGTATCCCGTGGTGCGCCTGGGGCAGGGACGGTCTAGTGGCACAAAACAGAAGCCCCCTTACACAAGCTTAAGTAAAAAGGGAGAATTTATGGGAAGACCATGAGGCTATCTCCGAGATTCAAGGACAGGAAGTGCAGCCGGCCTTAGGGGGCGGGAACTGGCAACTGGGGAGCCAGCAGGAACCTTGGCAGCTCTGTTCTCTCCTTCTCTATCTCTGCTTTCCTCCCAGATGGCTTCTTTCTTCTCTCTCAGCTTTTTCTGCCACTCTGTGCACATGGTGGAAAATGGCTGCCTCAGGTGGCCTTCCCTGGCCTGTTCACGTCCATCTTCTCCGGGCTCACACTGCACCTGGCACAAGGCATTCAAACAGCCAACAAAGACTGCCTAGGACCACCAAGGTGTCCCGAGGCCCAGTTCCTGGGAGAGCATCTGATTGGTCCATTTGGGTCAGGTGCCCATCCCTTGTCCAATCAGCTATGGCCAAGGGGAGGGTCTTGTGCCCTCGGGCCCCTCAGTGGGGCCTGGGGAGCAGCATCTTCGGAAAGGCAGCCCAGGCAGGTTCTTGAAGAGGAGAATATGGGGGCTGTCATACTGTCTTGTTCCAGACAAGCCAGACAAGCTGTAGGCCTCCTCTGATCCTCCTGGAACAGAGAGAGGCTCCTGAGGTCAGCCTCCACTTTAAATAAACAATACCACGAAAGCCACGAGGAATGGGGCATGTGCACCCATAGACAAGTGGCAAATGACGCTGTACCGTGTGCCTCCTCTCTCTCGTCCATCTGCACATTCAAGCCCAGGTACACCACCCAAAGCGCTCATCAGGGCCTCTTGCGACATTCAGGAGATTTCCCCAGGCTCAGCTGTCATCTACTTTGTTTCCCTCCGCTCCAGCCTGAAATGGGAAGAGCTAAATTGGAGGGGCCTGTGGGAGAGGGGGCCGCAGTAGTTGCCCTGCTTGGAATGGCCCTGACCCCACAGTATGTGGATCAAGCAGTCTCCACGGGAAGCAGTTAGGCTAGTTTGACAAGTATTTAGGTACAAAGGGGTGATCGACAAAGATGTGGGTGTAGGGGAACCACAGGGATAGCAGAAGCAGAAGCTGTTAGCAGTGGAGATTTTTTTTTTTTACCACCTCAGATCCAGAGGTGAGGAGAGAAGGCCACCTTAAAAGGAGCAGGGACATTCAGTGGGAGGGTCAGTCAGCCCAAGCCAACTTCACAGGGAGGAAGTTGGGGAATAAACTTCACCTCATTTCTCCTCCTGCCCTCTGAGTTCTTGACACCTGGAAGCCAGAGGGCGGGGGGCCCTTTGAGATGGATGCAGAGGAGTCGTCTTCCTGGGGCACCGTAAACCTGAGGGGGCAAATGGAAAATGTGACCATCTGCTTACACATGGGTCATGTGCTACACTGTGGGCTCCTCCAGGGCAAGCCACTTGGCTCCTTTCTTTTTGTCGCCAGCACCCAACCCAGTGCACCTCTTAACAACCCTGTAAGGTACACTGTATTCTTGTCTCAGTTTTACAGACTAGGCTCAGAGAGGTTAGGCGACTTGCCCAAGGTCACCCAGCGGGTTTTGGTGGGATCACAGCTAGGACTTCAAGTCCATTTTGACTATCATTTACAGTCTGCCATCCATTGTCAGAAGGCCTCTAAGGCTCGTTCCTGGCTGTGCAGGCTGTCCAGAATTGGAAACTCTGACTTTCAAGAGGCTGAAAAATTGAGCAGGAACCAGAGCAAAGAGGGGTCAGAATTGGCACTGAGGAACTCAGGGCACGGGGTGGGGGAGGGAGGGTTTCTGCTGCTGTCTCCTGGGTTATTAACACCCTTTACTTCTACCCATTCTTTGCTTCAAATACAAGCAGAACCAGGGAAGAGGGGGGCAGGGGGATGCCCTCCCTACTCATTGCAAAACTGAATACTAATTTTGAAGATTTTAAAATAGAATTCACTTAAAGAGGAAGGAAATTCTGACACATGCTACAACATGGATGAACCTTGAGGACATACTCAGTGAAATAAGCCAGTCACAAAAGGACAAATATTCTATGATTCCAGTCGTTTGAAGAAATCAAAGTAGTCAAATTCATGGAGAAAGAAAGTGGAATGGTGGTCACCGGGGCGCTGGGTGGGGAGGAGGGAATAGGGAGTCAGTGTTTAACAGAGACAGAGTTTCAGTTTTGCAAGATGAAAAAAGTTCTGGAGAGGGATGGTGGTGATGGTTGTGCGACAAGGTGAGTGTACTTAGTGCCACTGAGCTGGACGCTTAAAAATTGATTACAATGGTCCGTTTTATGTTATGCGTATTTTGCGCAATTGTAAAAAAACTGAATTTGGTAAACATTTAATGAGCACCTACTGTGTGCTCTGCACGAGGAATTCAAAGCCTTCAAAGCCGTAAAACATCCGCCTTAGTGGCAAGCTCAGCTGCGTTGGGCAAAGTGATGTAAATGAACTTTGTGCTGGGTGGGAAGTACAATAATACAGTGTGGGCGGGACCGAGGGAGCGATGGGGAGGGAGGGTGGGCTCCGCTGCAGTGGGGATGGAGTGAAGCCTTCTCGAAGGAAGTAGTCTCTTAGCTGGGCTTATCCAGAGACTGAGAGGACTTCAAGGGTGAGAAAAAGGTTGGGCAGGAAGTGGAGGAGCGGGGAACACACAGAACTTTCCAAGCAAAGAACTCTTGCACAAGGAAAAATGTAGAGGTGGGAAATAGCATGCTGTTAAGCCTCTTCTCCTTTGTTTGTGGGATGTGACCAAATCCACATCCCCTTATGCTACACTGATAGGTCTACGACAGTGCGTCTCAAACCAGTCCCTCACAGACTGACATGTGGCTCTACTGTATATGACGATTATGGAGTTTATGCCATATGCCACTCACCATGGAAATTTGAACCAATCTATTTCCTGTTCAACAAGAGTCCACTGACAAGCAGCAGTGGATGTCACAGCAAGGTCAAGTTGCTTTCAGGTTTCCAGAATGGATACTTTCCATTTCTGTGCTTTTCTTATTGTGGACCAGCACTGGTCCACGGACCACACTTTGAGTAGCGCTGGTCTATAAGACCGTGAGTCCCTTAAAGGGAGGAACCGTTTCTTTTTATTTTGTCCATCCTTCG
Source organism: Camelus bactrianus (assembly GCF_048773025.1). Lineage (NCBI taxonomy): Eukaryota > Metazoa > Chordata > Mammalia > Artiodactyla > Camelidae > Camelus > Camelus bactrianus. The sequence continues at coordinate 31,710,327 of NC_133575.1, forward strand.
GACTTGTAGCAGAGAAGTCCTCTTCTTTCCCAGAAAGGGATGCCTACCTGTTAATTAGCTAGTGTTTTCCCTGTGTTTTGAATATGGAAAGCTCTGCCAGTATTAAATACTATTATTATTATTAGCCTTGTGTCCACTATAGTGGATGTCATTTAATTAAAACTGCATAATAGGCAAATCTGCCTTAATTGGCTGGGATGTGGCTAGGAAACCATTTCGAGTCTGTGTCTGCATTCTCTGTTCTGTGGCCATCACATCACATTCTCTGGCGATGGGTCATTTTGGAGACCTTGGGCAGGGTTCAGGGAAGGTTATCTGGCTACTGATTAACACTTAATTAGCACCTTTTTCATGTAGCACAGCAGTGACTTTGTAAATTTAAAAATTTCAGGGGACCACTTAATGTGGAATTAAAGTACAAGTGCAATATTTAAGATGCATGAAATTGTTTTACGCATTACAGCATTAACTAGCTCTTAATTTATGCAGTGCATGCCAGCGAAGGGCAATTAAAGTGTAGCAGGGAAAAAAAAATTATAGATCTCTACGTTGTCCTGTCTTTTTGTCTAACAATGCTTCTGAAAGCTTTTGCTACATTCATATCTCAACTCCTATTCTAGATTTAGAAGTAAATGCTAAGTTCTGAAACTTGTTTGCCCGATAGGAATTGGCATTATCTTTAACCTGAAACTACGTCCAACCACTAAGTCCCTCCAGGGCCCAGAAATCCACCCGGCCTCAGTGATTGGTCCAGGGATAGGTACATAACCCCAATATAGCCAATGAGATGTCAGGAGACATTTGCTGGACTTTAAGGGAAGTGATGCTAAAAGTGTCTTCTTTCATGTCGGAAGGAGTGGTTCTCCTTGCCCCCATCAGTGTGGGGCAAGGATGTGATGTCAGGAACGGTGGCAGCCATTTTGCAAGCAGTCTGCAGCTGCAGGGGGGTCATTGTTTAGAATTTGGTGATGAATCCAACACCATGGGAGGCCATATGGCAAGATGAAGACAGACTCAATCCTTGAAGATACTGTGGGAGACACTTGATTTGGACTAGTCTGAAGGCCATCCAATTTCTGAATTATATTGGAACCTATAAATATGCTGCGTATTCCCAATTCCCTGCCTTATTCATGCTGTTCCCTTTGGAAGGCTCTTTCCTTCCTTCTCCATCCTTCAAGACCAAGTCCAAAAGCCATCCTTCTAAGAAGCTTTTCTTGAGCTGAAACATGCTCGGGATGGTCAGAACCATGCCCAGATCCTCTAGGGTGCTAATACCCCTTACTTGAAATTCTCCTTCTGCAAGGAGCACGCGCTTCCCTGAAAAGCGTGAAGCTGCAAATGTGACTCTCCATCTCCCCCGAGAGGACCTAAGCTTTTGCTTTTGTCCCCAGCGTTAGTGTTGCACCTGGCACACTGAGTCCGCAAAATGCTGCAAACCCGTTCCTAGAAAGGAATGTTAGTGATATCAGGATGGTGTAGTCAGAAAAGAAGAAAGCACATACCAGCATATGGTCTTTTTAGCTAGAGCCAGAAGGAAGAAAAAAAAAATACTGGGTAAATGCTGCAGCTGGGTGGATTCCTGGGCCACTGCAGCTGCTGAGAGCAGAGGAGGACTTGCAATAAGAAGGGGGAGGAGTCACAGATGCAAGCCAATCAGAGTATTTGTCTGTCCCTCAGTTTGTAACTTACATAGATGGATACAGTGTCTAACTACAAAGTTGAGGGCTAGGAAAGCAAGAGTTTCCCGGTCACCTCCTTGTCCCCATGCCCCATGTCCTCTTGGCAGACATGGAGCTGTACTGTTCTGATCCCTCTCCAGCCACTCAGAATCTGGTCAGCTGACAGCCTTATGGTCCACCCAGCGCTACTCGGAGTAGTGGCTCTAGCCAACGGTGGCACTCAGGGTTGGCCATTTCCACCCAAATTGGGGCTGCTCTAATAGGCACCATTCGCTGGGAGCTGTTCAGATCTGCATCACTGCCTGCTCGCTCCCTGCCCAATCCTGCTTCTGCCCTTCTCCTTTCAGGGGTGCTTCCTCAATAAACCCTTGACACTCCTGACTCTATCTTAGCACCTGCTTCCCAAAGAACCTGCCCCAGACATAAAAACTGCTAACTCATGAGTGTGTATTCTTCCAGACATTTTTCTATTCATTTACATACATGTATGTATGTATACTCCCTAAAGATTTTTTTATAATTCATTTTGTTTTTACATAAATAGGATTGTACTATGTATATGAATTATTCTACAATTCAAATCATTTTAGCACATCTGCATGAACAGTAGGTATCAGTGCACAGAGGGATATCTTTTTTGCTTGCTGTATACTATTCCACAGTATGGCAAGCCCACTGTTACGTAACTTATACTGATGGATATTTGGCTTTTCTATCTCCTATAATTATTAATAATGCTGCTAGGAACATGCTATAAGCAGATTTCAAATAATAATAATAATAAACTGAACATTATTCTAGATAGTTTATAAACCTGAATTAACCAAGCCTTTTTTTTGTGTTCCGATGCTGCTCTGACGTCTAGAGATTTTGCTGACCCTGGAAGGATTGCCCCTCCCAGGATTAGCCAGTTCCTGGAGATAATAAACCAGCAATTTGCCTGGGTGTACCTTTCAAATGCAAACCAACCAATCCAGAGCCCACACCCCTAACCGCCACCTCTGTCTGGCTCTCACACTCCAGGCCCATCCTCCTGCCCTAATCGGACAGCTAGGGGCAGCCCCAGTGCCCCAGAGCCCACTGAGATCATTCAAACCTTGCCCTGCCTTGCCTGTTCCTTTTCACGGAAACCATAATAAAGGTTCTTGCCCACCAGTTTTCCCTCTAGCTCAGCTTGCTGACCAGCTCCAATGCTTCCTTGTGTGCCCTTCCTCCTGGGGCCTAGCGCGGCCCCTCCTCTGGGGATGTGTAAGTATAACCAATTATCTTTTCTGTGGCCATCGTCTCCTGATCTGTTGGCATCACCAGACCTGAATAATAATAATAATTATTCAAAACAGGAGGCTCGCATCCGCAAGGTGGAACAAACATTTTCTTTTTCTCCCAATGGTTCCAGAATGCTTTCATTTGTGAACTCTTTCTGGGCAAAGTGAAGTGCTAAATGTGCTGAGTTACTTAGGGCAGACACAAGAAAGAACTTCCTGCTAGTAAGCAAGGCCACCTGAATAATCGTACTCCGGGAGCATCTTTCAAAGAGCGGCGTCAGCGGCCACAGCAACAACCCTGTGAGCCGATTCCCCGCAGAGCAGAGGCAGGGACCGAAGCAAGGCAGGCAGCTCCTGCCAGCTGCAGGCTTCGGGAATTTACCGCCCACCCGGGCACAGCCCCACCCCTTGCTGATGGAGGCAAGGTTCCCTCCGGCCCACCCCGGCAGACAGCTGAGGTTATCCTCACCTGAGGAGGGAGGAGGGCTGGGATTACCGCCTTCTCTGTTGCCCCGGGGCTCTGGGCCCCCGACGCGGGGCATCCTGGCGGAGGTTGGCCTGTGTTCACAGCTGCCTGCCGGGAGCCGGAGCCTGTCAGCTCGAGCGGCGGCGAGGGAAGACGTTTCTGACACAAAACCCCAGGGGAATCCACGGAGGAGCTGGGCTGTCATTACTTATTAACAATAGGCCTGATCCCCAGCCCGGCAGGCCCAGGGAAATAGCCTGCAGGGAGGCCGGCCTCCCCGCTACGAGGTGGTTTAACACTTTCAGGGCAGGAGGAAGCTGTTTGGGGGGTTAATTGTCACATTTTTGCATGTAAGAGGGGCCATTCTTTACATATTCTACACCGGAGCCCTCTTCCTCCTCTTCCCCACCCCCTCTCTGTGTCCGCATTCTTCTCTTCGGTTCTCCTGCCCCCTCAGGTTTTAAGCCGGCAAACCCACAGGATGTGGCAGGCTGTGCTTATAAAGAGGAGAAAGATTTGAGCATGCACGCAGCCAGACACCTGGGACTAATGTCCTCCGAGAGGGCGTGCAGGGAGAGGCGGGGAGGGGAAGAGGCCGATGGAACTGGCAGCTCCTGGTTGCAGACCCGGAAAGGTCAGCAAACTAGCTGGTCGTTAAGGCTGGTTATTGCCTCTTTTCTCCCCTCAAGGGGACCTGGGCTCCAGCGCCAGAACACTGTGTCCCAGCTCCGCCATCTCAGGTGCGCGAAGCCACCCACCCGTGATGTGGCGGGTCGGGTTTCCCGGGGAAGCAGATGCGGAGACGCAGATCAGCATGCAGGCCACCTTTTAGGGAGGACTTCTAGGCTCAGCACCTTAGTCTGGTGTGGATCAGCCCCTGGGTGTGGGCGGCTTCTTTAGCTTGGGGGAAGGGCCAACAGCTGAAGGCCGGCTGCAGGCAGCGCTCCAGCCGCAGAGGGTGAAGTCCTTCCTTGCGGAAGGGGGAGCACGGCCACCACCACCCTGCTTCCCGGAGGACGGCTGAACTGGGAGCTCTCCAAATCGCAGCGGGGGCATTCCTCAGCCTCCCCACCGAGGCCAGCCTGGCCTCCTTTCCTGCTGCATCTCCTCCCGTCCTTCCTGCTCCTCCTCCACCCATCCCTCCTCCCATCCCTCTTTGATTCCCTCTTCCCTGCAGGGGCTATCCCGAGGTTTTCAAAGTTTTTAAAGGCCGTCCAATTCGGTGGGCCAGTGCAAGTTTACGAGGCAGCGGAACTGCCCTAATTGAGGTGGAAGGTCAGGGAGCCCCTCCCTCCGGCCACCGTTGTCTTGCTGTAAAACACTTTGTAATCTGTAAAGGGCTGGCTGGCTGGCTGAATCCAGAGCATTTTTTTCCTCTCTAATTGGGCGGTTCCAAACTTCACCACAGGGGGTGCTAAATTGTCATAGGCTCTTTTATTTGTGTCAACAGGAGCAGGAAGCGTACAGTTGCTATCTGTCTGTGATGTAAATTCCATCTGCTAGGTTCCAGCTACTTTAGGAGAAGGTAGTGGGTCTAATTGGGGACATGCATTTAGGAACAGTCAGTTAGCATTTTATCACAAGTCCACGCTCCAGAGCCCACCATGACCCGAGCTTCCATCAGCACCAGAGGTTTTGTTCATTAGCATAAAAGGGCCTTAGAAATGAGTTCCCACTGGTGGAAGCACTTCGAGGTGGGTGGATGGATCAGGGATAGGAGCGGCACTTCAGCTCTTGCAGGCGCAGACCGGGAGAATCTGGTTCGCTCCGTGGCTGGTCCTCGGAGGGCTGGCACCGTGGGCTTGACTCCAAAGTGGTCCTGCGTGCGCTGAGCGGCTAATTTGGTGGATTTGTGCCCCTGGAGTCGGACTAGAAGGTTAGAGAATCCCGCTGCAAGACTCTCCTAGCATTTGCCTCAGGCAAACTTTCCTGCCTGGCGCTGTTGGAGCTCTTAAAAGGACGGAGGCTTGAACTTCACGGAATTTACAGGACGAGTTATATGGCTGCTTGGTGTAGCTTGTTCAGAACTTGGCCTGAAGACTTCCTTTCACAGTAACCTGGTGGCACGGTAGGGAGAGGGGCCCTACGCCCTTACCCACTTCTAATTACTAAAAACTACAGAGATTTATCAAAAGGAACCTAATCTTTTTTGGGGGAGGGGCAAGACCGAACTGGTTTAGGTCAATTAGCGCCAGCCTAAAACCCCACCCCAGAGCCTCTATAAAACCTTCATCAGCTGTGAATTCCCACCTTCCCACAGCAATAACCACTGTGTACCCCTGTGTTTTCTCACGGGTGTAATAGGGGTCTAATCCTTGTGTCTTCTGTCATAAGGAGTTACAAGGACTAAATAGATTGTTTTGTTAAACCCTTCCAAAACAGGTTGGATTCACAAATTGAAGACTGATGCCTTGAGGTTGGGGGAGGTAAAAAAAAAAAAAAAATCAGCGCTCAGAAGTGTTCAGAGCAAGGAGGCCCCTGGTGTTCCTTATCAGCAAAAGTGTTTATTGAGGGCTGGTGTGCATGTGCGCCACGAACTACACTGACACGGGCCCTCGTGTCTCCATGGTTCTAGCGCGTTTCTAGCGCAGGTGAAGCTTGATTAGGAACAGGGTCCATCAACTCACAGATCCTGCACACAAACAGATAATCAGCACAAAACTCCGGTGAGGAGATTAGATTAGATACATTAGATCTGACGGCTCAGAATGCTGGTTGCCTACTGAAGAAGGGAGCCAAGCACTGTGATTTCTCAACTTGGGTTAAATCTCTCCCTGCAGCCTGGCCCTGAGAGGCGGAGTCCAATTCACCAGGAAGGGAAATGGATGGTTCTCAGCCAGCAGTGACCAGCCCACCTGTATGAGGTAAATCCCAGTGCTCAAGACCTCAGAGCACAATTTTGGTTCGGAGTGGCCTCCGGTGCCCTTTAGTGGGTAAAGTGTTTTCACTGTCAATATCTGGTTGGAACTTCATAGCTGCGGAAAATGTGAGGGTTGTGGGGCAGACGGCTGCATCTCCTTGAGATTGTTGATAGCTACCTCCCTGGTCCCTTGCTGATGAAGGTCTAGATTTTTCCCGATATTGGATGGCAGTGTGTTGTTCATGGAAGGCGGACTTAACCCCAGGAGATGATTCATATGTACCCTGAGCAAATCATGGTACAAACATTACTTCTTTTTCTTTCTTTTTTTTTTTTCCTTTTTTTTTAATTGAAGTATAGTTGATTTACAGTGATGTGTTAGTTTCTGGTGTACAGCAAAGTGATTCAGTTATACATAGTCTTTTTCATATTCTTTTCCATTATAAGCAATTACAAGGTATTGAGTATAGTTCCCTGTGCTCTACAAAAGGACCTTGTTGTTTATTTTATATATAATAGTATCTGCAAATCCCAAATTCCAAATTTATCCCTCCCCACCCCCTTCCTCTTTGGTAACCATAAGTTTGTTTTCAATGTCTGTGAGTCTATTTCTGTTTTGTAAATAAGTTCATTTGTATCGTTTTTTTTAGATTCCACATATGTAATATTATATGATATTTGTCTTTCTGACTTCACATAGTATGATAATCTCTAGGTTCATTCATGTTCCTGCAAATGGCATTATTTCATTCTTTTTCATGGTTAAGTAGTATTCCATTGTATATATATCACATCTTTATCCATTCATCTGTTGATGGACATTTAGGTTGTTTCCATGTTTTGGCTATTGTAAATAGTGCTGCTATGATCATTGAGGTGCATGTATCTTTTCAAATTAGAGTTTTCACCTTTTCCAGATACATGCCCAGAAGTGGAATTGCTGGACCATATAGTAACTCTATTTTTAGTGTTTTTTTTTTTTTTTTTTACAAACATTACTTCTTGATGATTTAGTTTAGGGACATCCCTGTCCTGGCCTATAGAATCTAAGAGGGATCTTGGTAGGAGGTTTCTGAGAAGTATTTTTCTCCACGAAAAAAAGAGAAATGCTTAAGGGGATTGCTGCCACCATCACCCATCCATGTTATTCCTGCTTTTGAATTCTGTTGTAAGGATATCAGATATTGGAGTAGCAGCAGCCATTTTGTGACCGTGAGGGGATGATTGAACAGAAAGGTAAAAAGAGCCTGGGTCCTTAATGACTTCTTTGGCCATCAAACCAGAGACCACCTGCCTCTGGGCTTCTTATAATATGAAATATTAGTATATCTTTATTGTTTAAATGCTTTTTATTAGATATGCTGCTGAGAGCATTGTAATGGGTATAATCCCAATTTAATAGTGGAGAAGTCTAGGAGAAATTAAGTCATAGAGTTAATTAGTGGCAGAGAGGGGCCTAGAATCCAAGGGTTCCAGTTTCACCCAGAGTACGCTTCTCTACCTCTGAACTCTACAGAGTCTTAGGGAACCTCGGGAGCCTCCTCAAGGCCAAGGGTGCCAATGTGCCCCTACCTCCCTTCCCCAACCCAAGTCAGAGCAGCATGGCTTTTATCTGATTTATCTTACTGGCTTCCCACTAACATTCTGTTTGAAACAAAAGACTGTGAGGCTTTAACATATTTAAAAACCACTGTCCCACCTCTTATCCTTAACAACAGTGACCAGCTCTTTACCCCACCGCAGCAGAAACTGTAAAGAAAATGTCTTTTCTAAGAGGAAACATCGAGAGTAAGGGTTGTATTTTATTTCCCAGGTGTAAGCCCAGAGATCCCAGCAAACTGTTCACTCACGTGTGTGCACACACACGCTACAGACACACACGTACTTCTGAAGCATATACACGCAGACGCGCTGTTTTGATTTTTCATCCTATTAGCCGCTTTCAGGTTGTGAGGCAGAATGAGGCACAGTGAGGCTAGCACGGATGCTGGCGTTGACGAAGCCCCTGGAGGGCCGACCGAGCAAGAGCTCCTGACTTGGTTTTGGAAACAGCAGCAGCCGAGGCCACACTGATCATCTGGTCTTGTCCTCGACTGTTCCAAACTCCGAGGCCACCTCTATTCTCAAGACCCAGCTTCTCTTGGCTTCTCCCACTTGCTCTCAAACTGCTCAGGATTAGAAACCTTCCCCTGAGCAGATCTGATCGGGTGGGCTCCTCACTGCACCGTGTGGACCCCCCAGCCTCGCTCGGGCCAGACAGAGTTCTCCAGCCAGGGTGCCTCATGCCTTTCCCGGGATGCAGATTCCTGACCCAAACAGTGGTAACAGGGTAACAGAGTTCAGTGACACAAAACACAGGTGGCAGCTTATGCAAAAGGAACCTGGCTCTCCTCAAAATAGGGTTCTGAGCATTGCAAGTGCCTGACGTTTAAGCAGCTCCGATGCAGCCTCCTGAGAACCACTGGGCACTGCCTTCCTTTCTTCCTTCTGCTCCTCTATGTGCCCCTCCCCCGCCTTCCTTTGGTCCCTCATCCAAGAAACATTTCTTCAATGCCTAGGATTCCCATGATCTATTGCTGCTTCATAGACAATTGCAAAACCTAGTGGCTTCTGAAGAAAACCATTTTATCATATCTCACAGCTTTGGGGGTCAGAATCCGGGCAGGGCTTGGCTGGGTGATTCTTTTGCTTCTCGTGGCATCTGCTGTGATCGCTCAGTGGTATTTGCTGGCAGCCTGGCTGGTCTGGACGGTCAAGGTGAACCATGTCGAGCGCCTCAGCAGGAAAGGCTAGAAGGCTTGGGTCACTGGGCTTCGCATCCTCTTTTTACCACTCAGGGTCCTTTCTGTAGATGAGTATGACTCTGTACATGGCAGCTCTAAGAGTGAGTGTTTCAAGAGACAGGAAGTGGAAGCTGCCAGTCTCTTGAGGCCTGGGCACCGAAATTGGCACAGTGTCCCTCCTGCCATATTCTGTTGATCAAGATGTCACATAGCCCACCCAGATTTAACAGTGGGGGGGGGGGGTTTGCAGTCCCTCTCAACGAGAGGAGTGTGAAGGCATTGTTGGCCATCTTTAATCTGATGGGAATTGTGAGAGATGCTGTTAAGTAAAAGATCGAATAACATGAGTACTGCTGTGTCGTTTGTTCCCTTTTTACTTCCTCTGGGTTAAGTCCAGATCTGAGGATAGATTTTCCTGTTTCCCTAAGTTACTGGAAAAACTCCGTTTGATATTGTGATGGGGGTGAGTGGAGCAGAGAGATGAGAGACAGAACCTGGGCAGTGCGGGGCTGCTCTTAGGAAGTCAGGTGGGCTAGGGGTGAGATCCAGGAGAAAAGATGCCGCAGCTGAGTTGATGAGGCTGGGAAGTCTGGGGCAAGGGGAGCAAAGAGGAAGGCACCATTGGCACTTGTCCGGGAAGACAGGACCTTGACATTTTCTGAGTCTGAGTTCCCTGGAAAAGCAGAGCCTGAAAATGAAGACTTGGGCTCAGGTAGTTAATTGGGAAGGTGACCCCAGGCAGCACAGTGAAGGGCTGGGCAAGCGAGGTGGGGAGGGGAAGGAAAGCAGTGAAAGGTGAGCTGGGGAGCGGGTGGGCATCTGCGGCCCCCTGGGAGACTCTGGGGGAGCTGCTCCAGAGTTGTCAACCCGAGAGCAGCAAAGCAGCACTATTTATATACCAAATTCCTTCCCTCGTTCATCAGGAGTGGGTCCTAGGGCCTTAAGCCCCCAGTGCTTTTGCCCTGCTCTGCACCAGTGACCATCCTAGGATAGTCATTGTGTCCAGGAACTGCCTGTTGGTGGCCTCCAGGGTGGCTGAGAGGGTCTGGGCAGGGCCCTGACCGTGTCTGCTGAGACGATTTGTGATGAGAATTTCCATTCCCTTTGCAGTGGGACAAGCGCAGGGCCTCTGCTTCACACACCTCCAGGGGGCGCCTGTCACACTATGTTCCATGTTAAGGACACCCCCTGCCTCCCCTCTTCTCGTAAATTCATCCTTAAAACCCGCATGGCCTGCAAATGCTTTGGGAACCAGCAAATTCTCTCTGAGGTCTATGAAGAATGCCATGTCCTAAGTCAAGGTCGGCTCTGGGCCAGAACAAAGATGCTGGCAGGGACAAGTGGCGCGTGCGGTTACCCTGTACTTGTCTCCACACAGCAGAGAGTACAGGAAGTAGGGAAAAGAAGCACCTTCAGAGACACCATGCCAGCCTCTGGGACCCCTTCTCGTGTCTTCCAGGGCTTAAGAAATAGATGAAGGTACTTTGTCCACTGAGTCCAGACCAAACCAGCAGGTTCATTTACCCTTCATGGAGGAAGTGACTTGACCCCTCTGAGTTTCTGGCTCCCCATCTAGAATCATCTCTCAGGCCTCTTAAACCCTCAGAAGCTGTGATCTGATTCGATGAGGATGGAGTGAGATGAGGCGTTTTGGTGATCACTGAGTTGTTAAAAGTACTGTACAAACTGAAAGCTGTCACAGGATCGCGACCGTTACGGCAATGCAGAACTTGTGGAAACAGCCTCCTCCCCTAGGAGCCCCCACCCAGTGCCCCGCCGTCCTGCCCCCCACACTCCTAGCAGGAGCCCTGTGTCCTTGGTTACTCCCTGAAATCTATGTTGAGAGACTTTGCTTTCCTAGTGGTCTCTTCTCAAAAGGAGAGGATGGTGCCCCAGGCCCCTAGCTCACTCATATGCCCTAAGATGCCTTGGGCTACACCATGGGGGCCCCATTCTGCATAGACTCAGATGGGTGATTGTGTGTTGAGACAGGCAGTTCTTTCTGTTCAAATTGCCTTCAGTTAGGGGGCCTTTTCTGCTATTCTGGTTCTAGAATTATCTCTAGGCTGCCTCCTTAGGATGCTCTTGGTTGCAAGTGACAGAAAGCCCCAACACAGGAAGATCCCCAAGATGATACTTCAAGGTTCTTCTCCTCTGTGTTCCTCTTGGCTCTGCCTTTCTGGGTATGAGTGTTTGAGTTTCAGCCTCCAACTGGTCCCAGAAAGGCTGCTGCAGTTCCGGGCATCACATGCAGGTACACAAGCTCTAGTAGCAAAGAACTGTTCCATCCAGCCAGAGATGATATTCAGAACATCCAGCAACCAGTACAGCAGGGTATGGACCAGTGGGAAGAAACTCCAGCTGTACTGGCATGGGCCTGCTGAATATCACGAGTGTTTCCAGGGTTGCCTTCCAAAGAGGAAGGTAGCCCTCCCAACAGAATTAGCTCACAGCTCATTGGCCAGCACTGGATCACATGACTCCATCCCCAAAGCCAGTTTCTGAGGATTAGAATGGTAAAGATTTTGCCACAAATTGGGGATGGAGTCCCATTTCTTGAGGGTGGATATGGGAGTTAGATTTGTGTTCCTGTAGCAGGTTGGAGGCTGGGGAAACGATCCATCTCACCTGCTTCCCAGGCTCAAACCTCCCCGCCACCACCCCTCTGAAATCAGAGGCTCCTTATGCTAGCCTCAGATCCACTGTTAAATCCGACCTGAGCATCGTATGTGTGTGTCCTTTAAACTTTTTATTTTGAAAATATTTCAAATCTACAGATTTGAAACTGTAAGAATAGGGCCACAAACTCCCATACACACTTCATCCAGATTCACCCATTACTGACATTTTACCATATTTACTCTCTCTCTCTACACACACACACACATACACACACACACACTGTTATTATTTTGGTTGAAGAATTTGAGTCAGTTGCAGACATTAGGACTTTTACTCCTAAATCTTGAGTGTGATTCTCCAAAGAACAAAGGCATTTGCTTACATAACCACAGCCCAATAGTCACATTCAGGAAATTCAACATCAATGCAATACGACCATCTGATACACAGCACATATTCAGATTTCACCAGTTGTCCTAAAATTGTGCTTTTAGGGATTTTTCTGCTCCAGGATTTAATCCAGGATCACATATTATTTTTGGCCACCTGGTCACTTCACTCCCCTTCCGTCTGGAACGGTCCTCCAGCCTTTGTTACTCCTGATTCTGACAGTTTTGAAACGTACAGGCCCGTTTTGCAAAATGTTGCTCGATTTGGGTTTGATGTTTTCTTACGATTAGATTCAACTGAGCATCTTCTTTTTGCCCCCTTGCTTCTTTCTGCAACTGCAAGTGCTTGAAGCTTTTATGAAAGTTATCTTTATAATGTCTGCAGAGTATAAGAGAAGTGCTGTTTGGTTCAGTTAGGCCCATTTCATGGATGGACAAACTGAACCCTTCTAAATGAGTCATTTGGGAGATCCTAGGATACGGGTAATCGAAGAGGGCTTGTGACAGACGAGCAATTTCCACTCAGTTGCCTGCCTTTCTCCCTCTGTTTGCTCGCACCTCATCTCCCCTTCTCTTTGGTCTTAATTATTAGGCAAATTATCAAGTGTTTGGCCAGGCTGCGGGCCAGGAGGCTGTTGGTAGCCTGCAGATCTTGCTTTTCAGGTGAGGTGGGGATGAGTCTGCCAGCAGCCTTCCCATGACAAGGGCGTGATGGATTTCACCCCATTCTTTGATATCAGTGCTTTTGTTAGTTTGCATTTTATGCAGTGCCTTTCCCCTCGGCAACTCAAGGCCTTTTGGAGAGTCTTATGTAATGAAAAATAATTCTGCAAGGTAGGCAGACCGGGCAAGGCCAGGATACAGAAACTGCATTCCTCATATGCGTGCGCAGCAACCCTGCTGGGGCCCTTCAGCATTGGGGCAGCAACATTTAATATTCTTGGCACTTGGAGACCATAAGGTAGCAAAGATGCAGGCAAAGGGGGATGCAGTGGCCTTTGCTAAGCTCCAGGGAGACCCCTTTTCCTGTGCTTTGGTGACTGGCTCTTAAATAAGAAAAGGAGGGACTTTAAGAGAGCGAGGTAAGGGAGGGAGGAATGGGGACAGTGATCAAGAGGAAAAAATCAGTAAGGGCAGGAAAAAGTGCCCCGAGATCATAGTACACCCATCAGAATGACTAATACATCAAAACTAGTACCAGTGCTGGTAAGGATGGGGAGCAACTGGAACTTCATAGGCTGTTGATGGGCTGGAACTTGGTGCATCCATTATGGAAAACTGTACGGATGCTCACCGCGTCACCAGCAGTTCCCCTCCTGGTGACACAGATGAGCACATACGTTCACTAAAAGACCTGCAAAATAATATTCATCACGTTACTCCATTCATCAAAATTGAGGGACTACCAAATGTTCACCAGAAGTAGAATGGATAAATAAACTATGGTGCATTTATACTATGGAATATTATGCGGTGATGAAAAAGGACAAACTACTTCTTTGTACAATATGTAGACAACTCTCACATACAGAATGTGGAGTGAAAGAAGACAGACGATAAGGGCTGAATTCTGTATCATTTTGTCTATATAAAGTTTTAAACCAGGCTAAAGTAATCTGGGGGGACAGAAATTAGGAAAGAGGTTACCTACACACCGGAAGGTTGAAAGGGACTATCTGGGGTGCAGGTAATGGTCTGTATCTTGGTGTTGGAGGACACATGAGTTTACTTTGTCAAAACTCATTGTGCTGTGTGTTCATGACATGATACTTCAAAAAAAAGTTTGCAATGAGGCAGGGAGGAGGAGGAATAAGGAAACACAGATGTGCCTCTGTTGGTGAGCAGGTTGGATTCTGATAACTGTCCTTGAATCTGTTTTTTTTTTGTTTGTTTGTTTGTTAATGCAAAGGGACCACCACTCACTCCCCCAGTTTGTGGCAGTAGTTAGGATACATTCTTTTTCCCCTGGTGCTTAGCTTTCTATCAGAGTTTGTGGGTGAAAATTTCAGAAGCAGAGAAGCTTCTAATTAGAGCAAGGCTAAGGGCATTAGTGATTTTGGACTTCATTCATTCACTCATTCATTCATTCAACCATCAAAAACAGAACAAATTATTGTGTGATTCTGAAAGCTTTTGGCCAGAACTATTCATTTCTAGAAGTCTTCCTCTCAGCAACAAGACATTTCAGCCCATCTGGGAAAAAAGTTAGAGGTGGGATGGGGGCTGCCACTGCTGTAAAAACTGCCTTCTCTCCCTTTCCCCCTAGATTTTGGGACTAGGGGGCCTAATTCCAGCCAGAGTGGAAGGTGACAAGGTAGTGATAACCTTGAAAGAAGGTGGATCAGTTTCTCAGGGCTGCCAGAACAAAGTACGGTACACTGGGTGGCGTAAACAACAGGAATGCATTGTCTCACAGGTCTTGGGGCTAGAAGTCCACGATCGCGGTGTGGGCAAGGTTGGTTCCTCCTGAGGGTGTCAGGGAGAATCTGTTCCCGGCCCCTCCCCCAGCTTCCGGTGGTTTGCTGGCCGTCTTTGATGTCCCTTGGTCTGTAGAAGCATCCTCTCCATCTCTGCCTTCATCCTTACATGGTGCGCTCCCAATATGCATGTTTCTGTGTCCAAATTTCCTCTTTTTATAAGTCATCCTGGAACAGAGCCCACCCCCATGACCTCATTTTCATTTGATCACCTCTGTAAAACCCTATCTCCAAATAAGATCACATTTGAAGTATGGAGGGAGTGGATTAGAACTTCAACATACAGGCATACCTCATTTTATTGTGCTTCATTTTTTTAATGGGCTTTGCAGATATTGCAATCTGTACAGATTGAAGGTTTGTGGCAACTGCCCGTAGAGGAAGTCTATTGATGCCACTTTTCCAACAGCATTTGCTCGCTTCATGTCTCTGCCACATTTTGGTAATTCTGGCAATATTTCACTCTTTCATTATTATATTTGTTGTGGTGATCTGTGATCAGCGATCTTTGGTGTTATTATTGTAATTGTTTTGGGGCGCCACCAACTGTGCCCATATAAGATGGTAAACTTAAACAATATATGTGTGTGTTATGACTGCTCTACTGACCAGCCGTTCCCCCATCTCTCTCTCTCCTTCTCCTTGGGCCTCCCTATTCCTTGAGACATAACAATATCAACATTATGCCAACTAATAACCCTACATTGGCCTCTAAATGTTCCAGTGAAAGGAAGGGTCTCACCTCTTTTACGTTAAATCAAAAGCTAGAAATGATTAAGCTTAGTGAGGGAGGCCTGTTGAAATCTGAGACAGACTGATGGCTAGGCCTCTTGCATTAAACAGTTAGCTAAGTTGTGTCTGCAAAAAAAAAAAAAGTTCTTGGAGAAAATTAAAAGTGCAACTCCAGTGAACACATATGATAAGAAAGCAACAGAGCCTTATTGCTGACATGGAGAAAGTTTTAATGGTCTGGAAAGAAGACCAAACCAGCCACAACATTCCCTTAAGCCAAAGTCTAATCCAGAGCAAGGTCCTAACTCTCTTCAGGTCTGTGAAGGCTGAGAGAGGTGAGGAAGGTGCAGAAGAAAGGTGTGCAAAGGTTAGTTCACGAGGTTTAAGGAAAGAAGTCATCTCCAGAACATCAAAGTGCAAGGGGAAGCAGCAAGTCCTATGTCGAAGCTGCAGCAAGTTATCCAGAAGACCTAGCTTAGATTGTTAATGAAGGTGGCTGCACTAAACAAACAGATTTTCAGTGTAAACAAAACAGCCATCTACCGGAAGAAGATGCCATCTAAGACTTTCATAGCTAGAGAGGAGAAGTCAATACCTGGCTTCAGAGAACAGCCTGACTCTCTTGTGAAGGGCTAATGCAGACCGTGACTTGAAGTTGAAGCCAATGCTCATTTACCATTCCAGAAATCCTAGGGTCTTTAACAATTATGCTAAATCTACTCTGCCTCTGCTCGACAAATGGAGCAACGAAGCCTGGATGACAACACATCTGTTTCCAACATGGTTTACTGAATATTTGAAGCCCACTGTTGAGACCTACTGCTCGGGAAAAAAAGATTGCTTTCAAAATGTTACTGTTCATTGACAGTGTATCTGGTCATCCGAGAGCTCTGATGGAGATGTGAAACAAGATTAATCCTATTTTCATGCCTACTAACACAACATCCATTCTGCAGCCCATGGATCAAGGGGTCATTTCAATTTTCAAGTCTTATCATTTAAGAAATACATTTCTTAAGGCTACAGCCACCATGGTAGTGATTCCTCTGATGGATCTGGGCAAAGTCAGTGGAAAACCTTCTGGAAAGGATTCACCATTCTAGATGCCATTAAAAACATTAATGATTCATGAGAAGAGGTCAAAATATCGGAGTTGTTTCTCATGGATGAACAAAGAAAGTGGTTTCTTAAGATGGAATCTACTCATGGTGAAGATGCTGTGAAGATTGTTGAAATGGCAACGAAGAATTTAGAATAGTACATAAGTGAAACTTAGTTGATAAAGCAGCCAGCAGGGTTTGAAAGAATTGATACCAATTTTGAAAGTGTGGTGGGTAAAATGCTGTCAAGCAGCACTGCATGCTACAGAGAAATCATTTGTGAAAGAGAAAGTTGATGGATGTGGCAAACTTCACTGTTGTCTTATTTTGAGAAATTGCTGAGGGGAGAGTATAGCTCAGTGGTAGAGCACATGATTAGCATGCACAGGTCTCGGGTTCAATCCCCAGTACCTCCATTAAAAATAAATGAGTAAACAAACCAACCAACCAACCTAATTACCTTCACCCTCCTCCCTAAAAAAGAAACTGCCACAGCCTCCCCAACCTTCAGCTACCACCACCCCGATCAGTCAGCAGTTGTCAATATCGGGACAAGACCCTCCACCAACAAAAAAGTTACAACTCGCTGATGGTTCACATTTTTTAGCAATAAAGTATTTTCACCTTAAGGTAGGTGCACTGGTTTTTTCTTTTAGACATAATGCTATTGCACACTTAATAGACTACAGTAAAGTGTAAACATAACTTTTATGTGCACTGGCACTCTGGGCTGGCTGGAAGTAAGTGTCCAGGAATGAATGCCCCTCGCCAATGAGGGGCTGGAGCTGGTGGATCAATACCCCGGTTACCTAGTCCCTTAGTGGCATGATCCTGAGGCATGTTTCCCCCAGGCTCTCAGCGGGTCCCCACAGGACTGAGCCCCAGTTGCCACGGCATTTATTGACACCCCTCCCGCCCTGTCTTGCTTCCCTCTTCCCTCACTGTGCTTCCTGGATTACCTCCCAAATGCACTCAGATTCTTGTCTCAAGGTCTGCTTTGGGGGAAATCCAACTAAGACTGGGATGATATGGTCACACACTGGTTTGCACGGAGCTTTCTTCAGCCAGGAGTGTGGCTCGCAGACTTCTTCCAATCAGCACGTACTGAAGGACTTTATTATTCTGTAGTCCGGGTGTGCCATATTTAAAGTAGCCAGTCCTCTTCTGGTGGACATTTCGGTTGTTTCCGGGTTCGGGCTGTTATGAACAAGGTGGCAATGAGCAGCTTTGTGCCTGCATCTTTCTGCAAATGGGCAAATCCATCTGAAGGAGTACTTTCACAAAGTCCAATTGCTAAGTCAAAAAGCTAAGGGAACAGTTTTGATCAGGACCCAGGGGTGGCTCTGGAGCTCCAGATTGGTGGTGACAGGAGTAGAGAGGATCGAGCCTGGGGATGCTGTTCGCAGTGGGGAGCCAGCATGCCTGAAGAGGGCCTGCCCGCCTGGAGATTTTACCCAGGGGTCTCTGTGCATTTGGTGGGGGGGGGGGGCTGCTGTGTGCTGGGCCTTCCCCCAGAGTCAGTGTCTTCAAGAAGAACCTCACCATCCCATTTCACATGCCCATACCCCGCTGCCACGTTTATGCCAAAGATAGTTGTTTTTCAAGCCAAATCCCCCAATTTTCAGATGAAAAACAACTTGTTTTGAGAGCACGCACTCCTGAGATCTTCAGGCTCTTCCTTCCGGCTGATGAAATTAATTTTTAAAGTAGGAGGAATTGGGGAGGAAGCCGGGAACAGATCCTCAGTGCGTGCAGGGAGTGTTTTCTCTAATTTGATTGCTCTGCCCACTCGTGAGCACTTCCAGTGTTTACCTGATCATCAGCCTTTGCAGAAAACAAATTTTAAAAGCATTAAAATACTCCTTTGTTCTCCTCTTGAGTTATTTTCTGCCTGCTGACTGCTTACATGATCTCACCTAAAGATGCAGAGAAAGGAGCCCCAGACCTTGCTCAGGGGACTTGAGCTATTGGAGAGATGAGACAACAAAGGCTGGAAGCAGCAATGGTGGCCACTGTCCAGAAGGTCAAGGTGAAGGACGGAGAGGAGAGAAAAGAGTCCTCTTTCCCTGTCTTTTCCTTTTTCCTCTTTCTCTTGCCTTTCCTTTTCATCTTTTTTGTTTTCCTTTGTCACTAGGAGGTAGGGAGCAGGGCCAGAGATGTCACGCACGCACGCACGCACACACGCACACACCAGTTCAGGATCTGAGCCAGCCCTGGTGAGTTTCTGACAGCCACACCCCACCTGATTCCAACCCCAAGGTCCCCCATGGATGTCAATCCAGAAAAAGCAGGACAGATGGTCAGCCCCCTCAGCAGCCACACTTAGGAGGGGCTGCTCCTGGAGAGGTCTGCCTTCCCTACCCTCGGGGAGGGCCCAGGACTCAACTGGCCTCCCTAGGATGTCCTCTCAGCTGCACAGGGATCATCCTGGAGGTGTGGGTGGGATCTGGAAAGAGAGGTGTCGCAAAGGGAGCTGGTCCTCCTAGGCACTCCAAGAGAAGCGGGGGGTTGCATTCTGACCTTGTTGACAAAGGTGTGCCATGTGAAAGAGTGACGCGGCCAGGAGCGATTGGGAGGGGTAGTGATGCTGACCGGAGACCTTATTTATTGAGCACTTACGCCAAGCCGGGTCCTTGTCATCAGATAGTCCCAAGTTCTCATCCTTTGTATCCAGGGGAGGCTCTTATGCCTGAAGGATGTGTCTCAGATGTGTAAGGTCTCCTGGTAGTTGTCCCTTCCCCGGCTCCCACTGTCTCCAGTCCCTCAGCACCTCCTCCCCATCCTTCACACTCTTGCCTCCTCGCTTTGGGGAAGCAGCCTAGCAGAGAAGCTGTGAGTGGGGGACTCCGGGGCTGGACCGTCTGGGCTAGAATCCCAGGACGGTCAGTGACTGGCTCTGAGACCTTGGGCAAATTTCTGAAGTGCCCTGTGCCTGTTTCCTCATCTGGTGGTTGTGAGGGTCAGTATTGGG
Organism: Camelus bactrianus; assembly: GCF_048773025.1. NCBI lineage: Eukaryota > Metazoa > Chordata > Mammalia > Artiodactyla > Camelidae > Camelus > Camelus bactrianus. The sequence goes on from NC_133575.1 coordinate 31,729,674, forward strand.
GAAGCAAGTCTAACAGTACCTGATACATGGTAAGCCCTGAGTAAGTGTCTGTTAATTTAAAACGGGGGCAAGTCCCCCGGCCTATGGAATGCAGCAGCCTTTTACTGAAGGTTTGGGGGTGATGGTGGGTAGTTCCCGTACAGTGACCAACAAGGGACTTCAGGATGTCATCCAAGGTGGCGCCGTAAGAAGATCCTGAGCTCACCTCCTCCCTCAGACACACCGAATCTGCAGCTACATATAGAACCATTTCCTCTGAAAACTGGCTGAGCAGCTCCTTCACATCAGCCAATGAGAAGAGAGCCCCATCAAGGTGGGACGGAGAGGCAGAGACATGGTCTCACCATAAACCCCACCGTGGCATGGCAACCCACAATTGGGAGGGAACTCACACGCCCAGAACGTCTCCCCCTGAGGAGTGAAGGGTTTAAACCCCACATCGGGAACCCCAACTTTTAAGACCTGTTCCAACCTCTCCATTCTGGATGCTGCCCTGCTCTGATCCTTCTTCAGGGAAACGTTGATGTGTTTTCCCGAACAAAAGCACCAGCCTTAGCGACCGATACGTGATCTTATTTAATCCTCTGACAGCCTTGTGAGCTGAGAACTGCTAACACCCATTTCCTAGCTGACTAGATAATGGCCTGAAGAAATTGTCACAAAGCCTGTTAGTCTTGAAGCTGAGATTCGAGCCCAGCTCTGTCCACCTGCTCCTAACCACTACCCCGCATTGGCTTCACATACGAGAAATTATTTTAAAAGAGACCACAATTTCTGTACCTGACTCTCTGAGTGACCCTGCTCTAGGTTCGGTTTCAAACTACAGCTTCTACCATTATGGAAAATAGCATGGAGGTTTCTCAAAAATTAAACATAGAACTACCATATGATCCAGCAACCCCACTTTGGAGGGGGACGCAATCCAAGTGTCCATCAATGGCTGAATGGATAAACAAAATGTGCTCTATCCATACAATGGGATATTACTTGGACAAGTTTCTGAAGTCCAGCCTTAGGACGGAAATTCTGACATGCGCTACCACATACATGGACCCTGAGGACATGATGATACTTAAAGTAAGTCAGTCACAAAAAGACAAATACTGCATGATTCCCCTTATGTGAGGTCCCCAGAATAGTCAAATTCATAGAGACAGAAAGTAGAAGGGCGGTTGTCAGGGACTGGGGGAGGAAGGAAAGGGGAGTCATTGTTCAATGAGCACAGAGTTTCAGTTTTGCAAGATGAAAAAGTTCTGGAGGTCTGGGGCACAGCGATGTGAATAGATTTAACGCTACTGAATTGTACACTTCAAAATGGTTGACATCCAATTTTATATTACGTGGCTTTTACTACAATGAAAAACTTCTAAAAATTAAAAATAAAAAAAAAAAATACAATTTTAAGCACTGTTGCTTCTCAAAGGCTCAACGCTTCACGCACTCTCTGACCGTGCATGATTATTTTGAAATCTCTGCAGAACACAACTCCTGGACCAGTAGATCTGACTCCTCCTGGGAAAGTGCTGAAGCTTACTCAGGTTACCTCCAAGCAAGGTTTCTTTACCCCTGCTCTGCCCAACTGGGCCAAGTTCAGAGACTTGTAACACTTTGGGGTTGCTAGGACCCTCTTTAGAATCTGATAGAAGCTGCCACACTCTCCCCACCTCCACACCCCAAACGCACATGTGCATTGACACCAATCATTTTCATTATGAGTCAGAGGATGCCTGGATACCCTGGGGCCTCTCCGTGGACTTCCAAAGACCCCAGAATGAGATTCCCTGTGTCAAATCACAGAACTTCCTCTGATTGGCTCAAAGATTTTGTTACCGGCGAGTAGGTTCTTGTCTTGCACAGGAAAGAATTCAAGAGCGAGGCATAGTAAAGTGAAAGCAAGTTTATTTAGAGAGATACACGTTCCACAGACAAAATGCAGTCCGTCTCAGAAGGGAGAGTGGCCTGAGGTGTGGGGGTGGTTGGTTTTTATGGGCTGGGTAATTTCATGTGATGATAATTGGGAGGATCATTCCAACTGTTTGGGGGAAGACATGGGGATTTTCAGGAATTGGGCCCCCACCCACTTTTTGGCCTTTTATGGTCAGCCTGAGAACTGTCATGGTGCCCGTGGGTGTGTCATTTAGCATGCTCATGTATTATAGTGCACATATAATGAGGCTTAAGTTGTACTGGAAGTTGAATCTTCTGCCATCTTGGGCCTAGTTGGTTCTAACCAGTTTATGTTGTATCCTCAACCGCTATGTCATTCTTTTAATGGTTGTGCCCTGCCCCCCTCCCTCCTGTCTCAATTTCATTGTTAGTCATTTGCCTTCCTTCTCAGCCAAATCAAGGAAAGGGAGAGGTTCTTGTAAAAAGGTCACATGTGGCATCTCATTCTACCAGAATGGTATTGTATTATCTGTATGACAATTCACTGTAAAACCTCTCTATATTTACAGGTGTGTGTGTGTGTGTGTGTGTGTGTGTATACCTACCCTAGGGGCAGTTAATTAGCATTTGGAAAAACCTAATCAAGAACCCACACTCTAGAAGTAGCTACTCAAGTACTTCAAATATCCATATCTAAATCCACACCAGAGGGTCCCTTAATTAGCATAGGTATCTTGGAAATATTAAGCTATATGGTTTAAGATTACAGGCTTTTGGCACTCCCAGCACAACACTCTAATCTGGAGTTCTGTCTGGCCCCCTACCATCTCCCCATCTTCAGAGGACTGTGGTGCCTGATCCTTTCAGAAGTTTGTCTGTCCCCACCAAGAGAATATCACTGCATCTCCCTCAGAGCAAGCCCTAGCTGCAGAGTGCCTATCAGAGTGCTTGAGGACAGAATGAGGTATTACCAGGCCTGCAGGAACAGGTTACAGCACCGTCCTTGTACCTGCTTTGCAATAAATGATCATACAGCTGGTTGAATTCCACCTGAAGTTTGCTCCCATTCTATTAGGCCACGTGGCAGTGAGTGGTGAGGAAGGACAGGTAGAGCCCCAACCTATTTTCCTGGCACAGGATCAGCTCAGGGATGCCCACCAGGGATGTCCAAGTCGGATGAGACTTTGCTGTATTCAGGAATTAAACTATCATTTGGATTCAGTTTCTCTCTCTACCTCCTCCTGGCCCTGGCTTCAGTCTTAGGCTCCATACTGATGGCAAGATGGCAGCAGCATCTCCTCATATTTGCTCTGGTTCAAGCTTGGCAGGGAAAGTAAAGAGGATGTTTTCCTGAAAGCTGTAACCAAAGTCCCCAGAGTGAGTCTGATTGCCATTTTGGCCTGACTTGTATCAGGTGACCATCCCTGATGCAATCACTGGTGCTGAGGGTGGGGGAGATGTTCTGATAGGCTGGGCGTGAGTCACATGTCACTTTAGGCAGGTGTCAGCTCCACCTGAACTACATGGCTTGAAAGTAGTTAGGGGTGAGTGGTGGATGACAGTGGCCCACAAATTCTTTGCCAGTCCTCCCATCAAGAGGTAGAGTCCATTTCCCTTCCCATTGAACCTAGATCAGCCTTATGCCTTGTTTTGACCCCAAAAGTATGGTAGACATGACACAGTGTAAATTTCAAGGCTGGGCCTTAAGAAATCTATGGATTCTGCTTTTGCGTGCCTGAAACACACCATCACAGAATGCTGTAAAGAAACCCAAGCAGCCGTGTGGAGAGGCCCATGTTGGGGAGAATCTTAGAGCCCTGGCCAATACCTGGTCTCCTAGCCAGCACCCAGCACTACCTGCCAGCTGTGTAGGTAGAGCCATCTCAGACAGTCCAGACCAGCTGGGCCTCTAGACACCACACGGAGCAGAAGAATCACTCAGCTGAGCCTAGTCAACTCACAGACCCGTGAGGAGTAATGAGCAGTTATTGTTTGAAGTCATGGAGTTTGGGGGAAGTTTGTTACACAGCCATAGATAGCTGATACAGAGTGGCTCCCCAGATGAAAATCAGGTTTCCCTGGAAATTAAATGAGTGAATGCTAGATGGACAACACACAGGAGTCCGCCACAACCACCTACTCTGTGTAGTCAGCTCTGCCTGGCCACTGATGGGCTCTGGAAGGCATGGAATTTTCTGTAGCAGCATTCCAGTGTCCACTCACCAGTTTCATCAGTGTCCAGCTACAGCTGCTACAGCAGCAGACGCAGTTTCCTGATTCCAAGCTCACAGCTCCAGCAATGGGTTTTTAAACACAGCTGCTCCATTGGTGGCTCCTGGCCTTCCCGTATGTGGCAAAGATGGTGGCTCCCCAGGCAGGTCAGTATTACAGGATTCTGGGAGTCATTTCTGGAGACCTGGCCTAGAGTTTTCACAACAGCCCTTCTGTAATGGATTGGATGGTGGCCTCCCAAAAGCCATGTCCATGCCCTAATGCCTGGAACCTGTACATGGGAACTTACTTGGCAAATGAGGCTTTATAGATGTAATGAAGTTAACAATCTTGAGATGAGATCATCTTGGATTACCTAGCTGGGCCCTAAGTTCAATGATAGGTGTCCTTATAACAGACAGAAGGGGATAAAACACAGAGGGGAAAAGGCCACGTGAAGACAGGCAGAGATGAGAGGGTTGCAGCTACAAAGAATGCTGGCAGCCACCAGAAGCTGGAAGAGGCAACGATTCTTCCCTAGAGCCTCCAGAGGGAGCATGGCCTGACCTTGATTTCAGACTTCTGGCTTCCAGAATCCACATCTGTTGTTTTAAACCACCCAGTCTGTGGATGTTTGTTATGGTGGCTTCAGGGAACAAATAAACCTTCCAGTGATTCTGTTAAGCACCGGCTTCCCTGAATTAAACCCCTTTCTGCTTAAAATACCTAGAGTAGTTTCTGTTCCTTGCACTGAGCCCTGAGTGGTACAGCTCCTTTCCTGTCCTGGCAATGGAAGAGCAAGGAATCTAAATGCATATAGTGAGTAGGACCCAGGGACACTCTTAAATTTGGGGCTTACAAAATGGTACCATCCGTGGTCCTGCCGTCAGCCTCACAGGCAGGTGCATTGCTACCAGTTCGGCAGAAGCATTGATCCTGATAGAGTCTTCTTATTGCTAGCGTGGCAGCGAGAGTTTATTTTGCCTTTAAATTATTCTGCTGCCAGCCTCCCTGCTCACCTCTGCTGAGAGCCCACGACCTCTGCAGTAGGGAACACAGAGCCAGACGGGGCCCGGCAATGCCCACCCCTCTTTCCTTTATCCCATGGAGTCCAGAAAGAGCTGGCAGCCACCAGAATATGATCAAGAGTCTTTATCCCAATACCAGTAAGAGGCTCCATCCACAGTCACTTCCTAAAGACCATGTTGTCTTGCTCTGCTTTCTTTGTCCAAACCAGAACTCTCCATTTCGTCAAGATGTGTGCACGTGGATGTCTCTGAATCCGCGTGTCCGTGCTTCCGTGTGTGTGTTCGTGCATACGTTTCTGAGAGTTTGTATTTGTGTTTGGTGTTTGGATGTGTGTTTGTGTGTGTGTATTTATATATTTGTGCATATGTACCTGTGTATATATGTGTGTGGCTTTTAAAAAATCTTTTTTATTGAAGTATAGTCGATTTACAATGTTAGTTTTAGGTATACAGCAAAAGCAATTCAGTTATACATATACATACATATATTTTTTTCAGATTCTTTCCCATTACAGCTTATTACAAGAAATTGAATTAGTTCCCCGTGTTATTTATCTATTTTATATATAGTATATTTTATCTAGTTTATATATAGTAATGTGTATCTATTAATTCCAAATGCCTAATCTCCGCCCCACCCCCAGCCCCCCGCTTTCCCCCCTGGTGACCACAGTTTGTTTTCTGTCTGTGAGTTTATTTCTGGTTTGTAAATAAAACTTGCATCTTTTTTTTTTCTTAAGACTCCTGTATGTGTGTGTATTTATATGTGTGTGTGCTTACATGTGTGTGGATAGGGTGTGTCAGAAGAAGTGAACTGTTCATACCATAAACCTGAGCTATCGTTTTCATAAATAAGAGGCTGGAGATGGTGTCTTGTTGCGTCTTACCACTGTGCTGTTAAAATGACATTGCTATGGAAGAATTGTTTCGTTCAGCAAGCGTAACCACGTAAACCGGGATGGGTAAATTCTGCTCCATGGAAACCCGGGCGGGATCTGCTTTGTCCGTGGCGTTCCTAAGTGGCCTTTGTGTTGGGGATCAAAACAAAAACCATACAGTTCTCTGCTGGTAAAGGCGACATCACTATAAATTCCCTGTGGCTCCTGTGTTGATGGTTATTTATTAAGGACGCTGTTCCACCTGGAGCTGTTCTAGCCTCTGGCTTTGCTGACAGAGTCCATCCCCGTCTGGGCCCTCAGGAAGCTCTTGACCTGACATGGTGCAGTAGACACTCAGCAAAGCAGGGGACAGGGAGTCCTGAAGCTGCTGGTGGCTCAGGCCAGCTCTGTCCCTCTTACCTTGAGCCCAGGTCTTCCCGACCAAGCCCTCGCCTCGGATGTGGGCTCCCCAAGTTGGAATTCTGCTTCCGTGCCGCTTGCTTCATCCCCTGGCTACTACCAAAGGGACCAGAGGGCCACCGCGATTTCGGCACGCCTTCAGAATCCTCACTCTGAATTCCCCTCGTGGGGTCTGGGACTCTGCTGCCACCCACCCTTCTACATCCTCCATCGGCCAGGCCACGCTGGGCCCCTGACACCTGCCCGGCTGGCTATCCCAGTATTTGTCGCTGCTGCTGCCGAGGCTGAAGTGCCTGGCGCTTGGGGTCTGGCCAAGCACACCGTCCCATCTGGATATTCCCCAGCCCTGGTTCTGACAGCTGCTTTGGCAGACGGCCCATATCAAACTTCAGCCTTCAGATCCCTTCAAACCTCTGCTCACTAGCCAGAGTGCTCCCCAAAGGGCAGTGTTGCCTGGAAACCATTGCCACCACACCGAGCATCGCCCAGGGCTAGGTGAGCACTGCGACCCTGGGACTCAGCCAGGCGATGCAGCAAAGCTAGTGTTTCCAAGTAGGCCCAGAGCAAAAAAGGTGAGGACCGGAAGCCAAGGGATGGGGTGGGGGCTGAGGAAGGTGGGAGGAGGACAGCTGGAGCACTCATGGCACCCAGTCCTCCGGAACCTCACCTCCTCGGGGGGAGGGTAATAGCTCAGTGTTAAAGTGCACGCTCAGCATGCATGAGGTCCTGGGTTCAATCCCCAGTACCTCTATTTTTTTTAAATGCAAAAAAAAAAAAAAAAAAAGCAAAAAAAAGAACCTCGCCTCCTGGAGAGGATAATTAGTGGCGATGCTATCAGTTTTTGAGCACTCACTGTGTACTAGGTTAGGCGCTGGATGTGCCTCTTTGCACCAGGAGTCACAACAGCATGGATTATTCCTGCCTGTTAAGTGAGGAAACTGAGAAACACAGCTTGAGGGACCTGCCCACAGGTAGGAAATGCGGTCTGATTCCTGTGGGTGCCCTCGGGCCACCGCAGCTGATGCTCAGCTATGGATTTATCAGACCTACTGCTGGTCAGGGTCCCCTGCCCGAGTCTGGTCAAGTCTGGAGCTTGGCAACAAGTACAACCAGTTTCGTCCCTCCTCCAACCCTCGGTTCTGTCTCTGCTCAGTGACGCCTGGGCTCCGGCCCCTTCTTCCCCCTCGCTTTGAGGCTCAGAGCATGATGGTTGCCATCAGGGCCGGGGCTCCAGCAGCTTCTGTGCTGATTCCTCTGCCATTCATCACAAGGGCTCTCTTGGATGACTGCATTGAGAAACAAATGTTTTTCCCCTTTAGTAAATCATGTGAAACATCACACACGGGGACAGCTGGTTAGAACACAAGCTACTACTTTCCTCCAAGGTGACGATATCAAAGGCACAAAATGTTCGCAGGGCTGCGCATGGGCAGTGCCCAGCCTGCCAGCTCAGCACATCCTGGCTTCCCTCCCTGCACCCCTCTACCTTGGGCTCCAAGCCAGCTGGGCACCGTGTCTCCCTCCCCAGCCCTTGAGGAAACAAGGTCATCTTTCTGGCCAGTTACCTGGACACAAGGCAGGCTTGGCAGAGACAGCTTCTCCAGGTGCCTCCCCAAGAGCTCAACTTGATTGGCCTCTTTGGTTCTTGAAACCAGAAATCTCACCAACATGGCTCCTGCATCAGAGCAGGGAAGCAGGGGGACAATGGTGTACAAAGCAACACTGGGCGGCAGATTAATCGTGCTATTGGACCCTTATAGCCTCTGCTCTTTGGGATGCTTTTTCTTCTGTCTTCAAGCTCCTAGACCTAGGCTCCCATCCTTTGAAAAACGACTCAGGAATAAATTTCGTGTTAGTCATTTACACCTTAGTATGAATTTAAGTCAGTTAAGTAATTCTCAGGAGGATTTGCATTTAAATATTTCTGGAAGGAAATCGTTCTGCAATGAGAGATTTGTCCCCATTAAAGGGATTTTGACTCATAATCTCATAAGGCAGAAAGATATTGGTCAGGGGATGGGGTATGATGCTTCTGTAGACTGGAAATCCTGCAACTTTATCCACTGGTTCTGTTTCCAAACTAACTTAGGTCGACTTCTTCCCTCTGTGCTCTCTTACCCTCTCCAAACTGAAGCTGATCCTGGGGTTTCAGAGGTTTTGTTGACTCATCTAAGAATCATAAGATTTCAGGTCTTGGAGATCAAATAATGCAGGTTTCTAGATGAAGAAACAGACACTCAGAGGGAGAAATGAGATGCCCAAGACCCCATAGCAAGTTAGAGCAAAGCTGGGACCGGACCCCACATTTCCTGGCTCCTAGCGATGTCTCTTGCACCAAGACCCAGAAATACCTTTTAACCAAATGCCGGCACTGTTTGCAGAGTGAAGTCGGGGCAGAAGCTCTCTGCTTTGCTGAACCACAGAGCATGGGCCTGTACCAGGGGTCTGGCCCTTCCAGGGTTGATGACACCAGCAGCTTTGGTGCGACTTGGGAGGAATGTTCCTAGAAGCATTCGGTCTAGAAAAGGAGGCACAGAGATCTCCCCTTATGGCTACAGGGTCTGCAAGGTATAGAGGCGGGACAGATCTGAGTAGAGCTCAGTATATTCACTGTCCAAACACCTCTCCTGAATTTTGCAACAAGGGGCTTTAGTTCTGTTTTCCAAGTAGCCCAGAGTCCCTCGTACAGCCAAAGCAGAGCCACTCTCGGCCGTAGCCACCAGGGTATGTCACATCCTCCTCACCAGCCAGCACAAGGCCCCCTCATCTATTTGAGATCAGCCTTGGCCTAAATTTGCTCTGAAAATATCCCAGAAGTATAGGCCAAAGGCCGAGGACCAGAGTCAGTAAGTGGTCAAGTGGATTAACAGACCCTGGAAACAGATTGTCTGCGTTCAAATCTCCCCTCTGCCACCTCCCAGCTCTGTGTCTTTGGGCTGTCTTCCTAACCTCTCCATGCCTCAGCCTCCTCATTTGGCAAGTAGGGATCATTCTGGCACCTGCCTCCTGGGTTGTCGTGATAGTTCAATGGAATCGATACGTGGAAAACACTTAGACCCTAAACGCTTAGAACAGTGCCTACACATAGTAAGTGCTCACTTAAACTTACCCATCATGTCTTTGGTGCCTCCTCTCAGAACCTCCCACATGTCTCTTCACCTCTCCCCCTGAAACTTAGGACTCCGAGCTTTGGTTTAAAAGGGGATGGGGTACATTAAAAGGAACCTGTGTGGAAATTTCTGAGATTTATCTGAAAAATTGAAATATACTCACCATACCCAGTTTCTCCTGCCATCAGGCTAAACCAAACCAAGAAAACATAAGATAAACAAGTCCTGGCGTGATGTGGACAGAGACAGAGAGAGGGAGAGGGAGAAGCAGGTGGAGTGTGGGGTCCTCCCCTGCCCCCTGCTTGAAATTAACACTTTTCTACATCAGGTCGTTATTCCATAATCACTTTTTCACATGGTCTTTGTTTCTAGTGTCCAGGTTAGTGCTGAGAAACAAAGTAATGAGGAATAGAAAGTGGAATGCTCTGAGGGAGCCAATGCTACATAAATATTTTCACTTCCAAACAAACTTGAATTCTGTGCACACTACTGCCTTCATTCTCGCCCCTTACACTGTGGAGCACTAAATCTGGGTAGCTCTGAGTTGGCCACCAGCGTGATCTGGAACCATCACCTCTTCCCCTTCTGCAGGCTGGATATTGATTGTCAGGGATAGCTGGGAAACCACTGTGTGGAAGCTGCTGTCCAGGCTGCTTTGGGAGCCCCAGTGGCCACAGTTTGGTGTTTATGGGCTCAGGGCAGATTGAACAGCCAGCTGTCTGAAGCAGGGAAGTCCCTTGGCTGAAAAATATATCCCCTACTGTCCTGTGGTAAATGCTTGAAATTCCACCATTAGCAATGCATTCCTTTGGTTATGTCACACCATTCTCAGGCCACAATTTTCCCGTAAAAATTTCCCTCAGGAGGGTAACACGTGAAGACCCTGACACTTATGATGAAAGAGTGTTTCAGATCTTTACAGAGAGAGGAGGGGAACACTGGCTGTCTTGCTGGTGGGAGAGCAGCCAGGGACAGAGGAGGAGTATGGAAGAAGGAATGGGACATGAAAGGCTGGGGGCAAACTTGGACAGCTGGACCATTATGACACTTTTAAAGTATGGCCCTTTTAAAATATGACCTCAAGTCTTTGACACTCCATCCAATAAGAGGTGGGGTTTATGGCCTCTCCCCTTGAACCTGAGTGGGCTTATGACTGCTTCAACCAGTAGAGGGCGCTGAAGCATCCGATGTAACCTCTGAGGCTTTACAGTCATAAAAGGCCACGTAACTTCCTCCTGGTTCTCTGGACCACTCCCTTTTGGGGCCCAGGGTTATAATGTGAGAAGTCCAACTATCGAGGCTACGTGCTAGAAAGCTCACTCTGAGTCCAGCCAGCCAACCAGCTCTGCCAAGGTTCTAGATATGTGAGGGAAGCTGCCAGAACAATCTATCTTGCCAGCTGAACAACGCTGAGAGACCTCCCTCCATGCCTCCGGAAGCAGGGGAGTTGTGCAAACACTGCCTGAATTCCCAACCTATGAAATCGTAAAATATAAGGAGTCGGTTTTTAGCCACTCAGGACTGTGGTAGTTTCTCATGCAGAAGGAGCCGACCGGAACAGCTGGGCTCCAGGAACTGGACTGACTAGAGTCAGCCTCGCAGATGGCTGATGTCCATGCTTCTGGGAAAGGCGGCCGGAGGGGTGGGGCTGGACTCCCCCATAGAACAGCCTGACCCAGCAGAAACTAACTACCTCAGGTCCCTGGAAAGAATTCCAGGCCCACACAGGCAGGGGCCTGTGCCTTCCGGCCCAGGACAGGCCATTTGCCTGCTAGAATATAGAACCCACCGCACATCCAGGGTTGGGAGCAGAAGACTTCGGGGAGTCCTGCCCGCCCTCCTTTATAGATGACAACAGTGACTGTCCAAGATGCGAGGCAACCCGCAGCTTCCCTGGAGTCCATGACAGGACCTCTTCAGACCCCTGGAGGAACAGTGTGAGGTGTGAAGGGAGAAGCATAGGCATGGGCTCTGAAGCCAGAAAGGCCTGGGTTTGAGACCTGGCTCCTTCACCTCTTGGCTTTGGTCAAATGACTCAGTTTCCTCCCATGTGAAATGGGGACCACAGATCCCTGCTCACAGGGCTAATGGGAGAGTTACATGAGATGGCATGGGGGCAGCCCTGGCACATACGGGAACCACCTTCCCCTGGTCTCCTCCCTCCCCCTCCGCAGCCCTGTCACCTCACCACGCAGCCCCACCCCCACCCCAGCCAGAGAGTGTCCTCAGGCTCCCTTCTCACCCTTCCTCACTCTCTGGCCTCCTCGCTTTGGTGGGCAGGCAGAATGGAGATCCCTGGGGAGGGGCCACCCCCTTCTGAGTGCTCCTCTGGGGTCCACAAGCCTCACCTTGCTTACCCCTGAGCCCAGACTGGCTCTCTCAGAGTGCCCTCTTATCAAGAGAGCCGCAGGGTACAGGTGTCTTATTTGCAAAATCAGTAGGTTGGATTTCCGGCCCCCAGCTTTTCCATTTCTGCCCCGGGTGACCTCTGAAACAGCTTAAGACTAGGACAGGAACTAGAGCAAAGCCATCAGAAGTCCTCCAAACCAACCACAGCCAATCCCAATGGCGGCCCCTGAAAATCTGTCCTCCAGACGGCCAAGGGCCACACACCCAGGGAGGGCCCGTCTTGCAGAAGGCATCCAAGGATTCCAGATCCCCGACTTTGTCTAGAGGAGAGTGGAGGGGTGGAGGGAGCGAGGAAGGGCCTGATCCATACAGCGCACCGGGCCCAGCCCAGGGCTGTCAGCAGCACAGGGCAGCCGGAGACACTCTCCCGGCTGGGCAGGGCCGGGCTCCTGTCACCAGGAAATCTTGTCACTCACAGATGGGTAAGTTCTGTTAGTACCTTGTCTCTGTTCTGGAAAAACAGACTGTTCATACAGGAGAGAGAGTGGATTGAGGAGTTTAAAAAAAAAAAAAAAAAGAACAAAAAAGGAGACTTTGATGGCCGTGAACGTAACACCATTTTTCTCCTAAGTGGTAACCACTCAGTTTGTTTCTGCCCCTCCTGCGGTGTTTCCTAGGCTCTCGCTTCCTCAGATCCCTCCTTTCCATTCTGACCTAGTTCGGGCTCCTTCAAAAGCAGACCCTGAGACCAAGATTTGAGCATCACTGGTTTGTTCGGGAGGACCCGCAGGGGCGTCGGGGAGGGGAGCCTTGGAAGGGAAGGATACATTGTCAAGAGAGTTACCGCCACGGGCCACGGGGTTCAACACGGCTGCCTTGGAGTCTCCCACCTCGGGGCCAGGAGCCGAGTAATTATCTTCTAACTCCTGCTGTGCTGCTGAGAGCTTGGCCTGCGTGAGGCCTGGAGCAAGCCCTCCGGCGGAGGTCACCCGAGCGCGCAGTGGACCCCGCTGGCGCGCACAGAAACTGAAAGTGCCGGGGACATCGGGGACGCCAGGGCCACGCCTGCGCCTGCTGCAGGCTGTTTTCCTTCAGACCTGTCCTCAGCCTTCTCTGCCAGCTCTTTATTTACACGCGATCAGCTGAGGATTCATGCTACCATCTCGACATCCATCTCCCAGGAACCTCAAATTGAGCCAAAGTCGCCTTGATCCCCAGATTCTCCCTCTGAGTTTCGGAGAAGAAAGCAGTCAACCTCCCTGCCTCGGAGACAACAGAAGCAGCCTCAGAGATGGGGGATTGGCACCGATCCATCCCCTCAGTGTGGGGGCAGGACGCCCCTCTCCCACCCCACCCCCCATTCCATTCAGGCCTTTAGAGGATCCCGACCCTGGCTGCAAACTGCCCTTGGCTGTCTTTTGAGAAAGGCCCTGCTCCATCTTGCACTCTCCCTCAGACCCCGAGTGCCCCAGAGCCCAAGGGTGGGCCTGGCGTCGCCTCCGCCTTCGTGCCTGTGCGCCCCAGGCCTCACCTCGCTTTGCTAAGCCTCCACGCTCGGTCGAGTCAGGCCCAGCTGTCATTGCTGTGGCCAAGCCTTGACACTGAGCGCTGAGGTTTGTTTTTATTTTCCGTTTCCAAGGCTCCTTCTCTCCCAGGAGCAGGAGGTGGCGGGGAAGCTGTAATTTGCTAAACAGGCATTAATCTTCACATCAGTCCCGAGAGGCAGGTAGAGCTTCTCAGTCAAAACACACAGAGTTGTGATTAGACGTGGCTGGCAGGATAATGCGCAGAGATTTGCACCTCCCTGGCCCAGCCCCGGCCTCCCCCGGGGGGCGGCTGCCGACCTGGCCCCTGGGCCGTGGCTCACAGAGAATTTTCTCTCTGCAGGAGGGCAGGAGAGCCAGGCATCACGGCCATGCCACGGCTCCCCTGGCCCCCCTCAGTCTCTCTCCAGCCCTCCCCTCTTGGACAAGGTCTAGGGAAAGTGGCTTGGCCTTGGAGGAAGGCAGACCTGGGTGGAAATCTTGCTCTGTCACTTTTTCCCATTCCACAGATATTAATGAGTCCCTGTTATGTTCCTGGCACTTTGGGGTTCTGGGAATACAGTGATAAATGTTGGGGTTTCAGGAGGATCAATTAATAACGCTCCTCTCTTCTCCTCCCGGCCAAATGAGAAATAGATGTAGAAGTCCAAAAGGTGGAGTTCAAAATGTTCTCTCCTACAGAAAAGGGGATATTGGCAGATGGGGCTTGAGATCTGTCGCAATTGTCTCGCTGAGACTTGCCCCGGCATTGATCTGACCCGCTCAGCCACGGGCAGAGCTGAGGCCCACCGGGAGCTGAGATGGTGTGCTTTTCTGGGTGGGCTGCCTCTCAAAGGGGACCCAGAAGGGGCTGAGACCCCCCGGAGCCTGGATTCTTTGCTCCAACTCATCAGATAAGTCACTCGCTTTGTTGGGGTCCTTTGAAGGTGGTCCCTGAGATACGGATGTGAGTGCACATGGCGTATTTGGAAGGGGACGCCAGGGAACTTGGGGAGAGCACGTGGCCATGGGCCAAGAGTCACTGAGCCTGGCGCATACTCGGTTCTCAGTAAATGATGTGTTTGTTCATTCCTCGTTCTGGATGCAAGGATGGGTGACCCTAGGATGTGGCAGTTTGGCTGCCCTGTCGTTCTTATGCTTGGGAGGGTGAGATGGGGAACAGGTGATATTAATGGCAGTGGAGATGCTGGCAAAGATGTGGGTGAGAGGAACAAAGCGGGGGTGATCAGAAGGAAGCCGCAGCCCCTGCTGTGACTCAGGGGGGGAATAGAATTACTAAAAGAATCTCAAGGACACTAAGTACCAGATTTTACCTCTGGTTCCTAGGCCTAGAGAGTTCTGTGACCCCGACTTGGTCTTCCCTTGGGGCGAGAGATGTCACGGGGTAGATAGGTACACACGTGCTTTCACAAGTATACACAAATACAGACACGTGCACACATACACGGGCGCACACAACACACCCACAAGTTACTCACATTCACAAATACACGACGCGTTCTCACACATATATACAGAGGCACACACACATTCATTCACCTACACATACCTTTTCTGCTGGTTTCTGTGAGCCCATCAGGCTGGAAAGGTCTCAAAGGGCAGCCCTGGGGATGTGACCTCTTCAACAGGAATCAGCCTCTGTCGGTGCGAAGGTCTGTGACCTCCCTTCTACCCACCGCCCCCAAGAACTAGTCAGGAGGTGGGTGCTGGCTTCTGTCATTTTCCCCACAAACTCGCATCTCCAAGGGTATCCAAGTTGAAGGCCTCTCCCCTTGAACATGACCTGGAGGCCCAGTGGCTATGGCGGGCACTCTCCCACGGGTCAGGGGCGCCCCTATTCAAGGGAAAGGTGAGATTGGACAAGGCAGGGCCGGGGCTCCGTCCTCATAGCACACTCGGAGGCCGATGCGTCTGCCACTGGACAGTGGCTGTGGCTTCAGTGCAGGCAAACGGTCCAGGCACACCTCATCCAATGGGCAGGTCAGCCTGGCACAGAAAGACCCCATGACCCTCATGGCCAATTTGGCTTCAGACAAGAGAAGGGCATTTCTGGGGGCTGGCAACTCTGTGGATGGCCAAAGGGAGAGAGACGGATCGTGGTCACTGAGAGGAAGCGGGGCAGAGGAGCCGCTGGTTTTAGAACCGTGGACCCTGGTGTCTAATCATAAGTGAGGAGGGAAAGGGCCATTTTTTTCTAGATCCAACCGTCTCAGTGTTCCTCCTCTTGAATGGCTGCGGTGGGAGCTCCCTGTGGCTTTCAGGCCGGCAGCAGGTGAGGTGGAGATGGAGTCTAGAACATGCCAGGTTGGGCCAACTCCGGGATATCGTCCATCAGCCCGGCAGGAGGGGAAGCCACCCAGCTCAGGCACTGGCCCAATAGCCAGCTCCTTCCCAGCACGAAGGATCTGCTCTGTTTGCTTACATTAAACTCAACCCCCAGGGAAGCCTCCCCATCCATTAAAACGAACTTAACAATCTGGCAACTGACCTCAACTTAGAAAGAAGATCAAAGCTTTCTGAGTTCAGCTCTTACCTCCATCATCAAAAGGGCCCCAAAGGGAGTGGAAAGTGAACTTACTTTTGCTGGTAGAGCATTAAGGTCAAGGTCAGGAATTTTTCTGGGCTGGGAATCAGCTTGACAGTCAACCATAGTCGCCTCCCCGGGAGCTCCGATGGGGGCTCCTGGTGGGGATCACCAAAAGCTGAGAAGTGAGGTCCCCATAGGGGAGGATTGCACCCAGGTGCCCTAACGGGGACCTGCCCAGTGGCATTTCCTTTATTGACTGCCTCCCATCACTGGCCCACGGCCCGGGGTCAGCCAGGGAGCTCTGCAGTTGGGGGCTGGCGGTCAGCCGGAGCAAGGGGCTAACTGGACCAGAGCTCTTGTCCTCCAGCAGGCTGGCCTGGCCCTGATTATGTGGGGACCGAAGATTCCAAGAGCAGCAAGTGGACAAGCACCACTGTGCAAGTGTTTTTTAAGCCTTGGCTTCCCATACTGTTGGTGATATACCAAACCCAGTCAATGTCCAAGCTCAAGGTCAGCGTGGGAGGGCACTGCCAAAGCGCAGGGAAGAACTGGGGGCTAATTTTGCAATCCCTCCCAGGCAGCGGTCACCACCCAGCCTGGTGCGGAGGGTCTACCAGCACAGTCTTCCCCAGGCTACACCTCTGAGGGGGCTGTGGGCTATTCAGGACAGACTTACATTTGCAGCTCCGGATCGGAGCCCCGGGCAGGAACGTAGAAGATGCTTGTCGAGTTCGTGGATGAATATTGAATGCACATCGCTTCTGCTGTCTGGGGAGCGGGGGTGGCGGGGGCAGCAAAAAGTCTTCAGCCTCATCCTGACTCTCCAAAGCCCTCTGTGGCCTGGGGGCCTCATCCGGTGTCCTTGTTCCAGACTGGGGACACCTAGGGCTTGTGCCGACAAATGATTACTTTCACCTCTCTCTTTTGAAAAATGGCCCATGTTTAAGGATTCATAAAACTTAGGGAATGCATCACTGAGCCTATAACGCCGTGAGAGCTCCATGTAGGGAACAACTTAAAAAGAAGATTCATCAAACTAATTACTTCTCCCACCCTGCCCCCACCCCACCCCGCCCCTCTTTCCGCTCGGCCTGCTCAGAAAGATGTACAGCCGCATCGGCTGGGCTGCTACAAAGCCAAACTCCCCAGCCTGCTCGTGTGGGAGGGGCAGAGCAAGGCCAGGACACCTAAGGAGTAAGGGAGGGGCGGCAGGGGGGATATTGGGAGGCAGGAAGGCTCTCTGTCATCCGTCTCTCTGAGGCAGTTTACACATCCCTGTATGATGCCTCATGCCCTGTCCCCTGGACCACCTCTGGGTTCGCTTGCAGCCACGGCGGACAGTGCCTGAGCCTGCTGACCGGGTCCCACCTCAAGTACCTGCCTCTCCCTCTATGCCTCCCTGCCTGGGGCTTTCTGTAAAGGCACAGGAGCTTGCTTGCTAGAGGGCAAGGCTCACTGCTAGGGTTTGACACCGCCAGAGGCAACCCCAGGCAATGGGGGATGAGAATCTTTGGATAAGTACTCCAGCTTCACAGCGGTAGCGGGCTGAATGGTGGCCGCCGAAAGATATGTTGGCCCAGAACCTATGAACATAAACTTCTTGGGAAAAAGGGGTCTTGTAGACATCATCAGGTTAAGAATCTTGAGATGAGATTATCCTGGGTTATCCAACTGGGCCCTAAAGCCAATGACAAGTGTCCTTACAAGAGAAGAGATGGGGAGAAGACACACAGAAGAGAGGGGGGCGTGAAGATGGAGGCAGAAGTTGGAGCGATGTGTCCACAAGCCAAGGAAAACCCAGGATCGTCAACAGTCACCAGAAGCTTGAAGAGAAGCCTGGAATGGATTCTCCCTGAAAGTCTCCAGAAGGAGGCGACCCTGCCAACACTTTGATTTCAGACTTCCAGCCTCCAGACCTGGGAAGCAATCCATTTCTGTGGTTGTAAGCCACCCAGTTTGTGATACTTTGTTACAGCTAGCACACTAGTACAGGTGCCCTCAGTGGGATGAGGCAGAGATGTGTTTAAAACAGTGCCTACGAGGGCCCCCAGTGGGATAGAGCCCCAGTTGCCCATAGGGGCAACCAGCTCATCTATACACCCTTATCAGCCTTTATTCCTTCCCTGTCTCACCCCCCCACTGCCCTACTGGGGTTTCCTGGGATCGCTTCCAAGTAAACCACCTGCACCCAGACTCAGAGCACGCAGTCCCATATCACTTGTTTCTTCATTAATTCATCCCATCACCATTTATAAGGGAGGCTTTGAGGGGGAAGGTATAGTTCAGTGGTAAAGTGCGTGTTTAGCATGCACAAAGTCCTGGGTTCAATCCCCAGGGCCTCCATTAATAAACAAACAAACAAACAAACCTAATTACCTCCCACCCCCAGAAAAAACAACAACAAAAAAATCTTGAGATGTGAGGCTCATCCAGGCTTACCCGAATTGGCCCCAAATGATCCCAAGAATCCTTCTAAGAGGGAGGCAGGAGGCCAGAATCGGAGGAGGAGAAAGTCACGTTGACTATGAAAGCAGAGGTTGGAGTGACGCAGCCACCAGCCAAGGAGCAAAGAATAGATTCTCCCTCGGAGCCTCCAGAAGGGACCAGTTCTGTCACCACCTCGATTATAGCCCCATAAGACTCATTGCAGGCTTCTGACCTCCCGAATTGTAAGGTGATAACTTTGTGTTGCTTTAAGCCACTAAATTTGTGGTAATTTGTCACAGCGGCCAGAGGAGACACATCTGGTGGTTAAGAATGCAAGGATTGGGATTGGGCTTAACCAGGTTGAAGTCCTGGTTCTGCCACTCTTTGCTGTGGACCTTGGGCAAGTTACTTACCCTCCCCAAGCCTCAGTTTCCTCAGTTGGCAAATGAGGATAGTGGTCAGTAGACCTGCGGCTGTTGTGTGGGCCGCGGGAGGTAGTGCGAGGGGCGGGCCGTCAAGTCACCGCAGAGCTGATAATTCACTGAACGTCTTACCAGGAGCCGCTCACTGTGCTCCGCCTGTTGGGAGACAAGGTCAGACGGGACACGGTCCTTGCCTTTGGTAAACAAGATGTGATTCTGGTCTTTAAAGGGATTTCAGCCTAGAAGCATGGATGAGACAATGAACGCCTGTGAAAAGGGGATTCCTGAGCCGTTGCCCAAAATGGAACAAATGTGCTCCTTGGCATCTTGGGCCACAGCCGTTAGGATCTCGGAACTGCGGCGCCTCCACACCCCCCAGCTGGTGCAGAGGCTCCAGTCGTCATAGTAGTAATAATGACTATCGCCATGGTTCTGACAGTACTGATGCGCCAGCCCTTGTGTTCCAATGTGCATTCAGTGTGGATGCTCGGCCTCCCATCTCAGAAGCCCTCCTCCTTGTCCCAGAGTCACTCAGAATAGCAGCTATCTTGGGTTCCTAAACCCAATTCCAGTGTCGGGGGAGGGTTCCCTCACACCAAAAACAAGCAACGCTCTGGACACCAGCTGGGTGTCTTGCAGTTCAACTCAACTCTGACACAATCTGCCTGGAGACAGACTCAGATCCCACAGGCTAAGGGCTCAGTGCCACAAGGCTGCCTGCCCCCAACTTCAGATGCCAGTCACAAGCTCATGTAATCACCTGTGCTTCTGAATAACCAGCTACAAATTGGAAGTTCCAACAACTCCCTCCTGGGAATTCAATGCCAGTCACCAAGTCCGGGTTGTCACCTGTATTTCTGACCAACTGTCTATAGAATGAAGGTTCCCATTGACCCTCTCCTTCCTTGGGTTCAATTAATTTGCTAGAGCAGCTCATAGAACTCAGAGAAACATTTCACTTACTAGATCACCAGTTTATTACAAAAGGATATGAGTCAGGAGCAGCCAGCTGGAAGCGATGCATGCGTAGGGCAAGGTGTGGGGAAGGGACATGGAGCTTCAAAGCCCCCTCTGGGCTCACTGCTCTCTCCACATCTCCATGTGTTCACCAACCTGGAAGCTCCCCAAACCCTGTCCTTTTGGGTTTTTGTGGAGGCTTCATTGCAAGACACAATTGATCAAATCATTGGCCGTTCATGATTGATTCAAATTCCAGTCCCCTCCCCTCCCCCTGGGTTGGGGGAGTAGAGCTGAAAGTTCCTACCCTCTAATCACATGGTTAGTTCCTTTGGCAACCAGCCCCCATCCCTGGGTTACCTAAGGGTTGTGTGTGGTGTGGGAGAAACATAGAAGTTTCAAGATGGAACTTAGAGCTGCTGCTTCTCTCTCCTCCTCCTTTCTCTAGTCAAACACCCATCTCCTCCCTGCCCAGTGAGTCTGCAATGTGGCTCCTTGGAGAGCTGGGGCTTGGAAACTACATGGTACACAGTGATGCTTGCTTTTGTTAAATGGAATGGTGCTGTCATCTTAAGAGACAGTTCAGCCTAGAAACAGAAATAATGAAACCGAGCTGGACCCTGCAGGGCCTTCCCAGGTACAAAAGCCCTTCTGTGTCTCTTGTTTCTTGTTTGTAGAAAAAAAGCTTTTGTCTCCTAGGCCTTCCCTGAGTTCTAAAGAGTGAACTCAAGCAGTTACTAATTAGGGAAGTGATGGAACTCAGACACAAGGGAAAAACAGTTAAGCAAGCAAAGTAATGACAATATACAGAGTCCTAGCTCCCCCTCAAGGGATATTCAGAACAATCTGTTGCACGTCTTTGAGTCGTTGGACAGGAGCTTAGACCATCCACCCAGGTGGAGGATGGTGACTGTATGCTGGCCACAAGCAGGTGGCAACCCCAGACTGGTTAGAATAAGAAGGCTAATGATTAAGATTCCTGAAACATCACCCTGTTACCTCACCACCAACCAATCAGAAGAAAACCATGTACCCTGTAGCCCTCACCCCAAATGTTGCCTTTAAAAAACCCTTCCCTGAAAGCCATTGGGGAGTTCAGGTCCTTTGAGCACCAGCTTCCCATTCTCCTTGCTTGGAGCCCTGCAGTAAATGCTGTACTTTCCTTCACCACAACCTGGTGTCAGTAGATTGGCTTTGCTGCTCAGTGGGCAAGTGGACCCAAGTTTAGTTTGGCAACAATAAACCGACAGCACCAAAGTCCATGAAAAAGGATTGCCAAGCCACAGGCCGGAGGAACCCCTTCCATCTGGAATCGGGGCAGGCTCTGTGGAGGAAGTGGCGTTTGTTCGCACTGAGGACGTCCAGGGATGGGGGCAGGGGGGTCCTGGAAGCTAACAGGAGGAACAGAGGCTGAGGCGGGAAGGGGTTTGCGGAGCCTCAGGAAGGAGCTGTCCCAGGTGACCTCCGCTGTGTCTGGTCACAGAGGGAGCCCCCTGAGCCCATCCCCAATCCTGGCCTCACACACCCGAAGCCCCGGCCACGCCACGCTCCACCATGACAGCAGGGACCCTTTGCTGGGGGCTGGGAAGAAGGGAGCACCCCAGGCAGCCGTCTCCATTTTGCCTGGGGCTGGTCTTTCTTGGGGGGTGGGGGAGGGGCTGGGGTGTAGGGGGAGTAGGGGTTGGGGCTGCTGTGGAGGTCTTCAGGAAGGGGATACACTGACTACAGGACTGAAAGTGTGCCTGCTGCCTGGGGTTGGCTTCCCTCCCTCTCCCCTTCCCCCCACTGCCCCCACTCTGCCAGGGTAAATCCGCACAAGCTTTGTGGGGCGGGGCGGGAGCAATTCAGCCATGGGTTGGAGACTTTCCAATTGTCCAAGCCATCATCCCAAGTCATTGCGATGGAATACCTGACACAGGTGAGCTCGCCACCATGTAGTTCCTAATAGTGAAAAATTGCAGATGACCTAAACGAACCATAAGAAATACATTTAATAAATGACAGTGTTTTCATACAACAGAACACTGGGCAGCCATTTAAAAACTCAATGTTGATCTGTTTTTATTTAGGAAAATACTCAGATCCACTGTTAAGTGAATAAAGCAGTTTTGAATTAATTTGTACAGTGTATCCTAATTTTGTTTAAAGAAATTTTTTCTGGTTTTTTAAAAACTGAAGTATAGTCAATTCACAATGTTGTGCTAGTTTCTGGTGTACAGGGTAGTGATTCAGTTACACATATATATTGTTTTCATATTCTTTTTCATTATAGGTTATTACAAGATATTGAATATAGTTTCCTGGGCTCTACAGTAGAACCTATTGTTTATTTTATATATAGTAGTTAGTATCTGCTAATCCCATACTCCTAATTTATCCCTTCCCACATTTCCCGTTTGGTAACCATGAGTTTGTTTTCTATGTCTGTGAATCTATTTCTGTTTTGTAAATAAGTTCATTTGTGTCATTTTTTTTTGAGATTCCACATATAAGTGGTATCCTATGATATTTGTCTTTCTCTGACTTAGTTTGATACCCTCTAGGTGCATCCATGTTGCTGCGAGTGGCATTGTTTCATTCTTTCTCATGGTTGAGTAGTATTACATTGTGTGTGTACGTGTGTGTGTGTATACACCACATCTTCTTTATCCAATCGTCTGTCAATGGACATTTAGGCTGTTTCCATGTCTTGGCTATCATAAATAGCACTGCTATGAACATTGGGGTACATGTATCTTTTTGAATTAGGGTTTTTGCCAGATGTATGCCCAGGAATGGGATTGCTGAATCATATTTTTAATTTTTTAAGGAAGCTCCATACTGTTTTCCATAGCGGCTGCACCAAATTACATTCCCACCAACAGTGTAGGAGGGTTCTTTTTTCTCCACACCTTTTCCAGCATTTATCATCTGTGGACTTTTGAATGATGGCCATTCTGACTGGTGTGAGGTGACACCTCATTGTAGTCATGATTCGCATTTAAAGAAGTATGTTTTCATGTGTCTATTTGTAGAGGTGAAATTTGATGAGATATACACTACCCTATGTTAACAATGGCGATCTTTGGGTGATTTCGATTTTCACTGTGTTGCTCACGTATGTTGTTGGTTTGTAGTGTTTGTTGTTGTTGTTTTAAAATATAGTCAACACATATGACTTATTATCACTTTAAAAGGCAAGTGTTTCTTTACCCGGACTTCTTCCCTCGCGGTGTTACTTGGATTCTCCTACCTGGGCCTGCGTGAGCTCCCTGGGGAGGAACACCCACAATGGGGGACACTGAGAGTCCTGGGTGGCCGGGGTGTATGGTCAGGACAGCCCACAGCACCGAGACACGGAATCCCTGCTGGGGAGAAGGAGGGTCAGGGCGGTCACTATTGTTTGAGGGGCAAGCCCAGGTCATAAACTCAGAGAGAGGCCTGAGGGCAAAAGGCAGAGGCTGGAAAGCAGGGCAGGGGGGCCCCCGGGGCTGTGACCAGCCATAAGCACCAGAGAGCTCCATTGTGGTCACGCTGGGAAGCTGGGGCCTCAAAGCAGCCACACAGGCCCAGCACAAAGAGCTGCTCAGTGCTGTTTGAACTGGGTACTCTCCATCCCTTCACGGTGGGAGAGAAGGAGTTAACATCTGGAATCTTCCGATGGGAGCCTCTGAGAGCGCAGAGCCACATTTGTGAAAAATAGGCTCAATTTGATATTTGGAGAGCAATGAAATTGAACTCATTTCAAATTTTAAATGCCCAACATATTGAGCCCCACCCTCTGGTAGATCTTCCAAATGAGTTTGCAAGCTCTCCATGCCTGGTTCCAGGAGGGGATTCACTGCTTTGCCAAAAATGTTCCTCTCCTTGAGTTGGAAGACTGGAGGCTCCGGGCTGGCAGGTGTCCCTGAGCCTGTGAGGCCTCGAGGTGCTGCCGAGCAGGCACCTCCTGCCCGGGGCTGGAGGAGGGATGGGCTTGCCTTCCTCTCTCGGGTAATGAATTTGATCTAATGGGACTGTCTAAACGTCCAGATACCGTGGCAATAGACACCCCATAAACACAGAGATAAACAGGTAGAGGGAGAGATGGAGGCCAGGATAATTTGCTTCGAAGTGCCTTTTCACTAGTATAAATAAAGCAAGAAAATAAAGTTGTTGGAGGCCCTTGTAATACTAATGCAAGGAGGAAATTAAGTGCTAATTACAGCATTAAGGATAAATGAAAGGACGTGTGTGGAGGGGGCAGGGGCGGGAGAGGTAAGAGAAAAGGTAGCCGCAACCATCGTTCTGGGCTCCACCCCGAGGTCATCTGCAGCCAGTTCCCAACCACCTCCACTTCCTGTGTCTCTGCCAAAAGGCAGTCTCTAGTGGAGGGGGAGGTGGGGGCACCAGGTTGGGCTGGGAAGTCGGGGCAGGCTGGGTGTCTGTGCTCCAGGAGTCCAGGAGGGACCTTCAACCAATGAGGAATGGGAGTTGAAGGGCAAATACCCGAGCTTCCTGGTCTCTCAGTGGAAGGCTGACTTCTATGTAGTCCCCCAGCCCCCACCCCCACCCCCGGGCCACATTGCATCCCAGTGACCCACGGGACAGTCCACCCATTAACAGCCCTTAATTGGCTTTCCCCACTTCCCTTTCTCACTTTCTCACCCCGTCACTGTGCTTCCTGTGATCACCTCCTGGCTAACAACTTGCAAACAACTTGCACCTACATCCTTGTCTCAGGGCCCATCTGCTTTGAGGGCAACTCAAATTAAGACAGGCAGTTTTGCACCAGCTGACCAGTGAACCGGTCAGAAGTACAACCCGACGCCTGCAGACAGCGTCCGCAATAGCACGGGGCCCGCTCTCAGAAGGACCCCATGCTTGGTTTAAGCCGTCTTGAAATTCTTAATAATCTTTGAACCTGCGTTTCATAAGTGCCATTTGATGGGACAATGGAGCGCGTGCGCATAAGCAGCACCTCTAACACTGGGTAGCAGCAGCTCTGACTCTGCAGACGGCACAGCCCAAGTGATTCCCTGGTGACCCCCGGCACTAATGCACACGTCCGGGCAGTCCGGGTCACCGCAGAGCCCTGAGGCCCAGATTTGGTGGTGCTGATGGTGGTGGCAGCAGCGGAAGTAACAGCTGTGGCAGAGGAGAGAGGAGGGGCTTGTGTGGGGTTAGCCCTGGGACCTGCGGTGGGAGGCCAGCTTGCCCATCGCTACCTGGACCCCATTCCTGCAGCATCTGCACGGACATTAACTCTCCAGCCTGAGGGCCTGGACAGGAACTGCCCGAGTTCAGACAGTACACTTGGTTAGTAAATTATTAAAAAATAAAAGCGTGCGCATGAATGTGGCAATGAAGCGTATCAGGGGGTTGTTGGAGGTTTTCAAAGAGTTTAGAAACTCGAGTTTTGAAAACCACCGCAACATTGCATGACAAATATCCACAGGCTCAGAAATAGAAAATTAAATGTAAAGATCGTCAAATTCAACAGAGAAGGACACAATTTTCATAGGAAAGTTCAGATGAACCAATTATTAACAAAAAGGGCGATTTTTAAATTAAGTTTTCCTTGTAACTGAAGATACAATAATAGAATGCATAAACAGGCATTTGTGAATTAGCTATAAATCAGGAGGCCACTTCCAGTTTCTTCTGTGACCTCCACAAGTGATAGGAAATGTCGGGCAAAAATCTTAAAATGCCTTTGTACAAATTTACATTTAAAATTAAGTTCAGAATGGCCTGAAACTAATTTGTATAGAGTTAAATTTTTTGGAAAAATAAAGTTCCATCAGAATCAGCAGCTCTAGATGTACTGAAATTTTTTGAATTTCAAAACATATTTTGAAATAATTGATTAGATGTGTATCCCAATGTTGTCACAGCCTACGAAAATATCCTTAGCAGATCTAGTAACAGTTGCATCAGCAGAAAGAGCCTTTTCAAAATTAAAAATTACCAAAGTTACCTGCAATCTCCCGTTTGCCAAGAGTGACTGATGTTGCTTTCAATTTGAATTGATTGAAAGTGCAGGTGCTAAAAGTATACGTTTTGATGACCTCAGAAATGAATTTGCAGAAAAGTGAGCCAGAAAAATATGATCAGTCAAGATCACATTCATAAAGCATTATTTATTGTACTACATAATATTATGACACCAAAAATGTTATTGTTTGTAGTTTGTAAGTTTACATTGTGTATTCATGTATCACTGTTACTCCTATTGTGTTTTACAAGTAATAAGACATTTTTAAAGGAAGAAGCTTTATATGTGTGTAACTTTAACAGTACATTTTCCCTGCTTCTGGAACAAGGGCACTGCACTTTGATTTTGAATGGAGTCCCACGAGTTTTGTAGGCAACCCTGCCTGCTGACTTTGCTTACCAAGTTTCCCAGGACAGATAAGTTAGGCCCCGTGGCCTCCAGGCCTGACACTGACTTTCACTCTTCTTTTTTTTTTCCTGTTCTGAAATTAAAAAAAAAAAAAAAACTTTTTAATTGAGGTATAGTTCATGCACAATATTATGTAAGTTACAGGTGTACACTATTATGTAAGTTACAGGTGTACAATATAGTGATTTAGAATTTTTAAAGGTTATACTCCAATTATAGTTGTTAAAAATATTGGCTATATTCCCTGTGTTGTACAATGTATCTTTGTAGCTTATTTTAAACCTATTAGTTTGTACCTCTTAATTCCCTACCCCTCCATTTCCTCTCCCCCCTTCCCTCTCCCCACTGGTAACCACTAGTTTGTTCTCTATATCTGTGAGTCTGCTTCTGTTTTATTATTTTCACTAGTTTGCTGTATTTTTTAGATTCCACATGTAAGTGATACACAGTATTTGTCTTTCTCTGGATGACTTACTTCACTTAGTATGATCATCTCTAGGTCCATCCATGCTGCTGCAAACAGCAAATTTCATTCTTTTTTACG
Source organism: Camelus bactrianus (assembly GCF_048773025.1). Classification (NCBI taxonomy): domain Eukaryota; kingdom Metazoa; phylum Chordata; class Mammalia; order Artiodactyla; family Camelidae; genus Camelus; species Camelus bactrianus. The sequence goes on from NC_133575.1 coordinate 31,756,342, forward strand.
GCTGAGTAGTATTCTGTTGCATATATGTACATCACATCTTCCTTCTCCATTCAGCTGTTTGATGGACACTTAGGTTGTTTCTGTATCTTGGCAACTGGAAATAATGCTGCTATGATCATTGGGGTGCATGTATCTTTTCGAAGTAGTGTTTTGGTATTTTTCAGATACATACCCAGGGGTGGAATTGCTGGCTTATATGGTAGTTCTGTTTTTAGTTTTTTGAGAAACCTCCATACTGTTTTCTAGCCAGTAGCTAGAGCAACCTTAGTGAGAGAGAGCCCATGTGATGAGGCCAAAAGTACTCTCCGTCCCTGCTGCCGTAACTACTTCATTCACATGCCTGTTACATCATCATGCCTGCATTGGGCTGGCCAGTGACATAGGATGGCTGATGTCAGCTGGCGGAGGCATTTTGTCTACCTGGTTGTGTAGTGGCTCTTCTGCAGTCAGTGCTCTCTGGTGCATATTCACATGTGATCAAAGATCTTCGTATTTTGTGCATACCCCCATAGGGCCCTCCCTCTGCATGCCTCTTCCCCAGATTTGTTTGTCCCTGATCTTCTAATCTGTCTCCTTTCTGGACTCTGAGCAGCCAGCCTGGCCATTTGCTGCTGCCTCTGAGTCTATATATTTTCTTACCTCAGGCTACTTCTCTTTCTGCACATGGTAAATCATCAGGCACATTAGCTAGATCTCTGCCCATTGAGAGGATGTCGCCTCACTTCTGTCTTCAGGGCCATCACCTCTGACTGAGTCTACAAAGGGGCAGCAACCATCTGTGGCTTATACTATCGAACCCAGTAGATCCATCCTGGACTCAAGCTCAGCCTTTCCCCTGATCCATCAGCTGGGCATTAGGGACCTGCCACATGTGGCCCTTTGAGGTCAGCTGGAGGAAGGATGCTGGAGCAACAGTGATGGATGGCATGGCATCTAGCTCACCTGTTCGTGCATTTTGTGCTCTCTGCTCCTACTTGCCTCCAACCCAGGAGTACCGTTCTCAGCACACAGTGGATTGTGCTCAACCTTGGGGTTTGGTAGATCTTACAGTCCCAGCTCATAATGGGTGGTTGTAGTCACAGGGTCCCTTGATATCCCATGGTCAGATGCTCCATCTCCGTCAAGGCCCAGTAGCAGGCAGGGAGCTGCTTTCTGAATAGTGTGGCATGGCCTTGCTCCAGAAGCAAGATCTAGGCACCTGCAATGTGACTCTTCTGTCGGAGCTGGCCATAAACCCTATCCAGCATCTTTTCCCACTATGCTTATCTCATGTATCAGGCCGCAGAGTCCAAGCTACAGGGATGCTGGCACCTCAGCCTGAACTGGCTGCAGAATTCCTTCCTGCTCTGGGTCCCACTCAAAGCTGGCAGCCTTCTGGATCACTCACTTAATGGATATCCCCTGGGGAGACTTACCAAACATGGCACTCCTTTCTTAGTGGTGGGACGTGGCGAATGTGGCAAGTTGTTTTTTACTTCCTAGGGGATGTCCCAGCTCACTGGGTCCCTCAAACCTTCACCAGTGATGGTGGGGCCCTAATTTTCAGAGAGTGTATCTCCCACCGTCTGGAGCTCATGTGTCTTATCAAGACCTCCGACCTACCACTTCTTGCCCATCTGGTAAGATGAACGTGATGTTAGCAACATGGTACATCCGTGCCGTGTTTTGCAGGATGTCCAGATGGTCCAGAGCCCTTGAGGTTATGAGAGAGGGTGGGAAAGTTAACACAGCTCTGAAGCAAGACCATCCATGTCTACTGTTGTCCATACCACACAAATATAAGCCATTACAGGTGGAAAAAAATATATTTGGCAGATCCATGGCAGATCACATATGTGCGCTGGAAATAAAGATACCACATTGGGCAATGCAGCTTCTACTGGGGCTGTTGCTTGATTAAGTGATCGACTCTCGTTCAACATGATCCACCCAGTTCTTTGAGGGGCTGGACTAGTGAATTAAATGGGGATATTTGGGGACCACCAACCCTGTATTCTTTAAATCATTGAGGGTGGCCCTAATCTACCCAGCATGTGCTACTGCTTATGATTGACTGTCTTGGCTTGGTATGTGAAGGGGGCATTTCAGAGGCTTCCTCCTTGCCTTCCCCACTGTGATCACCCTTACTCCATAGGCCAAGGAACCAGATGGATGGGGGTTCTGTTAACCACTGAGTATATCCATTCCAATTAGGTACTTGGCGACTGGAGAAATGACCACTGGCTAGGTTCACAGACCCAATGGAGCTACCATCAGTCAGACCTGGGCCAGAACTCCATTTATTACCTGGCCCCCTTGTTCTTCTCATTCTAACGGGGCCCATGGTGGTGTTTTGTGTCCCTGGTATCACTGTTTGTACCAAAAAAATCCCTGAAAAGTCTGCATAGTCTCATTTTTCTAAGGCTCTGTTACCCAGCACTCTTCAGAAAAGGAAGGAGCCTCAACCAGTGAGAGGTGGGAGTTGATGGATAAGTCCCTAAGCTTTTTTGCTCATCAGAGACGACAGTTCTGCTCTATACCATCTTCCAAAGAGTCCCCAGTGCGATTGTGCCCCACTTGGCCACAGAGGTTACCCACTGTTCAGTTCACCCTCGATCGGCCTTCCTCCCTGCCCCGCCTCCCCTCTCGGGCCATCAGTGTGCTTCTTGGGACATTGTCCCAAGTGAACTACTTGCATGCACATCTGCGTCTCAGGGTCTGCTTCTCGGAGACCCACACGAAGACGACATTGCCGAAATGAAGCGACCTGAGCGGTCACCCGTCTCCTCCTGACTGTTAAGTGCTTCCAGTCTGCTTGCCCAGCTCTGCAGGAAAGGGTCCATCAGCCTCCATGGTAACCCGGTCTGATGTGCAGTTCCCATTGTCAGGCCCTGGCTTTTTATTCTCGACCCTTAGTCCCTCCCACTGGAATTTCAAACCACTTCATCATCTTAGGATTTTTTGTTTTTCTTTTTCTGAGAGGTGGAGAACAGCTGACCGCCAACACTGGTGTAAGAGCCGCTTGTATACTTGAGCGTGGGGAATCATCTTCACTTCTCTGGGCTGAATCATCCCAGTTCTTTTCGAGAGTGCCCATCAGTCCCATTTTCCAGGCTTTCCATCATCTTCGCAGCAGTGAGCTGTCACCCCCAGCTGCTCACTGTAGACCAGCCTGCAGGCTTCCGGAGACCACCAGATGCGTGTTTTAACCTGAAGAAGTTCACCCGGGGTGGGGGAGGTACCCCAGCTGCTGTAAATCACCTCCTCCCCAAAGCCAGAGAGCAGGCCGCAGCTTGCTGTGGAAGGCCATAAAACTTCTCTTCTTTAAAGAGCCCCTTTGTTGGGCATGTTCATTGTAGCAGGCGTGCAAGTCCACCAAGGGCCCATAAAACTTCGCCAGGCTTTGTACAGGTGACCCCACGTGCCTGCGCCTTAGCAGTCTCCCCCTTAAGCCCACAATGCAACTGCGGCTGGCTTCGCCCAGCAACAGACTGGACTCAATTTGCCTTGTGATTTGTTTGTTAGCTTTACAAATGGCTTTTGAGGCCAGACCACCCCTCCAACCCCTGATGACTTAGGTGGAAGCTCCAGGACGTCCCCAGAAACTGGAGTTGGGGGGGGCGGGCTCTCGAGTCTCCATGGAGATTTCAAAACAATTAACCTCAGGGAGGAAGCGTGGCTGCCCTTCAAGGATGAGCCAGCTTTCAGATGCAGATTGGCTCTCCTGTGGGCAAAGGTATTTCGCCTCTTGCCCGCACCTGCGTGGTCCAAAGCCTGCGCCCTGAGAAGCCGCAAGGCCCTCACCTGCTCCCTGATGACTCCACTCCAGCCACCCGCCCAGCGTTGGCAAGCCAAGTCCAAGCAAAGCCAAATCGCAGGAGAAGGACACTGACCTCATACATAGCTTAGTGGTTAAGAGCACAGGCTTCAGACAGCCGAAGTGTCCATCCGCAGTAGAATGGATATTCATACAGTGGGATATAAAAGGACCAAGCAGGAGAGTAGTTCTTAAAAGTCCTCATAATAAGAAAAAAAAAAAAAAGTGTAACCCTGCGCGGTGACGGATGTTAACTAGACTTATTATGGCGATCATTTTGTGACTATATATACATTGTGGCCGTATACACAAGTATCAAATCGTTATGTTCTACACCTGAAACTAGCATAGTGTTCTATGTCAATTACACCTCCATTTAAAAAAAATCATGATATGTGTTTTTTAAAAAGAATAAAGCATGGATACACACAACTACATGGGTGAATCACAGACGTTCTGCCGCGTGAAAGAAGCCAAACATATAACAGTAAATACTACACGCTTCTATTTACATGAAGCTTAAAAAGGGGGCAACATTTAATCTGCGGTAGTAAAAGTGACACTAGCAGTTACCTCTGGGAGGCAAAAGGAGGTGGTATTAACTGGAAAGGGACACAGGAGAACTCTTTAGGGGGTGATAGAAGTCTTCCAGATCTTGATCCGAGTGCTGGTCACATAGGTATCTACACATATAAAGAGGAATTGAGTGCTTAAAATCTGTGCTCTTTCCTGGATGTAAAGTTTACATTAGTATAATATTGGGGGGGGAATGCTCTGACTTCTGACCGACAGAACTATGAGCTAATAAATGGCTGCTGTTTTAAGCTGATAAATTTGTGGCCATCTGTTACAGAGCCATAGAAAACCCACACACCTCTAACACTGGCTCTACCTCCAGTTTCCTGTGTGACCAACGGTATGTCACTTACCCTCTCTGAGCTTCAGCTGCCACAGTTAATGAAAGCAATAACTCCTCTCCTGCCTGCAGGATTCATGGGAAAAAAATCAAATTACTTAATGTACGGGAAAGCACTTGCAAAGTTATAAAGTGGCTTATAAACAGAAAGTTTATTATTGTCATGTTAAAAATAAACCCCCAACTTTGACCACAGGAAATGATTTAGAATCAACCAACTCAGGGCTGATAAGCTCCTGTTTTGTTACAGCCATGGCAGCTGGATGTGGGTGTGTTCCGCTTTGGATCTGGTGAGCTTGGGGGAGAAATGTTGTCAGATTCACTCCTTCTGAACACTGCCACCTGCATGCCATTTTGTCTCTGCCCAGATTTGCTATAGGCAGATGCCTTCACATTTATTTACTATTTTTTTTAACCTTCCAAAAGTAAATTACATAGGAATTTTCTTTTTCACTCGCTAGAAACTTCTACGCCCTCTGGAACCCTGCAGCTCTCCCTCTGATAGGAAAATACTGCCCTGTCAGATGACTCTGAACTAGAACCAAATCTTGTGGTTGTCGCCCTCTTAAAATATTATTATCACTGTATCTTTGTTTCACGAGTTAAAATCTTTAATGGATTAAAATATCTTTCACTTACGATGATCAAATTAGAGCATCATACTTAATCCATGAATCCATTCTTTTTTCTTTAAATTTTTTTCCTTTCTCCTCCTGCCCACACATGTCCCCCTCCGCCCCCATCCCCATGCTCCCAATAGAGTTATAGTGTACTTTTGATCAGATCACTATTCAGTGTTTATCTTATTAAATGTTTAAATGTTTTGTAAATATTTTGCACAGCTAATCCATGTAGTGAATGATGGTTATTACTTTTTTTCCCCTTGCACAATCCTTCCCCTGGAGTTAATAGTCATCTGGCTTTTGGGGTTCTTGGTTTTCTATGTATTTATCAGTAATGCAACTGTAAACTTTGCCAGATGTCTGAAACTACTCTGAAGACATTCAGACACGTCAAATATTTGATCAAGTTCATCTTGTGGAAAATCTCTCTCCTGGAGCCTTCTGATCTGCCCTGATCTGGACGTATTATATACTGAGCGCGTGTTCCGTGCCATGTGCTATGATATGTGAAGCTCACAACAATCTTAGGGGGTTCATATTTGTACACCCAGGACACTAACTCTTAAAGAGGTTAAATAACCCCATCAAAAGATGGCTAATCAGTGGAAGAACCAGGGCTTTGGCCCATGATGGTTTAACTCCAAAGCTCTGGGTTGGTTGATTCCAAATCATTTCCTGTGGTCAAAGTTGGGGGTTTATTTTTAACGTGACAATAATAAGCTTTCCATTTATAGGCCGCTTTATAACTTTGCAAGTGCTTTCATGTACATGAAGTAATTCGATTTTCCCGTGAATCCTGCAGGCAAGAGATGAGTTACTGTTTTCATTCATTGTGACAGCTGAAGTTCAGAGAGGGTAAGTGATATACCGTTGGTCACACAGGAAACTGGAGGCAGAACGAATGTTTTAGAACCACCAATGTGTGGGGGTTTTCTATGGCTCTGTAACAGATGGCCACAAATTTATCAGTTTGAAACAACAGGCATTTATTAGCTCATAGTTCTGTAGGTCAGAAGTGGGGGCCCAACGTGTCTGGATTCGCAGCTCACAAGGCTAAAATCAGGCTGTCGGCGGCCAGAGCTGTGATCTCGCCTAGAGCTCAGGGTTCCCTTTCAGGCTCATTCAAGTTGCTGGCAGTATTCATTCCTTGCAGTCGTACGACTGAGGTGCCTATTTTCTTGCTGGCTGTTGACCAGAGGTCACTCTCAGCTCCTGGAGACCACTTTCAGATTCTTGCCACATGGCCCCAACCCCCTTCAAAGCCAGGAATGGAGAATCTCCCTGACACCAAGTGTCTTTCAGATGTTGGACCCTTCTCAGTAGAAGCCCTGTCCCTTTTTAAGGACTCGTCTGATTAGGTCAGACTCACCCAGGATAATCTCTCACCACCTCCCACCTTATTAAATTGAAGTATAGTTGATTTACAATATTATGTTAACTTCAGGTGTACAGCATAGTGATTCAGATTTTTTACTTTTTTTGCAGATTGTATTCCATTATAGGTTATTACAAGATATTGGGTATAATTCCCTGTGTTATACAGTAAATCCTTGTTGCTTATCTATTTTATGTATACTAGTTTGTATCTGTTAATCCCATACTCCTAATTTGTCCCTCCCTACCTCCTTCTCCCCTTTGGTAACCACATGTTTGTTTTCTGTGTCTGTGAGTCTGATTCTGCTTTGTATATAGATTCACTTGTATTATTTTTTAGAGTCCACATATAAGTAATACCATATAGTATTTGTCTTTCTCTGTCTGACTTATTTCAATGAACATAATGGTCTCTACATCCACCCACATTGCTGCAAATGGCAATGTTCTTTTTTATGGCTGAGTAATATTCCATTGTATATTTATATCATTTTTCCTTTTTTTTTTTGCAAAGACTACAAAGATTTAATGTAAAATCACAGTGTCTTAGCCAGGATGCCCACCTGGAGGGGCATTCCCCAAACCCAGAGTTCCTCAAGGGGCCCCTCCAGGCTCAGTAGGGAGGGGTGGGCAGGGCTGACACTGGGCCCCTCTGCTTCCCTCTGGAGGGTGAGGACCAGCTCTCATGTGTTCACTGGGGCAGGCTCTGCTGCTACCGCCGCTGCCGGCTCCTTCTGTGCCAGCTCCAGCTCGTCCTCCTCGTCCTGGGGAGGGTAGACCAGAACCTTGTCTAAGATGCCAAACTCCTGAGTCTCCATGGGGCTCATGTAATGGTCCCTCTCCATGGCAGACTCGATCACCTGCAGGCTCTGTTTGGTGTGCTTGGCGTGGATGCTGTACAGCTGCTTCTTGAGTTTCATGATCTCCTCCGCCAGGATGGTGATGTCTGTGACTTGGCCCCGGGTGCCCCCGCAGGGCTGGTGGTTCATGATGTGGGAGTTGGACCCGTCTGCTCTACTGCCATGGGAATGAGCCCGAGAGCCCAGGCCATTGTCACGTGCAGGCTCTACTGCAGGGCCAGGTGGTTGTCCCACGTCTGCTGCTGGGGAAATCTGGCCGCGAGGCGAGGCCCCAGCGTGGGGCACCAGCCTGCTGCCATCTGGCCCCCACCACCAGTATTTGGGGCCACATCACACCGCACATCAGCCCTGGCTTCTGAATGGTGGCGGGACTACGACTCTCTGCATGCTTTGCGCCCATGGCACTTGCTCACATGACCCTATACTGCTTTTTCTTAAACTAGTCTGTTGATGGGCACTTGGGTTGTTTGCATGTCTTGGTGATTGTAAACAGTGCTGCTATGAACAATGGAGTGCATGTATCTTTTCAAATTAGAGTTTTTGTCTTTTCCAAATATATACCCAAGAGTGGGATTGCTGGATCATGTGGTAACTCTATTTTTAATTTTTTAAAGTAACCTCCATACTGTTTTCCATGGTGGCTGCACCAATCTACATTCCCACCAACAGTGTAGGAGTGTTCCCTTTTCTCTACACCCTCTCCAGCATTTATTTGTAGACTTTTTGATGATGGCCATTCTGACCCCTGTAAGGTGATACCTCATTGCGGTTTTGATTTGCAGTTCTCTAATAATTAGCAATGTTGAGAATCTTTCCATGTGCCTGTTGGCAAACTGTAGGTCATTATTGGAGGAATGTCTATTTAGGACTTCTGCCCCTTTTTTGATTGGGTAGTTTGTTTTTCAATATTGGGTTCCATGAGATGTTTGTGTATTTTGGATACTAACTCCTTGTCAGTTGCATCATTTGCAAATATTGTCTCCCATTCTGTAGGTTTTCTTTTCATTTTGTTGATGGTTTTCAGCTTGCTATGCAAAAGCTTTTAAGTTTGATTAGGTCCTATTTGTTTATTTTTGCTTTTATTTCTTTTGCCTTGGGAGACTGATCTAAGAAAATATTGCTATGATTTATGTCAGAGAATGCTTTGCTTGGTTCTCTTCTAGTTGTCTTATGGTGTCATGTCTTATATTTACGTCTTTAAACCATTTCGAGTTTATTTTTGTATATGCTATGAGGGAGTGTTCTGACTTCATTGATTTACACGTGGCTGTCCAGCTTTCCCAACACCACTTGCTGAAGAGACTCTCTCTTCTCCATTATATATTCTTATCTCCTTTGTTGAAGATTAATTGACTATAGGTGTGTGTATTTCTTTCTGGGCTCTCTATTCTGTTTCATTGATCTATATTTCTGTTCTTTTGCCAATACCATACTGTTTTGATTATTGTAGCTTTGTACAGTATTACTGTATCGTCTCAAGTGTGGGAGGGTTATGCCTCTAGCTTTGTTCTTTTTTTCTCAGGATTCTTTTGACAATTCTGGGTCTTTGTGGTTCCATATAAATTTTAGGATTGTTTATTCTAGTTCTGTGAAAAATGTCATGGGTATTTTGATAGAGATTGCATTAAATCTGTATATTGCTTTGGGTAGTATGACCATTTTGACAATATTAATTCTTCCAATCCAAGAACATGGATTATCTTTCCATTTCTTTGAATTGCCTTCAGTTTCCTTTATCAGTGTTTTATAGTTTTCAGCATATAGATCTTTTACCTCCTTAGTTAAGTTTATTCCTAGGTATTTTATTTTTTTGACATAATTTTAAACAGGGCTATTTTTTAACTTTCTCTTTATGATATTTCATTATTAGTGTAAAGAAATGCAATAGATTTATGTATATTAATCTTGTGTCCTGTTACCTTGCTGAATTCGTGTATTAGTTCTAATAGTTTTTGTGTGATGAATTTAGGGTTCTCTATATAGAGTATCATGTCATCTGCAGATAGTGAGAGTTTTACCTCTTCCCTTCCAGTTTGGATATCTTTTATTTCTTTTTATTGTCTGATTGCTGTGGCAAAGACTTCCAATACTATGTTGAATAGAAGCAGTGAGAGTGGGCATCCTTGTCTTGTTCCTGAACTTAGCAGGAAGGTTTCAGCTTTTCACTGTTGAGTATTATGTTGACTGTGGATTTGTTGTAAATGGCTTTATTATGTTAAGATATGTTCCCTCTATACCCACTTTGGTGAGAGTTTTTATTGTGAATGGATGTTGAATTTTGTCAGATGCTTTTTCTGTGTCTATTGAGATGATCACATGGTTTTTGTCTTTCCTTTTATTAATGTGGTGTATCATATTGATTGATTTGTGTATGTTGACCCATCCTTGTGACTCTGGAATGAATCCAGCTTGATCATGGTGTATGATTCTTTTTATATATTATTGGATTTGGTTTGCTAATATTTTGTTGAGGATTTTTGCATCTATATTCATCAAAGATATTGGCCTGTAATTTTCTTTTTTTGTGGTCTTTGGTTTTGGCACCAGGGTGATGGTGGCCTCATAGAATCAACTGGGGAGTGCTCTTGCTGCTTCGATTTTTTTGAATAGTTTGAGAAGGATGGGTGTAAGTTCTTTGTATGTTTAGCAGAATTCTTCAGTGAAGCTGTCTGTTCTTGGACTTTTGTTTGCAGGGATTTTTTATTATTGTTATTATTACAGCTTCTATTTCACTTCTAGTGATTGGTCTCTTCCAATTATCTGTTCCCCCCTGACTCAGTTTTGGCAGGCTGTATGTTTCTAGAAACTTGTCCATTTCTTCTAGATTGTCCAATTTGTTGGCATATAACTGTTCATAGTATTCTCATGATATTTTTTTTATTTCTGTGGTATTGGATATTTTTTTCTTCTCTTTTATTCCTTATTTCACTTATTCGAGTCCTCTCTCTTTTCTTCATGAGCCTAGCTAGAAGTGTGTTGATTTTGTTTATCTTTTCAAAAAACCAGCTCTTGGTTTTATTGACCTTTTCTACTGTTTTTTAAATCTCTATTTTTATTCACTTCCTCTGATATTAATTATTTCCTCCCTTCTGCTGACTTGGGGTTTTGTTTGTTCTTCTTTTCCTAATTCTTTTAGGTGATAGGTTGGTTGGTTTATTTGCAATTTTTCTTGTTTCTTAAGGAAGGCCCATATTGCTATGAACTTCCCTCTTAGAACTGCTTTTGCTGCATCCCATAGATTTTGTAAAGTTGTGTTTTCATTTTTGCTTATCTTGATGTATTTTCCAACTTCTTTGATTTCATCATTGACTCGTTGGTTTTTTTAGTAGCATGTCGTTTAGTCTCCACATGTTTGTTCTTTCCTCTTTTTTTCTTTCCGTAGTTGATTTCTGGTTTCATACTGTTGTGGTCAGAAAAGATGCTTGAAATAATTTCTATTCTCTTAGATTTGTTGGGGCTTGTTGTGTGACATAGGATGTGGTCTGTCCTAGAGAATGTTTCATATGTGCTTGAAAACAATGTGTATTCTGGTTGTTGTTGGTACTGGGTTTTTTTTGTCGGGGGGAATGGTATGTAGTGTCCTGTAGATATCAAGTCCAAGTGGTCTATTGTGTCATTTAGGAACTCCGTTACCTTACTGCTTTTCTTTCTGGATGATCTGTCCATTTATGTCAGTGGGGTGTTAAAAATCTCCTACTATTACTGTGTTATTGTCAGTTTCTCTCTTTACATTTGTTAGTATTTGCTATATATATTTAGGTTCCCTATATCAGATACATATATGTTAATGAGTGTCATATCCTCTTCTTGTATTGATCCCTTTATCATTATATGATGCCCTTCTTTGTCTTTATTTCCTTTTTAAAAAAATCTTGTCTGATATGAGTATTACTACCCCCCCCTTTCTTGTCATTTCTATTTCCATGAAATATCTTTTTCCATTCCTTCACCTTCAGTCTGTGTGTGTTTCTTTCACCCCGAAGTGAGTCTCTTACAGGCAGCCATGTGGAGGGTTCTTGTTTTTTTTATCCAATCTGCCACTCTGTGTCTTTTGATCAGAGCATTTAGTCCACTGACATTTGAAGTAATTATTGATAGGTATATACTTATTGCCATTTTAATCCCTGTTTTCCAGTTGTTTTTATAGTTCTCTGTTCATTTCTTCTTTTTGTCTTTCCTTTTGTGGTTTGATGATTTTCTTTTGTGGTATGCTTGAGTTTGTTTCTTTTTGGGTTTTGTGCATCTGTTGTAAGTTTCTGATTTGTAGTTACCATGGAGTTCAAGTATATTGACCCATAACTATATCTACTTGCTTTAAAATGATAGACATTCTAAGTGATCTACATTTTTATACTCCCCTTCCCCACATTTTGTGATTTTTGATGACCTATTTTACATCTTCCTGCTTATCCTTTTACTGTTTATTGTAGTTATAATCACTTTTGTAATTTGTAATTGTTTTTTCAATCTATGTACTGGCTTATTTAAGTGATCATCAATCTTTACTATATATTTGCCTTTCCTATTGTGATCTTTCCCTTTTCTATAGCTCCTGCTTCTTTTCTATTTAGAGAAGACCCTTCAATATTTCTTTTAGGGTAGGTTTAGTATTGCTAAGTTCTTTTAGTTTATGCTTGTCTGAGAAATTCTTTCTCTCTCTTTCTATTCTGAATGATAATTGTGCTGGGTAGCGTATCCTACATTGCAGATTTCTCCCTTTCAGGACTTTGAATATATCATGCCACTCCTTTTCCAGCCTAAAGTTTCTGCAGAGAAATCAGCTGATAGCCTTATGGGGGTTCCCTTGTAACTGACTCTTTGTTTTTCTCTTGCTGATTTTAGAATCCTCTCTTTATCTTTAACTTTTGCCATTTTAATTATGATATTGGTGTGGGTTTGTTTGGGTTCACATCTTGTTTGGAACCCTCTGTGCTTACTATTCCTGGATATCTGTTTCCTTACCTAGGTTTGAGAAGTTTTCAGCCATAATTTCTTCAAGGACATTTTTAATACTCTTCTCTCTCTCTTCTTCTGGAACCTCTATTATGCATAGGTTAGCACATTTTATATTACCCCATAGATCTCATATGTTGCTTTTTTTTTTTTTTCATTTATCTTTGTCTGCTGTTCTGATTGGGCGATTTTCACTATTCTGTCTTCCAGATCACTTATTCATTCTTCTGTGTCATTTAGCCTGCTATTCATTGCCTCTAGATTGCTTGTTATCTCAGCAATTGAATTATCTATTTTTGATTGGTTCATCTTTATAGTTTCTAATTCCTTGTTACAGTAATCTGCATTTCTGTCTATAATCTTTCTTAATTCAGTTAGCACTTTTATTACCACCTTTTTGAACTCAGGGTCTGGTAGACTGGTGAGCTCTGTTTCATTATTTGTTCTTTCAGGGGATTTCTCCTGCTCTCTTAATTATTACTAGTTTCTCTGCCTTTTCATTTTACTTAGCTTTCTCTGTCTCTGTGAGCTTAGGGGAAACAGTTACCTTCTGTGGTCTTGAAGGGGTGTTTTTATGAGGGAGCATCCTTGTGTAGACTGTGTGTGTCCAGTGCCTTTGGTGTCAGGGCTGGTTTTAATACTGATGCCTAGCCATGTCTTTCCTCAGGATGTGCTGGCTGGTATCCCCTTAATAGGGGGTGTGGTTGCTGTTGGGGGATATAAAGCCTGTGCAGGGTGTGAGGCGGGACTTCTCTGCTCTGTGGCTCTCATTGTCCTGTCAGGGCTGTCAGGGATGGGGTCTGCTCCCCAGCTGTTAAAGTAGAATTGCTGGCGGTTGGGCTTGATAAGGCTCCATTGCCCTTGAATGTTTGCCCGGCCTCAAAAGAGGTAATTGCTGAAGCAAGTGATGCTCGTGTGCTCACAGAAGAACCACGCGCCATCTATGTAGGCATCCACAGCTCCACTCAGAAGCGGCCCAAGGTCACGTCCCTTCCTCTGCTGTGTTTGTCTGAGATCTAGTGGAAGCCTGTGGTGTGCAGCGGGCCAGGGCTGGAGGTGGGGCATTGTGGCTGCAGGAATTGAGGTGGCTGCACTGCTGCCTGCGATCTGGGCTGCCTCTGTGGCAGTCTTCTCCCAGGACCTGTCTGTCCCAGGTCCAGCGTTAAGCTGTGGTTTGGAGTAGGTGGAGCCGGGGTGCTCTTGCTGGGAGCTCCTGAGCACACTGACAAAGGCCATCGCTGTCCCACATGGACCGTACCCCAGGCCGGCTGTCTCTGCATAGCTAGATCGAGTCTATTTCCAGGGCCCAGCTGGCCCAGATTATCAAGCTGTGGTGTGGAGTGAGCGGGCTTGCCCCTTTGAATTGGGAAGTGTGGTGAGGCAGCAGCCACCAGTGCATGGCTGTCTCTGCCCTAATTGTTGGAAAGCTAGCATGCACACACTCCTTGTAAGTACAGTCTAGGCTTCTCCAGCCATTCCATTTGTCCCAGTGGTTCTCCCAGCAGCCAAGGCGGGGCTAGTCTCCTCTGTGCAGGACCCCAGGACAGGGATGCCCAGACTGCGGCTCAACCTGCTCACTCCCCAGGGCAAAGGTCTGCCCATGTGGACCTTATCTTCCTTTCAGATTCCTCCCAGGGATGCAGGTCCTGACCCAATGCCTTTTTCCATCCTACCTGGCTACATGGAGATCCTTCTCACAGCTTTGGTTGTATAAGAGTTCTGCCAGTTCCCAGTTAGTTTTCCATGAGAATTGTTCCACATATAGAGGTATTTTTGATGTGTTTGTGGAGGGAGGTGAGCTCCACATCCTCCTACTCCACCACTGAACCCCTTCCTAATCTCCCTTTCTTAAGGTCAACTGTGCAATATGGCACAACCTACTCATAAGAATGATATATCCGGGGGAGGGTACAACTCAGTGGTAGAGTGGATGTTTCACATGCCTGAGGGCCAGGGTTCAATCCCCAGTACCTCCATTTTTTTAAAAAAAGGATGATATATCAGCATATTCATAAGTCCCTCCCACACTTACGGAGAGGGGATTCTGCAGAGTTCTGGGGGCTATCTCAGAATTCTGCCCACCACACTAAGCATACCAGAAGTATCTTTTCCCCCACTTCGGTGAGGGTTTCCTTGACCACTCATTTCCAGAGTTCCATGACCATCCTGGGTATTGAAAAAGAAGATAGATCATTATAAAATCTGCTTAAAAGGACACCTCTGGGCTGAGGCATTATAGCCCTGCTATTGAGAGTGTGGAATGTGTTTGCTCATCATAGCAAAGCTTTGTGATATAATCTAGGGTCCTGTTTGTTCACTACAGATTTTGATAGCCTGAGTTTCTTAAAAGAATCATTCACCAGAAATAAACCAATCACAGAAATAGACATATTGTATGGTTCTACTTATTTGAGGTGTCTAGACTAGTCAGATTGATAGAAGCAGAAAGAATGGTGGTTGCCAGGGGCGGGGAGGGGAGGGGAGTTGCTGTTTGATAGGTATGGAGTCTCAGTTTTGCAAGATGAAAATGTTCGGGAGATCTGTTGCATAATAATGTGAATATACTTGACACTACTGAACTGTACACTTAAAAATGGTTAAGATAGTAAACTTTATGTTATGTGGGGTTTTTTTAACCAGAGTTACAAATAAAAATATATTTTAAAAAAGAATCACTCCCCAAAGCTTTTTGTGATCTGAAGTAGGAAACAGCCCTTCAAAGCAGCCTCAGAATCAGGAAAAGTTATTAGAATGTTGTAGTGGATGTGGAAGATTTGGTCTCCTGACATCCAGCCCGCCCTTTCTTCATGCCTTCCTGTACTGCAGAGCATGGAAAGCTAGGGTTCTGAGTATGAATTGGATTCTACCAATTTGATGGTCTTGTGGATGATCTGAAGGGTGGGAATGAGGCTGAGGCCACGTTCCATTGGCAAGTGTGGTCGGAGGGCCAGTGAGTTCCTGTGACAGTTTTCCAGTGCTCGACACTAGCTCCAAGAGTGTCATTTGGCAGTTGTGGCAACAGCCTATGAGTCTTCCTGATCCTTGAATCCCAGCTAAAGCATCACGCTCTTGAAGCCAACAGTTCCCATAAAGCCTTCTAATTCCCCGCCTTCACGGCTGAGGTCAAGGTAGAGTAGCTCCCCTGGCAGGCCAGTCGTATTGTGGCGTCATTCTGAGAGTCAGTCCTGGAAGGCGAGCCCAAAGCCTGGTTCTCCCATCCTTACAACAATTTTGCCAGTACTCAGTACCCTGAATTAAATCCCTTCCTGCTTGAAAGAGCTGGAGTGATTTCTTTTCCTGCAACTGAACCCTGAAAGTTTGCTGTACATGATGATCAGGCCAGTGGGTGTTTGGGAATTTGACCATGCCATCATGTGAAGCTTTGATGGCACCTGATGGAGGCCCCCTGTATATTGGCGATGATTCCCACCTATTCCAGTTTCACCCTAGCCTCTTATACTGGGCCTCAAACCCAGCTGGACCTCTGCTCCTGCTGGGCAATGCTCTATTTCTCTCCTTTCCCTTTTATAGCTACTGGAAAACTCTTTCCCTCTTCTCCAGCCCCCTACCTGATTGTAGCAGACCCTAAGGCTGTCCACCCAAGGCACACACCCCCTCCCCTTCCCTGCTAACTCAACCCAATTTTGTTTGGGCATTAGGTAAGGATCTCTTAATTTTAGGTAATATGTTTTATGATGGGTTTGTGACCCAGTCTTGGCTAATAAGGGGAAGTCTGGGAGGCTTCTGAAGAGAATGTTTCTTCCTGACAAGAGGCGAGAGTAGGGGAGTTTTCTCATTACCTGACTGTCCATGAGTTGCTCTCCTAAAACAGGCACTTGATGCCTGGAGCTATGGCAGCCATTTTGACACTACAAGGTAGCAAGGACAGGGAGAAAAAGTCAATCACTTAGGATGGCAGAGCAGAGGGGCTGACAGAACTGGCCCCTCCACACAATCAATGAACCATGGACAGACCTTGAAACCACCTACCTCCAGACTTCTTGCCAGCTAATCAGTAAAGGCCCTTAGGATTTAAGCAACTGTTAGTTGGATTTGGGGGTACTCAAAGCCAAAAAGCCTTCCTAACTGACACATCCAGCCCATTCCTGATAACTCTCAGCAGAAGCCCTTTCCTTTGACTTTGCAGAGAAAACAAAGTCCACTTCCTGCCCCCCACCCTCGTGACACACAAGATTTGTCCCTCCCCTCTTGTCTCATAGCTGGGGGTCTCTTATCTGATCTGAATTCATCTCTCCCATGTGCTCTGGACACCAGCTCTTCTGCAGGGACCTAGGCAGTCATCTTTCTCTCCTGCATCTTCTATCTCCTGCCCTCCCATGGCCCCTTTCCAACTGTGGTCTTGAGTAAGCACCCAAGACTGTGTGTCCTAGATTGGGTGGACATGTCTCGCCCTAATCACCAGGTAACTGCTTCTCAAGGGCCCCTTCCCAGTGCCCTGGGCGAGCCCCGGAGGTGGAAGAAGCAAGAGGTTAAGGGTGTGGAACTGTCCCCTGTCCCCAGAGGGAGCGGATGCCCAGGACTGGGTGTGTACCGTGGGTACTCATGCCAACGCCTGCTTTCTGCCACAAGGCTTCTTTTCCTTCTGCCTTTCCTCCTTATTTTTATTGAGAGCATATTTTCTTTATCTTTAAGGCTTTTATAGCTTTGTATCTGTGCCTCATTTTAGTATATTCTGTTGTTATGATTTATGCTGCTTTTACTGGCTCTTTACCCTCAGCACATAAACATGTTTAAATTTTCCACAGCTTAAAAAAATAAAATAAAAAACCCTTCCTTGACCCTGCGTTCTCATCCAGTTTCGGCATCCTCTCTCTCTTTCTCTCTAGCTCTCTCTTGCTCTCGCTCTCTCGCTCGCTCGCTCTCGCTCTCTCACTCCCCCTTCGCTTCCCCACGAGCTCTTTGGGAGTCATTTGCACTCACGGTGTTTCTTCACATCCCACTCAGTCCTTAACTCTCATCTCCAAGACCGGAAACAGCCCAGCCTTGCTTAGCACAATGGGGGTTTTATTGGCAGGATGCTGGGAATCTCGCACGGCTGTAGGAAGAAAGGAAGGAAAGGGATGCAGCTGGGCCACCAGATCCCCCGGGATTTTTTTTTTTTCCTGGGGCCCCCACGCTCTCTCTACTCCCAGCTTCTCTCTTTGGAATGATGTCATTCTTTCCTCCACTTTACAACCAACTGCTCTGGAGCCGTCTACCCCATGGCTCCCTTTAACTCCAGTTCGAAAGTCCCGGGGAAGGATTCTGATTGGTCCAGCCTGGGTCAGGTCTCTGCCTGGATCAGTCAGCCGCGGCCCCAGGAGGCAAAGTCCCAAAGCCGAGACTAAATCTCAGAGAGGGGAATCGCGAGCGTGCATCTCAGCTGGCTCCTCCCTGACCAACAGCGCTTGTTTGAAACTCCTCTCACGTACCTGTCTGTGCCCCACCCGCACGGCGCAGACCTTTCCTCTTCGTCCAACTGCTGGTACCCGCCGGCAGCCACGGAGCTCTGCTCTGCCCGTGTATGCAACCGGCCAGCAGTGCTGAGATGGCGGCACCTCCAGCTGACTCACCCCTGACCCTCGAACGGAGAACCAGCCCAGCTTTGTCAAGAGGGCAAGTGTGGCCACAGAGATGCATCCCCGGGTCTCCTTCAGGGAGGGACTTACGGCCCCAGTGTCAGCAGATAGCCTCCAACCGCTAAAACCCACCTTGTCCCAAGGCACTTCCTTCCCAGGGTAACCCGGGTCCATGACTGGTCATTTCATCCCCTGTGGGACAACTGTGACAGGCTGTACATGCTGCAGCATCTCCCAGGGGGTCGCCAGACCAGCTTGGCAGTCCGAGCTTTGCCCCCGTCCCAGTCTCATTTTCTCCCCCTCCTTCCCCAGATGGTGTCCCTAATAACTGCCTCGCATACTGGACTCTATTTCGGTTTCCATCTCCAGGGGACCTCACCTGTGACAAATACCCTTGAGCCGTGAGTCCCACACCATCTCCCAGAGTGCCCACCGTGGGAACCGGCTTGATAATGCTCTTTTTTAAATAATGCAACTCTTTTAATATGTATTTTTATTTGTGGGGGAGGTAATTCGGTTTATTTATTTATTTAGCGGAGGTACTGGGGATTGAACCCAGGACCTTGTGCATGCTAAGCAGGCACTCTACCACTGAGCTATACCCTCCCCCTGATAATGCTCTTTTTATTGGCTGCCTTCTCTCCCCGACCTCACTTCCCCACTGCCCACAGTCTCTGAATCTCCTAAAATCTACTTGCTTGCAAGTCCTTGTCTCAGGGACAACCCAAGGCTCAGACACTAGGATTACTGTGAATTTTTTTGTTAAATACAGAGTCCCAGCTTTTATCGATGTGTATCACTGTGACCATGAGCTCTTCCTGAAATGCTTTCCTCCCTCAACTTGCTAGGTTTCCTTCCCCCTTGCTGCCCGCTGCTTTGCCCCTCCCTCTTCCTCTGCCCACCCCAGGATGGCACCTTGGCTTCCTCCTACACCCAACACATCCCAAGGGAGCTTAGTCACTCCCCTGAAGTCATCTGTCACTACCCAGGGATGACCCACACTGTCTCTTGCCCAGATCTCTTTTGAGCTCTAAACTCAGATATCTAACTGCCTCCTGGCCATCTCTACATGGATGTCCCACTGATGCTTCAAATCAATATGGCGGAACTAAATTCATCACGTTTTTTTAAGCCGGCTTCTCGTCCTACATTCCCCTTTTCAGCAAATAACATCACTGTTGTCCTCAAAGCCAGCTAGCTGGGAGTCCCCCACCCTCCTACCCCTCTCCGCACTGCCCCGTTGGCACTTGTCCTGGCGCAAACCCACCTCCGCCCCCGATCAGTCTCCCCACTCGCAGGCTCTGCCCTCTACTAGCCATGTGACCTTGAATAACCCATTGAATCTCTCTTTGCCTTAGTTTCTACATCCGTAAAATGGGCTATTCATAATAGTACCTAGTCTGTTAGAGTTTCTGTGAGGTTTTAAAGATGTTGCATATATAAAATGCTTAGAAAAATATATGGCACATAGTAAAGTATTTTCAATGATTGTTAGCTTTGTGTTACTGTTTTTGTCGTCGTTTGTTTTTATCCTTAAGTTCCTCATCAGTTTTCGTCTTGTACTGTAGCCACTTATGTGCCATCTTTAAATGCCCTACTGGTTTGCAGGATTCTTGGGGGCAGTGCTGTATCTTATTCATCTATCTATCTGTCTATGGCCATGGTCTCCCTCCCCTCCAACTTCCTGTCAGCCACACTTCCCTTCAGATCTGGTAGCATTGGAGCAGCTAGGGGAATTTTTTTATATCCAGAGGAAGTTGAGTTGGGGATATATTTAATTGCGGTTTAGTGGGATGCTTTGTGTGTACAGTTGACCCTTGAACAACACAGGTTTGAACTGCAAGGATCCACTTACACGTGGATCTTTTTTTCAATATATATACATTCATATATATGTTTACTAGCCAAGGTTGGTTGAATCTGCAGATGTGGAATCTGTCCACGTATATGGAGGCTGAATATGGGACTTGAGCATACACGGATTTTAATATCTGCCATGGTCCTGGAACCAATCCCCGGAGAATACCAAGGAACGACTGTAGTTTTTAAATATTACTAGCATCCCAGTGTAAGAACAACTTCCAGAAACACTCGCACCGTTCCCTGAGTTGACCCTCCAGGTGATGTAATGTGAAGACTCCTCAGGCTCAGAGGTTGCATCTTAGTGTCAACATGTCCTGTGGTACCCAGAACCAGAAGCATACGGGTAGTAGAGGGGAGACAAGGTTTGAAAGGTATGGAGTTAGGAGCTACGCTGTGGAAAACTCTTCCAACCATCAGATGAAAATTTGTAAGGTTAAAGATAGTTTTTATTCATCCCTAGACAAAGGGAATTCTCTCCTGTCATGAATATATTCAGCAAGGCAATATATACAATTATGAATGCACCATAATTTTTTTTCCCTTTCTCATTGAATGTACGTGGAATAGAATTTATCAGAATTCTTGGAGGGCCCAAACAAGTACAACAAAAGGGGAGAAGGTCTGTATGTGAAGTCGCATGTTTTATCCACCCCAGTGAGTTGGACCACATCTTAGAGTATCTAATGCCTCTTGTTCTGACGAAGGCTGACAGTTCCAGGTGAAACAGCATGCAAAATTGCCACTGACACAGCAAAATATCCTAGAGAAAGATATTTATCAACGAGTCAATTTTTATGCCATAAGAAAAATTCGATTACATAATTATGTAGCCCAATACAATGTAATGGCAGTTTAAGAAGGCATTTAAATTGTTCTTGCATGCCTTCATTTCAGATTAACTTTCTATATTTTTTCAGAATTATTGATCAAACCAAACATCAATCAACAAATATGCAGCCCCATATTGTCAGATAAAAAGCACTACAACAGAGGTGGGTTAGGCAGTTAATAAAAACATTATGTTACATTGTCTGGATTTGGTGATGTTTAGACATTTGTCCACTCTTGCAAATCCAGAATTTCCTGTGATTTCTTGGCGGACCTAATTTTGTACCTGTAATCTTATGTTCTTTGACTTAAAGAGGGACCCCCAAATTGTATGAGCTTCAGGCCCCACAAAGCCTGGGTCTTCTTTTGGTTTCACCCCGCAGCCCCACACACGTGTGTGCCGTCATTCCTGTTCTGGTACCCACCGCTCAGCAGGGACATTTCCACAACCGGGCATGCTGGGAGGTAGCTTTTGACAGAGGGAAGAAAGAGCCAAGTGAAAAAGGCTATGGTTCTATCATGTAATAGAGCTGGGACTTGAAAACCACAGAGGTGAAACAGTGGGGCAAATTCAATCAGCCAACTCCCACTTTGGGGATTGAGGCCCAGGAATGTTTGGCAAATAGGAAAGGGGGTGGGGGGGAGGTGGAGAAAAGACCCAGAGGAGGCTGCAGTTCTGCGATTGACCACAAGATGGAGGTAAAAGAGTGATCCCTCCATTCAGTCAAAAACTCATTAAGAGCTAATCAAGGTAAAGCGGGGTTTTTCATGTTTCCTACGGGTGCCTTCTCCCCTTTGCCAAGCCTCAGTGCACTTACTATTGTTCCATTCTTTTTGGTTAAAGTCGTCACAAATCTGCGTTTTTGTTTGTTAACTCAACTGTAGCCCGCACTTCGTCTTCTAGACAACTTTCCCTGCTTCTTACGGTTAAGGATTATGTTCTTATTAACTATTATTAGAAGAATTTTCTGACTCAGAAGTTTCAGGACTTAAAGCTATAGTCTTAGTTCAATAATTGCCTGATTATTTGCTGCTCTGCTTGGAACTTTCATTACCTGGCTTCTGTGTCGCGTGCATTTCTCCACACCCCCGAGTCGGGGCTCAGAAC
This sequence comes from Camelus bactrianus, assembly GCF_048773025.1. NCBI lineage: Eukaryota > Metazoa > Chordata > Mammalia > Artiodactyla > Camelidae > Camelus > Camelus bactrianus. The sequence continues at coordinate 31,778,242 of NC_133575.1, forward strand.
AGAGCGCTATCTGCAACACCAGCCCTCGTTCCCGTCTGTCTGAGAGAGATATGCTTCCATCTCGTTTTACCAGGGCCCTGCGAAGGCTGAATGACTCCTATGTTAACCGGGAAAAAAAAAAAACCAAAAAAAAAACATGGAGCAACTTGCCTAAGACAATGATAGAAATAGACAGAGACAGGCTTCCTGGATCAAATATTCTCCCTTTTCCTAGCGGGCACTGGACACTATCACCCTCCTCCCCTGCAAGATCTTGGCGGTCCTCTAGCCCTTTAGGCCAACACCATTAGCTCAGAACACATCACAGAGAGACCATGGGGCGGCGGCCAGAACTGACCACCTTCCTGATCTCTTTTGAGATCTTTGCTATTGTTGAGGACGCTTGACCTAGACCCGTGCTTGGCATATCGGTGGGGCTCTTGCTGGAAAACCATGCTAACAATGAAATGGCAAAGGGCACCAGGCTGCTATCCTGAGTGCCCAGATGCATGAGCTTCTGCCTCTCCTGTGGTCGGGACTACAGTGTTTATCTTTGGTGAGTCGTAAGCTTGTCTGTGATGATGCTGTTGGCTGAGGTTGGAGATGACGTCTGTGTAAGAGGACACAGCAAAGCTGACAGGCCCAGAGCCACAGCAGCTCTTGGCTACACCCTTAGAGTAAATTCCCTGGTTCCCTGACTGCCCCAGGATTGACATACCCCATGGGGGACAATGGACGGATGCGTCTTCAAAGCAGGTGGAGGGAGCAGAATCGGGAACATCATGGCCAGTTTCCCCTGCAAAGTGCCTTTCTGGCTCCTGATCCTGGTCGTTCTGTTTTGCCTTGTAGAAGTATCCCGTTCTGGACGGTGGCTTGGTTGGGCAGAACAGAAGAACCAGCACAGGGCAAGGAACTAGGGGACCTAGATTCAGATGTCAGCTGCAGCATCCTCCTTCAGGAAGTAAGACTTTGTCCTCCCAGCTGTCAGGCCCTTGGAGAGCCCCTCTGGCCAAGGCCACAGTTTTGCTAGGTAGCCCACCTCTGATCAGTGACTGACAATGGAATATTAAAGCTCAGCCCTCTTGCCCCACCTTCAGACGGCACCAAGTCTCATTCTGTCTTTCAAACTCCCTGTAGTGTCAGCTAAGGCTTCCCTGAAGACGGCATCGCAGCTCAGTTTCCCCCTCTGCCCACTCTTGTGTTCTCCCCTCCCTTCCTGGGGGGTAGATCCCTACTCATTCAACTCCATCTCAGAGTCTTCCTGGAAAACCCACCAGGAGACCATGACCTTGGGGAAGGAAAACACCCTTTCTGAACTGTGTTAGGAAGCTGTCTGAAAGTCCCAGGGCTATGTTTAACGCCACTCCTGGGGATCCCTTTGTGGTCGTTTTCATGGCTGCCACTCCAGCTCCCACCCCAGTTCTTGGCAATGAGACCCATCAAAGAACCCAAAGCTTCAGAATCCTGAGACCCCAGACACACTGTGGAAAGTGGCTACCGACTAAGACCAGCTAGTGAGCAGTGCTGGGATCCTGTAGCTGTCAGCCGCATTTCCAAAAGCGCTGCTCTATGGCTTTCAAGCCGACCTGCTGAAATTCTAAGGGATGAGTTCCCCACTCAGTCCCTCCAACCTGGAGACAGGCCTGGGAGGTTGTCCACTCCCACTGGAGGTTGTCCATGTTGACCTTTGCTGTCTCTCTTCCTCTAGGGCGCCCTGTCCAGTAGAAATAAAATTCAAGCCACATAGGTAATCTTACATTTTCTTGTAGCCACACACACAAAAGTCAAAAGAAACAGATGAAACTGACTGCAATAGAATACTCAACCCAATATATCCGAGATCATTTCAACATGTAATCAATACAAAAATAATTAATGAGGTATTTTTGATTCTTTTTGTTCATACTAAAGTCTTTGAACTTGAGTGACTATTTGACATAGCACCTTGTAATTCAGACTGGTCACACCGGAAGCATCCAGTGGCCACTGTGGTGACCGTATTAGGCAGCACACAGGCATAGCTTATAAGGGATGAGAGTTGCAGGATAGGGCATATGAGAATCTGGGACTTGGAAGCTGAGCACTTCCACTTCTGAGTTTTAAGCCTGAACTCAAAGGTCGTTGCTGGCCCTCCCTTCCCATCTCTCCCATAAATTAGGGTTCATGCTGTACCGGCCTTATAACACAGCTGTGAGGCTGTATTTAACAAGCACCTGGCCTGCCTGTACGTTGTCCAAAAACAATGGCTTTCTTATTGCCCCCTCAACCTCCACCAGCAGTCAGCAACACCGGCCGGGACTGAGGTTCACGTTTGAAGGCAATCATCCCCAAGACATCTCTATTTCGAGTTGCATTTGTGTGCCTTGTACGAAGCCTTGACCAATTTTCTAATCCCGATCAGGAAAGAAAGCGTTTGGAGAGAGGTATAATGCTACGCGCTCCTTTAGAACGTGAAACGTTTAATTAGATGCCAAGGATTGAAAATCTTGATTCAGAGCCCGAAATGGCTAATAAGGTTTTATTGTTGCTATTACTTAGAGTTTTTATAGAACTTTCGGCTTGCAGAGAGCTTTTCAATCACTTGAGAGAGTCTAAGTTTGTTAACAGCGAGATGAAAAAATGTTCTATTCGTCAGGAGAGACAACATACATAATATTTTAAGTATTTAAGAATTACGGCCCTGCTGTGAGAACTCCTGAAATTACTTCTACGTGGATGCCAGAGATTTTCGTTAGAGGCCCAGGACATTAATGTAGATACGATGTTATTACCCTGCTGAGTCTGCAAGGGTGAACTTTTGCAAGTCAGGAAATAGAGAAGTTTCTAAAACAAACATTAGCAGGCCCTGGTTACACATGTGCAGCTTGGTGCCCACATGCGATTTTTGAACATTTTTCTCAAGGAGCTCTTAAGGTTTTATGAATGATCATATTATAAAATCATACCTAGTTCCAGTACGGCCTAATTTACGACTGCTCTGGGTCACCAAAACCTCCCAGGATTCCACTGTTGGGGCTGCTGCAGTTGGAGACAAATTTGCACCAGTTCCTCTATAAATATTATCAGTGGGGCAGCCTTGGCTGGAAAGTATGGGAAAAATGGATCTCCCCTTCCCATGTGTACAAAAGGTGAATTCTGGCCCTGTAGATTTTTTAATATCTCGGTTAGCTTCTGTGACAGCCACCGATCAGCTCAAAGCTCAGTACTTATGCCTCCAGATGGTTGGCTCGGTGGCTCTGCTGAGCTCAGCCAGACTCACTCACGGCTGCCTGGTGGCGGATCGAGGCTGGCCTCAGCTCCTCTCCGCCCCACATGTTTCTCATGGTCTGGTAGACTAGCCTGGGCTCATGACTATGGAGACAGCAGATGCCCAAGAGAGAGCAGGCGCCAGCGTGTGGGCCATCTGGGGGCCTCTGTGTCATGCCTGCTAAGGGCCCATTGGCCTGACCCAGTCACGTGGCTGAGCCCAGCGCCCAGAGCTGGGGTAGACCTATCCACCCACTGGGGGAAGGCGTTGCAAAGTCACACGGCCAAGGGCATGGGTGAAAGGCAGCAGAGGGGGAGAGATTACGGCCATCTGTGTGAGCTACCACAGGTGAGATTCATTTTCCTGGCAAGGAAAGGCAGAAACAGTCAATGTCATCCATGTCCACATCCACTTTGAGAGGAAAGGTTTCCAACCAGCAACCCCCAGCTAACGCCAACCCACTTCCGGTCCCCACCTTGGGACAGCCCTAGGCCAAAGGTCATGAGAAAGTTTTGACTCAGCTCTAATGGGTGACTCTGACAGAGTGTGAAGCCAGAATGCTTTCCAGGTGCACCCCTTCCTGGGCATCACATAGGCGAGTGCCCCCCAGCGCCCTCCTGCCTGTCTCCCTGTGGTAACCTCCACTTCTGGCCCTGAGCACTGTGTGGAATTGCACCCCAGAACACAGGAGGACAGGAGGTACAGGCCCTGGTGGCTCTGTCTTGACCTGGTTTGGGTGGTTGCCACACATGCCAAGGAGAGACCCTGCTCTCTGCCACTGGGCCAAGCGTCAGCTGGCCCCAAGCCGGGCTAGCGTTCGTGCCCATCTGTCAGGGTGGCACCTGGCCCTCTTCTCGAAACAGATGGTTTCAATTGATCTTGCCTTGCCAGTCGTCCGTGCCTGAACGCTCCAAACCTGCCCTGCTTTATCCTGGAACTTAACGCGCCCCTCACGTTTTCTAGTTCCCTGGATCGCTTCCCTGGGAGCCAAATGGTTTTTCTTTTTTCTTCTTTTTCTTTTTTCCTTAAATTTTCACTTTTCTGCAATAGTAGGATTATAAATGGACTTGTAAATACAGCGGGAAAAATCAATAACCTGTATTTTCTAGGACAAAATGTAACCTCACAGCAAAGCACCAACAATTATATAAAAAAAAATCATTTGTTTTTCCATTTCACTGATCTTGACGTACAGCTCACCTCATATTCCCGGACCCTACTGACTTTGGCCTCCCTGGATGTAGGAGACTTGGCGGGACAAAGCCTCTCAACTGGAGACAGAAAGTATGAAGGGCCATACCCGCCTCACCCTCAGCCTCGGGCTGACGATTTAGTGGCCCAGAGGACAAGGAGGACTGAACGTGTATTTTGTTTTTAAAAGAAAGGCATGAGTTAGGGCAGCTAAATGTTACAGATATTCCAAAGACAAGATGGTACCTCCTCAGCCTTGAGGCTCTAGCCTGGGAGGGGACAGGTGGCCCTGGTGACCTGGCCCAAGGATGGCAGGGCCCCTCCCCCAGTGCACTGGACAAGAGGGTCCATGTGTTACGGACAAGGATGTCCGCCCATCTCAGCATCTGAGTTCTCACTGGAAAATGGAAAATCCTAAGTGTCATAAACAGATGTGCAGTGAAATTGCACCCTCTGGAGGGGGTGGCTTCTAAAGACAGGCGATGAGAGACAATCACCAATAGTCAAAACCGCCCTTGAACATAACTTGGACGGCAACGTATTGGAAGCTCAGCACTAAATGCTCTGCAGCACGGTCCCTGATTCTCAGGGTGAGCCCCTGCTGCAGTGGTTCACCAGCACGTAGGGGCCAGGCCGTGTGACAAATAGGTGGCGCAGACACTGGTATCACTTGGCAAGATTGGAGAGACGCATTTGAATTGAAAGCAACTGAGGAAATAGATTTGTGGCGTCCATCTCAAGCTCATTCTTTGAGTAAACTGGTGGTCAGAATCGCCTCTATTGTTGAAACTTTTTTCTTGTTCTGCGAAGGTATGCTGTTCAATCGACATACTTTATTTTTATTTTTACTGAAGTACAGTTGATTTACAATGTTGTGTTAGTTTTTGGTGCACAGCACAGTGATTCAGTTATACATACATATTCCTTTTCATATTCTTTTTCATTATAGGCTATTACAAGGTATTGAATACAGTTCTCTGTGCTATCCAGTAGGACCTTGCTGTTTATCTATTTTATATATAGTAGTGTGTATTTACAAATTCCAAACTCCCTATTTATTCCTCCCCCTCCAATCAACGTACTTTAAAGGAGTATAGGTAACTCCGTTGCATATTGACATGAGCATCCGTAGAATAAAGTACGCCATAAGTTTGTTTTCTATGTCTGTGCGTCTGTTTCTGTTTTGTAAATAAGTTCATTTGTGCCATTTTTTTTTTTTAGATTCCACATATAAGTGATATCATATGGTATTTTTCTTTCTCTTCCTGTCTTCTCTTGGAATGACGATCCTACTGGGGGAAAGAAGGTGGGAAGGGATAAATTGGGAGTTCGCGATTTGCAGATACTAACTACTATATATAAATTAGATAAACAACAAAGTTCTACTGTATAGCACAGGGAACTGTATTCAATACCTTGTAGTAACCTATCATGAAAGAGAATATGAAAATGAATATATGTATGTGTATGTATGACTGAAACATTATGCTGTACACCAGAAATGGACACATTGTAAACTGACTATACTGCAATAAAGAAAAAAGAACAACGTATGTAAAGGTATGCCCCCAGATGGTATGTTTTTATCTCTAGATGTCAGAGATACTTTTTTTCCTTTTGTCTTTTTTGTGTGTGTGTGTGTACGCACACGTATGTGCGCACTTATCTGTATTTTTACCTTTTTCTCCACTGGCCAGCCTGAAGGTGAATTTTGTATGAGTTCTGTAATATAAAAGCAATGATTTTGTAAGCCAGTGCTGGCTCACTGTGAGGTGATCACCCAGGCCAGAAGGGTCGCAGTCCTCTCTAGATTTCCCCACCCACCAGGGCCTCCTAAGAGGAGGTGGTGTGTACTCTACTTGAAGCCCAGGGTGGTTCTCTTGGCTGCCACATTCAAAGGGATTGGGAGGCATCAGAGCGGGTGCTTACAGATGCCCATGACCCTGCTGGGCCCCCTGAGGAACAGAGCTCCCCTGCCCTAACTCCATGCTGCTACCCCCTGGGGCTCAAAAAAAATTGGAAATGCCTCCTGCGGAGATGGCTCCCCACCCTGGGGCCCCAGCTTCCTTGGCCCCTCCCTTCAGGGCTGGGATGGGGCTTTGGTGGCCCCCCTGTCACTTGTCATGCCACTGTGGATTGTCATGCCAAAAAGTGAGCTCACGGAGCTGAACCAGCAGCCTTGGCCCAGCAGGAGGACCCGGGCAAACACAGGACACGTTTCAGAGCAACAAGTGTAGCCCGGCAGCCCTCACGTAGGTACAAGTTGGAAGCTGGAAGCAATCCCTTGCAGCAACTGGCTGTCATTTCCCATCAGCATGCTCCAGTCTCACAACATACTAATGATAGTCGCTCCCAGGTCCCGGCTGCTCCCCCCAAACAGGAACAGGACAGTGAGGACGATCTCTCATTTAATCCGAGTAACCAACCTCCGGGAAGGTCCTTCAACAACTTTGAAGAGGAAGGAAGCTGGGTGAGGGGAGGTAAATGAATTCACCTACGTGTTGGGGGTTGGGCTCCCCAGGAAGAAGACTCTGAGACAGAGGTGAGCGCAAGGAATGTTTGTGAAGTGCTTGGAAAGGGCAAAGCCAGCTGTGATGCAGGCCCAGGGACAGCCTCAGCCACCCCCTTGGGAAGGTCTGGAGTGAGAATGGCCCTTCGGAGTTGTCCCAAGTTGCGCCAGGATGGCTGGACGTTTCTACTCTGGCAGCCATCAGTCAGTGGATAGGGACCACCCCAGCAGGCTGTGTGTGACCTTGGTGAGGCGCTCTCTAGAGCCCAGCAGACTTCGAAGGAGCTGAGAGCTGAGGCCTGTCTGTGAATAGCACCGTGGATAGCAGCTGGGGCTATTCTGGGCCCCTTCACATCACCATGCCCGCCCCACCAAGGGCACCCAGCTAATGGGTGACAGAGCTGCCCCAGAAAGCGAGCGATCCAATATCTGCCATTTCTGCTCTGCTGCTGAACTAAGCGGCCTCCCCTGGGCTCACCGCAGCCCCGGTCCTCCACCTGGATGGGGTCTTCTCTTAAACCCTGTAGAAAAGAGGGAGCCCCTTTCGGAATTTCGATAACCAGGCCATTCCAGGGCTCCCTGGGCCCCACCACAGGCGCTCCCTGACCAGCTGTTCCCATGACTAAGGCTGTGGATCTTTCTGCTTTTTTCCCCAACTAAGCCAGACAGTGCAAGGCCCTCTCCAGCGCCGAGGTGGGCCCTTCTGTCCCCATCACCACCTGCAGCCCTGCTACATCCTTTAGCATTTTTTCAGATGGGCTGTAATTATCCAAAGGACTTTTATTAAAACCTGAGATGATTCGCAGGGGAAATAGAGCATTCAAAGTGCATGGTGACACCGGAAAGCATGGTTGTCTCATCCTCCGATAGCTTACCAACACCAGTAAGCTGAGTCCAAATCCTGATTCCGAGTTTTCCCTTTTCCCATCTCAGACTTTTACTCACCCCTTCCTCCCCACCCCCGTCAACCCCCAGCCACACAGGAGGGGGACAATAACAGCCTTTGTCAGCTGCTTAGTCCGGCCTGGTGTATTCGTTTGCTAGGGCTGCTGTAACCAAGTACCACATGCTGAGGGGCTTAAACAATAGAAATGTATCGCCCCGCCGTTCTGGAGGCCAGAAGTCCAAGATCACGGTGTGGGCAGGGTTGGTTCCGCCTGAGGGTGTGAGGGAGAATCTGTTCCCAGCCCCTCCCCCAGCTTCCGGTGGTTTGCTGGCCGTCTTTGGCGTCCCTTGGCTTGTACAAGCATCCCCTCCATCTCTGCCTTCATCCTCGCATGGCGCACTCCCTATACACATGTTTCCGTGTGCAGATTTCCTTTCTTTAAGGACACCAGTCATATTCAATTAAGGCCCACCCTCATAACCTCATTTTAATTTGATTACCTCTGTAGAGATTCCGTCTCCCAGTCAGGTCACATTCTGAGGTCCTAGGGGTTAGGACACCAACATATCTTTTGAAGTGAGTGGGATGCGATTCAACTCCTAACACTTCCTAATTCCAAACTTAGAGTGGGCATTTCTGCTTTTTGTGTGCATGGCATGCCTGGCCATCTTCTTCTGGTAACAGCATTCCTCTTCCTTAGGAATGAACCCTTCCATGCGGCTGCCAATAACAGGACCCCGCCCTCCCATTACAGGGATGGGCATGTGACCCAAACTGGCCAATCAGCAGATACTCTCTCTCTGTCTCTCTCTTTCTATGTTTTGTAATTATTTAAGTGAATGAGGTGAGAGAATGAGAAAGGGAGAGAGACAGAGAGAAAAACAGAGAGGTGGAGAGATTGAAAGAGAGAAATTGGTGCGGTTCCTAAAAATTAACCCAGGCCCAGTCTGTTCTCCACATTTGCTCTTTTAGGGAAGTCCTCCCTGGACTATGACAAACCTAAAGCTGCGGTGGCTGGGGAAACAGGGAGGCAAGAGAAACAGATCAATCAGAAGCCCCCCAGTCACAGAGGAGTGGTAGGTGGCCCATCCACCTGCGCAAGCGCACCCTGTGGGCTCTGTGAGCTGTAAGGAGGCAGGGCATCTCTCCCTTCTCCAAGCTGCCCTGGGGATGCTTCGAATCGAGCCCCAGGTCCACTTCCAGGTGATGAAACCGTATCAGGCACAAATTATGTGTCTGTCACTCTCTTACCCCATCCTTCCCTCCCTTCCTGTTTTCTTCCTCATTAATAATACAACAGTAGAACCACTCTGATCACAAACTTACTCAGTCGCCTTTCATATATATATATATATATATATATATATATATATATATATATATATATATATATATTTTTTTTTTTTTTTTTTTTTTTTTTTTTTTTACAAAATCCAATAGTATTTTGTATCAATAGAATGGACCTTATGTGCTAGGATCAGAAATCAGACAAACCATGTAAGCTTTCCAAAATTCTGTTGAATATTATTTTACTATCTGGAAGTATTGAGTGGTCCTGAGAATGTGAAGGAATACAGAATCCTTGTAAAGTTCAAAGGTCTTTAGACTAGGCAAGGAAGGTCTTAAAAGGTCCACAGAAATGAAGATTCTGTTGCAGTACTCAGCCTAGGTAGGGCTTGTTGACGTAAGTGAGAAGAGTGAAGAATTAGGTAATGTCACGGACCCACGCCCACCCCCTTGGAGTTATAGAACCATTGACATAGCAACTCTAAATGTCAATGCAGATTCTTTCTGCAACCTTGACCATGCCGAGAAGATGGTATAATGGTTTCCTTAGTGGGTGCGAGAGGAATCGTCTGACTCTCTGCAGTTCCAGGGCTCATGTGTGGCCAAAATTTCTGGTCAAAAGTAACTTCATTTCACTGGGATGATAACCATGTTCCATAGTGGGGTAACATGTTTTGAGCCAGGGATGATTTCTTATTTAGAAATGTTTAAGAGTAGCCCATATTTTCTTGTGAAGAATCTGGACACATTGAGCATTTTATGTACTTGTAATGTTTAAGAAGATTTAGCCTATTCGAGTAACAGCCATGTGACTCTAACTTAAAATATGTAACTGATGTAGACTTAGGATTTAAAGTTGAAATTGTACTATGTATGGTACCAGAACAGTCAGGAAAGTTTTAAGTTCACTGGCTTTAAAAGTTTGATTTATGTTATTTAATAAGTCTATTCATATTTAAGAAAGTTTTGTTCATTCAGACAGGTGAAGTGTTTTAAAGGGAAAAAGAATACATGAAATTTTGATGCAAGTGGCTGTCTCAAGGGGCAGGTTATGACTATCATAATTGGGCTCTTACCCACCCGCCATTCTCTTATTTACAAAACCCAGATTTTGTTCAGTCATGGAGGGCTTTGTGACTCGGGAAAAGCTGGGCCCCTCTGCAGCCCAGGGGTGGAGCTAGGGGTGAATCCTGACAAATCAAAGCCAATAGCAGTAATTCCATTCCTCTTGCCAGTGACTGGTTCAGGAAAGGAAGTGTGATGCAATTTTGACCAAAGATTTAGATGGAGAAGTCTGCTGGGAGGCTTTAAGGAAGGTTTTCCTTTCAAAGAGGAGCGCAGGGAAAGAGATATGACTCCTCCCTTCTGGCCTTGGAATGTTGTGTGAGCATGTGATGCTTGGAGCTGATGCAGCTATTTTGTGAGCGTGAGGGGAGGCACTGACAACTGAGGATGGCGCAGTAGAAATGTGGAAAGAAGCTGAGTTACTGAGCCTCCAAAGTAACCAGCCATCATAGAGTGTTTAAATAATACATTCTCCTTATGTTTTTTCAGAAAGTTTTTTATTCAATCCATGTTTTAGTAACTCCTCTTCTTGTTTTAAGGATTCCTCTTTGGTTATCATTAAACTAATCTTGCATCTTCCCCTTCCTGGATAAAACATTTGCTTGTTTTTGTTGATTTATGTGAGGGAAAGGATATTTTCAAATCTCCAAAAGGATAGAGTTATTTGGGGTGTTTGTTATTGTTACTTTCTAATTTTATTGTATTATGGTCAGATAATATGGCTTATATGATACTTTTGGGGAATATATTCAGATTTTCTTTGAAGGCCAAGTCTTGGTTAATTTTTATGAATTCTCCACAAGGGTTTCAACTGAATATGTATTGGATGCAATGCTTTATATATGTCTATTAAATGTTGAGGCTGGGGACATCTTGAAGGCTCCTTCACTTACATGCCTAATACCTGAGCTGGGAAGACTTAGCGTAACTGGCAGCTGGGACGCGTGGGCTCCTCGGGCAGCACTCCATCCCTGTGTGGTCTCTCTGCATGGTGGCTTCAGGGTAATCGGACTTCCTATATAGGGGCTCAGGGCTCTAAAGACATGCGTTCCGAAAGGGATAGAGTTAGGCAGAAGTCATATAGCGTGTTGTAATCTAGCCTCGAAAGTCACGCAGCATCACTTCTGCCAAATTCTATTCATTAAGAATCAAATCTCTAAGGCCAGCACAAGTTCAAAGAGATAGGAGTTAGATTCCATCACTTGATGTGTCAAAGAATTTGCAAACCTGTTTTAAAACCACACCACAGCACACCAGCCTAATGTGTCTATAGAATATAAAAAACATGGGTGGGTGTGTGCTTCTGTTCCCATCTCCAGAACAGACATGGCTTTTCCTCGTAACCTTGGCTTTCCAGCATCTCCCAGGCTTCCATGTCACTTTGGTGGCCAACTCTGCCCTCATTCTAAAATGTCGCCCCTTTATAGTCATGCTTGTACTGTCAAACCTTCTTATTCACCTCTTTTGCTGAGCCCTTTTATCCCCCAGAACCCCGAGGGATATTATTAAAATGATTGTTCTTATTCTAAGTCACTAAGTTTTGAAGATGATCCAATAGACAGCAACAGGTCACTGAAAACCACTGCCTTATTTTGAAGGCTAGTTTTCTAGCACAAAGGTCAGAGTAGGGCTGCTCTCCTGGTCTTTCCAAAGGGATAAGATCCCATGTGACTCCACCCTCTGTGAGGTTGTACATTTCTCTAGATGCAACATTTTGGCCAAGACGATGAAACCTTATGTTTGTGAAAGTACTTTCATTAGCTCAACACCTTTTTTGATGCTTACTGCGTACAGGAAAACTTAAGAATGAACAGACTTCTGCATGGAAGCTTTAAAGTTGAGTCTCTTTTTTTTAAATTGTGGGAACACTTAACATGAGCTATACCCTCTTAAACTTTTAAGTGCACAATACAGTATTGTTACCTACCGGCACACGGGTGTACAGCAGATCTCTAGAACTCCTTTGTCTTGCGTCACTGAAGCTTTATATCCATTGATGGAGCAACGTTCCCTCTCCCCCTCCCCCCCAGGGTTGAGTCTTCATTGAATTAATTTTTTTGATTAACAAACCATAGGAGAAATATATCTCCATTTTATGTTTAACAAGTATCTAATCTTCTCAACAATAAATTAGTCGAATGTATAAACTTCACATTTCTTATTAAGAAATCCTTGAAGTTTGAGACTATAGAATACCAAAAAGTATATGCTAGATAATACTTTTTTTTTTTTTAGATAATACATTTTTACAATGAATTCTTCTGGATGCTCAGTTATTGCCAATAAGGCCCCCAAATAAATATAAGTTAAACGACAAAAAAGAATGGCAAATTGTAACTAATTTCAAAATTTTCTTTGAAAACTAAGGACATTAAAAAGCAGCAAATACGTTTAAAAATTTTTGAATTAAAGTATAGTTGATTTACAATGTTGTGTTAGTTTCAGGTGAACAGCAAAGTGACTCAGTTATACATACATATATATATTCTTTTTCAGATTCTTTTCCATTATATGTCATTACAAGATATTGACTATAGTTCCCTGTGCTATTCAAAAATGTTTTTAAAAATAAGACAGATTACAAAATTATAGATTTTGTAATAATACCGTCTCACACATGCCTTTATTCATCCAGGCATTCATATTCAATAACTACTCTTTGAATGCCTAATATTAATAATAATCAACATTTTGGAGGCTTTTTATATATCAGGTATTATGCTAAAACTCTGGAGAGCATCTTATTTAATCCTTTTAACAGCCTTTGTGGGGTATTATTTTCTTTATTCCTGTTGCACAGATGAGGAAACTGAGGCAGAGAGAAGTTAAGTAACTTGCCCAGTTGCTAAGCAGTGGTGCCCAGATGGGAGCTCAGGGTGTGTGCCCAGGATTCTTCCTTTAAACCTCTATCCTCTGCTGCCTCCATGTGCCCAGTGAGAAACTCCGGCACTGAGCAGGAGAGTTGTTTAAACAAGCTCTTCACTTCAGGGAGTTGCCACGGAGATCAAAGAGACCAACCTAGCCCAGGAACAAATAGCATAGCTGCAAACTTGGTAGGACAGGTCTTACCAGTTTGGGGTTAAATAAGTTTACGTGGCTCTTGGGGTGTGTGTGTGTGTGTGTGTGTGTGTGTGTGTGTGTGTGTGTGTGTGTGTTTTGGAGGGGAGGTAATTAGGTTTGTTTATTTATTTATTCATTTTTAATGGAGATACTGGGGATTGAACCCAGGACCTCATGCATGCTAAGCACACGCTCTACCATTGAGCTCTACCCTCCCCCTGTTTTTTTTAACAATTTTTTTTTTAACGTTTAACACTTTCAAACTTACACAAAAGGAGAAAGAGTAGCATCCTGAGTATCCCAAGTACCCATCGCCCAGCATAATTTGTATCCACTTATGGCCAATCTTGCTCCATCTATACCCCACCCACTTTTTCCTTCCCCCACCTCCTCCCTACTGAATTTTTTGCAGCAAATCCCAGCCATAATATACTTTTATCCACAAATCCTTCAGTATGTATTTTTTAAAGAGAAAGAATCCTTGTAAACATAACCGCAATACCAATATTGCCCCCAAATAATTAATGATGATACCTTAATATCATTCAGTCTGTAGGGGAGAAAATCATTTTTTCTTCAGGGTTCTTGGCTGAGACCCCGTGTAATAAAAGGTAGGTTAACAGGTGAAAAACAGAAGTTTAGTCACATGTATACCTCCTGTATATATGAGAGAGACCCAGGAAAATGGAGTAACTCCCTGAAATGGCCAAAGCCTCCACCTTAAATACCATTTCCTGCTAAAGACAAAGGACGATGGGGAGGAAGGGCCGGGGGATGAGCAGTCAATTATGGGAGGTTATCAGGAAAAACACAGTAAACAAAGTTAAGGTTGTTACCCAGATTTAGGTCATCACCTTCTTTGATAAGAGTTTCTAAAGATTTAGTCATCCTTCTCTTCCTGGTACAGAGAAGGAGACACCCTGATACCTGGAGATTTCCCTTAGAAATATCTCTTACAAAAAGGTAACTTCTACTCTGTTTTCAGTTTTTCCTATGACTGCTGTTTCTTAAAAATCATCAGCCTAAAATAACTTTTCTGCCAAAGAGACATATTTTGGGGTGGCAAATTCTGCTCTCCTTCAAGTCACTTATCTATTCAAGAATACTTATTATTCAAAGTAACTGCTCAAGTGTTTATTCATCCTCAGATGGACAAAAACCCGGTTTCTCTGCCCCTATCCTGGTGAATTATCCAATTCCATCCCAACTCTGCTTCCTAACACATGGAGGAGAAAGAACGAGAGAAATCTGAGCAGTCCCCTAACAGACACCGTGTTTTTTTGCTGCCGTGGCTGCCCCTGAGTCTTGCTGGTGAAAAGCAGTGGTCTGATTCAGTCCAACCACCTAATTCATTGCTAGTCCAGCTCCCATCCAGGCTTCGGTGGCTCTTCAAGGAAGGCCGACCCCCTCCCTCTAGGGAGCCCTAAGATAAGGTGCCAAGAGCTGGAGCCCAGTGTAAGGTTCTTCACTTGTCCATGAAACACTCAGCCCTTGTTTCCACAACACACCTGGGGGCCTGCAGCCCCAGCCCCACCCCAGCCAGAATCCACCTTCCCCAACAGTGTCAATGCTGCGGGCTTGAGCCTACTCAAGCTTCCTCCTTTTTGGTGCATTTCCCCAAGGGTCCCTGGGTCCCCTCCCCAGCCAGCAGCCCATCCTCTGCCCCCAGGACCATTTCAACCCATCAGAGAAGGAAGGAGTAGGGAAATAGCTCAGTGGTAAATTGCCTGCTTAGCATGCACAAGGTCCTGGGTTCAATCCCCATGTACCTCCACTAAGAAAATAAATAGACCTAATTACTTCCCCCTCAGAACAACCCATCAGAGAAAGGAGATTCCACAAAAGTGAGGGATTCAAGCCAGTTCCCTATAATCTCAGGAATCTCTTGAGCACCACACAAATTTACCCTGGGATAGTCTGTGTATACCAAGGCCTTCTGAGAGAGGCAGGCCACATCCAGCCACAAAGAAAGGTCCTGTCATATCCGTCCCCTGGGCTGTCTGTCACTGGGCATCTACATAGCTAGTAGAGGTGGCTCAAGGGCCCCTTAGAACCAAGGTCAACACCAAGATGACCTGCTGCCTCCTCCTTCACATCCTTTGTTGTTTTGCCTTCCTTTTGTTTGTTTTTAATTTTCATTGTGTTCAATTATTTTTCAAGCAGGTCATATATTTGCATAGTTCAAAATTCAAAAGATATCAAAGGATATGTGAGAGAAAGTCTCCCTTCTACCCCTGTCCTCCGCCACCCAGACCCTCTCCCCAAATAGCAACCAGTTTTATCAGTTTCTTGTGTTTCCTTCAGAAATATTTTTATGTCCATACAAGCCAATCTCAATCTCTCTCTCTCTCTCTCTCTCTCTCTGTGTGTGTGTGTGTGTGTGTGTGTGTGTGTGTGTGTGTGTGTGTGTATATCTGATGCAGGAAGAATGAACGTGGGGCGAGAGGAGGGCCGTGTCCCAGGTCTCAGGTGAGCCCCTGGGACGCGCCCCGCCAAGCGTGGGTCCTTGGCTTCGCGCAGGAAAGAATTCAAGAGTGAGCCTCAGTTGAGTAAAAATAGATACATACTTCATAGAGTGTAGGCTGTTTCAGGAGGCGAGAGAAAGGCCATGGGGTGTGGCGGTTGGGTGCTTAGGTTAAAGTAAAAGTAAGTACACACTCCATAGAGTGCGGGCCATCTCTGGAGATGAGGGAGTGAGAGAGGCGGCCACGAGGCACAGTGTTGCTAGTTTTTATGGGCTCAGTAACTTCACATGCCAACAAGTGGGACCATTCCAACTACCCTGGGGAAGGGGCTGAGATTCCCAGGCATTGGGCCACTGCCCACTCTCTGACCTTTTGTGGTCAGCCTTGGAACTGTCATGGCGCCTGTGGGCATGTTATTTACCATGCTGATATGTTACAATGAAGCTCCAGGTCTACCAGAAGTCAAATCTCCTACCATCTTGAGCCTCAAGGCATACTGGGAGTTCAGTCTTCCACCATTTTGGTGTTAATTGCTGCATTGTTCCTTTAATGGCTCTATCTATAGGTAGATAGAGAGAGAGAGAGAGATTCCCCTCCTTTTTACATGAATGATAGGATACAATACACAGTGTTTCACTCCTTGATTTTTTTTTTTTCACTTAAGAGGATATCTTCACAGCCAAGCCATAGGGCTTTCTTTCTTTCTTTCTTTCTTTTTTTTTTTTTTGATGGAAGTATAGTTGATTTACAGTGTTGTGTTAATTTCTGGTGCACATATAGGGCTTTCTGCTCTTATTATAACTGCAGAGTATTCCAAAGTAGACATGTACTATGAGTTACTTAGTTGAGTCTTCTATTGGTAGACTTTTAGGCTGTTTGCAATCTTTAATTACAAACAAAACTGTACTGAATAAACTTATAAACAGGACCCAGACAGCTTTTAACGAGCAACGTTTCTTACCTAGAAAGAAATTAGAATTCCAACTAAGGAGGCACCCTGCTGTATAAGATAAAGAATGATTAACTACTCCAGAGGATCAGAAAAGATAGAACTTACTTTTGGCTGCCTCAGGGCCGGGGCTGGGGAGAGGAGGTGTGTGGAGTGGGAGGGCTGAATCTTCAGGAGGGGAGTTCATAGATGAATTCGTTTAGAAAAAATGAAGTTACATTGAACTACGTATAGAACATACGGTATGGAGGAGGGAGATTTGTTATTTCAATTTTTAAAAGGGGGGAGGGTATAGCTCAGTGGTAGAGCACGTGCTTAGCTTGCACAAGGTCCTGGGTTCAATTCCCAGTACCTCCATTAAAAAAATAATAATAAAATAAATAAACCGACTTACTACCCCCCCCAAAAAAACTCCTTTAACTTAAAAACTCCAGTATTGTATTAACATGGAGTTATATACACAGCTTGCTCAGGAAAGTAAATGCCAGGCACTTTAAAATAAATTACAGGATAATGCAAAATCTGACCCAGTTCTTAGGAACACAGACTATAAAACACTATAATGAAGGCAAAAATCCACATCAAATCCCATTGTCTCAGAAAATAGAATTTAAAGAAGTTCTTCCCTATTCAGTAGTTATCACTGGTAAATTAGAATAATTCTGTTCCTGCCCTTTGTCACTAATATGTGCTTGCCACTTCTTGGCAAATGTCTCTGGTTTGCTCTTTGGTTGGTGGGTGAATGGTGAGCGTAATGCAGTTAAGGTAGCAGATTTTCCCATAAACAGGCGGGGCAGACATAATGTCCTTCCACGTTGCACTTGAGGCTCTGAATTATTAATTAGGACTTTAAATATATTGCTCAGTGCATGAGGTTATATTTAACTCCAAATACTGACAGTCTCAGCTTTGCACCTTCCTGGGTTTGAAAATTTGATCTGTAACGACAGGATTTCTTACGTTTGTTCAGAAAATCGTCCCTCTAACAAGGGTGGGGAATCCCTTTAAGCTGACCCAGAGAGGTGAAAGGTCAATTGAGGTCTGGGATGGGATCCCCAAATAGGACCCGGGAAAAGAGCAACATCCAATCCACCATTATTAACTCCTTGGCACTTCACTCCCAGGTTCCACCTTCCAGAAAATTCTGTCTAGAAGTATTAGCAAAGACTTGGGCTTCTGTCAACCAGACCTGGTTCAGATGTGGATTCCACCAAAACCTGAGACACAAAAATAGGGGATTAGAACAATAAATTCGGGTGCATCCCCTCAATGAAATATAATACAATTATTATATTAAAAATTTTATGCAGACATTTTGTGAAATGGATGGCAGTGCAGCGTTTAATGTAAAGGCAAAACTTTGGAAGCATTTTCAATGTCTGTTGAAACAGGTTTGGAAAACCACCAGGTTGGAACAAGAGTGGGTCCCAGGCCCAAATCAGCCAGGTATGAACAAGCCAAAGCAACAGTGGCACAGCCTCTTCTGTGTACCCGGAGGAGTCCCACCTCAGTCCTTGCATGCGAAGTTCATTTAAGGCGAAGGGTGCGGTCTTCTAGAAGCAGGATTCTGTTAGCCTTGGGGGCGGCATCAGACAACCAGAATATCCAAATTCATGGCGGGACAAAGGGCCCCTTAGAGATCTAGCCGTAGGTGCCATTAAGCCTAGGCTACGTGCCTGTCTAGATGCAACCGCCCTGTCTGTGCAAATTCCGGGAGTGTCTCTCAAATCGTTCAGCCAATCCATACACCTTGAATAAGTCTCAATTCAACAGGAAGAGCCCGTTGGGAATATCCATTGTGTAGGTTCACTTGGACACTCATTATGCTAATAAGCAAAATCTAGTGTTGATGGGAAGTAAAAGAAGGTGAAGCAGGTGGCTATCCACTCCTAGAGTGTGAGGTCCTGTAAAGAGCGATCAACTGGCCCTGAAAGCATACCTTAAACTAAATAAAGCACTTTATAACACACTGCCTGTCTTTAAAGTAAATTACAAACATCATAACTCAGATAACAGAATACTACGCACCAGTTAAAAGGAGTTTGACACATCTCCACTTCCTGCCATGGCAAGATAGCTGAACCATTGTAAAGTAAAATAAGCGGGATTATATGATGTGATTTTAATATTTATAAAAAAAGTAAAATCATGTACATGATTAAATAGGTATAGAGGAAAGTCTAGACAGATATGGAATTTATTGTCACCCATAGAGAGTATGATTAGCGGGAAGAGAAGAGGGAACCTTCCCCTTTGTTCTTGCTGCATTTCTGTATTTTGAATTTTTGTGAGTTTGTATTACTTTGATAACGTGGATTTTTTAAAATGAACACTTTTTATAAAAGGATGTGGCAGAAGAATAATTACGTGGAGAAAGGTTTAATATATTCTTGGGTAAAATGTTTATAATATATTCTTGGGTAAAAGACATTAGATAGTATTACTACGGCAACCGTTGTTTCCTCATCTGTGTGCAACCCCCCTGTGGGAGACTGTAGTTTCCAAAGATGGCCACGCCAGTAAATATCCCAACCCGCAGGCTCTTCTACCGATGTGACTTTGACAGGCCTCCAATGACAGGCACTGGAGGCCGTCTGTGTTCCCTCCCTTTGAACCTGGGCAGACTTTTCTATCTGCCTTGACGGAGCAAAGGATGTGATGAACAAGTGAGCACGGAAGTGACTGACGCTCAGTGACCTTTGGAGGCCAGGTTATAAAATTCAAGATGGCTTCCACCTGGTTTTCTCTCCCTCTTGGGACAAACACTTGGGCCTTTGGAGTCCTGAGGCATCATGTAAGACAGCTGGTTACCCTGAAGCCACCATGCTGAAATGACCATGTGGAAAGACCATGGGGAAATGGGTAGGGGGAGGGTGTAGCTCAGTGGTAGAGCACGTGCTTAGCATGCATGAGGTCTTGAGTTCAATCCCCACTACCTCCATTAAAAACAAATAATAAAAAATAAAGTTTAAAAAAAAGAAATATAGAGAGAGGAAGATACCCAGTGTGCCCAGCTGTTCCAGCCCCCTACTGTTTGAGTCTTCCCAGTCCAGGTGTCAGACATGTGAGTGCAGAAGCCCGCCAGATGACACCTCCAGCCACTATCAGCAACGGCATGAGAGATCCCAAGCCAGGACACCACCCAGCTGAGCTGCTCCCAAATTCCTGATGCAAAGAACCCCTAAGAGATGATAAAAAAAATTGATTGGAAGCCACTAAGTTTGGGGGTGATTTGTGGTACAGCAATTCGTAACTACTACACTCCCTGTTGAGAAACCCTGCCCTAGGAATCCGTTGGCTCCACACACCCCTACACATACCAACAGTGACGGCACCCCTGGAGGCTGGCTGACCCCAGCGGGACTTCTCTGTTTCTCTCTTCCAGAAATTTGGAACTTGAACACCAATATTGAGTCTCCTAGTTTTGGGGGCACTAGGAACTTCAGTGTCAGGTTCTGCCCTGTGTCCCAGCCTGCAGAAGAAGGACTCAAACACTCAAGAGAAAAGCAAGAAAGAGACTCTGTAACCTTAAAAGAGGATGGGAGGAGGAACCTCGTTTCCTATTTTTCTGTCTTGTTCCTGGTGCTCTTCCTTGGTTCTTCCTTGAGACACCCTCATAAACCATCATCATCTGTCATCACCTTTATTATTATGGCTAAGGATGACTGAACGCTCACTATGCCAAGCACTGTTCTAAGTACCGTATGCATAGTAACTTTATGTTTTGATGGAGGTACTGGGGATTGAACCCAGGACCTCGTGCCTGCCAAGAGTGCAGTCTACCACTGAGCTATACCCTCCCTCCATATTAACTTTAATCCTCACACGATCTGTGGGGTTGACACCACGAATATCCACATTTACAGATGAGGAAACTGAGCCCTGAAAGGTAAAATCACTTGTCTGAGGTCACACAGGCAGTTGGATAATACAAACTCTTTATCCAAAACTGTTGCTATATACCCTTAGATTCTGCCAACAAAGACCCCCTGTTTTTATTAAGGTCTTAAGGTGAGCAAACGGGTCACTTGCAAACAAATTGTTTCTGATCTTGCCAGATATGTATGGAACCGTTCCAGTTTGGTAAAATTTGATACAAACAAACATGAGTCTAGAGGGAAGAATGCAATGTTGCAGGAGACTCCGCGATAGCTCCAGAGACAAGTGCAGGTCAGAACTCCCTGGGGCTCCCAGGCTGGAGGCTTTAGCTGCTGGTTGAGGGGGAGGGCACTGCGGTTGCGCAGGAGTGGAGGCGTGGGGTGGGGGATTCCGGCCGAGAACATTTATGTTTCTGCGCAGGCAAATTCACGAGAGGAGGGTGGAAGGAAATGAATCAAAACTCCTGTTTGTATAGGTCAAAACTGAGGTACTCTAAGTAAAGCATGGACTTCAGTTAATCGTAATGTAGTAACATTGGTTCCTTAGTTTGGACAAATATACCAAACTAACAGAAAATGTTAATGATAGGGGACACTGGGTGTGGGATAGGTGGGAACTCTCTACTATTTTGGCAACTTTTCTGTACACCTCAAACTCTTCTAAAATTAAAAGTGAAAAAAAAAAGTGTACTCAAACAAGGAAACAATCTGCAACCGGAAGTCTGAACCGGGCACCAGTCTGATAGTGCACAAAAGGGAGCAAAGGCCAGACCAGGAGTCTGAACACCGGGGTTCAGTCTGATCTGCCCTTCTCTTCGCGACCCTGGGTAACACGCTGAGCGCGCATCGGAACCCAGGACACGCAAGCCGTGGGCGGGGACCACGCCTGAGCGCAATGACAGTGCCAAGCCAGGCTGGTAGGCTCCCCTCTCAGCTCTCACTAATCTCATTAACGACAGAGAACCGGTCAGCACAAGGCACCCTTGCAGGTTGCTGTGTGCGGGGAGGGGGCGACGACTGGGGAGGCGGCGGTCCTGGTGTCGCCCTCCCAAGGTTGAGGGAGGGTATCTGAGCCTGGGGATTTTTCATTCATAAGTCACCGCATTCATAAAGAAGGGGAAGTAGCTGCCAGAGGTGGTGGGAGAAGAGGGAGCACAGCTGGTTTCCTGATGCTGATAATGGATCGTAATGACCAATGCGCGCTCCTCCCCTTTATGGTCAGCAGGATGGATGCCCAGCAGCTGGCTAGAGCTAGGAGTGTGGTCTCCCCAGGGGCGCGGGCGGGGGTAGACAGGGGCTCGAAGACTTTTGCTGGAAGGTTTAAATAGCTGTGGGGGTGGGGAGGAAGAGAGGAGGCAGTGATTGGGTCAGAAGAAAGGATGGTCGGGCAGGTTTGAGGCCCCCAGCTGGGAGCCAATCCCCAGTGGTAGGGAAATTTCTAAAGCAGCAGTCAGCAGGTCGTTATAGGAAAAGGTGAGCAGCCTTATGGTCTCTGGATCCGGGTTTTGACCAGTTGTTCCAAGAGAAGGCCTGAGAGCAAAGGGAATCAGGCTGTGGTTAAGAGAAAGAGTGAGGTGGGGGAGGGTGTAGATCAGTGGTAGAATGTGTGCTTAGCATGCACGGAGGTCCTGGGTTCAATCCCCACTACCTCCGTTAAAAATAAATAAACCTAATCACCACCAACCCAAACAAACACAAAAAGCATTCTGTCACTTTATAAGGGCTCAAAAATATTTATTCAATAAACATAATAACAAACTATGCTTTAAAAAAAAAGAGAGAAAGAGTGAGAGGTTGTCCATGGGTACGATGCCGAATGAGGATGGCAGAAAAGACAGAAGGGGAGTTGATGGGGGAAATAGAGGACAAAGGGCCTGATCAGGCCACCAAGCGTCCCAACCAGCTCCCATCAGCTTCAGAAACTGCCTTGTAAACAGTTGTGGCTGAAGTATGGTCTTGCTTTTGTGATTATCTGGAAATTGAACTTGCTGTGATCACTTCACTAGCAGAAGATTCCCTTCATTTCATTTGTGTGTGAAGAGAAACCATCATTTGTTAATTTGTTCACTTTTCATTCACTCATATATCCAATGTTGAGTGTTCACAACGTGCCCTGTGAACACTGGGCCTGTTAACTGGGAGCTGAATTATATGAAAAGGAGCTTTTCCCCTTTTCCCCTTCAAATGGGACGTAAATTCTCAACTTATTGATGCAAGGTTCAGCTCCAAGTTAGCAGGCCCAGTGTTCACGGAGCACACTGTAAACACACAACATTGAATATAGGAACGAATGAGTGAATGAACAAATGCAATCACTTCTGTTTATGTTAGTTTGAATATGCCTATCTACTAGGTGCAATCTGAGAATACTCTACTTTTAAAATATTTTAGGTGTAATTTGCATACGGTAAAATGCACAAGTCTTAAGTGAATGGCTTGTGTTTTCATCTATGTATATCCCCCATGTAACCACTGTCCAGATCAAGATACAGAACATTTCCATCACCCCAGAAAGTTCCCTTGTGCCCCTTCTCAGTCTATCTCCCTTATCCTCAGATAACAAATATTCTGACTTCTCTCATAGATTCAGAGGACACAGCCCTTTTGATTAGGTTTTTAGCGGGGCAGGGTTGGAGAGAACCCAAAGTCACTGAAATCAGCAGCCAGTGGCTTAATAAGATGAAATGCCCGCTAAAACTTGGAAATAAGATTGCCATCTGTCTCAAAGTTTAATCAGGAAAACAAATACGGTGGAGACCATGGAAGGGGCTGGGAAGCGCTCAAGAATGCTTGGTGTGGTTTGTGCAGTCACCCCCCAAAAGGGGCTTATTACAGTGCCTTGTCAGTCTGACACAAATATCCAGTCTGCCCAGTGGCTGTATTCCAGCTGTGGAGATGGGTTCAATAGAGCCACATGCATTAAAAATTTCTCTGGTTGCATACTCATCAAGTTGATTTTGAGTAACTAGGATTCTTGTGTTACTTCCATTTTTGGAGAGGATACACATGAATATGCAGACTGCCACATACTAATATATGTCAAAATGCTATTTGCAACATTAAGAGTTTTTTGAGTTTTTTGTTTTGGGCCAATGTCACAGAGTCTGATTCTCTCAGGGACACTGACAGAACTAGGGTTCTCAGGCTGGAAGGCTGAAGCCTGGATTCTGCCCTGTGGTGAATTCCCATGGTAGACACCATCTCTAAGATCTCTTGGAAGGGAAGTGTTAACAAGGCAACCACAACTCTGGCCTTTCTTTGGAAACTTCCACCCTCACTGAGGACGTGTTTTGTAAACTCAAGATTCTCCAAACAGAAGTTGAAATTACATACAAATAATTCCTACCAAGTCAAAGGGAGTTTCACCTTCTCAAGATTCAAATACACAACTTAGATTTTTTTAAACCTTTTTTAATTGTAAAATATAACACACAAAGAAATATACATCAATGTTCAAAATATGGATAATTATGAAATGAACACTAGTGTAACAACCACCACCTAAGTCCTTAAGAAATGACCAGCACCCCCAAATCCTTCTGCACATCCCTTTTAGACACAGCCCCCTCCCTACTATCGTGTTGGTGACTTTTATGGCATTTTTTGGTAAACATTTCCTTGCTTTTCTTTATATTTTGACTTCCTATTGCTGCATCCCTAATCAATATACTTCCTTTTTGCCTGTTTTTGAATTTCATATAATGAAATTATACTGTTCATTTCTTATTTATATATAATATGATACAATGTAAATGTAATGAACAGTACTCATTTACACATTTATTCATTTTCATTGTGGTATAGTATTTCATTGTACAAAATATACCACAATTTATCATCCAGTCCACCGTTAATGGATATTTAAGTTGCTTCCAGTCTTCGGCTATTATAAACAGTGCTGTTATGAACATTCTTGTACGTGCATCCTGGCGCATGTAAGTGCATATTCCTGTAGTATTTCTTCCAAGGAATGGAAGTGCAGGATTATAGGGTCTGTATATCTTCAGCTTTAATAGATTAGGCCAATGTTTTAAAAAAAAAAGATCATCGCACCAATTCATACTCCCGTCAATATGTTTCGAGAGTTTCAGTTGATCACGTGCTTGCCTACACTTGGCATGGTCAGACTTTTAAATTTTTGCCAATCTAGTGGTGTGTTGTGGCATCTCATGGTTTCAAATTTGCGTTTTCCTAACTACTAATGCTAACAAAGTTGAGCATCTTTTTCTCTAGTTGCTAGGCTTTAGTATTTCCTCTTCTGTAAAGTACCTATTCAGGTTGGTTGCCCATTTTTCTATCAGGTTGTCTTTGTCTTAGTGATTTGTAGGAACGATTTCCACATTCTGGATACAACTTATCTTTTCCCATTTTGTGGCTTGTATTTTTCACTTTATGGTTTTTTTTTTAATTGACTTTATTTTTTAGGACAATTTTAGATTTACAGAAAAATTGAGAGCATCGTACAGGGAGTTCCCATTACCTCACACTCAGTTTTCCCTATTACTAACATCTTACATTAGTATGGTACATTTGTCACAATGAAGGAACCAAAATATATGGATCCATTATTATTGACTAGAATCTATACTTTATTAGGGTTTCCTTTTCCTGTTGCAGGACCCCATCCAAGATCCCCCATTACATTCAGTTGTCATGTCTCCTGAGGCCCCTCTTGGCTGTGACAGTTTCTCAGACTTTCCTTGTTTTTGATGATCTTGACAGTTTTGAGGGGCACTGGTCAGATATTTTGTAGGATGTCCCTCCCTTGGGATTTGTGATATTTTTCTCATGATTAGACTGGGATTATGGATTTGGGGAGGAAGGCCTCAGAGGTCAAGTGCTATTTTCATCCCATCATATCAAACCACTCTCAACGTGGTTTGTTACTGTTGATGTTGACCTTGATCACCTGGCTGATGTGGTATTTGTCAGATTCTTTCCCTCCCTCTCACTCTTCCATTCTGTATATGGGGTCTTTTGAAAAGAAATTCTTAATTTGAATTGAGTGCAGGCTGCACGGTCTGGGGGCATGGCATGATCTTGGCCTCCACAAGTCTCCCTGATGGCTGATGCACAGGGACCTGGCCATCTCACTGTGGTCTCTCTGGACCACTCAGAACTTCCTGTTGGAATTAATGGGGGGTGGAGAGGGCAGTGTAGCAAACTGTATTATGTATTCTTTCAAATCTTCTATCTGGAGATTTGGAACCTGTCCTTTTGGAACTCAAGAGCCAGAGATTTAACATTTTTGTTTTCTGGTTCTTCTCCTTCCCTCAGGGCAATGCATGGCTGGAGTCCTGGGCTATTTGGCCTGGGAGGAGAGGTGTGGTGAGAGTGGGGGAGGAGGCTTCTTTTAGGCTAACGCATGGATCATTACTTCAAATATTATCCTGCCACACACACATCCACCTCTAAATGCTTCAGTGGAAAAGTTAACAGCACATCCCTGGTTGTTTACTGAGTGCTAAAGATTGAATCAGAAGGGCTGTATTCATAAAAGCAGAACTGCTGACGATTCAGAATGTGACCTTGAGTACATATGCCCTCCCCCAGCTTTCAATCTCTCCATCTATGAAACAAGGAGAAGGCTTCCTACAGTGTTTATCCTGCTGAATTCCAAGGATATAAGCAGGAGCAATGCTCCTTTAAGACCTCAGATGAAAAGGAGTCTTAGATTTAAAGGATAAGCTATTCACCCCTCGCTCGAAAAAGGATGTTATTTCTTAAGACATAAGAGTATGGAAGATTGTGAGATTTTGAGGTTTTTCTTAGGAGGGGTGGGGGGAAAGAGGCAGGATTTATTTATGTTCCAGTCTATAATATTTTTGGTCTGCTTCCAATTAAAAGAAATAAGAATGTCCTAGAACTCTTTCAAGAACAGAAAAATTCATCTCTTTCCGTTTCTTAGGCTGGATGAAATTGCAGGAGCTCTGCCCCACTTTTAGCTGATTATGCCACTAAATAAGGTTTTTTTTTTAGACCAAGTTTTTTCAGGGCCTTTGGTCTAGAACCTGTTCTAGGATATGTAGCAAGATGGACAAAGAATAAAATGTTAGTTGCTGTGAAGAGAAATGACTCCATCATGCTTGAAAATGAAATGAATTTTTTTTAAAAAAAGATTGCATTCTTATCGATATTTATTTTTTTCAAGCCAGTCATTTTAGAGTTGATGTTTTGAAGTTAGCTGCTTTAGACAGTTTTGGGAATCTAACAATTTCACATTCCTAGTGAAAAAATATCCCTTCCTGCTTCAGATTTCTTTAAAGTCACATTTCTGCAAATTCTCCTCTGAAAGAATGCAAATTCAAGAGTCAACAGTTCTCTAAAGTTGAGTGAGAAAATCCAGATTCCAGTCCCTAAACTGAAGGTGGGTTTGTTAAGCATAATGGGTTCTAGAAAGTTCAAACCCAAGTATGGGACAGTGTTCTTCTGATTCCAGTTTTCACCTGTGCAGGTTTTCCTAGGATAGGTCTGCTACCCGAGAGACTCCTGGGGTCATGGCTTTCAACTCAGTCTCCTTTTTTCTCCCTCTGTTAATCCAGAGAAGAAATGGAGATTGAAACTGAGGAAACAGTAAGGAAAATTTTCCCCAACTTTGTCCAGCATCTGTGAACAATACAGTGTGAACAATACTGTGTCTCTCCATTTCCTAACAATTGGAGTGTAGTTCTTTCATGTAACGTTTCACATCCGTAATAAACATGTCCCTAATTGATTTTTTTTTAGCTATCTGCGCCCCTCCCCAATTTCTTCTTTGGTTAAACTTAACAGTTAATGCTGAACCTAACAGGCTCTCTCCCTGCCACAGCTTAGTTTTTGCTACCTGAAAGAACCTCCCCACCTCCCATCCTTGCAAATTGAAACCGTATCTGTCTTTCAAGGTCATGGACTGGGGTATCATTTTCTGACCACAGATGATACACTGTCACTTCTTGCTTCATATCCTAGGTAAAACAAAACAAAACACAACAACAAAACCATGAGACGTGTAAAGGGAGGACCCTGGTCAAATTAGTATGTCTAGCCTTCATGGAACACTGAGTGACTGGATTAAGGAAGTAATTAACTAAAGTTCTTGTCCCATCACTCCTGCTAGATGAGGAAATCTTAGGTACAGTTGCCAGATTTAGCAAATCGAAACGCAGGGCGCCCAGTTGTATTTGAATCTCAGATAAACAACGAATACTTTTTTTTTAGTATAAGTACGTCCCATGAAATATTCACGACATTTATGCTAAAAAGTATTCATTGTTTATCTGAAATTCAAATGTAAGTGGGCGTCCTGTAGTTTATCTGGCCCCCCTACTTGGAGGGCAGGGGTTTCCCGAGGCGCCTGGCTTCCGCCCAGCAGGTGCTCAGCATCTGTGTAGTTGTTAGAGCGAAACCCAAACCAGTCTTGCAGCTTCCACAGCTGCACCCGTAGCGGGGCGGAGCCACGCAACCGGGAAAGTCACCCTGGTTGGAGACCGTCCCCCTAGACTAGCCAAAGGGTCCGCACCCGAGAGGCAGCCCCACCCTGTGGGTTCTCTGGACCACTCGACAGGCTCCATCATTGCCCCAGCTCTCGACCACCCGCCCTACCCTCTATCTCGTGACCGGTCGTCACGGGCCGGGGGCGGGACTGCCCAGGTCTTCAATCGCTGTCTGCCATTGGCAGGGCCTTCCATCCATCACGTTGGGCTCTGCCCATCACGCTGACGTTTCCCAGGCTCTGTCGGTCTCGCAAGCCGCGGCGTAGCCAGCAATTGGTGGAGGAGGCGGCAGCCGTCCCGGCGGAGGCGACGACGGGGTGGGCTCAGGGAGTCCGGACGAGCCCCAGCTGGTCACCCCCTCGTGCTGCGGTGGTCGCTCGCGTCCCGCCGGCCCGTGCCGTGTCGCCCTGCACTGCTGCGGCCGCCGCGGAACCATGGCTGTGCTCGTTGTGCTCCTGTCCTTGCTGGTGGCGGGTGAGCCCTGGGGGGCGAGCGGGGCGCGCACTCCAGGAGGCCCCAAGCCGCGGGGCCAGGGGCTCGGGGGCGGCGGCGGGTGGGAGGCAGTGGGGCGGGTGCCGCAGTGCAGGCAGCCGGCGGCGGCCTCACCCCAGCCGCCTCCCTCTCCGCCTTCTCTCCGGGCCGGCCTGTGGCGGCGAGGCCTGGCGGGCTGCCGGGGCCGGGTCGGGCTGGGCTGGGCTGGGCTGCGTGGGGGCACCTGAGCCGGCTTCCATTCTCTGCCTGTCTTGCAGTGGCCTCTTCCGCCTCGGAGGACCGGGATGCATTTCTCAATCAGCTGTTGAACCGCAGCCCTCCGCTAAGAAAGGAAGGCAGATTTCTCAGCTGCTGCATTTCTTTACATTTTCCTAGAGTTTTCATTTTTAGCGGTTGTCATCAGCAATTGATGACCCCCCCCCCCCCGGCAATGTTTCAGGATGCAAAAGTTGGAAATGGAGTAATTGTTGTTGTATGATTATTTCTCAAGGCGAATTCAAAGTACTTCTCAGTAGTTTGCCATAGTCTAGTTCCCCATTTTAAGGATTTGAAAACTAAGATGTGAGTCACGTCCTTAGGGTCGTATATCAAAATAAATGGTAGCTTTCTTGATGGAACGTTGGTGGAACGTAGGTTCCCTAGCATTGAGCAAGAGGATTCAGCATTCAGCTCATATTTGGCCTCTTACCATATATCATGTAATTCATTTAATTTTACAGCAGTCCTTAGAAGAGGGTATTACCCCCGTCTTACAGAGTGACCAAGCATAGATAAATTACTCAATAGCACACAAGTGGTAAGCAGCTGAGCTGGAACTGAACCCAGATCAGCTGGCTGCAAAGCACGGGCCTTTCCAAGTATATGTGTTGTGGCACATGTGTGGGAATGTGGGAGTGATGGGGGCTGGGGCTGGGGGCACAGACAGTGGTGAACAAGAGGCCAAGTTGAGAGCAGTTTGGAGGACTGAGGCTCTGTTCCCCAGTGTGTCTGTTTAAAACCTAGAGGTTAAAAGTCTGTGGGAGGCCTGTGCCTCTGCTTTGTGAGGTGCTGAGACACCCCACTTTGGAAATGGTGGTTTAGTTCTGCATGGAGGTATAGACCTTTGGTGTTTGGGGGAATTTGGAGGTCTTCTCCATCTTTTGAGGTACCGAGTGTTGTATGTTGATGATAGTTACACTTATTTTCATGCCCCTAAAGTTTTTGGGTGGTTTTGTTCCTTTGGTCTCTGGCTCCGGCAAGGTTGTTCTGATTTATCTAGTAAATTACCTTGGGAGAATTTTTTATTTTAATTTTTTAAATTCAGGTTTTGAAATGTAAAAATTTGATACTGGGATTTAATTGAACATCTTGCTGAAATTCCATGTTTTAATGTTATGATTGGTATTATTTTGATTTAGTGAGGTTTAGGGGTTTTTGTTTGGGTTTGGTTGGAGGCAGAATAATTGCTTCTGTACGTGGTTTGAACCTGCTTTCCTCACTGGAATAGTCTAGTTCACACAGACCAAGAATCTGATCCTGTCAGTTTCTGCTTTGCGTGGTCGCGTCAGATGACTTTAAATTACTATTTTCCACAATGACTAAATGTGATTTAATGGAAAACATCTTTAAGAGATCTGACTTCTCTATTTGAGGAAAAAATATAAATCCTTTAAATGGTGTTACCAAACCAGAGAGAGACTAGGGGAAGGGAACTAGGGTTATGAATACCAGGTCATGAGGAGTATTTGAAAAAATTCAGATGTTTAGCCTGGAGAGGAAAGGCGAACACATGGAATTTGACGAGCTATCATGTTGAAGAGGGATTCGATTTGGTCACTGATGCCCCAGAGCTCAAAAGTAGGACCTATTTATTTTTTCACTCGTTGATTCCATCCACCATTCATAGATCACAGCATGATGTGGTGGGAGTTCCCAAAGGAAGGGATACTTAACCTCTAGCCCAGACCTCAGCGGCTGGGGGATATTTCCCTAGACACAGTGCCTCACAGGCAAATGTGTGAAAGATTGGGGTTGGAAGAAAAGGCATTTTTGAGAGAATAGCATGTGTAAAAGCACAGAGGTGTGAGAGCAAAAGGGCAAATAGCTTGGTGGGGCCGGAATGTATAGCGGTTAAGTAGGGGAGATCCAGAAGGAAGGTTTGGTGAGGTGCCTCTGGATTCTGTCTCAGAGGCTCCGGGCATCCACTGAAGGTGCATGAGCTGAAGGGGGCGTGTGCAGATCTGTATTCTGACAAGACAGTAGGATGGCTGGGTCCAAGGGTGGCATGACAGGCCAGAAGGCGGCCAGTCTGACAAGCCTCGGAAGGCCTGAAGTGGGGAGGGCCTGGTGGGGGCCCTGGACGTGGAGGGGAAAGGACTCGTGAGATAAGATGATGAGGAAAAAATGGACAAAATTCAGTAGTAGGGTAGCTGTGGTGCTGAGGAAGGATTTTTTGGGGTGAGGTGGGTAATTAGGTTTATTTTTTTTTTTAGTGGAGGTACTGGGGACTGAACCCAGGACCTGGTGCATGCTAAGCACGCGCTCTACCCGAGCTCTACCCCTCCTCCTTGAGGAAGAATTTAAAGATGACTAATTCGAGCAGCTGGGTGGAAGGTGGTGTCATCCTCTGATACAGAGAATATAGGAGGAATGTGTGGCAAAGTGGTGAATTCACTTCTGAACCTGTTGATTTTGAAGGACCCATGAGACTGAGAAAGAAATGTTCAGCAGACT
This sequence comes from Camelus bactrianus, assembly GCF_048773025.1. Lineage (NCBI taxonomy): Eukaryota > Metazoa > Chordata > Mammalia > Artiodactyla > Camelidae > Camelus > Camelus bactrianus. Next base: position 31,809,434 of record NC_133575.1, read on the forward strand.
GCTGGGTGTGTAGGTCTAAGGCTCAGGGGAAATCTAGTAAAGTAAAGAAATCTAGAAAGTAAAGGTCTGGGGATCTGGGAGCCATCAGTGTGTTTTTGGTGTTTGCAGCCTTAGGGAGTAGATGGGCTCAGCCAGGGAGAGACTTCGATGTAGAGTGGAAAGTGAGGGTCAAGAATGGAGCCCTCAGGATCTCCAGGGTGGAGTGCGCTAGGTGATACTGAGATGCTAGAAGAATGCACTGGAAATTCCATTTATCTCTCTTTTTGGGGCGGGGGTGGTAAACAAAGTTTATTCTAGGAAGAGCGACTCATTGAGAGATTAAACAGTTTTAAAATTTGCATATACGTACTGTTCATTGTTTCTAATAACAGTTTAGAGCTTTAGCTTTTTAAACTTACATAGTTACCAAAGGAATAAAGCCAACCACAAAATAAGAATCAACAGGATGCAGTAATCCAATCATAAAGGACAGTCAAATGTGCTTACACATGTTCAAGAAATCAATCGTCTTAAGTTATAAATAATAAGTAGTTCATTTGTGTCCTTTTGATATCATATGGCATTTTTCTTTCTCTGGCTTACTTCACTTAGAATGACGATCTCCAGCTCCATCCATGTTGCTGCAAATGGCATTATTTATTTTATTTTTTATGGCTGAATAGTGTCCCATTGTGTGTGTGCACATATATATGTACATATACACCACATCTTCTTTATCCAGTCATCTGTTGATGGACATTTGAGTTGTTTCCTTGTCTTGGCTATTGTAAATAGTGCTGCTATTAACACTGAGGTGCATGTGTCTTTTTGAATTATATTTTTCTACGGGTATATGCCCAGGAGTGGGATTGCTGGATCATATGCTAAGTCTATTTTTAGTTTTTTAAGGAACCTCCATACTGGCTACACCAATTTACATTCCCACCAACAGCGTAGGAGGGTTCCTTTTTCTCCACACCCTCTCCAGCATTTATCATTTGTAGACTTTTTAATGATGGCTTCTGGCTGGTGTGAGGTGATACCTCATTGTAGTTTTGATTTGCATTTCTCTAACAATTAGTGATGTTCAGCATCTTTACATGTGCCTGTTGGCCATCTGTATGTCTTTGGAGAGATATATATTTAGGTCTTCTGCCCATTGTTTGATTGGGTTGCTTGTTTTTTGATACTAAGGTGTATGAACTGTTTGTATGTTTTGGAAACTAGTCCCTTGTCAGTCACATCATTTGCAGGTATTTTCTCCTAGTCTGTAGGTTGTCTTTTCATTTTGTTGATGGTATCCTTAGCTGTGCAAAAGCTTTTAAGTTTAATTAGATCCCATTTGTTTTTGCTTTTATTTCCATTACTCCAGGAGCTGGTTCAAAAAATATATTGCTTTGATTTATGTCCAAGAGTGTTCTGCCTATGTTTTCCTCTAGGAGTTTTAGAGTATCTGGTCTTACATTTAAGTCTTTAATCTATTTTGAGTTTATTTTTGTATACGGTGTTAGAGAATGTCCTAATTTCAGTCTTTTACAGGTAGCTGTCCAGTTTTCCCAGCACCACTTACTGAAGAGACTGTCTTTTCTCCATTGTGTATTTTTGCCTCCTTTGTCATAGAGTAATTGAACATAAGTGCATAGGTTTATTTCTGGAATTTCTATCCTGTTCTGTTGATCTTTGTGTCTGTTTTTGTGCCAGTACCATATTGTTTTGATTACTGTAACTTTGTAGCATAGTCTGAAGTCAGGGAGTGTGATTCCCCCAGCTCCGTTCTTCTTTTTCAAGACTGTTTTGGCTATTCGGGGTCTTCTGTATTTTCATACAAATTTGAACATTTTTTGTTCCAGCTCTGTGAAAAATGTCAATAATTTGATAGGGATTGCAGTGAATCTGTATATTGCCTTGGGCAGTATGGCCATTTTAACAATATTGATTCTTCCAATCCAAGAACACAGTATATCTTTCCATTTGTTTATGTTGTCTTCAATTTCTTTCATTAGTGTCTTACAGTTTTTGGAGTACAGGTCTTTTGCCTCCTTGGGTAGGTTTATTCCTAGATATTTTATTCTTTTTGGTGAGATGGTAAATGGTATTGTTTCCTCTCTCTCTTTCTTTTGGTATAGTAATGGTCAGATATTTTTGTAGAATGTCCCTCTATTTGGGCTTGTCTGATATTTTCTCATTATTGGGAAGAACACTAAGGTACCTTATCCTTTAAATTTTTTTCTTTTTTGTGTGTGTTGCAATATACTATGAATATACAGTCTTATTTTACTACAAATGTAAACTTTTAAGTAAATATGTATATTGGGAATACTTTCAAATTTTGTACTGAAAGGTTGAAATCTTAAAAAGTTTGGACGTCACTGCCTTAAAAGATGGGAAGGGGAAGAAACTGAGGAGCAAAGCAGCCAGAGGGGCTGGAAGGAAAGCCAGGACCCAGGAGGCCAAGGCGGGAGAGTTTCAAGGAGGGAGTGGCCAGTATCAGATGCCTGGGGAAGCTACATAAATCAAGGACTGGAAATTGTCTTGGGGACCTGAGTGGCGTGGTGGGCTCAGAAGCTGGGGATTAAGTAGCAGACCTGGGATCATGAAGCGGAGGAGCCGGTGGTGGCCTACTGCTCTTCCGGGATTCCTGTCTAAAGGGAAGCAGAACAGATGGAGGCGGGCAGGACCAAAGGAAGGTTTCTGTGATTTGGATTTTAGAGCGGGAGCCCCGGGCCTAAGCATATTTTCCTGCTGAAGTGAAAGAGCCAGGTGAGCGGGGAAGACGGCCGGTGCCAGGTGTGGCTCAGTTCATTCACTAAGTCCATACGGATTTGTTGAGCACCAGCACCTGGGCACAGTTCTCGCCCCAGGGATGTGGCGGGAACAAGACAAACCAAAACCCCAGACCTCAGGGAGCTTGTAATGTACAGGGCTGGCTTTTTACGTCCCAAACCATATAGCCACCGAACTCCTGGTATATTATCTGTTCCAGAATAGAGACTTAATAAACACTGAATGAATAATTCGGTAGGTAAATAAGTGATGGCCCGTTGAAGGCTGGACCATGGTATATTTTAGACTGGAGGGGGGCCGTCCCTGCCAGCATCTGAAGGGAGGAGATAAGGACAGGCGCTTGTGCAGACCAGCTTGTGATGGGGAGAGGAAGCAGGTAGCTGGAGGACTTCCTACACGGTCTCTTGAAGCTGGAGATGAGGTTATCTGGTGAGACTTGAGTCGGGAGTGATAAAATACAAGTGGAAAGAAGTTGGGAAGCCAGCTTCCTAAACTTTTTAAAGGTTTAGAATGTTGGGACGGTGGAGATGATCGCTGGCAAACGTAGTGTTTCTAAGGTGAACCAGCGTCCGCCTTCACCGGTCAGATTCAGGCAAAGAACGGGTGGCTGTCAGGTATCTCAAGCTACCTGCATGAAGCAGCAGTTTCTCGGCACAGGAGTCCTTGACTGGAAGATTTTCTAAAGCTCTCGGCTCCTGGAGGGCTGTCTTGCAGGCGTGGAAGTGGACTCTGAAGTTGAGGCAGTGTAATTCAGTAGAGCTTTGCTGGAGTTGAGTGAGTAGGGCTGCATCCCCAGACATGGCGGTCTCTAGACCCCGTATCATTCTTCAGGTGTGTATGGTGTTCTCAAAGTGTCAGTCTCTTGCTGCCCCATTTTCCTTAGAGTTTGCGCTGCTACTTCAGGGAACCAAAATGTCTATCAGTTACAGACGGCCATTCCAGCCTGCTAATTTTTTGGTCTGCCTTTGGCTAGAACAGTTTGGAAATTCCTGCTCTGGTGGCTGTGCTGAATGGAAACTCGTAACTGTCTGTGTTGTATCAGCACCATCCTGAGGCCTTTTAGTTACTGTCAGTCCTGCAACACCAAAACATTTACTGTTGTTTCCAATTTTATTCCCATACCCTGTAAGCGGTACTTTCCTCAGGTCAAGAGAGTAACACTGATGCTTTATTAAACTCCAATTTTCCTGTTCTAGGCATGGCCAAGATTTGTTTTGGACTTGGAGCTAAGCTTTTCATAAGAACGTGAAAGTTTCCATTAGCTATTTGTCCTTGTGTAATCTAGACATCATTGGGTTAACTCATGATGGGTGAAGAGGCCAGATACTGCATCCTTAGCCTTGGAGGGCCTATAAGATAGTCCCTTTATTCTCATTCTTCACCTCTTAACCCCAGGTCCTGTACCCCTAGATTAGCTGACTTTATTATTACAGAACACCTTTTCTCAGCCTCTTGATATGTCCATTGGAAATACTATGTCCTGGACTTTGTTTCCAAAGTCTGAAGTATCTTCCATTCTGATTGGTAATGTGTCCCTCCCATTTGACAGTCCTCATTTCACTAGCTTTGCCTATGGGACATAAAGAAAGATAATGATCTATCCTAAGATATACTAACCTGAAGTTTTATTTATTTATTTAACTTTTTTTTATTGAGTTACAGTCATTTTACAACGTTGTGTCAAATTCCAGTGTAGAGCACAATTTTTCAGTTATACATGAACATACATACATTCATTGTCACATTCTCTAGAGTGATATACTAGGAATTTTACGAATTTGCATTTTGAAGAGAGCATCGATGGTAGAAATAATTTAGAGATTTCAAGTTTCTTTTTTTCCTTTTTAGTCTGTGCCAGGGTTTTGGTTTTTGTTTTTTAAAATCTGGAGAAGTGCTACTGAATTCTTGCCAAATTGCTACACGCCCCCATGTAAGGGCCATCTGTAGAAAGGTATCTAGGTCATTAGGAGAATTCTGTTTCATAGTTGTATGTTTGTTACAGCAGAATATGTGGACCTTAAATTCTTACAGTGATACTTCGAAAAACAATTTGCTGATGTTTAGGATTCAGCATTTTGTCCAATCAAAATTGAGCACACTGTCAGTGGAGAGTGGGAGAGTATGTATTATTTAATAATTTTCAGTGTGGGTACAAGAGATTTGCGATGCTGATCATTTATTAATCTGCTTTCTTTTCAGGTGTCTTAGGGAATGAGTTTAGTATATTGAGATCACCAGGGTCTGTTGTTTTCCGGGATGGAAACTGGCCTATACCAGGAGACCGAATCCCAGACGTGGCTGCACTGTCCATGGGCTTCTCTGTGAAAGAAGTATGTGTATTTTAAAAATATATTTGGAGCTGCTTCTGGAAGCATTTTTTGTTGATTTCTGCTAATAGCCCAAGAAAGCAACAGGCAAACATAGGTACAGATTACAAAAGTAAAAAAGCTCATTTGTAGTCAGGGAGATTTTTGGTTAAGTGCTCCAAGCTTGGTTATGAAACTGAATCATTATAAAACATTAACCATGTAATTGTATATTCATAGTAGTGATGCTCTTTATATATAAAAGAATGCATCTGTCCTACTATTAATAGGGTGTATAATTTTACTGTTTTTTCCCCAGTACACATGATAGATTTGTGTCTTAGCTTAGGCTACTATTGCAAAGTACCACAGACCGGGTGCTTTGTAAACAACAGACATTTATCTCTCACAGTTCTAGGGGCTGAAGTCGGAGACCAGGGTGCCAGCATGGGAGGGTTCTGGTGAAGGCCCTCTCCAGGTTGCAGACGGCCAACTTCTTGTTCTATCCTCCGAAGGTGGAGAGAGGGTGAGCAAGCCCTCTGGAGTCTCTTTTATAAGAGCTCTAATCCCGTTCATGAGGATTCCATCCTTGTGACCTAGTTACTGCCCTGAGACCCTACCTCCTAATACCATCACATTGAGGGTTTAGGATTTCAATACATGAATTTTGAGGGGACACAAACATTCAGTCCATTGCAGTTTGTTATGAATGATACAGTGTATACACATCTTACCTGAGTTTAGGAAAACAGTGTGGTCAGTAGCTGTGGGATAGCCTCGGATCTTGGTTTCCCACAATTTCCCCATAACTGGCTGCTTATGTGATTGTAGCTGGGTGGGTGGTGGTGGGGGGTCCTGTCCAGTCAGTGAGAGATCTGAAAGCTCAGGGCTGGAAGAAAGGAGATGTAGTTTGTTGGTGCTTTTGATGTGGCCTCTAGATATCCTTAGTGACCCAGAGGAACATTCTTCCTAGGTCCTGAGGGCCCTTGAAACCAGAAGTAATGCTTGGGAACTGCCTCTCTGCTTGGCCTTTGGGTGGAGCCCCTGAGCTCCTTTTGTGAACCTGACTGGTTGTTTAGGTTCAAGGATGAGATTTTACCTAGTTCTTTACGAACTTAAACTTGACTACAAATGGCTGTCAAAACAACCTTTGGAAATAATTACTAATAAACTAATATGAGTAAGTAGACCTAGCGTCTAAAGAATGTTTTAATGGTAGTCTTGCTCTGTCACTGAGAAAGAGAAAAGTGATGCTGTGTATAAGGGCATGTGAGAGAAGAAAATGTCCATGGTTATATGAAGAAGGGAATGTTTCATAATCTGGAAAAGTACCTACATTTTGTTTACTTGCCTGCTTTTTTCCACAGAAGGTTTGAGATGACTTCTTATTAGACTATATTGTTTCAAATGTGTAGAAGTTTAAGAAAATGAAGAAGGTAGAAATCAGCATCCTCAGCTAGGTTGCAGCTACTGCCTGAAATAAAAACGTTTGCTGTCCCAGTGAGTTTTCACTGCCAGTGTCATCCCAGAAGCCCTCAGTTCTGCTGGTTAGATGTTATTGGGAAATGGTTTCCTGAGTTGATAATTGAGCACGCTTTCATGCTTTCCAACGTTTAGGACCTTTCTTGGCCGGGACTTGCAGTGGGTAACCTATTCCACCGCCCTCGGGCTACCGTTATGGTGATGGTGAAGGGAGTGGACAAACTTGCTCTACCTCCTGGCAGTGTCATTTCGTACCCTTTGGAGAATGTGAGTATTTATTATAAAAAATTAAAGGGGTGCATTTAAAATTTTGTCTTGTCAGCTATCATTATGGATTGTGTTCTAAGCACGCTTGCCTTTTACACTGATAAGATAGTTTTTTTAAATTATATGATGGTTGTAAATTTATTGAGACTGGGCTGTTTCCTATGGATGAGAGTATGTACTTTCTAAGGTAAGAGGTAGAGAAACTGCCCTATCTGCCAAATAGTCAGAGGCTTGAAAAAGAGAAACTAGTTGAGGGTGTATCCTGCTGATGTTTTTGGGGGGCATTATTTTGTCACCTTCCCTTCAGAATTTTATCATTTTTGTGTAAGGAGGAGCTGGCTTGCCACCCTTGCCCATGGGACCCAAAGAGTCCCCTCAGAGAAATCAGAACCACCAGCTTGTGCTGTGCAGAGTCGTGTGCTCCAGATTCACACGGCCCGCCCCACACAGACACCTGCACAGCCCAGGGTTCCTTCGGTAGAAAAGAATAGAAGAAGAGTTGAATTTACCAGACATTTTAAAGAAAAAATGCCATGAGAGAGTCAGCAGGCGCAACAAACAGAATTCATCCCCCTAGAACTATAAGTAATAGACCAGTCTCAAAAAGAAATTTGAAAATACATACATTAAAATGTAAAAGAGTTAAAGGAAGGGAGAGAAACTAGAGGCACTTAAGAGATATTTTTGATATGTGGTGCTTTCATTGATGTTCACATAAAAATATTTTGTAATTTATATTGACTTTTTAATTAAAAAAATTTTTTTAAATGGAGGTACTGGGGATTGAACCCAGGACCTCGTGCAAGCTAGGCATGCGCTCTACCACTGAGCTATTTCCCTTTCCCTCATATTGATCTCTTTAACCCATGAGTTATTTAGAAGTGTTTAACATGTGGGTTCTTTCAAAATAATTTTCAATTTTTCAATTTCTAATTTCGTTGCATGTAAGACTGGTCTGTATGATGCTGATTGGGGAGGGCAGTAGATTTTTTTTTTTTTAGACTTTCCTGTGGTTTAATATAGATTATTTCAAAGCACACATGACATGATTACAAAAAAATGACCATGCACTAGGTCACAAGGCAAATCTCAATGGATAATAAAGAATCTGTATCATATAAAACCACCCTCTCTGACCACAGTGCCCTTAAAGCTGAAAACAATAACAAAATGTTACCTTAAAAATATGTTTAGAAATGGTAGAGACAAAAGATATGACTCCTCGGGTTTAGTGCACACTGAAGTAGGCTAAAGCCAAATTAGCACCTAAATATAGCGAAATTGAAGAACCATCAAGGACACTGCAAATGTTAAAAGTTAATCAGAGAGAAAAGACACTGTTATGACAAAGGAAAGAGAGGAAAATGATCACAGATTTCTCATCACTGCCATTAGGGGCCAGAAGAGCAAGAAAGGAAAAGCAGTAATTGTACAGTATGAAGCTAGGCTGAGAATACTGTTTAAGTAGTCATAGTGAAAGGATATGGATCAAATGAAAATTACAATACAACTATTGGGAAGGTGGAGAGAGAAACAGTGCATGTGAGGGGCTAGGGCTGTGGTTGGTGATGTGGGAGAGCTAAATCCTCATTTTCTATAATGGGCAGTAAATAGATAATGCTTAAAATTGAAAAATCAAGATGTAATATAAACACATCATTTAGAGATGGTAGTAAGAAGAAAAGGAAACAAAGAATTTGAAAGTGAGTGCTATAAGACAAGTAGGCACCTAGGATGTAATACTTAGCATGATGACTATAGTTAACACTGCTGTATGATACATGCGAAAGTTGTTTAGAGAATAAATTCTAACAGTTCACATCACAAGGAAAATTTTTCACTTTATTGTATTTACATGAGATAGATGTTCACTGAACTTACTGCAGCAGTCACTTCACAATATATGTTAAGTCAAACCATTATGTTGTACCATTATGTCATACACCTTATACAGTGGGGGGGGAACTGGGGAGGAAAGAGAGTGAGTACCCTCAGAGGAATAGGAAAGGAAGGGAGGGGCAAACTTACTTTTCATAGGAAGCCTTATAAACTATTTGTCTCTTTAATCCACATGTATAATTCTTAATTTTAAAAAAAGTCAACAAGAAAAGATAGTTGGAATAGATGTACTCTGAAATAATTCATGGGTTGAGAAAAGTACAGCAGAAGTTTTGAAATTATTTGGAACTGAATATCAACAAGTGTACCATATATTACAAAAAATTGTGGGGTGCAGCTAAAATGGTAAGAAGAGGGAAATATATAACCTTAAATGCACATGGTAGATAATTTTAAAGATTGGAAATTAATGAGCTAAAGAAACCAGAAGAATTTCAGAGTAAATGGAAGGAAGGGAACAATAAAAATGAAAGGCATATTAATTTTTAAAAAAAATCTTCACAAAGATTATTTATTAAGTAGTTTGTTACGTGATTTCTGTGACAATCATTCTACAAGATCCCTTTTAAAACAGTATGTTAAAAATCCAAAATATCACTAAGATTTTCATTAGCCTACAATACAAAACTAAACATTTTAAAACAGACTAGCCTCATTTTTTTTTAATTTTTAAAAAGTATGTATTTAATTGACATATAGTCCATATACAATGTTGTGTTAGTTTCTGGTGTACAGTAGAGTGATTTACTTTATATATATATATATATATATATATATATATATATACACACACACACACACACACACACACACACACACACATTCCTTTTCATGTTCTTTCTCACTAGAGGTTACAACAAGATAATACAGCTCTCTGTGCTATACAGTAGGTTCTTGTTGCTTATCTATTATATATATATAGTAGTTAGTATCTGCTAATTCCGAAGTCCTAATTTATCCCTCCCCTTCTTCCCCTCTGGTAACCATAAGTTTGTTTTCTATGTCTGAATCTGTTTCTGTTTTACAAATAAGTTCATTTGTTTAATTTTTTAGATTCTGTTTTTAAGTGATATCATACAGTATTTTTCTTTCTTTGGCTTACTTCCCTTAGTATGATAATCTCTAGGTCCATCCATGTTGCTACAAATTACATTATTCTTCTTTATGGCTGAGTTGTGTGTGTGTGTGTAATACCACATCATCTTTGAGGTTTGATGACTAGAGAAGTCTGAATTCTTTAGCTTTTGTTTTTATTAAGCTTTTGATATCGCCACTAAATCTGAATGAGAGCCTTCCTGGATAGAGTATTCTTGGTTGTTAAGTTTTTCCTGTTCATCAATGCCACTCCTTTCTGGCCTGTAGAGTTTCTGCTGAAAAAATCAGCTGATAGCCTTATGGAAGTTCCCTTGTATGTTATTTCTTGCTTTTCTCTTGCTGATTTTAATATTTTTCTCCTTATCCTTAATTTTTGTCAATTTGATGACTATGTGCCTTGGTGTGTTCCTCTTTGGGTTGATCCTGTGTGGAACTCTGTGCTTCCTGGACTTGGGTGACTGTTTCCTTTCCCAAGTTGGGGAAGTTTTTGGTTATTATCTCTTCGAAAATTTTCTCAGGTTCTTTCTGTCTCTGTCCTCTTTCTGGGACCCCTATAATGCAAATATTGGTGTGCTTCATGTTGTCCCAGAGTTTTCTTAAACTATCCTCATTTCTTTTCGTTCTTTTTTCTGTTCTGCAGTAGTGATTCCCACTAATCTGTCTTCTAGGTCACTGATCCGTTTTCCTCATTTAGTCTATTCTTGGTTCCTTCTAGTGTGTTACTCATTTCAGTAATTTTATTCTTCAGCTCTGGGCATTCTTTGTATCTTCCAACTCTTAGCTAAAAACTTTGCTCCTGTGCATCTGTACTTCTCTTGAATTCTCTGAACATCTTTGCTATCATTTCTCCAAATTCTTTCTCAGGTAAATTGCCTATCTCCTCATCACCTATTTCTTCTTCTGGGATTTCTTGTACCTTGGCCTGGAAGATATTCCTCTGCCACCTCATATCGTCTTTCTATTTGTATTTTTAGGTAGGTTAGTTACATCTCACAACCTTGGAGAAGTGGCCCTCTGTGGGAGACGCCCTGTGTGTCCCAGCAGTACACTCCTCTCTTGCCACCCAAGGGCCAGGGTCCAGACAGTGCCAGGGTAGAGTCTGGCCTGTGTGCGTGGATTCCTTCCACAGGGTTTGGGATTGTTGTTTTCTTACTTCTGGTGTGTGCCCCCTGGTGGGTGAGGCTGGGCTAGAGGATTATGCAGGTTTCCTGGTTAGAGGAATACCTGGCCACTGCTGGGTGAAGCTTGGTCCTGGACCTCTGGTGGGTAGGGCTGTGTCTAGGGCTGTGTCTAGAGGCATCTGGCTCAGGAAGTCTGCTGATGGGTGGGGGCTACGTTCCTACCCAGTATGTTGTTTGGCCTGAGGCTTCCCAGCCCTTAAGCCTACAGGCTGTTGGGTGGGGCTCAGTCTTGTTGCTAATGATCCAATCATAGTGTCAGCCTCCACAAAAGCTAATGTAGGTGAACACTCCCAGAATGTCTACCACCAGCTTTTTGTTCCCTGAGTGAGCCACGGCCATCTCCTACCTCCCCATGAGACCCTCCAAAACCAGCAGGCAGGTCTGGCCCAGGTTCCTATGAAATCTCTGCCTCTGCCCTTGGACCTGGTGCACGTGAGTTTCCATGTACGCTTCTCGAGCAAATGGAGTCTCCATGTCCCCCAGTCGCGTGAGGCTCCCAGAGCCAAGCCCCCCTTGGCCTTCAGAACCAGATGTCCTGGGGTCCCCTCCTCCTCCCAATTCCGGAAGCCCAGGCTGGGGAGGCTGAAGTGGGGCTCAGAATTCTCACTCCTGTGGGAGGGCCTGTGCGACTTAATCTTCAGCTGTGGGTCATCCACCTGGGGGGTATGGGGCCCAGTTATATCATGAGCACGCCCCTCCTACCATCCAGCTGTGGTTCCCTCCTTATGTTTCCAGTTGGAGATCTTTTTTGCTAGGTTCCAGTCTTCTTTTCCGATGGTTGTTCTTAGCAGTCAGTTGTGGTTTTGTCGTAGTTGTCTAGCCTCGTCTAGCCTCGTTTTACGGGAGTAGAAGCTGTGAAAAGAGCTCATGTTGTTGCTTGACCCTGACTGACTGCTTGTAATACTTCCGCTGGCAGTAGGTGGTAAGATATAAGGCTCCCAGGGAAGAATCCGTGCGTGCGCGCGCGCACACACACACACAAACACAGAATGCCTTAGAATTCCACTAATTTCATTAGAATCTCAAGTCCTACAGATACACATAGAGTTTCCATCTTCTCTAGGACAAACATGCATATTCTTACAATGTAGGAGAAGAAAACAATCATGGGAATTTAAGCATGAGCTTTTTCCTTTTTGAGTTTAGCAGTCTATGTAATTTTTTCTTTTCCTTTACAGTTTAGTGCTCACCTGACTCAACAGCTTCTCCAGTTTGCTTGCTAGGGACATGTTACCTTTAATCTTCAACCTTCCTGCCACGAGTGCCATTTCACTAGGTGAAAAGAGGCTGGAGAGTTTGTGTTACATGTTCTTGTATCTCCTTGTATCTCCTCCAAAGCAGGAGGAAGTGAACTGTGTGATTGCAAAATGAGAGCGCTTGTGGCTGACTCAGGGAGCTTGTAACAGTACGCTTTTGCAAGTCTGAACTCTCTTCCCCTTCTTCAGTTACTCATTAACTTACTTTAAGAGAATCTTGGGAAGAGTTAACATGCATCTTGAGTAAGAGAAACAATTGATTTCACTTCACATTTATTTCTGCCTGGCCCACGTTAACTTGCTACTTACAAACATGAGCCTTTATAGTAAAGGGAATTACTGGGGAAAAAAATCACTGTAAGAAATTTCCATTAAAACAAAAGCACTGCTGCTATACTGCTTGTTTAAATAAGTAATATTGAGAATAAAATAATTTTTTGAGGGGAAAAATTACCATAATTTACTTAAAAAATAATATGAAGCAAAAACAGTCTATGGGAACAGAATCCAGAATGTTGGTTGCCCTTAGGGGTAGAGAGAGTGGGTCGAGAGGCTTGTAGGGTGCTGAGAGTGTTCTGTCTTGTTCTGGTCAGGTTATATGAGCATATCCATTTGTAACTATTCTTTGAGCTGTTACTCTAGGATTTGTGCAGCATATTATATGTATGTTACACTTTATAAAAAATTCAAGAAAAAATTTTTGTCGCAGTTGGCTATTTCAGTTTATTAATATTATGTGGTCTTAAGGTAAATTTCACATTCAAAATTCTCGTGAAGGTAAATTTCACATTCAAAATTCTCGTGACATACTTTATGCCTTGCTTTAGAGTCTTCAGTCTGTCTTAAGACCAAACCCTACATCTAATTGAACATTTTTTAAATTTTGCAATGAAAAATGTGGTCTATTTCTCTTTCAATTAAATTCTTCAAATTCCTTTGCAATGAAAAATGTGGTCTATTTCTCTTTCAATTAAATTCTTCAAATTCCTTTGTCCTCTTAAATGCAAGTTAGTACATTATTGTAGAATACAGATTCATTGTGGCACATTTAATCAATATTACTGCTTAAAATACACAAACAATCACCAGAAAATGATGGTTTGTGCAAGATAGTGTTTTGTCCTTCATTTTGCAAGTTATTTCCCATTTAGGCACATTGTGGGACACAAATTCAGTGCCCCACTTAGAGGGCTGTTTAATCTTCTCTGCCCTCAAAAGGGCTCTTTGTGTTTGGATGTGATTTGGGTCTCTTGAACTTCCATAGAAAATGCTGGTCCTTTTTTTTTTTTTTAAGGCTCTTTTTAAAAAATACTGTCTAAATGATTTTTTTAATGGAGGTAGTGGGGATTGAACCCAGGATCTTGTGTATTGCTAAGCATGCACTCTACCACTGAGCTAAACCATCTCCCCTCCCCAAGTGATTTTTCTTCTCACTTTGGTTCAGACAATAATTAAGGTCTTACTCTTAAATTTCAGGCAGTTCCTTTTAGTCTCGACAGTGTTGCAAATTCCATTCACTCCTTATTTTCTGAAGAAACTCCTGTCGTTTTGCAGTTGGCTCCCAGTGAGGAAGTAAGTGTGATACAGTTTTTATTTAAAATGCTTTTAAAAATAAGCTTTCATATGTAGTGAAAATTTAAAACTAATTGTATGAAAAATGCTGACAGACCTCTGTATATTGGAATTCATCTATAGGATGTAACAAAATTTTGGATTCTTCTTGCAGAGAGTGTACATGGTGGGAAAGGCGAACTCGGTTTTTGAAGATCTCTCAGTAACGCTAAGACAGCTCCGCAATCGACTGTTTCAAGAAAACTCTGTTCTCAATTCACTTCCCCTCAGTTCTCTGAGTAGGAACAATGAAGTAAGTAGAGCAGTTATTGAAAGAGTAAGTGAGTATCATGACTAATTTCTCAGTCTCCTGACTTTAGCACAAACTTGAATTTTTAGAAAATGAAGTTTTGCAAGTTTGCTGCTGGAGGAGATTCTTCTTTCCATCATCATTTTTAAATGACTCATGAATAAACTGACTTTTTGTGAGTTGAGCTGTAGTAAATAGTATTACATTCTGGCATAAGGGTTGCCACCAATGAATCCTGACAGGCCAGAAGTCATAGTGACTGCTTGGTAGCTGGTGCTGTGTGGATCTGGTAACGTGGGAGCCGTTATTCACTGCCACTTTGATGTGTTGCCTCATTTTTCTAATTCATTCTTGGTAATACAGTGGAGGGAGCCACCCTTACTTTTGACTCCTGTATGTCAGCTCACCACCTGTTCATGCACCCTCTTAAGCACATGGCAGGCCACCTTTGTGGGAGCCTCCCTTGTTTACCTACTCTGGGTGACCAGGGCCACCATCTTTTATTCTTCAAGGGATGTGAGCAAGTTAGGCTATTGGCAGGAGTTTGTTGCAGTGTGCCAGAATATTATGATGCCCTGAGGGAAAACTACTTCGAAGTTTGGGTGCTTTATCAAAAATAAATAGTGGTAGTTACTGTGCTGGAGAATGACCATCACCTTTTTGTTAGGAACCAATGTTTTAGAAGCATTTTATGTTGAAATGAACCTAGTAAATGGAGCACAGTTGTAGAAATGCTTAATGTTTGTAATATCCTGTGCCTTGCTTGAGAAATGGGAAATACAGATCTCGGATGTGTATTGAAATATTGAAAGTAATGCTTATTGGGGTTTTTTTTTTTTTTTTGGCAGGTGGATCTCCTTTTCTTGTCTGAACTACAAGTGCTGCATGATATTTCAAGCTTGGTGAGGTGGTAATTGTGGCATTTCAGGGAGGGAGGGAGGAAGGAAGGGACTCACTAACTTGTAGCCCGGCATAGCTATGGAGCGGCTTCTTCAACTGTTAATAGGAGACAACTCCAGATCGCTGTGTTTCCCAGTAATTTATCTGCTTCCTTTTGTTTATTCTCCTAAGTTGTCTCGACATAAGCACCTAGCCAAGGATCACTCTCCTGATTTATATTCACTGGAGCTGGCGGGCTTGGATGAAATAGGGAAGCGTTATGGGGAAGACTCTGAACAATTCAGAGATGCCTCTAAGATCCTTGTTGATGCTCTGCAAAAGGTAAACTATCAGTGGGGTGTGAGCAGTTCGAGTATGACCACTTCATTTTTAGCCTCTTAACGGGAAACCCTGCTTAGTGAATTACTGTTGATTGAAGTCTTTTACGCACCTTCTTTGAGGGACCTCTAATTTTAGTGACTGAAACTGGAGTAGCTCAAAGATGTACTTTGGGATGGCTCACTTTCTAATGCTGGCAGAGGCAACACAGAAATGATCGCTAACTCTAGCATAATACTTTTTCTTTTTATCTTGGTAAAATATACATGATATAACATTTTTCTTTTGAATATTTAGTATATGTTGAATCTTAACACTTTCCTGAATGTTTTAACATAATCAAAACTTTTAAGACTTGCCTATTTTAGAAGTGTATTTCGTGAGCCCTTAGGTAACTGGATTTGTTCTTGTAGGTACACAGCTTTGAAAATAGTTTTAGTCAGTGTTTTGAGATTATAGTAATGTCAGTAACTGTTCAGTTTGCAGATGACATGTACAGCCTTTATGGTGGGAATGCAGTGGTAGAGTTAGTGACCGTCAGATCCTTTGACACCTCCCTTGTGAGGAAGACGAGGACGATCCTTGAAGCAAAACAAGTGGTGAGTACATTTTTAGATCCTGCTTTAAAATTGTAAAATTAACTCTAAAAACCCCACTAAATCCTGTATCAGGTCGACATGACTGAGCAGTCAGTAAATCTGAAAAGCAAAACAAAGGTTTCTTACTCACCTAGATACGTTTTGCCAGTGATGCTTAGTTCTTTGGGGCTGTGATCAGATATTGCAAGACTTTGTTAGGGATAAAAGCAAATCCGTCAGAGCCAATAAGGTTGTTCAAATATGGGTATTACAAGGAAACATCAGAAGTTAACGTGAGGGAGTGGTGTGGCTTGGTGTATGCGGCTCTCTCAACTTGTGAAAACTGCTTTTCTCAGAGGTACGCTGTCTTTGTGGGATACTTTCTCATTTTCCTGCTACATACACTCTCTCTAATTTGATTTAATTCTACAGTTTTTTGGCCTGTATCTTGCTTTGATTTTTAAAGTGTTTAGAGGATCACAGGGATCATTCTCCCCTTGGGGCCCATTTGCAGCCCCCAGTCTGCTCAGTGTTACTGATTGCAGTGTGGGACTGAGTGAGACGGTCAAAGGTAATGTCTGTTCGAGATAATCTAGATGTGACTGGCTTGAGATTGTTCCATTCTAAATAGGAGTTGAAGGACCTGTGTTTAAGACAGTATGGCAGGCCAGGCTAGCAGGCTAGACAACTCAAAGAATTTTCCCACTATAGAGCATCTGGATATTGTATCTGTTCTATTGCAGTTGCTCATGGTGGGTATGTGTCTAAGAGGCTATATGGAAGCCTCTTGACTTACAAATAGAGTAGTTTCTGAAAGGTTGCCATCACCTCATTTATAAATCAAAAAAAGAAAGAAGGAAGGAAAAAGATGTCTTCAAAGGTGAAATCCTACAATGTCTGCCTCAACTCTAAGCTGCCCAGATGGAACACGCATGTCTGTGGATTCATCCTCTCCTTAGTTGCAATAACTATCTTAAGTTTAAGGAGAGAGCGCTAACAGTTTAAGGAAACATTTGAGTGCTCGTAGTGTGGCGTTGCTTTCTTCTCCATCCTCAATGCTCCCACCCGACTACCCGGTCCCTCTGCTTCCCCTTCCCAGATCCAGCCTATGCACAGTCATCAAAATTTTCTTTTTAAGACAAACCTGATCATGTCACTCACTTTTTGCCTGAAACTTAACAGTGGCTACTCACTGACCACAGGCGCAAGGGCAGATTCCTCATCGCTTCCCTGCCTCCAGCTTTCTCTCCTGCTACTTTCCTACTTTTTAAATTCTCTAGCCACAATGAGCTGTTCCCCAAACAATGCTTTTGCACAGGCCTGGAGTTAACTCCACCCCCAAGGTCTAGCAGATCTCTCTTCAGGACAAATATGTGTTTGAATGAACCATCATTTGTTTTCCCCTTTAAAATTAAAAAATTTAAGCAGATCATACATATGTATACAACATGTAATACTAGTTGAAGAATAAAAATATTTAATACTACAAAGCCAAAGACAATACTTGTTCCTCTGAAGCTCCCTCTTGTCTTATTCCTCTACCCTCCCCATTGAGAGGTTCCTGCTGCCCTGAATATGAATAATGTTAACCATTCCCTTGCTTTTTCTCTACAGTTCTTAATACTTATGTATTTATCCTTAAATTATGTTGTTTGGTTTTGCCTGTATTTGACTCTTATATGAATGGAGTCATACTGTATATATTTTTCTCTGAGTACAGGCCTCAGTGTTGTTTTTACGAGCCACGCAGGCTGATAAATACAGCTGTAGTTCAGGTCATTTCACTGCTGTGTGTCCTGCTGTATGAATGTGCCACGATTACCCATTCTGTCACATGTCTTGGTACACATGTAGAAGTGTTCCCCAGGGTATGAACTGGCTAGATGACAGTATATGCACACTGTCGGCTTTATTGGTGTTGCCCAGTTTTCTTAGTTTTCTTAAGCAGCTGGAGCGCTTTGTACTGCTGTGACAGTGCTGTGACAGTGCGCTGCTTATCTTCTCCATGAAGGCCCCCCCATTCTTGGTTCCTCCTAAGTAGCTCTTATGCCACTGATCATTGGTTACATCAGTGAGTCATAGTGCTCAAATTGGGATAATTTCCTCACTTAACATTCTTCCCTCTTGATTTTCTTTCTTTACTGTAGAAGGACTCATCAACTCCCTATAACCTTGCATATAAGTATAATTTTGAATATCCAGTGGTTTTCAACATGGTACTTTGGATAATGATCACCTTGGCCTTGGCTGTGATTATCATCTCTTACAATATTTGGAACATGGATCCGGGATATGATAGCATCATTTATAGGATGACAAACCAGAAGATTCGAATGGATTGAACTTTCCTTATGCCAAACTTAGAAAAAGGATTTGGAAATTAGCTGTTTTGTTAAATCTTTTTAGTGTAGTTTAAAGTAGATAGTACACCTTAAATTTATAAAAAAGCAAATTTTGTTCTCTATCTTGTGTGCCTGTGATATTCTTTTAGAGTAAATTATAGTATTGATGTGAGCTGATTTGTGTGATATAGATTCCATAATATTCTCAAATACTATGATATAAGCATTTAATATAATTTCATTCCATTTAATATTTGGAAATATGCACTGAAATAAATGTAAAACATTTAGAATAGTTTGTGTTATTTATGTTTGGAAAAATGCACTGAATTTGAAATGTTTGACTTCCTTAACACAGGACAGGTGAAAGTGGTATTTGGGCTGTTAGATAGTATGAAACATTTGTAAATGTCTTAATGCAATGTAAATATCTCTGAAACAAGAGGCAAAAAGTTTTTAATTTCAAGCAGCTGGAAATTATGAATGTGCTTGTACAGATTTGGGAACCACATCTGATTGACAGGTAGCTGTTTTTTAATGTTCTCAAAGTTTGGTGATCTGAATGGTCAGGTGTGGATATTCAAGATACTACACTGATCTTAGGAGGAGAAACTAGCTTTGTGGAGTTATAGATGCTTGTAATTATGTGCACAGAAACAAATTTGGGGGACATCTTGGGGCATGAATATAAATTCTTTTTATTTCAGTAATTTTTTCCCCCTATGTAAGTTACTATGGTTTGTGGTACAACATCTTTCTATAGAATGTTAAGTCGAAGTAGGTGCGCCCTACTTTTCATGTGGAAGTGGACCAATGTCTATGAAGAGTGACAAATAAAGTTAATAATTCCAAATCTGTGTCATTTCAATACTAAATCTATTTCATATTGTAAAAGCCTAACTAAACAGGGTTTTATTTAATCAGAATTGGCTGTTTTGTTACATAATTTTTTTAAACATTTATTTATTCTCACTGCTTTCTGAGATTCTTGTACTGAATTTATAGACTATATGATAAATTCACACTAGACTTTAGGTAGGGAAGGCTTAAGTTTCCCTATAGCATTTAAAAAGGTAAATACACAACTAATTGGTTAGAGTATGAAGGACTATCTACGGTAAAGGCTTAAGGTTATAACGTTTTAAATTCTTACAATTAAGACTTACCTAATTAGAATTTTAAACTTCATGATTATATAGCTAAATTATTTTAGTAGGAGAGTTGTGCTGACCTGCCCTGCCCCTGGGAACCCTATTTGGATTTAGTCTCAGCTGTTTTTGCCTCTTCTTTGCAAAGATCATCACATTATTTCTAAATAACATGTTTGAGAAGATGGAGTCTATGTAGTTGTGTTTTCTACCACTTACTTACTGCAAGATACCTTTGATAATTACAGAGCAGAGAAAATTTTTTTTCTTTTTGAACTATAGTGAAGCTGATAACGCCACAGGAAAGAAAAACTACATTGTCCTAAAGTCACTCAAGTATTCTCCCTCCACCACTACCCCCTGCCAAGTCTATGCGAGTGAAGGGGTTTCAGCCACCTAGCCTGAAACACTCTGATCCCCATGGAACCCAGCAGGGCTTGCGCCTGGGGGACAGGAATCTCTAATACTGCAGGGTGGTTAAAATCCATTTTTCTTTCACAAGTTTCTTATATAAATATTACTGGAGAAGTTAGGTTGTTATGATTAAATATGAAGTAAACCAATGCCATGGTAATTTAAAACTGATGAGACTTAGGTTCTAGAAGAAGAGGAAAAACTAATTACACGACAGCACTAACCCTCACAGGGTAAACGGCATCAGCACCCTGCGATCTTGTGTTGGGCAGACAGCTATTAATTAAAATAAATGTTCTGCCAAGATTATTATACCTGTTGCTGATGATTTGCTCTTAAATTGTCTAATTTGTTCAGGAACATAAATCACAGTGTCGAGATTTGTGTGAGAGGCAGGAAAGTCAGGCTCATGGCAGACTTCCACTGACATTGAAAGAGAAAACCCAATCACTTTATGTCTAATTGGAATATTCCAGGCTTATAAAACATCTGAGATGCTACATGTGGTAGATACTGCTTATAGCCTAGTTCTTTTAAGAATAATACAGAATAGACTTTTATTTTCTTTAGCTATGTCTTTTTTGAAGGCATAATACCTGAATCCATTTTCATCGGTACCAAATAATATGGAAGCCATAAGCTTACTTTTCAAGGGATGATCAACAATTTCCAAAGCATGCAGTGGCATTGAGCCTTCCAGCCTTGCCTTTAGGTAGGTTTCTTTCTAGTCTTTTCATGATAGTATGACTATGCAGTGGTTTCTTAGAGAAATAAAGAGCTGTCAGAAGAAGGCGTTACTTAAGAAGCACTGTGATTAAAATACAGATGAATTCAGTTAGCCAATTCACCACTTACTAGCTGAACAATCTTGGGCAGATCTCTTAGTCCTCTCTGAACCAGAGTTTCTACTCCATATAATGGGGATGGTAATACTCCAAGTTTGTGAAAATCAGTGTTCACTGGGATAACATGCTCTAAGGTTTGTGAAAACTTACTATGAACTATGATAATAGGTACTAAATTCAAGGAACTCTGCTTGGACCCATCATTGTACCAATGATAAATATGAGCCAGTTTCTTGGTTGTAAGTACTAGGAACAAACTTTGGTTACTAAATTAAGTCAATTATCCTACTAGTGACCTTCTATTGGACCAAGATCCAATTCAGGAGCACACTTTGCATATAGCTGTCCAATCTCCTTCATCTCCTTTACTCTGGGATAGTTCACTTTTGAAAAAGAGTAATGGCCAGTTATTTTTATAGAATGTCCCTTAATTTGGGTTGGTTTGGTTTGATATTTGCTCATGATGTCAAGAGGCACATGATGTCAATATGTCTAATCTTTGGTGACACTAACTATGGTTAAGGTCATACCTGTCAGGTTTCTCCCTTATAAAGTGACTATTTTTTCTTTTGTGATTAGACCCTTCTAAGACACATTTATATCTCATTCTTTCATCATACGTTGACCAGTCATTTTAGCATCCATTGATGATTCTTGCCTGAAATTTACTGTGGTGTTGGCCAAATGATGATTTCCTATTTCCATCATCCTTTCTATATTTATTAATTGGAATTCTGTAAAGAAGAGCTTTCCCTTCTTCCCCATCAATTTATTTAGTTCATTTATATCAGCATGAACTCATGGATACTTGTTTTAGTCTCTGTGTTGTAATCCATTACTATCATTTTGTTGTTTAGTTGTCCCAGATTTGGTCACTGGAAGCCCCTTTCATTGGCTCCTGTGTCCTTTTGATATCATTTTTGAGTATTTGTTTACTTTCTGGCACCACATGACATATTTATGGACTGCATTTTCAAGTTAATCACCAGCAACCTTTATGTGGTGGGAAGAAAGGTGGGTGAGGAGGGCGGTAAGGAAATAAAAAGTGGTATCAGCTGGAATATTAAACATATATGTGACAAAATGAGGAAGGAATGGTGGGTAAATGTTACGGTTCTTGTTTCAAAAGATAGCAAGGTCATGGTTGGATTTTACTTTTTGTCTACCACTCCTATGTTCCCTTTACCTTCAGTATCCCTGAAGACTGAGTCCTCCAGTTTTGCCAGTCGACCAGGTGAGCTGCTCAAAGTGGCCCAAGGGCTGGTGCCAGTCTGCGCTGTGATAAGTACAAAAACTGAGATCAGTGTTGAGAAATTTTTATAGCAATTTGACAGCCCATGATATCCAAACACAATCAATAGACTCATCTCGCTGCACAAGGTACAGCCCAGCGTGGGTGTTGTTACTAGCTTGCATGGTGGGTCACAAATAGAATAAGCTGTGGCCTGGTCGTGCACAACCAAACCATGTTCTGATGGGAGATATTTTAAGGTTCGTTTACCAACTGTTACCCAAAAGTATATAAAAAAATTCAGAATTTATATTTAACCCCAACTTTTACATCATAAATTGTTGAAACTGGATGGAGATCGGAAAACATTTTGAGAATGAGTCATCACTTGCTTTTATTGTGGATGAAAATTTAAAATGAATTATCCCAACCAAGCTTGCTGAATTACTTTAAAATCTCTTCTTCCATTCTTGTCAACATACTCTGCGAGACTAGTTTCTACTATAAATGTTATTAAGACAAAACACAGAAATAGTCTAGCTATATATCATCCACTACGTGTAGCGCTGTCAACAGTCCAACCTCAATCAGGTTAACAAGCAACCAAGCCTATTTGTCACATTTAAAACTTTAAATGTTAATATCCATGATTTCTGTTCAAAGTGTGCATATGGACATTTAATGCAGGGGGATTGCTTTGACACATAACTTTTTATTTAGTTAACAATTAAGGAATGATAAAGTTATGAATAGGTTATTATTTGCCTACATATTCACTTTCAATGAATGTATACAGTTTCAAAAATTTTTTTGTTTCTTCTGATCATATTGATTAAAATGCAATTTTATCATAATAAAACAATTGGGCTTTTGTCATTCAAAAACTTTCATTTTCATGGTAATTAATTTTCATTGTATTACACAAAAATATTGGTCCACAGTGGATTTGCAATTAAAATAGAATTTTTAATTAAAAATTAAATTTTGTGCTGTCCCTTTACCACAGCTCAGAAGCACTGCCCCAGTAGAGTACCTGCCTGTCCTTCCACCCCACTCCCTGCCTGTGTGGCAACAATCCTGTTTACTCTTT
Organism: Camelus bactrianus; assembly: GCF_048773025.1. NCBI lineage: Eukaryota > Metazoa > Chordata > Mammalia > Artiodactyla > Camelidae > Camelus > Camelus bactrianus. The sequence continues at coordinate 31,832,410 of NC_133575.1, forward strand.
GGGAGGACATGGAGGTGCTACTGAACTAGCACAAAATGCCTGGAAGTAGGAAAAAAATTTAACTCAATGCAAAACTACTTTAAGAAGAAAACAAAAAATAAAAATCAGCCGATAAAAATTCTCCCCATAAGAGCCAACAATGATGCAGAAGAAAGAAAACTCTAATACTAAAATCCAAAATGAATTAAATATTCTGGAATACATTTGTCAATATAAAAAAATTCTAACATCAGAAACATAAAAACTAAGAATGGAAATGGAGAAACAACAGGTAGAAATGCAAGAGAGTTGACTAACTCAGGAAAGAAATTGAAGTAAAAGACAACCACCTAAAATGAATAAATTACAAGGCAGCCCAGTGAGAATAGATTCAAACGAAACTTTAATAAAGGATATTGACTAAGAATGGGTGGGAAAACCCAAGAAAATGAAAATCAGATAAATAAGTATAAAGGGTCACAGAAAAAAACTGGTTGAAATGGAAAATGTGTAAGAAAACTCCAACATATATATAATTTGAATCCTTGAAGAAAAGCAATGGAAGGTAACTAATTTTTTTAAAACTCTTAAGCCAAGAAAACTTCCCAGAAATAAGAGAAAACTTAAATCTACATATTGAAATGGCCCACCACGTACTTCAGGAAATTGACATGAATCTATCAAGTCTGAGACACATCTTAATAAAATTTTCGACTTTTAAGACAGAAGATCTTCAGGCCTTCCAGGCAAAAGGTCAAATTACTTATATGAACAAGAAAATTTGCCTGGCATCAGACTTCTCAAGTGTAACATGCAAAGCACCTCAAGGGTGGAACAGCATTTTCAAGAAACCGAAGGAAAGAAAAATGCAAGCCACGAATATTATTATCTAGCCTGGCTGCCCTTTAGAATCATAGATAGAGAAAACAAGTTTCAATTTTGAAACACTCCTAAAAGATACAAAAATAGACTTGACAAATGAAAAGACATCTTTTTGAATAGGAAAATATCATGTATATCAGTCAGTGTGCTCCAGAGAATACATGAAAAAAATAAATATTCATATACACACAGATTTATTTTAAGGAATTGGTTCATCTGACTGTGAGCACAGGTCAGCAGGCTGAAAACTCAGACTGTATTTTTATGTTAGTCTTGAGGCAGAATTCCTTCTTACGAGACCAACAGTTACACTGGACTCAGGGCCCATCTTACTCCCGGTATGACCTCATCTTAACTAATTACATCTGCAAGGACCCTATTTCCAAATAAGCTCACATTGTGTGGTACCAGGGGTTAAAAAGCCAACATCTTTTTGGTGGACAAAATTCAACCCACAACACCACCATAAAAATGTCAGTTCTTCCTAGTTAATTAACAAGTTTAATCCAATCCCAATGAAAATAAAAATGTTTTAATGGAGCTAGACAGATTGATCTTAGTCTGTATATGGAACACTAAGGAAATAGTGAAAAGGAGAAGTTAGAAGTGTGACTGGCTCTACCAGACGTTAAAACAAAGCCTCTATGATTAAAACAATATGGCATTGATGCATTAATAGATAAGCCAATGGAAAAGAATAGAAAGTCTAGAAACAGACTGACGTACATATAGAAGTTTAGTATATGGGAAAGGGGGCACCTCAAAACACTGGTCAAAGGTGAACTTTTGAATAAATGATATTGAGGCAACAGGATACCCATTTGGGAAAAGATAAAACTAGATCCTTATCTCCCAACATACACAAGAAACAAACTCCAAATGAATGAGAGATTTAAATTCTTAAGAGAAAGAAACCATGCAAGTACTGGACGAAAACAGGGTAAATTATTTTACAGACGGAATGTAGTGAACAGCTTTTCTAATTTGAATCAAAATCCAGATGCAATAAAAGAAAAGGCTGACAAATTTGACTATCCAAAAATGTAATTTTCCCCCTAGTTTTAGTGAGGCATATTTTAGATACCATATAATACACCTATTTCAAGCGTACAGTTCAAAGATGATGTAGTAAATTTACCAAGTTGTGCGACATCACCATAAATCAGTTCAGAACCTTCTCATCAACCCCAGTAAGAGCCTTCATGCACATTTACTGTTGATCCCATTTCCCACTGTGACCCCCTGAGCCAGGTAACCACTCATCTACTTTCTGTCTCTAGATTTGCCTTTTCTGGACATTTAAATAAATTACAGCATCCAATATGTGATCTCTTGTATCTGGCTTCTTTCACTGGTCATAACGTTTTTGAAATTCATTTGTGTCATAGCACGTATCCATAGTTTATTCCTTTTTATTACTGAACAATATTCCCTGTGGGGAGAGACCTCATTTTGTCTAACCATTCAGTTTGGGGCTGTTATGAGTAATGCTGCTAAAAACACCATAAGTCAAAAGGCAAGTGACAAACTAGGAGAAAATATTTGTAACATACCTCACACAGCACTAATATTTCTAACAAATTAAAGAGCTTTCAAAATATGAGGGGGGAACGTCCAAAATTCCCACTTAGACATGAGCCAAAGACATGAATTGACAATTCACCTAAAAAGATATTAAAATGGCCCTTAAACTGAAAAATATTCAAAATCATTCACAGTAAGAGTGTAAGTTATGGGGGAGGGTATAGCTCAAGTGGTAGAGCACATGCCTAGCACGCAAAAGGTCCTGGGTTCGATCCCCAGTGCCTCTATTAAAAATAAATAAACCTATATACAATAATAAAATATTTTTTAAAGTGCAAATTAAAGCTACACTGAGAACATCAACTAGCATGGCTGTAATAAAAAAGAGTAACAAGTGTTAGGGAGGATGCAGAAAAATTGGAACTCTTACACACTGCTGGTGGGAATGTAAAATGTTGAAGCCACTTTGGAAAAACAGTCTGACAGTTCTTCAAAAGATAAAACAGAGTTACCATAGATACCCAGCCATTCCACTCTTAGGTATCTACTCGATGGAAACAAAAGCATGCAACCGCATAAAACCTTGTACACAAATGTTCACGGCAACACTCTTCATAAGAGACAAAAAGTGGAAACAACCCGTAAGTCCATCAACTGATGAAAGGATGAACAAAATGTGGTCTATCCACATAGAACAGTGCTTCGTCATAAAAAGGAATGAAGTACTGACACATGGATGAACCTTGAAAACACTACGCTAAGTGAAAGAAGCCAGACCAAAATGTCACAAATATGAAATGCCCGGAAGAGGCAACTCCTTAGAGTCAAGAACTAGTTTAGAGGTTACCAGGGGTTTGGGGGAGGGGAGAGTGAGAAAGGACTACTAATGGGTATGCGGTTTCTTTTGGGAGGTGATGAAAATGTTCTAGAATTCATTCTAGTGATGATTGCACAGCTCTGTGACTATACTAAACACCACTGCATCACTGTACAGTTTAAACGGGTGACCTGTATGGTATGTGAATTATACCTCAATACAGCTGTTATAAAACAAACCACAGTGAGATACCATTTCTCATCTATCAGGTTAGCAAACATTCTAAAGCTTCACAATATACTCTGTTGACAAGGCTGTGGGGTAAAAGAACACTACTGAACATTGTGAGAACACAAAACGGAAGGTGAATTTGTCAATATCTAACAAAACTAAATTTGTATTTACCCTCTGACCCAGCAATACCATTTCTAGGGCCGTACTGTTTTTTTTTTAACCATTTAAAAAAAACTGAAGTGTAGTTAATTCATAATGTTGTGTTACTTTCAGGTGTACAGAAAAGTGATTCAGTTATACACGTATAATTTTTCAGATTCGTTTCCATTATAGGTTATTACAAGATAATGAATATAGTTCCCTGTGCTACACAGTAGGTCCCTGTTGTTTATCTATTTGATATGTAGTAGCATGTATCTGTTAATCCCAAACTCCTAATTTATCCCTCCACCACCCCCACTTTCCCTTTGGTAACCATAAGTTTGTTTTCTAAGTGTATGAATCTGTTTCTGTTCTGTAAATAAACTCTTCTGTGTCATTTTTTTAGATTCCACATATAAGTGATATCATACGATATTTGTCTGTCTGACCTACTTCATTTAATATGATAATCTCCAGGTCCATCCATGGACATACACACATACATACATACACATACATACACCACAACTTCTTTACCCAATCATCTGTTGATGGACACACAGGTTGCTTCCATGTCTTGGCTATTGTAAATAGTGCTGCTATGAACATTGGGGTGCATGTGTCTTTTTCAGTTAGAGTTTTCTCCAGATATATGCCCAGGAGTGGGATTGCTGAATCATACGGTAAATCTATTTTTAGTTTTTTAAGGAATCTCTATACTGTTCTCCATAGTGGCTGCACCAATTTACGTTCCCACCAACAGCGTAGGAGGGTTCCTTTTTCTCCACACCCTCTCCAGCATTTATTTGTAGACTTTTTAATGATGGCCATTCTGACTGGTATGAGGTGATACCTAACTGCAGTTTTGATCAGCATTTCTCTAATAATTCCCAACTTTGAGTATCTTTTCATGTGCCTGTTGGCCAACTGTATGTCTTCTTTGGAGAAACGTCTATTCAGGTCTTCTGCCTGTTTTTTGATTGGGTTGTTTTTTCTTTTGGTATTATGTTATATGAGCTGTTTATATATTTTGGAAATTAATCCCTTGTCGATAGCATCCTTTTTGCAAATATTTTCTCCTAGTCCGTAGGTTGACTTTTCATTTTGTTTATGGTTTCCTTTGCTGTGCAAAAGCTTTTGAGTTTAATTAGATCCCATTTGTTTATTTTTATTTCCATTACTCTAGGAGACAGATACAAAAAAAAATTGCTGCCATTTATGTCAGAGTGCTCTGCCTAGGTTTTCCTCTAGGAGTTTTATAGTATCTAGTCTTACATTTAGGTCTTTAATCCATTTTGAGTTTATTTTTGTATATGGTGTTGGAGAATGTTCTAATTTCATTCTTTTACAGGTAGCTGTCCAGTTGTCCAATTTTCCCAGCACCACTTATCGAAGAGACTATCTTTTCTCCACTGTATATTCTTGCCTCCTTTGTCATAGATTAATTAACCACAAGTGCATGGGTTTATTTCTGGGCTTTCTATCCTGTTCCATTGTTCTATATGGCTCATAATGACATAAAGTATTATATACAACATTAAATCAGTGATAACTATACTGTGGGCGACTACAACAAAACCACAACTGAGTGCTAAAAACAACTACTGGAAATAAAGACTGGAACCTAGCAAAAAAGATCTTCAACTGGAAACATAAAGAGGAAACTAATGTGGGACGGTAGGAGGGGCATGCTCGTGATATAATCGGGCCCCACACCCCACGGGTGGGTGACCCACAAGCTGAAGAATAATTAAGTTGCAGAGGCCCTCCCACAGAAGTGAGAGGTCTGAGCCCCATGTCAGGCTCCCAACCTGGGTTTCCGTCATTGGGAGGAAAAGGAGACCCCAGGACACCTGGTTTTGAAGGCCAGTGGGGCTTAGCTCCAGAAGCCCCATGTGACTGGGGGAGATAGAGATTTCATTCTCTTGGGAAGTGTACACAGAATCTTGCATGCGCCACGCCCAAGGGCAGAGGCAGTGATTTCATAGGAACCTGGGCCAGACCTGCCTGCTAGTTTTGGAAGATCTCCTGGGGAGGTAGGGGACAGCTACGGCTCACCAGGGGATTTAAAAGCTGGTGGAGGGAGTGTTGATCTACGTGAGCTTTCCTGGAGGCTGACATCTTGATTGGATCATTAGCAACAAGACTGAGCCCCACCCAACAGCCTGTAGGCTTAAGGGCTGGGAAGCCTCAGGCCAAACAACATACTGGGTGGGAACACCCACCCATCAGCAGACTTTCTGAGCCATAAACACCTCTAGACATGGCCCTGCCCACCAGAGGTCCAGGACCAAGCTTCACCCAGCAGTGGGCAGGCACTGACTCCTCCTACCAGGAAACCTGCATAAGCCTCTAGCCCAGCCTCATCCACCAGGCAGCACACACCAGAAATAAAACAACAATCCCAAAGCCTATGGAAAGAATCCACAAACACAAGCCAGACTATCCTGGGACTGGCTGGACCCTGGCCCTTGGGTGGCAAGAGGGGAGTGTACTGCTGGGACACATAGGACGTCTCCCACAAAGGGCCACTTCTCCAAGGTTGTGAAATGTAACTAACCTACCTAAAAATACAAATAGAAAGATAGACAGTATGAGGTGGCAGAGGAATATCTTCCAGGCCAAGGTACAAGATGAAATCCCAGAAGAAGAAATAGGTGATGAGGAGATAGGCAATTTACCTGAGAAAGAATTTGGAGTAATGATAGCAAAGATGTTCAGAGAACTCAAGAGAAGTACAGATGCACAGAGCAGTTTTTAGCAAAGAGTGAGAAGATACAAAGAATGCCCAAACAGAGTTGAAGAATAAACTTACTGAAATGAATAACACACAAGAAGGAACCAAGAATAGACTAAATGAGGCAGAAAACCGATCAGTGACCTAGAAGACAGATTAGTGGGAATCACTACTGCAGAACAGAAAAAAGAAAAAAGAATGAAAAGAAATGAGGGTAGTTTCAAGAGAACTCTGGGACAACATGAAGCTCATTAATATTCACATTATAGAGGTCTCAGAAAGAGAAAAGAGAAAGAAGGACCTGAAAAAATATTTGAAGAGATAATCACCAAAAACTTCCCTAACTTGGGAAAGGATACAGTCACCCAAGTCTAGGAAGCAGAGTTCCACAAAGGATCAACCCAAAGAGGAACACACTGAAGCACATAGTAATCAAATTGACAAAAATTAAGGATAAGGAGAAAATATTAAAATCAGCAAGAGAAAAGCAACAAATAACATACAAAGGAACTTCCATAAGGCTATCAGCTGATTTTTCAGCAGAAATTCTACAGGCCAGAAGGGAGTGGCATGATAAATTTAAAGTGATGAAAGGGAAAAACAACCAAGAATACTCTATCTAGGAAGGCTCTCATTTAGATTTAATGGAGAAATCAAAAGCTTCACAGAAAAAGCTAAAAGAATTCGGCACCACCAAACCAGCTTTACAACAAATGTTAAAGAAACTTCTCTAGTCATCAAACTGCAAGAAAAGAGAGAAAGAAGAAAGAGAAAATAAAGACCTACAAAAACAAACCCAAAACAATTAACAAAATGTCAATAAGAACATACATATTGATAATTTCCTTAAATGTAAATGGATTAAACACTCTAACCAAAAGACACAGACTGGTTGAATGGATACAAAAACAAGACCCATATATTTGCTGTCTACAAGAGACCCACTTCAGAGCTAGAGACGCATGCATGCTGAAAGTAAAGGGATGGAAAAAGGTATTCCATGCAAATGGAAACCAAAAGAAAGCTAGAGTAGCAATACTTCTATCAGACAAAATAGATTTTAAAATAAAGACTGTTACAAGACACAAAGAAGGACACTACATAATGCTTAAGGGATCAATCCAAGAAGAGGATATAACAATTGTAAATATATATGCACCCAACATAGGAGCACCTCAATATATAAGGCAATTGTTAACAGACATAAAAGGAGAAGTCGACAACACCACAATAATAGTGGGGGACCTTAACATCCCACTTACGTCAATGGACAGATCAACCAGATAGAAAATCAATAAGGAAATACAGGCCCTAAATAACACGTTAATTAATTGATATCTATAGAGCATTCCATCCAAAGCAACAGAATACACATTCTTCAAGTGCACATGGAACATTCTCCAGAATCGACCACATGCTGGCCCACAAAGCTAGCCTCAGCAAATTTAAGAAAATTGAAATCATACCAAGCATCTTTTCCGACCTTACCTATAAGGTTAGAAATCAACCACAAGAAAAAAACTGCAAAAAATGCAAACACGTGGAGGCTAAACAATATGCTACTAAACAACCAATGGGTCACTGAAGAAATCAAAGAGGAAATCAAAAAATACTTTGAGACAAATATAATGAAAACACAATGATTCAAAATCTCTGGGATGCAGCAAAAGCAGTTCAGAGGGAAGTTTATAGCAATACAAGCCTACCTCAGGAAACAAGAAAAATCTCAAGTAAACAACCTAACCTTACAAATAAAGTAGCTAGAGAAAGAAAAACAAACAAAACCCAAAGTTAGTAGAAGAAAAGAAATAAAGATTAGAGCAGAAATAAATGAAAGAGACTAAAAAGACAACAGAAAAGATCAATGAAACAAAAACCTGGTTCTTTGAAAATATAAACAAAATTGATAAACCTTTAGTCAGACTCATCAAGAAAAAAAAGGGAGAGGGCCCAAATTAATAAAATCAGAAATGATAAAGGAGAAGTTACAACCAACACCACAGAAATACAAGGGATCATAAGAGGCTACTATCAGCAACTATATGCCAACAAAAAGGACAATAGAGAAGAAATGGACAATTTATTAGAAAGGCACAATTTCCCAAGACTGAACTAGGAAGAAGTAGACAATATGAATAGACCAATTACCAGTACTGAAATTGAATTAGTAATTTTAAAACTCCCAACAAACAAACATCTAGGACCAAACGGCTTCACAAGTGAATTCTACTAAACATTAAGAGAAGAGTAAACACCTCTCCTTCTGTAACCTATTCCAAAAAATTGCAGAGGAAGGAATACTTCCAAACTCATTCTATGAGGCCATCATCACCCTGATACCAAAACCAAAGATATCACAAAAAAAGAAAATTATAGGCCAATATCACTTATGAGTATAGATGCAAAAATCCTCAACAAAATACTAGCGAATTGATTCCAACAATGCATTAAAAAGATCATACAGCATGAGCAAATGGGATTTATCCCAGGGATGCAGGGATTTTTCAGTATGTGCAAATCAATCAATGTGAGACACCACATTAACAGACCGAAGAATAAAAACCACATGATCATCTCAATAGATGCAGAAAAAGCTTTTGATAAAATTTAACACCTATTTATGATAAAAAAAAAAACTCCAGAAAGTGGGCAAAGACACAACATACTTCAACATAAAGGCCATATATGACAAACCCGCAGCTAACATCGTATTTAATGGGGAAAAGCTGAAAGCATTTCCCCTAAGATCAGGAACAAGACAATGATGCCCATTCTCACCACTTTTATTCAACATAGTTTTTGAAGTCCCAGCCATAGCAATCAGAGAAAAAAAAAAAAAAGAAATAAAAGGAATCCAAATTGGAAATGAAGTAAAACTGTTTCCAGATGACATGATACTATACATAGAAAACCCTAAGGAAGCAACCAGAAAACTACTAGAACTCATCAATGAATTTGGTAAGGTTGCAGGATACAAAATTAACATTTAGAAATCAGTTGCATTTCTATACGCTAAGAATGAAATAGCAGAGAAATAAATTAAGGAAACAATACCATTTACTATCACACCAAAAGCAATAAAATAACTAGGAATAAACCTACTCAAGGAAGCAAAAGACCTGTACTCCAAAAACTATAAAACACTAATGAAAGAAATTGAAGATGACATAAACAAACAGAAAGATATACTGTGTTCTTGGATTGGAAAAATCAATATTGTTAAAATGGCCATACTGCCCAAGGCAATATACAGATTCATTGCAATCCCTATCAAATTATTGACATTTTTCACAGAGCTGGAACAAAAAATGCTCAAATTTGTATGGAAACACAAACGACCCCGAATAGCCAAAACAGTCTTGAAAAAGAAGAACGGAGCTGGGGGAATCACACTCCCTGACTTCAGACTATGCTACAAAGTTACAGTAATCAAAACAATATGGTACTGGCACAAAAACAGACACAAAGATCAACAGAACAGGATAGAAATTCCAGAAATAAACCTACGCACTTATGTTCAATTAATCTATGACAAAGGAGGCAAAAATACACAATGGAGAAAAGACAGTCTCTTCAGTAAGTGGTGCTGGGAAAACTGGACAGCTACCTGTAAAAGACTGAAATTAGGACATTCTCTAACACCGTATACAAAAATAAACTCAAAATAGATTAAAGACTTAAATGTAAGACCAGATACTCTAAAACTCCTAGAGGAAAACATAGGCAGAACACTCGTGGACATAAATCACAGCAATATATTTTTTGAACCACCTCCTGGAGTAATGGAAATAAAAGCAAAAATAAACAAATGGGATCTAATTAGACTTAAAAGCTTTTGCACAGCTAAGGATATCATCAACAAAAGGAAAAGACAACCTACAGAATGGGAGAAAATATTTGCAAGTGATGAAACCAACAAAGGACTAATTTCCAAAATACATAAACAGCTCATACACCTTAATATCAAAAAAAAAAAAAGCAACCCAATCAAAAAATGGGCAGAAGACCTAAATATGTATCTCTCCAAAGACATACAGATGGCCAACAAGCACATGAAAAGATGCTGAACATCACTAATTGTTAGAGAAATGCAAATCAAAACTACAATGAGATATCACCTCACACCAGTCAGAATGGCCATCATTAAAAAGTCTACAAACAATAAATGCAGGAGAGGGTGTGGAGAAAAAGGAACCCTCCTACACTGTTGGTGGGAAAGTAAACTGGTGCAGCCACTATGGAGAACAGTATAGGGATTCCTTAAAAAACTAAAAATAGACTTACTATATGATTCAGCAATTCCACTCCTGGGCATATATCTCGAGAAAATCTAACTCAAAAAGACATATGGACCCCAATGTTCATAGCAGCACTATTTACAATAGCCAAGACATGGAAACAACCTAAATGTCCATCAACAGATGAATGGATAAAGATGTAATATAGATACATAGATATATAGATATATAATGGAATACTACTTAACCATGAAAAAGAATAAAATAATTCCAATTGCAGCAGCATGGATAGACCTGGAGATCATCTTTCTAAGTGAAGTAAGCCAGAGAAAGAAAAATACCATATTGTATCACTCATATGTGGAATCAAAAAAAAGGGATACAAATGAACTACTTACTATTTATAACTTAGATAATTGATCTCTTGAATATGTTGTAAGCACATCTGACTGTCCTTTATGACTGGATTACTGCATTCTGTTAATTCTTTAAAAAAAGATAAGTATACTGTGCTTAAATCAGAAATCATCTTTGCTCTTAGGAAATACATAGTGAAGTATTAAAGAGTAAAGATGTCTGCAACCTACTGTCAAATGGTTCAGATCAAACAGTAATGTATGTTTCAATTTTTTGCATATATACATAAATTATATATATAACATATATAAATACACATGTTACATATATAGATACACACACACATACACATGCATATTTATAAAGAGAACAAAAAAACAAACATGTCAAAGTTTAAAATTGGTTGCAGTGGTTTGTACTGCGTCAGGCTAGTTGACCCAGAACCACGGTTCTCAGAATCCCCTTCCCTGTGTGGTTCCAGGTAAGAGCTGGCTCCGAGATCACTGGAAGAGATTTGGAACACAGAAGTAAAATGACTTTCAGAAGGTGACCAGAGTTAAACGCAGTAGAAGGCAGGTGCAGAAGTGCTGGCAGATTCCAGCTTGTTCTGTTATCCTCTGTCCAGTGGCCAGCTTTTCCTCCTGACTGCCGGACCCACCAACAGGGTCCCCTCCCCAGGCCCAGTACAAGATTTTTGGCTGAGGCTTCTCAGAAGGCCCAGCTCCTCGCATTAACTGGCTGGTGACTCTCTCCACTCCAGCTCTGCCATCAGACCTCGTCACCTCCCCAGCACTGTTCCATCTATTCCCTATAATAAATCCCTCCTCACAAACAGTGGCCCTGCTTCCCGGCTAGAACCCTGACACTGGCGGATCTGAGGAAAGGGTATGTGAGAGTTCTCTGTATTCTTGCAACAAATTTTTTTGTAAGGATGAAATATTTTCAAAATAAAGTTTTAAAAAATAAATTTTTTCTAAGATTTAATACACTGGATGGAGAGAGACTGCCAAGGTGGTGGAGTAGAAGGATGCATAGCTCGCCCTCTCCAAGAATACAGCAAAAATTACATCTAAAAACAGAACAATCTGCACAGAATACCTACTGAACTTTGGCAGAGTATCTCTCACTTCAGAAATACAAGAAAATCCTCACAAAACCAGATAAACAAGTTTATACTGTTTAGCACAGGCAAGTATATTCAATATCTTGTAGTAACCTATAATGAAAAAGAATATGAAAAGGAATACATGTATATATATGTATGACTGAAACATTATGCTGTACACCAGAAACTGACACACTGTAACTGACTATACTTCAATTCAAAAAAAAAAAAGGATGATCTCACTAAAAGGTTAAAAGGTTTTTCATTTCTGGTGCAAAGACTAAGTATGAAGAGTAGGCAATAATCTGTTTCTGGTGACAGGACCCTCCGAATGGGGCCCTGGCAGGAGAGCAGAGGTGGCGCGGCGGGGAGGAAGGCCCACAGCCTTCTGCTTGTTTCACCACTGACCTGATCTGAGGACACAAGAATAAGGCAGAGATGATACAGAAGATGGGAGGAAGCCATGGTCCACTGGGGGCTGGACCCTATGATCCCCTCCTGACACCTGATTGCACTAAGGGACCAAGACCAGATTATGACAGAGGGGGCATTTTATAGCTAGAGAAATTAAGGTACAAAACACCTAACTGATGGTTTCGTAGCTACTGGAAGATGCTGGATAACCACTCAGCCTTCAGCCACTGTATTCACATGAGGGAAAAGAAAAAAACCCAGCGTAGGAAGGCAAAAGATTAGAATCAGGGCCACAGATGGCTCTAAAATTACTTTTTGCAGTAACTGAAAATAGCTGAGCCAATATATCAGCCTATTGTTTTATTCATCCAGCTTCTCTTGAGGCACTAGGCTATTTATTCCTTTTGGTAGAAACTGAGAGCAACTATTCCAAGGAAATCAGCATAGGATGTGGCAAAAACAAATTCATAAAATACCCAAATCCTAAATGCTCAGTTTTCACATGCCATAATTCAGGGATAGTCTTATGTTCTATAAACGCTGGCCAGCGTTCCAGGGCAACGCTAATGAAATTCAATTTCTGACTTTTATTTTAAAGTACAAGACAGAAAATCATTTTAAAAAAATGCTGCCATCATTAGAGTAATGCTTGATTCAGGCAAGAATCACCAACAGATGCTAAAACTAGTAGGTTAAATATCTGATGAGCAAATGGATATTTGCATAGTCTCAAAGTATCTCCCCACAAATTACTTCTGAATTACAAACGGGAAAATACTGACTTTACAGCAGAGAAACCTAGTGGACAGTACCTTGGTATCACTGGTAACCAGATTCACAGACATCATGTGCCTCCTAAGGTGCCAGGCTGGGCACAGGATGCCATTTCTGCAGGGTTCCTGCCAAACACGAACTCCCTGAAGGTAGTCATGAGGAAACATTAAATGAACCCAAACTGAGGGACAGTCTATCAAACAGCTGGCCTGTACTCTTCTAAAATGTCAAAGTCATCAATGTCAAGGAAAGGCAGAGGATCTATTGTAAATTAGAGGAGACTAAAAAGACATCACAATTAAATGCAACGTGTCATCCTGGCCTGGATCCTGGACTAGAAAAACAATATTGTTATACAGGACATTATTGGGACAACTGGTAAAATCTGAATGAGGATTGTAAATTACAGTACTGTATCAATGGTAAATGTCTTGCTTTCAATAGGTGTATCACAGTAATGTAAGAGAACGTCCATGAGTGTCCATATGTTTAAGAAAAAGACACAGAAGTTCTGAAGTTCTTAGGGGCAAAGAAAACCATAAAGCAAATGTGTCAAAATGTTAATAGTTGGTAAATCTCCACAAAGGGTATATGTGAGTTCTTTTCACACTTTTTGTTTGTCATTCTTGTTTTTAAACTATTTCAACTTTTCTGTGAATTTGAAATTATTTCAGAATAAAAAGTTAAAAAAGGAAATTAATTAGAATCAAAAGATGTGCTGTCCATGATCCACTGCCTTGGAACTCACTGAGGGGTCACGTGGGCACAGGGTCATTAACGTCAAGCAAGATGTCATTAGACCCGTGACCTGGAATCTTCGTTAGAAGAAAGTATGAGATGGCACATTTTCAACAGACCGGGAGAAGGCAGGAATCTATCTTAGTATTTTCCGGTCTTCTCCCATCATTTTCCTTTGAAACATGACAGTGAACTTGTCCGCCATGTTCACGTGTCTCTGGGTTGATAGCCACAGAGAGAGCCCGATGGCTTTACATTGAAGAGGTGGCACAGAGAACAGAAATGCCACTTCCAGTAATATGAATGGTAAAGAAATATTATCTAAAATAATGATAAACCTTTAGCTGTTTAGTCACATCTATTAAAATACAGTGACAACCAGAAACTGACACAACATTGTAAACTGACTATATTTCAATTAAAAAAAAGTAAAAAAAAAAAAATACAGTGACACACACAGCAGGACTAACTGATCTGATCTGTGGGGAAGGCTAATCACAGGACAGCATCACTGATGTTCTCCAATCCTAAAACTGTTTTGTGGCTCTCTTTCCTGCAGCCAGGTAGGATTCTCTACAGCTCTGCTCATTCCTAGCCCTGGATCTTTCTCAAATCTCCCTTCAAATGCTGGCCAAGTTCCATTACAGTGTCTTATCCTCCACTTGGGCCATTCATTGCAACTGTAACAACCAACAAATACCTACCAAACACAAATCTTATACCAAGACTGTATTTAGCTAGGCATCTACCAGCTGGGAATCTACCAGGAAAGTCACTTAAACATTGTGTGTACCTCCATTCCTCTAGCTACGAAATGCCCCTCTGAGCAGGCAGACCTCGTCTTGTTCAATTTGGGCCACATCCAGTCAACAAATTAGAATGCCTTGTGGGGAGAAGGAATATCTTATTTGGTGATAACTTCCCTAGCCTAACAGGACTCACAACATAGCTGGAAAGACAGAAACACATCAGATGTTCAGGTGATTTGTGCAGAGGATTGATGTGAGAAAAGGAAACCTTAAGCCTGGTCTACACTGAATTCATTGCGTCACCATGACAAATGACACCATCTCTTAAAGTTTCATGCCTTATTTGTAAAATGAGGGGGCTGGATTTGATGATAATGATAATAGCTAAAATTTACCGAGCACTTCTTATATGCCAGGCCCTATATTAAGCACTGGACATGGATTAACACGCTAAAATCTCACAATACTGTTATGAGGTAGGTACCCACTGTCATTCCCATTTCACAGATAATCTGTGAGATCCAATGTTCCGTAAGTATGTGATTTCAAGTTAAGTAATATGGTAGACTGTATTTTCCAAAGGTGGCCACAACAATATTTCCCATCCCACACGCTCTTTCTTTTCAAACTATGACTCTGACATTCCTGCCTTTGAGCAGTGGGTCTATGTCCCGTCTCATTGAATGAGTGGGCTTTTGACTGGAGAAAGTGATGTTATGTGACTTTTAAAACTAGACCATAAAAGCCAGTTTAGCTTGTATTAGTTTTCTACTGCTGCACAACAGAGCATCACAAATTTAGCGGCTTAAAACAACACCCATTTATTAGCTCTCAGTCTATAGCTCAGAATTCTAGGCACAGCATGGCCAGGTTCTCTGTTTAGGGTCTCACACTGCCAAAATGAAGGTGTCGGTTGGACAGAGTTCTCAGGGGGTCCAGGGGAAAAATCTGCTTCCAAGCTCATTCATGTGGTTAGCAGAATTCAGTTCTTTGTGGCTGCAGAACTGAGGTCTGCCTCTCCTTGCTGCCTGTCAGCTGGGGCTGCGCTCAGCTCCTAGAAGCTGCCTGAATTCCTTGCCACGTGGCCACCTCCATCCTCCATGCCAGCTATAGAGAATCTCCCTCATATCAAATCCCTCTCACACTTTGAATCTCTGACTTTCTCTGTCTCTGACCTCGAGACACAGACTGGCTCATGTGACAGAAGACATATAGAAGAGGAGGAGGCCATGTTACCACGGAGGCAGAGATTGGAGTGATATGGCCACAAGGCAAGGAATGCTTGTAGTCACCAGAAGATGGAAGAGGCAGAGAACAGATTCTTCCTTTCAGCCTCAAAAGGGAGCACAGCCCTGCTGGATTTTGTACTTTCAGCTTCCACAAATATGAGAGAATAAATTTCTGTTGTCTTAAGCCAAAAACAAACAAAACCTAAAAAAAACCCTTAAGTGATTAGGTCATGCCCACTTGGACAATCTCACTATGTTAAGGTCAACTGATTTGGAATCTTAATTGTATCTGCAAATTCCCTTTTTTCATATAATCATGGGAGTGATATCAAATCATATTCACAGGTTCTGCCCACACTTAAGGGGAAATTTTGCAAGGGCAGGGGTCATTTGGGGTCATTTGGGGTCATTTTAGAATTCCACCTACTACATAAGCTTCCGTTTGATTCTCTTGTTACACTTATTCTTAAGCATCATGCTGTGAGGAAGCACAAGCAGCCTGTGGAGAGGAACTGAGGCCTCCTGGCCAATAGTCCCAGCCCATCTCCCAGTCAACAACCTATGTTGTATTATCTTGCCAGCCATACTAGTGAACCATATTAAAAGTGGCTCTTTCAGCCCCAAGCTGAGCTGCCCCAGCCGGCCATGCATGGAGCAGATGAGCTGTCTCCATTGAGTCCCACCCAAACTGCAAATGTGAGTAAAATAAAGGACTGTTGTTGCTCTAGGCCACTATGTTTTGGGATGATTTGTTCTACAATAGGCAATCAAAACCAAGTGACAACCTACGTGGAATGATCTACAAGTACTGATGACTTCTTGTGGACAAGGGGTGGCAACTTACATTTCTTTTAGGACACTGGAGCATTTGGCAGTGTTAGGCCTAAAATGCCATTCAGTTCATGCTTGCTGATTTATTAATTCAAATTTATACTAAACTGATTTACACCAGTCTAACAGTCATCCATATTTGGAAGCCCAGTGCTCTAAAAGGGTTATCTAAAAATTATGCTGCTTTCCTTTTGAACAATATGAAAATATATTTTAAAGTTATATTTGTAAAATATTTGGGATGTAAATAAACAGATAATGAATGTATTTTTAAAGGTATAATGGGCTTTTTATAAATCACTACTTAAATGTATTTCAAAGTATACTTGATTTCTTTTCAATCTATACTTACTTTTCAACAATTATTATTTTTATTGGAAAAAAGGAGAAAACACTGTGAAAATAGTCATCAGTTTTGTCATTAAGAATTTTCATCAATGGATATTAACTATTAAGAGTTAATATGTGAAAGACTTGGAGAATATAATATCCATACACTCTCAAATAGGCTACCCCTGGATTATTTGATTACACAATGAAGAAACCTGGCAGGTAACTCTTTAACCAAATGATCAAGGTTACTATCACCAAGAATGGAACAAAGTGATATCACGTGCCTCCTATTGTGATCCACTAAAGCACAACCACACCTGTGCAGTATTCCTGCCCCCTCAAAAACCAATTTTAAATTTAATTAAGAGAAAACAGACAAATCCAAATTAAGGCCATTCTGAAAAACCACTGACTTGCTATCACCAAAAATGTCAGTGTCATGAAAGACAAAAAACGCTGGGAACTCTTCTAGATTAAGGGAGATTAATTTAAATGACATAACTATCTAAATGTGAATCTTGACTGGATCCTGGATCCCCCCCCCCACCTCCGACAAGGAAAAAAAAAAGCCATAAAACTATAACCCTTAAATATGCACTACATATTAGACAATAGTACTGTACTAAATGTTGAGTATCTGAGTGGATTACTGTATGGTGGTTTAGTAGGAGAATGTCCTTAACAACCAGATGCTGAAACAGAAGTGAAATGTCACTATGTCCGCAAGCAACACTTAGGCAAACTGCAAAAAAGAAAATTCTGTACCTGGTTGAAGAATTTTGTATCAACATCTTGTAGACACTATCCACAGACTGGAGAGAACAAGCAGAGTTTCCCGCTGTGTAGCTGAGGAGAAACAGGCAGCCAGACCCCTGCCTCCTGGGTGGCACCTAGAGCCCTAACAGCTTTCGGGGGGCCACAGCAGCACGGGCAGAGTGGGAGGAGAGGGAGCGCCCACCTTCGCTGACAGGCACAAGCTCTCTACATACTTTACGGCAGCCGCGCGAAGGCACGAGAGCGACGCCGCGCCTCCCGCTCTAAAGGCATGCACGACAGCGGCACGTGCTGTCTGGCGCACTTTACGGCAGCCGCGCAAAGGCACGAGGGCGAGGCCACGCCTGCTGCACTAAAGGCACGCACGACAGCGGGACGCGCTGGCTGGCGCACTTTACGGCAGCCGCGCGAGGGCACGAGGCCGTGGCCCGTGGTGTCTTAGAAGAGGCAGCCGTTCCAGGCTCTGCGCTCCACGTCATTTGCCGGTTGGCTGTTAATCTGTTGGCACTCCCACGGCTCGGCAATGATGGAGGCGGTGGCAGCACTGTGGCGGAGGGCAGTGGCGACCATGAAGACGAAGGAGTTCCGGGATTACCTGACCAGCACGCACTTCTGGGGTCCCGTGGCCAACTGGGGCCTCCCACTGGCCGCCTTAAATGACATGAGGGCACCGCCGGACATCATCAGCGGCCGCATGACGACAGCGCTCATCTTCTACTCTCTGGCCTCCATGCGCTTCGCTTACCGCGTACAGCCTCGCAACTTGCTGCTGATGGCATGTCACGGCACCAACGTGGTGGTGCAGAGTATGCAGGCAGGCCGCTACCTGATCTATCACTACGGCAGCGGAGCCACGGCGGCCACTGTTAACACCGCCACCGCTGCCACCGTCTGTGCACCCTCTACCAACTTTATCACCACTGCAGCTGACGACTCTGGCTAATGCTAACGACTACCAGGATGCCATTGACTTGGATCCGCTGATGCTGTGTCGTGATTGAGAGGGCCCAATTGAATCTTTGCAGCTTACAAGCACTGAACTGTTCTTCCTAGAGAAAAGACCAATAACAAGTTTCATTTTGACTCAAACAGTGCAAATCTGATTTAAAGTTGCAGTTTGGTTAATTAAAAAAAAAATGGCAAATAGCACAGAACTGAAGCTGTTGAGTTTGGTTTATTTCGTGTTGGGGAACTGAAATGTTTTTTAGAAGGTGAGGGGAATTGGCTAGTCTTCCTCTTCATGGGACCTGTAACTTGAGGGTTAGTTTATGTAGGTGAGAAAGACTGAATGACACTTCAAATTATCTAATTTATTGATTTTTTAAAGCTCTCTTGGAAATAACGTTTTTGTTACTTGTACTGGGTGTCCAGGCCAAATAAAGGTGCTTAGTAGCACACGACTTTAAAAACTCGGTACAGCCACAATCTCTCTACACCATAAAAAGGAAAGTCCAAGGGCTGTTTCTACTGAGGGAAATAATTCCAAGTGGGTTTAAATGAATTCAGTGAAATCCAGCTTTTAAGGAGTACTTAGCAAGAGAACCTAGAATCTCTTGGTGACCAAGAACAATGATAGAACCTTTAATGAAAACAGGAAAAACAACTCTGAGGTCAGTTGCTGTTAACCTTGGATTCTAGGTAAACTGAAAATAAAAACAAGATCACGATCCTTTCCTCTTTCTCTCATGCCTAAAAACGGAGGAAATGGTAGTTTGTAAAACTAGGGAATCTATCACCCTGTGTTGCACACTAGTTAGGGTTGGGGGTGAGGGCCAGTGGTCAATAGTGTTAAGCCCACAGTATGCCCCACTAGGAATCCTATGGGTGCGAAAGGATTTTGCTTAAATCTGGGAGCATGACGAGGGAAAAGAAAAGGGTGGGGCTGCGGGTGTGAGGCCATTACCTGGGCAACAGTCTGCCCTCTAGGATTTCACCGTGAATCCCTTACCCCTGCCACGCCTCTGGAGAATGGGAAGTCCCAGAGTGGTCTACTGGGGAACTCCAATGTATGTGTTTAAGAGTGCTTAAACCCTGCTTTTGTTAAAAGGTTTCAAATGCAAAGAAATTGAACACAACTCTGAAAGGTTCTGAAGACATCAGGTTTTGGATAAGAGAGACACAACTTTAGTGGAACTCTGGAGGAGTCCCCTTTATCTTCTGTGGCATCTAAGCAGTAGCCCTCTTTGTAGGCAGTTTCTGCATTTCACATTCTGTGTACAGGAGGAGAAACAAACTCTGGAAAATGGTAGTGTGTTAGTTACCTATTGCTGTGTAATAAATCACCCCCAAACTTAGCTTAAAACAACCAATATCTTACACAATTTTGGAGGGTCAGGAATCTGGGAGTGGCTTAGTTGGGTGCTTCTAGCTCACGGTCTCTCAGCTGTCCACTGGGGCTGCAGTCTCTGAAGACTTACCTGGGGATGGAGGATCCACTTCCAAGCTCAGTCCCACAGTTGTTTGCAGGAGGAATCAGTCCCTTGTCATGTGGGTCATAGGGCTGCTCACAACATGCCTTCTCCCAGAGAAGGTGTTCCAAGAGAGAGAAAGCCCAAGATGGAAGCCACAGTCTCTCAGCTGTGTTCTCTTGGTCACATGGACCAACCTAGGTACATCGGGGGAGGGCAACACAAGAGTGGGAATACCAGGAGGCAGGGATCATTGAGGGGCCATCTTGGAGGCTGGCTACCACATGTGGTTTTGACATAAAAATTCTCATGCCTTTCAGAAACTCAGTTGAAAGTAATAAAGCATGTAAGGTCAGTGCCCACCTTCCCAAAGAGATGTCACAAAATGTTCAGTTTACAGTTTTGTGCTCATTACAAACATGCATCTATCATAGAGGATGAATTTGAGAGGCAGGAAGGAAGTCTCTGGAAGATAGTAGTAGCTCCTCATATTTTAGATAGTTCAGTCTATAATGCAATAATAAAAAGCAGTTCTTAAAGTTCTGAAATGAATCATAACCTTGTATCAAGATTTTTATTAAAACTTGAGGATTTTTCCCCTTTGCTCTTACATGAATAGAAATTAATATATTTTTTAGATTTGTCTTACTAAGTGTATTTTGTAACTTGAGTATTATATTTCAGTAAAAGGCCACTGTCTGTTGAAGACATTTAAGAGCAGGTAGGTTTTTAATTAACCTGGTAAGGGGGAAGGAGGTAATCCCTGCTGATAATTTCCCGTCACTCGACATTTATAATTTAGAGGGCAAAATGATTACAGAAAATTCCAAAAGATTTTAACACCTCCACTCTAATGCAGTGCTCCACTTCCAGGATCTAATTTGTAGTATGCCCACCCAGCTAAGAGCCCTAACCCTTTGTTGCCCAGGATATTAATGTTTAAAGCCATATAAGTGATTAATACTTTAATAAGAACCCAGCTTTCAAATCATTAGGGTAATGATCATTTCATAATCTCCCCAAACTCTTGAACATAATCGCTTCTGGTCTTGGCAATTTAACTTAAACTGTCTACAGATCTCTATCACTGCTTTATGAAGCTAATAACACTTTCCGAATTGGCAGGGCTATTTTTCCAGAAGTTTTTGTTCCCGACCCATTTTTATTATTTTCCAGAATTTGGGTTTTATTTTAATTTTTAATGGAGGTACTGAGGATTGAACCCAGGACCTTGTGCATGCTTAAGCATGCACTCTACCACTGAGCTATACCCTCCCCCCAGAATTTGGGTTTTATACTAAGTTTAATAAATAAAGTCTCTCTGTTTAGGTCCTCTGACTTTCCTGGCAAAGCACAGGCTAAAATCCCCAAAACTGCCTTATCCTTGCAACTATAATGCTACAACCATTTTTCTCCTCTAATTCTTTCAAAATGAGGAACCTCATATTGTGTCCCAGGGAGACGCCAGGAGCCAACCACATTGTTGGACAAAAACAAGGCACTCGGAGATGAAACAGCCCTGCACGCAAAGGAAACCACTTCTGGGCCTCTCCTGACCCTGACAACTCACAAGTGCCCCTGGAGGTAGAGCTGACCCCCTGCAAAAATGGAGACTACAATACATTCTGAGAAATGTGAAACATTTCCTTGCAGTTTGAATTTATATTATGTCTATTATTTTGAAATTTCAAATTCTAATGAAACCTTTTCAAAATACAGGAGCGCAGGTTTGTTGTAAACATTTCATATGGGTGCGTGCAAAAAAACAGAAAAGCCAAATGCAACCCCAATTCCTTTCAGAGGTAACATGGCAAAAAAGCATGAGAAAAGCACACAATTTTCCAGACCTCTGTTATTTGAAAGTACCATCGTTTTACACCATGCTATGCATTGTTATGCATTCTGCTTTGCTCTCTAATGTCTTAGACACCACTCCCTTTTGGGCATGTCCTGTGCCCACGAGCACAGATCCATTGAAGAGAGGCCCACAGACTGATGTTCCTGGACACACTATGTTTGCTTTAAAGCCCTCTCTGGGCATAGCTTCCTTTCTTTGTTTCAATTTCAATGTAATTAAATGTTGCCAGACTGTTCTGAACAGTATCTTTAATTTTTCAGAGCAGACAAGAAATCCAGTAAGACGACAGCTCACCTACCATTGTCCATACCTTACACACCCTGACATTTGCATCTACTTCAGTGCCTGGCGCGTGGCTGACACCTGCTAAATGTTTGCGGGGTAGGTAAGGAAAAGCTAAAGAGATACAAGAGGTATGAAATGAAAGTATGCATAACCCAAAGTTCCTAAGGTGAGAAATCAGGTCTTAAATTGGTTAGCGAATCATGATTTAATTTGATCCCAAGTTTTGTTATCTTCTGTCTAGAAGTTGGCAAATAGTTCATGAAGTTTCTTAGTTTGGGAGGAGTTGCAAGATGAAAGAAAATTGTTACTTTACAATTGAAGTCCGTGAAATGAAGGGAGAAAGAAAATGTAAGATTAAAGACCAAACAGTACTGGGAAAGATGAAAGCAGGAAGTTACAGGCATATTTGCATTCACGCAGGTTTAACAGAATTACATTAAATGCGTTTTAACGTAAAAATATGCCAAATCTACACCCCTCACCCGCCCATTCTCTGCAGATCACATCTTTGATGGGCAGCTGAGTAAGCAAAGGGGCACGGTTTCCCTTGGGCTCAGATCAGAAGCTCTTCCTCCAGGCAGTGGGGAATGCAGCAATTCTGTCTCTGAAGGTCCAAAGGTGACATGGCTCAGTTCAGGACCGCTGGCTTTGGACATGAGCAGAGGGGACGGTGAGGGTAAAGCTGGCCCCTCAGACCACTGTACACAACAAGCCAGGGGTTTCCCAGTTCCGGAAACAAACAGGACAAAGTCAAAAGTGGAGAACTTTTTAGTTAAAGGAATAGAGGAAGTATGAATGAATTTGTCTGAATTTGCTGAAAGAAAATGTCTGAATTTCCATAAGAATGTTAAAATTTCAGTCCTAAATCTCATAACAAAGGACCAAGTTTGGTTAATTGTGCAACCAACATTTATGTCTATGAATACCTCTCAGCTATCAGTTGACCCTTCAGTCACTGCTTAAACAAGCCAGCAACTTCAGAACTTTCCCTGACACCCCTGTTTGTGCTGCTGGCCGGGGATCTCCCCCTGCTTTGGTCAGTGAAGTTACTGTGTTCACCAGCCCTGCGCTGACCAGCCTGGGCCCACCTCCTTGTCCTATGGCCTCAGGCTACTAGAAACAGATAGTAACAGTTCCATACTAATTAGAAATGGCTAGAAAACGGCCTTTCAGGCAAATATTTTCCTTGCTTTCTGCCAAAAAGGAAGGATTTGTATCTCAACATTTCACAGCCCCCCACCACCTCCCCACCCCAGCATCCTCATGAATGAGACTTTCAGGCAGGGGTGTGGGGACAGGACCAGTGGGCAGAGAACTCTGCATGACCCTTCACACCAGCCTGGCCAAACGCAGACTTTCCTGTTGAAGCAAAATTAAGAGTTTGGGGACCAGGAAAGAATTTCATCTTTTAAATAGCAAAATAAACCCAAATCCAAACCCAAAAAACAAACAAACAAAAACTCCAGATAATTGCAAGTCTGGCACAAGAGTATCTAATATTTTTTGGTCGGTACAGATCACATACCAATGAGCTTATGAATATAAAAAAAATACTCCCAAATAGTCAAAGGCAAGTCCAGGAAAACACAACATGAATCCCTCTTTGTTTGGTTGGAGTTCACTGGTAAGTTTTTCCTTTTGCACAGAAAAGGATGACTGAGACGAAAGCTGGGCTGACCGTCATGGAACATGCCTGATTTTTGTTGAAGGTCAACCTAAAATGAAAGAAAATATTTAATTTTCTTCACTGGAGGGAAAAAGCAAAATACTGAAGAGAGTTACCTCTTTTAACAAATTTTTCTTATGAAAATTAACAAGCTGCAATTATTAATGGCATAGCTGAGAGCGAGGCATTGTTGGCATCACTTGAGGGCTGAAACACTTTTTAATTATGTTATAGTTGATTCATTCACTACCGGACTGATGACTACAAGTGTACTTAACTAAACAAAGCTAACAGGGAATTTATTTTGAATTAGTTCACAGATGTGAGAACCATCAATTAGAAAGAGCACAAAGCTCAGTGTCCTCTCTTTCAAATAATAAGGACATAGGGAAACTTCAGATGAGACTAAGCTGTGTGTCCTTATGGCCTTTACCTAAGAGATAGCAAAAAGGGGAGGGTATAGCTCAAGTGGTAGAGCACATCCTTACCATGCATGAGGTCCTGGGTTCAATCCCCAGTACTTCCTCTAAAAACAAAATAAAACCTACTTACTTCCCCCTGTCAATTAAAAGAGATAGCAAAGAGATGAGGCTGTTCTGTCCTTATTCAACATCGTATACTTAAACTCACATCAGGCCTTCCCTTCAGATGTTTGTGCCCCGGGTTCCTTTGAATCCGTTTTTGGAGGCTGTTGATACAGGCTGTCAAGCTTCTGCATGTCTTCTGTAAGACCATTTCTAAGATCTTCATTGTTTCTCAGAAATTCTTTCACCACTTCCAGTTGATTTAAGATCTGCAAGAAGAAACCATACAATGCACAGCTTAGATAATTTTATAGCAGACTTGTAATTCTGATGGAAAATGCACCAGTTCCAAGACTGGCTCCTGCTCATGTGTCCACCAGTACCTGGCTCTGGGGCCACACAAAGGAGTGGTTGCTGGTCTCCTTAAATTTTTTTTGCTTTTAGGGGTTAATATCCAAAATATATAGAGGGGAGGGCATAACTCAGTGGTAGAGTATGTGCTTAGCATGCACGAGGTCCTGGGTTTAACCCCCAGTGCCTCCATTAAAATAAATAAATAAACCTAATTACACCCCCACAAAAAACCTAAAAATAAAATAAATTAATTTTAAAAATATCCAAAATGTATAAAGAACTCATGCAATTCAATAGCAAAAAACCAAGTAACTCAATTAAAAAATGGCCAAAGGAACTGAATATTTTCCCAAAGAAGACATACGAATGGCCAATAGGTACATGAAAAAGTGCTAAACGTCATTATTCATCACAGAAATGCAAGTTAAAACCACAATGAGATATCACTTCACACCTGTTAGAATGGCTATCATCAAAAAGAGATAAACGCTGGCAAGGGTGTGGAGAAAAGGGAACCCCGTGCACCATTGATGGGAATGTAAATTGGTGCAGCCACTATGAAAAACAGTATGGAGGATCCTCAAAAAATTAAAAAAGGAACTATCATATGACCTAGAAATTCTACTTCTGGGAATATATCTGAAGGAAACAAAAACACCATGCTAAAGAGATATCTGCCTGCCCCTCGCCATGTTAATAGCAGCATTATTCACAACAGCTAAGACAAGGAAACAACCTGAGTGTACATAGACAGATGAATGGATGAAGAGGACGTGGTGTATGTATATGATGAAATACTACTTGGCCATAAAAAAGATGCAAATCCTACCATTCGAGACAACATGGATAGAACTAGAGGGCATTATGCTAAGTTACATAAGTCAGAGAGAGATAAACACTGTATGATCTCACCTATATGTGGATCTAAAACAAAAACAAACAAAAAAATAAACTCATAGAAAAAGAGATTAGATTTGCAGTTACCAGAGGTGGGGGTGGGGAATTGGATGAAAGTGATCAAAAGATACAAACTTCCAGTTACAAGATAAATAAGTACTAGCAACAATCGTTAACACTGCTGTACGGTATATCTGAAAGTTAAGTGAGTAAATCTTAAGCATTCTTATCGCAAGGTAAAAAACAATTTTTGCCTTTTTTTTTTTGGTATCTATATGGGATGATAGATGCTAACTAAACTTATCATGGTAATCATTCCATGATATATGTAAGTCAAATAATTATGCTGTATATATTAAATTTAGACAGGCTGCCTGTCAATTATATCTCAATAAAATCAGAAGAAAACTTAAAAAAATTTTTTTGCTATAAAACTTCTTGCATTTGTATGAAAGGGCTATATATCTATACTTATATATATGTGTGTGTCTATGTATACACATATATATGCACATATGTATATACATACACATATGCATAGATATATATAAAAATAAAATGATGCCCTTTCATTTTGAATTTTGTACCCACACATTTATCACTATTAAATATACATACATGTATGTACACACACATATACAAATGTATACACTCACACATATAAAGCTCTTTCATTTTGAATTGTGTACATATTTATTACTATTAAATATGTATAGATGTACATTTATTACCATTCAATATTTATAATATATCCATATATATATATTTACTAGTAATAAATCTACTGGTACAAAATTCAAAATGAACACAAGTGTACAAAGTAAAAAGTTGGTCCTCTTCCACATCCTGTCCCCAGTCACCCAGCCTCTCTCAGTGGTGACCACAATGAAGTTTCGTGTGTCTCTTCCAGGGGTATTCTATGCGTTTACATGTGAGCACACGTGAATATATGTACACACATTTTAAAAAATTTTCAGCTTTACTGAGATATAATTGGCACATACACATTTTAAAAAACACAAATGGCAGCACTGTTCTTCCACTGATTTTTTGCCTTTATTGAATTATAAGGGTGGCCTCATTATTTTTTTTAACAGCTGAATAGTTTTTCAGCTATGGCTGTTTCACCTTTTAATATACGATTTCCAACCTTCTGCTAAGAGAAATACTGCTGCAGTAGCTAATCCGGTACATGCGTCGTTTTGTGTAAGTGACGGGCTATTTGTAGGGTCTGTTTTTAGAAGTGGAACGCAGTTTTAATTGGTAGAGTTTTCTGTTTTAATGTTGATAGATTTTGCCAAAACTGCCATCTAGAGAGGATATACCAATTTCAGCTCCCCCCAGTAACATACTTCCTGACATTTAAACTAATACAAATGTGTACTCTCAGAATAGTACCACGGAAATGTTTTTCATTTGGCTTATCCCAGGATACCCTCGCTGGTCACTGTGCTTATTACAAAGATGAGAGTTATTAATATTTTGGGGTAGAACTGAAGCAGGCACTAGCTTATTGTGACGTGAGCGAATGAAACAGCCAGATGCGGGATGACGGCTGCCAGGGATGGAAGGGAGGGAAGGCTGGCAGCGGCTTGTGGCCGGGATGAATAGGGAGCAGGGAGGGCCAGGGTGGAGCCGAAGATGACCAGAAGGCTTCAGATAAGTTACTAAGTAGATGGGGATGTGTCCTTCAGCTGGAGCTGTTTACTACACAGCTAGAAACAAGCCTACCGCTCCTGAAAGATACCTGGGCTTTAAATAATAAATCTGGAAACCATAAACACATGACATGAAGATGACACCAGTGACATTATTCACAGTGTACCTTAGTAACTGCGGGCACTGCACTGTTGGCGCTTATTGCCTGTGCTGGGTGCTCCAGATGCACCTGAGGGTCCTTCCCATCCCTTGGTTCCCATCACATGCCCGTGACCGTGCTGGCTGGGTCTGTGCGGCACACACACACTCCTAGACGGAGCGGGGCCCTCCCTCCCTGGGTCAGAGACATCATTTGATAACTTGGGAGCTATGATCCTTTGTGCTGTCACCTCCTGACCCTCTCTGCTCTTGAAATGTGCTTAAGAGAGCTTGATTATTTTAGCTTTGGGGGAGGAGAAAGAGTCAAAGGAGTTGTTTTTTTTTTAAACTATTAACAGTGCTGAAGGCTTGTACACATTTATATGTTAAGTGGGAAGAGGAAGTGGGGATGGAAAATGAAGTACTAGAAAAGTTATGGAATGTAGTTAGATGGACTTGCATATTGACTTGGATATTGTGGCTTTGCCACTTAACCAGCTGTGTGACTTTGGGCAAGACACTTGACCTCTCTGAACTTACTGCCATGTATGCAGATATAGGATGATGATACCCATGCCATTTAGAGTTCTTGTGAGGCTTAGAAATAATCTACTAAAAGCACTCAGCACTGTATCTGGTACACTCCTTCCTTCCTACATTCATTCAACAAAACTTTAGTGAGTCTCCTATGTGCCAGGCAGGCCCTGTTCTAGTCAAAAGATGCCTAGCACCTTCATTTTTCCAGGCACTTAAGCCAAAACTCTTGGACTCATCTTTGACACGTGTCTGTCTCTCACATGCCACATCTGCCCCACTCTTCCCCACCTCGACTCTTCCACCCATGTCCGCACCACCACCTCTCTTACCTGGTAGCCACGGCAGCCTCCTAACAAACATCTCCTTGCTTCCATCTTTGCCCCCCACCACACCCGCCCATCCTCAACCCGGCAGCCAGCAGCTCCTTTCCTCACTCTGCTGCTCAGAACTCGGCTGCGGCTGCCGTCTCAGGAGGAAAAGCCTAGGTCCTGCCAACAGCTCACAAGGCTTCCCTTCTCTCAGCTTCTCACCCCGCTCCAGACACCCTGCTCAACTCGCCCTTGCCTCTGCCTGAATGCTCCTCCTGCAGCTGCGCACACGGCTGCTCTCACCTCCTCCGAGACATCCCCACCTCCCCCTTCTCAGTGGCGCCTCCTCCCTGGCCACCCCGTGGCAACCCAACACCTGTCCCTACTCAGCCCCTCCTGATCCCCACACTCTGCTCCACACAGTACTTCTTCTAATTCGCCCCATCGTTACTTACTATGTTGACCTATGCTAACTGTTTACCGTCTGTCTCCCCTCACCGGGACCTTTGTTTTGTTCCCCGATGCATGCCAAGCTTCTAGAACTGTGCCTGGTACATAGTAGGCACTCACTCAGTAAGTATCTCTGGAATATAACAAATAGAGTGTCACTTCCATCCCGTCCCCGACTGCCTCGATGACATCCATCGCTGCCCCTTCTCCCCGAGCTTCCCCTCCGATCCCTGGGAAAGTGGCTCCCCCACCAGGGTTTAAGAGATCAGTGACAATTTTTAAAGAACGTGTTAAGTTCTTTACACGTTTTTTAGCCACTAACTGTGCTCAACGCTCTTTAGCTGGATTTTTAACCCCCCAGATCCTGGCAGAGCCCCGAGGGCTGGCAGGTGTGCGTGAAGCGCTCTTGGGTGGCAGCTGAATTCTGCGGCCGAGGACCCACAGTGGAAAAGTCCCACCCATGTCCCGACAGGCCGAGCAGCTGCGGCTCCCCTCTGGCTCTGAAGCGGACCTCATTTTACAGTCACAGTGATGCATGCCCAGTGTATTTAATTTATCATGTCGCCGACTGGACAGAGAACAGGAGAAGATGAGTTCTCTCAGCTAGGCACTCCCTGGCACTCACTCCCATGCTCTGTGACGTGTTTCCGGAAACCATCACACTAAATCACCACCATCAACCATTTTTTCTCAACGTGGCTTTCCAACCTTAGCCCTACTGTTTTAACAAACACCAGAAACAGGTCTTGTGAAACAGTCATGAAAAAAGTCCTGTGGTCATAATACAATCACTATATTTCTTGATTCCTAATTGTACATTTTTTTCATATTTTAACATCTCAAATGAGAATGCACTGTACCATTGATGGTGTCTTACAGTAAATTGGCAGGGTTTTTTCTTTTTCTCTCTTAGAAATAACTGAACTAATGGTGTGTCTTGCAATTGATGGCATTTTAGATTCATTGAAATTTGGTTTATCAAGTCCTCTGACTTTGGAGACTAACCTTA
Source organism: Camelus bactrianus (assembly GCF_048773025.1). NCBI lineage: Eukaryota > Metazoa > Chordata > Mammalia > Artiodactyla > Camelidae > Camelus > Camelus bactrianus. The sequence goes on from NC_133575.1 coordinate 31,862,359, forward strand.
AAGAATATGAATTATCACACATGGTCCTGAACTTTCAAAAGAGGTCCGTTTCACACACTGCGGAAAGCCATACTTCAGCTTCTCAGAGATAACGTGCCAATCAGTTCGAACTTGTATTTTGATCAATTGAAATATCAAGAAGAATGCCATGGTCTACTGAACAGAAAGCATGAAAAACGAGAATTTATGACCTCTACCTAGAGACTTTGGGACCTGGAGGACAAACCAATTAACCCCAATTTTCTCTCTGTAAAACAGAAATAATGAGGGGTTGAAATTTACAGTTGCTAGCTCCCTGGTGCTACAAGATGCTCTGTGAGGTGTGTGCGAAGGCGGGCAGAGCCCCGGGCCAGCCCTCACACCCTAGCTGGCCATGTGGCCTCACATCGGTCAGTGCCTGCTCCTTGGGGTCGCTGTAAAGTGTGCAAAGCAGGGCATACAATGACTGCCAGGTTCCCTTCCAGCTCCCAACCTACAGAGACTCCTGGTTTCAGTGTGTTGCCCTTGATGTATCTGGCTCTTTGTTAGACAAACAGGAAAAGAACCACAGCTCGCTCAAGAAAGAAGAGAAAATTTCTGACGACTCAGAGGCCATGAGCCTGATCTCCCGGTTTTTTTTTTTCTGTTGTCTCTCTTTCTGAAAGCGGCAGCAGCAGGAAAACTGGGGCTGGTTCTAATGGCATTTTAAAATGAAGCAAGATGAAACATATGGATTTAGAAAATTGAAGATTTAAGTCTTATTCAGCATTTTAAATACCTGTGGTGTGCCGGGGTGGGTGCACCCGAAAACCAGCGGCACCCAGTCCCCATGCTAAAGAAGCTTATCAGGCTGAATGAAGCACCTGGGTCAAGGTCAGAACGGTTGACGTAGGCATATGGAGCAGTAAGGAGCATGGCCTAAAGAATGAGATGCACTTTGTATTAAAACGCTCTGTGTTTAGCGAGGTAACCAGCAAACCCACTTGCCTTGGACAAAGTGTAATAGAGAGAGAAAATGATTTGTCCGAGATCTCCTGGTGAACCAGAATTCTAATCCAGCAAGTGCCGGGATATTTTTGAACCTTACTGAAATATAATTCTGCTACTGTTAGTTTTTTTTAAAATACCATGCGTGTAATTAACAAAGGGGATTCATACATCCTGTACTTAAGACCATCATTAGCCTGCAGTGTCCTGAACTAGAAGCCTTGTTGATCCTTTAACCCCTCCTTCGTCACCTCCTGCCGGCTCCAGGCCAGGCTCCAGGTAATCTAACCAGCCACTAGGAGCCATCAGCCCTGCCCCCAGTGCCTGCAGAAGCCGGCCCCTCCGGCACACCACTAGCTCATCCTCCTCTCCCCCTCACGACTGAGCCTCCCGGCTCCTCTCCAACCTCCAACTGCCGTAAGACTTCACTTTCTAAAAGCCGTATCAGATCTAGTTCATTTCCTCTTTCTTGCTTAAAAAAACCTCTGTTGGCTCCTAAGGGCTTTTTGGGAATGAGGTCCAAACCCCTTAGTGCAGCATAGAACACCTTTTAAAATACGGCTCCGACCCACCTGATGACCCTCACATCCGACCGTACCTCCTATGCTCGCCTCGTTGCTGTCTGGCCCGAGCTAGTCTCTCGTGCCTCTGCAAGGGCTGTTCCTTCTGCCAAGAACGCCCTTCTGCTCTTGCCAATCTGCCAAACTCTGATTTGACGCTTAGTCCCAGCTCAACAGCGCCTTCTCAGTAAAGCCTTTTTCGGGACCCCACCTGACCCTCCCCAGCCCCTTCTGTTCAGTAGTCTGTGGGAGCCCTCCCCGTGGCGCTCTGCTCTGTGGCCCGAATAGGCACCCAAATGTCTGCTTATTGAGTGAAGATATTTGTTTAAGGGGAATAGTAACTTCTGCCAAAAGAATATTCATTTCTGAAAATTATCTGACTTTTAAATCAGAAACACAACCGGTAATAAGTTAAAATGAACTGCCCTTCCTCCCTGGTGTCTGTTTTGTTTACTCACACAGAGGACATAATACTTTTTTGTTTGTTTGTTTGTTTTTACCTCTTCAGGCAACATCTCTTGTTCTTTGGCTTGGAGATACAGCTCTTGAAGTTTTTCCTTTAGTAATTCCATCTCTGTCTCCTTTACTTGGCTCTCACTCAGGTAAACTCCTGCTTCATGTTCACACCCATCTGGCTGATCTTCTTCAGGGATGTGAACTGCCCAGTCAGATGTCAACAGCTGTTGCGTTACCGAACAAAAACATGAATTGATTGAATGGAAGCTATTCCACTGGGTTACTCAAAGAATTTGTAATTAAACATCAATGACTGGATCCATTCTGATAACATCCTGTGACCACAGGAAAGCTGCTCCACCCAATCACAGTTCTGATTTCATACCAACATTGGTCCCCGTTTCCATTCTAAAATTACATTTAAATCTAATAAACTTCAAACTGTGCTTGCTTTTTGCCTCCCCTTATTCCTTTATGCCGAGATTGTTACATGTGATTTTTACCTGTTCTATTCGGGAGTAAACGGCCACAATCTCTGGGATATTCTTGAATTCATTCAGAAAATTTTGGATCTTCACCTGAAAATCTCGAAGCCACATAGAAGACACTTTCATCTCTGAAGAGTGCATGATCTCATTACGACACTTAATCACCTACAGAGAGAGAAAAAAAAAGAGAAAAGCCTTCAAGGTCCAAAAACAGGGTAAACTGAGATTTTTGTAGTTCCTGAGAAAAACTGCAGAAAGGCCCTGTTAATTCTAAAATCCACAAGTGTGTGGCCTGCAGGTGCCGTCAAGGCTCAAACAGGATGTTCAAACCCCCTGCCAGTTGAAGAATAAATTCCCCGGGGTAAGAAATACAAATTGTCCTTAGTCCCGGAAATCTTGTGGGTGGGTGGGTATCTCGTACATAATCCCCCAAGTCCCCTAACTTAAAACAACTTGCAAAGAGCAAGAGTATTGGCCACTGGCTCTGGGTATACCAAAGGCTGAAGCAGACGGTGGAAAAATCTTTTAAATATTGTTGAAGCTCTGGAAGCTGGGCCAAGGGAGTTTTTTGACGTAGAAACCATGATAAAAAGAAAATCAACTTTTGCCTATATTCTATGATAAACAGCTCTGTCTAATCATATATGAACATATAATTCATGTCAAGTCTTCCATGTTCTTGGTTAAAAGATACTAAAGGGGTCAGTTTTGTATTGTGATAGTGCTGGTCTCCACTGATGATGAAGGATTCTCAGTCCTTTCAGCAGCTGGCACCTAGCAAAATACACGTGCGTTTGCTCTACATATTAAAAATAACCCAGCTGTGCTAGCTACCCTTTCCAACGATCCTCAGAGTAACAAGTGCACCAGAACCGGTCTCTGGTGAGATGGAGAAAGTCTCAGTCTCCCAGAGGAAGTCTGACAAGCACAGCAATCCATTCTGATGGCGTTTATCCATTACTGTTTATATTTTCTTCAGTTCTATGTGACTTGGCCTTGCAACTGTGTAGCCAATGAGATTCAGAAGGGCAGGATTCAAATGCTGGCATACAATGGACAGATGGATGCATTCTTCTGTATTTGTTTTTTAATGTGGAAAACTATTTTGCTTCTGTTTATGGCAGAACAGGGAAATTTGAGGTTCGTCTCTTTAGCGGCAAACAGTGCAACAGCAAGGAGTCAGGAAGCATCGATTAGGGAGAGCGGAAGGGTCAGTCTCCTCAGTGCACTCGCACGGGGCTTCCTGGGCACCATGGAAGGTGCATGCCACGGGAGCCCCGCTGGCCTTCTTAGCGATGCCAGCTGTGAACCGGAGCCTGCCTTCCTCTGCACACCACCGTCTGGGGAGAGGCCCTGAGCCACACCTGCACCCCCGCTTTAGCAGCACAGGGTGTGCTTCTTGGCTGGTCTTCCCGGTACTGACTTGACTGGCTCTTACTGTCTGGTTTTCAATCTGACAGCTCTTACCTCCGTGACTTTCTTTCGATCAACCACGAAGTGATCGCAGCAGTTGAGAAGACTTAAAAGGGCAACCGCATCACATTCCTCGGGTCCTGTTTTGTCTGCCAGTCCTCGGGGCATGAAGGCCTGTAGAAGGGGAGACACAAGGGGTACCTGAGTCTCCTCCAACCCTAGGAGATCGATCTGTCTGTCTACCTGTCTATCTCTCTATTTATCCCTACAGGGCTAGTGGGGCAAATATTATTTGCCTGTTCTGCAAATGATGACCGAAACTCTTAATGAGGTTTCAACTTAGAGCCTCATGAGTCTGAAACACAAGTGGGGAAACAGTGCGGCAGCCAAGCCCCAGCCAAGGGCAATAACTGAAGAGTTGCTCTATCTGTCCACCTGCTATTAGAGACCCTTAAACATCGACCTACCAGGGGTAGAAAGCACCCTTCTTTTTCTTACTGAAGTTTCAGTGGCTGAGTGGTTAAAGAAGAGGATTTAAAATTTTTAAATAATGGTTATTACAAAGTGGACACTTTAAAATGACTCGAGAAAGTTCGGTATGATAGTATAAAGTTAAGAGTCTGGGCTGTGGAGTGCCATGGAGCTGGTTGCAAATCCCAGCTCTGTCACTTGCTAACTGTGTGACTTCAGGCAAGTTACTTATCCTCAGATTCCTAATCAGTAAGTGGGGGCTAACTGTTCTCATCTCCCTTGAAGGGTGTGAGAAGTAAATGGGGCGATGCAGGTAAAGCACTTGCACGGTGCCGGGCACGTGCTAATAAACAGGCTACAGATGTTGGCAATTAGTATGTTGATGGTGCAAGGTGAGTTGGTCCCACATAGGAGTTACGGACCGAGCCCCAGGCTTTGAGATACTAGATACTACAGAACAACCTTGTTCTAGCATGCCTTATGTAGGATTTTATAGCCCTAAAAATGACATTTTAGCAAGGCTTGGGGGTACTTCTTTCCTAAAATATTTCCAAATTTACATCCGAATGCAACAACTTTACCAAGCTACACAGCTCGAGAGTACATTCCTGCCCAGGGACAATAAGAGATGATGTATAAAAAAAAAATGACTCACCATAAGAATTCTAAAGAAAGAGACCTGTTCCCTTGAAAACACTCGTTTCAGTGGGCAAGCAACCACGATGCTCCCTACAGTGCCGCTTGGAATGGCATTCCCAAGAAAGCACGTGGGAGGGGATGACGCCCCCCAAGGAGAGTCAGGGCTTTGTTCCTGATGGTGGTGGAATCACACACCTCAGCCTCACAGAATTAAGAAGAATTTTGTATGCACTGAATGGCCCCGATCAAAAGGCATGGTAGTCAGTACCATCCCTGTCTCTGAACGGAAACTGATGTGCCCACCCACTGAAAGAAGTCAATTATGGATGCCACAAATGTTAACAAAGAACTTGACCAAGGGATCACCGGCAAACTAATTTGATGCAACGGAAGAGGAAAAAGAGGAAGAAAAACGTTGCTGACTCCAACTGTGGCTGAGAGGAATGTGCAAAGTTAGAGGGGCTTTAGTTGCCTCAAAACCACGCAGAATTTTTCCTTTTCCATCACAAGGTATGTCCAGTCTGGCAGTTTCTCACCAACAGAAACCTGTCTCTTTCATATTAAGGCTTTATTCTAGTACTTAATTCCTTTCTTCAGAACTAGGAGCTGGCAGGGAGGCTTGGCTGCCTCCTTGCCACTGAAAGCTGTTTCTAATTTCTTTTTTTTTTTCAATTGAAGTATAGTTGATGGAAAGCTGTTTCTTAAAGTTGTATCGCATACTACGGTGTTCTAGGCCCAAAGTGAGAAACAGCCCTTACTGCCTCTCACAACCCACTGCTGTCTCTTCACTGAGTAGGAGGCAGGGCTGGAGAAATAAACAGGGACCAGAACATGCTGGGCCTCACTGGCTTTGAAAAGGAGTTTGGAGTTTATTCTGAGGCCATCAGGAAGCCACTCAAGAGTTTTAGGAGAGGCAAGAGGGCCATCTGATTCCCATGTGAAGACCACACAGCCTGCTGTGTGAACGGACCAGGGGTGACCAGAGCAGCAGAGGCGGCGGGGTGGGAGGTTGCCAGGAGAGGGTGAGTTGTGACGGAGCTGAGATGAAGAGGACACCAAAAATACCTTGCAGGTACAAATGAGAGGGGTACTGGGGGGAAGAGATGAAGCAGGAAGGACTGTAGGTGGCTGGTGGTGGGGCGTGGGCGTGGGCTGGGGGGCGGAGCTGAAGAGTCCTGCTTGGGAAGTAAAGACCAAGTGCCCAGGACGTGATGACGTGGAGGCGTCAAGCAGCAGCTGGATGTGGATCGGGAGCTCAGAAGAGGGCGCAGAGCTGTGGGTACAAATCCGGGAGCCCTCAGCAGAAAGGTGGTTATTTCCTATTTCACCCCACAGGCATGGGCGATACCTCCAAGGGAGGAGACGAGGGACAGAAGAGGCCCAGACGAGGGACAGAAAAGGCCGACGGACACTCAGAAGGAGGCTGAGGAGGAGGAGCCGGGGAGATAGGAGGAAACCCAGGAGGGAAGGATGTCACAGAGCCAGGACTGCTTCAAGGGGAGTAGCCGGTACCGGTACCGGTACCGTGGTAATTAGTGCCGAAGGTCTGAGGGGGAGGAGAACTGACAAGAGTGGGTAACTGAAGACTCAGTCCTTGGGCAGGTGGGAGAAGATAAGGTCTGACACACAAGTGGAGGCAGGGGTAGGGGGAGGTGGTAAGAAGAGAGACATCCTTCATCCTCTGCAGCAGAAGGAAGAAGCTGGTGTGCATGGAGGTAGGTTGGTAGGTCTGGTAAAAAGACAAGGCAGCATATACATGGGGGCATCCCTCGACTCCAGGAAGCAAGAGCAAGGTCAGCAGCTGGGACGGCGGGTCGGGGAGCAGAGGTGGCAGCCTGGCGAGGGAGAGGCAGCAACCGTTGTCTCCGGGAACAGGAGCCTTGGGAGGGACAGGCCAGACTGCTAGGGCTAGTGATCAAGAACTGAAAGTGAAACCAGTCAGCTCCCTTGTGAGATTCTTGCCCGGAGCAGCAGATGATGGTCTTGTCAGGGCTGGAGTCGGGCGTGGCAAGTGCAGAGAAAGGCGGAAAAAGGCCAAGACAACTGCAGGGGGACTGGACGGAATGGTGGCCCGTGGAATCTGGGCTGGTTGAGGAGACAAAGGGAGCGGGAGGGCAGAGGCTGCTGGGGATCAGGAAAACAGTGGAAGCCTCAAAGATGTGGAACGTGTACAGGGAGGAGGGGTTTGAATAAGTGTGTCAAGGGCAAGCAGGATGTTGGACGCTGCAGCTTTCTGTGCTGACACAGTCCGGGGTGTGAGCGTGCAAGTGGGAGGCCGAGGTGGAAAGGACCAGAGGATGCTCGAGCGGGGAGCCCAGGAACGGAGAAGAGGTTGGAGAGGCATGGGGGTGGACTAGGGCCCCTGGTGGCAGCAATAAAGAGGGGTGAAGAGTGGCATACACAGGTGGCATGGGCTTCAAGAGGACTGAGGGTTGGAAAGCCGCAGCAGAAACCAAACAGGTGAAGGATGGTCATAGTAAAGGATAGAATTTTAAGCTTTTTCTTTTCTAGGTAAAAGTAGAAGCTGGCAATTCTACGGCAGTGACAAAAATAAAAGTGGGGGAAGAGGCTGTGCAAGTGTGGTGGGTTTACTGGTCCATGAGAGCCAAGAGTCTGGGGGCCACTGATAATAGTCCAACTTCCTCATTTTTGAGGTTAGGGAACAGATGCTGGCCCAACGCTGTACCACAGCAGCTGAGCTGGGATGCTGATCCCCGCTTCCCAGGCAGCAAGGCTTTGTCTGCTGGTAACGAGCATGTAGACTAGACTCCAGAAGTGAATTTGTGTTAGGAGGCTACTTTGACTGCCCCTCCCCACCATTACTGAGCTTCTGGTAAATATTAAAAAAATCAAAAAATTTCTTCAATCGGCCCAGCTAGTAAGTCACTTCGCCAAGATCCGAAAATAGGCCTATTAGGGGATTTCCTTCTATCTGGCTGCCTACCCGACTCCCGCCTCCCCAAAGTTTTATTCCTTAGCTAAAGTTTAAGGCCCTTTCTGTTTTAGCCCTAACTTCCCTTGGCTTATTCTGCTGTCCCCATGGCCTCCTACAGACAAAATGAGACACTCAGGGGACCTACCGTCTGCTTCTCCCTCTGTGCCTGTGCTCATGATGCTCGCTCTACATCATGCCCCAGCGTCTCCTGTTGAAACCTATTTCACTAAGCTGCGTTGGGTCCAATATAACAGCCCCAAACCGCCCAGACACTTGACCCTAGATCAAACACACAATCTCTCTCTCTGCATCTGTTTGTGGGGCCCCAGCTTCGGTATAGACCCGACAGGCGTCCTGAGCTCCAGGTGACCCCCACCTGGTGGGCCACCTCCTTCTACCCTCCAGATCGCAGGTGCTTACCTTAGCCACCTCCCAGGCGTCGACCGGCCAGCGGCCCGGTCGGCAGTTTCCCCAGTGGATGTCTCCGTTTCTGTTGGTGTGATGTTTCAAAATCTCCCGTTTCCACTCTGCGCACACCTGACACTGAGGCTGAAACTATAGGAGGCGGCGGTGAGGAGGGGCCCGAGAAGGAGGGTTGGTGTCTGGGCACCTGAGCCCCGGGTAACTGAGGTCGGCCCCGCCCCAGGGAGGGCACGGGACACTGCGTCCGGGGTTGGGGCCTGGGCCGGGGTGAGGGGCGGTGGTCAAGGTCCCCGGCCAGGTGCTCACCTGGCGGGCGCGCGGGCTGCACCGGGAGCCGCTGCGGCAGGCGGCGCGGGGACCCAGGCTAGGGGCGGCGGCGAGCAGGCCGCGATGGAAGGCGAGCACCTCGCGGCCGACAAAGCCCTGCAGGCAGCCGCGCAGCAGCAGCAGGCAGTGGCCGGCCTTCACCCAGTTTTTGTACTCAGCGCAGTTGAGGCGCGCGGCCAGCTCGGACAGTACCATGTCCCGCTCGTACAACGCCGCGTCCCGGAGGCCACGGGGAGAGGGGCGGGGCGGACAGCAGTGGGCAGGCGCGGAAGCCTCGGCGCGCCGGAGGCAACGGCGCCGCTGTGGGCGTGGCCCCGCCCGGAGGCCGCCACCGCGGGCGGGGCACGGGTGCCCGGGAGCGCCACGCAGCGTCTTAAGACCCCCCCGGGGGCGGGGCATTCCGGTTTCCGCCCCACGTCCGCCCCGCCCCAGTCTTAGGTGACAGCAGACGTGTAAGTACTTTGTCCCGTGCTAGCCCAGAAAGCCTCAACCAGAAACTCCCCCTTCTCTCTTCCCCCAAACTGAGACCCCGCCAGCCCCCGTTTGACCCTCTTTTGTGAAGTCCGTGTTCGTGCTTTTTATTGTAGAGATGTAGACGGTGCTCAAGGCATACTTCTTGAATTACATATGTTCCTTGTGTTATACAATTCTAGAAAGTTTACTTAACTTGCTCCTAAGCCCGCAAATTGGTTGTAGCATATCTGGACGTTAGTGAAGTGTGACCGCTAGCCGCCTGGACGGCGCGCCTGTTGGGCGCACCTGTTCTGGGTCTTTGGTGTGCCAAGGTGACACAAAGCTCAGAAACATCCGCCATTCGGCCACCTAGCAGAGGGAAATAGGACGACACATCACCTGGATTTTGGAGGGCTGCATTGCCCCGAGTGGGATAAGGGCTTCTTCCACTATGGTACTGAAGCCTGGAGCTTAAATGATGATTTAGTACTCAATTATATGATAATTGCATAAGGTCTGAGTTAAGTTCAAAAAAGTGCCATGAGGCTCAGAAGGCAATGGTATGTCAACTCCAAATGACAAGGTCATCTCAATTTTAGTTGCTTTTAGTGAGCTTCTTGAGCTTGGAAAACATGTTAAAATTGTGTGTTGTCAAAAGGCTCTTAGACTCTAAACATGGAAGACTTCCCCTGACTTTGTTTCACAGCAAAGTAGCAGTGATTAGGAGTGCTAGTTCTGGACTCAAAATACTGCTTTGTAAGGTCACTGATCTTAAGCAATCTTAATTTGATCTCAGCAAATTATTTCATTTCTCTGGGTCTCAGTTTACTCATCTGTAAAAGGAGGTCTACCCCACTGGGTTGTTGTGACAATTAAATACACACTGAAATACTTAGAACAGTGCCTGGCAATATTAAGCTCTCAGTAAACATTAGGTATTATTTTATACTGACCTAAATGTGCCCTTTCGTCAATCAGTTATATTCCTGGGCAAGGTATTTTAACAAGTCACTGGCCACCTGAAAATGAAGGTAATTTATAGAAAACTGTCAGCAGATCATGGTCTCCTGGAATTGTGCAGCACAATGCTGGCTGGCCTCTAATTTTTTTCTTAAAAACCTCAATACTAAATCCATCCCAAGTAAACTTCAAATCATTCCCTTAGACACACTGTCCATTCCCATTAAACCAAATAAAAAAGGAAATTCCATAAAGAACAATGAAATATATATTAACATTTTCCTTTCTGTCCCTTAAGTTCCCTGAATTTAAGTTCTCTTAAAATTTCTGTGTATTGACTTTATATCAAGCACACGTAGATGACAGTAAATTGGATTAAAGTAAAATGTAGTAGGTATTCTAGGGAAGAGACCATGAAAGAAAGGAACTACTTTTTATGTTGAAATTGGACCCAATTTTAGAGTAGCAAAATTATATTTTTTGAAGTTATCAAATTAACCATGATCTAATGAATGACTAACAAACCACTTAGTATCCTGTGGCTGAACAGGTTACTGTGTTAACTGCAACACAGTAACATTATTAGTGGTGTTTAAATTCAAAATCATGTATATTTAGTTTACACTTTCATTTAGCTCACTCAGTTAATTTTCAAACATAAGGTTCAGCTCCTGTTATTAATAATGTGCTATGTTCTGTTAAAGTTTTCACTTTCTTCCTAATTCTGAAAATACTTCTAATAATTCCAAAATGGCATTTCGTCAAATGGAAAAAAGAATGTGGCAAATCAAGACCAATTTCTTCTTTCAAAGTTAAGCTAGTACTAAACCAGACTACTAGCCAAAACATCTTCATGAAAATTAACTAGAGAGTTGGTAGTTCTCTGAAACTTGTATAAATTTTATTTATTACTGAAATTACTAAAATCACATTGAAACACATTAAAGACCCAAACCACCTATTAGGAAAAATTCCTATGGGCATCCAGTCCCCTTGATTGAACTTGGTTAACAAAAGAGGCAAAAGACATAGTTTGTGATGAAACCTAAGATTCAAATGCTAAGTGTTTTTAAGCTGTAATAAAGTATGTACCAATTCCAAGTACCAAGTGTAATCAAAATTCAAATTCATGGGTTTACTCTTAATAAGCATCAAAAGCAAATTCTGTTCACTGAATCCTCTTACTTTTGATTTGCGTAATGCATTCTAAGATGAGTATAACCAGGAAAAAAGCTATCCACCAAATGCATCATGTTCAAAAATGCAATTAACATTTCAAAACCACATGTAAAAGGGAAAATACCTGAAAAGTTAACTCTATTAATAAAATTACTTGATACAATATTATCCTGTAGATAAAAATACATTTCTTGTATATACATGTAGATTTCTACATGAAAGAAAGGATTCAGCTCCAAACAGAAAAGGGCTGACCCTTGATAAAGACATCCCAGACTGCCAAACCGATGTCACTGTAAGGAGAGCCGAAAACAGAAGGATAAAAGGTAAGCTAAGGGAAGGATAAAAGTTCAGTCACCTGCTTCTGAACAGCGGCAGTTGGGTGAGAAGCAGGAGATGAAGGCAGAAATAAGACATAGAAGAAAGGCAAAGAAGGCCTCAATTCTGACCAGAAATGAATGGAGAACCAAGCAAAGTTGAGAACAGATATGACAGAGCTGCAATGAGATGCTTGAAACTAGAATTTGCTGGTTGATAGTCACAGAAGCTCAATTAAATCATCTTAAAGTGGAATTAGACAAAGCATCTAAAATTTCATGGAGAACCAGTATTACAGATAACTCAGCATGGTATCACCATTTAAAAAACTTTCCCAAATAACATCAAGTCACCAGAAGACTTCTGCTTTGGATCATGTTCTTTGAAGCTTAGAAAAGTTCCTGACTGACTGGGAGAAACAGCACAGTGCTCCAAAAAGAAACTGCTGAGATGTGTCAGTAACAGAAACTCCATTTGACCCTGGACAGGCCCTGGATCTTGGATTCTTCAAAGTGAGTGAACTGCACCAGGTTTCTTCCAAGTAAAAACATTTTATCATTCTGTTGACAGTGAATTAAATTGGGATTGTTTAGAACCACCCCAACTTTGGTGGGGGAAGGCAAAGGGGAGAAGTTAATCAAGATAAAGAAACGTCACAGAAATTTCATGCAAGGGTACAGCATTCAAGTTCTTTGTCCCCTGATTAATGCTGTATGCGGAAATATCCTATAAACTAAATTTGCCTAACAGAAAAGCTCCCACATCCCAATAGATGAGAATGCTTGCAGTACTGGAATCCTTGATCAATATGAACTACTCACTGTCTCTTCTCAAAGACTCCGTTTTTTCTTTTTCACCCAAATCCTACACTGAAAGACAACCAAGGTGCCAAATGTTAACCACCAGTCAAGTTAGGAATGTTTGAAGAAAATAAATTAACCTTGAAACAAAGAAGCAGATGATTTGGTCAAATTTCAGACATATATTAATAGAAATTAATTACTGGCCCCACCAGGTTAAAGATGAAGGGAGGCCCTGAGAAGTCTACAGAGCTGATATACACACAAGTGAGTGTCACTGTTTTGTTTTTTTTTTAACCTAGTTTTATTAAATATTGCTTCCTTGGGATGTGTTTATAACAACTCCCAGAACATTTTCATGTAAGGATTCAAAGCGGTCATATTAAAATACAGCTTCAATATAAAGTTTATCACAGTTTTACAGTATTCAAAAATGACAGACCTGCCTTAAAAAACAAAACAAAAACCAAAAAAGGACTATTACACCCAAAACATAAGAAAACAATTAAATAAACAAGTTTGGCATTTCATAACTTTAAAGTATAAAACAGAATATTAAATCTATTATTGGCAAACGGACACTGATGTATTACCTAGTTTGAAATGTGTCCCATTTAAACACACTATACAAGTTCACTATACAAAAGATTGATGGTCTGTTTGATGAAAGAAGTGCACCCTGAAATTTTTTGCCAGTTTAGAATATTTAGCTCTTAAAGTCAAAAAAGTCCTTTTTCTTTTTTAAACTGAAGGCTGAATTCAGATTTTTTTTTGTTGTTTTGTCTCTTTTGTCAGCCTTTCTGGTTTAAAAACAATAGTGTCTATGGACGCCCACCAGGGGGCAGTGTAAGATTAGCCATTAAATCACGAACAGCTGCAAATATTGTGCATTCACCTGCAACAGAGAAAAATGGTCATTAGCTATTCGCAATACAGGAAAGATGATGTTAACACACCGGTGGGGGTAGGGAAAATTAAATCTAAAATTAGCAAGAACTTTAAAGATCAAAATAATAGACTAAATTTTAACTGCACAGATTATAGGGGATTAAGCTTTGGTGGTGAGTATCACGTGATACTTGGTTTGGGTTTTGTTTTCTTCTCATGAGCACATTTTGGACAACTCGCAGTTAGGTTTGAATCTAAGACAATATGCCTAGAGTTTCTCTACAGAAACACTGGAGCATTGGATAAGCCTTTGAAGTTGGACTTCAAGGCTACTGATGACCTTTTTTTGCATCTAATGAAAAGATCTAGTTTTATATTTATGCATTAGTTGCAACATCAATGGTGTCCTTCTAATGTTGCATTAAAGGCCAGGTAAAAATGTCTATGACAGCACTGTCTAATAGAACTTTTTGTGATGACAGAAATATTCTAAATGTGTACTGTGGTTACTGAGTACTTGTAATATAGCTAGTGTGACTAAGGAACTGAATTTTAAATTTTATTTGATTTTAATTAACTTAAATAGCCATATGTGGCTGGTGGCAGTTATACTAAACAGTGCAGTTCTATGACATCTTTTGTTTTCCCCAAATTTCAAGGAAATGGTCAACTTCTGGAGTTCAACGTTAAAATCAATTAATACAAAAATAGTGATTTTCCTTAAAAACACTTCACCGGGGGGGAAGTGATGAGTTTGGGAGGAGAGGGAGGCTGAAATATGTTTCACCAACAATCCAAAACCAAGATTTATTGGGGGGGAGTTGGGGGGAGGCTTATGATTCATCTTCTCAATTTCCCCTTTGCTCAAAGAAAGCAAATGCCCTGCCTCTTACTTCTTGTATATAATACAAATATTTCAATACAGTAAACCCAAACCAGCTGTAAATACTATAAACCCCAAACTGGATCCCTTCCCTAGAATGTGGCCTAACGCTCCAGTGGCTAAAAAAAGCAAGGGAGGTGAAGACCTCAATGAATAATGGTCTTCTGGCAAAGGGCAGGCAGTGATCCTGTGCAAGTTACTGCAACCTTCTCTTCAACCACTGGAAAATTAAGGTACAGAAAGAAAAATCCAAAGGTTTATTAACTAGTCTAAAGTACAAATAAAAGAAAAAAAAAGAAAAACACTTGCAAAATATCCCATCAATTTCTTAAATAAAACAAGTTCTATCCTCTTCTTTTTTAAAAACACATTTTCATTATTGATATGTAGAAAAATTTGCTTGATCCCAACAGGATTAAAACATTGTCCTTTAAACTTTAAATTCCACGAGACATAATGATAGTCATCCACTTGTGAAGGAATGGTGTCTATTATCAAACTTATACTAAACGGCTACTTTAAAAATGCTGATAGCTTTAAACCTTGATTCTGAAGGACTTATTTTGAGCTGAAAGAAGAAAGAGATAAGTCAAAGGATGAAAGCAGAAAATTGTAAGAAGTAGAAGAAGCATTACAACAAAAGAAGCACACCCTTCTCTACTGCCCAGTGCGTTCCTTATAAATTAGACTTAGTGAGAACTTGCCTATGTACACGATATGGGGCAACAAATAGCTAAAAATATAATTTCTCCCATGATTCCTGTGTCTAATCAGATTTTGACACTGTGGTACCTAAAAATGTTTCAGAGAACAACTTTCCCTCATTTAAAAACATAATTCTGTTATCATACTATTCTAAGCAGAAAGATATAGAGGACTTCCTTAATATTAGAAATGAGCAAAATTAAATTTCCTTCATGTCAGAAACAAGCAGAATGGAAGACAAGTTCTCTTTGCTGAGCTGTACGTTTTATAACCAAAAATTTAGCACTACCAGGAGTTATGTGTTAAGACAGGCTACTCCAGTATTGAAGGAACCTTGTTTATCTGCCAGAATCATTCTGGTCTCCTCGAAAATGTTCAGTTTGAGAGCTTCATTGTGCACTTGGTGAAAAGGTTCACTTGCACCCGCCTGACACTTATATAAGAAGCCCAAAAAGCAGTGATGCCATTTGTATCAGCTTTTATTCTTCACAAAACATTTAGAAGGTACAGAACTTTGAATGATATTATTCTATTCATGATTGAACCATGAAATATGAGAAACCAACATGCATTTTAATTTGGTGATGTACAGAGTGGCAGGTATCGATGGTGGGGCAGGAATTCACAGCCATGGAAAATTCTATCATCCTAGCCTAGGGCTTTGTGGCAATGTATGCTATAAATACAAGCTTCTGGCATTAGCAACTGGGTCAGTCCCAATAGTAAATCACTAAAAAAATAAAGTCCAGGCAGCAGAGACATGGACAAAACTGAAGAACCAGTGAGAAAGGAAGAAAAGCGACAGGCAGACATTAAGAGGCCACGGCAACCAGAGCTCTATTACTAGGACTGGGGGGCGAGGTGGGTAAGGAGGGAGCAGAGGGGAGAAGGGGGATCTCTCAAAAGAACGTTTGTAACATATATGCAATAGAACATCATCTACCGGTCATGTACCTTGTCGTGGTGGGTTCATCTCTGCAAACCTCTTCAGAATGTTGCTGACCATCATGGGAGCAGCAACAGAAGAGTTCTGCTGTCTGGGAATGTCTGCCTGCTGGGTGGTACCTGAAGCCATGTCATAAATGATTGGAACTATAATACTAACAGGTTCTTGGGGAGGGACTGATGTTTTCTGAGTTAGCTGAAGCTGTAGACAGACAACACACACAAAAGAGAATAAAAACATAGTAAGAAAATAAAACACTTATTTAAATGTATCAAAGGTACTATCATTTACTCTACTGTCAGATTAAGATACACCAAGCAAGAGAAAATTAAATATAACAAGAAAAGTGACAAACAACTGAATATTATGATTAAGACGCAACTGTGTCACACAATTATCTAGTTGAATTTATTTCTTACTAAAGGAACCAGGATTACACGAAGCCTAAACTGACATGTAAGGAACGTGGGCCTATATTTGGCAGCAACAGATAATTTCTGCAGTTATCCAAAAGATGCTCTACTATCCTTAAATGGCTTTTCCTTTAGAAGCTCTGCATCTGTGTGTACGTGTACACACACACACACACACACACACACACCCCCCAGGTGGTACTTACAAAAAATAGCATTTTGGATTTCAGCACCACAGCAGGCGTCCCAGGAGGTGCAATTGGTGGTGCGCTGGGAGGGATCGTTAGGCAAAACTGAACATTCCATTTTAGCTGTGTTGCCTGGTCAGGAAACTGTTTTGGAAAAAAAAAAAACGTGAAAAAGTCATATGAACATTTAAAATTATATTCTAGTGTAGGAGTCTGAAAGGTTAGATGGAATTTTATTTTATACTCAATTATCAATATATCATAAAGTTGATAATGTGCATTTTTTTTAAAGGGAATATACATGTGAAGTTACTAACTCAAAAGTCAGCTCTGGATTTATGTTCCCCTTCCTTTCCTCCTACTTCATTAATTCCCCAGGCCTGTGGATTCTCCCTCCTCAGTGTCTCTGACATCTGTTCCCTCCTCCTCTCCATTTTCACTGATGTCACCGAGCTCAGGGCTCTGTTACTTCTCCCATGGCCCCACCAAAGGTCCCTTACAGCAGCTGCCTCTCCCAGTCCATCCTTACACCACTACCAGACAGATGTCCTAGAGCCTGGTTCTAATCTCACATATGTTCAATGACATGCAGTGATCCATGCTGTCACACCCCCCCGACCCCCCGCCTAAGGACCAACACTGGCATTGAAGGCATTTTTCTAACTGGTGCCAATCTAAACTTCCAGTCTCATTTCCAACTCCTTCCCTTAAAAAAACTAGTCAAACTGCATTAATAATTTTAAATTATAGCCACTGGTGCTTTTTTAGCCACATAAATATTTACTCCTTTAAAAACTCAAATGGATTTTTTAACATAATGTTTCCTATAGCATATCAGAGCAGAAGCCAAATGCTGAGGCTATTTGTTACCAAAGGAACACTGATTGCTGTCCCAATATTAAAACACCAACTGAAAAAAGGAGTAGCGTATTGGGAACTATCCAAAGCAATACTAGAAACATTAAAATGAAAGGACTACTGTAAGAGTGGAAGAATAAATTAGCTTCTACCTGGATTTCAGCTATATAATTGTATACTTTCATAGGAAAGAAGAGGTGTTAAAAATCTCCCCAGAGAGGACAGATTTTTCAGTAAATGGCATTAGGGCAATTGGGGCATGTGAAAAAGCTGGATCTATGTCTCACCATTTGACATCCAGATATATTTTATTTTATGTCAAGCTTTTTTTAATTGAAGTATAGTTGATTTACAATATTGTGTTAGTTTCAGATGTACAGCAAAGTGATTCAGTTATATATATGTATATTCTTTTTCAGATCCTTCTCTATTATAGGTTATTATAAGATATTGAATATAGTTCCCTGTGCTATACAGTAGGTCCTTGTTTATCTATTTTATATATAGGAGTGTGTATATGTTAATCCCAAACTCCTAACCAAGATATATTTTAAACGGATCAAATATATAAATAAGTAATTTACAAAATACGTCCATAATAGTATTAGAAGAAACCATGGGAGGATTATTTCATGATCTGGTAGTAAGAAAAGTATATTAAATGTATTTGTTTTTATAAGAGGGAAGCCGCTGGTAACCTGAGTTGCCTGTGGGGAGGCGGATTAGACAGCTGGACAGGGATGGATAGAAATTTCCCACTGTATCATCTTGTTCTAAATTCAAAAGACACAAGAGGATTGTGCTACCTTTCCAAAGACAAATAAAATTTGTTAAAAACTAAGAAGAATGCAAGAGAAAAATGGAAGTAATAAATGGGTGAAAACCAACATAAAGCGCTCCCACCAACTCCAACCTCCTCAGACCGACCTGGCTAGAAAAGTTTGAGTGTCTCTATAACTTACCAGCTCTAGCTTCATAATATGCACACAGTCCCTCAGGATGTGTGTAGGAGCTCCTAACAGCTTGGTGAAAGCTATTAATGTATTGGCTTTAAACGGCGGTCCTGCAACCTACAAGGATAAATAAAGCAAGTTAAGTTACTCTTCATTCTACCTTGAGTCTTCTGTTTTCTTGACTGTTTTAAATTATGCATTAATAAACACATACTCTTGTTTCAAAGAATTTTTCCAAAACTTGAAGTTCATCAGGTTTCCACTGTCCTGCATTTTCAGGTGTTACTTTTAGCTGAAGTGTTTGGTTGGTTTTGGGACTAAGGGCTACTCTGCATTTCAGCGCATCAGTCTTAAACATGATCACTCCAGGTTCATTGGAATTTATCAGCTGTAGCTGCAAAACAAGAAGGATGATTCAAATTAACATGTGAGACAATATGTAAGTCAAAGAGAAAATGAAAATGTTAACTACACAATCGTTTCAAAAGGAAAACAACTAAGTTGATACCTGTTCCAAAACAAAGGTACCTAGGCACTGAGCACTAGCAACTGCTAACCACGTGGCAGAGAGAGAGGCATTCAGACATTATGTGTCTCTTGATGGAAGCACATTGACACTACCTATGAAATATTCTTGCAAAACAACCAACTTAAGCCTGAATTCAGTAGTTAGATCCACAGCATTGATCAATATTACAGAAATATGAGGGTCAAAAGAACATGTTCAACGATTCCAAAGGGATACAATCAGCAAGATCCAGATGTGAGAAACTCTACAGGACAAATGATATGGCTTCTTCAACAAATTATTTAATGAGAAGTAGAAGGGGAACCTATAGCTTAAAACGGACTTAAAAACATGTATGGGTTCTGATTCAGATGGCAAAAACTGTGATTAACTTGGGAAATTCGGACACCAGCTAGATATCTGATGATAAAGAAATTGTATTTATGGACGAAATGATGTCAGGAATTTGCTGTCAAATAATCTGGGAGGAGTTATAGATGAAACAATACTGGTGTGAGTTCACTGTTGAAGGGGAGTGATGAGAAGAGACAGGTTCATTATATGATGCTCTCTACTTTTGTATATGCTTAAAATTGTCCACAGTAAGTTTTTTTAAAAATGGCACATTAGAAAAAAGAGAACAAAGAGTTCAATTACAAAATGTCAGATTTGGATTGGGACCTTATGCTAGCCCAGGGGTTGGTAAATCTTTTAGGTTCTAGGGTGTCTGCTGCAACCAGTGAATGATGTAGCTGAGAGCAGCCACAGATAGTATGTAACTGAATGGGTGTGGCTGTGTTCCAATAAAACTTAACAAAAACAAGTGGAGGGCAGGACTTGGCCCCCAGGCCCACAGTTTACTGACCTCTGCCCTAGCCAAATATGTTGATTATGCAGATTAGCAAAATGAGGTTCCAGGGGCTGAAAGTTTACATGGCCTTTAAGTGGCAAAGGTGAGGCAGATCACAGGTCTGATGATTACCGTTTTAAATACTAATTTATTCAACTTATGTTAAAACTTTTATTTTTTTTCAAGTTTGAATATAAAGGTTGCAAAATAGCTTGGTGCCATCTGTGGAGTGGCTATTTTAAATATTCACCAGTCTGACCACCTCATTAACATAAATATCAATAATAATAATAATAATAATAATAATATATAACTAATACATAACTGAATACCAAGACATTATGCTAAAGGTTTTATATAAAGTATCTCAAATTCCCACAACTGCAGTGAGTTAGACAGATGCTATTATCTACTGTTACCAAAAAAGTGAAGAAATCTGCTTAAGCTCATAGCAGCCAGTGGCATGGCCTGGCTACAAACCAGGGCCACCTGATTCTAGAACTGGTGCCCTCAACTCTGAACCATCTCCTAAGGGTATCACCACTAGGAAAGGCTAGAAGTCTTTTTCTATAAGCATTTTAAATCAATTCAATTGCTCATGTATTTAAAAAGTGGCTTTCATCATTGTGATCATAAATAACTTTATGATCACAGATTCAAAGTCAGCCTGCCTACAAAAGCACTCGAGGGCAGGCAGCTATTTATATGCTAGTCTCTGCCAAGCCAGATCCCAGGCGCACTTGTCCTACGGTATTATGGGGACCCATCTCCAGGCCCATGTTAGTTAGCCACAACACGGCAAATTATGAAATGAAGGAATCTGTTAATGTAAGAATGGAAAAGAAAATAGTGGATCCATTTTTAAATGCCAGGACAGGGGAAAAGCATAATTCTAACAAGCTGGTTAAAGAAGGTGAGGGAATATCACTTTAGTTTGGATCCTATTCCATGGGGCAACTTAGCATCTGCTTTGACAGTCACCACTTAGGAGTTCACTAGGTACCCACATACCGTTTCTTGTTGAATAATTCTTTGAAGGTGTCGTCTCATGATGACCGATCCAAGGAATCTCTCAAGCGGAGAACAAAGGTAACTACCTGCCAGGCCAGGCACGAGGCCTGGCGTTGGAGAGGGCAGCAGGAGAATGTTCAAGGCACTGTGAGTGAGGATGGTAGGTATGGAGGCCGCCCAGGAGCGCTGAGGTAGTTTACGAGGTGGAGGCATGTTTGTTGGCATCGTTTGGGAACCTTTTGGGAAGGAAAACATCATTACTTTTTTAAACAAATATATACTATCTCATTCTTCCTTGTTTTGCTTTTATTATAAATCTTTGCTATTCCAGAGCAATTCACACTGTTTCAGTTACTCCTTGTGGTGTAACAATCATATATTAGCTTCCTTATAGTTACTCTCCTCCCTGTAGCCGGGTCCCCTGCAATGTGACCTTGTGGTAACTCCTTCAAGGAGTGCAGTCTATTTCTTTACTTGGAATCTGGGCTGGCCTTGTGACTTGCTGTGGCCTACAGAATGCAGTAGAGGTGACACAGTGCCAGTTGCAGGCCTGAACTTCCACTGACTCTCTTGGAACCCTGTCTAGCCACCAGGTGAACAAGCCCATGATCAAGTTATGAGGCCACATGGGACAGAGAGAAGTCAGGCCCCAGCCAACCCAGGAGCTGACTACAGATTCAGGAGTGAGCCAGTAGACCTTGGAAGAATCACCCAACAGGGCTCAGCCTAAACTGCCAACCTGCTGAATGGCAAGCTAACATATGATTATTATTTTAAGCCACTAAAAGTCATGCAGCAAAAGCTAGCTAATATATTTGTACAATTCTTCTCTTCTGTGTTAATTTGCATAACTTTGTCAGTTACCTTTAGGTATCTTTTAAGGTCTAGTATTGCAGCTAATTTAGTAGTCATAACAGAGGCACAGACTCACCTTAGAAGACTTCCACAGGAGACATTCCCCTTACATTTTGCCCAACTTTGCAAATTAACTATTGTTACAACCAATTAACTAAATGGATAACAGTTTATATTCAACATCTTGTAATAACCTTTAATGAAGAATATGAAAATGAATATATGTATGTATATTCATGACTGGGCCCTGTGCTGCACACCAGAAAACACATTGTAACTGACTACTTAAAAAAATTTTTTTTAATGGAAAGAAGTTTAAGTTATTAAGTATCCTTGTTATTAAGTCATGACTTTCAAATGTGACGATGAGGACAGAACGATTAAAATAGGTCATTTGTTGGTTATCCAAAAAGCATAAAAATGTCCATGACACTTACTTGTTCCAGCTCGAGGGGAATGAGAAGCATCTGGAACTGGAGAATGTAGTGATGGATTGGCTGGTGACATTCCAGGCATGCGTGTTGCTGGTGAGGGGCCAGACACTTGAGGAGACCCTGGCCAGTTCCCTGCTCGTCCACTTGGTGACACCATAGTGTATGGAGAACTAGGGTCCAGGGCTCCTGTAAAGAAGAAAACAAATGGTATTTGATAATACCTGATAATCTGAAAAGTATTTGATAATAATCAAATGCTTACACCCTATCTAGTGATAATTTTATTTTTTCTTTCAGTAAGGTATTTCACTGAAGCATGATACTTCTTAACATGACACATTTGAAACTCTATTTTGTGTTGTTTATGTATTTTTTAAACTATGTATTTTTTAACATGATACAAAAATTAGGAAGATAAAAGAATGAGAAAGGATACAATTTACTTTCACACAAACTTCAAGATGTATAATATGTAACAATTTACTTTACACTATATAACACTATGTTTGAAAATATTAAGCAAAAAAACTCAAAGCTTCTTTAAGGGCAGACATCTTATATATTTAAACTAACCATGACTAATTATTTTTTTATTCTACTCAGAGAAGGCTTACAAGAGGGAAAATTTCCATTTTCTTTATTTAGTAAATGGTACAGTGACTAAGAAATGAACCAAAATTCAAGTTTTGAAAGCAGTGACTTCCTGAACAATCTGATATTTAAATTTCATCCTGTAGATACCTTTGACATATTTACACCCCTTTGTAACCAAATGACAAACTGAGAAAATACTTCTACCATATATCAGGGAGTAAATGGTCCTTATTTAGAAAACTTACAAATCAGTAAGAAAAAACACAAGAATATAGGCAAAAGGTACAAACTGGCAGGCATAAAATAAGAAACACAAAAGACCAATGAACATAAAAAAAAGTTCAACTTCACTAATAATCAAAAAAACACACATCAAACAATAAGATGCCATTTTTTACCTATCAAAATGACCAAGATTTTTAAAAATCACAATACCCCGTGTTGGCAATGATGCAGGAAAACAGACATTCTTGTACGATACTAGAGGAAATTGGTACAGCCTTTCAGGTGAGCAATTTGCAATATGTTTCAAAAGCTTTAGAATTTCTCAAACCCTTTGAGACAGCAATTCCACTTCTAGGAACTTACCTAAGAAAATAATCATGTGAGCAGAGAAGACACCATTTTTAGTTGTGAAAAAACAGAAACATTCTAAATGTATTAAATCAGTTAAATCACAGTATGCCCAGACAAGGGAATACCATGAAGCCCTTTAGTATGATGACGTAGAGTTTTTACTGACAGAAATGTTCCTGCAAATATTAACAGTGAAGAGTAAAATCACAGACGCCACACAGCTGTAAAACCTGAAGAAGCTCTTTCTGTTCGGATTTGGCATGGTATTCCTGATACAGCTAAGTGACAGAAGCAAGGCACCGAACACGGTGTGCAGCCTGCTGCCATGTGTGTAAAAGAGGGGGGGAGAACACTCCGCTTAAAACATCTCTGCAAGAATGCATGAGAAATTAACAGCACTAAGTGCCTCTGGGAAGAGGAACTAGGTGGTCGGTGGACCAGATAGGAAACACTTCACGGGATCCCTCTTCTATTCTTGATCTATTTGAACCAATTCAAAATTGAACTTTTGAGTTAAAAAGTTTAAAAATTCAAGTCTCAAAACAATACATTTGGTAGGGTCCCAATTTTCAGGGGGTGGGGGGAGCGGGGGTGGCAATGTTTGAGAGAGGAGACAAGATGGGGAGGGAGCAAGCCAGAGCCACAGAGATCAGGGCAGGCAAGGAAGCAGAGGGTGCATGACAGCCCGAGCGAGGTGGGGAGAGACAGTCCGAAGCAGGCAGACTAACTGGTAGATCTCTTGTGGTGCAATTAGGAAAAATGTATTTTCTTTTGCTATTTCCCCAATACACAAGTGCTAATTTCGCAATAAGAAAATTTACTTAACAAAAATTATTTTCACATTAAACTCTTATGCTCTAGCGATTTCCGTGTATGGACTCACCATGTGGACTAGCAAAACTGGCCCCTGGTCCTATTGAGATTCCATGCGAGGATGGGGGAGGAGTTGGAACAAATGATGCTGGTGATGGGGCTCTCAAAGCCCCACTGGGGGAGCTGGCGGCATGCAGATTTCCTAATAAAGGAAAATAATTATAGATGATCTTGCAGGACACATACTATGTCCTGTCTAAGGGCCCCAAGTTAAGACTCTCTCTACAGACTAACGAAACAAGTAGTAAAGCTCCCAAAAGCAGCACAAAGAAAAACTGGAACCATGTCATTATTGAAAAAGAGAGAGATCGAGTCCATGGGGGCCCGAATTCTAGCTCTTATATTGACTGACTTTTTAAAAAAAAATATCTAGTATACTTTTTTATTTACTCATTCAACACGTAGGCATGAACATCCATTTCATGCCAAGCATTGTTGTAGGCACTGGGGACACAGCAGTTAAGAAGAGACAAAAATGTTTGCCCTCCTGGAGCTTACTTCTAGAAGAATGAGAAAGACAAATACATGTCAGGCTGTGAGAAGTGCTGTGGAGAAAACCAGGGCAAGGTAAGAGGGCTTTATCGTGTAGTGGAGGAGGTGGGTGCTGTTCTATATAGAACAGCCAGAGATCTCTCTAAGAAGGGGCTGTGTGCGCTGAGACATGGAGTGAGGATAAGGCAAGGGGATATCCAGGGAATACGATATCGAAGGCAAACCAAAGAGCAGGGGGAGGCCAGTGTGGCTGGAACAGCATGAGCAAAGGGGGAGACAGGGAAGGGAAGAAGATTAGGTCAGAGAGGTGGGAGGAGGGTCCCAGATCACACAGGGACTTGGAGGCCACTCTAAGGACTTAGGGTTTACCCTGAATGAGATGGGAAACCATTGCAGAGTTTGGAGCAGCAGAACCATGAACGACTGTTCCAGAAGGACCACTCTAGCTGCTGTTGAAACACAGACTAAAGGACAGGGGCAGGAGCGGGGAAACCAGTTAGAGGCTACTGCAATTACCCAGGTCAGAGACTGACTCAGGCAAGGGTGAAGGCAGAGAAGGTGAAAAGTGGTTAGATTCTGGATAAATTCTGAAGATGGAGCTGACAATAAATTTGGTAACTGACTGACTGTGGGTGTGAGGGAAGAGAAGTCCAACACGACTCCTACAGCTCTGGCCCAAGTAGCAGGAAGGAAGAAGCTGCCACTTGCTGAAAAAGGGGGGGGGTCTGTGCGAGGAGCAGCACAGGGTGGGTTGGGAGGTGTTAGGAGTTTAGTTTCAGCCATGCTTGAGTTTCAGAGGCTGACTAGGCATCCACATGGAAATGCTGGACAGAGAACTGGAAAATACAGGACTCGAGTTCGGGGGAGAGGCCTGGATGGAGATATTAAAAAACTGGGAGACGTGAGCTTAAAGCTGGTATTTAGCCACAAGACTAGTATTTTAGGGTTATGAAGTGGGAGACTATGGCTACCAAAACTATGAATGCAACGTTAAAATCCTTGCTACATTACCCTAACTATCCTCAGTATCAGCAGCTTTCAAATTTTCTACTACTAAAGAAATTTTGTATTTTTAATTTTGTATTTTTGCATTTGTATTTTAAGAGAATTTTGTATATTTAATACCTAATGCAATATTAATTCAATATAATATGAATTCGATATTAACATATTTAATTCAATAAATACGTTAATCAACTTAATTAACCTTTAAGTAATATATTTACATATTTAGCTGTGTGATCTGGACAAGTGACTTAACTTCTCCATGCCTCAGGTTTCCTCTGTAAAATGAGGATAATAATAGGACCTATGCCACGGGTTTGCTGGGGGGATTAAATGGGTAAAGTGCTTAGAGCAGGGTTTGGCACACAGTAAGCACTACATACCTATCTGCTACTGTAATTATTTCAAAATAATCATCTCTCCTTCCTTGTATGCAAAACCAGTCTCATCTCACATCCAAGAAACCCCCTCCCATCAGGTTCTGGGACCCTGCTTCCCCCATTTTCCTCCGTGCTCCCCCCAATGCCCCTTCTCAGGCTCCCACACCGTCTACTGCTGGCGCGCCACGGGGACTGAGTTCACCCACCCACTCAGGCTTCGATGACCTTCAGTGACATGACAGTGACTTGCACGTCTTCTCCTGGGGTCCAACCATCTCCTATGAGCAGGGAAGGGATCACCTACCCCAGAAATCTGACACCTGCCCTCCAAGCAGGTTGCTATCAGGGTTGCTATCAGGCTTGCTGCTGAATTCCCAGCACCGTGTGCCATTAGACACGGAGTAAGTGCCTAAGACATACCAATGAAATTTAGTGTTCAGTTAAAAGTAAAAATCTGGCATTCTCCAGCAATTTTTACAGCGCCCTTCATGGGGCCACCAACACGGCCATTTTGTTTGGACACGCAGGCTGTATGTGCACTGGCCGACTCTGAGGGTGGGGCACCGTTCATATATACCGGGCTTCCGCAAACTTCTTCCTGTAAGGCAGCTTTTCTGTTAGGGGTTGTTGCACTGGGAAAGCAGCCACAGACACTATATAAATGGGTGTGGCTGTGTTCCAATGAAACTTTACAGAATCAGGTTGTGGGCAGGACTTGGCGCACAGGCCCTAGAGTGTCCACCTCTGACATAGATCGTGTTGTGACTCTTAAAGCAGTGCCATGAGTCTGGCTCTGGGTGACAACACCTCCACTTGACTGAAACCTTTTCAAGTGCTTCTGAATCATGAACACGGATTCCACAACCCTGCCATAATGAATGAACAGTAAATATCCAGCCACAGACTAGCAAAGGAGTTCTCTCTGACGTCTAAGGCTACATGAATAGTGCTGCTCAGTCTGTGTGTGTGTGTGTGTGTGTGTGTCTATTTTGGATCTGGAATTTGAACAAGACAAGGGAGTAAGTCATATCTTACCTGGAGACTGTGTGTGCATCATAGAGGGAGACTGGTTAACTGTGCTGTGGTAAGATGTAGGGGGTGAAGTAAGAGGGTAAGCGCCGGATGACCCTGGCTGCTTTGGAAATGGCTGAAAAGAAGAAAATACATGTTGGTAAAATGGCCAACCACATAGAGTATGGGAGTGTGGCTTTCCCCAATAAAGAGCTACAGTGTTAACATTTATACATGTCACTGGTTACCAAACAGGAAATGTGAGGTACGAAAATGCCCAAAACACATTATCAATAATGCAAGTTTCTAAAAACTCTGACTTTTAAGATGTTTTAAAAGTAGCAACATTCTCATTCCTGACCCTGCGGTCCCATTGCTTATATCCTTCAAGATGTCTTTTGCTCATTTTATCTACCATATCACTGACTTATTTATATTATTTACCTACCATGTCATTGATTCTAAGATAATTTTCTCCCATATTTTAACATTTCTGAAATCAGGATGTGTCTTCCAATTCATGGCACGTCACAGTTTAACCGACAGTGTTGTTTGGGGCAGTACATAACACCAGTGCGCCTTACACTTGGTGGAGTTTTAGTCAGTGAAATACGGTAGTTTAACCTGACCTCTACTCACTCACCTTTACCTTCATCTCCAGTAATGAAAATCCTAGCACAATGTAATCCTTCCCAGTCTACTTTTTAAAGTTGAGGTATGAATCACATATAGTGAAGTACACAAATCTTAAATGTATAGTCTGATGCCTCTTTTTAACAATGTAACTGCCACACAGATCAAGATGCTGAAGGACGTTACCAGAACCCCAGACGCCTCCCTCATCCACCTTCCAAGTCTTTATCGCCCCCCTGAAGGTAAGCAATACTCTGACTTCCATCACTCAAGCTTGGTTTTGCCTGTTTTTGCTTCTCACATAAATACTGAATGTACTCATTAGTGTCTGGCTTCTTTTGTTCAACGTTATGTCAATGAAATCCATCATGTTGTTGCATGTAGCAATAGTTTATTTTTTCATTTCTGTGAAGTATTCTACCGTATGAATATACCCCAATTTACTCAGTCATTTTACTGCTGCTGGATATTTGGGTTGTTTACATTTTTTGGATAATGTTGCTATGAACATTCTTGTGTTTTTTTGGCTGCATCTCTGTTGTGTATATACCTAAGGTAGAACTGTGAACTCAGAGTCATGCATAATGTTCAGCTTCAACACCCTAGAATACTGCTAAGCACCACTGCAAGGCAGCTGTACCATTTTACAAACCTCACAATAGTAAGGGAGAGTTTCAGTTGGTCCTAATACCAAATGTTGGCAAGGATTATCAATTTTTTTTCTTAAAGCCATTTTTGTGGGTATGGGCTATTATCTCACTGTGATTTTAATGTGTATTTCTGTGATGCCAGATGACGCTGTTCACCTTTTCTGTGTTTAGACATAAACACATTTAGACATCCTCTTCTGTGACCACGTGGATGATCACGTGACAATATTTTAAGTGCACGAGTCTGAGGTTAATGCTACTTCTGGTACTTTTCATTTCCCATCACTGGAAGCCTCCTCCTCATCTCCCTCTGCCACTGTTTCTTCATATGGATTTCTTGGGCATCTTGGACCCACCAAGGATCTCCTTGCCTTTCAACAAAGAATCCCAGACATCTGTAGAACCTGTTAAGTTACACAAATGTGATACTGTTTGGAATTTCAGCTAGACATCACCTGTTGCTGGGGTGGTGGCTGGAGCTGTGAGATTAAAGAATCCATCATATCTCCTCCAATGGGAGAAGGGGGATTATCGTCCTCATTTACAGACCTTCTCCGAGCATCCTGATTGCTGTCAACAAACATATTCAGGAATGTCTGTGGATATAAAAAGGTAAAATTTAGATTATTTTACCTAACTTTAGTCAGATATTCTTAATTATTTAGAATATGTTAACAGAAACAAACATATGTCCGTCTCTGAAATGTAAGTTTGACAGATGGTCACTATTGTTAGGTTAACCTAGAAGAGACAGTGATCATTTTGAAGGAAGGGGGGAAATTGAGGAAAATGGTTAACTACAACAATAAAAACAACATCTAAGTTAAAATGTATTATGTGAGCAGAAAGTTGAAGAAAGAAGTACACCCTGGCACCTTTCAATGCCAGGTCAAAATATTTTCTTATTAATTTCTGAATCAGAAATGGGGAAAAGAATAAAGAGTTGCATGGTAGGCATAAAAGTAACTTCAGTGACTTGGAAAATTTCCTATTCAGTCAGAGTGCTCACTTTTTAAGCCAGAAAATAGGAAAGAGGAAAACTGAATAAAGAAACTAAGCTATCTTTTCCCTTTTTATGTGACTTAATCTTGAACCATCAAGAGTGGGACAAGTCTTGTTTTACAGGGTATGTTATCAAAAATTAAGCAAGACGACCAGAATTTGTGCTCAAGCAGATTCTCTTTCTTTTAATATACTCCACTCTCTTAAAAAATACAGATTATAAGCTTATCAGAATTACTAAAAAGCTTTTAAAGGTCTGACTTCCAATTAAAGATGATAGCTACACAACACACATTTCATCCTCTCCCAACACCCCACTGAAAGTCCTAAAAAATTTTCTTTAGGCAATAAGCCACAAAGACAAAAAGAATAGAAGAGGAAAATAGCAAGAAATTCTGAGAGGCTGCAGAGCAGATGGCTGAGTGGTAAACTATCTGATGTGAGGATGCTGTATCCTAAGCAAGCGGTGGGGAAAGCCAAGAAGCAAAGCTATTTCCATCCAGATCCCCAAGATACATAGAAACTGGCAGCACCAGATACCTCTGGAAATGGGGATGAAAGTGAGACTAAAAGCAGAAGGACCAAGTGAAAGTCTCTTGAAGAGACAGTGAAACCCTCCCAGAGCCTCTGTCACTCCCACTGAGTTAGGCTGACCGCTACCACCTTGGTGGAGGGTCTCTGATTTGGGGGATTCTAGAAATCAGTTGAGAGAAGTGGTACCATAGTAAAAATGAAGATTAAAATTTACATTCTGAATGCTGAGTTTCCTTCTCTTATGTAACTGGCCCAAAACTGGGAGCCAGATGATGTACAGTATCTATGCAGTCTTGATACTCTTCTCTGGGCACTCACACCAGCCCAACAAAAAGACCTAAAGGTACTGACATTGGGAGTTACCCAATGAAATGGCCCAAGCAGATCATCCTGCAGTGAAGAGCACAACAAGTCTCACTTTTCAACAAAAGCAGAGTTAAGAAACACTTAATATATGAAGAAAAATACTAATATGAAAGAGATGAAAACAAAAAAAGGTGGATGAAATAGAGATTATGTAGGAAGAAAAGAGGTTAAGAGAAGATAATGCAGCCATATAGAATATGATGTCATAAAATGAACATTCAGAAACAAAAATGCTCTCAGAAATTTTTTTTTAAGATGGCACCCCCTCAAAAAAACCCCAAAACTTGATGGAAATGAAAAATAGAAGGACTGGAAGGAAAAAGATGAGGATATCTCCCAGAAACAAAGAAATAAAAAACAGAAAAGATAAGAAAATTAGAGGATAAGTCCAGGATAACCAACATCAGAATAGTAGGGGTACCAAAAAGAGCTAACAGAGAATGCAAAGGGGAAGACTAGAGAAACAATGCAAGGAAATTTCCCAGAGCAAAAGGATGTAAGTTTCCAGACTGAAAGAGTCCACTTAGTCACATAAGGTTCAAGGACAGGAACAGGACTGAATGTCTCAATGGTCACAATGAAGCTAGAGGACGATGGAGCAATCAATGCCTTCAAAATTCTTACAATGATTGCAACCTAGAATTCTACACCTAGCCGCTCTCTCAATTAGATGAGGGTAAACTAAAGACGCTTTCAGACATACAAGGTCTCAAATTAACCTCCCACGTACCTTCTCCCAGGAAGCTACGTAGAAAGTATTCCACCAAAACAAGTAAACCAAGAACAAGATGTGGGGCCCAAGCCACAGGGCACACAACACCATTCTTCTGCAGATTTCTACACTAAAACTGGGCAAAAGGTCTGGAGGACGGTGGAAGAGATTTCTTCAAGATGAAACTGGTAAGGTGTCTGATACATGAACAGACTGAAGGGAGAGTTACATATATGGGAGAGACTTTAAGGCTGAGTTACTGGTAAGTATAGAGAGAGCTAAGGAAAAAAAAAGTTAGTAATTCCCAGGAAAATAAAATGTTGAGCAAGACACAAAAAGTAATTACAGGAAGCTTGGTAGAATAGTATTATATATTCATGATAATGTGAACACTGAAAAATCATCTCATCACAATGGCTACCTAACCATATTGTGAGGTTGCAGGAAAGGGAGAAGGCATCTGTACTGAGAGCGGCCTGGAAAGGGGAGGAGGCTTATAAGAGAGAATTTAAAAAGAATTAAGTCCCCATCTTCCATTGTGAGAAGCAGATACTGCCCTCAACTAAGAAGTCCAACAAACAGCAATGAAAGCTAGCTATTTAGAGGTAAGGATGTAAATACCAAGAGAATGAGCGATGTAAGGGTTGAAAACAGAGCAGAAAAAGGGCAAGTGTAGAACTAATTTTCCAAACAAGCCTTTTGGAACTATTTGACTCTAAACTGTAATAACATATAATTGAGCTATCACACCAAAATCTCCAGGGCTTGTGACCCAGGACCCTACATTTTAAAAAAGTATTATAGTTGAACTAATGATCAAACCTTCTCAATATTTAGTGATAAAGACTACTTTTAAAGTTTCTTGAAACTCCCAATAGCAAATAGCACTCTCTTCAGTATCTTCCGCCTTATCCATTTATGTGGTAAGGAAATAAAAGAAAGGACATTTTTTCATCTCATACACATCAGCACAGCACTTTATTAGGACTTCCAGCTCCTTCAGAATGAAGTTGCAGAGATGATGAAGTAACACGGCTACTTATTACATTTAAACAGGAATTTGTTGCTTCCCCCCATTATTTCCCCCTCGAAGGAACTGTTCTCAAGATCATATTTATGTTTACTAATGCTGTAACACTAAAGTCTGTTACCTTGAGTCCTGGTGCAGGATAAAAACCTTCAACTAACTTGCTGTTATCAAAAAGACTATAGGCCCCGTCCCGGATGGCCACAACGCCCCGGCTCCGGCAGTATATGTCAATGCAGTACATATTCCTGAAGGCCAGTCTGATGTGGGTGGACGACTGCGGCAGGATGGAGAAGCACTGGTAGGCAGTGTTGGTTCTCTGGGTCAAGCCCAACATCGGCACAGTGGGCAGCTTGTTGATGGCATTCAATGGAGCCTGAGTATCAAACAATACCTACAAGGAACAAACGCAGTGTCAGCAGCCAATTTCTGTGCAAATGCTAAAATCTCAGAATTTTCAAGGTATAATCACCACAAATTAGAGTGTCCTTCTGGCATTCTTCATAAAATCTTCTGTCATTGAAGACAAGTTAAGGCCACATGATTTTTTGAGGAGTTTTACATCAGACACTAACATTCAATCTTATTTTTAAACGTAAAACAAACTTAATTACCTGTAATAACTGAACCACATTTGGTGTTTTATTGAACATTTCTTGAAGCTGATGGAGAATGGTATTGTGACAGTTACTGCATCCCGAGTTTGGACCAACAGTTCCCAAAGAAATGTGAAATTTCTGATGTATGGAATTCCATTGGATACTAATCTAAATCAAAGAGATTACACGTTGCAGAAAATAAGAAAGGAAAAGATTCAAGCAGAAGGAAAAATCATGTTTAAACAGTAAGGCAAAATGCCAAAGATCTAAATGAGGTCTTTTTTGAAAGCAACTCATAAGACTCTAAACTCTAGACGTGCTGTCACTAAGGACCAGTATATTCGCTGAGCATGTGTGTATTAGACAGCCCACTTCTACTAAATAAAACAGAAAGAGAAGGTGCTAAAAAAAAACAAATTTGACTCAAATCATCAGTTCCTTGTTTTTCAATTTTCTCTTGAACTGAGGAAGAGTCACCCTCTTTAGGTGAGCACCATCACAGAGGGAAAAGAAGCGAGCCCAACATAGACATCACCTTCAGTTAACAGATTTTAAAACACTCAAGTAATTTCAGGTATTACTTTATGTGGAAGAGTCCAGAAAAAAGCCAGCTGGCTGAATTTACATATTAAATTTCTAGGACTTTACATGTGAAGTGGGGAAAAAAATAAGGAACTATAGATTATGGGGAATACCTTCAAGATTAAGATAGGATCAAACAACGTTAATAATCCTGTGACTAAAAGCAGACATACCATATTGTTCAAGACCATTCATACATAATCTTCATTATAATAATCACTCTGCTAAGCAGATTTGAAATCAGTGAAGGAAAAAATACAGACACCAAAAGCACATTACCTTGTCCAAAACTCTTCAAGAATACATACACCAAAGAGGGCAGAATTTTTGTTTTCAATTTTAAAGAGTTAATAAGCATCATAGTATACTATATTTACATCAATAAAATATTTAAAAATTACCATTTTATCCTTAATTTTTACTTGAGCCCTCAATTATTTCAAGAAAGTTTTCACGATTTTTGAATTCTTATTTTTTAAAAAAATGTATGAGAGGAACTTCAGTTTTAATTAATTCACAGACTTACTGAGCTTCCCTTGGTGGTTCCATAACACAAGATAAGCTTTCGGTAATTATAAACACGAACTTCTGAGAAAATGTTTAGATGCGTGGGTATGTCTAAACAGGAAGAAAACAAAAAGGAATTTAAGATTATGCATGAAAAATTTAAAAATATATATTTAAAAAGAGGGCATCTTGGTAATATTATATGCCTAGATAGAAAAGTCTCTCTCTATATATCTTAATTTTAAAAAAAAGGAGGAAGCAAAAAAGACAGCACAGCATAAACAGATAGTAGGCTTCCATTTCCATTCCTACAAAAGGGCAGGGGTGGAGATGCCCTGAAGCAGTACAGCGCAGGGGTTATTAGGGAGTTCCAATTCCCTTCCAATGTCCTTCATGAGCTACGTAAACCTCAGCAAGCTTCTTATGTCTCTATGATTTGTTTTTCTTCATTTGTAAAATGAGGAATAATAAATTACCGACCTCACAGGGTGATTGTGAGGACTGAATGGGTTAATGCCAGTAAACTATTTACTACATTGGTATGGCACATAGTAAACTCTCCATAAGTACTAGTACTATAACCTGGCACACCTGTGTGTGAACATTGCTGAATGCATAAGAAACCTAACAGTGGTTGTCTCGTGGGGAAGGAAATTTAAGTCTGAGCTAAAAGGGAAAGTTACTTTTCATTAGATAAACTTATGAATTCTTAATTTTTATTTTTTTACAATGTGCATGTTTTAATTCTTCAGTTAAAAAAGGTGTTGGGGTGTGGGGGGGATGCTTTTCCCCCCAAAAAGGAAAATTATCACTTGTACCTGGTAGAGAACGTGCAAATTCCAACACACACTCATATAATCGTGCAATGCTATTCCAGTCATTAAGGAACATTTCAACCACTTTTCTACCACCAACGGGTTCAGACAACAAGTTTTCATATGTCAGATAAACATGCCGGGATGGTCCTACAGGATTAAATGAGAAGATTAACAGTAATCAATACTGAAAGAAAAAAATCCAGAAATATGCAAAGACAAAGTGTGTGAAGGATCTTACCTTGCTCCCTGGTAGAAGTACCATTAAGTGGACAATTTGCAAACACTAACTCTGCCACCCATGTGCGGTTATTTCTACCTTGTAATCGGAAAGTGCAATCGAGCAGAGAGCGGTCCAGAGCCTTTTGGGTTTCCTCAGTTACTCCCTTACAGGGAGGAATTCTGGTGATGAAAGATAGCATATGAAGTGGACTTCATATCATAGAAAGACAAAAACACAATTTACACAATGACAGGCAGGGTATCATATTAGAACTTTGGTTCAAGCTCCACTACTGGGCACCTTCTGCAAGAGAAGGAAGCAATTCATAGAATTCACAGCAATTAACAGCATTTAACTCACTCCCATTCATAACAACATGGATTAGGACACTCATTTTAACAAAGTGATTTGCCTTCATCCTTAATCTTGTTGTTAGAGAAGACCAAAATTCTTCAGAATGAAAATCAAAGATACTGGCTTTCTATGAAATCTACCCAGCACATCCTGAAGGAAAAGCTAAGGGGAACAAAAATACTTGTAAAATCACTCTGAAGACAGGATGATACAGTGGAAAGAACAGGGGCTTTGGATGGTCAGGGACGTGCATTCTAATTCTGACTCAGCCACATTTAACCTCTCTGAATTTCAGTTTCCCAACTATAAAATGGAGATAAATAATTACCTAATGGGTCACTGATTGTAAAACATGACAAAACATACATATGTAAAGTGCTTATGGTGGCTGATACAGCAGGTATTCATATGTTAAGTTTCTCCTTGCAGTAAAACCAAGTCTTGATCACTGACTACCGTAACAAAATTTCAGGTTCATTATCCGCCCCTGCCTTCCCCTCCTCCTCTGTACAGGTAACTCATTGTGATGGAGCTTTACATGTATCAACTCATTTAACACAGACATTGTCACTTATATATACCACATGTATAAGAGGAATGTATTAGCTTTGGTGTCTTATAATACTCAACTGTTTTCTTCTTTCAGCTTTAGGAACTATCTTAATTTGTCATAAAACATTATGGGGGAATATATTTTAGCTTTTTTTTTCAGTAACAGATGAAACAATGAGATAATATATTATTTAATTACACATTATCCTTTAACTCATGGGGAAGGTGGGTTAATTCTCATACTTGGTATAATGATTTTCAAAATCTAAGGCAAAAAAACAATAAATAGAACTAGAAATATGGAATTTTGGTTTAGGCTTCTTATTCGGAATACAATACCCAGAACAGCGTTTCTCAATGTTGGCAATATTGACATTCTGGGCTGGATAATCCTTTTCTGTTGTTGTTAATTGAAGTATAGTTGGATAATTCTTTGTTGCAGGGGCTGTCCTGTGCAGCCCTGGCCTCTATCTACCAGATGCCAGTAGCACCTCCCAGCCCCTCTTCTCAGTTAATGATAACCAAAAATGTCTCCAAACATTGCTAAATGTTCCCTGGCGGGGAAAACTGCCCTGAGGTTCAAAACCGCCGACCTAGAATAAACAATTTAAGAGAGTACAAAAGAGACAAAGATTGCATGTAGTAAAAAATAAAATCTGTAGAAGTGGGAGGAAAGCTATACAGGTTGCATAAAAACAGAATTAATGCAGTGCTAAAATTTTCTCAATTAATTAAAAATTCTACCACAGCTCGTCTTAAATGTACAGGCTTTTTAAAAGTTTTTTTCAAAAGTTAATCTTTCATACTACATACTTGTTATCACTCACTACCAGAAAGATTCTGTCCAATATTACTTGGGGTAGTTACTATAGAAATTGCATACATTGCACGTATGTTTTCAACTTCGTAGGTATAATGAGGACTTTTGCTTGCCCTTACCCCTCAAAACGTAACCCTAACCCCCATGGGAGTTAGAAAGCAGCCAACTCAGATTTTTAAATCTTCATTTTGAAAAGAGAAATGCAATACATTATCTTCTTTTCATGTAAAATAGGTGTTTCATGAAATTCATTTGGTTAGAAAATGAACACACAGAAGTCAGCATGTTTTCAAGTGGGAACTAAGGTAGGAGGAATACTCCTTCCAATTTATGTTCTCAAGGACAACATGACCCTGAAAATGTATTCTCTGTCATTTTTGTAACCTGTCATACAGATATAACTGGCTTTATTTCAAGGAACCTGTAAAATATTTACTTGCTTTTAAGGTTATACATGTAACAAAGAGAATAAAAATAACAGTAACTTTAAACCTCCCAGTATGATCACATGAGGAGGAAAAGAAAAACAGCTTCCCCAAAAGGAAAGCTGACAAAATTGTTATAAATTCAAAATACTGCAAAATACTTTTATATTCGCCAAAAATTAAGAACCAATGAAGACGTTTCCTGGACAATGGATTTACTGAATCTGAAAATTTCTACCCATTCAAAAAAGTTTTTCCATCTAAACACCTGTTCCTGACTGTTTTTTCTCCTGTAATTCTGAGTATTGAACAAATTTAGGAACTAGGCTTTGCTCTTTTAGGGCAGATATGTGTCAGCACTGCTCCTTCTCGGCCATCATGTGCTGTGTGTCAGTTTCGTTCTGAGGGATTTTCCAAACATCAGCAACCACATTATGTCCCCATGGGGCAAAAGTGGGGAGGAGCATCACTGAAAGTGCTAGTAAAAGCAGTGCAACTGCGCCTACAAGTGGAGCGGGTTGTATATAGGCTGCACGTGCCTATGCAGAGGGACAGAGTCGCACAACTGACACAAGCCGAGTCACACAACCCGGAAAAAAAGAGCTGTGCCTGTGTGTAATTTGCATAAGCTACAAGAGGCAAAGAAACACAACGGACAAGATAAAAAAAACACTGTGGGTGTGGCTAGAGGAGCGGCAGCACTGCTCATTCCTGTAATGTTAGTCCAGGAGAGGGTGGAGAGTTTGCTCTCCGGGCACTGTGAGCATGCTGCTCTTGAGACCGTGTCATTTGTGCTGTGGGGTCAAGGCTATCAAGGCTCCCCTGAGTCTGCACAAGGCAATAGGTCCACGAACCACAGCAGTCTAAGGTGCTTACCATGATATTTTCAGAGATACAGCAAGGAGGCCTGCTCAACAGATTTTCAAGGAGGTACGTTGAACAAGAACATATTTTTAGCAAAGAGGAGAAAGATGTGCTCAATTTTAAAGCTTTAAATATCAACTCATACCCCTATTTAATATGAATATATCTAGGATGAAAAGCTTAAGAGGAAAGTTTCTGAAGATTAAGTGTATGAGAGCAATTACATACTAATTAGATCTATACCAGATTTTAATTTAATAAAATCATATTTAAACATTTATTATTTTTTCCTTCTTTATTTCTATGAAGAAAATATCCCCAATAATGGGACAGCATGTACCAGACAAACATATCTTTAATTTATCTATTTCTATATATTTTCTTTTTAAGTTTTAAATAAAGAAAATAGCTGGATATAGTAAAGACTTTTTGAAAAAGTATTATAAAATGAAGCTAAAAAATATGAAATGTTTCCTTCCTAGATAAGGACTATTACGAGTTCTCTTGACTTCAAGAAGGGGACTAAAATTTCTTTCGTAAAAATGCTGAGAGCAAGATATTTTAAGATTCTTGCAAAATGTGAAAAATATAACTAAAAGAATAGAACACAAATATTATCATCTACTTATCTGCAGTCGTCAAGAAGAGTGAAAAGACAAAAACCCCTGTATTTTAGGCAGAAGTAATTCAAAACCAAAGGCAAAGAAATTAAAAGTATTACATTTTCCTTTTGATTTTAGTCTAAGACCAGCTCCCTCCCTGGAAGACTTTTTGTAGACACACGTTAAGACAGCCGGGCAGGGAAGCTATTCCAGTTCTTCAACTCTTTATCTAAAGTGAGCACCAGGACACACGGGGGAGTGTACATTATCTGCTGGCCCTTCCTATCTTCCACGGGACAAACTGATTCCCAAGTAACAAAAATTAAAGCCCCACTGGCTCAAACCGCAGAGCTGCCATGTCTTGGCAGACAGAGGAATTCAATAAATAAAAACTGCTTCTATGATTTACATTATTAAGCAACATCTAAGAAATGTTACAAATACAAGAAAGAAGGAAGGAAGGAAGGAAGGAAGGAAGGAAAGAAGGAAAGGAAGGAAAGGAAGGAAGGAAGAAAGGGAGGAAGGGAGGAAGGGAGGAAGGGAGGAAGGGAGGAAGGGAGGAAGGGAGGAAGGGAGGAAGGGAGGAAGGGAGGAAGGAAGAAAGGAAGAAAGGAAGAAAGGAAGAAAGGAAGAAAGGAAGAAAGGAAGAAAGGAAGAAAGAAAGAAAGAAAGAAAGAAAGAAAGAAAGAAAGAAAGAAAGAAAGAAAGAAAGAAAGAAAGAAAAACTGCTTTCTGCACCAAAAAGGTTGATCTCTTAAACGGCATTCTAGCTTTGCAAGTCCATCCTGGTCACCTTATAAAGCACATACACTCTGTGTTAGTTTTCCCACTAAGCATCCTTTGGCTCCCTGTCCTCTACCCTTTCAGAACCAAGCCCTCTGCTCATCTCCCTCTGTGTACTCTTTCCTGGTGATCTAAGTTACTATCCCAGCTCAATTACTTTTACCTTGGTAATGACTCATCAACTTCTCCTGTCCAGACCTGTCATCTGAACTTGAGACACATCCCTGCCTGCCCAAAGGGATGCCTAGGCACCTCAAACTTCACAAAGCCCCTTCTGACTCACATCTTCAGTCACTTATTTCAGCAAACACCACAATCATCCATCACTTGCCCAAGATAAAACTAAGTCACCTTTGCCGCCTTCTCTTTTTTCCCATCTTTAGTATCAATCTAATTACCAACCCTTGCAGACTTCATCCCCTAAGTCCTTATGGAACCTTCCCTGGTCCATGCTACCAACAACTCTGATGTGAACCATTTCAGCAACTGGTTTCGCTGCTTCAGTCTTGTTCCCCTCCAATTTATTCTCCACACTGCTATCCATGAATTTTCAAAAACACCTATCTAATGATGTCAGTTTCTGCTTAAAATCATCCATTAGGATAAAGTCTAGATTCCTTAAGGACGCTTATAAAAGCCCTACAGGATCTGACCCAGTCCTGCTACATCTCCAGGCTCATCTCTCCCAACTCCAGCCATGCCCAACTGCTTTCAGTGCCAGGATGCTGAGGTTTCTCTTACCTCTAAGCCTTCATTTTAGCAGTTATCCCTTCCAGTTAGGGGCACCCACTCCCACCCTAGCTCCCTTTCCTCTGGCTGGTAATTCTCACCTCTACTTTGGCTTATGTACAACTAGTATTTCCCTGGGGATACCACTCCTGACTTCCAAACTAGCCCAGATCCCCCTGCCATGTGAACCCACAGCATCCTGAAGGGCCCTATCAGAATTCAAGCTGGACACATATTCACACTCAGTAAACATCTGCTGAATGAATGAATGAAAGAAAGCCAGAAGAAAGACATCCTAAAATACCAAGTGGTGCTGGAGCTCCATCCTGCAGGTGAGAGAGAATCCTCCCCCAGACAGTAGTAATTCTATGCAGAAATCTGTGACATCCATAGGTTCTGAACTCTGCCTTATACTGACTCACAGAAGGAGAGGAGCAGCACTACAGTGTGGCTGCAGCGTGTGGCACCAAATGAGACACATGACAGGGACTTACTTCAATAAGCGAATTGCGTGGCTAAAGCCATCACCTTCCATTTGTACTCCTTGATGTGGAATCTCCAGATTGGACAACTGGAAAGAGAAAAGCACAGTTCTATCAGACCACCAGCTTTACAAAGTAAACTACCTTTTCTCAGTACTACTGTCTCTATTCTCGAGGAATCTGCTCTAGGGTCACTCTGTCCCAGAGTGACAACATATTAGGCATGAGCACTGTTCCCCATCATTTGATTTCCTGGGAAACTATATAAAGTCCAGTGAAATTCAGACGACCTAGAGCTTCTAGTTAAAAAAACACCTTCAATAAAATGAAAAGAAGAAAAAAACACCTCCATAGGTGGCAAATCTTCAAAATTCAGGAGATTATTAGATCTAATTTTTGCAGCAAGCCAAAAGTAATCCAGAATCAATTCTGGTGGTTCCAAATGATACAACTGTAAAATAATACTGGTTTTCTTGTGTGATTCAATTATGTTTGTGCAAAACAAAGTTTGAGGCATAGCCACATCTCATTTTTTAATTACAAACAATATTTTTCAGTTTATAATTTCTCTGGAATACATTTTTATTTTTAACAAACTATTTCCTCTGTGAAACCCAAGAAGAAAAGATTTCCAATTTATGCATTCACCCAGTGAGATATCTCTCCCAATTAGAGGATTCAGAAAATGAGTTAAAAAGGATGGTGCCTGAGACTCTGTCAGTTCAACTATAGGTTATGTATGTGTGCCCAAAAGTCATCTGACCTAGCAAAGAAACGACTGCCTTCAGCAGATATTCCCAGGTCTTCTCTGACAGACTATTTATATCCACCTTGTTCCAGAAAGGATTTAAGGCAGCCCTAAGTATTTGACTGAGTCTTGCTCTTTGGACCCGGGAAAAGCAGCGGTTTAGAAAAATAGCTGCTGACCAAATAGGCAGTCGGGGTTCAGATTCCAAAGGAAGCAAAGTGTGGGAGGGCTCAAAAACATGCCTCTGTTCTATGGATCAGAAACATAAACATTCCTGGTGAGATTAGATTTAGTTTAGTTACTCACATCTCAGTATAAACTACCTGAAGTCAGAAAATGTCTTTTTCATTGACAGGAGAAAAAGTAAGTTCTTAAGAGCTTGACTGAGTTCAGTGGAGTTGACTGTAACATGGCCTATGTGTGCGCTCCTATGTGCACAAGAACAGAAAAGCGGGCAGAAGGGCAGAGAGGCCATATGTCTATGGGCGTCTATGTGGGCACTACAAAGACACAAGTTTTTATGATTTCTAGCCTGTGGGTAGTGGGGAAGAGAGCACACAATGAACAAGGCATTACACTGTCACTGGGTATCATGCAGCCTCCCTTCCTACCACATGGGAATCACTGAATGGCATTTACATAATCAACCTACATGGCACAAAGAAAAAGCCCAAGAACACACTCAAGTGGATAGGAAGCAGGGGCACTGTACAGTTTAGGAGCTACGGCCAGTTCCCAGACAAGAGGTCATCCATCAAGCTCATAGTTCTAGGAGCTAGGACATCGAGGACATGAGTTTCCATTTTAGGTGCCTATTTCTGGGCTTGGTTTTCTGGGCTGCTGTTGCGCCTCACAATTTCATACTTTAACCTCCGCCTCCGGATCCCAAAGCCCTATAAGGCAGGGATTGGCATACAACAGCTCATGGGCCAAATTCAGCCATTGCCGGTTTTGGTAAATACAGTTTTATTGGAACATAGCCACATTCATTTGTTTAAATATCAACTATGGCTGGTTCACACTGCAACAGCAGATCTGAACAGCTATAATAAGAGCCTATATGACCCACAAAGCCTAAAATATTTACCATCTGGCCCTTTACAGAAAATGTTTGCTGATCCCTGTTCTAAAGCATCAAAGTATTTTCAACAAGTCTTCCCAAGCTCAACTGAAATAATCCATGTCCACGTTTCCACGTCTCTTTTTCACTCCCAATAACTTACAGAAGGGAGGAGTCTTACAAAAAGTAAAACTCTAAACTACAGGGAAATCATTACTTTTAAGGGTTGAAAATCCTTGGCCAAAGCCCTTTTT
Organism: Camelus bactrianus; assembly: GCF_048773025.1. Taxonomy (NCBI): domain Eukaryota; kingdom Metazoa; phylum Chordata; class Mammalia; order Artiodactyla; family Camelidae; genus Camelus; species Camelus bactrianus. The sequence continues at coordinate 31,904,493 of NC_133575.1, forward strand.
GGAAATATAAAAACACAGGTTCTGTTACCTCCCTTTACTTTCTCGCTTGGGGATCATGCTAGATTATCACAACTGTGTATTCCTAAATGATATTCGTTCTGTGTAAGTCTACTGGTTCTTCCATGGGAATAAAGCAAAAATTTAACATTCTTTCTGACCTGCTTTTCAGAAAGGAACCCAATTTTATTAGTATATAAGCAATATGTTCGGCTTCACCCACTGAAAAACGAGCCGCCCCTTTATCAACCGACCAACTCTAAAAGTGTTAAATAATGCTCCTACTAAGAGGTACACAAGTAAAGTGTTAAAAAAAAAAAAAAGGACAACTTTTGAGAATTAACTGGGAAGAATTTACTTTCCATTTCCATAAAGACCACAGTTTGGAATCAGAGAGATGAAATAATTTAAGTCATGCTTTACATGTATACTATGAGATGCTGTGATTTCAACCCCACCCCTCCCAACATAAACAAGATCACAGCCGTCTGGTTCTCCCAATGGAATCCATGTAGCTTTGGCAAGGCAATTAAAAAATTACTCTTTGAGTACCCAAAATTGTTCCAAAAAATTACCTCCATCCGAAGTCCTACAAATGGCATATTTGTATCACACATAGCGACAAAATGAGCTAGAACTTTATTGAAGGCACACATTTCTCCTGATCGTTTGGTTTTCTTGGGTTCAACTGGACACATGTCATCAGACAACTAGAATTTAAGTAAAGAACACAAGTGGGTAAAAAAGTATGTGTGTAATTAGTTAAGGCAGTTGGACTACTATAACAAAAGTCAAAGTTAACCAAAACAGATGTTAATTCAGTCAACAAATATTTACTGAGCAAATACTTACCTAAATACTGGAAATTTAGTAGTAAATATTATGTATTTACCAAGCTGCCTTGTGGAAAATGGTGCATAATTATTAATTGAGAAGCATCTTCAAGAAAATGTAGACATTTGTTACCTAAACCTTGTAGCTGCCCAGACTCTTAAAAACCATACCTAACTTCTTTCCCATATTAAAAATGGTTAAGGAACACAGCAAAGTTAATACCCACGAATCTTGTGCTCATTTCTATCTGTGGTCATACCTTGCGCTTGGTACCGGATCTAGGCTGTTTCCCAGATTTTGTACGATAAACTGATTCCTGGATGTTTTCCTTGAACTGCTGCAGCAGGAGGGCCATGACAGGGCTGTCTTCACGATCTGCAGCATTCACAGACATGAAGTAGTACTTGTAGGACAGCTGTGTGGGTTTATTGGGAACCTCCAACATCTCCACAACCTAAAAAGGCCCAAGTCAGAAATGAGACTCAGATACAATAAGTGTTGGATATTTTCCTGCTTATATCAAGCAGGGCTCATAATTTTAAATCTAAAGCAAATGACTTTTCCTTTAAACAAGGACAAATCAGTCATGATCTCAAAAAAAGCACTGCAATTAAATATGTCATCTGTTTTCTAAAAAATAGGTCAGACTAAAGAGCAATGATAAAAGTAATTTAATTAAACTAACAGCATTAGGTGTTCTTGATAGTCATACTTTAGCTTATAAACTGAAAATATTTTCTACCTATGTCCAGGGGGTCTGCTAGATTTTCTAGAATGACATCTATTTCAAACTGCCCTGCTGTCTCCCTTATCCATTAAACACCCTAAGCATTCCACTATCATGGCAGAGAAAAATGACAACTGCCTCTCATACTTGGAAGCACACAAAGATCAACCTTGATTTTTCAACCGAAATACACGGTCACTGTGAGGATGAGGGTAACAACATCAGGAGTAGTTAACACTGATCTAGAGCTTACTGTGTGCCAGGTACTGTCCTAAGTACTTGACAGATGTTAACACATTTAATTCTCCTAACAACTCGATGAAGTAGAGATTCTTATCTTCATTTTTCTGATGAGGAAACTGAGGCACAAAAAAGTTAGGTTAATTGCCCAAGGTCTCAGAGGTAAGAAGAGATAGACTCGTGCTTTGATCCTAGACATCTGGCTCCAGAGGCCTTGCTCTTACTACACCAGCTTACTATTTCCAAGGTCTACCTAAAATTTAAGAAAAGTCCCCTAAATACTTTAATGAGAAAAATAAACACCATTGGGCAAAGCCCTTAACCAACACACACCTTTCTGTCTCTCTTCCTTCCTCCCCTCTCCCTCAACTCCCTCTCCCCACATTCTCTTCAGGAAATTGGCCAACAGCTAAGCATCGCCGAGGCACCTGAGGAAATCGAAGAATTAAAAGTAAAATGGAACTTCACCAAAGAAGACACATGGATGGCAGATCAACACATGAAAAGAAATTCAACATCATCAGCCACCAGGGCAGCATAAATCAAGACTACAATAAGATACCACTACGTATCTATCAGAATGGCTAACTTTTTTTTTTTTAATCGCAATACTAAGAGCTGATAAGAATGCAGAGCAAATGGAACTCTCATGTACTGCTGGCAGGAATGCAAAATGGTCTGGCCACTTTGGAAAACAGCTTGGCAGTTTCTTATAAAGCTGAACATACACTTAAGTGTATGATCCAACAATCCCACTCTTACTTATCCAAAAGAAATGGAAATTTAAGTTCACAAAACAATCTATTTGCAAATGCTTATAGCAGCTTTATTCACAACTGCCCCAAAATGGAAACAACCAAGATGTCCTTCAATGGGACACTGGTTAAACAAACTGTGATACATCCATACCAAGGAACACTACTCAGCAATAAAAAAAAGATCTATTATATACACAATGATATGGATGAAAATCAAAGGCATTATACTGAGTGAAAGAAACTAGACTGGAAGACCAAACTAGAGAGACAGAAAGCAGGTCAGTGGTCACTAGATGAGAATGGGGTGAGGGTTTGATTATAGATGGGCAGCATGAGGGGACTCTGGGGGGTGATGGATCTGTTCTCTGTCCTGTTGAGATGGAGATTACAAAACCATATGCATTTATTAAATCTCAGACACAAAAAAGTCTGAATTTTTACTGTATATAAATTATATCTTAATAAAGCTGGCAAAAGTAAAATAGTAGAAAGACATTTAAAGGTAGTAAGGCTTTAGAAGATTCTGTTCTTCTTAATGTCCACGGCAGTTTTTTCCACTATTATGAATCTATCATCCCTAAGTGAGAAATATGGAGGATGAATGGTAATGTACATTCAGTTTTGGTCTAAACCATGTGAAACAAATTATGGCTTTATAACAAATCACTAGTCACTGAAACTTAAAGCCTGGCTTTTTGTTGATACTAAATAAGGGTCAGAAAATAATAAATTATAATCATTTTATTTTGTGTGTGACTGAGTATAAAAGATCTTTGTGTGTTCATAGGTTTATTATGCATATCATTTCACATGTAGACCAGGCAGCTCAAGGAGAACTCAAACAGCAATCCTCTGTCACGTGCCAAATCTAGTCCCACAGCTGGTGTTTTAAAATTCAGAAAAAAGTGCAATTCACATCAATGACAAACTTTTTAGTCTACATAAGTTACACTAACTTAATATATATCAGGCTACACAGGGTTCCTTTTTAAGACAGTATCTTTTAAAAGTACAGGCTCACAACCTTAAAAAAAAATTCACTCCCACTACCTTCAACCAACAATTCTGAATTAAATTTTTCAAACACCTTAGAATCTTAGCCAAAAGTATCAACTTGGTGTACACAAAATTTTCTATAAGCAGTAAATATATTTATGAAATATATGAGTCCATATTTCAAATTCTTGCAAATTTTAACCAATTCAAAGATCTCAAAGAAACTTAACTTGAAACCACCTGTCAAGAATGAAAAAGGGATAAAGATTTTACTGTGCACTGAAAGGTACATGCAATCAATGAAATGGATATATATGTCTTCAAGCAATTAAGGACGAAAAAATAAAGCTACTCTAGCCAGCCATATTTAAAAGGCAGCATTATGCAAGTTAACATTTGATTAAAACCAAACAAGTTTATCTGACACCAAAGCATCTCCAAACTTTCACAGTAGTCACTTGCAAATTCTTTCTTATACAGATGCCTCAGTCCAAGCAGAAACTAGGCGTCACTATAGGAGATGCTAGGGTGAGGGATGGGGGCAAACCTTATATTCCCAACTCTCCTAATCATTATATAATTTCTTAGAGATATGATTTTCTGCTCTCCCCCATCCCTACCATCTCTCCCCCTTCTCCTGGGTTGAGAATCACTATACAAAAGTCAAATATCTAAAAAAATACATTTGCAAATTAAACTAAACAATAAATCATTCAAGATACTAATAGCATTACTGAACTCAATCACCCAAATCATCCCTTCACATACTTACAATGTAGTATTGTGGAAGACGGGTAAGTTTAATGAACAGCTTATTCTTAGAAAGGTTTCCAATAGGATGGGTTGAATAATTGGACAGCTGTAATGTTTCACTGCTTATTGTAGGCAGGTGTTTTATAGATTGTTTGCAACGCTGTTGTCCAAGCCAAAACCTTAATTTAAAAGAGATAATCCACACCACAAAATTATAAGACTTGTCTGATTAGCTATGTGCTACTGATTTATAAATAGACTATTAGAAGAGCACTAAGAAACCAATTAATTTGAAATTTAACTGAACTAGTAAAAGGACACATGACCATAATGATGAATCATTTCTCTAGTTTTGTACTGGGTTGTTAGTTCTTTTTATTTTTTTTTTTTGGACTGTTAGTTCTAATTCTAGTTTAAGGAGTTTAAACTGCAGTGTGAATGGTCTGATTAGTTATAAGACAGAACTAACTAGTATTAAGGCTGAGACATTGTATCAGTTTTTTACAGGAGATTAAAGATTTCCTATGGTTACAAGACAGCACAAGCTAGTCTCAACATCCTTTATAAAATGCCTGAAGTGTTTATAAAATAAAATAGAACAAATAATAAATAAGTATGAAAGTATCTCATTTTTCTGGTATCATAGGAGACATGTAGTCCCAGTTTTTATACTATGCATGTAAAGTGACGGGAATCCCTAATAGGTGCCAATGTTAACTACCTTCTTCCACTCTTTCTCAGTTAAGCCTCCAGATTTCACTTTGATGCTTCTATATAGAACCCCTCTCATTCCTTTTATTTGCTTATCTATCCTTGACACTAGGACACCATGTAATTATGTGAAAAGGGGATAAAATGATTGGTACACTAACTCTCACCGATCCACAATGAGACAACTCAGAAAATAAAAATATGAATTTAGAAGCTTTTCACAGCAACACAACAATGCCTCAACATCCAAGCTTATGATCACTAGGCTCGCCTTGCTGAACAGGGCATAGAACAGTTCGGGTGCTGTTGCATTTGTGTGATGAGCTTCCTGTGGTACAAAATGTGTACCAGCTGTGTGCAGTAAAACAATGTTTAATATAGAGCATTTTAAGGGCAGTTTGTAAACTATTACCCAAAAATGTATCAAATCTGGAAACTTTTTTTTAACAATGAAAAACAAATTTAACTGCAACTTCAAAGGATCACTTGCTAGAACTGGCTATTCATAAAGGAACGAAGATAAATTTTCAAAATACACCAATACCTGCTTCATTTTGGATGATAGTCAAAAACGAATATCCTAAACTTGCTAAAATTGCTTTCAAATCTCTACTTCCAGTTGCGTCAACATACCTTTGTAAGACTGGTATCTCTACTATGTGTGTTATTTTAAAAAAAACATAGAAACAGTTAAAATATACCTTATCTTCCATGATTATCATCATCATCAATCCAATCTAGATTAGATCAGTTAAAAGAAACAAGTTCATTTATCACATTAAAAATTCTAAATATAAGATATTACAAATATATATAAATTATAAATAAAGAAATAATAAATACAAAATCTTTTCCAAGCATATATGGAATTGCTTTCCCACTTTTTTTTGTTATCACTTTGTGGAACAAAAAATTTGAGTGTAAGAGTAAACATCTATATGTACACTTTTCATTTGTTTGTTTGAAGGGGTTGACAATTGGGTTTATTCATTTATTTCTATTTGGAGGAGGTGCTGGGGATTGAACCTGGGACCTCATGCATGTCAAGCATGTGCTCTACCACTTGAGCTATACCCTCTCCCTTATATGTATACTTTCAATGAAAAATGTGTATTGATTTAAAATTTTTTTTACGTCGTTTGTTCTGATTTTATATATTGAAATGCAATTTTATGTCTCTTGACTCTAATGAAAAAAATTGGAGCTTTTGAACATGCTTTTTCATTTCTTTTATAAGACTTTGTTTTCATTGCATATTATGAAAAAAGTAATCACACGAACAGATGCCCAACATCACCAGTCATTAGGGAAATGTAAATTAAAACCACAGTGAGATACCTCATCACACTCACTAGAATGGCTATAGTTGAAGACAGTAACAAGCATTGACAAGGATGCAGAGAAATGGAAAACCTCATATACTGCTGACGTAACTGTCAAATGGCACAGCTACTCTGCAAACTAGTTTGGCAGCTTTTTTAGAAACTTAAACATAAGTTTATTGTATGATCCAGTGATTCCATTCCTAGTGGAATGAACATGTAAGTCCACATATACACTTGCACATGAATACTCATAGCAGCATTATTCATAAGAGTCAAAAGTGTAAACAATTCAAATGTCCAACAACTGATGAATGGATAAATAAAATGTGGCCTATCCCTACAATGGAATATTAGTCAGCCATAAAAAGGAATGGAGTACTAAAACACCTTACAACATGGATGAATCTCGAAACATTATGTTAAGTGAAAGAAGCCAGTCACAAAAGACCACATACTTTATGATTCCATTTACATGAAATGTTCAGAAAAGGAAAGTCTACAGAAACAGAAAGCAGATTCACAGTTGCCTGGGGCTGAGGCTGAGAATGGGGATTAGCTGTAAATGAGCATCTTTTTGAGGCAATAGAAATGTTCTAAGTGTTCTAAAACTGAATTGTGGTTATGGTTACAAAACTCAGTAAATTTACTGCAAGTCATCGAATTGTACACTTAAAACAGCTGAATTTTATACTATATAAATTACACTTCAATAAAATTATTAAAAAAAAAGTCCCATGACAATAATCGATGAACTGGTCATTCACCAAAGATCATCTGAGAGGCACTACTATAAATGACAACCAGGGGACCTTTCTTACAAATAATGTGAGTTTAAGTACAGACACACATTTGATAAGTTTAAGGCTTTGGGGACTTGACTTTCTCGTTTTAGGTTATATTTCTACCAGCAGGAACTGCCAAACAACCTCAAGTTATGCAAGATGTGAATTACTAAGTATTTAAACCTTGTTGGTTTAGCCAAAATGCACAAAATGATGCTAAATCACTAAAATTTTTATTGTTACCCAGAGTAACGACTATCATTTTTCATATACAAACTAAACAGCTATTCAAAAGAAGGCTCATAGCATATCATCTATCTATTAGCATTAAAAATCATGTCCTGTTAATGAAAAAATTACTTGATTATGTTGAATTCTCCAGCTATTTACAAAACCAAAACTGGCAAAAGGAGAAGGGGTAGACTAGATGATCACAAAAGCAACAGATCCCACTGAACAGTCTAGCCCTTCACCCCCAGTCCTCCACCCTGCCATTCGCCAGTTCGGTTTTAATCTGATATTTATTTTTATCCCTTGGAATTCTGTTGTATTGAGTTAAAAAGAGAGTCTGTTCGAGTTGCCATAATGGTACCTTTGTGTACCAGGATGGTAATGAAATCTCCTCGAATTATCTCTAGCTCCATTTTCAATTTTATTTAACAGTGTGAAGCATTCAAAGGATTTTGAAACAAACTGAATTGACAGTATTAAAGAAGCAGAAATGACTATTCTGAAAGTGTCAGCTGGTAGATTCATACCATGAAGATTATCCTGGATAAGAATAGATAAGACTCTATTGCAAAGGACATTAGCTACAGTAAAATTCATTGTGTAAGTGACTTGCAGGGTGCTTGTACAGGAGAAAACATGGCAAACAATGAAAGCTGAGTGTCATACCCTTCATACCTATATTTGCCCTAGAGGGGAATTTGATAGGAAGCACTGCCATCTTGGACCTATTCCAAGAGAATTTAGATTCTAAGTACCAAAAAGCGCTCAAGTTTCATGTCACAAACATTAAGGATAGTGACTAATCAAGAGTAATAATGGAGAAGAAAATATATGCTGTCAAAATAAGTTTCCATTTTCAGTCCTGAGCTTAACAGACAAGCTTACTTCAGTTGTTGAATCCAAGGAATGATCCGTTTCATATCATCATTCACAGACTTCTCCATGTCATCCAGTGTGGACTGGTCTATGGAATAAAGCACTTCATTACATGAGACACAAAATATCTAGGTAGCCCAAAATTTAAATGAAAATTATTGTTTCAGTCAGAAAGTAGTGTTATTTTTGAGTCAGAGGAAAACTAAACTAAATGCATATGAGGCATAAATGAACCTACTTTGTTTTCCCTCTTAAGAGTTATAGTTAAGATAATTAACAGCAAATGTACATTGGCAGGAAGAATACATAACAAAGAATAAGTTCCCAAAACTCTTAGTCTAGTTAATTAATATTTTAAACTCATAAGGATTTCAAACTCATAGTATTACTAGACTTAGAACCTTAAAAATTGTAAAAACTATAAAACACCATTAAAATGTTTATTAAACACAAATGGTTTCTGGCATAAGGAAGAACTGTTGGCTGAAGATTAGCTTGCTAAATGTCACTTAGAATTTTTAATGATACTAGAAAATGCTGACAATAGAATGCTGAGCAAAAAGCAAAATATAAAATAATTCAACAAAAGAAAAACGTATAGACAAAATTAGAAGAGCATTGCTATGGATTGAACTGTATCCCCCCAAATTCATATGCTGAAGCCCTAACTCTTAATGTGAGTTACTAATGTGAGTTTACTATCACTAATGTTTAGAGGTGGAGACTCTGGGAGATAATCAGGTTTAGATGAGGTTATGAGGGTGGGGCCCTCATAAAAGATTAGTGCCCTTACAAAGAAGAGACACCAGAGAGCTTGCTCTCTTCCTATCATATGAGGACACAGCAAGAAGGCTGATGACTCTCCAAGCCAGGAAGAAAGCCCTCACCATAACCCAACCATGCTGGCAACCTGATCTCAGACTTCCAACCTCTAGAACTGTGAGAAAATAAATTTGTTGTTTAAGCCACCCACTCTGGTTCTTTGTTATGGCAGCCTGAGCTAAGACAAGCATACGTTCCCCTAAAAACAATGACTGCCAACAGGTAACTATTTATTGCTTCTTCTCTCATTTTTACACGTTTAGATTTTTTACTTATGAGTATGTATCATGTTAATCATCAAGAAAGCAGTCAAATAAGAAGTTCTGAAGAACAATTGCCTAATGTGCCACTTATCACTTAGCCATCATAAATGTGATGTGATTCAAAGTAATGAGGCCACTTTTCCATGAGCAGTTCATAGAAAAATCTATCTTTATAGCTATAAAACATAGCCAGAAAGTCTTTTATTTTCATCTATACAGCTTAATATTAATTTCAAATGGCAAATGTGCAAATATATTCAGGAACACTGTTCCATTAGCAATACAAAAACATTGAGTTCCTAGTATTTCATCATTTCAGAGCACCAACTTGGTAACAGAACATGTGAGAAGTCAAACTTCAATTTCTACTATGTGTAAGCCAGAAAAAGAAAATTCTTTCCCCCAAGATTTTGCACCCCAAGTCATCTGAGATGTTTATACTGTCATAAATTTGTTTTTCAGCCATGAATGACATTAGAATCCCTTGTCATCTCCATGTCACCCAGCTATTAACAGTATATATTTAATCTAAAAAAAAGATCAGCCAACAACATTATTACTTTCACATAGTAATAGACAACACGAATGTACTTCATATTGCAAAGTTTAATTTCTGGTACAAGAGAATCTAAAGTAGAGTTAAAATGGGACCCAAGGAACAGACATCAGCCAGAGTCATTCCTTCCATATCTACTTTCTACATATGGTTTATACCACCCCGCCCAATACCTCAGGGTAAAAAATATTTATTCTGCTTTTGTTAAAAATATTTTTCCTTACACTGTGATTATATCATTTAGTAACTTACCAAGTCCATAAAGCATCAACTGGAACATTCCAGAATGCAAATCTACAAAAATGTGTAGACACTCTGAATTACCACAGGGCTCCAAGATGGGAACAACAAGAGCTGGAAGTGCAGTCTCTATGAAAGCTGAACAGTTAAGAGTTATGTTACATTTCTATCTGAATATTTTTCCCAAAAAAACATATATAGATTTCTCAGTGAGTAGAAACAAATCAAATACTGAATGATCCGGAATGCTGGAGGAAAAACTTAATTTTGCTAAACTGGAATAGTACTATTATGTCAATTAGTAGCTCAAAATGACAAATGTAATCTACCAGGTGACTTGAAACAAACATACCCATCTCAAATACTACAGCAAAAAACAAAACAAAACAAAACAAAAAAACCCCCAAGATTCCCTTAAAAAAAGGTTAAAATAACTACTGAAAATTTAATCTCATCAGCTGAGCTGAGGTCTACTTTTACTGTCACTAAGTAGCTATTAATAAGCTAATTTTAATGATTTTTTTTGATATAATGGAAAGAAAATTAGTTGTTTGGTAAATAGAGTAAATTTCACTTATGGTCTAAATATTTTTAATGCCATTCTTCATAAAGAGAGGTTTTCTGGCAATTAGGGTCTGTGTAGTTTTAAACTATTTGAGAACTTACTGAACATTACTGATTATATAGGAAAAAATATTTCAAGTTATTTATGTACTTCACTTTCAAGTCAAGATGAAATAAGAACAGAGGCCACTACTAAACACAAATTCCCAAAGCTGCCAATATATTCGTTCCAGAGTTTCACAGTATTTCCACCAGGCCCAATTAATTTTCCCCTTAATCCCACAAGCTGGCATAAGAAAGCCCAGTAAAGGAGCAAAGCATTGAGAGCACACCATATGCCGATCAGACTGAGGGGTGGTAAAGGGGTCTGCTCTTTGGGCTACCACATTCCTCTAAAGCTACAGCACAGAAGAAAGGCAGGCAGTGTGCAGAGTGGTAATGTAGGCCCAGCCTTTCACCAGGTGTGACTTTTCTGTGCTACTTTGCTACACAAGCACAATGACATCTTCTTGTCCATGTCATGGGTCCTTAGGAAGAAGCAGTGACAAGCTTGTAAAGGTGCTTTAAAAAGTAAAGTGCTCAATAATGTACATTATCTGTATTCCTCTATGAACCAAAGAAACAAACCAAAACCTCTTGTTATGATTTGCAATAATTAAAATGGGTGACGTTACTGCTGGTACTGTCTATACAAACAAATTAATAACGTAAGAAGATTGCAGGAAGTATATTTAATCAGATGAAAACGAATTGCTTTCAAGTATATCAAATACATATTTGCATACAAATGTTTAACATGTAGGTCCAGCAGAACTTTCACCTAAAACAAACAAAAATACAGAACAAAAGGGCACAAATAGGAATTTCTTTTACAATATTTTATCATTCAGGCCAGTGTGACAAATCAGTTCAAAACATGTTTTGCTGAATTTATTATGTTAATAAAAAGTGCTTACAGATTTGAAGCAAGGGTTGCTGACTTTTAAAACATATTTGTACTGTTTTAATCCCTAATGGGATAGGAATGTATTCTTTAAAGCAAAACTAATTTTAAAGTGTAGCAATAGAGTAAAACTAATTCTGACAACTGGGATAACAATCATAATTTCAATCTAATTAACAAAACTGAATGTTTTTGAAAAGATAGAGCATCAAAAAAGAACATAGAGAAGACAGTTCAAAAGATAGGAAATACTTTGATGAGTATCTCTGAACATATTTTATGGCCACCAATGTCCACATTTTTCTTTACAGAAAATAAAATACATAAGGACCTAAGCATTTAAAGGCAAGAGGTTTTAATGAAGTGCATCCAGAATGAGGAACTTGTGAAGGGAGAATTAAAGGCCATGCAAGATGACCGGGCTGCACACTCCTTTTTTTGCAGCAGCAGGAATATATACACATCTCCTCTTTTATTTCTCCCTATCTGTTTACTGAGGACAAGCTGAGAAATGGACCAACAGACAGTAATAAAAAGTGGGAAGACTGAACAGAAGCAACTAAGCCCAATTAGGAATGGCTGTACATGGTTCACAGCTTCCAAACTGACCTCAAGACCCCAAATCCGGCATGGACAGCACAACACGAGGGAGAGCACGAGGGCTTCCTAGAGTCAGGCAATGCTACGAAGGGGCCACAGGGCAAGTTACCTTTAGTGCCTTGCACTGCCTTTTTTGAACTTCTCTCCAAGAGTCCTGCCTCCTCTCCCGAGACATTCCCATTCCCATCTTGCACCTTCAAGAAACCACACACTGCCCTCCGGGCTGTCCAAAACCTGCTGTGTGCTGTCTGTGTGCACTCCCCTAGCCCTCCCTTGGAATGTGCCATTCTCCCAGCTACGCATTTCCCTGGCTTATTCCAGTGAGGAGTTGGAATAAATGCCAGCTGATTAAGGGTGGTTACACTAAGGGATTCCCAGAACAGGCCCTGGTCCCAGCAAAGGAACTGACGAAAGCATGCCTTCCCCTCACAAAAGGGATCAAGGAAGACTACATGAAGACTATAAATGCATGAACATGAATTTAAAAAAACAGTTAAAGCATATGTCCTAAAAATGGTGGGTCAGCAGACCCTTTACCATAGCAGCTCTCATTTCCAGAACTGTTCCGATTAAAGCAGGACCAAGGGGCCCAACTCCACATTCAAGAACCTACCTCTCCTTCAAATCATAGTCTCCGAAGCACATTTCTCTAACACCGAGATCTCCCAGGGCTTGAAAACCACTACTGCAGCACACTCCCACTAGAGTTAGGGGTCAAGGAAGAGCCTGGACTAACATCCTCAAACTACACATGAGGAGAATAGGGCCCAAAGCATGTAAGTGACTTGTTCAAAAGCACAAGAGCAGCTGAACCCAGATCTTCTGGCTACTCAGCCAGTGACATCTCTACAAAATGCTCCTGAACAAAAATCTTTGCAACTTACGCAAACAGCACACAGAACTATTCCTATGTAAACACATGATTAAAGTCCATTTTTCAAAGCAATTTAAATATCCCGCAAGCAATCATACTGACTTTTTAAACTTACTAAGCCTTGTTTACAGATACTAAATTAAACCAGAGCCTAGCAAAAGATCACAAACTCCAATTTTCTATAATCCCAATGAAGTTTTAGAATTTTGACATATATTAAGACAAAAAATACTATGGGCCCAAAGTAATCAAGGCCAAAAACAGCTGGGGTAGGGATATAGTAAATATGTTCATTATGATACTCATTAAACTACATTCCGAGATTGAAAGTGCTTATTTTCTAAATGACAGAACGTCCCCTAAAGCTCTGAATAGACTAGGTAATTAGAAGATTTTTCACTGTGTGTACATCTGTATTTCTTATTTTGAACCCAGTTAATGTAGTAACAATGCAAAAAAATTTTTTAAAAGACATGGGATACATTTTGCTCCAAAGAGGACTATTTTATAAATACATTATAAATATTTGTAAAGCTGCCTTAACCTTAGAAGAAAAACTAAAAGATGTTCATATTAAAACGTGAAAAATATTTTCCATTTCAATAGGAAAAAAAGTTTTAAGAGAGTTGATATACATACATTTTAAAAATAAGGTCAAGCTAAAATAAAAAAGAAGAAAGTAAGGGGAAAATTAAGACAAGGTTGGTGGCTCACAGATTAAAATGCAGAAATGCCCAGCCTCTACAACAAAATCAGTACGTCAGAAAAAAAGTCATGTTAAGAAAGATGCTTCATAAAATAAAAGTAGATACCAATTTGAACAAAAGAAAGATAGAAATGCTAAATTTAAAAGAACTTACAGTTTTCATTGGCATTGAAGCCTCTAAGAATGGCCTTCAGTTCCTGGAGCTTCTGATGAGCTCGTGCATGGACGCTGTCAATCAGGAGTTTTTCTATTGACAAATGATCAATCTGCATAAACAAGAACAGAATTGTATGTGCAATTTAAACACATCTATTTTAAAAGCCTGAGAATAGATTATTATGCTCTAAGATATTTCCTTTTAGAATCACACTGATTAAGTGTTAACCAGTAAAAGAAAGCAAACTTAAAAGTTAAAAAAAAATAAACTTAAATGGTACTGATGGCTTAAAGACTACAAGTTAACATTCTGGCAGGTATAGATCTGATCTCTGATCAGTTATCGTACCGTTTAAATGCCAGATCTTAAAAAAATAAAATAGTGATCTGATCTAAATTACAAAAGTTGAAAGAACACTTTAAAAATTATACATTATAATATTAGATGTTAAAAAAGCAACAAATGCAAAAGCATAACATTCATTTAAAACAAGTTTCATAAAGAGTTTCTAGGAACAATTAGGTATTAAAGAATTCATGCTAAAAGTTGAAGTATAAATGGTAAGTTACATTATCTTCATTTAATCAAAGCAGTATTAAAATGTACTGACATCTTTTACCTTCATGGCTCTTTCTACTAATTTGGAATCAGAAACTGGCAAAGGAGGATCATGAAAAATCTGCAAAGGCTTGGAGACATCATTCTCATCAATTTTAATCGTAACTTTGTGAAAAGAGGCTATCCCTGTTTTTCTCCCAAGAACCTGTTGACTAAAGAGAAAAAAGAAATGTTAAGAATTATTTTCAACACAGTCTGTTAACTTCGGGAATAAAAGAGAGACAGGCCATTGTGCACCTTATCCAGAGACTAGAACATGGCAGGCCCTCACTGTTTGTTGAGGGACTATTAATATTGAAAAGACAGCTATTCTGTAACCCAAAACAATATGATTTACTACATTAAAAAAAAAACCACAGACACAGAATTAAAAAATAAAACACATGCACACCCACAAAAAACACCCAGAACAAAACAACCTGTCTTTAAATGGTGTCTATTCACCTCTGATTCCTTTACAGAAAATGGGAGTCAAGCAAAGTTCAACAGAGGGGGAAGAGAGGATTTTAAAACAACCTGATATTGATTTTCCCCAAAAACCTCCCCCAAAAGTTTTTAAAAGGTGCAATTCTAAATATAACACTGTGATAAGCAAAGATTTTTGAAAAAATGATACCCAACAATCTAAAGTAATGGTCTTTTAGCAATCTGGTACGAACCCAGAGTAATCTAATCTTTTAAGAATAGTAAGTTCTAGTACAAATAGATGTTTACATACTTAAAACATGCCATGTTCTAAGAATGGTGTCAATTATGAATGTCCTACGTGGTTTATATACCATGGGACCTTACCATACAAAATCATGTTGTTAAGGGGTGCACAGCTACTGGTACATAGTGAATCAAATGTATGAGAGAAAAAGAGAAACAAAAAGAGTATTTACAGTCATAGCATGATTCCACCATCATCAGCTTTACTTACTTCCAAACTGAGAGGGAGAGGCACTTTCCTGCATGATACCTTTCCACCTGTACAAGGTCTCCCCACCGCTCTCGGATTAACATTAGAGTTTGGGAATGTAGCACTTCTAACTGAAGTGACAAGCAGAAAGAATCTGATGGATCTCGTTAAGCAAATCTAATATAATGTATTACTACAACAGCCAATGAAGTATAAGCAAACTTCATTTGACAAAAGTTCTATTCCACAAAAGTTTGCTATTTCTCCAATGACGTATGAAAAGTGTTGCAATTTGTGATATCATTTTAGAAAAATCTTTTATATTTATCTTTGAACCAATATAAACAAAACATAAGGTCCAGGTTGCCCCTTAATTCATCACAGTTTAGAGAATATGGATAGACCAAATAGAACTATTTTTTGTCTCCAAAAAGTACTATTTCTAACTCATCATTTAAAAATTTTACATGCAAAGTCAATAGTAAAATTTAAAACTTGGTTTATTATAGACATATCCCTATTCTTTACACTGGCCAGTTCCCTGGCCCCATTTCTTCCCAAAAAGGGGGAGGGGGAGATTTTAGGCTGCTATAGTTCAGGACTAGGGGCAAATGGAAACGTGCATATGTGTTGTGGGGGAGACAAATTCCTTACAAACACAGGGCTCAAATTTCAGAAGGATACGCAAGCAGTTGTACATGTCCTGGAGAGGTTTCTCATCAGCAAAGAGCCTAGACTGCACCAGTTGATGGATAAAGTTGATCTGCATACTATGAACCAAGGCTCGCCCATCTTCCATTGGCAGGAGAAAAGAAGGTAGTTAATCAGAAAAGTGTACAGATCGTGTCACAGACCGACTAAGGAAGCGTATACTAACTAAAGGTGAGTTAAAAAAAAAAACTGAAATTATCTATGAAAACTAGAAAATATTACACTAGAGAAACACTGAAACTTTTGTGGTCAGTAGATAGTTATGATTACCACAAAATCTCCTTCAAATTATACGATAAACTGCTAAACACATTTATTATTCTGCAAGAATGTTTCAATAATATAAAAACACCAAGCATTTAAGTCAATACTTATAATTTAAATCAGTATTTATGATTTACCTCCTGTTTCCTTATCCTCAACTAGAATTTCTAGCTTGAGAAGACGCCATGGAACATCAGGGTCATCTCCCATCACAGTCAAGGTGGCTTCAAATTCTCCCTCAACTCGAAACTTCACCCGGCCATTTGCTTTTAGAAGAAGGAGAAGAAGAGTTCTACTTTGCTAGAAAGTAATCAGCTTCCTGCTAACCTAGAACTTTCAGTCTTGCTCATAAGAAATTTTAAATAGATTGAAGATTCTTTCATAGACATTCAAACAATTCAGTGGTTCCTATATAAACAGCAGCCAGCTTCCAGGTCATCAAGAAACCAAAGGCAACTCTTCTAACATCTTCTAACATCAATATTTTCTTGAGGCTCAACTCTAGGACCTAGTCTCTCCTTGAGCTTCAAGTGATCGCACCCACTCCCCAGCTTCAAATACCAGCACTGTATTTCCAGGTACTAAAGGGAAATGATATGGCACAAGTTACAGATTCAAACACCAACCAAAATTGTAGGTCAAGACTTCATAAGAATATTTTACAAAATAAAACCCAAAAAGGCATTTTAAAAATATTCTGACAAGTCAACTCTTAAAAAAAATTTCAGGTACATACCAACTGTAAGATTTGCTAACTGAGGAGGAAGATCTGTGGTTACAAGCCGATGTCTAAGAATCTGGTTCAGCTGGTGAAGTGTAGCTTGTTTCTCAATTTTGGTGATTGGGTCTGGAGGAATAATTTTATCCTACAAAAAAATTTGAGTAATTTAAAAATTATGTACAGAGACATAATTTTTACCTGCACCTGTCTTAACACAATATTTTCTTACTTTACCCAAGAGAATCTCAATGCTCATTTCTGCAGTCTACATCCAGTAATAGTGACTATTACTATCATGCATTTGAGTGCCGATGATTCCAGCAGTCACCCAGCTAAAATGGCAATGCAACATGATCTTCACGCTCCATTTATGAAACTAACTTTAACGTCACTAGATGACTTCCACCACTTCATAGAAGTATAAAATACAATAGCACCAAGTCAGTGAACAACTACCACCACAACAAATTTTAAAAAGCACTTCTAGAAAGCAACTAGAGTGCTGTATTTTCACATATGAAATAGATGGAAGTTACATCTAAACATCTGTCCACCCTCTCCTAAATAAATAACTCATTTTGATTGCTGCTCACATTTTGGCTCCAATTTATTTCAAAAAGCTCTCAAATTTTAACTACAAAGAAAAAAAGCAAACTACATGAAATATTTATTTTAAAAACACAAAACAGGTGAAGTGTTTTTGTGTTTTGCTTAGCTACTTATTAATATGGTAGAATCCAATGCCAAAGCCTTCAACTTTGGGGGGGGGAGGGGACAGGCTGGGGAAGGAATGCACTTACCCTAATGCAGGTTGGCAGACGTGGGTAAGACCCAGTAGTCAGTACATCAATAGCATATGGAATGGCAAAACTAGGCAGGCGTGCATGGACTAGAGCATCTCTAGCTAACGAGGCCAGGCGATCAGCAGTGTCCACAAACAGGATGGCTTGCTGATCTAAGAAGCTTGAGATCATCTTTAAGGCAAAGGGTAAATGTGTTAAGCTTCCTTGCAAACTAGCTGCTTTTCACTTTACAAATACCTTTTGATTCCAAAGTAAACTTTGAGGAGAATTAGTATAGGTTTTCCCTATTTCAAAATATTTCATCAAAAAATTTCCTAGTAATTTGAGGAAAGAAGAAATATTTTAAAAACCAGTAATTTTATATCAATCAAAAAGTTTCCCAATTCATTTCTCCATCCTTAACATTACACATACATATAGTAAGTTAGGAAAAATAAATAGAATAAAATGTTTTTTACTCTTACAGACTTCTAGAGTTGAGTTGGCTGGTAATAAAATAGATAGAAAAGCATAGACTGCCTTGGTTTCTATTTTAATTCTGCAATTTACTAGCCCTATAACCTTGGGCAAGTTAGTTAATCCCTCTGTGCCTCAGTTTTTTTCAATATAAAATGGAGGTGATTTCCACTCTCTTACAAGGTTGTTCTGAGAATTGAAAGTTTATGCGTATGAAACCTTTAGAACAGTGCCCAGAACATAAAAAACACTCAGTAAACATTGTTTGTTAGGAGATCTAGGCCAACTTCATGCCCGGTACAGAAATCCTTTCCATCCCTTCTCTACTCAATACATTTCACAAGTGCACCTGAACTACTAGAGCTCATCATGGAGCTGAAAATTTTTCTCTGAAACTTTTATCCCCTACTTCTACTCTGGGACAATATTTAAAGTCTCTCATGTCCTTCAAACAGGGGAATTCTATCTTCAAGTTGAACATTCCAAGTCACTTACACCAGCCATCCCATCTCCAAATTCTTGACTCACCATCCCTGCTCCACTGCCTGGAAATGCTTGTTTATCAGTGATCAACTTAAAATGTGGTATCCAGAAGTAATACCAAATCGTGCACACACAATGCCCTACATTTTCTCAGTATTTCCACACTCATTTTATTATCTGATTTTCACAACTCTAGGAAACAGACAAAAACCAGATAATTACTACCACCTCAGAGATGAGAAAACTGAGGCTGAGATTAAGACACTTGCCCAAAGACAGTCAATAATCAGAGAAGGTGGAACCAAAAAATGGTTTTTTTCTAACTTTTCAGTTAGACCAGAATAGCCCAGTAGAAAAGCTACCTTCTATGACTAGTAAAATGGAGTGCTATCAACACTAACTTCTTAATAGCAGCCATGACACTACTAACACATAACAAGCTTGAAGTCAGCTAAAAGACCTTGATCTTTTGTGCATGAATTTCTATCAAGCAAGGTCCCCTTTCCCATCCTGAACCTAAAGCAAGACTGTAATCTGTCTGATTTTCACATATTTAAAACCATTTTGAATCCTGTTTCTCTCAACTTCTGTACTGGTTTTTACTCAGATTTAGGTCATCTGAAGTCTCCCTTCACTCAGGACACTGTAAAAATGCTTATTAGACCAAAGCCAAGGCCAAAGAATACTAAAAATTTCCCTCCAGGAAGAGATGCATCAACCCTAGTGTGGTGCTACAGTTTATCCAGCCCACATTGCTCCACCTTAAATGTGGGTAATTAATGAAATTCTAAACTACCTTGTTCAACTCAAAATACACTAGCTCCAGCTGTATTTCCTTGACTTAGAAATCAAATAAATAAAGATACAAATTAAGTTCTGAGTTACTTATTACTGAATCCATGTAAGTCCCTAATGATCATGTTTTTCCTTTTTAAAGCACTCACATAACAGCAGCTATTAATATGATTAATAATAATCTCCTTTAAAATTTAACTAAGCACCAAATAGACACTTCTCTAAGGAAAATACACAAATGGTCAAAGTCCATGAAAAGATGTTCATTAGTCATCAGAGAAATGCAAATAAAAAGCACAGTGAGGTACCACGTCACACCTACTAGGATGGCTAGAATCAAAATGTCAGACAGTAACAAGTGTCAGCACAGAGAAATTGGAACTCTTACACTGCTGATGGGAATGTAAAATGGTACAGCCATTCTGGAAAACAGCCTGGCAGGTCCTCAAATGATTAAATATAGAGTTACCATGTGACCCAGCCATTCCACTCCTAGATATAAACCCAAGAGGAATGCAAACATATGCCCAGAGAGAAACTTGTACATGAATGTTTATAGCAACAGTATTCAAAATAGCCCAAATCTGGAAACAACCTAAAAGTTCATTAACTGATAAATGGATAAATAAAATATGTAGATCCATACAATTCAGCTATAAAAATCAAGTACTGATATATGGCACAACATGGATGACCCTTTAAAACATTATGCTAAATAAAAGGAGCGAATCACAAAAGACATATTATGACTCCATTTATATGAAATGTTCAGAATAGGCATATCTATAGAGACAGCAAGGTTGCTCAGGGCTGGGGGGATACCTAGTGTGACAGCAAAAGGGTAAAGGCTTTCTTTTTAAGGTGATGAAAATGGTCTAAAATTGACTATGGTAATGGTTGCACATATCTGTGAATATACGAAAAACCACTGAATTGCACACTTTAAATGAGTAGATTGTATGGGGTGCAAATTACATCCCAAAGTTGCTTTTAAGAAAGCTCTAGGAGAGACATTTTTTCTTTTTCTTAGATAAAACATTATTCAGACTGTTTTATCATTAGTCAGAGTTCTATAAATCATGTATTTATACACTCAGCTAAACACATAATATGCCTGGCATGGCTAAAGAACATTATCTATTAAGAACCTCTAATGAGACTAGTTAAATAATCATTAGGTTGAGAATATAAGTGTCAAAATGTGAATAATCCTCTAATTCTCCAGCTGTTGGACTTTATTCCCGACAAAAACACATTTGTTCTACATTCACAAAACAAAAATACCAAAACTTTCTATAAGTTCAACATGAGACTTTATTCAGAGTGTGACTTACTGGAATAGTCGGTTCAAAAAACTAATAGAAGAATACTATGCTATGAATTAATGAAAGAGGAATACAATACGGCTCAATATCAAAGCCAAGAGTTTTGGATTTTGCTTGATATATTTTGTCAAAGTACATACAGTTCAGGGGTATCAAACAGGTAATTTAAATACCCATGGTATAATTAGGGATTTAACACCAGATCTGAAAAATTGAACACTTTGATTTTACACATTTCAGTAATACCTAACCCTTCACTGAAAGTTTGAATATCTTTAAGAAAAGATTACCCCAAAGTAACTAATTATTGAAAAGAAACCTTAGGCTTTTCAAAAACATAATACCATACTTCTTCATTTCAGCCCAAATAGATTCATTAGACTTGGTATCCAAATTTCCAAAACAATGAAGTGAATTTTAAACTTTCTGGCAAATAAGCTTGGAATAGGCTTCCTTATTAATATTTCTAACAAAAATTATCCTCTGAATGATGCTTTACAGTGTACAAAAGACTTTCTGTCTATAAACTTCAATTTCCCAATCATATCGACAACAGATAAATAAAAGGACTTATTCCCCCCCAGAGAAAACTCAATATATGGTACAAAATATCCTCCCCCTTTGATCAGTGTTATATAGAAGGATGATACCAGCTTACTCCTAGAGACAAAAGATCTGTGGCTAGAAATGTATCTTCTTTTAACTTGCAAAAAAATTATTAGTCTAGAATTTTAAATTCTCAACTTCTTCATAAGCTCTTTTTTCTTTTCACTTTAGCAATTTTCATATAAGCTTTATGTCCAATGATAAGGAAACCTAGTGAAACTGAGAATAGTAAATGCTACTTTTGGACTAAAATTGCAAAGATATTAGAAACTCATGTGCGGAAATGCAACTGTGTTTAGATTTCTTTCTAAAGTGAAATTTTACCAAATATGCAAACTTCAATAGATTTGCAAATATAAAACTACTATAAAAATATTTTCAACTTAGCTTGTCAAGGTGCAAAAAATAAATTTATTATGGTACCTCTCTATACTGGGTAGCTGCTAATTTTAATTTATCCAGGAAGCCTAATAAAATTCATAAATGACTTAAATGTAATTTAACCAATGTAAGTTGTTTTTGTGCTTTTACCTATAAAGACTGATAAAACTTTTAAATATCATTACATAATTGAATGAAAAAAAAATTTGAACATCAATGTCAAGCTTATTTAGAGCATCTACCCACTTTCCCCCACTTTGCAAATATAATCGACAGTAGCTAGAAGCCTACTTGGCCTTATAGAGCTGGGCCTGGAGAACTGACCTCAGTTGAAGTGGATAAATGCTCTCATTATTTTAGAATTTTACTCATTTTATTAGAATTACTCTACCCCTTCCAATATGAACTCCATCCTCATTAGAAGTGACTGACCTCATCAGAAGTAAAACAGGAGGGAGTAATTTTGTGTCTTATCTGTTAACAACACACCATCCTCCCCAAGTTATGAACTCAACGGGGTAACACAAGATCTCTACTGATGTTTTTCCTCCTTAACCCTTCTTTAACATAGCTTAAAACTTTGGAGGGGGCGTATTTTAGCATCTGTGGTATATTTCACTACAGGTCACTCCTTTAAATTCAAAAGAATGATTCAACAGTCAAGACTATGAGCTTCTAAATGAGGGCAGGGACTATGCCTTATTCAAGTCTCCACACACCATACCCTATGCCATATGCTCAATAAAGGTTTGGAGAATGAATAGATAAATAAATAAAGGGACAGATAAATGCTATCACCAGCTTTGTGGCCTTGAAGAAGCCATTTAACTTCTAGGAACCTTATTTCCTCGTCTGTAAAATAAGAGAAGAATCCTGACTCTGCCATTTTGAAAAGGTTGTCAAGAATTAACAGGCAAAATTTAAGGGAGTACTTTGCAAACTCTAAGGAACCATACACATGGAAGCTGACCATTTTCCCCCTTTAGGTCCAGTCTCATATTTAATGTCTTCTACTGTAATGATGTCTCCAGATATGGCCTCTCTTTTTTTCTGACCAGGTATCCATAAACAAATGCTAATTTTCTATAGATATATACTATACATTACCATACAGAAATGCGATTACTCACATAAGTAACATCTCTCAAAACATATCAGCAGATGTAAGTTAAAGCTAAAATTAAAAACCATGCCTATTAAAAGTTAACATTCCAAAAGTTATTTTATATAAAATAAAAAATTTCACTCACCGCACATTTTTCCACTTTGCCAGCATTATTAGCCCATTTTACTAAAGCTAATAATCGAACAAAGAGTTGGCGTGTCCGGCTAGCAAACTGTACTATTTCTATTTTCCTTTAAAATAAAACAAAACAACTCTTAATGAACCAACATATTTGAAAGAATATTTCACAATTTATTTCATCTGAGCTAAAATATGAATCAATCTTTGTTTATAACCATTACAATGAAATGAACCACTTAAAATATGAATTACTGTCTGTCACATTTTGTATACCATCTGCATATGCTTTATTTTCTACCTCAGAGTAATAAATCCAATAGAATGCTTAAGCAACAAACTGCATTTTAAAATTAATTTTATATTGCAATAAAAGTTGTTTACTAAAGTATACTAAATTCACAAATATAAACTTACTATACAGAAGTTAACTGGGTTACAAAGGGGACCAAATTATGGTTTGAAATTGAAATTATGAATTATGAATGAGTAACCTTTTTGGTAAGAGAAAGGAAGTGAAACAGCTCTTTACCAAAGCTTGAAACTGTATTATTTCTACAAAAACAAGGGCCCATTTCCCATCTTGCAAGAGCATAATTTAAAAAACTTAATAAAGGGCTTAACTATGCAACTCCTTACCAAACTAATTTCAATGAGAAACTTAGATATTAAATTATCCAAACAAAGTTAAAGAAAGTAAGTTGAGTACTGAAAATAAAAGCTAGAAGGTCTATCCACATCTATTTTTATGCTATACCCAGTACAATGCTTTCCTCCCAATACTCATCAGTATTTTTATCATCTCCTCATAAAGCCTTAAGAGCTTTATAAAAAGCTTTATGTTGTCAATCAGTGTGTTAGCTAGACCTCTCGACTTCATGTCAGCTACACAACCGATAATCATACCTTTTATGGTTTACCTTAAGACACTAAAAAAAATATTCCACAGGCCAGGACTGATGACAGGCCCTAGCAAGACATCAACCTCCCTCCAAGTGGACTCTGACATATTGATCTTAGTACCGCTAGATCCAACCCACATCTCTGCATCTCACCAATAGCAACACCATGATGCAATGCACCAAAATGAACATTTTTGCTGAAGCAAAATCCTGACTGAAGACTACAAAATCTAGCTTCTACTGAGAGCATACGTAGCCCATAAACATCCCGAAAGCCTTCCTTAAGATTCAGCCGGCAATATGCTTATTGGTAGTATAGAGAGAAGAATCAAAGACACAGATACAACTATGATTCTTTGCCAGTGCCTGTGAAGGATCCTTAGAGATAAAACAAGCAGAGAGCATCACAGGTAAGACTGGGACGCAGCAGAAATGTTAAATGTACACTAAGATCTGGTAGTCGCCTCAGTGCTAAGAGCCTCGGTGCTGTCATTCTAACTCAGCAACAGCTTATGGAGGATGTCAGGCCTCTTCTCCTCTCCCAGAGCAAACATATTTGTATATTATTAATTCAGTCTGCCAGATGAGCTCGTCTACTGGAAAGGAGATGTCCCCCTTTGGAAACTATTTTAACATGTTTTTTTCTTGACACCACACTGTCTCAAGTGACAGGCAGCATGAATTGGTTTCCCAAGGCACAGTTTCCCTTCTTACCCCAGAGTGGACAGAGCAAATCCTGATTTTCATTTCCTTCCTTTAAAAGGGACCAGCCAAACCATAACACAGCTATGCTTCAATCATCTCTTTCACCTCTATCTTTTCAATCTATGTCTAATTCTAACAGAAAGGTCATGGGGGTGGGGGTGGGGTGGAGCTTAGTCACTAATAAATGCTAAAATCCACCCTAGTGACTTGGTATTTTAAAAAAAATCAAACAAGGAGCATAAATAGTGCTAAACATAAAGTCATGTGGCCTATATTTAGCCACAATTTAAATCTCCATCACCTGACTTCTTTGAAATCTTAATTGATCTTGTTCCACTGGCCTATGGAAATACACTAGTGTTTAGTTATGTCTTATGCCCCAAACTCCAACTGAATCAAAATTCTCCCATCTATAGAACAGCAATAACAGTAGGCAAATGTCCATTCTCCAAAGATATCTAATAGTATCATCGTAGCAAATGGAAAATTAGTAGCCAGGTTTCTAAAGTCAGTCTCTTCCTCAGCTTTCTCCATTAAGTTCTGTATCTTCTACATCTTCCTAACCTCCTCAGGCACTTGACCTGGCTAGTGATTCAATAAAGATTTCTAGAACAGAAGGTCAAGAGCTGGTCTCATACCAAGAATCGTCAAGGATGAGGAAATTATACTTCCCAGGGCTCCTTAAACAAATGGGCTTACGTTTCCTATCCACAGCCCTATCACCCATACCTACACATACCTCATCCCACACTCTCACACACAGACAGCCAGAGATGTATCAAAACAGACACAGACTTAAGGTTTTTTTCATACTCACCTTTCCACATCAGATTTCCTTGGCAGTCTAAGAAAAAAAAAAAAAGAAATTGACTAAATATATGCATACCTTCATCAAAATATAATGTTCTTTGACTCTATTAAATACCTCAGTATTTCAGAAAAACGAATAAACTACAGGTTTGTGTGGCTCCCTACTCTATTTTTTTGAGTTTCCAACAATACAGCTACAAAGGAAAAACTAACAAAGGAACATCACTCTCCATTCAAAGTGCTTCAAAAGATATTGCATGAACCTCAAACACTTAAAAAGCCTTATATTAGCACACTATATCATAGAGAGTCAGAGAAAATATTCTTTTAAGACCAAAATGGTCACGGATGCAAGGTACTACCTAGTCGCCAGCCTCCCTGTATTCCATGGAACCTTGCTTCCAAGCACTAATCCCTCCATGTTTTGTTATGGAAGCTAAACACACAAAAGGGCAGCATGAGCCAAGGGCTGTACAGTAATCATGATGTCGCCTGGTAGATGTAAATGATTACTTTTAAAAAGCTCCAGGAAGGTTTTGATGGCTCTTTTTTGCTAGTTCTCCAGAACTAGCCAGCAACCAGTGTCACGGTTTTCCTTGATAAACTACATCATTTAACACTCTTGCATCCATCCATGCTTAGAAAGGTCCTGATCTGCTTTAAGCCTGAACTCTAAAGCCTCTCCTACATCTAATCAATTCTTGAAGAATACACACTGAGTGCTTAGACCCTCTTCTCCCACCCACATGCCACAGGTGCAGAAAAACTAAAACCACCTCCAGAGATTCAAGGTACAAGGAGAGGAAACTGTTAAAATGAGCTCTGGCTTATTGTTACCTACAATTCTTAGAGTAGACAGTGGGATGGAAGCTCAGGTTATGATCCAAGTGATAAAAGAAACTAGGTAGGGGCTGCAAGGGCCAGCGGATCAGAGAATGAAGCAGCAATTAAGGCCGCCTTATAAGACTGCAAGTACAAGCAGCTACTGGCAAGTTCCTACACATATGAAAGATCCAGAAAACACTCCTTGAGAAGCCACAACCCTTGTCCCCAAGGGAAGGAGAGAATGAGAACCACGGATACTTGTGTGTATGTGAGAGAAAGAGAGAAACTGAAGAACAGAGCCTTTGGGAGGGGGATCACTGTTTCAGCTGTTACCCACTGTCCCAGAGACCCTAAGAGGATCATCTCTTGTCAAAGGCTGTATCATTTCAGGGATAAAGGATAGGCTTTGCTGCCTGCATCCCTTTCCCCTCAATTCCTCCTAATCTATTTAAAATTCCTTTATGGATGACAAAGTCACCACTTGGGGCAAAAGCCCTAAAGTGCAAATCTTTGGAAGAAGTAAGTCCAGAACCCTTACACCAAAGTGTGATAAGACAAGTTTACATGACTGAGATCCTGGCATTTTCTGATTGTAATTAAAAGAAGTTTTTAAAGAGTAAAATCTAAGTCTCTAAGAAGTTATGGCAGAATGTAAAGTCTAAGATGACAGCATGCGTGGTGGGGGGTAGGGTGGGGGCAGGGGGAGAAGGAAGTGAACAGGCAGAAGGAAAAAAATAGAAATCTGGGGCCAAAAACAAATAACCTAAAATCATCAACGGTGCCCTTTTTACTTTAAACAGTCCACAGACAAGCATCAAATGTGGCAGAAATAAGACTCAAAGTATACCGTGAACACTGGTTTTACATTAATACATTAAGCGGGACAGTTTCTACCTGGAACAAGGAAAAATACATGAATTAGGAACTTCCAAGGTAAATTCCCAAACCAATTTTGGTTACCATAAATCAAAAGAGAAAAGTTATTTTACATACCTATGTATCCAGAGCAACAGTGAATTTTCCCCTTACGTTCTCCATGGTCTACAATGACAATTGTCCTGACTATGTGCCAGTTATTGTTCTAAGCCCCAGAGAAAGCAGCAAACAACTCAGAATTTCTGTTCTCACAGAGCTTCCAGAGGGGAGGAGACTGACAATAAACTAAGGATGTTTGGCAGTGGTTAAGTGTTATAGAGAAAACCAAAGCAGTGAGTAAGAATGATAGGTTGAAGGGGCAGAGTACTTCTCATGGGTAATTACAAAAAAAGTCTGATAAATTACACCTGAACAAAGATCTAAAGGAAATGTGAAAGCAAACCACACAGATTTCTAGAGGAAGAGCAAAGGCTCTAAGTTAGAGTGTGCCTGACCCTGTCAAGAAACATCCATAAAAGTAGCGTGGCTGAAACAGAATATGCAAGGAGGAGAATATGAGAAATGAAGTTAAAAGGGGTAAGGGAGAGAAGACACGTAATGTAGGACATTAAAGGTAGACCACAGTCTTGGTTTGCTCAAGATAGTCCCTGGTTATGCCTGTTGTTCCAACATTGTTATTAATAACATCACCTTTCATGCTCAGAAGTGTCCTGATTTGGACCACAAATTTTATAGTCACTCTCTATATAGGTGACTATAAAAAGTTTTTACTCTAAGTAGGATGAGGAACCAATGGAGAGTTGGGAGCAAAAAAGTTTTTAAAAGATCATCCTGGCTATTTTATGGAGGAAAATCTATAGACAGGCAAGGGTAGCAGTTGAGGTACCAGTTAGCCAACCACTGCAGTAACATGGACAAAGGGTTAGTACTTGATGGAAATGTTGAAAATCGGTCAGATCCTGAAGTCAGAGATGACAAGACTTGCTCATGTACTGAGTGTGGGACTGGAAGAAAAAGAAGCCAAGAATTACTTCAAAAGTTCTGGCCTAGGCATTGACAGGAAGAATGGAGACACTATTTAGTGAGACAGGAGAGTTTTGGGGGGGGGGGGGGTTGAATGGAATCAGGAGTTTGGTTCTGGACTGGGGCCACTGAAATGCCCATTAGATACTTAGATGTAGGCATCTGGACATTGAGTCTGGAGTTCAGAGGAGAGGTCTGGGCTGGAGAATCATCATATAAAGGGTGAGGGCTAAAACTACATACTTATTTCTACAGCAATAAAATAAATGTTCCTCTCATCATAACTAAGCACTAAAACAGTCAGAACAACACAATATAATTCAAAGAATTTCTATGGAAATGCTCTATGGAAAAATAAATCACACAAATTACACAACCACTGATAGTAGCAATTTTCAACATTTTTCCATAGCTATCCATAGGACAGGTGACCTTCACATACATGAAATTTTCTCACGCATACTTTTAAATTCTTATGAAATCCAACAGTAAATGGTGCGGAGAAGTATATTACCACAATAAACCCTAATCATGACAGCTATTTAAGTTTCTCATAAGACAGGGGTAAGCTTCTTTCTGTCCCATTCAATAAAGTACAGTACATCAAAATTCTGAGAATGATGTTTTACAGGAATAAGTGGAATCTAATATAATTCTTTTAGTCATCCGCAAACAAATATTTTAAAAGTCTCTGGCAACAAATTACTGTTGACACTTCACAGCCTAATACCTACATACTAGTGTATTTCAAATGAAAACACTGATCTGCAGTCTAGCAATAGATAAAAGATAAAAAACCAATCTAGATGAAAACTAGTAATTCTTACTTTTTCTGAAGCTGAATATAAAAATTTAAAACAGTAATTAGAGTATATATACCCCTAAATTTTATAGCGCCTTTTCTTACATACCCCAAATCATTACAGTGTATTCTGAGCCTTCTGAAGGGATTAACACCCTAATCATGTCCCAAGGCATTCCACTGGCAACTTGGTGATTTATAAACTCCCTTCATATCCCAAGAGACAGTAACAGTAGGCCAGTTACAAAAAACCTTTACTTACACTAAATGCGTTAACACTTCCGTCTCAAACGTTCCAGAAGAACACACAAACTTGGAATCCAAACATTTTTAATTATTTTATACACATCTCCTGAGCTCATACTTTGTCAGAAGCAATTACAGACTACATTTAAAATGTACTGTAAAAGGCTGTAAAACAATTTTCCATCTTTAGAATTTTTTTAAGGTCTAATAGTATATATTCCTAAACCCTAGTCTTCAGCTCTGAGCTAAAAAGCTTCCAGCCAAGAAACCAATAGGGTTCAACTGGCAAATCGAGCAAAAATCCCAAAGTTGGGCTTTTCAGGGAAGTCTAACATGCATAATTAACAAGCCTCGGTTGTTTCACCTCCAGAAAGACCCCAAATGCAAAGCTTCTCCTCCACCCCCGCCGAGCACCAAGAGTTCAGATATTCTAGACGAAGCAGCCCAGCGGAGAGGAGAAAGCAGCAGCCTCTTGGGGAGAAGGAGGTGCAAACCTCTCAGCCAGTTGGGCGGGAAGCGGGGGCTGGGGAGCAGGCATGGATTTCGCGGCACTTACAGGTCCGTCAGCACCATGAGCTCCGAGTAGGCCCGGTGCAGCAGAAATTCGATGAGGGTGCTCAGCCGGTAGCCAGGGCTAGCCGCGGCCGCAGCGGCCGCCGCCACGGCGGCTCCCGGAGGAGGAGGCGCCGGGGCTGACGCGGGGCCACCGCTGCCCCCGCCGCCGCCTCCGGGCGGGACCAGCTGGTGGTTCTCCAGCTGCACTGGGGCCATGGCGGCGCAGGGCCGGGCTTGGCGCAGCGGCACCAGATGCGGCCCTCGAGCCTCCCTCCCGGGCGCTCGGTCACCGCGCCGAAGTGGGCGCGGGCGGAGTCGCCGCCGCCTACAGCCGGGCCGCCTCTGAACAGGAAGCCGTGCGCCGGCGGCGGAGGCCCGCCCCCATGTAGCGACTAGCCCGCCGGCCCCAGGGACGGGAGGGAGGGGCGGGGGGAGGTGGGGAGGGCGGGGAAGCGGAGCGGCAGCCGCAGAGAAGCTGCGCCTCCGCAACCGGTCAGAGGCCGCTCCGCCAGGCAGCCGCAGCGTCCATGTTGACGGCCCAAAGCGGAAGTCGTTAGGCAGAACGGAAGGGGAACCAAAGGGGGACTTCCGACAGCAACTGCTGCCTTTTCTCCCGGCTGTTGGGCGCCAGGACGCTGGGGGGCGCGTGGGAGTGAGGCGGGGTCGGCGCGCGGGCAGGAAAAGCGGAAGCGGGGGCCGCGCGCCACCGGAAGTGGGTGTGAGGGCGGAGCCGGCGTCCTCACCGTGAACGTCAGCAGTTGCCCCGCCCTTCCCCTCGCCGCCCTTGCCCTCGCCTCCCTCCGGGGTTTAAAAAGCACCAATTTGCGCTGAGGTGTCGATCCGCGCTCCTCTGGTGGGTGCAACTTGGCCGCGGACGCCTCTCCATCCCAGACAGATGTTCGTGATTTGTGGTTCTGGAATCACGAAGAAATTGTTGCGGCTGCGCGCTTGTGACGTCTCGCCTCCCACAGTCTGCCCATGCGCCTTTCGTGGGACAGAAGACGTTTCCGTCATTGCTTTTTTTTTTTTTTAAACTGTGGGAAAAGATGGGAGAAAGTATAATTGGCGGGTAGGAGCAGGGCCACTGGCAGAATAACTTCACTTTAATGGGCTTGGATATATGCTGAGCTCATTACCGACCCCCCCCCCCCAATCCCGTGAGTTCTACCACAGAACAGCCCTTAAATCCTTTATCGCTGATCTCACTTGGTTCTTGTCCCTGATCTTGAAGTAGTCGCCCTGTCTTCCAAGGACTTTCAGTTCATCTTCTAAGCCCTACCACCACTTCCCCCTCAAAATCCACGTTTAATATTTTGCTTCTTGCTTAAAGCGGTGATTCTCAACCTTGCATGCATGGTGCCGGGGGTGGTGGGATGACGTGGTGGCTTTGAAAAATACTTACGCTACCCACATAGATTAGGCTCTAATTGGTCTGGGCGTCAGGATTTTTAAAAGCTTCCTAGGTGATTCTAACGTGCAACTGTTTAAAAGCGTCAATTGCTGCGACCCTTTGCAAACATCTCTTTGCAGGTTCCTATTTGTAACTTACGCGCAAGAGATGCACTTCCTGTTCCCTAAGGTTAAAATACTCTCATTCATGTCCACTTGTGTAATTCTTAGTCATTCTTGAAGACCATTCATCTGTCTTCTAAAGGTGTAACCTTTGGAGTGTAATTAGTCACTTGTTCCCTCTTTTGTGATCCTAAAGCACATTTACACACACAATACCATCATAGTACTCTTCAAAAGGCATTAGGATTACTTGTACCCCCAACAGGTACAGTTACAGGAGGGCAAATAACCTTCCCTAAGATTCATCCCTATGCTGCTACCTCAGGTAACAAACACTTTCTTTTTTAAGTTAGCTAGAATCGTACCATTTCTTTTGCAATTGTTTTGATTTGTTTTATAGAAGGTTCTTCTTTCTTTTTGAAAACTACTGACTTCAGTTAAGCCCTGGTGGTCACATACACACAAAAGATAGGTGGTTGTACAAGACGGTCCTTAAGGTCTTTTCTGACACAGACTGAATTCAATGTGATGTTGATAAGATTTTAATTATGCCTTATTGCATATATTAAACACAGTTATGCACCGTGTCTTTTGGAATTAATTATTTGGCAGTAAGGTTCTACCTAGAGTACAACCAACTTGCAAATAAAAGAAAAAAATAATGGGTGGATGAGGGTTGTTTTAGAAAAGAGAAATTTTCATCCACATCCATCAGGTTAGATTTTATTGAAATTTTTGTGAGTTTGAATAGATATCTTTAAAAATTAAAAAGTATTAGTTATTGAAAAGGATAGCCTAACAGAAAATAGGATTAAAATACAGGAATAGGACTGTAAGACGATGTGCTTGAATTGTTGAAGATCAGGGAGGTAATTTAAATGAAAGCTCCTGAAAGAGGCAATAGCCCCCTCCCAATCTATAGCCAACGGATAGTATAGCCAATAGGCAAATATAGGAACTGCTAATAGAAGAAATGAGTAAGGAAGGAGAGAAAATGTTAGTATGTTTGGCTGAGTTACTAAAGGAATGGCTCATATCCAAACCACTTTTGGAAATAGTGTAATTTGTCATTTTAACCTACCGTACAATGTTTGCCATTGCAGTACAAGTACCTAATTCTTTCATTCACACTTTTCTTAATTAATCTTTTTTTTGGCAGGGAGGAGGTAATTAGGTTTATTCATCTATTTATTTAATGGAGGTACTGGGGCTTGAACCCAGGACACCGAGCATGCTAAGTATACTCTCTACCACTGAGCTATGCTCTCCCTCATCGCACTTTTCAATTGTTCCTCTATTTGGTCATCACCAGATTCTATCACACCTCAGATAGTTTTAGAATTAGCAGCGTGATATTTCCTCAGCTCTTAAATCAACATAAACACTTCAGATCTTTCATGAATTCAATCTGATTTTAATAAAAGGAACAGATTGATTGCAAAACAGAGAGAAAAAAGAATATTTCCTTTTAAGCCATTTTGGTGGAAAAAGGAAATTTTGATACATACAGGGGTGATTCTTGAACAACGGAAGTGTTAGGGGCACAGACCCTCTTCGCAGTCAAAAATCCATGTATAATTTATAGTTGGCCCTTCGTAACTGGAATTCCTCTGTATCTGTGGTTCCACGTGGCAGAGTCAATCAACCTCAAATTGTGTAGTACTGTAGTATTTATTGAAAAAAAATCCATGTATAAATGGACCCATGCAGTTCAAACCCATGTTGTTCAAGGGTCAACTGTAGTTTCATTTTGAAACATACAGCTGCCCCTCAGACCCAAAAGACTGGGAAAAGAATTGAAAAGTAATTTTTTCTTTCTTTTTAAAAAATAAGATATTACAATAAACCCCTCCAAAACAGAGAGCAAAAGCAGTAACTACATTCATTTAACAGATGCTCCATTTATAGTGAAGTTGAGGGAAGGAACTTGCAATACTGTGAGTTTGGTCTGACCAACCTAAAAGAAATGAGAACACTTTAATGGCTTTGCACATAGAAGAAAACCCAAACTTCTCAATGTGGCCTCTAAAAGCCATCATTAACAGAGTGGCCCTTGCCTGCTTCTCCACCTCCATGTCCGGACACTCTTTCCTTTGCTCACATCACTGTAACCTCACTGGGTCTAGTACATGCCATTTCCTAAGGTGTTAGGGCTTGGCCACTGTTCCAGATACCTGAAACACCTGTTTCCCAGCTCTTCACATGGCTGGCTTCTCTTCCTTCCAGCATCAGCTTTAATAGGAAAATCCTCAGAGAGGCCTCCCCTGACTATATGCGATTAGGCAGGTACAAGGAAGTTCATTGCAGCATTGTTTGTAGAAGCAAAACAAAACGAAACACCTTAACTGTCTCTCAGTAGGAGAGTTTATAAGTAAATTACCTAACTCTTCAACTGAATGAATTAGATCTACATGAATACATCTTAAAAACAATATGGAATGAAAACAAGCAATCTTTTTTTTTTTATACCAGTCCTATTTTTAAAGCACACAAAATACTCTGTAATTTAATATATTGCAGACAAAGTGAAAATGTAAATAAGGATGATAGACAACACCTTCAGGATAGTTGTTAACTTTTTTAGGGAGGGGTCAGGGATGAGGTGATGCTTTATTGGTTATTAGCTATTAGTTATATCAAATGAGTTTTTCAAAGAACAACCGGGAGGAAATGTGACAATATTAATGTATGTTTTAAATCTGGGGATAGAGATATGATTGTTACTATATTTTGTACTTTTCAGTAGTTTTGAAATATTTTGTAATTTATAGAAGTTTCACATGTTTCTATTAGTATTACTTACACAAGCTACCGGAACAAACACACTCCAAAATCTCAGTGACTTAACACAATATTTCTTGTGCTCACAAAGTTCAGTAAATATGTACCTGATGGAGAGGTTCTTCTCTAAGTAAAAGAGAGATACAGGCTGTTTTCATCTTGGGAAGCCATCGTTCTAACCCAGAGATTTTTTTTTAAAATGTCCATCCACATTCCATTAGCCAGAATTAGTCACATGGCTTATTTAAAGGCCAGGAAGCTGGGAAGTACAGTCTTCCTGTGTGCCTAGGAAAAAAATGAAATGGTTTGATGAACAAATAATATTGTCATTACCACAATATTAAGGTAGTCTTCTTTTTTTTTCTTAGAGCACAGCCTCTGAAATCAGATCACTTAGATTAAAATCCTAGTTCAACCACTGACGCTCTGAATGCTCTCTAGGAAGTTACTTTATTTCTCTGGGTTTTTCGGTTTCCTCATCTGTAATAATAGTATTTACCTCAGAGGATGATTGTGAAGAATAAATAATTTTTTTAATTGAAGTATAGTTGATTTCCAATGTTTCAGATGCGTAGCAAAATGATTCAGTTATACATATATATTCTTTTCAGATTCTTTTCCATTATAGTTTATTTCAAGATATCGAACTTAGTTCCCTATGCTATACAATAGATCCTTGTTTATTTTATATATAGTAGTGTGTGTATGTTAATCCCAAATTTGAAATTTATTCTTAATAACATTTGCAAAGGGCTTAAAACAGTGCGTGACCTATAAATATTGACTATAATCATCATTATCATCACCTAGGAGCAATAATGCTTGTATTTGTTTTTTCACCTAATAATCTATGAACTTTCTGTCTTCTCTTGCCCTCATGTGGCTCTCTCTCTGATATCCCCCAGCACCTAGCAGAGTGCCTAGCTATCTGTCTTTAATCAGTGAATGGAACAGGTATATTCCTTCATCTATACATGGTAGTTTTATTTATATTGCATTAACTTATTGGGGATTAAGGTTAACTTACATATATTTACATGTGAAATGAAGTGTCTAGGATTTCTTTTGAAATAGTTCAGAAAAAAAGTTGGGGGAGGTAGATGAAATAAGAGTGCAGAATGTTGACAATTGTTAAAGTTGATGATGGACACATGGCAGATCATTATACTCTGTTCTTTCTCATCTTTTCTGTATGTGTGAGAATATACATGATAACAAAATTTGAAAATTGAGTCTGGGTCATCAACTAAAGGCCCAGGTTTTTTTAATAAATAGCTAATAAATAGCAGTTAATATAGATCTACTCAATCTTTCAGATTTTAAAAACATTTTTGTAATTTATAGAGTGTTTAAAACTAACATTAAGAAAACAAAACTACAAGGAAACTTGAACTAGAACTCCTTATGAAAGAGATGAAAATGTCAAACATTTTAATAATTTTGGTTTCAGGCCTTGAATAAGAATGTTTCCAAGGAGCTCTCAAAATATACAAATTTATAATCTTCAAAATTTCTAGCTATGCTAAAATTCGGTATCTATTTTTCACCCCACACAATTACCTTTTAAAAATTTTGTGGTGAGAACATTTAAGATCTACTGTCTTAGCAACTTTAAAATATACAATACTTGTTAACTATTGTCATTATGCTGTATACTAGATCCCCAGAATTTATTCATCTTATTACTGGAAATTTGCACCATTTAACCACCATCTCCAATTTTCCCCACTCCCAGCCCCTGGCAACTGCCAATCTACTCTTTGTTTCTGTGAATTTGGATTTTTTGATTCCACATAAAAGTGAGATCGTACAGTATTTGTCTTTCTATGTCAGATTTATTTGACTTAGCATAATGCCCTCAAGGTTTTATCCATGCTGTCATAAATAATGGGGATTCCTTTTTATGGCTGAATGGTGTTCCCGTGTGTGCGTGTGTACCTATTTCACATTTTCTTTATCCATTTATCCATCCATAGGCACTTAGGTTGTTTCCAGGTCTTGGCTCTTGTGAATAATGCTAAACATAGGGGTGCAGATACCTCTTTGTAAACTTCGATATCTTAAATAAATGATTTCTAATGGGTGAATAAAGGAAGAAGAAGAGGGATATTATTAGAAATAAAGAGAAGGGGAAGGAGCTCACAATGAATACAATTATTATATTCCTCATTAAAAGATAAAAATCTCATCTTGCCTTGTCCTACCTTTGTTAGGGAAGAACCCCCAACCTCTGGATTGCAAGGAGTAAACCTGGCATCTACAGTTGCCGACAGTAGATCACGTGATCAGAGTAAGATTCAGAACAGCAACAGCAGGGGCACCAGCATGGTAGCTCTGGTTCTCGTGCCCCCAAGTTCCACGGAGTGATTCATTGGGCCCAGGTGGAGACTCTGTGTGCAGTGAGTTGCATCACAGCTGAGGAATCCAGGGTCAAGGGCTCAATGCCTTAATTCCTATCAGGCATACTGAAATAAGGTTACACTGGTGCACATACAAGGAGGTAGCTGAGGTGTCAGACACATCTAAGCAGTCCAGCTTTCCTGAGGGTGTCAGACAGAGCTGAATAGTCCCGCTATTGTGAGGGTGTCCAGCACAGCAGAATAGTTTTGCTCTGGCCACACCCACGAGTTCTGTTTTCCTAGCATTCAGATGGGATGACAAATCCAGCAGCAAGGTTACGTTGCCAGTTGCAGCCACTGCCTGAGTCAGGTGGACCGTGTGATTGTTTTGCAATGCTGCAGCGCTGGATCTAGGGGACAAAGAAAGCATCAGAGATTCCCATCCCCAAACTTCCTAGGGAATGAAGGTCTTCCTTCTTCAGGTACCAGGGTTATTAGTCTCTTTCCATGGCCACGTAGTTCATTTGTTCTAAGTCAGTAGCCACTCTTTCTCCCTAGATAGCCAAAGGTTGCTCTGGAGAAGGGGCTACAGTGGCCCCTAAAGGTGTGGCCACAATCTCTTCACCTGTGGGACAGGCTTGCTTCCCCCTTGACTATACCATTTTCATGAAATAAGAAGACTGGTGTGTGTTTCCCTTCCTTAATTTTGTCTTAGAGTGCAGTCTTTGCCTGGTTTGGGGTACCCATCTTTATCCTGGGCATTTTGGGGCTGAGCTTCATCACAGTCTACAACAGAGGGCCTCCAAGTACTCAAACAAAGAGAATGGAGTCTTTCTGCCACTTGGGACAGGGAGGGTGCAGGTTGAAGTATCTTTTCAGCCATTCTCTGAAGTGAGAAGCTTATCATGAGGGCTGTCATTCTATCCATTTATAGTCATTCTGGAGCACCTACAGCACTCGGGCTTTGAATAGCTTCTTCCATGGTATTCCATGGAGTTTTTAATCAGTCTCGGGGAAGTCTTCCTGGGTTGGCCATAACATAGTCATTGGAACAGAAATCCAAAGTAGCAAGGCTTGTTGAGGGCATAATTCTGTCCCAAATGAAGAGTCTACATAGTAGCTGGAGACATCCTAGCTGCTGCCATTCATCCTGCCTCTCTCGTCATGCAGACACACCAGCCAGCTCTTCAACAGCTCCCCAGTCCATCAGTCAAAGCCATCCCAAGTGTCCCTTACCGCAGTGAGTCAATACAAATGGATTTTGTCAGGCCATAGATTTGTCCCTGGTGATCTTAGGTTGATTAGGCTAAGGTAATATGGAGTGTCTACCAAAATATGACCGAGACCCTCACTGCCATGGACCGGGACCTCTGACTCGGTAATCATGTGCTTATCTGCAGCCCCTTACATCTCATCTACCGGAGGCATCTCTGTCCCTGATTACCTAGGTTTTACGCTGAATCTGGATTCTGATGATTTCTTTGGCCCTTTGGTGTCAGATGTGTTGTTTTTCTGGGATTTTAGAGTTCTGATCAGACTTTGGTGTCCTCTGGTGAAATTTGGCTTTTAACACCCTCTTCTGTTGTCTGCATGTCCACCATCGTGTGTGTTGTTTGTCTGAGAACTTATGAGAAATTGACTTCGGAAGAGATCTTTGTAAATATTCTGCCTTCCGGGAGGCCGCTGATTCTGCCAGTTGGCAGTCAAGGTGACTTAACATTAGAGTTAAGGGCCCAGGTCATTTGTAAGTGATATTTTCATGTCTGACCAAGTGTCAGCCAATTTCTCACAGCTCTGTTTGCTAACAACTTGTACTAACTTCTGGCATAACTTCACTGAGGACAATTTGGAATTGTAGTGGCCACTTTGGGCATCTTTGTCATGAATAAGATTGTTCATCTGAGAAGTGCTTTAGGACAAAAAGAGGGGGAAAAAACTCATGAGGAGACTGGCTTGTCTAAAAGAGAGATACCATGTTAATGGTCTTCCATATGAGTATTAATAAGTACTGGCTTTTTGATGGTATGACTTGACAAAATTATCAAGGCTCTAAGTTATTGTTTAAAACACCTCTAATGACACTATCGTGGGTGTGTGCATATGACTATATGTCAGAATGAGTGTTAGCTTTTACAGTGATAATTTCATTCTAAAACCTGTTCCTTCTGGCATTTTACATTTTTTTCTTTTCATCACTTGGGCAATTTTAAAGATAATTGATCAGAAAAATCATTCTGTAATTATGTGCATATTGTAGGAACATCTAGTACAAGATAAATAGTCACAAATGTCTATGAGAAAGAAAAAATATAACAAACTGTGTTTCACTTTAAAAATATATGACAAGTAATTTAAATAATAGCCTTTGTTACTGAAGACTGTCTTCTCCTGGTTTAATCTATTAAAATGAATGCAAGCCAGTGTTCTAGTTTATATAAAACTAAGGCCAAACTTCTCATGATTTAGACTTCCTAAATTTCCTATATTGGTCTTATGGATCAAATAAGTTTTCATTGTTTCCACAAAATGTTAAAGATTACAAAATATAAAATGATGTTTCACTAAATGAAAATTTAATGACAGATGTCTTTTAAAAGAGTTTGAGCTTATAAATGTCTTATGATTCTACAGATCATAAGGGCTTAATGTGTTAGTTAAAATTGTAATTCCCAGATCTTTAATTAACACTTGTTAAGGTTTTAAATATTAGGTTGAATTCATTGGTAAATAATCATTGGATACTTGGACAATTTCTAAGTACAAAAATATATAAAACGTTGGTCACTAAACATAGTTTCAATTTACTCTTATTCTTATATATTATAAAACTGTTGAAAGTTAACAGAATGTTTCAGTGCTTTGAATGATGTTATGTGCTTATTTTCCACCTTAAAATTTAGAAATATAATCTAAAAAGTATATTCAGGGCAAATTAGCTAGATGGTTCCTGGCTTCCTCTCTAGTGGTTTTCTCTGGGTCTAGAGAAAACAAAAGTTGGCTAGGTAGATTAAAGGACATAATAAAAGTGATTAAGGCTATACACAGTATAATAATTACATGAAATACAAATATGTGTAGAAGAAAATGTTTTTCTGATAACAGAT
Source organism: Camelus bactrianus (assembly GCF_048773025.1). Lineage (NCBI taxonomy): Eukaryota > Metazoa > Chordata > Mammalia > Artiodactyla > Camelidae > Camelus > Camelus bactrianus. The sequence continues at coordinate 31,944,235 of NC_133575.1, forward strand.
TTGCCTGTTGCTTAAGGAAATTATTACTTTGTTAAAATAGTAGTTGCAATGTAATATGTATTTTATTTAATATGATAACACTAATTTTATCTTAAAGTTAAAATCTTTACTTTTATTGTCTATTTACATCCCTTTATATTTACATCCAAACACATTCATATAAAAGTATATTATGGAATGATGTCAATGAAAATTGTGGCATAGGGAACTCCAGGGCTGCATCCCTCCACAGAAGCAACTAATGAGCTGCCAAAAACTATCATTATCAGCTTTCGCACAACTCAAGAATTTGGTCAAGCACTTATAACAACCAGAGGAAGGCTTGGTGAAGACAAAAGCTGCTGCATTGTGGGAAAAAAGCACAGTGGCATTTTAAATTGCTCACCTACAATCCCCCATACCCCAGACTGACAGCAGCCCACACTCCTGCATAGGTTGCCAGTGCCTAAGGGAGCAATGTGGACCTTGGTCTCAAATAATTATGGTTGTGCGTTTAGACTTGTCTGGCAGCCCCTGTCAAGGATCTGCACAAGGCTCACCTTTGTTTTGCTCAACTCGAGCATTTCCCGGCCTGGGACAGCTTCCCAAACAGCTTTTGCCAAAAGCATTTAAAGGTCCAAGTACTGGCAGTAGCAGCCTTGGACAAGGGATGACAGTCAGGACAATAAATAGTCAGACCATAAAGCCTGGGAAGGAAGACATTGGGAAAGGAGGTACATGGGGGAATAAGGACTTTTAAAAGCTCCACCCGAGAATCAAGAAGGCCACATGCGTGCCAGGGGTGGATGCATGCTCAAAAAAAGTCCTGAGAAGACGCTAAGCTCTCACCTCTGGCTTGCCTTCAGGCTCTGTGCAAGCTGGATGTGAAGGCTACAGTCGAGTTATAAATAGCTCGGCTAAGCACTGAAGGAGTGCCCTGACACTGAGCCAGCCTGCAAAGACTGGGAGAGGATTTTCTTTTTCTTTTTTTCTCTCTCCTCCTCCTTCTCCTCTCCAGATGTTTAAGGAAACTGTCAAAACACTATCTGACCACAAAGCTAACAGAACAGACTTAGGTGGCCACATGTGACAAAGAATAGACTTTACAAAAACAGTTTAGAAAAGTCACCAAGCAAGCAAACAACAATATAGATCAATGGGATAGAGTGGAGAGTTTAGAAATAAACTCGTGTATCTATGGCCAATTGATTTTTGATGAGATTGCCAAGACCATTCAATGGGGAAAAGAATTGTCTCTTCAGTAAATCGTGCTGGAACAACTAGATATCCAGATGCAAAAGAATGAACTTGTTAAGAGGTACAAATTACTATGTATAAAATAAATAACCAACAAAGATACATAGTACAACACATAGCCAATATTTTATAATAACTATAAATGGAATATAACCTTTAAAAATTGCGAATCACTGTTATACACCTGAAGGTTACATAATATTGTACATCAACTATACCTCAATAAAAAAAGAATGAAATTGAATCTTTTGCTCATACCATATACCAAAATGAACTCAAAAATGGATCAAAGTCCTAAATGTAAAAGCTAAAGCTATAAAACTCTTAGAAGAAAACATAGGGGTAAAACTTTATGGTCTTAGATTTGGCAATGGATTCTTAGATATGACATGAAAAGCATAAGCAATAAAAGAAAAAGTAGATAAATTGAACTTCATAAAAAGAAGAAAGTTCTGTGCATCAAAGGAAACTATCAAGATATTGAAAATACAACTTACAGATAGGAGAAACTATTTGTGACTCATAAATCTTTTAAGTGTCTAGTATCCAGAATATATATAGAACTCTTACAATTCAACAAAAGACAAACAACACAATTTTTAAATGTGCAAAGGTTTGAATAGACATTTCTCTAAAGAAGATATACAGATGGCCAATAAGCACAAGAAAAGATGCTCAACATCATTAATCATTGGGAAAGTGCAAGTCAAATGATTTGAAAGTGTACAATTCACAGTGAGATACCATTTCACACTTAGCAAGATGGCTGTTATTAAAAAACAGAAAATAACAAGTGTTGATGAGGACATGGAGAGATCAGAGCCTTTATAAATTGATGGTGGGAATGTAAAATGGTACAGCTGCTGTGGAAAACAGTTCAGTTGGTGGTCAAAAGTTGAATGTATAATTAGTATATAACAGCAATTCCACTTGTACATGGATACTTAAAAGAATTGAAAACAGGTATACAAACAAATACTTGTACACGAATGTTCATAGCAGCTCTGTTCCTAATAGCTGAAAGATGGACACAATCCAAATGCCCATCAATTGATGAACAGATAAACAAAATGTGGTAAATCCATACAATGGAATGTTATTGAGCCATGAAAAGGAAAAAAGAACTGATGTATGTTACAGCATGGATGAACCTCAAAAATATGATCAGTGAAAGAAGCCAGACACAAAAGGTCACATATTGTATGCTTCCATTTATATGAAATACCCAGCATAGGTAAATCCATAGAGACAGAAAGTAGATTAGTGATTGCCAGGGTCTGGGGGGAGGGGAGAGTGAGGAGCGACTGCTTAATAGGTACCAGGTTTCCTTTTGTGGTGATGAAAATGTTTCAGAACTAGATAGAGGTAATGGTTGAACAACATTGTGAATGTACTGCACGCCATTGAATTGTACACTTTAAAGTAGTTCATTTTATGTAATACGAATTTTAGTTTACCCTGTTATGAAAGTATATTATGAGTAATTTTTAAAAAGTCTATAAATGGTAAAAAAAAAATGGGTATATTCAATCTTGATAGATTTATTTTTTTTAAAAAGGCATATAAGTATCTTGCTGCAAATTAGTACATGGACTTTACATAAAAAGAGAAAAATTAGATTTGAGTTTTCTTTCTGTAAAACAGCCAACTAATTCTCTGCCTAGATAACAGAGGTTTCTATTATGACCTATTTAAAAATCATCAGACATATTTTGCTAAGACTAAAAATATTCTTTTTATTCTTTGTACTTCTTGCAAACTCTTGAATAATTTCAACAAAAGTTTCTTATTTTTAAATCCTAAAAATCACTGTTAATTATTACTGTGGTTTAAAAATATGTATATTTTTTATATAAAACTGTATCTTGGGTTTAAAAATTATGACTTACGTTAAGGTCTTCTGTCTCCTGACAGTTCTTGACTTTGTCTTTCCCTTATCAGATCCTACATATGAAGTAATAAAACAGTTAAGAAGTCTTTTATGCCTAAACTATCTTTGGATTTCCTGAAATGGCCTCACAAAAAAGAAGGCTATTAGAAATGGATTTGGTTCTGCATTCTCCATATTTAAGGAACTCAAAACTATTGTGAGAATGCTTTTGTTTCCCAAAGTTATGATTGCTGGGAAGGGGTGGGGGACATGGAGGTGGAGGAGATCAACGAATCAGAAAAGTTCAGTCTTCTTAGGTTACTTATGTGTAAGTTAAATAGAGTAAATACATTCTCAATGATTGTGTACTTTTCAGGTTAAAGCAAATATCCTCATATCCTCTGGTACAAAAATCTATAAAGTGAATTTCTTTCTAGGTTTCACTATCCTTGTCAATCAGGGACAATCCTGGTAAACTAAGATGTGAACCAAAAGGTGCTGGAAGTTTGTCACTGATCCCACTGTTCATAATATGTTCTTACTCTCAGGGTAATTTTGACTATATCCTTATAAATTAATTGTGTTATTTCCCAAGAGAGGATCCCACTCCTTTCCATTCCGCTAGTGCTGATTAACATAATGCATTAGCCAGAAGTGTTCAGTCATATTACCAAGGCAGAGATAAACTGACTAATTTTTAAACCAGCATTAGCGGCAAAACTTTAAAGATACAGCCAAGGATGTTTTTGGTGCATGTCCTACCTGCCGATGCTATAATTTTGTGAAAACTTTGTAGGTGGGGTAGAAACCGGACCCAAAGCCTCCAGCCTCCCTTAAAAACTTCCAAATGTGTTTCGTTTAGTTGCCCTTGGCCATGAGATAGAAATATGTTTGGCCATTATGTATCTATTTTTGAGGACCATCAAAGCTTATCAAAAAGTCACAACTTTAACAATAGCAAAAAAGTTGCTTGGCTTTGTTGTTTTCTACTTGGGAAATCTTGATTTTCTCTGTACTGATGGTGACACTCCCTTCTCTAGAACTGTTGCCAAACATCTTTGTGAGATACTACATCTTACTCAAAACCTCCATTGCCCATATTGCCTCCGGTCTTATATTCAATGGGTATGAGAAGCGTTTTCACTACATCCTCTAAAACAGTGGTTCTCAACCAGGGGCTATTCCTCCAGACCCAATCCAGGGGACATTTGGCAATGTCTGGAGACATTTTTGGTTGTCACAACTGGGGGTAGGGGTGCTACTGCCATTGAAGGGGTAGAAGTCAGGGATGCTGCTACATTCTACAGTGCACAGAACAGCACCCTTCTCCCAACAAAGGATTATGAGCACAAAATGTCAGTAGTGCTAAGTTTGAGAAAACTTGCTCTAAAACAAAGTCTTTACAGTGTAAAATCTAGAGACTTTGTCTTCTGAAAAAAGACATCGAAGAAAGACTTCCCTCCAAATTTGATGAGGACAATACCAGGTAACTAACACAATAATGATACTCCAGGATATTGATTCTTGGACCCATGTCTCTCATTTAAAGAGATATAAGCCACCCTTAAATCACTGAAAGACTGTATCAGCTGGAGACCTCAAACTAAAGATTCTTCTAAGTCCTTCAGAAGCAGATGACAGCATGAAGTAGACAGCTTTTGCCCAAGATCCATAGCACAAGATAGTTTTTTTCCTTCTTTGTCAGTTTAAGGTTTAGGTTATTGGCTTCTTTAAGTATGTATAGAGCCCATTCTTAATATTGCTCTTTGAAGCCTTAATCACTCCTTGGTATAGATCCTACATCTGGCTATGATTTGCTCATAATTTGGCTAAAACATACAATTAAACCAACTGTTGAGTTTGTACTCACTTTCTACCCAATTTCCTTTGGTATGGATTTCTTGTGATAAACCAGTTGGTTTCCTAGGTAATTAAACTCAATACTAAGTGACCTTATAGGTGACAAAGACATTTCTTTTAAAAATTAGGTAACTTAGCTAATACTGCCATATCTGGCTCCGTGGACTCTTCAGATTGGGGATAAGATCTGTTGTCTTAATTTGGACACCTTCTAAGTTACTAGTATTCTTCAAACCTTCTCTTAGTATTTATCTGTGTTACAGTGTTCAAATGCGTGGTCTTCAGAGTCTTAAATGCTATTACCCAGGTACTGTCATGTAAAGTGACTCACCAGTTCACCTGACAGTGAAAGAAATGAGAAGGGTTGACTAATCCAATTGCCCAATCAGCCTTCCAATCAGTGGAACTCAGACCGTGGTGCAGGTCTGGATTTCACAAAAGAATGTCCTATGGATTGAATTTTATAGCCCTTGGACAAAAGAAGGGACTGCGAAAGTAAAATTTAGCTCAGAGTGAGAAAGTAGAAATCTGCCCAGGCATTCATTAGGCTTGAATAATACACAGATAAAGTCACCTGCACAATTAACAGGAAATGATACTTCTCTCAAACACATGCTGCAGGTATAAAATGTCATAATAACCACCTTCTTTGGGTGACTGCTGCTGCTATAGTCACTGAGAAAGTTTGTTCTCTAAAATCATAGGCTATTAGAAACTTTGCTTTTTGAAATTACATCTTCAGGAATAAAACATCGCACTCTTGCCTGGAGGATCTAAGTCACTCTGACCTAGAGAAGCAGCTGAAATTTCTACCCTGTGTGCAAATTTTCAGATAGTGGCTCTGGATTCAATACTCCCCATATATCCTAATCCAGGGGTTCACTTTGCAGCTTAGAGCTTATGTTGAACTCTTGTCACACAGCCTTGCTTTGAGCTTACCAAAACACTGCTTCATTTAAACTTCACCAGAACTCCACCCTTTCCCCAAATTCCATAATGAATCTACCTTTTCCTTCATTTGATGAGATGCCCCATAGTTCCTCTTGTGTCATCTCCCTCATCACAGTGGGTCAATGAATCTGATTTTGCTACACTAAAAATTTGTCCTTGGTAGTCTGGGTGGGCTAACCCAGAGTAAATCTCCTACTTCCAAAGAGCCATAAAAGTAGACAAGAAGAGTTGATAAATCAGAAGAAAGCATTTTATTACAGAATAGAACACAGTAGGTGCATCAGCATGGTGGTACCTGTTCCTATGCCCCAAGTCTCATGAGGCGATGAGCCAGGCTACACACATAGTGGATTGTGTTGCTATCCAGGGCCAAAGGCTCAGTACATTTTCTAGCAAGCATCAAACAAGCTAGACCCCTTTTCCCGGGAGTCCCCTTTTCCCAGAATAGTCATATTTTGGTCATCTTGACCAATTTAATTGCATACATGACTCGAAAGAATACTCAGTAGAAACTATGCAGTATCAGGGGATGGTTAGGACGTCGTGTGGTACACTTAGCAAGGCCATGCAAGGATGCTTGAGACCCATGATAGACTACCTCTTCCACAAACCAATGGAAAGATTTGTATAGAATTCATTTTTACTTCAGAAAAAATTTAGCCCATTACTTGTAGAGATTCTCGAACATGATAGAATGAACCAAAAAGGAAGGAAACTCCCACTTCTAAGCTAAAAGCAAAGTGGAGAGAGAAAACAATGCTCCTCAAGGACGTGTGAATCATAACTTCGGTTTGTATTTGATTGATGAAGGCTGCCAAAATTACTTCCTCTGAATGTAATCAAGACTGTTGAATTAGGTTCTATGGAGAGAGAGGTTGCAGTATAGCAACATGTTCACTAAACCAAGGGGCAGATTGCCAAATATTATGAGGATGTCAATTCTTCAGTAATTTCATGTATATATGTTTTCTTAATTTTTCAGAGTTTTATATTTTTGCCAGCCCAAACAACCGGAAATGTATTTGTTGTATTGGACCCTAGGCTATACTGAATCCAAACTATTTGACTCGGAGGGCCACTGAGATACAAAACTACACATGGATGAATCTATACCTTGAAATCTGATGTTGGGGTGAACACTTATCATCCCCTGGAATCATTATATAACAGTTTTTCACTACAGAAAAGTTCGACTATGTTGCCTTATATTTGGAAGCAAAATAACAGTTCTGTCATGCTGAATTTCCAGTATCAGTCAGTTACTTCCTCTTTATGGACGTAGCATTCAATTATTCTGATGTTGTAGATCATTATTTAATGTCAAAGCATTTCTCTTTGACGACAGAACACTTTTCCAGAGAGAACAAAAAATAAATAGGTTTAGGAGACCATGCAGAAAGCTGCATTCATGAATAGTGGCACTGAACACTAAGCCCATCTGTCTCGGGTATGTGGTTGTCCCAGCTCATTTACAGACTCTCCCAGCTCTAGACTGGCCTCGGCCAAACACTAGATTAGGTTTCAAAATCATTAGGACTGTGGGCACTGGATCTGAGAAAAATAGGATAAATGAAACGCTGCCTGAGTAAAAACTAGTTGTACTTAATTTTTAAAAAATTCTCAAAACTATCTCCTGTTGTATCAGCTAGAAATGATTTTGATTGCAAGAACAGACAATATGGCTAACAGTGGACAGGAGTTCATTTCTCTCACATAATGGGGGTGACTGGAGATTTGTGGTGGCTGGGGAATTGGTTCAATGTCTCAACTGTATCAGGATCCTGTGCTCTGTAACTTTATGGTTCCTTGATGGTTGCTGCACCTCCAGACATGGCATGAAGTAAAGAAAAAGAAATGGTCCCAGGATATTTGTCTTGTTCATTATATAAAGCAAAACTCTCCCAGAAGCCCTCTGACAGATTTCTGCGTATAGTCCCTTAGTCAGAAACTGAAAATCATGGCCACTGCTGGCTATGAGGGAGACTGGGAAGCCAAGGCTTTCTGTAGCCTCTAGAATGGAGACCTGGCCAGAGCAAGAGCAGATGGGAACAGACATGGGGTCAGCGTGTCAACACGTGTGAAACACATGTAACTTCTATGCTGTTCAGTTCTAGTGAATGGGACACAAGGTAGCAGAATGAAGGAAGAAATCAAAGCAGTTCTTTCTGTCAGGAGTCCATGATCTCGTTTCATTTATTTCGCCAAAATACAAATCAAAGCCACTGTTCAAGCTTTATTTACTAAGATTTTCTTTAGTATACTGTATGATCTGACCCAATTTAACTTCCTGCCCACATGCATTTGCTCATGCTGTTAGCTCAGCCTGAATGGATCTCTTCCCATTTCTACGTAGTAAATGTTTCATTTCTTCTTCCCAACCTGGCTCAAATACTATCTCTCCCATGAAGTGTTCCTTAATCTCCCCAACTGGAAATTATCTGTGAGCTCCCAAAATACATGAGTATCGTCGAAAATAACAAGAGCTGAAAAAGAACCTGAAAAAAGACTATATACATATATAACTGAATCACTGTGCTGTACATCAGAAACCAACACAACATTGGAAATCAGCTACACAATAAAAATAAAAATAGCAAGAGCTTAAATGCTTAAGATAAGACTTTTCAATCTTCACAACCACCCAATGAAGTAGGTACTATTGTTATTCCCATTCTACGGTGTTGAAACCGAAGTTTAGATGAAATAATTTGGTCAACCGCACACAGTTTGTAAGGGCTAGAGTGAAGATTCAAGCCCCACTCAATCCAATGCCCAAATCCATTCTCTTTACACCACGTCATATTACTTTCTCTGTATACCCACTGACTGTAAGAGGGTAAATTAAGGTAGAAATGTCTTATTCATCTCTAACTAGCCTCCCCTCCCAATTCACCCACTGCTTTGGAATTTAGAGGTGCTCAAAATGTTATTAAATAGGTAAAGCCTCTGGGAATATGGCAGCAAAATAGGAATGTAAGAAGGAGATTAGAAATCAGCCTGTCTGGGTTCAAATCATGACTTACTTGAGCAAGTTATTTATCTACCCTATACCACAATTTCCTTACCAGTATAATAGGAATAATGACTCTTCCTCTGTCTTACTGAGATATTTTATTAGGCTTAAGTGAAATATTACATATAAAGTACTTAAAAGAGTGTTTGCCACAAAGTAACTGCTAGATAACTGTTAACTATTATTTCTTTTTCCAATAGCCTTTTTTCAAACTGAGATTAAAGACGCTAAGAATAGAGGAACCTATTTTCAGATGGGCCTCCCTAACATTATGAAACAACAAACAGAATGACTCAGGAAATTTTTTGCTTCATATAGTTGTTCCCATTACATGATTTAAATTTATTTTTCATAAACATGTAGCAACAATAAATATCTACATCTTTTTCTCTAATTCCACACCCTACCCCAACAAAACAGGAACCTTAACAGGCATTCGGTTTTCTTTTCTACCTTCTTCTACCTTTTCATATTGAGATCACCTGGGAATTGGGTTAGACTGTTCATTTTTTTCTCTTATGCAGCAATATTTACTTAGGTTTGTTTCCTTTTTTCTTCCTTCTTGGCTCATTTTCATTTTACCATATTCAAATATTTGCCAATTCAAAGAATTCTTTCAAAAACAGTTTACCTATCCATAGACACTGAGAAACCATGAAGTTGTCAGGGTCTGGGAAAAACAGTTCAGAGGTGCTAAACAAGCATGTTTCATTTAGCTCTTGAAGCTGAATGCTAGGGAGGCTGTGTAGAAAATTCTGCGATCAAAATGATTGTCCCTCAAAACTTTTAGGATATTGCCTTAGAGCATCCATTGTTACCAATTCTGTTCTCATCATTTGATGGGTAACCAGTTTATTTTTCCTCTAAGTGTTTTTAGGATTTTCTTTCATTATAAGATCTAAATTTTCACCATAATGTATCTAGGTAGACGATTTTGTTAAAAAAAAAAATCTATCTGTGCCCTTGGTGGGACCTTGCATCCTGAAGACTAATATCTTTCCTGAGCGCTTATATTTCATTTATTATTCCTTCATTCCCTCCCTGTTACTATCTCTGTTTTATCCAGGAAGAATCACTATCATGTGCACGTTTAAACTTGTGGATCTATCTTCCATGTCTCTAGATGTGTCTCTTATACTTCTCATTTCTTTGCCTTGGTGTACTGTGTTCTGGAAGAATCTCTGGGCTCAACTTCATCTGTATTTAAGGCTGAAATTAAGCCAGTATACCCTATTAGGGCACTCTGTTCTGAGTGTTACTAGTCAAGTGTATATTCTGACTGTTTGATCCCTGTGCCATTCTAGTCAGCAAATATTTTTAATATCACTCCTGGATGTGTTTGTTATTCTTTTTAGCCCATCTCTTGAGTTTTTCATTTCAGTGATCATGTATTTCATTTCTAAAAACCCTAGTTATCTTTTTTCCCTCATGCACTTTCCCCTAGAATATCTCTGGATGTACTATACTTAATTTTAAAGTCTTCTTTGGTTTGTCATTTGGGAAGTGGCTAACTTATTTTCATGGTTTTGCTTGGTCCTGTGCTAATATTTCTTTGAGGTACTTTATTATTCTGTCCACGGATTTTTGTTTCATGTAATTAATTTGGCATTGCTAGCAATGGAGGGGTTCTAAAGAGGTTTCAGTTCTCTGAATTAATCTGTAATATCATTCTTTCAGTATTAAGGTGTATAAGTATTTTTTGCATGGACATTCTTATGGCTATATAATTACCTGCCACATAGGAGTGGGGCCTCCTTTATGAGCAGGTGATGCTATATGGAAAGCCTTGAAGGAAGCCTTGAGTCTCCCTGAAAAATCAAAATCCCACGGATATGCCTCTTCTGGGTCTGAAGTCCAAATTTATACTCCCACAAGGTTTGCTAATCCCAACCTATAAAATCAATGTAAAAAAATTGGTCCCAGTCCAGTCATACTTCCTTAAGAACCTGATGTGCTAATTATTAGTTTGCTGCCTCTCAGTTCTAAATCTACCTTTCTTGGCCCTGGTCTGTGATGCTGAACCTTATAAGCACGTCTCCTTTGCTGGAGAGTGTAATGTTAAGCTTTGTCAAGTGAGGGTGCTGGAGGAACAGTGCAAAGCACAGCAGAGACCAGAGCTACTCTTTCCCATCTGGTGGGTTTTTTTTTTTTCCCCCTTCTTGAATCTATGGTGCAACTGTCCGTGGTGTGCAGGAGACCGAGTGGTGCTCACCATTCAGCGATTTTCACCGGAATCCCAGCAGGTGGCATCCTTGCCAACAGCGTACAGGAGACCCAGTGACACACACCCTCAGTGAGTTTCCCTGGCACCCAAACAGGCAGCTGCCCACTCTCCAGCCCTAGCTCACTATCCTCAGCTCACCAGTACCTTGGTCAGCAGCTACTTGATCAGCAGTCGTGGCCTTCCAGTTGTGGACCAGCTCTAATCTGTTGCACCTCAGAGGATTTTCCCACCATCCAGTGGGCTGCAACCTAGTCTCTCTGAGAAAGTCTGAGTCTCAGCCTAGGGATGGGCGAAAGGGCAGTGCTCTTTTAAGTTTTTCTATCCTTGGATCCTTTCCCTCAACTCTAGAGATAGTAACTGCTCCCTGCAATGCTATTCCTGTGTTCTTCAAAGCTCTCTCTTATCCATTTACTAATCACCTTTAACTTTAGTAATTCTTTGTATTAATTATATTCAAATTACTAGTGTGCCTTCTGTCTCCTCTCCTAATTGACACACCTGGCAAAAGTAAGTACCAAGAGCCCCAGTCATATTGGATACACATAGAAAAAAAAAAAAAAGAAACCCCACTGCTGTTGAACTTATAATAAAAAATTATAAAACCTCATAAGGAAACAACCTACCATAAGCAGAAATCAGCAGACATAATAAATGGAGGATTAGAGCCCCTCAAAATAGACATAATAAGATAAAATTTGAAAGAGAATATAAGATCAGTATATTTTAGATCCTTAGAAACCTAAAAGAAGGATCAAAACACTAAGAAAAGAACAAGACTCTATGAAAAAAGAACAGATAGATTAGGAAAAATAACCATAGAAAGATAAAGACAAAAAAATACAGGTACTGAAAAACAGTTTCAGGGATGAATTAAAAAGCAAATTAGACATAGATAAAAAGAGAATAAATGAACTATGGAACAGATTCAAGGAAATGTTCCAGAATTTTGTGACCCAGTGACACAAAGATTGAAAATATTTAAAGAAGTTTAAGAGACCTGGAAGATAAAATGTGTAAGACCCAGAGAAGTGTTCATAGTATGCTACCTTTTGAGTAAAAAAGAGGAAAATAAGACTGTGTATTTATATCTTATTATATTTCCATAAAAAACTCAAACGGTACATCAAAAATGATAAAAAGTAGTATATCTGTGTGAATGTGCTTGTGGTGAGGGAAATAGGAGATGTGGGCAAGGGTAGGACTGAGATTTTTTATTACTATATACATTTTATTTACTTTTTTATCCTCAAGCTAACACCTCACTTTATTCTTTTCTAGTTTTATTGTGATATAATTGACATCTAGCATTCTGCAAGCTTACAGTGTACAGCATAATGATTTGACTTATATATATTGTGAAATAATTATCACAAGAAGTTTAGTGGACATCCATCATCTCATATAGATCCCCCAAAAAAAAGAAAAAATGGGGTTTTTTTCCCTTATGATGAGAACTCTTAGGACCTACTCACTTAATAATTTTGAAATTACTATACAGCAGTATTAAATATAGTCATCACGCTGTACATTACATCCATAGTACTGAAGTATACATTTTATATTGGTTTAATTTAAAAACCATGTGTGTTACTTTAGGTCTTCTGAGAAGTAGGAGTCAAGATGGAATTGGATATACAAGAGACTGATTGGAGGAAATGCCTGTGCATGTGAAAGGGGAGGGAGCCCCAGAAGGTGGGAAGAGTTTTCAGACCACAATGCAGGTCTGAGCCCCGGCCAAAAGGGACGGTTGCGTAGGCAGATCTTAAGACTGCAGTGCAGTTCTAAGAAGGGTTCAGCCAGGCTGGTGAGGAGTCCTCAAGCTAAAGTAGCCCATCAGAGGAGTCACATGTCTTGCAGCAATGGGTCTGCCTTAGTATCTTTGCTGTGCTTAGTCACTGACTGAGAGCAGCCTGGGTGAAGTGTGGCCTTGGTGGCCTCCATGCTGATGCGGGGGCGGATTCAGAGTGCAGCAGCTGAGGCCATCTGTCAATTACACTCCCATAGCAAGTGATCTGAGTGGCATATTTTCAAAGCTGCCAACCCATGTGATTAAATTTTGTATTCACAGAAGGACAAAATAAAGACATTTTCAGACAAAGATGGAAGGAGCTTATCACTCACAGACTGTCACCCTAAGAACCTCTGAAGGATTCATTTTGGAAAGAAATATTTTGAATCTTGAAGGACAGTGTAGGATGCATCTTTATTCAGGATTATAAACAAATCTTCTCTGAGGAAGGGAAGGAAAGGCCCCTAAATACATCACCTTGGAATGTAAGCAAATGTCACTTAGGGAGACATATCTCTAAATCTCTAGCTTCCAAGGCCTTTGCTGTTCAAACATGTTCTTTGCTCAGAAGACCTAACTGCAGAACTGTGAAATATCCAGTGGAGAATTGTCTCTTGACACCCAATTTGTCGATTTCTGCAAAAAAAAAAAAAAGTGTGCTAGAATTTTGGTAGGGATTGTGTTAATCTACAGATCAATTTGGGGAGAATTTCCATATTAATAATAGAGTCCTCCAATCCAACAGATGTTTCTCCATTTATTTAGATCTTCTTCAATTTCCTTCATCAGTGTTTAAAATTTTCAGTGTACATGTACTTATTTTGTTAAATTTATCCCAAAGTATTTTTAGTATTTTTAATTCTATTGTGAATGAAATTGCTTTCTTCTTCCTTTTTTTTTTGAAATATAGTTGATGTGCAATATTATGTTAGTTTTAGGTGAATGGAAGTTTTCTTAATTTCACTTTGGATTGTTTATTTCTTGTAAATAGTAATACAATTGATTTTCATATACTGATTTTGTCTTGTGATTTTGCTGAACTTATTTATTACTTATAATAGTTTTTTTGTATGTGAATTCCTTAGGATTTTATACATATAGGATCATGTCATCCACAAATAAAGACAGTTTTACTTATTCCTTTGTAATCTGGATACCTTTTATTTTTCTTGCCTGATTGCACTGGCCAGAACTCCAGTAGAGCATGGAAGTGGCAACAGTGAAGTGGCAAGAGTAGATATCCTTGCTTTTTTCTAAATCTTAAGAGGAAACATCCAGTCTTTTATTATTAAGTATGACGTTAACTGCAGGTTTTTTGTACACGTCCTTATCAGATTGAGGAATTTCCCTTTATTCGAGGTTTGTTGAGTTTGTATTATGAACGTCAAATGCCTTTTTTCCTGTATCTATTGAGATGATCAGGTGGTTTCTGTCCTTTATTCTGTTGTTTACTTTAAGGTGAATTTAATTTTCCTGAACTTTTAGAGAGGAGATATGGATTTATAACTTTATGTCTAGAGCTCTCTCCTGCTGTTTTTGTGAAGTGTCCAAAACCACAGTGGCTTAATTTCTACGATCTCCAGTCTCCATTTCTCTCCTTTACTTTTTCTGGACTGGTTCTTTCCTTTGTCTCTATTGTCACTATCCTGTTCAATTTAGATTCAGTAGTAGATCTCCTCAGTGTGGATCTTTATCCTCAAAGAATGCTTTGGCTGGTTAGTTCCAAGAGCTCATAAGTTTCAGTCGGGCTGTTTTAGCCCTCTTAGACCTTACTGTAGATCCACGGTACTCACTTGCCTTTGGAATGTTACACCCTTCACAGTTTAACTCCTGCCCTTATGTTGGCTCTGCGAGCTTTCAGTGAGTACCTGTTGGTTATATCGTTGTTCTCAGGTCAGTGAGAGGCCCTATTGTTTCCCTGTGCTTCCTTCTGTACATAAGCTGATACTGTAGGTATTGTAGCTGTCACTAGTTTGGCCCTACTTCCCCATATTTTTTTTCAGGGTGGGGGAGAATTTATCATCTAGTTTTGTTGCACAAATAGCTCCTGTTTAAAAAGAAAGCTAGCAGCTGAATAACTGAAAAGTAAAAATGGGAAACCAAAGAACAAAAGTGAAGTATGTCAACTCCTGGGACCAGGTCTGTGACAGGTATGTGTGTGTGTGTGTGTGTGTGTGTGTGTGTGTGTGTTATATAATCCCTTTTATTGGACCACATCTTCTGTGCATCAGGTGGCAGAAATAATTGGGAATGGACAGGGAATAAACAACAGAAAAAAGTGACACTCTTCACCTCTGCTACTTCAACTTGCTAATTTCTTTTTTAACAATTAAGTGAAAATTAAGTTACAGTAGGGAGTGTGGAATTATATTTTATACAAATAGTTCTGAGTGGAGAAGAAAGGCAATTAATGAACTGGTACTTTTGTGTTGCAATAGATGTAATTCGAATCCTTCAAATAAGGATGTTTGAGGTTTTTATCGTGGTGGGATAATGAGAACTGTTATTATAGTATATTCTCTGTTCAAGGAAGGAGACCTTCAGACTGAATTTTACTCTCAACTGCTATCAGAAGACAAGTAAAATAAGCAAAGATTCATGACCTAACTGCAAGTGATTACTCAACAAAGTCCAACAAATTTGAAGTCAGTGAGAGTAATCTCAAGGCTCTAGGTAGATAACTTTTAAACCAAATAACCAAATAACCATGCCTTTATACCATAAGATGATTTATACATATATAGATATAAATGTCTAGATTCAAGTTTAAAAATAAACATTTTAAAATCTGGCATGCTATGTGATTAGAATTCTCAGTGACTAAAACAGGGACTTTCCATTTTTAAAAAGGAAAGTGTTTCAATGGGATATTTCAAACCCACCTCCACACACGCTATTCTTATCCCAAGAATTTTATTTCAGTCATTGTGCAACATTTTGAATTTCTCCACAAATAACTTTGTACTTTTGTCTTTTATTCCCCAAATGCTTAAAATCATGCATTTTAAACCTTAAAAATTCCCTAGTTTACTCAGTAATTTATGATGGCAGAGTTTGGAAATGTCACTCTGATTCATTAGCTGAGAATAAATTTTCAAAAAATTATTTTTAAGAATTACAAAAACCAAAAAGGTAAAGATTAACAAGAAGCATTTATCTTGAATATTGAGCCTTCATAAAAAAAAGGAGGGGATATACTTCTCTGGTAATATTTTATTGAGAAGCCATAGAAGGAAACACACATACTTGCAAATATTTTTCAGGTACACACATTCAAAAGCAAACCTTAATTTCAGAATCAATCTAGTTTCCAACATTTTCCCAACTGCCTAGTCTATTCCAATTTGCTGCCATAATAATTGGTTATGCTTGAAAATTATAGGAAGAATAATTAAAGGTTTTACTCAGGAAAATCAAAAATACACTGCAGAGTGATGCTGTCCAAGTAATTTGAAAATTCAACTTAAAATTAATGGGCAAAGTGCCTCATTAAACATCATCAAGTAATTCTGATTTTTGAGGAACATAGATGCTAGTTCCAGAAGCCTCCCCTGCTTTCTCCTTCATCTTACCAACATAATTGACATGTGTTGTCAATGGAGAAAGATTTACAGTAAGCGGAGCCGGATGAATAAAACTGGATGTCTAATAATATCTGTATCTAAGAAATAATTTATTTCACTTAAGCCTGTTCAAAATTGAGCTAACACTGAAAAAGAGATTAAGGTAAAAGATGAAAGATCTCCCCAATTTTTTAGGGCAGGTAGCCGGAGAAGAAGATGAATGACAAAAGAAAGAAAAGCAATCACAAAGAAATTGCTGAGAGAAGAAAGAACACATACGTAAGAATAAAACAACAAAATCCTGGCTCTCTAAGAGCTACCGTCTGAAGAAGAAGGGGGAGCCCACATTCACAACTCTTATAAATACATTTGCATGGGACCTGACAATGTTGTCTTTCATTATTCAGAGTTATAACTATTGATAGAGTCAAAGTATTGTGACTGAAGGATATGGAAGGAATAGCTTGTAGAAAATATTTGCCCAGTGACCAGCATTATAGTTCTTAAAGCATAAATGTCAGCCAACAGTTCCCTGTTGAAACACATTTAATTAGAGTAGGCAACATATTTCATTGAAAACATTTTTTGAGCCCCTATAATGTGCCGGGGATGATTCTATACACTGAGACTAATGAGAAAACGAAACATAAAAATTCGTGCCTTCAGAAGATTATATTCTGGTGGGGAAAATAGATAAAAACAGGAAATAAGTAAAGTTATAGATATACATATAAAATATAGATTCAAAAAGAGCTAAGTGCTAAAGAGAAAAAAAAAAAAATGAAGCCAGGAAGGGGGATAAGATGTCTTGGGTGGTGGGGGTAATGGTGGTGGTGTGGAGATGAATAAGAAGCTGACATTAAATAATATCTAAAGGAAGTGAAGGTATCTGGGAAAAGAGAATTCCAGGCAGTGGGAAAAAGCAAATGCCAAGACATTGAGACAGGAGCTTGTCTGATGTGTTGGATGAATTACAAGACCAGTGTGGCCAGAGCAAAGTGAGGGAAGGGAAGAGAAATAAGAGATAAGGTCACCTCCGAGAGTTGCAACTTTTTTCCTTGTGATGAGAATTTTTAAGCCCTGCTATCTCAGCAACTTTCAAACATACAATACAGCAGTCTGAACCATAGTCACCATGTTGTACATTACATCTCTAGAGCTTCCTTATCTTATAACTGGAAGTCTGTACCCTTTTACCACCTTCATCCAACGCATCCACCCCTCATCCCCTGCCTCTAGCAACCACATATCTGATCTCTGTTTCTGTGAGTTTGGTTTTTTAAATTCCACATACGAGTGAGATCATACAGTATATGATATATAGTATACACAGAACTGATTCCTGAGGTCTGACCAAGTGAATCAATGATGGATATTAGCAAAATCCATTGTGGTCATCATTTTGTGATATATACCTTAAATTTACACAATGTGAATTATATCTCAATAAAACTGGAAAAAAAATAATGGCAACACCAAGTGTGGGTGAGGATATGGAGAAACTGGATCTCTCCTACATTGCTGGTAGAATGTAAAATGGTACAGCTCTTCTGGAAAACAGTTTTGTAGTTCCTTTAAAAATGAAACATACACTTCCAACATGGCCCAGCAATCACACTTCTGGGTATTTATCCCAGAGAAACAAAAACTTATGCCCACACAAAAACCTGTATATGACTGTTCACAGCAGTTTTATTTGTAACAGCTCAAAATTGGATACAGCCCAGATGTCTTTCACAGGTGATGTTTAGTAACTTTGGTACACCCTGTGCCATGGTATACTGCTCAGCAATAAAAAGAAGTGACTATTCATTACTAGATATAAAATAGATAAAAAAAAATAAGGACCTAGTATAGCACAGGGAACTATATTCAATTTCTTGTAATATCATATAATGGAAAAGAATCTGTAAAGAAAAAAATATATATGTATGTATATGTATAACTGAATCACTTTGCTGTACAACTGAAACTAACATTGTAAGTCAACTCTACTTCCATAATAGCTTGGATGAATCCTAAGGGCATTATACTGAGTGAACAAAAGCCAATTTCAAAAGCTCACATACTTTGTGATTCTATTCAAATAATATTGTCTAGTGACAAAATTATAGAGCTAGAGAACAAATTAGTGGTTGCTGAGGTTGGAGTTGGTGGGGGGCGAGGGGAAGAGGTGGGTGTGACTATAAAGGGGTAGCAAAAGGGAGTTCTTTCCAGTGATGGAAATGTTCTGTATCTTGATTGCAGTGGTGGTTACACAAATCTGCACACGGAATAAAGGCACACAGAACTACACACACATTGTACAGATGTCAGTTTACTGGTTTTGATATGGTTCCCCATTTAGAGAAGATATTAACTATTGGGGGGAAAATGAGTGAAAAGTACCTGGGATCTCTCTGTACTATCACTGCAATTTCCTGTGAATCTGTAATTATTTCAAAATATAAACTTGAAAAATGTAATTTAAACCCTAGCAAAAATAAGACTTTATTGAAAGACACTGAAGACTCAAAGAGAGAGAAAGAGGTCGGAGAGGTAATTGAGGGCAGTACATGACCCACCCTTCGTGAGGTGTTGGAACTTGACTCTGAGTGAGCTGAAAAGCTGGAAGTTTCAGAGGTGTGGTATCATCAAATTTATGCTTTATCAGGATCACTCTGACTGCTCTGCTGAGAACGGAATGACTCAAGAGAGGGCTTCCTTTTAAGAACAGAGAAATAACAACTTCTTTGCAGGCACACTGATGGAACAGTCCAGTAGAGAGGGGGGAAATTGATGATGCAAGAAAAAGAGAGGGGAGAATTAGAACTTATCAGCAACTTAGCAAAGGTAGCTAACCAGTCACCTTAAGCAATCCAAATGTATCAAACATATTATATAATTTACCTACTTATTATACTTATTGTCTGTGGTCTGTCACCCCCCAACTAGAATGCAAACTCTTCCAGGGGCAGGGACTTTTGTTTGCTTATGTATGCCAAGCAAGTAATAGGTGCTCAATAAATTTTTGATGCATGAACATATTCTTACAGGTGTAAAGAGAAAAAAGGGTCTGCCACATAAGCATAAATACTTGGTTTGGAGTATGGGCAGCACTTGGGGAAGATGGAGAGAAATGGTGCCTAAAGACACACAGAGATGAGGGAGGGTGTAGCTCAAGTGGTAGAGTGCAAGCTTAGCATACACAAGGTCCTGGGTTCAATCCCCAGTACCTCCTCTAAAAATCAATAAATCAGCAAACCTAGTTACCTCACCCCACCAAAAAATTAGCAACAACAAAAAAGAAACACAGAGAGAAATACCTAGCCAGCCATGGATGTGACTCCATCCTGCAGGGACACAGAAATAACACTGTGCTTTTATGCTTCATGCTTTGTGCTTAGTTTTAAAATCCTTTTGTATCCAGAGTAAAATGTAGGGAAATATTTTCACTCTCTATCACATGATCACCAGAAGCACGCATTTGATAAATATAGTTTGAATGACTACACTCTTTTTCAAAGGGCTCACGAGGCCAGTGATTCTGGTATGAGGCCATATAAATTTCCTAAAGCATTCCCAGCCCTGAAGTACACACATCCACCACTGTGAGAATCACTGCTGAAGATTAAATATTTTTATTTTCTTAAAGACTATTTTTAGGGAAGCATTAAAAATTGATTCATTTGGCCAGACCACAGAAATCAGTGCTCGCTATTTTTTTAAATACAATATGCTGAGTATTCTCTCTGACAGTAACCAAGGCCTGTGGAAAAAAGGGTTTCTGCTGTGGTACAGTGACCCTCTTGTCCAGAGTATTCAAATAAGTGTTAGATTCTCTTCTCTAGTTTGGAAAAGTTAAGAAAGGGCATATTCTCTGGAACACAAGTTATAATTTCTGACACTTACAAGGGCACCTTATTCATAAACAATTCAGCGTGAATTGCTATTTGAAGACTGAAACTCACATACTGCTTTGAGCTTAAGTGTTCTTTGCTTAGCTAATAGACTGGACATTATTGTAAGTGATAAATCCATTTATCTCCCTGTAATAGAGAATAAACAACACGTGCCTTTCCTGTCCTCAAAGAAACAGTTGTCATCCTCATAACCTAGTAAGTTACAACTGAATTCATTATCTCATTCACACAAGGATGCCATTTAATTTGAAGGAATGACTACAGTAAACAATTTTATAAGTAGAATAGACAGAAACCATATCTTTAAAAAGATTTCTTGATCTCCATATTTTAAGGCAAAGTCAATCTTCGATCTCATGTGGCCGAGATGAACTGAACTGATCTGATAGGTTACTGTTTTTTCCTTAATTAACATACAATATTATTGACATTTTTGTGTGCATACACTTGTATGAATTTTAACACATCTATATTGCTGTGTAACCACCACCATGGTTAGGATACAGAACAATTACATTATATACACTCCACCCCAGATTCCCTTGGGCTATCTCGTTGCAGCAGGGTTGGCAAACTACAACCAAGTCAAAGCTGGCTTGTGGCCTGTTTCTTAGGGACAGAAGCTAAGAATGGTTTTTACATTTTGTTTAGTTTTTTTTTTTATTGAAGTATAGTCAGTTTACAATGTTGTTTCAGTTTCTGGTGTATAGCATAATGTTTCAGTCATACATGCACATACATATATCCCTTTTCATATTCTTTTTCATTATAGGTTACTACAAGATATTGAATATAGTTCCCTGGGCTATACAGTAGAAACTTGTTTATCTATCTCATCTATAGTAGTTAGTATCTGCAAATCTCAAACTCCCAATTTATCCCTTCCCACCCCCTTTCCCCTCGGTAACCATAAGTTTGTTTACTATGTCTGCGAGTCTGTTTCTGTTTTGTAGATAAGTTCTTTTGCATCTTATTTTATTTTTTTTAGATTCTACCTATGAGTGATATCATATGGTATTCTTCTTTCTCTTTCTGGCTTACTTCACTTACATTTTTAGAGCACTGCAAAAAGAACAAAAGTAACACACAAAAATAAAGAATATGCAACAGAGACCACATGTGGCCCAGAGAGCCTAAAATGTTTACTATCTGTCCCTCTGCATTTTTACAGTCATGCCCTTGCCCCGCCCATAACCCCTGGAAACCACTAATCTTTGTCACTATAGTTTGTCTTTGAAAAATGTCATACAAATGGGATAATACAGTGTGTAGCCTTTTGAGAATTTGGAGCACAACACCTTTGAGATTCAACCATGTTGTTGCATTTGTCAGTAGTTCTTTCCTTTTTATTGCTGAGTAGTATTCTATTGTATGGCTATACTACCATTTGTTTATTCTTTCACCTGTTGAGGGGCATTTGGGTTGTTTCCTGTTTTTGGCATTTATGAACAGAGCTGTTATGAACATTTATATTTAGATTTTTGGGTGAATATGTTTTCACTTCTCTAGGGAAATACCTAGGCGTGTGATTGCTGGGTCATATGGTAAGTGTGTGTTTAAATTTATAAAAAAAACAAACTGCCAAACTGTTTTTCAGAGTGGCTGTACCAGTTTGCATTCCAAATAGTAATGTATGAGAGTTCCAGCTGGCTGTGCATCCTTGTCAGCAGTTGGCATTGTCAATATTTTTTATTGTAGCCATTCTAATAAGTAGATAGTGCTATTTCCATGTGGTTTTAATTTGCATTTCCCTAATGACTAATGATGTTGAACATCTTGTTATGTGCTTATTTGCCATCCCTGTATCCTCTTTGGTGAAGTGTTGGTTCAAGTTTTTTGGCATTAAAAAAAAAAAAACTTTTTTATTATAAAATGACTAAATTCACAGGATATTGCAAAGATAGTAGAGTGAGGTCCCATGTACACTTCACCGAGTTTGCCCCAATGTTTGTATCTTAGTACCAAAACCAGCAATTGACATTGGAATGATGTGTGTGTATAGTTCTACTCCATGTTGTCATTTGTGGAGATTCGTATAAACACCACTGCAAGCAAGAGGCAGAGCTGCTCCATCACCACAAATATCTCCCTTGTGCTTTATAGTCAGCCACGCACCCCCTCTCAAACATCCCTAACTCCTGGAAACTAGTCATTTGTTTTCCATCTCTACACTTTTGTCACATTGAGAATGCTATATAAATTGAATCATATAATATGTGACAGGTTGAGGTTCACTTTTGTCACTCAGCATGATACTCTCAAGATCCATCCAAGTTGTTGCACGTATCAAGAGGTCATTGCTTTTTATTGCAGAGAAATTATTCCATGGTATAGATGTACCACTGTTTGTTCACTATTCAACCACTGAGGAACATTTTGGTTGTTTCAATTTTTTGGCTATTGCAAATAATGTTGCTCTGATCATTTATGTACGAGTTTGTGTGGGCATAAATTTTCATACGTCTGGGATAAATGCCCAGGAGTGTGATTGCTGGATTGTATTTTAAGATTTTGCTCGTTTTAAAAATTGGGCTGTTTGTTTTCTTATCGTGTAGTTTTGAGAGTTTTATACCTACTGGATACAAGTCCTTTTTTTCAATGGATCATCTTTTTGGTGTCATGTTTAAAGAATCGTTGTCTAGCCATTGATAATGATAATTTCTCCAACTTTTCATTCTAAAAGGTTTACAGTTTTATGTTTTACATTTAGATATGGGATCCATTTTGAATTAATTTTGGGATAAGGTGTGAGACTTAGATCCAGGTTCACTTTTTTTTTTTGCATGGGGATGTCCAATTGTTTTAATACAATTTGTTGAATAGTCTGTTCTTCCTCCATTGAATTGCCAAACTGATACACGCTACAATATGAATGAACCTTGAAAACATTCAAGAAAGAAGCCAGTCATAGAAGACCACATACTGTGTTCATTCCATTTATATGAAATGTTGAGAATAGGCAAATCTATAGAGACAGAAAGTAGAGTAGTGGTTGCCTAGGGCCGGTGGGTTTAGGAGGAAATGAGTGACTGCTCATAGTTACAGGGTTTCTTTTTGAGGGGACAACGTTCTAAAATTGATTGTGGTGATAGTTACAGAACTTTGTTAATATTACTAAAAATATTGAATTGTACACTCCAAATGAACAGTATGGTATGTGAATGACATTTCAATAAAGCTGTTATAAAATTTTTTTTGAAGAAGAATATTTGTGAAATCAAGTAATGACAGCATAGCAACAAGCAAAAATTGAGGATAACTGAGTAAGAAGTAAGTAATTTCAGACAATTTTAGAACAGAGCAATAGTAAGAGTTGCTAAGAAAGTTATTTTGAGTTTATGGAGTGTTTGATGAGTTTTGAACATAAATTTCTTTAAAATGACTCAAGCCTGTCATTCATAGAGTGCTGGTAGGAGTGTAAGCTGACATAACCTTTATTGAAAGCAACCTGTCAAGGTGTATCAAGAGGTTTTTAATTTTAAACTCTAACAATCTTTTACCCAGTAATTCCACTTTGAGGAATTTATTATCCTAAGAAAATAACTTAAAATACATTCAAAGATTTATGAAAAAAGGTAATGCTAAAAATTTAGAGGTAATCAAAGAGAACATGGTTAAGTACAACCATGCAATGACTATTGAACAGTCATCAAAACGTCTTTTTTCAACAGCAAGGTCCTACTGTAGAGCACAGGGAACTATATTCAATACCTTGTAGTAGCCTATAATGAAAAAAAATATAAAAAGGAATATATGTGTATAACTGAATCACTATGCTGTACACCAGAAATTAACACAACATTGTAAATCAACTATACTTCAATAAAATTTTTTTAAAAATCCTTCTTCTAACACCTTTATTAAGGTGTAATTTTTTGAGGTGTAACTGATATATGAGAAACTGCATTTATTTAAAGTATACAATTTGATAACTTTTGAGATATATATGTTCATTAAAATATCACCATAAAACCAGGGGAAGGGAGGTGGGAAGGGATAAGTTTGGGAGTTTGAGATTTGCAAATGTTAGCCACTATATATAAAAATAGATTAAAAAAACAAATTTCTTCTGTATAGCACAGGGAACTATATTCAATATCTTGTAGTAACCTTTAATGAAAAAGAATATGAAAATGAATATATGTATATATATGCATGACTGGGACATTGTGCTGTACACCAGAAATTGACACATTGTAACTGACTATACTTCAAATAAAAAAAAAAAGTAAAACAAAAAGGTTATTTATAAAATATTTATCACCGTAATAGGATAATGAACATCATCACTCCCAAAAGTTTCTTCATCCCCCTCCCTCTTGCTCCTCACCAACCACCACCATCTGCTGGGCAATCACTGATCTGTTTTCTGACACTATAGACTTGTTTGCATTTTCTAGAATTATATATAAGTGGAATTATACTGCTGTGTACTTTTGGTCTGAGTTATTTCACTTGGAATGATTATTTTTGGACTCATCTGTATTGTGTGTATCAATAGTTCATTCCTTTTTAATTGTGAGTGTAACCCATTCTATGGGTACACCATTTATTTATTCATTCACCCATTGATGGATATTTGGGTGGTTGTTTCAGTTCTTGGCCAGTAAATGAAGCTGCCATGAAAATGCATGTACAAGTCTTTGTATCGACATATGCTTTCATTTCCCCTGGATAAATACCTAAAAGTGGAAGAGCTGGATCATATGGTAGGTGTACGTACCACTTGTTAAGGAACTTCCAAATTGTTTTCCAAAGCGGCTGTACATTTTATATTCCAATAAGCAGTATACACAAATTACAGTTTTTTCATATCCATATCAACTCTAGGCACAGTCAGTCTTAATTTTAGCCATTTAAAAAGGTGTAAGGTAGTGTTTCATTGTGGCTTTAATTTCCGTTTCTCAAATAACTAATGATTTTAAACATTTTTTCATGTGCTTATTTGCCATCCATATATCTTCTTTGGTGAAGCATCTGTACAAATCTTTTGCTCACTTTTATTTATAGAATTGTTGGTTTTCTTATTATTGAGCTTTGAGACTTCTTTATATATTTTCAATACAAGCCCTTTATGAGATATATGATTTACAAATATTTTCTCCCAATGTGTAGCTCATCTTTTCATTCTCTTAACGGTATCTTTTGAAGAGAAGTTTTACATTTTGATGAAATCCAATTCATCTTTTTTTTTTTTTCATAGATCAAACTTTTGGTGCTGTTTCAAGGAAATTTTTGCATGACTCAAGGCCGCAGTTTTCTCTTATGTTTTCTTCGGGAAGTTAAAAAAAATTTTACATATAGGTCATTCATCTATTTTGAATCCATTTTTGTTGTGAGGTATAGATTCAAATATATTTATTTTTTGCATATGGATAACTAGTTGTTTCAGCACAATTTGTTGAAAAGACTATCCTTTCTCCACTGAATTGTTTTTTGTCAAAAATCAGTTGTCCACATATGTGTAGATTTATTTCTGGACCCTAATCCATTCCTTTAATCTAATCGGCTATCTTGATGTCAGTCCCACAGTGTCTTGATTACTGTAGCTTTATAAGTTTTTGTAATCAATTTGTTTTAATCTTCTCATTTTGTTCCTCTTTTTCAAAGTTATTTTGGCTATTCTAGGTCCTTTGCACTTCTATGTGAAATTTAGGACAATCTTGTCAGTTTCTACCAAAAAGTCTGCTAGAATTTTGATTGGGACTGCATTTAATCTATAGACCAATTTGGGGAGAATTGACATAATCATAATCATAATAAGTGTTACGATGTATGAATACAGTACATCTCTCTATTTAGGTCTTGTTTAATTTCAGCAATGCTTTGTAGTTTTTAGCATACATATTTTTCCACATCTTTTGTTATATTTACTGCTAAGTTTTAACTATTTTTGATGCTATTCTAAATAGTATTTTAAAATTTTAACTTATGATTGTTAATGGTATTTAAAAATATAATTGATTTTTGCATATTGATCCAAACTTCCATTCCTGGGACAAACCTCACTTGGTCATGACACATTATCCCTTAATATACTGTTGGATTCAATTTGCTAAAACTTAATTTAGAATTTTTGTGTCTATGTTCATGAGGGATATTCATCTTTAATTTTCTCTTCTTGCAATGTCCTTATTAGGTTTTGGTATCAAGGTAGTGCAAGCCTTATAGAATGAGTTGGGAAGTATTCCTTTCTCCAGTTTTTTGTAAGAGTTGCAAAGAATCAATATTATTTCTTCCTTAAATATTTCATAGAATTCACCAGTGGAGACATCCAGGCCTGGTATTTTCTTTGCAGGAAAGTTTTTTTTAACTGAAAATTCCATTTATCTAATATAGCACTTTTTAAATTTTCAATTTTTTTTTTTTTTAGCAAACTCAAGAAATTCCATTTTATTGCTCTCAAAGTACCAGCTTTGGGTTTCATTTATTTTCTTTATCATTTTTCTGTTGTCCATTTCATTGATTTCTGTTCTGATCTTGATTATTTCTTTTCTTCTGCTTAATTTGTGTTTAATTTGCTCTACCACTTTCTTAAGGTAGAAGCTAATGTAACTGATTTGAGCCCTTTCTTATTTTCTAATATAAGTATTTAGTGCTATAAAGTTTCCTCTAGGTACTGTTTTAGTGGCATCCCACAATTTTGTTAGGTTGTGTTTTCATTTTCATTCAATTCAAGATACTAATTTTCCTTTTGATTTCTTCTTTGACCTGTGGGTTATTTAGATGTGTGTTATTTAGTTTTCAAATGTTTATGGATTTTTCAGATGTTTCTGTTCTTGATTTTTAATTTAAATTCCATTGTGCTTACAGAACATGTTCTATTTGACTTAGATCCTTTTAAATTTATTGAGACTCATTTTATAGCTTATAATATGGTCTCTCTTGGTCAACGTTCCATATGCAATTGAGAAGAATGTATATTCTGCTGTTGTTAGAAGGCATGTTCTATAAATGTCAACTAGGTCAAACTGGTTGATTGTGTTGTTCAAGTTTTCTATAGCTTTACAGATTTTTCTTTTTGCTTTCTCTATCAATTATTTAGCAGGGGTATTGAAATAAACTATAATTGTGAATTTGTCTGCTTCTCCCTTCAGTTCTCTCAGATTTTGCCTCATATATATTTGGAAACTCTGTTATTAGGCACATGAATGTTTCAGATCATGTCCTGGTGAATTGACTCCTTTATCAGTATAAAATGATCTTCTTTATCCCTGATGGTTTTCTCTGCTCTTTATCCCTGATGGATTTCCCTGATGGAAATCTACTTTGTCTGATATTAATCTAGCTGCTCAAAATTTCTTCTGATTAATGTTAGTACGATATTTCTTTTTTCATCATTTTACTTTTAACCTACTTGTGTTTTTATATTTAAAGTGCATTTCTTAACTCATACCCTTATGAGAAAAAAACCTACCAATCAGAATACAATGAGTATGTACAATTCCTTTGCCTATAGCCTTGTAGTTTCCAGTAAAAGCATCATCTTCCAAATTCACATTAATCAACTTTTTTTTGTTTTGCATACATTAGAGTTCACCTTTGAAATATACATTTCTATAGATTCTATACATTTCAGATGCAGAGTTGTAACTGAGCAGAACCCTATTGTCATCATTGGTGACCATCTGATATCCATAGCTATGTTTGTAACTGCTTAACTGTATAATGGTTTAAAGGATTTTTCTCATGCTCTTGCTGACCAGGGTTAGGCTGGAGAGGAGGGAGGCTTGGGTGGTCTGCCCAACACCCTCATGGTGCTGTGTGAGGGGACCATGCTCAGTGCCCTGCTTTTGTACCCAGTGCCCTTCTCTTGACCCTGACACCTCAGAAATGGCAATTGGGTATTTTGTGCATCTTGTTGTTCATAACTTGCCCCAATTGTGCATGTCTGCAGTTGTTTTCAACCGCCTTGTGGTTTCCTTGTATCCTGTTGTTTGAGCTGCAGGCCTCAGCCTGCAGCAGAGGGTGCCAGACCTCAGCCTGCTTAAAAGGCTAAAAGCATTTATCAACCTGACTTTAAACTGCACAAGTTTTTCTCCAGAGCTCTTTTCCATAGACCCCCTTCCTATGCATTCTTTGTTCTAGGTATGAGAATATTAAGAGTCCCAAATCTAGAGGTGAACTTCATACCCAGCAGAGGGAAGGGGACTGCTGCATTTGCAAAAACAACTTTACAAAAATTTGTTACCCTGTATATAATCTCTATGGAAACTAGCTCTTCCCCTTGAACTCTTGAATTTTTACTATAAAACCCCCTGCCTTCTCTCCCCAGGAGGCTCACAGTCTTAGAGGCATTAGCCCACTTTGACCTCCTTTGCCTGGTGAAGAAATAAAGCTGCCTTTTCTACTTCATCAAAAACTCTTTCCTCAAGTCTCAATTTGGTAAGCAGAGTACAGAGGCCATGTTTCGGCAACAGAATCATGGATCTATTACCCCAGTACCATACAGAACAATCCATTCACCTTAAAAGCTCCCCTGTGCATCTTCTTTATAGTCAACAAGTCAAGTCTTCCCAGCCCTCAGCAACCACTAATTTGTTTTTTGTCCCTATCATTTTGCCTTTCCTATAGTCACATGAATGGGATTATACAATATATACAATGTGTAGCCTTTCTGCTTGCCTTCTTTCATTTAGTAAAATGCACTTAAGATTCATCAATGTTGATGAATGAATCAATAGCTCATTCCTTTTTATTGCTGAATAGTATCCCTATGTTTGTTTATCCTTTCCCATGATAAAAGACAACCTCATTGCTTCCAGTTGTTAGCCATTAAGAATAAAGCTGCTATAAACTTTTGTGTATAGTATTTTGTGTGGACATAATCTTTCAAATCACTTTACATGTATACTAGGGCTAAGTGAATAAGTAAATGCGTGATGGATGGTATGCCCAGGTTTCTCACTGTCAGAGAGGAAAGTGAAAGATAATCAAGAAAGGAAAGCAGCAATGAAGTATATGATACCGGGTTAGAGACTGAGACATAAGTATGAACTTACGTTTACCTTAATACAAATATGAATAGAGACATAAGTCACTTTAGATATGTGTGTATATGTAGGTTAGTATACATACATGTATTACTTATCTCTGTTCATTGAGAGGGCCTAGAAGCAATGCCATCCAATAGCAACAAGCACATCCAGACCTTAATTTCTGCTATAAAAGAAATCAGGAATCCTTAGAGAAATAGCTGATTTTACGACCAGGACACAGAGCATCTTATAGTATTAGAAAATAAGGAAGTGTTCAAAAAACCAAAAAAGATGAGAGTATGTCAAAGTGACACATGAGCAAGCCTGAAAGTGCTACCATTGGCCAAAGCCAGAACAAACTGAGTGTCCTTTACAATTTCATTTTATGTCCTTTTTTCCCTTATTAGCTGTAACCCTTTATTTTGTTATTTTAGTGGTTGCTTTTGCGCTTACACTATACATCTTTAATTTGTCATAGTAAAACGTCTAGTAATATTATACCACTTAATGCATAGTTTAAGAACCCTGCAATAGTGTGTTTCCGTTTCTCCCCTCCTGGACATTCTGCTGTTTATCATGTACTTTGTTTTTGCATGTATTATAAAACCCACACTACATTTTAAATTATTTCTGTTTATACAGTCAATATCTTTTAAAGATATTTAAAGAATAAGGAAAATATTAGATATTTACTATGTCGTTATTATTTCCAATGCTCTTCCTTATCTTTGTGTAGATCTACATTTCCTTTGGTAGCATTTTTCTTCTGCCTAAAGGATTTCCTTTAACATTTCTTATAGTTATGGTCTGCTGGTGATAAATTCTTTCACTTTTTATAAGTCTGGAAAAGTATTCTTTTGTCTTTGTTTTTGGAAAATGTTTTTTCTGGGTATAGAATCTTAGGCTGATTCTTTTTTCCGTTTCAGTACTTTAAGGATGTTGTCCCATTGTATCTTGCTTGCATTGTTTCTGATGGTAAATATACTATCATACTTTTGTTCCATAGAGCATTCAATCAGGAAGGTAAAATCTTGAGCAGAGTAGATCTTCATAGGCACAGGCAAAAGCTGTTGTCCACAGGCAGAATTTCTTCTCCGTTTAAGGGAAGCCTCAGCTCTGCTTTTAAGATTTTCCAACTCCTATTATAATGGCTCACTACTTCAAGCAAGTGCTAAAGATTAAGCTAACAAAAGGGTGTGTCTTACTAGCATAAAGAGGAGATATCCTTTTATACCCTTGAATTCTGGCAGCAGAAGTGGCCAACTACAAAATTAAGGGTCACTTATATGAGGTTTCTTTCTCCTTGCCCTAGTATTAATTCACCTTTTTTATTCAATACACCTTCTGGACTATTCCTCTTCCTTAGTCAGAATTTTAATAACTATGTATTTTAAGTGAAAGATGACCATTGTTTTAGATAACTGAGTGATGAAAAGGAACCAGCAAAGTTAACTTTAAAAGTAGCAGGGCCAATATAACAAGTATCTGGACTTATACTTACAAATGAGAAAGCACTCACAGAACTCGGATTTTTTTGTTGAGATCTTCCCTTACAGATAAGGGTGAGCAAGTGACTAAGTTTTGGCTAATGAGATGTAGGCAGAAGTTTTGGGTGAGGATTCTGGGAAAGCTCATTTAAAAAGGAGTTGACTCACCTGGAAAGTGCTCTTCTGCCCCTTTCCTCTTCTCTTTTCCTCTTTCTTCCAGCTTGGAATGCAGACACAATGGCTAGAGTTGCAGTGGCCATCTTGCAACCATGAAGCAAACTTTCAGGTGGAAACTGTATGTTTAGAAGGGCAAAACAGCAAGATAGGAGTAACCTGGGACTTGGATGACTTCATTGGTCTGTCAGGCCACTGCTGGATTGCCTACCTCTTCCTAAAAAAAAAAGAAAAATAGCCTTCTGATTTATTTCAGCCATCCTTATTGAGTGTCTGTTACTAACAGATGAACACAATTCCTAAATGATGGATTCACATCCACGTGGTAGGCAGTATCTTCTCCCCAATACTTTTCTTCAGATGAGACCAGTGTGACCCTGATATGGAATACTTTCGACCACTAAGTTAGGGTTGTGTCTCAGTCTGTCTTACTCTCCACTTCCAAACATTATGCCTGACAAATAGTATGTGCTCAGTAAAAATTTATTGACCAATCAGGGGCCTGGCTTAGTCTGGATCCATAACTCTCAGACTCCAGTCTCCAGTTTGGTTAGATTAGCCATGTTCTAGAGTCATTGTGGTTCCTGCTTGAAAACAGCAAACAAACCTTGCCTCACTTTCAAGGTAGCAGAGTCTAAAACAATCACAAGGGTTTTTAAAATAGTAAAGGACCATTGAAAACAGGAGATCAGGACAATTCCTAAAATGAAAAAAGGCAGGTGATGATGGAGGTACAAGAAGAGATTCCAGGTCCATGTTTATTTCCTAATCCAGCTCACTGTGGTGCACGTTGTGTCTTTTGTTCATCTCTCCTGCCCTTTGGAGTACAAATGCTCATCCACTTAACTTTTGTAAAACTATGATTTAAAGTAAAGTGACCTACATAAATAAGTAATTATCACAGATTAATAAATAATAAGCAAAGGAAGGAGGAAGAAATATACATACATGCTCACGGGTGACAAACATAGAAAATCAACAGTGGCATTCCGCCAGGTCACCAGGACAGGGGAAAACCATGAGGGAAGAGAGAGGAGTCAGTTCAGAATATGCCCAGAAATGGTCCATGTAAATATTAGAGGAAGGAAGCTTTGGAAGCAGTTTAAGTTATAGGGTGAACCTCTCATACATCTTTTTCTTGTGACACAGGGTCAAGAGTTTATGATCCTAACATTATTATTCAGCTTTAAAAAAGCAGGAAATCCTGATACTTGTGACAACATGGGTGAACCTGGAGGACATTATAATAAGCGGAATAAGCCAAACACAGAAAGACAAATACTGCATGATCTCACTTATATGAGGAGTCTAAAATAGTCACACCTAAATATGTACAATTTTTATCAATTATACCTCAGTAAAGTCCCCTGTGCTATACAGTATGAACTTGTTGTCTATCTATTTTATATATATTAGTTAGTATCTGCAAATCTCAAACTCCCAATTTATCCCTTCCCACCCCCTTCCCCCTCTGGTAACCGGAAGTTTGTTTTCTATGTCTGTGAGTCTGTTTCTGTTTTGTAAATAAGTTCATTTGCCTTTTTTTTTTTAAGATTCCACATGTAAGTGATATCATATGGTATTTTTCTTACTCTTTCTGGCTTACTTCACTTAGAATGACATTCTCCAGGGCCATCCATGTTGCTGCAAATGGTATTATTTTATTCTTTTTATGGCCGAGTAGTATTCCATTGTATAAACATGCCACAGCTTCCTTATCCAGTCATCTGTCGATGGACATCTAGGTTGTTTCCATGTCTTGGCTATTGTAAATAGTGCTGCTATGAACACTGGGGTGCCTGTAGTTTTTTGAATTAAAGTTCCCACTGGATATATGCCCAGGAGTAGGATTGCTAGAGTATATGGCAAGTCTATTTTCAGTCTTTTGAGGAATCTCCATACTGTTTTCCATAATGGCAGCACCAAACTACATTCCTACCAACAGTGTAGGAAGGTTCCCCTTTCTCCACATCCTCCTCCAGCATTTATCATTTGTGGGCTTTTGAATATGCCCATTCTGACTGGTGTGAGGTGATACCTCATTGTAGTTTTGATTTGCCTTTCTCTAGTAATTAGTGATATTGAGCTTTTTTTCATGTGCTTATTGGCCATTTCTATGTCTTCTTTGGAGAATTGCTTGTTTAGGTCTTCTGCCCATTTTTATATTGGGTTATTTGTTTTCTTGTTATTAATCTGTATGAGCTGTTTATATAGTCTGGCAATTAAGCCCTTGTCAGTCTCATATTTTGCAAATATATTCTCCCATTCCATAGGTTGAGTTTTTGTTTTGCTTATGGTTTCCTTTGCTGGAATTAATTAATTTTTTAAAAAGATGGCAGAGTAGGAGGACACTGAGCTTACCGCCCTCCATCAACACATCAAAAATACATATACATGTGGAGTAATTCTCACTGAAAACAAACTGGAAACTAAAAGAGAGACTCTTCTACAACCAAGGCCATTAAGAAAGATCCACACAGAGTTGGGCAGGAAGGGAAGAGAGTCAATCAGGTCGGGACCCATGCCAATAGGAGACACAGAAACGAAGGGTATATCATGGGCTTGGAGACCCTCCCTGGGGAATGATGGGTTCAAACCACATATTAGGCACCTAGGAAGTTGAGCTCCCTTGGCTGATTTGAAAACCAGTGGGACTTACAGAAGGGCTGTAAGAAACAGACTCTGCTCCTGAGGAACATGTACACAAACTTTCTTGCTCCCGAAACAAGGTGGAGGAAGCAGATTGAAACTGCCTGGGATTCTGGCCAGTTTCCTGTGACCATCACAGCATGTGCCCTGGACCCTCTAGCACTGGCACAGCTGTCCACTAGGGCCAAGGCTGCATTTACCAATGAGATTGCACACTTGGGGGGACAGAGCCAGCTCGGACCTGACACTGCATCTGAACATGGCCAGAGCGGCCATTACTGCTGTAAGCAGATAGGGTAGGGGATCCCCAGAGACAGAGAACCAGGTATGGCTTTCTTGACTTAAAGAAGCCATTTTTGGTCGAAGCCATTTTTGGTCTAAGCATTTTGTGATCTAAGCCTGGTCACAATGCTTGCCTTTGAACAGGTCTCAGTAACTAATAGTCTTAAGGAAACAAAAGAATGCAGAAACATTGCCTATTATAGGGCAAGCGAAATAACAACAGCAAGGGTAATATATCAGTTGTAAAGACTCCCAGTTCTGTTTCAATGGTAAAGATTAACCTGAAGCGCTCAACCACCAGATCAACTGGAACTTAGGGGATGGTGATGTTGACCTTTTCTGATCCTCGTGACTTCAGTCAATTAAAGCTTGGATTCTGTCAACCATTCAAGCACCTTCATGAATATGCATGCACCCTTAGCTTCCCCTATTTACCCTTCTGAGAAACACTGCTTTGGGAAAGATCCCTTGTGCTCTCCTTACTTGTTGCAAGTAACAATAGCTCCTTCCTCCTCTCAGTCCTTGGCTTGGTTGTGTCTTTTGGCTCAACATTCACCAAGAGGTGAACCCAGTTTTTGGGTAACACTGGCAAAGGCAGTGGATTGGGAGTTGTCTCAAGCACTGACTAGTATGCTGAGACCATCCTAGCCTGGGTCCCAACCCACACCTGCTGCCCACTCTGGCCTCTCTTGCTTCAGGGCTGCTCTCCCCTGGGGCAAAAGTGCCATTGCTGGGAGTGCGGAGAGTGCACACGTAGAGAGAAAGGAATCAGCTCAGATCCAACCCTCAGGGCTTCTTCTCCAGCACCCTGGGGCCCAATCTCACCCCCAATGGGTCAGTGATGGTCACTGAGCATAGGAGAAGCCCCAGCTCACACCTGGCTCTGGCTCAAGCCCTTCCATCTCCAGCCCTACCTCTCACCAAGGTGACAGCTGCCAGCACACCCTGGGGGAAGATTGACCTGTGCTCATGTCAGATTCAGCTCTCCTGCCAAAGGTACCAGGCACATGCAGACTGCAAAGGGACATTTCCACACAAGGACACTCATTCAAGACTGGGATAGGTGACTATTTTACCTAATTTCGTAGAGACAGAGAAAGCTTTAAAAAATGAGAAGACAGAGGAATTTGCTTCAAATGAAAGAACAAGAAAAAAAAATCCCTGAAAAAAAGCAACTAATGAAATAGATAAACAATTTATCACATAAAGAGTTCAGAGCATTAATAAGAAGAATGCTAATTGAACTTGGAAAAAGAACAGATGAACACAGTGAGAATTTTAACAAGGAACTAAAAAATACTTTAAAAAGAACCAGTTAGAGTTAAAGAATGCAATACTGAATGTACTTGATGAAGTTATGGCTGAAAACTTCCTAACCTGAAGAAGGAAACATATATTCAGGTATAGGAAGCACAGAAAGTCCCAAACAAGAAGAACCCAAAGAGACCCATACCAAGACATATCATAATTAAAATGGCAAAATTAAAGATAAAGAGAGAATTCCAAAGGCAGCAAGAGAAAAAGAGTCACATTCAAGGGAATCCCTCCAAAGCTATCACCACACTTTTCTGCAGAAACTTTGCAGGCCAGAAGGGAGTGGCATGATACATTTAAAGTGCTGAAAGGGAAAAATCTGCAACATAGGTTACTCCATACAACAAACTTATTCAGAACTGAAGGATAGATAAAGAACTTCTCAGACAAGCAAAAACTAAACGAATTCATCAACACTAAGCCGAACCAAAAGAAGTGTTAAAAGGTTTTCTTTAAGTGGAAAAGAAAAGGTTGTAGCAAGAAGTAAGAATTTATGAGAAGGGAAAACTCCAACTTGTAAAGGCAAGGTTGTGGATCCACCACTTGATAAATTAGCATGAAGATTAAGAGACAAAAATCGTAAAATTTGCCACAAGGGTTGAAGCCAGAAAAGAAAGAAAATTCCAAGGTACAGTGTTCCAGGGTATAGTTCAAGCAGGAAGAGGTACTTTTCCAATGTATTCTTAGTTTCCCCACCTCCCACCATCCAGTTAGTTAACCTTGTCAGCTTGGCTACTGTAGTAGATGCTATCAAGCCCCACACATACTGCCCTTTTTCCACTCCGGATGTCACTACGGACACTCCCAAGGCACACTGATGACTTTCTGCATCTCTGTGCTTTCTAAATGAAAAAGCACGTTGAAAATGTCTGGGAATTAACAATACCAGGGCAATCTTTGGGATTTCAGCTAACTCCAGCTTCCTTGCCCTCACCAGGGCGGTTCTGAGGTATGTTACACTCAGTGTCAGAGGGGCTCCAGCTGGATTGAGCCCCAGTTGCCTGCTCATTGACATATCTTTTATTGGCTTCCCTCCTCTCCTTATCTCACTTCCCCTCTCTCTCACTGTGCTTCCTGGGGTCACCTCCCAAATAAACTACTTGTCTCCAAATCTTTGTCTCAGGGTCCACTTTTGGAGGAATCTAAACGGCAAACACAAAGAAACTTGATTGTCTACCACACTAGCTTATATCTCTAAAGGCCAGAACTCACAACTTCTGCCTAGACCAGTGCTTCTCCCTCACCCTAAGACATCAAGATCAGTCAGGAAGTATGTAAAAAAAATGGAAATTTGTGAACAATTTTCTTTATTAGCTATAATTTCTGGTAAATTCAAGGTTACTTTGCAAATGGTGCTGTTCTCTGTCATTGAGGTTAGCTAGGAGTTTGGGCAGCTCACTAGGAATTGGTCCCACCTGTGCCACCCATCCTCTGTGTTTCGGTGGAGAAATTCTTAGGCACATTTTCAGAGAGAAAAAAATGTTTTTCTTGAAGGGTCTGTACTCAGTCTTTCAATAAGTATTCATTAAGTGCTTATTAAGTGCCAGAATATCATATTAAAGACACTGGATATCATATTGAAGATATTAAGATTTTTATATGGGCAGTTCATAATTACGATGCTTAAATTTAAAAACTTTAGTGGGATTTATATAGTTAATTATGCTCTTTAAATGGGCTGAAGAAGAAATAGTGACTGTGTTGGTTGTGCAGATACTGTAAGTTGGCTCACTTAACGCCAATTCCATTGTTGGTGTTTCAGGCTTAATTTTCCCAAGGGGTGTTTGTGTATTTTTACTAGTGACATTGTCCTGGCTGCACTATTTCTGAGTCTTACCCAATCCCTTTCTGCTTAAACTAGCTAGAATGAAACTGTTGTCTATAACTAAGAATCTTGATTGAGAAAATTGTAAGCATCAGGCTAGTAAAAAAAAAGGTTCCTGAAGACACACTGGTCTGGGCAAGAGGCATCTGGGTGAAAGTATGAGAGGGGCACAGAGTGTGGATTTTTGTGTCTCACATTAATGCCCACCACAGAGTGTCCATTATGTGCATGGGATGATTGGTGTTGTGGATGTCACCAGCCTCTTTCCTTGGCCACTCTAGTGTCTTTGAACAGAGTAATCATGGTGGCAGTGCTGGGGGCTCTACATGGGCCCAACAACATGGACTCCCTTTTACTACGGCCAGTTTAACTATTGCCACTGCTGAATGCCCAATCTTCCAGCAGCAGAAACCAATGTTGTACCCTCAAAATGGACCATTGCTAAGGGAGATTAGGCAGCCAACAGTATATGCTGTCAAACTTTGGAATTTTTGTCAATCTTGTAGGTGAGAAATGCTATCTCTGTACAGTTTTAATTTGCATTTCTCTTACTATGAGGGAAGTTGAATGCCTTTTTGAATGTTTAAGGGCCATTTTCATTTCATTTTCTGTGAATTATCTGTGCATACATCTTACCAGTTTTTCTATTAGGTTTTGTTCTTTTCTTCTCGATCTTAAGCTCATTATGTATTAAAGATGTTTACCCCTTGATTATGATGTAAGTTGTAAATATTTTTCCTAATTTGTCATTTGTCTTTTCACTTTTCTTATGTTTTTTCCTGCCATACAAAACTTTTTTTTTACTTTTATTTGATCAAATTTATCTTTTTTCTTATTGCTTCTAAAATTTGAGTCACAGTTAGGAAAGTTTTCCCACTCCCAGGCTATAAGGGAATTCACCCGTATTGTCTCTGATTACTTGTACAGTTTGATTTTTCACACTGAGAATTTTTATCTATCTGGAATTTATCCAGTGTAGGGAATAAGTCAAATTTTAACTTTTCCCATATGGCTATTCAGTTGTTCCAATGCCACTTATTAGAAAGTGTTTCTTTTCCCATGATTGAGATAAGCCTTCATCAGATACTAAATATCCATGTGCACATGAGCCTCTTTCTGGCTTCTTAATATTCTTTTCCATTTGTCCATTCGTGTGCTGATACCATGGTGCTTTAATTATAAAAACTTTATAATATGTTTTCATATTTGTTAGAGCTAGCTCTCCTACATTGCTTTTATTTTTTAAAGGATATCTAATCCTGCTTGTTTATTCTTCTAAATGAACTTTATAATCAACATTTCTGGCTGTATGAAAAAAGAAAAAGACTGATGAAATTATATTGCGGTCACGTTGAATTTATAGATTAGTTTTTAAAGAACTGACATCTTCATGCTGCTATGTTTTCCTATCAAAGAACAGGTTATGTCTTTCTACCTATTCAGATATTTTAGGAGTGTTTTATAGTTTCTTCATAAAGATTTTTCACATTCCTCAACATGTTTATGCCCAGGCACTTTATTTTCTTTCATTTTGCTATTGTAATGGTGTCATCGCTTCCATTTTTTCTTCTAACTGGTTATTGGTTATACAGATAAAGGCTTTTGATTTCTGCATGTTAATTTAATAGCCTGATATTTAAATGAATTTTCTTCTTTGTGGTAGTATTTTCATTTACTCTTTTGGGTTTTTCAGATATATAATAATATCAGCTGTAAAAAAAGATAACATTTACCTCTTCCTTTCTAATTATTATGCCTCTACTTGATTTTTCCTGTCTAGCTGTATTGGCTAATACCTTCAATGGAATGTTTAAAACTAGTGGAGACAATAGGCCTCCTTGTCTTGGTCCTCAATTTAGCATGAAAGCCTTTATCATTTCCTTATTCAGTAAGATGCTGTAAAATGTAAGATGTTTGGAGAAAATGTATGTGAGTATGTGTGTGTGTGTGTATACATATAAAATATATATAATCATATTAAGGAAATATCCATCAAGTCCTATTTTAGCCAGATTCATCAAGGAAAAAGGGGAGAGACCCCAAGTCAATAAAATCATAAATGAAATAGGAAGTTACAACCAACATCACAGAAATACTACAGAATAAGAGACTACTACGAACAACTATATGCCAATGAAATGGACAACCTAGAAGAAATGGACAAATTCTTAGAAAGGTGTAATCCCAAGACTGAACCAGGAAGAAATAATGAACAAACCAATTACCAGTAATGAAGTTGAATCAGCAACTAAAACACTCCCTACAAACAAAAGTCCAGGACCAGATGGCTTCACAGGTAAATTCTTCCAAATATTTAGAGAAGAGTTAGTGCCTATCCTTCTGAAACTATTCCAAAAAATTGCAGAGGAAGGACCACTTCCAAACTCATTCTATGAGGCCACCATTACCCTGATACCAAAACCAAACAAAGACATCACACAAAAAAGAAAATTATAGGCCAATGTCCCTGATGAACATAGATGCAAAAATCCTCCACAAAATACTAGCACACTGAATCCAACAATATACTAAAAGGAGCATTCACCATGATCAATTAGGATTTACCCCAGGGATGCAAAGAATTTTTCAATATCCTCTAATCAACCAATATGATACATCATATCAACAAATACTGATCAAATTCAACATCCATCTATGATAAAAACTCTCCAGAAAGCTGGCATAGAGGAAATATACCTCAACATAATAAAGGCCATATATGACAACCCCACAGCTAACATCGTACTCAATGGTGAAAAACTGAAAGCATTTCCTCTAAGATCAGGAACAAGACAAGGATGCCCACTCTCAC
Organism: Camelus bactrianus; assembly: GCF_048773025.1. Classification (NCBI taxonomy): domain Eukaryota; kingdom Metazoa; phylum Chordata; class Mammalia; order Artiodactyla; family Camelidae; genus Camelus; species Camelus bactrianus. The sequence goes on from NC_133575.1 coordinate 31,984,164, forward strand.
CACTTTTACTCACCATAATCTTGGAAGTCCTAGCCACAGCAACCAGAGAAGAAAAACAAATAAAAGAATCCAGATTGGAAAGGAAAATGTAAAACCATCACTGGTTTGCAGATGACGTGATACCATACATAGAAAATCCTAAAGATGCCACCAGGAAACTCTAGAGCTTACCAATGTATTCAGTAAAGTTGCAAGATACAAAATTAATATACAGAAATCTGCTGTATTTCTATACACTAACAACAAACTATCAGAAAGAGAAATTAAGGAAACAATCCCATTTACCATGAGATCAAAAAGAATAAAATACCTAGGAATAAACCTACCTAATGAGACAAAAGACCTGTACTCTGAAAACTACAAGATGCTGATGAAAGAAACTGAAGATGACACAAACAGATGGAAAGATATACTATGTTCTTGGATTGGAAGAATCAGTATTGTTAAAATTACCATACTACCCAAGGCAATCTGCAGATTCAGTGCAATCCCCATCAAAATACCAGTGGCATTTTTTGCAGAACTAGAACAAAATATTTTAACATTTATATGGAAACACAAAAGACTGCTAATAGCCAAAACAATTTTGAGAAAGAAGAACAGAGCTGGAGGAATTATGCTCCCAGGCTTCAGACAATACTACACAGCTACAGTAATCAAAACAGTATGGCACTGACACAAAAACAGACACACAGCTCAACAGAACAAAATAGAGAGCCCAGAAATAAACCCACGCACTTATGGTCAATTAATCTACGACAAAGGAGGCAAGAATATACAATGGAGAAAAGACAGTCTCTTCAATAAGTGGTGCTGGGAAAACTGGACAGCTGCATGTAAAAGAGTGAAATGAGAACATTCTCTAACACCTTATACGAAAATAAATGCAAAATGGATTAAAGACCTAAACGTAAGACTAGATACTATAAAACTCCTAGAGGAAAACATAGGCAGAGCACTCTCTGACATAAATCATGGTAATATTATTGATCATTTTTAACATAACTGTCAACTCTTAAATTTATAAGTGGAAAAAAAATGAGTGACATTCTCTAAAAAAGTCTGTTAAGTAAAATATGACACATAATCATAGTACCATCATAGGCAAGTGTTCCAGAATGTCTATCCTACGAAGTGTAGAATCCAAGGAGAGGGGTGCCATGTGAGCCAAACACTGATTCAAAATGCTCTAGGATGAGGGGCCGGGGGAGTACAGTGGCAGTACAGTGGCTCTCTGAATGAAAAAAGACCCAGGTTAGAGTCCTGACTCTGCAACTCACTTTGTGATCTTGGACAAGTTTCTCAGCCTCTTAGTGCCTCCATTTCCATTTATGTAAATTGGGATAATGATAGTAGCTATTTTAAGGATTGTTGTGTTCAGTGATCACCCTAGAAGATTTAGTTCAGGACTTGGCACATAATAAATGCTCGTTAAAAAGTAGCTATTATCATTAAGTCTCCAAATGGAGAAGTAAACATAATAAATGCCATGAAGGGTCTCTGGAGGAGGAGGGGCACTTAAGCTGTTTCCTTGAAAGCTGTTTAGGGTTTGAATAGACAGAAGGTTGAGGAAGAAAAAGAGGACTTTCCAGGTAGGAGGGAAAAGATCGTTAAAATTTAAAAGGTCATCCCAAAACAGTAGTTGATTTTACTTTGTATTTTTTAAAAAGGTCCAACTGCCCTTTTTTCCAACTGCCTTTTAAAAGCATCATTATTTCAAATTTGATTTGTTTCCTCATCACATTGTGCAGAACACTGAAATATGAATGGCATGTTTTATTATACATATTAGAGCAAAACATTTTGAATTAAATAATTCCATGCTATCTTTAAGGCCCCCACTGATCCATCCTTTATCGTTTTTTTGTCTAGTTGCTATTTTGCATTTTAATTTGACCTTGCCTTTTATTTATTTGCACCTATTACCAGAATGCTTTTTTAAACTAAATATTTTGTGGTGTTTCCTATTCGGTATTTGATGAATGTTTATTACTGTAATTTGATGTTCAGAAAAATGTACCACATCCTACATCAATCATTACATTCCATTATCCATGGAGTCTAAACCATTTCACAGTCATTAAGAGAATATGTTATTTGGGAATTAAATCAATGGAAAGAAGGGGAAAGGGCATCCAAAGGTGGTGAGGAGAGAAGGGAAAAGCAGTGGGGCTTATGTAGAGCACACATTTCCCTGCAAGGAAGAAAACATAAAATTCTCAGGCTTTCCCTTCCTCTATCTCCCAGTCCACTAAATGTAGTACAAACTTGCAGTAAAGTCTCTTCCAGACTTGGGTGCGGAATGTGGTGGGTGGTTGAGTAAACATCTATGGAATATATTGTCTTAGGCTGTGTTATCTAAGAAGAAGATCCCCCCCCGCAAGTCAAGAATATGAGTGCCAGTTGTTTATTTGGGAGGTAAACCTAGAAAACACCAGTGGGGGAATGGGGACATGAGACAGGAAGGGGAAGGAAGCCAATAAAGGGTATATTATTGCCAAGAAGTTATCAGGGTCATTCATTCCCTTAAAATATTACAAAATAATAAAAATGCTTACTGGAGAAATTCCAGAAAAAATATAGAGTGACATAAATGTCAAGAAATGTGAAGGGTCTGAGATTTTGCCCTACTTACAAACTAAGTTAGCCTGCCACAGATTCATACTCATAGATGCTGACAGAAGGCAGGAGACTCCTGGGTTGGGGGCAAGGGAATGGATCACCTGTGGCACAGCAGGCAGTCTCCGTGCCTCACAGGGCAAAGGAGAATGGCCCAGGCAGATGGTGCACATATAGTATTTATCACCAAGTTCCTGTCCCTCACTGACCGGGGCTGCTCCTGGTGGCATTAACTCTGGCACGTCTGGCCCACCGATCATTCCACCACACCCAGTTCCCAGAGTCGGTCCTCATCAAAATGTGGAGTTGACTTTGATCGCCATCCTCTCCTTCTCCAAACTTTCCCTAAGGCGACTCTGTCTCCATCTTCCCAGGAGAAGATGGGTCCATGTCTTCGTGTGTCTTGGTCTCTTCTTTTTATTCTCAGTGAAGTCTGCCTTTGTAAACTCTTCAGCTGTCGTAGGGAGGAAATGACTGGGAGCAGTCATTTTAATTGGAACTGGGATGGATGTTTTAAAGCTAAAGATAAAAACACCCTATCTGGGGAGACTTCAGACATCAGATGACATATGGAGGAGGCTACGAGATGGAGGGAAAATGCCCACTTCACTTAAGCTGGGATTTCCTGGATGATCCTCAGGTGGCCCCGGAAGGTCAATGCCCTGCTCTGAGTGCAGCCTCTCAGGCCTTGGGAAGAAGAGCCCTTTGACCTTCTGGAGCCTCCTACTAGTCCCTCTGACTCAGCTCTGTACTAAATCACTTTGATTTGGGGGGGCCCAACAATCTTTCTGCATTTATATTTTGTCCATTTTCCTCTTCCTCTTCTCCCTAAATGATAGATCACTGGACTGAAAACAAAATTCACTTGTTTCAGATAGCTGGGTCACAGCGTGACCAAAATACAAAGGCTTCATTCTTCCTTCATCCCAGAACACTCTAGTGAGAAGCCCTGCCCCCCTTCTCCCATAGTTCCCAGCCAGCGAGATCAGAGGATAGACAGCTCAGTGTAGCATATAGATTTGTGATCAGTTAGTACCACCCTCCAGGCCAGGGGGCATCATGGGGTAGGAGGGATCTCAAGTCCCTAAGAAACAAACAGAACCTCTTGGGGCTTGACTCCACACGTTTGAACTCAGTGTCTTTCCACTTGTGCTGAGGTCTATCTGAATTTCAATTCCCCCATCTTTCTCCAGGTTCCCTCCGGGCAAAATATTTCCCAATGCCTTTTTATATTCAGGAGATAATCATTTAGGGCACTTACACCCTGCTCTTACTATTATTGTGATTGTATCCTGTGACTGTTCAGGAAAGATACGGTGGTTTCAGAAATATGTCTTCAATGTACAGCATTTGTTTTTCCATCTGGCATTATTTATCTGTGGACATTTCTATTCATTTCTTCTAGGCTGTCAGAGGTCAAGTCTTAGGTATCTTTATATCCCAGGCAGTACACTGCTCTGAACTCAGAAAGGGCCTAATTAACATTCATTTTTTTCAATTCGCATTTTTCAAATGAGGTTTTAGAGAGCTTTTTAAAAGAGCATCATCCTAAGGCTAGTGTATCCATCGATTTCTGGTCAAGAACATATGAACTACTCTAGATGTTTCAAGCAGAGAGGGCTTTAATGCAGGGAACTGGTTGCAAAGGTGTTGGAAGGGTTAAAGGAGTAAAAGGGGTGGGTGTGACTCAGAGACAAGGAAACTGCTGCTATTCTGTGGGGAGAGGGTTTTGGACAGATATCACCCAGAGATTGGAGCTCACAAGCCCACATTTACAGTTGCTGTTACCTGGACCACCACTATCGTGGCTACTCCACAAACAGAATGGCATCTACCTTCTTACTGTCTTCTAATCTGATGTGACTGCCTCCTGTTGTCAGAACCCAATCAGAATCCAGCTGGCAAGGGAGTCTGGGAAATGTAGTTTGTAGGCTTCTAGCTCTGGTGGTATAACAGGGACAGTAAGCATAAAGCTGAAGGTCAACAGATAGCATCTGGGATAGATGATTGGGCCGGTGCTGATTTCACAGCACCCCTGCAGTAGAAAAAGTCTTCAGGAGAGGAGTTAATCCCCATAGAAGAATTTTGCAGCAGTCCCACCTCTGGGTCTGAGGAAGGAAGCGCCTCGCTGCTGTCAGCCCTGATTCTCTCGGAATAGCAGAGGCAGAATTCCCTAGCCCAAACAATCATGTCAGTGATGCCTCCCTGACATGAGAGCCTGGGACTCTAGGTGAGTTGTCATCTCTTTCTTCAGAGGTTAATTACTTCAACTAAGAGACAGAAAAAATAGTGACAGATAAGAACACAGCAGGTGTAGCCACCCCAACCTATTGAGAGTATATGTTTGAACCATTTAGGAATTGGGACCATAATGGTCTTTAACTTTGCCCCCGTTCTACCATCTCTGAGATGGAGAAGCTTGACATTTATTGAGTGAATCTAGGCTGTAGAGAAATCCAGAGCTGATCCCACACAAGGGCTTTCCTTGATACTGCTTACATGGACATGGCTTTATGGAATCAAAGCTCTCTTGCCAAGGTTGGGGCAGGGAAAGCAAAACTAAGTACGGTCCCCCTGGCATTGCAAGCAGAGGTGGTTTTTCCTTTCTGCCCCTGCCTGCTGCCCTAGCCGTAACCACAGCCTGTAAAACCCAAAGAGATCATGGCAGGGGTGGAGAAATATGTGACTAAGACAGCCCTTATTTGTCTTTGGCACAAACCACCTTTGAAGTAAATGAATGAGAAGAGATCTGAATGCCCCCAACCATAAATTTCCCACTCCAGCTTGCCACAAAAGAAAAAAAGATGCATAAATTTGCTTGTTAGTGTCTTTAGTCTACCTAGAATTAATTGTTGTGTGTGTTACAAGATAGCAGTCTAATTTCTTTTTTTTTTTCTTTTTACACACAGATATCCAATTGTCTCAAACCATTTATTGAAAAGTACATCCTTTCTCACTGATCTGGAATACTACCTCTGCTATATATCATGTCCATGATTGTGTAGATCTATTTCTATTCTGTTACATTGGTCCCTGTCTGACTGTGTAGAGACCTAGAATCCTCAGCTCAAAATGTGACATGAGAGAAATAAATTTTGCTTTTTAAGCCTCTAAATTTTAGGGACTCTGTTACAGCAGCTAGGTCTTCCTTAACTAATACAGGAGCTGGTACCATGGAAGTGGAGCACTGCTGTAACAAAAACTGAAAATTTTCAGCATTTGCTTAATGCCTAGGCAGCAGATGATGAAAAAATAAATAGTTCAGGCTAGAAAGCTGGGGACCCCAAGACAACTGGTACAACTGCAACCTATGTTAACTTGGAAGGCACACCATCTACCCACCAAGCGGGTAGCTCTAGGGCAAAAGCCAGAATGCCAATGTCTAGTCGTTTCTCTTTGCTGCTTTAGCAAGGTATTACAAGAAAAAGATGAACTCAGGCAAGAAACAGCCGGTTTGCATGCAGAGGTGGAAGGGAACAGAGAGAATCATATTAAAACCCTCAAAAGCCTCACAGGATTGGAAAATCCAACTGCTCCTGGACCCAAGAGATCTGTCTCTTAATCAAAGTTTATTTAAAGACTCAGCAAGACCTCTGTGTCAAACATTAAGACAAACAATGGACCCAGCAGGGAGGCAAGGATCAGATTACGGTCAGCATCCCTCCTCTCATCGAATTGATTGTTCCAGATAGCAACAGGTTAGCATACATTAAGAGATGAGAGGCACAGAGACAATGAGGAAGTAAAGAGTAAAGCAGGCCTAAGAATTATGTCCAGCAAGTTACTTTGGTTGTAGATACTGACATGTGAAAGTGACTGGAAGCAAACTAAATAGACACTTACTTTCATATTTCATCAATCTTTTTTTTTTTCCTTTCAATTTTATTGAGATGCAGTAGTCCCTTGGTATCTACAGGGATTGATTCCAGGACTCCTGTGGCTATCAAAATCTGTGGATGCTCAAGTCCCTTCTGTAAAATGGTATAGTATTTGCATATAACCTCTGCACATCCCATATACTTTAAATCATCTCTAAATTACTTATAATACTGAATACCAATGTAAATGCTATGTAAATAGCTGCCTGCTTGCAGCAAATTCAAGTTTTGCTTTTTAGAACTTTCTGGAATTGTTTCCTGAATATTTTTGATCCTCAGTTGAATTCACGCATGTGGAATCCATGGATGTGGAACTCGTGGATACAGAGGGCTGACTGTATACAGGCACATCTCATTTTAATGTGCTCCACTTTATTGCGCTTTGCAGATATTGCATTCTTTACAAATTGAAGGTTCGTGGCAACCCTGCATCGAGCAAATCTATTGGCACCATTTTTCCAACAACAGTTGCTCACTTTGCTTCTCTGTGGTAATTCTCGCAATATTTCAAAGCCTTTCATTATTATTGTATTTGTTATGGTGATCTGTGATCAGTGATCTTTGCTATTGTTTTCAAGTGCCACGAACTATGCCCATATATGAAGGTGAATTTAATAAATGTTATATGCATTCTGACTGTTCTACTGACTGTTCATTCCTTGTCTCTTTCCCTGTCCTCAAGCATCTCTATTTCCTGAGACACAACAATATTGAAATTAGACCAATTAATAACCCTACAATATCCTCTAAGTGTTCAAGTGAAAGGAAGAGTCACATGTGTCTCACGTTAAATCAAAAGCTAGAAATGATGAAGCTTAGTGAATAAGGCATGTCAAAAGCTGAGACAGGCTGAAAGCTAGGCCTCTTGTACCAAACTGTTAGACAAGCTGTGACTGCAAAAGAAAAGTTCTTGTAGGAAATTAAAAGTGCTACTCAATTGAACACACAAGAGATAAGAACACAAAAGAGCCTTATTGCTGACATGGAGAAAGTTGTAGTGGTCTGGAAAGATCAAACCAGCCACAACATTCCCTTAAGCCAAAGTCTAATCCAGAGCAAGGTCCTAACTCTCCTCAGGTCTGTGAAGGTGAGAGGGGTGAGGAAGCTGCAGAAGAAAGGTGTGCAGAGGTTGGTTCATGAGGTTTAAGGAAAGAAGTCATCTCTGGAACATCAAAGTGCAAGGGGAAGCAGCAAGTGCTGATGCCGAAGCTGCAGCAAGTTATCCAGAAGATGTAGGTCAGATCATTAATGAACAGATTTTCAGTGTAGACAAAAACAGCCTTCTATTGGAAGAAGATTCCATCTAGGACTTTCATAGCTGGAGAGAAGTCAATACCTGGCTTCAAAGGACAAGCTGACTCTCTTGTGAAGCGCTAATACAGACCGTGACTTGAAGCTGAAGCCAATACTGAAGATGTGACTGAAATGCTGCAATCTCATGATAAAACTAACAGATGAGGAGTTATTTCTTATGGATGAGAAAAGAAAGTGGTTTCTAGAAATGTCATCTACTCCTGGTGGAGATGCTGTGAAAATTATTGAAATAACAACAAAGTATTTAGGATACTATGTAAATTTAGTTGACAAAGCATTGGCAAGATTTAAAAGGATTGACTCCAATTTTGAAAGGAGTTCTACAATGGGTAAAATGCTATCAAACAACTTTGCATGCTACAGGGAAATTGCTCATGAAAGGAAGAATCAATCAATGTGGCAAACTTCACTGTCATCTGATTTGAAGAAATTGCCACAGTCACCTCAACCTTCATCAACTACCACCCCGATCGGTCAGCAGCCATCAACATAGAGGCAAGACCCTCCACCAGCAAAAAGATTACAACTTGCTGAAGGCTCAGATGGTTTGCATTTTATAGCAATAAAGTATTTTAAATTAAGGTATGTACATTTTTTTAGACATAATGTTATTGCACACTTGGTAAACAATAATATAATGTAAACATAGCTTTTATATGCACTGGGAAATGAAAAAATTCGTGTCACTTGCTTTATTGTAGTGGTCTGGAACTGAAACTTCAATAACTACAAAGTATGACTGTGTAAGTTTAAAGTGTACAGCGGAGTGATTTGACTTTTATATATTGTGAGATGATTACCACAACAGGTTTAGTTAACAGTCATCATCTCATATAGATAAAAAGAAAAGAAAAGAAAAGAAAGAAAAAAACTTTCTTCCTTGTGATGAGAATTTATAGGATTTAGTCTCTTAGCAACTTTCAAATATACCATACAGCAGTGTTAACTATAGTCATTATGTTGTACATTACATCCTCAGTACTTATTTATCTTAGAACTGGAGGTTTGTATCTTTTGACCACCTTCATCCAATTTTCCCATCCTCTACCCCCTGCCTCTGATAACCACAAATGTGATGTCTTTTTCTATGCGTTTGGGGGGGGGGTTGTTTTGTTTTTTAGATTCCACACATAAGTGAAATCATGCAGTATTTTTCTTCTTTGTCTGACTTATTTCACTTAGTATAATGCCCTCAATGTCCATCCATGTTGTAACAAATAGCAGGATTTCCTTCTTTTTATGGCCAAGTAATATACCATTGTGTGTGTGTGTGTGTATACATACACACACACACACATATATATATATACACACACCATATCTTCTTTATCTATTCATCTGTTGACGGACACTTAAGTTGTTCCTACATCTTGGCTATTGTAAGTAATGCTGCAATGAACATGGAGGTATGGATATCTCTTTGATTCATTAATCTAAGACATGCTTTTTCTTTTGACACTTTATCATTCTAGAAATCGGGAGTGTCTTACAATTGACACTTACAATACCTGCTTGTCAAACATCTGTTCTGATGTATTTGTAATTGTTGAAACATGCAGGAATTTAGCCATAGTAATTCATATTGCCATCAGTTTGGTTGGGTTATATGCACTATTGATATTATATCTGTTAAGTTTCGTTGCCATCTAAAACATTTTCAAAATATTATACCATTATTTGGGATTGAAATTAAAAGTTATTGCATCCGCAAAAGGTGCAGAGCAGCAAGGCATAAATTAATGAAGGTTCAAATTCTTCTGTTAGGATCAAGAAGTACCAGCAGCAAGACTTGCAAAATAGGTGCCAATGATTTGGGAAACCCCAGCAACAATATTAGAGTGTTAACTAATGCAGCATCATCAATTTCCTAGATGACACAAAGGATGGTAATATTTGGGAAAACTTACAACAGCAAGAACCAGGTTGTGAAAATGGTATAGCTCCCAAGAAGAGGATTTCCCCAACTTCCTCTTCATATGTGATCATGAGGAATAATGGACAAAGAAGAAACTCCCAAAGAGCAAGCTCAGGCTCCTTAGAGGACAATGAACATGGGCATTTTCCCCATCAGTAGAATCAAGGTAGTCAAGATAGTCAAGGAATTTAATCTACTGTCCGGGGTGGGAGTCTTTCCGTTACTCGCTATGTGGGCATAACAATCACTATCGACCAATGACTACTGGTGTTTCTAATTTGTCCTTTTTCCAAATAAGAGTTTCATTATAGTTATCTTCTTCCCATATCACCACTGGATATTGGGTAGGGAGGAAGCAGATAATACATACACAGACCATTGGGAGCCACACTCATTAAATTCCATTCTCTCTTCTTCCATAACAATAAAGCCATGGCTATGTTGTGGCAGCCTGGCCTGGGACTACATTTCCCAGTCTTCCTTGCAGCAAAAGGAAGCCATGGTTATACGACAAAGATTTCACCAATGGAATGTGAGTAGAAATGATATAACTTCAGCTTCCCTTACCTAAATGAAATTCCTTGGCCCTGGGATTCTTCTCTTTCTGCTAGCTGGAAAAGTAACTAGAGTGACCTTAGAAGGCATGGGTTGAAGATAGCAGAGTATCCTACCAGCCTGAACCTTGGGATCATGATATAAGGAAGAATTCAACTTCTTTAAGTTCCTGGTGTTGGGAATCTTTGTTACAGCACATAGCCTTTAACCATAACTAATACACATAACTTAGAACTGTTTAAATGTACAATGAAAAATATTAGATAACTTCCAAATGTGTGAAAAGGTAAGTAGTTTTGTTCTGTTTTAGTTTCTTTTACGGGATTCCAAGCAAAAAACTTAGACTCCTGGGATTGGTCATACTTGATGGTCCCTGTTCCTTCACCTTCTAGTCTAACTCATCATTCTTGATCCCTTCTTCTCCAGAAAGAGGGGATGAAGGTTCCAAAGAGACACCCACTCTACCCTCTACAATCTTTAGATATATATCAAATGTCTTCCCCAACCACAGTTTCTTCTAAAGGGACCTACCCTTCAGCTCCTGTTGAGAAAGCTGTCCCACATTTTGTCCCGTGTGACTCAGTGCAACCCTCTGCCCCATCCCTGTCATGGTCACAACTGACCAAGCCAGGATAGGCACCTGACCAATGAGCCAATCCATGGACAGGCCAGGAACCTCCGATGTAGCCTGGCCCCAAACACCAAACTGGCTCTATCATATTACTTCTTTTTAGAAGATACGCAACAAATGACAGAGAAAGCTGAAGATGAGCTTATGTCTAGAGAGAGGCCATGAATTAGTGCTCAGACCATTCAGGACAGAAAAATTGCAGAGAAGCCAAAACTGTGCATTGGCAGAAGCTAAGAAGTAGGAAAGAGCTATATAGAATAGAGGAAAGAAGTAAACCGCAGAGGCCACTTCTGTTTCACATATGGTGTGCCATTTGTCCTAGTTATCTTAAGAACTCTCAACTACAAACACCTAGGAGTTCTGGCTCAGATCAAACAAATATCCTTTAAAATGCACAGCTGAGGTTAAAATAATTAAATCTGGGAAGGGAAGGAGGAATAAAGAGAAAGCCAAAACCAACGTGGTAAGCTTGCACTGATGATGAATTTATTGTTCTTAGCAAACAAGAATCATGGCAGAGATGAGAGATAAAGACCTCCTTCTTTATAACTCAATAAAAAAATGTTAAAAAAAATAAAGAGCTCCTTCAGTGAAAAGATGGACTATTATTCTACCCACCAACAAAGGGACATCATGAAGACACTTGTCAATCTAGGCCTGACAATTATTGGGGCTCCCAAGTGGGACCTACATCAGCCGGGGAACTCAGATTAAATGTCGCCAGTGTGGCCTCCCAGACATCTGGTACACCTTAGGCTCCCAATTGTTTGAATAACTGAGTCTAGTCCTCATTTTGGGGAAGGCACTCTGAGGGTAGTTATCCAATCTGTTCTATTTGTCCAGGCCACCAGTCGAAAGACATTTGTCCACCCTGTGGAATGAGTCATGGCTTTGAAAATGAGGTTGGGGAAAGAGATCTGAAGTGCTGATAGGTGTTTTGTGTGAAAGTGTAGCAGCTAGGGCTCTCTCTGCTGTTTCTGATAGACTTCTCAGTAAGATTAAGGGCAATGGTGATCAAATTATGGTCAGAGCTGTCTGGCAGAGAACGAAAGACCCAGCAGTCAGTTCAGTTATAAACTGTGCAAGCAAATCGGCTATGGAGAGCCACACCAGGGCATTTTCCTTTATGAGAAAGGCTCCAGGGATGGTTCTAAAAGACAAAAGGTCATTAGTGTCCCTCCCTCCTCTGTTCATCTTGGCATCTAAGGTGCTCCCTCCCCAGGCACTGGTGTTGTACTCCACAAAATTGGTGTGGCTCATTTCAGCAGCTATAAATTCGCCTTTTTTCAATCATCTGTTACTCATATCCAGACCTTTTGTCCACAAGGGTCAGGTGCAAGAGGAACAAGGGTTTTGTTTTGTTTTTTTAAATAAAACTTAGACCCATTATGTCCCCGACTTTGGCCCACGTGGGTCATTGTAGGAAGACTCAGTGAGCAGTATACTCAGCCAAGCAGTCATTATCCTTACCATCTAGCCCACGGTAGTATAACAGAGAATCCAGATGGCTGAATCAGAGGTAAGTTTCGATCCTCCTGACCCTTTTTGGACTAAGCTGCCACCCTGGGAATATATCAACCAGGCTGACTTGGGGTTACCATTAGGGAAAGAATGAAGCATCATGCCTAGAAATGATCAGGATGGAGTCCTCAATTTTCAAAATAGGTTTCTGCTAACCCCATGTCTTTCGTCCTTGGCTACCTAGGAAGTAGCTGAAAAGGGATGATAATTTTGGGGGGGAAACTGCATTCAGTGACCAAACTGCCCTACTCAGGTGTACAGACCAGGAGGAGGTGAGGGAAATAGAGTCAGAAATCTTTTAAAGTTGATTTTTGAGGAGGCTGGTCAAAACCCACAACACCAGATGCCTGTGGATGGTAGGAGCATGGGAGGATTATTGAATACCTTGACAATCACCCCATTGTGTGTGGCTTTTTCCACAAAAGGGGCATTATTGTCAGCCTGCAAATGGTCTGCGAGGCTGATCACATGACACAGATTAGCTTCAAGGACCACAGTGATTTGTTTGGACTCAGCTGATCAGACTGAAACAACAGGACAGTAACCTGAAAAAGTGTCAACAGCAATGAGGCCCCACTGATAGGCCTGAGAGGGGGTCCAAAGTCCAAGGTAGTCAATATTCCAGGACCGGTTGGAGTCAATGACTCATGTGATGTGGCTTCCCTAATTATGAGACAAATGGGTCCAGCTTTTGGCAAGAGTCACAAGACTGGCATGAGTGGCACCTCTGCAGTAGAAGCATACGATTCATTTGTACCCAATCTGTGGGGTGGATGTGTTGCCATGTCTCATCTATGCTGCAGTGGTGATCATCTGAGCAGTGCAGGCTTGATTAGCAGTTTGATTTTCAGATGGTCTCGTCAGAGAACTGGCCTTTCCATGGGCATTGTCATGAGTGACCCAGATGGTTTAATCAGGAGTCATGATTTGTTTCCACAGTATGTGGCCACAAAGAGGGATGTTTTTAATCTATTGTTTTCCAAGACCAAGCAACTAGGCCATTGGCAACAGCCAAGGAGTCAGTGAAAATAAAACAAGGTTCATCAAAGGGAGTATTGGTCAGAGCTATGAGAATGGCCTGGAGTTCTGCCCACTAAGGGGTGCCGTGTTCATGTTTGGTTCTACATAGCTGGTGGTGAGGTTGAACAGCTACAGCATCCCCGGGGACACCACTGGGTTTCAGTTTGAACCATCAGTGAACCAGGCCCAGGCATTAGAGGGGGGGCTTCTGTGAATCAAGGGTCCCATTAGCTCTGTTTCAGGCAACATAGTGGGGGATACATTATTTCCCAAAGGGACAGCTGTCACTTTTTCACGTAAAGTTGAGATGCTGCTTGGGCCAGGCCAGCTGCTTTTTGAATAAACAATTTCCTTTTGATAGTGAAGCTTATTGGGCCCATCCCACGTTGTTAGTCATTGCATTCGAGCTGAACTACCTTCAAATGGCAATATTAAGTGGGAGAGGCACCAGACCTCCATGGGTCAAGCGTTCTGTTTTGACAAGAGCCCAGGAGTAAGCTAACAACTGCTTTTCCAAGGGTTATTTCTAGCAGCCGTGTCAGGGAGTCACGTGATTAGTCTAGAACCCCAAGGGACATTTCTTTTTTTTTTTTTTTTAACACCTTTATTGTGGTATGGTTCCTATACAGTAAATGATACATATTTCAAATGTACAATCTGATGAATTTTAATAGATGTACACACCAATGAAACCACTACCACAATCAAGACAGCTAACATTTCCATCTCTCCCCAAGGGGCATTTCTGAGTGGAGGTTGCCTCCCTTTGCCAGAAACTTTAACCATCTGTCATGATAATTAAATTTATGGGGCCCTAAAGGTAAAAAGCTAAGCCATAGCTTGTAGGGCGGCTTCAAACATGGTCTGTTGGTATAAGCCCCACTCAAAGGATGCTGATTAGCAGGTTAGCTGATAAAAGAGTAAGCCACACACTGTCTCCAATACCCAAAGAGGCCAATAAGGTGCTGGCCTTCCTGTTTGGCTTGGAAGGCCAAAGAGACAGCCGTGTTTTCATGACCACCACAGGGATTGAGTGTTATAAATCCACTCACTTAGTCCCAAGAAACTTTGCTTGGTGAGCAGGCCCCTGAATTTTGTCAGTTTTATCAGCTCTTCCTCCTGGCTACCTCCACAACATGATAGCACCGCCATCAAGGTCACTGAGACTGAGGCTTTTGACCTGCCAACAAGGCATCATCCATATAGTGAAAGCTTGGAAGGGTAGAGAAACTCATGCTAAATCCTGACTCACCAACTCATGGCAAATGGCAGGGCAGCTTAGTTACCCCTAGAGGATACTATAAACATATATTGGAGGCCTTGCTACCTGAACTCAAACTGACCTTGATCCTCAGATGTCAGTAAGATGGCACAGAAGGCGTCAGTGATGTCAAAAACTGCATACCACCTGTCATCAGCCTGTGCACTGGATTCAGTTGCAGTCACAATGTCTGGAATAGCCAGGGCTATGGGAGTAATCATTGAAATCGGTTGGTAATAATCTGCTCTAAGCCTTTAGCTCCTGTTAGTCTTCTTCACTGGTCATTGAGGGCTGTCATTTTGAAATATTGCATCACTTACCACCTTTGATGCCTTTAAGTCTTTAATCAAGGCTGTGATTTCTCTTTGTTTTCCTGTGGGGTTCTTTAGCTTCTGGTGGATCACAAGAGGAGACAGGGAGGTGGATTGAAAAGCTATTTACACTTTTGCTATAGACTGAATTATTGTGTTTTCCCAAAATTCATATGTTGAAACCTACCCCCCAGTGTGATAATTTTAGGAGGTGGGGACTTTAGTGGGTGATTAGGTAATGAGGATTAGTGCCCTTATTAAAACGCAGTGGTGGGTTGGGGGGAGGGTGTAGCTCAGTGGTAGAGTGTGTGCTTAGCATGCATGAGGTCCTGGGTTCAATCCCCAGCACCTCCACCAAAAAAAAAAAAAAAAACAGATAAACCTAATTACTTCTCCTTGCCAAAAAAAAAACCCCAAAATAAATAAAGTATATGAGAGGATGCACATAGGTTATATGCAAATACTGCACCATTTAAAAACAATAAAAATGAAAGAGAGCCACAGAGCTCCCTAGCCCCTTCTGCCATGTGAGGACACATCAAGAAGATGATCATCTCTCTATGAAACAGGAAGCAGATCCTCACCAGACAATGAATCTGTTAGAGCCTTGATCTTGAACTTCCCAGCCTCCAGAACTGTGAGAAATAAATTTTTCTTGTTTATAAGCCACCCAGTCTATGGTATTGTTATAGCATCCTGAACTGACCAAGACAACTTCCCACTACTGTTTCTGTCTATGCTGCTCTTCCCAATGTTAAAAGTCCACACTGGCACTTAAGGGATAAGAATATAACACGTCAATCCTATTATACATTCGGATGAGGAATAGTCACAGCCTCACGACTTCCTGGCCGGAGCTATTGGGTTGGCACCTCCCGGCAGACTTGAGCTTGGTTTGCACAGTAGTGGCCTTCTTTGAGGATTTCACTTTAATCCAGGGCATCTGTTGCCCCATCACTAAAGTCTCTTATGTTCTCACCTGATTTCAACATGAGGGGAGTTTTCCAGGGCAGCAGGGCTGATTGGAAGAATCTGCCCAGGTTTGACTGAGTCAGTTTCTCATTCTCCAGTGGGTCACCTTCACCAGAATTGTTGACCAATCGAAGGCACTAAGAGCCTGAAGATTAGTCCATGCCTCAACTCTGGCTTCCTATGGCAGTTTTTCTGTTTCTGGGAAATCTCCCTGGGAGGCCCAAAGCTCCCTTGTAAGAGCCAGAACCGATGGCAAAACCCCTCTGAGACCTCTCAGTGTCCGCTCCTAGAGGGTCTCAGGCAGACACGATAGACAGCGGGAAGGGCTGAGCCGGAAGACAGCACAGCCACTGCCCTCTTCCTTGGTAAGAATTATTAGCTCCATTCCTTCATCTCCCAAGTGAACCAGCCAAACTTCTAATGCTTTGCCTGGTTTCTGCCTATAATGGTCATGAATTCCCCTCCTTTCCTACATCCCTGCAACTGTTGTGTCAAAGGGGACGGAATCTTTGGCACACCTTGGTCAAATCCTAGTGCCATTATTATGGTGGGCCATACCTGAGGCTAGCCACCAAGTTGGTGAGGGAGTCCCCCACCTGAAGGAGATTCTGCCCCAACCAGGGCACCATCTGGGTGTCTGTATTCAAACCTACTTCCTGGATCCACCTTTCCAATTCCTCCTGATGAACAGGCAATTAAGGGACGGACCACATAGTGTCTGGTTGAGCAGACAGTTTGGTTGATACATTTCCCAATTCTCATGGGCTTCCCTCAAATCCCATTCATTCACTCACAACATCCTCATCCTTCCTCTTCTAGAAAGCCATGTTTCCGTCGGCCTCCCAGCCTCATCACCAAAACTCTCAGGAGCTGTGAAAGGTCTGAGATTTACTCTACTCTCAAGCTAGCAAGCTAGCCTGCCACAGTTTATGGATTCTGGTAGAGAACCTGAAAGAAACTCCTGGCTCAGACAAGGAAAGTTAATTACTGTAGCAAAAGCAATAGCCAGATATCAACATTTTTGCACCAGTTTCTTGAGCCCCAATTCTGTAGGGAAACTCGTCTGTGCCAGTGCCACTGACAACACTGCGTATGTCCCCAGAGGCCGTGGAGGCAAGGCTCAACTACAGGTGGACCCGTGCCTTGGTGGAAGGCCCTGTGATGCTCCTAGATCATAGGAGGATAGGCAGTCTGGGAAGAGCTGCTGCAGAACCATTCATTTCTCATCTGCCTCTCTATCTTGAAGAAGGCTGCCATGAGCCAGTTTTCATCACCTCCCTGGTTCCAGTGAGGTCTGGTACATTCCACCTTGCCCCCTCCTCCTTAAGTTAGAGCCGCAGGCTCTAAAACTACCTAGTGTAGATATGCCGAATAGAAATGGCTCTGGCCCTCATGTTGCCTGTCATTTGGCTTCTTTAGTTTGGTGTTTTCCTGGGGGACAAGGAACACAGGGAGCTGACACCACGCTGATCTTTCTTTTTCTGTTGATGTAAGGAATAAGTTGTCTGCATCGATCTGGGCTTGCTGTTCTCTGTATGCTGCTTGACAAATTCTCACAGGACCAGGTGACACCGGCACAGGCGGTGGAGGGAGGGGGGCTGCATTTCAGGGGAGAAACTCTGAGCTCAGAGAATCTGCATCTTTCAAATGGGCAGTAAGCATGCCTGCCCTTGATTCCAAAGGGAGACATTATTTTTATTATACTGCAGAGTAAGTATGCCTTCCCTCTGCTTCAGATATAAACACTATCTTTATTATACTGGACAGTAAACATGCCTGCCTTTTTCTTAAAAAGGAGACACTATCTCTGTCTTTCAAGGGGGTACTCTAGATAAAACTCCTTAAAAAGATAGTTTAGAAGAAGGATAAACAGTGCCTCACTTGCAAGATGTGTATAAACATGAGAGACCTGTGGGAAATTGTCTCCTAACAAAGGATACATACACTATAATGGTATTTCTATTCATTTTTCTCAGCCTTATTTTTTAAAACTTTATCATGGTAAATATAGACAACATAAAAGTTGCCATGTTAATCGTTTATATGCATACGATTTAGTGGCATTAATTACATTCACAGTGTTGTGCAACCATCATCACTATCTTTTTCTGAAACTTCTTCGTCATCTCAAACAGAAATTCTGTAACCATTAAGCAATAACTCCTCCATTCTCCCTTTCCCTCAGTGCCTGGTAACATCTTATCTACTTTATGTTTCCATGAATTTGCCTATTCTAGATATTTCAAATAAGTGAAATCATACATTTGTCCTTTCATGTCTGGCTTATATCACTTAGCATAATGTTTTTAAGGTTCATCCACACTGTAGCATGCGCCAGAACTTCACTACTTTTTACAACTATATAATGTTCTATTGTATGAATATACCACATTTTCTTTATCCATTCATCTAGTGATGGACACTTGGATTATTTCCATCTTTTGGTGATTGTGAATAAGGCTCCAGTGAACACTGGCATACAGATACCTAAGTCCTTGTTTTCAATTCTTTTGGGTATATACCTAGGAATGAATTTACTGGGTATATACTAACTCTATGTTTAGCTTTTTGGGGAACTGGCCAACTGTTTTCCACAGTGGCCACACCATTTTGTATTTCCACAAGTAATACATGAAGGTTCCAATTCTACCATATCCTTGTCAATACTTGTTATTTTCCAGTTTTTGAGTAGAGCCATCCTATTAGATGTGAAGTAGTATCTCATTGTGATTTTGCTTTGCATTTCCCTAGTGACTAATAATGTTGAGCATCTTTTCATGTGCCAATTGGTCATTTGTTTATCTTTTTCCCCAGCTTTACAGAGATGTAATTGACAAAATTGTATATATTTAAGGTGAACAATGTGATGATTGATTTACATATACATTGTGAAGTAATTACCACAATCAAACTAATAAACTAATGCATCACCTCACATAGTTACCTTCTTTTGTGTGTGGTGAGAACAATTTGAAGGTCTACTTTCTTAGCAGATTTCAAGTCAACCACACGGTATTGTTAACTATAATTACCATACTATTTATTAGATCCCCAGAACTTATGCATCTTATAGCTGAAAATTTGTACACTTTGATCAACATCTCCCCATTTCTTCAACCCCCAGCCCCTGGCAACCACCATTCAACTCTCTGTTCCTCTAAGTTCAACTTTTTTAGATTCCACATATAAGTGAGATCATACAGCATTTTCCTTTTTGTATCTGGCTTATTTGACTTAGCATAATGTCTTCTAGGTTCATCCACGTTGTCACAAATGGCAGGATTTCCTTCTCTTTTATGGCTGAATAATATTCCATTGTGTGTGTGTGTGTGTGTGTGTGTGTGTGTGTGTGTGTGTGTGTGTACATCACATTTTCTGTATCCATTCATCAATGAGTAGACACTTACTCTGTTTTCATATCTTGGCTATTGTGGATAACACTGCAATGAACATGGGAGTGCAGATATCCTTCAAGATACTGATTTCATTTCCTTTGGATATATACTCAGAATTAGGATTGCTGGAGACATATGGTAGTTCTGTTTTTAATTTTTTGAGGAGACTCCATACTGTTTTCCATAATGGCTGCACCAATTTACATTTCTACTAACAGTGTGCAGGGTTCCTTTTTCTCCACTCCATTGTCAACACTTGTTATCTCAACACCATCCTAACAGGTATGAGGTGATAGCTCAATGTGGTTTTTCATTTGCATTTCCCTGATGATTAGTGATATTGAGCATCTTTTCACGTACTTGTTGGCCATTTGCTTATCTTTTTTTGAGGAATATCTATTTAGGTTATTTGCCCATTTTTAAATTGGGTTTTTTGGGTTTTTGTTTTGTTTTGTTTTGTTTTTTGGCTATTGAGTTTTAGGAGTACCTTATACATTTTGGGTATTAACTTCTTATCAAATGTATGGTTCGCAAATGTTCTCTCCCATTCTGTAGTTTGCCTTTCCATTTAGTTGATTATTCCCTTTACTGTGCAAAAGCTTTTTAGTTTGATGTAGTCTCACTTGTTTATCTTTTCTTTTCTTCCTGTGTTTCTGGTGTCCTATCCAAAAAAATTGCAAAGACTAATATCAAGGAAATTTTTCCCCTATGTATTCTTCTAGGAGTTTTACAGTCTCAGGTCTTACAATTAAGTCTTTAATCTATTTTGAGTTAATTTTATTATATGATGTAAGATAGCAGTCCAGTTTCATTCTTTTCCATGTGGATATCCAGTTTTCCCAGCAGTATTTACTGAAGAGACTGTCTTTTCTCCCTTATGTATCCTTGGTGTGCTTATCAAAGATTAGTTCCCCTTATATGTGTGGATTTATTTCTGGCTTTTCTATTTTATCCCACTGATCTATGTGTCTGTTTTTATGCCAGCACTATACTATTTTAATTACTGTAGCTTTGTAATATAATTTGAAATCAGGAAGTTTGATACCTCCAGCTTTGTTCTTCTTTATCAGGATTCCTTTGGCTAGTCAGGGTCTTTTGTGGTTCTATGTGAACTTTAGGCTTTTTTTCCCCCCTATTTTTGTGAAAACCGCTATTGGGATTTTGATAGGGATTGCACTGAATCTGTAGATTGTTTTGGGTAGTATGGACATTTTAACAGTTTCAAGGCTTCCAATTGAAGTGGAGCAGAATATAAGACCCCAGAATATGCCTCTTTGCAGTAAGAGTTATTTTGAACAGGTTATTTTTAAGAAACAGCAGACACCGGAGAAGTTCTGAAAAACAAGTGGAAGTTACCCTTTTGTAAGGGATGTTAACATTTATAAAGGAAATTTCCATTTGTAAGCATGTCTCCCTCTTCCTGTACCAGGAAGAGAATAATAGTTCTAAATCACAAGAAATTCTTAACAATGGAGAGGGCACTTACTTAAATCTGCATAACAACCTTACCCTTGTTTACTGTGCTTTTTCTGACAGCATCTCATAACTGGCTCCTCTGTCCTCCAACATCTTTCTTTCATCTTTAACTGAAGATAATATTTAAGGTGGTGTCTTGGGCCATCCAGGGAGTTACTCAGTTTTACTGGGTATCTTCCATGTATACAAGAGATATACAAGTTATTAAACTTCTGTTTGTTTTTCTTTTGTTACTCTGTCTTCAATAATGGGTGGGGGGTGTGTCTCAGCCAAGAACCTAGAAAGTTAGAAGGAAAATCATTTTTCCCCTCCCTACAGAATCCATGAACATGGGGGTGTCTTTCCATTTTTTGTGTGTCTTCTTTCTTCCATCAGTGTTTTGTAGTTTTTGGTGTGTAAGCCTTTCACTTCCTTGGGTAACTTTATTCCTGAGTATTTTATTATTTTTGATGCTATTTTAAATGGAATTATTTTCTTAACTTCCTTTTTGGATAGTTCATGGTTAGCATACAGACATGCAACTGCTTTTTGTATGTTGATTTTATAAACTGAAACTCTACTGAATTCATACATTAGTTCTAACAGTTTGTGTGTGTGTGTGTGTGTGTGTGTGTGTGTAGTTTTTAGGATTTTCTACATATAAGATCATCTCATCTGCAAAGAGATTTACTCCTTTCTTTCTGATTTGTATGCCTTTTATTTCTTTTTCTTGCCTGATTGCACTGACTTGGACTTATAGACTAAACTTACAGACTAAATAAAAGTGGTGAGAGTGAGTAGCCTTTTATTGTTCCTGGTCTTAGAGAGAAAGCATTCAACTTTTCACTGTCAGGTACAATGTTAGCTGTCAGCATTCATATATGGCCTTTATTATATTGAGGTACATTCCTTCTAAACCTAATTTGTTAAGAGTTTTTATCATGAAAGTGTAATGGTTTGATTACTGTAGCTTTGTAATATATTTTGAAATCAGGAATTGTGACACCCCCAGCTTTGTTCTTTTTCAAGATTGTTCTGGCTATTTGGGGTCCCTTGAAATTCCATATTAATTTTAGGATGGGTTTTCTATTTCTTCAATGATGTATTATGAATATTTTCTCTCAGTCTGTGGCTTGTCTCTTCATTTTTTAAAATGAAGAGCAGATGTTTCAATTTTGATAAAGTCCATTTTGTCAAATGTATTTCTATTATGGTTGATGTTTTTTATTTCCTGTCTAAGAAATATTTGCTTATCTTAAAACTGAGAAAATGTTCTCCAGTTCTTTTTTCTAAAAGCTTTAAAGTTTTAGCTTTTAAGTGAAGGCCTTTGAGCCACTGCAAGTTAATTTTTGTGTATGGTATTAGCTAGAGGTCATAGTTCACTATTTTCCACCTATCTTTTTTTCCCTCTACTCCTCTTAGTTAGGTTCATTGGCTATGGCCCTGTAAATTAGACTGAGAAAAGACAGAGTAACAAAAGAAAAACAAGCAGAAGTTTATTAGCATGTGTATTACACATACACATGGGAGCACTCAAAGATGAGTAACTCAAAGAGGTGGTTAGAACTTGGGCTTATGTAACATCTTAACAAAAGAACAATACATTTTTCGAGACATAACAAGACAAAGGAGAAAGACTTCGAGTTTCTAGGACAGCAAATTGTAGGAAGGGAAATGCCCTGGGGGGAACTAATAGAAAATAAAGACTATTTCGTAAGGTTTGGGATGTAGATTCCTTGGCCTTGTCTCTGAGCTGATAAGGGTCTAGGGTTGTCCCCAGTTATTAACTTTTGTCATTCTTGGTAGAGAGGGGAAGGGGAACGCCTTTTACAAATTTATATACTGCTTTCAGGCAAATAGAGAGAGCTTTTCTTGTATCTGCTTATTCTCAATCGCCTTCAACTCAAAATGATCCTTATGGCACAGTGGCATATTTTGGGGTGGCATATTTTGCTATCCTTCAGTATTTAGTATTTTTTTTAATTGAAGTATAATTGATTTACAATGTTGTGTTAGTTCTGGTGTACAGCATAGTGATTCAGTTATACATCTATGTATATTCTTTTTCATTATAGGTTATTACAAGCTACTGAATACAGTTCCCTGTGCTATCCAGTAGGACCTTATTGTTTATCTATTTTATATATAGTAGTTTGTACCTGCTAATGTCAAACTCCTAATTTATCCTTCCCCAACTTTCCCAATTGGTAACTATAAGTTTGCTTTCTATGTCTGCAACACTTAGCATTTATATTATAATTGCCTTTCACGTATTTTATTCCCTGCGCTTCATCCTGGGAGTCAAGGGCAGGAACTATACTTTGTATCTCCACTACCTAGTTCAGTCCCTGAAACACAGTAGGTGCTGAACTGAGCTTTACCTTAAAATTACTGCACTTCACCCTTGCTCGACAAACACCAGGAAATGAGTGTCCAAAAGAAATTATTCTCTGTCAATATGCTCTAGAGGCCATGTTCCCTAATACAGTCCTTTATTCATACATTTTTTATTTTGTATTGTATTTGTGTGAGCAAGAATTCATCGCTAATCTCTTGACAAACTGATTAACATCACAGCAGATTGTATCCCCACTCTGAGGTTATTTGCATTTAAAAGTGAAGGCTGAAAAGGAGAATTCCTTTCACCAAAGAGGAATTCCAAGCATCTGTTGCTGGCCAATGAGGTGAGTTTTTCTGAAGGGGCCAGACACTTTGGGGGAGCAACTACCAAATCATCCCATAGAAGGAAGTGATTTTATTTCGGTCGCAACTAGCAACAAGAACTATCCTGAAGATTTGAATAGAGTCTTAAGAAGACCTGAATTTGGAAAGACGAGGAAAGTGAATGTACTAGCAGTTAAAGAGTTAAAGAGAAATTATGCTTCTGCCAGCAGTTCCTGGGATTCTGTCCAAACAGCATGCTGTCAGCAGCATCAGCCAGCAGGAACGCATAATCTTCCACCCTTTGGTTTTAGTGGGTAATATTAGCTAAAAAAACACTCCAGATTTTTCGTGTTCATATGGTATAACTCATTTCAGACGTGCCCCTTTCTCCAATAGTTACCTCCTTCACTTGGGGAAATTCTTTTTCGTTCTTTCTCCCTTTCTCCCTCTCCCCTTCTCCCCCCACTTCTCTCTCTCTCTCTCCTCCTTTCTTTCTCTCTCTCTCTTTTTTCAATACAGTATCCAATTCAGGAAACCAACCAGCATCTCCCAGGACAAAAAGGCAGCTTTTCAGACTAAGGTCACTTTTCTTTCATTACCATCATTCTTTGAGTTAAAAGAGCACAATGGCCTCGGGTTTTAACATTTCTATAATCAAACGTCCTACCTAATTCTTTTCTCCTCCCTGAAAAGCTTTTATTAAATTGATGGTCAACTAATGACATGGCAGCTTAAAATGGAGGAGAAATATGCCACAGAAATGCCCTCACTGTCATTACCTTTATTCTGATGAGAAGTATGCTAATTGGATCAGGAGCACCACCCCCATCTCTGCTGAGGAACAAAGCAAAAAGACATCTCATGCCCTACACTATGACTTAGTTCAAATCAACGAAATTTATTGAAGACTGATTATATGCAAAATTCCACGGTGTATATAGAGCTGAATAATTTAATTCAACCGAAACATATTGGGAGGGGGAGGGTATAGCTCAGTGGTAGAGCACATGCTTAGCTTGCACAAGGTCCTGGGTTCAATCCTCAGTACCTCCATTAAAAATAAATAAATAAACCTAATTTACCTCCTCCCAAAATAAAAAAATATAAAATACAAAAAAAAAAAAAAGCCTATTGAGGCTTAAATGGAGCTGCCAGTAAGGTTACAAAGAATAAATCATGGCTTTTACTTTAAGTAGCTCAGTGTGGTCAGGGAGATGGTCTACAGATAATTGTAAAACAGTACGGTAAGCACTATAGTGGAAGCTCAGGGGAAGAAACAATAAAAATTTTGTGTGGTGAATGGAACTTTAAGTTCTTTACAGAGAACCGTGGTAGCTTTTGACCCCATTGCCTCATCCTATAGTAAGTAATACACATTTTTAATTGAAGTTTTTATTGAGGTAATTGTGGATCTCCATGCAGTTGTAAGAAATAATACAGAGAGATCCCATGTATGCTTTGCTTGGTTTCCATCAATGGTAATATTTTGGAAAACCGTGTAATAATATCATAACTAGGATACTGAAATAATCCTCTAATATTATTTAGATTCCCCTACTTTTACTTGTACTCACGTGTGTGTGTGTGTGTGTGTGTGTGTGTGTGTGTTAAGCTCTACACAATATTATTACTCGTGTAGGCTCTTCTATCCACCACCACAGTCAAGATATCAAACAGTCCTAACACCACAAGGATGCCTCCTGCTGCCCTTTTATGACCACACTCACCTCTCTCCCACTTCTGTCCCTGACCCCCTACACCATTAACTTGTTCTACATCACTAAAACTTGGTCATTTCAAAAATGTTCTATAAATGGAATCACACAGAATATAACCTTTTGAGATTGACTTTTTATACTCAGCACGATTTTCCCGAGATTCATGCATGGTATGGAATACTACAGTTTTATATAATTTTATATACATATATATTTATATACTACAGTTTTATATAATTTATAGAATTTCACAGTATGGAATACCACAGTTTGTTCACTACTCATCTGTTGAAGAACTGGGCTAATTCTAGTTTTAGGCTATTACAAATAAAGCTGCTATGAACATTCACGTACAGGTTTCTGTGTGGACATAAGTTTTCATTTTTCTGGGATAATGCCCAGGTGCGTAATGGCTGAGTTTTATAGTGATTGCATGTTTAAGTTTTTGAGAAACTGATAAACTGTTTTTCAGAGTGCCTATACAATTTGACACTCCCACCAGCAACATATGAGAGATCCGGTTTCTCCGCATCCTCTTCAGCATTTGGTATTGTCACTATTTTCAAGTTGTAGCCATGCACGTACATCAGATATGAAATTTTCAAATGAAATTTTCAAATATTTTCTCCCAGGATGTAGCTTGTCTGTTCAGCCTTTTCACATAGACTTCCATAGAGCAAAAGTTTTTCATTTTGATGAGGCCCAATTAATCAATATTTCTCTTTGTGGCTCATGCTTTTGATGTCAAGTCTAAAAACACTGCCTAGCCCCTAGATCCCAAAGATCTTCTGCTATGCTTTTTTTTTTTTTTCTTTTCTAAAAGTGCATTCCACAAAAGCCTGCTACTAATTTCAGAGAAATCACACTGGAGCTTAATGGAAGACAGGCAGTAAGTTAGAATTTAATAAGAATACTATATTAGTGTGCTCGGGCGGCCATAACGAAATACCACAGAATAGGTGGCTTAGACAGCAGAGATTTATTTTGTTACAGTTCTAGAGGCTGGAATGCCAAGATCAAGGTATCATCAAGATTTATTTCTGGTGAGACCTCTTTTCCTGGCTTGTAGACGGCCACCTTCCTGCCGTGTTTTCACACGGACTTGTGTCTGTGTAAGTTGGGGGGAGAGACAGCTCCTGGTATGTCTTACTTTCCTTATAAGGACACCTATCCTATTGGATTAGGGCCCCCCCTTTATGACTTCATTTAACCTTAATTACCTCCCTAAAGGCCCTGTCTCCAAATACAGTCAAGTCACATTGTGGGTTATGGCTTCAACATATTAATTTGATCGCGGGAGTGGGGGTGGATAACACAATTCATTCTATAACAAACATAGACCCGCAGTGTTGGACCACCTGTGCTGGCTGTCATGGCCAGCATTTCATGTGGGCATAGGTGTCAACACTGCCTGGCTTCAGAAGTCCCATGCACTTGTCTGCTTGGGACTTCAGGTTTTCCAGGACTCATCCTGCCCCTCCCATTCTGGTAACGAGGTTCTTATCCTCAGGACTGCTGGCTTAGTACAATATGCCCATGGCGCCCTGGGTACAGTTGACTAGTCCAGGAATGGGAGTAAATGCAAACTGGGCCAATTACAATCCTTCTCTGGGCATTCTGACTCTTAAGACTTAAACTCACTTCAGCTGTATGGACCGCCGCAGGTGCAAAAGCATTTCACTCATTTATTAGACATTAACTCACCATCTACTGCGTCTCAAGTACACACATGGACTTTCTACCACATGGACTAGGAAGCTGGGATGGTGGATATGCCATGAGAAAGAAATGAACAGATGCCAAGAAAGAGAAAGATGCAGAAATAAGGGACAGAGAGCATTCCCACCTCAATTCCTCTCTTGTTGTGTCCTGTGCTTGGGGACTATGAAACACCCCAGGATAAACTGCCAGCCTCACTTTGGGGAAGGTGAAGGGGCAGGGAAGGATGGGGAGGAGAAAGCAGCCCCATGGATCTCCTGCCCGATCTCTTCTCCCTACTTTCAGTCCCTTCAGAACTGACCTTCTAGGTTGGCACACTATTTATTTAGAGCAGCTCTATTCCTAAAATATAATGCAAGCCACATATGCAATTTTTAATTTTCTTACAGCCACATTTTAAAAATTAAAAAGAAATAAGTGAAATAAATTTTAATAATATGTTATTTAACCCAGTATATCCAAAATACGATCATTTCAACATATAATCATTTCAACATGCAACTCTGAATTTTTAAATTGCCTCAGGTGATTTTCATTCAAAAGGCTTGGGAACCATGTTGGCTGGCTCAAAAGGCCGAGAAATTTCTCTGAGAAGGGAGGACTAAAGGTGGGTCTAGAGTCAGGCTAACCCCTGGGCCTCTCTATGGTGGCTCTGTGCCCTGGGAGCAAGGGCAGTTACATGAGAATGCCAGGTTTCAATCTGCAACCAACTTGACCACCTCCCTAAGGCCTCTTCTAAATAAGTCTGTGATTCTAGTTACCACCCTAAAAGCTAAGAGTAGAGACTTTCTTCCTCATCAACATGATTGAGCGAGCAAGCGAGCGATCTATCTATCTATCTTCTATCCATCCATCCATCCATCCATCCATCCATCTCTATCAGCTATCCTCAGATGAGCTCTAGAGCCAGAAATCTCTGTATTCAAGTCTTGCCTCTGTGCCTCTTATTAGCTCTGTGACCTTGGGCAAGTTATCTAAACTTCTCTGAGGTCCTCCTTCCATACAGACTAACAACAGTACCCACGTACTACTCGTAGGATGAGAAATAAGCGAGTGACATATGAAAAATGTGAGAAGGGTGAAAAGCACAGTAGCATATGTTAAGTGATCCATAACTGGTGACCATGATTATGCACAGACCTCCTCTCTAAAGAACTGACAGCTGTCTAACAGCTAATAGGAGAAAAGAAAAATTAATACAGAATACAGAAGCAGAGGCACTTCAAATTTTGATGTGTAACAATACCTAAGGTTTAACACAAAACCTCCAGTCCACATTTGGATATCCACTTGAAGGCCCAAATAAAATGAAAGCCATTTCCTGGTCTTGGCACCTATTTGCACTCTGAATTTTGAACATGGACTATTCAAATGAAATTCTTCTTCTTCTTTTTTAATGCACAGCAAGAGGAAATGCAAATGAAATTCTTCTTGGGCAAGAGTCCCTTCTTCCCTTTCCTGTAGCTTGGCTGAAGTCTGCAGACCTTCTAGCATCCTCATCCAACACACCCACTTTGCATTTTCCCTACAACTCATGACCCTTTGCTTCTGTCGTGCTAACTGATTTTCCTCTGTAGCATACGTAAATAATTTTAAACAGCTGTTCTGAAAACTACTTTGACCATTGTTAAGAGAACTCCTAAGGCGATCTGTAAGTGAATTTAGCAGGAGTCCACCCACATCCCCACCGAGCTAAATCACTGCCCCTGTTACAATGGAAGGGGGACTTGAGAGAGAAATAAACAGCAGAAAATTCAAGCTGGGAGCGAATTTAGAAAATGTTCAACACAATCTTTCTTAAATATTGTACCTGAGGAAACTGGAGCCCAGAGAGATTAGCAGTACATGCTTCCAGTATGTTCCCCAAATATCCCCCAGCCCACACCTGCATGGTAGCCCTTGCCATATTGCGTTATGCTTGTTAGTATGTCTGTCTTGTCTGCTACCCTCTGATATCATCAAAACAGGGATGGAGTCTTATTCAGCCCAGTCCCCAGCACTGTACTTGAGACACAGTAGGTGGTGAGTAAATGTTTAATAAATGAGTGAAATGCTTTTGCATTGTAGCGGTCCATCTTGGCCTGGTATCTGGCATTAATAAAAGATCAGAATGAGGTCTTTAGTTCCCATCTTTTGGGTTCGCAGGGCTTGTCTGTGTTCTCTGGTATGTATTTGCTCTTCATGGGGCTGAATTTCTGCAAAATGCAGCTAAGTAGACTCACTGGGGTCCCAGGCATAATGGGAAACAAAATTATCTGATGTGGATTTCAAAGTGTGATGAGAATTAAAAACCCTCAACCTACTGAGACAAGGATGGAAGGGGGCAGGGCACAGCCATTCAAGGAGTGCCACAGCAATTAACATTAAAATGGTGAAAGATTCAACCCCCAGTAGGCCTTGAGGCTCAGGATGCTGAGAGATTTAACATCTAGCAGATCTTGAGCTTCATTATACGCCCATTGTAATATATTAATATGGTGAATAACACGCCCACAGGCACCACGGCAGTCCCAAGGCTAGCCACGAAAGGTCAAAGAGTGGGCAATGGCCAACTTCCTGGGAATCCCAGCCCCTTCCCCAGGCTACTTAGACTGGTCCTTCAACTTATTAGCATATGAAGCCACCGAGCCCATAAAAACTAGCAACACTGCGCCTCGGGGCGCCCCTCTCTCTCCCTCTTCGGAGATGGCCCACATTCTGTCTATGGAATGTGTACCTACTTTTAATCTGAGCACCCAGCCCCCACACCTTGTAGCCTTTCTCTTGCCTTTCAATGTATCTCTCTGAATAAATCTACCTTCACTCAACTGTGGCTCGCTCTTGAGTTCTTTCCTGGACGAAGCCAAGGACCCACACTTGGTGGGGCACGTCCCACGGGCTCCACCGAAGCCTGGCACACGGCCCTTCTCACGCCCCACATCCGTTTTCCTGCATCACTACTGCACCTCAGAATGGCCATTTTCACTACCAAGTGGAGAGGTCCTGTCTGAGAATGAAGCCTACACAAAGGAAATTGGAGTTAAGGGAAGGAGAGAAAGGCGTCTTTCTGATGGCATCACCTGAGTACCTGCATCCAGCCATGCCTAAATGAAGTCAGTATGTCTGCACTTGGCTTTTCATGGTAGCCAAGCTGAGTTAGGCTTCTGTCACTTGTCACCAAAAGAGCATTGGTTAATAAAATAAAGACCAAATAACTAGAGAACAATAAAAGCCAACACATATACAGTGTTATACTGCATGGTCCTGATTACAAATGCAACAGAAGTCCAGAGGCACAAGAGCTGGGGAGAAGTTAATGGAGGTAATCGGAGTTGGACAGGGCATGATCACTGTTGCTATTATAAAGAAACATCAAGGACTGTGGCTGGTAACCTATAGCAGTAGAGCAGAGTAGAGATTCAGGGAATATTAGATAAGAAGGGAAGAAAAATGGGCCAAGTGCAGTGTTAGCATTTATCCTTTTTGCAGGTTATTAAGAGGGCTGATGGAAAGGATAGAAAATCAATATGGTGCAAGTTGTTAGATTTGGACAGTCATCCAAGCCTACCCTGGCATCTGGACTGAACATACTCTGTTCTCTAGTCTAGAGCAGTGGTTCTCAACCTTGGTTGCACATTAGAATCACTTGAAGAATGTTTAAAAAAAAAAAACAGAAACCATATATACAATAGAATATTATTACTCAGCTAGAAAAAAGAAGGGAAGCCTGTCATTTCCAGCAACATGGATGAAACCTGATGGTATTATGCTAAGTGAAATAAATCAGACACAGAACAATAAATACTCATGATCTCATTTATATGTGGAATCCAAAAAATTCAAACTCACAGAAACAGAGTAGAATCGTGGTTACCAGGGGCTGGGGATGTGGGGAAAATGGGGAGATGTATGTCAAAGGCTACAAATCCTCAGTTATGAGTAAGTTCTGGGGATCTACTGTTCAGCGTGGTGACTATAATTACCTACACTGTATTGTGTACTTGAAATTTGCCAGGAGAGTAGATCTTAGATGTTCTCACCACAAAATTAAAATTATTAAAAAATCATAAGGTGATGGATTTGTTAACTGACCTTAATGTGGTAATCATTTCACAATATATACATGTATCAAATCATCACATTGTATATCCTTACCCAATGTTATTGTCAATTATATCTCAATAAAGCTGGAAAAATATTCAGACACCCAGGCCACACCCAGACCAAGTTAATCAGAATCACTGGAGGTGAGACCCAGGTTATTAGTATTTTTAAAAACTCCCCAGGTGATTCCATTGTGCAGCCAGGTTTGAGAGCAAGAGCTCTGGGGCAGTGCTTTGCAAACTTTAATGTGTATGTGAATCTTGTTTAGGTCAGGCACAGAGTCCAGAACTTAGGGGGTTAAGTGTAGTTGAGAGTGGTGGTGATGGTGGTGGGAACAATGTTCTTTCCAACTCATTCCCAGAAATAATCTGTGGACAGCTGAGTTGGGTGAAAGGTTGATGGACCACATGATAATGCCAGTTCTGCCGCAGGATATAGGCTGACCAACTGTCCTCATTTGCCTGGGTCCCAGGGGTTTCCCAGGACATGGGGTTTTCAGCACTAAAACAGGAAAGTTGTGGGTAAATTGGGATGGTTTTTCATTCTACCCATCCCTGACCTTCTGGCCAGTGAAGTTCTGGCCACAATTATGAAGCTTTTCCAACCAAACAGGCACCATTGGTAAAGTAGGGGTGAACAGAAACCAAGAGGATGCTCTTGGGAAAGGAGAAAGGAATTGCTGGACACATAATCCTCCTTGAGGCCATCAAAAGATACAAGGGCAAGGGAAGGAAAACGAGTGCTCTAGCTCTGCCTAGTTCACAGGCACCTACCTAGAAGGGGGGAAGCCTTGAAACAGAATAGTCCTTGGTTTAACACAGAGAAACTGGAAGCTTCTCGATAACCTAGGGAATTCAAACTAGAGTGCACACGAGAATTACCCAGGGAGCCCATTCAACATACAAACTTGGCCCCTCCCTAAGAAATTTTATTTTTTTGGGTGGGGGGAGGTAATTAGGCTTATTTATTTATTTCAATGGAGGTACCAGGGGTTGAACTCTGAACCTCATGTATGCTAGGCATGCACTCCACCACTGAGCGATACCCTCCCCTGCTTCCCCTAAGAAATTTTAATTCAAAAGATCAA
This sequence comes from Camelus bactrianus, assembly GCF_048773025.1. Classification (NCBI taxonomy): domain Eukaryota; kingdom Metazoa; phylum Chordata; class Mammalia; order Artiodactyla; family Camelidae; genus Camelus; species Camelus bactrianus. Next base: position 32,016,282 of record NC_133575.1, read on the forward strand.
AGGCCTTTTAACTGGTATCTCAGGTGATTCTAGGCCACACTCTGAGAAACAATGGTCTGAAGGGCTTGCCTGCCAGCAGTTTGGTCTGTTAAAGAAAGCTTTCTTGACCAAGGGATGGGCTGACCCAAAGAAACTCAGCAGAACTGGGAGGTTTTGTTTCACAAAACAGCAGGGCCAGATGGTTTCAGGAGTGAATTCTAGCAAATCTCTAAGGAACAGATAATTCTAATGTTTTTAGGGTTCCAGACCATAGACAAAGAAGAAAATATAATTCTGTTAAGCCAAGATAGCACTGAAATCAAGCCTAGCAAAAATAACACACAAAATAAAACTGCAGACCCTTCTCACCCATGAATATCAATGTAAAAATCCAAAATAAAATATTGGCAAACCAAATCCAGCATCATACTAAAAGAATAAATTACTCCCACCAACTGGGGTTTATAGTAAGAATGCAAGGGTGGTTCAGTGCACAGGAAATTATTAGTCTGATACAAGATATTAATAGAGCCAAAGAAAAAAATCACATGCCTATTTTTGTAGATCATGTAATAGCATTCAATAAATTCAACAACTACTCAATAGTTATTTTTTTTTAATGAGCTGGGTGTTATCTGATCTACCAAACCATAAACTTGGACATGCATCACGGTTTTCAACTATAAAACAGAAGTGGAATATGTAAAACCAGGCTGCAGCATTTCAGGAAAGCAAGAGAAAACTGTACAAGCAGGTGGCTTAGACTCCCACGGCACCTACTCTTACTGCTACTCTGCCTCGCGTTCAGTTACACCTGTGGCCTCGTGGCCTCCGTTCTCAATGATCTGCTGGGTCTGCTTCCCAACTGGGAGTGCATGGCATGCTGGCACGAGCCAGAAGTGGATAATGGCTGCACAACAGCCCCATTCAGGAGTGGCCCTGAGAATGGTGATGAAGGCAAATCCTCCCAGGAGGTAGACTTTTGGTTGTTTACTTTGTCAGGATTGAGATGGCCAGGTGACTGGATCCACACTGGCTCATGGGCAATGACAACTGAGTTATCCAAGTGGTCAAGGACTTGGAAGGAACAAGATTGGAAAATTGGTGACAAGGACGTCCTTAGGGCAGGTATATGGATGGACCTCTGGGACTAAGCCCAAAATATGATGCCCACCGGAGGGCATCTACTGCAGAGGAGGCTCGTGATAATTAGGTGGACCAGATGATCCATCCCTGGATGTCAGCCAGCCTCTTCCTCTAGCTACCCTGCTGATGACTCGGTGATCTTGTGAACTCAGTGATCTAGAATCCACAACACAGGCAGCAGAGGCCAACTATGAGTCTTTGATATGGCACCATTCCCTGAGGGGTCCAGGCTTATAAAGCAGACATGAATGGGACGTGATGTCTGGAGTCAGCCTGACCCAGCTGAGCCCAACTTAGATAGGCTGAACTACAACCAACCCACAGACCTGTGAGCAAAAAGTAAAGTGTTTGCTCTATTAAGCCATTGAGGTTATGGTGCTGTTTGTTATGCAGCAGAAACCTAATATAGTCTTTTTATTAATCCTCATTGAATTATCCTAATTTGATTATGCCATCTGTTTCCTTTTAGAACCCTGATTGAATCATTGCCTTTTTGCAGATGACTCACGACTATATGGATCTCCAGTTCAGACTTCTCCTTTCAGTCCAAGACCCATATACAGTCAGTGGTCTGCTTGATATCTCCTTGTGGATATCACAAAGATACCTGAAGCTCAACACTCATTCCTCTATCACAAACCTGGTCCTCCATTTCACTCAACAGCACCACCCACTGAAGAAACCTAGGAACTCTCCTTGACACCCACCTCCTTGTCACCCTTATACTCAAACCATCACCAAGTCATGTTAACTTAACCTCCTAAATCTCTCTCACATTTGTTCCCTTCGCTTTACCACAACCATCAGCACCACCCTAGCCTAAACCACCAGTATCTCTTACCTAAAATAACCTCCCAAATCTTGGCAATTAACTGCTCATTGATAGATAAATGGATAAAGAATATGTGAGATATATAGATATAGATATAAAATGGACTATTACTCGGCCATAAAAAAGGATGAAATCTAGCTTTTCACAACAACATGGATGGACCTAGAGGGTATTAGGCTAAGTGAAATAAGTCAGACAGAGAAAGACAAATACTGTATGATTTCCCTTATATGTGGAATCTAAAAAACAAAACAAATGAACACACAAAACAGAAACAGAGTCATAGATACAGAGAACAAACAGGTAGTTGCCGAGCAGAGGACAGTGGGGGGAAGAGGGAAATAGATGAGGGAGAACAAGAGATACAAGCTTCCAGTTACAAAATAAATGAGCCATGGGTATGAAATGTACAGTAGGGGGGGAACAGTCAATAATTATGTAATATCTTTGTGTGGTAACAGATGGTAACTAGACTTCTCATGGTGAACATTTGAAATGTATTGAAATATCTAATAATGATATTGTTCACCAGGAACTAACACAATGTTGTAGGTCAATTATACTTCAAACACAGATAAAAAAAAACAAACAAATTCACAGAAGAAGAGATCAGACTTGTGGTTACCAGAGGCGGGGAGGTGGAGGGAAGGGGAACTGGATGAAGGCAGTCAAAAGGTACAAACTTCTAGTTATAAGATAAATAAATACTAGGGATGAAATGTACAACATGAGTAATGTAATTAACACTGCTATATGTTGTATATGGACGTCGTTAAGAGAGTAAATGCTGAGTTCTCATCAAAAGGAAAATTTTTTTTCCTCTGTTTATTTTGTATCTATATCAGATGATGGATATTCACTAAACTTGTGATAATCATTTTATGATGTATGTAAGTCAGATCATTATGCTGTGCACCTTAAACTTATATAGTGTTGTATGTCAATTACATCTCAATAAAACTGGGGGGCAAAAGAAGACAGCATTATAAAGCTGTCATTTCTCTCCAATGCAATATTTAATTGGATCTCTATTTAATAGTTTCTCAATAAAAATGTCACCTGAGTTTTATTTTAATACAGAAGAACTGATTGTAAAGATCTAATAAAAATAAATAAAATAAAATAACTTCCCAACTGGCCCCTCTCTAGTTGGTTCTCCATACAGCATTCAAAATGCTCTTTTTGAAAAGTCAATTTCAATCACCCATGCCCCACTTGAAGACCCTTAATGGTTTCCCATTGCTTTTAGGAAAAAGAAGGGAATATTTAACACAGGCCTCAAGGCTCCATGTGGTGTAGCCTCCCCTGGGCTACTTCATCTCCCCAGCCTGCTCTCTATATTCGCTATAAAAGGTCACATGTCCTTCTTTATTTGCTATGCACCATCTTACCCCTTTTGGTTCCCTCTCCCTATAAAGCCCTTTCTCCCCTCTCAGCCTTATTAACACCTACTCATGCTTCACATCTCAGCCCAAGCATCACCTCTTCAAGGAAGCCCTCTCTGATTTCCCTAAGCCTGGCTCATAGCATGGTATATTTTAAATTTGTGTGATTACTCGATTAATATTGGTCACCTCTCCCCTCTCCCCCTGCCTGACCTACTATAATGTGATTTTCAAGACGGCAGAGGCTATGCCTGGTTTTGGTCATCACTCTATTCCCAGAACAGAATCTGGCACACCCTAGGCACTTGGCACCTATTTATTAAATTACTAACTCAGTGAATCAGGTGTTGAGTGGAAACATCTCTATGGTTCATGTCAGCTCTAACCTTCTGGGCTTCCTTTTCAGATTCTGCCTATAGAGGGGTGATGGGGGAACTGGCCAAGTAGGGCAAATTAGCAGCCTCCATGCACTCAAAGTCATTGGTTAGAACTCTAAGAAACCCTTTTTCTACTTCAAAGATGCTGTTAAGAACAACGTGGCAGGCGCCAGCCCTTCACTGGCCAGACAAGTCTCAAGAAGTGCTTGACACAGGCCAGAAAACCAAATGCCAGAAATCCTGGAACAGAGCCTTTTGCCAGGAGGTTCCCTGCCTTGTTGAGCTAAGCTGAGAGAGAGAGAAACAACTCTAAATGTCACCGATTAATCACCAAGGGTGATGCTCAACCATTCCAGCTGCTCCTGCTGCTGCTGCTTCTTGTCTAGTCTTCACCCCCTCTCGACCCCGCCCCCTTCCAGAAAGACATCAAGTAACTGCTGTCTCGAAACCTTCTCAGATGGTTGGCTTGGCTAATGCCCAAATATTTCTTGTCCCAAACAGAGGTGCTGGGGAAGAAGAGAGGGATAAGTTACTCTTCTAGCTCTTGCATTGTCTGCTTCTGTTATTCTAAATTCTGAAGATTCCTTTTCCCTTATAAAGAATGAACTAATGAAACATTGACGGCATAACTTGGACTCCATCCAGGGGAAAGAGCTAGGGAATTCCATGTACACGAGTCATCCTGTCACCAGGGGTAGAGGCGGTTCTTCAGTCCTTATCCCATGGCAAGGACAAACCCTCTCTCAAGGTCAGATAATGTTCTGAATCCATACGTACCAGGCAGCCAGCCACTTCTAACAAAGCTTCTCCAGAGGCCTGAAGGAGGGCTCAGCTGAGGGGCCTGGATAATTTGACCCTTAGAACGGGATGTTGGTATGCTTGTGAATTAAAAAGCCAACATCCTGTGTGAGGCAGGAAAGACAAGTGAGTACACGGCTGGGTTCTGAATTTGGCTGGTAGAAAAGGAGTGTCTATTCAGAAGCTGGAATACTATACAGCACTTAAAATGACTGACCCAGAGCCACACTCTCAATGGATTAATTTTTAAAACATAATTTTGGAGGGAAAAAGCAAGTTGCAGAAGGATACACAGAGTGCGTGACCATTTATAAAATGTTAACATGCAAAAATATATAAACCATTTAGTTTAAATATATATATATCCCTAATGAATTATAATAGGATATAACTTATATAGGGTTTATAATATGTGTGTGTGTGTGTATATATGTGTGTGTGTGTGTGTGTGTGTGATATAGATGTAAGAAAACTATAAAAATACACGTGGAAATGATGACTTCAAATTTGGGGTTGTCTTGGGGCTAGAGAGGATGAGAATGAGAAGGGGTACCCAGAGGGCTCCAACTCTATCAGAAACGTTTTATACCTTAAGCTGAGTGTTTGTTATATGGTTCTGTACACCTTTTGTAGATCTGAAATATTCCATAATGATTTTTTAAAAGCAGAAAGAAAAGGTTAGGTTTCAGGGGGCTTGAGGACAAAGTTAAACCACCGACTTGTACATGGACTGGGATGTTCCCTCCATGATGACCGCCCAAGTTACCAGCATCCCATGAGCCAAATCACCACCGGGTCCAGGGACTTTCCTCTTGATTGCAGCTGAAGCTATAAATATTCCCACTTCCGCCCCTGTCTCACTGCTGGGCCCGCCCCCACTCCTTTTCCCTGCTTCTTTCTGTCACTGCTGGGAAGCCCCTGCCTCAGCTTCTGGACATCTTCCAACTCCTCTTCCTGCCCTGCGCACTCCAATCCCCCAAGCTTGTAGGAAGCCCCACTTCCAACTGCACAGGAAGGAAAGAAAGCAGCTGTGTTTCTGTTCTCCCAAGTGGGAACTTAGAGTGGATTTTCACCAGGAAATAACACTACCTGATAAATGGTTTCTAATCATTATTAATACTAGAGTCCCACTTCGTCATGGGGCACATGTGCTCCAGTGGTCTACTTGGGAACCAAAGTCACTGAGAACGAGCTGTTCTGAATTCTAAGACAGATTTTCCAACCAACTTTTGGAATGACACCAATTTTTTAAGTTGTCAGTTCCCTATAAAGTCCTAGGGGGCCAGGCTAAGTTTTCCTTTGCTATAAGGGAATGAATCCAAGGAACTGAGGTTTGCTGATGGGTTTAGTAAGATGGGGAACTTCAGGGGAACTCCAAAAGAATTTCCTGGGAAACAAAATGACATCGTGGCTCACCTGCCCAGCTGCCTGAGTTCTTCACCCATGCTTCTACTGAAAAAGCTTCTTTCTCTCTGCAGCCCCACATTTTAAACATGAACAGTCCAATAACAAACTCCAGTGAGAAGATCTGATAATTTGTCACACAATGCAATTTCTAATTGCTTGAATAATACTGCACAATGGAATCATTTCCTACCCAGTAAAAATGATTTCTTTTTGCCTGCGTGATAATATCCTGTTGAAATATAATGCTGTTCCAGACAGTGACTACATAATGTCTGGAGTCCCCCCCCACCGCCGCCGCAATATAACCTTTAAATGCTAAGCATTAGGAACAAGGCAGTAGCAAGTGATAAAACATGTTCCCAAATGAAGAGAAGAATTCTCTGCGTCTATGTTGGAATCTTCTAATTACCCAATGTCCTTGGATAAAATAGTGAGTCAATAAATTTACAATGTACAGACAGTCTTTGCTCTGTTCCTTTAGAGAAGCTCAGTTGTGTGACAAGAATGAAAATAGATTTTTCCATAAAGCTGGTATGCAATATAACATCTGTATTTGGACAGGCACCCATGCCACGCTGTTAATTTTAATGCACCAATTTAATCCTCGTTATGTGCATCGCTGGACCCATAAAAGCAGCTTTCTCTTTAGCAAATGAAATTGCAAGACATTTCTTGTCCAGTGACCTATGGTGCCCATAGGTGTACAGAGCTTTGGGTGCTCTTCAGGAATACGGAAGAAAGAGAAGATGTGGTCCCTGTTTCTCAACTCGAGGAGTAAGGAGTTTAGAACACAGGCAATTCTGAGATGTTCAGAGCAGAAAGGAGCCATATATCACAAAGACGAGAAAAGGGTGGCCTAGAGAGGGAAAATGGCCTTCCCAAGCTTACAAAGCCATGGGATGGAATTGTTCAGGTGAAAACCAGGTGTCCAGAACCAGGGCCCTAATGCTCCCTCTTTAATACCAGACCTTCACAACACCCATAATGAGATGGGGCCAACGCTGTGCTCGATTCGAATGTTTCTGTAGGTCAAGCGGTGTTCCTGGGCATGTGGCTTCCTCCGTGAGACTCAGGGGAGATGCCTTTGCTGGGTCCCTCTGACTGTAGGTCTTCTGATACGGACTATCCACTGCTTCTCCATCTGCCACTCCCCTTTTGGCCCCCAACTCTGGGAGGGAGGTGAGACAGTGGAGGTGGGGGCGCTCTGTCCAGACTTTCAATGTTGATGCCACATTCTAAGAAGTCTTCTTGGGCAAGACTTCAGACTGCTCCAGACATGACAAATACCTGATGTGACCCTGAAACCCCACTCCTAGGCACATCTGCATGTCAGATATGTGTATATTATCTGCTTACCAAAAGACACGTGCTAGAGTGTCCTTAACTGTTCATAGTAGCCCCAAATTGGAAACTACTCAAATGCCTATCACCCATAGAATGGATGCATACCTTGTGAAATATTTATACAACGGGATGCTATACAGCAGTGAGGATAGCTAGAACCATGTACAGCAATACGATGCACCTCATAAATATAATGCTGAGCAACTAAAGCCAGGCACTAAAGGGTACATGGTGTCTGATTCCATTTATATGAAGAACAAAAAGAGGCAAAGTGAATCTATGCTCTCAGAGGTCAGAAAAGTAATTTTACTTGAGGGGTAATAGCAGTGACTAAAATGGGGTCCAAGGACTTTATGGGATGCTGGTAATTCATGTTCTGGTTTCATGGCGATGTTCAGTTTGTGAAAACTCCTCAAGTTGTAAACCTATTTGTGCACATTTTAATACATATCTTATATTTCCCAAAAGGTTAACAAAAGAAGACTCCTGCCTGACTCTTTCTCCCCCATGACTCCCACACGTGGGCATGCTGCCTAATTTCAGTGCAGCCCGTCTCTCCCACTGCCATAGGCTGTTTTCAACTCAGGTTCTAGTCCTGCCTCCCCAGCCACAGGGAACACACAGCAACATCTTTAAGGAGCCTCATTAATGCCTCCTCTCATGAAGCTCGAAGTTAGAGGGCAGCTCTCTCCTTCCTCCCATCCCAGGGGTGGGAATACTCATAGCCTGGCAATAGTCTTCTCCAAAAAAATCCTCTGCACAAATCCTCCTTCTCTCTCCCTCTCTTGATCCCTTTATAATCAAAATTGTTGCGGGCATTCGAGATTCTCAAAGCATGTCTTTCGTAAAGTCTGCCTCTGTGCGCCTGTCCACACTCATTTTGAAATATAATGTCTTTCATAGTGGTGCAAACCAGCATCAAGATGGTCCCATTTTAATATCTTGTTATGTAGGTAAATAATAAATCCATCCACAATAATGACTTAATTTATTCACATAGTGCTTGGAGTTTATAAAGATAATGCAGATCTATTACTTTGCTTAATTTTCACAGCAACCCTCTGAGGTATATGTTTTCATTACTTTCATGTTACATGTGAGAGCATATATCCTTTTAAAGCCTTGTGCTGGGCATTTCACATGGCTATTTTATTTGATTTTCACAAGAACCATCAGAAGTAGATATTATCATCCAAGGTCCAGAGAGATAAAATAACCTAACTCAATAACTTAACTCCAAATCAAGTAGTAGCTTTGGTGAGGTGACCTGCCTTGCCTGAGGTCACACATGAGGACTCTGGGATCCCAGGCTAGGTGTTCTGACTCCAGATTTGTTCTCACCCCCTCTCCCCCATCAAGGGAAGACCAAGGTGGGAATGTACCAAAGCAGAGAGAGAAGAATCTGGGAAATGTCTACCTGCTGTCCTAGAATGAGAGCTTTGGAAGAGACAAGTTTGGGTTTGAATGGCAAACCTACTGCTTGATTTGAGTTAGGTTATTTCATCTCTCTGGTCTTTGTGATGATAGCCATTCTGACAGGTACGAGGTGATAGCTCACTGTGGTTTTGATTTGCATTTCTCTGATGATTAACGATGTTGAGCATCTTTTTATATGCCTGTTGACCATCTGTATGTCTTTTTTGGAAAAATGTCCATTCAGGTCTTCTGCCCATTTTTTTTTAATTGAAGTATAGTTGATTTACAATGTTGTGTTAGTTTCTGATGTATAGCATAGTGATTCAGTTATACACATATGTTCTTTTTCATACTCTTTTCATTATAGGCATCTGCCCATTTTTTAATCAAGTTGTTTGGTTTTTTGATGTTCAATTGTGTAAACTAATTATGTATTTTGGATATTAACCCCTTATTAATTATATCATTTGCAAATATTTTCTCCTATTCAGTAGGTTGTCTTTTTGATTTGTTGATAATTTCCTTCGCTGCGCAAAAACTTTTAAGCTTAATTAGGTCCCATTTGTTTATTTTTGCTTTTGTTTCCTTTGCCTTAGGAGACAGATCAAAAAAAATGTTGCTACGATTTATGTCAAAGAGTGTTCTGCCTATGTTTTCTTATTCCACTCCTGGGCATATATCCAAAGAAAATGAAAATACTAATTTGAAAAGATACATGCAACCCAATGTTCATAGCAGCATTATTTACAATTGCCAAGATATGGAAGCAATCTAAGTGTCCATCAACAGATGAATGGAGAGAGAAGATGTGGTATATATACAATAAAATACTATTCTGTCATAAAAATGAATAAAATTCTGCCATTTGCAACAACATGGATAGACCTGGAGGGTATTATGCTATGTGAAATAAGTCAGACAGAGAAAGACATATACTATATGATATCACTTATATGTAGGATCTGAAAAATACAACAAACTGATGAATATAACAAAACAGAAACAGACTCACAGTTATAGAGAATAAGCTAGTGGTTACCAGTGGCGAGAGGGAAGGGGGCAGAGAAAGACAGGGGTAGGGTATTAGGAGGTACAAACTATCACATATAAAATAAATAAGCTATAAGGATACATTGTGCAATGCAGGGAATATAGCCAATATTTTATAATAACTAACAATGGAGCATAATCTTTAAAAATTATGAATCACTATGTTGTACACCTGAAACTTACATAATGTTGTCAATCAGCTATAACTTAAAATTTTAAAAAAGGAAAAAAAAAGAGAGGAAGGTTCTATGTAGCTGATATGGCTTGTGGTGGTGCATTGGGCAGAGTGAGATTATAAAGTGTGGCCCCTCATCAAGTCAGGGCAGAATTTATTCCTCCATAACACTTTGGTCTGTTTAGTACTTGGAATGAACAGTTTAACCCAAATTGCAAAACTAGGCTGCAGTCCAAGTTCTAGTACCCAGTAGCCAGGTGTCTGGAGTAAGGGAGGTAGGTAAATTGAAAGAACCTGAAACCACAGATAAGGCTTTTCATGTCAGAAGTTGGAAATTATTCTATGACAGAATCAGGAAAACCAGCCAACGGATTCTCCCCACCTTTATCTCCTTTTAAGCATATCCAGCGTTTTTTCGTATTTGCAGTAGTTCAGAATATCCCAATAGAGCAGACACTGTTGGTTATCTACTCAAATCCATTTCTGCTTCTGGAATCATCTTCTATGGCCAAGTGTTCAAGGAAAGTAATCTCCACCCCCTACTCCCAGACAATTAGGGTGACTTCATTACTTTTATCTGCGGTGGGGTTAGGCATAGGTATAAGATCCAAACTTGGCCAATGAAATCTGAGGGGAAGTCTCCTAGGGAGAATTCTGGGAAAGTTTTGCTCATTCTTAGAAAGGAACACAAGACAGGAAACATCTCCACTTTTTTTGCTACCCCACTCTATGCTATTTTGTAAGGATGTGATGCCTGAAGCTGCTGCAGCCATCTTGTGATCATGAGCACAAATGTGAAGAGAAAACCCAACATACTAAAAATAGGGAAATAGGAATTTAAAAAAAATAACACCTGAGTCCTTGGTAATATTCCACCACTGAATTAGGCAACTCTGGAACCACCTACCTCCAGACATATTATATGAATTAACAAATGCCATTATTTTAAAGTCAGTTTTACCCAAGTATTCTCTCCTTGCAACCAAAAGTATTCTAACCAAAACAGCCAACAGTTTAGTACCATATCGTTCTTTATAACATGACTAATACTCATTTATTAGATGACGAAGCCGAACAGGTACCAATCAGAGGAGAGAGAACACAGGGTTCTAGTGCAGGAAAAGACAAATCAGGTACTAGACACAGAGTGAATAGGTGACCAAAAAGGGATGAAAAGATGGAGGGAATGCTCTTCACCAAATTGTAGATGGAGTTAAAAGTAAGCTATACGTGCCTAAATGTCCATCAACAGATGACTGGATAAAGAAGATATGGTATATTTATACAATGGAATACTACTCAGCCATAAAAACTGACAACATAACGCATTTGCAGCAACATGGATGATCCTGGAGAATGGCATTCTAAGTGAGTAAGCCAGAAAGAGAAAGGAAAATACTATATGAGATCGCTCATATGTGGAATCTAAAAACAAAAACAAAGACGAAGCATAAATACAAAACAGAAATAGACTCACAGACATAGAATATAAACTTGTGGTTGCCAAGGGGGCGGGGGGTGGGAAGGGATAGACTGGGATCTCAAAATTGTAGAATAGATAAACAAGATTATACTGTATAGCACAGGGAAATATATACAAGATCTTACGGTAGCTCACAGAGAAAAAAATGTGACAATGAATATATACATGTTCATGTATAACTGAAAAATTGTGCTCTACACTGGAATTTGACACAACATTGTAAAATGATTATAAATCAATAAAAAAATGTTAAAAAAAAAAAGTAAGCTATACATATGCTACTGCAAAGGAAGTTACCTGCAATGCATTTCTCCTCACACGAATTGAATGTATATTCTGTGCGTTAGACTTTCCACATGAGAAGTTATACTCTTGCAAAGTGCAACCTCAAACTAGGGGAAGAAAAAAAAAAAAGCTAAGCATTAAAGAACAATAGACAATGTTATGTTTCTTATATTTAGTATTACTGAAATTATCTATTTGGTTTTCCTTTCTTTTTTTCCGCCCTCTTTCATGGACCAGATAGGTAGGGGTGAATAGTTTTTAAAGACGTTTAGATTTGTTGGATGATCACTGTGCCAGATACTGAGCTAAGGGGTCTGTAAATATTGTCTATTTTATTTCTTTATTATTTAATGCAGGTGCTGGGGATTGAACCCAGGACCTCGTGCGTGCTAAGCACGCGCTCTACCACTGAGCTCTACCCTCCCCACAATGCTGTCTATTTTAATCCTTATGGCAACTGTGGCTGATACCGATAGCTGCCTACATAATATCCATTTTGCTCTTTTTCCTTACACCTCTCGCGATGCTTGGGCGAGCAGGCAGCTCCTCTGGCTCCCCCTGGGCAGTGGAGGGGATACTCATAGCATGAAAATAGCCCTGTCCAAAGAATTTTCGTCACAAATCCCCCTTCTTCATGTGGCTCTGGTTATGTTCAGGGTGACAGTGTACTCAGGTAAAAAATATCACCTGTCCAGACTTCTTTGTTTGGGGAAGCCTGTGACAGAATCTTGGACAATAAGAAGGAAACAAGGTTGCTGCTTGGGCAGTCCAGGAAAGCTTTTTTTTTTTAATGTTTTTTTAAAGGATCATCAAAATATATATGTAATGTTTGTATCTGCCTCCTAGTAACGTCCAGAGAAAGGGTTTACACTACATAGATCTGGGTTTGTAAGAAAAAATTGGACTGTTTGGAACTCCATTTATCCAATTTTTCATGGCCATACATGTGGGCAGACTTACATGTGCAAATTTTGCAAGTGTCTTTAAATCTGGCAATAATTTTTAAATCCAACAATAAACAGGGCAGATCAAACTCTACCCACAGGTAACTTAATATTGGTCAACACAGTACCTTTGCCCCTCTATTTACAACACAGAGCCAAGACACAAGGCTAAGCATGGTTTGTGAGACAATTACGCACATACATTTCATTTTATGATGTGGAATCTTTACAGTAAACAACCTGAGAGAAAGGACATTTTGGAAATAGTGCCTGGGGCTGGTATGCCATTTTAGCCATCCATAAATCTAAACTTCAATTAAGCACAACATGGTTGCTTATTTTTTTCATATCCTTTCCCCAAATTCTAGTTCTTGCTTTCTTTTCTTAGTTCTTACTTTAAATTTTATCATAAACAGATTTTAATCATAATTTAAACATATGAGGGCCTGGTTTCATTTTTTTAAAAAAACTTCATTATTTTGGGTTTTTTTTTAAACTTCATTATTTACTTTTTCAAATTGAGATATAATTATATTATATTATTATATTATAATTATATTATATTATATTAATTTCAGGTGTACCAGGAAAGCTTTTTTTTTAATTGAAGAGTCGTTGGTTTACAGTGTTTTGTTAATATCTGGTGTACATCACAGTGATTCAGTTTCATACATATATTCCTTTCAAATTCTTTTTCATTATAGGCTATTACAAGGTATTGAAAATAATTGTACAGTGAGGTCCTACTATATAGCACAGGAAAGCTTTTTAAAGGGAGGCCAACTCAGCTAGCTGGTCTCTGGCTTTTTGCCCTTTGTCCTTCACCATTCTTCCCAGAATACGGATGCGATCATCAGAGATGAAACAACAATCTAAGAGGCATAGAGACAAAAGCCAAGCATGAGTGCACCCAAAACTAGGAGGAGCCTGGGTGCTGTTGGCACTACAGAGCTATCATACTGATCCTGAGCTGCCTTCTCCTGAACTTATTCATTATGGGAGGAAAGTGTACTCCTATTTGGTTGAAGCTCTGTGGTTAAGCTTCTATTCTGTGCAGCTGAATACATGGTAACTGATAGAGTTGTATGCTAAAGTTAACCTTTCAAAAATTGGGAAATTTACCATGCACAGAATGATTAATACTCATATGTAGGATTTAGCAATAGAGTAAAAGAAGTTTCCCATTGCTTCCTTCTGGACCCTACTCCACTCTCCTCCCCCAGAGGAGAAAACCACCCAGACTTCTTGTCGCAGTATTTTTCCAAGGTTGTTGTTAATCCCTTTTAAAAATTAATCTTTTGTTCTATTTTTTTTTTTAAGGAATGAGTTCTCTCCCCCAAAGTCCATTATGACAATACACAAGATTTTTTTTTTAAAAGCAAAACTCCACAGGGACAAAGAGGTTGGGAAAGAAAACAACAACAAAATTTTAAAAGCAAGAAAGCAGATGGACAAGTAGTTACTGACCCGGCAGAAAGGAATAGGCTGACTCCTAAGTTTTGGAAGGAGGTTAGGGAGACCAAGAAGCAAGCTTATTTCTGCTCTGAAACTCCAAAAAGATTCAGGCTTTGGAGGCAACCCATACCTCTGAAAGTGGGGTGTAACTGGGGCTAGAAAACAAGAAGTTTCACTGAAAGTGGGTGTATTAATCAGGATCTAGTCAGGAGACAGATACCACTCCAATTATTTGAACAGAAGGGATTTAATATAAAGAATTATTAACGAGGCATAAAGTTATTAACTAGGTAACTGAAAGGATAAAAAGAGAACTCTAAGGTATCATGGAGGCAGTAACTATGGGAAGCCGCTACCACTCCCAGGGCTGGGGGCAGGGAAAGGAAAAAGGATGGAGTTATTAGAACCTAGAAGTTTGGAGGAGGATCCAACGGGGCTGGAACCCAGACCCCTGAGAAGGGATTGCTGCTCAGCTGGTGCTGGTGTCTCTGCTGTGGGGGTATGATGGGGCTGGTTCTGCGAGTGTTGGAAAACCTGTAGACTGACTCCTGTCACTGCAGGAACTGCTGCTGGAGTGAGGCGTTGCTGGGTGTGGCTTACGGCACTAGGAAGACAACCGGAAGTAGCTTATTCCTTCTTTTCCCAGCCTTCCAGTTTCCCTCTGTTGCCCTCTATGGGAAGAGCCTAACAAGGAACAGCTGGCAAAATCACTGTGGTTTGCAGCATCCCCAACCCAGCATCGCAAAGCCGAATACAGGAGGGCTGGGCTCAGAGCTAGGAGACAATAACATGATAACTGGAAGTGTTGGTATTAGGAGCAAGTTTAAACCCACATCTTCAACCTCAGGAAAGCAACTTCCACTGCAGCTGAATACTGAGGTATATTCTCTGGAGGGTAGAGGGTCTCTGGACTGGGGGACGTTAAGCATTGTTGAGAGTGGGATCCTATATTGAAAATAGGGATTAAGCGAAGGCTTAGTGAAGATCAGGACCTCAGCCCTCTTCTCCCAAATGACCTCCACTGAGTGTCAGACATATATTCTCCGGGCAGGAGACT
Organism: Camelus bactrianus; assembly: GCF_048773025.1. Lineage (NCBI taxonomy): Eukaryota > Metazoa > Chordata > Mammalia > Artiodactyla > Camelidae > Camelus > Camelus bactrianus. Next base: position 32,031,415 of record NC_133575.1, read on the forward strand.
GAAAGCTTCTTCTCTGAAAACCTGACAGCCCAAGACAAAAGACCGAACTATCCTGATATTTAGATTACAGTGAAATCTATAATCAGTAAACTCCACCAAGCTCTCATCTAGCCAGGTTTTTAGATTATAATCTTAAATGTGAGAAGATAGCCTAGGACTACCAGACATCTTAGGAAACTCTCTAAGGTACAAGAGAGAGGCCAAAACATTGAGAAAGAAGAACTTGGAGGAAAGTGAGACTATGCTGAGACATATCATCTTTGATGTCTAATAATTTCTGAAAATAAGAGAAGATAATGTGACCAAATAAAAATAAAACACTAAGAGAATAGGAAAGAATCCTTCGAAATTAAAAATAGGATAGCAGAAATGAAAACTCAATAGGAGGACTGGAAGTTAAAGTTGAGGAAATCTCCCAGAATATGGAGCAAAAAGTCATGTGGAAAAAGAGGAGATAAAAGATTTTTTAAAAAATCACTGGGTCAGGTGAGAAGTCTAACATGTGAAAAACATGAGTTCCAGGGTAAGAATACATGGAAAATGGAAGAGTAGAAATCAAAAAAGAGATAATTCAAGAAAATTTCTCTGAGTTGAAGGATATATTTCCTGGTTGAAAGGGTTCACTGTGTGAGTTGAGAAAAAAAACCAAAAACTAAACCATGGCACATAATCATGAAATTTTAGGATACAGGAGGCAAAGAAAATATTCTATGAGCTGCAGGGGAAAAATTAGTTACACCAGGCAGGTGCCAACCTCAGGAAACTTTGTTAGCAACCTCAACCTACTGCTCAAGTACTCTGGCAATAATTAGATGCAACTATAATAAATAGCTACCATTTGTTAACAATGATAAAGACCAAAGACCTTACAAATGTTATCTCCTTTAATTTTATAACCATCCAACAAATGAGATAATCCTATCCCCATTTTAAAGATGAGGAAATTGGAGCTCTCGGAGGTATGTCACTTGAATAAGTCCCCACAGCTGTTAAGAATTAATAACAGCAATAGCTAACATATATTTAATGCTTACTATGTGCCAGACTCCATGCTGTAACAGACATTGTTGGCTGCCTAGCAAACAGCTATCCCATCCCTCCCTTACCTGCTAACAGAATCTTCATTTTGTTCAGGTATCTCTTTCTCAGGAAAAGGGACATTTATCTCCAGCATGACTGTGCAAGTCAATCAGAGTGATCCTATTTCCCTTTGTCAGTGATCGAATTAAAGGCAGGCTGTGACCCAGTTCTCGCCAAAGATGTGGGAAGGAAAATCAGTGAGGAATTTCTGGGAAAGGTTTTCTCATTTTTAAAAAGACACAAAAGAAAGAGATGACTCTCTTCTGCTGCTGCATATGGTAGTATCTGGATGCAACACCTGGACCTGTGGCAGCCATTTTATGACCATGAAGGGGAGGAAGCCTAGGAAAGCCTGCAATTTGATGTTGGAAGTACATAAAGCTGGAAAGAACTTAAGCAATCCTGAAACTTCCCTACTTTTCAACTTCTTGTTATGCGAGATAATAAATTTTCCTTATTATTTCAGGAAAAAAATAGATACATAGAATCATGTGTCAGAATGGGTCTGAAATTCTCAACAGCAACATTTGGAACCTAGAAGACAATGGAGCCTTTAAAATGCCAAGGAAAATGAATTCCAACCTAGAATTCTGTACTTGTAAAGCAATCAATTAATGTGGGGATAAATTAAAGACATTTTCAGATATGCAAAGTCTCAAAAAATTTACCTCCCATGCACCCAACTCTCAGAAGCTACAGGAACTGCTCCATCAAAAGAAGGGACTGAACCAAGAAAGAGAAAGACACAGGGTCCAGGAAACAGGGGGTGTAATTGAAGAGAGAGGTGCTAGGAGCTCCCAGGATGAGAGTGAAAGGAAACTCTAGGACAGCAGCTGAGCCCCAAGAGTAGAGGGCAATCAATACAGATGCGAACGAGTCTCATCTCCAGGATATGTCCAGGAAAGAGTTCTTCAAGAAGATGAAACTGATGGAATACTTGATGAATTTGAACATATTGAAAGGAGATTAAGACAACAAAGAAAGACTGGGGATGGATTCATTTGAAGTGTGTAGGAAATGACACAAATTAGAAAACCAGACAACTATTAATTCTAGGAAAAAGAAAACGCTGAGCAAGCAAGGAAAAGTAATCGTGGGCTACTACATAACTTAGCCATGAATTACGCTTACATATCATAACAATGTAAAGAATGAATATTGGTTCAAACAAATTAGGATACATCTATATTGGGAGGCTGGGGGAATGGAAAGTGTGGCTGTATGTGGTAAACAAGGAGAGGGGGAGTTCGTGAAAGGGCAAACATCTTCATTTTCCAAATTGAGAATCAACAGATAATTCCTACACTGCACAAAGCAAGAGTTGTCGCCATAAGCATGTTATTTAGTGACGTGGAGGGAAATACCAAAAGAAACAGCAGGGGAGCAAATGGTTGCCTCTGGAGAGTGGGAAATTGATGTGATGGTACAGAGGACTGTTCTCTTATTAGCCTTGTAGACCTGATGGTTTAGGAGTTGGAATAACTTAAGTAAAAATAAAAACTAGATTGAAAACATAAGAAACTCTCTGAAAAATATTTTAAGAAAAGGAACCATTTATTAACTCTGAGGTACATAAGAGTTATTCAGGAAAGGAAAGAACATGAAATGTGCTCAGCTGTGAGTACCAGTTACATAATATGCTAACAATGTTCTCCTCACCTTCCAGAACCATCTATCCTTCAACACCTGCTCTATGCCCAGGAGGTGGACCTCTGTGGATCCCAATATAGGATCCCACTCTCAGTGGGCTCCTGTGCCCTTTGGCTTCCAGGTGGGTTTTGCTCCAGGAGAGCCTCAGCAGGACAACAGAGGGAGGGAGGAGGACAGGTGAGGGGTATGTATTTCCTGGCTGTCTTCCTAGCGTGGTCATCTCAGGCTGGCTCCACGCTTTCACAATGGTGCCCGCTGCGATCAGGCGGCTCTCTCTACACACAACCCTCAGCCTCCAGGTTCTTTGGGACCTAGGGATGGTCATGGAGCCCCCATAGTTCTACCAGCCCTGTCTCTAGTGGTTTCCCTATACCCTGCCCACACTTTTACAAATGGTCCCATATTAAATTCTTCTCAAATTCCCCAGTCTGAGTGTGCCACCTGGTCCTTGCTAGGACCCTGACTGATACATACAACATAATAATATAAACAATGAATATTGACTTAATAAAAAAAATTTCATGATATATTGAGAGGTAAGGAGGGGAAATATGTGCATATTTGGAGAAGGTGCATGGAAGGGAGCTAAATCCACATTTTCCATAAGAGGAAAAATGGATTATCTCTAAAAGAAAAAAACATTAAGAAATAGAAGGGTATTCATGTTATTCAGAAATATGGAAGTAAATCTCAGAAGAAATAGCAAAAAAAAAAAAAAAAAACCGAGTTGAAATGAAGAGCTTTCTGATCTATTATTTGAATATCTCAGGAATAGCTTTTAACACTGTGTTCTGGGGACTGTGGTTCGAGACCCATTAGCAGGATTTGAAATTGATTTCGTATCAGTCAATCCTTTTAGTAATTAGAACAGAGTAGAAATTATCAGCCTTTTCCACAAAGAGTGAGAGTAAATATGGTTTTAAGCAGTTCAGTTTTCTATTTCTGTGTGTGTGATATCAAATGTATTTGAGTTGGGCTCAGAAAAGCTTGAAAGTCACTGTTCTAAAAGACAGAATGGTGGCTGGGGACAGGGCAGAGAAGTAAATGTCCTAACCAAATGGGGTTGGCGGGATATGTTATTCTCTGTGGACGCAGTTACATTTTGAGTGGCCGACGGGAGTAATAATTCACTGCACTTGTGCGGGGCCCTGCAGGGTCACAGTTCCACATCAGCTCTTATTTCATTCTCCCTGCACATTATAATGTTCTTGGCTCAACAGCTAATAAAGAAATAAATTCAGAGCCTCTCTGTTGGAACGATAGATTGCTTTATCCCAGAAGCCACTACCTACAAAGAAGCAGAATTGTTCGAGATGGGGCTGGGGGAACACCACAATAGGCCTCTTAAGCAAGAATAAAAATTACATCCAGTGCAGTAGGAAATGGAGTGGAAATCCAGACCTCATTGCAATTAACTGATACTTAAGGTACCAGCCAGGTGATCCAGGGCTTAAGCTAACAATTCCTAGAACGTAAAACCAAAAACACCGTCTCATAGGACTAAAGATTTAACTCTCCTTTTGTTAGAGAGATGGAAAATGAGGTCCAGACTGGGGGAATAAATGGGAAAAGTGTACTGTTTTCAATCTAGCAAAGAAGTAAGTTGAAATTAAATCTTCATGACGGTACCGTATTTATCATACCTAGTTGAAACTCTACATAATTATGGTATTCCTACTCTATTTCTTCTCTAATTTATGTAATTATATGAATATATACGTTGGGAGGAAAACGAGGCTCTAAATCCCAATTTTTCCACCAACTTGTATAAAGTGAGTAACAGGTGACAGAAGAAAACCAATCAGCGCCACACACCAGAATGTCCAGCCTTTTCTGTTCCTCAGAGTTCTAAACACAAAGGACAAGTGCAAAATTTCTGATCATGAGAATAAACCCTGATAAATGCTTTCAAGTCTCTCTCTATATATATATATATGTATACACTTATTTATTTACTGTAACAACTAGTTGTGAATGGACCGTCAATGAAAAGGTGGCCCTTACAGAACAGCTTTTTAATTCATTGGTATATTCAGGTCTGTGTGACAGTGTGAAGGTCAAAGCAAGTCTGAGGGGATGTCCCCAGAGCTCTGGTTTCAGGAGAACATCCCTACTCCACCTGAGAATACAGAGCAGCAAGAAGCCTGCGCTCACCCATGTCATTACTTCCTCTTTCCTCAGAGTGTAACACTGGACTGAAAAGGGTGAAATGAAGGCTGCTTCTCCACCCCGCGGGCTTATATGTCCAGCAGCATGTATGGCGTGTTTCCTGTCCACTCACCTCTGCGCCAGTCGCCATAAAGAGCCAAACGAAGGAGGAGATGGGATCCTCTTCTCGAGGGGATGTCGGTCCTGTTGGGCACTCATGAGACAACGAGAGCGTGATGTCAGATGGCATCTGATAAAGACATGAGTTGTGGGGATGGAGAAATAAGTCCAGCGAGAGAGATCTGTGTCCCTGATGCCCTACTCTGGCTGGTCTGGAGGAGTCGTGCTTGCTGTGAGTGGGCTGTTGACTAGAGCAAGGCTCTTATTTTCTACAGTGGACTTGACTGGGCCACCAACTGAACCCAAGGTCCAACATGCACTTTGGAGCCCATCACTGAAACCCATCAACCTTCGAGCTGATCCGCTCAGCATCTCAAAAATCCCAGATGCCCGTCTACCTTAAGCTGCCATTTACCTCCTGATAAGCTATCAAAAGCTGGGTTACAAGAAGTGGGTGCCAGGAAAACCAAGTCCCACAGACAGCCCACAGGGCCGGCCCACCTTCTGCCTGAAACAGCCAGGCAGTGAAAGGGTAACAGAGAACCACACAGCCGGTAGGTGCATCAGGCAGCTTCTTTGGTGCGAACAACATCCATTCTGATCAGTTAAACCAAAAGGGATGTATTGAGGGGTCTTAGGGGACCTCACAGGATCTCCAGGGTGGTGAGAGAATCAGGCTTGTAAGCTGGAACTGTGCCACCAGACTGCTCCCGCTGCTGGGCCTGAACAGCACTGCTCACATGGCCAGTGCCGGGCACGGGACCCTCCCACTAGGACTTTGGCCACTGCTGTCCTGAAAGCTGGAAGTCTCTCCTTCAGGTTCTGCCATCCTCGCGGGAATGGAATCTGTGCCATGCCTCTGCCTTCACTCTCTTCCAAATCAAAGGGTCTCATAGGAGCCTCGTTGTATACCCACACCCTGGCTGCAAGTCAGTCTGAGAAAGCAAGTTTCTGCCTTCTGCCTCGGGAGGCAAAATGTACAAAGTCTTCCTAACATAGAAGGGATGTGCAGAGATGCCAGGCGGCTAAAAGGCATGGGAAAAATGTTCATTTGTTAAGTGAGCCCAAGGCAGAATGTACACAGAGTTCCAGTCCCACATTGTTGACGTCTCTATGCACTGCCTCAGTGACCTTTGCGATCTGGCATTTCCCACCCATTAGAAGAACACAGTAACTCTCTTCTTGATCTTTCAAGGTCATGGGATGTTTGCGCTGGTGGGGTGACCCAAGGCGGCAGCAGCAGCAGCGAGCAAGAGCTAAAGTAGACACGCGGCTTAGGAAGTGCCTCCTGACACACACACACACACACACACACACACCACCGGTGATGTTCTGCGTGTGTCACTGAGGAAAATCCCGGATCGCAATTCAGATGCTCATTTGCCCAATAAAACCACACACTAAAATAGGACTTCAGTTTCCTTTTCAAACTAGAACATAAGGTCTCCGCAAGGATTAGGGGTTGTATTAGTTTCCTGTGGCTATTTTAACGAATGACCACAAACTTGATGTCTTAAAATAACACACATTTATTCTCTCATAGTTCTGGAAGCCAGAAGTCTCAAATCAGTATCACTGGGCCAAAATCAAGATGTTGGCAGGGCCCCACTCCCTCCAGAGGCTCTAGGAGAGTCCATGCCTTGTCTCTTCCTGCTCCTGTGGCTGCCGGCATTCCTTGGCTCATGGCCACATCACTACAATTTCTGCCTCCATCTTCACATCACTCTGTGTGTGTGTGTGTGTGTGTGTGTGTGTGTGTGTGTGTGTGTTGTGAAATTTCCCTTTGCCTCTCCTTCTTATAAGGATAAATATGATTGCATTTAGGGCCCACCTGGATAATCTAGTATACTCTCTCCATTTCAAAATCCTTAACTTAGCTTTTGCACAGCAAAGGAAACCATCAACAAAATGTAACTGCATCCACAGAGAATAACATACCCCGCCAACCCCATTTGGTTAGGACATTTACTTCTCCGCCCTGTCCCCAGCCACTATTCTATCTTTTAGAATAGTGACTTTCAAGCTTTTTTGAGCCCAACTCAAATACATTTGATATCACACACACACACACACACACACACACACACACATACACACACACACACAAATAGAAAACTGAACAGCTTAACAAAACCGTATTTACTCTCACTCCTTGTGGAAAATGCTGATAATTTCTACTCTGTTCTAATTACTAAAATGATTGACTGATACAAAATCAATTTCAAATCCTGCTAATGGGTCTCGAACCACCGTCCCCAAAACACAATTTTAAAAGCTATTCCTGAGATATTCAAATAATAGATCAGAAAGCTCTTCATTTCAACTCTTTTTTTTTTGCTATTTCTTCTGAGATTTACTTCCATATTTCTAAATAATATGAATACCCTTCTATTTCTTAATATTTTTTTCTTTTAGATATAATCCATTTTTCCTCTTATGGAAAATGTGGATTTAGCTCCTTTCCATGCACCTTCTCCAAATATGCACATATTTCCCCTCCTTACCTCTCATCATGAGTTTTTTTTATTAAGTCAATATTCATTGTTTATATTACCATGGTTGTATGTATCAGTCAGAGTCCTAGCAAGGACCAGGTGGCACACTCAGACTGGGGAATTTGAGAAGAGTTTAATATGGGACCATTTGTAAAAGTGTGGGCAGGGTATAGGGAAACCACTAGAGATAGGGCTGGTAGAACTATGGGGGCTCCATGACCACCTCTCGGTCCCAAAGAACAAAAAGACATCCTACTGAATGGGAGAAAATATTTGCAAAGGATATGACCAATAAGGAGCTAATATCTAACTCATATAACTCAAAATCAGAAAAATAAACAACCCGATTGAAAAATGAGCAGAAGTCCTGAATAACCATTTTTCCAAAGAAGACACACAGATGGCCAGACACATGAAAAGACACTCAATGTTGTTATTCATCAGAGAAATGCAAATTAAAACTGCAATGAGGTATCACCTCACACCTGTTAAAATGGTTATCATCACAAAAGCCACAAATAACAAATGTTGGTGAGGATGTGGAGAAAAAGGAACCCTTGTATACTGTTGGTGGCAATGTAAATTGACGCAGCCACTGTGGAAAATAGATGAAGATTTCTCAAAAAACTAAAAATAGAAACTACCATTTGAGCCAGCAATTCCATTCCTGGGTATATAGCCCCCAAAACCCCCAAAAACAGTAATTTGAAAAGATACATGCACCTCAATGTTCATAGCAGCATTATTTACAATTGCCAAGATATGGAAGCAATTTAAGTGTCCATCAGCAGATGAATGGATAAAGACAATGTGATATATATATACATACACATACACATACATACATACACACACAATGAAATACTACTCAGCCATTAAAAAGAGTGAAAATTTGCCATTTGCAGCACCATGGAAGGACCTGGAGGGTATTATGCTAAGTGAAATAAGTCAGAGGAAGACAAATAACTGTATGATATCACTTATGTGTAGAATCTAAAAAATATAACAAACTAGTGAATATAACAAAACAGAAGCAGACTCACAGATATAGAGAAGAAACTAGTGGTTACTAGTGGGGGGGGCAATATAGGGGTAGGGAATTAAGTGGTACAAACCATCAGGTATAAATAAGCTACAAGGATGTATTGTACAACATGGGGAATATAGCCAATGTTTTATAATAACTATAAACAGAATATGACCCTTAAAAATTGTGAATCACTATGTTGTACACCTGAAACGTGTATAATATTGTACATCAGCTATACCTCAATTTAAAATCAATTAATTAATTTTTAAAAAAAGATTCTTAACTTAATCACATCTGCAAAGGCTCTTTTTCAAATAAAAGTAACAGTCACAGTTCTAGGGTTTAGGACCTGATATCTTTGGGGAACATTATTCAGCCTGCTCCAGCGGTCAGTGAGGGCTGCAGAAGATGGGACTGGAAGAATCAGGCAAGACTGGGGCCAATAAATTATTATATAGTTGGGTCCTTTCCTAAATCACCTCATTCACCCTCAAGCATCCTCACAATCTGGCAAAACTAAACGACCCTTGCCCTCAGACTTAGCTCTTAGAGTGATTAATGAATCCCTTTGACAGGATATTGGCTTCAAAGGCGACACAGGTAAAACCACTTGAAAAGTAAAACACAGGTTGTTATAATTAAGAACATCTCTTGACAACTGTAGACACAAACCGAGGTTTGGTCTCTCATATTTGTTCAGGAGTTACTTTCGACAACTGATTTTTGCTGGTTCAGCAATGGCTGACCACAAACTAGCACCAAGGGCTTGTCTAGGATGCTGGGCTTGAGTCCCACGCTGCCATCCCTAATGGTTTGACCTTGGCCAAGTTCTTTGCTTTCTGTGCCTGTTTCCTCATCTCTAAAATAGGGATGACAGTGAGACTTACCACGTGGACTTGTTATAAGGCTAAAGTGAGACAGCATATATAAGGAATACCCAGCACACAGTAAGCACTGAATAAATGTCAGCCCTTGTTGCTTTTGTAATTGTCGTCATTACAGCTTCCATGCTATCCTTTCTCATTCTTCTTATGCAAATACGGTATATATGAGCCGAACCGTATGAAAGGGCCTTGAAAAGGCTATGAAATGAGTTTACTGGTGACTATCTACAAAACTAGATGACATTTAACATTTAAACATTTAAGTTTGTTGAACTGAATGGAAGGAAATGAAAAACCCAAAGTTATAGTCAAGTAGACCTCAAATAAATTAAGTGATATGGTTGTTGTTTCTATGTCATAACAATGATTCAAATACAATGGCAAGACTTTTTCTCCATGTAAAAGGCTTTTACAGACCTCAAGATGTAGAGTTTATCTCCTAGGCTTAAAATAGCTTTTTTTCATAATTTTTTAAACATATACATTTTCTTGCAGGACAGCAGGGCCAGCTTTATTACCAACATTTATCAGCTAAATAGTAAGTGGTCCCAAATATCTTTTACCCTAATCAGGTGGAATCAGCAAGCAAATATATAACTTGCGTCTCTTGAGTTTATATACTCTCAAGAGTATTTATTTGTTTAATAAAGCCTACAATGTTGACTGAACCAGGTTGCCTTGTACAAAACGCAAGACTTATGAAATTTTATCATAATTGTGAGTCACAAATGCCCTTTTAAGCAGATTAATGGCCACTGATGGAAACAGTCAGGAAGTACCAACAGAACTTCAATTAGTCATCTCATTAATTTTCCCCCTATTCTTGTCTTGCTATATTGTCATAGTTTTAAAAATTCATTACTGTGTCTTTTATTTGACATTATTTCTGTTGGTTGGTGGTATATTCTAACACATTTCATAAATGGCAATGTAGCCAAAGTTTGATTAAAGTTTGATCAGCATAATCATCGCAAAACATAAAACATATTGGTAGGATTTCTACTCTCCAGCATTTAGAAAAGCAGCTAGCTTATTGAAAGAGTGTATGTGGAGAGACCATTTTAATATATTTTTGTCTTCATTATAGCCCCTTAAAATATGATTTATAAAAGCTTATTGTCTAGTTAGCTCAAATTTGCAAATGAAAAGAATTAGGATCCCTCTAAAATCAGGTAATAGATATTTCTCAGTCTGAGAACAGAGGATTTAGAAAAGCAAAGTTGGGCTCTTTTTAAGCTAGTATTTTTTAGGTAGACATTTGGAGGGCTTTTTTCCTCTCAAGAACAAAAGGGCAGGGAGAAAGCTTTGCTGCTTGGCAAAGGTGAGAAATCCCTGAGTGGTTTTATGCTCCTGGAAGAGTTTTACCTCTTAAAAGATTTAGCGTGGGTTTAAATATACGTTCTTGTCAAGCCTGGAGAATTGGTGATTAACAACCACTACATCTTACTGATCGTTTTTCATTTACATTTAGATGTTTATATTCTAATCTTTCATTCTCAGATTTTTCTATGGTCTTCTTTTATATCTTAGTTTGGATTTCTCCAGAAGCTAGCTGTGAAACAAGGGTTCAAGAGCAAGTTCAGTAGTTTATTTGGGAGGTGAAGGAAAACACGGGTAGGGAAGTGAGTCCATGAAGGGAAGGCATTAAAGGGTGGATTATCCAGCAAGATACAACTGTGGACCACTGGGGCCTAATCCCACTGGAGAACTCTGGGAAATGATGTAGAACATGAGCCTCAGTGTCATCCCACATTGTGAGAGAGGGAGCTGGGGTATTTATACACTAACAAGCCATAAGTCTTTGGTTGAGGGCTTCTCACAGGATTGTCAAAATCCTTGGCTCTTCCAGTCTGCCATACTCCAGGCTGAGCCCTCAGGCAGATACTGGCAGTTGGAGCACATTGAAGTGGTAAGGCACTAAGCATCTGCTATAATATTTGTCTTTCTCTGTCTGACTTACTTTACTTACTAGAATAATCTTTAGGTCTATCCTTGCTGCAAATGGCATTATTTCATTCTTTTTTATGGCTGAGTAGTATGGAAAAGAATATGAAAAAGAATATATATATATAACTGAATCACCATGCTGTACTCCAGAAACTAACACATTGTAAATCAACTATACTTCAATTTTTAAAAAAGAACATCTGCTACAGGTCACCACAGAAGATTTCTCTGCAAAATGAATTCCTGCATATAAAGAATTTAGCACAGTGTCTGGCACAGAGTAAGGATTCAATGTTAGTTCAGTTGTTTTGATAATATTTACTTCTTTTTTTTTTAATATATCATGAAACTTTCTTTCTTGTTTTCCAAAGACTTCTCTTTCTTTGCCTGCACTTTTTTGTAAAAATTTTTATTGAAGTGTAGTTGATTCACAATGTTAGTTTCAAGGTGTACAGCAAAGCGATTCAATTACACATATACATACATTTTTTTTCTTTTCAGATTCTTTTCCATTATATGTTATTACAAGAAATTGAAAATAGTTCCTTTTGCTATACAGTAGATCCTTGTTGTTTATCTATTTTATAAGTAGTAATGTGTGTCTACTAATCCCGAACCCCTAATTTATCCCTCCCTGCCCTTTCCCCGTTGGTAACCATAGTTTGTTTTCTATGTCTGTGAGTTTGTTTTTGGTTTGTAAATAGAATTTATATCATTTTTTAAAGATTCCACACATAAGTGATATCATATGGTACATGTCTTTGTCTGACTTACTTCACTAAATATGATCATCTCTAGATCCATCCACGTTGCTGCAAATGGCAAAATTTCATTCTTTTTTATGGCTAACTAATATTCCATTCCACTTTAAATGCTGCTTTCCCCCTCTCTTCTTACTCTACACCCGTTTCCTGGACCATCTCTTACTATGTCATCCAATGGCCACTTTTCTCCCTAATGCACACATCCAGACCAGGCCACTCCTCTATATCCTAGACTCCCCCCCCCCAACAACTGTCAACCTGAGAGCCTTTCTGCAATAGCACAGCATCTCAGCTCACCCTGCCTTGTCTGAACCTCCACCCCCTGCTCATGCAGCTCCCTGCCATTTCTGTTGGTGGCTCCACTACCAGCGACTTCTTCATCTTAGGCTGGGGCCCTTGGGCTTAAGCTCCTTTCTGGTCCTCATCTAGCCAAGTCCATTAGGTGCTTGCCCCACTCCCTCCCCCTCAGTGTGGTAGAGTGGAACTTGTTCTAGGGTCAGGCCTCACAAGATCAGGATGGCAGAGATCTGGATTCCAGAGTGAGGAGGATCAGGAAGGCCAGGCACATTGGAGGAAACTTGTTCCTTAAAATTTCTGGATGAGAGGTAGAGAAGGAGGGGGGACTGCACTCTCAAATTCTCCTACCACTCTGGGTGCTCGAATGAGCCCTTCTGCTGCGGTCATTTGAGGAGAAGATGGCCCCAGGTATCCCCGCTCCCTTCGAGGGACGACGGAGGTCCCACCGCTCAACTGTTGTGGGGGAAAACCGTAAACAGGACTTTTATTGTTTTGCCTGGCCTGAAAACAAAACAAAACAGAAACCTCTTTAACCATCAAAAAAACAACACAAAAAAACTTTCCCCAGAGCAATGGGGCCTAGTAGGCTTATACTAGCAAAGGAAGATGGGTGAAGAAAGTCTTCAGAAAATAAGAAAAAAAAAATTCCTTTAGGGGATTTTCTAGCCCCCTCTAGAGCTGAAGGGACAAATTTTGGTATAAACGGAAAGGGAAAAAAATACATATTTAATCCCCCTGTGGCTGGGCACTCTATCTGGGTGGTATTTTTATCAGGTGCCAGGTGATACTTATGTAGCCTGGCCCAGACCAACAATCAGTAGACACTGGCCCCAGGATAAGGGTCAAACCCTCAGGTAACATTCAAAACCCTCCAACGTCCAGCCCCTGCTTGCCTCTCCTGGCCCTCTTTGCCTCAAAACATCAGTCTCACCAGCACAACAACCTGGAGTGTCTTTTTACCGTTGCCTCTTGTCACCTCCTTTCACCTGCTGACTCTTACTCACCCTTACTTGAAGGTTCTCTCCATTTTAGTTCCAAGTTGGGGTAGATACACTTCCTTGGGCCCTGCTGATGCCTGATGCCTCGCCCTATCACTCCCCTGATCTCACCGTGTTATAATATTTTATTTTGGGTCTATCTCCTTTAATAGACTGTGCGAACCTTAAAAATAGGGACCAGGTCATAATCATCTATGCACTTCCATTAGGGCTGGCCCAGAGCACAGAAAGAAGAAAGTGAGAGAGGGAGGGAGGGAGAAAGACAAGGACTGTAATAGTTTGGGTCTTCGGAGAAGAAGACATGAAGATGGGATAAAGCCTGCAAAAAATGTATTAAAGAAAACACCTGTAAGGGAAAATGTGGAGGGAGATGGAAAAGATTGGGAACCCAGTAGGCCTTGATGCAGGTCTGACCTGGGAAGGAAAGGAAAAAGGTAGGAAGGAAGTTTAGATGGAAGCATCTTAGACTGCAGTTCAGCCTAAGGAAGGTTTGACAAGGCCGATGGGGAGTCTCTGAGCCAAAGTTGCCTGTCAAAGGAGTTCCATGTCTCCCAGGAAAGGGCCTGCCTCAGTATCCCCACTGTGTTCAGTCATTGATGGGGAGCAGCCTGGGGGAAGCATGGCCCCAGTGCCAATGTGGTAATGGATTTCAGAGGCTGTAGCTGGGGCCCATGGTCAATTACACCTTACATTTGTGACAGTCAGGGATCTGAGACGGGAATTCTCATGATGGAGAGAGGGAGGGAGGAACTACTGAATTAGAATCTCCAGGGACAGTGCTGGGAATTTCATTTTTTTTTTAAAGGACTCAGATGATTCTAAAGCATAACCAACCATGTAGCAGGAAATAATCACAGCCTTTTGAAGGCTGATCTTACTAACCCAGACCTAAAATGCACCAACAGACCATTACCGCCGATCATCACAGGGTGGAATTCTAATTTCACACTTACTTGTGATTTACTTGATGGCTTGCTTTGTACAGTTTTCTAATCTCCCTCTTCAGTGTCCACATTAGGAAATGAATTCAAAAAAGATCCTCAAAAAGAAAACTCATCTGACCCCCCAGTCTCAATCCTTCCATCTGGGTGTTATAAAACTCTGCTTCATTAACTAGGAGAAACTCAACTAACTTCCTTCAAAGCATGGTTTGTACTACTATCATTTTAACCATTTCTGTATGTACATTGGCACAGTTCCCAGCGGGCCTCACAGGACCACCCATGATACTAGATGACAGTTTCAGAGACCAGTAGAGCAAGGAAGATTTAATTCATTTAATACACAGTAAAATAGTCCACAAATGCAGACATTTTGATTGCCAAGTTCTTGCAAATTCCTGAGCTCCCCAAAGATAGAGAGTATGGTTTGCTGACATTTGTGTTTCCAGGCTTGTTCAGTCCTTGACACACAGTAGGTACTTAATAGATGTTAATAAATGAGAATTTAGGACCCTAACCCAATTTAATATTGCCTTCCATGATGTACCCACAAACCAGTATGGCTTGTGAGGTTTTTTTCTCTCTCTCTTTTGCTTTGGTTGACTTGCAAAGGTGTTTCACACCTTGCAACCAATTAAATAAAGCATAGGATCTTTAGGAAAAAACTTTACCTCCCCACTCTAAGCCTTCCCCCTGAAGTCACCAGCATTAACCCTGTACCCATTAAACAATAACTTATCATTTCCCCCTCCCCCCAGCGCCTGGCAACCATTTGATTTTCCGTCTCTGTAAAATCTGACTACTCTAGGCACCTCATATAAGTGGAATCATACAGTATTTGTCTTTTTATGATTGTTTCATTTCACTTAGCATAATGTCTTCAAGATGCATCCAGATTGTAGAATGAGTCAAAATTCTCTTCCTTTGTTAAGGCTTAATAATATTCCATTGTACGTTGGGTTGCAGTATTGAAATTGCCGTTCTTTTTGGTCATAAAGAGTGGGTTATCCGCAATTTCATATAGTTCAACTGAATACTATGGATATGAATCCTCTATCTGCAATTTGTTGCAATTATTTTCTCACAGCCTATGTTATCCTTTCACTTTTTATGGTATCTTCTGCCACTGGAGAATTTTAATTGTCTATATTAGCAAATCTGTTTCATTTCCTTGATGCCGTCTGAATTTCTTGTATTATTTAAGAAGGTCTCCCTACCTAAATATTATATAAATATTCTCCTAAATTTAACTTCTAGAATGTTTGTGTGTTTTACGTTTGCCTTTTAATCCATCTATAATTAAAGAAATAGGGACCTAACTTTGTATTTTCCATGTAATAAGCAATTATTCTTTTTTTTTTAACTGAAGTATAGTCAGTTACAATGTGTCAATTTCCGGTGTAGAGCATGTTTCAATCATACATACACATACATATATTCATTTTAATATTCTTTTTCATTATAGATTACTACAAGATATTGAACATAGTTCCCTGTGCTATACAGTATATTTATTTACTTAATGGAGGTACTGAGGATTGAACCCGGGACCTCAAGCATGCTAAGCATGTGCTCTACCACTGAGCTATACCCTCCCCACCAACATCCTGGTTTATTAAGTTGCAAATTGGTTAAATTTTATGGATAGGAAAAGCATTCTCCTTCAGCAGATCCCGCATTTCAGGCTAGGAATAAAGAACTGAGTTGGCTAGAGGAGAAGGAGCAGAGGCCAGAGGCCAGTCGGGCATGGGGGCTGGAGGGAGCACAAGTGGAGACCCCAGGGGGACTGATGGTCTAGGAGTCCTCACAGACACAGGGAAAGCGCCTCCTGACTTCTGGCAGCTGTGGGGAACCTAAGGGCATCTGGTAGGGTGTGACCTGTGCACTGGCAATGAAGGGGATGTCTGTCAGCCCACCTACAGAGGCAGCTAGTTGTTCAGGGCATGAGAGGGGACAAGAAACAGGGCTGGCAGGATGGGTGCAGGAAGCCAGCTCCCTGCCCAGAGGCAGGGACCCAGAGCGGTACCCTCCATACTGGGCAACGCCACCTTTTGTGGACACTGGAGGATGAACAGAGAGGAAGCTCAAGAGCCCCAGGCAGAAGAGGACCATTTAGGCTGTCTCACCTGCTGCTAGAACTACTCAGGGAGAGACACCACCCAACACCCCTCAGCTCCACTCCTACCCTCGGGAGTGCTGGTAGAAACTACCCTGGGCAGAACCACAGCAGGGTATTTCCAAACTCAGATGGTGTGTCAGATGGCTTCCTTTCCCCCTCCAGATCCACTCTACCCTCTTCCATCTCCTCTGCATGCTGCAATCAGACCTCAGTGGACTCCAGAAATGGGTTCCTATGCCCTCTGCCTTCCAGCTGCCCTTGGCCACCACTAGGAGATGGGAGGCTGGGAGGAGAGAGATCAGGGTATCTATTTTCCTCAAATGCCTCCTTGCTGGGTCTCTGAGGGCTGGCTGGTTGTATCCCTGAACCACAAGTCATTGCTCTTGTCAAGATGCCCTCTTCACAGAATTCTCTCGTGAGGTTCCAATAACTGCTCCCTCCTTCTGCTCCTTCTGGCCGGTGGTTTCCCTGCACCCTGATATCCTTTGTAAATCATCTATTAAATTCATCTCAATTTACCCAATCTGAAGGTACCATCTGTTTCCTGCCAGGATCCGGAATGATACAGATGGCTTGTCTGAGAGGCCTATTGATGGAGAGTCCAAGGACCCCTTATTGTTTTAGGCAGATGGGGGGCAGCCTGTAGATAACTGGAGGTTACTACAGGCACCTGGAATGAAGCTGGGAACTTGAACTTTTTGGAGGCGGAGACTGCCTGTCTGTCTTTGCAGCCCCAGTACTATCACAGGATCTATTTTTTCAGTAGGGGCCCTCCAAAAACAGGTTTCTCCTCTTTTTGCAGTTCAAGAACACTTTTCTGTCTAGAAGGATCTCCTTCTCCAGTAATGATGTCCCTGAGAGGTTGCACTTTGAATGATTTTTCTGCCAAGATCAAAACATGCACTTTGAATGATTTTTCTGCCAAGATCAAAACAATCAGTGAGTCCTTGAGCAAGAGTGATCTGTCAACACTCTGAGGGCTACAAGAGACCCCAGGAAGAGGCCAGGGCTGAGGAGGGGAGGATCTGGAACAGCACTGGAGGAAGAATATACCCTAATGGAGAATCGGAGGGCTCCAGAGGCCCCCACCTACTCCACAGCTTTGCTCAAGGCCAAGGTTCTGGGCCAGGAGGTGGTGCTGATCCAGCTTAAGAGAAGCAGGAGAAAAACAAGAGCTCCTGCCACTGTGTGAGGGCATTTCCACCTCTCACCAGGTGGCAGATATAGGCCAGTTAGCTGCAAATTTCGCAATATAGAAATAAGCTAACATTTGTTAGAAGAGTATGAATGTGTGGCCTCTCGTCATTTTTTGAAAGCAAGTGGGCACCATGATGACAACTATGTCTAAATAGATTCGTATCTTGATAAAGACTGGAATACACATGAAAATATTCATTATATTGAGTATTGATGGAGAATTTTCTTTTTTAGCTTTATTGATGTATAATTGATATACAAAAAAATTGTATACATTTTAATGTATACATCTTGATGGGTTTGAACGTACACATACAACTGTGATGCCATCACCACAAAGTATTAAACATATCCATCACTTTAAAAATTTCCTTGTGTTCTTTTGTGGTGATTTTTGTTTTGGGGAGTTTTTTTGGTAAGAACATTTAACATGATCTAGGCTCTTAACATATTTAACTGTAGGTGCTATGTTGGACAGCAGATCTCTAGAATTATTTATTTTGCCTTTTGTATACTTTTTTCACTAAAATTGCTAATCTGGTAAAATGATTTTTATAATTTAAAAAATGGAGGAAAAAACACAAAGCAAATATTTATATGAAATTGGACAAGGCATTTTCTTTTCAGCCTCCTTTTCCTCCTTTCTGTAATGAGATAAATGTTCCCTACAGTCCATTCCAGATTTCACAAAATGTAACTCTGAACTGTTAAAATGAGTCATAAAATGTGGATATAGAGAGATTTTGATTATTTTAACATTTCCATAGAAATCAAGAAATAGGTAGAAATGATTTTGTCCCACTAGGGATTGTGGTCACTGAAGTTCTGCCTGTCTAGCATGGTTTCCCATTTCTTCCTTTGGGTCACTTTAAGATCCCTTCTATTCCACATGATCCTGCTCAGTGGACAGTCATACTGCCCTGCCCCATCTTTGATAGACATTTGGTAGTCACATGACCAAAGCAGAGCCAATCAGAATCTTCTCTAAAACTGATAATATGGACAAAGGGACAAAGAAGGACTCTTTCTCCTGGAGCTGCTAAATCTTTCTGCCTCTTACGTGGGTGACTACAGACAAGTCATTTAACTTCTCTGAGCCTCAATTTTCTCAACTTAAATGAGGATAATAATATAATGCACCTCATAAGAACATGTGAGGATCAAATGACATAAAGCATGAGAAAAGCTGTTAGGAATCTTAAAGTATTTTGTAATATTAATTATTGTTAATAAATTTATGATTCTAACATAAATAAAATTATATGATAAACTAATCCATTATAAGGTGTTGGTCAATGACATCCTTAAGTCATTAAGTCTCCCAGGGGTATTTCCATTTCTTAAAGGGACTTATTATATAAAGTATAAAAACAGCCTTCAGTAACCTATACTGTCACAAGTTAGGTAGTGGTTAACTTTGCAGGTGAGGCTAGTGATCAGAGGAGGCATGAGGGTACTTCTAAGCGGTGTTGGTTATGTTCTGTTTCTTGACTGAGTTCTGTTTACATAGGTGTATTGTTAGTGAAAATTCATTGGCTTGTATGTGTAAGATATGTGCCCTTTGCTGTATGTTATGCTTTAATAACAAGTTTTTAAAACCTGAGGACTTGTGTTTCCAAGAAGATAGAATAGACATGTTTTTTCTTCTTCTTCCCACTAAGTACAACTAAAAACTCTAGGCATTGCACATGCAATGAATATAAGAAGACTCTGAAAGCAGAGAAAGAAAAAAGACCTGTTAAGGACCTCAGTATCCAAGGAACAACATGGTAGTGAGTTCTCCGGATTTTCTTTTTGACTCATATATCCCAGATTTGTAGCTGAAGATACTTGCATCCAGAAATTCAAACAAGTGCAGATCAAAAAAGTCCCCAAAACCCTGTTCTTTCTAGCCAAAGGTCCAGGAAAGGAACCATATGGGAAGAGAAAACTTGTTAGACAGTAACTGCTGTACTCCAGCTAAACACCACAGAAGAAACTGTGGCCCCACCCCCATTCATGCCAGCAAAGGCCAAGTGAGGAGCCTCGACTTCCACCCTTGCCAGGCTGTGCTGTAACGACTATCTCACCCCACCCACCGGAGGGGCATCAGAGAAGGCCAAGTGTGGAGCCAGCTCTTTTGTCCCTGCTGGGTGGTAATGAGGAAACCACATGGTTTTTCCTCCTGTTCTTCCTGGAAACCTGTTCTTCCCCCCTGTGTCCTTTCTGCTAAGGTAATATCAGAAGAAACCTAGTAGACAGTCAGGACTTTCACGACTGCTCAGCAACATTGAGGCCGCCTTCTCCCTGGTGTGTCAGTGGAGACCTAGTGGGGAGCCTGAACTCCCATCCCACCCAGCAGTAATAAGGGGCACCCCTCCAAAATGTGTCAACAGAGGCCAAGTAGACTTCTATGCTGACCTGGTAGTAATAGGGGGGAGACACCACACCTCTCCTGCTAGAAGTGTGTCAAAAAAACAAACAAACAAACCAACCCAGCTAAAACAGAAGGTTTAAATAAGATACAAAGTCATAACATAATACCCAAAGTATCCAGGTTTCAATCAAAACTCACTTTTGATACCAGGAATGGGTAACATCTCAAACTAAATGAAAAAAGATGCCATCACTGAGATGAAACACATATTAAAATTATACGACAAAGATTTTAAAGCAGCCTTCACAATTCAATGAGCAGTTACAAACACATTTGACACAAATTTTTTAAAAAATTGAAAGTGTTAATAAAGAAATAGGAGACATAAAGAACCAAATGGAAATTTTAGATTGAAAAATACAATAACCAAAATTTAAAAACTCAGTGGATAAGCTCAACAGCAGAATAAAAGAGACAGAGGAAAGAATCAGTGAACTGGAAGGAAGAACAATAGAAATTACCCAATCTGAACAACAAAGAGAAAGTAGATGGAAAAATAAATAAATGAATAATAAATAGCCTCAGGGACATGTTAAGATTTTAACAAAAGATTTACTGTTGGTACCACTAAAGTCTCAAAAGGAGAGGAGAAAGAAGGCAGGGCTAAAAAAAGTATTCAAAGAGATAATGGCTGAAAACATCCCATATTTGGCAAAAGATATAAGCCTAAGATTCAAGAAGCTGAGTGAATCCCAAATATGATAAACCAAAAGAAAGACAAATATAATGAAAACGAAAGACAATGAAAAATCTTGAAAGCAACAAGAGAAATGACACCATATGATGGGAGAAAAGCAATTTGAACAATAGAAGATTTTTCATCAGGAAACAAAGCTAAAAGGAAGTAGCACAGTACCTTTCAAAGAAAATCACTGTCAATCCAGACTCATATTCAGTGAAAATATTCTTCAGGAGTGAAGGAGAAATAAAGGCATTCTTGGATATAGGGAAACTAAGAATTTGTTTCTGGCAGATCTACCCTTAAGAATGACTAAAGGAATTTCACTAAACAGAAAAAAATAATACAAGAAGGAACCTTGGAACATGAGGAAGGAAGAAAGAATATGGTAAACAAAAATACAGGCAAATACAACAGACTTTCCTTCTCCTCTTGGGTTTTATAAATTGTATCTGATAGTTGAAACAAACATTATAACAGTATCTGATGTAGTTTAAAATGCCTGTAGAGGAAATATTCAAGACAATTATATTATAAGTGGGGGAGGGTAAATAGATACAAAAAGAGGAGAGGTTTCTATATTTCACTCAAACTGGTAAAGTGATGACACAAGTAAAGTGTCATAAGTAATGTGTATATAATGTATTTCCTAGAGAAACCAATAAGAAAACAACGTAGATACACTCAAAAGCACTATAGATAAATCAAAATGGATTTTTTAAAATGTTCAAAGAACTCCCAGGAAGGCAGAAAAAACTAAAATAGAAAATTAGAAAGAGAGAGAACAAAGAGAAAACAAGAAATAAAACGGCAGATTTAATTATACTAAATGTAAGTGGTCTAAATATACCAAACACGAGACAAATTGGCAGAGTAGCTTAAAAACCATGACTCAACTATATGCTGCCTATGAGAAATGCATTTCATATATAATGATAAAGGCAGATTGAAAGTAAAATGATGGGAAATATATATATATATAATGCAAACATTAATCAAAATAAAGTAGGAGTCATTATGTGAATTAAAACCTAATAGAACTAAAAGGTGAAATAGACAAATTCAAAACTGTGGTCTGAAATTTTAACACCCTCTCTCAACAAATGAAGGGACAACTAGAAGAAAAGTCATCAAGATATTGAAAAATTCAACAATACCTTCATCCAACAGAATCTGATCAACATTTATAGGACACTGAACACAACAGCAGGAGAATACACCTCAAGAATCTAGAAAAAGAAGAGCAAAATAAACCTAAAGCAAGCAGAAGGAAGGACATAATAAAGGTAAAAGCAGAAGTCAATGAAATTGAAAACAGTAAAACAGTAAAGAGAATCAAAGAAATACAGAGCTGTCTCTTTGAAATCATCAATAAAATTGAAAAACCTCTAGCAAGACTGATAAAGAAAAAGAAAAGATACAAAATACCAATGAAACAGAGGATATCGCTGCAGACTCTGCAGACATAAAAAAGGGTGATAAAGGAATACTGGGAATGACTCTACACACATGAACTTGACAAGTTAGAGGAAATATATCAATTACTCAAAAAACACAAACTACAGCAACTCACACACCAAGGAACTAGAATAGCTAAAACAAAGTTTAAAGAATAAAGCAGGTGGAATCACTCTACCCAATTTCAAGACTTATCAGTTTAAAGAATAAAGCAGGTGGAATCACTCTACCCAATTTCAAGACTTATCATATGGCTACAATAATAAGGCCTGTGTGGTATTGGTGGAGGGACAGACACATGGACCAATGGAATAGAATACAGAACCCAGAAACAGACCCACACAAGAGTGGTGAAATTATTTTTGACAAGGTGCAAAAGCAATTAAATGGAATACTGACAGGCATATGTAGAACAGATAAACAAGATTACACTGTATAGCACAGGGAAATATACACAAGATCTTGTGGCAGCTCACAGTGAAAAAAAATGTGACAATAAATATATATATGTTCATGTATAACTGAAAAATTGTGCTCTACACTGGAAATTGACATTACATTGTAAAATGACTATAACTCAATAAAAAATGTTTTAAAAAAGCAATTAAATGGAGGAAATAGAGCCCTTTCAACAAATAGTGCTGGAGCAATTAGACATCCACAGGCAAAAGATGAATGTCAACCTCCTTATATAAAATTAAATACAAAAAAAAAAAAAAAAAAAGATGAACCTCGACTTCCTGATACAAAATTGCCCCAAAGGGTCACCAACATAAATGTAATACATAAAACTATGTATAGAAACAATATAGAAAAATTTCAGGACCTAGAGCTATAGGGCTAGACGGAGAGGTCTTAGACTTGATACCCAAAGCATAAGCAATAAAGGGAAACTTGACAAATTAGACCTCAACGAAGTGAAAAACTTTTGCTCCAGGAAATATCCTCCTAAGAGAAAAAAAAAAAAGCAACAAAACTAGGAAAAAATATTTGTAAATCACATATCCAGCAAAGGACTGGCATCTAAAATACATAAAGAATTCTCAAGGGGGAGAGTATAGCTCAGGTGGTAGAGTGCATGCTTAGCATGCAGGAGGTCCTGGGTTCAATCTCCAGTACCTCTTCTAAAAATAAATAAACCTACTTACCTTCACCACCACCAAAATAAAATAAATTATACAATAATAAATAAATTAAATATTTTAAAAGATTCTCAAAACTCAACAGTTGAAAAGCAAAACAAAACAAATAATCTATTTAGAAAATAAAGATAGCTAGCTAGACAGAAAACATGAAGAGACATTTCACTGAAGAATATACAGATGGCAAATAAGCACACAGAAAGATGTAAAACATCCTTAGCCTTTGGGGAAATGCAAGCTCATCAGGATGGCTAAAATAAAAAATAGTGACAACATCAAATGCTGGCGAGGATGCAGAGAAACTAGATTACTCATACTTTACTGGGGGTTGAGGGAGGGACATGTAAAATAATACAGCCAGCCTGGAAAATAGTTTGGCAGTTTCTGAAGAACCTAAATTTAGCCTTTAGGGAAATGCGAACCCATCAGAATAGCTAAAATAAAAAATAGTGACAACATCAAATGCTAGCGAAGATACATAGAAACTAGATCACTCATAGCTTGCTGCGGAGGAGAGGGGTGTAAAATGATTATGATCACCCTTGAAAATAGTTTGGCAGTTTCCTAAAAATCTAAATATACAGTTACCATATGGCCCAGCACCTGTACTCCTGGGCACTTATATGAGAGAAATGAAAACCTGTGTTCACACAAAAAACTGTACATAAATGTTTATAGCGGCTTTATTCATAATAGCCTCAAACTGGAAACAAGCCAAATGTCCTTCAACAGGTGGCTGGTTAAACAAACTGTGGTACATCCATACCATGAAATACCACCAGCAATAAAAAGGAATAAGCTATCAATACATGCAACAACCTGTATGGATCTCCAGAGAATTATGTCGAGTGAATAACGCTAATCTCAAAAGGCTACATATCGTATGATTCCATTTATATAACTTCCTTGACAAAATCATAGAAATGGAGAACAGATTCGTGGTTGCCAGGGGTCAAGGAGGGGTGAGATGGGAAGGAAGTGGGCGTGGCCATAAAAGGGCAGTATGAGTGATCTTTGTGATGACGGAAGTGTTCTGTACCTTGACTGTATCGTTGTCAATATCCTGATTGTAAAAGTGTGCTATAGTTTTGCCAGATGTTACCACTGGAGGAAACTTGACAAAGGATGCATAGAATCTCTGTATTATTTCTTATAACTACATTTATAATTATTTCAAAATAGAGTTTTGTAAAGAGCAGAAAGCCTGTAAGACTAAGAGGAAAAGCATCTAAATGGTGTAATTTCAGGCATGGTGGCAGGTCAGTAGAAGAGAGAGAGATGAGCCCTTTGCTATTTTCATTAAAGTCAACCCTAGTACCTGATACAGAGAGATACTAATATTTACATATGGATGACTTAAGGATGATTCCTCATATATTACCCATTGTAAAATTTGGAGTCATCAATAAAAGCAAAGCAGAAGTTTGTGCTTGATGTTTATCTGGCATTCTTAGCCCAGGACATGAAAGACTTAAAAATCTTCCTTGGTGCCCTGTGTGTTTATTTAATTTAACATTAGTGATTTACATATTAAAAGATGAGCACATTTGGAATCTGCAACGAAGAGGAATTTGTTGTTGAAAACATTTCAGTCCTATCTAGCTAAATATTCAAAATATCTAAATTTTATTAGAGAGAAAATACTCGTGGTCCTCAGATGTGGTTTCAAAATAATGGTCTCCTGATGACTCATAAAATATTTCTTTGGGAGGGAAAATACTGCCAGCATTACAAATAGGGTTGCAAAAATGAAAAAGACAAATTTTGTCAGGTAGAGAGGTTTTTTTCTGGGCTGGGTAACTCCTGTTGTGGTGCTCTGGTGGGAAGGTTGGTAGAGAAGTGGGAGCCAGAGGGGTGGGGATGGGCAGGAAAGACTCAAAGAGAGACTCTTGGAACCAATGTCTCTTTTTGGTGAGCCTAAGATGTTTAGGAAATATGTCTAAAGATGAGAAGAAATTGTACTAATAATTTAGTCATTCATATTCTAAAGAGGACTGTATGAGGACCAAAAGAAACAAGAGAAACACATTTTAAAGACATAACCATGAAGACAGTAGCATTAATGTATCAGCGTGGACCACCTTCAAGATAGAGTATTCAGAGGAAGAAGACAGAGAGGAGGGGTGAGGAGGTGACTGGTGTGGTTAGTGGCCATGGGCTTAGCATTTGGCCAATGGTGTCTGCAGGTTCTGAATCCTACCCTAGAAAGGCTGACCAACCTTCCTGGGTTGGCTGAGGCAAGAACACCTAATGCTGGAGGTAGGCAGCTGAGAGCCGCCTGCTAAAATGATTTGGTCTTTAAAAGAGTATGACTATGCAGCCAGCAACCAGGAGACTGACGCACAGTCAAAGCAAGGATCAAACAGGAGTGGCCTTGGCGCACACAAGGACGGAGAGGGGGTGACATGGAGCCCTGAACCAGGGACAGCAGCCAGGTTAGCCAGAGCCAAAATTCAGGCTGAAGCCAATAGCTGAGTAAAGCTGGGCTGAGAAACAAAGGAAGGAGTGGTAGGCAAAATTCTAAGATGGCCCCCAAAAGTCCTGCCCATGCTCTGTATCATCCCCTTCCCTTGAGTATGGGCAGGATCTGTGAATATGGTGGGATAATCATTCCACTGAAACGGTTATATTATACAAGATTCTGCCATAGCAGACTAGGAGATTCTCCTACTGGCTTTGCAGATGTAGCTGCCATGTTATGGGAAGGCCACATGGTGAGGACCCGAGGGCACTCTGTAGATGTTGAGAGAGATGCCCCTGCCAACAGCCAGCAAGACAGTAGGGATCTCAATACTACAACTTTAAGAAAATGAATTCTGCCAACAACCTACATGAATTTTGAAGAGGACTCTGAGCCTCAGACAAGACCACAGCCTCATCCAGCTGACACCTTGATTTCAGCCTGGTGAGACCCTGAGCAGAGGACCCAGCTCACCTATGCCAGGACTCCTCACCCATGAAATGGTGAGTAGTAAATTCACATTGTTTTAAGCCACTGAGTTTGTGGTAATTTGTTACTACAGCCACAGAACACTAATATAGAAGGTCTGGCTTAGATTCAGACATGTTGCGATCAAAGAGGGTTGGTGACAGTGCCCAGCTGGGTAGATGGATCCCACAGGGCACTAACTTCAATTGAGGCAACCACAGAGGAAAAAGACAAATATCATATGATATCACTTACATGCGGAATCTAAAATATAACACAAATGAACTTATTTACAAAATAGACTCACAGACATAGAAAGCAAATTTATAGTTACCAAAGGGGAAAGGGGATAGGGGAGGGATAAATTAGGAGTCTGGGATTAGCAAATATAAATTACTGTATATAAAATAGATAAACAACAAGCTAGCACAGGGGACTATACTCAATATCCTGTAATAAACTATAATGGAAACGAATGTGGAAAAGAATACGGATATACGTGTAACTGAATCACTTTGCTGTACACCAGAAACTAACACAATATTGTAAGCCAACTATATTTCAAGAAAATAAATAAATAAAATATGGATCTCCAATATGTTTTTAAGGGGAAAAGCCGAATAGAGCACACATCATGTTAAAAGGAGAATGAGGATATATATATATATATACATATTTGCTCATACTTGCATTAAAAAAAAAAAATCTCTGGAAGGCTACAGTGGCTGCCTAGTTCAGAAGGAAGGGGACTAGGTAGCCGGGGACAGGCTTTAGAGGGACATCTTTCACCGTGTATCTGGCTCTACTGTTCATTTCTGCACCATTTTGAACTATCAGCTATTGAAAATGTTAAATGCATGTGTTTTAAAATTAAAACATTTTAAAAGAGGCTTTGGTTCAATAGAGTTGGGGAACCACATAATCTTTATAGCATTAGCCGCCTCTCCCCCACGCCCCAACACACGCACCCAGTTTCCTTTGCTATATGGGACCAGGATGTCAGCATAGGAAGGAGACTCTTCCCCTGGCCCCAGGTTTGGATTTTGCAACCTGAACACTATCCTTTAATAGAGGCACCTCTTCTTTCCTACTCCAGCTCCCCGGGGAGAATTTAAGTGCTGTTTTCCCAGAAGCCACCAAGGCTTTGCAGCTGCACCAGGGCCCCTGCTGAGATTCCCCAGGGACGTGAGAACCTGATGGTCCCGCTAACTACCAAACCCCAACCATCTGGGAAAACTTGAGTTCAAACAACCCAACCAGTCCTGTCCTGCAGATCTGTATCCAACTCAAGCAGCGCTGAGATTCAGCGGGGATGTTTCAGTGCTAATATCAGCACTAGCTGTTTACACCTAGAATCCATTCTGATGGTGAAGTACCTGTGGTCTACCAGTTGTTAAGTATTTTGGCAATCACCTCTGTCCTCAGCTGCTTCTCATCTTCACTTCAATCACCCCTACTGCCTCCTCCCCACTACCCTGGGCTTCCTCCCCTGATTCTGCCTGTTGCTGCTGATTACCTTCTGGCATCAGACGGGGGCCCAGCAAGGAACAGATGGCACACTTAAATTGGGTAATTTGAGAAGAGTTTAATAAAGGGTTATTTATGAAAGTGTGGGCAGCGTATAGGGAGATCACTGTGGATAGGGCAGTACCCTGGGGCAAGAGGAGGGACCAGCAGTAGAGAGGGATGGGTAGAGAAGGCCCTGCCAAGAACTGAGGCTTGTGGTTGATTAGAGAAAGCAGCCAGCTCACTGTGACTCATCAGGGAGAGAGCCTGGGAAATTAAAAACGCCAACCTCACTCTCCTTCCTTCCTTCCATCACCTATAGGTATCCCATTTTCCAAGCCCAACAGAGGGCACAGGAGCCCATTGATTCTATCCCCAGAGGTCAGCTTCCCAGACACGGCACAGCTGAAAAGGGTGGGAGAGTGGATCTGGAGGGACAAATGGCATCTATCTAGGACCCCTCCCAGAATATTTTAGAAAAACTGTATCATGGAAAATCTTCAAAAAATTTTTTTAAAAAGTAGAGGGAATAGTATAATGAACCCCACCTACCCATCATTCAGCTTCAACAATTATCAACTTGGAGCCAATTTCATGTTATCTCTAGCCCCACCCACTCTGTCCTCTTATTATTTTGCAGTAAATGCCAGACATATCATTTTATCTGTCAATAATTCATATGCCTCTCTAAAAGATAAGGATTCTTTTTAAAACACAAATCCATTAGCTAAAATAATTAATATCCCTGAATATCCAATGTCAAATTTCCAATTGTCCAATAAATATTGTACCTGGCTTTTTAAAAAACAGTTGGTTTGCTTAAATCAAGATCCAAATGAGGGCTAATGCTTGCAATTGATCGGTATGTCTTTTGAGTCTCTTGTAAATCTATAGCCTCCCCCTCCATTACTTTTCTTTTTCTTGCAATTTATTTGTTGACAAAAACAAGACATTTGTCCTGTAGCATTTCCCAGTTTAGATTTTGGTGATTGTAGTCTCACGGTCTAGTTTAAGATGCTCTTTCCTCTGTACTTCCTGTAAGTTTATAGTTGACTCTAGAGGCTTAATCAGATTCAGGTCCAATTTTTATTACTACTTCATAGATGGCGATGTATCCTTCCTTCAGGAAGCATAAAATGTCTGGTTGGCAATTTTTGTGATGTTAGTAGCTATGGTGATTGATACCTAGATCCATTAATTCATTAGAGATTATAAAATGATGATATTCAAATTTATTCCCTTTCTTCTGTTAGCAATTTTGCATCTTGGTTTTTTGGTTTTTTTCAACTCACAATACCTCACGGGACTCCCTCAAGACACCTGGTATAGCCCTAAGGCATCGTTTTTAATGGCTGCGTCATTTTTGTGGTCTGGATGTACTATCATTTATTCAACCATTATTCTACTCACAGGCTTTTACTTGGCGTCTAGTTTGTTTTTTGTTTTTTGGGTTTTTTTTTTTGCAACTCTGAGCGATGCTGCAATAAAACATCCTTTTACATATGTCCTTACTTACTAGTACTTTCATTCCTATGGGATAGATTCCCAGGAGCGGAGTTGTTGGGGAAATGAAATATTTTAATATTAACAGATGTTACCATATTGCTTTTAAAATGGCTGTAATACTTCAGTGTCCACCAGCAATGTACAAGAGTACTCTTTAATCCACATTCCCACAAGCTATAGGTATAAAACCTTTTATAAATTTTTTTTGCCAAATTACGGGTATAAAATAACGTCTCATTGCTTCTGTGTCTGGAGCCAGACTGCTGGGTTTAAACTCCAGCTCTTAAATTCTGACTAGATGTGTACCTTGATCAAATTAACCTCTCAGGATCTGTCTCTCGATCTGTGAAACTGGGATGGTAATAATAATACATGCCTTAACACATTGTAAGAATTAAATAAGTTAACAGATACAAAGTGCTGAAGACAGTGTCTGGCTCATTGCAAGTGCTTATCATTATCTTTCTGTCTAGTTTAACTTCTTCTCTCTTCCAGCCTAGAGCTTCATGGTATATCACATCAATTCCTTTATTGCCAGCACCCCAGCATCCTGAGCCCCCTGTTCTTTTACACTCCCACCATTGCAAAGTCCACTGTCCTCACCTCTTACATGGGCTCCAGATGCAGTCGTGCCTACAATGCCATTAGGAATGCCATTAGGCCCTCTTTTCTCAGATGGGTCCTAAGCACTATAATTAGAAATCTATGTGTCTCCTGGTCCATTTCCTCTCACTTCTCCAAAGCAGGTATTCTAAGTTGTGACCACGTTTTCTGATCCTCTACCCTACTAACCTTTCAGCAGATGACCTTGAATCCCTTACCTGTAACCTTATAGAGGTAGATTCGGCAGGCTGACTTGTTCAACACACATTTCAGTGTGTTGAGCCTGGAAAGATTAAAGGCTCCTTTGCAGCCAGGCTTTTGGATGTGATTTGGGTTATGCCAATTAGAGGCACGCATGCATCAGATGATAGCATGGTATCACAGTGAAAAATCATTTTTTCAAATTGTTTAAAATGCAGTGTTCTGACTACACAAACCCAGTGGAATATGCCCTAAGGACAAAGCACTCTAAAAAAATATCTTAAACTGCTTTCAGCAGTCTGAGCTAGTAACATTAATATTGCTATTTTCACACATATACAGAGGATAAGCCTAATTCATAATTATGTTAATGTTGCCAGGAATCAAGATTTTCCACAAAAGAGTAAAGAGAGATGCTAGTATAAAACTAAATAAATTAAGTACAAGCCCTTTAATCATACATTCAAATTGGAAATATCAGTATAAACTCATGATTTAGTTTATTTTTTAAAAAATGGCATCTCTTAGCTTTGTACACTGAAAAGGCTTAGATGCAATAGTGCCTAAATAGGAGTGAGCACACTAGTACCAAAATGGTGGTCTCTAAATACCATTTTCGCCTAAAGGAAACAGGGCTCCTTAGAAACAATGGCTGGTTCCACTCAAAAGTTGGAAGTGTATAAAATGAGCAAAGAAGCTATCAGTGACTACTTGGGGGGGTTATGTCAAAAGGACACAGAAGCCAACTTAAAGGTGCACCCACTGGTTTAAGATGGAATAATTTAAGCATCAAACTGAGTAAGTATTGCAACTGATGGACAAACATCAATTTTTTTAAATTTATGAGCTCACAATGATACTAAAAAATAAAGAAGGAAACAGAAAGCTCAGTTGTCATCATTGGAGGTTGCTAAAGCACCAATTCATTGTTCTGAAATTTTGTTTTTAAAAAGAGAGAAAAAAATTGAACACTTATCCTGCCTTTCCTGTATAGGAACTGAATTTCTAAGTAGCCAAATACTTGAAGAATATTCTTCTTTTTAGAAGAATTAGCTCATGTGCAGAATAATGATAAAATAAGAGTATCATCATTTTTCAGGTCCTAGTAAAATAACAGATCTTAGTGATGATCACGAATGGCTGCTAAAACCATCAGGGAAAAGATTGGTAGGAAACCTTACAACAGATGAGTCGGGCTAACACCACGCAATCCCACTAATCAATTTTAGCATCACTACAAGAGAGACGACACACATTATCTACCTCTTGATGTAATGTGATGGAAAGTACACGGCATCACCCATTAAATATTTTTGCTTATAAAAAACCCACTAATCTAATCAAGCTTCTATAGCTAACTACCAATTATCAGGAAACACAGGGAACAGAGAATGAGTTAAATGATGCCCTGCAGAAGCAATCAACGAAATCTAGAATATAATACACCCTACAGGATAAATGATCCCAGGTTTTCCAATAAATCAAGGATATGGAGGAAAAGGAGGTGGGGCCATTATAGAATAAAAAATACTTGAGAGCTATAAGAACCAAATGCAACATATGAAACTTGGTTGAACCCTGATGTGAACAAACTAACTGAAAGTTATATCTCTGTGACAATTGGAGGACTTTGAATATAACCTGGGATGAGATGAAACTAAGGAATTATTGTTCATTTTCTAAGATGCAATAGTGGCATAGTATTTATATTATTTTCAATGTCCTTATTAGGTAGAGCTGTTTACTGAAATTATATATATAATTTTATTATATATATATAATTTTAAAGTTTTCTATAATAAAAAGTTTTTACAAATAAATGTTTCTTAAAGACCAAGAAAGACCAAGAAATTATCACAGATTTGAGGAGACTAAGGAGACATAATGACTAAATGCAATGTGATATCCTAGATCAGATTTTGAAAGAGGAAAGGGGAAATCCAAATAATGTCTGTAGTTTAATTAAAAGTATTGTACCAATAAAAAAAAAGTATTGTATCAATGTTAATTTCTTAGTTTTGATCAATGTACCAAGGTTGTCTCAGTCCATTCAGGCTGTTATAACAAAATGCCACAGATGGGTAGTTTACAAACAACAGAAATTTATTTCTCGCAGTTCTGGAGGCTGGAAATCAAAGATCAAGGTGCCACTATGGTCAGGTAAGGGCCCTCTTCCAGGTTTATACTAGATGCCTTTTCACTGTGTCCTCACATGGTGGAAAGGAGTCGGGACCTTTCTGGAGCCTCTTTTATATGGCAGTAATCCCATTCATGAGAGTTCCACTGTCATGACTTAAGCACCTCCTGAAGTCCCTACCTCTAAATACCATCATCTTTGGGGATGAGGATTTCAACATATAAACTCTGAGGGGTCACAAACATTTATATCATAGCAATGGTTATGTAAGATGTTAACATTAGAGAAAACTGGGTAAAGATGATACAGAAATACTCTGTACTATCTTTGCAACTCTTCCATAAATGTAAAATTATTTTAAAGCAAAATGTTAAAAATAAATAAATGTTCTTTAATCTCTACACATAACAACCTTCTTTCTTCAATTTAATCTTTTCTTTCTTTTGGGTTTTTTTTGGGGGGGGAGGGGAGGTAACTAGGTTTATTTATTTATTTATTTTAAATGGAGATGCTGGGGATTGAACCCAGGACCTCGTGCATGCTAAGCACACACTCTACCACTGAGCTCTACCTTCCCCCTCCCACATAACAACTTTCTTAAAGTGAATTTATACCTTCAGAGAAAAATACTTATGTCTCTACTGTTGGATTTAAATACTTCTCAAAACATAAGGAGATTGGCCTACCTACACTACGTCCATGCTTTCCCCCTCTAGGATCTCCAGCATTTGATTGGCTAGATCATGATTTCTATCTATATCACCATAGTATATATAACATTCAGATGATATTCTATAGTTGCCATAGCCTTTAATGGACCCATTGATCACTACTAGTCATTTTGACTTTTATATCTGTTAGAAATTTATCAGGCAGTTGTGTCTTCAAGAAAGGCTCTTGGGAGCAATAAACCTGTTTGCACCATTATATTTGGATGGCAGTCTGACTTGGCACACATTCTCTTTCCCTGAAGACTTGGTAGACATTACTCCTCCATCTTCTAATGTTGGTTGCTATTACAGAGAGACTGGAAGCCAGACAATTTTTTGCCCCATTCACAAGTGATTTGGCTTATTTGCAAGAATTCTCATAGGATTCTTTTTTTATCTCTGAAGTCCATTAATTTAGTCAGGTTTTGTGTTAAAGTTAGTTGTTCTATATCAATTTTACCTGGGACAGTTTTGTTCTTTCAAGCTAAAATTCAAGTCTTCTTTCTGGAAGCACTCTTGAATTATACATTTGAACATTTTTGTTGATGTTGCTGTTCCATTTAATCTATTCTCTTATTCAGAAACACCAATCATACATGTGGTAGATCTTCTTTGTTCTATGTATCATTTTCTCATTTTCTCTCTAATCCTTTTACACTTTTAAAAACTATTTGTTATATTCTCATTCATTGTACTCACCTTTCTCAAGTATTTCTTTCATGCTCATGGTTTTTTTTTTTTCAGCAATGTCTCTTTTGCTTTCTGCAGTTTCTATTATGACCTTCATTTCTCCTTTATTTCTATGTCTCTCCATTTCTTTCTTGAACTCTTGCCAGCTCATTTTTATGCCTTTATCTTATTTTTCTTAAGCTATTTTATCTCTGTTTAAGCTCCTAACTCATAGATTTTGTTTTAAGTGTTTTTTTGCATTCCTATATAAATCTTTAGTCATGATTTTCCATTTTTTTCCATGGTTCAACTATTTCTGGTGTGTGCTCTTTGGCTTTCTCTTGGTCATGCACCTTTATTCTTGAGTATATTTTTATATAGTTCCTATAATGTCTCCTTTTTATTATTACTAATATTTCAGTGATGATTGATTTTCTTAGACCAGCTCTTTTGTGAATGCATAAAGGACAAGGTTGTACTCTGAGCAGCAAAACATTTCTGAGGTTCAGAGTATGGAGCACCTCAAGGTATAAGATGAGCTCAATAGAATGAGCTCAATAACAGAATGATGATGACAGAGGAAAGAGATACTAAAGTTAAATGTAGATCAAGAGAAACTGTTTGATCTGAACAACCAAGAGAAAAAGGATTGAAAAAATTAGTGGAGCCTCAGAGAACTGTGGGATGATAACAAAAGGGCTCACAATTATGTTATCTGAGCTAAAGGAGAAGAGAATGTGGTGCTGAAAAAAATATTAAAGAAATAGTGACAGAAGACTTCATCAATTTGGTAAAAGACCTAAACCTCTAGATTAAAAAAGCTTGATGAATCCCCAAGAGATAAGCAAAGATAATTCCATACCCAGGCACTTAAAGCTGATGGAGGAAACTGCTGAAAACTAAAGACAAAGAAAAAAAATCTTGGAAGCAGACAGAGTAAAACAAGGTAATACCTATCAGGGAACAAGTATTTGAATGACTGCAGTTTATTTATGATAAACCATGGAGATAAGAAGGAAGTGGCACACATTTTTTGTGTTGAAAGAAGTCAGTACAGGATTTTATAGCCAGTGAAAATATCTTTTAGGGATCAAGGTGAAACAATGACATCTTCAGGCAAACTAAGAGAAGCTATCGCCAGCATAACTGCTCTAAAAGAATTGCTAAAGGAAGTTATTCAGACAGATGGGAAATAATAACAGAAGGAGTCAAGGAAGAGCAATAGAAATGGTAAATATCTGAGTAGATAAAATAGACCAATCTTCTTCTCTCAACTTTTTAATAATATATTTGATAATTGAAAGTAAAAAGAATATCACTGGTGGAATTTTCAATGTATGTAGACGTAGTATGTAAGACAACTGTAACATAAAGAGAGGTAGATAAAGGGACCTATATAGTGGGACCTATATATTCTACTTGAAGTGGTAAAATACTGACTCAAAGTAGACTGAAAAGTATGTCTATTGTAATCCTAAGAGTAACCCTCCCCCCACACATGAAAAAAACTACACAAAAAGCTCAAAAATGGATAAGTTAAAGTAAAATGGAAAATGTTCAAATAATGCAAAAGAAGGCAGGAAATAGAAATAGAACAAAAACCAGAACGAACAGATAATAAAATAGTAAACCTAAATGCAAGCATATCAATAACTGCATTAAATATAAACAGTCTCCACACACCAATAAAAAACAAAGTTTCAAAATACATTAAGCAAAAACTCCACTAGACCTGCCCCAAGAGATGCTAAAAGGCATCCTGCATATTGAAATGAAAGGACACTAGACATTAACTAAAATCCATATGAAGAAATAAAACTCTCTGTAAAAGTAAACACATGGGCAATTATTAAAGCTAGTATTATTGTAAAAATAAATACATTAAGCAAAAACTGAGAGAACTAAAATGCGGGGGAGGTCCACAATTATATTTGGAGATTTCAACATTCTGCTCCTAGTAATCAACAGAACTAGTAGAAAATCCAGCAAAAATACAGAACTGAACAACACCATCAGTCGACTGGATCTAATTGATATTTATATAACAATTCCCCAAACAAGAGCAGAATACATCCTTTCAAGTGCACATGGAACATTCATCCAAATAGATCACATCCTGGCTCATAAAACAAAACTCAATACATTTCAAAGAATTAGTATCATAGAGTATGTTCTCTGACTATAGTGGAGTCAAATTAGAAGTCAGTAACAGAAAAATCTCAAATAGGAAATTAAACAACACATTCCTAAATAATTCATGGACCTCAATTGAAATAAGAAAATATTTTCAACTGAACAAAAATGAAACTATTAACATTTCAAAATTAGTGGGATGCAGCTAAAGAAGTACTTAGATGGATATTTATCAAATATTGATATTAGAAAAGAAGAAAGATCTCCAATCAGTAAACTAATCTTCTATGCTAAAAAAAGAAAACTAGAAAAAAAAAAGAGCAAAAGAAACTCAAAGCAAGCAGAAGGAAGGAAATAATAAAGACAAGAGCAGAAATCAATGAAATAAAACAGAAAATCAATAGAACAAAATCAATGAAACAGAAAGCTGGTCCTTTGAAAAGATCAGTAAAGTTGATCTGACAAGGAAAAAGAAAGAAGACACAAATCATCAATATCAGGAATGAAAGAGAGAATATCACTACAGACCCTTTAGGCATTTAAAGAATAATAAAGGAATAGTCTGAATAGCTCTGTGGACAAAAGTTTGACAAATTAAATGGACCAATTCCTCACAAAAGCAAAAACTATTAAAAGATCACTCAAGGTAAAATGGATAACCTGAATAATCCAGTAACTATTAAAGAAATTGAATTCATGCTTAAATACCTTTCAAAAGGGAAAGATAGTTTTACTGGCAAATTCGACCAAACATATAAAGAATAAATAACACCACTTCTAAACAATCTCTTTCAGAAAATAGAACACTTCCTAATTCATTTTATGAAGACAGCATGACTGTGATACCAATGCCAGATAAAGATATTACAAGGAAAGAAAACAACGTATTAATATCCCTTATGACAATAGACACAAACATCATCCAAAAAAATTAGCAAATCAAATATAGGAATATATAAAAAGAATACCCTGTAACCAAATAGAGTTTATCCCAGGAATGCAAGGCTCATTTAATGTGCAAAAATCTATGTAATCCATCTTATCAACAGAATATTCAAGAAAAACCACATGATCATATCAAAGAAGACAGAAAAGGTATTTGACAAAAATCAACATCCATTCATTAAAAAAAACAAAAAACCCTCTCAGCAAACTAAGAATAGAAAGAGACTTTCTCAATCTGATAAAAGGCATTTACAAAACATACTTCAGCAAATATAATTGTTAATGATGAAACGTTGAACACTACCCTTCTAATATTGGGAACAAAGCAACAACTACTCCTAATCAGTTTCATACTGGAAGTCCTAGCCAGTACAATAAGGTAAGAAATAGAAATTAAAGGTATACATATTAAAAAGGAAGAAATAAAACTGGCCTTCTTTACAAGCAACATGGTAGTGTATGCAGAAAATCCCAAGAAATCCACAGAAATTTTCTTGTAGGACTCATAAGGGAATTTAGCAAGGTCACAGGATACAAGGTCAACACACAATATTTTGGTATATTAACAATTTGGCAATCATGTTTCTATATACTAGTGATTTGGGAACCAAAATATTTTAAATACCGTTTATATAGCTCCAAAGTATAAATCTAACAAATCATGTATAGGATCTGCATACTAAAAACTAGAAATAGCTGATGGAGGAAATCAAAGACATAAATAAATACAGTGACATACTGTCTTCATGAACTGGAGGACTCCACAGAGGAAAGATGTCCATTCTACAAAACTGATCAGCAAATGTAACACAATTTCAATCAAATTCCCAGCATTTTTTAAAAAATATAAACAAGCTGATTCTAAAATTTATATGGAAAGACAAAAGAACTAGAAGAGCTAAAATGGTTTTGAAAAAGAAAAATAAAGTTGGAGGAAACACACTACCTGATTTTAAGACTCCCTGTATAGCTACGGTAATCAAAATGGTGCAGTATTTTGCAGGAAGATAGACACATAGATCAATGGAACAGAAAAGAGAATGGAGAAATGGACATACAGAAATGTGTACAACTGATTCTCAACAAAGGTGCAAAAGCAATCCAATAGAGGGAAAATTGCCTTTTCAACATGGTGCTAGAACAACTGTACATCTTTAGGGGAAAGAAAGAATCTCAATCTTATACAATCTTAAACCTCACATCTTATACAAAAATTAACTAAAAATGGAACACGGGCTTAAATGCAAAACATAAAACTAGAAAACATTTAGGAAAAACTAGAAGAAAATCTTTAGGATTGAGGGCTAGGCAGATAATCCTTAGACTTGACACCAAAAGCACAATCCTTAAAAGGAAAAATTGATAAATTGGACCTCATCAAAATTAAAAATTTTCCTCTGTGAGTGATCCTGTCAAGAAAATGAAAATACAAGCTATAGCCTAGGAGAAACAATTTACAAACCACAAATCTCACCAAGGATTTGTATCTAGAATAAATAAAGAACTCTCGAAACTCAACAGTAACAAAACAAACAGAAAATGGGCAAAAGACATAAAAAGACTTCCACCAAAGACGATATAAAGATGGCAAATAAGCACATGAAAAGATGCTCACCATCATTAGCTGTTAGGGAAATGCAAAACAAAATTCCAATGAGATACTACCCCACACCTATTAGGCTAGCTAAACAATACAAAATAAAACAAAACAAACACTGGCAATACCAAATGCTGCCAAGGACACAGAGCAACTGGAACTATCATTCCCTACTGGTTGGAAGGCAAAATCGTGCAGCCACTCTGAAAAACAGTACAGCAGTTTCTTATAAAGTTGATTATACTTGCCATATGTTCCAACAATCCCACTTCTAGGTATTTGCCCTAGAACAGGGGTCACCAAACTACAGTAAGCAGGTCAAATGAAGCCAAGCATCTACTTTTTTGTTTTAACATTTTTTTTATTGAGTTATAGTCATTTTACAATGTTGTGTCAAATTCCAGTGTAGAGCACAATTTTTCAGTTATACATGAACATACATATATTCATTGTCACATTTTTTTTCACTGTGAGCTACCACAAGATCTTGTATATATTTCCCTGTGCTATACAATATAATCTTGTTTATCTCTTCTACATTTTGAAATCCCAGTCTGTCCCTTCCCATCCCTCGCCCCCTTGGCAACCACAAGTTTGTATTCTATGTCTATGAATCTGTTTCTGTTTTGTATTTATGTTTTGTTTTGTTTCTGTTTTTGTTTTTAGATTCCACATATGAGTGATCTCATATGGTATTTTTCTTTCTCTTTCTGGCTTACTTCACTTAGCAAGCATCTACTTTTGTATGGCCCGTATGCTAAGAATGCTTTTTATAATTTTAAAGAATTGTGTTGTTGTTGTTTTTTAAGAATATGTTACAGAGACTATGTGGCCTATCAAGCCTGAAATATTTACTATCTGGCCCGTTACAGAAAATGTTTGCCAGCCTCTGCCCTAGATGAACAAAAGCTTATGTTCATACAAAAATTTGTACATTAACTTTTATATCCCCTCTAATTCTTTTGCCCCAAACTGGAAGCAGCCCAGATGTCTTTCCATTGGCGAACAGATTAACAAACTGATACATCCATAATAATGAAGTTCTATTCGGCAATAAAAAGAAATAAACTATTATTACACAGAACAACCTAGATGAATCTCAGAGGTACTATGCTGAGTGAAAGAAGTCAGTCTCCAAAGGTCATATACTGTATGAGTCCACTTA
This sequence comes from Camelus bactrianus, assembly GCF_048773025.1. NCBI lineage: Eukaryota > Metazoa > Chordata > Mammalia > Artiodactyla > Camelidae > Camelus > Camelus bactrianus. The sequence continues at coordinate 32,070,881 of NC_133575.1, forward strand.
TATGACATTCTCACAAAAGTGAAATTAAAGAGATAGAAAACAGATCAATGGTGTTTGGGGTGAGGGGATATGACTATAAAGAGGAAGCATGAGGGAGTTTTGGGGGTGACAGAACAATTCAGCACCCCGACTGTGGTGGTGGTTATACAAATCTATATACAGTTTAAAATTTGTAGCATTGTATACCAAAGAAAAAAGTCTATTTTACTCTATGATAATTTAGAAATGGAAACAATGGAAAAATTCAAAGTGGCTAAACATTTGCCAATGTGTAACTTATTTTAAAGTGGCCCATGAAAGAAAATAAAAATTGAAATTAAGCGAACAATGGTAATAATAGTAGAACAAAGGCAAGTATGCTGGTGGCATTCCAAGTAAAGTTTAGATAGGTTATTAACCTTTGTCATGTTGTCAACCATTACTAGAGAGATTACACCATGGAATATTGCTTACGACAGCAAGGAGATGCTGCAGCGGCTAGGTGGTAAATGTCATGGATCTGGGAGGATGGAGGATCATTAGACATGCCACAGATGATGTTCTTCTGTAATATCAACGCCTCTGGAATAGCATCATTAATTAAGACATTTAAAGCTTCATTGAGAATTTGGCACAGGTTAGAATAGTGGCCTCAAGTCATTCCCAGAAAGGATAAATAGTATTTTCCGGTTTCATAACCAATGCCTAAAGTGTCACTGCAGAACAATAACTGTGAACAATGTTCAGCATTCACAGGCAGGCACCATGGGGAGCTGGGTTTCTCTGGGGTGAGCCTATCACAGGCCTTAAAAGCACAGGTACCTCTGTTTTTGGAGCCCTATGGTAATGAACGCTCTAACATTACCTCCAGGTGGTGGCAGTGATGAACAATAACTCTAACCCCTCTCATCCAATTAAAGAGTTCCCAGTGAGGTTTTGCAAAACAACGTGACATTGCCTTTCTTTGCCATTCAAGGGCATATCTCTCCATCTAGTCTCTCAGAGTCCATTTTTAAAAGTTAGTTGAAATATGGTCCCTTCTAGATGAGAGAACCAAGAAAAAGGAAACACTGGTCATACATCTCAAAGTCCATCATATACTCTTTTCAACACACCTGAACCACTACAAGTATCAAGAGAAGAAAATAAATGTATTTTCTTTGATATTCATCTAACTGCAAGGGAGGGTGGGAAATGTAGTCTAGCAATGCTTCCAAGAAGAATTAAGCGGTTTGGTGAACAACCAGTCAGTCTTTTGCCACAAGCAAATTAGTGGTGGTGGAGGATGAACTGAGGCGAGACCACTTGAACAACTTTCCCCAAAGGATATTCACTGAGTGATCAGTTTAGCCAAAAATGAAGACTGTGAGGCAGAGCCACAAGACATTGATCTCGGACTTGTTTATTAGTTGAGTCTTCCGGGAAGCAGATGTTAAGACAGAGTTAGGAGTGAGGAGATTTATTCGTAGGTAATGCTTGTGAAAGTTAAAAGGGAGAGAATGCAGGCTAGGCAAGGCCAGCTTCAGACTTGACAGGCTCAGCCAACACACTGGGGAGCTCCAAAGTGACGATTGCCCATTACACGAGTTCCACGTTGCAGCCACAGCAAGGGTCTAGTTAGTACCCCCACCATAGTCAGACATCGTGTGGGAGCAACCGAGGAAGAGAAAGGCCTTGGCTCAAAAGCTGAGGCACAGTGATGTCAGCAAAATGGCAGAATACGACCTTCCTTCCTCCCATGGAGACACCAATTCAACAATACTTGGATGAGAAATTCCTTTATGAGAAATCCAGGAACCAGTGAAAATGCTCCTGTACCCTAGGCAAGCAAGAAACCAGCTATATTAAAGCAAGTAGAAAATTTTGTGGCATCCTCTCCCGATAGTCCCTTCCCTTGGCACAGTTACATATGATCGTGAGGAAACTTCCAGCTCCTGGCTTCTCCATAGGGAGGGCAAGAAAAGACCAGACTGTACATCCAACATTCTGACTTTTCAGGAGGGGCTACCCGAGGGACTGGATTCTGTCTCGCCTCTCTCAGAGCGCTGACAGAATCCAGCATAATTTAGATGCCTGGGGGCCGCAGAGAACAACAACAACAAAAAGAGCTGGCAGCATGCTGCTGCCTCTGAGGACCTGCAGTTCAGCAGACAGAGCCTCTCACTCAAGGGGCCTTTCCCTCAGGCAGAAAGGGAAGAGTAGAATGTATGTTTAATGTTCCAGTTTTTCAGGGGGCAGCCCAAGGGACTGGTTTCTGTCTAGCACAACTTGGGGTGCTGACTGGACCTGGCATACTCTAGATGCCTGGGTGGCGCTGGGGAAAAAAAAGCTAGGTGGCATGCTGCTACTTCAGAGAACCCACAGTACAGCAGACAGTCACCAGAGTAAGCAAAAGATTTTGAGCTCCTGAATGAAAGAAATAAGCAAGTCTCTTTAATGAGAAATCTACATGTGCAAGTCCAGAGAAGACACAACCACAGGAAAGGTTTGAGAAGCCCCCAGAATTTCTAGCCAGGTTGATTGGTGAAGGTCTTCCCTTGTACAAAACCAGTCCAAAAAGACAGAGGTGGCTGCTTTTTCCAATATCAACAGATATCAACACAAAGTTATAAGTAACATCAAGAAACAGGGGGAAATCGCCCAATCAAAGGGACAAAATAAATCTCAAAAAAAAAAAAAAAAAAGATCCTAAAGAAGTGGAGGTATATGAATTACCTAACAAAGAATTCAAAATAACCATCATAAAGATGTACAATGAGCTCAGGAAAATGATGCATGAACATAATGAGTTCAACAAAAAGATAGAGAATATTAAAAAGAACCAAAAGAATTTTAGAGATGAAGAATGCAATAAGTGAACTGAAAAATTCACTAGAAGAGTTCAACATCAGAAAAAAAAGACTTGGCAAACTCAAAGATAGTTCATTTTGAAATTATCCAATCAAAGAAGTAAAATGAAAAAGGATGAAGAAAGCCTAGGGGATTAATGGGACACCATCGAGTGGATCAATTCAGATGTTATGGTAATCGCAGAAGGAGAAGAGAGAGAAAGAGGGAGAAAGCTTATTTAAATAAATAATAGCTGAAAATTTCCCAAGTCTGGGGAAGGAAATAGCATCCAGATCCAAGACCCCAATGGACATATTATAATCAAACTGTCAAAAGTCAAAGACAAAGAGAGAATTTTGAAAGCAGCAAGAGAAGTGACTCATCACATTGAAAGGAATCCCCCTAAGACTATAAGTGGATTTGGCAGCAGAAACCTTGTAGGCTGAAAGGGATATATTCAAAGTACTGGGAAAAAAACTGCTCACCAAGAATACTATGTCTACCAAAACTGTCCATCAAAAATAAAGTAGAGAAAGACTTTCCCAGATCAACAAAAGCTGAAAGAGTTCATCACCACAAGACCAATCTTACAAGAAATGCTGAAGTCAGTCCTTCAAGTTGAAATGCAAACACATAGCAACACAAAAGCATATGAAAACAGAAAGCTCACTAGTAAGGATAAATATATAGATAAATACAGAATACTGTCATAATGTAACTATGATGCATAAATCACTTTTAATTGTGGTACAGAAGTTAAAGTACAAAAGTATAAAAATAACTATAATTATAAAATCATGTTAATAGATACACAATATAAGAGATGTAATTTCCGACATAAATAACATAAAGTGGAGGGGGGAGAAGTAGAAGGGTAGAGTTTTTATATATGATTGAATTGTTATCAGGTTAAAATAGATTTCAACAACTATGAGATGTTTCATGTAAGTCCTATGGAACCATAAAGAAAATATCTACAGAAAATATGCAAAAGAAAATAAAGGAATCAAAGTATGTCACTACAAAAAAAAAATCAATGAAACTCTAAGGAAGGCAGCAAGAAAAGAAGAGAAGAACAAAAGAGCTACAAGACAAACAGTAAACAGTTATTAAAATGACAGTAGTGAGTCCTTCCCTGTCAATAATTACTTTAAGTGTAAATGGATTAAACTCCTTAAATCAAAAGACATGGAGTGGCTGAATGGATAAAAAAAGATCTGATTATATGTTGTCTACAGGACTCACTTTAGATTTAAGGGTACACATAGGCTGAAAATGAATGAATGGAAAAAAAAATATCCCATGCAGATTCTAACCAAAAGAGGGCAGAAGTATCTACAGTAACATCAGACAAAATCGACTTTAAGTCAAAAACTGTCACAAGAGACAAAGAAGGACATTACATAATAGCATCACCTCACCAGGAAGATATAACAATTATTAACAGATATGCATCCAAATCAGAGCACCTAATTATATGAAGCAAATATTGACAGAACTGAAGGGAGAAATGGATGGCAACATGACAATAGGAGGACATTTCAAAGCCCACTTTCAGTAATGGGTAGAATATCCAGGCAGAAAATCAATAAGGAAATGAGGACTTGAACAATACTATGCTCCAAATGGACCTAACAGATATTTACAGAATATTCCACCCAACAGCAGCAGAATACACATTCTTCTCAAGTGTACAGGGAACATTCTCCAGGATAGATCACACGTTAGGCCAATAAAACAAGTGTCAACAACTTTAAGGAGATGGAAATCATACCAAGTATCTTTTCTGACTACAATGGAATGAAGCTATAAATCAATAGCAGAAGGAAAACTGGAAAATTCATAAATACGCAGAAATTAAACAACACACTCCAGAACAATCAACGGGTCAAAGAAGAAATCAGATATACCTTGAGAAAGATGAAAACTAAAGTACAACATACCAAAACTTATGGGGTACCAAAAAGCAGTATTAAAAAGGAATATTACAATGATAATCTCCTACATTAAGAAAAGAACAAAGATCTCAAACAAGCAACCTAACTCTATAAGTCAAGGAACTTGAAAAGGAAGAACAAACTAAGCCCAAAGTTAGCAGAAGGGAGGAAATAATAAAGATTAGAGTAAAAGTAAATAACACAGATAACAGAAAAACGGTAGGAAAAAAAATCAATGAAATTGACTTGGGTTTTTTTTAAAAGATAAATGTAACTGACAAACTTTTAGCTATACTAGGAAAAAAAGAGAGAAGATCAAAATAAATAAAATCAAAGAGAACATCACAATTGATGCTACAGAAATAAAAAAGGATCATAAGAGCCTTCTGTAAACAATTATATACCAACAAATTAGATAGCCTAGAGGAAATGGATAAATTCATGGAATATACAACCTAACAACATTGAGTCATGAAGAAATCTAAACAGACCAATAATGAGCAAGGAGACTGAATCAGTAATCAAAACCTCCCAGCGGAGAAAAGTCCAGGACCAGATGGCTTCACTGGTGAATTGTACCAAACGTGTAAAGAATTAACGCCAATCCTTTTCCAACTCTTCCAAAAAACTGAAGAGGAGGGAACACTTCCAAACTCATGTTATGAGATGAGCATTACCCTGATACCAAAACCAGAAAGCACAGTACAAGAAAAGAAAATTATAGGTCAATATCCATGATGAACATAAATGTAAAAATCCTCAACAAAATTCTAGTAAATCAAATTCAGCAGTACACTGAAAGGATCACACACCATGATCAAGTGGAATTTACCCCTGGGATGCAAAGATGATTCAACATATGTGAATCAATGAATGTGATATAGCCACAATAACAGAATGAAGGAGAAAAATCATGTAATCATTTCAATAGAGGCAGGAAAAGCATTTGACAAAATTTAATATCCCTTTATAACAAAAAACTCTCAACAAATTAGAAATAATGTACCTCAACATAAGGAAGGCCATATGTGACAAGCACACAGAAAGGATTATATTCAATGGTGAAAAGCTGAAAGCTTTTCCTCTAAGATTGATGCCCACTCTTGCCAATTCTATTCAATATAGTACTGGAAGTCCTAGCCAGAGTAAATTATTTCTCTTTATAGATGACATGAACTTAAATGTAGAAAACCCTAAAGATACACACACACACACACACACACACACACACACACACACACAAAGTATTAGAACTAATAAACAAATTCTGTAAAGCTGCAGGATACAAAATCAACATACAAAAGCCAGTTGCATGTCTATACAGTAAGAATGAACTATCTGAAAAAGAAATTAAGAAAAATATTTCATTTACAATAGCATTAAAAATAATAAAACACATTAGAATAAATTTAACCAAGGAGGTGAAAGATCTATATGCTGAAAACTATAAAACATGGATAAAAGAAATTGAAGAAGACACAAATAAATGGAAAGATATCCTGAGTTAATGGATTGGAAAAATTAATATTGTTAAAATGTCCATACTACCCCAAACCATCTATAGACTCAGTGCAATCCCTACCAAAATTCCAATGGCTTTTTTTTTTTTTTTACAGAAATAGAAGTCAAACAATCCTACAGTTGATATGAAACAACAAAGGACCCTGAATAGCCAAAGCAATATTCAGAAATAAGAACAAATCTGGAGGCCTCACACCTACTAACTTCAAAACATATTATAAAGCTAAAGTAGTTAAAATCGACACATAGAGCAATAGAATGGAATCAAGAGTTCAAAATAAATTCATGCATTTTATGGTCAACTGATCTTCAACAAGAGGACCAAGAATATATAATGAGGGAATGATAATCTTTTCAATAAATGGTGATGGGAAAACTGGATATCCACATGAAAAAGAATGAAACTGGACCCTTATATCATACACAAAAATCAACTCAATGGATTAAAGACTTCAACATTAGATCTGAAACTATAAACCTCCTTGGAGAAAATATAAGGGGAAATCTTCATGACATTGGTCTTAGCAATGAATTCTTGGATATGATATCAAAAGCACAGGCAACAAAAGCAAAACTAGACAAGTGGGACTACATCAAACTAAAAAGCTTCAACACAGCAAGGGAAAGAATGAACAGAGTGAAAAGTCTGTATGAAATGGAAGAAAATATTTGCAAACCATATACCTGATAAGTGGTTAATATCTAAAATATATAAGTAACTCATAGAAGTCAATAGCAAAAAATAATTCTGTTTTTAAAATGAGCAAAGGACTTAAATAGGCATTTCTCCAAGAAGACTTTACAAATGGCCAACCAGGTATATGAAAAGATACTCATCACCACTAAGAATTGGGGAAATGCAAATCAAAACCACAATGTGTTTTGCCTCAGATCTATCAGGATGGACAGTATAAAAATAAGTAAATAACAGAAAATAACAAGAGTTGGCAAGAAAGACAAATACTGTGTGATTTCACTTATATGTGGAATCTAAAAAACAAATGAACAAACATAAAATAGAAAGAGAGTTACAGATACAGAGAACAAACAGGTGGTTGCCAGAGGGGAGGGGAGTGGGCAAAAGAAAGAAATAGGTGAGGGAGACTGAGAGGTACAAACTGCAAAATAAATGAGTCACAGTTACGAAGTGTACAGTGTGGAAAGTATAGTCAATAACCATGCAATCTTTTTGTATGGTGACAGATGGTAACTAGACTTACGGTGATCATTTTGAAAAGTATAGAAATATCAAATCACTACATTGTGTAACAGGAACCAACATAGTGTTGTAAGACAATTATACTTCAAAAACAAACTCATAGAAAAAGAGATTTGTGATTACCAGAGGCCAGGGATGGGGGAAGGGAGAATTGAATGAAGACAGTCAAAAGGTACAAACTTCAAGTTATAAGATAAGTAAGTACTAGGGATGTCATGTACAACGTGATAAATATAATTAACACTGCTGTGTGTTACATATGAAAGTTGTTAAGAGAGTAAATCCTAAGAGTTTTCATCACAAGGAAAATTTTTTTCTATTTTAAAATGTTATATCTATATGATGATGGATGTTCACTAAACTTACTGTGATAATTATTTCATGATGTAAGTAAAGTCATCATGCTGTATGCCTAAACTTACACAGTACTGTATGTCAATTACATCTCAATAAAATTGGAAATAAAGAAAAAAACACTACATAGTACAAAAATGGAAAAAAAAAAAGAGTTGACAAGGATATGGAGTAATTGGAGCCTTGTGCACTGTTGGTAAGAATGTGAAATGGTGTAACCACTATGGAAAACAGTATGGCAGTTCCTCAAAAAATTAAAAATAGGATTACATATGATTCAGCAATCCAACTTCTGGTTATTTATGTAAAAGAATAGAAATCAGGATCTCAAAGAGATACCTGCATTCCTGTGTTCACTGCAGCATTATTCACAATAGCCGAGAGGTGGAAACAACCTAAATGTCTTTCAACACATGAATGGATGAAGAAAAAATGGTATATAGGTTCAATGGAATATTATTATTCAACCATAAAAAGAAGGAAATACTGTCATGTGCTACAACATGGATGTACCTTAAGGACATTATGCTAAGGACATTAGCCAGTCACAGAGGGACAAATACTACGTGATTCCACTTATATGAGGCATCTAAAGTAGTCAAACTCATTGAAGCAGAAAGGAGATTGGTGATTGCTAGGGAGTGCAGGGGAGTTGCTGTTCAATGGGCATAACGTTTCAGTCATGTAAGACGAAAAAGTTCCAGAGATCTGCTGTACAACATATGCTTATAGTTAGCAACACTGTATTTTACACTTAAAAATTGTTGAGGGTAAATCTCATATTACATGTTTTTTTTAAACCACAATTTAAAAAAAAATTGAGGCAGAGCCTGAAGCCATTAACTGTAAAGGTTACTTGCATTCTGTGCATGAAGTTAACTGCATTCCGTGCAGCTGAATGGTAAGTTCCTTCTTGAACATCAGAGTGGAATACCTCCATGGTTACTGTACCTTGTCCTGTTCAGCACTTTTATAGCAGTGACTGAGATGAAGCCATAGAATGATAGATACTAACATATCTGCAGCTGACTCAAAATGTGAAGATAGCTCTTGTGATAGGCAACTAAATTGAATTTGAAAACTATCTTGATGGCTGGAAAAAAGCTGGACAGAAACAAGCAAGATTAAATCCTACAAGGATAAATGAAAAATCTTCCATTGAGCTTCATGATAACCAATTATTTAAGTACTAATGGTGAGAATATTTTCCATTCATATGAAAGGAGCTGAAAATTTTACATGACTACAGGACCAAAAACCATGCAAGAATGTGTGCTATGACTCCTTTGAAAAGCCAGAGAAGACCATGGCCATGTTAATAAAGGTATAGTGTCTAGAACAAGGGAGGTGCTATTCCATCCAAAGCAGGTGTTCCCTTCTGGGCATCAGTATTTAAGGACACTGACAAATTAGACAACATTCAGGCTTTTAGAATGTCAAGGAACCATGTAATATTAAAAACAGATTAAGGAATAGGGCCCATTTGTTATAAGCTATCTGAATATCCTGTAGTTTTCCTGTGAGGAATTTATATAACACTGTAATATAAACAGATTTTTAGTTGTACAGATGTTTTGCAATTTCTTTAACTTTTTATTTTAAGATAATTACAGATTCACAGGAAGTTGTAAAGATAGTACAGAGAGGTCCCATGAACCCTTTACTCAGTTTTCCCCAATCATTACATCTGACATAATTATTGCAGAATAGCAAAACCAGGAAATCGACATTGGTATAATGCGTGTATAGTTCAGTGTCATTTTGTCATGTATGTAGATTTGTGTAACAACCACCACAGGTTTTATTGGTCTTTTCAAAGAACCAGCTTTTTGTTTCATTGATTTTTCTCTTATTTTTTTTTTGTTTTGTTTTCAACTTCATTCATTTCTGCCCTTATCTTTATTATTTCCTTCTTCTACTTGCTTTGGGTTCATTTTGCTCTTCTTTTCCTAGATTCTTGAGGTGGGAGTTTAGATTATTGATTTGAGACTTTTCCTCTTTTCTAATGTAAGCATTTAATGTTATCAATTTCCCTCTCAGCACTGCTTTAGCCGTGTCCCACAAATTTTGATAAAATGTGTTTTCATTTTAATTTTCATTCCATTCAATATATTTTTTTTAAATTTCACTTGAGACTTCCTCTTTATCACCTGTATTATTTGGGAGTGTTTTGTTTCATTTCCAAGTTTTTGGAGATCTTCCTGGTATCTTTCAGGTGTTGATTCCTAGTTTGATTACATTGTGGGCAGAAAACAACTATGATTTCAATTCTTTAAAATTTGTTGAGCTTTGTCTTATGGCCCAGGATATGTTCTATCTTGGTGTATGTTCCATGGACACTTGAAAAGAATGTGTGTTCTTCTTTTGTGAGGTGAGTGTTCTGTAAATGTTGATTAGATCCTGTTGGTTGATGGCAGTGTTGCATTCCTTTGTACCCTTGCTGATTTTCTGTCCAGCTGTTCATTAATTGTTGAGAGGGGAATTGAAGTCTCCAACTATAATTGTGGACTTGTCTATTTCTCCTTTCAGTTCTACCAGTGTTTGATTCACATATTTAATTATTCTGTTTTTTTGGTGCATACACATTTAGGGATGCTGTATCTTCTTGTTGTATTGAGTCTCTTTTTTTTTTAATTTAAATATAGTTGATTTATGATGTTGTGTTAGTTTCAGGTGTACAGCAAAGTGATTCATATATATATGTATATATTCTTTTTCAGATTCTTTTCCATTATAGATTATTACAAGACATTGAATATAGTTCCCTGTGCTATACAGTAGGTCCTTGTTTATCTATTTTATATACAGTAGTGTATATCTGTTAATCCCAGACTCCTAATTTATCCCTCCCCCTGGTGTATTAACTCTTTTATCATTATGTGATTTCATTCTCTGTTCCTGGTGATCTCTTTTTTCTGCAGTCGACTTTTTCTTATATTCATATAGCCACTCCTGCTTTATCTTGATTAATATTTGAATTATGAAATTTCCCACCTTTTTACTTTCAATAAACCTCTATCATATTTGAAGTGTATTTTTTATAGACAACATATAATTGAGTCAGTTTTTAAATCCATTCTGCCATTCTCTGTCTTATAATTGGTACATTTGGGCCGTTTAAATGTAATATAATTATTGCTATGTAAAATCTTGTCTGCCTTTTTATTTTTTGTGTTCTGCTTATTCTCTGCTTCTCATTTGTTTTCTTTTTCCTGCCTTCCTCTGGGTTTCTAGAATATTTTTTAGAATTGCATTTGTATTTATCTATAGTATTTTTCAATGTATCTCCTTGTATAGTTTTCTTATTGGTTCTTCATACTCATATTTATATATATATATATATATATATATATATACACACACACACACATACACACACATACAAATTATCACAGCCTACCAGTGTCACCATTTTACCAGTTTGAGTGGTGTAGAAGCCTTATCTCCCTTTGTACCCCTTACCCTCCCCCAATTTGTAATTGTCTTAAATATTTCCTTTATATCATTTTAGAATCATATAAGACAATGTTAAAATTTTTGCTTCTACTATCAAACATAATTTATAATACTCAAAAGGTAAAGGAAAGTCTACTGAATTTACTCATATTGTTACTCCTTTTGTGCTTTCTTCCTTCCTGATATTACAAGATTCCTTCTTTTATCATTTGCTTTGTGTTTAGGGAACGTCCTTTAGCCATTCTTTAGGGTTGGTCTGCTGGTGACAAATTCTCTTGGTTTTCCTCCATCTGAGAATGCCTTGTTTTTCCCCTTTCATGCCTGAAGGATATTTGCATTGCATACAGAATTCAGAGTTGACAGTTCTTCTCCTTCAGCACTTAAAAATGCTGCGTCACCTCTTTCTGGCCTCTGTGGATTCTGATGAAAAATCCACTGTAATTCTAATAGTTTTTCCCCTACAGATAATGTGCCATTTCTCTCTAGCTGCTTTCAAGAATTTTTCTTTGTCTTTAGTTTTCAGAAGTTTGACTATGATGTGTCTTGGTGTGAATTTCTGTGAGATTTATCCTGTTGGAGGTTCACTCAGCTTTTGATCTGTAGTCTTTTGCCTAATTTGAAAAATGTTTAACAGTTCTTTCTTTGAATACTTTTGTCCTCTCCTTTTGGGACTCTGATGACAAGAGTTAGATATTTTATTACAGTCCTATGCATCCCTGAGACTCTATTCTTTCTGTTCAGTCTGTTTTCTCTCTGTCGTTCAGATTGTGTCATTTCTATTTTTTATCTTCAAGGTCATGGTTCTTTCCTCTGTATTCTCCATTTTGCTATAAGCCCATTCATTTTTTCTTTAAATTTCAGTTTATATTTTTCAGTTCTAAAAACTTCATTTGGTTATTCTTTATATCTTGTATTTCTTTGCTTAGACTTTCTATTTCTTTGATGAGACTTTCTATTTTTTTTGTTTTAAGCATGTTCATAATTACTTACTGAAGCATTTTTATGATGCCTGCTTTAAAAGTCTTGTCAGATAACTTTAATATCTTTGTCATCTCAGTAGTAGCATCTATTGATTGGCTTTTTCAGGCTGAGATCTCCATGGCTCTTGGTTTGATGAGTGATTTTCTATTGAAAGCTTTGTTATGAGACCTGGGATGTTATTTCAATTGTGTATTTTAATAGGCCTCCTCTGGCACCACTCTGGCCAGAGAATGGGGGATGTCACCTCATTACTGCTTGGTAGGCCTAGACATCCCCTTTCTCCACTCAGCCTATGTTGACACTGGGGAAGTGGTGGGGAGGGGCCCCTTGTTACCTCTGGGTAGGCGTGGGCATTGAGGCTCCCCATTAGGCCTCCGCTGATACCTGGCTGGGAGGGGGACAGAGACCTCATTACTGTCCCTATGTTGCCTCTGTTGACACCGAGGCAGGGGGTGGCCTCCTGCTCCTGGGCAGTGGTTAGAGTCCTGAATCTTCAGAAGGCTTCTTCTGACACCACCTCAGCAAGGAGGGGAAGGGGCTTCCCATTACTGGTGGGTGGAGGTAGATGACCAGAATCCCCCAGATAGTTCCCACTAACACCAGAGAGGGGAGCCTTGTTACCACCCACTCGGTATGAAAGTCCTGACACCCCCTGGTAGAGGCTCAGAGTCCCTCCTTACAGACTGGTAAAGGCTGGCATTTCTGGGTTGCCAGCTTCTCCAGTGTCCAGAGGGACGGATGAAGGAAAACCCAGGGAACTCACTGTCATCATGTCATCCTGCAGGTCCTAGATCCCCAGCTAGTCTGCCATCTCACCACCTTTCAGAATTTTCTTATGTTTGTTTTGTGTATAATACCCAGGGGTGTCAGCTGTTCTTAGTGGGAGGGATAAGAAAAAGTACTTCTGCTTCACCTGTCTTATTTCCAGAAGTGGAAGTCAAAAGAGATAACATTTTATGAATTGTTTCCCTTCCTAGACCATGAGCTTCGTGTTGGCAAGGATCATTTCTGTCTTGTTCATTGCTGTATCCTCAGCTCTTAACACAGTGTCTGGCGCATAACTGATGGTCTATAAATATTTGAAAGTTGAATGAACATTTAACCAGGAAAAGATGAAACTTAGAGGAGACCCTTTAGTTGCCTTCAGATATCCAAGAGGTTGCTTTATAGAGGAAGGGCTCCGTTTGTTTTGTGTCATTCCTTACCAAGGATCAAAAGTAGAAGGTATAGAGGGGCAGGCTTTGGCCAAGAGGAGGATCTGTTTTCTGATGATCGGACCTTCTAACAACTCAACGAGATAGTAAGTTTCTGGCCACTGGGAATTTTCAAGGAGAAGTTGGGTGACAAATTACTCTCCAAGGTCAGACAGGAGAAGATTCTTTCACCATGTGCAAGTTTGGATGAGTTGACCTCTCTGCCAGTGTTTCTCAAATATCCATGTGCCTAAACTCATCTAGGGCTCTTGTTAAAATGCAAATTCTCATTCAGTAGGTCTGGGAAGGTATCTGAGATTCTGCATTCCTAACAAGCTTCTTGGGGATGCTGATGCTGCTGGTCCGCAGACTGCAATCTGAAGAACAAGTTTCTCCACCTGTCTTCTCAATGAATATTCGGATCAAACAAATTAAATGACTGGTTTTCCGTGTAAGAGAAATATTAACATCTAAGCTCAGCCTGTAGGTGGCTGTCCTTCTTCTAGTTGGCTGAGACATGAAAGAAAACATGGATGCCCTGAAATGCAGCATTCTCGCCACTGGAAACACTTGCTTCATGTACATCTCAATATTATGTTTTAATTCTTTGTTTGGACACCAAGGCCTTTTCTACACTGTGCTCTCTGAGATGCCAACCTCCTGCAAGGTGTTAACAAGGCTTCTTGAGGAAAAGGGATTCCAAGATCAATCGAACTTGGGAAGCCTATAGTCTGTACTTTTGGCAATTTACAAAGTCCATTAATTTCCTAAAGACTATAGGAGCACTGAAGTGAAGAAATCTGCTTAATTTTGTTTAACCCAAGCATGTTTGACCCCCAAATCTCATTACACCAATTAGCATGTCAAAGGCCAGCAGAGTTCATGCAACCCAAGTAGAAAGTGCTGTTCAGAGGGGACTTTGGCATTTTTTCCTCTAATAATACATTATAGAAAGTATATTATTACATGCTATCATGCTAGTGTTCAAAACAGGTGTACCTTCTCAGGAAACAGTTAAATCCTTAACCTTGGATATGCTATCTCTTGCCTTAGTTTGGACTCCCCCAGAAGCAGGCCCCAAGACAAGAATTTGAGCACAAATTTGGGGGCCAGGGAGGAGATGATCTCAGGAACTATCAGTAGGAGAGTGGGAAGATGAAGTGGAGAAGAGAAGGAAGCCAAAAAGTGTGAGTCATTGAGCAGGTTACAGTTATGAGCAACCGAGCCTCCGTCCCTCTGGGGAACTCTGGGCGCTAAGGTGGAACACACTTTGGGGGTGTCTAGTCACCTCCTCACAATGAAGGAAGGAAGCGAAGGTATTTATCCTCAACTCCTATTCATCTTTGGTTGAGGACTGCTCCCAGGGGTGTGTTAACTCTCTGGCATTTCCTGCCTGCCCTGCCCACAGTTGAGAGCAAGTGCACAGGCTGAGTCACAGGTGCGTAGGGAGCCTGGCAGTGAGTGCCAAGGTGCTGTGAGTGGGGCACTGACAGCGTCAGCCATGTCTCTGAATTCAAAATGCCTTTCCCAGTCTCTTCTGGGCTCTCATGTAGTTGAATATACAACCCTATCAGTAAAATATTTTTGAAGATACTGAAACTTTATTATTTATATTTTTTCTTATTTATTTATTTATTTATTTATTTATTTATTTATTTATTTATTTATTTATTATATTTCTTCCTTCCTTCCTTCCTTTCTTTCAGAAGCTGCCTGGGAATGACTGGGTTGGCTGCCGTAAGATGGGGCAGGCTAAGAAGGACTCACATCTCAAACTCCCCCCTTCCGCCCTGGAATGGCACCGATGCTGGTGGGACAGCCTCAGCTGTGGGGACGTGGGGCACAGACCCAGCACCTCGCATGAGAGCAGTTCAGCATAGCAGAGAGCCCATGGCATCTGACAGCCGTGGCAAAGTGCAGTTGACCGTGTGATGTACGTAGCATTAGGAAGGACAAACTTGGGTGAACAAAATGTCCCTCAAGGTGCTCAGAGCATGTGATGTGAATCCAAGCATAGGTGATGCTTGGAGAGCGAGGGGGACAGACGGGCAGCCGGTGAGAGTCATCTGCCTCCAGTAGTTGGGGCCACTCACTGGCAAAGGGTTTGGGTACTACTTGGGATTCTGTGAAGGAGCGCATCAAGGCTAAGTCAGGGCTCCCAGCCTGAGAGTTTTAGGAACCAGACAGGTGCCCAAGGCAGGGCCTTAAATACAAAGAAAAAAAGTCCAAGACCAAGAGAGGGTCGAAAGTAGAACTGTGGCTTCCAGTTCGGGAGGCAAAATGCCCAAGGTCAAAATGACATTATCAGCAAGGCTGCCCTGTTTCTAGGTCCCAACTTCTGGGGCCAGGGCTCCTGAGATAGTCCAGCCTGGGGCCAAAATTTGCCCTCAAGCTTAGGGAAGCCTGCACCAACAGATGGACATCGAGCAGCCCCAGCAGTAGGGACGAAGTTCTCTGAGACCAGGCAACGTTTGGGCCCCTACTCTGACATTTGCAACCAGGTGGTCAGGGGTTCTGGCCAACCAACCCACCCATCCTTCACAGTGCCTTCCTCAGGGCCTCGCTCATCTCTCATCCCCCTGCCCCTCTCCCTAAGCTTTTGGAGCACTTAAAAAACTGGCCATCAGGATCCTGCCCAGGGGCCTTGAAAGATGGCTGACTTCTGGGATGGAAAATCATAGGAGCCAATCATCCCTGTGACAACACCCAGAGCTTCCATCCTCTCTAATTCACAGAGCTAGAATTGGAAGGTCATTTGAAAGGCCTGCATTTTTTAATATTTAAAACCATTTCTCCTCGAATTCCTCTGCTGGCCTAGTGTTAATGGCCCCTTCTCCCCCTCTCCCTTCCCATGGCACTATCTGTACTTGTCTATTTCAGTTGGTTTCCTGTTCAAAGCGCTTCCTTTCCTCTTTCTATTCTCACTCCTTATTCAGCTTTTCCCCTCTGCTCCTTGATTTGCCATTATCATTATTTTTGTAACCCGGAGTTTGACCCCCACGACCCCACCCCCACCCACTATGAGATTTGGATCTTTTCATTTATATGGACCACGTCACCAGCCATTTATTCCCTGTAGCACTTTCCTTAGCCTGTTTCCTTTTCATTTTGTTTTTCATCCTTCATTACCCAGCTTTCCCTGGCAAACGTTCAACACAAAAACTGCTTCTTTGTCTAAGCCTTCTCTCTCTTTCGGTTCTTCTTTCTTTGCTCCCCTTCGCTCCTGGTTTCCTGAAAGTCTGCCTGAGGTTCCATTTTGTGTCTTTGTTTACACTGATAACAAATATTTCATTTACTGTTTTGAACAAATGGTTCTTTTAAGCTAATGGGGAACTTGTTTCTCCTTTGAAAACACTTGTTTCTCCTTTGAAAACACTGTATTCAAAGAATCAGATAAACTTCTCTGATACTTGTTATTGAAATATTTCTGCATTCTCCTCGCAGAATTCCAAATATGTGGCATCATGCATATTTGGAGCCAGACTTCTGACAAGATGCCCTCAATCACCCACAGCTTCTTTATGAGTTTTTCCATCAAATGTGACTTTGGTTGTTAAGATGTCCCAGGTGATTAGACTTGCCAGCAGCCTCCTAAATACTCAGCTGAGGAAACCTGATATTGTTGGGAGAGACTGTTCCGGCGAGATTACTTTGCAGTGGTAAAAGCCAGAGGCCTGATGTCTGCAGAATTTTGTTCACTTCTCAGAAGTCCTTTGACTGTGTGATGTGAGCAAGTCACCCTAAATCTCTTTGTCTCTCTCCAGCTGCAATACGGAGGCAACAATACCCCTTTAACAGAAATTCTATGAGAAAAATATTATGAAATATTAACAGAATGCTCTGCATTTCTTGTATATTTCACCCCAGGAGAGCTAGCAAACTACTATCCCTTGTCCTAGTCAGTCACTCTGGGGCAGAGAACTGTTAGGGGTGGGCAGCCAGGGGGCAGCCTGCTCCCTGTGAAACTGCTGAGAAAGGAGCAGGGGCTGGATTGGGGGTACATATCCCTTCCTCCCAGGCCTGTCCCAGGCATCCAGGCATATTTCCTTAGTTTTCCATTATTTTGTACATCTGAGGGCTCATATTTTTTTCCAGAGACTGTATATTCCTTATTGCTCAAGTTAGTAAGGGGCCAGTGGAATAAAACGATGATGGAGAGGCAGCATAACATGATGGTTAAGAATATAGATTTGGGAGCCGATACAGGTATCAAACTCACCCATGTGATAGCTTTGTGACTTAAGCAAGTTACTTAACTTCTCTCTGTCTCCGTTTCCTCATCTACAAATTGAGAATAATAGTATGGAGATTAAGCAAGCTAATATTTGTAAAGGGTCTGCTTGGAACAGTGCCTGACACATGGTGCACATGTTAAAGTACTTGTTAAATAAAAACATTGTTCCAATTCTAAAGTTTTTTAATGTTATATAATGTTTCTTGAAAACAGTTGGGTGTGATACAACAAAAGACTGGAAGGACGGCGTTCTGGTGGCAATGTGGAAACTAAAATGTAAACATAGCAAAAATAAAATTATTTAGGGAGCGCCAGGCAGACCATGAAAATGAGCCTGCTGGCAAGATTTCACACCGTGAGACAATAACTCACTGATGGTTGTGCTGTTTAAAACTGAAAGGAGGGAGGGAGGGAGGGAGGATGGAAGGGAAAGAAGAAAGAAAAGAAAGTCCTCTGAGATTCTGATTTCTTTTTTTTTTTTTACAAATATAGATCCAAGATCCAAGAAAGTTCTTGTAGAAATTTGGGAAATGTGATACACTGTATGTGCCCAGTATGGCCGCATCACTCTACATATGCCATCCCACATGCTCTTCTTTCAATGGGACATTGGCATCCCTCCCACCGAAGAGTGAGGTATGTGTTCCTTCCCCTGGAAATGAAGTGGAAGTTCATGACTGATCCAACCAATGATGTGTGGCGGAAATGATGCTAATGTGACTTCCAAGCCTAGGTCATAAAAAGGATACGGCTTCGGCTCTGCACTGTCTCTCTCTGGATACTCACTCTTGGAATCCAGCCACCATGATATGTGAGCCATCTGAGGAAGCAACGTGTAGGTGTTCTGGCTGACAGCCATCATCAGCCACTAGATATGTGAGGGAGTGACCCTTTGATTTTCTAGCTCCCAGTCATTGAGTCCTCCCAGTTGAGGCCGAGACATTGTGGAGCATAGACAAGCTGTATCTACTGTCCCCTGTCTGAATCCCTGACCCACAGAAACCATAAGAGATAATAAAGGATTATTATTGTTTTAAGCCACTAAGTTTTAGAATAATTTGTCATGCAGTAAGAGATAAAATAATACAGGAACTATAAGAAGGTAAAGAGTATGGATTCTAGGAGAGAAGGACATCAGAATTTTCCCATAGGAAATCCTATTTAAGCCTTTGGCATCCATGCCACTTTATATTTAAATCCTCCCCCACTTTAGCAAGCAAACTCATCATTCTAAAATTTTACCAAATGAACTATGCTTGATCCAAGTCGAATTAAGAATCTCTGAACAGGTGCCATGCTTGGGAGTCTTGAAAGCCCCTCACAGAGATCCAGGGCTCCCTGCCTCAGGTGGCCACCCAAGGACTAAATGAAAGAAGGGCTAAAGATTTCCAACTTGAGAGTAATTAGGAAGTGGCCTGATGTCTGGAGCCCATGAAGAGCGTTCTGAACTCATTTCCTACTGTGTTGGCTATGAGTATATATAATATATGTAAGAAAATATAATTTAAAATAACTAAAACACCAATCAATCCTCTGTTGTTCCCCCAATTAAATATATAATTAATCAATATTGTATTTTATACAAATTAAAAAGTGAATATTTAAAAAAAAGGAAAAAAATTACAAAACCTCACCACCCAGAGATAACCACTCATATCTTGCTGTATTTTTTAAATAAATTATATGTATTAATTATATATACATATATAATAAATTATAATATATGATAAAGAAATACTGTATTCCCCTGGGTATATATAGGGGTGACCGTCTGAAACATTCAGTTCTGTATCCCACTTCTCTCACTTAACATCTGCACATCTTTCCATGTCAATAAATATAGCTCTACTTTAAAATTTTAATGGGCATATAACAACCCATTGCTTGAATATACCATAACTAAGTCAATTTCCTATTTTGGGGAATTTTGTCATTTCTATTTGCTTTCTTTTTTAATAAAAACTGTATATATTAAGATCCACAACATGAAGTTTGAGACACATATACATAATGAAATGGTTACCACAGCCAAACTAATTAACACATCCAGCTCCTCACATAATTTCCATTTGTGTGTGCATGTTATGTGTGCCTGTGTGTGTGTGTGTGTGTGGTGAGAGCTGGTATCTACTCTCTTATGCAAATTTCCAGTATGCAATACAGTATCATTAACTATAGTCATCACTGCTGTACATTAGATCTCCAGAACTTATTCACCCTACAACTTTGTACCCTTTGATCAACATCTCCTCCATTTCGCTCACCTTCTTGCCCTTGGTAACCAACACAATTCTATTATCTGCTTCTATGAATTCAAACTTTTTAGATCCCACATATAAGTGAGAACATGCGGTATTTTTCTTTCTGTGTCTGGCTTATTTCACTTAGCATGATGTCTTCCAGGAAATGGTAGGATCTCTTTTTTTAAGGTTGAATGATAATCCATTGTAATATATATACTACATCTTGTTTATCCATTCATCAGTCAGTGGACACTAAGGTTGTTCCCATATCTTGGCTATTGTGAATAATGCTGCAATGAACATGGGGTGCAGATATCTTTATGAGATACTGATTTGATTTCCTTTGGATATATACCCAGTAGCAGGATTACTGGACTGTATGGTAGTTCTATTTTTAATTTTTTGAGGAACCTCCATACTGTTTTCATGGTGGCTGTACCAGTTTACATTCCTACCAACAGTGTACAAGTAAGTGTTCCTTTTTCTCCACATCCTCACCCAACACTTATTATCTCTTGCCTTTTTGGTAATAGCCAACCTAACAGGCATGAGGTGATGTATCTCATTGTGGTTTTGATTTGCATTTCCCTGATGATTAGTGATACTAAGCACATTTTCATGTAGATATTGGCCATTTGTATGTCTTCTTTGGGAAAATGTCTACTCAGATCCCTTGCCCATTCTTTAATCAGATTTTTTTTTTTTTTGCTATTGAATTGTATGAGTTCCTTTTTTTTTTTTTATATTAACCCATTATTGGATATATGGTTGGCAAGTATTTTCCTCCAACCTGTATGTTGCTTTTCCATTTTGTTGAATATTTCCTCTGTTGTGAAGCAGCTTTTTAGTTTTATGTAGTCCCACTTGTTTACTTTTGCTTTTGTTGCCGAACTTTTAATGTCATATCCAAAAAAAATCATTGCCAAGGCCAATGTCAAGGAGATGTTTCCCTTCTAGAAGTCTTCTTGAAGTTTTATGGTTTCAAGTCTTATGTTTAAGTTTTTAATTCATTTTGAGTTAATTATTGTGTATGTTGTAAGGTAAGGGTCCAATTTCATTCATTTGCAGGTAGATATCCAGTTTTCCCAACACCATTTATTGAAGAGGCTATCTTTTCCCCATTGTGTATTCTTGGCATCCTCGTCAAATATTAGTTGTCTGTATATGCTGGGGTTTATTTCTGGGCTCTTGATTCTGTTCCATTGGTCTTCATAGATACTGTAATTACTTTTCTTAAGTGTTCACTTGTCTTTTAATATCATTAGTGGTGGTGGTGTTTGTTTTTTTTTTTTTAATTTCTCCAAATTTTCCAAATACAAAATACCTTCACACCTAGTGATAATTTTTAAAATTCTTCGACATTAGCATACACCATATATGCAAAAAGACTTGAGGGGAGGGTGGCCTTGAGTGATGCTCTTTGCACTTTTCTGTACTTCCCAGATTTATTAAAATGAGTAACTAATTTTTAGAATCTTAAAAAGTGTTCCAAAGAATTTTATTTTCTTTTTTTAAGTTCAGGGACATTTTGTGGTCTATATGAGTGGAACACCAGAAGCAAGAAGGAGGACGGAGGGGAAGAGAGGTGAAGGATGAAGTTGGAAATGAAAATGGGAACCAGAGCAGCAAGGATTTTGGATTCCATGTCTGGGCTGCAGTCAGTAGTTGAAGGCTTTTAGACAGGAAAGTGCTCTGATAAGATCTGTATTTAAGAAGGAGAACTCTGGTTACAACGGGAAACACAAATTGGATTTGGGAATTAAGAAGCTGTTGGTGATGGTATCAGCTGTTTACTGCTGTAATAATGCTGTGTAACAAGGAACCACAGAACCTCAGTGATATACAGCAGCACTCAATGCTCACATATCTGGGGTCAGCTGGAGGCCAGCTCGGCAACCCTGCTGGTCCTGGCGAGCTTCATTCACACATGGGGTCTGGGAGTAGTTGCCTATTGGCTGATCTAGACTAGGCTTGGCTTGTTTCGGACTGTCTTTTCATGGATGTTTGTATAGCTCATAGGCTTGGAAGACAGGGATAGTATCTCCCTCCAGAGCAAAGGGCAAGCATGCTTATTTATTATCTATTATAAAAGATTCAAGCTCCCTAACGTTGGAGTTTTTCTCATGTAACGCCATCTGCTGTGAGTGCAGGCATCCATCTGAGCCTATCCACATCAGCCTTATCAGACCTGGGAAGCAAGTCTGCTTGCTGCGCCATGAGTCATAAAATCCTTTGCCTTTGACCCAGAAGTCACATGTCTCTTGCCAGCATCCAGGAAACTGGCAAGTTAATGGGGTAAAATCTCAAAACCCTTCATGATTTATTTTAAAAATAAAAATGTTTATTTTTTCTCAGTTTTACTGAGCTATGATTGACATACAGTGCTTTTATAAGTTTATGGTGTACAGTATAATGACATGACTTACAGATATTGCAAAAGGATTGCCACAACATATTTAATTAACATCTATCACCTGTGAAAAATTTTTTTTCTCTTATGATGAGAACATTTAGGATCTACTCTTTTAGCAACTTTAAAATATACCATAGAGCAGTGTTAACTACAGTCATCATGTTGTACATTACATCTCTACTACTTATTTATCCTACAACTGAAAGTGTGTATCTTTTGACCACTTTCATCCAATCCCTCCTCCCCCTACCCAAATCTCTGACAACCACAAATCTGATCTCTTTTTCTATGAATTTGGTTTTTTGGTGGTTTGTTGTTGTTGTTGTTCTCGTTTTTTTTAGGTTCTACATATAACTGAAATAATACAGTAGTTGTCTTTGTCTGGCTGATTTCACGTAGCATAATGCCTGCAAGATCCATCCTTCACAAATGGCAGGATTTCCTTCTTTTTTTAATGGCTCTTAAGTATCTCATTGTATGTATCGACCACATCTGCTTTATCCAATTGAGAACCTTCACAGTTCTTGACATCAGTAGCTTCTTACTCTCAACCTTTGGACCCATGAGGAGCTTTCACAGTCACACTCCCAGTGCTGGGCCCAGGGCTTGTACTTAATTGGCACTTCAGAAATATTTGTCAAATGAATAAATTACTCATTTTTATTTATTCTTTATTTTCCATAAATAGACTTGGAAATACCATTTTACTTGACAGGGTCATCAGTCTCCTGTCATTGTCACCCCAAGTAAGCTTTTCCCTCCAGTACCTAAGACAGTGGTATCACATCACTGAGGTACATGGGTTACTGTAATTTTTAAAGCATTTCGGGATGGTGCCTGATGCAATGTTTCCTTATATCTAGCACAGTTTTACGTGGGCTCTTACTTTTCCGAAATTCATTCCATTATGAGCTTTGATTTCTTTATGAAAATTTTTCCTATAGATTTTAGAAACTTGTAATGCCTCCCTGTACACTTATAGGTTGGGTTCCCAACTATTTGTCCAACTGAGTGGGTAAACCCAGGAGGAAAATAGTGGGAAATAAAAATAGGAAATCAATGGACTCAAAAGGGGAGAAATCGATAAAGGTTAGAACAACATGTCTATTCAACTGTGTTGTGCAAGTTTTCGGCAGCTGTCTATTTAGCTAATGAAGCCTGGGTTAAAGTTCAAAAGGGAAAGCTCTATATGCACATATCTTCCAATTAAAAAAATGTTCAAGTATTTTTAACCCAAACATTTTCATACATTAAAAATCCAGTGATGAATTTTAATAGAGCTTGTATGCAGGACAGAGGAAATTTCAACTCAGATTTAAACATCATCAATATTTAAACTGTATTAATTTTGAAACCTCAACTCTGGCACAGTTTTAGAGCCTGTCTCCTCCTGCTGACTCTGGCGACAATCTCTGGGCGAAACGTGAGTCATAACTTGTGACACTGCAGACAGCATCTGCGAGGCAGGGTGTTTCACTTCTCACTTTGGCTTATGTTTGCTTGCGCTGATTGGAAAGTAGGGACATAAGACGAAAGTAAATGTGAGACTAGGGTTCTGCTAATTTTTATTCAAGAGGCTCTGCTCTAAGAAATATTTAAAGATTTTAAAAATTAGAATAGATGAGACAATTTGAGCTCAAATAAGTATAAAATGCAATGAATACTTAATACCTCAGAAATGCACACTTAAAAATGGTTGAAATGGTAAATTTTATGTTATGTGCATTTGACCACAATTTTTTTAAATATAATGGATTAAAACCCATTAAGTATGTTTAAAGTTTTTAAATTTATGGTGATATTTTAAAACTAGCCATTTTGGAGGCTATCAGGGAAACAATTCATCATCTGAAAACTAAAAATAAAATTTTTAAATTATCTGAAGAATAAAGGGAAAGAATCAAACATATATCCTGCTTTTCCAACAGAAATTATACCATTAGGTAATCAAATAGTACCTCAGGGAAGCATTTCTTTATAAAATTACTCCAACTAATACATGCAAATAAAATGACAGAATTAGATTATCACTATTTTGCAACTCTCAATGAATTAATTGATCTAGACAATGAGAATCAACAGCTGCTAATGTTGCAAAAAGAGACATAATCAGACATTCAATATCTCCTGATGAACGAACTCAACATTGCTTAGAGTCTTGCAAAAGAAATCCACCCTACATCTGGTCAAACCTCTGAATCCAGATAACTATTTTCAAGAAAAGCTGTGGGCAGAACACATGTTGAAATGCACCCTGAATGTGTCATCAGCAAAAATTCAAAATTGTAGGAAACTCTATAGGTCAAATTGTTCGTGTTCTTCAATGGGTAAAATATAAGGAGAAGAAAGGGATGAAGAGGGAACCTTTAGATTAAAAGAGATTTAAAAGATGACTCAATTATTTTTTAATGAACAAGGCTAAACTAGAGTGTTTAAGGGCGCTCACTTGTATAATGAAGCCATAAAGAAGTGTGAGGAAATTATGACTATAAAAATCAGGATCATGGGCATGGAGGGACTTCTGGAGTGGCTGGCAAAGTACTACCTCTTCACCTGGATGGATGGTAGTTATAAAGGTGTGATCTCATAATAATTCACTAATCTATACACTTGTTTTATGTGTTTGTCTGTGTTTTATTTTATAATAAAAGAATATTGAAGTGGGGCCCAGACTGCCATGTGGATGTGGCCAGCTGGTTAGAAAGAAAGATGGTGAGAGGACTGGTGAGCCCCCAGAGGCCACCTAAGCACCAAACATTTGCCCAGCTACACGTGGGCAGGTGGCTACTGAATTGTACTATGAGTTTGGGTCAAGACAGAGTTTTGAATTCCCCGCAGAAATGGATGAGAAAGGGCTCAGAATTTGTTTTAAGCAAGCTACTTTTTAGTTTCTGGAGCAATTTGGTTCTCCGGGCATCATATCTCAGGCTAGCCAAGTGCTAGCAAAAACTTGGAATTACACCTTCAATGCTATGCTGTCTGAAGGATGTGAGTGAGGAAGTACTGGTTTTAGACACCCACTTCATTACAGAGATATACTATATCATCCATATCAGCAATGCACTTGAAGCTGTATCCAAGGCTGCAGCTAGCTCTTCTTCCACCAAGAAATGTAGAGAAGGTGAGGAGCTTATGCCCTAAATCTTGCCCAGATGGATGTCCCCAAGGGGAAGGCAACATAAAATGTCAGAGCAAGAGAAATACTACATTCCACCAAAGATTATATTTAACAATGTGATACCAGCAAACACCTATTAGAATACTAAAATCCAGAAATCTGACAATACTAGTTGCAGGTGAGGATGTGGAACAACAGAAACTCTCATTCACTGCTGGTGAGAATGCAAAAATGGTACAGCCACTTTGGAAGACCATTTGGTAATTTCTTACAAAGCTAAACGTAGTCTTACCATACAATATAGCAATTGTGCTCCTAGGTATTTACCCAACTGATTTGAAAGTTATATCACACAAAACTTGCCTGTGAATGTTTATAACAGCTTTATTTATAATTACCCAAAACCAGAGCAACCAAGAGGTCCTTCAATATGTGAATGGATAAACAAACTATGGTACATCCATACAGTGGAATACTATTCCATGATAAAAAGGAATGTGCTATCCAACTATGCAAAAAATATGGATGAATCTTAAATGCATATTGCTAAGTGAAAGTACCCAGTCTGAAAAGGTTATGTACCATATGATTCCATTTATATGACACTCTGGAAAAGGCAAAACTGTATAGACAGTAAACAGATCAGTGGTTGTTAGGGGTTTGAGGAAGGGGGAGGGTCAAATTAGTGAAGCACTGGGGATTTTTAAGTCAGTGAAACTATTCTGTATGATACTATCATGGTGGATGCATGATGCTATGCATTTGTCAAAAACCCATAGAAATTTACAGCATAAAGAGTGAGCTTAATGTGTGCAAATTTCTTTTAGAAGTCATTTAGGAGATCAAGGGATCCCAGGGTGGAATACAGACTGTGACAAAAGAATCTACCTGCATTACAAATATATGATATAACATCACTGAAGGGGGTGGGGGAAAAGGTAAGTAAGTTCCTAAGTAACTTTGGAAGTGAGTGGATACTGTAAGACTAAAAACAAAAGAAACTGTATATAGCACTATATTCTGGTTAATAAAGTGGTTTCCCATGGAGGGTAGATGTTACCAATTCTAGCGCTGCTGTACATGTGTACTGGAAGTGAACAATTAAGTAAATAGATGGCAGATCATGGGAGCCAGTTTTCTCACTGTTAGAGTGGGAGGTTCCATACAAGCAAGGAGGAGAAGGCTAGAACAATCCACATGGTACTGGATTAGAGCTGGAGACATCAGTATGGAGATGCGTTTAGCTTAATATAGATATTGATGAATACATATAGAAATATTTATAAATATGTAGATATACACTGGTTAGTATACACACATATATTTCCTTGCTCCATCAGCTGAGAATGCCTAGAAGCAATGATAAGCTTGTAGCAATAAACACACCAAGTACCTAGATATTGGTTTCTAATACCATTTTCTAATTTTAAAAAAAAGGAACCCAGGCTCTTTGAAGAAATGGCTGATTCTAGAGCGGAGGCAGGGAATATACAAAATAAGACCAGAGCATCTCGTAGTGCCAGAAGGTAAAGTAATACTAAACAGACACACACACACACACCTGGGGGGTATGGCAAAAGACAAAGAGTCAACTGAAACAGCTCCCAGTGGCCAAAGACAATTTGAGTAACAAAATAAATAAAATAGTATTGGGTTATAACCCAAGTTTTCATGAGTCCATACTGATATAAATGACTGAATAGATAAACAGATAAATAGGGAAGAAGAGACAAATGTCTCCGTGCAGAAGAATTCCAAGTAATTTATGTAGCTACTCCGTCTTCTAGGAGGTAGAATATGTCTCCCCACTTCTTATGTGTGGGCTGTACATAGTAATGTCCTTACAAAGAGAAGAGAATAGAAAGTTGAGGGAAGGAACAGAATTACAGTAGAGAAGCCTGACAAACACTATCTCAGCCAGGTGGTCAAGGTCAACATTAAGAGTGATGTCATGCTGACAGTATGTACACTTGATATCATGTGATGAGAATTACACTTTATCTCTGTGGTCTCTCTCCCCTAAACCCATAAGCATGAGAAAAACACACCAAACCAGCCTCCCTTTAGAGGACATGCTATAAAACACCTGCTACTCCTCCAAATCCTTGTTTTGGGGTCTTCCTCTAGAAGAACACAAACTAAGATGGCTTTCAAGTTCATTCAGCCCAGGGAAAAATGTATGAAGAGGTGAAGTGACATCCCTCAGCTCCCACATGTGATTAGTAGCAGAGCTGGGCCAGTGACTTACACAAAATAAATGCTCAAAAAACTATTGGTTGAAAAAATTAAGAATGAAGCTGTAGAACCCAGGTTTCCTGCCTGCTAGATTGGTGCTCTTTCCACTAAGCAATTTACCCTTAGTTATTAAAAATTCCACATTTGAGGGCTATGATTTAATAGATAAACATGTAGATGGAGATAGTAACTATCAGCCATTAGGACTGAAATTTATTCCTTATGTAAGGCTGGATGCTTTGAGGGGTCAGGGACCACCTGAGAATGGGAAAGTTGGAAATGGGATAGGATTTAAGATCAGAAATAAGGGGAACTGGGTAGGTCACCAGGCTGAGTGGCACAAGCAGGAGCCTAGAGTGGCATCAGTGTGTGAGTCACCAAACCCAAACAAGAGAACTGGCATGTAAGAGGCGGGAGGGTCACAGCACTGGCAAGAAAAAAGGAAGAAGAGGAAGCATCCAGGATGGCTTTGGATAAAGGGCTGTGGAAAGCCCTCCCCTGTGAGGGAACCCTGTGGAAGATCCTCCATCCTGACCCCTCAGGATGACCTCTATTGTCTTAAAGTGGCAGTGTTCAGAATATGCTACAAACAATTCACAAAATTACAATCATTGAGATTTACAGATTGTTAGTTGCCTCTTCACCGTTCATTCTCCCCTTCTTTGTTATGAACAGAAATTCTGTATTATTAGTTGTGGCAATGCACTCAGCTATAAACCAATACTTTTCCAGCTTTCCCTGCAGATATTGATGACTGAGAAGGTGAAAACAAAAGTCATTGGGTGAGACTTATGAGAAAGCTTTGTAAAGGAAACTAACTAATGCAAGTCATTTAATCTTTGGCCCTGGCCCTTTCCTCCTGCCTGCGGCCTAGAATGTGTATAGATAGTGGCTGAGCTGTAGCAGTCATCATGGACCATGAAGCAATCTTGACCGGAGCCATGTACCAAATATAGGAGAGCAGAAAGAAGAATCCTGGGTCCTAGATGTGTGTAGGGCTGCCATATCAGCCCCGGATACCTACCCCTAAGCTCCTTTCCTGGGAGAAAAAAAATAACCTTTTATCATGTTTAAACCACTGTAATTTGGGTTTCTGTTACATGCTGTGGAATCTAATCCTAACTGATACATTGACCAAGGATCCGAAAGAAGTGTAATACTAATAAAGGCACTAGCTGACTTTGAGACTTGCTCTCACTTTGTTAAAAAAGGGAAATGAGCATGTGTTAAAGAGGCATCGAAGAGAAGACCAAACAAAAAAATTTCTTCTTAATATAATACAATTTTTTAAAAGCTAAAGAAGTGGTGAATGAAAAGGAATATGTGTATGTACATGTATGACTGAAACATTGTGCTGTACACCAGAAATTGACACAACATTGTAAATTGACTATACTTAACTTTTTTAAAAGTGCTGAAAAGAACAACAAAAAAAGTAATACTTGTGAGAAAATTTAAACCTTATATATGAACTACCCTAAAGAAAAATGCCAGAAATGTTAGGTCTCCTAATGTAATGATTAAGCCAGTTAAATATGAAATCATTGCCTAATATATAATGAAAAGAGGAACTTTAACTCAGCCAATGATTGTCTTTTCTGACAAAGAAAATGTCCATGTGAGCATACCTGTGGTGCTGATTTATGTGCTGGTATACCTTTGCTATGCTGTGGATTTGGTGAGGGAGCACACAGACCATTTTGAAGAGCTTGGAACTTGATGTTGGTTTCTGCAATATTATGATTTATAAGATATATATATGTATATATGTGTGTGTGTATATATATACACACATATATATAAGACATATATATATATGGTCATTCAGATGACCAAAATATATTTCTCACATATATTTGGTCTTCATCCGCAGTTCCTGGCTCATAGTTCCCAAAACCCTTGGAATTTCCTGAGCAGTAAGAGCAATGAGAGCATCTTTTATTATAATATTTGGTCTCTGGTCCTCAGTTCCTGAAATCCCTTCAGAGATATAAAGGTGAAATGGGTGTCTTGTTATTCTTAACAAGCCCCTTTCCACCACAGCTGGGTTTATGTTACTGAAGGTGACTTTGGAGAGCACCTAAGGATGGGGGCTGCCAGGAGAACTGACCAAGAATAAAGAGGTGGAACTTTTATTCCCATCCTCTGATTTCCAGGGAGGGGAGATGGGTGAGATGTTGAATCAATCTCTAATGGCCAATGAGTTAAGCAATCACACCTATCTAATAAAGCCTCCATAAAAACCCCAAAAGGAGAGGGTTTGGAGAGCTTCCAGTTTGGGGAACCAGAATGCTTCCACATGCCCCATGCTGGGCTCCAAATTCCTTGAGGATAGACGCTTCCTTGTTCAGGACCTCACTCTGTGTGTCTCTTCTTCTGATATCCTTTAATATCCTTTAATCCTTTGTAGTAATATCATTTAATATCCTTTGTAGTAAATCTGTAATCTCGTGAGTAGACAGGTTTCCTGAGTTCTGTGAGCCATTCTAATAAATTGATCAAACCTAAGGAGGGGGTCCTAGGAATCTCTGATTTATAGCCAGTCAATCAGAAGTACAGGTAACAACCTGGACTTGTGATTGGCGTCCTGAGTTGGAAGGAGTAGTTGGAACCTCCAGTTTCTAGGAGGTCGGTCAGAAGCACCAGTGATAACCTGGGCTTGTGACTGTCATCTGAAGTAGAGGGTGGTCTTGCAGGACTGAGCCCTTTACCTGGGGAAGCGATGCTATCTCTGGGTAGACAGTGGCAGAATTGTGTTGAATTGAGTTGAATTCTCAGACATCCTGCTTGTGTCTGAGAATTGCTTGTTGATGTGGGGAAGTCTACACACACTCACACACACACTGGAATTGGGTCCAGGAACCCAAAAAGAGTTTCATTGCCTATTATGCCTGGGCTACACATTGGGGAATATTAAGTCAATGAATGTGGTACATGCTGGAGTAATGTCCTGTGGGGGTAAAGGCAATGAAAGGAGAAACAAAAATTAATTTTAAAAAGTTATTCTTCCATTCTTTGAGAGAGAGAGGAGAACAGCGTGAAGGAGACAAGGATGGGTTTTTCTGAATGACTTTGGGAAACATAAATATTTTTGTGTAATTATAAAAGCAAATTTAAATCAAAAGGATAAAAACAAATCCCTAAATAACAAAGGAAAAGTGAAAAAAAAATCAATCTGTATATCAAGTTAGTGTCCTTATAATACAGAAGGAAATTACTTCAAATAATTTCAGCAGCCACTATAGAAAACAATATGGAGGTTTCTCATTATGGAGGATATGGAGGTAGAAAAATAGAACTACTATATAATCCAGCAATTCCACTTCTGGGTATTTATCCAAAGAAAATGAAAACACTAATTTGAAAAGATACATGCACCCTAATGTTCATTGCAGTATTATTTACAATAGCCAAGATATGGAAACAGCCTAAGTGTTCACTGATGGATGAATGGATAAAGAAAGTGTAACACACACACACACACACACACAGGAATATTATTTAGCCATAAAAAAGAGTAAAATCTCACTATTTGCAACAACATGGATGGACCTAGAGGCCATTATGCTAAATGAAATAATTCAGACAGAGAAAGACAAATACTGCATAATCTCATTTATATATGGAATTTAAAAACAACACATCAACAAATCAAGCTCATAGATACAGACAAGAGATTGGTGGTTGCCAGAGGTGAGGAGTTGGAGAAGTGAGTGAAGTGGGTAAAAAGGTACAAACTTCCAGTTATAAAATAATTAAATCATGGGGATATAATGTGCAGCATGGTGACTATAGTTAATAGTACTGTATTGCATATTTGAAAGTTGCTAAAAGAGTAGATCTTAAAAGTTCTCAACACAAGAAAAAAAATTTGTAACTATGTAGGGTGATGGAATACTTATTGTGATGATCATTTCACAATATATACAAATATCAAATATGTACATCTGAAATTAATATGTCAACTATACCTCAAAAAAATAATTTTAAATTATTTCAAATAATTTAAAATACATAGTGTTGACTGTACATCTCTTGTGGAATATATCCTATAGATAAAATAAATTTTAGAAAATCCTAAAATTTTAGTGATGATTCTACTATTGCCATTTTGAAATTATTAGTGTGTATATAAAATATATACATATAAACACACATAAATATATACACTCATACACACATGTATATTAGGATAAAGCAAATAAGTAACTATTTTAATGTCATTTAAGAACTAATATTTTCAGCCTAGGAGAAAAGAGATACAAATATAGATTCAATGAAATTATGTAAAAACCATGTAACTTTAATTTTGAATTGAAGATGTCAATATGAATTTGTGAATTAAATTTTTTTATCTTTCTAAAAAGAACAAAGCTTCCCAGCTCTGTCCACTGAAAAGGCAACGATCAACTCAGAGGCAATGAATACTCCTAGTATCCAGATTGTGGTTTCTCAATGCCTTTACCCACTAAAAATAACTAGGACTCCCTGGAGAAATAGCTGATTTCATATCTGGACCAGAATACACACACACACACACACACACACACACACACACACACACACACACACACATACACATACATATATATATACACACACACATACACATATACGTATATATATATGCTAAACTATTATAACAGAAAACATGGAAGCTATCAAATAGTATTGATGTCATGTTAAAAGGACACAGTAATCAATTTTAAGGTGTTCTACTTGCTAAAGATGGAACAACTTAAACATTAAAAAGAACGGTGATCCTCAGGTCAGGAATAAGACAAGAATGCCTACTCTTACCACTTCCATTCAACATTGTACTGGAGGTTCTAGCCAGGAAGATTAGGCAAGAAAAAGAAAGAAAAGCTGTCTAGATGGGGAAGAAAAAAGTAAAAATCTCTCTGTTTGCAGATGACATGATCTTATAAATAGAAAATCCTCAGATATCCATTAAAAAAACTATTAGAACTAATAGTTCAGCAAGACTGCAGGATACAAGATCAATAAACAAAAATCAATTGTATGTCTGTACACTAGCAATAAACACTCTGAAAATAAAATAAACAATTCCATTTATAATAGCATCAAAAATACTTAAATTTATTTTTAAACATAAAAAATAATTTAACAAAAGAAATGTAAAACTTACACACTGAAAATTACAAAACATTTTGAAAGATTAAAGATTTAAATAAATGAGAACTTACCGCATGTTTATGGGTCAGATAGTAATACTCTCCAAAGTGATCTACACATCCAGTGCAATACCTATCAAAATCCCAGCTTGTGTTTTTGTAGTAATTGACAAACTAATCCTAAAATTCATATGGAAATGCAAGAGACCCACAATAGCCAAACAATCTTGAAAAAGAAGAACAAAGTTGGAAGACATACTTCCTGATTTCAAAACTTACTACAAAATACTATAATCAAGACAGTGTGGCACTAGCATAAAGACAGAAATATAGATCAATGCAAAAGGACTGAGAGTCCAGAAATAAACCCATTCACTTACAGTCAAATGATTTTCAACAAGGGTGCCAAGGGCTGTTTTTTAATGGGAAATGAAGAGTCTTTTTAAGGAATAGTGCTGGACAACTAGATATCCACTTGCAAAAGAATGACATTGAGCCCTTACTTCACACCATACACAAAAAAATAATTCAAAATGGATTAAAGACCTAAACATAAGAGTTGAATCTATAAAACACTTAGAAGAAAATATAGGAGTAAATCTTCATGACCTTGGGTTAGGCAATGGATTCTTAGATACAACACCAAAAGCATAAGCAATAAAAGAAAAAAATAGATAAATTTGACTACATCAACATTAAAATCTTTTGTGCTGCAAATACTACCAAGAAAGTGAGAAGACAAACAAAGGATAGGAGGAGATTTTGCAAATTATATATTTAAAAAGGGACTTACACCCAGAATATGTTTTTAAACAACACTTAAAACTCAATAATAAAAAGACTACCCAATCTAAAAATGGGCAGAGGATCTGAACAGAAATTTCTCAAAAGATGTACCCATGCCGGTGAAAATGTGAAAAGATATCTCAATAAAATTGGGGGAGAAAAGAATGTGAAAAGATGCTCAATATCATTAGTTATTAGGAAAATGCAAATCAAAACCACAATGAGATACCACTTTTCACCCAATAGGATAGCTATAATCAAAAATACATATGGTAGTAAGTGTTGATGAAGATGTGGAGAAATTGAGAGCCTTATACATTGCTGGTGGGAATGTAAAATGGTGCAGCTGCTTTGGAAAACAGTTTGGTAGTTCCTCAAAATGTTAAACATACAGTCAACACATGATCTAGCAATTCCACTCCTAGATTTATCCCCAAGGGAAATCAAAACATACACCCACACAAAAACCTGTATGTGAATGTTCACTGTGACATCATTCATAATAGCCAAGAAGTGGAAACAACCCTGTGTTAGTTTCCTAAGGGGGCAATAACAAATCACCACAAAACTGGGTGGCTTAAAACAACAGAGATTTATTCTCTCACAGTTCTGGCAGCCAGAAAACTGAAATCAAAGTGCTGGTAGGACCGTGTTCCCTCTGAAGTTTCTGGGGGAGAATCCTTCCCTGTCTCTTCCAGCTTTCAGTGGCTCCAGGGTTTCCTTGGCTGACTGTGGCTGCATCAATCCAATCTCTGCCTGATCTTTACATGTCTTCTTCTTTCTCTCTCTCTATGACCCTCTTATATGATGACATTGGTCATTGGATTTAGGGCCCATTAGGATTACCTCATCTTGAGATCCCTAACTTAATTGCATCTGCAAAGAACCTTTTTCCAAATAAGGTCACATTCACAGGTTTCAGGGCTTAAGGGATGGACATACACCTTTTTGGTGGCCACCACTCAACGCATCACACATCCAAAGGTCTATCAACTGATGAATAAACAAAATATGGTTCATCCATATTTTTTGGTAACAAATATTACCAAAATTATTTGGTATTAAAATTATTTGGTAATTATTATTGGTAATAAAAGTACTGACACACGCTACAACATGGATAAACCTTGAAAACATTATACTAAGGGAAAGAAGCCAAAGGCTACATGTTATGCAATTCCATTTATATGAAATGTCCAGAATAGGCAAATCAATAGAAATAGAAAGAAGATCAGTGGTTGCCTAGGGTTGTAGGAGCCTTAGGCGGAATGGGGACTGACTGCTAATGGGTATAGGATTTCTTTTTGGCATAATGAAAACGTTCTAAAATTTTATTATGGTAATAACTGCACAACTCTGTGAATACACTGAAAACCACTGAATTGTGCACTTTAAATGGGTGAATTGTATGGTATATGAATTATATCTCCATGAAACTGTTAGAAGTGAGGAATTAAAAATGAATAATGAATGTAATGAATTGAAATACA
This sequence comes from Camelus bactrianus, assembly GCF_048773025.1. Lineage (NCBI taxonomy): Eukaryota > Metazoa > Chordata > Mammalia > Artiodactyla > Camelidae > Camelus > Camelus bactrianus. The sequence goes on from NC_133575.1 coordinate 32,106,004, forward strand.
TCAAATATGCTAAAATCCATAGGCTCGTAATGATTTTTTTAAAAAGCTCTTTGGTCATCTTCAGACAATATTGGTGAATAAAGGGAAGGAGTTAAGCACTTACTCTGCTTTTCTTATATGAACTGTATACTTCAGAGTATCCAAATAGTTGATAAAAGAAAGTTTGCTCTAATAGAAAAATTCCTACTAACAAAAGTAGAGGAAACAGCAGAATTAGAATCTCATAAATTTGTAAGCCCTAATGAAATAATGAATCAAGGCAATATTTTGCATCAGGTGAAAGGCTGATGGAAACTTTAAAAGTGGGACTAATAGCACCTGAATCCAATGATTAATCTTAGCATCACTAAAAATGGGACAGCCAGACATTATGGGCTTCCTGATGTGATGTGATAAGAAGTACACAGTACCACTTACGAAGTATTCTTGCCAATAAAATCAAACCTGAATTTGATCAAGCCTCTAAACCTAACTGCCAACTTATAGGAAATACAAGGTTTAAAGGAACATATTAAAGGACACTGGAGAGACGAATACAATCAGCCTAATACTGACTATGGGAAATTTACCAGGGCAATTGGGTCGATTTTTTTTTTTCTGCAAACAAATAGCAAAAATATAAGAAGGGAGGGATAACCTGTAAAAAAGACTTAAGAGATATATTAACCACATGCAATGAGGGACCTTGTCTGGTTCCCCATTTGAAGAAACCAACCATTAAAAAAGTAACTATGAGATAATGTGCAAGATTTAAAACATTGACTGGATAGGAATGATATTAAAAATTTGTCAGTATTTTTTAGTTGCGATAATGGTTACGTTTGAAAAAAAGAGTTTTTATCTTTTAGAGATACTAAATATTTACAAATGAGAAGATACAATGTCTGGGATTGCCTTTAAGATAATCTCATGGTGCAGTAAGAAAAGTAACTGAGAATATAGATGAAACAAGATTGATCATCTGCCCATAAGTGTTGAAACCACATGATAGCTACATGGTGATTCATATACTGTACAACTAGTCTGTGTGTTTGGAAATGTTCCAGAGCAAAAATCTTTTTAAAAAATGTTCTTTGGAACATTGAGTTGCACCTTGAGTATGTTTTTCCATGTAAATCGGTATGTTTTCGCCCAGTAAAGTTTATGAGAATTCCCTTTTGTCTAATCTAACTAAAGTAGATCATTGGAGGGCAGAGAGGCATGCTTTGAAATCAAGCCTGGTTTGAGTTCCGGCACCATGATTCACTAACTTTATCAGATACTTAAACTTTATGAAGCTCAATTTCTTCATTAGTCAAACAGGCATCATAAAAACATCTCCTCTCTCCTGGGGTTGTTTGGGGGGATTAAACGAGATATAGAATTCAAAGCACTTGGCACAGTGCCTGGCAGTGCTCCATAAATATTCGGGGCAGCTCACTCTTAACTGTTTCAGCTATCTGTTGTGGGTTCCCTTGGCCCATTTGGGTCTTCTTCCATTCTATCTGCTGTCGGCTGGGATAGTAGTCTGGTGGTTGAACTGGGCTGGAACAACCAAGATGGCTCACACAGATGGCAGGCAGTTGATGCCAGCTGTCGGCCAAGAGCTCAGCCAGGGCTGTCGTCCACACCACCTACACATGGCCTCTCCGTGACACTCGGCCTTCTCACTTCGTGGTAGCTGGCTTCTGAGAGGAAGTGCCCAAGAGCAAAGTGGAAGCTGCCAGTTCTCAGGGTCTGCAGTTGGCACAGTGTCACTTCTGCCACATTCTATTGGTGACCAAGTGACAAGCCCTGTTACAATGGGAGGGGAAATAAACTCGACCTCTTAATGCAGAAAGGGGCAAAGAATTTGTAGCCCTCGTTAATCCACCACAAACAATGCTTCTGTTTCCTCAGGACTTGGTCCACAGATAAAGATAGATTCAAAGAATCACACCAAAAAAGATAAACAACAAGGTCCTACTGTATAGCACAGGGAACTATATTCAATGTCTTGTAATAACTTCTAATGGAAGAGAATACAAAAAGGAACATATGTATGTGTGTAATTGAATCACTTTGCTGTACACCAGAAACTAACAGAACATTGTAAATTGACTATACTCCAGTTTAAAAAAAAATTTTTTTTTTAAGTACTCAGTATACGTCTCTGGAAGGTGATCACCTTGGACCACGCGGGCTGACGTCTTTCCTGTCGCTCGGCTGGCTAAGCCAGGGCCTGGGGAATCGGAGAGGGCTAGGCAGCCGTCACTAGCCCCTCACCCATGAGAGGAGAAACCAGGGCAGGATTAAGTCTTCATTGCAGAAACACCTTGGCATGAGTCAGTGGCTCTCAAAAATAATTTATGAGACCAAATTAGGTCATCTATTTTTAATTTTTGTGGTTATTAATTTGACAAATTGTAATTCAATACGGTTCTCACATGCAATAATTCTTGAGACTTGAGGAACCATTAGTATTCCCTTCCAAGGTATTATTTCCTTAATTCTTTCGTTTAAGGCATAAGACATATATTTCCTTCTCTTATCCTGTAACCAACAATTGCTGACTCTCACATTTTCTCTGACATTACCTAAAACACTGTCCAGGAGAGGGGTGTGTTTCTTTTTGTTTACTGTGCAGTACACAAACACCAAGTTTGGGTAAGAAATATTTCCTAGAGCTAAAAAATGCAAACTTAGGGACAAGCTTGGGCAATGGGAGTTTTACATAACGACAGAGCTTTGCTTCTAATTGGAACATCTACAGTAAACACATGATTGATAAAGACACCCAGTCGCCTCTATAAACAAGGAAGTGGGGAATCCAGCCATGCTGAACACTGTGTTTATTTTCCACTGAAAGAGGATGTAAACTGCTAATCATAGGCATGCCACAGTTTAATTTCTACACAAGACCCCTTCCTGGCTTCCTATAAAGCAAAAAAAAAAAAAAAAGATGGCAGTTTTGCTCACTAAATTTCTTTGTGCAGAATTTGTAAGTGTTATTAATTTTGACATAGCTTATCAAAAAAAAAAAAAGCCAAAGGCCTTTAAAAAAAAACTTAGGTGCTTCTAAGCTAGGATTCATTTTGCCGTTGAAAGATCCCAGCTGACAGCTGTGATATCAACATATGAAGAAGGAAATAAACACGGGCTCTTTGACCATGATCTGGAAGTTATGTCAGAGGAGTCTGGCATTTTATCAATTGGTCATAAAGCAAATATGGGAGTTGAAGGGGGTGGAGGGGGTGGAACAGTCACATACTTCTGGCCCTTTCTGAAATTCTGAGCACATCAGAGCGTACAGCTGGAGGCTGGAGATCACCGTGATGACGCACAAGTGTGTGAAAGCATTTCCTTGGAAACGAACTGTCCTTGTCGAAGCTAAGACCCTTGTTGACATATTTGAGATTTCTGACTTGTTTGAGACTCTTTCTGACTTATTTAAGCCCTTCCTGACTCTCGTTGTAGATTCTGTCTAATGAATTAGATACCCTTCTTGATTTGTATGGGACCCTTCCTAACTCGTTTGAGACTCTTCCTGACATGAGACCATCCCTAACTTGTTTCAGACTTAGCTTTTCATGTGAGAGACGCTTCCTGATATATTTGAGATAGTTCCTGACCTGACTGAGATACCTCCTGATGGATCTGAGATCCATTCTGAGGTTCTGAGGTATATAAGACTGGTCCTGAGGACTCTGACACATTTGAAACAAATGTGTCATATCTGAGACTCTTCCTGTCTGTCTGAGATCCTTCCAGACATACTTAAAACTCTGACAACTTGGAGACCCATTCTAACTTGTTTGAGACTCTTCCAGAGTTGTTTGAGAACTTTCCCAGCATGTTTAAGACCATTCCTGATATATTGAGAGTATTTTTGTCTGTCTGAAACTCATTTATATATTTAAAACTCCTCTGGACTATTTTAGACAATTTCTAACTCCTTTGAGATGACTCTAGCCATGTTTGAGACCCCACCTGCCATATTTCAGACCCTCCTAACATGTCTGAGACCCTTCATGACTCATTTGACAGCTGTCCTCACTGTGTGAGAAACTTCTCTGTTGGGACCGTTCCTAAGTTGTTTGAGACCCTGCCGGATCTATTTGAGAAACTTCCTGATGTAGTTAAGCCTCTTCCTGACATGTTTCAGACCCTTCGCTGCTTGCTGGAGACTTCCTGATATTTTAGAGAACTAGGTTGACAAAATTTGAAACTCTCTGTTTGTGACCCTTCCAAAAATATTTGAGACCCTTCTCGACTTGCTGAGACTCTTCCTGACTGAGACCCTTCCTGAGGTAATGAAAACACTTCCTGAGATCTTCCTGCCATGTTTGAGACTGTTCCTGGCTTGTTTGAGAACATTCATGACACGTCTGAGAACTTTGCACATATTTGACCCGTACTTGACTTGGCTGAAACCGTTTCTGACTGTTTGAATTTCTTCTTGGTATCTTTGAGACACTTCCTGAGGTGTTAGAGATACTGACTGCTGTAATTAATCCCTTCTCATATGTTTGAGACCCTTTATGATCAATCTGAGATCCTTCCTGATAAATATTTGAGACTTGTGCTGACAAATTTGAAACTTTTCTGACTTGTTTGAGATTGTACCTGAAGGATTTGAGACTCTGTCTCTTTGAGATCCTTCCTGACTTATTTCAGATGTTCCCTGACATATCTGAGACCCTTCTTGACTTGTTTGAAATCATTTCTGACACGTTTGAGACCCTCTCTGACTTGCTGAGACCCTTCCTGACCACTTTAAGACTGTTCCTGACTTGCTTAGAGACACTGACATATTTGAGCCCCTTCCAAATATGTTTGAAACTCTTCTTGACTGTTTGAGCCACTTCCTATCATGCTTGAGACCCTTGCTGATGTATTTGAACAATTTCTGCATGGTTGAGACCTTTTATGACATACTTGAGACACTTACAGCCTTGTTTGGGACACTTCCTAACCTACTTGAGACTTTTCCTGATGTCTTGAAAGACTCCTTGATTTATTTTAAACCCTTGCTAATATATTTTGACTTGATGAAAATTCTTTTGGACATTTTCGAGACTCTGTCTCTTTGAGACTGGTCTGGATATTTTATACTCTGCCTGAGAAAGTTGAGACTCTCCTGGATAAATTTAAGACCTTTCCCTCATTGTTTGAGACTCTTCCTGATGTATTTGAAAACCTTCCTGACTTGTTTGAAACTCTTCCTGAGCTGTTTGAGACTGTTCCCGAATTATCTGAGACTTCTTGGTTCTGAGACCCTTACTGATGTACTTAAAACTCTTCCTGATTACTTTTAGGCATTGACTTTTGGGGAGACACTTTCTGACATATTTGAGACCCTGCCTGCCTGTCTGAGAAACTCTCTCACCAGTTTGTGGCCCTATTTGATATTCTTGAGACCCTTTCTGACTGCTGGGGACTCCTTCTGTTGACTCTGGCACCCTTCTTGACTTGTTTCACAGCCTTTATGACCCTTGGAAAGCCTCCAAGACATGTGTGAGACCCTTCCTGACTAGCTGAAATCCTTCCTGAGGTATGAGAATTTTCCTGACATATTTAAGGCTATTACTAACCTGTTTGAGACTTTTCCTGACATATTTGAGCCCTCCTCTCAGTTTGAGATGTTTTCTGACATATTTAAAGCTCTTCCTATTTGACACTGTCCAGACATGTCTGAGACTGACGTATCTGAGACCCTTCCTAATGGATTTGAAACATGTTTGAGAACATTCTTACGTTGTTTGAGCACTTTAGTGATGTGTTTGAACCATTCCTGTATGGTTGAGACCCTGGCTGAGATACTGGAGGCACTTCCAGCCTTATTTGAAATCCTGCCTAACATATTTGAGACTCTTCTCAAAGTATTGAGAGACTTCTTGATGTATTTCAACTCCTTCCCAAGATACCTGAAACTCATCTTGACTCATTTGAGACCCTTCCTGACAATTTTTAAATCCTAATTGTTGAAGACTCTCCCTGACATACTTGAAATCCATTTTGACATGCTTGCGAATCTTCCTCTCTGTTTACAACACTTCCTCACGTGTTCGACACCACTGCTGAAGTATTTGAGATTCTTCCTGTCTCTGAGACCCTTCCTGGTGAATGTAAAACTCTTTCTGACTACCTTCATGTGGTCTCTTCTTGTCTGTTTAAGACACTCCCTCACAAGTTTGAGGCTCTACCTCACTACCTTACTACTGTGTAAGATGAGACCTTTCCTGTTTTGTTCGCCAGCATTTCTGACAGATTGAGATGCTAACTGACTTGTTTAACAAATTATTCCTGATGACTTTGAGAGCCTTCCAGACTTGAGGAGATTCCTGATGTATTTGAGACTCTTTCCCTCTGTTTGTAATGCTTCCTAATATGTTCGCTTCTCTACCTGATGTATTAGGTTACTCCTGACATACTTAAGACTCTTCCTAATTGTGACCACTCCTGATCTGGTGTCACCCTCTGTTATACCTGAGATTTCCTTTGAGACCCTTACTTATCTATAACTCTTCTTAACTACTTTGAGAATGTTCCTGACTTGTTTGAGATGTTTCACGTATTTGAGAATTTTCCTCTCTGTTCTAGAAACTTCCTGACAAGTTCAAGACCCTTCCAGACATGTTTGAGATTCCTCCTCATGTACCTAAGACTCTTCTGGATATGTTTGGGAGCCTTCATGGCTTCTTTGAGACACCAGTATACTTGAGACCTTTTCTGACATATTTGAAATGCTTTTCACTTGTTTGAGTCCCTTACTGAAATGTCTGAGACCCTTTCAGGCTTATTTGAGTTTCTTTTTTCTGTTTAAGACCCTTAGAAACAAGTTTAAAGTATTTCCTGACATCTTTGAGCTCCTTCCAATCAGGTTTGAGATGATTTGCAATGTATTTCAGATGCTTCCTCTCTTTGCAACACTTCCCATTGTGTTTGAGACTCTTCCTGACTGTGATTTTTCCTGACATGTCTGCAAGTCTTCCAAAATTTTTTGAGACTCCTCCTGATGATTTTGAGGACCTACCTGATATATTTGAAAGCCACCCTTTCTGACCTGCAAAAGACTCTGCTGAATTGTTTTGAGACCCTTTCTGACATGTGTGAAGCCATTCCTAGAGTATGTGAGACTTTTCCTGTCTGTTTGAGACCCACTGTGACTTGTTGGAGACACTTCATGACATGTGTGAGACTACTTTGAAAACTCTGATTTTTTTAAGATGATTCTGGACGTATTTGAGACATTTCCTCTCTGTGACCCTTTGTGACTTTTTTGAGACACTTTCTAACATATCTGACACCCTCTTAATGTATTTGAGATTCTTCCTGACTGTTCCTGTCTGTCGGAGACCCTCAGAGATACATCTGCACCTTCCTAATGAATTTGAGACCCTTCCTGGCAAGGTTGAGACGCTCCCCGACTTGTATGAGACCCTTCCTGATTTTTTGACATGTCCTAAAATATTTAAAGACTTTTCTGTCTGGCTTGCAACTCTTCCTGGCTGTTTGAGATAATTCCTGATGTATTAACTATTCTTCTGATGTATTTGAGACATTCCTTGAATTTGAGACTGTTTTTGACATCTTTGAGATTCTTCCTGTCTCTCTGAGACCATTCCTAATGGATCTGAGAATCTTCTGTACTTAGACTCTTCCTCCCATGTTTAAGACCCTTCAGAAGGTGTGTGAGACTCATCCTTCCATGTAGGAGACCTTTTCTGACTTGGTTGGCATGCTTCCCAACTCTCTTGAGTCCTGTACTGAAATGTTTAAGACCCTTCCAGAAGTATTTAAGACTCTTACTGACCCTTACTGACAAATGTAATGCTCTTCCTGACTACTGTGAGATCCTTCCAGTCTGGTTTGAGAGGATTCATGATATATTTCAGATCCTGCTTCTCTTGGGAACACTTCTCATCAAGTTCGAGACACATTTTGCCATTTTTGAGACTCTTCGTGATGATAGAGAGGCACCTCCCACCACCACCACCATCACTGATGTATTTGAAGCCCTTTCTGACATGCATGACCCATCTTGATGTACTTGGGACTCTCCCTTACTGACAGGTATGTGACCATTCCTGAAGTATTTGAGACTCTTCCTCTCTGAGACATATCCTGGTTAGTTGGAGATGCTTCCTGGCATGTTTGAGACTATTCCTGATATGTTTGAGACCGTTCCTGACACACTCACTATTCTGATATAGTTGAAAATCTTGGTATCTTTGAGACATTTCCTGACTGTTTGAGACCATTCTTGACATATTTGAGACTCTTCCTGTCCCTTTGTAAGCACTCCTGGCAGATCTGAGAATGTTCCTTTTCTATTTGAGACTCTTCCTGACACACTGGAGGTTCTTCATATCATTTTGAAACTCTTCATGACATTTATGGAAATCTTTTCTAACTTGCTTGAGACTCTTCCCAACTTGTTTGAGAATCTTCCATAAATGTTAGGACTCCAGATGAATTTGAGACACTTTCTTTGGTTCAGTAAACCTTACTGACTTATTTATGGCTCATCTTTATTACCTTGAGAACATTCGTCACTTACTTGAGATCATTCCTTATGTATTTGATACTCATTCTCTCTGTTCTGGACCATTCCTGAGACGTTTAAGACCCTTCCTGTCATGTTTGAGACTCTTCCTTCACATATTTTAGAACCTTCCTGACATATTTAAATCCATTTCTGGCATGTTTTAGAGCATCCATGACTTTTTCAAGACTCTTCCTGGTATATCAGGAACTTTTTTAAACTTACTTGAAATCTTTCCTTCTCAACTTACTTGAAACCTTTCCTGACAAGTTTGAGACTCTTCTGGAGGCATTTAGATCCTTTTTCTCTCTGCCTGAGAACTTTACTTGTTTGACTTGTTTGAGATGATTCCTGATGCAAATGAGACCTTTCCTCTCTGCTTGCTACACTTCTAACATGTTTGAGAAACTTTCTGACACGTATGCTACTCTTGATGATGTATTTGAGATTCTTCCTAGTTTACTTGAGACCCTTTCTAATAGTTTGAGACTCTTCCTGATATGTTGATACTCTGGGTGTATCAGAGACACTCCATTTCTGTTTGAGACTCTTACAGACTTATTCATAACCCTTCCTTACTACTTTGAGAAACTTACAGATCAGTTTGTATATGAAACTCTTCCTCTCTATCCTGGATATTTCTTGACAAGCTAGAGTCCTTTCCTATTGAGTCCTATTCCTATCTGAGACCCTTCTTGATGTATTTGAGACACTCTATAATTTATTTGAGAAATTTCCCTATGCATTTAACACCCTTGCTAGCAGATTTGAACGCTTTTTTGAGACTCTTTGCAGCATATCAGTGACCTTTTCTGACTTCCTTGAGACACTTCCCTACTTGTTTATGTACTTTACTGACAAGTTTAAAGCTCTTCCTTACTACTTTAAGAACATTCCAGTCTTCTTTGAGAGGATTTGTGATGTATTTCAGATCCTTTCTATCACTTTGTGACACTTCTTATCATGTTTGAAACATATCCTGACATGATGAAACTCTTCATGACCATTTGAGCTTTGCCTGCCATGTTGGAAACCCTTAGAGAGTTGAGGCTCTTCCTGAAAGTTTGAGACTCTTTCTCATTTACCTGAGACTCTTCATGATTTGCATGAGACCCTTCCTGACATATTTGAGACCTGTATTTATGTATTTGAGGCTCTTCCTGACAAATTTGAGACTTCTTGACATATCTGTAACCTTTCTCAACTATTGGAGATGGTTGCTTTCAGTTTGAGACTCTTTCTGACGGATTTGAGACCCTTCGGAGACCTTTGCTTGTATTTTTGAGACTCTTGATCACTTTTTGAGACCCTTCTTAACAGATTTGACACCTTTCTTGATCATATGACTTTCCTTTGGGTTTGAGACCCTTTGTTATGTATTTAAGATATTCATCTTGTTTTGGAGCCCTTACTTACATATTTTGAAATCTTCCTGACTACCTTGAGACCATTACTGATTTGTTTGAGATTATTTCTGATGTGTTTGAGATCATTCCTCTCTCTTTGAGAGCATTTATGATACATTTTCTATACCTCCTGATGTATTCAAACACTTCCTATATGGCTGAGACTCCTTGTTTTATCTATGACCCTTCCTGAGGTAACTGAAACTCTTCCTTACCCTATAACCCAGCAATTCCACTCCTAGTTATATACTCCATGAGAAGTAAAGACCAATGTTCAGTTCTCTAGGATAGAACACACACAAAACAAGCCTCAATAAATTTAAGAGGTTGGAAATTATTTCAAGCACCTTCTCTGACCACAACAGTATGAGACTAGATATCAATCATAGCAAGAGAAACAAGAAAAAAATGATTACATAGAGACTAAACAACATGCTACTAAAAAACCAATGGGTCAATGACAAAATCAAAGAGGAAATTAAAAAATACATCGAAACACATGACAATGAAAATAAAACTATACAAAATCTAAGAGATGCAGCAAAAGCAGTCCTAAGAAGGAAGTTCATAGTGATACAGGCCTTGCTCAAAAAACAAAAACAAAAAATATAAAAAATAAACAACCTATCTCCTAAAAGAAATAGAAAAAGAAGAACAAACAAAACCTAAAGTCAGCAGAAGGAAGGAAATAATAAGATCAGGGAGGAAATAAATAAAACAGAGACCAAAAAAATAGAAAAAATCAATAAACCCAAGAGCTGGTTTGTTGAAAGGATAAACAAAATTGACAAACCTCTGGCCAAGTTCACCAAGAAGAAACAAGAGAGGACCCAAATAAACAAAATAAGAAATAAAAGAAGAGAAATAACAATACTACAAAAGTACAGAAAATTATAAAAGAATACTATAAACAATTATATGCCAGCAAAATTGGACAACCTAAAAGAAATAGACAAGTTTCTAGAAAAATACAGATCACCAAAACTGAATCAAGAAGAAACAGATAATTTGAATAGACCAATCACTAAAAGTGAAATAGAATCTATAATAATTTTTTTTAAATCCCTGCAAACAAAAGTCCAGGACCAAATGGCTTCACTGGGGAATACTGCCAAACATACAAAGAAGAACTTACACAGATCCTTCTCAAACTCTTCCAAATGACTGAAGAGAACACTTCCAAAGTCTTTATGAAGCCACCATCACCCTGATACCAAAACCAGACAAAGACACTACCAAAAAAGGTTACAAGCCAATATCTTTGATGACTACAGATGCAAAATCCTCAATGAAATATTAGCAAACTGAATTCAACAACACATAAAAAGGATTATACACCACAATCAGGTTGGATTCATCCCAGGGTCACAAGGATGGTTCAATATATGCAAATTAAACAATGTGATACACCACATCAACAAAAGAAGACAAAAACCACATGATCATCTCAATAGATGCATAAGAAGCATTTGATAAAATTCAACATGTAATGTATAACTGAATTGCTTTGCTGTACACCTGAAACTAACATTGTAAATCAACTGGTTTGGTTTTTTGATAAAATACAAAAATTTTAAAAAGGAAAAAATTCAACATCTGTTCATGATAAAAACTCTCACCAAAGTGGGTATAGAGGGAACATATCTCAACATAATAAAAGCTATTTATGACAAACACACAGCCAACATAATACTCAACAGTGAAAAGCTGAAAGCCTTCCTGCTAAAATTCTGGAGCAAGACAAGGATGCCCACACTCACCACTTCTATTCAACACAGTATTGGAAGTCCTAGCCATAGCAATCAGACAAGAAAAATTAATAAAAGGTATCCAAATTGGAAGGGAAGAGGTAAAATTGTCATTACATCAGATGACATTATACTACATATAGAAAACCCTAAAGACTCTACACAAAACTACTAAAACTGATAAATTCAGCAAAGTAGCAGGATACAAGATTAACATACAGAAGTCTATTGTATTCGTTTATACTAACAATGAAATATCAGAAAGAAAAAGTAAAAAATAATCCCTTTTAAAATCACATTAAAAAAAAAATACCTAGGAATAAATGTGACCAAAGAAGTGAAAAACTTATATGCTGAGAATTATAAAACACTGATAAAGCAAACCAAAAATAATTCAAAGAAATGGAAAGATATCCTATGCTCTTGAATTGGAAAAATTAATATTGTTATAATGGCCATAGTACCCAAAGCAATCTACACTTTAATGTGATCCCTATCAAATTATCCATGACATTTTTCACACAGAACTAGAACTAGAACAAATAATCATAAAATTTACATGGAATCACAAAAGACCCAGAATTGCCAAAGCAATCCTGAGGAAGAACAAAGCTGGAGGCATAACCCTCCCAGACTTCAGACAAAACTACAAAGCTACAGTAATCAAAACAGAATGGTATTGGCACAAAAAACAGACATATGGAACCGTGGAACAGAATAGAGAGCCCAGAAATAGAGCCACACACTTATGGTCAATTAATCTTTGACAAAGGAGGCAAGACTATACTGTGGAGAAAAGACAGTCTCTTCAGCAAGTAGTGTTGGGAAATTTGGACAGCTGCATCTAAATCAATGACGTTAGAACACTCCCTCACACTATACATAAAGATAAACTCAAAGACTTAAATACAAAACATAACACCATAAAACTCCTAGAAGAGAACATAGGCAAAACATTCCCTGACACAAATCATGGCAGTGTTTTCTTAGGTCAGTCTCCCAAGGTAATAGAAATAAAACCCAAAATAAACTAATGGATGTAATCAAACTTACAAGCTTTTGAACTTCACTCTACAGGAAGTGAAGGAAAATATAAACAAAATGAAAAGAAAGCTTACAGAATGGGAGAAAATATTTGCAAATGATCCAACTTACAAGGGCTTAATTTCCAAAATATACAAACAGTTCATACAGCCCAATATCAAAATCAAACAAACAACCCAATCAAAAAATGGGCAGAAGACCTAAATAGATATCTCTCCAAAGAAGACATCCAGATGGCCAACAGGCACATGAAAAGATGCTCAACATCACAAATTATTAGAGAAATGCAAATCAAAACTACAGTGAGGCATTGCCTCACACCAGTCAGAATGGCCATCAACAAAAAGTTTATAAATATATATATTTTATATATATATTATGCTGAAGAGGGTGTGGGGAAGAAAGGAAACCTCCTATACTGTTTGCAGGAATTTAAATTGGTGCAGCCACTACAGAAAACAGTATGGAGATTCCTTTAAAAACTGAAAATAGATTTCCATACAATCCAGCAATCCCACTCCTGGGCATATATTCAGAAAAGATAAAAAGTCTAATTCAAAAAGATTCATGTACCCCAGTGTTCATAGCAGAACTATTTACAATAGCCAAGACATGGAAGCAACCTAAGTGTCCCTCAACAGGTGACTGGATAAAGAAGATGTGGTATATATATATCTATACACACACACACACACACACACACACACACACACACACACACACACACTCTGGAATATTACTCAGCCATAGAAAAAAATGAAATAATGCCATTTGCAGCAACATAGGTGGACCTAGAGATTACCATACTAAGTGAAGTAAGTCAGAAAAGAAAGACAAATATCGTATGATATCACTTATATGTGGAACCTAAAAAAAGCATATAAATGAACTTATTTACAAAACAGAAACAGACTCACAGACAGGAAACAAACTTACCAAAGGGGAAAGGGGGAGGGATAAATTAGGAGCTTCTGATTAATAGATACACACTAGTAAATATAAAATAAACAACAAGGACCTACTGTATAGCACAGGGAACTATATTCAGTATTTTGTAATAACCTATAATGGAAAAGAATCTGAAAAATAATATATATTTGAATCACTTTGTTATATAACTGAAAGTAACACAACATTGTAAATCAATTATACCTCAATTTAAAAAAATGTTCACATAAAAACTTGTACTCAAATGTTCATAGTAGCATCGTTCATTAATAGCCAAAAAGTGGAAACAATCCAAATGTCCATCAACTGAAGAATGGGTAAATAAAATGTAGTTTATCTGTAGAATGGAACATTATTCAGCCATAAAAAAGGAATGAAGTACTGATACATACTACAGCATGGATGGATCTTGAAAACATTATACTAAGGGAAAGAAACCAGGAAAAAAAAGGCCACATGTTATATGATTCTATTTACGTGAAAAGTCAAAATAGGCAAATCCACAGAGACAGAAAGTAGATTGGTCATTGCCACTGGCTAGGAGTAGAAAGGAATAGTAAGTGGTTGTTAATGAGCATGGGGTTTATTTTTAGGATGATGAAAATATTCTGGAATTAGATAGTGGTTATGGTTCCATGACCTTGCATACACACCAAAACCCACTAAAGTATATATTTTTAAAATGGTGAATTTTACTGTATGTGAATTATATATCAGTAAGAAACTCTATTACCAAAAAAAAAAAAAAACTTCCTGATGACTTTCAATTTTAAGATACTTCCTGATACATTTAAGACCTGTTCTGACTTTTTAAGACCTTTAAGAACATGCTGGAGATGTGGAGACCCTTCCTGAAGTTTTTAAGATTATAAATGGCTTTATTTTTCTTCAGCTTTATTGAGATATACTTCACATAAAACATTGTGTAACTTAAAGGTGTACAATGAGATCATTTGATACACACGTATATTGTGAAATGATTACCACAATAAGGTTAGTTAACACCTCCCTCGCCTGACATAATTACCTTTTCTCTGTGTGTGGTAAGAACATTTGATATACTCTCAGCAACTTTCAAGTATATAATAAACTGTTGTTAACTATACTCACCATGCTATACATTAGATCCCCAGAACTTATTCATCTTACAACCGGAAGTTTATACCCTTCCACCAACATCTCCCATTTATTCCACCACCACCACCCCACCTTAGCCCCTCAGCTCCTTGGCAACCATCATTCTACTTTGTTTCTATGAGTTCAGCCTTGTTAGATTCCCCATAAAAGTGAGGTCATTCAGCATTTGCCCTTATCTGACTTATTTACTTAGCATAATGCCCTCAAGGTCCATCCATGTTGTCACAAATGGCAGGATTTCCTTCCTTTTTAAGGCTGAATAATATTCCTGCGTGTGTATGTATGTATCACATTTTCTTCATCCATTCATCAGCCAATAGACATTTAGGTTGTTTCCATGTACTATTGTTAATAATGCTGCAATGAACATGGGAGGTCAGGTAACTATTTGAGGTCCTGATTGCATTTCCTTTGGCTATATATCCAGAAATGCGATTGCTAGATCATATGGTAATCCTATTTTTAATTTTTTGAGGAAACTCCATACTGTTTTCCAAATGGCTGTATCAATTTACATTCCCAATAAGTGTTCCTTTTTCCATATCCTTGCCAACACTTGTTATCCCTTAGCTTTCTGAAGACAGCCACTTTAACAAGTGTGAGGTTTTAATCTGCGGTTTTGAGCTGCATTTCCCTGATGATTACTGATGTTGATCACCTTTTCATGACCTGTTGTCCATTTGTATGTCTTATTTGGGAAAATGTCTTTTCAGGACCTTTGACCATTTTCAATTGGATTGTTTGGGGTTTTGTTTTGTTTTGTTTTGTTTTGTTTTTGCTATTGAGTTGTATGAGTGCCTTATATATTTTGGATATTAACCTCTTATCAGATATACAGTCTGCAAATATTTTCTCCCATTTCATAGGTTGCCTTTCCATTTCGTTTATTATTACTTCTGCTGTGTAGACGTTTTTTGGTTGCTGTAGACCCACTCATTTATTTTTGCTTTTGTTGCTTGTGCTTTTGGTGTCATATCAAACAAATTATTGTCGACCCTGATGTTAAGGAGCTTTTCCCCTGTGTTTTCTTCTGTGAGTTTTACAGATTCAGGTCTTATATTTAAGTCTTTAATCCATTTTGAGTTAATTTTGGTGAGTGGTGTAAGATAGGGATCCATTTCATTCTTTTACATGTGAATATCCAGTTTTCCCAACACCATTTATTGAAAAAACTATCCTTCCTCATTGAGTATTCTTGGCTCCCTTGTCAAATGTTAGTTGACAGTATGTGCATGGTTTTACTTCTGGGCTTTCAGTTCTGTTCCATTGGTCTATGTGTTTATTTTGATGCCAGTACTATACTGTTTTTATAACTATATCTTTTTTAATATACTTTGAAATCAGGAAGTGTGATGCCTCCAGCTCTGTTCTTTCTCAAAATGCTTAGGCTATTTATAGTCTTTTGTAGTTCCAAATGAATTTTAGGATTGTTTTTCTATTTCTGTAAAAAATACCGCTGGAATTTTGATAGGGATTGCACTGAGTATATAAATGGCTTTGGTTAATATGGACATTTTAACAACGTTAATTCTTCCAAACCATGAACACAGGATATCTTTCCACTTATTTGTGTCTTTTCAGTTTCTTTCATCAGTGTTTTATAGTATTTTCATTGTACACATCTTTCACCTCTTTGGTTAAGATTTTTCCTAACTACTATATTACTTTTTAATGCTATCGTAAATGGGATTGCTTTATTTATTTTTCAGATATTTCATTGTTAGTGTATAGAAACACAACTAATTTTTGTATGTTGATTTTGTATCCTGCAACTTTTCTGAATCTGTTGATTAGTTATAGCAGTTTTTTTGGTGGGGTCTTTAGGATTTTCTATGTATAAGATTATATCATCTGCAAACAAAGACAATTTTATTTCTTTTTGTTGATATATGTTTCAGGTGTACAACATTATAATTTGACATCTGTATATGTTACAAAGTGATCACCCCCCCCCCATAATATAGTTACCATCCATCACCATATAATTGACCTCATTCACCCCTTTCGTCCACCCCGACCCCCTTCCCCTCCGGTAACCACTGATCCATTCTCTGTATCTATAAGTTTGCTTCTGTTTTGTTTATATTGTTTTGTTTTGTTTATTTTGCTTTGTTTTGTTTAGATTCCTCATATAAGTGAAATCATACAGTTTTGGTCTTTTTTCTTCTGACTTATTTCACTTAGCCTAATACCCTCAAAGTCCATCCACGTCATCACAAATGGCAGCATATTCTTTTTATGGCTGAGTAGTATTCCACTGCATATATACACCCCATCCTCTTTATCCATTCCTCTGTTGATGGACACTTACATTGTTTCCATATCTTGGCTATTGTAAATAATGCTGCTAGGAACACAGGGGTGCCTATATCTTTTCAAATTAGTGCTTTCATATTCTTCAAATAAAAACCCAGAAATGGAATAGCTAGATCATATGGTGGTTCTGTAGTTCTAGTCTTGATGTTTTGAGGAATCTCCATACTGTTTTCCATAGTGATTGCACCAATTTACAATTGTCCCAACAGTCGAGGAGGGTTCCCTTTTCTCCACATCCTCTCCAACACTTGTTATTTCTTGTCTTTTTGATATTAGCTATTCTAATAGGTTTGGGGAGATATTTTATTGTGGTTTTGATGTGCATTTCCCTAATTATTAATGAAGTTGAACAGCTTTTCATGTGCTTGTTGGCCATTTGTATGTCTTCTATAGAAAAATGTCTATTCATATCATCTGCCCAATTTTTAACTGGGCTGTCTTTTTGTTGCTGAGTTGTATGAGCTCTTTATATATTGGTAGAAACCTCTTACTGGATTGGTAAATATCTTGTCCCATTCAGTAGGTTGCCTTTTTGTTTTGTTGATGGTTTCCTTCACTGTGCAGAAGCTGTGTAGTTTAATGTTGTCCCATTTGTTTATTTTTGCATTTGTTTCCCTTGCCTTTGGAGTTAGAGCCACAAAATGCATTGCTAAGATCAATATCAATGAGGCTACTGTCTATGCTTTCTTCTTGGAATTTTATGGTTTCAGGTCTTATATGCATGTGTTTAATCCACTTTGAGTTCATATTTGAGTATGATGTAGGATAGTGATCTAGACTGATTCTTTTACATGTGTCTGTCCAGATTTCCTAACATCATTTATTGAAGAGACTTTCCTTTCTCCATTCTATGTTCTTTGCTCCTTTGTCATAAACTAATTGTCCATATACATGTACATTTATTTCTGGGCTCTCAATTATGTTCCATTGATGTGTGTCTGTTTTTTTTGTGCCAGTACCATACCATTTTGATTACTATAGCTTTGTAGTATAGTTTGAAATCAGGGAACATAGTACCTCCTGCTTCGTTCTTCTTTCTCAAGATTGTTTTGACTATTCAGGATCTTTTGTGGCTCCACACAAATTTCATATTTGTTCTAGTTCTGTGAAATACTCCATTGGAATTTAGATAGGGATTGCATTGAGTCTATATAGTTTTGGGTAATACGGATCTTTTAATGATATTAAATCTTCCCGTATATGAGCACAGAATATATTTCTATGTATTTGTCTCTTCTTCAATTTCTTTCATCAGTGTTTTATAGTTTTCAGTGTACTGGTCTTTCACCTCCTTGGTAAATTTATTCTTAGATATTTTATTCTTTTTGATGCAATTGAAAATGGAATTGTTTTCTTAATTTCTCTTTCTGATAATTCATTTTTAGTGTAAAGAAATGACACAGATTTCTGTATACCAATTTTGTATCCTGTGACTTTGCTTAATTCACTTCTTAGTTCTAACAGTTTTTTTGGTAGTCTTTAGGGTTCTTCTATGTACGGTCTCCTGTCACCTGCAAATGATAATAGTTTTACTTCTTCCGTTCTGATTTGGATGCCTTTTATTTCTTTTTCTTGCCTAATTGTTGCAGCTAGGACTTCCAATATTATGTTGGATAAATATGGTAAGAGTGGGCACTCTCGTCTTGCTCTTGATCTTAGAAGAAAAAGGTCTCCACCTTTCGCTACTGATTATGTTAGCTGTGGGCTTGTCATGTATGTCCTTTACTATATTGAGGTACATTCTTTCTATATATAATTAATTGAGAGTTTTTATAATGAAAGGATGTTGAATTTTTGTCAAATGATTTTTCTACATCTATTGAGATGTTCATGTGATTTTTATCCTTCACTCTGTCAACATGGTATATATCATATTAACAGATTTGCATTATGTTGAACCATTCTTGCATCCCAGGGATAAATCCCACTTGATCATGATGTGTGATCCTTTTAACGTGCTGCTGAATTCAGCTTGCTAGTATGTTGTTGAGAACTTTTGCATCTATATTCACCAGGGATATTTGCCTGTAGTTTTCTTTTCTTGTGGTATCCTTACCTGACTTTGGTATGAGGGTAATGCTGGCCTGATAAAATGAATTTGGAAGTGTTCCCTCCTCTTCAATTTTTTTGGAAGAATTTAAGAAGGGTTGGTATCAATTCTTCTTTATATATTTGATAGAATTCACCAGTGAAACCATCTTGTCCTGGGGTTTTCTTTGTTGGGAGGTTTTGATTACTGATCCAATCTTCACATTCATTATTAGTCTGTTCATATATTTTATTTCTTCAATATCCAGTCTTGATAGGTTCTATGTTTCTAGGAATTTGCCCATTTCTTCTAGGCTATCCAATTTTTTAGTGTATAATTGTTCATAGTAGTCCTTATTATCCTTCGCATTTTTGTGGTATCCGTTGTAATGTCTTCTCTTCCATTTCTGATTTTATTTATTTGAGTCTTCTTTTTTGCTTAATTGGTCTAACTAAAGGTTTGTCAATTCTGTTTATCTTTCAAAAAAAACAGCTCTTAGTTTTGTTGATCTTTTCTTTTTTTTTTTTTTTTTTTTTTTCTGGTCTCTATTTCACTTGTTCCTGTTCTGATCTTTGTTATTTCCTTCCTTCTGCTAACTTTGGGATAGCTTGCTCTTCTTTTTCCAGTTCCTTGAGGTGTAAAATTAGGTTGTTTATCTGAAATCTTTCTTTTTCCTTAATGTAGGTCTATATCACCACAGACTTCCCTCTTAGAACTTCTTTTGTTGCACCCCATGAGTTTGGGCATGTTGTGCTTCCATTTTTGCTTGTTTTAAGATTTTTTAAATTTCCCTTTTGATTTCTTCCTTGACCCACTGATTGTTCAAGAGTGTTTTGTTTAATTTACACATATCTGTAAATTTTCCCAGGAAGAGCAGAACTTCAGTATTTATCATTCCACTCTCTAGGTACCTGCTGCAGAGGCTAAGTTCCAGGCGAGTATGGATGCAGGGTCCTGGGATCCTGTCTTCCACACAGCCCCCACTCCTTGGGTGGAAGATCTACTTCAGATACGGTACACTGAGAATGCTGGGGCCTTGATCACTCTCGTCCCAGCTTGTTAGAAGGGCAGAGGTTTTAGGCAGGAAGAGGTAAACTGAGAAGACCAGAGGCTACCAACCCCTGCTCAGTGCGGAGCTCCTAATGTAGGCATATCACTCAGAAAGAAGCATGCCACTGTTCCTACCCCCAGGTATGGAGCCATGGCTTAGAAATTTTGCCCAAAGGGACAGGCAGGCCATAAAACAGCTCTGGAGCTCTTTCCAAAAGAACTAACTTTATTTGAAACACGGTATAGGGCAACTCAAACCTAAGGAAACTCTCAAAAACAATGGAGGTTTTGGTGGAAAGCAGTTAGGAGGAGACTGATAGTTTCATTAGAGATATGAGCTAAATCACAGGCCAACTAGTTTACAGGCAGAACCAGGGAAAGCAACAGCTAGAATAGCCCTCCTAGGGTCAGAAAAAAAACCTCAAACACCGTCCCTCCAAGGTAGTCTGAATCTAAAGGGTTCATTCTGTGGGGCAATTTATGCCCCAGAGCATTGTTGAAAGCAATACAGCAATCAGCCAGCAATTAGTGGAGTTTAACCGCTGGGTGTGATCAGGGAAAGAGAGCCCAGCTAAAGCCACCTTCATCCCAGCCTGATTGTTCATACCGAAGACTTTGCCCTCTGAGGAACAGTATCAGAAGTTTCATACTGAAGGGGAAATCGACTTTACTAAACTCATCCAGCCAGTCACTATGCAAATATACAAACAACAATAACTAGCCCCAGGGACAAGGGAATCAGTGCCTAGAGTTGCTATAGTATATAAAATGTCCAGTTTTCAACAAAAAATTACAAGACATGAAAAGAAACAGGAAAGTATGATTCATACACAGGAAAAAAAAATCAGGCTACAGAAACTGCCTCAGAGAGTAATCAGATGTCAGATTTAATAGATCAAGACGTCAAAGTAGCCATTGTAAATATATTCAAACTAAAGGAAATCATGCTTAAAGGATGAAAGGTAGGTATGATGACTGTGATAGACAATGTTTGTGTTCCCCTCAAAATTTGTATGTTGAAATCTAATCCCCACTGGTATGGTGTTTGGAGGCAGAGCTTTGGGAGGTAATTAGATCATGAGGGTGGAGTCCTTAAGAATGGGATTACTATCCTTATAAA
Organism: Camelus bactrianus; assembly: GCF_048773025.1. Classification (NCBI taxonomy): domain Eukaryota; kingdom Metazoa; phylum Chordata; class Mammalia; order Artiodactyla; family Camelidae; genus Camelus; species Camelus bactrianus. The sequence continues at coordinate 32,127,308 of NC_133575.1, forward strand.
AGAGATCCCAGAGAGATCCCTTGGCCCTTCTGCCTTGTGAGGATACAATGAAAAGACAGCTGTCTATTAACCAGGAAGCAGGCCCTTACCAAGTATGCCACCACCTTGATCCTGGAGTTCCCAGCCCCCAGAACTGTGAGAAATAAATGTTTATTGTTTAAGCCACCCAGTCTGTGGTATTTTTGTTATAGCAGCCCTAATCTACTACAAGAATGACCATGTCTTATCAGGTAGGGAATAGCAATAAAGAGATAAAAGTTATACAAAAGAGCAAAACGCAAATTCTGGACTTGGAAATATAATAACTGAGACTTTCAGTTTCTGGTTCTGCATGTAAGGAGCTTGGAAGTTGCCACTCTATCCTAATAACAAGTGAAAAACTGAACAGACTGAAAAAGCAACAGCTCTTCCTGGATCTGAAAGAGGGGAGGACACAGGGCAAATGAGCGTCCCTAAGGCTGAAGAGACAGACATGTGAACACAGGGGGTCACAGCTTACCTGAACAGAGTTATGAGTGAAAACCACCATAGGGACCAGCGCAAGAGTAGGAAAATCTGAACTGTAATTGATGAACTGCTGGAGGCTCAGTGTGCAATTCTGAGAGCTAAGAACTCCAGGGGGAACCCAATCATAAGGGGGCCTCCACAATATTGTGAGATTTACCACCAGGAACTCAACCAATTTCCCACAGTAAACATCAAAGAAAAATCCCATCATGTTTCTAGGGAAGGGGGAAAGAAAGGAAAGGGTTTTGAAGTACACTACCACACTCTGTTCTTAACAAGGTCTGCCCTCATGGGAAACTAACCAGAGCCTAACCTGCTGGGGTATTATCAGAGCCTAACTGACCTAAGAGGAAGGGAAATACCCAACTCCAGCCCATTCTAGCCATCTTGTCCCAATTATGGGAGAAGAAAAAAACAGAAACTCTTGTGAAGTTCAAAGTCCAGAGGCATAGTGTCACTAAGTGACCGAGATCTAATCATAGGACTGTACAATGCTTCCCCTCCCCCCACACTTCACCACATTACTAAGGACTATTTACAGCAGTTACTTTTACCCAGTCCACCATATCTGGCTACTAAGGAAAAATTACAAGGCATACCGAAAGGCAAAAAACACACTTTGAAGTGAGAGTAAGCCTCAGAACCAGACATGGAAGGAATGTTGGAATTATCAGACCGGAGTTTAAAACAACTATGATTAAAATGCTAAGGGCCCTAATAGATAAAGTAGACAGCATGTAAAAACAGATGGGCAATGTAAGCAGAGATATAAGAATCCTAAGAAGGAGCCAAAAAGAAATGCTGGAGATTAAAAACACTGTAACAGAAGTGAAGAATGCCTTTGATGGGCTTATTAGTATCCTGGACATGGCTGAGGAAGGAATCTCTGAGCTAGACGATACATCAATAGAATCCTCAAAAACTGAAAGCAAAGAGAACAAAGTCTGAAAAAAAACCAGAAAAGAATATCCAAGGATATTCTTAAAAAAAAAAAAAAAAAAAAAGTGACATAGGCATACTGGGAATACCATAAGGAGAAGAAAAAGAGAAAAGAACAGAAGAAATATCTGAAACAATAATGACTGAGAATTTCCCCCAAATTAATGTCAAACACCAAACCACAGATACAGGAAGCTTAGAGAATGCAAAACTAGATAAATGACAATAGAACTATACCCAGGCACATCATTTTCAAACTACAGAAGATCAAAGATAAAGAAAAAGAAACCTGAAAGAAGCCAGAGGTAAAAAAGCAAATAAAACAACAACAAAACCCCACAACACCTTACCTATAGAGAAACAAAGATAAGAATTACATCTGACTACTCCTCAGAAACCATGCAGGCAAGAAGAGAATGGAGTGAAACATTTGAAGCGTTGAGAGGAAAAAACCCACCAACCTAGAATTCTGTACACTGTACAATTAACCTTCAAAAGCGAAGAAGAAATAAAGACTTTCTCAGACAAACAAAAATTGAGAAAATTTGTTGCCAGTAGATCTGCCTTGCAAAAAATGTTAAAAGAAGTTCTTTTGAGAAAAGAAAAATAATATAGGTCAGAAACTCGATCTACATAAAGTAAGGGAAAACATCAAAGAAGGAATAAGTGAAGGTAAAATTAAAACTTTTTCTTATTCTTAATTGATCTAACAGATAGTTTGTTCAAAATAATAATACCAACAATATATTGGATTATGTATGCTCATGTATACTTCATATATAGATATATGTTTATGTATACTTACATAGAAGTGAAATGAATGACAGCAATGATACAAGGGATAGAAAGAAGAAATTAGGATTATTTTGTTACTATAAGGTACTCATTCTACCCATGAGGGGATATAGTGCTACTTGAAAGTGGATTTGGTTTAGCTATAAATGTATATTGCAAACCTTAGGGCAACCACTAAAAAAAGTTTAAAAAGAATTATGACCTATATGCTATGAAAGGAGAGAATATGAAATGATAAAAAATACTCATTAAAACCACAGTCAGGAAAAAAAAAAGTGGAAGACAAAAATAGGAACAAAGAACAAGAGCCACAAATAGAAAACAGTAATGAATAGGGTAGATATTAATTCAACTATATCAATAATCATTTTGAATGTCAGTGGTCTAAATGCACCAATTAAAAGACAGAAAGTCAGAGTGGATCAAAAACCAGGATCCAACTATACGTTGTCTACAAGAAACCCACTTAAAATATAAAGGCACATCCAGATTAAAAGTAAATAGATGGAAGAAAATACACCATGCTAATGCTAATCAAAAGAAAGCAGGAATCATTATATTAATTTCAGACAGTGCAAACTTCAAAGCAAGGAATATTATCAAGGATAAAGAAGAGCATTACACAATAATAAAGGGGTCAGTTCCCCCAAAAGACATAACAATCCTTAGCGTGTTTGTGCCTAACAACAGAGTGTTGAACTGTGCGAGGCCAAAACTAATAACCTTGCAAAGAGAAGTAGATAAGCCCACTGTCATAGTCATATACTTCAACTCTATCAGAAATGGACAGATTCAGGTGGCAGACAATTAGTAAATTGTATCAGTAGTTGAATTTAACAACATCATCAATCAACTGGATATAATGACATCTATGGAGCGTTTCATCCAACAACAGCAGAAGATACATTTTTCTCAAGCTCACATGGAACATTCACCAAGACAGACCAAATTCTGGGCTATAAAACACATTTTAACACATTTAAAAGAATAGAAATTTTATATTGTCTGCTCTCAGACAACAGTGGAGTTAGACTAGAAATCAATAACAAAGATAACTGGAAAATCAGAAAATATGTGGAGATTAAACAACACCCTTTCTAAATAACACGTGGATCAAAGAAGAAATCTCAAGAGAGATTTTTAAATATTTTGAAATAAATGAAAACAAAAATACTACATATCAAAATTTGTGGGATGCAGTAAAAATCAGTGCTTAGATGGAAATGTATAGCATTGAATGCATATATTAGAAAAGAAAATGCAATAACTGAAATGAAAAATTCACTAGAGAGGCTCAAAAGTAGCTTTAAACTGGGAAAAGAAAGAATTAGTACACTTACAGATAGAACAATGGAGATTATGCAATGTGAAGAACAGAGCAAATAGAATAAAGAAAAATGAATGGAGGTTCAGAAATACGGTCCACCGTCAAGTACAGCAACATCAAAGGAATGGGAATGCCAGGAGGAGAAGAAAGAGCAGAAAAAATATTTTTTTAAAATAATGTCTGAAAAATTCCTAAATTTGATGAAAACCATATGCATTCAGGAGACTCAACAAACTTCATGTAGGGTAAATTCAAAGAGAACCATAAACAGACATAACACAGTAAAAATGTGGAAAGCCAAAGACAAGAAAATCTTGAAAGCAGAAAGAAAAAACACCTAGTCACTTACAAGGGAACCCCAATAAGATTAACAATTGACTTCTCAGCAAAACAATGTAAACCAAAAGGCAGTGGGATAATATATTCAAAGTGCTCAAACCAAAATGTCTACTGAGAATCCTTTATCTCGGAAAGCTATCTTTCAAAAATGAAGATAAAATACATTGCCAGATAAATAATAACGGAGAGAATTTATTGCTAGCACACCCACCTTACAGAAACATAAATAAAGTTCTTCAGGTTGAAAGCAAGTGACCCCAGCCATTTGAATCCACAAGTAAAAACAGTACCAGTAAAAATTGTGTAATTATAGAAGAGAGTATAAATGCACATTTCTTCTCCTTTCTTCTCTTCACTGATTTTAAAAGCAATTATAAAAAACATTATGTATGTAATTGTATTCTTGAGCCTATAACATATAGAAATGTAATATATGTGTCAATAATAACACAAAGGAAATGGGTAGTGACTAAGCTGTACTGGACAGAGGAAATGATACCAGATGGTAACAAAAATCCATAGGAACAAATGAAGAGAATTAGAAATGGTAAATAAGAAGGTTAATATAATCATACATTATGGTTATAATAATATAATGGCATAGTATAATGCCATAAATATATATATATATATACTTGCTCCCCTTTCTTCTCTCTGCTTCTTTAAGACATAAAATTATAGAAAGTAATAATTGCAGCAATGTATTATTGAGCTTGTACAAACATAAGATGTAATATATATAACAATAATAGCACAAAAAGGGGGAAATGGAATAGAGCTATACAGGAGTAACAGTTCTATATCTCACTGAAACTGAATAAGTATAAATCCGAAGTTAATTTTGATAAGCGGAGATGTGTAGGGTAAGCCCTAGAGCAACTACTAAGGAAATAACTCAAAAAATATAGTTAAAAAATCATTAAAGTAATTAAGATTTTACATTAGAAAATACTCACTTAATGCAAAATAAGGAGTAAACAAGAAATAGAGGAACAAAAGAGACATGACACATATAGAAAACAAAAAAACAAAAGGTAAAATGTTAGCCATAATTCTAACCATATCAGTGATAACATTAATGTGAATGGATTAAACAATCCAATCAAAAAGCAGAGATTGCTAGACTGGATTAAAATACAAGATCCAACTATATGCTGTCACAATTTAGATTCAAAGATACAAATAGATTGAAAGTAAAATGATGGGAAAAGATACATGGTGCATTCAGCAACCATAAGAAAGCTGGAGTGGCTATATTATCAAATAAAAGACTTCAAAGCAAAAAATGTTGCTAAAGATTTTTTTAAAGTATATTTTATAATGATAATAGGGTTAATACACCTGGAAGATATTACAATTATAAACATATATGAAAAAAATAAACATATATGCACCTAACAACCCAAAATACATGAAGCAAAAATTGACAAACATAAAAGAAGAAATAAGTCAACAATAATAGCTGGAGACTTCAAAAGTCCCCATTCAATCATGGATAGAACAATTAGGCAGAAGGTCTAACTGGCAGATGATCAACAAGAAAACAGAAGACATGAGCAGCGCTATAAGCCAACTAGACTAAACAAACACCCAAAGAACACATCACTCAACAATAGCAGAATATAAATTCTTAAGTGCACATGAAACACTCTCCAGATTATACCATATGGTAGGCCATAAAACAAACCTCAATCAAGTTAAAAGAATTAAAATAATAAAAAGTATGTTTTCTAATCACAGTAGAAAGATTTTAGAAATCACTAAGTGAAAGGAATTTTAAAAACTCACAAATAAGAGGAAATTAAACAACACACTCCACCGACTTGCTTGAGACCTTTCCTGAGGTGTTTGAGACCCCTCCTTACTATTTGAGAGTCTTTCTGCCAGCCTAAGACAGTGTTTAGCATGTTTGAGAGCCTTCCTTCTTTTTTGTCACAAATAAGACTTTTTATTTGTCACCACCAGAAGTCTGAATTTTAAACGGATTCTTGGACTGGTGGCTCATATCCATCAGCTTGTTCAACTTTAGCACCTGTCTCATCCCCAACAGATCGCCATCTTTTCCAGAACTGCTACCATCACCATGAAGGCCCATGAGTTTTCCCAGTTAAACTTGGGCTTCTTCAGCGTTCTTACTTCTCTAACAAAGACATCATCAAGTGGATAAGTTCATGGGCAAACCTCTTCTATGTCTTTTCCAATGCTACCTAGAATCAGTTTATTGACCACTTCTTTCAAGACACTTGTCTACACCTCTAGGGTCATGATTTCCATCATCTTCTGGATTTGACAGACCTGTTGGTGCTGAGTGTAAGAGCTCTTCCAAATCTAATTGCTGCCTTTTTCAGTAAGATAGATGAAGAAAATAAACTTTAGTAGTCTTGACATTCACATGAACTTCAATCGTGCGCTGCCATTTTTTGATCATGGAGCACATTTTGTCACAGGTAAACTTCATGCCATGGAAGTTAGGCAGTTTTTGCCCTGAATATCCTTCGTAATTAGTTTGAATATTCTAAATGCAAATCCATCATTCTGCAGATCAGCAAGGCTCATTTCGAAAACATGATGCAATTTTGATTCCTTGAGTCCTTGTGACTAGTGTTTTTCCAACATTTCTTATATTGAACATAGCTGGTGCTTTCGCATCATACCAATCTTTCTTAGAAATTGGATCAACCACTTTCTTCTTGGCTCCCTTTTTGCTGCCTTTCATTAGGTGCTTGTTCCTGCCAGCTGTCAAGGTGCTATTCAGAACCCTCCCTTCCTTTTTGAGACTCTTTCTGATTTCTCCATCCTGACATGTTTTTGATCCTTCTCTACCTATTTGAGATTCTCCCTGACTTGTTTGACCCTCTTCCTGACCTATTTGAGTCCTACCCTTATATATATAAGGACACTGAGGCTTTTCCAGACATCTTTGAGACCCTTTTGGTTTTTTTTGCGACTCCATCTGATGATGTTGAGACCCTTCCTCACTTATTTCTGGGTGCTGAATCCATCCCTGGTACAGTCTAAAGAGGAGGCAAAAAGACCATTAGCCTCAGATTTGTAAGAACCTTTCTTCAAGCATCTAGTCAAGAAATGTGTAGGACCATATATCGGGAAAAATCCATCAATGCTTTTTCCAATCCTCAACTGCAAATGGAAAATAGAGACTTTTTATTGGTCATTTTCCTAGTCCTTTAATCAGAATTTTCTACAATTTTGTTTGTGTCGGTGTTTTTCATTTGAATATAGTTTTAGCTATTGTCTTGGAGAGCCAAAATCGTAATGTCTTTACACAATAGAAAGCAGTGCATTTCTCCTTCATGTAAACATCTGGGCATATGTAGTCCAGGGCTGCTCTCTCAATGTCATGGTGGTTCCCAGGCTCCTCTATCTTACAGGAACTACCATCCCTGGGTCCTTCTGTCTAATGGAACTGCCATGCCTGGGTGGAGCTTTTCCACAATGTCCAAAATGCTCATTAGCAGATCCCTCTTCTAGCCAGCAAGAAGGGGGAAAATATGGGGGGGTAGCAAACTCTGCCTTTTTAGGGACATGACCCACAAATTGCACATATCAGTTCTCCTCACATATGGTTGGCCAAAATGTAGTCACATGACTGTACCTAGCTACAAAGGAAGCTGGGTAATGTAGTCTCTATTCTGGGAAGCCATTTTACTTTATTAAATTCCCATTTCTATCACTACCAAAAAAATAGACAAAAAGGATACTGAGGAACAATTAGCAGTCTATTTACAGCCTCCCATTTTGAAACTTAGAAATTTTTAATTTGGCTAAAAAAACTATTCCCCTCTCTGACCAGAGAACAGAGTGGAATTTTCCACCCTTTTCTCTTCTTTAACTTGGTAGCCTCCATGGAATAGTTTTAAAGTCTAAGCAATGAAAACCAAGGGGGAAAAAGTTGCTTAAAATTGGAGTGTTTATTTGTAATCAAAAATGACTTGGACTACCACACTGGTACCTGGAGACCAACCTGAATTTTGTAATTGAATGCCTGCGCACGTAGCAAGAGCACAGAACATTTTGAGATGCAGGGTAGTATCAGATCACCATCTGGACCATAAATAATTTATACATTTTAAATACCCGGGAATCACATGGGTCAGGAATAAATAACATACAAAATCTCAGTGAGAAAGACATTCTCCAAATATTGTATCTTGAATCCAATTTAAAGCCTAATGACAGTTCCGAGAATTGGATTAAAATGCAGGAAAGGCTCCCAGTGCTTATGTAAAACTAAATGAACATTATTCTTGATTTTCAAAAATATACAAAAGAACAGCTGATCAAGTTAAGCTGGGATCTCCAGAATCCAGTCATCAAGAAGCCAGCTAGAACTGAACTCCATATTTAATGCCCTGTCTTTACGTAAGACTTTGAGGTAAGACTCTCTTATCAGATCCTGACCAAATAGTGACTTTACATGCTGGACCCTGAGTTTGCGAACTATGGTCAATGCTTTAGCTGTTTTTGCGAGAGCTTGCTGAGGTATCTGATTCCAGTACACTTGAAGAAAGACAGAAGATGGCAGAAAGAGAGTCAGGGGGCTGGTGTTAGCTGGTGGTGAGACGGTGAGGCAGAGCACTGGGCTGCCCCAGATCCTGTGGGCGGGGCACAGGCAGAGGGTAAGGTCGAGCTGGGCATTAACATGAAGCCATACAGAAGCTCTTCCAGGGTAGAGTCAACTTGCTAAGAGACCAGATCTTAATTGTTCCCAACACTAGAAGAAATGATAATTATCTGACACATGATAGAGGTATTAGCTAATGGCACAATGGCAATCGTACTGCAATATAAATGTATCAATCTATATGGTGTACACTTTGAACTGACACAATGTGATATGTCAAATATATCTCAATAAATAAATTATATATATATATATATATATATATATAAAATATATATATAGTTGGTGGGAATATAAACTGATACAACCACTTTGGAAAATAGTTTTACATTATCTACTAAAGTTAAACATATGCCTACCTTATGACCCAGCAATCCCACTCCTGAGTATATACCCAAAAGAAATGAGTGCATATGTCCACCAAAATACATGTACAAGAATATTCATAGCAGCACTATTCATACTAGTCAACATTGGCAACAACCAAAATATCCATCAATAGGAGAATGGATAAATACTTTGGTGGAATAATACACAGCCACAAAAAAGAATGACTAAGACACAATAATACAGATGAATATCAAAGATATTATGATGAATGAAAGAAGCCAGACACAAAAGAGTACATACTGTGTGATTCCATTTATATCAGCTTCAAGAACAAGCAAAACTAATAGCTCCTGATAGAAGTCAAAATAATGATTTCCTCTGGGGGCGGGGGGTGTTATTAACAAACGCAATAAGTGCTCATTGTAAAACACAAACAACACTGCCTGGACCTCTCTTCCTCTGCGTATCTCCAAAGCTAACTCTCTCACCTTGAAGTCTTCGTTCAAATGTCACTGAGTCAGCCTGACCACCTTGTGAGAACTTGCAATCTATACCCCTCAACTCCTGATCCTTTTTATCCTCCTTTTTCACTTTGTCTATTATACCTCTTACGTTCTGAAATACTCAAGTATTTACTGATTATACTTTGTGCTTGCTACCTTGGCCCCTTGCTAGAATGTAAGCTCCACATCCAATGACTGGTTTTTGTGGGGAAAATAAAGACCCAGCCCACTCGCCCCAATTCAGGGCATGACGATAGGCTTATCCCTGCTCCAGAGCTCCGTGGGGGATCCACTGGGGTCTTTGTTACAATCACATCCAAACCCAGCTTTCCCCTCTGCCCAATCAGACCTCTCTCCCACACCAAAAGTACTGATTTCTAGAGAACTTCCCCGTAAGTTGCCTGCATGTGCATCACAGTCTCAAAAGTCTGTTTCTTGGAGGACCTGAACTGGGACACTGCCGTTCACTGAAACAAAAAACAAAGTAGGGACCAGATACCAGGGAAGAGTCATGAGTTCAGATTTCAACATGTTCCCTTTGAAGCAACTTTGCCATATCTAAGAAATGTCAAGCAGGCAGCGGCATATGTAAGAAAAAGGAGATTTTTCCCTCAAGCTGCTCATGATATAATCAAGAAGATAAGATACAGGTTCCCAAAAAATCCATAACATGAGGTTTTATATTACATGAAATTAGAGATAAAGTGCTAGAGGGGTCCAGAGATATCAGGAAAGATCTCCTGGCAATACTGACTTTTTTTAACGTGATCAGTGTTCTTTTTTTTTTCCCCCACTATTCTTTTTTTGGGGGGGGGGGAGTATAATTTGATTTATGTATTTATTTATTTATTTATGTAATGGAGGTACTGGGGGTTGAACCCAGGACCTCATGCACGCTAAGCACGTGCTCTAACACTGAGCTCTACCCTCCCCTCGTAACGTGATCAGTGAAGATGGGGGCAGACACAGAACAACAGGAGATAGGCCTGAAGATAAAACACTCAGAGTAAACACAGGGAGCAGTGGGCAGTTCGGTTGGAACGTAGGGTCAAGTACACAAAGGGGCTTAGCGGGACACAAGGTTAGGAAGTATATTAGCCAGGGTTCTCCAGAGAAACAGAACCGATGTGTGTGTATGTATTGAAAGAGATTCATTACAAGGAACTGGCTCACATGATTAAGGAGGCTGGCAAGTCGAAAATTTGCAGGGTGGGCTGGCAGGCTTGGAGACCCAGTAGTGCAGGTCTAGCCTGAAGACCATCTACTGTACAGCCAGGAAGACCCATGTTGCAGGTGGAGTCTGAAGGCAGACTACTAGAGAATTCTTTCCTGCTTGAGGGTGGCTGGTCTTTTCGCTCTATTCAGGCCTTAGAGTGATTGGATGAGGCCCACCCACATTAGCGGGGGCAATCTGCTTTCCTCAAAGTCCACCAGTTTAAATATTAACCTCATCTACCAACACTCTCACAGAAACACTCAGAATAGTGTTTGACCAAGTTTCTTGGCAACCCATGGACCAGCCAAGTTGACATGTACAATTAACCATCGCAGGAAGATATGGGCAAGGAAAGACTTTGAATGCTTGTGTTTAGGCTGTGAGAACCTCCAGAGGTTTAAAGACCAGCGGATTGGAATGAGAAAGCCTAGAGGCAGAGAGAGAATTTAGAAGACCACTGTGATCATCCCGGCAAGAGGGAAAACAGGATAATGACAGTGAGCCTGGAGGGAGGAAACAGAAGCAAACAACATGGAACTGACAAGATTTGGCAAGTGACCAGTCCTGGGGGATGAGGGAAAGTATGCAGAGAATGACTCTGTAGTTTCAAACCGAGGCACCTAGGAGGATGATGACGCCACTGGGAGAAATGAAAGGATTGGGAGAGAGAAGATACCTGTCTCCCTGAGGGCTTCTCCACTTGAGGTTTGGGACATGTTCAGGTTATCAACTGATGTGTAACAAACCACCCCAAAATGGTGACCTAAAACCAGTACAACATTTTGCTCACAGGTCTGAGGGTAGCTGGACTCACATAAACAGTTCTCACTCCACATAATGATGCATCGTATTAATTTTGTGTTGGTAACAGGAAATTAATTATTCACATCAGAGTTATTAAATGGATGAGGAAAGCAAACATTTCTGCACATTATTTACTGAAATTTTTTAACTGAGTACCATTTTTATCTACTGACACTGATTAATTCTAGATCCTACTTCATTGCCCTAAAGAAAATAATCTACTGTGTGCACCTCTCCTGTGTTCTGAGTTAGAAAGTGTTCTGAGTTAGAAAATGGAATGTCTAACATGCTTGAAAAGTTACAGCTTGGTTGAATTAACAATCTTTTAAATTAATTTTAGATTTCCCTTTGATTATAGGCTTGCTGGATTTTATTAAATATTCTAGATCCAGTTGAAAGTTTTAGAACTTTATAGAGGCATAACTTACTACCATATAATTCACCCTATTTTGAAATCTGCAATTCACTGATTTGTAGTAAATGTATTGAGTTGTGTACCGATCACCACAACACAATTTTAGAACATCCCAGTCATCCTAGTCCCAGGCAACCACTGTCCCTACAGATTTTCCTTTTCTGGGCTTTTCATATAAACAGAATTATACAGTATGTGTCCTTATGAGTCTGGCTTCTTTCACTGAGCATGATGTTTCCAGGCACATGCATGCGGTGGCATGCATCAATACTTCAATTTTTTAATAATAAAATAATATTCCACTGTATTTTATTTATCTATTCATCAGTGGGTGGATATTTGGGTTGTTTCCATCTTTTGGCTATTTATGAATAATGCTGCTGTAAATATCTACATGCAAGTCTTTGTGTGGACACAAACTTTCACCTTTCTTGTGTGAAGAGAGTGGAGTGGCTGGGTCACGTGGTAAATTTACATTTAATTTTTTAAGAGACTCCCAAACTATTTTCCAAAGTTACTGTAACATTTTTTTCTTATCTACTAGCAGTAGGGTTCCCATTTCTCCACATTCTTGCCAGCATTTGTTCCTGTCTGTCATTTTGATTCTCGCCAGCCTAGTGGGCATGAAATGGTATCTCATTGTGGTTTTGACTCGCATTCCCTCCTAACAAGGATGTTAAGCATCCTTTCCTGTGCCTATTAGCCATTTGTACATTGTCTTTGATGAAGTGTCTTCTCGAATTCTTTGCTCATTTTTAATTGGGTCGTTTGTTTAAAATTGAGTTGTAGGGGAAGGGGATAGCTCAGTTGTAGCGTGCACGTTTAGCATGCATGAGGTCATGGGTTTGATCCCCAGTTAAATAAAAATAATAATAATGATGATAATAAAATAAATATTACCTCCCCTCCCCCCCCAAAAAAACAAAAAAATTAAATTGATTGGAAGAAAATAAAAATAAAACATTTTTATGTTGTTTTTTGTTTTGGTGGGGAGGAGGTAATTAGGTATTTATTTATTTTTAATGGAGGTACTGGGGCTTGAACCTAGGACCTCATGCATGCTAAGCATGCACGCTACCACTGAGCTATACCCTCCCCACCCTAAAACATTTTTAAAAATTGAGTTGTAAGAGTTTTTTATTCCAGGTTGAAATTTAATGTAATCAATATAACCCTTCTGGAATACAATATGGTATTATGTTTCAAATGCCCTAGAATTTTATTTATTTGTTTGTTTTTGCTTCTCTCTCCAAGCGGCCATCATGGCAGATACTGTGATTCACTACCCAGATCTTCCTTCTTGCTGTCCAACTCCAAGAGTATGGTTAGCAGACAGCCTTTATATGTCAGTGCTCTAGGGTCTGCTTCAGCTACAGATAATGATGATATCCAGGTGCATCCATGTTGCTGCAAATTGCATTATTTTATTCTTTTTATGGCTGAGTAGTATTCCATTGTGTATGTATGTGTGTGTATATACACACACACACACACACATACACCACACTTTCTTTATCCAGTCATCTATCGATGGACATTTAGGTTGTTCCCATGTCTTGGCTATCATAAATAGTGCTACTATGAACATTGAGGTGCAGGTGTCTTTTTGAATTATAGTTTTTTCCGGGTATATGCCCAGGAGTGGGAGTGCTGGATCATATGGTAAGTCTATTTTCAGTTTTTCAAGGAACCTCCATACTGTCCTCCATAGTGGCTGCAACAATTTACATCCCCAACAGTGTACAAGGGTTCCTTTTTCTCCACACCCTCTCCAGCATTTATTATTTGTAGACTTTTAAACAATGGCCATCCTGCCTGGTGTGAGGCGATACCTCATTGTAGTTTTGATTTACATTGTTCTAATACTTAGCAGTATTGAGCATCTTTTCATGTGCCTGTTGGATGTCTTCTTTGGAGAGAGATCTATTTAGGTCTTCTGCCATTGTGATTTTGATAGGGATTGCACTGAAGCTACAGACTGCTTTGGGTAGCATGGACATTTTAACAATATTAATTCTGCCAATCCATGAGCACAGAATATCTTTCCATTTATTTGTGTCTTATTCTATTTCTTTCAACAAAATCTTACAGATTTCAGTGTACAGATCTTTCAGCTCCTTGGTTAAATTTATTCCTAAGTATTTTATTGTTTTTGATGCTATTGTGAATGGGATTGTCTCATTTCTTTTTCAGATGTTTTGTAGTTAGTATATAAAAACGCAACTGTTTTCTGTGTGTTGATTTTGTATCCTGCAACTTTTCTGAATGTGTTGATTAGTTCCAGCAGCTTTTATGTGGAGTCTTTTGGATTTTCTATATATAAGATTATATCATCTGAACACAAAGACAATTTTACTTCTTTTCGGTTTTGGATGCCTTTATCTCTTCTGCTTGCCTAATTGCCAAGAGTACTTATTAATAAACATCCAACACACTAAACTACATCTCAGAATCAGCTTCCTGGAGAGCCCAACCTCCAACAGGCAGCTTTCATTTTAACTCCTCAGAGACTGGTGTACAGGCACACTCATGCACACATCCTATCACTCGATTGGCCCAGAGATGAGCACCTGACCCAAGGTGGATAGATCAGAGCCTTTCTCTTGGGGGTAGTGAACTTGGGACTCTGAGAAACTAAATTGCTGCCCCTCTCTGGTATAAACCTGGAAAATAGGAGGGTAGGAAAGAGTAACACAGTGTGTCCGGTTGCTCGCTCCTTGCATGTCTCCAAGGGAACCTAGAACCACGATCAAGCGTTGCCTAGCACCTGGGAACGTAGCCCTGGGAAGGTTTTCTTTCATGTTCATGATTGATGATTTTGTTGTGTATACCTGGAGCAATGGACCGTGTTGTACCAGCTTGTCAGGACTGCCTCGCACAAACATCAAGATTGATGATGTGCACCTAAAGCGAACCAGCTGTCCAGCTGGGCGCTGAGAGGGATGGACGGAATGGGAATGCCCCTCTCTGAGCCATGCCGTCTACCAGCAGGATGACCGTGCCTCTGTCTTCTCCACAGTCCACAGTGGAGCCAGCAAGTCTCCCGCAGCCTTTTGACCTTAGATCCAGAGCAGAGAATAATAAGGGGCAACCTGGAAATTAATATCTCTGTCTTGGTAATCATTTTGTCTCCTAGAACAGATCTACCGCAAGAGCTCAGAACACATCCAACTGTCCCAGAAACATCTCGGTTACACGTGTCTGTAGTATCCACAGATGAATTCTGAACCTAGAAACTCTTTGACTCTCTTTGCAGATAACTAATGTATATTCAAGAACGACAGAAACGGAACTCACGAATAGCCAAGTCATAGATTGGTGAATTCTTTAAATAGTTATTGCTTTCTCTAATCATTAAATTAATATTCACTGTAAAAAAAATTTAGGAAATACAGAAAAGTACAAAGGTGGGGAAAAAAGTCACCCATAATTCCACCACTCAGGGACCACCATTCCAGATATATTGGTTAATATGGTTCTGACGTTTCTCCTTGTGCACATACTACCTCTACAAACTGGAATCCCACTAAGCATCCTGTTTTGAAACCTGCTTCTCTCATTCAACAAATATGTGCCCTTGTCGTCATTTCTAATGGCTGCATTAAAAAGCAGCATTATTAACCTACTTAATCACTCCCTCACTGTCAGACATCCAAGCTGCCTCCCGATAGTCTAAAATATGCTGCTAAGGACATGCCCGTGCATATATCTTTACACGCTTTTCAGTTAGTTTTTGTTACCCAGGGGACCCCAGGTCCTCCAGCTGGCACAGTTCATCTTTTCCTTTAATTACCTAAATACAATGCTAATGATCCCAATCCACAAAGGACCAAGGGAAGTCCAGCACCTTCCCCAAGGTCCCCAAGGGGCCTCAGCACGGTCCTGTTTCTCCTGATCACCTCTCACTCTGCTTTCCTGTTTATCCCTTCAAGCATTTTACCTTCTTGGGCAGCTGTCCCCTTTCAACAGGACTGTCCCTCTTCCTTCATCTGCCCAAAGTGTCACTAATGCATGGCAGCCACATGTGGTTGACTTTTACTGAGGGTTTGGAGAAAATGAATACCAATCACAACACAGAAGGAAATAACATCACATTTACACCAGATAGTACTGTCCCTAGAAAGTTTCTGGCTATTCCCCACCACGTGGGGACTTCTCCGTGCTGATGTTCCTTCATGGACCCTGAGGTCCTGCCGTGTTCCTGGGACCTTCAGCTGTCTCCACTGACTTAACGTCCTCTCACTTTTTCTCTGTACTTAAACTCCTCACCTCCTCACTCCAGTGGCCCTGAAAATCCCAGATGCTTCTGACTTTATCATTTAATTCATCCCACACCCCAAGCCACCACTTCCTCAAGACATTTCTTTCATATGGCTTCCAGGACACTACATTCTCCTAGTCTTCTTTCTTCCTCACTGGCCACTCCCTCAGTCTTTTAACTGGTTCATTTGCCTTTTCCTGACTTCTAAACCTTGAGGTACCCCAGGACCAGACTTTAGACCTCTTTTCTGTCTTCATTCACTCCTGGGTGATTTCATCCAGTCTAATGGCTTTAGGGACCCCTATACACTAATGACTCTCAGATTTACATCTTCTTATTTTATTTTATTATTTTTTTAATGGAAGTACCATCAGTTACAATGTGTCAATTTCCAGTGTACAGCACAACGTCCCAGTCATGTGTATACATACATATATTTGTTTTCATTTTTTTTTTCACTAAAGGTTAGAGTTATGTCTTCTGCCCTGACCTCCAGACTCACGTGCCCAATTGCCTACCCTGCGTCCTCACTTGGATGCTTAATATGCATCTCAAGCTTAATGTTTCCAAAACTAAATTTTGCATTACTCCCAAACTCGTTCCTTACCTAGTAGTCCCCATCTCAGGAAATGGCAGCTCCATTTATCCACTTGCTTGGACCAAAACTTTGGAGTCGTCCTTGACCCTTGTCTTTCTATCCACACCTCACATTTGACCTGGTAGCAAATCCTGTCCTCTCCAACTTCACCTACTGCTCACTGCAGTACAACTACACTGGTCCACCTGTTGTCCCTTGACCACAGAAACTCTTTCTCATCTTGGGAACTGTACACTCACTTTTCCCCCTCCTGAAATGTTCTTCCCCAGGTATCAGCATGGTTTCCTCCATTCATTCATGTTGCTGAGCAATGAGCATGTCATGAGCAAATGGCACCACCTCAAAGATACCTTCCTTGACCACCCTATCTCAAAATTGCACCCACCTCATTCTCTAGTCCTTGACACTGCTTTATTTTCCCTCATGGTACTTAACCTGACATTCTATTACATTGTTCATTTTTGAATTGCCTCTATACTCCAGGAGGGCAGGAATGTGGTCTGTTTTGTTTATTGCTGTCTTCCCATCACCTGGATGAGGAATTGACACAGAGGAGGAACTCCATCTTGGTTTACCTTATGCCCGTCCAAGTTCTCCCCCATTAGAAAGTACTGTCTAGGTTCCTACAGGTGCTTTCCTGTAGGAAACCCAAGACACAGCCACCTCTGTGATGAAGTTTGCTCACCTCTAGAATGTCAAGAGCCCAGTGGTTACACATGTATCCACCTTAGGGTACTTCCTTCAAATAAACTCATAGAAGTGGAATTACTAGGTCATGAGCCAAACTTCCAAATTACCATCCGAGAAGTCAACACTAATCCCTCTCCCATCAGCAGGGTTGTGTTCCAGTATATTCTGGGCCTTTAGGAACAGACAGACAATGAGCCAACCGTGGTGATGATGATGGCAACAATGACAACAATGTCCCCATTACTCTTTGTTAACTAGAAAATAAACAAATATCTGTAGGGGCAGGGAAACTTCTGGGTTATTATGTCACTGATCACGATCCATGGGGTATGCTGACTTTAAGAAGTAAAGATATTCCCTGGCAGCTTTCATATCTGAAATGATGTCTTTACCAACATCTTACATTTTTTCTCCACGGTGCCACATCATGTTCATTCATTACTTCATTCACTTCAAAATTACTTTTGCACATCTATTTTGTACATAAGCTTTAAACATCTACCAAGCTGAAGAATATTCCTTGAAATAATGGGACTTACAACCAGCGTGGTATTTAGCAATTTACAAGGTGCTTTCACTTCCATCATCTCATTTGGATACTGGTACAAAGCCAACTGGGTACAATTCTGCCCATTTTACAGGTGAGGAAACAAGAGGTGCCGAGGGGCGGGATTTACCCAGGGTTACACATTATGTATTAGTCAGAGCCAGAAGTAGGCATCCTATGAGCTCCTCAGCACATACTGCCACCCCCTCCATACTACAATATCTAGTGCCAGGTCCAACACCACCAAAAGCAGATTTACTGGGTCATCATAAAAAGGATGACATACTTAGGCATTCTGAATTCTGAGCTGAGGGACAGTGGAATAGAAGAGTCATTTAAAAATGGCTTTGGTTGGGGGGTAATTAGGTGTATGTATGGATGGATGGATTTTTAACGGCAGTACTGGGGACTGAACCCAGGACCTCCTGCATGCTAAGCACACACTCTATCACTGGGCTATAGCCTCCCACCTAAAAACAGCTTTTGTTTTGATGTCATTTCAGTTATTATAGTCGCAGGTCCTGTGCTGAATTGTGCGATAGCAACTTGATTAAGGCAAAGAACTAGGTACGTTTCCTAGAAGCCCCTCACTCGTACGATTCCGGGTTAGAGTTGGCCCAAAGCAGAACTCGTGCGAGAATTGTACAGTAGAAGGCGAGCAGAAGTCCCCACCCCATCAGATGCAGTGATGGACAGAAACAGCGGTGCCCTGCAGATCCTAGCTTATGCGGCTCTTCCCGTCTCTACCTCCAGCTCGCATTTCCTGCCATTGGTTTTGCTAGCCAACAGCTGCCCCGGGCCCACCACCAGGGGCTTGGCCATGGCCCCACACAGGCGAGAGTTCCGCAGAGGCCACAGCATCCCATAAACCTCTCCATGAACTCCCCCTTTACTGCCCCACTTGGACAGCTGGATGCGCTCGGTTTCTTTAACTTTCCCAAATGCCCTGATTTGTCCAACTGCACCAGTACTTCCGGTAGTGGCTAGTGACTCTCTGATCCTGACTCTCCCTTCCAGACAGTCACGTCCCCAGTGCTTCCCACATCAGCGAAAGGTTTCATTCCTGGAATACCCATGGTGGCCCCGCTTCCCTGTCTAAATCCTGACTGATACAAAACTTACGGATTTTGCTTTAAATGAAAAATAACATAAGAAAAGAAATCGTCCAGATTGTCAGGCAGAATTCCAGCATCTATTTAGAATCTTTATATCCCAGATGCTTGATTTATAGGCCGTGGGTGTGGGGGGCTGGGGGAAAGGGAGATTATTAAATGACTAGTAGAAATTGAATAATATGTGCCTCACCTATAGACTCAAATGAGAAAGGAGATAAGGAAAAGCTGAGAAGATATAACTTTCTCTATCTTGTTTTTATGAGATAAGTAGATCGAAGAGCAGAAGGAATTGGCAGTGAAGTTGGTTTTCTAGTCCAGAAATTTTCAATCAAGTATTACCATAATTCCTTAGGACATAGTCAAAGAAAATCATCAGTCCAGTCTCTATCTTCTAAGTAACTCTTCTCTATGAATTGAAAGAGAAGGGAGTGACTTTTAGCTAGGAAATCCAGTTCTTTAAACATAAAGTATGAAATTACACGTGAAAAGGAGCAAAGACAATGTCCAAGGATTCTAAACATTATAAAACCCAGCAGGAGAATAGCTACCTGGTATTTCTAAGGCATAGAGTCAAGGCTTTAATGTTAAATAAATATGTCAAAGATCCTCTCCTTTTTCCTCCCAATCCTAGCTCCCTGTCTTTGCAACAATCAGAGAAAGAAAGTTTTAGAACGGTTTCCAATAAGAATTTTGAAATTCAACGTCCTTTTCCAAGGAGGCTGCATGCGTGTAGAATAAATGTTCCATAGCGCTGTTCTTTCAAATCAAACTTTCTCCTCCCCTCCTCCCATCCTCACACAGTGAACATTCTCATCCAGTACCTTCAAAACATGCCCGCCTCAGGCAGTTGGTCATTTTATCAAATAAAAGGTGGCAAACGTTGCCAATTTCCTTTCCCTACTCTGAATTAATAAACCCAGCCCACAGAGCAGTAAAATTTTATTTCCACCAAGCAAATATAGATTGCTTTTTTCTCCTTGGCTGCAGTTTCAAAGTCTTTGCAGTCTTAACTTGTGTCCAGAGCATCCACCAGTTCCTGCAGCGCTAATGCCGATGGTGGCCAAAAAGATACAAACTGCTGCAAACCGGACATTCCATGGCTTCCTCCTTTACCATTGACCACATAAGTGCACAAGGGGCCACTGTGCAAGCCAGACAACCATCAGCTCATCCTCACAGACACAAAGGGATCTTCTCTACTTCTTGGATCCTGGGAACCCAAACTCTTGGTTTTGCATGTGGTTTCACCTCCAACTTGCTGGGTTTACGGCTGGAGGCCTGTATTAGTTTCCTGGGGCTGCTGTAACAAATTACTCCAGACTTGGTGGCTTCAAACAACAGAAATTTATGCTCTCACAGTCTGGAGGCCAGAAGACCAAAATCAAGGTGTCTGCAAGGCCATGCTCCTAGCTTCTGCTGGCTGCCAGCATTCCTTGGCTTGCAGCCACATCACTCCAATCTCTCCCTCCATCTTTCCACCTTAAACTCTGTGTCTCTCTTCCCTTGTCTGTCTGGCTCAACTCACTCTCTGCCTTTCTTTTCCAAGGACACACGTTATTAGAATTTAGGATCCCCACCACCACAAGATAATCCAGGGAGGTCTCCACATCTTGAGATCCTTAATTACATCTGCAAAGACCTTTTGCCAAATAAGGTCACATTCACAGGTTCCAGGGGTTAGTATATGAACACATCTTTTGGGGGCCACCATTCAAACCACTCTAAGGTCTTATCTCCCTGGACTCAGAAGTCTTTCTTTTTAAGAGTTTCAAAGAACCTGTCTCCATAGTGCTGGGCTCGCTACATTGCCTATTGAACTCAAAAAGGGCTGCATTTCTCTCAAGAAACCCATTAAAATGATTCATCCCAAGTCTCTTTTCTCAGTCTTGCAGTCTCCATATCTTCTTTTTCCACCCTCATCATCCTTCACTCAATTTTGCTGGCCCCAGTCTTCCAGCTCCTACAACAAGGAATCCTCTCTCTCCCTACACGTTACTCCCTAGCCCACTTACTCCAAGTTTATGCCTACATATCCATCACTCTTCTCAAAGGATCCTCCAGTCACCAGAATCCACTCTTTCTGGAGGTGAAGGAAAAAGGTGTTCCACAAATTTTGTCCCTTTTCGGATTTTTAGAAATTTAGTTAATTGAGGTGAAATTCACATAGCATAAAATGAACCACCTTGAAGTGTACATTCGGTGGCATTTATTACATTCACAATGTTGTGCAGCCATCACCTCTGTCCAGTTCCAACACCTTTTCATTACCCCAGAAGAAAGTCCTTACCCATTAAGCAGTTATTCCCACTTCCCTGTCCTCCAGCCCTCTGCAACAACTAATCTACTTTCTGTCTCTATAGATTTGTCTGTTCTGAACATTTCATATCAATGGAATCATACACATGTGGTCCTTTGTGTTTGGCTTCTTTAACTCAGCGTAATGTTTCCAAGGTTCATCCATGTTGTAGCCTGTATCAGTATTTCTTTTTATGGCTGAAAATGTTTCATTGTATGGATAGACCACATTTGCTTTATCCATTCATCTGTTGAAGGTTAGGAGTATTTCTTTAGCATTTCTTATTGCAGAGTGTCATCCATTCGTTTCACAAATAGTTACTGAGTGATCACAATGTGCTAGGCACAGGGCAAGGAGCTAGGGATAGAGCACTGGACCAAACACAACAAAAATCTCTGCCCTCACGAAGCTTACATTCCAGTGGGGGAAACAGATTATAAATAAGATAAACAACTAAAACATGTAGTACGCTAGAGAGAAGTGCTAAGTAGGAGAAAGTGCTAACTGACTGGATGGGGGTCACAAGAGGAACTTTTGGGGGGTCACTGGTCATTTTCTGGTTCTTGATCTAGATGCTGGCTACATGGGCATGCTCAGTTTGTGAAAATTCAGTGATCTTGTACAAAAGATGTGTGCACTTTTCTGTACATATGTGACACTTCAATAACAAGTTTTTTTAAGCCAATGTGCTTCCATTTCCTTTAAAAGGGAGCAATTGCACCTGTCTCTGGTGCTGACGCTAAACATAACGAATGTGTCAAACGAGAGGGTTTTGCTACCTTGAGGGCCCAGCTGAATCCCTGACCCTGTTTTTGAGTGGGTTTAGGATGCAAGGTGCTGGTTTCAGCCCTCTGCCATTCACATATGCCCTTCAGGTTTCTGGATCATTCTAGCTCTCTCTGTCTAACCGTAACTGTCAGTGGACAGCAAGGGTTTACCATGACCATGTCAGCAATTTCAGTTTATCCCCTTATTTTTTTTTTAAGCACCGTTCTGCTGTTATCTTGAGCCCAATTTGGCTGTTTTGTTTTTTTTTTTTTAAATACTGACCTTAACAAGAACAAAAATGGTACGTTTAGGGAAAGGATGGCTATGGAAACACAGGCGTGGAAGAGAACAGCGACAGGCTATAATGAGAGGCAATTCTGTTCAGAGAGGAAAGGGCCACCCACGGATATCAATTAAGGAAAATGGTTGAGAGTTTCTCCTGATGTTCTGTCCATTACAACGCAACCTAAATCAAGAAGCCATCCCTCGCAGGCAGTTAAATTGAACTGAAGTGGGGGAATGATGGGTAAATAATAAAAATTGTCTCTAACTACCGTTCATACCTCCCACACATGTGTAACACTTCAGAGTGTATTCAGCCAAAACTCAGTGGCCACCGACAAAAAGTAACTTAATTTGCCCACAGGGTGATGAAGGACTCTGCCTTCATGGTGTGAGTTGTTACTATGCCTGTATCTCCATCATAACTAAGATGAGCTTGGGATGTACAGGTAACTGACATATACCGAGTGAGAGGCTGCTGGAGGCTGACATTTGAGTGAAGAGAAGGGGACAACATGGAGTCACAGAAAAGTCACAACCAGAGGGGATGCTGATGAATACAAATAGGAAGGAAGTGGGCCAAGTCGGGCAAGAAGAGGTGGGTGGGATTCAGGTAAGAGAGCAGACTACAGAAACCCCAAAACCCTGATTGCCCTTGAAAGGTGGAGAGAAACATTTGTTGAGAGATATCTGGGTGTGCAATTCAGAGAAGCTGCTAACTCCAGAGACAAGGTTGCCAGAAAGTTGACTTCTGGCCTGGAGCCAGGGCCAAAAGGGCTGAGACGTCTAAGATGTCTCTCAGAACTAGTCCGACAGCCTGAGGGGAAAAGAAGTCAGAAATGAAAATGTCTGATGTGCGTGTTATGTCAAGTCAAACTGTTTTCAGGGACTAGACGAAGCCCCTATAACTCACAGACCAAAAAGAGCTCACAGATCGCATTTCCTTGCCTTTTGTTAAGACAGATGTGTTGGTGACCAAAACAGAGCAGGTAGAGCCCTGAATGAGATGGTGTGACTACAGCTTAAAAAAAAGATAAGCCTTTAATTCCTTAGGTCATGTGGTAGGAAAGATAAGAGGCCTTCATAGGGGCTATTGCCTAGAACACAGATGCCTCAAAACATTCCTGGCTCCAGTTCTCAATGGGGTCAGGGGGTGCGGCGCCATCTTGATACGTTGTGTTTTGAAATTATAATCCCAAGACCTAAATAGGAGTAGAGGCCTAAGGCACACATCACAGGTTCCCAGATGATTTTCCTACCTGACTCTTGTAGTCGTTTTTTCACATACGACGGTTCAGTCAACTCTTAGTGTTGCGGGAAAATGTTACAGCTCGATGTTACAGCTCAGTTGTGACAGCAACCTGGATGCAGGCGAGAGACCAAGCAGCACTCGGAGACTTGGAGGAGAACTCAGGTTTATTTCGCCACCACGCCCAGAGGAGTTAACATTTCAAGCTCTGGACCGCCGTCTGTAGGTTTACACAGGCCTTTTATAGGCTGCCAGTTTTACACTTTGCAACATCGTATGCAAATAAAGTACAACAGAAGTTGACCAACCAGAAACAAGCTTTGCAGAAATAGACCAATCGGAAGTGAGCTCCATGCAAATGAAGTACTACAAATGGACCAATCAGAAGTTAGGGAAGTGGACCAATCAGAAGTGAGAGTAATAACCAATCAGAAGTGAGAGTAAAAACCAATCAGGAGTGAGAGTAATGACCAATCAGGAGTGAAGGAAATAACCAATCAGAGGTGAGCTCAGGGAACCAATAGAATTCTAGGTGTAAGTTAGCTGCTTTAGAGGCAAAAAGTGAGATAGAGCCTCTGGGCCAGGGAACTGGACGGTGCTAAGAGGAGAGCAGTGACCCTGCCTAGGGGGTCCTGCCGGTCTTTTTATGGGGCTTCCCGCCTCACTAGGAATAATAAAACCCTGTAGTCATCACAGGGCTTTATTGGGAGCTAAGTACTCTAGACAGTATTTCACTGGATTCTTTCCTCAAGTCCTTGTGAGGAGAGATGTCCTAAAGGTCCAAGACTATGAGAAGTAAGGAGCCCACCAAAGAGGTCACTCTGGAAGCTCCCAGCTACACCAGTTAGGGTCAGTGCAGTACCCTGAGGCTGCGATCACTCCTAGGACGAAAGATAGAGGAGACAGACTGGCCATTGGAACCCAGAAAGGAGAAGTCCCATAGACAGAGTTGCCTTGAGAAGAGCTGTGACCTTTTGATAAGGGACACAGGCAGACTGAGGTGACCCTGCAGGGAAAAAGCCAGGAAAATCAAGCCCTGACTTCACTTGACCTCCTTCCTTTGATCTCTTGCTGGAGCTCCTTATTGGCCAAACCCAAGCAGAAGTCAGAGGGACTGAGTAGAGGGTGGAAAGCGTGGGTGTGAAGGGGTGACAAAAGCTACCTGGCACTACTAAAGTGACCAGGATGTTCTTCCTTAATTGAACCCTTCGTTTATGCCACCTCATCTTAGTACTTTATCCTCACAAACCTTGGAGGGAAGTGGTATTCTCCCCATTTCAGAGGTGAGAAATGTTGACAAAGAGAGGTTAAGTGACTTGGCCAAGGTCACTTAGTTAATAGGTAGGAGGGCCATGATGAGACCCACCTTCGCTGACACCAGAGCTTGCCCTCTCAGCCGCCACCACCGCCAAGCCTTCATGTGATTAAGGCAGTTGCAAGAGTGAAATAAGATGGAACAGGGGATGCTCTAGCATTGTGGAAGGTGTTGGTGTTGTCATCCTTTGAAACCCTTGAAATCAAAACAGATAGATTGTTTTTGGCACCCTACAGAAAGGGGGCAGTGAGGAAAGTGGCCAGCTGCTTTTGTGGGGAGCAGCTGATGGATAGGAAAGGGAAGCTGAGCTGAGGACACAGGCAGAACCAGGTACCAGAGGCTGACCTGCCTGGAGAAGCAGAGGAGAGCCCATGATGTCACCAGAGGGAAGATGACTGAAGTGGGGAGGCCAGCCGGGCTGTGGACTCTGATAGCTGCCCACAGACCACCAGGCAAACACCTCTGATATCGTCAAAATTGGAACTGAACAAATAAGAGATAATAACTATACCTCAAAGACACACTGCAGGTATTTCCGTAGATTCAGTGGGAATCGGGACTCGAAAAAGCTGCTCAGCCTTGGGGGTGCTTATAGCCAGTTGCAGGTGAGAGAGACATTCAGCAGAACAGATGGCCCTCGGCGGGGCTCAGCCCTCTCCTTATCCTCACGTTAAAATCAACCAATTGAATGATGGGCGAGAAAACCGTGCTCGCCAATTTTGCATGATTTTCTCACAGCTGGAAAAGGGGAGCTGGGCCAGGCTCACGTTTATTTCTGTAGGACTGGGAAATGGGTTTTACACCTCTCTTTTTGGTTAAACAGCAATCACCTGAAGGGCAAATGCAAGTCCTCTTTTACATTGAGGAATTCAAGGCTCCGAGTTTCGGTTCTCTCTCAAGGTCACCCCAATTTCTGAGGAAGCTGAGTTGCCAAGTAAGGGCCCTCAGACCCCAGTACCCGTGCTTTGGATTTCAAGTGAAAGTCAGAAAATGAAATTCAATGGAGGGCAGTCCACTTAGAGAAGAAACACAGAGGACACCAAAGCGACATAGGGGAGGCCAGGGGCCGTGCAAATCTGGCAAGAATACCTCAAGATCTTAAGTGAGAACAGACTGACCATGAGCCATAAAATGTAGCAATGTGTCTTTCAAAAGATCTGCCACCACAATAATTCTTTCTTTTTTTTTTTTTTCTCCTTTTTTGTTTTATCAAAGTGCCATCAGTTCACAATGTTGTGTCAATTTCTGGTGTGCAGCATAATGTTTCACTCATACGTTTCTTTTTTGGTTTTGCACAGTAGGCAAGTCATTATTTTGAACTATTTATCGTGAGAATTTCCAAACAAACACAGAAGTAAAGAGCACGACAACCCCCGATGTGCCCCTCACCCAGCTTCAATCACCTTGAACATGTCAGTGTTTCTATCACCTTTGAGAACCTGATGGAAACCATGGGACGCCCCCACCGTCCCTGCCCCGGCCAAGACAATGCTCAGAAACACAGTTGTGCGTACCTTTTCAGAGGCGTTGCCGACTCCCTGAGGTGCATTCACCGATCTCCTGGACACACGGACCCCAGGTTAGGCGCCCTGGGCTGCAAGGATGCTGTGGCATTGTAGTAGGTGGAGACCCCCACTCCCATGCAACCCTTCAGCAAGTTCTGTTGACCCTCCAAACCGATCTCCAGTTGGTCTACTTCTCTCATTCTTTGCTGCCACCATCATCTCCCGCCTGGACTCCCAGATGAGCCTCCTGATGAAACCGCGGGTAATCATTTGTCAAATCCATTTCACCTGCCTTCACTAATCAAGGTCGTTTTAAGACTTACATATCCTCCAAGTAGCAAGTAGACTGAACAATAAGATGTTTGCCAGAGTTGTTTTCCAGGAACTTGGAGTCAGCTGTGTCTGGTTCGAGCTGAGCTGGATAAGACTGGATAAGGACCACTGACCCTCCAACTGGGCACATGAGAATGACCAACTCTGTGACCTTTTGACATCAGAGGGCAGAAAACTCCACCCTCAGCTCATGCTAAGGGCCTCCATTTTTTAACTTGCAGAGGCGTGTAACTAGTTACACCTGTGCAGAACTAAGATTGCAGCACCTTTTTTTTTTAAATTGAGGTATAGTCAGTTTACAATGTTGTGTCAATTTCTGGTGTACAGCACAATGCTTCAGTCATACATGAATGTACATATATTCATTTTCATATTCTTTTTCACCATAAGCTACTACAAGATATTGAATATATTTCCCTGTGCTATACAGTGTAAATTTGTTTATCTATTTTATACATACCAGTCAGTATCTGCAAATCTCGAACTCCCAGTTTATCCCTTCCCACCCCCCTCCCCACTGGCAACCACAAGTCTGTATTCTATGTCTGTGAGTCTGTTTCTGTTTTATATTTAAATCCATTTGTCTTTTTTTTTTTTTAGATTCCACATATGAGTGATATCATATAGTGTTTTTCTTTCTCATTTTGGCTTACTTCACTTAGAATGACATTCTCTGGGGCCATGTTGCTGCAAATGGCATTATTTTATTATTTTTTATGGCTGAGTAGTGTTCCATCATATAAATCTATCACAGCTTCTTTATCCAGTCATCTGTTGATGGACATTTAGGTTGTGTCCATGTCTTGGCTATTGTAAATAATGCTGCTATGAACATTGGGGTGCAGGTGTCTTTTTGAATTAAGGTTCCCTCTGGATATATGCCCAGGAATGGGATTGCAGGGTCATGGTAAGTCTATTTTTAGTCTTTTGAGGAATCTCCATACTGTTTTCCACAATGGCTGCACCAAACTAAGATTGCAACACCTTTTCCCAATCACCTTTCCCCATGCCTCAGCCATGCCCTGCTTCTATTCTTTAGCCCATAAGTACCCTGTGCCCCTTGCTCTTTGCTCTCCTGTCTCCTTGCTTGGCTGCCTTGAGAATAAACTCTGTCTTTGCTGCAAACCTGGGAAAAATGATCCTGGTTCAGTAACACTAACTGGTCTCCCTGATCCACTCCTGCCCGCCCTCCAGTCCATTCTCCACACAGCAGCCAGAAACCTGAATCAGACTGTGTCATTTACCTGCCTGAAGCCCTTTAAAGAGTTCCCATTGCTCAGTGAACAAAGTCTTCAGCCCTTACTCTGGTGTGCCAGGCACTGAGAGCTTTTGCACCCATCTGCTTCCATCTCACAGTCCTCTCATCTGCTCTGACTACTCTCCAGTCACCTTAGCCTTTGTAGGAAAGGAAGAATCATTTTCCCTCTTCCTTTCTAGGTTCTTGGCTGAGACCCCTCCCGGACCCTGTAATAGAAAACAGATTAACAGGAGAAAAACCAAGAGAAGTTTAATAACATGCATACCTCCTGTATACATGGGAGAGACCCAGAAAAACTGGGTAACTCCCTGAAATGGCCCAAGTCACCACCTTAAATCCCATCTCCAGCTAAAGACAAAGGAAGATGTCGGGGGCAGGGGGAGGGGAGCCAGTTACAAGAGGTTATCACTCAAAGCACGGGTATGGTTGTGCTGAATTATATCACTGCCATCTCCATTGTTAAGAGCTTCAAGAGATTTAGTCCTTCTCCTCTTCCTGGCACAGAGAGGGAGACACACTTACAAATGGAGATTTCCCTTATAAATGTAAATGCCCCTACAAAAAGGTAACTTTTAGTGGTTTTCAGAGCTTTTCCTTTGTCTGTTGTTTCTCAAAAATAACCAGCTCAAAATAATTCTTATGCCAAAGAAGCATATTTTGGGGTGGCATATTCTGCTCCCCTTCACCTTCCGAAAATCAAAACACACCAAGCTCTTCCCTGTCTCAGGTCCTTTGCACTTATTGTCTCCCAAACCATAAGTTAGGCACCCCCATTTCATACACAGTTGGCTCCCTTGTATCTCAGATATCACCCCTTCCCTTACCACCCTGATCATTCCCCTCCCTTGACACACCCTGATTCTATATCACAATATTCTGTTTATTTTCTTTATAGCATTTACCATAGCTGGAATTATTTTTATGGATTCATTTGATCGTTGCCCAGCTCCCAAGTAGGATATAAGCTCAGGACTGCGGGCCCCTGCTTTCTTAACCCTACCACATTCTACACCCAGAGCAGTGCCTGCCATAGAGTAGGCACTCAATAACTATTTGTGCTTATTATTAAACTTGCCTTCTGTCAAGATTAGTCCTGATCAGACCCTTAGGATATTGTGTCAAGTCTGGTTTCCTGGATAAAGGAAAATGATTCTTCCTGGCTTGCAAATGACTGCCTTCTCCCTGTGTCCTCACATGGCAGAAAGGAAGAGCAAGAATGAGAGAGAGAGAGTGAGAAAGAAAGAGAGACTGCATTCTGCTGTCTTCTCTTATAAGGGCACCAATCCCAACATGAGGGCCCCACCCTCATGACCCCATTTCATCCCAATCACCTCCCAAAGGCTCTACCTCCAAATACCATCACATTGGGGGTTAGGGCTTCAATGTATGAATTTAGAGGGGAATACAGTTCAGTCTACAGCAGTAGTAGAATTCATTAGAAAAGGAATGAAGGGTAGATTTGTGAACTTTGAGCATAGACCCAACCACCATCCCATTCCTTCATTTAACAAACATCTGAGGGGGGAGCATATAGCTCAGTGGTAGAGTGCATGCTTAGCAGGCAGAAGGTCCTGGGTTCAATCCCCAGAACCTCCATTAAAATAAATAACTAACCTAATTAGCCCCCACCAAAAAAATAAAAAAACCAAACATCTGTTGAGTACCTACTATGAACCAAAATTATGGTGTTGAGCCTCGACAAATATATAAGCATAGAGAAGATGGTGCTTCACTGAGGAGCTAATTTTGACTTGAAAACTGAGTATAACTCATATTGTAACTAGACTTATTGTGATGAACATTTTGAAGTGTATAGAAATACCTAATCATTATGTTGTGTAACAGGAACTAACATAGTGTTGTAGGTCAATTATACTTCAAAAACAAACAAACTCATAGAAAAAGAGATCGGATTAGCAGGTACCAGAAGCAGGGGATGGGGCGAGGGGGAATTAAATGAAGGCAGTCAAAGATACAAACCTCCAGTTATGAGATCAATAAGTACTAGGGATGTAATGTACAACATGGTAAATATAACACTGCTGCTTAGTTATAATTAACACTGTGGTATGTTATATACGAACATTGTAAAGAGAGTAAATCCCAAGTTCTCATCACAAGAAAAAAATGTTTTTCTATTTCTTTAATTTTGTATCTGTTTGAAATGATGGATGTTCACTGAACTGACTGTGATAATCATTTCATGACGTGTGTAAGTCAAATCATTATGCTGTCCACCTTAAACCTATACAGTGCAGTACGTCAATTATATTTCAGTAAAATTGGAAGGAAAAAAACTTTTAAGAAAAATGAGTAAGAGTTCACCAAATGGAAAAGCAGGGTAAAGGAAGAGAAGTCCATTGGATTGCTCCTCCCTCTTTGTTTTTTCCCCTTGCAATTTATTCTTTGAAGAAATGGAGTCATTTCCTCTGTGGAATGACCTGTTATGCGGGGTTTTGCTTATTGGATCCCCAAAGTGTCCTTAACAGGCTCATCTTGCCCCTGTATTTTATATAAACTGGTAGTAGAATCTAGAAGCTTTCTCAGTCAGATTTGCCTTTTTGGAAAGACTACTTCATGGGTGGTGTTGTAAATGTCCATCAGGAGGTACATAATATCTCCTTTCTTGTGATATAGTGGCCACTGATGCTCATGCCCAGATCCATTACTTCATTAACTATTTGGCGAAAATGATATTCTAATTCAAAAGTTCTCAAATTTTAGACTCAGAATTCTTAATAGGTATTGAGGATCCCAAAGAGCTTTGGTTTGTGTAGGTGATAACTATTGATATTTACCATATGCAATATTAAAACTAAGAAATTTTAGAATGTATATATTAGTTCATTTTAAAATAACAGTAATAATCATAGCACAAATAACCAATTTTATGAAAAATAACCATATTTTCCAAAACAAAAACAATTAGTGAGAAAAGTGGTGCCGTACATTTGTGTAAATCTCTTTAACTAGCAGATAGCTGGCTTCTTGTATCTTCTTCTCTGTTCAATCCGTTGTAATATGTTGTGTTGTTTGAAGTATATTAAGAATATCCAGCCTTACACAGATCTGTAGTTAGAAAAGAGAGAAGCATTTTAATAACCTCTACAGATGGTCATGGACATTCTTTATAGAAAGAAGTGGTAGTTTCTTAAAGGTTAATTGCAATGTGGAATCTGAAACCACATCAATGTACTTTTTATCATCTATTTCATTAAAATCTACCTTGTACTTTGAATGGATCTTTTACCCATCCCTGATTTTGTAACACCATGCATTAGTCATTTCAAAAAAATTGGTTTGCTGAGTTATGCAAATATTACAAGCATTGACACATTTCATTACGCAATATCCTCCCAAATCACATTTGTTAACATCACCAGCAGTCTCATCAGAAAAATCTTTAAATATTGGAGAAGATAGGAAACACCCAGTGGTAGATACAAGTTTCCAAAATTCCAATTTTCACTTGAAAGCTTGAATTTTATCATTGGCAATAAATACTGCCAAGTTGTTTTCCTTGAAGTGACAAGGTTCACGTCTTAATTTACAAGAAAATGTCTGCCAAATACCACTGTCTGAAGAACCATAGTTTGCCTGTCAGTAAAAATAGAATTCCACAGAAAAAGAGGCTAGTTCAGCTCTCCACTCAAAGAATTGCACAATCGCTTTTCCCGGCGACAGCCATCATATTTCAGTGTGTAGCAGAAGGTGTTGACGCATACTTTCCGTTTCATCCTACAGAATATCATGAAGACATGTACTCAAGGGTTGATTTAATGAAATCAATAATTTTTATTGCTTCAACAAGGACATTCTTAAGTGAAACTGGCAATTTTCTTTTACTGCCAATGTGGCAGCGAGGAATACAGTGACCACTAGCACAGTCAGTACCATGGCCTTAACTCGTGCTAAGGCACCAGCAGTTTTTAGCTTTTGCACCATCGATGCAATGTCAACCTAGTGCAAAAGGTAAATAACATCTTAGTAATATTATGAAAATAGCTTTGACTTCATGGACCCCCTGAAAGAATCCAGGGGCTCACACTTGGAGAATCATTATTCTAATTCTTTCATTCCTTCTTCATTTTTAAATTAGAATACTTCCCTAGAGAGAAATTTTCCCTCATTCACTATTCGGTTATCCTGAGGTCAGTTTGTACAAGAAAAGGCAGGTTAAAATCCTGGGAGTTTTTTTTCCCTTTACTTGCCAGTTTTAAAAAAACCAGAACAGTTCTCTAGCATCTTTCAAAGGTGATCAATGAGAACTTTTTTGTTAGTTTCATGATGAATTTATGCACTTAATATATTTGATGTGTTTCTATACATTGCAGTCATTGTTTTTATTGGTAATTAACTTGTCTCATCATTTGCTAATGAGACTCTCTTCAGCTTGGCTACTGAGTCCTTTTGACATGACCCCAGTAATCTTTGACAGCTTCCTTGCCTTCTTGTATGACAAGGTAGTCCACAGTCTAATTTACTTTTT
Source organism: Camelus bactrianus (assembly GCF_048773025.1). Classification (NCBI taxonomy): domain Eukaryota; kingdom Metazoa; phylum Chordata; class Mammalia; order Artiodactyla; family Camelidae; genus Camelus; species Camelus bactrianus. The sequence goes on from NC_133575.1 coordinate 32,159,831, forward strand.
CTGACTTGGACCTAGAAGCAGCCATTTCTCTAAGGAGCCCTGGTTTCTTTCAGTAGGAAATGGTATTCAAAGACCACAATCTGGGTGCTAGGATGCCAATGTCAGTTACATACGTATGACCGCTCAGGTCCAATGCATCCTTTTAGACTGCTCTGTGAAAATGAATCTGGGCCCTTGAGATCATTTTTCCTTTGTGCACTGAAACATTGTCAGCAGCTTGCACTGGCGAGACATCGCAGAAGGAAAGGGTTTTGCTTCCTGGTTTTGCTGCGCTGCCTCCTGCAGCATGAGTGGCATCATCCAGCATTAGGCTACATCAGCCCAGGCAGCTTCTCCATGGCCCAATTCCTGCAGTGTGCACTTGCCAGCTAGACTTTCCCAATCACCCCAGAGGGTAGTTTTCTAGCATGTTCCAGACGGCAGGTTTCCAGCAAGTTCCTGGGGGCTGTTTTCTAGAAATTCCCGGAAGGTAGATTTATAGCACCAGTGGGCCACCGCAACTCTCTGCCATTCAAGAAGCCATGACCATGACCTCTCCAACATGGTGTGGATCTCAGGGACTGGGGGTGGAAGGGGAACTCTTCATTGGGCTCTCCATCTCAGCCCCACGGGTAGTGATTTCACCTTACGTCTGTTATTTGTGTATTTAGAGTTATCTTTATTTCTTGCTAGCCAATCCCTTATTACTCTAATCTTCTATACTTAATAATTCTTTATATTAAACTTTCAAATTACCATGTAATTTCTCTCTCATTGGACTCAGACTGATACAGTTGCTCAATATTACTGAGTTGGTCATATTTGCTATGCATTTCCATTGACTATAGCTGGGAAATACATATTATTTTAAAGAGAAAATGCATCATAAACTCATACTGGTATTTAACTTTGCTTTATAATTATGTAAAACACTGACACAGTTCTAACGTTATATCTCTAATTCAAAGTATCTTCCAAAAAAATCCAAATTCTGTCTCTTTATGTCCTTCCTTCTTCCATAGGTAAGATTTTATTTATTTTATGATCTACCTTACATTGTCTTTTAAAAATAAAGGTACATACATATTTGTATCCTTCCCTCTTTCTTAGATAAACTGTGGTCAACTATGTCCTTTTATTTTTCCACCTTGCTTTTTTTTCATGTAACATTAAATACTGGAGAATACTTTGTATCAATGCATAGAGATATGCTTTGGTTTCCCTTTCATTTAAATAGTATTCATTGTGTAGATGTATCAGAATTTATTCAGGTAGGCCCCCAATAGGCATTTGTGTGGTTTCCAGTTTTTTCTAACTATAATTAATGCTGTAATAAATATTTGTGCTTTCATTTTTTCATAGTATACCCTTGGGATAGATTTCTATAAGAGGAAATACCAACAGAAAATGTCAAACTTTTAGATTTTTGCTAACCTGGTAGGAGAGGAAAGGTATCTCAATGTAGTTTTAATTTGCATTTAATTTGCATTATGAGCAAGAAGACCAAGCTTTTTCCATATGGTATAGAGACATTTGCATTTATTTCTTAAACTGATCATTCGTATCTTTAGCCTGTTTTCTAGAACTGTCAAGTCTTTTTCTTCCCTATTTTTAAAAGCTTATCCTATATTGGGGACAGTAACCCTTTATCTGTGATAACGAGTTGCAAACATTTTTTCCCATTTTGTCATTTATATTTCTATTCTATCGAAGGTGTTTTGGGGTTGGTTGTTTGGTTTTGCCTGCAACTGTTATATTAATGTAGCCACGTTGATCTGTTTTTTTCCTTATGGCTTTTGTGTTTTAAGTCATAGTTGTAAAAGTTTTACCCTTTCTCAGGTTATGGGGTAGTCTTGCTACTTCTAAGTGTGATCCTCAAATCAGCAACATAGGGGTCACCTGTATTCTGTTAGAAATGCAGAATCTCTGGCCCCATCCAGATCTAATTCAATCAGACTCTGCATTTTAACAAGATCTCCCTAGGTAGTTAATTTGCACATTAAAATTTGAGAAGCACTGTTCTAGAGAATTTCACCCACATTTTCTTCTCGAACAGGTGAAGTGAATGAATGGTTCTTAATTGGAAGTCATTGGTGAGCTCATACCCACAGCTATTGAAGAAAAACAATGAAGAAACGAGGCCAACATCAGCAAAGGGTACTAAATGGAAGGCTTGTCTAGACAACCAATATTATTAAATACAGAGATGAGAATCTTCTATTCAGATGGTCTTTAAAAATATACCTCTTGCAGTGCTAGTGTTACTGAGTCCAAACTCGTTCTGCTCGCTACATGACAGGCCAATAAATCAGGAGACGAGGTGTTGGGACAAGGAATAGCGACTTCATTTGGAAAGCCGGCAGACCAAGAAGATGGCAGACTAATGTCTTGGAGAACCATCCTCAAGTCAGAATTCAGGCTCCTTGTATACCAAAAAGGGGAGGGAGTGTAGTTGGTTGTTGCAAACTTCTTGGTGTACGAATTCTTTGTTCTTGTAGCTGTCCGCGTGGGTCAGGTCATGGTGCCCCTGTAAAACCTCTAACAAAACAAATATTTTCTATTCTGCAACTTGTTATCTTTATATAAGTACAAAGTGTTAAAATCCTTAAAGGTCAGAGCCTTGAGAATAGGCTGTCCTGTATATCTCAGGCTGAAGGCAACATTCTTTTACAAAAGGTGCAGAGCTAGCAAGACTAAGGGCACAGGATTAAAGCCAAAGAAACAGATCTAATATGGAGTCAGATTTGTTCTTTTCTGTTACACTAGGATTATAAGTGTTGTGGACAATATACTTGTGAAAAGTGGGCATTGGTTATTTTCCGAATGAATGGCACTATCTCCTGCTGTTAAACTTTGCATGATTCTCATGACCATGGACTTTGCAGAGGGAAAAAAAATCCACCTCTTTAAGGCTTGCTGCACTGCACAAGCAAATTCTGTTCCTCTCCCACAAGCGGCAAAGATAAGTCATGTGACCCGCGCTAACTAAATGGGTGGGTAAAAGATTCCATAGAAAGATTCTTGTCATGCCTTGGCATCTAGCACCATGTAGCTGTTTGTCAGTAAGTTTCATTTCTGCCAGAATGTGTTATTCAATCCCCTTGGCCAATAGGTTATGTAGAATTTCCTCAAGAAGAATGAACACGCTGGAGAGTTAGATCTTGACTCAGCTGTTTGTAACAGCGTTTTGCATTTTTCATTGTCTTGGAATGCAAAAAGGTTTTACAGGGATGATTAAAGCAGGGATCAGCCAAGATAATATGGTGCTGTCATTCATTGTTAACCCATGGGCTTGGATTCAAGTGCCACTGAGAGTTCCAAAGACTATTCGAGAGAAAAACAACCACTTTGAAGCCCAGAACAGGGCCTGTGGTCATGACGAACATTCTGGTATCACTCGGACAAATGATTTCTTGCTCTAGTTCTCTTTTGAATTTTCTAGTATTTCTGAAGCAAAGTTCTTGGGATGTAATCTATCATTCTAAACCTAGCTTGTGGCTCAGTGAAAGGTTTGAAAAATGTGTGTGGGAAAACACTATAAAGCATCATCTTTATTTCAGTTACTGTAGTGGGATTATGGTTCATATTTCAGCTTTATAAAAGACAAGAAATGTAATATTCCAAATAACAAAGATCCCTTGGTTAATGAGCTTCCCCAAATAAAGTAGATGCTTTTCCCAACTTCATGGACGACATAATCAGCCTGACTTTGCCTCACCTGGTGACCTATGCTTTGTAGGAACTATTTCCATGACATTTTTTCCTGTAGTCATAGCGTCAGCCTTTTCACACCAGCAAAATACACAGTTAAAATAGTCCATTGCTAGTTGTTCTCATAAATTGCTAGTGGAAATCTAAATTGGTATAACCCTAGAGGTTAATTTTGCAAAAAATTTCTCAAAATTACAAACATAAATCTTTTGACCCTTCAATTCCAATTCTAGAGATTTATCCTACAGAAATACTTGCAGGTGTGAAACAATGTACAAGGTTATTTTGAACAGCAAAGATTAAAGACAACCTAAATACCCATCAGTGGGAGACTAGTTACATAAATTATGGTACTTCCATGGAATACCATGCAACTGTAGGAAAATAAAAAAAAGACACCCTCTTTGTAGTGATTTGAAAATACATCCAAGATATATTGTTCATGGAAAAAAGCAAAGAGCAGAACAATAGAGTACGCTACCATTTAGGTAATATACACAAACACAAAAGAGAAAATATGAATACATAAAGAAAAATATATACATACATAAAAAGCAAATAATATTGCTGTGGAGAGGAAAACTGGATGTCTGGGGAGCAGAGATGTAAAGAGACTTTTCACTACACTCTTTAAATTTTTCTATTGAAGTACAATTGATTTATAATGTGTTAGTTTCAGGTGTACAGCAAAGTGATTCAGTTATACATATATATATTTTTTTTTCAGATTCTTTTCTATTATAGGTTATTGCAAGATATTGAATATAGTTCCCTGTGCTATACAGTAGGTCCTTGTTGTTTATCTATTTTATATATAGTTCACTACACTCTTACACTTTGAATTTGGAACTACGTGAATTTGTCTGACCAGTCAGCCATATTGACACCCTTTTGCTACCTGATGGTTGGAAAAATTTCTCCATCCTAGTTACTCCTCTGGATTATGTGAGACCCAGCTGGTAGCCCACCTCTTCCCACAGCTCCAGCCACTTTGACCCACATGCAGGCTCAGCCTGACCCCAGCTCTAGGACCAAACAGCTCCCTTGGACAAGATGGCAATAGAAGACCCCAGAGCACCAGGCTGGGATTCAGCATTAAGTTGACCCAACTGCTATTTGACTCTTATGTGAGGACCAGTAAAGGGATGCCCACATTGTTCCTGACACGTGGTCACCTTCCTGGGTGTCCAACCCTCACTGGGTCCTGCTAAGCTCTTGTCAGTACTTGTTCCAGGAACTGCAATCCTTGCATCTGCTGGCAGATGTCCCTTAAACAGACTCCTTGCCTGCCCGACTGCCCACTTCAGTCTTTGAACATTGCCTTCCCCTAGAACCTTTGTCACCGAGTTCTGCCCTCTTGTTGAGAAATCCCATTCCTCTGTTCCCATGTTTGGTCCTCCCATGCTGACCATTTTATTTGTTGTTCCCTGTCAAGCACTTTAGTATTTTTACTATTATTAATTCCATGCTATGTTAGACCTGCTGGAATGAATTTTGTCTCTGCACCTGGAGCTGAGGCACAAGGTCCAAGGTGCAGCCTATCCCCTCCCAGTCTGTCCCATCTGATTGCTCAACACCAGACATGCTGGACACTGGGAGCAATTCCGCTGTTAAAAATGTACATTCTCTCAAAAAGAGAAAGAAAAATACCATATGATATCGCTTATATGTGGAATCTTAAAAAAGGACACAAATGAACTTATCTACAAAACAGAAACAGACTCACAGACATAGAGAACAAACTTCTTGTTACCAGGGGGCAAAAGGGGTGGGAAGGGATAAATTGGGAATTTGAAATTTGCACCTTTTGGGGAGTGATGGAAATGTTAGCTGTCTTGATTGTGGTAGTGGTTTCATTGGTGTGTACATCTATCAAAATTCATCCAATTGTACATCTGAAATATGTGTAGTTGACTATATAGGAATCATACCACAACAGAGGTGTTAAAAAAACAAAGTCTACATCCCTTACTGGAGGGTCTTCTGTGCTTCCTCTGAAATTTAGTCTGATTGAAGTTTTGTTTAAATATAATCTCTCAGTTACTCATTGGCAATATACACATTTAATGGAGGCTTAAGATTTCAACTTTCAAAGATAATGCCAGGAAGTGGATTAACTGTAATCACTCACCATCACAAGAGATAAGCAGAAGCCACAGAAGGCATTACAGTGACTTAGAACAGTGCTTCTCAAACTTTAGTGTTTATCAGGAGGGAGAGTTTGTTAAAGCAGAGTGCTGGGCCCCACCTCCTGAGGTTCTGATTCAGTATACCTGGGGTGGGGCCAAGAATCGGCACTTTAAAAAATTTCCCAGGTGATGTTATTGCTGCTGGTCCAGGTGTAGAGGTTAAGAAAACTGAGATACAGATGGATTATGTGACTTATTAGCCCAAGGTCACATAGCTAATAAGTAGTGGAACCAGAATTTTGAACCCAGGTATTTTTACTCTAGAACCATCAGTACATCATTGTCTTCATTTTGGTAAAAAACAAACAAAAAATACAATAGAAACAAACTTAAAATCTAAGGTATAAAGCAAAGCAAGATCATTTTAGAAGGATCATTGTGATGTAGCACTACTAAATGTATAGATTTTTTGGCAGCATCTATTTTTTCAGCAGCCTGATTTTCTCTGAGTGCTAATGCTATTAACCTTTCAACATGTTTCCTCTAGTTTTAATTATTTTCAACTGAGAAGAAAAATATTTATTGAGCATCTGATATGGTAACCAGGGATAGTAATTGTCAACCATGTACTTCAGAGAAGCCTCTATTCCACTTGGCGAAATAACTAAAATTTTTAAAAAATAATTTAAAACTAATTTAAATTTTTTTCTAGCTGAATATTTAACAGTTTAATGCAAAGCTATAATTTCATTGGCAATGATTCTGTTGAACTTAAAATGTTCTTTAGGACCTTTTCTGCATTTTTCACAGTAGAATCTTTATGAATGAAAAATTCACAATAAGAAATGCAAGCAAATCAGCAATTGTCCTTACCCCTAAAATCATGTGTCTACCCAGATACCTACTCTATCAATTACATGATTAAAAATAGTCAACTATAATTCCTTCCCCTGTAAAAAGTGCCAGAGTTATGGTACTATCATAAAGCAGAGCAAAAATCTTTAAAGTATCACTAAATTTTACTGACATGTGACCAAAAGGGTCATCTACGCAGATAACATGAAAAAAATCAAAGTATCACTTAGGTTTTAAGATAATCCTTTGTCTATTGATATATAGTATATTTTATAATGTGTAATTCTAACTGACTTCCTCATACTTACAGCTAAGAAATGGCCAATTATTAATCTGCCTCTGCCACAGCACTTTATCTTTACTTTACCAACAAAGGCTTCAGAATCATTTAGACTGAAAAGCCAGTAAGCTTAGAAAGCATTGGGAAATACTCTTGAAACACCAGTGAACTACAGTTAAGCAAGCTCTCTATGTACGTGCAAGTTTTGTTCCCATTCCAACAACAGGAGCATCAGTAGCAAACGTAACAAGTGTGTTCACTGGTGGAAATGGAGATTCTGAATTATTCAAAGTAATTTTCCCAATAAATGATCTATTGTGATACCAGTTACATGTTTGTGTTCATATTTTCATTATACTATATAATTGGGTAATAGTAATATTTAGAACAATACTAAATGAAACTGCAAAACAAACAGAATACTTTATTACTGGATAAGCATTGTAATAGAGATTAAATAATTTAGAACATATAAGGAATTTCACCCTCACTGTTGTTCAGGTCACCAAGCTGCAAAATAAAAGCTGTGGGTAAGTACCATAATACAGTAGGCAGAATTCTAGGAGTTGCAGAAATCTGCATTGAGGTCCCACACACATAGAATGAAACATGTAGACATGGTTGGGCAAAGAGCAACTTCTAAAGGAAGATCTACCAGGAAGTTGTAGTCAGTCAATTCCCAGAGTTCACATAGGACCAGGGATCTTCAAGTTCTTACCAGCTTGAGTAGCAAGACTTTGATCCTAGAACTGTCATACCTTAAGAATATGGCCAATGTAGCCCTAAAGAGAAAGCTAGTCTAGACTCATCCTAAAAATTCTTAAAAGAAATACTTGAAGGGATCCAGCTGACCTACAAATAGCATAACTGCCTACCAGAACAAGTCCAACAGTATGAAAGCAATATGGCAAATTCTTGGACTCAATTATGTAAAATTCATAATGCCTGACATCCAATCAGAAATTACCTAACATGCAAAGAAACAGAAAGTATGACCCATAAGGAGAAAAATTAGTCAAGAGAAACAGGAACAAGAATTACAGAATGATAGGGTTAACAAACAGGATGATAAAACAGCTATTGTAAGTATTCCCAATGGAATAAAGTAAAAATAGGAAGCATGGTACAAGAAAATATAAACAGAATGAAATTAGAAATGGAAGATATGAAAAAAGAGCCAAATTCAAATTCTAGATATGAAAAACACAATACTTGAATTTACAATTTCACTGGATGGGATCAACAGCAGATTGGACACCACAGAAGACCAGAGGACTGGAGACATAGCAACAGAAACTATCCAAAAGGAAGGACAAGGAGGAAAATGGTCAAGAAGCACACAGAGCCTCAAAGAGCTATGGGAAAATATCAAGTGGCTTAACATATATACAGTTGGAATCCCAGAAGAGGAGAAAGAAAAGGAGCACAAAAATATTTGAAGAAATAATGGCCAAAAGTTTTCCAAAATTGATTTTTAAAATTCTATAAACTTCAGTAGGTGAGTGGACAAATAAACTCTGGTACATCCAGACAACGGACTGTTATTCAGCACTAAAAAGAAATGCGTTATCACACCATGAAAACATATGGAGGGATCTTATATGTGTATTGCTAAGTGAAATCTGAGAATGCTACATATTGCATGATTCTAACTATGTGACATTCTGGAAAAGGCAATACTATGGAGACAGTAAAAAGATCAGTTGCCAGGCAGAGACAGGGGCTGGGGTAGGGATGGGGATGAATAAGCACAGGAGATTTTTAGGACAGTGAAAATATTTTGTATGATATTATAATGATGGATATATGTCATTATACACTTATCCAAACCCACTAAATGTACAACACCAAGAGTGAACTCTAATGTAAACTACGAACTTTGAGTGATTATAACGTGTCAATGTAGGCTCATCCTTAATTTAAAAAAAAAGTACCATTCTGGTGAGTGACATTGATAATGGGAGAGGCTATGCATATATGGGAGCAAAAAGCATATAGGAAATCTGTGTACCTTCTTCTCAATTTTATTTTAAACCTTAAACTGTTCTAAAAAATAATCTTTTTAAAAAAATCCTATAAACTCACAGATCCATATAGTGCAAGGAACCCCAAACATGATAAACACAAAGAAGACCACATCAAGACACATCCAAATCAAACTGTTAAAAAATACAGATCAAGAGAAAATCTTGGCAGTTCCTCAAAAGGAGACTGCCCACTTCATGAAGTGTTAAATAAAGCTGTTTGCATCACCTAAAAAAGAGAGAGAGAAAATATTAAAAGCAGTCAGAGAAGACAGGCACATGATACACAGATGTACAAATGTAAAAATCACTGCAGACTTTTCTTCAGAAACTGTGAAAGACATATAAGTAGATCTTTACAGAGCTGGAAGGAAGAAAAAAAAATGTTGACTTAGAATTCTCTACTCAGAAGATATATCCTTCAAAAATGAAGGTTAACAAAAAGGTTTTCAGACAAATAAGAACTGAGAGAATTTGGCACCAGCACACCTGCACTATAAGAAATTTTAAAAGAAGTTCTTCCAGCAGAGGAATATGATACCAGAAAGAAAGTTAGATCTACACAAAGAAATGAAGAGTACTGAAATTGTAAATATGTGGTTAAATATAAAAGTCATTTTCCTAATTTTCTAACTCTTTTACAAGGTAACTTCTTAAAGCAAAAATAATTATGATGTACTGTGGGGTTTATAATATACAGAGAAATTAGCACAAAGGCCAAGAGAGGGGAAAGGAAAGTATACTGTTGTGGGGTTCTTATACTGTATGTGAAGTAACATAATATTGCCTGAAAATAAATTGTGATAAAGAAGCATTTTGTAAACCCTAGAGCAAATATCTCGAAACAAAGAGGTATAGAGAATAAGCCAATAGTGGAGATAAAATGGAATCCAAAAAGCAATCAAAAAGAAGACAGGAAAAGAGGGAGAAAGGGATTAAAAAGGAAACGACACAGATGGACAAATAATAAAACAAAGAGAAAATGTTAGATTTAAAGCTAATCATATTGATACAGTAAAAGTAAATGGTCTACACAGTAAGAGGGTGGTGAAACAAAGAAAAGTAGCTGTCTTTTCTATTCATTTGGCACACATTTTTACAAGGCTATAAATAATGTATTTGCAGATCTTGGATGTTTTTGAAATAGTAATAAAACTATGTATGTTTTAAGAAAAAAAATAAATGGTCTAAATGCTCCAATTAAAAGGTGAAAATTAGCAGGCAGGATTTAAAAAAATAAGAGCAAGACCTACCTATATGCTATCTACAAGAAGCAAAAACCAATAGAAGTAAAAGAAGAAATAAAGTGAAAATTATAATTGCAGATTTACAATTCCCATAGTAACTGATAGAAAAGCAGACAGAAAACTGAAAGGAGTAAAGAATACAACATAATCATTCAACTTGACTTAATTAAAATTTAAAGTAAAATTTAATATTTAAATTAAAATTTGAGGTACTCCATACAACTACAGAATACATGTTCTTTTCAAGTACACGTGGATCATTCACCAAAATGGACCATATGCTGAGCCACAAAACAAGTCTTAATACATTTAAGAGAATTATAATCATACAGAGCATGCTCCTTAACCACAACAGAATTAAATTACAAACCAATAAGAGAAAGATATCTGGAAATGCCCAAATATTTGGAAATGAAACCACACACTTCTTTTTAAAAATGAGTAAAAGGAGAAATCACAAAGAAATTTTTATAACTTTAAACACTTACAATATAAAAGAATTAATGTCTACAACCAATGATCTAAGCTTCTACATTAAGAAACTAGAACCCAAAAAAACAACTATAATTCAATTTTTTTAAAAAAAGAAGCCAAAAAAAGAAGAACATATTAGACCCAAAGAAATTAGAAGAAAGGAAGGGAAAAGTAAAGATAGGAACAGAAATCAACAGAATAGAAAATGTACAGACAACAAAGAAAATCAAGGAAACCAAAAGCTGGTTCTTTGAAAATATCAATAAAATTGATAAACATCTAGCTAGACTGATCAAAGAGAGAGAGAAGACACAAATTATCAATATCAGAAATAAAAGAGGGCATATCATTCAGATCACAGATCATTGAGTCATTTATGAAATGACTCAATGCTAATAAGTTTATCAACTAGATGAAATGAACAAATTCCCTGAAAGACGAAAATTGCCAAAATAGAGTCAACAAGAAATAAAAGAAGAAGAAACCTATATCAATTATAAAAATTGAATTCACAAATAACCATTCCAGAAAGAATACTCTAGGCCAGATGGCTTCACTGAATTCTACCAAACACATAAGGAAGATATAATAGTAATCCTACTAAAATCTTTCAGAAAATAGAAAAGAAAGGAACATTTCCTAACTCATTTTATGAGGCTAGCATTATCCTGATATACATACCTGGTAAAGACATTACAAGAAAATAAAACTGCAGACTAGTATCCCTCATAAACATAAACACAAAAATTCTTGATAAAATATCAATAACTCAAATCCAGCAATATATGAAAAGGAAACCAGACATGGCCAAGTGGTATTTATCTAAGGAATGTAGGTTGGTTTATCATTTGCAAATCAATCAATAAAATTGGCCTTATTAACAGACTTTAAAAAATTGCATGATCACATCAATACCAAAAAAAAATCCACACTTGACAATGTTTAACTCTCATTCATACTAAAATCATTCAGACTTTTAGGAATAAAAGACAATTTCCTTAATCTGATAAAGAATATCGTTAAACCTACAGCTAACATCACATTTAATGTTAAAGAATGAATGTTTTCCCAGTAAGACAAGGAACAGGACCAAAATGCCAATCTTTACTATTTCTGCTTAACATTGTACTAGCCAATGCAATAAATCAAGGGAAAGAAATAAACAGCATACAGATTGGAAAGTAAAAGGTAAAATTGTACTTATTCACAGATGACACAATCATATGCATAAAATATCCTAAGGAATCTACAAAAAAGTCACTAGAACTAATAGGTGAGTTTAGCAAGTTTGCAAAAGATGTGAGACAAAAAACCAAAAATCAATTATATGTCTATCTACAAGTAATGGACAATGGGAAATTAAAAATTTTAAAATACCATTTACAATAGCATCCAAGGGGGGCAGGGTATAGCTCAAGTGGTAGAGTGCGTGCTTAGCATGCATGAGGTCCTGGGTTCAATTCCCAGTACCTCCATTTAAAAAATAATTAAATTTTTTTTAAAAATTAAGTAAATAAATAGCATCCAAATATATGAAATAGGAATAGATTTAACAAAATATGTTTAAGACCTATACACTGAAAACTTCAAAATATTACATAAAGAAATTAAAGAAGACCTAAATAAGTGAAGCATATATATAGCATATTCATGGATTGAAAGGTTCAGTATTGTCAAGATATCTATTCTCCCCAAATTTATCTATAGATTCAATGCAATCCAAATAAAAATACCATACCACCAGTCTTTTTTTTTTTTTAAGAAATTGACAGGTTGTTTCTAAAGTTATTTCTAAACTTTATGTGGAAATGCAAAAGAACTCACATAGCTTGAACAATTTTGGAAAAGAAGGACAATGTTGGATTCACATAACCTGATTTCAAGACTTAGGAAACCACTGGATACCCATATTTAAAAAAAAAAATGCCATTTTACCTTGCCTTACACTATACATAAAAATAAGCTCAAAATGGATCATAGACCAAAATGTAAAACCTAAAGTAGAAAACTTTTCCAAGAAAAGATAGGAAAAAAAATCTGTGATCTTAGAATAAGAAGGGATTTCTTAGGACACAAGAAAGTGAACTAGATAAGAAAAAATTAACACATTGCACCTAATCAAAATTTTAAACTACTGCCCATTGAAAATCAACGAGAAAATAAGAAAACAAGGCACAGACTGAGAATATTCCCAGTATATGTATCTGACAAAAGATTTGATATAGAAATCTACATAAAACTCTTAAAACAGTAAGACAAACAATCCCCCAACAGATGGGAAAAAAATTTGAACAGATACTTTAGTAAAGAAGATACACAAATCGCCTATAAATACATGAAAAGATGATCAACATCATTAATTACTGAAAAAAATGCAAATTAAAACCACCCACTAGATCACTAAAATTAAAAAGATTAACACCACTAAGAGTTGACAAGGATGTGAAGCAATGGAATTCCCATACCTTGTTACTGGGAATAAGAAATGGTACAGCTGCTTTGGGGATCAATTTTGCAGATTCAGAATTAAATGTACACTTCCTATAAAATCCAGCAATTCCACTCTTGAGTATTTACCCAAAAGAAATGAAAACAGGCAAAGACTTGTGCACAAATGTGCATAGCAACTTTGTTTATAGTAGCCAAAAATTGGAAACTACATGCAAATCTATCAATAGAAAAGTTAGACAAATTATGGTATATCCATAATCATAAACATAGACACAAAAAAAGAAGAAATACTATTTAGCAATAAAAAAGAACAAAATATTTATACACACAACACAGATGAATCTCAGAAATATTATAATGAGTAATAAAATATGATTCCATTCATATGAAATTCTAGAACGAGCAAAACTAATCCATAGTGACAGAAAACAGGCCAATGGTTGCCTGGGGCCAGGGGTGAAGGTAAGCACTGACTGAAAAGATGAATAAGGGAACTTTTTCAAGGGCTAGAAATGTTTTGTATTAGAAGTTGACAGACTTTACCCCCATGGGCCAAATCTAGGCCACAGTCTATTTTTGTACAGTCAGTAAGCAAAAAATGACTTTTACGTTTTTCATAGATGGTTGAAAAAACTCAAAAGAAACGTGAACATTATATGGAATTCACATTTCAGTGTCCATAAATAACCTGTTATTGGAATGCAGCTTATTCTATATTCCAATCCAACCATGCTGATTCCTTTATGTACCGTCTATGGCTGTTTTCATGCTCCAACAGCAGAGTTGAGTAGCTGCAAGAGACACTGTATGGCCTGCAAACCTAACTATTTACTATCTGACTGTTTACAGAAAATTCTGCCTAACCCCTGGTCTAAGCCATAAAATGCCATGAAGTTTCCATCTTGCTCACTAGAATCCTGTCTAGCTGCCATGTAAGAAGGCTGACCACTCAGAGCTACAATGCTGTGGGTCACCAAGTCACAAAGAGAACCAAGTGTAGGCACTCTGGTAGACAATCCCAGCTGAAGCCAGACTCCAAAGTATCCTATCCCAGACACCAGACATATAAATGAAGCCTCCTGGTGATTCTTTCCCCTCTCTGTTCAAGTCATCCCCAGACATTTCAGTCTCCCAGCTGAGGCCCCAGACATCATAGAGCAGAGACGAGCTGACCTGTCTCTGCTCTGTCCTTTGTGAATTTGTGATCCAACTATAATAAAATACTAGCTGGTTTTTTGCCACTAAATTTGGGGTGGTTTGTTAAATAGCTATGCATTACCAAAATACCAATACCAAATGTAGGTTAATACCTACATTAACAAGAAAAGGATGGATAATTATGGATCTAGTCTTAAACACACACACACACACTCTCACTCACACAAGAAACCAACCAGGAAATCTTTTTTTTAAGTTTTGTATATATACATTTATTGACGTATAGTTTTACAACATTGTGTCAATTTCTGGTGTACAGCATAATGCTTCAGTCCTATACATGAATACACATATATTTGTTTTCATATTCTTTTTCACCATCAACCAGTAAATCTTTTAAAAGATTTTCTCCATTCGGGTTATTAACTCTTAAAGAATGAATTTTCCACAAAATTCCAGCACATAGCATCAAAAATATTCAAAGCTCCAGAGGGCTGCCACTATGAGTCATCATGATGCAGTCTGGATAGAACTGGCAAAGGCTGCCTTTTATTTTTATGAAAAGGGGTATGTTTATTTCAGAAATGCGGGCTTGGTGTGCAATTTGCAAGTAAATGCTATTCACCGTATTAACAGGATAAAGGAACAAAATTATGAGTATCTCAAAATATATTAAAAGCATTTAATAACACATTCATTCATGATAAAAATTCTTAGAAAGCTCCAAATAGAAATGGGCTTCCTTAAAGTGACACCACCTAAAACCTCACAACAAACATCATACACAACTATAAAATATTGAAGGCTTTGAAATTGGAACAAGACAAAAAAATCCACTGTCACTATTTAATCACCATTGTAATGGGGCCAGCACAATAAGGCCAAAAGAATAAATGAGAATGCATCATGTCCAGCAAGGATGAAATAAAACTGTCACTATTTGTTAGCAGCATGATTGTGTATGTGGAATGTTGTGTGTGTGAAAGGTCAGCAAGGTGCAACAGAAATTGTTGCTGAAACTCGGCCTCTGTACCTCGCTTCCAAATTGAGAGACTCGAGGACAAAGTGTTGGATGAAGTAGAAAAGGCAGTTTTATTTCTTTGCCAGGCAAAGGAGGTCACAGTGGGCTAATGCCTCTAAAGCTGTGAGCCCTCTGGGGAGAAAAGGCAGGGGGTTTTACAGTAAGAGTTCAAGGGTTTCCATAGAGATTACATACAGGGTAGCAATTTTTTGCAAAGTGGTCCTTATTTTTGCAGATGCAGCAATCCCCTTTCTCCTGCGAGGTATGATGTTTACCTCTGGCTTTGGAGCTCTTCTAATATTTTTGTGCCTAAAACAAAGGGGGTCTGTGGAAAAGTACTCTAGAGAAAAATTTGTGCAGTGTAAAGTCAGGTTGATATATGCTTCTGGCATTTTAAGCAGGCTGGAGCCTGGGACCTCTTGCAGCAGTGTTTGCACAGGCTGGGACAACAGAACACAAAGAAACCATAAGGGGCTAAGTTATGAACAGCAAGATGCACAAAATACCCAGCTGCTGTCTCGGAGGTGTTGGGAGCAAAAACAAGGGGGATAGGCAGATCACCAGAGTCCCCCTCCTTCTTTCTAGCCCAATCCTGGTCAGCAAAAGCACAAGAAAAACCCTATAAGTTATTATAGAGTTAAGCAGTTACAAATACCATATGGTCCTCGATGACATTAGGGTCCTGCTTGGTTACAAAACCGTCAAAACATACAATCAGTTGCATTTTGATATGCCATCAAAAAGATAATTAGAAAATGAAACTGTAAGAGAAATTCATATAAGCATCAAAAACACTAAATACATATGGGGGGTGGGAAGGGACAGACTGGGATTTCAAAATGTAGAATAGATAAACGATTGTACTGTGTAGCACAGGGAAATATATACAGAATCTTGTAGTGGCTCACAGTGAAAGAGAATGTGACAATGAATGTATGTATGTTTGTGTATAACTGAAACATTGTGCTCTACACTGGAATTTGACAAAACATTGTAAAATGACTGTAACTCAAAAACAAACAAACAACAACAAAAAAAACCCCACTAAATACATAGATCTACCATAGTTACACAAAAACTCTACAGAGAAAGCTATATAGCACTTAATATTATTAATAGAAATGTGGGGAAACCTAGATTGTAAGATTTAATATTGCAAAGATAGCAATTTTTCACAAATCAGCTAAACTTAAGCATCTATATGTTGTCTATAAGAGCAGATTGGCTAGATTATTCCTTTTTTCCTAGTATCGATTTTAATATTTTAAGTTACCAGTGCTGATAAACAACAAAGATATATTGTATAGCACAGGGAATGTGGCCATTGTTTTGTAACAACTTTAAATGGAGTACAATCTATAAAAATGTTGAATCACCATGTTGTGCACTTGACACCAATATTATATTGTAAATCGACCAAACTTCAATAAAAGAAAGAAAGAAATTTTAAAAAGTAAAGTTACCAGAGCCATTATTGAGAATCTTTAGATGTTTTCATGTTGAAATGATTAAAATGACCTTTGGACTAATGAATGACGTGTAATGCACAAATAGCCCCCAACATCTTTTTATTTTTAAGTATAAACAACTATAATGGAAAGTCTGTAGAGGCATTCTTCTGGGAGACTCAAGGTTGCGGGGCCAGAAACAAAGGACAAGAGGTTGCTAGGCGGTGATGTACTACAAGATTTGGAGGCTCACCACCTACCTAGAAGGATACGAAACTCCCGCCCCCAATAAAATGAAAGGTAAGTTAAACTGCATTGGAACTCAGTATTCATTTTCTTCCTAATCGTTCAAAGACTATAAATGCCTGTTAAAATAGATCTTTATATTCTGGCAGGGAGAGTTTGCCAAGGTTGGTTGATTTGGAACCCAAATATTGCTTAAGTATTTAGGGCAGAGCTCCAAATGCATAGAGTTTGTTTCTCCCCCTTGCCAAAGTCGCATCAGGCCCTTTTCAAAGGCATCTGAATTTCATTTTTCCAGCAGCTTACATAGGTCACCCACAAAGCGATGTTTTTGGCTTTTGCAATCAGAATGCAAAGGTACCGTCCTGCTGCAGCCGCTACGGTACCAAAGGTTAGCTGAGCCCAAGCGTTGGCAAGGATCCCCTTCTGCCGTGATGGCAGGTTGGTCTGCTGGCCTGGAGGAGAGCCTTTCTTAAGTACCACTCTAACCAGTTCACCAACCCACTGTAACTCCCAAGGCAAAGCTTCATGAAAGAGCTTGGCAGGTTCCTCTCACTGTTCCTCTGCCACCCTCAGTGCAATGCAAAGCAGTAGGATGGACTATTATTCTTTGGGCAAAGGGTCTAGGTTAGTTCTGGACTAACCCTGGTGTAAAGGTGGAGCTACCTCCACTCCCACACCCTACCCCATCCTTAGAGATTTTCATTTGCCACCAGAATAATCTTTTTCCTTCTTTTCTGTCAGTTGCTTGAACATTTTTTAGAATTCCATTTTGATTTATCTATAGTGTTCTTTGCGCATATCTCTTCCTATAGCATTTTTTTTGGTTGCTCTAAGTATGATGTTATATATGCATAATTTATCAGTTTACTAGTGTCAACATTTTATCAGTCGGAGTAAAGTGCAGAAACTTTACCTCCTTTTACGACTCTTTACCCTCCCCCATTCATAATATAATTGTCTTAAATATGTCCTCTACATATACTGAGAACTACATAAGCCAGTGTTACAATTTTTGCTTTGACCATCAAACATAATTTAGAAAACTAAAGAAGAGAATGAAAGTCTATTGTATTTACCCATAGTTTTGCTCTGTTGTTTTTTTCCTCCTTTCTGATGGGCCAAGATTTCTTCTTTTGTCATTTTCCTTCCATTTAGAGAACTTCCTTTAGCCATTCATAAGGGTAGGTCTGCAAGCAACAAATTCTTAGTTTTTTTTTTGTCAACAAGGACAGTTTTGATTTCCCTTTTATTTATGGAGGATATATTTGCTAGCTATAAAGTTCTGCATTGAAAGTTCTTTTCTTCCAATCCTTGAAAAATATTGCACCATTTCCTTCCTGCCTCCATGGTTCCTGATGAGAAGAAATCCACTATCATTCCAATTCTTTTCCCCTATTGGTAGTGTCGTTTCTCCTGGCCACTTTCAAGATCTTTTCTTTGTCTTGGTTTTTAGAAGTTTGACTATGGTGAACCTCTGCCTGGATTTCTTTAAGTTTACGCTGTTTGGAGTTTGCTTCAGCTTCTTGAATCTGTAAGTTTATGTCTTTTGCCAAACTTGGGAAATTTTTAGCCATTATTTCTTCAAATACTAATTCAACTCCACCTTCTTATTCCTTTCCTTCTGAGACATCCATGGTCTGGTATTAGTTTTCTGTTATAGTCTTACATGTCCCTGAAGTGCTTTTTTTTTCTTTTTTTTTTTAAGTGTTTTTTTCTTTCTGTTGTTCAGATTGCGTAATTACTATTCTATCCTCAAATTCTGATTCTTTCCTCTGTCCTCTATATCCTGCTGTTGAGTCTATGCATCGATATTTTAATTTCACTTATTGCAGTTCTTAGCTCTAAAATTTCCATTTGGTTCTTTTATTTATATCTTGGATTTCTTTGCTGAGACTTTAAAATTTTTTTCCTTCAAGCATCTTTGTAATTGTTCATTGAAGCACTTTTACGATGGTTGCTTTAACATCCCTGTCAGATAATTCTGACAATTTGTCATCTTGGCTGTCTTTTCTCATTCAGATTGAGATCTTCCTGGTTCTTGGTATGATCAATGATTTTTTTTTTATTGAAACCGGCACATTTAGGGCAGCAGAGTGTTACAAGATTCCAAATGTTATTTAAATCTTGTATGTTAGCAGACCTCCTCTGAAGCTGCTCAGAGGCAGAGGAAGTGAGGACACTGCGCAGCCACTGCCAGATGGGGGTGAAAGTCCAGTTTCTCCACTCAGCCTTTGTTGACATGTGTGGGGGTGTGCGCCTTGTTACTCTGGGCAGAGGTGGGAGTTCAAGCTCCTCACTGCCTGGGAGAGTTAAAGGTGCTTCATTACTGCCTACACTGTGGTCGGGGGTGGCCCCATAACCTCTGAGCTGTGGCGAAAGTCTTGATCTTGCACTGGAGCTCCTCTGACAGCACCCGGGAGAGGTGGGGGAAGGCCACCTTGTTACTGCCCCGAGAGGTGGAAGCACAGGCTCCCTAGGTGGTTCCACTGGCATCAAGGGATGGGGGGCTCCTTACTATCCAGCAGGGATGTCAGCTCTGCCTTCCCACTCAGCCTTCTCTGATACCCCCTAGGTTGGGGGGGGAAGCAATGGTTTGGGGTACCTCCTCACAGTATGGCAAAGGTGGAGGTCCCCATTTGGTTTTTGGTGACAGAGTGGGGCCACAGTTTTTGTTCTGTGGTGTTGGCCTGGAGTAGAGCGATTATTGTCTAAAAGTTTTCTGTTTGGCTAAGCTGTCTTTTTTTTCTTTTTTTTTTTTTTGTCTATCCCTGTTGATGTTTCTGGGTTGCTGGCGTCTCTAGTACCCAGTCAGGGAAAGGTGAGACAAAAAGAAAACTTTGGGAATTCACCTCTATGCTGTCAGTTGGGTCTTGAGTCCCCGAACTGGTTTGCCTTTTTCTCTCCACCTTTTAGAGTCTTCTTATGCTTATTTTACATATAAAGTCTAGGGGAAAGTACATTTAATCCATCTTCCCGGAAGCAGAAGTCTCAAAGGTTGCCTTTTGATATTAAGCCACAGCCAGGAACTGATTACGCCACTGCTCTATATTTGGGTTTGGTGGGCCTTTTCTATTGTATGAGAATCCACGTGTGAATGGGGAACAGTCTTTAAAAATGAATTATTGGATTAAAAAAAAAAAAGCTTGAAAAAGTAAGCACCTGCCAAAATTTTTCTATCTCCCTGCCACCAACACAGATCCACTGTTTTGGGGGGATGGGGGGGTGATGAACCCAAGTCTGGGAGTTTCTTCACATGTTTTTATTGAAGTATAATTGATATACAAAAACCTGCACACATTTAAACTGTACAATTTGAAAACTATATATATAGTTTTATGTATAATATAAGCATATATAGTTTTATTATATGTATATATATCTCTCCATGAAATCATCACCACAATCAATGAAGTGAACATACCTAGCTCTCTCAAAATTTCCTGGTGCCCTTTTGTAATTCCTCCCTCCAGCCCCTCCCCACCCCACCCCTGCCCCAGGCAACCACTGATCTAAGTCACTATAGGTTATTTTGCATTTTTTAGAATTTTAGATAAATGGAATATATGCAGTATGTACTCATTCTTGTCTAACTTCTTTCACACAGCACAATTAGTTTGTAATTCATCCATGTATTAATAATAATTCATCTTTTTAATTGTTGAATAGTATTCCATTCTATGGATATACCACAATTTGTCCATTCACCTGTTGTTAGACTTCTGGGTTGTTTCCAATTTTTGGCTATTGCACAAAAGCTGCTATGAGCATTCGTTTATAAATCTTTGTATGGAATATGCTTTCTTTTCTCTTAGGTAAATATATAGGAGTAGAAGGGCTGCATCATAAGGTAAGAATATGTTTAACTCTTAAGAAACTACCAAATATTTCACATTTCTACCAGCAGTAAAAAAGAGTCCCAGTTCCTCTGCAGCCTAACCAATACGTGGCATAGTCATTGTTTTTAATTTTTGCCATTCTAATAGGTATGTAGCAGTATCTCTACAGTTTAATTTGCATTTCCCTAATGGTAATAATGATATTGAGCACCTTTTCAAGTGTTTTTTTGCCATCCATATATCTTTTTCAGCAAAGTAGCTATTCAGATCACTTGCCCAAATTTTATTGGGTTGTTTGTTTCCTTGTTACTGAGTTTTGAGAATTCTTTATTTATCTTAGACACAAATCCCTTATAAAATATATGCTTTATAATTAAAAATAGAATTACCGTATTATCCAGGAATTCCACTTCTGGGTATAGACCCAAAAAAATTGAAAGCAAAGACTCAAAGAGATCATTGGTACACCTATGTTCATAGCAGCATTATTCACAATAGCCAAAAGGTGGAATAACCCAGTGTCCATCAATAGATAAATGGATAGGTAAAATATGGTACATCCATACAATGGAATATTATTCAGCCCTAGAAAGGAAGGAAAGTCTGACACATGCTACAACATGGATTAATCTTGAGGACAATATGCTAAATGAAATAAGCCAATCACAAAAAGACAAATACTATATGATTCCACTTATGTGAAGTACTTAGAGTAGTCACATTCACAGAAGCAGAAAGTAGAATGGTGATTGCCAGGAGCTAACAGGAAGGAAGAATGGGAGTTTAATGGGTATAATATTTTAGTTTTGCAAGATAAAAAGAGTCATGAAGGCTGGTTGTACAACTATATGAATGTACTTAACACTAAAGTGTACACTTAAAATGGTTAAGATGGTAAATTTTATGTTATGTGAATTCTGCCACAACTAAAAATTTTTAAGTATGTATGTTTTATAAATATTTTTCCCAGTCTATGGCTTATCTTTTCATTCTCTTGTGTCATTCAGAGGACAAAAGTTTTTGATTCTGATGAAGTCCAATTTATCATTTGGGGAGGGATTGTACTTCTGGTGCTGTATCTAAGAAGTCTTTGCTTAACCCCAGCTCACATTTTCCTACCTCTTTGCATGCCTGGTTATCTTTGACTGGATGCCAGACACTGTGAATCTTACCTTGTAAGGTGCTGGATATTTCTGTATTCCCATAAATATTCTTTAGTCTGGGACGCAGTTCAGCTATTTGGACATAGTTTTATCCATTTGGGTCTTGCTTTCCTGGTTTGTTGGGTAAGGCTGGAGCAATTGTCAGTCTAGAGCTAATTATCCCCCATTTCTGAGGCAAGATCTTCTTGAGTACTTGAGTTTCTCTTAGGCAGCATTTAGTTGCCTTTTAACTGAGGTGTTTAAATCATTTATGTGCAACATAATTTTTCATATGATTAGGTTTGAGTCCATCTTGCTATTTGTTTTCTGTCTGTCCCATCTGCCCTTTGTTCCCTTTTTCCTCTTTTGTTGTTTTTTTCTTCCCCCTCTTAATTGAAGATTTTGTGTGATTCCATTTTATCACCTTTGTTGGCTAATAGCAGAAGAGGAAGTCAAAGAATCAAAACACGAGAAGATTTAATTGTGTTGTTGTGCCTTCAAGATGAAGGGGGCCATGTGTCAAAGATGGTGGGCAACCTCAAGGAGCTGAGAGTGGCGCCCAGTGAACAGCTAGCAAGGAAACATAGATCTCAGTTCAACAAGCACAAGGAACTGCAGTCTGTCAACAACAAGAATTACCTTGGAAGTGCATTTTCCCCCACAACTGCCAGACAAGAACTCTGCCTGATCAACTCTTTGATTTCAGCCTCTGACACCCTGAGCAGAGAACTAAGCCACTCTGTGCCTGACTTCTGACCTATAAGACTATGAGCTAATAAGCAGGTGTTGTCTTCAGCTGCCAAATTTGTGGTGATTTGTTATACAGCAATAGAAAGTGACTACAGATACATTTTTTTTTTAATTTTTAGTGGTTGTCCTGAGGTTTATAATACATATATTTAACTTAGTCTACTTTAAGTGATAGTATACCACTTCACGTATAGTATAAGAAACTTACAATAGTATATTTCCATTTCTCTCCTCTTGGCCTTTATGCTGTTAATTTTTATGTTTGTTTTAAATCCCATAGTACATTGTGGTTATTTTTGTTTAAACAGTCAATTGTCCTTTAAAGAGATTTACATAATAAGAAAAAAATCTTACATATTTACTCATGTAGTTAACCTTTCCTGGCACTCTTCATTCCTTTGTGTAGATCCAGATTTCCATCTGGTATCACTTTCCTTCTGCTTGGAGGACTTCCTTTATTATTTCTTATACGGCACATGTGCTGGTGATGCTCTCTTTCAGTTTTCATATGACTTAAAATGATTTTATATTGCTTTACTTTATGAAAGATATTTTTCCCAGGTGTAGAATTCTAATTTTCTTCTCGTTTCTTGTGTTTGTGGAGTTTCTAGGATCCGTGGGTTTATAATTCATGAAGTTTGGAATGTTTCACCCATTATTTCTTCAAATATATTTTCTGTCTTTCCCCAACTTTCAGGGCCTCCACTTACCATTTACTAGACCACTTCAAGTTATCAAACATCTCACTTACACTCTTTTAATGTTTTGTTAAAATTTGGATAGTTTCTATTACTATGTTTTCAAATTCACTAATCTTTTCTTTTCCAGAATTATAAAGGGTGCCTACAAAAAAACCTACAGATTCTAAATAAATAAATAAATAAATAAATAAATAAATAAATAAATAAATAAATAAATAGAAAACACCTACAGTTAACGGAGTTAATAATGAAATATTGATGGGGGAGGGTATAGCTCAAGTGGTAGAGCTCATGCTTAGCATGCACGAGGTCCTGGGTTCTATCCCCAGTACCTCCTCCAAAAATAAACAAACCTAATTATCTTCTACCCCTCCCACCAAAATAAAAAAATTAAACAATACAATAATTTTAAAAAAATTTTAAAAATAGTGAAATATTGAACATCTTCTCCTTAAAAGCAGGAACAAGGTAGGAATGCCATTCTCACTAACTTCTATTCAACATGGTACTAGAAGCCTGACACAGTGCAACAAGGCGAGAAAAATAAAAGGCATACAGACCAGAAAGGAAAAAGTAAAATTGTCTCTATTTGTAGTTGATATGACTGTTCGTTTAGAAAACTTTAAGGAATGTACACAGCTACTACCCAATTTTTCAATTCACAGATTACAAAGTTAATTTTTAAAAACTCAATTGTATTTTTTATATGCTATTAGCAAACAGTTATAAAATAAAATTAAAAATGAATTGTAATGGATAATAGCATAAAAAACATAAAATGCTTAGGAATAAATTTAATATATGAAAGATAACCACACTACATCATATTTTTGAGAGAAATTAAAGAAAAACTAAATAGGTAGAGAGATAGATCACATTCATAAATTGGAAGGCTGAATGTTACTAATCTGCCAGTTCTCCCTAAATTGGCCAACAGAGTCAATGCAATCCATATCTAAATACCAGCAGTTATTTTTGTAGACATTGAAAATCTAGTTCTAAAGTTTGTATGGAAATATAAAAGACCTAGAATATCCAAAGAATTTGAAAAGAAGAACAAAGTTTGAGAACTTACAGTACATGACTCCAAGGCTTATTGTAAAGCCACGCTAATCGAGAGCATGATACATAAATTGACAGAGAATAGGGAGCTCAAAATAGACTCACAGTTATATAGTCCTTTAATTTTTTACAAAAGCACCAAAGTAATCCAATAGGGAGAGGAAAGTTTATGTAATAAATGATCCCATAATAACTGGTTACTCATATGGAAAAGTATGAATGTCAAGTTCTACATCACACCATACACAAACTTTCATCTGAGATGGATCATACACCTAAGTGTAAGTGGTAAAACCATATATTTTTAAAAAGAAGCCTTAGAAGAATTTTCTTCATGATTTGGGATAGGTAAAGTTGGCTAGCAGGTCACAGCAGTACCATAAAAGAAATATTGATAAGTTTGATTTCTTTAAAATCAAAAACTCTGTCCCTCTACAAGACAGCTCCTGTTGTAGAATAAGTGATATATCTGACAAACAAATGCTATAAGAATTCTATAACTCAGTAATAAAAAGACAACTCAACTTAAAATGGACAAAAAATTTGGACAGATACTTCTCAAAAGAAAATAAACAAATGGTCAATTATCACATGAAACAGTGACCAAGATTACTGGTAATTAGAGAAATACAAATTAAAGTCACAATGAAATACCACTATACACCTATTAGAAGGGCTAAATTAAAATGACTGACAACCCCAAATGTTGGTGAGGATGTAGAAAAACTGGAACTCTCAAGCTCTGCTGGCGAGAATGTCAAATTGCATAACAACTTTGAAAAAAGATCTAGCAGTTTCTTATAAAACTAAATGTTCAGTACCCTACAACCCAGCAATTCCATTCCCACATATTTACCCCGAAGAATTGAAAATGTAGGCCTACACAAAGACTTGTACATGAATGTTCATAGCAGCATTATTCATAATAACCAAGAGGAGGAAATTGTCAATAGGACAAACAATGATCCCAGGTGTCCATCGACAGAGAATGGATAAACACGCCTCTCGTATAGTCATACAGTGGACTATTATTCAGAAGGAGTGAGCTGATACATGCAACAACATGAAGAATATCAAAAAAAGAAAGAAATTTCGATTGCTTGAACTTTTTGTTGTTGTTGCTAAAAAAAATTACTCTCCAAAAAAGCTGGGCCAAATTACCAATAATAAGGCTGTTTTTAAATATCTTGTATCAATGCCTGATTCCCCACACTCTTGCCAACACTGGATATTATCAATCTTTTTCACTTCTGTCTATCCAATGGGTGAAAAATGTTTTGCATTTTCCTGAGAGTTAGTGAGGTTGCGAGTCTCCATATTTTATTGACCATGTATGGGTTTTCTTTTGTGAACTGCCTTTTCATATTCTTTGCCCTCTTCTCTATTACATTTGTCTCTTTCTAATTGATTCTTTATATATTCTGGATATAATCCTTTGTCAGTTATCATGCTTAAAATATAAAAATATTGTCTCCTCATTTGTGGCTTATGGTTTCACTTTCTTTATAGTGTCCTTTGATTAACAAAAGTTTTAACTTAAGCATATTCAAATATATAAGCCTTTTCTTTATGGTTCGGACTTTTTGTCTTAAATTTAAGAAATTTTCTACTATCACAAGATCATCAAGAGATTCTCTTATATTACTTCCTACAGTTTTCCAGCCATTTGTTTTTCTGCAGATACATAATCTGGGTAATAAAACAGGAATGACATCATGCGTACTGTTTTATAACCTGCGGTTTTGTCATCTAGCAATAGATTCTGAACATCTTTTCATGTGAATAAATGTGTCAGTAGTGTTGTGGGTGTGATTTCCCAGGAAACAGACCCAGAGACACAGATTTGTGCACAGGAAGTTTATTAGACAGTGCTTTCGGGAAGGGAATGAAGTAGGATCAGACTAAAGGGCAAGCGAGGCAATGGTGCAGGAGCAACAAGGGCTCCAACATCATAGCTTAAAGGGCCCTGTAACGCTGTCCCAAACTGGAGAAAGAAGACTGGGCCTTTATTTAGCTGTGGGCTGCCCCCACCCCAGGAAGGGAGCATGACATTAGGCACGGGCAGCTGACTTCAATGGTAGCTGGCAGATGAAGGCTGTCAGCCTGTACCACCCCCAACAGCTGGGTGTCCTGAAGGGGTATCTGAGCAGCACATCACAGTATCCACCAGGGTTAGGGATACTTTTGACTTCGAATAGCAGAAAACCTGACCGACTTTTGCTTAGTAAGTAGGAGTCAGTCTCACTTAACAGAAGGTCCCCGGTAGGTGATTGCTAGCACCAACAGTATCTGTCCTTTTTATCAGGAAAGCAAAAACTTTCTCAGAAGTCCCCAGTAGACGTCCCCTTATATTTAATTGGCCAGCACTGGATCACAGGTCCATCCCTAGGGGCAGGGGAAGCTGGGAACATGGGAACAGGATTGTCAGGATTTTGTGCCTGGAGCAGTGAACACTCATTGCTAACTGAACAATCTCTGGGTTCTGTTAGCATAGAAGAAAAGGGGAAAGTATATTAGACGTGCCACTAACAAGACTTGCCACAAACAGACCTCTACAAAATTATTTTGGAATGATTGCATATGGATGTAACTTACTGAAATGGTCTCCCTGTTGTTGGACATTTGGTTGTTTCCAGCTTTTTACTATTGTCCACTGTACTGCAATAAACAAGCCTTGTAATTTTTCTCTGCCCATGTCCTCAATTATTTCTTCAGGATGAAATGCTGCATATGTAACTGCTAACAGAGTGAATGTACCTTTAAATATTTTTTGATGCAGATTACCAAGATGAACCTTAGAAAGGCTCTACAAATGTTTGTCTTCACTGAGCAGTGAATAAAGAGGTCAATCTTTACTGACACTGGATATTAACATTCTTGTTAATTCTCATCAGTTTTATATTCTTTAAAAAATATCTAGTTTTAATTTGCATTTTGCATTGCTTTTTATTGGCCATTTTTGCACTCTGGTCTTAAAAAAATGTGCTTTGGACTGTCTTAGCTTTCTGAAAAGTATTGAGATATAATCTGCTTCGCTGTTGGCTAGGGGGGTTAATTCCAGCAGTTGTTTTGCTGGTCAAGGCATGAAACATATTGATTAACAATGTTTTCTTTTAACCTTGGGTCCAAGGAATTTCAGGGCATTTCGACCTAGTTTGTTAGAATTGTTTATGAACAGCAATGAGACTGATGGTTTGCAGGTGGTCTCAGTGTTACCGACCCCAACCCCCACCCCCAGAGGGCTCTCCTTTTGTCTGATTATATTTCAGGAAAATGGCTAGGTGTTATGAATACCTAAATACATATTCATAATCAGTATTCACAGTAGCAGCAGAAGAGCTACGCAAAAAGTACTTTATAACATGAATATTTTTATAACTTATAAACTGCACTCTGTATAAGTGCCAAAAATAATTTTTTAAATATCACTCAGAAAGGTAAAAGGAGAAAAAAATCATTTTGCTAATTAATCCAATGAAGAATGAAGACATGTGAATTTAGAAACATATGCCATTGTTATCTTTTTGTGAAACATGGCAGTGCTGTTTTAAAAACATTTACTGAATATGTAGTTCGTGAATAATAGATCTCGTAACTTCAGTTTGTATTTTCTTAGTGAAAAAGGGTTAACAGCTATTATTATAGCAAAAACTAAAACCATAGTGCTACAAATCCGACAAAATAACTTGAATATATTATTATCTCTGAATATATGAATATATTGTACTAAAAATTGCTGGAATAATTTTCATTGCATTTTATGTGACTTTTGTATAAGCATTGTTGCATTTTATAATTTTTGCACACGTTATAGTCTTGCATGTAGGTACTAAGTATTTATTGGCTCAAAAAAATATTCTTTAAGTCCACATGCACTTAAAGATACAGAAAAATAAATTTAAATAATCAAAGAAAGATATTTGATAAATTATAATTTTAAATTAATAAGAGTTATTATCTCTGAAATACAGAGTAATAAACTAACTTAGTACAAAAGCGTGATGTGAAAATACATGGCCACTACGAGAATATACTAGATATATTTGTCAGAATAGTAAAGATTAAAAAGAATTAGACGACCCAATTCAGGTAAGGTTACAGAGAAAATGAGCACTCTATACATAGTAGGTGGAAATGTAATGCAATGTAGTTCTTTTGTGAACCGATTTAGTAATACATAAACAGAGCATAAAAACTGTTCATACTTTTGACTTAATAAATCTGTATCTGTAGTAGTTTAAGATAGCCTACCTCCAGAAAAACCTGTATACACAAAGATATTTGTTGCAGCATTATTTGTAATGATGAAAATTATAAGCAACATAGATGTCCAAAAATTGGAGAATTAATAAATGATGAACCCATTAAAATGTTATTTAAATTATAATATATCTATATAATGGAGCTTGATAAAGCTGTAAAATGAAGTAAGGAAAATCTCTGTCTGTAGGTCTCTGTGTGTTGCTATTAGGTGATTTTGTAGGAGATCGTGCTAAATGAAAAAACAAGGTGCAACAAAGCCGTTTAGTAGAGAATATATTTTGAGAATATAAATATAGGTACATACTTTCTGATATTTTTCAAAACAAAGCAATGGAAAGATAAAGCAAAAACTAACATAAAAAAAGCGGTTTCCTAAAGGGGGAGGGAAGGAATGTGGAAAGCACAAAGATGGAAGCTAGACCTCTCTGAATATATCTTGTTTTATATTTTTGCTTTGTGTAAAAGATGGCCCCCCCTGAGGATCCTCACCTCCTGGTATTCACATCCTCGTAAAGTTCCCTCAATATTGTACCAGAGTTGGTCTATGTGGCCAGAAGAATTTGGCAGAAGTGACAGTATGTAACTTCCAAGATTGGGCTCTTAAAAGGCAACGTGGCTTCCGTTTTATTCTTTCTCTTGGATGCCTTGTGCTGGGGAAAGGCAGTTGTCCTGTTGAGCAGTCATGTTACTGAGTCCAAACTCATTCTGCTTGCTGCACAACAGGCCAATAAATTGGGAGACGAGGTGTTGGGGCAAGGAATAACGACTTTATTTGGAAAGCTGGCAGACCAAGAAGATGGCAAACTGATGTCCTAGAGAACCGCCTTCCCTAAGTCAGAATTCAGGCTCCTTTTATATTAAAAAAGGGATGGGATGTGCTTGGTTGTTGCAAATTTCTTGGTGTAGGAATTCTTTGTTCCTAAAATCCTTTGTTCTTGTAGCTGTCCATGTGGGTCATATCATGGTGTCCCTATAAACCTCCAACAACAACAAAAAATGTTATTTTCTATTCTGCAACTTATCTTTATATGAATGGGAAAGTGTTAATATCCTTAAAGGTTAGAATATTGAGAATAGGCTGTCCTATATATTTCAGGCCATTGGCAACATTCTTTTACAAAAGGTACAAAACAAGATTAAGCCTAGGAAACAGAGCACAGCGGTAAAGCCAAAGGAACAGATCTAATATGGAGTCAGATGTGTTCTTTTCTATTACAGTCAGAGCAACGGGGTGAAGCTCTGTCAACACCCACATGAGTGAACCAGCTTGGAAGCAGATCATCCAGCCCCAGGTAAACCTTGAGATGACTGGAGCCTCGGCTGACATCTAGACTGTGTTTCAGGAGAGTCCCTGAGCTAGAACAACCCAGCTTAGCCGTCCCAGATTTCTGACCCCTGAAACCGTGAGATAATAAGTATTTGTTATTTTAAACTGCTAAGTGTAGTTTAATTTGTTATGCAGCAATGGATCGCGAATACACATTGGAACCAGAAAATTGTTTTTAATAATTAAAATACCGAATATAAATAAAAAGAAAAAAAAAGCCATCCTTAAAAATTCAAGATAAATGGAAGCACAGGAACTCAACTATATCAAAGCTGGTGGCAAAATTATACAGACAATAATTATTTCAAGTGACTTGCAAACACAGTATTTTTACTGTACATCCCTAGCTGGCTAAATCCTAAAAAGAACTGCAAATAAATCTTAAATCACATTCAGTGGTTTAATTGTAAGCAATGGCCTAGGTATTGTTGCCCTGACGCTTTTCTAGCTATGTAGCAGAATAAAGCAAATAAGTCATTATGTTAACATCATTAAGAACCAAGATTTTATACATGAGAGAAAAGAGATACAAACACAATATCAAAGAAAGAAGTAAAAATCCTTTGCTCATTAATCTGGATTGGACATAGCAGTATTAATTCATAAATTCTTTTTCTTTTTCTAAAAAGTGTGTCTTTTCTAGCTCTGTGCACTGAAAGACCTAAACGAAATGACAACATAATAGCAATCAATACACAACATCCAGATTGCAGTGACTAAATATAATTTAAAACAAACAAACATGCAGAACTCCTTAGGGAAATGGCTAATTTCAGTTCTGAGGCTGGAAATGTAAAAGATGAACCTGGAATATCCTGTCTTACTAGAAAT
The DNA here is from genome assembly GCF_048773025.1 of Camelus bactrianus. Lineage (NCBI taxonomy): Eukaryota > Metazoa > Chordata > Mammalia > Artiodactyla > Camelidae > Camelus > Camelus bactrianus. The sequence goes on from NC_133575.1 coordinate 32,190,766, forward strand.
TAAGGACTACAAGAGTCAGAGGACTAAGGAACCAACTTTAAAAATTTTTTTAATGTTTCATTCATTTCACTTCATTTCATAACATTAAAGCTGTTTTTTTTTTTCTTTAATTTCTTTTGGGGGGGTAGGGGAAGGTAGTTAGTTTTGTTTGTTTGTTTGTTTTATGGAGGTACTGGGGATTGAACCCAGGGCCTCATGAATGCTAAGCGTGCACTCTACCACTGAGCTATACCCTGCCCCCCAGAACCAACTTTTTAAGGTGATCTCCCTGGCCCAAGATAGGACAATCTGAGCATCAAAATGCATGATTGCAAAGTAGTATATATATTTATACATCAAATATTTTAAAACTATATGAATTCATAATGATACTAAAAAATAAAATCTCATTGGTGACTTTTTGAAGGCTGCTAGGATACCAACTTATTAATCATAAAATTGGCAAAGAAAGGAAAAAAAGTAAACATTTATCCTGCCTGATTGTATTTCAGAGCATCCAGAATTAATGGGAAAGTTCTTCATTATAAAAGAATTCAAGCTCTGAAAGAATGTGAGAATTATAAAATCACCATTTCATGAAGGAATGATCTGGGTTCTGGAAATGCTTTATATCTTGATTTAAATGGTGGCTACATGGTTGCATAATATGTAAATATTCTTCTAGCTGTCCACTTAGTTTTTGTGCATTTTATTGTAGGTAAAGTATACCTCAATTTAATCATTTTACTTCAATTTTTTAAAAAAATCACTGTTCTGCCTTCCAATGAGGTATAATAGGAAGTACACGGCACCCTATGAAATATCTTTGCCAAAAATTGAATTGAAATCTAATCAGGGCTCCAAACGTAACTACCAGCTCACAGAAAATAAAGGGGACAGAGGAACATGTTAAATGATACCAACAGGCTACAACAAGACAAATTTAGAATGGGACATTCTACAGGAAAAATGACATGGTTTCTTTCGTGAATTAATGATATATAAGGGAAAGGGAAGGAGGAGGGAAGGGTCATAGATTAAAAGAGATTTAAGAGATATAGTAACCTAAACAATATCTGGACATTATTTGGGTCTTTATTGTTTATTTTTTTTTGGCAGGGTGGAGGTAATTAGGTTTATTTATTTATTTATTTCAGTGGAGGTACCGGGGATTAAACCCAGGACCTCGCACATGCTGAGTGCTAAGCGCACACTCTACCACTAAGTTGTACACCCCTCACCCCCATTTTGGGTCTTGATTCAAATAAACCATAAGTTAAAAAGCCATTTCTGAGACAATCAGGAATATTTGAACACAGATGATATTAAGAAGTTAGTGTTCATTTTATTAGGTGTGATAGTGGTATTGTGTAGATAATCAGTGGTAATCTGGTAGATACTTAAGTATTTATGGGTGAAATGATATGATTTCCTTTAACTGCAGGGGAAACATATGGAGGGGAATAAACGGAGCAAGAAAGCCGCAGGGCTAATAACTGCTGAAGCCGAGTGATTGATACAGTAGGGCTCATTAAATAAGTCTCAATTTATTTTTGTGTATGTTATTAAGCTCTTAAGCTTCAAACTCACCCTTCTATACATTTTGCTTCTGGGGATGGGATTCTGCCATCCACATTTCTGCTTTGCCAACTGCTCCCTGTTAGACTCTGCCTATAGGTGGGTGATGGAGACTGCAGGGCTGGAGGAGGATGATGGAACTTAAACTCCCTTCTGTTCTTCCTTGTTCCTTCCTGTCAGCTTCCTGCTTCTGTCAGCAACCTCCCAGGAACATTTCTTCACCCCCAAACCAGCAGCGATTTTCCGTGTCTATGGCTGAATTGCAGTTTTGCAACATTCACAGAACGAGCCTCACCAAACCCCCATCAGAAACACCAAAATGAGGTGAGCAGCACCCTCTCCTCAGAGGTGTGGCTCCCAGCCCCAAGGAGCCCTTCCTCTAGACTTCTAAATTGTCATAATTTCATTCTCTTTCCTTTGTACCCAAGCCCTGGGAGCTGTAGCAGCTTTCTGCTTTCTGCTCTAAGATACCTCAAAGTTCTCTTAGATATCTCTAAGATACTATTTGAGTTACAATTTTACACTTGCTTCACCTGTTTTATATGAGATCCGGTCTGTTCAAATAACACATGTGGCTTCTGCCTCCTAATTTTTCCCTAACTGAGAGCTATACCAGCTCCCATCAGTCGTTGGTTGAAGGCTGCTTCCAGGGGGATTCGGTCCCCAGAATTTACCATGGGCCACAGGGGTGGCAAAGCCTCGGGCAGCAGGGCAGGCTCCAGTGACAGGAGAAAGCCCTCAGGCAAAGTAATCCAGGAGCCCTCGATTGGAAGTTGGGCCAGTGTGTACTGAAGTGATAAGGGAGAGGGAATAAGGGTGGGAGAAGTGACAATGTTTGCTGCACAGCCAAATGCCCTTTATGAAAAATTAATTTCTAATTACACAAGCATTCATTATCTTTGAGAGACTCTTGGTCATTCAGCCTAAAGTCCTCTCACTCACCATCCCCCATCGTGATTCCCTTGTCGTCCTTCATCCCCAGAGGTAACTACTGTTATTGATTTTCATTTACCAATGTATTTTTCTACATATGCTTGCTTATAAAACATATATGGCATTATTTTGTAGGTTTTTGTTTTTACTTCATAGTACGCATGTTTTTTTTTTTTTGCAATCTGCTTTATTCATGAGACAATTTGTCTTGGAAGTCGTTCCATCTTATGACACATAGATCCACCTATTTCTTTTGAACTGCTGCATAATATTCTCTAGTGTGCATACGCCATGGCCTATGTCGCTGTTGCTCTATGTTCACAATTCACACAATTCTCTGATTAATATCCATGTCTCTGTGTCTTTGTACCTGTTTAGGAGTGTCCTTTAGGGTAGACGCAGAGTAGTAGAAATGCTGGGTCAGACAGAATGTGTGTTTCAAAGCTTGCATTAGATTTTAAAAATATGTCCTCCAAAATGGAGTTCCAATTTACAAGCTGTAATATTGTGGTTTATAGTAAGAAATATATATTTCGTCTTAGTCTTCGTTTCTGGCAGTCTCCTCCAAAATCTTTGGAACTTCCTAAGTGATGAGAGCAACAAAGGTGTCTTTGTTATGTTAAAAAGGTGACTCCAGGAACTGCACCTAAGGATGGGGGCTGGTTGCCGGTTGCCAGGGGAACCAATAATGTGATTTTAGGGTTGGAACTTTCAGTCCCACCTTTTAACCCTGGGGGAGGGAAGGGGAGCTGCAGGTTAAATCAGTTGCCAGTGGCCAATGATTTAATCAATCACGACTAAGTAATGAAGCCTCCTTAAAAAACCCAAACCCATCGGGTTCAGAGACCCTCTGGGTTGGTGAACACGCGGATATCGGGGGAGAGCGGCGCACCTGGAGAGGACGTGGAAGCTCCTCATCCTTTCCCCACACCTTGCCCTGTGCATCTCTTCCAGCTGGCTATTCGCAAGTTGTATGTATCCTTTTATAGTGAACCAGTAATTTAATAAGTAAAATGTTTCTCTGAGTTCTGTGAGCCTCTAGCAAATGAATTGAACCCCAGGAGGGGGATAGTTGGAACGTGGCCAATTGGTCACAAGTCCAGGTAACAACCTGGACTTTGAGACTAGTGTGTGAAGTTGTGGGGTAGGAGTAGGGGGGAGTTCTGTAGGATGCAATCCTTAACCTGTGGGATCTGATGCTGCCTCCGGGTAGTGTCAGATTTGAGTTTATTTGACTTCAATTCTTGGACACTCTGCTGATGTCTGAGAATTGCTTGGTGTTGTGTGGCAAGCACTCCCCACCCCACCACCAAAGAACACATACACATTCGAATCAGGCCCAGGAACCCAAGAGTTAGTGAAGTGGGATTTGCCAGAATGGCTCTGGCTCAGAGAAACTTGTGGTTTGGGAAGAGAAAGGATGTAAAGGGGCGCGGGTGGAGGGGTACATATAACCTTATTGTTACAGTATCTGTAAACTGGTTTGGGAAGTCTAGGAATTTGCTATTCCGCTTCTCCTCCGAGGGTCTTATAGATGCTAATAAAGACATTAGGTTGATTAACAAGAGAATGGGAAGACGCTGAGAGGAGAGTCAACTCTTTCTCCCAGCTAGGTGGAAAATTTTAAACTGTTTTTAAGAAATAAGGTGAATTTAAACATTTTTTAAATTAATAGGAAGTTATCTGAAAAGAAAAAAGAAAGAAGGTGAATAAAGTGAATATTGACAGGGGTGAAACAAAGGAATCAGAAAGGAGAGAGTCACGGAGCTCGTCCCAGCAGGGTGGAAATCTTTAGATGGTTATTAGTAAATAGGATGAATAAAACCGACAGTGATGGGGTTAAAACAAAGGTTTAATACAGCACTACCTAAGGTTGGGTGGGCTGAAAGGACCCCTTATTGACCCCCAATAATAAAGGGCCCCAAACAAGTCCACTCTATCTCAGTCTGGAGAAATTTAAAAAGCTAGAAAACAAAAATTGCAATGAGAAACCTGACCAGCAATTGCTTGGGGGCAGTGCTTAGGCTTATTAATTGAGATAAAGTTTTTTGCAGAAGAGTGAGTAAAATTGTCAGGGAGTGGAGAAGAGAAGTTACCAGTAACTTATTACTTAGTCCCATGAAGCCATTGGTGAAGCCCTTACTCGGGCTGTGGCTGGGCTGAGACAAATGAAGTGGTTGATCGAGTCATGAAAGTTGGATGTTTAAGTTGACATGTAAAGAAGTTGTGTCAGCTGTACCTGAATTTTATGGAAATAGCTATTTTGTCTGGCTGGGGAGCATGTCCCCTACTTAGTGTTGTAAAAATCACAACCTGTGGATGAAGCTCCAGTTAGAACATAAGAGTTGACGGGATGAAGGCAGAGGTTTGCAGACCTGGTATGCTGAAACAGGCTTTACATGATGCGCTAGTGTCTCTTTATCTGAGGGTGTCATGGGGACGGACACTGTGTCTGACTGGGAATGTGTCCCCTGCCTGGTATGGTAAAACAGAAGGCATGGAACTCCTGCCGTCAAGCACTGTTCATTGGTCTTGCTAAATGGGCGTCCGTAAGACTGCCGGAGCCCACACAGTGGAACAGATGCCGGGGCGCTGGTGGGGACAGATTCCCTGTGCAGCGGCCTTTCGTGGAGTGTGGACTGGGGCTTGTGGCAGGAGCCTGTGAGCCTCCCAGCGACCACTGCTGGGACTTTGAACTAGAATTCCCATTTGAGGGGTATCGACTCCCTTGCAATCAGACATTAATTGAAGCTGCCCCCTATGACTGAAGGACGTAGTGACCTTGAAACCAGAAATACCCACAATGTCTTGGGTAATGTCAGAGAAACACTCCGCTGGGGGTGGCAGTGCCCAGAAGAGTTCCATACAAATGGAAGTGGCTTATACAGGGCCGTGCTGATCTGGGAGTCCGAGGAGGGGAGAGTCTGGGGCAGGGAGCCTCTCCTCCCCTAGAGCTGACTCTGGAACGGCGGGAGGAGCTGCTGGATTTTGTCGGCACTTGGACACTGTAAACAGTTCTCCACAGACAAAGAAATCACTCCGGGAAATCACTACGGGAATTGGGGTGCATTAAGGTAGGACATGCCAACCTCCCCATCAGAAGAACTCCCTGCCAGGTTTGGCAGGTGACTGGAATCAGCAAGCGGATGTCCCCGTGCGCTCGCTGGAGGCGGCCCCCTGGGTGCGTGAAGTGAGTGGACCTGGGGCACTGCAGCCGCGCAGAGACGGGCTGGGTCTAGACACAGTCCTCTCGCTCCCTCTGAGGCACAAAATGCCAATAGGAGCTGTTCTGCCCGCAAGAGAGCCGGCGAGTGCAGAGGGCTGTGTGGCAGATTCCGGTGGGGGGAAGGCCTTGATCACAGCTGGCAAGTGACACTGATGCTGGAAGCCCCGGGGCTATAGATGGGTGCTGACGGGCACGGTGCAGACTCCGGCCTGGGCGCTGCTTACCCGGTGGTAGGTGCAAGCGCTCAGGCTTGATGGGAAAACCAGGAGAGAAGACAGTGCACCAATTTGGACAGCTGAGCATTACTTCTTCAGATCAAGGAACACACTTTACCAGCTCATAGTGTCCAAGGATGGACAGTGAGATATCTTCCTCATGGTACTAGTTTGATAGCGAATTGGAAGGGACAGTTGAAACAGTGACTGTCTATAAGGGGGAGATGGCAGCCTGAAGGGCTGGCTTACACGCCTTCACAAGTATGAGCTCACGGTCAGTGTGAGCATGAGTGGGGCCTAAGGGTTTCCCCACTGGTTAGATTTCGCTGTTTTTCTGGTGGGTCTGGGGCAAAGGGGGTGGGGAAGGTGCTGGTATTTTTCCTTCCCCACATTACTTTAGCTTTTTTTTCTCCCTACATGACGCAGTGGTCACAAGACCGGGACTGAAAACAGGGATGATTCCTGAGCACGAAACTGTAACTGTGTTTTTAACCTTTGTGTCAGAATTCCTAAGGGCCTGATGGGGCAGGTTGTGCCTTCACCCCATCTGGCAAAATTGGGGCCAACGGGGGAATGCAGCTCTATTGCCTGGAGGTAAAGATAGCCCACTAGTTCTGGGCCTGTGTGACCTTATCTGAGTAGATGTGCACCGAGGGGGAGGTGCTTGCTAGACTAGCATTGCTGCCTACAATCCAGACCAGCACTGTGGCCAAATCTAATGTCCCTTCCAAAGGTAGAAAAGTTTGCTTATAAATGGAGAGAAGGAAAAATAGTAGCTGAGGGTGGGAGAATGAATACAGAAATGGATTATGTAATGAGGGCCCTCCAATACTGAGTTAACATTTTAAAAGAGGCTCAGAGCAAGAGATGATACTGTCTCAGCACAATTATACCAGGTGCTTGGAAGGGTGAAGCCACATATTGCCAACACCACTGCTGCTTTTGGAACCTGACAAGATCAAACTGAAGCTTGCAAAGCTGAGTGGCCTCATCCTGGAAGACACTTTCTTATGCTCTGATGCTGGACTGGATAGTTACTAATGACTAAGTAGAATTCTAGTAAATGTGCTGTGTCTTTGACTTTTATGATTGTTCTGCTGTTGAGGGATCCATGTTTAAAGACCAGGGAATAGACTGTGATACTGTGATTTATAAGAAGAAATAGGTATCTTTGGTCCCTATTTCTGGCAGTTACTAAACCCCTTGGAAACTCCTAAGTGATGAGAGCAACAGAGAGGTGTCTTTGTTGTGTTAATGAGGTGGCATTTTGGACTGTACCTAAGGATGGGGCTGATTGCCATGGGGACCAATTTTTGATTGGTTCCACCTCTTAACATGGGGAGGTGAGGAGAGCTGGAAGTTAAATCCATCACCAATGGCCAATGACTTAATCAATCATGCCTATGTAAACACCCAAAAGTACAGGGTTCCAAGAGCTTCTGGGTTGGTGAATATGTGGATATCTGGGGAGGATGGGGCACCTGGAGAGGGCATGGAAGCTCCTTGTCCTTTCCCCACACTTTGCCGTGTGCATCTCTACCATCTGGCTATTCCTGAGTTGTATCCTTTTATAATAAACTGGTGATTTAGGGAGTAAAACGTTTCCCTGAGTTCCGTGAGCCACTCCTGCAAGTTAATTGAACCCAAGGAGGAGGTCGTTGGAACCTAGCCAGTTGATCTGAAGTACAGGTAACAACAAGGACTTGAGCCAGGTGTCTGAACTGAGTTGCCAAGGAGGACATGGTTGGAATCTCCGTTCTATAGCCGGTTTGTCAGAAGCACAGGTAATAGCCTGGGCTTGTGACTGGCATATTAAATGGGGCTGGGATGGGGGCAGTCGTGTAGGGCTGAACCCTCAACCTGTGAAATCTGATGCTTTCCCCAAGTAGATGGTGTCAATTGAGCTGACATGAGTGGAATTCTCGGGTACCAGCAAAGTGAGAATTCCTTGTTTATTTGGGTAAACTGACACCCCTCATTGGAAACTGGGTCTCAGAATACCCAGAAGACAAGAGTACTAGGAGGGGACCAATGCATTTTTTTACTACAGGACTCACTATGGCTGCCTTAGCCTACATTTCCCATCAGCACTGCTCTAGGCCCCTATAGTGGAAGCTAACCCAGTGGAGAGAGAGCTAGCTGGTCACCCCAACCACCCCGCAAACCACCAGGCATCTTCCGCACCCTACTGTCCATGCAGCCACCAGGGCAGAACCACTGTAATGCCTCAGGAAACACCAACACCCTCGGGGAGTCTTCAGAGTGGCAGCAGTGTCTGTGGTGTCCCCAAGAGCAGAGTCTCATAGAGACTATTGGAATGGACTTGTTCCTGAACTTATGTGACAGCCCTTAGCAACTCCTGGAAATAATTGAGTGCATTCTGGGGCACTGAGGTCCTTGCTTGACCTGGTGGCAGGGCAATTAGGTTACCCATAGCTTTTGTTTTATGCCACCAACAACAGACCTGGTGTCTGTGGGGGTGGCATCTGTAGGAGAAAAGCTAGACAGTTTCTTTCAATTATTCCTAAGTATACCTGGGGCTGGAATCCATGGTGTACTTGGCCATGTGACTATCTGAAAAAAATTTTTTTTTCCAGGCAGAGGAAACAGCAAAGACCACGGGTCTGATGTGAAGATGCGCTTATCATGTTCACGGAATGGTAAGGAGGCTGGTTGGAAGGCAGAGAGTGAGGGTGGCAAGTGGGAAATGTAGTCAGAGATGATGATGGGGATTGGAGACTTCATTGGCTTTTCAGATCATTTCTGCCACAAGGATTGTTTTAAAACCTCCAAACTTTTTCAGACTGGGCTCTTGGTTTCTTTGGCGATTCGATTCCCTCAGAACTATTTGCTTCTAGGCAGTTCCATGTGCCGTAACCACATCCAAAGTTCTTTCCTAGATATAAGTAATGTATTTACCTCCTTCCCCTGCTTCACTCTTTTCAAATGAGTGGTGGCTACCTCGATGCCATCTCATACAAGAGGCTCAGATGAGGCACCATCACCCTCAATCTGATTTTTGCTTCAGGGCAGAGTCCCTCTGTTTAAGGAATCTTTTTTTTAATTGAGATACAGTTTATTTACACTGTTGTGTTAATTTCTGGTGTACAGCAAAGTGATTCAGTTTTATATATGTATATTTTTTATATTCTTTTTCATTATAGGTTATTACAGGCTATTGAATATAGTTCCTTGTGCTATATACAGTAGGACTTTGTTGTTTATCTATTTTATATATAGTTGTTAGTATCTGCAAATCCTGAACTCCCAGTTTATCCCTCTATCCCTTTCCCCTTTGGTAACCATAAGTTTGTTTTCTATGTCTGTGAGTCTGTTTCTGTTCTGTAAATAAGTTCTTTTGTGTCATTTTTTTAGATTCCACATATAAGTGATATCATATGATATTTGTCTTTCTCTGTCTGGCTTACTTCACTTAGTATGATAGTATGATAATGTCTAGGTCCATCCATGTAGCTTCAAATGGCATCATTTCATTCTTTTTTATGGCTGTGTAACATTCCACTGTGTGTGCACGTGCACGCATGTGTGTACATACACACCACATCTTCTTTATCCAGTCATCTATCAATGGCCATGTAGGTTGTTTTCATGTCTTGGCTATTGTAAATAGTGCTGCTATGAACATTGGGTGCATGTATCTTTCTGAATTAGAGTTTTCAGGAGTGGGATTGCTGGATCATATGGTAAGTCTATTTTTTAAGGAATCTCTATATTGTTCTCCATAGTGGCTGCACCAAATTCATTCCCACCAACAGTGTAGGAGGGTTCCCTTTTCTCCACACCCTCTCCTTAACTGAGGAGTCTTAATGAGCCTTTGTGTCAAGTGCTCAAGCAGTCCCTAGGCAGTAGCCTGGTGGCCGACACTGTTGCAACTGTTAGGCTGGTAAGAGATAATGAGGCCAAATGCATTTAGATTGTATATTACAGAGACCACATAAGCGAGATCAGCATGGTGTTCCCTCCCCTTCCCCCGCCCACGTCCCTAGTCCCACAGAGTTTAACACCGAACATGAGGACCCAAATGACAGACCACCGGAGTGGTAAGCCCTTCTGCTGGGGAGAAGCCAATTCTAAACCACAGCCAAGCAGTTTTCTAGACAGCCATGGAAGCCAGCGCCGTACCCCAGCGGCACAGTGGGGAAGGTAGAAAGGGATGCCCTCCCCAGAACCAGGGGGATGGGTGAGAAGCTGCCCTGTGGCAGTCTCCCACAAGATAGAGGGGAGAAGCTGCCTTGTAGCAGCTCCCTGTCCTTATCTCCCCTTGTTCCAGGAGGAATCACAGAGCCTTCTGCCAAGTCCGGTCAGACTGCAGACAAGCCTTGCTTAGGTGGCCTACATGGAGATGTGCAAGGTCATCAGCAATTCATGATAGAGCCCTCTCCTTACACTTTGTTACAGTCTTGTCTCTTGTTTGGGATACAGAAGCAGGCAGCTTTTCTAACCCTGTATCCCCCAGTTTCTTATTTCTTTTCATTTTTGCCCTTGAACCCACCAATTCTCGCCTGAGCTTTTCTCTTTCTTGTAATAATATCTTGCTAAACACAGCAAGTAACTATCAATACCCACTATGAACATTTGCTTTCCATCCTCTTTCCCTAAAGCCATTGGTTCAGGAGGCACTTGGCATGACTTCTTTCTACTACAGGTGTTACCTTAATTAAGCATTTTGCTGCCATTTAATAAGACTCTCCATCATTCCATCCTCTAGTATCAGTTTCCTCATTGCCCACTGGCTCATACACAACAGAAATTTCTTTATTGCTCATCCTAGAGTACTGGGTGGGTGCACTGGTCACTGGGACAGTTCTCCAGGCAGTCATTCAGAAACCTGGGCTGACAGACTTCGCTATTTTCAGCACATGGCTACCGAGGTCATCCTTAGGGGTAAGGTACAGAGCCATCTCCTTTGTAGCAAGTTGGATGAAGAGAAAAACATACAGCAGTGTGCTTGGGAGATTTATATGGGCTACCTGAAAGTGGCACATGAAATTTGTTCTCACATTCCATTGCTTATAATTTCATTGCATGGCCATGTCTAACTGCAAGGGAGGCTAGGAAATGTGTCCCCAGGAAGAAGAGGAAAGCATGGATTAGGTGAGAAGCTAGCAATCTCTGTCACATGGTGCTCTGGAATAGCGTATTGGCAGTGTGGGTGGTGAGAAGTGGCTGAATTCCTGGTTAATACTGAAGGTAGAGACATCAGAATTTGTTGATGGCCTGAATAATCTGGAAGAATAGAGTTCTTCCATAAATGGCTATTGAGAACTCAGTTTTCAGCATGTGATTTTTGAGGTGCCTGTGAAGCATCACGTGGAAACACTAAATAAGCAGTTGGATATGCAGGTTTACAATTCAAAGGAGGGGTCAGGACTGAAAACATAAATTTGGGGGTCCTCAGGACGTAGATGGTATTTAGAGCCATTGGGCAACACTAATGGCAAAACTGTATGTACAGATAACTGCGCAAATTTCATTCATTATACTAAGTAGCTCTTTTCACATCTTCACATCTTGGAAATTGGAATGCATCTTACAACACTCAAACCAGTCTTCAATTATTATGATTGACAGTATTTTCTTTCTTTATTAGTAGCATTTAAAATAATGATGTGTCTTACAATTGATGGTACCTCGGATTCAATGAAACAGTATTAATAGTAGTAAAAATGATGATGATAACATTTAGAGCACTTAATATTGTACATCAGATACTGTACTAAGCCCTTTCCATGATTATCTTTATATATAGTTACAGTGTAGAAATGTTAAGAGCACAGACACTGGGGCTTGACTGTGGGTTTGGATTCTGGCTCTGAGCTTACTAACCTCATGACCCTGGCCAAATGCTTAATCTGTTTCCTCATCTCTAAAATGGGATGATAATAGTACCTAAGTTATAGGTTTATTATGAAGAGTAAAGGAGTTGATACATGTAAAGTGGTTAGAATAGTGCTTAAGCACACCTACTGAGTTATTTGGTAACATTGTTAAAACTATGTGAAAAAGTATGAATGCAAAAATTCATCAAGCTATATACTCTTTAGTGCATTTTACCCATGTTACTTATATATTTTATATCTCGGTAAGAGAGGAAAACAAACCAAATCAAAACAGTTTCGAGAAAAAGAGATCATCTGTCTTCTAAATAAGAAATATGTGTGCAATGATATTCATTGAAGTACTTTTGTCTGAAATTAATATAGTTACTCCAGCTTTCTTTTCACTAGAGTTGGCATGGTGTATCTTTCTCCATTCCTTTACTTTTAATTTATCTGTCTACGTTTAAAGTGAGTTTCTTATAGACAACAAATAGTTGGGTCTTGTTTTTTTAATCGACTCTGACAGTTCCTGTCTTTTATTTGGTGTATTTAGGCCATTGATGTTTAATGTGATGATTGATATAGTTGGATTAATATTTACCACATTCCTGTTTTCTAATCATTGTCCTTATTCTCTGTGTGTGTTTTTTGTCTTCTCTTTTTCTGCCTTTTTTCTTTTTATGAGATATAAGTGACATATAACATATGAGTTTCAGGTGTGCAACATGACTTGATATTTGTATATTGAAAAATGATCACCACAGTAAGTCTAGTTAACATCTGTCACCATACATAGTTACAAAAAATTTTTTTCTTCTGATAAGGACTTTTAAGATTTATTCTCTTAACAACCTTCAACTATGCAATACAGTATTATTAACTAGTCACCATGCTATACATTACATCCCCATAACTTGCCTCTGGCAACCACCAATCTGTTCCTGTATCTATGAGCATGGTTTTATTTTAGTTCTTTAAGATTCCACAGATAAGTGAGATCATATGGTATTTGTCTTTGTCTGATTTATTTCACTTGTTGCAAATGCCAAGATTTCATTCTTTTTATGGCTCAATAATCCATTGTCTATATATACCACATTTTCTTCATTCATCAGTTGATGGATGCTTAGGTCATTTCCATATCTTGGCTGTTATAAATGATGCTGTAATGAACATGGGGGTGCTGCCTTCTCTGGTTTTAACTGAACATTTTATATATGATTCCACTTTCTCTTCTCTTAGTATATCAGTTATACTTCTTTCTTTAGTGGTTGTCCTAGAGTTTGCAGTATGCACTTACAGCTAGTCCAAGTACACTTTCAAATGACACTATTCCATTTCACGGGTAGTGCAAGTACCTTATAACAGTAGTCCTAATTCCTCCCTCCTGTTCCTGATAACATTTCTGTCATTCATTTCACTGATCCATAAGCTATGACACTTATTAAGTATTGCTATTATTGCTAACATTGTTGCTATTATTATTTTGAACAAACTTATCTGTTAGATCAATTAAGGATAAGAAAAATAAAATATTTTATTTTACCTTCATTTATTTCCTTTCTAGTATTCTTCCTTTATGTAGATCCAGGTTTCTGACCTATATTTTCCTTCCTTCTGAAGAATTTCTTTTAACATTTTTTGCAAGGCATATCTACTGGCAACAAATCCTCTCAATTTCTGTTTGTCTGAGAAAGTTTATTTCCCCTTCACATTGGAAGGATACTTTGGTGGGATCGCTAATTCTATGTTGGTAGTTTTTTTTTTTTTTTTCTTTCAACATTTTAAATATTTCACTCATCCCTTCTCTCTTCTTCTTTGGTTGGTTTCTGAAGGGAAATCCAATGTGATTCTTATTTTTGCTCCTCTACAGGTAAGGTGTTATTTTTCCTCTGGATTCTTTTAAGATTTTCGCTTTGTCTTTGGTTTTCTAAAGTTTGAGTATGATATGCCTAGGTATCGATTTTTTGGCATTTATCCTGGTTGGTATTCTCTGAGCTTCCTGGATCTGTGGTTGGTGTCCGTCATTAACATTGGAAAATGCTTAGTAATTATTAGTTCAAATACTTCTGTTTCTCTTTCTTCTACTTTTGTTCCTCTTTCTTCTACTTCTGTTATTCCCATATGTGTACATTATACCTTTTGTAATTGCCTCACAGTTCTTTGATATTCTGTCCTTTTTCATTCTTTTTTTCCTCTTTGCATTTCAGTTTTGAAAGTTCCTGTTAACATATATTCAAGCTCACATATTTTTCCCTTGGCCATGTCCAATCTACTAATTAGCCCATCAAAGGCATTCTTCATTTCTGTTACAGTATTTTTATTTCTAGTGTTTCCTTTTGATTTCTTTTTTAGAGTTTCTAACTCTGTTTACATTACCTGTCTGTTCTTACATGTTCTCCATTTTTCCCACTAGAACTTTTAACATAATAATCATAGATTTTTTTTAAATTCCTGGTTTGATAATTCCAACATCTCTTCCATATTTGAGTTTGGTTCTGATGCTTGCTCTGTCTCTTGAAACTATGTTTTTTGGTATGCCTTGTAATTTTTGATTGAAAGTCAGACATGATGTACTGGGAAAAAGGAACTGTGCTAAATGGTCCTTTACTGATGTGGTGGTAGCCTGTAGGGGAGGGGAAGCATTCTATAGTCTGTGATTAGGTCTGTCTTTTAGAGAGCCTGGGCCCTTGAACTGTGGCCTTCACAAGTGCTTCTCATCCTTTCCCCTCCCTTTGCTTTAGGTGAAACAGGAAGGCTAGAGGGGACTGGAGTTGAGTACTTCTTTTCCCCCTTGTAAAAGGCTAGAGAGGCCAATGTCACAATCCCAGGCCACATAGTTTAGGCTTTAATAACACCTAAGGTAGTTAGGTACTGTTAAAAAAAAGTTTCCCTTAAGGGCAGGCATTTGTTAAGGAGAACAGAATACTCTGGACATATTTCATAAAGGTTACTTTTCTCTCCCCATTCTAAGAGGCAGGAGGGGATTTTTCTCCAGTCTACACAAAACATGGTGGAGCTCCTAGAAGTAAAATTTATAAAATTATGGGGGCCCTCCTAAGACAGGACCCATCTCCCGCCTGCCACCAACCTGGAGTTTTTAACTCTTTAGCCTTTCCACACTGAACTTCCAGTGATTTATGGATTATAGTTTTCCTACCCTGGTGCTGGCTCCAGCTGCAGGCTTCTGTTCCAAGGCTTCTGCTCAGGTAAACTGTGATTCTTTGTATTTGCCTGTTTCTTCAATTGTGGGGGCGGGGAGGGCAGCAGTTAACCCTGTGATCTCAATTTTCTGATGGCTCTAAAAGTTGTTAATTTTCAATCTATTCAACTTTTTTCCTTGTGAGGATGGGAGTGATGACTTCCAAGTTCCTTACATGTTGGACTGGAAACTGGAAGTCAGCATTTTCTTATAATAGCAAAAGATTAAAAACGTGCCAAATGTGCATCAGTAAATGACTGGTTATCCAAATTATGCAGCATATACCTAATGGGATACTATGCAATCAAAAAAATCAGCTCTAGATGTCTTGATATGGAAAGATCTGCTAGATAGTTTAGGTGAAAAATGCATGGCGTGGAAAATAAATCATATGCTAACATTTACTGAATATTCTTTGAAGTGAATGAATGTTTTAAAACACCTACTCTTCAAAATAAATAAAGAAAATACAATTTAAAAAGATTGGTGGAAAATGCCAAAATGATCACAATCACATTTTAGCATTATGAGTGTTATTTTTACTTGTTTCTTAATTTTCCAAACTTGCTAAATTTGGTGATGTTATTTCTATAATTCTTAAAAAAGACTATTCATACAAAAAAAAATCTGGAAAAAAATGCACAAAGATAATAGTGGTCATTGGTTTGGTGATGGAGGAAAGGAAAATTTCTTCCCTGCTTGCTAGACATTTTATAATGTCATAATATTACATTTACAATAATATTTTTTGTTTGTGACGTACATGCAGGTTTTGTTTGGTTTAAGCTCCTGGTGGCCAGATTAGGTAAACTAAGTGAAAAACACTTTTAAAGAATGGTGCTCGGATCAGGTCTGCTTCTGTTGGGTATACCATCTGTTAAACTACCATTTCTAGCACATGTTTAAAAGAGAGCATAAATCACTATTTTGATATGCAATCCCAAGTTTGTTGACCAAGCAGAAAAGACTGGCTGATTTGGAAACAGTGTAGTTTTTCTCTCCAGACCTTGAGCAAACTGAGTGAGCAAAGCGGCCACAAACAGTAGCTCTCTCTACAAACAGTCAACCCGCAAAAGAAGTAAGAAGCCATGAAATGAGCTCAAAAATATTAAGAAGAAGGGAGGGAATTGATGCTATAGAGTTGACAAATCATTGTTTGCATTCTAAAAAGAATAAATTTTATCTAAAAGAACGAACAAAAAAATGTATCTAAAAGCCAAGAAAAAATTAGCTGTTTCTAGCAGTCAAAAATACAATGTTTAAAAAACAGAAACAAACAAACCAAACAAAAAACCCCAAAACCTCACCAATTTTGGTTGAAAGTAAGCCCCTTTGTCTTTGTGAAAAGTTTGAATTGCAGAATATGTTTAGAGAAATAGCACTTCTGTTATATACTAAATATAATGTAATTATATATTAGAATATATACTATTGTTCTTAGCAGATAAATTCTGTCTTAGTAGTCCTAAAGGAAGTGAATCTCAAACTTCAGTAGCTTCCTCTAGAGTCACCCAGGGGCACCTCTCTAACTTGGACCCTTAGCTCTTCCATTCTTGATTCTAGAAAAATCTGTGTGGAACAGAGCCTCCAGGTCATTCCTATGCTGGTTTCAAATGCCTTAGAGAAACTTCTTTAATAAGTAAGAACGATTTAGGAGTTTGGTATTTTAACAGATTTTTCTAAAATGTTCAAAACAACTGCACTGAGAGACTAGACTGTAAATAATTCTCTTACAATTTTGTTTATACTGATGTCACTAAGCCTTTTTTTCTTTCCTCCAATGACAGGGCAAGCATAAAATTCGAGACAGTTTCTGTCTAGGTAACATGTCCTAATTTAGTAAGATCCAGATTAATGTTGTATATGAAATAGTAGCAAATTAGCATATTTTTATGAGCTTGTGATATTGTGATTTATAAGAAATATTCTTTGGTAATTCAGATAGCCAAAATATATTTCTCTTATATATTTGGTTTTTGTCCATGGTTCCCGGCTTACAGCTTCCAAAATCCTTGGAATTCCCTGAGTGATAAAAGCAATGGGAACATCTTTTGTCATAATATTTGGTCTCTTGTCCTCAGTCCCTGAAATTTTATAGCTTCAGAACCATAAAGGTAAAATGAGTGTCTTGTTATTCATAACAAGCCCCTTTCCACCACAACTGGGTTTACGTTAAATGAGGTGACTTTTGGAAAGTACCTAAAGATGGGGGCTGCCAGGAGATCCAACCATGTGATTGGAGGGTTGGAACTTTCAATCCCACCCCGCCTGACCTCCAGGGAGGGGGAGGTACTGGAAATTGAATAGATCTCCAATGGCCAATAAGCTAATCAATCATGCCTATGTAATGCAATCATGCTTATGTAACAAAGCATCTCAAAAAGAACAGGGTTCAGAGAGCTTCCAGGTTGGTGAACAGAGATTCCAGGAGAATGGCATGCTTGGAGAGGGCATAGAAGCTCCGTGCTCCTTTCTCATATCTTGTCCTAAGCATTGCTTCATTCAATCTGGCTGACCCTGAGTTTTATCCTTTTATAACAAATGGGTGATATAGTAAATAAACTGTTTCTCTGAATTCTGTGAGCTGCTCTAGCAGATTAATCAAACCCAAGGAAGGTGTTGTGGGAAACTGATTTCTAGCCATTAGGTCAGAAGCTCAGGTGACATTCTGGATTTGTGATTGGTGTCTGAGGTGGGGGAAGGAGCCATCTTGTAGAACTGAGCCCTTAACTTATAACCTGAGGAGGGGGTTGCTGGAACCTCCAATCTGTAGTTGGTTGGTCAGAAGAATCACAGGTGACAAGCTGGATTTCCAATTGGCATCTGAGCTGGAAGGCAGTCTTGTGGGACAGAGCCTTTAACCTGTGGAATCTGATGCTGTCTCTGGGTGGACAGTGTCAGAACTGGGTTGAACATTAGGACACCCAGGTGATGTCAGGAGAAATGTTAGCTGGTGATGTGGGGAAAGATTTCCCCCACCCCCACATACACGTTGAAATTGGTGATCAGAACCTTAGAACTTAGTAGTGTTTACTTTTTTCTGGAATAAGCAATATTTCCAAATTAGAGTAGACTTTGAAGAAACTCAAGCAAAAGGAGAAGTTCATTGAAAAATTGCCTTTTTACAGAAACTTCCAGGCTGGCTGGGAGATTTGGAAGGTGTGCTAAGGCAGAAAGCAAGATGGAGCTGAGGTTTCACCAGGCTGCAATCATGTAGGTAGAGCGGAGTGAGAATTCACCTTGCTATCTGACTTGAATTACCAAATGGTTGGGCTGAGTGACTGCAGTGCAGTTTTGATTGTGAAAAGGGTTGAGAAAGTCAGGTTGACTTTGAAGGCCCACATTTAAATCATAAGGCTTATATTTTAGCTAAGTAAGACTTGGAAAATCTGGAATCTTCTGGACAGACATGTGGACAGAGCTGAGCTACACCATTAAGGAGCTATGAATTTATTAAAGCCAGCATAAGGTCAGGAGTGAGGCATAATTAGCAGCCCTAAGTTGTGCTGAAGCAATTCACCTGTACCACAGATTAGTGCTGGGAAGATTCAAACTTTTCCTGAGGAACAGTTGTTACTGTCCAACTTCTTTGGCATAGATGAAATAAGCAAGACTGTGCTAATAAAAACAAATGCAAAGGATCAGATTATTTTGCACTGTGGTGGTTTACCTAAAATATATAAAATGGGACCCTTCAAATTTTAAATAAAACCCAAGAGATCCAAAAACTCTAGAATAAAATGAGTGACATAGCACCCGGACTCCGTGTCCAAGTCCCTGGGGGACAATAGGCCCCTTTCAGAGAGGTTCTCCAGAGTAGGATGGGTAGACTATTTTTAAGCATGTCTGTTCTTGGCACTGGTGTCTAAAATTCAATTGAACATCCTTGGGCAATAGCATATTGTCAGCTGTGATCTTTCATGCTATACCTTGTTCTCCCTAGCTACGTCCTCTGCTTGTCATGAAGATGAAATGGGACCATCTCCTTAAATTCTTGGTTATCACATTTTTACATTAAAAATACTAAGTCATTGTGGACTTTCCTCATTCCATTCAAATCACAAAGCCTTCTCTAGGGGGCATATTATCAAAGCTCCCTCGTCTTTTATATTAGCTTGGCCAATAACCCAGAAGACATTTCCACAGGTATGAAGCGCTTAACCCTCTTGTCTGTAGAACTTTGAGATGTGTAGCTCCAAAAGTATTAATAACAACGTATCCAGCTGTATAGTCTATTCTCTAAGAGTTCTGGTCAACAGTGAGTATACTTAAGCTTTTCTCCGGGAGGGGGTGGGGAATAGAAGTACAATGGGAAATTTTATGAGGAAATGTAAAATAATAAGGCTTTGCCCTAGCAAGGCAGAACCAGGAAGTGAAAAATTAGTTTTAAAGCTAAAGGACAGGTGTTAGAAAAGAGAAACTAAAAACAAAGGAAATAAGAAGGAAGGCCTGGACTATATGGACTTTAAGGAGTGGCACTGTGACATTGAACCTATTTAAACTCAGAACTGTTCATTTCCTAGCCCATTAACTTAGTGGAAGATGTCAAAAGTGGGCAGTCTTGTACGTCACACCCACCCTGGGAGCCATGGTGTACCCTGGGTAGCTCCACAGAGCATAGGAAGAAATGAGTTGCTGGTGAGCTTGACTTGATGGATTAAGTCCCCCTAGAACTGCTGGGGGCAGTATAATTTATAGGCTAGACTGTATGAAATTGATTTTTCAAAATAAATATATGGAACATACAATTTGCCGTTTTGACCACTTTTAAGTATACTATTCATTGGCTTTAAGTACATTCACAATGTTGTGCAACTATCACCACTTTCTATTTCCAGAACTTTTTCTTCATCCCAAACACTGTACCCAGTAAACATTACTCCTCATTCCACCCCTTCCCCAACCTTGGTAACCTCTATTTTACTTGTCTGTATGAATTTGTCTATTATAGGTACCTCATTAAGTGGAATCATACAACATGTGACCTTTTCTGTCTGGCTTCTTTCGTTTAGCATAATGTTTTCAAGGTCCATTCACGTTGTAGCATGTATTGGAATTTCATTCATTTTTAAGTCTGAATAATATTCCATTGTGTGTTTATACCACATTTTGTTTCTCTACTCATCTGTTGATGAACATTTAGATTGTTTCCACATTTTGGCTATTGTGAATAACACTGCTACATACATGGGTGAACAAATACCTGTTTGAATCCCTGCTTTCAGTTCTTGTGGGTATATATACTTTGGAGTGAAATTGCTGGGTCATATGGTGATTTCATGTTTAGCTTTTTGAGGAACTGCCAAACTTTTCTACAATGGCTGCATCATTTTACATTTCCACCAGCAATGTACAAGAGTTCCAATTTCTCCACATCCTTGCCAACACTTGTTATTTTTCATTTTTTGATAATAGCCATCATAATGGGTGTGAAGTGGTATCTCATTGTGGTTTTGATTTGCATTTCCCTAATAACTAATGATGTTCAGCATCTCTTCATGTGCTTATTGCAAAAAAGCCTGCTGGGATTTTGGTAGGGTTTGGGTTGACTCTGTAGGTCAATTTGGGGAGTACTGTAATCTTAAGTCTTCCAATCCTTGAACATGGGCTGTTTTTCCATTTATTTTGGTTGTCTAATTTCTTTTAATGATGTTTTGTAGTTTTCAGTGTACAGACCTTGTCCTTTTGTTAAATTCATTCATTGGTATTTTATTCTTTTGATGCTACTGTAAGTGAAATTGTTTTCTTAATTTCATTTTCAGATATTTTATTGCTGGTATATAAAAATATAATTGATTTTAAAATATTGATCTTATATCCTGCAATCTTGCTAAACTCATTTATTGGTTCTAATAGTTTTTTATAGTAGATTCCCTAGGATTTTCTATATACAAGATCATGTCATCTGCAAACAGAAGTAGGTTAATTGTTCTTTTCTTACCCAGATGCCTTATAGTTGTTTTTCTTTTGCCTGGTTTGAACCACAGGTACAATGCTGAATAGAATTGATGAGAGGGACATCCTTTTAAAGGTGCACTTTTGATAGGGTTGAAAGACATATGTTCAACATTTACCAGTCCTGTCTGGTGACCATGGACAAATCACTTACCCTTTCTGTTATCTAAAGTAAATGATAAAAAAAATTTTTTTTAAAGTCAATGATAGCAATATATGCTCTGGCTACTTCACAAGATTCTAAGGATTAAACAAAACAATCACGCACTTAGCAAACCTACAGTGTACATGGAGGGTGGTATATACTTTAGGAGCTCATAAGCTAGTGGAAGAAGACGAGCCACCATGGAAATAATTATAAAAACAAGATAAAATGTGGTGTGAATTAGTAGGCCTATGAATTTTGTGTTTGGACACCTGATTATATGATTTTTGTGGTGACAACTTTGTATAGTCTACTATATGGAGAAATGGTTTTAAAATTTAAGATACTAATAACATTGTACCTCCTGGTGTCACCTTACACTACTTTGGATTCCATTTTAACAACTTTTTATTACAAATTAAAATGATTGTAGCATAGCTAAATCCAACTCTGTTATATACAAAATATGATTTTGTTTTATAGGACTTTGCTATGATTTTCCATACAATTTGGTGTCCACAAGCATTTCTATTTCAAAAGGACATCGGTGCTTAAATTAGAACTGCATTTTTCTCCTCATTTGAGCATCCAAGGTAGGCTGTATTGTTCCTTGCACTCCATTTATTTGAGATTAGCCTAATAATCTTCACTTTAGAATATAAACATGTAGATGATAATCCATGACATAATGGGTGTCATGGGTTCATAAGGCCCTTCTGGGTTCTAACAGTAAATTGTGCTGATGATTTGGCAAAAGAGGTGAATCTTGCTACATTTAGTACTGCCTAGTCGCTATGCCGTCTGTGGCACTTCGCGAGTTTTTCCTTGCTATACTGTTTTAAGAGCTCCTATGGCTAAAGGGTGGTCGTCAGAGTCAGTCAAGCTGTGAAGCCCAAGTGCTTTCAGGTACGGATGCTACAGGATCATGTGAATGAGTTTCTCAGCACCTGCTTCTTAGGGTGGGGAGAAGGCCCCACTCCAAACTCTTCCCCCTCCCGCCGCAGGAGATAGCCACACCTTCCCCCTATCGGCGCGGAGCAGGTGGCCCGGCCCTCCCAGCCTTCGGCACCTTCCACTGTTTGCCCCCAAAGGTTCCCGTTCCATAGACCTGGCTGGCTCACGGGACACGTGACGTGGGTCAGCTGTGTCCCCGGGACCCCCCCTAACCACCGCGGGTGCGACCGCCCAGCGCTTGGTCTCGAGATCTGATGCCCCTCCCCCTACAATCCCGGAAGGGGGGGGCTGGTGACGTCATCATCCGGGTACTTGCCGGCGGGGCCTCTGCTCACAATGGAACAAAAACAAGCGGCCCAAGTCAAACTCTGAGCGACGCGGCTGTGGCTCGCGCGATTAACTCTGTCCTGACCACGCGCCCTGCCAATCCCGACCTCCCAGCTCCTCCGGCGTGGCGTGCCAGGTCCTTTTGGGCTTCCCTCCCCCATTTCTGCCTGTCCTCGTGCCACGGCTCTCACACTGCTCCAGAGCAGAGGGTTCCTGGCCTTAATGCGACTCTGGGGGGGCCAGCCGTAAGACACCGTGTTGCTTAAACAATTTACCGCATTATCTTCCCTTCCCCCACCCCAGCTCTCTGGATTCTAAGCGTCTCTCGCCTGGCCCGGCTTTCCCGGAGGCACGCGCCACTCCTCCCTGGCGGAAGACAGCCCTGGGTGAAGGGGAAGAAGGAACAGAAGGAGCAGCTGAGCGAAAGGGGGGTTGGGGAGGGGGAGGAGGAGGAGGAGGAGGAGGGCTGAGGGGCGGGCCCTGATGGGGGCGGGGCCTGAAGGGGGCGGGGAACATCAGGACCCTGAGCGGCGCTGGGGCTAGTGGGAGTCTGCGCCGTCGCGCTGCTGCCTCAGCCGCCACCAGTGCTGCTGCCACCGCTACCGCCGCCGCCACTGGTCGAGCGGTTTTTTTTTTTTTTGGTTTGCCGGAGCCGCCATATTGAAGAGGACGGGCATCCGCGGCTGCGGAAGCTAGTCTCCGCCGCCGCCGGAGCCGCAACCTCCCTGCACCCGGCCCTTTAGGGCCTTTGCCGCGCGGAGCCCCTCCCAGCCTCGCTCGGCTCACAGGCCTCGCGGGAGGCGGCCCCCTCAGCGGCTGGCGCTCGGCTTGGCGCCGGAGCTAGCCGCAGCAAAGCGACCAGGCCCGGAGCGGGAACTGAGGCGGCGACCAGTGGAAGGTGAAGCCGCCACTGCGGGAGGAGCAGGAGGAGGTGACGCAGGAGAAACGCACCGCCCGGAGCCCGTCTGCGCTCAGCGAGAGCCCCAGCCTGAGGCGAGAAGGGGGAAGAGAGCCGCCGCCGGCTGAGGAGAAGGAGGCGGCCGCGGCCACCGCTGCTGCAGGCAGACGCTGCGAGCAGTGAATTCCGGCGCCCCAGTGCAGCCCCCTGGTCCTCAAGCTCTCAGCCTCTCGACACACTTTGTCGCCCGTCAACCCTGGGGCCTGGGATGCACCCAGAGTCGGCCTTGACCCGGGACTGAGCCTTGCTGCCGTTTCCGCGTGCCCTGCTTCTGAGGAGAAAACGCCTGTGTCGTGCGGTGAGTAGCCAGCCGCGCTTTTCCGGGGCCAACAGCTGGATCGAGGGGAGGGGAGGAGGGCGAGGGGGTGTGCGTGTGCGCGGGTCCTCCCTCAGCGGCCGGCGGCCGGGCCGGGGGCTTCCAGTCTCCCCCTCCTGGGCCCCGGGCGGGGCGGGGGGGCGGGCGGGCAGGGCTCCGTTCCAAGCGAAGCCGGCGTCCCGGGAGCGTGTCTGTGTGTTTTGGACTGTAAGGGAAAATGGCTGACGGCTCCGTCCCTCCCCCTCCTCCCCCTTCCCGTCCTGTCTGGGGCCGAGTCGGAGGATGGAGTCTCCGGGCGCGGCGTGCCGCCCCCCGCATCCGCAGCAGGGGACCGGGTCGGCGCCGGGGGGGGGGGGCGGGGGCGTCGGCCCCGGGGCGTGCAGCTCCGCGGGCTTGCGGTCTCTCTCTTTCCCGGTCTCTTTCCACTTGACACCAAACGCCATTACTGAGGTGGAGTGATTTGGAGCCGTAGAGCTAGGCCTTGGCTACGCCTGGCTATCGGGCCCGACTACTTGACCGCCTCCCCCCACCCTCCCACGATAACCCTCCGCTTTTCCTGGGCTCTGTGGTCTGGGAGTCGGAGGCGGGTTATCGGCCGCCTCCACCTCCCTCGCCCCCGTTCATTTACCGAGGGCCAAAGCTGCGAGAGATGTTTTGATGCAGAAAATCGCTTCCAAACGAGCTTGGACCCACCACCTTTCTATTTTTAACTGCTTCTGCAAAAAAAAAAAAAAATAATATGTGTGTGTGTATATATATATATATATAAAAAATAGCATGGGCGAGTTAATGATAAAACCTTCAGATTCTTGTGATGTGAGGCTTCGGGTTTGAAAAGTGGTGTATTTTTCATTCATTGTGAAGTATTAAGTTAAAGAGTTACGGAGCAGGTGTATACATGTTTTGTAATATTTGTATGGATTTCTGTTGGCGACTGGGATTTACACGGGGCTTTTTAATATCTCCAGTAGAACATTCTAAAATTAAACATTTTTTGGAAGTTGCATAGTTATAACGTT
Source organism: Camelus bactrianus (assembly GCF_048773025.1). NCBI lineage: Eukaryota > Metazoa > Chordata > Mammalia > Artiodactyla > Camelidae > Camelus > Camelus bactrianus. The sequence goes on from NC_133575.1 coordinate 32,215,413, forward strand.
AATAGGATTTTCCATCGTGCAGTTTACAGGTGTGTGTAATTTCTTCAGACTGTCTTTGAATTTAACTGAGCGAGTTGTAGATGTAGGTTAAATATTCGTGCTTTATTTTAACGATGGAGGGGCGGGGTAATTGTGGCATTCTTTGACCTGGAAACCCATGAGTCCCCATAAATCTACATAAGGTTTGTATATCTTAACTTTTGAGGAAGAATCTGGGGTGCATTGATCTGAAAACTTTTCAGCAGGTACTCAGCCCTCTCTTGGAGCTCATTTTCTATTCCTGGTGATTATATGGTAAGGACTCGTTAATCATGACTAGCTTGGTTTTTTCTTAATCTGTACACTTAAAAATAGAGACTACAAACTCCTTTAGATCTCACTGGTCTACTGATTCAGTGGGCTGCCATTTTGGTTTCAGCAAATGCCTTCCTAGTTCTGGAAGATTTATGTATTATATATATACAAAGATGTCAGCATTTGTTTTCTCAATTTTAAAACTCATGTGCTTTGTCATACTTGCCACTTTAACCCTTTAAGCTTTATTACTTGGATTAGAGGGGAAACCAGAGGTATTTGGAATTGATGTACCAAGGGCAAACTCAAAATGTTTCTTATATCCTATGTTTTGCTTTCTCTCATTTAAAAATAAGACATTTGAACTAAGCATATTTTTTCCTCTCTAGCCTTTTCCCTATATTTTTTTCGCGAACGTTTAACTTAATAATTCTTAATGTGTTATCTTAATGTTCTTATGCTGTTTCTTCCTTTTGTTTGCTGACCTTGGTGGCTTCTGGGAGGGAGAATTTCTGGAGGGATTAAATAACAGCAAGAACAGTACATGTGAGAATCTAAATTCTTCAGAAAGTAACTTTGAAAGGCAGATTTTACCTTTCACCAAATTGCTGGAATTTCTCAGTGTTCCATAGTTTTCTTGTTTTAATCAATGGAACGCTTCAGTAGGATTTACTTTGGTCTCTTTTTTTTTTTCCCAGGATCTTGAAATAAATTTTCTGACATTTCAAGATGATGAGAGATTTAATGGCTATCTCCTCAAAGATAATTTTTCTTTGACATGATATTAATAATGCTGCTTAGAGTTTTTGAAAATGGATGTTTCTCGTGAATTTGCCAGTCATCAAGTTCTTGATTAGTTGGACACAAAGAAGCATTCTTTAGCTTATTTTTTGTTTCATATGGTCAATTTAAAAACTAACAGTTTGTACTTTAGTTTCAGAATTTTAATATTGAAACGAAACTTTGTTTCAATCAGGTTAAAGAAAGTAGTTTGAAATATGTAGAGATGTGTGTGTTAAAGGATTAGTCCTTTTTAAGTGTTTTGGGCAGTTATGGGGTGGGAGGAGTCTTATTCTGTGATTTTGAGCTAGTTGATTAAAAAAATTATGTGAGTTTCAGATGTACAGCATTGTAACTCTTTCTTAAACAAAATAATGGTTTTATGATAGCCTGCATTATCTTTCCCCTCCATTATGTTTCTTCTCGTCTGTGATAACGTTTTCTGAATCTTGACATTTTTTCCCCCAAAATTGAAAAACAGGGTTTTAGTTTCTGTTCAGTTCTTTCAGGAGCTGTGTCTTTGGAAGTGAAGCTATCGTATTTATTGCTAAGTTCTCTTCTTATTTTAACATAGTCTAACATTAATATTTGGAAAAGGGTTAATACACTAGACCTCAACCCTGACTGCACATTAGACTCTCTTGGGGGAGTTAGAAAAAATACTGATGCCTGGATGCCACTACTGGAGACTTGTTAATTGGTCTGATATACAGCTTGGGCAGAGGTATATTTTAAAAAAGCATTATGGGTGATTCTCATGCAGCGTTGAAAACCACTTTGTTATTGCTGTTAGCATGTTTTTATTACATTTTCCAGTGGATAAATAAGATGATTTTTCTCTCAATTGTTTTCAATTATTGGCATAATTGTCATTTGCTAAGAATTATGTGCCAGCACTATGTTAAACACTCCATTTATCACCTTATGTGGATAGTGTTATTTCTAATAAACAAATGAAGGACGGAGGTCTGTCGGGTTCAACCAGTGGTGCTTTAACTGCTCTGCCATGTTAGTGAAATGACACTAATTACTATTAAAAAATTTTTTTAGAACTTTTGCTTTGTTTCCTGTCTGAGGGGCTTTAGATTAAAATTTTAATCCAAATATGACAGTAGTCTGCAATTTGGGAAATAACTTGATTGACCAAGGGAGATGGCAAAGCTTTGCAACAAGTAGGTTCTTCTCTTCCCATATGTCTCCCAACGTGTTCAGGTTGATAGTTTAGTTAGTGGTTCTATTTATGGCTAAAATAATGTTAGGCAACTTAACCTAAAAGATGCAAAATCCGGGCATTTGTTTCCCAGTAATTTAAATCACCCCATAAGTGAACATTTAGTATCATGTAAATTTCTATTATCTCAATTTGAGAATTCTGAATTTCTTTTAGCTTAGTTTAAAATCTGTACTTTTCATCAAAAGTTTTCAAAAAGAAGGGTTTTTTATGTTGCATTTTTTCAGGATTGATTATTTTGTGGAATGGATGAAATACTATTAACACCTTTATTTGCTGTTTGTATCTCTTAATTCCCTTGGTCTATTGTGCTAAATTCTATATTGGGGGAGGGAAGCCTGCTAGTGTAGAATCTATGAGCATTCTTAATGTGGCATACGATTTGTTAGTGATCTTTGTTAAATTAATGATCGCTGTAGTCCTCTTTTCTGGGCTATAAAATATAAGGAATAAAAACTTCATGAAACTTCTGATACTTATATATATTGGAGTTTGAATTTATCATTCAGTTATTAGTGTTGAACATAAAGTAATGACCACTGTAATATAGTTTTAAGAAATGAGGTATGGAAAAGTATATCGTTAAGATGAGATGTCTTACCTAAATTTATTCTTCAGATGTGCCTATGCTAGTCTTTTGGGCTTCAGTACACTCTTACACACTAAACATGAAGTATTCGGCAGCAGGTGGGTTTCCAGTTACATTTTCAGCAATGATTTTCTAGTTCAGCTGTGTATCACAATCATCTGTGCAGCTTTTTCAAAATGTATTTGCTTAGGTCTTACTCTTTGGAGATTATAATTGAGTAGGTTTCAGGTGGGAACTGGGCATTTTAAAAAAAACTCAAAAGATGATTCTGGTATGCAGCTAGGTGGATTTTTTTGTTTTTGTTATGTTTTGTTTTGTTTGCAGTTTATTTTAGGGAAAGGGGAGATCTGGGACTCTGAGTTTTGTGCCCTATCATTAGACAGTAATTATTCTTTGGTTTTGTTGTTCACAATGCTAAAATTCTAGGGACAAATGTAGTGAAAAGTTCAGACACTAGATTTAATAGTTGGGAGGGACTGGGATTCCACATAGAATTTTATGTATATGGTGCATGTGCCCTCCCACCCACCCCAGACACACAGTATATTCATTGTCTCTTACTGAGGACCTTCTTAGAGTTAGGCTTCCAGCTCTAATACTAACATTATTAATATCTGTTAAGGCATCATTTTCTTTTTCATCCGTTCATCAAGTATTTATTGGGCATCTACCATATGCCAGACACTGTTCTAGAGATTACTGTTGTTTAGAAGCTTATGTTATATGAAGTGAGGTCTGCACTATTGATCTCTAAAGTCCTTCCTAGCTCTAATTTTGTTCTTCATTGTGCTTTATAGAAAGGGACTAAATTAAGTTGTTATAAGTAATACACCTAGTTATAAGCCAATGAAACTTTCCTTTTACTTTTCGTTTTCTTTAAATAAGTTAAGTAGAATTTCCTTCTAAACTCCAGACTTCTCCAGTGAACCCAAATATCAGGTACAGGAGAAATAGATTCTTTCAGATTTATTGCATGTTGGCTTTAGAAATAGCTGTGCTTAATGGTACTTCTAATTTTGGTCCAGTAATTACATTGTCTGGTGTCACCTGTTTCTCCTCCCATTCCTTTTCTGTATTGATGCTCTGTCAGTAATCTCTACACTGTGTGTTTTTCTGTTTTACTTATTTTGTTCAGATGGCTTGATTAGTTTTGTCCTCCAAATTCTTTTAGGTTGGTGGCATCCATCTGGTCAGACTCAAGATCCTAAGTCACTGATAACATCCCTAGCGCCTAGAAAGTGCCTGGCACATAGACATTCAGTAATTAATTGTTGATTAGTTCACCATATTCTCAGTATGATATTTTTTTTCTCTCATTCTCTTTATTGCTTAGAGTCACGTAACTTGACCTAATCCTTTTACTGGTGAGCAGTCCTGGAAGGAGTCTTAGATCTAATCAAACTCCTTGCTTTTCAGGTGAAGAACATGGCTCAACGAGGTGAAGTAACTTCACTAAGATATTGTGTGTAGACTACCTTCTGCATGAAGTTATTTCCATATCTAACAAGTCAACATTAATTATTAATTCTTTGAATTCCATGACCTTTGTAGTCCACTCAAAATTCACACTGAAATTTCTTTCCAATGGATAATAAGGTCAAGAATTGTGTCCTTTACCTTTGTGTATTACAGAGCACATAGAATAATATTGTTTACAATAATTTTGATTGCCTGAATGGCAAAATCTGGGGGAACGTTCAATTCCCAGTGTCAAGAACTGCTTGTACAAAATTGATATACCATCATATTATGACCCCTTTTCGTTTATCCTTTCTGTAACTGATCAATCATGTGTAAGCTTTGAACGCTTTAAATCCATATTGGCCAGCTGTTACCAAAGGAATTGTTTTCCTTGGGATGATTTTGAGCTAGTAGTCTTGGATCCCCTCCTCATTCACAGAACCTGTGAAGTGGCAAGAGAAGAAAATTAGGAAGAAAAAAAGGAATAGGAGAAGCCTCTCTTTAATGTCCAGTATGTCCATTTTCTTCCCACTGACTTCGGTGGTTATTGAAAGTTGTAAATTTAGGTTGTTGGTTACATCTCTCTTTTCTGGTCTTTTCTCTCAACTAGTTACTTAGAATTTCTAAATAAGTCTACTTGATTAACTTGGACCCCATAAGGCTTGGAAATTATATAGTATTAGACCCACGTTCTACCTAATAGTATTTTGTCTCTGATCAAAGTAGTGTAGAAAGATTTGGTTGCTCTCCTTGATAACACCTCCTGAGTTCAGAGCAGGGATCAGCAAACTTTTTCTTGTAAAGGGCCTAGAGGGAGTTTAAAAGTCAATTTCCACAGACTTTAGAGTTAGAGTCTGTGGGACAAAGAGCACCATTTTGAAAGCGGGGCAGTGGTGTTTGATACTCAGTTAAAACTAAATTGGAAAGAGGCATTATCAAAATATTTTATTAATTTGATGTCTCAGGGGCTAACAGTCTGTATAAATGAATTTGTCAGAACACCAAAGCTTGCTCTTACTTAAACCAACTTACTATCTGATGGAAAGCTTTCTAAAGATGTTACGTACTTTTTCTTTATAATTTTTATCTTATTATGAAATTACTGTAATCTGTTCTGTTAAGAAAAAGTTTGAGTGGCATAAGGTAATAAAAGCAAAAAGCAGAACACACAAAGCCCACCTCTGATAATTCCATCATATGGAAGCAACCGTATTATTAGATGTGTGTTAAATCAAGGGTTCTCATCAGTTACATAATCAGTTTACTAAGTCATGTTACCTCGTGTTCTCTGCCCTCTGTATCCACTTACTACTGCCTCAGGACTTGAGTGTGTGCTGTTTGTTCACCCAGCCTAGGAGACAGTTTTTGTGTCTCTCCTCTCCTTTTTTAGATACTATTTTTCTAAATACTCCTCAAAACTCTCATGATCATGATTTTCCAATTTTCCTACTGTTTAAAAATTTCTTTTCCCCTGTCCTCCATTCACTTGACTCAGGATTCCCTATACACTTCCTATGCTTTCCCACTTCTATGGCTTTGTTTCCTCAAATCTCCTTTTTTAGGGGCTTCCTGTTCTTTGCTAGTGCCAGTAACATCAGGAGTATAATTTATTTGTTCTTTGGCCTGTTTCATTTTATGCATCTGTTGCTTTTCCTCTTCAGTGGCTATTGAGGTTTACAGGATGGTTCACATATACACTAAAAGGCCCCATACTTTTGAATTAATGTTTTTGGTCTTTTTCTTAAGCTAGCTCGTTTTCTCAGTAATGTTTGTTTTCACTGTTGTCCTTCGTGGTTCCAGTCTTAGTTTCCTCCCTTTTTAATGTGCTCTGGACTGGGAAATGAGGTAACAGTTGCATATTAAAATTGTGTATATAAAGAGTGAGAATTCTTTATGAGAACTTTAATGAGCTCTGCTTCCTGTTTCTATACCTTTTCCCATTGAAACATGTCCTCGCCATGATATATCTGGCTTTTATATAGTCAGTACTTTAATACAGTATGTTAACAATCCTTCTCTAAGTCAATTTCAGACTTTAAATTAACCTCCCTTCTTTAAGTGAGGTTCAAACTTTTGTCCATTAGCTGATGAAGCAGGTTTCTTTTTATTGCAGGATGGTATTGCATGCCTGAGAACAGTTCTATTTCAACAGCTTTGCTGTGTTTGTACAACAGTGTTAATTTGCAAGTTCAGTTGTATTTTACCCCTTTATAAAAATGAGCAGAAAACAGAACTGCGTCAGCTGGAAGTCTCAAACCTGATTATTGTTGAGACTGGGAACTGATCAGGGATATGAATCTTTAACCTTACTGGGTTAGGCTGTGCTTATTGGTTATGTTGGGTGATTTTGTTCAGTGGTGAATGAAATAATTAGAATGAAACAGAAAATTAAGTATGGCAAATGTGTAATAAAGCTTACATGTCAAAGGTGAGGTATAATGAGGGATTTTATAATACTTTTCCTTTACTCTGACTCTGAGAGTTGAAAAAACCTTTAGAAACATGTGACTCTTTTGTTTGGCTTTGAAATACTTGACTTATGTCATATTTTCAGGAATGCATTATGTATGAAAGGAGGGTACTGCCTATACAGTGTTTGCCTAGACTTTTGTGGAAATGACGATAGAAAATCTCATTTACTTATTTAATCAGTCTTCATATATCTTTTTACTGTGTTCTTTATCCATTGATATTAGTTATCCAAAATTCTTTTTCAATTGAACATAATTGACATGCAGTATTAGTATCAGGTGTAAGTTATGCAAACTTCTTGAGAGTTTTTAACTTGGAGCTTCCTGAACTGGAGTGAGAGGGATTGTGAGTCCAGACTGAGGGTTGCAGGGGGAGCCTGATGTAGTGTGTTCTTTGTCTCATAGTGGATGTCATTATCCGAGCCTTATGTCAGCTGTCTTGAATTGCTCCTACTTGAGGATTACCTTAGTTATCCTCAGTGCATCCTGGGAAGAAGAATCCTGTCAGTGAAAAGAGAATGGTGGAAAGTTTCTTCGGTTTCTGTTCATCTACACAGCCACGGCAATCAGGTTCTCCTTTTTTCTTCCTGCTCTCTTCCCAGATACTGCTCAAAACTCTTACCATGCCAGTTCTTCCCAAACTAGGTCATTTTGACATTTCTGTCTATTTTTCTGAGGATGCTCCAGCATTTCCTATTCCCATGGATTTACTCTTGGAACTCCATCTCCCCTTTGTGGCTAGCCTACAGTGCCTAGCTCACATGCCATCTTCATGAACTGTTTTGTGATTCTCTCCAGTTGGAAGTGGTCTTTATTTTCTCTAAACTCTGGTAGCTTCCTGCCCCCCACCCCCATGCTTTTCTTTTGGCATTCTACTTTTTGTTTCTTTGTGCTTCTTTAGAAAAGCCCCAGGACAGTGGCTCTGAGAAGTTTCCTGAGGGTCAGTTGATAGTCTCTAAATCTGAACTGTCCTCTATGGGTGGTCACAACCTCCTCAGCCTGTTTGACAGTGTAGCGGATAGTAAAGAGCACTAATCTCATTCAAAAGGCTTGGGTTATGATTGTAACTACACTACTAGCTAGTGAGCAAGTTATTTAACCTCGATGAAATTGTAAAACGAAGGATTTGGACTAGGTGATTGCTATCTTACAACTATTGAATTGAATTTATTCTTTTTATGCCATCCTGGCACAAGGGGATATAGATGAATCCTTACTTTATAGGCTCTAATGTCTAGTGGGCCAGACAATTACACAGTGTGATAAATTCTGCAATAAGTAAAGGTGTGAAAAATGGAATGTTAGAAGGGATGACAAAATCATTCTAGTTTGGGTTTGAGTGAGGTTTGTTTGTTTTCAAAGGTGTACTATTTTGGTGACCCTATGAATTAGAGCAGGGACTTCTGGGCAGAGGGAACAACATGAGATCAGGGTTTTTAACCTCAACACCATTGACAATTTAGGGCAGATAATTCCTCGTGTGAGATGCTGCCCTATTCCTCCCTGACCTCTACCCACGTGATGCCTGTGGTACTCTTCCCCATCAGATGTGACAACTAAAAATGTCTCCAGACATTGCCAAGTGTGCCCTGGGGGGAAAATTTGAGAACCAGTATTCAAAATGGAGGAATGGAAGTATGAATGTGTGGTGTTACTAGAGAAAAGCTAGTATTAGAATGTAGAAGAAAGACTAGAGGTATTGGGAGGGGAGAGGGATAATAGGAGATGAGAGTAGCAAGGTAGTTTGAGTGAGGCTAAAGTACAAGGGATGCCTCAGTGCCATGTTAGAGCACTTCTGTTTTGGCAGTAATGAGGTGGGCCTTCAAGTTTAAGCGACAGGAACAGATGATTAGATCTGTTTGTTTCTGAAAGATAATTCTGATGGCATCATGGTGGACATGTTGGAGCGTTTGGTAGCAGGGAAATTGAGACAGTACTTTTAATGGTTTGCATGAGAGGTGATAAAGAGAATGATTTAGGGAATGGAATAAAGGAATGAGATACCCAGGACTCCACTTATATGAGATTGGTGCTGCTAATATGACTTTGGCTTCTTTGTCACTGAATACAGTACTTAGCTGAAAAGCCTAACACCTTTATTATCTCCCCCTTCAACCCTTTCCCCCACTCCCCATGAAGAGCTTCTGTCTCTTGAGATCTCTTGAAAGGTCATCAGGAGAAAGAAATCTGGGTTATAGAATGACTGTTTTCCCAATGCAATTCCATTACTTAAAACAGTGAATTATCAAAGTATATACCTTTTTTTTTTTTTTTTACCAACCTCCTCCCCCAACATGTAGGAGACTAGAATCTAGCATCCAGTTGAATGTTGACTGTAGGCTCTCCATGGTTTGCATAGGTTGTATTTTACAGCTTTCAAAAGAGATTGATACGCAAAAATAGATGAATAATATTATTGTATAAATAGGTGTAGTAATTTCGTTGGCTCCTATTTTGGAGGGTTTTTTGTTTGTTTAAAAACACTATTCATATTTTAAGTGAAAATGGAAGTCAGTGGAAGGTTACTGGACTTGGAGTCATAAGGGCTGTGTTTCAGTTCCAGTTATCCCGCTCTCTCCTCACTACTCTTACGTAAAACCAAGGTGCTGATGAGAAATGACTTAAGCTACTTTTTTTTTCAATTAATAAAGCTTATCACTATCCCTAGAGGTGTGGGAAAAACTGGAGTCTAGAAAAGAGAAATTTTCAAAAAGGTGAAGGGTTAATAGGCTTTGAGAGTTGTTGGATTGGCAGGTAAAGGGAAGGATAATATAATTTGAAAGCTTACTCACCTTTGTTTTTCCTTTGTGGAGGTTTTTATTTTATTTAGTACCCCGTGGGTTAATTGTGCTTGCACAACAGCTTGTAGTGTGAATTTAGGCAGTATAGATTTGGTAGCCATGGGTATAATTTGGCTGGCAGAGCAGCTTAAAGTTTGGTTGTTTTCATCTGAAGTCTAGATTAAGCTTTAAGAACATACTGTTGTTAAAAAGTGATGTAGCCTGCTAGGGGAAATAATGTTCAGGGGAAATTGTTTTTTTCTGAATTGAGAATGAAAGTATGCAGATAAATATAGTAGCAGTGATTTCTTCTGGCACAGATGGTTTCAGAGAAAATGTTGGTAAGTCGTTTTTCATAACTGTAAGAAAAGTAGCAAAAGAAGCCTATCGTTCTTACTGTGTATCATTAGGCCACACATTCTTAAACTTACAGGTCTCAGGACTCCTTTATAATTATTGAGGACCTCAAAGAGCTTTTATTTATGTGGGGGTTTATTTATTGATATTTATTATATTAATTAAATGGTGACATTTTTTAAAATTATGTATGCATTTAAAAATAAGACTCATTGCATGTTAGTGTAAATAACACTTTTATGAAAAATAGCTTCCAAAACAAAAGTGGAGAAGAGGGACATTGTTTTACATTTTTGCAAATACCTCATACCTGGCTTAATAAAAGACAGCTGGATTCCCTCTGCTGCTTCCTCAATCTGTTGTGATATAATACATCATGTAGCCTCTAGAAGAACTCCACTATATACCTCAGAGAGAGTAACAGTGAAAATGGCAAATAGTGTCGTCTTATTACAAAAACAATTTTGATCTCTTGGATTTACTGAAAGGGTCTCAGTGAACCACACTTTGAGAACCAGTGCCTTAGACTCCCAAGGGAAGTTTGACATTATCTTCTGAGTGGCTTACCTACTATAATTTTTATTTTTTAGTTGAGATAGAAGTTGCATACAGTCAGGTCCACAAACCTTAAGTGTGTAGTTTGATAAAATTTTGTATTTGTAAACTTTTAAATACATTTGTAAAAAATGTATACATCTGTGTAACTACCATTCACATCAGCATATAGAACATTTCCAGCAATGCAGAAGGCTCCCTCATGCCCTTACCACTCAAAAAAAAAAAAAAAAAAAAAACCAATATTCTGATCCATATCTTTCAATGAATTAGTACACCTGTTTTTGAACTTCATCTAACAGAATAATACAGTATGCACTGTTGTGTCTCGCTTCTTTTGTCCAACACATGACTGATTTATTTCTTCTTTTTCATTACTATGTAGTCATTAAATGAAATGCACCATGATTTATTTATCCATTTTACTGTTGGCGGACTTCAGATTGTCCAGTGTTTTCACTAATTATGAAGAGTGTTGCCATGATTGTTTTGTACGTCTTTTGATATATGCCCAGAAGTGGAATTGCTGGGTTATAGAGTATATGTGTGTTTAGCTTTAGTAGATACTGCCAGATTTCCCAAGTAGTTGTTTGTAATAGTTAACAATCCTAACAGCAGTGTAGTTCATGTTCTTCCTTATCAAGACTTGGTATTGTCAGCCTTTTTAATTTTAGCTATTTTGGTGGTGATTTAGGAATATCTAATTGTGGCTTAAATATTCATTTGCCTGTATCTAATGATAGAACCTTTTCATATGTTTATTGGTCTGTTTAACTCTGTTGGTCTATTTAACTCTTAATCTATAAAACCTGAGGTTTGGCTTGAACGTCTCTTGCAGCTCAGAATCGCTAGTTGAGCAAATTCTCTGAATTCTTTAAAATGAACTTAATTGGTCTATTAGTGACAAAGAAAATAAACATTCCTGATACTTTTTAAAATAATTTATGCATTTTGGCTTTAGAATGTGTATGGAAAGATCTTAGCACTTAAGAGAGTCAGTTACTTGATATTAAAATATGACCTTTAGAAATAAACCAAGAAGACAAAAAATATTAAGTGTTGGCGAGAATGTGGCGAAAAAGAAACCTTTATGCATTGTTGGTAGGATGTAAATTGGTGCAGCCTCTGTGGAAAACAGTATGGAGGTTTCTCAAAAAATTAAAAATAGAAACTACCGTGTGATCCAGCAGTTCCACTTCCACTGCATTTATCCAAAGAAAACGAGAACACTAACTTGAAAAGACATGCACCCCTGTGTTCATTGCAGCACTGTTTACAATAGCCAAGATATGGAAACACCTTAAGTGTCCATTGATAAATGGATGGATAAAGAAATTGTGGTATGTGTGTATATATTATTCAACCATAAAAAAGAATGAAATTTTGTCATTTGCGACAACACAGATGGACCTTGTGGGTGTTGTGCTAAGTGAAATAAGTCAGAGAAAGACAAATATTGTATGATCTCTCTTATATGTAGAATCTTAAACGAACAAACCCAAGCTTATACATAGAGAGAACAGATTGGTGATTGCCAGAGATGGGGCTGGGGTGGGAGAAATGGGTGAAGGGCGTCAAAAATTAAAAACATAAAAATAAATAATACATTCAATATCTTAAAAAAGTGTAAACCAGAATTACTCCATTCTGCATTTGTTTCACTGTCCAGGACTTTTTTCATGCATCCCAATAAATGTCTCTGAGCTTAGCAATCATTCTTTTTTGTGTGAAATTCACACTTATGAAATACAGTTTAAAGAATGTACTTGCTATCCTGCTCCTTTTGGGGGTGGTGGTGATTTAGTTGACTGGTGAATTTCTTAAGAGCAGAGACTGTCTTATTTACTATTCTGTCTTTTCAGGATCTGGCATAGAGTTGGTGTTCAACAGTGTCACCAAAATAAGCAAGTTATCTTTTCCATAGATTTTTTTTTTTTATTTTTACCCTTTGTTCAATTGTTTAACCAGATTTCACCTGTATAAATATGTTTTAAGGGATGGGCAAGGATAGAGAGAACTCTTGAATACCCTTAAAAATATCTGATTTGTTTTAATAAGATTACATATGTTTTACCATCAGTGAACTTTTTGTATAGGCCAAATTTTCTTTGTTAAAATTTAATATCTAATTCCAGAGGTACAAGAACAGAAGTTAAGCATGCCACTCAATTACGCATGCCAGCAACTGTACTTGAGGTGATTGGTGCTGGTCTTTTGATAGTTATTCTGAACTACTGTCACATTGACTGCCTTAGGCTATCCCATACTGTTTCTTACAACCATTTACCCTCTCCTGCATCCCTACACATACTTACTTGGCCTACTATTTATCCTTGTTCTTTAAGATGCAGCTCAAATGTTGTTTTCCTAAGCTTTTATAGATATTCTCTACCTTCATCTAGTTAGTTTTCCCTCTTTTCCAAACTTTATTAAGGAAAAACCAAGCATACACAGATGTAGATAAACTCCCATCAGCTAGCTTCAGTTCATAGCTATTCTTTTTTATGTACCCCCTCCATTTTGAAGCAAATCTCAGACAGCATTTTATCTTAGATATTTTAGTATATCCCAGTCTTATTTAGTTGTTTTTCCTTGGTGCTCACATTGTCCTTCTCTTGTAAATTACAGGTCTTTAATTTAGTTCTTATTTTCTTATTCTACTTTGTAAACCTCTCACAGCAGTAGCTATTACTGGGTGCCTATGTGTGAGGAACTGAAATTGCTTCGTGTATAAATTCTTTATGTTCTTACAACAATCTTAAAAAGATATATACTACTACCCCAACTTTATATATGAGGAAACCAAGATACAGATGTTAAGGAACTTGTCCAGCTTGAATACCTAGGTTAAGTGGCAGAACAGGAATTCAAACTGAGGCAGCTTATCTTCAATCTGTACTCTTAACCACTACACTAGATAATGTCTTAGTAAATGAGTTCTGTTAGCATTTATTCCTTGTTATTAATCTGACCTTCTTTTGCCTTGTGTTTACAAACAGCACGTAAGCATCATTTGCTTTTTTGTAAAATATAGCTTAAAGGGACCTTAGCATATAGCTCTCCCATTTTAAAGATGAGGTTCCCTTGCCTTTAGCTTTTCTGCTTCTCATTTTATTTGTTGCCTGTCAAAAATATTGCTGACCTCTGGCCTCTTTTTTTTTTTTTTTAAAGTAGTGTCTCAGTATACTAAGGGAGGAGGTGCTGTAACTGAATTAGAATGTTTTCTATGTAACATTTAAAGTTTAGTGTTGCTGCTTCAACACTAGTCTTTATAATTTTCATTTTCAGTTACTTTGTATAGCTTCTGCTTTTGATGTTTCTCTTTTAAGTATTAGCTTTCATGGTATACTGCAGTATGTTATTTTGAATCTTTAGGATTAATTGTACACGGACGTACAGACGTGAAAGGATACCTTTTCTCTTAAATCTCTCTTAATGGAATCTACATTGTAAACCCACATTACAGAATAACGCAAATGTCCAACTAATGAATTCATAAATAAAATGTGTACCATACAATGGGATATTTTTCAACAATAAAGAAAAAGTACTGATACATGGTACAACTTGGATGAGCCTTGAAAACGGTCATGTTAAGTGAAAGAAGCCAGTCACAAAAGACTCCGTGTTGTATGATACTGTTTATATGAAATGACCAGACTAGGTAAATCTATAAAGACAAAAAGTAAATTAGCTTGGGGCTGGAGGTGAGGGAGGAGGGAATGGGGAGTGACTGCTAATAATGGCTATAAGGTTTTCTTTTTGGAGTGATGCTGATAATAGCTGTACAGCTCTGAATAAACTATAAATAAAATAGTTGAACTGTACACTTTAAATGAATGACTTAGAGTATGTGGATTATATCTCAAGACTGTTATTTAAGAGATGGCCCACACTGTCTATAGAGTGTGTATCTGCCTTTACTTTAAACTCTCCCTGCACCCCCCCCCCATACATCTCTCTGAACAAATCTACCTTCACTCAAAACAGACAAAAGATTGTTACTTAAAAAGCTATTCTATGTAACTTCAAATATAGCGGAGAAGATCTCATTGGCTACAAGGAATTTTAAATTCTTTGGTTTCCTTTTCACAGTCTTTACATTTGTGATTTAATCTCACTGTGGAAAGTTCAGGCATAAAGAGTACCTACTGGATGCACACTGAAAATGATAATTATTTATAATCTATCTGCCTTGCTTAAAATGTTGACTAAGTGAAGTGAAGTCTCTTCACTGTGTTTGATCAGCATTTCATGATTGGATTAGTAACTTCTAAAAGTGTTAACTAACTTTGATAAAGGTTAGTAAGAGCTATTAATAAGTAACTTTGAGTTGTTTATCTTGTCATTTAACAGAGTAGACTGATAAGTCGGCATACTTTCTGTGACATTTGGTATGTGACTGTGTCTAATATTTTAAGTTAACATTGCTCACTAGCTTTTTATTAACAGGTTGATTTGTTTAGGGATGAGAATTTATTGAGACCTAGCGCCCTTTGTTAAGAATTTGATAAAGAAATGTTTTCGTAAAAGTATATATTTTCTCAAAAAGTGTTCTAAGTGTATGTACACTATAAATCTCAGTATTTTGAAGGATTATGATGTAGAAAGTGGTGAACGGTAACTTATTTCAGTGGGCAGAACTACAAGCAATAGGTATCAGTGACAAGGGAAATAGACTTGACTCAATAAAAGGAAGACCTTCCTGCTGACTGCAGTGAGCTTCACAGTGTTGTAACTGAAAACCTTAAAGGGAAGATTAGATGTAGAATTTCCTACATTTGGAGCAGTTAATTTCCAAATTTTAATAGTCTTTGGGCACCCCCTCGCCCCAATTCCCTGCAAAGTTCTAACCTTCAGAGCATCTCTTTGATGCCCTTTTTGTGCTCAAGTTAAAACATAAGTATTTTCTTTTTAAAACAGGTTTGTTTTCATTTTTATGATATTCTTAAACATTAGTACATGTATTTTGGAGTACCTGGATAATTGTCTCACAGTCAAGAACTGCCACACCATTTCAGTACTTGTGTTAGCTTTGTGTTTTTAATGCATTGGTGATTTGTCAGGTAATGAGAGCAACAGAAGCAGACTTAACACATAAATGATGTGCTGATGTAGAAGAAAAATTATGTCAAGACAAACTGTATGTACAGAGTGATGTAATTCAAGTTGGAGAGGTGTATCTCCCACATGATGGTAGTAGGCGAGCCATGCAAAACTCAAAGGAGAGGGGAGGGTATAGCTCAAGTGGTAGGGCGCATGCTTTTAGCATGCATGAGGTCCTGGTCAATCCCCAGTACCTCCTCTAAGAATAAATAAATACTAAGTAAACCTAATTACCTCCCCCCACCAAAAAATAAATAATTAAATAACTAAATTTGGGGGGAAAAAACCTCAAAGGAACCCTTAGCAGTCAGCAATATGCTGCCATCTGTCACATATTAATAGTTTTGTTTGTATTTAGTTAGTAAATGTTTTGTATAAGAGCAATAAGCATAAGGAGTTTAATTCTAATTTCATTTATGCACATGTTTAAGCGGCATTAAAATAGAAAGTAATTTAAATTCATTTTTAAAAATTCTGTTAAGGTAGAACTAGATTTGGCAAACATGAACCAACTTAGTATTGTCGATAGAAATCTGGTGCTTGCAGTCAGGTGACTGGAACTGGGACTCCAATTCCATATTTACTAGATTATTCCACTATTTATTGAATGAAAAATATACTTCACCTTAAAAGGGTGGTTCATTTGTTCATTGTTTTACTCAGCAGATAATTAGTTTGCTAACTGTATAGCACTGCATAATTTTGATGCCTTCTTGTTAACTGGTTTCTTCAGTCTTCCTATTGTCACATTTTCTTTAGAGCCAGCACAAATCCTGATAGGAATACTGTGCTATGAATTATCTCACAGATGGTAAGATTTGATTTGAAACTTTTTAAAAAGTAGGGCAAAATTTTGAAATATGGTAGGATTCTGTGTTAATGTTAACAGAATAATAAAAGCAGTTATATTAGTAAAACTGTTGAGGCTGTTTATTCATTTCAAAGTTCAGCCTGTGCAATTAAGATATGTGTATCAGGAGCATAGAATCCTGGTAATTTATAGTTGGGAGAGTACTTCTCCCCGGACTGATCTAGAAATCATATTCATAGGGAGCCTGGAAGGTTCGGAAATAAGAATTGTCAAGAGTACATAATAACCTAATTAACATTTCAAGGGAGAAATAACCAGCACTTGATAGAACACCTACTGTTTATTGGGTGCCTTCTATGTGTATGGCACTTCATATACATTCTCCCATTAAAGCTTCCTGGTAGTCTCTGAAGGTATTAGCCACCTTGAGAGAAAAAGAAAGCTACTTGGAGATTAAATATTATCTATTATATTGCAATTGCTGAAAAACCTCGTGTTCTGCAAAATCATGCAGCAAAAAGTAAGAGGGCTTATGGGGAAATAGGATTAAGCAAACTGATCACCCAAAATCAATGTAACTTTGTAATTAGAGCACTAACAAAAACAATAAAAATTCCAATAAAATAAACAGCACAGTTTAAAAGATCCTAAATTCCTGACAAACTATAGTGAATATAGGACTCAAAAAAAAAAAGGTAACCTAATGGAACCCTTCCATATAGCAAGCAGTTGCAGTTAACTGAGTTAGGAACACAAGGCTGAAATAAAATGCACAAAGATCAGGAGGAACAGTAAACGTACTTCCAAGACAGCATGTGGTCATACCAAGCCAAGAAAAATGTAGGGTAATGGCTGTCCAATCCAGAACTTTATCTGCCAACCCTCATGCTGCATTCAGCTGTTGTTACGTAGTGCAAAACATTAATATGTTGAGGGGGAAATTGCTTATAAATTAACATGATTTGCAGGTGTGTATGTGAGCATTTGCCAGTGAGCTAAATCTCATTACAAAACTACAGGCATACCTCGCTTTTGTGTTTTGCTTAATGCTCTTGGCAGATGATGATGTTTGTTTTAAACAAATTGAAGGTTTGTGGCAACCTTGCGATGAGCAAATCTTTTGGCATCATTTATTCAACAGCATTTGCTCACTTCTTGTCTTTGTCACATTTTGGTAATTCTCACAATGTTTCAAACATTGTCATCATTATATTTGTTATGGTGATCTGTGATCAGTAATGTTTATTACTATTGCAAGTAGATTATGACTTGCCGAAGACTGGTGATGGTTAGCATTTTTATCAATAAAGTATTTTTAAATTAAGGTAT
Source organism: Camelus bactrianus (assembly GCF_048773025.1). Taxonomy (NCBI): domain Eukaryota; kingdom Metazoa; phylum Chordata; class Mammalia; order Artiodactyla; family Camelidae; genus Camelus; species Camelus bactrianus. The sequence goes on from NC_133575.1 coordinate 32,233,177, forward strand.
ATGCTTTGTGTTTTTACACATAAACTGCTGTTGCACACTAATAGACTACAGTATACTGTAAACATGATTTTTATATGTCTTGAGAAACCAAAAAATTCATGTGACTCACTTTATTGAGCTATTTGCTTTATTGTGGTGGTCTGGAACTGAACCCACAGTATCTCTAAGGTATGCCTGTACATGTTTTGTAGGTGAACAGACCTCATGTTTACCAAGTCTTTTTCACTCTAAAACACATGCATGTTCCATCCTCAGTACTAAATTACAAATAGTTGTCTTTAAAGTGTATGCCCTTCAATGGAATGTTACTTGAGAGGGAAGGGAACTAATACTTAACTGGACAGCTCTGACATTTAAAGATAATCATTACCTTACCTAATCATTACAACCATAGCTTTGTATCCTCAGGTGAGGAAACTGAGTCCCAAAGATGTTTGGGAACTTTGCCTGTGATCACACAGAAGTATCAGAGCAGAAATTAAAATTCACATATTTCTGGTTAGAAAACTTGCTTTTGTATATACCACACTGCTTCTTGTAAAACAGTTTGGAGACCTTTAACAAGAGTGGTTGGCTAAAATACTTAATAGGATTGATGAAGTCCTTCTGTCTCTCCCATAGCACTGAACTAGAAATGGAGATGTAGTATAGCAAGGGGATGAGCAGAGCTGTTGGTAACAAGGTGTCTAGATTTGAAATTTAGGATTGTCGCCTATTAGTTATTTCATCTTAGTCAGATTACCCTTATATTACCTTAGTTTTTCTCATCTGTACAAAGGTAAAAAGTACTTACCTCTTAGGGTTATGAATATTGAGTGAGTTAATAGATCAAAACGTTTTAAATGATAACATGGCATATGGTAACTGCTCTGAGCTGTTGTTTTGTCTGTCACTCTTGTCCCATTGCTTCTCTCATTTCCTTTTTGGTTCTTTTTCTCCTCTTACCCCACACTGCTCTCCTAATTTCTCTCCTCCCTCCCTATCCCTTCATATAATGGATTTCAAATATGTTAAATATAGATTGCACTTATTGAATATTGATGTTTTTAATACCTCCTAAGTTTTCTTTGATGTTTTGGGTATATATGTTTGGATGCCTATTGTTTGTAGAGCTGGACAGTTTTCTAAAATAGTGGTTTATGAGGACGTACAGTGTTTTCCTTAAGGTAAGTGCTGTGGAACTGAGTATATAGGTATGCTATTTCAGTCTAATCTTTGTGTGTCTAAATTTGTTGTATTTTACATACACGTTAAGCAAGAAAAAAGTGTTACAGTATGTTTTAGTGATAAGTTCTTACTTTAGTTTTGTTCTAGCTTTAAGAATTCAGAATTTTTACTACTTGTAGGTGACAGGATTTTGTATCAGGAAAATCAACTGAGGAGCAAGTAAGTAGTTTGAATATGATTACCGTGCCAAAATAAATCTATTTAATTTTCACATATTTGTGGATTTCCCACATTTCCTTTGGTTGAATTCTGATTTTATTCCACTGTGTTCAAAGAACATACTTAACTTTCCACCCAATAACTTTAAGTTTATTGAGACTTGATTTACAGCCTAGTTTATAGTCTGTCCTGGATGGTGTTAATGTATTCTTAAGAAGACTGTATATTCTGCTGTTGGGTAGAGATCTGTAGACGTCTGTATGATCTAGTTGGTGGTGTTAAAGTCTTCATTTATTTTTTGAACTTTTTCTTGTTTTTACCTATTATTGAAAATGGGGAGTTGAAGTCTTCAGCTGTTACTGGTGAATTATTTCTTTCCCTCTCCTTCTCTGTCATTTTTAGCTTCATATATTTTGAGGCTTTGTTAGGTTGTATATATATTTTTATAATTGTATTTTTTGATGATTGTAAAGTGTTCCTATTTATCTTTAGTAATTTTTTTGTCTTGAGTCTTTTTTCTGATAAATGTATAGCCACTCCAGCTTTCTTATGGTCGCTGTCTTGCATGATGCCTATTTTTCTATCCTTTTACTTTCAACCAGTTTATATCCTTAAATACAAAATCTCCTGTTGACAATATATGGTTGTCTCCTATTAACAGCATGTGGTTAGATCTTTCTTTTTAAATCCAGTCTGTCCCTGCATTTTGACTGAATTTTATGAACCATTCACGTGTAATGTCATACTGATAGAGCCGGGTTTACGTCTGCCATTTTACTTTGTTTTCTGTATCTTGTGTCCTTTTTTTGCTTCTCTCTTCTTCCTTTACTGATTTCTTTTGCCTTAAGTGAATATTTTTTAAAGTATTTTAATTCCTTTCAGTAATTTTTTCCACTATATTTTTGTTAATATTCTTTTCTTAATAAATTTATTGAGACATTTACATAACACACCATTCACTTAAAGGGTATAATTTAATGGTTTGGGGCCTATCATTAGCTTTTTAAATTGTGTTAAAATATATATCACAAAATTTGCTGCTTTAACCATTTTAAGTGTACAATTGAGTGACATTATTTACATTCACAATATTGTACATCTTGTCATCACTATTTCCAAAGCTTGTTCATCACCTCAGGCAGAAAATTTGGGACAGTTAGCCAGTAATTCTCCATCTTCCTTTTCCCCCAGCCCCTAGTAACCTCTACTCTCTATCTGAATTTGCCTATTCTAGATACTCATGTGAGTGGAACTATACAGTATTTGTTCTTCTATATCTGGCTTATTTCACTTAGCATGGTATGTGCTAAGTGAAATAAGGCTCAGCCGTGTTGTAGCAAGTATCAGAACTATATTTCTTTTTAATGACTGAAAAATATTCTACTGTATGGATACACCACATTTTGTTCATCAGTTGATGGACATTTGGGTTTTTTCTACATTTTGACTAGTAAGATTAATGCTGCTGTAAACATTCATGTACATGTTTTTGGTGTAGACGAATGTTATTTCTCGGGAAAAAAATATATTTATACACACACATAATGGAATGACTGGGTCATTTATTAATTCTATGTTTAACTTTTTGAGAAATTGCCAAGCCATTTTTCAAAGGGGCTGTACCATTTTACATTCCTGCTAGTGTATGAAAGTTCGAATTTCTCCATATCCTTGCCAACACTTGTTACCTGTCCACTCATTCTTGGGGTGGTATAATGTACATAAGATGAAATTTACCATTTTAACCTTTTTAAAGTATACAGTTTTGTGGCATTAAGTGCATTCACGTTGTTGTGCAGCCATCACCACCATCCATCTCCAGAACTTTTTCATTTTTCCCAACTGAAATTGTGCTCATTAAGCACTGACTCCCCATGCCTCTCTCCCCCTCAGTCCCTGATAACCATCATCCTACTTTTTGTCTCTGAATTTGGCTACTCTGTATTCCACATATAAGTGGAATCATACAATATTTGTCCTCTTTTTTTTATTTATTATTTAGTTATAGTCAGTTTACAATGTTGTGTCAATTTCTGATATACAGCACAATTTTTCAGTCATACGTGAATATTCATATATTCATTTTCATATTCTTTGTTCTCTGTTTAAACTTTGTCATCACATTTTCCTTATTTTTAAGCATGGTTTCCTTTAGTTTTTTTTTTTTTTTTTTTAAGCATACTCATGATAGCTGTTTGACCCTGTCTTGACTTAGTGCTAAGTCTGACATGTGGATCTGCTCAAAGTCAGTTTCTTTTGCCTGCCCACCACCACCACTACCGCCATGTATGGGCCATACTTTACTGTTTCTTTGCATATCCTGTAATTTTATTTATTGTGAAAACTGAACCTTTCATATAATGTAGCAAATTGGAATGCTGATTCCCCTCTACTCCCCACCCCTAGGACCTTGTTATTTGCTTATTTTATTTGTCTAGTGACTGGCTAGACTATAAAGAAGTTTGTTTTCCCTGCATTTCCCTGCTCTTCAGAGGGCAGCAGCCTTAGTTAGGCACAGTCACCCTGGGATGACAGTGGTTTTAGCAAGGCTTTGTGTGTTTTGTGATATCTCTGTTAAGCTGTCTCCCTCTGTTGACATCACATGCACATGTTAAGTCTCACTAAATGTTGTCTGATTGCTTTATTGTTTTAGGTGGTGCCGTGGGATTTAATTACCCCACAGTCTTAGCCAGTTCAGTTTTCCTGCTTTCCAAGGAATAGTCTTTAAGGTTTGTTTTGACCCCAGAAGGCTCTTCTAAGCTGTCTCTTTCCCTCCTTTCTGGTAAACTGCTAGCTAGTTTAAAGTTTAGCTTGTTGCTCTCTTGAGACAACCAGCCTCTTAGTTGCTTAATTACCTCAGTCTCCATTGTTTTCTAGTGAACCCTCAGGCACGAACTTCTCTGTTCTCAAAGTCAGCTCACTTTGAGAGAACTTCAAAGGTCTCTTATGGCCTGTTTCCCTCCTTGGACAAAACCTTTTTCACCATTGCTTCAGAACTGTGGTGGAACTGAGGCCCGCTCCTGTCAGTGACACCCTTGCTTCATGAGCAGGGTGTTGGGTGGGAGCAGCAGCCTCTAGTCTTCTCAGCTTGTCTCTCCTTGTGTGGAACCTCAGTCCTGTGAGTGAGATGGAGTGAGTGCCATAGGACCACATTATTCTTGGCCTGCTGAACCTGGGACCAAGCTTTTGCTCAGCAAGTGGGACCTGGATGGAAGAAAAGGGCCCCAGACTTTTCACCTGCTCTTGCCTGCAATAGAGCCTCTGCAGCTCAAAGTTGAGGATGATGAGAAATGCTAGCTGCCTTCCCCTCCTGGGGAGGTGCTTGACTGGGGGCTCAGGGGAGAGAGTCCCATGTTCTTGATGGCACCCACCTGGAATGGAGCTTCTGTCCACTGAGCGGGCTCAGAATGCCACACAGACTATCTGTTCTGACAGATACAGTAGATTTTCTTTAGTAAGTGTTTTGTCATTTGCTGTATACCCTTAGGATGATTTCTAGAGACTTCAGGGGGTTTTTTTTGTTGTTTTTTTTTATGGTTTTCACCACTTACAGTTGTTTCACTGGGGAGAGTGTCCACAGAGTTTCTGATGTCATTGTTCCACAAGTCATTTTTAATTTAAAATTACTCATTGTCTACAGCCATTTAAAAATTCATATTTGAGGGGGGAGGGTATAGCTCAAGTGGTAGAACTCATGCTTAGCATGCATGATACCTGGGTTCAATCCAGTACCTCCTCCAAGAATAAATAAGTTAACTTAACCTCTCCCCATCAAAAAAAATTTTTTAAAAATAATTTTTAAAAGTTAAAAATTCATATTTGAGAATGCCTTGGGAAGGATGCTGAAATTATTGAAACTTTTATGTACATATGAAAGCTTCCAGTACCCTGATTGTGTACATATGACTTTACAGACACTTAGTATGGAGGAGTTTTGAATAAAGGTAGCCATTTACTAAGCACTTCTAAATGAATAAATTTCTGCTGCTGCAAAGAGTTTGGAGTGCAGGATGCAGTTCTGATACGATGGCTTCTAGGGAGTTACCCATATGAAGTAGTAGTGGGTGCACATAGTGATTTAGTGACAAAAAATTAAGACTGTGTGTGTGTTTAATAGTGATAATAGCAAATGGGTATTTAGCTCAAGTAATATATTTAGATTTAACAAAGATTAATTGGTCATCTTCATTTGCGTTAGTCTGAGTTATTGCATTTGAATCTATCTAGTACTAGCATCACACTGGGGCTGGGGTGGGGGGAGACTTGTGCTTAATATAGCTGACTTGACTGGTTTTGTGCATAATTTATGATAATAATGTGATAAGAATTATGAGTCCTATTCTAATGATAATGGCAGTGATGGTGGAGCTAGAAAAAAGAAGGCCTTTACTCTTGAGTATAGACTACATTTTAAAATTGCTTAGCGATATTTAGGTTAATAGCTGTGGACTCAGCTGTTGAAAATAACTTGCTGCATTTTGAACTCCTTAACATGAATTCTCATCTTCCCATTGAACAGTAGTTTTTATAACATGGTTTTGGATTATGCCATATTTCTTAGAAATACAGCTATTATACTTTAGAAGAAAATTCTGTGATGTGTAGCCATTAATGGTGAACATAAAAGAATACTTAAGTTGGTGAAATTAAAAATTAAGTGAAAATTTTAGTTTTATAAAACATGTTCCTACATCACAAACATTTTGATACTTTATCTTGAAGATGTGGATATGGTGAGATTAATGGTAGATTTTTTTCCTTATTTTCAGACACTATTAATACATGGCATGGTAGTTAAAGCTGTAGAACCCTGGAGCTTGTACTCCCTGGGTTAGAATCCTGGCTCTACCACTTTGACTGCCTATTCACTCTGTCCCAGTTTCTGAGGCTTGTCAACTCCGCTGTGATAGTATTGAAATTAGGGAATGAGAAGTTAGGGCTGATTGTGAATGACTTTAAACAATAGTACTCATGTAAAAGGTAGAGAAGAGAAAGCCACTAAAGGTTTCAAGACTGGAAGTATTAGAAGATTAATTTAGCAATTATGTACCAAACAGACTGGTAGTGTGGAGACCATCCAGGATGCTGTTTAAAATTGGAGTCTAGCCTGAGTGGGAGTGGAAAAAAATGTTGGACACATCATAAAAGAGGAATTGATGGAGATGGGAAGGGAGAGGGTTTGACTTTGTTGTTGATTTTACCCCTTCCCTCTTTTTTTTTTTTTATTATTTATTTGTTTCTTTGTTTCGAGTGCCCACCTATTGTATGCCAATGAATCCTTGGGATTCAGTAATGAACGAAGCTCATACAGCTTCTGCCCTTACAGAGCTTTTGTGTTTTGATGGGGAGAGAGATCATCACACAGATGCTATGAACGAAAACTTCAGCTTGCTCTGAGAGCCTCAGATAGGAGTACTTGATGAATTCTGAGTAAGAAGAGTTGAGGGCTCGTGAGTCAGGATGGGCAGAACTAAGACTGCTTTTGCAGAGGCTCCAAAGTCAGCATGGAAAGTACATTTTGAAGGAGCAACAAGAAGACATTGAACTGGATGGAGTTAGAACAGACTTTGGGTGGGATAGTTGCAAGATGAGGCTGGAGTGGGGTGTTCGAGGGCCTTGTAGACCATTAGAGAAGTATTTTGGTCTTCATCCTGGCCTTTGAGGATTTTTAAACAGGGCTGTGACATGATATGGTTTGCGTTTTAATAAAATTCAAGCGATCATTTCTAATGCCAAAAAAAAAAAAAAAAGTAACTGGAGAGATGAGCACAGCCCTGATGGTAATCATGCTTTTAAGAGAAAGATCAATCTCTTATCCTTGTTCCCCCCTTTTCCCTCTTAATTCTCCCCGATTCAAATTTGGAGAGAGAAACTCAACTCATTTTGATGACCAGTAAAGGAAATAATTTGTTGGAGTTTTGGACTTGGTTGTTGTTGCTTGTCTCTCTCCTTAATCTGTAGTGTTAAGTTCTGCAAGAACAAGAGTTGCCTGCTTTGTACTGCCATATATTCCCTTATTCCTCGAACAATATGTGGCCCGTTGTAAATGCTTAGCATATATCTCTTGAACGACTGAGCTTTGAGTTTTTATTTAGGCATCTTTTATTTTTTGGATGAAAAGAGAAAAATTCAGAGAAGGAACTCTTTACATATGCTAGGATCATTTATATGGAATTAAAAGAGTTTCAGGGTGCTGTATAAAAGGAGAGATTCTGGAATATAGGGAAGGTTTGAGCAGAGATGGAATAATGACGCTGTAGAGAAAGGACCATGCTTTGTCCTGGGGGTTTCTCTGGTACTAAAGCCCTCCACTTGAAAGCTGCTCTAGAAATTTAGTTCTGCAAAATTTAAAATAAATATAAATGGTTGTCACTTACAGAATACAGTTGCTTAATACTCTAGGTTGCCAACCTTTATCCAGGTAAAGATGATACTACCATTTTGGAAGATGTTTTTATGCCAAGTTTGAATATGAAAAAATCCTTTGTGTTCTAAAGGCAATCTAATATTGCCAATTTGGTTACATCTTGTATTGCAGAAAATCCAAGATGCATTCTGGTAAAATCTGAATGAAGAGGAGGGAGAACAGTGACCCTTAGAGTACATTTGTTTTTCTAAAATAAAACACTAAGCTTTATGTAAAGCTTAAAACTTCATACAGTGAATTTTCACATTGTGATTTGTTGAATTTTAGCATTCCTACAGGAAATGGTTGTTACTGTGTCAAATTTTAAATGATTTGAATAATTATTGAGTTGCTGGGTTCTGTGTAGGATACTGCTGCTTCGACTAGGTAGAAAGCTTGTTCTAACCCTGCTAAGAATGCCTCAGTATGTGTGACTTGGAAAATAAGCTCCTTTAGAACCTTGAAGCTACTTCTTGAAATAAGTAAAGCAGTATGATATTCCCATCTCTTTCTTACACTAGGATTGAATGAGATTTATTAAGAAAGGTAGTGGTGTTACTGTTGATACCTTAGTTGAAACATATCTTGAGAATTTTTTTCTATTCAGATTTTTCCAAATTATATCTGAATACATTATTTTCAAAGTCTTAGCTCAAATATTCAATAACCCTGCACAGTACATTATAGGAAAAATAAATTTTTTGAGAATTACTATGTGTTTGGTATTTATGAAACTCTTTTACTGAAATAATTCTCGTGGCATTTTTGTGGGTAGCATTATCTCAGTTTTAAAGACCTGGAGAAATGAGTCGTCGTTACTGGCCTTTTAAGACAGGCAGTTTGTAAGTGGCAGAGGTAGGATTTTTGAACAAGAGTTATGTTTGAATCCACAAGTTATTTTTAATTGCTCCATACCTATGTCTTGCTCTTAATCTCTCAACCTAGCACACTGAGGAAAAGGTATCCAGTTCTTATGTAGTGGTAGAGAGATGGCTGTTAAAAATAGCAAAATAGAATACGCCATGCTGAAACCTGCTGTACCTGCCCAGCAGCACTGGGAATCTAGAAATGTGGAGAACTTAGTCGTAGAGGAAACTGAGAAACCAAGAGGCAGAAAGATGAGACTTTATAAGGGATAGGGATGGCAAGCAGCTTTGAGGCTTTGCCAATGGAATTTTCTGCAAGAAGCAGAAGATAATTTAGTTTTGTGGTCTGAGAGAAAGGTACTTTGTTTGGGGAGAGGTTACAGACTGCCACCTTCTCCATTTACCTTAAAGTTACTTTGTTTAAAGGAATAGTCCCTTTTGTCTAGAGCAAGAAGCAATTGTTTGACTATCAGTTAATTGTCAGTTAGTAGAGCATTGATGATCTGTGGACCAGACCTTCTCTCCCCCCCCCCCCCCCCCGCCACCAAATGTACATATTCACAAAGCTTTGTATGTAATTTTAGGGGATTTAATCTTCAAACCTATCCATAGACCTCAATTAAGACCCACTGGCTTAAAGCAATTTTGGTAGCTTAACACGGCACAGCTATATGATGAGAGAATGGAAGGGGGAAGGGAAGACAGAGGCTTTTTTTTTTTTTAAGATTTTGGAGGAAAGAAAAGAGCAGAGGTTGAGGGTGTTGTTGTTTTTTTTTTTTTTTTTTCTTCTTCATTTCAATAACAAAGATTCAAGTATATTTATAGGCTAAGAACGAGGCACCTGGGAAAAGATTGAGGAAGGTGACTGTTGGAGCATCATCCATTGAGGATCATAAGCAATGGGATCATGAGCCCAGGTTGGGGGACAAAAGGAAGAGACTGGAACAAATTTGTAGTAGAGAAGAGTATTGTTGAATTGGTTAGCTAATATTCTGAGTGGTAAGAAAAAAAATACGCAATTTCGCAGCCAACCAAAAATGGCTAAAGAAAATGATAGGTGGGTTTTTCCAGGTTTCTAAAATTGTCTACTTCACATAGAACTTTTTGTAATGTAGGGTGTGTAAAAATGGAAAACAAAAGTGAAAGAGAGGCTATTCAATCATGTTATCTTTTAATTGTTTTTCCACTTTACACATTAAAGATTTTTCTGTTTTTAGCTTCACCAGTACCTGATGTTATCAGTCTTAAACTTTGTTTATTACACCAATTCGATAAGTGAAACAAAGTCTTGTTAGAACTCCCATCTCTGGGTTAAGTGATTATATTTAAATTTGAGGCAAACATGGACTAAGTGGAAGTGTGGTTGCCTTACTTATAACCAAATACCTATAAATCAGTCAGCTAAAGTTTTCAGTCTCACGGCCCATTAGAATTGGTCATAAGGGAGATTTTTTGAAAAGTAATTTATTCAGTCTGGAGAGGAGTTTGGACATCAGTGTTCTGTTTTGTTTAATTGAAGTATAGTTGGTTTACAATGTTGTGTTAATTTCTGGTGTACAGCATAGTGTTTTAGTTATATATATATTCCTTTTTCACATTATTTTTCATTATGGGCTATTACAAGATGTTGAATACATAGTTCTCTGTGCTTGGACATCAGTGTTTTTAAAACCACCTTGGATGATTTTGCTATGTAGCTAAGGATGAGACTCATTGATCTAATGAATATAACCTATAGAATTGTGGCATTCCTCTATACAACTATGCTAGTCAGGTAGCAAAGAAGAATTCCATTGTTAAACAGTTGGGATCTATAGCCCTATCATAGCTCTGGAAGTGCCTGTGGCCAAAACCTTGCCAAAAGTGGAGTCAAGGTCATTTGGCAAAATAGGTTGTATTGGAGGACTAGTATACAGTTTGAACCCTCTCCAAAGAAAAATTCCCCCAACGTTTTAAAGTTTCTGTTAAAACCACTTGTAAGCTTGTTTAGAAACCATTTATAATGCCCTAATACCAGTGATAAATGTTAGTTGTGCAGTCCTTTCTGAATTGTTTTTAAAAATCAGATTTTATTACTTGGTTTTTCTTGAATATACACATTTTTACAACATATTTAAAGCATTAGCAAATTGAAGACAGTTTTAACCACTCCATAATTGAATCAAAAGGCAACTTAATAAATGTATCTTGAGAATGTATTTGGAATCCCAGAAAGAAACTGAAATATTATATCATACTTGTATGTTTTCTTACATTAACAGCTAATGTACCATTATCAGTTTATTAAGTTGAATAGAGTATTAATGAAACATTAGCTTTTCACTTTGTCCTTGCATTTATATAGCCACCTTCTCCTGACTAGATTCATTGGTAATATTAAGTTTGAACAGTTCTTTAATTGATGTTTTCATATCTAAAACAAATGTACTTTTTTTCTTCTACTTGTAGGTTATGCAATGGTCTCTGCAAGATGGTTTATTCTTGAATTGGAGCTTTTTAAGACTGACAAATGCTGGTACTTCATCTTCTATAAGTGGACTATAATTTCTTTTTTCAAGACAACTACATAAGCAGACAAAATTGCAAAGATCTGCCCAGTGTCGAGTATGACAGCCACGACTCGTGGCTCTCCAGTAGGAGGGAATGACAGCCAGGGCCAGGCTCCTGATGGACAGTCTCAGCCCCCCCTCCAACAGAATCAGGTAAGACGTTTAAGATATTAGTTAAAGCTATGTTGGTGTATCTATTATGGACTACTAAATAATGGAGCATGTTCTGAATAATTTGTGAAGTAACCATAAAACTGTTTTGAGGAAAATAAACAGTAAGTCTTACACAGTAGCTAGGAACTCAGGTGCTGTATAGATGGTGATGCTTGAGTGTGTAGTTTTTTTTTCTGGTGCTTTATCCTATCAGTCATCATTAAAATTAAGTATTTAAGCCCTGTGTCAGTTCTGGGGCAAAGCATTAAATCGTTCGATGTAGCCTACAGTTAAGAATACGGACTTTAGTCATATTTCTTGGTTCAGATTTCAGCTCTGCACCACACTAGTTTTATGACTGGGTAAATTATATGACCTCTAAGTATCAGTTTTTTTTAGCTGCAAAATAAGGATAACAATAGTGTAACTACTTCAAAGGATGATTAGGAGGATCAAATGAAGTAATGTTTGCAAAGATCTTAAAATAGATTGTGATATCAAGATTTTATGTGGCCTCAAAACTCATAGGGTAATAGCCCCCCCCCTTTTTTTTTCCCCTATTCTCTGGATGAATTTATGTAAGATTTAAGTTATTCATTAATTGTATAGAAGATTTTACTGGTGAAAACATCTAGCCTGGGGCTTTATTTGTGGAAAGGTTATAACTACAGATCCAACTTTTTTTTTAAATAGGGGGATTTTCAGGTTTGTGTGTGTGTGTGTGTCTTTTTCAAGGAATTTGTCTACTTCATCTAGATTGTCAAATCTGTTGGAGTAAAGTTATTTATAATATCCCTTGTTATTATCTTTTTAATGTCTTAGGGTCTGTGGTAACATCTCCTTTTTTATTTCTAATACTGCTAATTTGTAGTCTCTCTCTTGATTACGCTTTCCTAGGGATTTATCAGTTTCATTAAACCTTTTTCCAAACCAACTTTTGTCTTTAGCCCTTACCACCCCCCACTTCCTACTTTGTATGCTTTTACCCTTATCTCTTGTTCCCTTTACTTCCTTTGGATTTGAATTGCTGTTCTTTTTCTCATTTCTTGAAATGGAAGTTCGGAAAATTGATTTTCAGCCTTTTTTATATTGAGATATTAAACTGAATAAGACAAACATTAAAACCTGTGGTATGCAGCTTAGAGGTGAATTTGTAGCTAAGGTACACGAACGTGAATCACAAACTTGCTGCTTACATTTGGTTCGTGTTTGTGTAGAATTCTGTACGGATAAGTTTATCGGTAAAAATGTTGTTATTGTAGAGTACTTACATTTGTCATTTGGGGAAAAGTTCTTACTGTCCAGCTATTATAGATTAGATATTCTATTACAAGTATGGTAGGAAAGAGCTGTGTGTGTGTGTGTGTGTGTGTGTGTTTGTGTGCGCACGCGCGCGCGTGCTTGCGCACCCTCTTCCTTCCCCTCCTTTCTTCCTCTCCCTCTGCCATCTTAGAGAAGTGAGCAAGTCAGGTTTAAAATTTTTTTTTCCAATTAAATAATGTCAGCTTTATTCCTTTTCCTCTCCAGTTCCCACTTTTCAGACATGTAATGCTTAAGTATATGGTCAGAAGTCTTGGACAAAGTTGTTAAGTCTCTGCTGTGTCATAAATTTGTTAGCCAGTATGTATGTTTTTTTAAACATAGTCAAAGGTTTGTGTTGGATGCCAGAGATTTCTATTTTTAAACCAGGAGCTTGTAGTTAGAGTTCCAGTATCTTTTGCTCTATCTTTTCTATTTTATACCTGCATTGTGTGTGGACTTTTGACTTCTTTTGCAATGTTTGTCACTTGCATGGCTTTAGATAAAAATTAAACCTCTAACCATAATTTTATTTTAAGGTGTGCTTCATAATTCTTAGAGCTCTTGGGTTTGTGATATTCCACTTAATATTGTGTCTGCATTATGTCCTCTTCCTTCAAATAGCTTTTTACATTTTTGAGGATGAGTGATAATTACAACAATAAAGGAACAGAATAAATTACACTCTTAACTATCTGTAGAGATCCCTTCTTTCACTTTGTTTTTCTCTACTTTTTAATTTTAAGATTTTTAGTTATTTCACAAGATTTGACACTTTTTTGGACCAAGAAAAAGCAACCATAGCATTAATCACTAAGGCTTACTTTTGTAATATGCTTTTTTCGTATTGGCATAAAGGGAATTTTTAAAATCAGATTTTTCACTTAATATAGAAAATCTTTTAAAAAGGGTGTTCCCAGAGGAGAGAATTTTAGCCTCTAGTGTATAGTAGAACTCAGTGATAAATGAAGCAACCTTGGCCCAAGCACTGTGGGATGAACACTCGGGTGCCGCTAATGGGAGGATGCAGACTTTCTGGAATAGAATTTGGCCATATATATATCAGCATCCCTAAAAGAAATAGTTTATAGTGTTGTAGTAATTGTATTTCCAGGATCCTCTCCTAAGGTAAAATTGAATTTCAACACAAAGATTTATATATAAAAGAGTCAGTATATTTATGTTACCAATAAAAATTGCAAATACCAAATGTTCCTTAAATTTGTTTAATTCATTTAATACTATATAAGCATTAATCAACCCTAAAAAAGATTCTTAATAATATAAGGAAATACTCAAATGTTGAATGGAAAAGGACAGGCTTAAGCAGGTATAATCCCAATTTTATTGAAAATTTATACATATATATTAGGGTTTTTTGTGGGGTGGGCCACATGGAACAAAAATTGTAAGGAAATAAGAATGTCATTGGTGTTTACCTGTTGGTGTGGTATTACAGGTGCCTTAATTATTATTTTTGTCTCTATGATTTCTGAGATCATGTATATAATACATAAATACCGGGGAAATGGGGCTTTTTAACAGATAGTTAAAGCAGACTTCTAAGTTACATACTTGAAATGCAAATATTTCTGTTGGGCTTCTAACACTTGAATTCTGCGCCGTGGATTCTTTTGCCTTGAGACTGGCCCTGTAGCACCTGCATAGCATTCGTATTTACTTGGAAATTGGCTTTATGAGTTCATATATAAACTTTGTAAGTAGAACGTATTAATGGTGGTATACCCACTTGTCTTCAGTATAAGTGTTTGTTTATGCATCTATCCGATAGGTGCTAAAGTAGTAGGGAAAGGAACCTTCTTTAAAAGGGCCATGAACCTGTAGTGGGTAGAGAATTCAAGCTTAAAATTTAGATTGGTTTCAGTTTGAAAGAGAAAAATTCCATCTGTTTTCAAAATTAAGGATAAGGGTCATAAAGGTTCATTCACTTAGTTGTGAAAATACTATGCACAGCTAAAGTGGGGTGGGGAGAGAAAGGCATGCTGAAAATGAAAAATGAAAGAGAATAAAATTAGCCATATTAGTTGAAAATGATGTGACTTATTTAGAAACTACAATCATGAAGTTTTAATAATTGGATAATAGTTTACTAGGGAGATTATGGAATATAATTTATTTTTCCCTTTCAAATTGAAAAATAAAAGCTGTAAGTCAAATTTTTTAATGTGTGAAATGTGCAATAATTTCTGTCATGACAGGGCTCATATAATAGAAAATGTAAGCAGAGAAACAGTATACACTAGATAAGAACTAGACCCGGATTCAGATCCTTACCACAGAGTTGGAGCTGTGTGACCTTAGGCTAATTACTTACTGTCTGAGTTCGTTTTTTAATAGATGAATTAAGTGGCAGAAGAATACTTTCTTAGGCTATTGAGGATTAAATAAAATTATTTTAAAGCACAGTAGCACAGAGACTGCCTGAAACATCACAAGCTTACAATGATCATATATTCTTTAAAAATTTGTTATTTCCCCCTAATCTGTGTTGGTATTTGAATTATTAGATGTTGTACATATGTTATTGAAACCTAAATCTGGAATATCTGATTTTTAATTAAGACTTCATCGCCTGATTCTTCCAATGAAAATTCCCCGGCAACTCCCCCAGATGAACAAGGTCAAGGTGATGCTCCACCACAGCTTGAAGATGAGGAGCCTGCATTTCCACATACCGACCTGGCAAAGTTGGATGACATGATCAATAGGTGAGTTGGTTTTTTGGTTTTTGGTTTTTGTTTTTGTGTGTTTTTTTATGTGTGTCATACACAGGAAAACCCCAACAGTTTTTTTTTTTTTTTTCAGTGTAGTGATTAGTAGTAAGAAAAGAAAGAGTGAATAAGGATGTCACAGTAACCATTCTGCCTCCTTAATAGCCTTAACATCATAATCATTGCCATGTACTTTGCAACCCATGGGTATTAATGGATTTAAAAAATCAAAGGGAGTAACAATGTCAGAGTGTTCAAATTAATGATGATGACCCTAGCTGGTGTGTTTCTAAAGTGGAACTGTATGTGTGATTTCCATTTTTTCTTACTGGCATGTGGGTTGCTGGATGACTTTAATAATTTTTACATGGCCCTGAGGTAAACCAGGTCACAAGGAGATTGAGTTCCTGAGAGCCTGCCCCTTGTGAACCCTTGACTAGTCTGAGGCATTTAACCATCTCAGCTATTTGTCCCTCCTGATCTTTATCTCAGGCTAGTTCAGAGTATAAATGTTCATACTCATAGTACAAACATTCAACAACCCTGCCCCTGCTTTGATTATATGGAGGAAGACTGAGAAAGTGAAAGTTTAAGCTTGTGTGCAGAGGAAGGAAAAGATTTAAAGAAGAGAAGGGAAGAGTGTCTTGGGGAAGTCCCACATGGTCTGTGATCTTCACCAAGCTGTGGGGTCATCAAGTGAATGCTCGGGAGGTGTGACATATCCCCCCAACCCCCAATAAGGAAAACACACGCTTATAGGCACTTGCCTTACTAAGTGTACTAGAATATTTTGTAACTTGTTTTCCTCACTTTATTGTGAATATTATATTATTAATAAATATATTTAACTCATTGTTTTTAAAGGTATATTTGAAAGAACACTTTTTTTTCTAAGGGTAATTTAAAAAAACTTATTTTGTATAATTTTTTGGAGGAGGGAGAGAATTAGGTTTGTTTGTTTGTTTATTTAATGGAGGTACTGGGGATTGAACCCAGGACCTAGTGCATGCTAAACATGTGCTCTACCACTGAGCATACCAACCCCCACCCTCCCCAAAAGAACACATAAAATGTGATTCTGGCAGATGCCTGTAGTAATGGTATACAATGAATTATAGTCAAACAGACAGACAAAAGATTGTATAAAGTTGTAATGTCCCTGACCATTCGCTATAGCAGACATATCATAGCAGAAAGTGGTACTGTTGTTGCTTTTTGATTTTTGTCTGGTTTTGGTGATTGTTAATAAAGTGTACTTCTTATGTGTCTTCAAGGACAAAGTTGCATGTTAGCAAATCTGCAGGGGAAGAAAAGCACAAATGATATTTTTTATGTAAATAAAAGCAATGAGAAAGGGTGGTATACATTTGTTTCTAATATAAATCATGTGGTCATGGAGCACTGTTTATCAAAATGGGGGTTTTTGGAGAAGTGCATGGATTGGGTGGTAGTGAGGAGGAAGGGGTAGGAAAAGGATGGACTCCCAGATGGTTGAGCTGCTGCCACTGGGACCAGAGAAGGCACTACCTGGGTGTATACTACATCCTTTTTGAGGGAAGAAGGGTGCCTCTGGAGTCATAAAGACTTGGAGACCTGTGTCTCACTTAACCTTCAGGAAAAGTTGATGAATTACGATGAATTGAGGTAGAAATCAGTCATTTTCCACCTAAATGTTTTCTTCTTTGTGAGAAAGTTGAAGACAACTACGAGGTTCATCATGATGTCTCCTTTAACCTGAATTCTGAAAAGAGCACTTTCCTATGAACTCTAACAATAGGTATCTATTTAAGTGACATTTGAATATTACAGTAGTTTTATGTTCTGTTATTAAAATACTTTTGTTTTTCCCTTCTCTCATTGCTATATCTTTTGACATTTCCTTAAAAAATTATTGTTTGTAGAGGCAACAGATGGTGCTTAGTCTCACAAAGCACATATTCTGCCAAATTTGTTATTTAACATTTTAATGTTATTTTAATGTTAATATTTAATAGTTTCATGGTGAGGTGAGTAATTATAATTAATAACTCATTTATAGTACCTCAACCAATAAACATCTTTTTATATTATTAACACTCTTAGACCTCGATGGGTGGTTCCAGTTTTGCCGAAAGGGGAATTAGAAGTGCTTTTAGAAGCTGCTATTGATCTTAGTAAAAAAGGTAAGTTTAAATGGTGTTACACTTTTCATAATGTATGCGTCTAGATACGATTTCACTTCATCCCTGAGGACTTCTGTATATTCCTAGTCTAGAATTACGCTTTCTTGCTATACTTGCTATATGATTTGTACCTAGGACAAGGGTTAATATCCTGAGGACAACCTTCAAGGATGTTTGTAAACTCTCTGAAGTTATGCATAAAATTCTTATATATTCTTAGACTGCCTAGCTTATGTGTTGATTATTTTTAATGCACAGAAAAGGTTTGAATTTTCTCTAAAAGAAAAAAAACTTGAAAGATGAGGTCATGTGTTTTTTAAAAAATAAGGCAGTAAAAAGGAATCATGTTTTTACTCTTGTCTAGAAGTCTAGCTTGGCATTGGAATTAATTTTTTCAGTGGCTTTGGTCTTCTTTAGGTGCAGTTGAACAAATGACAGTAACATTCCAATTTCTGAAATAGGGTAGCCATGGATGTGTTCTATCGGTAGGCATTATCACAATTATAAAAATTACTGTCTTTAGTACCTTGCTTAAAAGTGTCTCATTCCATGGCAAGGGTAAAATTTCCTTTGTCTTGGAATAATTACCCTTCTTCATTTAAAGAATGTGGCTTTATGCCTTATTAATCTTGTAAAAACAATCTAATGAACTATGAAAATGCATTATCAGATTACAATTAGTTTCCACTACAAATTTATTTCTTTCATTTACACATTCATTAATTTAGCAAATTTTTGAAGACTTCTGTCCTAGGTGTGTTTTAGGTCCTGACTATACAATGATAGGTAAAAACACATTGTGGTATTTCCTGTAATATCATTGACATTCACTGGACATGCACTTTCTGACCTGCTCCCTTATTTCTCTGGGACTGTGGTTTATTTTAATTTTAGGCAAGGTTCACATTTTTTTAAAGTACAGCCCTGGGTTTGAATGTCATCTCTTTTGTACAGTCAGAATCAGATAATGCTTTAAATACAAGTTAAATGGCTTTTCATTTTGTCATCAAGAGTTAAAGATTTTTTGTGTGTGTTTGGGGACATGTGGCTCTGTTGCTTTTCTGAAATCAAATGAAATAAAGCGAAGATGTAAAAAGCATAGATTATGAGATTGTAAAAGAGGCTAATAAAGAATATAATTTGTCTTATTTGATGAAATACTTCTGTAGACTAGTATAAAATAATTTGATGTTAAATAGATAATTTATAACCAAAATGAGATTTTAAAAATGGTTGTGAAACATCATTTTATTAAGTTTTAAGGTATGTTTTCAGAGTAAAATACTGTGAAGAAATTAGATTCCCTATCACGTGATACTCATAACTGCTTTGTGTTTAAGGTCCAGTATCATAATTTGAAATAATTTCAATTCATCTTAATACTACATGCCTTAATGTACTTTTATACAGTTAAGTAATTTTGAAATTCATTGGAGATGATTTTTGTTTCTGAATCAGTTACCTTTTTGACCTCTTATAGATAATGCTGTGAGTTTTTTTTCAAAGTTAGTCTGCATTTGTTAGCTGTTCCTGAATATTTTACAATTGTTACCTTTTATCACATCATTGGACATTGTAAGACAATCAGAGAAGTATTTTGTTTACATTAATTCTTCCCTCCTTTTCTTAGGCCTTGATGTTAAAAGTGAAGCATGTCAGCGATTTTTTCGAGATGGGCTAACAATATCATTCACTAAAATCCTTACAGACGAGGCAGTGAGTGGCTGGAAGTTTGAAATTCATGTGAGTCTTGCACTTGAATTTTAAAAATCAGGTTCACATAGTGATGACTGTGAGTGTTTTCTCATATATATATATATAGTATATTTGGTTATTTATTTGATCCATTAATTGAATTAAATTTTAAAATGAGAAATCTTTAAGATACTTTTTATAAATTAAAATTTATGTTGAAGCATGATCATTTAGAATGAGTGTGAGGTTTAGAGTTAGAAAACATTGGTTTAATCTGCCTCCTTGGTTTTCAAGTGCCTTATGACTTTTGGCAAGTCACCATATTTATTTGAAAATATGACAGTGTCAGTTGTGAAATGCACCACTCACTTATTTTATGTACCACTAAGGAAAGGAAAACACCCAAGTTGGGGAATCTGTTATCTGGGACACAAAGAGTCAATGCAGAAAAATAAACTTAACATATAGAAAGAGACACCAAATAAACCTCCATGTCTCAACCTTGGTACCTGGCGGGGAAGGGGAGGGGGCGTTGGTGGTAGGAATCTCCTGAAAATTTAAACCACAAGCCAGATTTAAACAATTTTGAAGCCTGAATTCAAATTATGGTTGTGATACCAAAAAAATCTCATGGAGAATTTAAAGTGGCTTCAGGTTGGTGGTTTCCCCAAATTACTGTCAGAAGTCAACACAAATCTTCTCTACATATACCTAGTCTACTACTGTGCATAGATTGTAAGATACAATAAGATTCCAGAGACCTTTAAAAAGTAAAAAAAAAAAATGTGCATTTTAGATTGATGAAGGGCGGTAATTACTGCAAGTCTCTGTTTCTTGTTTATAGTATGGAAATATGGTCATAAGTTGTGAAGTAGTTGTTTTTGTGCTCCATTAACTATTTCTAAAATATAACCATAGCATACATGTAAGTTTACAACTGCAGAATGGAAACTTTGGGAGTGGTATCAGACTTTAGCATTGAGGCTTACCATACTTTCTCCATCTTGAATAATTGATGGATTATTTAGATTTTAGAATTGTTCCTTATAGTTCAAAAATTGCATAGAGAAATTTGCCTTTCATCTCTGGGCATAGAGGAGTGTTAACTTCATTTTGTAAGCCACTGCAAATGGCTTTTGAAAGTAGGTACTATATAAATTATAAAGTAAATGCTAATTTGTCTTTTTAATACATCAATTTGATCCCAGTATTATTAAAATTAAACATAGCTCTAATGATCAGTATAGAAAAATTGAGAGATCATTATTAAGATATAATTAATTGAGATTGGAGGATATTTCTCTTTGGAATTGCACTGTTTTGATGTCATTAATCACCTTTCTCCTTTTTATAACAGAGGTGTATTATCAATAATACTCATCGCCTGGTGGAGCTATGTGTGGCCAAGTTGTCCCAAGACTGGTTTCCACTTCTAGAACTTCTCTCCATGGCCTTAAATCCTCATTGCAAATTCCATATCTACAATGGTACACGTCCATGTGAATCCGTTTCCTCAAATGTTCAGTTGCCTGAAGATGAACTTTTTGCTCGTTCTCCAGATCCTCGATCACCAAAAGTGTGTTGGTTTATTATTTTCAAAGCTAAATATTACAGTGGTTTTACTGTGCTACAGAACTTTAAATCGTCTGAACCTCTTGTTAACATGGAGAAAAGTAGTTTCATATTGCTCTTAAAGGGGTTTTGCATTACTTTGTGTTTTGGGTTTGTTTTGTTTTTATTTTTAAATGTTTTTGGCTTTCTCCATGTAGTTAGTTCCCATGGTCTTCTGCCCAGCCTCTTGGGAGAAATACTCATAATTTGGGATAGTATAAAATAGAACATATTTTTCCTTTTAAATAAGATTACAGCAGAAGATTACTTCTTTGACCAAGACCTGTCTAGTATGTCATAAAAGTAAAACTATAAAAATTACAAATGAAAGCAAAATAGTAAAACTTAACAAATGTCAATGAAATATATATATATAGTAACATAAATTCTCCAGTTTAAATTTTCTCCAGTGTAAAATTTTCTGTACCAGCATAAATATAATGTACATTTAGAAAAATATATCCCTAAACTATACTTCTGCTAATAAATATTAATAATTAGCCGTATAAAGCTTTTAAATTTTAGAATTTAGGGAGACATTTTTAATCTTGATAGACTTGTTTTTAAAAAATAGCCAGGAAAATTTGAATTTATATATACAGTGCTTGATTTATTCTGTTAAAAGTAGAAATCATCAAAATATATTGAACTTAAAGCTGAGATTTTCTGTTATTTCCCAGGCTTCATATTGTTGCCTTGACTGCAAGGCTTATTTTTGAGTAAATCAAATTAGTATTTAAATAATGGCAATCTCCAAAATATACCTGTTTATTTCTTTAATAATTTTTTGCGCTATAGGCCAATAATAATCTGTAAGAGACTCAAAGGGAACAACTTGATTTAAGATGACTTTTTTTTTTTTTTTTTTTTTTTTTTTGATTTAAGATGACTTCTGGTTGAAGATATTTTTATATTTTTCTTGGAAGCCTAGCTTTTCTTGAGTATTACTAATTACTGAGTTTTCCTAATTGCTTAAACATACACTACAGCTGAAAACATGAGAAGATTAGCCTTAGACTGATTCTTTACTTTGTGCATGTACACTGTTTTATATATGTTACATATAACTATTGAGTATATAGCCTAATAGTGTTATTCCAGTTCCTGGAGAAATAAAAATATATTACATAATGAATATGTATTTTCTTAGAATTACTGAATGCCAAAAGGGACTGGGTGAATTAAATGCTGAGATTTTTAATTGTTTTGATTTAACCTTGTAAGGCCAAATAAAAAGGTAGGAAGATAGTATAATGAACTTAACAGAAATATGGTAGTTGATTTATTAGAGAATTTAACTGATTTAGATTCTCATAAAAATCATATCAAAGCTACCATATTGTCTCTTTAAAGCAGTTACCTTTTACTTAGCATTTTCCCTTTGTCCTGAACATGTCGTCTTTTGTTTTTAAATAGCTGTAGAAATTATTTTTGCTTAATGCTTACGTAGAGAAAGTGCCTATTTTCCCTTTTTCTTCCATCAGTGACTTCTAAAGTGGCCTTTTAGAATAAGGCAAGGTATAAAATTTTGTCTTGGGTACATGAATTTTTAGATACATTTGATTCTTTTTCCATGTAGGCTTTTAATTTGATTTTAATTTTACATATAGGCATGCTGTTAACCATACAAGCAGTTGCCAATTCCAGCTGTGTTGTACTTGCTATCCCTTAGGGAAGAGGTTGAAGGACAATTCATACTGTTGCATTGGGGTACCTCTAAGATGGGAACTGGGTGTATTCACATGAGTCAGCAAAAAGCATCAACCAGCATGTTCTAATTAGAATCAACAAATAAATGCCAGGGATTAGTTTTTAATGGATAGGTCATTCTTGGGCTTTAAGATTATTTATTTATAGGGAAGTTTTAGTTATTTACAACTGCAACATAAATTCAAACACTATCTTAGGTTACCAAATACCTTTTTTTTTTTTTCATTTTAAAGAGTCTTTTTACCCTATTAAATTTTTAAAAATATATTTTCAGATAATAAGGTATTCTCATATGGTGGGATCTCTGAAATAGAACCATGGCTTCTAATTCTTGTTCACCAACTATATTGGTAAAAACAGCTATACTCTGGTGATCTAATCTGTGTGGCTACTTATGCTTTTACAGACAGGATTACTGTGAACAATATGCAATATTTTGTGTTTTTTTTCTTTACATAATAATCTTTTATTGAATTTCCTGTTTCTAGAATGTTTCAATCAAGAAATTACTTCAGATAATACTTTGTTTCTCTGCAAAAGCAGGAAGTTAACTTTTTTCATTAACTGTATTGCAGGGTTGGCTAGTGGATCTTCTCAACAAATTCGGCACTTTAAATGGGTTCCAGATTTTGCATGATCGTTTTATTAATGGATCAGCATTAAATGTTCAAATAATTGCAGCCCTTATTAAGTAAGTTATGTTTTAAAATGGATCTTCGATGCATTATAGAAATTGCTACTTTATTGCTTGATTAAAAATGGAGTTTCTTGTTTCAAATATGGTTTCCTCTTATCTTTAGCTGGTAACTTGGACTTTCTAAAGTAATAGAAATAATCTGAGTTCAGTCCTAGTTTGAGTGTATGAAATTGGGTATTAAAAGAGATTTCTGTCTTGTTTATTTCAGACCATTTGGACAATGCTATGAATTTCTCACTCTTCATACAGTGAAAAAGTACTTTCTTCCAGTAATAGAAATGGTTCCACAGTTTTTGGAAAACTTAACTGATGAAGAACTGAAAAAAGAAGCAAAGAATGAAGCCAAAAACGATGCCCTTTCAATGATTATTAAATCTTTGAAAAATTTAGCTTCAAGGGTTCCAGGACAAGAAGAAACTGTAAAAAATTTAGAAATATTTAGGTTAAAAATGATACTTAGGTAAGATACTTACCTCTTGAAATAATTAATTATGTGAATGTTTAGAATCATACTTAACATTGAATTTCTTTTATAGATTATTGCAAATTTCTTCTTTCAATGGAAAGATGAATGCACTGAATGAAGTTAATAAGGTGATATCTAGTGTGTCATACTACACTCATCGGCATGGTAACCCTGAGGAAGAAGAATGGCTCACAGCTGAACGAATGGCAGTAAGTCCTTTGATTCTAATTTCATGAATAAGAATCTACCTAAGGCAAAAATTAGAATATCTCTACTTAATAATACTAACATTTTAAAGAAAATTCTGAAATTGGGAGGTATTTGGATTGATCTACAACTATATTGGTCCTGAGAACTTTTGTGATGACGTCGTTTATTATCTGATATATTTGGTGATATGAGTAGCTTAGCACGTCTTTAATAAACTTATTGCTGAATGCAGGTGTTCTGAAGTAATTCTTAGCTTGGGAGGGGATTGGTTGAAATGGAGTAAATAAAGGTGATTTGGGGAACAGATTGGGTAGTATGGTACCTACTGAATGAAGTGGCTTATTCATTTGAATGATTCCATTTAAAGATTTAAAAATAGGAAATATAGTTACTGAAATAAGATATGCATGAATTAGTGTTTTATCATCATTGTAAGAACTTCACTTGAGCACTTATTTATATCATTTTGATTTTGAAAGTTTAGGAAACTTTATTTACCATAGATACTTACCTTTATTGTAGTTTAAAAATGAGTAAGAATGTCACTTAAATATTGGTTGAATAACTTCAGCACATAATACTGTCTGACTGTACTGAGGAGACATCTATAAAAGAACTGTCCTTGACCTCAAGGAGGCCTCAGTTTAATAGGGAAGACAATGATCAGAATGTGATAAAAAGTTTGTGGAGGGTGACTAGACATTGGCCCTGTGTTAGGCGTTCAGATGGTAGACATCTGATTTTGTTTACGTGATTTGTCTGTCCACCTTCTGGGAAGTCAAGCACAGAGCTACTCAGAGTGTGGTCTGAAGTCTGGTTCTGGTCCTTGAGCTGTTGCCAGCCTTAGATAAGTACAGAAAATAGCATTAAGTGTTTAGAAACTTTTGTAGTAATTGCTACATTTTAGTTGTTTATCTGCCAGCAACAGATTCAAAATAAAAACAGACCTTTACTGGGGGAGGGTATGTATCGCTCAGTGGTAGAGCATGTGCTTAGCATGCCTTAAGGTCCTAGATTCAATCCCTAGTACTTCCATGAATAAAACAAACAAACAACAACAACAACAAAAGGAAAAAAAGGACCTTTACCAGCTGAGAAGTGTGCTTCAGTACTGTAAAACCATAGTGTGGACTATTACCTTTATACTGAATCATGAGTTAGTTTTCTTCTGTTGGTTTAAATATTAAATAAATAGCTGTCAAGCAGCATAGCATAGTGTTACAGAAACACAAACTTGAGAAGCTTGCAGCCTTGATTCAGATTCTGGTTCTAGCACTTCCAAGCCTGTTTACTTTTCTGTAATAAGATAATATAGCCCTAATTAGGATTGTTTGGAAAATTAAAGAGTTAATGGTAAGCAATACTAGTGCAATTGGTTAGTAAATAAAAGCAAAAAATTAAAAGAGTGACTTTTCATCCAAATCAAAACTGGTATAAGGAATCTAAAGATCCTAAAATGGGTCCTGTATCCACTCCACCTAAACCATGGTGATTGAAACATTTAAAGAATAATTTTCTGAGTAAATGCTGGAGTAGAATCTTTTTTAATGATTTTATTATTTCTAATTCATGGAAACATTTCTGTATGTGCAAAGTTAAGTTCCATGAAATTATTGTGTCGGGTTTTTTTTTCATAATTTTGTATCAAAAGAACATAAGCATGTTATATTAGTGCATTATATTCTATGAGTTTTTAAATTCCTACTAACATTTAAAAGTGTGAGCAATACTTTGTGTGTTTTTAAAAGCTTTGAAACAAGTTTTTGAATTCTGTTTAGGAATGGATACAGCAGAACAATATTTTATCCATAGTCTTGCGAGATAGTCTTCATCAACCACAGTATGTAGAAAAGCTAGAGAAGATTCTTCGTTTTGTCATCAAAGAAAAAGCCCTGACTTTACAAGATCTTGATAATATCTGGGCAGCACAGGTAAGGAATTTAAGATGGTAGGTATTTGGTTTGTAAAAAAAAATACCAAAAACTAAAGAAATATAGTAGTTGTAATGAAATGGGATGAAGACTTGCATTGTTTGAATTATAGTATAGTTAAATGCTTATTGTTTACAGAAATCCCGTCAAGAATCTGTGAAATAACCAATAATATTTTTCAAATAAAAATATTACATCACCTACTGTATGTATTTGGTAAAAGTTGATAGTTTGTAGGTGGTTTTAAATAAGAGGCGAATAGTAAAATAATAAGGAATGTATTGAAAGAGTATAAGACATCTGTAATTTGTTTCTTCATAAACTTAATACAGAGAAAACTCCAGTGTCAGGAGAATTAAATCACTAGATTATTTATAAAAGCCTGTAATAATTCAAAGGACTAATAGTTTATAGAAGGATAAGTAACCTTTTTGGTTTCAGAGCTAGAAACTATGTGATTCCTTTGATTATCTAAATGAAAAGTTTCTATTTATGGATTACCTGGGAACTACTGGTGAGTTCTGGATTACAAAGCTTTGTTTTTTGAGTCTGTAGAAACCAAGAAAACACTGTTTTGCCTTTACTTATGATTCCAGTTTTGAAACTATCACTAGTGTGCCTTATTCTGTCTGCAATGTTAAAATTGGCACGTTAAAGTCAGTAAACTATAATAAAAGTTTACATGAATTCCTAAAGTCTACACTAACGATATATCAGGAAATTAAGTTCTCAGGTTTTAGATGGCAGTTCTAAAACATTTTAAATGTTAGGAATTTTCTTAGATTACACAGATGAAGGTCATGGAAACACTTTATTAATAGTTGTCTACGGGCAGTATATGCTACTTATTGCTGTTCAAATTTTAGTATGCTGTGGTTTTCTTTGGTTTTTCAATAGGCAGGGAAGCATGAAGCCATTGTGAAGAACGTACATGATCTTCTGGCAAAGTTGGCATGGGATTTTTCTCCTGAACAACTTGATCATCTTTTTGATTGCTTTAAGGTAATAGCTAACATAGTGCAATTTCATTTGTCAATTTGGATTTCTTTCCCCTAGAAGTTTGTGTTTTTATTATAGCTTATGTGAACTGTAGGACTGCAGGGAAGGATAATTGGTTGCAATGAAAAATAAAAGAGTCAACAGCAGCAGATTACCAATACCTTGGTATCCTGGGGTGATTCACACAGGCAAATTGGAAGTGTAACTCATGGACTTAATAGAAATGTAATTCATAAGGTAGCCCGAGAGTCCACAGTCATATCTACATTGGTGCATCATGTACTTTTTAAGGCCATATTGTGTAGTGGTCTCTCTCCAGTTACTAGTATTGGTTTGTAAAAGCCAAATGATTGGTGAATTTGTGGATCAAGAACACAAGACCTTATGGCAGTGTTCACAAAGGGGCATTCTATTAACTGGCGTTAGATCATGAAGGTATCTTGTTAAAAATAACAATTTTACTGACTACTGGTGGGAACGTAAGTTCTCCATCCACTTAGGAAAATAGATGGGTGTTTCTGGAAAAGTATAAGATTCTTATGACTCATTGTTTGACTTCTGAATATATGCTCTAGAGAAACTCATGCATATGGGCATTGGTGTACACGTTGAACATTTGTAGCTGAATTATTTGTAATAGCAAAAAATTGCTATGTAGGATGGATAAATTGTGAAATGTTCATATAATGAAACACCTCACAACAATGAGAATGAGCAAATTTGAGCAACTCAGCCACAACGGTGAGTCTAGTAAACAGAAGATTGAAGAAAGGAACACCAAACTTCATATACCTTGATTGCATTAAATAAACTTCAGAAATAGACGCAACTACCTTCTGCTGCTTAGCATGTGTTATTTTTGACCTGGGTAATAGTTATATAGGCATTTACATTATTACTGTAATGTGTATATTTGTACCTTTCTTGATGTGTATTTCACAATAGAAGAGAAAATAATACCAATTACTGGCTTCCACCCACGACTAAATCTGAGTTGGTAGGTATGAGACATGGAAAGTCTGTATTTTAAGCAAAATTCTCAGATGATTCTTAAATACTTTAAAGTTGTGAATCACTGGCCTGTGGAAAAATTAAGTTTGAAGTGCATCAAAAGCAGCTAAGGGAATTATATAATCAATGATCACGGGTACTGTAAAGTTTATTGCCATTCATTTTTAATCTTGAGATGAGGGAAGAAAAGAGAGGTTAGTTGTTAATTACGTTCTCTGGACCCCTGTCCCCTCTTCTAGCAGTGAACTAAATACAATAATAGTCTGAATATAAAAGTAATTCCATTATTTATGCTTTTTCCCCCTCCTTTAGCTTAGTAGCTGCTTATTGAACACTTATTACTTGGTAACGAGCACTGTTTTTTGAGGTGTTGGTAAAACTAGTATTCTTGTAGAGTGTCTTGATACTTCCTACTAAAGACGATTCAGAGGAAGCATGAAGTCCAGCTCACTGCAGTTCTTCATAGAGTACAACCAAATGATTCAAAACTTGTTGATTAAACTATGTACTTGCCTGGTACAGTTTTTAAATGTTTGAGTTCTAAGTAAGTCTTCATTCTTCAAAGTGATTATATCTATTTACAGTTCCATCAAAATTTTCATATCCTTGCCAGCACTTGTTTTTGTCAGAATTTGGGATTTTTGACAGTCTGCTTGGTATGAAGTATTTACCTCATTGTGGTTATTGGTTTTTATATCCTTGGTCACTAATGAAATTGAGTATCTTTTCATGTTTCTATTCTCCTTTTGTGTATATATGAGAGGCCTGTTGTAGAGTTTCTCTAGAGCATATATTCAGAAGTCTTTTTCTTAATTTTTCTCTGTTGGGTTGTTTATACTTATTCATAGGAATTCTTGACATATTCTGAATGCTAGTCCTTATCAGTTCAAGTGTTGCAAATTGTGGTTGTCTTTTTTATTCACCTTAAGGTGGCTTTGTATGAACAGATGTTCTTAATTAATTTCTCCTTTTCATATGTAATGATTTTAATATATATTCTTTAGAGATGAGTACATGAAGAAAAAATTTACAATATTGTTATCATACCTAAAAACTAATAATTCCTTAATATTGTCAAATAGTGCTAAAACCTCCCGTTGTATCAGGTCATACTTTACTTTTGAAGTTTGTTTGAATTAGGATCCATAGTTTGTAATCGGTTGCATACGTCTCTTTTTTTCAGTTTTTATTATCGGGGTGGGGGTAAGTAGGTTGGTTGGTTTGTTTATTTATTTAATGGAGGTACTGGAGATTGAACCCAGGACCTTGTGTATGCTAGGCATGTACTCCACTGAGCTATACTCTTCCCGCCACATATGTCTTTTTAGGTCTCTTTGAGTCTACAGTTTCCCCCTTTTGTCTTTTGTTTTTCCTTGCAAATTGTTGAAGAAACTGGATTATTACTTTGGTATTTATCAATAGTATGATACAGAGGCTTTGTTGTTGTTCTTTTGCTAGAATACATCATAGGTGGTGATGTTCTCTTCCTTTGGGAGGCACTGCTGGTTTCTCTCTTTAAAATGTTCTTAATTGTAGTATGATCTAATATTTCAGTACCCTTAGCAGTTTTCCTATTCCTTTCATAATGTTGAGAGGTCTAGGAGGAATTAGAAGTATGCACTCCATTCTCCAGTAAACACTGCTTAGCAACTTTATACAGATACCTTTTCTCATGTTGTTTAGCGATATCTCCGGCCTCTACTCACTAGATGCCACCAGCGCATGCATGCACATACACATCATTGTTATAAATTAGGCATTTAAAAAAATACCATTTTAGAGAGAGGTGGGTTTTTTTGTTTGGTTTTTGTTGTTGTTGTTTGTCATTTTAGAGTTTTTAAGTAAATATTCTCTCTTCTAAACTGAAATAGCATCGTATTATTTCTGGGTAAGTTAGAAACTTTTTCTTGGTTAATAACAGACTTTTTATAGACTGTTTTGTTTCTAAATGTATGTAATGCACATTGCTCGATAGAAAGCTTTTCATTTATTATGAAAGTCTTTGTATATCAAGTTGTCTTTAACATTTTTTAATATAGTTTTAAAGGCACAAATGACAGACTGAATCTAAGGCAGCGGTTTTTATTAGGAGGCCCCCTCCCCCCACTCCTGATATTTGGTAATTCCTGGAGATATTTTGGTTGTCACATCTAGGAGGAGGAGTTGCTACTGGCTTCTAGTGGGGTAGGGGCCAGGGATGCTGTTAAACATCCTGCAATGCACGTGACAGCCCCCCACAACAAAGAGTTTTCCAGTCGAAGATGTTGGTAGTACCAAGGTTGAGAAACCCTGATTTAAGAAGTATTAAACTGTAAATAGAGATTTTTGGTTTTTTCCTAGAGTTTAAATCTGCCCTGTCTTACTGCTCAGATACCACTTAAATAATACTGTGCTCAGCTATGTTGTTTTCTGATGAATACAGTTTATCCAGTGACACTATTTTAAGCAGTGACGAATAGATGTGTGGTGTTTACATATTATTAATTTTTTTTTTCTAGGCCAGTTGGACAAATGCAAGTAAAAAGCAGCGAGAAAAGCTACTTGAACTGATACGTCGTCTTGCAGAAGATGACAAAGATGGTGTGATGGCACACAAAGTGTTGAACCTCCTGTGGAATCTGGCCCACAGTGATGATGTGCCTGTAGACATCATGGACCTGGCTCTCAGCGCCCACATAAAAATACTAGATTATAGTTGCTCCCAGGTAAGGAAGGGTATGCTGCTTTGCTCACTTTTTCACAATGAGGGTGTCTTAGAGAATAGTTCCACGTTTTTCTGAGATTGTTATTTTTGATGTGATCTACAAGAGTGGAGTTACTTTCTTCATGTAAGTCCACCTTCCTTTTAGACCTCTATGTCAGTTTTGTGTATCATCTGAAAGCATTTTAGTCTTCAAAGATAGCATAAACAAAACAGTTTATATAGTAGTATTGTCAAATGTATGGTGCTGAAATACCAGTTTCAGATAGATCATAAGATACTAAAGCTGATTTTGGTCTTTAGAGGTAAGAGAAGTTAGGTTTTCTTTGCTTATGGGGAAGTTAAGAAAACTTAATAGAATTTCCTAAACAGTAAAACATTTAGTGCCTTCCCTATGAGCAAATCACACAGTAGCTTCCCTGCATTCTGTCTTGTAGCATGTGCGTATCTTTTAACTCATGGTAAAGTGAACACTGCTGAATAACTAATTTCCCACTTGTTTAAAGTATTTGCTGCACTGATGAACTGAAACTTAGATAAGAACTAAGAAAATAAGCTCAAGTAGATACTATGATTCAGATGCTACTCAGTTGTTGGCTATACTTATAAACTTGTTCATTAAGTATTTGGTATATCAAATAGTAATAAGAACCTTGAGTTTAAATTATTTCATTAAACGGAGACACAAACACACAAAATAATCTGAACTTAAAATTTTTAGGTACACAAATCTGCATTTCTGATTACTATTGAGTTAAGGAAAAAGTAGAGTAAATAAAGTATGAGAAGTAAAATATATTTGAAATAATTTGTTTTATAACATTAATTTTAACTGCTTATACATGTTTCTGTCCCTTTTTTTTCCTTGTGTGTATGTGAATATGTCCTTACTTTGATTTTTGGTGAATTTTTTAAACTTAGTTGCTGTACCGTTATGTCCTTGATAAAATATAAATTTTCAGTGTTCCATGTTATTGCTGGATTTTTATTACATGGTATATAATCTCTTAAAACATTGGATAAAGCTAAATGCCCACCTTCTGGCAACTTTTAAAATCAAACTTTCTGTCAGTGGGCCTAATACTTAAGGTCTATACCTTTGTGTAGATATTAGCTGAATCCATGTCATAGTGAGTTTTTATAATAGTGTTTTACTTTTGGGAGTTTTGGTAGTATATGTAAAATAACGTAGTTAGAGCTGCCTTTTATTGCTATTAAACTCTTTACTACAGTTACAGCATGATGTTTATGATACTAATCTTACAAGAAAAGCTCTATTTTGTAATTCTCAAACTAATTTGAAGGTGGAATTCTCCTGAGTATTGACCTATATAAAACATTGAAATTGTTTTTTAAGGACCGTGACACACAGAAGATACAGTGGATAGATCGCTTTATAGAAGAACTTCGTACAAATGACAAATGGGTAATACCCGCACTGAAACAAATCAGAGAAATTTGTAGTTTGTTTGGTGAAGCACCTCAAAATTTGAGGTAAGGCTTTTAACAGAAAATTTCAATATTTTTGTTTATGTATTTTATTGAAAAGCATTGTCAGTTGGTAAAAGCAGATTTTAAAAAAATTAGAGTGGGGTGATAGAAGGCTTATACATGGGTTGATTTCAAACAAAAGAGTCCATTATCATAACCACCTCTTTGATTTTATTGATGAGGAGGTAAGGCACAGTTTAGTGATTAGAATCAAGATGATAATACTGCCTTCAGTTTCTTGGTTCACAGTTATCTCTTATTTCCAGCAAGTATGCTAGATAATTTTCATGGCATGTGTTGTATCTGTTAATCTAATTCCTTGTTTCATTTTATCCTTCCTGCTTTGTTTCCCTTTTTGCACAGTGTCTACCCTTTATCCCATATTATATATTTCTTAAAGATGTTATTATTTCCATAATTGGTTTACTCTGAAACATTTAACATTTTATTAACTTTGAAAGGTCATACTACAGAAGTTTCACAGTAAAATAAACCTGTTGATTTTTTAAATGGTTAATTTTTAAAGTTAATTTCAAAGATTAGATTGCAGGTATGTTTAAATGATGAATGATGACAAGGTATAGTTTAAAAATATTTTTTTCTGATTTATTGTAGCTAAATTTCTGTTAAATAGCTGAGTTTAAGTATATCTTTTCTTTCAAACCAAAGTTTGGTTACTGGAATAATTTGTCCTTATACTTTCTGGTTATAAGAGTTGGAAAAGATAACATGAGAAGAAAAAATGAGAGAGAGAGCTAGGTGTAGTGCAAAGAATATTCACAGTGGAGTCAGGATACCCGTGTGTGTGACACTTGTATCTAACCATTCACATCATCTTATAAAGATTTTCTATCTAAAGAAATCTTTTTTTCTTATATATAAGATTAGATGATTGCCAAGATCCTTTACAGCTCTAGGTTATGATTATGCCTAAGCAAAAGGAGAAAAGGCCATAAATGTTTTGATTTTAGCAGTTGAATTTTGTCTCATTTTTTGCCCCAAGACTGGAAAAATAAGAAATTAGAAAAACTGTAAGGGATATAAAGTGGAGAAAATTTAGACATATATCTTATCATTTATTTGATTATTAAAATTATTTTTGATTATTTAGCCCACTGTACATAATGCCTTTTGGCCTTTCTCAAATGAATTCATTTGTTTGTTACAGATAGACACAGTAGTTTATATGCTCTCCCAAGGAACAGTGGCTTCATCTTCACTAGAATAGTAATGCTGTGAGAGGTTATTGGTTTCAGTTAAGCTGACAAAATAGATTAGAAAGGAACTAGATGTCTTTCTGGTGATAACTGTGGGCAAACTTAGCTACAAACTAAGTATCTATCCCACAATGTACTTTAAATGGCTAACAAGTAAAATTTTAATGAAAGCACTTTATTTGATTAAATTCTTCACTACAATTGCAGCATAATCTTGTGGTGCTAATCTTGCAAGAAATGTTTATATTTTATAATTCTGGAAATAATCATGTAAACTTATAAGTGCTTTGGTACTAGAATAGTGTAGGAGAAGAAATCAGTTACTGATTTTTCCATGGTGTGAAATTGGAGATTAATGCATAGTTTTTGTGTAAAATAAGAATAATGGAATGAATGTCTTATTTTTGAGGCATTGATTATTTTCTTTTAAATAGCTTGATACTGTCATCAAAGAAAATAGCCGTTTAATTCTATTATGAAAGAAACCAGTTTAAGTTTTTTAATTAGTGGCTAAGAATTTAGATTGTTAAGCTCTTTTTATTAAAACAGAGTTTAATTGCCTAATTATATTGTTAAGTTCTTCTCGTTTCAGTCAAACTCAGCGAAGTCCCCATGTATTTTATCGCCATGATTTAATCAATCAACTTCAGCACAATCATGCCCTAGTTACTTTGGTAGCAGAAAACCTTGCAACTTACATGGAAAGCATGAGACTGTATGCTAGAGGTATGTATTGTAAGCTAACATGAACTGTGGGAAATAACAGCAGCTTTCCTTCTCAGCTTTTTTTTTTTCATCAGTTACCTTAGAAATGACAGCAAATGTATTTTAAAAGATGAGAGATAATTGGTTTTATCATTTATGTTCTTTATGAGCTTATGGTCCACTTTTACACCCAAATCTTACACACCCTAAACTCTAGTCCAGCATTTCAAGGCTCTTTACTAAGTGCTTGCCTTTCCCACTCTCCTTTGTCAAATTGATTTTTTTTTTTCTTCCCTGCCTGAGAGCTCTGCCTGCCTGCACTACAATTGGTTGTTACCTTCCTAGGTATGTACCTGACTCATTTTCAACATTTGTTTCCTTACTACCACCACCTGTATCTTTTCAAGAAAACTTTTGTCTAAGTCTGTTCTTGCAAACATTTTTGTTCTTTTATAATCCTAAATCCATGTTTCATAAGTATTTCAGACTTCATGAATTAAAAATTTACAAGACTTATGTGAGGCTACTAGAATTCACGTGTTAACGTTGGTTTTCAAAATGTGAATTTGGTTTAACATGTTAGGGTAAAGTTTTCTGTGGTTTCAATAGTCAGTTTTAAGCATCTGCTATATGTGGACCTCTTTTTCAATGCACTTTTTTGCCCTCTGACAGTTATTGTCTGAGTCTGTGTGCTAGAGTACAGATGGGTTCTTAGTACGTATTCCTGTCTTATGTCAAACTCATAGGCCCCCCCCACAAAAAAACCCTAAAACTATCTTGTTCCCATACTGTAGAAAGAAAGCTTTATATTACCAGAGTTAAACATAATGGTTACTAAACATACCACTCATTTAACATGTTACAGTAGAGTCTGTGGAAGCCTATATGTGTATATAATGAGGATAGCTTTAATAATCATTATTTGAAGAGTTAGACTCTTGGCATTGTTGAATAAAATCCAAACCAAGGTGCTTGTAAATCATGAGGTTTTTGCTTAACACTTAAGGTACATACATACATTCCCATATAAAATTCAGATAAAGACACCTGAAAAATTAAGCAGCTCTCAGATACCTGTATTGTTTTTGTTGACTCTCTCTTCTTCTGTTTACCACTCTGGGCCAGCTGAGTCCTCCTAGGCAACAGATTGTAGAGCTAGAGAAGCAATCTTAAGCGTCAAGCTGCTGATAGGCATGGGACACTAATCTTTTATCATTTCAGTCCTAAGTTCCTTCTAAGCATGATAGAATAATCAGGGCAACAAAGGCGTGCAGCCATATGATTTATGTTCTCTACCAAATGCAAACAAAATCTGAGAGAGGCATAAGAGGTTTGCATGTAGTATACCCAAGCACTCGAGCATCTGGGCTCAGTTTAATGTAACTCAGATTCTTTGTTATGATGTCACCTCTTCTTTCTGGTACAAAGCCCTCACAGATGCCAATGCAAGCTTTCCCCCAAAATGGAGCCTTAATATAAATCTTAATGTGCTGCAGTGCTAATTTTTAATTGCTTCATTTGCTTGTGGTGTTTTTTTAATTTCATTGTCAAAGGTATTGTTAGAGAACCCTCCTGTCAAGGCTGTCAGAAGATGGTGTATGTGCAGTTCAGCCTCACTAGGGTTTTCTACTCCCTTGTAGCTAACTTCTACGTGAGTCATTGCTTCATCTCAATTTCATTGTCACAAGAGTGGTCTTCAGTCTTCAGTTTCCCCTTGTTATATTGTCTGTATCTTCACAAAGTAAGACATGAGAATCTGCATAGTCAGATTGCCTGGATTTGAAACATGACCCAACATGTTAGGTGTATGACCTTGAACAAGTTATTTATGCTAGGACAATGCCTGGCACATAGTAAGCTCTTGAATTTTTGTTGCTGTTGATATGTTCCCCTGAATTTATTGACACCATACCTTCTGTTTGTCCTAACTAACTGATACCTTTTCCTCCTCTATTATAGTACTCTTCTGATTAACACTGATCAGTTTCCAAATACTTAAATATGGGAGAGAGTAATTTTTAAAGCTAGTTAAATTCTCCTATTAAAACAAACTTTTCACAGCATTTAAGTCTCTTCTGTGGTAATATCATCCACTTGTTTCCAAATTTGCAATTCTAAAATAAATTACTTTTTTTTTGCCTCTGTGTAGTAAGTGTTGCATGAATCCCATTAGGTATGAGATACTACTTAGCAGGATAACATCAGACTCCCAGTTTACTGATATTCTCAATTTCTGATAACAGTTTCACCAATATTAAGTATTTGTCCCGCCCATATTTCATCTCTACTAGTATTTTGAAACTTAGAGGTGGGAAGCATTTCCTCAGGTGTACGGTCAGCTGAGTCTACCTCATATTTTAACATTATTTAGATGAAGTAATGAACTTAGAAATTCTCTTCAATATTTACTCATGTGCTTTTAATAATAGTGCCTTCAAGCACTGATGCTTACCAAATCATTCTTTAAAAGTTTTTTATATGTGTGTAACAAAGTATAAAACCACCTTTCAGTTTTCACTTTTAAGTTTTACCTCATTGGTAGGATAGTCTTTGTACTGATTTGAACACTTAACGAAAGTTTTATTTATCATTTTTTGTGGTTTCTGAGTAGAGTTGGAGGACTTGTCTTTATTGTAGATTACATTTTTGCATCTGTCTTCTAAGGACTGCCACTTTCAGTTACCTCTCCCCTGCCTCTTGCGTCCAACATTGGCAGTTTTTAAGAACATTTTCCCCCATAAAAGATTTCTTCATGAGTGTCATTGACACCAATGGCGCTCTGTGTTAGGATGCAAATCCTAGGCTAGACTTTCCCAGTAGCTCTGACCCATTCCCATACATTAACCATGAAATCTTGTTAAGTCTGTGTTGGTTCTTTGTGATTTTTTAAAATTTACTCTAGTAGTATCTGATGTATAGTTTATACCTCTCTGGAATAATGGCTGTTTCCAGTCCTGGTGCAGGGAAAGTACAACATTATCCTTGAACATCTTATTCCTATTCCATAAAGTAAGAAAGTGCTTAAAGAATTGTGTTGATATGTGTATAAAAAAGTACAGGAGTTGGCTCCTACTGGCCAGAACTGGGTCAAAATAATGAAAATAACTAAACCCATTAAATAAAACACAAACTTAGAGTGAAAAGAAGGGAAAATACCAACTAATAAATGTAGAACATATGATGGTAATTTTTAGAAAACCAAGGGATGAGGGATTTAATTTCTGGAATGATGAGAGTTAAGATGTTCAGTGGACTTTCTCTTTGGGATATCATTGTTTTAAAATAGTCATTTAAAGTATCTGGGAAATGTGCTAATAAGATAACAAATGAGGAAACATGTATTCAAGAAAATCTACCAAGTCTCTGGAAGAACAGCAAGTGAGAATCTGTAGCATTTGAACCACAACTGACTCCCTCCCCCCACAGCTGCCAGTTTAGGGCTTTGGTCCTATATCTATAGAGTACTCCACTCCAAAACAGCAGAATGTACATTCTTCTCATGTATATACAGGATATTCTGTGGGACAGATCATAAATTTTAAAAATTTGGGAATTTCACAAGTATGTGGAAAGTATACACTCCTTACTAACCAGTGTGTCAAAGAGGAAGTGACAAGTGAAATGAGGAAATGATAAGTGCAATGAGAATATGCTGGGATGAATGAAAAAGAATATAAAATGCCAAAATTTATGGGATGTTCCTCAATCAGTGCTTAGGAAATTTATACCACTGAATTCCTATCTATATTAAGAAAGGTAGCAAATCAGTAACTCACCTTTCACATTCAGAAAGTAGGCAAAAACTAAACTGAAAACAAGAAGGAAGAGATTAATAAAGATTAGAATGGAAATAAATGAAATAGAGAAGAGAAAACTAGATTAAATGAAAGTGAAAGTTGGTTCTTTGTTATGAAAGTCTAAATTGAGAGGGCATCACCACTAACCTTAAAAAAAAGTTATTAAAATTGACTCACGGAGCAATTGAAAATCTAAATCGACCTATAACAAGTAAAAAGATTGAATTAGTAATCACAAAACTTCCCACAAAGAAAAGGCCAGAAACAGATAACTTTATTAGTGAACTTTACTGAATATTTAAAGAAGAATTAACACGAGTCTTTCACATATTCTTCCAAAAAGATAGAGGAACACTTCTGGATTCATTCCATGAAGCCATTATTACTCTGATACCAAAATAATATAGACATCAGAAGAAAACTACAGAACAATATACCTTGTGAATATAGAGTCAGAAATTCTCAAAAAACAAAAATAAGTGAATGGAACCCAGCACCATATAAAAAGGATTATGCACCGTGGCCAAATGGGATGTATTCCTAGAATACAACATTGATTTGACACCCAAAAGTCAGTTGTAATACACCATATTAATAGACTAAAAGGTCAAAACCATGAAATCATCTCAGTAGGTGGAGTGAAAAAAGGCATTTGATAAAATCCAACACCTTTCATTGTAAAAAACATTTAACAGACTAGCCAGAGAAGGGGGAACTTCCTCAACCTGATGAAGGGTATCTGGAAAAACTGATGGGTAACATTATACTTAATGGTGGAAGACTGGCTGCTTTCCCCTTAGGATCAGAAATGAGACAAGGATGTCCACTCTGGTCACTTCTGTTTGCTACTAGAGATGATAGCCAAATCACCTAGGCCCGAAAAAGAAAGAAAAAGCATCCAGATTGGAAAAGAAGTAGTAAACTATCTCTAATCATAGATGACACCATCTCATACACAGAAAACCCAAAAGAATCTGCTAAAATCTATTAAAACTAATAAATAAATTCCCCTAGATTGCAGGAATTAATATACAAAAATAAATTGTATTTCTACACACGGGCAACAAACAACCTGAAAATGAAATTAAGAAATAATTCCATTTACAATAGATAAACAAAGTTAACTCTTGGAAGCTTGGGTTTGAACTGTGCAGGTCCACTTATACACAGATATTTTTCAATAGTAAACACTACAGGACTATACTACCCAATCCGTGGTTGGTTGAATCCGTGAATGTAGAGGAACTACAGATATGGAGAGCTGAATTTAAATTATTAAATTAATCCCTGTGTTGTTCAAGGGTCAACTGTAATTAGGAGTAAACTGAACAAAAGAAATACAAAACTTAGTCACTGAAAACTACAAAAGAACATTGTTGAAAGAAAGTAAGGATCTAAATAAATGGAAAGACATCCTACTTTCATGGAATGGAAGACTTACTATTGTTAAGATGGCAGTACTCCACAATTTGATCTACAGATTCGATGCAATCTATAAATCCCAACCTCCTTTTTTTCCCTTTTTATAGAAATTGACAAGCTGATCCTAGAAATCATGGAAATGCAAGGGACCCTAATAGCCAAAACAATCTCGATGATAAATACCAAAGTTGGCCAACTCATGATTTCAAAGCTTATTACAAAGTAACAGTAATCAAAACAGTGTGGTACTGCCATTAAGGAAAGATGTATGCATCAATGGAATATAATCAACAGTCCAGAAGTAAATAATTGTGTTTATGGGCACTTTATTTTTATAAAGGTGCCAGGAATATTTGATGGGAAGAAAGAGTCTCATAAATGTTTGGAATTCAATGTGAGTTTGAGTTGAGCAAAGAAAAATTGTAAGGATAAAAAAACAATGATCTATTGGACTATATCAAAATTTAAACGTTAACTGCTGCAAAAGATACTATCAAGAAGGTAAAGTGACAACCCAAGAATGGGAGAAAATAATCTGCAAACCATGTATCTGACAAAAGTCTTGTGTCTTAACAGCTCAGTAATGACCCAGTTAAGAAATGGGCAAGGTCTATATAGACATTCTCCAAAGTTATATAAATGTCCAGTAGACACATAAAAAGATGCTTAGTTTCATCAGTTATTAGGGAAATGCACATCAAAACCTCAATGAGTTACTACTTTATACCTACTAGGATGACAAAAATAAAAAAGACGGGTGTTAGCAAGGGCGTGGAAAAATTAGAGCCTTTATCTGTTGCTTGTGCAATTGTAAAGTGGTGCAGCCACTTTACTAAACAGGTTAGTAGTTCCTGAAAATAGTAAACATAGACTGTCTTGTGACCCACTCCTAGTTATATACCCAAGTGAAATAAAAACATAGATCCATGTAAAAACTTACTAAATATTCACAACAGCACTGTTCATAAAGGGGAGACAACCCAATGTCCATCATTTAAAGAATGGATAAACGATGTCATATATCCCTACAATGGAATACTACTCAGCAGTGAAAAGAATGTTACAGCATGGATGAACACTGAAAAAAAAATTATGCTAAGTGGAAAAAAGCCAGTCAGAAAAGACTACATAGTTAATGATTCCATTCATGTTAAATGTCTCAAGTAGACTAAGGGTGGGGATGAGAGGGGAAAGGGAGTGACTGTGTGGGGTTTCTTTTTTGAGGTGATGAAAAATTTTGTAAATGTAGATTGTAATGGTTTCAGAGCTGTGGCTATACAAAAGTCATTGAATTGTACATTTTAAGTAGGTGGGTTTTATGGGAGTTGGATTATGTCTCAAGAAAGATGCTTTTTAAAAAGTGAATTTCATCTTTAACGAGTTGGAAATCAATTCTAGACAACTTACCAGTTGCAATAACAAAAACCAGTTTGTCTTAGCCTTAGCCATAGACACTTGAGTTAATTTAGTTTCATTTAATTTCTCCTGCTGTTTTCAGTGAAATATCTCCTAGGTAGGTAACATGAGTCAGAAATGGATCATCCTTTTTATTTGACTGCTAACTAATCACATTATTTATTTGGAGCTGAATGTTTACAGGGAAAAGCACTAACCATCTTTTTTTAAAAACCCAGAAGCTTCTCTATAGCAAAGTGTAGGACCTCTCCCTTCCTATTTAGCATAGAGGGATCTTCTTTTTTCTTGACTTTTTTTTTTTTATTATTATTATTGTTTGGCTTTCATTGAATATTTTCAAATCTCTCCCCTGTGTCCAGGGTCCCAGCTCTTGATAAAGTGCTACCACCTAAATAAAAAGGGAAGTAGGGGAGGGGCGGGGAGGATTCTAAAAACTAGTGGGTAAAATTTTGATAAACAAGCTATTTACATAGTATCAAAGTATCTCCCCACTAATTACAAAGGGAAAAACAGTAACTTTACAGTAGAGAAACCTGGCAGAAATCACATTGACCAAAGTTAACATGAATGCTGCCACAGAGTGACATGATGTTCCTCCTGATAATGATTCTCTGAGGAGGATATGGGGTCACCTCTGTGGTACTCTTTGCCAACATGCCTAGCCTGAATCTCATCATGAGGAGGTATCAGAGAGGCCCACATTAAGCAACACAACAAAATTGGCTCAGTTTTTTAAAAGGTCAAGAAATACAAAGGGTAATGAATTCTTGAGATTAAAGAATTGAAAAGCATGACAACTAAATGCAGTGTGTATTTAATCTTGGATTTGGAGAAAAGAAAGCATAAATGGACATTGATAAAATTGGAGATATTTTTGGTTATCTTAACCGGGGGTGGGGGAGGAGTTGGGCAAGGATGCTACTGGAATTTAGTAGGTATAGGGTTCTGGGATGCTGCTAGATACCCTACACTGCACAGGGCAATTCCACATTGCAAAGAATTATCCAGCCCTAA
The DNA here is from genome assembly GCF_048773025.1 of Camelus bactrianus. Lineage (NCBI taxonomy): Eukaryota > Metazoa > Chordata > Mammalia > Artiodactyla > Camelidae > Camelus > Camelus bactrianus. The sequence goes on from NC_133575.1 coordinate 32,274,823, forward strand.
ATGTCAGTAATGTGCTGTCGAGAAGCCTTGGATTAGATGATCCTGTCATATCAGTATTAATTTGATAACTGTATGTGGTTATGGAAGAGAATGTCTTTGTTATTCAGAAATATTCGTTCGCAGAATTTTCCCTAAAAAAATGACCTGCCAAGTAAACAAACCTGTATATAAACTCCTTGTTAAGAAAAAAAAAAAGTCCGTTGTTTATTCAGATACTTTAAGACTGGTGCTCTGAAAAAGAAAATTTCTACATAGTGGAATAGAATTTGATATTCTATCCAGTTTCTTGAGAAAACCTCTTGGGAAATAGTACTGCAAGTCCTGAGCCCTGATGAAATGGACTTTTGTGGGAGTAGACAATATGCTTTTAGGACTTTGGGTAGATAACAGTATATGTGGAAGTTGAAAGCAGTCAGTCATAATACATTGGGCTGCTTTTCTTCACCAAAACATCAAAAAATGTTTCTAAACATTGTAAATGTTCCACCTGTACAGCATGTTAAGATTTTGTTCAGAAAAGAAACCTCACTGTTTTTGAAGTCCTTGATTGCCTTTACTGTTTCCAAAGGGTCTCATAGGGTTAAAATTCTTTGGCATAGCACACTCATACCATAAGGTTCAGGATATGGAAATACCAGTGATTAATGCTAAAGGGAAATTACACAATTTCTTACTCCTCCATAATTTGCCTCAACTTTGGGGAAGAAATGTCAGTGATGCCTGAGTAGTTGACAGCACTTGTCAGAGCATTTGCTTTAGCTTCTGCTCTAAGTCACAAGTCATCTTGACCATTTCCAGATCATGTGGCTTTTTCCAACAAAATAAAAACAAACACTGTCCAAAGTGTTTTTAGAACTTTTAGATGCTTTTAAAGATTTTTTTGCTGTGGTCTTTCATTGTGAACACTGTGACTTTTTTCACCCATCGTATGCTGTGATGAAAGTATAACAAAAGGGTTTACTAGCTTTTTTATTAAAAAAAAATTTTTTTGAAGGAATTTCCAGATTAAGCTAGGCCTAGTGACCAATATCTATCTATGGTCATGATGAAAGGTATGTTTTCTTAAACCTGAGACGGTTTTAAACTTTGGTAACATGCCAGTGGTGATAACTGTATAATTTCATTACGTAGAATAGCATCGTTTTTACTCTAACTTCCTAGATAGAGATTAGTAATATATTTTTATAGCGATATGTTTTCCTCCACGAAGACAGATTTCAGTATAACAGGAAAGAAATGGAAGAAAAACCTTTGTTTTGGTGGATAGTTCATGTTCACAGACCACACAGATCAGTCTTAGGCTGTAATCATAAGTTACTTCATTGTGTATGAAAATTGGGTAAAGGGGTTGTATGAAGAATTATTTCCGACCACACATTTAACAGATAATCTTCTTTTGGTTATGTAAAAGAAAAGCTTCTTTTTGTTGGGAAAATAGGAGAAGGGTAGAAACCACCAATAATTGGTAAACTTCAGGTTGCCTTTTAGTGATAGAGGATTAATGACTTTTTAACTGACTTAATTTCCTTTGAAGTCAGCAGTGATGTGGGTATCCATTGTGTATAATGCATGATTTTTCTTAATTTGCAGACCATGAAGACTATGACCCACAAACTGTGAGGCTGGGAAGTAGATATAGTCATGTTCAAGAAGTCCAAGAACGGCTTAACTTCCTTAGGTTTGTTTTAAACAATTAGTGTTGTTCTTTTTAAGACAGATAAAGAATGCCAAGTTAATATGCTGTACAGCTAGGTCTTTGTTGACCCTTGCCACCTTTTATTTTCCCATATGGAAGTCACAGGACATTTTCCTGTGTGTTCATTATTAAATATTTTTAAATTACTGGCTCAGTTTTAACTTTTCTCTTTACAATATTTAAAGAGAACATACTTGAAGCTTTTATATAGACTTCTGGTCTTCGTATTTATACTGGAAATATTTATTTTTAAAGAACAGATTTCCATATTTTGACACAAACAGCTGGAAAACCATACTGCCCTTAATGATATCATAGACCCTAGGGAAATGGGGACAAAAAGAGTGCTTTGAGTTGTCTGGTGCCTTGTTTTATCCTAATAGTGGCTGATGAAGATAGTCTGGAGTCATGTGTTAATATTATTCTGATGGGGATAAAGGAAAGAGGTTTATTTCATTAAGCCAAAATTAAATGTAGCCCAAGGCTTGATTTGCTCAGTGATGTTTAGCTTTCGAGATTACACAGTTACAGATTTGAAATTGTTAAAAATTTTTTGACAAGAGGTTTCATGTGAATTCAGAAACAACATCATATAGCAAAAGAGCTTATTCAGATCATAAGTGTGCTAAGGGAAACACCCAGATTGTCAGTGCTTCAGAAAATCTATTGCCCTTATTTTGATAGACTGGGGAATTTCCTTTTGGGCTACATTAATTATAGACTTAAATTTATTGAACTGTGTGCTTACTTGGAAACATTTATATAAGCAGTTACATTAAGATTTTAACTTGAGGGAAAACTCTAGACACCAGATTTTAAGAAATTTGGCATTTGTTTAAAGTGAAGTGGTTTTGTGTATGTGTGTGTTTCGTTTTTCAACCATCTGGATGGAAGGACTTGCCTCCCCAGATTGAGAATCACTGCCATGATGAGCCATTATTATTCATGGATGTGTGCTGTATTCAGATTGCCTAGAAAAGTGGTTTTGAGCTCTTTTGATTTAATAAGAAAACCAAGATTCACATGGTTTAAACTAGGTTGTTTGAAATCTCACAGCCAGACAGTATCTAATAGCATTGCACTACTCAGCTAGATGAACCTGGCTTCGGTCTGTGCTCTTTCTTTTAGACTAGTGATTTTTTCAAACCTACCTTGGAGCCTTAGGGCTTCCGAGGACCTTCCTCCAAGATTTCTAAACAAGCAGTGGAGATCTTATCCCCATTTCTCCTTTATTTCTTCCTCTTCCCAAACTTTAGCAACTGTGCTTTTATTTTTATACATTGGCCTTCCAAATGGAATTTTTGCTTAAAGAAAGTTTTCTGCTTATGTTTTTTAAAAAACAAACGAAAGAAAGAAAACAAAAACAGCCACATTTTATCACATTGGACCTCAGTTTCCAGAGATGACAGTGTTTAGTTAGGTAGGACTAAGGTGCTAGAAGCCCTCTTTAAGCTCAGCAGTCCTAATGAAAATATTAGAGGCACTAGAGTTAGTATCTCAAAATGCTTTGAAATGGAGAGGGAACCTACTGACATTAAATACATTCACCGTACTCTGTGATTGGTTACAAGCCACCATTACATTAGCTAAAAATTAATGTGTTAAGTTTTTCAGAATAAAATGAGGTATTCTTTCTCTGTCACTCAGAGATATAGTAGACAGGGTGGGTGGATGAATGCTTAAAGAAAAAGAAAGCTAACCAAAAGACTTGTTGTAACAGAATTCACCATTATTGTCTGTCTTTAATGAGTAAACCAATAGTCTCAAAACTAAAAAGACCCTAGAAAAGATCACTGAATAATTGATAAGCATCCTGTTGAATTCTGACATAAAAAGTTCAAGTCATATGTAGGTTATTGTTTAATATGACCAAGTACTAAGTGATGAATATTAGATCAGATCATCAGCAAATATTAAAATTTAAGCAGTTTTAACTCTTTACTGTCAGTGAGTTGGTTATCTGAAAGTCATGTGGTAGAATACCTCTTTCTCCAGTGATATCATATAAGCACAATGCTAAAACTCAACCTATTAAACGTGCTTTCATAATGGCTGGTTTCAAAGACTAAATTGTTTGATAAGTTCAGGGAACAAATCTTTTATTCGGTTTTAGGTCAAATCACCTAGCAGAGTTCCTGGCACGTTGTAGGTGCTTAATTATGAGCTCATTGAATGAATTAATATCTAGTATTTTTTTTAGTAACAGATAAAAGTTGAGAAATAAGTTTTTTTAAGAAGATAAAGAATGGACATCTTTTTACCTGTAGTTAAGATATAATTGTGATAAATGGATTACTTCCCATATATGCAGATTGCCTTTCAAGATAAAAATTACATAGATCTAATCGCTAATTTTTTGTTTTTCAAGATTTTTACTGAAGGATGGCCAGCTGTGGCTATGTGCTCCTCAGGCAAAACAAATATGGAAATGCTTAGCGGAGAATGCAGTTTACCTTTGTGATCGTGAAGCCTGTTTTAAGTGGTATTCCAAGTTGATGGGGGATGAACCAGACTTGGATCCTGATATTAATAAGGACTTCTTTGAAAGCAATGTACTTCAGCTTGATCCTTCTCTATTAACTGAAAATGGAATGAAATGTTTTGAGCGATTCTTCAAAGCTGTGAATTGTCGAGAAGGAAAACTAGTAGCAAAAAGGAGAGCATATATGATGGATGATTTGGAGTTGATAGGATTAGACTACCTTTGGAGGGTAAGTGAAAAGTGGGAACTTTGTAAGCATTGTATCTGATGTAGTTTTTCAGATAGGTAAGGAATCAGTTTTACATGTGAATTGTATGTATGTATGCTGCTCTGATGCTTATCCCAGGAGGTAATGACACTTCATCTTTGTCTTATTGTGTCTTTTGTCACAGGGTTTTTTCATCTCTCTTTACTTCTTCCTCCTGCCACTGATGTTCTTTTTGTCTTGGCTTAGAATCTGTCTGTTCTAAATGTGTTTAGAAGTGCATTAAACATACAAATCTTTCATGCCTCTCCATGGAAGTTATTTTCTTCCCTTTTTTTATTCAGTGTAGATCTGTTTCAGTTTTAGCTTATTATACATTTAATACTAAAATAAATAGAGGACAGAAGAGAAGGCTTCATTTAGAAAGGATAATGAATGTATTACTTTTATCAGCTCTGTTTAAATTGTGATATTAAATACCTGAGGGAGTAAAGTGTTACCTATTTTAAGGCTAATGTTTTCACCTTTAGTATTAATATATATCTATATTTTTTATTGGGATATAATTGACATACAATGCTATATTAGTTTCAGGTATAACAATATAATGATGTGTACATATTGCAAAATGATTACCACAATAAGTCATTAAAATCTATCACCACACAATTATTTTTTTTCCTTGTGATGAGAATTTTTAAGATTTACTCTTTTAGCACTTACTCTCTTTCAAATAATGCAATATAGTGTTATTAAACTATAGTCATTATGTTGTCCATACGTCCCCAGGACTTAATTTATTTTATAGCTGGAAGTTTCTACCTTTTTGAACTCCTTCACCCATTTGGCAACCACCAATTTGTTCTCTGTATCTATGAGTTCAATTTTTTTGTTTATGTTGATTTTATTTTTTTAGATTCCACGTATAAGTGAGATCATACAGCATTCTGACTTATTTTACTTAGCGTAATGCCCTCAAGTTCCATCCATGTTTTTGTAGTATAGTATTAATATATTATTCCTATCTTTAAAAAAAATCTGACCTGTTCACAGCAATTTATATTGTTTTGGGGATAAGAAATATTTTTCTGCAAATCATAGACAAAGATTCAGTATTTGATTATTCAAACTTTTCATTTAGTAAGTGGTTTTCAACATTTTTAAACAGGAGAAACCCTTTTGAAAAATCAGAATTTACACAGTATTCCAAAATGTAAAACTAGTTGAAGTGGGAGCCTGTTTTTTCTTTTGACTTAGTCTCCCTGTGCTTCACCCCCTTCCCCTCCCAAGCCTATTATAGGGATCATCCCTAACTCTTTATCACTTCTGGAGTTATGCACATAGTTTGAAACTCACTGATATTAGATGAGTGATAAAGATCTATAGAAATGGCGTGGGTGGCCCTTTATGCTAAGATGTTTTTCATATAACCTTTTATTTCTTTTAACTAATTTGAATTCCTTCTTTAGTGTCTCACTACTTGGTTACCAAGGTATTGAATTGCAGGGTTAAATAATACTGATCAAAGCATATTTTATTCTTAGTAAAATGTTTCTTCCATTCGTAAACAAATTGCTTTATTCAAAGACTTGAGTTTTGCTTTCATTGTATTTATGGTCTGTTTTCTCACTTTAATTTTACTTGATTTACTTAATTATCAAAATCAATGTTCTTTTTAAATTATTGAATACTGTATTAAAAATAACTGAAAGTATAGTTTGAATTGAAATGCCCAACTGAAATATTTATTGAAAGTATTTACACTTGAATCTTTTTGAACCTAGGTCGTGATTCAAAGCAATGACGATATTGCCAGCAGAGCTATAGATCTGCTTAAAGAGATATACACAAACCTTGGTCCAAGGCTACAGGTCAATCAGGTGAGGACTGACATGTATTAAAACTTCCACAAGTTTGAATTCTTATGAAGAACTCTTGTTTATAAAAATTTTTTTCTTGGGGGAGGTAATTAGGTTCATTTATTTTGATGGAAGTACTGGGGATTGAACCGAGGAAGAATTTCTTTCTTTAATTCAGAATTAACTAGAAATTGTTTTTGTTTCAACTCTCGTTAAAAACATATCTAAAACATTCAGTCCATATTTCTCTTACACAAAATGCTGTATAGAAGAGTCTTATTTTGATACTTATCTTGAAGTGATTAATTTGCATATAATTATGACAAGAGATTACAGCTGAATCTCTTGATTCTAATGCCTAATCCTGAAGTTCATTTTTTGTGTATCTAATTTATACTAATTTACGTAACTTTAGCTTCTTTTGATGATACATAGTGTCTTTCATTATCAGTATAGACTCTGGTTAAATATGATCATGGTTAATTGAGATCTACATTTAAATTGTTGCCATCTTTAATTAGATTACTGTTTCATGTGTATATTTAATTTTTACTTTTGAAAACAATTTGAACTGTCTTTCTTTGGCCCATTATTTGTAGGTGGTAATCCATGAAGACTTCATTCAGTCTTGCTTTGATCGTTTAAAAGCCTCCTATGACACATTGTGTGTTTTGGATGGTGACAAAGACAGTATTAATTGTGCAAGACAGGAAGCTGTTCGAATGGTTCGAGTATTAACTGTGTTAAGGGAGTATATAAATGAATGTGACAGCGATTATCATGAGGAAAGAACAATTCTACCTATGTCAAGGTTTGTGAGTAACTGATCTACTAGTGCTACTTAATTATTTGTTATTTTCCTAGCCATTTGAGTTTTTTAAAGTGATGTATAGGAAGAAGAAGAGTTATGAAACATTTCATTTTTGCAAATATTGGTGTCTTGCCTATTAAAAACATTATTTATATCATACAGAATTTTTTGTTTCGTTTTCTAGGATCTGTCTTGTTTGTTTTCGTTTTTATGGTAGGGCATTCTCACTCATTAAGTCTAGTTTCTTTTTATTCTGGGTTTTTTTTCCCCATTGACTATATTACTTATTAAGTGTTTCCAGGGGTATTTTGCAGTTGAGGTGTTTTGGTACCATTCGTTTACACTGTTAAAGGAATAGCATAGTCAGACTGCAGAGTAATTGGAAAGAACCCCTAAAAGGTGCTTTAACAGATAGCCAGTATAGCAAGATATATTTTCAAATGGTCTACTAACATTTCTCTCTTTTCTTCCAGTTTTATTGAGATATAATTGACATAGAGCCTTTATAAGTTTAAGGTGTACAGAATAATAATTTGACTTAGTACAACTTGAAATGATTACCACAAAAAGTTTGAGCGACATCCATCATCTCATAGATACAAAAGAAAAGAAAAAGAAAATACACTCTTGTGACGAGAATGGGATGCCCCATTCCCTCCTACCCACCAAAACCACAAATCTGATCTCTTTTTCTATGAATTTGTCTGATTTTAAAGTATAATTGATCTACAACACACACACAACATAATGATCTGATATTTCTGCACATTACAAAACGATCACCATAAGTCTAGTTACCATCTATCACCCCGTGACTCATTTGTTTTGTAACTGGAAGTTTGTGCCTCTTAAAATTGCCCTCAACTAATTCACTAATCTCCTCATCTGCTAACCTTTCTCTTAAGGTCTCACCATTTAGTAAATTCAAATAGTATGTATACCTTAGAGATATTTATAGAATGAGAGCCATTAGTATTTTAAGAGTTCTCTTTCTAACCATGGAAATTATTAAAATTGCTCCTTGAATATTATTTTTATTTTTTATCTTACCTGCAAAAAGGTAATATGGTAACATAAATAGCATTTTGGGGGTGAATTTTGATATTAAGAATTTTCAGAAAAAAATGTACATCTTGAAATTTTTGTTTATATTCTCAAGATAAATTTTATCTTCCACATTTTAAAAATAGTCTTAGTTGGGCTTTTATAGCATAAAAACAAATGAAATGTTGCTTATGTCTCTGTTTTAATGTCTTGAAGCTAGACACCTATAAACCATAGGTACAAGAGTAACAACAATGGAATATGATGGTTGTGTTTTGAAAATTACTTAAAATAATTGTAGTTAAAAGGAACAGTAAATATTTTCAAGATCCTGAAAATAATGTGTCCTTAACTCACTTTCTCTTGTTTAATAAGAAAATATTCAGTTAAACTCTTAGCTTTATTTTCTTTGCAAGAAGATTTGAAAGTCTGCTGAATATGATGATGTTTTCCCCTTTTTTCCCCCCAGAGCTTTCCGTGGTAAACACCTCTCTTTTATAGTTCGATTTCCAAACCAGGGCAGACAGGTTGATGACTTGGATGTATGGTCTCATACAAATGATACAATCGGTTCAGTACGACGATGTATTCTCAATCGTATCAAAGCCAATGTAGCCCATACAAAAATTGAGCTCTTTGTTGGCGGTGAACTGATAGATCCTGCAGATGATAGAAAGTTGATTGGACAATTAAACTTAAAAGATAAATCAGTAAGTATCTATAATAATCAAACTTTTCAAGAAAATCAAACCTGGGACTTTGATTTTTAGTAGTCAACATTTCATTCAATAAATGTTAACCTAGGATCTGTTATGTGTGAGGCTCTGTATTAGGTGTTTGAATTATAACACTAAATAATACAGGCATTATGGTACCTACAGTACAGTAGAGGAAAAGTTTTCTAGACACAAAACTATTTAAATGATTGTGTTGAGCAACACATATTTCTAAAAGTGTAGCATGTAGGTTTTTGTTTTTGTTGATAGGTCACTACTTCTGTTTTGTGTATTTTTCATTGTCTTTGATGCTAAAATAATATATCATTTTCAGCTGATTACAGCCAAACTTACACAAATAAGTTCCAACATGCCTTCAAGTCCTGATAGCTCTTCTGATTCTTCAACTGGATCTCCTGGAAACCATGGTAATCATTACAGTGATGGTCCCAATCCAGAGGTGGAAAGCTGTTTGCCCGGAGTGGTGAGTAGATAGTTTTGAGTTACTATATGGAAGGCATTAGGCTAGATTCTTTGAGAGTAAAGTACACAGAATAGTTCTTTTTTCTTGAGCTTATAATTTATTGTAGCAAAATATCAAATAACTGTACAGTTAACCATTAACTTCAGAATGGATCCCCTCTGAGAGGTGATTGTAACTTGGTTGAAATTTAAAGCCACATTTCTGTGTATAGTGTTATATTTACATAAAACTAGCCTATTATACAATTTAATTATAACTTTTTAATATGTTGATAAAAATGCCACTGTATTTTGTATTTGTGCCACAAAAATGAATTCTTCAGAACTGTTTCTGTAGGTAAATATTACAGTCTTTTTCAGATTGTGAGTAACATACCTTATTTCTAAAGAAACATTGATTACTCCCTTCCCTGCCCTCTCCTTCCATCTCTCCCCACAAGAATTTTAATGGCTACAATAATATTAGCCACTCCAGTGTCAGAAGGATTGGCTCCTTACAACAGTTGGATCGGGAATTTTAACTATTAGTGGGCATGGCAGCCATTTGTATATACAGAGTCTAACTTGTATGTGTGAGAAGAATAGTTTAACAAAATAGTGAAAAGGCTGTCACACAGAAATTACTGGAGGTGGCTTGGATAATATATTCAGTCTGCATCATGAAAGATTTGTAAAGGTCAGAAGATGGGGAAGGCAAACCATTTTAGGGTAGAAATGACAAAAGCAAAAGTGTGGAAATTAACAAACATTTATTTGGGAGTTTTTCTTTTGGGGTGGTGTAATATACAGGTGAATATTTTGTGTGTTCTGTATTCTAGATAATGTCGCTGCATCCCAGATACATCTCTTTCCTTTGGCAAGTTGCAGACTTGGGTAGCAGCCTAAATATGCCACCTCTTAGAGATGGAGCAAGAGTACTTATGAAACTTATGCCACCAGGTAAGAATTTTCTTTTTAAATAATGTTGATAAAGTACATGTTGGACAGTAACAGGGTATGTTAGCAAAATCTGTTCCTAGATGGAAAGTGATAGGAGTTGGCAAACTATATAAGCTCACAGGCCAAATCTAGCCCACTGCCTGTTTTTGTACGGCCCAAGAACTAAGGATGGTTTTTATATTTTTAAGTTGCTGAAGGAAAAATCAGAAGAATAATATTTTGTGACTTAACGAAAATTATATGAAATTTAAATTTTGGTGTCCATAAACAAAGTTTTATTGGTGTACAAGCCATACTGGTTCATTTACGTACTATCAATGGCTTCTTTTGTCTTAGCACAGCAGTAGTTGTGGCAGAGACAATAAGGCTTGCAAAGCCTTAAATATTGACTATCTGGGTCTTTACAGAAAGAGTTTACTGACCCCTGGACTGTGTTTTGGGTTATATGTCATCTGTAGCATTGTTCCTTTTTTTAAAAAAAAAATTAGGTTTGTTTATTTTTAACAGTTTATAATTTATTTTTAACACACATGCTATGCATTCACTCTACCACTGAGCTATACCTCCCCTTAAGCATTGTTCCTTTTTTATTCCTGGGAAACAGCTACTTTCAATTTGTAGCTTTTATTCTTACCATCTGTAAATAATACCTCATACAACTGTTTATGTCAGTTTTAGATACCTACTGGTTTTCTGTTGTGTAAATGAAAATTTATCTTACTCCCACATCCTTTGAACTTTTTCTTAAATTCATATTCAGCATTTAGTTTTTCCAGAGTACGTGAAAAGTATTTTGCTGGATTAATGACAACTTTTTTTTTTAGAACTTAATATTTCCCCCTTTTCATTTTCTTGATTTTCTATATACCTATCGCTGATTCTTCCCACATATTCTCTAATAACCTCTCAAAATAATTTTCTGTAATTATGTGTATTGTATAATCTTGGCTCCCCTGTTGTCCTGGAACTTTTCTCCTGCCTCCTCTCTTCTGGTTGTTTACTACACAGCTACCATTTTTGGGCTTCTTTCTTCAACTTTCCTATGGCAGATCCCTATTCACTGGCTCCCACATCTCAAGCCTTTCTTGAGCTGCCATCTCATTTTGCTGAAGCACACCCTCCTGCATTTATTTCAGAAAGAGTACATAGGAGGTAGTTTTGGTTTTTGTTTTTGAAACATTACTTACCTGAATGGTTAACCCTCACATTTGATGAGTAGTTTGGGTATAGAATTGTAGGTAGAAAATTTACTCTTATCTAGTTGGTAACATTGGTATGAAGACCAAAGTGCTCCTGAGTTCTGTTCCTTTGCTTTTGATCTTTCTTTCTGGAAGTTTTGGTTTTATCACTGTGTTTTGAAATTTGATGATGAGATAGATGCCTTTGAGCAGTCTGTTTTGTGATGGGTATTCAGTGGGCCTGGAGATTCCTAATTTGTGGGAGTTTTGTGTTCTTTGCTAATTTTTTTCCCAGTGTTTTGCTTTTTGTGGGTCTTTGAAATGCCTGGCTGTGGTGTTGAATCTACTAAATCTGATTTTATCTTTTCCTTTTCCTTTCTCTCATTAATTTTACTCCAGCTTTGGGGTGATACCTTTAACTTTTTCCAGCTCTTCTATTTACTTTTTGCCCCCCGGATATTCTACTGTTAAATTTTGAAGATCTTCCTCCAAGTGATCCTTTTCCATAAGATTTTGTTTTTCCTTGAACACACATTTCAGTGTTTCTGCTCTAATATATGTGTTTTCCTCTAAAACCTAACAGTCTACAAAATTATGCACTAAAAATAACAGAGCTTGTGGAAGAAGAGAGACTTGGACTGGATCATTCAATCCTATACAACTTAAAAAAAATTTTTTTTTGTTTTAAAATTTTATTTGGAAACTTTTACAGCCTTACAGAAAAGTTGGAAGTACAATTCAAGGACTTAAAGGACCATTTGAGAGTAATTTGCTGGTCTGATGTCTCATCATCCTTAAATACTTCATTGTGTATTTCCAACAAACAAGCATGCTGGCATTCTACTATAATCTAGAGCTTTGCCTTCTGCTATATAAATTATATGTTACCGCTATTTATTCGTGGATTTTTATTTTATCCATTGGGTTATAGCCATTATAATCATTAGTTATTTTGATGCTCAGTTGTTCCTGGTATGGTCAGTGGATGGACCCACTGTTTTTTGTTTTTTGTTTTTTTTACATGAATCCAGTGCCTTTTTATACAGCTTCATCATCTTTTGAATAGTTTTTACTTTCTGGCACAAGGTATTTAAAATTTATCTAGAACTTTCTTTATTCCAACCTTAGAATCAGGCATTTCTCCTTTTAGTGAAAGGATATTTAGAACCAGAATCTGAGGGCTAAATTGTGGTCATTGCTACTGGGATGTCCTTGTTTTCCAGGCCTTTTCATTGGACTGAGGAAGTAACACACACACACACACACACACACACCCGCGTCCCCGCGTCCCCGCGTCCCCCCCCCCCCCCCCCCGTATCAAAAAAACAAACATGAGTTTATACTGGTACTAATCCATCTTCTTAGTCTTTCTGTATTTCATAGTTCTGTCTGATCTCTACATTAGTGAGAAATCTGCTTCTGAAGCTCGTCAGTCTGTTGGGGAGGAAGGTGGGAAAGAAATTTGCTTCTTGTACAGATTTCAGCCACTCTACTTTCAGATCTTTAATTCATCTATACCTTCTCAAATATATTTTGTTTTCATATCCTTAGCCTTTCTAGGATTTCTTGGGATGCTTATTTATAGGTACTGTTCCCCTTTTCTCTTACCCCATGAAAAGCACTTCTTGATTCAGCTCAGCCAGATATTTTCTATCCCCCCTACACCTTCAGTAATTTACTGGCATCTCTGATGTTCCTTTAACTCCTGTTTCTTTATCCTTTCAAGTTTTTTAATATTAATTCTCCTTTTAATGAGATTTGTTGATGCATTGCTGATAAATGCAATTCAGTAATTGGCCCAGGTAATTCTTAAAACTGTAATGTATTTACATTATCTCCTTTCTCTAAAGTAGACGCCATGTTGATCTTTCGCATCTTGCTTTCTGATTCATATGATACGGAACCAGTTCAGATATTAATTAGATTCTTAAATTAGGCTTTTCTTAATGATTTGACTTTAATATAATCCATATCCTTTATCTGTATTGTTTGGAATTTGTGTTGTTTTATTTACTAGTATCTGAGTAACAATTGTAGTTGTTTATGTATGCAAATTATAGTTTCACAACATATTTGAAAACAAACCCATCTCAGCATCCCTGATCTTGTGATTTGAGCATAATGCCACCAGGTGGCGAGAGGGAGCTCCTGCCTGGCAGCTCAAGCAGGAAATTTGAGAGTGCTTTTATCCTATTTTGTATAATCAAAGTATAAATTTGATACTAAATTTGAAATACCCAGCTTTGAAAATACCGGTAATGATTGTATGATAGTAGACAAATCATAGGCTTTGGACTCAGATGGGCTTGAGTTCAAATCCTGCTCCTTCAGGTTGCTACTCCATGGCTTTAGAATAAGTTTTCTTAGTTTCTCAGAGCTTCCTAATGTGTAAAACTGGGCTAATAATAACTATTTAATAGAATTACAGGGATTAAATGGGGTGATGTATGGAAAACCCCTAGCCTAGTGACTGGTATTTAATCAGTACCCAACAAATGTTAACCTACTCGCTATGGTTACTACGTATGTGTGCCCGTGCCTGCACACACTCTTCTTTAAGAAAGGAAGCAGGGGCTCTAAGAAGAGGAAGTAGTTATAAATTCTGTTTCTAACATTTGGGTAATTATTTAGTGTTTGTGCACGCATGCACTTATTTTAAAAAGAGGGAAAAACAAGACGGAATTAGTAGCTTTTTTGTAGTCATTGACTTTACCTCTATTCTGAATCTTTGCCTGAAGTCAAGTGCCTTCATTATGATTTGCTGTTAAACTTAGAACTTCTACAGTCATCTCTGTAGGTAATGTAATCTCTTGTAACCTAAACTGTGCTCAGGGGCTCCTGTGACCTTTATCTACATGCATCAGGAAAACAGGTTCTTGCTTGGTACAGAGAAGTTAAAATGTATATTGCTTTACCAAGCCGAATGAGTTGCTTTTCTTCTTCAGACATTCCTTTTTCCTAGGATTTTGGTCTTACTAGTATCTTAAAATACGCCAAAATCTATTAAAAGCACTTGACACTTGTTAACTCATTTAAACTTCACAACATCCCTATGAGGGGATTATTATAGAATTTTTATTTGTATTTTAAAGATGGGGAAACTGAGGCACAGAGACATTAACTTACTTTTGACCAGGGACACACAAGTTAAATGGCAGTTCTGGGATAATACGTGCATTTGGGCTCCAAGGTTTGTACCGTTAACCTGTGTGTTATTGCGCATCCTTTTCTATACTTTTTAATAGTACATTGCTATAATCATATAATTGATTAGGCTTAAGTGTCTTTTCAGAGAAGACTAGAAAGAAGTAAACTAAAATCTTAACTGTATCTGGATGATAGGATTATGAGCAGTTTAAATTTTTCTCTGTTTTCCATATTTTGTTAAATGAGTATGTTTATAATCAGAGACCTAAGATCATTTAGGTTCCTGAATGCTAAAGCTAGAATGGCCACTAAGATGATTTTGTTCAGATCTCTCAAATGAATAAGCTATAATCCAACAACGATAAATTACTTAAAAGTCAGTGCTTCCTTTTCTTAGACCTCTTGTTTCTTTTCTCCTATTTTGCCTCCATTCTTTACTTAGAATATTTTTAAACTAAGTAAGATATTCTCAGATAGCACATATGAATTGGTTTCTTTTTAGAGAGTAATTTGGTGATATATTTCAGAAGTCTTAGACCTTGCTGTTCCTTCTGCTTGCAGGATTATTTCCTGATGAAGTACTGCAAAGATTTAGCTGCTAGGATCTTTAATGTTGGGGGGAAAATTAGAGGAAAACCTAAACACCCACTGTTAAAGAGATTAAACTTAAATACTGGTAAAGTGACATGTTATTTTAATTGTTAATTAAAAATGATATGGGAGAGGGTGTAGCTCAGTGGTAGAGTGCATGCTTAACATACATGAGGTCCTGGATTCAATCCCCAGTACCTCTGTATAAAAATTAAAAAGAAAAAAAGAAAGAAACCTAATTTACCCCTCCCCTCCACAGAAAAAGAAAAAATTCAGAAAAATGATATAGGGGATGAATATTTAATGACATGAGGAGATATTCACAAATGTTTCATTATTAAAACTTAATATTTCATTTAGTTATATGTCACTGTCCGTTCAGAATAGGGAGTACCAACAATTTTAACACAAATTGAAGATTTTTTGGTAAGATATTTCCAGGCCTGTAAAAATTAGCTTGCCCTGTGGATTGAGTGCCCCTGAGGAAACACAGCTGTTAACCAGATTTGGGTGATGGTGGTGATTAACGTGTTAAGGAAATTACAGTAATTTCCAGTTATCTTTATTCCCCCAAAAAAAAAGTTTTCTTGAAAACATCTTACTTTTTAAAAAAAATTTTTAAGTGATATTTTAATCATCTGGCATTTACCTCAGAAATAATTTATTGAAATACTTTTTGAAGGTGATTAACTATTAAGTTTGAGTGGTAGCTAATGATAGGATTTGTTTTTTTTTTTTAATCTTTTCACTGTGATTTAAATGAAATTCATCTTTTAATATTATGATCAAAAAAATCAAAGCTGCAGTTCCTCCCCCCCCCCCCTTTTTTTTTGGTTAGCTTTTTAAGATTGTTTCTAAGGGTACCACTAAGCTGCTTTCAGTATAACAAACCAGTTAGTGCATAGTGTCATGGAGGCCAACAATAGAGAAGTTAGAAGGAAGAGCTTGTCATGTTTTCTGTTTTGTTATTTTCAATAAGAACATCTTCCTTTTGAAGTGTATTTTTTTGGTCTCCAGTGCCTGAGGAGGACATGTCGATTTGAAGTCTGAGTAAGAGGCGACTGCTTCCTTTGTGTTTGGGTTGACTGATTAAAGAGCCCTGGTTGATGGTGACCTTTTTTTTAAATCAATCCAGATCTGGTTATATCTTGTGAAGTTTGAGCCTATAACTCAACTGAATTTATTGTTACTCCATACTAAAGTAGTCTTCAGAATATCAAAAGTGAAATACTATGACCACATGAATTATGTTTTGTTTTGGACTCTTTTTTTCTTACAGATAGCACAACAATAGAAAAATTAAGAGCTATTTGTTTGGACCATGCCAAACTTGGAGAAAGCAGCCTTAGTCCATCTCTTGACTCGCTTTTCTTTGGTCCTTCAGCCTCACAAGTGCTATACCTGACAGAGGTTGGTTTTTACTTTCTGAATTTATTTCATGCTCTTCAGATTTGACCTTTTAAATGGTAATGTAAATAACACCGGTAAAATTGTAATGAAATATTTTTGAATTTCAAAATACAGGAAAATTTTAAATCATTGATGGTAAGGAAAATAGAAGTTATCTTTTAAAAACCATTGATACAGTTCTTCTTCTTTTTTCCAGGTAGTCTATGCCTTGTTAATGCCTGCTGGTGCACCTCTGGCTGATGATTCTTCAGATTTTCAATTTCACTTCTTAAAAAGTGGTGGCCTACCCCTTGTCCTGAGTATGCTAACCAGAAACAACTTTCTGCCAAATGCAGATATGGAAACTCGAAGGGGTGCCTACCTCAATGCTCTTAAAATAGCGAAGCTGTTGCTTACTGCCATTGGCTACGGCCATGTTCGAGCTGTGGCAGAAGCTTGTCAGCCAGGTGTAGAAGGCGTGAATCCTATGGCATCGGTAATACAGACTTTTAAAAAGACTCTCTATAATAATAATAATAGATGGTGGTTTTTAAAGTTAAACTTCTTAGCAACTTAGCAAAAGTATAGAGTTTAAAGTTAATTCAGAATGTTCCTTTCCAGTTGTCCTTCATTTTAGAGGTTTCCTTCTATTAAAAGTACAAATGCTTTTCACTGACTGTACTCTGATAGGACAGTTCTTCCCTGCTCCCTTAAATCCTGTTTGACTTTCAATTATTATTTATATGTTTATTTTTTTTGTTGACTAATAATTGATTTACAATGTTAGTTTTCAGGTATGCAACATAGTGATTTGATATTTTGTAGATTATACTCCATATAAACTTACTATAAAATACTGTCTGTATCTTACATCCTTATAACATTTATTTTATACCTACTGGTACAAACAAACCTCTTAATTCCTTTCACTTATCTTAACCCTCCCCCACCTCTATCCTTTCCTGGTAACCACTAGTTGTCTGTTTCTGTTTAGTTATATTTGTTTGTTTTATTTTTTTAAATTCCACATATACATGAAAATGTACAGTATTTGTCTTTCTCGGTCTGACTTATTTCATTAAGCATGATACCCTCAATGTCCATCCCTGTAGTCACAAATGGCAGCTTTCATTCTTTTCATGGCTGTGTAATATTTCATTGTGTGTGTGTATATATACATATACACACCACGTTTTCTTTATCTGTTGATGGATACTTAAGTTTCTTCCATATCTTGGCTATTGTAAATGATGCTGCTGTGAACATTGGGGTTTATATATTTCTTTTCGAGTTAGTGTTTTCACTTTCTTTAGATTTATACTCAGGACTGGAATTGCTGGATCAATGTTTGCCGATGACATGATACTATATATAGAAAACCCTAAAGACTCCACCAAAAAAAACTATTAGAACTAATAAGTGAATTTAGTAAAGTTGCAGAATACAAGATTAATATACAGAAATCTGTTGCATTTTGTATACTAATAATGAACAGAGAAATCAAGAAAGCAATCATAACAAAAAAATAAAATACCTAGTAATAAATTTAACCAAGGAAGTGAAAGACCTATTTGAAAACAATAAGATGTTGATAAAGGAAGTTGGAATACAAAGAAATAGAAAGATGTCCATGTTCATGGATTGAAAGAGTTAATACTGTTAAAACGTTCATACCTACCCAAAGCAATCTACAGATTTAATACAATCCCTATCAAAATATCTCTGACATTTCTTCATGGAACTAGAACAAATAATCCTAAAATTGTATGGAACCACAAAAACCCCACATAGACTTTAGTTTATTTTAAACCTTATAAAAACTCCATAGGAATCATCTGGGCCCAAATCTAGCAGATATATTGACATAGGTGGTAATAAAAAAAAGATGTACAATTAACTATTGAACATTATGGGTTTGAACTACATGGGTCCACTTACACACAGGCTTTTCAATAAATACTACAGTACTACACAATCCTCGGTTGTATGGAATCACAGATACTCAAGGCCAACTGTAAAGTTACATGCAGATTTTTGACTGCACAGAGGGTCTTATCTAATCCCCCCATGCTGTTTGGGCGTTAGCTGTAATTGATTTAGCCTATTGCCAGACTCCACACTTTGACAGGCTTAACCTCCAGTTCTGAGCTTATTTTGACTGTCTTTGCTTTGGTGGTATACTTGATCCATTAGATTCTCAAGACATGCTGGAATTTAGTGCCTATTAATGAGAGATCAAAGTATGCATTTGAGTTCCTTTTTATGCATTGTAAGTGATGGTTTACTAAGTTACCAACAGAAGATAAAAGCGTTAGGAATAGAAGCTTTTCTTTTTTAGAAACAGTTTAGGTCTTAGGGAGACTAGAATATTGATTAGATATGTGATATTATAATAATCATATAATTGTGGTAATAGCATTTAGAATTGTTTTAAGTGTGATGATACTGGGATTATGTTTAAAAGGACATAAATAATTTTTAAATAACTATTGAAATATTTACAGATGAAATTTTATGGTAGCTAAGATATGATTCAAAATAATCCTAGGGAGGGGATGGAAAGTGAGGGGGAGTGGTTAGACAAAATAATTCTGGTCCTTTGTTCATAATTGTTGAAGCTAAGCAATGGGTACATGTGAGTTTATAATACTATTCTCTCCACTTTCATATATGTTAGAAATTTTCACTAAAAAGGATAAAGGAAAAAATAGCCTAAGTCTTAAATTGTTTTGTATTGAAGGTACCATGCTTGTTAGGATATATATATATATATATATATATATATATATAGTGTTCTTGTTAAGATAAAAACAGATTCTTATCATTATCCCTGACATGGGTGCTTCATGAAGTACACAGGAAACAACTACATGCTTCCCACTTTTAATTTTCTCTATTTATTCAGAAAATGTGCAGCTGCAGATACAAAGGTACATGATAGCCTCTAATTTCAAGGAGCTCACAGTGGGAGCTAAAGGCAATAACAGACTTGTTTTAAAAATACTGTTGTAGAAATATTTACAATATAGGGAACAGTAGTTAGAATTTGAAAGGCAGTCAAAATTGTGTGACTAATAACTATTTAAAAGTAATCTTCTTTATGGACTTAAAAACTTGGTTATAATATTAAATGAAACACTGGTACATTTTATACATTAGTACTTTTATTCTGTTAGTGATATTCCTTAATTTTTCTCCTTTTCTAAGAAAGATTGGATGACCAGGGTGAATGGGAGCAGGGTCTGCCCAGGGGCATGCATGTTGGAGTACTTCACTGAGTTTCTAATTAGGGTTAGAACCAGTCAGTTCAGTTTATCATTTACCTCTACAAGTTAGGCTGAACCCACATGTAGAGACTCGTTTAACTGATTTAGAATGAGGGTTTGCAGAGGGATATGTGGCACTTGCCTGCAGAAGAAAAAGAAGAGGCCCACATTGTTGGCAATGTGAAGAGCTTTTTATGTAAGTTACCACAGGTTATATAGTGTATACACAGAAGAGGTCATCCTGAGGGAGTGGTGATAAATGAAGAACAAACAATTTGATCTGGTTATGTACATGGTATTCAAGTAAAATGTTTTATCTTTTTTCAGGTCAACCAAGTTACTCATGATCAAGCAGTGGTGCTACAAAGTGCCCTTCAGAGCATTCCTAATCCCTCATCTGAATGCATGCTTAGAAATGTGTCAATTCGTCTTGCTCAGCAAATATCTGATGAGGTAAGTATTAAACTTTTAAAGGTCTTAAATTCTGAAAGGTTCGTTTCTTTCACTTTGACCCTCTGTTAATGTAGAAACAACCCTTATCACAATTTGGAGCTTAATCTTCCTAGGCCCACCCACTTTAATCACAGTCTAGATAAAGTTCCTTTAACTTGAATTCTGTCTAATGTTAATATTAGTACCTTCTGGTTTAATCACCTTTATGCACAATGAATAGCATCCTTTTAAAGTATATAGTTTAGTGAATTTTGACAAATACATACATGTGTCAAACCTGTACCACGGACAAGACACAAAACATGTCCATCACTCTTTTCCATATGCCCCTTTACAGTCTGTTCTTCCCTCTATCCCTGGCCTCAGATAACCATTAATCTTTTGTCACTATATAGTTTTCACTTTTTAGAATTTTATATAAATGGAATCATACACTGTTGTTTTATGTCTGGCTGCTTTTACTCAGAATAATGATTTTGAGAATTATCCATTTTGTTTCTGAGTAATATCCCATTATGAATATTCCACATTGTATTTATCCATATACTTGGTGAAGGACATTTGAATTGTTTCTCTTTTGGCTGTGAATAAAGCTGCTGTGAACATTCTGTACAAGTGTTTGTATGGGCATAGAGTTTTTCTCTTGGGTAAAAAACTAGGAGCGGAATGATTAGATCACATTTGTAGTCTTTTTAAGATTCTTCTGAAAGTAGTACAGGGCCAGATAATAACTTGGAAAGCATACTTTGTGGTGTTGCTGTTAAGCAAAGTAATGGGATAAAGGCTACTTGGGAGCCTCAAGACACTGGTACTACTTCATAGCCATTCCTGTGTCCTTTCAGAGAGAAACATTTTTGCTTTTCTAGTGATTATTTCACTCTGCTACTCTTACCAACAGTTTTATTTACTCATTATCTTGTAGGCTTCAAGATATATGCCTGATATTTGTGTAATTAGAGCTATACAAAAAATTATCTGGGCATCAGGATGTGGGGCATTACAGCTAGTGTTTAGCCCAAATGAAGAAATCACTAAAATTTATGAGAAGGTAAGAATTACCACAGAAATTTATTCTTTTAAAATAAATGTTGTTTAATTGTACATAAGGCTGAATTACATCTGTCATCTTTAAAAGTCAAATCACATATATCTTAGTGGTTAAAAATTAACTGGTAGCTATAGTTAAGATGAGTATACAGTAATATTTTACTTTGAAAATAGTTAATTAGTTAATTCAGAATCATGCCATGAGTCTGCTTTTTCTTAATATGCAACTGTCCTTTTCTACTTGTCACTGGGATCAGATATAATTGTTTCATACTGAATTTGCTTTCTCCCATTCTCTATTCTTTCATCATCTTTCTGTCCTATGTAAATTTTGGTTTAGGTAGCTGTCAGTTGTAGTATCATGGTATTTGAGTATTTTTGACTCTCTTAAAGCAGTCAAAAAATAGAATGTCAGCCAGTTAAGTGTCATCATTGATCTATTAGATTAATCAAATTACCTACAGAAGAGGGGCTATGTTTGACTCTGATTTTGTTATGTCCCTACCCCTGATAGCTGCTGCTAAATAAATTAAGTTATAGGAGCTTCCCTTTTATGGCCAACATAACCCTGATTTGCCTAGTATATATGCTGGTGTCCTGTAGTATGTCTGGTATAGTGCTGGGTTCAGCTAATATTTTAATGCCTATTCTTTTTCAGACATGTACTGTAACTGTTACTTATTGATAAATTCAGGTTAGAATTTATTAGCTACTTACCCAGGTATATTTTAGGTTATAAAATCTTCAAACCCTTCATTGAATAATCATCTGAGATGATTGCTTTCAAATAAAATGACACTATATAGGTAAGGTACATAATGGAACTGATGAGAAGTAGATACTCTGACTGCAGTGCCAGAGTGATTCTTGAGGAAGGAATAATTGTTGGTGTGGAATTATACAATTCAGAAGGTCTCTAGGAGCCTGAGGGACAAAGAAGCTGGTGGTATCCTCAGTGTGCCCCTTTAGCCCTTCTTGGGATGTAGCAAAATAATAGAATTAGATTTCATCATCTATTAATAGTCATTTCCATACTCTTCCAAAGGAGCCTCAAGAGTTACAGGTAAAAAGGCTGAGGCCAAGTGGTCTAAGTGAGTAGGTAATGTTTTCAGGACAAACCTAAAGTTGTGTGAGATTTTTTTCTTTATGTACCTCTGGGTGATTTTTCCCTGACTATATTTTTACAGACCAATGCAGGCTGTGATCCAGACTTGGAAGATGAACAGGTTTGCTGTGAAGCATTGGAAGTGATGACGTTATGTTTTGCCTTGATTCCGACAGCCTTAGATGCTCTTAGTAAAGAAAAGGCTTGGCAGACGTTCATTATTGACTTACTGTTGCACTGTCACAGCAAGTAAGTGTGTTTTTTAATTGTAAGAAATTTGATCTTACTTTTGTAAGCAGAAATGAGTTCATTTATGCTGGCAAATTTTATCCCAGGAATCAAATATTTATTGTCACCATAGCACATTAATGTTTAGAAAATTTTTAACTATGTTTTGCCTAGGCCTGAATTTGGTTTTAGTCTCTGCAGAATGCCAACATTAATTCTCAAAATTAATTTTTCTCTAATTCCAGAATTTAGTTTCACCTAAGAGGTATGTATTTTAGCCCATTTTAAAAATCTAGTTTACAAGATTTAAGTTAAATAGGACATATTAGCTTCCTGTCTTCAATACCTAGAAGCTTAAGTGGTTTTTTTGGTGAAGTTTTTAAGTCAGTATGAAATTCACAAGGCATGATGATGGTTAAGAACTTTTGCATTTTACACTGAGAATGAAAACCACCTATGAAGTCCTCATTTTTCATTTCAGAAGCATTTAATCAATGATATTAATCTTGTTTCGGGCTTGTTTTTGTGCAAGTCAATCAAATTTGTAGAAAATGTTCATTTCTATCCTCTTACGTCAATCTGATTTTGACCTTTAATAAGGTAACTTTTTAAACTCAAGCTCTAATTAGTGTCACTGTTGTATGTAATTAACCTATCTTACATGCATGTTATGAAAAA
This sequence comes from Camelus bactrianus, assembly GCF_048773025.1. Classification (NCBI taxonomy): domain Eukaryota; kingdom Metazoa; phylum Chordata; class Mammalia; order Artiodactyla; family Camelidae; genus Camelus; species Camelus bactrianus. The sequence goes on from NC_133575.1 coordinate 32,298,140, forward strand.
ACAGAAAATGTTCTCTTTGTTTATTCTGCCACATGCCATTCAACAATGACAGAAATCACTGATGAAAAGTTAGCGTAGGGAGGGTGAGGTATAGTTCAGCAGTAGAGCGCATGCTAAGGTTCAAAGCCCAGTACATCCAAAAAAAAAAAAGTGTAGGGAACCTCACCAAAAAAAAAAGGTTAGTGTAAAGTCACAGTAAGCAATTTGCCGAAATGAAACCTAGTGATAAAGTCTTTTGGGGTTTTGTTTTTGTTTTAAGTGTACATGATGTGAATGGAGTAGGTTCATCTCACTCCAGGGAATGCTGTAGAATAATTTAGAGGTCTTAAGTGGGAATCTCTACTATTTTACAGGTTTCTTGGTAATTTCCTTGAAGGCATCTAATTCAGAAAGTCCTTTGATAGGATACCCCCAAATAAGATTGAGCTTACTCTCTCCTTGAGAAGAGTTTATCATCATTGGACAACTCTGTATGTTAATAAAGATAAATAGGTTGAGTAAGTCTGGTTCCACTTAATAACACATTGGATGGAGGGAGGAGAGGAAAGATGGTTAGCCATGAATTTTGATGAAGTCAAGCCTGAAGGTTCAAGTTTCTTATTCTGTGATAATTTTTAAATATTAAACTAAATTAGGAACTTATTTCACTTCCTTGGCTACTAAGTATCCTCCTAAGCTTTTGAAAATCCCCATTATAGGAAGTTAGAACCATTTAACTCCTCTCCTCCTTGAAAAATTGTACTCAATGAAGTAAAGTACCATATACAGCAATTCTTGTCATTGTGTCTCTGTTATCTTGTCTTTGACAACAAAGGGGGGTCTTCTAACATTAAGATCTTTTTGAGCTTTAGGTATCTGATTTTCTTCCCTAGTACTGATTCTTATCCTGCCCTGCAGTTTTAAGTCATTTTATAAATATCTGAGGTTCACAATTCCTTGTGAAAATTTGACAGCAAATCTGACCTGAACATAATTGGTTGGCATTACCTTTCTAAAATCTGAATTCCCCAAACATATCTGGCCCCAAAGATTTCAGATAAGACATTGTGGACCTGCATACATGAGCTACCCTTGGGGTAGAGTTTATATTTGAGTGATTATATTACTAACTAGTGTAGCTGTTTTCAATACATTTGCCATATATATTTACTCAATTTTATACCAACTCAGAAGTAGACTTTAAATGACGATGTCATAATTCCTAAATTCAGATTTTTCTCTGTTACATAGTTTACTCTGTATAATTACAATTCACCAGCAAATTATGTGAGTTCCTACTGTGTGCTTAACAATGAAAATCCAAAATCAAATAAGATAGTTCTTGTACTTAAGGAACTTTGAGACAGAAGTTAGTGTCATGAAAGTTGAAGTACTTTGAGAATTGGAAGAGGAGTAACTTACCTTCTACTTGGAACAAGTAAAAGTGAAGTTTCTTGTGCAGAATGTAGCATGTGTGCTCATGTTTGGGTAACATTTATATGTTCATAATAATGGAAAATGGGAATTGGCAGGGCCCTCCTTCTCTCTCACCCTCATTCCCCCTTATGCTGTTTCCGCTTCCTGTAGTTTTGGACTCCATACACTTTCCTCTCCATACTGCTTCTGCCTTCATCTAAGCAACCAGCATCCATTGTCTGGACAGTTGTAATATCCTTAATCTTCCCACCCCTAGTGCTGTCCCACTAAGGTATTGCTCTAATCTGTTGACCGTAGGGAGTGATCTTTGTAAAATATGATCGTGGTGTTTTCCTGCTTACAATCTTTCTGTGTCTTCCCATTGCCTTCGAATTAAGTGTAAACATTTAAATTTGATTTTAAACACTCCACAATTTAGCCTTTGCTTCTGTTCATATGTTTCAATTTCAGTGCCACATTTTCCAGGAGTTTTCCTTATCCCTAGACTTGGAAGGTCTTTCAGACCTCTGCTCCTATTAAAAGAGGTCTGCTTCCACGTAACACTGACCTTATTTTATTGTAATAACTCGCAATTAGATTTGAATTCCTTTAGGTGGATATATTTATTCTAGCCCCTTTCAGCACCTGTTGCTTTGTACCCTGCCTGTTTAGTTCCTTTATGTTACCTCTCTGATCCATGGAGTCATTTGAGTTTGACATTCCTGACATAGTCCTTTCAGGGCACAGCTGAATAGTCCAGTAGAAGAGGAGAAAAGGATAATGCTGTAAAGGAGATTGTGGAGTCAGTTTACAGAAGGCCTTTGATGCTGAGAACTAAGTAGTGTTAGATTTTAATATAGTAGGCAGTCTCAATAGTAAATAATTTATCAAGTACCTATTATGCAGTGTTCTAGCTCCCAGGGATATAGCAGTAAACAAAACAGATAAAATGTCAACCTTCTTGGAGTCTGTTTACTACAGGGGGTGGGGAGTAGGAAGGGGAGACATGGGAAAATATGTAATGTTGTAATAAATGCTATCAAGAGAGATAAAGCAGGAATTGGGGATAAGGGGTAGAGAGATCAGTGGAGTTCAGTATTATATAGGATATTCAGGGAAGGCTTCCCTAATAAGGTAACTTTAAACAAAAATTTTTTTGTTTTTTGGTGGGGGGTAATTAGGTTTCTTTATGTATTTTAATTTATTTTTTATTTTTTTTTTTTTTTAAGTGGAGGTACTGGGGATTGAACCCAGGACCTTGTGCATACTAAGCATGCACTCTACCGCTGAGCTATACCCTCCCCCTAGCAAGGTGACTTTTTTTTAATAGACTATTTTTTTTTAAAGCAGTTTCAGGTTCACAGCAGAATTGAGCAGAAAATACAGAGTTCTCACATAGCCCTCCCCACCCACACATATATACTCCCCTACCCTCAACATCCGTCACCAGTGTGGCATATTTGGTACAATCGATGAACCAATGTGGACACATTATTATCAACCACAGTCCATAGTTTACATTAGGATTCACTCTTGATGTGGTACATTCTGTGGGTTTTGACAAATGCATAATGACGTGTAGCCACCACTATAGTATCATACAGAATAATTTCATTGTCCTAAGAACCTCTTGTGCTCCATCTATTCATTTCTCAAGGTGACCTTTTAAACAAAGCTCTGAAAGAGCGATGAAGTGATCCATGCAGATAATGGGGGAAGTGTGTTTTAAGCAGAAGGAACAGCTGTAAATGTCCCAAGTCAGGAACATACTTCACATGTTAAAGAACAGCACTGAGGCTAGTGTGGCTGGAACAGCAGGGACTGGGGTGGGGTGGGGAGTTGTAGGAGATACGGTCAGTCAGGCAACCAGGAGCATGTAAAGGTTTTATAGATCATTGTAAAAATATTACTGAAGTCTGCGTGTGTGAGGGAGGATTCACCAAAAACTGATAAGCACCAACTCTTTATAGACCCTCACCCTATTTGGGCTGCATACCTAACTTTTTAAAAAATAAACGAGGGTAGCATGAATGACATATACCTTTGAAAATACAATAAAAGTTAAGGACCTTCTCCCCCAAAAGTAGGTACTCCTGACTTTAATTTATTTGAATTTCACCAAATTCAAACCACAAAGCTTTTACAGGTCTGGTTTCTAAGACTACGTGTGGGTTTCAGAAACCTAAAAATCATCCAGGAGGGAGGTTAATATATGGAATGTATACTGTTCTTTACATCAAACTATAAATTTGGTTTTAAGTGCTCTGTCAGCTAGCACAGTGACTGAAACATGGCTATCCATGAAATGTAGTTTGTAATGTCTGTAAGATACACAAATGCTGAAACAGCAGGTACTTACTGAGTATCTTCCATATGTCAGACGTTGTTCTAGGTGCCAGGAACTCATGCATCAACAAAGCAAAGCCCTGCCCTGAAAGAGCTTACTTCATAATGGAAATAGACCACCGTCTTGTAAACAAACAGTATTTATACATCTAGTATCTGGTTCTTAGTACCTATTATATGCCAGACATCATTCTTCATTCTGGAAGCATAATTGTAAACTAAATAGATGATGTTTTTGCCCTCTTGGAGCATTTATTCTAATGAGATCTGTATAGTATACATATTTTTAAGATTTGGGGGGGTTGTTTTGTTTTTTATTTTGGGGAGGTTAATTAGGTTTATTTATTTATTTATTTTTAATGGAAGTACTAGGGATTGAACCCAGGACTTCATGCATGCTAAGCACACACTCTACCACTGAGCTCTACCCACCTCCAGTATACATATTTTTTTAAAAGATCTTTTTTTCCCAGTGCTGGGACCAGAGACAAGTTTTTCCCATGAGTAATCATAGAATATTGTATAATAACAGTGGTTCTCAATCTTTAGTGCACATTAAAGTCACCTAAAGGAGTTATAAAACAGGTTGCTGGGCCCCACTCCTAGTATTTCTGATCCAGCAGATCTGGGTTGGGACCTGAGACAAGTTCTCTGGTTGTGCTGATCTGGGTAACATGTTTTGGGAATCACTAGTATAATATAAGTGACATCTGCAGCAACATCCTTAACTGTGTAATTGCAGCAGAATTTTTAACAAATTGTTTGCTCCAGAGCACATTTGAATAAATATTTTATGGAATGCCAAAAAGATGTGTAAGGCTCACTGTACAACTGTTGTATCTAGAGGAACATTTCCAGCCTGTTCCAAGAAAAGGGTGTTAAATGGTATCCCTTGAACTCTTCAGTGATAACAAGAGGTTCTAGTTCTTGACACACAGCCTAATAAGTTCATCTGTTACATGTTGCTGCTTAAAGGTGTGTTACATATTTTTGTATTTTTACTTTTAATTTACCTACCCCTTAACACACACCCCCAAAGGAGACAGTGTTGGAGTCTTTTTTTTTTTTTTTCTTCATGAAAATAATATATTAAATGTGAAATATTTGTATTTCAGAACTGTTCGCCAGGTGGCACAGGAGCAGTTCTTTTTAATGTGCACCAGATGTTGCATGGGACACAGGCCCCTACTTTTCTTCATTACTCTGCTCTTCACTGTTTTGGGGGTAAGACATTTGTTAATATGCTTATCAATGTGATTCATTCTTTGAACAAGGAATATTCAGAAATTTTTGGTTTTAGCTTGTATTAAAGTTAGATCAGTCTATATTTAATAGATAAAATAGTGATTTCCTATACTATTTTAATCATCTACTCTAGTTAACCCTTGGTTTTTAAAAAATGGATTCTAAGCATAGATATATAAATTCTTATTATTCTGTATTGTTTCAGAGCACAGCCAGAGAGAGAGCTAAACATTCTGGCGACTACTTCACTCTTTTAAGGCACCTTCTTAATTATGCTTACAATAGTAATATTAATATACCCAATGCTGAAGTTCTTCTCAATAATGAAATTGACTGGCTTAAAAGAATTAGGGTAAGTTGCATTTAACACTGTGTTTACCATATCAACAGTATTTTATTAATAGATAGTTTATAGTTTTGAGCATTTTGATTAAATGAAAAACAAAGAGTAATAAAAAGGACCAAAGAATATACTGTTGATGGATATTAACTCATGATTCACAGGATGAATGCTTAACTAGTTTTGTCAAATGCTTTTTCTTTTTACTTAAGACTTGGAATACTGATTTTCAGCTTCTATTTTAGAATCTTGGGGGGGTTGTTTTGGGGGTTTTTGTTTTTTGGTTTTTTTTACAAATTTTCATTTTTAAAAAAGTATTCTTGAACTGTTTTCATCAAAAAATGAGTCTCATAGACTAGCACTTAATTAATCACTCTTGATCTTAGCACATAATACTTTTTACTTAGCATTATATGAGAATTTATTTCCGAAGAGATTTGTAGCTTTTAGCCTTCAGATTAGCATTTCTTCTACTAGTTTGTAAAGCCTACTTCTAGAAGGTTCTGAAGAGAAAAACTTGCTTAGAATGGAAAGATTTGGAGCAATTACCTCTGTCTAGCCGTCTCTTGTTCTGGTTCCCCCTCTCTCTCTCCCTCCCTTGTATAAGTTAGGCATTTGATTTTTTTCTTTGGCAGGATGATGTTAAAAGAACCGGTGAAACAGGTGTTGAAGAGACAATCTTGGAAGGCCACCTTGGGGTAACAAAAGAATTACTGGCTTTTCAAACCCCTGAGAAAAAGTATCATATTGGTTGTGAAAAAGGAGGTGCTAATCTGATTAAAGTAAGTTCTGTCGTCTTGGTCCTAAGCTAGATGTCATAACCTTCTAAATGTTTATTAGCAAATCTGTCTGATTATAGTATCATGTCTTTGGTGTATTGTCTTGACCTTGTTTTTCTTTTCTGCTTTTAAAGAAACTTTATAGAGGTTATAGTAATTTTTTAAATATAATTTCTAAATTTTATATTTAAATAAAATTTCAGTACTGTGTATTTTATGAAGTAAATAAGCAGTGTTTAATTTTTCTATTTAGCAAATACGAACTTTTCATTTCATGAGACTATTTAAAATGAGACAAATCTCTTACTGTATAAGACTGCACCTTATATTTCTTTAATGAGTTTCTTCACATGCAGTAACTCAAGGAAGCAAAAAGTATCATTTTAGGACATTTATTTTTATTCAAAATGAGTTTGGGTATACATGTGATTAAAAGAGTATACTTACTTAAAGGGTGAATTTTGTTAAGTGCTACAGTCAGCTCATTCTTGATAGTTAAATAGTTTGTAACCTGAGAAATTGGGTTGGTTTGTTTATTGTGTAAATATTGTTTTGAAGTGGAATCTTTTTATTAGAAAATCCAAGTAAATTTTCTGAAATGTAATGAGATCTTGAGTTCTGATGAGTAATTTGACATTATTTTCTTCCCAAAGACATTTCTTTCTTTAAAAATATATACATATACACACATGCGCATATGTAACTTTACATACATGTTTTTATAAAAACATATCTATATCATTGCTAATACATAATCCTTTTTTCAACTTTGTAGGAATTAATTGATGATTTCATCTTCCCTGCATCCAATGTTTACCTGCAGTATATGAGAAATGGAGAACTGCCAGCTGAACAGGCTATTCCAGTCTGTAGTTCACCAGCTACCATTAATGCAGGCTTTGAGTTACTTGTAGCATTAGCTGTTGGCTGTGTAAGGAACCTCAAACAGATAGTAGATTCTTTGACTGAAATGTATTACATTGGCACAGCAATAACTAGTAAGTTTCAAAATACAACATTCTGATGACAGATAATTCTCTAATGTGTTCAGATTCTGTTTTCCTTTTTTTCTTTAGGAAGCATCTTCAACTCATGTTTTCCTTTCAGTCAGCAAAGAGTTTTAATGTAGAAAAATAATCAAATGTTTGTTAAATGTCTTCCTGTATGTAAGTGGTGCAAGTATTTAGCAACAAAATTAATTTCATCTCAGTCAAATCTGGACTGAAACCCAAACTCCAAAGTAGAATAGTCAAAATAAATGCCAGAGTTCAAACTTAAAACTCAAATTACATGCATTGGGAAACCTTTCAGGCCCTCACTTAGAAGTTCTTTAATGTTATTTTCATATAAATTCAAAGAAAATCTGGTTTTAAAGATTGGATTATGAGAAGATGACAGTTTAGTTGACTTTTATGTCCTCAGTTAATGCTCACATGAAGCCCATGAAATAAACTGTATACTCCAGATCTTACTGATACAGAACTGAGGCTCACAAGGGATGAGGGCAGTATAGAATGGCCAAGACAGTAGAAATAAGGCAAACACAACGGAGGCTGTTCTGTTTTAGGAGAAAACCACTGTTAGTTTACAAAGCTTAAAAGTATATTTGATTATAGTAAATCTTTAAGAATGTCGTTATTTTTTGATATGTTGTGTTTCAGAATATAAGGACTTTTAAAGTGATTTTATGAGATTCTGATTAAACTGAATGCTTGAAAGGTGAAACAGTTAGATATTCTACCAAATCTATATACTGTAAAGTGGGATATTGTGTTCATTTTTAAAAAACAAATCCACACTTTGATCTAGTTAGTTTTGAATAAGTTTAAATTCTCAAGGTATACAGCATCACACAGATTCTTTGTCCAATGGCCTTAGCAGGAAGGGTTGCTTTGGAATTCGGCGTGAACCAACGCACTGTTTCCATGGGCAAGAGTTACCTTTCCCAAGATGCTTCTGGTATTCAGTTTGCCGCCAAGAGTCACTGTTGTTGTTTGCTCTGTACACATGAGCACATTTTTTATCCAAATAGAATTCAGTTTCATCTTGGGCATAAACACCTTCAATTTTAAGAACTGTGTGCTGCCTCTGGTTTCAGAGGACCCTGCTTATAGCCAGCAAAAATAGAGCCTTGGACCACAGCCTTCCAGGCCTATTTGCTATTTTAAACCTCCTATTCCCAGCACGCCTCCACAAGCTCCACGATGGGAGAAAGAGAAAGGCTGCTTGTTTTTAAGTAGTACATTTGCATGGTAAAAATTTCAAATGCCAAAAGAGGATATATTCTAAAAAATATGTTTCCTGCCCATTCTAGTCCCCTGGTCCCCTTTGATAGCATAACCATTATCTTCAGTCCATGTCTGTCCTCCCAGCATCTCTGTATGCAAAATCCACATAAAAAATCTTTTTTTCTTTAGTTATTTTAACCACGATTGGCATGTAGGACACACAGTGTTCTTCACTTTGTTTTTCCCTTAATATATCTGCAATTGTTTCCTATTAACATATGAATATATACCTAATTCCCATTTATTAGCTGTATACCTTTCAGCTCAATATAGTATAGTTTATTTACAGTCTTACAGTGATGATATTTATGTTGTTTCCAGGTTTATACTAGATAGAGGGAGATGTGCAGTGATTTACAGTTCTCAAAGCACTCAAATCCACTATTTCGTTTGCTCCTCAAAATAGCATGATTATAGGCAGAGCAAGTGTTACTCTTATTACTATATTTATTAGAAAGGAAACAGGCTTACCTGAAGATGAAAGAGTTGGTAAGCATCAGAACCTGGATGTAAACTCAGGTGATACCTTAGGATTATTTAAAACTGACTAAGCTATAATATGTTGATGTATTTATACAGCATTTCATTCCAGAATGAGTTTGAAGGCCTTTAAAAAAAATACAAAAAAATATACAAAAGTAGAAAAAGTTAAAGTTCATAATGGCTAAACTATTATACAGTTAAAAGTAAAGTTAACATGTAGGAATTAGCATTGTACTATCTTGTGAGAATCCTTATGAACTTAATAGATCCTAAGTGGACAGAATGGTTATATTCATGTTACAAGAATCTTTTATCTTCTTTCAGCTTGTGAAGCACTTACTGAGTGGGAGTATCTGCCACCTGTTGGACCCCGCCCTCCAAAAGGATTTGTGGGACTGAAAAATGCTGGTGCTACTTGTTACATGAATTCTGTGATTCAGCAACTCTACATGATACCCTCTATTAGGAATGGCATTCTTGCAATCGAAGGCACAGGTGGTGATGTAGATGATGATATGTCTGGGGATGAGAAGCAGGACAATGAGGTAAATTTTATTTAGCATTTTTGTTTTCTCTGTTTGAAGTTCTAATTCCAGATAACTATTGTTCTCTCTTCAAGAGTATTATACTTTCATTGGACCTATTGACATATATTTGAAAATAAAGCTGAATCTCCCAGCGGAGACTGCTACCTCAACATAGCGCTCACTGTCTGTCTACCAGACTTTCACCTACAGTTAATATTTATAACAGTTTATATGTTTTAAAGCAGTAGTTAATGTATTCACTTTTAGGAGGGGAAGTGTTTGGTATAATTTAGAGTTTGTTAAATGATAAGAATCTTCATTTTTAATAATAGTTTAAATTATATTTTCACTTTTCTATTTGATATTTTAATTATGTATTTCCATTAATTTGTGCCAAGTTATAAACTATGCCAGTTTCATTATCAGTGCTTACTATTAGATTACCTTTATATTTCCCCCAGATCATAACTCTTTTTGCTTAGGAACAAGCTTCTCTCTACTTGACAAAATTTAGGCTGCCTACCGCATATCCAATGCAGAATAAAGGTGTGGGAAAGTTAGATTGTAGTGGTAGATCAGAGTTGACATAACTATGGCATGGTCCTTTAAAGAAGAGAATATGGCAAGACTTAAGTTGTGATCATGTTTGTATCCACCCGGTATTTCTTTGCTTTTATTTTACCTTTTCCCGTTCATGGTGTTGGAGAGAGCTGAAGAAAGAAGCCAGAGCATGCTCTAATTGTAGTAAACATCATAAATGGTTGTTTTCTCATTCCCTCTCTTTAGTCACCAAACTATCAGCTCTGAGGTAGTTTATCACTTACAGGACTTCTGAAACAACACTAGCCTCAACTCTCCCCAGGTCTACTGAACTGCATCAGTAAGGGATTGGGATCTGAGCATTTTTGCTTTTTTAAAAAGTTTCGTAGGTGATGCTTATACCCACAGCTGGTTAAGAACCATTGCACTGGGTAAAAATTCTGATTCTGCAGTCTGTGTCATCTATGGGATGTTGAGTTAAGCTCAACATCAGTTAGGGGTAGCTAACTGAAAACATGATATAGTTCAAATAATTTGTCTCACCTTTGCTCTCATGGTACCCTCTGCTTTGTGTTGTTCCGGCAACCCACTGCACTGTAGGGTGTATTTGATTTGGTTTTTTGCCTGTGTGTTTTTTTTCCCTTCCCCAGACTAAGTTTCTCATGGGCAGCGCTGGACATTGTCTATTTCTATATCAAAGATCTCAAACATAGTTATGCAGCCACCATTTTCTTTCCATCTCTGAGTTTGACTATTCTAGTTACCTCATATAAGTGGAATCATACCGTATTTGTCTTTTTGTGATTGGCTTATTTCACTTAACATAATGTCTTTGAGGTTTATCGATTTCATAGTACATAACAGAATTTCCTTCCTTTTAAAGACGGAATAATATTCCTTTGAATGTATACCACATTAGTTTATCCATTTATTCATCAGTTAAACATTTGGGTTGCTTACACTTTTTGGCTACTGTGAATAATACTGCTGTGAACATGGATGTACAAATACCTCTTCGAGACCTTTCTTTCAGTTCTTTTGGGTGTTATACCCAGAAGTGGAATTGCTGGATTTGGTAGTTCTATGTTTCGTTTTTTGAGGAACTGTTTTCTCTAGTGGCTGCACCATTTTACATCACCAACAGTGTGCAAGGGTTGCAGTTTCTTTGCACAAGTCTTTTCTTTCATGAGGTCCAGTATGTCTCTTCTTTCACTGCCTGTGTCTTTGGTGTTATATCCAAATCCAATCCAGTGTTGTGAAGCTTTTGCTCTATATTTCAGTAGTTTCATAGTTTTGGCTTTTACATTCAGATCTTTGATCTGTATTGAGTAGATTTTTGTATATGGTGTTAGGGGAAAGTCCGACATCATTCCTTTGCATGTGGATGCACATCTAGTTTTTCCAGCACCATTTGTTGAAGAGTACTGCTATTCTTAATATGTATATTTTATTGAATGTATAGAGTTCTGGGCACTTTATATGCATTATGTCGTATAATCCTCATAACAGCTACATGAAGAATGTGTTTTTCCCACTTACACATGAGGAAGCTGAAGTTTACAAAGGTTAAGTAACTTACTTGCTCAAAGTTACTTAGCTTATAAGCGGCAGAACCTGCATTTGTGTCCAGTTCAGTCTTAAGTTAATCACTACACTCTATTCTGGTATATTACGTACTTCTCTGATACATAGAGTTATTCCTTTATGACAAGTCTTATGTGAAATGGTGGACATAAACACTGATACTGTAAATTAAAAGTTAAGTGCTTTGGAAATAAGAAAAAGAAGTACAGATCATTTGTTCACAAACTGGCATTTGTCTCAACATATTTTACTATACTTTAAAGTTAGATGAGCTCATTAATGATATCTTTTGGTTTCTAGAGCAATGTTGATCCCAGAGATGATGTATTTGGATACCCTCAACAGTTTGAAGACAAACCAGCATTAAGTAAAACAGAAGATAGGAAAGAGTACAATATTGGTGTCCTCAGACACCTTCAGGTCATCTTTGGTCATTTAGCTGCTTCTCGACTACAGTACTATGTGCCCAGAGGATTTTGGAAACAGTTCAGGTAAACTATGGATGGATAGTTATAGGGATACTGCTTAAACCTTTATGAGCATCTCAATACACCAATGTTAAATTTCTAAAACCTATGTTGGAAGACACCTTTATGTTTAACTTCATAGTTAGGTTTGTCTTGTCTCCAAAGGAGGTAGAGTATCAGTAAGAAGCAACATTCTTTAGTCTCTTAAGATGTTAAGTCTGTTAAGATGTTTTATTTTGAACACTTACTAATATATACATAGTAGGGAGGAAGAGTATTAGCCCTTATGTATTCATCACTATTTTAACAGTAGTCAATACATGACCAGTCTTAATCTACATTCCTATCTACTTCTTTCCCAATTGTTCTGAAGCAAATCTCAAATACATAGTTTCATCCATAAACATTTCACTATGTATCGCTAAAATTTTTTAACTTAAACATGATACTATTACATCTTTTTAAAATTCCTTAATATCCTTGTCAGTGTTAAAATTTACCCAGTTACCTCATGATTGTTTTTTACTGTGTATTTTTTGAAATCATGATCCAAATGAAGTCCATATATTGCAGATATTGATACAACTCTTTAGTCTCTTCTAATCTTTTTCCACTCTTGTAATTATTTGGGAGGGGGGCTGGGAAAACGTGGTTAACCCTGTAAATTTTTCCATCTAGAGTTTATTGATGGGATCCTTATGGTATTTTCTGTTTTCCTCAGTCCCCTGTATTTCCTTTGAATAAGTAGTGAGTTCTAGAGGCTTGATCAGATTTGGGTGTTAGTTTTCTGGAAATGGATAGGCAAGGCTACTTCATAGGTGGTAACGATTACCTCAGTGAGAAGTACATAATATGTCTCTCTCCTTATGGTAACAACCACTGATCGTCATTGCCTAAATGCAGCATTTCATTGGTGTTACAAAATGGCAACATTCTAATTTTATCATCCTTTAATTTATTAGCTAGAATAGATCTATAATGGAAAACTCCCCTATGCCAACTGTCTATTGTAATATATAATTTAATAGGAAAGGTGGGCTAAATACCTTGGGGCTTTTTTTTTTTTTTTTTTTTAAATTAAAAAATCTTCAGTTATATGTTGATCTTGTTTTTCTGGCTTCATTTATTTCACCTTTTTAAAAAACCATTGCCTATTATGTCATGCACTGTGCTATAATACCATAGTACAACCACGTATCTACTGTGTATGAAAAGGCTGTAATCCTTCATAGCAGTGGGTTTTTTAAATAATACTTCTTAGAATCCCTTCAAGGTATCTCCCAGACAGCTGAGAGAGAGCAGGGGAAGCAAAGGGTCGGGTCACCTGACACTGCCATTCTGGTCCACCTTCCCTGCTTCAATTAGAGCAGCTCCCCTTTTCCCTGCAAGGATACTGCTTAGATTTCTTTTGAAACCACTGCTTTGTAGTACAATGACCTCCCTATGACTCACCATATAAATTCCTCCGATTCCTCTAACTAGGCCCCCTACTTAATCCATACTTACTGGCTTGCACGCAGCACCCAGCTCTGCTTTTGCTCTTTTCAATCCCATCACCTGGCACACCCCTTCTCTTCCTCTGTGACTATTCCAGTTCTCTTTCCTTCTCCAGCTTGTCCTGTCTCTGCCATAAGGCTTTTAGTATTTCTGTTCTTCCTCTTCCAAATTACTCTCAAGCTTTTTGAGCTTTTCTCTGAAAATTTGTCATTCAATTACATACAGTTTTCTCTTTTCTTATATTGCATTTTTGACTTCTCAATTACTCTCTATGCTAGTGGAGCTCGCATAATCATCTAGACCAACACTTTTGGATTATCCACACTTTAGACATGTAATATACTCTTGATACATGTGGGTTTAATATACTCTTGATACATGTGGGTTAGTTAACCACATTTCCTAGCTGCAGTTTTTTATGTTGAAAAATTTCAAACCAACAGAAAAGTTGAAGTAGTATAATTATCACTTTTGTTATATACTCTTTACCTAGGTTTACCAGTTGTTAACATTTTGCCATATTTGCTTGTTATACTTGGTTTTTGTTTTTTGTTTTTTCTAATCAAATTGATAGTAAATTGCAAATAAGACACTATACATGCTTGAACATGTATCCTCTAAGAATTAAGTTTTCCTTAATACAATTATCACATCTGTGAAATTTTAATATTGATTTAATAGTGTCTAATATTCTAATAATCATCAATGTGTATTCCAATTTCCCCAAAATATTCTTTATAACTTTTTCCCCAATTCCAGACTGGTATCCTAGAAGGAATCACAAGAATTTGGTTGTTACCGCTTTAGTCATCTCTAAAATAATCTCCCTAACTTTTCATGTCCTTAATGGTAATGGCATTTTTGAAGAATCTAGGCCAGTTGTCTTACAGCGTGTGTCTGACTTCCTTGATCTGTATGATTATCTCCCCATGATTAGATTCAGGTTAAACTTTCTGGCAAGGAAACTGTAGGTGATGTTACTATATGCTTCTCATTGCATTGCGTTGCGAGGCATATAGTATCAGTTTACCTGATTATTGGTGGTATTAGTTTTGATCCTTTGGTGTCTTAACAGATCTCTCCATTATAAAGGTACCTTTTAACAAATGATAATATATTTGATTTTAAACTTACTATATGCAAATTTAACAGCTGAAATATAAGTGAGATGAGATTATTTGTTGCGTAGTAAAAGTTACAAAAGGATTTATTAAAAGACCGTTTGTTCCTCTAGCATACTTAAAATACATTTGTTATATCTCACTTAAAATGAATTTACTTATATTCTCTATATGACTCTATAAATAAAAAACTGGATGTCATTGATAGTTTCTAGCAGTGCCTGGGTTTTATTAGTATCATTTCGCATATTGTGGTACACACAATTGATAGTTTGTTTTCTTGGGATTGATTTGCCTAATTTAAGTGTTTGTAACCTGAAATTTAGGCAAAATGAAAGAAATAGTAGTAATTAACATCTACATAAAAGTGAGATCAACCACCTCATTTTAATTGCATCTTCAGTTGGATTCAAAATGCATGTCTATACCATATTACCTACAGCAACCATCCTTCTTGGAGCCAAACTGTCCATCAGCCACACCAGTCGTTTGATGGTATTTCTTCCTTACTGAACTACCACTTTGACTATGAGTCTCACTTTCTCTCCCTCAGCACCTGAAACATAAAGAGTGGTTGGTTTTTTTCTACTTCCTCACGTAGCTGAAGAATAAAATTGCATTTTACATACTGTCATTTGCTGTTGTATTGCTTTTTTCCTGAAAATATATATTGTATATGTTGTTCTCAGAGTGTTGCACATTACATATTTTACTCCATTCATTTCTTAGGCTTTGGGGTGAGCCTGTTAACCTGCGTGAACAACATGATGCTTTAGAATTTTTTAATTCATTGGTGGATAGTTTAGATGAAGCTTTGAAAGCCTTGGGACATCCAGCTATGCTAAGTAAAGTCTTAGGAGGTTCCTTTGCTGATCAGAAGATTTGCCAAGGCTGCCCACATAGGTAGGTGCTAACGTACTGTTTATTTTTACTAGTAGTTTTGTACAAAAGTGGAGTATGAGTATTCTACCGAAATTATTAAATACCTGAGACTGGATGAGTTACATACTGTGCATACCTTACTACTGTGGGGTTTTGTTTGTTTTTGTCAGATTACATTAGATTCCTTTAACTCTGCCTAAGCTCTTACTATTTCATACTCCTGCATGCTTTTATGTGTGATCATGCCTAGGAAAATAAAATGGCATTTTGCATATAGCTATAGCGGTTAATTATAAATTTGCCCTCTATCTTAGAATTAATGTATTTAACATTATAGATATTTTAAGTTTAGACGATAACAGACATGGAGCACTGTTTCCTATACAAATGAAATACTGACTTTTTGAAAATAGCATTGATTGTCACTGTCTTTAAGGTATGTTTTCCACACAGAACATTTACAGCAAGAGTTGGCTAAACAAATAGGTTTTTGCTTAAAAGGGAAGTTGTTTGATTAAGGGCTGTTACTGAGAATACTTAAATAACTATTAGAGTTCGTTACTGATAAATACTTGTTTATGTCTATTATACGGAAGTTTTACTTTGGAACGTCTCTTGTATGTTGTCAATGTTAGTTTGAAATCTCTTCTCACCAAAATATCATAAGATAGTATTTTCTACAAGTCCAAAACAGCATTATATATAGTCATAGGTTATGTGTGTATATGGTTGGTGGAGGTGCTTCATTTTTTAACATAGGGAAGTGATAGTGGGAAAAGCAATACTATATAAATGTTAAACCATTCAGTCCGAATGAGGCCATAAAATTATTCACATAGCCGGGACAACTTTTGATCCTTTTGAAAGACCTTTTGCATTAGGTGAACAATAAAATTGTCACTTTAACCTCTTGTTTTCAATTACTGGTAAAAAAAAAATTAGTATCATCTATTGTCAGTCTTTCTAGGTTTGTTCTAGACAGTTTTCAAAATTATTTGGAAATTACTGGTTTTCTTTGCCAAGTGAAAATGTCCAGAGAACATGATCTTAAAGATCCCTAAAGTTCAAATACCTACTGCACAATTAAACTACTGCTGTTATATGCCAGAAGGTTACATAAAGAGCCCTAAGACAGTCTGTTTTAGGGTATTTGTCCAGAACACGGGTTAACAAACTATGGACCATAGGTCAAATCCAGCCCTGCATCTGCTTTTATGAAGTTATATTGGCGCATTCCCACTCTCTTACCTACTGTCTGACTGCTTTAGTTATAACAGCAGAGTTCAACAGGAACCTCATGGCCCAAAAAGGCCATGTAATATTTACTACCTAGCCTTTTATAGAAAAACTTTGCCAACTTCGCATCTTAGAATGTCCTAGTTTTTAACTGGAATCATAAAATCTAACTTTTCTCTTCTATGGGTTCCCCAGTTATAGTAGCAACTTGCTTAATACTTCATATTCGATTCACGTCACTTATAAATGCCTTTATGTACATACCTTTTTTCCTTAAATTGAAAAGCCCTAAACATGAAGGACTGTCCTAAACATTGACTATCACATAGTGCTTTAAACAGGGTAGGTACTCAAGATATTTGTTGAATGAATGAATTTAGTGATTGAGAATGAATCCCCCACATCCCATGTTCTAAATTTATGAATATGTCTCATCAGAAATCTGAAAATTCCTTCAGTAGAAAATTGCCACGAGTTGGGATTCTGGCCCCTATTCAGATTGCTTATCCCCTATTCATTTGTGTGTTCAAACTTGTACTTTAGTAAGGTTTCCATTACAGAAGAGGAGAAACATTTAAAAATTCAGCTCATTAATAATTTAAAATACCCTTTTCAGAACTTGATGAATTCATGCTTTGGCCTTGGCATGAATTACTATCTAAACAGATGACGGTAGAATCGGTATGGTACACCATGAAGCAGTTGCACTGTGAAACCAGACAGGCCTGGCTTCATAACACCATTTTCCTAGTAATCTTGACCAAATTAACATTCTGAACCCCACTTCTCTCATCTCTGACGTGGAGATGGTGGCATTTCTCTAGCAGGTTTGTTGTGAAGGTAAAGAACCTGTTTTATGTAGTGTGTAAACAATCTATGTCATGCCCAGGAGAGGGTAAGTCACCCATAAATAACTCATTTATCGGTAACATTCTATGACTTACAAGTTGTGGATTATATTACAAATACTACAAAAGTAGTTTTCATTGAGTCCATAACTAAATATGATGTTTAGAAAACTAAGGAATAAATTCTCTTTAATCATTTCTTAAATAATATCTTCAGATACGAGTGTGAAGAATCTTTTACGACTTTGAATGTAGACATTAGAAATCACCAAAATCTTCTCGATTCTTTGGAACAGTATGTCAAAGGAGATTTATTAGAAGGTGCAAATGCTTATCATTGTGAAAAATGCAATAAAAAGGTATGAATTGCCCTATTTTGTTTAAAATAATTATGATTACATGTAATGGGTTTGGGAAAAGCTGATTGTTTTTCTTTGTTCTCAAAATTCACCCTCTTTATTACCTACCCTGCTTTGTGTTACAGTGGTAGCAAAGAGGTAGTTAAGATAACTGACTTAAAGGTTTGTCAGGGAAAGATGATTAAGAGAAAGTGCCAGAAGGGCTGGGGAAAACAGGTGAAGATAAGAGTGAGTCACTTTAGAAGTCATAATAGCTTAATACCACATTCTCTTATCTGAGTTACACAGACAGTTTTCATCCATACCCAACTAAACTGCTATTGAAATCCTCAAAGCTACAGAGCTGATGGAGGAATGCGTTTCTCCTCTCATGTCCAGAGTTACTAGTCAAGACCAGGAAGTCTGAAACCATTCATTTATTTAGCCACAAAAGATCTCTTCTACCACCTGTGTTTTTAAACTACTTGAATCAGATTTTTAGACTAACCTGGTTAGTTTTTTGTCTGCGGGCACTTAACTCTGGAAGAGACAATTTACATATACATGTGATAAATAATGTGTGTTTTTTCTGGGCTCCCAAGCCCTCTGACCTCTGAGTCACCTGTGTTTTGACCTTACATACCACTTAGAGAGGTATTAAAGTCTAGAGGTTGAGATCATGAGCTGTAAAGCCATACTGCCTGCCACTCACAGCTCCAAGACTTGAGGCAAGTTACCTAATCTCTCTGCTACTCCTAATTCCATCCTTAAGATTCAGTAGTAAACATGTTACTACTTGGGCAGCACTTAGCATATAACTTCCGTACCTAATTGCCCAGTAAATATTAGTTGCTGTTACCTTTCTATAGTTTGCTCACAGCAAACCACACCTTCATTAAAATAACAGTAAATATCAAACAAGTAGTAATGGTTAGCTAATAGTGACAGTACAGAAACCAGGCAGTGAATGTCTGTGTCACTGATGGTTGCAATTTATAGCAAATGGCATCAGCTATTTCCATATTAGATTTAGTTCACATTTTTAAAAATATCAACTGACAGAATTGCTCTGATTATGTTCATTATCATACATTTGTTTACACTTAAAATTTCAGATTAATCTTGAGAATTGAATAATAGAGTTTTAAAGTTTTGGGAGGTTTTGCAATAGATTGTAAGAGAACATCTAGTAATTTGCTCTGTTTATTTTAGGTTGATACCGTAAAGCGCTTGCTTATTAAAAAATTACCTCCTGTGCTTGCTATCCAACTAAAACGATTTGACTACGACTGGGAAAGAGAATGTGCAATCAAGTTTAATGATTACTTTGAATTTCCTCGAGAGCTTGACATGGAACCTTACACAGTTGCAGGTGTTGCAAAGCTGGAAGGAGATAACGTAAACCCAGAGAGTCAGTTGATACAACAGAATGAGCAGTCTGACAGTGAGACAGCAGGAAGCACGAAATACAGACTCGTAGGGGTGCTTGTACACAGTGGACAAGCAAGCGGGGGACATTATTATTCTTACATCATTCAAAGGAATGGAGGCGATGGTGAGAGAAATCGCTGGTATAAATTTGATGATGGAGATGTAACAGAGTGTAAAATGGATGACGATGAAGAAATGAAAAACCAGTGTTTTGGTGGAGAGTATATGGGAGAAGTATTCGATCACATGATGAAGCGTATGTCATACAGGCGCCAGAAAAGGTGGTGGAATGCTTATATACTTTTTTATGAACGATTGGACACAATAGACCAAGGTGATGAGTTGATAAGATATATATCAGAGCTTGCTATCACCACAAGACCCCACCAGATTATTATGCCATCTGCCATTGAGAGAAGTGTGCGGAAACAGAATGTACAATTCATGCATAACCGAATGCAGTACAGTATGGAATATTTTCAGTTTATGAAAAAACTGCTTACGTGTAATGGTGTCTACTTAAATCCTCCTCCAGGTAAGTGTCAGGAATTTAGCTTCTTAGTAATAAAGTGTACTTCTTAATAATACTTGCAGGATTTCTTAACAGGCATCAACATGTTTGTTTCTTTCTCCTTTTTGGTTGTTTTAAAGTCATATTTCAGATGACTTACCTTTGAGCGGTATATAGTGTCTTGCTGTTTAGAAACAGAGGAGCTTTTGTTTGATACAACAGTTCGTTTTTTACTCAAGCGTTGGTTTGAGGTGTGCTTTAGTGAATAAGAATTATTTCATAAGTAACCTAAGAGAGATTTTAATAAAGTTAAAACTTGTGAAAATTAGTGGAAATGCAGACTTGTTTGAAAATGAAAGTGAGGCTTGAACTTAGAAATTTGTTTGACTTTTGGGTTTTTTTTAAATATATGCATTTTATTAGGGGGAGGGTAGTTCTCAGTGGTGGAGTGTATGCTTAGCATGCACAAGGTCCTGGGTTCAATCCCCAGTACCTCCATTTAAAAAAATAAAAATAAATAAATGTTAATATCTGCATTTTATTTATAGGGCAAGATCACCTGTTGCCTGAAGCAGAAGAAATCACTATGATTAGTATTCAGCTTGCTGCTAGGTTTCTCTTTACCACAGGATTTCACACCAAGAAAATAGTCCGTGGCTCTGCCAGTGATTGGTAAATTGCTTTGGATTTTCATTACAATTATACTAGCATTTAGTTTGGTTCTTGAATATGCTGCTTTATTTTTTTTTTCAAGCCATGATAGTCTTGTTTCATATTTGTAATGCAGAATAAAAAACTCTTGGTAGCAATAGTGTGAGAAATTATATTTAAATAATTACTAAGACTTTAAACATGGCCCATGCTTCTGTTATTCTGGCTTCTGTTTCTCTTATATCATATCTTTGATGTCTCTGTACAAAAGGGATTCTTTAAAAGTCTGAGCTTATTTAATCAAGAAATTATTACATTTTAGCTTCCCTAGATTATATTCTACCATAGATTAAAAAGGTGTAAAATTAAAATGAGTTTTCTAAGTTTCTAATTGTGAAAATATAGAGGCCATTTAATACCTTATTTTAACAATTTTTACTTACTCATCTAGTAATAAGATGTTAAGGGAAAGGGGGATGATTTATTATTCTGTCATTGATAACCAGGAAGAGTTTGGTAATGGGTTTATAGAGGACTATATTAAGTTTTCATCTATTTTGTGACTCTGTAAGAATAGACCACATCATAGTATTCATCAGCCATTTTAATATTAGTACTGGAAGCTACCATTGCTGGTTCTCTCCCTCCAGTAGTAAAAGTTCTTTAGTTTTTATTTGGTTCATAGTGACCTAACCCTGTACTATATAAGAAGCATGTTACTAAATTGATGTTCATAGATTTTTTTTTTTTGTTTCGTCTTAGGTATGATGCATTATGTATTCTCCTTCGTCACAGCAAGAATGTACGTTTTTGGTTTGCTCATAATGTCCTTTTTAATGTTTCAAATCGCTTCTCTGAATACCTTCTGGAGTGTCCTAGTGCAGAAGTGAGGGGTGCATTTGCAAAACTTATAGTTTTTATTGCACATTTTTCTTTGCAAGATGGACCATGTCCTTCACCTTTCGCATCTCCGGGACCTTCTAGTCAGGTAATTGCCCAGTTTTTTTTCTAATGATTAAATGCTTACAAATAAATTCTATATCTTGGAAGCTGAAGTCACAAATATATGTGCCTCTGTTTTATATGTTTACCTAACAAATGTGTGTGTGCTCAAGCACACACACCATAGTCCAATACCTCTGAGTTCCATTAAAAGTACTTCACAGCAATGAGTAGTGATGATTGGCTCTTTAAAACATAATGGAATTGTCTGTTAATTCAGCTACATGCAGTAGCTTAATTATGCGCTTACTGTTATATAGATTATATATAAAGTTAAATAGACTTCAGGTTTGTTTTTTTTTTTTAAACTTAGAACAGTATGAAGCCTCTATAATGAAATGTACGGCAGATCTTCGTCCCCTTCCCTAACAGGCAACCCCTTTCATTGTGGCTTGTGTGATCATTCCTTCCAGAAATTTCTGCCTATATTTAACATATATGTGCATGCCCCATTTTTATGCAAATAGAATTATGTTGTACCTGTACCTTGTTGCTGAAAAACAACCAATGTTTTATCCTTCACAGGCTTATGACAACTTAAGCTTGAGTGATCATTTACTAAGAGCAGTACTAAATCTCTTGAGAAGAGAAGTTTCAGAGCATGGGCGTCATTTACAGCAGTATTTCAACCTGTTTGTAATGTATGCCAATTTAGGTAAGAATTTAAGTTTTCATAATTGTTTTTAATGTGTTGCATTAAGTGATGAAATCATTTAAGTCAAGTGATGAAATAAAACCTGGTCTAAAATAGAAACAATATTCCATAAAACCTATTGTGAATTTTATCTGAAACTTTTTTTCCTGCATTTTTTACTTTGTACTTTATAGTTATTTATGCATGTCTTATCTCTGCGGTAGTCACAGGTCAGAATCTGTATCTTAATCATATTCTTATCTCCTAAAGTGGTGACATTAGACCTGTCTAGTTTTTGAAAATACTGATTCCTAGGCCACATCCCACACCAGCTGAATCCAAATTCTCAAAGCTATCACAAGGAATCCACATTTTCAAAAGGTCCTCAGATTATTGCAATACACAGCAGCTTTGGGTAAAGGACTTAATCTGTATGTAACTTTTGTCAAAGTAAACTAAACTAAAATTGGGAAAATACTCATTTAAATTACCCTATTATTTATGTTAAGTTCTATACCCAAACATCCTTGTCATTCCAGGTTTTTTTGTGTGTAAATCTACTAATCACTAATTGATCCGTGGCCCTTTTAACATAAGCAACTTCTGCTTTGTTTTGCATCTCTTCCCTTACCTTTCCATAAGGGAGAGGCTTGTATATTTGTAGTTGAGAAGGAAGAGAATTTTTTTTATACAAACAAGCATAAATGGAATCCGTATTTCACACTTGTAAATGCCTGAAATTTGGTATTTCTAAAAATCCTAATCTGTTCAACTCCCTTTTTAGGTATTCCCTGTTCACAAAGCATGCATCATTGGTCCATAATGTCATCTAATTAAAATTTCCCTGCTAAAGCAAATACGGGTCTGTAAACTTTAAAATGAAATCCTTAGGACCACATATTCTTTGAGGTTCAGAATTGTTTGGATTTAAGAAAGGTAAAGTAGTGCATATACAATACGTTATGTAACGTCCCTGTAACAGGGTCCAAAATAGCACCTTAAAATCATACACGTTAATGTTTCTAAAGTAAAACATGAATATTCACACTGAGGGGATGAATGAAGACTGTAAATAGTTCAGGCCAGATTTTCACACCAACTTTATGAAAGAACTTTATTTGCACTTATGATAAGAGCTGTTTGACTCTCAGGATTTCAGATAAGGGATTGTGGACCTGTGTTTATTATACTTCTTGGAACATGATAATAAATAAGACATCTACTTTCTAATGGGGTATCAAAGCAAATTAATTATTTTACTTGCTGTAAAATATATTCATGGCTAAAATGGGGAAAATAGGAAGTGCAATGGAAGTACATCGTAGGGGTACCTGACCAGATTTGCAGAGTGTAGGGGACTTACTGGGAAAGTTGATGTGGGAATTGGTTGAGTTTTCCATCCAGAGTGAACAGCAGGTGCAAAGACTTGGAATAAACTCAGCATGGCTCATTGGAGGAAATGAAAGTTAGTCTGACTAGAATTGATGCAATATGGCGATGGTGGGAGTGGTAAGCAGGATTTTCTAATCATGCTATTCTGGCAAGTCTTGTGAGAGATTCTAGACTTTGTCCTGAGGGCACTGATGAGCCATTGTAGAGTTTTGAATAGACATGGCTTCTAGAAAGATCACCCTGGCTACAGTATGGAATGGATCACAGGAGAGTAAGACTAGAGATTGTTAAAATAACCTATAGGCAGAAAATTGTTGTGGCCTGTACTGGGGAACTGACAGTGAGGGTGTTACGAGTAGACAGATTGTGGTCCTTTTTATTAGAGATAGGGTCAGTAGGATTTGGTGATTGGATATTCAAAAGAGGTGTTAAGAATTCCAAATTGACAAAGAGCAGGTAGTGGTGCCATGTACTGAGAGGAGGGGGGAACTTAGGAGGAAGAACATGGACAGGGAATTTGAGTCTTTGTGACACCCAAATTGAGATGTGCAGTAGAACGGTGATCTGTTTGGAAATATTTGGGAATCAGCTAAATGAAGGTAGCTGGCACTTGAAGCCACTAGAGTGAGTTTTGATCATCCAGGGAAGGCCATACAGTGCAAGAAGACATTGGAAATTTGAGGAGCATCAATTTTTTGAGAGACGGGAAGGAGGACTTACAAAGAAGAGTAAGGAGAAGAGGCAAAAAGAAAATGAGAGGAATCCAAGGAGAAGGAAGTGGTTATGGCATGAAAACTGTTCCTTAGCTTTAAACCAGAAAAGGGGGCAGAAACCAAATAGGCATGGGTTGAGGAGTGGGAAAATGAGAAAGTAGAGAGAACAAATTGACAAGAAGCTTGGCTGAGGAAGAAAGAAAGGCAGTTTATAAAAGAATTCTCACTTAGTTTTCATTGTTCACCTAATGATGGGGATTACAGTCTAGGCTAGGCCCCTCGACTTCCCAGGCTGTAGAATGTGTTTATCTTGCTTGTGCCCAGTATGACTGGAATGTCATGGGTCTCCATTTAACCATTTTGATACTTAAATCCAATTATACTAACTCAGTAGATTTTCGGTTCTGGTTAAATAATACTCTGAATGCTAAGTAAAAGTGATCTTCTGATTATAAAAGTTACAGGAAAAGATTTTAGATAACTATTATGAAGCTCTTCCATCCTAATTCTTCCCTCATAGAATTCTTTTTCTCTCTTCCTACTTCTCCATTCTTTATCATAGGTGTGGCAGAGAAGACACAGCTTCTGAAGTTGAGTGTACCTGCTACCTTTATGCTTGTGTCTTTAGATGAAGGTCCAGGCCCTCCAATCAAATATCAGTATGCTGAATTAGGCAAATTATACTCAGTAGTATCACAGCTAATCCGCTGTTGCAATGTCTCATCAAGAATGCAGTCTTCAATCAATGGTAAAGTCAGATGCTCCATTCTTTACATTGGTTTTAAAATACTGTTGGGCATAGATAGTACCTGACTAAAAGTAATTCTGAAGATGTTTAAATATAAAACAAGAGTCTGAAGGTCCATGCTTTGGAATATTTTATAATTTTTGAGTCCTGCACCTTTTATACATGTTTAAAGGAAATCTTTGTCTACTTGCTACTGAGGTTGGTACCTTGCTTATGAAATGATGTAAGAATTAACTTTACCATTAAAGAAAATGCCAGTGTTGGCATTTAAATTTTACATTTTATCACCTTGATATAACTGATCATTATAGTGCTTAATATTACTTTTTGTTGTACTCAGGAAACTTGATTTAAAATACTATTTTCATAAAAAATCCATAAGCTATTTTCTATGGTGAAAGCTCTGTATTATTGTGGAGAAGCCTATTAGTTTTTCATTGATGACAAATCTGTATTCTAGGTAATCCTCCTCTTCCCAATCCTTTTGGTGATCCTAATTTATCACAACCTATAATGCCAATTCAGCAGAATGTGGCAGACATTTTATTTGTGAGGACAAGTTATGTGAAGAAAATCATTGAGGACTGCAGTAACTCAGAGGAAACCGTCAAATTACTTCGTTTTTGCTGCTGGGAGAATCCTCAGTTCTCATCTACTGTCCTCAGTGAACTTCTGTGGCAGGTTAAAGGAAAATAAATATTCATATGCTTTATAATTTGATTTGTTTTTTATTTTTTATTTTTTTAAATAGAGGGGTTTTTTTTAAAACATATAATTAATTGGCTTTACAGTATTATATTAGTTTCAGGTGTGCAACATAGTGATTTTGATACTTTTATACATTACACATTACAAAATGATCACCACTGTTACGGCTTTAAATACATTATTCACCATGTCTTACCTGTTTTTAGGTTGCATACTCCTACACTTATGAACTCCGGCCCTATTTGGACCTGCTTTTGCAGATCTTACTAATTGAGGACTCTTGGCAGACTCACAGGTAGATACTCTTTTTCTCTTACTTGCCGAACTTTTAGAGTAACTGAAATTGCCAGTCAGCATATATTATTTGCCTCTTGGAAATCTAATAAATATTTTATCTTAAAAACTTAAGAATGAATAAAAGGGTCCCCTTCCCTCACAATTTTACTTCCTTTTTTTTTTTTTTTTTTTTTCCCTCTCATTGCCCAAGTTGCATACTTAAATATACTAACTTTTGTCTTTCAGTTGGTGGTGTGTTTTTTGTTTGCGGGGGCAGGGCGGGGTGTTGGTAAATGTTTTAATTTTATTAATGATGCTGTAGGGTTACTTTAGGGTTGGATTACATTAGTTTTAGAATTAATCACATGATAACATTTGGTTATCTAAAAATAGTCCTTTAGATAAGTACAATCAGTTCCCATTGTTCACGGTAGTCCCTGGGCTAAAAGCTTACACTGTGAACACTGAGCAAATACTAAGCCGTTGCTCCTGGGGAAAGTACACGGTTAGGTTCCTGCAGGCCTCTGGTTACATTTTTGTCAACCAGTCAATACATAACCTTCTTTTAATGTGTGTTTCTGTTTAAAGATACCTTATTAATATATGTTGCTGACTCGTTAACATTGAATTCATGATAAATCATGTCCAAACAAAGCTTATCTAACTTTTCTCTGCAAAGCACATCACAGCCTTCTTGGGCTTAAGAACACTAGGACAGCACTTTAGCACTACACATTTAAGGCCCTTTTTAAACAGTGAAATCAATTTTAAAAGTACAAAAATGTGGAAACAGTGTCGCTAAGATAGTGAGGAAAAAGGATACTTGTTTACAGTATGAGCTAAAACAAGGCAGGTAATCACTTTGTTCCACTGCAGATGGGAATGTGTTAGGCAACTCAGGTTTGTTTTTTTTGCCACTCCACACATGACTGCAGAAGCACTGCAAGAGTTAATAAATGAAACACAAAATTTGGTAGTTTGGAAACTATAGCTGTTTATTTTGAACAAAGGATTTAAAACTTTTCTTAAAAGTTGGTTTTAGGGGAGGGTAGAGCTCAGTGGTAGAGTTCATGCTTAGCATGCATGAAGTCCTGGGTTCAATCCCCAGTACCCCCAATAAACCTAATTACCCCCCCCCAAAAATTTGGTTTTAATAAAATCAAACTTTTCACTATTTTCTTTTAAAAATATTGTAAGCAGTTACAGCTTTAAACCAATTAGCCATATCTTAACTCTCGTTTCATTAGAGCCAGTGATAATGGCAAAGGCACATGTGCTGGATTAAACGTGGGAATTTGACTTCTGTGTAATGATATTAGTAAGGTATTGTGGTTATGAGTCACTGGCCCTGGGCTTGAAAATAACTTTCTTATAGTGGGCTTTTAGTTCCTTCAGTAAACAGTGCAGGAATGTTTATGGAGCCTCTCCCATGTGCCTGGCACTGTTAGGCACTGGGAAACAAAGGAGGCAAAAATAAATATTGACATTTTAAATTAAAAAGATTAAAAGTGGTGTTTGAAAGCAGTTAATACTAATGGGAAGAGAACATGATGTGACAGAAATAATGGCTTAGCACCTTATTATCACTAGACAAAACTAAAGGTCAAAATATACACTACAGTGTTTGAGATTAAACAGCAGGAGGCCTGTACATGGTTGGTTGGTCTGAAATGATTAAACTTTGTAAAATTGCAAAGTCATGATTTCCAAAGAAAAGAGATTTTATGAATACGTATAATACTAAAAGCAAACTTGCATTTTGATTTTGGAACATTCTGTTAAGTAAAATATATGGCATATAAAAGATTTTTTAATTTTTATTTGTGGGGATGGGTAGTTAAGTTTATTTTTAGAGGAGTACTGGGAATTGAACCCAGGACTTGTGCATGCTAAGCATGTGCTCTAACACTTGAGCTGTACCCTGCCCCCCAAAAGATTTTTTTTAATTGCTGACTATACAGGTAATTTTCTTTATTGTGGTAAAAAAAAAAAATCACTTAACATAAGATTCACTATTTTAACCATTTTAAAGTGTACAGTTTCAGTGACTTCTAGTACATTCACAGTATTCTGCAACCATTACCACTGTCTAATTCCAGAACATTTTCATCACCCTAAAGGAAAACCCCAAACCCAGTTAAGCAGTCACTCCCTATTTCCCCAACCCATAGCCCCTGGCAACCACTAATCTGCTTTCTGCTCTGTAGATTTGTCTGTTCCTGGTCAAAATGGCCAGGATTTGCCTGGACATTTTATATACATGGAATCATACCTTTTGTATCTGGCTTCTTCCACTTAGCATAATGTTTTCAAATTCATCCATGTTAGAGTACCTATCAGTACTTCATTCCTTTTTATGGCTTAATAATATTCCTTTGTCTGGCTAGATCGCATTTTGTTTATTCATTCATCTGTTGGTGGATATGTGTATTGTTTCCACCTTTTGGCTATTGTGAATAATGCTGTTGTGAACACTTCGTGTACAAATTGTTTTTTTTTTAACACCTGTTTTCAATTCTCTTGGATATCTACCTCGGAGTAGAATTGCAGACAGGTAAATTTAAAAACAATTTTTTTTTTAGTTGTAAAATATTCATAACAAAATTTACCATTTTTAAGTGTACAATTTGGTGAAATTAAGTATATTCACAATGTTGTGTTACCATCACCTCTATCCATCTCCAGAACTTTTTCATCATTCCAAACTGAAGCTCTGTACCCATTATTCTTGCTTTCTCTGTGCCTATTCTAAGTACCTCATATAAGTGGAATTATACAATATTTGTCATTTTGGATTGGTAATAAGTTGGTAAGAGCATAGACTGATAGGTGGTTATATAACCTTGGACAAGCAAGCCATTTAACACTGCCTATTTTTGTCATCTGTTCAAGGGTTTAATAAGAGTACTTACTGTCTAGCTTTAGATTACATGACTACATCAAAGACATTTATTGAATGGCGCATAGTAGGCACTCAATAAATGTTAGCTGCTATTTGATTTTTGAAGTTTTTATTTTATATCTGGTTCTTTTTCAGAATTCATAATGCACTTAAAGGAATCCCAGATGACCGAGATGGGCTGTTTGACACAATCCAGCGCTCTAAAAATCATTATCAAAAAAGAGCATACCAGTGTATAAAATGTATGGTAGCTCTCTTTAGCAACTGTCCTGTTGCCTACCAGATTCTGCAGGTGAGGGAGGGTTTCTCATATATGTATATATAATTTTCTAGAAATCTGAATCAGAATTAAGTATTCTGTTTTAAAAGAAGAGAATTGTGAGAATTGGGAGTTTTCGTTTTAAGTTAATTTTGAAAAGCATTCTGAAACCTTTTACATGTGTAGTTTTATTTTGTTTTGAAGGGCAACGGAGATCTTAAAAGAAAATGGACCTGGGCAGTGGAATGGCTTGGAGATGAACTCGAAAGACGACCATACACTGGCAATCCTCAATACACTTACAACAATTGGTCTCCTCCAGTGCAAAGCAATGAAACATCAAATGGTTATTTCTTGGAGAGATCACATAGTGCTAGGATGACACTTGCAAAAGCTTGTGAACTCTGTCCAGAGGAGGTAAAAAAAGCCACCAGTGTGCAGCAGATAGAAATGGAAGAAAGCAAAGTAATTCTTTACTTTATAGGCCAGTGTTTATGTATTAATGATAATGAAAAGAAAATTACATTGACGTTTTGTTTGCTTTAATGTTTACTATATGTGGTCTTAAGTTAATGAGGAAAATCTTTTAGAGAAATTTCTGTGAAATTGTCTGAAATCTAGTATTTCTAAGAGAACCCAGTTAGGGTTTTTTTCAGTTGCTTTGTTGATCTGCAGTAAAAGAAAGGTTGTTAGTGGATCAGTTTTTTAGATATTAAAGATTTTATTTCAAATAGAAAAAAATAAACTTGAATTTGCCTACATAAAATTCTTTATCTTTAAATATTTAAAATTAGGAGCCAGATGACCAGGATGCCCCAGACGAGCATGAGTCGCCTCCACCTGAAGATGCCCCATTATACCCCCATTCACCTGGATCTCAATATCAGCAGGTACATAGGGATTGGTTAGTGTTTATATCGCCTAGAATCACTTTTCATGCTTTATTTAAAGGATGGCTATGTTTTTTCTTGGGACTGTAAAGTAATAGAGAGGTTATCTAGACTAGCCTTACAGAAGTGATCAAAAGAGGAGTGGTTGGAAAGGGGTCACAATGTGGTATGCTGGAACTTGCCCCTATGGTGTTTTCTTGGTTCAGATATGTGCCCCTGTTGTACTAATAGATAAAGTTAATAAAACTGATAATTCATGTCAATATAAAATGATAATATTTAGTACAATGGATTATGACATTTCCTGTTAGGCTAAGTCTACAGATGGATTCTGAAGACATTAAAATTTGGTAATGAAGGACGAAGTTTTTGCTTCCTTAGCCTAAACAATACTTCAGTGACAGCAAAAGTTACTGGAAAAAATCATGGACTTGACAGGTTTCTGTAAAATTTCCTATAAAATCAATAACTAAATAAATTTAGATGAAGAATCCTTCTAAATGAGTTCTCCTTCTAAAACCCAGATGTGACTAATAATTTAGATCTTTTGAGGCAGTGGGACTCAAACTTGAACAAACATCAGACTACCCCAGTGGGCTTGTTATATATAGCAAAGTGCTGGGCCACACCCAAGTTTCTGATTCACTAGGTCTGGGGTGGGGCCCAGAAAATGTACATTTCTAATGAGTTCCCAGGTGATGCTGCTGTGTTGGATTGGGAACCACTCTGTCAGAACCATTACTTAAGGCATTCTTTCTTACATTTCAGAGTAGAAATAGAAGCATGCTGAATAGTTAGAAAATGCATATTCAACATATTTGTTTTCATAATATAAAATATGAAAGTAAAGCCTAAAATCTTCTTGGCTTGGTGGGAATGTACAGAAAAATGACAGCTCAGGAACCAAATCCACAAGGAGAAATGTTACTTTCCTCAGCCCTGAGAAAGCTCATAGATTAATCATGCCTAGTTAATAATCCATTATCTTCTACGTTGTTTTGTTTTCATTGATGCCATTCTGTGTTCAGGGTTTGTTGCTCGTGTGGATCTCATATGATCATCAATCATATTTATCATATAGAAGTTTCACGGTGCTTAGAAGACTAAGAATAGATGTGTTCTAACTCACAAGTCACTTTTTGTGATTTTTTTTTTTTTTTTTTTTTTTTTTTACCATGAGCAGAAATGGTCTGTGTTATCCTTTGTCAGACTTGGGTCTGAATAATTTGGGGCACTTAAAAATCACTTTGGCCAAAGAATCAAACAGACCTACACTGCTCTTACCTGGGGCTTTCGAGTTTGCATTTAGGCTACATTTTCTCTTTCAAACCAGTTTTTTTCCCCACCATTATTTACTCTTTGTCAGTTTCAGGAATAAAAGAAGTGCTTATTTCCACAAACTTCAGCCTGTGATTTTAAAGTTGAAGTTTAACACATGAAAAGTTTTAACATGCAGATCTCTTCTCCCTTCCCAGAATAACCATGTGCACGGACAGCCGTATACAGGCCCCGCAGCGCATCACATGAATAACCCTCAGAGAACTGGCCAACGAGCACAAGACAATTATGAAGGCAGTGAAGAAGTAGCCCCACCTCAGACAAAGGATCAGTGAAATGCACATGATTAACTGGTTCCATCAAGACTGTGCACCCAGGCCTTACAGTCCAACCTTTTTCTGTGTCTGGCTAATATTTAAAACTAGAAAAACTATTCCTAATCAACATGGAGTGGAGAGTTTATTCACTGTCTTACCTGCAGAAATTTGCTGTCAACATATAACCCGCCTGCAGTGGAAAGTGTATAGTGTTTTGTAATAAATGGCCTGATGCTAATGTGTAAATGGCAAAGGTGTATATAGTATATTAATGTTTGACTGTTAATTCTTAAGCAACTTTTTTCTTGATGAGACTCACAGATCTACAAAAACTACAAAAGGTAATTCTCTTGTTATACCCATTGCACTCTGCAACCAGTGTTGCCTGCCTCATGGCAGTTGGATCAACTCCTTTACAAAAACAAAAGATAAGTAAGTCAACAGCGACAAAACAGAGCCCATCCATGTCAGCCACACCAATAGTTTCATGTTAATTCTTTGCCACTGGAGTCAGTTTTGTTACGAGCAATGTAAGGCTGGTGACCTTTATATTATTTGGTTGATATGGAAAATTGGTGATGTAACATTGTTTCTAGAACTTTTTCATTGCCTTTTTATTCTGATGTTAGGTTAATCACTTTGAAGCTATAGTTATGCTGTAACATTTAGCATGGCTTCACACCAGGTTAGTGTAGCCAATGAGGAAAAAATTACCATAATGACAGCAGTTGTCCCAGTGTGACAGCTGTTATGCTCAGAGCTTTTCCTTCTTACACCTAGAATATAAAATATAAAACAAGGGGAGAAATGTGATAAACAGGTGGTTTTCAGTTATACATATGTTGCTTACATCTAATGTTTGACAGTTCAATCTCTGGGTGGGATAAAGAAACTTAAGTATCAGTAACGGAAATTTTAAAAGATTTAAAAACAAATATGCAAAAATTTGCTATGCCAGGATGCTTGGAGCATAATAGAAGACTGTATTTGGTGTGCTTGTTTTGTTTCTTTGGTAGAGCTTCCTAGGTGAATCTTCTAAAACTTTCCTTCCGCTGGACCCCAGAGAAGTGGAAGTTGTCAGAACCCCACAAGTACTTGGAGTGCCGCTGCGCCGCCATGTCTGGCTGAGCTGCTCGGTCAGCTTTACTTGAAAGCAAGAATTGTCCTAGCTCCTTTTCCATTATTCCAAAACTTTTATCGTTTGAAAAGCAGGGTCTAATTAAAAAGGAAACTACTGGTTAGTTAATACAGTTGAGGTATCATAATTTCAGAATAAACATTTAATTAAAGATAAGGAATTCATCAGTTAATACTGTATTTAAAAGAGAATTGGTAACTTGAATGTGTGTAATTTTTTTTGGAAACTGTCTAAAAACCAAATATCCCTGCAAACAGATACAGTCCACCCTATTCTATTTAAATATTTTGCTGTTTTATTTTATAGAAATTATTTTGCTGAATTCACAAATAGAATTTGATTTAAGAAGAACTTTTTGTCCTGTGGTGTGTTTTTGGGTTTTTTGGTTTTTTTGGTTACTTTTTTGTCTTTTTTTTTTTTTTTTAAGGACTGCATATTAAAATTAATTCTGTGCACAACATGCCTAGGAATGGCACTGAATTCAGGAGTTCAGTCACATTGAGTTTTTGTGCACAGAAGGATTTGACCTTTGGCCCTTTACTAAAGATTTAGAGAAAAACAGGATGTTGACACTGTAAAAGTTTCCTAACATAATCAATCTTGTACTTTTTGTATGTTTTTTATATACATGTATATTTAATGAGCACAAGCTTGGTTGTATTTTTTACAATTCAGTTAACAGGAAAATGTTTTGTCAAAAAGGCTATAGTTGGAATTGAACAAAGCAGAAACAAAATTGGGAACTGAGTTATTTTGTGACTAAAAGGGGGCAGGTATTTAAGATAAAGCTTTGGGTGTCTTATTTGCAGTACTCTGTAGTCAATCTGTGCTTCTAGGTTTTCTGTAATATTAGGAAATTTTGACACCAGATAGATCCTGTTTTTACCTTAAGTATATTACATCTGAATTTGTTAAGTGTGAGGGAAAGTCATACTGTCTGCAATTCCAATTGGTAATTTTGATTTAAAAGTTCCTCGATTCCAAGCTTCCTTAATGAGCAAAATAGATTAAATTTATTTGGACAAGTTGCTATTAAATATACCATCTCACCC
Organism: Camelus bactrianus; assembly: GCF_048773025.1. Taxonomy (NCBI): domain Eukaryota; kingdom Metazoa; phylum Chordata; class Mammalia; order Artiodactyla; family Camelidae; genus Camelus; species Camelus bactrianus. The sequence goes on from NC_133575.1 coordinate 32,331,958, forward strand.
TCTGAGGTGATTTTTGTATTTTCTGCTCCTTAACAAAAGTATGTAATATACTTAATTTAAAAACTAACGACTTCCTAGACATGAAAAACTTGACATTTTAAAAGGCTGTGAATTTTTCTCCTTGGAGGGAGATCCCACCTTGTTGCTTTGAATTTACAAGTCCCCAGTGCCAGGTGAGGAGGGCTTGTGAATCCTTTCCCCCTCCGGTTGAGGAAGTGGTCTGATGTGACCAGGATCTAGGGAAAGTGAATGGAGAGAGTTATTTTTGTTTGTTTGTTTGTGCAAATTATTTTCTATATTTAACTCTTAAGCAAGCATTAATGTATAACCGAAAATTTTAAGATGCATGTTATTGTAAGAGCAACATAGTGGTGATTTTGAGGTCTTTTTCTGAACATAAATGGCACATTTTAAACTTCAAGTCTTCAAAGTGCCTAAAGATTATTTAATTCTCCCTCAACTGATTTCTTGAGCCATATATATATTTCCTACTTTAACTGTTTGTTGCAGAATCACTAGTCTTCCTTTCAAAGAGGAACCCCCCAGAATTCTAAATGGCGTGATTTCTTTATAGAAGACAGTAGAATGTGTTAACATAAAGACTGAAGATATTTTTGTTGTTAATCTGTGTGAACAAGGGCTCTGCCCTATTGGATCTTAAGTATTTCAGTGCACAACTTGGTTCAAAAAAACAGACAAACCACATTGCTGCTGTTTCGAAGCCCTCCGCCAACCAAATTTTCACGTTCAGCATTGTAGAGGCAGAAACAAGAACATAATCAGATTTGGGGTTTCTGTCTTTCGTTGATTTTCTCTCAATGATAACTTCCCAACTTGTCTCTCTTAGCTGTTATGTATACAAATTTAGAATTATTAAAATGTTTTATATTTTTTTCATGATTAACTTTTATTAGTGAGTGAGAACAGCTTAATTATTTAATCCTAATAGTGATTTAAAAAGATGAGGAGCCTTTTTTATTTGAATTAACATTTGTAAATGAAAGCAACGGTCTGTGAATATTCAGATGACCACCCCGAAACAGTTCCTTTCAGTTTTCTCTTAGTGTTTTTCCAGCACATGTTCCCCCATGAACTCTTCGCTGAATTTAGTAGTTAATTTGGTGGATATATCCTGCCTTATTTAGAATTATAACTGGATAAAAGAATTGCCTTTTCATTATAAGTGCCCAGTTTTGGTCTCTAGTTAGAAGGTACTACATACATACTGCCGAGAAAGGAAAACGCCACTCCCCTCCTCCCAGGTTTTATGTTACTGAGGAAAAAACCCATTCAGTACTGGTTTCTTTGTAGTGGGGCTCAACCAAACTTGGTCCTGCACCTATGTGAGTGTTTAGTGTTTGAAAATAAGGTTTTGGGTGTGATAAGTCACTACAGAAGTGCTAAATGTATTAAGAACTTGCTGCCGACTGTGTTTATGATGATTATTTTACGTTTGTAGAAATGTAGCCCTTTTCCTCCAAACTTAAAGGTGTAAGCAAATGGGGGGAAGGTGCACCATGTTTTAAATTTGGAAATGAATGAATTTTTTCATTTTGAAATTCAGATTCCCAAAAGGAAATTTCACCACCCAGATCACATATTTCTCAGCCTTTTACAAGCCAACAGACTGACTGAAGATTGTCCACAGTTCCTAAGATTTAGCACATATACAAAAATAAAACTTTATAAATTAAATTTCGGTTTTCCCTTTTATTTATTAAGATAAGGTTTCTAAACAGAAGGTAAAATAGAGGTGTAATAGATTTAAAGGAAACTTTAAAAGGGAAATGTTTACAAGAAGAGGAATTTGGCCCTCTTTTTGTATATTCACATCTGAGCCTTTCAAAACTGGAATTGTGACCTAATTGCTGACTTGACGGTTCATTCTCAGACCAAGATTTGGCAAACAGACACTTTTGGTGTTTCAGAATTCATTTAAATCAGAAATAAAGCAGGTCACATATCTGAGGGGAGTTCTAGAAGTGAAAATTTATTTAATTCTCTAGCAAATTCCATCTGCTCTGCTTTTTAAATCAGAAAAGTTTGTTGCCATGTTCCAAAGAAATGTGACTTCCTTAGAAACCTGTTGATGCTTCCCTGAAGTTCAGTTACTCCAAGGATTACTGCCTGAGAGACATCCCTGATTTTCAGCAGATTGTTTTCTAAAAATAGAACCAGAAGATTAATAAACTCGTGTTCTGCAGTTTGGAAAACTCCAGTCACGTTAAACCGTTTGAATTTTAAAATCCAAAGTATTTTTACCTACTTCATGAACACACCTAACTGAATGAAAATATATATAGACACCAATATTTTGAAGTTCTTCATTGTAATTTACAGGTAGGTAAAAAACTGACAGGTTTTTGTCTCTACGTCAAAGTTTAAAGTTGAGGTTACATAAAAGGTTTTAGTAACATTTTCTTTAGAATGTAAAGTCTCAAGGGAAATGTTCTTAAACCACACTAAAGCTTTGTTCCACAAAACAAATTAACAGACCCACAGAAAAATCAGTTGGTTATTTTGAAGGCATTCTACTTAAGTGTACAGAAGAAGAAAATGGGAATACTTGCTGTCATCCAAAAACAGATGGGGTCATCTCATACTCCAGCAACATTAGGATATACTGCATTTCATCAAAGATGCAAGATCACTCACTACCAGGGATGTCAAAATGTGGGGCATCCCATTTGGTAGTAATCCGCGTCATGGCAAATGCCATTTTTACATCTAGAAATAGAAGTTTTTCCTTTCAATGGGTTTTTCTCGAGTTGTTTATTTCTCTATTAACCTACTGAAACAGAAACCCTATTTTTATGTGTAATTCTTGGCAGAAGTGGCCAGTTTACAAGTTTATGAAGAAAATGCTTGATGGAGCTGAACCTTTTGAGGAGTCAACACTGCCTTGTATTAGCAGTCTTCTGAGACAGTTGTGTTGTGGCCTCCAGTTCCCTTTTCATGCACATGACAGTTCAGACGCCAGGCCGACTTTCTGGCTGCCCCCAATATCCATCAGCTGCCCTTCCTTGAATGCCTTCCCTTTGTCTCCCTCCCGCCCCAAAGGGAGCCTAGTGGGGGCCACCCTGCAAGATAGAATTCTATTCATTTCTTTCTCTTCAATTGTATAGATGTAAAAGGAGTCAAAATGGATGCTTTGGACGCTGGGAGTTTTTCCTTGAGTCCCTTGGAGGGATTCACTTGCAGAAGGATTCAAAAGTGGATTCTTAACAGTTCTCATCTAATTCTTCCCCACCCATTAGTGCACCTTCTTTGGAATTCAGAAGTAAAGATAACTTGGGGTCTTAAATCTGGTGCTTTAGGTGGGACCAGGAGAAGGAAGTGTTCAGAATGAAGGTTCAGAACCTCCTTCCCCTCAGACCTGCCTGAATACTGCCTGCACCGCGGCTCGTAGTGAGGGACAGCATCTGCAGGGTGCCAAGGAAACAGGTCAGTGCTGCAGGCTCAGAGTGTGTTGAGCAAAAGCCTTTCACAATCCATTTTCCTAAGGTCTCTGCGTTTAGGATGTGTCCCTGAAGGGTTCTTGGTGTGAATGACTGTGTTCTGTTGGGTGAATAGGAAAACAGCTTTTAGAGGCTGTGTTTAAAATCAGAAAGCTAGATGGTGACTGCTTAAAGTTGGTGAGTATCTTCCCTTATTGAAAATATTAATCAGGAGTACCAGTAATTAGTTCTTTCAGCCATCTACTTTCAGACTGTCTTAAGCATTTAGTATAAAAACTTTCTTAGCAAAACAGGCCTCATGCAGATTCCCAAAAGGCTATGTTAAGCAGACCTTCCTTAGGATGTCTGACTAGGTCAAAGGCTAAGACCATGCATGTACTAAAGAGGTTTAAAAGCTAAAGCTATGAAGTCAGTTTTAAATACCAAGCCCTACGGCCATCATTCAAAAGTCCACAAATGATAAACGCTGGAGAGGGTGTGGAGAAAAGGGAACCCTCCTACACAGTTGTTAGGAATGTAGTTTGGTGCAGCCATTATGGAAAACAGTATAGAGATTCCTCAAAAGACTAAAAGTAGACTTACCATATGATCCAGCAAGCCTACTCCTGGCCATATATCCAGAGGGAACCTTAATTCAAAAAGATACATGCACCCCAATGTTCATAGCAGCACTGTTTACAATAGCCAAGACATAAAAACAACCTGCATGGCCATCGACAGATGACTGGGTAAAGCAGCTGTGGTATATTTATACAATGGAATACTACTCAGCCATAAAAAAGAATAAAATACTGCTATTTGCAGCAACATGGATGGACCTGGAGATTGTCATTCTAAGTGAAGTAAGCCAGAAAAAGAAAGAAAAATACCGTATGATATCACTTATATGTGGAATCTTAAAAAAAAAAAAAAAAAGACAAATGAATTTATTTACAAAACAGAAACAGACTCACAGACATAGAAAACAAACTTATGGTTACCGGGGGAGAAGGGGTGAGAAAGGATAAATTGGGAGTTCGAGATTTGCAGATACTAACTAATATATATATATATATATATATATATATATATATATATATATATATATATATATATATATATAAGATAGATAAACAATACGTTCATACTGTATAGCACAGGGAACTATTCAATATGTTGTAGTAACTTATGGTGAAAAAGAATATGAAAACGAATATATGTACGTTCATGTGTGACTAAAGCATTGTGCTGTACACCAGAAATTGACACAACATCGTAGACTGACTATACTTTAATAAAAATATACATATTAATTAATTAAGATAAAATTTGGGGGAAAAAAGCCCTTAGGTTGTAGGTAGACCTCTATTGCCCCAAGGTTTCAATTTTTAATTAAAAAGCAAAAACCAAAAATTCAGATTTGCAGTAAATATGAACAGATTTGCCTTTCTAATCTACTGAGGCTTGGTTTAGTAACTGTCACTAGTAATGTACGTGCTTGGATGCTGGGTTTCTGTTTAGCGCTTATCAACACAGCATTAGACATTGGAAATAGGCTTCTTACACTGAGGTTAGCAGATACTCCATCCTTTGAGGGAAAACAATCCAACATACTGTTTGGAAGGAGTGCCAGCTGGAGTAGGATGTAGTGCTGAAAATACCTTGCACTCATGATAAAATAGAAAAGGCTACAGGATGTCCCTCTCATTGTGTTTTTGTCTTTAGAAAAACATGGTGCCAAGTAACAAAGAGCAACGCTTATATTGTAAGGTGTCTTTCAGTAATAATTTATCAGTATGAAATTCACACTTCAGTTGTCATTTACTGTGCTTCTGTGATGGGCAGTAATCTACAAAGTCATTTTGAGGCTGAAGAGTAATAGTTTACATCACAGAGAAGTGAGCTCTATAATGTTGACACTGAAATGCCTTCCTTAAAGTCAAAGATGGTGGGGAGGGTATACCTAGGAAGCACAAGATCCTGGGTTCAATCCCCAGCACCTCCATTAAATAATAAATAAAAAGTATTTTTTTAAAAGTCGAGAATGAACTGAAAATATAAGGCTAGACCCAAAGGAGGCCATAAATAAAGTCATATCTGAATCTCCTACGATACTCTGAAGTTTGGTGTTAAGTTGGTTTAAAAGCAGTTGTTAAAACTTGACTTTCTAAATTTGGCTGGTGAATGAGGGAAAAAAAAGTAAGGTTTTTTTCTGTTTGTTCTGAATTTGCTTACAGACGTATGCCGTGTTACATTTTGTGTCTAGATTAAAAGAGGAAATAATAACCCATATTTTAAATCACGCTGCACATCAGCTTCAGCAGCTCTCTGCCGGGCATGGCATGTGAGCTCCTGGCAAGGAACAGCTTTAGTTAAGAAGGTGATGTGGGGTTACAGCTTTGAAAACCCAACTATACCTTTTACTTTTTCTTGGCACCGATTTGAAAATAAGTACATTTTGAAAAGCTATACTGACACATTTCTGGTAGCTCAGGTGAGGAGTTTCTTGCAGCCACTGCTTGGAATTAGAAAAAAAAGATGCTAACATGCTCTTCAAAACACACAGGCCCCTGGGGAAAAGAACGTGGCAACTCATATTTTCAGGAAACAGCAGGATGTCCCCTGACCCAGCGCCACCCCATGTTTCCTTGGCAGCTCCAAAGTAGGGATGTCACAGGCCCCGGTGGTGACTTCAGTACAACACAAAACGGAAGAGGCGGCCTGTGAGCTGTGTTCTTGCCTACAACTAATAAAACAGTCTTACCCTGTGTATGGTTCTTAAGTTGGATCTCAACTTACAAATGTTTTCCCCTATTAAAAAAGAAAAAGCTTTTTCATTCATATGAAACGCTACCATGGTCATTTTGACTAAAGATTTACCTCCTCATAATGCTTTCTGAAATGGTCTGAATTTCAACTTCACATGGGTAGCCTGGGGGCAGGGGTTTTTCTCATTTGCATCTCACTCTGGTCTTTGTTAAAATGAATTTTCATCAGAAGTTAATTTTGCTGTACCAGTCAGTCAGAAATAGTACTTAATACTGTAAACATGTTATGGGCCCTGCAGGAAGAAATACATGAATCTAAAGAAAGGAGGTGACGGTGGTCATTGGAAGCATAAGTTCTCACGTGAAGTGCACTTCTCACTCAAACACCAACTTCTTTCCATAATGTCTTAAATTGCATTCTGTCCCAGTTGCTCTCTTGATTTGAATATGGTAGATTGAACCCCAACTGTGTCTCCGGAAAGCTCTGGTCTCTGGTCGCCAAGCGCACAGTCATTAACCCTGTGTAAAGCCATTTGTATTCAGTCCAGAGAAACACTAGGGCAGCACATCCTTGTGGGGGGTTTCCAGATGTACTCGTGTCTTTTGCAAGAAATTCCAACTTTCTTCAATGCAGCCTTCATGTTTAAAGAAAGGCAACTAATCAAATCTTTCAGCTTAGAATTAAAGTTGAAAAATTGTAAGTTTACAAGATTGCCTGTAAATAAAATCTGACATTGAGCTTAGTTACCTGGTTAGATTGAAACAACCCAAAGTGGTTTGCTTGTGTTGTTGGCTTTTTAGTTGCTTGTTTCCGTTTATTTTTTTCTTTAGTATTCAGATTTTGAACATATACACATTTAGGGAATATTGTTTTGTTTGCAAGATGACATGATACAATACATAGAAAATCCTGAAGACATGACCAGAAAAATACTAGAGCTCATCAATGAATTTGCTAAAGTTGCTGGATACAAAATTAATATACAGAAATCTGCTGCATTTCTATACACTAACAATGAAATATCAGGAAGAGAAATTAAGGAAACAATCCCACTTATCATCACATCAAAAAGAATAAAATACCTAGGAATAAACCTACCTAAGGAGGCAAAAGACCAGCACTCCAAAAACTGTAAGACAATGATGAAAGAAACTGAAGACAACACAAACAAATGGAAAGATATACCATGTTCTTGGATTGGAAGAATCAGTGTTGTTAAAATGACCACACTATCCAAGGCAATCTACAGAGTCAATGCAATCCCTATCAAATTACCAATGGTGTTTCTCCCTGAACTAGAACAAAAAAGGTTTTAAATGTGTATGGAAACACAAAAGACCCTAAATAGCCAAAACAATCTTGAGGAAGAAGAATGGAGCTGGGGGAATCATGCTCCCTGACTTCAGACTATAAACAAAGCTACAGTAATCAAAACAGTATGGTACCAGCACAAAAACAGACACACAGATCAATGGAACAGGATAGAAAGCCCAGAAATAAACCCATGCACTTATGGTCAATTAATCTTCGACAAAGGAGACAAAAACATATAATAGAGAAAAGACAGTCTCTTCAATAAGTGGTGCTGGGAAAACTGGACAGCTACATGTAAAAGAATGAAATTAGAACATTCTCTAAAACTATATACAAAAATAAACTCAAAATGGATTAAAGACCTAAATCTAAAATTGGATACTCTGAAACTCAGAGGAAAAACATAGGCAGAACACTCATTGACATAAACTACAGCAATATTTTTTGGATCCATCTCCTAGAGTAATGAAAAGAAAAACCCAAAAATAAACAAATGGGACCTAATTAAACTTATAAGCTTTTGCAGAGCAAAGGAAACCATAAACAGAACAAAAAGACAACCTACGGAATGGAAGAAAATATTTGCAAACAATGTTACAGACAATTTGCAAAATATACAAACAGCTCATACATCTTAATATCAAAAAAACAAACAACCCAATCAAAAACTCGGCAGAAGGCCTAAACAGACTTTTCTCCAAAGAAGACATACCAAAAAGAACATGAAAACACACTCAATATTGCTAATTATTAGAGAAATGCAAATCAAAACTAAAACGAGGTATCACACCAGTCAGAACGGCCATCATCAAAAAGTCTACAAATAACAGATGCCGGAGAGGGTGTGGAGAAAAGGAACCCTCCTACACTGTTGGTGGGAATGTAATTTGGTGCAACCTCTATGGAGGACAGTATAGAGGTTCCTTAAAAAACTAAAAATAGACTTACCATATGATCTAACAATCCCACTCCTGGGCATATATCTAGAGGAAACTAATTTGAAAAGATACATGCACCCCAGTGTTCATAGCAGCACTATTTATGATAGCCAAGACATGGAAGTAACTTAAATGGCAATTGACAGATGACTGGATAGAGAAGTTGTGGTATATTTATACAATGGAATATTACTCAGCCATAGAAAATAATGAAATTATGCCATTTGCAGTAACATGGATGGACCTAGAGATTATCATACTATGTGAAGTCAGTCAGATAGAGAAAGACAAATGTACATCACTTATATGTGGAATCTAAAAAAATAATACAAATGAATTTATTTACAAAACAGAAATAACTCACAGACATTGAAAACAAAATTATGGTTACCAAAGGGGAAAGAGGGGGATAAATTAGGAGTTTGGTATTAGCAGATACAAACTACTGTATATAAAATAGATAAACAACAAGGTCCTACTGTGTAGCACAGGGAACTATATTCAATATCTTGTAATAACCTATAGTGGAAAAAAACCTTAAAAAGAATATATATATAAATATATTTTTATATTTATATATATATATTTATATATACAAAAATATATATTCAGATATATATATATGAATCACTTTCCTGACTACCTGAAACTAACACAACACTGTAAATCCAATCACTGTAAATCACTGTATTTCAATAAATATTTTTTAAATTTTAAAAAAGGATTAAATTTCCACATGGGCAGATACACACTTAAAAGAAAAAACCCAGTGGTGTAAGTTAACAGTTTGGGGTGTTGTCCAGGGTGAAATATAAAGTATACACAGAATGCCTTTTGCAAGGCAGTGGTGCTTCAAGGCTGGCCCAAGGGCTAACATTGGCCTGGCTGAACAAGGAACATCTGGGGAAAAATCCAGCTTCTGGGTCCCACGCCTAGAAACTGAGTTTAGGTGTGACATGCCCAGGAATCTATAACATTGTTTAAAGTTCCACATGTAACTTCAGTCAGGTTTGAAGACCATGTCCATAGTGCACTGCTGTTCTTTAAAAAAAAAAGCAGGGGAGGGTAAGTTGCCAAACTTTAAAACTACAGAGAAGCATACGGACAAATGCAACCCCCAGGTACCTATTACCCAGAATAGGCAAACTTCTACATATTTGCTTCAAGTATTATTTTCATTAAGAGAAATCAGGTATTATAATAAAGTCCTCATTTCTCCCCCGCCCATGCTCAGCCCCATCCCCTTCCCCAGCTTCAGAAGCCACCAGGGTCGTGACTCAGTACGTTTTTCAGGCGCAGTTTGTGCCGGTGCCAGGTGGTCAGGGCAGGCAGATCTTACTTAAGGAGCTCCAAGAAAAAAGAAAAGGATTTGGTAAATCCAGGAACACTGACAATGTAGTGTGTGAGCAAAACGACCACAGCGCAGTATTTTCTAGGCAAAGGTTCAAAGGAATGGATGGTGTTTTTCCAGACGCGGTCATGGGTTTCTGGGTTAGAAATGGTTTTCTCCTCCACGGACGTGGGATATGACATGACTACCGATGAAAGGAAGTTTCACAGGCAGAGGTCTGGGGACGTCATTCTGGCTTATGATTTAACTCCAATCTGATGCCAACTCAAACAGCCTGCTTGTGGCCTGTCACACATACGCTGCACATCTGCTTTAGTTGTTAAAGGAAAGGGCACACTGACCAGAAGAACGTCCTTGTTAAGAATACAGAAAAAAAGCCAAATGAACTTATTTACAAAACAAACAGACTCACAGACATAGAAAACAAACTTATGGTGACCAGTGGGGTGAGGGGGTGGGAAGGGGTAAATTGGGAGTTGGAGATTTGCAGACGCTAATATATAGAAAATAGATAAACAAGTTTATACTGTACAGCACAGGGAACTATATTCAATATCATGTAGCAGCTTATGGTGAAAAAGAATATGAAAATGAATATATGTATGTTCATGTATGACTGAAGCACGTGCTGTACACCAGAAATTGACACAACATTGTAAACTGACTATACTTCAATATAAATAAAAATAAAAAATAAAAAAATAAGATAAAATAAAATAAAAATAAAAATAAAATAAATAAAATAAAATACTAAAAGCCTCCTTCCTGGGACGCCAATGCTAGTCCCCCTTCAATGATAAAACTCCCTTCCCAGGTGCCAAGGCCACACTGACTCGCTATGTACGTGCTGACCTCACTTTTCTCTTAAACCTTGAAGGAATGTACCCCTGACTTGTTTGATGCCCTCTGTTCTGACATAATATAAAACTGTGCTAAAAACCATGCTTTACGAGAGCAGTTCCTCAGAGTGACCTGAGAGGCTGTCTGCTGGGCTGCTGTCCTCAGTTTGACTCAAATAAAACTCTTTCCTATTCCTATTATAGATTGCTTATTGATTATTTTCATCAAAACTGCCCTCCTCCATTTGTAAAAAACAAAATTTCTAGTCAGCTGATTTTTCCCATCTGTGGGAAGGGTCCCAAGAGCAAGAAGAGGAAGGTTTCTTTGTCAAATGTTCCTTGTAGAAAAGGAATGTACTGAGACCCAGCTTTGCATCTCCAGGCTTTAGTTCTGCCCAAGAGAACCCCTCTAGCTGTAAGGCTGCGATCCTGGCAGCCTGACTCTGCAATATTCCCCAAATAATGACAAATAAAATAGCACTTTAGCCATCTGTTCGAGTCAGTTGTGCATTTGGCCTCTGGTGTTGATAAACCTGCTTCAATAAAAAGCAAAAACAAAGCCCAGAGTTTAGCAAAAAGCATAGTTGGGTGAGCAGCCAAAAGCAATCTCCATTTCGGAAAGAAACACAACTTCATTTACTTTTAGCCAAGATGTTTTGGGAACATGTGATCTGCTTTAGAGCAACAAATGCAGTGTGCTCTGGTGTCACTCAAGGGCCCCCTCCTTTTTGAAGAGAAGCAAAGACAACGTGAGGGTGTCACAACCTCAGGGGTGTATCTTTATGTTTACATTTGGCTTTGTGGTTGAAATTAGCAATAAGAATCTTCTGGAACATCAGCCTAACTAGTTCACCACGGGATTCTTGGTAATGGTAATAGGAGACATTTTCACAGATGACCAATGGCAGTTAGCTTTGCTGTGTGTTGGCTTTGGCAAAATCCAGTGGAGGTTTTTTCCCGATTGATTTGTTTAATACTATCCCAAGATAGTATTATATTTATTGGCTCTTTCCTATAGAATAGGACAATATGAAAAAATCGGATTACTTCCTTCTCCGCCAGCAGTAGGACAGCCTTAATCCTCTTCATAATCGTATAAGGGAGGTAAAATAGCCTCATTTTACACACAAAGAAATTTCAGCTCAAAGAGTTTAAATGACTTCTGGGGTTGCTCAGCAGGGAGAGAGAAAAACGAGAGATGTTTTCTTTGTGTTAAACTATTGGTCAAATAAATAAAACAAACAGGAGGTAGCATTTTGAATGCGACTCTGTGGTTTATGAACGGTGCTGACAGCTGGGGCTCCTGTGTCTTGTCTGTTGACTGTGTGATCTGTCAGCGTTTAATAATGAAATGTTCAATATCTTGTCACAATCTATAATGAAAAGGAATAGGAAAAGGAGTCTATGTATGTATATGGATAACTGAAACATGATGCTGTACACCAGAAATTGACACAACATTGTAAACTGACTATACTTCAATTTTTAAAAAAGGTAAACAAAAAAAGAATGAAATGTTTCACCTGCAGCACTGGGGGCAGAAATAGATGGGTTAGTTTCTTTGAAGAGATGGCTGGCATTTCACAGGCGTGCTCGGTACTCTGTTAATCAATTCTACCCCCCATAAGGTAACTGCCACACACCCAGAGGAGAGAATATTGAAGACGTTTTTTGTCCAGAAATAGGTTATATGCTCTCTTCAAAGGAAACAAAGGAAAAATTGAGTTTTAAATTTACACAGTGTTGTATGTCAAATATATTTCAATGAAAACAACTGAGCTGCAGGGATTAAAGTTATTATTAATAGATGATATTGGCAAGTAGATTCTAGTAAGTGTTGTATTTTTAAATCTGTGATCTTTTTCCCTTCTGCTTTCTAAATTTACTACCAGAGCAGAAAAATCTAATGAAATTGCAGAAAATTGGAAATGCAGAAGAGAAGTACAACTTCTGTAGCTTCCATGGCCTCTAATAAGCGCCACAAATTCCAGAGAAAGTGCCGCTCAGGATTTTTTTAAAATCATTTTTTAACAACAAAAACCCATTTGAGACAAGGCCTGGCAGACAACTGTATTTAGTCTTGCTATTCTTGCCTGAAACAGCAAGCACAAGGAAATGAATTGTACGCATCTCCTAGATCATGTGATTTCTCCAAGATTTCTATACCCTGTGTCTGTTCCTCCTCTGCTGTATCATTAATAAGTTCGCATATTTGACACCTTGCTAACTCCCTTACCCTCTGGTTCTGTTTACAAGTCCCTCTGCACTAGGAGCGAGAGCACATTGGTAACTAAATAGTTAACAGTGCTTTCTCAGGGATTCTGGCCCAGGCAGTTTGAGTCCAGATGCAAATTTAGGTGCCTCAGCATCAAATGAATCACATTCTTTGTATCATAGCTTTGGTCACCAAGGGCCGACTTAAATGATTCAGTAAATAGAAGTGTCACCACAGTAATTGGAGTTATGATCTGTATGTCAAAATGTGCCTGATAACACTTAAGCATTTATTTTTGTCACATATTTTTTAAAAAGCCTCCAAAAAGAGTGACTTCAGTCGGTTTGCTCTAGGCTCCCTTGAGGACCTCTTGGGAAGCCCTCGCTCCCTGGGGACAGCAGCTATTTTGAGCACTGGACTTTATAGCTACACCTTAGAAAGCATCTGAGTTCTGACTGAAATGAACAGTTTGCAATATATTAACAACAAGCAGAATTCCTAATAAGCTGGTTTCCTGTAGTGGATCAAAACAAGCCTAACTGATTGATCAAAGAGGAGTGAAGCCTACTTGCTGGTAATAAATGATTTTAGGTGCTTCTATTTATCTAGACCTTCAGCCTGTCAACTAATTTTAGGATAGAAAATTAGAAAGCTGCCTCTGTGACTGGTTTTCAATTCTGCCGATATTAACATTTTAGTAACTGGCAAGCAGCACCCCCGGCTCATCAGCATAAATCTACTTGATTACACAGGCATGCTACCCTGGAAGAAAATACAAATACCCCCACAGGACTCAAAGCTATTTTCATTTGGAATGCAAATACATGCAGCCCATAAACATCATTTTTTTTCCCCTAGATTGAATCTTGCAGTGGAAAATAAAGGTTGCTCACCACTAATGGAGAGATTTCTAGAAGCTACAAGAGGTTCTGATTTGAGCAGTATGATTTCGAATTAGCCAAAGACCTCATGAATGCCTAACAAAGAAAACTGGGGCAGGGGACTGGAGTGCTGTCGGTCAAAGGGCACAAATAATGCAGTTACAAGAAGAGTAAGCTCTGAGGATGTAATGTACAACATGGTGACTGTAGTTAATAATATGGTATCAGATACTTGAAAGTTGATGAGAGTAGATCATAAGCATTCTCACCACACACACAGCAAAAAGACTTAACTATGATAACTATGTGAGGTGATGGATGTGTTAATTACCTTGATCTTGGTAATCATTCTACAACGTATATGTATATCAAGTAATCATGTTGTATACTTTAAATATATACAATTATGTTTGTCAGTTATTTCTCAGTAAAGGTTTTTTTTTTTTCTTTTAAAGCAAACTGGAAACCATCTATACTTCAATTTTTAAAAAGTAAACTGGGAAGAATAATTGAAGAAGGAAACAAATAACCAGATGGGAAGATTCCAGGGGCCCTGGTGGGGGGATCAGGAAGGGGGTTTCTAAACCCTGGGCTGGTCCCCAAAGCTCATACTCTGAGGATTTGTCTGCTCAAAATGAGGAAGAATGAGAGAAATTGGGACAACTTAGTAAGATTTTTATAAAACTGAATTTGCTCCATTTAAAAGACTGTCCTATGAGATTATAGGATCTTTGCATCTTTTGACATTTAAATCTCCATCTTTGTATGATGATCATAGTAGTGGGGCTTATGTGTGTGTGTGTTTTTGTTAATTTTCTAACTTGGTACAACACAAAGTTGGAAAGCCCCTTCAAGACCACAGGAGATATCTATTTCCCCTAAATTCATACAGTCAGAGAAGTATTAGTAAAATGAAGAAGCAGAGGAACCACTCCCAATGAAAAGAACAAGAGAAATCCTCTGAAAGATCAATGAAATAAGACCTCCCCAGTATACTAGATAGTGAGTTTAAAAAGGAGATAATAAAAATACTGAAGGAATTAAGAAAGGAAAGCAATAGAAATGCAGATTACTGTAAAAGGAAATAGAAACTATAAAGAGGATCCAATTAAAATTAAAAAACTCATTTCCCAAGACAAAAGCCAAGCTAAAGGCAATAAATAGCAAACTAAATATTGCAGAAGAACAAATAAGTGATGTGGATGATAGAATAATGGAAACCACCCAATCATTACAGCAGATGGAAAGACAAATTTTAAAAAATGACAGCAATACAGGGAGCCTATGGGTTAATATAAAGTGAGACAATCTATACATAATCTATACATAATAGGGGCACTAGAAGGAGAAGAAAGAGAAAAGGGGATCGAAAATGTACTTGAAGAAATTACAGTTGAAAATTTCCCAAACCTAAAGAAGGAAACAGACATTCAGGTACAAGAAACACAGAGGGTCCAAAACAAGATGAACCCAAACAGATCTACACTAAGACATGTTATAATTAAAATGGCAAAAGTTAAAGATGAAGAGAGGATTCTAAAGGCAACAAAAAACAAAGAATTAGTTACAAGAGAACTAAGGCTATCAGCTGATTTCTCTCCAGAAATGTTGTAGGCCAGAAGGGAGTGGCAAGTTATATTCAAAGTCCTGAGAGGGAAAACCTCCAACCTAGGATATTCTATGCAGCAAGATTATCTTTTAGAATAGAAGAAGAGATAAAGAATTTCTCAGATAAGCAAAAATTAAAAGTATATAGCAACACTAAACCAATCTTAAAAGAAATATTGAAAGATTCTCTTGAAATAGAGAAGCAGCAAGAATCTATAGGAGGGGGAGGGTATAGCTCAGTGGTAGAGTGCATGCCTCGCATGCACAAGGTCCTGGGTTCAATCCCCAGTGCCTCCACCTAAATAAATAAATAAACTTAATTACCTCCCCCACCAAAAATATATATGTATATATATTATATATATATTAGCAAGCCAAATCCAACAACACATAGAAAAGATTATACACCATGATCAAGTAGGATTCATCCCAGGGTCACAAGGATGGTTCAACATATGCAAATCAATCAACATGATACACCACATCAACAAAAGGCAAAAACCACACGATCATCTCAATAACTGCAGAAAAAGCATTTGATAAAACTCAATACCCATTTATGATAACAACTCTTACCAAAGTGGGTATACAGGGAACAGATATTAGCATAATAAAAGCTATTTATGACAAACCCACAGCCAACTTGATACTCATGGTGAAAAGCTGAAAGCCTTCCCGCTAAAATCTGGAACAAGACAAGGATGCCCACTCTCACCACTTCTATTCAACATAGTCTTGGAAGTCGGAGGGAGGGTATAGCTCAATGGTAGAATGCATGCTTAGCATGCACGAGGTCCTGGGTTTAATCCCCAGCACTGCCACTTAAAAAATAAACCTAATTACCTTCCTCACAAAAAAAAAATTTTTTTTTAATGAATACCAACATAGTATTGAAAGTCCTCACCACAGCAATCAGACAAGAAATAAAAGGTATCCAAATTGGAAGGGAAGAGGTAAAACTGTCATTATATACAGATGACATGATACTATTTGTAGAAAACCCTAAAGATGCCATACAAAATCTAGTAGAACAGATAAACGAATTCAGCAAAGTAGCAGGATACAAGATTAACATACAGGAATCTGTTGCATTTATTTACACTGACAGTGAAATATCAGAAAGGGAAAGTAAAAAACATTCCCTTTAAAAACTGCAACAAAAAACCCCCCAAAACTTAGTAATAAACCTGACCAAGGAGGTGAAAGATTTCTATGCTGGGAACTATAAAACACTGATAAAGGAAATTGAAGATGATACAAAGAAATGAAATGATATCCCTTGCTCTTGGACTGAAAGAATTAATATTGTTAAAATGGCCATACTACCTAAAGCAATCTACAGTTAATGCAATCCCTATCAAATTACCTAGAACATTTTTCACAAAACTAGAACAAATAATCCTAAAATTTATATGGAACCATAGAAGACCCAGAATTGCCAAAGCAATCCTGAGGAAAAAGAACAAAGCTGGAGGAATAACCCCCCCAGACCTCAGACAATACTACAGAGCTAGAGTAATCAAACAGCATGGTAATGGCACAAAAACAGACAAATGGATCGATGAAACAGAACAGAGAGCCCAGAAATAAAACCAACCCACCTATTGTCAATTTTTGACAAAGGAAGCAAGAACATACAATGGAGAAAAGACAGTCTCTTCAGCAAGTGGTGTTGGGAAAGCTGGACAGTTGCATGTAAAAATCAATGAAGTTATAACACTCTCTCACACCACGCACAAAAATAAACTCAAAATGGCTTAAAAACTTAAACATAAGACAGGACACCATAAATCTCCCAGAAGAGAACATAGGAAAAACATTCTCTGAAATAAATCGCAGCAATGTTTTCTTAGGCCAGCCTCCCAAGGCAACAGAAACAAAAACAAAAGTAAACAAATGGGACCTAATCAAACTTATAAGTTTTTGCAGAGCAAAGGAAACCATAAACAAAATGAAAAGATAACCTGTGAACTGGGAGAAAATATTTACAAATGATGCAACTGACCAGGGCTTAATTTTCAAAATATACAACAGCTCATGTAACCCAATAACAAAAAACAAACAACCCAATTTTAAAATGGGCAGAAGACTTAAACAGACATTTCTCCAAAGAACACATACGAACAGGCACATGAAAACATGTTCGATGTTGTTAATTATTAGAAAAATGCAAATCAAAACTAAAATCAGGTATCACACCAGTCAGAATGGCTATCACCAAAAAATCTACAAATAACAGATGCTGGAGAGAAGAAACCCTCCTACACTGTTGGTGGGAATGTAAGTTGGTGCAGTCACTATCGAAAACAATATGAAGGTTCCCCAAAAAACTAAAAATAGAGTTACTGTATGATCCAACAATCCCACTCTTGGGCATATATCCAGAGGAAACAATTCAAAAAGATACATGCACCCCAATGTCCATAGCAGCACTAGTTACAATAGCCAAAACAGGGAAGCAACCTAAGTGTCCATTGATAGATGACTGGATAAAGAAGATGTGGTGTATATATATATATATATACACATATATACATATGTATATATACACACACATATATACATATGTATAGGAATATTACACAGCCATAAAAATGAAATGTCATTTGCAGCAACATGGATGGATCTAGAGATTATCATACTAAGTGAAGTAAGTCAGAAAAAGATAAACAAATACCATATGATATCACTTATATGTGGAATCTAAAAAAAAAAAAAAAGGACACAAATGCACCTATTAACAAAACAATCAGAGACATAGAAAACAAACTTATGGTTACCAGGGGGTTGGGGAAGGGAGGTGGGGTAAATTGAGAGTTTGGGATTTGTAGATACTAATTACTATATATAAAATAGATAAACCACAAGGACCTACTGTATAGTATAAAGAACTATATTTAATATTTTATAATAACCTATAATGGAAAAGAATCTGAAAAAGAGTATATATACATATGTATAACTGAATCGCTTTGCTGTACACCAGAACCTAACACAACATTGTAAATCAACTATACTTCAATTTAAAAAACAAAATAGGATCTAAAGAAAAAAAATGTTGGCAAACCAATGCTGGTCCCTTTAAAATAAAAAAAAAAGTGAAACCTGGAAATCTGAGAGCAGCTTATGCACAGCATCTCTATAAACGCTGAACTCCAAAGGAGGTGAATTCGATGGGATTGCTTGTGTTCACTGCAACAGCTGATTTAGAGTCGAGCAAAGAGCATGTTGGAACAGAGAGGACAGTGGTGGGTTTATTTTCTTTAGCTAGAGGAGTGGCCAGATCAAAGGATCCCAGGCCATTAAAATCCTACCTTGACACCGTTTGAAGTATAGTTGATTTACAGTGCTGTGGTTAGTTTCTGGTGTACAGCACAGTGATTCAGTTATACATATACATACATATATATTTCTTCTTTTCAGATTCTTTTCCATTATAGGTTATTACAAGGTATTGAATATAGTTCCCTGCGCTCTACAGTAGGACCTTGTTGTTTATTTATTCTGTACATAGTAGTTTGTATCAGCCAATGCAAGGTCGTATTTTCAAACTGTCACATGTGTTCTCCCGTGTCCCCCACTTTCTAGCGTTTCCCACTGTTCCTGGCTGGTCCACCCTCTCATCATGGCAGTGACTAGACCAGTCTTATTCTTTGCCTTAGGGATGTATTAACCGAAAACAGAAAAAGGAGCAGATTCTGGTGTTTGAGTTGTAAAGGCCTACCCCCTGAGAGAAAATAACTCTGGTGGACCCCCTCTGTTTGCCTGATGAGTCCAAGCAACCCCAGATCACACAAAGGTTCCCTGGGCTGGGGAGGGCGGGGAGAGGAGGTAGGTGCCGCAAGACCCGCTCACAGCCCAACAGCAGAGAGCACTGGACCCAGAAAAGCTCACAGATGATGGCGGCAAGGCACAGACATAAAGGTACACGTGCTTCTGTTCACAATCACCAAAAGGTGAAAACAGCCCGAGTACTCATCGACAGCCAAACAGATGAACAAAATTCGGTCTATTCACACAATGGAATATTATTTGGCCATAAAAAGGAATGAAGGACTGATACCTGCTACAACATGGATGCACTTTGGAAACATTATGTTGAGTGAGAGAAGCCAGACACATTATATGATTCCATCTATGTGAAATGTCCAGAACAGGCAAATCCACAGGACAGAAAGTAGATAAATGGTTGCCTAGGGCTGAGGGACATAGGGAATGACTGCTTATGGGCACAGGTTTCCTTCTGGGGTGATGAAAATGTTCTGGAACTAGGTAATGCTGATGGTTGCACAACATTGTGAATATATTAAATGCTACTGAATTGTATAATTTAAAAATTGTCAAAATGGTGACTTTTACCCCAACATACACACACACACTATATATGCTTTTCCTCTGCGTGGCTACAAGGAACCTTTGCACACACCCCCACCCCCCCTGCTTGGCACACATTGGTTCCGTGCACAACCTCCAGTACTTCTCTGTTTGGCCAACTCTTCCTGGCATCTATTTACTTCCTAGTCAGTCAGCAGCTCTTTAAATTGAGCACTGCACTAAGCCAGAAAGGAATTCCACGTGGAGGCCCATCTGCAAGGGCCAGGCCCAGCAGCTTCCCCACACCCGAAGCAGGGCTATCTCAGGGTTTGGCTGTGGGGGTTGATAACTGTCGTGTTCATCAGAGTGACTTTCTTACCTAAGTCCTTTGCTTCTGCCTCCTCACCCCATCCCTTCTACCCAGACGTGAGAGGGGGGCTCTGCACAGTCTCCTAGAGACCCCTCTCACCCCTCAGGCCCAGGGATCAAAGACAAAAATCTCTTGAAAACAATGGCTATTCCCACTGCTCACTGACAGATGCCCAGTCACCCTCTAAGAGGCCCACACGGCAGAATGGGCCCCTTTTCCAGTGCATGGCCTGACCTCCAAATGGGAGGTCTGCGGACCCCATCAGATCCTGCCACCCAGCCCACAGTGGTGCCACCAACACAGGCCCTCCAGGACCGGAGCCCAGAAACGCAGCAGCCAGGGAGGCCCTGAGCCTTGTTCTCTAGCTGGTGGTCCTGCCCACCACAAGCACCCCAGGATCACCTACTGAGTACCCCCCTCCCCATCGCAGACACCCCAAATCAAGAGCAGGAGTGTCCCCTGCGCTTCAGGAGCCTTAGGGGTGGCAAAGTCCCCAGGGGAGGCCTAGTGGCAGGGAGGGCCCCTCCCAGGCCGCAGCAGGGGTCATGGCCCCTTGCTCATCAATTGAAACCGGCTGACTCTCTGGGCTCCTGCTCCATTGTAAGCGGTCGTTCCAAACCAAGCGGGGTCTGCGAGAGGCCCGGCCTGGTTTGTCGGTTTTCTGTCCTCGTCAACGTTTCGCAAGATCACTCCAAGCACAGGGCAGCCTGGCCCGCTACCGTTCCCTTGGCAACCCGCCCTGCGGCCGCCCAGGCACCAGGACAGGGGTGTGGTGCCCCCTAGAGGCCGCGGGCTGACACGGCGAGAACCAGGACCGGGTGGGCGCGTGGGAGGCTGGGAGTTGCGGGACCAAGGTAGACAGAGAGGTAAGCGATCGGTTCAAGGTCACGGGGAGACACCCATCCAAGCCTTCCGGAGTCGGCCCTTTGGTATCCCGCTGTTACTTGTCAATTTAAAGCAAGAAAATAAAAACCCCTCATATGCTGGTACCTACACCGAGCTGATGAAGCTTAAGCGGCAGGACCCCTCAGGCGCAAAAAACCCTTGGTGGGGCCCCAGAAATGGATCACATGGTCCTACACATTGGTCAGTTTGCAGAAGTGAATTGCAAATTCGTTAAGATCTGTATTGAACTGTAATTGGTTAAGATGGCTGTCTCCCGGCCCTGAGTCTGTCACACTTCCTCTCCAGTCCTGAAGCACTGGGAGCTGGCTAAGGGGATGTTGAGTTGAGGATATACATTTTAGTGTGAACTTACTGGGATCTGTTTACATAGATAGTAATTACTGGCCATCCTCGGGTAGGAATGACTTCCAGGAATAATCCCACTGCCCACCTGGCATCATGACACTGAGCAGGAGAGCAGCTGGGATGTGGGAGGAGGCGGAGGAGAAACAAGGTTTGAAATGTACAGAGCCGGAAGCTGGTCTGTGGAAAATTCTTCCAATTACCTAATGCCTAAACTTACGAGCAGCTCAAAACGGAAGATTTTCCTGCCGAGTATCATTAATAATGCAGTGAATATAATTGCAAACTCCCTATAAAATGAAATTGTTTTTCAATTATGTCCATATGTAACCAATAGAGACAATTCTGGCATGGAGAAGTAAATTGTAACAAAAATTTGTTTCAGACCACACCAAAAGAGAAAGAGAAATTTTGAATAGAGGTAATATGTGGGTTTCAGGACTGTTTAATAACCTACTAAATAAAAAGAAATGAAGTATATGAACACACTGGGAGAAACTTTAAATTTCTTGCTGATTTGACCAAAATAACATAAATCTCATAATAGATCTCTACAAGACAACTGAGGTCAAGTGGCGGACTATTGTCAATTCAGTTATTTAAGATGGGTCTCTGAACATGAAACCTCCCTATGCCCTGAAAATGTACAGCTTTTATATGAAAGAAACTTGATAGAGCTTTCCCCAAATTTGGCAGCAGTCCTAAAAATGTACACAGCATTACTAATAACAAATCGTGAAGCTGAAATAAGCTACCAATGATAAAAAACCAAATTTCCATCAGACATACTGGAAGAAAATCAGAATGAATTATCTTTCTGTCCTCTGGCTAAAAAAAATGATATTACAAGAGCATTAGCATACAAAAAGGCAAGCAAAGTTTGCCGCCAAAAACTGCAGGGGAAAAAAAGTGTTATAGAAGTTTGTCAGGCAGTTAACAAAACCTTATGTCAGTTTTCTGAATTATGTGAGATTTGAGGTCTTTCTTAGCTTTTAAAATGTTATGTATTGTGTTTTCCTTCTGATTCTAAATAACATTCCTTTTCTACTTACCTAATTCTGTATTCATAATTTTCTGGTTTTGTTTTAAAGGCCCCCCAAATTCTATAATCTTCGAAAACTCACAAAACTTGGAGCCACCTCACATGCACACCCAAGCATCACATAAAATCCAACAACTACAGGCTTATTAAATAAAAAGAGGCACAAGACCCCCTTCCTGGAGGCGTTTGTGGGCTTTAGAGTAGCTCTTTTTATCAGTAAAAAGGTGCTGGTGAACATACTTCTATTTCAGAAAATTCAGAGCATCACAAAATTACCACAGGTTGATTAAAAGCTTGATCCAACAAGAGTGACTTTTCCTCATTAAGCTACGTTTCCAATTGGTTCCCCTCAGTGCCTTCCATTCCTTTAGTGTCACCCCCCACCTCCCAAAAGAGATTGCAGGGCACAGCTTGGGGCCATGCTGTCACCATTGCTGCAGACAGAAGGGGTGGGGTTTCTTCCTTGTTAGTCTCTTGGGTATTTTAAGATTGTCATCATCTGTTATGCCAAAAAAAAAAAAAAATCAAACTTTCGTTTTTTTTTACCTTAATGTTTCATGAGGTAAACTTCTTTTATTTTGTTCTCTTGACATTTGTAGAAAGAGGTTTTTCTGAAAGTCTGTTGCTCAGCGTTTAAGCGGCTACAACCTGCAGAGAGGTGCCTTGTCCATTTGAATGTGCGGTAATGTCCGCTTTTCTGGGGAGCAGCTTGTCCCACGATGGTTTTTTCCTGTCAGGCTGAACTAGAAGAAGAAACATTTAAGAGGCATAAGGGTGTGCCAGATGGCGAAAAATAGGTTTATGGCACCGAAAATAGTGCTGTTTTTTCTTAAAATCTAGGCTAGCACTGAATGCCAGAAGGTGTGAAACCCAGCTCTGAGTAAGTCTCCACGTTTAGCCGTCATCTTGGCCTGTGTGAACCACCCCCCAGGTGAAGCAGGGGGGCCCAAAAGCCTTCCCCCAGGGCATTGTTGCCACCGCCTGCACAAGATCCCAGAGGCCTATGCAGGAGCTGGTGGGCCTGCTTCTGGGAGGGCCAGCCTGGCTCCCCATCCCTTCCTACCCGCACACCTCACCACCTTCACATCGGAAGTCCTCAGCCAGGTGCTGACTCACCTACATCTCCTTCATACTGGATTCTGATGACCAAGAACGGGTAAGGCTGGAAACTTTGACCGACAAGAAGTCCTAGGCTTCTTCGGCATTACTGAAGGTAACAGGCATCTCCGAAAGTTTTCCCCCAACCATTCGTGTTCCTGAACCAAACTTGGGTCCGCTTGCCCACTCATCTACTGACACCAGGTTGTGGTGGAGGAAAAGTGCAGCGTTTACTGCGGGCACCAAGCAAGGAGTGCACCAACTAATGCTCAAGAGGCCCGAACTCCCGATGGCTTTCAGGGAAGGGTTTTTAAAGACAGGATGAGGGAGAGAGAGGGTTGCAGGGTGTGTGATCGGTTCATGGACATTCTTCTGACTGATTGGTGGCGAGGTAATTGGGAGTCAACATCGTCAACCTTCTGGTTCCACCTGGTCTGGGGTCTGCGTGCTTGTGGGCAGCATGCAGTTAACTTTTTCCACCTGGTGGGGGTTTCAGTCTGCAAAACAGCTCAAGGATTTGGCTCAGAATATTATCTGTAGCCCTTGAGGAGGGACTAAAGGACCTTGACTTTGTTTAATGACTAAACTATTATTATTTTGTCTTGCTTGAATGTTTTCCTTTGTTTCTGCATTTTCTCATTCCTCTGATTAAGTTTATTCTTTGGAACTCGGGGAAGGACTAGGAGGCTAAAATTTTTCTACAAACAAGGGGCATGTGCAGGACATGGTCAGGGCGGGGCTGGGTGGGGTGGGGAGTGGGGAGTCTGTCCTGGGAAGGCCCCATAGGGTCCTGCTTCGTTACATTACAAACCAGTGTCCCTCAGACTCTCCAACTTAATGGAAACCAGCATTTGAGAGGGTTAGGCTCATCAAGAAAGTCCTTATTAAAAAAATTAAAATTAAAAAAATAATAAAAAAAAGAAAGTCCTTATTTAGGGGCGAGGTATCCCCTCATGCTTAGCATGCACAAGGTGCTGGGTTCAATCCTTAGTACCTCCTCTAAAAATAAACAAACCTAATTACTCCCTCCCCCCAACACATACAAAAAAGAAAGTCCTTATTTACCTCAATTGCCACACTCTGAGTCAATTAGCTTTTGCTACAAAACAACCAGCCACAAAGCTTAGTGCCTAAAGTCACCTGCTTTTTTTTTTAATTGAGGTGTAGTTGATTTACAATGTTGTGTTAGTTTCTGGTGTACAGCATAGTGATTCAGTTATACATATATATAGTCTTTTCCATTACAGGTTATTTCAAGGTACTGAATATAGTTCCCTGTGCTGTACAGTAGGACCTTGTTGTTTTTCTATTTTATATATAATAGTTTGTATCTTCTAATCCCAAGCTCCTAATTTATTCCTCCCCACTTCCCTTTCACTTTTGGTAACCATAGTTTTTTTCCACATCTGTGAGTCTATTTCTGTTTTATAAATAAGTTCATTTGTGTCTTTTTTTTAAGACTCCACATATGAGTGATACCATATGGTATTTTTCTTTCTCTTTCTGGCTTACTTCACTTAGAATGATGATCTCCAGGTCCATCCATGTTGCTACAAATGGCATTATTTTATTCTTTTTATGGCTGAGTAGTATTCCATTGTATAAATATACCACAACTTCTTTATCCAGTCATCTGTCGATGGACATTTAAGGTTGTTTCCATGTCTTGGCTATTGTGCTGTTATGAACATTGGGGTGCATGTATCTTTTCAAATTAGAGTTCTTGCCATCCTCCATTTCTTCTTGATTGAGCTTTGGTAGCTTATGTCTTTCAAGGAATTCTTCCACTTCACATAAGTTGTCAAATTTGTTGGCATAAATTTCACAATTTTTTCCAACAGATATTAAAAATGCTATAAAGCCTCTAGAATGAAAACAGTACTGGTACATGAATAGAAGAGAAACCAGTGGAATAGATCAGAGAAAGTCTAGAAAGAGACTCAGATACATTTGGCAATTTAGTATATGATAAAGTATATGGCATCTCAAATTACTGGAGTAAAGATGGACTTTTAAAAATGTTTACTGTTGGGGGAGGGTGTAGCTCAGTGGTAGAGCACGTGCTTAGCATGCACAAGGTCCTGGGTTCAATCCCCAGTACCTCCATTTAAAAAACTGATAATAAAAATGTTTATTGTGGTAAAATATCCACAGCATAAAATTGACAATTTTAACTATTTTTAGGTATACAGTTCCAGGTGGCATTAAATACATTCACATTGTTGTACAACCATCACCACCATCCATTTCCAGAACTGTTTTTTAATAGACTTTTTTTTTAAGTCTACCTTTCATTCATTTAGCTCTTTTACAGGTAGTACAGGACCAATTTCTCTTCACTGCCTCTAAAATCCTCTGTGTTCCTCTTATTCATCCCTCCCTCTCCTCCAGCCTCTGGCAAACCCTGATCTCTTTACTGTGTCCATAGTTGTGCCTTTTCCAGAATGTCATATAGTTGGAATTTTATAGTGTGTAGCCTTTTCAAATGGGCTTCTGTCACTTAGTAATATGCATTTAAGTTTCCTCCATGTCTTTTCGTGGCTTGACAGCTCACTTCTTTTTAGCGCTGAATCATATTCCATTGTCAGGATGCGCTACAGTTTATTTATCTATTCACCTACTGAGGGATATCTTGGTTGCTTCCAAGTTTTGGCAATTATGAATAAAACTGCTATAAATATCCGTGTGCAGATTTCAGTGTGGATGTAAGTTTTCAATTCCTTTGGGTAAATACCAAGAAGCACAAGTCCTGGATCACATGGTAAGTGTAAGTTTAGTTTTCTAAGAAACTGCCAAACGATTTTCCAAACACCGGCAATGAGTGGGAGTTCCTGTTGTTCCACACCTTTGCCAGCATTCGGTGTTGTTAACCCCAGAACTTTTTCATTATCCCAAACTGAAACTCTGCGCCCCCAAACAATAACTGTCCCCTTCCCCAGCCCCTGGTAGCCTCTGTTCTACTTTCTGTCTCTATGAAGCTGAGTATTCTTGATACCTCACATGAGTGGAATTGTGGCCATTTTTGCAAACACTGTTACCTACTCTTAAGATCTGGTGGTTTCTGGGACTCCAAGTTCTTCAGCATCCATTTCTATGCCACATTCTGGGTGTAGCCATCCTTCCCAGAGTCACATGCAATCTCCAAGATGCCTGGTCTCCCAGGGTGTGGTGGTGGAAGATCCTCTTTTGCCTAAAGTTCAGGGTTCAACTTGGACTTGGGAGTGGTGATCAGTGCCACAGGCAACTTAGCACAGACCTGTTCAGGCCCCTCTCTCTGTCCCTGTAGTGTCGGTTCCCTTATACTCTGGGAGCAGACATGATGCCTCTGATATGCCTCAGCTGACCAGGTTGTGGCAGGGGGATCAGGAGCCCCACTAGGTACCCAGGCCCACTGCACTCTCCACAGTCACCTGCCACCTCTCTGGGCTTGCCTGGCAGACAGCAATGTGGCTGGCCTCTGCCACACAGTGCCCTGGACACAAAGCTATGGAGACCTGGTGAGGGAACTACTGCGGTACTCCATCCCTTTCATTGACCTTCACACCCCCTATGATAACAGTGTGACCTCCCAGGCTAGGACACAGGAGAGGTGGAAGGGAAAGGGATGTGGAGAAAGGGAGAGAAAGAAAAAGCAGGATGAGGGTGTGTAGTGAAGAATGAACCTTGCCCAAAGAAAGGTCTGGCCTTTGCCCTGGCTCCTAGGAGGTGACCTCTAAACCCTTGGAATGTCTTGTCGGATAAGAGTATCTTTGCTTACCTGGGGGCCTTAGGCCACACAAGATAGTTGAACAACGTGACTTACAGTAGGGGCTTTGGGTCACAGAGTATCAGCTCAGCCTCCAGAGGATGGCCAACCAACCATGTCTAAGCCCCAGTAAAAACTCTGGACACTGAGGCTCAGGTGAGTTTCCCCGATTGGCAATTCGCCACATGTATTGTCACATATAACTGCTGGGAGGAGTTAGCACTGTCCATGACGCCACTAGGAGAGGACAACCAGAAGCTCCGTGTTTAGACCTCTCTGGACCCTGCCCGCTGTGTCTCTTCCCTTGACTGATCTTAACCAGTATCCTAGCACTGTAATAAATTGTTACCATGAGTATAACAGCTTTCAGGGAGTTTTGTCTTCCCAGCAAATAATCAAATCTGAGGGTGGTCTTGGGGACCCCCAAACTCTGCAGTTGGTGCCAGAAGTGAGACAAGTCTTGTAGACTGTTGCCTAATTTTACAGGGGGGCACACAGATGGGGTGTGCTATAATGTTAATAGTAAATGCAAGAATAATGGTGATAGCACCCTCGATCAGACAGAGCATGAGGATGCTTCTAGAAGAAACATGATGACTACCCAAAGGGAATCACAAGCTCAGTTCAAACTTGTATTGGCTGGTGAGGGAAAAACTACATTCATGAGATGTCACTTAACTGGTGAATTGGAGAAGTACGTAGCCATATTGGGGGTTGAGGTCCATTGTTTTGTGTTCCACACCAGCAGAGGACCTATTAAGTTCAATGTATGGGATCCTACTGGTCAGGAGAAATTTGGTGGATGGAGAGATGGCTATTATATCCAAACCCAGGGTACCATTATAATGTTTGAGGTAACAAGAGCTTACAAGAATGTGCCTAACTGGCATAGAGATGTGGTACAAGTACGTCAAAACATCCCCATCATGTGTGGCAACAAGGTGGATATTAAGGGCTGGAAAGTTAAGGCAAAATCCATCACCTTCCAGCAAAAGAAGAATCTTCAGTACTATGACATTTCAGCTAAAAGTAACTACAGCTTTGGAAGGTCCTTCCTTTGGCTTGTTCAGGAGCCCCTAACTTGGAGTTCATGGCCATGCCTGCTCTTGTCCCACCGGAGGTTGTCATGGACCCAGCCTTGGCAGTGTAATATGAGACTGGTAGAGCAGGGCCCCCACAGCATGCCCTGATACCTCATCTCCACATGTATCTGATTATCTCTATTCTTTTGTGGCTGATGTGTAATTTTACGGTGTCCAAACCAACTGCAGGTCTGCAGCTCTCATAATGCACGTGCCTCTGGCAAGTAAGACCTTCATCTTCAAGTGCCTATAGGGAAAGATATGTTTGGAGTCAAAGATCCATTGGCATTACCACGAGAAATGGCAACATTTCATCTGTCCACTACAGGAAGAGCTGCCAGATTCTTTAAATATAATTTTAAGTGTTGCACAAATTTAAATGGATAATAAAAAAAAAATGTCAGTTGCTTACCTGCGCTAACAGTTTCTCCTTGATGGTGACTATTGAGCATCTGAAGTATTCATCATTAAAAAGTTTAGATCAGGAATTGTGTGCGGTCATTGCAAGCATAAAACCTCTTGTAAAAAGTTATGTTGATAAAAGCTAACTGTGTAGCTTGGCTAGAGGCTACCAATCCCTCCCATGCTAGTATTCACTTTGCAATGTGTTCCTGCCCTTCATTCCTCCCATCTGGGGGTGGGTCTACGGCTCCACCCCCGTATCCCAAAGTCTGGGCTGGCCTTGTGACCTGCTTTAGCCAATAGAAGTGGGCGGAAGTGACTTGAGCCTCCCACCGCGCAGGAAGGTTGAGGCTTCTGCCTAGGTTTTCTCGCAAGGTTCTGGTTGCCATATAAAGAAATCCACTTAGCCTACTAGGACACGAGAACCCATGGAAGAGAGGAGACCTGAGGGGTCCTAGACCACAGTCAGGCATGTGAGCGAGGCCATCTGGACCCTTCCAGCCCAGGTGATCCTTCCTCTTGGGTGAGTCCAGTTAAAACCCGCAAGAGGAAGTGCTCAGCCAACCACCACAATCATGACAAATCAGAAACTATTGTCGTTTTAGGCCACTATGCCTTGGGGTGGCTTATTACACAGCAAAGGCTAATTAAAACCCCAGCTCAGCTTATCATTAAAAAATGAAAAGCTCTAATAGGAAGGGGACGTGGGTAGGGGTAGGAGTGAAACAAAATTGGCCTTACCTTGGTAATTGTTGAAGTTGGGGATTCATTATCTACTCAACTATTTTTGTGCGTGTTTGAAATTTTCCATAGTACAAAGTAAAAAATAAAAGGAGGGTTGGAAAGATTTCTTTAGAAAAAAATATATACATCCTTGATATTCAACACATTTAACTTTTTTTTCCTAAAGAAAATCACGGATTTATTCCATTTGCAACCAGACGTGCCAGGTGTACCCACCATGTCGGCAAATATTTCACATTTCAGGAGGAAGACCAACACATTGAATTTTTTACATGATTGCATAATACACAGAATGAAATACATTTTTACCCCAGCAGGCCACATTTTGACTCTCCAGATATTCTCGAGTTCACCCCTGAATGTCACAGAGATATTACATAAAATTTCTGGGTGTGTCAAGAGGTGAAGAAGGATAAGGGGCCTGATCCCACCTCCAAAACCGGATCCAAAGGCAGCTGGCGCCCCCACCAGGCAGAGCTCGGGCGGGACAGGACCCCACAGCCCCCCAGCCGGGGATGGGAGGGCTCCGCCTTCCTTCCCTCCTTCCTGCCCTATCTGGTCGAGACCCTGCCTGGCGGCTGGGGCTAGGGTGGGTGCAAGGGTGCGGGGAGGGGGCCGGAAAAGGCGGGCCAGCCTGAATTACCACCAGCTCCGAACTGTCCAGGGAGGGGCCAGAAGCTTCTTTCACAGATCGAGCCACCCTTGGACGCCCCTGTCCATCCTTGCTGGGGGGGGGGGGGCAAGTGGCAAGCGGGCCGTCCTCGGGTCCCAAGCCTCACGGATCGCAGGACCTCTGCCCCTCTGAGTCACACTCTCCCGGAGCCCCGACCTCCCCGGGCTCCGATCCTCGACAGACTGTAAGCCCTGTGCTGTGGAATCCGAGCGGGCCCGCGTACAGCCCTGAAGTGAAGGGTCGCCACGGCCAGTGCAGTCCCCAGCGGGGCGCCGGGCTGACAAGGGAAGTGGGGCGGCTGGGGCCCCGTAGGGGGCGTCACCCGAAGACGCCTAGAATCCGGGTTTCAACCGCCTCGTTGATCCCGTCCCTGCTTCCTTGAAGACGTTTGAAATGACTGATGCGAGTTCTCTGGCCTCGAAGCCACCCTCTTAGGAAGCCCTTTCCTTCCAAGGTCGCCAGAACCAGCGGTGGGGGGTGGGGAGCAGGGTGGGAGGGAGGAAGGAGAGGAGAGGGTGGGAGGAGAGAAAGGGATGGAGGAAGGCGCGGAGGGGGGTGGGGGGAGAGGGAGAGCAGGAGGGAGGAAGGGGAATGAATTGCATTGGCCCGTCGCCTCCGCAGCGGAAGACGCTGACACTCTCAGTCCAGCCCCCTCCCCGGGGGCCCAGCGTTCCCGTTCCCCAAGCCAGGCTGCAGACAAATGAGCACACAGAACACGCAGATTAGAACATAAACAAGGATGTTTTATTACTTCCTTTTAATTTTTCTTTCCACACTAATTAATAAATAAACTACTGCAACGGAAAGAAAAAAAAAAGCAAGCGGAATCCAAATATCCTTTCGGTTGCCATTTAGTTATATAAGAAGGACGAATTAAGGCTAGCTGGCGGTAGAGTTCCTCCAATGCTACGCTCCAAATCCGAGCCCCTGCACCGGCCTTAAATCAAAAGCAGGCACCAGCCGCAAGCACAGAAAGTGGGGCAGAGTTCCGCCAGCAGCTAACATGATAGCCTGCTTCTGGGGGGACAACTGTCACAGGTCCCAGAACTAGGCCCGGCTAAAAGTCACCAGCCCTGAACGCCTCCTAGTACCCCGCCTCCCCCTCAACTTGGCTTCTTTGCAGGGACGGGCTCCAGGCAGCTTCCTTTGTAAGGTGCCCCCATGCCCAACCTGCCACCAGAGTTGCTGGGTCAGGGAGCAGATTTCTGCCCCGAGGTACCCGGCCACCAGCGTCCCCTTGCCCAGAAAAAGAAAACAGTGGAGAAAAAGAAAACAGTGTTTATGAAGAGCCAGAAACCACTCTGTCTCAATAGGGGAGCTGTGGGAGGCTGCGGACCTGAGGAGGCAGAGGGAACAGCTTAGGGGAACAAAAGGCTGAGGGAAGGGGAGGGGGGAGGGAGAGAGAATAAAGAGATGCTAGCAAAGAGAGGGGCAGGGCGCAGGAATTCAGCCTCTGCCTGTGCTCCCTGCCGCCTTCCAGGCCTTTCTGAGGCCCACTGCAGCAGCATCCCGTCTTCCAGAACTATAATCCCTCGTCTTCTGATTCACCAGACACCTATGACCTATAACCTCCTTCGGAGGTTCAGAAAGCTTGAAATTTCTGGTACTTAAACTCAGTGGAGCTCTAAATAACATGCCCCTCAAATCAAAGCTTTCTCATGTTACTTAAAGAAAAAAAAACCATTTTACTTTTTAGAGCAGTTTTAGGTTCACAGCAAAATTGAGAGAAAGGTGCAGAGATTTCCCATATAGTTCTTGCCCCCACATGTGCATAACCTCCTCTATTATCAACATCCCCTATGGAGAGGTATGTTTGTTACACTTGAACCTACATGAATACATCATCACTCAAAGTCCATAGGTTACATTACGGTTTGCTGTTATATGGGTTTAGACAAATATAAAGTGATGTGTATCCACCATTACAGATCATGTGAACTAGTTCCCACTGCCCTAAAAATCCTCTGAGCTCCTGCTGCTCATCCCCCACCGTCCCCTCTCCAGCAATCACTGATCCTTTAACTGCGTCCACAGTTTTGTGTTTTCCAGAATATTATATAGTTGGAATCACGCAGGATGTAGCCTTTTCTGATTGGCTTCTTTCATTTAGTAATTCATTTTACTTTTATGGTAAAAGTATCCTGCTTACATTTTCCTAACCTTCTCTCTTTTAGTGTATACAGCCCATAATACCTTCCAGATGAGGCAAAAAGCTTATTTCAGGCCTACAAATACATTGGAATCAAGTGTTTTTCCTTTAGGAAAAGGGAAAGTAACACTGCAGACTGGAAACTGGAAATTGCAGCGTTTCTCATTTCCGCCACAGTCCCATCTTTCTAAAGCATTGTTGACTTCATCTTCCAGAGCAGGGATGTTAAAACTTAGGGATGCATGCTCAGAAGAGTGGCTGCTTCACCCAGGGATGGGCATGACCTGGGGCCTGGCGTCCATGGAACCATCCTGAGGGCTGCCTCTCCCCAGCCAAGCAGCGTGGTCCCACCTGCCATACACAGAGCCCAGAAATGCTCTGCATGGAGGCAAAACCATGGGGGCCTGTTTCATGAGGCCTTGTCAAGACTCATCCCCTGCTTACTTCTCTGGAGGTCATGAGCATGGTGCTACTGGCAGGTGTCTCCCTCGCTTCATCCCCACACTGTCTCTGCAGCATCCTCCCATCAGCCAGAATCATAACAACAGAAATTGATATTTGCCGACTGCTAATTACCTGCCAGGCACTGTACTAGGCCCTTTATGTGTATTTAATCCTCACAACCGTATGAGGTAGGTAATAGCAGTATCCTCCATTCTATAACTGAGGAAGCTGAGGCACCGAACAATTAGGTTATACGCTCAAGGCCACACAGCTTGGAAGCGGCCTAACCAAGATTTGAGTCCAGACAGTCTAGTTTCAGAGCTCAGCTGTTAGGCACTACATTGTGATGGGGCAGATACTGGTTATACGTTGCTGTGGAACTAATGACTCCATACCTTGGTGGCTTAAAACAATGGACAGTTGTCATCACATTTAGTTTCTAAGGGTCAGGAATCTGGGTGCTCAGAGGGGCTGGTGGGAAAGGCTGCAGTCAAGCTGTCGACCAGGACTGTGGTCTCCCAAGACTTGACTGGGCCTAAGAGATCTGCTTTGAAGCTCATTCATGTGGCTGTTGGCAAGAGGCCTCAGTGCCTTGCCATGTGGGTCTCCCTAGGGCTACTCTGGTCCAGCGTTCCCGCAGGGTGACTGAGAGATTGAGAAATGAGCCACCCGGCCTTTTATGACCTAGTCTCCTGGTCGCACATCATCACTTCTGCCTTATTCTATTCATTAAGTCCAGCCCACACCCAACAGGAGGGCATTACACAAAGACGTGAACACCAAGAAGCAGAGATCACAGGTAGGAACAGGAGTGAAACAGAAAGGGACCTTGCCCTCAAAAAAACATAAAACCTGCTCTAGAAGGGACAACGAAGAGCTCCCCGGCCCTGTGCAGATGCTGGTTACCATTCAACAAGCCCTTGCCCTGTGTCTGACACATTTCACCGGACGCCACGGAGAGAGACTTGTCTAGAACATGAGCTCTGTGGGGACAGGTCCCACGTCTTAGATGCCATATGGTTTTTAGGCTTCTATGAATGTTTTTAATTGACACTAAAGAAGTAAAAGATGTACTCACTGCTCTCAGAAAGGGAACGACCTAGTTAAATATTCTTAATTACATTCTATTTGTATACTTCTGTGGTAAAATATACATACCATAAAAGGTATCGCTTTGACCATTTTTAAGTGTACCAGTTAGTGACATTAAGCCCATTCGCATTGTTGTGCAACCATCACCACCATCTATCTCCAGAACTTTATAATCCCAAGTTGAAAAGCTATGCCCATAAAACAAGAACTCTCCATTTCCCCCTCCATCCAACCCCTGGAAACCACCATTCAACTTTCTGTCTCTAAGGTACCTGATTAAGTGGAATCATCCAATATTTGTCTTTTTGTGCCTGGCTTATTTCACCTAGCATAATGTCTCCAAGCATCATCCATGTTGTAGCATGTGTCAGAATTTCCTCACTTTTTAAGGCTAAATAATATTCCATTGTATGAATATACCACATTTTGTTTATCCATTCATTCATCAATGGACATTTAGGTTCCTTCCACGGTTTGGCAATTGTGAATAACGCTGCTGTGAACATGGGTATGCAAATCTGTTTGAGCCCCTGCTTTCAATTCTTTTGGGTATATCCCCAGAAGTGGAATTTCTGGATCATATGGTAATTTGATGTTTAATTTTTTATGTTTAATTTTTTTGAGGGACCACCATACTGTCTTCCTAACAAGCTAGTTTGAACAAGAATAAACGTTTCTGGTTTTGGACCCCTGTGCTCAGCCCTTTGCACACTTTATCTCAAACTAACACTGCAAGGTCGTGTCACTATTCTCATTTTCAACAGATTAGTTTACTCAACATCATACAACTTGTTGGGAGACAGTCAACACAGGTGGGTCAGTTAGCAAGGCAAATAGCTATGAGGTGAGTTTAATAAAGCACAAGTTCGGTCCAATAAACGAGGCCACACACTGTAGTTATCCACGGAAAGGTTCCTAAAAGGAGGAAGTGAACCAAATTTTGAAGGTGTCCCACAATCAGGTGTCTTGTGGAAAGCGAGGAGAACACCTGACGGCGGAGGAGGCCACTCCCCACCTCAAACCCCAGGGGGCTGTGTGTGATTTTCTTATTTGCTTGCCAGGGGCTCCACACAGCATCCGCATTTTTCGGAGACTTTTTGAGTAGCATCAGCCCACGTGGCAGAGCGGCCTGGTTCTGAAGCCTCGATCACAGCAGAGCCATCTCTTGCCCTGGCCCCCTTAGAGCTGGCTGCCTCCGCGGTCCTCAGCAGTTGGATCAGAGCAGCCCAAGGTGTTGTTACAACTTATGTTTCACTTTGGAAGCGACATCCTGCTGGTTCCCTAGAAACTTCCTCAAGCTGGTAGAAATTTCTGTAAGCGGATAGTGACTCAAGTTGAGAAGAAGTGATCAGAAAGGCGAGTGGGAGGGAGAGAAGGCATTCTAGGCAGAGGAAGGGCAGAGACACGGGGACACAGACAAGCAAATGACAAAGGATTCGCGACTTGATGTATGAAGAGAGAGCAAAGATCATGGGAAGAGGAGACGGGGAGAGATGTGGCAGAGCAGGACTCAGTGAGCTTTCCTGCATGTTTTCTGTATGACCCCACAAGTCCTCTCCTGGGCACGTGTCAGGAGACCCCAAGCCAACATGATTCACAGGGAGGGCTCACAGGCCTCATGGCTGAGATTTACCGCAGTACAAGGACACAAAGCGCAATCAGCACAGGGAAAAGGTGCGTGCAACCAAGTCCAGGGGAGGCCAGGCGCAAGCTTCCAGGAGTCCCGTCCCTGTGCAGTGACACAGGACACACTGAATTCCCCCCAGCAACTGATTGTGACAACATGTGTGAACTGTTGCCTACCAGGAAAGCCCATTAGAGACTCAGCACCCAGGGCTTTTAATTGGGGGCTGGTCACGTGCCAGGCACTGTCTGCCCAGCACGAACCTAAATTCCTGACTCCCAGGAGGCAAGCAGGTGTTCAGCACAAACCAGAGTGTTCGTAGACCGTCTAGGCACAGTGAGCCGCCCTTATCACCTGGAAGGGAACCTTGCTAAAATGCAAGTTCCCAGACACCAGCCAATGGCTAACTGTGCAAGCAGGCCTTTCTAAGGACAGGCCAGCGGCCTGCTGTGTTAACCCCTTCCTGCATGGCATGTATCCCATGGGACTGGTCGAGTGGGCCCGTGAGGGGTACTCAGGAGGTGCTTACACAGTGCTGTTTGTGGTGGCAGGGATTCCCAGGCAACCTGGGCATCTGTGGTTCAGTGTGGTGGGGACACACCCCAGAAGAGCACACAGCAATTCGAAACAATGGATTACATGTACATGTAGTATCAGGAATGGATCTGAAAAACTGACTCCTTAGTGAAAAAAAGTAAGAAACAGGATGAATTATATAACCCAATATCATTCATGTAAATTCAAAATATATGTATCCGGGTACCAGTCATCTAAATTTCAAAAACAGGAAACGTAATCTACGCTGTTAGAAGTCCACATCCAAATTACCCTTGGAGAGGTGGTGACTTGAAGGGGAACGAGATGCTTCTGGAACATGGCTCATGTTCTCTTTCTTGGGCTGGGCGCTGGTTACACAGCTGTGTTCATTTTGGGAAAATTCACCCTGCTGTGCACTTATGATGTGTGCATTTTTCCATATGTATGTTACACGGCTGTACAATTTACAGTAAAACCAAAAACACATTCATGGAAAACAGCAATAACCAGTTTGCAAAAGCACATATGAAGGAAAAGATATAGCATATTGGTTTCCCCAACTGTTATCCATTGCTTCATGTAGGAGTGACAAAAACACTTGCCTGTAAATGTTTTTGACCAAAACCCCCCAGCTAGTGGCTTTAGTGCTAGGTGAGTTCTGAATTAGGTCACATAAAACACATACACATGAGACAGGCCTTACGGGGATCAATGTTCTTAATATGCCACAAACAGAGGCGTATCATTAATTTGACCCTCTGTAGCTGAGGTTAAAAAAAAAAGATGCAGAAAAACTCTGCGTGTGATCTCACCATTCAGAGAGATCCACTGTAGAACTTGATTTCTTTCTGATGTTTAGGAGCCTGTCTCCATCTACCCCAGTTTCCTAAGGGATTAGGGACCCCCACCCCCTAACTCTCCTCAACCCGGAGGAAGAACTGATCCCAGAGGGCCCACCAGCCTCTTCCGGAACTGCGGAAGTGCGGAGGCTTCTCTGGTCAACATGCAGCCCTGCTGAGTGATTTAGTGGGGAAGAAAGATGAGCTCTAATCAAATCCCCGGAAAGACTTAAAAGAGCTTAGCAAGTGCTCACACTAGAGCTGCATCCCAATGCCCTGGAGAGCTCATTAAAGCTCTGTGTGCTGGGCCCCTCCCCCAGAGTTTCTGATTCAACAGGTCTAGGGTGAAGCCAGAGAGTTTGCATTTTGAACAAGTTCCCAGGTGCTGCTGCTGCTGGTGGTCCCAGAAGTTCACCTGGAGAACCACTGGTGCTACGAAGAAGTATGGTTACTGCTATTTCTGATTAGCAAGCTTTCCTCCCCCAGGGCTATCTCAGGTTCCAGAACAAACCTCAGCCCTGGCTGCTATCTAAGCAGGTGGTGTGGCCTGAGAAGTGAAGCTAATCCCACAGACAATGGAGGAAAGGTGGAGGAGGGGAGCTACGTGTGTTTGGAGACATCAACACACAGCTTCTGCAACCAGCCCTGCCCTCCATCCTGCGCAAGAGGTGATGCTCTGAGCTTTCAGCTGAGAAATCTGGACCATAGCTAAATTCACTAGGGTGGTAGTCTCAGGGAAACATGAGCATAAAACCGAACAGGAC
Source organism: Camelus bactrianus (assembly GCF_048773025.1). Classification (NCBI taxonomy): domain Eukaryota; kingdom Metazoa; phylum Chordata; class Mammalia; order Artiodactyla; family Camelidae; genus Camelus; species Camelus bactrianus. The sequence continues at coordinate 32,369,477 of NC_133575.1, forward strand.
CCTGAAGGGCCCTCCTGGGTACAAAAGCCCCTCCATGTTGCCTGTTTATTGTCCGTAGAGAAAACACTTTAATCTCCTAGGCATTCCCTGAGTTCCAAAGAATAGACTCAAGCAGTTACTAATTAGGAAAGTGAGGGAACTCAGAAACAAAGGAAAAGCAGTTAAGCAAGAAAAGAATAGTTAAAACAATAGTCAGCAATAAAACAGTCCTAGCTCCTCCTCTAGAGATATACATAACAATCTGACACTTATCTTTGAGTGGTTCTGCAGAAACTAAGACCCCCCTCACCTACCCAGGTGAAGGCTGACCACTAGTGCCTAGATCCCAGACGGGTTGGAACCAGGAGGTTGATGATTAAGATTCCTGAAACATCACTCTGTTACCTCACCACCAACTAATCAGAAGAAACTCCACAAGCTGCAACCCTCACCCCATATGTTGCCTTAAAAACCCTTCTCTGAAAGCCATTGGGGAGTTCAGGTCTTTGAGCATGAGCTGCCCACTTTCCTTGCTTGGCACCCTGTGGTGAATGCTGCACTCTCCTTCACCACAACCCAGTGTCAGTAGATTGGCTTTGCTGTGTGGTGGGCAAGTGGACCCAAGTTTGGTTTGGTAACAAGTATGTGTCCAAGAAGGGGGTTCCCCTGGTAATTACATGATGATCCCTTTTGAAGAAAGAGTGTGTTCCAGAAGGGCATGGTCAGTAGAGAGTCTAAACCAGGGCTTCCTAAATTTTTCACACACCAAAAGTTATAACATTTGTATTATTTATTTGAGAGTGTCCATAAGAGCCTTGGTTTAAAAAAATGAAAAAAACGATTATATTTCCTTTATAGTATATAATTATGATAATAATAAATATGGAATGTGTATAAAATTCAAATCAAATTACTATAAAATGTACAACCATCAGTTCTGGGGCAGGACTACAGCCCGTTCCCAGCACCTAAAGAGCCAGGGCACTCTGGCTGGAAGGCTTTGCTTCAGAGCCCACTGGCCCACAGAGCAGGAATCTGGCAGTGTTCCACCTGCTGGAGGCAAGGGGCAATCTGGCTGAGAGGTTCCCATGTGGTAGTGTATTGGTTAGCTATGGCTGTGTAACAAAACTTAGCTTAAAACAACAATGAGCATTTATCATTTTATGGTGTCTGTGGGTCAGGAGTATGGGACTGATTCTGACTCAGGGTCTCTTGTGAGGTTGCAGTCCAGCCCGGGCTGAAGTCTCTGCGGACTTGACTGGGGCTGTAGCATCTACTTCCAAAATGGCTGACTCACATGGCTGGCTGTTGGCAGGCAACCCCAGTTCCTCAACACATCGGCCTCTCCAAAGGGCTGTGAGAGTGTCCTCACAAATGGCAGCTGGCTCCCCCCAAGGAGTGAATCAAGAGATAGCAAAGTGGAAGCTGCAGTGTCTCTTATGGCCTTCAGATGGCACACACTGTCACTTCTGTGGTATCTTATTGGTGAGACAGGCCAGCCCTGTTCATTATAGGAGGGATGTACACAAGCCAAGGTGAGGCTCTTTGGGGCCATCTTTGAGGCTCCTGCCACAGGTGGCTTCTGCGGTGGACAGCTAGGGCTCTGCACTCATACTCTGGCCTCTGTGAACTATTCATCTGGGCTATTATCTTTCCTTAGCTCTGATTTTGTACTTGCTTTACCAGTTAGGATTGGGTGTGGCCGGTAAAACAGAAAATAAATAAGTGATTTAAACAAGAAAGTTTGTTTCTGTTTCATTTAAAAGAAGTCTAGAGGTAAGCAGATCAAGGCTGATGTGGTGGCTCCACAGAAATCTGGGGCCCAGGATCTTTCTATCTGTCTACATCTTCATCCTTAGGGCATGGCTTCCATCCCTCGGATTACAAAATGGCTGCTGGCAAGCTATCATCACACCCATATTCCAGGCAGGAAGGGCAAAGGACCAAAGATATTTCCTAGAATCCTCACCTACCAACTTCCACTTATATCTCAATGGTCATCCCTAGATATAAGGGAGGCTCTGAACATCATTTTGTGTCTGGCACATTGCTACTCCAAATAATATCGGGTACTGTTGGTAAGAGGGGAGGGAAGGAAAGGGACTGGGTAGGCATGTCTACCACTTTTGTAAAACAAGCTTCCCACAAAATAATTTGGTTTCCTGGATTCCTTCCTTCAGAGCAGGAGGGCTCTTAATGGGGAATATGGATATTTCTGGTTCATGTAAACTTATGTTCAGTGTAAAGAAACATGTCCTTCTTCAAGTCAACACAGTGGTACCCAGCCTACATGTCAGTCTGGGGCCTTTGGATATTCCAAGACAGTGCTTGAATTGATGGTGTGGGGCTAGGAATCTTTTTCAGGTTGGCAGTCCTGTTGCCTGGAGTCCAGGACCTCAGGCATGCCTGCCAGCCAGCTCTCATGGGTCAGGCCACGTTCCCAGGGCACTGCCACTGCTCACAGAGTTGCCAACCTCTGTCCCCGCCTCTGTCGGTGGGATTCTCTCCCCCTTCCCGCCCACTCTGAGGGATGCCCTTCCTCCCCCCATTCCTCCTTTGTCACCCAGTGGGGCCTCTTCAGTCAACCCAGGCTTTCCCGAAAGACTGGAAAGAGGACTTGCCTTGAGCTGCTTAGTTTTGACCCTCCAGAGCCCCTGAGGCCACTACATAAGCCTGCTGGGTCTGCCCAGAGAGCGTATAAAAGAATCATTCAATAATTTATCCTGCCTCGAGTGATTGGTTGGGACCAACCTGGGAATGCTAAGAGCTTAAACTTTATTCTGTAGGCATCAGAAGCTACTGGAGGTTTCTCAAGAGGGAAAGTGACATGACCAGATTGTGCATTTTACAAAAATAATTCTGGAGGCAGTGGGGAGAGTGGACCGGAGTGGGGAGATGTAAAAGTAAGGACATCATTGGGAGGTGCCTGCCAGGTTCTCAAAGAGAAACAATGAGGCAGTCCAGATGGTATCTTTAAGGGAATTTGGTGATAGAATTGATAGAAAGCAGTGACATTGGAAACAGGAGATATAAAGAGAGGGAAAGGTGGGTCTGTGTTTTCTACCTTTAGTTGCTGGATAATGATTTCTAGCATTAACTGAGCACTTATTATATACCTGACACTGTTCTAAGTACCTTACATGCACTAATTCATTTAATCCTCTTGCACTAGGTATGATTATTATCCCTATTCCCATTTTACAGATAAGAAAACTGAGGCCTCCAAAAGTTAACTTGCTCAAGGACACATAACTGGTAAGTGGAGGAGCTGGGATGCAGATCAAAGCAGTTTAGCTTCAGACACTGTGCTGTTAATCATTATGTTCTGCCACAGCACGTGACAGTCCTAGAAATGTCATTCATGATGTCTGCCAATCCTCAGCATCTTCTGAGTGAGACTGTCCCACCCACAGCCCTGGAAGGTGTTTTTCAATGGAACATCTGGCTCCACCCCCTTGGTGAAACCTGATCAGACCAAGGTGAGCACGTAACATGAGACAAATAAATCCATGGGCCCCGACAAGATTTCCTCTCACTTGGTGATTGAAACTAAGGCACACAGAGGGACTCGTCAGTTAACCGTGGGAGCAGAAGTTAAAAGGTCACAATGAATGTGGGCAGGCCTGAGTCAGCAGAGGTTATGAGGGAACAGAAAGGATGAATGAGTAAGCAGAGATGTGGTCATCAGGAAGAGAAAGCAGCAGATTGCCCAGGAGAGGTAGAGACGTGATGAGAGAGCAGCCTGGAGAGGTCTCAGGCTCTTGCTGCCCTGGCTCCTTTCTGCCTCTCGTGGCCTGATGAGGCCCTGAGGCCTGTCTCCCTGATTGCCACACGTGGGGCCTGCAGTTGACCTCCCTGAGGAGAAACTGTTTTCTATAACCTAAAAAGTCCCAATTAAACTGGAGATACTGTCAACAGAGAGGGACAACAAGAAGAGCTGAGGAAGGAGATGTCCATCGAGGGCTCTGAAAAGCTCTGACATATTCCTGGGGATCTCGAAGGCCACCTGCATACATAGGGCTGTGCACATGCCCAGGAGAGACCAGAGAAGGTCCCCATCTCTTAGCTCTGGCTGACCTGGAGGCTCCGTGCAAGCAGGAAGTGAAGGCGATGGCAGAGTTGTCAATTGCCTCGCTGAGCGTTGAAGGTGTATCCCAACATAGCACAGAGCCCTCCAGCAATGACTGAAAGACTTATTAGTTCCAGACACTTGAGGAAATCTCTGTCCATTTATGAGCTGACCGCTAAGCTAATGAGCAGAGCCTTCAGTGGCTACTCATGACAAAGAATACACTGTACAGAATTAGTTCAGAAACACCCAACAAGAATAAATAGCAGTACAACTAACCCTGGAATGAAGGAGACTGTGATTTCCAGAGTTGTCACATTATATTATTTAAAGCATCCAATTTTCAACAAATTTATGAAAATGAGAAGAACTCAGAGGGGTCATGGTTGCACATATCTGTGAATATACTAAAAAGCACTGAATTGTACACTTCAAATGGGTGAACTGTGTGATATGTAAGTTGTATCTTAATGAAACTGTTTAAAAAGGAAATGCTTCATACTTTACACTGAACTTTCTGATTTTAAAAAATGTGCTCATTTGGAAAAATATTAATCAAGATTAAAAAATTATTTAAAAGAAATGTTGATGTTGACAGCCAGTAAAATTTACTGAAATTTATTCAATTGTCAATGGTTGGCTTAATGAAATTATTTCTGAGGTCAAAACAAAATCCTGTCCTCAAACATAATGGAGACATAATGATGGTGCAGTATGTGGAATTCTCAGTAGACTCTCTGCATAAAAAGAAATTAGATCTGAAGCAATTACGGCAAGATGTTAACATCTGACAAAGCTAGGTGCTGAGTACGTGGGTATTTGTTATATTATTCTCTCTTAATAATTCAAATGCTGAAAATATTTCATGATAAAAATATAAAAAAGAGTGCTACTATGCACCAATTAGAATGGCTAAAATTTAAAAGACTGACAATACCAAGTGCTGACAAGGATGTGGAGCAACCGGAACTCTCATACATGGCTGGTGGGAATGTCAAATATTACCGCAACTCTGGAAAATGATTTGGTACTTCCTTATCAACATAAACATAGAATTACCATATGACTAGTCATTTTACTCTTAGATATTTACCCAAAAGAAATACATACATATGTCCACTCAAAGACTTATATACAAATATTCATGGCTGCTTTATTCATGATATCTTTAAAAAGATTGGAAATGGGGGGTGGGGTACTATTCAGTGGTAGAGTGCATGCTTAGCATGCATAAGGTCCTGGGTTCAATCCTCAGCATCTCCATTAAAATTAAAAAAAAAAAAGATTGGAAATAGCATAAATATCCATCAACAGGAAAATGGATAAACAAATTGTGGTACATCCACACAATGGAACACTACTCATCAATAAAAAAGGAATTATTCCTGACACATGCAACAACATGGATGAATCTCAAAAAACATGCTGAGCAAAAAAAGAAAGACGCAAAAAGGTACATACTGTATGATTCCACTTATGTGAAAGTTTCAAAAGACAGATCTAATCTAGAGTGACAGAAAGAGGATTGGTGGTTGCCTGCAAAGGGACACAATGGAAATTTTGAGGGTAATAACATCTTTTATACCTTGATTGTGATAGTGGCTACGTGGATATATAGCTTTGTCAAAACTCATCAAAATGTACACTTAATATTGGTTCTTTAATTGTATGTAAAGTATATTTTAATAAAACTGGTTTTTAAAAAAGAATACAGAGTGCATGGGAGGTGTCCAGGGCCTATGCAGTGGCTTGCAGTGGTTGGGGGACAAGAAGGAGAGATGAGAGATGTGGTGTGGCCTGGGATAGAGGCTGCACTAAGGCCTCGATTTGGGTTTTATTTTTTCACAGACGGGGAAATATGGATCCCGTGTACAGCCTGTGAGGAAGAAGTCTAGGGGAAGAGAGAGAGAATACATGAGAGAGACTAGGGAAATGGTGAAAGGCCTCAGGTATGAATGAGAAGGAGGAGTTAAAGGGCACAAGTGCTGCGTCAGCTGTGGGAAGAGGCAGGGCCACTCAGTCAGTGTCTGGATCAGGAGGGACCTAACAGGTGAATGGAGAGACAGGAGCTGAGGGTTCAGCAGGCCGCAGTGGTGCAGGATGGAGTTATCTGCCTGGATGGTGTGGGGGGAGCCTGGGGCTGGGGGAAGATGCACAAGGCTTGGCATTTGCTGTTAAGAGGAGCAGGGAGCCACCTGGTTTGAGTCCAAGGATTGTCAGACATAAAGCTGGAGCTCATTAATCAGTAATGAAGCCAGTCAGTGTGTTTATGGATTTTACCCTAGCAACCTGGGAACAAAGCGGAGGAACAAACATTTCAAATGCCAGTTCCACCCCAGCCCCCTGGACTGTGCCAGCTTCTCCCACCAGGCAGGCTGGCCATACAGGATCTCTAGATGGGCCTGTCTCCGGTGGGTGGGGAGGCTTCTCTGCGGCCCCTGAGGCCTGGCCTGGGCCCTCCAGCCAGATGCCCAGGTCTCGGGGCTTCTGCTTGTATGCCTCTCGGCTGCTGCAAACTTGGCCACCTCAGACCCCTAGCCAAGCCCCAGGGTGGGGGTGTGCATTTGCTCTGCTGACCTACTGCCAGCCTCCTAGTTCCCTCGGCTTAAGGAAGAGAATCATCAGAAACTCCTGGGGGTCAGCTGACTCGGAAGCCCTAACCTTTTGTCTGCTCACCTCCTTCTCAGTCACCCCCAGGGCTTAAGTGAAAGCAGACCCTTCCCTCCTCCAAAGAAGGAAAACCCACCCATGAGGTGACTTTCAGCCAGAGCACATGCACTTTTCATGGTCATTCATCACATTACAGCCTCTGTTGGACTTTTTTCATCTTTAATGATCTGGTGATTACAAAATTATATGCTCCTTGGAAGACATTCAAACAAGGTAGAAATGTATAATGTAGAATATTCTGTTTCTGTACTTCTACCTTCCAGAACCAACCCATGCTCACCTTGGTCTATGTTCCTCAGGATGTTCTTATATATAAAGATGTATTGGGGGGCAGGGTAGAGCTCAGTGGTAGAGCACATGCTTAGCATGCACAAGGTCCTAGGCTTAATCATCAGTACCTCCATCAAAAAAAGCCAAAAAAAGTATCTGGGTGTATGCCCAGGAGTGGAATTACTGGGCCATATGGTAGTTCTGTTTTTGGGTTTTTTGAGAAACCTCCAAACGGTCTTCTATAGTGGCTGCGCCAGTTTACATTCCCACCAACAGTGTACAGGGGTTCCCCTTTCTCCACATCCTTGCCAACATTTGTTATTTGTGTTCTTTTTGATGATGGCCACTCTGACAGGTGTGAGATGGTGTCTCATTGTGATTTTGATTTGCATTTCCCTGATAGTGGTGATGTTGAGCAACTTTTCATGTCCCTGTTGGCCATCTGGATTTCCTCTTTTGGAAAAATGTCTATTCAGTTCTTCTGCCCATATTTTAAATGGGTTGTTTGTTTGCTTGCTTGCTTTTTAACTGAAGTACAGTTGATTCAAAATATTGTATTAGTTTCTCATGTACAGCATGGATGGACTTGGAGGGCATCATGCTAAGTGAAATAAGCCAGAGAAAGACAAGTTCTGTAAGATATAATTTACATGTGGAATCTAAAAAAAAACACAACAAACTAGTGAATGTAACAGAAAAGAAACAGACTCACAGCTGTAGAGAAGGAACTAGTGGTTACCAGTGGGGAGAGGGAAGGGGGAGGGGCAAGATGGAGGTGGAGGATTAAGAGGTACAAACTATCAGGCATAAATAAGCTACAAGGATGTACTGTACAACATGAGGAATATAGCCAATATTTTATAATAACCATAGATGGAGTATAACCTTTAAAAGTAGTGAATCACTATATTGCATACCTGTAACATATAATATTGTACATCAACTATACTTCAATTTAAAAACTATGATATTGTAAAATAAATACATAAATTAAAAAAAAGAGACATTTGTACACCTATGTTCATGGCAGCATTATTCACAAAGTCCAAATGGTGGAAGCAACCCAAGTGTCAATCAACAGAAGAATGGATAAACAGAATGGAATACATGGATATAATGGCATGTTATTTAGCCTTAAAAAGGAAGGAAATTCAGACACACGCTATATAATATGGATGAACCTTGAGGACAATATGCTAAGTAAATAAACTGGTCACAAAAAGACAAATACTCTATGATTCCAATTACACGAGGTACCTAGAGTTGTCAGACTCACAGAAGTAGAATGATGGTTGCCAGGGGCTAAGGGGAGGGGAGAATGAGGAGTTATTGTTTAATGGGTACAGAATTTCAGTTTTGCAAGATGGAAAGAATTCTGGAGATGGATGGCGGTGATGGTTACACAATAATGTAAATGCACTTAATAGCTCTGAATGGTACACATAAAAATGGTAAATTTTATGTCATGTGGGTTTTACCACAATTACAAAAACCATATGAACCATTACAAATATAATTGAATCCCCTTTGGTCCCACTGCCCTCTTATTCCCCCACACTCAAAGAACTTATCCTGCATTTGGTGTTTCTCATTTCCTTTGTGTATTTAGTATTGTTTTGTTTGATTTAAACCTATTTATTATCTTTTTACTTTTATTTTTTAATTTTTTTCGAAGGGGAGGAGGTAATTAGGCTTTTATTTATTTTTAATGGAGGTGCTGGTGACTGAACCCAGGACCTTGTGCATGCTAGGCACATGCTCTACCACTGAGCTATACCCTCCCCCTTTTTTAATTTATTTATTATCTTTTTAATTTTGGTGGGGAAAGGAAGTAATTAGATTTTTATTTATTTATTTTTAATGTGGTTTAAACTTGATACTTCTGAAACCTGGAAAAATAAGCCAAAAAAGTATTAATTTTGTTTTATTTTCTTTCTTGTGGTAAAACATACAAAACATTTAAAAAATTGTAATGTATAAAATATTGTATGTATAAAATGTATAATGTATAAATGTATAAAATAATGTAATGTATAAAATAATGTATTAAATTTTATAAAATTTAAATTAAAAATTTTTAATTTACCATTTTAATCATTTTAAATAGCATAGTTCAGTGGCATTAAGTATACTCATACTGTTGTGCAACCATCACCACCATCCATCTCCAGAACCTTTTCATCTCCCTAAACTGAAACTCTGTACCACTTAAACACTAACTCCCCATTTCCTCCTCCCCCTAGCCCCTAGCAACCACCATTCTACTTTCTGTCTTGAGTCTGGCTACTCTAAGGTACCTCACATAAGCGGAATCATACAATATTTGTCCTTTTCTGTCTGGCTTATTTCACTTAGTAGAATGTCTTCCAGTTTCCTATGTGTTATAGCACGTGTCAGAATTCCCTTCCTTTATAAGGCTGAATGATATTCCATTGTATGGCTATACCACATTTTGTTTATCCATTCATCCATTGATGGACAATTTGGATTATTTCCACAAGAACACATTCTTATATACAAGAATACATTCTTATATGAAAGAATATCAGTTAATCTGGTTGATTCTCTCTCTCACGCTAATCTAGTTTTTACACAGAAGAGATCAGCAGGCACGCCCCCCTCCTTCCATGTCCATAATCTATAATCATATGGCCCCCAAGGCCAAACCCCTCTGACATTCTGTATCCTGTAGTGCTTTTTGCTTCTGTGCTTGTGTCCCACTGATCTGCCTTTCTTGTAGCAGTTTCTATTGCCTGAAAGTCTCTCTGTGCCCCGCCCCCTGCCTAGCCAATCCCTTCTTGGCTTTCTGAACTAGTCCAGCGCTCCACCCATCCCATGGCTCCTGCTGTTTTTCTCCATAGCAGCACTTTACAGATTAGCACATAATTTACCTCTTGTTGGTGTTATTATGACTTCCCAACTAATTGTAGGCACCCCTTGAAGATGTGGCTGTTGTCTCTATATTCTCTCTGGCCCTAAGTTCAATACTGGGCACAGTGATTTATGGAGGGCTGATTCCATAGGATCCTGAGAGCCTGTTAGACTTAGTGTTAGTGGGGCATTCTCAAACACAGCAGTGACAAAACCAAGCAGTATTTTATGTAGATCTGTGTTTCCTATGAGAGGAAAACCTAGACTAAACTAAACGTACTTTGCAAGCCCTAAGAACTGTGGCTTTCTCTCCACATCTAGTTAACACCACCTGTCTCATTGAATATGGACGATATATTGCACATTTGGGGTTGGCATTCAGAATCATGACTACAAGGTCACTATGTGGGCCCTGTGGCAAAGAACGGGACAGGATTCAGTAGGATGAAGAGATTTGAAAATCATACGCAATCACTATGAACAAACTTGTGCCCCAAAATTTGGAAAATTAGATGAAAGAGACAATCTTGTTTATGTAAAATAACAAAATCAATTACATAAGAAATAGAATATCAGTATAAACTAATAACCTTTTATAAAATGAAACAGAAAGTTAAAAAATCTCTCCCAAAGTCCCTGTTCTACCATCCACAAAAAAAAAAAAAAAAGGAAGAAAGAAAAAAGAAAGCAAGGAAGGAAAGACGAGAACAGAGTAGCACATAATTTACCAGGTTTAGACACTTTGATGGATGTGCTTTACCCAACCTTAAAAAAATAAACTGTTACATAAAGTAAAAAAGAGAGAAGGCTGCCCAGTTTATTTTATGGGGCTATTAGAAGCTTGATATTCAAACCAGATGAGTACATTAACAAGATAAGAAAGAAGTTAACTAAATTTACTTATGAACAAAAATTCAAAATCTTGAATAAAATATTAGTAAGTTGAATCCAGGGGTGTATAGCATGCTAAAACACATGGCCAAGCAGAGTTATTGAAGAAATGCAAGGGTGGTTTAACATCAGCAAATCTATTATGGAATTCACAGTGTTGATAGAAGAAAGAAGAAAGAACACTTGGGGTGGGCATCAAGAGACAGGCTTAAGTTCAGTCTCTGCTCTGCCATTAAGTAGGTGTATAACATTTTGCCTCCCGCCCTCCCATTTCCAAAAGGGATCTCAGGAGTGGTTCTTCACTGAGGAGGGGAGCACAACTTTGAGAAGCAGCCTACTCCTCTCCCTGCTCCATTTTTGTCACCTATAAAATGAAGAAATATTCTAATTCCATGATTTTATAAGCTTTGTGAAAGAAACATGATGGAGTCAAACAAAATAGGAAGGGAAAAACTGCTGTACTGTAGCTGGGTCATGGATAACTGTGTCCATGGTGCTGGTGGGCTCCTCAGAAGAGATCAGACCCACGGTGCCACCCTGCAGCCTGTTGGGAAATGCATAAAAGACTTAGATACCCCCAGGGTAGGCTGATCACAGACAAGAAGAAACAAATTTGGACTGAATACAGTGGTGGATGATGGAAGTACCCAGAGTCGTTTTGATAACAAAACAAAACTGAATCTGATCAAGTCTCTAGATCTGCATTGTCCAATACAATAGTCACTAGCCACATGTGGCTATTTATATTTTAATGAATTAAAATTACATAAAACTAAAAATCCAGTTCCTCAGTCACACTGGCCATATCTCAGGTGCTCAATACACACATGTGGCTAGTGGCTACCATATTGGGCAGTGCAGGTATAATTTTCTGTCACTGCAGAACATCCTATTGGACAGTGCTGGCCTAGCTCTACCTACCAGTTTACAGGGAATTCAGAGGACAGAGGAACATGTCAAATCACACCATTAGGATGCACTAAGCAGTATTCAGACTATGGGAAACTCTTATGGCCAAATTATCCAGTTCTTTCAACAAAGAAAAAATTGCAAGAGAAAAAATGAGTGGAGGGTAAACCTATAGAGAAACAGACTTAAGAAACATATCAGCCAAATGCAGTATATGAATCTATTTGCATCTTGATTCAAATGAACTATTAGAATCATATAAGAAAATTGGGGAAATGTGAATATTAACTAGATAATTGGTAATATGGAGTAATTATTTGTTATGGGGGTATTAGTGGTATTTTAGTTATTATGTCCTTTTTTTTAAATTTATTTGGGGGGAGAGGTATTTGGTTTATTTATTTATAGAGGAGGTATTGGGGATTGAACCCAGGACCTCATGCATGCTAAGCATACACTCTACCACTTAACTTATACCCTCCCTGCCCCTGTAGTTATGTTCTTTTATAGAAGTCCTTAACTCTAAGAGATACACATTGAAAAATCTATACATAAAATGATATGATGTCTGGGATTTGCCTCAAAGCATTCTGGGGGTGGGGAAGTGGGCGAAGATATAGAGGATATAAGACTAGCTGTTAGTTGATAATTTTTGAAACTGGGTGATGAGTACAAAGGATTTTATTTGAGTGTTTTCTCTGCTTTGGGTCTATGTTGAAATTTTTCACAAACTTTTTTCATTAAAAATTTTAAGCGTTTGAAAATAAAAATGTATACATAGATATGTCCAGCTGCCTTCCTTCTTGCACTACATTTAACCTGGGACCGAATCCAGGGAACCCACAAGGAAGAGAATAGGAGATGGATCAAGGATGGTCCCAGGACAGCAAGCCCACTGTAGGTCGGTTGTCAGCCACTGGGGAAAGGAGAGAAAAGAGAAGCTGGGATGATGAGAAGAGAAGAGAGGAGAGGCTGTGGGAAGGGAATTTGACAGACTAAGTAGGGAGAGGAGAGGAGAGCCGAGCCGAGAGGAGGCACAAGGAAGACTGGGAGTCTGGCAGGCTCTTGGCTACTGAAGAGCCACTGTTTCTAGGAGGTACTGGCCTGTCCCTTCTCCCCCCGGGTGGCCTCACCAGCACACGGTCCAATCCTTGGCAACGGAGTCAAGACACAGCGTGCATTTCCAGGCTTCTCGCCATCCCAGGCACACTCCACCCATTCTAGTTTGCCTCTGTCTCTCATAATGGAGCCCACGTTCCTCAGCGCGGCATTCAAGGTTCAGACAACCTGCCTCTCTCCTCCTGCACACACACATACCTCTCCCACTGCCCCTTCCACCTGCTTTGTACTCTTCTTCAACCCAGGCTGCCACGTCCTGTCTCTGAGCCTTTGCACAGGCCTGGAACACTCTCTCCCCTAGCCTCTCTGCCCCCCCTAAATTCCATCTGCTTCTTGAAAACCCAACTCAGACCGTCTGTCCACCGGGAAGCTGTAGCAGATCCTCCAGGAGCCCCACTCAGATTCCCTGTGATCTCTGAAACTAGTTCCTCAGGCCGGTTCCCTAACGGCTCCAAGGTGCTGCTGCTAATGGTCCACACCTGCAGCCTCCACCTGCCGGCCCTCAGGTGACTGGAGCCACTTACGCCAGAAGTTCCTCAGAGTCAGGCATCTTCAAGGACTGACTAGCATAGAGGCATAAAAGCTCCTTTTTCTTACCTTGGGGCGGAACCGATTCGGAGGTACCATGTATGCTCCGGGACTGCCTGCGGGATCAGGCTGAGGCGAGGCTTCTGAAAGCGCGTCCTTACCGGGCTTCTCGGCTCGCCCGCTCCGTCCCTCCCCGCCAATGCGCGCACGCATGCGCACACACGGTTTGTTCATCTCCATTGTCAGCCTCTGAGCAGTGTAGTAATTGTGGGTTTCTTCCTCCCCCAGGCAGAGACCACATCTCGTAAATATTTGTTTCCTCCACCCGACCTGAAATGCCTGAAACCAAAATGATTACAGCTTAAAGGATACCCTGGAGAAGGTTTTCAAGTGCCAGAGCAACTAGGTTACAAAGGAAGCCACTTGACACCTTGGTCTGAGCTGTGTAAGAAAAGTTAAAAAAAAAAAAAAAAAAAAAGACTTGGTTTCTGGCTAACAACTGCCGGCATGTGAAAGTAATCAGCAGCCTGTTTTGGAAGAGGGTGTTTCATCTCTCAGCAATCATCCAAGAGATGATTCTGAGACCACGTCTAACAGCGAGTTCATTAGGGTTATGACTGTGGGGCTGTTGCCTGCAGTTCAGAGGATAGAGCCCAAAACTGAGAGCCATGTGTCAAGGCAGAGGAGGAAGAGAGAAGGGGACAAGTTAGCCAAGGGTCAGGGTCAGGTTCAGCCAGCTCCACAGGAAGTCCTGAGCTAGGTCTAAGAATGTAACTGGAATGCTGTCTACGCTTGACTTGTACATAATGAAAACACTACTTTTATTGAGTGTCCTTTAAACTCCATTCAGTGACATCACCTGGATATGATGACTTATTTTATGCATCAACTTGACTGGGACACGGCGGCCAAGATATTTGGTCAATGTTCTGTCTGTGAGGCTGTTTCTGGATGAGGTTAACACTTGAATCTGTAGACTGAGGAAAGCGGATTGCCCTCCCCAAGGTGGGTCTCTAACTTGAAAACTGCAGGTCTTGGGACTTGTCAGCCTCCACAACTGCAAAAGCTGAGTCCTTATAATAAATCTCTATCTCTCTATATATACATGCACATCCTATTGGTTCGGTTTCTCTGGGGAATCTTAACAAACACACTGGATAAATAAAAGTCATTACTAGATAAATACTCCAACAGGCCCCCTGACTTTTCAGCTCAGTCTTAGGTAATGTAGAGCCTTCTAATCCCTCAAAGTAAAAATTACAGCCTCTCTCCCATAATTAGAATATCCAGCCCAAGATAATAATCTTCATAACTTCTTCCCTCCCCCAGCTAAGGCCTGCTTCCGGTTGAAACCCTTCAGCAGTGAGTCTGCAAGGCAGGCTTCCTGTCTGTTTCTCCACCTTGCACTTCCCCTTCCCTCCCCCACCTCCAGCCCCTCAAGGGGAGGGTGGAGTGGAGGGAGAAATGTGTCTCTCTTGACCTGGTTCTCTGGGCCTGGCAGGTGTCTAAAGCTGATTCTCTCTTCCTTGGGAGGGTTCATGGGCTCTCCAGAGATTCTCACTGCTGGGGTCCTCTCCTGAGGTCAAAGATACAGAGGCCTGAGCATCGCCTACCTCAGCCCTGGGCACTGGGCCGTACCCTCCAGCTTCTTTAAGCAGAGGTCTCCTCACTCTCCACCCCGGAAGTCCTCTTGGGCAGTCTTTAAGACAACCCTAAGGAGGCTGTCTCCTTTCAGGGCCAAGGAAAAGCCCCGACAACCTTTCCTCCAACAGGTTCTGGAAGGGTAGGTTGATCCAATGTGGCAGAGTTCCCCTGTCTTGGCCACCATGGCAGTGAGCCTGCCATTTGCCCTTCAGACATCTTGGGTGCCCTTCAGACAGACCCCAGTCTACAGATTGCTTTAGCATTTTCAGGTATGGAGCTGACAGGGTCCTCGGGGGCCCCGGGCAGCAGCGTGTCCCTCTGCTGCACTGGCATCTCTCACTTGGGCCCTGGGCTTCTCTGTGGCTGGGTGGAAGTTGGGGGAACCCACTATAGCATTCTGACACATGTGCAAACACCCTAAGGGGAACCCTTGACCTATTTGGGCTTGGAGCCAGGTGTAAATACTGTCTTCTTCCACTCCCCCGGGCAGACAATCCTAAGGCACCTTTTACGTGGATCCTCAGAAAGTTGCCAGTGATCTGAGGCCCCAGTTCCCTACAATAATGATGAGCTCAGATTGGTGTTCCCTCCTTCCCTGTTTCACTCTTCCCTGTCCCTCATTCCTGTTCCTTGGGATAATTCTGTAAAATAAACTACACAAAGAAGCCCTTTTCTTAGGCTCTGCTTTTGAGGGGCAGTGAGGATATAGGCTCATAACCCATTAGGCTTTGGGTTAAATGGTATCGCCTCCTTACATACATCCTTCCCCATAATACCTCTCATTTTGGGGGATTAACAGATACACACTGCTATACATAAAACAGACAAATAACAAGGGCCTACTGTATAGCACAGGGAACTATATTCAGTAGCTTGTAATAAGCTATAATGAAAAGAATTTGAAAAAAATATATATGTATGTGTATGTATAGCTGAATCACTTTGCTATACACCTGAAACTAACATTGTAAATCAACTACACCAAAAAAAAATTTTTTTAAAAACCTCTTATTTTTAGGGGGTGGGTGGGGTCTCAGACACAGCAACTGCTACCCTCCTCCACCTCAAAGCTCTTCATCTATTTCCCCCTTCCCATTCTCGGACCTTTCCTATCCTTGACCCCCAGAGTCACTGAACAGATCTGGGAACCATTTCTTTTATAAATCTGTATATGGTGATATATGCCAATTTGACACCTCACTCTGTAAGTTCATACCTACTGTCGCTTGGTGTCTCTATAGAAGCTTTCATTTTCATAGCCTATTACACACTAATCATTCAACCCAAAGTTCCTTTTCTGGAAAACAATTAAGTCTGGGTTTTGTTTTTTTTTTTTTAGTGTGTATACCACGATTTCCAGTTCTCCTATCATCCTGGTCGCCCTCTCCCCTCAGCCCCCACCACACCCAGACCTGTTCTAAGCTGGGTTACCAACGTCAGTCTGAAACTATGCCCACTCCCTCCCCACTGCTAAGTGGCACAAATGAGGTGCGCTCCACCTAAGATCTCACTGGCAAACAGCCGATCATTACTTCTGCCTAAATACTATGCGGCTATAAATACAGCCTAATGTTGTGTTTGTTTTAGCAGCCACGTCACCTGGCTGCTTAGTAGCTCCCGTTCCCTATTTCCTAATGCCTGCTGGTCATTTCCACTTGGATGCCTGCCGGCCCTTCAGATGAACAAGTCCACAGCAGTTCATCACGCTCTCCCACTTAGCTCTGCCTCAGGCATTTGTGGTCTCAGTGGATGAAGTCATCTGAACCATGTCCCAGGCTAGCCACCTCAGAGACTTTCCTAAGGGCTCTGACTCCTCCTCCCGTCCACATCTGATCCCACCTATCCCAGATCCTCAGTGTTCTAGGCCCCAAGCATCTCTCCATCCCTGCTGCCTCCTCTGACCTCCCATCTCTACTTATCTTTCTCCAAATTGACTCAGGTCTTATCACTTTTCGGGTTAGAAACTTTTGCGGCCTTTTTGTTGGCCAGATGATCAGCAAGTTTTTGATTCATGAGCAAGAGAGACAAGTCTTCATGGCCCGAACTTAACAGACTTCCTCAGACTCAGCCTGTGCCTGTGTATGAGGACCACGTTCCTCCAAAGTCCAGCGAGATTGTGGTTTGAAGCTCTGTGTCCCTCTTCACTTCCGCCACCAAGTCCCTGAATCCTAGTCTCTGACAGTAACCCAGTAACTGTGGTTTTCCAGTCCTCAGTCATTAACTTTCTGCTCTCATTTTATTCCTGTATGGAGTCAGGTTTCTCAATGATGACTCCTTGCTATTAATTTCCAGAGTCTCCGGATCATGCTGGCTACATCCAAATAACAGTCATCTGAGTACATCCTCCCCAACCCCCTGGGAACACCAAGTGGCCAAGGCTCATTAGGAAGCTACACAAGTGGCCTGCGTGCTCCACTCTGAGCACCCTGGCTTTGCGGGCGGGATTCCGGAACACCGTGATCTTCTCCACCCACACTTCTTGGTTGTTGATGTCATCCTGAGAGGCTATCCTGGGGTGCTTTCAAAGTACCTGCTTGAGTCCATGAATCCACAGAGGCTGATAGACAGGCCCAGCCTGCTCTTGGAGTGACTGAGGGGACCCTGGCACCACTGGAGTGACTGAATCTACGGGGTAGAAGCCTCTCAGACTGTGGGTGGACGGTTCTTAACTTGGGACCTATGAACTCACAAGTGGTGAATCCCAGACATTTTTGGTAAAATTTGATGATGAGTATTTGTACTTCTGGGAGAAAATTTACAGTTTTCTTTAGATTCTCCAAGGGATCTGTGACACAAATGAGGTTCAGAAAAGGGGCTTACAGAATCACTATTTTGTTAGAATGTTTCTTCTTGATTATATAAATAATCCGTATTCACTGTAAAATTGGAAAATAAGAAGACCACAGAGAAGACTCTAAAATCACCCTTGATTCCAGCATCCGGAGGTAACCATGTTGACATTTTGGTGTGCAAACTTTTAACCCTTTCTTTGTACAAACGTAAATGCACATTATCCCTCCAAATCTGGGCAAGATGCTCCTTCGTGACCTGCTTCTTTCCACTTAAAGCAACATGGATATTTTCCCAGCTCATTAAAGACTTTTCTAGAACTTTGATGACTTAACAGACTTCATAGTATTCAAGCATTTGGGTGCCTTATTTATACTTTACATTGCTTTCTAGGCTTTTTTTTTTTCTATTATAAATAATATTGTGATAAACATCATTTTATACACACTTTAAAAATATGTCTTTGCTTTCTTTTAATGCAGTTCTAGACATGGAATTTTTTTAACTTGTTTTTATTGAGTTATAGTCATTTTACAGTGCTGTGTCAAATTCCAGTGTAGAGCACAATTTTTCAGTTATACATGAATGTACATATATTCATTGTCACATTTTTTTTTGCTGTGAGCTACCACAAGATCTTGTATATATCTCCCTGTGCTATACAGTATAATCTTGTTTATCTGTTCTACATATGCCTGTCAGTATCTACAAATTTTGAACTCCCATGCTATCCTTAGACATGGAATTTTTAAACTAAAGGGTGTAAATGCTTTTATGCAAAGATTCTCGTATTGACAAATTACTGTCCATATAGGTTGATTGCAATTTATTCTTCCACAGTAGCTTATAAGAATAATTATTCCCTTGCATCCTCTTAGATTTTTTTCCCCTAATTTTTTTGGGGGAAGGGAAGTAATTAGGTATTTTTTAAAAAAATTTTAATGGAGTTACTGAGAATTGAACCCAGCACCTCATGCATGCTAAGGATGCACTCTACCACTAAGCTGTATATACTCCCCCTCCCCCACATTCTCTTGTGATCAATAGTCATTGGCTATCATCTTTGTGGGGAACTGGGAGGGTCCAGTTGCAATTTGATAGGTGAAATATTGCATCTCAGGTTGTAATGAAGTCTTGTGTGGAAGCTGGTCTATGCTCTAGCTGTGGATTGCAGTTAACATTGCCTGAGAATTTTCTCCAGAGTTTTGGCAACCCTCTGACAGGTGCTACTCAGTAGAGGATGACTGTTTTTCTTTGCCTGTTTATGGGACCTGAGACGTGGTGACAGCTTAATTTCCAGGCAGTGATTACTTTTAAAGTCCATGAGACTGAGTGGCAGCAAATAAATATTTGGTGGCTCTTTAAAAAGATTCTCTCCTCTCACCCCCAGCTTAAGTCAAAATTTCTATGTCCTGTGAAAGTTTGAGAATTGTGGCTTATCCAGAAATAAACCTACATACTTATGGTCAGTTAGTCTATGACAAAGGAGGCAAGAATATACAATAAGGAAAAGACAGTGTCTTCAATAAGTGGTAAGTGGAAAACTGGACACATACATGCAAAAGAATGAAATTAGAACATTTTCTCACACCATATACAAAAATGAACTCAAAATAGATTAAAGATCTAATGTAAGACCTGAAACCATAAAACTCCTAGAAGAAAACATAGGCAGTATGCTCTTTGACGTTGGTCTTAGCAATATGTTTTGGGATCTGTCTCCTCAGACAAAAGAAACAAACAAACAAACAAAAAAAAAACCCCAAATGGGACCTAAGCAAACATAAAAGTTTTTGCACAGTGAAGGAAACCACTAACAAAATAAAAAGGCAACCTACTGAATGGGGGAAGATATTTGCATATAACATGTCTGATAAAGAGTAAACATCAAAAATATACAAAGAATGCATACAACTCAATATCAAAAAAAAGTCTAAAAAAAGGGCAGAGGAGATGGAGAGGCACATGGAGAGGAAGAAGTCATGAAACTACTTGTACAAAAACCAAAGAATCCAATCAACAGGGAGAACCAATGCCCTATACAGATGGTTTCAGTCAAGCTGGTCCAGCTAACCCCCACCACTGGAGCCATCCTAACTGAGGTGCCAGACATGAGAGTGAAGAAGCTCTCTGGGATATTTCAGCCCCAGCAGACATCACCCGGAGATGAGATGAGCCATTCCCTTTGTGTCCTATCCAGATTCCTGACCCATAGAATCATGCAATATAATCAAATGATGGTAGTTTAAAGTTAAAAAAAAAATGGGCAGAGGAGTTGAATAGGCATTTTTCTAAAGAAGACAAACAGATGGCCAACAGGCACAAGAAAAGATGCTCAACATCACCAGTCGTTAGGGAAATGAAATCAAAACCACAATGAGATATCTCCTCATGCCTGTCAGAATGGCTCTATGTCAAAAAGACAAGAAATAATATGTTGGCGAGGATGTTGAGAAAAAGGAACCCTAGCAAACTGTGGGGATGTAAATTAGTGCAGCCATTGTGGAAAACAGTATGGAGACTCCTCAAAAAATTAAAAATAGAACTAATATATGATCCAGAAATCCACTCATGGATATTTATCTGAAGAAAATGAAAACACTAATTCAAAAGGATATATGCACCCCTAATGTTCATAGCAACATTATTTATACTAGCCAAGACATGGAAGCAACATAAGTGTCCATCAACAGATGGATGAGTTAAGAAGATGTAATATGTACATACAGTGGAATACTACTCAGCTACAAAAAAAGAATGAAATCTTGCCATTTGTGACAACATGGATGGACCTGGAGGCTATTATGCTAAGTGAAATAAGTCAGAGAAAGACAAATACTATATGTTTTCACTTGTATGTGGAATCTAAAAATAAAACAAACAAATAAAACAGAAACAGACTCACAGATACAGAGAACAAAGTGGTTACTGGTGGGGAGAGCAGTGGGGGGAGGGACAAAATAGGCGAAGTAAGTATAAAATAAATGTTACACTAAGTAACACTAAGTATAAAAAAATGTTACAAGGATATAATGTGCAGTACAGAGAATATAGCCAATATTTCATAACTTTGTGTGGAGTATGATTTATAAAAATATCAAATTACTATGTTGTGCACCTGAAACTAATATAATATTGTGAGTCAATAACACTTCAATTAAAAATAAATTTTAGAAAAAGAATTGTGGCTCATCTCAAAGCCCTCTGTTGCACCCCAATTTTTGAGTAATTCAAGGAAAAATGAGCATGTCTAAGTAAAAAACATCCATAATTAACGAACATCTGCCAAAAGGCATCTCTTATTTTGTATAACAGACATGTTGGGGTTCCAGAAAGTCGTGTGTAACTGAAATCCTATTTCTAGTTTCTCTAGGATTGCCCAGGGTGATTGTCTTTGTAAAGTAAATAATAACATTTGTTGCAAATCCACATTTTTGTCTAGCTGGAGGGCTGCAAGTCACTTAGTTTGCTTACCAGGAGCCTAATGTGTGAAGAACATTGTGCCAGGAGCTGGGGGAAGGATTTTGCTTTTAGTTTTGGGTCTCAGTCCTGTGCCTCTGGTTATTTACTTATTTATTTATTTTTATTATTGTTATTTTTAAAATTGAAGTACAGTCAATTACAATGTGTCAATTTCTAGTGTACAGCACAATGTCCCAGTCATGCATATACATACGTATATTCGTTTTCATATTTTTTGCCTCCAGTTTTATTGAGGAGTGTGGCAGGGTCCCTGACGGGCTGGGTCTACTACTGTCCCTCTTTCCTGCTGGGGGCACTGTTGCTGCCACAACTGTTCCCACTGTCTTCTTAGCCTTTGGGTACCAGCAGCTGGAAGGGCACTAGCTGAGGGAAAGCAGATAAATGTGGAAAATGACCACGTAAGTCACCAGCCCAGACGGTACCATCCTAAAACTGGCCAGCAACATTCATTGGCAGTTTCTGTTTAAATGGAAAATTGTTCCTAAAGGGAAATTCCGGCCCTTCTCTGGTTTAGAGTAAGCCTAAACGTTTCGAGGAATGGAGAAAGCATGGCATGAAGATAAGCAACTTGGTCCTGAACCAACGCAGAATATTTTAAAAATTCATCATCAACTTTACTTTTCAATATTTTAATGTATTACAGCCAAATCCAAGTTCACCATATAACTCCGTGGAAAGAAGCAAATGAGCAGGCAGGAGTCAGATACAAATGGGGCATGCCCACAAAATGCCAATTTGAAGTTTGTGGTTTGGAGCTTGGAAGGCTCTTTCCTAGAGGAAAACAGAGCAATGTTTAAAGTGGTCGTTAGATTTTTTGGCTAGACCTCAAAATTCTATGTAAGGCACATTATGGCTGAAATGCCCATCTCTTATAATTAAAAATTAGTAGAAAACAAAATTTTTGCAATAATAATTTTAAAAAAATGTCAGAACAGAATAAGACAGATTTTATTCATTTGAACCACTAGTGCTTAAAAAAAAAACAGACTTAACAGAAAGTAGGAGAGAAGCTGTTAACTTTTGGGAAGATTTTAATAGGTATTTCTGGGAACTCTCAAAAGGTTTAAGGACTTGAAGTCACTGGTTCCTTTTGTCTAATTTTAGTTCATAATTTATGGCTTTTCTTTTTTCAATACAATCATAGCCCTAAAACCGCTCTGGTTTAACATGAGCCATGGTTGGGTGGGGTTTGGGCTGGAACATGGAATTAAAAAGAGGGAGAGATTTTACTGAACTATGTTACATACTAGCAGAAGCAGCTCTAGGAGATACAGGTAAAAGGGGACCTAAGTGAAAAAAGATCGTCTTTGGTGGAATTACTTTGCCTGGCATAGTGACACATGGTGGTGAGAAAAAAGAACGGTGAGGGTAAAGAAAGCTTGGGTTGACCAGTGCCCTGGCCTGCAGAATGGCTCCTCAGCACCTGAGAGTTTGGGTGCTCTACCTAGTGTCGGGAAAGGGATGGAAGGCACCATGTGTATCCCACCACTCACATACAAGACCTGCTCCAATACTGGTGTTTGAAACTGAGAGCATGCCTGCTTTGCAGTGCCAGACTGTCAGAGCTCATCTCTCCAAAGATGGCCCCTGCAATGGACTGGTATTCACGCTCTTGGATCCTGGCTGACCCTGGGACTTGCTTTTTTGGCTAACAGAATGAGTGACTTCTGAGGCTAGGTCCTAAGAAGTCTTGCAGCTGCCACTTGGGTCTCTTGGAACATGTGCTCTAGGAAAAGCCAGTCACCATGCTGGCTTTGGGAAGCTCAAGTACTCTGAGGCCACCATGCTGTAAGGAAGCCCACAGCTGCTTTCCAGCTCCTCCGGCCCAGGTGCCAGACGTCAGTGAAGAAGATTCAGAGAGGTCCAGCCTTATCCACCGTCTGACTGCAACCAGACTCAGAACCTCAAGGAAGAACCGCACAGCTGAGCCTGTTATCATCCCCCAGAACTGCAAGGAATATTAAATAAATGGTTGTTTTAAGCCACAAAATGTTGGGGTGTCTTTACACAGCTTAGATAGCCAGCACCCAGATTAAGTCCAAAACTTGCTTTCCTACAAAGGGCACCAACATTTCAGTTCTAGACCACTATCCACTCCCTTGAGGACGTGTTGACCTATCCCTTCACATGCTAAGCACAAGGGAACATCAAGAATCTCCCCAGCACTTATTCCTCAGCTTTTATATCTCAATTCATTTCTCCTTAAATCTCACTTATGGGCCCTTTGCTAGATTGGAAGTCTAGCGATAACAATTAAGGAAAATATATTAAGTAACAACAACCATGAACCTCTTGAATGAATAAAGGTACCAGTAGCTTTCCGGTGAGGCAGCCTTGGTGGAACACCGGAAATAACTCAGCACCAATGTTCCAAAGCTGACTGAAAAAACAACTTCCTGTTGCTACAATTGCACTGCTATTAGTTAAAATTGTGTTTGTCCAGGATCTCTTTCTAAGAACTGGATCCTTCTGGAGATACGGAGCGGTACAGGTGTTTTTGAGAGACCGGCTTAAGGAACTGAGTAAAGAAAGACCATCTGGGCACACGGCCTGACAGCCCCTGAGCTGCGGAAATGACTTGAGCAGAGCAGTCATTTTCTTGCTGAGTTTTCACTAGGTTGTTGTTGTTTTTGATGACGAGGCTGGTAGACTCATCACTGAACAATTACACAGATGAAGACAGTCAGGACAGTACAGTCATCGAGCTGACCAAGAGATCTCAGTTTCACCAATTCCCTCCTCTCAGAAGAATGAAACGTGTGATTACATGAGTGGAGCTGATAAGACACAAAGAATTTGTCCCCAGGTCAGTGTCCCCTACAAGGCTGATAATCGACCAGAGTTGCTTTCTGCCTTCTACCTGGAATGCTGGCATGACACGCAGATGGTACTCAAAAATGTCTGCCTCATGAATGAATCTATGACTTACAAGTCCTGAAACTGAGGAGCTTGGAGTCAGGTAACCCACAGGGATACTATAAATAGCCAGACTGAAAACAGCTCCATTCATGCTGTAATTGAGTCACACCCTAGCTAACTATACAGGGTATTCATCTAGGCAAAAATATAGAATGTCATCAGGACATCGTCAGAAAAAAATAAAAGCAGATCTTGTGGTAGCTCACAGCAAAAAAAAATGTGACAATGAATATATGTATGTTCATGTATAACTGAAAAATTCTGCTTTACACTGGAATTTGACACAACACTGTAAAATGACTATAACTCAATAAAAAATGTTAAAAAAAAAAAAAAAGAAAAAAGTAAAGCATCTACGTTTCCAGACTTTATGGATGCCCTGAATATTAACATCAAACACTTCTGATCTTTTACCGGTTTGATCTCAGAGGATGGAACAAATCTTCTTTGTGTGTGGGAAGGGTTTGTTCAAAACCCTGTGTGGCATAAACCCTATTTTCAGCACCACCAAGGGGCCTCGCACAGTGGAGAGACTCAGAGGTGACAAAGGTGCTTGTGAGCCAGGCTGTGACAGCTAGTTTCTCTTGGGCTCCCGAAGGGCATGGTGAGGGTACAAGCAGGCAGCCAGAGAAGCCAGCAGACAACAGCCCACTAGAAAGGGTTTACTGGCTCCAGTCCTTTCCTAGCAGTGCCGGGCTGGAGACCCACCTGCTGGCCGGTCGCTCAGAAGCAATGATGGTGACAGTGCTGGCAGGGAAGGCAGCAACAGAACAAGAAGGGGCCTGTTCCCACCCCCACAGTCACAGACAGACTCCCAGGTCTTTCTCAAGAAACATTTCCCATAAGGGGACTTGCCTTTCTTTTCTCTCTTCTTCCCCATCCAACCGCTGCTGGGTCCCCTCAACTGAAGGACCTAGGAGAAATGTTCCTCCTAATGTTGAAATCCTAACTCCCAAGGTGATGAAATCAGGAGGTGGGGGCCTCTGGGCGGTGATTAGGTCATGAGGGCAGAGCCTTCATGAATGGGATTAGTGCCCTTGTAAAAGAGACCCCACAGAGCTCCCTAGCCCCTTGTGACAAGTGAGGACAAGCAAGATGATCATCTAGGAACTAGGAAGTGGGTTCTCACGAGACACTGAATCTGCCAGCGCCTTCATCTTGGACTTCTGGCCTCCAGAACTGTGAGAAATAAATGTCTGTTGTTTATAACCCAGCCCGTCTGTGGTATTTTGTTATAGCAGTCCGAATGGACTGAGACAGTTCTCCAGTTGCCCTTGTGATGAGGTCAAGAAATAATACGAGGAGGTTGTGATGGTTAATTAACTACTAAGGAAGGAGCCCAGCCTGCTATTGAAGTTAGGTTAATTGAAGAGCATGATTGTCCAATAAACCTTTGGGGGAAACAACAAAAGGAAAGTTCAGCACGTATGTTACTGACTAGTTTGCATTTCTGGACACTCTCTATGAATCTTCCAGGATCCTCAGAAAACACGTCACCCAACATTTGTCAGTAGAGTTTATCGAGGAGGAAGGCGATGATGATTTCACTAACCAGGAAGGAAGGAAAGGACAGGGAATCGGTACTGGGCCTTTAAAAGAAATCAGCTCCCACTGTTACCACCACAAAACAATAGCAAAAGGATAACAACTTTAAAGGCATCTTTTAAGCCTCTAGATATATTTTAATTGCCTCAAGTTTCTCACAATCATGATGGAAGAAGCAGTATTTAAAAGAGAAGGCGTGCATAAAGAAAAAAAAGTTGCAAGTCAGAAAAGCTAACTGGTTTCTTTCCTTCAAACTTAATTTTTTTAATTAAAAATTTTTAAATTGAAGTACAGTTTGATTTACAATATTATATTAGTTTCAGGTGTACAAAAACTTTTAATTTTGAGATATTGATAGATTCCCAGGAAGTTGCATAACTTAGTACAAAATGAAAATGAGGAAATGTACAATCCACAGACCTTATTCAGATTTCACCAGTTCTTCATGCACACATTTGTGTGTGCGCATGCATGTCCAGCTCCATGCAAAGTTATCCATGTGTAGCTTTGTGCAACCACCACTGCGATCATGACACAGCTCTACCATCTCCACAAGGCTCCGTCAGGTTACCCCTTTATAACCACACCCACTCCTCTCACCTCCCCCGTCCCCAACCCCTGGCAATACTAAGCTATTTTCCATCTCTAGAATTATGTTATTCCATGAAAGTTATATAAATGGAACCATGCAGTAGGCATCCTTTTGAGATTGGCTTTTTTATTTTCATGCAACATAACTCCCTGAATATATGTCCATCTTGTTGTGTGTATCAATATGTCTTTGCTCAGGCTACTGTAACAAAATGCCACAGACTGGGTGGCTTATTTCTCGCAGTTCTGGAGGCTGGAAGTCCAAGATCAAAGTGTGGCAGATTTGGTTCTTGGTGAAGGCCCTCTCCTGGCTTGCAGACAGCTGCCTTCCTGCTGTGTCCTCACATGGCCTTTCCTCTGTGTGCAGGATGGCAGAGGAGGGAGGGAGAGAGGGGGAGAGCAAGGGAATGCAAGCACCTTCTGGTGTCTCTTCCTTTTAGTATAAGGGCACTAAACCCATCATGATGGTCCCACCCTCCAAACCTCATCCACACCTAATGACCTCCCAGTGGCCCTATCTCCAAATACCTTCACATTTGGGGGGTTAAGGCTTCAACACATCAACTTTGGGGGACACAAACACTGAGTCCACAATACAAAGGCTCATTCTTTTTACTGCTGAGTGGTCCTTCCTGGTATAGATGTACCACAGTTTAACATTGGAGGACATTTGGGTAGCTTTCAGTCTTTGGCTATTACAAATAAAGCTGCTATGAATGTTTGTGTAGAAGTTTCTGTGTGAAAATAAGTTTTCATTTCTCTGGGGAAAATGCCTGAGGGCAAAGGCTGGGTTGTATGGTCACTCCAACTGGTTTCCAGAGTGGCTGCATCATTTGACACTCCCACCAGCAACATATGAGAGATCCATTTCTCTGCGTCCTCTCCAGCATTTGGTGTTGTCACTATTTTTTTATTGTAGCCATTCTGATCATGTTTGGTGCTATCTCATTGTGGTTTTGATGTGTATTTCTGTCATGGCTCACGATGCTGCACAACTTTTCATGTGCTCATGTGCCATCTGTATACCCTCTTCAATGAAATATCTGTTCATATCTTCTACCTATTTCTAATTGGATTGTTTATTACCATGAAACTTTGAGTGTTCTTTATATAATCCAGATACAAGTCCTTTATCAGATGCATGATTTGCACGTATTTTCTCCCAGTTGTTAACTTGTCTTTTCTTCTTCTTAACAGGGTCTTTGACAGAGCAAAGTTTGACATTTTGACGTGGTTTCATTTTAAAGTTAAAAAAATAATAATGATCTCCTGGCTTGCCCTATATTCCGTGCTAAATAAGGGCATGTACATATTTCATCCATCTGTCTGTCTGTCCATCTGTCCAGCTACTCAACACGTATTGAGCACCTACTATGTTCCAGGTTCAGGGCCAGGTACTAGTGATCTGAAAAGGAATAAGATACAGTTGCCTTCAAGTGTTCACAGTCTAGCGGGGACAGGGACGTGGAGACATGCCTTCCATTGGAGTGTGGTATGGGATGCAAGGCAGGCTAGGGGGGTCCAAGACGGAGCACCTGTGCTGGCTGGGGGGAGGTGGAGAAAGCTGCCCCTCGCTTATGTCTTTCACACAACTTCTGAGGGACTATCAGTTATGGACCAGTTGAAATCCTAGTGCTATTCTAGCTATATACAGGTCATAGTGTATCATGTAAAAACATCCATCCATTCTTTTCATCAAAATGACCACTGGTTCATTTTCTAGAATATTCTGTCCACATCCCCAAAGAACTAATACCAAAACTGAGATCTTATGAGATTCATGGTGAATTCACCCCTGGATGTGATCATTTTTCAAAAATAAAGTGACACCTGTTAGTTCAACAGGTGGTCTTCACTGAGAAGTACAGGCATCAAGGAAAGGTGTAGCTGGGTCTTGTTGCATAACAGTCCTTGGTCTTAATATAGCAACGTTCATCTGAGAAGCTTAAAGGACTTGACTCACATGACAAGCTGCCTCATTTTGCACTGACTCTTCGAAGAAGGCAAGACAAGATTTATTATGCAATGGCCTATATTCCGAGTATGATGTTCCCTACCCAGGTACCTAGAAGAGTATGGCCAGTGACATATTTGGGAGGAACCTAGAGATTCTTAAGTGAGAAGAGAAAATTGAACCATTGGTTTGGGCCACAGTTCTCCCCTCATGAATTTTTTAAGTGTAAGGCCTGATCTTGACTGATCAATTTATCATGATAACAAATACTTGAGGCTCAAAACCTGAGAATGCTTTCTGTTCTTATGTCAGGTCAATACTTCACCCTATCAATTCTCCCTGGGTGATGTGCCCCCTTATAGCCTCCTTTCCCTCCTATTCCTACTGCAGTTTGGTCTGGGGACACTTGACATCCAGCTGTCTAACTTCAGCTTCTTTCCGCCCCAACCCACCCAGTACACAGCTGCTCTAGACTGAATGTTTGTGGTCTTGTCCCCCTAGTTTCATATGTTGAAGCCTAATTCCCAATGTGATGGCATTAGGAGGTGGGGCCTCTGGGAAATGATTAGGTCCTGGGGGTGGAGCTCTCATGAATGGGATCAGTGCCCTTATAAAGCCCTAAGAGCTCCCTTGTCTCCTCCATCATGTGAAGACACAGCAAGAAGGCCTCTTTTATGAACCAGAAAGCGGATCCTTACCAGACACCAAACCTGCTGGTGCCTTGATCTTGAACTTCTAGCCTCCAGCACTATGAGAAGTAAATATCTGTTGTTTATAAGCCACCTAGTCTGTGACATTCCGTGATAGCAGCCCTAGCTAAGATAGCAGCGAGTATAGATCTACATCCCAAATGCAGCATTTCATTCTGTCACTCCCCTGCTCAGAAATCTTTAGTTGCTCCCCACTGCTTACAAAATAAAGTCCAAATGCTTCATTCTCCATGATCAGCCTCAATCTGCCTTTTTTTTTTTTTTGTCTTATCTTTTTTCCTACTTACTTTTCAATCTCCCACTATTTTTCTAAACACCCATTTAAACACCATAGTCAACAGATGGTCAGCTCCATGACATCAAGGACTGGAGTCTTCCTCATTTACCACTATATTCCAGCTTTGTGGGTTTTGTTGAGTGAGTGAACAAATCGTGCTCTCCAACCATTGTTTATAAAACTCACTGTTTCCAAAACTCACTGTTTCCAAAAATTCCCTGGCCATTCCTAGCCCCCAGCCCACAGGTTTCCACACACTAGGTGTCTTCTCTCTCATCCCCATAGCGACTCCCACCAGAAACAGTCTTTCCCTTCCCCTCTGATTATCTGAATCCTACCCATGTCTCCAAGTTTGACTCAAGCTCTAACTTTGAAGTCTTCCGGAACTTTCTAGCCCATGGTATCTTCCTCCTTAGAAGAGCTATTGCATTTTTGGCACCGCTCATTCATTCGCTCCATGTTTAGTAAGATGAACAGGATGCAGGCCCTGTGGTAGAGGAGCTCATGGTCAAATGGCATTTACTGTTATGTGGGCTGCTGCCCCGGAATCATACACCTGCCCCTCCCTTAAATAGAAACCAATTACTCTTATCTAAGTTTCAGGAGGAAGCTGCAAAGGGGAAAAAAACAAGATCCGGTTAGAATCAACTGGGCCCAAGATGGTGGAGGATTTGACTTCCATTAGAGCTTGAGCCTCATTATATGCTCACTGTAATACATTAGCATGCTAAATGGCATACCCATTAGCGCCATGACAGTTGAGGATTGCCATGACAACAGCTGGAAAAGCCCATACAAGGACTGAAAAGGAGCCTTGTATCAGTTCTGGGTCCAAACCACACACCTTTTCTTGGATAATTCATGAGTATTTTTTTTCCAATTCTTTTTCCAGTTCCCTCCCTTTTACCTCAACCCTCCTAAATATTTGGTGTCTCCACCCAAATTGGGTTGAAAAGTTGACTTGCAAACTAGGTTCCTGCTTCTCCTTTCTTTGGCCATTGAATAAAACCCATGCTGTACCAGTCACAGCATCAGTTTCATTATTGGCTGCATGAATCCAATCAAAAAAAGAACCTTCCAGGCTGGGACAGGTGGTCTCGGACCAGGCTAAGACCTGACCAATTCAATAATATTACCACTTATTGCCTCATGTTGGGTCAGTAACCTTTTGTGTGTATGTTTTGTCTCCCCAGTTCCATGATGGCAGAGGCCATGTTTTCAACTTGTTTCTCCCTCACCCCAGCTCTTAGCATGGTGTTCAATAAGCATTTTTTGAATGATTAAAATAATAATTTGTTTTGACATTTTCCCCTCTTCATGGTTTTCTTCCTCCGCCCAGATAAAATAATTTCCCATCACCCATACAAGGTACATAGGGGATGGCTCTCATTATCCTTATTTTATCAATGAGGAAACTGAGGCTCAGAATGGTGAAGCAAATTGTTCCCGACTGCGAGTGAGTCATGGTTGCTTCATTCAAAATAGAGGTTGAACAGTTTTGGAATCAAAGACAGCTCTGTCTCCATGGTGCCAGTATTTAGCTATCTCCCTTAGACGCTGAGTACAAATTGTGCCCTATTACATACACATACCGACTTCATCAAAATTGCAGAGAGGAAAACGTATATGCTTGAAGTCAGAGTGTGGTTGGTGCAGTGTAATTAATTTCCTTATATTCAAGATCAAGTTGTGTGAAAGGTAACATATGATAGATTCAAAAACATTCCCGAGAGGAAAGAGTGGGTGGCAGTTGGTGAGCTGCGACATTTTTCCTTTCATAGAACAATTCTCCTGGAAGAAACAGCATTGCTGCCTTTTTCTATTTTCAGCACAAAGTAACACTTAACTAATCCAATTATTATTCAAGTGAAGGTGTATAGCCACAAACCCTCACTTAATCTGCCAGTTTTGCAAAACAACAAGCTAACCTATAGCAGAGGATGCAGATTGGGGGGTCTGTTGGCACAACTGAACTCACATAAAGGGTCTACAGATTTTTCACTTTAATTTGGAATGCATATAAAGGGATATTTATAACATCTATGAGGCAAGAAGAATCAAGAAAAACAAACCTTCATGTACCCATCAACCCAGCTTAACAAATAGAACAGTACCAATAGCCCTGAAACCTTCGAGGCACACACAGTACATGAAACAATCTGAATGAGCTGCCAGAGATAAAAATCAATTGGGACATTTCACATAAAAATCTGGATGGCCAGCCTCTCTTGAAAAACCTGGCACCACTGGGCCTTCATTCCCGGAGGGAAATCATGGGTGGGCCCTGCGTGGGGTCGCCCCTCTAGTTCACCCCACTCCACCCCGCGTCTGCTATCTGACTGCCTTTCTTCATCCACATGGCCTGTCTGGCCCTGAGACATCTGAGTTCATAACCCCTGGCACGTGTGTTTCCTTTCTGAGTTGGCTTTCTCCCCTTTGACGCTGTTCAAACTTTCTATTTCCCTAGTTCTCCTGCTTCTGCTTTAGGGGATTTCTTTTCTGGGTGAAGCAGGACCTTTAAGAGGCACTGGGCTCTCTGGAGATGCCCAGATGAGAAGAAACTGTCTCTGCCCTCAGTGGACATGTACCCACAGAGGAACTGACCTGTGTACAATTGCATATTATACAAGACAAGCAGCAACAGAAATGGAGAAAGGGTTGCAGGAACACAGAGCAGGGAGAAACTGTGTGTTAGCCAGGGTTCTCCAGAGAAACGGAACCAACAGGAAGTGTGTGTGTGTGTGTTTGTGTGTGTGTGTGTGTGTGTGTGTGTGTGTGTGTGTGTGTGTGTGTGTGTGTGTGTGTTTATCTTTCTACCTACCCAGAGATGGATTTCAAGGATTCGGCTCATGTGATTTGGGGGCTGGCAAGTCTGAAATCTGCAGGGTGGGCTGAGAGGCTGGAGACCTAGGGAGGAGCTGATGTTACAGCTTGTCTGCTAGCAGAATTCCCTCTTCCTTGGGGGACCTCTGCCTTTTTCTCCAAAGGTCTTCAACCAATTGGATGTGACCCACATACATTATGGAAGTTTACCCACTTTTACTGACTTAAAAGTTAGTCTCATCTGAAAAACACCTTCACAGCAACATCTAGACTGGGTTTGACCAAATATCGGGTACTGTGGCCTAAGTCGACACATTAAAAGTAACCATCTCAGGCTGCACGAGTGTATGTGTGTGTGCACTGTGTGCATGTAGAGGTTCAGGTAGGAATTTGAGAGGCAGGAACACAGGGGAAGAACATTTTGTGTAGAGGGAACACTGGAAACAGAAAGAACAGAGGTGGAGAAAACTGATTCTGTTCAGAGTAATGAGCACTGCAGCAGAGGGGCAAAAAGTGCCAGGATGGTGCTGGGGGGCGTGGCACAGGGCAGCGTGGACAAGGTGGGTGGGGAATTGGGGGCAGGAGAAAATGCGATTGGAGAGAGCCCAATGGAGCTAGGTCGGGAATGACCTTGGATGCAGTGGGAGGTGTCAAAGATTCTGAGTAGAGAAGTGGCACACTAGGACTGTGTGTTGTAAGAAGTTTTAAGAAAACTCTGGCAGACATGTAAAGGGTGGGGTAGGGGGGGAAAAGGGAAGCAGGAAATGCAGCGAGGAAGCTTCTGGGATAATAAAGAGCAGGCTTGAGCTATGTTCAAACTATCTGGGAAAAATATCCTGGTTTTTTTTTTTTTCTATGTAGGAAAAGATAGCTGATAAACAGGTATATTGTTCTTAAATTGGCACTTGGGGGGAGGGTATAACTCAGGGGTAGAGTGTGTGCTTAGCATGCACGAGGTCCTGGGTTCGATCCACGGTACCTCCACTGAAAAAAAAAAATCACAGCTTAAATTGGCACTCATGCCAAAAAAAGATTGCTCACTACAGGTGTGGGGGTAAAAAAAAAGGCCCGAACTTGGCAGTTAGTCAATAAACCAATTTGAGTGGCATCAGGTGGGAAGGAGGGCCTGCTTATGGATAGCAGGGAGGTTATTTATTTTTAACTGTTTTTCTCTTTTGTCTTTTTTGGGGGGGTAATTAGGTTTATTTGTTTACCTTTATTTATTAATGGAGGCACTGGGGATTGAACCCAGGACCTCAGGCATGCTAAGCATGCGCTCTACCACTGAGCTATGCCTACCCACCTCCCCTCTGAGGTTTTAAGTCTGAGTGTGAGAAATGATACTATTACCTGAGATAAAGGCCAGAGGAGGGAGTTGTTTGGGGAGATGATGAATCCTGTTCAGGACTGGCTGAGTTTGAGGGGTATGAGATACCCTGGTTAACTCTGTGGCCCTGGCTTCACTTGGCGTGGCGTGCATTGCACTCCCAGCCCCACCGCTCACTAGCCTCACCAGCCGTGGGAACCACAGCCTAGTATTTCTGTGCATTGGGGGGAACGGGACCTTCCTTCTAGGGCTGCTGTGAGGATTAGATGAGCTAATAATACATGTGAAGCACTGAGAACATTGCTGCTCAACAGACACAGAAAACAGTTGAGGATGTGGCTCTTAATCTTCGCAGAGAATGTCAGGAAGACTTCCAAAGCACCTTCCAGTCTCCACATCCCACTCACAGACTGATTGTAATTAAACTATATCTCCAGGATGAATCTTCCCTGTCTTTTGCTTCATAAGATTAGAACTGCCAACATGAAGGGAGAATTCGCAAAAGAAAGTCTGGGATTCTACCTAAGAACACAATTCTGTATTTCTTAATAGAGAACGCTGGTTTGGACAGTATCATTCTGGCTCCAGTGAAAATGTATGTTTTTTTTCCACACCACGTAGCAATTCTCTGACACCAGCTGGGTATCCTCCAATTCAACTCAATTCTGACATTATCTATCTGGAGATAAGATTAGGTCCCACAGGCTAAGGGCACAGTCCCATGAGACTGCCCCGCCTCCTCTACTGTGGAAGCCAATCGCAAATCCACGTTTCACCTGTCCTTCTGACCAACCGGCCAGAGAATGGAGATTCCAACATCCCACCCCCGCTCCGCCTTGGGTTCAATTAATTTACTAGAGCAGCTCTCAGAATTCAGACAAGTATTTTACTTTCTAGAGTACCGATTTATTATAAAAGGACATAACTCAGGAACAGCCAGATGGAAGATATGCATAGGGTAAGGGATGAGAAAAGGGCGCCAGCTTCCACGTGAACCTGGAAGCTCTGCGAATCACGTCTTCTTGGGTATTTATGCAGGCTTCGTTACGTAGGCACGATGGATTAAACCATCAGCTGTTCGTGATCAAACTCCATCTCCAGCCTCTCTCCCCCCACCAGAGGTGAGGATGTGGGATTTAATATTCCAAGTTCCAACCCTTTAATCACGTGGTTGGCTCCTCTGGCAACCAGCACCCATCCTTAGATGCAGTCCAAAGTCGTTTCATTAGCATAACAAAAGACCTTTAATCACTCTCGTCACGGGAAATTCCTAGAGTTTTAGGAGCTCTGTGCCAGGAACAAGGTCAAAGACCAAATATATATTTCTCATTTAAAATCACAATATTACAGTCAAAACAAGATGTCTTTGAAGAAATAAAAATTAAACGATTGAAAAGGTTTAAAAAAATTTTTAATGTAGCTATCAAGGTCTATAGGACAATGACAGCAATAATCACTAAGTAGGAAGGTGTAGGGGGAAAAGTGAATTCGTTTTAGGAAGCTCAGTGTATGTTTGGTCGTCCCTCCATACGTGCCGGTTCTGCATCCGAGGATCGAAATATTTGGGGAAAAAAGTCCCTTAAAGTTCCTCAAAGCAAAACCTGAATTTACCCTGCGCCAGCAACTATTTACATAGTATTTACAACCATTTACATACTATTTATATTGGATTAGGTTTTATAAGTAATCTAGAGATGGTTTAAAGTACAGGTAATATGTATATATATATGACTGCAACATTGTGCTGTACACCAGAAATGGACACATTGTAACCGACTATACTTCAGTTAAAAAAAAAAAAGGACAGGCATACCTCTTTTTATTGTGCTTCAAAGATACCGCGTTTTTTACAAATTGAAGGTTTGTGGCAATCTTGCATCGAGCAAGTCTTATGAGCGCCATTTTTCCAACAGCATTTGCTCACTTCGTATCTCTGTGTCACATTTTGGGAATTCTCACAATATTTCAAACTTTTTCATTATTATATTTGTTATGGCGATCTGTGATCAGTGATCTTTGATGTTACTATTGCAAAAAGATTATGATTCACTGAAGGCTCAGATGATGGTTAACATTTTAATTAATTATTTGTTTTGTTTTGTTTTGTTTTGAGGGGGGAAGAGGTAATTAGGTTGATTTATTTTTAATGGAGATAATTGGGGATCGAACCCAGGACCTTGTGCATGCTAAGCATGCACTCTACCACTGAGCTATAACCTCCCCTCTAAAGTATTTTTAAATTAGGATATATCCATTGTTTTTTAGACATTACACACTTAACAGACTACAGTATAGTGTAAATATCTATATACGCTGGGAAAGGAAAAATTTTGTGTGATTATTGCAATATTCGCTTTATTTTGGTTGACCGGAACCAAACCTGCAATATATCTGAAGTCTGCCTATATGTGGGAGGATGTACCTGGGTTACACGTAAATACTATACCATTTTATATAAGGGACTTGAGCATCGGAGGATTTTGGTATTTGAGCGAGGTCCTGGAACCAATCCCCTGTGGATACAGAGGGATGAGTGTAATTTCAACACAGGACTGCTACTCAGCCCTATCTATGAGGTCATGGCCAAGTTCTACATCACCTGAGAGAGAAACTGCTAAAAATGCCCCTATTACCTAAGCCGCAGCGTGGAATCTTGAAAGTATGTGACCCCCTTTGCAGTATTTCCAAGACTCCTCATCTTCTCTTCCAAAGCAAGGCAGCCCCCTCGCCCCGTTCCCTCTGGTTCAGAGCCTCTACCCTAGGCTTCCCTGTTATTTATTCCTTGTACTGCCCAGTCACTTTGTATGAATGAAAGCAGAAGTACACTGGATTTTTCTGTTTGAAAATATTTTTAGCAAAGTTAGTGGCAGAGAAGATGCGCTCTGATACAATTTTATTTTACCTTTTTTTAAAATTATTTTTTATTTTTTGAAGACTGACTTTGTTCATTAAGGGTTTTTGTTGTTTTTTGTTTTCTGTTGTTTCGTTTTGGGGGAGTAATTAGGTTTATTTATTTCTTTTTATTTTTAGAGGAGGTACTGGGGATTGAATCCAGGACCTCGTGTATGCTGAGCATGTGCTTTACCACTTGAGATATATCCTCCCCCCAATTTTGTTTTTCATCTTCCCATCTCTGTGAGAGGAAAGCGGATTCCAGGCCAGATCTGCTATTTGGGAGTGTAATAATTGCCTAAAACAAACCTGGTTTTGTATGTACCAGCTCCCACCCTTGGAGAATAAAAGTGTACAGCAATATCCTAGAGTCTAAGACTCCTCTTTTCCATTCAGAAATTTTATCAGCCTTCATAGCAACATTTTCCTAATTACTATAAATTACCTCGCATTGGAAGCTGAACTTGCTATATCTGAAGTCACAAATACTCAAAAAGGTGATTACACTTTAAAACATAAAAGAAGACAGTAGGCAACTGCTTTTACCTCCACACCTACAATCATCTGTTCCCATTACAGGGGAGTTCCACCCTCCTTGAACTTTATTCCCTATCCACACTAAAGGGAAGTGTGGGTCACCTGGACCCAGAAGGCCCCCTGGACCTTGCAGAAAAACAGCGGGCAATCATGAAGCTGATTAAAGGCTCTGAGGTTTCTGTTTCTTGGAATTCCTCTTATTACTGCTTTTCTTCACACTGCAGACTAGTATAATGATCTTTCTGCAAGGTTTTAGGCTACTTGGACACATTATTTATTTGCATCATGATAATGTGATTTCAGTCTATCTCAGTCTCAGAAAGTGGTGATGAAATTGCTTAAAGCCATGTGTAGAAGCGAAATAATGGATCTAGACCCCTTAACATGCCCACATTACAACTTGCAGAGGCAGGGCATTTGTACTGTTCACCCATCTTCAACAACTATCGGGCTTCTATGTGCCATACCTCGTGCAGTCCGAGGTGGTGAGACAGGTTCCCTCCCCTCCGTGTGCTCACACACAACTACAGTAGGACACAGTGAGTGTTATAGTGGAGACTCGAACAGTGAGGACTCTGGGAGCACAGTGCCAGAGCAAACCACTCTGCTGGGAAGGTTGAGACAATGGGGAGATGGACGTGTATCCACCGTGTACTAAGGTCTTACTCCTTTCACCCGTGAGCCCTTGAATCCCAACCATATTTTTATTCTAACTTTATAGACAAGGAAACTGAGGCCCGGAGATGTCAGGTGAGTTGCCCCTAGTCCACAGCTTGTAAGCAGTAGAACAGGGATCTGAACTGCCAGTTCAAGGACCTCCAGTTGCTAGGCAGCCTCCAGTGATGAGGGGTGGGGTGGGGATGGGAGTGGGGGTGGTGCAAATAGTATACTTGCTTCAGTATGGGCACTCAGCAATGCCTGGGAATGAAAGAAAGGGAGCATGCAAAAAATCTCCCTATTTCAGCTTTTCCTAACCCTTTTTAGGTCACTTCAAGGCAAATTTGCAAATAAGGGCCATGTGAAAAAGATATGCAAATGACGACTTAGTGGAAAAGCCATTCCGAGTGCTGTGAAAGTTGGTTCATTTAGCCACCTCAAGTGCACACATCATTCTTTTTCAGAATGAATGTGTTTGAAGACAAAGCTTTATGTTTCCCTGCTTTTTTTCCAAATTGATATTCCAATTATAACGTATTGATTAACAAAACACCCTGGTGGTTTGAACTGAGTATGCCTATGAGCAAGGGTTAATTGAAAATAGGAAATGGCAATATATTTTAATCCTTTTAGGTACTCCCATGGTAGTACCCTGTAGAGTGGCTCTACTCAAAAGTAAAATAAAGCCCAGACCTAGGGTATTCAGCACATCCCATTGTTACTACATGCAGTTTGAATTGTCAGAACTCACAGCTTTTGAATC
The DNA here is from genome assembly GCF_048773025.1 of Camelus bactrianus. Classification (NCBI taxonomy): domain Eukaryota; kingdom Metazoa; phylum Chordata; class Mammalia; order Artiodactyla; family Camelidae; genus Camelus; species Camelus bactrianus. The sequence goes on from NC_133575.1 coordinate 32,407,695, forward strand.
TGTTTACCATGGTCTACATGAAAAGGAAACTGAAGCAAAACCAAGCAAAAACACACCTCACCAATGCTCTATGAGACTTTGTGAATCTCAGAGCTGAAAGGAACTCTAATGATCATTAAGCGTAATGGTTTTCGAAGGGGCAAAAATCTGTATTTTTGGTTGTCACAATGACTGGCAAGGGCAACTGGCAGTTAGTGGGCAGAGACCAGGCATGCTAGAAATTCTACAACGCCGGTCAGTCCCATACAGTGAAGAATTGATCCTCTGGATACTCACATAAGTAAAAAACTAGTTCATCATGACGTAAGCCTAGAACTAACACATTTTACATATAAACAAAAGTATTTTTTGCCCAGTTTCCATATACACTGAATTCTCTAGGAATGTAACTACTGTATCAATTGAGGGAACACTGTACTGTTTTCTTTCAAACATTACCAAGAGTTCACCATTTTGGGAAAATAACGTCATCAATGGCAATGCTGCTCATGGTAGTTGTGAAAACACACTTTTTTGTTTGCATCTGTGACTGCACTGAGCAGGTATCATCATTTAGTGTCCTTGTGTGGGAGCGTTCACATATTAAAATAATTGTTTTATTATAATTACTTTGCTTTTATTCTAAAGTTAGGTCTTGGGTGGTTTTTTGTTTTTGTTTTTTTTTGAGATTGTGTGTTGTTAGATCTAGGTTATATTATCTACGATTTTTTTTCAGTATGATTAACGGGGGCATGACAAAATACTCGTTATAAAACGGAGTTGGGTCTTTCATAGGGTCAAGTCGTCCAGCTCCTCTTATAGATGAGGAAATTGAGACCCAGAGCAGTTAAGCAACTTGCCCAGGACACAAGTGTTATATTATCTCCCTATCTCGTTAGAATTTCGGTTTGAATTTTAAAAATTGGAATAGGAGAGAAGCTAAGTGGTAAATTACGTGATGAGAACAAGCTATCTGAATTCTGGCAGCAGAAGATAACCTGGGGGATGGTGGAAAACTGTACATTATATTTAATTCTGTCAGGCTGAGGGTCAGAAGAGGGGGGTGGGAAACATTTATAAGGACCCCTCTGTGCGGCGCTCGCTTAAAGCCAGTCAACACATTTTCTTCTATTTAAGGTTCTGCGGCACTGAGGCTGGGACTAGGGGTAGCCTGCTTAGGAGAGGGCCACAAGGGATTCCTCCGACGGCATAAACCCATTTCCTCTAGGGATTCCCTATCTACTGTGTGGGCCGAGGGTCACCCCGACCTCAGGCCGATAATGCTTTAGACTTCTTTGGCAGGCCCAGACTGCGCCCAGCCACAAACAGCTGCGACTCCCTTGGAGAGCCGTTCTCCATCCTTAGGGTCCTCTGGCTTTGAGGGAGCCACCATCGAGCCGGTGGCCACCGACCCTGAGCCGCAGGATACCATGCGGGAGGAAACTAGGGGCGTAAATGACCGGTCTTGCTGGCGGAGGGCAGGGGTCCAAGAAGGGTGCGCTACCACCAGCTCAAGTTCAGCGCGTGATTGTCTCATTGTCTCCTGACCGCGGGGGGCGGGGATGCGCGCCAAGGCGCGCTCACGCCGGGGAGCCGTGTGTGTGCAACATGAAGGGCTGTCGCGTTCCTAGGCGGCGCCCCCGCTGCCTAGGCAACGGCGCGGTAAAGGTTCCCACCACCAGTGCTTTCGGCCAGCTCCCCTCCGCCTCCTCCCTCCATTCCCAGTCATCATCCCGCCCTCTTCCCTCGTTTTACCCCTCCTCCTCTTCTCCTTCCTCCCTCCCCCTCTCTCCTCTTCTCCCCCGATTCCGAACACTATTTAAAACCATGGTTTCCTGCTCCACAAAATGGCCTCCATGTTCGACACCTGCGGTCACGTGACCCGCCGTCCCCTCGGCTTGGGGCCTCTTTCCCCAACTCCGATTTCGGGGAGGCTGCCCGCGAAACAGCGAGGGCTGATTAGTTTGGAACAATCTAACAATATCTCCAAATCTAGGGGACTGAGGAAGAAAGGTGGGGGGAGAGAGAGAGAGAGAGCGCGCGCCCTAGAAAGAAACAGCGAAACCTGGGGATATTGGGGAAAAAGAGGGGAAAAAGGCGTAGGTTAGATTTTAAGGTCTCCTAGCTGGCGAAAAGCGGGAGATGACGAGATCTCGCGAGATCTCGAGACCTAGACGTAGGTTAGGGTAATAGCAGAGGACTGGGGAAGTGGAACTCAAGTGAACTAGGACAGCATTTGGTGCTGGGAGCTCCAGGGCAGGACGATGAGCCGGGGACGCGACTGACTAGGAAATCTCGCGAGGTTAGGACTAAAGGAGCGCGCAGTAGCTAGGCAGAAGTCGTAGCGGCGAGAGGAGTGCGGGTGTGAGAGGGAGGGCATACGTCTTACGTGCTGACGTAGCAGTCGTTCAAGCAGTATATTAGGTCCGTGGCCGCGCCGTGCGCTTCAGAGCCGCAGTTCTCCCGTGAGAGAGCCTTCGCGGTGAACCAAACACAGTAGCTCAGTAGCGGAAGACTCCGAGTTCTCGGTACTCTTCAGGGATGAGTCATGTGGCGGTGGAAAATGCGCTCGGGCTGGACCAGCAGGTGAGCCGCAAAGAGCCTATCTGGGTTGTTGCTGCATGAATTTCTCCCCTGACCTAACTTGGGTTTGTGGCGCAGCGCTACCTAGCACCCTCAGTTCCCATTTTTCTGGGTCTCTCTAGCTGGCGAGCGTCAATACCCCGGGGCTGTGGAGGAACGGGGAGGTGACAGGAATGTTGGTTGTGCACGTCGCTGGGGCCGAGGCCCGCTCTTGGCCCCGCGGTATTGTCCACGGGCCGAGCACAATGGCGGCTTTTGTGTGTGCGTGCGCAGGCGGGTGGAGAGGGAGGGGGAGGGGCGCGCGCTCTCGCGGAGGCGCGCACGCGCGAACCTCGACTGACTAGTGACCCATGGGTGTGTGGAGGGGGCGGTGCGCGGCGCGGGGGTTCACGAATGGGGACCTTTTTGGCCCTGAAGGCTCAGGCTTTGGCGGCGTGCATGGCCCGGATTCCTGTCAGAGATACCCGAGCGGCGTCAGCCTGTGTGTGCGCGCGCGTGTGAACGAGAGGTGGAACGCGGCCCTGGAATGTGGGAGGGGGCGGCGCGGGAGGGGTGGCCTTCGCTCGGGGTAATGGCGGCGGCCTCCTTTGTGTGGTGGTGGGTGGCTGGGCGGCGCTGCGGTCCACGACCGGGTGAGGCTTGGCCGCCGAGGGCCCGGAAACGAGGATGGAACGGGCATCTCGTTCCTCCCGGGCTTCCTTCCGCAGGCCTTTTCGCTCCAGCCCGGTTTCCGCAGGGCCATCGCAGGCCCGGCGCCACTGCCCCCGAGGCCGCGTTTCCGGTGGAAAGTTTTGTGACGCAGAAGATTCGGGGAGGAGTAGGGGGGAGGGGAGGGAAGGGGAGGGAGGAATGGGCCGCTGCACGCGCGGTGGCGCCGGACTCTAGAGATGGAGATGGAACGCGGCGGGGAGACGTCAGGGAGGTGGGGGACCCAGCTCGGCCCTTTCCTCCTCGCTTGCTCCCGCTAGTCACTGTGTGGCGGTTTAGCCTAGGGCCACGCATTGTTTGGGGGGGGGCGGGTAGCGCGGGTTGTGTGAGTGTTCTCAGGTTAGTGACGTTTGATCTGGGAATCGAGCAGAGTGAAAAAACCTGGAGTGTGGCTTAGGGAGAAATAGTAACAAAATAAAAATTTTGTTACTGACTTGTTGCTGTCTGTGGAATGGTATTTTGAAATCGGTCAGAGGCTTCTTGTCTGTCGCCTTAACAGGAACCCCCTCTTAAAGGGTTTAGGGGTAGAGGAGAGGACGCGTGATCTGAAGAGGAGAGAGGGGCTCTGGGCTGAGGGGGCAGGAAGTCTGCATCCCTCAGCAGCAGTGGCACCACGCTTCAGAGAAGGTCTTAAGTGAGATGTTTGTTGCCTTTAAACTTCTGCCTACCACGAACTCCAGAATTATGAAACGAAGTTGTGTGACACATATGAATTGATAATGGCCTTTCATTTACTCGTGTGTGATCTCTTTTTAGGGATCTAACGATCAGTTTCTTTGGGAGCATTTTTTCCCATTAATGAATCAATTATATTAAATCCACCAAATTACTGACACTTCATATGTTAAATGGAGCACAGACATAAAAAATCTGGTATCAAGAGCATAGGTATCCCCAGTTTTAACATTTTCCATATAGGTGGTGCCGTTTTTAAGAGTCTAGGCAGGAATGAAATTTGTAACCGATGTAATTGGAAAAAAATACGCAGTTAGAATTAAGCAGCAAGCAAATTCGCAACTGAGAAAATTGCAATAATGTGATCCTAACAATTTACAGTAGCATTTAAAGTGCTTTTTTAGTTTTGCCAAGTGTAACATTAATAACAATATATTGCAACAAGTGCCAAGAGAAAGTTTTTGTTCCTATTGTGCCTTGAAGTATCAGTCTTGAGATAACTAATGCAGAGAAAGCACGACAGCGTATTTGCTAATAGAAAGTAGGAAATAAGGTACCTAAAAGTCTTAGCATACTTTTTTTTTTTAAGATTTAGCATCTGCCTCCAATTTTCAGTGATTCCTTTAGTGATACTTGCAACTTGACAGTATCACCTTGAGCTTTTAACAGGATTTATGTTATGGTATAGCATATCATCTTTGCAAACGGGTGGCAATAATGCTGTGTGACTGGGCACATTAAAAAGAAATACTGTTTTTGGCACAGTTTTCCCCCTATTGCTTGTAAATAGTTTTTTTAGTCATTACAGAATGGGATGAAGATAAGTTTTTTGGAGAATATTGAGACTTTAAGCTCCCAGTGTAAAAGGATGGGTAGAAATGGAGATAAAAGGCAATAAAATGTGTCCTGCTCTGTAAGGGTACTGAATGCCAGTTGTACCATTTATGTCCCAAGTCTTCTGAACGTCAGTTGTGAAAATGGGAGAATAAATAGGTACCCACTTCACAGGGTTGTGCTTGACATAGTAGTGCTCAGTAAGTGGTGGTTATATTGTTAATTTTTGTTCTGAAGAGTGCTATCCTAATTTAAAATACAATACTTGTGCAATATTTAGGGATAAAGGGATAAAATTTTGTTTTGACAGTTTTCAGGTGTGCTTTGTAGGTTTAAAATAATTCCATGTAGAACGTTGGTGACATTGGAAACATTTGTCTCCAAATGTTTGGAGCTAAAATAAGTCCGTTGACTATTGGACATTTTAAAATAATAACTTCTTGAGGTTTTACATATGGAAAATGTTACAGAGAAAATTCTCTTTGAATGAATGACTTAAATTTGGACCCCGTTTCTCCTGGATAGCACCACCGCCTTGGTGTGGTAACTTCTGCAGTGTATTCAGTAGTACTGTAGTATTTTGCTTTTCCTTAGAACTTTACTGTTTTCAAAGCACATTCTTAGTCACATAAAGAGTTTCATATCAGCCCCCTGTGAGGCAGACAGGGCAACTAGTGCTAGTAAATGCTAGAGGGCAGGACTAGTTATCTAATATTTTGTAGTATTTCTGGACGAGGACTGCTAACCAAAATTTAACTCTCTTCTAGTTTGCTGGCCTAGACCTGAACTCTTCAGATAATCAGAGTGGAGGAAGTACAGCCAGCAGTAAGTAAAAAACATTTTATGGATTTATTGAACATTAGAGCTTTAGTATCTTAACGTTTCGTTGGATTTAAATTTAAAATTTAAGAATTTCCCTTCCAATTTTTATTGTGTTAAGAATTATGTGGGTAGCGTTAATGTAGTATTATTTAGTGATCAGTTTAAAGCATTGTGGCCTTTTAGTAATAAAAGGGACTAGTTTTCTTGAGTGAAAAGAATTTAAGAACCTTATACAACCCACACATTATTTTCTAAGAGTTTGGTTGTGTCTATGAATCCTGAGCCCAGCTTAAAGGTGGTGGGAATGTGTTTCTCCCTACTAGAGTGAATCTACCAGAATTAAACTGAATAAAGGGAGCATTCACATTCATCAGCTACCCCCTTTCCTATGAGGATCATGAGACTTACTAATAGAACAAGGAAATGATGAATTTTGGGGTGCTGGTTAGGATTTTCCCCCCTTTTTTATTGAGGTATAATCAGTTTACAGTGTTGTATAGGACTTTTTAATTGCTGAATTGTTATTCTTTTTGAAAAGATGTTAGATACAGAAGTTTTATTTCATATTTTTTTCCCCTTAAAGGGGTTTTTTGGAGACTTGTTACAGATTAGTGTTAAGGTATAGGAGATCTTATCTTTGGTTTTTTTATTGGCAATAGACCTGCTTCGACTCAGGTCTCTTCCTACCCTACTAACCAAAAAAAAAAAAATGGGCTGTAGGGTCTGAAAGCACTATTTCTTCAAGCTCTGTGTGTTACATAGTAAAGGACATGTCTTCAGTTTTAGGCAAAACTGGCCTCACTGGGCACACTCCTTGGTGTTTGTTGTAAATTTCACTTTATTTGGCATGCTAAGAATCTTTTAGGAATTGATCGTTCTGATAGAGAGCTTTAATATTTTATTCAACCCAGAAGTGAAAAAGAAAGTTAAATTGCAGATTGACTACTAATAAAGCAAGTTGGCTTTCCTTTACTTGGTGGATATACATTATTTGCTTTTGTTTCTCATCTATTGTCTAGGCTGTATTCTTACATGCAGAATAACAGTTGAGTTTGCTTAAACTCCACAAGGCTCAAGTTAAGATTCACAGTTCCTCGAAATCATTTTCTTTTTGCAGCTTTCCCATATACACATGTATTCTATTTTGGAACTTACCCAGAATAGAAACAGAAAAGCCTCTTAGTGGCTGGTTACATGATTTATTACTTTTAGGTTGTTATAGTAATACTTAAGTTACATGTTAAATGATTTACTAATACTTATGTTACATGGTTTTTTAGGTTGTTGTAGTAGTACTTATGTTGTAACTTTTGTTAGTTTGATAATTCTCTGAAATCACAGCAGGCCTTTAATAATACTGTGTTAAATTAGCCACTTGTGGCAAGGTAAATTTATTTGGATTTCAACTATTAGATCCCAAGTCAAATTTGTCCTCCTTCCCTTTTTAAATTTCTCCTTATTAAAGCAATAACCCATTCAAAATAAAAGTAGATTCATTTTCCCCCTCACCTCTCAGTTTCCAATTAAGTAGTCAGACTGGAAGACTAGAGATGGAAAATTTTTCTTTCCAGGTCTGTTTTTTAACAGCATAAATGTTGGTAAAAGCTTTAACTTGAAAGTTTTTGGTATATGAAATTTAACTTTGTTACTTTTTTTTAGAAGGGCGCTATATTCCTCCTCACTTACGGAACAGAGAAGCTACTAAAGGTAAGTCCTTTGAGCAACTTTGTAGACCTAATTCTTGCTGCACTTTGAAATTGGAGCCTAGGTGGGGAAAATGAGATGCCTTGAGAAGTCTAAATGTTGTGGTCTCCTCTGCTACTGTCAGAATTCTTTCAGATATTAGTGCTTACTTGCTTTGAGAAAACTTACCTAATGTCAGTGGAAAACTGCATTTCCTATGTCAGACTCTTCTGTGGCCAATGGCTTAGTTTTGTGCAGTTTCGCTAGTGTTGTACTTAACCTGCGTTTGTAATCATTCACAGCATGATTTCAATTTGAAAAAGGTGAGTGGGCACCCTGCTACGTAAACCAAACTGCTGCATGGTGATAACAGCCCAGTTATTTTTTTTAACATTTTTTTATTGAGTTATAGTCATTTTACAATGTTGTGTCCAATAGCCCAGTTATTTCTATCATGTGGAGGTGCCAAAACAAAGATGGGATCACTAGGGGATAGTTAACAAGTTATGGCATTGGGCACACTCCCAGTAAGTTGGGAATGATACTCTGGCTTCATCTCCTTGCCTTGATTGCTTTGATTTGAAAGGTCTTGTGTAAAATTCAACACCTTATCTTTTCTCATTAATTTTGTAATCTAGTGATACAGAACTAGTTGATGTCTCATATTAAGGGACAACTGTTTAGGGACTGTATATTCTATAAAATAGGTCATCTGAGATTTAGAGGGAAAGGAAAGGTCAGGAAAATTATTTAAAGGTCAAAAAGAGGAATTAGCTTCACTGTCCCTGGCAATACATAGAATATAAAATCTGTATTATAATTCCTTAGCTATTATATCATTCTCTTTAGATACTATAGAGTCTGTATCATCATGGATTCTCTCATTATTCCTTAGAGTGTGCTAGCTGACCCCATGTATATTTAGTGCTTTTCCCCCTTCATTTCAGGGACAAGAATCAAAGAAGAGAGGGGCAGTATCATACAGGTTTTATAGCTGAAAGAGATCTTAGAAATCTAACTCAACTCTATTGGTAGCTAAGGCTGTTGATCATCTGGCTGGTAGAGGCATAAGGCAGAATGAAATTAACTTAATTAACTTGTAAACCATCTCTGGCTATTTAAAAAAGTGTCAACTGAAGCTAGTTAAACCCTCTACTTGTCTTTAAACCATCTGCCTGTTAGGTTAATTTATACCTTTGTCATTCCCTCTCAGTGAATGTTCATAGCTGTATCCTAGGAACCTGTCCACACTGAGTGTGTAGGTATAAGGCTTTTCCCTTTTTCTAGGTAGTCCTAATTCTTATCTGATGGTATGTATTTCATGTGAACAGAGCACTGTTCCTTATACTTTTTACTATTGGAACTAAACAATACTGTATTAATCCAGCTAATTCTGATGGTCATAAAATGATACCATAATCATTGTGTTACAGGCAAAGCTATTGACTTTTTAGAAGTGGTATTCATTCAGAACATTTTCAGACTGTCAGATTGTTTGGTTTAGTGTACAGTATATTCTAGTGCTAGTATAAACCAGCTCTAAATCTTGCTTTTCTTCTAGTGCCATTGTAGGAATATTTCCATTGTCCCTCTGATCAGGAGATAAAATAAGTCAGTGGAGGGCTTCAAATTCAGAAACATAGGAATCATATTAAAGTGTTAATTTTCTAATTAATGCAATGAAAATGTTTTTTTTTAATTGAAGGATTCTATGATAAAGACAGTTCAGGGTGGAGTTCTAGTAAAGATAAGGATGCATACAGCAGTTTTGGATCCCGTGGTGATTCAAGAGGGAAGTCTAGTTTCTTCAGTGATCGTGGAGGTGGATCAAGGGGAAGGTAAGTGATTTCTAATTTTCTTGTGTTTGTTACGTGTAAGATACAGCAGTTAAGAAATTGGTCTTTAATTTGTACTCTATTAAGCATGATATTTTTTTCCCCTTAGACCACTTATTGGATGTTAAGTATTATATCTGTTTAATCTTTTTTTTTTTTTTAACTAAGAGGTCTTTACTAAATTGAACTTGTTACAGGGAAATTAGATGAGAATAAGAATGCCATTTGGCATAATGAAATCCGTTATTTTTATATTTCTCTAGTTTTATGTATTCTACTTTAGAGTAAGTTTAGTGAATGGCCTAATTTGGTTGACATTTTTGTGGATATTCTACATGACAATTTTTAAACACCTTATATTTTTGATTACACAAGTGTGGTGAACTGACCTCATGCGCCTAATAGCTGTGGTTAGTCCTGTGTGTCCTGATTTTTCGAAAACAGGCCTAAAACTCTAAAAACATCTTAATTCAGGTAAGGATTATTTTCTACCTTTTATACAAAGTCTGTCACACAGGTGAATTGTCCTTTAAGTAGCATCCTAGTATAACCGGGACAATTGATATTTGGTGTGATACTTTCTTTTCCCTACCACTAAATATATTTGGATGAGAACTTTAAAGGTGTTATGTGCTGATTTTACATAAATAAGACTGATTCTTCCCCCCCCCCAGGGTTTTTATTAATCTTTTTGAAGTATAATTAACATTATTAGTTTCAGGTATAAGGCTTGATTTTTGATTTCAGCATGTATGAGGCCTGTGTATGTAGGCTCTATAATTTTCTAAGAATAAAGGAGGAGACTGAATTTCTAAAATAAAGTTATGTAACTGATACAGTCTGGTTAGAGGGTCTTATTTGTCAAATAAAAGTAAACCTGAATTGGACTGCTGACATCCTTGAGATTAGCAATAATAAATAATTTGACTTTTGTTCAGGTACAGTAGTGGTAGTGGTAGGAATCTGATAGTGGTTAAATGATATGATTCTGATTAATCGATTGTGCTGTTCAGGTTTGATGATCGTGGACGAAGTGACTACGACGGCATTGGCAGCCGTGGTGACAGAGGTGGCTTTGGCAAATATGAACGTGGTGGAAATAGTCGCTGGTGTGACAAATCAGATGAAGATGATTGGTCAAAACCACTCCCACCAAGTGAACGCTTGGAACAGTAAGTGTTTGAAATGTATGTTAATTGTGATAAAGCCTTATTAGCTAATATAAGAAACTTACCAATCCTCTGATTTTAGGGAACTCTTTTCTGGAGGCAACACTGGGATTAACTTTGAAAAATATGATGACATTCCAGTTGAGGCAACAGGCAACAACTGTCCTCCACACATTGAAAGTGTAAGTTTTTTTGCTTGACTTTTTAAGACAGGGAAATGTAAGTGTTTTTACAGCACATCAAAATGAGATGGGCTTCCTAAAGGCATATATAAACCATACCTGCTTTAATTTAACAGTCTTTTAAAGTTACTCTAAAAACCTGCCTCACTGGTTTGTGGAAAGGGAGAGGTTGGGTTCAGTGTACCATTACTAATAATTGGAAATAGAAAATGAATCAGATACAGGAAGAACCCAAAACTTCACTGTAGTTTAAGCCTAGGGGGTTGATTTTTCTCAATGTAACATAACTTTTACCATAAACTAAAGTACAAATTGGCTGTTGGTTCTTTTTTTTCCTTCATTATTTATATAAAACAAAATAGCTCCAGATAGCATTTCTGGCTATTTAATTTAACCCTGATAAATTTCTTAACAGTTCAGTGATGTTGAAATGGGAGAAATTATTATGGGAAACATTGAGCTTACTCGTTATACTCGCCCGACTCCAGTACAAAAGCATGCTATTCCTATTATCAAAGAGAAGAGAGACTTGATGGCTTGTGCCCAAACAGGTAAGCTCACTAGATAAAACTAAAGAGTTGTCAAGAATGCCTTAACTCAGCTTCCTCTCATAAAACCAGTATAAAAAACATAGACTACTTAAGTTCCATGGGGAAGCTTGAGTCCTATATGTAGCCTGACTGGTATACTTTGATATAGGTAAGGAGTAGCTGGGTAGTATCTCTTTTAGTCTTAGCCCTTTGGATCCAGTGTTTTCATTGAGGAATCCTGGGTGCTAGCCTCTAAGAAAGTCATCAATCAGTCTGTTACTACTGTGTCAGGGATAGGTCACTGTGTTTGCAGTGGTGGGAAAATTTGCAGTATAACATCATGGTATCTGGAATAAGAAGGGTAAGCGTTAGAGAATAACCTGTGATCCATAGGAATGTGGCCAAGGGAAGGTTCCTCCATGGGTAAAGTAGTACCTCCCATCTCTTGGGAATGGGGGTAGTTATGGCCTTTGAATTGAGAACAGGCTTTATTATATCTTTGTGGGTTTGACAAGTTTGGAAGAGAGTGACAAGAGTCTCTCAAGAAAAATATATGGCCCTTGAATAATTTAGTGTCTTTCCTTCCCTATGGAAGAGTGAGAATGTCATCCTTTATACACTATCAGTATATATAGAACCTAGAAGGAAGTGTTAGGAATTGGAATTAACACCAGTTCTGAGACAAAATCCCTGCTCTTTTTACCAACACAAATGTGAAGAAGTGAATAATGCTACATTGTTAGTGATCAGTTTGGTATACTTTTTCTGTAAAGGAACAAAATAAACTTCTGGATTATGGGCCATGTGGTCTCTTGCAACTACTCACTCAGCTCTGCTGTTGTGTGAAAGCAGCCATAGATGATATATAAATTATTGGTCATGGCTCTATTCTGATAAAGCTTTATTTACAAAGATAAATAGGCTGGACCTTACTTTGCTGAATCCTGTTAGAGATTGATCAAAATCATCACTTCATGGTATTTTTAAATAAGCTGTTTATTTTTAGAAAATTAATTTGGGAATAAAGTAAAAATTGCTAATTCATTGTTTAGTAATATGGAAGTTAAACACTATCTACCAGTATATTTAGAAGTAATAAGCAGGTTTTTCTGTGGTTAAGTGACTGTGCTTTCTCTTAAACAGGGTCTGGCAAAACTGCAGCATTTCTCTTGCCCATCTTGAGTCAGATTTATTCAGATGGTCCAGGCGAGGCTTTGAGGGCCATGAAGGTAAGTATTTGTATATAAAATGAGAAATTACTGTAGACCCTTATAGATAGCTGTTGAGAAAAAGCTTTCTAAATGACAATAAGACTTTATATTCCAGTCTATATAATTAAAAACAGTTTTCAAATGTAATCTGTAAATTACAGAAGGAAGTTACGTTGTAATGAACCTTTAAAGAACGATGTTAATAATTTAAATTATTTGTTAGGAAAATGGAAGGTATGGGCGCCGCAAACAATACCCAATCTCCTTGGTATTAGCACCAACTAGAGAATTGGCAGTACAGATCTATGAGGAAGCCAGGAAAGTAAGTATGCATTTCAGAGATTATTGGCTTTCTCATTGATTCTAAATGAAATGTTTTGCAACCATGTAAAAAAATCTTGGCCTTGAAGTTGATAGAATTTCTTTGCTTACAGTTTTCATACCGATCTAGAGTTCGTCCTTGTGTGGTTTATGGTGGTGCTGATATTGGTCAGCAGATTCGAGACTTAGAACGTGGATGTCACTTGTTAGTAGCCACTCCAGGACGTCTTGTGGATATGATGGAAAGAGGGAAGATTGGATTAGACTTCTGCAAGTATGTTCATTTTTAAATGTGTGGAATGCAACATTTTTAAAATTACTGGCAACTGGTTTTGTGGAACTTGTCCATAAATTTTAAGATTGAGAAGCGATTTATGAGTCTTTCAACTTGTACAAAATGCTTGCTCATTGTAATTTTAATGTTAAAATCAGTGACATAAATTTTAGTAGAGGCTGAGAATAATCAGACTGTGGGACAGAGTGAAGTATAAGCTAATTAGGCTGTATGATCTTGGATGATTTATTGGCAGAGGTCCTGTGCTGAGTCATGTACATGGGTCAAATTGTGTGAGAAATTTAAGTACCTAAATGAGTAATTAATGGCACTTACAGATACAGCTGTATTAAAACTATCTTTTTTATCTCCTCAAATTCTAAACTGGATTTTTTTCTACAGATACTTGGTCTTAGATGAAGCTGATCGGATGTTGGATATGGGGTTTGAACCTCAAATACGTAGAATTGTTGAACAAGATACTATGCCACCAAAGGGAGTTCGCCACACTATGATGTTTAGTGCTACTTTCCCTAAGGAAATACAGGTATTGTTTGATGCTGTAAATCTTATTTTCTTAGGAATTTGTTTATCTCGGTAGATAATTTTTTTTTCTTTCAGATGCTTGCTCGTGATTTCTTGGATGAATACATCTTTCTGGCTGTAGGAAGAGTTGGCTCTACCTCTGAGAACATCACGCAGAAAGTAGTTTGGGTGGAAGAGTCAGACAAACGGTCATTTCTGCTTGACCTTCTAAATGCAACAGGTATAAATTTAGTGTCACTTGTGGCTTAGGTAATTGAAAATCCATTTGGATCGCCTTTATTGCTTTTCCTCCCCATTCAGACATTGTATTAAAACGGTCTATTTTAATTGCTTCTATTTGCAAGTTTGCTAAGTGCAAAGAGAACTAAGCCACTGTTAGTGACAGAAACCTTGTAATATTTTGACTTTAGGCAAAGATTCACTGACCTTAGTGTTTGTGGAGACCAAAAAGGGTGCAGATTCTCTAGAGGATTTCTTATACCATGAAGGATATGCTTGTACCAGTATCCATGGAGACCGATCTCAGAGAGATAGAGAAGAGGCCCTTCACCAGTTCCGCTCAGGAAAAAGCCCAATTCTAGTGGCTACAGCAGTATGTATAATATAATTTTGAAACATGTTCAACTGTTCGCTTTCTTTTAAGTGGACCATATGTAACAAGTTATTTTTTAGGTAGCAGCAAGAGGACTGGACATTTCAAATGTGAAACATGTTATCAATTTTGACTTGCCAAGTGATATTGAAGAATATGTGCATCGCATTGGCCGTACAGGACGTGTAGGAAACCTTGGTAAATGTTTGGTTACTCGATGGTCTGGTGGTTACTGATTTTTCAGGGTAATGCTTACAGCAAAGAACTTTCTAGGATCTTAATAGAAGTCCTATTTCCAAGGAATGCAGTTAAAAATACATCTCAGGAGTGGCAGAAAAGTCAGGGTTTGTTCAAAGAACTTTGAGTTGGTTAAATAGCAAATTGTGTATATATATATATATATTTTTTTAGTATTCAACTTAATATTCTAACACTGTAATAAGGTAAGAATACTGTGCTACTTTATGGAAGACCTTAATTTATGTACTTTTTGGGGACTGTTTTAGGCCTTGCCACCTCATTCTTTAATGAGAGGAACATAAACATTACCAAGGATTTGTTGGATCTTCTTGTTGAAGCTAAACAAGAAGTGCCATCTTGGTTAGAAAACATGGCTTATGAACACCACTACAAGGGTAGCAGTCGTGGACGATCCAAGAGGTGAGTTACAGATGGTGTATAATGAGGGGGATGGGTGCTATGTCCATGGTTAACTTTTCAAGGTTATTTAGTTTTAAGAAGCTTAATTTTCTTAGGTGCCTCATCTTTTGGGTAAGGGGTATAATTAGAAATGGTGATATTAAGTTAGTGTCAGCCTTCCACAGATAAAACCTTTTAAAGTCACTCTTAGGGAAAATAGGGCTGCTGGATGGAATTGTTTGAATTGGAAAATCAGAAATTTGTCATTGGAAAGTTTTAACAAAAATTGGGTTATTTTGTCAAATTTCATCTTTACGTGAACTAAACACATACTTGTCCTCGTAGTAGTAGATTCAGTGGAGGATTCGGTGCCAGAGACTATCGGCAAAGTAGCGGTGCCAGCAGTTCCAGCTTCAGCAGCAGCCGCGCCAGCAGCAGCCGCAGTGGTGGCGGTGGCCATGGCAGTAGCAGAGGGTTTGGTGGAGGTAATGTTAATTTTTAACCTCATGTCTTTGGGAAGGTTTTTTTTTTTCTTCTTTTCGTCATTTTTAAAGTATGACTTAAAATATTGGGAAGTTTGGCCCTGTAGATTGCTTTTTGTAATTTTGCATCAAAATACTTAAAGAAGGGAAAGATTGTATTAAACGATGGATGACTTAATTAATTTTTCTCTTTTTTTAATCTCTCACTAGGTGGCTATGGAGGCTTTTACAACAGTGATGGATATGGAGGAAATTATAACTCCCAGGGGGTTGACTGGTGGGGTAACTGAACCTGCTTTGCAGTAGGTCACCCTGCCAAACAAGCTAATATGGAAACCACATGTAACTTAGCCAGACTATACCTTGTGTAGCTTCAAGAACTCGCAGTACATTACCAGCTGTGATTCTCCACTGAAATTTTTTTTTTAAGGGAGCTCAAGGTCACATGAAGAGATGAAAGGAACAATCAGCAGCCCTGTTCAGAAGGTGATTTGAAGACTTCATTGCTGTAGTTTGGATTAACTCCCCTCCCGCCAACCCCCATCCCAAACTGCATTTATAATTTTGTGACTGAGGATCATTTGTTTGTTAATGTACTGTGCCTTTAACTTTAGACAACTTTTTATTTTGATGTCCTGTTGGCTCAGTAATGCTCAAGATATCAATTGTTTTGACAAAATAAATTTACTGAACTTGGGCTAAAATCAAACCTTGGCACACAGGTGTGATACAACTTAACAGGAATCATCGATTCATCCATAAATATTATAAGGAAAAAAACTTATGCGGTAGCCTGCATTAGGGCTTTTTGATACTTGCAGATTGGGGGAAAACAAACAACAAACGTCTTGAAGCATATTAATGGAATTAGTTTCTAATGTGGCAAACTGTATTAAGTTAAAGTTCTGATTTGCTCACTCTATCCTGGATAGGTATTTAGAACCTGATAGTCTTTAAACAAGCCATTCCAGTCATGATGAGGTGATGTATGAATACATGCATACATTCAAAGCACTGTTTTCAAAGTTAATGCAAGTAAATACAGCAATTCCTCTTTCAGTGTTTAGGCAGATCATGAATTATGAGCTAGCCAAATGTGGGCATACTATTACAGGGAAAGTTTAAAGGTCTGATAACTTGAAATAGGTTTTTAGAAGAATTCATCTACTTAGACTTTTTAAATGCCTGCCATAAATGAAATTGAAATGGTAGAATGGCTGACCACAGCAATGACCAGCCCTCATTAGGGCCCTGGATGATTTTTGGTCTAATAACGCATGCTAGTGTTGATGTTTTTTGGTCAAGAGGGTATGAACAGGAAGAATTAATGGCAGCAGGCTTTATTTTAAATGCCGATTCACATTACTCTGTTCAAGCTGCGTTGAGATGTTAAACTGGCTTACTATAGACTTTGTAAAAATGGCTCCAGAAGAGTAACAAACTGAAATCTTTGAGATCACACAGGTTGGAAATATGTACATAACTGCACAAGGTGTCAATTCTGCTATACAGTGCAGTTTTAGTCAGTTTTAGTTGCATAGGTTTCCATTGTATTTATAGTCTGTTTATGCTAAATCTGGCCAAAGATGAGCATTGTCCACCACTAAAATGCCTCTGCCACTTTGAATTCTGTGCTAATTTTGTGGCCAGAATGCGGTGATCAAAACGCTCAATCTTTATACAGTGGCATAGGAAGATGGCAAAAATTTCCTAAAGTGCAATAGATTTTCAAGTGTATTGTGCCTTGTTCTAAAACTTTTATTAAGTAGGTGCACTTGACAGTATTGAGGTCATTTGTTATGGTGCTATTTCAATTAGTCTAGGTTTAGGCCCTTGTACATTTTGCCCATAACTTTTTACAAAGTACTTCTTTTATTGCACATTCAGAGAATTTTATATATATGTCTTGTGTGCGTGTCCTTAAACTTCCAATCTTATTTTGTCTCTTGGAGATTGTTGAACGCAGCTTGTCTAGGAAGGGGATGGGACTAGATTCTAAAATTTATTTGGGACCATGGGAATGATAGTTGGGAAGAAAACTTTGCACACGACAGATTTCTAGATACTTTTTGCTGCTAGTTTTATGTAATATTTATTGAACATTTTGACAAATATTTATTTTTGTAAGCCTAAAAGTGATTCTTTGAAAGTTTAAAGAAACTTGACCAAAAGACAGTACAAAAACACTGGCACTTGAATGTTGAATGTCACCGTATGCGTGAAATTATATATTTCGGGGTAGTGTGAGCTTTTAATGTTAAGTCATATTAAACTCTTAAGTCAAATTAAGCAGACCCGGCATTGGCAGTGTAGCCATAACTTTCTGATGTTAGTAAAAACAAAATTGGCGACTTTAAATTAAATCATGCCAAGGTTTTGATACACTTGTCTTAAGATATTAATGAAACACTTCAAAACACTGAAATGAAGTGTCCAGATTCTCAGATGTTTGTTGTGTGAGTTTTGTTTAGTTGTGTGTATTTTTTTTTCAGTGAATGTCTGGCACATTGCAATCCTCAAACATGTGGTTATCTTTGTTGTATTGGCATAATCAGTGACTTGTACATTCAGCGATAGCATTTGAGCAAGTTTTATCAGCAAGCAATATTTTCAGTTAATAAATAAGGTTTCAAAAATCACGTAAGAATGGATTTAAACTTGCTGAATGTAAAGATTGAACCTCAAGTCACTGTAGCTTTAGTAATTGCTTATTGTATTAGTTTAGATGCTAGCACTGCATGTGCTGTGCATATTCTGATTTTATTAAAATAAAAAATTGAACTGCACAGTCTCTTTTGTGTTGTCAATTGTGGTTTATTATTAGAGGTGAAAATAAAGTTGTGCTATTGCCTGAAGAGTTGTAAGACGTAATTTTTTGGGTTGCCTTCCAGTGCTGATTTTGAGATGCCTCTTGGAGAGAGAATTATTCTGGTACAATTTCAGTAAAAGATGAAGATGGTGGTTGGACTGCAGTGAAAAAAGGATTTTTGTAATAGACGGAAACCCAAAAGGTCCTTGTTGATGTACATCTTATTGATAAAAGTTTGATTTATGGAAGGGAGTATCTTCGTGGAATGAGTTGGGTAGAAGTCAAATGTATTAGAATCTAACAAGTGTGGAAAGTACTTAGGGATCAAGAATATATTCACAGTCAGGGTGATAGCATGGCTGTACCCTTGTGCATAGAGAACCCTTAGTTTATTTGCTGATACCCAGTTTTAACACATTGCTGCAGACAGCTGCTATTAACCGGAGATTGTATGAGGGCCATAATTAACTTCTAAGGAGTTGAACTATATGAAATGGCCATTCTGGTTTTGGGGTGTCAAGTGTTGGGGATTTGATATGGCTCCACCTAATGAAAATACACACACCTTTGCACTTCTGAATTAAGAGTTTCACAGTGGTTAAATGCATTGTAGAAAAATTGACTGTGGATAGTTATATTCAGTGTCATGATTTCAATGCAGCAAGCTTAGGTTTTTAAGGCAGTTTTGGAGCATAATATGACATTGATTTTGGAGATAGGAAAGAGGAAGGTAGTTGAGTCAGCTTAATTGAAATCATGGAGAGGTTGTGTTGGAACTGATGGAAAAAGAACTGAACGTGATTCAACTAGAGTGAAATTGGATTCCAAGGATGGTTCAAGATCCCCTTTATGTAAATTATGCGGAGTGAACACTGAAGATACCTGCTGTGGAGAAAGTGCCTAAATTCTTGGAATTATTTCTACTCTAGCAGATGATTACTCCTTTATTTACGTACAATGTTTCTAGTTTAAATGATAATATTTAAATACATACTTAAGTGCTGTCATCACTAACCACTGTTAAAAGAATTTCTGGGTTCCTTTTTCCTATTTCTTAGCTGAATTTCAACCTCAGACAATGTTCAAAAAGCGACTTAACAGGGAACATTTTTGAAAATGTGTCCGTGCTTAGACAAAACGATGGTTTTTTCCCTTGACTAATGAACTGGTTGAATTAGTCACAAATGCATTCTGAAGCTCAGTAATTTAAGATATCAGGATTAGGCTTAGGATCACCCCCCGGCCCCCACCCTGTCTCCACTGGAATGAAGAGATTTCTTCACTCGTGGCAGTCACAGGACTGAAAGTTTTAAGAATACCTTTGCTTTGGGGAGCTTTTTCCTCAACATTCTGCTCTCATTGAACACGATTCTGGGTATGTTTAAAACTGCTTTGCTTCTTGTTCTGTCAGTTTATAATCAGCATGTTTGTTTCTAAAGTGCATTTCCTCTATAGTGACTTATTTTCCATTTCTCCTCATTTTTATCGCTGATTCTTTATTCCTCATTTTCCCTGCCTACACTTGACTGGGTTGTCTTTAGAATAATTACAGAAACAAGGTTATTATGACACAGTCCACTATATTTAAATTATACTGTGGAAGACTATTTCATAACAGGAAGATGTTTACTATGGGAGAAAAAAAACAGGTCAACGCATCTACTTTAAGAGGAGATGTCTCAAAACAAGAGTTAAAACATTGAATTATATGACTTAGCAATTTTACTTGTAGGAGAATTCTGCCCAGCAGAAAGGAAAACCATAACTTGGGTTTGCATGCAAACGTTCATAGCATTCACAATAACCTAAAATGAGACAACCCAAATGCTGGTGAACTGATGGGTGGATAAAGAATGAAGTACCGATGCTACCTCTATCTGGGCACCCAACCGCATCCCTAATTTCCTTTTCAAAGGATCCTTAGGTGGGCCCATTAGCACTGTGGCACTAAGGTTTTCTGTGGATGAATGTCCAGTTTCAGTTCTGATTTTACTGTATCTCGATATAGTCATGGTTTATAATCGGGGTTCCCCTATTTTCCTTGTTAAACTGAAGATGACTTTTTTTTAAAGAAATAAGTAGAATGAAACTGCTTTGGTTGGAAATCCTCATTCTTTACTTTCGTTTCCGCTCTTTATCCTAGTGTAGGTGCACTCCACACCTAGATTTTCAGCAGCTCATCTCATTTACCTGACATCAGTTGATTAGTGGTAT
The DNA here is from genome assembly GCF_048773025.1 of Camelus bactrianus. Classification (NCBI taxonomy): domain Eukaryota; kingdom Metazoa; phylum Chordata; class Mammalia; order Artiodactyla; family Camelidae; genus Camelus; species Camelus bactrianus. Next base: position 32,427,783 of record NC_133575.1, read on the forward strand.
GCCAAAGGGTCTCTGAACCTCCACTTCTGACCCAGTCATCTGATGAGCTCTAGTAGGTTATTCAGTAGACGTTTGCAGGGCAAAGGTTGATTGAAGTTTCACTCAAAAACTGATTTGGGGTCTGAGTATTGGACAATGCGGAATGTAGCAATGAATTCAGGTGTAGTCCTTGTCCCCTTGGAACACAGTTTTTCTTTTGTGGTTTCCCTGCTGGGTTGCAGCAGGAGTACCTGGGAAATGATTCTAGGGCAACTGTCCTAATAAAATCTCTGGGGTTCCCTTAGGGATCTTGTGTTTTGCTTTTGCTTTTGTTTTTGTTCCTAAAGCTCCCTAGGTAATGCTGATGCAGCAAAATTAGGTATGGAGTCCACTGTTCTCTCTACCCTTATCTGCTCCAAAACTTACAATTACCATTATCATGCTTCAGGTACTTCATGGCAGAAGCATCTCTATATTCCAAATTATAATACAACTAAATTAATGGCATTCTGTTAAGTGGCCCCTGTGGTGTGGTACTAGTCTACCTTTGCAGCTTTTAACTTATTTCTCATGCCTTAAATAGAAGCTGAATGTGCTATTGTCTAGACACGTCCTGCACTGTTTCTGCCTTAGATTTTGTTCATCCTGTTCCTTCTAACTGGATTTGGAGCTATATTAACATTTTTTTTAAAAGGTCTTTCATTGTTTTTTTTAGACATATGCATTTACTGGTTTTGTTGTTTGTGGTGGAGGGGTTAATTAGGTTTGTTTATTTGTTTATTTATTTATTTAATGGAGGTACTGGGGATTGAACCCAGGACCTTGTGCATGCTAGCTAGCACACACTACCACTGACGTATACCCTACCCGCTGTTAACATTTAAAATAGTTTTATATATTGTACTCAGAATATTAAGCTGCCATTTACAATTATTAGGGATGTGGAGAAAATTGCTCTAATGGGTGGAAGAAAGAGTAGGTTACGATTTGAGTGCAGAATGATCTCCACTATTTTGAAAATACATAGGAGACTGGAAAGAAATCTGCTTAAGTGACAGTACTTGCTTCTGGTTGAAATTAATGATTTTTTACTGCTTATTTTCCTGTACCAAACAAATTTTATACAACTAGAATATATGTTCTAATAAAACGTAGTATTTAAAATTTTTTTTAGTTTGAAATGATTATAGTTTCACAGGAAGTTTCGAAAATAGTACAGAGAAGTCCTGTGTACTCTTCACCCAGTTTCCTTTCCCCCCGTGAAACATCTGGCATATTCATAATATAACACCAAGAAATTGATTGGTACAATCCACAGACTTTATTCAGATTTCACCAGTTTTACATGGACTTGTATATGTGTAATTCTATGCAGTTTTATCACATGTTGATTTGTGTGACTACCTCCCCACTGTTCCATCATCACCAGTATCTCCCTCATGCTACCTCTTTATAGCCACACCTGTCTCCCTTCTTGCCTCCCTACCCTGTCACTAACCTCGGGCAACCACTCATCTGTTTTCTACCTCTAAAACGACATTTCAAAATTGTTACATAAATGGAATTGTTCTATATGTGACCTCTTGAGATTGGCCTTTTGTCACTAAGCGTAAGACTCTTGAGAGTCATCCAAGTTGTTGCAAATAATTTGTTCCTTTTTATTGCTGAGTAATATGGATGTTCCATGGTTTGTTTATCCATTCAGCCATTGAAGGACATTTGGCTTCTTCCCCATTTTTTACTATTACAAATTAAAGCTGCTGTGAACATTTGCATACAGGTTTTTGTGTGGACAGAAATTTTCACTTTTCTGGCATAAATGCCCAGGTGTGCAATTTTGCTAGATCATATATAGTAAGTTATGTTTAGTTTAAGGACCTGCCAAACCATTTTCAATAGTGGCTTTACCATTTGACATTTCCACCAGTAGTGCATATGAGAGATCCAGTTTCTCGGCGTCCTCACCAGCATTTGGTTTTTTCACATTGTACTTTGGCTATTTTGCTTGGTGTGAAGTGAGATCTCATTGTGGTCTTAATCTGCATTTTCTAATGGCTAGTGATGTTAAACATCTTTTTTTTTTTTTCTGTGAAAGAACACCTTTTCATGTTCTTATTTGCCATCCTTATATTCTATTTGGTAAAATACATGTTTGTGTTTTTTGCCCATTTTTAAATTAATTGATTGTTTTTTACTGCTGAGTTTTGAGAGTTTTTATATATCCTAGGTACAAGTTTGTCAGATATGTGATTTGCAAGGATTTTCTCCCAGTCTATAGCTTGTCTTTTCATCTTCTTACCAGGGTCTTTTGGAGAACAAACACTTAATTTTTTTCAGACATTTAAAATTTTTGATACAGTCCAAATTATCAGTATTTCCTTTTGTGGGTCTTGCTTTTGGTGTTATGTCTATGAACTCTTCACTTAGCCCTAGGTCCTAAAGATTTTCTAATAAATTTATTGTTTTACATTTAAATCTATGATCTATTTTGACTCAATGTTTAAGGTGTGAGGTTCATACTGAAGTTTACTTTTTTATCTATGGATGGTCCACTTGTTCTAGCACCATTTGTTGAAAAGACTATCCTTCCTCCATTGAATTGCTTTTGCAACTTTGTCAGAAATCAGTTGACCATGCTTGTGTGGGTCTATTTCTGGGCACTCTATTCTGTTTCATTGATCAATGTGTCTATTCTTCCACAAATTCCGCACTTTCAATTATTTCTAGCTATATAGTAAGACTGAAAATTGAGTAGAAGGATTCCTCCCACTTGGTTCTTTTTCAGAATTGTTTTAGCTATTTTAGTTTCTGTGCCTTTCCATACAAATTTTAGAATAAGTTTTCCTATATACGCAAAACATCTTGCTGGGATTTTGATGGTAATTACGCTAAACCTATAGATCAATTTGGGAGAGAATTAACATCTTTACTATGTTGAGTCTAAAACATATATATATTTTTCTAATTGTACAATTGATGTGTAATATATGTTTCAGGTGTACAATAGTGATTCACAATTTTTAACGGTTGTATACCATTTATAGTTATTTTAAAACATTGGCTATATTTCTTGTGTTATACAATATATCCTTGTAGCTTACTTATTTTATACATAGTAGTTTGTACCTCTTACTCCCCTATCCCTGCATTGCCCCTCCTGCCTTCCGTCTCCCCACTGGTAACCATTAGTTGGCTCTCTCTATCTGTGAGTCTCTTTCTTTTTTGTTATATTCATGTTTTTGTTTTTGTTTGTTTTGGCTCCACATATAAGTGATATCATGCAGTATTTATCTTTCTCTGTCTGACTTATTTCACTTAGCATATTATCCTCCAGGTCCATCCACTTTGTTGCAAATGGCAAAATTTCATTCTTTTTTATGGCTGAGTAGTAATCCACACCACATCTTTATCCATTCATCTGTTGATGGACACTTTCATATCTTGCTTCCATGTCTTGGCAATTGTATATAATGCTGCTATGAACATTGGGGTGCACGTATCTTTTCGAATTAGTGCTAAAACTTATTTTCAAGTTGTGAATTCACAATTTGGTACTTTCTATATAGAACACTCCTATTTATTCATCCTAGGATCATGCTCTTCTTTTAGAGCATGTCCATATGCAAGTGTCTTCATGACATGTCACATTTTGCAAAGAAAATTCATTCAGGAATATTGAGTCCAGCTTCTAGTTATGGAAGCCTAGGTATTTCAGACCAACCATCCTGCTGAAAAAAATGTAAATTTTCAATTTACAAGTGTAAATTTCATGCAAGCATTCCTATTTGAGCCAATAAGCACCTTCTGGAAGAGTTCCTGTTAGGGAGAGAGACAGAGGTCTCGCAATGGCCAATTAAGTAAGTTAGTAACTGCCTGTGCAGAAATTGCGATATTCAGCTAATCCCAAACTTGGAAGAAACCTTAACACCTTTTCAGTTTCATCTTCTTAAAACTCATTATTTTGAAAGTACTTTGGAGTCTTACTTGAATATTAATTCTCAGCATGCTTTGAACTTAATTACCATAATGTTCCAGAATTTTAATAACACTTAAAGCTTTAATGTTAGTTTTCATCAAGGAACTGTGTCCTAGGATTGCACCATGTTGACTTCCTGTAGACGTTCTTTAATTGGCATACACTTAGGCAGAGCCTTCTCGTTCACAAGGGGCTCAGAAGCTGCTATGTGCAATTTGCTCTCCTGTTTATTCTGTGGATTTTGAAGAGATCTGCAGTGTTAACAGTATACCTTGTAAGAGGCCCTGTGGGATAAATTTATCTTGGTTATCAGTGTAACAAATAGGCTTTGCTTCTAAGAAGCATGTTTTTCTCTTATGAACACTGTGAAAACTGCATGATTTCAGTCTGCCACCCCCTCCCCTCATGAGGAGGTCTATGGCATTTACTGATTATACCCCTGGTTGAATCTTCATCTACTCACTCTTTCTTTTCCAACTTTTTTCATTGTCTTGCATGGACATCTGTAAATTTTGGAGTGAGATAAGGTATAAATATATGAAATGAAACCTATTGCTATTTTTTTTTAGCATGTTGTTTTGGTTTTTTTACCAAACGAGAAGGAATATCTTGAGATGGGAATTTAGATTTAACAATGATAATAAGCGTTATTTTTTTTAAGTTTTTAAATTTAAGAAATGTATTTTTTAGATTTGGCAGCAGAGCAACCCAGGTAATCCTATTCATTTCCTGCTTAGGACTTGGGCGGGATACAGCTCTTAAGGTTTTGTTTCATTCTGTAGGGAAATTGGGTTTATCTTCCTGTCTTGTGGCTTTCCAGAAGCTCGTCATGACTGGATGGTTCCTATGATTATGTTCTCTACTAGGGGAGATCAAACAGCTAATGAGATTTGTTTTGAAAGGTAGTGTCAGTAAGGTGAACATAGCTATAGGCTTACTATGTCTTAGTGATCAAGCAGCCAAAATAAAGGTGTTTGGTACCAGAAGATAAGGATATGTTTCAGTGATATCTCTGTTTAAAAGCTTAAGAAAGGACCTGGCATCACCTCTGGACATATTGTGCTTTTTCTCCTCTCAGATGCTTTCCGTTACTTCCTAGTGGAGCAAGTAAGGAGTATTCAGGTTTAAGGCCCGATCTTCTATTTGTGCCTTGCTCAAGAACCGAGTGCTGTGGAGGTCTCTCATCTATTAATGCATCATCCATATTCCTCTCTCTCTGGATCACTCCCTTAATATTTATCATTTCAAAGACCTCTCATAAAAAAAAAGAAAGGAAGGAAGGAAGGAAGGAAGGAAGGAAGGAAGGAAGGAAGGAAGGAAGGAAGGAAGAAAATAACTTTTTTAAAAAGGGAAAAAGAAAAAAATGAAAAAGAAGAAAAAACAAAAAAAGAAAAAAGTATTTAAAAAAACAAAAAAAAAAAAAAAGAAAAAACAACAACAAAACCAAAGCCATCTCATGATCTCTTGTCCCTCTCCAGCTTGCTACTCCATTTTTCTCCACACCCCTCCAAATTCAGTGTCTACTTCCTTACCTCTTATATTTCTCTTCTACTGTAATCAGCTTTTTATTTTATAATCTTTTGTTTGTTTTTTTCCTTTTTGGGGGGAGGGTAATTAGGTTTATTTATTTGTTTTTAGAGGAGGTACTGGGGATTGAACCCAGGACCTCATGCATGCTAAGCATGCGCTCTACCACTTGAGCTACACCCTCCCCCTGTAAACAGCTTTTTTTCTCCATCATTCCACTGAAGTGGCTCTTAGTAAAGTCACAGTCTCATCTCACTAGGCCTTTCAGCAGCCAGTGCTTGACACTGACCACTGCCTCGTTGACCCTTTTGTCATAAAGTTTTCACGAGCTCACGCTTACCTAGTTTTGCTCCTCCTTCAGTCTCTCTTGCTGAGTCTTCCTTCTCCTTCCCAACTCTTTAATATTGGAGGGCCCCAGGGTTCAGTCATTAACCAGCCTCTTTATCTCCAGTCTCCCTCTAAATGCTTTCCTCCATCTCCATGGCTCGGGATATTATCTCTTTTAAATATTTAATATTTTATGTAGAAAAGACATCCGCTTATTTCATGTGATATATGAAGTTATACAGTGAAATCTTATTCCCATTTGTCACCCCCATCCCAACCACATATTAATTCCTTGTATATCCTTCCAGAGTGTCCTTATGCAAATGTAGCATTAGATGAATTATACTTTCTCCTCATTTTACACAAAAGATAGCACGCTATAAACATTGTTCCATACCTTTTTCCTACTAAACAATATATCTTGGAGATTTTTGCATAGCGATACACAGAAAGAGTCCATTCTTCTTTACAGTTGTATAATGAGATTATTCTATCTGGTGGCTATACCATAATTATGCAACTAACCTCCTGTCGATGACCATATAGGTAGTTTCCCATCATTTGCTATTACCAATGATTAACTTTGTACACATAAGTATATCCATTCAAATTTGGGTACATGTGATCAAGTTGTTCCCTGCAGGAGCTGTATCAATTTACACTTCCAGGGCGGAAGGGCAGAGCTCAGTGGTAGAGCCCATGCTTAGCATGCACGAGATCCTGGTTGGTTCAATCCCCAGTACCTCCATTAAAAAAAAAAATAAATTTGCACTCCATCAGCAACGCACCAGAGTGCTTCTTTCCCCGTAGCTTTGCCTGTGAGCATATTGTCAAACTTGTATTTTGGCCAGTGTGACTGAGATTCTATTTTTTTTTAACCTGTGTAGTTTTAATTTATAGTTGTCTTCTGAGTGAGCTTAAATACCTTCCCATATGTTTAAGGGCTACTTGCATTTCTTTTTCTGTGAATTATCCATAAATATCTTTTGCCTGTTTTTCTTTTGTGTTATTGGTCTATTTCTCATGGATTTGCAGAAGCTCTCTCTGTATTAGGAAGATTAGCTCTTTGTTATGTGAGTAGCCAATTTTTTTTAACATTTTGCCATTTGTATTTTCACTTTGCTTATGATGCTTTGTTTTTCAGCTATTCAGAGAGCTTTTTATTCCCGTGTAACTTCAGCTATCTTTTCTTTTAGGGCTTCTGAATATTGAGCCCTAGTTTTTTTTCCTACTCCAACAAGTTATCAAAGAATTCCTCCATGTTTTCTTCTTTTATAGTAGTTTTATTTCTACTTTTATGATTATATTTTATGGTTATCATATATTTCATATATTTATTTTTTTACCCATTTAAGCTTATCTTGGTGTATGATAATGGTGTATGGATCCAACATTTTTGTCCCTTTGACCCAACCACCCTCTATTGAAATATCCATCTTCTCTACGCTGTATTAGTTAGAATAGGGTTAAAGTGTTGTAATGGAAAGGCTGGGAAATACAGTGGCTTAAACAAGATAGTAATGATTTCTCTTACCTACCAGTTCAGAATTTGTGTTCATAGGTCACTGGGTGACTCTGTTGCCCTCAGTCATCCAGGATTGAGGTTCCTTCCATTTTATTTCTCTACCCTGAGGGCAGTAGTTCTCAAAATATGGTCCGTACACCAGCAGCAGCACCTGGGAACTTGTTAGAAAGACAAATTCTTGGGCCCCACCCCAGACCTGCTGACTGACTGTGTGTTTACCAAGCCATCCAGAGGATTCTGATGCCCCCTCACATTTGAGAACCGCTCATCTAGGGCACTGTCCTCATCTGTGTGGCTCAAATAAGACTTCATTTCAGCTAGCTGAGAAAAGAAAAAGAGCTCAGAGGAGGAATATCAGCTATTTTCATGTGTCAGTACAGAAGTGGCACACATCATTTCACTCATATACCATTTGGGCACAGTCTTGGTCACATGGCCACATCTAACCGCAAGGGAGGCTGGAAAGTGTAATCTAGCTGGGCACTTTCTGCTACTGTCAAAGAAGGGGAGACTGTGTTTGGGAGGATAGCTAACAGTCTAGAGTGCAGCTAACAGTTATCAGATACAAAACTCCCATTATATAAATGGATTTACTTCTGGAATTTCTATTGTGTTAACCCTAGCCTTTTCTTTCGTGTGCTAGAACCACATACTTTTAATTATTAAGGCTTTGTGATACGTTTTAATACCTTCAATATCTAGTCCTCCCTTCAGTGATTTTTAAAGTTTTATTTTTGTTCTTCTTGCGTGTTTATTTTTTAAAAATAACAATCAACAGTTTGTCAAGTTCTAAAGATCTGTTAGGGTTTTGTTTTGGGTTTTTTTTTTAATGAAAATCTTGCACACATGCAAGATCATGTGAAGTTTATTCCTGGGTATTTTATGTTATTTGTCCCTATGAGAGGTCCCCGGGAGGAGTGTCCCTTCCCAAACAAAACCTCATAAGAAGACTTTTGGCTCTACTATTTTTTCTCTCCTAGAACTTGGAACATGACACCCAGAGGTGCAGGAGCCCATCTGCAACCACAAGGACAAAACTCTACACTGACAAGGGTGGAGTAGAAAATGAGTGAGCCTATATTCTAGACAATCCGGTGAGTCCAGTACCCCAGCCAGAGCTGTCTTTCTCTGAACCTCTTTTTACATAAGAAAAATAAACCCCTGTGTATCTCAGTCTGCACCCTTGGGGCTGCTGTTCTTGCAACTCTTCAGCTGGTTTAATTTTTTTTTCTAAACAAAAAACGAGATGTAAAAGAACCTATAAGCTAGTGGGAAAGGGCAGATCCAAGCATCTGTCATGACACATAAATATTTTCACATCTATCTTCCATCATATGAGAGATTATTTGTATGATCCTTTTGCAAATATTATGAGATTTCTTGCTTTAAAACTTTAGCTGTATATTTTGATTTTTACTGTTAAAAAAGACCACACACACACACTCCTCTCAGGATATGGATAGCATCTGGCTGTGGTGACAATGTGTCATAGTGCCACAATGACAGAGGTGAGCCCATTACATGGCAAGACCAGTAACAACCGATCAAAAGCCAATGGCTGTGATAATGGCCACCACGATTTTTTAAAATAATTAATTATGTTTTCATATTCTTTTTCACCATAAGTCACTACAAGATATTGAATATAGTTCCCTGTACTATACAGTAAGAACTTGTTATTTATCTATTTTATATATAGTAGTTGGTATCTGCAAATCTCGAACTCCCAGTCTATCTCTTCCCACCCCCTTTCCCCCATGGCCATCACTCTTGATTTAAATTTCTCTCTCTGACTCAGACACCGCAATTGCTAGTTCTTGCAAGCACCCTGATGTTAGGAATTATGGTAGTTTTTCAAAGTGTGATAATGGTAGTGCAGTTACTTTTTTGAGGGAGCTCCTTACCTTTTAGAGATACGTATTTGCCAGTGAAATGATGTCTGCAATTTGCTTCAAAATAATTGAAGGGGGCAGTGGGTCAGGGTATAGATGAAAGAAGACTGGCCATGAGCTGACCATTGTTGAAGTTGGGTGACGGGTAAGACTTTTACAAAATGTTCCCTTAGGGTAAATTCCCAGGACCGGGCTTATGAGTTGGAGAATGGGAACATTTGTGAGTTTTACATCATGTTATGGTATTAATTCCTCTCTATGCTGCTAATAGTGGGGAATGGCCGTGGGTGGTCCCTGAAGCACATTTGTCTTCTGCTGATGTAAACTATTTGAAAAAGAGGCAAAGGGCGTGCTCGTTCCAGCCCCCTGTGTGGGCTGAAGAGGCACTACAGGAGAACGTGGATGTTAGTAAACTAAGGACTTTGCAGCCCAAAACATTGCTTGGGGCCAGCCCGGGCCCCCTGACTCCCTACATCACAGGAATAATGACTCCCTTCCTCAACACCCCAAAACACTAAGTCCAGTTGACTTCGTTGCCCAAGCATTCCTCACATCCACCCACTTCTTCCTAACCCAGCCACCTTGCTGGGGCCACCCATCTCTGCCCCTCCCCGCAGCTGCTGCAGCAGCTTCAGAACTGGTCTACCTGGCCTGACTTATCTCACCCTCAAATCCATTCTCTACTCAGAAGTCAGGATGATCTTTCTCAAGGGCAAATTGGTTGTATTATTCTCCTGCTTAGATAAACTCTACAGTGCTGGTGTAAAAAAAAAATACAGAGAAGTGCGTATCATATGGTCATATGATTTAATAAATAGTTATAGCACAAGTACTAATCTAATTATCTCCCAGGGCAAGAATAGAGCTGTGCAAGCATCCCCAAAGCCCATCATATAGTCGTTCCCAATCTCAACCCCTCTTCCTGGCGGTAACCACTATCCTTTCCTTTGCTTTATGGTTTTGTCACCCGGATATGCCATCTTAAATATTGGTCTTGCCTGTTTTTGAGCTTTCTTTGCTGTATAATATTCCATTTCATGAATACCACAATGTATTTAGTCCATTCTCTCATTGCTGGACATTTGGGTTATTTTCTAGTATTTTACTATTGAGAACAATTGCAAAGCAAGATTTGGGGTTACAGAATTTTAAAAAAACCCCACAAGAGTAGAGAAGGAAGGGTATAATGATCCTCCATGGAGCTGCACACAGCTTCAGTGATTGTCAGCATTGCAACACAAGTGTTTTTAACACCACATCAGAATCGCTGGGGGCGCCTTTGTTGAACATACAGGTTCCAGCTCAATCTCTGGAGGCTGATTTACTGGCATGACATGCGTGGTGGGAATGTGTAATTGGAAAACACTGCCACGTGACTTTGGAGCACACCCCTGGGTAAGAACCACTGCTTCAGTGGCTCCCCAGTTGCTCTCAGAAAAGCTTAGATTCCTAATGTGGTGATGTGGTGTGGCTCCTGCTTTATCTTTCCCACCTCTTTTTTTTTTTTTTTTTTTTTTGTCATTTCCCTCCTTCATACTCTGACTCAGGCCACACTGAGCCACTTCCCCCCCCCCACCCTGATCCCCCTTTTTTCTCACTTACTAGCTTTTGCACATGCTGTTCTCTCTGTCAAAAACACTTTTCCCCTTCCTCTGGTTAATTTCCATTTTCCAAATTTCTTTAGTGATTCGATCTATGAGGGGGCTGAAAAAATAAAACAGAAGCACACTTGGAAAGATTTTTAAAAAATTTTCATACAGTAAAATTGACTTTTTGGGGGGTGTACAGTTTTGAGTTCTAACACGTGTATAGATCTTTGTAACCACCATCACAATCAGGATACGGAAAGGTCCCATCACCTCTAAACACTCCCAAGGGATATTATTTTATAAGTCATACCCTCCCTTCACCCTTAACCCCTGGCAACCCCTGATCTGTTCTCCAATACTATTGTTTTGATTTTCCTAGAATATCATATAAATGGAACCATATAGTATATAACCTTTTGAGACTGGCTCCTTTCACTCAGCGTGCCTTAGAGATTCAGTCACGTTGTTGCATGCGTTAACAGATTCTTCCTTTTCTTTTATTGCTGAGCAAATATTTCATTGTATGGATGTACCACAGTTTAGTTCCTTCTTCTGGTGATTATGAATAATGCCGCTGTAAACATTCGTGTACAAGTTCTTCTGTGAAAGTAAGTTTTATATCTCTAGGGGTAAATATCTACAAGTAGGATTGATGGGTCATATGATAAGTATATGTTTAACTTTATGAGACTGCCAAACTGTTTTCCACAGTGGCTGTACCATCGTCAACTTAACTCCCATCAGCCACGTCTGAGAGTCCCAGTTATTTCACGTCCTCACTAGCACTTGGTGTTGTCTTTTTATGTTTTTTTATTTTAGCCATTCTAAAACTGTGTTTGCATCTCACGATGATTTTGTTTTGCTTTTCTCTAATTACTAATGATGTTAAACATCTATTCATGTGCTTGTTTACCATCTATATATCTTCTTTGGTGGAGTGTCTGTTCAAATCTTTTGCCCATTTCAAAAACTGGTTTGTTTTCTTATTGTTGAGTATTGAGAGTTATTAATTTATTCTGGATTGAAGTCTTTTGCTGAACATATGATTTACAGATATTTTCTCCGCAGTCTGTAACTTATTTTTCATTCTCTAAACTGGACCTTTAAAAAATTTTAATAACACTTTTTTTATTGTGGTAAAATACACGTAAACATAAAATTTTTCATCTTAATTGTTTTTAGGTGAGTTCAGTGGTATTTAAGTACACTTATGTTGTGCAACCATCGCCACCATACATCTCCAGAACTGTTCATCCTGCAAAACAGAAACTCTGTACCCATAAAACAGTAACTCCCCATTCCCCTTTCCCTTCCAACCACCATTTTACTTTCTGTCTCTATGAATTTTGCTATTCTAGGGACCTTGTATAAGTGGAGTCATACAGTATTTGGCTTTTTGTGGCTGGCTTATTTATAATCACCACTACTCTCTTTGGTTACTGTTTTCATGGAATATCTTTTTCCATCCTTCCACTTTCAATCTATTTGTGTGCCTGGATCTAAACTGAGTCTCTTGTAGATAGCATAGAGTTGGATCATTTTTGAAAATCTCTCCTGCAAATCCCTGTCTTTTTATTGTAGAGTTTAATCCATCTACACTTATTTAAATCATTTACATATAGTATAATTACTGATACATTTAGATTTAGAACTACCATGTTGTTATTTGCTTCCTGTTTGTCCCCTATACCTTTTTGTTCCTCTGCTTCTCCTTTTCTGCCTTCTTTTGGATTATTTGAATACTGTAAAATATTTCCATTTAATTTATTAATTGTTTTTTAATTATATTTCATTGTATAGTTTTTTAAATGGTTGCTCTAGGGACTATTACACATATACATAAAATTTCAGTCTACTTGGAACTAAAATTTTACCACTTCAAAAGGAATGTAGAAACCTTACCATCATATGAGACCATTTACCCTCTTTCTTATGTTGTAGTTATCATGTGTGTCACATCTATGTACATGAAAAACTCCCCAGGAAGTGGTAGAATTTTTGCATTCAACAGTCATATGTATTTTAAAGAAGGCTTAAGAAGAGAAAAAAAGATTCTCATATTTACTCAGAGATACTTACCATTTCTTTGTCCTTTCCTTCATTTCTAAAGTTTTGTATTTCCCTCTGGTATCATTTCTCATCTGTCTGAAGACCTTCCTTTTAGAGCAGGCCTGGCAGTGGTGTATTTTCTAGCTTTCCCGCATCTAAGAATGTCTTTATTTTGCCTACATTCCTGAAGGATGTTTTCATTGGATATAGAATTCTGGTTGACAGTTTTTCTCTTTCAGCACTTAAAGAATGTTATTTTTAAACCTTCTGGCCTTATGGTTTCTGATGAGAGATCTTCAGTCACTTGAATCATTCTTCCCCTGTATGGAATGCATTGTTTTTCTTTGCTTTAAATATTTTTTTTCTTTGTCTTTGCTTTTCAGAAGTTTGATTATGAAGTGGATTTCTTTGAGTTTATAACATTGTGGTTTTTCCAAACTTTCCAAATCTTCCCGCTCATGTCTTCCTTCAAATTGGGAAAGTCTCAGATATTATTTCTTCAAATATATTTTCTGTATCATGCGCCTCCTTTCCTCCTAAGACTCCAATGACATGAATCTTAGATCTTTGGTCTAATTTTGAGGTTTGTTTACTTTTAAAAGCATCTTTTTCCCTCTGCTGTTCAGATCAGATCATTTCTGTTCATCTGTCTTTAAGTTCACTGACTCTTTTCTGTTATCTCCATTTTTATTGGGCCCATCCAGCAACCTTTTATTTCTTATTTCAGTTATTCTAATTTTTAGTTCTAAAATTTCTCCCACTTGGTTTATTTTTATAGCTTCTATTTCTCTGCTGACACTTTCTATCATTCCCAGAATGTTTGCCTATATTCCTTGGAGTGTGGTTATAACACCTGCTTTAAAGTGTTTTCTGATATTTCCAACATCTGGGTTGGCATCTGTGGACTGTCTCTTCCCTTATGAGTTATTGAGCTCTTCTTGGCTTTTGATATGCCAAGACATTTTGTATTACATCCTGGACATTTGGATATTATGTTATCAGACTCTGAGTCTTGCTTGGACCTTATGGAAAATGATTGTTTGTTTGTTTGTTTGACTGTTTTAGCAGATAATCAATTCAGGTGGGTTTAGGCCCCGAGTTCTGACCTATCTTCCATAGACTGTGGTTCCAATGTTAGTTTGGTTTTCAGACACCTTGCTATTCAGATCTGTTCCTTATGTGCCACCCACAGGCCAATGTGGATGCCAGGCAGCCCCATAGTTCAATTGTCAAAACCTTTGGTTAACTCCTTAGAGTCATACATTTGGAGCTTGGGAGGTGAGTCCAGGACCTCATGCACAACTTTATGCGATCCTTTTCTCAAGTTCCCTTCTCTTTGCAATTGCTTCATATCCCTTGGCTCCAAGAGAGTCCCAGTCCTGTCTGGTGGTTAGAAAGCCTGGACCTTAGGCTCCCTGCTCTGCCAAATAACTCCCGTGACTGGGTCTGCTTTCAAACTCAAGCTGCAGAAGGATATATAGAAGAATGAAAAAAGCAACAGTGATTTCCCCCAGGCTGTTTGTACCACGGTTCCTCTGGTCAGAGGAAAGAATTCCTCTGGTTAGAGAGAAATGTGAGGTACCTGCTCAGCCATTGCTGCCATTGCTGCTGCCACAGGACGGTAGCTTTGGAAGTGGTTCTTGTTTGAAGCTTGAGCTTGGAGAAAAAGACTGTTTCCACCTTCTCTGTCCTATAGGGCTCCCCGTCCCATTCCAGGGACCAGAAAGAGAATGCTTACATGAAGATTTTTCGTTCCACATCTGGTGCGCAATTCTGAGATTTGTACTGCCTTAATCCAGGCCCGGAGATATGAGAGATAAAAAGAAAAAAGCCCAGGAATCTTACCACTGGGTTGGTCATACTTTGAGTGCTGGTCTACCTTCCTATCTGCCTGCCACCATTTTCTTTTCAGAGTTCTCAGACAAGCTGCTCCATGTACTCTGCCCAGGAATTTTTGTTGCATTTAGTGAGAGAAACAGAATAGAAAGTAAGTACTCCATCTTAACCAGAATCAGAAACGAAATTTTTATTCTGAATTCAGATTTGCAAAAATTTTGCAAAAAGAGTACAGAGGCTTCACTCAGTTTCCCCTTCTTTTAACATCTTAAGGAACCATAGTACAACGATCAAAACCAGGAATTTAATCTTGGCATAATGTTATTTATTAAACTATGGACCTTAATAACAAAACATCAAACAACCTGGCTAAAAAAATGGGCAGGGAAGCTGAACAGACATTTTTCCAAGGAAGACATACAGATGGCCAACAGGCCTATGAAAAGATGTTCAACATCACTAATCATTAGGGAAATGCAAATCAAAACTACTGTATGGTTTTACATGTATGTGGAATCTAAAAACAAAACAAATGAACATAACAAAATAGAAACACAGTTATAGATACAGAGAACAAACAGGTGGTTGCCAAAGGGGAGGGGGGTTGAGAGAAGGAAAGAATTAGGTGAGGGAGATTAAGAGGTACAAACTTCCGGTTACAAAAGAAATGAGTCACGCGTATGAAATATGCAGTGCAGGGAATATGGTCAATAAGTATGTAATTCTTTTGTATGGTGACATATTGTAACTAGACTTATCCTGGTGATCATTATTTTGAAATGTATAGAAATACGAAATCACTATGTTGTGTAACAGAAACTAACATAGTGCTGTAGGTCAATTATACTTCAAAAACAAACAAACTCGGAGAAAAAGAGAGCAGGTTTGTGGTTCCCAGAGGCTGGGGGTGGGAGAAGGGGGAATTGGATGAAGGCAGTCAAAAGGTACAAACTTTCAGTTATAAGTAACTACAAGGGATGGAATGTACAGCATGATTGAAATAATTAGCACTGCTGCATGCTATATATAAAAGTTGTTAAGAGTAAATCCTGAGTCTCATTACATGGAAAAAAATTTTTTTCTGTCTCTTTAATTTTGTATCTATATGATGCGAGGATGTGGAGAAAAGGGATCCCTCATACACTGTTGGTGCAAATGTAAATTGGTGTAGCCACTATGGAAAACAGTATGGAGATTTCTCAAAAAATTAAGACAAGAACTACCATATGATCCAGCAATTCCATTCCTGGTATGTCAGGGCTGGATACCTCTGCCGGGCCGAGGGTGATCAAGCCTTTCCCGGGCTCCGAGCATCTCCAGCCCGACAAATCTGGAGATCCTAAAAAAACCTGTCAGGTACCTTGTTTCCTGAGGACCACCGTGCGCATGGATTCCTGGACGTTGCGTCCCCTGTTGCTTGTGTGCAGAGTGAAGGAAGAGCCGAGATCCAAGAGTTCAGGTGCAGCCAGACAGGCTCAGGATGGGAGGGGACCTGGGCAAGCACTTCTACCAGCCGCTTTGAGGCTAGGAGTGTATTGGACCCAGATCATCCCCCGACCCCAGCAACCCTGGCATTTTATTGAATTATCAACCAATCAAACAAAAAGGGCTAGGGTGGGAGGTCACAGGGATGGGAGGAGAGGAGTGATGGCTAGTTTCAATTGGTGACCTTTAAAGCATTAGGGGACATTTAGTGCCTAGAAGGTGTGGGGCGACTGTCCATTTGCTCACCTACCTAGCCTGTAGTTACTGTGGCTATTGTGGTCGGCCAGGTGTTGCCTTTTGCAAGCAAGCAGCTGCTATTTTTGCTGGCCTGTTCCTACAGCGAAGCCGTACTTTTGGTTTGCCTTGCAATTCTAGTTTCATTTCAGAGCTAACTTGCCTGTTTAAGCCTTACATTGGTATATATCCAAAGAACATCAAAAAACTAATTCGAAAAGATATCCGCACCCCATGTTCATTTCAGCATTAGTCACAATACCCAAGATATGGAAACAACCTAAGTGCGTACCAATGGAGGAACAGATAAAGATGTGGTTTATATATACAATGGAATACTATTCAGCCATATTAAAGATGGACTTGACATTGTGTCAACACGGATAGATATTGAGGGTATTATGCTAAGCAAAATAATTAAGATGGAGAAAGACAGATACTATGTGATTTCACTTATATGTAGAGTCTAAAAAACAAACAAAAAAAGAAAAAAAGAAATGAACAAACCAAACTAAACCAAAACAAACATGCAGATACAGAGAACAGAGTAGTGATTACTAGAGGGGAAGGGGCAGGGTGGGGGGAGGGCGAAATAGGTTTAGGGGATCAACCATATGGTGACAGATAGAAACTAAAGTTTTGGTAGTGAGCAGACTGCAGCGTATACAGAAGTAGAAATGTCATGTTGCACACAAGAAACTTCTATAATGTTAGAAACCAATGTTACCTCAATAAACATAAATTAAAATCAACAACAAAACAGAAACCAATGGATCCAATTCAAATTTCACCATTTTTTTAAAACAAATATTCTTTTTCTGTTTCGGGAGCCAATCCAGGATTCCTCATTGCATTGAGTCATTATGTCTTAGTCTCCTCCTATCTCTGGCGGTTCTTCTGTGTTCTCTTACCTTCCTTTGATACTCCTGAAGTGTACTGGTTATGTATTTTGTGGAGTGTCTCTCCATTTGGATTTGTCTGATGTTTTCTCACAATTAAATTGAGGTTATGCATTTTTAGCAAGAATCCCATACAAGTCATATTGTGTTCCTCTCATTGTATCTGGGGTTCCAGGATGCCAATATGTCTTATTACTGGTGATGTTAACCCTGATCATTGGTTAAGGTGGTTCTGCTGTGTTTCTCCACTGCAAAATTACTATTTCCTCCTTTGTTATTAGCAAATACCTTGGAGAAGATACTTTGAGACTATGAGTATATCCTGTTTCTCCTCAAACTTTTGCTCACTGATTTTAGCATCCATCAGCACATCTTACCTGTGACCGTTATTACAGTGTTCTTTGTATTTCCTTCATTCCTTTTACATTTATTAGTCGGAATTCTCCTGCAAGGAAGAGTGTCCCTTCTCCCTCATTTATTTATTTATTCAGTTATTTATTACTATCAATCAGTGTGGACTCCTGGATGTTTATTTTATTCTATGGAATATAATTCAATACTGTTGTTATTTTGTTGTTCAAATTGTTCTAACTTTGACCATTAAGAGCTCTTTCAGGTGGGCTCCAGTGCCCTTTCAACATGCTCCCATCCTTTTGCAAGCACTTCCTTATTTTCCTTATGCAGAATTTGAGGGGTGGATTTTTTATTGAAGGGACCATTTACAAAGGTTTTGGCAGGATGAAGGGAATTAACAGGGGACCGGAGGCACTCAAGAACTAGCAATAGCAGGAAGCCATTAACACCTGTAGGTCTGAAGGGATAGGTGGAGGAAATGAAGTTACTCGAGCATGGCAAGAGCTGAAGTCATGAAAAGGGGCCACTTGACAGGAGCTGTGGCTATGGAAGTTTCCAGCACTGCCAGAACCACAGTGGGGCAGAAAGCAAGAGGAATGAAGACTCCAATTTTTTTTTTCTTCCCACCTGATGGGCTGGACCCACCTGGAAGCCAGAGAGACAAGGGAGCATGGTTGCCAAAGTCTGTTAAAGGTCAACTTCCAAGGGCACAGAAAGACAGAGAATGGCTTTGCGGGGGGCAAATGGAGAATAACCATCACAAGAAATCACTTCCTCCAAGAGTCCTTTCCTGATCCCCAAGCCTGGCCAGGTGCCCACAGCCTGCTTGTCAGAGTCCTGTCATGTCATATTGCTTGTTCACGTATCAGTCTCTCTGCTTAGACAGTCAGCTCCATGAGAAGTGAGCCTGCATCTCATCCATCCTATGACCCCTCTCAGGGATGGCCCATGGTAGGCTCTCAGTACACGTTGTGGGAGAAGATGAAATCAGGGTGATGCAGGCCAGAGCAGGAATAGTCACAGGGGCTGTCACTCCCCCAGGATTCTATTCCTGAATCTGGCCACACTTCAGCCCTTCAGAGGCTGAACACACACACACCACGCAGCCTTCGTGCCTCTGTGCCTTTTACACGCTGTTCCCTCTACTCGGAATTCCGACTCTGACAGGTGATAGGTGAAATTAGATGGGTAAGATGTTGATGATGGTTAAAACTGGGTGATGAGAGTATGGGAGCTCATTGCACCAGTCTCCAGTTTTTGTATGCCTGAGAATTCCCATGAAAATAGATTTTAAAAGCAGTATTTATGGAGCACACATGGCATGCCAGAGCCTTTGCTGACAGATGCCCCCTTCCACCTGTTTCCTCCACGACTCCGACCCAGCATTGAAATGGACAGGGTTTTCCTGCTCCTTGCTATGGACTAAACTGTGTCTCCCCCCAACCAGATTCATATGCTGAAGCCCTAACACCCCAGCATGATGGCATGTGGAGATGGGGCTTTTGAAAGGTAATTAGGTTAGATGAGATCATGAGGGTGGGGCCTTAATGACAGGATTAGTGTCCTTAAAAGAAGAGACACCAGAGAGCTCGTGCTCGCTCTCTCTACCATGTGAGGACACCACCAGAAGGCTGCAAGCCAGGAAAGAGACCCCTCCACCAGAACCTGACCATGCCGGCACCCTGATCTCAGACTTGCAGCCCCCAGAGCTATGCAAAATGTTTGTTAAGTCACCCAGTTTATAGTATTTTGTAATGACACCCCAAACAGACTAATACACCCCTTGAGATGACAACTGCCCCATGCCTTGCCCCAGTTCTAGGGGTTTGGTCCATCACCCTTGGCTTCAGAGGTGCTGAAAGGTCAGGGGTTCTGGGAACCATGGTAAAGGCTCCAGATTCATGGGTCTTGGTGGTGAATTGCCCAACCCATAGAACTGGGCCGGATAGAAAAAGTTCTCATTCTTGTTGAACAAGCTCCACTGGTGTCTGACTGCAGCAGTAGGGATGCAGGCTAGACGAAGTCCACGCCACTGGCAAAAGTACTGAGCTCTGGAATGGTGCTGGGGTGGGATGTGACCGTTTCCTATGGGAAATCTGCTTAAGGGCTCATTTAGAGTTTTATATGTTTAATTATTTTGGTGATGAGAATTCTGTGGGGTTGTCCTTTAGTGATCAACTGTTAAGTAGCCACACTGAATGCACATTCCCTGACCTACCAGTTCCACTCCTAGGTATATGCAAATATATGCAAATATATGTCTACCTGAAGACAAAAATGTTCGCAGAGGCACTCTTTGGAACAGCCTCAAACTGGAAACTACACAAATGCCTGCCAACAACACGGGACGGAGAAAGGGCTAGTGTCTTCACACAACTGAATACTGTACAGCAATGAGAATGGACAAGCTATTGGTATGAATCAAATGACTCTCACGTTGACTGAAAAAGCAAAACATTGTAAGAGTTTGTACTGTACGATTCCATTTATATGAAGTTCAGAAACAGGCAAAACTAGTCCATGATATTAGAAGTGACAATAGTGGTTATACTTCACTAAAAGTTTTTTGTTTGTTTTTGGTTTTGTGTGTGTGTGTGTGTGTGTGTATTGGGGGGTAATTAGGCTTATTTACTTATTTATTTATTTATTTTTAGAGGAGGTACTGGGGATTGAACCCAGGACCTTGTGTACACCAAGCATGCGCTCTACCACTTGAGCTGTACCCTCTCCCCACTAAAAGTTTTTTAAATCCACAAAATAAATGGTTTACAGGGTACAAAGTGCCTTTATACATCTGTTATCTCATTTTTCACCTTTTCACTCCAACAGGACTTTTTGGAAATATATTATTTATATGCAGCAGAGTGTGTAAATCCTAAGTGACCAGCTCAATGAATTTCTACGTGTCTACACCTGGGTAGATGAAGGTATAGAACATTCCAGCACTCCTGAGAGTTCCCCCACATTATCTCCTTTTATCTTCATGATAACCTTAGGCTAGCAGAGCTGTTACTGGCCCCTGTCACCACTGAGGGACATCAGCCTGAGAGACAGACCTGGCCAGGTGCCACTGCCTCTTCAGAGGCAGGATGGCACGGCCCTCATGGCAGAGGGATGGCTGCGAGGCCCTCCATCTTGCGCTTGCCGTCATTAACCAATGAGGTGAGTTCCTGGAAAATGAGGCTCTGTCCCCCCTTCCACACAGCCAGGCAGGGAGTCGGGGTGGTGGGGTAGGAGGCACTGGTTAGTTACTTTTTTAACTCTAGTTATTTTCCAGAGCCATCGCCCAACCATCAACGTTCTGGACAATGCCCTGGAGTCAGAGGGTTGTTCGTGCCAGGTGCAGGGACGCTAGTGCCAGGCTAGAAACTGCCCCCTCCCAGGGGAGGGAGTGGCCCCCAACCTGTCAAAGTTGGTGCCTCTGATACACTGATGCAGCAATGGAGTGCGGCCTGGAACGCGACTCTAGCCAAAGCTTCTGGAAGGTCAGTGTGGGTGCATTCGGAGTCCAGTTCTCACCATCCCCCAGTCCTGGCCTGGGGCTGGATGAGGTAGGAGGGCTGACCCTAAGCAAGAGAGAGCGAATAGAAGGGGCGCCACGAGCTCTCCTGTGGACTTCTCTCTCCAGTTCAAAACTCTTTCTCAATCAGGCTCTATCCCTGGGGCACAGCCCTGGGGACACAGCCCGAGCACCTGCGTGGCCTCTGTTCCTCAGGGGTCACCCAGTAGGTTCAACTGGGGCGAGGACATCCTGGCTCGCTGTTCCTCAGAGCTCTGGAAAGTTTCTCGGCCCTCTTAGGAGAACAACTCTTCCAGTCCTGAAGAGTTCCCCTCACCTGCTCCTGCTACTGGAACTCCGTTCTTGAAAAAGCCAGAAGACTGAGCAGGCTGGCGGCTGCAAAGACCTCACCTGCTTTTCCCTCAGGGCAGAGTCCCCTATCTCTGCTCTCACTGGCTTCTGCAGGTGGGAGGCTGAGGAGCTGGGTGACTCATCCAATTTCTGGGAAGGAAAGGATCAGAAATTCCGATGGGCTTATTTATTTATGACTGAGATCTGGCTGAGGAGGCGACATGAGAAACATACAAGGGCTTGACAAAATGTAGCAAAGACTTGGGCAGCAGCCCTTGAGGAATCCATTCGGTTTTCTATTTTAAAAGGAAAAAAAAAAAAGCCTTCATTCCAAAGCCGCAAATGAACTTAACACCATCTGCTCATCTCCCAGCCAAGGAATACAATTCCAGGAAGCTGGAGAAGGGAGGCCTGGCGGGGCTGATATGTGAACAGCTGTTTATCCTCAGTGACTATTTCCATGTAGACCCATTGCAGGGATCTGCTGTTCTTTCCAGGGCAGAAAGGAGACAGAAGCCCAGTTCCCGGGTACAGCAGTCACACCGCGCCCCCCCGCCCCACCTTCTTCCACCCACTGACTGACATGCAGTGGCCCTTGCTCACTCCCCCTAGGGACTTGATGACAAGCCCAGGGACAAAGAAAAGCCAGGTCTCGACTCTGACCTACCCCACAGGGAGCCTGTGCGGGGCGAGGCCAGAAAACAGCCTCCAGTTGTTCAAGGGACTAAGGTTTCAGCTGATTCAAAGAAACACTTTTCCTGTTCCTGGGAAGCGAGCTTTTCTGAGTAACAAGTAACGTCCGGATTTTGCCATAAGATCAGGGTGGTGGGCTTTGCTCTGAATTCTAACCCTGTGACTTTGGCACATGTCCTCTCGATGTTGTAAAAGCGTGTGAGTGGAGGGGGAGGGGACGGTGGGGACTGGATCACTGCTGGACAGGAAATCATATAGGTAAAAAAAACAAAAAACACCAACAAACAAAAAAGATGACTGACGCTTTGCTTGGGAGTACAAACCCAGCCACACCTCGGCCTGAAAGGTCCGTCCAGGAAGATAAGGAACCGGACGGCAGAAGTCACACGCCGCCCAAGCCTCAGTGAGATCGGGGTGAAATGGAAACTTCCTGTTTATTTTAGTCCTTTAAAGCCGCGGGGGCGGGGATTTAAACCGCGGCTGCGGCACTGGAAAGAATCAGAACTGCTGGATCAGTCTGGAAAATTGTGGCGTTGCCTGCCCCGTCAACCACGCCCTCCCGTCCCCACCCGGGGCCAAGACAGAGATAATAGCATAATAACGTAAAGGATTTGCCCAGAACTTGCACCAGATCCTTTCAATTAGCTAATTTTAACCTCCCAGCATCCTTCTGGGGGTGGGGGTGGGGAGCAGATGCCATCCTCTTTTTTTTTTTTAAACACAACAGTGGCCTCCCAGGGAGGAGAAATGACCCAATCACACACAAGCAGCAACTCAAAGGCTGAGTCAGAACCTGGCTTGGTCTCAGAACCTACCCCCCAGCCCAGCTACTTCCTTCTAAATATTTTTAAGCCTTCAGTTTTGGGGGCCTTTAGTTTGAGCACCTGGGCTGTGAACCTCACACTCATAGGCACGCATTTCCACTATCTCTTCCTGGGGAATCTCTGTGGGAGGTGGTCCTACCCAGCGCCACCCAACACCTCAGAGTAGTCCCAGGTAATTCTCCAGATGGTAGACAAGCAGGGCTTCCAGAATTTAGCACAAGGATGCTCCAACTTTGTCATGCCTTTGGAGCGTGTTAAAAACGCATACACCAAGGATGTGGAGAAACTGGAACCCTCATTCATTGCCGGTGGGATTGTTCGCTGGTGTAGCTGCTGTGGGAAACAGTTTCGCAGTTCCTCAAAAGGTTAGAGTTCTCCTATGACACAGCAATTCGACTCCTAGGTATCTACCCCAGAGTAGTGAGAACTTTGGTCCGTGTAAAAACTTGTACATCAATGTTCACAGCCACATTATTCATAATAGCCAAAAAGCGGAAACAGCCCAAATATCCAGCAAAGGATGAATGGATAAACAAAACATGGTCTATCCGTGCAGTTGAGTGTCATTCAGCAATTAGAAGGAATGAAGTACTGACACCTGTTACTACATGGATGAACCTGAAAAACATTATGCTGAGTGAAGAAGCCAGACACAAAGGACCATGTATGGTCAGGCCACCCAGGATGGCTGTTGTCTTGCTCTCTGTACATCCTCTGCTCGACTAGTGCCTGCTTTACTTGCAACCCTACTCACTTGACTGACCTTCGTACAGACTTGCCCCAGGCCCCAGCTAGTGACTATTCTTATCAAAGAGGTGGTGAGGGGCCTGCCCCTCTGCTGGTTTCCCTGGTAACCAGAGCCCACCTGAGGTCAATTCCCCCAATAACTGGTAATCTCCCCTCCCCCCAGCCCTGGAGCGGAGCCTGCTGCTCCGTCCTGCTCCAGGACCTTGCTTGAGACACGGAAGATTGATGTCTCTGTTGCAGACTCCGGGGGGCTCTTTATTCAGTCTTGAAGCTGGGTGAGTACAGGTCTTGTGGGCCGGCAGGGTGCACCCCAACAGACCACATAGTGTGTGATTTTATTTAAAGGAAATTTCCAGAATAGGCAAATCCATAGAGACAGAAAGTGGATTAGTGGTTGCCAGGGGCTGGAGGAAAGGGGGGGATGGGGAGTGACTGTTAATGGGTATGGAATTTCCTTTGGGGGTGATGAAAATGTTCTAAAATTAGCTAGTGGTGATGGTTGCAAAACTCTGGGAATATACTAAAAACCACTGACTTGCACATTTTAAAAGGGTGAATTTTCTCTTCACACGGAAAAAGTATTTTTTCTTTTTCTTTTGTATCTCCATGAGATGATGGATATTCATTAAATTTGTGATAATCATTTCATGATGTATGTAAGTCATATCTTTATGCTGTCCACTTTAAACTTACATAATGCTGTATGTCAACCATAGCTCCATAAAACCGGAAGTAGAAAAAAACCAGAAGTGAGTTTTACAGTATGTGAAATATATCTCAATTAAGCTATTACAAAAAAAAATGCAGATATCTGGCCTACCTGCAGAGTTCTGGTTTAGCAAGTCTGAGATGGGATCTGAGCACCTACCTTTTTTAGTAAAGTGCCATCAATGTTGGGGAGGGAGCGGTTTACAAGGAAATGTATGACATCACTCATGTCTCTGAGCTCACAGTCACCCTGAGGAAACACAGGAATCTCTTAGAGGACAATTCAGGCTCAGACTGTGTGGTCCTAGAGAAGAGTACCTAAGTTCAGGAGAGCGAGGACAGTTGTGGGTCAAGGTGGCCTGGGAGGGGTGGGGGAGCTGAGGTGAGCCTTGGGGGCAGACGGGAGTATGGGATTATGCAGACAGAAGGGATGCATTCCAGTGGGAGATCAGGCCTGGGAATGTGCATGGCAGGTGTTGGGAGTGGTTGGGGGTCCGCTCAGACTGACCCGGAAGGTGAAATTGGGGAGGTTGGGGAAGACGGGTTTGGAGGCGTGGGCTAAGGTCCTCTGTGAATGTGAGGACGCGTTGTGGCTGGAGACGGGGAGCCAAAGATGCTTCCAATGACATGAAGAAAGCAGGGCTTTAGGAGGAATAGGCTGGCACTTGTGTAAAAATGGACTGTAAGCAAGGACTGGCAGTAAAAGGGCAACTGAGAAGCCTGGGCAGGAATCGAGAAATGAAATGGTGTGGGTCTAGGCTTGGGGCTTGACGGGGGACTGGAGAGGAAAGAGCAAGCTCGGAGTTTAAAGGGGAAATTGGCACGAGATTGGCTAATGGAGAATGAAGAAGGAGAAAAATCAGAGTGAAGCCTCCACCATTGTGGGCACAGAAGGAGGAAACACAGCAGATTCCCGAGCGAGACCAGGACCTGGTTTCAATCCCAGCTCTACCACTATTGGCTGTGTGACGTGGGCAAGTTATGTGACCTCTCTGTGCTTTAATCTTCCCAATGGTAAAGTGCAAATAACCATAGTAACGGCCTCATAGGTTGTCAGGAGGTATAACTGAGAAAAATCCACTTGAAAGAGGGAACCCTGGAGAATATGAAATGGGCTTTTCTCTCTTGTATTTCTGCAAGCCACCTTCTCCTTGGGCAGCCTGAGGAGCCATTTGCTTGGGAGTGAGGAAGGTTTTCCTAAATTTCTTGAGAGAATTCAGAGAGAATTTCTTGGAGAATTCAGATCACAGTATTTCTTCCACATTGGAGAGACAGTACCCTTTCCACCATCACTGGGGCCCCGGGACTTCTCTGTGACGAGGATGTGATCTAGAGGAAGTAAAAGCCCAGCCTCTGTCCTTTCTGGTCCCCAAGAATTGTAGGAAGACACATGGAGGCAGGGCCAGGAGAGGTGTGGCTGTGGGTCCCAAGGTCACTTTTCTGGGCTTCTGGCCAGGAGAGGATGGAAAGTTGGAGAAGTTAAAAGGGAAGCTAAAAGCAGGAGGCCATTGACTAGATTCACCTTCGGGGCCCTGAGAGGAGTGTGTCTCACACTATTCCCCCGCCTCCACATACACACACATACACACACACTCGGAGGCCACATGGGAAAGTCTTGGCAGTGCAGCATGGTGAGATAGAGGGGCAGGGGTGTGGCTGTCCAGGACTGTCCCCTGGTGCTGCACGGCCTGGGCAGAAATGTCTGTTTTGGCTGGATTCAGGCCAGTGGACTGAGGAATGCACAATCCATTGAGCCCCTAGACAGTTCTGCCCTGGGAAATAGAGAGAGTGGTACAGAGGTCCACTACATTTTGAGCTCTCCAAAGATCATCCTTGAAGCCAAGCTTGGTGAGCTCACTGACGAACAGGGTGGGGAGACCCATAAATGAGGGCAGATGAGGACGGAGGCCTGGGAGCACCCCCAGCCAAGAGGAGGACGAAAGACAGTCACTAAAGAGGCCGGAAGTGTAGCAGGAAAGCTGGAAAAGTGCTGTGTCAAAGAGGCCGGGCCAGAGCTTCAGTTCCATGAGTGCTCGGGATCCACCCACTGCACTGGGCGCCCAGTGAGGCTAACCCCTGGGGAAAGAGTTGCATTCCTTGTACGCTGCTGAGCCTGGAGGTCGCCTTACATCTCAGGATGGGCCCACAGAATTCTCCAGACCTTGAGTGTACTTTTCTGCAGGGACTGGAGCACTCCTGTGGGATCCAGGCTGACAGGACAGCAGGTCCCCATCCTGGAGGCCACCCAGGCCCTTATGGGTAGAGTCCCCACTGAGGCCACACCTGTCAGAGCTGTGACAGGTGAGTCAGGCCTTCCACAGCCCAGGGGCGTGCTCCCTGTCAGCGGGCAGCCCGGGTCCTGGCTCTGGGCCAGAGGGCAGGGGAGCAGCTCAGTTCCTGTCCACTTCCATGGCAACCTGGGCAGGGCGGCCTCAGCCAGGTGCCAGCGTGGCAGAGGCTGTGGGAGTGCCCAAGGGCAGGTGGGCAGGTGACTTTCGTGGCCAGGCCTGCCAGGTCCAGATCCCTGAACTGGGCCAGGAGGGCGTGGCGGGCAGTTCCCGGAGGACGGCAGTGGCTGTGCAGACAACCCCCGATTTTATCACGACTTGCTCCTTCTTGTTTTTCCTGGCTGGGGTGATTTCAGTTGTGCCTTGCGTTACTTTCCATAGCCCGTGAACTGAAAAAGGAAGCTAAAAAGAAATGGCCCCTCTAGACTCTGAGGAAAGTTGGGGGATGAATTTTCAGACCCCTGGCTGAGAAGGGAAGAGGAGGGGATGTCACTTTCTGATGCTTTGAGAAATTGCAGTAACTACAAACTGTTTTTCATGTCATATATTCATCCTTGTGACACAACGTGGATATGGCACAGCCCCATTTACCAAACCATTTTGAGATTTTTATGATTTGAAACCCTTGTGTTTTCTGCCACTTTTTATGTGTAAAAGCTGTTCCCTCAAATGATTAAAGTAGACAACTCATTCTGGCTTTTACAGCCACTGTGGATTGATCCTAGCGCCACAAAAATCAGTCTTCTCCCTCAGTACTGTCATACAAACTCCAAGCTTGTTCATTCATTTATTCATTCATCCATTCGTTCATCTATTCATCCATCCATCCATCCATCTATTCATTCAGTAAACAGTTTTAGAGCATGAAATGTGTGCCAATATATTGCTTAAAGCGGGGGATGCAGACATGAAAGATAGTCAACGGGGGCAGGGAGGTAGAAAATAAAAACTAATGTCCCATTCCATTCCGTGTGAGCGTTATGCTAGATGCTACAGATGTTGCCTCCCTGGGGCCCGAGTTCACCTGTAGCTGTGCTAGGCAGGTGACCACTTTCAACCTCAGGGTCTGCCGCTCTCAGCTTCTCAATTTGAGAACCTGGAGGGGCAACTGGGAATTGTAAGAGGGGAGTGGTTACCAACTGGGGATGGGAGTTGGCGGAGAGATGCCCCAGCCTCCTGTCTCCAGTGGGACAGTTTCTAGGGGATGGTCCCCCTCCTCCCAACTCAGAGCATCCCCAGTGGGATTTAGTCCCCGTGCCCACGGTGATAATCAGCTCATAAATGTATCATTTATTGGTTTCCCTCTCTGTCTCACTTTTTCCATTCTTTCACTGGTGATTCCAGGGGTTTATCTCTCAAACGACCCGCACCCAAAGTCCTTGTCTCAGTGTCTCTTGGTTTGCTTTTTAGGGGAGCATAAACAAAGACAGGAGGGCTGTGAGTGCTGTGGGAGGGGTTCAAGGGAGCACAGAGGAGGGGCCCTGAATCCAGACAGGGTGGGCCATGAGAGTTTCACCAATCAGAAGACGCTGAACCAAGGCTTTGATGAGAAGCCGACTTGGTCAGGCAAAGAGGGAGAAGGGTTCCAGGTGGAAGGATCAGTAATTGGAAAAGGATGTGTGTGAGAAACCGTGGAGAAGGGCAAAGAGTTCAGAACGACCAGACTGTAGGGTACGCACGCGTGAGAGCTGCCGCATGAGCAGCAGGATGCTCTTTGCAGCCAGGGCTGGGGTGAGCTCCGAGCCTGCGGGGTCCCTTTAAGCCCTCTTCCATTTGCCATCAAGTCCTTTCTCAATTTCAAAATCCGTTCACCGTGAGCAACGCCCCCCCACCTCATCGAGCCTTCTTCCCCAACTGGCTCCCGCTGGAAAAAAAGAGACACAGCTGATACTAAAATGACAACTTTTTAGCAAAAGTTTAGAAATCTTTCACAAACATAAGAACAAAACCACATTTCTACCCTAACTACCGTTTCTTTTCACCCTACTGTTTCGAGGGAAAGAATGCGGCTAAAGCAGCCATCAGTGCATCATCGATTCTTCCCGCAGTAAACATTTATGGGGCAGTGACTGGGAGCCAGGTGGGTGCAGAACCAGCGCGAGGAAACAGCAGGTGCTGTTTTCACAGGGGAGGTCTGGGTGCCCACTTGTAAGGGGACCTTTGCCTGAAGATGAGCCGTTGCATTGATAACCAAATAGAAGTCACCAGCTGAACAGAGGGGAAGTTTCTCCTTCCTTTTCTCCTTTCCTCCCTCCCTCCCCCTCTCTCCCTCCCTTCTTTCCTTTTCCTTCCTCCCTTTAAAGAAAGGTAGTTTCATTCTCTTCTAAGTACCCACAAGGGCAGAGCTAATCTTGTTCTTTTGTTTGTATTTATTTTTCTAAACAGATAATACACACACCTTTGTTCTCAAAAGAGAAGCAAAGGTAACCTGGGAACAATCTTTCTCCTTCCTCTGTCTCCTTCTCTGTCACCAGATCCCCTCCCCAAAGGGTTCTTGGGACTGGTTTCTTATGTAACTTCCCAAAATACACTGTGCACTTACCAACATATCGGATTGTATATATATATATATATATATATATATATATATATATATATATATATATATATATATATATATATATATATATAGGCCCCATGTAAATAGCATTCTACACGCCACCTAAACCTTACATTTTTACCTAAAAATAATTCCTGGAGATGTTTCTGCATCAGCGTCTCTGGAGTGGTCTCATGTGGGAGCCATACCATCATGCACTTGGCTAGCCTGCCCCTCGATGGGTGTTTAGGTTGCACACAGACTGTTACAAACAATGCTGCAGTGTATGTTGTTGTCTCTGGATCATCTTGCACACGTGTGAGCATATCCGTAGGATGAAAAGGCGGAGTTGCTGCGTCAAAGGGATGAGCACCTTTAATTTTCATAGATATTGCGAACTTGCCCTCCTTAGAGGTTATGCCTATTTAGATGCCGGTGAGGAATACATGAATAAGCCAGTTTCTCCACACCCTTCTAAACATAGCATATTTGTTTCCTATGGCTGCATAGCCTTAACTCAGTAGCTTAAAACCCCACCCATTTATCAGCTCACAGTTCTGTAGGTCAGAAGTCTGGCACAACATAGCTGGGTTCTCTGCTCAGGATCTCACAAGGTTAAAATTAAGGTGTTTGCTGGGTTGAGTTCTTGTCTGGAGGCTCTGGTGAAATATCTGCTTCCAAGCTTGTTTCTGTTGTTGGCGGAATTCACTTCCTCATGGTTGTAGGACTGAGATCTGCCTCTCCTTGCTGGCTGTCAGCTGGGGGCCACTCTCAGCTCCTAAAGACTGCCGGAATTCTGTGCCACATGGCCCCCTCCATCTTCAAAGGAACAAATCCTTGTGCTTTGAATCTCTGCCTTCCCTGTCCTAACCTCTAGGTCTAGATTTAAAGGCTCATGTGATTAGGTCAGGCCCATCCAGGTCATCCTAAGGTCATCTGACTTGGGAACTTAATCACATCTGCAAAATCCCCCCACAGCAACACCTAAATTAGTGTATGAATGAAGAACTGGGAGAAGGTGCTGGTATACCATGGGGTGGGAGTTTAGGAGCCTACCTTAGAATTCTGCTGCCACACACTGAATTATCAAACTTTTTGATCATTGTTAATGTAAGAGATGAAAATGGAATTTATTGGATATCTCTCTTTCTATGCCTAGGAATCTTCATATATTTAATATTTGTATTTCTTTGGGGTTTTTTTGCTGAATAATATCTGCTTATATCCTTTGCCCCATTTTCTACTGGGTTCCTGGTCTTTTTCTTTACTTTTTTTTTTAATTAGAAGAGCTCTTTATATGTTAAGGATCTTTCCTATCTTAATGACTTTGTTTGTCTTATTTATTTTACCTGGAACCCCACCCTCCTTCTTGCTGCCTTCTGAAATACCATTCATTCTTTACAGCCCAGGTCAAAGACATGTTGCCCAGAGGGCCATGCCTGACCATACCAATGCTTACTTATCAACACCTCTTGACTCTTTTCCTATGCAGTTCTATGCTTTGTTGGTTACTCTTGGCTCCCTAGTTGGGATGTTGAGCATCTTTATTGCAGGGATCCAAAGAGATTCAGGTATAAGACTGAGCATGTGATCTACACAAAACTAGCAACTGTGAACTGATAAATGGATGCCTTGAACTGGAAGTTAAAATTGCAGGCTTTGTCTTCACATTTCCTATGTTCATTACAAACACACATCAGCATACACCCTTAACAGCCTTGTCTTTGTGGCATCCACCCATTTGTATAATTATTAAATGATATTAGAGTATATTAATGAGTAATCTCTCATGTAGTCACTCTTTTTTGTTAGTTTGTTTCTCTTTAGCATGGTTTAATTAGTGAAATTTGCCTCCAAATCTGTAACATTTTTGATATTATTTGATTTGAAATTAATTTAAGATTTTATTAGAGAATATGTGTTGATTTTTTAAAGAGTCAAGTGGAACTGAAAGACTCATAATAAATCAGGGCAATCACCCTGCCCCAGCCATCCTTATCTCCTTCACTTTTCTTCCAAAGCAGGTATTTTTAGCCCTTTTCTCTCTTTCTCCTGATATATGTCTCCATATTTCTCATTAGTGCACTTAAACCACTATGTTTTATTTTTTAAGTTTAGATGTTATCTCTGACTTCCTATCATGGTGATGAAGACTGGACCTTTTTACACACCCTGATCCCATTTTTCCCCTCCTGCTCCCCACAACAGGGCTACTTTACCATTTTTGGTTAGAACAAGTCACTGTTCATATTATTATGACCATGCAAAAACTCATTGCTGGGTTAGATTGTGCTCCATAGCCATACTTCCTTTCTGACCCAACAGCTCTATAAACGTGGATGTATCAGTTAGGATGCACTAAGCTGCAAGGAACAGAAAACCCATCTCACCAACAATGGCTTAAACCATAAGGGTCTTTCTTACTTTCTTAGATTGTGTAAAGTAGAAGGGCCAAGGGTTGGTTCAGAGGCTTGGCAGTGTCATCAAAACCCAGTCCCTTCCTTCCTTCCACCCTGCCATGCTGTGTCCTGGTTTTCATATTCAGTTTTGCTCCTGATAGTCACAAGATGGTTGACATAGCTCCAAGAGTCACACTGCATCATTCAGGAAGAAAAAGAAAATTCTCTTCCCATGCTGCTCTCTTTTATTTCGATTGGAGGGGGAGATAATTCCTTTCCCAAAGATCCAAGTGGACTTCCCTTTATAGCTCATGGGCCAGAACCAGGTCACATGAGCTCCCAGCTGCAAGGGAGGCTGGGAAAGCAAGTATCTGGCATTTTCACTTGCTACAATGAGAAGAGACGTGGGGAATGAGCAGCCAACCAATGGCATAAGCCTGTTAGGTTGTTTTTTTTCCACAAGTGGCCAAAGATTCAACTTTAAATGGCTTAAACAATAATGGGGTTTGTCATCTCTTAAAAGAAGAAGTCCAGAGCTAGGGAATTTCAGGGTTAATTTAGTGATTCAACAGTATGAGCAGAGATCCAAGCTTTTTCCATCTTTCTGCCGTGTTATCCTCAATTATTGGCTTTAGTCCTCTGGCTTGTCTCCTTATGGTCACAGCAGGGCTGCAGCAGCTGCAAGGATCACAGAGCATCAGGTGGACTGAAGAGAGAATGTCTTGTCTTCTTGTCCTTTTCTTTTTTTTTTTTTTCTTGTCCTTTTATTAAGTGTGAAAACTTTCTTGGAAACTTCATAGCAGACTTCTTTTCAGGCCTCATTGACCAGTATTGTGTCACTTGTTTATTTGTAAACCAGTCACCATCAAAGGGAATGAATTACCATAATTGACTTTAACTAATCAGGATTCTCTCTCAGGGGGACAAAGAGGAGTCCTAACACTCCTGGAGTAGATGAAACTGACCTATACTTAAACAAAATCAGAGTTCCATTAGCAAAGAAGGGAGGATGGCTATTGGGGAAGCAGCAAATAATGTCTGCACACCTTCACTTTTTCCTGGAGTTTATAATTGCCTTGATTTTTTTATTCACCTATTTTTTTTTAATTCCATAAATATTTATTGAGGCTCTACCAAATTCTAGGCACTATTCTAGGTATTGGGTATTCCTCTTAAACAAGAAAAACTTAGTACTTGACTTTATGGACTTTAGGACAAGATCATACAGGTTGGGAACATTGATTGGTGGATAGTTTTCTAAGCCATCATTAGTAATTGTCTCCTGTAATTCATGTGGGTCTACATGTACTTGTTTGAGGAACTCAGCCTGCTCAACAATTATTTATTCTTCTTTGAAATTCAAACATTTCTTGACTTGTCTCTGAATAATTAATTTGAATTCTTAGGAGGTTTTACAGTTTCAATGGTCAATCACTTTTCAGATCCCTCAAACTGGATAATCAACAAAACAATCTCACTTCCCTACAAGCAAAAGGACCAATACTTTTGTTTTCCTGTGATGAATGCCTTTAGGAACATTCAAGCATTCCTGATAATGTTTCTTTTAACTACTGTTCTCATTGAGAAATAATAGAAGGATGAGGCCACGTTACGATACAGAAGGAAGAGGGATTTTTAAAAGATTTCATGCGTCTTTCAGACTGTCCTATTCAGGGCTCTTTTTTCCCCTATTGAATTCAAATAATCAATAGATGCTCTCAAGATTTGCCTCTACTGTCGTTAGCAATCGTCTCCTACAAGTTTGTTTCTAGGAGCTACAAAATTTCAGAAGTTTTTCTTTCTTCTAAACTCTGCCACCACTTTGTAAGTTTTGCGCCTCCAAAGTCAGGATTTATATTTTTGAGGGGACACGCCAGCAGTCTTAGCAGCATGACTTTATGACTCATAAAAATAAAAATATGTAATCAAGTAGTTAACTACCACAATAGACTGTAAAGTTCAGGAGCTTTCACATTAACTATAGTGTTTTCATAAAATATTTTAGGAATGAAAGGGAAACCTTCTTATGTTTGAATTTAGATAAATCTTTCTAAGAGATAAATTTTCACTCAATACCCTTGGCTAATTCTTCTGAGGCTTTAGAACCAAACTTTTCCACAATTGTTCCCCTTTTTGTTAGTGTTGATAAAGAACACAGGTTTTACACTTGTGAAAATTGATGTTTGGTACAATCTGAAATCATGGCTGCCTTAGGTGATGGGGTGATTCATTTAAAAGACAATTGTTTATTTGACAATAAAATGACTCTTCCATTTTAATAGAATAATTTCATGCAAATTTTCTTCACAGACATAGTAGAAGCTGCAGACCCGGCAGGGTTCTGAGGGTTCTTTGGTTGTGCTGGTGAAGTCAGACTTCACACTGTAAAAAAATTTGTCACTTTCCCACTGTGTACAAATGGCATGAGGTCTACTTTGTAAAACGACATGTTCTTCTCATGCTTCTTGCACTCGTTTGGACACCAAAACTAAAAATTGCATTTAAATGTTTCCTCAGACTCTTCAGACAGCCTGGAACTGTTGACAAAGTTAGTCCAACTGATTCAGACACAGCCCACCGGGGACAGCCGAGGAGGCTCCCAGCGCGCCCAGCGCCCAGGCCTTCAGTTGCTCGTGAGTTGCCCAGTTCTTCCTAGCCTCCAGCTGGGCTGTGCTCCTCCAGCTCGTGTTGCTGCGTCTTCCCTCTCAGGTCCAGGCCTGCTCTTACCCTTTGGTCTCCTCCAATGATCTCAGCTGCCTCAGGCCAGGCGCTCACTGGGCTTATCTTGCTTGGCTTTGCCCCCAGCTCTTCCTGTTCTAGCTGCTCAGGGAGGTGTTCCCTGGTTTACCCTGGCCCACCCAGGCCCCTCGTCCTCAGGCATTCGTCCAGAATGTGCTGCACATACAATCCGCCCTCAACAGACTGTGGGTCACTGTGAGCCCAACTTTGTGAATAATTGTGAGGCGGTGTTTTTGTTTTTGTTTTCAGCCGTACCATCTCAAAAAGTGCTTAATGATTTGGTTCATTTAGATATAATCCATCAAGATCCTGGAATCTAGGGGGAAATGATGATTTGCAATGACATGCAGATAGACTATGTCAAATCAAGGCTGCCCCAGGATAGCCAGAGCTTATGATCAACATCTGGAAAGCATCTGCATGAATGATGTGGCCGCAACAGATACCAGAGAATTGGAAATTTTAAGAACTATCCTGAGGGTTTCTGGGTCCTAAGAACAGGAAAGCAAAGTCCTTGCAAATTATATAGCAAACTGATATAGCAAACTTTTTTTTTAAACAAAAACAAAACCCTCTTTATTACAAACTAAAACATAGGCGCAAAACAAACGTATGACTTAATGAATTATTTTAAGTCGAACATCCTTTTAACTACCGCGTCAAGAAATAGAGCTTTGCCAGGTACCTTAGAAACCACTTCGTGTTTCCCATCCAAATCACAGCCCCCTCCAGTGCCCAGAAGTAACCATGATCCTGCTAATCACACACGCACACAAATAGTTTTATCACCCAATTTTGCATCCCTACATAAGTTTTGCTTGCCTTTTAATTTGCAATTCTCTATTTATTTATATTTAATGAGGCACTGGGGATTGAATCCAGAACCTCATGCATGCTAAGCATGCGCTCTACCACTGAACTATACTTACCCACTAGCTTACCTTTTGAAAACTTTTCTTTAAATGTCTTCTAAGTCATTTTTAACCTATTTCCCCCCTTCCATCCCTTTCTTTTCCTTACAATTTTTCTGCTGAAGGTTCCTGAACCATTTTGTCCTGTAGGGTTTCCAATAGTCTGGACGTTGTCCATTCACATTCATGGCCTGGTTCCGCCATGTTCCTCTGCCTTCCATCAGAGGAGAGCTGGTCTACGAAAAGGAGAAATGGCAGTTGTGACCACCTCATCAGCTCATCCGTGGTCTTTTCCCCAGACAGCCTGTGGAGGGGCTGGTGCATATTTAGCTCTCCATAGCTGAGGTGGCACCTGCTTCTTCGATCTGGTCCACTGGGCTCCAAGCAAGCCTGGCTGCCCTCATGGAACTCCCTCCTGGTGCCCCCCACTCCATCCCAGAGCCAGGGGACCTTGCACATAGCCACAGTCCCCTGGCTTCATTCATAGCTCTGGCTGGCTTCCATGAGGCTGTAGCGGGGAGCACCCAGGCCTCTCTACAAAAGATGCTGTAGAGCCTGACTGGGTTGGGGCCTGTCTTCCCACAAAACAGCTTTGCAGTAGGTCAGGCTATCTCTGCCTGCGGTAATGCCTCTGGCGAGCTGCTTCAAAAGTGAGCTTGTATGTGGGCAGGGGCAAAATAGGAGTATGGGATTAAGAGGTACAAAGTACCATTATATAATAAATAAGCAACAAGGATATATTGTACAACACAAGGAAATATAGCCATCATTTTGTAATAACTTTATTTAAAAAAAGTTTTTTTGGTGGGGGAGGTAATTAGGTTTGTTTATTTATTTATTTACTTAATGGAGGTACTGGGAATTGAACCCAGGACCTTGTGCATGCTAGGCACACACTCTACAACTGAGCTATACCCTCCCCCCTTATAATAACTTTAAATGGAGTATAATCTATAAAAATATCGAATCACACGCATGCACACAAAAAGTGAGCCTGTATCCCATGAAACACAACAGATTGCCTAGAGGTATTTTTTTGTCACAGTCTTTTACAGCCCTGTCCCGGGTAGGCTTACAGCTTGAGCTGGGCTGCCCCAGGCAGCAAAGGGCGGTCCTAACCTAAAATATTGGCAATAGCCCTGGGCCCTGGGCAAGAAGACCTTGCCCTGGGCTCCATGCTTTGGAGGATGCCAGCTGCCACGGGAACACGCAGAAGATGCCTGAGAGAGACTGCGTGGACATCTCCACCTTGGGATCCAGTGGTCATTGCCTGCAGAGCCCTGAGCTGTGCCCTTCTTGGGACAGCCACTGGCATGACTAACAACTGTTCAGGCCCTAGGGAAATATTTCTGCACAGCGATCACACTGTGTTTTCAAAACAAAAGGCACTGTTTATGGATGCCATGGAGGTTTGTGGGCTGTGCCTCCTCTGATCTTGGAGATGGCCAGGGCTTCAGAGGGCAGGGAAGATGTGAGCTGCAGAAAGTTTCAGTGAAAGAAAAGACGAATTAACTTGTCAAGCCCTTCCTTCCAGAGAGAGCATGCATGCAAGCGATTGACACATAACTAAGTATAATTTCCCATGTGCTGTGTGTCCATCCATATTCTCGTTTCCCTTAGCGTTCCAAATTGTGGAGGCTAGGAACACCCTGAGACATCAAAAAATTCATATTACTCCTGAATCTGTAATATGCATGATATCTGTGCACACACTCACTCATAATGTGCAGGAGGCATGATGCTAGCTGGCTCTGCAGTGCAGCCTGGCTGGACATGGAACACTAATCATGCAAAAC
This sequence comes from Camelus bactrianus, assembly GCF_048773025.1. Classification (NCBI taxonomy): domain Eukaryota; kingdom Metazoa; phylum Chordata; class Mammalia; order Artiodactyla; family Camelidae; genus Camelus; species Camelus bactrianus. The sequence goes on from NC_133575.1 coordinate 32,464,949, forward strand.
GTTATACGTTTATGAAGACGTTTAACAAGATTTCATTAAAATTTCATATTAATAAAAATTTCAGCAGGATTTAAATCACTTTAAATTCTATGTATATATTTTAAGTAGATTTGTGCTATGAGGGTCAGCGGCTGGCGTCTTACAAATGTGGTGGCTGGACCAGCCCTCATCCTGGCCCCACATTGTCAGGCAGCTGAGAATAACGTCGCAGCAGCCCTGGCTGACTGCAAACTGCTTTCTTTAAAGCTCAATGCCTGAGCCATTCTCCTTGGAGAATGCCACTGTTTCCTCCCTTTTTCCTTTTATCTCTAATATTTCAATTTTGAACACAGATTACTCGATTAATTATAGTCCTAAAAACCTTCAACTGTTTCGTGGTAGCCCAGAGTAGTAAAATGTCAGGATTTCTCCTCTTATAACTTTGCTGCTGCTTCCAAATGCTCTACTTTTCTAAGTTCAACTTTTCCAAATGACTTTTATCATCTGAAAAAAAATTATAAACGAAAAAAAATCCAACAAACTTCTGTTGTTGAGCGGGAGGTAACTCTTCTTGATCAGGAATCTGGTTCGTTTAAACCCCAATACATTTTCAGACAATCGATTCAGTCATTCAGTGACTATTGGCTGAGCGCCTACTACATGGCGGGCACCATTCTGAAAGCTGGGGGTAGAGCAGCAAATCTTTTTTCTTTGGGAAAAAAAAAAGCCACAGGAAGATGCCAAATGGATGATGGTTGGGGATGAGGAAAGGCAGGCACAGGACGGAGACTTAACTCTGAATCGATTTGGGATTAGTTTATTTTGTCCTCCACCTAAGTCCTCCTACCTATGAAATGATTTCAATCTTCTATACACAAGCTTATGCAACAAGCACTATTTTATTTTATTTTTTTCATTAATGATTTTTATTCCAGAAGCTTACTCAGGCTTTACATGTTTTACTTAAGCCAGAATTTTTAAATAAAATTTATTGTAAAAAAAAAAAACTTACCCTAGAAGCAATAGAAATCTTGATTACTTTTATAACTTTTTAAACATTATAATTTAATTTTATTTTCTTCCAGTTTTATTGAGATATGATTGACATACAGCACTGGATAAGTTTAAGGTGTACAGCATAATGATTTGACTTACATATAACACGAAAGGATTACCACGATAAGTTTAGTGAACAGCCATCATCTAATACAGATACAAAAGAAAACAATGCTTTTCCTTATGATGAGAAGTCTTAGGATTTACTTTCTTAACAACTTTCATGTATAAATACAGCAGTGCCAATTATATTAATCATGTTGTATTACATCCCTAGTACTTACTTATCTTATAACTGGAAATTTGTACCTTTTGACCACCTTCATCCAATCCCCCTCTCCCCATAAACTACAAATCTGATCATTTTTCCTATGAGTTTGTTTAGCTTTAAAGTCTACTTGACCTACAACACTATGTTAGTTCCTGGCACATAACATACTGATTTGATATTTGTACACATTACAAAATGATCACCATGGTAAGTCTACTTACCATCTGTCACCATTCAGAGATATTACATAATGGGGACAGGGTGTAGCTCAGTGGTAGAGTATGTGCTTAGTATGTATGAGGTCCTGGGTTTAATTCCCAGTATCTCCATTAAAAAAAAAGATATTACATAGTTATTGACTATATTCTCCACAGTGTACATTTCATACACATGACTCATTTATTAACAAATTCTATTTTAAATGGATAGTTAATTTTTCCAATGAAATGGAATAATTTTTATAGGTTAAACATATTCATTTACATATTTCTTAATTCTCTAGGTTAGAGCCATTGCACACTAACCCCTTTGGAAAGATAAGATGGGGACACCAACTGCCACCCATTGGATTCACAAGATAGCTGGGACCAGAATTTGGGGAGACAGAATTGAGTCACTGACAATCTAAGGGGTTGCTAAGTGATCTGGGACAATTCCTCTAACCTTTTGAGGAGATTTTGCTCAGTTGTCTTTAGTGTTCTGCCTTATCTCAAACCCCTCATTGTCCTCCGGTTTCCTCCGGTTAAACCTGCGGTCGGCAAACCCGAGGTCGGGTTCTGTCCCAGGTCGCTATTTTCGGCCCCTTCAACAAACTACTCTTCTCAACTACTCTGCTTCTCTTTTGTGACATCACATAAATCCTAGGAGTTGTTCCCCTCCCAGTCACTGGAGGGCTATGCTATCTGTGGGGTAATAATGTTCTGAGAATGTTTTGGCCCCAAATTTTATCTAACGGGTAGGCACGGATGACATACACATTTCTATCCTTAACTTAGAGGTTCAGCTTTAAGGATCCAACTGCCCACTGGCCATTTCACTCTCCCCTCTACGTTTATTTTTTTACCCTGTGTTCTCTTAGCTGATGGCACTTCCTCCATTTAAGTAACCTAGGGAGCTCTAAAATGAAATAATTTTTGAGATGGGTTTTTCTGACATACAAATTCTTCAGTTTAAAAATCATTTTGAGTAGGAAGGTAGAGCTCAGTGGTAGAGAGGGTGTTCAGCATGCACGATGTCCTGGGTTCAATCCCCAGTACCTCTGCCAAAAGAAAGAAAGAAAGAAACCCAATTCCCACCTGTCACCCTCAAAAAAGACAAAGCAAAAAATCCATTGTGAAAAGGCTCGACGAGAATGCATAATAACCCAAATCAGCCTCTTTCATGGAGTCATGGGGCAGGGAGAAGTCCAGCAGCTGCTCCCCAGCTGAGAAATCCTCTGTGGATTTTGCATTAGTCGAAGATTTCAGTTTCTTTTCTTTTTTCTTTTTTTTTTAACATTTTTTATTGATTTGTAATCATTTTACAATGTTGTGTCAAATTCCAGTGTAGAGCACAATTTTTCAGTTATACATGAACATACATATATTCATTGTCACATTTTTTTTTGCTGTGAGCTACCACAAGATCTTGTATATATTTCCCTGTACTCTACAGTATAATCTTGTTTATCTATTATACAATTTTGAAATCCCAGTCTATCCCTTCCCACCCCCCATCCCCTTGGCAACCACAAGTTTGTATTCTATGTCTATGAGTCTATTTCTGTTTTGTATTTATGCTTTGTTTGTGTGTTTTTGTTTTTGTTTTTGTTTAGATTCCACATATGAGTGATCTCATACGGTATTTTTCTCTCTTTCTGTCTTACTTCACTTAGAACGACATTCTCCAGGAGCATCCATGTTGCTGCAAATGGCATTATTTTATTCTTTTTTATGGCTGAGTAGTATTCCATTGTATAAATATACCACTTCTTCTTTATCCAGTCATCTGTTGGTGGACATTTAGGCTGTTTCCATGTCTTGGCTATTGTAAATAGTGCTGCTATGAACATTGGGGTGCAGGTGTCATTTTGAAGTAGCGTTCCTGAAGATTTCAGTTTCTTGCTCAAAGGAATAGCCGAGAGGGTTCTCTAATCCACCCCCACCCCACCTGCCATGTAGGGGTGGGGACCCCAGTGTGATGGGCACACCCTTGATGAAACCTAGAACTTGCCAGCTGCTGAGAAAAAGGCAGGCAGGGTCGGGGCACTTAGCCAGAAGGGCAAAGTTCAGTCCAGGCCTCCTACCCCTTCCTGACCAGCTGCGAAGCCCCAAGCTTGGCATTTGAAACTTGCGTATTTTGTAAATTGACCCCAAATTGAAGAGAGAAGGTCACTTCCATTGGAGGGGGTGGAAATGGCGTCGCTGGGGTTAGGGACCACAGAAGGAGCAGCCCCCACTCTGTCCCTACCTGGTGGAGGGAAGGAAACAGGGAAGACCTCAGTGAGGGCCTCTCCTGTTACCTCTCTTCTAGCTTTGGGTGCAGTGTGGCCAAACTCACACTAGCTGAAGCCTGGTTGACATTCAACTTTAGTTGTGATGGAACTTCCTGCAAAAGCATGGTTGTTTCCTCATGTTTGTAGAGCTGGAGGAAAGCCTGGCAAAATTCCTCTTGCCAAGGGTCTGATTACTTCCTTCTTGAGTTCATTTGGATCTGATCCCACCCCCAGTACCATCCTTAGATCTGGGCTATATAAGCGGTTCCCCCAGTGGTTCTGAGTATCCATTTTCTTCCTTCTCTTAGAATCTCGATTTATGGTTCTGGAGGAACTCATGGCATTAAAGTGATTTTCCCAACATGGCAGCTTAGGAACAGCGGCCAAATATTGAATGACATTTAAAAACATATAAATCATATAAACAATATTTTAAAACATACAACAATGTAAGAAAATTTTATATTACTCTTAATTTGTGAAATGTGATACCAGATTTTTATACTATTTTGCTGTTATAAAATATTTAATAAGAACTAAAGTTTCAGGAATTAAAATATCTTTATTTAAATAATTCAGATAAAAAGTTGATACCTGTTGATTATATTTACCATTTAATTAAGATGTTTTTATTATGGTAAAATACATATAACATAAAATTTACCACCTTAACTATTTTTAAGTGTACAGTTCAGCAGTATTAAATATATTTATATTGTTTTGCAATCATCATCTCTGTCCCTCTCCAGAACTCTTTTCATCTTGCAAAACTGAAACTCTGTACCCATTAAATACTAACTCCCCAGACCCTCCACCCCCAGCCTTTGGCAACCACTGCCATTTAATTTTAATACACAATTTGGAATATTTGATAAGAAAAGTATTTTTTAAATATATGAAAATGTTTAAATATTTTGATTTTTACTACCCACTTTAATTTAAAATTTTGATATAAATATATTAAAAATGTATACAATTTTAATGCAATACATCTTGTGAGATAATAGAATATATATATTGGTCTCTGTCCCTGGTTTCTGGCACAAAGCTCCCCAAACCGTTGTAATTTTCTAAGCGATAAGAACACTAGTAGCATCTTTTGTTCCGGTATTTGATCTTTCGCCCCTGTTCCTGACACAGAGCTCTTAAGTCCCTTGGAATTTCCTGGGTGATAGCAGTGTCTTTTGTTCTAATGAGGTGACTCTTGGTGGGGTCCTGCATGGGGGCCGATCACTAGGAAGACCCAGCCATGATTAGAAGCTTGGAATTTTTTGCCTCATCCTCCATTCTCCAAAGATGGGAGAGGGGTTGAAAATGGAGTTAATGATGAACCATGCCTCCACAAAAATCCCAAAAGTACCAGGTTTGGAGAGCTTCTGGGTTGGTGTGGAGATCTGGGGAGAGTGACGCATCCTGAGAAGGCTGGAAGCTCCACCCCCTTCCCACATACTTTGTCCTATGCATCTCCTCCATCTGCCTGTTCATCTGTATCTTTGATCATATCCTTTATTTTTTTATTTTTTTAAAATTTTTTGTGGGGGGAGGTAGTTAGGTTTATTTACTTATTTTTAGAGGAGGTACATAGGGATTGAACTCGGGACCTTGTGTATGCTAAGCATGTGCTTTACCACTTGAGCCACACCGTCCCCCATCATATCCTTTTATAATCAATTGGTAAACAGTATGTAAACTGTTTCTCTGAGTTCTGTGAATTGCTCTAGTAAATTACTCAAACCTGAGGAAGGGGTCATGGGAACCTCTGATTTATAGCCAGCTGGTCAGAAGTACAGGTGATAACCTGGGCTTGTGGTTGGCATCTGAAGTGGTAGGGAGGGGCAGTCTTCTGGGACTGAGCCCTGAATCTGTGGGATCTGATGCTGTCTCGAGGTAGATAGTATCAGAATTGAGCTGAATTGTAGGACTTCCAGCTGGAGTCACAGAGAATTGCTTGGTGGGGAAACCCCCGCACATCTGGTATCAGAAGTGTTGTGTGTTTGATAGTAGAGTAAGTCAAAGGGATATATAGGAGGGAGACTAAATTTTTTTTAACATCTTATGTTAAAATCCTTTAGAAAATTACTATCAGTTTTTAATTATAGTAGCATAATTTGTGACTTTGTAAACAAAAGGCAATAAAATGAAATTTCTGCAACATATATATGCTAATATGTGAATTAGGTATGTTTTTATTTTATTACTCATCCAAACTCACAAAATACATGCACAGACATAACTGATTTCTGTTGTCTTTGATATTTTACTGACTTCAGTCATATTAAAAAAATCATAGCTCCACATACATATTTACCAATTGTGTCATTGTGAGGGTATATTTGTCAAGATAGGAGAATAGAATATATTTTATTGAACAGTTTGGTGTTTAATGTAGTCTTTAGATATATTATATAGGGGCCTTCTTTTGTACTCTTGTCCTGGGTTGTATGCTTGTGGCCAGAGTTAGCAAACAAAAATGCAAAAGCCAAGTTAAATCTGAATTTCAAATAAACAATGAATACATTGTTTAAGATAAGCGCATTCCATGAAATATTTGAAATATACTAAAAAACTATGCACTGTTTATCTGAAATTTAAAATTCCTGGGTAGCTGTTGTCTACTTTATCTGGCAACCCTACCCAAATTCCTCAAATGTAAGGAGGAGACTAGCCAACAACCCACTCTAATCTTCTGTGAGTTTTTACTGTAATTCAACCTTGCATAACCCGCTATGGTTTGAAAAAACAAAACAAAACAGAAAAAGTGCCTTAAACTTACACGTATGATTTAACAAATATTTCTAAAGTGAACACCCATGTCACCAACACCCAGATCAAGAAATAGGACGTCACTCCTACCTTCCAAGTCCCCAGGTAACCCCCTCCTTCCTGATCACTATCTTCTTCTGTCCTCAAGAAATATTCCCTCTCCTGACTTTTACAGTAATAATTTCTATGCTTTTCCTTATATAAAAAATTTTTTTCATTGAACTATAGTCGATTTACAATGTTGTGTTCGTTCCTTATATTTTGACCTCTCATGTGTGCATTTTAAAACAATGTGGTTTAGCTTTGCCTTTGCTTGAATTTATAGAAATCAATTATACTGTGTATATTTTTGAGGGGGAGGTAAACACTCTATTGCTTACTCCCACTGCTGTATAGTATTCCATGGTATGAATATTACATAACTGATTTATTCTTTCTGCTATTGGTGAACACTCGGGGTGTTTCTAGCTTGGAGCACTTATAAACAATGCTACCAAGACTATTTTTGCACACGTATCCTTGTGCACGTACACAAGGGTTTCACTAGGGACACTCTAGGTTTTAAATTCCCCAAATATGGAGCGGAAACAAACATCCAAATAGGATTCACTGTACATCTTGGAAGTCTGTGCTTAAGAGACACATGAATGAAAACAAAAATGAAGACTCTTACCTAATTCAATGAGCCAACTATTGTTCAAGTTTAAGCCAGAAAGTGGTGGCATTTTTGTGTACATGTGAGAATATACAGTCCCACCCACTCTTGCTTCTTTTACCTAAATTTAGATATCATAGGCATTTAGTTTGTGGATTTCTGACGTTCCCAGTCCAAAGGAAAAAGGGACCACAGAGTAGCCATCCTCATTTTTCTTGATCATTCTTTTATCTTGCCAGTTTTGTGGTTGTTCCATCAGCTCAGCTCAGTCCTATAATTATGGTGTCTGTGTGCAGGAAACAGGATTTGGAAAAGAAATAGAAACAGTTCCTGCTGACCCAGATCAATTTTTTCCAAGTGAAATATCTGTAATTAGGCCAGTCATGATATTTTCTTGGAGAAAGAATTGAGTGAATTTACTTTTTTTTTTTAAACAGAGGTACTGGGGTTTGAACCCAGGACCTCCTGCATGCTAAGCACGTGATCTACCACTGAGCTGTGAATTTGAGAAAACAATTTTAAAGCCAAACATGCATATGTGTTTGGGGAGGGGCAGGGCAGCTGAAATGCAATGTAAGAGTTCAAGATTTATCCACCTCCTTTCTGCAAAAAAGGGAGTTTTAGTAACACCAACCCTGTCCTTTGAAGAGAGGGAACTCATCTTCATGAGTAAAGGAATATAAAGTTTTAGAAAGAAACATGAGTGATCAAAAAAAAATATTTTTGTGGGGAAAAGCCTTTTAAAACAAGTTCTCAAACCCAGCATCCACAAACTGGTAGCTCTGATCAATATAAAATTTTAAATGTCTGTGCAAACAAAAATACCATAACTAAAGACAAAAACTAAGTACAGACCAAAAAACAAATCTTTGAAATACCCACGGCAGACTATATAGGCTGATTTCCTGAATATACAAAGAACTCTTACTAATCAATGAGAACAAAGACCAGTAACCCAACAGAAAATGGGCAAAGGTCAGGAACAGATAATTTACAGAAAGAGAAATACAGGGAGCTAATAGGCATGTGATAAGATGCTCAATGTAATTCCCAATTAAAGAAACACAAATTAAAACAATATTAGCCTATCTAATCAAAGATTTAAAAGTCAGATAGAACCAGGACATGGTGAAAATAGAAATTCTCATTCTCTTGATCTGTGTGCAAACTGGCAACTCCTTCAGGATACAATCTAACAAAACCTAGCAATTTGGCAAGATTTAGTACAGTTTCAAGATAGGCAAACTCTTTGACTCAGCAATTCTACTTCAAGGAATGTATTCTACAAATACAATGAAACAAGTGGGTAAAGATAAATGTGAAAGAGCTTTCGTTGTCATGGCTTGTACTGTCGGAGGAGCGACACTGGATAAGTCATTTGCAGGACATCTTTACCGTGGTGCAATTATGGGTCTTGCTGTGAAAAGATCTCGGGGTGGGGGCAGTCACTAATGATGTTCCCCAATGCTCTGCCTCTCCTTCTCCCTCCCCACACAGGGTAGGATTGCACTTTCCCACCCTCTTTGAAGATAGGTGTGGCCACAAGCCCAATGATAGCTGAGCAAAAACAACCTACATTCCCTTCTGGGGGAACACTTTAAGAGCTGGTGTGTGACATCCCCTTCTCCCTGCCCTGCTGATCGTGGACACACATGTTGAGACGGGGCTTGGGTCTCCGAGTGACTGTGATGAGTGTGAATTTCTTCTCTGCCCGGGTTAGACACGTAGTAGGAGCAGGACGTAAACCTTTATACCACTGAGATTGTGACTCCTTTTCATTACCTCAGCATATTCTAGCCTATCATGATTAATACAATCTCCAAGGTAATTTTTTTTAAGTGGGGGGGGGGGACCCTAAGTGCCAAAGAGTGATCTCATTTATATGTATGTGTGTTTAGATGCTTAAGACATTTCTGGAAGGAGATAATAGGGCTTCCAACAAAAGGGATGAAAGGAGGCAGAGATGAGGAAGGCAGTTTCTGCTTTTCACGTTGTAATCTGTACTGTTGGGTTGGGAAAAAGAAAAAAGAATAACACGGTGAGTTGAAATTTAAAACTAGCTAATGTTTCCATAAAAAGATTCCTACAGGACTGTTCATGGCTGCCTTATTCATAGGAGCCCCAGACTGGTGCTAGCCCAGATGTCGGGGGGGGGGGGGGGGCAAACAATTGCTGCATAGTCATAGGATGGAATACTCTCCGGCGGGGAGGATGAATGAACGACACTGAATGTAATAATACAGGTATTCATACAGATAAGGCCTTGAGCAAAAGAAGTGGCACACTAAAGAATATGTACAGTTGATTCCGTTTATGTATAGAAACTGGCAAAACGAACTTACGGTGTTAGACGGCAGGAGAGCGGTTATCTAACGGGGTGCATGAGTTTTGCCTGGGGATGGGCGACATGGAGACGTTTCTGGGGTAAGGGCTGCACGGCTGGGCTTAGTTTGTGGAAATTCATGGAGCTGTATCTTCTCATAGGTGCACTTTTCCATATCCAGGCTGTACTTCAATAAAAAGTGCAAAAACACATCTAGTTGATACAAAGAATAAACAAATAGGAAGGAAGCAGCGGGGGCGGGGCGGTGCTGGCAGCGCTGGGCAGAGCTGGGACCTGCGGTCCTTGCCGGCGGTGCCCCGTTGCAGAGGCTCCCAGTGGCCTGCAGGTCTGGGCACGTTCGGGCACCGAAGCCCCGGGAGGCCGGGCCCCTGATGTAAGCCAACCCCCCTCCACCCCCGAGATAACCCCGAGCGAGCTGCACCCCGCTCGCTCCCATGCATGACCTCGACGCCAGCCGCTTAGCATGGCATTAAAAAAATCCTGCATGGACATCCGCTGGAGCCTCGGTGGTGACCAGGGCTTTCCAGCGGGGACAGCGCGTCCTTGGCAACCCGAGCAGGAGCCTCGTTTCTATTGCAGGAGAGATGCAGCAATACAAGCTCGAACAGGAGCTGCTGGCCTCTTGGCAGAGAAGCTTTCTGCAGGAGACTTCGGTTTGTTTTCAACATCAAAAAGATGATCAAACCGAAACCATTTTACTGAACAAGGAATCGAATGAAAAACAATCTTACTGTTTAAGCCATTCCTATAGAATGTAATTCAGGGGTCCCACCAGTTTAAAACTACTTTCATAATAATACTAAGCATTGTTTGCATTTGTCGCCGTCACCGTCACTCTCTCCCCAGTGTAGTAGCGTTTTCCAAGGGCGATACGTTTGCTAACACAAAAGACTGAAGGAAGAAGCACTTGGAGAATGCAGCTGTCTTTTTTTAAACAATCGCTGAGAGATTTGCAAAAATGTAAAATAATACTGTTCTTCCGGCTAATTTTTTGTTTGTTTTGGAAAATAGAGCTATTTTTCATAAAAGAATATGATTTACGTTAATGTGTAATGGGTTTCTTATTTTAAATTAATCCATGAGTGCATATTTTAACATTTTCTGTTTTGATTTCTAATATAGTAAATATTGATAGATGTAACCCACACAAACGACAGCTCTTTGGGGTTCTCAGTAATTTTAAGAGTGTAAAGTGGTCCTGAGACCAAAATTTAATTTTTTAAATTTTTAAATTGGTTTACAATGTTGTGTTACTTTCTGCTGTGCAGCATAGTGATTCAGTTATACATATATATTCGTTTTCATATTCTATTTCATTACAGGCTATTACAAGGTATTGAATATAGTTCCCTGTGCTATACAGTAGGACCTTGTTGTTTATCTATTTTATATATAGTAGTTTGTATCTGCTAAAGCGAAACTCCTAACTTAACCCTCCCCACCCTTTCCCCTTTGGTAACCACAAGTTTGTTTTCTATGTGAGTCTGTTTCTGTTTTGTAAATAAGTACATTTGTGCTGAGACCAAAACATTTTGTGAACCTCTGCTAGCTCTATAGTGTTTTCAAAAACGACTTTTTCTTTTGGATAAAATTGAGATTTACAGAAAAGTTGTGAAGCTGGTACAGAGTTCCCATGCACCCCTCACCAAGCTTCCCCTAATGTTAGCATTTTGCATAATGTACATGGTACGTTCGTCAGAATGCAGGAACCAATGTTGGTACATTATTATTAACCAAACTACAGACTTTGTTTGGATTTCCCCAGTCTTTCCACTGACGTCATTTTTTTGTCCCAGGATCCAATCTGAGATAGTACATTTAGTGCATGTAGTTTTTTCTAATTTTTCAATTAGAAAATAGCATTAGAACACTTTGATATAATAAAAAAAAGACCCCAATTTATAATCATTTGAATTTATCAACTCCAAAGATTAACAATAAGATGTTAAACTGATATGATGATCAAAATTAAAATTCAGTGAAATTTAAATAAAATAAATTTAAGCCATTGCTAAAAACAATTGTCTTTTTTGTAATAGTCTTTTTAGACTTAAAATTTATACATTATGGTGAATGCATAACGTTCACCCAGCTCTGTAGTGATGTGATATGAAAAGCTCATAGATCATAAGTGCAGAGCTGGATAAATATCACAAACAACCTCCAGAACAAGGAACAGAATGTGATGTTTGCCCCAGAAGCCCTCCTCATGCCGTATTTCAGACACTTCCTCCCAAAGGTAACCACCATCCTGATTTCTAATAGCGTAGAAGAGTTTTGCCTGGTTTTGTACTTCATGTAAATAGAATCATACAACGTATGCTCTTTTGGGTTAGGCTTTTTTTTTTTTTTTTTTTTTGCTCAACAATCTGTGAGAGTCATTCATTTGTCGCGTGAACTTGCAGTTCATTCTCGTTGCTATAGAGCCAACTTTTTCTGTACAGGGCCAGAGAGTAAAGGTTTGAAATTTCTGGGTCATATGGTCTCTTGCAACTACTCAACTCTGCTGATGCAGGTGAAAGCAGCCTTAAACAGAATGTGGACAAATGAGCATGGCTGTGTCCCAATAAAACTTTATTTACAAAAACAGGAAGCAGGCTGGATTTCGTCTGTAGGTTATAGATGGCAGACCCTGACGTACAGTATCCCATTGTGTGACTATCCACAATTTATGGCTCCATGCTATTCCTGAGGCATGTTCTAGGAGTTTTCAGTTTGGGGCTGTTAGGAATGGTGCTGCTCTGAACATTCTAGTACATGAATTTCTCTTGGGTGTACACCCAGGAGTAGAATAGATACTACCAAATGGTTTTCCAATTTGACTATACCAATTTACACTCCCAGCAACAGTGTATGAGAGTTCAATTATTCTACATCCTTATCAACACTTGGGATTGTCTTTTGAGCCATTCTGGTAGGTGTGAAGTGGTATCACATGGTTTGCATTTATAATTCCCTGGTAATTAATGAAGTTGAGCAACTTTACACGGACTTTTGTGAAGTGTGTGTTCAAGTCTTTCATCTTTTCCTGCCAATGTGTGCCTGCTATTTCGATTACTTTTTCATATGAACATTTTCATGTTTTTACAGGGTCCACATATGTCATTAAGATTTTGCTTAATTGTCACCCATATTGCTGTATGTCATGTTGTTTTCATTATTCACTGTTATCAATAGCCTGAATGCTTTTGTTCAATATAGGTTGGGGGTGTGTGTGTGTGTATGGGGAAGTTCTTTGTGAGTTATACTCCCTAGAATAAAATTACTGTGCCAAAGAGTATGAATACTTTTATAGTTCTTGTTATATGTAATTGTATATTTTATATTATGTTTTCATTGTTTAAAAAATATTCTTTTACAGAGTTATATTAGTTCACTCTTTTGATTAAAGGGTATAGAAATTGAACTCAAAACCGTTAAAACCTCAGAGGGAGTTTCTTGGGGCGGGAGGGGAGTTGTTATCTAATGGGTACAGAATTTCAGTTTGGGATGATGGAAAAGTTCTGGAGAAGGATAGTGGTGATGTTGCATAACAATGTGTGCCTACTTAATGCCACTGAATTGTACTCTTAAAAAGGGTTAAAATGGTAAATTTTATGTTCTATATATTTTATCACAATTTTTTTATGAAGGGGAGAGTTTTTTTGGCTCTTGCAACTGGACTTGCCTCAGGCATGGCTGGATCCAGGGGTCCAAGCAATATCATTAGGACTCTGGTCCTTTCACTCCTATGTCTTCATTCTTTTCTTTGTGTAGATTTCAGTCTCAGGTAGACTCTCGCCACAAGGCAGTTGAGATGGTCACCAGCCTCATGAGATTTACGTCCTCCTTAACTCTCAGAATCCTGGAGAATCTACCATGACTTTCTCCCCCAGTGTCCTTATCAGTCTTTGAAAAGGGCTTTTGATTGTCCTGTGTGGACCACATGCCCATTCTAGGACAATCACTATCTCCAGGAGAATGAGTTACTCTGGCCACCTGGATCACCTCCTCATCACAGAACCAGGGCATTGACAGTTCCACCAAAGTCGTGCGGAGTGGGAGACAGGAAGTTCCCCAGAGAAAGACATGACCTCTGTTACCAGAAGGGAGTAGAAATGAGGCAGGGCAAAAAGAACAGATGTCAACTACATATGTTCTGGATTTCCTGTGTAACCCAAGCACTTCCAAAGAGAGCATTTAAATGTGTCAAAACATTCCTATGTGACTGGCATTTTGTTTTCTTTATTTCTAAAAATTTTGATGCCTTGTGGTTTGACCATTTGGTGGACGGTACTTCTGCCTTTCTGTGAATACCAAACCTAATAAGTTGAATAAACTTGTTAATGTGTGCTGAATGAATGAAAGAATGAGTCTTTGTGGTCCAGTAAAAGATCATAGTTTTTCATGTGTTTATTTGAGAATGGTATGATCTATGTACATTTTGGAAAAGACTATATGAACTTGTCCCATTTTTAGTTTCTCCACATGGCTGTTAAACTCTGGCATATAGCACAGAAATTCTGGAATGTAGTGAGCCCCCCTCCCCCAAATATTTGTTGAATGAGTTATTCAATCATATAGTATTTCCCAGTATATTCAACATCCCAAATGGAATGTTGAGGGTTCCAATTAAAATAATACTTTTTAAAAAATTTCTTCTTGCCTTTCTGTCTATTTTCTTTTCCAGGCTTGTTGCAATGGTTTCTGTAACACACACATTCAGTATTTTTCAATTTTCATAATTTAATGTACATTTGGCCATTATGTAACGACCTCATTCATTGTACTGCCTTTTGCTATTGCATCTGCTTTATCTGCTACCAAAACAGTAATCCCAGCTTTTCTTCTGTGGAATAGAAGGAATATCCTCTTACACTGCCGTTCCGTTGATTTTTTGCTTTGTGTGTCTCTTCTAAGCAACAAATTGTTAGATTTTGTTCTTTTTAACAGTCAATGAGCTGCCTGTTTTTTTTTTAAATAGGAGAGTTCAGCCTGTTTACACTTAATACTTTAATTGGTGAAATTTTACCATATCCGATTTCCTTTTAAATTGATTTAAATTTTCATTTGTTCTCTCCCTTTCAATTTATGGACTTTATGGGGGGTACTTTCACTTTTTCGTTTCCTTTTGAATTCTATTGGAAGGTAACCTTCACCAATCGGTTTTTTCTAACGTTTTTGATTTATCAGCCTTTTACACAACTGTTTAGTTCTAGTATTTACTTCTATTATTGACCCGGGATACTCTGAATTCTCCTATAGGAATGTTAAAAGCCTAGTTTTAAAAATTTTATTCTCTGTTCTCTGCCCTCCCACCTTCAAGCATCTATGGTAGTGAGATATTCTTATTAAAATTCAAACTGTACCATTATTTCTCAAAATATTTACAGATTTATTTTTTCTCTTCAAAGCTGTCTTTTGGTGAGGTTAGAATGTACTAATCTCTCATTGCATCTTGCTGTGTGCAGACCTCTGTTGTCTCTAAATTTTATTTTGGGGTTAAACCAGATCCACAAGGAGCTGTGTACCTGTTCCCCACTTTGTAGGCATTTGTAGCATGATGTTTATGGAAATTTGCTTTGACATTGTGCCCTCCGCCTATGTTCAAGACTATAATGAGAAGTATCCGTATTTAATTCTTTCCTGTATTTATTGTAGAGATGGTTTTGAAATCTTGTTTTGCTTGTTTGTTTCTTTCGCTATCCCAATGCCCGTCATATGTATATATGTGGACCTGGGGAGAATATTTTCCATAGTAACAGTGGAATTGTGTAATTGATTGCATTTCTATCTTTTTAAAAATAGAAGTACAGTCAATTACAATGTGTCAATTTCTGATGTACAGCACAATGTCCCAGTCATGCATATATATATAATTCATTTTCATATTCATTTCTGTCTTTGATGGGGCTGCTGGCAGTTGTGTCAACTTTGAAAGTCAACTCTAAAAACAGTATATAATCTTATGTCATAAATTTTAGGCATTAACCTTAGCTTTATCTTATTTTTCCTGTCCTGTTTTCGTTCCTGTTCAATTTCTTCATTTTGGTTAGAAAACATTGAGGGAGAAAAATTCTTGTTGCAGAGATCCAGTTTATTTTATTTTGTGTGTGTGTGTGTGTGTGTGTGTTGTATGCTACTAGAATCCCTTTTGGAAAGAGATAAGTTTCAAAGAAAAACAAATAATAAGATTCTTTTTTATTCCAAGTCTGCTCAATGGATATTTCCCAAAAGATTGGCTGAGCATCTCCAAATCTGTGGCTCATCACCTGTGGACATCCACCCACTAGAATTATGTGGGGCTGAAGCTTTGCTTGATAATCTACTTAAGTGAAAGAATACTCTTCAATCTTTATGATAATCTTCCGTGTGGCGTTCTGTTGTTTCCACAAAAATCTTACATCCAAGGAAACCACAAGCGAACTCATTTCTGATAGACATTTATAAAATGAACTTAGAGATGGCTTCTGGGATCTATATGATGGATTTTCATGTTCAATTTAATTCATCTTGATGTTGGAAAAATAATAATGCTTTTCTGCAAACTCACCCAATTTGGTGGCACAAGTTGACCAGAGATTCCCATAAGACTATTTTTACTATAAATCCAAGCCTTGTAGTTGAGTCTCTGCCAATAGTATTAGGTCAGCTGCATATTTTGCTTCCTTATTATGGATAAAGGTGTGGTAGGAGAAATGCTTATTAGTTTAAGAGCCGGTGGTAGCACTGTTTGTTGCTTATCATGCAGCTAATCCCCCACCTACATTGCTAACAGAACCCTGATTTTGTTTGGACCACCATGTGGTTAGCCTCAGGGGACAAGGAGCCTTAAGTTTAGCTTATCATAGCCCTCTTGTTCCTTATGTCCAGAGACTTGCTTTCCCCATCTTCCTTTGCAGTTAAGAGTAGCCATGTGACCTGTCAAGGCCAATAAGATTGAATGAGAAGTCTGCTGGGGGCTTTATGGAAAAAATTTTCTCTTGCTGCTAAGAAGCAGAGAGATGAGGAGAAGGTGGTGGCTTTTCTGGATGCGTCTCTCTGCCTCCTTCCTTTGAATGTGCAGGAAGTCAGTGTCTGGAGCTGCGGCTGTCATCTTGCAACAAGCCTGAAGACAAGAAGCCAACACGCAATGGTGGCAGAATGGAAGGCAGGTAAGCACCAGGGTCTTCAGTGGCGACACCTGCAGAACCAACCCTGAGCCCACCTACCTC
This sequence comes from Camelus bactrianus, assembly GCF_048773025.1. Lineage (NCBI taxonomy): Eukaryota > Metazoa > Chordata > Mammalia > Artiodactyla > Camelidae > Camelus > Camelus bactrianus. The sequence continues at coordinate 32,481,683 of NC_133575.1, forward strand.
AGACCTCTTACTAAGTAAACAATAAATGTCTTTATGTGTTAAGATAGTGGCTCTCAGAGTGTGTTCTGGGGATCTCTGCGGATCTCTGGGACCCTTTAAGAGGCCCCACAAGAACAAAATTTTCATAATATTGTAGCCGAGAAGGACCCCATGGAGCCTTCCTGGTACAGACCCCTCCATGTCCTCCACCTGCCTCTTGTTTGTAGAAAAAAATTAGCCTTCTAGTCCTTCCCCGAGTTCCAAGGAGTAAGTTTAATCAGAGGAGTAAGAAAATATAGAAACAAAGGAAAACATTCAAGCAAGACAAAATAATAGTTTAGCCATTAAACAAAGTCAAGGACCTTTAGTCCCTCCTCAAGGGCTACTGATAATATTCTGAGCCAAATCCTTGAGCTGTTTTGCAGAGACTGAAACCCCCACCAGGTGGAAAAAGTTAACTGCATGCTGCCCACAAGCACGCAGACCCCAGACCAGGTGGAATCAGAAGGTTGACGATGTTGACTCCCAATTACCTCGCCACCAACCAATCAAAAGAATGTCCACGAGCCTATCACACATCCTGCAACGCTCTCCCTCATCCTTTCTTTAAAAACCTTTCCCTGAAAGCCATCGGTAAGTTCAGGACTTTCGCTGGACTCCTTGCTCGGTGCCTGCAATAAATGCTGCACTTTCCTTCTCTATGAGCCGCTGTCCGTAGATTGGCGAGCAGATCCCAGTTTGGTTCCGTAACAGTGGTACTTAAGCTGTTATTTGCCCTTTCACCCTTATTCTTTCAGGAGCATACAGTGGGGTTTTCCAGAGGCTGCATGTTGTTTAATATCATAACAGATTGATGGGAGAAGCACCTAGAAAATCCAGCTGTCTTCTATTAAGTCAGACATGAAAGCTTTGCAAAAATGTGTCATTCTCACTCAGTTTTTTGGTTTTGTCTTGGAAAATAGGGCTATTTTTCATAAAAATGTACTCTTTGTTAACAGGCAGTGTCCTTGTTATTTTCAAATGAATACAAATTTTAAAGTTTCTCAGTTTTAACATTTTATACAGTAAATCTTGATAGATATAACCCACATAAAGGCTTTTGGGGATCCTCAATAATTTTGAAGAATGTAAAGGAGTCCTATAAACCAAACAAACCTGAGAGCTGCTGATCAAAGGCATTATTAGGTGGATTTTTCTGTTAATTGCTGCAGAAATCGTTAATTTCTGAAAAGCATTCCTGAGTAATTTGGAACAAAATTCTTCTTGGGTGAGCACTGTCTTTGTTTAGAAAAGCAAGCTGATGGGCCATTGTGGTTGCAGAAAGATAGCAGGGCTGGGGCCACCTGGGAATGAGACAAAGAGAGAGCCAGGCTGCTCAGCATAAGAAAAGAAATGAGAATCTGGGGTGAGTTAGCTCGGAGAGGAACAAAGGAGAGGGAGGTGGCCGGCAAAGTAGCTGGAGGTGGAGCTAAGTGGGAGAGATGCTCAGGGAAGGGGAAGGGACCTCTGGGGGGAAAGGGGCGTGGAATGAGGGGGAGATGTACGGCTGAAGGCTGCCGACATTCTGTCTTAAACTGTCCAAGCCCTCAGCCAAAGTCTGCTACAATTTACAACAGCCTTGGTGAGTGGAGCTTTGGAGAGATCGAGGAAAAGGGACTTTATTACATGTTATAGGACGGGGAGAGAAAACAAGAGCTGACGTGTGGGTGACGGAGAATTCTGAGCAAGCCGGAAATTAGAACCGGAAGTCACTAGGTCAAAAGGACCCTTCTGTTCCACCCCTCTATCCCATGATTCCTTGTAGATATTGGGAAAGGACACAAGGTTTCCCATCACAAGGGGATTTGAAACCATTGTATTAGAATTTCAAAGAGCAGCGTCACTGTAGCTGGTGCCTGCATTAGCAATGCGCCGGTCAGCTATTTCCCAGCGGGGTTGGCATTTAACGGCTGAAAAATTGCCCTCATCCCTTTCTAGGTGCCAGGAGACAGGAATCTTGCAGCTCCTCACTTCCTGGTGAGGACTTAAAAAGCAGGCTTAGGTCTCTGGGGATCTTTTTGGAGGCAGTCACGTTGATTTTTCCAAACATGCAATCTCAGCATTTGATTTTATTACTGCTGCCCTCTGGGTTTTGGCAAGCTTACCTAAAAGATGGCTACTTTTAATGTTCATTTACTGTGTTTACAAAGAAAAAGGTTTCTCTTGCCAGCATGCTTTCACTCAGATTTGGGGACTCAGTACTTATTTAATATGTATTAAAAGTCTAATGAGGAGTTAGTAAGCATTTGGAAACTGCAGCTTGCAGGATGAAAGCAGCCATCTGTGGCTATGACATCATCGCTGTTAATTACCCCTTTGCAAAAATCTGCCTGAATGGAGAAAAGGTGGGTGTGTCTATGTGGGTATTTAACGTGATGATTAAAATATATTAATGATAGTTTTCACTTCTCAAGCATCATACATCTTAGGATCTTTAAAAGTGCTTCCACAGGCTTTAATTAGCTCTTGTAATTCTACTAGGAAGAAGTAAAAACAGCCCCATTTTACGAAAGAGGAAAGTGAAACACAAGGAGAAGGGTCCTGTTTGGGGGTAGAATAAAGCTGCCTCCCCACTGCTCAGCAATGAACTCAACCTTTCGCCTTTGCTTGACCAAGAATTGACATTCATGAGCTTTTAATGAGAAGCACAAATTGGTTCCTATCTTAATACGCTAGACACCTGAGCTAAAATAGAATATTCTGGGGTTCATGAGATTATTACTTATTATAAGCCACCTATAGGCTATAAGCCACCTCTAGGTCCTAAGGTTATCTAAACAAACGAAAAAACAAGAAAACCAAAATAATAAATCAAGTGGACTATAAGGCTCAGGAGTTCTGATTTTCAGCTTCTTCTTTAGTTTAACCATTTTGAATTCTGGGTTATGTATGAAACTGTTCTAGATCAGAAAAGGAAAGCATAATTACCAATTATTCCACTTTTATAGGTTGTTTTCATTTTCAGTGAAGGAAATATTGGAAAGTTGATAGGAATGCATGGAAGGAAATGCAGAGAAAAACACAAAATTTTCTCCCCACCAAATATATTTAGCTATAGATCTGAAAGGGGCCAAATGAGGGACATACTATTTAAAGGCTGTTATGAAAGGATTTCAGACACACACAAAAGTAGAGACACCCCCATGTATTCATCACTCAGTTTCCACACTTATCAACTTTCTGCTATTTTTATTTCAGTTCTCCCCTGCCACTTGTTTTGTGGGAGTATTTCAAAGCAAATCCCAGATATCATTTCACCATAAATACTTCTGTATTTTTTCCTAATGCATAAGAATTTTAAAAATAGAGCCATGATACCATTAGCACACCCAACAGAAAACCAATTCTTTAATATTATCTAATAATCAGTCTGTATTTCATTTGTGTTGATTCAAAATTGTCCAAAAATTGCATTGACTGATATCTCTTAAGTCTCTTTTACTTAACAGATCTCCTTTCTTCCCTGCCCTGCCCTGTTCCATTAATTTGTTGGGAAAACTGGATCATTTGTCCTGTTGAACTTTCCACAGTCTATATCTAGCTTACTGTATCTTTGGTGTCTTTGAACATATTTCTCCATCCTTCATATTTCTTTAAATGGTAGCTAGATCTGGAGGCTTGATTAGCTTCAGGTTCCTTTTCTTTTTCTGCCCCAAATACTTCAACGCTAGCGCTGCGAACTTTCTATTATGTCACATCAGGAGGCACCTAATGTCTGGTTGTGCCATTTCGGGAGCATGTTTAAGAATGATCCATAGGATCCATAATTTCATTGCAGTGTAGTGATTTCCTCATTCTAGCACTTCTGCGTTTATTAGCCATGATTCTTTTATAAAGAAAAACTTTCCCTCATCAACTAGTGTAGTTACCCTGAAATACAGCCCATAAAGGAAAGGCAAGATAAATGCTTGATTCTTTTCCTTTAGTTATCACCTTTCAGAATAATGCCCTAGTAACCTCCAAAATCTACTGCCGAGTTTTTCCAAGTATTTTCATTATAAGCTCATGGATTTAACAAGTATATTTCATTTGATGCGTTTCAGTTCATTACAGCCAATTCTTACTGATGCTTCTCCCTCCCACCTTGGCCAGTGGAACCACTCAACTTTTCTTCTACCCAAGTATCGTTGACAGCATGTCTTCTGAAATAATAAGATGTCCCAGGATCATGTTATACTTTGCCTGTCCCAAACCTGGAAACAACTTCTTCAAGGAGCTCTGGTTCCCTTTACTGGGAAATGAAGAGACCTACTTTTGATACAATGTAAAAAGCAATGATTTCAAAAGAGGCTCCATGGAGGTGTCTCTTTGGGCGGCAGGCTGCGTTTGTTGAGTGATAAGGCAGGAAGGGACCCTGAGCCAGCTCTTCATTTAGAGATGAGCAAACAGGGTATCAGCCACCATTAGAGCTACACAGCCGGGTCAGGAGAGCAAGCCTCTGCGAGACCCTCCCCAGGGTGTGACCTTTGGCAAGTCAGGCCCTCGCCCTGGCATCCCTTTCAGCTGGATATTCTGCGGCTCCAGGTGCGTGACTAACGTTTCCGGCACAGACGCGCCCTGGGACTTTCCCGGGCTCCCGCCCCGCCCCGCCCCGCCGAGCTGGTGAGAGTGGCGCGCGGGGGCGGGGAGCCACTGCGCGGGGGTTCCGGAGCCTCAGCGCCTCCTGGCGGCCCCGCCGGCCGGGGCGGGGCTCAGCGCCCGGCGGCTCCGCCTCTTCACCTTCGAGGGGTGGGAGCTGGGCAGGTGGACACCCCCGGAAGCTGCAGAGGTTTCGCAGAGACGTGATTTTAAGGGGCAAAAACCCCCACTGTGTCATGCGTGGTTACCGACCGGGGTTAGCGAGCTGAACTAGTTCTCCGACGCCCAGGGAGGGAGGGAGGAGCTGGGCCGAAAGATCCAGGCCTGTGACTCGCTACCTTGCTGCCGCTCCATTAGCTCGGTAGCGCGCCCTGCGCCCCGGGGCGGCTACGGAAGGGGGCGCAAGCCTGCACGCCTACTGTGTCCGGTCTTGCAGTGGGGGCGACGGCACTCCATCAGGGGTCAGCGGAATGAAAGCACTGTTTTCTCTGCCCCTCCCCTCCCCCCAATTCCAGAAATGAGGCCCATGAGCCCAGCCAGATCTAAGCAGGTTCCACGGAGCTGCATTTCCACTGGAAGGTTGGAAGTGAAAGGGCTGGGAAAGCAAAATGGTTTGCTAATAGAGAACAAAGGAGTTGGAGTTAGGTGCTGTAGCCACAGAATGGGTTCCGCCAAGGTAGTTTAGCGATGCCTGGCAGCAAGTGGAGTGGTTCCCTCCCCTTCCCCATTCTCTGCGTGCAGGTTGGGGATCGATTGTGTCCCGCAATAACCCAGGGACTGAGTCCTTGCTTCACCTCACCTGTCACCGTGGGGATCAGGTCACTTAACCTTTGTTGGCTTCAGTTTCCCTACCTGAAGAATGATGGTCTGGACTAAGTCATGGGATAGTTTCAAGTACTCTAAGGCTCAGAAAGTGAGGGTGCCTTTCCTGAGGCCAGCAAGTAAGTCAGAGAAAAAGACGCGGCCAGAGGCCAAGGCTGTCACCCCAGTCGTCTTTCTAAAGTCCCCCCACCCTATTCTCACGTGGGCTTCATGAGCAAATATTTGTGTACTACTGCCTGCGTGCGAAACATCCGCTCACCCCTGGTGTTTGTGGGACTTGGAATAAGAGTACACACAGAGGACCACATACCGTATGTCTAAATATTTAAAAGTTATAAATCAAGCTAACAAACTTATTAACTAAAATGTGTTCCAGTCTCCTACCTTGACAGATATACTGCTATAAATAACAATCTGGAAGGCTAGGTTCAAGTTTGAAATTCTTGTATTCCTCAGTGTTCTGAGCTGGAATGTGGTAGCCGAGAGTGGCTTCCCTCTCTTCCCAGTCTGCGTCCCTCCCACATGGTTAGCTGATAGTGAGACCCCCCTAATTTGGAGACCCACCAAAGTGTGGGTCCTTGCCTGCCACCTGGAAAGAATTTACAGCTGAGGCAGAGGGACAGAGTGAAAACTGCTTTTATTTCTCAAAAAAGGAAAGGAAGGAAAGTGCTTGAGCAGGGAGAAGGAAAGAAAAGCGATCGAGTGGGAAAAGGAAGCACTTGAGTGAGGAGCCCTCAGCCAAGATGGCCGGAGAGACAGCTCCGGCCCGGGTTGGCCCACGCGGACTTTTATGTGAGGCTTCTGCCATCATGTCCTTCTTCTGGGTGTGATGGAGCCAATCAGTCCTTGTACGGGCTTTTCCGGTGGTTGTCATGGCAATCGTCAACTGTCATGGTGTTGGTGGGTGTGTCATTTAGCATGCTAATACATTACGGTGAGCGAATAATGAGGTCCAAGTTCCACTGGAAGTCAAATCCTACACCATCTTGGGCGTTGGTTCTAATGAGTTCTTGTTTCTTCTCCTTGCAACTGCTTCCTGAGACTTAGATAATTGGTTTCTATTCGAGGGAGGGGCAGGGGTATGATCCTGGGGGCAACAGCCTTGGTAAGAAAAAGGAAAGTTGCTTTTAAGCAGAATGCCTGCATGCCTGGAATCTGGTGGACCCAGCATCCCCCCGTCCAAAAAAAATTTCCAAAGATTCTGTTCAGCCATGAAAGTTTTAAAGGGAAATGAAGAATCATCTCAATCGTTGAGCTAGGTGGTCAGAGTCATGGCCATCTCCCAGTGCCTGGAGGCTTGTCCTAATCAACTGTCTGAGCCTGCTCTTCTGCGACTCAGGGAGGCCTGGGAGACGCCAACTCCTCTATAAACAAGAGGCAGGAGTTCAGGAGAGGGGTGCCACAGGGTGCTGCTCCCTTTCACCGCCACCAGGACCATTTCCCACACATGTCCTCAAGGGCAAACAGCTGTCCTTTAAGGGGCCACTTCTCAAATGTGCACAGTGGTGGCACAGTCTACCCTCAGGAGGATGGGCTAAGAAAAGCAGGTTCAGAATCTGTTGGGCAGGGAATCCTGAGGTCCCAGGTACCCGAAACTTGGTGGGCATGTCCTTGGTCCCCTGACTCCTTGCCCTCCATCTTGCCCAGTCTGAAGGTGGTACCTCAGGCTTTATGGGGCTGCAGACTTGGACCAAGTACAGCCCTGGACCATCCAAACACTATAAAAGGCAAGCTGGATGCCTGCGAGTGAGGATGGAGGGTGCCAAGAAGGGGCTCATTTCTTACATGAGGTAGCACTTGTGCTAAACCTACAGAGGTGGATGGGGTTTCAGCAGGTGGAGAAGTAGGAAAAGAAAGGAGCAAAGGCCTGAGGACCAGCCATCCAGGGTTGGTTGTCTGTGAATTGTGACCGCAGTAGAAAGGCTGGAGGCGAATCTGTGTCCTCCTGTTAACAGGCTGCACTTCCAGTATTGCTGCACCACTGCGTAGGGTGGGGCTGCCAGCTGTGGAGCCCCTGAGGGGCAGCCTCATGTTAGAGCTGGATGAGAGACCCTACAACCCATCCCAGGGGAGCTCCGCATTGAGCAAAAGTCCCCACCATACCTCCTTGGTAATCAGCGTTTCTTTACCAATTAGAAATTGGGGAAGCTTAGCGACTCCCAGCTTTCATAAGGAATTTAGCTGCCCAGATTTGCTGTAAGAAATGAGCCCGGAAAGAAGTCTTCTTTAGGAATCATTGCGTCTACATCATTTTGTCTGCCAGCCAGAGGCTGCTGGAGGAGGAAGGCCCCTCATCTCCTCTGAGAGCAGCCTCTACCAAGGGTGGGAGTTGGTGGACAAGTGCCCCAGCTCCCTGCCCTGCAGGGGGGATAATTCTGAGGTATGTGCTCTGTCCTACAGTTTGCCTCGGGATTACGCTCTGTTGCCCCCAGCACCAATTTATTTGATAAAACCATTGATGTCTGCCTTCTCCACTCTCCTGCTGGTGTGTTCGCAATCGTTTCACAAATCAAGTACTTCCCTTTGTATCCCTTTGTATCTCAGGATCTGCCTCTGGGGGAATCTGAACTCAGCATAAGGACATTTCATGTTGCTGTTGGGCTCGAGGTACCTCATCTGCAAATAAACGCATTGAATGAAGCCCTCACCCTTCCTTCCTGGGCTCTGCTGGGAGTTTGCCTCATTCACCTGCTTTGTATCAAATGAGACAGGGCACCTTGCTTTGTTTCACTCGGTGCCAGGCTGAACATGCCGGCAGGCGCTGCCTTGGCGAAATGGTCTTGTCTCCATGAGGTGTGTGTGTGTGTGTGTGCACACGTGTGCAAGCAGGAGGCATAGGGAGGGGAGAAATGGAAAGAATCTGGTTGAGTATCCAAGCCCCCTCTGAGGGTGCCCATCGGAGGCAGTTGAAATCTGAATCCCTGAACTCAGGAGGAATTTTGTCTTTTCCTTTCATTAGAGGCCCCATGCTGAGTCCCTGCTGGCTGCCTCCAAACCAGTGCAGCAGGAATTACAAAGAAACACTAGGGCTTCCGCCCGCCCCCCCCCCCGCGCCCCCCCACCCCCGGAAGCTTTTCTATAAGGCCACCTGCAAAGGCAAAGCATTGCATCCTGGGCCACCTCTATATCACACACTCACTTAGCATACCCCTCCTCCCTTTTCTTGCCCCTCTAATCAGCCACCAACTGCATCATGACAGAGAGTGTTAACTGTCCTGGTAGCCTCCGGGTGGCTGGGGGCCCCCTTCTTGATCTTTGGATAACAGGTTCCAGTCTGAAATTTCTCCTTGGGGGCGCGCCAGTCAATTGCACTTCCTGTGACCACCCCTCCTCCCTTGCTTTTTTCCCCTGGGGCACAAAGCTTTGAGACAAGGCTGCTGGTTCCCCAGTTGTTGTCAGTGGTACTAGCTGACCTGATGAATGGGCCCTTGCTCTCCCCCACCCCCACCCCCCGATCCGGAGGCTTCTGATTGCTCCTTACTTTGCACTGGGAAGAAATGTCTGATTTCACGGGCAGAGGCCGTCTTTCTCAGGGAGATGCTTGGCTCAAAGCCCACTAGCCTGGAGAGGACTGAAGGCAAGGTCGACCCAATAAGCGCAGACCAGGGTTGTCGATGCAATCAGGCTGCTCTCACAACCACGTTTCTGTCTTTGGCCTGTTGCTGGGGGAGCAGAGGCTTCATGGGGCCAAGGTTTGGAATGAAGGCTGTGAGGACGCCCCAACACAAGGGGAGTGCTGCCCACCGCTCCCATCTGGGCAGGGCGTGCCCACCCCAGGGGACAGGGACTTCATTTGGGGGGCTTCCTCCACCCACATCCCTACCCCATCTGCAGTATGGTTTCCTTCCTAGCAGAGGTTATGACAAGTTCAGCCATATTTTGGCTTTCCAGGCCCAAATGAAAGAAAACAAAAATTCCCCAGGGCATAGCAGCCTCAGAAGCTCAGCTTCACATCCCGAGACCTTGTTGTGGGATGGGACGCCTGGCCCTTCAGCACTGGCACACCAAGGCTAGGGTAGCCGGGACGTGTGAGGTTGCCATGGATACCTGGGAGCCAGCTCCAGCAGAGCAGAGGGCCAGACCCTAAGGCCAGGCCTGGTGAATCTCCTGGGGCCAGAAGGATATGGGAATGTCCAAACTGCCACCACCACCTTGAACAGACCCCCTCCACTACTCTCCTAAACCAGGGCTTTCCACTTTAGGGAGTCTAAGCACCTTGTTAAAATACAGGTGCTGACTCAAGGGGTATGGGCAGGGGGTGGGGGGGAGGTGCTGAGACTCCCCATTCCTAACCAGCTCCCAGATGCTGCTGCTGCTGCTGCCATTTGGGTGGGAGCCACACTCTGAGTTCTGATGGGTTTGAGAAATCTCAGCCAGGTCCTGAAAATGGCCCACTGACCTTTTCTTTTAGGAGGTGGCAAGCAGAGCCTTGACCCCAAACCGGTTCTCTAGCCTTGTTGTAGTGAAAGGCCCTCCCCACAATCTGTTTTTGGACCATCCGCCATCAACCACTCCACAGAGAAAGGGATGAACACAGCAGCCTGCATTTTGGGAAAACATCATTATTTTAAGATGTTCTGTCCCTTCCCCACCTCTGCAAATTATACGGCATGTCCTTGTTGAAAATGCTGATGATGCTGTTTGGGTGGCAGGAAGCCAATTTCGGGCTGGAAATTGCTTGGGGCTGGGGCTGGTGCTGGGGTCAGGGCAACAGGCGGGGTTTGCAGAAGGTTTAAGGAGAGAAAGGGGCCAGGCAGATGGAGAAGCCAAGGCCTGCGGATAAAGCTGATTGGTGTGTCAGCAAAATCTGTCACTGGCTTTGGTGATTCGAAAGGCAGACACATTCTTTCGTCTCTGTTAATCCTCATCTGATACAGGATTTTCCTGCCATTAAATCTGGAGAAAGAAAAATAAGCACTCGAACCTGTACAAGCAACTATTTCTCCTGGTCCCCTGCTCACCATCGCCCCCACCCCCACTTCACTTGTCAGTCGGACCATTTTTAGCATCTGTGGCTGCCTGATTTGGGAGATGGATGGGCTCGGGGAGCCAAAGGGCACCTCGGAGGAGGAGCGGGACCAGGCAGACCCCCAGGATGGTAAGCGACATTTGGGGACTATTCGCTAATGCATCTCTGCAGAAGATTCCTCTCTGTCCATTTCCTTGCTGGGTTATCAGGGAGTCCGTCTGAGTTGCTGTGAGGGTTTTAGCCTGATGAAGGGTTTCCAAGCAGATCCAGGCTGTCTGTTTGGGGGACTGTCTGATTGGCTGTTGTTACTGGTTTCTCTTAACCCAACACCAAGATGGTGGGGAGAAATGCATGTGGAGAAAGGGGAAAGGCAGGGCATTCAGGAGGAAGTGGAGGTGTAGGGAGGGGTCTGAGTGACCTGGTTCTCAAGGGACCCCTCCTGGGCACCCGGTGACCTGTGCTCTCTCCCCTCAGGTAGGGATCCCACAGCTGGGTGGTTCTAAGCCACCAGGTGCGTGAAAGGCTGCAGGATGCTGGTCCTGCTGCTGCTGCATGGTGAGTTCTGAGGCCCCCTCCTTCCGTCCCCTATCAGAGAGCTGCCAGTGGGTGCAGGGGTTGGGAAGCTGGTAGAAGATGCTAGAAGATGCGTGGAAACCACAGGGCTTCTACCCAAGAAGCATGGGCTTCAGGTGGCTTCCATGAAAGCTGTACCTGGACACCAATTCTTTGATTAGGATTCACTGAGTGTGTGATAACGGGGGAGGGGATGGAGAATGAGAGAAAGCAGGTGATGGGGTTGTTTAAAAACAACTCCTGAGCCAAATATATGGAATAACCTCTTGGTGGTTTTCATATTCTAATTTCAGATATGAATTCATTGGTGTAATCACCAAAAACTACAGTGGTTTTTCTAATCACATTATTTTAAGCTCATATACTAAAGTTAAAATAACTTCTTAAAGAAATCATCTTCCTAGAGGAAGATGACACGAAAAATATTGTGTTGGAATTGTGTGATTATGATGTTTAGAAATTTTTTCCAAGCTTTTTTTTGTCCTATTGTTATATGGGTTTTAACAGAAGGAGAAGAAATTACAAATTTTTTTCCACACCTGAACAGCTCCAGCTGTTCCAACCTACCCGAGATAGCCCAAGGGGAAAAAAAATCCCTTGTTAAGTTCTGCAGTAAGCAATTCTTCACAAAGAATCGGTTTTTCTGACCCTCAGGTGAATGTAATTACTTGAGGTTCTAACTACCCATAACTCTCTCTGCAGTGCTGGTAGAGAAAATGTTCCCAGATAATTCTAAAAATGGTAGTAATCTTCAATGAAACATAAAAATAAATAGTCACTAAAAATGGTAGTAATAGAATACACTGAAGGGATCTCACGAGAGAGATAATTGCATATCTTTTGTCCTTGAGAAACTTACATTCTTTAATGGCAGACTCAATAAATAAATGAGAAAAAAAAATTGGAACAAGGTGCAGGGAACAGTTTGATAAATAGGACATGATTTCCTAGCTAGGGGAGCCTCCAAAGGACAGAGGTTGACATTTATATAATTACAAACAGCCACCTCCTTGCTGTTTCTCCTACCTAGAAAGAATATGAAATTCGATTGAGTCATCGGGACAGAATGTTTGCTTCTAAGAGCTAATATTATTTTAAATATGTACCCAAAGCTCTCTCGTTCCTCACAGAATGCAGACAGTATTCCTAGCCTGCGTGCTGCAAAACAGGAACTGTCCCTGCTGCAGAAACCCGAAATACATCCAGACTTCTTGTGACAAGCTGGAGAGCTGAGCGGTGACATCATTTGCTAACAATAGATGCACTTAAAATTAATGACTGTCTCCACATCCCCTGGCGCTTTCATTTAAACGCACTCAGCAGCGCTGGTGATGTTACTCTGACTACAAGTCACAAGGATTCTGGACGACATGTTCCCGAGAAGCAGGCAGGGACAGGACTCTCCCTCTCCAGCTAGAGAAAAATGACTAAATCCGCCTGACAAAACAAGGTCATGGTGGAATCAGAAGTGGCTCATAGCTGGGTCAGGCAGAGGCAAAACGGAAACAGAAATTATCTCGACACGAGGGTCTCCTGGAAGGGCCTCTCCTCTCCCCTGACCCCCAGGATGACCCCATCAGGGTCTTCCAGCTGTCCACAGCACAATATCCCACTTTTTCATCTTGCTTTACAGGGTTCTTCGCCACCAGCTTGCTCTAAACCGTGAGTCTTTAAAAAGGGCCAGGGTTTGTGTTTTATTCACCTCGCTGTTTCTAGAGTCTTAAGAGTAAGATTTGCTTGTTAAATGGGGGAAGCTGTCCAGATGAGAGCCATTACAATATCTGATAAAGGTCTTGCATTAAAAAAATGTATTTTAAACCCTTCAAACCCAATAATAAGACAGCCCAATTTTTGAAAATCAGCAACAATTTTTGAATAGCTGTTTCATCAAGGAAGATATACAAAATGCTAATAAAGCATATGAGACGATGCTCAATATCAGTAGTCATTAGGGAAATGCAAGTCCAAACCACAATGAGAGGCCACTTCCCACCCACTAGGACAGCTAGAATCAAAAAGACAGTAGCAAGTGGTGGTGAGGATGTGGAGCAACTGGGAGCATGTCCACGGCTGTTGGGGATGCAAAATGGTATGGCCACTGTGGAGAACGGTTTGGTGGTTTCTTCTGTAGTTAACATATCCTTATCATATGAGCCAGCCATCCCACGCCTCGATAAATAAGAAATGAAAACACAGGTCCACAAAAAGACTTGCACCCAATTCCTTACATCAGCTTTAGTCACAATAGGTGAAAACTGGAAACAAGCCAAATGTCCAGCAGCAGGTGACTGAATACACAAATGATGGTACATCCGTACAATGGAACGCGGCTCAGCAGTTACAGGGAATCCCCAGCTGATACTCAGAATGACATCGATGAATCTCACTAACATAATGTTGACTGAAAGAACCATTTGATTTCATTTACATGAAGTTCTAGAACAGACAAGACTAATCTATAGTTCAGAAAGCGTATCAGTGGTTACCTGCAGCGGAGGATAGGGAGGGGGCTGCTGTCAAGGGGCCTGAGGAAAGTCTCTAGGTAGTAGGAACATTCTCAATTGTGACTGGGGTGGTGGTTACACGGGTGTATACGTTTGTTATACTTGCTGAACTACATACACTTAAAATGGATACATATTATTGTGAGTAAGTGATACCTGAATTGACCTGACTTAAAAGAAAAAAGGAAGGCTGTAAGGAGAGAGCAGCTGCCCCTCAAGGAGGACTAATCCCTCGTTATGGAGAGTCAGGCGCTGTTGGAGAGCTGGGCTGGATGTGTGTGAGATTCATCCATGTCATCACATAGATAAGTAGCTCATTCCTTTTTTTAAAATAATTTATTCCATTTATTTATTTCTTAAATAAGCAGTTTTCCTATATTTTTGTTATTTTGGTCATAGTTTCCATAAGTTAGCTTTATTTTTAATTGCATTTTTTTTAGTAACTTGATAATCAGCTTTATTTTGGGGGGGAGGTAACTAGGTTTATTTATTTACTTGTTTATTTTTTGAAGGCAGTACTGGGGATTGAACCCAGGACCTCGTGCATGCTGAGTGTTTGCTCTACCACTGAGCCATACCCTTCCCCAAAGCTCGTTCCTTTCGATGGCTGAGTAGTTTTCCCTCATCTGGGTGTATTGGTTTCTTTATCCATTCCCAAATTGTTGAGCATTTCAGTGGTTTCTATATGGCAATTATATTTAGGCCTGGAGGCCTTTCTGGGGACTTATGTCCTCCTCCTCAGATGGGACAGCTCTCCACCTCGAGATCCACAGGGCCCGCGAGGCCATCAGCAGACCACCCGTCCACACAGGAACTGGTTTCTCCATCCCCATGACTCACACTGGCCAGCAAAGCTGCAGCATGAATCCATGATCCTTTCTTTCCTGTCACAAAAGGTACCATCGCGATGTGAGAAGCAAGCTCGGGGGTCACTGTGAGGTCGGAGGGGATGGGGTGGTCTCCCCTACTACACTTTTGTTTCCCTCAGCCCATTTGGTCCTGAAAATCCAGCACTGGGGGTTGTTCTGAGGATGCAGTTGGGATAGCATTTGCCGGGAGTGGGAGGGAAATGGCTTCTAGAGCCAAAGTGGCTGAAGAGATTTTGCTGAAACCAGAAAATTGACCATATTTTCCCTTGCTATTTTGGTTTCATGAGGCACAAGTTCTTTGAAAACAATGAGAATGAAGAAACGCTTCAGAATCAGTCTGTGGTTGGAAATTCCATGAGTAACTGTTTTCCTAGCAAACCTCAAGGGGGAAAAGCACATATTCAAAAGCCAGGACCGACGAAGGAGAAATCCCTCAGCTGGTCTGCATTAAGACATCATTCTGCGGGCGTCTGAGCCTGGACCGTTGCCGCCTCCCTGTAGCTCGGGGGGCCGGCCTGTACCCTGGACCAGGACACAAAGGCAGGGACCCATTTCTGGTATTTGCCTCAATTCAGGGAAATCTTGTAACATTTTTTTTGTTTGAAGGAAAAGTCACATAACAAAAGATTAACCATTAACCATTTTAAAGTGTACAATTTGGCAGCATTTAGGACATTCACAGTGTTATGCAACCAACCCTCTATCCAGTTCCAAGACATTTCCATCACCCTGAAAGGAAACTTTGTGCCTTAATAGCAATCACTCCCCACTCTCTCCTCCCCTCAGCCTCTGACAACCACTAATCTACTTTCTGTCTCTATGGATTTTCCTGTTCTGGACATTTCACATAAATGGAATCCTATGACATGTGGCCTTGTGTGTCTGCCTGTTGTCACCTAGCATAGTGTTTTAGAGGATCATCCACCTGGCAGCAGGTGTCAGTACTTCATTCCTTTTTCTGGTAGATTAATATTCCACTGGGTGGCTATACTTTGCTTTTGTTTATCCGTTTATCTGTTGAGGGACATTTGCTGTTTCCGTCTTTGGGCTGTTGTGACTAGCGCTGTATGGATGTCCACGTACAAGTATTTGCTACAACACCCGTTCTCACCTAGGAGTGGAATTGCTGGGGCATATGGTAACTTTATGTTACACCTTGTAACATTTTATACCACACGGATGAATCCCACCTTTATAAAGTTGGTCCCTTAGAAACTTGGTTTTTGACTTGGGCTGTATATTGGAACTCCTTGTGAGATTTAACAGTATCAATGCCTGGTTCCACCCCCCTGAAGATTCTGATGTAACTGGCCTGATGAATTGTGAGTTGGTTAAAAGCTCCTTAGGTGATTCTAATGCACAGCCCAGGGAGAGAATCATTCTAGATTCTTCCTCACAGTCTACTTGTAGTAATAACTTCAACATTCTGACACTTGGTATCTTGCTTTCCACTCTGGGGCAGATTGTCACATGATCCTTGAAATACTGGTCCCTCATTGAGATTTAATCTTGTGACAGCAGTGGCTCATGGAACCTCCTGTTAGCTTGGCCCAGTTCTTTCACGGCTCTTTCAAGCATTACAAGTCGTTTGTTCCTCATAATTGTCCACTTGTTACAGATAAGGAAAGTGAGAAACAAAACAAAAAACAAAAAAACCAATGTGAGAGAGCAGGAATGAAAAGGCAGTGTCATCAGAGTTTATGAGAGATCAGAGTGAGAGGCCGTGCCCTCAGGATGAGTGTTTCCAGACTGAAGGCTCTGGAAAGCCCCACATGTGAATCCGGGAGCTGTGACAGAGGCAGGCTGAGCCAAGGCCAGTCCTGCTGAATTTCTCATCTTCCCCTCCCTACCTCAGACTGGGAATAAAAGCACTGAAGCCTTTTCAGATTTCCACATGGATCCTTCCCAGAAATACTAACGTGAGAAAAGAAATTGCTAAGCAACTGCCAATGAGTTTGACCTTCTCTTCTCACAAACTGTGATCTTTGTTTTAATTTGGTAAATGTTTTCTTGGCCAAGACATTCCCATGGAACTCAGCTCTGGAAAGCCAAGGAGATTTGTTTTTGGAATGATCACTTCTGATTCCAGGAGAGGCCACTTTTCATTCGGATTTGGAAAAATCAAGGATGGTGGCCTAAACACTTTGTGATTCCATTTTCTGTGTTTCCTGGCAATGAATGACAAGGAGCTTCCTTTTGGTTGAGGAACACTGCCTCCTCTTGAATTTGAGTCGTTTTCTCTTTCACGATGAAAGAATCCATGAGGTTCTTGGGGAAAGGGGGCGGGGCCAGAAGGAGGAGATGGTACTGGAGGGATTAAGGGAACCTGCCTTACTCAGCATGCTGCTCAGGAATCTCACTGCAAACCATAGAACCCCCTCCAGGTCATTCAAGACTAGAAGGAGTTTATTCAGGGATGCTAAGGTGTTCTCAAGCTTTCTGGCTGGAGGTCCACCACATGGGGCAATGCCTAAATAGTGGAGCAGTTTCAGCAAAGACCCCGCGATCATCACCCCTGGTGGACACACCTGGCAGTTCACCAGCATCGCGCTGGGTTCCAGAAATTCCACCACGGGAGCCAGGAAGCCAGATGCTCTCTGCCACCATCCTGGTCAGAAAATGGTTTCTGCCTGGAGCCTACTTCTTTTTTGTTTGTTTGGGTTATTTTGGTGTGTGGAGGATTAGGTTTGTTTGTTTGTTTGTTTATTTAATGGAGGTACTGGGGATTGATTGCTAAGCATGCACTCTACCACTGAGCTATACCCTCCCTGCCAGGAGCCTACTTCTGAAGCCAAGCCTGGCAGGATGTGTCTGAAGGACAAAGCTAGGTCATGTGCCTAGGCCCTAACTGCAAGGGAAGTTGGGAAAAGAACAATGTCTGGTTTCTATCTTGAGGAGGCAGGACTTATAATGTACGAAATTCCCTAAATGTAGAAAGAGTGTTTAAACGGTGCTGGGTAGCTAGAAAAGGTATCAAATGTCCACTACAATCAGAGGTGGTTTGGTTGCAAGAAACAGAAATCCACTCGGCCATGGCAGATGGTGTGAGTGGGTTTCTGAAATGGAAACAGGGAAATGTCACAGAAATAGCTATAGCATGGTCTTGTGGGAACCCAAGGGCTGGCCAGCAGCTTCCCACTCTCCCTGAGCTCCAGTTCTGTGATTCTCACGGCAGATCTAGTCCTCTCTCAGCACACCAGTTGCCTCACCTCGCCCTCAGCTCCTGCTCCCCCAGAACTGTGACCTGCACATGGCTTTGGTACAAACCCAAGCCCCGATGCTATACAGGTTGGTGTTCACACGATCTCAGCTGCTGTTCCATGTTCACAGGGAAGGAGTGAATCTGATCGGCTCTGCTTAGGTCAAATGTTCACCCGTGGTCCAAGCAGCTGTGGCTGGGAGGAGGTTGCAGAGACACATGGGGCTCTGAGTCGGGTATTTTTTCTTCCAGGCAGTGCTTGGCAACAGCTGCTGTCCAACCATGGAAAATGAGAGCCAGATGGGCCCTCAAAGGTCAGGAGGTGCAGGCTCTTCAGTTTACAGTTAAAGAAATGGAAGCTCAGAAAGGCTAAGTGTGTGGGGTGGAGGATAGTACAGTACAGTGGAAAGATAGAAATCAAAGATCGGTCTTGTTTAACCACTCCCAACCTCAGTTTCCTCTTTTGTGAGGAGAAGAGAATAGTACCTTGCAGGGTTGTCATATAAAATGAAATAATATATGTAGGAAGATTAGCCCTGAGCAAAAGCTTATTAAAAGTTGGTGTTACAAGAGCAAAAGAAACCCATAAACTATGATTAATTTGAGTAGCATTAGACATGCTTGTATCACCTGGATAACATATGGTACCACACTTCCCAGGCTGTCCTGGGCATCTTTGCTGTCTTTTGGGTGGAGTCCATCTGCAGGCCTTGCTCTGTTGAGCTCCCAGAGCCCCTCCCAGTAGCTCTGTTTTAGGACTGCATGTACATGTAATGGTATAGGACGTACTCTTTCCTGTCAAGTCTCTTTTGCTCAACATAATTTTTTTGCTGTGTCAGTAGTTTGTTCCTTTTTATTGCTGAGTGGTATTCTGCTGTATGAATATCTTGTAATTTATTTCTCTACTGTTGGGTAATTTCCTGTTTTTGTCTATTATGAATAAGCCACTATGAACATTCTTGTCTAGTCTTTATGTGGACATTTTTTTCCCCTTTCATTTCTCTTGGGTAAATACCTAGGAATGGAATTGCTGAGTCATAGTCATATGTTATCTTTAATGGATACTGCCAAAGTTTTCCAAAGTTATTGCACTATTTTCCACTCCCATCAACAATGTCCAGTTGTGCTACAGCCTCACCAGTATTTAGGGTTGTCAGCCATTCTGGTGTGTGCATAGGGAACTTCCATTTGTAGCTTTAATTTGCACTTCCTTAATGGCTAATGATGTAGAGCACCTTTTCATGTGCTTAATGGCTACTTAATATATTCTTTTTGTAAAGTGTTCACATTTTTACCCATTTCTATTTAGCTGTTTATCTTTTCATTATTCTTCATTCATAGGAATATGAAAGTATATTCTGTATACAAATCATACGCACACACATACTAATGGTACCTTTTTCTTAAACAGCTTTATTGAGGTATAATTGACATGTAACAAATTAAGTGTATTTAAAGTGTACCCTTGTGAAACCTCGTCAAGCTAATTGAGATAATGAACATATCCCATATCCATCACCCCTAAGATTCATGCCCCTTTCTAGTCCCTCCCTTCTGCCCTTCCTTGCCTCCCCACCCATCCCCAGGTAACCACGGGTCTTCCTGTTACTGTAGACGAATCTGTAGTTTCCAGAATGTTTTGTAAGTGGAATCATATAGTATGTACTCTTTTTTGTCTGGCTTCTTTTACTCAGCAGAATTATCTTAAGATTCATATATGTTGCATTTATCAATAGTCCATATCACTGAGTAGTATTCCATTGTATGTGTATATCATAATTTGTTTACCCATTCAACTTTTTTTTTTTAAATTGTAGTTGATTTACAATGTTGTTAGTTCCTGATGTACAGTATACTGATCATTCACACACAGACACATACATATATAAAATACATATTCTTTTTCATTATAGGTTATTATAAGCTATTGAATATAGTTCCCTGTGCTATACAGTAGGACCTTGTTGTTTATCTATTTTATATATAGTAGTTTGTATCTGCTAATACCAAACTCCTAATTTATCCCTCCCCACCCCTCTCCCCTTTGGTAGCCATAAGTTTGTTTTCTATGTTTGTGAATCTGTTTCTGTTTTGTAAATAAATTCATTTGTCTCATTTTTTTAGATTCCACATGTAAGTGATATCTGATATTTGTCTTTCTTTGACTTACTTCACTTTGTGTGATAATCTCTAGGTCTATCCATGTTGCTATAAGTGGTATTATTTCATTCATTTTTATGGCTGAATAGTATTCCATTTGTGTGTGTGTGTGTGTGTGTGTGTGTGTGTGTGTGTGTGTGTGTGTGTGTGTATCACAACTTCTTTATCCAGTCATCGGTCAGTGGGCATTTAGGTTGCTTCTATGTCTTGGCTATTTTAAATAGTGCTGCTATAGAACACTGAGGTGCATGTAAGTTTTTGAATTAGAGTTTTCTCCAGATATATGCCCAGAAGTAGGATTGCTGGATCAAATGGTAACTCTATTTTTAGTTTTTAAAGGAATCTCCATACTGTTTTCCATAGTGGCAGCACCAAATTACATTCCCACTAGCAATATAGGAGGGTTCCCTTTTCTCCACACTCTCTCCAACATTTATCATTTGTGGACTTTTTAATGATGGCCATTCTGATTGGTGTGAGGTGATACCTAATTGTAGTTCTGATTTGTATTTGTCTGATAATTAGTGATACTGAACATCTTTTCATGTGCCTGTTGGCCATCTGTATGTCTTCATTGGAGAAATGTCTTTTTAGGTCTTCTGCCCATTTTTTGACTGGGTTGTCTGTCTGTTTGTTTTGTTTTTGAGTTATATGAACTGTTTGTATATTTTGGAAGTTAAGCCCTAGTCAGTTGTCAGTCACATCATTTGCAAATATTTTCTTCCAGTCCATAAGCTGTCTACCCATTCAATTCTTGATGGGTGTTTGTGTTGTTTCCAGTTTTAAGTTATTATTAATAAAGCTGCCATGAACATTCATGCCAAAGCCTTTTGTATGAACATGTACTTTTATTTCCTTAAGAGTAGAATGGATGGATCATGAGGCAGGTGTATGTTTAACTTTTAAAGAAACTGCTACATTGTTTCCAACGTGGTTGCACCATTTTACATTCCCACCAGCAGTGTATGAGAGTCCCAGTTGTTCCATATGCTCTCCAACACTTAGTATAGTCAGTGTTTCTAATTTTAGTCATTCTAATAGGTGGCTATTTTAATTTGCATTTCCCTAACAACTACTGTTATTGACTATCTTTTCACATGTTTATTTTCATCCCATATATCTTTTTGGGTAGTGTTTCTTCTAATACTTTGCGCATTTATTAATTGGGTGACTTATTTATAATTTATTGTTCAATATTATTCAATAATTTTATTTATAAAAATTATACTTATTAGGATATTATTATTTAATAAGTTATTTATAATTTATTGCCTGTTTTCTTACTATTGAGTTTTGAGGGTTCTTTATAAATTTTGAATACAATCATTTGTGGAAAATATATGGAGAAAATATACAGATATTTTCTCACAGTCCATGGCTTGTTTTTTCATTCTCTTATCAGGGTCTTTCAAAGAGCAGAAATTTAAAAT
Source organism: Camelus bactrianus (assembly GCF_048773025.1). Taxonomy (NCBI): domain Eukaryota; kingdom Metazoa; phylum Chordata; class Mammalia; order Artiodactyla; family Camelidae; genus Camelus; species Camelus bactrianus. The sequence goes on from NC_133575.1 coordinate 32,502,805, forward strand.
TTTGATGAATCTAATTTATTAATTTTTTCTTTTATAGTTGGCGCTTTTTTTTTTGTCCTAAAAAATCTTTGCCTACCACTAGGTCACAAAGATATTCTCCTATGTTATCTTCAAGAAGCTTTATAGTATTAGCTCTTACATTTAGGTCTATGGTCCATCTAAAAGGAGTTTTTGTATATGATGTGAAGTAGGGGTTGAGATTCTTTATTTTCTAGGGATTGCAATATGCATCTTTAATTTATCATGGTCTATCCTGAATTAATCTTGTATGGCTTTGTATATAACTTAAGATCCTTATAAGAGTACAATTCAGTTTAATTCCTTTCTCATTCTTTATGCTATTGTTGTCATGTTTTTCATTTACATATGTTATAAACTCCACAATACATTGTTATTTTTGTTTTCAACAGTCATTTGTCTGTTAAGCAATTAAGGTGCGAAAAGAGTAGTCTTTTATACTTAGTGGCTTATTTGCTATTTCCATTGCTCTTCATTCCTTCCTGTAGATCTGATTTCCATCTATTGTCATTTTCCTTCAAGTTAAAGAATGTCTTCATTTCTTCTTGTGTAGAAGATCTGCTGGAGATGCATTTTCTCAGATTTTGTTAACCTAAAAGTATCTCTATTTTACTTCATTTCTGAAGATATTTCCATTGGATACAGAATTCGAGGTTGCCAGATTTTGCTTTTCTTCCAGCAGTTTAAAAGATAAAATTCTGTCATCTTATGGCCTCTATTGTTTCTAATAAGCAGTCAGTCATCATTTTTTAATTGATGTTTACTGTATGTAATGTGTCTTTTTTCTTTGGATGCCTTAAAGAATTTTCTACTTTGGTTTTCAGCATTTTGACTGTAATGTGCCCAGATGTGTGTGTGTGCACATGTGTGTGTGTGATATTAGTTGGGGTTTGCTGAGCTTTATGTTTTTAATCAAATTGTCTTCAATTATTTTTCTGCCATATGCTCTCTTTTCTCTCCTCTGGGACTCCAGATACATGCATGTTAGTCTAATTGCTTGATATTGTCTGACAGGTCATTGAAGCTCTGATCATACTTTTTCTAATCTTTTTTTCTCTCTGAGCTTCATTTTGGGTAATTTCTATTGACTTCTTTCAAATTCATGAATATTTATTCTGCTGTGTGTAGTCTGATGTTTTTCTTATTCAATTATGTTTTTAAAAATTTCAGATATAATATTTCAGTACTAAGACTTCTATTGGGTTCATTTTCAGAGTTTCTATGCCTCCTTTTTTTAATTTTTAATTGTTTTTAGTTTATTTTTGGGGGAGAGGGTTTAATTATTTTTTTAAAGTGAAAAATTTTATATTTAGATTTAGCCAGCTGGACTCAGCTTAGATGATCTCAATTTTGTGGGCAACATCCAAAACATCATAGTCAGGAGCCATATGCCTTCTCTCCATCAGGCCTGATCAGGGTGTTGACCTTAGCCACGTCAATGTCATAGAGCTTCTTCACAGCCTGTTCATACCTCCTTTTTTTAAAAAATTGATCCATGCCTGTTCTAAAATTCACATTCCCCATATCTTCATCCATTATATCCATCTCTTCCTGTAAGTTCCTTAACATATTTATAATGAATCCTTGTTTTGTAATTCCAACACCTGAGCTGTCTCTGTGTCTGCTTCTGTTAACTATCTTTTCCTCTTGAGAAATGTCACTTTGCTGCTTTGTCACATACCTAGTATTATTTGATTGTATAGCAGATATTGTAGATAGTGGTTATAGAAACTCTAGATTCTCTTATCTTCCTTTGAAGAGTGTTGAATTTCCTTCTGGCATTCGGTTAAACTAGTGGCAGATCACCTTGATACTTGGGAGGCTTGCTTTCAGTCTTTGTTAGGGAAGGCCTAGTTCGGTTTTGCCCTTCGCCCTGGGAAATGGTCTTTACTCCTAAGGTGTGGCCCTCTGGGGTTTCAATGTAAAGCTCAAGGTATTTTACAAGCCCTTCTAACTTCGTAGACCTTGAACTCTTAATCTGTTTCCCATTGATGGGAAACTGCTGAAATCTCTGTTTAGTTCTTTTAGCCTTCCGTTGTTGGCTCCTTGGAGTCACCCTATACATATGACTATAGGATTCAAACAAGGATCTAAGGGAAGCCTGTGTGCCAATTTTGTGGCTCCTCATTTGTGGCTCCCTTTTTTTAAAATTGAAGTATAGTCAATTTACAATGTTGTGTGTGGCTCCCTCTTTTTCATGGTTTCCCTCCTCAATTTCCAGCCACTGTGGCCACTATACACTCTGACCTCTAACTTTTCTGCTCAGTAAGATTCTTGCTTTCTGCCTGAGCTCTACTCCCCATGTGTAGTGTTGGCTTTAAAATGCCCTGAGAGGAAAAGACAGTTAAATGTGGTTCTCATCTAGATTCCTTTTCTTCATTTAAGGGTCGTATCTTCTCTGGTTACCTGTTTAGGTTTCTCTCTAGTGCCTTCAAATGATTTTTTTTTATTCAAGTATACTTGATTTACAATGTTGTGTTCAGATGATTTTTTCATTTAGGTACAGTCAGTTATAATGTGTCAATTTCTGATGGACAGTACAATGTCCCAGTCATGCATATATACATATATTTATTTTCATATTCTTTTTCATTAAAGGTTATTATAAGACATTGAATATAATTCTCTGTGCATATGATTTTTGAAAAATATTTTTCCAGAGTTTACACTAGCAATCACCAGGAGTGTTGGCCTGATAGAAGCTACTCTGCCATTATTGCAAGCAGAACTCACCCAAATATGTTATTTAAGAATTTTTTGTTTTGGTACCCTGTTTTTCTGGGTCACTACGTATGTACTTAGTCTTCATGTTGGGTAAAACAATACTGGAGTTTGGTTGTCTATTCTGAGAATTGCTTGATTTAACTTAAATTTCACTTAACAACCCAGTGAATTATTTATTGTTCCTAATGGCTATCAAAGTTTCAGAGGCTGGAAATAGGTCTCTAACAGTGACAACATCTTGAGTCTTTAAAGTTAAAAAAAAAAACACTTTAATCTGTTTTGTGAAATAGGTAATACAGTCACATCACTCAAAATTAATAAGGTAAAAAGGATATATAATAAAAAGCTTCACCCTCACCTTTCTTGCATGTTTTTTTTTAAACTGGCAGCCAAAAATTTGATCTCTTGCATTATGCAAGCAAACTGGTTGTATCCTGTCTGTCATAATCCCATGAGTTCCTTGACAAAGTTTTCAAAATGAATGACATTCCCCAGCAGGGATTATTACAGAGGAAGGCATCAATTCCATTTAATTCTGCAAACATTTACTGAGCCATACAGTGTGCCTGGAACAGTATTAGCTATTGTAAAGTAGAAACATGAATCATGTGGTGGAGGGTGCACTTCTCTTAATTAGAAAGGAGAAGAGAGTAGAATGAAGGTCCATTTGTAAGGAAATCTGATGCCTCTTCTTGACCCAGTTGGAAGAGATAATAGAAAAAGGTTCAGCCTCTGTCCAGCTGACGCCTGGAGTTAGGGTTATATTCTTGGCGCTGTCTCTCTAACAGGGTGTTTCTCCCACCCAGCAGCTGCCCTCTTTACAGCCAAGCTCAGCACAGGGTCCAAGAACCTTGCTGGATGCTTGGTGTCTAGTTCACAGTTCTTAGGGAGAGGGAAAAGCTTTGTCTCTGGAACATCAGAACGTTGAACTAGCTACAGTTTACAACTGACACGTGGCTCAAAGAGCTGAGTGTCCTCCAGCCAAGTCTGAAAGGGCTGAATCACCTTCCTAGCAGCTGAAAAAACGTGTGTCCATAAGAGTTGGACTGAAAAGACAGTGGAAGCTGAGCATACCTACAGAGGCAGCAGCAAACTGAACTATACACTCCTCGTGTGGCCACACCTTGAGGTTCCCACAAGGACTTGGATAGGCAAGGCAAAGTAATGTGAACACAGTAGGAGGGGCTGCATAGTAGGCCCAGGTGTTTGCTAGGAATTTGGGAGTATTGCTGAGGAGAGGAAGAAATTGCGAATAGCAGTGGTCAGGTTTTACAGCTGGGTACCTTTGCTCCTCTGCAAGAATGTCAGATGGAGCACACTCCACCTGCCAGCTGTTCCTGGCCAGAAAATAAAACTTGTGCATCTTCCATGCTGTTTTTTTTCACTGGAACTCAAGATGGGGCTTGGGCCCTCTGGCTACCACAGAGAAGCAGGTCATGCCATTCTGCTTTCCTGCAGGTGGCAAGCCACCTGGAGGGCTTTGGAAATTTTTATTTGATCCTCCATTCAAATGCTCAGAACAAAAGTAACTTATAAGCACCAGCCCCTCCTGTGATGATGTAAAAAAAGCTCCAGAAAGCAAGGGCTGGTGAATGTAAATTAACCACAGTGTCCACAATTATTCTTTTGAGGTGTGTAAGAAGGTTGCTGGTAGTTTATTTAGTATGCTGTCCTTAGGGCTTAATTAGAGTGACTGTTAAGGAAAGAAAGATTGATAGGCTTTACTTTCATTCCCAACCTGTTTCCTAATTCTCCCTTCTTCATGAGGCTTAATTTACTAGGTGGGGATTTTCAGAAATTGAATTCTTAGGGTGGGAGGGACTAGAGCAGCACCAATAGAAATACAATGCAAGCCACAGACATTTAAATTCTTTAAGCAGCCCAATAAAAAAGGTAAAGAGAAACAACTGAATTGATTTTAATGTTTTCCCTAACCCAGTAATCTAAAATACCATTTCGACATGTAATCAATATATTATTGATGAGCTATTTTACCTTTTTTTGGTACTGTCTTTGGGATCTCGTGTGTATTTTACACTTACAGCACATTTCAATTTGCGCTAGCTACATTTCAAATGCTCAGTAGCCACATGTGGCTAGGGGCCACGATATTGGGCAGCACAGAACTAAACCATGGGCCACACTGATGCCCTCCAGGTCCCTTAACGCATGCAGACAACAAGCCCTCTAGGCTGCATTCTAGGAGAGCACAAGCGATGATACAGGCAGGAGAAGGGTATAGCTCAGCGGTAGAGCGCGTGCTCAGCATGCACAAGGTCCTGGGTTCAATTTCCAGGACCTGCAGTAAATAGAGAGAGGCAGGAGAGGGGTTAGGATGGGATCAAGTTCTGGGATTCCAGCTGAGTGTTGCTGATGAAGAAAACTGGAAAGCAAAGGGAAACTGGAAAGCAAAGGGGAGGGCGTGGTGGGTGGGGACACCCGAGTAAGGTCTCGGCGGCGGAAAGAGGCCCTTTTGGAGGGCAGGGTTCTGTGGGACGTCTGAGAACTTGGTGGACAGTCACATCCTGCCACTCGGACAGGGAGGAGTGGACTTGGGGCGACCCTCTGGCTGACAGTTGCTCCTGTTTTGTCTTTTCTTCCCCCTTCCCGGCCACCCTCCCACCCCCGCCAGCCGTGGTCCTCGGCCTGCCCAGCGCCCGGGCCGCCGAGGACGCCTGCACCAGCGCCTGCCCGGCAGCCTGCGCCTGCAGCAGTGTGGAGCGCGGCTGCTCCGTGCGCTGCGACCGCGCGGGCCTCCTGCGGGTGCCGGCCGAGTTCCCGTGCGAGGCGGCCTCCATCGACCTGGACCGCAACGGCCTGCGCTTCCTGGGCGAGCGGGCCTTCGGCACGCTGCCGTCGCTGCGCCGCCTGTCGCTGCGCCACAACAACCTGTCCTTCATCACGCCCGGCGCCTTCAAGGGCCTTCCGCGCCTGGCCGAGCTGCGCCTGGCGCACAACGGCGACCTGCGCTACCTGCACGCGCGCACCTTCGCCGCGCTCGGCCGCCTGCGCCGCCTCGACCTGGCCGCCTGCCGCCTCTTCACCGTGCCCGAGCGCCTCCTGGCCGAGCTGCCCGCCCTGCGCGAGCTCGCCGCCTTCGACAACCTGTTCCGCCGTGTGCCGGGCGCGCTGCGCGGCCTGGCCAACCTGACGCATGCGCACCTGGAGCGCAGCCGTATCGAGGCCGTGGCCTCCAGCTCGCTGCTGGGCCTGCGCCGCCTGCGCTCGCTCAGCCTGCAGGCCAACCGCGTCCGCGCAGTGCACGGCGGCGCCTTCCGCGACTGCGGCGCCCTGGAGCACCTGCTGCTCAACGACAACCTGTTGGCCGTGCTGCCGGCCGATGCTTTCCGCGGCTTGCGCCGCCTGCGCACGCTCAACCTGGGCGGCAACGCGCTGGGCCTCGTGGCGCGCGCCTGGTTCGCGGACCTGGCCGAGCTTGAGCTGCTCTACCTGGACCGCAATAGCATCGCCTTCGTGGAGGAGGGCGCCTTCCAGAACCTCTCGGGCCTCCTGGCCCTGCATCTCAACGGCAACCGCCTCACCGTGCTCGCCTGGGCCGCCTTCCAGCCGGGTTTCTTCCTGGGCCGCCTCTTCCTCTTCCGCAACCCGTGGCGCTGTGACTGCCACCTGGAGTGGCTGCGGGACTGGATGGAGAGCTTCGGGCGCGCCGCCGACGTGCCGTGCGCCTCCCCGGGCTCTGTGGCCGGCCTGGACCTCCGCCAGGTGGCCTTTGGGCGCTCCTCCAACGGCCTCTGCGTGGACCCCGAGGAGCTGAACCTCACCGCATCCAGTCCAGGCCCGCCCCCAGAGCCAGCGGCCACCACAGTGAGCAGGTTCAGCAGCCTCCTCTCCAAGCTGCTAGCCCCGAGGGCCCCACTGGGGGAGGCCGTCAACACCACCGAGGGGCCGGGCAACACCTCGCTGTCTGACAGCCTTCCCTCCCGGGGTGTGGGACGCTCGGGCCGCAAGACCCCGTTTCTCCTGGGCTCTGGTCTTCTGCTCAGCCTGGCTCAGCACGTTTTTGTCCTTCAGATGGACTGACCCTTCTGTACTGGGGTGGCCCAGACTGCGACTGCCTTGGCTACGGTGGGGGCGGAAATGAGGAAGGGAGAGTTTAGTTAACTGGGCTTGAAGGTGTTTGGTGTGGGGGAGGGGAATAGGATGGGGACAGGGGGCGAACATTCCAGCCGAGAGGGGAAGGAACAGTTTGCCTCCGGAGATGGTCCTGGGAAATGCCATGTGAGAGAGGGGGGAGGCTATGGACTTTGCTCCTGTCACATGGGCATTAATTGGAAAAGAGAAGCAAGAATGAACATGCCCCCTCTGGTGAGAAGACTAGGGATTGGAAGTTTCTAGGGCTACAGGGCTCCACCCGTATCCTTCCACCCCCCACCCCACCCCCTTACTGGAAACTCGGCCTGCATGCCTGAATTAGAGTTAATCCATAGGCAAAGAAGTACTAAAAACTGTGCAAATTCTCCGGGGGGGCAACCATTAAATGCCCAGTCCCTTTTTTTTCTACTACAATCCTCATCCCTCTCCCCCAGGGGCCTGGGGATACCAGGGTCCAGAAAGTGGATAGGACAGGAGGCAAGTGTGATGGGAGAAGGACTTGGACCCACGGGGGTGGCAGTGGTTCCTGCCGTCTGAGATGTGTTAGGAGGCGTTTAAAACAAAGATTAATTTCATTTACTCCACAATTATTCCCAGGGGTGGCCTTAGCTGCAAAGGGACTTTAAGGCAGAATAGGGGAAAAAAAGAAGAGGAGTGTCTGTGGCCAAACAAATTTGTGAAATCCTAAGATTAAAAAAAAAAGTTAAACAGGTTTTTTTTCTGCAGGACTTTCCGGAGTCTTTTATACGCAAACATGGATTGTGACTTTCCCATGGAGGCCACAAAATCCTCTTTTCTTAGTGTTTTGTGGGAAGAGTGTCCGAAAGACACAGAGATGCTGTGTTAGCGGGGCAGGGAGTCTCTGGCTTGGAGAATCCCATTGGGTGTGGAAATTATTATGGGCTGCTTCGGGGCTGACTGACGGGCCAAGAGGAAAGGAGGCAGCCCGGGAAGAGGGGCTGAGAGATTTCCCGGGGTGAGAGGTGGCCAACTGTAAGCCCCCAGACCTGAATGCCAGAGCAGAGGCTCTTGTGTTCGCTAAGTAGGTGCTCAAGCTGTCCTCCACACAGGTGTAATGATGACTGCTTTTGTCAACATTCTGAAAGTCTCTAATCTTAAATGTCCTCTCTCTGTATTTGAAGAGGTGGGTTTTCAAAGCCTACATGGATTCAGGATGTGCTGAGCTGTCAGTTCTTTAAGGCTTCTGCTATGTCTCTAGGTAATACTAAGTATTAGAAATGCTGCAGAAAGCACCACTGAGGGCAGAAATGTTCAAATGGGTTGTGACCATTAGTGAGTCATCATCAACTCATTTAATGGGTCACAACCGGCATTTAAAAAAAACAAGATTGAACAGGAAGTCACAGAGCATCACATGTAATATAAGAGTAAGTATTCTTTTGTGAAACTTTTTATTTAATTTGTATGCATTTGTTCAGATTATGTGTGTTTCTGGATTGCTGCATCCAATTTATCTTTTATTGTGGCTTATTGTTTTAAAAGTTTGCAAGTCACTAATCTGGAACATGCATGATTTTTTCTAAACTTTTTTTTATTGAGTTATAGTCATTTTACAATGTTGTGTCAAATTCCAGTGTTGAGCAATGATTCTTTTTTTAATTGAGGTATAGTCAGTTTACAATGTTGTGTCTGGTGTACAGCACAGTTCTTCAGTCATACATAAATATATGTATATTCATTTTCATATTCTTTTTCACCATGAGCTACAAGATATTGAATATATTTCCCTGTGCTATACAGTATAAACTTGTTTATCTATTTTATATATACCAGTCAGTAATGCATGATTCTTTTTAAACTTTTTATTTTGAAAAATCTCAAATCTACAGAAAAGTTGCAAGAATAGTAGAATGAACACTTTGGCCATTTACCTAGGTTTCCCAGTTGTTAACATTTTACTATATTTGTTTTCTCTCTCCCTCCATATTATCATTTCTTACTAACAGTTTGAGTTAGTTGTAAGCGTCATGACCCTTCACCCCTACATACCTCAGTGTATATTTCCTAAGAATGAGGACATTCTCTTATCCATGATGCCATTATCGCAATCAGGAACTTTATCATTGATAGAATACTATTATTTAAAATATATTCTATATTGAAATTTCAGTAGTTGTCAAAATGATTTTTTAGGCAGTCATTCATTTTCCTATGGGTGGAGAATGAGGTTCCTAGGTTGTGGCTTGTATTCATTTGATCACAGTACTCAAAATGCTTAATTTGTCGGTTGATTTTAACCTTTCAAAGTGAATTTGTTCTCCAAATGGCTTACTTTTCAAATGTGAGAACCAGATGAGGTCAGAAATGTTGTTTGTTCAAACCGTGTGTTGTGGCCATGGTAACAGTGAGGATCACGAGAATCCTGGAGGCGAGATCTCTGTGTTGGGTAACCATGGGAGTCCACAGCAGACACGCAGCCCGTGTTACTGAGGAACAAGGTGCCGCCTTCGGAGGAATGTCCTTCCTTTCATTTGGAGTGGGTTCCTGAGAGTCAGCTTCAAAATGCTGCTCCAGTTTTGCCTGGGTGGTTAGTTGGTGAGCTTTTTAATGAACATTTGTTTGGCTGAATGTTTCTGAACAAGTATCAACGCTGAAATAGCCTCTGGGGAGACAGATTTTTATAGAGCTACCCAGCCCAGTAGAATTCTGGGAACGTGGGAGTTACTTACTGCCAAACAGATCCAGAGTTGCCTGGAACAAGTTCCCAGTGAATTGTGGCCATTATGAGCTCTTGTGAGAGAACGGGGAGTGGAGAGTTCCCAGTTTTGAGGTCGTTAAGTTTCTCACCCTGTCACTGGCTAATTACCTGGGGAAAGGTTAAGGTACTATGGATTCTGCTAAGCAAATCTGTGTACCCGTCAGGGTGGACCACGTTATGCTCTGGTAACAAACAAGCCCCAAACTTCAGTGGCTGACTGAGGGTTATTTCTTGTTCATGCTACATGTCCACCATGGTCTTCTTAGGGGGTGCTCTGCGCATTGTAGCCACTCAGGGACCCAAGATGATGAGGAATCTGCCATTTTAGGACATTGTTACCCAAACACGGGCTTTCAGGTTTGCTGCAACAGAAAAGGCAAGCTTGCAGGAATCATTACTCAAATGCTTCCAGCCAGATGTGACACATGTTGCTTCTCATATTTTATTGGCCCAAAAGGTAACACGGCCACATTTAACTTCACCAAGGCAGGGAAGTATGGCCCTTTCATGTGCTCAGAAGGCCAAGAGAACTGGGAATATTGGTGAACACTGGCAGTGTTCTGAAGCACTAGAGGCTCCAGGTGGCTCACCTGATAGAATCAAGTCTGGACTTCTGAGAACTGTCCAGAGAAATAGAGGCTGGAGGGGGCAATCTGGTGAGCCAGCCACTAGCCCCCCTCTTCTGCTCCTCCCAGCAGCCAGCTAGGCTTTGAACACGATATTGGCTTTAGCCAATAGGAATGCTGCAACCTCACGGTATTGGTTGTTTCGAGAAAGGAGAGAGAAAATGTCGAGACAAAAAGTTTATATTTTTCCCTTAAAAAAATGTTTTCCACACAGAGACTCAACTTACAGTATTAAAATCCCCAGAAGCTTGATCTGTGGAAAAGACCCTTTCAGAAATCTCCCTGGCTGTTTGGAAGAGGTCTCCCTGTGGTGGTTTCACAAAGGTGGTCAACTGCCTTCCGGTCCACCCACCTTTGTCAGGCCACCACAGTGCTGCCCTCTGGAGGACGCTGTCTGCCGGGCCCAGCTGTCCTTGGCTGTTGGTTCCCTCTGCCATTTTTACCCCAGCCTCCAGGGAGGGGACCCTACTCCCTTTGATCCTCTGGCCCAAGGACAGCTTAGGCCCTCCCCTAAGTCCCTCACAGCACAGATCACACCAGTGAGAAGTGAAGGAGACTTCCCCGAAAGGCTGGGTATAATGGAAGAGAGGCAAGTAGCCCATCTGACTACTGTTGGATGTGGTTGTTGGCAGAACCCCCATTCCCCAACCCAGGGGCCTCTGTGGCTGGGCCGGCTTAGCTCCCTCCCCGACCCGCATGTACTGTGTTTCTGAGACCAAACTCCTAGGGAGGTTTTTTTCTTGTCCCTCCGTCTAAGGCCCACCTCCCCAGCCCCACACTGGCAATTCTACTCTTGCTCTCTGCAGCATTCTCCAGAAGATGTCACACCCAGCCCACGGTGGGGTCCATTAGAGCCAAAGGGGCAGTCAAGTCCCTGTCCTTAGTCTGCCCACCTGCTTGCTTGCCAGTCCCTTCTTAACTCCAGCTCCATGGGGCCTGAAAACTGCTGCTCAGAGTTCCGAGAGAACAAATAGTTCTGGGAACACCAGTTAGCCTGAAGTTGCACAAAATGAAGTAACATTTCTCTCCAAAGAGCACCAATGTCTGGGAGACACGGCCCTGAAAAAAAAAAAAAAACCATCCATCTCCCTTCTTTTAAAGTGTTACATGGTATGACCAAAGTTGTTTTTTTTTTTTAATCTTGAAAGATACTCCCTTTTTCTCTCCACTTCCTCCTGTGAGACTGTTCAGGCTTCCCCCAAGAGCGAGGGGTGGGCCCTTGCCTGTGTATTTGCGCTGAGCCCCATGGCTTCACAGAGCAGAGGATGGGCTTTCCCAGAGGCCCACCCAAGTTTCCATCTGAGGGAGCAGAGACTGCTTGTGACAGTACATGAATTTTCCAGATCCCAGAAGTCTGAGAGTTCCATCTCTGTCCTGTTCACTGTGTTGGCCAGGGAGTGCCTCTGTACCTACTGGTTCTCCTGGGTGGTGAGTGGGGGCAGCTTTCACACGGCCTTGCTCCCGGTGTGGTCAGGAAAGGCCAAAGGAGACAGGAGTCAGACCGGGGAGGTGGTATTTTCATGTTTTAAGCAGCAGTAACAGCTAGATCTCTGCTCCCTGCCCCCTAAACGCGCGCGCGCGCACACACACACACACACACACACACACACACTCACTCACTCACTCACTCACTCACTCACTCACTCACTCTCTCTCTCTCTCTCTCAGAGGCTGAGCTGACTGGAGGAGTCATGGGCAGCCCTTGGTCTTAGGGCACTTGGGTGTCTGTCCCCCTGTGGCCTGGGGTGCAAGCCTGGAGTGAAACACGGCCCCTCCACGGTGAGCCTGGCCAACTTACGTTGCTGAATGAATGTTACTTATGTTCCTTCTACTTCTGTTCTAGGCACAGAAAATTTAGAAGCGCTTAGACAAACATTTGCACTTTTCAAGGGAGTTCCCTTGAAATGTTGCTGACTTTTACTACTTTGCTCCAGAGAGGAGAAAGAGAGTTTTTGTTCACTGCCAGACTGAGTGAAACACCAGCCTGCAGGGAGGCGTTGTGGGGGACACACCACTGTGCTTCACAGCGGCCTAGCGGGAGTTCTCTCTGCCATACGTGACCTCGTGGCCGAGGCCCACTCATGGCTCACTCATGATCCATTAGTGGGTCATGGCATTGGTAGTGGCAACCAGCATTAAGAAATAATAGTGACAAAGTAGATGGGGAAACTTCAGCATGCGTCATAGAGAGTAAGAAAAGTATTATTTCACTGAACTTTTGCTTCAGTTACATGTGTCTTTGTGTACTGGAGCCCAGTATAAAAACGTATCTGTCACTGGGGGGTCACGATCATGAATATTTGAAAGCCAGTATCATAGATCATTTTGATTTCATGTTTGTTTTCAAAAAGCATGGGGTTGAAAGTAAAGCACAGGACTCCATTTCATTTGTTGATTATTCTTGTCAAAGCCAATTTATTTTCTTGCATCACCACTAAATAGTGGACTAGCCTTATTTATTCCCTGTTTAAAGATCTGGTTAGATCAAAAGAAGCAAGATTGGGTGTTTCGAAGAGCACCTGGGCAGTTAGGAGTTGGGATGGAGGTGCTCTTTGATGGCCCTGAAGAGGCCGGGTGAGATGGTGTGTGCAGACCAGATGGCTGATGGGTGTGGGGTTCCCACAGGGAGGTTCTGTAGAGGCCCACAGAGCACTGATGGCTGTTTCATTTAATAAGTTAATAACTAATAATGAGAATGTCTTTGAAGGAGCCTCTTGGTGTCTTGCAGTGATATCTATTATTAAAGCATCCAATAACATGAAAAGAAACCCAAGGGTAAATGATTACAGAGATTGTGATCATTTAGGTAAATCCCGCTGTGTCATCTTGGTGCCCTGTTCATGATATTATATATAACAGCCTTTGTAAAGTGCTTCTAATTCTACCCCAAAATGCTTGTTTCTCTGGAATTCAAATGAGTAACTTTATGTGTCAGAGTCAATGTCTAATCACCAAATTCTCTCATTTAGGCATTGTTTTCCCCAATTTACAGATGTGGAGACTGAGGTGTAGATAATTAAGTGACTTGCCAAAGTTCCAGCGCTAGTAGATGACAAACTTGAGATTTGAATCCAGGTCTCTAAGCTCCAGACCCAGAGTTATCTCCCCTGCCTCTAGATGGTGACGTGACATTTTTCACCTCTGGAAACTTCTGGAACTAATAGTTGAAGTTCAGAGGAAATGACTTGAAAAAAGATTCCAAAAGAACTATATACCATGACCAAGTGGGATTTATTCCAGGTATGCAAGACTGTTTGAACATTTGAAAAAATATAATCTATCATATCAACAACCTAAAGAAAAAAAAATCATATAACCATGCCAGCTGGTGCAGAAAAAAGCATGTGACAGAATCCAGTATCCATTTATGATAAAAACACTCAGCAAGTTAGAAAGAGGGGAGTGATCTGAACTTGATAAAGAAGCATTTACAGGAAATCTGTAGCTAATATCATACTTGCTAGTGACGGACTGAATGCTTTCCTCTAAAATCCTCTGGGGTGAGGATGTCCACTCTCATCACTTCTGTTCAACATAGAACTGAAAATTCTAGCTAGACCAGTAAGTCAAGAAAAAGAAATAAAAGACATATATATTTGAAAGGAAGAAATAAAACTGCCCTTATTTGCAAATGACATAATTTTCTACATAGGAAATTCCAAATAATACACCAAAAATTCCTAGAAGTGATAGGCATATTCAGCAAGATCACAGGGAGGGGACCAGGAAAAGCACAGTAAATATAGGTAAGGTTGTTATGCAAGTTTATTTTTTAAATTTTTTAAATATTTATGCAAGTTTACTTTTTTAATTTTTTAAATATTTATTTATTTATTTGGTTTATTTATTTATTTATTTACTGTTATGCAAGTTTAAATCCTGCCCTTCTTTTTTTTTTATTTTTTTATCTTTTTAACATTTTTTATTGATTTATAATCATTTTACAATGTTGTGTCAAATTCCAGTGTTCAGCACAATTTTTCAGTTATTCATGGACATATACACACTCATTGTCACATTTTTTTTCTCTGTGAGTTATCATAACATTTTGTGTATATTTCCCTGTGCTATACAGTGTAGTCTATTCTACAATTTTGAAATCCCAGTCTATCCCTTCCCACCCTCCACCCCCCTGGTAACCACAAGTCTGTATTCTCTGTCTGTGAGTCTATTTCTGTCTGCCCTTCTCTTTTTATAAGAGTTTCTTGAGATAAGGTCACCCCCCTCTTCCCAGTACTGTGTGGGAGACACCCTTACAAAAGAAATTTTCCTTATACGTGTAAATGTCTCTTACAAAAAGGTAACTTCTACTTGGTTTCCAGAGTTCCTCCCATGTCTGCTATTTCTTAAAAAATAACCATCCTAAAATAATCCTTACGCCAAACAGACACATTTTGGGGTGGCAAAATTCTGCCCTCCTACAGAGTAATGCAATTTCTATCACAATCTCAGCCAAGTTCTTTGTAAGAACAAAGAAGACATAAGACAAGCGTCTTTATACAAGGCCATAGAATAGTTAAACCAATCTTGACAAAGAAGGGTCAAGTGGGAGGAATCACTCTATGTGATATTGTCGTACCATATAGCTACAGCAATCACGACAGTACGGTATTGTCAGAGACAGGAACATAGAGACATAGATCAAGGAACAGAATACAGAACCCAAAAATATGCCCAGGCAAATAGGCTCAGCTGGTTTTTGGCAAAAGTGCAAAGGCACTTAAAAATGGAGGAAGGATAACCTTGTCCACAAATGTTACTGGAGCAGTTGAACATCCGCAGACAAAAAACTGAACCTCGACCTAAACCTCACACCTTGTACAAAAACGAACTCAGACTGAATTTA
Source organism: Camelus bactrianus (assembly GCF_048773025.1). Taxonomy (NCBI): domain Eukaryota; kingdom Metazoa; phylum Chordata; class Mammalia; order Artiodactyla; family Camelidae; genus Camelus; species Camelus bactrianus. Next base: position 32,517,851 of record NC_133575.1, read on the forward strand.
CATTAAAATGTAAAATATAAAATTATAAAACTTTTAGAAAAAAAAATCTTTGGGATATAGGACTAGCCCAAGAGTTCTTAGACCTGACACTGTCAGGGAGGAAGAAAGTCAAAAGAGGATGTTGGGGGTAGTGGTTTGGGACTTCAGGGGTATTGGATGGGGGAGCAATTCACAGGAGATGGAAGAGCAAATGTTTGGTAAATAAATGTTTGCAGAGACAGTGGGACCCAGGGAGGAATTTTAACCCAGAGACGTTCCTCCCTGTCTACTCACCTAGTTCATACTATAGTTATCTATGGTGATGGCTCCCTTCCTGGAACAGTTCCTCTGTTTACATTCTTTTAGGCAGATAGGGGGAAGGTCAAAGCTTCTTTCTGAGTCTTTGGGGCCTTAAAAATAATCAGCTGACATTAAGCTTCATGCCAGAGAGACACAATTCAGGATGTCGTATTTTCTCCCCTATGACATGGTTGCATTTTTTGGCTTTTCCCAGCTCCTCACTAGTCATTTTCTTTGCTGACATTTTTTGCTTTCTGTAGTTTTAAAATTCGTTCATCAGCAAAACAGAACAGTCTATTATGCAGAGCATCATTGAAAGCTCCCTCTGGGGCTTTGAGACGTTTCTCTGCGAAGCCGAGAAGTGGCATTGCGTGTTTCCCTGGCATGCGTTTTGATCTTGTAAACTAGCATCCTCGGGTCAGGAGCTGGCCTCCAGATGGGCCAGCCCACCACAGCACTTCACTAATTTCAGGTTCGGGCCGACCAAGAATGACTCGTGCTTTCTGGTTTCCCTGGCACATGGCTGACATCACAGGGCTGACTCATTGTGATTAACACAGGGACTGCAGGCGCAGCCTTCTGCAAAGACAAAGCCAGAATCACTTGTCTCACTGCACCGCCGAGTGCCGAAGCTTCCATTTCCTCATCGGGAAAATGCTTTTTGCCTCAAAGAACTATTGTGAGGAACAGAGAGTAGAAATAGCTGTGAAGCACTTGCGCCAGCCAAGGAAATGTGAGTCATCACCCGAGTCTCAAGTAGGATTGGGCTCAGCCACGAGTAACAGAAACCTCCAAATACCTGTGGCTTAAACAGGGTAGTTTATTTCTCTCTCATGATCAAGTCCCAGGGAAGTTACAGGGGAGGAAAAAAATTTTTCCTTCTACCCCTCTGAGTTCTTAGCTGAGATCCCTGTAATAAAAGATGGAAAAAAAGACAGATTAACAGAGAAAAACAACTAGAAGTTTATTAACATGTATATGTCCTGTATGCCTGGGAGAGACCCAGGGAAACAGAGTGACTCCCTGAGGTGGCCTGACCAGTTTCAGTATCATCTACAGCTAAAGACAAAAGAAAGAAGGGTGTTGAAGGGGGTAGCTCTAGGGGGTAACCAGGAAAAGCATGGCAAACAAGGCCAAGGTTGTTATGCAGACTTAAGTTGGTGCCTTTTTTACTCACTGATGAGAGTTGCTTGTGATTTAGTCATCCTTCTCTTCCTGGTACAGAGAGGGAGACCCTTACAAATGGAGATTTTCCTTATAAATGTGACGTCTTTTACAAAAGGGTAGCTTCTGTTTTTAGAGCTTCTCCTTTGTCTCACTTCTCATAGTAATCAGCTCTAAATAATCCTTATAGCTGTTAAAAAAAAAAAAAAAAAGACAGTGGGCCCAAAATGGAGTCATCTGTGCTAAACCCAAGTCACCAAACGGAGACTTAATACCTAATTTAAATACAGTTTCAACCACTCCCAGGAAAAGAATCTTAAACCAATCAGACCAGCACTAGTGAGGTAATCTGCCTGATGGACCCCTACGGTTTCCCACAGGAACGTGACCTTGCCACAATCCACTCATTGCTAGTAACTTCCTTGTTCTGCCCATAAAAGCCTTTTATTTTGTACAGCTCCTCAGAGCACCTTTCAGTCTGCTAGATGGGATGCTGCCTGATTCATGAATCATTGAATAAAGCCAGTAAGATCTTCACAATTTACTCAGTTGGGTTTTGTTTTTTAACATGGCCAAGAGGCGTATTTTGGGGTGGCGTATTATGCTACTCCTCAAAGTCTGGAGCACGTGTGGCTCCACAAAGCTCCTAAGGACCCAGATTCTGCCTATATTATTGGTCCTCTGTGGGTGGTTTCTCTTCTCACAGTCATCTCATGACCCAAGAGGGCTGCCGGAGCACCAGCCAACTCTGAGGGAAAATACATTCCTGTGTGTTTCTCCTCTACTAAATACTTCACTCCTGGCGCTTCTGGTCACCAAATGAGTGGTAATGTTTCTCACACCAGGCAATTCTGTGACATCAGCTGGGTGTCCTACAATTCAACTCAATTCTGACACTATCTGCCTGGAGACAGCATCAGATCCTACAGTCTAAGGGCTCAGTCCCACAAGACAGCCCTTCCCCCTGCCCCTACTTCAGATGCCAGTCACAAATCCAGGTTGTCACCTGTGCTTCTGTCTGACAGGCTGTAGATTGGAGTTTCCACTGACCCCCTCCTTGAGTTTGATTAATTTGCTAGAATGGCTCATGGAACTCAGGAAAACAGTTTACTTACTAGATCATCCATTTACTAGGAAGGATATTAAAAAATGCAAATGAACAGCCAGATGGACAAGATACATAGGGCAAGGTCTGGAAGGGCCCCAGTACAGGAGTTTCTGTTCACATGTAGTTTGGGTTGTGAATGTGAATGCATTTTTGTTCACCAACCAGGCAGCTCTCCAAACACTGTCCTTTTGGGTTTTTGCGGAGGTGTGATTGATTAAATCCTTGACATTGCTGATTAATTCAACTTCCAGCTGCTCCCAGGAAGTTGGGGGGTTGGGCTGAAATTTCCAACCCTCTGTTCAAGAGGTCAGTTCACTTGGCAACCAGTCTCTATCCTGAGGCTAATCAAGGAGATTTCCCGAAATCACCTAATTAAACAGAGGGGCTTGAAAAGGGCTTGTTAAGAGTAACAAAAGGCATCTTCATGGCTCTGACCACTTAGGAAGTTCCAGAGGTTGTAGGAGCTCTGTGCTAGAAACAAGATGAAAACCAAAAACATATTTCTTATTATAAATCACATTATCACGCCAACATATCCACATTCTAGCCAGGAGGGAGGAAGAGAATGAGAAAAAACATACCTTCTATCAAGAATGCTCTCTAACAACAAGGACCTATTGTAGAGCACAGGGAACTATATTCAGTATCTTATAATAACCGATTTTGAAAAAATATGAAAAGGAATATATATATGTACAACTGAATCACTGTGCTGTACACCAGAAACTAATACAACATTGTGAATCAACTATCCCTCAATTTAAAAAACAGAATGCTCTCCGGCAGTTGTACAAAACCCTCTGCTCCCATCTTGTTGGCCAAACCTTAGTCACATGACCAAACCAAAATGCAGAGGGGGCTAGGAAATGTCATTTTTTTCCCCACTTGGTTATGCACCCAACTAAACAATGAGGGTTCTATTATTACAGAAGAAGGGAAATTACATAAAAAGGTTGGCACCCTAGGAAAGTAGAGGTGACTTTCATCAGTCACCTGTGGGAAGGTTGTGCCATCTGTCAGCAGACTTTAATCAGGGTAACCAAAATATGCACAAGTGTACTTTCACATCCAGACAAACTTCTCCAGGGTCACATTTGGCCTAAAAGTTAGAGCCCTCCCTACCCCCATCCTCACCCCTGAGAGAACTCACCAACTTCCCAACCTTGTAAACTATTGTATGGTCAGGCCACCCAAGATGGCTATTATCTTGCTCTCTGTACATCCTCTGCTCGACCAGTGCGTGCTTCACCTGCAACCCTACTCACCTGACTGACCTTCCTACATACTTGCCCCAGGCCCCAGCTAGTGATTGTTCTAACCTTTAGATCAGAACATCTCCACCTGTTAGCATATCAAAGGGGCAAGGAGGAGCATGCCCCTCTACTGGTTTCCCTGGTAACCGATGAGCCCACCTGATGTCAATTCCCCTATATAACTGGTAACCTCCCCCTGCCCCCGGAAGTGAAACCTGCCGCCAGGTCCAGCTAGCAGTCTGCGGCACACGGTGGGGCGTCGCTCCAGGACCTTGCTTCGAACAGGTAAGTCCCCCGTCCGTTAAACTGTTGCGAGAGAGGGAAATGCTGGAGTACTTAGGATGGACCACCACGTGAGGGTCCTTGGTTTTGTGGAGGAAATTAAGAGCGCGCCAAAGAAAAGGGAATATGAGTTTCTTTCGAGAGATACTCCATAGGCAGAATGTGAACTGTCTCACAGTGAGGGCGGCCCCAGGGTCGCTGGTTTTTATGAGCTGAGTAATCTCACAGGCCAACGAGTGGGGGGAATATTCTTGCTGTTTTGGGGAGGGGTGGGGATTTCCCAGGAATTGGGCCACTGTCCGCTTTTTGGCCTTTTATGGTCTGCCTCGGAACTGTCATGGTGTAAGGGGGAGTGATTTTTAGTATTAGAGTGAAGCTATAATGAGCTAAAAGGTCAATGACCAGACTATTCTCAAAGCCACCTTGGTTTCAGCTGGCTCCAGCCAGCTTTAATCGCATCCCAATGGCTGCGCGCCTTCTTCGTTGACCTAGTGGTTGTGTTCTGCCCCTTTCCCTCCTGTCTCATTACCCCTCAGATTTTACCCCCACATCCTTATGGGAAGCAGAAGGGTGATGGTCCGTCTGTAGGTGCTTCAGGGCTGGGCAGGCGTGTTGACCTTGCCTGTCAGGGATTAAAAAAATCTCTGGATGGCTGGTCTAGGGGTCCTAGGGGCAGGACGGCTTCTTGTTTTAAGTCAGAGGGCGGTATGGGCTGGAATTCTCGCATAGCCACCATTTTGACGTGGAACTGTTGTGACCTGGAAGATGCGAACTTTACCAAGAGGTTAAAGAGGCAGGTTCCAAAGAGGAGGAGGAGGAGTATGACCATTCCTGGGCCCAGGAGGGGCAGGAACCAAATGAGGCTAGGGAAGGTGCTCTTAATGGTAACCAGATGGCATAAAGGTTTGACCCCTGGTTGTAGCAGTGTAACCATGATGCCTGTTTATAAATCTTTTTGATGTCTATCTTGATTTGGACTGAATTATTGATATAGGTACAACAGGTTTTGTTTATAACCACATAAACGCCACCCTGCTTGGCCAGCAAGTAATCTAAGGCCAGTCTGTTGTCCTTGACCATATTGGCCAGTGAGTTTAAAAAAGGTGGAAGTCTATTTAGGGCATTTCCAGTGGTCAGGGATGGGCTCTCTAAAGTGTTGGTTAGATTTTTCTAGGGTTACCTCCTGGAAGGCAAAGCCTCCCCGTGGAGCTGCCCACCCCCCTGCCAGTCCTATCGCTGCCAATATTAATCCGATGGCCTTCCCAAGACGGTATTGAATATTATGTATTGTGACTGTGAATGGGACCAAATGTCATAATGTATAGGCTCCCTCATGCCGCGTATTATTGATATAAGGATAAGCATTTACACAGGGGTCATTATTTTCCCTGGGGTGCCCTTGTCATTGGGCCCTTGTTCTGGGAAGTGCCACATATCCAGACATATCCTGAAGGTGCAATAAGAGATCTGGGAATAGGAGAATTTAACAAGCAGCCGTTCAGATTCACAGAAGGGACAATTTATGAACACAATGTGGGGACAAGGGCCCATTAATATATGCAAAATAGTTAAATCTGAAGTATTCCATGCCCTCGGCTTAGATAAGACGCTGAAGCAAGAGGGTTTTACCCATCGCTTCCACAGACCCTGACAATTTTTAGTCCGTTCTGCCCCTATCCCAAAGGCAACTTTGTCTGGTGTTCATTATACACATACGGAGTGGATGCAAACTGGGAATGCAGTTTGGGTCCAGGTTCCAAAACACTGTAATAATATTACCATCTGGTGGCCAAGGATTGTTCCAAAGAGGCTCACCACAGCCAAGAGAACCATTAGAGGTATAGTGGCTTTGGAAGCATGACTGGTTTTCTGGATAACAAAAGTAGCCATGATTAACGGAAAAGTTACAAGTCACCTTTTTAAAAAGAGTTAAATGTAGGCAAGGCATGGTTTTGCCCATGGCGCTCGTATGGGGAGGGGGGTTTCCATGTGTTTGAATTCGTGGAGCTCTTGTGTGTGCCTATTTGTATGTGTAACAATTACTGTAAGCCAGGATTTTTGTAGCAGACCCAACAATTAACTAGTTTTTCTCCCCTGGTGACTATTTTAGCTGTGTTTACATTATTTTCCCCTTTCCCCTGAGCTGTGACTACCGTCAGAAGTCCTACTAGGAGTATTATGGCTTTTGACATCATATTACTAAATTTGTTCAGACCCCACAGGGGCAAAGAAGATATTTGCCAGGAGGAGAGGGTTCTGAAAAAACGGCCGAATAAGAGCATGATAGTCAGAAACACGAGGATTATTAGACCAACCCATCAGGGCTGCATGAAGTCACTTATCTGTTCTCTTGAACAGGTATCTGAGGTCTCCCCTGGCTCGCAAGAGTAGATCTCTTCTGGTTCCTGTTGGGACTTAGAAGATACAGGATTTATTCCAGACAGATGTACCCAATTAGTAACTCCCTGTATAGCTTGACAACGGTAGGGGTACTTAGTAACATTTTGGTTGTTGCTGGTCCTCAGGGGACCCTTCTTTCCAAGTTTTTAGTAGGACAGGGTCCCCTGACTGGACAGAGACTTCGATCTTTTCTTTTGAGGGGATGGGTAGCACTTTGTTTCCGTATTCTTGGAGGAGCTCAAGCTAACGATGTAGGAGACCAATTTGTCGGTTTCCTCATTAAATAAGAGATTGGAAGTCAAAAGGGGCTTCCCATAGGTCGTTGCAAACGGGCTAAGTTTTAAAATTCCCTTTGGGGTCATCCTGGTCTGTAGAAGGGCTACAGGGAGGAGGGAGGCCCAGGTTTCCGAAGTCTCTTGGCACAGCTTAGCAAGCGTTCTTTGTAGAATATGATTGGCTTTTTCCACCTTGCCTGAGGATCGGGGCCTCCAGGAAGAGCAGAGGCAGTAGTTAATACCCAGGGCTGAGGAAACCTGTTGGTTCACCTTGGCAGTGAAGGAAGGTCTGTTACCACTCTGTAGCCTCTTGGGTAACCTGAGTCTTGGAATTATCTCTTTAAGCAGAAACTTGGATACTTCTGTTGCCTTTTCAGTCCTAGCAGGGAAAGCTTCTGTTCATCCTGTAAATGTGTCTAGAATACCAGTAATTAGCTCCATCCCCTACATGGGGGCATTTGGGTCAAGTCCATTTGCCAATCTCCCCCAGATAGGTTCCCTGAAGTTGTATAGGCCAAGTTAGGGGTGGAGGTATGGGGTGGTTTCTTGGGTCATTGCAGGCACAAAGTCTGCAAGCCCTGGTGACATTTAACAGTTTGGGACAGTCTCTCACCCAGGAACACCAGAGTAACCAGTTTGAATAGGGAGTCCCGCCCTAAGTGGGAGGATTTGCGGAAGTGCTTAATTTTCCATTCCTCGGCCCCAGGAGTGAGAAGCTTGTTATCTTTTGTCAGTCACCCTGAGTGGTCTCCTTCCAGCCCCCTACACGAGCCCACTCGAGTTCTCCAGGCCTACAGCCTGGCATTGTTGGGAAGGGGGTAAGGGGACTGAGGGGTATGAGAGCTGCATCTTGTTGGACCAGTTGTTCTTTGGCTGCAGTCTTAGCGGCCTCATCAGCCAGGGCGTTCCCCCCTATAAGGGAGGTGTTGCCTTTAGTGACCTCTGCAGTGAATGACTGTAACCTCCTTTGGAGGCTGGACGGCTTCCAGGAGTTCTAGAATTTCTGCCTGGTGTTTTATAGGGGACCTTTTGGCTGTTAGTAGTCTCCTTTCTTTCCACATGGCAGCGTGGGCAAGGAGCGCTGGGAATCCATACCTGGAATCAGGATATATATTAGTTCTCAATCCCCTTCCCAGCTGGAGTGCTCTGGTCAAGGCAATCGACTCGGCCTTTTGGGTGGAAGCGTGAGCTGGCAGAACTCCAGACTCAACAGTTGTCTGCAGGCTGAGTGTGGCAGAGCCGGCCTTTCTCACCCCTTCATATATAAAACTGCTTCCATCAGTAAACTGTTCTGCGTCGGGATTGGTCAGGGGCTCATCCTTGAATTTGGATGGTCAAGCTCAAAACCACAGGCAAATCCGGGCTGTGGAGGGGAGGAAATAGCTCCCGTCGATGTCAGATAAACTTTGTTCACTCTTCAACCAGTTCCCACTTATGAAGCGCTTATTCTGGGCTGGGCACTGAGCTAAGTTGCTATTGGGAGTGAAAACTAAGACACAGCGGCCTCCTATGGGAGTAGGACATGTACACAAAGCGTGGCAGTTCGGGGAGACTGAATTCATGAATGCATGAATTCAGCACAGCGGGGATGTTGGAGAAGGGTGTACAGAGGAAACGGTTCCTGAACTGGGTTCTGAAGTGAGCAGGAGCCCCTAGCTGGAGAAGAGGAAAGGCATTCCCAGCTAAGGGAACAGTACCAGCAAAGCCCCGGAAGCTTAGAAGAACGTGGCCCATTGCAGGTGACCACAAGATGACTGGGGCTACTGGTGTGTGATGAGAAATGATGGGAAATGAAGCTGGTGAGGAAGCAGAAGAAGATTGGCAACATTTAGCAAGCATCTAATATGCCCCTGGTACTGTGCTAAGTACTTGATGGACACTGAATTTTTACAACAGCATGGTATTATTATCCCCATTTTACAGATGAGCAAACTGAGACTCAGAGGTTAGGCATGTTAACAGAGACTACACAAGGACTCGGTAGGGCTGACACTTGAATTAAATCTGACTGCAGGAGCTATTCTCTCAAACAGTTAAGACTTTTTTTCCTGGCAGTGTTGGAGGATGCCATGGAAGCTTGCTCTTACCTATCTATCATCCATCTATTTATTTATTTCTGGCTTCATTGAGATATAATTCACACACCATACAATTCTTCCATTTAAACCATTCAGTGGTTTTTAGTATACTCACAGGGTTGTGCAACCATCATCATGATCAATTTAGAACATTTTTATCACCCCCAAAACAAACCCTGTATCCATTAACAGTCACTCCCCATTTCCCCCAGCTCTTGGCAAACACCAGTCTACTTTCAGTCTCTCTAGATTTGCCTGTTTTTGACATTTCATACAAATGGAATAATACGTATGTGGTTCTTTGTGTCTGGCATCTTTCACTTAGTATGTTTTCAAGGTTCATCCATGTTGTAGTGTGTGTCAGAATTTTGATACTTTTTATGGCTGGATCATATTCCATTGTATGGATCAACCATAATGCATAAACCATTATTTATCTATTCATCAGTTGATGATCCTTACAAGCTTTTTTTTAAAGTTTGTTTTTTAAGTTTTTAAGTTACAACGTGTCAATTTCTGGTGTACAGCATAACGTCCCAGTCATACATATACATAACATTCTTTTTCATTATAGGTTACTACAAGATATTGAATATAGTTCCCTGTGCCATACAGAAGAAATTTGTTTCTTATCTATTTTATATATAGTAGTTAGTACTTGCAAATCTCGAACCCCAAATTTCTTATAAGCTTTTAGGCTAAGGCGAAACAGGAAGTGTTGTGATTTAGAAATCTTATTTTGGTGAGTCTGGAAGTGAGATGAGGTGAGGCTAGAGTCAGGGAAACAGGGTGTCATTTCAGTGGCCAGTGAAAGAATGAAGGCTTCCTGAGTAAGGATCAGGCTTGGCCTCTCCCCCATCTTGGAATGCCCCCACATAGGAAGGGGGGAGTAAAGCAATGCTAAATGACTGCCGTAGAGCACTAAAAAACACATTGTCCTCCTTTCACCCCACCCCCAAAGGTGAGAGGATCAAGGACTGGTGGTAGAGATGAGGAGACACATTGGAGAGAGGCTTAGAAGGTGAAAATATGACAAGAAACTAGAAACTTCCTACAGGATTCCTATTTGCTTTTGCTAATCCACGCCCTTTGGGTTTCATCTTCCATCCTGAGATGCTTATCAGAGATTTTTCTTGCAATATTCTCGTACAAGTGTGTGCATTTTCATTGTATATACACCTAGGAGTGGAATAACTGGGTCATGGGGCATTCATATCTTCGACTTTAGTTGATAATGCCAAGTTTGCCAATTTACATTCCCTTCCTCGGTGTATGAAGTCCCCATTGCTCCAGACTGTTACCAATACTTGCTACTGACACCACCAGTGTATTGAATGTATAGTGATATCTGGATGTTTTAATGTATACTTCCCTGATTACTACTGAGGCTGAGAATATTTTCATATGTTTATTGGTTAGTTAGATGTCTGCTTTTGTGAAGTACCTGTTCAAGTTCCTTACATCTTTCCACTGGGTTGTGTGTCTTATTGATTTGTAGGAAATCACCCATTGACATATATATATTTTTGCCTTTTCATCTTCTTAATCATGTATTTTGAAAATAGTCTTAATTCATTCTTAAGTTAAACTGCTAAATTTAGGATCTTATCAGTCTCTTTATGATTTGTGCTTTTTGTGTCCTACTTAAATCATCTTTTCCTACCTTACATTATGAGAATATTCTAGAACACTATTTTGTAGAAGCTTTGTTTCACGTTTCCCATTTGATTCTATATTCTGTCCAGAGTTGATTCGTGTGTATGATGTAAAGTAGGAATCAATAATTGTTTTTTCCACATGGTTAACCAATTGTGCTCGCATTATTTACTGAAAAGACTGCACTTTCCCCTCTGCCCACTGCTCTGCCAGTGTCCAAATATACTGGGACTGTTTCTGGGGCTGTTTTATTCCACTGGTTTATATACCTATCCTCGTGCTAAAACCACACCGTTTACTTATTGTAGCTTTATGGTAAATCTTAAGTCTTTAGACTCACAGATATAGAATACAAACTTATAGTTACCAAATGTGAAAGGGAGGCTGGGAGGGACAAATTAGGAGTATGAGATTAACAGAACTACTATACATAAAATAGATAAGCAACAAGGATTACTATATAGCACAGGGAATTACACACAATATCTTATAATAACCTACAATAGAATATAAATAGCAAAAAAAAAAAAACCAAAAAAACAAAAACCCAAACACCAAAACTGAATCACTGTGCTGTACACCTGAGACTAACATAATATTGTAAATCAACTATACTTCAATTAAAAAAATCTTTAGAGGAAGTTTTCCCACCTTGTTTTTCTCTGTCGGATTGTCTTGACTATTCTTTGGAATTTTCAGGTAAATTTTATAATCAGTTTGTCAGTTTCCACAAATAAAACAGAACAAACCAAAACAACCTTGTTAGAATGTTGAATTCGATTGCATTGAACCCATAGATGAATTTGGGGAGAATTGACATCTTCATGATGTTGCGTCTTCACATCCATTTCTCCCTTTATTTAGGTCTTTCGAGCTTTCCAATAACGTTTTATAAACTATAACCTACATAGGAGTCTTGCGTGTCTTTCGTTAGACTTATTCCTAGGTGGTTGATGTTGTTCAAATCGTCTACATCCCTACTAATTTTTTTGTCTTCTTGTCTTTCATTACTAAGAGAGGTATACTAAAATAGCCCACTATTACGTTGATTTCTCTATTATTCCTTGAAATTCTGTCATTTTTTCCCCTTTACTTTGAGGCTAGATTGTTAGGTGATTACCAGTATAGAATTGTTATATCTTCCTAGTGGACTGAACTTTTTTATTTTATGATGAAATGATCTCTAATAATGCCTTTTGCCTTCAAGTCTCTTTTCTTTAAAATTAACATAGCTACGGTGGCTTCTTTTGGTTAGTGTTTTCATAATACATCTTTTCAGTCCTTTTATTTTAAACCTTTCTTCGCCCAATGCTTAAAATGTGTCTCATAAGTCTGGAGATTAAAATTTTAAAAAGTACAGTCTGACCATCTTTTTCTTTTAATTGGAGCACTTAGTCTAGTTCCATTTAATGAAATTTAAAAAATACATTTGACTCTACACTTTCTTGCTAAGGCCCTCCTGTTGTATTATTATTTTTTCTCTTTTTTGCCTTCTGTTGGAATGATTATTTTTAATTTTTCCAAGTTTTATTAGTTTGGAAGTTATACACTTTTTAAAATTTTTTGGGGGGGATGTGATTAGGTTTACTTACTTATTTTTAGAGGAGGTACTAGGGATTGAACCCAGGACCTCGTGCATGCTAGGCTTGTGCTCTACCACTTGAGCTCTACCCTCCCCCTGGAAGTTATACACTCTTACTCTTCCTTTAGTGGTTACTCTAAACTTACATCCTTGAACATTTAACATTAAGTTTAACATTAATTAATGCTCATACCGTCTCCCTTGACAATGTAAAGACCTCAAGACATAGTAACTCTCTTTACGTTCTTCCCAACTTATCTGTCAGAGTTAGCACATATTTTAATTCTGTGTGTGTTTAAAACCCAGCCCAACATTATTGTTACTCATTTGTACAGATGTATCCATCTATTTACCTATTCCTCATGCGCCTAGTTATCTTTTGTTGTCTGTCAGATGGTGTAGCTGCTGAATTATTTGTGGAAAATATTCGAGGCCTAGGGTGCTGTTAATTTCCTCCAGAGATGAATGATATTTTCTTCTGCGAGGCGCCTGGGCGCAAGCAATCTGGGATCACCTCCGTCAGATGTCAGGGCTTGAAGGTTTGAAGCTGAGCAGTCACTGTGAGGCTCTGTCTAATCCTGGAAGGCCAACTTCCAGGGTCCACACTGAGAGTGAGGGAAGTTCATTAGCCCCTCCTCTTTCTCCCCCAACCCCAACCCCACAGACATACTCATCCCTTCCCCCCACCCCTGGGAAGCTGTCACAAGTGCTTCTGGGCCTCCTCCTCTGGAATGGGCACGTGTCCCCAGGGGAAAGGGCCTTAAGTGCTCACTCACTCCCTTGGGCATCAGTTTCCTCCCAGATCCTGGCCCTGTAATTCTTCACTATCTTGTTGGTTTGCTAACTTCTCCAAACAGATGTTTTAAATATTTCAATCAACCGTTTCATTTGTCTGAAGTATGAGGCTTGGTCCAGATCACATAGTCTGCTATTCGTGGAGTGCAAAAACCCCTTATTTAGACTTTAATTTCTAATTTTCCTGATTATTTGTGAGTTTCTAGAAAGGTCATATAGATTTTATCTTCGGTGAGTTGCCTGTTTATATACATGCTCATTTTTTCCCTTTTGAAATAGATTTTTAGGAGTTTGTATGAATTATGGATAATTCTTTGTTAGTCACATGTGCCACTAGCATCATCTTCAGGTGTGTAGTTTATCTCTTCAATTTGTTTATGGCGTCTTCTGAAAACAACTTTTTAAAAAAAAAAAAAAAACCTTTATTGTGGTATCGTTCTTGTACAGTCAACTACACATATTTCAGATGTACAATTTGATTTTTGATAGATGTAGACACCAGTGAAACCACTACCACAGTCAAGATAGCTATTTCCATCACTCCCCAGGAGGTGCAATTTTTGAACTCCCAATTTAACCCTTCCTATCCCCTTTACTCCCTGGTAACCATAAGTTTATTCTCTGTGCCTGTGAGTCTGTTTCTGTTTTGCAGATAAGTTCATTTGTGTCCTATTATTTTTTAAGATTCCACCTATAAGTGATACCATATGGCATTTTTCTTTTTCTTTCTGGCTTACTTCACTTAGAATGACGATCTCCAGCCCCATTCATATTGCTGCAAATGGCATTATTTTATTCCTTTTTATGGCTGAGTAGTATTCCATTGTATAAATATACCACATCTTCTTTATCCAGTCATCTGTTGATGGACATTTGGGTTGTTTCCATGTCTTGACTATTGTAAATAGTGCTGCTGTGAACATTGGGCTTCTATGAACATTGGGGTGCATGTGTCTTTTTGAATTATATTTTTCTCCAGGTATATGCCCAGGAATGGGATTGCTGGATCATATAATAAGTCTATTTTTAGTTTTTTAAGCAACCTCCATATACTGTCCTCCATAGTGGCTGCACCAATTTGCATTCCCACCAACAGCATAGGAGGGTTCCTTTTTCTCCACACCCTCTCCAGCATTTATTGTTTGGAGACTTTTTAATGATGACCATTCTGACTGGTGTGAGGTGATACCACATTGTAGTTTTGATTTGCATTTCTCTAACAGTGATGTTGAGCATCTTTTCATGTGCTTGTTGGCCATCTGTATGTCTTCTTTGAGAGATGTCTATTTAGGTCTTCTGCCCATTTTTTGATTGGATTGTCTTTTTTTTATATTAATTGTATGAGCTGTTTGTACATTTTGGAAATTAGTCCCTTGTTGGTCACATCATTTGCAAATATTTTCTCCCATTCTGTAGGTTGTCTATTTGTTTTGTTGATGGTATCCTTAGCTGTGCAACAGCTTTTAAGTTTAATTAGATCCCATTTGTTTATTTTTGCTTTTTTTTGCATTACCGCAGGAGGTGGTTCAAAAAATATATTGCTGTGATTTATGTCCGAGAGTGTTCTGCCTATGTTTTCCTCTAGGAGTTTTATAGTATCTGGTCTTACATTTAAGTCTTTAATCCATTTTGAGTTTATTTTTGTATATGGTGTTAGAGAATGTTCTAATTTTAGTCTTTTTCAGGTAGCTGTCTAGTTTTCCCAGCACTGCTTATTGAAGAGACTGTCTTTTCTCCATTGTATATTCTTGCCTCCTTTGTCGTAGAGTAATTGACCATAAGTGCATGGGTTTATTTCTGGACTTTATATTCTGTTCAACTGATCTGTTTTTGTGCCAGTACTGTATTATTTTGATTACTGTAGCTTTGTAGTGTAGTCAGAAGTCAGGGAGCCTTATTCCCCCAGCTCCATTCTTCTTTTTCAGGATTGTTTTGGCCATTTGGGGTTTTTTGTGCTTCTGTACAAATTGGAACACTTTTTTGTTCCAGCTCTGTGAAGGATGTCGCTGGTAATTTGATAGAGATTGCATTGAATCCGCATATTGCTTTGGGTAGTATGGCCATTTTAACAGTATTGATTCTTCCAATCCAAGAACATGGTATATCTTTCCATTTGTTTATGTTGTCTTCAATTTCTTTCATTAGCATCTTAGAGTTTCCGGAGTACAGGTCCTTTGCCTCCTTGGGTAGGTTTATTCCTAGGTATTTTATTATTTTTGGTGTGATGGTGAATGGTATTGTTTCCTTAATTTCTTCTTCTGCTCTTTCATTGTTAGTGTATAGAAATGCAACTGGTTTCTTTATATTAATTTTGTGTTCTGCAACTTTACCAAATTCATCGATGAGTTCTAGTTTTATGGTTGCTTCTTTAGGGTTTTCCATGTATAGTATGTCATCTGCAGTGACAATTTTACTTGTTTGTTTCCAATTTGGATTCCTTTTATTTCTTTTGCTTCTCTGATTGTTATGGCTGGGACTTCCAAAATTATGTTGAATAAAAGTGATGAGAGTGGGCATCCTTGTCTTGATCCTAATCTTAGAGGAAATGCTTTCAGCTTTTCCCCATTAAACAACTTTTTAGTTTTTAATTATATTAACTCAACTTTATCAGTCTTTTTCTTTTATGGCTTATACATTTTGGGTTTTAAGAAATCAGTCCCTTAGCCTGAGGTCATAAAAATATTTTACACACACATATACATGTATGTGTGAAATATTATATTTATATGTATTTTAGGTTTAAAGGTTGCTTTCAGTTAGGTCTTTTAGGCATCAAAATTTTATGTATGGTGAGGTAGGGATGCAATTTTAATTTTTTCTGTATAGATAATTCAATAGAATCGTCCTTGATTTCACCACTGCACTGAAGTCCCACTTTGTCATATCGAGTCTTCCGTACTTGTGGCTCTGTCTCCGAGATCTCCACTCATTTCTTTGGGCCTCCTTGCCTTTTCCTGCACACTGCTTTTATTATGTCAACTAAGCTCTCTAACATGCTTTATTTTCTGTTTGGGCAACCCTCCCCTTAAGATGTTTAGTCTTTTCAACCTCAGACAATCCTCCATTGTAGTTTGTTTAGAAAAGTGACTGGTGTAGTTCAGCCAGCTGAAGCGGACAGCTTGAGTTCTCGTACAGGGATCCAGAGTGCTGCTTAGGGGAATAAACTGTTTTGACAACATTTCATGACTTGGCATGAGGTGTCCTTGGACTTCATGCTGCCTCCTTCCCCCTCTATGCCACTATCTGATCCTCCCTGTCCAGGGCTATGCGGCTGGAGGAGGCTGTCATCACAGGGGAATGGGAGGCACTCAGGCTGTCGAGAGATCAGGGCCTGAGGGTGACACCAGGCCCAGTCACAGGACTGGCTTTCCTGCCTTCAGCCACTGCTACGCCTCTGATATGGGCCACCAGACAGCCAGCTGCGAAGGGCTCAGGTTTTGCTCGCGTTAATTCATTTTAAAAACTGCCAATAGGCAGTCCCTTAGAGCTATCTGAGAGGCTGTCTCCTGGGCTTGAAGTCCTCAGAAAATCCACCAAATAAATCATGACTCTCAAAAAAACAAAACAAAACTGTAAATAGCTTCCATCTACCTTAGCATCACTGGAGCAATGATGGCTGTAATCATGTATAAAGTAATGTAAACTCCCAAAACAGTCACCCTGGCTCCACTAACAGGGCTGGGTACCACCTTGTGCAGAGAAGGAGGGCGAGGAAGAGGGCTTTCAGGGAGGAGGGAGAAGGCCGAGGAAGTTCCCAGCAGGCGCGGGTCCTCCTCACTTAATGCTCACGAGCAGCCTATCAGGTGGACGTGCTTCTCTGTATTTCATCCATGGGAAAACTCAGCTGGGGGTGGGGGGGCTAAGCCAGGTGCCCAAGACACGCAGGTGAAAGCGGCAGGAGTCCGCCGCCTGGACTTGCTCGGCCACCCGCCCCCAGGCCCCCAGCTCTGGGCGGGGGCGCGGTGAGTGGGGGAGGGGAGCACAGTGAGCAGACATGGAGACTGAACCACAGAATTGTCCCTGCCGTGTTGTCCCAATGTCCCCTGACCTAAGGGAGCAAGGGAATGTGTTTGAGAGACATTAAAAAACACCTTAAATATTATAAGTAAAATTGTAAGATAAATTTCATTTATTATCCTACCTTCATAACACCACCGCTGTTTGAAATTAGGGATATTTCTTTGTGGTTAAGAGCTCTCGGCCAGAAGACTGAGGAAGGAGGTACATACACCAAGGTGTGCGAAGCACTCGGTGCCTAGAACATCAGAGTGACTGCTCAGTCAGTGTCACTGGTTGCCTTTATTATTTTTAGATTCTCTTGTTAAAGTGGGTTCAGAGAAACAATTACCATGTGAAAAATATGAACTTTAATTTTTGTAGTAGATGTCACCGTGTTACTTGCAGTGCTATGAGTAGTGGTTGAAAATGCCAGTTTCATTGACACATACACACTAGCTTTGAGTATCATAATTTTTAAAATACACTAAGTAATGGGTCAGTAGAAGACCAAGTTTTTTAATTTTAACTTATTTCCTTGATCATTGAGACACTTTTCAATTTTTTTAATAGTAACTCTATTTATAAATCTGTTAAACGTTCATGTCCTTTGTTCATATATTGTGATGTTAGTATTTTTAACCAGTTTATATAAGTTCATTGTATAATAAATATATCCACTCTTTGTATATCATATTTGCTGCAAAATGTCTTTGTGAGTTTGTGGTCTACAACTTTTTCATATAAAGGTTTTTATTTTTATGGGATCAAATCTTTGAGTTGCTTCGTGACTTCTGAGTAAACTTAAAAAAGTTACTCTCTTCCAGAGTTTCACTGACTACTTAATTCTGTATTTTCATTTTCTATCACTTCATCAAAGAATTCTTTGTCGAAAACTAGTTTTGGTGTATGGTGTCTTAATTGTTTTAGCTTTGGAACATTACAATCTGGAAGGGCTACTGACACCTCTTCTTTCCCTAGCATTTCCTCTAATTAAAATTAAAATGAGACAAAAAAAATCACTGTTTATTCTTCCTGATGAATAATCATCTTACAAAGGTCCAACATTTCTGCTTAGATTTTGATTTGGTATTAAACCTACACATCGATTTGGAAAAAATTGATGCCATTAAAATACTGTTTTTTCCATCCAGGAACATTTCTCTGTTTATTCCAGTCTTTTACATTCTCAGTGCAGCTTTGTCTTTTTATATAAATGGATTTTGTTGGTTTTTAAAAACTTGTTGCAGTTGAGAATGGCATTCTTTTACCATTAAAATTTTCTCACTTTATTGTCAATATATAAGAATACCGTTGAGTTCTGAGTGTTTTTGTACCTGCTTTTTATTAACTTGAATGGATCTCCAGTTGTTCTCTTTGGCATTTTAAGGTATGTGCTATTAGTAGCAAATCTGGACAATTTTGTCTCATCTTTTCCAATGCTTATACTTTGTTTTGTTTCTGGGTGGTGCTTTAAAAGTAGTATTAAACAATTATGGTAGGAAGAAGATATTTTAGTATGTGTTTAATATGCCCCCCTCACTGCATTAAAAAGTAGATACATATATTTTCATGGAAAAATACTAGCCTGACAGAGGTGCACAGAAGTGTTTATAGCAGTTGTCTCTGAGTAACGCAATCTGGTTGAAGTCTTTTTGTTTATCCTAATCATACTATGAAGGTCACTGTTACTTAGATAATTTAAAAGATAATGGCAGTTGTAATGCCTTTAGTGTATCACTTTTAGGTGGCTGATGTATGGTGAGGCTATTTTGTATCTTTTACTTAAGTTTTTGTTTCTTTTCAAATTAGAAGTGGGTGTTGAATTTTGTGAATTTTTTTTGGCAGCTGCAAAGATGATCATGATCTTTCTTTTTTCTTATATGTAACTGAGGTAGATTTTACCTACAATAAAACGCACAGGTCTTAGGTGTTCACTTCAGTGTGTTTGACATATACCCACGTGACCACCACCCCAAATAAGAAATAGAACATTTCCACCATCGCAGAAAGTTCTAGGGGAAATCCTGTGGTAAGCTGTTGATTGGTGTGGCTGAGCCTTTACCACCAGCCTGCGAACAGGCTTGATTTCTCCATCTCCAGCCTCGGTTTCGCGTCTTGAGGACCTGGAGCCACACGGAGGTCCCCACAGGCTGTCCCCGCTCCGGTTGTTCGGCTGACCACTCTGGGGACAGAAAGGAGCCCGATTCTCTGGCGGGCAAGTGGCCATGGGGTGGGGGGAGACAAAGCTGCCTTCTGACAGGTGACGAGGGGATAGTGGCAGCTCAGAGCTTTCAGTGATCTAAGAGCATGTCTGTCTATGGCCAAACCATCTCTGGGCACCTGTCCCTGAGATGTGAACCTCAGGAACGGCGTAGAAAGGATGTGCAGCGACCCCATGCAGCCTTGACCTTGACCATGGGGTTTCACCGGAGGCCCCATGGCTTGTGTGCTCATTCCTTGATTGAGAAAGTCAAACGCCACCTTCTGGGGCTTTCTCTCCTGGAGCGCCTTGTCTCTTTGGCTGGGTTGCCAGTTGCCCTACTACATTGTCTTTCAAAGGGGCTTGGTACTAATTCTCGGTGACCTTGAACTCATGGTCACTGTCTACTACCCTGCACCAATCTCTTGTGTTCTTTTTGTGGATTCCCAGTCTCTGCTGCAGGGGGTCACGGAATGGTACCCAGTGTCATTTATTCAGCTTATCATATTACTGCCAACTGGGGAAGATACATGTTTCTGTTCATGTCTACCCACTTAATACTGACATGTTGGGCGTGTTTTCAATGCCATGAAGTGCAGAAAATAAGGTCAATGGTAGCATTGTGCTTTTGATCCTCTGTATGTCTAGGGTAAGAAGTCTGCAGGGAGACAACTTGGGAGTCCGAGTCAAAAGGCCAGAGGCTCAGTTTCTTGGGTCTGAATGTGATCTAGGCTCTTCTATATATTTTTGGTAGGGTGAGGTTTACTTGAGTAAAGAAAATAATTGCTCCTATTTATGTTTCCTTAATACGAGTCCTCTTAAAGTGACCAGGAAAAAAAAAAAAAAGAGCGCTGCGAGCACGTTCGGGTCAGTCCATTTCTGGGGCTGAGAGCACTGGACACGTGCAAGTGTGGGTGTCTGAAGCCACCATGGTTCTGTGCTTGGGCAGAGGCCAGGGCCAGGCCTGGGAAGGAAGGGTGGCAAGTAGGTCATTGAGGCATAAGAGGGGCGGCGTCTCAGACCAAAGACCAGAGGCCAAAGCCAACCACCCAACACCCAGGGCAGCAGGCTTCCTCCTGGGCTTTCTATGCAAATGTTTAACAAAGGACAGCCTTTCCCTGCTGGGTGCCTACACCACTCAGATCAATTTAGACGGCTATTCTTAAGAGCTGTCAGAACTTGGATTTTTTTCCCTATTTTTTAAAAAAATTTGAAGCTATTTTAGATCTGCATCCAAATGCAAGCAACTGAGTTTGAACTGCTCTTGGGATGCAGCTTGGACCAGCCAGGCTGCCAGGATGGGCGCCGGGAGTCGGGGGCGTGCTCCTCCGGGAGAGGGAAGGCCTTTGTGGGAAGGTCTGTGAGGCCTAACCCTCTCCCTCTGACCGTCAGGTGGTTTGTCCTCAAGATGTTTGGCCTGCAATCTGAGGAGACAACTGCCTTTTCATGTTTTATACATTTTATTCATACATTTCTCCAACTTTGAAATGACAAAAGCCCAATTCTATGGTTTCCCATTACACAGCATCCTACAGGTATGTATAGTCTACAAAGAATACTATGGAGTTTCTCTTCCTCCCCTGTCACACAAGAGATAACTGATGAGGGTTCCATCCGCTTGTCCCGGACTGGCAGTGCACCAGCATTCTGGCCGTTCTGATGACAGGGCAAAGGGATCGGGGTGGGGGGGCGTGTGCTAAGGCATGTAAATAGATACACACAGAAAGAAAAGCGGGACATTTACAAAGAATCCGAACCTTTCCGATCCCCTCACCTCCTGGGTGTTGGAGGACACCTCCTGCACAAACGCTCTTGCACGCTAAGGCTTTGCTGTACCCTGCAAATACGTACAATGGGATACGGTGAAATATACAACAACCGTTAACATCGCTCTCTTTTTAATCACTGAGACAATACTTCAAAACCTTTTATAAAAAGGCAATTATACATACAGAAGAAAAGAACACGTTGGCAAAACTTTACGCGGAACAACCCCAGAACTGAGTTTGAATGGCGACGCGCCTGCCTTGCAGTGAAAACACGACGCTGTGGTCTCCGCACACGAGGGTGGTGCGGCCTTCCCGGCGGCCCCCGGGCCTGCTGTCCCCGCGGCCTCCCACCCCGGGACACAGCGGAGACTGCAGATCAGTTCCCCCAATTCTTGGTCTCTTCAAAATGAAAATAGGTGGGGCCACTCACCGTGGAGGAATGCCTATTTCTACTCCCAAGCAGAACTCCTTGAAAAGAGATTGCCCATCCTCTGGGTCCCAAGATGGTCACCCCCAGGGCTCTCTTGGTGAGACCACTGGCACGTTCCTTTGGTCATGTGCTGGAGAGAACGGAACCAACACATAAGTGGCAGCGAAGTTCCAAGTTTCTGCACATACACAAATAGGGAGTTGTGCTTGGGGCCAGAAACGAGATCTCCTGTGTGGGGCCAAACATCTCTCCATTTTCTTTTGCTCGGTCCATTTGCACAGGTTCAAGAGTTGATGGTCAGGTGAGAGGTGGCGGGAACTCTGGATTTTCTACCCCCTCCCCTCCAAGAGCTAAGACTTGGCAGTGCCTGTCCTAGAAATGGTGTGTCCCCCCTCCTCCTCCTCTCTCTGCAGCTGGGTCTGCCCACCTGCTGCAGCCCAAGAGTAGCAGAGAAAAGACCAGACAAAAGGGATGTGGACTGGTGAATATACTTTTTTTTCTCCCTTTCTCCCACTTCTGGATGCATGTCGTATCTAAACTTTGCTCACTAAGCTGGAAGATCTGGGACTTCCAGTAGCTCCAAGTTTAAGGCAAACTGATAAGTGGGTGTGGGCAAAACCAATCAAGCATTGAGCCTAGAGGCGACATCCTGTAACTGAAGACACCAAACGGGGAGGAAGACCTTACTTCTAAAGGGGTAAGAAGAGGAAAATCCTACCGAATGAAATGATTCATGGTTAAATCTTGTAGCCCTTCTGTTAGCTGCAGTGAGAAGCAAATGATCTTTCTCAGAGAATTAATTAGAGGCGCAGACCAAGAGAAAGAGCGCTCAGGGACCTTTACACTATTCCATGTCGTGATCAGCCTCGGTATCATAAGCCCTTGTAAAGAGGATGGAATTAGGAGGCTGTGTTCAGTTCTGGAGAAACCCCTCCCCCACCCCACAACACACACACACACACACACACACACACACACACACACACACACACACACAACACAAAACACACACACAAAACACAGCCTGATGAGAGGAAAATAAGCAGGAGGGATGAGGACCCGAAGGGGGCTTGTTTGGAATGCTGATTGCAAGGTGCCTTCTCCTCTTTCCAAGGAGACAGCGTGGGAGGCATTATAACTCAGAATTTATTAATCAAGAAATGTTCTTGCTAGCTTAGTGGCCTGTTCTCTTTGCCCCAAGTTAAGAGACTGACCGAAATGAAGAAAAGGACATCACAACAGTGGGAGATAAGACTTTGCTGTGGGCTGCCTGTCCTTAAAGGGACAGTGTCCACGCCAGGCGCGTCCACTGTCCAATTTCCTCAAGGGTGGCTCAACTGAGTACACTTTTTCAAGGAATGAACTCAAAGCCTTAATGAACAGATTAACTACAAGTGACTTAAAAACAAACCCCCAAACCTCCTCTGCAGTAATGAGAACAAAGGCTTTAAAAAAACATCATCGTCGCATGGAGCCCAGGTCTGGCGGGCTGGCCCCAGCAGTGGGAGATGGAACGGCCCCGGGAAGGGCAGCACGCGCCGATCCCTCCGACCCCTCACATGGTGAGGGCCTCGAAGTATCTAGACACCCCACCAGCTGTGGGACGGGCGCCGAAGATGCCTCCCGAATGCAAATTGCAGGAAGTAGGTCACGCATTTCTTTTCCTGTCTGAGTGAATATTTTAAACCATCTCACCTGCCAGGAGAGACATTTGATTGCATTTGAAAAGGCTACCATATTATCCTGACACTGGGAAACTTCAGATGAATTGAGTGACGTTTTCTTTTTTAGCATTCCAATTGAATATGGTGCGTGTGCAAATTAAGTACTGCTTTATGATTAGAAAATCAGGACATTCTTTTTAACAACTAACTCGACATCTTAAAAAACACCCCCTTTTTTTGCTGTGGAGAGTGGGGTTGGGATGTGGGAGAGAGCCCTCAGAACATGGCTCAATTGACCAGTGAAAGATTGAATAATCTAATCATTTGCTCTGTTCTTTTAAAGAAAAAAATGATTTGGTTGATGGAATGGAAGCACTAAAGCAGCTTTTTAGTCATTTTCTCTGATTGCTCAGTGGACAGCTGTAATGGAGTGGCAGCAGCAATGAGTTGAAATTACTCTGGATTCAGAAATATTTTCTGCCAGGTCACAAAGACAGTGCTTGAGAGAAGACGTGTATTAGTGGAATGGAACAGATGACCTCTGAGAAGTCAGACGGAATGAGTTCTGGGTGCACGAGTTTTGCCATCTGCACAATGGCGAGAGTAGGGCCTGCCTGTGCGCTTCTCCCAGGACGCATCAGTGGCGGCAAAGGGAGGACCAGCGCTACAATGGTTCTCAGTTCTGGGGCTACACATTTCAGTTGGCATTGCTCTGCTCTCCTCTGCCTGGCCCACCTTTATCAGCTTGGTGGGTGCCTAAAGACAGAGGCACTGTCAGCATCTCTGGAGATAACTGGTCTCAGAGGGCAAGAGGGACTGTGGGGGTTTCTACCAGAGGGAGGGAGCGAGCTTCTGTTCCCCAGGTGTTGTGTTCTTCTTTGTGCTTCATTGGAAAAGAGGTAGAGTGGACACTTTCACACTGAGAAGAGCCCGGATTGTGGCCAGTAGCATCACGGAATGAATGTCTGGCCTTGGCATCAGTTAAATTTAAATCAATCCTAACTCAGCCCTAAACAGCTCTCGGGGTTTCTCTCTCCATCCAGAGTATCTCTGTTTTGGTGGTTTGGTCACCCTGCTGTGGGGCCCCAACAGAAAGCAGCTCACTCAACACTTTGTAAGCTGTATACTCATCTGGTCACCGACCAAAGACGACATCAGAGGAAAAATCAACATCATTTAATAAGAGTAGGTGGGAGGGGAGGGTGACACCCTAAAAGGAGTATACAAATGCCTTCTCTTTGTGGTCCTTCAAGAGGAGCTGTTCGGCTCAGAACACATCCTGCATATCCTGCCAAGGCACACATCAATGAGGCCATCTAACCGACAAGAAGCAAACACGATGGTATTTTTTTCAAAGATCACAGGATAACAGAACCACTTCACACCCTGACAATCTAATGAAAAACCTTTCACCGATCTCCGGCAAACAGTCAGAAAACCCCCAGCCTGAGTCTCCTGTATTGGGAGAATGTGACCTCGTGGAAGGGTGATGAGATGGTTAATGTCTCTAAAGCAACAAGGACAGATGATTCTCCTGTGCCAAGGGATACAGCAAGAGGAAGGAGAAACCACAGGTGGCCTCCAGCACATTGGTGGCCCTCGGGTGCACTGCACTCTGGGAGCCAGAAGAGGTCCCAGCTGGGCTCTGGCAGAGTATTTTGTTGTCCTGTCACCTGATAGTCACTCCTGGGCCTTCGATGGTTCAATGAGCATCTAAATGGATTATAAAATCTCAAAGATTATCAGCTTGTAAACCTGAACAAATCTATAATGAAATGAAGGACCCAAAGGCATTTAATTATTGAACACATAAAAGGAAGTATATTTAAAAAAAAATTGGTCAAACTGTCCTGTTAGTTTATCATTTTAAAGGAATTTACAGGGCTGTTATAGATTATTCTTTTGGAATAATTCAGTTTATAGCAAATGCCTAAACTGGCTTCTTCATTGCACAGTATATTCTCTTAAAATGGGTGCTTTAAAACAATTACATACATATTAAAAATCCTCATTTCTTTGCTTAATTAAAACGTTAATACTCTCCGACAACACAGATCTGAAATGGTGAAACCAGCGATTCCCCCTCCCACCTTACAACAAAGTAAATTGAGACAAAATTACAAACACATTTCACTACGTGATTATTATTAATAAAAATCAGTTTGTTTTTGTTTTTTTTTTATAAAGTTGCCCGAAATGCAAGGGATGTGCATAGGTTTACAACTTAGTCATAATAGCATTATATTCTTATTCCCCTGGGTGTGCCCCGTGAACGGAATGTACTTTGCTGTAGATTACAGATTGTTTTGTCCAACACAGACACACCGACAGCATAAACGCTCGCGACTGTCCACATGCATTAAGAGTCAAGACCCAACTTCAAATCTCTAAAAGGTTTACAGGGTTCTTCAAAGAGACAGTATCACATTATCTGGATGTTACATAAAGGACTTAAAAAAAATACTATTCTAAAAAAAAAAAAAAGAGGAAAAAGAAAAGGCCTTTAAAAATTTATGAGTTTTGTAATCACTAGACTGATTTCAAATAAATAAAGGAAAGAAAGATATTCCAATCCATAAAATCAGACTCTAAAAAGAATGTAGTGTTCCACCCCCAGTCAAGGTAACAGAATCATTGTTTATTATTATTAAAATAGATTATAGAAAGCAGCATCTATTTTGTGCAGTTTTTAGGGGCCTTGGAAATAAAAAGCTATGATTTCCAAAAATATAACATTCCAAAGGATTGAATAATACATACATTTAAAGATACATTTTATTAAAGTTTAGGAGAACTGATTAAAAAAGATACTGTCTCTTTAAATTAGTGTGTAATTGTTTTTCTCCTCCTATCTATTCGGACATGACAATAATTATAAATGTAGGTCACACTACAACTAGGTAGTCTCTAGGGACCATGACCTGCTGACACAGGGCCGAGAACAAAGAGGCTTTTCCATGTACGAGGTGGCGCCAGATATCTGGGGGGGGGGCCCTAATAGACCCAGGAGACGGGGACCCACTGTGGGGCTGTGCACACGAGCTCCACGGCTTCCTCCAGATGTCTGATTGTCTCATCGATTTCATTGTTGATAATTGTGAGATCGAAGTAGTGTGCGTATGTTCTCTGTAAGATGTCAGACTCCTTCTGTAGACGCTGAAGAGATTCATCCTAAATGGCGGTGGGATGGAGGCGGGGGTGGGGTGGGAGGAGGGAGAAGCAGAGAGAGAGAAGTCAGCCCGAGTCTTTCTCTGCCTCCATTTCTCTTCGTCCCCATGTCAGAAACAGTCAGGGCCAGACCGCGATGTGCTGTATCCTGGCCTGAGGCCAAGTCTGCTTCGTGACAGAGGAGACGACGTCCCACGGCAGGGTCACAGAACTACCGCTTGCAACCGCCACTGCTCACCATGCGACAGGGGGCTCCATGCCAAACTGGACGGACCCGAGGAAACGGACACCCTGCAGCCAGCGCATGGCCTCGCCCCTGCCTAGCGGTACGGTTCCAGGGTCAGTTGGGGGCTGACTGTTGGGGCTGTAGCCCGACTCGAGCGGCTCTGCCCTCGTTCCTCTGCCCTAGGCTGCTCATCTGTCTGGAGCCTGGTGGGCTGGGGTGCTTCGGGGGCAAGGTCAGAGCTGCACCCCTGCCCCTGGCCCTCGTCTCTCGCTTGCAACGGCCCCGGGGCCGAGCTGCGTTTGCACCCAGAAGCTCCTGCCTCTGGACAACAAATTAAGGTGTATTTTTCTCTCTTCTACTTAGAGGTTCACTGTGTTCCTGGAATTCAATTACATATAATGGCCCTCACACAATAGCGGTGGATGCCAGAGGCAAAAGCTTTTTGGCTGTTACAAATAATGGATGAAATAAGGCCGTTTCCCAGATACAACGGCAACTGGCTTCTGATGAATCCCCTCAAATTGGTCTGCGTTGGAAATGGCCAAATATCACTGTTCGTAAGTACTCACATCTCTTATGGAAAAAACTCGGCAAAGCAGTTACTGAACTCTCTGCTGCAGTCAAGACGCTCCCTCAGCTCCCACAGTGGCCACAGGGAGCCTCAGGAGCTCTAAAGGGTCACCAGAAAGTCTGCCTTTGCGTCTCCGCAGGTCAGATCCTAGGCTGAACTTTTAATGGACAAATTCAAATTTGAAACCAGGAAACTTTGTAAGTCAAATGAACCAACCTCTGCCTTCCTCAACACCAGGTAGGTGAGCTGTTGGGTTGAGTCTTAAATATCTGTACAGACACAATCAAATAGCCATTCGATTAGTATCTCTCTCCCCAACTAGAGCTCAAGTCTGCCTTGCTGTGCCCAGCACTTGGCATTGTGCCTTGTACACAGTAAGTGCTTAATAAATGATACTGAAAGAACAAGCACTTGGCTGACCGAGACTGGCCACTACAGGATTTGGTGAGCGTTAATGCTATCATCTAGAGACGGAGAAAGTCTACTAGGAAATGGGGGCCCCTGATGACAGACAGAGCTCCAGAAAAACTGAAAGAGGCGCGCACTGCCAGCCCAGGACCCCGCTCCTTCTCTGAGGCCCGCCTGTCATTCGTAAAAGATGCTTCCTGACGAGCCCTGGCCTGTGGGTGCCACCGTCTCGCAAGGGGATTTGAGATGAAATAAGGACACTCGAGTCCATCACGACACCACAGTGGGGATGGACACACGCCAGAAAAGTTGAGAACTCAATCTTTTCTATCAGGACACTCTGAAATGAGACTGTCCTACCTCTTTTGTCCTCTTCTACCGGAATTTCAAAGCAGGACATGGCATGCTTTGGATGTTAGGTGCTGACTACTTCAGTGTGGATAAGACCTCAGTTAATCATCACCTTCTAAGGCCATATCAACACACTTTCTGCTTGCACTTAAAAAGCATAATATTTTCACTGTGGCTTTACTTTACAATAAACACAAAGCAAAAGCCGCATTTTAGGAAACATGGATTCACCCAAAGATAGGAGTGCTTCCTACCAGTACGAGAAGGAAGTTTCTACCACATCACTCTGGGCTGGGGGATTCTATTGGAATACACAGTCCTGGGCTTCAAACCACTAGCAGAGCTTATAATTTGCTCACAAAGCTGGGCTGATGAAAACGTTCAAGAAAACTTATGGCTGAAAGGATAAGATTTTTAACGTGGTTCTCTTCCCCAAATAATAAAGCTCCCTCTTAAGGATCTCCTAAGATGAAGCTGTCATTTGCCAGTTTCTTCCTCTACAACAGCTTGTCTGCAGGCCTGACTTACGCATGAGCAGAGTTTTTAACTCAGTGAAAACAAAATGCCTTTATTCTAATAGCAAAAGCAAGGATTTGTGGGAACAAAATGTCTACGTTCTAAATCTATGAGAGGAAACAAGGCTGTGTTTCATCACCTAGCTGGTACTTACAGGCAATTTTCTGCACCATTTTGGCAGCTATGGAAAATTAGTAAGAGGGCAGGAAAACAGGCAAAAACAAAAACAAAGCAAAGATGATAATTCAAGAAAAATACATGGTAACCAAAGTTAAGAGCTAACCACAATGTGGCGTTTCAAACATGTTTGTGTATTCAGTAAGATGGAAAAGCAGAATTTACCCAGGAATACATCTTTTGCAAATGAAATGACAAAAAATGATGACCGGAAATATGAGTGACATATGAGCCTAAATATTTAACCTTCCTTAAAGGGACACAAAGCGAACATTTCCAAGCCTCGATTTTACTGTCATCAACTTGGGTGAGTCTGGGCCAAGAGCTTCCTGGGGGTTTCTGGGCCCCGTAGGGGTGACGCTCTTCAGGATAACTGTGTGTAGCGCTTCGGCTGCAGGATGATCCCGCAGCAGATAAGCAGCAAAATACTTACCAGGCAAGCTGTAATGACCTTCTTATCTGCCCAGCAACAGAAGGCTGCCGAAACCAGCCTGGTGCTAGAGGGTGCTGCCGACTGAGTGGGCCTGAGAGGGGACAGAGCTCACATCTAGGTTTGGTGTAGTCTCCAGGGGTCTGGGCAGAAATTCTGCATGGGTTCCACTCCACAGATTGCCCAGGGGCATCTGGGCAGCCCCACCGAGGTTATAGATTGCTTACAGTTCTCCTCGGGCAAAGCGATGGTTGGCCCAGAGCTGGCCCAGGGCCCACTGCTCTCAGCACAGCCCCGTGGGGCGGGGGCCTCCTGGAAAGACTCTGCCCTGGACAGAGCAGACTTAACGGATAAGGCTGCAGGTTGACTTCTGGAGACTAAAGCCTGAACTTGCCTCATGACTCTGATCACAGAAGAACCACACTTCTCCATGTTGCTTAATTCCTAAACCTGAAAGAGGACCTCAAGCTCGGGAAATCTTAGTGGCCGGCATCAAGAACAAAGCGGAGCTTTGTTTAGCTGGCTTACTGAGATGGGGCTTTGGTCCTAAATGCACAATGCAGATGCATCCTTACTCTGGGGTGTGCTGATTAGGGGAAAGACAGATTCATTCTTACCTCATTCAAACCTGGAGTGATAGTTGGTGCGGCAATAAAGACAACAAAAGGAGCAAACTCTGCAGTTCTCAGGACCTTCAGTGCCTGTGCAAAAAAAAGAAATTGAGACTTAAAAGAAGAAATAACTAACGCACAATGTTCAAGTGGTTCCATAGAAAATGACACACCTGGAAAAGCCCTCAATTCAAATTTCTAGCAAGGTATTATTAAATTGACCAACTTTGTAAACAACTTATCAGCCAAAGGATGGACAAGAGCCATCAACAAATAAAAGCTGACAAACTGGACATTCTTATGAATCTCACGAATCCATCCAACTTATTTTCCTTTAGGAAAGTGAACACTGATTATGCTGGTTAATGTTCATTTAAACCTGACTGTCAACTGTTACCTGAATTTTAACCTCTAGGTAATGCACTGTGGTGCGGGCTCAGACCAGCAGGCTGGCTTCAGCACCCATCGGGAGCCCACGACACTGCACTTCACATTTCAGATTGCTAACGTGGAGAGCAGACCCTGGCCACAGTGACCACGAGGCCGGTGTTCACGCTGACACAGGCCTTCTGAGGTACCCTGATGGAAGCCCGCCCCTTCTGGGACCCACAGGGAAGGGAGACCTGTCCGGGATGGAGCCTGGAGCCACTGGAGAAGCCATGTGGCTGTGGGGAACTTGCAGGCCCAAGAGAAGATGCTGCACTAAAGGGAGAGGGACCTCTGAGGTTCCCTGCCAAGGCACCAGAAACCTCTAACCGTGCGAGCTCCTAGTCTGTACAGATAGAAGGCGAAGCAGACACCCACCACTGCGGGAGTTGATTCTGTAAGGGTTACTGCTTTTGCTCCTCCCCTGTGAGGACAGGACACTCCCAGGGGTTACAGCCGCCTCCCAGCCCCGCCACAAAAGCCGGTGTATCCAGGCACACAGTTCACAAGGGACTGATGTGTAATTAGTCTGCATCAGGGGTGACTATCTTACTCTCCTTTAGACAAGAATTTAACAAGTCTATTCTGCTATCCACATCGTTTGCTTTCTAAGTGGCCTTTCAGTGGTTTGCTTTGCCCTGTTCCTCCTCCCCCCTCCTGTGCCTGGTTTGCAGTAGCAGCATGTGGACTGGTTGCTTTGCCTGCAATCATACTGAACCGTGTCACTAGAATGAGCTTTCGGAAATGCAAATCCCATCGCGCCGCTCCTCCACTCCGACCCCTTCAACAGCTCCCTCTTGGCCTTGGGATAAAATGTACCCTTTTTAGCATGAATGTCAGTTCCCTCCCTCAT
Source organism: Camelus bactrianus (assembly GCF_048773025.1). Lineage (NCBI taxonomy): Eukaryota > Metazoa > Chordata > Mammalia > Artiodactyla > Camelidae > Camelus > Camelus bactrianus. The sequence continues at coordinate 32,548,522 of NC_133575.1, forward strand.
GAGCTGGTCCATGTTTACCCCGTCAGCCTCTCTCTGCCGCTTCCCCTCCACGGACTGGCCTTGCTGAACCACTTTTAGTTCCAGGAAGGGCCCGCCTGTTCCTGCTCCTCTCTGCCTGGATGCTCTGTCCCCCTGTCCTCACTCTCCCTTTTGCTTGGCTGCGTGGTCTGTCTCCTGAAAGGCCGCTGGGAGCTCTGAGCCGAGGTCAGGTGCCCCTCTCGTGTGCTCCAACATCACTTGGGCATCTGTGGTGCCCATCACCCTGGAAATGTAAGTGCCTGGATACTGGCGGGTAAGCATCTTGAGGGCAGGGGCTGCGTCTTGTTCAGCGCTCACCCCCATCCCCCAAATGGCACCTGGCAGAAGTTGTCCTATGATCAAACAAAAATGTAAAAGCGGTACCTACAATTTTCACAAAATCTGTTTTGAGGCAGGTTTGACTAGAAGGCACTGTGCTTTTGTGGCTGAAGGGAATCTCTTGGCCTCTATGAATATAAGGGCATGAATTAGTAAAGGTTTTGACTTTTCCGTTTAGTGCAAGGTTCACCTTCACGAGGCTTATGCTTCCGAATTTCAGCTGCAGTGTCTCGTCGGTAAGGGAGCTGGGCCTACTGTTTTCCCCACCCATCCAAGTGCTTTACCTGTGACAGTCACAGCCTTGGATCCCCCTTGGGAGAAAGCTTGTCAAACTCACATATGTTTATTTCTGAAAGAGGTCATTGGCATCTCTGCAAATCCTTTTGTGACTGAAGACTAGCAAGAAACAAACACCGTGAAATAGTCCACGTTGAGCTCAATCGAGCTTAACAGGGATCTTCACTTAGAGATGTCCTTTTTTCCTATCCTTCCTGTGCTATGAATCAGGTGACTCTAGGGTCAGTTGAGACAAGTTTTCGTCATCACCTGACACCCACCCAGAGCCACCTTCTGGGTGACTTAGATGGGGAAAGAATCCTAAGGCACAGTCCCTACCTTTGCTTCCATCCCTGAAGCTCCTCCGAGTGCCAGGTGGCAGGCCACGCAGCCTAGATGCTGAGTGGGACCCAGGGATGAAGTCGAGAATGCCACCCCAGGTGTAGAATGTCCTTTTCTCCACTCAGTGACCCCAGCCTGAGAGCCTCCCAATTTTCTGAACATTTTAAGTTCTAGCCTGCTGGTATGTTACGCCAGAAAACCCATCACGTGGAAACCATCAGCTCGCTGCAGACTACCCTTCTCTGCACTGCCTTCACGCCCTTAGTCTCCATCCCCAGAGACAGGAACTGTCAATGACGACTATACTTACCATGCTGCCAAATGCCTCCTATGTCTACAAATCAGGTTATGAATATAGCAATTCCAAGGAAAGAACAGGCATACTTCTATTAGATGAAAATTATGTGATCCGTGACATTCTCCTTTTCGGCCTGGTTGCCAGGAAGTTCAGAGCTACATTTCACGTTTATCACATTAACTTCAGTAGCCTCTATGGTTCGTATATTTGCTTCCTCCTTCTTTTCATGGCTTTAACTTTCTAGCCTGTATTACTGTCTTTGCAAAAGTTGTAAGGTGCCTTGAATACTGCCTGAGATATTCTTGCCTAGTTGCCCTTAAATCTTCAGCAGAGTCACCACACATGTCCCCAGTTGTTCTCTGCTCTACTGATGGGTCTGAGGGGGGTGCCATTTTGTGTGCGGCCTCAGCTGGCCTAATGTTCAGGAACAGAAATGGAATTGCTTTGCAAGATACCCCTCCCTCAGGCCATTAATAGGTGGCTTTAAGATGTGCTCTAAACCCTTTTCCTTTTTAGCTTTTAAGATGAGACACAAATTTGTTAATATTTATAGGCAAATATCTCTTTCTGAATCCCAGAGAGGGGAGAAAGACTCTAGAAAGATCACTGAAAATATGTTGGATTCAAACAGCCAAAGAAGCATTAATTGAACATTTAAAGCTAATTCTTTAGTTCTCCTTAGTGGAGAGACATTGATTTAATGGCTCATCTATGGCCAATAATTAATCTCAGGTTACTACCCTCAAGGAATAAAAACTCACTGGACCAAGTATCTAAGTAGATTTCCTTAAGACTTAACCTGGTTTGCAAAATTAAAAAGTACTTAAGGGCAAGCATCTGAGTCATTCTGTACAAAAATCTAAGGGTTTAAGGAAGAGCACAGTGTCCCCAGAAACACTCTTAGGAGAGCCAACTGATTTAATAAAACAGCCCTTAGTCAGAACCTGGCTCTTGTTTCCAAGCCCAGATTCCTAACAACACTGTACCTACCCTTGATGACAACCCTTCCCTCCAGGACCAAAAGCAAACCCACAAAAGTTCTGCTACTGTCAACTCTTCAATGCAGCAAATGGACAAATCAGAATAAAACTAAAATCTGAAAGTGTTTTCATTACACACTGGACCTATTCCAGTTTTGTTATTTTCCAAGCCACGGCTTTGTTTCCGTGAGAAATTAGCTCTATAGCTTTCATCAGGTTTGACTGCCTTACAGATTTTTCTAAATGCTAACACAAAGATTTAAACTGTACTGCTACACACAAGGTGGACCAGCTCAGGGACTCTCGGGGTTAACTCTTCTAGATGGCACAGTGAAAGGAGGCTGGGATTCACTAAAAAAACAAAAACAAACAAACAAAAAAACCCCAAATACAAACCAAGGCTGTTGGTCACAATTACATTAAGCCTTGGTTTCTTCATCTCCAAAAGGAGATACTGATATCTGTCTCAGGGTTACAAGGATCAGGGGAGGAGTACGAATGCTTGGGAAAATACAGAGCACTGTAGAAACAAACACAATCTATTTCTTACTATTTTAAAAGAAGCCAGGTTACTCATTTTCTCCTAGTTCAGTGTCTCTACATGGTCCTCGGGGTTTAAAGTTGGACAGTATCTTATATAGTATTGTCAGACATGTGTTGAATTTGGCCCAAATTGTCTAAAATCAGTTACGATGGCACAACCTAAATGAGCAGACCACCGGCGGCAGGCGGGCTCTCTGTGGTTCCCCCAGAGTGAAGTCGTGTCAGCAGTGGCACAAGTGAGAGGGTTTTAAAAATGCCACATGGCACTCCTCCCGTTATGGAGAGCTTCCAATGAACACTGAGGAAGGAATTTCATCCTCACCAGCTTGCCATCTTATTTGTGTTCTTAGCTCCTGGCACAAAACTAAAAGTACCTAAGACAAGCTGGTTGAGGCAAGCCATCTCAAAATGTCCGTGAGAGACAGCGGCGCGGGCAGTCACCCGGGCCGGCGGGAAAGGGCACGGAGAAGAGAGCCCCCGGAGCCGTGAGCCTCTGCCTGACAGCAGGTGGTCATGGCCACGGGCATCCTGAAGGCAGGGTGTGGGCCTCGCCTCCCCCAGGGGGAGAGTGGGCTGAAGGCAGAGAGAGGCCTGGAGGCAAAGCCCAGGCGGTGCGGACCCTGGGGCCCCTGCGCTGGCAGGACTGGGCCCGGGGACCCTGGGCGGGAGAGCCTGGGACCAGAGTGGTCAACCAGACCTATGAGAGGAGTGGGACTTGGGTGATTCCTGGCCCGAGGGCCACAGGCCCTAAGAGGCTCAGGCAGCGAGCAGGATCCTGATCTCTCCCGGGAGCACAGTTCTGAGAGGAGGGGACATGGGACACGGGAGGGGAAGAATGCAGTGAGCTCATCCAGCGGACAGGGAGCAGGGAAGATGCCCAGCCCGGGCCGAGGGCCACCCGTGAAAGTCACTGCTGTGGGCATCCTGCTAAGGCCGAGAGAAGTGCCTCCCGTTCAGCAGTGCAAAGCAGCGCATGACCGGGCGAGGGTGAGGGGAGAGCTGGATGACGGGAGTGGATGGAGCAGCGGTGGCAGCAATGGTGGCAGCGGCAGCAGCAGGTGAAGCAGAAAGCCCTGGAAAGTGGACGGAGGTAATGCAGAGGGGGTCTGAGGAGGCCTGCAGCCAGCATACTTCTAAGAGACATTACTACCAGCAGAAAACGACGTTCAGGTGAAGACCAGTGTGGAACCCAAGGAGAGGACGGCGAAGACCAGGACCAGGATTGAGACTTTACCTCTAGCCACCCCTGGCCAGAAGGTTTTTCCAATCCCTAGTAAGGAGGGATTAGTAGTTAAACAAAAATCATCTGTGTTACACGTCACATATTTAGTTCTATAAAGGTCCAAGTTAACTGTTAAGTAAACTGTATCATGTTCACCTTCTGTTGCTTTCCTCCCCAGCCCCTTAACCTGATTCCAAGTTCAAGAACCCCATCAGGTGCTGTGACACAGAAACGGATGAACCCACTGGCCACGATGCTAGGATCTTGGAGCCGAGTAACTAAGCCGTCAGGCCGCAGGTCACAGAGACCCTGGCCATGCTGGTTCCAGCCTCCCTTTGGGGATGACTAGTTGACCCCAAGTCTCATACAGTGGCCCTTGAACAGGGACCGTCCCCGTCTGGGATAGCCAGCTAAGCCTTGTGACAAAACAAGCCTGCTTGAGGGGAGCTGGTCTACTGTTTCACCAGGTTGTATTCTGCTTCCATTTATGAGTGATGAGGGATTTTCGGTACAGGTCGGGCTGGGAGTCACACGGGCACCCACAAGCCTCCTATAACCTGCCCTGATGTCTACAACACCCAAATCCTTCCTACTGGGCTGAATGCCACTTCTGCTGAGTTTTTCCTCAGACGTGAAAAACAGCTTGTCAGCGTTGCTGGTGTAAGGCCTTTGGCTTTCTCCTTTTCAGGTGTAGTGACCCCTATTGCTTCCAGCATGGGGGGCATCTGCAAATCATCTGCCGTCTCTGCGTCTAGCTCTGAGTCCTCTCCAAGTGCTCCGTGCCCTCCCTCGTTTTAGCTCAGGGTCAGGCATCGTCCCTCAGGAGAGAGCTGGCAGAGGCTGAGACCCTGCTCCGTCTGACAGCCCCCGGGCTCCCTCGTGTTTGCATTCATAAAGCTACTGCTGTGTTTCAGACCCAGGCCCCAGGATCAGCGTTTCTCGCTGGCGATTAACATAGGATGCTGGCGGAGGCTCTGATGGTCCAGTGTGAGCTGTACCAAGACAGGAAAGGTGGCTGTCGTGTTAACAAAGTGCCAGATACATCCTGAGATCAGACCAGTGTAGGATTTCTGGCAGGCACAGACCTCATCAGGCACTTTATGGAGCTTCTAAGTCTAATGACACTTCCCTGTAGTTTACTAATGAGATTACCACGTGACCTGTGATGTTCTGATGGCATTTCTGATTTCAGAACCTGAGCTGAGCATGCAGCAGGCTGACAGGGACTGGTGGTGGTGGTGGGGGGGGCGGGGCGGGCAGTACCTGAGGCTCCACGTCCAGTATCGCGATCAGCCCCTGCTCATGGATCTTCCGGATGGTCTCCAGTTTTGTCCCGTACATCGCATCCTCGTGGCTGCCATACTCCAGGTACTCGTTATTAGAGATGTCTTGCATCATTTGGTCATGAGATACAAAGTAATAGTTCTTTCCGTTTTCTTCATCTTTCTTTGGAGGTCTGGTTGTATCTACAAAGTTACATATCCAGAGAGGTTTAAAGGGCTGAGCTTATGAGCTGATGCTCCCAATGGACTTACCGAAACTCAATCTCTTCCTAAAACCTGTGACTTCTGTAGTATGTCTCATGCCTTGCCCCAAACCCCAGTATCTTTGTAGAAGTAAATTCTAGAAGTCGTATTTATGTCATATTGGACCACAGTAGCTGGCTAGTTGTTTGCTTTGGTGAATCTTTCAGTGTTTAGATGGGATCTATTTCATCCCTTCATGGATCACCACGGGGGAAAGACACTAAATGACCCAAGATTAATGGAACTCACTGTATGCCTTAATGCAGTTAGGTCTTAAACAGAAGGAAAAAAGAATTAAAAAAAATGAACACCACATATAGTTATTTAAATTTTTTCAGTTCTTCATTCTCACTAGCCACATTTCAAGGGTCCGATAGCCACATGTGGCTACTGGACTGGACACTGCAGCTACTGAATGCTGTCATTGTCAGAGAACGTTCTATTGGACAGTGCTGGTCTACAGCAGCATGCAAAAGAATGTTAGAATACAGCAAATGGCATATTGAAAACACAGTGACTGAAGCCATATGTGGCCATGATAGCTAGGAAAGACCTAGACCAGGAATTGGCAAACTATGGCCTGTGGGCCAGATTGGCCCACTGTCTGTTTTTGTAAATAAAGTTTTATAGGGATACAGCCACGCTCATGTGTTTACATACTGTCTATGGCTGCTTTCATGCCACAGTGGCAGTGGAGTAGTTGTGACAGAGGCCATATGCCCTTCAAAACTTCAAATAGTTATTACCTGGTCCTTCATAGAAGAGGTTTGTGGACCCCTGACCTGAGTGAGTGTATACTAAAATATCTGCCAATAAGTCTAGTTCTGTGGGATACCAAGAGGACCAGTATTCTGCAAAACACAGTCTAGGAAATGTTTTTCTAGACAAGCCAGGAACATGAGTTTTAATTTTCTTTCTCCCTTTGCTTCTTTTCTTCCTTCAGCAAGAAGAAATTTACACCACTCTTGGTTGTACATGGGTCCAAACCCATGGGGAGTTCCCCCTCTCCTGCCCCAGCCAGGCTGTCAGAACTGCCACATGCTTATGGACGTCAAAATGTGGATGTCTAAAAGAAAAGAAGAACCCTTTCTCCAGACACAAAAAACGCTGAAGCAGCAGCATACTATGTTTTTTTTCCCCCTGTTTTTTGTTTGGGTGAGGGAGGTAATTAGCTTTATTTATTTATCTATAGAGGAGGTACTGGGGATTGAACCCAGGACCTCGTGCATGCTAAGCACACACTCTACCACTGAGCTACACCCTCCCCCCAGCAGCATACTAGGTTGATGCTGTCCTACCTTCAGTCATCCTGGCAGGTAAACATGTTACAGACATATTCGGGCTCAAATATGACAGCAAGGAGACAGGACTGGGGTCTGCAGCAGCATGCTTTAAAACCAAGCTAGTTAATTGGCCATTTAATAACATGCAAGTTCCATTGCTTATGTGGTCAAGAGGAAACCAGATGTTACTTAAGCTTGCTGTACCCATGATCTAGATGTAAGGAGAATTAAAAGGACATTTCTAAGTGTTTTACTAGAAAACTCCAGTGGTACCAACTGAAACGATATTTAATGAATTTCTTTTGTTGTGTCAGTCAGACAGGGTTCTGGGATGAGGGTGTTCTTATGAAGCCTCACAGCTCTCTGGGGCGTAGAGAAAACAGTAAGTGGTGTTGACCTGGCATCAGAGGGCCCTACAGGATGGACAGAGTCACTCTTCTTCACATTTTCTCCTGTTGCTCTTAAAAATCATTCTCCTTCAGCTCTTCCCACTCTGAACAAAGCTCTAACTGCTAGAAAGCTTTTGGGATTCAAATTTTAAACTTTGGAATAATAATGATGATAATAATAATAATAAAATAAATGATAGTGGCAAGATGGCTACTATTGATCCAGTATCTGCTAAGTGCTTCACATGATCTCAAATCCTTTTTACTTTCCTGGGACTACTTCATTTTATACTTGAGGAAACAAAGAGGGCAAGAGATTAAGGATAAGATATAGAAAATAAGGGGAATAAAATGTTACAGATTTAAAATTCTTTATAATAAACAATGGAAAGCACACTGGGTTCTAAAAGCCATCAATTTAGGTACTAAGGAAAATATTGCTGTATCACAGAAAACTAGATTATCATTCAAATATTTTTTTTTTAAGAATAATTTATCAGGGTCATGCTTATGACATAGTGGGAAAAATTAGGTTACAAACGGACTGTATGAGCCCAGTTTTGTTAAACAACAACAAACAAATACACATGACCCGTGTTAGCACTAAGAAGCCTGTAAGGATAGACAACAAAATATTGCTAGCACTACTGGGATTATTGTTAACTCATTTTCTTCTTTTTCTTTTTTGGATTTTTCCAAACTTCCTATAATGAACAGTTATTACTTATGTAATCAGAAAAAATATGTATATTACACGATTAAAAAAGTACTAGGAATGAATGGACCTGGAGATGGTTATTCTAAATGAAGTGAGCCAGAAAGAGAAAGAAAAATACCATATGATATCACTCATATGTGGAATCTAAAAAAATGACAAATGAACTTATTTACGAAACAGAAACAGACTCACAGACATAGAAAACAAGCTTATGGTTACCAGCGGGGGAAGGGCCAGGAAGGGATAAATTGGGAGTTCGAGAATTGCAGATACTAACTACTATATATAAAATAAACAAGTTTATACTGTACAGCACAGGGAATTGTACTCAATATCTTGTAATAACCTATAATGAAAAAGAATATGAGAACGAATATACATATGTACGTGTTTGACTGAAGCATTATGCTGTACACCGGGACTTGACACAACATTGTTAACTGACTACTTCAATTAAGAAAAAAGTACTAGGCAAAATAAAGGAGAGGGAGACATTGCTTACGTGGAATAGGGTACGCAAACCGGTCTGGGTGCTTTGTGATGAGGGTGTTTTTTATGTGTCTTCTCCCAACACCATGCGCACCTATGTCATTTTTCAAAAAGGAAATTGACAATTGTTAATAACGTTCATAAAATGTTTTGAAGATGAGAATAAGAAAGCCACTCATGCACGCAAACTTACCTAATAAGACTAGTGTTTTCCTTTTGAATGCTGGCAGTTTTACTACTTCTTCATATGTAACAAGATCTAATTGATCAAACACTAAAATGTAAAGATTTAGAAGGAAGGTAAATTTATGGAAGGAATATTTCACGTTTATAAATTTTAATTTTACTGGCAAAACTAAAGTTACTGTAAAACCACATCTTAAAAAATATGAATCCAACTTATGATATATAGCTTACATGTAACATAAGTCCTATAACCTTTCGGGAGAATTTCATTTTTATGCCCATGAAAATGCACTTTAGAACCAGGGGCATCCAAAGATATGTTGAGCACATGCATAAAATTCCACTTGTAAAAGATACTGCATCTCTTTTCATGCAGTATCCAACAAATCATATGAATTCATTCAAAACCACATGCTGTTCATATTTTTGCAATTCTAGGAAATCAGCAATACTGAAAAGAAAAAGTCTGCAGACAGTGACCAACATGAATATAGCATGAGTGCAACTAAAGTTAACCAAGAAAGAGACCAGCTAGATTATTTCTAGGGATGGATGAGAGATGCATGGACCGCTGGTCTTTTGACTTGACGGTTCTTTCTTTCAACAGAATGTGGAAGGTAGCATGCCAGATTCTTTCAAAGTCAAGTTCCGTGACTATGATTTCACAAGCTTTGGAAATGAGCATCTCACAAGTGGTACTGTCACCCAGCTATCCACTCACTGGAAAGTCTTGGGCAAGTAAGTAGGGCAACGTGCTTCCCCTGCCCCAAACTTCGTCAGCCCGTGTGCGGTAAATCAGGACGGACGGAATGGAGAGAGGCACGAAGCAGAGTCTGAGCTTGGAAACCTCTGCAAAAGGGGAGTTTTCTAACCATTACAGACTGAGAAGGAATACTTTAAAAAATACTTTTTGGAAACCTGCTTCTTAACAAAACTCTTACAAAAAATTTCCTGAGACGACTGTTCCTGCTGAAGTTTAAAACGGAATCCAATTCTCATGTACATGTATTTGAAAATTCTCACAAGAAGGCTAAGATCATGCGTCTGTCCTTCCTGTAAAGTTTTCCCTTGTCGCACTACCCAAATCCTGCCACAGGCGCACACTGAAATTTCTTATTTTTAAAGGACTATTCAATAAGCTCTGGATTTTAGAGGATTTGAAGTAAATTCCATGAAACTGATTCCATGGTGTAATAGAGGAATCTAGGATGCTCCTGTCAACCATTAAGAGAAGCTTCTGCTCCCTGAAACAATACGGCCAAATGCTTTTGAATATCAGCTCAGTCCTTAACACTTGTGATCTTCCCGGTAGCAAAGAACCTTAAAATGCAGAATAGGATATTCTGGAATGCAATAGACCAGAAATAAACAAAGTATCATTCTCGAAACTACTTAAAAAAAAAAAAAGAAAAAAGAAACACAATATGTTAAAATAAGGGTTAGTGCATGTTAATGGGTATTTGTGCATTTGTTTTCGTTTGATAACCTGATTCCAAGGTTGACTAAAAGACTTTAAAGCATATTCTCTAGCAACAGCTAAAAACCCAGAAATGCTTTCTGTGTTTAGAATGGCAGACTCACAAAATCAAAATGAACATGAGGTTCTCTGGGTGGCAGAGCTCGCTAGTCATGCTGCAGTGGTAATGGAGTAACGGGTTGCAAAAATAAAAGCAGGAGAGCTTACGGCACTGCTTTTTATAACTATTGCCCTCTCAGTGACATTTCCATTAAGAAAAGTAAGCTTATGAAAGGTCCATCAACAAGCTGATATGTTTTAATATATAAAAATAAGCATCTCACACAAGAGCCAGATGATGACACAGCTTTCTGAGTGATACACACATCCCTTTCCCTCTACACAGCCCTGACTCCAGTCCTACTGAGTTAAGTCATTTTTTCCAAACACATGAGTTAGAGATCAACAATCAACACGACAAACGGATGAACAGATATGTTACACACCAGTATCTTAACCATAAACGAGTAGCATGAAGAGGTTATTCTGGTCTAAGTGAAATCACCACATGGTCACAGGATTGAGAAACAATAAAAAGGGATATTTTAAATACAACACACAACGAATGTAAGGAGAATACTTAAAGACAACGTTTAAAGGTTTTAAGCTGTTTGCTGATTAAAGAAAAAGGACTTAATGAGAGGAAACCACCAAAAACAAAGAGGCATAGTCACTCAACAGGTTACTTACATGCACAGAGGCCATTGGGAGTAAGACAGCATGAAAAATGTACAGGGGTCATTGAAATATGACTTTTAATATATTAGTAAAATAAAAGTATAATATGCACAAAAGAAACTTTACCATGCAATATTCTAAACACGAGGCAAATAAATCACATTAAGAAACAAACTCAGTTTAATAAAAATTCAACAATACCCTTATATAAAAGCCAGTGGGTTTGATATACTAGCATATGTATACACCTTGTGTCTGGGAATAGTTATAAGAAACCTTCAGGGAGTGTAGGTGTGGAAGACCTCCTTTTGGACCTTTTCTAATCACGTGTGCCTATCACTTTTACTATTAAAAAGATGTCAACAGGGCAGTGAGATTATGGGCCACTTTTGGTCGTCTTTAGAGTTCTCTGTATTAAAGAAAAAATGGTAGTAGCTTTTTAAAGTCAACAGTACTAATCTGTGGTATTAGGCATAAACACACCTGAGTTGGTACTGTAGAAATCCTCTGTTCCTATGTGTGCATGTAAATGGGGAATCTCAGGATATTTAAATACCACTGTGTTCAGGGCTCTAACATTTAAAAAAATGAATTAATGAAGGCTTTAAAAAAAGTTTACATTAGTAACTTGATCTTAAACTGATTTTGGAAGTCCTAGGGCTGAGGAATCTCAATGCCTCAAGAGTTCAGTTCCTCCAGCAGCATGACTGCTTTCTGCAACAAATTTATGTGGCTAAAAATCTTTCGTGTGTTGCAGAAAAGGTATTTGCTGTAAACATTACACACACCATAACCAAATCCATTCCCAAGGCTTCAGAAATACTGTCTGACATACTTTGCTGACATCATCCTGATTTCCTGGTAAGCTACTCAATGTTCATGACATTTAAAGTATTTAGGTAACTACTTTCCAGTAGAATATTTTCCATAAATAAGCCTTTAACATCGATTCATTGTCTCAGTCGGAAAGGCTACAAGTATCTTTAAATACTGTACAAACCTACACTTAGAAAAGGCACTGCACGCTGGTAACCCTGGGCCGAGTGCACACTCCAATGCCCGCAGTGTGTTAACAGCTGTGTTTGCAGGTGTGTTACAGGTGTGTTTGCAGCTAATGCATCTGAATGAGGGGGCCAGGTTCAAGAATGGAGCCCTGGAGACGATGGGTCCTAGAGAATGAGTGTCCATCCAAAAGGGATGTTAACAGCTTAGAGTCACTACGGGAGAAAGTGGGCCTAATATTTCCACACCCTCTGGTCTTTCAAAGGAAGGTAGAAACCCAGATTTCATGTTAAATATCTGGGTTTCAAATGTGGTAACTAAATTAAGTTATTTTAAACGTGTGTATGGGGAAAACAAAACTTAAATTTATGGGTCACATTCAGCTAACAGACTGCCACTTTATAATGTGAGATGGAGGCAACATAGTTTGAACAGAATTCCGCTTTAGGGGGAGGGTAGAGCTCAGTGGTAGAGCGTGTGCTTAGCATGCACGAGGTCCTGGGTTCAATCCCCAGTACCTCCATTAAATAAATAAACCCAATTTAAAAAAAAGAATTCTGGTTTAACTAGACATGTGGAATTTCCTGGTGACAGAAATGGAGATAATTGTAGTATTTTTCATTTCCATCAGTTCTAGATATTGACAAAGTTCTCATCCTTCATTTTTACTACAAATATAAACAACTTCAAAATTTAATGATAAGGTTTGGATCTTGCCATCAATACGTGCTGAATTCTCAAAGATTTGAAGCAGAAAACAAAACATGGCCCTTGTTTTAACTTACCGAGGACTAAGGGAAGAACCCCCACTGTATTTCACAATCAACTTTTGAATAAGCCAGAAAACATCCTTCCGAAATACAGTTTGATTTGTGGCCTATAAGCCCATTTGACTAGTTCTTGGTATTAAAGACTATGATATTTCAACGTTCTCAAAGCATCCGCCTTCCCAACAGAGGTCAACAGTACGTGTTCCTTTTAGAGCAATTCTTTATATAGGCAACACCACGTATTGGGATAAACTTTCATCATAGCTAAAAGCAGAACAGCTGATAAAATACTTAAGCTTCCTGATAGTTTCATTTCTAAAGTCAAGGTAATTAGTAAGCAAATGGTCCTTCTGAACTTTATAATGAACAAAATGTAAGAGTGGTCTGGTGAAGGGGAAGAGGGCTGCGGAGACAGTGACAGAAGGGACACGCCAGGCACCATACTCTAGAGAGTGCAGGAAAAAAGCGGGGCATCTTCTCCCACCAGGAAAACTAATAGGAGAGCTCCTGAGCCATGATTTTGTGGGGGCGGGAACCCTAACGATGACATCTGACGAGATAATCGCAAATAAGCCTAAATACAAGTTCTGTAAAGAAACTTGAATGGCTCTGCAAGGACCTTGTAAACAGCTCAGACTTTCCATCAAAGGAGGGTCTCGGGCAGGGACACACACTGACATGCAGAAGGAACTGTAAGCAAGACGAGGAAGACTCTGAGGCCAGAAGACCAGTGCTTAGGAAAATGCCCATGATAACAAAAGTGGTAGTGCCGAGTCTCCCCTACTTCTCCCTCTCCTTTCTTAGTTCTGTGTTTACAAGCACTTACACAGGTCCATGGTTTTGGATAGGAGGTGTGTTTAAAGACAACAGAGAAAAGGCAATTCTATTCCATCTCTGTGAGGTTCCTGCCTTTTCCATCAAGGGTGATACACCCTTCAAAAGTAATAGGCAACATTTACCAGAGCTAAAGCCTAAGATAAGGGACAGCAAATGAATACTTGGCTTCATGAAATGATAGTCATTTGTCAGGGCCAGAGATGAAGGAAACAGATCCACTGTATTTTAGAAAAGATATCCTTGATTTTGACTAAGCCAATTCACTCATTTTGAGGACCATAGGAGCCAAGTGATTTGCCAGAGTTGCACGGTTACACAGGTGTGCTAATTCCTGGTCCTGGCTCAGGGTGCCTATTAAGCTAACAGGTGTGTTTGCAGGACCACTGAGCACCACCTGTGATGGATCAGAGAGAACAGGAACAACGGAAGATCAGTGATGCCCCGGTGGTCAAAGAATAGAAAAAGTGAACTGTGGAAAACACTGGCCACCAGATGCGATGCTGATTCTCTGGCAAAATTCTGAAGTGAATGATTCAACGGATTCTTTGTCAGAATTTAGAGATTCCAGTTTTTCAATCAATTGGCTTCTTACTCTTCCTCAGAGCTGAATTGAAGAATATTGGCAAATTGAATACTCATGTCTACATGCCCTCCGTCAGTGGAATATAAGATAAATTGACAGCCTTAATTGGCCATTTCTTTGCTTTTCTAGGCTAAAATTAATTCTAATGCCATCTATATACCATTTAAAATTATTGTAAAAATTACACGGTGATACATAGATTTGTAATGTCAACAGACCTTGTGACCCTATTAGAAGCTGATAAATGATAAAGGTGATTATGGAGACTTGGCAATAACCATTGACATTTTGTGTAAAACAACATTCTGCCGATACTGCAGTAAATTTCTTCAAATAGTACTACTCAAGCATTTACAATTAGTTTTAACTAATTATATTTAACTAATCTACTTTGAACATTTCTTCCCTTTATAAAACAACAACAAAAAGCCATTATCAGACTAGTGTTCTGTAGTGGTACATAATCAGAAATGACACATTTTATTGGAAATAAAAATGTGGCACAATGCAGCTGTTGTGATGAGAACGACTCCTTACTTAACTGAACTATTTAAAATTAAGCCATGTGGTCACTCATTTCCATTCCACATTATACAGTACTTCCAAGTGTTCACTTTTACTCTCTGATCAAGAAATGAATAATTCAAAGTTGCAAAATAATTTTTCCTAGTGAATGCTAATAAAATATAATATTCTACATACGGAAATGCATTTCATTTTTGTCAGAAACATACTGTCAAATTGGGCATGCATGGTTGCAGTCACCTCATTTTTTTTTTTTCTTTCTGGCTACATGTTTGAATTTTGGAGTGATTTCTGAAACCTTGGGAACTAATCTAATGTCAATGTTGGGCCTTGTAATTCCTCAGAAAAAGCTCCTTATAAAAGGAGTCCTATTAAGAAGTTCTTGAAAATAAGTAAATCCCACTTTATATCATCATGCATTTTCTTGAACTTAAGTTACATCCTGTTGAGTCTTCTGGGAATTCTACTGCAATGACAGAGCATGCTTTGTTGGTATTCATTTCAGTTTTTAGCAAACAAGTGAATATTTTGACTTAAATTGAATGCAAGCTTCCATACAGACAAACATACCATGAAGGGAAGGCCAAGATAATGTTCTTGGTCTTTTAGGCTCTAGGAAATACCATGAAGGAAGAAGACTAGTTACAGAAACTGACCAAACCAAGTTAGTATCTAACATTATTGCCATCTGCAGTACAGCTCTCTGTTAAGAACGCACCTTCACCCTTAGAATGTGTCACAGGGCAAGGTCCAAGGGCCAGAGAGAAGCCAGGAGTGAAGGTATTTGCTCAAGACCAATCTCAGCCAGGAGGCAACAATCCTGGTGACTCAGCACACTCTCAATCTCTCATTTCTCAGGGGAGGACTTAATGTACTGGGTTCTTTGAGTTCCGGGGAGTACTATTTCTA
Source organism: Camelus bactrianus (assembly GCF_048773025.1). Taxonomy (NCBI): domain Eukaryota; kingdom Metazoa; phylum Chordata; class Mammalia; order Artiodactyla; family Camelidae; genus Camelus; species Camelus bactrianus. The sequence continues at coordinate 32,563,951 of NC_133575.1, forward strand.
AACAGCATTTTCATCCTATAAAGTATAGCTCTGTAAAATACCTGGCAAATAACCAACATAATAATTGAAGGGAGAGGTTTCTTAAAGTTTTTGCAAGCTGATGAAGATCTCATATGGTGGAAGTTTTGGATAGAGAACTCTGAAGACGGAATTGAGATGTTACATCTACTTGGGTCTTTGAGATGTTTACCCGGTCTCAGTAAGTCGTACTTTTCCCTACCTGCATTGTGCTTTGCCAAATATTTATCTTTGTACTGCTTCTTCTTCTTGCCAAACCAAGTACAGCTGGCCTGCTGCTCCTGTTTGGTCTTCTCCATGGCGATGCAAGCGACTCGCCTAGCACACAAAAGAAAAGAAAACACTAATGTATAGTTTTATGCTGATAAAAGACAAAAACCATTCATTTGAAGAGTTTACATGAATCTGCATGAACATACTCCTCACAAACTTTTAAAATCATTCAGATAAAGGTTGCTCCTTGGCTTTCATGACAATTTCCTAGAAATGTTTTAAAACGCAGGCTTATGACAAAATAACACATACTAACTGATAACAGAGATGAGAAGTCTAAATATATAGTCATGAAATGCAGTGGAACAGGTGTGGGATTTTGAGTTGAGACAGGCTTGGTTTGAATCTTGGCTCTATCACTTACTCGCTTTTATCAATTTAGTGTTGCTTTTCTAGGAAATTTACATACATTAACTCATTTAATCTTTCTAACAACGCATGAAATTGTGTCACTGCTTTACAGATGAGGGGATCAAAGGACTGAGAGGTTAATTAATTTGTCCAGAGTGGCTTGCCTTTGTACTCTTTGAATGGTATTTGATGAACATAACCTATTTTAATTTAGTTAAATCTAGCAATGTTTTCTTTTATGGGGAATATTTCTGATATCTTGTTTAAGAAATCCTTCCCTGTCCCTGAAGATATTCTCCAATATTATGTTCTCAAGGATTTATAGTTTTGTCTTTCATGTTTTGGTTTTTAATACATTGAAACTGATTTTTGTATATGCTGTGAAGTTAGGGGTCCAATTTCTCGTTTTTTTTCCCCCCTCAATGGATACCCAATTGTCCCAGCATGACTTCTGGAACCATAAGTCTATTCAGTCCTCACTCTAGTGACTATGAGTGAGAGTGTTTAGGGGTTCTCTTTGATTGGTCTATTTTGTAGCCCCCCGACTGTGGGAACAAAGGAACAAGCCTTGGGCTGGAATGGTAAACAAGTTACAGAAAGCTGCAGACTCAGAGGTGAGAAGGCTGGGTAGCCAAGGACGGGTAAGATCCCCAGAGCAGGGAAACCTAAGACAGGCACAGCCACCTGAGTCCAAGAAGAATATTGTTAAGCAGCTGTTTCTCATACATTCCGCCCTGATAAGCTGTAAGGCTTGCTGATGCCAACACGAACATGATTTACCAAAACATAGAGGGTCTTCTGACCTTGAGCCAGACACTGCCTGTTAACCATTTCCCTTATCATTCTTCTTTGCTATATAAGACTATGTAACTTAATAAAGCTTTAGAGTAGCCATCAGCTCTCTCCGCATACAGTGTGTATGTGTACATGATACTGTGACACCAACGTATTTGAGCATCTCTAAGCCCTACCTTATTATCTTAATTACTACAGCTTGACAATAAGTCTTGCTGTCGGTGGAGCAAGGCTCTAGAAGAGCATCTTGACTATTCCTGGTTCTGTGTATTGCCATGAAAACTTTAAAATTAGCTTGTTAATTTCAAAAGGGTTGGGATCAAATTGAATCTATGAATCAATCTGGGAGAAAGAGACATCTTTACAATATTGAGTCTTCTAATCTCTGAATACAGTATGTCTCTCCATTTACTTAGGTCTTCTTTAATGTCTCAATAAGTTTTATAATTTATCCTCTAAATGTCTTGAACATCTTTGTTTCATTAGTTCCTAGGTTATTGATTAAAAAAGAAAATTTTATAAATGGTATTTTAAAAAATTTGTAAAATTCAAACATATACAAGAGTAGAGAATAGTGTAACAAACCCAAAATACCTACAACCCAGCTTCTTCAACATCTTCAACATTTATTAATGGCTTTGCTATATCATGGCTTGTTTTGTTTTCTTTACAACCTACCCATTCGAAGATTATTTTGAAAAAAATCCAAGTTTGTATCATATCCTCTTTAAATATCCTTAAATTCCCTTTAAATCTCTAGGTTCCCCTCCTCCCCTTCTCCCTTTTCTTCTTGCAATTTATTTGTTGCAGAAGTTGGTTGTTTGTCTTGTAGTTTCTGAGTCTGGATATTTCTGATTTTACCCCTATCATGTCTTTAGTAAGCCACTCTGTCTTTTGCATTTCTTGCAAATGGCTAATTAGATCTAGAGGCCTGATCAAACTTAAGTTCTATTTTTCTTTGCAAGAGTACTTTATAGTATTACGGTGCTGCAGATTATATAGGGTATTAAAAATTATTTTCTGCTTGTGGCTGATAAATAGAAACATAATTGAATTTTGTATATTGATTTTATATCAGTCATCTTGCTAAACTCTTATGTTAGTTCTAATTGTTTATCTATAGATCCCTTTGAATTTCTACACAGAATCATATTACCTGCAATATTTTTTTCCTTTCCAATGTTTGCTGTAGGTTGATTGTAGATGCTCTCAATCAAGGTAAGGAAATTCCCTTCTATTCACAGCTTGTGAAAGTTTTAATCATGAATGGCTGTTGAATTTTAACAAATGCTTTTCCCATATCTACTGATATGATCACATGGACTTTTCTTCTTTAGTCTGTGCATATGGGTTGATTGGTTCTCAAATGTTGAACCAGCTGTGCATTCCCAGTACAAATTCTACTGGGTCAAGATGAATGAATTTTTTTTATATATTGCTGGAGTAAATCTGCTAACATTTTTCTGAGGATTTTTGCATCTGTGTTCATGAGGGATACTGGCCTGCAGTTTTCTTTTCTTGAATAGCCTTTATTGAACTCTGGTATCAGGATGATGCTGCCATCATGAAATGAGTTGGGAAGTATTCTCTTCTACTCTCCTGAAGAGATTTTCCTCCATGTCTCTTACTCTCTCTTCATTGAGAACTTTATTTTTAATTTACTTATTTATTTTTGGTTAGGAGAAAGACATTTATCGGGAAACACTGTGAACTCTTAGCAACAGTATCAAAGTCAATCTCCATATATGATCTAAGCGGCATACAGAGGCGGCTGATGAAGCCTTCGCTTTGGGAAGCCTTTCAGTCCCAGCCAATATGTACTGTCAGTCATAACTACAGCTTCTGTGAGGCACAGGATCTTCGGAAACATAAACAGAACTGAGGAATTTTTGACAGGTTAAAAGAGTCAAAATCCTGACCTTGTGAAGCTTATGTTACAGTGTATAGAGTATCTTATAATAAATGTTCATAAACTTAAAAAATTAGGGGGGAGGGTATAGCTCAGTGGTAGAGTGTATGCCCAGTATGAACGAGGTCCTGGGTTCAATCCCCAGTACCTCTGTTAAATGAATAAATAAACCTAATTACCTTCCCCCACCAAAAAAAAAAAAAAAAATTAAACAGTTCTTAGTAGGAACTTGTGGTGTGGCCATATGTGGTGTAATGACCGAGGAATGAAAAAGATTTTTACCAGCCACTCAGGAAATGAATGTTACTTCTTTTAGCTCAGTAAGTGCAAGGAAACCGTGTTAGAATTTAGGTCAACCTGGAGGGAAATTTCAAACACACGTTTAACATTTTATCGCTGACTTGGATGAGGATCTAGTAGGCAAGGGAAAGGATGACAGATTCAGGGACTCAAATCATATCAAAGGACCAGACTAATGGGCCTTGTCAAACAAGATGAAATTTATCAAGAATAAGGTAAGGCATTTGGGTCCAAAAAATCTGATTTTTCACCTAAAGGACATGAACAATGTGACTTGGTAGCAACATCTGAACAGAGCTTCCGGATCTGGCTGATGGTACTGTTTCAAATCTTTCTCATTAGTATTGCATGCCCACTGACATTCTAGAGACCAATTCACTTTTCCAACAAGGGACTCTGCTCTTTCCCCTCAGCTGGGAATGCCTTCCTATACCTTCAAAGTCTGACTCAGGTCTTAAGGAACATACTGCACAGTGGGCCTCTTCCTCATCATCCCAGTTAGAATTTCGTTCTCTCTCTACAGCTTTTGCAGCTTTACTGAGTTCAGTTTTTCTGCAATAAACTGAACATAATATATCAAGTGTACAATTTCATCAGTTTTGACATATCTATACATCCCATGAAACCATCACTACAATCAAGGTAACATTTTCATCACTCCAGGAATTTTCTTATGCCCCTCTGTAATCCCTCCCTCCTCCAGTCCCCACAAAACTGTCACTATAGGTTAGTTTTGCATTTTCTAGAATTTTATATAAATGGAATTATACAGAATATTCTTTTTTGCCTGGAAACTCAGCCTAATGATTTTGAGTTTCACCCGTGTTGTTGTATCAATAGTTCATTCCTTTTTATTGCTTCACAGCATCCCATTGGATGCATATACCATCATTTGTTTAATCATTTACCAGTTGATTAAAACTTAAAACAATTTTAGCTATTCTAGTAGGTGTGTGGCCACTGAGTTTTTATTACTCCATTTTTTTGTTGTTCTTGGAAATTCCTTTTGGTCCTTTTACAAACCTGCTTTGCCATTCAATTGTTTTTCCTGTTTTCTGAAGATTTTTTAAAAGACTGTTACTGAATTTTAGAAGTCTGCTAATAAGCACAGTTGTTCAAAACCTTTGGTCTCCTAATTGCAATATCTGAAGTGGGCTTGAGTTTCTTCCTGGCACCTGTCATTTCCGTCAGGGCTCCCTGGTTTCTGTGTGTGCCTGCTTATTTTGACCTGCTGGTCGCTGCCATTGAGAAAGTTTATGTGGGGGGTTAGGAGGAACTTGAGGATGTGGCATAGGATAAAAGTGTTCTCCTTCAGAGACGTTGATTTGTCCATAACAGATATTTGGAACTATTAGTAAAGGGGAAGCCGCATATCAAGCGCGTGGCTGGAGTTTCCCTGGCTGTCCCAGGCTCCGTGTACCTGGGTGCAAATCCATTCAAGGTAGACCGGCGGCCACAGTGTTTTCAGGGGACCTTTGTTCTCCTTTTGCTCCGCTCACAGACAAGGCACCTTCTCTGCAGTCCCCAGTGCTGAAGGGCAGTAAGGGCACGCTTATCTGTTTGCCCTGAACCTGGAGGGATAGCCTTTTGCAGTGCTGACAATGTGGGATGTGTCTCCTAACAGATTCTTCTACTTGTACAGGCCGTATTAGGTCTTAACCCTGGTCCTCTGGCAGAGAAGGTTTCTGTAATAATGCCCTCCTGCCAAATGGGCCAGTTTGGTACTCTAGGTTTTACTGCTCAGATTAATGGCTTTCATATAAAAATTGGTCACTGAGTCTCCCAATACCTTTTCAGTTTCCTCAGTGCTTTTAAGGTAATTTTCAAAAACATATTTTCTGTAGCACTTTTCATTTTCTTCAGCTGGAGGACTGATCCAAATAACCTAGTCCACCGTTATAGGAAACGGGAAGCAAATCTGCTTTTTCCATGGCCATTTCTCAGGCTTCCTCCATGGGACACAGCGTTTTAGGTAACGATGAGATGTGACTTATACAAATGATCTGACTAGGGAGCAGAGGTCTGGAATCTACATCATTATTTTCAACAAATTAATATATGGCAACATACAAGAACATATTTTTGTAAAATGTAAATATCAGTAATAACATGATAACATCAACATCAAAATGACGTTTCCTCCCACTAATGCTTAAACTGTTTCTAGAAGATCAGACTGAAAGACAATGCCAGATGGAAGACTGCTGCGTCCTCTATCCGGGCCTATGTGTCCCCGTGTAAAGTGATGGCATCTGAAGTTGTTCCCAGCTCCAACATTCTAAATTTAAGAATATTTTTGGGAAACATGGGATAGTTGAAAGAAGTGATCAGGCAAAAGAGATTAACTGAGAAATCCCTTTAATTAGTGAAAAAAATGGGTGACAAAACAGCTCTAAATGTCAATGAACTTAATGCCTTTGGTCTCTTTAAGCCAAATTCAAGTATTTTAGAAGGCACTGGCACAGTCCCTAATGGTTGTTATTTATTGTCAAGTGAAACAAAACTTGGACATAAAGTTATCTTTTTTGCTCTAGATTTCTGATATATTGCCAAAGTACCAACAAAGGTAAACCTATCAACATTTTTCAAAAAATAGTTAAACTAAGCAAATTGTAACAATAATAGCAGAAATAGATTTTACCAAATATATAGTAATCCATGACCCCTCTCAGTTAAAAACATCTCTAAAAACTGTCTGATGTGTCTAAATACTGTCTTGGGGTTTTCACTGGTGCTGGAGTGGAATGGGGCTTGTGGGAGCAGGTGGAGGGGCAAGGAGAGGGGACACTTAAAAAATGCAATTCCAAAAGGATGGGAACAGCATATAGGAGCAGAGAGCTTTGATTATAGACCATGATGTGACCGTGACGCGAGGCTAGTCACCCAGCCTCTCTGCAGACCTTCCTCTCCTGTGTGAAACAAAGACCTGACGCTCTAAGCAGGTGCTCACTCAGTGCTGATAAGTTAGAATTCTTGGATGACTAACTTGAATTGCGTTTGGCTAACAGAGCAAGGAATATATCAGACAGGTTTTACCGTATAAAACAATAAAATATCAACGTGAAAACTGGATGGCCCAGCTTCATTTTTATCATAAACCAAACCAAAACAACAAAAACATACCATTCCTGAAGTTCCGGAGAAGGAATGAGACCTGCAGTTCCATTTTTGGAGTTTTCCAGTTTACCCTGCCACCAATTGTGATCATCCTTACTAATAATCTGGATAATGTCACCAACTCTGAATCGAATGCCAGCTTCTTTGCAGGGGATGAGGTCATCCTTGGCTGGATCATATTCAAATTGTGCTCTTACATAGATCTATAAAACAGGAGTTCGTAAGAAAAAATGCCAGGCTGATGTGAAAGAAAATAGTTCGCTCTAACTTAATAACCACACACTAACACTTACTACAATACAGACAGGACACCAGATGGTGAAAGCAAATGTGACGCATGGAAATACAACATAAAAAACTGCTACCACTAGAAACAATGCACTACCTTTGATGTGCACAGGATCAAATCTTTGCTGTTTTTATTTGGAGGGAACACTTAAGATGCTTGCTTAATAAAAATGAAGACTTAATTTGTGCTTCTACTGGAACAGAATAGGCTTATAATTACAGAGACGTATGCTTACCATTTTAAAATCTGCATACGTTTAGTTGATATTATGGATACGTTGTCATGATCATGGGGCAGCCTTTAAGCCACAAGCACAAGCACTCAGGGTAGGTTTTAACCCTAAAGCAGCACATGATATAAAACTAGCAAGAAGTCTGTGTTAGGATCTTGTTGTAAAATGCCTGCATGACAACTGGCAGTGTGCCTATGCACTGCTGATAAACTGAAATGTACTTCGAAGAAACTTTTAAAGCATTTAAAAACAGTTTTATTTTTTAGACAGGATTTAGGCTTTATATTTGTATTTCACTATTTCACTCTTCTTAGAGAAGAAAAACGAACTTGAATCCTGGCTTTGCCAATGCAACACTTGAAATCATCTCAGAGCTTCAAGATATGCATAGTTCAAGGCTCTGAGTTTTATCCTCTATAAATGTAATCAGTAAATACTATAAAAGGAAACAGATTAGCATATAAGGGGTTATCATATGGCAGCATTTTATGAATTACTGGATTTCTAAATGCTTTCAAAGAAGGTGCTAGATATTCATTGTTGTATCACTTATGGGCGATTTCTGTCAGGTTCTAGCTTATGGAAATCTTAACTTCAAATCTGATTATTTTATTTAATAGCACATTTCAAGAAAAATCCCATAAAAAGTCTACTCTTAAGATTACACTTGAATATTAATGTTTCAGTCACTGTAAAACCAACCTGAAGGCTTTGGAACTATTGTGTAATTACTCTGTTTAAGTTTCTTTTCAGAAATCCAGCCTATAATGTTAATGAGTCTCTGCAGTTGCACCTCAAATCCACACTCATAGTGCCACCAAACTGAAAGTTACTTGCTAGTGTTAAGCAGCACTTCACTTTTCACGTCTGAACTAACAGAGGCAGATTAGGACATCAAGCCAGGATTTTTATGTTCTTATTTTTCATTGTAAATGGCTTTTAGAAATACATATGCAGATACAAATTAAGGAAAAGCCTTTAACTTTCAGATAATTATTGCTTAAGAATGTTCATCGAAATGCATGTACATTTTACTTATTCTTAGAATTCTAAGAATTTTGCAACCTTAAAAAAATTTTTTCTACCCCAGAGGCAGGCCCATAAGATCCCCAAAGGCTGAATTCTTAATCATCAGCACAAAATGATCAGGTTGAAATTACAATAACCATCATAGCTACAAAGATGTTAGGAAAAAAAATCTTTATAGAGAATTAGTCATGTGTAATGTGTTAAAATGAAATGGTACAAGCTCTCAATGCTCAAATGTTATGGTCCAAAATGCAGACATTATGGGATGGAAAGGGTTAATAAAGGATTGGCTATTAGCAGCTCAGTTTAGAGAAGTTTCTATAGAGGGTATCTATTCACCTGTCGTCCTTTTGGTTGGGTAGTTGATGGCAAGTCCTGTAGAATAAAGCCAACCCAGGAGAAAAATTTTCATTTACTTTTCAAAGAGTACAAGTAATTTGTGTGTTCTGTTACAGTATGATTAAAAAATGAGCTAGATTTAAGTTGTAAAGAGATAATATACATTATTCCATTTCTCAGAAATGTTGAGTTATCAAAAAAAAAAAATCAAACCCAGGCCATTTAGCAGCAAGCTGAAGAAAGCAGGTAAGTTTAAGCAGAGAGAAAATGTGTTCTTAACAATTCAGCATCTTCAACACAAAAGCCACTGCGAGTGAAATAGCCTATTAAAAACCACCCAAACTAAAAAGAGCTGTTGCCCTTTTCAACTTAGTCACTGTGACCATTTAGATTTTGAAAAATTCAATGGTTATGTGGGTTTTCACCATCTTAAAATTATTAAATGTTAACTGTTATAAATGAATTCCTTTGGTAGCCTACTTTGAAGTTGCAAATAAAAGTCATAGGAAATTTTCTTCATAGGAAATCTTACTTATATCATTCCATTTGAGGTGATCTCTAAATTATATAAAATTTTACCTGATAAAAAAGTTGATACATTTTCAAAGGGCAAATTAATAGTCAGGGGAAGAAAAGTGATACTGCTGCATCGTTAGAATTCTCATTATTTTTAACAGCAATATCAGCAACTTGGAGAAGATTTTGTTACCCCAAAATATTGCACACCTGCACCTATAAGTGCTTCCGTTTGTTTAAATAAATTAAACACAACTCTTTTTACATTCCCAAATGGATAGTTCTGGGAAAAAAAAGTGTAGAATTCCAAGTTCAAGTCAAAATTTGACGTACTTTGTGTTAAAGATGTGATAATAGCGTGGCTTAAGTGCAGTTTGAAGCCAGTTCCTTTTGCTTTTCATATCCAGGCAAGGCTTATAATTCACAAAAATATGTGCACGTACCACAATAACAGAGGGCACACCAATTCGTAAACTTAGATAGCGGAAACTAAAACAGGTTGCTGGTATCACTCAGAACAGACAACTACAAAGCCCGAGAAAACCCAAATGCCTACTCTGCAGAATGCTAACATTTCTTTATCTTTCCCAAATTACAAAAAAAAAATGCTTAGAAATTTCAAGAAATTTCCATTTACATCCTTTGCATAACTTTGAGCAAAGTTCATAAATAGTAGTTGGGTGACACAGAAATATTTCGAGAATGACCAGAGTAGTCTTGAACTACATTTCTTCAAATTTAACTAATGAAAGGGATTTTTAATGAGAAGAAAATGAACAAGATTTTCCAGGAGTAAACTGCATTGTAGCTGTAGTAGCCTTGTATATTGGCAGAAGACAGTATTTCCACTGAACACATGTAACTAGAACACTCATGGCAGGTGGCACCAACAAAATTGTCACACTTTGCTGTGTGGAGCTAGAGTTCTTACCGAAACAGAATTGTTAGTGCTGCTATGACCATTAGCTGGGGACTGTCTGGAAGTGGAGGGGGAATCTCTCTGAAATAAGACACAAGGTTCATTAACACAGAACACCAGCACAGAAACAGATATTCACATCAACAGTTACAACCACAGTCTGACAACCATTTCCTTTGAGGTTTTAGCTGTAAAGGTGCCATGCTGACTTACTTGCATGATTTCACAGAAGTATGAAAAGACTTCTGCAGTTTGAAGACTCACATATTGTAACTGATGACCGTGTCATTCATTAATCTTTTCTTTCCGGTCTCCAGCATTCCATATAACCTTTGCTTTCTTTAAATGACACCCCAATGAGTGACAATATTAAAACCCTATCAAGTACTGTAAAATGATGTATTACTATAAAATTATTGTGTTGAAGACCCCGACTGCCTAATTTTTATTAAAAATTAGGTTTGAAAAGTATTTAACAATCTTGAGGTACCTCAGTGTCAATAATTACTGAATGACACAATCTGAAGGGAAGTGAGCCTCAAAAAAAAGACTTCTCATGTTGTAGTCACCTTAGAATCTTTCCAGGATAGACATAATTAATAGGGGTGAAAGAGAAGATATATGCCAGAAGAGAAATCTGTATTCTTTAGATTATTATAGCAGATTAATTAAAAGAATAATCTTGAGCCTCTGAAACATCACGCTTCTGGCAAAGATCCCAACAGCCACAGCCACGCTCCTCCCTAGATCTGCGCTCCTTGAGCCCACTGCTCTCTATACTATCTGACACGCTCAGAATCCTTTCCAGATTCCACTCTCTTATTGTCCAAATCAACTTTAATGTTAGAACAAGGAGAGGGTAAAAATAAGGCTTTAAAAATTTCTGGTTTACTAGAGTTCTCTGAAACCTTTGAAATGTGCATGACTGCTTAAAAGCCAGTTGCCTTTTCTAGAAGATTTAAGGAAAACTTCTGGAATTTGTTACCTTTAAAATAATGGGATCCCTTAGGTGAGTATTCTCTGATGTTAGTGAGCAGAAGGACCCTGAGGGTGCCATCCCCAGAGATGCATATCAGTAGGGCCAGGGGGATGTAGGTGGCCAGAGAACCTTTTTTTGGGAAGTATTATTGTAGCTGGGAAGAGTCCAACCCTAGGCTTGGATTCTGCCAGAGCACAGGAGAGTCAAACAGATCAGAGGTGAGGCTAGGAGGGGAGTACCCTCTTTCCTACCATCCAGAGGCAAAGAAGGTAAGAGGGGCTCTTCTTACTCAAGAGCACAGAATTTATAGGTGTAATACTGGTTCCACCCCAAAACTAGCTCAACCACTTAAAAACACAAGAGAAACTTATGTTATATTAATAACCAACAGTATCTTCTAGCTAGCCAAAAAAGACAAAAATCAATTGTATTTACTAAATTTCCTCCATGATGAGAAATGATATGAGGATCACCTGTGATTTTAGAATATCAAAATGCTTTATGTAAAACGTGCGTGTGACAATCTCCCTTTTCCAGCAAGGTTTGTGTTCCAGGTAACAAATTTCAAAACTATAAATCCTGGAGCAGAAGTAGTTCTGTATTTTCTTTTGAAATATGGTATTAATTGAAGTTCCATAAAAAGCCACCAAGAGGAGCTCAAGACCCGATATAACAGAAACCCCAATTGTCATGGCTCACTAAATATATTTGACAAAACTCTAAATTCTTATACACATCTTCAATTGGTTTATGAAAAAACATGAAGCCTCTGATTTTTCTTGTGCAATTTCTATCACTAGTAGAGACTGGCAGAAACATTATAATTTTTCCCTCAACTTCTCCTAAGTACAAAATCAATTTTTTAGATGAGTTCCAGTAAGTTGCCTGCCAGTCTTAAATATTAACTGGAGGAAATGTGTACTTCATATTGATGTACACATACTTGGAAGATGCACACGAAAGAACGACCTTCAAAGAATAATACTCAAACTGAATGTGCAATGACTGAAGGATGACGCCATTGATGCCAGTTCATATTTCCAAATATAAAAAGAATAGATTTTTGAATCTCACTTGATAACCAACATCAAACTGAATAATACAGCTTGGAAAAGGTACAGTTTCTATAGGATAAGCCTATTGCAAGAAAGGAACTTTGGGTTTGTATTACTCGAGAAAAGTTACCTGTTTATGAATCATATAACATTCCAAATTTAAACAAATTCACAGAAGGTTGCAAAAGCCTATATATTCCTCCAATAAAGTCAGTAATCAATTCCTCATAGACTTAACACCCATCTACCTGTCACAATTATTTGAACAACTACTATCTTAACCGAAATAGACCACTTCTCAGATTCTTGGAAAGAAGAACTATCTATGCGATTTCTCAATAAGGGAAGTGAATGTACTTCCTGGAAATATTATTGTAATTATGATCCTTTCTTTTCCCCTCAGAGACTCCACTTGTTCTTTACTAAGTCTTTGTCATTGTTTGGAGCTTCTCTATATTTTGCTTCGATTCCAGCCTGCAGAAAGTTAAAGTGCTGAGGAGATCCCCAAGGAAGCAGGGCTGAGTAGGTGGATGGGACCTACTCTGTTCCGTTATCTTTGTTGTAAAATTGGTGTGCAGTGATCAACAGCACAGGCAGAAACAATTTCCCAGAAAGCCAAAACATTCAGCCATCAGCAGACAGTTAGTTAAGAACCCAGAGGATATGGGGTGTTTCGTTAGAGCTATTACCTCACAGGACGATGACTGAGTGCGGTAACTTGGCACGATCTTGAAGGTGATACTCCCCCGCATTTCCCGCTGCAGAAAGAGAAGAAGAGAGCTCTTTTAACAAACAAATGTTGCACACAAAAACACATAAGAAACCATTGAAAACGTGTGGGGCCAATTAATGCAAGCCAGCTGAGAGTGCATGGGCTTAAAGCGAAACCGAGTTATAAAGCGGGGGTGTTCACAGTAACACTGGGGGTTGTTCCTGGGAAAAGCCCTGCAAAGTCAAGGCTGAATGCCTTGTTCACGGAACAATGGTACAACAGACCTCCGATGGTTACCTTTTCATGGACGTGAATACGGAAATCTCTTAAGTGACATGCCTTTCAAAAATGAATATAAATGGAACCAGACAGTAGAACAAGTAATTACACAAGAATTAGGGGGGAAGGTATGGCTCAGTGGTAGGGTGCGTGCCTAGCATGGCACAAGGTCCTGAGTTCAATCCCCAGTACCTCCATTAAAAATAAATAAAAACCTAATCACCACCTCAGAAAATAAAAAAATAAAAATAAAAATGTGAAATTGTAAAAAAAAAAAAAAAAAGTTCAAAAAAAATAATAATTAAAAGCCTTTAAAAAAAAGAATTATACTCGGTAGGCTACATTAGGATGGTGTACTCCATAAAATTTGCTTTTTATTTCATAATTTTGCCCTTCTTTTTGACTACAGTGAGTCTGTGGTGCTTGTTTGACCTTTAATAGCATTCATAACATGGGAGGCTGCGACAGTGTGGTGCCATTCTGTCCCCCCGCCTCCCTTAAATCCAAAACCTAATCTGAACACAGATTTTGGATATATATGGTCAAAAATGGCCTGGTCTACTACGGCTCTCCTTCCCTCCGTGCTGTAGAGAAATTTAGTACAGCTGGCTATGACTCAGCTGAGCAGGAAAGAGGTTCCTGACACTGCTGATGTCAGCAGAGGTCAGTGAGAAACTAGTTCACGGGTATGCACAACTGGGAAGGTTTTCTTTAAACAGCTGCTTGATAAGAAACAGGAGACAAAGGATTGAAAGGAGAATGTACAAGCTCACACTGCTAAAGATGGGCAAAATGTTTCTCAACTTGGCTGCATGTAAACATTTTCCTAGTTGTCAGTTTTTATGAATGTTGCATAAGTTCAAGTCTACACAAATGATGGTACCAGAGGTACTCTGATTACAAAAGAATGCCCCTTAAAAAAATCTTTGGAACTAACATTAAAAAACAAAACAAAACAAAACAAAAGAATGCCCCTTATTTGTGCATTAATAAACAAGCTAACGAACTGAAAGTCAATCTTAGAAAAAGAGACTTTCATTTACTCACAAGCATTTTTTGCAGCTGTTCCACTGTTTGGTTAGCCACGCTGATGCCATTAATTTCTCGAATTTCATCACCGACATGAAGTGTACCTGAAGGAATTTCACAAAATTATAAACATGAAATGATATATACTTTTATAACAATAAAATCCAAAGGCAGCTATATATGTAATTTTTAAAAATTAGGCTGAATATTAAGGGCCAACATTTCAGAACCAGATACAAGTTAGGCTTACATAGTAAACTCACCAAAACAGATACATCTACTTATGGAAGACACAGTTTGGAAAGACAGCTGTGAAATTCTGCTTGTTTGTCTGACAGAGGCGGTGTATATATGGTGGTTTAAAAGTACGACTTCTAGATGTAGCCTGTCTGGGTTCAAATCTCTGCTTTATCACTTACTAGCTTTAAGATCTTGGGCAAGTTATTGAAACTCTCCATGTCTCTGTTTTCACATTTGTAAAATGGAGATGAAAACGGTACCTATCTCATAGGACTGTTGTGAGGATTAAATCAGTTCAGTACATGCAGAGGGCTCAGAACTGTTCTTGGCAGATGCTCAGTACAACTGAGGTGTTTGTTGTCATTCTTATTATCATCATTATCTACCAAATAGGATACAAAGAATGGTGATTTTCAAAGAATAATAATAATAATACCAATGTAACAGTAAACTTATATTAGCTATATCGCAATCTTTTAATAATTTGGTAGGCGTTTCAGAGTCCTGTAATACATCAGCTAGAGAAAGTGACTGAGAACCAATGGATAAATAGTGTTATGTAAAATTCTGCTTCTTTATTTATAGATTGTGCACATGTTTACTTACTGATCTGACTTCATTAGGAAAAGCTCACGGTATCTTAAAGAGGTACACACTAAAATGCATGTAAATAAAATAGGACACCTGGTATTTGCTTCAAAATAATCCAAGGGGGTGGGCAGTAGGGCAAATACAGATGAAACCAGTGTGGCCATGAATTAACAACACTTCTAGCTAGGTTATGGGTATGTGGGTGACCACTGCATTATCGCTTCCACTTTTCTCTACTTGAACTCACTACTCTGTTCTCTCTACTCACGTGTGGAAATTAATATAATAAAACATAAAACAAAAATTTGGGGACTTCTGCTTCCAATATGGCTGATTAGACACTCATAGACTTTCTCCCAACTATATTCTGTCTAGGACACACCTCTTGAAGAGTTACTGGTCTCACAAAAGGAATGCATATCCCCAAGAACACTTCCCACTTCCATCCCCACTCTCCCTCCACATGAAAGGACCCTGTGAGCTGGATCCAGAGTGGTGGCAAACTCAGGGTGGAATGCAATAGTGGGAAGGGGAAATGCCGTAGCAGCAATGCCTGCTGGCTGGATTCTGAGCCTTGGGCCAACAGTGAGTTGGAGAAGTTGAGTCTAGGATTCCGGAGGGAGCCAAGACCCAGATCAGCGGCACTCCATGGCAACTGGGAGAACAAGGAACAAACCCTTTCTGGAGGAAAGGGTTCCCAGTTTAGGCTCATGAGACCTCCAATAAGTTTACCATCGAAGGTTAACAAACAGTACAGTAAGGCAAACTACTCTGCAAGTCATCAGAAAGAGAAAAAACAAATTTAGATCCTCAAGGAGGATAGATATTGGAATGGTCAGATACAAAATACAGGAGTACGTCATTTTCTTGTGCCTTGCTTTACTGTGTCTCAAAGATACTGCATTTTTAACAAATTGAAGGTGGCAATCCTGCGTTGAGCAGGTTTTTCTGTGCCATTTTTCCAACAGCATTTGCTCATTTCATGTCTCTGCATCACAATTTGGTAATTCTTGCAATATTTCAAACTTTTTTCATTATTATTGTATTTGTTATGGTGATCTGTGATGAGTGATCTTTGATGTTAACTATTGTAGTCGTTTTGGGGGTGCCATGAACTGCACCCATTTTAGATGGCAGACTTAACTGATTATTGAAATGCCAACAAAGGATTTAGAATATTACATAAAGCAGTGGCAGAGTTTGAGAGGGTTGACTCCAATTTTGAAAGAGGTTCTATTGTAGGTAAAACATCAAACAAACACTGCATGCTACAGAGAAATCATTCGTGAAAGGAAGAGTCAACTGATGAGGCAAACTTCATTGTTGTCTTATTTTAAGACACTGCCACAGCCACCTCAACCTTCAGCAACCACTACCCTGATCAACATCTAGACAAGACCTTCCACTAGCAAAAAGGATTATGATTTGCAGAAGGCTCAAATGATGGCTAGCACTTTTCTTTAGCAATAAGTATTTTTAAATTAAGGTATGTACATTTTTTTAGACATAATGGCATTGCACACTTTATAGATGATAGTATAGTGCAAACATAACTCTTACATGCACTGGGAAACAAAAAAATTCATGTCACTCACTTTATTGTAATATTTGCTTTATTGCAGTGGCCTGAAACCAAACCTGTAATATCTCCAAGGTGTGCTTGTATAAAAGAACTATGTGTTAAATATTAGGGAAAAATAAGAGGATGAGTGTGCAACAAGAGATTATCAGGTGTGAACAGACAGATTTAAAAATAAAAATAAGAACAAGTGACTAGTACTTTCAGAAGAGAAAAATATAATTGATGGTATAAGCCAATGAATAGATGAGTTGAATGGGAGTTCAGATATGGCTGAAGAGAGTGTCAGGGAACTGGAAGATACAACCAAATAAATTATTGTGAATGGAGGTCAGAGAACTAAGGAGATAAGGAAAAGTAGGAAATAAGAAATAACAAACATATGAAAAAAGATATTACAGGGACAGAATGGTTAGAAATAAAAGGATGGAAGAAGACATGCTAGGAAATACTAAAATAAAGCTGGAATAACTATATTAATATAAAATAGGTTCTAAGTCAAAAGTATAATTAAGGATGGAAATGGTTACCAGGCATTTCTATGCTCCTAATAAAACAGCTTTGAATATATAAAGCCAAAATTGAGAGATCTATAGGTAGAAATTGAAAATCTCTACCACAATAATTGGGATATTTCAACAATTATTGATAGGTCAAACAGACAAAAAATTAGTCAAGATACAGAATATTTGAATAAAAAATTAACCTCAAGTAATCATCATATGGAGAACTCTGCATGCAACAATTCGAAAATAAACATTTTTCTTAAGTATACGTGGACCATTTACAAAAATGGTTACAGTGCTAAAGCCATAAAGCAAGTCTCAACAAACCTGAAAGAAATGGTGTCATACAGACAACATTCTCTGACCCCAATGTAATTAGGTTAGAAGTAAAACATAAAAAGATATAGACAATCCTCTTAAATGTGGTACATAAAAAACACTTCTAAATAACTTGTGGGTCAATGAAAAATATAATGATAAATATTTAAGAGTACTTAGAACAGAATTACAATAAAAATGCTTCATATCAAAACTGGTGGGATATAGATAAAATAACATTTAGAGGTAGTTTAGTCTTAAATGCATATATTAGAGATGAAGGAAGACTGGAATAAATAAATTAAGTGTCTAATTTTAAAAGTTAGATAAAACCAATAGAAAGTAGAAGGAAGGAGAAAATAAAAATTAGGTCATAAAACAATGAAATAGAAAATAAATATACAATGGAGTGAATTAACAGAACCGAAAGTGGGTTTTTGAACAAACCTCTGGTAAGTTGAAAAAAGACAAGGCACAAGGAAATGATATTAGGAATAAACAAGGGTATCTAATTACAGAGACAGCAGAAAACAGAAAGATAACAGAACACTAAGAAGAAGCTTACTGCATTAATTTTAAAAACTTGAAGATTTTTCAGGAAAATGTAATTTACCAAAACTCACTCAAGATATAGAAAGCCTGAATAGCCTTCTAAAGGTTAAAGAAATTGAAACCATTGTAAAAACCAACCAACCAACCAACCAACAAAACTTTCTTAAAAAGAAACCGAAATCAAAACACCAGGCCCTGGTAGTTTTATAGGCAAGTTCTACTACACTTTCAAGGTACAAATCACTCCAATATTACACAGTCTTTCAGAGAACTCATGAAGAGCGGTTCTCCACGTCATTCTATGTGGCTAATCTCACTTGGAAACTGAAATCAAATAGAGAAACACAAGAAATGAAAATGAACTACAGGTCAGTCTCACTCATAATTGCAAGTACAAAAGTCCTAAACAAAATAATAGCACAACGAATCAAGCAGTACATACAAAGAATGATACACAATGACTAAGCTGGGTTTATTTGAGAAATGCAAGGCAAGGGGTGGTTATCATTAGGAAATCTTTAAAAGTCATTCACAACATTAATAGGTAAAAAAAAGAAAATAACAAATCATCTCAGCAGATGCTGAAGCAGCATGTGATAAAATTCAAAATCTAATCATAATTAAAATGTCCAGCAATGAAGAATATAAGAGAACTTCTTCAGCTCTAATAAAAGATATCTATTGAAAATCTACACAGTCAACATTCTTCTTCACAGGGAAACATTGGAAAACTACCTTTTAAAAACAAGAACAGGACAAGGATGTTCACTATACCACTTCTATTAAAGATGGCAGGTCCTAGCCAGTGCAGAAATGTAAGAAAAAGAGATGAAAGAAATAATGATGCTGTGACTTTACTAAATTTATAGAAAATTATTATAAATAATAAACAAAAAAATTCATACTGGAATCTAACAGCAAACATTCTCCTGCATGAGTGCTACCCACTCATGAAACCTACAGATTCCCCTGAAGGCAGCAGTAACGCCAGATACCAACTGTGTCCACGGTGGTCATCTCTAAAGAGGAAGGAAGGCACTGAAGGGCTTATGGTGTTATCTCTTGCTCTCCATGGTTAAGGAAAGAGGTGCTAAGTACAAAACTAACCCGATCTCAAAGAAAGGAAATAACCCGATCTCTAATTTTTGGACAGGAGAATCATTTTTGGATCAGGCTGTAAATACTAATGCATATAACTCAGCTCTTTCAAAGAGGAGCCTAAACCTACTCGTCCAAATCCTGCTTACCTGAGGGTTAACAAAAGTTCCACTTTCTCAAAAAATCATTCTTCATCTACTTCAGTCTTTAGTGAATTCCTTTCACAGAATGACTACACTTACTGTAGCAGGCATTAAGAACTTAATCACAGATTTGATCTCTTATTTTACCATTTAGCTTTATATATATATCAAACTCTACTAATAAATAAATAGCATATCTCATTCCTGAATGAATGAGAGAGCAATTCTTTTTAACATTTTTTTATTGATTTATAATCATTTTACAATGTTGTGTCAAATTCCAGTGTAGAGTACAATTTTTCAGTTATACATGAACATATATATATTCATTGTCACATTTTTTTCTCTGTGAGCTACCATAAGATCTTGTATATATTTCCCTGTGCTATACAGTATATAATCTTGTTTATCTATTCTACAATTTTGAAATCCCAGTCTATCTCTTCCCACCCCCCGCCCCCTTGGCAACCACAAGTTTGTATTCTATGTCTATGAGTCTATTTCTGTTTTGTATTTATGCTTTGTTTTGAGAGAGCAATTCTTAAACTGTTATTTAACTTTGCACACACACACACACACCCACACCCACACCTTATATTCCAGTACAGATGTCTTCCATATATCCTGGGGCCCAATATGATACTTTATCTCCCATGGTATCTAATAGGTCAGGATCTACACAGAGATTCAGAGATGCTCCGGCAGCAGAACTGGATCATACCCTCCCCGTTATCTACAGGCTGGAGCATGTGTAGATGAGTAAGAACAAATGGAGGCCAACAGTGATTAAAACCAAAGATCGATAACTTAAATAGATCATTTATATAAACCACAGATTAAGCTGATCTTTTATATGACTCATAAAACACTTTCTCTACGAGGCTACAGGAAAAAAAGCTAAGGAAGGAAAGAAAGAATTATATACAGAACTTACCTTGCCTGTGAATCATGCCCCCATGCATGATTCTTGCAACAATACAGTGATTTAGCTCATTCATTTTTAAAGTGATTCCCTATAAAAAGTTAAGCAAAAACAGAATTACTATGAGAGGGCACTTCTTTTTATATTTGTAATTTTGCTGTAGATAATCACAAAAGGTAGGAAAATATTATAGAAAATATGGAAAATGAAGGCAAAAACTCCACTATACCATGACAGAAATAATAGTACTGTTGGTATTCTGATTGCTGTGATAGTATACATTTTGTATAATGTTTTTAATCTTCTAATTGTAATTATTTTCCATGTTGCTAATTTGAGAAGTTTTTATTGATGTATAATTGACATGCACTTATGTAAAGCATATAATTTGATAAGTTTGATATACGTATACACGTGTGAGACCATCACGACAGTCAGGATAGTGAATACATGTATCACCTCCAAAACTTTCCTCACGCCCACTGGTAATCTACTCCCACCCCTCCATGCCCTGCTCCCCCACCCCCAACAGCCCCAAGCAAGCACTGCTGGGCTTCCAATGGCTATAGATTAGTTTGCACTTTCTATAAATGAACTCATACAGTATGTATTCTTTTTGTTGCTTTTTTTTTTTCCACTAAGAACGTGAGATTCAACCATGGCACTGCAGGTATCAATAGTTCATTCTTTGTTCTTGTTGAATATTCCACTGTATGGATAAAACTGTTTTATCTATTCACCCACTGAATAGTTTCTAGCTTTTGGCTATTATAAATAAAGCCGTATTCACGGAATAGTCTCCACTTAGTCATGACATATTTTTCTTTTTTCTTTTTTTTAGACAGGGATTTGTTTAGAACTTTTGCATTTAGATTTATGAAGGTTACTAGTATGTAGTTCTCTTTCTTTGCAACGTCTTTATCTGGTTTGGATATCAGACTAATGCTAGCTACCTCTTCCTCCTCTTCCTCATTATCAAAAATAGTAAGTTGGAAAGAATTCCTTCCTTTTCAATGTTTTGGGAAGAGTTTGTGTATAATTGCTTTTTTTTTTCTTTTTAATTATATGTTTGGTAGAATTTACCAGTAAAGCCATCTTGGCCTGGAGTTTTCTTTGATGGATTTTTTTAAAACTATAAATTCAATTTTTAAATATAGGGCAATTCAGTTTATTTGTTTTTAAATGAGCTTTGGTAGTTTCTGTCTTCCAGTGAATTTGTCTGCTTCATTTGCATTGTTGAATTTATTGACATAAAGTTGTTTACCACATTTCCTTATTAGTCTTTTTGTATCTGAAGAATCTGTAGTAATGTCACTTCTCTTATACATGATATTGGTAATTAGTGTCTTCCTTTTTTCCCTGATCGATCTGATCTTCTCTAAGAAAAAATTTGTTCCATTAATTTTTTTCTATTGTTTTTGTTTTCTATTTCATTGATTTCCACTTTGATCTTTGTTATTTCTTTTCTTTTACTCATTTAGGCTTTAATTTGCTCTTTTTGTTCTAGTTTCTTAAGGTAGAAGCTAAGGTTATTGACTTAAGATATTTCTTCTTTTTGATACTGGTGTTTGGTGCTACACATTTCTCCCTATGTATTGCTTTAGCAGCACCCCACAAGTTCGGTATGTTGTGGTTTCATTTTCATTCAGTTCAAAATACTTTTAAAGTTTTCCTTTTGATTTCTTCTTTGATCCATGGGGTTACTTAGAATTGTGTAATTTTGTTTTCAAGTGCTTAGGGATTTTACCAGACATATTTCTCTTATTCATCTTCTAATTTAATTCCATTGTGGTCTAAGAATATACTTTGATGTTAATACAGTCACTCCAGCTTCCTTTTGATTAATGTCATCATCATGATGTATCTTTTCCCATCCTTTCCTTTGAAACGATCTGTCTTTATGTATAAAGCATTTCTTGCAGGCGATATATAATTGGGTCTTGCTCTGCCCCTACCTGAAAATATCTTTTTAATTTGGGGAATTAAAAGATTATTTACATTTAATATGATTATTGATACAGTCAGGTATAAATATACCTTCTTGCTATTTGATTTCTCTTTGTTCCATCTGTTCTGTTCCTTTCCCCCCTCTTTTTCTACCTTCTTTTGCATTAATTTATTTTTACTCTATTTTCTCTCCTATTATCTTATTAGCTATAACTGTTTTGTTCTAGTGGTTGCTTTAGGGTTTACAGTGTACGTCTTTAACCTATCACAGTCTACCTCCAAGTGACATTATATCATGTCACATATAGTATAAGAACTTTATAAGAGTATACTTCCACTTCCCTTCTGACTTTTGTGCTACTGTTGTCAAACACTTTACTCTTATATGTTAAAACCCCCCAAACACATTGCTACAATTTTTGTTTAGACTTCTGTTTATCTTTTAAAGAGATTTAAATGATAAGGATGTCCTTTAACATTTCTTATACTGCAAGTCTACTGAATTCTTTCAGCTTTGGTATGTCCGAAAACGTTTCTATTTTGCCTTTATTTTTTGATAGATACTTTTGCTGGGTTTAGAATTCTAAGTTGAGAGGTTGTTTTTTTTTAAATTTCAGTACTTTAAAGACATTGTTTTTCTTAACTGTACTGTTTCTGATAAGAAGTCTGATACCATCCTTATCTTTGTTGCCCTGTATGTAACATTTCTTTTTTCAATCTGTTTTTAAGATGTTTAGTTTATCACAGGTTCTAAGCAGTTTCATCACGATGTACCTTGGTATTGTTTTCTTCTTGTTTCTTGTGCTTGGAGTTCATTATGGTTCTTGCATCTGCAGATTTATAGCTTTTGTCAAGTTTGGAATGTTTTCAGCTATTATTTCTTCATATATATTTTCTATCTCTTTTCCACTCTCTTCTTCTTCATAGACTCCAATTAATCATATATTAGGCTGCTTAAAGCTGTCCCACAACTCAGTGATATTCTTCTCATTTTTTAAAATTCTTTTCTTTCTGTGTCTTGTTTTGGATAGTTTTTATGTCTTCGTGTTCACTAATGTATTCTTCTGAAATGTTTAACCTGCCATTAATCCCACAGTGCAGTTTTTTTGCTAATTCTAATATCTTTGTCAGTTCTGAGTCAGTTTTGATTATTCTCCACATTACAGGTCACATTTCACATTCCTCCTGCCTCTTTACATGCCTAGTAATGTTTGAGGAGATGCCAGACATTGTGAATTTTATCTAATTGCATGCTAGATTTTTTTTTTATTCCTATGTTCTTAAGCTTTGTCCTAGGATGTAGTTCAGTTACTTGGAAATAAGTTTGATCCTTTGGGTCTTGCTTTCATGATTTATCAAGGCAGGTCTGGAGCAATTCTCTGTCTAGAGCTAAGTGTGCCTCATTACTGAGGCAAGACCTTCCTGAGCAGTGTACACAACGTCCCGTGAATTGGTTTTTCTAGTCTGCCTAGTGGGAACAGACAGTGAGTGTTGGGCACTGCTCTCTCTAATCTTTTTGGTCTTTCCTTGGCTCCAGGTAGGTTACTCTCATAAATGTGCTGATCATTATTCATATGAATACTTGAGGGGGGCCCTCTATAGATCTCTGGGGTTCTCTGTGCAGCTCTCTCCTCTTCAGTACTCTGTCCTATGAACTTTAGTTGCTTTGGTCTCCCCAGACTCTCAGCTCTGTCTCCGTAATTCAAGGAGTCTGTGTGCTTTGCCTTAGTTCCCTCTCACTGTGCCGTGGCCTGGAAACTCTCATGTCAGTAAGGTGGGGCAATCATAGGGCTTGCCTTGTTTGCTTCCTGTCTCTTACGGGTCACTGTCATTTGCTGCCTGATGTCCAATGTCTTGAAAACTGTTCTTTCATTTGTGTGTGTGTGTGTGTGTGTGAGAGAGAGAGAGAGAGTTAAAAATTTTTCTGTGGAATAGATTACTTTTTGTTTTCTAATTATTCACCATTCTAAGACAAGCTTTCATAAACATATTTTTACACTAGACCTGGTTGATTCCAAGAATCACACAGGGACATTTTAAATAATATTGACTTTTAAACTCAGTCGTTGGATTCAAATTCAGGAAGTCTGGGAATGGAGCCCAGATCTGTATTTTTAACAAGCTCCCTTCGTGAAAACTGGTCTTAAATTTGAGAAGATTAGGGGCAGGAGGACTCTTACCTTCTTCACTGGAAAATAACATTCTGTTAGAAAGTTTCATGAAAATGTTTGAGACTTTATAATCTAGACCCTGTCTGAATTTGTACAATTCTACAAAACATAACTTTGCATGATTCCTATTTTGTGGTTCTTAGTAGTGGTAGGTAATGTAAAAAAACTGGTTTACCAAGTGTTTCTAGTCCCACTATTCAACTGTGATGTTCAAGTTTCATGTTCAGCTTGTACATTCAATCAGCATGTATGGTTACCAAGAGAGGTGTTCCTGGGAAAATGTTGTAAATTACTGTGTTCTAATTCTAATTATGAAATTAGTTCTCTAATTTTATAAGAGAAATGATAGTATGATGGGGGTTCCATCCTTGAAATTAATAAATTAATGTATTCATTCAACCAATATTACTGTGAACCTGTTACCTGGCAAACACTCTGCTAGGTACAGTAGTCAACAAGACAGACAAGGTCTCTCATGGCTAGAGAAAGCTCACCTGAAACCAACTGGAGTTGATATTTATTATTTTGTCTGCTTCAAACATTGATCTGCAGAGAGGAATTGACTCATGTTTTCTCTGTTCTCAAGTTCTCAATTCTAGGGAAAGGACTGGCCCAGCTTGGGTTGGGTACCTACTCCTGATCCTACCCCAGCTTGGGGTAAACTCCTGGCCTTTCCTTGTTTACATAAGCCTTTCCTCTATTGCCTAAGCTATTTTAAGTTTGGTATTTATCACTTGCAACTAAAGGAGTGACAATCAATAGAGAAATAATTATAAGTAAGATGCTAGAAATGGTAAAACAAGGGTGTAATGGGAATACATCACCCTTGGGGGATGGACTGAGCATAGCTGGATAAGTTGTAGAAGGTCCAAAAAGCACAAGAGATCATACAGGTATACCCCGCGTGGTAATATAATGCTTTTAATAGGACAAATAAGCAAGCAAATGAAGCTATATAAAATGTAATAGAGAACTATATTATTGAAAATATGTATTTCCCATGAAGTAATTCCTGCTTTTATGGCAACCAGTTAAAAGAAGAAGAAATACACACCTTCACTAGGATCACAGAAGACAGAAGAGAGAAGGGCTCCGAGCCTTTTAGGGAAGACTATGAACTTTAGGCCATTTTGGGATTTCTGAAAAATCTAACTCAGGCAGGCACTTCTACGTTTTTACTCAGTCTACATTTCTATGTGATCGGCCTTCATACAGAAGATCAAGCAACTGTCATTGGGCTGCTTCAGAACATTATGATCACAAGACATTTTTGGGTCTCCTTCTTGTGACCCCTTCCACTTTCCGGTCTGCTCTGCTTGGCTGAACATCACCCCTTCTCCTGCTTCTGACACAGCCTTCTCTCCCCTATAGCTTTGTCATAACTGTACCTGTGAGACGAACCATGCGTAAGTGCACGTGTACTTGTTTAATGTCGGTAGCCTGTGGAAGAGAGCTCCAGAAAGGGAGCATGTCTTACTTGCCACTACGTCCCTGGTATACAGTGATCTGCACGTAGCAGGCACTTAACAAACATTTGCTAAATGAGTGAGTGAATACATAAAATGAATGAGTGGACTATCAGACTTTCAGAGCCGGGTGGGCTCTTGGGGATCATGTCGTCAAGTATGCTTTTGGTAACAGTTGCTAAGCAAAGTACGAGCAAACTGAGGCCCATGGACATGAAGTGATTTGCCTCAGGCACCGACAAGCTGCTACTGCTCGTGCTCTTAACCCAAAGAGTTGATAGGAGTGCACCGGAGGGAGGAGGTCATTTGCATGTCCCCTGCCTGCTGTAAGTGCTGGGATAATACAGTACAGCTGGCACAGTAAGAATTGCAACCTCAATGTCCAGAGTTGAGGACTTTCTGGAAATCACAGTCATAGGATCAATGGTCTGTAACTCTTCCTTTAAATTGGAAAGCAACCGGGCAACTTTCTAAAGTAATTTGTTTTTCTATTTCCCAATATCCCTTTTCTATGCTCTGAGGAAAAGATACGAATGCATAAATTTGAATGTTTTCTTTCTCCCTACAGTGTCTCAGTGGGTAGCATCATTGTCCAACTGGTTGTGAAAACCTAAAGCTTAGGGTCATCCTCAATACTTGCTTCTCCCTCAGTCCTCATTGTCAACTCATTATCAAGGTCTGTGAAATTACTCTTTTGTTAAATCTATTCATTTCTTCCCATTGGACAACCATCCCTCCAGTTCAGTGCCATCATCTCTCCCCTGCATTACTGCAGTAACAGTCTCTTACCTGGTCTCCCTCTATCCACTCTTGTCCCCCTCTAATCCAGTCTCCAGAGTAGTTATTTCTAAGATGAAAATCTGATCTTTTCTCCCTGCTTAAAATTCTTCAATAGCCTCCCACTGTTTTTAAGATAAAAAACGGAATCAACACTTGTCTGGTACTGTTCCTGCCATTCACCTTGTTTCCTACAGTCCAGCTCTGGTGCCTTCTTTCCATTTCAAACCTACGCTAAGAGCCTCTTCACTAGCAGGTTTCTGCATATGCTACTTGGTTTGTCTGGATGTTCTCCACTCCCCTTCTCCCCTCTGTTCAGTTAACAGCAGGGAGCCTTTCCTTGATCTTCCCAGTCTATGAGAATTGTATGAGAATGAGGGAGGGTTCAGCCTCGATTCTACACCAACGCTACTCCTATGTACTGAGAAAATGAATTTACATTAAATAGGTAGATGTGAATGGAAGGAATTGTATTTTAGCAATGTTACTCAGGTCTTTAAATACCTTCCAAATTAGTTTTCCTCTAATTTTGTTGAAGGAAAAAGATCTGGAAACCACCAGGCTTATACAAGGAACTTCAGACATTCATTTTTTCAACATCAATTCCAATAGTTCTAATTGTCCCTTTCTTCGCTCCTCCAGAGGCTGTTACATGCTACTGTAATGTACCAGGTGTGTCTATTTTTTGCTGTTGAAGAGCAATTAGGAAAGGAGAGGTGGGAAGGAGAACCAACATGCCTTAGGCAGGGTGTCAGGCAGAACAATTTTAGGTAAAGGTAGGGGTGGTGGGGGATGGCGGTGGCCCTGAAACGAGGATCTGGAAATGGATTTCTTTCAAACTACCCATGCCCTCCTTCCCTCCCCACCTCCAATAGTATAGGTTGAAGGTAGCTGCTCTAATTCATGCTGGGATTTTATGAGAGTGCAGAAAACTTTCTTTTCCTACTTACCATTGGTTCATCTGTGTTCTTTTGGAACTGGACCAGACGAACTCTGGTCACGTTCTCCATATCCATGTCTCCGTTGGCGCTTTCTGGAGAGTCACCATTTAAATAGGGAGAAGTGGGAGGAGGTGTAACCCTCAATGCTTCATCACTGTAAACTTCATGTGCCACTACATCGTGAGTCTGAAGTAAGGCCTGGTATTTTACAAAGGAAATAAAATATTAATAATGGTACCATTTCAGCACTGTGTAAATATATATAAAGTCATTCTTTGCTTCTCAAAGGCATCTCTCATTTAAAGAGAACTCAAAGCACATTACACCTACATACAGCCATACCATAATTTTTTTGTGACAATCATGACAGATGGATTTTTTTTTAAATGAAGGAACAAATGAAAGAATGAGTGAGGGTATCAACGAATGAATGTGTTTTGTAGATTATCTGGGTTAGAGGTGTTGTCTGATGCTATGAAAAAGTGCCCAAATAACTTGTTCAAAGAAAGGCCAACATAATGCAATCTCAAATAATTTAGCAGAAAGAATCATCTGTACATAGAGGTGGCAAAGTTGTGCTGGGGCTTAAAATAGAAACAAAATTTAAAAAGAAATAGTGCAATAATTGGTGTGTTGAGCAAATATCTTTCATCAGTGGTATTAACAATAACTCCTTTATATAAAGCAGAGGATAATTTATAACATATGACTTAGTAAAAGAAACAAAAACACAAACAAGTGTACCTGAAGAAATGTAATTTTCCCAAAATATCACATGATGTGAAGCTCAAAATCTAGACCTACTTATGTTTTTGTTTGCTTCTACTTTTTGGAACACTTGCCTAAATAAAAAATAAGTTAACAATTATTACTATGACTTCTTTTTGCAAAGCCCATTAACAAAGAAAAAGTGGTTTCTTTCTATTGATATCTCCCTATGTCATCTTGGTGAAACTGGGTAATAAATATCCTGTTTCTCCTAAAAGAGGCTTACTTTACTTTTCCTGCCATTATAAGAAAGTTTTTGATAAGCATGAATATTTGAATATTTCTACTTCAAAGAGAATTTTACAGCTGAGTACCAGTATGTTTGGTGCTTTCCACAGATTATGCTTTTTTTGTGTGCTAACTATAAATTCAGTTCTATTGTAATCTGTGATCTGTGTGGCAATGAAATACCTGGAGATAATGAAACATAATTAAAACTGCCTTAAAGGTATAAGCTTTTAGCATCTCAAATTAAGTTAGTCAATTAAAAAGTTTACCAAAGTCATGACTTGGCTATTTGCATTTTAAAGGTATGCATATGAGGTAAAAATAAAGTAAAAATGTGGTCAAATCATGAAGAAGACTATGTTTATAGAGCATATGCTTGGAGCAACATATGTACTTGAATTTCTAAACGAAACGGCAGATGTTCCCAAGATGTAAGAGGGCTGGGCTGAACTGGGGTCTGGGTCAGGGCACCGAGGGGCACTAAGCAGCGAAGCTTGAAAGCAGGGCTCCACAATGACCCTGGCTTCCTGACCGGTGCCCTGCCTGCACCGGTACCCCAGGTCCAAGGGTGTTGGTTTATGCTATTGGGGAAATCCCTCTTTTCTCGGTTTAATTGTGGCCACTTAAGAGAGGAAGATTTAGGGCAGAAAGCAAAAATCAGTAACAGACAAACTGAAAAACTTCATCTGTTAAAATTACATTCATTGTATTAATTACAGATGTATCTTTTATAAACAGTGCATTTTTAAAAAACACGCTTTGTATGACTGCAGGATGTCATACAACCAGGCACAAAGAGAACCAAGCTTCATCAGGATAATGGCAGTTACATGGGTTGGAGAAAGTGTTTATACTGCTTTTTGCAAATGATTTCTACCCATCCTTTTAAATTATATAAGCCAACACTTGTATTTAATGTATTATATGTAAGGAAGGATAAGCCCACAGTCACAAAATAATACCAAAATTGAACTTTAAGAGAGAAATCCTTAAATTATGTCACCAAATGAGGTCATACTTGATATTAACCACTATCTGCCACTGTAGAAGGCTGCTACACAAAATGAAACTTAATCTAATGCATATGCAAACAGAAAAAAAGGGGCCACTTACAGACTGCTAAAAAAGTCATTAAAAAAGAGGATGTCAAATAAAAAATAGGGAAATTAGAGTTTGAATATTTTTCAAGTATGTTATGACATATGATTGAGCAATTGTTACTAAGCTGAAACAGTTATTTTTAATTATATAAGAATCATATAATAGGAAAAAACACTTTTTTGTACTATAATAAGGACATGGAAAAGATAAGTAACAACTTCAGACTAGAGTGGAAAAATTCATTTAAAATTTATAGGAAAAAATATGAATTTTAGATTTGAAAGTAGTTCCCCTGGCTTCTTAATTACAAATCATAAAATTTACCACTTAATAATGAAACCATATCAGCCTAAGGTGATTTTAGTCATCTTTTTTTTTTGAAATTAGGATATAAATTTCCTTTTAAAATTTCCTGTTCTAGATCCTATTTTTCAAAGGAAAAAATGAAAGCATTGACTTTCTATTCTATTAGTATTGTTTTTATCTTTAATGTTTTATATTTTACAAGTGCAACTATCTGTTCTTTTAAAAAAATAAGTTTTTCAAAGGGAATAACTGAAAAAGGGTAGTGTGATAGTATTTTTTATCATGATGTCTAAAGATAGATTACAGATTTAAGAAAATCATTTAAATCTATACTTTTTACTCTTCTTTTAGTTACTGGAAGTATTTATAAGTATCTGTATTTTTAAGTGTAAGCAATCTGATATTAAACTCTCATGTTTTAATGATCAGAAAGCAAAGAAAAAGCCAGATAATTGAACAAATAAGTGTGAAGTTATAAATATGCTAATAATAACTTCTAAATCTTGGTATAATAAAAATATAAGCATTACAATATTTCCCTTTAACAATTAATAATTGTTTTTTTAAAATACCAAGATTTTAAAACCATGATCTTAAAATGCTTATAAGATAGAAAGCTCCAGCATTTAAGTTTATTTAACATAGTATATATAGCTCGGAATATTTCCCACGTGGAACATTATCCAAACATTTGTTTATTTGGGAATAACTAATGAGTTCAAGTTAAGTTTATAGGAAAATCAATCCTCATTACAAGTCAACCCACTTTTAAGAGCATGGGCTTTGGAGCCGGCAAGATCTGGGTTTTAAATCTCAGTGAGGCCACTTAGTAGGTCAGTGATCTCAAGCAAGCCTCTTTGCCTTTCTTGGGTGTAGTTTTCTCTCTGAACTGTAAGATGGAGTTAACCACATCACCTCACATCCCAACCACCAGCAGGTCCTGTCATGTCCAACCATCTCCAATGCAGAACCCCAGCCTGCTCATTCTCCACCAGCCCTGGCCTTCCCCAAGCCTCTACCACCTTGCAACAGCCTCCTAATTGGTCTCCCTCTTTTCACTCTTACTCCCACTATAGTCCATTCCCTACACAACAGCCCCAGGAATCTCTAAAGCACAGGTCTAATAATATTTTCTTGCTTGTAATCGCTCAGTGTCATCCAGGAGAAAATCAGACTCCATATTGTGGAAGGCCCTACGTGGTCTGGCCTCTACCACTGTCTCCCAGCAATTCTTGTACCGCTCTCTCCCTTGTTTACTGTATCCCAGCCACGGTGGCCTTTCTTCTGTACTCTGACCCTACAAAACTCCTTCCTGCCTCTGGGCCTTTGCATTTGCCCTTCCCCATGCTTGGACATTCAGTAGGCTGGTTCTTTCACGTAACAAGTCAGCCCGTGTATTAACTCCTCAGAGGAGCTTTCCTGACTATCCGAAGTAGCTCCCACTTTCCTATCATCCCTGCCGCATTATCTTTTTTTTTTTTTTAATGGAAATACTGGGGATTGAACCCAGGACCTCATGCATGCTAAGCACGCGCTCTACCACTGAGCTACATACGCTCTTCCCGTCTTTTCTTTTTTTTTTTTAAATAGTTATTATTACTATATGAAGTTACCTTGTTTTGTTTACTTGCTCATTGTCTCTAGCTCACCTACCCATGCCCCTTCTAGAATGGAAGTTCCATGAGGGCAGGGACCTCGTTTGTCCTATTCACCATTATCCTTAGTGCCCAGCACAGTGCCTGGCACAAAGTAAGCATTTACATATTTGGTGAATGTATGAAAATGTCTTTTAAGTACCTAGCTGGGTGTTCATAAATAATAAGAACTATTATTTCTGAAAATGTTTACTAATAGCAATGCACACATTAATTTCTCTCTGATGTTGGAAAAGCAAAATAAACCAAGGCTTTGAAGGTAGGTAAGTTGTGAGACATGCAGTGATCTGAGCTTTAATGGTTTTGAAAAGAATCTTAACCTTAAAAAAGGATTTTATTTGGGTATGTGTTAATTTCTTTATGCAGCTTACTTCCAATCTGAAAGACCGACTGGTCTTAAAAGGTCCAACATCCTTCTTGGAATTGATCTACGGTTACTTATCAATTTATAGACAGGCATGTCTGTCCAAAATGTACAGGTTTCTATCTACAGAAAACCGCACAGAATAGTCCGTTGAGGTGAGGCTTACTTATCTTCAAATGGGCAAGTTCCTTATCTATTCAATGTTTTGCTGAGAATTTACTATGTGTCCTACACATGACGGACCCTCTGGAATAACTGATAATATTCATTGGCTAACATTTATTAGGCAACAAGCGTGTATCAGGCACTGTGCTGAGCACGGTAGATGCGTCATCTACTTAATTCTCATTCCAACTCCATGAGGTTGGCTAAGAGAATCAGAGTCACAGAGCTAGGGCAGCAAGGCTGGAGTTGAATCCCAGGTCCATCTGAATCCACAGCTTTAACCACGTTTACACTGTATAAGACATGATGTCTACAGGGGACTTAATTGTAATCTGGGGAAACGTGGCCTACACATATGAAACAACCAGGGAACAAGATAGTATTAAAGGTAATTAACTCCGGGTACTTGTGATTTCTCAAACTTGAGGATACTACTAAGACATGGAATTTCTTCATTTTCCTGGTCTGTGAAACAGGAATAATAACAACGATTAAATGAGAGCAGAAGTTCAGTAAGAACAACAAAGCCGAGCTGAGCTGTGCCCATTCACTGGTGAAGGGACCTGCTCTGGCAGGCCAGCAAGTATTAGAATGATATGCCGGTGACTATAAACAAGTGCAGAAAGAGTTAAAGAAGTGTGGATTTTAGCGGCGTTAGGAGACATCTGGACAGCACAGCTGGGCTTTGAGACGAGTCCTGTGTCGATACCCCTAAGTTGTACAAATGCACTCACCCACAGGCCAGAACCCGATTCCTACTGTAACTCACTGGAGAATGCTGCTGTCATGTGGAATCAAGTTAAATACTCTCAAGGATTACACTTGAGTTCAGCCTTTAGTGCTTGGGTGGGAGAGTTAGGGTGAGTATGGCTAATCGCTTCTTTCTAGGTAGGCACTTTGAGAAAAAAAATAATACTTCAACGACTGGGTTAAAATTTTAAAAACACTGCACCATGAAATACCATGTATGTGAAAACTCACAGGTAACTGATACGATACACCTATTATACTGCTACTGTTACTTAAAAATCATTACCTCAAGAGTAGTAATGAGAATACAGCTTTTGCATCAGATTTTCTCCCAAAGGGCAGTCACCTGAATTTTCCACTTTCCACGTATATTCCATGTGTACTGATGTGGCTAACAATTTTAAAATGTTATATTTGACATGAATTTCCATCTGTAATCATGCTTTTGAACTGCAGTTGAGTAGAGAACTATGGACCTTCTTCTACAGAAAGGGATCTCATCTATTTTGAGTTCTGTTTAACCATCTAGCTTTATACTAATTGGTTAAATACAGGTGGTACCCCCATTTTGCATATGGTAGAAATGAGTGAAGAGAGTGTAAGAGTTCTGCATTGAAAGGAGATGTAATTCTTCCAATATCACCTAGGTTCAAAAAATTATTAGTGAAAATTTTCTCCAATTTGAGCTCTCTGTGGTTTAAGTAACATAAACAGTTCCACTGACTAAAGGACTGTCCTATCAGGAAGCAATCCCTTGTCTGATGACTACACAGTCCTTGAAGACCACTTTACAAACAGCACCTTTACAATTGTGACACGAAGTGACACAAACAACAAAAACTTAATGTATCTGGTATTACCCAGTATTGTAATCTTAACAGTCTGATATTACATGGCTAAGAGTACGTTTGATGAAGATGGTTGTATTTCATAAGGATTAGTAAAATCTTCTTCTGAAAGTGAGGTTTTATTTCTATGGAAGTTTAATTGTTACTTACCATGAAATGAGGTTGTGTTAAAATACGCTTTAGTTCCTTTGCATCGTTATTCTCAGGGTAACATGAAATTTCTTCCAATACCTGAAAAATAAGCAAGATATGTAATAGTATAAACAAGATGCTAGCTTTAGAAAATAGAGAATTCTTTTAACTTCAAAATTATGAATGGATTTTTATGGCAGGCAAAACAATCATTTTGGAACAAAATGCATCATTTTATTCAAAGGTTACTAATATATAAAAGAACTACATTGGTGGTAATAAAAAAAATAAAACAAATTGCTGTAACAGTCTCAGCCTTCATCACCCAACTATGACCCAAAAGATTATCGAAAAATACAAAACAAAATGACAAGTCTGTAATACATATTTATTACAGGTATAAGTAGCTTAATTAACTTAATAGGAAAATACTTAGGCAAATGTTTTCCCAAACTCACCATCAAGATGAATCTGTAATAAAAGTTAGTAACAGCTTTTTCTTATGTTAACAAAACTGTCAATTCCTTTCATAAAGATTAAAATGACAAAGGCTCAAATAAAAACAATTTAAAGAAGAGAAACACTTAAGTAATTTTCCTTGCAGCCTGGCAGAATCAATGTTATTCTCCACACTTATCTCCTCACAAAGGGAAAACCACATCTCTGCCAATGGTTCCTAGGATTAATTGCCAGGGAACCCAAGAGAATAATTAGGGAAAAAAATTAGGAAAAAAACCCCAATCAAAACCTTTTCTCTTTCTACTCACATTTTCTTCACTAATTAGTTGTTAACATTTTCTCTGTACAGGTTAAAATGGTCATTTTCAAATGAAATTGTTCTTCAAAAGTTATCCCTTACCACCAGGATGGCGTTTACCCATTTAAAATTTGATTATGTGACATGAGCCCAGGGGAAGGTCTCTGTTCCTTTTCAGAGTAAACATACTACTGCAGTTCTAACTGTATATAGCTGGACTCAGTGTGGTCATGCACATTGCACTCAATTCTGAAAGACGAGCCAATTGAGGATTGCTTCGGCGAGACTGGATGTCAGGGGCACACAAGTAATGTACCCAGTAGGACTCTCTTGCCTCGTCTTCAAGAATCTTAATACTGGGGCAGGAAGGGATGTTTTGAGGTCACTTAGCCTAAGGCTTAGATCTCACCTTCTCAAAAGAACAAACAAACAAAAACTATAGGGTTTCTTACTTATCTAAATGTACCCTTAAAAAGTGCTGGTTATGCTGTTAATTCATATTGTTTAATGCTGACAGGCCAATTCTCCTTTGGTGTTATTTTGTGCTTTGAGTTTCTCTACCAGTGAAACAAAGGATGAAATAATATACTCTCTCTGGTCCCCTGGTGCTCTCATAGCCTATGATTTTAAACACTGGGGTGTGGTTTCCTCATTCAGAGAGAACCTCTCTTGGCTGGTGCCCTGACCACGTGGGCAGGCCTCCACAACCTCAGTCTTGCTTCTCAGTGAATGTATAATATTTTCCAGTATAGGTCTTGTGTTTAAAGTCTGGTAGGGAAGGAGT
This sequence comes from Camelus bactrianus, assembly GCF_048773025.1. NCBI lineage: Eukaryota > Metazoa > Chordata > Mammalia > Artiodactyla > Camelidae > Camelus > Camelus bactrianus. The sequence goes on from NC_133575.1 coordinate 32,599,201, forward strand.
TATGTCTTTCATACTCTTTCATTTAGTAATTTCACTTTATAAGACATTTTTTTTCCCAGAGGGAAATGTTTATTTGTATAAACACTTTTGTTACATCAAAAAGTGAAAAGAAAAGAAAAAAACTACCAGGTGTCTAATACTGAAGGCATTGCTAATTCATTATAATTTAGTAACAGTGAAGAAAAATTATGCTACCATTAGAACTTATTTATGAAGACTAAGTAAAAACATTGAAAAATGCTTATTAAATTATGTTAGGTTAAAAGAAAGAACCATTTGATCATACCTACATAAAATTTATATGTAAGTAGCTAGCGATTAGAAAAGGATATGAAAAAGTGAAAATGATTGTGTTAAGGTGATGGGATTATAGATGACTTTTTATTTTCCAAACTTTCTTCAATGTCATGTTTCTATAATAAAAGAAGTTACGAGTCTGTGGAAGATGTATAGTAACTAGCAATTTATAAAAATGACTTCTCTCTGAACTTGATTACTATAACTATTTAGATACCTTCCAAACATTACCACCTTAAAAAAGCAACTCAAATTTTCATAGCATGTCTATTTTCACCAAGTTCGGTAAAATAACTTTTTCTTAAAAAAAAAAAAAAAAGGAGAAGTAAAATCGATATGTTAACGTGTTCAAGTTTACACAGCAGAACCAGAACTAGAAATCTAGGTAATGCCGCGGCTGACACTTTTCCCCCCCCTTTTCTGTATGCAAATGCTCAGTGAGAAGCTTAGAAATAGTAAATTTGAATATAATGGTCCAAGTGTGACTGCAAGGAAACTGCCTGTTACTGTGCAGCAGAAAGTGTTTTCATTAAAGGCAGCAAATACGACATTTACAAAATACATCACTTACCTCTTTGGCTCTCTGTACTGCATCACTCGGAGGATTCCTGATTTGCGGTGAAGACTTGGTGTTAATTTTGTCATACAGCTAGAGGCAAAGGAGAAAATCCGATCAACATTCACAATTCTTGGCTAAAATTCAGAGCTTCATATTCATTATTTCACTAAGCAATGTTTTCCTCTGAAAAAGACAGGCGGACGATTTTAGTGGGATCTTCTTGTTAATAATCTCTTATTCATTCAATGAAATTTGTCAGGATATGAGTGCTATGCATATCTTTTAAAAAACCATCAGTATCTCAGCAATCAGCATTTTTTCCCTCTGATAGAAGTAACATTTAATGAGATGAATACAGAGTAAAATGAAAGAATGCTTTCTGGCCAAGACGCGTCCGAAAGAATTTTCACAGAAATCTAAATCTTGGGAAAGGGCAAACCCAACTCCTTCTAGGAAGGAATGTTCTCACAAAAGGTTTATACTTGTTTTACTAGGGCTGTTCATTAACAGTATCAGTGCTGGCATCCTTCAGCAAGAGGTCAAGGACATTAACTTTTTTCCTTTTGAATTTGCAAATCCACGAGTATGAGAAGATACTGAAAAGAATCTAAATATGTTTAAAAAACACCATAAATCTACATGATCCAAAATTTAAACTTTTTGAAGAAAATTAGCTCTTTGGAGAAAAACCTCTGTAGTGTAGAAGTGTAATTAAAATATTACTTTCTACCTCAGATGAAACGTCTCATTCAACAGTCTTCTTTGAAAAGTGAAGAGTTTAAAATGATCTTGGCTAGCTTGCCACTTCTAGGTCTTAACTTCTCTAAAATAGGTGGGGATTTTGGGGGGTTGGTTTTGGTTTTGTTCTTTTTTTCCTAGCGCTAGTGGAGAGTTCAAATACCATAAACATTCTTCAGATTATAGTTAGATGTGTTTATACTGATGCAAGATAAAGCTTTACGATTTGTAAATATTTGGGCCACATCATACATAAAAATTCCTAATGCTGATAGGCAAACAGACAGACATAAATAAAGAAGGCCTGAGGATAGTGCTGTGAAGAGCGAGCAGGGACTATCTTCAAATGGTGGCATTAAGAAAGTAATAAATAGTATAAGTAGGCTAGTAAAATACTGCTCTGTTTAAAATGTTATTTTAACATTTAGGAACTAGCAATATGTAGCTGGTTTACAAAAGTTTGCCCAAATCCCTGTAGAATACACATGGGCAGTCTCCATCCTCTGAATGGTTTCTATCTCTAAAGATTGTGAATTCTGAAGTTTGGAACTAGGGAATAGATTTTTCCATAGAAATAATGTTATATATGTCGTGTAGGTTCCCAGACTAGTCTATAGAGATAAATGGAATACTATACATATGTGGTAAAAAAAAGAAAGAAAGAAAGAAAAAAAAAACCCAAAGTAAGGAACTATAATTAAAAAACTAGATTTAAAATACTTAACACTTAAACATTAGACATAGTCATCACTTGATATGTCGCAATAGTAATAATCAAATAAAGTAAAAAACCTACATGAATAAAAAGATCTTTAAAACTCTGGAATGCTCTTTGAAAAAAAAGCAATTTTAATTTGAGGCCTTACAAGTTGACAGTAATATCATTTATAATGCCTTTATAGAACCCTCCTACACTGTTGGTGGGAATGAAGTTTGGTGCAGCTACTGTGGAAAACAGTATGGAGATTTCTCAAAAGACTAAAAATAGACTTACCATATGACCCAGGAATCCCACTCCTGGGCATATATCCAGAAGGAACCCTACTTCAAAAAGACACCTGCACCCCAATGTTCATAGCAGCACTATTTACAATAGCCAAGACATGGAAACAGCCTAAATGTCCACCAACAAATGACTGGATAAAGAAGTGGTGGTATATTTATACAATGGAATACTATTCAGCCATAAAAAGGACAATATAATGCCATTTACAGCAACATGGATGTCCCTGGAGAATGTCATTCTAAGTGAAATAAGCCAAAAAGAGAAAGAAAAATACCATATGATATCACTCATATGCAGAATCTAAAATAAAAAAAAAAAGAAAGAAGACAAATGAACTTAAATATAAAATAGAAACAGACTCAGAGACATAGAATACAAACTTGTGGTTGCCAGGGGGGAGAGGGGTGGGAAGGGACAGACTGGTAGTTCAAGATTTGTAGATATTGACAGGTATATATAGAATAGATAAACAAGTTTGTACTGTGTGTACAGCACAGGGAAATATATTCAATATTTTGTAGTAGCTTACAGTGAAAAAGAATATGAAAATGAATATATGTATATTCATGTATGACTGAAAAATTGTGCTGTACACCAGAAACTGACACAACATTGTAAACTGACTATAACTCAATAAAATGAAAAAAAATATAATGCCTTTATAATGCCTGATTTCACCACAAAAAAGTTTTGCCTTTTTCTTTCTTTTTTTCTCCTCTGTTTTAAATTTATTTTTTTATAGTTTTTTTTAATTGCAGTACAGTCAGTTACAATGTGTCAATTTCTGGTGTACAACACATTGTTCCAGTCATGCATATATATATGTTTCATATTTGTTTTTATATTTTTTCATTAAAGGTTATTACAAGATATTGAACATAGTTCTATACAGAAGAAACTTTTTTAAAATCTATTTTTACATATAGCCTTTTTCTTGATCAAGGAATATTACTAACACTACTTTCAAAGATTTCAACTATGATTAGGGTTAGTTTGTACTTACACATTTAATAAATGCATATTAGTTTTTACTCACAAAGCAACAAAAATTCCACACCTCCCAGAATTGCTCTCAGTGTATCACTGGAGGCTTTTTATTTCTGTCTCGTTCTGACGATGCCAAGTACGGTTCTCTAGGTCTTATATCAGTGTGGTTTCTTGAGGACTTGTAGCAGAATCAGCTGGAGTGGTTATTAAACGTACGTATTTCTAAGCCTTACTGCAGATCTACTGAATCAGAATTTGAAAAGGGGGTCCAGAAATCTGTGCTTTAATAAACTCCTTAGATATCTGTAAATCTCATGCCCAGTGCTAACTTTTGAGAGTAGTTGAAATAGTACTAATAATAACTAATAATTGTCATTTTTATTGAGCACTTACTAGATGCTAGTTACTAGTCAAAATTCCTCATATATATATTCTCTCTAATCTCGAACAGTCTTATCAGGTTGTTACCCCTGCTACTCCCATTTTACAGATGAGGCAACTGAGGCACAGAACAGTAAAGCAAGAACCATCATTCTAGCCTTACAACTTCACAGGGTGGCAGGCAGATATCATCCTGATCCAATTCACCACACATTCACCCAAAGTGGATGAGGGAGAGGTGAGATGTTTAATATCAAACACAGATATAATAGGAAGGAATTAAATGAAAGGACCGTCCTCTAGAGGTTGGGGCACTGGCCTCTGCACCCTAGCTCCCAGGAAAGCACAGTCAAGGCAGGTATTGGATGGAGTGGATGGTGTCTATGTGGCTAAGAATAGATGGTGAATTTCAACTTCCTGCTCATTAACTAAAAGGCATGTAAGAACTGAGGTAGGGACAGGAAAGGGGCTCACTTTGTCACCATCAGTGGAAAGAAGTGACCCCTTGTTGATCCACCCATCCACCTATCCATACAATATTTACTGAGGTCCTACTGTGTACCAGACAGTGGTGTTCTATTTGCTGGGGTTATGGAGAGGAAAAAGGTGAAAGTTCTGGTCCTCAAAGAACTCACAAATTCCAAAGACTGGGAATAACCAAAGGTCCAGACACATATGCCAGCTTAATCTCTTTGAGGACCTGAGATACCCTGGTCCCCAGCAACATCAACTGGAAAGGATCTCACTGAGCAGTCCCAAGGTGGGGACCATCTGGATGTGTGTGCATGACATGCCAATCTTCATTTCCCCCTGGCCATTGCTGTGACTCTGTTTGCCTTAGGGATGGATTCAAAATGTTTTAGGTATATCCATAACAAATACAAACTATTTGAGAAACATGGCAAAGCAGGTAAATAAAAAGTCATCAACGGAGAAAAGTTTGAATGCAATGTGATGTTAAAGTGCTCTAGAACAGTAGTGAGAAGTATGCAGCTATTCAACTTCTCAGTCTTATTGGTCATCTTCATATTGTACACTGCCTATGAGATGATATTTAGGACTCAAAGATCAAATTCAGGTGGAGTCTCACCAAGGTCTGGGAGCAAGTGAGAGGTGGTTGGGTTTTGAGAACAAAGGAAGGCTGCAGGTTCTCTTTATCACTCTTTAACACTGCCCCCTCTCAGTTCCATCGTATACAAAGGATATTTAGAATGATGTGATTTCTTGCCTTCTCCTGCTGTCTTGGACTTTCAGCTAAAGCCCAGAGCTAAGGCCAAGAGGAAGTAAGTGGCACCAAGTCTGCAAGGAAGCTGCCAGAACATCCTTCCAGGGTTTGCTGAAAGGTGGCTAAAATGGCCCTTCCACACTCACCCCAGCACCTCATTTTAGCCTGTAGAGGCAGATGCTTGGAACCTGTAGAAGTTACAGGACTGAGGAGAGCCAGCATTTGATTTTCCCTTCTCCTTGCTGGGGAGGAAAGGGGAGGGAGTTGCCTCCTCCCTCATGCAAAGTGAAGGATGGTAGGTGTTCCAAAAGAAACACGTACGCAAATTGGAGGTGCAGCAAGGAGAGTTCACTGTCTCATTCTCTGCAGGGATGCTCGCTGAGTTACAGCAACTTACAAGGCCCATCTTGGCATACCCGGAAGGGCACTGTGAGAGAGTCAGTCCTCGGGGCAGCCTGATGTGTGGTGTTTGGGGTCCCAAGTGAAAAGAGCCTCTTTCTTGGCTGCAGGCTGCCTGGGGCAGCCTTTGATGGCAGGGTGAGAGGCCAATGGCATGGCAGCCCACATCTGCAGTGTATGCTGCAACAAGAATGTATTTCCTGTGAATCAAGGAGCTGCCTCAGAATGTAATCTGGCTGGAGCCATCTTGATTGAACCCTGCCCAAGAGGGCTGTCTGTACTGAGCAATGGGACACAGAAATGACTGTGGGGTGACACCTGGAGGCAGGAGCCAAGAGGGAGCTGCTGTGGCCAGTTTCCGGGTACACTAACGATGCAGAAGTGACCCTGGACAGAGACGACATCTGGATGCCTGTCACTCCCAGGGCATTAACAGCCAAGGGCACTGGATGCCTGAGGGGTATGATTACAGAACATGTTCTTTCTCTTTTCCATGCCCAGACTCAAGTTCTTTGACATTCAGTAACAGCACTTAGCATGTAGCTGAGTACCTAAGCAGATGTTTAATAAATGTTTCTTCAAAAGATAAATGAGTATTTAACTGGAGCATAGGAACTGTAAGTAGTTTTTTTTTTTTAAAAATTGAGTGATATAAAGATAGAGTAGGAATACTTATTTTAGCTTGTTTCTTTAGGATCTAGCTATCATTTCTATCCTGCTTGTGTGGTTAAAAAACCTTCCCTCAAAATTAAGAAATACATGTTGACCACATTTAATTCTCTTTTTAAAACTACGTTTCAAGTCTGACTTCTTCTTATTTTCAAGGCAGGAGAGCTCTTCAAGATAAACATGATTCAATTCCTCCATTTTAAGAAGGGGAGAGCTGACGTCCGGTGAGGTGAAGTCACGCGCTCAGGGTCAGGCAGCCAGAGCAGCAGGGACTAGACTGGCCTCCTGCTGCCCCTTGTCTCATACCAGACTTCCTTGGCTTGTGTCAGAATTCAGTAACACACAGTCTCATGCCAGGGAGATACCTTCAGCAAATATTTGGGTAAAGAGCTGTAGAAAATGCCATTTATAGGCTGTAGGGAAAAAAAAAGTAACTAAAGATAATTTAAAAGATATTAGGCAATCAACTACACGCCTTGCCCTGTTAAAGAATGTTACAATCCCCATCCTTTCCTGGCTGGATGATAAACATTTCAGGCTTTGTAGGCCACAAGGACTCCGCACAACCACTCAACCCTGCTGCGGATGTGAAGGCAGCCATTGATAGTCCATAAATGAATGGGCATGGCTGTGTTCCAATAAAACTTTATTTACAAAAATAGGTGGCTGGCTGAATTTGGCCTGACAGCTGGAGTTGCCAACACTTGCTCTAGAAGCTGAAACTCAAGGTGGTTTGAAATGATAAAATATATCTCGTTTGCTATTTGCTTTCCTGCCACCTGAAGATTTCAGGTGTATTTGTAAAGCTGAGGTGTACAAAGTGAGACAGAGGGCGAGAAGAATGTTAATAAATTACCCCCAGAGAGAAAACAAGAACAAATCTATTACTGTTTGTTTTTTTTTTTCCCCTAAGGAAATTATAGTTACTCAAGTTCAGCACTTTTTCTCACACACACACACCCCCACAAGGCAAAACGAGGAAATGTGAACAGCTGTCTCACTCACAGACAGGCATGCTCACTGCCAGTCTCTGGCGCTGGGTTAGATAATGACCCCACACAGCTACACGGACACGCTTCATCTTTCTGTCTTAAGGAAGATAAAAGCACAGTTCTGTTAAGAGGCCACATTCTATATTTGAGATGGGTTGTTTTAAGCAAAGCAGAATAAAAGTTGGTGGTAATATTGAATTCAACTAGTCTGAGACTGTACTTTCAAACATAAAGACGATGGAATCCGTTAATGTGTCGTTTCTTATTTACATTTAAAACACTAAATCAAGTTTTTTTTAACCATACTCCATTATATTGCACTCTCTTCTGATTTCTAGTCCTCCTATAGAAGTCTTTGTCCAGCTCAGAGTTTATATGCAGCATTTAACAATATCAACCTTTAAAATGGAATGGTTGGCGGAGAACCTACTAGCACTGGTTTATGTGTCCCACTAACTTTCTTGCACAGAGAAAATCAAATCTAAGGGCCAGAATGTACATTAGCTGAGAAAGACTGTAACTTTTGCAACTAGGCTATAGACACGAGACAAATAATGAATGGGTTTGTTGTCGAGTTGCTCGGAACACGGAACTAAATTAGCAACCACCATCCTACCATTTAAATATGCCAAAGATACCAAAGAAGCTCCCTGCTGGAAAAGAATTAAAGTTTCCAAGAATCAAATATTTAGCTGCAAAGTACGTAATGTAATGTATCTGTAAATAATAGGGACTGAAATGACTTGTCATGGGAACATAGATTATCTTACTAAGAACTAACTTTATAGTTTCTGTGAAGAAGCTGGGTTATTAGGAATAAAGTTCCAATGTCACATCTTCTCAGTGAACCCAGGTCAGCCACTGATATCCTACAGTATTTTTAAAAATACATTTGAAATCTGGAAAAATACGAAGGAAAGGTGATTTAATACTAAAATATAAGGAACTGATATTCAGCTACTGCACTGGAGCAGATTTTCTGGAGTAAAGATTAGAGAAAATCTTTTGAGATCTAAAAATCAATTTTTCCTGCTCAAGTTTACATATAAACTCACTATCTTTAGGTTAAAAATATGAAAAGTCCTTTCAAAGATCTTTGGTGTCATTAAACATGACACAGTACAAACATGGAGAAGAGCAATATAACAGTGGTCCAAAGATTGTGTGATGGGAAACGTTAAGTGTGAAAGAAACAAGTCCCAAAATTTAAAATGGCATTTTCAAAGATGTAAGAAGGTGCAATTAAACTTTGGGAAGAACTTATATAATCTGTCCATCTTACAAATCTGAGAACGATTATGCATCATTGGGATTTTGATTTACACTGAAGGCATTATTCTTTTATGGGATTAAAAATTGCCTATTCTGTCAGCACTAAAATTTGTCTTCTCTAAAAATTTACGTTCTATAAAACTTTAAAAAAATCAATTCAATTAAAAAAATAATTAAAGAGAGCACTCAAAGATTAGTCACACAGATAATCCTCCATCTGCACAGAGATAATGTACTTCATTCATTTGAAGAGTATGCTTTCATTATTTGTAACTTATCCTTCACAATTTGTACTGTGTGCTAACTTTCCCTCTAAAAGTTCAGAAAACATGTAAATAGCTAAATTGTATAAATCTTAAACTAAACTTGTTTCTTACATAAAAAAAAAAGTATCAAATCCACAAATCTAGTGACGGTAATAAAGTAGCAGGAGTCCCAGCCTGGAATTTAGATTTTCCCTGGAGAGAGGTTCTGGGCTGCTACCAATACTATGGCCCAGTTTTTGCTTGGTAACTCAAGTTACAAAAAGGACATCAGATGGACTGTATACTCAGTGGCCAGTAAGAATGTTGCTGGAAGCCCTTGAGTTAGATGTCCCAGGAAAGCTTGAGTCGAATAGTATAGTAGTGAAATTTAGCTTAGATCATGTTCTAGAAAATCACAATGGGGTATGTATCTTTACAAGGGGCCCAGATGGCCTAGCAACATGCTTCTTTAACTAAATCCATTATGAAGGTTTTCTTCTGATGGCAAACAGGAAATTGAAAAATAAGTGTATCTGGGCCATTTCAAGATTTCCTGAAAGGTTTGCAAATATGTTGGATCCTGACAGCAAAAGTATCCCTAAGAAGGCTCTGGTTTGGTTTAGGTTTGATTTGTCTGTATACAGAGCTGCTTTTGTTTCAGTCCCATTAGAACATCACTCTTACAGGGATTTATTTTTGAATCCAAGAAATTTAGACTTGCTTGACCTCCTAGTTCAATCTAAAAAGTCTTTCGGTGGCCTAACAATATAGGCCACTGTGGTGGATTTCTGGTCAGTTGGCAGCTCTTTCTGAGAAACTCAAACGCTGGCCTCACATGACCTAACTTGACTGTTCTCTAGGCCTTTTTCGGTTGGCAAATGACCCTAAAATTAAGCCTTGTAAGAAACAAATCATGTCTATTCTTGAGTAAGCAAGAAGAAAGCATGAGGAAAAACAACCAGTCAGATGGTACAGGCAGGCTGTATTCTGCTTTTAATTAAACCTTCTGAAATAGGGCATTTTTTAATACTAGATCCAAGAGTTTGCCCAAACGTGAGACCTTTCACTATGATAAGAGTTTCTTTTCCATAAAACTCCACTAAAAACATTTTTAAAAGTGTTAAAACCGCATTTTCTAATGTGCTCTTCTGAAGCAGCTATGGTAATAATTAAATGATCTTTACATTAAATGAATATCCTATTATTAATCTGCTGCTTTAAACCATTTTTTATTAGGAGTGTCATATAATCGTCTATTTAATTACTGAGGCAATACACTACATTTTGACTTTTGATGTGACTGATTTTGTATAGGTAAACACCAAAGATTTGTACAAGTGGTGGTAGCAAAAACAAATTTCTACTGTAGAAAGGTAAAAGAGAACAAAGCAAAGACACTGGCAGAAGTGGTTTTATGAGATAATGTTTGAAGGACCACAGAGAGAAGAAAGCGGCTATGTTCTTGGATTGTGAGTGCTGCAAGCCAGCCCATCGAATATTCTTCAGCTGAGCATATCACATTCCTTCCTGGGGGAAACCTCCCCCCCTTTCCTTGAGAATAGCATGAAGAAGAATCAGTGCTTGTTGCACTTGGAAGGCTTTTAGAACATTCCTTTGCCTTCTGGTGAAGTTGGCCATGGTGCTATAAAAAGAGAAGGGCACGCAGTGGGAAACACTGATACTGGGGACAAGCTGATTCTTGATATTTTAGAGTAAATTCCAGCCCCTGTTTTCAGAAGTAATTCATCTGAACAAATAAGGGAATGTGAGGGACTCCTGTAGTTAATCATACTTTCAGTGAAAGTCACATATTCTTTTCACAAAGATGTACGATGCAGGAGCTAACTTGGAGACAGGATGGAGCAACTGGGGACTGAACTAAGGGGATAGAACTAAGGCTGAATTCCCTACTACTAGACAGCTGCATTTGGAGAATTTAGCTTTTCCTAGTATATAACTGTCCACAAATAATTGATATTGGATGAATGGATAAGCAAAATGTGGTATATATATAACATGAACTATTTTCCGGTCTTTGAAAGGAAGGAAATTCTGACACATACTACAACATGGCTGAACCTTGAGGACATTACATTAGGTGAAACAAGCTAGTCACAAAAGAACAAATACAGTATGAGTCTACTTATATGAAGTGCCTACAGTAGTCAAATTCATTGAGACAGAAAGTAGAATGGTGGCTGCCAGGGGCTAGGGAGAGGGGAAAATGGTAAGTGGCTGTTTAATGGGTACAGAGTTTCAGTGGGAGAAGCTGGAAAAAGTTCTGGATCTCTGGATAGTGGTGAATATACTGAATTCTACTAAATAGTGCACTTAAAAATGCTTCAAGTGGTAAATTTTATGTTATGTATACTTTACCACAGTAAAGAGACCAAAAAATTGACATTATGTCACATAAAATCTGCCAAAAAGCTGTGAAGTTTGGGAAATGGCCATGTATTTGAATACAGAAAAAAATGAACTAAAAGAATAAACTAAAACATGATGCTCTGAGAAGGCGCCCCCTCCCTTATTGAAAAATACATAAAATTATGTAATTCATAATGTTCTTAAAAAGGACAATGCGGACTTCTTTCCCAAGTCACAACTACACACTGGTTAGTGAAACAGTTCTTGGGAGAGAAAAACAAATTCAGCATTTTAAAGTCAAGAAATGGTACATTCTTAGCCATAAAGCTAAATGTTGAGATGCAGAAATCCGAGTCATGACCCAGCGAAACCTATTGGGATGATCCCTTTGGCGGGCTCTGGGCACTGCAGAGGGTGGGCGGCTTGGCTTTGCTGGATTGGTGTTAGGACACAGGGACAATGCCAGGAGACACTGGAAAGTGCTGTCACAGTAGGAACAATGGATTACAAATGACATTTTGGGACCCGCAGTACACTATAGTCCTTACACATGGAAGGACCTTCCAATAGTGCTTTACCTTAAAACATGTCAAAAGGGTAACACAGATTTTTTTAAAATAAAGAGATATATTCTCATTTTTTCATTTTTAAAAGCTTTACAGAGGTATCATTTAAAAACTGCACAATTTACCCATTGTAAGTGTACAGTTGGATGACTTTCAGTAAATTCATACAGCTGTACAACCATCATCTCAATCCAGTTTTAGACCATTTCCTTTATCCTCAAATGCTCTCTTGTATTGTATCTTAGAATTCTTTGCCTAAACCAAGGTAGTGAAGATTTACTCCTATATTTCCTTTTAAAAGTTTTAATCGTACAGCGGATCTGTAATTCATCTTGAGGAAATTTCTGTGCATGGTATGAGGTAAGGGTCTAAGTTTACCTCTTTGCATATGGAAATTTAATTGCTCCAGCACCACGTTTAAAAAAAAGCACTATCCTTTCCCCATTGAATGAATCGCCCTTGTACCTTTGCTGAAAAGCAAATGGCAAAGAATGTGAGGGTTTATTTCTGAACTCTGTCCTGTTCTGTTCCACTCATTCTTTTATCTATCCTTACACCAATACCAGACTATTTTCATTACAACAAGCTTTGAAATCAGTTCTCCAGCTTTGTTCTTTTTACAAAATTGTTTTGGTATTTGCATATAAATTTTAGGATCAGCTTGTCAACTTCTATTAAAAAATTCTGCTGGGATATTGATTAAGGATTGCACTGAATCTAAATAATCAATATGGAGAAAACTGTCATCTTAACAATACTGAGTCCTCCAATCCAACAAAATCTCTCCATTTTTTTTTAAGATCTTCTTTACTTTCTTTCATTAACAGCTGTAATTTTCAGTGCATGAGTCCTATACTTTTCTGATTAAATTATTTTATTCTTTTCGATGGTACTGTAAATATTTAAAAATTTTATTTTTTCATTATTCGTTGTTTGTATATAATAGTACAGTTAATTTTTGTATGTTGATCTTGTATCCTGCAATCTTGCTAAACTTGCCTATTAGTTCTAGTAGATTTTTTGTTGATTCCTTAGGGTTTTCTACATACGAGAATATATCTTTGTGAGAAGAAAGTTTTACTTCTTCTTTTCTAGTCTGCATGTCCAGAATTTCTTTTTCTTGCTTTATTGCACTGGCCAGAACTTCCAAAACAATGCTGAATGGAAATGGTGAGAGTGGACAATCCTTGCTTTGTTTCTGGTTGTATTAGTTTTCTATTGCTGCTTAACAAATGACCACATTCTTAGTAGCTTTTTCTTAAGTTTACTGGTATCTACATTAAAAATGAAGAAAAACTACTTTTCATATTTAGGACATAGAATATTTCTAGCTCTTTTTACTTCAGGAATCTTGTTTCATGTGATGCTTCTCTATTGACCCTAATACATATATATACAGAGTATAATACACTGATATGCAGATGGAAACAGTATGGCAGTTTTTGTCCATCCAATTAGAAACAGTGGAATGAGAGACTCCTATATCCAAAGCAAGCTTCAGTGCACTTTAATCTCCAGCTCCAGGAGGCAGGTAGCACAAGGGCCACCACCACTGCCCTACTACCCAGCTGGCTTCATACTTGCTTAAGTTCACTCTTAGAGACCAGATGGGATCCTGAGAAGGTATCAGTAGTTCAGCCTCTCAAAGTCCTCAAACAGGCTTTATTATTCCAGACATTTAAGTGCAAATCGACTGGACTGCAAATTCATGGGAAACTTAGCTTTGGCATTTCCTGACTCATCAGTCTGTTTAAACATCCAGACTTAACACTGTATCAACTTACTTCTCAGACTCCAAATTGCTTAAAAGCATCAAGTTCCCTTCTGATTTCTAAAATAAACTTTCTAAAATAAAAACTTCTGATTCCTAAAAATAAGCTATTCCCAAATGTGATTACTAATTTAATATCATCTTAAAAAAAGCAAAATAGTAAATTAAGAGTTGTAGTTTTCCAGTGTTAACTCCAGGTCAGATAGAAAAACTCTCTAACTCTCCCTAAAATGCAAAAAATGATAATAAATGTGTCAATAATATAAAATATGGAGGATTAAAGACATCAACTAACTTTTAATGCAATATTTTAAAATATTCTATTATAAAACACTTATGAATTAATACAAAAACTGCTAAATTAAGTTGCTATTGCAGTTAGTTTTACTTTATTAATCTAATCACCAATTATTTTTTAGGATTTCTCACAAAAATAATCTTAATTAAGAGGGGCATCACATTTATCATGGAAACCGCAGTCTGTAACAAATGCTAACAGCTGCTCAGAGGTATGACAGATGGTGGGTGACTTTAAAACTTAGTCATCAAAGTTTGGCAGAGATAAATGTGTAATTTAACAATGTTTTATAACATTGTTGGTTTACAAAATAAACATTAATTCTGTAATAGGAAAATTTCTACCAGAAATTAATAACACTGAGAATCACCACCAAGTAACATTTGCAAAACACTTTTTATCTGGAAAAACTCTTGATTTTTCAGTCCATCAAAAACACTAACATCATCTAACCATCCAATGTATCACATACAAGTTCCAAGACTGATTCAAAATATTATTAAAAGACATAATTACACTTTAATACCAGTTCCAAGAAAGTCTAATTAATGAATGATGGGGTAACATTTCCTTATTTTATATCTGATTTTTGTAATTCACATTCTTACTTGAAAAAAAAATCAATTCAGGGCAAAATCAGTTTTCCATGCTGTACTGGGCTGAATATTGTCCCCTCAAAACTCATGTGTACCCAGAACCTCAGAATGTGACCTTATTTGTAAATCATGTCTTTGCAGATATAATTAGTTAAGATGAGGTCACAATGGATTAGAGTGGGCCCTAAATCCAATGACTGGTGTCCTTATAAGAAGGCCATGTGAAGACATAGAATCACACACATACAGAAGAAAAGGCCACGTGAAGATGGAGTCAGAGCCTGGAGTGATGCAGCTACAAACCAAGGAATGCCAAGGTGTAGGCAACTAACTACAAGAGGCAAGGAGAGATTCTTCCTGGAGACTTGGAGGGAGCATGCCTCTGCTGACACCTTGATTTAAGACTTCTAGCCTCCAGAACTGTGAGAGAATAATTTGTCATCTTAAGCTACCCAGTTTGTGTCAGCCTTAGCAAACTAATACACAGGCCAAGTTGTACTTTATTAAAATTGATCTATATTTTTCATATACAAGACCATCTCTGTACCAGTGCTTTTAATTTCTGAAAGCAGACATATTGGAACAAGCTGGACCAAGCACAGTTCCTCCTCAAGCCTCTTTATTTCTTCCCACAAAATGAGAAGCAGCATGTGTGTGCCAGGCAGTGCTGGTTGAGTAGCAAATATTTAGACATTCTGGATCTACTTCTAACTACAGATTACTAGATTTTAACTACAGATTATTAGAATTTAAATCAGAAAGCATTTCCTCTCTCAGTGAAACCACAGATTTTCTCTTTTTGTTTTAATGTAAATTCTTTCAATATGACAGATGTTTTGTTTCTTCCAGAGAAATTCTAGTAACATTTCTTTGAATTTTGAGCTTGTTACTATTTTAAAGGCATGACTAGAAAAAATAAAATACTACATAATCTTTTGTCTTCCGAAGGACCTTAATCCTGATTCTTTAGGTCAGGTTAAAAATTATGGCCTTAAATTTATCAATTTTGAGCGTTAATGAATTAACAGGAATTATTTAAATATAATAAAGATATTTCATGAAGTGGCTCAGTGAGATTAAGTAACAGTCAAGCCATGGGCCACAAAGCTAGGCCACTAGGTGTCACTATTTGGAATCCTATAAAGGAGCCAACATTGATTCTGCAAAACAAAACAATCCAAATCCAAGCATGGGATATGGAACATCAGAAGAAAGAAAAATGAATGGTCAAAGTTTGAAAAGCTTCTTCTCAAGAGTTGGCCATACCATGATCTTTTTAATGTATTTATATCTTTATATATCACATTGTGAATTTTTTTTATTGTGATTAAAAAAAAATTGAAGCATAGTCAGTTACAATGTGTCAATCTCTGGTGTACAGCATAATGTCCCAGTCATGCATATATGTGCATATATTCACATATATTCATTTTCATATTCTTTTTCATTAAAGGTTATTACAAGATCCCGAATATAGTTCCCCGTGCTATACAGAAGAAACTTTTAAAATCTATTTTTATATATAGTAGTTAATGTTTGCAAATCTCAGACTCCCAAATTTATCCCTACCCACCCCCTTCCCTCTGGTAACCATAAGATTGTTTACTATATCTGCGAGTCTGTTTCTATTTTGTAGATGAGTTTATTAGTGTCTTCTTTCTTTTTTTAGATTCCACATATGAGTGATATTATATGGTATATTTTTCTTTCTCTTTCTGGCTTACTTCACTTAGAATGATGAAATGATCCCTTTTTTATGCATACCATAAGCATTTAAAGATTTAACTTTTTAAAAATGGTTAGATTTCTCTAAATGGCAGCCACTTGAATACTTCATGGATCACATTACTGAAATGTAGCCTGGTAACTCTGAAACAAGAGCTTAAGCTTTAAGGGCCGTAGATCATGAGGGCATAGTCTAATGATGGCTTATGTCATTCATGGTGATTAAGCTTTCACTGAAAAATGGCTCAGTTTGGATTTTCAGAACCAAATGCATCCCAACACTGCCCAGGGCTGGCCTTATAGTCCAGTTATTTCAGGAGAGTTCTGGGGTTCACGTGTAGTGCCTGCCTATAAAATTCTGTAGACATGCTGCCTTTTTACTGGGCACAGCTCATTTTCAGTCCGCCAGCCCCTTTTCAAATCGAGATGCATTGACAGGGCAGATGCTGACAGTACAAGCACTTCTTTAAGTTTATAATTCATAAAAATCCAAAGGGAACATTGAACACAATTTCCTCACTAAAATCTATGAGTCTCTTCTGATGCTGACAGTGTCTACCCAAGAATGCTGCAGCTATTTAAAATAAATGTTTTGAGTGAGGTCTGAGAAGTTTAGCATTGAACAGTAAATGGTGGCCCGGCTCAGTTCCAAGGTCCAGCCTGTGTCTTAATATCTGCCCCTCCCTGTAGAAACTAGCAACGTTCCTGTACTTCCCCTGCAGTCTAAAGTTTGGTATGCTCAGACACCTCGTTACATTAGGTAAGAAAAACCCAACTTTGAAAACCAATGTGGGCCTCTCTAAGTCTTTAAATGATGACAAAAAGTCCTTGATCTAAAGAGGGTCAGGAAATCTTAGCAATGACTTAACTGCTGACTACACTGAAATAAACCAAATCTCCATGCTGTGCTGTAGTGACTTTCAAATATCCCACTTACTAATCCTAGTAAAGGGTATGACTTCTGTGGGAAGTTCACAACTGTGAAAACTTGCTGCATCATATGAAACAATGACAAAGAACAACAGACATTTAAAGAGCCAATGAAGAGATCAAACTCTAATTCAAATAACATGTTAACAATAACAATAATGAGGATGATGACGGAGGAGAAGAAAGTGGAATGCTAGGAGCGATCCACAAAATAGAATAAATTTCAAGGGCTTTTTGGTGTCCAAGGAAAGTAACAAGTTATTTGAAATAACTTAATCTGAAATGTCCTCAAATTACTTAAGATAAATTACACTAAAGAGAAAACCCATTTCCGCGTTCTCCTGAGCACATTTTCTAGCTTTACTGAGGTATAACTGACAAATACAACTGGAACATATTTAAAGTGTACAATGTGAGGATTTGATAAATGTACACACTGTGAAAGGATTCTTACAATCAAGTTAATTAACACATCCATCACATCACATATTTATCTTTTAAAAAATGAGAATAACTAAGTTCTATTCTCTTAGTCAATTTCAATTATAAAATATAGTGTTATCAGCTACAGTCACCACAGTATACATTAGCCCCTCAGACTTTATTTATCTTAAGACTGAAATTCTCCGCCCCTTTCCTAACCTCTTCCCATTCCCCCCACCTCCCAGCCTGGGGCAATCATCATTCCATTTTGTTTCTGAGTTTGACTTCTTGTAAGATTACACAGAGAAGTCAAACCATGCAGTATTTGTCTTTCTCTGTCTGGCTTATTTCACTGAGCACATTTAAAAACTATGGTTCCTAGCTCTCTTGCAGCTAGGTAGGCATACAACTAGTACTTGCCAACGGGATATGGGCAAAAGTGATATAGCCCACGTCCAACCTTGACCCTGCAAAATTCTCCACTTTCTCCATTCTGCTGGCTGGGTGCAAAGGATGCAGTGCAAAATTCCAAAGCTTTGGGAGATGGCAGAAGCACACAGTGGAAGAGGACTGGATTCCTGAATGACTGTGTGGAAGAGACTCTCCTTGTACCCTCCCCAACTCCAGTTATCTTCATTAGACTGTGGTGTGAGCAAGAAATATACTTCTATTCTGTTGAGCCACTCAAATTTTAGGATTTCATGCTGTAGCAGTTAGTCCTGAATTAATACATACACTAAATTAAAAAGCCAAATTAAATTTTTAAAATAATAATTAATTTGATTTGACTAAGTCTATGGATGGAAGCAACTGTTACATACCTATGACTGCACTTAGTGTGAAGCAGAAACACACTGTGACACTCTTAGCTTTTCCTTAACTGGTCTTTATCAATTCGACAAGATTGTGAATAAAAGTTCTGTGCCCAAAGGAATTTGAGAAACACTATTGTATAAATGGAATAAAGAATGCAGCATTTCCCAAACTTATTTGGTCAATAAATAAATTAATCAACAAATTTAAGATCTACTCCCCCTTCCTGAATGGCAATATCCATCACCATCTCCCAGAGTAATGTTCTGTAGAATACATTCTGGAAAACTTTGCTTTAATCTGCATCATATGGTGGCTTAATCAGAATTAGCACCAAAAAGTTCTAAGCACTCCAGAGTAAATACCATTCTCTTATTAAGGACAGATTTTTCTTGTAAAAAAGACTAATATGTATTAAGAAAGCTTTCATTGCTGAAGTTAACCAAGTTCTCTAAGAAAGGTATTTTACTTAAAATTTGACTGAAATCAAGGCAGACGTGAACTGTCAGCTTCCGATTTTTCTTTGTATCGAATCTGCTGTCAGTGGAGCCTGTCATATTGAATGAGGGACTACAGTCTAACGTTTTAAGGAGAAGAAACCGAGTCTACGAAAACCAGTAATGTTAAATATGAAATATGTGTGTAAATATAGTCCATTGTACAATATCTTATTTACTTTTCTCTCTCCTATACTCATGCTTTAGGTGTAATGCTTTAAAACATTGTTTACTTTATTACCTTTTTTTTGGTTTGATTTTTTTTGGGGGGGAGGGGGGATTAGGTTTATTTATTTTTAATGGAGCTACTGGGGATTGAACCAGGACGTTGTGCATGCTAGGTATGCACTCTACCACTGAATTTTACCCTTCCCCTTAAAACAATGTTTAAAAGCAATAAAGAGTAGTAATCACAGCTGAGATCAATGGATTCTTATATAAAATATATAATTTTTTCCACTGTGACTTGCTAGGCTATATTGTATTTGTACTGTACAATATTCTATTTCAGTTATGAGTGATGGGTGATTTCCCACATTTCTCAGACTTAAGACAACAGAAAAAGGACTGCTATGATGGACATTTGGATATTCATGTAAAGTAAAAAGTTATGATAAATACTCAGTTTACCAAAAAACTTAATAAAAAGAAACACTTACATCTAGTAGTGTGTGAAGATGCTGATCCTGGAAAACACTGTGTAGAAAATCTAAGTCCTTTTCACTGCAGTCTGTAAGTGCGTGAATTTCTTCCAGGCTATCCAGCACCTGTGAGACTGCTCCTGAGGGGAACAAACAGAAAAGAAACAGCTGGTAGAGAAAGTCAGTGTCAAACTAGCCTTACACTTCAGAACTATGGCTAACTAACAGAACATAACAGAAAAGGCTGATGTCTTTACTGAAAAATAGACTTAAATGAGTGTCATATCACTTAAGGATAGAGTATCTGCAGTGGGTTTATGTTCTGAACAATGTATTTGTGTGCTCCTGTTTTCACAGTAAACTGAATTTCAAGGTCAAATCCATTTTAAAGTAAACTGTCTTACTTGAATTAAGGAAATTCATCAACTATAGTTGAGCTACTAGAAGATCTGGGTGCAGATTATACATCAGAAAGAGAGTGTGGGTTGCATGACCCCATGACGTTTTGAAATATTACAGAAATAACACAGGTGCATTCCATCAGGAACGGAAGATAAAGCCAGCTGTAGATCTGAGGGACAAACCTTCAACTGGGAGCTCCCGCTGTGTAAAACAGGCTTCTTAGGATTTTTCAGGCTTAAACTTAAGTTAGCAAAAAATCTCAATCCATTCTGTCTCCTTCCTTTACATACAAAGTCAAGGGAACCAAGTTGTTCTCAGTCTATTAGTCCCTTTTTATTCAGAAGACAGAGAGAAGGGGTAAGTATACTGACTGACACTTCCAAATACCATATTAGGTATTAGAGGAAACCATTTTTGTGGGGCAAAGTAAATGGTAGCATGGTCATTTTCTTTAGATTTCCTCTAATAATCAGGAACCCAGAGAGGTATCAGCAGGGAAGGATACATACTGAGTAGTAACAAAGTCACTTAGCCTTAAAAAAATGACTAGCCTATTTTACTCAGCAGGCAATATGCACATACATATGCCAGACAAAAAAGAGAACCCTGAGAGGCTAGGCTTCAGAACATAGTGTACATAGAGATATTCTAACAATAAGTGCCTAATCATTGCATATCTAAGTCCTGGATCTGTAGTTTTCAACCAGCAGCAATTTGGCACCCTGCTCCCCCCCTCCCTTCCAGGGACATTTGGCAATGTCTAGAGACATTTTTGGTTGTCACAACTCTGGTGGTGGCTGGAGTAGGGGGATGGATTGTGCTACTGTCATCTAGTGGGTGGAAGCCTGGGACCCCATTAAACATCCTACAATGCCAAAGACAGCCCCTCAACAAGAGAGAATTATGTAGCCCAAAATGTCAATAGTGCTGAGGTGGAGAAACCCTGCTTTATATGAAGATAAAAATCTTCAATCTTTCTGCTCTGGAACTCTATAGGGTTCCCAGTTACTTCTGGTCTTGAATCTCATCCATTCACATGCACTTATTGGTAAGAATGTAAATTAGTACCACTTTTACAGAAAGCAATCTGGTAACATATATGTATCAAAGAGTTTTAAAAATGCTCATGATTCAGCTCCATTTACAAAAACCTACATTAAGGAAAAAATAAGTAATGCAGAAAAAGATTTATGTATAAGGATATTTATCATATAAAATGGAAAAAAGATTTAATTATTAGAGAATGATTACATACATTATAGAGCATCCATATTATGGAATATATAGCCAGATGAAATTTGTTTTTGAAGAATTTTAAAGACAGAGAAAGTTGCATGATACAAAATTTGAGAAAGCAGAATACAAAACCACATAAATTGTACATTCCCAATCATAACTGAAAAAAATATATATATACAAATTCAGAAAAAACCCCCAAAGAATGAAATATACCAAAAGGCTAATAGTAGTTAAGTTTGTTTTCCTAATTATACTTCATTCTGTTTTTGTCCATATGTTCCAAGGCTTCTACAATGGAAACAAAATGTTGCTACATAAGCAACTGATTTTTTTGCAGTATTATTTATGTCAAAAATTTGGGGCTTAAGCCACAAATCAAGTGGTTATCCACATGGGAATTATGTAGCTAATTTTTTTAAAATTTCACTTTTTATTTTGAGATAATTATAGATTCACATGCAGTTTTAAGAAATAACACAGGAAGATCTCATGTACCCTTCACCCAGTTTCCCCCAAGGGTAACATCTTGTAGAACTGTAATATATCACAGATGGGGCACTGACATTGATACAGAGAAGCTACAGAATATTTCCATCACCCCAAGGATCCTTCACGTTGTCCTTTTATAGCTACAATCATTTCACTCCTACCCTTCCTCCTCCTAACCACTGGCAACTATAATCTGTTCTCCATTTCCATAATTTTGTTATTTCAAGGATGCTCTATAAATGAAACAATACAGTATGTAACCTTTGGAGGCTGGCTTTTTTGACTCAGCACAATTCTCTGGAGATTCATCCAGGTTGTTGTATGTATCAATAGTTTAATCCTTTTTATTCTTGAGTAGTATTGCAGGACATGAATGCAGCACAGTTTGATCATTTATCTGTTGACGGGACTGTGGATACTTTTAAATTGTGAGTAATTACACCTACCAGGCTATTGGCATTCTTTCACTGGAAACATTAAGTGGATATTAAGTGAGATTAAAAAGGTACAAGGCAGAAACCAGTCCTCATTTCCCCTGCTGTTCTTGAAAAGGTATTAACCTAATCCACTTCCTTCTATCTGCTCTTCTCAGGACTTTTGTTCTGAGTAGGAACAAAATCTGGAAATTAGTTTAAAGCCAGCTCTCTCATCATCCCTTATTGAAAGCCTTGGAAAGCAAGAGATGATGTGAAGAAATTAGTCCCAAATATCCCACTTAACACCTAACCCCAGCAACATTACCAACAGTAGAATTAAATGATGCCAGATTTATAGTTACTAAATCTAGTTCTAAACTTCTGGATTTAAGAAACTGCAATACGGGGAGAGGGTGTAGCTCAGTGGTAGAGCACATGCTTAGCATGAACGAGGTCCTGGATTCAATCTCCAGTATCTCCATTAAAAAATAAATCAATAAATAAACCTAATTACCTACCCTCCCCAAAAGAAACTGCAATAACAAAAATACTAATGAGATGTGTTTTTTTCTATATTAAAAAAATTCAACAGATAGCACAGAAAACTAATTATCATTTTCACTCAGTTATCTTAGTGGAATCCTACTTTATCTCTACTGTCTCTATCCAGCATTGCTTATGTGATATATAATCTAGACAGCAGTTTATTAATACTATAAGATTAAAATAAAACAACCTTGTTTCTAGCGAATACTAAGATGGCAAATCTAACCGCTGGGAAGCAATTGTGGTTGTACCAGACAAGGGACATATCATCTGTTGGTCTGTGAACTCCTGAAGCTCCGTGCAATTCCTGCCCCAACAGCACTCTCCATGAGTTACCCTATGCGTGCACTTGTTCACTCTGTTTCTGTGCTGTGAGGACTTTAAGGTAGGTCTATATTTGATTCCTTTTATAACACCTACAAGTATGCAGTGAATTAATTAAGTACTAAAGAAACAGTAATAGTCAGCTCCCAAGTCTTGAGTGTTTGTTATGTGCCAGACATGTATGTCCTCAGGACCACACAGTAAGAGAAACAGATATGGATATGGAATTGAGGTTCAGAGAGGTTAAGGAAGGTCACGACTAGAAGTGGTAAAGGCAGGACTCAACTCCAGGGGGTTTGGATCTGAATTCTATGCTCTTCCTGACCTACTACACTAACTGGCCGGACTAGGAAATAAAGGGGGAGCCTTCAACCAGAAGCGACGTGTGGTTATGTACAGATATGGAGGTTAGAAAAGAACTTGAACCCTATTGAGTCAGACAATAACCAAAACCTTTATCAAACGTTCCTGCTTTTTGCCAGGTGCGAGGCAGAGGCTTCAGGGAAAACACGAATGAGCCCTGGGCTTGAGGAAGGGGCTCTCAGGCTGGTACGTGAAGCGGGCATACTATACCCTGCAGCAAATGGCACAGAAGAGGTGAAAATAAAGTGGCACAGAAACAGTCTGCAGAGGGAGTCTCTGGGACAGCCTGAGAGAAGAGGGGGATGAGCAGGAATTAAACACCCCCACTTGGGGTCTAATCTGCTCTGACAGACCCAGTGGATGCTTTGCTGAGAAGCTCAAAGGCATCTATTAGCCTGTGTCTCTAGTAGGCAAGACCCACCAGGTTAACAGGTCTATTTAGTTTCCTTGAACCTGTCACCTTTTCTGAACTGATTTATAGTCTTATCTTGTACCCAAATGTGATTAATTCTGTAGGTTTTCAATCATGAAAGGAAGCATTTCCACAGCTGTACTCAAGTTGCCTATGTCAAGCTCTGAAAAGTACCCCTAATTTAAAGTTTCTGTAACTAGCTATGAAAATTAGTTTTTATTCCATTTCTCCTTTGTCTTTTCATATTGAAAAAACACGTACTTTTGGTCTGACCTCAAAATCTTCTTTCACCCTTGATGATTTTAACACCTTCTACGGACACCTCCTCCAGTTCTGTTATTTCTTTCTTTGGGTACAACCAGAGAACCACATCTCATGTCACAGATGTGTACAACTGATATCTGCAGTTCAATACCAAGAGAGGGTGATTTATTTAATGGTAGGACTGTATGCATCATATTCACTTTTGTATTCCAGGCTGCACTTTGCTGAGTGCTTTGTATGAAAAGACACAATAAAATATATTCGATTAAATTTTTTTTTCTGAGCAAATTCTGAAGAACTGAAAATAAACTACTATAATGAGAAACATGTAACCACAGAAGACAATTTTATAGTGCTGTTTCCTTAAAGTCAAAATGAAAATTATTTTAATACTTGTATGTGTATAACACTTCATAATTTCCGAAGTGTTTTTATACTTCTTGTCTTATGTGATTCCACAATAACCCTGTTCTATAGACAAGTGTTTTTGTATTTTGATATTTGAAAAAGCAGAGGCTCATTGGGGTTAAATGATCCTGGGGCCATAGCAATGAGCAGAAGAGGGAGTCCTAGAACCCAGGTCTCTAACACCTGGTCCTTCCACTACAGACTGGCCCCTCCCGAAACCATGTTTTACTCTCAGCAACACTCCTGAATAGTCAACCTGCATTTGGTAATAAGATGATATACAATTTTTACTCTCTCTTTAATCTCAATTTTGTTTACTATATAAGATTTATTTTCTTAGGCCTTGGTCCAAACTTTCACAATGATAAATTTACTAGAAAGTAATCAAGCCCTGCCTTCAGAATAGTATTTTACTTTAATTTTTGCATAATTCATTTGGCAATCAGCTTACATCTAAAAATTAGGCTGATAACCATATATTTTAAATTTGAACATTTCTACTTTTTCTAAGAATTTCACTGATACAAAGTTTTATGCTACTGGTATGAAATATTACTCAAAAAAGCATAAATATGTCAACTGTTTTAAAAATGTTTCTGAGTCTATTTCTTTAAAGAGGAATATACTTTTAAGGTCAATAAAACTTTGAGTCTAGAACAATTTCATTACAAGAGTGGAAAAAGTCTTATAAAAAAGTTGACTGAGTAAAAATAACCTGAAAGGAGGGCAGAAAAATAAACAGTAGAATGTTTAGAAAGTTCTCAGTGTCACAGTAGGTTGAGTCTGTCTTAAAACTATTTCCCTCTAGCTTTGCTATGAAAAATGTCAAACATGGAAAGCTGAAAGAATTGCACTCACCACCTAGATTCTACAATGAACAGTTCTTGCCTTATCACATTATCTATCCACCCATCAATTCATCTTATTTTCTGTTCATTTCAAAATAAGTGGCAGAATGGTCAACATCAGTATACTTCACCCCTAAACATATTAGCATAGATGTGAATACTTCTCTCTCCAGGTAAAATTTACATAGAGGGAAATACACAAATCTTAAGTGTACTATTCAATGATTTTTGATAAATGTATACACTGCATACATCTGATAAACTGCATACACACATGTATGAAGTTATTTCAGTAACAAAGATTTTTATGTGCTTATTTAAAAATTATATGTTTAGCTACAAAACCCAGTATCACTGAGCTATTTCAGCATCTGAATCTAGTCTCGTTTCTCCTAAAGTTATCAATAACCTCTCTTTCCTATTACGTTAGCCATCTAATTTACACAATACTGAATCAGTACACGTGCTTTCATATCACCCAAAGCCCTGTCTCACAAGCACAATAGCATTGAAAAATCTGCTTATTAAGGCAGAATTACATTAAAATTCAATTTAAGTGTACATTTTCATCACTCCACAAAAGTTCCTTCTTGTCGCTTTGCAATCTCTCCCCCCTACCCCCTCTCCTGGACAACAGCTTTTATTCCCATTGTAGAAAGCAAATTCTGGTTATCAGTCAAGTTATAAGTAATAATGAATCCTGTAATGAAAATTGGATTTTGGACTTAAGCATCTGTGCTATATCCAATTCAAGTTATGAAAACTTACACATGGTGATAAATGTTTTAGATTCTTTTTGTATAGATTATAGTACAGATGACTCAACATTTATTAGTTAAAAGAAGTAAACTCTGCAAATGTATTCTGTCAGAGTATACATACCATAATTCTAACGCCATTACGCTTGTTAAAATAATCTATATTTCCAAATAGCAACATCACTGGGCACAAATTTGTCAAAGTACTTTAAATAACATTCTGCTGGTTGTTAGGTGCCCATTCATATAAGGCTTTACAACTAAGGAAAAGCACTACTTGACACCTCTAAGATGCTTTCATTCCCAAATGACATGATAGGTCTGCTGATATGAAAAAAAAAAAAAAAGAGAGAGAGAGGTGCTAAATCAGGAGAAATAAAAGCAGTTACAAATGGGAAGAGTCTTATATTTCAATGGTCATTAACTTGTAGGTAGTGGGCAGCCTCTGAGATGGCCCCCAAGATCCTGGCCTCCTGGTATTCACTGTCTTATATAATCAATCCCTTCCCTGGAGTATAGGCTGGATTTATTAACTCACTTGTAACAAACAGAATAGGGAAGAAGTGATAGGGTGTCACTTCCAAGATTAGGTTATAAAGACTGTCGCTTCTATCTTGGGCACCCTCTGTCACTTTTGCCCTCTTGCTTTGATCATCTGTGCTGGGTGAAGCGAACTTCTAGGCCGTGAGCAGCCCTGTGGAGAGGCCCAACAGTCAGGGAGGAACTGAAGCCTGTCAACAACTATGTGAGTGAGCGTGGAAGAGGAGTCTCCCTACACTTGGGCCTTCAGGTGAGACCACAGCTCTGGATGACACCTTGAATGCAATGTCATGAGAGACCTTAAGCCAGGGCACTCAGCTAAGCCATGTCCAGATTTCTGACCAACAGAAACTGTGAGATGATAAATGCTGTTTTGAGGTTATTTATTACAGAGCAACAGATAACTAATATATAGTGAGATTTTTATATGAGATTTTGATATTAAATTGGCTGCAATTTGAGCTATAAGTCACTAATGCAAGAAAGTGTGACAATGAATTTAATTATAAGCACCCAGATTTTCTGTTTATCTTTGTCTCTTATATACTTTCCCCTCAGTAAGCACAATGTTGGGGTAAAGGCTTTTTTTCTATTGTTTTAATTGAAATTATTATTGAGATAATCGTAGATTTATATGCAGTTGTAAGTAATAATACAGAGATCCCTTGTACACTTTGCTCAGTTCCCCCACTGGTAACATTTTACAACACTATCGTGTAATATCACAACCAGAACACTGACATTGATATAATCTACCCACTTCATTTAGAATGCCTTAGCTTTACTTGTACTCATTTGCATGTATGTAATTTCTTACATACTTTTTACTTTAAATAGTGTCACATACTCAAATTATATCCCTTTGTAATTAAAATCTAGCTGTACTACTCCTTATAAATGCTCTTTCTGATGGTCGAAGTTGTGAAGAGAGAGAATCCAGGAGTTTATTTCACACCTCCATATTAATAAACTGAAAATAGACTCAGTAACAGAGAATAATAAACTGTTTGTATAGATTATGTAACTGTTAAAGGAACATTCACTTACCCTGAAAGTTTTCTTGAAAGCAAATTATGAAATAGTTATCCTTTCCACAGAAATTAATGTATTTGTGCTTGAAATTCAGATGTGAAATAATATTAAGTGCACTTAAAATTTTAACACTGCTTCTTTTTCCTCTTACGAAAGAAGAAATTAATATTATTTGTATAACAATGCCTCAGCAAATCAACATATACAAATTTCCACGGTAAGGTCAGGCAGTGTTAAAATTCATAAATAAACATCTAGACACAAACAGCCAAGGAAAAAGTCAAGCTGATTATGAACCATGCAAAGCCAAACACTTTTGCATAAAAGAGAAACCTTAGAGGAAAACAAAGGGATACCTACTTTCTGCTGCTAGAAGTCCTAGGAGGAAGGCAGCATATGGACAAACAACAAACAGTATGATTTTAGAGCAAGCAGGTTATCAAGCCACAGGTGGGCCCAGCAGATGAGCCACAAGAAGCATGGTCTCTTAGCTGAGCCCAAAGTGAGCCCTTGGGTTTGGTGAGCACGCTCTCTGAGTTCTGATTCTGACTTCTTTGATTTGAAATACGAGCACAGAATATTTCCACTTTGAGTTATAAAGTAACAAAGCAACAATACATTGTTTATCTTAAGATTAAACTTAATAGATTCTAGAGAATGTATAATGGACTAATTTCAGTAATCAAAATAGGAAAAAAACCTCTTACATAACAATTATTTTACAATGTAAACAGCAAACCTTAAACAGTTAGACTCTTCTTTAGATGACGAATTGGAACACAGATTCGTTTTCAATTATTTTTTTTAAATTAAAATTGTGATTTGGAATAGAATTTGAGGGGACCAAAATAAGATTGCCAACTTTTAACTTTGTCAAGCAAGGTCATTAAGAAAAGAATTTTAATTACCTACCATTTATTATCATTTCATAGAAAGAACAGAAAAGGCATTATTTAAGGATGAAAACCAGTCCAACTCAAGAAAGGACAGTTAGTTGGTGACATTACACTGGTTCTCTCGCTAACTCCTCCTTCCCCACCCCCACACCCCTGTCCTATGAGCACCTGCTATATGATTGTTTTTCTCTTTTTGACATGGGTTTGGAAGAACTTTCAGGTAAAGATGAGAAGTGCTTTGTGTTTTGTATTGTAAAACAAACCTATACAAATTTAAACAGAAAGACAGTGGAAACGATAATGGTGGGAACTTAAAATAAATGACGCAGAATTAAAGAACTAGAATTAAACAGAGAAGAATTTAGGCTTGAAAATTAATGAAAATATTAAAAATAAAGATACATTTAAAAATGAAAATATAGATGTGTTAATTTATGAAAGTGGAAACCTCTTATGCAAGTCTACACAAAATACAATAGGCTTTCAGCAACTAACCATACAACCAATCCTGTTAGTTGCAGAAAAGGGAATTTGCAGCAGGTAGACATCTGATAAATAATGTTGACAGTAATGACAATGCCTCCCTTTAAATGGCTTAGTATTAAAAGCTGATTTTAGGAACCTATGAAAAATTCCTGATTGCCATGTGAAATTGAGGAAAATAGAATTTTTTCCAAACATTTCTCCTGTCATTGACGTCTGACTATATAAAAATTTCCTCTTCATTTAGGGTAGGTAATGAGACATGCACACTGTATAATAATTCTACCTTTTATTTGTAGCAACTGGACAGTACCATTTTAAACTATTGTAGATACATCTTACACATCAAATGAAGATACAGACTGCTTGAAAGATCACTAAGATGCAGAAATTTTAGAAGAAAGAAAAAAGAAGAAATAGGGTGTGACTGCAGGAAAGGGAAGCAAAAAGGAATGCAAAATTACAAACAACTAATTTGAGGGCTTGCAGGCTACCCGTAAGACAGTGCAAGAAATTTCTTTTTTGTTTAAAAAGTAAGTACTGTATCAGAAACTATTTGAACCATACCACTTAGAGATTGTACTGAAAAAAACAAAAAAAATTGGGTAATACAAATGTATTTAATAGAAAATAAGTACGTGTATAACTATAGACAATTCCTTTCCCTAAAAGAAAAATCCAGCTCTTTACAGAAAGGAATACTTAAGAGCTCATTAAACTCTTGTTTAAGCAGAGGTAAATATTAAGAGGTAACATTAAAGATTAGCTCTATGAAGCTGTTGCAAGGACTATCCTGCTCCTTAGGCCCATTTCTAAAGATGAAAATGGTATTAGAGATCTTGACCTAAAATCTCTAAATATATTCCAAGTATGTGACTATATCATGTAGTCACAGGACAACATAAAACCGTTACGAGATCCAGTTGCCCTAGATAGGGTTGACTGTGATGACAGAGGAAAGAGGTTCCTGTTAACAACAAGAAAAAATGACAAAATGGAAGGAATGAGATGGACTGGAAGAAGACAAGACAGGCATGAGGCAACAGGGGGCGCTGGGGAACATACCTATGACATAACTACGGCCTGGCCTTTCAAGTGCTAATAAGGGCCCTGGATAATTACCAAGTCAGCACAAGAGGAAAACAGTAAGTCCTTCTCCTCAGAGTCCTTCCCTTGGACTCCCATTCATGTATGTTTTTGGAAATCACCTTCACTCAAAAGAGGAAGATTCACATCCCAAATGGCAAAGGTCAAAATGAGGAACTATGCAGCTGCTGGAATGGGAAATCTGATCCTGTTCTTTTGCTCAAGGTATAAGCACAAACCAATCTGTAAGAAACTGTGTGTGTGTGTGTGTGTGTGTGTGTGTGTGTGTGTGTGTGAGCGTGTATGTGGAGGGGAGGCGAGAAGCCTAAATACTGACAAATGCTCACGGTTCCAACATGCAAGAAGCATAAGCACATCCCTTCTTCCTATGCTACTAACTGTGAAGGTCAAACAACTCATGCTTTAGGAAGGGCCCTGGGCCTTGGTTCCAATGATAATACATGAATATTGAATGAGCCAGTCCAAGAGTACAAAGAGCAATCACCAGCACAAAGTCAACTACATGACAAATACTGAGTAAATCTAATTAAAGAAAGAAAAGCTGAGGCCAGAGGACATATGATGTAGGAGTTAATTAAATAAAAACATAAATAAAAAATTAAAACCTTTAACACACATACATGCATTTATGTGTACATACAAATGGGGCCTATGTACTTTTAGTAAGTAACCCTTGAGAATACCTCACAGGTAAGACTGAAATATGAGCATTTTATAAAGTAATTTTGTGAACTCTAGTGTGTTTTTCCAGGAGTACCTATATACATTTCATCAAATAGGTAATTCTTCTATGTTCTTCTCTCTTGAATGCTTGTAGACACGGGCTATAGGCTTTATAAAAGAGAAGAACCTGTAAATTGTTTCAAGAGACAATTCGCAAGACAGCTTCATGTTGAAAAGATTCAATTAAAAGCAGTGTTGTCCCAAAGTTCCATCTGCTACGGTTGACATGGGGAAAATCTCACATCAGAAGTTTTTGTTGAGGTAGAAGGTAAGCAGACAGATTCAAAAAGCCTGACTACAAATGTTGGATTGGATGAAGTGCAATGTTGAATCTGGAGTGGGGAAAGGGGAAGAAGTATTTTGAGGTATTAAAAAAAAAGTGAAATGCTGGTTTGGAGCAGTAGGGGAAAGCAACTTCGGCATTAAAATGAAAAGGAACCAGACGCATGTGGATGGAATTTGGCTGCTGACAAACTTCTTTAGAATCCCTTGGAGGATCTGACTAGGTTCATGGAAAAAGTTCATTCATAATGGAAGAGAAAGGATGTAGACACCAAAGGATTCACACTGGTGAATGAATGAATGATTCAATTACCTGAGGAGGTAGGGTCTTCAGAGAAATCTGGCAACTCTTCAGGGGGATCCCCATAGAATGAGTTGAATTTGTGACTTGACACAGCTGCTAGTACTGCCCCCTAAAGTAAAGAGATGAAACATATTATTAAAACAAACATCTAAATACAAAAAGTTAATTAACCAATGGTTATTTAAGAATTAATCAGAAAGTCAAATATATAGGAGAGGAGAGCCAAAAGAGAGGTGGTTTTTAATAATTTTGGATTCCTTTAGATAAGTCACATATGCATATACCAGAATAAGAGTGCTGGGGAATGCAAAAGTATATGAAACCACTTCTACCTTGAATTCAAACGTCTACTAGACAATGGAATAATCTGCAGTTACCATAAAACAATGCTGCAGAAGAATGTTACTGAAATGGAAAGATGCTTGTGATGAATTACACACAAAAAAGATTTAAAAACAATCTATAGTATGATCTCATTTTTGAAAAAAAGTTAATATAGATATAAAAGACATATATCAAAATGCTAATAGTATTAATTATCCCTGGGTAGTAGGAATATGAGTTATTTTTCCTTTTTAAAATCTTTTTTTTTCTTTTTTGTTATTAACAATGACTATGTGTTAGTCTTATACAGTAATTCTCAAACAGGTCACACAGTTGAATCCAATTCATACGACTCTTTTAAAGCACATGCATAGCCTTCGCTGACTCCTGGTTGAGAATCACTGTCATACTGAGTGCATGGCATCCCTTAGGATGGCTGGGTAGAAAATGGTTGGGAATTATTGTTTCAGCAACAAGAAGAACGATAAAAGTTATTTTGTAAAAGTGTTCAATTATGTGACCATTAGGCATAGGTCTGTGTTCCTTGGCTGTGTTCAGTTTTTGTCTGCATGACCCTCCTTGAGTTAGTCATTTAACCTCTTGAGGTTTTCTCGTGTAAAGTGAGGATATTAAAACCAACATACCTTACGTGACTGTCAAAAGTCATAATGTTTATGAAAGTGCTTTGCAAACTATAAAGCATTTTGTAAATGCAACTTATTACCGACCCTACTAATATGTAGCTAGAACATGAGCACAGCCTTCGCTGCTCCTGGTAGACCTGCCCACTTAGGGAGTCTCAGTATCAAATCACTAATAAAGTGGTCTAAATGTAAAGTAGTCTAAGTCTAAATTTTAAACATTGAACTCCTGGATTTTTCTGAAAAGAAAGATCAATATTTTGTGTATGTAGGTATTTATTAACTATTATCAACAATTATAACAATAAATTACTAATAATTATGAACAATTCTAATACTGTATTAATAGAAACATATTTCTAAAAGGGTCATTTTTTTTGGGGGGGGCCATATTAGGGTTTCCTTCTACAAATATAAATTGAAAAAAGAGATAGACTACAGAAAGGGAAGAGCCAAAAAAACAGAGAAGTAATCTTGATGATATTACTCCAGGCAACTTTTTAGATTTCCAAAAGTCCAGGGTTAACACATGAGAACTACTTATGCAGAATTTTATCATCAGCTACTAAGATGAAAAAAATAGTACTGAATGTTGAGTTCTTCTTTCTACAGTAGAAGCTTATTTCACTTTACATATTACACATGTTCCCTAAACGCTGGGTGAGAATGGAATTTTATATATCAAATCATATGCTTCCCACACATTGAAACTAAAATTTTAGAGATGCTTTATTTTCATTTCCAAATGAAGTTCTTAATATGTTAGTTTCATGTTTCAAGGCCCGTTCTAGCTACTACTATAATAAAGATTTAGAAATATGTATACTAGGAAAGCTCTATTTAAAAGAGCCCTGAGAGGTAAATTCTTTTGAGATAATAGTAGCAAGTTCCTAATTTATCTGTCTTATGGCTAGCAGTTTTGGTTATTTATTTCTTTAAACTCAGCTACTGCACATGGTTAGGATATTCAATGCAAAGCTATTATGTAAAATGGCAAAAAGGTTCCACAAGTTTATGGATTTATAGAATTTTATTAGAGTTTGAGAGTCACCCTTAGAGATGATTCATTCTAAGAGACTCATTTTGCAGATGAGAACACTGAGGTCCAGAAACTTAGCAACCTATGAAGGTTGCTGCCAACTTAGAGATAGAATCAAGTGTAGACAGTAATATGTGATTCAGATGTACTGAAGAATAAAGTATTTCATATTTCTTGCACACAAAAAAAGAAAGAGTAGACAGAATTGAGGTCTTCTGACTACTCTCCCCAGTTCAAAGGTTTTTTACTATACCAGGAGTCATACATCTTTTTCTGTAAAGGGCCAGACAGTAAATATTTCAGGCTTGCAAGGCATGTGGTCTCTGTTACAACTATTCAACTCTGTCATTTAGCATGAAAGCAGCCAGACAATATATAGATGAATGTACATCACTGTGTTCCAATAAAACTTTACATATAAAAACAGAAATATAGATGTATTAATTTATGGAAGCGTAAAGTGCTTATGAGAGAGCTTTGGCTCCCAGACTATAGTTTGCCAACCTCTCTACTACACTACACTATTGCTATTGAAGAGTCTGTGGGTATAACACAAACATAAAACCAGAGCTTATACAAGTAGTTCTTCAAAGTTCCCAGTTTATTAAATCCTTGATAAAGAAGCTTTCTATCTACTTTAGTTTAGAAGATATACTTTAGTAAGTTTTGAGAGTGAAACGAAACAATTTTCAGTTAAGAAGACTATTCATAACCTGTTAAGATAATTAAAAATAAAGATGCATTTTTCTACTAAGCAAATTAACCTAGAAAGGAGAAGGCAGATTCTAAATCCAAAGAAAAAGGGAACTACAAGTAATTAAGTTCAATCATAACTGTAGTTAATATGTCAAACATCAAAATGAAATGCTCCTTGCCAGATGATTCTGTGTCTCATTTAAGGAAGTGGAGAACAAACAAAATGGTTAGCTCAGACTTCTGCTAAATTAAACTACTGTATGCACTTAAGGAAGCAACAAAGTTATTAAGGAACAGGAGAGCTGAACACAGATGAAACACTGACTTGAAGACAGAGCCAAAAGCCAATATCCCCTTTCTGGTGCCCTCTAACTGATCTCCATGAAGTTTGACAGGCACAAGGGCAGGGAGGTACACTTCAAAGAGTTTAAATACAAAACACACAAGTATGAGATGTAGGGTATTGGCTTTGCACCCAAGTGGCAAGATAAGGCATAATATTTTGTGATATACTGAGGGAGCAAAACCTAGCACAGGGACATACAAATACAATTGTGAGAAGAATTTGAGAGAGGATCGTCTTACTAGGCTTTAGAACCCTGAACTCAAAGCCCTACAAAGGGTGGAGAATCTGGAGAGGTTGAGGCTGAACAGAGGTGACCAAAAGGCTAGAAAATCATTTGGAGGTAGAAATGTTCAAGGATTTGGGTAGATTACATGTAAGAACTAGGCCCTAGATGACAATGAGGTAAGATCATTGAGTAAATCAGAACCTCCCATCTCTCTCCATCCAGTCACAACCCAAGTTATTCAATTTAGTCAGCAGAGCCTGTGATACTTAAGCATAATCTAAACACAAGTCTAAAACATGGAATTTCATAATTAAGTCAGGACATATGACTAAAGGAGTCTGTGCTGTCTTCTCTGAAGAAGATTAAAAATGAGACTTGTAGTAGATATGGCTATATTCAAGAGCAACTGCATGGAATAGGTATCTGAGGAATCCTTTTGGGTCTGTGTATAAGTATTTTATAAAGATAGTCTTTTAATGTATATAATAACTTTCAAAAACTAGACTTCCTAACTTAGGAAGTAATAAATTCTGTATTTCAGAATCAGAAATTAATAGAATTACTTTGTAAAATATAGGAAGATCAAAATCATGTCAATTATTATTTATGTAACTGTTCATACCAGAATAACAGTTTTCAGTTTTTAGAATTGACAGTGCCTTTTGGATACCAGATTTACTTACTGCTCTGAATAGCTGGAGCCCACATCCATTCTGCTAACTTCCTGCCTCTGAGCAAACTGTCACTACAGGAGAGGACTGTATGTAAACGCTGGCTTTCATTAGAGCACGAAGGTCCTTGATAAATCCTTAGGTTAGCTCTTGTGGAATTGATAGAAGGGGGAAGGTTGCCAAGAGGCAGCTAATTAGAGCTTCCTGGCTGACCTCTCAAAAGGTGCTGTTTAGGTGTACTGTTACTTTTGGAGGTGCCAAGACTCCAGACAGCAGTGCTATGCAATAGAACTTTCCATGACGGTGGAAATGTTCTATACTCGTACTGTCCAATACAGTAGCCACCAGCCCATGTGGTATTTAGCACTTGAAATGTGGCTAGTGTAACTGAGAAATCAAATTTTAAATTTTATTTAATAGTAATTAATCAAAATTAAAATTTAAGTAGCCATATGTGCCTAATGGTTATTGTATTGGATAGTGCAGCTCTGTAAAGTACTAGAAACAGCATTCCTAAACAACCTTTTTCTAGTTCTGCAAAAAGCAGGAACCCAAGAGACCAACTGGTAAGTTAGAGAAGTATGCAGCCTACAGTTTTGCAATCTGCAAAATCAGTAAGGGAAAATTGTAGGAAGTTATCAGAAATCTCCCTCAATTTCTATATATACAAAGAATAAATGGTTTTATCCTCTACACCGAGAACTCACCATTTCCTGAACTGACTGCAATCAACTTACAAATACAGAATGTTGCTTCTATGTATATAGGATTTCTTTGACATACTTCACTATAGGGAAATTTGCTTTCTGGAGGTAGAAATAATTCAATGAAGCAGAGGATGGTTTCTAGGACAGATTCCCTCCTGAGCCTTTTCCCTAGACAAACAAGCTCAGACACCCGCAGACATCCCCCTAACCCTTTCCCCCACCATGCCCCCCTTGCTCAGTAACTCCAAGCAGATGGCACCCACGGTTAGAGCGTAGGTGTGCCTCCTTAAGAGACACATACCTATAGGAGACAGATTTTCCAGATAGCCCGGATCAACAGTCTGTCCCATGCATCCTAATATTCAGTCTGAACAAATATGGTCCTCATACCTAGTCCAGTGCTCAGGTCTATGTAGTTTATAAAGGAAGTTTTGCTTCTAGAGGATTTTTAAAAACCTTAGTATTGAAATTCTAGGGCTCAGTATGAAATAAAAGGAGAAAACTCAACATATGAAATGTCTGATTGCCAAAATGGGGAAAGAAACTTTCCATCATCATTCACAGATGGAAAGTCAAATAATGAAAGGAAAATGAAAAGAAGTGTGTGGTAATTCAAATCACATGTAGGGTTCTATATAAACCTTTTAAATCTATAGTTCGAAAGATAGTCTGAAAATGATGTTAACACTTTATTACCGTCCAAATAATTTTCTCATTAGGATTTGTTGTCTCCTGAATCCTACTGAAGAGGTTAAATGCCAATACGAATGTATGATTATGGAAAGGAACAATTTCTGATTGTTGAGTACTGATACTATTATAACCAATAATGAGTAGTAGTCTTGAAATTTCAAGAGAGTAAAATGAATAATGCTTTATATTCTCACATAAAGCAGTTTCACAAAACTTTCAGAATGAGAAAAAGGTTCAACTGCAAAAATAATAAACTCACTACCAAAAATACATTAAAATTTATTCTAACAGGTATAAGCCTTTTGGAAGGCAAGTTATTTATAGAGATCAGAAATCTGAAATACATGTATATACTCTGATGCCATCAATTCCAGTAGCAATGAATTTACCCTAAGAATATAATCAGAGGTGTATAAAGACTTATTAATGAGAATAAAGCCAATGCAACAGTATTTATAGCTGTGGAAAACTGGAAGCAATGGCCATGTCCACCAGCTGGTTAATTAAATTACGAAATGTACTGTGATGGAATTTTGCAGAATTATTACAAGTTTGTGCTCTAATGACTCTCAATAAGGTTAACTTATCAGAATCACTCATGGGGCTTTTTCAATAAACACTAGTCTAGTTCCAAAACATCCTCATCATCCCCGCACACCCATAAAAGTCCCTATACCCATTAAGCAGTCACTACCCAGTGCCTGGCAATCACAAGTTTGCTTTCTGTCTCTATGGACTTAACACACATAAAGACCTATTCTAGATATTGGAAATACATAGACTCCTCCAATATGTGACCTTTCATATCTTTTATTGCATGTTGATATCCAATTGTCCTAGCATCATTTTTTGAAAAGACTGTTCCTTCCCCATTGAATTGTTTTGGCACTTTTGTTGAAAATCAACTGATCATAAATATAAGAATTTATTCCTGGACTCTAAATTCACACTGATACACATGTCTAACCCTATACGATGCCAGTACCTCAGAGTCCTGATAACTATAGCTTTATAGTGTTAAAATTGGAAAATATAAGTCCTCCAACTTTGTTCTTTTTTTTAACAGATTGTTTTGGCCATCCTTGGTCCTCTGCATTTCCATGTAAATTTTAGGATCAGTTTGTCAGTTTCTGCTAAAGCTTTGATAGGGATTGTGTTGAATCTACACATCAATTTGGAAAGAACTGCCATGTGAACAGTAGTGAGTTTTCCAATCCAAGAACATTAAATACCTCATTTATTTAGATCATCTTTAATTTCTCTCAGCAATGTGAGCTTACAAGTCTTTAAATTCTTTTGTTAAATTTATTCTTAGGTATTTCATTCTTTTTGATGCTTTTGTGAAAGGAACTGTTTCTTAATTTCAAGATTATTCATTGCTAACATACATATGTGTATAGAAACACAATTCAATTTTGTATACTGATCTTGTATTTTGTGACCTTACTTAAGTTGTTATTTTTAATAGATTGTTGCAGATTCTTTAAAATCTTCTATATACAGGATCATGTCATCTGTAAACAAAGTCAGCTTTACTTTCTCTCTGATGTGAATGCCTTTTATTTTGGTTTTTGGCTTGACTGTACTAGAGCCTGAGAATTTGTATTTTTAGTAAGTTCCCAGGTAATGCTGATGCTGCTGGTCTAGTGATCCCCCTTGGAGGGCCACTGCTGTAAAGAATGTGTATCACATGATGAGGAAAAGTCATAGTAATAATATATCATGTGATAGAGGAAAGTAATGGAAAGGAAGTGAATGTTATATCACAAGTATAAGATCCTCTTTCTAGATACTGTGAAGGAAAAAGATCAAAATGGACAAAAAAATCTAAGCATAATCATTTTGGAACAAATACATAAATAGAGATTATCCAATGAACTTTTGGTGTCCTATACATTTTTGGAAAGTCTTTAAAAATCTCAAAAATGTTAATGATATCAGTGACTGGGAAAAAGCTAAGATGCAATGGAGCATTCGTTTAGGAATTATAGTTGTTTATAAATAGTGACCATATCAAAGATACTAAATATTAAAATAATAATACAACAGTAACAATAAAATGTTAATAGAAAATATTCTCTATGGAGCACTTATGACTGCCAGGTACTGTTCTAACTGCTATAATATATTAATTCATTAAATCCTTACATCCCTATGACTTAGCCATTATCATTATCCCCATTTTACAGATAAGGAAATTGAGGCACATTCAAATAAACTGTTCAAGGCTACACAGCTAGTAAGTGCCAGTAGTCAGGATTCACCCAAGGCAATGTAGCTCCAGAGCTCACTCTTTCCTATAATGCTGTACTCCTTTACTTTCTTCTTGCCACTGACAATAAAAATTTCCTACTTCTGACTAAGTAACAAAAGCAAGTTTCTTTCTACTGCTTTCTGTGAACTTCCCTTTTAATCACTTCAAAGGAAGCCGTAATAATTTGGTCACTTCCCACCATTTGAGGAGCTTAAAAACAGTGTTTGGGTAGAAGGATGGTTACCTAGCTGTTCATCTGTGAAAATAAGTTGTGTGGTGGCCTCTGAGAGCCAGGGAAGTTGCAATCTCTGTGCGAGAAGCTCACAGAAGTGGCAGAATGAGGAGAATGAGTTTCTTGAGGAGGTACAACAAGCCTTAATCAGAGTGGCTGAATCACTCAAAGGAATACAGCCTCACCAGAAGCTGAAAAAACCTCAATGTTAACCCTGCTGATGTTCCTAATTCTAGGGTATTTGGTGGGTCTTGAAATTTTAAATAGGCCTGCAAAGGGATGTGGTAAATTCACATGACCCTCCTCTGCTGTGACAGCTTGTTCCTGTCCAAATGAATCTTAGTCACCACTTTGGCTATTTTAGGCCCAAATCTGATTCTGTGGCACTGGGAGAAATATAGCATCTGTTCCTTGTGATGGGGCAAGCCTGAGTCCCACAGTAAAAGGCCTATACTTGGGCCATGAAAGGTTCAGCCCCAGACGGGGTAATATCACATAGGCCAAAGCAACAGAGTTAAAAAGACTTTAGGGAAGAACTGAGAAAAAAGTGTAATTAATCATTTCTTTGAGAAAGAAACTAACTTCAAAAATGGCTGACCAAATTTCACTTTGGATAAGATTTTTTTTCTTTTGTAGGCTATACTGGTTCAGGTGTATAGCAAAGCAAAGAAATGAAAGTCTTGGAAAATTTCTTTGGGCACCATCTCAATAATGGCAGATAAATTAATAATTTTTTTTTGCTGAGGATTTTTAAAGTAAATAGAGAAGAGCCAGTTTGAGCCCCTGACTGAAAAAACAACTGGGAGAAAGGCTAAACTGGGAATAATCATCACCAACAATGACATGTTAGAATTTCTCTTGCTCTAGGGTACCATTCTACAATTGAACTTTTTGCAGTAATGGAAATGTCCTATATCTGCACTGTCTGATACAGTAGCCACTAGTCACATATGGTTACGAACACTTGAAATGTGCCAGTGTGACTGAGGAAATGATCTTTTACTTTTATTTAATTTTAATTAATTTAGATTTAAATAACTACATGAGGCTAGTGGCTAATATGTTGGCCACTTCGGTTCTGTAGGATAATATTGTGGCCTATGTAGTTTCCCACAGTTCATACAAATGTTCTTAGAAATCTAGAGTTGAATACAATCATTCACATATTTCAGGGGTCGAATAATAATGAATTAATAATATTATTGCAACTTATGACATATCTGAAAATCTTTATGCAGAAAAGTCTTTTAGTTGGCAGGAGTTAACGTGGCTATGGAGGACAGAGCTCATTTTTAAATAGTAATCAAAGTGAGCCAAACATGAGTTAATTTTAAGACCATAATACAACAGTTTCTTTTATTGGGGGAAGGGAGGAAATGCTGTCCTGTAAGATTTTTGCACAGTGTTGAAAAGATTCCATTATTTTATTTTGGGTCTTTTTCAAAAACCTTTTAAAGTCAACTGTGCTCTTCATACGGAGGAATTACTGGGGTTTTTTTGTTATTTATTTATTTATTTGGTGTGGTGGAGGATAGGAAGTGTGATAAAAGGGAGAAAGGTACCCTAGGAAGGATAAAGAAAAAGTGAGAAAAGTGATTTGAAAATATTTTCTACTAGACCAAGGGAGTAGGGAATTTTACTGCTTTGTGATGGTTGTTCAATCCTAGTTCCAATTCTAGTTTGGTATTGTTTCCACTGAACTAAACTCACATTTTTTGGTCAAAATATTTAAGTTTGAAAAATGTGGCCTAGATTCAAATCCAACAACAATGGATAATAATAGCAAATTATTATTTTTAAAGTAATTATATCCCGGCTATGAATTTTAAAGCTAGCACAAATCTAAATCATGATTAATATTCCATTTACTGTAACTTATTGTTTGGATTTATACTTAGATATTACCTTAAATGATTAAAAAAACTGAAATCTTACTGAAATGATGGCAACTTTTGGAAGTGAGAATTTAGCTGTAAGAAAATAATAGCCAAAACCAGGATAATAAAAACATTATCATCAGCTGTATCTGTCTGGCTTTTAGCTGATTTCTTTAATTTACCTTTAGTTTCCTCCTTGCATTGAATTTCCTCAGTTGCTCTACTGTTTCCGGAAGATGAATCTTGTAGGCATAACGATCTCGCTCCTACAAGAGAAGAAAGATAACACACAAAACTGTTTTAAAAAGTGAAGAAGCTTAACCTAAAATAACAATAATGCCCAAATTGGATATGAAGGTCAAAACTTGATAGTAAAACAATTCATTTCAAGCCAATAACAAAGGGCTGAAATAATGGGCCGTGTTATTTTCAGATATATATGGCTAGGTGGCTAAAATAATCGTAATTATTATGAAGGTATGAGGTTACCTCTGACATGATCTTGTCAGGTAAAATGAGCATTTGAAAAATTAACTCCACAACTAATTCAGCATGCTGAGTTGCCAGGAATAACTGAATTTTTAAAAAAATCAGTTATCTTCAAAACTAGGACAAACTTTTCAAGGCCATCTAATTCAACCATTTCCCCACATGGGATCCCCTTCAATCCCTGATGGATGATCATTTTGTTTGACCTTGTTCAAGAGGAGATCATTACTTTCTGGCAGCCCACTACAATTTTAAGAAACTGAAAAAGTTCTTACTCAGCCTGGGCCTTGTTCTATGCAATTGGGATAAACAAGTAATCAAAACCAACACAGATTCTGACCCTCATGCAGCTCATATTCCAGTGGGAGAAGATAAGAAAATACAAAAAAGGTACACTATAGAGTATGTTAAAAGCGTTATGGAATAAAGCAAAAAGTAAGGCAGAGTAAAGGTATACTGCACTTTAAAAAAGGGTGGTCAAAGTAGGCCTAATTGAGAAAGTGATAGCCAAAGAGTTGAGAGTGGTCTAGGCATATAGAAAAACTGATGCAAAGACTTCTCAGAGGAGGGAGTGTGCCTGAAATTTTCAATAAATAGCAAGGAGACTCGTGTGTGTGTGCGTGTGTGTAGTAAGTTCTGGTTGTTGGGTTGAGAATAGAATGGAAGGAGTTAAAAAAAAAAAAAAAAAAGGGCAGGGAGACCAGTTAGAAGGTTACTGCAGTAATCCAGGGGAGAGATGATGGTGGATGAAACCAGATGGAAACAATAAAAAGGGTGAAAGAATGACAGACTCTGAATATATTTTTTGTTTTACCGAAAAAGTTTTACTGAGGTATAACTACCATACAATTAATCGTGTTATATGTAAAATGTACGATTTGATAAGTTTTGACATATGTATACAAATATAAAACCATCACCTACAATCATGATAATGAACATACCCATCACTCTCTAAAGCGTCTTTGTGCCTCTATCCCCTCCCTATCCCCAGGCAACCACTGATCTACCCTCTGTTACTTTGCATTTTCTAGAATTTGATATAAATGGAATAATACAGTATGTATTCATTATTGTCCAGCTTCTTGCACTAAAGCATAAATATTTTAACTTCATCCATGTTGTGGCAGGTATCAATAGCTCATTTCTTTTTATTGCCGAGGGGTATTTGATTATATGGTGTACTATAACTTGTTTATTCATTCACCTGTTGATGGACCCTGGGTTATTCCCAATTTTTGGCTATTTTGTATAAAGCTGCTATGTACATTAATGTATAAGTCTTTGTATGGACATATGTTTCATTTCTCTAGGGGAAATACTTAGGAGTAGAATGGCAGGGTCATTTTATAGGAATACGTTTAACTTTTTAAGAAACTGCCCGACAGTTTTCCAAAATGGTTGTACCATTTTACATTCCTAGAGCAGTGTATGAGTTCCAATTGTTCAACATCCCCACCAACATTTGGTATGGTCAGTCTTTTTGAGTTTAGCCATTCTGATACATGTGTGTATAGGTATCTTATTGTGGCATTAGTTTGTATTTCCCTAATGACTAATGATGTTGAGCATCTTTGCATGTGCTTATTTGCCATCTGGGCACTATATAAATGCTTGCAAATTAAGTCCAAGATCACATTATTATTATTATTTTGTAACTAAAATTTCTCCTTGCACATGAACCACTTATAAAATCAATGTTTTGGTATCATGTACTTACAAAATTTATTTTTGAACTTAAATGTATGATTTTACAGTTAGTCCTGTCAAAGCTTCATCTTATTATCAGTGAAAATTCCTAAGGAATGAATATAAGCAATTTAAAATTTATTTTCTATATTAATGACTAATAGTAACAAGAGTTCCCCGGAGAGCAAAATGATCTTTTTCTTGAGTACATACAACACTTAAATGTCAAAACAGAGTGACTCCAATTTTCATTTCTGCTAGATTTTATGTGCTAAACATCTTAGAAATGATTTCATTATCTTTAGGGACTTAACCTCCTTTTCGTGCACTGAGCCAAAACAGATCCACCAATACAGAAGACAGAAGAATTTATCAAATAATTAACTAGCAGGGAAAAGGATAAAGTTATTATTTTAGAACAAACAATGGAATCTTTTAACGGATTGCATAATGTTACTATCTGTGGATTACAAATTTTAATTGTGTCATGTCTGGTGATCTTTAATTTAAACATTCACTGAAGAACAAACATCAAAATGGACTTTGCATTATTTTTTGAATGAAAATTGTTTTGGATCATGATGAAATATAGGGGCAAAACCACAGGGAAGGTCTTAAAAACAAAAAGAAAAAAAGAACCAAAAGGTACTGAATGGAATAGTAGAAAGACAATGGCTTTGGAGTCAGAAAAACTTTTGTTCAAATTCTGGGTCATTTAGGTACTAGCTGCATGACCTTACACTGTCTCAGTATCAGTTGTGCCTTTTTGTAAACTAATTTTATAGGATTGTTATGAAGATTAAATGAGATGCTGTATAGGTCCATGTTTGGTTTTCCTGAGTTTTAATAATGACTTTTATTAATCAAGACATGGAAATCTCTGATATAAAGTAATTTAGTAGCTTTTTAAAGTGTGTGTATGTGTATGTGTGAACAAATAGTTCACTAAATAAGTTTGGCTATTTTCTAACTGAAAACATGTTCCTATCACATAAGAAAAAAGGTAAAAGTGGAACAGTAAAAATTACACAGGACCAAACCTATGACCCATCTCTATTTTTATTTATTCACTTTATTTCCAAAAGAGGTGAACCAAGTTACAGCATGTTTTTGAATAAAGAGTCTAAGGCTGCTATGTTCAGATAGTAGCCACTAGGTGAGATATATTTACATATTTATAGAATTTAAATATAATATAGTAAAGTAATACATATTTAAATATAATTAAACATTCAGTTCTTCGTTGTACTAGACACATTTCAAACGCTACACAGCCAACATGTGGCTAGTGTCTACCTCATTGGACAGTGCAGATATAAACACTGCCCTCGTGGCAGAAAATTCTTACCAGACAGTGCTAATAGGGGGTCTTTCACTATTACTAGTACTGAGTTGAGGCTAAAATCTAACTGAATTTTGCTTAAAATGAAATTGCTCAACATTTTAGGAACTATGTAACAAAATTTTTCCACTGCTATTTAAAAAAAAGGGGGGGGGATTTCATTCCCTTCCTCAAACTGTTTGTAAAGTCTTTGTATGTAGAACTGAGATCAAGCCTCTGGCTGATGTCTAATGTGTATGGGGGTGTGTGTGTGTGCGTGTGGGAGAGAGAGAGAGAGAGAGAGAGAGATAGAAGGAGAAAGAGAGA
The DNA here is from genome assembly GCF_048773025.1 of Camelus bactrianus. NCBI lineage: Eukaryota > Metazoa > Chordata > Mammalia > Artiodactyla > Camelidae > Camelus > Camelus bactrianus. The sequence goes on from NC_133575.1 coordinate 32,643,966, forward strand.
AAGAGACAGGGCCTTGGGAAAGTAGCTTGAAAGATACAAGTCATGTCTGGATTCTAGAGCAAGAAGAGGCATTGGAGCTGATTTTTAAAGCATCCCTTATTCCACAGAATAAACTCTTCTTTTTCCAAAGTCTACTTTTTTACTTAGAGTTCTTGATAACAAGGAAATTGATGACTCAAAAGTGAAGCAACAGATTGAAAGCTGGAGAAAGAAGGTTGACTGTGGAGGGATCCCAGGACTTGAGGGGGTGATCCCATGGTGATTATCGCTGGGATTTTTTTTTTTGCCCCCTAACAAATCCTTGCCTGAGTGTGAGAGGAAATTCCAACGACAAGGAGCACAGACAGAATGACCCCCAAGAAAAGCCTCCTCTCTCTAGCCAGAGGACTGAGAAGAGGTTGGCTCTGCAGGACAGAAGCCTTTCGACTTCACTCCCCAGTCCAGTTAGGAAGATGAGGTCCTCCCTCTCAGAACCCTTTCCACCAAACCAGCCCTGCCTGTAGCAAACAAGGGCAAAGGGGCGGCACCCCACGCCCTAGAGAGCAGGGGCAGAGAGGAGGGAGCGGGGAAGGAGGTAGCTCTGGCACATCCCCAGTATACCCCAGTGTAAAACCAACCACAACCAACTGAGCAAGAGCTTTGAGACTAAACTATGGTTATGAAGTGCCTCCCAGGTTCCAAACAAACCTCTGGGTAGCACACAAGTGGAACAAACCAGATGAGTGCTGCAAAGGCGCTGAAAATGAAATTGGCATTTGAATTACAGCCCATATAAGTGGGCCAGGACATGTGTTCTGAATCTAATTGGGTTAACTGCCTACCAAAAGAGGAGATTTAAATAGGAATCATAGACTCCTAACATAATAATACTAAAAATGTCCAGCACGTTATCCAAACTTACTCTTCAGAGGAAGAACCAGGAAAATCTCAACTAAATTAAATCTAAATTTCAAAAGTTTAAAATAAATCACTTCCACTCTACATGTTTAAACCTCCTATGGGTTTCCTAATTCCAAATATCTTGAATCACTCATCAGTTTCCCTTCCTTAATCACTCTCAGTCTGGGTATTTCTTTCCCACTCCCACTTTTACGCCCTGGTCGAGGCCCCTGTCACTTCTTGACTGAACGGTCACGGTTTCTACAGGATCTCTTTGCCGCTACTGCTTGCATCCCGACAGGCAACCCACCTGCACACAGTCTCCAAAGAATGATATGAGCACGCTGCTTGCCTGCATCATCACTCAAGGCTTGCAGTGGCTTTTTACTCTCTATACCCTAATGTCTAAATGACCTCATTTGGCATTCTAGACTGATATATTCTTCCCTCAAACCAAATTCTCAGTCTCCTACTGCTACAACCCTCCTAATAGCTGACACTTGTATTGTACCAGCGTTTCCTGCCCCCACCCCCCAGGTCCTGAATATTTGTAATGCTTTGACTGTGCGCCCCTGTATTTCTTGTCCGGGGCACACGGCCCTCTTCAGTTCCATGAACATGCATGGCCTGTCCTGGAGCTGGAACCTGGGGTGACCTCTCATGCCCCCCATTAGTTTTCCTGTGGCCACACCTCTGTACTCCTGTGTGGTGCTTCTCACGTACAACTTCTGTGAGGTTATTTTTCTGTGTCTTTATGTTATATTAACATCATTTGAAAATTCATGTCACGATCTGACTATGCCTTTCTTTCTCTAACAGACTGGGAAGTTTAGTACATAGCAGACTGTGGATGCTATTTCTAATGAACACCTTTTCTGCTCACCACTCACTAAGGTGAAGTGGAGAGAGAGATAAGGACACAGTCAAAAAATACGTGTTTAATAAAATTATGCTTAAATGATGATTCCTGATATTCTCTAAGCAGATGAAAACACAAGATTAAAAAAAAGTGTATTAAGGTACCTCTTACCAGAGAACAGGTAAATAATAACAACCCCAAGGCATTCTAAAAATGAGGCAAAAGAGTAAAAATAATATTTTTCTGCATTAAATAGTCCTACCTGAAACTAACAGTAATGTGGTAGGAATTCAGAAAAACGTCTGTAGCAGTGTGTCTTGCACTTTAAAAGTGCTTGGTTCACTGTCCCTTGTGCATACCAGACGCTGAATATACATTTAATTTGTGTGTTGATCGACTTTTCCAAAATCCAAATTGACTAGCTGGATATAAATACCCTTTTCATGCTGTATTACAGTCAATATACTTGGGGGTCTACATATTAAGGCTACAAAGGGTGGGAAAAGACCTCAATCATCTATGAGAAAATTATAATCTGAGTTGGTCTTACTTTTGTTGGGATGGATAGTTATAGCCAACAGCAATAATTTAGATAAAAATGTTGAACAGGTATAATTTAACAACCACAAGACATTCACATATTAATCGGTCTATCTACTCAAATTCTATTTTTTTATATAGTATGATTGAATAGGACATTTTGTGTGTGTGTGTGGTTTTACCAAAGAAATAATTCCTTTTTTTTTTTTTTTAACACAAAGCAATGGTGTCATGACTTTGGGTACTCTTCATTACAAGAATTTTTATCATTTTATTTCTTGACTTTGCAGTTATTCAGGAGTTTTTCATATTTAAACCATAGCTTAAATTTTAGTCATTGTTAAATTACCACCACTTATATCCATAGAAATGATTTAAAAGTAAACATGGAAAAGTACTGAAATATGAGCCTGTTCTCATCAGCTAGATAACATTCTCATTGAATTTTTCCATCTTCAGATGACACACTGCAGTGAAGAAGGTAAACTGTACTTCAGACATGGCATGTGGCACCAAACTCAAACAGCCTTCTGGAATGTTTTCATTTAAGTTACTGACATTTTTTTGTGTTTTGTCTTTCTGGTACCAGAAATCTATTATGTGTTAAGCTCAGATGATTTGGAACCAGAACTATAATCATTGCAGGGATAAAGGTTTCCAAAAATAAATGTTATTAGTCAAGATATGCAAGATAATGAAAGCCAAATTTTCTAAAGGATCTTAAAAATGACTAATATGGTTGCCATTTTCACTGTTATTTGGCACTTAAATTAGCTTCAAATGAACAAAAGACCCCCATTACGGAGAAACTGAGAAAGGCAAAGAAAAAATTGGAGTCCCCCTAAACTTTATTTCTGGGAGAAAAAAAGTATAAGAAAGTATCTCAGAACTGTTTACCCACTCTTTTCTGGAAGAAGTCAGGATTAACAACAACTGGGGAAATTCAGAAAGAGAAAGAAAAATACCATATGAGATTGCTCATATGTGGAATCTAAAAAAAAAAAAATACAAAATATAAATACAAAATAGAAACAGACTCATAGACATAGAACACAAACTTGTGGTTGCCAAGGGGGCAGGGGGTGGGAAGGGACAGACTGGGATTTCAAAATGTAGAATAGATAAACAAGATTACACTGTATAGCACAGGGAAATATATACAAGATCTTGTGGTAGCTCACAGAGAAAAAAAATGTGACAATGAGTATATATACATTCATGTATAACTGAAAAATTGTGCTCTACACTGGAATTTGACACAACATTGTAAAATGATTATAACTCAATAAAAAATGTTAAAAAAAAAAGAATGACTAGAACTGAGTATCAGAGGGTTGAATGCAGATTTGAGAAGTAATATTCTTAAGAAGGATCAAGATCCACTGGAATCTTAACATAGTATTATTATTCCATGTCATCACCATTAAGATACATTAGTAATCTGCATTTTAATATATATTATTATTTTGCATAATTTCCAGGAAAGTAGCATGGTATAGTAAAACGAACATTTACTCATTTATTCTTTAAATCATGAACTAATATTTATGAGCACCTACTACGTGTCAGACACTTTGAAAGGTTCGACACAGAAGTGAACCAACAGCCCCAAATTCCCACGCTTACGCAGCTTATACGTTACGGGAGTAGACAGACAAACAAGGAAGCAAAACCTAAGTGTGTCTTATGGTGACAAATGCTGTGGAGAAAACTAGGACAGGGAGTACTGTTGGCAGGGATATTCCTTCTCTCAAATTTGAAATTGGGTGGCCAAGGAAGATGTTGCTAAGAAGCTGCTAATCTAGGCAAAGACCTGAAGATGGTGAGGGAACAAGCCACGGAGAGATCTGGGGGGAGAGCATTCGAGGGAAAGGGCCCGGATAATGCAGAGGCACTGAGGCAAGTATGTGGCTGCTGTCTGAGGGACAGCAAGGAGGCCAATGTGACAGAACAAAGTGAGAAGAGGAGAGTAGTAAGTGGTGAAATCAGAGAGGTATCAGGGAGCAAAACTGTATGCTAAACTAAGACAGAACACGTCAGGGGAGAGGCCTCGCCCAGAAGTGCAAACTCAGCAGTCAGTAGGGTACAGTGGCAGTTAAAGCCATTAAAACTAGATGACGTCCCCATGGGTCTGAGTGGAGGCAGAGGGGGGGAGGAGGGGCAGGGACAGGGCTGTGGCATTTCATGGCAAAGAGGTGGGTGAGGGGAGGCGAGGAAGAAGCAGCACCATCTGAGAAGGAGCAGCCAGAGAGATGGAGGGGAAGCCAGGAGAGCGAGGTGTGCCGACTCCAAGGGAGGACAGCGTTTCAGGAGGACAGATGTCAAAGGTTGCTCATGTGCCAAGAGGGAGAAGCCTGAGATTTGAGTGCTGGACTGTGTAGTGTGAAGCTCATTAGTGACTTGACAAGGGCTGTTTCAGTGGAGTTGGTAGGACAGCAATCCTGACTAGGGTGGGTCTTTCAAGAGAAATAGAAACTGAAGAAAGTGCGTACAGATAACTTTCTAGAAGTTTTGCTGCCAAGGGGAGCAGAGAATAGGGGCAGAAGCTGGAGCGGGTTGCGGGGTCAGGAGAAGATGTGTGTATTTAGTAAGAATGAACTGTAGCTTGTTAAATCCAACAGGGATAGGAAGCTGGTGATGCAGGGTAGGGGAAATGCTGGAGAGGTGAATAAGTGAACTGGATGGGGTCAGGAGTACGAAGGAAAGTTGTAAATTTCTTTAATACTCGTTGGCAAGATGGGATATAAAAAGAACTTTTAAAATCTGCCTTTTTCCAAAGACAATATATCCACACCCAGTAACTACTGAAATAAAAATAATGCTATAAAGTACACAGTCACATCCAAAATAAAGATAATTAATTTTTAATGATCACACAGTAAGTCCTATTTCTGTGGTTCAGGCCGCACATCTTTGGAGCCTGTGTTGGTAGAGAACAAACAGGCCTTCCTCCCTGACGTATTCTGCCTTAATCCGCTTTTGTACCCTCTTGGGATGAGAGCTGAATGCCACTCAAATGGAACAGCCTCTTCTTAGATGTTTACAGAGGATGTACAGAAATGGCAAACAATAGGAACAAAACTGTACAGCAAACTGTAATGAAAAAACTCTCAGAAAAAAAAAGGTGGAAAGGGGCACCTTACAGAGCAATGCACTCCTGTCACTGGCAGTGTTCAAACAAAGTGCAGACGGCCACCTAGGAGCTTGTGTACCTTAAGCCAAGGGTGATTCAGTGCTTCATAAACAGTGATCCTTTCAGCGGGATCCAGCATCAGCATGCGACGAACTAGGTCTTTGGCACTTTCAGAGATATGGCTCCACTGCCTTGGATTCATCTGAAGAGGAGGAAAGGAAAATTACAGAGAAGTTAATATTCACTGTTATTTAATATTCCTATGCTGTTTCAATGTGAATAAAATTCTCAGAGCAAAATAGAGAAATCTGATTCTAAAGGCTTGATTTCTAAGGAACAAGAGAACAGATGTAATTCTTTTCTGTTGTTATTGTTCTTTACAGGAGATTTTGCATCAGTAAATATTCTTTACATATGTTCTTGTTATATAAGTTACAATATTTTTAATAATCGAAGAATAGAATGTTCACGATCCCAGGTTCTACATAAAGAGTCTAGAATCTAGGCTCTGAAGAGACTAGAATACTTTGATCCAGAAAGGACTAAAATAAAACTGAAAAATTTTAAATTAAAAAAATTTTTTTTAATATTTTGCTTTTAAGAATTGGAATCAGCAGTAATTGTGAAGCTACATAAAGTCATTAACAGGATACTTTGGTCAGTGTACGCCATTTTCAGTACTTAGGAAGAAATACACCATTACTATAGGCCCTACAAAAAACCCTACTCACTTGTGTATTGTTCTTACTGAAGTTACTTTTGTTCCTCTTTTAAAGATGAGACAATTAAGCCACAAGGTAAAGTGACTAAAGTCAAACTAAAAGAATTATGAGTTGCTCAAAAGAGACAGGATTTGAAGGAAGGCTATGGATCTGTGAGGAAGAGTTGGAAGGCTCCTGGGAAAAGGAGTATGTCTCAGACCAGGAACCAAGAAAACAATGGAAAGGAACGGAAAGGAATGCTTAGGGCTTGGAGCTGGGAAGACAAGTCGGGAGAGGAGGGTAGAGACGGAGTAGGGTCTCACTCCCTCTTTAGTATCAGGAAACTGACTGAGTGAGTGAGCTTATGGGAGCTGTCTGGTGCCAGGAGTTTTATTCTCCATCTTTCTCCCTTAGAAGGTGACATAGGTCTCTGCCGGTTAAAGCCACGGCACTGATTAAAGTCCACAATAATTTAAAGCCAAATGAAATCACAACTTGCATGACAGTACATATGAATCATTACAATTTGACCAAGGGTTAGCATTAGACATTTCCCTCTGGTTTGCGTGAGGGTCTGTTCTTGTAGATGGGGAATGAGAAATGTTCCATATACTTTTTCTAACAGGCAGAATTCCAAACAATAGTTACTTCTGCTTGTCAGATCCCTTAATTAAAATGAGTGCCATGAGACTGTTGAAATATTGTCAGCTGACTGAAACTGAGATCAGTTTGTGAGAGAAGGAGGTGAGTGATTAGATGGGGCTCAGATAGATGGCCTTGTTTCCTCTTCCCCATCCTGGAGCTGATGGACTCTTTAAAGTCTGCATGACCTGTCCTTGGGAGAGGGGTTGAGAAATCATCTGAAAGTGGTGGTGAGATGCCTGAAGTGAGTAGAGGTTGAGAGGTATCCCCCATCTTTTTAATGAGGGAGTCCAACCTAGGGTTTTCTCTTCCTCTGGCAGAGAAGGGTAGTTGAAATAAATTTGGAAGGTTGAGTAAGTAAGGGGGAACAAAACAGGGCCATAAAACAGTCACACTTGAATACTAGAGCCAGGCAGCTTGGAACTCCTGCAGTGTAGATATCAGCTGGCTATCCAGAAACAAATGACGTAAGATGACACTGCATCTTTTACAGACTTTGGGAAATGTATTTTTTTTGTCTTTTATAAAAAAGTTAATTGAAATTACATGTTAGCATATAATTTAGCTAAATAATACTCTCTGATATCTACCTTAAATGACCAACTAAGCTAGTAAATGAGAATAAAAAGTTAAATTAAAATTACTTAAGACCAGTAGCAGTTTATAAACTATAACTATTTAAATGTAGTACATCAAAATTTTCTTGAAAATACTCATAGAGATCAAGGATTTTGTTAACATTTCTTTTGTTAAGAAGCATCAGACTGATGAAATGACATTTTTGAGATCTGCTTCAAAACCGCCTAGATTGGCTACATGTTGATAAGCATTAAAGCTTGGGGTTAATTAATACTATTATCTCCACTATTTTGTTTGTTTGAAATTTTCAATAACAAAAAATGTAAAAATAAATGGTGACACAATCACAGCACAGTTACTAAGCTGCTGAAAACCTGAGACTTTTGTAAGGAAAGCCATGACTATAAGCAAGAGGTAGAGTTAGACGAGTAAAAGAGTAAATAGGTTATCAACCTCAAAGCTTCAACTCCCCAGGTACAGAAATTATGATATTGTTGGCAGCATCCACCTGACTTAGTATAATACTAAAAATAGGAAATTTAAAAACAATTTAATTTTTGGACATGTGTGAATAGTCCAAGTTTTTTTTTTTAACAAAGAAACAAAGTCAACTATTCAATGCTTTAAAAATAGACAAAATCAAATACCAGAAGCTGTTGGAATGAAGCACATTGCCTTGGAAACCAGGAAGTTAGCAACTGAACAAACACAAAGGAAGACTCTATTATTAGCAAACGCTTATAACTCAAAAAGGCAGGTGGGAGATTTTATTATACGGTACCTGCGTCATAAATCGATGTGAGGATGAAACGAGTTAATATAAGTCAAGTGCTTAGAATAGTTCCTGGCACATAGTAAGTGCTATGTATGAGTTAGCTATCATTATTGCTAGTATTATTATTATGCTGATGCATTACTAGTTGTGTTTATTTTCATATGTTAGTATCTGTGATTTCACTTGGCAAAATTCGACCAGAAAGCCGTAACTGTGCATTCCTGCCACTCACAATTTCCAGGGATTAGAGGGGGATGATTACTTACAAGCAGTTTCCTGAGGCTTTTAGTTACCTTGAAAAGATTGATTTTATTCCCCAGTGGCCAACTGACTCTAAGAGAAGCAGAAAAACCTATACTTAAAACATCCTTCTTCGTTAACAGAGTTTTGGCATATATCTCAATCCAAATAAAAGACAAACTTGGATGCCCTTAGAAGCTAATGGGTACGCAAGGTCCAAGGGGGGGAAAAAAGCATAAACCATTCTCACCTTCTCACTTCCACAAGCTTCGGTTATGGCTTAAAAGGAAAGGCTTCAACTCTGAAACTACGTTATATCTTTCATTTCTTTTTTTTCTTAATTTTTTTCAAGTCCTATATAAACTTCTAACATTACTGAGGAATTGAAAGAAAAAACTTGAGGGACCCTGCAGTTTCGGAGTCTAGTGCTGTATAAACCTGTGTGTTTGGTTTTGTTTTACCAGGAATGACTGGAAAATGAAACAGTGGTGATTCTGGTGAATAGAAAGCACATGTGTCAGTCATAATGGGAGGAAAAAGAACTTCCTCAAAATAAGCTGCTCTTCTTTGATATTCAGACACATACTCCCCGCGTTTTCCATACACAGTCCTATTCTGTCAGCCACACAGGGCGGTATAGGGGAGTAAAGTGTAAGAGCCAGGGTAGTGAGACCCACCTTAAGCTTATTTCCCAGAATTCCCTAGGTCTTTTTGGTGTAGCCATTTACACTGTCAGTAATGACTTTTTAATTTTTTAATAATGAAAGTAATAATGTACTAATCACAAGTCTGTGAATAGTACGTGCAGCTCTAATTCACAATAGCCAAAGATGAACGCGAATGTTTAAGTCACACCAAAACGGCTCCAAATCATATTATGAAATGCAGTTGTGATACTGGCATTTCAGTTTATCCTGGGATGTAAATGGAAAGTTTTTCAGCTGTGCTGGCTAACTACATAAAATGCAATAAAGTAACATGTATGACAAAGCAAAACAAATAAAAGTTAATAGACACTAAATCTAAAATTAAGATAAGGAATTACTTAAATTACCTGGATTAAATTTCCATTTTCATGTTACAAATTAAGCAAAAAGTTATAAACATAAAGCCCTTTTCTCAAATTATACAAAGAAGGGCCAAAGAAGTTTATTTCCCAGCTTAGCCTGAATAAACGGGCTCGGTCATGAGGCAGCTAATGGATACTTTAAAATCTGGGCTCAGGTCTGCCACAAACACCTTACCTGGGGTAAAATAAAAGGTCAAATTCTAACACAATAAATTCCAAGGAGCATTCCAAATTCTTTTCCTGAGCTAGAATTTTATTGGAAATAAGCAGGGCAGTAACCAATTTCTTTGAACTAGTTAAACGAGTAGTTTCCTAGAATGTATTTGAGGTGAAAGAATTTGATTTGCAATGTGGCTTTGTGACTCCGAGAGCCCAGGATTCTTACACTGCCAATTGGCACGTGGAGGAAAGGGGGCACATCTATCTGGTCTCTGGTTTTTATACTGTATCAAAGAGGAGTAGGGTTTCTGTTTTCTAGACTAAACACAGAGTTGGAAATCAAACACGTGGGATAGACTTCAGCAGTAGCACAGAGGGAAAGGGAAGGAGAAGGAGGTGCAAGGCAATGGTTGCTTTAAAGCCAGTCATCTGGGTGACAGTTCTGCTAACAGCGACTCTGAAATTTACTTTGACTCTGAGGCCTATGTTGCGTAACAAGCAAAGAACTTTTCTCTAAGTAACGATGTGACAATCAACAAGAAATGCAAAGAGATAGTAACTTCAAAGCACATTTTTCAGGATAATTTAATCTCAGCGGAAACACAAAACGTTCATGATAGATTACCTTATATTTTCCTTTAATAATGCCTTCAAACAATCTTTCCTTGGTTCCGTAGAAAGGCAAACAACCGCTTAGCAGGATAAAAAGGATCACGCCACAGCCCCAGACATCTACAGGTTTTCCATAAGGCTCTCTTTTGACAACTTCTGGGGCCATAAAATGAGGTGTTCCAACGCGTCCTACATTTAAAACAACAACATCAAGGAAAAATGTTTACATAAAATGGGCTTTTCCCCCCTCACATGAAAACTGAAAATAATAGAATAACACTGTGAACGAAAAGTTTCATAATATAAATATTCTCTCACCACCTCTCCCCTCCTCTGTACAATCAAAGAAAAACAGGCAGAAGGAAAAAATTATTTATCCATCACCCTTTGAAAATACTGAGCCCAGGGTAGGTACTTTGTTTTGTCTTGTAACATTACTACTTCCTATTGAATTCCACAGGGTATATGGTAAGTATTTACCTATGTCTTGCTTCATGAAGTTGTATAAATTTTCTAGTTTTCTCGTGTTTGAAAATTACTAAAAATACAGAGCAGAGGCAGTGGCAGGGAGAGGTGGGGACAAGTGAGAAAATATCTGTGGAGAAAATGATTACTTTTGACTGCCAAATGGAAATTCTCAAATTAAACCTAATGCTGAGAACTTTTATTTGGAATATGACTCTGAATCTGAAACCCTGTTCAGTTGATTTTAGGAATTAATTGTAGCAATTAACAATGGTTAGTAAAATTTTGTTGTAATAGGATTTTTTCAGCTTCCACTGAACATTAACATTTGAAGAGAATGAGAGCAAATAATATCACATAAACCAAAGCAAAATCATGAACTCCTCCCATTCAATTCTCTTTTATCTCCATCTTCTTTAAGGCATTTTTCTTTTTTCTTTTTTCCTTTCCCTACAAAAACTAGGTTTCAGAAAGGAATCTGAAAGCAGCTGCTTGCACACTAGTAACCATCTTTAACTCAGTATCCCCAAAGGAGTCTTCTCTTCTACTGCAGAACAAAAGGCTTGTACCCTGTAGGGAAATTACTGGAGGGAGAGGGCACTGCTCACCAGACCCTGGCACCTCTTCTAGCTCTATATGCAGCGCCAGACCCCTCCTCTCCTCCCTTTGCCCCCTCAGTCCCTACCTCAACATCATGAGTCCAAGATAATGTTTATTTTGAAGACTGCACAATACTTTATATAGAGCTCAGAGTTGTGGTTCAGAGTTTTATGAAAGGCCTCAGAGATCGTCTAATCGAGCTCGAGGGAATACATCATTGTCTTCTTTGTGATTGTCAAACCCAGTTGGGATGGAGAAGGATACTGCAGCTCTTAGCTTGTGTACTGGGAATATGACTTTGCTGCAGATCATAAGGGTTCCCCTCCTTCCCCCATAATTAAAGAGATTAAGTTTAGGGTTCAGGGAGTGAAAATAGTTTTATTTAACATGTACAGTAGATCAGTGAAGCTGTATACTGGTTAGACGGAAAGATTTTTATTTCCATATTGCCCCATTCGGCTTCCTCAAGTGACATAAAGAAGCTGAAATGATGAGAAGTAAGCCTCCTTCTTCGTTAATAGCCTGGACAGGGCGGGGCCCTTGGGGAATTTGCCTTGTTCTGATGGACAGGAGCTGGCAAAAGCAGGGAAGAGCAGGGCAAGAGATCAGAGTACTGGTACCAGGGCCCCAGTCAGGTACATGCTGACGGTTAGGATACTGCTTTGAAACTGGACTCTTACTATTGCCCGCACGAAGGAAGGCCAAGCAACTCAAAATAGGCCTCAGTCTGGGAACAGTCAGCGCCACCATGGCTGGTCCTGGACATCCAGGGGAGGTTTTCTCCACTTATCTGGACTGAAGACTACCCTGGTTCTGGAGAACTAGTGTTCATCCTTGAGGAAGATACATGTCTTTTGGTTCAAGAATTCGCTCATAGATGAAAGGTGGAAAGACCATGGTAGAAAGAATATATAGGAATGATTTTTTTTATTTTATGTGGACTGGTAGAACGTGAAAGGTCTGGAGTTAACCTTTAACGTACACCAACCTCTTCCCCAATTTCCTGGTTTATGTATCATCGCTTGACTTTTCCTTCTTTGTGGTCACTTGATTTTTATGACTTTGACCACAAAATTCTAAGAACAGGAAGCGAATTACCAAACCAAATTAAATGTCATTCACTGTATATGAGACACTTGAGATATACACTTAAACTATTTAAATGTTAACTTTTTTGATAACATAATAAAGTCTTATTAGCTAGAACCTCAGGGTGGGGGGAGTTGTTCTGAATAGCTACATATTCAATATTTTAGGACTTGAATCTTTATGCACCCAAACCTTTTCACTTTGATCATTCTGGATGGTTTTCTTTCTACAATTTCCTGACTTCTTTTACACAAGATGCTGCACATAATTTAATCTTTCTCTTGATGACTCAGAACTATCATTGTGGATACCAATGCAAGAACTCTACTCTAGAACAGAAAAACACCCTGAGAACTTCAGAGGCATGCAAGGGTTGATTTCTTCAGTATTAACGGGCTGCTGTGCATGAAAATGAATATATGTGTATTTCTGTATGACTGAAGCATTGTGCTGTACACCAGAAATTGACACAACATTGTAGCCTGACTATACTTCAATAAAAAAAGTAAACAAAAGCCTGCTGTGCTTTCCAACTTTTGATATCTGCTCAATCTATTTTTTCTGTCAGGCTTTCATTTCTTTCCTCTCTCTATGCTTACTTTAGCCTTGTCTTCTCCTAATTTGTACCATAAAATCTGCTATTAACTGGAAACTGATTAGAAACTGGATTCTTTCATTTAGTAACAACTTCCTAAGTGCCTGTTAGGTCCTCAACACAGTGGAAAGGGTTGTGGACGTACAGAGGGATAAGCCATAGTGTCCCCCCACCCCCGCCCCAACGCCAAACCCTTGCCCTCACAAAGCCCAATCTTTCATATAATTACAAATCCATGCATCAAATGTCACAGGAAGGTACGCAGCCCAGAGAGCTACGGTAATATGGGAATGAAGGAGCAGGGCTACCTAACTTGGGATGGTGAAGGTCAGTTTCCTTTGCAGAGGAGTTGACTGTTAGCCCGGCCTTCAAGAACAGAGTTAACCAGACACATAAAATGACAAAAAGGCATTCTAACCAGAGGGAATAGCAGGTGCAAGGTATGAAGGAACACAAATCTATAAAACTTTCAGAAAAATGGAAGCATGTCAGCCTCTGAGTGTGTCCTTAGCTGCTCACTTGAGAGAACCATGAATGAGTAGTGAGAGTGGGAAAGGTCTTGCTGTTATTATAGTTACATCCTAGGTTCCTAGTTATCTTCTGTGTAAGTGAGTTTTCCAAACAGCTGAATTTCACATAGGGGACGTGTAAATGGTTTTTACTATAGGGAACACATAGAGGAGAGAATTCCTTTCTATTTGGAGGACTGAGTGATCAAAGATTCCAACTGATAGGAAAATAGTATTCTGTTAAATATTAGCAAATGAGCTGATAAGTATTGGTAAAATTTTCAAAAGGACCTTTAACAACTTGAAAGCTTTTTAGAAGAGAAATCATTTATCCCTTATCTACGTTGTATTTTAAAAGACACTGTAATGCTCGAAGTAGTTATTTCAAGACTGCAGGGAAAGGTATGTTAAGAAATGACAATATTTTGACCATCACAAAGTATTTTAATTCTAAAAGCATTGAGAAAAATTAACTTTTCATAACTGACACACTGTGGGTTTAAAATCAGCTTTAAAAATATACTATTTAGGGGAAAGGTTAGTGGACTTTAAGAAAATAGATTAACACGTAGAAAATGTCTGGGGAAATCTAATGAATCTGTTTTTCGCCTTCAGTCAAAATGCACAGTGCAATATAAGCCCATACCATTTTAAATATTAACAGGATGCAGATCCAGATTAAGAGAAATAAGATCCCTATAAATGGACAGTATATAGTATATAAAAGGGATTTGTTTTATTTCATTTCATCCCATCAACCTTGGGGATGTAATTATCAGAAATCATGTGTTATTTAATTGTGCAGTCTTAACACAGGGGTGATGTGTTAAGATTTGAGAGTTAGTTTAATAGCTACATTTGTTTAAAAACAGCAATTTAAGATTTGTAGCTGACTGCAAGATTAATATGAGCAGCAGTGTTACATGGTTGTCCAAAAAGCTCATGCAATTTGGGGAGCCTGATAGAAATGTAAGATCCACAGCAAAGGAAGCGACAGCCTCAAGCTTCTGTGTGCTGGATATACCTGTAGTTTTGCCCAGTTCTGGCTCTGTACTTTGTGCATAGCAGAGATTCTGAACCAGTTTATGTGAGGAATGGCTAAATTAATCTTGGCAAGTTAATGTGGATAAGACTTAGGGGGACATGTTAGCTGTTTCCAAACATTTGAATGGCTATCATGTGGAAGGATTAAAATTGTTCGCTGTGGCTCCAAAAGTCAGAATTAGGACCACTGTGTGGAAGTTACAGGAAGACAGACTTCTGTTTGGTGCAAGGATGAACATTTCTTTACTTAAGGAGCTTTCCAAAAATGGAATGTCCTGGGACATAGTGAATTCTTTGCCATCTGAGGAATTAAACTAGAGCTTAGTTTTTTGCTGGGTATTTTATGAGAGAGTTCCAGCATAAGTTACAAGACTAGAGAAGTTAAGGTCCCTTTGAATCCTGAGATTCAATGATTCTATGATTAAACTGTGTGTTGTTACCTGACCATTTGGTAAGTCTTCTAATCACAGATGAAAAGTTTTGAATTACAGGGAAAAATAAGTTTTCAAAACTCCTCAACTTGCAGAGCTAGAAGAAAATGCAAAACTAGAAGAAAATCTAAGTATAATTTAATTTTAGAGGGCAATGTGGTAAAATAATACTTTAAAGAGTACAAGTATGACTCATGGCTTATTTTTCAGAAGATGGTCTCTGTTAATACTGCTTTATGTTTTAGTAATAGGGAATTAAATTAAAAGAAATATCCTGTGTAATGGTTTATTTTGATATTCATCATTTGTCAGGTACTTGAACTTAATATAAGCATTCTTAAAAGATGACTGGTTTAAAAAGATTCTGTTGATATTTCTCTTATTTTTTTTCTTTGTAAAGGCTGGCAGCATTTGGAGATGGGAAACAGAAAGCAATGACTAAAAGGTTGGTAGTTTGTAGAATGGAGAACCAAGTAATTTGCAAAATTAAAGAACAAAACTAAAAACAGGGCCGCATTCGAAGCTGGAGTCTATTGAAAGGAATAAATAAAACCCAAATACTTGAATCTGTAATTAGGATCCACCACTGTACACTGGTGAAGAAAGTTTCCATTTTAACTTTTCTTCTTTTTTTTTTCCTGGCATGGGAATTTTCTAATTATGTTTGTTTTGGCTAATAATAAAACCAGTCTGTATTCACATTTGCTCGCTCTTCCCAAATACACAGATTGATGGCTTGAGCAGGACTCTTTTACAAATGGAAAGGGGAAAACAGTATGAAATTAAAACTTAGTTACTGATGTAACCTGAAGGTAATTAAGCTACATATTTCAGATTTGACTTCAATTGATCAGTTCAACTTTAAAAGTCACTTTGCCCCAAATATCACCTTCTTCCAATATGGTTTTAATCTCTGTATGTTGGGTCTGTCCCCTGGTAAGTGCTGGGGATACAAAGAGTAAAAAGACAGAGTCTATTCTTAAGGGACTAAAATTCTAGTTATGACTACAGAATTATTAAATTCAAAATTATATCATGGCACTTTTTTAGGGTGGGTTAGTGTGGGGCGGAATGGGGTATGAAACACTGAGGATGGACTCATATTTAGTTTGAAAGTTTTACATCAGCCTGCAAGTGACCAGATTTTGAGGAAAATATTTAAAAAAAAAAGTATTCTTACCTCCAGCTACAAGTCCAGACTCCCCTAATTGAATAGCTACCCCAAAGCCCCCAAGTTTAACAGGGGCCGAGTTTTCCTTTGAGGCAAGTAGAACACAGTGGGGCTGAAAAGAAAAACAAACAAACCAAAGACAAGGATTAACTGAAGATGAACAATTCAATTTACACAAAACCAAGTAACATGATCATATAAGTAATACTTTTAAAACTCCTGGAATTACTTTGGATGCTTGAATTATTTGTCCTAGTCTCACTTCTGGCTGATTTCTCCAAAAACTTACCTGTTCTATCCAATTATTTTTCAGGAATTATTTGCTTCCAAGATTAGGGTGTGGTGCTAAGATTTACTCAGAAGCATGGATGTTCAAGACAGATGAGACAGGCATATTCTCTGCCCTTTTTATGCAATATTCTCTTTGAGTTACAGTGTACATTTGTTTAAGGAAAAAATATATTTTCCATTCCTGCAAAAATGTTCCTTGAAAGCTCTGGCTTTACCTATAGTGCCACTATATCTTGGCCCTTAAGGGATGCTGATGGTCCTTTCTTCATCCACCCTCTCACTATCTGATTTCTTAATTCATTCCAATCCCAAGTAAGAAAAGTCAGATTTAATGAGTTTAATTGAGCCTGGCTCCTGGGGAATTCAGTGCTCATCCTGGGGTCTTTTCTCTGGATCTGCCCTTCCTCTCTGTGGGAATGGCAGGTGAGAAAGGAGCAAGGGGAAAGGAGAGTACTTGGTTGGCCACTAGTCTGGGGTAAAGATATCCTTCGAGGAGCAGCTGCTTGACTAGGGCTTTCTAAGAATCATACACTTTGTAGTCACAATGAGAGTTTCTTTGTAGGACCTTGTCCTCTGCATCTAGTTCTGTCTGGGACCTTATTAGGGGCTGGTGTCAGGAAAGCATCTCATTGTAGGGACCTCTGGTCTCAGCTTAAATACTATATACTCCCCAATATGACTAACATTATGTATAATATGACCTGTTCTTAAAATACGGGTTAGTGAAAGAGGCAAGCTCTTCAGGCTTAGAAGAAAAAAGTATTTTTTCATTCTCCTCTATACTTGCTCATACATTAAATGACATGGTTTTAGTTCAGGTTTAGCATACATGATAGTGGGCATACAGAGAACTGTGCAATAAAACTCTGAGCTAGTACACCCAGAGATGTTTGGTGACCGATACGCCAAAGTGGGAGGGATCCTTGCTCGGCCCAGTGAAAGTATCAGGGTTCCACCCCGGAAGTTACTCTTTTTGTCCACAGGTGCTTAAAGACCTTTTACAACAGTCTAGCACAAAGAAAGATGAACCCTCGAACGTGTGTGAGTGAGAGAAAGAGGGGAGAGGAGAAGTGCACGTGGTGAGCGAACTGCGGCAAGACACACAGTAGCCAGAAGGGTCTACGGGAGAGCAAGCAAACCTCTACAGAAACCAACTGATGAAGAGTGCTCTCTCTCAAGGAGCACACATCTGTCTTAAATGAAGACGGACGACAACAGATACGAAGAAAAAAGCAATAGTTTCAGCGTGACACCCATGTGGGGCACAGTAAATGAACAAGCCTAGCAAAGGACAGGTGTGTGCAGAAAAAGAAAATACAAACTAGACCCAGACAGGGTCTCCTGGCCAGTGTCGTTGTCACCTTCTTAGGAAGGATAAGTGGAAGCTTAAATCATAATCCTAGAGCACACCCTTTATAGTCTGTTGACTATATTTATGCTTAAGTTAATGTTACGTTGAGATTTATGTAATTCTCATCAGTGTGGATTCAGATATTCTCAATAAATCCTTAAGTGAGACAAGCCATAAAATTGGAACTAAAGATAGACAATAAACAAAGAAACCAACACACATAAGTGAATGTAAGACTAGGTAGTATCAAGCGCTATGAGGAAAACTAAGCTGGTAAGGAGGTAGGTGTTTCAGGTTTGGAGACTAGGGAGCTGCTCTTCAGTAAGGGAGGGAATGTCAGAGCAAGCCACGTGGAAGCAAGCTCCTGGGGGGGAAGACAGTTAAGCACAAAGGCCCAGAGTGGGGTTGGAATGTCTGGAGAGGAGTCAGGAAGCCAGTGTGCTGGGAAAGGAGTGAACAAGGGGAAGGGTGGTGGGAAGTGTAATCCACAGGATCAAAGACCCGACTGTCCAGGGTTTTGAAGATAAGACCAGAACTCTGGGTTTTATGCTAAGCAAGACAGGAAGCCATCGGGAAGTTTTGAGCAAGGGAGCATTAAGATTGGTTTTAGGTCTGAAAGGGTCACTTGAGCTGCTGTATGGAGAAGAGACTGCAAAGGCACAAGAGTGGAAGAAAGGAGACCAGGTGGGATGCTTCTGCTGTTGTCTGGGCAAGAGAAGACGGTGATTTGGACTAGACTAGAGTGACAGAATCAAGGTGGTGAAAGCGGTCAAATTCAGGATATGTTCTGAAGGTAAATCTGACAGGAACTGCTGCTGGATATGGGGTGTGAGAGAAAGAGTTAAGTCAAGTATGGCAACTAGGTTTTTGTTTTGGACATCTGAATGAAAATGAAGATGCCACTTACTGAAACTGGGAACACAGGGGGAGGAGTCTGAAAGAGGGGTCAAGAATTTGGCTTCATACAAATTGAGTGTGAGGTCTCACAAGATAGAAGAGGGAAGGCTGGATTAGCGATATAAATTTGGGATCAACAGCATATAGAGAGTATTTATAGCCAAGGTAATGAATGAAATTGCTTACGGAGTGAACGACCAATAGAAGAGAAGAGGTCAGAGAATTGGGGCCTGGTACCCAGCAGTATCTGAGGTGAGGAAGATGAGAAGAATCTAGCAAAGGAAACAGAATGGCTAGATGGTAAAGCAGGGGGGAAAAGTCAGAAACGCTACTGAGAAGTCATTAAAGATGAGAAATGAGAATTGACCACCAGATTTAGCAACTTGGAAATCACTGATGACCTTGATAAGAAGGGTTTTGGTGGTGTGATAGAGACAAAAATCCCCACTGGACTTGGTTCAAGAGAGAATGGGAAGAGATGATGGGGAAATAGAAAATTCAGATACCTTTCAAAACTTTACTGTGGTAGGAATAGAGAAATGAAATGTAGCTAGAAGACAATGTGAAGCCAAGGAAGTTTCTTTCTTTTTTTAAACTTTTTAATGTTTACAACTGGAGAAAATAGATTAATAAATCTCCAGGCACCAATCATCCAGCTTTAACAATTATGGACATTCTACCATCCTTGCTTCATCTGTCTCCAACCATTTATTTTTTTTTTTTCTGAATTCTTTTTTAAAAAAACATATCATTTTGCCTGTTAATAGTTCAGTGTTTCTAAGAGATGACTTAAAAAATAACCATGTCATTATCACACCCAATAAAATTAAGAATAATTCTTTAATATCATCTAATACCAGCCCACATTTTATTTTCCTTGACTGTCTAAAAAATGTCTTTTTTACAGTTGGCTAGTTCAAAATGGTATTCGAGGTCCATACGTTGCATTTGATGGTAATCTCTCTTAAGTCTCTCTTATTCTACAACATATTCCCCGTCAGACCTTTTTAAAAATGTTCATGACATTGATTAGTTAAGATATTCAGTAATTTCCCCTATGGAACCCCCTACAATCTGGGCTTGGCTAATGGTACTTACAGGGAGTCATTTAATATGTTCCTTAATCTTCTGTATTTCCTGTAAATTGGCAGTTAGATCTAGAAGCTTGATTAGTTTCATGTTCAATTTCAGGATTTTTGGCCCAATATTTCATAAGTGGTGTATCTGTTATAACACATCAGGAAGAACATAATATCTAGTTCTCCTACAGGATTGATCAGTGGGTTCAGGTGCTGTCTGCCGAGATCCATCATTATAAAGCTCACCATCAACTTTTCATTTAATGATTTTAGCAGCCATTGATGCCTAGCTCCATAATGAAGGGTTCCAAAATGGAGGTTTTCCCCAACACTTTGTTATGAAAACTACCAAACATAGAGAAAAGTAAAAGAATTGTATAGTAAATAGCTGTATATACACCACAAAGATTCTACGATTAACATTTTGCTACATTTGCTTTATCAAATATCTATCTATTCATCCCTCTACCCAATCATCAATCCATCTTTTCACTACACTTCAGCTACACATATCATTAGTTTCATGTTTGTTTAAAATTATGTCTAATTAGAGGTGAAATTTACATAACTGTCAAGTGCACAAATCTTAAGAGTACTATTAGAGAGTTTTGACAACTTGCATGTCTGTACACCGCAAAGCCCTATATCAAGATGTTACCATCATCCCAGAAAACTCCCTCATCCCTTTCCCATTCAATCTCTGCTGCCATGCGTGCCCCCAGTGCAAACCCCTATTCTGATGCTTTTTCACCACAAGTTTGTTTTGCCTGTACTAGAACTTCACATGCACGAAGCCAATATAGTATGCACTCTTCTATGGAAGGCCACTCTCACTCAGCATGTTTCTGAGATCCATCCATTTTGTTGTCATCAGTAGTTCATTTTTTTTTTATTGCTGAGTAAGTATTGTGCTGCATGAATATACACCAGTTTGTCCACTTTCCTACTGATGAACACTTAGGCTGTTTCCAGTTTTTGGATATTATGAATAAAGCTGCTTTGAACTTTTTCCAGAATAACAAGTTGGTTTCTAGGCAACCTCCAAAGGTGACCAATGAAAGCTTTTTTGGTATTATTATGAATTTCTAAATTTTTATATTTTTTCATGTGTTTTAATCAATTGCAGCCATTATTCATTTTGATGCTTGAATTGTCCCATTTTTGGCCAGTGAGAGCCCCTATTTAAGTCAACTTTTACGCCCTTTTTTAAGACTCTAGGAGTCTGATAACTTCCTTCCTGTTAGCCACAAGATGTTTGAGGCTTGTCTTTTTCATTTCTTGCCCCAGATCTGGAACTGACCATTTCTCCCAACAGCCCCATTTCTGTCTACTGGGAAAAGGTATTTAAACCCACAATATAGGTATCAGATACACTGTTACTATTGAGTTATTACTGCTTTGACTTTTCAGTGGACAGAGCTAAAAATTATGTATTTTTTAGATGGAAAAATAATCACCAATTCATACTGATGTTTCTTCCTACTCAATTACAGGGGTTTTAACTTCACTTCTTTGATTTTGTCAAGTAATGCCGGTACCTAATAACATCAGCATAATTACTCATTTGCTTTCTCCTTTAACGTGTGTGTATAAAAGTTTCAAAATAACAACACCTACATTACTAGTAATAGCAAAACTACTGTAGGCTGTTTAAGATTCCTTTGTGATTCTTTTTGTCTGTAGGATATACCCTACCAGAGATGCTCAGTCAAAATACTGTTTTACTATTCAATGAAGTAAGAATTCATGAATTTATGCTAATATAAATAAATAAGTAAACAAATGGTAAGAAGGAAAAGCTTTCCTTTCTGTAGAAAATCAATTAATAAAAGTAGAAGAAATTCCAGCATTAGAAAAATCACCATTTGGCAGTTATGATAATAATTGATTCAGGTAAGAACCATTAAAGAGCTCTAACTAGTGGGTAAAAGTTTGAAGAGTGACAGGATATTTGTATAATCTCAGAGTAGTTCCCCACAGGATACTTATTAATTACAAAGGGTAAAATAGTAATTTTACAAAGGAGAAACCTGGCAGACACTATTATCAAAATTACTGCTGCTAGTCATGGGACCAGTTAATAGCACGTGCTTCCTGACACGTTTCCTTTACTGAGAAGAACTTGGCAACACTGCTGTGGTATTCCTGCCAAAGGACGTAACTGGATCTCATCATGAAGAAACATCAGATAAAGCCAAACTGAGGGGCATTCTAGAAAGTAACAGGACCATAGTCTACAAATACTGTTCCAGATTAAAGGGATTAAAGGAGACTACAGAGATTTAACTGCTAAAATGCAATACATGGTCTTGTTTTTATTTTTGCTACAAAGGATCTTATTCGGACAATTGATGAAACTGGAATAGGTCTGTAGATTACATAATAGCATTTTTTCCATACAAAGTCTCTGATTTTGATGGTTTTACTGTGGCTATTAAGAGAATTCCTTATTTTTAGGAAATATATAGGTAAATGGATAAAGACATGGATAAGAGTGAATGAGTGAGAATAAACCAAATGTAGAAAAATGGTTAACATATGGAGAATCCGAGTGAAAGGTGTCCGGAATTCCTTGTACGATTCTTGTGACTTTTCTTTAAGTCTAAAATTACGTAAATCAAAAACAAAACACCCCACCCTATTTTAAAGTCACTTAAAAGAATTCTTGTGGTTATACTTTCAATTTGTTAATTTGGTGTTTTGATTATATAAGACGTGTACACAAAGTTCCAAAGTCAAAACTGCAAACAAATACCATTCAGTGAGGTCTAGCTTTTGTCCCCTCTCTTCTTATATTAGTTTTTGGCTTATCGTTCCATTGTTTTGTTTTGTTCTGAAAATGAGACCATACACACAGATACTTCAAATTTTCACATAACAACATATCCAGTAGATGACCACATAGCAGTATCTAGAGATTTTCAGGGAGGTTTTTTGTGTTTGTTTTTGTTTTGTTTTTTTAAAGAGAGACATTTGTGTGCTGATGGGAGAGATCCTGTAGAAAGGAAGCAAAGACCCCAGGAGAGGGGGGATGGGATGGAATGTGCAAGTGGGAAGGGGGCTGGCCTAGTGACAGTGAAGAAGGCAGGGGACTGACTGGGCACCTGGGGACGAAGGCAGATGTGGATGTAAGAAGATGAGGAAGTTCTCTTCTGAGGGCTTCTATTTTCCATTTACTTGAAATAAAGTCACCATCAGGTGGGAGGGGGGAAGAAGAGAGGGTTGTTGGTAGCGTGATAAGACTGAAGGTGTGAAAAAGTTATTTTCAAAGAATAGAATGAACTAAGCTTTCAAACTTGAGTATCATAATCACACAGATTTGCTGACCTACAACCTCAGAGTTTCCAACTCATAAGGTCTGGGGTGAGGTTAAGAATGTGCATTTCTAACAAGTTCCCGAGTGATATTGATGCTACTAGTCTGGGCGCCATGCTTTGAGAACCACCAGACTAAGGAAATATAGCAGGACTGCTGGCAGCACAGGGGCCCACTTGAGGTCTGTGGTCATGAATCTGAAGCAGGACCAATCAGCACCCTTCTGTGTTTGTACCCGGCAGTCCTCATTTTAGCTGGCGGGGTTCAGGTCTGGAGTGCGCGGTGAGTTGAATTTAACCAGGGTTGGGATTTAGATAAAGAGAGGGGGGTGATATCAGTAATAGGTGGCACCAAACAAGCATGTCCAGTTACTTCTTTTTTTCTACTTCTATCTTTTGTATACAGAAAAAACTAAGCTATCCACAAAGTTTGAGGAAGGGGAAGGGTGAGCGGAAGAGGATATATAGGAATAAGCAAAGAACACAGAGACAGAAAGCAGAAAGTTCAGAACGAACAAGTAAAAGCGCACATAAAAGAATTAGGAAAAGGCTTATATTCAAATCTGGTCACAGTGGGGTCACCAGGGAATGAGAGATTAAAACAGAATTAGTGTTTTGAAAAGGGATGGCTTAGGTGTGGAAAAATAGATAGTACAATATAGAAAACAATTTATATTAGATTTTATGAAACAGAACATATAGGAGATAAATACAATTTAGCTATTTTTAAAAAATCCTGCCAGGATCCTGAAAAGATATTTACACACCCGCATTTATTGCAGCATTATTCACAACAGTCAAGAGGTGGAAGCAACCCAAATGTTCACTGACAGATGACTGGATATAGGAAATGTGCTATAGACATACAATGGAATAGTATGTAGCCTTAAAAAGAAGGGAGTCCTGTCACACACTACAACATGGGTGAACCTCCAGGATATTATGTTAAACAAAATAAGCCAGTCATAAAAGGACAAATACTCTATGATGTGACTGAAATGAATTATCTACAAATTCAAAATCATAGAAAGTAGAAAGAAAGTTGCCAAGGGTCGGAGAAAAGGGAGGGGAGATTAATGCTTAGTGGGTATAGAGTTTCAGTTTTGCAAGATAAAAAATTTCTAGATATAAACACAAGTATATTTAACCCCACTGAACAATATAAATATACTTTACACTACTAAACTGTACATTTAAAAATAGTTAAGATGGTTAGTTTAGTTCTATGTGTTTTTTACAACACACACACACACACACACACACACACACACACACACACGAAATTCCTCCCAGACCAATACAGTAATCATCTTCTTTCTCAGAGGCTCTAGGAGGAAGTAAAAACTACAGTATTTTTACTTTAGCAATTTAAAAATATTCTGTCTCATGTATCATATTTACAACAAACTAAAAGTTCTGGAGAACATGATGTTTAGAAGAGTGTATGTGCCCAGAAATAAATCAGAATGTTAGATAAAGCCCAATGAGTTAAATATTATTTAGTGTAAAGTAAACAAAGCTCTAGGGTAACAATTATGCAGAGGATAATAACTAACTTTTCTTCATTTCAGATGACAAAAAAGGGGAAATGGCATTAAACTACAGGGCCAGCAGTTACACAGATGGACAGATAGTGGTTAAATATTGGACTAGGACCAAAACAAAAACTGCAGAATTACTTCATTATTTTCTCTAACATATAGGAGATTATTTCAATTTACTTGGGAGAGTTTATCACAGTGATAAAAAGGAAAGAAGACCATCACAAATTTCATCTAGTCCTAAAATTACAAGATTGTTTTAGAAAATAAATCCAAGGTCTTAAATGAATACATGAAAATATACTAAAATAATGTATAGCTCAAATAAAATTTTTAAAAATTAAATAACAAAATAATTCATTACTCATGTAACTATAATGCAATACAGAAATGCCATTTTATATGAATAACTTAATTTCTAAAATGAATCCAGAAAGAAAGAAAAATTAAATGCTTGTGCTTTAAAAGTCTATATAGCATATTATGTATCATTTCTTAGGAAAAATAGAAAATGCCTATTTCTGCTTAGAATTTATAAAACTTCTTTCTTTGGAGGGATAAGGGCAAACTTTCCACAACTGTCAAGGTGGAAAGTATTCACATAAAAGATAGAAATAATTTCTTAAAGTGTTGCTTGAACTTAAAGGTAGAGTTGTTGCATAGTGGTGGGGCTTTTTAATATTTTCACAAGGAGTCTGAGGGTTATCATATTGAAAAAAGAAAGAAAAGAGAAAAAAAACACACACCTATTACCGCATGCAAATATAAAAAAAAAGAAGATAACCTCAACCAATTGCACCACAACCGGATGAAGGAGCCCAGCTGACACATGAAGACGAGTCTGCGTCTAGGGAAGCGTGGGGCTCAGCTCCTTGTGCTTCAACAGAGCCTGAACTGTGAGTATGCCTTGATTCCAACTGCATAAATGATCCTTCTTTTCAGGTATAGTTTGACTATCTGAATATTAAAAACAAAACCTGCTTCATGGTGACTAGCAACCCTTTGCTTCTAGAACCCTGAGTAAACTGCTTGAATCATATTTCTGCCTTGACTTAAAATAAGGCTGTGTCTTCTTAGTTACTTGAAGTACTTTAGGATACTGGAGGTATTTAAGCTCATACTATCAACACTGTCACACTGTTTATACTGTATTTTGTATACTGCCACAGAGACTTGCAGATCTACTTGAATCAATTAAAAGTTTTTTTCCTACGCAACAAATTTTATTTCCAGTGTATTATAAGTGATCTATAACTTATTAACTTTATTAAGTTCTGCTGTCTCCCTACTTTCAATGATAGTATTTTCTTTATTATATTGCTTCTATTTTATGGTAATTACCAGACCAATTAAATTTGAAGTTTCATGTTTCCAAAGTTAATATGATGAATATTAGAGAAAAGAAAAAGCAAGATATGCTTTAGTTAATTCACCTAAAATTTAAAAAGTTTTTTTAGCCACAGTTAAATTTATAACAAAACCTAATGTACTACTAATAGTATTTTTTCCAAACTAACATGCTTTTAATTTTCATTTTGTATGCAGCAATTAATGCAGTTTTTTGAAGCATGGCCTGAATGATTCAGTCATTATCAAGTCAAATTACAATGTAAAAAAGGCTGCTACCATTGCCAAATAGGTATGTATTTTAACATAGCAGTGTGATATTTTTCACAAACATGCCCAAACGCGTTTCCTCATGGAGGCCACAGTGAATCTGTTGGGTACTACCCTCCAGTACAGAAGCTCCTATAGGAGCCAGGTGAAAATTCACCAGCCAGGGGAGGGTGGTGCTGGTGGGTACAAAGCAGCACTGACACAGAGTTGCAATCTTCAGGATTTGTCAAGTAACAACATTAAAAACCATTAACCATTTACTCTCAGAAAACCACTGTGACCACTTCACCTGAGTCACAAGTAACGTCCACTGGGAAATTGGTCTAGTATGTGAACACAGTGGTATGTTTCTTATCTTTGCAGGCCATTCTTAACAAATCAAATTAGCACTTTTTGAAACATCAATAAATGGCCTGAGGAACAGCAAGTGATCGACACATTGTAAAGGAGGCAAAAATCAGCCATTAAATTCAAAACAGAATCTTATCTGCTAATTTGATAATAAATGACTGGACACTAGCCATCTAATGCAGGGTTCTAAATGATGGCTACTATCACTTTTCAAACAAATGCATTACTTTGCTTTGCTCTCTTTGAGCTTGAAAATAAAGCAAAACCAGAAAGGGTTATTGGTGATCTTGTCCAACTATTATTTATTTATTTTATTTGTAGATTAGAGCTGAGGCAAATGGTTTCAGGCTATGTGCTTTGAGCTAACAGCTTTCTAGAAACATCTTGATTATGACTATCAGGCCTAGAAGTAAGTTTGAAAAGACATGCTCTGGGGGATGGGCTGAACATTCTGAGGAATGATTTGTGGTTCTATAAACTCTGGACCTATTTACTTACTATAATGGACAAAGCAAATGAAAAGACTAGTACCTTTTCCAAAGAGGTAAAGCTAAATGACATAATCTCTTCTTCAAATTGCTAATGTGGCTTATGTTAAAGGAATCATGTCAAAATACTGCTGATAGAACTCATCACTAGTAAAGAAAATGCTGATCATATGTGATTAGGAGGAGCAAGGTTTGGTGAAAAGGATCATGGGTTCTAAAAGCCAGACAGATCTGAGTCTCCATTTGGGTACTGCCATTTAAGAGCTGTGTGGTCATGGGTAATAATCATAACATCTTTATCTTTAATATCCACCTCACACAGTTATTATAAGGATTATGTAAATGAAATAATATAAATGTGCTTAACATACTGTCTGGTACACAGCAAATGCTAAATAAATATTAGTTAATGGTTCAATCATCTAGCTCAAGGGTTCAATTTTGACTGCACATTAGAATCCCCTGAGGAGCTTTTAAAGGAAACCATTGCCTGGAGCCCATTCCAGACCAATTAAATCAGAAGATCTGGGGATGGAGCCAGGCACTGGTATCTTTAAAAAGCCCTCAAGAGGATTCTGATATGCAGCCAGGACTGAGAGCCATGAGAGTCTCTTCTATACAGTACCCAATTGTGGTAGTCTCAAAAAACATCTCTGGTGGTAAGACTCTTATTGCCTCCCAAGATAGACTGTTTCATTCTAAAAAAGCATTTCCTTAAAAGGAGGCAACATCTGTCTCTGCAATTTCTACTCACTAGTCCTTGTTCTGCTTTCTGAAGACATATATCACAAGGTGAAATTCTTTTCTCTGTGGCCTTGAAAGCGTTCGCATCTCCAGGTGCCTTTTCCTTCCACTCGCTCCTATGACATGATTTGGGCTCTGTGGCCTTTTCTGAATGTGCTGCTGAGGATGAAACATTGTATTCCAGATGGAACCCTAACAGCTTAGGACAGAACCAGATTAGGGGTGGCAGTCTTCATGTAAGAAACTCCATGGCTAAGAAGTCAACCAAAGAAGGGTTAGTTTTTGTTGTAGTCACATCACACTACGTATCTGGCAACTGCAGTCATTGCAATTGTGCTCCTGTTAATGCAGCTAAAGCCCCTCCTGTACTTGAACAGTTGGTTTTAATATCCACATGTAGGACTTTACTTGCTTTTCTACTAAACTCTCTTTCATTCCACAGTATTTATTGTGCTAATAAGCACTTGGTACGCAGAGGCAAACAAAACAGACTTGTTTCTTAACCCTAGCGGAGTCTACAGTGTGGAGAAGAAAAAACTTCCTACAGTTTCGAAAGTCCTTTTAGCTGTCTGAGCTCTCCACACCATGTCACCTGTCATGCCTCAGCTCACTTTCATCAGTGGCGATGCGATGTTTCTACCTTAGCCTCAGCCAGCTCCCTATGTGACCACACAACACAGGTCCGTCTACCGGGGCCCTTCTCCTCTTCCCAGTAATCTGCACTGCATGGCCAGCTCCGTTTTTGGCAGACTGCCATTCTTCCTAGATTGCCCTTTCCTTTTAGAATTTCAGGTCACCAGAAAACATGCCTGTATGTTTCTATAAACTTTGTGAAATCTGTCTTCCTGCAGTTGAGACACTAGACTCAGTCCTCTTGCTTCCCTCCCTCCGCTGTCCTGAGCTCTGGAGACAGACTCTTACCAGGGGTTACATAACTTCCTCTTCACCAGCCAGTTCCTCTTCCTGGGATTCAATTCCACCCCCCTTTACAAAAATTTAAACTGGAACTTCATGTTCTACTAAAATGGTTTCTTCTTGATGAAATTATAGGTTAGCATTTTAAGAAAGGCTAAGTTCTTCCAAATGTCTTTTCTCTGGGTACAATGTCAAATCAGGATATTAGTTATGGTAATTCAAATCCATTTTACATGATAGCTTTCCAAGTTTGAATGCACACTCCTAAAAAAATGTTTACTGAGAGCAGGGTTTTTGTCTTGTTTGCCTTCATTTTCCAAGTAGTATTTACCCAAGTGTGAACTATTACTAAAATGAAATGAACCGAAAGGTGTTCTTTTTTTAAGCTAATTTTCACTGAGTACTTTGTTCTGTGACAGAGTAAAGAAAAGAACAGTTTTCTTGTCTGTAGAATGGATTTTTTCATTTCTACAGAC
The DNA here is from genome assembly GCF_048773025.1 of Camelus bactrianus. Taxonomy (NCBI): domain Eukaryota; kingdom Metazoa; phylum Chordata; class Mammalia; order Artiodactyla; family Camelidae; genus Camelus; species Camelus bactrianus. The sequence goes on from NC_133575.1 coordinate 32,673,122, forward strand.
AAGAAAACTAAGGCTTAGGAAAGATTAAGGTGTTTGCCCAAAGTCACAGAGTTAGTTAGGTATGATTTTGAAAACCTTGCCCTGAATGTCTTTATTACACGTGCTAAGAAGCTTCTGTACAGAAACAGGGCAGCCACTCTAAGAAAGGAATGAGATGAGATCCCCTGGGACCCACTCCTCACACCTTCTAGCTCTTTATGGTGGCCTCTCAGCCTGAGCTCTTCACAGCTGTCAATGCCTACATGAGAGCCAATGACAACCAGCGCTGCTAACATTCTCTGCAGCCACAAACAAGTGGAATTCATTCACACACTGTCCTAGCAAGAGTCTCAAACTACCCAGCCCAGGCATATTTAAGCTGCAGTTACTTGCTTTTAAAATCTTAGACTGCACATCCTGTTTCCCACCTACATTATCACTCTATGCTCTGGGCTTCCAATCTAACTGGCGGCCGTCGCCATCTGACTGGGTTTAGTTTGGCTACTTTGCTCTCCCGTGTAGTGCTACAAGTCTTCCCAGCGAGGCAAGTGTTGTGCTGTCTTGTTCTGCTACATTAATTGCACGCCCCTGAAGGCAAATGATTTTAATACCCTCAACTTGGTGTTAGGTTGAAAAGGAAGAAAACTCAGACCCCCTTCCTCTATTCCCGCTACGGAATGAGCAACTGCCACAGTTTATCTGTCACACACCATGTTGCAACATGTGTCAAAATGAATGAATGCCACCTATGAGGGAAAGAGACGAGCAGGAAGCTGGACAGGGGCCAGCAGTGGGCCCAGCCCACACATGGCTGCAACCACCTTTACGGAAATTGATACTCATCTTCAAAAAATATGAGCAGTCATTTCACCTCTATCTCCATTCCCATAACAATTTCCCTAAGAAAAGATGATTTCATAGTTCAGTTATTTATTTTAATATAGTAAATGAAACAAACCTTGAACATTTACCACAGCCATAGGAAAGGTTAGAGCAGGACATTCCATAGATTCTGCTCTATTTGCTGTGTGTTTTGTGATACCTACAAAACTACATGTATTGTGTAGACATCCAAATGGTCCGAAGTAGGATAAAAGGCAAGTTTCTCACAATGTCTGAAAGTAAATCATGTATTACTTGCACATTGAGCTAAAGTGATTGTTACTGAAATAACAGACGACTCATTCAGTGTTTGGCATTCTGTTGCAGGGAAAATCTGAAGACATAAAGGCTACTCTCTAGGAACATGTCATTTAGCAACTTCACTTTTTGATCCCTAGAGAAGACAATGAGAAGTCACACGGTAACAATGACGACTACTGCAGTCAGCAGCTGGCCTTGCTCCTCCCAGGAAGTGCACTTTGTAACTAATCATAGCGTCCAATCGCCACACAACTTCTCGGGAGCATCCAATTTTACTGCCTGTTCCATGGATGAAAAATTACTCTCTACTGTGTTAACAACATTCTACTCTGTTATTTTCATCCTGGGCCTGGTTGGAAACATAATTGCCCTCTACGTGTTTCTGGGTATCCACCGAAAAAGAAATTCCATTCAGATCTACCTTCTTAATGTAGCCATCGCAGACCTCTTACTTATCTTCTGCCTCCCTTTCCGAATAATGTATCACATTAACCAAAACACGTGGACACTAGGTGTGATTCTTTGCAAGGTTGTGGGAACACTATTTTATATGAACATGTATATTAGCATTATTTTGCTTGGATTCATCAGTTTGGATCGCTACATCAAAATTAATGGATCTATACAACAACGGAAGGCAGTAACAACCAAACAGAGTATTTATGTTTGCTGTACAGTATGGATAGTTGCTCTTGCTGTATTTTTAACTATGATTATTTTAACCCTTAAGAAAGGAGGTCATAATTCCACAATGTGTTTCCACTATAGAGATAAGCATAATGCAAAAGGAGAAGCAATTTTTAACTTCATTCTTGTGGTAATGTTCTGGTTAATTTTCCTACTAATAATCCTTTCATATATTAAGATTGGCAAGAATCTATTGAGGATATCTAAAAGGAGGTCAAAATTCCCTAATTCTGGTAAATATGCCACTACAGCCCGGAATTCCTTTATCGTGCTTATCATTTTCACTGTATGTTTCGTTCCCTATCATGCCTTCCGATTTGTCTATATTTCTTCACAGCTAAATGTGTCGTCTTGCCATTGGAAGGAAATCATTCACAAAACCAATGAGATCATGCTGGTTTTCTCATCTTTCAATAGTTGTTTAGATCCAGTCATGTATTTCCTGATGTCCAGTAACATTCGCAAAATAATGTGCCAACTTCTTTCTAGACGATTTCAAGGGGAAGCGAGCAGGAGTGAAAGCACTTCAGAATTTAAACCAGGATACTCCCTGCACGATACATCTGCTGGAGCTAAAATACAGCCTACTTCTTAAACCACTTGAGGTAAACTAATTAAAAAGAACAATAAAATACAGCCACTCCATTCCTTGAGGAACAAAAAAATTATGAAACAAAGCTCTAACATTACAAAGCTCAGAACTTTCCAAATTTCATTTCTTGTTTGTGATATTTCATTTGCTTTACTGTAAATTATTTCAAGGGAAAGCTTATACTCATTACTAGACTTTAAATCTGTATATAAAATCTTCTTAAAAATATTGTTAGGCTAACACTGTTAACATAGATTATACAGTTAAATGAAATTTATGGTTTTAACCACAGAATAATTCAAGAAAATGTCATAGTTTCTCAAGTTACTAAAGCTGTTATTCAAAATCAAGCACCTAATACTAATTTAAACTGTTTAAATATTAAATGACTTAAGGACCAGCTTATGTTTATTACCGTTTAAAAAGCTTGTATAATTTGTCATTGTATTCACTTATGCCTAAACTTCTATAACAGATGAAATGATAATAAAATTCTAATAAAAATGAAATCACCCCCTATCTATCACTACTTAGATAAAATGGAAAGAATTTAAATACATATGGTAAAAATCAAGCAACAGATGAGCTAAGAATTCATCAGCCCAGCAACAGGACTTAGAACTGCACCTTACTTAAGACAGATTTATAAACGATTCAGCCATCTTGGACCACGTGCTTTGATAGAGTAAAATTGAAGATGTGTACATTCTATGATCCAGCAAGTCCACTTCTAGGTATACATTTTACAGAACCACTCAAACATGTATACAAGAAAACATATGTAATGATACTAAATGACCTACTGTTCATAATACTAAACAATTGGAAATAACCTAAGTGAGTTTGCATTGGCAAAGGAATGGAGAAATAGACTACACCTGCATGCACCAACATGGGGAGTTCTCAAAAATAATGTTGAATAAAAATCAAACAAAAAACTGTGAAAGGGTATGTATCATATGAAATCATTTATATAAGATACAAAAACACGTAAAATAACATTCTTTATGGATCTATATATGCAATAAAAATATAAAATGTGTGGTAATATACACAACATATACACCAACTTAAGGTTAATGGTTATATCTTGAGAGATTTGAAGCAAATACGGCAAAATATTAATAATGTCTGTTAAATCTGTGTGGTAGTACATGGGTATTTGTTATATTATTTTTGGTATATATCTGAGTGTTTGAAGTATTTCAGAACAATAAAGAAAATCTGTAGATTAGAATTAAAAGGAACAAATTCTGAAATTTTCATGTATGTTCAAAAATAATTGGAGCTTAAGCTCTAAGAGGAAGGCCTTTATTCATTACTGACTGCCCAGAGCATAAAGCTGCATTGCCTGGCACCACGGAGATCAATATGTATTTGCTGAATAACTGAACGAATGAGTGGATGAATGAGACAGGGAGGGATGGAAGGAAGGCATGCTTAACAGAATCAGAAAAGTAGGTTATTTTGCTTTTTTCCTAAGTCAATGTATCTGGATATAACTGTATAGAACATCAAATGATTGAAATCAGGAGATGTCATTAAGGCAAGCATTCTCAAAAGTTTGGCCATTACCGTTCAGCTCTTTGATTACACACAACATCAGAATGCCATTGACTGAATATATAGAAGCCTGTTATGACAAACTAAGGATCTACTCATAAGTTTCTGTTACCAAGTATGAGAATTTTTTATAGCCAGAATACTTCAAACTTCTGGCAGGCTACAGACTGGAAAATCAACATTAAAGAGTAAGAAGAATTTTGTTAGGGCTGAATTTATTTTAACAAGATTTGGCTTGTATACAATTAGTGCTCAACTGAGCTGTATTTCATAAGTGCACACAAATGGTTGCATAAATAATAGGTCAAAGCAGAATTATATTTAAAAAACAAACATTTGAGAATAAAAATTGAAATTTGCAGAAAAATTAGAGGCTTGGGAAAAGTAATAAAATGTGTATTAATTACTTTGCTTTGACAACATCAATGAATACCACCAAACCGAAATTCAGAATTTCTGTTTGTATAATTTAAAAATATGACAATATTGATTTTCTCTCATGTTCTCAAAATTAATTTTTTTACATTACTGGTAAACATTTTATATCCCTACGTGTCTCTATTGTAAACATACAGTTTGAATGTTTAAATTACATTACCTACTATTATCATTAGCAGTAGTTTTATGGAACATTACAAGAAACATAAATACACTCATAATTCTACAAGCTGTCTCATTATTTATACTAAATGAGATGATCCCTATAAAGCCCTGCACAATGGCATTCTTAAAAAATAAAGTACATCGAGTCAATTCTTGCTATAATATTTGTAATAAAATAAATTTTGATAAAAGTCAACCTGTCTATAAGCTCATAATGGATTTTGTTTACTGACTGGAGTTTCACTAATAACATGCCTTAGAGTAGCCTGAATCCTGAGAACATTTCTAAAATTTTTAGAAAAACATGTTAAACTTACGAAATTTAAGGCTATTATGCATAAGCTTTCATTTCTTACTGAGCATTAGTGTACACGGGCAGGAAACACTGTCCTACCTCCCCCAAGCCAAGGTTTAGTTCTAGAAGCACACAGAAAAGGGACATTCAGAAGTACATACACATCCCTACCTTGCAAAAGAGCTTCACAACAAGTTTCTAAATAACACCTCACATATGCAAAACCAAACAAAGGCAAAATTAACTGCCTGGCTGCCAGAGTAAGACCTAAATGCTGAGTATTGCTATTAGTTTTGTAAAAGTGTTCTGTGCAGAGCCTGGTTTGATGGCAGTTGAATTTCTAAGGTCAGGTCACTAGAAAAAGAAAATTCTGTTCTAGTACAGAAGGTTTTATTTTCAACTGCTTTTTAAAATGGATTCTTCAGTCCTGCTGATATAAAAGAAGAACCAATATAATTACAGCTCTGTGAAGCAAAGCCTTACTGAAAGTTACCCACAAGAGAAAAACAGCATGAAATGGAGTTTTCTCAACAGGCAGTCTGGATTTTGTAGAAACATGTTAACAGGCTAATTATTTTTTAGCCTTTTGAAATATGAATGGAAACTTATTTCACCAGATATTAAAATATATTCTTATTCTTCATTAAGTCTAACACTGTGGAGCAGATACAAGAAGCAGCTTATCAGAGGGATGGAATGCATATCTCTATGCAGACCCTTAATGATATACAATATTATCTGGCAAATTAATCAGTCTCAGAAGGGTAGGAGCAAGAACAAATCAGAGGAAAACCAAAGATTCTGTTAGTCAAGATGCGTTAGAATCTTGCAAAAAGGGATTAAGTGAATTTTTAAAAAAGTTTTCTGAGTGGCTCTGATAAACTTTTTTCCCTCAGAGAGAATCACTTCATATCAAGGAGACATCACAAAAAGCACTGGGGAAGGAGGGAATGCATTAATAAATAGTGCTGTATTTATTTAAAATAAAAAGCCAATTTATAGCCTCACTTCATATCACACTAAAAAAAAAGTGGATCAAAGAGTTAAATGTAAATAATGAAACCATTAGAAGACTTTAAAATGTATGACTAACTCATGTGTGGAAGGGAAAGAACTTTCTATTAATAAAATAGGAATAACTGTAGGAGAAAACGGATAGATTTGACTTTAGGAAGTAGATTTTTGGGGTCAAAAAACATAAAAGCAAAAACACAAAGTGAGAAAAATATTCACAACAGTATGACATTTACTGGAGAGTAAGGCACCAACAGACACCATAAAGTTCTAAAGAAATTTGTAGTTTTGATGATAAGAAAGCATTTGAATCTCAGAATATAACCTGAATTATGTCAACTCGGATGAGACAGAAACTCTCACGAAGGCTGGTGTGGTGTCTTTTTTCATAGCCACATGACCCACCTGAGGACACATTCCTATAAGTGGCTGCTGTAGTGCCTCAGTTCAGTCCGGTTTTCAAATTAAGACCTTGAGGGCTGGCTGTGTGCTGGTGACAACACACTCAGAACCAGAAAGGAAGTGCTAGGTATGTCCTAAACTTCTACTTTGCCTCTTACTTCTCCCCTTCAAGTTCACATGCAAAGGAATGGGAAGCAAAGTAAAATATATTTATTTATGTGCCTTTTACTGTGCTGGGTGCTTGGCATGCATCATTATCATTTAATCCTCAGTGTGTTATGATGTAAGGATCAACTGTATTTTACATATGAGGGGATGCAAGCTGGTAGACTTTTACTCCATAGGCATTGTCTCTGCTAAGACAGTGCTTGTCATTTTCACTGCATTCTGCCCAAGGACAATGGTAATTATTGAGATGTCTGTTGCTTAAAAAAAAAAAAAAACAAAATCCCCCCAAACCCACAAATAGGCATTCATATGTACTTAGGGCAAAAATATTCTGTTTCTTACTCATCAAAACTGTGTGGTGTCAAAAAACCAAAATCTTAAAAGAAATCGTTTTCTAGCTATCACACATTTGTACACTCTGAAGGCTCTGCCTGAAACATGGACAATAACGCAGGACAAAAGCGTACAGGCTGAATAGAAGGAGGAAAAAAGAAATCAAATTAGAGGTCTCTCATTCTTAATAATTCTACTTTTGGCCCAGGAAATGCATAAAGAACCACCATAAAATGAGCTTTGGAAAAGGTTTCTAATCATGGTTTTGGATACAGAGAATCTCTTTTTGCTTTAGGAAGCCATGCAAGTTATTCCAGGAACAGCAGTGAACTGTTACAAGTTATACTCTGGTTTGGTAATTCCACATGTTATCTTTTTTCAGTTATAAAATATTTCAAACGTATAAAAAAATGGAAAAAAAAACCCCACTGTAACAGACAGCTAAGCACCCATCACCCAAAATTTACAAATGTTAAGTGTTTTGGCTCCATTTGCTTAACTGCTCTCTTGTACCTATACATAATCTGAAAAGTTAGATATACTAAAACTCATCCTGAGGTAGCCTCTTTCCTAAAGTTAGTGTATATTATTCTGATGTATATATTTACACTTTTATAACACACGTAAGTGGTATGCGTAACAATGTGCACTAGCTTTTGTTCTTAAAGTTTACAAATAGTATCTTACTATTATATTCTCTTGTAACTTTTCCCACTCAAATTATGTTTCTGTTGATACATGTAGGTGCCATTCATTCATCTTCACAGATGCACAGTGTTTTATCATGAGAATAAACAAGAGTTCAATTCTCCATTTCCCCTAACAATGGGCTCTTAGGTGGTTTCCACTTTTTTGCTCTTAGGAACCATGCTCAAGTGAAGTCTTTGTACGCCCTGTGCCCATGTGTGAAATTTCTCTACGGTCGACACCTACAAGGAGAAATGCTTGGTAGTAAATGGTATGCATATCTTCAATTTATCTCAGTTGTGACAAAGTGCTCTCCAAAGTGAACTTACCAATTTATCTACCTATCCCACCACTAAGAAGATAAATGTTCCTCTACCCACAACCTCACCAATACTTGATTTTATCAAATTTACTAATTTGTCCCAATCTGGGAGGTGTGAAATGGCATTTCCCTGTGGTTTTAATTGGCACTTCTCTGATTACAAGTGAAATGGAGCATCAGATTCTCACAGTGCTTTGTCCATTCAGGTTTCTCCTTGGGTGAATTGCCTATTCATAGCTACACGTCTCTGTCTTTCCCTTTAATGAGCTGCTTTTATTCTTTTCTTTCTTTTTTATTTCAAATTGTTGAAATAGTTCTTTACATACTCTGTACACCAATCTTTTGTTCTTTATATGGGCTGCAAACAACTTCTACCAGTATGGGACTTGTCTCTTACTTTGCTGATGGTTTCTTTTGCCAGATACCATAAGCAAAGGAAGACGCTCTCTAGTCAATAAATCTAGATGAACCCTGACCCTTTGAAATATATTCATCCCTCAAGGATCAAGCTAAAGAATTTGCTGATGGACTTATCTTATAATTAGATAGCTTGGCACTACAGTCAGAAACAGTACATAGAAGTGCAAGTGAGGTGTCCCCTGAGAACATAGAAATAGAAATGCTTGCTGAGAATTAAACTACAAAATTCAAACATCTGAGTACAACAGATATGCAAATGATTTTAAAGTGATAGAAAGTCTCCCAGACCAGGAGTTGATCTGTTAAATGTGTAGACATATTTTTAAAAAGATTTAGCCATTCACTAGCAGGTGGGGGAAAAAAAGGAGGGGGGACCAAGAAGATGTTAGTATTGCCTATTCAAACAGAGTCGGGCAGGAGGAGGTCGTGACCAGTGGACCAGAGTATCATCATCCCACTGGTAAAGCCATGGCAAGCCTTATGGTGGGGCTGGATCCAATGGGTCTTCTTAGCCCAGTGACATTAAACATTATTAAATAATGAACCGAGAGGCATAACAGACAGGTTAAAGGGCAGCTGCTGCAGCCAGACTGCCTGAGTCCAATTTCTGGCTCCACCACTTACTATGTCACCTTGGACAAGCTCTCTTTCCTCTACTGAGAAAACAAGAGTAATAGGAGTACCTAACTCGTAGTGTTGTTATGAAGACTGAATGAGTGAATAAATGTTCCTGGCCGGTAGGAAACATTCAATGTATGTTACTGAAATACTCAAACGCCAGGGAAAGGCAGGGGAAATAATACAATGGAATGGTCAGAAGCTGAAGGTAAACATCAGAACTAGGAAGCTACACAGTGGAAGCTGACCTGGGTCGAATGAAGTGCGGGGGGAGGCACTTACAATGGGGAACTGAACTTCAGCTTTCACTGCCAATAGCACTGTCCAGGACAGGCACGGTAGCAGACCCACTCTATTTTGTGTGAGTCAGAAGCATACTCTGAAACTTGAGCAAGTAGAAGAGGAGAGGACACCAGAAGAAGGACAGTTTTAAAGAATGGGATTAAAGCAGAAGGCTAAAGGAAAGACATCTGTGCAAAAATGTGCATGTGCGTAGCTGCAGGGAGCGAGCTGAAAGAGGACCAGTGAAGGATGAGGATTGCAAGCAGCATGTTTCACCAGATTGTAGGAGAGGGTATTCTAACAATTGCAGATCTCAAATGGAATAGAAAGCCAGTGAGTCGTTTGCTAGTAGACCTGTTCCAATATAGTATGAGTCCTCAGCAGGCTGGGAGGGTAACAAAGCATTTCGAGCATTTAGTAAAATTTGGATGAGATGTTCTTTAGATTCCTTTAATAGAAGTTTTGAGTTTTACAGAACAGTCAACACCTTAAAAATGAGTGGCAACCAGGGGCCACCTGGGATCTTGTTGCTTCATCAGGTTGTACCAACACAGTCATGCCCTCAGGGCTACTCAGGTGGGTACAGCTGGTGGGGGTGGAGGAGGGAGTCTGCTTGTTGTATGGTCAATGGTCCCCAAGCAGCTTCCCAGAGTTTTTTTTTTTTTTTTGTAGTGGATTTGGCCCCTGCTCCTTGCTCAGCACACCATAGGCATTCATTAATATTTACAGCTAGAGAGTCTGTTTAAACTTTATCTAAAATAATTTGATGGATTTTGGGAGCTTTGTGACATTTATATTAGGTGCTAAGGTTTCTTTGCTTTCTGACACTTGGCTTCGTTCTCTGTAATCAGAGTGGTCAAACAGGTCACCGCACTGCATCCTGAAATGGGGACAAGGCACCTTCGTTGTAAAACTGACTCAATAGCATAAACTCAGGTGGGAATGGTAATCATTCTGATGTGCTATATTTTTACATTTTATCCAGTGACAAACTTCTGGACCAAAAGATTTGAATGCCTTCCATTAACGCTGCTGGCAATGCTGTTACAGACCCTTTCCTGTTACAGACATTTCCTTTCTACGTTTCCTGCCTCTTCTCATGTTGTATCACCCACCACAACTTTCTAGTGTCCTCAATCCTCCCACCCGTTTTTTTTTTTTTCCCTTTCCTGTACTCAGCATCACCTCTTTCTCTTCCCCAATTCAGTTTTACCTCTTATTTTCTGACTTTCTCTTTTAATTGCCTGTCTCACAATTTAGTACCCTTTTCTCTTATGTGTCCCCTGATCTGTCAGAAGCAGAAATGCTTCATTATTTGTGTGGAAATTTGGTTTGTATTCAAAAGAAGAACACTGTTTCTGCTATATTAAAAACAACGCTCAGCTGGTTGCAAAGGGAACTGATGAGGTTTGCATGCATGTTCATATTCAGTTCCCCTTTGTGGCCAGTGAGACTTGAAAAACACTGGAACACACAGGGTCAGCTCTTGTGCAGACTGATTATAGAGTTCCAAATATATGTGGCAAGTAGTGAGAGGAGTCAGCTAAGTAAGTAAATGAGGGTCTCATGCTCTGACAGTTGGCATTTGTGATCCTGCAAATTACTAAACCTCCAGTACTAAGCACAACTTGGCATGGGGGGGTGGGGGGGAAGCTACCAAAGGGGCAAGCCAGACTCATCATCTTTCTATACCCTTTTACACTCTACTATTGCAGATGTCAATTAATCACCCAGTTCTTAGGATCAAGTTAGCAGACAGACTTTTCTTCTAGTTTTACTGAAAAGCTAGATTAGTATTCTGGAAATAGAAAAGAAAGAGCTATTTACAGAGGATTAAAGAGTACAAAGGAAACAGCATGAATTCATGATATATTAAAAGGTGTATTAAAAGTAAGAAATAATCAAAAGAAAATAATAGCTCCAAGACCCGAGTGGAGCACAGTGGGTATCCCTTTTCTTTTTGGATATTATCCAAGAAACAATGAACTCTGAGGTACACATACTATATTAATCCCCAAGGAAGAGCCAATGCACTATACTTTAGGAAAAAAATATAAAAATCTAGTTAGGACATTGCAATCACAAGCACATTAAATGAAATGTGGTAGATTAAAATTCTCCGCAGCGCTTCTCATGCAGACATGGAGCCTCTGCCCACCTCTTGAGTCTGAGCAGGTATTGTGACTTGCTTTGACCAATTAAAAGTGGTGGACATTGTATGGCATCTGAGCAAGGCCTAAGAGGCCTCACAGCTTCCAGTTTTGCACTTTTGAGACCCTGAGACCAACATGGTGTAAAGAACCCAGGGTGAAAGATCACACGGAGAAAGATGATCAGACTGTACAACCATCTCAGCTGAGGCTCCAGACATGAGTCGAGGTCCCTGTGGACCATCCAAGCCTCAGCTGAGTTGCCAGATAACTAAGAAGCTGCATGAATGGCCCCAGGTGAGACTGAAAGAACTGTCTAGCTGAGCCCAGGACCAACTGCAGGACTGAGAGTGAACAGATGGCTGTTGTCATAAGCCACCAAGTCTAGGGGTGGTTCGGTATGCAGCAATAGATAAATGATGCATATAATGCATATAAAACACAAAGTATGTGTACCATTAATTTCTAAACAGGTGACAACAAATATAGTAATTTCATTAACAAAAAAGACAACGCCTCAAATTATTTTGTTTGAAAGCTGTGTGTGTGCTCGTGCATGTGTCTGTGTGTGTATCTGGGTGTGAGAGAGAAGGGGACTTATCTATTTTACAAACCACTGCAGGGTGGGGAGTGGCAGGGTTACTGAAGATTTAGTATCTCTGTATTGTCAGAGATAAAACAAGCATATGCTGGATAATGAGGCAACTGAATAGACATGACACGTTTTCATTACAAGCCTTTTAGTAGGACTTGACTTTTAAAAACTATGTCCATGAATTGCTATGGCTTTAAAAATAAAGTCTAAAAAGCTAAAAGATATGAGAAAAACTTTCACATAATAAAATGTCAGACTTTCTTTTTACCACCAGGATAACTGTGGCTGTGAATGATTTTACAAAGGTGACTCTTGGTATAATCACTCGTACAAAACGAAACAAAATGAAACTCCAAAAGACGTAGCCTGTTAAAGGCAGATGAGTGTCAACGGGTTTTCATCTTGAGGACAGAAATCCATTGTCCATATCATTACTTGTATTCTATCAGGTGTAAAGTGTTTCTCAGCTACTAAAGTAAAGTTTATCATTTTGTTAGAGCTTAAAAGAAACTAAACTTTTAAACTGTTCGACGTTTCTAGCTGGAAAATAGTGCAAGGTGGGCAGTTTATGCTTCAGCAGCAGAAGAGGTTTAACTAGGGCTGGTGATACACTGCCCTCTGCTGGCCAAAGCATTGCCAAAGAAATGATTATCTACAGACTTGAACCCTGGTTTCTTCTTTCCAATTTTCTCTACCAGATATTTCTGGAGATATGGAATCCCAGAGAACTTGTATTTCCTGGATTCAGTATTTTATTTGGAGGTCTATTAAAACAACACATTTTAGGCTGGCTTTTTAAAAATTTATTTATTTGGGGGGGAATTATAGGCTGACTTTTGATGGAGGAAGAGACCACATGGTAGTATTAGAAACTATGCCACATATAGTATAATTTGAGAAATATCTAAAACACCAAGACTTGTTTAGAGTGATACCTTAAAATGACTACTTCAAGTCTAATGTATCTCCATCTGTCAAAACATTACAAAGATGCAACCACCAATATAAGCAATGATTTAGGCAAGGACCATCAATAAACACTAAAATCCACTGGGTGAGAGGGAAAAACCATATTCAGAGAATCTCAAAATATGACCCTCAGATTACTTATCAATTACGAAGGGGAAAAGTACCTGTACAATGAGGAGCTGACAGCAATGAGTAAATTTTCAGAATGAAAACTAGAAACAGGTATACAAGCGAGATACATTTTTGGTCACTGGGGATACTTGGTCACCTTTTCTAAAACAACAATCCAGATTCCAGTAGCAGCTCTGGATGGGCTCTGAAGTCGCACCATCGGGGTTCAAATATAGGCCCTACAATATACCAGTTATCTTATCATCAATAAGTTATTTACCCTCTATGGACCTAAATCTTCTCATCTAGAAAATGACAGTAATAAATGGTATTCATCTCAGAGATATTTCCATTAAATATTGTAACAACTAAATGAATTTCTATATATAAGTACTTCAGTGGTTATTATTTATTATTATTATACATTTTCTAAAAGTGGTTCTCAGGGAAGCTTGTTACTTCAATACTTGGGGCTCTTAATAAGACAAAATAAATCTAGAAATTAATAGGTACAGAAGGTAAGACCTCAGATACCCAACTCTTCCTCATCTTCCCTTGACACCCCTCTCTTTTTTTCTCTTGAATAAAGACAGGAAGTGATATGGAGCAGGGGGGCTTAACCTCAAGACAATTTAATCTAGAAATTCCAAAGAAGTGATTGGTAATAAAATAGCCAGGAAACCTTGGTCTTGGGAAGAAAGGGACAGTGGTGAGGGTTCTGGGCACTGATACATGATGCCTTTTTAATTCCCTGTATCTCAGTGCAATCCAACTCATTATTTCCCAGGGTATAGGTGTATGTATGTGTTTTGCACCTGTGGCAATATGATTGCTTACATTATTTTTTACAATTCTACCAAGTGCTTCATTTTCAGAAATTTTAATCTACTTTTGGCTTTTCAAAGAACTTGAAAAAAAAAGGTCGATTATGAAGCATGATATGAACCAAACTTAACTGACTCAATGTTGAAATTCAAAATTTGACTGTCCTCAAAAATATTTTTGCCTCTTCTAATCCAACGCTAAAGTCTCCCTTTCCTTAAACCTGCTAACTTCCCATTTGCTTTCCAACTCCCACCTCTGAAGTCATTCCAATTCTAAAGACTGCCACCATGTTTCTATCGTGTGCATTTCTAGAAGACAGTGTCTATCCAGTGCATTCAAGCCTCTGTGGAGAGACAAAAGGCAAAGATGAAGTATAGTGAAACTCTGAATGGCTGGTCCATTTATGTTTTGTCATTAGACCTTTCTTCCAAGGCTTATCACTTCTCTGTGCTATTATAAATTTCCAAACTTTGGGCCATAGTTTCTGCTGTTTCAAAATAGTTTTTAAGGGAAATACTCCCATGGTTGGCTGAGAAACCAGCTTGTGGAACAAGCAGAAAATCTTCACATCCTGATTAAGGGTGGGACGGCCATGATTACAGCTGCTTGTAGTGGGTGGCGAGAGCCTGCGCGCAGAGACAGACACAGGGCTGTGGCCAGACACCACATCCTGAAGAGAGCAGGGGGGCTCAGTGTGCCTTGAGCAAACCACAGCTCTGACTAAGAGAGCTCAGCTTCACTCCTCCTAAAGGCAACCACTGGTTCGGGTGTGCAGTGAACTGGATAAAGGCTTCCACTGTCCCCCACCCCTCCTTGAAGAAACTATCTTTTGAATGTGATGTTCTCCTGTGGACTATATAAGGCATGTCTTCTCTTCCCACATCCAGCCTCCCGAGGGGTCAGAGAAGAGTATTTAAAAGACCAACCATCGCAACTTTAGAAGACTCGAGCTTGGGTAGCCCCAAATAACTGTCTAATTGAAGCACAAAGTTCTGGTATGACTGAGCTGTCCTGTGTCCTCTGGGTTCTGACTCCAAGGCAGGTTGAAAAGGTACCCTAATCCTAACCCCAATAATCCTTGTGAGTCAGGAAAGCTCTCATGCACCCCTGGTGAATACAGCTCACTACAGGTTGGCAAAATAATTTACAGCATGCGTGCCCCTTGAACCATTCTTACTGAACCACTCCAAACGAATTCTGAGGCCAGAGTTAAAAACACACTTCATACTCAAACAAATATTTCAAAAGCAGGAAACTTCACACAAGGCAGGAATGACACTCTGGGGAGCTGCTCTAACATCTCAAGGAGTAAATCATAAGGGTCAGAGCAGAACACACAGGAGGCCAGTATTTGGTGGATGATACAGGAAGTAATTAGAACAGTTGGGCAGGAGCATTTAGACTTGGATAACAGAAGCAGAACTTTGAAGAGCAGATGCACGAGAAAGATAAATGAGAACCCAAGAAAACTATTGGTGACCTGAGTGAGAAAAGTTCAAGGAGCTACCTTTACAGAGAACTTGCAATTTTTAAAATTTCTGCCTGATGAGTTATGTTTTTGTTAATCTTATATTCTCTGACATTTATACTTTTGACCAATTGCAATAATATTTCCTAGTATCTTAGAAAAATGGAAATAAAAATTTCTTTATATTTCAATTAGGGAACTCAAAATAACTTAAGTCATAAAGAATTTATACTGATATTGATGGGATTAAAAAAGTAGCTTAATGAAGTCCAAGGTTTTCAAGAATAGGAAAAAAATTGGGTTTGAGTTCTTCCATAGTCAATTCTGCTACCTCAGAGCCTAGAACAGGAAACCCTGTCTGAATGAAGTTAAAAAGCATACAAAACTTGACTCCAGTTTCCCTATAATAAGGTACCCTAGAGAAAAACCATTATTTCTGCTAAGGCAGAGGGTGAGGTTGGAAAAAAAAAAAAAAACCAAACACATGCTTTAGAGTTAATTTACTAGTTGTGCCACCTTGGGCATGCTATTTAACCCTTTGTAACTCAATGTCCTCATGTGTAAGACAGGACTACCACCACCCATTGTTAGGGCTCTTCTATGGAAAATGCTCTGCCTGGTACTGGCACAGAACTGCTGTTTACTATGTGTTCTCTTCTCTTTCCTTCTAGTTCTCCTGGCCTGTCAGAATCACTTTGATTCACTGTTTTCTCCCTTTTCTCATTTATAGAGCATTTAAAGTCTGTACCATACAACATGTATTAATCTGAATTCTTGGCTTGCTTGTGGAATCTCTTGAATTTCCAGAGACCCTGAATTAGCTTGTGGCTAATATATCTCTTCTGTAACCTCCACACTCCACTAGAAACACAGCAGGGACTCCAATAAATATTTGTGAAGTGAATTGCACTGTTTAAGAAAACTATAGTGCACTAAAAATCAAAATAAAGGAAGAAATGGCAAAAATTACACCGATACAGGCAGTCTTGCCTGATAAATTATCAGTTGTCTGACCATCATTTTAAGCAGTACTTCTGACTCTTCCTTGGTTCAAAGGTTGACCGACATCTGCATTAGCCGGTTTCCAAGATGGCTCCCAACAACCATCATCTCCTGATATTTATCCCTCCCACACTGAATTACTGCTAGTCCCGTGTGACCAACAGAATACTACAAAAGTGACAGTGTTGACTTTAGAGGCTAGATCAAAAAAAGGCACTGCAGCTATGACCTTGTTCTCTTCATTCGCTTACTCTGGTGGTAGCCAGCTACCATGTTGTGAGGACAGATGGTGGTTATGACCTTGGGCAAGTTATGTGACCTTTCTGAGGTTCATTTTCCTTACTCTTAAAATGAAGATACTTATTTCATACTACTTACTTCATTGGGTATTGTGATTATTAAATAAGACATGCATGTAAAGC
The DNA here is from genome assembly GCF_048773025.1 of Camelus bactrianus. Taxonomy (NCBI): domain Eukaryota; kingdom Metazoa; phylum Chordata; class Mammalia; order Artiodactyla; family Camelidae; genus Camelus; species Camelus bactrianus. Next base: position 32,689,772 of record NC_133575.1, read on the forward strand.
ACAGATCAGGATGCCTGGCACATAATACACTTCCATGAAATGCAGCTAATAATGGTGGTGGTCCTAGAAGCTGCAGTAGCAGCAGCTGATTGGATGTGAGATGTGAAAGCAAGAGAGGAATTGAGGATGACTCATAGGTTTGGGGCTTGAATAACCTTAGAAATGATGGCATCATCTTCTGAGTTTGAGGACAATGGAAGATAACTTGTGGAGAGAAAGGATATATATATATATATATAGGTCCTATATATATATATATATATATAGGACCAAAGGTGCTTAAGCCTCAAACAAGTAATATAAAATTATCTGTCAATCACTTATAAACAACATTCTTTTCCCATTCTTTCTTCTCTAAATTGCTTCAAACTGTTTTTGTTTTGTTGTTGTTGTTCTAAATAATTCCTTCCTGGAACATGAAAAATTCTTGAAGTAAAGATGATAGGAGTTCCAGAGGCAAACTACTCTGCAATCAATGGCCATGGAAGCCTGGATGAGTCACTGTTCTTAATTAGATGATGGCAAGCACTGCAAAGATGAATAGCAGCAGAACAGAATCAAGACACTCAGGTAGTCCTCACTTTGTTTCAGAGAGAAATAGTAGCAAACATTATGAAGAATTTATGCAATCAACGTGCAAGAAGATAAGCATCGGGGGTTATGAGAAATGGCAAAGTACTTCTATTAATTTTAAATGAAGATTCCCTGAAAACTAAAATGCTCAGGCTTGATGAAATTAGATTTCTGTTCCTATTCTCAGACTCCCACTGGTTTAACTACCCAAGGAAGGGATGCGTGATGAGGGTCCAGCTCCCCAGCTATATGCAGTCGGCTTTCATTTAGTTAAGAGTTCACAGACTGATTAAACAATCCTCTACATAAAACTGGTTCCACATTTCTTTATATCGTAATATAACTATTCATTTTATCTCAGGTATAGTTGGTCTTCAGATTCTGGAACTTTCCAGGATTCCCCAAATCCATTATGAAATGCTCCAAACAATGTGCTACTTTGAACACGAATGGAGGCAGCACAGGACAATTTGAAGTAGGATGGATTAGTTCCTTAGTAACCAAGAGGAGACCCAAACCCCTGGGTGTGGCCTGTGCTTACAGCGTACTGCTCAGGGCCTCACTTCTTTCTCCTCAAGGGTTTCTACCCACAGATGATCTTAAAGTTCTATTCCAGCTCTATGATATTTGATTCCAGTAACCTGCTACAAGTAAGAAAATGTTGAGTTTTGTTTCCCTTTATTCTTGATCAAGATGAACTGCAAACAAGCCATCCACAAATGACTTTACAGACAAATTTGTACCAGAGTTTACTGAGTTACTATGGATTGGTTCCCTCTACTACTGTGTTGTATAAAACTAACTAGCCATGGGGATGTAAACCTTTGAACTTAACTTCTGCCAAACATGCTAATGAAGCTAAGTGAGGTGTAACCGGTTCATGAAATAATCATAAGGAAGCACAGTATATATATATTGTCCACAACTTCCTCCCACTATAGAAATAGAGAAATGAGGGTTCTTTTTTTTTTGAGAAGATAGTTGCTACATTTACTATGACTACTGAATTTCTTCAATATTCTGTTTAATTTTGTTTTCTTCCCACTATAGTTGGTGTCATGCAAGAGTCTATTCACACTGACTAAAACTGAAATATACCGGAAGAGTGATGATCAGAGAACTTTAAGTCTGAAATTTAGCATCACCGCCCTGAACAATAGAGCCTTGGTTGGCATAAACTACTCAGAGGTAAGACTGATCATTCACTTTTAGCTTAAAAGTTAATTCTATAAAAACTCTAACAGGGCTAAAATGCTTAAATTTTGAAAGCTTATCATTAAGAAAGGTAGTCAGCATATTAATTATGTAGATAATCGTTAGAACTGAAGTTAGAATTGTTGACTTCTTATTTCATTTGTCAAATTAGCAGAGGCACAGTGTGTACAGGAGTGACTCAAGATGTTTTGCTGAGGGGAATGCAAACTTGTACACATTTTCTAGGGGGCAATTCTGTATATACAACACATAATTTTTATTTCTTAAGCTCTATAGTATTTTCTAAATTTTAGAAAATAATTATCTAGTAGTTTTATAATCAAACTTTATTTTTACAGGAGAGGTACATAGTAGATACAAGTTGATATTTGGGGAGCTAAAGATGGTAACCTAGTTGTTTGTTATAGTGAAGATTCCTAGAGTCTCAATGTCATCTGTCTGATAAAGCCAGCCTCTGTGAAAGTCTTTTTACTTCTCTTCTGTTCTGAAGAATTTGCTAGTTTGAAATAGAAAATTAGGTAATGGTAATGAGTAATATGAGATAGCAGATGCTGTATGAAGTGGTCTAGTTTAAAAAAAAAAAGGCATACTATCCATTAATACAGAAGCACCACCTTTTCCGATTTTAGTACATATAATGTATTATCTATGCAAGTGCAGGGGCTAATGTTTTTCTTTAATATCATCATAAAAGGAAGCTTCATTCCTTATGTAATACAAAAATCTACTTTGATTAGATAAATTTTTCTTAAGAAATAAACTGGCTAATTTCACTGTATTTGACTGATTTTTAAGTCAATTCCAATTTGCCAGGCTGTACTGGATTCGGATACAAAAGCACTTTGAAGCATATGGACTGTTCTCTAAATAAAAGTTGGAAAGCAACAAAATAAAATGCTAAAGACACTGTTAGACATTAAGGGTCTCAGTACTTGAACCTTGAGTCAGCGTACAGCCCTCAAGCTTTCAAGTATTTGGGCAAAAACTGTTTGGTTTAAAAAATTATTTCAAAATTATAATAATATATTTGGGGGGAAAACTCTTATTTCTATAATCAAAGATGTAAAAAAATGTAATCATGATTCTGAAGAGGGGTAGAGAGTGAAATATCCCTGAGGGGCTGGGGACATGTAAGAATCTCAGAAGGCAGTATGTAGTAAAAATTTTTGTATTTATCAAAAGAGAGAATATGATGGAAAAAATAATTGAGAATCCCCACTCTGGATTATAAAAGAGTAGAAAGTGTGGTACTTAGAAAGGTATAGTAAAAAATACAGAGAAATGATGCATATTCTGAATAGAGCTCATTTTTTTTTTTTGCAGGGGGGAGGTAATTAGATTTGTTTATTTATTTGGTTTTTCAGTGGAGGTACTGGGGATTGAACCCTGGACCTCGTGCACGCTAAACACACGCTCTACCATTTGAGCTATACCTTCTCACCCTGAGCTCGTGATTTTTATTTGACCAAAATCCAAAATCTTTTCTTATTCCCATCTGAAAGAACTAAAGGAACAAGAAAAATAAGAATGAAAAGGAGTTTATATGTGACTCTTAAAACACTTCCTGTGTACCCTCTGAAGCAAAAAAAAATTCAAAATTAGACATAAAATCCTACCTGCATTTAGGCTGCGATTAAGTATCTTCTTAAAAAAAATTCTCTGAAAAACCAAGATACTAAATTACACACAAAGACACATGAGGGCGCTCTAACCAACAAGCAGTAGCAACTACAGCTTTGACACAGAATCCGAAACTAAGCTTTTTTACTGAAGTATCATAGATTAGCATTAAATATTTGAAATAAGAAATTACTGATGCTCTTTGGTAAGGACTCTGGGATTTTGGTGTTATCTTTGGTCACTACACTTTCTTTCTGTTCAAGATCTTGCCTGAGTATTTGCTGATGTAGAATTAAGTTTACTCCTGAAATATGAAGAGACTTCTAACAGTGTTAAGATTATAGACAAATTCTTTAATCTAGCCATGAAAAGACACCATTTTGAAAAGTACTTATGTACGATTAAGGTGATTAATTAAAAATCAGTCTTCCCTCTGTTAACGTGGCTACAAAATAATTTCGCAACACTTTCCTTTGGCTAGTAGGTATTGCTTGCATGTGTCTTAAATTATTAAGTTACCTTTCTAGGCCAAAATCAATTGTCATTTACAAATTGCTTTAAAATCTAGTATAAGAACTCTAGTATAAAATAATAAATCTCAGCATTTAACTACTTCTATCAAATTTTGTTTTTTAGACAAAGCCAGTATCCACAATAATCAACCTTCTGCTTTTATTTCACTCGGACAATTGTGATTAGGAAAGGTGAGAAGGCATCTATACTTTCCTTTTCCATCCAATACATTCATGTTACTATTTTACTTTATCCAATGCTTTTTAAAAAATACGATTCAGCTTAAATACCATCGATAATTTTAATGTTAAATGTCTGCAATTCTGTTCTAGCTCCTGTGGCAAAATTCAAGGAAATCTGATATAAATGAGTAACAACTCAACATGTATTCAACCATCCATGATCTCTTCCATGGCTTTACCCATCATTTATATGTTCCTTTGTATCATTGGTCTCTTTGGAAATTCTCTCTCTCAATGGATCTTTTTAACAAAAATAGCTAAGAGAACACCAACGCACATCTACCTAGCACATCTTGTGACTGCAAACTTACTTGTGTGCACTGCCATGCCTTTCATGGGTATCTATTTCTTGAAAGGTTTTCAATGGGAATATAAATCTGCACAATGCAGGGTGGTCAATTTTTTGGGAACTCTATCCATGCATGTAAGTATGTTTGTCAGCCTCCTAATTTTAAGTTGGATTGCCATAAGCCGCTATGCTACCTTAATGAAAAAGGATTCCATACAAGAGACCACTTCGTGCTATGAGAAAATATTTTACGGCCATTTACTGAAAAAATTTCGCCAGCCTGAGTTTGCTAGAAAACTGTGTGTTTACATATGGGTGGCTGTACTGGGCATAATTATTCCGGTTATCATATACTATTCAGCTGTGGAGGCTACGGAAGGAGATGAGAGCCTGTGCTACAACCGGCAGACGGAACTGGGAGCCATGATCTCTCAGATCGCAGGCCTCATTGGAACCACATTTACTGGGTTTTCATTTTTAGTTGTAGTAACATCGTACTACTCTTTTGTCAGCCATCTGAGAAAAATAAGGACCTGTACATCCATTACAGAGAAGAGTTTGACTTACAGCTCTGTGAAAAGGCATCTTTTGGTCATCCAGATTCTCCTAATAGTTTGCTTCCTTCCATATAGCATTTTTAAACCTATTTTTTTTGTTCTACACCAAAGAGAGAACTGTCAGCAACTGAATCATTTAATCGAAATAAAAAACATCCTCACCTGTCTTGCATCGGCCAGAAGTAGCACAGACCCCATTATCTTTATCTTTTTAGATAAAACGTTCAAGAAGACACTATACAATCTCTTTACAAAATCTGATTCACCACATATACAACCTTCTGGTTGATTTCTGAGTGAAAAACACCACCAAACAGAAAAGTATTCATATGACTCTATCAGGGACCCTAAACTACAGGATTAACAGGTGATAGCTTGGTTGATAATAGGTACCAAGTAAACCTCTTTGGTTTTTAAAAACAAACAAAAAACTCACTGTGGTTCTACCTATACTGAAAGTTGAAATGGCAGAGACTCTGAGAGGCAAAAGTCAAGCATATTGAAAGGATCCCACTGCATATGAAACCAATAGATCATTTTCTGTTTAAACTCAACCATGGATGCTTCTATTCAGAACACAGTATTTCACAACTATAGGATAAAGAGGCAAGTGGTTTATGAATTCTCTGCTTTCTAGTAGTTAGAAAACAAGGGGTAATGTTTTGTTGGTAACTTTAAAAATGAGTAAAAGAAAAAAGTAAGAAATTTCCTCACTTAATTCCTATCTAAATGTATGAACAATGCACCGTAAAAATCCAAGGTTTTATAAATACCTTATTTATTTGTTATTATGTGGTTCACCATCCTGGGAGAAGCAATATTCATTGATTCCAGTATTTATTAAGTAGATGTTATTTATAAATATGCTTAAATATTTGGATTAGGCTTTGTCAAAATAAAAAAGAGTAATACAATGTTATTATGCCAATCTTCATCACATTTGGGGTATTTTCCTCTGTATTCAATATAAATAATGTTATTATTGACAAACAGTACCTGGCATGTAAGTATGTCCAATTAATTTTTGGAAAACAAATGAATAAGGCAGTTTAATAGCACTGCTGCAAGACTGATCTCTGGAGTTAGATTCCCTGGGTTCAATCCTAGTTCCACATCTTAGCTGGACAATCTTAGGCAAATTACCCTCCTTAAGTGTTAATTTCTTCATTTGTAGAATGGAAAAATACTATGTAATTCACAGGTACTATTATTAAAGCAGATGATGTTACTATTATTAAAGCAGATGATGTTACTACTATGAGCAGTTATCATTTACTAAGCAATTACTATGTGCCAGGCACTCGGCTTATATGCTTTACATGTATTATTTTAATCATCACAACCGTAAAGTATGCCAATCTACTGATGAAAAAACTGAAGTGTATAGTTAAATACGTCACCCAAATTTTCTTCATTATCTAAGTAAATGTTTAAGGATTAAGCATCTCTTAATGGTCATTTCTTTCTTCCATGTAAACTTGTCAGTGAGACAAATGATGGTGGCTATATTCTGTATTATATATATTATAATTAAAAATAAAAAAAGACTGTGTGTTTTATCTTTCCAAAGAGGTCATAAGCACCTTTGGAGCTATAGTCTATTTTCTATTTCTACTCCTATGGTACTTGCATTCTCTCTGCTCAGATAAGAACTAAATATAAACAGTTGAATAAACATTAACTGTAACCTGCTACTTTGTTAGAGGTTGCTTAAAGACTCATTATTCCCTACATGGAAATTACTTCAGTGCTCAAAAAGAAGTTTAAAGAAAGTTCACATACTACTTCCAAGCCTTTCATCTCATAGCATGTTTTGTTCCAGAATTAAAAATGTAGAAACAATTCACTGTACAGAATCCCCAAGAGCCATGTGTTCAAAATCACGAGAGATTTTTCCAACATATCTGTGTAATTTTCATTAAAAAAGAATAGAAAACAAACAATAAATTTTTCTCCGTTTTTTACTTCAATGCTTAACTGAGAGAAGAAAATGTTCAGAGAAATGTCTGAAAAAACACGTGCTGACTTCAAATATTTATAGTGTACATCTATTCTTTTATAGGAGCAATCTTATTTCTGGCGGATTAGTTTTGATTTACAGAGACAAAGGCAGACTTAGGAACTCCAGGTGATTCCCTAGAGGCTGGCTGTAAACAGGGGTGTCCAATCTACAAAATTCAAAGGCATGAGAATCACAGAATAACTCAAAGTTGACCAGGAGAGTTCCCAAGACATCCAGCTTTCTCCAGTTACAACAATGGTTTTATTCTTACATAAGTTTTAAAACCAAAACTCATTAGACTAAGAGGAATTGAAATGACTGATAGTTTTCATTTGACATAAGCAATACTCCATTGAACCTCAGTGCACTTAGGAGTTTTGAAAATATACATAACTTCTAAAAATCATCATTTAAAAAAAATCACTCTACATCACCCCTACTTTAAATAAAAGATATTACACCAAAGTAGAGCTTCCTACATTTAAAAAAGGCAGAAAAAGAGGTATGCAATTTCCTTTTAAGTTACTCATTCTTATAGAAAACTTGCACTTTAATTCTCTGTACTGAGCTTATCTAATCACCATGATTATTTTTACACCATAGATGCTTTCCTGAAGAGGTGATTGCAAATCACATTGAATTTTCTGTGTAGTTGAAGAACTGGCTATTTAATGTAATGACAAATATTTTATACGAAGTGTCACTTTCTAAATTTACCCTAAATTTAAAGTGCAGATTTCAGAAAAATCATGTTTTTAATGTGTCTGTAAGTGATAGTCAAACATAATTTCAGAAACCCCAAATTTTGACTTAAAGGTCAACAAAGATTGTATCTTAATTATAGAAAAGAGGCATGACAAATGTTTATTTCCCCCAACCTTTCATATACACACTCCCATTAAGGCAACTTTCAAACTTTTAATCAGGAACACAAACTATTAAGACTAGACGAGGAAAATTAAGGACAGACTATTCAACTTGGAAGTGAGTTTCTATTCCCCGGGTAGAAGAGGAAGATGTAGGAGAAGGAAAAATTTTTCCTCTACCCCTGTAGGTTCTTCCAGCTGGTCTGAGTTAAATTGATGCAAGACAGATTAACAGGAGAAAACCCAAATTTAATTATGTACCTATGGGGGTTCCATTAGAATATGAAGCCCAAGGACAAGTTGGGCAATTGAAGTTTAGAAGCCATTGGAGAGAAGGAGAGGCGGGGATAGCTTTGGGATTCAAAAGGGAGGAAGGCAATTCACATGGAGATGGAAAAACAAACGTCTGGTAAACACATGTTTGCTGGACCAGGCAGAGACAATGGGGCGCTGAGAGGACTTTGGTCTCCCCAGACTGCAGACTGCTCGACCACACTTAGCCCATATTCTCTACAGATATCTCTGCTGATAGTACTCTTCCTGGACCAGACCCTTTAAATTCTTTTAGGTGGCTGAGGGGGAGGTACAAAGAAGGACTTCCTGAGTCTTCTGTTTCTTAACAACCAGCCCCCAAACAGACACATTTTGGGCGTGGCAAGTTTTGTTCCCCTGCAATGTCAAGCCTGTTGTGCTTTGGTAAGGGTGGCTGCAGCCTACCCAGCCTTTGCAGGCTGGGAGCTGTGAACAAATGTGTGAAGACAAGCTGAAAGGAATTCTTGCTTAGCAAACCACAAAGGGAGCACAGAGGACACTGGTGATTTGCTAAGCATTTCTATCCTGCAGCCTAATGCCATGAGCCTGCCTCTGACTACCCCCAAATTCAAAGTGGACTGATACCAATGGGAAGAGTTACTACAGCTAGGAAGGTTTTATACCTGACAGCAAAAGTGCTGTGGCTGTATCACACATGCCTGCTCCCCCTGGCTCAGAAGGAAAGGAGCAGTGAAAGGATTCACGTCTAATAAGCAAAAGAAACATTCTTTTCTTGTTAAATCAAGGAATTGATTTTTTTTTTGTAGGTGGATGGGTGGGAGAAGAGAAGCAAGATCGTCTTAAACTTATCTTGGATTTCTAAGTATTAAAACCCCATGTTCAAGCTGAACACGCATGTTATGCTCAACAACCTGACAAAAGCATAGCAGGAGGGGAGCCAGTGTGCTTCTTACAGTAAGGAATGTAGAGAACAAAGTAAGTTTTCATTTTAAGGAGAATCTCAATTTTTTTTTTATACAACATGAGGGACTTTTGGGAGCTGTGGTAAGAGATGGAAAAGAAGTGTCAGCAGCTGAGAGCAATAGAGGAAGAAATACTGTAAGAAATCCACAATGCCACGGCAACTAGTGTGACGTGAACGCCCATTTATAATGAAGTCTGGCCTACGCAGGTGAAAGGAGAACTGAGACTAGAAGGGGACGGAGAGCGGCCAGGCGTGCCGACGGGTTAGCGAGGAAAACCATTTAAAGGAACCACATACAGGAACGCTTGGGCGGAGGCTTCTGGCTGAGCATCTGTGCGACTGGGTTTTGAAGTTCTGAGGACTAAAAGTGGTGCCCCCAAACCTCCTGGGCACAGGCCCTGTTCAGACTAGAAAGTGATCATGTGTACAGCAGTTTGCATTCAGAGAAGCTGAGTAACTTCAACCCCAGTTAGTAAATCACACATCAGTAGGTCAGAGAAAGGTCTAAGGATTACTTGTCTCTCCGCGCCGAGGTGATGCATTGTGAGGCCGTCTCTGGGAATCAGGAGAGGAGAAAATTCCAACTCTCAGTGTTGAACAGAGCCAGTGAAGGCAGGCAAGGAGCCAGGAGTTGCATTTACCTTGAAAACTACTACTTCTTTCTAAAGTACTTTTAATTTAGGGGTGAGAGGCAGAAAAGAGAAAAAAACACTGAAACATAATGAAAGTTTCCATATCCTCTCACAGGAAGAAGAGGAATAAAAGGGAAGATGACAGGAAAAAAAACCCAGAAATTTGCATGCATGCTTAAATTAACGCCTGTAAGGAGGCAAAGCATGAGAAATAGAACATTATGACAATGGGTCTCAACCAGGGGTGATTTTTGTGCCCCAGGGGATATTTGGCAATGTCTGGAGACATTTTTGATGGTCACAATTGGGGGGAAATGCTATTGCCATCTAGTGGGTAGAGGCACAATACACAGGACAACCTCCCACAACAAAGTACCTGGCCCCAAATGTCTGTGGCTATTGAGAGATGCTGTACTATGACGACACACCTTCCCTAATTTCAAAGGATTATACAATTACTTTTTACACAATTTCATGTGAAACTGCTTCTCCAAAGCCCACAGTTTCCACTATAGGTCACATGGCACCATATATTCAAATCTAACCTGAAATAACCAAACATTTTTGACTTAGGTTATAATGATTTCAAAAAGAAATGCCTACCAAGTAAAGAGAAAAGTACTATTAATATAATGCTAAGATTTTGGGAAACCCAGTGCCTTTGGATCAATGCCAAGAACTATGTGCGAGACAGAGAGAACAAGGGAGGGAGAGAATATGACAATATTCCTGGCTAGATAAAATAGATGATTAAATAATCTGAATTTTTCTAAAAGGAATGATACATTGCAATGGTCTTCTATTTTCTTTACTAAGTATAAGGGAAGAAAACTTTATCTATAGAAACTAAAATCTACATACAAATGAAATCTACATACAGACAAGTCACTGAATAAACAATCTCTGAATGAGAATAGCTAATAGGCTGCTTTATTAGCAAAAATAGAAACAACACATCAAGTGAAATTTTAAATTATTAGCCTTGTGATATGTATTGTTATTAAAGCTTTATAATGACCACTACATTGGAAAACTATAACAAAGTTCTGAATGAAACTGCTTCGGGTTACCTAAGTTACTGGAGTTATATTAGCAAATCTTGTTGACAAAACCTTCAAATATATCTGGAATCTGCTTATTTACGACCTCCTTGCTACCGCTCTGGCTCTGCCAGGCAGGACCATCTCCTGTTTCCCTGCTTCCACCGTGGAGCCATTATTCAATACATTACCAACAAAGCAATGTAGTCCTGTTACCCTGGAAAGTCAGACGTCATCTGTCTTCATTCAAAACTCCCTGGTGAATCCTCATTTCTCTCAGAGTAAAAGTCAAAGTCCCTTTCCTCCTTTTCTCTCTAATCTCCTCTACTAGCCATTCTCCCCTTTCACCTCAGCCACACTGGTCTGCTGGCTATTCTTCAAACGTGCCACTTATGCTTCTGCCTCAGTGCCTCTGCACTGGCTGTTCTGTAACCCAGAACCCTTCTCCTTCAGACGTCAGTTAGCCCTTTCTCTCTTCCATCAAGTCCTTGCCAGATGTCAGCTTCTCAACATGGCCTGCTTCAATCACCCTATCTATAATTGCAACCCCTTCTCCAGAAGTCCCTGCCACTTTGGCTGCTCTCTCTTTTTTTCCCCCGTAGTCCTTTTTTTCACCTTCTAACCTACTACACAGTAGAATTATTTATGCTCAGTGAGTAGTATCTCTCTCCCTGAAAAGAAAGTCAGCTCTAGAGGGACAGTGATTGTGTCTGTTTTGTTCACTGATGTAGCTCTGGTTCCTAGAATAGTGGCCGACACACAGTAGGTACTCAATACATGTTTTTGGACGAGTGTCTTAAGAAAAATATACCCAAATTCAAAATTACCAATGAACTAAATTTGAGTATTACATTTATGCATGCAAAATGTATTACAGACTTCAGGTACTGAGATATAAATGATATCGACAAGTATGTGTGCTCTTGTGTTGACAGTTTGCTTCTTAACTCAATGCTGAATGGTGCCTTTTCTGGTGGTTTCCTCTTACTAATTTGCAGTTTGAGAATCATTCCTTTCTTCCCTTCCTCAGCATGTTTCTGCATGCTTCTTCAAAATTCTTTGACATGTGCCTTAGAGATAATAAGGTAATTTATTAAAATTCAATGCAAAACTCATTTTGAGGCTTTGCACACACTGTTCCTGTTGCTTGAACTGTCCTCTCGTCTCCATGTAACTACCTAGTGACTCAAGGCTAGACTCAAATCTAACTTTCTCCATGAAGTTTCTCTGATTCTGTCTTTAAATGATATTTCTCGCTCCCTACCTTGGATAATAATTATCTGTTTTGCCTGTCTGAGAAGATGGCCACAAAAAAGTTTTCCTATCCTTGTGCATATATGTTGCTCCTCCAACTAAAGGTGCAATCTATTTTTCCTCTTCTTGAATCCAGGCTTCTCTTGTGACATTTTGACTAACAGAATGCATAGGACATGACAGTGCCAATCCAGGCCTAGGCTTCAAGAGGCCTGGTAATTTTCACTTTTGCTTGTTTCAAGCCACAGGACACTGTCCTGCTAGAAAGGGTGGCCATGTGGAGGAGGGGGAGAGGGAGGGGGAGAGGGAGGGGGAAGGAGGGAGGGAGGGAGAGAGAGACAGAGACACAGAGATGTTCTGAATGAGAAATGAGAAACTACAAAGAGGGCCCAGCCAGCTTCCAGGTGTTCTATCCACTTCTGCTAAGATGCCAGAGAAGTAAGTGAAGCCATCTCAGCCAACAGCCTGTGAAACAGAATCGAGCAGTCCCCATCAAGCTGTGCCCAAACTGCAGAATTGAGAGCATATAAATGGCGACTGTTGTTCAAAGTCACTGTGTGTTGTTCTGTAGCAGTTGATAATAGATATATTGCCTCATCTCTCTACTAAGAACATCATGCCTTTAGGGCTCCAAGCACAGTATACTGCATGAAGTAGGCACTTGGAATATTTGTTGAATAAATCAATCAGAATGTAAATGAGAAGGTGAAGCACAGTACTCAAATATAAACTACTCTGGGATTTTATTTGGTTTTAGATTGTCATTATATCAAATACCATGGCTAATCAAAAGCTGACTATATTACTGAAAGTATTACAGTAGAGTATGTTGTCAATCATTATTTATTATAAGATGTTGATATAATTACCTTTCAAGAACAGAATTCAAAATAAAATTGCTTCTTACAACTCAGTAACAAAAGCCAAAAAATTTGATTAAAAAATGAGCAGAGGATCTGAATAGATATTTTTCCAAAGAAAACATACCGATGGACAATAGACATATTAAAAGATGTTCAATATCACTCATCATCAGGGAAATGCAAATCAAAACCACAATGAGATATCACTTCATATCTGTCAGAATGGCTACCATCAAAAAGACAAGAAATGACAAGTGCTGGCAAGGATGTGGAGAAAAGGGAATCCTCATACATTGTTGGTGGGAAAGTAATTGGTGTATCCACTATAGAAAACAGTATGGAGGCTCCTAAAAATACTAAAAACAGAACTACCATATGATCCAGCAATTCTACTCTGGGTATTCATCTGAAGAAAGCACACTAATTCAAAAAGGTATGTGCACCCTCATGTTCACTGCAGTATTATTTATAATAGCCAAGATATGGAAACAATCTAACTGTCTATTGATGGATGAATGGATAAAGATGTCAGGTATACACACACATACATATATGTGTATAATGGAATACTACTCAGCCATAAAAAAGAATTGAACTCTTGCCACTGTGACAACATGGATGGATCTTGAGAGTATTATGCTAAGTGAATAAATCAAATATAGAAAGACAAATACCTTATGATTTCACTTATACACTGAATCTAAAAAACAGGACAAATGAACAAACAAGACAAAACTCATAGACACAGAGACCAGAATGGTAGTTGCCAGAGAGGAAGGGGGTTGAGGGGGACAAAATGGGCAAAGAAGGTAAGAGATACAGACTTCCAGTCATAAAATAAATGTCATAGGGATATAATGTACAACATAGTGACTGTAGTCATTAATATGATACTGCATATTTTGTAACTCTGTATGGAGACAGAGGGTAACTAGACGTATTGTGGTGATCATTTCAGTGTATACAATATCAAATCATTATGATGTACACCTGAAACTGTTATATGTCAATTATATCTCAATTTTAAAAAACTGCCTTTTTTACAAAAGTATTTTTAACACTATGCTACTTTATGAATTAAGGATCTGTTTTATACATTTTCAGCTTTCAAATTGTCATTTTGTCATTATATATAAGGAGATACATTTTACTCTGTATATATTCATTTTCTCATATTAATTAAATGCAAAAGAATAACAGCACACTGCTATCACTGACAATTTTCCTTTTATCTTTCTATACTTCTTATTCTCTTTGCATGATTGAAGAACACTTCCTTTTAAAAGTGCTTTGTATCCATGGGGTTGTTTAGTGTTGAGTGGCAATAATAACAATATCATTTTCCTATCACCACATTTGAAAAGAATAAACTATTTTACAACTAATTTACACTAATGTGTATTTTGTACATTTCTCCAATGATTTTTCATTGCTACTGGAGCATTCCACTAGATTGGTTTGGAATCGCTCATGCTTTCCTCAGCTTTTAATCACAAGAATTTCAGTTAAAATTTCCCGAACGTTATAGAAAATTTAACTAAACTCTAGTTGATTTTCTTAACCATTAAAACACATCGAAGAAGTCAGGCCTTTGATAATACATCTCGAGGAAAGGAGAGCACCGTGTCTGTGGTGCTGCGGGTTAGAGAGAGGCCAGTGATCAACAGAGGCCAGCAGAGCGGGAAAGTGGGAACAGGGCCAGACACAGTGCAGGGGCGCTCAGTGACTCAAGGCCCAGAAAGGGGCGAGGAAGGCCCACTGGCTTCCTTCCTTGCATGCCCCCATGTTCGGCCCGGCACCCTTATGAGCCAGGCACTGACGTTCTCATGAACTTGATACTGGGCTCAAACAAGCACAAAGACTGAATAATGGTAATATGCATCTTCTTAAGGGTACAAACTATATTACATTTATAATTACGATTTCAGACCATGTTTAAAAACAGTCTGCAAAGAAAATACAATGCTGACTATTCTACACTGCAACATTATGAAAACATAAGTGTGTGGTGAACTTTTACTATATAAACCAAATTCTGATTTTCCCTCCAATTAACTTAGTATAAGATATTGTTTGGTTCTTCCTATTTTTATTGGGTTTTCCATTTTTCTCTTAAACACAAAATGGCAAAAGAGGAATAACAGAATTTTACAATACTTATACATTTTAATGAAAATAAGGAAATTGAAATGATAAAAAGTGTTCCTATTAAGAATTAGTACAACTCTTCAAATATAAACCAGTTAAGCAAATTTTTATTTGTAAGTAAAATTAACTTAAAGATGCTGTTCATAAGAACATTAAAGAAAAATTTCTGATTATTATCATTGCTATAAGTCAGTTTCTATCCACAAACATTAAAGTTAGTGATAAAAATGACTTACCTTCACATCCCTGTGAATTATGTTATTATCATGACAATAGCGTAGAGCTTCCAGTATCTGTCTCATGTAATGACTGTAGAAAAACAAAAGAAAGCTAAAACTGTAAAAAACCTTTTATTTTTAAACCTTAATATACAATGTCCATTGCTTGTAACTCCCACCTTCGTATTTGCTGCCCTCGAACACTTTTTGTTTGAGTAGACAGGACTAGTGGAATGTGTAGCTCAGTGATGAAAAAGTTGGCAGACTCATAAGTTTATGAGCTTATGAAGAAATAATGTGTTCTACATTTTCTAAGATATCTAAGTCAAAAGAATTTCACACAGTTCATAAGTAAAATACCTCTGCAAACCACAAATTCAAACTGAAAACATGAAAAACAACAGTTCTCTGACACTGAGTTAATTCCACTTAGTTACACTGGATTGCTATCAGGTGACCAGAGCTCACAGCTACACCAAGGATTCTGACTAAAGGGGTAGGAGCCTTTTATCTGCCAGCAGAGAGAGGTTAGCTCTCTGTCTTATTTCCATTTAGCTCTAAGGACAAACAAGAGAAAAGAACCCCCTTATGTTGACTTTTTTTTTTTTTTGCAACATAATCAAAGTTTAGTTGGGGTATCCTTGAATAAAGCAGAGTTCTTCTGGGCCTAAGTCCTAGGAAGTCCTAGGAACTCCTCAGAGGCCAGCAGGGTCCACCGAGGCTCCTCACTGGGTCCAGATGAAAAACAAAGGAGGAGTTAGCATTTTAAAGGACAGTCCTTAAAATATGGTAACAAGGTCAACTAGCCATAGGGTGTGACAAGAGTAGTTCATTCAGTATTGCTTCAGAATTTACTTCAACCTCCTTCCCTCAATTCTAAAGTTCTTCTATAATCCCACACTTTTTCTTTCTCTGAGGGTCTTTTTCATCTTTCTTCCCTTGAATTTTACTCCCTTCATATCTGTCCTTTCCCCCCATTATTCCTCTTGCCTTCTCATTTCCCTCTTGTCCTTCCCAACCAGCCATGACACAGAAATGCAATATACATAATATTATTGACTGTATGGCATTTACTGAAACTAAATAATTTAATGGTACTTCCTCATGACCTTGTGTGTGCGCTTGTGACTCAAGACCAAAAAAATTTTCCCCACTCCTGCTGTATAATTAAAAGACGTTTCCATCAAGTTACTTCTTTGGTATGCTACTATCTAACCAAACGCACATTAATGTCCCTCTAATTAGCATATGCATTATTTCATGTATTAGAATTGATCTGAAGGTTCCATTTCTAAAATGAAAGGTAGGGGTAAAAATCCCCCAGGTCTTTGTTTCTGTACTTATTACTGTCTCCTCACTACTGGGCTCTAAGCAGAAAGAGCTAGGCTCATGAAGTCCTTAGCTGTGATGTTCAATTTTTCTTACTTCGCAAATACACAGAGAGGTCGTGGTCATATACTCTTTGCCTGGGCCAGAGCAGCTGTAATTAAGTTTTTGTTCAAGTCAGGGATTCTTAACTGGGTGGTATGGCCCATTCCTGGTTCAAATTAGGCTTTGGAGGATCTGTGATCCCCTGAAATAGCAGAGACAACAAATGTGAAAGTGCTTTGTAAACTCTAAACCGTGCTACAAAAGTTGTCTATTATCAAATTCAGTCAAAGATTTCAGAACAGCCTACTTGTGCATCTAGATGTGAACACTGGAATGGTAGGTATGTTTAAGCTAGGTCATGTGTCCAACTACTTTGGATACTTAGTCCTGAGACAGCCACTTATATCTTTAATCTGAGGAAAACTCTTATCTCAAAGCCTTATTAAAAAAATCAATGAATGAGCATTTTTAAAATCTGAATATCAGAGTATTCAATTACTTGACCCAAATATACGTACATGTTAGAATCTCTGGGGTGTGTGGAGGGAGGGTAGAATTTTTTTCTTCCCAAATATTATAGATTCAAACTGATCTTCCTCCACCTTCCCAGTCAGGACCCTGGGAGGCTGTGCATGAGAACAGTGTGCAAGGAGAAGAGAGAGCCTAAATCTACCCACACGTTCCAGAGAGTTGCTGACAAAACGTTAGCCCAAAAGTTTCATTTCATGAAGCATCATGGTGGCCTATGCTTTCAGAGAAACTCAGCAATATCTATGTTTGTCCCCATCCCTAAGGATCAGAAATGGTAACTCCATGGGAAAAAGAGCTGGCCAGCAATCCACTCACTTCCTTTGGACAGAAACATTTTGGGGGTGGAAGAAAAGAAGGGCGGTGACTCAGTCTACTCTCTTTGGCAACTCTGGGTAAAAAGACCAACGCTCTTTGCTAGGCTGAAGAAACCTTATCTCTGGAATTCCCTTAACAGAACATCCTTGGCTAAGGATTACCTATGATAAATAGAACCCAGGATCCCTGAGGCATGGATGGCTTCCTGGAAGAAGTCATGTAAACTGTATGACTCTCTGAGGTATACAATGGAGATGTTCCACAATTGAAATGCTCCCCTGTGTGTGTGACATCTCACAAACCTCATGTAGAGACCTCATCTATTCTGGGCCAGACGGGCACTCCAGATGCAGGGAGGAATGAAGTGAGGAGCTGCCCTTAAAAGGCCCAGATCTCTCTCTGCTTCAGCTGAGGCTTTTGATTGCTTTTATCCTTATAATTGTTTAATAAAGCCTGCTACTAGGTAAGACTCTCACTTTGATTTGTGAGAGTTTGATTTGATAATCTGCCCCTGTATGTTAGCTCACTCCACAACTCACCACCTCTGAAAGAACAGAGGGGAGCACTAACGGGGCTGTGAGGACTGAACGCGGTTTCCTTCCCTGCCGTGCTTTGCTACTCCTCTTGAAGCTCAGCCAGTTGGAGAAAAACACAATCAATTTGATTACTTGGTGTCTCAGAGTCTCCTGGCAGTTGGTCTCACTAGAATAACCGATGCAAGCTGAATTTCTGAACAGTGCATCACAGAATCAGAGAGGGGAAGGGACAAGTCATCTGGTTGGACACTGTAAACCAAAGGAAGGATTTACGTGCCCTTGTTTACATGGTGGCTGGTACTCTGCAATACGGCACGTACCTAATCATACTTTCTGAGGCTGCCCACCTTTGTCATTTTTTGGAAGGGTTTTTAATAAGTTGTGTCAAGCCTCTCTGCAGTGTCACTTACTGGTCCCAGTAGTACTCTTCCAGTCCATTCTAGAAAGTTCTTTTCATAAACCACCATTTTAACAGCAAATATGGGTAGATTTTAAAATCAACAGGCTTTTATCTTGATGTATATAAACATCTATCTTCTCTATAAATCTCAAGATTGAGAGATCTCAAGTGATCTCACTGTATGACATCACCTCTACACACTACTATTCTCCCCATTCTAACACCTAGCACAGCGGCAGAGACAGGCTCGAAGTTAAGGAAAAGCAATAGGGATGAATGGGGAATAAAGTAAAAATGATACTGGTTTAACATCAACCCTGATAGTCTATATGCCAGGTACTGCATGTTTTTGCGGTTCAAAAAGGAAAGTCATCTTTCTCCAGCGAGTTTCACTGTTTTGCAAAATCAACATTCTGAAATTTTAGTTTTTCCCTATTTGATGCTGCTGTTGAAAGATATCAATATGGGAAAGTACAAAATTCAAATTCTTGACATGCAAAAGTCTGAGAGTTTCATTTAGTCAGATAAAGTGGTTTACCACAATGCCATAAGAAAAATCAAGATAGCACTGGCTATTTTTGGTATTAAAGAATGGTTTTAATTCTGAAGCACAATAAAAAATAAACAGTTTGAATTGTGAGAAGAACTGAAAACAATATAAATGGGATTTTTTTTAAAAGAAGAAAACTCTGGAATGTGCTTTAGTGAATGACACAAAAGAAAAAAGGATATTTAGCCTCAGTTCTACCATGAATAATATCAGGAGTTTAAATAAGTAAAGTCAATATATATAAAATCTCATTTGCTGCTTCTTCCTAGCTCCAAGAATACAAAACAGCAGCTACCTAAAATTGCGCATATTCTTTATCTTGTGTTATAGCTATGGCTGCTTCACCTCCTGAGAGGGAGGCCCTGGCTCTTCAGCTAGAAGGCAGGGCAAAGAATTTGAAGAGTGTTAAGGCATTCTTAGCTCAAAGTCGCACGAGTAGTGTCTAAGTTGTTTTCAGTCATATCTGTCCATTGTGCCACAATTGTAAAAAGAATGATAGAAGGGAAAAAGTTATAATCATTTAATGGTATCTGTCTCTCAAATGGTAGAAAATTTTAATAAATCCTAATGGGTGTGTAGGTTTGAACCCTTCAACATTATAGTTGGCTGAGGAGGGATGCCGTATCCTATGTATTAAAAGGCAACCTACTGGAGTAGGTATTTGTGATGTGATTGAGTATCACTAAAGCAGAAAGCTGTGCTGCTCTAAATCTGTCAGCAAGTGGCCCATGCATGGCTCCTGTGATTTTTCATATTAAATCCTTACTTTGAGTCACTAGTTCTTGTAAGAACTCCTCCACTTAGAACAATGGTGGCCATCTGACTGGGAGATCACACACTGGCCTGAAGCAAATGTATTCAGCAGAAAAATTGTGCTTTTATTTCTGTTCCTTCTACTGTTCTGTGCTTTTCCTCAGATTAACTGGTCACATAACAATTTGCTATCACTAAAGGGCAAATTGAAGAACTAATCAAGCACATCTGCCAAAAAGCAAAAATCAAACACAAACAAAAAACCCAAGTTTAATTCTAGACAGTTTCTGAGCTATCAAATTCCTCCTTGTATAAAGGTCATCAAAAATGGGAAAGATAGCAGTAGTGATGTTAAACTGTAAGCTCATATAAATACATAAATTTATTGTTCAGTATTTTGCATTTCCAGTCACCGTCTGGCTCCACTAAAGCACATTAAAAGAGACATGCTCCTTGTAAGAAAGAGTGCCAGTATGGTCGTCATCAGTTCAAAGAGCAGCCCACGTCATGTGATTTCTCTGTCATTTCCTTCTTTGACTTCTCCCTTGACTTCTGGGGAGTCCATACAAATTACTTACCTGGCTACAGCTTCACTGTATACAAAACCAGCGTCAGCTCGCTTTACGATCTCAAAACACAGATCCGCTCCATCCATACTGTGGAGAAATGTGAAAAAGAATGTAAGAAAAGGAAATTCTGGGAAGAAAACACTGAAACTGATTACACTGCAACTAAATTATTAGTTGACTTACAGCTAAAGGTTGTAATAAATTATTTAAATCTTTCTTTTGATGAAAAATAGACATAAATCATTAGGACATTATAACCATCTTAACGTTGAAAATCTATAGGAAAATAAACAGGAAGAAAAAGCAAATGGTAGCTTCAAATAACAGAAGGTATAGAAAATTGTCTGTATATTTTCTTTAGGTTATAACAAAAAGTCTCAGGAAAGAGAAATGTTGGGGGTTGTGGGCATATTTTTGAATCAAATTCTGAAATTATCTATATCTAGTCACATCATGTAATATTTTAAGAATACAACAAGGATTCTAAAAGATTTAGCTATAGTTATCACCACTAAATGGGAGTTCAAGATATTTACTGTGAAAGGAAAAAAATTAGCTAATCCATGATTTATTTTTGTTTATACTTCCATTACCAAAGTTAATCGCTACAAACATATTCTAACACGCTGATGTGTTGGTGACAGTGTTACTACCTTGCCTCCAAACATAAAATGGTTCTCTAGTTCTCACCAGGTCAGTAAGGCCTCTTGTTGTCTCAGCCATACTGTGCTTCTCCCACCTACCCCGTCCAATGACTTTTCACTCTCTAGGCATATTAGTCTTATTACTATTCCCTGAATATACTATTCTTTTTTTTTGCCACATGCTTCTGCATTTATTGCTTCTCACCTTCAAAACCTACTTTAATTCAAGGTTCCATTCCAATCCCACCTTCCCTAGGAAGCCCCCTCAATGATTACCAGCCACATTAAGGCCTTCTTTTGCTTAAATTCTTTAACAACCCTATAGATCCCATATAATAATAACTAGCACTTACATAGAAACATATTTATGTGTACACACGAAACTTTTGCCAGATCATTACATACATTAAAGAATAATTAGCTAATATTTTCATAAATGCTGTAGGGCTTATAAAGTGATTTCAAATCCAATATCTCATTTATTTAGTAGCTCAGGCTCTAAAATATCTGTTGCAGGCATTACACTGAGGAAAGAGAGACTTCTAGAAGGGAAAGCAAAGGAACTAACTGTTCACTACTATTACTAATAATTAATAACTCATTAGTTAATAATAATAATGAACAATCATTACTAACTAATACTACTATTTGGCAAGCACCATGGGAAGCATTCCTCGTTATATCTCCCTTCATTCTTACATCACCCCATGAGGTCAGCATCCTTCTCATTCTCAACTAATTTGTCTAAGCGAGTAGACAAGTATGTGACAGGGACAAAATTCAAATTCCTATCTCTATTCAATGCTCTTTCCATTATCTACAGTTACACCTACCAGGTGTGTAAGGAACAAATGTACATATTCAAGATCAACAGTTCAACAACAGTGTTAAGTCCTAAAGAACAAATATATTTTAAACTTTCAACACAGTCCCACCTAAAACCCAGAATACTAAGCACACAGTTAATATTTGATGAATGATTATATTACTTAAATCTTGGTGTGGTCTTACATAAATGAAAATACTTTTATATTTATACAAAGCTTACAAATTTTACCTAGTTTCCATTTCATAGCTAATGTCAAATAGAATTCTCCAAATTAATTTTTATGATGGCTCAGTCTACTCTGAAGTATGGCAGTACCCATTTTCTTGTCATTACAAATAAAGCCTGGATGAACATGACCGCGTCTTTGTGAACAACCCTGATCATCTGCTATAGTACAAGTCCTACAAGCGGAATTGCTAGAGCAAGGGGCATATACAATAATACTTCAAAAAATTAAAAAAAAATTTTTTTATTTGACTGAGTTATAGTCAGTTTACAATGTTGTGTCAATTTCCGGTGTAGAGCACAATTTTTCAGTCATACATGAATATACATATATTCATTTTCACATTCTTTTTCACCGTGAGCTACCATAAGATCTTGTATATACAATAATACTTTAGATACACACATTATTAGACAAATTTTACCAACTTATACTGCCACTAGTGAATGTGAAAATGTTCTATCTTCTACCTTGCCTCTACTCGGATGACTATTCTTTTTAATCTTTGCCAATCAGATAGGAGGAAGAAAAAGTCACTCATGATTGCTCTCATTTGCATTTTCTTAATTACTAAAGAGGCTGAATAGTCTTCACTGCTTTGTATTTTGAGGGGAGAAAAAAGCACCATTTTTAAAGCTGGCTGCAGTTTAGGCTGGTTGGTTATCTATAAGGACCAAAATCACCTCCTAATGAGGGAATCACAGTTTTCTTTAGGCATTTTTCTCTTTTAATTGCAGAATGCAAGGATAAGCACTATTCAACTTAGATAAGAAAAGAGGCAAAGGAGAGCGGTAAATTGATTGTATCTTAGAGCAATAAGAATCCGTAGAGCTAGAGGAAGGCTTTTTTGGAGGCACCTGGAAGGGGGAAAAAAGTCTTGGGGTGGGAGAAGATAGTAAAGTGGTGACAGGCCAATACTTAAGGAGTGAAACTGTCAATGAGCAGTAACTGGAAATCACTTACTGCCCTGTGCTACAATTACCAGCATGAATCGATCCATTTTTCCTGGTCATATCCGAAATACTAGTACTTGAAATGACAATTTCTACATGTGTATACACACATACAAGTGCACTGTTAGCTTTCTACTCTTTCTCACTGTCTGTTCTTGTATCTAGTCCCATATCATTATAAATCTGTAGTAGTGTATTCAATATTTGGCAAAATAAGTCTCATTTCATTATTATTCTTCATCAACATTTTCTTCTTAATTTTTTCTCCCAGTTGAACTTTGAAATCAGTTTCTCAAGCACTAAAATCTTTTTCTATCTTGGCTGAGATAACATTACATTTATAGATTAACTTGTAGAAATGAACATTTTCCTAATATTCTCATCGATGAACATGATACATCCCTCCAATTCCTTTTGTTTCTAAGTTATAGTTTTAAGGCTTTCTTCATACTGGTTCCAAATATTGATTGTTCAGTTTCCCCCACAAGGCATTTTATATGTTTAGTTGCTATTATAAATGGGATCTTTTGGCCATGACACATTTTCAAATACAATGGTTCATAACCAGGGGTACCAAATCACCTGTGCAACTTTAAAAATATGCAGGCATGCTCTTTGAGGGATTAGTCTGAAAGTTATTACCGTGCAAGTAATTTTCTATTATTAAAGCTATTTAGTTATTTGTAACATTGATATTAAAGTAAAAGAGGCAATCCATTAATTTTAAATTTTATGATACAGAAATAAAAACTAAAAATACTATTATTTATGCAAATTTTATTCATCACAGAAACTTAAACTATACATATTCATAACAATACAATCCCAATATAATAACCTCAAAGAAAAGCTTGATGTCTCAGTTCTTTGATAAACTTTATTTGATAATCTAATGCTTCAAAAAACAATTATAAGGCTTCTTTTATTGCTTTTCTCTTTGGTTTCCAATCTTAGGGTGTTTCTGGACCTGCCAAGAAGCTTCAAAAAGCATGTTCTGAATTTTCCTAGTTGGCTCCATTCTGAGGGAGTGAAATGAAAGGGAGAAAAAACACTGCTATGGAAGAGCATGGGGGAATGCTTCCATACTATATGCAGAAAAAAACTACTGGAGGTTTACTTCGAATTGTGGAAAGTGGTGAGATTATGAATGATCTTAGCTGTCCCCCCTTGCATCTGAATTAAAAAATTTTTCTAATAAACATGCATTACTTATAAAATTTTAAAAACGTATCCAAAAACAAATGCTACAAACAAAACAGAGCACAGGTCTAGAGGCTCAAGCTATGGCTGGCTCTATGTTGAAGGGATTAGAATATATTACCCCAAATATGCCACTTCAGCATAGGATTATTTTCAGCTGAAGGCAACTGAAAAACAGCAGACACAGGAAGAACTCTCCACTCTTCTCCATTCTGTCTAAAAACAGGACATAAATTTTCCTTCATAAAGGTGACATAAATTTCCTTTTGTAAAGGTGTTCCCCTCTCCTGTACCAGAAAGAAGAAAACTACTTTTATCTGCATAACAAACCTTACTAAATAACTATTTACCATACATTTCCTGGTCATCTTTCAACAATTTACCCTCAACCTCAGGTGCCCAAACTGTCCCTCTTTCCTTTGTCTAGTGTCTTCATTTTATCTCTCTTTGTTAAAATGGTATATAAGCCTCTGGATCTAACTGCCTCTGTGGCTTTTGCTTTTTTTTTTTTTTTCCTGTGAGCACTACCCCCTGCCCCCACTGCCATGTGCATATGAAATTTTTTTCTTCTGTTAATCTGTCATTTATCAGTTTAATTTGCAGGCCTTATGCACATAATGTAAGAGTGTAGAGGAAAGGTTTTTTTCCCTCCTCTATGATGTATTCTATAAAAGCAGAGAAAGAAGGGGCTTGTAGGAGACTAGCACCCGATTGTATGAAGAAGTGCTTCTCAAATTAACTGCGGTAAAGGACTAGTTTTTCCCCCTCAAGTATATTAATAACTAATACTTTATAAAATACAAAATCATGCACTATGATTTCACAGCAATGTCAAATTGCTCTAATATTTTCTAGATGTTTATTCTCAATTTGTTCTTATCTCATAAAGTGGTAATGGCTGGTAGACTGGAATTTGTCTGCAAACTATTCCTCGAGGAACACTGTAACAGACAGACCAAATCTGGATTTCTCTAAGTAACATTTCTTCTGAAGGTGACAAAAACAAAACTAGATGAAATTAAAAAAATTCTTTTCTAAGCACTAAAGCATTAATAGGACAATAAATGAAAAACTACCTAGTGAGAACAGAGAAAGGATTAGAGCTCAAAGAGGTGAGCAAGAGTGGCTTCTGTCCTGGGGAGAAGGTGATGCTATGGAAAGAAGGCTGCTGCGGGGAGGGGGACTTCAGTTTGGGGGAATTTTGGAGAAGTAGAGGGGGGCAGTCAAATGGAGACTGACAGGGTCTAACTGCTTTTGCACCAGGGTGATCCAAGACAAGAGACAGAGCTATTCTCCTGGCACACCCCAGAAGAGCCCGTCAAAGGCTACAGCCCTGATAAAACAGCTGATACTGCACCCTGGAGTCATAAAGAGTTGTATTTTGAAAACTGGGGTATAGAATACATTCTGATGTGTCTTACTGGTAGCATAGAAAACCTCCAATGCTTACTAATCATGGAAATGAAAGCTGAATTTAAAAACTTCAGTAAGAAACCAGAAATTATCAGAAGTGACACTACAGATGTGAAAAAGCAGCAAGTAGAAATTTCAGAATGGAAAATTATAAAGTCAAAATTAAGAATTTGAGATTATTTAGTCAAAGAGAAAATTAGTAAGCCAGGAGATAATCAGATTGAAGCATGGAGACATAAAACATGGAAAATATAAAAGTGAAGGTAAGAAATCTAAAGGATTATAGTGAGAAAGTCAGCAAATATTTTATTGAAGTTTCAAAAGTAAAAAGAAAATGGAGCAGAAGCAATACTGAAAATAAATGGTTGATAATTACACAGAAATGACTGAAGATACCAATTCACTGATTTGAGAAGCCCAATATACATCAAGCAAGATAAAGAAAAAAAATCTATAGTTAGATACATATCAGTGAAAACTGTGGGAAACAAAAGAAAAATATAAATTCTCAAAAACGTGTGAAAGAAAAAAATGGACTATTAGACTGACAGTGGACGTTTCAGTAGCAACTTTGGAAGCCAGAATACAGTGGAAAGATATCTTAAATCAGAAAAACTGCCAACCTAAACTTCTCACTAAAAAAACATTTAGAGGGTGGAAATAACATTTCTTTCAGATAAGCCAAGACAATTTGCCACTGGCACACCTATCCCTAAAGGAAATATAAAAAAATATTCCTCAGGTAGAAGAAAAAATGAAGTCAAATGAAAACAGCGATTCAACAAGGCATGAAAAATATAAAATGTGGTTAAACATATAGGTGAATCTAAATGAACAATGACTGTATAAAAACAACTATTTTCCCAGTCTCTCTCTTTAGAAAGAGACCATATAAAATAGTAACTATTGATCGGGGGGTAGAGGTATATGGGGGGAGGAAGGGGATTGACTGATTTTAATAAAAATACTTGACAACAATAACTTACAAGTCAGGAGCAAACTGTAATTTCTAAGGTGACCAATAAGTTCTCTAACTTTTTGATGTCAGGGCCCTTTTCTACTCATAAAGATTACTGAGAACCCCAATTGTGTTCGTGTGGATTTTATATATCAATATTTGCTATACTAGAAATTAAAATCCAGAAATGTAAAAAACATTTATTTTAAAATAACAATAACCCATTACATGTTAACAGAAATAAATTTTTTCATGAAAAATAATTATGTATTTTAAAGCAAAATAAACTTAGTGAGAAAAGTGGCATTGCTTTATATTTTGCAAATTGCTTTCATTTATGGTTTAATAGAAGACAGCTAGATTCTTATATCTGCTTCTACATTCATGTTACAATGTTGTTATATTATTATATAACATGTTACAATGTTATTTGGTTGAAGTTAATGAAGAAAATTAGGCCTCACACAGATATATAATTAGAAGAAGAAGGTATACTTCAGTAGCCCTTGAAGATACTTGTGAATATTCTTTGATGCTACACCAAGACTCAAGAATGGGTAGTTTCTTAAAGGTAAATTGCAGTGTGGAATCTGAAATCACAACAATGAATTTTTTTGCACTCTGTTACATTAATCCATTGTTCTGCCTTGTTCTTTGAATAGATCTTTTACCTGTGCATGACTTTGTAACATCATGCGTTAGTCATCTGAAAAACACTGGTCCGTTGAGTTATACAGTTTCCAAATATTGACACATTCAATTACAGGATATCAAAAAATCACATTCATTAATACCACCATTGATTACATTAGAAACATTCTTTAAGTCCTGGGAAGCTGCTAAGCTCACGGTGGCAGATACAAATTTTCCAAAATTCTCATTTTCACTTGAAAATTTGAATTTCATCAACTGTGAGTTATTTCTCTGGAAGCAGCAGGCTCACTTCATTCATTTTTGGTTGAATGTCCATTGCATATTTAAGTCTGAGTGATCGTGGTTTGTTAGTCATTTTCTCAAGTAAAAATTATGTTACACACACACTCACACTAAATACTAGTTCAGTTTACAACTCAAGAAATTGTACAAATGGATTTCTGAGACCCAACAAAATTTAAAGGACTGTAAGCATTTGGGGTATGTTTCCTGATCACAGTTACAGCTGTGTTAGAAATAAACAAAATAACTAGAAAATCTCCAAATGCTTGGAAATTGAGAAACACATGCTAAATAATCAAGGAGAAATCACACTGAATATTAAAAAGTATTTCTAATCATGATAATGAAAACAGTACATATAAAACTTGTGTAGGATTGAGGCATTACATTTCAAGATTGGGGTGTTGCCATTACTAGACCCACAAATATAGAAATGGCTGAAAGGAGGAGTTGGGGCATAGGTCCAGTCTTCCAGTATGAGAAGCTAGCTTGCCACACACACACACACACACACACACACACACACACTCCTCACTGGTTGAAGAAATTTTTCCTGCATCAGGTAATTCACTGTTGACAAAACAAATACATCAATACAGCCTTTCCAATGGTGGGGGATTTTATAATGCTTGACAAAGGCCTTAAAAATGTTACATGTCCTTTGACCCAATAATTTAATCACAAGGGAAATAATCAGGGATATTTGCCAAGTTTTAATGACAAGGGCTTATATAGCCATTTATAATAGGGAGAAGTTGAAAACAACCTAAATGCCAATCAATAGAAGAACAGTTAAATAAATTGTGGTCAATCCACATAGTGGAATATTATGCTGTCATTAAAATGATGCTATGTCAGTATATTTATTGATATAGAAAGATGTTCACAATATAGTAAGATGTATAAACATATATATGCATATCTGTGTATATGCAGATGCACTGAGAAATTTTTAGATATTACAATGGTGTTAAAGAGTGAGTGGGTAGCACTGCGTTGGGATTTTTTGTTTTCTTTTTACTTTTTAAAAATGAACAGGTATGTACAGCACAGGGAAATATATACAAGATCTTGTGGTAGCTCATGGTGAAAAAGAATGTGACAATGAATATATATATGTTCATGTATAACTGAAAAATTGTGCTCTACACTGGAAACTGACACAACATTGTAAACTGACTATAACTCAATAAAATAAAATTTAAAAAAATGAACAGGTAGTACCATTTTTGTTATACTAAAAACAGTTCCAAATTAAAAAAAAAATAAAACATCCCTTCAAAATGTAGCTAAAATAGTTATTTACAAGGCAGTTTGTATCCATAAACTTATGTTTTAAAACTTTTAAATTATGTAAATTTAACAGAAACATTACAAATACTGATGTAAAATAAGAGAAGCTGACATCAGTGACATTCTATCAGGAGAAATTTTTTAAGAGAAGAGCAAATTAAATACAATGAAGGTAGAAGGAAATAATGAGCAGAAATTAAGGAAGAAAAAACAACCAAACAGCAAAAAACAAAGCAAAAAAATAGGTTCTTCAAAAAGATTTATAAAACTGAACTAAAAAATCCCCAACATTTGAAAAATAAGCAATATACTTTTATTACACAGATCTCAGAATAAATCATTAGAAAATAAGGAAATATCTTAAACTAAATACAAAAACATATCAAAACTTGTAAAATGCAGGTAAAGTAGTACTTAGAGGGAAATTTACTGCTATAAATGCATATATCAGAAAAGAAGAGAGGCTCAAAATTTATAAGCATCCATCTCCATAAGTTATATGAAGATCATCAAATTAAACTCAAACAAGTTAGAAGGAAATAGGACAGAAATTAATGAAATGGAAAACAAACAGATATTAGAGGGATTAACAAAGCTAAAAGTTATTCCCTGTGAAATGATGAATCTTTGGCAAGACTGATTAAAAAAAAAGAGAAGATACATACAGAAGCTATACTAAGAATGAAAAAGGAGGTATCATTTCATATCCTGCAGACATTAAAAAGATGATATCGAAACTTTATGCCACAAATTTGAAAATGTATACGAAATGGACAAACTCCCAGAAAAATAAAACTCATCACAACACAAAAAGAATTAGAAAACCTGAGTAATTCTTTACTGATTAAAGGAGTTGAATCAATAATTTAAAACTTACTGGCATAAAGAACTCTAAGTCTAGATGACATTTCTGACAAGTTCTACTGAAACATTTTGAGGAAATATAAAATGAATATAAAGCAGGAACAGTTTCTAACTCATTTTATGAAGCTAGCTTAACCTAGATACTAAAACCTGTTAAGGACAGCATGAGAAAATTAAAGGACAATCTCACTAATGAACAGATGCAAACAAGCCAAATAAAACATTAGCAAACCAAATCCAGCAATATTTTAAAAATTACATCAGGACAAGCTGGGTTTACCAAAGCAATGTAAAACTGTTTTAATATGTGGAATTCAATTAGAATTCTGAACATTGAGCTAGATCAAATAAGAAAAAATTATGATCATCTCAATAAATGCCAAAAACATTTAATTAAACTATGTATTTAAACCTTAAGAAATTCATAGGTCAAGAACAAGACAGAAATGTCCACTCAAACAACTTATATTCAACAATGTTCTGGAGGTCCTAGCCAGTGTAGTAAGGGCAAGATAAAGAAATGAAATGTTGGGGGGAGGGTATAGCTCACGTGGTAGAACATATGCTTAGCATGCATGAGGTCCTGGGTTCAATCCCCAGTACCTCCTCCAAAAAATAAATAAGTAAACCTAATTACCCCCCCAAATAAACAACAAAAAAATAATTTTTTTAATTTAAAAAAATTTTTAAAGAATTGAAATGTATAAGAAAAATGAAGAAATAAACTGTTATTATTTACATATGGTATAACTGTATATGCAAACTATTCTAAGGTAAAATTAAAACTAGTCAGAATTCAGCCAAATCATTATAAACCACATGAAATTTTTAAAGAATCTTTTAAGGACGTAGAAAGAAATTTAATAAAAACATGCACAGAACTTCTAGGGAGAAAAGTATGATATTTATTAGGAGAAATTAAGTAACTAAAATAAATGGAGAGAAAAATTACCCTGTTCAAAGATTGAAGTCTCAATATTATCAATAGCTAATCTTTCCCAAATTGAAGCATAAACTGAATGGAATTCCAATCAAAATTTCAACAGGTATTGTAGAAACTGTCAAGCAGAATCTAAAATTCATATGGAATTGCAAAAGGACAAGACGACCCAAGATATCTGGGGAGAATAATGAGGTGGGAAGATCTGTTCTACTTGATTACAAAATTCTATAATATAAAGCTTAGTAATTAAGGCTGTATGCTATTGACACTAGGACAGACAAACAGGACCATAGAACATAACAGCAAACCTAGAAACAGATCCATACATATACAGATGCTTGATTTATGACAAAAAGCAGCCTGCAGAATATTGGGCAAAGACAGCCTCTTTAAATGTGCTTATGTGCACCAGACGTGTACCTGAGTGTTTCCAGCAGCACTGTTGTTCACAATAGCCACTAGGTGTCAACAACCCAAATGTCCATTGGCAGTGGAATGGATACAACAGTGGTATATTCACAAAATAAAATACTACACAGCAATCAAAAGAAATTAACTACAGGTACACAAAGGAATTCAGCTAAATCCTTAAGAAGCAGACACAGCAGAATACGTTTAAATTGTATGATTTCTTTTATATATAGTTTAAAAACAATCTTATTTGGTTGTATTAAATAATTAAACCTAGTATTTACTGAGTGCTTACTATGTGACAGGTATTTTCTAAGTGCTTTACACGTATTAATTCATTTAATAGTTACAAGAAGTCTATTAGGTAGGTATTGTTACCACCCTTATTTTACCTATTAGAAAACTGACAAACAGAGAAGGTTAAGAAACTTGTCCCCTGTTTGGAGAAAGCACCTTAGCAGCTTGTTTGGAAAACCCAAGAATTTTTGAAGAAAGCAGTAACTATTCTGACTCTAGACTGCTGTTCTCAACTACAGGTCCTGGACTTGAGCTGCAACATTTGCTGCCTCCAGCCAGCCCTGCTCGCTTCAGATGGGCCCCCATAAGCCCAATTGGTAACAGCCAATTCCTTAATATCCTGTTGTTACTGTTTGTCCTGAATTCGGCGGGTTTTCTATACTGACGGACTCCTTGGTTTGCCTCACATCTCAAGTCAAGGGGAGATTCTGTTAGCAACCAAGGACCTCTCCATCCTGAACGGGTTTTTCCTCAAATTGCAGGGCTTGTCCCTGTACTTGTGCTACTAAATGTATAAAGGTATATAATAGTTATACCATCCACCCTATTTTTTTCTAATTGTTGAATATGTTGTGCAGTGTTTAATACACTGAACCCTTAAAGCTGTTCATTTATCTTTATTTCAAAAATCTGAACGTAGGGCCAGCATATACTTGAGCTCAGTGTTTGATGGTGAAATTTAAATGTGAATAAAATAGCATACCCATGGGAAAAAAAGAAAGAAACTTGTCCAAGACATCACACAGCTAGTAGGTGGCAGATCCAGGATTCAAACTCAGGCAGTCTGACTTTAGAGTCCATGCATCGTTGTCCCCGCAGCCACCCCAAATACTCAGGTTACAAAGAGGGAAACTTCTGGCTTCTGCTCAAGGCTCTGAGTTACTTAATGGAAGGTAAGAGATCACAGCTAGGAAGGTAAAAACCATAGCATATGGGAGGGCTCTGTATAACAAATCCATCCAGAACCACTTAGGGAGATCTTCAAAATGCAGAGCCTCCATCCCCATCTCCCCAGATGATACATGTGAATACTGTATTGTTGATGTGGTTTAAATGAATTCTCTGTATTTAATAAGCCTGCCAATCCATACTTTAATCCTTGCATATACAAATCAATCTCTACTGATTAGGAAAACAATCCCAACTTTAATTCTGCTTTATTTTCTTCTAAATCAGGACTGTGCTTGTGGTACTGTCCTGATGTCTTCACAAATGTCTCAGAGCCACCAACTTTTCCCAGTACTTTTGCTCTCTTTATGGCCCCGCTAGGACTGTGTTCTCTTTACTTTTCCACCTGTCTCTCTCCTACACTTAAGCTGACGCCCTTCATCAACTTTGTACAAGCCTGCCTGCCTGTTCCAGCTCCCAAATGTTTCTTCCACTGATCTCTCAGGGCCCTAAGAACCTGTGCCTCTCTGTGGTCATTAGACCTACACTACCAGTTATTATTATTTATTTCATGGATAAGCACCTGCCTGCTCTGTACAATTTGACTACAAACAACTTGAGGGCATATACAGGTCTTTTGTCTCAGCATAATATCCCACATATTGATGAATGTTTACAAATATTCATTGATGGTGAGTTCGTTTCTGAAAGAAAGAGGAGTCATGCACACTCGACCTTTATTTCCATCCTTCCTCCATCTAAACTACGCCATCTTCAGGAGGAATTAGTTAGAATAGCGCAAATTAAAGAGTTTCAATGGAAGGAAAGGGCATATCTTTGTGGGACTCAGTCTTCATGGAGTAAGCGGCCTGTGAGACAGGTCGTGAAGAAAAGTAGTGAGGAGAGGGAGAGGAGGAGCGGATAAGAATGAGAGAGTGCAAGAGGCGGGGGGCGCAGGGGTACTACATGGTGGTTAAGAGGACAGCAGCATCTCAAGGCATTTCTTTTAACAAGCAAATAACAAAAAGGTCTGGAGCACTAGGAAATGAGTTAACGTGTCAGATGGATTTCAGAGTAGACCGTGGAAATATTTAAGGGGTCATGATTTGAGCTAAGCTCTCCTCTCCCACCTATATTGTAAATGGGATACAAATTCTTTCAGAATGAACTTGGACAAGGAGCAGAGAAGGTATTTACACAGGATTGTTAACTATAAAATGCAAGTAGATAGAAACATGCAGGTTTTCAATGGAGAAACGGGATGTGCACTGAAATGGGAATTGCTTAATAAAGCCATTCTGATATATTGTCCAAGATATTAAAATGACAGCATATCCCTATATGTCTATGTACAAGCTGTATTTCTTTTGGTGGGAACTGTCTATGCTTGTTCTTGCCCATTTGTGTATGAAGCTTAACATCTTCCCTTCCACTGGAGTAAGCTCTCTTTATCTATGTTCAGTAGAATGTAACCCTTTTATGTCAATATTGAAGCAAATTCATTTTCTAGCTTTTTCAATTTTAGTTAAATCTACTTATGTTTTTCTTTGTGAATCTCAGTCCTTTGAAGTTATAAAAGCTCTCCAAAGATCTGTTAAATAATTTTAGTTTTTTCTAGCTTTCCTGTGATCTGATCTATTTATATAAACTCTATTCTGTCTGTGGTTTTCTTTTTTCTGGCGGTGGGGGGAGATCTAAAATGACTTCTGAATTGCTAATTGGTTTTTTCAACACTATTTGGAAACGTTTCTTTTCTCTATTATATTTACTGTACTTTATCATATGTCCTGCTGAAAGGACTCCTTTGAAGAGGAATGCCTGGCACTGCCTGGCTGGCAAGCACTGTTTCCTGCCCTGTATCTTTCTAAGTGGATCGGATGTCAAGTGTGGCCTGTGGTGTTTTGTGGGTCTGAATGTTTAGCAGTATCTAAAAGGAAGACTCCCACTGGTGGGTGCTGCAGGTTAGGTAGCATCTGAAGGGGACTGCTCATAGCTCCTTGAAGGAATGAATGTACCAAAAAGGTCTTCAACTGAGGGTGAGTAGAAACAAGGAGACAGAGCACCAAAGGAAGGGAAGGGTCATCAAGAGGGAAACCAGAGCACACAACACAAATTCTTCTGCCTCACAACCTTGCCTGGGACCAGTAGGGTACAGATTCACAGTTGTTTTGGCCATGTTACTGGTGGCCGCCCTTAGTTTAGGCCCACCTGGAACATTTGCGGGGCCTGAGCCACCAGTAAAAATGGAAGCCCATAGCACCATATGTCCAAATATTTAAAAGTTATACATCAGACTTACAAATTCCTAAATGTGTTCTAACCTTCCATCTTGATTCACAAGGACCTGGAATATTAGATTCTATTACGAATTCTTGTGATCCTCAGAATTCCTCATCAGAACATGGCATCTTGGGATATCCAGCCCTTGGCCTGTCCTCCACTTTTACCCTATCCCCAGCTCTATGCCTAATCTTATAGCCCTCCTAGGCCATGACTGATATCTCAAAGTATAAGAGGTAGCAGTCCAACCACAGATTTTACAACTACTTAACAAGGCCACTGACTCCCCTTCTTAGGATGGTGTCTTCTGCCACCCTCCTCTACTCACTCTTGTTCCTTAATGCTGGGTCAGTTAAGGCTCTTACTTGTAAGAAAAAGAAACCACCTCTGGCTGATTTAAGCAGAAAAGGAGTTTATTAATAGGACACTGGGTTGCTCACAGAGTGGTAGGGCGGGCTGTAAAACCACGACTGGGGCTACGCAGTCAGAAACAAAGCCCTGAACTGATGTGAGGAGGACACCACTGCAGCTGTTCTCCGCCAGCTGCAGCAGCTTGCACCACAGTCCCTGTTCAGGCGAGATGCTGGAAGCCATCCCGAGTGCTGCTACACTATCTCAGTCATCGTCCCTGCTGTCACTTAAAAGTTCCACATACTCCTTTTTTTTTTTGTCACTAGCTATTACATCATGAGTGGATGTGTCTGACTCATGAAACCTATGTCATATTCCCATATCCTAACTGCCAAGGAGAGCAAATACCCAACAATTTTAGCTTCTATAGTAGAAGGCTGGCTTTGTCCTCCAACAAGACTCTTTATATGGGAGACTCTCCAAATACTGGAAGAGGTTTCAGATGTTGGACAGCCAAGAATAATGAGAAATGACCCCTACATATGGGTTTATTCTCAAGTCTATCTGTAACTGCCTGTGGGACCTAGCTTATGCTACTGAACCTTTCTGGGTTGACAATTACTGCTCAGTAAACTGATGGCATTTGATTCAGTAATCTCTAAAGTCTCTTAATACCCCCATGGAATTCTGATTCTTTGAAAGAGGACTGGCTTGAAAAAAATTGCCACTTCTAAATTGAAATGTGGTCTAAGATAGTGTTGATCAAGTTTTAGAAGCTGAGTATTGTTTTAATGCCTTTCTAGATATCAGAGGTTGATTTCTCACCATTTCCAAGGTCTTATATTTACCACCCATTTCTTGCTTAAAGGACTAAGAGCTTTTGTCCCAAGTGCTGTTTGACAATGGCGCCTCCTAGTGGATTAGGAAACCAGCTACAAGAGATGGCAAATAATCCTAAAACAGCAGCAGCAGCAGGCCTCTGGATTAGCTGTTTATGTTAAGATGCCCCTCTGTGTGGTTTTCTGAAATTCCCAGAAAATAAAGCAAGACAGTTGTGAGCAACAACGTGCTCTGTTTTTTAGGAACTTCACTGTTTGCCTCAGTGTTCTCACTACTAATGCTCACTACTAAACACCCACCTCCCCAACTTCCAACACACACACACACACACACACACACTCTTTCTCTTTCAGTTAAAGCTCTGAAGGAAAAAACAAAAGGGGAGGGGCCTTCAGATTTAGAAATCACACTCAGTCATGTCACCAAATTTTAGAACTAGAAGTTTAATGGAAAGGCTTGCTTTAGGTCAGTAGCTAATTCACGGCAGATGGGACTAGAACCTCAGCCACTTGATTCGCGGCCCCCTGTACAACCCCATGCTCCCTGATCACCCTTTTGAAGGAGGAGGTTATACTTGTCCCTTGCTCTAACGTGGACTTATGTAGTTTGTTTAAAGGATAGTGATATTCTACTTCTTCATGAGGCTTTTAAAAAACTACTGCAAAAAAATTACTGCAAATCCTCACAAGTGAAGAGAACCTCACTTGTGCTTTATTTTCCATCTGACCAGGAGACAGACAGGGTTTCGTGGTGCTAGAGAGGAACTAAGTTTCCAAGCTAACCTTGTTTCTGTTCGCAGCAAGAGGTCTACAGAGTTCCTCTAAGACATCGGTTACTATATATGGTTTCAGTTTGTTGCTGTTTGCAAATTGGCTGTAATGTTATTTGAACATTCAAGAACTCCTATTATTTTGTGTGAGGTCTGAAACTTGGAAATAATTTATGGGCATATGGAATCTTCTCTTGAGGGCATAGTAATGGTTCCATTTTTCTTGTTAAATTTAATCTTAGGCACTTAGGCACAGGGCAAAGTGTCCACAGGCCCAGGTACTTGAACTTCTCTCTTTTCTACCCTGCCTTCTTTCCCCAAATCTTTTAACTTCACTAATTCAAAAAAAAAAAAAAACAATTATTGTGCAAATACCTTACATGCAAGTCTTTATCTACTGGATGTATTAGTTCAGCTAGTTTAAACATATTTTTCTATTTACTTTTTTAAAAGTTACTTAGACCCCTGATCTATTCTTACTTTCACAGGTGGGAGCTGAGACAGAACCTCTGCCACTCAACACCGAACGGATCACAATCATTGCATCAGTTTATTTTCTGTCCTATGTAAACTCTTGTAACTCTGGTACACGGGAGTTACATCTATGATCCTCTGTAAGTCTCTCTAGCTCTTCTTTCTACTTCCTCCCTCTAGAAATACAGTTCTCCTACCTGCTCCTTAAAGCCTTCTCTTCATGTGGAGGCAGGTCCCTCAATGCAGTCCCTGCCAGCACCAGCAGTCAAGCTCCTGGGCTACAGGAGGGAGAACACCTCCAAATGATGCAGGTATGACAACTGCAATATGCTTCTTCGAGTCAGTTGTGGAACGCAAAGGTTCAGGGTCATTCTTTGACAGTTCCGTTCCTGGCATGTCCTGTTTGTCTCACAGAACATCTAAAGAACTGTAAATAATCATGCCAGACTCTGATGCGGTCTTGCAGATGAGGAAGGTAGGCTAATCTGGAAAATGATCTCATCTTGAGCAAACACACCAGGGATTAAAAAATCATCACACAGTTAACTATTGATTTTCTGTTTTCATTTTACTGCCATTTGCACTCTGAAATCAAACTGGCTGGTATAATTCTTACTTCTAGGCGAGTTCCTAGCTAACATAAAAATATTAATGTTGGTATTTATAAATCTAGAGACATAAACAAAAACAGAGGTATAATCATAGGTATCTGCCTAAGATTAAGTTTAACAAGAAAAATGGAACCATTACTATGCCTTCACGAGAAGATTCCATATGCCCATAAATTATTTCCAAGTTTCAAACCTCACAAAAAAAAAAAAGGAGTTCTTGAATGTTCAGATAACATTACAGCCAATTTGCAAACAGCAACAAAACTCCGCATATAGACAAATAAAAGTCAGCAGTTAACTAGAAAGATCCTTTGAGTATTACAGGAACACACAGATATCTAAATTTATTATCCTCATAGACTATGATTTTCATATTAGTCATTCCTCTGGGATAAGATACTGAAGGTTCCTGTGAAATGCAGATAAGTTAATAGCTAACAGCAAAGATTTACTGAGCATTTAACCACACACTAAGTGCCATTTTAAGACTTTACATGTAATAACTTATTTAATCTTCATAACAACACAAAGAGAAAGGTACAGATGAGGAAATTGAGGCTCAAGACAAATGTTATATAACTTGTCCAAGGTCGCATGGTTAGAAAGCAGCGGAATCTAAGCAATCTGGCTCCAGAATCCCAGCTCTTACCCTCTAGTCCTGAGGCGCTACAAGAAACAGAATTTATGGTAATGACAATGATGACAAGATAAGACCAACTAGTTTTGATTATCAGAGTACTTCCACACTTCATTTCATTCTTACAAGTTGGTAGGGTAGAAACTGAGGTGCCAAGAGGTGAAAAGGGCCCTGTCCTACTGGTTACAACTCCTAAACTCCACCTTTAGCCCAAAGTCTTCTCCTGGGGGCCAGATCCATATGGCGCAGCTGGTACTGGACATCTACAGGTAGGTGTCCCACAGTCACCACAAACTCAGATGATCCAAAAGTGGATTAGTGATTTTCTTCCCCAAACCTTATTTCTATCTGATGGGGACAGTCTTTCTTCAGTTTGGGAAAGTTCTGGACAATTATTTTTTTGAGTAAGGTCTCCCCTCTTCATCACTCCCTCTATACTTCTAGAATTCTGTTTATGTATGTTGGATATTCTCAATGTGGCTTCCATGACTTTTAGCTTCTCTTTCATACTTATCATCTCTGTTTAACTGTGCTTTGCTCTGTATTGGTTCCTCGATATTATCTTTCAACTTGGCCATATTGATTCCAAACACACACACACGCACATGCCCTCTTAAGGACTTTTCAACATTTATTGAATAGAAGAGCCTCTTATTCTATGAATGTTAGCCCTTCTCTCTCTCTTTCTGAGGACTCTGAAATCCCTTTCAGATTTTTCTATTATTTCCGTTTTCTTTAGACCAAATTTCCTATCTATTGAGTTTGTTTCGGGATGTTAATTTTCCCTTGTGTGTTTTGAAATTTTCATTTAAACACTTATCTCAAGTGGGGATTTCTTGTTTTTGTTTTTCTCTGTAGGTCCCCCGACCTATCTATAACTTTATATATGATGGCTAGCGCTTTTCTTAGCCACTGCTTAAGGTTGAGGGTCTCTGTCTTATCCCTGGATTTTATGCGGTGAACCAAACCCCTTCTTCTTAGGGGCTCTCAGTTCCTATTACAATGAAGAAGTTTAACTCCAAAATCCCATCTTGCCTGGAATTCTTTACTGACTTTAGTTTCGACCCTCTACCACATTTTTCACATGGAGTCTAGGAGTCTCTCTCTAGTGTACAAATGTGATATTATTACCTTAGGAAAATTATTTCAATGTGCTCCACCACCTACAGAATAAACTTTAAAGTCTGATCAAATGTCATCTCCTCAGAAAGGGCTTCTCTGAACACCCTATCTGAAGTAGCATCCTCATCACTCTATCCCTTCCCTGGCTCTTGTTCTTCATAGCACTTATCACTACTCACCATTATTACTACATATTTATTTGTTAGTTTGCCTCTTCCACTAGAATATACGTTTCATGTAGGCGTGGACTTTGAATTACTCACTGTTAAATCCTCAGCATCTAGAACAGGGCCTGGAACATTATGGGCATTCAATAAATACTTTTGAATGGATAAATCAAAATCCTTAATATGGCATTAAAAGCCTTAGACATATCAGGGCAACTAAGAGTAAATGTTCTAGAGTCAAACTGCCTAGGCTGGAAGCCTGGCTGGAGCACACCAGCTTTCTGACCTTGAGCAAGCCACAACCTCTTAAACTGCAGTTTTCTCATCTGTAAAATGGACATAGTAATTAAGCTTAGTGGGTTGTTGAGAGGAATTAAGAGACAATAGACAAGTATAAAGTGTAGCAATGCAGTTACACACACCACTAGAGGCTTTTATGATTACATGTCCTACCTCATCTCCATTCTCTCATCTTGCATCTTGTTCCAAAGTAACAGTTCACTATTATTAATAGTGCCCCAACCATATAAGCCAACTCACATTTCTGGCCATTCCACATGCTCCTCGCCCTGTCTCTAAGCTTACGTCCTTTCCCACTCATAGTCAACGTGCCTTCCATACAGTATTAAACTCTTCTACCTAGAACCCCAGGCCAAGCATGGAAACAGAAGTGGCCTTTTATTTTGCCCTGGCTGGACATGGAACAGATCCCAGATTCAAAAGGAGGTTTTCCAATAGAGGGGCAGGTCAGTAACTGAGGATACTCAGGGTTCTAGAAGAGAAGGAGGAGACTGAGATAATCAGATAAATTCATTCACTCATCCATTCATATCCCCAACCCACCGCCACCGTGCGTGTGTGCGCATGTGTCTGGAATGTGAAGAGAAGCAGAAGGAGACACTTGGCCTTGCAGGTCATGCAGACTGAGGAGCCGGGGAGCCTGTTTGGGGGCCGTGTGCAAGTCCTTGAGTAAACAGGGAGAGCTGGTCTTTCCAGAGCAAAGTAGATGCAAAATCCCGAGGGATGAAGGGAGTAGTGATCTCAGTTGCTGAGGTCTTTCTTTCTTGTTTTTATGAGGCCTGGCTTCATTCTGTTTTCTTTCTTTACATTTCATGAGATTTCTTTACCTTTACAGCCTTTGTCTAATTTCGTCCTGGCCACTATCACTTGGCAAACTCCTGGTCACCCTTCAAATCTCAGTATTGCCTCCTCTGTGAATGGTCTTTCTCTTCCTTCCTCTCATCATAATTATTTCCATGTCTACCCATCTCTGTCCTGAGCTTCTAGCTCTATCTCATAGATATTAGGCATTAAGAAACAAAACTACTAAATGGATAAAGTTGGTGACAGAGTTAGGACAATAGTGCAGGCCTCTCCATTTGTCCTCTATTATTTCACTATCTCCAGCTACCAGATAGAGATATCAAGAGACAGAAAAAAGGGGGCGTGTCTCAAAACCAAGCCAGAATAGGAGCTCTGCA
Organism: Camelus bactrianus; assembly: GCF_048773025.1. Classification (NCBI taxonomy): domain Eukaryota; kingdom Metazoa; phylum Chordata; class Mammalia; order Artiodactyla; family Camelidae; genus Camelus; species Camelus bactrianus. Next base: position 32,730,653 of record NC_133575.1, read on the forward strand.
TAGCATAAGCACTAGATATTGGTTGAGGAATAAGAGAATTTAATGGAGGATGGGACTAGAAGTGCCCAAACCCTCCATTTCCCAATACTGTTCCTGACATACTCTCTTTACCTGGCTTCTGTGACATTCTGCCGCCATGATTTTCCTTCCATCTCTTTAGCTGTGTCTTTGCTATCTCATCTGCTAGGTATTCCTCCTGTTCCAGAGCCCACTCTTTTCAAATTTGGGAGCCGCTCAGTCCTCAAGTCCTCTTTTCTTCTCCCTCTATATACTCTTCTAAACCATCTAAATAGCAACCCCTCCCCCCAATCTCTGTGTCTAGCCATGGTCTCTCTCTGTGCTCCTTCCTAATGCACATGTTCAACTTCATCTTTAGCAACTTCACTCAGATGTCTCACAGAAACTTCAAACTCAACATGTCCAAAACGTATTTCACCATCTATTCTCAGGCACCTTCACACACTAGGTGCTCAGGCCAGTGACTAGAGAGTCAACTTTGACTCTTGCTTCCTTACTTCCTTTACGCAAATCTTGTCCATTCTAATTCCTAAATATCTCCAAGTTCTATTTACTTCCATTCATCTCTACTGACACTGATCTATCCTAGCCATCAACGTTCCTACTAAATCACTGTAATGGCTTCCAAATGCTCCCCATATCCAAATCCAACCCTACAGCAATACTATAGCCAAAGAACGCTTTCAGAATGGAAGTCTGATCATATAATTGCTTGTGATGGCATCCGTATCTTTAAGATAAAATCCAAAATCCCTGCCATTTCTTAAAAGGCTCATCAAGATTTTGTCCCTATCTCCTTTGAACTTTTTGAGCCCTCATTGGTGTGTGTGAGAAATACGAAGAGTATCTTTAAGACAAACAAATACTTTCTAGAGTCTGGCAAAAAGACAGAACAAATATATTTTTCATACCTCCATATTAATATTCAAAGACACTGCCTACTGACCCAAGTTAACCAGCAGAAGGACAAAAGACCTTATCTCTATTTCTGAGTATTATAAATTCTCTTGGGCATAGTGATCTCACAGTAATCCACTGTAGTTAACATCATTCTGGTCAAGTCCACAGATATGGACGAGGACCATAAGAATAAAACAGAATTTATCTATAATTCTCTCTGTCTAGATTTATACATATAAGCACAGTTTTAGAATGAAATAAGATATTTACTAATAATATGACTGAAAGATTAGTTCAGTTCTTTAGATCACAATTTAAAATGAGAGTCTACAACTTTCATACAATGCTGGTAGGAGTGGAAAGTGGTACAACATTTGTGGAAGGAATTTGGCATTAACAATAGTGTGAAATGATGTATGCACAAGGTTATTAACGTAAAAGAAGACTGGAAATGATCCAAATGTCCATCAATAGGGAACTGGCTTAATAAATAATTTTATATCCATAATGGAGTACTAAGAAGGTATAAATAGGAATGAAGAAGATGTCTACATACTGCTATGGAGAGATCCCTGGTGTTTTCAAATTGTTAAATTAAAAATTAAATTAAAACTTTTAAAACGTTTGACCTTCCAATCATGTATGTTTTTCATAATCTAAAACCAAAACTAAGTCAAGAAGAAATAAGAGGCAATCTCTAAAAACAAACTGATGCAAATACCTGAATAAGATCGGAAGAGTGTATCAGTGCAATAGCCTAGTTGTGACAACATACTAGTTTTGTACAACGTTAATGTTGGGTGAAACTGGGCAACATCTACAAGGATGTCTCTGTATTACTTCTTTATAAGCTGCATGGGACTCTATAATTATCTCAATAAAAACTAATTTAAAAAAGACAAATTGAAATAAACAAACTTAACTCTATGTCAAGCTCGTGGCATAATTGCAAAGAGAAGAGTTATTTTAAAACTTTTAAAGAGTGACTTTAAAACTCAGTGGTTTGATTGTGCATCCCTAGTGGGATATACCCTAAGGCTGAAAAGAAGGGCAAAGAAAGCCTAATCTGCATTTGGTAGTCTTGTTTTCATTATGTATTTAAACTAGTAGGATGAAACAAGTATGTTAATGTGGTTAAGAAACCCAGATTTTCAGAGAAAAGATGTACAAATATACAATTTTTTAGATTAAATAAAACTTTTACTTAATTGTGCTCAGTATTATGGTATTATGTTAAGTGAAATAGGTCAGACAGAAAAAGACAAATACTGTATGATATCACTTAGATGTGGAATAAAAAAAAAAACTAGCTTATATAACAAAAACGAAACAGACTCACAGATAGAGAGAACAAACTAGTGGTTACCAGCAGGGAGAGGGAAGGGAGGGGGTAAGGGAGGGGTAGGGGATTAAGTGGCACAAACTGTACGTTAAAATAAATAAGCTACAAGGATATTTTATACAACACAGGAAATAGAGCCAATGTTTTATAATAACTATAAATGGAGTTCAACCTTTAAAAATTGTGAACCACTGTTGTACACCAGGAACAGAATGTTGTACACCCTCTATACCTTAACTTACAAAATTTAAAAATAAAAATAAATTGAAAAATTAAGTAAAAACTCTGTAATTTCTTTCTCTCTTTTAAAAAACTTCTTATTATGGAAAATTTCAAAAGTAGAAGGTATTGAGTAAGGCTCATATTCCCATTACCCTGCTCCAACAATGAACAACTCACTGGCTAATCCTGTTTTACCTAAACTTCTAGCCATTACCCACGGATCACCCCTCACCTGATTCTGAGGCAAATCCCAGACTTTATGATAAGTATTCCAGTACTTATCTCCAAAAGGTAAGGACTCTTTTTGTAAAATAACTGCAGTTATAAAGTTATGTTACAAACTAACAATTCTTTATTATCTAATTAACATCTCACAAATAAAAATCTGTAATTAATGGAAATAATGGTGTAAACTCATGGTTTCATGTTTGTTTAATTTTGATTGAAGAAAACTGTTCAGTTTCTAATAGTTTTAGATTTACATAAAAATGGAAAAAACGGGACAAAGAGTTCTGTATACCCCTCACCCAACTTCCCCTAATGTTAAGTATAGTACGTTTGTCAAAACTAAGAGAATGACCCTGATACATTACTATTAGCTCAACTCCAGACTGTATTTGGACTTCATGCGTTTGTGGACTAAGGTACTTTCTTTGTTCTGGGATCCCATGCAGGACACATTACATTTTGTCATTGAGTCTCCTTAGTCTACTCTGGTCTGTGACAATGTCTCAGTCTTTCCTTGTTTTTCACAACCATGACACTTTAAAAAGAGCACTGGCCAGGTATTTGGTGGGATGCCCTTCAATTTGGACCTGTCTGAAGTTTTTTTCACTTTTAGATGAAGATTGTGGGTTTTGGGGGGAGGATACCACAGAGGTAAAGTGCCCTTCTCAGAACATCACCTCAGGGGGCACGTGATATCCACATGACTTATCACTGGTGATGCTAACTTGATTCTTTGGTTAAGAGGGGTCGTCAGCCAGGTTTCTCCACTATAAAGTCACTATGTTCCTCTTTCTATGCTCTGTTGTTTGAAAGCGAGTCAATGAGTCCACTCCACACTTAAGGCAGGAGGGGGGTTACCTACATAAATTATTTGGAATTCTTCTGTAAGGAAGGTTTGTCTCTTCTCTCTCATTTATCTACTTATTCAACAATTTCTTTATATTGGTATGGACTCATAGACATTTATTTTATACCTTGGGTTATAATCCAGTACTATGGTAATTTTGTTGCCCAAATTATTCCAGTTTTGGCCATTGGGCGCTCTTTCAGGTTGGTTCCTGTCTCCCTCTGACGTGCCCCCATCTTTTTTCTTTTTGAGTATTTCCTTACTTTCAGGTACTATAAAATGCTCCAGGCTTACTTATATTTTCTCTGCCCCGGTCTTAGAATTAATAATTTCTCTAAGGAGACTTGGCTCCTTCTATTGGAGAATACATTAAAAGTGAAGATCTGGATGTGGGTTTGCTCATTACTACAGCAGTGTCACTGCTTCTGCCTCTCAGTGGCAGAAATGTGTACTAACCCAGGTGCATGTATCTATTTCTGTATCTATCTGGGTGCACATATATGTATATATGAATATATATGCACACACATGCAAACACACGTATGTGTACTATATGTGTGTGCACATACATTAAATATATCATACTGCCATCTCCAACTCTAATCCAGCACCACAGAGTTCATTTTAGCCTTATTGTTGCTTATTTGTAACTTCTTTCTCTGACAGAATTTTAAGCTTCAGCATATTTAAAAAGTCAATACACAAAAAAGTCCAACACTGTAAACAAAATTAAACAGGCAAATTTGGGGAAAATACTTGGAAATATGTGAAAAAAAGTAAAATCCTTAGTAAATAAAGAATTCTTACAAAAATGGCAAAAAATAAAAGAAAGTGAGCAGATAAAGAAATGGGAAAACATACTTTAAAAATATTTGACCACACTAGTAATAAAATAAATGCAAATTAAACCAACATTTCATTTTGACCTATCAAAATGTAAACATGGATACTGTCATCTATCAAGAATCAAGCCAAGGATCAGTCCTTTTTGCCCTGGGGACATCTGCTTATACAGAAGATCTCCAAAGGAAAGCAAGTCAGAATACAGGGGAATCTCATAAACTACTCTCCAACACTGAGCTAGGACCCTAAAGGGTTAGGGGTGAAACAGAAGTAATCAGCTTCTTCACATGTTTGCAATCTGGCCCTGAAAATTCAAGCCTTGAAACTTGATTAAGATAGTCCCAAATTGCTAGTGTCTACAAGTGTCTGGTAAAAGCAAATAAAAGTCCTCTCTAAAGGAAGAAAGTACCATTCAAGGCCAATAATTTTCAAAATAATTTCTAGCACAGAGTCAGAATTAACCAGGTACATAAAGGTGTAAGATATCCTGACCAAGAATCAGAAAAAATGACAGACAATAAAGACAAACAGGGATTTCATATACTTAGATTATCCAACACAGATTATTAAAATAATGAAGTTTACTATGTCCCAGAATATAAAAGTTGAGCTTGAATTTTTTTTTGCAAAAAAAGAGAAAGAAATGTAGCTTTAAAAAAGTAAAAACATACAAAATACAGAAAAAAAAGGTAGAAGATAGAGAGAATACCATAAGATATACCTGTATCTATACTTAAATGGGTCACAAAGGTGATGAGAGAAAGAAAAAGGCAGAGGTAATATCTGAAGAGAGAATGGCTGAGAATATTCCCTAAACATAAATAATACCAATACACTGATCCAAGAGACCTAAAGACCTAAGGCAGGATTAAAGCACACACAACACATCACAGAGGAAACCACAGAAAACAAAAGATAAGAAAACATTTTTTCAATAACTTGAAAAATAAAGACAGACTACCCTCAGAGAGAAGACTACTAGCTGAATTCTTAACATCAGTGGAAGCCGGAAGACAGTGGAATGATACCTAACGGAAAGAAAATATCAACCTAGAATTCTCTACTCAGTGACTATCCTTCAATACTGAAAGGAAAATAAGGAAATTCTGAAACCAGCAATAATGGAGAGTTTGTAGCTAGCAAACCGACACAAGGAAAATGAATCCAGATAAAACCTTACAGATGCTGAAAGAATAAAGAACAAAGAAAGGATAAGTGTGTGGGTAAATCTAAATGAATACAAACAATAATATAATTTGGAGTGATGTAAATACATGTAACTTATGGACTTATACACATAAATGTAACTTATATATGTGAAAACAATAGCCTATAAGTCAAGGGGGGGGCATTATATTGCATTAATATGTTCTACAGTGCTTGTGCTGTTCAGCTAAACAATAATGGTATCAATATTAGAATTTGATGAATTAGGGAGGCATACTGTATATTCTGGGCTACACGCTCAGGTAACAGCAAAGAGTGCTTGAACTTCCAAATTAATAAAAGAAAAATAAAATGATAAAAAATTCAATTGATCCAAATAAATCAGGGCAGGTGAAGAAATTAAACATGTAACAAGTGGTAAAAATAGAAAGCACAAAAGACCATAATGTCAATCAAAATACACCAAAATATAATTAAATGCTCCAATTAAAAGACAAAGATTAAAAGTCTAGAATAAAAAAAAACTACATGTCTTTAACAAGAGACCCAACTAAAAACTCAAGGATACAAAGATTGAAATTTAAAGAAGGAAATAAAGCCTAGAAGATTAAATCTAAAGTAGAAGAATGGAAATAACAAGCAGAAATTACTGAAATAGAGAATAAACACACAATAAAAAGGATTTACAAAGCTAAAAGTTGTTGTTTAAAAGACGAATAAAACTGTTAAATATCTGGCAAGGCTGAGAAAGAAAAAGAAAAGGCACAAATTACTAGTATCAAGAATTAAAAAGATCCTGTTAGAGACTGTTAGAGATATTATGAACCACCTTACAACAAAACTGTTTAAAGTTTAGATAAAATGCACTCATTGCTAGTGAAACACAATTCACCAAAAGTGACAGAGAAATAAATAGAAAACTTGAACATTCCTTTAAGTATTTAAGCAATTGAATCAGAAATGGAAACTCTTTTCATAAGAAAGTCTGGCCTATATGGGTTTATAGGTGAGTTCTACCAATCATATATGGAAAACTAAAAGAAACAAACAAACAAACAAAAAACAGAGGACACTCCTCAGTTCATTTTATGAGGCTAGCATAATCTAGATCTAAAAATCTGATATGGACACTACAAGAAAATTGAAGTATAATCTTCCCACAAATATAGATGTAAAGTCTAAACGAAATATAAGCAAAGCAAGTCTAGCAATATATAAAAAGGTTTATACATCATGACCAAGTGTGGTTAACCAAAGATCAATGAAATTCACTGCATTAACAAAGAAGAAAATAATTTCAATATATACAGGATAAAAAGCATTTGTTAAAATTCACCATCTGTTTACGCTTAGAAAACTCTAAGATCAGAAATAAACAAAGGTAACTGCTATCACCATTATTCTGGATCCACTGCAGTAAAGGTTAGAGAAATAAATAAAATGTAAATAAATAAATAAATAAAATGTAAAAGAATTGGAAAGGAATAAACAAAATCTTCCTTATACATAGATGATATGATCAGGTATGCAGGAAATCCAAACAGTTCTACAGATAAATTATTGGAATTGATGAAGCTTGATAAATAGAAGGAATATAAAGTCAATACAAGGAAAAAGGAAAGGAGGAAGGAGAGAAAAAGAGAAAGAGAAAAAGAGACTGATTCATTTTTAAAAGCAAATGCCTAAGAATCTAACTAAAGATGTACACAATTTCTATGGAGATAATTTGATTTCTTTATTGAAAGAAATCAGAGACCTAAGTAAGTGGGAAGACAGACACCATGTTCATGAATTGGAAGACTCAATATTAAAAATCTGTCAGTTATTCTCCAGTTGCTATAAAGATTTGATCTAATAATTCAAGGCAAAATCCCAACAGTTTTTGTAAATGTGTGTGTGGGTAAACTGACAACTTGATTCTAAAATGTATATGGAACATGCAGAGGCAAGCGCAGCTCTCAGGACATGTCTGAAGAAGAACAAGGTGGAAGGCTCTGCTTTACCAGGACTTATGGTAAAGCTACAGTAAGTAAGACAACATGCTCTTGGCACAATGCCAGGCAAATAGGCCAATGGACCAGAATAGAGCCTGGAATAATCATACAGATATAGATGCCTGATTTATGGCAAAAGAGGTACTACCGAGCAGTCTTTTCAGTAACTGTGCTGAGACTACTGAATATCCACGTGGAAAGAAATGAAATTGGACTGCTAGTTCACAATGTACCCTAAATCAATTCCAGATGGATGATAAAACACAGGAGAATATCTTAATCTCAGGGGAGTAAATATGTCTTAAACAAGATACAAAAACACTGGCCATTAAATTAAGAATGATAAATTAGACTACATAAAAATCACAAATTTCTGTTAATCAAAAGATACCATTGAAAGAAGGAAGGGATACATCACTAAATGCCGATCAGGGAAGAGTAATCAGGAAAAATTACAAGGAAATTCTACTACACACCAACTGGCAAAAATTAAAAATCCTGACAATGCCAAGAGAGTATTACCAACAGTATGCAAAATAGGTAATAATTAATCATGAGAATAAAAGGAGAGCACTGTGAATAAGAACTAACATCAATATTTTAAATAGAGGCAATGCCAGGAAAACTGGGACTTGGATCACCTTAGAGAGCCATATACCACTGGTAAAGAGTCAGTTTGTACATCCACTTTAGAAAATAGCTTCGTGTTATCTAGGCAAACTGAAGTTGCATATACTCTAAAACGTATTAATTCCACCCCTAGGTCTATACTATGAACATGCATTTAGGTGCATTAGGATACAGGTATAAGACTGTTTCTAACAGCATTGTTCAAAATAGCCAAATCTGGAAATAATCCAAATACCCATTAACATTAGCATGAATGCATAAATTGTGAATGTTTGTTCACACTATATAGCAACAAAATGAAGGAGTGCAAACCAACCTGGATCAATCTCACAGGCCAAAAAGAGTATGTACTGTATGATTCCATGTAAATAAAGATTTTAAAAGACAGGTAACAATTACATTATTCAGGGATACTTATTTGGATGGTATAGATATAAAAACATGGAAACGAAGTCTAGGATAAAGTTAATTCTGAGTGGTAGGAGGTTGTAACCAGAAAGCAGAATTTGGGGGCTGTTGAGGTGCTGGCAGTTTTTAAATTTCTTGACTTGGATTGTAGTTAAATGGGTGTTCACATTACAATAATTCCTTATGCTTGTACAGTTCTGTGTATGCATTTTTTCTAAATGTGATACATTCCATAAAAAGGTTAAATCTATGTGTGATGTAGGTGTTTGCAGGCATTCATACACTAGTTCTAGTATCTAGTAATTCTGCTTCTAAAAACTTATTTTGAGGGAATAAGACAATCAGGGGGTATGCACAAGTAATTCTGTATAAAAATATTATTAATCATAATATTATTTCTAATAGGGAAAAACAGAACACACTGTAAATATTCAACTTTAGGACAAATATTACATATAGCAAATGTACATAGTTTAGATATGTTAATGCAGCCATTAAAACATTATTTCTAAAAAAGAATCTAATGGTATAGAAAAATGCTTAAAATTATTTAGTGAAAAGAATCAGGATACAAAATTGCATATTCAATTTACTGCAATTGTGATAATGAGTATAAACAGAAGGAAATGTTCTGAAATGTTCATTGTGATTACCTTTTGCAAATAGTATTCTTTCTGTCATTATACTTTTCTGTAATTTCTAAATTTTTACAAAGCATGTATATCATAAAGGTTGTTTACACTAAAAACTACTTATAATTCATTTTAAATGAACAAGCTACTTCTTTTAAATAACAAAGTTAACTGAATTTTCTTCTTACTTTATATGTACATAAATTTATTGAACATTATTTTAGTGTTTGAAGATCAGCTTTCATATATTAAAAAACTACTAGAGCGAGAACTCCAAATGTATTTCTAAGGTAGTAGGTATCAGAATGCAAACTGTTTCCTAAATCATTCAAAATTTAAAATCTACTCTACACTATAGCATCTCAATCTAGGGATTGTTTTATACAAAAATTGGGAAGTCCACTTTTTTAAAAAAAAGTAGATGTCAAAATGATACAGTAATTATAAAGTTTAAAAAATACCCAACTTTGCAATCATCTTTATAGGTCATCATATTTTGTTTGCAGATCCAGGAGTTTATTAACTCAAAATTCTTCTTCTGTTTATCGCTATTTTAGTTTGTGCAGAAAGGAGTTAATATAGCAGGACTAAACTATTATCTTTCAAAAAGATTGAAAGGTCTGCCTACCAGGCTGACTTTTGATTGGCATCTGTGAACTTGGATGGGTTCCTTCCCTCTTAGCTCAAAAGAGTGGCTCAGTGTGTCTAAACTGCTTGGGCAAACAATATGATTTATCCTGAACACCTGTTTTCTTTCTGGGAGTCTGGAATTTGGTATGCACCAGGCAGAGGGTGCTTACGAAACAAGCCCCCGATATAAACCCTGGGTGCTGAGTCTCTAATGAGCTTCCCTGATAGACAACATCTCACATGTGTTATCACAGCTGGTTGCTGGCATAAGACCCTTGGACACTTGTGCCTGGCTGCCCCTGGACTTCAACCCCTGTACCTTTTCCTTTTGCTGATTTTGCTGATTTTGCTTTATACTCTTTAGCTGTAATAAGTCATAGCTGTGAGTATGACTGTCTGCTGAGTCCTGTGAGTTCTCTTAGTGAACCATCAAACCTGGGGTGGCGGGGGGTCTTGGGGACTCCTCATACATAGCTCTTAAAACTAAAATGCAATTAAACATTTAATATGTGGTAAAGCTAAGTCAAGAGAAAAATTCAATTTTAAAAAGTTTATAATGATACAGAAGTTTGTTCTTTCAACTAGCATTTATCAAGGGCCTACAGAGGCAGCCAGCTAGGTCTTTTCATGTATCTTATCTCATTGAATTACCTAAGTATCAGGTTTCTAATGTTTACTAGGACCAAACAATATTTCCCAACCATTTCTTGCTACCCAGCATTTATGCAGGCATTCAATTAATATGTGCTGAATACCATTACACATAAAAACAAAAAATCAAAATAGATAAGACTAGCTATAAAAGTTTGCACAAATTTTAATATAAATTAAAATGCTACAGCCAAGATATTTCTTGCTTGATATGAAACAAATATATTTTCCCTTAAGTGGCAAGTTTGCTGGTAAGTAATAATAAGCTCTATCAGTATAAATGCATTCCACAAACATTCCCTTCCCGGAGCATAAATGCTAGACTAAAAATAAAATTAAAAAAATAAACTTAAAATAAATAAAAGAGCTTTCAGTCTATTTATCTCTTTTGTGAGGTTCAAAAATACAAACTGTTGATATTATTTAAAAGATACAAATTATTCTTTTCATATCATATGTCTTTTAAATTCATATTTAATTACTGTATAGTCTCCCCATGGTACATGTAATCATTCTATAATAAGCTAATTAAACTTCCTTGGCCAGCCAATTTAGGATTTACAGCTTAACTCAAGTATCAGACACTAGTAAAGACAAGTCCTGATGTGTTACTTAGAAATAAACATTTAATTTTGGGAGGGCGGGGTGACATGACACAGCTCTGTCTTCAGAATTCAACCTATGTTTTAAAATACTAATTTTTTTTGAAATAATAGCAAACTGCTACAGACAAGTCCTAATTTAAGTGTAACCCCAAAGCAATGGATGTAGTGTAAACACATGCAGATTTCTAACAAAATACTGTATGTTGGGGAAAATGACAACATAGTCTCTAAATAGTACTACTCCTACTTTAAAGGTCAGTCATCTCTTGACCTCTTGTTTCAGGACCCACATTTGTTGAAACTGAATACCTAGGAGGTAGGGCCTGGTTACATGCTAGTTTAACAAGCTCTACTGTTTCCAATGCTAACTTTTGAAATCTACTGCTCTAATCTTTTCCAGCTCTAAAATTCTGGTTCTGCCTCTATATTTGAGTATTCTTTAAACTTATAAACCATTTGTAATTAAATGAGTATCAACTTGTTCTAAGGATTTGCTAACATGATAAACAGCAACATTGGACCATATGATTTCGTGATTTCAGTTTGGGGGAAAAAAGGGAGAGTTGGTTATAGATAATCTGCGGCAAAGAAAGTTATGGATACCATATTAAGAAATTCATTGATAATCAAAATATATTGTTTGTTCTAGCCTTTTCTCCATCAAAATTATCAGAGCTATTTCCAAGCAGCCAATGAACAGCAGTCAACTGCCCTTACTTCATTTGCTTTCCCTTTCCCTATCTGCTCTATATTGGTGTCATGTCAAAAAACTGGAAAGGATCCAGATAACCCATAACTTGAGCAATGAGCTCCTGAATACCAGGGTCAGTAGATACACTGCCAGAAGCAGGGAACAAAATCTGGCGTAGCTTTGTCTACATTACAATCATGTAAGCAATCTCTTACCTAGCCAGTAGGTGGAGGCACACACAAACTTACTGCTTTGCTCTTTGATCCACAGGACCTTTAATCTTACAATAATGGATGGTTTGGGGTTTGTTCATTTGTTTTAAACTTAGGAAATCAAAGAGAATGCAAAAAACTGGGCAAGAACAACTACTGAGATAAATTTATAAAAACGAATGATATGAAAGAACAATTTTATATTTCTATTTTGTTTCTGACCCTTTTGAGAAATAGTTAACTAAGTTATTTTAACTGTGAATTTATAATCTACTTCCAGACCCCTAGAGCTAATAAAACAATTCTAAATTGAGAAATAAGTGCTTTAAAAATTCCTGTTCAGTCAGGGAAAATTGAGTATCAACTGAATATGACACGACAGTAAGGAATTATTGTTGATTTTGCTAGACATAATAATAGTATTATGTATAGGGGGAGAAATAGATGTGCATACGCACACATATACATACAGTCCTTATCTATAAATACAAACAGGAGTATTTATAGGTGAAATGATATTGTTTTAGAAATAACCAGGAGGAAAAAAAGGACAACAGTAAAGGACAGAACAAGAATGGTAAAATATTGATAACTATTGAAGCTCAGTGACAGGTACACTGAGGTTCATTATACTATTCTCTTTTTATTTGAAATTTTCCAAAATAAAAGGTTAAAAAAATAGAAAGCCATTTTCCAGTGATTTGGGTTAACACCAAGATTAGGTGACTGATAAATTCTCAATATATTGTCATTGATAAATTATTTCAATCATAACTGAATGACACAAAATTAGCTCTATAAAATCCCATATAATTCAACACTGAGAAACTAAAACTAACCTGTGAAACCCACTACAAACAATACCTTACGGTTGCAGAGCACATCACCATCTTACGAAGTGAATTCAAATATTTTTCCCATCTAGTTTTCATAATTTTATGAAGACTTTCAAGTTAAAAGACTTTAAAAAGTCACATAATTAGTAAAAGTGACAGAGCTGGGATACTAACCACAGTTTTATGACACCAAGGACCATCTTCTCTCTATTACATTGTCACTTAGACCCCTTTGAAATAAACAGCAAATATGAAATTTAGGTGAATTTAAAATTTTTGCTTTCTATGCTCATTGTAGTATATGGCAAAATCTGTTTTCTAGTTTTCTCAGTAAATAAAAATATGGACAGAAACAGATTTCTTGACTGAACAATAAAATTAAATAAGAAAAAGTGATATAAAAAGAATGATAATATCTTAAAATTTGAAGAGATGTTAGAGGCCCTCTCCAGTTCAAAATTAAAATCTTTTCTTCAGGCACCTTGGATGGATCCAGCTTAGTGTAAGCACTTCCAGTGAGTAATGGTAGACTCTAGCGAGTAATGGAGACAGCCTGCTTCATTCACGGAGTTAGTCTAATGAAGGAGGGCTTCCTTGCCTAGAGGTGAAATCTACCTGAAACCTGTTGATTCCACTTACAGTTCCTGACCCGACACTGAATAAACATATAATCCTCGTACACACGATGACCTTTCAAATAACTGAGGACATCCATTATGTTCTACCATGGGCTTCTGCCCTGAGGATTCTTTTAGCAGAAAAAGAAAACCAATAGATGCTTGGGTAACTAAAGTCTCCTAGTCTTTTCAATAGCTCTTCCATGCCAAATGGTCTTCAAAACGGGAGTTAGGTTATCTCTGGCAGAATTCGAAGTCCTTCAAGGGGACACATGTATTAGGATATGTTTAAAGCATTTAAGCCATATCTACATTTGCCATAATTTGGTCTCTCTGAAAACAAGTCTGTGGTCTGCTAATTTTCCTTTCGTATCTCCACTCATATGAATCCAACTGAAAAGACAAACTGCTCACCCATCCTGAAAAGACTGCCTAGCTTCAAAGAGACAACTGGGGAATGCAAAGCTACTGAGGAAGGGAGCGACCCATGACAGCAGAACAGCTTTGGAAAGGAAGGAGAGGGGCACCTTATTTCATCCAGATAATATATTCATGGCAAAGCCTTATCTATTTTAGAATTAGAAATCAATAGTAAGATGACTGTCACAGTGGTGTCTATTAACACTTCAATTTTATTTGAAAAATGAAGTCAGATTTTTTTTCTGACAGAAAGCGAGTCTGATTTGGCTGACTGGTTTGACAATGATGACTAGCTTTGCCATTCAGGTCACAAAGCAGACACTTTCCATAAATTGAATGAGATAAAGTTACAGCTCTACAGCTTTGAGGAAAATATCCTCACAATAAAAGTTTTTACGTGTCAACTGAAAGATATGTGTGGAGGTACACAGTTTTCAAAAATCTTTCAGCAGGTTTGTTAACAAAGCTTTGGAAGGCTGTGACTCTATGACAGCATTTCTAGGCCTTTCCCACTCTGGCTACCCCCTTCTGGAAGCAGTGTCCCGCTTACTATGAACACTCCAGGGAGAACGGGCAATGTGCAATACAGTGGGAGTGTGGCTTAGTTCTGAATATGATGTAATTCTAATTAATGTAGCTGGAAGGTCCATTCAGGGCTTTTTAAAACTGGTGCAACAACTAAGTAAAATGTTTACATCTTTTTCACAAAAGCACTTACAACTAAGTTCACAGTGATCTTGCACTTACATATGTGAATGAATGCATTTAAATTAACTGGTCTTAAACCTTCATCTTTATTTCACAGCTCCTTTGCTTCAAGTTTGTGAAATATTTTAAAATTTTGATCTAGATATTCAATGCATTAGCTAGGCCTCTATAGGGGACAGTTACTGACATGGCTCCCAGCGACCATCATCTCCTGGTATTCACACCCTGTGTAATCCCCCTGCCCTTGTGTGTGGGCTGGATCTAGTGACTTATTTCTAACCAAGAGAATATGGCAGAAGTTTCAGAGATTAGATTACAAGACAGACTTCAGTCTTGTTAGTACTCTTGCACTCCTGTTTGCTGGCCAGATGAAGCCAGCTGCCATGTTGTGAGCTGCTCCATGGAGAGGCCCAGTGATGAGGAACCTCGGGAGGCCTCGGTCCACCAGCCCATGAGGAACCAAGGCCCTCAGTTTAATAGCATGCTTCCAGCAACCATGTGAGTGAGCTTAGAAGTGGAGCCTTCAAATGATTTTAGCCCTGGACAATGCCTTGATTACCACTTTGTGAGAGACCCTAATGAAAGTCACTGATTAAAATTTTGAACAGAATAGTATGCCATCCCATAAAACTTTACATAATCTCTTTGGACACAATCATCCAACAAGCTGTGAAACTAGCCAATTGTACTATCCTTAGCTCACATTTCTCCATCTTACTGACAAAAAACATGGCTTTTTAAAATCAAGATACACTGTTACCTATTTCCTTCATATGCCAACATGGTGATTATATTAAAAGATTATATTAAAAGCAGAAGATAAGTCTGTTATTGCTTGTTTTTAGTTGCTAGATAGGCTTGCTACATGGAGGCCTCTACTCCCATCCCACCCCTTTACTGACTCCTGTGGTCAGAATTTTGTATTTTGGGGCCTCTTATTCTTCTGAACTCTATTTCCTCTTTGAGCTTCTTCTTTGAAGTATGCTAAAAATGTGATGGTAACTGAATATGCTCAACTTTTGCTTCCTAAGTCATTTTGAACCTTAAGATGAGATAATCCTTTTATTCTTATTACTTTAGGTCTTTCTAAACAGATGAGTTCACAACTATTGCTAAAGTTTAAAAAAAAAAAAGCGTTAGCATTATCCAAGATTGATGTTGCTCAAAACTTTAACCCTTAAGAAAATAAAATTTACACTCACAATTCAAAAACCATGTAAAGCATTCCATCTGAGCTATATGTCTCCAATAACTCTACAATGTGGGGATGTTTCAGCATATGACAGATACTGGCTTCCCGCTTTAGATCTGCAAAACAAACACATAACATTTTGTTAGGTAGGATCAAAAGACAATCAGAGTGAATGATGAATGAATGGATATGATCTATGGTAACATGAAGACTTCTCTAACTATAGAGATGAAATCCCCCGCTTAGGCTAAGCTTAACTCTTTACCCTTCAAAACCTTTGACAAGATAACTTTTTCATATTTTTTGTCAGCTTAAATCTATATGTATTATACAGTCACATTTTATTAATAAGAAATGTAAATAGCACAAGTAAACACTTTCCCCAAATTCTTGTAATCAGGTTTCAAAATGTGTAACTCTCTCTTCATCAGCCAATAACTCAATTTGCTATCTTGAATTTTACTTTACTTTCCTAGTTTTCCCTAAATTGCATAAGAATATGATGTTTATGCTATAGCCTAAAATCTAGCATTTATAAACACACATCAGAGAAGTTACATGGAATAGCAGGTGAAAAAATAGTATGGTTAAACAGGAAAAGCCCTACTCCCAGCATTAAAGTCAGAATTTTTTTTACAGCATCTATAAAATAGGTTGGATAATTCAGGACACTACCTAGAGTGTTACTCTGAAGAACAAATTCAGATAATGTAGGTAAGACTACTGTGTAAGTTACATAATACTATTTGGAAAATACAACTGTTAATATTCCTATCATCATCATCACACAAAAATGGTTTAGGCACAGGTATCACTTGCCATGTCTACATGCGACAAGATAAATAAAGCCTTCCTTTGTTAATAGTGCTGGAGTTTTACTTGCTTGCAGATGAATAAAATCCAATGGACACTTTTATATTGGAAATAGAAGGGAGACAGGTAGAGAAGAATCAAGGCTAAAGATAAATTGCACAAAGCGGAAGAGATAACATTGTCTCCTCTCTGATTTGTTAATTCAACTTACTCTTGTTAACAAGAACGATGGTAGCAGAAGGCACCTTAGAAGACTTACATGAAGTATAAGTGAGGGAAAGAAGTCAGTAAGTAAGACAAAAGAGAAGCCACCAGAAAAGAAGAATCAATAATACAATAGTAAGAAGGTCAAGGGAATAGGGGGAATTAAGGCATAGGCTGGAGTTGAAGAAGGCTGAGAAAAGGATGTAAGATTCAACCAGAAAAGACCATTAATATTCTGAGGAAGAAGATGAAGTTCTGCGGAGAGGTCAGGTTCAAAGTGCAGACAATATATATAATATGCAGACATAATAATAATTATGCAGACAATTATATAATAATAAATTTAGATTTATCCTGTCTTTCACTGGTCTAAGTTAACGTGGTTATTGTGACTTAATGTCTCAACAACTCTGTGAGGTAGGTATTTTTCAAATGAGGAAACTGAGACTTAAATCTGTTCAAGATCACATAGCTATTACAAGGGGTAGGTTTTGAGCTCTGGCCCGTTTAACTCTAAATTCAGTCCTTCCATGATGCCATGCTGGGTTTAGACAGGATTCTGGTAGTAGGAAAAGAATAGGAGGGTCAAAGCAGGTTTGATTTGTCTGTATTTGCTGTTGTTTTAAAGGGAACGCTCTCTATGTTTGTAAGTGGCAGTAATGAAAAGCCCATACGATCTGGAGTCAGAAAACTTGGTGCCAGTCCGGCCTCTATGACTACCACTTGCCAGCTGACTGCTAACCTCTACAAACGCCTTGCTCATGGCAAATGAAATGGGGAAGGTGACAGGTGATGCAGGACCTGCATCGTCTACTAAATCAACTTCAGAGGGCAGCGGCAAGAGTCAAATGGGAAAATGGACGTGAAGGGACGGCGTGGAATGCAGCGCTGGAGGGCTCAGTGCTCACTGGGAAGGAAGAGATGCGAGGCGCATGAAAGATGGTCTCCAGCTCCAGGAGAGGAGAGGTGTGAGTTAGGTGTGGCTTCTGCGCTGGGAAGTCGTAACTCTGAGGAAAGTTTCTGACAAGTGCGCTGGAGCACCAGGCTGAAGCCAGACAGCGTAAATCAGATGCCTGCACAGTTTTTTCTCTCCCTTCAAGATTGTTCGCCCTCCTGAGTCTATGAAAAGTTTAGGAGCTTTATTACTCATTTCTTTGTTAATCCCCAGCTTCTCATTTTATTAGAAGTCACCCTTTTCACACCTTCTGTTTTCACCTTAAGTTTCTCTCTTTCCATTTTTTTTTCTATTCTGATAAAAGTCTGATTTTAATTCAATGTTCTGATATTGGAGTCAAGGAGTGAACAGAGACTTAGTGCTTGCCACAATGAAAGCTGGTCGTTTCTCCTGTTTTCAGTTTATTTTTAATTTTGCCCCTTTGGTGTAACTACAGTGTGTTTCAACTCCCATATTCACCATTTGTGATGTGCACATTTGTTATACTGAAAGATCATACATAGAAATGGATGCTCTAAAGACCCCTCCATTTGACACACACATTTCTGCTTGGTATACAGTTGAACATGCCCCTGGTATAGTCTCTTATCACTTTACCCATCTTCAAAATGAAGGCAGGATTGCTGGGGACCCTGCCTTCAAAGATTAAAACAATTTAAGTGTCACTGGATCTGACATTTCAGGGACTAAAATCCAAACACTGATTAAACAGCACAAAACTAACAACATAAAAATGTATTTGAAATTATAAGGGCAAAAATGCAAAAGATAGCTTACGTCTAGGATAATTGTGGCACATTTTCCATAATCCAAGTATCAATTAAATGGATATATTAAATAGTCCCAATAGAAAAATCACAATTTAAAAAACACAAATGCACTATATATGGATTCAAACTATAGATTCCAAGAATGTTAAACTCAAAACGTTTATTTTTAGATGTGAATGTGAAAGATGTATGTATTAAGTGCTATTAATTCCTTGCTGATATAGCAAACAAAAACTAGTATTTTCCTACAAATCAGCTCATGAAGCAGAGTAGGAAGGAATGTGAAAGTAGGTGATAATAATGATGTGAAGTTGTGATTATCTGACTGTTTAGAGATATGAGCACAGAACATTCCTGTAAGTGACCTGACCCACAGTTATCATGGCTATTTTGAAGTGCTGCTTTATCTATAGTAACTGGGAACTCTTTCCACTTGTTCATTTATTATTCATTTTGTATTTTTTCAGGGAAATTTTAAAAGATTAAAAAATAATCTATTTCTATATTTAGTGCCCTTATGTTTAACTATGTGCCTATATTTCATCAATTTATTTCCTTTTAAAAGGGGGCACTAGTAATATGGAAAGTAATATTTGATCTTCTGACCAAAACTGGAGAAACACACCTAAACTGAATCAACCCACGTATATACGGCTTGAAAACCACTCCTCCTACCAGTTTCCTAAGACATTTGGGCTGTCCAACAACAGTAGAACAATAACTGTGCCCTCCCGGGTCTACCTTTTATTCTGTCCCTCAAATAAGGGAGAGTTAAGAAAGTTGTTGTAGGTAGTCTGTTTTAAAAAGATTTTTTCCTGAAAAGTATTTATTATTCATTTTACTATTAGTTGTTATTGCAATAGGAGAATTCTTCATGCTATCTTTTAAAAGTCAGATGCTACTTTCAGAGTGTCATGATTCTATAACAGACTAATTTGACCAAGGGTCAAATATAAGTTGGGTATTTACAAATGTGGCTGAAGAAAGGAATGCTTTCTGACATTCTTAACACTGGAGTAGCTATCTCAACCACAATAGCTAAGCTTTAAAGGTCAAATTTAAGAGTTAGCTTTCCCAGAATCACTCAGTAAGGATTTAGATCAGCACCATCCAAAAGAAATATAATGTGAACCACATATATAATTTAAAAAATTTTAGTAGCCACATTAGAAAAGTAAAAAGAAACAGGAGAAATTTATTTTAACATATCTCATGCAATCCAGTAATATCCAAAGTATTATTATTTCAACATATAATCACATTAAAAAGTATTAATGAAATGTGTTACATTCTCTTTTCGTACTAAGTTTTGCGATCCAGTGTGTTTTACACTTACACATCTCAACTAGGAGCAGTCATATTTTAAGAGCTCAATAGCCACATGTGGCTAGTGGCTACCAAATTGGAATGGTGCAGCTGTGGATAAACTGACTTGCTTTGATTCTTATCCTCTTCCAATTGTGAGTTCTTCTGCATGACTTACACAATTATTTGTAAAGTCATTCAGTCATTCCAAAAAGAATCTAAACTCAAACAGCTTTTTTTTAAACAAAAACTTCTATAGAAGGAAACTCTACAGTGTTTAATAACCCAAATCCATCACTTAAAAACTAAATCTGAAATTTCTTCACTATTGTTAATTGAAATCCTTCACTTGTTCAGTAGTTTTAAATTATTTTATCTTCTTAATCTACCAAACACGCAAAGGGTAGTCAACATCCATTGTACAGTAGCCCTTTGGACACTTCAGAATTTAGCGAATGACCTTAGACTGTGCAGTGTAACACTTGGGAGTTTGTCTCTCTGTATGTCCTCATTTAATAATTATAATAACCCTGCGAGGTAAATATATCTAGTTTCACTTTACAGAGGTTTCACTTCACTGAGGTTTCACTTCACTGAGGCTCGGGTTCAGCGAGGTAAGTTGTTGAGATCACACAACTAGCAAGGAGGGGAAGCAGATCTAATAAGTGGAGTCCAGTGCTCTCTACATCATAACACAACAGCTCGTGGGGCTGCATAGTTTATACATGTGCCCTTAAGATCCAGTCACAGAACAGTGCTAATGCGGTAATACTGACTTGGGTGACAAGCTACCCGGACTGCTACAAAACCAGCTTATTTCTGCTGCACTGTCATCAGTGATGATCAGAAATTAGACACTGATCATTTCCTGACATACATATATATAAGTATTCTTATTCGTGTCCAAAGAATTTCCAAGTTGTGTTAGAAACTCAATGTTAAAATTCACTAAGAGCTGACCCAGGCTCCAAGTGCACATAAAGAAGTTCTAATCTAGTCATAGAAATAATTAGGAATACTGCTCAGCCATAAAAAAGAATAAAATAATGCCATTTGCAGCACCATGGATGGACCTAGAGATTATCATTCTAAGTGAAGTAAATCAGAAACAGAAAGAAAAATGCCATATGATATCACTCATATATGGAATCTAAAACAAGAAAAAAAAGAGGACACTAATGAACTCATCTACAAAACAGAAACAGACTTGCAGACATAGTAAACAATATTATGGTTCCTGGGGGAAAGGGGGTGGGAAGAGATAAATTTGGGAGTTTGAGATTTGCAAATGTTAGTCACTATATATAAAATACATTAAAAAACAAATTTCTTCTGTATGGCACAGGAAACTATATTCAATATTTTGTAATAACCTTTAATGAAAAAGAATATGCATGTATATGCATGACTTAGGACACTGTGCTGTACACCAGAAATTGACATATAACTAACTATACTTCAATTAAAAAAAACAATTAGGACAAGTATTAATGTGTTCATTTGAATCAATACTAATAACAAAATAAGTAAATGAAAGTCATTACTGACTCAACATTTTTTCCTTGGTGTGCTGAAATTAATGACCATATAATATTTTAAGAAAGGGATCCAAGCAGAACCTTGGAAGGATTATAGCAGCAGAGACAAATTCTGTTGCCGAGTTCCACCTTTATCTAATAACCACTTTGAAGACTAAAGATCCCAGCTGCCTTTGGCAATAACACAGGTCAGGTTGGCTTTAATGAGGCTATCTTCCTATAAATCAAGAAAGCTGACCCTCTCAACTAGTGGATGACCAGAGGCCCAGACAGGACCACACACAAATCTGGGTTAACAGCAAACACATTATTTCTTTGATCTTTTTACACATTTTACTACCACATTTTATTATCTTTTTTCATATACAAAGAGAAATCCAAGCAGCTTCTAATTTCTTTGAATTCTTGCCCATTTAAAACAGTCTTATGGCCTAAAATCTCATCTGTAAGGTGAATAGAGAAAGGAAGCAACATACCATTAATTGAGAATGTTTGATAAAAAATTTGTTCTTAAATAGGCAAATATATTAGTTAGAAGTCAATCAACTACAGTAAGCATTTACAAATTAATGGGGTTTTGGTAATATTTCCCAAAGAATTTTCATTTCTGATATTAAAGCAGTCTGCCCCGTTGAACACCAAATTCAAACTAAATTCAACACTATATTTGATGTATTATCAAAAACTATCAACTGTAAAATATAACAAAGCTAATTACTGTAAAAACTACTTGTCTCCCTGTTCACTCTTCATTAGGATGAGTTTCGTAAATAATTATCTAAAGTGTCATTTACTTTCTGGAGACATATTAAAAAAAAAAAAACTCCAGGTCACTCTTAATCGATACTGAAGTACGATAGGTCACTGAGCTTAGTAATTAGATATTAATAAAGATTAGAGGTGACCAATTCAATGATCTTTACTAATATTTATCTCCTGAGGTGTTAAAATGTCCTGAAAGAAGAGCATTTGCTTAAAAACTATCTGTAGATAAGAGCCAACATTAGGTTAAAAAAAACCAAATGATTTGTCCCTTAAAGGATATAATTCTGAGTCATCTATTCAAGGAGTTACTCTACCGTAAATTTGGTGAAAATCTGTTTTAGACTCAACTAATAAAAATAGAAAGATGTTTATTATATGGATAAAAGGGAAAAGCAGAAATGACTGAAATGCAAATCACATAAAGTTCCAGCATTAGGGTTTTTCTCAAATATATGAATGACCATTATTAAGATCATATTTTACACATGATACAAGTAGAAACACAATGTTCTAAACATCTCTACAAGGCACAATTCTTCTGTTGGTTTTCATTTTAGGAAATGTAAACCAAAAAAGCTTTACAAAAAGGGAGAAACATGGAGGCATTTTACTATTATAAAAATCAGACATCTATTTCAAAATGGTACTCCTAACTTTATCAAAGAAAATTGGAGAAATACCAGTTTATGCCTCAATTATTTTTCAATATTAAAGTCTTAAAAGAACATACATGTTAGGAGCTGAAGGAACTTTGTGGGATGATAGAGTGTATACATTTAAACTCATTGTAAATATATTAAAACTCACTGGACTGTACACTTAAATAGGCTCCTTTTATTGTGCATAAATTTTTATTGAATAAAGTTTTAAAAAGTTTTGTAATCGCAGTAAGACAGGAATTCAATATGTCTAAGTAAAAAAAGTTATTCACATTAACATAATTAAGAAAGTGTAAAATACAAGTTATCTATACAGAGTCCCCCACCACCCCCCATTCAAAAGTAGAGAGTTTCTATGAAAACTTTCGTAAGTCTAAACGGCATAAGGTGAAGAAGTAATTATCTTTTTTCATAAAAGTGAAAATCCTCTTCAGATTTCTTTCAGTTAGTGAAAACAGGTACTAATACAGGTGTTTTGTAAAAAGCAAAGCGTCGTAAAGTGAACTGTCACAAAGCGAAGGATACCTGCATTTACCTTTTATTTTTATTTATTTCCAGCTGAGGAGTTCAACAGGAGTAAGTGGCAGGCTAGGCTTCCTTACTACCCATCTGCCCTCACACCTTCTTCCTCCAGGATGGGGCCAGCTCAGGAAATACTGCCAGCAGGACCAAAATTCTCCCCAGAAAGCAATTTGTAGTGTTTTAATACATGAATTTTTTTAAATGACTGAAGCTGAGATTCTCTATAGCATGGTGAAATAACTACCATTAAATTTTAATAATAATAATATGGGTTTTCCCCATCCAGAAGTAGAATCTTTTTGTCAATATATCTCATGATAGTAAAAAACATATTTATAGTAAAAAAAAAAAAAATAAGTCCCAGTGTGTGACACTTACTTTGAAAAGGATCAATTAAAAACAATTAGCTGATTGTTTTGATAAATAACAACTGGAAATCAGGGATTATGCATAACCCCTCAGACTCATGGCCTCAACCACCAAATTACTTTATTTTGGTGGTCCACTGCCTAAATCCAGATTTATATGGATAGCTGCAAGTGGCTAAGAGGTATGTGTAATTTAGTTTGCCCTGTAATCTTAATTTAAAAAAAAGTAGTCAAGTAGCTTCAAAGAGTAGTACTAGAATCAGTGATAGTAGCTGAAAGTGGCAGAGAGGAGAGGATGCTTTTTGTATACGGTGAAACTCTGGACTAAAGGAAACACAGGGAATTCTGAAGAGGTCATATTTCTCCTTGTTTTAATAAAATTTTAAGTAAATAATATACTGCTTTGCCCTCAGGATAAACTATCTTCATTTAATCTTTTCTACAAAACCAGGAGGTAGTGTACTTAACTATCAGAAAATATGGCAGCGATCTAAATCAGCAATTTTTAAGTTATTTGGGGCTAGAAACCATTTTATAAATCTGTTAAAGTGATAGACAGTGATAAGGATTTTGCAGTAAAATTTAAGGGAGGCACAAAAGCCTAAGGGGCTGATCTAGATATTGATGCCCAAGGACCCAGATCATGACAGATAATCATCTAATCCATGTCATGGAGGCCACAGGAGCGCTGACTGATGAGACTGGAAACCATAGAAGCTAGCGCTTCTCTGTACAGCTACATGATGGGCACAATTTGAGAATTACCATTACTTAGATTAAAAAACATAAGTATAACCCTCACATCATTTTAGCTTTGACACCAAGCCTAGCACTTTGCTGTGTGAGATACATGAAACTATCATAAAGTGCGCTTTTCTTCCTCTTTTGAAAAATTTCAGAAAGTTCTCTTGGGGACATTTCATGTGGCCCAATTTTCTGTTTCCCATCTTGATATCAAAACAATATAAATTGTTTACTTATTAGAGTACAATATTTACACACATAAAATACACATATATTACATTTATGCTAAGGGTTTTCCCTGTTGGTTAAGGTTGAACACCAGAAAATATATTCCCTTACTCTTTAAAGAGTGTATCACCTGCTCTTTTTCTTGACTTTTTTCTCAATAGCTCTTTTGCCATTTCATCAGACTTGGAATGGGTAAAAGTTTCCTTAAAAACTGGAATGGAAGCAGAGGCTGATCCACACACAGCTGAGTGCAATCCCAGCAAGGCAGAGCCAGTGAAAACAAGTAGAACGAAGTCAGGAAGGGCCTTAATCCCTCTTCACTTCAGAACCATTGCTCACTTAGTAACAAAAGGCCTAATTCATACCTCAGTACTATGGGAAACAAATACAATCAATACCTTACCTAAGTCATTCTAGATAATGGTTTATTTCATGTAAGTGACTTCTCCAGAAAGGGTACCAATGCATCTTGGTTCGCCCAGGACTTCCTTGTTGCAGCACTGAAAGTTCTGTGTCCCAAGAACCTGCCCTCAGTCCCAGGCAAACCCGGATGGTTGGTCCCCTATTTCCACAGATCTGGCACTTATCCTTTCAAATGCTAATACTCTTCTGCCAGGAGGCAGTTATGATATAATAGAGCAACAAATTTGTAGTCAGAAGGCCTGTCTTTACACCTTGCCACCATCACTTAGTAGCTGTATAACCTTGATCATCAGCTTCCTCATCTATAAAATGGAGAATAAGAGAATAGCCCCCATATTGGTTGTAGCCAGCCCTGGATGATTTAATAAAGTGTGTGAAAGTGCTTGCCGTGGTGCATGACACAGAGCATGTGCACGGTAAGTTTTGTTTCTTTTCCCTGTGATCATTTTTGGTGGAAATAATTCTTTCCCACCTTTACCAAATGTCAATCAAACCAAGTTTAATGACAAGAAGCTGACAATGTGACCATCCAATTACCAAACCACACTGCTACATAGTTCTAAACCTACTCTTACATTGAAGTTTTTCATCTACATTTTGGAAACCATGTAATATAGCTCATAAGGAACTGAATCTGAAGTTGACCAAAGAATTATTTGAAAACAAGTAAAAAGCAGGTATAGTTGAAGTGTCTAATAATGACACTGGTTAAAAAAAAAAGTAAAACAGAATCCACACAGCTGCACGTGTGTGGCCTACTGACTATCAGCATCATTATCCTTCTAGGCAGCCCTTGGAGTCATTCTCACACCAACTCCTCCTCCTTCTCCACTTTCTATCTGCAGTTGCCAAAACCTGTCCATTCTATTTCTGCGACACCTGTCAAAACAATCTGCCCCTTACTGCACTTACCCTAGTTTCAGCCCTCAGGGATTCCTGTCTGGATCACAGTAAAGATCTTTTAATGGATTTCTTTGCCTCTAGTTCCTTCTTCTTGTTCTACTCATGCAACTGTTACCATAGAGTTACTCTAAAACAGGGATTACCATATTACTCCAAAAACCTTCATTGCTCTCCATTCTATATACCAAGACATTATAATGCCTCAGCTCCTCCTGGAAAGCCTTCCAAAAAGGATTTAATTTAAACAACTTAACTGGGTTCCATTGAACTATTTAGCAACATAATTGGAAATGGAACCTAGTTCTCTTACTTCTTGGTCAAGTAATTTTGGTTCATTTCCTTTCTTCCTTTCTTTCTTTTTTTAAGGATGTCACACATATTATATTCCTTTCTAACTTCTCCCATCATCCTCCCTGACCCCATCCTGAACTACCTGGAGCTTCTGCAACACCCCCTCCACCACCCATGCTCTCTGTGCTCTTGAAAATGCTGCTCCCTCTGTTTGATGCTCTGTATGCTTCCCTCTATGCCGGTAAACCCCAACTCATCAAAATTCTACTCACACTTTTGCTTCAAAGTTCTCCTTAACAATCTCCCCAGCTGAGTAGGCATACCCTGCTGTGATCTACACACCTCAGTATCTCAGCATTTCCCAAACCACTGCTGGGGATTTACACTCCTGCCAACTCTGCTGCACCCAGCACAAAGAACTCACTTGACCAACATCTATTACATCTTCTGTTTCACATCAGTGTATATGCATCACTGAATCAGAGAGTGTGAGAAATGGGACATTAAGGGAGGCATTGTCTCATGCTCTTCTCCAGCCTCACATTTCACTCATAAAGAAAATGAGGCCCTAGGAAGACAAATGACATGCTTGAAGTCACACAGCCAGCTGACAGCACAACGGGAAGATGAACTCAGGTGTCTGATTCTCAGTGTAGCAATCTTTCTGCTGCCTTATATGCTACTGGAAGAGGAATCTAAAAATGTCCAAAATTTGAGGCAATCTACTCCAGATAGCACATATGTACTGACCAAAGCATTTTCAGAGAATGACAAAAAAAATGCCAACTATATGCAGATAACTGGGTGCTAATGTTATTCTCTATATTGTATTACCATGACTTCAAGTGAAAAACTGCAAGGCACTCCCACTACTGAGTACACTGGCTTTAAACAAAAGTAATTATGCCTAACATTTCTACATCACTGTATAGTGTATGTACTATGTTATTTAATATTATAAATTACATAGCCAAAAAAGTCTTGTCTTGAAAGGACTTAAGATCTAAAGTTTCATGTAAATTTTAACAATTTCTTAAGTCCATTTATATATGTGGATTTTGTCTTTGGTTAATTATTCAAGAGTAACTGTATTAGCTTAAATGATCACAATTACAAAAGAAGCAGGTTTATGAAAAGAGCACATCTAATTTTTTTTCCACTAGAGGACACTAAAGATCATATTATAGTTCATTAGACCAATAATATCTCCAAGATCCTCAGCTATAAACAATAGTATTATTGGTCTTGATGATATAATACAAAGATGAGATGATTATTTGCCTTTGACATGTCTAACAACAGCAATAACCATCACCTAACACTGTCTGAGTGATTACTATGAGTCAGGCTCTATATTAGATGTGTAGACTCACTTAACCCTCATGAGAACCCTAAGAGGTAGGTGACACTCATGTCTCGGCTGAGGCGGATAGCAGTTGAGGAACTCACCCACAGAACTAGTAAAACTGCGGAGCCAGGATCTGATCCCAGGCAGTCTGGCCCCAGTACCTACGCTCTGAACACTCGCTATACTGCTTCTTAGGTCTACAACTACTCAATTCCGAAGGTGAACTTTATAGGTAAGCTATTTCTGTATTACTTCCAAAAGTTGAAATATAAAGTCTCAAAGTTCAATAAGGGCAAATTTCAGTAAGAAAATCATAATTCCTTTCCAAAAAAATCTCAGTTTGGTCCTTTCAATTGAAGTCACCTGATTATATTTTTGAAAAGCTAGTTTGCTATAAGGTGCAGAATCATTAAAAATAAAATAACTAGGCAGGGCTTCTGGAATGGCTATGTGAGCGCAGGGAAACCACCCCCGCCCCCCGGGAGACATATATTTAGCTGGTCAAAATTAACAGTCATTCAAAGCCTCTGGAGATTGATCAAAAGGCTTACAAGAAACTGAGAAGCACTTATTCAATAAAATCTTCAGAAACTCACTAAGAACAACAGAGGCTGTGGCCACAGCTCCGCCCTCCGGAAGAGCTGTTCTAAGGGGCTCGGCCGCTGTGTGCAGTTCAGCTCTTTGAGGCAGAAGAGCTATGTGGGGGGACTCTGCAGCTCATGAACACCGGCAGATCCCATTTTCCACAGTTCCATGATGTGGAAGGCCTATATCGAGTCAGTGGTAGAAGCTGGATTGCAGCACCTATTCCCCACCCAAAACTCCAGCTAAATCCAGGTTGTCTGGGTGGGGCAGCCAGTAAAGACTGCTGCAGGGGAGCTACAGAGGTGATCTTGGCAGCCGAGTGGCAGCTCCCATCTCCGTCAACTTCTAGTCAGAACTAGTCAAAGTACATTTAGCACCTGGTGAACAACGGCAGATGTCATCCTCCCTGGCTTTGGGTGTGGAAGCTCCAGATTGAGTGGCAGTAGCACCCAGGAGGGAGCACCAGTTCATGCTCCCTGCTCCAAGAAAACCCACATAGCCTTGCTCCATAGGGAGGATCTGGGCAGAACAGCCAGTGAGGAGTGAGTTACCCTTTCCCCCAGCTCTTGCTCCATAGCAGAGATTCTGCTCAGGGGCCAGTATAGCAAGCCTCACAGACTAGCAAACCCTGTACCTGACAAGGGTCCCAACTTTAATTGGATCAGAATATGGAGCAAGTTGTACCACAGAGAATTATCAAAAACAATATAGCAATTACTAGCAATTAGTATAGTGTGATACCAACAGAGGTAGATCACCTTAATGCGATCAGGGGAAGCAACAGTCAAAGAAAGCCCAGTTAAAGCCATTCATTCCTAATGGTCAGGAAGGTTGTGCACATGCCCAAGGCTGCTCCCTCTGAAAAGAGACATCAGAAGTTGCACTAAAGTCCAGCAAATCACTAAACAAATAAACAAGTAAACAAGAATAACAAGCCCTGTGATGAGGGAGGAGTATTAGTATCCAGAGCTGCTATAACAAAAAAGTTAAGAGACATGCAAAAAACAGGAAAGTGTGACCTCTGTACAGGTTTTTTTAAAATAGCAGAAAATAGAAATTGCTTTTGAGGGAGCCCAGATGTTGGACTTAGGAGAAAAAACTTCAAAGCAGCTATTAGAAACATATTCATAGAACTAAAGGAAATTCATGCTTAAAGAATTAAAGGAAGGTGTTATGACAATATCTCATCAAATACAGAACATCAGTAGAGAAAGAAATTATAAAAAAGAACAAAATTTATATTCTACAGTTAGGAGAACAATAACCCAAATGAAAAATTTATTAACGGGGCTCAAAAGTAGATTTGAGCTGGCAGAAGAACGAGCAAACTTGAAGACAGATTGACAGAGATTATACAATCTGAAGAATACAGAGGAAAAAAGATTTATGAAGAAAAAATGAACAGAGCCTCAGAGAAATGTGAGACTCCTTTAACACACTAACATACGCATAATGGGAGTACCATAAGGAGAGGAGAGAGATAAAAGAGCTGAAAAAATTTACTGATATAAAAACTGAATAAACAAATAATTTGGGAGAAAACAAACCTCCCATGTAGAAGATATTCAAATACTAACCAGGTTATCTGATTCTATTTTTTAAGAGTTCATGAATCTGTTTCTTTGTCCATCCCAACTGCCACTTGGGAGTTAGTTGAGACTATCATTTATCTTGTCTAGATTACTGGAAAAGCCCTCAAACCTCATCTTCATATTATAGTCAGAGTTCTTCCTAAAATGAAAATGCAATCATATCTGACTACAGTTCCCTTACCCCACACTTAAACCTCATTCCCCTTAAACATGGCTTCCTGGTCCATTTGGAGCTTTTCAGAATCATTATGGCACTTTTTATAAAGAGGTTCCTGGGCTATACCCTTACCTAGTAGACTGGACTTGCTGAGAAAAGCAGCCCAAAGATCAACCAGTGCTTTTAATAAGCACCACCCTCAGCCCCCTCCCCCACAATTCTTCTGCACAATGAAGAATAAGAACCACTGTGAACTGGCCCCTGCTTATATCTTTATCCTTTGCCCTTCTTGCTCCCAGAAAGTTTCAAATGGTGATCGCTATGTGACCACAGAGGGCTATATTGTAGGAGACAGTAACCAGAGACTCATACAATATAATACATAAATGCTTATAATAATTTAGAGAATCACAATTTAACTGCTTGAATAAATAAACCAATACTTCCATTTAAACATGGTGGTCTAAATACATGCATTTCTCTTCTACCTCTTGAAGCCCAACTAATATTTCAGTAAACGTATTAAAAAGACATAGACCCACAAAGATAAAGAGAGTGAGAGGTAACGAGGCAGAAGCACAGTAGGTAAGTAAACAAAATCCTAGCTAGCAGAAAGTAAATGGACAAAGTTAGCAGATCAGAGAAAGCTGAAATCCAAATGTGGCAGCCATTAAGATGTGACCTTCAATCTCTGACTCCAGGTCTGTGAACAACTGACAATCCCAGGTTCAGCACTATGAATCCGTCACTGTGTTCCCATCAACACCATGCTTCCCACAAGCTACTCTCAGCCAGTGACTAAAAGCAGCAGGACTACTAAGGTAGGCTCATTATTACAAGATAAGGGACTCAGATGGCCCACAATGGCTCAAGGACTCCCAATAGGCCTCACCAAAACTTTCTTGGAACAGCACCTAAGTTTTTTTCCTATCCTTTCTCCTCCACAGGAATCAGACCTGCATAATCTGTGATGGCTCTCCTAGCCTCCTTTGGCTCCCTCCACTTTCATTTTCTCTTACAGGTAGTTTCCCAATAAATTTCTTGCATATCTAACACTTTTTTGGCATTTACTTTTTGTAGAACCTGAACTAACATGCCAAGCTTGCAATAAGGCAAGGCAGTAAGAAGCAAGCTGATATATCTACCACAATGCTCCTAAAAAGGTTTAGGAAAAAGACACACCATGTACCTTTGAACACAGGGGTGTACAGTAGAGCAGGGGACAGGAGGATTGGCTGAACCAAACTACAGTAGTTTGACCCTAGATATCCTTGAGCAAGCAAATTATCCCTCCCCTACTCTTTGGAGACTTCACAGACACCAGACCCATAGCTCACATCATTAGGTGCTGTATTTAAACAGGAGGATTAACTGTAAAGTTCAAGTATTAAAGAAGCATGTTAAAATAAAGACCCCTAACCTCCTTCCCTGAGATGGCTCCTGAAATTATCGCAATCAGGCTTAGACATGAGTACCTGACCCTCCCAATACAATTCTGATAGCTCAGAAAATACACTTTTCCTCTGGAAATTACTGATGGACACAATCTACCAAAGTGAAGATGAAAACTGGAAAAGAATATGGGAAGTCTAGGAATCAGGATATCCAGCACAGATAAGGGGCAAAGAGAATTCCCATGATGATAGTTCAAGTCCAAGATAGCAATCAATTTAGAATGAAACAAATGAAGGGCTCAGGGAGGGAGCTCTTTGTTGCCAAGTTAAAAAAACAAAACAAAAGAAATGTGATAAATTATCTGATGGGGTTGAATGCTCTGACAGAAGCTATACATAGTTCAGTGGGATAGTCTGGGGATGAATTAGCTGTAATACAAAGAAATGAAGCAATCAAAGAAGTAAGTTAACTGCTTACTCCAGGTACGACAATAAATTGTGAAAGATATATAATCACATATTAATGATTCAAATATGAATAATGTTCTAAAAATGAGGAAGGGAAAGTGAGGAGGGACAGAAGGTAGCAATGTAAGAGCTATATCTCTCATAACAATAAGCCAATAACTGGTAACATTGAAGACTATAAAATAAGAAATAGAAATATAAGTGTATGTCACACTGCCCAAGGCAATCTACAGATTTAATGCAATCCCTAACAAATTGAACTAGAACAAATCATAATAAAATTTATATGGAACCACCAAAGACCTAGAATTACCAAAGCATTACTGAAGAGAAAGAAAGAGGCTGGAGGAATAACTCTCCCAGACTTCAGACAATACTATAGAGCTAGTCATCAAGACAGCATGGTATTGGTACAAAAACAGACATATAGACCCATGGAACAGAATAGAGAGCCCAGAAATGAACCCACAAACTTTTGGTCAACTAATCTTTGACAAAGGAGGCAAGAATATAAAATGGGATAAAAACAGTCTCTTCAGCAAATGGTGTTGGGAAAACTGGGCAGCAGCATGTAAAGCAATGAAGCTAGAACACTCCCTTACACCATACACAAAAATAAACTCTAAATGGATCAAAGACTTAAACATAAGACAAGATACAATAAATCTCCTAAAAGAAAATATAGGCAAAACATTATCTGACATACATCTCAAAAATGTTCTCCTAGAACAGTCTACTCAAGCAATAGAAATAAAAGCAAGAATAAACAAAGGGGACCTAATGAAACTTACAAGCTTCTTCACAGCAAAGGAAACTATAAGTAAAACAAAAACACAACCTATGGAATGGGAGAAAATTTTTGCAAATGAAACAGACAAAGGCTTGATCTCCAGAATATATAAGCAGCTCATACAACTCAATAAGAAAAAATAAACAACCCAGTCCAAAAATGGGCAGACCTAAACAAGCAATTCTCCAAGGAAGACATACAAATGATCAATAGGTACATGAAAAAATGCTCCATATCACTAATTATCAGAGAAATGCAAATCTAAACTACAATGAGGTATCCCCTCACACCAGTCAGAATGGCCATCTTTCAAAAATCCACAAATGACAAATGCTGGAGAGGCTGTGGAGAAAGGGGAACCCTCCTACACTGCTGGTGGGAATGCGGTTTGGTGCAGCCACTGTGGAAAACAGTGTGGAGATTCCTCAAAAGACTAGGAATAGACTTACTGTATGACCCAGGAATCTCACTCCTGGGCTTGTATCCAGAAGGAACCCTACTTCAGGATAACACCTGCACCCCAATGTTCATAGCAGCACTATTTACAATAGCCAAAACATGGAAACAGCCTAAATGTCCATCAACAGATGACTGGATAAAGAAGAGGTGGTATATTTATACAATGGAATACTACTCAGCCAGAAAAACCGACAACATAATGCCATTTGCAGCAACATGGATGCTCCTGGAGAATGCCATTCTAAGTGAAGTAAGCCAGAAAGAGAAAAATACCATATGAGATCGTTCATATTTGGAATCTAAAAAAAAAAAACAAAAAACAAAACAAAGCATAAATACAAACAGAAACAGACTCATAGACATAGAATACAAACTTGTGGTTGCCAAGGGGGCCGACGGTGGGAAGGGATAGACAGGATTTCCAAATTGTAGACTAGATAAACAAGATTATACTGTATAGCACGGAAATATACACAAGATCTTATGGTAGCTCACAGAGAAAAAAATGTGACAATGAATATATATATGTTCATGTATAACTGAAAAATTGTGCTCTACACTGGAATTTGACACAACATTGTAAAATGATTATAAATCAATAAAAAATGTTAAAAAAAGAAATATAAGTGTATGTTGTTACAAAAGAAACAGGAAAAATTGCTTACAGTGGTTGTCTCACATAGTAAACTGGTGTTCAAATGAATTAGGATAGAAAGACTGCCTTTTGTTTTTAGAAGTACTATGATTTAACTTTTAAAACCTATATGCTTATATTACTTAGATAAAAGTAAAACTCAAATATATAAAAAACTAGAATAGCTCTTTACATTTAATCCATCAAAAACAATACATTTATGATTAAAAAATAAGTAGAGTCAAGATGGGTGAGACTTCAAATATTTACAAATTAAAAAACTAAACAAAAACTACAAGGAAAAATTAAGTTCTGCTTACTATAACAGCCACTAGAAAGAATACACAAATATGCTAAAGATGGGAAGTAAATGTATAGTTATCTATTTTTAGAATTTTCATTTATAAATTATATGATGTACTTTTTCACTGTTCCCTAACCCATTTCTTGGGCTTCAAGGTACACTTCACTTTACAGGGCATATGCCACCTATGTATTAAGAAAAAAGTATAAGAATGATTTTCAAGTGATTTGGAAAAACACAGTCAATTGGTTGCATTCTCCCACCAATTCTCTATGACACATGAACTTTAGAATTGTTATGGCTGGGCGCAAACATTTACTTACACAGTTGTCAACCCACCATGTGCTGAGTATCTATTTATATACACACACACAGAGGTCCACACACATATAAAATAGAAAAACCTAAGACAAAGAAGACAGAAAAGAGAGAGCACACAGCTGTCAATTAGTGTCCCTAGAAAGTCCACCTTTCTAACTGAAGCTACTAAGGTGACACCAGGGATCTCTGATATGCTTTCTCTGTAAGAAGTTCAACAAGAGTCAAGGTTCTCATCTTTTTGGGGGGAATTGTTATTGTACATTTACAAATTATAAAGCTCCTTATACAGGATAAAAAAGCTGATGTGCTGGAGCTGCAAAAGCATATCACCACCAACCAAAGGAAGCAATTTTGAGTTGTTCTGTTTGTTGTTTAAACTTCACTTATTAGGCAATTTAGTGTTTGTCCTTCTCTACAATATTAAAAGAAAAAAACCTTTTCATAAAATGACAGAAATTTGAGAAGTATTATCTAAACCATGGTAAGACTCATTCGGGTCTTGGATACTGTGAACTAAACATAAGGCTTTGTCCTGTAGACTGATGGCTCTCCCACTTTAACATAAGCACTCATTTTATACTATCTCAACTTATAAGTCATTTGATCCACTGGTAATTGAGTACTAAAAACCACAATTAAAACTTTTTTTCTTGTTTTATTTCTTGGTTAATTACAATGTTCAAACAGACCACTAGAAATAACTCCCTTTTAAAATTCTCTGTTTTGCCCAGTTTTATTCTCTCTTTAAAAGAATGGTGTGGGTCTCATTAATGTCATTAGTTGTGATGCCTGCTGAGAGAAAATGCTGACTTCGTGAGCATGGAATCAACTTTCAGAATTAAAAAGGTTTTTGTGAGGCTACTTCTTGCATAGTATTTATTTTCTCAGAAGCCTTCACTGTAGGAAATGCTTTAATTAATGTGGTAGGTGCCAGATTACCAAATCCACATTTATGTAATGAAATCATATGAAACCCCTTGAAACATGTCCCCCTTCACTGCTTTCAGCTATATAACCTTGCTGCAACCTCTAACGCACAAGGAAGCATACAAGGGCCTTAAGAAGCTTCCTTCACCAGAAGACAACCCAGAAACTTTCCAGCTTTATATTTGTGGGTTTGGGGACAAAGGTTACTCTGGAGTGAAGTAATGTCTAGTGAGAAAAAAGGGATTAGGAAATAGAGAGGGCAGCTGAGAAAAGGGAGGAGGGAGAAGGGAGAGGCGGCATCATATGTTGAATTTAGGAGCCACAAGGTTAACAGGTCAAGGACAGAAGGCTGGGAGGTGCCAAATAATACTGTGGTATTATGGATAGGGTCTGGGGTCACTGCTGAAGGACTGGCGAATACAAGGAACAGGGCATGTTGAACCCAAGGGGTAACCAAGATTACTCTGAGGAAAGACACCAATTCAAAGATGCAAAGTCCAACCCAGGATCCTGAGAGAAAGAGATTGCCCCCAGGAGCCAACACAGAGGTAGAAATGGCACTGGCTAGCACAGATATGGCCACTGCTGTGACAAAGTACCACAGGTGAGTACCCACATGGCCACTGCACAAACTGTCAAAGGAAATCCTTACGACATGGGGCTATTAAAAAAATAAAGAGTATTGGAATAGTACAGAGAAGTGAGGTGAATACAAACTTAGTATAAAAAATGGTTACAGTAATATAGAAAAAAGGGGGGGTTGGACTTTTAAAAGGACAGTATAATTACAATAATCCATACTATCTGGTACATTCTGACTTTACAGGCACTGAAATTAATAGGGAATATTTAGAAATAGCATACATTCAGAGAAGTACACTTCTCTACTACATACCTTATGACTAGATAAATGTTTTAAATGCTGAGATGCATTCACTAGGATGCTTACAAATACTACTGAAATGACATTAAATAAAGAAACAACAGATGACAAAAAACCTACTCTGTTTTCTAAAAAGTAGATGGGTAAAAATAAAAAGCATTACTGGATCAGCTACTATATATGAGGGAGAGGTGTGTGTATATATATATTTAAAGTACTTTAAAATTTCCTATTTCTTGAGGATAAAGACTATATATTGCATATTTCTGTTTACTCCAAAATGCCACGCACAACACTTGGTAGATGATATTTATAGTAACAAAAAATGTTTACCAAATAAGATTCTGAAGAATGTGAACACAATGGAATATAAATATTTAAAGGATAATCTGTATATCGTTATGGACTGAGCTCCAGAATACACTTTACTGAAAAAAAAGATGCAAACTAGGGTGTAGAACACGCCACCTTTCATGTAAGAAAGAGGGAAGTATATGCACATGTGTATGTTATGTGTTTATAAATACACATACATTTATCATTTTTAGGAAAAGACAATCAAGACTATATCAAGAAAATGCTTACGTATAGAGGAGGGAGGTAACTTTTCATACTTTGTCTTTGGAATCCTGTAGACTGTTTTACATAATTATAAAACAATACTAAATTTTTTAAAGTACCTAGATATGAAAGTCAAAATGATACAAATAACCTATTAACATAGCAAGTTGGTAAGCTAAACCACAAAGAGGAGATTTTAAGCAATTTTAAAATTTTAAAATCTTTTTATTTTGAAATAATTTCAGGCTTAGAAAACTATGGAATGTTTTCCTTCTATAAATTGAGCCACCACTTTTCCAGTCATGTAATTCTGCTCTCATGGTCCTTCGTCATTCTTTAAAAACTGTCTTAATGCAGAGTTACAATAAAAATGATGGCCAGTGATGAGGTTTCCACCCACCCCACCTCTCCTTAGACTTCCAATTATGTGCAGACAAAAGGAAGATGCCATCAGAACCTGTCCATAAGTGTTGCTTAAAAGATGCCTACTTGATCTTTTGAAGTAAAAAGCAGTGAAA
This sequence comes from Camelus bactrianus, assembly GCF_048773025.1. Taxonomy (NCBI): domain Eukaryota; kingdom Metazoa; phylum Chordata; class Mammalia; order Artiodactyla; family Camelidae; genus Camelus; species Camelus bactrianus. The sequence goes on from NC_133575.1 coordinate 32,767,875, forward strand.
ATGTGACCCAAGGAATACTGCTGTGTAAAACCTGGAAAAGCGCCCTCAAAGTATTGCATCCCAGACTCCCAGTTCTGAAGCTGATTCCATAACAGTCACAGCTATCATCCACTTCTTTTGAAGGCAGCATGGTATGTTGATGATGGACCACGGGGCATTGGGAGTTTGACAGAACTGAGTCTGATTGTGGAATCTACCATTTACTTGACATGTGAATTTAAACAAGTCACTTAACCTCTTGAGTTTCAATTCCTTCATCTGTAAAATGGGCATAACACAATATCAATGTAAGACTGTAATGAGAACTAATGATACACTTCTTCACAAGGCACCTCGCACCACTAAAATAATAAATAAATGTTAGCCATTGTTAGTACATTATTGTATAATTAATTTTTGTCACTGTGAAACTCTATTCTATTTCAACCTCACAAACTTAATTCTTAACCACATTAGAAATACAGCAACAGTCTCCCAACCAGAGCATCAGGAGAAACAAGCTAAGTTCTGTTATACTTGACAAAATTCTGTAATATTCTGTCCTTATCTGAAAGTGAAGTCATCAGACTTAAGATTCTTTAAAGTCATTTTAAAAACCATGATAATGACTTCTCCTTCTAACCATGAAAGTTTAATTGGAAGAGAACTTCCTTTTCCCATTCAATTAGAAAACTGAGCAAGTATTTTCAGTCATTGGGACAACAGACAGTAAAGGACCGTGATTCCTGTTGAAAGGGAAATGAATAGAGTACATGTCTAACAGTAGGCCTGGCTATCATCTTCTAGTTCTCAGAGCAAGGAGGGAAACAAAGTTGAGCATGGCAGTGTCACTGAGTTGAGGAGACAGAGAACACAGTTCAGGGAGGAGGAGGGAGACAGAATGTTCAGGGCAGAGTATCAGAGAGAAGAGAGCTAAGGTATAGAGAAAACTCCAAAAATCTGCACAAAGAATGCTACAGGTCTTTCTCGTAATAATAATTTGTGCACGTATAGGCTGAGACTCCATGAGGCTGAGCAAAGAGAACAGGGCGACATTGGAGCTCTAACCAATCACAGTAGAGAGACCTTGCTGAACACTAAAGATAATCAGTAGAGATCTCAGAAAGGTTACATCTAAGAACTGGAGCTAAATTAAGCCTTAGAATACAGGTTACTCTAGATCCGAACTAATGAACGAAGCACCAAACTGTAAAACATAATGAAAAGTCTCAATTTAATGAAGCTAGCTTTCAACTTAAGAAACCAGAAAAAGATGAACAAATTAAACCAAAATATGGCTATGATAGAGCCCAAAGGAAGAATAAATGAAATGGAAAAAAGAAAAATAACAGAAAAAACAAACAAACAAAACAGAACACTAGTTCCTGAAAAGGTCAACGATATCGTTAAACCTCCAGCCAGACTGATCAAGATAAAAGAGAGAGAAAGATAAGAATTAATACTGAGGACAAAGAGAGAGGACATCACTGAAGATTTTAGATACAAGGATAATAAATGTTATAAACAACTTCATGCCAATAAATTCACCAACTTAGAAAAAATGAACAATTTCTAGGAAAGACACAGACTACCAAACTCATTTAAGAAGGAATAAACTGAATAGTCCTATACTACATTAAAAACAGAACTTTTAATTAAAAATCATTGCTCAAAGAAAACTTCAGACCCAAATGGCTTCAACAATGAATTCTACCAAATAATCAAGAAACAGTAGCAATCTTATACAAACCATTTTCAAAAAACTAAAAAGGAAAGAACATTTTCCAACTCATTCCATGAGATCAGCATTCTCTCAGTACCAAAACTAGATAAAGGTATTACATGAAAAGAAAACTACAGATAAACATCCAATTTCCAGTAATAAAGGTTGGTTTACCACTCTAAAATAAATCTGTAAATATAACTTGCCATGTTAATAAACTAAAAATAAAAATATACATGATTATCTCGATAAATGCACAAAAGAATTTGACAAAATTCAACATCTATTCTTCATTAAAACTCTCAGCAAACTCAGAATAGTGGGGAACTTCTTCAACCTAAAAAAGGTTATGCACAAAAAACATAGCACTAACTAATGGTAAGTGGTAATCATAATTAATGGTAAAAGATTCAAATGTTTTCCAAGATCAGGAATAAGATAGTATCTGCTCTCATCATGTTGAGTTAACATTATACTGGAGTTTATAGTTAATATAATAAGGCAAGAAAACCAAACAAGAGGAATCTAGATTGGAAAGGAAGAAAAAATGCTGATTGTATTGAAGACGACATAACTGACACAATTGTTCATATAGAAAATCAGATGGAATCTATAAAAAAACCACTAGAACTACTAAGTTTAGCAAGACCGTAGAATACGAGATTGATATATGAAAATCAATTGTACAACAAAAAAATTACAAATTAAAACTAAAAAATACCATTTGTAATAGCATCATATTTATGAAATATATAGAGATAAATCTCACAAAATATGTGAAAAACATTTACATTAAAAACTGTAAGATGCTGCTGAGAGATGTTTGAAAAACACAAATAAAAGAGAGATACTGGGTCATGGGTTGGAAGACTCAATATTGTTAATATGTCAGTGACTTAATCTGTTTGGGTTTCGATAACAAACTACCACATACTGGGTAGTTTATAAACAACAGAAATTGATTTCTCACAGTTTTGGAGGCTGAGCTGTCAAGGCTCAAGGCACCAGCATGGTCACGCTCTGGTGAGAACCCTTTACCTTGTTCACAGTCAGTGCCTTCTAACTGTGTCCTCACATGGTGAAAGGATACTAGGGAGCTCTATGTTGTCTCTTTTATAAAAGCAATGATCCCATTCATGAGGGCTCCAACCTTGTAACTGAATCACCTTCCAAAGGCCTCACCTCCTAATACCATCACACGGGACATTAAGATTTTAACATATGAATGGTGGGGGGACATGAACATAGCAGTCAGTTCACCTCAAATTATTCTATAAACAGGCTGTACTCTGCACAGTACTGTGTTAACCGGAAAATGTGCATATTAGAACCAGGCAAGGTGAGGCCTTGGTTCCAATATGCACATGATTCAGTTAACATGGTACCATGCAAAGGTAAGGACAACCTGTATTCAATATAATGCCAATCAAAATCCCAGGAGGCTTTTTTAAAATAGAAATTAACAAACTAATTTCAAAATTCATCTGGAAATGCAAAGAACCTAGAAAAGCATAAACAGTTTTGATAAAGTCAAACAAAGGTACTGTTACTGATCTCAAGACTTATTATAAAGCTATAGCAATCAAGACAGTAAGGTATTGCCCTAAAGATAGACCAATAGGTCAACAGAACAGAATACAGAGTTTTGAAACAGAACCATATTTACACATACAACCAACTTTTAACAAAGTTACAAAGGGAATTCAATGGAGAAAAGATAGTCTTTTCAATAAGTAGTGCGGCAATAATTGTGCATCTATATGCAAAAAGAAAAAGAACTTGTATCTTAAACAAATAATTACTCAAAATGGATCATAGACCTAAATGTAAAACCCCAAAATATTACCTTCTAAAAAAAAGAGGGAAAATCTTTCTGACTGACCCTGGTTTAGGCAAAGATTTCTTAGAAACAGCACCAAAACTATGATCCATGAAAGAATAAATTGACAACTTGGACTTCATCAAAATTAATGACTTCTCATCTTCAAAAGATACTCTTAAGAAAAAGAAAAGTTGCTGACTGGGTAAAAATATTTGCATATCATATCTTATAAAGGACTTACATCCAAAATATATAAAGGATTCCCACAACTTAACAATAAGAAAACAACTAAATATAAAATAGCCAAAGGTTTGAACAGACATCTCAACAAAGATATATGGATATCAAATAAGCACACGAAACAATGTTCAACATTGTTAGTCATTAAGGAAATACAAATTAGTAACACAAGGGGATATCAATACTTCTTAGTAGATTGACTAAAATTAAAAAGCCTGATCATACCAAGTGCTGTCAAGGATATAGAGGAATTAGAACTCATATACTGCTAGTGGAAATATGAACTACTGATATTTGCTACAGCAGCCTATCCAAAGTGTATGATTCCATTTATAGAAGATTCTAGAACATGTAAACTAACTTATAGTGACAAAAAGCAAATCAGTGGATGCCTGGAAAATGGCTGGGTTTGGAGGGGATGCAGGGAAAGGTATGAAGATGGGGTTACAAATGGCCATGAGGAAACTTTTGGTCCTAACACACCTATTCATTATCTTAATTGCAGTGATGGTTTAGCAGGTTTACACATATGCCAAAGCTTACGAAACTGTACACTTCAAATATGTGCAGTTTATTAGATAACAATTATATCAAAATAAAACTGTCAAAGAAAGACAATTGACTCTCTAGGTAAAAATAGTAACAATATATGTAGGGTTGATAACACATATAGAAGCAAAAGATAAAAAAATAATAGTGCAAGGGATGGGAGGAGGCCACATGGAGATACGGTGTTGTAAGGAACTTATATTACATGTGCAGCGGTAAAATGTTACTTGAATGCAAACTGCAATAAATTAAAGATGTACATTTTAAACATGAGAACAATCACATTTAAAAAAAAAAGAACTACAGCTAAGAAGCAAGTAGTGAAAATAAACTAGCACATTAAAAAACAGTCAACAAATTTTAAGGTGGCAGGAAACAAGGGGGGAAAAGAACAAAAAAACAGATGGGAGGAATAGAAGATGGATAAAATTATGACAGAATCAAACCCAGACACACAAATAATTACATTATATGTTAAGTGGCCTAACTACTTCAAGTAGAAAACAGAAACTATCTTTTAATTGAAAAATAGTCTCAATAAATTTAGAAAAACTGAAGTAACATACAGTATAATTTCTGACCACAATGGAATTGAAATACACAGTAATAATAAAAAGATATCTGGAAGAGCCACAATTATTTGGAAATTCAAAATCACTGCAAAATAACCCACAGGACAAAGGAGGTATTACAAAGGAAGTTAGAAAATACTTTCACTTTAATATAAAACAACTTGTGAAATGCAGTTAAAGCAATTTTTAAACAGAACTTTATATCTTTAAATGCTTACATGACAACAGATTAAAAAACCTGAAATCAATTATTTAAGTTTACATTTTAAGACAAGAGAAAAGTAGCAAATTAAATCCAAAGTAAATAGGGAAAGAAAACAGTTAATGACCTGGAAAATGAACAAAAAACTAAAGTCAACGATACCAAAAGTTAGTTCTTTGTAAAGATCAATAAAAATAATAAGCCCCTAGCTAAACAGACCAAGGAAAAAGAAAGAAAATACAAATTATCAATACTGGGAAGGAAAGAGGAGACATCACTACAGATGTGTCAGACAGAAAACTTTTAAGAGATACTATAATCAAGATACATCAATAAATCCAATAAATGAAATGAAACTAACAAAGTCCTGAAAATACTCAAATTACCAAAACGGACACTACAAAAACCTGAATAGCTGTGTATCTATTACAGAAATTGAATACATAATTTAAAATCTCTCTACCAAAAAAAAAAAAACAACAAACCCAAACAAACAAAAAACAAAAAAACCCCAAGCCCAGATGGCCTCATTGGTGAATTCTACCACACACTAAGAAAAAGTAAAACCAATTCAACACAAACTTTTTAAGAAAATAGAAGAGAAAGGAACTCAGTGTATGAGATCAGTATAACTTGATTCTACTGATAACAAAGCCAGTAAAAACTTTAAAGAGGAAACTAGAAAGCAATACCCTTCATAATCATTGATGCAAAAATCCTTTTAAAATGTTAGTATATTGACTCCATCAATATATAAAAAGTCTAATATACCATGACCAAGTGGGGTTTATTGTAGGAATAAAAGATTGTTTTAACATTCAAAAATCAATGTAACTAACAGAATAAAGAACCATATAAAAATCTCAATACACGAAAAAAGCATTTTAAGAAATCCAACACTTGTCCATGTAAAAATTTCAATAAATTATGTAAAGAAAAATTTCTGAACCTAATAACGGGCATTTATGAAAAGTCTACAGCTAATACCACACTTAATGATGAGAGACTGAATGGTTTTCCCCAAGATCAATTAACTGAATGTTCTAGCCAAGGAATTAAGGTAAGAAAAAGAAACAAAAAGCATACAGAATAAAAAGAAATTTTAACAGTGTCTTTATTTGCAGGTGACACAATATGCAAATAGAAAATCTTAAGGAATCTTTCAAAAGCTACTAGAATAAGTGAATTTGGCAAGACATTGACTATAAGATCAATATACAAGAATCAATTGTATTTCTGTAAACTACCAACAATTCTAAATAAAAACTTTAAAGTAATACCACTTACCAGAGCAAAAATAATCAGATCCTAAAAATGATTTTAATGAAATGTGCATAAGATGTTTATTCTTAAAACTACAAAATATTTGCTGAGAGAAAGTAAAGAAGACCTATATATGGTAAAATATACTATGTTCATGATTGGAAGACTCAATACTTTTAAGATTTCCATTCTCCTCAAATTAATATGCAGATTCAAAATAACACCGATTCAAATTCTACGCTTTTTTTTTTTTTGCAGAAATTGACAAACTTATTTATTTTTTGTGGAAGTGTAAAGGACCTAGAATAGCTTCAACAATTTTGAAAGTAATTGTGAGATTTAAGCTACTAGATTTTAATACTTAATGAAGAGTAATCTAGATAGTGTGCATCTGATATAAAGATATACATTTAGATTAGAATAGAAAGTGCAGAAATAGCCAACACATTGTTTTTGATAAAGATGCCATTAGAGAAAGGGTAGTGTTTTAAACAAATGGTGCTGGCATAACTGGCTATATATGAATCTCAGCCCTTAGCTCATACCATACACAACTCATGTCAAAATGGATCATAATCCTAGAGTAATAGCTTAAACTACAATTCTAGAAGAAAATATGGAGAAAAATCTTCACAAATTTGATGCAGCTGAAATTTTAAGACACAAACTATGAACTATTAATAAAAAAGATAAACTGGACATAATCAAAATTAAAATTTCTGCTCTTCAAAAGATTCCATTAAGCATATAAAATGGAAAGCCACATATGATATATTTAAAGTGACGAAAGTGAAAAATTTACAATCAAGAATACTCTATCCAGCAAGACTCTCATTCAGATTTGATGGAGAAATCAAAAGCTTCACAGATAAACAAAAGCTAAAAGAATTCAGCACCACCAAACCAGCTTTACAACAAGTGTTAAAGGAACTTCTCTAGTCATCAAACCATAAGAAAAGAGACCAAAAAGAAGAAAGAGGAAAAAAAAAAAAAGACCTACAAAAGATTGCTTTAGCAGTTTGGAGTCTTTTACGGTTCCATACAAATTTTGGAATTGTTTGTCTAGTTCTGTGATGAATGTTTTGAGTATTTTGACATGGGTTGCACTGGATCTGTAGATTACTTTGGGTAGTATGGCCATTTTGATGTTGAATTCTTCCAATCCAAGAGCACAAGATATCTTTTCATTTCTTTGTATCACCTTCAATTTCCTTCGTCAATACTTTAGTTTTCAGAGTATAGGTAACCTCCTCGGTTAAGTTTATTTCTAGATATTTTGTTGTTTTTGATGCAATGGAAATGTTTATGCTTGTTATAAAATTCTGGGTTTTAAAGTGAAAAAAAAAGTGAATGAAGGGTCACAAATGGAAAAATATCCTTCTTTCTTATAGGTGAGTTGTATTCCAATACCTATATATGCTGCATCTTCTTCATCCACTCATTTATTGATGTGCACTTAGGATGCCTCCATATCTTGGCAATTATAAATAATGTTGCCGTTAATAGCAGGGTGTATGTATCTTTTTGAATCAATTCTTATTTTGTGGTTGGCTTTATTCCTTTGGTATGTATGTAACTTTTGGTAATTCCTTTTGGTAACTATGTAACTTTAAAAAGCAAAAGCTCTAAACGTTCTTAGAAACAATGAACAGTACATACATATAAATTAAAAATATGTGCAGTATATTGTGTATATGTATTTACATGCAATATATTGTCTACATGCAAATTGTAACAGTTCTACCTAATAAAACTGAAAAATGAAAAAAATTTAAAAATTAAAAAATAAAACGGAAAGCCACAAATTGCAAGAAAATATTTGACATGTATATATATTTGACAAAGGAAGCATATTCAGAATATATAAAAACTTCTACAACCAATACAAAAAAGACACACACTTCAATTTAAAAAAATAAACATACACATACACACATACACACACAAGATCTAAAAAGGTACTTCAACGAAGAAGATATATGATAGCCAATAAGCACATTTTGTCATCAAATAAATGCAAATTAAAACAAGAAATACCATGATATACTTACTAGAATGGCACAAATTGAAAAGGATGACAAATACAAATATTGGTAAGGATGTACAGCGACTGGAACTCTCATGTATTATTGGTAGTAATGTAAAATGGAATAATCAGTGTGAAAAATAGTTTGGCAGTTCTAAATAACTCAGCAATTGCACTCCTAGATATTTATGCAATAAAAATGAAAATATATGTTCACTCAAAGATTTGTACACAAACATTCAAAGCCCCAAACTGGAAATAATCTATATTTCTATCAATAAGAAAATGGATTTAAAAACAGTGGTATATCCATGCAATGGACTATTACTCAGCAATAAAAAAGAACTACTGATATAACACACATGGAGATGAATCTCTAAACCATTATGCTAAATTTAAAAAGCTATACAAAATATATAATTTCATTTGCATGAAATTCCAGAACACAAAACTACACTAATGATTATAACATAAAGTAGATCAGTTTGGGGCAGGGAGAGGACAGAATGGCCACAAAGAAACATAATGGAACTTTTTGGGATAATGAAAATGTTCTTTAATTATAGTGCTGGTTACACAGAAGTGTATATTGGATAAAATTAACTGAACTGTAAACTTAAAATAATTGAATTATATTGTATGTTAAATTACACCTCAGTGAAATTAATTTTTAAATGTACATATCTAATTTTGAAAAAAAATGACAGATTGCATTTTCTTAAAATAGCCAACAGCAATGTTTCTGATACTATATGCTCTTCTAGAACCATGACACTCCCCATCAAGACACAGTGTATTTCCTGTTCTCCTGAGTCTAGGTCATTAAAGACGATATGACTTCAACCCAGTTCTCTGTCTCTTTCAACATTCACCCTTCAAACTCAGCTGCCATGCTGTGAGAAAGGCTCTCAACATAGAGAAGCCATGTGAAATGTGGCCAAGAGTCCCAACTAAGGTTTCTTAGTCAACAGCCAGCATCAACTGTCAGACATGTGAGGGTGTGAGCATGAAGATTTCCAGTCTCTAGTCCTCAAATCTTCCAAGATCATACCCCAGAAACCATGGAACATATAAACTCTATTCCTGCAGTGCCCTCTCCAAGTTGATAATCCCCAGAATTTGTGAACATAATAAATGTTGTTTTATGTAACTGCGGTAACTTGTTATGTAGCCCTAGTACCTACCATGAGGTAAAGCAAAATGTTCTGATCAAAACTGTCTATTACGTGCACCCCAATGTTCATAGCAGCACTATTTATAACAACCATGATGTGGAAGCAACCTAAATATCCATCAACAGATGAATGGATAAAGATGTGTGTGTGTGTGTGTGTGTGTGTGTGTGTGTGTGTGCGCGCGCGCGCGCACACACACACACACACACACACACACACTGGAATACTACTCAGTCATGAAAAAAGAAATAAAGCCATTTGCAGCAATATGGATGGGCCTAGAGATGATCATATTAAGTAAGTCAGGGAAAAACAAATATCATATGATATCACTTACATGTAGAATCTTAAAAAGTGATATAAATGAACTTATTTACAAACTAGAAATAGACTCACAGACATAGAAAACAAACTATGGTTACCAAAGGGGAAAAGGAGTTGGGGGAGGGATAAATTAGGAGTTTGGGATTAACATATACACACTATTATATGTAAAATAGATAAACAACAAGGACCTAATGCGTAGCACAGGGAACTATATATATATATTCTCTCTCTATATATATTCTTGTAATAATCTATAATGGAAAAGATTCTGAAAAAAGAACATATATATATATATGCATATCTACTTGAATCACTTTGCTGTACACCTGAAACTAACACAACATTGTAAATTGACTATACTTCAATTAAAAACTATTAGCTCTAAATGCAAATGTATTCTTGATTTTGTTGCTTTGTGCTAGAGTGGCATCACTGATGATGTGCCATATTGTACTTTCCATTTCTTGAGATATTACTCTTTTTGTAAACATTTGTTGAGCATTTACTATGTATAAAAATTCAAGCTTGCCTAAAAATCAAGTCACTTTCACAAGGTCAAATTTGAACCCTAGTCTTCCTTGTTCTTACTCATGGCACTACAGTTCCTGTTGCAGTGGTCACCACCGCTACTGCTACTGGTAACTAGACTAACCAACTAGAATATTTTTGTTGTACCTTTGATATCTTTCTTCCTCATCCAGCTCTATGGTCATTTTTTTTACCATCACTTTTAGCTCTCTTGGTGCCTTTACCCATCACGTTTGCTGTGTGTAATACTTCCCACTCTGGTGCAATCCACCTATACAGTTCTCATCTTCTAAATTGTAGGCTAATTAGCATTGCTGAGGGACTATCAGCATGTTGATAAGTACTGCTACAAACTTCTTGCATCCAGCCCCAGCTGGACCCCTGAGGCAGCCAGGCAATTTCTCCTGATATCTCACTTCTATCCTCTGAAGTGCAGTTACAAACTCTCTTATCTCTCTATTGTCTATCACCACTGCTACTCTCAGCAGGTGGCTCTGCTTCCTATTTCACTTAGAAAATCAGGCCACCAGCTGAGGGACTCAATGTCCTCTGCTTCTGCCTTCGGCCTAAAGACCCAGCTCTATTTGTACCCTGCTTTCCTTTTGTCTCAGCGGAAGAGGGACCCACCTCTCATCTATGCTTTAGATCCATCCCGCACCTGCTGCCTATCAAAGACCTTACTCCAACAGTATGTCTCTTTCCTTTCTATGAGCTCATTGGCCTCCAGGATAAAAAAGATGCTTAAATTCCTCCCTTCTTAAACTCCACTCCTATTCCACATGCCCCTCCATCTACCACTCTCTTCTTCCCAGTCTATCCTCTTGAAAATTATTCCATAGTACTTCCCCCACTTCCTCACTACTCATTCCTTCCTCAGCCTACTACAATCTGGCTTCTATCCCCATCACAACATTGAAACTGCTGTGGTCAAGGTTCCCACCGATTTCCTTGTTGCCAAATTCCATGGATATTGCAGTTATTCTCTCATTTGGCCTCTTTATAGCATTTGAAACCATGGAAAATCTCTCTCAGCTTCTGTGACAACATTCTCTGTGATGGATAATTCTACTTCTCTCTCCCCCTCCTGGTTCCTCTTTCTTGACCCATCCTTTCTTTAAAGGTAAGTGTTCCTCAGGATTCTGATCTTGACTGTGTTTTATTTTCACTGGGATCCTTCGATGTTTTGTCTTTAAGCAATCATATGTATTTCCATGATTTCATCTCTTACCTACATTATGATGCTCAAATCTTTTCTCTTTTGCTCTGACATTGGTCCTAAGTTTTAGAGTAAAATATTTAACTGCCTACTGATCGTCAACATTTACATTTCAAAGGTTCCTTGGACTCAACATGTTCAAAACTCATTTACTCTCCCTGACCCACCTACCATTTGACAAGGTCTCTGTTTGAATAAAGTAAATAGTACTGCTATCCAACTGGTCACATGAGCCAAAAATGTCGGCATTTCCTAGAATTTTATTTGAACTTAAGCCCAATACCACCAAGTTTTACTGACTGAATCTCCTTAATAATTCTTCTTTTATCCCCTCTTCTCCATCCAGGACTACTGTCAAAGCTTTAATTCAGGCACCTCTCTCTTGTGTGGACCACTGCAACTTCCTAGCTGGTTCTCCCTCCTTACCTGGTCTCCTCCACAATACTACCTCACTGGTCTTCTTAAAATACAAACCTGACTGTGTGACTCTCCTACTTAGAACACACCAATGACTCCCCAGTGCCTAGAGAATACAATTCAAACTTCTTATCATTGCTCACAAGGCATTCATAACCTAACTGGTGTATCTCTCACCCACCCCCACTTCAACTTCAAGAAAACCAAACTACTTGCACTTTCCTGAACATGCCTTGCTAATAATTCACTGCTCCACATCTCCGCACATAGTTACTTTCAATGCCCTATACCCAACAAGTCCATTTGCGAATTCCTCATCTTGTCACAACAGTACTTGTCAGTTTCCCCTCTGTACTACAACAGGGAATGCTTACATTTTGGTATCTATTTCACTGTGTATTAGTTTACTATTGTAGCTGTAAGAAATTACTTCAAACTTTGTGGCTTAAAAGAACACGAAGTTGTTCTCTTACAGTTTTGGAAGTCAGAAGTCTGCAGTGAGTCTTACAGGGCCAAAATCAAGGTGTTAGCAGGGGTGGTTCCTTCTCATGACTCCAGGGGAGAATCAGGTCCTTGCCTCTTCAAGCTTCTAGAGGCTGCTGATGTTCCTTGGCTCATGGCCACATCACCCCAATCTCTGCTTCTTTTCTCACACTGCCTTTTCCTATAGGCAAATCTCCCTCTGCCACCCTCTTGTAAATACCCTTGAGATTACATTGAACTCACCTGTTTAATCCAAGATAATCTTCCCATCCCAAGATCCTTAACTTAATCACACCTGTAAGATCCCTTTCTGAACATCAAGTAACACATTCACAAGTTCTGGATCAGGATATGGACATCTTTTGGCTGTGGGGAGCATTATTCAACCTTCCAGACCATTGTAACAATAATCATTTTATATGCATATCTCCCTGACTACACTGTGACTTTCTTTAGGGTAGGCTTGCTTTTGATTTCTCAGTATCTGACATATAGTAAGAGATTAATAAAGGTCTGTTAAATAAATTTAACAAAGCATTCATGTTGGGAAATAAGGGTTGAAATAAGACGGGCCTGGTAATGCGGATCTGGATATCAAACACCAGAAAATCAAATATCAACATTTTAAATCAATCCTAAGGCAAAAGGGCAAGAGGAAGAACCATTATTAATTATATAACCCAAAGATTGGGGGAAACGATGAAAGTAGTAATTACAGAAGGTAAAAAATGGCACTAGAGAGCAGAATAAATTAGATGGGTGGAGACTGGAGAGTACCTAATAAGAAGATTCTTGTAGTAGATGTGCAATGAGAAGATTAAGGCACTGATAAGTAGGAATGGAAAAGAGAGAAAAGTATATTTATGCTATTAAAAATAAGATCAAGTAGTCCTAATGAGACAATTAGTGGCACTACTCCACAACGTGTCTGTTAGCATTTATATGATGCACAGTACTGAAGACATCCATCTGATCACACCTCTATCCTCTTCCTGTACTTTAAACCTCATTTTCAGAAAAACATTCTGGCTTTAACATACAGAATAATAATGCTTTCACCAAAACTCACTTGGACATTCAATATTATTCTACACAACCTATTTAGGTAACACATGTGAAACTCTAATATCACAGGAACAAATACTCAACGTGGACTAATCCAATACTCTAAATCAAGTCATGGGCCTATTTTATTTAAATGGATGTTTTTTTCAGGTAGAATTTGATTTTTAAAATTTAATTTTGCTTAAGTGATGAAAGTCAATACTAAAAATTCTACTTTGAAATAACCCATAATATTGAGTTACTAATCATTTCAGGGGAATAAGGAATAGGAGAAAAAGCAAATCAAAATAAAGCACTGCCAAGTATTACAAACAGGGTTGCTTGATACAATAGCTCATTACTGTCATACACACCATCCCCATGCCAGTTATCAATCCACTGTCTCTCAGCTCCAAATCCACCCTTCATTGCCCGCTCTGCACTATTGGAGCTGAACTCCTTTCCAGCTGGCACAAAATTAAATTTTGTCAGTAAAGGGCACTGGAGGGATGCTGAAGGAGAAAGAGGTCTGTCCCCCTGGTTCCAGTGTATCTTTCTGGTCAGGCTCCTGCAGTGTGTACAGTTTATCTGCAGTGCCCAGTGGCCAGCGGCAGGCAGCAGCTTTCCATGGACAGGCGGCTTTGCAGCAGAATGCTGCTGGTGGGGCACGCTCGCCGAGCCCAGCTTCCCCCTGGAATTCTCCAAGCCGCTCTGCAGCAGAGCCTCCCCCTGCACCCTCTCTGTCAGCTTCCTGAGAGTTCAAAGGTGAGGCATCTCCTCACCTAAGGATGGCTTCCCCTGGACTTCAGAGGGCAGATTTCCAAGTCCCATCAGCATGGTGTCTCAGTGAACTTCTTTGTATCAGCTGAGCCATGGCTACGCCCTCTCCTATAAGGTTTGGATTTCAGCCGAGCGGGGAGGGAGGCCAGCCATCTTGGAGTGTTCTATTTTAGCACTTGGGTTTGTGGCTGTTCCCTGTGTGCTTTTCCTGTAATTTTCAGAGTTCTCTAATTCTGATTAGCCAATTCCCCACTATTCCAATCTCCTGGTAATAATTCTTTATATTAAATTTTGCCTGTTCAAATTACTATTTGGTTTCTGTCTCCTGACAGGACCCTGACTGATACACTACCCCCACCCAGGATAAACTATTCTGACTGGGCTCTAAGAGGACTTTAATGTGACCAGATTATCTAAAGTGCTAAAATATTCACTCTAGATATCCAAGAAATTCTTTGTCTGGAACAAATGACTGTCTGGAATTATGGAAACTAAACTGGTCACATACAGAATCAAAGGAAACAGAGACATTAGTTTTAGAATCAAACATTCAAAAACATATTATAAAATCAACAATAGCAAGTATGTGTCATTTCATGAATCTTTTAGTTAATCAATCTATACCTGCCTATTCTGATAAAATCAAACTAGCTCTGCACTTAGCTCTAAAGATTTTCCTACATGAGAATTTTGTGACATGTTCCAGGACTCCTGAGCATTCTGGTGCCACTACAACATTGGATGACAGATTATCTGTTTTTCCACATTGTTTTACAGACCTAAACTCTTACTAAAACTGAAAAGTGCTTTACAGTTCAAAAGGTAATCACTACCTGTTTCTTTATAATATTATTCCAAGAAGAGTGCCAAAACTGTATTATGAAAAAGCAGATTGCTTAAAATAATGTCCCTAACTTTTGATTACCAAAATTATTAAAATTCAGTTTTAATAAACAGTGCCAGACTAGATTTTAAATAGTCTCTAATTGTAGAACACAATATGTTCTTATTTTAGTGTCGTATTCACAGTGACAAATTATTCACTGCTGTCATATGTATCTTGAATTGATACTTGAGGACATCCGATCCTATGGTAGAATTTTAATACTGCTTTAGAATGGAGTAGCACCAGCTACTACAACCTCACTTGAACATTAAAGCAACAAAGTTTTCACTTTAAAAATTATCTGGTGTGGCAGATAAAAGATGGCTAGAAATTTCTCATCATCTCCCCCATTCAGAGGTGGGATCTACGTCTCCTCCCTTTCAATCCAGGTGGGCTCCATGAGTTCTCAGACCAGTAAAATATAGTGGAAATGAAACTGTGCCAGCTTCCCTGTGAGCCTGACGGAGCATTTGCTGTAACATATTACCCAGGTCCGTGTCACCACACCACTCTGGCCCCTGGTTGAGATTAGTTTTAAAACATCAGATTTTGTGGATGGCTAGCCTAACAGTTGTCAAATTTCACTTAAAAGAAGACATAAGTATCACTTTACTGTAATTTTATCCCTTTAATTATTCTTGGCTTAATTTGAATAATTACTAGTCAATAGGATCTCCTGATAAATTTCCAATATTTTTAATGTACACTGGTAAAACTGTTACTAATTCCTCTTTGGTAAAATCCTAACAGTACATTAAGGCAAAAAAAGTTTTTAAAAGGTATTAATAATGCATTTGTTTTGATTATCTTAAGAGAAAACTCTAACAGAAAGTAGCCACCATGAAAAATTTAAATGGGAGAGGGAAACACACTTGATGACCTCAGTTAATAATCTTGAGAGGACTCTTAAGAAAAAAATAAACCTGGAAATACCCTCAAACTAAATCTAAGTGATAAAAATATATACACACTAGAGAAAAGAGGGGTTCCAACTGATGAACTAGCCAGATGTAGTGAATACACAGTAAGCAGGCACGTAAAAGGGCCCATTCTCCCCAAAACCAGCAGTCCATAATAAACACCCCAGACTAATGAGTGAAAACCCTATTTTATCAGCCAACCTAGGGGCAGAGAGTTTGTAAAAACAAAAACAGAAACAAAAAACAAAAAAAGCCAAAAAAAACAAAAAAACACCTCCATGAGCATGTTTGACTTTATTTTGAAAAATTTGGAAATTTGTTTTATCTGACAGTATGAGAAGAAAAAATCCGTATCTTGTCAGGGCCTAGAAAAAACTACTTTACTGTAGTTTTATTTAAAAAAAAGAGGAAGATGAAATAAGTAAAGTAAACCAACAGAAATTGTAGAGATAAGACTGAGGTGGGTGAGAATGAATCTAGAATGAACCCCACTGGAGGACAGGAAAATTCTGGCCCACCTACAATGTGCTAAGCAAGAGCTGAGGTGCTTCACAGCCTTCATCATTTTCAACCTTTAAACCAGCTCTCTGAGGACATTATTATCCTCACTTGACACCTAGGAAAGCTGAGGTTTACAGAACTTAAGGTCACATCACACAGAACAGATTTGGAATGTCTGACTCCACCTCTTCCCATGATTTCCTACAATGGATCTGAAGAAAAGTTGTGAAACTTTTAGCTAAACCCACTTACTATTTAACAACTTCAAATTATCCTTGGATTTAATAAGAACTCAACAGGATAGCAGTGTTCTTAGTCTTATGCAAGACACTGCTGTTTTCAAACAACATGAGGGGAAGTGATGACATTAAAAAGACAAAGGTTAGTTTCCAAAGGTTAGTTAAAAAAATAACAGTGGACAAACAGATAAGGTTAGGACGTAAGAAAAACATGGTAACATTTTCATTCATATATTAGAACTGCTAAAAAGGTACACATTGTAGATAGACTGGCAAAGGTTTTCAGAAAACCTGTTGACTCTGCACTAAAAAATGAGTAATTTGGAAATCATTCCCACAGAGTAGGCTTAAAATTTTCTGCCCGTTATTTCGGAAGAGTAAACAAACTAGATAAACTCCACCCTGTTGCTGGGAAGGAAACATAAGCCAGCCAAAATAAAAGCACATACTACAGACAATGCAAGGCCAACTGAAACAGACTAGTGGAATTCTTTCCGAAGCATTTCAGAAATGGCACTTCTGTCGAAACTTTAGATTCACTTAGAACCAAATGCCTTTTGTCATTATTTCCTAAGTATCCAGTAAAGACAACAAAACAAGATTCATCTGTGTCCTGACTTGCTCTCCAGAAGATGAGGATCTTCTGTCTGGATAACCAGATTTAACAGTATCTATGTTTTATTCCTACCTATACCCACCTTGGTACTTAGCATTCTGCATAAAATAGGTATCTATAATGAGCCTTTCTCTCCCCTCAAGACTGAATGGATGCTTCTGTGAACTAACAAACCAAACTCCCACGAGGCAAAATACAAATATCTTAATAGTCTAGACAGATCTTTATCTCTGACCCCATAAGCTGACAAAATAACATGGCTCCACTCTCTTACCCTTAGAACAATGTATACCTATTCCTTATACATATACCATAAGGGAATAGCTTGATGAATTTTCAGTGAATTCACCCATGTAACCATTACCCAGATCGAGAAATAGAACATGACCAGCAGTCAAAAGCCCCTATCATTCTGATTTCAAACATCATAGATTAGTTACACTGTCTTTCTACTGTAAATAAATGGAATCACAAAAGGGTAGGTAGTCTTCCATGCCTGGCTTCCTTCACTCATCATTTTGCTTATGAAATTCACCTATGTTTTATGTGTAACAAAGCTTCGTCCATTCTCCTTGCTTTGTAGTACTCCACTGTATGAATACAATACAATTTATCTACACCATTCTACTGCTGCTGGACATTTGGGTTACTTCTAATTTAGGTCTACTATAATTCTGCTAAAAACATTCTTGTACATGTTTTTTGGTGAACATACCTTAAGACATTTCTGATGAGTATATACCTAGGAGTGGAAATGCTAGATCATAAGCTATGTATGTCACCTACTTTATATTCCTCAACAATTTACCAGAGTGGTTGAACTAATTTATGCTCCTATTAGGAGGAAGAGTTCTGGTGGTTCTACATCTTCATGAACATTGGAATTGTCTGTCATTTTCATTTTGTAGCCATTTTGTTGGGAATGGAGTGGTATCACACTATGTTTTTAATATGCATGTCTCTGATGACTAATGAAGCTGGATACCACTTACTGATCATTTGGATAAATTTTCTTCCCTGTAATATTTTCCAAGTCATTTATCCACTCCTTAGACTTCCTGATCGGTCTCTGGGATCTCTGCAGAATTTACTTTGAGGACACCTAGACTTGATTTCTCATAGGAGAAGGGTCACCACCCACTACCAGAACTAACTATATGACCTCATTAGCAAACTGCCGAGCAAGCATACACAGCAAAGCAGTCTGAATATGCTAGAGTGCTAAACTAGGCAAAAGGGGATAGATAAACACAATATTAGAATCATGTGTTTTCATAGCCCAACTTTGGAGTCCTGACCATGAAAGTCTAAGACAGCCTATTTACCATTTACAGATGTAACCTGCCAAAAAGCAGAAACTTACCTTTCTTAATCAACTATCAAACTGTTCCTTTACTGCATCATCCCTAGAATCCTCAGCAAATTCACAAAACTTATGTGATATTCCTTCATTAACTCAATAAATATTTATTAAATACTTACTTGGTGCCAGACACAGTTCTAGATAGTCAGAGCAAAGTTGTGAAGAAAACAAAAAATCTCTGCCTCCCAAGAATATATACAATGGAGAAAAGACAGTGTCTTCACCAAGTGGTACTGGGAAACAGGACAGCCACATGTAAATCAATGAAGTTAGAACACTCCCTCACACTATATATAAAAATAAACTCAAAATAGCTTTAAGACTTAAATATAAGACAAGGCACTATAAAACTCCTAGAAGAAAACATAGGCAAAACATTTTCTGACATAAATCTTAGCCATGTTCTCTTAGGGCAGTCTACCCAGGCAACAGAAATAAGAGCAAAAATAAACAAATGGGACCTAATTAAACTTAGAAGCTTTTGCACAGCAAAGGAAACCACAAGCAAAGCAAAACAACAACCTAAGGAATGGGAGAAAATATCTGCAAATGATGCAACTGACACAGGCTTAATTTCCAGAATATATAAACAGCTCATACAATTAAATAACAAAAAACAACCCAATCCAAAAATGGGCAGAAGACCTAAACAAGCAATTCTCCAATGAAAACATACAAATGGCCAATGGGCACATGAAAAAATGCTCAATATCACTAATTATCAGAGAATGCAAATCAAAACTACATTGAGGTATCACCTCACACCAGTCACAATGGCCATCATTAAAAAGTCCACAGATGATAAATGCTGGAGAGGGTGTGGAGAAAAGGGAACCCTCCTACACTGTTGGTAGGAATGCAATGCACCCCCAATTAAAAGAATTAAATGCAATGCACTCCAAATTAAAAGAACAAGAGAAATCCCCTGAAGGAATGATCAATGAAATAGACTTTGATAGTCTGATCATGATTTCAAAATAGGAGTGATGAAAGTACTGAAGGAACTAAAAGAGACTGTGAATAGAGACAGAGAATATGTCAAAAAGGAAACTGACACCATAAAGAGTAGCCAATTATAATTGGAAAGCTCATTTGCTGAGATAAGAGCTGAGCTAAAGGCTGTAAAAAGTAGGCTAAATAATGCAGAGGAACAAGTAAGTGACTTAGAAGACAGGACAACAGAAGTCACCCAATCAGAAAAGCTGAGAGATAAACAAATAAAAACCAATGAAAACAATATAAGGGACCATTGGGATAATATAAAGCATGCCAAATTATGCATAATAGGGGTCCCAGAAGGAGAAGAAAGAGCAAAGGGGATTGAAAGGAATTTGAAGAAATCATGACTGAAAACTTCCCAAACCTAAAGAAGGAATCAGATATCCAAGTACAGGAAGAACAGAGGGTCCCAAACAAGAGGAACCCAAACAGACCCAGAGCAAGACATATTATAATCAGAGCGGCCAGGGTTAAGGATAAAGAAATGATTCTAAAGGCAGCAAGAGAAAAACAAAGAGTTAGTTACAAAAGGACCCCCATAAGGCTTTCAGCTGATTTCTTTACACTAACACTGCAGGCCAGAAGGGAGTGGCAAGATATATTTAAAGTCCTGAATGAGAAAAAAGTGCAACCCAGGATACTTTATCCACAAGGCTATCCTTTAAAATAGAAGGAAAGATAAAGAACTTCACATACAAGTAAAAACTAAAAGAATTTAGTCACACTAAATCTATGCTAAAATAAATATTGAAAGGTCTACTCTAAATAGAAAATAAGCAGAATGCTACAGAAAGGAAAAAACCATAATTAGAAAGGCGATAACTACAATGAATTACATCAGAATAAACATGAAATTGTAAAAAAGGACATCTAAATCATTTAGGGTGGGAGAGGGGAGCAAGAAACTATAGTTTTTTTCCTACTCTTTGTTTTGTTTTGTTTTTGGTAGGATAGATTTGAGCCTATATTACTATCTGTTTAAAGCAAACAGATATAGTAATGGGTTAATATATGTACAAAACAGGGTAACTACAAGCCAAAAGCTTACAATAGAGTCACAAAAACTAAAAAGAAACCAAGATAATACAAAGGAAAATTATCAAACCACAAAAAGAAAAAGAAAGGAACAAAGAGGAAACACCAAATCAACTGCAAAACTAAGTTCAAAATGGCAATTAACACATATCTATTAATAATCACCATAAATGTCAATGGACTAAATGCTCCAATCAAAAGACATAGAGTGGCAGATTGGATAAGAAAACAAGAACCTACAATATGCTGCACACAAGAGACCCACTTTCGGGAGAATGACACACATAGATTGAGAGTGAGAGGATGGAAAAAGATATTTCATGAAAATGTAAATGACAAGAAAGCAGGAGAAGCAATACTGATTTCAGACAAAATAGACTTTTAAAACAAAGGCAACAAAGAAAGATAAAGAAGGACATTATATAATGATTAAAGGAGCAATACAAGATGAAGATACTACACTTGTTAATATATATGCACCCAATATAGGAGCACCTAAATACATAAAGCAAATACTAACATATATAAAGGGAGAAACTGATGGGAATACAGTCATAGTAGGAGACTTTAACACCCCATTCACAATACTGAACAGATCTTCCAGACAGAAAATTAATAAGGCAAGCAACAGAAAAACTAAATCATACAATAGAACAATTAGACTTGGTTGATATTGTCAGAACATTACAACCCCTCAAATAGAATATACATTCTTTTCAAGTACACATGGGACATTTTCTAGGATAGATCATGTACTTGGGCACAAAAGAAGCCTCAACAAATTTGAGAAGATAGAAATTATTTCAAGCACCTTTCCTAACCACAATGCCATGAAACTAAATATGAACTACAGAAAAACAAATGAGAAAAAGATGACAACATGGAGATTAAACAACATGCTACTAAAAAACCAATGGGTCAATGATGAAATCAAAGAAGAAATTAAAAATACTTTGAGACAAACAACAATGAAAACACAACCACATTAAAATCTATGGGATGCAGCAAGAGGAGTCCTAAGAAGTCAGTTCACAGCAATACAGGCCTTCTTAAAAAAAAGAACATTCTCAAATAAACAATCTAAGCTACCAGCTAAGAGGATTAGAAAAAGAACAGCAAACTAAACCAGAAGTCAGCAGAAGGAAGGAAATAATAAAGATCAGGGAAGAAATAAATAAAACAGAGATTAAAAAAAATAGAAAAAAAATCAATCAAGCCAAGAGCTGCTTTTTGAAAGAGTAAACAAAATTGACAAACCTCTGGCCAAGCTCACCAAGAAGAGAAAAGAGAGAGCACAAATTAAAAAAATAAGAAAGGAAAATGGAGAAATTACAACCAATACCACAGAAATACAAAATACCATATGAGAATACTATGAACAAGTATATGGAAATGAAATGGATAACCTAGAAGAAATGGACAAGTTTCTGGAAACATACAGTCCACCAAGACTGAATCAAGAAGAAACCGACCACTTGAACAAATGGATCACTATAAATGAAATTGAATTAGCAATAAAAAACCTCCCTATAAACAAAAGTCCAGGACCAGATGGTTTCACTGGGGAATTCTACCAAACATACAAAGAACTCATATTGGTTCTTCTCAAACTCTTCCAGAAGATTGAAAAGGAGGGAGTACTCCCAAACTCATTCTATGAAGCCACCATCATCCTGATACCAAAATCAGGCAAAGACACTACGAAAGAAGAAAATTACAGACCAATATCACTGATGAACATAGATGCAAAAATCCTCAACAAAATATTACCAAACAGAATCCAACAGCAAATAAAAGTAATCATATACCATGATCAAGTTGGGTTCATCCCAGGAACACAAGGATGGTTCAACACATGCAAATCATCAATGTGATACACCACATCCACAAAAGAAAGGAGAAAAACCATATGATCATCTCAATAGATACAGAAAAAGCATTCGATAAAATTCAACATCCATTTATGATAAAAACCCTCACCAAAGTGGGTATTGAGGGAACATATATCAACATAATAAAAACTATATATGACAAACCTACAGCCAGCATAGTATTCAACGGTGAAAAACTGAAAACCTTCCCACTGAAATCTGGGACAAGACGAGGTTGTTCACTCTCAACACTTCTATTCAACATAGTCTTGGAAGTCCTAGCCACAGCAATCAAGCAAGAAAAAGAAATAAAAGGGATCCAAATTGGAAAAGAAGAGGTAAAACTGTCACTAAATGCTGATGACATGATACTATATATAGAAAACCCTAAAACCTCCACACACAAAAATGCTGGAACTAAGAAAAGAATTCAGCAAGGTAGCAGGATACAAGATTAATGTACAAAAATCAGTTGCATTTCTTTACACTAATGATGAAGCAACAGGAAAAGAAAATAAAGAAACAATCCCTTTTAAATTAGCACCCAAAGTAATAAAACACCTAGGAATAAATCTAACCAAGGAGGTGAAAGACTTACACATGGGGAACTACAAAACTGATTAAGGAAATTAAAGAAGACCTAAGCATAAGACAAGACACAATAAATCTCCTAGAAGAAAACATAGGCAAAATATTATCTCACATACATCTCAGAAATGTTCTCCTAGGGCAGTCTACCCAAGCAATAGAAATAAAAACAAGAATAAACAAATGGGACCTAATTAAACTTATAAGCTTTTGTACAGAAAAGAAAACTTTAAGCAAAACGATGACCTACAGAATGGGAGAAAATATTTGCAAAAGATGAGACTGACAAGGGCTTGATTTCCATAATATATAAACAGCTCATATGACTTAATAAGAAAAAAAACAAACAACCCGATCCAAAAATGGGCAGAAGACCTAAACAAGCAATTCTCCAAGGAAGGCATATGAATGACCAATAGGCGCATGAAAAAATGCTCAATATCACTAATTATCAGAGAAATGCAAATCTAAACTACAATGAGGTATCACCTCACACCAGTCAGAATGGCCACCATTCAAAAGTCCACAAATGACAAATGCTGGAGAGGGTGTGGAGAAAAGGGAACCTTCCTACACTGTTCGTGGGAATGCCGTTTGGTGCAGCCATTGTGGAAAACAGTATGGACATTCCTCAAAAGACTGAAAACAGACTTACCAAATGATCCAGCAATTCTACTCCTGGGCATATATCCAGAGGGAACCTTAATTCAAAAAGACACCTGCACCCCAATGTTCATAGAAGCACTATTAACAATAGCCAAGACATGGAAACAAACTAAATGTCCACCAACAGGTGACTGGCTAAAGAAGTGGTATATTTCTACAATGGACTACTACTCAGCCATAAAAACTGATAAAATAATGCCATTTGCAGCAACATGGATGGCCCTGGAGAATGTCATTCTAAGTGAAGTAAGCCAGAAAGAGAAAGAAAAATACCATATGAGATCACTCATATGTGGAATCTAAAAAAAAAAAAAAAAAGACAAATGAACATAAGTATAAAACAGAAACAGACTCATAGACATAGAATACAAACTTGTGGTTGCCAGGGGTGAGAGAGGTGGGAAGGGACAGACTGGGAGTTCAAGATTTGTAGATACTGACTGGTATATATAAAACAGATAAACATATACTGTATAGCACAGGGAAATATATTCAGTATCTTGTGGTGTCCTACAGTGAAAAAGAATATGAAAATGAATATATGTATATCCATGTATGACAGAAGCATGGTGCTGTACACCAGAAATTGACACAACACTGTAAACTGACTATACCTCAATAAAAAAGGGGGGGATTTGGGGGGAGTGAAGATGAAATTTTGATTCTGTTTCTTAATCATTTTGATTGTCATTGTGCTAAAGAAGATAGGAAAACTACATTCTGGTGCCATAAATATTAAAGACCAATTGTACATTTTCGCTTGAACTCTGATCAAAACCAGATAAAGCCAGATAAAATCATGTGTAATATCCAGATTTCAACTGGCTATCATTTAATATCTATGGCTAGTGGCCCTACCATATAGAATGAATGGAATGACCTAGCCTTGTCTTTAAAACAGGACTTGAAGACATTTATATATCCAAAGAAATGTGAAAGCAACAAACGAGTGAACTTCAATTTCCCATATATTATATTAGGTAAAGACAAGACTTAACCTCAGAGACATGGACTACATGCCAATTCCGTCTTTTTTAACTTTGGTATTTGACTCCCTGATTAGGTGACAATATAAAGAGATTCAGCCTGGCAGTCTGGGTCTATAGCTCCAGATTCCTTGCTAAAGAAATCTGTCAATAAACAACCTCAGCCAATGGAGAAAGTAACTGACTTTCTCCCTAAAAAATGTGTTTAGCCTGTAGATTCAGAATTAGGTATAATGATAAACAAAATCAACATAATATAGATATATTGAGTAATTGATTTATACTCGTGATTTTAAACTGGAATCTTACTAAATTCATCAACAGTATCAAAACACTTAAGAGAATTAAGGATTCAACCCATCTATATGTTTAAAGAACTAGGTTTATACAAAACCACCTCAGAACTCAGAAAGGTGTTCGTTCTTAGTAGACAACTGAAGTACAGAAAATCAAATATGGCATATTAAACTTAAATGCAGTTTAAAAGTTTTAGGAAACATAAAACCTGCTTACAAGTAAATTTTAAATTCTGTTAAATTTATAAAATAATTTGCATTCAAAAGTAGTAATAGTCAATTCCAGAATATAAAACCATAAGATATAAAATCTCTAAATCTAACCATAAGAATGTAAAGATTAAAGCACTAAAAAAAATCAGTTATTGATTCTTCATGAGTAACAACTTCTAAGAATCTTCTATAATCAGTATATGGATAATAATAATTTAAAGGATTTCAAAAGAGTATTTAAAAGTAATGATCCTGGAAAAAAGATCTGCAGGAATAGATTAACTTGGAGCTCACAGTATGTGGGCTTTCAAAGTAAGATAACTAGACAAAAATAAATAGGATACTCTGTCTTGGCTTTCCAATTTTAAGTATAAACTGCATTGCTCTTGGGATTAAGAAGGGAAGGACTAAAGAAGGATACGTCTTTTACTGAACTGTGAAAAAGTCTTAAGTTAGAAGACAGGCTAATTAGAAAAATTAATATAGTAATAGTGCCATCTGAAGTATGAGCATATGTGAATCATGGCTACATGAAACGATAGCTTTAAAAACAGCAAAAAAATTTAAAAATGTTTATATACTATTTATAAATATTTAAACAATTAAATATGATTATCCATATCAACGTCTTTAACAAAACAAAAGTTTAAGTACTTCAAGTCCTAGCAGTTTCAAATTTTCGCATATACACCATAATGACTTAAGCCAAACTTGACATATGACTCTTTTAGTTTTATTAGATCAGAATCCTAAGGGTATTAAGTTATAGACCTGAAGGGAATTCACCTTAGTTTCTTGTGACTCTGCAGTGATTATATCTGTGCCAATAATTCCCCTCTCACCCTCCCCATCCCATGTTCCATAGTATATGACTAAAAGTTAGACACTAAAAAGTATATGTTCAGATTTTACTTTCTTCCTAGTCAAAAAACATATGCCTATAGCAATCCTAGATGACTTCCTAAGTCTGTTAATCACTATAGCTATCTTTTAAATACTATGTTCTAGAATTCTGACAAACTGGAATTGAATTAAACTGTCTCCACCCACTTCCCACTATATTACACCCTCCACTTCCCCACCCCCAGATGAAGGTTAGGTTGGTAGATGGATTGAAGATGAAATAAAGCCAGACATCAAATAACTTACTTGAAATCCATCTCTTACCTTCTGTACTTAACCCTGGACTTGATGTGAACTTGGCTACGTCAACAATTTTTACAGCAAATTGTTGCCCAGTTTCTCTGTTGATACATCGTCGTACAACACTGAAGGGACCCCTAAAAAATAAAAAAAGGGCAAGTTTAATTTGTTGATTTTCTTAAGTTCCTAAAGCCACAGTTTTCAAAGTCGAATTTAATATATGTTTTCAACATATTTTTCTAAACTTCATAAGGCAACTGATTTAAAGTTACTGAACCAAAAAAAAAAGAAACAAATTTGCATTTAAAAAACACATTTAAAAATTTGAAATCATATTCTTATGTTCAAGGCAAATAATCTTTGTAATTTTCTCTCTATATTATCAGTATCTTAAACAAAATATGAAATTGATCACAGTGGTAGTGTATATAACTTTTACCTTTTGAACCAAAAAAAAAAATCATTCTCTCACCTTACCTACCACTTATCTAATCTTCACTAACAAGTCCTACTGAGTTTATCTCAAATATCTCTTAATCCTGTTCATTTCTCTCCATGTCTCATACCCTAGTCTAAGCTACTATCAGCTTCCACCAAGACCACTGAAAATTTGTTTCTCCCATTCATTCTTGCAGTGATGTTTTAAAAATGAAAATCTGATATTATGTTTCCACTTAAAATCCCATAGAGAGAAGGTATTTGCAACACATATTTAATCAAGAACCAAAATATATAAATAATTCTTAAATAAAATAAGAAAATACACTCCAAGTAAGTCTGGGCAGAAGACTTGAATAGGCACTTCACAAAGAGAAAGCTCTGCATGGTTTGGTTTCCAACAACCTTTCCAGTCTCACTTCAAATCACACTGAAATCCTTCATCCTCCTCAAACTTCAAACTAAAATTATTCTAAATTGCCATAGGAAAGGAAGTAATTTCTACTAGCAGAATCACTGGTCCAGTTATTTGCCTACCCAGTCCTCTCCTCAACTGAAACTGGTGGCTCGCAATACTGGCCATACAATTGAATCAATTGGCATAGCTGATAAAATACCAATGTCCAGCCCAGGCATTAAAAACACATACACACACGGTTCCTTGTGATTAATAGTTATTAAACAAGTATCTGAACTAAACACAATCCAACATGCTTGAATCAACTACTGAATAATGTAGAATGCAACTGTAATATACTATAGTAGTTTATTTGAAGGCTAGTACAGTTTAAGTCATTAAATACACACATGCACATGTACATGTATACATGTATGTAGTTCCCCCTCCTCAGGGAACAAAACAAAATACTCTCTCTCATTGGTGTTTCACAGGTGGAAACAGTATCCCTGGATGCACGTTGTCAATCAAGATAGAGAAAAGTTCTTCATTTACACTAGGGCACTTGTGATACTGCTTGCCTTAAAATATAAGCTTGCCTTTATTCTTTCACTCAGAAGACAAGCAAAAGAATACTATCTAATCTAGATATAAACTTTTGTCTGAGATCATACATATTAGTTGATTTTACCATGCCATCATCAGGACATCAATTACACTACAGTTTCAAATCTCTCTCTTCAAGCAGCCTAACAAAGCAAAACTGGAAGGAAAAGAAATGGTAATAATGTACCTTTCAGAACTCTATAGAAAAAGGACCTTTTTGATAATCACTCAAAACTATTCAAAGATTTTCCCCTGTGAGAAGACATTATAACAATGTAAGTCAGGATTCCCACAAATGTTTTCATTCTCAATCAGATGTCTTACTTGTGATTGCTTATCCTGACAATAGCAAGCAATTTCAGGAAATGTTTAGCATAATTGGATTTTGTCCACACATAAACCCTCGGGACTCTATTTTTATATACATTTGTGTAGTGTGCCTCAATTCACTACACCTTTTGGATACTTTCCGAGATCTGTACGTGGGATTATTTGTGGTCAATATAGTCAATTTTTCACTTTTTCCTGTTTGAACAAAGGAGAGGACAGAAACATAGCTTCTCCCTCAACCTTTTAGTAATAGTAGAATGAAGAAAGCTAGGAAGAATTGAGAGAAAAGTGAATACTGATCCAAAAAAAACAAAAACATGTTTAAATCTGTGAACAAAAATCAAATCAAATCCTCAGTTCTTAGGGCTAATTTTATAATGGGAGGCAAAGAAAATGAATTTATCTATGAACTACTGATGACCTAAAGATAGGTCACCAGGAAAGCATTTCAAGGATCTGTCCATCAGTGACATTCAGGGAGTTAGAAAAGGTGAATCAAATTTAGTACACTAAAAAGACACTGAAATACACTTTCAGTTATTTTCGTGATTCAATCCATCAACTAGAAACTCAGTGGAAACTGATAAAAAATTTAAATAAGTATATAGTGTCTTTAATTTTAGCAGGGCTTGTTTATATTTATCTGGTCGACAGACTAAAAAGAAGTAGGCTATGAGAAAATCTGCCTTGGTTTCTCATCTTAATGGGGGGCGGGTAATAAAGTGTATATAAAACATCTACTGTATTACACTTACTTATGAATTATACCTGAATGACAGTTTAAGGAAAGGCAAAAATTCAGGAGGCCTAAGGTTTCAGTCTGACCAACTCTTTTTTCACCTTGAAATTTCATCCTTAAATTATTAGTCTATAGTACAGTTGATTCTTGAATAATTGTGTGTAGGAAAATATTAAGAGGTAGTTATAAGCCATCATCATAAACTCTTATCTTTCTCCTATTTCCACTAACTCTGGCCAGGGTATTAATCAAAATGGAATGATAAGATAATTGACAGCATTTCAGATTTGATAAAATATATATTCTTTATCCAATGCTTTCTGAATGCTGAATGTTGATTAGGATTGTGGCACAAGGTTCTACTCAAGGCAGGTGGCTGCTTGCAGAATTCTGTTTTAAAGTAAAAGGTCAATTAAACCAGAATACTTCACAAGTGAATATTAGCTCTAACTCCCCTAAGGTTTTGAAAAGAATGCAGCTGTGTGTCTATGCAGACACAGAATAATCTCCTCTAGTTTTCATTTATGTGAAGAAAGGTTGAGTCTAAGAACTGAACAATTCTGATACCAAAAAGTAAATACAGTTGGCTCTCTGTATCTGCAGGTCCTGCATCTGTGTATTCAGCCAACCATGGATTGAAAATAGATTAAAAAAAATTTCAAAAAAGCTCCAAAAAAAAGTAAAACTTGAATTTGCTGTGCATTGGCAACTATTTACATAGTATTTACATTGTATTAGGCATTATAAGTAATTGAGAGATGATTTAAGGGTTACAGGATGCTATGTATAGCTTATATGCAAATAATACGCCATTTTATAATATAATATAAGGGATTTGAGCATCCGTGGATTTTTGGTATCCATGAGGATCCTAGAACCAAACTTCTGCAGATACCGAGGGACAACTGTGCATCAAAAGATGACTAGAATTAAACGAAGCTATGCTAGAATACAGTATGTTGGTCTCCAGGATAATAGGATAGATTCAGCAAATGCATCTAAATTAATTTTCCTCCCCAAACCAACTAAAATGATAGCCAAAGGACTAAAAAAAAATTTTTAAAGGACTGGGAGAATGAGAGAATACAACAGTAATAATCAACTTTTGGAAGCAAGAAAGCAGATGGACTAATGTAACTGGCTTAGCAAACTTAGGAAAGCTGAATTGCAAGGAGAAAGTAAGAATAGTTCAGAACCAAACCCGTTTACACTACAGAATCCTCAAGAAGTGCCTGAACTTGTAGCACCAGTTAACCCTGGAACAAGAGGGGCTAAACTAACAATGTTTGAGTGAAATCTATTAGAGAAGCAGTTAGTGTCTTAGATACCCCTCCTCTAGTCAGTGCCACTAGGTAACTGCCCTGCCTTATACTCACAGAGGTCCATTTGCTGCAGAGGGTAAAACACAGGGCCTTAGAACTGGGGACACAAGGCAGTCGAGGAAGTATCTACTATATGAAAAGCAAGAGGATTATGTGATCACACACAAACTGAATGCAGACACCCCATCCCCTTTTCCTATTAACAGGGGGGACTGTTAGAAGCTAGATCTTTACCCTTCAGGCAGGAGAGGGAAGATCTTCTGTTGAATATCTGACCAGCCCAGAAGGAAAGATGTAAAGATAATGACATGAAGCTCTTCAAACCACTTAACCAGATCATCCTCCCTCGAAACCCAAAGTCAACAAGTTCTGCCCGCAAATTCAGAGCTCACCATCAGCTTTCCAAGCTCGGCACTGGTGATGTTTTGGGCTGGACAGTTCTTTGCTGTGGGCAGATGTTCTGTGCATTGTAGGGTGCTTAACAGCATCTCCAGCCTCTACCCAGAGATGCCGGTAGCACCCCACTCCAGTTCTGACAACCAAAAATGTCAACAGACATTGTAAAATGTCCCTCAAGAACCATTGCTCTATTCCTACTCTTGAGTAGACAATCAAGCTCCCAAGACATTTAGAGAAGAGTCTCTAATTTGGAAGATAGAGATCAAAACAAACAGAAAGAGCAATTTCGAGGAAACAGACCAAAGAAGAAAAAAACCTCCATCTACTATTAATATCCTCAGAAAGATATTATAACTATGAAACAGAAACAGAACTTTCAGAAAGTAAAAAGAGGGCCCTTGAAAAATAAACACATGACGAAATTTAAAACTCAACAGAAGGGCTGGCAGATAATGTTGAAGAAATTTCTCAGAGAGTAGAGCCTAGAGAACAAAGAAAATGGAGGGGAGGAGCTCAAAGAAATAATCCAAGAAAATTTCCCAGACCTTAAATCATGAGCCACCCAAATTAAAAGGACCCACCAAGCACTCAGCAAAATAGGTTAAGAGATCCATGTCCACACATGCCCCTGTGAAATTTAAGAACCCTGTGGGGCCCCAAATGTTCAGATATCCAGAAGTGGGGGTAAGGGTGCACCAGGAGGGGAGGATGATAGAGTAGACGCACAATAGCTCAGGAACTGCAGTGGCTTCCGATCTCTCAATGGCAACACTAGAAGCAATAAGATAATAGAGCGACATCTTCAAAATCATGATGGAAAATTATTTCTAATAATCTATAAATTCTATCTCCAGCCAGAAAAATCAATAATCATAAAAACATTTTCAGACATGAAAGAGCTCAATAAAGTACTTGCAATGCACACTTTCTGAAGAAATTATTGTAGGATGTGTTTGCTAGAACCATAGAGTACACACCGAGGGACAGCAGACAGAAAATCCAACACAGAAGATACATAAAGGGAACCCCTAGGAATACAAGGGAAGGAGATCTCAGGCTGACAGTTACGCACTGAATAGCAGTTAACTAGAGAGCCATCAAAGATCCCCAATGCCACTGATCACCTTTTTAACTTGAAAACAGGAAGACCGGGTAAGCTGGGGCCAGGTTCTTTTGTTTTGCTTTTTCTGACCAGGGGCTGAGGAGATTCCTGCTCTTCTCTGCCGCCTGGATCAGCAGAGGACCGCTCCCCCTCACTCCACAGCAGTGTTCTCAGGAATAGCTGAGCAGGAGGCAGGCCTCAGGGAGCTGAACAGCATGACACGCAGAGCAGCCCTTGCCCCCTGACCGCACTCCTGCTGGACGTTCAGTACGCAGCCCGCACTACAGCATGGCTGTCCTGCTGCGAAGAGCTCGGGATTCTGGGATTTACTCGGGATCTTGCCAGTGGACTCCCCAGCAGGGGTTCCTGTATGCTCTCAGGTATCTGAAGTCAGACTGGTTCGGCTTCTCTTCTCCTGATTCTTCACACAATAGTGGTATTATTGCCCTTTCCCTACATTGCTAAGTTTGTGCTTGCTACTCAGTTTTTAATGAATAAACAATATACTGTTTAGGGATACAAACATGGATGGTAAAGCTGTAAAGAAACCTAAAAGGCATCATTAGTACAAAAGCCAGGGTAGTGTGTGGTGGCGACAGTGGTGTGGTTGTGATTGTGAAGGGACACACAGGGGCTTTTAAAGTTACTAGTCATATTCTATTCTTAACTTGGATTATAGACTTACGGGTTTTCATTTTATTAGTATTCTTTAAAATACACACGCATTTATACATTCCTCCATATGTATATTTCAAAGGTAAAAATAACATTTTTAAAGGCTATGGGGTACATCCCTAAGATCTTGCTAATCAAAAGAGGGCTTAACTTTTTAAATAGCTGTACAAATTATTTTAAATGACTTGATATATATATATATGAACAAAAAGAGTGTTTGCATCTCAAATATAATAAAGTCA
This sequence comes from Camelus bactrianus, assembly GCF_048773025.1. Lineage (NCBI taxonomy): Eukaryota > Metazoa > Chordata > Mammalia > Artiodactyla > Camelidae > Camelus > Camelus bactrianus. Next base: position 32,800,793 of record NC_133575.1, read on the forward strand.
ATATGAATTATGCTAACTGTAATTTTACATTTAATTGAACTAAATTTAATGTGCTAAGTTATTACATGTAAACTTTGGAGTGCCATCTGTAATATTAAGTTCTCACCCTGTGAGAGGTTTATAAAAACTTACATCTATCTCAGAAAACTTTCAATAAATGAGATGAATTTCCCGTCCACGTCACAGGCCTAGAAGCTTATATTTATAAAACTGTGCAATGTACTATGATAGATGTAGGAAAACCATGAAGAATAGCCAATTAACCAAAAGGAAGAAAAGGAGGGGGCAAATGAAGACCAAGAATAATTTCATATATACATACACATACACACACAACACAGTTGATATATAGTCAGTCCTCATTATTTGCAGATTAAGTGTTTGTAAATTCATTTACTCACTGAAATTTATTTGTAACCCAAAATCAATACTCACAGCACTTTCAGTCATTCACGGGTAGTGCACAGCAGCGAAAATTTTGAGTCACCTGACTCACACGTTACCAGCTAAGGTCAAACAAGGTGATGCTCTAACTTGTTTCAGCTCTTATACTGTAAGCAAGTGTCCTTTTTGCCATTTAATTAGTGCATTTGTGCTTTTTGGGGCTGATTTCACTCTTTAAATGGCCCCCAAGTGTACTTCCCAAGTACTCTCTTGTATGCCTGAGTGCAAGAAGGCTGTGGTGTGCCTTACGGAGAAAATACACGTGTTAGGTAAGCTTCACTCAGGCATAAATTAAAGGACTGTTGGTCATGGGTTCCATATTAATGAATCAACTATATATATGAATTAAGGTGTCTTTAAACAGGTTATATATTGACTGGTTGAAGAAAACGTGATCAGAGGCTCCCCAGAACTTAATTCTGAGTTTCCTCTAGGAGCAATGATTCAGTATTCAGTCATTCAGTGTTCATGGCAACTATACAGAACATAACTACCACAAATAATGACCATTGACTCTGTGTGTGTGTGTGTGTGTGTTTATATTATATAATATATATGCAATAGTATATTACATGTATTTATATTAGAGGCTCAATGAGTGCCTAGTAGTATATCAGGCCCTCAAGAAATATCTGGTGAGTGATACATCAAAAATGATAAACTAGGAATGAACAAACCACTGAAAAATTTATCAAATCATACAATTTTACGTAAGTATATACAATTCTGAGAAATCATGGCACTTCTGTGTATTTTTCTACTCATTTTCTAAATCTGTATCTTTCTACTACTGCCTGTACAGTTCTGATGTTAGTAATTGATGGAAATAGATGGTAGGTGGGTAAAAATGATGCGAAAATATAATAGTAATAATGACAACATTAGCAGTAAGAATATAATACTGAAAATGATAGTCTGTAAACACATAAATGTATATAAAAATGATACCTAATAAAGATAACAATGGTCCTTTTCCTCTTATTTCAACACTATTAGCTTAGTCATTACCACTAAAGAGCTTATACATATCATTCCATTAATAAATCCTTTCCTTGTCTTCCTGTTTCTTTGTGGTAGTGATAGGGGAACAGAAATGTTGCTCTGAAACTTTTTTTCTCTTTAATACTTCTAGTACTCACTCCCACCTCCAACATATACATTTTCACACACATACCAAGCTGTGTTACTTTAGGTACAGTGACTAAACTAAAGGAAAAAAAGTTTGCCTAGTCACAGCTACTGTTAAAGAAACACACATGAAGTGGGAAATTAATAAAATCAACATCTCAGCCACTGTTGCCTAAATGTTAACAATTAAAGATCTGACAAAGGAATTAAGTTCAGTACAGTTCAGACCACTCCTTGAAAATAGAAAGGGGAGGTTTCTTTGAAAATGCTGGCAAGGGATCTCCAATAGGCTAACAGAACAAATTTGGCTCAACTGTCAAAGATGAGTAATTCATGGAGTTAAGACAAGCATTTACTAACTTAGAACCTGTATTGGCATAATTAGTACTTCTGTCAAACTTTGATAGTTCAGTGAAAAGTTTAGTAGACTTTGTCTTAGGTTTTAAGTAGCACGTCATCCTCTGATCTGAGTCAAAATATGCTACATTCAGCGCTTTTTTTTTATCACTTTCATGAGAGGACTGCAGAGCATATGTAGTCTCCGCGGATGCAAAAGTTCTGGAAAATGTGACTGGTGTGTGTCTGTGTGAGCGTGTCTGAAGGGCTCGGGTTAGTCAAAGCCAAGGTGGAGGGATGCGGACTCTCGGTCTTTGTTAGCTCCTGTTTCATGGAGCATGTATCAAGGAGAGTTGCTAAGAGAGGAGAAAAAAGATTTTTGTAACAGGTAAGAAACAGGGAGATGGGGAGTAGACATAAGAGGAAATAAATGGAAAAGAAAACATGAGGGACTGAAAGATAAACACAACCCAAAGTAAGAATTCTGACTTGGTTGTACATGTTTAGGCCTTTTTAGCTAAATATATAAACAACTTTCACAAACAGATATTGAAGCACTGACATTAAAAAAGTTCTATTGATATTCACACATTTTATCTTATTGATTTACCTCATTTTCCCTGATGAAAATAAGACAAAAAATACAAAGAACAACAACAAAAAAAGAGAATAAAGCAATTCTTACCCTCAGAATACTCCCAATCTAACAGATTGCTGCGGGAATATGTACATAATTTCAGTATAATGTTATAGAACAAAGTATTGAAATAGTATAATACTAAGAATTTATTGTCTGTGGATAAAAAGATAGGCAGAGAAGGCCTCTATGAGACAGGGGCACCAAAGTGAGCTTGGAAAGATGAATACAAGTTTTTTCAGGCCAACAAGGGAAAGGGGAAAATTCCAGAAATAAGTAGTAGCATACGCAACAGCCAGAAGCCAAGTCAAAGCATGGTGTGTGCTGGGTACTACACGCTGTTTGCTATTGCTGGCATGTAAAACTGGAGGGTGAGAAGTAGCTGGAAAAGGAGAAGGGGGGCAGAGATCACTGTGACAGAGGAATGGAAGATGGACTGAGGAATGAGTGAGGGCCAGTCAGGAAGTTATCATCTTATGCTTGGGCTAATGTAATAAAGACCTAAACCAATACGGTAAAGGCAACTGAGAGATACTTAAAATAAATTGACAAGACAACGTAGTGAATGATTAGCTAGGGGATGACTGGTGGTCGGTTGAAAGAATGACATACAGATTTCCGGTAACAGCTACAGCATAAATAATGATACCACCAAATGAGAGCGTGACTACAGGAGATAAGAACCCGTAGAAGGCTGAGAAAGAAAGGAGACCCAGGGTTGTATTTTGAAAATATCAATTCCCAAAATATTGATTTCCATGGACTATCAAGGCAGAGATTTAGAGAGCACAATTAGATAGGAGTATAAAGTTCAAGGAAAGGATCAACATGTAGATGATGAAGACAATATCAACTACCGTTTGCAACATACCACGTGCCAAGCATGCTGCTAAGAACTTTATATAGATTCTCTCATTTACCATAATTTATCATAATGGCTAATACCGTTAGCCCCAATTTTATAGATTAGGAAACTGAGGCTAAGCTAGGTTGTCTATGGTCAAACAGTCAGTGAATGGCAAAGTCAGGACTGAAGCCTAGACATATCAAACTCTAAACTCTAAGTTCTCATCTCTTTACTCCCTGGGAGGCATGAGTGAGCAGGAGGTAACTGAAGCCACTGATGCAAATCAGAGTACAGACCCTGAAGGGACAGAAGACAGAATCCCAGAAAACATGAACATATCCCCCAATTCCTCTCCAAGCAATTGCTGGAAACATCCTCACTGAAGGACTACAAGAAGTCCAGAAAGAAAAAAAAAAGTACTAAAGGCAAGCTCTTAGAACACAGTATCTTGCAGAAATACAAACACGAAGACCAAGTGTTTAGAAGGGTCTGCCCTAGACCTGAACACAGAAGTTCTCTCCATTCTTCTCAAGGCTGGCACAAGAAAAGCATAATTTCCATTTTTCAATTAAGAGCTACACATTCACATTTCGCTATTTCCTAAATGTAGAACTCTGTATCAGAAACTGGTCCAATGAAAATATTTAGTAGAGAAACAACTTTTTGGAAACTCAGGCCTGACCTTTTCTCCTGGTGTTCATGAACTTAATTACTTATAATTAGTACAGCTGGTCCTCTATATCCACAGGTTCTGTATCTGTGGATTCAAACAACTACAGGTTGGAAATATTCAGGAGAAAAAATTCCAGAAAGTTCTAAAAAACAAAACTTAAATTTGCAGCACACCAGCAACTATTTATACAGCATTTACATTGTATTAGGTATTATAAGTAATCTAGAGGTAAAGTATATGAGAGGATGTGCCTCAGTTATATACAAATACTATGCCATTTAATAAGGGACTTGAGCATCAGAGGATTTTTGGTATCTGCCGGGGTCCTGGAAGCAATCTCTTGCAGATATTGAAATGACCGTACTAACGTTATCACAACTGTCAAATTCTATGTGCATAATCCAGTCTTTATAAACCAAACCTAATAATTATGGAAGTCTGACAGTATGAAATTACATCATAAATCCTATTTATAAAGGGAATGTGTTCTGTCCATATGTCACTAACATAGGTTGTTTTCCACATGCTACATTATCCTATAGTAGTATTGTTGCCTGCCATTAGTTACAACTCTGCATCTAAAAGGGGGAGGGGGAATTAATATTTGAGCTCAGAAGTTGCTATTTTCATTAACAGATTTTTTTTCACTGATACTTCTGTAGAGTACTTTTAATCTCTTCCCATTCAGAACCATGTTTTATGGATCTCCATAAAAAGATCTATTTCTGAACTAAATAAAATCAAATTTAAATTAAGTAAGTTAGTGAAAGAAATCACAAAGCCAGCAATACTGCTTTCTCTATTATTCATTTTAGTTACATCAGGATTATGCAAAACTTACACAGTAGCATAAAAACAAAAATGTAATTAGCTAACAACCTAAATCAGGGTTTCCCAAATTGGCATCTTGTGGAATCCTTAAAGAATAAAAATTTCTCTGCAAGTAAGTTTGGGAAACACCAAATACAATACCTACCCTCCACCGCCACCCCATATTCACATTACACAGCAGCAGCCAAGTCTTGCAGTCAAATGCTCTACCACTGAGCTATATACCCCCTCTGCTAGCCAAGTCTTGAAGTTAAGAAACAAGCGTCTCTCCTCCACCACCCTCTACCCACATCACCCATGTAGCACCTACTACTCATTAGTGTTCCCTGAAAAACACTTTAGATATGATCTAAATTTTAATATTTATAATAACAATACAAATACAAATTATGAGGTTGTAATGGCCATGAACCACTCAGATTTTAAACAACTATTTTTCTGAAACAAATATTCTCTTCCTCAAATATGGCATATAAATGGTTGTTTAAATTCTTACAAAGGGGAGTAATCCAACTGTTTTCTTAGTAAAAGATGGACAAGATTTAACTATGCAATTTAAATGTGTATTCATTAATACTCCCCGAAGTAATCTACTTTTTACAAATGCTAATATAAGCATATTCAGCAGGCAATAATGCAACCTCTGGTCTTTTAACCAAAAAGCAGTTAACAAAAAGGCAAAGCATACAAAGGAAATAAGCATTTACACCAAATTACTAAACTCAGTGCAGGGCAGCAGAAAATAGGTTTTGAATCATAATTGTAGTAATCAGTTTCTAGGTCTAAAGAAGTAAAGTAGATGATCTGGAAAGTAATTGCTTTAGGGGATAAAATCAGAAAATTAAAGTATAAAGTAAGTGGATATAACTGTTTATGTAAGATAACGAAATTCAATGTTCAAACAGTTGGGGAATTTTTCAAGTTAGGTAAGGAACAGAAGTCCCTGCTTGTTACACAGAGTATGCAAGTTAGTAATGCTCACTGTTAACCAGTTTCCCAAAGATGGATTAACCCTTCAGTGCTCATATAAGGACTTCCTTTTAACCAATAAGGCACACGATATATTGAGCACGGAGGATAAGAAGAGAAAGGGCCATCATATCCCACAACACATCTGAAATTGAACTCCTGATCTCCCCTCTTGCCATCATGCATGAAGGCCAACGCGGTGTTTCCTTACAGATGCTTAGCCAAAAATTATGGTGCCAATCTTGATCTCTTTCTTCCTTTCACAGTCCAAATCCAATTCATTAGGAAATGCTCTTGGCTCTACTTTGCTGAGATCATCTATCCTTTTGTTTGTTTCAAGAAAATTTGTAACCAATTCTTAGAGCAATTTTACGACAGATGAATTAAAAACCTCGAGATAATTCCAATATTTGATTCAACTCACTATCAGCCTCAGTTGAATGTCTTCTTCTCTCATTCAAATTGTGGTTTTCCTGGTGCTTGGTATGACAAATGGTTTTCAACTGTATCCTGTATATTCTGGTCATTGTAAGGAGACCCTTGATCACAGATCTATTTTAGCAGGCAGTCACCCTGTAGTGTGTATGCTCTAGACTAAGTTTGTGGACTTTAGTTCCAATGACACTTTAGTTTTCTGAGCCCTTACAATGTTATTTTAGTCTGCTTCATTCTTTTGGTGCTACTGGGGGTTCCCAGTCAATCCCTGCTGATGCCACCTGCAGGGACAAAAGGTGCTTCCCAGGGCTACCTTGAGGGAGAAGGGGTCAGAAGCTACTGGGCCTGGGACTCCTCCTGCCATGGGGTGGAGGGCAGCGGAGACGAAATGCCCAGGCCACTGCTACCACCACCCACAGATTAGACCACCCATCAGGGCGGGTTGTAGAATAGAGGCTGGTATAGCCTGGCCTTTGCTCCTGCTGCTGTTGTCAGCAGATCAGGTGACTGGGGCCTGGGTTGTGGCATGGGGGCTGAAATGGCCATGTGTGCTGGTGCTGGCAGAGCAGACTGCCTGCCAAGCCCCGGCTGTGGAGCAAAGGCTGGGACGGCTGGGGCATTCATTGCTCCTGCTGGGGCTGTGGGCAGATCAGATTGCCCACCGGGCCCCAGGTGTGGACCCAACTAGGTCTCTGATGAGCTTCTCCTTTCCTAGAGAAAGCAGTCCTGTGTTTTTGTTTTCTATGCCCTTTGGTGGTTCTGTGTAGTAGGTCTCTCTAGCACCCAGCCCAGGAGTAAATGGAAGGGAAAAAGAAAACCTCGTGAACTCTCCACACAGTCATTCCTCAAGTGCTGAGGTTCCTACTTGGTCTGCCTCCTTCTTTCCAATTTCCAGAGTTCTTTTATTGCTGTCCGCTGAATAACTGCTAGGGCATTTAGATGTATTTAATGAAGAAGGGGCAGTTAAAAGTAAGTCTTATACCACTAGACTTGCCCTAGAAATGGAAGTCTGTGCATTTTCAACCTTTTTCATCGGCTAGCATCAGGAACCCGTTCTATTCAAAATTAGGAGAGAAGTGACAGCTCTTTTATGTCCAATATATCAAGTTAAAAATGGTAGCCATTAAACTCATCAGGTCCATTATATAGTTTTCCATGACTCCTGGCTCAGAATTTTAGAGTCTCATATAAGTAACTGATATTCTCTAAAGCCCAAAAGGTTGAGAAACATCAAACCAGCCAAAAATATACTAGAATGAGGGGAGCTTTCTGTTGTCTCCACACATCACATATGCACATATGCACATGTATAACACGCACTCACTCAGTCTCACAGCCTTCCTGAGTCTAAAAGGAGAACTAAGATGCCAGAGTCTAGTCAGCGTATTTCAGTCATGGCACATTGGTTGGGAAATGGTGTTTTTAATTACAATCTCATTATTTGGTCTTACACATTATAGAACGTGAGGAAAGTTAGGGGTTACAGTAACCTACATAAATAGTTATACAAAACTGAAGGTCAGCTTTTAAAAAAAGATCTATTGGTTGACTATACTAGCTCTTTGAGGGCAGGGATTTTCTCTTATCCATCTTATCTCTAGCATGTAGAACTATGTCTGACATTATGCCAGTGAAGACTCAGTAAGTGTTTTCTGGATGGACAATTGGACAGGTAAATCCATTTTAGTATGCATAAGCATGGATGTCATCTTCAAGACACTTGCATTATATTTCAGTTAATCTAAACTTAAAGCTCTTTAATAGCTTTTATAGCTCCTTAATCTCTTGGGGGAGATTTTCAGTTATCTAGTAGAAATAAAAATTTTTATTTGTCAATGTCAATTAGTAAAAGGTAGATAAAAGCTGTAAAATCATATAACATGCTAATTAATTTTAAAGTACTTCAAAAATAAATTTTCCTAGAGATGTTGACTTCCAATTCAAAATCTTCCTGTTATCATAAAACTCAAAAGCAGACTTTTTAACTTTTAAAACATACTAACATCTGTTCTTAAACACTTTAATGTTTCAAAACAGGCCTTGTAAACTTGAGGTATTTTACAAAAATAGCGTTTTGTAATGGCAGAGAACCAAACGTAGCTCCTAAAATTCAAAAAGCTTTTCGATCTAAAAGTTTATAAAATTAGTTGACAATGATTAGCTCAAAATAAAGTCAATCTTTTGTTTGTCTGACTATTTAAACCGTTTGCTTAAAACAAATTTCAGTTTGTATAATGTGACAAGATTAAATATAGGCCTCAATCACTAAAATAGTTTACCACCACAAGATATAACTAAATGGAAATAAACTACTTATTTTATCCACATGATCACTGTTTTTTTGGTGAAGTTACAAATAAACTCAAGACCTAGAAGACAAAGAAACTTCACAATTCTTAATTAATGCTGGATTGAAGATAGACAATTTTAAACACAAGCTTAAATCAGTAAATAGACATAGAATGAGATCATAAAATTAGAAACATTTTAAGCAATGACTATTCATCAGTTCATTAAAAATCAATACATATGCAATTAGTATTTCCTGTACTTTAATCAAATCCTTTATTTTATAGCAACCAATATGAAAAAATAAGGAATGAAGCACGAAGAATATCTAGCACAGATACAAAACAGATGGGTTGAGATCATATAAAAGAACAAGATGTTTTTAACACATGAATTTTTTTAGGCAGCTCCATTGAGTGACCATTGAAATTTTTAAAGGAGAAAAATTTATTCTACTAGCCAAGAATCCTTGCACATTAATATTTCATAATGAACTTACTTCTTTTTGGCATGCCCAAGCATCTGGGAAGAACAAACACTCCAGCTGCAAACATCCCTTAGTATGAAATAGCTCCTTTAAGATAAGTCACTTTAACCCCTGATAGACTTCAACTTCTTTGAATGAAAGCCAACACAGCATAAACAGAGCACGGGCTTGAGTGTTCTGAAAGACTTGGGGCTGAATCCTGGATCTGCCCATTACTGACTCTAATGACATTTGGTCAGTTATTCAGTCTCTCTGGGCCCACTTTATTTAAACTGTGAAATGGAGATAACAGCTACTTCAAAGGTTTCTGAAGAGACAACAGAAGGCAAAAAGGGCTGTGCCTGGCACATATGCACCGAGGGGACTTCTTCAGGGGGTGATCTGTTATTAGACAAGTACCTCTTCACTACTTCTCCCCTGAAAAATATAAAATGTCTCCCATACTACAAGGGCACCATTCCACTATCAAAACCAAGAATTGAGAAAGAACCAGGGAGAGGTCTGCTTTCCATAACAGTGAAATAAGTCAACTGGACCAACCTTCCTACTGAAAAACAAAAATAAAACAGGATACACACACACACACACACACACACACACACACACACAATCTTCTTGAAAGCATAAATATCTTACAGGGTACTTAAATTTTGCCAGTTAGAGATCTAAGACAACGAGGGAAGCCACAGCAGTAAGCCCAGCCGTACACAGCTCTACTTTTGCCTACAGGGCAAATCTCCACCTTTAGGAAGCAGCTGCCTCACAGGACTCAAAGGGCCTCATAAGAATGGGTGAGCAAAGAGAAGATGTGCAATCTACCTGATAAACCAACCTACACTTTGTTCTGGTTTCTTCTGAAAGGCTATGCGCCTAGGGTGGAGGTGAACCAAAAGCAACCCTAGCCTTACATGGACTTGAAGCCTGGCTCCCTCTCATCTGGTAATCCATGGAATCTCAAATCTTAAAGTTGGATTGAGGCAGAGCTGGCCATAAGCTCTCCCCTACAAACCTGCACAGGTAAATCCTCTCTTGAGAAAGATACTGTCACCTTAGTATGAGCAAGAATCAGAATAAGAGATGAAAGAAAAAGACCAAGGCATAAGATATTAAAACAAAAAAAAATACAATAGCCAAAATTTAAAACTCAATGGGTAGATTTCAGAGCAACTGAGAGCTGTAAAAAACAATTAGTGAAGAGGAATATAGGTTGGAAGAAATTATCCAGAATGTATCATGGAGAAAAACAAAAAGAAAACATAGAAGCCAAGATCAGAGACTTGGATGAAATGATGAGAAGATTTAATGTATGTTAACTGGGGTCCCAGGAGAAGAGAAGAAAGAAAATGAGGCAGAGGTGAGTTTTGAAGAAATTGCTGAAACTTTCTCACTGTATGATTTCATAGAATTTTCATCAGACTTGCCTATCCACAAATTCAAGATTCCAAGTGAATCACAAGGTAAATAAAAATAAAGTCTATATACCGAGACACATCATAGAAAAACAAAGAGAAAAAATCTTAAAATAATCAGGTTAAAAACAAGATTATCTTTCAAGAGACAGTTTGACAACTGTCAACAGAAACCAGAAAACAATGGAATGATGATGTATTCAATGAAATAAAGTGCCATCCAAACAATTCTATACCCAGGGACTCCAATGATGAAAGCAAAAGACAAACACAAACTGAAAGAGTGTGCTGGAGCAGACCCACAGTAAAAGAGTTTCTATAGGATACGTCAAGTAGGAGGAAAATTACGCTAGTTAGAAAGTCAGAGATGCAGCAAAGAATGAGGAACAAAGTAAGACATAAATATGTGGGTAAATATAAATAAATAATAATGTCTTCTGGGTTTACAAATATAGAGAATTAAAATGTATGACAAATATTAACATATAAATCAAGAAGGGATAAAGTTAAAATGTCCTAAGATTCTTGCATTAGCTGAGATAAGGGTAATAAGACTTATCAATATTACACCTTATGCATAATACATGTTGTTATTTAAAGGATAACCATTAAAAGAAGTGAAGCACGGTGCCTAAGTTCCAAAATAAGTTGGCGTAGAGAATGGAGTAATGAAAAAACCATCACATAAGGAAGGAGATAAAAATGAAATACAACAGGCAGGACAAGCAAAGTACAAAATAAAAAATTTAAACTCATATACTACAACTGTGTACCAGGAGCATGAAAAACATACAAACAATAAACATAATCAATAAGTAAATTATAAAGTCTATTAAAAGGGGATAAGTTTATAGGAAAAAAAGAATAATGTTGAGAAACTGGATATACTAAGGTGGGTTTAGGACAGGTTTCAGTATTAAATATAGCAGTCAAGCTCGGCCTCATTAAGAAGGTAGCCTCTGAGCAGATTTCTTCCCTCTCCAGAGCTGACCTAAAGGCACATACCTCCACTCCAGCCACAGCTTTGGGCCATCACTAGGGGACCATTATTTTTAATGTATTGTATTCCTCCTACATTTGTCACCCATCTGTTTCTTTGAGGGCTTCTGAAAGAGTTCCTTCATCCTGGACCTGCCCTGATAATGACAACAGCAGCAATGCTACTATTTACTGAAAACCTATTGTTTGTCAAGCATTCTACCAGGTGCTTTGCGAAAGATCTCATGCAATTTTCTCAATAGCTCTAGAAGAAACACACTATTATTCCCATTTTACAGATAAGAATATTGAGTTTAAAATCTTATCCAGTGTTCCACAATTGATACACTACAGAGCTAGGACTCTAATGTAAAATCTGCCTGGCTGTAAGGTCTCTGGGCTTTTCACTACCAATGCTATATCTTTGTGCCATTATCGCCAAGAATAAGGAAAAGCAAACTTAGAAGGATAAAGACTCGCCAAATGGTCAGTTGGTGCCATTAGACACACTGAAGACACTCAACAAGCACTTGACTGAGGACTCACAGAGGAGATTTTATGGTCAAGGATCAGCTACTTGAAAATGCTTACTCAGAAAACAGGGTTTACAGGCTAGAATGGGAAGCCAGTTTAGTCATTTTCAATAGCTATCCCACTTGTCACCTATCTGATCTTCCTCTTGCCTTGCTTTGGTTTGTTACGGTTCTTTTCTTCTTTGTATCAGTTTGAGCGTGTCCAAGAAATCTTAGTTTTTCTTAATTTGTAGGCAATACTCTGTGTTTTCCGGTCTCATTTCCTTTCTCTAACCTGAAATGCCTTGGTTCTGCGTCTTGTATTTTATGTGGGGTGATTTTCCCCAAACAACAAAAATTTAAAGTCTAAGAAACAGGGAAAGTTGAACTAACTTTTCCAGGCATAGTGTTTCTGAGAAATTCTTATGCAATGCCTGATTCTGTCAAGCCAGCCATGCTATATCCAGAGAAAAGTGATCTCCCAGTCACCATACCCTGAAAGCCTACAATCAGCCTACTACTGAAATGAGTCTTTTTGTTTTAGGGGGAGAAGTGGTGCTGGGGGAGAAGTGGTGCTGGGGAGAGGACACGCTCTCTGATAGTTTGAAGAGAAATAAGAATGAAGTCTAGAGGCTGTATTAAGTTTTCTATTGTTGTATAACAAATTATCACACATTCAACAGCTTAAAACAGCACCCTCCCCTCCTGATCTCATTTTCTGTAGATCAGGAGTCCAGAGGGCTGAGCTAGGTTCTCTGCTTAGGGTCTCACAGGCTCAAATCCAGGTGCTGGCCAGGCTGTGCTCTTATCTAGAGACTCTGGAGAAGAATCCACTTCCAGGCTCATCCTGGTTGTTGGCAGACGTCAGTTCCTTGCAGCTGTAGGACTAAAGGTCCGTGTCCTTGCTGCCTGTTAGCCAGGCTCAAAGCTTCTAGACCCCACTTGTTTTCTTTACTGGTCTCTTTCATCTTCAAGCCAGCAAGCAGAGAATCTCTCTCTCACATCAAAGCCCTTTCACAATTCACATCTCTCTCTCGGAATCTCCTTTAAATCAATCCTTTTTAGTTAAACAAATGTATTTTTTTAATTATATTACTTCCCAGTAATAGGAAACAGTATCACTTGCCATAAATATACAGTGACCTAAAAAAAAAATAGAACTAAAACAATAGTACTAAAAATTCTAGGTAGGTACTGTTGCCTTCCTTCTGAATGCTGTGAGCTTGAGGACTACTCTTACTTGAGGAAAAAAAAAGACTATTTTGGTTGCTAATGTTACATTAAAAAAAAAACTTAGACTTAAAGGTATTAGAGTAATCAGAAACACTGAAAGAAGACTATAGAGAAATCTGTTCATTACTGCTTACTTAATGATTTATTGCGATACTATCTAAAATGATACAGTCTACCACAATGCCAATCACATGTTTTAGGAAATATTACTTTAAGCCCTGGTTAGAAATTTGGACTGAAAGAGAAGTGGTATAGGGTTTCTCTAAAAGAAGTTGAATTCTGTGTCATAATAAAATCCATTAAGAACAAACAAACAAAAAGACTATAATCAGACTAAACCTAAAAAGAACATGGTTAATGAAATGCCCTGAATTCAGGCACATATATACATACCCCGGAGCTTCCAAAGGCACAAAGACCCATAGACATCTATCCCTTCACTGTTGCCATTTCGACTCTCCTTGAAAACAGATGGAAAGCAAGATTATTCTGTCTTGCTAAGACTGTATTCCTTTAGGAATTCTTAAAGGAGAAATTATGGTACATAAAACAAGATCACTTAGATTAGGGGTCAGCAAACTACAGGCCACAGGACAAATCCAGACTGCCACCTTTTTCAGTAAATATAGTTTTACTGGAATACAGCCACATGCATTTGTTTATGTATTGTCTATGACTGCTTTTTGGCTACAACAGCAGAGCTGAGTGGTTGTGACAGCAACTGTATGGCCTGCAAAAACTAAAATATATACTCTCTGGCCCTTTATAGAAATAGGTTGCCCACCTCTCAATTACATATTTCTCAAAAATGTTGATCTCAATTATATGACATGTTCATAGTGGAGGCTTCAGATTATGTCAAATGACTGTGTTTCTTAACTCCTCAATTTTTTTATGGGTAAATCAGTGTGTCGGTTCTATTTAGAATCAGGAATGGTACTCATTGAAGAATTGATACTACATTACCACAATTACCAGAATGTAGATCTCCAAGAACATCTCAACCCATGCTCCTCTAGCTTTTCTTAAATATTTTATTCATCTCATCAACAAGAGATCATCTAAATAGAAAGTCAGACCATATCTTATGATACTATTTTTTAAAATAAACTTTATTTTTTAGAATAGTTTTGGATTTTCAGAAAAATTACAAAGATAATACATAGGGTTCCCACATATCTTGTACCCAGTTCCCCATTACTAACATTTTTCATTAGAATGGTACATTTATTACAATTAATGAACCCATACTGATACATCAGCATTTACAAAAGTTTTTTCTTTCTTTCTTCCTTCCTTCCTTCCTTCATTTCATTTCATTTCTTTTAATTTCATTTATATTATTTATTTATTTCCTTAGTTTTGAGCCTAAATGTTCTTTTTCTGTTCCAGGATCCATCCAGGACATTCAGTTATGTCTCCTCGGGTTCCTCGTGGCTGTGACTATTTCTCAGACTTATCTTGTTTTTGATGACCTTGACAGTCTGGAAGAGTACTCTTCAGGTAATTTGTAGAATTTTCCTCGACTAGAATTTTTCTGGTACTTTTCCTCATGATTAGACTGGAGTTATGTGTTTTGGGGAGGAAGACCACAGAGGTAAAGTGCCATTTTTAGGACATCATATCAAAGGTACATACTGTCAACATGACTTGTCACTGTTGATGTTGACCTTGATCCCCTGGTTGAGGTAGTGCTTGTCATGTTTCTCCACTATGAAGTTATTCTTTTCTTCTCCCTTTCCATAATGTAGTCTTTGGAAGGAAGTCATTACATTCAATCTACATACACTGTTCATTTCTTAGTTATTAACACCATGAGAGTCTTTTATTTTCATTCCTAGTACTTTGGCTGTTCTTAGAGATTCACTGTTTCTGAAGGTGAGTCATAGCGTAGAAAATCTTATAATTTCCAAATTAAGTAAGTCAAAATCTCCACAACTAAGTGTCCCTTAGGCAAAAAGTCTAACAAAATGTCACTGATTCTGGACTATTTTTTCTGTCTACCACTTTTATCCCATTTTGTACAAGCAGATGAGCCATCACCATCTCACAACCTAATAGAGCCTTCCCTCTCCCTGAAATACATAACGAATTCAGTAAGATTTTGTGAAGAAAACAACTAAAAACTCTTGGTTGAGTTATGTTGGACTTGGTTGGCACCCTTCCTCAGGGCAATGATCATCACAATGGAACACAACATCAAAGTCATTGATGGGTCCTGGTTGCTGAAGCACAGTCATTACCAAAGTGAACTAGGTAAGTGGAAGAACCTTTTGCTAATTCTTTTCAAGCCAGAGCCTGAGCTGATCCCGGGCTGAAATGAGGCAATGGAGAAAGCTGGCACTTGGCACCGACTCTCTTCCCTTTCCAGATCCCCTTCTCTTCACTTAGTGCTGGCCAAGGACCTCTGTGCTGGCTGCCGGTTATCACTGACAACACAAGCAGCCTTCAAGGGTGGCTGTCCCTTAAAGAGAGAGTTCAGAAGGAATGCTATTGGCGGCTTCATAGAGGACTCTGCTGGCCAGTTACCTCCCCACTGCCAAGAAGACGGACACTCACAGGCCAAATCAGACTAGAGATCGGAATCCACAGGATCAGGGTGGGGGCAGATACACTAATGAGGACAAGTGTTACCCAAGAGCTGAGAAAATTCAAATCCACTTCACGGAACTCATCTAGAACTAATCCTGTATAAGATGGCTAACACGCTAGCTGAGGTCATGGGCTCATTCTTTATTTCTTCTTGTTATCCTCATATGATCAAATACTTTGTGGTTAAAGAATAAAATAAGTGAAAAGCTTACAGAAGAGTACTGTTGTCAAAGGTAAAGACAAACAAAAAGATTGAAATAATGCTATTTGAGTATTACCTAAAATATAAATTTTCATAATAGCTTTTTATGCCAAATATTTACTCATTCTACATATTTAAGCAGATAAGAAAGAAATCAGTATTTCTGACCTTGATCCAACTCTGACCCCACTCAAGGGACAGCCTAACAAGAAAATGCAAAGTTGATGCTGACCTTGCTTTCTTTGTTGGGAAAAAATGAGAACCCAATTATGTCCCCTAGAAAGTCAGATTTATTCCACTTAACATCAAGTGCTTCAAACAAAAGGCTAATAACTGAAGTAATAGGTGAAAAATGCATACCAAACCAAGACTTCAAAACAGTACATCTGGTGTGCAATTCACTGTAGGATTGTAGGCAATTAGGGTTTCCTCAAACATGTTTCACAGAGCCAGTTTATTATAACAGAGAAGAAATGAGTTCCACTGCACAATCCTATTTTATTTTGGCTGTACCATTATTAGTAAATAATACCAAAAGTACTGAATAACAAAGAGATGTCATCAGTTGAAAAAAATGATAGACCACAATTCTTTCTAGGGAGCATATCAAACAGGCCATTACCATGTCATGTGTGGGGAAATTCTGGTATTTCCACAATACACATATGCAGAGTTACTGTCCTTAATAAGATTGTAGTTTGTTGCTTCCATATAACAGACTGGATTTTTGAGCTTTTTTATATGCCTGATGTACCACAAACACTTAGCTGATCCATAATACAAACAATTCAAAGTACCATACATCTGCTGCTTTCATTTCTTAAATGAAATGGATCTCAATACCAGCTAAGGAAACCACATTAGGCTAAAAAAATCTCATCTACAGGTAATAGACTATTGATCAAGACCAGTAATTCTTTCTGAAAGAGGTCACTCAATTTAAACCTTATCTCAGGTAGGTAAAATACATTATAGTGATCAGAAAATAAAGATGGTTGTGGTTACCAGTCGAATTAGCAAAGTCTACTATTTAAATCACTGCTCAAGACACGCATCCTTGCCGTAATGTTGCTCTTCATAGAAAAGAGACAAGCATGAATAGTAACAGATGCTTACTGGTTTGGATTAGGACTTGATTCAAATATACCATGCTTAATGTCTTTCAATCTTAATAAAACATTAAATAAATTAAACTATCAACCACAGTACATAATGCTTAAAGCCATTAGAGCAAATCCGTTTTTACTGCTTTATCTGAAATCTTGGAGAGATTCCTACCCTAAACCAGAAAGTCATTGCTAAGCAAGAGAACAGTTTTAATAATATGTCCTTTAAAAAGTGAAATTCTGCATTTCTGTATTTGCCTAGAGTAGAACTGATCAGAAACAACAATATTTGAAAACCATAATAATCCTTTTGGGTTCTTCCTTAAATTGCGGTGAGTCTTCTTTATGGCCTGACTAAATATTACGGTCTTCTTGTCCTGTTGAAGTTCCCTCTCTTCGGGACTCAGATTCTTTACAGCATCTGCAAAAACCATTTTAGAGCCTTCTTCCTTTCCCCACCTTTAACTCCTCATACAGAACATCTTGGTTTACTCCAAGTCACAGCCATGCTACTCTCAATGTTATCAAAAACATCACTACGGGGGACTCCTTCACTCATAGTCACTTAATGAGCCACAATAAAGCTCTACTTATGCCCTCTCACTCTAGAGTTACTGAGATGTCCTGAAGAAAGTAGTAAGGTGAGGGGAAGCTGGTGGAGAGGACTGCCAGGGAAACAAGAATGCATGTTAAATGAAGCATAATAATCAAGAAGGCATAATGATGCTCCCTTTAAAAAAAAACTATACTGGTTAGTGTATTACTGTATAATGATAAAAAACTAACATACAATTCCAGTACAAAAGAAAACTTACAATGGTGGAAGCCATAATAGATAAAATTTGATACTTAAAAAAGTTTGATTTTAGGATTTACATAGAAAAAAATTAATCCCAATGAAAATGTTTTCAGGAAAATAAATATGAAAATAGAAAAAATTATAAATGGTTTAACTGTATGATACAGAAAACTCATCAAGGAATTAAGATGGCTTAGAGGAACCATCTGGCTGAGAAATACTTTCTCAACAAAAAATAATTAATATTGGTTTAATTCTAATTAAAATATTTATATTTACATCCAACTAGTCAAAAGCTTCTACAGATCAAAAGTCCTGCCCTTATCAAAGAAGCATAAAAGGATCTCATTCTCATGTCACATTTACCATAGTTTCCCAAAGAGAGTAACAATAAGAATGACAAAATTATTAGTAACAGGGTTGTATTAGTATTATTAGTATATATTAGAAATATATTCTTAGAAATAGATCACTTTTCTAAGACTTGCTGGTATTATTAATTTATTTAATTCTCATAATTTATAAAATAGAGAGTGTCTTTATTCCCATTTTACAGATGAGGAAACTGAGTTACAGAGAAGTTAAATAACTTGGCCATAGTCCCAGTGCTAGTACTAACTGCTTCAATCAGAATTCAAATCCACAGATTCCAGATCCAGAGCCCATGACTTTAACCATTATATTATCCTTGTCTTACACCTGCATCAGACCTGCCCAAGGTCCCCTGCTGAAGTTATCCAATTTTATCCCTTTTACATAAGCCAAAACCCATCTGTTGTATTTATTAGGAAATTTTGTATACTTTAGTTGCCTTCTGTGTTTTATTTACGTTCTGCAGTACTTTGGGTTTTCTTTTTAACTACCATATAGTAAGTGTTCACTTATATGATATGAGAAAAATACTGTATTTTGTAGAAAGCATCCCTCCTCATATTCAAAGTTTAATTTAAAAGCAACTTTCAAACTTAAAAAATGAAGTTAACTCTGTATATTGACTTAAGTTTCCTTTTTGCTGAATGATTACACTACTAAGTGGCACTAAAAACATCATGATCTTGGTTAGAATCTGACACTGAATTAGAATATCAAAAATATTTCTTCTGGAGTAATTCTATAAATACATGGCAGTGACATTTCTACCAAGTATTTTGTAGGCAAATAAACTAGCAGAGGCAAATACGGAGTCCATGTTCCACATATCTGGCACTGGATCAAGAGTCAAGATAATATGGGTGTCCAGTTCTGGCTTTGCAACTGATGGGTTGCATATTTTTGAGTCATAGTCACTCTGTGACTGTTTCCTCATTTAATAGAATGTTAGAGGCAAATGAACACCTCCATTCTGCCAAGCTCTAAATTTTGACTTCAGAAAAAACCGTAAGGCACTGGAGGTTTCCTTAAAGGTGTTCTTTCCCCACCCCTCTCTGTTTCATCAACTACCACAAGACAATCATCTTCTCTGACTGTAGATTGGAACATATGTGTTTTAGTTCTAGATTCATCACTATTGGTTCCAACTCTCTGGAGCTTTCCTCAAATAGAGGAATTAGACTGGTCCCCAATCTCCTTTTGAAGGGACAAGTCACTTGATTTACCCAAAGACTGAAGATTAATAATCAGGAGCAAGGAGAATACTCATGGGACACAACATTCCCAGAGTGGAGGAAAGGTTTGTTCCTGACAGAAGTTACCTGAGTCCAGCCCTGAACAGAAATTATGAGCAAGGGTGAAACCTATAGTAGTATCCTGAGACCACCAGAAAGATCAGAGCCCAGAAGGAGAGGAATATGCCAAATAAATATAAGACTTATTTCCACACTTCTTTTGTTTGATATACTCAATCTTAAAAGGACAGTGTGGCAGTGGAATACCTGTGCCTAATAAAAGCAGTTGTTCAGTAAGGTACTTGCTGATTTCAATTCTGACAAATCATATCAAACTATAACATTATCATCTAACCATTCTATACCATGAGTTTCTCTCCCTTCCCACAATATCTAGGTATGGTAATGGTATTTTTGTAATTTAGCAGAAAGATCCTGGTTAAAGTGCTAAAAAATACAGTTGACAACATGAGGGTTGGGGCACCAACCCTAACTATACCTTAAAAAGATCTCAATACATACTAGCAAATTTAAGGCTCTCAAAGGTCCTATGGAAAAGACACTTGTTAAATTTCATTAAAACTAGCTTGTCCTAAACTTTTGAGCACACAATTTCTTTTAAAAAAAGAATTAATATTCTTTGAGGCATATTTTGGGAGATGCTATCCTACAGCCTTAGTCAAGATTTGGAGTGTTCATCTAAATGTGGAACTGAATTCAACTCAGGACACATCAAGTAAAATGACAACAAAAAGCACAGCAGTCAACTAACTATGCATTTGATTCCCAGGGGAGGGAAATATGCAATGTATAAAAATAATGAACCCTTCGGCCTTCCTCTGCTCTGTCTCAGCAGCACTTGAGACCCTGAGCTGGCCATCCCAGAAGGAACAGACTGAAATCACTGACTATATGCGACCAAATGGGAATAATTTGAATGCCCAAGCATGTCTATGAAAATATCAGCCAAATAATATTTGGTTCTAATTTTTCTTCCAGTTTCATTTTTTTTTCAAATTCTATTACAAAATCTGGAAATCCTAGGCAACACTCAAATGTTTATTATAAATATAGCTGCTCTATTTGTTTATTCTTTAGAACTGTGCTGCCCATGTTAAGGACTTTCTAAGTAAATCACCAAATAATTGAAAGATTACTAAACTTCTGAGCTCAGCAAAGATAATTTTAAACATCAAAGAGAAAAATGTGCAAATTTTAGACAAATTTTAATTTACAAAAATTAAAAATCACAGTTCACTCTCTTTCATTTATAGGTAATTCTCAAAATAGATCTGAAGAAGATCCTGTAAGAAGCTGTAGAGGGGTAGATGATGGAGAATTTGGAAGCAATAAAAAAATGCATGAATTATTACTACACTGAGTAGGGCTACTGTCCTTTGTTAGAAATGGTTAGCATCAATCTGTTACCACACTAAATAAATTTGAAATTTTTTTCAAAAAGTGTCATAAGACTTTGTGATTTCATTTATGATTACTCAGCAAGAAATCAATTACTCACTTAAGAGTATTAAGAACATGAAGGAGGATTTCCTGTCCTAAAAGCATTCATTAACATTCAGATTAATATAAGGAGATTCAACATCACACCTCTGGAAACTTAAATATTTAGTGAATTCAAGACTTGTAGATACTGGGGGAGAGTATAGCTCAGTGGTAGAGTGCATGCTTAGCTTGCTTGAGGTCCGCAGTTCAACCCCCAGTACCTCCATTAAAAAAAAAAAATAACAGAATTCTCAAAAAGAAAAAAGACGGCCACTTGTAGGTATTTTCAATACGCAACTTAATTTTATTTCAGAGATATAAATATTTACCTTGAACATCCTCAGATAAAAGTAGTTTCATATCTGTTGAACATGTTCTTAGTTTTTTGGGTTTTTTTGGGGGGGTCAGGGGGAGGTAATTAGGTTTGTTTATTTATTTAATTTTAGAAGTAGTGGGAATTGAACCCAGGACCCCGTGCATACTTGCATGCTAAGCATGCGCTCTACCACTTGAGCTCTACCCTCCCCCTCCATATCTATTGGACATGTAAAAATATGCAAGTTGCTTTACTGAATCCCAAGAATGATACCTTGTAGGAACTAACATAGTAAGGCATCACACAGACCTTGCTTACACATCTTTATGATTAAGACAATTGTTTTGTCCTTTGCTTTGTGGTTTTCAGACTTCCTTCTTCATTTACCCCCAACTTACCAGGTTTATTAACAATACTGTAAGTAAGCTCTACGACCTATACAACTTTGGAAACCTGTCCTCCTTCCTTGGGTCCAACTCATAATGCTAGAGCCATCTCATTTCACTTGCACAACACTATCTGAGAGAGATAAGCACTTTTTTTGTCATTTCTCAACACTCCTGAAATGTGAAGAAAACAGTATTATTCCTATTTTAAAGATCAAAATGGAAGTGCAGAAAGCATAAAGAGGGCTTCTGGTAACGTCCTAGTTTCTTGACTTCGGTGTGTGTGTTCAGTTTGCAAAAGCTCATCAAGCTACATACACTTATGATTTTTATATTCTTTGGTATGTTATGTTATACTCTAGTAAAAAAAAGTTCAAGAAAGTAAAAAACTGGAGATTAAGATTCCAAAACATTCCCCAATGATTCACTTACGGTCGGTGGTTAGAGGCCGGCTCACATGCAAGCCGTGTGACTCCTAGGCAGTCCTCAAGTGCTCTACATCAAACTGCCCGTGTTAATCATTTCCTTCCACTCAATCTCTTACTTCTCCTTTGATCATTAACAAAGTATTCTGCCTCATCACTGGAATATGCCTGGAATATTACACTTAAAAAATCTTTCTCTTCATGTCAACTTAATCTTACACACATGCAGTAATACAGATATATATTCCTACAACACCCAAGCCTCATCCTAGCTAGGAGATCCAAATCCATTTTGTTAATTATAACCATGCTTTGATAGTCTGACTGCAACTTTTATAAACGATTACTGCATTGTGTACAATTATGTTTTTAACTGTAAGATGTCTCATTATCTAAACTGTTTAACTCAATCTTTATACTTTCTTTAAAAATGCTAACAACTAAAATGTGGGCGAGAAAAGAAAATCTTACTCTATTCCCCATACCTCTTAAGATTCTCTAGGATGATAGCAAAAAGTCAGTAAAACAACTCTACAGAAACCAGATTTGGTTACATAAACATTTCACCTTCCCAATCTATTTACCTTCCCAGTCTCAAGTCTCAACACCATCTAGACTACACACTACATCCACCTATGCAAACGACAATTATGTTTTAAAGATTAGGTTCTCATCGACCTCCAATGCCTTTGTACAAACTGCTTCCTCTGCCTAGACTACCCTTCCCCTTGTCAACCCCTCTCTACCAATTCTTCAAGACTTAGCTCGAGTATCTCAGAATTGCTTTAAATTCACCTCAGATCAAGTTAAGCTCTCTCTCCCCCCCTTGAAGCACAAGATTGCTGCATACTAGTAGAAAAAACAATGCAAAGGGTCACAAAACTTACTGATAAAATATTAAAATATGTTGTGGAGTTTGAAAGATATTCCTACTCAGAAGCTGGATCATTCCCCCAATTCTCTTTTGAAGTAGGTTGGGTTCCCTTTCTAGATTCTGTCATAGCACCCCCTGGCTTTCCTTCACAGCACTCACAACTGAATTTTAAACAATTATTTGTAGAATCATTGAACATCCCTCTCTTGCTCTAGATTGCAAGTTCCATGACACAAAGCGCACCTTCTATGTTATCCACAGCTATATCCCCCCAGGACTCAGAACCTGGAATGCAGTAACTGTTCAATACATTTTGTTGAATGAATGTTTCCAAGGAGCTCCAAACCATTTTGGCTCACTTGATAGGCCATTTTGGCTTACTGCTTCAAAAGTGATATTCTGACTTAGTATGCTGAATTTGCTTCACATATGCAACTTACGGTTTATAGACATCATGGAACAATCACAACTATGGCCCAACTAAGAAAGTGAAATAATTCAATGTATTATTTACATGTTTACTTCCCCTATTAAATGAGTTCCCAAATGGCAGGGACTGTGTACAATTAGCGAAAGGTGGCTGAACAGTTCAGACAATAGAGTCAAACTTCCTTAGGCTCCCAGCTTTAACACTCAAGAGCTTGGTAACCCTGACAAGTGACTTAAACCTGCTGGAGCCTTCGTTTACATATATCTATAAAGTGAGAATAATACCACCCATCTCTTGGGATTGTTGTATTCATTTTCCAGCTTTACTGAGGAATAATTAAGAAATTAAAATTCCATATACATAAGGTATACAATGTGATTTGATATACATAACCATTGTGAAATAATTACCACAATCAAGTTACCAAGTCAATTAACATTTCCGTCAATTCACATAATTACCGTTCTCTTTATATGGTGAGAGTAGGATCTACTCTCTTACCAAATTTCAAGTACACAAAACAGTGTTATTAACTATAGTCATAATGCTGTACATTAGATCTCCAGAGCTTGCTCATTCTGCACATCTGAAACTTTGTACCCTTTGAGCATCATCACTACATTTACACCACGCTCATCCCCTGCAACCACCAATCTACTCTCTGCTTCCATGAGTTTGATTATTTTAGGTTCCACATATAAGTGAGATCATTCAGTGTTTGTCTTTCTGTGTCTGATTTACATCACATAGCATAATCTCCTCCAGGTTCAACCATACTGTCACAAGTGGCAGAATTTCCTTTTTTTTTTTTTTAAGGCTGAGCAATATTAAATTCTGTGTATGTATGTGTGTACACTACACACACACAACCACATTTTCTTTATCCACACATCCATCAATGGACACATAGATTGTCTCCATATTTTGGCTATAAAGAATACTGTTGCAATGAACATGGGAGTAAAGATATTTCTTCAAGATACTGATGTCATTTCCTTTGGATATATACCCATAAGTGGAATTGCTGGATTACGTGGTAGTTTCAGTTTTAGTTTTTTGAGGAACCTCCATACTGTTTTCCAAAATGGCTGTACCAATTTACATTCCCCTCAACAATATACAAGGTTTCCCTTTTCTCCACATCCTTGCCAACACTTAGGGTATGCCATATTAACAGATGTGAGGTGGTATCTCATTATGGTTTTGATTTGCATTTCCCTGATGATTAGTGATGCTGAGTGATGCTATAAATTTCCCTCTAATAGCTGCTTTTGCTGCATCCCATAAGTTTTAGTATGTTGTGTTTCCATTTTCATTTGTCTCAAGATATTTTTTGATTTCTTTTGATTGCTTCTTTCACCCACTGATTGTTCAGGAGTGTGTCAATTTTCTACATTTGTGAATTTTCCAAATTTCCTCTTGTTACCAATTTCTAGTTTTATACCATGTGGTTGGAAAAGGTAATGATTTCAATTTTCTTAAATTTGTTAAAACTCCTTTTATGGCCTAACACATACTCTATCCTGGAGAATGTCCCATGTGTACTTGAGAAGAATGTGCATTTTGCTGCTATGGGATGGAATGTTCTGTATATGTCTTCTAGGTCCATTTGGCCTACAGGGTTATTCAAGTCCTATACTTCCTTACTGACCCTCCATCGGGATGTTCTACTCATTATTCAAAGTAGGGTACTGAAGTGCCCTGCCATTATTGTGTTACTGTCTATTTCTCCCCTCAGTTCTCTGTGTTTGCTTTATATAGTTAGGGCTTTGATGTTTGGTGTATATATATATTTATAATTATTATATCTTCCTGGTGGACTGAATCTTCTGTCATTATATAATGCCCATCTTTGTCTTTTGTGGTTGTTTTTGACTTAAAGTCTATTTTGTTTGGTGTAAGTATAGCCACCCCTATCCTTTTTTGTTTGCCATCTGCGTGAAATACGCTTTTCCATTCCTTCACTTTCAGCTTGTGTGTATCCTTAAATCTAAAGCGAGTTTCTCATAGACAGCATATAGTTGAATTTTTGCTTTTTAATCCATGCAGGCACTCCAAATCTTTTAACTGGAGAATTTAATTCATTTACATTTAAAATACTATTGATAGGTAAGGACTTACAACAGTAAGCCATTTTGTTACCTGTTTTCTGACTGTTTTGTAGTTTATTTTTTCTTTTCTTCCTCTCTTGGTGCCTTCCTTTGTGATTTGATGATTTTTTGTTGTGGTATGCTTTGATTCCTTTCTCTTTATCTTTTGTGCACCTATTACATGTTTGTTCTTTGTGATTACCATGAGGCTTACATAAAACATCTTACAGTTATAACAATCTACCTTAAGTTGACAAATGAACTTTGATCACATATAAAAACTTTATACTTTTACTCCCTTCTTACATTTTTATGTTATTGGTGTCAGAACTTACATCTTTTTATATTGTGTATCCCTTAACAAATTATTATAACTATTTTTAATACTTTTGTTTTTTAACTTTTATATTAAGAGTTTAAAGTGGTTTATGCATCACTGTTACAATATTAGAGTATATCTATATTTACCTTTACCAGTAAGTTTTATACTTTCTTACATTTTCTTGTTGCTAATTAATTAGTGTCCTTTCATTTCAACTTGAAAAATTCCTCTCACATTTCTTTTAAGACAGGTCTAGTGGTGAAGAACTCCCTCAGTTTTTGTTTGTCTGGGAAGGTCTATCCCTCCTTCATTTCTGAAGCACAGTTTTGCTAGATACAGTATTCTTGGTTGACAATTTTGTTTCCTTTCAGCACTTTGAATATATCATTCTATGATCTCCTGGCCTACAAGTTTCTGGTGAGAAATCTGATAGCCTTATGGGGGGGAGGAGGAAGAAGGGAGATGGGGAGGAGGAGAAAGTGGTGGCACTGGCTTATATCTAATGAGTCACTTTTCTCATGCTGCTTTCAAAATTCTGTGTGTTTAATTTTGACAATTTAATTATAATGTGTCTTGGTGAAGGCCTCTTGATGTCCAGCCTATTAGAGGTACTTTGAATATTATGGATCATTTATTTCCTCTGATTTGGGAAGTTTCCCATCATTCTTTCTTTAAGTAAGCTTTCTGCCTCTTTCTCATTTTCTGCTCTTTCTGGGACTCCCATCCAAAAGGTCCTAACTTTGGAGAATGTATAAACAACTAGTTGTATGTTCACTTTCTACTTAACCATGGTACCTCTCTCCCACTGTGGACATGAACCAAGACCCTGGGTAAATTGCA
This sequence comes from Camelus bactrianus, assembly GCF_048773025.1. NCBI lineage: Eukaryota > Metazoa > Chordata > Mammalia > Artiodactyla > Camelidae > Camelus > Camelus bactrianus. The sequence goes on from NC_133575.1 coordinate 32,827,490, forward strand.
TCATCTGGTGGCTGAAGTAAGTAGATGGCTGGCATAACATCTATTCTGCTTTAACAAGATCATATGGAGAACACACTGACCATTTTTTCTTGATCATTTACCCATCACTGATTAACTCCTTCTTGGCAATTATGTCCATGTGTTTGTTCTCTCATTTTTCCTTGTCCTTTTAAAATGTTCCTGCCCTTAGGAAAAAAACACTCCCCAAAACTAATTCCTCCCAATTTATGTGTCTAAAAAGTTAACGCACCCCAAGCTGCCCATCAACGCTTGGAATATACCTATATCAAGGAAAAGGAAAGACTTTACAGAAAATTAGTCATAAGAACTAATGCCATCAGTCTCTGACCATTTCAAAGTTAGCGACTCTTAAAGCTGATTACTTGTTAGATGGTGGCAAAATATTTGATAACACCATATGTGAAAGGAGGTTATAGTTTAGGAAAACATAGGAAACCTTCAGGGTATGTGTATGATGGCTTTTTCTTATAGGTTTTGAGTCCAGTCCTACAAGAGGCCAAATTAAACTAGAGCTAGTCATTCTCTGCTTGCAGCCTCCAATCTAGGTTGACTGAGAGTCACATAATTTGAAGCTTTGCAGGGCTGTAAACATCAACAGCCTCTGCACCTCAAACTGAGGTGATTATAAGCAGTAACTCAGAGAAGTAGCTGTCTTAGCAGGAGATAAGACCACAGGCCTGAGCTGTTTTAAGAGTTCTCTTCAGGACAAGGAAGAAAACCAGCCAGCAAAAATCAGATTAAGAATGCTGCCTACCTCAAGGCAGCTGGCTATTAATTTAAAAGCTAAAGGAAAAGGGCTGAGCAAGGAGGCCAGTAAGCAGAAGAATTTTCAAGCTCGGAAACTATGTATAGATGTGGCTTCCCCCACCATGGAGCTTACTAAAAGCAAAAATAGCAAAAATCTATAAGTCTTTGAGGGAATAATATTATCATGAAACCCCAAGACTGCTCTGCAGCAGCCAGCAAGTATTAAATCTCTAAAATAATTCGTGGCCCCAAACCCTCACCAACAGAACATTAGCTGTGAAACCTGTACATTCCCCCAAGAAACATATGCTCTCCAGTGAGTGCTTCAGATGCAGCCATGAAGAATGGACAATAAAGAATCTCTAGAGAACAGTCAGGGACCTGTTCTGGGGCAAAAGAAATCCCCTTGTATTATTCAGACTGTTGCAATTGCTGCTGTGACTCTGCTGTCACTTTAGATAACCATACCTACCCTGCCTTTGGTACCTGCGTGCCACTTGACCTCTGCCACCCCAGGATCCAGTTACCTCCACTGTACTTAGGTTTGCTAATTCAGTGGCAGCAGTTTCCATTGTAACTTCTGTCCTATAGGATCTTGGGGCTCCCCTCACAAATTTGTTTCCCAGGCAAAGGAAATCCCCCTAGAGAGCAGAACCAGGGGCTGCCAGAAGGGCCATCAAAGGAGCTTTCCCCACTGCCAGGGCAGGGAGTTTTTGCTCTTCCTACCCAGTATTTGACCACTGCTATCTCTTCCTTTCTTCCTCTTTTGGCGTGAACTTTTACTACAGTTATCTTATTCTTTCCCTATCTACGTAACGATGGAAGAGGGAGGAAGTTTGTGGGACACAGGAAGCCATACCTAGACCTAATGGGGAAGACTGCACATCACCAAGAAATTGAGAACTTAGAAACTGGATACAATAACTAGATAAGACTTTGGAGGTGTTTCCACTGAGGAGGGGGTGAGCATGTTCTTTGTATGGAAAGAAGACTGAATGAGGATTAGATACCTAAAGGAGTGTACTGCAGCAAAGACTGTTAATCATCCACCTAATAGCCTTTCTCCATTCTTTCTTGCTAGCAGAAGTCCAACATTGTTGGGCTCCAGTGTGCTCAAGTGAAAATACATGTCCCAGCTTCGTCATACATGAGGTAGCCATGTGATGTAGTTTGGCCAATGATATGAAAGCAGACTTCACTGGATGTGGTTCATAGGAAAGTTCTTTAAAGAGGTCTGACTCACCTGGAAGTCACCATTTTGCTCGTCCCCATCCTCCAGCTAACCTAAAACACAGATGGGATGACTCAGGAGCTACCTTGTAACGAAGAGTATACACTATGGATGGCTGGGAAGAAGGGTAGAAGGCACCTAGGTCCCTAACGGCATCCTGGACACACCCTATCAGCCCTGGAATGCTAAACTTTAGAATTCTTATTTAGTGAGTGGAAAATAAACTCAAGTTTATGTAGGCCATTATTTTGGGAGTTTTCTGTTCTACATAGTAAATGTCAGCTCCTTCATGGATACACAGAGAATCCTGTAACTCACTGAGGAATTAACCAAATTTATGTCAAAATATAACCTGTAAAAAAAAACTATATCAGGCACCTTACTTTTACTTAGCCTGGCTGCCACATACTTGACATCCAAAAGTTAGCCCCATGTCCATTTCAGGCACAGTTAATCAATCAGGGCACTTTATACCAGTAAGTTATAAGTACATCTGCAAAACTATTTCAACTCCAAGTCTCAACAGCTACAACTGATCTACTGACCTGGCACACAATATAGAACCTATTTTCCATTTGTAGCAACTTCAGTTTCTCTCAGTTCTAGAATTCTAAGACAAATTATAGACCTTACAATGGAGAAAATGTGTCAAGATTCTACACCTATCAAGTAACTCAGATCAAATTAAATAATCTAATCCTACAACTCTGGACCAGTCACATTTCCTCAGAAACAAATAAACTAAAACCTTGTTCCTTCATTTGTGAGATGGAAGAAATAGGAAAGCCTACTTAAGCTGCATAAGGTTGATGTGAATATCATATACAAAATGAGTGTGAAAAAATTTGAAACTTAAATTACTATAAACATATAAATTATTAATAAATCTATAATGTATAATTTATTCTGTACAACTAGCATAATTTGCTATTATAAATACTTGACATCTAAAATTAAATTCATTTCAAGAACATTATATTGTCTTGTGTAGCAATATAGAGAACTCAACTAAGAGTTCATTCTTCTGATTTCACACCAAAGAAACAATGGACTGGCGTGGGGGAAGCACAAAAATATCAAGAGTATACGTATTCCAATCAATTCCACCAGGCAGAAATAACACTTGCATTCATGGAAGAATTCAGTTTTACCCTATTGGATTAATCTCTTTAAAAGAAAAAAGAAAAAGTAGTTTCACGATGGGGGAGGGGAAGTTTATCATACATATGTGTACTTTTCTAAACTCAAAAGGGAGAAATCTCTTCACCTCTATAGACTAAAATTTACAATAAGGTAAAAATAACTAGGCAAGTTTAATTAAATCAGTAAATATTTGATTGCCTACCAAACATAATGACTTGTTGCTATTACCATAGTGGATAACCTATGACCCCTAACCTCAATAAGAGCAGTGAAGTAAACCCTGAGATCTAAGTCTTAGTACCCAGGATAAAAGAGTAATTGAAGTTTCAATATTTAGAGAAGCTTTAGTAATATAAACAATGTACTAATTAACATCCCACCATCCGTGGTCTTTAAAACAGGTGCTACATATTCCCAGCCAAAATTCGTGAAAGTTTTCCAAAACTTACTTCAATTTCCTTTGAAATTTTGAAACCACTTAGAACCCCATGGAAAGTCTAGAAATGTAACTTAAAGAAGCTTGAGAACTGAGCAAACTTTATAAAGGAAATAGTAACAATGTGGAACAAGTTACAGAGACATCTTTAAGGTCATCCTTATTCAGGTCACTTAAAAAAATATTTATTGTAGTATAGTCAGTTTACAGTGTTGTGTCTATTTCTGGTGTGCAGTGTAGTATTTCAGTCATACATATACATATATTTGCTTTCATAGGTTACTACAAGATATTGAATATAGTTCCCTGAGCTACACAGAAGAAACTTATTATATATAGCAGTTAGTAGCTGCAAATCTTGAACTCCCAATTTATCCCTCCCTTCCTTACCACCGTGGTAACCATAAGTTTGTTTTCTATGTTTGTGAATCTGTTTCTCTTTTGTAAATAAGTTCATTTGTCTTTTTTTTTTTAGATTCCACATATGAGTGATACATGGTATTTTTCTTTCTCTTTTTGACTTACTTCACTTAGAATGATGATCTTCAGGTCCAACTATGTTGTTGCAAATGGCATTATTTTAGCCTTTTTTTATGACTCAGTAGTATTCCACTGTATACATATACCACAACTTCTTTATCCAGTCATCTGTTGATGGACATTTAGGTTGTTCCCATGTCTTGGCTATTGTAAATAGCGCTGCTATGAACATTGGGGTGCATGTATATTTTTGAATTAAAATCTCCTCCAGATATATGACCAGGAGTAGGATTGCTAAACCATACGGTAAGTCTATTTTTAGTTTTTGAGGACTCTCTATACTGTTTTCCATAATGGCTGCACCAAACTACTTGCTTACGAACAGTGTAGGAGGGTTCCCTTTTCTCCACATCCTCTGCAGCATTTATCATTTGTGGACTTTTTAATAATGGCCATTCTGACTGGTGTGACAGGTCACTTTGGGATATCCTACACACTGAATATATAAATATTAACACAGAGCTCAACTACAGAAAATAAAAGGTATATATGTGGATAGCACAACTGATTGGTCTACAAGTGCTATAAATTAATGTATCTGAATGTTAAAGGACCTTAGTTTTTAAATGAACAAATAAGCACATGCAAGCAGAGTGAGGAAATTTCAAGTTATAAATCAAAACCTTCTGGCTAGATGAGAAGATAAAAGCTTCTTTCAAAAACTCAGCTATCCGCCAGAGACAAAAGCACTAGATACATCCTATTGTCTAATCCATCCTCCTATTTGGCTAATGTGGATGGAAAAGCTTCAATAACCTTCTAAAAGCCACTCTACACAATGGGTAACCATAGCATACCTCTGACACTGGGCATATACACCCCCAATTAGGAGACATATGCTAGAAGCTGTGATATTAACAGCTTTCTCCCTTGCTATTACTGCCCACAATGGGCACCATCTGGGATGATTTAGAGAATCATACAAGCAAAAACAGAATATATCAAATACATTGCATATTCTCCTGTACAAAGTTATCTGTATTACTGCTACCTGATAAACTTTACTAGATTTTGCCAAACTGGAAGTTTCATCTTCTGAGGAAAATGGAAGAAATAAAAGTTGCAGCACAACATAAAAATGAAATTTTGCACGATCTTCAAGATCAGCCACGTGGAAGAGAAATCAGAATGCTACAGACAATGTTCACATTCCCCTAAAATTCATATGTTGAAACCTAATCCCCAGTGTGATGATATTTAGAGGTAGAGCCTTTGACACATGATTGGGTCATGAGGGTAGAACCTTCATGAATGGGATTAGAGCCTTTATAAAGGAAACCCCAAAGAGCTCTGTCTCCCCTCCTGTCATGTGAGGACACGGTGAGAAGATAGCCACAGGAAACAGGCCCTCACTAGACATCGAATCTGCCAGCACCTATATCTTGGACTTCTCACCCTCCAGAACTGAGAAATAAATATTTGTTGTTTAAACCACCTAGTTTATGGTATTTTTGTTATAGCAGCCTGAACAGACTATGACAGAGGGCAAACTTTTCATCATAAGTATATTCCAAGCCAGGTTCTCATAAATTCCAACTCCCCACTCTGCCCCAGCTTCTGACCAGGAGGCCTTCATCTTTTTCTAGGCTAGCTGAATCCCTATTTTGTGTGTGTGTGTGTGTGTGTGTGTGTGTGTGTGTGTGTGTGTGTGTACAGTGTAAATTCTTAACCAAATACTCAAATATTTAATATTTCTGGTTTTAATGCTACCTAAGCAAATAGAACTGGGTATGATACATCTGTACATTTCCAAGATAAATGCACTTAAATATTTGTCTACACATATCCTAGACATGGAGTGAAATGTCAAAACAATGTATCAAGGTGAGGAATCACCTTGGATTCAAAAGGGGGCAGTAACCAACACAGGGTGTGTGGGTACAAGGAAGTGGTTGAGATCAGGGCCATTTTACCCTTTTCAGTAAATCATAAGACTTTATTTTCATGTATCAGGCACAGCAGGCTCAGCAAATATTGAATTAAAAGCTTAACAACACTCTATTTGAGACTTACACAAAGCAGTGATATCTTTCTAATTAGTTTAAGCCATGTCTCTGAAGGCACCTAAAACAAAATCATATCTACTGAAATCATCACTCCATTACAAATATCACTTTTCCTCAGCTAATTCCAGGTGAAGAAACGTAACTCTCAAGAAAGAAACCCAAAGCAGTAACAACATCAATCTCTAGTCATATTCTTCTGAGAAATGTCAATACTTCTCGAATTCACAGAAGATACCACAACTTTCAACGTCTTAGGTCCTATTCCACTTTTCTCTTCTATCCTGGAATGGAAAAGTAAGACAAAAATCTGACACAAGGATTCCAATTTTGCCATCTGCCAATAGATCATAAAACCACCTGAAGTTTTAGACTACACAGCAGCCACAGGTAGCTCCAGATGGTCTGAAAAACTTGGGGACACTTGTTGCAAGTGCTCTGCTCCACTTCCAACTGAGAACTCCCAACAATCTAAAACTGGAAGAGGGAAAAGAGCCTGCAACTGGTGCTTTCCAGAGAAAGGGAGGAAAACAGATTTGAGACTAAGGCCCTCCAGCTGAAACAAATCTCCCCTGCTGAATGGCTGTTGGTTATTTGCTTTAACACAACGCTGATGAGTCACTATGAAGTGACTTATAAGACAAATAAATGTTGGGAAGATTAAATAGAGCCTATCAAACCAAACAATATTTTTAAAGTAAAATTCATATAGTGGTCACTTAAAGATAAAACACTTTAAAATGTAAAACCAGCATAAATACCACTGTATAATAAAAATTACCACTAGTAATGTTTGCTTCATAGCAGTTTCTTAATATTAATCCCATATTTTCCATATAATACTTGGAAGCTGTTCACAGCCTTAAATAGTATTAGACTCAGTATTTCACTAATGGACCTAATGCTATGGCCCAGGAAAAAACAATAACTGCACTGAGAGAGGTCGATTTATTCCAGAGAAAGGCTTACATGAAACACACCATAATTCAAAGGACTGAGGAATTATCATAAAGAATTTCCCAGCAGAAACTGGCAAAACAGATGGCGGTAAATCACACTTTCAAATTTGACAGTATCTGTAAAACTCTGCTTAATTCCTTCCTTGTTGGTATACCTTTTATTAAATTAGTTACTGTTTATGTTTCCTAAGCTACTTAATAAACTACTTTAACTCACTATTATTCAAATAGAGAGACCAGTGCCCCTTTATATCACCCTTTGGGGCAGGGCCAGGGTTTTAAAAGGAGTTTCTTGACAAATACCCACTTCTTGCTAACTCTGTTCTTACCCAATTTCCCAGTTCTTTTTCTCCTTAGTGTGCGTGCATGCACGTGTGTGTAATATCCCACTCCATCCTCTACCTGCTCTGCCCCAACCCAAGAACAATACTGCCCCTTCCACTCCCAAGACTAGACTAATTGTTGAGAACTAGAAATGACACTTTTGATCAGTTGCTTTTAAGAAAGCACTTGCTCTACTAGCAAAAAACTGGCACATTATTTGAGGATTAAAAACATCTATTTAGATCTTATCGTCATACTGAAAAATAAAATAAATTTCAGATAAATCAAAAAGTTAAATGTAAGAAACCAAAACAAAGAGGCAGATGCGGGTGAATTTCCACATGACTCCCAGGAAGGGAAGGACTTTCTAAGCATGAAAACAATTATAGAAATAACAAAGGGAAGGACTGACAGTTTGACTATGGTAGACACTCTCCTAATCAAGCTCCACTTAACCAGTTTCACAGACTGATCCATTCCCCAACCCCTGTGTAGAAACCTAATGAATGCCCACAGCATACTGACTGCTCAAGGTGAACAGGCTACTGTGTGGTACACCTACCTATGAGCCCTACAAGTTAAGTTGCCTGTTTACCAAGAGTTATTTACATTTGTTCTCAGATTTGCTCCTCTTGATGCTAGTTCTGTACCTGTTACTATAATTCTTAATTATACGTTACATCCATTGAACGTGTGTGCAAAAACGTGTGTGGCTAGAGAGACCAGATAAAGGTGATGCTGAATTAAATGTGGGTGACAAACCTGCAAAAGACTGGGGGGAATCTGTAAAATACCTGAAAGGATTCTGCATCAATTACAGTTCATTAAAGTATCACTTCATTTTAAAGCAACTAAAACTAGATGATAAGTTTTGGGTGAGATATAAAAAAGAAATATTTTTTGTGTGTGTGTGTGGGGGGGTAATTAGATTTACTTATACGTTTTACTTTTACAGGGGGTACTGGGAATTGAACCCAGGCACTTGGGTATGCTAAGCATGCGCTCTACCACTTGAGCTATAGCCTCCCTCCTATACCAGATTTAGACTTATATTTTAAAAAAAAGCAGCCCAAGATAAAATGATTAGTTACTTAATGTGTATTCTGAAGCTTTCATGTGGAAGATACAAACTTTAGGATACCCCTTCCTGTTAAACAGATCAGCTATGCGATCTAATCACACCAAATAAAGAGGCTTTTGTATGATTGTCAGTTTTCACATATCAAAACTCACTAGAAAAAGAATGACAAACTAAACTTGAAAATATGTGAAAGACAATGATAATAGGTTAGTATGTTTGATAAAGTTTAGATAAATTAACAAGAAAAACACTAGGCAACGAATAGGCAAATGGCCAATTTATGGAAGGAATACAAAAAATTAAACATGAGGAAAATGAATACTTTCATTGGTTACCAAAGACAAAACAGTTCAATGAGATAACATTTTTGCCAATCAGGTCAATAAAACTTAAGCAATTAGCATGTTCAATGTTGCCTAACGCACAATGTAACAGTTAGGGATACCATTTGCTGCTGAAAGAAGACACTTTGGTAGAACCTTTCTAGAAATCAATCTGGCAACCTCTATCAAGACACTTAAAAATGTCTCTATCCTTTGACCAGGCAATTACATTTCTGGAACACCACTCTTAGAAAATAATTCTGAAATCTGAATAAAGCTTTGGCGGTAAGATACCCTTCAAAGTGTTATTTATTATAATATTTTAAAATTTGAGGAAAAAACCTTTCAACAAAAATTACTGTCAGGCACTCTAGATGAAGAAGTAAACAAAACAGTCCCAGCCCTCTTTGAGTTTAGAGCCTTTGGGGAAAAAGAAACAAATTAAACAAGTAATTATCTGAAGTCTGACAACAGGGGAATTACCAAATAAATTATGAGACATCCAAATGATCAGATGATACACAGCCATCAGAAATCATTTATAATGAATTATCAAGGACATGAAGAAGTACTTATACTAAATGAAAAGCTATCAAACTATAAATGGGCGTAAAAAGTATATTGAAAATCTAAATGGAGGGGGGAGGACTTTTGATGGCAGGTACTAGCAATCCCAGGTAAGACAAGTGGGTCTGTGGCATTTTAACTTGGGGCTACTTCCATCCCCCTACTACAACTCTGTGTAATTGATGCTCTGTGGACACTGACACCGTTTTTAAAGGGAGCTGACCTGATTTGGAGCTCCAAGGGAAAGCCTCAAGCCTGCGGCATTGTTGAAAACAATAGGGATCATCAGCAAACAATCAAACATCACAGCTTCCTAAGCCTGCAATGCTGGTTGGGGCCAACAAGACCTCAGCCAAACCTGTAAAAGGAAGCTTTAAGGAATGAGTCAGCCATAGGGGGCTGAAAGCTCCGACATATTCTTGGGGTTCTAGAAGGTTGAACGCATGTGAGCCCCTGCATTAGATGCACTGTGGATAAAGAATATGCAAGGATCAAGGAAAGTGGAGGGCTTCCCAACTTATCCATCAGAAAGATTTCACTATTTGGTTTGAAATTTGTGCACAAGAAAGTAAAAGCCAAGGTAGACTAGTAAACTGCCTGAACTGTGAAGGCGTGGGTTGGGGCACACATTCAAAGTCCATGCATTTAATAAACCTACTACACTCCAGAGATGATGTAAGTGCTAGAGATTTAAAACCCCTTGTTCCTGCCTTTGAGAAGCTCACATTCTAATGGTGGAAGCAGATGTCCAAGTAATTAGAAATCCAATAAAAAGAGAGGGTTTCAAAAGAAGGAGGGCCTCTTGATTAAACTGAATATAAACATTATTAACCTCCCTTTAGAAGCCGTAAGAGTGAAAAATCAGAAAAGACATAAACCAACAATATCAAGAAAGTGGGAGAGAATCTGACAGCAGAAGAGAGAGGTCCACCAAATTTTAGATAAAAAGCATCTGAAAAAGAGGTAACCAACTTGGCTGCATCGTTCTTCTTTCTACCAAGTACCTCCAGTGGGGGAATCTAAACTGACGCTAGTTCATTCCTGAGGGCCCTGGAAAAGCTCAAGAACTGATGCGTCCAGGAGCATTTGAAGGAAATAGGAATTTAATTTTAAAAGGGAGGGGGTGGTGGTGAAATATCCTTTAAAAGAGCAGTAAGACTCTCAGATTCTTTCTTTTCATCCTCAGCATCAGGTAACTGCCTTTTCTCCACACAGCAGAAGACTTCAGTTACTCTCTGGAGAGACTGAACCAAAGAGTCCCTAATTCAGGGACACTGGCCATAACTGACAACAGAAGTGGAATGCTTTACTGAAAACAAGGAGTAAGTAAAAACCTGCATAGCCAGTGGTGAAAGATCCAGCCCTTTCCAGGCTGGGCATCTAAATGCTAGATTTGAGCTTCTTACCCCCAAATTCCCCAATAAGAGATTCAAGGAGTCTGAAGTAGAAAAAGTGACTGGCTTAAGGGGGGAAAAAACCCAACTCACAGTTAGTTAGTTCCTCATAAATACCCAGGTTTCCCCCAAACACACCACAGGGAAGACCAAGCGTCAACAAGCTTCACTCATGCAGAGTTTCCAATCAACTTTCCCTTAGCAGAAACAATTTGCTCAAGACGCTTGAGGAATAATACCTCCAACATGAAAGACACATACCAAGGCGAAGGAATGAGAAAAGAAAATCAGAGAAAACAGACCAGATGTGGAAGATATAATTCACATACCATGAAGTTCAACCTTTTAAAATATACAATTCAGTGTTTTTTTAGTATACTCACAAAGGTGTGTGTTGATCAGTAAGCACTAATTCCAGAACATTTTAATAATCTCAGAAACTCTACACCCATTAGCAGTCACTCCCTATTCTCTCCTCCCCTCAGCCCCTGGCAACCACTAATCTAGTTTCTGTCTTGATTGATTCGCCTATTCTGGACTTTTCATATAAATGAAATCATACAATGTGCAGTCTTTTCCGTCTGGCTTCTATCACTTAGCATAATGTTTTCAAGGCTCACCCTTGTGGTTGCATGTATCAGCACTTCATTTCTCATTTCTCTTATGACCAAATAATATTTTGTTGTATACTGCTACCGTATTTTGTTTAACCATTCATCAGTCAAAGGACAACTGGGTTGTTTCCACCTTTTGTCTATTATGAATAATGCTGCTATGGACATTGTGTACAAGTTTTTGTATGAATATATGTTTACAGTTTCCTGGGTACATACCTAGGAGTAGAATTGCTGGGTTGTAGAAACTATATTTAACTTCTGGAGGAACTGCAAGTGTGTTTTCCACAGTGGCTGCACTATTTTACATTTCCATCAGCAATAGACTAGAGATCCAATTTCTCCACATCCTCACCAACATTTGTTATTGTCTGTCTTTTTGCTGCTAGCCATCTCAGTGCATGTGTTATCTCATTGTGGTTTTGGTTTGCACTTCCCTAATGACTAATGATGTTGCGCACCTTTTCATGTTGCGCACCTTTTCATGTGTTTATCAGCTATTTGTGTATCTTCTTTGGGGGAAATGTCTATTCAGTGAATTTTAAATTTCATTTAACTTTGAATAGCCACATCTGGCCAGTGGCTATAGTATTAGGCAAATGGCTGGATTTAGCATCTGATCCTTTACCTTTACTCAAGGTCAGGTGGGACTGGCTAGGTAACTGAAAGTCAAGCACAGCTTTATAACTCACCCGGAATGCCCCAGGAGTAAGGCAGAAAGGAGAAAGGAAAGGGAAACCGGTCCAACACCTGGAAGGAAGATGTACTTGGCACAGAGCCTGGCTCTTAAAATTTACTGTTGATGATGAAAGCAACTCATGTTTATTGAGCACTTGCAAGGTGCCAGGAACTATGCTTTATATCCACTGTCTCATTTAATCCTTATAACAATCCCATCAGGTAGATTCTACTATCCCCATTTTACAAAGGAGGAAGTAGCTTTAGACAGATCAGGTAATCAAGTATTAGTAATTTTACTCATCATAAAATCCTCCATTCCATTTCAACCTTAGAAATGTCTTCATCTGGTTCAATTATAACAATGATCTGACAGCTCTCAATAGGGAAGCTAAGTGTTATTCAGGATTCCATCATTATGTTCAGCATATACTGTACAATTCTGTATCTGCTAACCTACCTCAAAGGAACATTATGAGAATTAGATGGTTTCTGAAGCAGCAAAATACTAGCACTAAATGAAAATCTGAACTCCTGACTTTGTACATTATGGGTCAGATTTTATCTTTTCTAATGTGTTCAGCTACATCCTCCTCTTCTTTGAACTGGTTCAACAACTATATAATGAACATTGACTATATGCCAGATGCTGTCCTAGGTGTAGAGATAAAGTAGTGACTATGACAGCCATGAATCCTGGCCTAATGAAGCTTAAAAGATATATTAAAGAAATAGATGGTTTTAAAAATACACAAGCTCCAATAAGTTTATATCACATGGAGGACTTGTTGCAGTGTCTATTTCATAATGAACCTTATTCCTGCAGCATAAGTACCCTTAAATGACACTCTCTGCCTACTAAGAAATTCTAAGTCTGAACATTATAGCCTTTAAAATGGCTTAAAATCCACACATTTGGCAGAACTCATCTACAGCAGTTGCTTCTAGGGAAGTAGCACCCAGCTCCCAAGCACGGCCAGCTGCCAAGGAATAAAAGGAATTATTAAAGCTTACCTCCAGATCCTCAGGGCTGTCCCAGACTCCTATGCACACGAGGGGAGGATGACACAGCCAGAGTCACCAGAGCACTTCTCTTGCCTAAAGTGTGGCGTGATCTCCCAAGCTTTCATCACCACCCACCCCTGGCCCCTATTTCAGGTAGATAAAACAGAAATGATGAGGTTGTGCAGATGACTCGTGTGGGTGGCTATTGTGCTGACTGGGACAATAAGGCTGTAGAACACTGATCTCTTTGAAAGAGTTCACATTTTATTCATTGCTATAAATAACAATTTAGTTTTTAAAACACTGCATTTCCACACTATATTGTACAAAACAGTAAAGCTCAAATTCTCCTGTTCATGGGTTGCTTTTGGCAACAGACCTAAGTAACCACACTCTGAGGGCTGGCCTTTGCCTGACCCTCTCTCATTGTACTTCGCCACTGGGATGAGTAAGCAGGGCAAAAGGGATGAATTAAGTTGATTGGGAAAGCCTAAATGAAAGGTCTAACTCAATCTTTTCCAGTTTCAAGCTCACTATTTTCCCATGTCTTACCCAGCATCCCCTACACGAAAGCAGTCAACCCAAGCTGACTGGAAGAAATCATGGACCCAACAAACTCACCAATAATATAGCTCAGTATCATTTGATCGAGTTATGTTTCCTAACTTAAAACATCAGTCATGTACAACCAGGGAATCACAGCTGCAAAAACACTTTTGCCTGATCTACTGTGAGAACTAAGGGAGACTGTGAGAAGGACTTTTGTCTCTAAAAGCGATTACATGTCCTTAAGTGGTGTGGATAGAGAGTAAGATACCAAGTGCATTAGTAAGAACAACGTTGAAAATCAGTTCTTGTATTTTATATGATGCTGATCAGCAATTACTTTAAAATCTGGGAGCAAGTACAAAAGAATATCGAGAGTGCATTATGATATTCCAACTGAGGATAGAAATAGCCATCCTCGGTTATGGGAAGGCTAACGAAAACTTGTCCAGTAAACATTCTAAGATTACCCACAATATTCGATATCTACGTGCTTGTAAACATCCTTGTGAAGTACAAGTAACTATAGCACCCCAGGCCAAGGATAAACATTTTCCAGGTGGGATGGTGCTATTTCAATGGCTTAGAGTACGCCAAACAGCTCCCATGAATTCCTAAACTTAGCCATCACAAGGTGGGTTTTCTCTTGGGGAATAAAAAGGCAATAAGAATTGGGAGAAATGAAGACTATAACAGATAATTAAGTTAGGTTACACTAGAGTACAGAAAAACCAAGGACATACCAGTGCAAAGTCAGTGAGGAAATGTCACAGAATTGTTAAACAGGCTACCTCTATTACCAAACATAGAAGGAAAGGGCACAGTAGTATATTACTTTCATTCACAAGTCTCTAATCCCTGAGTAATAATTTGATATCAGAGAGAGGAAAGGGTTTATAGAAATAATACAGTCAGGTTAAAGGCAAAAAAACACCTTTTTTTAAAAAAAAATTTACCTATTGATTTCAAATACTTGCAGCTTAATATTATGGGCAAGAAAACAGTACTAAGGCTTCAGCTTGAGCAGGGATCAGCAAACCTTCTGTGTTTAGGGTGAGAAAGCAAATATTTCAGGCTTTCCAGGTCATGTGGTCTCTGCTACAACTACTCAACTCTGCCCTTGTAACGTGTAAGCAGCCAGACATTATTTAAATGAATGAGTGTGGCTGTATTCCAGAACAACTTTATTTACAAAAACACAGTGGGCTGATTTCGCCCATGGGCCATAGTTTATTGAGCCCTGATATAGAGTTCTAAATCAATGGTTCTCTAACTTTAGTGTGCCTTAGAATCCCATGGAGGGCTGTTAAAATAGAGACTGCTGGGCCCCACCCCCAGAGCTTCTGATCTATAGGGCTGGGGCCTGAGAATCTGCATTTCTAATAAATCCCCAGGTGATACTACTGTTGCTGGTCAGGATGAGGTCCACGCTTTGAGAACCACTGCTCCAGACTTCACTATTAAACAGGAAGTTCAACATTTTAAGTAAGCTGCCAAAGTTCACACCAGATTGGCCACAAAAATTTGTCCATTGTGGTAAGTTCCAAACTTCAACGTTGAAATAAAATTAAGTAATTTAAAGAAAAGCAAAGGGGAAACACACTAGTCAGGATTTTTTCTTCGCCTTGACTTCAGTGTAAACATTACCTCATCAGTAAAATATACACAATTCACCCTCAAATCTCTTTATGCAACATTTTCACCTAACACGTTCTTAGCCCTATAAAGATTTGAGAAGTATTAAGCTCTAGAAATCAAACTAGAAAATAAAATCAGCTTTAAAGATAACAGTAAATAATTCTTGCAAAATCAAAGAATATTTAACAAACTCCATTTCTAATTAGAAGTGCTTCATTTCAATAAAATCAAGATAATATATGTAAGATAGTTTAAGACTTTTGAAGAATTATGTCATATCATCTTCATAACACTCAAATGAGGTAAATACCTTTACTAACCTTTACTATCCTTCTTTTACAAGACGAAGAAAAAAAAAAAACCAAGTGATGATCTGTCACAATTAAAATTTTTCCTTAAAATACAATTTTTCAGAGTAAGTTTTAAACTGCACTTATCAAATCTAACTTATACATCTCTTTTCAGGACTCTGTCTATGAATGTATGTCTTCATGGGGAAAAATACCATTCTAATAAGATTTTCAAGTCCATATTCACATTCATGGGCCAAATTCTGAAGCCACCCAGGGAACTCTAACCAAGAAACCTGAACTTTAATCAGATAGCAATTTAAAGCACACTCGACCTTTAGCGCAAGTGGGTCATAGATTATGGAAGTGTGGTGATCCCTTCCAGCAGTACGACAGTAACACTCAGCAATGGGAGAAATACTATTAATGTAGATAATCCAAAAAGTAAAGCAGCAAGCCTAGAATCTCCCTCTCTAGATTCCCAGGCTGTTTCTGCAATGATGATAATCAAAGTGTATTCATGTGAATAGATATTTATATAAATCATTTTTACATCTATTATAAGTGGGAAATATTTTTAAAAAGAAAGAAAAAAAGGAAAGAAATATAATCTACAATATGTATGGTCAGCAGAGGTTTTCTCCATTTTTATTAGCATGCTTTTAAAAGTATTACATGTTGATTATAATGTGAGATAATTACATTCTCACTCTAACCTGTGATCTAAATACTCCAGTAATAACTTTTAAAAATTTACATGAAATATAATTAAAGTCCTTAGTGAAAATGCCTTCTTGTTTGTTTTACAAGTATGTAATTATTTTACAAGTGACTAAATTAAAGAAAAAAATTATTTATTAAAAACTTCAAATTCAATTCCAGATATTACTGCTGGGACAAAAACTCAGTTAAGACATTAAGCCTAAGATGACCATTAAAGATTCTATATAAATAAAAGCTGACCATTCTGCTTCTGAACTAATAGCTCAGATGGAATTCAGCAAAAACTTCTAGCCTAAATAATGCAATGTAAGTAATACTGTCCACGTATTATCATAGAAAAAGATGCCTTTTACTGTCCTCTGAAGCCAACCTAAAAAGTATTTTCATCAAATTAAGTGGTCTGAATAGATTCCAACATGATCATTCTTTCACTTGACAATATAACCTGATCTAGTAGATGAAATGCTGTTCTGTAAATTTAGGTAATTTAGATTCAGTGCCTAATCATATCAGAGACTACAACTTTAGAATCTTTCCACTTCATTTTGCTTGCTGTTAAGATGTGGACACTGCTGCCATAATAAAATTTGGGGAAGTTACATAAAAGAACACTATAATACCCATAAATCCTATATATGGATGACTCCTAAATACATATGCTGGGAATCTCCTTGTCTGAGTTTTGAAATTTCACATTATGAATAATTAATTCATCTGTCACATGCCCAAATGCAAAGACAAAAAGCTATGATACTAAATTCCCTCCTTTAACATAATCTTTGGAGCTTTCATAACACTGCAAAATTATAGTCTAGAACAGTCTTGCAAACAAATTATGTAAATCTATAAGGTCAAAGAATACCATCTTTCCTATGTACATTAGAGGCAATAACAGTTTTTTTCAAAGCCACAAAGCATTCTACATACTGTATATCTACTACTGCAAAATATATTGAGTAAAATGGATTTCAGACACAAAATAGAACTTGAAGTTTTATTTACACCACACACACACACCCCCAATCCCAAACAATGACACTAGCAAAGGCTCTTAGGAAAGTCATAAAATATACATAGATGGCACATTTAGCTAGTGATGTTTCACCTAACTTTATTAAAGCTAATACTTTAAATAATCTTCCATTTCTGATAATTTCTAGTATGTTCTCAACTCTGCTTTCATCCATTATACAGGCAATAAGCAAGAATGAAGGAAATACTTTTTTTCAGGCACTCCACATTTATATTGCTTCCAGTGAGACAAGCTTAGAAGAATTTTGATGGGTTTCTTCCCTTTCACCTAAGATCAAAAAGAGAATCCAAAAGCAGGAAAAAAAAAAGACTGAATATAGTATTTCCGCACTTAACAGTGAAAACAGTTCAGTGGACCAATTATAATGTCTTTATATTTTGCAGAAACAACCTGCTCACTATGGGGCTACTAAAACCACTGAAAGGACATCTCAATCTTGAGGGTGAACAAGAATGGGAACTGGACAACAAGCTCCAGTTTCATCTTTAATCTACAACAGGATCAGCGAACTACAGCCAAATCTAGGCCACCACCTACTTTTGTAAATAAAGTTTTATTGGAACACAGCCACACTCATTTGTTTTTGTACTGCTGTCTTCACACGACAATGGCAAGAGTTGAGTAGCTGTGACAAATGTTGTGTGGCTCGTCAAGCCTAAAATATTTACTAACTAGTACTTTAGAGTTTGCCAACCCTTGGTCTACAATATCTAAAATTGTTGAAAATCAGCATAAAAATGTCTGAGATAAAAGGCTGACCAACAAACAACCCATAAAAATTGCTTTAATTTATGTCACAGTGTGTTGAACAGACTCTACGGGCAAACTCTGATAGCACTCACCTGATTTAAAAGCATTCCAACCCTCACAGACATGTAAAATGGTACAGAGGTGCCATCTGACCCAGCAATTCCACTCCTAGGTATATAGCCAAGAGAAATGAAAACAAAACTTGTACATTAATGTCCATAGCAGGATTATCCACCCAAATGACCCATCAATTGAGAACAATGTGGAACAACAAATGTGCTCTAGCCACACAGTGGGTATTATTGGGCCTTAAAAAAGAATGAGGTTCTGATACATCTACAACATGGATATACCCTGAAAACATTATTCTTAGAAAAAGAAGCCAGTCACAAAAGGCCATATGTTGCATGATTTCTCATTTGCATGAAATGTCCAGAATAGGCACATCTATAGAGAAAGAAGTAAGTTAGTCATTACCCAGGGTAGGGAGAGCTAAAGTATACAGGATTTCTTTTGGGGGTGATGAAAATGTTCAAACTTTTACTATGATGACAGTGCACAACTCTGAGTATACTAAAAACCACTGAATTGTACACTTTACATGGGCGAACCGTATGGTATGTGAATTATATCTCAGTAAAACTGTTACCATAAAAAGGCGTTCTACTAATCTGCTAAAACATCCAAAATCAGAATATTAGAGTCTTATATTTAGAATACCCCTTAAAAGACAACCAGCCTGCTCATACTGAAGAGCAGGCATTTAGACAGGTTGCATGTACCTAGGTACGAATCCCCAGGCTGCCATTTATTACTGCCACTTTGCCCAGGGCAAGTTACTAATCTCCTTCCTCAGTGTCCTCATCTGTAAAAATGGGGGGTGGGGTTGACTACCTCAAAGGGAATGGTTGTGGCCAAGGTTAAATTAGAAAAATACAAATAACACCATGTTCAGCACATAATGAGCACTCAAACCATGGATTTTGAGAACAACAACAAATTCCTACAGTTGTCCCTGAAAAGTGTAGCTTAATATACTTACTGTTTAAATTTCTTATAATATATGTTACCTGTGTCACTAAAACTAAAACAGTAGCTATGAACCTAAAACTGCTCTAAAAATAAGCTTTATTAATTTAAAAAATAAAATAGGATGAACATTTTTTTAAAACGTTAAGATTTCTTTAATTTTCCCTACCTGTATTCCTCTACTCCTTTTTCTAAATGAGATGACAGGCCTAAAAGATTAAATCAGTTACTTAGGAAGACTGACAAATCATTCAAGCCCCAACCTCCTCTGTAAAGATTTCCCCAATTTCCTTCTCCTACTAGGTGGTCACAGTTTCTGGACTACTCACTTAACACACACTCCTTCAACAACTCCTGACTGAGTACTTACTATGTGCCAGTTGCCGAGTTATGCTGAGGTTACCAGGTGAACAAGTCAGATGGGACCCTGGCCTTAACAGGACTTAAATTTAGTTAGATTAGATTTTAACTATTTGTCAACTTCCCTTATGGACAGAGAGCTTCTTGTGGCAAGACAACCAGGGTATTTGATGAATAATGATAATGGCAATTAAAATAACAACCTTTAGATATTTTACATAGATCATGTTATTCAATTCTCACAATACCCCTGCAAGATATATGCTATCACCCTCATTTTACATATAGAGAAACTGAGGCTCAGAGAGGTTAATTAACTTGTCCAGGATTGCACAGCTAGAAATGAACGCATAAGTGAACAAATGAATGAATGTTAGTATCACTAACAATTTTACACACATGGTAGAAAAGAATGTTCATTTCACCATATTATTTATGTAATAGAGCCTGTGTTTAGTGCTGAGAAAGTACACATTTGGCAATTGTTTAAACTTATCTACATAGCTGCCAAAAGTAATTTGAGTATCTCGGAGAAATTCTAGAAATAAAAAGTACTTATGCTGCACTTCACAATCACTAATCCATGCAAATGGCTTATGAAGCAGCTATCATTCCTTCTATAAATAAGGAGAAAATGGTGACAATCCATCCAAAGGTTATCAGATCAGATCTTAGAGGGCTACTTTACGAGCTACAAAGCACTACTGATCCATATGTTTGGGGGAAAGTAGGTACCAAGAGTAAGCAGAAAGGCTGAAAAGCTATGATGTTTCCTAAAAACATGAATTAGGTACTATAAAATAGCAGTATTATAATGGTAATCAGCACATCACTGTGGGGCTGGAGATCTCTGTAACTGAATTAATAACATTAAGCATTTTAATAAAATATTAAAATCTGCATATGGCTAAATGGTAATACTTTCATCCTAGACAAACATACCTAAATACTCTAAACTCAGGGTTAAAATTAAAAGCCTGAAACATAGATTCAATATAGTATATTTTGGATATTACTAAAATACACAAAGAGAGAGAGAAACAATCATCATCCCTATCTGTAAATAATTCAAATATCCAAACAATGGTAACAAAGTAAAAAAAAAAAAGTGTATCAAAAGAAATTTTAAAAATTGGAAAAAAAGAATGTGTAATAGCCCGGTAACAGAATACAAGAAGCTGAAATGAAATAATGTGCACTTAGATACAAAGAAACTGGCTTAAGCACAATAAAGTAATCATTTCTTATTATGAATAGATCTGGACAACTAAAAAAAGCCAATGAAGAAATTTAGTTGGGGGAGGGGGGTGAGGAGAGGGATGAGAAAGGGGAGGAGAGTACTACAGTTAACCAACCGCCACCAAAAGCCTTGAGGCAAGGAAGAATTCAGGTCCCTATAGGTGAAGGATTTAATAAAAGAACAATGGTTTGACAAATAGCAAGAACTTAAAGCAAACTTAAAAGTATCTAAACTAAAATATACTTTGTCATTTCATTAAAGGTTTCCATTTAATTGAAAGTTATACATCAAGCTTAGGAATCAAAAAGACCTCATCTTAGGAAAACCAAATGGTTTTACCTAAAAGCCAGACAATTGAACCTGCAAAACACATCACAGTGAAAAAGAAATGTACTCCTTTTTTTGCCCTAAATAGGTTGGTGTTGAGATAGATTCATAGAGAGATAGTATATTACCAACATCCACAGAAATGAAGCCGGAATCTCGCTTTTCAGTCACACAATGAATGGAATATTAAACATTATGTTCATTTTGATAAGATGCTTTAAATTGCCTCTGTTATAGATAAGCCTTTTCTTAGTCCTCAGTGTGCTGGCATTTTACATTGTTGATCCACCCCACCTTGAGACTTCTGTGACTTCCAGCTATCCATACTTCTAACTCTGTTATACTCCAAACCACAACCCCTCTCCTCCTAGCCCAGCTCCATCAACCCACAAGAACACATTCTCTTACAGTTTAACTTCCACACAGATGATTTCCAAATCTTCACTGTCATTCTGGACCTTTCACCCAAACTCCACTTGTACATTTCCAGCAATGTTCACTTAGAAATGGGCTGTACTCAATTCAAAGCCAAAGTACCAATCCAGTGGAATACTGGGCAGCAGCTTAAGAGGAGACACAGTTAGATAGATATATAGATGGATATAGAAAGGTCACCAGATATGCTATTTTTCAATGGAAAATGAATATTTCAGTACAGTGCACAAATAGGATCCCATTCTGTTTTTAAACAAAAAACTTCCAGAAAGATGTACAAAAACTGGACAATGGTTACCTCTGGGGAATGGGGCTATGGATGGATGGTAGGACAATGGAGAGAGATTCACTATTTACCTTTGTACCATCTATATTTTAAAATTAATTTTTTAATTTTATAAAAACTAGTTAACAAAATGAAACTAACAGACGATTACTAAATCTCAAAGCTGGAAATATACATTAACTTCCTTTAAGTCAAGCTAGCTTCAGAAGCGAAATCTTCCCAGCACAGAAAGTCAAAGGGAGACTTTCTCTACACTGACTTGGGCTCTAAGGTCAATCACAGCATAATACAATCGGCCTTCCAAGGGTTCTGTATTTGCAGATTCAATCAACTGTGAATTGAAAATATTTGGAAAAAATTCCAGAAAGTTCCAAAAAGCAAAACTTGAATTTGTCTCTTGGCAACGATTTACATAGCACTTACATTGTATTAGGTATTATAAGTAATCTAGAAATGACTTAGAGTATATAAGAGGATGTGTGTTAGTTACATGCAAATACTATGCCATTTTATACATAAGAGACTTGCGTATTCACAAATTTGGGAATTGCCGGGTGGGAAGGGGTCCTGGAACCAATCACCTAGAAGATACCAAGGATGACTACCAGACTGGTCATCAGACTAAGCTGAAAGATGGGATACCAAGATAATGAGTGACTCTGAGAGAAAGGAGAGCAGGTCCTATAGCACCTTGAACCCTGAGGCATAAATCCAATGCAGTATTTGGTGGTTTAGAATCTCCACTGTCAGATGCAACTAAAAAATAGAACCAAAAAATGTGAGACCTGTATGCCCCATCAGCTTGTTGGCTGGGGTTAGGTACCTGCTCTGCAGCAGTAACTCAGTCACTTGATGTGTGTGCAGTGTTGGCACACACACTTAGGTGTGCAGTGTTGGCAGACAGCTGAGATGCTCACAACTCAGTAGCTGTATAGTTTCAGAGTCAGAGAGAATAATTTCAGTATTTTTATTACAGGATATAGAAATAACTATCCTGTGGAAACAACCCCACCCCACTGCCAATAAACACCTACCTCTGAAATCTCCATACTTCTGGTTTGGCAGGTTAGCAGTAATCAATCAACTATTCTGTCTTTTGGGGCAGGGGAATTGGAAGGAAAAACTCGGAGAGTAAAAGGGGTGGAAAAAGTTCCAAAACAAATTATACTTTTGGATGGATGGTCAAGAATCTGTATTTCCATGGCTAAGGAATGCATAAACTTAACAGTATGATATTTCATTAAAGAAAAAGACAAAAAGAAAAATGAAATAGATGAAACAATGAACAGTAGTATGGAACTTCTACTGAAGAAGTGAGGAATTTAACCAGAAAGTTGAACAATTAAAATTTGCAGTAAATAAACTCTGAAAATGAAGAAATGTGCCTTACTTTAAGGAAACCCACTGCAGCATTTTCACAACTGGAATCAACAGCAGAGTGCAGCATGACATGAATGAACTTTAGAATTGGTAGGATTCCCATGTGATCTTGAGCAAGTTATTCATCCCTCCCCTCTGAAACTCAGTGTTCTCTGTAAAATGGGTATAATTAAAGGAGATAACATATGTAAAATGCCTAATATTAGAAGGTATAAATGTCAGTTACCTTTATGAAGTAGGCATGTTAAATTATGAAAGAATTTTTTTACTTGTAAACAATCTTATGTCTAAGTTCCTTTAAATTGCTTCTGCTACATTTAAAATGTGAAAGCATTTACAAAAATGCACTAATTCAAGAACAATCTCAAAAATTGAGGTATACTTGCTTCTTTAATTTATTGAGTAGAGCTACAACTGGAGATGGCTAAAGAATTTTCAATTTAAAGAAAATATCCCAGGAACATAATATAAGGAACATTAGAGATATAGCTTTGGGCAGGTGAAACCGTTGCGGATACAAAGGAAAAATGGAGACAGAGACAGGTGATCTGCATATGTCAAGGACAGAGCATGTCACAATTATAGAAGGTAGGGGAGTCACAGGAAGCATTTATGAAGACAACATGCAAACCACACTTCAGAAACTCCCAGTCCTAAAGCGGTCTGTAATAAGTGGACATAAAGAGACCCAAAGAAGGTTGTGCACGTGCAGAAAAGCAACTCAGTAGCTCATTTCCCTCCTAAGAGGTCCCAGAGTCCAACTCCATCCTCAGGAATCAACACAGCTTACCTCCTCCCAATAAGGCCTGCAGTGAGTAGGAATCCACACCCTATAACAGGTTTTTCCACCCAGTAACGTTAGTTTAACCTCCACGGCTTGGATCTTTCTGAGGCACCAGCAGTTTAGCTGGTGATTGTGTTTTGTTTCCCTTGTTACATGATTGTCACTCTGATCAACACTTCTTTCATGGAACATCTACTCATTTCTAGAAAATTCTTGGTTCCTTCAGGCTCATATTTGACTTTTTCCTAACGTTAAAAACTATTTTACCTACAATGTCTACTTAAAATTCCTAGGAAAGATGTTTCAACATGATGTAGCGTTCCCCACTGTGGTACTAGAAATCCAAACCACTGGGCCAATCAATATATGTGAAAGCCATAGTAATTAGGACAAATTAGTAAAGCTGAATTTTCCTCTCTGCTAAATTATATATTATACATATTACTCCAGTATTTACTTAAAGACTGCATTTAACTCAATTCTTGGGCAAACAGCACTATTGAAATTCCAAGTATGAAATTTAAAGAACATATGCAACTTAATCATACTCTTTTCATAAGGTGTATGTGCAAACACAATCCATACTAAACTGATAGATTTCTCAATATTAAATTAAGTCATCACAGTAGACAGCCATCATCAACTGTTATTGAAGCAATCCTTGTTCTATGTTGTTCCAAACATCAGGCAATCACCATGTTAGCGTTAGATGAGTGTCATAAATCAATGTGAATCTTAAAAGACCCAAAAAAATCAAAGACAAACATAGGCTGAAACAAAATTCTTATACAACAAGGCTCAGAAATACAGTGTAGGGAAAATAAAATCCATGTCTTGGTCTTTTGGCTGCAATACCTCCCCCAAAACAATTATTCTGCTTTTAAAAAACTATAAGCCTCTCAGAAGCCAGTCCCAAAATATTACATACATAACCTGAGTTTTAAACCAATGATTCTTGCTCATAGTTGCCTATTAGAATCACTTGGAGAGCTTTAAAAAATACCAATGACCAGGACCCACTCCCAGAGATTCTGGTTTCATTGCTCTGACACAGGGCCCTGGCATTGATCTTTTTAAAAAGCTCCCCTGGTGATTCTAATATACAGCCAGGTGGAGAACCACTTTAATTCAGCCTTTTGGGACAATAATTGCTCTCAGGTTGATAAACATACTTTTTGTCTTTTAATGAGATTTTATTAAAACTACTCAATTCATTCCATAGCAAATGAGCAACTGTTACATTGTAGGTGCTGTGTTAAGTAATAGAGAAAGATGTGTGAGTTATTTTCCCTGCCCTCAAGAAGCTCCCTGTTAACTAGGTAGAGAGCCATAAATAAGTAACTGTAATTAAATATAAGTGCTCTTGAGGTGTAAGCAAATACAGCATGCCTCGCAAACTTGCATGTCATCCTTGAGCAGGGGTCACAATGCATCATTCCAATTTTGGTTTACGTCCTACCAAAGCAGGAAAGTCAGAAGTTACAGATTACTAAATACATAGGCAAATACTCAGCCTATACAAGGCAAAAACCGTGTACAGTTTGCTAGGCTCTTTCACAGAAACTGCTGTACCATGAAGGTAGGCATCTCTACGTTTTAATTTGGATGAATCATTTTAAAATTTCCTTCATGTAATATTACTGATTGTGCACTTGCCTATAAAACCAGCAATTTGCAAAAGATACAGTAAATGCTCACGACCATAAAAATTAGCTGATTACCTGTATTTGCATAATACCTTTCCTTTCCAGTAACTGCTACATTTGCTAAGATAGAAGTTTTGGGACAATGACAGCATTGGAGATCTGTCTCAGTCACTTGAAAGATATTACATGGGAAAATGTTATGGAAACAACAGGTATTCAAGGACCTTTTGTAAGACTTTCAAAAATAAGAAACACAAGGGAAAAGAGTTTAAATTAAAAAAAAGACATGGTATCCTCCCAATATTCATAATGAATCAGGCACACAATTTCCTGCGAGATAGTGGATGACTGAGTGAGTAGATAAGTAGTGAGGTAGTACAGTGAGTGGGTGGTCAACTAATGGCAAAAAGCGAAATCCATTTTAAGTACTTCGGTGACATTTTAAACCTGTTAAGCTCTAGGGGTCAAAAACAATCTGATACTAATTTGTTATACAATAAAAATTACAATTCCAGAGAACTTGGATAGAAATCAACAAGGTTTTCGGTACAAGTGGACATCTTTATGGGCTTTCTGTTTAAATATAGAATTGAACAAATTCTGAGTTAAAATGTATGCTGTCAAAGACCCTGTAAGAAAATCAGAAGTGAATTTCAATTTCCAGATCAATAAATGCTGAGACAATTTACCGGAGAAAACCTTCAACCTTTACACAGGGTGAGGAACAGTATCATTATATTCTTTGCCACAAAGGCTACCTTGAATTCCTTTTTTCATGGGATGACATATTATAAATGGTACTGACCAAGTCAGGTTTTGTAGAATATGAGTTTTCACGTTCACAGTAGTTAAGGTAGCCATAGAGGACCTATCACCTCAAAATTAGCTTGCATCCCCTCCTCATGCAGCTCTGAAGCAACAGAAAAGATAAATCTAGTTCAACCAGAGGCGTTTCCTGAAAATATTTTAGCAATTAAAAGTCAGCAGAATACTGATTGTGCTAATGTGATGCTAACTACTTCTTTTCGACATCCAGAAATCACATCATCACTCTTTCAGACCTCAAGGAATCAGAACTAGTTACTAACATTGATTCAATGATGGCTATATTCTGTCATCACAATAGAATTAACATTTTAATCTCACATTTTCCAATTGTGACTTTCCTGGCTCATTTAAATCAAATATAACTAAGACACAACAATCATCCCCCCCATGCACACGCACACACAAAATCATTTGGGGGCTTTTGGAAAATATCTAATTTACCTTCCCTGAGTGCCAAGAACGAAGAAAGCAATGAGATTTTCTGACACATTTGTCTTTCTAGAACTGTGTTATTCACATATGGCTATTGAGCACATGAAATGTGGCTAGTCCAAATGAGGAACTGAATTTTGAATTTTATTTAATATTAATTAATTTAAATTTAGAAAGAGATTCTCGATTCAGTTATTAGAAAACTTTTAGGTATGTCTGGGACAAGTTGGGTATGTGAATCTACTTTTGCAAATGCAAATTTTATGAAACCTAAATACAGAACAGGTATTTCCAGTGAAAATTTAGCTTAGTGTCAGAATTGAGATGTGTTGTTAGTGTAAAATATACATTGGATTTTGAAGACTGAGTATGAAAGAGAGGTTGTAAAAATCTCATTAACAATTTCCATACTGATTATATGTTAAAGTCATAATAGTCTGGATCTACTGGGTTAAGTAAAATATTTTATTCAAATTAATTGCACCTCTGCTTTTAATCTTTTTAATGTGGCTATCAGAAAATTTACACATGTAAAATTTACTCATATGAAATCACATATGGGGCTCTCATTATATATCTTTTGGACAGCTCTGCTCTAGACCACTTCCATAACCACTTTACCAGGGCAGGTTCAGATATCTTTATTCTAGTAGACAGGCTGGTCATGTTAACAATAGGGGCAAGGAGTAACATGTCTTTGTATCAACTGGGTCTGAGGAAAGTGTGTGGCAAGCTCTACCAACAATTTCACCATGTGAGGCAACACTGTAATACCTCAACATGGAAGGAAAATAATGAGTTATCAGCACTTAAACAAATTGAAATCCAGAACTGCAGACAACTTAAAAGAGATACAGTCAACTGCTCTAAGGTCTTGGTTTCATTTCCCAACTGCGGACCTTAAAATAGACAATAAAGCACCGCTTCCAAAAAGAGAGAAAAATATTTCGATGGTAGCTATCTAGCAATCCTTAATAACCAAGCAAAAATTGCTCTTAAATCTTATCTCCTCAACTTCTAAAGCCACAGAATACACGCTGAACTAGGAAATCAACTTCAGATCGCAGCATTTCCCTCACAAGCAAATTAGCAGGATTGTGCACTTGGAATACTGTTTGACAAGAATGAAAAGGAAACTATTCAAAACAGATTTAAGGAATGGACAATTAGATGAGGAACTGCAGATTTAATTCTCAATCAGCACTGTGATTAATCTGATTCCCTGCTTTTCCCTAGTGTAATTATACAACACAGATGAAAGGATGAGCATTTGGACTGTCAGTTCTATATTCTAGACCAGCCCGGTGACTCAAAGCAGACGGCTCTACCACGCTAACCACCATCCCAACAACAGTCGAGGGAAGCCTCGAACACTGATTTAACAGTCATTGCATAACGAGGCATTAAAAATTCGGAATCCCCCAACTCTTTCCACGTTGGTCTACCCCAGGTGAAGAATTTGCCGAAACTGAACGCACCTGGTCTTAAATGACCCCCTCCAATCCGGGCATGGGGTGAACACAAAGGCATCTATCTAATATCCTGCACAATAGACACACACCCCACAATTTAAAACCCTGGACGTTCTTTCTCTGTCTCTCCACGCATGCAAAGGAAATGCAAGCTGCTCTTTTCGTTAATGGTCTGTGGTACACGCAAGGTAACAATAAGCCCAACTGTTCCCAGGAAGCAACTATAAAATCGGTTCTGCCACGTCCCTGTGCAACCGTCAGAGAAAATGCAGACAGATTTCAGCCGGCCCCACGCCTCGTGGGGTGGCCGATCTCGGCTCGTCGGCCTCCACGGATCGCCGAGAAGCCCCTAGACCCCTGCCCCGCAGGAGGTCCAGGTACACGTCTATAAATACTCCCAAGCAAGGAGGACGAGGGAGGCGAGGAGAGGGAGGTCAGAGGGGCAGGCCCCCGGCGGGTGCGGGTGCGGGAGGACCCGGGCATCACTGAAATGCATTTTCCCATACACCCGCTCCCTCGCGTGGAGACTCACTTGCCGATCACCTCGCACAGCTCGTACACGTCCTCGAACAGCACGTCGTCGTCGGCCATGGTCCGGAGGGGACAGTGGCCGCAGCGTGGAGGGCTCCGAAAACGGGGGTGGGGGCGCCAAAGAGCTCAGTGCCCGGCCCCTGGCTCGCCTCCTCCCCTCAGGACCCGCGAGCCCTCGGTGCCGAGGACACTCGAGCGGGGCTGCGAGGCCCGGAGACTGCGGCGCCTTCCTCTGCGGGCGGCCGCCCCGGCGCGGGCGGCGGGGCCGGGGCGCGGGAGCGAGGGCGGCCCGGGCCCGGCGCCGCCCGCCCGCCCGCTGCTCCTCGCGCTGCTCGGGCCGCGCTGCCCGGCGTGCGGTTCCTCGGGGACCGCGCGCTCTCCACTCGTCAGCCCGCGCGGGCCGCGAGGCCGCGACCGCTCCCTCTGTCGAGGCTGGCTCCGGCGCTGCGCGGGGCAGCTCCGGCTACAGGGGGGGCCGCGGCAGGACCATGGAGGGAGGATCGCCGCGGAGGGAGGTGGCGGCGGCAGATCGGCGCTGGGGACCAGGAGGCGGCGGCAGAGACGCTCCCTCCTCCTTCTCCTCCTCCCGCCGCCGCCGCCGCCCGCCCGGGAGTGGGAGGGGGCTTCGTGGGACTGGCTCTCCGTGCGGGCGGGAGCCGCAGCCGCCGCCTTCAGCTCCTCCTCCTCCTTCGCCTCGGCCGCCGACCGGCTTGCGAGCCCCGCGCACCCGCCTCGCGCACACACGCCCTCCTCCCCCTCCGTCCGCGGGGCTTCCAGAACCACAGGCCCCGCCCACTCCAGCCCGTCGGGAGGCGGTGGCCGAGGGAAAGGGAGCGGGGCTGAGCGACGCATGCGCGCGCCGCGGGCCACGTCACGGCGAACAGGCGGGCGCCGGGAATCTAGAAGGGGCGGGGGATTGGGGCGCGCGGGTGACTACTGCTTAGGTGGGGGCGGGTCGGGGTCGTCACTCCCGCGACCAAGCCGCGGAAGGGGTCGGGGACAAAAGGGCCGAGACCGAACGCACGTTCTTGGCTCTCTGAGGCGAGAGGCTCGGAAGCCTGGCCGGTCCCTCCTTTTGTAACCGGGCAAAGCCCTTCCCAGTTTTTGCTGGGGAAGGAGGCTGGGAAAGGGTCCTAATGAATGGGAAAGCGAGAACAGCAAGAATCCCTGCTAGGCGGCGGATGCTTTTAGTGCCACTCTGTCACTCCTTAATGAAAACGAGGGCTGGGGAAGAAGGGTCGTCCACGTACAAGAAAAGGACCAAACAAAAACCGTCCAGGAAGGTGTGCAACAACAAATGGCAATTTATAGAGACAGCTTCTCCTGCATTCTGCCCCAAACTCAAATATCTAGCCAGCGCCTGCTCCCCACTAGAGACAGCCTAGAGGGAGGTCAGGAAGGCAGGTACATCCAGAGACTTTAAACTCCTTTGTATATTGCCCTCTCCCAAGCCCCCAGTACCTACTCTGCTCCTTTTACTCTCTATAAATGTTACCCTTGTCAGGATAAACATGCAACTAGAGGGAGTGGATGTACAGGGTCAGCCAGGGAGTGAGGTTATGGGTG
Source organism: Camelus bactrianus (assembly GCF_048773025.1). NCBI lineage: Eukaryota > Metazoa > Chordata > Mammalia > Artiodactyla > Camelidae > Camelus > Camelus bactrianus. Next base: position 32,857,852 of record NC_133575.1, read on the forward strand.
TTGCCGCTGTGCTAGGTTGTATTCAATATGAAGATTTCTGTTCAACTGAGCATGTGCGGAATAAGCCAACGCCATCAGACAGGTATATGCCTCAGTTGAGGACCAATAAAAAAAAGTCTTTGTTCCTCTGCACAGCAGAAGTGCCCAATTAGTTCATAAGTCAGCTTCTAGAAATCATCTGGTAAAATTCTCAGTACAGTAATTTAAAAAAAAGAAGAAGAGAAAGAAAGGAAAAGGAAAAAAAAAGGATAGTATTTACCAAAGTGTGTGAGGGGGTGGAGACCCACATAGCATATTTTCTCTTCAGAAACGTTTTGTGCAAACGCTTGACCACTCCCTTAAAAGGCTGGGAGATTTGCCTGTGTTAAAGATTTGAGAACTAGACCTTTTTTTAAAGAAATGCAAATTAGAGGGAAAACGTAATTGTATGAAAAGGTTTTCCTCCTTTTCCAAAGGGCTCGTGCATTCTCTAGAGAAGGGAGCTTCATCACCTCCACTGAGGGTCCCACAGTTCCACATCACCCACTGGCAATTGGCATGTCCACATAGTACCCAATGAATAAGCTGTCACTCCATTCTGCCCTGAAGTACACAGCGATCCTCACCTTGTCAACTTAAACTTCCTTTTCCCAGCCCAGGTCTGAGCTATGCCAAGGCTTGTTGACTTCATTTTGGGGTTTGTTATCTTGCACGGGGACCTATGCTCAGACATAGAAAAGCACCATGATAAAATGAAACAAAAGAAAATGGAGTGGAATAAAAAAGACGATTACAGAGATAGGTTTGCACTCTGCTCATGGAATCACAATAGATTTAGATTCAGAAAGAGCCTTAGAGGTCAGCCAGTCCTGCTCTGTCATTTACAGATGTGGGGGAAGCCACCATGATTGGCCTAACTTAATCAGCTCTTGGCATTCCCTGGTCACTAGCCTTGAATGGCTCCAGGTCTTCCAATTAGCACAAGGCTTAGGACTTTTCCCCCCATGGATGGGAAACACTCTTTCCCCCCAACCCCATCCCACAACCATCACACTGGCTTTGAATAAAGAGGTACACACCCTCAATTGCTGCCAACAGATATCTTGTACCCATGAAGGTAGTCAGACCTAAGATAAAGATGGAACTGGGGGCAGTAAGGTGGAGATGTTCTCAATGACATTGTCAATCTCTTGTTTAGCCAACTCTCTACACTTTGGTCATGTAAGGCAATGGATTCCCTTACTGCTTAAGCCATTTTGAGTTGGGTTTTCTGTTACTTTCAAAGAAAGCATCCTACAAATAGTACAACAGATGAGAAAACAAGTTTAGCGACAAAAATATGTCCATGGTCACATGTTTAGCTGAACATCTCATTTGAACTTAGATCTCCCAGCTCCCAGTGTGCTATTTAGTGATACAGAAGTTCTCTGTAATACTCATCCCTCAGAACTTATACTATGCATTGTGGCTAGAGGTAGCCCCTCTCTGCTTTCTACAACTAAAATGACCAAGCCTTATAAATGAAGTTAATTATTATCTGGGTTTCTTCCAAAAGCCCAATATTCCAGCAAATAAGTACAAGTATAAATGATCAGGTGTCAATAATTTAGTTCTGTTTTCATTTCCGTGGAGAAAATGTTAAAGTAACTAGTTGCAGCAGTTAGATTGTGTTCAGCTGTTAATAATTGAATACTCCATAACGGTGGTTTAAACAAATGGGGGGACTTACCTTTCTCATACAGGAAGGAGTCTGGAGGTGGGTGGTTACTAACATTGGATGAGCTACTCAACAGTGTCATCAGTGACCTAGGTTCATTCTTACCTCTCTGCCACCCTTGACATGTTAGCTCCTCATTCTCAGGCTTGTAGCTTCATCATCACAAGATGATCACCACAATTTCCAACATCAAAGTGCATTCAAAGGCAGGAATCAGGAAGGCAGTAAGGGTAGGCAAGGCTGCTTTGCTCCCTCCCCCACCTGTTATTAGGGAAAGAAAATCCCCTTTCCCCATCTCACTGGCTAGAACAGTCACATGGCAACTCTCACCTGCAAGAGAAGCTGGGGATGCAGGTATCTGCCTTTTCCTCCCTTTTCTTTGAAGGTGGGCAAAGGAGAAGCAGACGGGGATGGGCTTTGGCAGCCAATCATCAGTATGAGTATTTCTCATACTATGAAAATTACTGATGAAATAATTCTATATTTTTATTATAATGCAGATAGACTTTGAGTATATAACTGATAAATCTTTTTTATAAATTCAGAAACATTTTTTAAAAATGTACAAGGATGGGGTTGGTGTTAGACAAATTTGGTTCTCAGATATCAGTGAAAACTTCAGTGACCTTGAGGTATTGGACTTAATAGTTGTATTAAACATTCTCAGGTTGTTGGGCTCCCACATAATTTCCACATGACACTGATATGAAAGAGGAAACACACTAGAAAAATATTAGCATGATTACAACACAGAGGTTGGCATGGCACAGGGTTAATTTAGGCAATTCAGGGTTCAGCCTCCTTCTGTAGCTAAGACTGTTTAAGCATTTAAGTTATTACTGAATTAATGAATAAAATTAAGAATGACACTGTCTTAAACTGGAATATAGTTATTTCCTGGTGGTATAAGCTGGACGCCCTACACTCAAATGAAAGACACCATCACCCTCTCCAGAAAAAGCTACCTGGACTAAACATATACCCCGATATTGTGTGGCAAATCATTTTATATTCATTCAGTGAATGTCTGTGGTAACCACTGAAGCTACAGCTACCAATAAGGCAGACGTGGTCTCTGACTGCTCTAAGTTTTATTCTACAAGAAAACAAGTAACAGGCAAGTAATTACAATGAAGAGTGATGGTCATTAAGACCACGGAGATACTCCTGCTGTAAACAGAAAATCCTTTCAGTTGTTTGAGCCGACATTGTAGGGCTCCACTCAAATCCTCTCTGATCCCTTTAACCATTCCCGAGTGCCCCTCCCCCAGCATCAGCGTGTTTTTGCTTCCAAAGCCCGCACCTGTGCCTTCAGAGGACTTCCCACAAGCTACTGGAATCATTTTGCCCACGTGGACGTGCCTGGGAGTTTAGGTGTCCCCCATCTGGCTACTAGTGCAGGAGAGTGAAAGCCCAACTACCTCCCCCGGGGGGAGAAGGGGCAGCTCTGAGGGGTTACTCACAGCCTGAGCGCCCCTGTGGGAGCAGGCTGCAGCTACCCTCCACAAGACTCTGCCTGGCTCCCTCCCCTTCCCTTCCCTCCTCCTCTTGTTCCCTAACAGGTTTCTCCTGGGAGTACTTCCTGACTGAATCATTTGCTCCTGAATCTCCTCATCAGGATTTTCTTTGGGGAAAACCCAACCTAAGGCAACAGTGTTTCTCCAAGTGACAACGGCACCTAAATCATCTGGGAGCTTATGAAAAATGTTTAAAATGTTGATTCCTGGGCCTTCCCCAAGACCTCCTGAATCACAATCTCCTGGAGCATGTCACAATAAGCTCCCCAAATGAGTCTTGAACATCTAAAAAGTAAGAACCATTGCCCTGACACTGGCTGCTGAATAAACTCTCTGAAAGAAAAAGAAAAAAAAAAAAAAAGGTAGGGCTGACTTCATCACTATGGTGGAGAAACCATAAGAAATGCAAAAGAACACTTCAGGGAGTAGAAGAGGATCTGAATACGAATGGGCTTCCTTCTGTAAACCACTGCTGAAAGATTCATTTTACCCTTCTTCCTTTAATACCAATGAGCAAGTCACTAGACCCTTTTGTTTTCCAGTGGAAGCAAGATTGCTTTTGGACACAGCACAGTGTTGGTATACACTGAACATGTTGTAATTCAAAAGTTAACCAAAAGATATCCTTTCCATTGAGCCACTTAAGATCACAAGTACTCGCTGGCCTCCTGGGGACATGACATTATGCTCTGTGCTAATGGTGATTGCAATAGCCAAGATTCTTTTGGTTGCAAGTGACAGAGAGCTCAAACCAGCTTCAATAATACAGAGAATCTATTGGCTCACATAATTAGAAGGTTGAGAGGTATGCTAGCTTCATGTGAGGCTTGATCCAGGATTCAAATGACATCACTGAAGATTCACTTTCTCCCAGTCACATCATTGTGCATTCTGTGGCACTGGATTTATTCTTAGGGTCCACAAGGTGGCCCTCAGAGCTCCAGGCTCTACCCTTGAAGTAGCAAAACAGCTGCCACTGTCTCAGACTTTACCTCCTTATTTATCAGCATCCAGGAAAAAAGAAGAGGAGTCTTATCCAGTAGTTCCTGCCTCTGTTCTAGGATTCACTCTCTCATTGGCCTGGTATAAGGCACATGACCATGCCTGAACCAATCACCGTAGCCAGGGAATGAGAGTCACTGAATAATTTAACCAAGCAGGGCCCACCCTTGAGCTAGGTGTGGGAATCAATCTCCTGGCTGAGAACTGAAGGATAGGAAAAAGCCCCAAAGGAAAGTCAGGACACTTTCAGCAGGAGAAGGAAGGGTAGAATGAATGATGGGTGGCTTCCTGTTCTCCTAGTCACCCAAACACTGGCAATTAGCTTTATCTTAGCACTCTAGTTCTTTCTCCATGTTCTGCTAGTCACCAGACCCTGTCAATTTTCTTTTCAAAATTTCTTTTAGATTCTTCCTTTCTTTTCCATTTCTTCATTCTTCACCTCAGTCCATCCCTCCACCCCCCTCCCCATCAACCCATACTTAGATATTGCTTCACTTTATTCATTGGGCTCCTGACTCCAACTGCTTGTCCCACCCTACTCACCACAGAGAGGCCCAAATCAGGTCCAAGAGAGAGAATTCTCAGTATCCAGAATAGTGCCTGGTGTGTAGTAGGCATTCAAAAGGTTTTTGTCGAATGATGAATGAATGAATGAATGAATGGATTCATAGCCTTTATCACTTCCTTGAATTCTCTTTTATTTGTTTTGTTTATAGCTTTTCTCCTTCAATCCTTGAACCTAGAAAGTGTCTGGAACATAGTAAGTACTCCATGTATGTTTGTTAAATAAATTAATGGTTATTTGTTTCTTGAATTGGGTTAGAGAGTCACTTGTAATTAGGAAGAAATTGAGGAGCCCAAAAGAAACAAAGTGGATGAATTCTTAGGAAGAAAACAAATAACAGAAGAAATGCAATTTTTGTAGAGGAGGGGAGAGTCAACAGTATCAGAGCTGAAGAAGTATGAGAGAGCAGGGACAAAATAAAGGGAATTGGATTTATTTCCACTAAATGAAAGTAGTTCTGCTAGCTATCTTTTCTGGAGAAAAACAAATGAAAATCTCACACAGCATTTGGAATTTTTCGTGCCATCCCAGCTATGAGAGATTTCAAAGGTAAACTGGGAAATTAAACAGGTATCTCCTCTTTAATGTCCTTTTCTGTATTTCCTGGCACTTTCTTTCCAGACTTCCACTAAACTGTCACACTATAAGGTAAAAATGCACAATCAGCTGCAATGTGTCCTGTGGGTGACTTACATAGAGTCCAGCCCTGGCTAAGCTGGGAAGAGTCATGTAAGTCTCCCAAGCGTCAGTAGAAAGGAGTATAATTTACTATACTAAGGTGCACTATGGAAAAGGTCAAGTGATTAATAAGTCACCAATATAAAATACTGGTAGGTTTAATCATTTACCCTCCCTGGGCATGGATGGAGCAGATTCTCTTGTGGGGTCTTTTCTGGCAGTATGAGTCTGCAAAACTCTCAAGGAGACAGTTTCTTCTTACCATACCTTCTCATAAATGATACCTTTGATTAAAAAATGAAGACCCTTTTCCTGAAAAATCTTTATTCTCCTAGTGATAACCTATAACGTCAGGATCTGCACTAATAAGATGTGTTCCATTTTGGTCAAGAGAGAAAAATAACTATTGGGATTTCCACAGGCTGTTTGTGGCAATTCCCAGATTTGATGGGAACTCTTCAATGATATTTTACCTTAAGCATTCTAATCAAATATTTCCCATTCAAGCTTATTTATCCTTGTTATCTATTTTAAATTGTCTTGTAAATGGAGACAATAGCTAAGAAAGTAACCTTTTGAAAGACAATAGCAAAAGCAAACTAAGGGGAAAAGATAGAAATTCTAATGGTCTGTAAAGAAATGATGGAAAGATCATTTGTTGAGGGCTTACTGTACATTCCAGACACTATGTGAAGACATTTACACATATTTCATTTAATACATATAACAACTTTATGAGGTAGATATTATTGCCCTCATTTTACAGATGAGGAAACTGAGACCTGGAGAGAGGTCGAGTAATGTGCCAAGGATTACACAGCTAGAACGAGAAGGACCAGTGTTTGAACCAAATCTGCCAGATATCAAAACCCGAATCATGGTGCACCCTGACATTGACTTTCCCGTGCTTCTCTGAGGCAGTAAGTTTTCTTTTTTTTTTTTTTCCAGATTAAGCAAAGTATGCCTCAGGCAAAGGGTACAATGGGTTGAATTAAAACAAGAAACAGCAACAATAATAATTGTTCCTACTTACTGAAATTTTATTTAGTGCCGGGCACTGTGCTAAGTGTTTTTTGAGCATTTATTTGCTCAGTCAATAAAACTTTATTGAGGCTTTATTACATACTAGGTACTGAGGGTAAAGTAGTGAGCAAAATCGACATGATTTTTGCTCTCTTGAAGCTTATAAGTTAGTGAGAGAGGCAGACATAAATCAGATAATCACAAAGACAAATGTATAATTATTTCCACAAGAGTGCCAAGACTCAATGGAGAAAGGACAGTCTTTTCAAAAAATGGTGCTGGGAAAACCAGATATCCACATGCAAAAGAGTGAAGCTGAAACCTTACCTTATACTATATAAAAAATTAACTCAAAATGGATCAAAGACCTAAGTGTAAGACCCAATACTATAAAACTCTTAAAAGAAAACAGAGGAAAAGCTTTATGACGTTGGATTTGGCAATCATTCAGGGGATAGGACACCAAAAGCAGAGGCAACAAAAGTAAAACTAGATAAATTGGATAATACCAAAATTTAAAACTTCTGTGCATCAAAGGACACACTCAGAATGAAAAGCAACTATGGAATGGGGGGAAGTACTTGCAAATTGTATTATCTGATAAAAGGTTAATATCCAGAATATATGAAGAACTCCTACAACTCAACAATAAAAAAAAAACCAAATAACTCAATTTAAAAATGGGCAAAGGACTTGAATAGACATATCTCCAAAGAAGATACACTAATGGCCAACAAGGATATGAAAAGATGCTCAACCTCATTAATCATTAGCGAAATGCAAATCAAAACCACAATGCGATGTCATCTCACACTCATTAGGATAGTTGCTATTAGGAGAAAAAACCATACAGAAAATAACGAGTGTTGCTGAGAATGTGGAGAGTTCAGAACCCTTTGCACTGTTGGTGCAAATGTAAAATTATATAACTGCTGTGGAAAACAGTATGGCAGTTCCTCAAAAAGTAAAAAATATAACTACCATGTGATTCAGCAATACCACTTCTGGGTATATATCTAAAAAAAAAAAAATGAAACCAGGGTCTCAAAGAGACTTGTACACCCATGATTACAGCAGCATTATTTCCAACAGCCAAGAGGTGGAAGCAACCCAGGTATCTATCCACCGATGACTGGATAAACAAAATATGGTTGATCCATACAGTGGAATGTTATTCAGCCTTAAAAAGGAAGTAGATTGTGATGCATGTTACAATATGGGTGAGACTTGAGGACATCACACTAAGTGAAATAAGCTGGTCAAAAAAAGCGAAATACTGTATGATTTCACAAATATGAGTTATAGAGAGTAAACTCATGGAAAGAGAAAGTAAAATGGTGGTTGCCAGGGGCTGAGGGGAAGAGGGAATGGGAAGCTATTGTTTCATGGGTACAAAGTTTCGATTTTGCAAGATGAAAAAGTTCTGGCGGTGGATTGCACAACAATGTGAAGATACTCAACACTGTACAGTTAAAAATTATTAAGATGGTAAAATTTATGTTATATGTATTTTATCACAATTACAAATTTTAAAATAATTCAAATGTATGATTAAAACATTTATCTCTAATCTTTTTTAACAACTCTATAAGAGAGCTTTTTACTGTGCTCATTTTATAGAAGAAACTCAGTTTTCGAGAGGCCAAGTCAGTTGCCCAAGGTGACACAATTAGTCATAGGTAGAGATGGAATTTGAACTCATTTCCTGAGCCTAAAGTTCATGGTCTAAACTGTCACCTGACTTAGCTAGCCAGGTCTTCAAATGAGTCAACCAAACTACCTCTTGCTGGGTTTGGTCACTGAGGTTGGAGAAACCAGAGCACCCAGTTGAGAGTGGAGTGTGGGTCAGCAGTAGGTGTCAAGGGTGCTGATGAAAGGCTAATCTCTCATAATTATGCCAACCCCTCTCCCCTCCCAGCCAAAGAGCACTGCATCTAAGTGTGGAATCTAGATAGCAGTCTGGTTTCCTTTATTTTTTTATTTTAAAGGCATATTCTGTTTGTTTGTTTGGGGGGGTAGTAACTAGGTTTTTATTTCTTTCTTTATTTTTAACGTAGGTACTGGGGATTGAACCAGTACATGCTAAGCTCGTGCATGCTAAGCATGCGCTTTACCCCTGAGACATACATACCCTCCCCTCTGGTTTTCTTTATTTTTATCCCATAAATTTTCTACGTGTTTCCTTCTCCATCAAAGGTAATATCTTAAGCCTAAGTGGAGATCGGGGATAGAAACTTTTAGCAGAGTAGCTGCCTTCGAAGCCCGTTGGCAGGGCAGAGGGCAACCAGGGCATGAGTTTCTAGGATAAAGCCCTTGGTTACATCCCAGAGTTCCAGTTAAATCACAGGTTGCTTTAGCCCAAATAAGGTAACTGGTGGATGTGAGCCAGAGAGAATTTTTTCCAGGGAAAGGAGACAAAAAGGGGACAGATGCCCTTGCCAGATGATCCTGGGGGCAGGGGTGGAAATGGCCTGTTGCGGCTAGTGTAACGTTAAAGAAAGCGCTCCAGACGATGAGTCGAGCAGACCAAGCCTGATAGCGTTGTGAGGACTGTGCTCTAGGCCAAAGGAGAAATACAGGCAGCAGATAGCTAGAATGGACTTGGGGGTAGACTGAGTGCTACCCGCTTAAGTGGGGACAAACAGGGACAGAACTTTTGGTCAAGTGAAGGAATGTAGCCCTGTAAGCTCAGAAATACCCAGGTAACATGGAGGGGCTAGACACAGTTCACAGTTGCACAAGCAAACTACAGCTTCATTCCCAAAAGATTTAAAAGTTTCTAGCAATTCTTTATGATCATGAACTTGAGAAAATAAAAATGGCTGGAAAAGGATTCTGGGCATTTTGATAATACAGCTTCTCTAACCAACGTGATACTTTTCAATAAGAAGAAAAAGCCGGGCCAACTGTCTCTCCCCTTAGCCTGTGAGCGATTTTCCTTACAATTACTTTTGCTGAAAGCAATATAACAAACGTTAAAAAGAACACTAGAGTCCAGGATGGCCTGGAATGAATGTTTGAAGGAGACAAGGAATATTATTTGAGTGAATTTATCACATAAAAGACCACATAGGCCACTTAGAATGGTAAGTCAGGGATCTCAGGCTGAACTGAGAGATGCCCATTCCCTTATGAATAGCTAAATTAAGGCAACTAAATCAGCAATAGGCTTGTAGAAAAATGCACTCAACTTGAATACTTCAAATTCTGAGAATTCTAAGACATCGGGGGTCATTTTTTGTTTAACCTGGGGCTATCTGAAGTCGTAAAACCCAGCACTAAAAGTCATTACATATCAACATACACACAAATAATTGTACCACTCTGAGCTCTTCTACTGACTTTTGACGGAGAGGAATAAACATTGCAGCTGGTCTATAAGCTGAAATTGCCTGAGTCATGAATCTTTATCCTTTGTGACCTGGGAGGTAGGACAAATGCTGAGGAGGGAGGCGGGGAGAGGCTTCCAGTTAAGTCATCATTTATGTCTGGAACACTGAGGCAGTTTTATTGTACCTTACCAGGCACTTGTGGGAGGCAGTGCCTCCTCTGGGAGACCAGGCGCTGAGGCTGTGCCGGAGAAAACGGTTACGGGAGAATGATGGAAGGCATCAGAGCTCTCAGAAATGAAGGGACGGAACACATTTTGGCAAGGGAAAAACGGCTTTCTTTAGCAAGTTCCTCTATAACTGGGTTTTAAAGTTAATTTTCTTTCCAATATCCACTTTCGCTTCTGCTTGAATTCAAAGAAATAAACTCAGTTGTAATGTGTTAATATCAGTCACTCACTCATTCCTTCTTTCTTTTGGTGCCGACTAGGTGCCTGGCATTTTCTCAGCAAGGGAGGCACCGGGGGAGCAAAACAGAAGAAGATAGCTTCATCAAAGGACCAAACAAAATGGAGAGAGAATTGTAAATGAAGATCAGTGCTCTCAGGGAAGACACCACTGATGTGTATAAAGTGGGAACTTAACCTAGACTGGGGATCTGATAGTGGGAAGTCAGAGAAAGCTTCACCAGGCAGACTCATGGACTAGGCCAAGGGTTGGGGTGGGGGTGAAGTCCAGACAGAAGAAATAGTTTGCTCAAAGGCCTCGTGGCTTATTTTAGGACCTGAAAGAAGACCTGTGTGACAGGAATGGAAGGAATGAAGGGAAGAGAAACCCAAGATGAGGTTGGGGGCATGGTAAAGATTTTGATCCCCTTGGGGAGCAATTGATGAGTTTTAAACAGGGCTTGGCTTCAATTAGATTTGCATAGTGAAAAAAAAAATCCCTTCTATTGCAGTTTGGAGATTATATTGGAAGGGGAGTAAGAATGGATGGTGAGAAACTACTCAGGGTTTCATTTAGTAGAGAGTTGATGACGGATTTTATGAAGGTGGTGTGCTGGCTGGTCTCTACCTGCCCTTGCAAGTTTACTCTCCACCTTCTCCATCCTACTTTATGCTCTGGGAAGCTGAACTCTATGAACTACATAAGCAAGATCCCACGTCCTCTGGCTTCTGGTTGAGCTTGGCCAATAGGGAACCCCTAGAGGAGACTGAAAATTTGGAGGACAATGAGGTCAGGGAACTTATTTTCCCAATTCCCTCCTTTCTGGGTTGCCTCTGGCTGGCTGTGCCCCTCAACAGAAGATCATGCTTCTCTCAAATTTACCTTGTGTATTTGACTCTCTCTTTCTGGATAATTGCTCCCTCCTCTGGTCCCTTCAGGCCTCTAGCTGGTATAGCTTTCCTCTTATTTCCAAGAGTTTCTCTGTTTTCTATTCCATGTGGTTTCTCTGCCCTCATCCCTTTGTAAATAATCCCTCCTCTAATGATCCCATTTTGAGTATGTCCTAGGTCTCCTGTCGGTACCCTCATTGACATAGGTGGTGGCAGGCTATGTAGGGAAATGAACAGACTAGACATTTATTTAGGAGGTTAAATGAGCAGGGTTGGTGATGGTAAAAGGCATTACTTATAGACATAAAAATATTACAGCAATAGTACTTTAATTTTTAGCACTAGCGAAATAGATGCTATGGTCTACTAGCTGAAAATTACTTTTGTGTTCATCGTCGTTTATGGGAATTGTGATTTTCAAAAGCAGCAAGGTGCCAATAGTGAAAGGAAGACAAGCGTTGAACTCTGGATTTTTAGTAACTTCTTGGAGCTATGCTGAAAACACTCATCTCATCTCCAAGTTTTCATTGTCCTAATCATTTCTCACCATTTTTTTTTCAAGAAAAAAAAAAACGTTTTCAACATTCCTGTGGGTCTCCTCTGTATCCTTTCCACATCCCTAGTTTGGGAATCTGATGTAAAACATACTTCTCTAGAAATGTTTTAAATGTTACAGGAAATAAAGAGAAATTAATCAAAGACATTATTAATAGTATCTTTGAAATCATAGAAGGGGCATGAGGAAGGAGTGTATTCTGGGTGATTTTCTTTATACTTTATGCATTTACTGAATGTTCTATAATGAACACACAGTTTTCTAATTAAATAAAAATACAAGATAGAAAGGCAAATGTTTCCAGTTCCCAGGTCTTAAAATCCAAATTCCATAGTAACAATTAACACTAGACTTTGCAGAGATCCAGAAAACAAACTTGCTTCTTAATTTAAAGCAATTGTTTGTAATCAGGACTGACTACATAATTTGCGGAGCCCATTGTAAAATGAAAACATAGATCCCTTGTTCTAAAAATTTCTAAGAATTCCAAGACAACAACAACAGCAGAGTGTTAAGTGAAGTGTGGGGCCCCTTCTAAGGGCCCCTGGTTGTCATCATCGTCACCCGTAGATACAATGGCCTTTTTGTCACATTAGGCAAAATCTGCGAACTGGAACTAGCTTCTACAGACTTTGGTGAGGAGAAACAGACTTTATGGGTGGTAATAACCGACTTTGCCACTTTTTGGTGTTTTCTTCTTTTCTGTACAATTTTGATGGTAGTTATTAATTTGTGTCTGATACCAAAATTCATTTTTTAGAAATAAAACTTTCAGTGAGTTACGTGGATCTTTCCCCAAGGCTACATGTTACATATTATGCAATAAACAAGTTGAAGCACAACCTTTGATGACCAGGCTCAACCCCAGGGTGAGGCCTGCAGCATCCCTCACCCTCAGCAGCCTGGAATATTTTACTCTACTGACAAACCATTTGAGTCTGGCTGTCGAGTTAGTGGTTAAAATATGGGCCCCCCCAAACTACTGAACTTTCTTCCTGACTCTGTGTTTAAATTACCTCGAATAGCTTATTTCATCCTGCCGTGAAAGGGAAATAATTAAATTCTAAGTCCCAACCTAGAGAGGTACCAAATGAAGTCACAGCTTGGAGAGCCTCAGATAAAATATGTTCTGAGAATACAAATCTTCCCTCACTGCTTCAGCCCCTAGCTCCTATTTAGCTGAGGGGTGACCTCTTTCTAAAAGCCTTTTTTGATACCCTCCCTGGCCTGGTCCCTGCTCTGTGCTTCAATAGCAACCTGGACACACAACTATTGTAGCTTTTCCTACATTGTGAGAAATTACATTTGGGTATGTCCTTCCCACCATGCTATGTGCTGCCTATATCTCCCTTCAAGGAGGGACTTGCTACCCAGCTACACGAAGGGTGGTCAGCCCCTTCAAGGCCTGCTTACCCCACTGACAGCCTTCTGGCCACAATCAGTGACTGATCAAGCTGGGAATTTCAGGTCTCAGCCCTTTCAGCCAGATTCAGGACAGCTCCCATGGACCATTTTTGCTCCAGAGCTCCCTGCCGGGTTTGGGGAGAATCTGTGGGACTTGCACTGCAGTTCAGTTTCTCTCTCTGCCCACTCCTGCTTCTCGAGCATTCCCTTCACAGGTGTTGATCTCTAATAACCATCATGTAGCCCAAACTCTATCTCACTGTTTGCTTTTGGAGAATCCAATCTAAGAGACAGACAGTGCCTCAGTATTTGTGAATCTCAGCACCTTGTCACAGTGCATACTCAGTCTGTGCTGGGTGAACTGAACAGTTTACTATGGCCTTAAAAATATGGTATTATTCTTGATTTCCTCTCTCCCTTCCACAGAGAACCATATCATGAAAATCGTTGTGAAGCTTTTTAACATTGTTAAACATACCACCAATAAAGAAAAATGTAATAAAGTGGTGCTGAAATATCTTTAAACAAATTATCAGCCAATATAATCTTTATGTGTTATCTGTATAATTTTTTAACATAATAACACCAGTGTTTTAATATAGTATCAGACTCTGCCAGTGTCTTTATAAAGTGACGCCTTTGTTTAAGCCTTGGGAAAATGTTTATTTGTTGGTAGGAATAAGGGTGATCCCCAAAGTGCTTTTTAATATGAAGAATGCAGCATGGATTCTTAGTTATAGGTTTTCTTTATAATACCTTTTTGTTCGTTTTTGAACAAGATGCTTTAGAAGACAAATCAGGTTGGGGGAACTGAAGGAAGCAATGAAGAGAACAAATAAACAAGCTGCTAGCAATGTCAAGAGGCTGTGAGTGACATTACAGCTGCTAAATCAGGTCCCACTGCAATTAGATTTGGGAATAAAATTGGAAGAAAAATCAAAAGAAAACAGAACAAGTGCCAAACAACCTCCCCCCTACTACCACCCTCTTAAAGAAACTCCTCCCGCACCAAGCCACAAAAAATTTGCTATCCACTAATCTAACATCATGCCAAGTACAGCAGCTTTGATTTCCAATTAACAGGCACTAAATTAATCTAAATGCAATGGGTTTTGCAGATCAAAAGATGCTGGAACTCAAGGGAGAGGGGCATTCAAGTAAATGAGAAGAGGCAAACTGGGGTAAGACAATTTGTGAGACCACAAGAGGACCTGATACAGAAGTTGTCTTTTCAGAAAAGCAAGTTCATCAATTTGTAAATTAATATACATGTTGTCCTCTGAAAATGATGGAAATTTTGGTTAAACTAAATATTATAATTTTCAAATCCTTTGCAACTGTTTATTCAAAACAATGTTGCAGTCAAAACTATAGAGGCAGGAAAAAGATCAGTGGTTGGGAGAGGATGGAAGGAAAGAATAAGGATTGCTCAGCCAATAGATGAGAGTAATTGGTCTATAAATACTCCAGCTCCCTGGCCCCTTGGGTGGACTAACTCTGAGGTTGTATGTGCTCCACTGGCTCCCAGAGTTCTTCAGTGGACCTAGGTTCAAGTCACAGAAACAACTTCATTATTCCAATTTTATATATGTTTCAAATTAGATTCAGAGGCATGCCCAAGTGATACTTAATCCTAACCTTTCTCTTCAGACTCCTATCTCATGCTATTCCAGAGGTGAGGGGATCTCCAATGTTTCCTGCAATTTTAACAATCTAAAATTCTTACAGCCAGGTGACTGAGTTCTGATTCATCAAGGTTCTACTTACTTGGACTCTATTTTATCATCTTTCTGAATGTATACTAGTATGTCCATCAGTATAAATAATATAATTAAGTCAAAATTTCCTGGAATTTGGATTCCTAGAAATCAAGAACTTTTTACTTCACTTGCTTAAAAAATAGCATAAGTATGAATAGTTGAATGCATTTATGTCTCCAAACAACCCTATGAAGTAGATCACGTTACTTTCAGATGATGAAAATGGAGGCACGGAGAGGTTTCGCATCTTAACCAAGTTCCCATGGTGTGTTACATTGCATTATTTGCTTACAATTTTTCCTTCTTGCCTTGTCCCCTCTCCATGGAAGGCATATATTTCCCTGTTCCAGTGACATAATGACATAAACTTTGGCCAATGAAATGTTAGTCTGCATGACACAAGTAGAGGTTTTACATGTGCCTGCATGGTTTTACTGTCTTTCTTCCACTTCTGCCGTCCACTGCGAGGGAACATATCCCAAGAATCTTCTCCAGAATGAGGAGATGTGTGAAGTACACTTGAACCCAACCTACAGCCTGCAACCAAGCCCAGCCGACCCCAGCTGAACCCAACAGAGCCATAGTCAATCTACTGGCTTCCAAGGGAGAAAACTAAGGGAGATTTGATGGTTATTTATTACACAGCTTTATGTCAGCAAAATCATGACTAATACACACAGCTAAAATGAGGAACAACCAGAATTCAAACTGCATAACCTACATTTGATTTGGACCATTTCAAATCAATTTGAACCTTTGCTCTAAAAACACTCAGTTCATAAGTGTTTGACCTGGAATGCAGGCTACCTGTGCTCCAAGTATTCCACCTTGAAAGCATGTCTAGGATGTAAAGAGGATGAGACTGCTACTATAAAGAGCAACTCAAGGCAGACAGCCTTACACTTATTTAGACTTGCTCTAACTCCACTAAAAATAACTCATGGATTTTGCTCTTGGGGGCCACAGAGCCCAATTCAATATATTTTGTAAACTGACTCAGACAAAGAGATGTGTAGTCAATATCTTTCCTTAGATTTACTAATGGCTTTATTTTTCTTTTGTAATGGAATCATAAACTTGGGCAAGATATCCTGTTTTTATGATGCTGCACAGAGGACACATGAAGCCTTGTAATGGTTCTTTCAAGCTATTTTTTTCCTCCACTAGCACCTGAAACAAAGCTATGAATTGTGTTCGAGTCCACGTGGCAACCATAAAGGCCGGTGCTGCCTCTGCCCACTAGTCTGACACGGCTCATCTGCATGGGGCCAAGTCGGATGGTGCCTTTACTCCCAGGTGGCATCCCTCCCAATGCTTACATGCCTGGCTCAACATTCCCTGAGTCTTAGGTAATCAGGAATGTAAATCTATTCATTCCCTCAGTAAATATTTATTGAGCAGTTGCAGGATGAGGCATTGTGCTAGACAGACACTGAAATGCAATTTGCTATTTCTTCTACACCATAAACAGGTGACAAAGGAGAATGCAAAATTGAGATGTGGGCAGAGTGAGCCTATAAAGTTTTCCTGCCTTTTCCTTTCCTTTGAGCGAGTCTTGGTGTTGTTTCCCTGACCTCCAGCTTTTCCCAGCCCTGTCCGACCTCTGGCCACACCCCTTCACTTCCACCCCACACACTTGTGCCCTTTTCACCTGCAGGGGTTCTTTTACATCCCTCCTTGAGAAATACCATTTCCTCCTTTACTTGTGAATCAAACCACCTTGACTCCAGTTCAGGAATCTGACCCTTAGGGACAGCTGCTATTTCTGGCATGTGTAGATAGGGCATCCCTATTGGTGAGGATGAAGCTACTGTAGACAATGTTTCAGAGTGTAGAGGTGTAGAACATGGTGTGACTTTGGTATGCTCCAGCTGCCTTAACCTCTTTGAGCCTCAATCCCCTCACTTGTAAAGCTGATACACACACATGTACATGCACAAAACAACCTGAATTTCCCCCAACAAAAGTCTGGTTAAAGAAAATATGGGATATATATATTTGGTGTTCTGTGTAGCCATTTTTGAAATGAGGTAGATTTATATGAATTCACATGGCGTGATGACTGTATTATTATTAAGAGTAAAAAGATAACCTTTAATGAAAAGGAATATGAAAATGAGTATATATATATGCATGACTGGGACATTATGCTGTGCACCAGACATTGACACATTGTAACTGACTATACTTCAATTAAATAAAAAGAATAAAAAGAAAGTCAAATATGCAAAGCCCATTTATAATACAAAACATTTATATTATTAGGGCTTACTATAGTCCAGACTTGTGCTAAGTACTCCTCATGTGTGGTCATAATTAATTTTCATAATAATTCTACAAGTTAGAATTATCCCACCCGCCCCCATACACACATTACAGGTGAGGAAACAGGAGATGGTAAGTAACTTCTAAGACTAGTAAGTGTTGGGAAGTGGATTGGAACTCCAGACCCGTCTACTTTCCTTGAAGGACAATTCTGCTGTAGAGAAAATGGAGTGGAAAAGTGTAAAGCACCGTTCCTAGTCTTCTTCCTACTTACAGACTGTTAGTCCCTCCAGAACAGTGGTTTCTTATTGTGTAGAATTTGTACTACCGGAAGTAGGAGAAAGGGTTTCACGGACAGCTTTGGCAAGCCTCATGCCCACCATTCAGTAACTTTAAGCTACAGAGTGAGAACATTATTTCCTGCTGAATTTTTTTAATCCTCTGATTACATCACCACCAAAATTTCAACTCAGGGCTGGTCTTTAACATGCTTTAACACTTGCTGATCTCCTTTTTTTTTTTTTTTAATAGAAAGCCAAACTTAAGCTCTGAGCAGGCAAGGGTTATCTAGTTAGACTTTAGTAAAATTGTGCTATTTTCATTGTATTTATCTCTATAGTTATTATCTCCTTAAGGCAAGGGATACAGGATATTTATTTATTGTAATGATAAAGTGTTTTCTCTCTTAGGGAAATGTACCCAAGACTTTTCTTCATTTTCGTGTGTTAATTTAAAGAAAAATATTAACTAGTAGGATAAATGGTACACAAATACAACAAGGGTCAGTACTTCCATGACTAAAATATTAAATACTTCACTGTGCTAAATAATAAAGCAAATAGTCCAAATAGCCATGAAACTGAAATTACCTGTCTGCATACACCAACCATTTGTCAACCAATTGATGCCAATAAAATAATACAAATAATATTTCTTTTTATATAAATAGAATGTGGACAATAAAATGTAACTTTATTTAGTTTATACTGCTACTCAGTGTGGAACTCTAAGAAGCATGTAGTTAAGAGTGTAACAACTGATGCTTATATATCACTTAATACAAGCCAGGCACTAATCTAAGTATTTTACAGATATTAAGTGACAGTAACACTGGAAGATGAGTGCCATTATCTCCATTCTACCAAATGAGGAAACTGAGATACAGAGAAGTTAAATAACATATCCAAGGTCTCATAGATTGTAAGTCGGACTCCAGAGTTTATGCTCTTAATCATTATGCTATGCTAGCTCTTGATCATCAAATTATCGTAAATATTTATGCAAATTCTTATCCTTCCTTCTAACTGCTCAATGGGACTCCAGAAACTGAATCCCAACCTTCAGCTGACATGCCAATCATTATTTCGCCACCCATATTCTCTTCTGAGAAAACCTGCCTCACCTTCCACCATAGAAGTGTCATGGCATCCCTATCCTAGTCACAGGTTTTTGGACCAGGGTTTGCCCCTGACTTTCCCCCGGGAATTCAGAATTGGAACCTACCAAACTTAATTCAGAAATTAGGACACTCATGAGGCTGAATCTTGGAAATAAAATCAAGCAGAGACAGGGCAGGAGTCAGTGCCCTGGCGAGCCAACACCACACGTGAGCTGAAGTTCTGGAGGTGTGGAAAAGCCCCAAGAGTTAGGACCAAGCAACCCTGTCAAGAGAAGAAATTGTGCTGTGAGCAGACAAGACCCCCTACGGTGGCTGACATCCCAGTTCCCAGTCCTGTGTGGCCTGGCTATAATCTAGTTCTTATCTTCAAGAGCCCATGAGTCCTGCTTCACTTCAAGCTAGTGTGATTGGATGTCTATCTCTTGCTCTCAAACATGCCTAAACAGGAGTGAAGTTGCCTACAATCGATCTTGAGAGAAAATGTGGCGTCATGGTAGAATCAGTGGTAATAAGGTGCCCCCAGTTCCAGGATGGGAAAATGGTGGTCCAGGTAGTGGTGGCAAAGCAACCACTTAAGTTAGAGGCAGCTGTCTTAAGGGTCTCTGAATGAGCACCCACCCAGGAGGAGTATTTGCAGGACTTGGTAGCCAAACATAAGGATAACTGAGTGAGTTGGTTACTACATCTGCTGGCTTAAGCAAAGAATATCAATAAAGAGACAAATTCCTTCCAGAATGCCCAGCCGAAGGAAGATAAGGAAAAGCAAGGCACTTAAATAATTTTCATGGGCTGCTCTTCCTGTCTGTAATAGTTTATCCCACAGCAATACTGGAAACTCCCTAAGGTTTAAAACAGCTTCAGTAGGAAACTACATCAGACTCTACTGAGTGATGCTTTGGAAAATTGTTAGTAGGCCTGACAGTCATAAATAAATCATCTTGCAGAGATTATTTAAATTATACATCATTGGTAATGATTATTCAGGTGTAATGAGTTTAATTGATTACAAGAGTGGTTTTTTCTCAGATGATGTAATAACTGCCAGTGTTTGTTGTTTGAAGTGCACACTAGTGGGAATGATTTAAAATTTTAAAGCATTTGATTTGCATTAGTTGTGAGAGATATTTTAAAATATGTAAACAGGATTGGTGCTCTCCCCTAGCCTGGATCACTTTATCTGTCACTGAAAGATAAGGCTTTGGTTAATGCTCAAAAGCTCCTGTTTTGAGGCCATTATCTCAAGCAAATCCATAAAGGCCAGTTAGTTATTGGTTCTTGTCTTCCCCCATCCAAAGAGGAGAAGAAGAAAGAAAAGAAAAGAAATCTGGCCACCGACCACTCCTCAGCCAACTGAGGTCAGGCTGACATCCCCCAGATGCAGTGAACTAAGTCTGCCTTCCATGTTCCTACCTCCCCAACCCACCATGGACCAACTTAGAGACCCAGGGGCAGTCAAAATAACCTTTAAGTGAGTATGTGTGGTAACCAAGGAGCACCCTTCAAAAAAGAATTTGCCATTCAGTGCCAAAGTGTTCAATCAGCTGACGGCCTTCAGCTATAATGCCTTCAGGGTCCACTTCAGCTTTGGAGTTGAGGTCAAGCTCTTCCCAAGCAGCACCAGCTGATGTGACCTTCAGCACAGCAGAAGTCCAGGGACTAGCCATTTCTGCTCAGTGTGGGACTCTTCTAATGGCCACCTTTGCTCCAGAGCAAAGACTTTGCTTCTCAATCTGCAGGCTTCCCCTGCCCAATCCTATTTCAGCCCCCTTTTGTCTTTCATAAGTTTTACCCCCCCAAAAAACTATTTTACTCCTAACTCCATTTCCATGTTGGCTTTGAAGAGGACCTAATGGAAAATATGATTTCATTTCTGGCTGCTGCCACCCCTGAACCCAGACCTACACTATTTTCATGAGGAGTTGTTAGATAGAAAAGTAGATTTAAAAAAAAAAAGGTTCATAAAGACTTCTGCTACTGATTTTAAGCCATAAGCGACCCAATCTGCTGGAGGTCTGAGTTTACTGGGACCCAAATGAGGAGACAGTTGCGAGCTTGGCTGGATGTAGTCGTGAGCTATGAGCCGAGCCTAACAGCACTATCTAGCTTCTAGGCTGTGCTGGGGTTCCTTTGGTTAAAATTAATGCTCTAATTGGAAAAGACTCAAATCTTGGTCATAGGAATGGGAATGTTATGGAAGAGCCAAAGGAATTGAAAAACTCTGAACCCTAGGACTTCTCTAAAAGCCCGAGTCCTCCGAGCTAGACAAATGTGATGATCCCTCCAAACAGAACCCCAAACCTGAGATGCATCTGGGCTGGTTACAAGCAAAGACCACTGAAGTCCCTCCTATGTGTCAAGTCACAAGCTAGGCAGAGAAAATACATCAAGGGAGAAAAAAAAAAAAACCCTGCCCTTGGGGAGTATGCAATCTGGGGAAGCGGAGGAGGGACAGATAATAAAAAGGTGAATTATATTATATGTTAAATGGTTATAAACACTGTGGAAAAAAATTAAGCAGAAAAGGGGGCTAGGCTGTAGGAACAGGGCTACAATTTTAAATACGGTGTCAGGGAAGGCCTCACTGATAAGGTGTCATTTGAGTGGGAGGTAAGGAAGTAAGCAATGCATGCGTGAAAAGGAAAAGCATTCCAGGCAGAAAGAATGGAATTTGCAAAGATCCTGAGATGGAAACATGCTTAGCATATTTGGCAAACATCCAGAGGCCAATGTGGCTTCAGAAAAGTGTCAGAGGAGGAGAGTGGTAGGACATGAGGGCAGAGAAGTAGCTAAAGTCAGGTCATGTAGGGCCTTCAACTTTGACAGGAGAGAGGAGCCATTGGAGGATTTTCATTAGAGGAGTGACACAAGCTGGCTTATTTTAATAGTTTCACAATGACTTCTATATAGATGATAGACCACAGAGGAGCTTGAGTGGAAGCAGGGAGGCCAGAGAGGCTACTGCAACAATCCAGGAGAGAAATGATTTAAAAAAAAAAAAAAGATAACGGCTTGGAACAAAGGGGTAGCAGTGGAAGTGAAAAGCAGTGGTTGGATTCTGGATATACTTTGATGTAGAAACAATAGGATTTGCTGATTGATTGCGTGTGTGGGGTATTAAAGGGAAGAATTAAGGATGACTCCAGGGTTTTGGCCAGAGTAACTGGAGGGATAATGTTATCATTCCCTGAGGTGAAGGACACTGTAGGAAGAGCAGGTTTAGAAGGAAGACTGGAAACCCCGTTTGGGACATGTTAAGTGTAAGATGTCAATTACACACCCAAGTGGACATGTTGAGGAGGCAGCTGTATCATCAGAAGATTTGCAGGATCTGTTCTTGACTTAAACCAACCCAGCAGTCTAGCTAAGTAAGTGCTAATTCCAAGAATGCCAACCCTTGCCAGAAGGAAATCATTTTGCTGACACACCCTCCTAAGAAAAGCCTCCTCAGTTTTCTTCCTCCAATGTTTCATAGATCACTGAGTAGTAACAGCATCTATCCTGAAACCCTAGATGTTACCAGCCTCTCCCTAAATGCACCCCCCATCACACACATATCAAATTGATCACCGAGTCCTATTTATTTTCCCTCCTCTATGTTTTAAGACCATCTACTTTTTCCGTCATCACTGCTATCCCTCTAGTACAACTACTACCCTTGTTCACCTGGACCACTGCAGTAGCCTCCTTATCTGGTCACCTGTGTTCTCTTACCTCCCTTCCATCCATTCTTGATTCCACAGAGAGAGGGGAAGTTAACATATAAGTTTGCACAGGAGTGCCCAGGATTCCACACACCATACTTCCACGCATTGACCCTTGGGCTCAAAATCCAGGGGGTAGGAGGGTTAGAAACTTGCAGATAGTTGTGTAGGAATCCAATAATATCAGGAGTGCTGTTGGATAGTGGCAAATAATGATAATTAGCTCACTTTGAATTGGATAATGACAAATCATGGTCATTGAATTTAGATAAAATATTAATAAATTAGAACAAGCATACTGGAAAGGGATAGAATAGGTTATCTGTTTTAGCTAGACAGTTCCCTTGATATAAAGCTGAGTTTGATCACAGCAAATAATGTTATATTTCTTTGTACATCTGCGTTATGGTATGTGATGTCAACTTGGCTCAATGGGCCATTACCTTTCCATATGTACAGACTCTTCCCTCTGCCTGAATGCTCTCTCCCCACCCCAAACAGATTACTATTTATCTCTCCAATCTCAGCCTAAATGGTCCTTCCTCAAAGAAACCTTTCCTGACCCCAGATTAGATCAGTTCCCCCTTATACCTGCTCTTAACACCTTCTGCATGTCCTTTACAGCACTTATCACAAGAGCAATCACTCATTTAAATCACTTTTCCAGGTCTATCACCTCTAGACTAGAGCCCGGACTCTACCAGTCTTGTTCATGGCTGTATCCCAAGCACACAGTGCAGGGTCTAGGATATAGTACATGCTCAATAACCACGTATTGAATGAATAAATGGCTATGGATACTTTGCGATAGTAAGCTGGAATTTTTCCTTCCTTTCTCATATCCACTTTCAATCTGATAACTAGCTCTGTGCCTCAGGGGAGGTATGTAGCAGGACAGAAAGTTGGAAGAGGCTACATATCTTTCTGGGTTTTGTTTTCTAAAAGCTTATGTCCTTTGGAGAAGAAGGTTTGTAGGTCTATAGAGAATTTCCTGGAGAAATATGTAGGGAAAAGGATTTCCCTCAGACAAGAAAAAAATTTCCCTAGACCGGAAGATGTAAGTGTTGATGGGTCCCTAGAGAAGGAGATCCGAGCCCTGCTTCTCAGCAATGATTTGGGGGACAGAGCCAGACCCAAGAGAGAAGTGGGTGCCACTTGGTCACGGCCAGCATACGTCCCAGTGTAGACCAATCACAGAGGACTGAATGGACACACATACACACACACAGCACCTTGACCCTGGGTAAGATCCCAGACATGGATGTCAGCCTTTAGGAAAGGGAAACCCCAAAATGACTGAAGTGACATTTTAAGAAAAAATGTAAAGGTCATTTCTTGCACCTGTGGGTTTGTGGAATGCAATTTATTAATGTCACACCTTTGCTTTATTAAGATGTATTTCTACACAGTTCAGCTTTCATGTCATATGCAGTTGATTCTAATCTAATAATTTAAAACTGGACCCCCATGTATGTTGTTGACAAAACTTTATACTTTACAATCACACATGTTCCTTGTCATAACCCTGTGAGATAGAAAGACTATGTATTACCACAACTGCCATCCCATTTTATAGGTGAAAAAACTAAATCAGAGAGGTCAGATGAATGAACAGAAGTCACACAGCAATGCTAACAGCCGAGTTAATCTTCTGTCCCATACTTGCATAACATTCTTTATGTAATACCATGCTACTTCTACTAATCAAAATGTTGATTTATAAGAACATTCCATTTCCTGACCACATTAAACAACTAAAAGTTTTCTGTATTCTGGATCAATTTTTCCCAACAAAGTTAACTTGCATTTTTCCAAATTGAGTTATAATTTTCAAATATCCTTTATAGAACCGATGTCATATTATTTGTTAATTGTTGCCTAATTGTTAAATTTTCTTGTCTGTTGGTACAACTAAACTTTTTTCTCTTTTGGATGAGACACATTCTGCTAAAATTACCTGCTGTTGTTTGTGATTCTGGTGGTGATGCTGCCAGCTGGAGAAAAGGGGAGGCAGCTTGAGTGAAATTCTCATGTTTGATATCTTCAAAGTGGAGCCTGCAATTACTTCCCTCCGTTTTAAATTTTATAACACAGTGGGGCAACTCAGATTGTACACGGTGGTCCTAAGGTTTTTTGATGTTTCCCCAAATTCTAAGACTTGTTTATAATCATGACTGCATAGAAACTCTCGTACCTTAGCAGATTTACTTGGTTACAAAGGAAGCTCACTTCCATAAAATACTCATGTAATAGAACATTTTTTCTTTGGTATTCAGCTATGTTAATGCCATTGAGACAATGAGCCCATGTTAGTCCTTCACCTTAAAGTTGTATGTTGTTTTTATAACAGCATTCCACAAGCATTTGTCAAAAATAAAAGTAGACCACTTCATTTCTTTCTAACATCTTCTCATGGAGGGACAAAAGGGGGACCAAAGTACTAAACAGAAATGATTTTGTAAATACCAACACTGTAGTGACTACTTGAACACTATGAAAAAGCCAGTATGATACAGGACCTGTTTTGTTTATTCTCCATTTTGATCCCCAAAGCAAGCATGTGGTTTACAATGAAAACCAGCTTTGCTGAGAGTATGCCTATGAAAGACAGAACGTGATGATGCGGAGCAGGGAATTCTGGGCCAGGAGGGCAGCCACGAGGTCGGTCGGCCCAGTTCTGTTGCTGACTCGTCAGCAAATCATTAACCTCTTGATGTGTAAGAGCCTTATTTGTCAAATGAAGATCCCTCCACCTGTTCTTAATCAAGTGTTAATGGCTGTTAGGAGGATTCATTGCACAATCCCTTGAGTTCCAAAGGGGAAAATGAGGTGCGGGGGCAGCCACCAACATCTCTTGACTAGATGCTGATAGACCACTATCGGAGCAGGCTGCCTGTGCGCTGACACTTTCGTTTCCTTATAGGAAAGTTAAGCTATCAAAAATGAATTTTTAAACAATCAATACCTTTAGAATAAAAATAATAAATAGAAGCACCTTTTACCACTATATTCGAAGGTTTTAATCAATTAATCCATCAAGTTAACAACCAAGAGTAGAAGCACCATCTAGAAATCTGCTCCCTGCTGCTAAACCCTGTATGGGAGATAGACATTATCCATGGACACGTGGACACCAAATTCTTTTTTAAGTCATAAAAATAGCTCAGTGCCTAAGATCCCATGTTACCATGGGAATCAGATTGCAAAATTGTAAATATAAAATTTCAAACAAATATTATGTCCTAAACATCATCAACTTTTAAAATTAGATGAGCTATATCTGATCATTATATTGTTCTTATTAAATATATTTTTAATGAATAATAATTGCTTTAATTTTCAGGGATGAAAAAACACTAGACTAAGGCAATAATGTAAAAAGTTCAGAAGTCTTAGCCAGCATACTTAAAACATTCATAGGATCTATCAGTTTTCTCTCTCAGATAATTGTTACCATATAATAGCTGGTCTTATACCCCTCATAAACTTTCAGAATTAAGCTTCTACATGCTCTCTTGATTCATAATTTTGTTCTCATGGATACCACTGATATCAGTTAAAGTCAAGTCACCTAGATGATTTCTCTTTAGGAAACTCACTGGCAGCTGCTCATCTGACTTGGAATGAACAATTATCTTTATAAGAGATTGAAAATGCACTAAACACATGCAAAGAGAGTGGGTGGTTAAGAACAATAACTAAATCAGAGCACAGAATCCCCAGCCTAATCTTTGACTGAGAGGTTAGTCCTGCCATTTCTGAGTAATAGAATGAAACTTATCTAAAACTCACATCAGTGCTTTTAAGGTCAAATGTTGTTACTCAAAACATAATACAGTTAAGTTACTCATGAATGAATCAAAAATTGTTGCAAGAAAAGGGAAAAAGAAAGGTTTTTCTCAGAAGCAAGCAATCAGCATTTAGCGAATGTGAGGCCCTAAAAACGTGAAAGGAATATTAAGGTGCCATGTACATGCTTCTGCTTGGGGCAATTGGCTCCTAGAAGAAAGATAAGCCTTGACTCAACTAGAACACAAGTTAAATGATGCTAGCTAGTGCTGTGTTGAAAGAGAGCAAATACTAGCTTTTGTTTTCTATGGCTTCTAAACAATTTCATCACTGGTTTATCTCACTAGACATAGGATTCATACAGTGTATTAGTTTTCTATTGCTGCATAACAAGTTACCCTAAACTTAATGGCTTATAACAACAGGCATTGGTTATCTCACAATTCTGTAGGTTAGAGTCTGGGCATAATGTGCCTGGATTTTCTGCTGAGAGTCTCACTGAGCTGACATCAATGTGTCAGGGCTATGGTTCTCATCAGGGGCTTGAAGTGCTCTTCCAGGCTCACTGGTTGTTGGCAGAATTCAGTTCTTTAGGGTTGTAGGACTTAGAGCCCCATTTTTCCTGCTTTGCTGTTGGCTGGGGACTGCTCTCAGCTTTTGGAGGCTGCCTTTAGTTCTTGGCCAGGTGGCTGCCATAGGCAGTTCACAAGGATGTGTGCTCTGTTCTAAGCCAGCCAGGGAGTGTCATTGTCTTTCTCCTCTGTGACTTGCTAGAGAATTCTTCAATGGCTCACTGGACTAGATCAGCTCCAGTGAGTTGACTTAAAGTCAATTGTGCCATGTAACATAAAATAATCACAGGCATGATATCCTATCATATTTGTAAATGTCTCCCACATTCAAAGGCAAGAGATTATATAGGGATGTGAGTGACTGGGGGTCATCTTAGAATTATGTCTACCACATACAGTTAACAAAACATTTCCACATAGTTTATAATTTTATACTCTCAGAAACATTATGCCCCCTTTTTTTAAAAATAAGGAAACCAAAATGAGAGTAGGACAAAGTAAGGAGGGAACCAGGACAATACTGGGTGCTTTTTATCCAATGCCTCTTTTCATTTTCACAAAGCATTTGAGATGGTAGCCTTATCCCACTTTTTACATGAGAAACACTAGGCTCAGAGTAGATGAGTAATTTGCCCAATGTCACAAGGCACGTAAGAAGTGTAGCTAAGACTTACATCCAAGTCTTTTGATTCCAATTTCCTTTTTTCTTTTTCTTTTTAGGTTATTCCGAATAAGAACAAAATACTTTATGAGATGTATCCTTGACAAAAGGAAGACTAGAATTACTGATGTTAAAGGGTCCCCGGGTATGGCAGGTGAGTAGAATGCAGACAAACATGCCGGTGTGATTCAAATACAGTGGTGGTGCTCAGAAGAGAATATAAGACCAGCACATTGGACTAACTTTGTGGAGGACAATTTGGTCACTCTAATCAAAATTATAAAAGCATAGGACCTTTAATTTAGCAATTCCACTTCTAAGACTATATCCTACCAATCTATTTGCTCATGGGAAAAATGAAACGTGTACCAACTTATGTTCTTCTGCACAGTTTGTAATAGGAAAGAATGGAAACATCCCAATGTTCCATCCGTAAGGGGCTGGTTCTATAAACCATACACATCTGTGCAAGGAAATGCTATGCAGCCATTAAAAAAAAAAAAAAAGAATGAGGAGGCTCCTTATGCATGAAGATGGGGATTATTTCACTATTTTGTGAAGTGAAAAAAAGCAAGATGCAGAACTGTGCATGTGTTGCCACCATTTTTGTAAAGGGGGGAAGGAAATACAGATATCTGTGTGTGTATATATATATAAAATGATTGTAGTGTATACATGACTGTCTCTGGAAATATACACACACATGAAAACTAGATAAGAATTGAACAGAAATTTTCACTGTATAGACTCGAGCCTATTTGACTTTTGAACCATATGAATATGAATATATGTTACACAAGTAGGTGGCCTAATAGTTATGATAAAAGGATCCGAAGAGAAGGCAAAGAGGCTCAAGAGACATGGAAAATATCTGCAAGTAGAAATCTGTTTATTTGGCAAAGGACGTGGAGTTATTTCTGAACTTTTTGTTCGAGGAGTCAGCATTTAAATTTATGTCACGGCTTATTAAGTTTAAAAATAATAGCAAGGAAAAAGTAATAGTGAGTAGAAGTCACTAAGAGAAGTATGAGGCACAGAACATTTACAATTTAAATACATAAACAATGAAGCAGTGTAAAAAGTCTGATGGAGCCAGGAGGGAAAATATGAGAAAATCGCTTAAATGAAAGAAGTTACTACTTTTGGTTCATGCCAAGCAGGTAGAGAAGTTTCAGTTTACTATCCTGAAACTTATCATTCTCCATAAAACTGATACCTCTATACTTTTAACTAGAACATAGTAAATATCCGTCCTCTGTTTTCTGAAAGCAGCTACAATTCTTGGGAGCTGGATCAGATGTGGGGGCCATCACTGACTTGGCGGCAGAATGAGATGGAGAAAGAATTTAGGTATCATTCATCATGCCTGACATGCAGTCTGTCTACTGCCAAGAAAAGAAGTTTATCCTCAGACCTTCAGAAAAGGTTTTCAAAGCTTGGAGCTTCTGGACAGCATCTGCATTAAAGGCTTCCAGGGATTTAGACACAGAAACTTCTCCAGATAGCAGTCTCTTTGAGCCCCTGTCCTCTGAGACTGCCTAGTGGTATTTAGTGTTGGGGTTGGGAGAAAGTAGATGAGGGAGAATTTGTAAACATAGACAAAGGAGCAGACCCAGAGGGTCAGATGGGATATTTCCTTTTCTCCTGTTTGCTCTGTCCTTAAAGGCATCACTGCTTCCTTTCAGAGCCAAGAAACTGAGATTTAACTACAGTTGGATGATGCTTTGTGTGCCTAGGCTGGCACCAGAGAGTGTCTACCAAGTGAAGTTACTTGTTCTGTTGTGCCTCTGCTGTCTTCATAACCCTGAGTTTCCATTTTGCAACGGAACTGATCACCCAGTAGACCCTCATGGACCAGTAGCAGTTTTAAACCTTATTGGGAGGACAGTCTGCTCCAAAGTACATTCCTCCGGCATTTTCCTGAAAAGTTCTCTCTTTTTAATTTATTTTTCATTTGCAAATAAAAATTCCTCTGTAGGTGCTATGACAGCAATGGTTCAGGTCTCTGTTTGCCCCTGAAATTGTATACATCCTTTCCATCCACACTGTTTCTAAAGAACTCAACTTTTGAAATGTGCCCTTTATTTTTGTCCCTTCCTCTCCCTCGTAGCCCTCAGGGGTAGAAATTTAAGTAATTAAAATCTGAGAGAAAAACTCTAATTTGCATTCCAGCTTTAAGATGAAATTATTTTTTTTGCTGCAGAAAGTGGCCCTGCACTACATCTAAAAGTCATGACATATACTGGGACCTGCAAAGCTTTGTTGAAACAAATCAACTCAATGTATCGTAGCCTCACAGTTCACAGGACAGTAGTAGCTCTATGGAATTCTATGTTTAATCAATCCACTGGGAACAAAGAAATCCTTTCAGTTTGGTCACTAATTGCTTATTTGATGGGCTTAAGTTTGGAGAATCCAAATGAACCTAAAATATTTGCACTCCTGTTCCTTGGGCAAAATTAGGCAAAAGAAAAGAGACTATTAAGTCTTTTAAACACAGCAGTCAGGTAAGACCACAGACGGCTGTAAAGATTTAAAATTGGAGGCCACATGTGCCGATTGTTGCATATTTTTAAATCCCAGGGGACAAAGGGTACGTGCAGCTGTCACATCTAGGATGCTAGAGGGGAAAAAACCCACAACATTCAAATGAGAACAACAACCTCCACGCTTCAGAGGAAGAGGATTTGGAGCTATGGAAGAATAAATAGCATTGTGAGTATTTTTAAAAAGTTTCCTTTAATCGTTGGAGACTAAACTTGCCACTGCTTGTTATGAGCTCTCTGAATTTGAGAGAGATTTTGCAAGTCAACTCTTAGTAGAATAGTAAACTCTACTCAATTCTGTTGACTCCTGTTTCTTGGATTGGAATTTGCCCAGATTATGAAAGCTACATATTAGGAGTAAGAATTACTGGAGAATTCACTGAAGTAAAATGTAGGTCAGGTGGAGGCCTTGATTTGGTCTCCCCCAGAAGCAGACCTGAGACAAGGACTGGAGTGGTAGGCAGTTTATTTGGAAGGTGAGTGAAACAGCCAGTAGCAGGGTGAAAAAGTGAGGCAGGGAATTCAAATATACCACACAAACAGCACACAAACAGTATTGCTCTTCATCCAATCTCTTCCATTTTACAGAAGGCAGAATTGAACCCCAAGAAGAGACCTAAGTTGCACAAGTTCATCTAACTCTTTGTAGCAGAGCCAAGACTACTGTCTACTAATTCCAGGTGTATTCATTTACACTTGACCAGATTTCTTTGAGCATTACCCTTTTTGGGAAAAAACAAAAGGCAAAAAAGAAAATAAGTTTATAGCAAAGATGTAATAAAAATTTAAAAACTACCTTCCAGTGTATGTCCTTGGGTCAGTGAATTTTTAACCCAATTTTTCTCTATCCTGAATCTATAGTGCTACTTAGAATAATAACCTTAGGATAAAGGAAAACCCTGAATTGTCTAAGAGTGCCCTATTGCTATTCTTATAAAAGCAAGAAAGTTAACTAATATATATTAAAAGGATGTTAAGAAGTAAGGTTGAAACAAAATGTTCTAGTTTTCTCCAAATGACATGCACGCTAATATGCATTCCATAGTTGTTCTAATTTATTATGTTTTAATAGATTTGTAAAATGTGAGAGTGTTTTGGTGTTGAGAAATTTTGTGTTAGAAAATGTGAGTTACTAACTGGAGTGAGATCATGAGAGGTAGCTGGATTTAGTAGAGAGTGTAAGTGTTGGGATCAGAGAATTAGGTTTCAAGTTCCAGCTCTGCCACTTAACAGTTGTGTGGTTTGGGGCAGGTTACTTAACTTCTCTGTACCTGCTGAACCATGTCAAGGATTGTGAGAGAACATAAGCTCCTTTCAGGCCGGAACTTTGTTTTGTTCACTGCTGTGTCCCCAGTGCCTGGAACAATGATTGGCAGAATAAGCATTAGCATTCTAAGCATTACAACCTGTCAGGTGTCCAGTACAACATCCAGCACAAAGTAGGTGTCAATACAAGGTAGCCACTTTTATTACCATGAAGAGAAAAATAATGTTTAAAGTATATGATCTCTGTTTCTAGCCAAGCAGGGGGCCCAGGGCTCAAACACAGGGCAGACTGTCAGCAATTGAGGAAAGATCAGCATGGGGTCAAAGGCATTCAAAACACTACAACCAGGGGCAGAACTGGAGTAGACAACCAAAGAGCTAGCTTGAATGAAATATCCATCCAAAGAAATTAGGCAGAGAATGGAAAATTCCAACATGAAATGTGGAGCCTGGCATTAAAAGGATTTAACAAGTGTTTGTTGAATGGATGAATGAATGAATGAATGAATCAGTGAGTCTTTAACTTGAGGCCACAACTGCAACCTGTGACTGTGGGTTCCAGGCAGGTCCTAGAAAAGTTCTTTGAGCTTTGACAATCTGTTACAAAGGAGGGTGGGTTGGCTTTCTAAAAGGCCATTGAAAGAGGAGTGGAAAGACAATAGACTGTGTCCATAGGACATTCTCTGCCAGAGGAGACTGTATATAGCACAGTAAAGAATTACACGACAGTATGATGGGACTTGGGGTGAGACTAAATGGATTGAGCACTAGTCACTGGGGAAAACAGCCTTTTCCTTAGTTAGAGAAACCATTGTGATGTTCTGAGGACAGGATTAACACGGCTACTGAGAATAAAGAGGGAAAAATTAAAGAAGCAACAAGTAGTAATTATTCTATAGAAGTTGCTCAAGAAAAAGAGAAGTGATCAATTCATTTTCAACAGGAGTACCAACGTCATTCAATGGAGGGGAAGAACAGTCTCTTCAACAAATGGTACTGGAAAAAAAAAAGCAGGGGAAGGTATAGGTCAGTGGTAGAGTGCCTGCTTAGCATGCACGAGGTCCTGGGTTCAATCCCCAGTACCTCCATTAAATAAGTAAATAAATAAATCTAATTACCCACCTCTACAACAACAACAAAAACAAATGGTACCGAGACAACTGGATATCCGCATGTAAAAGAATGAAGCTGGACCCTACCTTACATCATATACGAAAATTCACTCAAAATGGGCCAAAGACCTAAGTGTAATGAGCTAAAACTATAAAACTCTTAGAAGAAAACAGGGGAAGTTCTGTATAACCTTGGATTTGGTAATCGTTTCTTAAATATGACACCAAAAGCATCGGTGACAAAAGGGGAAAATAGAGAAGCTGGATTTCATCAAAATTTAAAACTTTATGCATCAAAGTACACTTAACAAAGTGAAAAGGCAGCCTATAAAGTGGAAAAATATTTGAAAATCATGTATCTGATAAGCATTTAATATCCAGAATCTATAAAGAATTATCACAACTCAACAACAAAAAGACAAATAACGCTTGTTTAGAAATGGGCAGATAACTTGAATAGATGTTTCTCCAAAGAAGATATACAAATGGCCAGTAAATGTAAGAAAAGGTGCTCAACGTTATTAATCATTAGGGAAATGCAAATTAAAACCACAAGATATCACTTCACACCTATAAGATGGTTATAAAAAGGAAAATTAGTGTTGGTGATGATGTGGAAAAATTAGAATCCTCATACATTGCTGGTTAAAATGGTGCAGTTGTTGTGTAAAACAGTTTGGCCTTTTCTCAAAAAGCTAAACATAGAATTACCACATGACTCTGCAATTCCACATGTAGGTATTTACCCAAAAGAATTGAAATCAAGGGCTCAAACAGATACTTGTATGCCCATGTCCACAGCAGCATTAGTCATGATAGCCCAAAGGTGGAAACAATCCAAGTGTTAATCAACAAATGAATGGAGAAACAAAACATGGTGCTTATGTACAGGAGGACATTATTCAGCCATAAAAAGAAATGAAGTTCTCATATATGCTAAAACACGAATGAACCTTGAAAACATTATGCTAAGTGATATAACACAGACACAAAAGGACAAATATTGTATGACTCCACTTCTATGACATGTCAAGAATAGGTAAATTCTTAGAGATAAAAAGTAAATTGGCAGTTATCTGGGGGATGAGGAAGTGTGGGAGTTATTGCTTAATGGTTACAGAGTTTCTGTTTGAGAAGATGAAAGGATTTTGGAAATGGATAATGGTGATGGTTGTGTAACATTGTGAATGTAATTAATGCCACTGAATTTTACATTTAAAAATGGCAAATTTTATGTTATACACACACACACACACACACACACATATATATATATTTATTCACAATTTTAAAAAAAGAAGTGATGTTCTCACCTAGGATCAGTATGGGAGACTGAATAATGCTTCCCCTACCCCAGATATCCACACTCTAATCCCTGGTTTTATACCTTTGCATGTCATATTATCTGGCAAAGGGGACTTTGCAGACGGATTAAGGTTACAGATCTTAAAATAAGGAAACTATCATGGATTATCTGGGTGGGCCCAATGTAGTCACAGAGGGCCTTAAAAGTAGAAGAAGAAGGCAGAGGAGGCAATCAGATGCTATGGAAGAAGGGGCAGAAGTTCAAAGTGTGACAGGTCCTTGAACCATCCACCATTGCTGGCTTTAAAGATAGGGGAAGAGGGTTGTGAGCTGAGGAATTCAGAAGACCTCTGGAAGCTAAGAACGCTCTCAGCTGACAACCCACAAGGAAATGGACCACAATCCTACAACCATAAGGAATTGAATTCTTCCAGCAACCTGAATAAACAAAGAAACAATTTCTCCTTCAGAGCTTGCCGAAAAGAACACAGCCCGGCAGACACCTTGATTTTAGCCTGGTAAGACCTGTGTTGGACTTATAGAACTGTTAAACAACAGATTTGTATCAAAAAAGTAAACAGAAGCTATTGTGGAGGTTGCTATTACTCTGTGATTGGAAGACAGCCAAGGCCCAGATGAGGGGTTTTGCTTGACTAATCAGAAAACAGAGAGTAAAAATGACCACCAAAAGTGTTGTAGCAGATTGTTTTTTCCAGAGATAATTACAATAGTATCTCCCATCTAGTGCTTCTCTGCAATGAGAACTTGCCACTCCTCTGTCAAGAAGCCTCTCCCCTTGAATCTGGGCTGGCCTTTGTGACTTGCTTATAACTAATGGGATGTAATAAAAGTCATCCTGCATGATATCCAAGGCTATGTCAAAAGAGACCATGCAGCTTCTGCCTGGCTCCCTTAAAATACGTGCTCTCCATGTGCTACTTCTCAGGACATTGCCTCTTGGAACCCAGGCTCCATGCTGTGAGGATGCCCAAGTCACAAAGAGGTCATGTTTAGGTGCTCCAGTCCACATTCCCAACTGTGCCCATCCTTGAAGCAGGTGCCAGATGGGTGAGGCTTCAACATAATTCCAACCTACAGTTGTTTAAGTCACCTTCGGCTGAGTCTGAATTGGAATCTATCTGCCCCCAAATTGTAGTACGTAGATAAGCCAACCCTGCCAGGCCCTATCCAAATTCCTGACCCACAGAATCTGTGAGCATTAAATACTTGTTGCTTATACCACTGAGAGTTTGGGATGTTTTGTTACAGAGCAACAGATAACCAGAATAAGTGTGAAAAAAGAAGAAATGGAATTTAATAACACGCACAGGGAGGCAAGGGAGTGAAGAGGCATATAGATCGTTCTATTGGCTCTTGCTTGAGGGCTAGGGGAATGATGGTCCTCATTACTCGTGGAATGCAGATTGCCAGTGATGGAGAAGAATCAAGGGAAGAGATCATCCCCCCTACAGAGCAGCATCACTGTAATTCTCAAAAGTACTGACATTTCAATTTATTACAGCCAGGCTGATCCTGAGTAAGGGTTGACCAGCCCTCAATAATTACTGTCAGTTGCCTAAGGCAGAGTACAGATCTGCATACTGAACTGCCAATGAAGAATACATTCTGGGGGTGGGTATAGCTTAGTGGTAGAGCATGTGCTTGGCATGCATGAGGTCCTGGGTTTAATCCCCAGTGCCTCCGTCAAGGGGGGAAAAAAGAATGCATTCCATCATACTGAATTCATATGAAAAATTGCTAAATAATGAAAACTACCACTGATGTTTGCTGCAGATCTTTTCAAATGACCTAAATTATGATGGTGCAATAAATACAAAACTGAGAAAAATTATGAGGTTAGAGAATTACATCCAGTATCAAGCTATCCTAGGAGGATCCAAGAAAATGCTCTCATGGAAAGCAACCTTATCAGTCTACAAACCTCACTGTAGCAAGAAAACAAGCTGTGATGCAGATTAAAATCGCAGAGCTTCTAGATGAGCTAGTGATTCATTACAATTGGTACCCATGATCTTGGCTGTAAGAAAAATTAAGGGAAAAAATGGACTATAGGCAACAGTGAGGTTTAACAAAAGATTTCTCAAAAGGAACCTCACAAAAAGCAGTTTTGCTTTAGTTTTTTAGTTTTTTTTTTTTTAAATTAGTAAACATCCTAACAGGTGGCCACACGTATATTCTTTAGAATATTCTGGACCCTCACCATTCATTAGAATTGCGTCGTTTAAGAGCACCACAATTGAGATTTTCAGACACATACTATTATATATAAAATAGATAAACAAGTTTCTACTGTATAGCACAGGGAACTACATTCAGTATCTTGTAGTAACCTATAATGAAAAAGAATATGAAAATGAATATATGTATTTATATGTATGACTGAAACATTATGCTGTACACCAGAAAATTGATACAACATTTTAAACTGACTCGACTTCAATTAAAAAAAAAAGACCATAAGACCATTGGCCAAAGTGTACTAATTCAACCTGTATTCTTAACTACTCAGCTGTGCTACACTAAGTAAATACATTAAATAATTGACCTCTAAGCCCCAACCTGTGGTTTCTGCACTTTTCATTTTGGACTTCATACCTTCAGGGAGCTTATCCACATATATAATGTTAAGTTACTCCTTCAAGAACCGCTTACTGATTCTCCCAGTTCTTTCTCCTAACCGACTCTTCAGTTCCACCCTTCCATTTAGATATTTTCCCCAGCTTTTTTTTTTTAAAGAGAGCCCATTACCTAAAGTGATTGGGATGGATTTTAAGTGGCAATGGTCATCACATCTTTTAACTTTAATCTAATTAATTTGCTTTGTGAATCCCGTTTTCAGTAGTAGCACTCAAGCAGATGTCCAGTCAACCACTCTGAATTAGTGTGATTCAAATTATGAGGATTTTTAAAAGAAAGCTAACATCAGTGTTAGGAAACATGGATATTATCTTGCAGACTTTTAAGGGAGAAAAATCAAAATTCTCTCTCCATTAACATGAGCAAGTTGGAGTAGATCCCTGCTTTTCAAATGGGGATGTATGCACACTAGAGAGTCAGTGATCTCCCTTCAGGGGTGCCAGTGGATTGGGAGGGCGCCCAACAAGCAAAACGTCCTCAACCCTTGCTCCTCCCAAGTGTAAGCCAGAGCAACTCCACCTTCATCTGTTTTCCATATTGTAAGATT
The DNA here is from genome assembly GCF_048773025.1 of Camelus bactrianus. Taxonomy (NCBI): domain Eukaryota; kingdom Metazoa; phylum Chordata; class Mammalia; order Artiodactyla; family Camelidae; genus Camelus; species Camelus bactrianus. The sequence continues at coordinate 32,894,540 of NC_133575.1, forward strand.
TTGTTTATACATAGGTTTCTAAATCTAATTTTTTTTGAAAACTTGCAGTCTAGCTGATTTGTAAGACCTCCTCTGGTTCTTATATTCAGTGGTTCTGTCAAGTCATTAAAGAGGCTACTGGATCAGGACTATAAATAAAATAGTTTAACTATATCTCCATAATCTACCTTCACACATTAGATCAGTTCAGACAGCAAGCGCAAAGGGAGCTTTATTGTATTGTGTTGTGCAGCTCGGCTAATGCCCTTGATTTGCAAGGGCAGTAGCTCTCCTGATCCACAACAATTCTTTAGCAAAATAAAAGGTGCCCACATTTCATAATCTCCTATGCCTACTAAGGCATCTTTGGGCTTTGACTAGCTAGACCTTCAAGACGTAACAGTGTAGCAGATGCTGCTGGTGCCCACATTCCCATATTTGACCACAGCTTCTTGCCATAAGCACCTGCAGCTGCTTGGGGGCTTTCTTTGGCCACAGGAACATACTTGGTCTATGTACAAGGAAAGTGGAGGTGATGGGGAACTGACATTTCCAGGACTAGCTCTCAAATAAAGAAGTTGGTGGAGAAATACTCCATCTTCATCACCCCTTGGGTGGGACGATTCTGAGGCACGCTCTGTAGTCACCCAGAGGTCCCCAGTAGGGTTAAGCCCTAATTGCCCACAGCGGTAACTTCATTAACCTACCCTGCATTGCCTCCCTGCCCGTCCCTGTCTCTCCTGCCAATTCTTCTTGGTATTGCCTCCAAAAGAAACGACTCCCAAATAAACTACTTGCATTCATATCCCTTTTGCAGGGTCCTGCTTCTGGGCGAGTCCCAAGTGTATCAGTCAGAGTCTAGTCAAGAGATAGAAACCCCACCAGTTATATTAACAGGAGAATTTAACGTAAAAAAGGTCAGCTAGGAATCAGATTGTTAACTCGGGATCTTTACTAGTTTCTTGGGGGCTGCCATAACAAAGAACCACAAACTGGTGGCTTAAACAACAGAAATTTATTAGCTCACAATTCCGGAGGCCAGAAGTCTGCAATCAAGATGCTGGCAGGGAGATTCCTTCTGAGGGCTGTGAGGGAGAATCTATGTCATGTCTCTCCACTAGCTCCTGGTGGCTTCAGGATTTCGTTGGCTTGTAGATGGTTTCTCCCTGTGTATTCACATCATCTTCCCTCTGTGTATGTTTGTCCCTGTCCTGATTTCCCCTTGTTATAGGGACACCAATCATACTGAATTAGGGCTTATTCTAATGACCTCATCTTAACCTGATCATCGGCAAAGACTGTAAGGTCCTATTCACAGGTACTGGGAGTTAGGACGTCAACATCTTTTGGGTGGACATGATTCAGCCCATAACAGTGCCTGAAGAGGAAAAGAGATCTCTAAGGTATTGTGGAGGTAGCAACTTCAGGAAACAGCTATCTCCCCAAGCACTGAGAGAACAGAGAAGATGTTGAAATTATTAAAACTCAGAGACACAGAGGAAGGACCCTATGAGGCTGAGACTCAGAAGCTTGAGGAAGGGACCCCAGCTAACTGGTGCTAGTGTCTTTGTGCTAAAAGAAGAGGCCTCATGGGGTCTGGACCCAGACCTCTACGGGGTGGGTGCTGGTGTCTCTGGAGCAGGGGGAATGAGACTGGTTCTGCAAGTGCTGGAAAAACTACAAACTGGATTCAGCTGCTGCTACAAGAAGGGTCTACCACTGCTGGGGTTAAGAAGTGAGGTTGGAGTGATGCTCATAGGAACGGGAAGTCAATAGGCAGCCCCAAGAAGCAAACAGGCAGTAAACAAGAAGGAGCACATCCCTTCTTCCCTCTCCAGCCTTGCCTCTCTCTCCAGCACTTTGTATGAGCAAAGCCTAAAAGGGAACAGCTGTCAAGCAGACTTGTGGTTTGTCGGATCCCAGTCCCAGCATCATAAAGCAGAGTACAGAAAGCTGGGTTTGGAGCTGAGCGAGAATAGCTTAATAACTGGCACACCGACCTAAGGCAACTGGGCAACTGAGAAAAGTAAGATTTTTATCCCAAGGAAAGTAAAGATTAGGCCCAAGAACATCAACATGGGTGCTTGGTTAATGGTGGTTAATGAGGCAGTATCTGAGTGAGAAAGAAACACCTCTATAGAGGTGTGGCTATAAAGTAATATGATTGAATTTTTAACAACCTACTAGAACTTCAGCATACAAATGAGAACAGATCTCTTCAAAGTAGTTTCATGGGAATTTTTTCAACTCATTCTTTCAATATGGCCATGGTTCAAGAGTCTTTGGGACTCCTCTTTGGGAGCCTGTGGCCTGCATTTTGATTCCATCCATGCTGCCAATACTTTGTCTTTTGATGGTGAATTAACTTTCTGGAAACAATTTAAAGTCATCCCAAGCTAAGCCTAGTGAATAAAAGTCACATGACAAAGTTTGACTCTGCTTTTTGGGGGCGGGTTGGGGAGAGGGCTTTTGGGGGGTGGTGTATCAAAATCAAAGTATACTTTTTATTTTATGGTGATATCTGGCTGGTGGTGTCTGATGCTAAAATTCTCTCCTTGATAGTAAAGTGATGATAAACAGAGAAAAGATGAAAACTCACAGTAACAAAGAAAATCAAGACTAACATTTTGTCATTTGCTAACTCTGTTTAGAATGTCACCTCATTTATAAGGGTGACATACTTGCTTGAAAAGTACAATTTGTGATATACAGGCACTTTGCTTTCAATTACAGAAAAATTTTTTTTGCCAAAGTGATAAAGGATGTCCTCTTGCTTCCTTCATGAAATATAGGGCTTGAGTGGCTCAAAATCATCAGGTTTGGGCCTACCAGAAAACATAACAGCCATCCTCTTATTAGTGGGGAGCTATTATGAGACAGCCACAACACTCTCGCTCATCTCCTTTTCTGTTAGTATATCTCTTATATTTAGTAGAGACCAGAAATCTTCCAGAAAACTATTAGCAAGGAAGTAAAGAGGGAATTGATCATACCTCACTGCAGTTAAAGAGACCCAAAGAACCCTTACCACAGTGCATGCTGGGGATTATAGTCTTCCATGTTCTTCACTGAGTTAGCGCACCATAAAACCAAGCTATAGGAGTGGGAGAAGGTTCCAACTTAGTACATCAGAGCTGCTCAAAATGAGTATCTTCTGGGCACTGAAAATTGGATTGAGAGCAATGCACATCAACACAATTGAATTCTCAGAAGGTGAAGTGAGCAATGCTCAGGGGAAAATGAGGACAACCAAAGTCTGTCTTGTGGCAAGAAGTGGGTCAGGATGGATCTCTTCTCCTTTTGGGGATGAGGAAATAGAAACAACTTACATAGAAGTCTGTGAAAATATATGGCCGAACAAGAGAAACGCCACCCTGAAGACTCAGGAGAAGAATGCTAACTATGAAATGATTTACTATTGAAACCAGTAGAAAATTATATCTATAAGGTTACAAGAGGATGTCACTTCTATGAAATAGGAGAAGTCTTAGGGAAAGTAGTAGCAGAAGTGAAGTCAGCTGTAGCAGAGTAACAGGGAAATGGTTGAGATTAAAAAAAAATTAAAAAGAAACTGTAAGAGAACTAGCAATGCAACATCAGAATCAAAAACCTTTTCTGGGGACAGAAAAGAGCAGAATTAACACTAAAAAAACTGAACTGGTAATGCAGAAAACAAACATAATTTTTTTTCTCAGAATGTAGGAAACAAGTAGAAAAAAGGAAAAGACATGGGTAAATAGAAAATTTATCAAACCTAAAAATTATAGATATACCAGAGAAAGAAATTAGTATGACCAGAATACATGCAATAATCAGACATAATTAAAGAAAATGTTCATGAGTCACTAGAAGATCTGATTGATCAGATTGAAAGTCTAGAATCTTCCAGGCACAAAAAAATCGAAATTCTCATGTAGATATACTTTTGGATGACAGGAATATAAACATATCTTACAAATATCTAGTCATTTAATTAGTTTACTTATAAAGGAAGGAAAAATCAGGCTAATCCCAGTGTTTTTAAGTAAAGGCTGAAAGACCATGGAATAATGTCTAAAATATTTGGAGAGGAAAAGATTTGGTTCAAATAATCCATATTTATTTATGAATAAAGGAAACAGAAAGGCATGAATATTATGGAGTTGGAAAATATGCCATCCATGTTATTTTTTGAAAAAAATAACTTGAAGATTTACTCTGTGTAAACATTTACTATATGATTGCAAAAGTTTATAATGTTTATATTTTCTAAATAACTAAACGGGATAAACACAAACAATGCACAAGATATATGTGTCTTTAAAGGAAAAACTTTGCTTCGAAATGGCATAAAAGCAACAAAACATCAGTTATAACAATAAATATACATTGTTATAACTTCTAATTAAAACAGAAATAATCTCTGATTAGATTATGGTATAAACTATACCTACATATTGCTTATAAAAGACAAAAAGTCACTGAATCTTAAAAATTAAAAATGGACATTTATCTTTGCAAATGCAAATAAAAGGAAAGCAGAGGTGGCAATATTAATTTCAGGCAAAGCCGAATTCAAGACACAAAGTATTATACAGAGCAAAGATACAAGAACCATGAACTTTACATGCCAAATAACTTAGTGTTGATATTTATAAAGCAGGAACTGTCAGAAACTCATTGAGAGACTCATACGAATTTAATAGCTTTTTAGAGATGTTAATATAACTCTATCAGATAAAACATGTAAAAATAAAAGGATGTGTCTAATTTGAATAATATAATTAATAAAGTTAACTTAATAAAAATATATTGAACTTTATACCTTACAGAGAATGTGTTTTCTTTCTAATTAGCCACACCATAATTATAAAAATTTATTTTACTAGGCCTCAAAGAAAACTCTAATGCATTTTAAACAGCAGAAATCATGCAGGCTATGCACTTAGACGCAATGCAATAAAACTAGAAAATAATTACAGTAGTTTAAGCAACCCCCCAAACTGAGTTTCACACCCTCCCACTCAAGCAAGGGGATGCAAGAGGGAAAGTGTCAGATGGCATTGGTATGCTTCTGACTTATTCTGTTTCCTGTGTACAGGGACTCTGTGTGCTCATGTCCAGGAGAGGAATCTATTTGGAAGAATTAAACACACCTGGGGATAAAAGATCCACTGATATATAATATCCCAACTTTAGAGATGATCCAGTTCCTTTAGGATTTTGCAGAAGTTTGGGTTTCACAGACAGCAACTGCTGAGTCATAGTGTAGATGACCAAGGTTATCTTGATAAATATATATATATATATACTGAAAAAATAAGTAGGTGGGAGCTTAATTAGTGTACACTAAATAGGAGTGAGTCACGATCAGTTAAAAACCTTTTCTTCTCCTTGGGCCACACCCACCTAATATTCAGGCTAATGTAGGCATGAGCATATTACTCCAAGCAAAATGCCTGGACAGTTCCCTCCTTCCTTTCCTGATTGCCCATCTTCCTTATACCAGTCAGAAAGCTACTTCCTTCCTCTCCTCCCTTTCTCTACCTGTCACCTTCCATTTCTTCTAACTCTCTGCTTTACTGGGGAGTATTAGAGTTGGTGGTTGAAACAGTGGAGATAACTTGTTGGATGAGAGGAATAAAATTCTAAGACAGTTCTCTGGATTGACAATATTACTAGGAATGAGTATCATGTGCCCCACCCCTATTGCTAAGGGTCTTGCTCAGCAATACATCATCCCTACTAGGAAAGGAGCAGTTGTAATACTACTGAAAGGCGGGCGGGTGGAGAGAACCCATGTTGTCTTTCAGTCAATACCTGAGAAGGTCAAGGACTTTAAAGTTCTTTGCACAAATTAAATTCAATAGAAAACTAACGTTAGTAAAGATGTTATTCAAAGCATTATTTCCTAGAATAGTGAACTCTAATCATAAGCAGTAGCCATGAAATGACTCAACGACAACAAAAAAGGAACTCAGCATGAATAAATACATCAAAATGTTCACATCTAAGGAATGGCTTCCTCCAAATAAAGATGAAGATTTCATCCATGAGATAATTGCTCTAGCTTAAAAAACCTATAATGACTCCTAGACCTTTGCACTAAGGCTGTGCACTTAATGAATGTCTCTTTCAAACTCATATTTCAGGGCTCAGTCTTGTGGCTAAATACTATCTAAGTAAACAATAACCTAATAAGTATGTAATGCTCTAATGAGCCAGCTGACAAAAGAAAGGTGACTCACAGTCTGGTTCCAACAACATAAGGCAAGTATGTGCCAGACCCAACTGCCCTTCTGTGCTATTCTGATCTCTGATTGGGCAAATGGTGAACATAGGAAGAGGGCTCTGTTTTGTTAGGAACATGGAAGTAGAAAGAAAGGAAGCATGGGCACACATCCAGTTGTTCTCTAATCTAACATTTACTGAACGCGTATTGGGAGTCAGACATTGTGTTAGTCTGTGGCGATAGATTCAATGCCTTAAAGGCTTTTCAGTCCAGCCAGGGGAGACAGACACATAATCAAATATAATACACATGATCAATGCTGGCCCAGTGCTTCTCAAACTCTAGTATGCTTAAGAATCACCTGGAGAGCTTGATTAAAACACATCCCATTATGAAAGCACATGTAGGGCATCGTGGGCTCATGAAGAGGGAGCTGTCTATTTTACCCGAAGGTGATGTCTGAGCTGAATTTCAAAAAATAAGTAGATATTTATTCACCAGGCAAAAAAAAAAAAAAAGAAGTGCATTGAATTCAGAAACAGTTTGCTGTGTTTGGGGTTCAGTGTGGGGCAGATAAGGATGTAGAGAAGAACGTGAACCACATCATGAAGGGTCATAAGTGCCACATTGAGGAGTTGATATTTTATCCAGTAGGCAATGGAGAGCCACTGAGAATTTTAAGCAATGGAATAAGCCATGTGGGTATTTGGCAAAGAACATTCCAGTGAGAGAAAACAGCAAGGGTTGGAGTGTCCCAGGTATTTTCATGGACAAGCAAGGAGGCCAGTGTAGCCGGAATATGACAGGTACAGTACCAGGTGATAACGTCAGAGAAGTAGGCAGGGGCCAGATCGTGTAGGGCCTTAGGGATCATAGTAGAAACACTGGATTTTATTTTAAGCCCATTGAGCATAGGTATGATGTGATATCACTTAGGTTTGAAAGTAGCACTCTGGCTACCATGTGTACTGTAAGGGGACAGAAGTGGAGGCAAGAAAATAGTTAGGAGACTATTGGAGGAGTCCAGGGGCGTGGTGATGGTGCCTTGAACCATGGGACTTTTTGACAAATTCCTATATTCATGTATCTACCACCACAGTCATGATATAGAACAGTTCCATGTTTCTAAAAATTGCTTCATGCTGCCTTTTTGCTATCATTCCTCTAAGCCCCAACTGCTGGCAACTGCTAATCTTATTTCTGTCTTATAGTTTTGCCTTTTCCAGAATTTCACATAAATGGAGTCACACAATATGTTGCCTTTGGGGTCTGGCTTCTTTCATTAAGCAAAAGACACTTGACATTCACCCTTGATGTTAAGTGAATCAATAGTTCATTGCTCTTTATTGCTGAGTAGAATTCCATTCTATGGAGGTATCACAGTTTGTTTCTTCATTCACCAGCTGAACTAAATGAAGGACATTTGAGTTGTTCCCAGTTTTTGGTGATTATGAATAAAGCTGCTATAAACATTTGTGTATAGGACTTTGTAAGAACATAAGTTTTCATTTCCTTTGGGTAAATATCTGGGAGGTTGATTGGTACATATGGTTAAGTGTATGTTTAACTTTATAAGAAATTGCCAGGGGGATGGTGAGGAGGGCATAGCTCAAATGGTGGAGTGCGTGCTTAGCATGCATAAAGTCCTGGGTTCAATCCCCAGTACCTCCTCCAAATAAATAAATAAATAAATAAATAAATAAACAAACCTAATTAGCTCCTCCCTAATTTTTTTAAATTAAAAAAAAAACTGCCAAACTGTTTTCCATTGAGTATACCATTTTACATTCTTGCCAGCAATATATGAGAGTTCTAGTTGCTCTGTAAGTTTATTAGCATTTGGTATTGTCTTTTTATTTTTGCCAGTCTAGTGGATTTGGAATGGTATCTCATTGTGGTTTTAATTTGCAATTTGCTAACAACTAACGTTATTGAGCAAAGTAGAGCTGGAAGGATTTACTAATGGAATGGATGAGGAATGTGAAAGAGTGAGGAGTCAAGTGTGATTTCAGTCTTTGGCTTGATTAAGATGACAGTGAAAGAGGTGGAGAGAATTCAGAAACAGAGTTAATGTCACATTATTTCAGTGGCTCAGGAAAAGTTCAGAAATCGTCATTAGGAAAGAGAAATGGTTATTGTTATTGGGCAAAGGGAAAGTGATAGTGCACTCCTAGCTCATTCCCATCAGGAACTATGAATGAGATTTATTCAGAACAAATAGAACTGAAGATGATTAAAGAACTTTTTTTTTATGGGTGGTGTGTGGGTGGAAAATGAAAGGTGTCACCCTCAAGGAAAGACATGTCAGTCTGGGAAAAGCAGGCTCCTGTTAACATCTCAGGGATGTGATTCACTGTGAAAGCCTGAAACCTGTTTTATAGCTTGGGTGGGTGGTGGCTGGGGCAGAGTTGTTTTTACTGACACAAAGAACAGAGAGAAGTCGATGGATTGGATAATGGAACCTGGTACCTGGGTATAATTGACCATGATGTCATCTTGAATAAGCAAATCTAAGGAAAGAATCACACTAGTCCACACCAAGTAGAACCCTAAGAAAGCTGACAAAGCAAGGGGGCCTGTCAGAAATGCTATATCCTGGGTTCTCCAACTGGCTTCTCAGAAAAACCCAATATAATTATCTATGTGTAGATTATCAATCATCTCTGGTTCAGATATACAAGAAGGTGATTTAAGGTACAATAAACAAGAGATTATCTGGGACCCTCCTGATATGGGTGTCATGATAACAAAGTTCCAATCAAAGAAGATAGAGATCTTCTTCCTACCATATTTCTGAGATGCCTCATGGCCTGATTTCTAATTCTATTTTGGCTTCCTTATCAATTCCTTCTCTTTAACTTCCTACTTTTATTTTTACTTACTGTTTTTAACAATTAAAATAGCCATTATTGTTTTGATTGTTGCTTTGTGAAAAATTCAAACAATTTAGAAAAATGTACTAAAGAAAATAAAAGTTTTCTGAACTCTCACCCCACCCCAGATCCTTACCATTGATGTTTATGGGAGACTATTCTTTCATGTTTATGCATGCATATTCACAGCTGGACTTTTACTTAAATGAGTTGATATTACACATGCTTGTTTCTCTAATTCATGGAAAACTTTTGAAAAACCGAAATTTATTTAATATTTTATTGACACGTCTCACCCACCACAGACACCCCCAGTAACCAATGTGAATAGCTCAGTGTTTTTTCTTCCAGAACTTTCTTCATTATCATATAATTATAGCTCACATGGATGGGCATGGATGGGCACGCATGTGCACGCACACCCACCCACCAAGTTAATTGTTTAACAAAAACAGGGTCTTTGTAATGCACTTTTCTGGGTCTTCCTTTTCTCAACTGCATCATTCTTTTCTATGACTGCCTGATATTCTGTGCTCCAACTGAGTGACGTTAATTTTGCTTCCCTTTTTTTGCCACTACAAACATTACTACAGTATCTCTGCGTATATTCTTTACATACTGGAGATTTGTTTATCGTACTTGCATTTTTACTTCTATGTGAGGATTTCTGAGTTGAAAAATATGTGTAATTATAGTTTTAATAAATATTGCCAAATTACCTTCCAAAAAGATTGTTCATGATATCCTCATTATATTTTTCCATCATTATTAAAGTATAATTGACAGAAGTTGTATATATTTAAGATTTATGACAACATTTTGATTTATGTATACACTGTGAAATAATCACTACAATGAGGCTAATTAACATATCCATCACTTCATACTGTTACCATTTTTTTGTGATGAAAATGATTAGGATTAGCAAATTTCAAGTATACTATACAGTATTGTTTACTATATTCACATTGCTTTACAGTAGATCTTTAGAACTTACTCATCTTGGATAACTGAAATTTTGTACTCTTTGACCAACATGTCCCTACTTTCCCCTCCCCCAAGTTCCTGACAACTACCATTCTGTTTTCTGCTTCTATGAGTTGGACTATTTTAGATTCCATGTGAGATCATGCAGTATTTGTCTTTCTATGTCTGGCTTATTTCATTTAGCATAATGTCCTTCAGGTTCAGCCATGTTACGAATGTCAGGATTTCCTTCTTTTTTAAGGTTGAATAATATTTCATTGTGTGTGTATATATACAAGATATTTCCTTTATCCATTCATCAGTCAACGGACATTTAGGTTGTTTGCATATCTTGGAAACCCCTGCTCTAGTCTTTCTATTCTTTCCTATGCTGTTATCCTTGGTTTCGGGGCTCTACTGGGTTGCTTCAGCTTTCTAATTGTACTACAGAGCCATCACAGAGTTATTTTTGTCAGTGGGTAATTGTTAAATCATTGTTTGTATGGGATTGTGAGGGCTAGGACCTTCTAGTCTGCCATCTTGCTCCTTATTATATTTTACGTGTTTTTTGGATCTGCAATAATGTCCTCTTTTTCATTCCTGATATCGGTAATTTTGTTCTCTTTTCTTCTTGATCAGTTTTGTTAGGAGTTTATTAATCATATTCATTTTTTCAAAGAAACATTTAACTTTATTAATTTTCTTTAGTATGTAACTGTTTTCTATATGACAGAGTTCTGATTTATCTTCATTATTTCTTTTCTTCTTTCTTTGGGTTTCATTTGTTGTATTTTCCCTAGCTCTTGAAATGGATATTTACATGTTATTTATTATTCAGCCTTATTTTTTCTAATATATACATTTATGGCTATATGTTTCTCCCTAAGCACTGAATCCCATAAGCTTTTGATATGTCTTTGTTATCATCTAGTTCACATATTTTCTGGCTTTCCTTGTAATTTCTTCCTTTACCCATGGATTAATCAGAAGTGTACTGATTAATTACAAAACATTTGGAGGATTTTAGTTCTAGTTTAATCTACTATGTTTAGAGAATTCAACTTACATATGATTTTATTTATTTGAAATTTTTTGAAACTTGCCTAATGGCCCCACTTATGCTCTATTTTGGCAAAATTTCCTTGTCCACTTGGATGGAATGTTTATTCTGCAGTTGTTGATTGCAGTGTTCTATATATGCCCATTAGGACAAGCATATTAACCCTGTTGTTCAACTCTTCTACATCTTTAATGATATTGTTATTATTAGATACTGAAAGATATATATTAAAACCTCCAAATATGACTTTGCATTTCTCTTTTTCCTTTCAGTTCTGCTAAGTTTTGCTATATATATTTAAAATTGTGTTGCTAGGTATATACAAATGTTGGATTTCTATTGAGTTGGATTTCTATAGATTTCTGTTGAGTTGACAATTTTATCATTAATAAAATTTTTTTATCTCGAGTATTATTTCTTGCCTTAAAGAATATGCTAACTAATATTATTATAGTTAAACCAGTATTCCTTTGGTTAGTATTTTCCCTTCCTTTTACTTTCTAACTTTCTGTGTAGTTATATATAAGGCATGACTCTTCTAAGCAGTGTATAGTTGGTTTTTTAAAAAATTAAATCCAATAATTTTGTCTTTTAATTGGTTTGTTTACTTCATTTATATTTAATATAATTAATGATATTGTTGATTTTTCAGTCTACCATTGTACTATATATATTTGTCCCATCTGTTGTTTCTTTTTCCTACTTTGTTGCCTTCTTTTATATTATTTATTTCTTATTTCATCTTTTCCTTCTGTTAGCTTGTTATATAGTTCATAGCTTTATTTTAGTAGTTCCCTTTCCAATATGACAGTGTGATGAGCTCCATGACTTGAATCCCAGTAAAACTGGCAAAAATTATAAAAGTAATCCAACCATTTAGAGTCTCAGGAAATGGTCCTGCAGACACACAGCAAATGAAGAAACATGTATTCAAAAAAATCTTTTAAGACTTGGTATGAATTGTGGTATTTGTGCTATTCTTCCCCCATCTCACCTTAGCAAGATGGAAACTCCACTCCAGACTGGTAAGCCAAGAACACAAGGCTCTCTCTCCCCTCAGCTCCCAGTTAGAGGGCTAGCTTCCAAGGAGGGACAGGATGTCAACATTTCTCATTCTGCTCTTAGCTATGCATTGCTGAGACTACGCTCTTCACAAATGGGGCTGAGAGGCAGGGCTCCTGTCTTCTGCTCAACCCCACCAGTGGGATGGAGGCTCTACTTTGGGCATGGTGCTGTTTAGAATACTGGGGCTCTGACTGCCCTTGCTGTGGCTTGTTGGGTAGGGAATCCATGCTGAGAGATGCAAGCTGAGCTGCTCTCTTCCATTCATTAAGTGCTCAGCTCCTAAAGCAGTGGTGTCACTGAAAAAGAAGAATGTTCTCTGCACCAGCAAGAAAGTCTTGGTTCAGAATTTTGGGCAGGGCAGAGAAGCAGTCTGCAGAACAGAGAGCTTCAAATCTCCACCCAAAGAAACTTATTTTATTTGCAACAGATGTAAAGAAATTAAAGCCTAAGAGGCTCACAAAAATAGTGGAAGTTGTGGTAAAAGTTAATTGGGAGAAGACTAATGTATTCATTAGGGATACTGGCTAAATTGTAAGTCAGCTAGTTTTCCAGAGAGAAACAAAGAAAGAAACAGCTGTCTGTCCTATAGATTATAACACACATAACTGACAGATTACAGTTTACTTTAAACAAATGCTTTTATAATTTCCTGAACATTGTAAGAAATCTGTAACTCTTTAATGTCATTTGTTTTCCATCTTTTTTATGTTACTGATGTCAATATTTAATTTTTCATATATTTTAAATCGAGACGTATCATTTCAAATCCTAAAGAAAATATATTCATTTAGATTTAGTACCATATTTATCTTTCCCAGAGCTCTTCATTTCTTCTTGCATTATTCTACTTCCATCTGACATCATTATCCTTTCATCTGAAGAACTCCCTTTAGTGTTTCTCTTAGTGAAGTTTTGCTGGAATTATCTCATTCTCGTCAGAACATTTATTTTGCTTCATTTTTTGAAGTAGTTTCAGTGAGTGTAGAAATGTTGGTACTTTAATCTTTAAGCGTTTTATAAATATTATTCCATTGTTTTCTGGCTTCCATGGTTTCTTTTGAAAAGACAGTTGTTGGTGTTACTGCTATTTTGTTGGCAATATGTCTTTTTTCCCTTCCAGAAGCTTTTAATGTCTTCTCTCTGTGTCTAGCTTTTAGAACCTTATTATGAAGTTCCTCTGTATTTATCCTGTTAGGAGCCCACAGTGATGGCTTTTCTGTCTTTTTCTAGTTTTGGAAAGTCTGATCAGTATTTCTTTAATCAGTGCTTGTTTTCTCTTTTCTCCTGAGACTCCAATTTACACATCTTAGATCCTTAATATTATCCCATATATTTTGGAGGAATTTTTCCATCTTTTAATTTTCTCTCACTTATGGATATTTTATATTGACCTATATTCCAGTTTACCAGTTCTCTCTTCTGCTATAAAATCCATTTTATTGAATTCTTAATTTCAGTGAATGTGTTTTTCAGTTATAATTCCATTTGACTGTGTATATATATATATATATATATACACACACACACACACACACACATATATATATATATATATATATATATATATATATACACATATACATATATAGGTATTTCAATTCTCTGGTGAAATTATTCTCCTTTCCCTCTGCTTCCTTAAATGTATTATTCATATTTATTTTAAGTTCACTATCTGATAAGTCCAATATCTAAATTATGTTTATTTTTATTGTCTGGTTTTTCCTTGATTTTTAGACATTTATTCATGTTTCTTGACATACCAAGAAACTCTTTTTAGTTGGATGCAGGACATTGTGTATGGAAAATTGTAGATGTTCAGCTGATGTGAACTTTCTCCTAGCAGGCAGATGTAGCACTGGAAGACCACCTTGATCCACTTGATAGCAAATGTTAACCTTTTTCATGGCTGGTCTATTTGTAGTTCTTACTGGTAGAGTATCACCCTTAGTCTTAGGGTGTTTCTCTTTTGGAGTCTCAATTTAAAGCCTCGTGTGTTTAAAAGGGCCATCCCACTTTCCGGAGCCTGAACTCCATTCTCTGATTTCCTAGCACTATTAGAATTCTGATGTCTTTTATCAACAGTTCAGCACCCCAAGATGTTGCTTTCTTGTTGCTTTCCTAGGACTGTCATCTTGAGCATGCACACAACTTAGGAGTCAGTAAACATCTCAAGGTGAGATTGAGTCTAGAATGGTTTTTTTTTTTTTTTGGTTCACTTTTCTCCTCCTATTTGAGTCCTGGTCTCCTTGGTAACGTAACACTTTGACTATTTTCTCTGCAACCCTGAGAGATTTCCACAAGCCCTGCCCAGGGCTTTCTGCTAGGTCTCTATTCTCAATGCAGTCAACTACCAAATGTACTAAAGAAAAAGTCAAAGGCAAATGAGGGGCTCACCTCAACATACATCCTAACTCTGAAATTCTGACCCCTGGAGTCTTGCCTATCTTGTTATTCTCCAGTGACTTCACACAGATACTTTGTGCATTTGCACCAGCTTTTATAATGGTTCTTGGCAGGAAGGTTATTGCAAGACAAGTTGCTCCTTTGTGGCTAGAAGTTGAAGTCCATTGCTTGTGTTTTGTAATATTTTTTACTTGATCTTTCAGACCACTAATATGGCTCTCAAAAGTGACTATACTCTCTTTCATTTCATCCACTGATTGTTTTGAGGGGGGCAGAGGGGAGGTAATTTGGCTTATTTATTTATTTTTTATTATTTATTAGAGGAGGTACTGAAGATTGAATCAGGACCTCGTGCATGCTAAACTAAGCATGCGTTCTACCACTTGAGCTATATCTTCCCTGGCTACATCCACTGATTTTTTTTAAAAATGAAAAAATTATGTTTCTTGGTCCCAGAAAGTCTTAGTTTGAAATGTGGTTGACCGTCATTAAGTGTTCCTTTATTTTCTCCACATTGTTACCTGTGTTCTTTAGTAATTCCATTTCAGTATTGTAGTTCCTTTCTGGCAAGTGGTCTGCCTTCTACGGCGGCACCACAGTGAAGCTGCACTGCTTACTCTTCAGATTGAAAGACCAGATTCTCACAGCTTCTTCGGCAGGGAAGACTCCCCTCCAAATTCAGCTTCTCTACAGGCCCTCCCTGCAACATTCCCCATGGCTTCTACCACTCTTCCTCTGAGGTGGGATAAGTACCAAGATTTTTAGGGAGCAAACTTATTTCTAGGAACTGAGATGCTCTGAGTCTCATCTCTAGAGTTTTTGCCAGAGGAATTTCTTAGATATTAGTTAGGTCTGGAGAGAAGCAAAGTTCTGCACCAGCTCCTGTGTCAGGATGCTAAGGCATCTGACCAGGCCTTCCTCACTCTCTTCAGCTCCCATCAGCCCACTGGGCCCTGTGGATGCTCTTGTTCAGGAGAGGTTAGAGGCATTCAAATTGGTGCTGTGAGGCACTCAGGAGCAGGGATGCAAGTTTCTGCTGACATCTTCCCAGAATCCCTTCTAACCATTCCACCTCTGAACATAGGCAGTGTCCACAGAAAACTAGGCCATTGGTGCATAGAAAACCACGTGAGCTGAGAGTCTGAATGACATTAAACAGTGCTTAGGTTAAGGCATTTAAAAATCAGTTGTCCTCATTAGCAAACAAGCTAAAATATACTACTTAAGTGAGATGAAAATTTGGCCTAAAACTCTGAATATTATGATTCCAGCAAACATGTTTTAGTTGGCTCTGGGTCCCCATGAAAGAAGAGTAAATAAAATTTCATAAAAGTTAGGAATGTGTCAGTATCATTTCCAGCACTCTCCAAACTGGCTTTAACTGGAAGGTTAATAAGGGTGTCCGACAGGTTTTGTTTAATTCTTCAACAAAGTTAAATCGGTTTCTGTTTTGCTGCTGGACTTTTCCACGCCATTCTTATCCTAAGGTGTATTGTAAATATCTAAGAAGGGGAAATCAATGGTCACAGATAGCCTAGTGACTGCTGTTTGGGGAACCATTGCCCTTTTTCAGTGACCTGTGAAATAACACCCCCACTTGGCTGAGCTTTTGTGTTTTAATTTGAATCCCTCCAAAAGCATATCTTCTGAGTAGGTCTGAGTGGAGCATTTTATCTGAGAAGTAATGTCAGGAAGCACTCCTAGGGACGTAGGGAAGTGAGACAGGGAAGGGAACACAGCCAATACAGGGTGCGTTGATGTGGGTAACTGGTGATCAGTTTTGCTGAAGATCTCTAGGTGAGGGTATCAAACATCCTATTTGAGAGGTGAGGATGCTGAGCAACTTATCAACCAACTCCCATGCCTCTGTGTCTGAGGGTAGTGTGTAGAGAACAGTGAGTTCCAAGGGGATATGGGTTGGATGCCAACAGTGTCAGCTACATATTGTAAACAGTATTGCAAAAGGTCATGCATATCACATTTACACTGTATATTTCCTTCCTGTCTTTGTTTCCTTGTTCCTTATACTGCTGCTTCTTAAAATCCTATGCAACCTTCACATTCTATGTCAAATACTACTTCCTCCAGAAATTCTTCCTTAATTTTCCCTGCTATAAATGACACCCCTCATTCTTTTTACCATCATAACATTAGTTTTAAGCCCTTACTTGAATATTTTTTCTCTTCTCTTATGCAATTTCCTGCTATTGCATTGTAGTTATTCATCATTAAATTCTGTGTCTCTTACCAAGACACTTAACCCTTGAAGGGAAGGACATAGCTTATTCATCTTTCTATTCTTGCAGTACTTAGCACAGTGGCTTGTTCAGGATAAGATTTCAATCAGTTGTTTGTTGAATGACTGAAAGTCTTCATATTCTAGAACAGAAACTGCATGAGCACAGCATGATTTAATACATGAAGAATTCAGCCGTTACTTCTACAAGTAAGAGGAAGGCTTGAATCACTTATTTTCAGAACAGTCATTTTCATTTGTTGGATGAAGTTTGTATCCGGATGGCCAAACATTTAAAGAAATGCCAGGAGGGGCTGCGTAATTTCATCATTCCATCTGGGCTGCAAGACCCGTGTATGGGTGGGTCTGTTCTGAAGGCATGCTTCGAAGTAGTTAAGTATGTCCTAGGGAATTTTCTGACTTTGTTCAAGCAGATGTTTTCTGTAACTTGTACTGGCCTTTGTTTAGATAAATATAAAAGTCAGGATAGTTCCATTTTGCTTTTTTATAGGCAAAAACTGTCTTCTGCATTTGTAATAAATATTTATAGTCATTTTTATACATTAAATGCTATTAATCAAGAGAAGTAATCTGAGTTAAGCTATTGCCCTAAATGAGTAAAAAAAATGGGGGTATAATTGGAAGTGGCTCCCCCTCTCCTATATTTGTACTGTTCTACTTAATATTTGGCAGATGGAGTATGAACAGAAATGCTTAAGTTGGAATGCTTTATGGGGTTTTAAACTGTTGTTAATTAGTCATGAAAAAATTTTAATTACTTAAAAATTCCATTATGATAGTGCTTCAGATATGTGTCACACATTGGTAAACTATTACAGACCCACGTTTTATAAATCATTTTACTTACACTTAAAGTGATGGGAAGAAAAATAAGGTGAACATATTTCATATATTTATAGAGAAGAGATTTGACAGGGTAAAGAAAAACTGTTTACCTCAAATTGAGCTATAAAAATCCTGAAGCCTTTGGGTTTTTATCAGTGGTTCAAAGCAATTATGTTTAAAAAATGGAAAAAGTCGTATGAAGGAAAGAGGAAGATCAATTGAGTCTAAGCCCCTTCTTCCAAACTCCTCTTTTTACTATTTCCATTCTTTATTTTGACTATTTATACTTTTGTTCCTAGCCCAGTAGAAGGAGGAGACAGTTGTAACTATAAAAAATAGCCTTTTAATAGCACAGGGAAGATTTGCTGAGGAAGGAAGACCTTATATATAAGGTGCTGGGGAGTAAAGGGAGATTCATTCCTTTGTTCATTCAATCATTCAAATACGTGTTGAATGAATAAGTGAAAGACTATGGAGACATAGTTCTCAGCTTCAAGGGGTTTGTAATTTAGTAGGAGACAGAACACATGTAGTCAAATGACTATTATATAACATAGACCATGTAAGTACCTGAAGATAGGCTGGAAAATATTAAAAAATATAAAAGAGAATCACTTCAAGTTGGGGGAGGGGTGGAGTCTGGGAAGACTTCTTTAAAGAGGTAGCATTTGAGTCTTATTCTGAAGAATGGGTAGAAATTTAACAGCAGGTAGGAGACTATTCACAAGAGATACATTATCCTTTTCCCTTTCCTCTAACTGTATCCTCTCCTGTACAGCCCAAGTATGTTGGGGAGAGCTGGCCCCGTTTCAAGCTCCAGGAGTGGCCCTGATTGCCTTAAGCAGATAAGCATCTTCCAGTCCCCAGGCCAAGGTAAAAAAGGTGCAGGGAAATCAATGGGTCTGAAATACAGGCAAGGTTTCCTCATCATAGATCTGGGTTGAAGGAAGATCAAGATACCAGAAATTAAAGTGATTGGGCAGTGGAGCTGATAGTGTTGGGGACTTGGATTGAATAGCAAATGTCATGGATCCACTGCCTAGGTCAGGAAAATTAATTCGATTCAGAATGGTATCAGATTTGACTCAAAGAAGGAAATGATTCCCCTGGCATGTCCAGAATGCAATGCTTTTTAACACACTGGCTCTGGTTCACCTGATCATTCAGCCTGGTTTTAACATGGCATCCTACCCTCCACCCCCAACACACACAGAGTGATTAATCCCTCAATTGTATCCTCATACATTTCTCAGATCTCTTTACTTCTCTCTGTCCTCACTGCTGCTGTCCCAGTTTTCTCACTCCTTCTCATCCATATGACTGCTGTCCCCTCCTGATTGATCACCCTGGCATCCATTTGGCCACTTCCCATTCTGGAATGACCTTTCCAAAACAACAATCATATTCTCAAGCCTGGTCTTCCCCTCAACGTCCATTTATGCCTCACTCATACTGCACATGCGACAGCTTCCCACATTTAACAATGCTCTTTATCTTTACATACGATGGTTCTTTGCTTATAATCATTGTGTCTCCTTCCTTCTGTCCCCAGCTCATGAGTCAGGCCTTCCTCAGAATGTGAGTATTTGGGATCCTTTCTCCTTAATTCTCAACCTACTGAGACTCTGAGGGAGGTGGTGGATGCATTAGTCTCCTGCTGTGACTTTGGGGGTGAACACTGGGCAGCAGAGTGTCAGTTCGTTTCAATGAGGTGTTTTAGGAAATGTAGTGCAAGACTGAAGACTCTATTCTGTGTCCCGCTGCAACTCTCGCGAAGCTAGTAGTGGGCGAAGGCAGGGCGTTGGAGAACAGACTAGCCATTAACTAAGGTCAAGACAGCCAGAAGTCAGAGTCTAGAGGGACGGGGACTGTAGAGTGGCCAAGGGCTTTGAAGCAGGACTGGGAGGGCAAAGAGTTGAAGGCTCTGGACTCTTAATGCCTCCTCTAATCTCTGGTTTTGTCTTGCCCAGCTTGTCTGCACCACCCCCACCTCCCAAAGGTGGCTGATGTAAAATTATCTCGATGTTTAAAGGGACTGTTTTGCATTATTTTTGAATCTCCTTATGAAATTTAATAACAAATGCTTCTAGTTTTGAAAAAGTTTATGTTTTGGAAAACTCTCCCAGCAATATTCATTTCTAAATTAATTTTGTTCTATAGGTAGAGAAGGCTAATTAATTAATTCATAAGAATGAGCTTTTAGAATAATTCCTCTCTTGCCTCATACTGTGTGGAATTTTAACTAAGTACCAGATAAATTAGTTCTGCCTTTGTGGCATTTTCCATAGCTAATGTTTTACAACTGTTCAAAAACATAATCAGTCACTGTAGGACAGCAGTTTTTGCAGCTGCATTACAAAGAAAGTTGCATGGTCTGGATTTGTCATCATCACCAATCTTAATTTTGATGTTAAACTCTTATTAATGAAGATTAAATAAACTCATTTATTCAACTACTATTTATTGAGCATTTAGTATAAACAGCACATTGTGTTAGGCACTGGTAGGGATGTAAGGGTATAAAAGACCCATTGCACCTCTTAGGGAGAGAATCTGGTAGGAAGTATAAGATACATTGAGAAATAGTAAAAATAGAAGGAGAGATATAACACATGTCATTAAAGAGGTATAAAGTGAGGTAGTTATTCCAGTGGAGTCACTGAGGAAGAATTCTTTAAGTGCATATAGGGAGTAGAGTTAAGAAGGGAGGAAAGGTATGTCTAGACAGAGATAAGTCTGTGAGCAAAAGCTAAATGGTAAGAAAATATAGGACTTATTTAGAGGACTGATGAGAAAGTATTTGTATTTTGGAAATGTTCACTGGGGCAGATTAGACAGGGATTTAAAACATGCTAGAGTGAATTCTTGCTTATGTATGTATGTATGTATGTATGTATGTATGTAAGTATGTATGTATTTATGGTAAGTATTTCTTAAAATGAGATCTACAGACCTACAAGATCCATGTCTTCTTTTTTAGATTATTTTTACAACAACAAAGGATTGTTTCTCATTACATCTACACTACGGGTCAGCCGTGACTCTGCTTCACTCCAAGCTATTGCTACAGCATCTATCTGGAACACTTCTGGTTGGCAGGGCAGAAGGAGAGAAGAATATGAAAGCTGTGCCATGTCATGTAAAGCTTCTGTTCAGAACTGATGCATTTCATTGGCCCAATAAGGCCTATGAGAACTGAAAAAGTTTTAGGCTTTCATTT
The DNA here is from genome assembly GCF_048773025.1 of Camelus bactrianus. Classification (NCBI taxonomy): domain Eukaryota; kingdom Metazoa; phylum Chordata; class Mammalia; order Artiodactyla; family Camelidae; genus Camelus; species Camelus bactrianus. The sequence continues at coordinate 32,915,399 of NC_133575.1, forward strand.
AGATGATAATTTAAACATTTTTTTGTCTTTTTTTTTAAAGGGGAAGGTAAGTGGGTATCTATCTATCTATCTATCTATCTATTTATTTATTTATTTATTTATTTATTTATTTATTTATTTATTTATTTATTTATTTATTTATTTATTTATTTATTTTTTAATGGAAGTACTGGGGATTGAACCCAGGACCTTGTGCATGCTAGGCATGTGCTCTACAACTGAGCTATACCCTCTCTACTAAACATTTTTTTGGATATATTTTGGATGACCTGAACATTCACCTTTAAACTGAGGACAACCATAAGAAGCTGTGTTGGCTTCACTGATCAGTGTCAAATAATATCAGTGGGTTGTTCTATTAGTTCTCCCTAAGCAATCAGATGCAGCTGGAGAAGGGGGGAGGGCATAGATCCTAGATTCAATCCCCAGTACCTCCAATTAATAAATAAATAAACCTAATTACTCCCCACCAAAACAAACAAACAAACAAAAAAGAAGCTGTTGGAGAAAATAAGTGATCCTGATGTCTTGACCCCAGTTGAAGCCAAATGACATCACCAGTGTACAGTGAAGATGTCCCAGGGCTTTGAACAGAGAAGTGGGAGGATTTAGGCATCACAGGTGCATTACAATATAGATGGGTGTGCCAAAAAAACAACAGCAGGGACAACAAACAAACAAATCTGTGCCACAGCATTCAGTGCAGTACTTATGTTTGAGATGATAATTTAGTTTAAGCCAATTATTATCTGTCACATTAAATTCATGTTGTTAATTTGACTTTCATTGGTTTGGTAGTTTTGTTTTTATTTAATTTGTAGTTATTTTAGTTTATGGTTATGTAAGAGATCTAAACATAAAGAGTTTGTGACACCATTATATTTTCTGTAAGTAAAATGCTGATAAAATGAATTTCACTTTTTTCCCCCTTTAAAGGGATACCCATACATTACTGGACTTTGAGAAACACTGAGGTAGATAATGGGAACCCACTGATGAATTTTATGGATATGAGTGACATGGTTGGGGCTGTGCCTAAGGAAACTGGTCTGGCAACAATCTGGAGTGTTTACAAGAAAAAGAAAAGTCAAGGATAGGAGAGAGAACGCAATTTCAAGAATCCAGGTGCGTGGCAGTAAGAGTTTATGGGAATGGGAAAAAAACGGGGCAGACGAAGAGATGTTGGTAGAGGAGCATTAATGGAAATCTTTCAGGGACTACTTTGATTTATGGAGGGAAGGAGAGAGAAGAGTCAAAGTTCTCTTGAGATTTTTATTCTCTATAAAGGAAAGACTAGGAGTACCATGAGTAGAAATTGGACAAATGGAAAAGAAATCAGTTTAGCAAAGCCAGAGTTTGACTTTGGACACGATTTTCACTCTGTTAATAATAGTTTTCAAATAGGTTAATCCATTTAAAATATATGAAAGTAAAGACGAAAATAATGCTTTTTGAATGAGGGGGTTAATATAGTAGTTTACCTACAAATAATTTTATTTTTATATCTTCAGCACCTAGAACATTGCTTGGCACATAGAATGCATTCAATAAATGTTAGATGAACTGAACTTGTTGATATGAATTAAACAAGACTACTTAAAAAGATTAATCACTTGGATTTCTACTCCTGGCACTATGACCAAATATGAACTTCAAAGAAACCTGCAGCTTCAGAACAATTATATTCTACATAGAACACACTTTTTGAGACTTAATCAGAGGAAGAGAGATATTCAGGACCAGAGAAGCTGACTGCAACGAGAGGCAGATTTCCCCTAAAGGTATGTGACAATAGAGGCTTTGCTGCTGGGATATTGAACCTTGAGACAATGAAGAGGTAGGTGAGATGCTCCAGGGACTCTTGCACTCAGTCAAACTCTTCCGGCTGAAGTAAGCCCCTGGCTGCTGGATGAAGCAAAAGCAAACACTCTAGAGAAAAGCTTCCCCAAATTTTGCCCACAAAACTCCCACTAATTAAACTGAAACAGTGATCTCATAACTGAACATTATAAAAGTCACGGTAAGGAAATTCACAATGGGTGAAGATCATCATAAACAACAAACAATAGATTTGGACCCTTCAAGGATACAGATACTAAAATGATCAGATATTGAACAATGAACAGTTGGGTATGAAATGTTTAAGGAAATAAAGGGGACACCAATAAATCTAAACATACAACAAGATACTAGGACTAACCAGATAGAATTGAAAAAAAAAATAAATCCTAGAAATGAAAAGTGTAACTGTTGAAATAAAATCTCATTGACAGATTGAATAGCATATTAGACAAAGCTTAAGAGAAAATTAGTGAATGTGATTTAGGAAGGCAAGGAGATGGAAAACAGTAAAGAGAAATAGAGAATCGAATGAGAATGTGGTCTAATATGCATTTAATCTGAGTGCCAGAAGGAGAGAATAAAAAGGATAGAAAAAAGGCAATATTGAAAGGATAATGGATGTGAATTTTCCAGACCTGGTGAAAAATATGAATCCATAAACCCAGGAAGCACAACATAATCCAAACAAGATTAATAAAACACAATTAGAATGACATCAGACTTTCCACAGCAACCATGGAAACAAAAAAGAAGTAGTGGAATAGTATCTTCCAAGTGTTCAAAGAAAATAATTGTCAGCTTAGAAATGTGTTACAAGAGTACTATCTTTGGAATTGAGAGTAAAATACATTTTCAGTAAACAAAATCTAAGAAAGTTCACCTCCAAGATGTCTGCACTAAAAGACATTCTAAATGATATTCTTTATAAATTAGGAAAATTATCCCATAAGGACAGTATAAGATACAAGAAGGAATGGTGAACAAATGAAATATCTACGTATGTAAATCTAAGCAAATACTGTGTCATAAAACAATAATTATAACATTATTAAATGTGTGGACAGCAGCATGTAAGTCAGAAAAGGGGTAATCAACAAAGTGTTCAGGAGGTAGGTTAAGATATTATTTATCATTATACTTTGCAAGTTAAACAGTAATGCTTAAAAATTCAAGGGCAACTACTAAAAGAATAAAAAATAGAATACATAAATTCCACATCAGTAGGAAGATAAAATGGAATTAAAAATCAACTGAATAGACTCAGTCAATCCTGAAAAGTATTAAAGGAGAAAAGAGAAGGAAGAGTAAGTCACATAAAAATAAAACTACAAGACATAGAAACATGTTCATTTATATTAATGATCACAATAAACAGATATATCAACACAAAATCATGAAGGGCTCAATTGACCAGGGAGATAAAAAAAATCCTAAAAAAGACTAGTAAAATAGTCTCAAAATATATAATGTAAAAATTGATAGAACTACAATAATTGATAAAACATCATAGTGAAAGATTTCAGTATAAGAAATGTATAAGAAAAGAATGTACATACAGAAGTTTTGAACAACACAACTAAAAATCTTGATCTAATGGACATAAATAGAACTCCACACTCAGTTATTAAATAGTATACATATTTCTTAATGTCATGCATAATATATGAATAAATTAAGGAAGAAATCGTAATAAACTGTCAGCTGAAAAAGATCACAACCTAAAAGTTGAGAATTATATTTTATTTGGTGGACATTTCTGAGGACTCAAGCTTGGGAGGCAGCTTTTCAGATACCTCTGAGGGACTGCTCCCAAGAGGTGAGGGAGGAGCGAGGATATATAGGAGTTTTTGCAACAAAAACCAGCTGCTCAGAACTTAAAAGATTACTGTTAATTAAAGAAAACCAGACATCCCAAGTTAATGAATTTAGCACTCTTCTATGTATGGGAAGATGCAAGAGTCTGGGATCCTTGAAATCATCTTTTTGATATGCACCTTTGCCATCTAGGGCCAGTATCCTGTTCTTTCCCATCCTGAGTCCCCTCAGGGTACATCCTTGGGGGTGGCTGCAGTGGCTGAGGGCTTGGCAGCAGGCAGCCTGCTTGTCTCCATCCCTTGTGTACTGATATTTTCATTCACAGGACATTTAAAAAATAACTACAACTGAGTAATGACAATACTACATATCATATTTTGTGGATGTAGACAAATCAGTATTAAAATGAAACTTTATAATCTTAAAATGGTTATATTGTAAAAGAAAAAAGCTTTTAAATTAATGAGAAAAAACTAAGAAATTAGAAAAACAACAACATATCAAAGAAAGTAGGAGAATGGATAGAGTAGGAAAGATTAACAGAGCCTAGCTCGGCTATTAGGAAATGTTAATAACAAAGGTAAACCTCTACCATGTTGATCAAGAAAAAGAAAGAGAAGGCATACATAATATTAGGAATGAAAAAGATACAACTGCAGACACAGCAGAGATTAAAAGTATAATAAAATATTATGAAAATATTATAAACAACTATCTCCAACCAATTAAAAAAGAGACATTGAAAAATGTCCAGAAAAATATCACTTACCAAAACTACCTCAAAAAGAAAGTCTTAATAGTCTCATTACTATTTAAGAAATTATATTAGTTTAATATTTTCCCACAAACATCAGCTCTACATGGTTGTACAGGTGAGTTTATTAAAATTATAATCACCAGATTATTCCAATTTTATAGAAAGTCATATATCAAGTCTTTAGAAAACTTTAAGAACTGATATATTCACCTGGTTATTCTATAAGTTTAATACCAAGACCAGACAAGGAACAACAAAAAAATTACAGACCAATCTCATAACTGAATATATGCAAAAATCCTTACCAGATAGTCTATTGTTGAACCCCTGTATTGAACTTTTCAGTTATTGTGTTCTTTACCTCTGTAATTTCTGTTTGGTACTTTTTGGTATTTTCTATCTCTCTGTTGAAATTCTCACTTTGTTCATGCATTGCTCGCCTCATTTTGGTGAGCATCTTTATAACCATTATTTTGAACTAAGTGAGGTAAATCACTTATCTCTGGTTTATTAAGATCTGTTTCTGGAATTTTACTTCTTTTGTTTGAAACATATTCCTGTTTCTTCATTTTCCTTGACTGTCTGAGTTGGTTTCTGCACATTAGATAAAACAATCACCTCTCCCAATTTTGACAGAATGATCCTATGTAGGAGATAAACCTCATTGATCAGCCCAGTCTATGCTCTTGGTTGTCTCTCAAACTTTTGTGATTGTCCAAATTACCTTCTTTGTTCTCAATACCTCCCAGTAGTTGATGGTGTGCCAAGCCCCATCCATGACCCAAAGGGGAGGACTGCAGTCAGCACCTAGATGTAGATTTATTAGAAACCAGAGCCTCAGGCAGAAGGTGGGAAAGTATACAGTTAGGTCCCTTCTAGGGAGCAACTGGGAGATGGATGATTTTGCTGGCTCCCTCTGTGCTGGGCTCCAGTGTGCAGCCATGAGGATGGGGGTGGGGAGAGTGAGCTCCAGCATCCATTAAAAATTTGTTTTTTCGTTTGTTTGCTACAGTTCTGTGGGACTCACAAATGCAAGTCCCATTGGCTGTTAGAGCCAGTTGATCCAGTGGCCTATCCCCTGGGTGGCTGCTACAAAAAGTGGGGACCTGATGTGTGTTCACAGGCTCCTTCCAGGGAGATACTATCTTACTGCAGTCAGCTGGAGGGAGAAGGCATGTGAGGTGTCTGCTAGTTTCCCTGGTATCTGGGGAAGACTGCAGCCAGCACCTACACACTTGCTAAATTAGAAGCCTGACCTTCAAGCAACAGCTTTTAAAGTATGCAGATACACCTTCCTCAGAGGAAGACTGGGGGATAGGTGGTTTAGCTTGTTCCCCGGTGTGCTGAGCCCTGGGGCGACAGCCAGTTAAGAATTGTTTCTTTGTTTGCTACAGTTCTGTGGGGCTTCTGACGGAAGCCCCTTTGGCTATCAGGGCCAGACAATCTGGAGACCGGCTTTTCAGGCAGCGGCCATAAAAGATAGGCTTCAGACACGTGTACACGTGTAGCTCCTTCCAGAGAGAGAGGAAGGAGGAGGAGGCTGGACAAGTGTCTTCTGGCTTCTCCAGTCTCTGGGGACAATTGCATGGAGACCTTAGTGTTACTGAACAGAAGTTCATGTGCCCGAATTTAGTTTAGTTTCAAGTTACCCAAATCTGGAGACTATTTTAGACAGACATTCCCAAAACATAATTATTCCCATAGAGTTTACCTAAAAGCTCTTATCTCATTTCCATTTACTTTCCTTAAAAGTTTCTTCACATGGAGTTACTTTTCTTGTTGAAAAATTTGAAACCGATATAATTAGGTCTTATTTGATCTCTAGTAAACCTAGGTACAACAGGAGTATTATCCTCAACCTTGATGACTCCAAAACATGGCTGTATTAATCAAATCAACAAGCTTAAGCTAGCTTCAATTATCAGTACTGAATATTTCCCAGATCACGTGAAACTGAAATTTATTCTTTCATATTTCTGACAGGACACAAAACACAAATCCAAATACCCAGTCCAGGTCTTAAACAGACATTTTCTTAAAACACAAAATACTCCCAATGGCAGATGCACATCAGAGCCAAGTGGCCCAAATAGCGCCCTGGTCCTAATAGTACCTGGTGCTCACGAACGATCCTCAATGACGAACGCACATCAGAATCAACTGGCCACAAAGGAAAAGCTGCCCACTTTTCCTTACCACAAAGGGCACTCTGGTAGACTTAACCTGGTCCTGGAGCTCCTCAGCTCGTTTCAGATGAGATATAGCCCCACCATTTCACTTCCACTCTCAGACGGAGGACCCAGAGTGGCTCGCAATGAGCCCAGAATGGCTCACTCCCTAAAACGGAAGTGAGCCCAGGTGGAGCGGGTAGAATTTCCCATCCTGCACAAGCTGGCGTGGCTCACCCCAAAACGACACACACAAAAACACAACAAACGAGGTACGGTCGCACAGACAGCAAATCAGAGGAAGTGTAATCTAAAAACGCCACTTCCACTTCCAGATGGAGGCCTCCAAACAGATGGGCCCAGTTCTCCAAAGAGAACAGACCCAGAGTCACTCTCAATGAGCCCAGAGAGGCTCACTTCCTGGGGGAATGAGCCCAGATGGAGTGGAGAGAATTCCCAGCCTGCACAACCTGGAGCTACTCACCACCAGGCAACACCGAGTGTGGACCGCAGCTCCAGAAGCTTCTTGGCTCCAAACAGCCTGGTGCCTGGGTGGCCGGCGCAGGTCAGGGAGTGTCCCTCCTGGTTCCCCGGGGTGAAGTGAGCTCCGGCAGCTGCTGGGACCCACCTAGGCAAGGGGCGGCCCCAGGCCAGGGTCAACCTGCCATGGGCACAGACTCCTAGGATGGCTTCCGCAAAGTTGTTACAGAATGCAAGTTCACGTGCACAGTGAGACCAAACAAACCGAAATGTGGGAGTCTGGAGCAGAGAAAGGTTTATGCAGGGCTGAGCCAGGATAAAGGCTGGCTCATGCCCAAGAAAACCCAGAACTCCCCAATGGTGTTCAGAGAGACGGTTTTATAGGCAAAATTTGGGGTGAGGGCAGCAGGGTGTGTGACTTTCTTCTGATTGGCTGGTGGGGAGGTCACAGGGCGGTGCTCCAGGAATCCTGTGCTCAGCTTGAAATTGCCATCCTCCACCTGGGTGGGGGCCCTCGTTCCTGCAGAACTCAAAGATACTGTTATGTGTATTCCTGGAGGAGGAACAAAGACCCTGGTTTTCTTGACTGTTCCTCCCTTGTTTCTGCATTCCCTCCCTTCCCTGATTAGTAACTGTTTGAATCTGCTCTTGGGAACTCAGGGAAGGTCTAGGAGGCAGAATGAAGCCCATTTCCTACAAACAAGAAACAGGGGACACAGAAAGGATTTGTACCAGGGAGGACTCCACGGGGTCCTGATCCGTTTCACTAGTGCCTGCTAAATTAGAAGCCTGGCCCTAAAGCAGCAGCTTTTAAAGTATGCAGGTAAGCCCCTTTTAGGGAAAGCCTGGGAGATGGGTGATTTTACCTGCTCTGCCTGTGATAAGCCCTGGGGGATAGCCATGGGAGTGTTGTGTCCCCATAAAGAATTGATTTTTTGTTTGCTGTAGTCTTGTGGGACTCATGGGTCTCGTGGACACAAGCCCTGCTGGCTTTCAGAGCTAAGTGTTTTGGGAATCTGTTCCTCTTGACTTAAAATTCTTAAAAGTTGGGACGTTAGATGTGGGGTCTAAACCCTTCAATGTTCAGGGAGAAGCCAGGAGTTGGTGATTCCCTGTCAACTGTATGGCGCTGAGCTGGGAGTGAGGTTTATGGTGACAGTGTGTCTCAGCCTTACCTATCCATTTTTGTGTATTTTCTCATTCATTTAATGAAAAGGAATCATTCAGCTACTTTCTGGATCTCTTTCAGAGGGAATTGCTCCATGAGTAGCTGTGCATCTGATGCACTCGTGGCAAGTGGGGAGCTCAGGTGCCTCCTATATCACCATCTCAGTTGACTACAAATCTATTTTCAAGAGATTTGTAAATAAATATTATTGTACATATATAAATATGCAGAAAAAATGAACTTTTATCCCTACCCCACACCATACACAGAATTCAATTCCAGACAGATTAAAAGGGAAATGTACAAAGCAAAGATTAAAAGCCTTTAACAGAAAATATGGGAGAATATATTTCATGCCTAGGGATATGGAGTGATTTCTTAAACAAGATAAAAAGTTCCAGTTGTAAAAACAATATTGATAAATTTGTCTGCCTTCAAATTAAGAACTTATGTTTATCAAATGACAGGTTAAAAGCAAATGAAAAATAAGCTACAGATTAGTAAGATATCTGCAAATAGAAAACTGACAAAGATTTAGTATCCCAAATATATGAAGAACTCCTAAACCAATAAGAAAAGACAACAACCCATTAGGAAAATGGGCAAAAGATATTACTTAGCATTTTATAAAGAAAAAGAAACACAATGGACAAACGGTCACTGTCTTAGGTTGGGTTCTCTAGAAACCTGAGACAGGGTTTTTCAGCAAAAAGTTCCCTAAGAAGAAACCTATAAGGAGGTGAGGGAAGCAAGATAGAGCAAGGGAAGAAGCTAAACAGAGATGGGTTTCAGCCTGATCCTGTGTGGGAACTCGAGAGTGTGGATGGCACCACGAATTTGTCTCACCTGAGTAGAAGAAACTGGGCCTTTGTATTTCTTTATCAACCAGTCATTGGCTGTGGTCTGCCCTAGGCTTTTTTCAGGTAAGGGGAATCCCACTGGCCAAGTGCATTTGTCCAGAGAAGAGCAAAGATGTGAGACATCAGCAGCCAATCTAGCAGCATCGGGAGGGGAAACATGCACTGGCCTAATAAGGGGCATCTTGGTGGGGCACCAATAGTACCTATTACAATCACTCTCCTTAGTAGTCAGGGAAATGGAAATTGTGACTGAAATGAAATATGATTTAGAGCATGTTGTAGTGTATACAGAAGTCAAAATATAATATTGTACACATGAAACTTACATAATGTTAAAAAAAACCCACAAAATTTATTTATTTATTTTTAGCTTACTGAGGTATGATATAGGCTGAATCGTGTCCCTCAAAATTCTTATGTTGAAGACCTAATCCCCTATGTGACTGTATTTGGAGATAGAGTCTATAAGGAAATAATTAAGGTAAAATGAGATCATGAGAGTGGGGCCCCCATCTGATAGGACTAATGTCCTTAAGAAGGGGAGGAGATGCCAGAGCGTGCTCTCTCTCTCTCTCTCTCTCTCCTCACACATACAGAAGAAAGGCCACGTGAGGACACAGTGAGAAGACAGCCCTCTGCAAGCCAGGAAGAGAGCCTTCACCAGAAACCAACCCTGATGGCAGCATGAACTTGGACTTGTAGTCATCAGAACTGTGAGAGAACAAATGTTGCTAAGGCACCCAGTCTGAGGTATTTTGTTGTGGGAGCCTGAGCTGACGAATACCAGGTATACGTTACATACAATAGAATTCACTCATTTTAAGTGCACAATCTGATAAATTGCATTCATTCGTGTAATATCCACCACAACCAAAATGTAAACCATTTCTATCCTAAAAATTTTCTTCATGTCCTTTTTTCAGTTGATACCCTCCCCTGTCCCCAGGCAACCGCTGATCTGTTTCCTGTCACTATAGTTTTGAATCTTCTGGAGTTTCATACAAAGGGAGTCATATAGTACTTAGTCTTTTATGTTTGACTTCTTTCACTAAGCGTACTGTTTTGGAGATTCACCCATGTTATTTGTCTATTATTATAAAATATGATTTTATACCCCCTATATTTGTAAAAATAATGCCATGTGACAATATCAAGTGCTGGAAAGGATTGGATCAATGGACACTGACATATTGTTGGTGGATTGCAAAATGTTGCAATCATTTGTGAAAAAAATTTGGCATTTATATTGTAAAATTAAACAAACGCTTACTCTATAAGCTAGGAATTCCTCTTATGTAAATATCCTAAATAAATTCTTTCCTATGTGCTCCAGGATATATATACACATGAAAAAAACCCCTAAACCTCCAAATGTGTATTCACAGAAGAACAGATTAAAGTTTGTTATATGTATAAAATATAATATGCTGCAATAAAAATGAATGAGCTGTATCTCCCAGCAACAATATTAATTATTTTTAGAGGCATAATCTTAGGTGAAAAAATTAACTTCCAAAAGATTATATGCAGGTATACAAAGCTTTTTAGTACTCAAACCAAGAAAACTCAATAACATAGTGTTTAAGTGCACATATATAATTGATAAAATTATAAAAACAGGAATAGAATGATGAGCACAAAATTTAGGGTAGTAAATACTCCTGGTAGGGAGGTAGGAAAATTGATTAGGGAAGAAAACATAGGTAGATGCATGTTATTTACAATGTTATAGTGCTTAGGTAGTGATTTCACTGATTTTTAAATTATATTCCTATGCTCTATAATAAATTTATTTCAATGTTTTATTTACTCTTTCCCATGTGTAAAACATACACAAATATAAAGGATGACAAAATATTTAAAATTAACCATTTACAAATTGGAAGTTATTCTTTCCAAGTGAGCCATTTGATTTGATCATAGATTTTTATCTAGATTACTTGAGTAATCCACCATTTCCTCAAGTTCTTTATTCATAGTAATTCCTGTGTTATGTTCATTTTATTTCTGGAAAAAATCCCAAAGGAAACTTTTGATCATTTTAGCATAGCAGTTTCTCCTCAAAAAATGTTAGTCAAATGAAACTGCCAAAAGATTTAAACAGTCCCCATCAAAGCACTTTTCACCCAAATAAACTCTTTTAGACTATGTCATCCTTATATAATAGTTTATTTTAAAAATACAGCTTCATTTTATTTCCATAGGTCTGTCAGGTTCTGTAAGGTATTAGTTCAAGTTGCCTGGGAAGATTAAATAATCTGATAAAGGAAAATCTGAATTAAAAGATGACCCCATACAGAATGTAGTTTGGTGCCGCAATTATGGAAAACAATACGGAGAATCCTTAAAAAACTAAAAATAGACTTACCATATGATCCAGCAACCCCACTCCTGTGCATATATCCAGAGGAAACTAATCAGAAAAGGTACATGCACACCAATGTTCATAGCAGCACTATTTACAATAGCCAAGACATAAAAGCAACCTAAATGTCCATCAACAGGTGATTCGATAAAGAAGTTGTGGTATATATATATATATGAAATGGAATAGTGTTCAGCCACAAAAAAATAATGAAATAATGCCATTTGCAGCAACATGCATGGACCTAGAGATTATCATACTAAGTGAAGTAACTCAGAAAAGAAAGAAAAATGCCATATTATATCACTTATATGTGGAATCTAAAAAATTACACAAATGAATTTATTTACAAACAGAAACAGACTCACTGACATAGAAAACAAACTTATGGCTACCAGGGGAGACAGGGGTTGTGGAGGGATAAATTGAGAGTTTGGGATCTGCAGATACTAACTACTATATATAAAATAGGTAAACAACAAGGTCTTACTGTATAGCACAGGGAACTATATTCAATGCCTTGTAATAGCCTATAATGAAAAAGAGTACGAAAAGGAATATATATGTATAACTGAATCTCTATGCTATATACCAGAAATTAACACAACATTGTAAGCCAACTATACTTCAATAAAAAAAAAAAGATGACTCATACAGACCAGTGATGATGACTTGTGAATAAAAACTTTCTGTGTCCTCCTTTTCCTGCCTTTGGATATAGCAGTCCTTTTCTCTCCAATTTGGACATTCTGGGAAATAATTTTCCAATAAGTACCTTCTCTTATGAAAATCTATTGAGATATTTTTGGGTTTTCCCCTTTGACACCCAAGCTGCTAATCTCTGCTGAAGTAAGCGATACAACCTTGGGGACAATGTCACAGACAGTAATGGCCTCTAGCTGCAGCTGGCCTACACTCCCCAGGCCTATCCATCTGCCTTAGCTCTGCTCTTCTACTTTCAACAGATGAAATGAACCTACAACTCCACAGAGAAAACAGACACATGCTAGGCGTAAGGTCCTTTAGGTTAACGCTTCATCTCTCTAGATGTAGGACTTTTTATCTCACTTTAGCTCTCTCTAGCATTTACTACTACTGACCATACTGGACAGGCAACTTTTATAAGTACGGTGCACAAGTGTAAGTTTATAGGGAAGATGGGGGCTGCATGAACTGAAGACCTAATTTTTGCTGCGTAATCATGTGAACTGAGATCTTCCGGGCTTTCAAAAGAAACTGGAGTTACAGATGTGAACTGGCTACGGAAGCCCAGAAACACTATCCCTACTAACCTCCCCTTGGATGGAAACTTCATCTCTTTCTTCCCTGCTGAATTGTGGTATCTTAGGGATGGTGGGAGAAGTCTTCTAAGTTGGAGACCAGATGCATTTTCTTGTAGAAATGATGATGGTGCTCAGTTACAGTTGAAATAGGACTCTTAAGTGCAGTATAATACTTCTGGTACAGTAAGGGTTAAGTAGACAGCTCTGCTTTTGCTTGGGAATCTAAACAATGCTTTATGACCTTGCTTCTAAGAGAGGATGCACTCAGAGTTCCAAATAATTGACTTATAAACAAACACATCCAGTGCTTGTGTTGGGAACTGCCTGTTCTAGAAGCTAAGAATTTTGTTGTTTTTAAAAAGTGGTTTTCCTCTTCTTTCCTTAAGTTGGCCATACTTTTCTGATTCTTGTGTCATGTGTTTTATTACATTAATTAAAATAATCTTCTCTGAAATTATACCAGAACATCTGTCCATCCATTCATCAATGTGTCCATTCACTTCTTTGAATAATATGCTCATTTTGAATATGCTATTGATATCATATTTTTAAAGCATCTCTATTTTTGAACTGTCCTTCTCCTACTTGCTAAGGACTTTTTGTCTGTATTGATTATATATAGTTTTAATGTATGGAAGCTAAATGGAAAGTTCCTTTGGTCTGTAAACTTCTCTACTGAATGGTATGGTCTTCCAGGGCAGGACTAAGTCTAGTCATCTTTGTACCCTCTTTGCTTACCATAGGTCCTGGATGGTAAGTGATAAAGAACTCTTTCTTGCATGGAACTGAAACACTGTAGTTCTGATCCATCTTGAATTATGTTAGCATAGCTCTTGGCAATGAGGAACTTACCTCATGGTAACTGTCTTTCCTAGCTACTGAGATTAATCAGGTTAAAATCTAGATTATGTGACTAATGTTTTCAGGAATAAAGACATTATTTTTTATCTTTGTGGTAGAGATTAGCTTGTTCATCAAACCTACTTCATCTTCTTGGGCTCACAGCTAGAATCCATTTCCCAAGATCTTTTGGAGTGAGAGGTGGCCCAAGTTCTAGGCAATGAAAGGTTAATTGAAGTGAGCGTGCCACTTCCAGGGCTGGCCCACAAACACTTCCCATGTATAATTTCTGTGCTCTTTCCCTGTTTGTTGGATGAGTGTGGAGGCCTCTGAGGCCCAGAAGGAAGTGGAGACCCAAGATGGAAGTAGCTTAGGCCCTTGAGTGACCATGTGGGAAGCCATCCAATCAGACACACCCATTTTGGACTTCATATGAACAAGAAATAAACTACTGTGTTGAATCACTGAGATTACGGGCTTCATCTGTTTTAGCAGCTAGCATCATGCTAACTAATACAATTCTCCTTAAGCATACTTGAGAACTGTTTTGTCCTTTGTATATGTAGGTGATGGCTGTATTCCTACAGCAAATCTCTGATACCAACTGGATGTTCTACAATTCAATTCAATTCTGACATTAACTCGTGGAGTTAGCCCTGTTCCTACAGGGTAAGGGGCTCAGTCCTACAAGGTTTCTCCTACTTCGCTGCCAGCCACAAATCCTGGATGTTCCCAAACCACCAGCACTTCTGCCTGGCCGGCTACAAATTTGGGGTTTCCCATGACTATTACTCCCTTCAGGTTCAACAATTCATGAGAATGACTCACAGAACTCACTGAAAGTGCTATACTTACGATTACAGTTTTATAATAGAGAATACAATTCAGGAACAGCCAAATGGAAGAGGTGAATAGGCTAAGGTCTAGGGGGGTTAGGCGGAATAGTGCTTCTATGCCCTCTCCTCGTGCAATCAGGGCACACCACCTTCTAAGAACATCCATGTGTTCACCAACTTGGAAACTCTACTGTGCCTCAGGGTTTTTATTGAGATTTCAGTATGGAGTATAACAGATTAAATCACTGGTCAGATGATTGAATCCAATCTCTAGGCCCGCTCCTTTCCCTAGAAGTCTGGTGGGGTGGGCTGAAAGTTCCAACCCTCTAATCACGCTTGGTCTTTCTGGTGACCAGTCCCATCCAGAAGCTATCTAGGGGACTCACCATCAGTCACTTCATTAGCATAAACTAAGGTATGAATGAAAGTGGCTCCTTAGGTATAACAAAAGACACCCCTTTCAGGAAATTCCAAGGATTTCTGAAGCTCTGTGCCAGAGATGGAGGACAAACACCAGATATATTCTTTATTATATCACAATGGTAAATGCCAAAGGTCAAAATTCTGAGTATAAAAAATGTATTGTTTGAGCTTATTGACAGAAGTAAGTCTCTGGACTGAGGCTTGCCCACTAGATCTTTCCTCCCCAAGCTCTAAAATTTTCTCCTACATCCTGCATCTTTTTAGTTCCTCACCCCTATTACAGCTCTAACATACACACGCTTTCAAGTTAAGTTAGAAAGAAAGTTCACACACATATTTGAGTGACCAACAGCCCGTTTAACTATTTTGACTTCACTATTACTCTGTATCATTTTGTATCTAGAATTCCACTATGTTGATAATTAATTTTTTAATAACATTTATTTTATTTCTGATTATAAAATATATATGTGCTAATAAAAGTATTGTACTGAGAGATAACTACTATTAACATTATAGTGTATTTGTTTATAGTTTTTTATATGCAGATATTTGCAGATAATTTTTTTCTCCTTAAACACTTCAAATTATATTGCATATTGGGGTTGGTAATTTGTTTTTCACTTGCCTTTATATCATAAGCATTTCTTATGTCATTCAATGTTCTTTGAAAACATCACTTTTATGGCAATATAAAGTGTATATGGTTACTTATATGTTACATCTATAGATGCATCATAATTTACTTAAACATTCCCAGGTGGTCTGAATATTTTGGGTTTTATGTTTTTAGTGTTATAAATAGTATTGTGATGACCATCTTGTTACATAAATCATTATGTGTATCTTTGATTATTTCTTTAGGATAGATTTTTAGATGCCCCCATTCCTTTTAAATGTAAAATTTTAATATATTTTGGGTTATTTGCATTTTTGACAAGATGCATCTTTTTGAAGAACAATAAGAATGAAAACACTTTTATATCTTTATATCTTTTAACCTGGCTATCCCCCCCAATTGGGAAGCAATCTCAGTGAAATTAAAAAAAGAAATTTGTCCAAAGATGTTTCTAGCACTGTTAATTCATAATAGTGAATCATAGAGAACTAGGCAAATATTTCAGACTAGACATATGGACACATGAGCATGATACATAGATGGAGAAAATGATATGAGTATGTTGCTACTTGGAAATATGTATACAAAACAATGTTAAGTGAAAAAAAGGACAAAGAATAGGATGTATATACTGGTTACAACTAAATAAAAAAATATACTCCAGTATACTGAAAAAAATTGGGAGAGAATTTAGAGTAACATCAGAATTGGTGATTTAAGCTTGTGGGAGTCTTTTCTGTCAGCTTATTTAAATGTTGTGCCAGTTTGACTTTTAAACTCACTCACTCAAGTCACCTCCGGAAAAGGGGAATTTATTGTTTGGATGTACACATGCTAGAAATAAAGAGCAGAAAGACTTCAGCAATTGATGTGGTTCTAGAAATGAGCCTCTCTTTCTCTCTCAGTTCTTTTCTCTCTGCATAATCTTTGCTTCACATAAAGACCTGCCTTGACTTGACCGTTACTGGCTCTTGCCCTCCTATTGACTTTGCTTCTCGTGACCCTGTCAGGCACTCAGGGCTCTCTGCGTCACTCTATGGAGCAAAGAACTATGATTTTCTCTGGGAATTTTGGCTCAAAGGCTGGGGATTTTGAGTGAACTAACCCAACGGGGCCCTCTGTCTGGTCCTGCCCAACTCACTATACTGATATATGGTATTGTACATGGCCATTTTGGCTCAGTCTTCTGTGGAGCTGCAGGCTATGTGGTTTTCCTAGAAGTTAGGATGAAGTTTAGCCTAGGAAAATGTGTGTGTGTGTGTGTGTGTGTGTGTGTGTGTGTGTGTGTGTGTGTGTGTGTTTATTTGTGTTTTAAGTAAATGAATCTCCAGGTGCTTGAAGTTCAGATAATATAAGGAAGATATTTAGGGTGAGACTTTCCCATGGACCATCAAACTGTTCAATTGACTCGTTATTCTACCATAAATGAGTACAAAATCAATTCTCCTCTAAATTCTACAAGGGTGTTAATGACTGAGGGATGTTACCTCAACAGGTCCTCTTTGGGATAAGATGCTAAGGTGGGGGATGGTAAGAAACATTTGGGACTGAGAAAGATAGGAATATCAAGAGTAGATTCCAGTTTTTCTCTGTACAAAGAAACTCACTTTCCAGCAAGTGATTTACAGCTTGTTAGCCTCCTGTTGTAACTAAACTAAGTAGCCCTGAACAGGTTTCTACACCTTTAAAAATTCTCAACAGTGTGGAAAAGGTCTGTGTTTCCATTTTATGGCTTTACCATCCTGTGGTTTCAAATTCGTCCTGGTGTCAAGGGGCTGGCAGAGAGTGGAAAAAGAAAGCATTGGAAGATCATAAGCACTTAATCACTTGAATCTGGAAATGATGAGAATCAATTCCACTTACATTCCATTGGCAAGAATCAATCACAAGGCCCCAACTAGATGCCAGATGCGGGGGTACTGGTTAATGTAGTCCATCTGGATAGCCACTCTTACGCACCAACTCTACAATGTAAAAGACATGGGTAGATTTTTATTGGTCAGCGAGCTGTCTCTGTTATACTCTCCCAACTTGTTTTCTGGTCTCTTCTAACTCCTTAATTAAATTTAGCCCATGCTTTGGTAATTAATTAACCAGCTCTAATCATATTAGTTAATTGCTCAAGAACAAAACCAAAAAATATCTATGGCTCCCCACTGTCTTTCAAATTAAGTACCAGCTCCTCACCTTGGTACTCAAGCCCCCAAACAACACAATCCCATCCTACTTCTTTGGCCTCATCCTCCAATACTTTCTTACCTTTTTTTCCCCAAATATTTCAGGGAAAATGTGCCACTTGCTATTCTTAAAACACAAGGTCTTTGTTTTATCCTATGTTTCCATCTGGTCCTCTACCCACCTCACCATTCTGCCCATCATGTGTGGTATACATTTTAAATAAATTCAGCATATTTTTGTCATTTTATACCTTTCTGAGTCCACTAGTGAGGGCAGCCCCTGAACTCTAAACTGTCAGTGTCAAAAATTATGTCCCTGTTGAACATTACAGCACTTGGCAGCAGCAGGACGCTGTGCCCGCCAGCCTCAGGAACCAGGTCTTTCATTGACATGTTACAATTAACACCCATGGAGACATAAGCTTACACACATTCCACTGTGTGTAACTACCAGTTTAGAGTGTTGCCATGAAGTCATTTCCTAGAGTATAATGCCTACCCGACAGAAGTCAGAATGTTACCATCTTTATAAAGCAAAATTTAGGATGTTTCCTGATGAATACAAAGTTTCATGAGAATAAGAGGACAAATAAACACACCAATTTGAAGCAAAAGGCCATACATGCAGAACGCAAACGACAATGAAATAAAGCAGCAGAACATTAGATGAAGACTTCAGAAGAGATGTCTCTAAATTTATTAACCTAAGATTCCCAGTGCCAGAAAGGTAATCTAGCTGCTGACACTTGGCTGTCTTCATGCTTAGTAACCCAGTTTATCAGGTTTTCCCTGAGGTTTTTGGTTTTGAATATTCTATAGCATTGCCCCCAGGCATACACTCAAACTCATCAGTCTATGCACACCTATCTTTCCTGTAGTCCCCATTTCCTTCCACTGGAATGACCTCTCCACTCCTCTCTGAGAATCTCAGTCTTTCTCCTACTAAAGACAGAGACCTTACCTCTGTTACCTGTCTTTTCAACATTCACTCTGAATCCCTTCTGACTTGGCAGGTTCTCAGGACCTGCTCATTTTCATAATAGGTAAGATTCCTAGACTCCTGCCTAATATTCAGTTGTTAGGTCAAAATGAATGTTAAAAATGAACATATAAAAATTATATTCTTAGTCTCCAAGACATGAAGAACCAGAACTGATATCCAGCCTCTGTAAACTAAATTGTTAAGTGACAAAATTCTTTGGCAGTGTCCCTCCCCCATCCATTCTTCAACCATTCATCCATCTAATATTTATTGCGTGCTTACTCTGTGTAACCATTGTACCAGATGCTTCTGCTAAAGTCCTTCAATAAAAGAAACAGGAAGTTTCTCACTCAGCATTTACTCTAACCACGTCCTTTTCCAAACTCCTGGGTATTTTTTGAGCTGTTCTGTTTTGTTTTCAGGGCTGATGGGTGGTCTGCAGCTTATACGAATGGATACCTGAGAGGGAAAAGAATAAGGGAGTTAGAGAGAAATTGCTAGCTAAATGGCTGGAATAAAAGCAAAGAGTTCAGTTCCTACTCATGCATTCCAAAATTGTTTGTTGAGTTGCTACCACAAGTAAAACAATATGGTAGACTTTTTGAGAGATATGATGAATGAATTTTTATACTTCTTAAGGATTTTTATACTTATTGAGCTTATTTTCTATAAGATAGTAAAAGATGGACATAAGTAATTAAGGTAGCCTTTAAATGAACACAGAAGGAACAGTACAAGGGGTTTGGTATTTAGAGGTAAGAATGATCACCTCTGATTGGAGCTAATCAGGAAAGTATCCTTGGAGGAAGAATCTTTTGAGTTTAGGATTTGGAGGACAGGTAGAACTTCAAGAGAGATAGAGAAAATATCCCAGGCAGAGGGACCAGCATGGACAAATGTATGGAAACAGGGAAATAAAAAGGCATATTAGGGAATACTTAAAGGCAGATTTTGGAAAACTGTTGTGTTGGTTTATTCTCTATATTATTCTCAATTTTATCTCCATTTTGTTTTTTGCTTTTCTCTTTCCTGCTCTGTGCCTAGGGAGGCTGAACCTGAAACTTCTCTCCAAAGCTCCAGTGGGAGGCAGGAGCAGGAGATTGGCAGGAAAGAAGAGAGCTTAGGGCATTTCTCCTTACTCTTTTCTTGTTTTGGTGCAATATATCTGCACATCTTCTCAATCCCACCAGGCAGCCATTCTCCTGTGGCTCCAGCTCTCAGTAGGCTCTGGTAATACTATACCCTCCCTTTGTCCCTCCAGCCTTATGGATGCTAATAGCTTCCCATTGTTGCTAGTCTCTGCCTTAAAATCCATTGTTAGTTCCCTTGACATTAACCACACATCTGTAACTAATCCCTTCATTAAGGAATAATCTGGATGAATTCTGTCTCTGATATAGCCACAAATACCGAGCTAAGATTTGATACATCACCTTATCCACTGCATCTTAAATCCTGAGTACATCTTGACACTATTAATGGAGTTTCCACTCTCAAAGTCAACCTGGAGTCATGCTGGACTCTCCTTTTCCATCATCTTTCACCTTGAATAATTTGTTCCATTTTGGAGATTCACCTTCATGATGCCTCTTGAATTTTTCTTCTTTTCATTTCCACAACTACTGCCTTAGTTCAGGTCTTGATTGCCTCTGATCTGTGACAATGCAAAAGCTTCCTAACTTCTTTGTTTCCAGTTTCTTCTCTCCAAACCTCCCTTGTACCACCACTTAGACTAACAGCTTTGCCTGTTCTACATCCATGATCAAAAACCTTCAATATCCTTTAAAGCAAGTAAAATGCTCCAAATCTATTAGACAATGTAGAGAGAATGAAGTATAAACTTCCCAGTTTAACCTTCAATGCCCCTTATTAAATGGGCCCTCCCAACCTTTCCCAGCTCATCTCTCAGTACTTTCCTTCTGTCTAATTATCCTAACTAGAATCTTTTCAGTTCCTTGAAATGCATACCCCTAATTTGCTCCCACCCTAAGATCTTTCCTAACGTGGCCCTCTTTCCCTTAATGACCTTTTACTTAACTCCACCTGTCAAAATCCTATTTATCGTATAATATCTTGTACAAATGATGGATGTCTTAGTCCATTTGGGCTGCTACCACAGAAATATCACAGACTGGGTGACTTATAAACAACAAGACTTTATTTCTCACAGTTCTGGAGGCTGATAACAGATGTTTTTAATTTGGTGAGGGCCCTTTTCTGGTTCATAGATGGCCATCTTTCCACCATAACCTTATGTGGCAGAAGGGGTAAGGGATGTCCCTGGGGTCTCTTTTATAAGAGCAGTAATCTCATTCATGAGGTCTCCACCCTCATGACCTAATAACCTCCCAAAGTCAGCACCTCCTACAGCCATCACCTCGGAGGTTAGGATTTCAACATGAATTTGGAAGGAAAAGAAACATTCATCCATAGAAATGGAGTTCTTCAAGTTTGTTTTCAAAATTTACACCAAATCCATTTATCCCTCTCTTTGAACGTTGATAGTGTTTTATATGTATGTGTGTAGGTATACTTCTCTCAGGGTAGCTGTTAAAGACAAAAATAATGCTAATTTAAAGACAATCCATTTTTCCCCCAATTAAGGACAATCTTTTTCAATTATTGAATCTTAAAGAATACCTAGAATAGTGTTTGCACAATGAAGTTTGTGATAAATATTTGTTGGCTTGAATAGGCAATGTTCAGTCACTTCAGGTCAGTGAGGAGGAAAGCATGTAGCCAGGGAAGAAGGGAGAAATAATCAAGGCTGAATAGGAAGCTATTGTTATAACTGAGAAAGAGGAAAAACATTTGAGCCTCAACCAGGGTGGTGGCAGTGGGAATGAAAAGGATAGGATGGATATAAATGCCCAGGCAAAGATGAATTATAGGAGAAGGAAGAGAAAGGTATAGAAATAACACCAAGGCCTAGGGCCCGGGTGACTGGGAGAATGGTGGTATTATGAATGAAAACAAGGAACTCAGGGGAGGGAGTGGTTTGGGCAAAAGGGTAGGGTGAGGTAGGAGGTAATGAGTTCAGTGTTTTTGGTACTGAGCAGAGGTGTGAGTGGAACCAGGTGGAGGGGCACAGCAGGTGGGTGGAAATGTGGCACCATGGCCTTGGAGGGCCACCAGCTTGGAGGTGATGATTGCAACTGAAAGAATGAAAGAGATTTCCCAAAAAGATACCAGGCAGAGTGAAAGAAAACGGTGGGGAAATAGATCCTACAAACGCCCATGTGCAAAGAGCATTGTCACATGGGACTCTGTTTCGTGACAAGATTTGCTGACATAGATCACTAGCACTTAGCTGTCTGTTTCATTGAAGCAGCTGAGATGATCTGTCTGGCTGTGAGTTTTCTCTCCATTCACCTAAGCTCTTAAACTAGAGGACAGGAAACTATTTCCAAAGCCTTGGGAGGTTGCCTTTCAGAAAGCACCAGATAAAGTAGTTATTTTTTAACCAGCAAGCAAGACAAAATGTACAAACACTAGAGATAATGAACTAATTCTTCTGCATATCAGAGCTAAGTGTACTTTGAACTTGGAGTGGAGAGCAAGGAGAAATACATAATTGGGATGAGAAATACATAACTTGGATAAGAAATGGGAAAAATAGTCCTTGGGAATTCTTTAAGTGGAGCCAACCCAGAAACTCTTAGCCTTTTTAAAGAAACTTGAGAAAGCCTCCTACACAGACTCAAGAAACACTTATTAAGCATCTATTATGCTCCAGGCTGTGTGATCAATTTTTTTCACATTTAATTACCACCCCCTACCCCCCTCAAAAAACCGCCTGTGAAACAGGTATTCTCTTCATTTACAGAAAAGTGTATCCTGGGCATTTTTTAGATTGTCAACCCTGACTTATCTCTGTTGGCACCACTGCGAAGGGGCACTGGATGTTGCTCTCAGTGCTCCTACCAAATGGTAGGTTGTACTATACCAGAGCCCTCAATTGCTGGCTCTGTCCTAGGAGGGCCATCTGATTGGCTGAGGTTGGGCATGTGCCCATGCCCTAGCCATCAAAGCTGGGCTTTGTGACTCTTGTGGTCGCTTTCTCCAAGGTTCACACAATGGGACCCCTTGTCCTTTGCCAAATGTGAAAGGGGATCAGATGTTGAGAAGCCTCTAAACCATCAATAAAAATCTACTACAATGATTGTATGTCAAAGGACCCTGGAGTTGAATTCAAACCCAGGTCTTCTGAAGCCGATTAATCTTTCCATTGTACTATAGCTGTTTTGCTGCAACTATTTGAAAGGCAACAGAATTTGTTTCCCTCCCTTTTACAAAACTCCCTATAATTAACAAAAAATTTTTCTAGGTGCTTTTTATGTACCAGAGTCTGTACTAGGTACTATGTATACACTGTTTAATATTTATAAAAGTCTTTGGGGGAGAGGTAGTATAGGGATTAATTAGTATCCTGATTTTATAGATGAAGAAAACTAAGGTTTAGAGAGGTTATAAAAATTGGCCAGATTGTCTGTAAATAAGGGGTTTTGTCCATCAGATTACAAAGTTAATTACAAAGTTAACATGATTGCATCATCAGGGGCTGGGGCTGGGTAAGGGTTGCAGTTTTATTTATCTTTGCTTTTTCTCCTATTGCCAGCTCCTTCATTCAGTGACTGGCACATAACGGGCTCTCCATCAGTGTCTGTTGAATGAATGAGAGGTCTGGCTGAGCCTAGTGCAGGGGGTAGGGATGATTTTGGGACTGGAGGTCAGAGGAAATCATGCAATAAGGTAGAATTATCGCTCATTAAATTAAAAAAAGGAAGACAAATAAGTTAAGAGGTAAGGCACATTTATCTCTTTAAGACCCTGATTTTAATTCCTTTAGACACATACAAGGTAGCAGGATTACTGGATAATATGGTAGTTCTATTTGTGCTTTGAGGAGAAACTTTTGGAGGTGATGGGTAGGTTGATGGCATAGATTGTGGTTTTGGTTTCATGGATGTATACTTATCTCTAGATTTATCCAGTTGTATATATTAATTATGTACAACTTTTTGCATGTCAAAAAAATAAAGAAAAAGTAAAGAAAAAAAGAGTTAAGATACATTTAGAAAGCTTACACTGTGGGGGTTCCACTTTGGAATATCAAAGATCCCTTGCCTTAGATCTGGACATCTCTGAAGTGTAACTCACACTCTGAGGGTCTCCTGCAGCGTCAGAATGCAGCTACTGTCTGAGGGACCGAACTAAAAACAGCCCCCTAGCTTGGCTTCCTCCTCATCTCTGTCTTGCTTCCCTCACGCCATTCCTGGCTTTGCTGGAGAGCAAGTTCTTATTGAATCAATTGTGCACAAAACCTCAACTCTGAGTAACACAACCTAAGCTTGGGGGCTATTCTAGAACAGTATGCCTGGGCACTGATGGACACTCAATAAGCACTTATTGAATGAATGAACGAATGAATGAATCCTAGAGCTGTGCTTCTCCCCCACACCAGATATCCATATGATCATAAAGTCTTAAAGGCTCTCCCTTCCTTACATTCTGTATCTCTTTCCTTAGAATAGACCTGCCTTCCTCCTTACCTCCTTTTAGTGATTTTCCAGTCCTCTTTAGTCTACCCCCTGCATTGCTGCTACCAATTCTGCGTTAACTCTGAAGTTCAGATCATCTGTCACTCATTTTCTTAAACTCCTGTAATTTTCCCTAACTTGCAAGGTCAAGGAAAACTTCTTTGCTGATCTGGCACTTGCTTGCCCATCTACCTCACCTCTCCCTACTCCCCTGCACCAGGCCTGCCCTTTGCTCCAGGCACACTGAACTGCTTGTACTTTCCGGAGCGTGCCAGCCTTAGACTGTAGCATTTATAGCTGCCCATATAGTTTTTCTTTATTTTCTTGAAATGCCCTCCTTTGAGTTCTCATCTGGATGGCTTCTTTGAAAGGATGTTTCCTAAGGTCAGTGTTTTAGATTTGTCCTGGCACCAGGAGAGCTCTTCTCTGCTGTCTCTGTCCCCATTTCTCACCAGCAAACTAGTTGGCCTACAATTTAGCCTACATCTTCAATGAATCTCCTCCCAGTTGTCTCTCAGCACAACTTCCACTGTTTTTGAGAGAACCCTTAGGCTTGAACTTCTCCACTCTCTGTTTCAAATGAAGTCAGTTCCTCTGGGGTGGGATTTGGAACTCTCTGTTCTATGGCCTGCTCCCCCCTGCCCCAGAGGCAAAATCTCTTAGGGTTCTGGTGCTGGGGTTAGAGTTAATGGCTTGCTTGTCTCTGAGTGACACCTTTGCTCTGGGAAATGAATGCTTGATGGATGGAGGGGTGGAAGCAGCCCCAGTCTCCCAGGCTGATCTCTCTTGATCTGGAAACCCTGCTCCATGATCTGGGGCAAGGACAATTGGAAACCCAGTATTCTCAGTGGCAAGGAGCCCAAAGTAGAGCCTCTATCACATTAGTGGGGGCTGGGAAGAAGAAGGGAGCCCCCACTTCTGTTTCACTTGCCTGAAAATTAATCTCAGCAACAGGAGTTCTGTGTTCTTGGCTGTACTATACTGGAGCAGTTTCTGTCTTACTTAATTGGGATGGAGGAGGGAGGGCACATACTTTTCTTCATATACCACAGACTCTTACAGTTCTTACCAAGTTTTAGTGGATTTTCTTGAATAAGTGTTTCCTCATTTGCTGTACATTCATAGGGCCATTTCCAGAGATATTAAATGGTTGTTTTAAAAATAATTTTCACCAGTTTAGCTGGGGAGCAGGTCCATAGAATTACTTGTGTTGTCATGTCAGAAGTTGAATGCCTCCAATAATTTCATTCCTGAATATAGATTCCGGCTGTATCAATTTCTACAGTCATCTACCTTAGTGTTGTCCTCTAATTAGCACTTGTGGAGAAATGTTAAATCAAAGTCCTCTATTAGTTAGGACCATCTGTAACTTTAAAAATGGAAAAAAAGATCAGACTGGGTTTTAAAGCACATTTCAAGACTGTGAACAATTTTAGAATTTTTAATTGAAAATATATAGCATAGTCGACTTTCTAATAGTTTGTAAAGCCAGACAAAAATCTGTATTTGCTCTCTCCCTTCCAACTCTGAGCCTGTGTTTGAAATTCTTCTTTTTCCCACCTGGTCACAATGATGGTGGTCCAGTTTCTGGTTGGAACTTAGCTGCTATGGGCATCATGCCTTTGAGCATCTGCTGCTGAGATATTTGCTCTCTCACCCATAGGTCCATGTAACCTGCGGCCACATATCACTCTGTGTATCTGAACCAACTGAGTTACATTTTGCCCTGAGCCTTTGCCAGTCATGCAAGGGGAAACAGGTGGGTAGAAGGGTTGCTTTCACCTCCCAAGGGCTAAGTCTTGTTCATTCCAGAGTTTCTAAGATTGCCTTCAAGAGTTTAGTTTCAGGGGAGCTATTTCATGGGTCACTGCTTTAGTTGTCACACACACGAGTGCCTCCACATAGGCCAAGTCTCTGATATTTGGCAGCAATAAACCTCTTCACAAATAAAGAACAATTGTATTCATGTCAGTTAATAATTCTCTGTATTAATTAAGCCTATGAAAAACTGCAGAACTGAAATCCACACACAACCCCCCCTACAAATAAATTTAATTATTAACTCCTTTTTGCCCCTTCATTAAATCTTCTTACTTGGGTCCACTAACTTGGGCGGACAAGAGACATTACTTTGCATCCTTTAATTTTTCTAAAATCAGTTGAAACCTGACCCTATTTTCCATCCTGCCTGGGCTATGGGAAATACTATCTCAGGTATGATGAAGAGTTGTGTCTCCCTCCCTTGGGTTGTACTGAACCCTGGCTTGCTTTGATTGATTGATTGGTTGACTGCAGTTTTTTAAAAAATTGAAGTATAGTCAATTTACAATGTTGTGTTAATTTCTGGTATACAGCATAGTTCTTTAGTTATACATATATATATTCCCTTTCATATTATTTTTCATTATAGTCTATTATAAGGTATTGAATGTAGTTCCCTGTGCTCTACAGTAGGACCTTGTTCATCTGGTTTTGTGAAGATTTTCCCTGTAGTTCCACTTGTACAAGATCTTCACCTAGAGTTTAGCAGATATTCTGTGAGAATTGTTCCACATGTAGATGTATTTTTGATGTATTTGTGCAAGAGAGTGAGCTCTGCATCCTTCTATTCCGCCATCTCGAAGCCCCTCTGAAGCCTGGCTTTTCGCTCACATGATTACTTCTGTGTCGATGTTTAAACCTTGGCTGCTTCCAGGTCAATCAGCCACTGGGGGGTCTTTGCTGGGGCATCTGGTGCAGCGGTGTGTCTGTGTGTGGTTCCCCAGCCTCCTAGAGGGTCCTGGCTTCCCTCGTTGAGGTACTCCCCAAGTTCACGTTCAGGGTTCCATCCCAGACTCAGAGATGCCATCTCCTCTGATTTAGCTGCTTCCACTCTTAGAACCCCACCTCCAACACAAGGGGAGGGGCTTGTCCCTTCCTCTTCTTTTTGATGGCCTAACTTAATTGCCTCAGTGATCTAAAGGCTCTGAAAACAAAAGCCAAAAGTTGTACACCACTCCTACCCTGCTTTCTGCCATGTAACAGCACCTCCCCCTCTTGCCGGCAATCTCCCCATCCCTGCAAGCAAAGGAATGCAAAGGCTTTCGTTTTTCCTTTGGGGAAGGGACAAATTCATTGAAAATGATCAAATTAGTTTATCCAGAAATATTCCTTCCCTGGTTACTAATAGACTATATGGACTGCTTTCTCCTCAGCTTGCCTACTCTCTAGGGGTTTCTTAGTGAGATGGGTAAAGGAAGAGAGAAAGAAGTAAAGAAGTTTTGAGAACTAAGCTAATTTAACCTACTAGATGAATGATGGGTTACTGAGTTGGTAATCAATAGCAAGCCGTATGTGCAGTGATACCAGGTGGAAATTACATTTGGAAATACTTCAGATTCCTTTCCTCCCTCTCCCCACAACCCTGGTGGCCACACTGACCCTCTATGTCCCTTCAAGTGTTTGGTTTTTGCCTTAAAGTACTAGGTGTACATTCAGAGTGGTAGCTCAGAGGTCCTTTTTAAAAGACTGTTTAAAAGTCTTCTCCACCAGCTGACTGATTCCTGCAATTCCACCATTAGAACTACACATCTTTTAAGCAGAAATAGCCTAAGAGGGTTGTATTCGTTTCCTAGAGCTGCTTTATCAAAGTACCACAAATTCAACCACAGAAATGTATTCTCTCTCAGTTCTGGAGGTGGAAATTCTGAAATCAAAGTGTCTGCAGGGCCATGGTCCCTCTGAAGGCTCTGCAGGAAACTCTGTGGGCGCCCTTTCTCCCAGCTCCTGATGGTTGCCTGCAATTCTTGGCATCCTTTGGCTTGCAGCTGCATCACTTTAATCTCTGTCTCTTTCTTTCCAGTCTGTCTCTCTCCAAATCACTCTCTCCTTCTAAGGATATCAGTCTTGGATTTAGGGCCCGCTCTAATCCCATATGACTTCATCTTAATTCCATCTGCAAAGACCTTATTTTCAAATAAAGTTGTATTCACAGACGCTAAGGGTTAGGACTTGGACAAATCTTTTGAGGGGATGTAGTTGACTTCATAAGGATTTGCACTGAATTATTTCCAGTTACTTATAGATGAGGTAGACTGAAAAAAATGTGCCACCTAAAAGTTGAGAATTATGCTTCATGTGGTGGACTTTTTCAGGACTCAAGCCTGGAAGGCAGCCTCTCAGATAGCACTGAAGGACTGCTCCAAAATGGTCAGGGAGGAGCCAGAATATATGGAGTTTTCCAACAAAAACCAGGTAGTAGGGACATCAAAAGATTACTGTTAATTAAAGAAAACCAGACATCTCAAGTTAATGAACTCAACACTCTTCTATGTATGGGAAGATGCAAGAGTCTGGGCTCACTGAAATCGTTACTTTGATATGTACCTTAGTCATCTAGGGCCAGTATCTTGTTCTTTCCCATCCTGAGTCCCCTTGGGGTGCACCGTTGGGGGTGGCTGCAGTGGCTGAGGGCTTGGCAGTGGGCAGCCCATTTGTGTCCATCCCGAGTTCCCTCAGACTCACCACCAGAGGTGGGGGATGAGTGTAGTGGCTGATGGCTTGATGGCCTTGGCATCCTTTGTTTGCTGATATGGCAGGCAACAATTTTCATTTACAATTAGTATGAAGGGAGCATTTCTGGCAGGCTTTCTTTGAGAAGGAATTTTCATAATCTCAGGGACATGATGGTGGGGGGTGGGGTAGAGAGCAGAGCCTGGCGGTGTGCTGCTTACTGCACATGAGTGCTGAGGGGCGGGTCTGCCGTGGTCCAGTGATTTCTCTGCCACTTTGATCGTAAGGAGGAAAAAGAGGCTGAGAAGACAAAGGAGCTGTAACTGGACAAAGAAACAGGAATTAAGCAACCCTGCTGGAATTCTCGGTGCGTCCAAAGGAAAAGAAGGCTTGGTATAAAGATCCATGATTTGAGTAAAATGCCTCTCTCTAATTTGAACAGTTTTGAGAGGAGACTGAAATCTTACATTCATAAGATTTAAAATTTTGCCTTATCTTTTCTTCATCTTTGGTTGTTTCATAATTGAACTACTAAAAGTTTGGCTTTTGGTTTTCTTTAATGGGATTTGTTTTATAATCCTAAGGAACCATTGGGTTTGTTACTGCTTTCCAAATGTATCCATCTTAATTATTTGATGACTAGAAAAACTGTCAAGATAAAGTGTCAAAGACAAAACTAAGTCCGAGGCACAATGAACAAAGGCTGCTTATTCATGAACTTGCAGCGAAGCCTTCTGTAGGTCACTTTGATTTCAGCAGTGGTTCAAAGGTGTTAGAGAGGAGAGGCAGTTTTACAGCAGAAAATTAAGAAATACTGAGACAGTTTCTAATTGGCAAGCATTCTACTGAAGTGGGATTTTTGGAAGCAAGGGAGACTTTCTAATTGTTTTTAGATACATCTCGCAGTCCCTGGTTGGTTGCAAGGGGGCAAACTAGCAGCTTGGGGACATTTCAAAAGAAGAAGGATTGTTTAGTGTTGGGGAGGAGGGTTTTATGTGGCTGGCCATTTCTTGGAACAAGTGGGAACCGATCGGGTACTTTTTTTTTCGAGTCAAATTGTCAATGTGGTCCTTACTGGGGATAGAAGAGGAGCTGCCATGGCAGATAGTTTCCCCAAAGTAGTCAGAGCTATAGATATTAAGTGAGAGCTTTAGATAATACATCCCATTGTACTGGGATGTAAAGGATAAGACAGACCACTAAATGGCAGTTTGAAACAAAGCTGACTTTATTTGCTTGCCTGGCAACACTCAAATACTAGCTCAGCAAGACTCTTAGCAGAAGTAAAGATCTATAGATATAGAATGAAAAAGAAGAAAGTACATCAAATGTACAAATGAAGCAAGATTCTGAGTTCTGGTCTCCGGCTGGCTTGTAAGGAAGATTAGAAACTCTTCCACATGAAAGTTCACGTTTACGTTTTTCATTTACCAAGTGCCAGGAAACCTAGTTTCAGAAAAGTCCAAGATAGGCGGGGTAGGGGGAGGCAGGGTATAGCTCAGTGGTAGAGCACATGCCTAGCATATACAAGGTCCTGGGTTCAATCCCCAGTACCTCTATCATAAATAAATAAACAAACAAAAAAGTCCAAGATAGGATGTGTTCAGTTCCAGTGGATTTAGGTTCATCAGTGGAATGCTTATATCTACGAGCAAGAAGCTCTACAAGCTTTTCCTTTAACAAGGAAAATATATATCAACATTAAAGAAAACTGAAGCCAAGAAATCATCAATAATCTTACAACCCTATCCTCTCATACAATGTTTTATTTTGGGGTATGGCTTTTAAGTTTTTGTCCAGTAAACACAAAGTTATTTAATAGTTGCAAACATACTGTACATACTATTTTGTATTTTGCTTTCTGACCTGACAATATACTAAAATAGTTTTCCATGTTACCACATGTTCTTTATTATTAGGCCTTCATGGCTATATAATATTCTCCCAAATGGATATAACATCAGTATTTGTTCACATCTTCCATTTTTGAACATTTGGTTGTTTCTAATTACCTGTATTTATGTATATAGGGCAGCAGTGAACATCTTTTTGATTCAAGAATTTTTTTCTTCTCTTGAATTCTTTCCTAAAGTTACTTCCTCAAAAGTGAGCATCTGTGTCAAAGTGAAAGCACATCTTCTGATTCAATGTGAGGGGCCAAACTTCTTCCAGGTTCCAGTGAGCACTCCTTTCACCTCCATCCCATCCTGGAGCAGCAGATGGGTGCTAGTTTTACCCCAACTCTGCCAGCACACATTGTTCTTGCCATTAAAAAATCTTGCTAATTTAATAGTGTAAAATGGTACTTCAAGATTACTTTAAATTGCATTTCTTTACTTGGGAGGATGAGCATTTTCTCATATCTTTATTTCCTAATGTCAATTACTTCTTTATATCCTTTGCCCATTTGAACAAAGATAACACACTGCCCTCCCCTCAATTTATCCCAATCAAGACAATGAAAAGAAACGCTCTTTTGTTCTTTACCTTCTGCATGGGGTGGCTGTTTACAGCCAAAAACTTTATTTTTAAAACCTTCCTTTCACAGTTCAGGCCCTATAATATAAATAAGAGTTCTTTGATACATTTGTCCTTCATGAAAATACAGATTTCTGCTATCAAAAGAGCCTTCCAAGAATATTGTAAATGTCTTTAGCGTCTGTTTTTTTTCTCATCCAAATTAAATGCCAGATTTTAACATCTATGATTTAGTCAAGATGTGTGCCTTCTAGGAATGACTTATACAAATATGTTCCTCTTGAATTTTCTTTGATTTGTTACCAATTGCAACCAATTGATCTCGTTGTATCATGGTTCTTCATACCTCTCTACCCAGTGCCCTTTCTCTACCCAGATGTTGGAATCGTCCACCTACACTTTCTGCATCACGGATAGATGAGTGATTAACCGCAAGCTCTTATCCTAAATATTTTCACTTTCCCAAAGACTCTTTGTTTTAGTGGAGATTGATTATCCAATATTTCCATGGTAAGAGGAATGAATGTGTGCAGTCTTGTACATTTAGTCCTATTTTGTGATTTCATATAAATACCATTACTCTACCATTTGCAGGGCTTGCACCAAAGTTAATGCATAATTTTACCATCAGGCAAATTTTTCTGTAAAGGGCCAGAGAGTAAATATTTTCAGCTCTGCTGGCCACATAAAATCTCTCCTTCTTCATCATTGCCAATGTCATCTACAATCCTTTAAAAATGTGAAAAAAAACATTGTTAGGTCTGGGCCTTATAAAAACCGATGTAGTAGGAATTCGGATTTGGCATGTGTCTTGTAGTTGGACATCCCTGATGTGGAAGAATTCAGAAAAAAATTAAGATTATTTTTTTTTCTTTGTGAGTGAAATGATGCATTCATAGGATTAGTTGGCTATTTTTTTTCTTCTCAAACAATAACAAAAAGGTATATTCATGGCAGTGAGGATGGCCCTCATCTGAACGGTTAATATCATTTATCTTAATGCAGCTGTTTTTGAGGAGTTGGTGGTATTTTCTTAAAAAAAGAAAAAGCTGCCAGGTAATACTTGGAGCTTGAGTTTGTTTTCTGCACTTCTTCAGGAAGATATTGCCATGAGTACCAAAATGAGTACATTTCCTGGTGGTGCACTGGGAAAACTAGTGATGATCATTGGAAGAATGTGTTTAGAATTGAATTAAAACAAGGGTACTGGAAGGGCTTCATAACAATGTATTTTTTTCCTGCTTAGATTTGTATCCCCAGAGTGTTAATCAGTTGTGCTTTATATTGGCCAAAAGGACTTATTGCACAAGTATGCAGATGAAGATCAATTGTACCACTGGAATTTTATCTTATAATACATTTCCCAATAGGTCACATAATGTAGTATCTCCATTAATTTTTCTTTTATAATAGTTTATTTGAAATTTTTAAAAGTAACTTCTTACTTATCCAGCAACTCTACTCTGAATAACATGGGTAGGATCCTGGAAATTGGCCAAAAAAAAAAAGCTTATTATGTAGTCTGTATCAGTCTGCTCAGGCTGCCATAACAGAATACCACATCTTAGGTGGCTTAAACAAGAGAAATTAATTTTTTTACAGTTCTGGAGACTGGAAGTTCAAGATTACGGTGATTTCTGGTAAGGCATCTCTTATTGGCTTACAGATGACCATCTTCTTCCTGTGTCTTTACATAGCTTTTTCTCTGTGCACTTAGAGACAGAGGGAGCTCAATCTGTGGTCTTTCTCTTATAAGGTCACAGTCCTTTTGGATTAGGGCTCCAAATATAGTCACATTGGCGCTTAGGGCTTCACTATATGAGTTTGGGGGAGGGGACACTATGCAGTCCACAATGCAGTCAAAACAGATATTACAAAGTTCATTACTAACTCCTTTGGTCCCTGACTCAGAATCTGTTTATTTCATTCTGTAATCAGTTCTAAGAAATTTTCATTTTACTTCTAAGCCCATACAAAGTTTGAAAAAGCAAAGTGGAATAAAGGAGAGGAGCTGCTAGAGGGAAACATACCGACTGACCACAGGTTGGAAGGGACATTGGACAAAAGACTGCCTGGGATTAGGGGACAACAGGAAAAATATGAAAAGAAGATTCAACCATCAATTAGCACAATAGCCTGTGGTCATGCAATGCAGAGCTAAGCAGCCCTACAGATTTTGCAAAAACCTGAGGGCATCACTCACTGGAGCTGCGGGGCAATGAATACAAATAATGACGAAGCCAATAAGAAAAGGTTTCTTGTTTAAGGAGGCAAGAATGTAACACGTTATAGGCAGGATAGTTTAGGACAAGCAAATGTGATTGTTTAGAACGATAAACCCTTTGTTCCTTGGAGAGGTCTTGGGCCATCTTTAGGGTCTTTTCTTTGTTGGAAGCAGGGTTTGGCGCCCCCATTGCCAGCAAGTTTCAGGACCCACACTACCAGACCATCCGCGTGTCTGTTCTTCCCTTCTCCCCTCCTCCTCTCTGCCCAGAGGAATCTTGCTCTAGTCTGAGTCCTGAAATCTTTCTTTCTTCGTTTTTTTCCCCTCCAATTTTTGTTCTGTATTCCAGAGGCTCTCTGGCTCTCTGTTCTCCTAGGTCTCAGGGGATTCATCTTTTGGAAACTGAAGCCAGGAAGCTTGTAGACTATTTCAGCTTTCAGTCCCTCTCCTTACCCCTCTTGCAGCCAAGGAATTCAAAGCTGACTCTGAGCTTAAGTGGGATGGGGGGAGGGGACGAACCCAGGAAAACTAAGAACATGCACATTGTTTCCCAGACTCTTGGTAACAACTCTTTGAGGTAGACACTGTCATAACTCGTTTTCCAGAGGATGAAACTGAGACTCAAAGAGGTTAAGATGCCCAAGGTCAAACAGCCAGTAGGTGATGAGGTGGTAGAGCCAGGATTCAAACTCAGTTTTGTCTGCTGCTATGCCTGTAGTCCGTTCTATGCATCCTCAGAAGAAAGGGAGGAGTTTCCTAACTGATCTGATAAACTTTGTAAAAATGAACTCTGCATTCATCTTTCTACTTAACAAGTAATGGGAAATTCTGCAATCCTACTTTATGAGATCTCGTATTTTCCACCAGCAAACTTGTGGCATAAAAATGATTTTCCTGAGAAATGGGACTTGGCAACCGGAACCAGTCACAGGAAAAACCAATGTCAAAACACGCAGACCTACTGTATGGCACAGGGAACTATACTCAATAACTTGTAATAACCCATAATGGAAAAGAATATGAAAAAGAATATACATGGATAACTGAATCACTTTGCTGTATACCTGAAACTAACACAATATTGAAAATCAACTCTACTTTAACAAAAAAATTAAAACAAACAAACAAACAAACAAAAAAACCCCACACAGACCAGGTGGCCCAAATGGTTGGGCCTTGTTGGGAATGAAATAATAAGATAGGTAGACCAAGGATACTCCCTAATTGTACAGGTCCAGGGGCAGTATTTAATGTCACTTTCTAAAGAAAATGATAAGCAGTCTGCATAATTAGAAATTAACTGCCATACTCTGAATTATGTAAACAGCAGAACAGGAAGAAAACATTAAGCAAAAATTAAAAAAAAAAAACCAAACCTCTTGTCAGCATTATTTTTACTGAATCTGAGTCTTCATGGTTGACTTTTGCACAGAGCACTTTTTCTTTCCTTCCTGTGTCAGTGGTGTTTTCCATGTGGAAGCTGATGGTCTGGATCCCAGATTTGAGAGCTGGAAGTGTCACCCTGCTGGAAAGTTCAGGCTGGCTCCATTCAGCAGGCCGAGGCTTCATCAGTGGCAACACCTCTCAGCCATATGTCAATAAATAAATGCTATAATCGGAAACAAATGCAGAACGTGAGTCATCTGCTTTCTGTCTCCTCCTTAGGAAAGTTGCATTAGTCATACAACGAAGGAACATTGCACCCCTTTCTCTTCACCTTTGTATAAATCCTCACCCCGAGTTTCCAAGGCTACTTGCAAGCTCAGTTGGAAGCAACAAGTGACTTGGATGGTAAGTTCCCAGTTGAAGAGGATGTCACCACCACAGGCAACGACGGCACGAGACAGCAAACTAGCTGCCACACAACTGGCTGGGGGATTTAGAGGCCACCCTGTCTCAGAGAATGGAGTCTGGAATGCTTTGAAGGGTGAAGTAATCATGCAAACAACCAGCTGTGGAAACTAAATATGCCTTTTCAGAGTTTCCACTTTTGCAGCTGTGGAAAAACATGCAAAATGAAGGTGAGTTTGGTATGGGGGCGCATGAAAATAATGCACAACCTAAGAGTTGAGAATTGTATTTTATTTGGCGGGCTTTCTGAGGACTCAAGCCCAGGAGGCAGCTTCTCAGCTCTGAGGGACTGCTCTGAAGTGGTAAGGGAGGAACCAGGATATTTAAGAGTTTACCAACAAAAACCAGGGCAAAAGATTACTGTTAATTAAAGAAAACCAGACATCTCAAGCTAATGAATTTAGCACTTTTCTAT
Organism: Camelus bactrianus; assembly: GCF_048773025.1. Taxonomy (NCBI): domain Eukaryota; kingdom Metazoa; phylum Chordata; class Mammalia; order Artiodactyla; family Camelidae; genus Camelus; species Camelus bactrianus. The sequence continues at coordinate 32,951,013 of NC_133575.1, forward strand.
GGATGGGAAGATGTAAGAGTCGGCTCATTGAAATCATTCCTTTGATATGTACCTTGCTCATCTAGGGCCAGTATTCAGTTCTTTCCCATCCTGAGTCCCCTCGGGGTGGGTGTCTGCAGTGGCTGCAGTGGCTGCAGTGGCTGAGGGCTTGGCAGCCGGCAGCCTGCTTGTCTCCATCCTGAGTTCCCCTCAGGCTCACCACTGGGGGCGGGGGGTGGGGGGTGGGGTGGCTGATGGCTTGATGGCCCTGGAATCCTTTGTTTGCTGATATGGCAGGCAACATTTCTCATTCACATTTGTTAACGCAAGGCCTTCAAGGATGGAAACCTATTGTATTTTAGAGAAGAAGCGATTATCCCCGCTCCTCCTCCATTTAACAGACTGTTTGGCCTATTCTTCAACTGGAAGGAATGGATGGCACTTCACCTCTGAGAATTGCAACCATAATTTTATGGTTACATCCACTGAGGCCCTCATACCGAATATTATTCAAGTTACATCTAATTAGTAACTGGTAAATACTTTGCAGTCATAGATTTGGCACATATATTTTGTTCAGGGTCTCACTGAAAGTCTCTTGGCCACAGCTTGACTTCACCTCTGAAGGGATTCCATTCACCTTTACCAGGCTGCCCACAGGGTATCTCAGCAGCTCTGCAGTCGCATACAGTCTTACAGGCGAGAGCTTAGGCGCATCCAGCTTTCTCTCAGAGCACAGGTATGCCATCACACTGATGACATCCTCCTTTCAGGAGATTCATTGGACACACTTATTCAGGACACATAAACACTCACAGACGAGCTCACAGAAAAGGAATGGGCCATTGTCCCATACATAGGGCAATGCCCTGACACCTCAGTTAAAGTCCTGATGTTGTCAAGAAACAGGTATTGACTCTCAGCACCCACATCATTAAAATAAACCCAGCATCTTTTTGGCTTTTTGGGTTCTGGAGGCAATGTATTTATTCCTCATCTACAAGTTTTACTTACACCAGTTTATGCTATTACTTATAAACTGGCCCACTTTGAATGGGGTTACTTACAACAAAAGACTCCAGATTCCATCCAAAGTGCAATAAAACAGGCACTCCTATTAATGCCCCCAGAGACTCCATCACTGTAGAGGATGGAGCTGCCTTGTCTCCTGCCTCCTGGAGTCTCTGAATCACCTACAATGGTCATAAACTGCCAATGTCTTCTGGTGCAAGAAACTGCCCTCCTTGCCCCCATGCTATATACACCGTTAGACAGAAAAGTACTGCTCGTGTACTGGGCCCTTCTGAAGATGGAGGCTCTCAGGTCCTGAGCATGTGACCCTCTGTACTCAGCTGACCATTATGCCCTGGGTCATGAAAGCAGCACCCTGCAAACCTGGCATGGCCACCAAGGTTTCCTGCTACTGGATGGAGCCAAACCTGGGGTCTTCCTTCTGGTGCATTTGACCTGAGGAGGGGGTGGCTTCTCCTGTCTTCAGTTCCTTACCAGATGCTGTGGAACTGGAGGAGGTCACCTTTCTCCTAGACCCCACTGGCTACCTGGAAGGCCTTTGGGGTCAACTGAATGAACAACAATGGGAGTTTACACATGTTACATATGGTAGAGCCACTGTCACACATAATGGAGCGTGCCAGAGAGTTATTGCTTCTCACTCCTTTGCCAGATCTTACCTGATCAAGGATATGACCTCAACACAATAGCTAGAATTTAGACAATCATGTTAACAATGGATGCCCTGGCCAGCAACTGGTCCCATTTCTACATTTTACACATTCATGGGCCACTGCTGATGGTCTGGGTGTCTGGCTCAGCCAATGGTATCAACAACTCTTTGTCCAAGGATGCCCTCTTTGGGTAAAAGACTCTGGAAAGCTCTTGCCTCACACATTATAAACAAATGTCACACATCCCCCCACACACTAAAGACACAATACAAGGCCTCCTCAAGACATCTTTATCCCCTTCCGAGTTCCAGGCATTATTGAGTGACCAAGGCACTCATCTTACTTTCCAAAATATACAACACTGGGCTCTTGGACAAGTCATTCACTAGAACTTTTACTTCTCTTACTGGCTTTAGGCTACAGGCCTCATAGAACACTATAATGGCATACTTACACAAGTTCATTCAATTAATTGAAACATGGCACATTTCGGTCATCAAACATCAAGAGTAAAAGTAATAAAGAGTCTGACTCAATTTTTGATGTGTGACTCCTGACAGCTTTCTACCTTGGTGTGGAAGAGAACATGCAGGTGACAGTCTGGTCTCCAGACTACGGGACAGCCATTTTTAGGGTGGCATTGCTGGGAATAGGTATTTCAGGTATTTTGGTAGCTTAATATTTGCTTTCTCTTGAGCCCTCCCTTCTTGCTTCTTCTTCCTTCCTTTCTTCTTTTCTCTTCTTCTTTCACATTCATGAATAAAGGCCAAAGTGGCAGGGGATGATGGGTGGAGAGAGAGGGGTATGGATCAATCCTCCTTGGCTGTATTAGGAGGCATGTGCATGACGAGGGGAGGGCCCATCCATTTTTTACTTTCTCTACTGCAAGCCCTAAGCCAAATTCCAGTGAAGCCTGTATGTGAAAGCTCTGGTTGCTATTCATGAAGTCTTGTGCTTTTCAGCTACTTTAATTCCAAGCAACTCATTTTGAAATTAATTTAGGGACAAATACGTGATCTATTGAGAGAAGAATCCCCCAAATATTTCTATTTGGTTCCCTCGTATTGACTCACCCAGCTCCCCCACACACCCCTTCTCCCATTTGTCTGTTTTATTGCCCTAAGAGCTTAAAAAAATATGATGATCTGAGAGGCTGGATGATGCCACCCAGATTATCCTTACGTTAGGGTGTTTTTTCGGTTGTTCAAATAATCTCTTCCACTGTGTTCATGCTTATGTACTGAATTTTAACACTGAATTTTATCACTGCTCCATGAATCAAAACATCAATAACAAGCTAATAAAATAATATTGAGCTGGGGTTGAATGAGGAATCAGCGAGCCACAGGTCTTTCATGCTCTCCCTTGGCATATGGATTTAACATCACATCTGATCTAAATCCATATAGTAGCTAAGCCCACCATGTGCTGCTTTCACTGGGGAAAAAAAGCCTCCTCAGACACATCTTTCCAGGTCTCTTTTTCACTTTAATACCCTTTAAATGATGGAAAATCAGATTTTCCCACTGACTATGCCTTTTGTCCCAAATGATAAATGATGGCTTCTGTCTCTTCCCCTCTCTGTTTGATTCTGAACGGTGTTCAGAATAAGCCAGCTCTTTGCGCTGCGTTCTTGCTGCTGTCAGGGGATTTATGTAGGATGTTAGCTGAGCTATGGCAACTGCAGTGATTGGATAACGGCTCCCTCATTGCTGCATGCGTAGCACAAACCATGGTGGGGCTTTTTTTGGTTCTTCCCCAAATAGCTGCAGTTCTTGTTTGGGGCTTTAAAATGTTCATGTGTTTTCAAGTAAGAGAAGAAATAAAAAAAAGTTGGGGCAATTTATGATTTAGCGAATGAGCGTTACTTCATGACACTGGATGTGTGACTTTGGGTAAAACTTTTAACCTTTCTGAGCTTCAATTTATTTATCTGTAAAATGAGGAGATTGATGGGCTGAATTTTAAGGTCCTGTCCATGTATGAAATTCCATGTTCTATATCTGGCACCTTAAGTTGCTTGACTCAAATTGTCTTTAATAGCTTTTTTCTTTTTCTTCAAGTAAAGAATCCAAGAGAGGAATGGTATTCCTTTGCACTCTGTGTTCAAAAAGTAAGTAAATACCATTTCTCCCATGCTTGAAGTGTCCGATGCTGAACTCACTGTGTTCTCCCCAAACTGCCTTCTTCCCCAGCATTCCTCATGTGAGGTAACAGCACCACATCCCTCCACCTAGATCCAGCCAATCTAGAAACTTCGGACTCATCCCTACTCCTTCCTGTCAGCTCCCTCCCCTATCCCCTGACCTTGCCTTTTGCAGCTCTCAGACACTGCATTTGTGGAACGGGTTCCTTGGAGGCTAAGTCCACCCTGCCGCCTAGGCTGGTCACAGAAGGCAGAAAGTCTTAGTGGAAAAATGCTTGCATCAAATCAGTCAGTCTGGGTGCCTATCCCAGGTTCATCCCTTACTACTTAACAGTGTGACTTGGCCCAGGCTGGATGGGAGACCTTGGCTTCTAGAAAGTACGACAGGCTGAGATCCATGTGTGAGTTGTGGCTTATGGTCTTTCTAAGCCGTAGCATCTTTTACGGGAAATGCTTATAATACCAGTACCCAGCTCTCCGGGATTTAATGTATCTGAAGTGCTTAGCTTAGCGCCTTGATGCATCATTAAGTGCTCAATACATGTTAGAAGTTATCATTACTATTATTATGGTACGAGGCTCGTTAGGAGCCTCAGCCCCCGTGTGTAGTATGGCTTAGAATAAAACATTGCTGCCCAAACCCGTCTCTCAGTTGGTCCAGGTATTCACTCTACATGCCTTTGTCACCATGAAGTGTTAGCTTACCTCTGCTACCTGTCACTGCTTGCTACGGTTCTGTTGAATTAATAGGCTTTGATTCCTCTACCTTAAAACTCCTCTCCCTTGGCTGGGTGGGTCTGTGGAGAAGAGGTGAATTGCTTTGACCTGGTGCCACCTTTCCCTGACTTTGAGAAACACCCACCAGGCCCTGGGCACAGGATCTGCACCCTGGCGCTGTGAAGGACTCTCCCCACACCTTCAATGACAGCAGGAGCTCTGCTAGTTGGCCTGGTCCATGGAAGGTTCATCTTTCTCAGGTCCTCTTCTGCCTGGCCCTGGCTTCCTCCGCTCCTCCCTTTGGATGTTGGTGGGTGTGGCACTGGGTTTTCTCCTAAGACCGCTACCACAAAAGCTCCCACTTCACAGGCTCTTCTACAGTGGGACCTGCCAGTCCGCCAACAAGAAGTGGAGCCGAATCTTCTTCCTCTTGAATGTGGATTGGCCTTAGTGGCTTGTTTAATAATTAATATTAAGATTCTTACTAATTAGTTCATATTATTGATTATTATTTGGCTGTCCCTCTCATCAGTCAGGGGTCTAGCCCAGGCTTTCTTCCATGGTGGTAGGAGCATTCCAAGAGAGGAAAGGTGGCAGCTGCAAACCCCTTGACGTCTAGGCTCCAGAACTCACAGTGTCACTTCCACCACATTTTATTGGCCAAATTTATCTATTTATCTATCTGTCTGTCTACTTACTAGTAATATTTTTAAGGTTAATAATTAATAAGATATGGCAGAAATGATGCCATATGACTTCTAAGCTAAGTCAGAAAGGGCCATGCAGCTCCTGCCATGGTGTCTTGGGGTTATAGACCCCTAGTCACTCCTTCTCAGGACCCAGTTGCCATGATGTGAGAAACACAAGCCGTACAGAAAGGTCACGCATAGGTGACCCAGTCAACAGCCTCAGCTGAGCTTGTCCTTCAGCTGTCCCAGAGCAGGCACTAGCCATATGAGTGAGGAAATCATTTGAAAGAGGATCCCCCAACCACAGCCACTGGAGTCACCTTCAGCTGATCAAGTCATCATCCCAGACATTGTGGAGCCGAGAAGAGATGTCCCCACTGTACCCTGCCTGAAGACATGACTCACAGTATCCATGTGCATAATAAAACGGGGGTTCTTTCATGCCACCTCACCTGCTCTTCATCAGAAGCTGTCAAGTTCATGTGTGTCAACCCTGGAAGCCTCAGGAGGATCCCTTCCTTTCATCTGCACTGACTCTGCCTTCATTCAGGTCGCCATTCTCTTGCCCTGGAATCTGTGTCACAGTCTTACACCAGCTCTTCTTGTTACCAGCTTTTCACTCTCCAATTCTGACTCCTTGCTACTGTCATTTTTCTAGAAAACAAACCCCATCATAACAATTTGAAAGTGCCGAATGGAATCTTTCCATTCTCCATCCTCCCTCCTCCCTAATTCGGCAAACACAGTCCTTCTTAATCTGGTTTCAACCAACCTCTCTACCCACCACTTTCTAACTGGAATCCCATACTCTTGCCACCCAGATTCTCATCATTTCCTAATCACGCTGTGTTCTTGAGCACTTTGCAACATGGCATTTGTTCTTTCCTCTGTTTGGAACAGCCTTTCCCCTCAATTTTTTCTCTTCTTTTCTCTTTTTTCCTTTTTCTCTTTCTTCCCTCCCTCCTTTCCCCCTTCCTTCTCTCCCTTCTCTCTCCTTCTTTCCTTTCTTTCTGCCCCAAAGTTAATGCTTAAGTCTTAGTTTTCTATTGTTGTGTAACAAACCACTCAAAAAATTATTGGCTGAAAACAACAACGATTTATGATTTCTCACACACCCATGGGTTAACTAGGTGGTCTCATCTGTCAGCTGACAGTTCAGCTGGGGCTAGAAGGACTCAGATGGCCTTGCTCACATATCTGGGGTTTGAGCACTGCTTCTCTGCACTGGGTCTCTCAACATTCGGTGGTCTAGCCTAGGCTTCCTTACGTGGTGGCAGGAGCAGTTAAAGAAATCAAAGGTGGAAGCTGCAAGGCCCCTTGAGGTCTAGGCTCTAGAACTCACAGTGTCACTTCCACCACATTCCATTGGTCAAAGCGAGACAGAAGCCAGTCCAGACTAAAGGGGTGAGGAAATAGACTCCACCTTTTAATGGAAGGAGCTGCAAAATCTTGTGGCTATACTTATCACAGCCAACACATCCTTCAAGGTCAAGTTTGTGTGCAAGCATTCCATACTGTAGTCATTATTCACCCTTTAATTCAGCCATCCATTCTTTCATTTACTAAGAATATTTGTCCAGGTACCTTGTATAAGTTAGGAATTGGGCACTGAGAACACAGAGGCAAACTACTTATGGTCCCACCACCTTTTATGTCTATAATATATTCTTTATAATATTTATCTCATTATATTGTAATTGTTTGTTTACACGTTTAATTTTCCTAGTGCACTGTGAGGTCATAGAGAGGAGACATCTCACTTTTGGTAGGAGTGACAAAGTGTTGTTTTAAAGCTAATAATGTTTTGTTTGCTTGTTTGTTTGTTTGCTATTGTTCCTGGAGGGGTAGCACGTTCATCTGTGGAGGAAGATAGCTTTTTTATTTAGGGAAAAAGTCTCATCAGTTGGATGAGCTTTTTGTCTATGGAAAAACTGAACTCTCACGTTTCATAGAAAAGTTAAGGGTAAAGCAAAAGTGCCAACTTGAACACGCCTCTATGCGTAACAACTCGTCTATTAGTGCTTGCCACTTCGGGAAGGAAATTAAAACCCCTGAGTTAAGCCTTGGGGGAAGACTAGGCAGGTTTCTCCACAGGAAAGCAGCGATCAAAGCTCTTTATTCTTTGGATAGCACAACCATATTTTCTTAAGTGAAATGTTAAATCAGATGACCCAACAGTCGTTTTGTGCATTGCCTGGGAAAATATGGAGGAATGATTTTATTACTTCACACAACCAGGCAGGTACTTAGTTTGAGTGGTTAAATAGGCTATTTGTTTAATACAAATGAGAATAAACAAGTTACTCTTATGTTTAAGGATATAAAATTTGATATTTTGTTCTGCATTTTGCCTTTTAGTTTGATTTCTCTTTTTCATATCATTTTTTTTCTGCTCATAAAAAAACGCATGGCCCACTTTGCCTCATTCGCAAATATATACACACAGGTATATCTATATGCTCATTTACACACTTACACATATTATAACCTGGATCCAATAGTTTAAAGATTTATAGTTTTTTCTTTTTAACAGATTTGGGATTCCAGTTTATCTAGTGTAAAAAGCTGCTGTACATATATTTTCACTTAACATTATCACAAGTACTTTCCCATCTCATTAAATGTTCTTTGAGGAAAGAATTTCCAGTAATGTAGCATAATTTATTTAAACATTTTCCCACTGTTGAGTAGTTTTTAGCTACTAAAAGTAATGTTCCAAAGTATTTTCATGTACATAAATTCTTGTGTTTATCACCATTTCCTCGGGATGTTTCCTAACAGCTAAATACTGGGTCAAAGAACATGAGCAGGTACAAGCTTCTTCCTCTATCACCACATTGCCCTTTAGAAAGGTAACAACATACAATCTTTCAAATGGTGTAGGAGTGCCAATTTCTCTGCACTTTCGTTTCCTGTATTGGTAATTTCATTAAAAATCGCTTTGCCAGACTGAGAGTGAAAATGGCATGCTGTTGTTTTTAATTTGCCTTTTATTTTGTATATTGATGTAGCTTCTCTTTCAATAGACTGTGGGCTTCATCTTTAGGTCCTTACAACTAGAGAGGCATCTGTCTCCTTAGATTCTGAGAGTTTATGTTACCATTTCCTGAGCTAGAAATTGACTTTTTTTTTCATTGAAAGTGAAGTCAAGGTACCAGGTATCTCCACAGCAACCTCTCTGAGCTCCCTGAGGGGAATCTACTCACAAAAAGTGAACAGTGTCCAATTCAGTGAAGATTTTGTAGGGGAGACAGAAGAGTGAGTTGATATTGTGTACTTCCCTGCAAAGCACTTGAAATCTTCTTAAGATGTTTCGCTTACCTCCAAGCTCCTCTTTCCTCTCTCTGATGCCCCAATGTCCAGGGTCTTCTTTCTTCCTACATGTGGCATGTGATCTCAGTAAGTTCTTCCTAGTCCTTGAATGACCCTATTTGTTAACAAGCCATGCCCTTTGAAGCTCTAACCCTTATCCCCTCAAAGGACTTATCAACATATTCTCCCGTTAGGAGGGAGTGATTCTTTTTTTTTTTTTTTAAGATTTTTTATTGATTTATAGTCATTTTACAATGTGCGTCAAATTCCAGTGTTCAGCACAATTTTTCAGTCATTCATGGACATATACACACTCATTGTCACATTTTTTTCTCTCTGAGTTATCATAACATTTTGTGTATATTTCCCTGTGCTATACAGTGTAATCTTGTTTATCTATTCTACAATTTTGAAATCCCAGTCTATCCCTTCCCACCCTCCACCCCTCTGGCAACCACAAGTCTGTATTCTCTGTGAGTCTATTTCTGTCCTGTATTTACGCTTTGTTTTTGTTTGTGGAGGGAGTGATTCTTACATAGCAGTTAAAGAGAAAAATTTCTCCACGTTGTTTCAGAAGCATTATATAACATTTTCGGTTAAAATTTAAAATGATCTATTTCTTAGGTCAGGTTCCAATTTTTTTTTAAGGTCGGGGGCTGCCCTCAAGATCAGCATTGGTAACGGAATGAGAGAAGCAGGACTGGGCAGAGGGAGGAGTTGAGCTGTGATGTAATAATAACAGAGGCCTCAGCTGACGTTGTGGGGAGCTCTGAAACTGATATGGTTCTTCAGAGTTGCCCCCAAATGAGGGAAAGGGGCTGGACACTTGTATTCTACAGCCAAGGACCAGTCCTTGGATGTGGCTGCCCTTGCAGAGTGGGGATAACTTTGGGCAGTTTCTGTCTACCTAGGGCAAATACTGGTAAGGACTCGGTTGGGAATCTTGAGCAACCAAAACTCTCACAAATGGGGGAATAAATGCGTTGGCTCTAAAGAACAATATGGGTGACTTTCTCAGGGACCTTATTATTTTTGAGATATGCTTACATTGAAAATCTTTTTGACTATAATGTATGCTTTAGAATTAGGATGGAGGTGTGTTTGAGGCATAAAAACAAAGTGAGGCCTTCAAATTGGCCAGAGGTTAGGTCAGAATACTGGTTTAGGCCATTTTGTCTGTATAGTATCACCTTATGCAAGTCACACGCTCCGAGCCTTTGCTTTTCCATCTGTAAAACAGGGTAAATAACACGTTTCCCCTTAAGGGGTACATAAGAGAATTTAAATAAGATGATAAACCTTAGATATTTAGCACTGTGTCTCTTGGCACTTTGTAGATGCTCAATATGTACTCCTTTCCTTTTTCTTCCTCCTTCCTTATCCTCTAGCATTTGTCTCAAGAAGTTTTCTTCCTTTAGACAATGTGGAGCCTGCGCACACTTAATATTCTTGAATAGTCCTTCGAGAACTTAGAAGGCTGGGTTGTAAAATTGGGAGCTTGGACCATTTGATCTTTAAGTTTACTTTCAATGTTTTAAAGTTCTGTTCTAACATTCTGTGATTCAATGCATTAGAGCACACCACACAATTAACTCTTATCTCATTAGTATTCTCACTACCATCACCTTGGTTTTAATGAGGTGCATTGGCTATCCTGGTGCTCTGTGTATTCAGATGTTTCTAGTAATTAAAAGAATTACAAGAAGAAAGTCTTTTGAGGCAGTTTTAGGACCAATAGCACCAAATGATATTCTTTTGTGCCAGCTTCTTGTGAAGGAAGCACTGATCCTGTATCTTTAAAAGGAGAATTCCTATTGCATGAATAACACAAGTGAGAATAATTAAAAATTTTACACAGTTTTTTCACCCTAACTAGATGGTGAGCATTTAGTTGATAGGAATGGTCTCCTATTTCTTGCAGGGCCAAGTTCTTATTGATTGATTAGGCCTAAAACCCCTGTGACCCATTGTCACCATTAGAGTCACATGCTCACACGTACTTGCTCAGGCATACATTTTGATCACTCAGATCATAGCAGCTGAGTCAACTAGCTGCTGCTGTATGTATTAATTGGCCCTAAAGGTGGTCTGGGAATCTCTTCATATACTGTGGATTTCCAAAATGTACTGTGTTAGTCAGCTTCAGATGCCATCACAAGAAACCATTGACAGGGTGGTTTAAACAACGTAAATTAATTTTCTCACAGTTCTTGAGGCTAGAAGTCCAAGATCAAGGTGCTGGCAAGATCTGTTTCTGGTGGAGGACCCTCTTCCTATCTTACAGATAGTCTTTCCTCTGTGCACATGCTCAGGGAGAAAAAGAGCTCTGTATTTCATCCTCTATTTATAAGTACACCAGTCCTATTGGATTAGGGCCCCATCCACATGACTTCACTTAACCTTAATTACCTCCCTAAAGGCCCTATCTTTAAAGTCATGTTGGGGGTTAGGGTTACAACATATGAACTTTGCGGGGGACACAGTTTAGTCTATAATAATCTAATCTTTAAATTTGATTTTGGTGCTTTGGTAATTATCCAAGTACCAGGTAATTGATTAGACAAATCACTCACTGCTGTATTTCATTAGCTATTTAAGAGTTACTGACACGTAACTGTACATGCACAAAGTGATGTTAACTTGCTCTTGACTTTGTGAAATCTGTGGAGTGAGGATCTGCTAAATTTGGTTATCCTCAGTTGGCCATTTCTTTTTAATGGTTACTTGTGGGACATTTACATCTTCATCTTTTAGTTCCTATTTTCTGTTCAGATTTCCTTTGTATTCTGAACTTCATTTCCTGAGCACTGATTTGCTATGTTATGACTGGTCTTCAGTGACGAAGCTTTTCTGTTTCATTTAGGTTGAAAAGTTGCTGTTTGAAGCTGTTTTATGTGAATTTTGCCTCTTCTTTCAGAGCAAATAAGTTTTGTTTATTTATTTTCAAGGGAACTATTTCTCAGAAGAATGATTCCCTACAGGTTTGTGATGGTTTTAATACGTCTATAAACAAGGCTATTTCCCTAGAACTGCCATTGTTACTTAAGAGAATTCTTTTATTTGTCTCCATTCAGACCTATATTTGAAAATAATTGATTTTTATTTTACCTATTCAAATCTCACTTTAAGCTCTGTTTATCCATTTCTAAACCCCTTGGAAAATTGGATAGTAGGTATCCATAGCTGTGTGAAACTACTTGTTCTGAGGTTTATTTGGTGTTTTCCATCTCTGTTTGCATGGAGCTAGGTGGCAGAGCAAAGTAGGAAAGATGTCTATACCTGATCTCCTATTCTTCCCCAACGTAAGAGCCTCTCTACAACAGTTCGGTTCCGCCGTGAACAAAGGCTTCTTAGGTATCCATGACCATCATGTCTTCTGTTGTGTCACTGATGCCTGCTCTCTGGGGCAGAATGGAGCTTTCTAATCCACAGCTTCTCAGAGTATGGTTCATTCTGTGTGGTTGTCAAACTATTCACTGCTGGTCCATGATGACGTAAGTTAAAAACTGAGATTAAGCATTTAAAAACTTTCGTAGTAATTTGACATTGCAAAGATACCTAAATGCATACTCACTGAACTCATCTCCTTGAACAGGCTATAGACCTGTACTATTCAGTATGGTAGCTACTAGCTGCATGGGGCTAATTAGCACTTGAAATGTGGCTAATCTGAATTGAGATGTCTGCAGATATAAACTACACACTAGATTTCAAAGGCTTAGTATGATAAAAGAATATAAAATATCTCATTAATAATGTTTGAATATGATGCAATAATAATATTTTGCATATATTGGGTTAAATGAAATATAAAATTAAGATCACTTGTTTCTTTTTACTTTTAAATATATTTTACTTTTTAGAGCAGTTTTAGGTCCATAATAAAATCAAGTAGAAAGTATAGAAAGGTCCCATATATGCCCTACCCCAACATATGCACAGCCTCTCTCACTGTCAACATCCCCTACCAGAGTGGTACATTTGTTACAACTGAAGAACCTACACTGACACATCATTATTATCCAAAGTCCATAGTTTACACTAGGGTTCACTGTTGGTGTTGTATATTATATTATATATATGTTGTATATTATTTGGACAAATGTATAGTGACATGTATCTACTATTACAGTATCACACATAATAGTTTCACTGCCCCCCAAATCATCTGTGCTTCACCTATTCATCCCTCCCTCCCTCCTAACCCCTGGCAAACACGGATTTTTTATTGTCTCCATAGTTTCACCTTTTCCAGAATTCCATATAGTTGGAATCACACAATATGTAGCCTTTTCTGATTGGCATGTTTCACTTAATAATATGCACTTAAGCTTCCTCCATGTCTTTTCACAGTTCAATAGCTCATTTCTTTTTAGTGCTGAATAACATTCTATTGCCTGGATGTACCACATTTTATTTATCCATTCACCTACTGAAGGACATCTTGGTTCCTTCCAAGTTTTGGCAATTATGAATAAGCTGCTATAAACATCTGTGTTCAAGTTTTTGTGTGGAGCTAAGTTTTCACTTCCTTTGAGTAAATACCAAGGAATGCGATTGCTGGATTGTATGGTAAGAGTATATTTTGTAAAAAACCACCAAATTGTCTTCCACAGTAGCTGTATCATTTTACATTCCCACCAGCAGTGAATGAGAGTTCCTGTTGCTCTACATCCTTGCCATATTTGATGTTGTCAGTCTTCTGGATTTTGGCCATTCTCATAGGTGTGCAGTGGTATCTCATTATTGTTTTAATTTGCTTTTCCCTGATGACATATGACATGGAGCATCTTTTCATATGCTTATTTGCCACTTTTATATCTTCTTTGGTACGGTATCTGTTCAAGTCTTTGGTCCATTTTTAATTGGGTTGTTTGTTTTCTTATTGTTGAGTTTTGAGTTCTTTGTGTATTTTATGATAAGAGTCCTTTATCAGATGTGTCTGTTGCAAATATTTTCTCTGAGTTTGTGCCTTGTCTTCTCATTCTCTTGACAGTATCTTTCAGAGAGCAGAGGTTTGTAATTTTTATGAAGTCTGGCTTATCAATTATTTCTTTCATGAATTGTACATTTGGTATCTAAGATGTCATTGCCATATTGCCATATCCACAGTGATCTAGATTTTCTCCTGTTATCTTCTAGGAGTTTTACAGTTTTGCATTTTATATTTAGGTCTGTGGATAATTTTGAGTTAATTTTTGTGAAGGATATAAGGTCTGGGTCTAGGTACATTGTTTTGCATGTGGATTTTCAATTGTTCCAGCACCACTCGTTGAAAAGACTATCTTTTCTTCATAGCATTACCTTTGCTTCTTTGGCAAAGATCAGTTAACTGTATTTATGTAGGCCTGTTTCTGGGCTCTCTATTCTGTTCCATTATATACTTGTCTATTCTATTACCAAGATCACATCATCTTGATTACTGTAGCTTTATACTAAGTCTTGAAGTCGAATAGTGTCAGTCCTTGAACTCTGTTCTTTTCCTTTAATATAGTGTTGGCTATTCTGGGTCTTTTGCCTCTCCATATAAACTTTAGAGTAAGTTTGTCAATATCCACAAAACAAATTGCTTGGATTTGGATTGGGACTGCATTGAATCTATAGATCAAGAAGAACTAACATCTTGACAATATTGTCTTCCTCTTTTTACTTTTTTGAATGGGCATACTAGAAAATTTAAAACAGCACATGTGGCTCTCATATTTTTATTTAATTGGACCTGGGAGTAGTGGCTCAAAGAAGCAGGCACTAAGGGGGAACTCTGGCTTCCCAGAGAGTAGTGTAGGTGGTACAGTAGCGGTGTCTGGTGCTTGGGGATGACAGCAGCAGAATCCTCTCTGGTCTGTGGAGGGATTTAGGGCATCGTTTCAAGCCAGGTTCTTCAGTTCTCTGGGCATTTCTATGAGTCACCCAATATCCTTCTGATAAATTCTTTTGCCATTTAAATCAGTTAGAATTGGTTTCCGTTGCTGACAACAAAATATTCTGATTGATTCAGGATAATAGGAAATAAACACATGAAAAGTGAAGTAACAATTTAACATCCTAGTATGGAAATGTCACAAAAGCAGCAGATTCACTGTAAAATGAACCACATGGGAAATACGCTATTATTGAAGAGGTAATGGTCTCAGCAGGTTGCTGCAATAATCTGAGAGTATTCATAGAGGAGGTGGCCTTGCCTCAGGATTGGAAAGTGGGCCTGGCACACACAGAGGCTCACTGCTGTGGGAAATACAAAGGAAGTGAAAGACAGGCTTCCAGTCATGAAGGAGATTAGAACCTGACAGATTTACAGAAAACATCAAAATAGAAAAGGCCAGTCATATCAGAAAGGGGACTTGCCAGATTTAGCAAATAAAAATAAGGAGGCCTAGATAAATTTCAATTTCAGATAATGCATACTTTTTTAGTATTTTAGAATTTGAGGTGAGAGAGTATGAATTTACTTTTAGGTATTTTGTTTGTAGGATGCTGTGGGACAGATGTACTAAATTAACTAGCACCATGGGCCCAGGGAACGTTTGGGAGACATCAGTTATTAGGCGGAGATTAAAGATATATGAAAGGATCATACCATGGAGAAAGAATGGGAAGATGAAAGAGAGGAAGGCGAAGGTCCAGGTCTTGGGGGAGGAGGTGGCAGAGGCAGGTTGATAGGGAGCAAAGAAAAGAGGCTGAAAGGCAGGGAAGTAAGAGAAACAGGCAAGTATCATATGGAGCAGAAAGGAGCAGGGCTAACTAGCCTGTCTGAGGATCAGACCCATAACTGGACCTCCTTCATCTGTGTGAGCCAGCCAGTCACAGGCAGTGCTCCTTTGGTTCTATGGAAAGTCAAATTCCAATTCCATAATGTGGTATTGATTTAATTGGAGGACTAACATTTTTGAAAGATTTGAGGCATAATTCTAGAACTCTGCCCCAAACTATAAGCCAATGAGCTTCAGTGTGTGCTTGTCTTCTGTGTGTGTGTGTGTGTGTGTGCTTGTCTTAAAATAAGATGACATCATACTTTGGTTTCAGAGTTTTTTTTCCCCCTAAATCTTTGAGGGGGGGAGGAGAGGTAATTAGGTTTGTTTATCTGTTTATTCATTGATGGAGGTTTGGGGATTGAACCCAGGACCTCATGCATGCTAGGCATGCGCTCTACCACTAAGCTATACCCTCACCCTGGTTTCAGAGTTTTTACAGCTGTCCTGTGCCTTTACAATTATGCAGTGTGCTGTGTACGCTGACTTGCACACTATGCCTTAAATGACTTTTGGTTGTGGCCTTTTTTTTCCACTGCACTGGATTCCAAAGTTACTGTCTATTTCAGTCACTGGCGTTATGGTTATCTTTAGAGAAAATTAAACAAGTAACCATTTACGTGCCATAAGTAGACGGAAGATGATCTAAAATTACATGCTTCTTTCCTGGTGATCTCTATGCCAAATTCTTGTGTTAATCATCTCAATATTTTGATTCAATGCTTTCTATTGGATCCTGTTGCCTCATGATTGGTATGTTCAAAATTCCAGATGTGGAATTTGTCCCTCAATATATTTATTATTCAACAAAGATGTTACTCTGGTTTGCCAAGTCTTAAAGGGCAACAATGGCTTAGAGATTTAGTGTATTTGAATACTGCCTTCTCAATAGGAAAATATACTGCGTTCTTTTGTTGGATGATTGAAATGTACTAAATGCTGTGTTTGGGCAGTAAAACCTAATTTAACACCATGACAGATAGCAAGACTCAGGGACACGTGTTGAGTCTGTAGCCAGAAGGAGGGAGGGCACCCATATGCACATGCATGCTTTTAGTCATTTAGAAGGACATCCAGTCTTCTGAACTGCTGCCAAGAGAGGGACTGGATGAATGTTTTAGCACTATCTAGCTTAATGTGATTTAGGAAAGTAACCTCCTGAGTTGTAATGAAGTGTTTCCCTTACTTGTTGAGCTCCATAGGCACATGGAGAATGTGACTGCGATTCTGGGTCAGAGTAAAGGCTTGACATGAAACTTCTCCTAGTCCACTTAGGTGCTGAGTTCCCTTTCAGAGGCACTTCTTCTTAGGTCAAGTTTATGTTTTAAGAGTAGGGTCATTTTTTGTTCCACATGCAGGCTCTAATTGCTTTTCTCTCCCTTTTTCAGTCCATGGTAGCCCAGGCCTTTAGGATACTTTTCTAAAAGGCCTTGAGGATACTTTTCTAAAAGCCCTTGCAGGGAGCTCTAGATATGTGAGAGCAGCAATTTAGTTCACAAAAGAACATGGGGACCTAAATGCTAGTTCCAGTATCCTTCTTTGGCTGTGTCTCTTGAATGTGGCAGTCATGACCATACACATAAGATTTGGTCAGTTGATTCATCATGGCTCACTGACTGGTAGGCCTCTGAGATACCCTTCTCTCCTCTGGTAGAGTATACTCTTATGTTGGCCCAAGAGGTCTGATGTCCCAAGCCTTGGGCAGGAGTTTCTCCATGCTAAGCTTAATCCCACATGGCTCTGAACCCAGTATCATATTAGTCTCCTTCCTTTCGGTAGTAGAAGCTCAACCATCCTGAAGAAGCCAAGAATCCCCTTGTTTTGGTTTGGGTTCACCCAGAAGCTGACTCTGAGACAAGGATTTGAGGTCAAATAGTTTATTTGGGAAGTTATCCTAGGACATAAAAGTTGGGAAATGGGGAAGTGAGACTGGAGAGAGGAGGCAGCCAAAAAAGCTGCAGTATCAAGGGGGTGGGGAGGGATAAATTGGGAGTTTGGGATTTGCAGATACTAACTACTATATATAAAATAGATAAACAACAAGGTCCTATTGTATAGCACAGTGAACAGTATTCAATACCTTGTAATAGCCTGTAATGAAAAGGAATACGAAAAGGAATATATGTGTGTGTGTGTGTGTGTATACACACACACACACACAATAGAATAACTATGCTGCATACAAGAAATTAACACATGGTAAATGGACTGTACTTCAATTTAAAAAAAGGTGCAGTATCAAGCAGGTTACTACTGTGGGCAACTGGGGCTCAGTCCCTGTGGGGCCTCTAGGAGACAGTGTGGAGCAGGACTCAGGGTTGCCCCAGCAAAGAAGCTAGGATATTTGTCCTGCAACTCTCATCTATCATCTGCTGAGGGCTGATCCCAAGGAAATTTGCTCCCTGGAACATTTACTTCATCCGACTTCACGATAAACCCAAGGAAGAGAGAGACCCACAGGTTTAGATGAAAAATGAAAACACTGGGACATTTAGCAGAACAAGTGCTCATCTTAATTCTTGGCTGCTTCTATTCATTCATCTTTTGGGGGAAGAGAGTGGTGCAGCATTAAGTTACCATGCCCAAGTTCTCTGGACAGTAGGAGAGCCTGAGAGCATAGTTGCTTCTGACCTGAGCTATAACCATCTCCTTTATAGGGGTTGCTCTGACTTCTTCCTACTTCTTGGCTCATTTTGCACATAGTTCCCAAATAAGCCTTTCCTAGAATGCTGTTCTTTCCCCTTGCCAACCTCCTTACCCTGTCTTCTAAGAGTCCTTTCCCAATTTGATTTTAGCCTATTTGCCAGGCATCTCTTCTATCTGCAGTCTATGCTGCATCCAAATGAGATTATCCTGGGTCTTATTTAGGGCTTCTCTTTTTTGGGCTTCTACTTATGCTGTTTTGTCCACCTGGAATACCCTCTACAAACCCTGTTCTTACCTTATTTGGTCTGTTGGAATCCCACCAAGTCTTTAAGGCCCCACTCAAAGTTTTCTCTTTCTTGAAACCTTTTCTTGGTCTTTTAACTCTCTGTGACACTTTTACTACTGTCTTTTATTATGGTTTTGGGTATGTGTTCTCTCTCCTATTAGATCTTAAATGTCTTGGGGGCAAGGACCATGTTTTACTCATCTCTGCATTAGTCCATATCCACCCAGTTAATTTAACAAGATGTACTGAGAGCCAGAGACTATACTCAGCACTGGGGCTCCTAAAATTAATAAGACATGGCCCTTGCTTTCAAGGGAGCTCACAGACTAGGTATAGAGGTGCGATCGCTGTAAATAAGCGTGTGTGTGTCCATCTCAGTGCCTCAGACATTAGCAGGGAGTCAACAATGATGAGTGCATAGAATGAGTGAAGGTACAGGGAGAAGATTTATCTCCAGCCTATTTCCCGAAAGTGCTCAGAATTAGTTTGGGAAGATAGTTTTGGGGGAAAATGAACATAATTTGATTATGGTGGGAAATGCTTCTGTGCATCTCTCTTAGGGGTGATAGAATGGTTTAAGAAAGGGCAGATAAGCTGTAGAATCAGATTGCTTTGAGCTTAAATTCTAGCTGTGCCAATGTACAAAGCTATGTGACCTTGGGCTAGCTGCTTACTTACTTCCTTATATATAAAATAAGTAATACCCGGCTAATAGCATGGTTGTGGGATTTAGTGATATGAATAATCCCTAGCACATGTTTGGAATGTATCAGAAGCTTGGTAACTAATGGGTTTCTCTCTACCACCTGCTTTTTTTAACCTTTAAAAATTTTTATTTATTTTTATTGAAGTATAGTTAACTTACAGTGCAGTGTTAGTTTCAGGTGTGTAGCAAAGTGACTTACATATATATATATATTATTTTTCAGATTTTTTTCCATTATAGGTTATTATAAGATGTTGAATATAGTTCCCTGTGCTATACAGTAGGTCCTTGTTGTTTATCTATTTTATATATAGTAGTGCATATATTTTAGTCCCAAACTCCTAATTTATACACCCCCACCCCTTTATCCTTTGGTAACCAGAGTTTGTTTTCTATGTCTGTGAGTCTGATTTCCAGTTTGTAAATAAACGCATTTATATTATTTTTTTTAGATTCCACATATAAGTGGTATCATATGATATTTGTCTTTCTCTGTCTGACTTACTTCACTTAATATGATAATCTCTAGGTCCATACATGCTGCTGCAAATGGCATTATTTAATTTTTTTTATGGCTGAGTAGTATTCCATTTCTACCACCTGCTTTTAAAAAAGCAGGATTTTGCATTTTCTCTGTCTATACTAGAACAATCTAGGTAGAGAGGGTTTTGGTTCTCTCCATACCTTCCTCTGCCTAACTGGAAAAATTTAACTTACATTTGTTTTTCTTTTTCTTTTTTATTTGCATGCCCATTTCAGCCTTTGACTTAGGGTACTGTTGGGCTCAGTGGTGGGGAGAGAGAGGAGTTGACATTCTTTGGGAGGGATCTAAAGGAAGACCTTTAGAAGGAGTAATCTTCTGAAAGTAGATTGGTTTTAGAAGATCTTAAACCACTGGAATTTGTGAATCATTAGATCTTAAAGAATCCTCATGAGGTAAGAACTGGTTCCTTTTTTTGGTCATTTCCACTTATTACTAGAGAATTCAATAAAAAATGCTGCTTATTGTATCCTGGGGTCATCAGTTTGTTTTCTTTATTCTTTTCTTCAGTCAACAGTTTTGAGTACCTACTGAATTCCAGACACTGACTAGTAAACAAATAGTAAGGAACACAGACATGGGCACTGCCCCATGGACCTGACAGCCTGTGATGACAGAGATTGGCATTGATCAAATAATTATGGAGAAATATATAATGCCAAACTCTGAAAAGTGCTGGAAAGGAAATTACAGGATGCTCTGAGGCCTGTTCTAGCCTAGAGGGTAACTCATAAAATTTTCTGTAGGGGGGAGACATTTGAGCTGATTTGGATTTGTGGGTGAAAGGTGCCAGTGAGGTAAAAGGGATTGGAGTGGCCACGGACATACTAGCAAAAGGGAATGGCATGCTGGCAGGGTGTGGCCTGGCCCTCTAATGGAAAGGAGAGCAGGAAATGGGACTAAAGAGATGGGCAGGAGACGGATTCGGTAGAGCCTGGTGGGCCACAGGAAGGCAGTGTTTTGTTTTTTTTTAATGGGAAAACTTTGAAGGATTTTAAGCAGGAAGATGTGATCCCGTTTACATCCTGAGAAAGTTCGTTTAGTTGTGGTATGAGAAACAGATTGGAGGAGCTAAGGATGGAAGCTAAGAGAAGAATTAGGGTAGGCCAGGTGAGAGAGGATGGAAGCTTGGTTTGGGGACTTGGCTGTATGAGTGGAGAGAAGAGAATAGATCTCCAGAGAGAGTTAAGAAGTAAACTTCACAACAGTAGGTGATGGATTGGCTATGAGGGTAAGAGACTCACTCATAACCTCTGACTTTATTGGTAAAGCCCCGAGAACCACACACATGCTGATGAGCATTCTAGACATTGCCAGCAACCTCAGAACTGTCTAAGGGTGATCAAGGGGCCTGAGAGAGCGCTAGACTGGGTGTGAGGAGAACACTTTTCTAGGCAGCCCTGAAGTCTTCTTAAACCACTGAACTCTTCCAGACCTAAATTTTGTCATCTGTAAAATAAATGGGTCATATTAGATGATTTCCATACATGAGCTGCTTACCACTCTGTTTATTCTTCAGTGGCAAATGAAACTTGGATTTTCTATATTAACACTTTACATTCGCAGAACACTTTTAACTCTTTGTGTATGTCGGGGGGTGGGTGGGGTTTCATATTAAAGATCACATAGATTTTCATAACAACCTTGTGAAATTTTTTCTCCAATAGCCAGACAAGGACACTGAGACCCAGGGAGATTAGGTTTGTCTAAGCTTACTAATTGGTGGCAAAATTAGAGGCATTCAGTCTCCTAATTCCTTGTATGACCCTTTTATATTAGATCTTTCTGCCTTCTATTATGTATTTACATGCTTTTGTATTCTATTTATTCCCCTGCCGTTTCATTATTAAGTATTCCATCCAGGGAGGCAGAGCAAGGCCTCACAACTCACTCTATTTAGGCAGTTCTCATATTTGGTTTGAAACTACATGCTCATTTGAAGCTTGAGACTTCTTTGTCATTATTCTTGCCACTCCTGACCCAATTACCAAGAATAATTAATAATTTGGGCAAATTCCAAGTGTTTCTATAGAGAAAATGTAAGCAGACACAGAGGACGTGAAAGACTGGCCTGATTAGGAAGAAGTCTATCATTATGGTGTTTTTCAACTTTTGCTTCCAAACCAGGCAGTCACTGTTTTACAAGTAGATTTGGTTCTATACAATCTTTTTAATGGTGGTGTGCTTCAGGGTTGCTCTTTTCTGGGACCCTATTTGATATACTATTTTATCTCAAAAGAGATTCAGCTCAAGAAAAAAAAATCTAGCCCAATTGATAGCTTTTACTTGAGGGCAGTCTTTCCTTCCTACTTAACAGGGCTGGACAGTCTGCAGAGGGTCATTTTGGTCTTCATTCAACAAATATCCAGCCAGCCCTGACTTGTGTATCTACCATGTCCCCACTTCTTACTTTTTTCCTTCTGGAACCATCTAGCTTTTAAAACCAAGGGTACTGCTTTAGTAGTAAAAACTAGAAAAATAGAAAGAATAAGGCCAGTAAAGGCCCAGAAATCCCAAGCATTTCATAAGATTAAAAGCCTGAAAAGTCCATAGGCCAGAAAGGATCTTCTGCCTGCGTTTCACTATCTACTGCTGTGAAAAAAGACAACCCTCAAACTTAGTGCTCTTAAACAACAATACATTTATTACATCTCATGATTTTGTGGGTCACACATTTGGGCCAGGGCAATTCTGTTCCATGTCATGTTGATTGGGGTTACTTGGTGGTATTCAGTTAATGGTTCATCTAGTGTGGAAGGTCCAGAATGGCTTCAGTCATATGTATGGCACTCTGGTGGGGTGGCTGGAAGGCCATCCATGTAGTCACAGAGCCTCTCAACTGGATCTCTCAGGAAGTGTAGTCAAACTCCTTACCTAATGGTTCAGGGCTCCAATTGACCAAGTTAGAAGGTGCTGGTTTTCTTAAAGGCTGAGCCTAGAACTAGCATAGCATCACTCCTGACACCCTTTGTTGATCAAAGGAGTCACAGTGTAGCCCAGATTCAAGAAGTGGAGAAACAGACTCCACCTCTTGATGGGAGACGTGTCAAAGAATTTGTAGTCATCTTTAATCCACCACATTTTTAGATTTATAATTATTTTATTTTTTTTAGTCCCAGCACTAAGTCTTTGTATACCATTTACTCCAGGAGCTAGTGTTGTTCTAGCCCCCACTAACTTTCCTGGTCTGGCCTGTCCACATTTGGGACCCACTGATGAAGAGTGCTTTCCTTTATTCCCAGCCTCCAGGGTCTGCTCAGGGATCCTCTGGGTCCTTCTCCTTTGCATGTTCTTGATGCTTCCTTGAAGGATCCAGCCCTGAACAGACTTCTTTTTAAACATTTTTTTTCATTTAGCAAATAACTCCTCTTTGTCACTATGTACTTTAAAAATTATTTATGTATTTTTATACCACATCTTCGTTATCCAGTCATCTGTTGATGGACATTTAGTCTGTTTCCATGTCTTGGCTATTGTAAACAGTGCCGAAAAAAATGTGACAATGAATATATGTATGTTCATGTATAACTGAAAAATTGTGCTCTACACTGGAATTTGACACAACATTGTAAAATGACTATAACTCAATAAAAAAATGTTTAAAAAATTATTTATGTATTTTTATTTTTTTGGTGGGGGGAGGAAATTAGGTTTATTTATTTATTTTTAGAGGAAGTAATGGGGGTTGAACCCAGGACGTGGTACATGCTAAGCATGCACTCTACTGCTTGAGCTATACCCTCCCCATTCTGAACAGACTTCTGAGCTACTGGAGGAGTGTGGTCATTAATCCTAATGAAACTCTTCCATTTATATCAGTGAATCTCTCTTTGGTGGTTGGTTTTCAGGCTGTGTGATTAAAAACAAAATGACTCTAGGAAGTGTATTAGTGAATCATATTTGGGTACAAAGTTCCATCCACACTGGTCTTACTTCAGTTCTTCAAATGCTCCAGGTTCTCTCCTGCTTCAGGAACTTGGTGTGTGCCTTTCCATCTGCCTGGAACTGCTTGTCTCCACTCTGATGAGCTAACATTCATTTAAGCTAGGGGTGGTAGTTCAAATGGCATTCATCCAGGAAGGACTTTGCTCAGTCTCTTGTCTAAATTAGCCTCCTCTTGACCTTCTAGCCCCTGTTCTTTTCCTTCTTAGTACACATTGTCTAATTAATATGTAATTCAATATTTATTTTCATGTTTGTTTTTTGTCATTTGCTTTCCCTGTAATGCGTAAGCTTCTTTTTTTTTAAATGCAGCTTGTTGTTTTCTTTTTTTTTAACATTTTTTATTGATTTATAATCATTTTACAATGTTGTGTCAAATTCCAGTGTAGAGCACAATTTTTCAGTTATACATGAACATATATATATTCATTGTCACATTTTTTTCTCTGTGAGCTACCATAAGATATTGTATATATCTCCCTGTGCTATACGGTGTAATCTTATTTATCTATTCTACAATTTTGAAATCTCAGTCTATCCCTTCCCACCCCCCGCCCCCTTGGCAACCACAAGTTTGTATTCTACGTCTATGAGTCTATTTCTGTTTTGTATTTATGCTTTTTTTTTTTTTTTAGATTCCACATATGAGTGATCCCATATGGTGTTTTTCTTTGTTTTTCTGGCTTATTTCACTTAGAATGACATTTTCCAGGAGCATCCATGTTGCTGCAAATGGTGTTATGTTGTCGGTTTTTATGGCTGAGTAGTATTCCATTGTATAAATATACCACTTCTTCTTTATCCAGTCATCTGTTGATGGACATTTAGGCTGTTTCCATGTCTTGGCTATTGTAAATAGTGCTGCTATGAACATTGGGGTGCAGGTGTCATCCTGAAGTAGGGTTCCTTCAGGATATATGCCCAGGAGAGGGATTCCTGGGTCATATGGTAAGTCTATTCCTAGTCTTTTGAGGAATCTCCATACTGTTTTCCACAGTGGCTGCACCAAACGGCATTCCCATCAGCAGTGTAGGAGGGTTCCCCTTTCTCCACAGCCTCTCCAGCATTTGTCATTTGTGGATTTTTGAATGATGGCCATTCTGACTGGTGTGAGGTGATACCTCATTGTAGTTTTGATTTGCATTTCTCTGACAATTAGTGATATGGAGCATTTTTTCATGTGCCTATTGATCATTTGTATGTCTTCCTTGGAGAATTGCTTGTTTAGGTCTTTTGCCCATTTTTGGATTGGGTTGTTTGGTTGTTTCTTATTAAGTCATATGAGCTGCTTATATATTCTGGAGATCATGTAAGCTTCTTGAAGATATAGATCATACATTTCATTCACTGCTATGAATGAATGGATGTATGTGTGTTTGTGTGTGGGGGGGGTGGGGGTTGGGAGAGTACCACATAGGCAGGCTGTCCTATCTCAAATTGTGCCCCTGGGGTCAGATCCTGGACTGGTTTCTGCCTTTTATAGCATTTCTCCTGTCTCCATTATTCTATACACTCAAAACAATTTTTAGAGGTGGTCTCATGCTATTAGCAGCGTACTGTGTGACCCTGGATGAGGAGGTCACTTTCATAGGTCAAAGTTAGCCCAGAATTGACCTCTTATCTGGACCCCTGTTTCAGAGAATTGTTGAAGATGGAATTAGAGAAAGGATAGGAAAGAAGCTGAAGCAATGATCGTTACCCCACTATTGTTTTTTCCATAGTACTAGGCTTTTTAGCTGGGCACATGTTATTCAGAATAATGAATACATTTCTCAGCCCCTCTTGCAGCTAGGTGTGGCTATGTGTCTATATTCTGGTTAATGGATTTAAGTAGAAGCATTATGTAGCATTTTAAACCATCTTTTAGTCTACCTGTTTCTTATAACCCATTTGCTGCCATCTTGGCTCATGAAGATAAGGGCTAGATCCTCAGAATGGTGAAGCAGTGGGTTGGAAGGAATTTGCATCACTGAGGACTTCAAGAGCAGACCTGCCATATTAGCCTTGGCCCGCGTATTTTTATACGTTTATAGGAGAGAAAAATAAAGGTTTACCTTTTAAAAGTGAACTGTTTTCTTTATAGGTTTTATGTCCATCTCTGGCAAAGCTAATCTTAAAAGGTATAAAATTATATCTAGCATTAGATTATGTGAGACTACTCTCCAAAAATGTCAGAAAAACAAATGAAAAAGACAATAGCATTGGTAGGACAGAGAAACATCACTAACCATGGATTTTATGATATTTCCTAAAATATTTTCAAAGGTGAGTTTTTAATAGGGGAACAATTATGGTAATGAAAATAATATCTTGACGTGGAATTTCTTCAGTCCTCGTTTCAGGCTCTTCTTGACTGTTACAAAAGATTGGGAAAATTGTCCCACTCCTAGAAGGCCTTTTGATTTTACCAGTGTCTTCTGCTATATCTTAAAGCACAAATTCATTCCTTTATTACTGTTAGAAAGTTCACCTGCCAGATTATACTGATTTTCCAGAGTCATTTTAGACAAAGGAAAGGTCACATTGTTTTTCACTAAAGACATATTTTTCCTCCTGTATCACTTGCCTGGTTTTCTTTTTTCAGCTTTTCTTTTGTGACAAATGTCTTAAATAAGACATTTTCTCAGGATATTTAAAGAAATAATACTTAACCTTTGTACAACCCTTTCATCTCCAGAGTCTTTTACATGAGTACTAAAATCAGAAAATTTTCTCCAAAGGTGATTGATACTACAAGTGAATATAGGGAGAATTTTGCATCCATAAACTATTAGATACAATTTTAACAGTAGTAAAAAGGCATCATCAAGAGTCTAGTTGTGCAAGATGCTCTGCTTGGTGTCAATTCAAAGAATTCTGGGCCCTGAACAGTCTTGTCTAGTAGAAAGTCTCACATGGATACATCTGTGAGCACTGGGCATAGAAGGTGCATGTCTCAATCATGACTGCTCTCATTTTAGTCCCTTCCATTCACTCTCCTTTCCTTTCTCTGTCCTTCCCCTTTCTTTAACCCCAGCTTTACAAATATTTCACCTTCATCTTGCAGGGATGCTTTTCCCCATCATCTAGTTTGGGTTTCCTTAGAAACAGATCCTGAGATAAGGATTTGAAGTCAAACAGTATATTTGAAAAGTGATCAAGTCAGAACTGTTAGGGGAAGGGAGGAAGGGAGACAAGGAAAGGAAAAATGAGCAAGCTATCGGTGTGGACAACTGTAAAGAACGGACTCTGAGTTGCCCCACCTGAAGGCTAAGGGAGCTAGATTATTTACTTAAATAAAGTTAAAGGAAAAAGAAGTCTGTTTGAGGACAGCTTATTTTGTTTATATGTCTTGTAGAACTATTTGATTTATCAAACTATGTACATGTATAACTAATAAAAATAATCTATAGAGATTACTATTAAGAATTATATCTATTCACCTATATCAAATCTGATAATTTTAACATTCTAACAGAAGGCCTTTTTCTACTCCACCTCATTAATATTTATTATTATTTTTTATTTGACATTGAGGCTCAAGGTGCACTTTTGAGCACCCATTGAGCATGTGGCATTATACTAGGCACTGGGAGAGAGTAAAGGGATTTGGAAGATAGAGAAACTTTAGTTCCAGCCTTCTTGAATTTATAATAGAGCAGGGAGAAAAATCATGTGTTTGCTATAAGTTATAGAGATTATATAATTTCTATGATTTATTAGAAATTAACTTTAAGGTTATATACAAGCCAATGTGAAGCAGTGTCAAGTTAGATAATACATGGTTATGCTAAAGGAACGATAAATAAGGGAAATACCACTGTAGAGTAAGTGCAGGAAAAAGAGAATTTAGTGCTTGACCTGAAGGATCTGGCTTACAGAAAAGAAAGAGGGAGAGAAGTGCAGAGAGGTGGAATGGTTTGAGCAAGATCATAGTGGTTTTCTGTCAGATGTTAAGTTGCAGAGGGAGACTAGTGAAACTAATCAGGTTGGACCAAGTGATGAAGGGCAGGATAGGCCCAGGTGATGGAAGACTTTGATAACTAGGCAGAGGTCTTGGAACTGGATTCAATTCAGCAATTAGGGAAGAGGCAAGTTCAAAAGATTTTTTATTTTCCTGTAATATGAGTTTGATTTTTTCTTTCTTTACTGAAGTATAGTTTATGTATAAGTTACAAGAGATCACTTATTTTCAGTTGAAGTATAATTTACATAAAGTAAGATGATCAGTTCTCAGGTGCACAGTTTGGTGAATTTCTACAAATGTATTCACCATTTCATGGCTAATTGCTGCCCATGTAACCACCACCCAGATAAAGATATGGAACATTTCCATCACCCAAGAAGGGCCTTTTATGCGCCTTCCTAGTGAATAACTGCCCCACCCTCACCTCTTAAATACTATTAAGAGATGTTGTTGAAACTGTTCTTGAACTTGACATAAATTGAATCATACAGTATGTATTCTTTTATGACTAGCTTCTTTCACTCAGGTTAATAATTTGAGATTAGTAGTTCCTTTTTATTGCTAAGTAGCATTCCATTGAATGAACATGCTGCAATTTGCTTATCAGTTCTCCTGTTAATGGAAATGTAGATCGTTTCCAGTTGTGAGCTATTATGAATAAAAAGCCTGTGAACATTCTTGCACGTCTTTTGGTAGACATGCGCACTCGTTTCTTTAGGAGTGGGGTCATTGGGTCATAGGGCAAACATGTTTATCTTTAGTAGGTACAGCCAAATAGTTCTCTAAGGTGGCTGGTATCAGTTTATACTCAGACCAGCAATGGATGAGATAGGCATTTCTTCGCAACCACATCAATACTTGGTATTGTTAGTCTTTTCAATTTTTGCCATCCTGGTGGGTATGCGATACAAAAAATTTTTTAAAGAAAGAGTAATTATAGAGTAAATAAAGGATGAGTTGGGTAGGGCAGGAGACCAGACACAGGTAAACCATGTACAAAGCTGTTGTCCCAATGCCAATGGGAGAACTCAAGATGCTGGCCCAGGGGAATGTAGGATCCATGAGGAGGAAGGTTTTAAACTGAGTGATTTAACAGAGCTTGGCAGGATTTCAGAGTTCTGTTCTCAGTACACCTTTTCTATCTAGAAAAATATTTCAGCATTTAAGTCACTTACTATTAACTGTAGACAGAGGAGTGGGGTCACCTTTAATTAATCTGACTGGGAGAGATCTTATTGTATTGTGGACACTGCAAATATTTGAAGAAATTTACTAGGAGAGCCTGGGCTTCAGGAATGAGAGGGTTTGCCATGGGTTAAATGAATTGCCACATAAGGATTTTTAATGTACTTTTCTGTTTGCTCTTTGCCTTGAGCACCTGATATTAGGATTTCTTCTTCCTCCACTCCTGCCTTCCCTCTCCCCCTCTTTCCTTCTTTCCTTCCATTAATCCATCAGTGAGTAAACATTTGCTGAGGACCTGCTCTGTGCCAGGGCCTGGCTGGGTGCCATGGTGGATCTAAAAATGAATTTCGCATGTTCCAGTCTTCCAAGAATTCAGTGTATTCAGTAAAGGATTTGACAAATACATTTAAAAAAAACTACAATATCAGGCAATGCCATGTAAATCCTCACTGTCTGTGTCTGTGACTACTCCCTGCCCCTACAACTTATGATTTCTATGAAAAGAGAGTATATTTAGGTTTGAAATGGAGAGCAGAGTGGGTATCAGAGAAAGTTTCCGGTTTGAGGTAGCATCTAGAGTAAGGCAAGGATGGGTAAGACTTCAGTAGCAAAGATGAAGGAAGGGTACAACAATAATAAGGAACAGCCTGAGTAAAGGTGTGGAGAGGCAAAATTGAGGGCACAGCGAGGGAATTACAAATTGTAGGATGTGACCAGAACCTAAGGCGTGTGGAGAGTAGTGGTAGTAGTTGTAGATCAAGTAGGAAGGGAGGACAGAGCCAGGGAAGAAGCCAGGTTGCAAATTTTGTTTATTTGGTGGGCAATAGGGAACCATTGAAGGTTTTTGGTGAGAGCAATGTACTCAGAGCTACCTTTTGCAGAGATTAGTCTGGCAGTGATAAACTACAAGACTGAAGGCGAGGTAATGTTTTAGGAGGTTGTTATAACATTCTAGGGAAGAATTAATGAGGGCATGTATTAAGTTGGCTGGGAAAGGAAGGAGGGTGTGAGTAATACGAGAAATAATCAGAAAAAAAGAGGGTTCAGAGAGAAAAAGGAGGTAAAGCGAAGGCAGAACAGAGCAATGATTTTCTCTTTTTTTTCACAACGCTGTATTTTGAAAGTGAGCCAAATGTTGCATGAGGTCGGAGTGGGTGGTGACTGAGGTTGCATTCCTGTTAGGAGGACGTAGCTGAGCTGTGGGTAAGAGGTCGGAAAAGACTCAAGAGTGGACTATTCAAATGTGTTCAACATGGAATTACTTAAGAAACGAGACCCAACCAGAGCCAAAACCCCCATTCCATGACCTCACACTTTCCTGCCGCTGTTCCACCTCGCTCTTGCCTTTCATGGTCAAACTTCTAGAAAAAGTACATTCTCACTGCCATCATTTCTTCACTTCCTATACTCGCAGCTCCCTCTCATCTGACTCTCACTACCTTCACTGCAACAAAACAGTGCTTGTTAAGTCACCAGTGCCTTCCATGATGCTGGAGTTAGTGGCTATTGTCTTGTTTCATCTTACTTGAAGTCTCAGCTGTATTCAACCCTATCGGCCCCTAACCCTACTTCAGATGCTCTCCTCTCTTATATTCTGTGACCCCACTTCTCTTAGTTTTCCTCTTATCTCTCTGGCTACTCCTGTTCAGCCTTACTTTCTCGCTCATCCTGCTGTACTTCCAGCACATGTTGGAGATTTTAGGCCTTCCTTTGTTTCTACTCTATGCTTTTTCCCCGATTGACCCCACTAGGTACTCATCACTTCTATTTTGATCTATATGATAGTGATCCCTAAATTTCTATCTCTAGCCTAGATACTCCTCTGCTGAGCAGCAGACCTATATAAATCCAGCTGGCTACTTGACATGTCCACTTGAATGTCTCAAAAGAAGGCCAAACTCAGCATTGAAAACTGAATTTATGATACCTTCCCTCCATATCATCAGTGGCACCACCAGCCAACCATTTATACATTCTAGGAGCTGGATAAACAGTCCTGACCACCTCCTCTCTCTTAATTCTCCCTATCAAATCCATTAACTTCTTGTTGGTTTTACTTTCTAAAATATTTCTCCAGCCCATTAATTTCTTCACATTAGTCCAAGCTACCATATTGGCCATGATTATGAACTCAAGCTGAATCTGAATCCACTCTGCCCTCCACTTCTCTACATCTTCCACTTAGGAGCCAGCATGCAACTTTTTAGGCTTAAATAGCATTATGTTAGTATTCTCTTAAAAGACTTCAATGGTTTTCCTTTGCTTATAGAACAAAAGGTTCATCTGGCCTTGAAGACCCTACAAGGTCTGTCCATTACCATCATCTTCAGCTTTACCACTCGCCCCCTTCTCCCTTCTCTTTATGCTCTAGCCACTCAGATCTTTCCTCTGACCCTCCTACTCCCCACACCCACTTCTCCAACAAGACTTCTGCAGCTGTAGATTGCCCAGAAAAATCCCTTTTCCCTCCTTCCTCTACCCAGTTGACTTCTACTCATGATCTGACTCTCAAATTAGATGCCACTTGCTCATGGAAGCCTTCCTTGACACCCTAACTTAGATAATACTAGAGCTTCCTTGGTATATGCCCCTCTAGCACTGGGTGACTTTCCTTGAGAGCACTGTGCACAGCTTATAAGAACTCATCTATTACTATGATTCTTTGATTAAGGTTCATCTACCACACTGGTCTGTAAGTCATATGAAGGCAGAAACAGTGTCAAGTTTTGCTCACTGTTGTCTTGCCAGAGTGCTTGGTAGTGTCTGGAGAATGACAGGTGTTCAATAAATAAGTATTGAATAAGTATCTGAGTAAATGGGTTGAACCAACCTATATTGTACTGTGTCTCATGCCAGGGTATTGGAGAAGCCTAGGTGCACACAGTGGCTTTCATGTCAGCAATGCCAGCTAAGTATGTTAATGAATATTCCAACTAGAGATTGAAAACTGGGGATCCTAGGCTATATACAGCCTGGTAGAAATGTTTAGTTTGGCCTGCACAACTTTGGTGAGAAAAACTTGAACTATATGCAAACATTTCAAAACATGGAGATTTCATGTAAAAATCTGAATTTCTGTCTTTTCCTTATTCAGGAAGCTCTGGCATCAGTGGGCTCACATTTTCTTGAAGAAATAATCAACTGGAGTTGAATAGGGGCTGCCCCATTTTGATGGGCACCAGCTCTTCAATTCACCATTGTTACCAACTAGCATCCCTTACTTAACTTAATTACCTGCCTGGCTTGTAAAAGCATATCCCTCGGTGAGTTTGCTATTCTTGGTCTTCACTTCCTTTATTAGAAATGGTTGGATCTAACCATTTGGATACCATGATAAAATCCCTGAAAATTGTTGCCATGAAAAAAACCACACCATCAATTTCTTTTCCTAATTCTTAGGAGGTTATCTTAAAAATGCAGAATACTTTCATCTCACCCTTTCATTTTAGAGATGAAAGAGCTGAGCACCAGAGTAGGTAATAACTTGCCTCAGTTCACAAAGCTAGTTCTTTGTCTCTTGGCTGGTGTGCTGAGAAATATCAACAAAAATATTTAGGCAAATGTATTCCTTTCTAGATTTGCCATTTTAATTTTTATCTTCCTAAATCTAGAAGAACTAATTTAAACATAGTAATTGCTCTTCTGTCTCAATTTCATCTCTTTAATTTTTGCCTTGAATCATTTGGGAAACTTAGTGCCAGTTGTGTAGAAGTGGTGATGTAGTAGTAGTAACAGTAACCAAACCCAGTGTGTGAAAATGTGAATTAATAATACTAGGCTAATAGTTTCCTCTTATAAGGGCTGCTGATTTCTTTTTGTTTCTTTCTTTGTTTTTCAAGCCTGTGAATTTTTGATTCCAATTTTGTTTTTAGCTTTAAAAATTATAGTAAAATACACATATACAGTGATAAAACCTATCACCATAACTATAATGATTCTAAAGTGTACAGTTTAGCGGCATTAGGTGCATTCACAATGCCCTGCAACTATCACCTCTATCTAATTTCAGAAAATTTTCATTACTCCAAATGGAAACCCTGTATCCATTAAGTAGTCGTTCCCTATTCCTGCAAACCCTCAGTCCCTGCCAACTACTAATCTGCTTTCTTATCTATGGATTTGCCTATTCTGGATGTTTCATATAAATGGAATCACACAATATATGACCTTTTGTGTTTGGTTTCTTTCACTCAGTGTAATGTTTTCAAGGTTCATCCATGTTGTAGCATGTATCAGTACTTTATTGTTTTGTAGCTAAATGATATTCCATTGTATTGATATACCACATTTTGTTTATCCATTCATCCACCGATGGATATTTTGATTGTTTCCAGCTTTTGGCTATTGTGAATAAGGCTGCTATGAACATTGGTGTATATGTTTTTCATTCCAGTTTTAAAAGTTTGCATTTCAGGACCCATTTCTCATTTCTGAAATGCTGCTTGCGTATTGTGAATGAAGTTAAGAAAGAAGTTGGCAGGTCAACTGGGTGTCAATTTCTATTGACTTCTCTTCTGCATCTCTGGGTCTGGCTTGAAATTGCAATTATATTTACAGGCTAGAAACAGCTCATTTTCAGTAGGCATCTACCTGAAAAACACTAGATGCTTTTAACAAATTACCAGAAAGAAATCAAACTAACCAAGTGATGTGGCCATTATTAGCTATAAAATGTTATGGGGAAACTATGGATCTTATTCAGAAGTTAATCTACAAAATAACAGATTAGTTCTGAGTCAAGGTACATCTGCTGAGCTTTTTACTTTCATTGAACAACACTCAACAAATATATTTTGAGTGCCGCTGAGCCTGTTCTATGTATGAATGGAGCTTAGAGTCTAGTGAGGAAATGTAGATATTTATTAAGTAAATACACATCTGTAATCATAAGCAATCCTTGATGGAAATGTGTAAGGAGTAAAAGGGCTACCTGCTCCCTCCTGGGGCCTGCCTGTGAGACAGCCTTGCTGAGGAAGTGACTTTAAAGCTGTGTAAGATGGGCAATCACTTATTGAGTACATAACCGTTACTGCCCTAAATGCTTTGGCTTCAAGGATTAGTAAGTGGCCTCTGCCCAGAAGAAGTTTTCCTTGAGACTGGCTAAGTACCCCTGCCAACTCACTCAGTATCAACCTCTTTGTCTGGATCCTATTCATTTTCCTGGGGGTTCTCGGCTGTCTCTCAGGGACAAGCTCAGGATAGGTGGAATAATTGTGACAGGAAAGTTTTCAAACTGTTTAACTCTGATTCAGGTCTAAGTTCTGATAGCCTCACTGACAAAGATGAAGTAGTGAAATCAACAAAGAGGTGAATAGCTGATTTTAGCACTTTTTCTTGGGCAACTATCAGTCTAGTATGTTTCACAATTAACCCTCTAGCTCCATACAGATGGAGCCCACACCCTTAACTCAGCAATCCACTTCTCAAAGTCAAGCCTAGGCTGATTGGGCAGTGTGTATAGTGCATATACAAATAAGTATGGGTCAGTGCAGAGAAGTCTTGACCAGTGAAGACACCTTAGCTTTGTAATGAAGCCTCATGCTGTGCAGTACTCTGAGTAGAATAATGAGAAATGACTAGAATAATGAGAAATATATTTGGTCAATAATGAAATGGAGCCATTTAGAATGTCAGCTAATGCTAATCTGCATTGTCTGAAATATATCTGGGATGAAATATACCATTCTCATAGAGTGGTGCCTTTCTTTGGAGATCAGTTCCTAAATGATTTTTACATCTGTCAACATCTGCTCTGCATTTCAGATCTTGCCCCAGCTACTAAATTGTTACGGCTCCTTTCATAGGAATGTTATTATATGGGACAGAGTATTGCTGCCTCGTATTGTTGTATTATTTTGGACATTGGGATGCATTTTTATTTTAGGAATGCATTTTTAAAATTTTTTATTTTTTAACATTTTTTATTGATTTATAATCATTTTACAATGTTGTGTCAAATTCCAGTGTAGAGCACAATTTTTCAGTTATAAATGAACATATATATATTCATTGTCACATTTTTTTCTCTGTGAGCTACTGTAAGATCTTGTATATATTTCCCTGTGCTATACAGTATAATCTTGTTTATCTATTCTACAATTTTGAAATCCCAGTCTATCTCTTCCCACCCCCTGCCCCCTTCGCAACCAAAAGTTTGTATTCTATGTCTGTGAGTCTATTTCTGTTTTGTGTTTATGCTTTGTTTGTTTGTTTGTTTTAGATTCCACATATGAGTGATCTCATATGGTATTTTTCTTTCTCTTTCTGGCTTACTTCACTTAGAATGACATTATCCAGGGACATCCATGTTGCTGCAAATGGCATTATATTCTCGGTTTTTATGGCTGAGTAGTATTCCATTGTATAAATATATCACATCTTTTTTATCCAGTCATCTGTTGATGGACATTTAGGCTGTTTCCATGTCTTGGCTATTGTAAATAATGCTGCTATGAACATTGGGGTGTAGGTGTCATCCTGAAGTAGGGTTCCTTCTGGATATATGCCCAGGAGTGGGATTCCTTGGTCATATGATAAGTCTATTCCTAGTCTTTTGAGGAATCTCCATACTGTTTTTAGGAATGCATTTTAGATTTCAGAAGGATGTCTTCTGTAATATTGATTCAAATGCAGTGCCAGATCACCTGATATGGGAAAATCTCAATTTAGAGGGTGAAGAAATTTAAGTGATTATTTGATATATAAAAGGTCTCACAGTGAGATTTCTCTAACTGGTAAGTCCTCACGTGCATATTAAATATGATTAAGTTAATAGTGATGTGTCAAACTTTTCAAGAACCCCTTTACTGAGAATGAGGTTATTGAAATAAATTATCATATACATGCTCCCATTATAGAATGAGATTGTAATTCTAGCAAAAGGCTTGCTGATTATTGGAATGAGAGCCTCCAAAGAAGTGAGATATTGTATGTGGAAGGGCTTAGCAGACCTCTTGCAAAGAGCAGAGAGTAGGGAAGGGAGGGTGAAAGCAGAGAGAGGATAAAAACAGCAATGTGAGGGGTGAGTGTGACTGAGAGCCAAGTGACATTACCTTTGTCATCGGTCAGTTGCCTGGAGATTTGGGGGCCCCACAAGCTGGGATCCTGAGAAAAGCCATTCTCTGGGTCCTATGCCTATTAAAGCTTCTATTTTAGACTAGATAGTTCTAGCAAAATCCCTGTGGCCTCATCCTGCTTGGAGATGATTGGAGATTTTTAACAAAGGCAAAGACTATCTTCTGCCATGGGAAGTAGTGAGGAGCAAAAAGAAACCAGAAAGAGCACACATCTTGTTCAAAAAGGCATTAGAGAAACAAAATCTGTACAGAGAAAGCAAGTGAATAACAAAATTAAAACAGACAAACCAATAAAAACAAAAACACCACATATGAAGAAAAACTGGAAGGACATAACAGAGGTGATCATTATTATGATGATAGAATTTGGGATATTATTTTTTCCAAATTTTTATGTGATTATATTGTAAGGTTTTCATTTTAAGAGAAAGTAAGGTAATTCCAGTAGAGTGTGTGTGTGTGTGTGTGTGTGTGTGTGTGTGTGTGTGTGTACTTGTAGTCAGTGATTCTGAGTTCAGTCTCAGTTCTGTTACAACTACTTATAGAATTTGGGGCTAGTTATTTAACCCTCACTGTCATGGCTTCTTCACGTTAAGAACTGAAACCACCATAAGTTCCTGTACCCGTGTTTAACAATACTGGGACTGGGATACTTTCTTGTCCTCGTGTCATAAAATACTGAGAACAAGCAAAAATAACTTAAGCTACTTGCTCTAGGAAGTCATAGTTCCTAGAAGCTATGATTGTTAATAAAAATAACTTACTTATGAAGATTACCAGCTGACTCATAAAGACGTGTCCAAAATCCTTCTTTTGCTGTGTCCACTAAGCCAAAGCTATTATGCCATAAACCTGGCCCAATCTGAACCAGCCTCCCACCCTGCAAAACCCGCCTTAAAATCACCCAGCTAAGGCCCTAAAACACTATAAAGATCCCCTACAACTTCTGAGACACTATTAAAACAGTCAGAATGGTGTTCTTCCTTATTGAAGTGAGTCTGATAAACTGCTTTACTTGATAACAGGGTTTTCTGGGAGTTTTTCAAAGACTTGACAATATGTAAAAGAGGATTGTTGGATACTATACTCTTGGAAATTCCTTTTATCTCTCACTTTCTTAGATTCATGCTGGTGACATTTTCTTTTCCTTGGCTCTCTTTCATCCTTGGATTCGGCCACTTCTACCCATTTTTTTCAAGTTTTACTTTTTTCTTTTACCCTCTTTAACTTGAAAGTGCAATCTAAGCTGGACATTTCAGAGGAACCATCACTGGCAGGTTTTACCTGCAATTAAGTAACTGAGAGAGTGATGGTGGTGACAGTTGTACAATGTGAATGTACTTAATGCCACAGAACTGTTCCTTTAAAAATGGCTAAAATGATAAATTTTATGTTGTGTATATTTTATTACAATAGGAATAACAAGAAAAAGAAGCTTAAGTCAACTCCCTACTTGCAATCTTTGTACAGGCACCATAGGATCCCAGGAAAGGGCTGCAGGAAACTCCTCCTCCTTCTAAATTAAATGTATCAGGTCCAGTGCCTGTTCCCTCAGTGCATCTGGCCTTTCTTCTCCTTCTCCTGCTACAGGGTAGAGTAGGACAGGCAACTCTTTCCTTCTTATTTAAAGGAATTGGATTTCAAACCTACTAATATAAGGACAGAATGGGTAAATACCCAGAACCTGGTTCAGGAATGCTTTGTTTCAGTATCTTCCTCTATTCTGACCCCATTCCTGCACTAGTAGATCAATGATGTGATGACAGGAGGGGTAATGACAGAACCTACCAGGATATATGAATACACAGGTTATTTTATGTAAATATAAACCCAACAAATCTGGGTTTTCTAATTCTCATCATAAGACCCTTCTGGGATCAGCCACATAATTTGTGGGCCCAGTGCAAAATGAAAATGCAAGGTCCCTTGTTCAGAAAGCAGGGAAAAGTACTGTTAAAGCTAAAATACAAACAAAGCTTTTCCCTTTTTTCCATGGTTTCTCTTTTGACTTTCATGATGGTTTTTATCTGCTATTTAATGTCATTCTAAATAAAGAAAAATTAAAAATGTAAATTATTAGCATGAATTTTACCATTCATATTTTTATTGCACAATGACAATTTAAAATGCAAATTTAAGAGCATTTAACTCATATGTGGAATCATCAAATGACACAATTTGTATTTTGTAGTTTGTACATATATGTGTATTCCATTCTTATCAGAATGGCAGAAATGCAGCACAAAAGGAACACGACCATTTTTACTTTGCTTCTTGATGCACATGCATTCTACTAACACTCTCGACCTTTGGCTCACTGATGAGTAAGGAAGGCCTGAAAGAAAAGGAAGAGGGGTTTGCCCTATTTTCCCCTTTCTTTTTATGTTATGTTCTCTGTAAGTGGTTGGCTAATACAGAGAAGTAACATGAGTGAGAAAGGATATGATAGGTTCCTTGGTCATTTCTGTTTCTTAGAATGTCATTGCTTTCTTTCTGTGCTCAAAGCAAGTTCTGGTTTATATGGACAACACATCTCTGGACTGTCAGCAACCTCACTTACTCAGCTGTAGACGTCACACACTTGCCTTATATTTGCTTTGAGTCATGTATCCATTGGAATTCTGTGCTCATGGGAGCATCACAAAAGCTAAACATGAATGGGTTGGCAAGAAACAGTGGACATGCATACTGCCTCAGCTCACACACATACTCTATTGTTCCACTGGACTTCATTTATGAAACATAATTTTAAAGACAAAATTATTTAGAATTTCAAGATGGCTGCAGCAGACATTAAACCAACCTCCAGGGTCCTTCTGAACATGGGGCCTTGTGGGACTACACATTGTGCATGTTCATGATGTTGGCCCTGGACCCATGATGGCATGACATCATGTCCCCCCAAAATACTAACCTGCCTCCAAAAAATCTGTGAAAATCAACTTTGTTTTCACTGATATTTTCTTGAGACTACTAAGGAGAGGGCGTCAAAGCACATTACCAAGTAAAACTTCCCCCAAATCCTTTTTAAGTTTCTCTCTCATCAAATTTCTCCTGTTCCAGGCAGCTGCCATGTTGGCAGGCTCAGGCCCCTGGAATGCCAGGCTCATCCAGGATGAATGAGGGAGGGGATGGGTTTATGGCTGGGCCCCTAACTGGCCACAAGCAATTGGCTTCCCTAAGGAAGCCAGGTGCCTAGGGAGAACTAGTAGGGGCGGACTGATAAATACAGTTCCTCTTATTTCATCAGAATGTTCAATGCATTGCTCTTTTAATAAACATATAAGGCAACTGAATTTATGTTTGTGAATTTTGAATATCAAGGTAGGGT
Organism: Camelus bactrianus; assembly: GCF_048773025.1. Taxonomy (NCBI): domain Eukaryota; kingdom Metazoa; phylum Chordata; class Mammalia; order Artiodactyla; family Camelidae; genus Camelus; species Camelus bactrianus. Next base: position 32,989,949 of record NC_133575.1, read on the forward strand.
TGAAGGGAAAACATAAGTCATCAAATCATCTCGGCACGGTGCATATGGAAGTTGATCAGCGGCCCCAAGGTGAGTGGTCTACTGAAATTTGAATCCAATTCTCTGCCTCTAAGGTGGGGCTCTTTCTGCTTGATTATGCTGGTCTCCATAAAAGGGAAGAAGGCAACTATTGAGCAGTTACTGTGTCCCCAAATGTGTAAGGTACTTTATGGAATAACTATGTGATAGAGGTATTACTATTTCCCATTTTCCTGATAGGGGACTAAGGCTCAATGAGGCTTAGTACTTTGCCCAAGGTCACAGAGCAAGCAAGTGACAAGGCCAGAACCTTGTAGCTCCAGGCTCATTTCTGAGTCCGAAATTCATGATGTCTCCCCAATTAGCACAGGGCTAGAGGAGAACTCAGGCTTCTAACTTCCCTTTCATTGATCTTTACAGAATACCAGGCTGCTCCCATCATTAAACCCTCATTGGTTGATTGATTCATTGAAAAAAACTGCAATAATCAAAACAGTATGGTCCTGGCACAAAAACAGACACATAGATCAATGGATCAGGATGGAGAGCCCAGAAATAAACCCCACACACTTATGGTCAATTAATCTATGACAAAGGAAGCAAGAATATACAAAGCAGAAAAGACAGTCTTGTCAATAAGTGATGCTGGGAAAACTGGACAGCTGCATGTAAAAGAATGAAATTAGAACATTCTCTAACATCTTATACAAAAATAAACTCAAAATGGATTAAAGACCTAAATGTAAGACCAGATACTATAAAACTTCTAGAGGAAAAATATAGACTGAACACTCTTTGATTAATTGATTGATAGACTCAAGGGCTGTTCTCTACTTGTCCAGGGGCACAGGACTTGATGTGGAAGAAGGAAAAACAATTCCACCAGTTGCCTCTTTGATTCAGTTTCTGAAAACCAACGCTCCTCCCCAGCCTCTGTTAACTTTTCCCCACTTTGGTCCTCCCCAAAACATTTGCTGGGGCTAGTGGGGCATGGTTGAGGGGGTAGGGAGAGTCAGGAATGAGAAAAGAAGAAGACCATACCTGCAGTTCTTTTTCTTTTTGTCCTGCCCCAAGCTCTGCTGGGATATTTCTTCAAACATGTTCAATGACCTGTCACCACAAGAATTTCCTGAATTAGTTCAGTGGAAATAGTCTGAACTTACATGGGATTTTAATTTCAGCTGCTGACACTTAACGCAAATAGGTTAAAATTTCAGGGCATGTAGCCAAAAGCTATCAGAAAACTTCTGGAGCAAAAATCAGTTAAGATGATTTCTTCAGAATAAATTGTGAAATAAAAACAAAGCAGTATCACTTCTAGTTTCCAAGTATAACTTATACTTAATGTATAATGGTCCATAACCTTTTTGTGGGAGGTCTACTTTTATTTCTTCATCCTTGGAGGGATGAATGAGGTGAGGGTGAGGAAGGAGAGAGAAGATAACTCTGCTGAAGCACCAATAAAATCTGTGAGGTGAAAGCATTCCTGGGCCTCAGTCTCCGGGATTTGTTTGAGCATTTTGGATTTTGCATTGATGGGTGACTCCCAATTAACTAGAGTGGGAAGTTTGTCCCAAATACCATCACCCTGGAGGAGAAGGTGGGCATGGTGGGAGGGCCAATGGAGAGAGGGAAAATCCATTCCTAGGGTCCTCCTTCAGATTGCTGGGGCTGTAAAGGAGAATGGCAGGTGGGAGCCCCTGAGTAGAGTAAGAAGGGGATGGTGTCTCAAGTTCTTCATTTTTATGCATCCCTGGGGGACCATACTAGGCTGTCTGCATTCCTGGATGAAGCCAGTGGCCTGTGGCTTTCAAATGTAAACACCTGTCAGTTTTGCCAACAGGTTTTCTCCAGCTGTAAGCACCTGCCTGATCTGCACCAGAAGCCAGCCAGAAATGCCAGAGAGGTAATTCCCCCATGCTTCCTCTCCTCCCATCATCCCTCCACAATGACTGACGTGAGCTGGTAGATAACACTTCAGCTTCCTAGCCCCTTGGATGGGAAAACTCCAGGGTGTGTTCTATCCCATCTCCCAGAGTTCCCTACTAGGATTGAGCTCCATTTGCCCACAGCCACGGCTCTAACCAGCTTGATAACATGTCTATTACTGGCTGCCTTCCTTTCTCATCTCCTTTCCCCCTCCCCTACTTCTGCCTTTTAGATCACTTCCCAAATAAAAGACTTGTACTTGAAGTCTTGTCCTCAGGATTGGATTCTGAAGGAGCCAAGGATAAGACAGATCTTTTGTAGCCAAAATGACAAAAAGCTGGAGGGTATCTTGGTGCTCTAGGTGTGACTGAGGGTCTCAGTGCTGCCACAAGGAAATCAGCCTCCCTCACCGGGGAGTTCTGGCAGGGCAGCTTTCTCTCTGTGGTTGGCCAGGTAAAGGGCAAAGCTGCCTGGAAGTCAGGGGAAGTGCTTGGTGTCCCTTATTTCTGTGAGGTCTCAGTTGTGCTTTCAAATTCATCATGGAGTGCTGTGAAAGATATGAAGATAGCAAGTGTCAGCCCCTACTTTCTACTATTTTATAATCTCAGCAAGTAGAAAGAGGCAGGTGTTTCAATAATTTCCATACATGGTGGAAAGGAAGGGAAGAGACAAGAGTCTTCCATGATTTGAGTGTTGACCACCAAAGATTTTTTTTAGGCATCTGAGCTGTTAACTGGAGGCAATTGGAAATGAATGGGGACAAAAATTGCTTTCACTAAATGACACTTAGGGAAAAAGCAAGTTATTGATCATAGAAAATAATGGAGCCACAATGGTTCATATTCAGAAAATCCACATGAGATCGTTGGTAACGACTGAGTGGCAGAAATGTAGATGAGAAGTCTATTCCTGGAGTTTATATTCAAAAGGAGCCACTTTATTTTAGGCGAGTAGACCAAAGAAAGCTGTATTATTTTTAATTGTTATTATTCATAACAATACTTTGTATAGTACCTTTCTTCTGAGGAGCTTGAGGCATTTCATATATATTATCTCATTTATCTTTTATAACATCTCAGTGGGAATATGTATTATTAATTTTCTATTGCCATGGGACTGAATTTTTGCAAATTCTTCTTCCTGGGAATGAATGGAGCTGCATCATTACAGAAGCAGATGTTGGCTGAAGTCACCCACAACTTGCTACTGAATGCAAGTTAATTATAATAGCTCGATACTCTGACTTTCCTTTGGGAAACCATTTTGCTTCTCTGCCTCAGTTTATAGGAAAATGAAGGAGCTTAGTTAATCAGCTTAGTTGATATGAAATCAACCCATAACTATAAAAAGAAAAAAAATCAGTAGAAAACCCTCATGCATAGTTAATTAATACATATGGAGTTTGCTAGTTACAGCTAAATATTGATGTAGTATTTTCAGTAGAAAAAGTCACATATGAACTTTCTCTGCTACCCACTTTGAAGTGGAGAAATCTCCAGTTAACTGAAACTGCCTGGTTTTGGTCTTAGCTGAAAGGTAAATTTCTTTGTCAAGTTTGGGAACACCATGTCCAAACATTATTGAATAATAGTGTTTAAATCCCATTTCTACTGCACCCAAGAGGAAAATTTAGATACAGTTTTTCTCATTAACTGGAAACACTACAAAGTTCATCTATGGCTTCTTCTTCATAAATAACTATCTAGTAAGGTTTGCCAGAAAAAGTCAAAAGAAAAATTCTTTTTCCAAGTCATATCTGAGAAGAAGCAAGGTCTCTGAGAAGCTCTGCAGAACTCTCAGAGCCACGATCATCTCTGGGCATATGGCTGCTAAAAATGGGGTGCCTGTGTTGGCCAGGGAGGGGAATCACCCCTTCTGTTCCCTGTAGTCTCTGTGCCTTTCTGGTTTCAGCCTGTGTTAGAGCCTTTAGGATATTGGTCAACACCTCAGTAAACACACCAAAAAGAACCTCTCCCTCAAGCAGTCTGAAAAAAAATCTGGGTCAAGTGAAGGCTTTTAACTGAAATATTGTCAGGCTTTACAGTCTGAATTCAGGGCCACCATTTTAATAATTTGTCATATTTCCAGTCTGCAGAAAGTTCCATAGTATTTGCAAATGCCCCTTTTATTGAAAAGGCCAGGACCACGGAAATAGCTGTCCTGTGAGGTATAGCAGAAGAAGCTCTGTTCCCAAAAACGTTTACAATTGTCCCGTTGCCTGTTTGGACAGGGGTAGGTCTTTTTGTTGCTGCTCTCAGCTGAACCAGTTTCTTCCACGTCTGATTAATGGAGGTGATTTGCTTCCAGTTTCATGCCAAGGGTCATGCTGCATTTGGTCAGAAAATTTTCCAACGGTCATACTAAACCTCTTGCTGGGCTTTAAAGAGATAACTTTATAAGCTTCATATTTTCTTTTCAGTAATCTTACAGTCATCTATAAAAATGATTAAGTGAATCTGGCCTCTTTAAGTTCTTTTGATTCAACAAAGTTGTCTCCTGTTTATAAATCCCTTTCTGTAATCTAATCCATCTGGCCATCCCCTGTGGCCTCTGGACTCCCAACAGCTACCAAAACTGTAAATAAAGGGCCCCTGGATGCTTAAACAATTCATTTCTGCTGTCAAGAAACATGTGCTTTATACAAACCAGGAAAATGGAGCATAAGGAAACGGAAGTGAGGTAAAAGGAAGAATAAATATGTCAGTGATTGGAACATAGTAGGTACATTCTAAATACATAGTGACTACAATAAAAATTAAATACAGTCTGCTACATGATTCGGGTCTTTCTTTAGCTTTCTTGTGCCAGAAGTGAGGGTATGATATACCTTGAATGGTGGTATCTGGGTCAGGAGGGCTTAGTAATAATGTTTAGGCTGATATGTTTTGGCAACTTTGTTTTCACATGCAGTAAGGACTTTCTACATGTTTTTTGTTTCCCTGACAGTCCCAAGAGATGCTTGGGTGCCCATTGTGTGCAGGGTATGGTATACCTTCCAGTGGGATCATGAGCAAGGTATAATACTCAGAGGCTGGGCACCTGAAAGAGACACAATGTCATTTAATGGAATAGATAAACAATGACAGCCACTCTTACACCATTTAATAGTACACTGTCAACATTTTTGAATAATAGAAAAAATTAAGGAAGGCAGCCTGTGATTTGGAAATTATAAGTGTTCTCACCTGTTTACAGGTTTAGGAACTGTGATATAGGTAAGCACACAGGACTATGCAAGCACAGAAAAGGGGGACTTGGCTTAGCCTAAAGGTTCAGGGAAGGCTTCCTGGAGGAGGGGATGGCCTGAACTAGGTCCTGAAGGATGCACCAGAGTTAGCCAGGCCAAGAAAAGAGTTAAGAGTTACATGGGCAGGAAATCTAACATGAAGCAAACCCATGGAAGCCTCTGCATAGGAAGGTCCTGGTATTTGAGTTTTACTATAGAGTGGGAGATGAAGTTGAGTCATGGAGGGCCTTATATTCATTCATTCATTAACTCACTCATTCATTCAGCAATTATTTGCTGAGTGTCTGCAATGTGTCAGGTGGTGTTCTGGGCATTTTTGTTACAGTTATGAACAAGATGGACAAGATTTGCTTCTCAGGGAACCTCTGGTAGCAGGAGGTCTTGTAGATCTCACTAAGCATTCAGGACCTTAACCAACAGAACAGGCATCAGGGAGTCACTGAAGGGTTTTAAGCAGCAAAATGATTTGTTTCAGAAAGATCATGCTAGTCTAGACAGATATAGTAAGTGTGGCTCCAGATACTTGGTGGTTATAATCAGAGTAGTTATAACAATGCTGACAGGAATTTTTGATGATTTTCTTTGAGTACAAGAGACATTTGGGTTTATAAGAAAGAATTTATTGATGGTAAAATGTTGAAATATGGAAGGGTTTATTATTCTACCTCTCAAATTATTCAAGAAAAGGATGTATATTCTTTTTCTCTGAAAAAAATGATCAAAATGCCTTGAATGGTTCAATTGTTTCCTAACTAAAGAGAGAAGGTTTAACAGATGACCTTTTAGAGTTTCTTATGGCTTTATTACTTTATGATTTATGAAGTGAAAATAATGGCAGTATAAACTGTACTTAAGACTGGGAGTAAGTATGTGATCAAAGTTTTGCAGGGCTTGGCAGGGCTTGGGTCAGAGGTTTATTTTTTTTTCTGTCTTACAGAGAAACTATTTACAGAGAACTTATCACAGGGTAGCTGCCCACGGAAATCCTCAATATAGATTATTTCTAGTCGGTGTCTTTTTCCCCTCCCCTCCCCCACCTGCCCATCTCCTCTCCCTCTTCTCCCTCCTCCTCCTCCTTCTTTAATCCTACTGTTTTCATTTACCCTCTAGGGATGATAGTCCTTTTGCCATATTATTGTGCATATTTTAGTTAAGTAGGGATATTAGGAATGTCTGCTAAACAGATTTCATTTTTATTCACCGTCAGTGACTATATCATTATTCTCAATTATTCAGTCCTGGTTCCCCTTTAAGAGAATTACATATCCTCAACTATTGCCACATAAGCTTTCCTTGGCTCCCTGAGGAGGAAGTTTCCCCATCCTATTGTCAGGCCTGACTGGATGACTTGTTTTGGCCAGTGAAATATGAGTGGTAGCTCTAAGTGCATTTACCAGTTCTGTTACTCTTTGACCTCTGTCCCAGATACGGGAGGCTCCTTTATTTGGGGTCCTAGAATAAAAACAGACAGCTGGAGGTGACTCATGGCAGACATGGGTGAGAAATACCCTTTGTTGTCATAAACCACGGAGCTTTTCATGTTGTTTGTTACTGCAGCATAATGTAGCAAAAGTTGCCCAATACACATAATCAAGAGATGTTAAACTCAATTACAATGATAGTGACCATAAAAATATCTTGATTTTTACAGATTTCCAAGGTTTGTGCTAAACAATGTTTACTGCAATGAAATTCTAGTTTTTTGAAACCCCAAATTTAGAGCATTCCTTGATATTCACTTGTTGAACCCTAAACTGTGGTCCTTATTGGCATAAAAGAGCCCACCCTATGAAAGGATTTGAATGTGAGCTAGTGTTCCATAAGACAAATCTGAATTTCCCATTATATTCAGAAGTTGAATAAAAGTTGCAAAATGTTGTCTCAGCTCCTTTAATAGCCGGAGACCATTATATTCGCTTAATTTAATGATCTTCTGATTTCTAAATCCTATGATTTGTGAATGCATTCATTTTTTGAAGCTGAAGATGATTGACTAAATTTTGCTTTTAATTAACTGACCTCCCTACTCTCGGTGTGACATTATTAGGAATGTGGCACTATTAGAACATTCTCCTGGGACACTTGGTCTGCTTCTTCCCATACATGCTTTTCTGAAAGGGCCATTTGCTCACTCTGGTCAGCTTCTCTTTCTGTTTTCCCTTCTCCCCTACCTTATGATGCTTCAAACCTACTTGGCTTCTTTTTTTGTCTCATGAGCTATTAGAGATTCTTTAATGGAAGCAAATGCTTTAATGGAAGCAAATGCTTATTAAGGTAAAATCATCATAACTTTTAATAGAGTATAATCTGTAAAACTACTAAATCACTATGCTGTATACCTGAAATAAATATAATATTGTAAATCAACTATGCTTTAATAAAAATTGTGAATGGATATTGAAATGTCTCAGTGAATGATATAACTGTCCCCAAGGATTTGAGAGTTGTTGATAGAATTAGCTGTGAGGAAGGAAGAAAAGTTGTGTGGAAAGAGGGACTCTATGCTTACCCTCACTCTAATCCAAGGGGTCCCATGACAGACCACTAACCCAACCTATCCACTATTATTAGTTATAAAGGAAAGAGCTGAATTCAAGCTAGCTTAAGCTATGCATATATGGAATATATAAAATGACTGCTCAATATTTATCTATTATTGGGAGAAAAACTTTTCCTCTACCAACATATGCTTGAGTAGTTGGGATCCTGTAAATTAATTGGCAACAGATATATTAACAACAGAAAAGTTTATTTCACATGCATGTGGGAACCCTCAAGAACAGCGGGCTTGCTGAACAGCCAGTGGGTAAGGGGTTATATACCAGTAGAACAAAACGGGGATGTTTTAGGGCTTCAATGTGAAAGTATGGAGGGTTCTATTGGTCTTTTTCATTCCGATGCTAATGGGCAGTCTCCTTCCTAGCTGGAACCTCCTCTGATGGGGAATTTATAGCAGCTGAATTCACCTCCCAAGTGCTAAGGGTCAGTCTTCTCCCAAACAGGAAACACCCTTGCAGGGGGGTTAATGGCAGCTGTATTTCAAGAGGCTCTGCTTATGTTTAGATAAGGTTTCTTTCTGTGGCTGCTGTTTGTTCAGGTGTTTTCAGTTTAAAGCAATCTTCATGCCACTCTGATGGGCTGTTAGTCCCTCTATCTATCTCTCTGGCCATCCATCCATCAATGATCTTTTAAAAATCACTTAAAATCACTAATAAGTTTAGAGGTAGAAAAGCTTAAAGGTACAAGGAAAAGAGGTCATCAGGGTTTACTTTTTCTCTTTTATGTCTTTTGACAGGTTCTTTCCATGTTGGAGGTCTAATGGCTAACCACGACTGGCCCCAAATTTACATCATACCAGCCAGGCAGCTCTAGCAGAGAGAGCGAGCCTCCCTCCCCCATTCCTCTGGCAGCAAAGTCCCAGAGAGGATGCCAATTTCCTTGATTGGTTACATGTGCCCATACCTGACTTCACTATGACCAAGTGGAAGGGTTTACTGTCCCAGTCATGGGGGCACATGCCCTCCTATTGGCATGAAACCACATGAAATGGGTTCTCCACAAGTTTCTGTTTCTAGAAGAGGCGGGATTCCAAGCAGGGAATCTCCCTCAATGACTCCTGCCTATCTTATTTGCCCTCTAATCTCTACCTCCATTTTAGTGAAACTCTAGTAAAATAACTGGGTGTTTCTGAGGGAATGCTATAAAATCAATAAGATGGAATAAAATCTGAGATCATATTTAAAGATTTGTTTCTCTCAGACCTAATGACTCTGATGTCTTAGTGCTTCTCTCTCTTGAGTTTTGTTTTGAGCGTCTGACTTGTTGCTGAGACATACAATAAGCCACTTCACCTCTCCACCTGATCATTACACACCCTTAAATTAAGACAATGGTAATTTCACAGGGGTATATGAGGACCAATTAATTAAGGCCCGTAAAGCTCTTAGAGATCCTTGAATCAAAGGTACTTTACAAAAGTATAAAATGATAATGTTATAACTAAAGCTCATGATAATGAACTTCAGATATCTTTTTGTTGTATTGAAATTGGTATCAAGTATCATTTGAAATATGTGGTCTGGAACCTGGAAATCTTTTTAGTATACAGAGAATATGTCCTATCATGGTTTGATTTTTGTATCACAGCCTCTAAATAGTTGTGAGATTCTCTCTGACAGATGGTCAACTGAGGCGGGCTATCTAATTTAACTGAAAATTAACATTGGCAGCTGTTCCTGCTAAAAAGAATCTGTCTCTCAAATTGAGTGGAGCAATGCTGACCCCTTTCCAAGTCCTCTTCTATAATTGTGGGCAAATGACAGTTTCCCTCCTGCAAACACGAAGCTCAGACACCCTGGGCCTTTCATTCTAGGTCATGTCAAATGGGATTCACAGCTGCCCTCTGTAGTAACAGTCACTGATAGCAGTTCTTGTTTCTGTTTAACCCTGTTTTCATCATAATACTAACTGAATGAGATAAATCACCACTGGCCTCTTGTTTAGTCTTAATACTATCTAAAATTCTTCTGATACTCACAATGTAAGGAATTCCAATCACTCATGTTTGGTGGGTATGAATTTCCTCATGTTTTTTAATTTGGGGAAATTTGGAAAATACCTTAGATGGAGTCCCTGAAACCAGACTCTGAGATGGAGATTTATATGCAGGAGGTTAATTGGGGGCTGCCTCTGGGAATACCACCTGTGAAGGAGTGAGGAAGTAGGGTTAGGTAGAGGGAGAAGCTGGGCTTCAATGTAGTAACAGAGGCCTCAGTTGAAGCCACGGGCAGTTCCAGCGTTGGGCTGGCCCTTCAGAGATGTCTCAAAAGAAAATGGGACAAGTTAAGGAAAGCTGTACCCCTATATTGACTAGTGATTGATGAGGGCTGTCCCCAGGGAAGGGGACAGCAATGCCTCAGGAGGGACTCAGCTGTGAGCCATCAGCAGTCAACACTCCTGGCAGCTGGGAGAACAAGCACCCTGTCTTGAAGGGAAGATCTGGTGATGCACTGCAGTCCACTATGGCACCAGAAAGAATCATCACCCCTACTCCTTTTACCTGAAATGAACACTGGGGACATTTTGACACATTTGATTCTTGTCTTTCTTCTATATATCTATTTAAAAATTACTCAAGTAACATAAGCATAACTTTCTATGAGTTAGAACATTACAAATAAAGTTCCTTTGACTTTATTGCCTCAGATTGCCTCGGATACAAAATTTAGAGGGCACCAGAAAACCCAGTAATCAAGATACATAGTATTTTAATGTATTATTTAAAAAAATCAAAACTAGTGCAAAAAGGGAATATTTTGATGAACAAAATATTCAAATTTCAAATTCACGCAAGATCAGTAACTGTGTTGTGCCAAGTCATACGGAGCCTGAGGCAAAAGAGAAAATCAGTAATGCTGATCCTGTCTATATATTCAAAATTTTGATATTTATCATGTATTTTTGAAATAATTTTAATTTTTTATAATTGCATTAAAATATTATTTATCTTGATAACTGAGTATTTTGATGCCCCTGTAAATTTTATGCCTCACTCCTCTTACCCTAGTCCCAACTCTGAAATGTAGCTGCTGTTATACAGTCAGTGTATATATTTCCAGGCCTTTAAAAAAATCCTTTTATCTATATCTATACATCTTTATCTATCTATGTAGTCACCAGTCATCCTGTTGACTTTATCTCTAAAACAGATCCCCAGTCCTCCTACATCTCTGCATCCTACCACTACCATCCCAGATGAAGTCATCATCTTTGCCCAACTTTTCCAATACCCTCCTAACAACTGATACAATAGCTTCTACTCATATCCCTCTTGAGCCCTTTCTCTACAATGCAGAGTGATCTTTCAAAAACATAATTCAGGGCATGCCACTTCTCTACTCAAACACCTCACCTCTCCCAGTGTCATCCCACTTCCTTTAGAACACAAGTTTCCAACATGGCCCCCAATGGCCCTACCTGATCTGGGCCTTGCCTATTTCTCTGTTCTCAATGTAACTACTGTTCCCCTTGCTCATTGAACTAAAGCCACACTAGCCTTCTCTATGTTCCTGTATGAAACTATGCTTCTTCTTCCCCTAATAGGGCCTTTGTACCAGCTGTTCCCTCTGAATGGCCTGCTCTCTGTCCTCAGACAGCTCCACACAGAAGCATCCTTTTTTCATTCATGCCTTAGGTCTTCTCTGACCATCTAACCAAAATAGTTTCCAATCACATTTAAGCATACCATCCTGTTTTATTTTCATTGCAGCATTTATTACTGCTGGATATATTTTTGCACATGGTTGTATGCTGTTTCTTCCTACTAGAATATAAGCCGCATGAATTCAGGACACTGTTAGGATCTCATAGTCTTGTTTACTACCATATCCACAGTAACCTGGAACTGGGTCTGGCACATAGTTGATGTTTAATAAGTGTTCCCTGAATAACTTAATTAATGAAGTCATACTAAATATATAGGATATTTTCTGTGTAAAGTTTCTTTTTTTAAAAGTAGGCTGTATTTTTTATAACAGTTTTAGGTTCTCACAGCAAAACTGACTGGAATGTACTGAGTGTTCCCATATATTGTCTGCCACCACACATGCACAGCTTCCACCACCATCAACATTCTGCACAAGAGTGGTACATCTGTTTCAATAAATAAACTTATATTGACATATCATTATCACCCAAAGTCCATAGTTTACACTAGGGTTCACTCTTGGTGTTGTACATTCTATGGGCTTTGACAAATGTATGATGACATGTGTCCACTATTATAGTACCATGCAGAATAATTTTACTGCCCTAAAAATCTTCTGTGCTATGCCTATTCATCTCTCTCTCTCTCTCCCAATCCCTGGTAATCACCGATCTTTTTACTGTCTCTATAGTTTTACCTTTTCCAGAATTTCATATAGTTGGAATCATAAAATATGTAGCATTTTCAAATTGGCTTCTTTCACTTAGTAATATGCACTTAAGATTCTTCCATGTCTTTTCATGGCTTGATAGCTCATTTCTTTTAAGTGTTGAATCATATTCAACTGTCTGGATGTACCAAAGTTTATTTTTCCAGTCACCTACTGAAAGGTATTTTGATGGCTTCCAAGACTTAGCAATTATGAATAAAGCTGCTATAAACATCTGTGTGCGGGTTTTTGTGTGGACATAAACTCTTATCTCATTTGGGTAGATACCAAGGAACATTATTGCTGGATTGTATAGTAAGAGTATGTTTACTTTTATAAGAAACTGCCAAACTGTCTATCAAAGTGGCTGTACCATTTTGTAGTCCCATCAGCAGTGAAGGGGAATTCCTGTTGCTCTATATCCTCGTCAGCATTTGGTGTTGTTAGTATTTTGGATTTTAGCCATTCTAATAAGTATCTTATTGTTGTTTTAATTTGCAATTCTCCAATGATATATGATGTGGCACATTTTTTTCCCATGCTTATTTGCCATCTGTATATCTTTTTTGGTGAGGTGCCTGCTTAGGTATTTTGACTACCTTTAAATTGGGTTGTTCATTTTCTTACTGCTGAATTTTAAGAGGTTTTTTTTTTTGTATATTTGACTAACAGTCTTTTATCAGATGTGTCTTTTGCAAATATTTTCTCCAAGTCTGTGGCTTGTCTTCTCATTCTTTTGACAGTGTCTTTCAGACAGCAGAAGTTTTAAAATTGTAATGAAATTGAACTTATCAATTCCTTCTTTCATGGATTGTGCCTTTGGTGTCATATATAAAAAGTCATCACATACCCAGGGTCACTTAGATTTTCACCTATGTTATCTTCTAGTTTTATAGCTTTGCCTTTTACATTTAGGTCTATAATCAACTTTGAGATAATTTTTTATGAATCTTTTAAAAACATTGTTCTGTTAACTTTTTCAGCCAACACAGAGTTTTTGAGATCTCTTTCTCTCCCTGTGGATATATACATATAGTTTTTACTTTTCATTGCTGTACAGTGTTCCATCGCATATATATACTGCTTTTTATTGATGTGGTATATTCAGTGACAGACATTTGGGGTTTTTCCTTTGTTTTTTTGATATTATAAGCAATGGCATATCCTTGTACATGTCTTCTTGTGCATGTGTACAGATGTTTCTCTAAGGGAGATGCCTGGAAGTGGAATTGCTGCATCAGAGTGTATACACTGTATGCAGAGTGTGTATTCAGTTTTAATAGATCCCGGCAGAGTGTTGTTCAGAGGATAAGAGTACCTGTTTTCCCACAATCTAGTCAACATTTGATATCGTCTAACTTTAACTTTGCCAATTTTGTAGTTGAAGAATGATATCTCATAAAAAATTATTTCCCTCTGAGGGAATGCACTTATTTTCACATTTATTGATTCTTTAATATTTCATCTTTTGTTAAATGATCATTTTTAATTGTTTGCCCATTTTTCTATTGGATTGCTTGTATTTTTCTGGTTAATTTGAAAGATTTCTTTACACTGGTTATTAATATTTAACTATTATAATTATGGCAAATACTTTCCCCCAGTCTTTTGATTGTCTTTCAAAATTATTTATGGTATCTTTTGCCATATAGAAGTTTCTAATTTGCCTGTAGTCAAATTTATCGATTCTCTTCTTACTGTTTCTGCTTTTTGAATCTTATTTAAGAAAGCTTTCTCTATCATTAGATTACAAAGTTATCACTTTATATTTTCTTATAATAATTTAAAATATGTATTTTTGTTGATTTATTTATAGGTCTTTTATTGACCTACAATTTATATTTCTGTATGATGTGAACAATTTAATTTTATTATTTTAAATTAATGAAACTCTAGTTATTTGCTTGTGCCCTACACATTAACTTGGTTCTCCACTGAGTTATCTTTGTGGGCTGTATCTTGGTGGGTATGATGGACAGGGCTCTGTATTTACAGAGTCTGGACTACCCACTTACCACGTCCTTCTGCAAACTGTAAATACTTAGATTCGTAGTAGTCATTGGCTAAAAAGGAGAATACTACTACGTCACTAAATGGTCAGGATGGTTGAACAGTCCACTGTATCAGTGCAGGCTACCCAAGGCCTGAAAAATATCTTTGGGTCTAGATTGGAGAAAATATTTCTAGAAACTCCTTGAGGAAGGCAATATAGCACAATGCATTTGCTATCAGACAGAGCCGGGTTTGAATCTTAGCTCTGCTGTTTTCATCTGTGTAACCCTGGGTGAATTTGTTAATCTCTGAGACTGAGTTTCCATATTCTTAAAAATGCAATTGTAATCCTTATTTTGTAGGCTACTTTTGAAGATGTGAGATAATACTTATAAAGTACTTTGTACATGTTTAGTTCTCAATCATGTTAACCATTATTATTTCTGTTTATGATAATAACTTCTGCAGAGATGTGAATGTTTGGGTGGGGGGCAGAGGAAGAGGAAGAATTGAGAAATGGTGACCAATCTTGAAGGGCTGAGGTGGAATAGATGTGAGGCTGTCTGTCGACACTCAGAGAAGCCGAAGAGAGATGTTGGAGCCCGGACAACAACAATCTAGTACCCGTGCTAGGCCACTAAAAAAGCACCTGGAGCTCTAGCGCTTGCCCTGTTAAACAAAACCATGAGTCATGACCTTGGGAAGGAGTGTGGGAACCCAGAGAAGGAATGTGTAAACAGATGGTCTATTGTCTGAGAGCAAATAGACAGAGGATATCTTCAGGTGGAGGTGGAACAAATTATCACATGAGAATGACTTAATAGGACCCAATGGAAAGCTCCTGGGGCCAAATATGGGCGCTTCAGAAAGAAACTCAAAGGGATGCCGAAACAGGGCACACCTGGAGAATCATTACATGCTCCTGTAAGCCTCATTGGTTGGCACTGGGAAGGCCTGCACCATTCTCTAGGTAAGGCACAGTGGCCCCTGGCTTGCTGGTGGGCTCAGGCTGAAATGGCTCAGATATGGTAGACAACAGAGGGAGAAGCGTGTTCTGGAGAATGTGGTCCTAGAGCAAGCCTGGGTGACCTGCGGTTGCAGAGCTTTGTAGACCTATTATGCTCAGAGTGGAGTCCATGGGCCAGCAGCATAGGCCCCCTCTGGGAGCTTATTAGAAATTCAGAATCTTGGGATTCTACTCCAGACCTACGGATTTAGAATCTGCAGCTTACCAAGAACCCCAGGTGATTTGAATGCATACTAAAGTTTGAGTGTTTTATCTAGGCCAGGGATAAAACAGACTCAAATGGAAGAAGGAGTTTCTTGGAAGATTTGTTTGTTAAACTTCTCAAAAGCAAATACATACTATTATGCAGCATAAAACACTTTTACCCTAGGATTTCAGATAATCATATCCCAGAAGTGTTGCATCTATTGGTCGGTCAGGTAAAGAATACTTTGGTTTGGGATTATTTTAAAACCCAAATAATTAAACCATTTTCTTACTTTAGATAAGATAGAAATCCTACAAATTTTTCCATGGGGCAAAAGGCTTAACAATGTTAATAAGTACTTTGTTTAATTCTTTTGCTTCCAATGAGAATCATGCTTAATTATTGAAATGCTATGTAAAAAACGTCTATTAGATATTTACTGAGATACTTAAATCTACTCAATTGAAGAATTTTGCTCAGTTGGGATCACCTCAAACACCTCAACATTATAGAGCCTTCTAGATTTTTCTTTTCATTTTGGTAATTCCAGAGGAAAGTGCCTGGTAAAAATTTATTTTCTTTCAGTTGCCACACTCTGGGATAAAAGCAAAACTTCACTTGGCTCCCTACCTTCTAAGAGTGCATTCTCGAAGTGTGGTTCTTGGACTAGCAACATCGACATTACCTGGGAACTTGTTAGAAGTGCAAAATTCTCGAGCTCCATCCAAGACTTAACTGAATTAGAACCTCTGGGGCTGGAGCTCAGCAATATACATGTTTAATAAGACTTCCAGGTGGTTCTGATTCATGCTGAAGTTTGAGAACCACTGCTAGAATCCATGTGGGCCAAGAGAGGACAGGTCAAATGCATAAGCATTGTGTGAGTTGATACAGAAGCCATAGGTTCCATTCCCATCTGTGACACTTCACTGTGTGACCTTGGATAAGGCATCATACTACTTTGGCTTCAATTCCCTCATTTTAAAAATGGTGGAGTTGAACTAGATGATATTTAAGGTTCCTTAAGTCTCTGACAGATCAGATACAGCAACTGGAACAGAGTGAGTTTTTACCCAGGCATGTCCCTCCCTGTAATTAACAAGATAAAAATAATAATCTAAAAAGATCTTTAATGTTAAGGCATAGACTTTGAGATGATCCCAATTGAGCAAAAAAATTTTTGAGTAGACTTAATGACCTTCATTCATATATCAGATGTCTGTTCATGATAGATAACATTAAGTTGATCTGTTCAAGATTGAGGAATAGAAGGATGTGTGGAGGGAAGGATCACCTCCTCCCACAAATACATCAAAAATACATCTACATGTGGAACAGTTCTCACAGAATACCTACTGAACTCTGGCAGAATATCTTATACAACTGGAGGTATAAGAAAAATCTCCATGTTTACCAGGTAGGATGAAAAAACCCCCCAAAGAGTCTGGATGGGACCTGACCCCCAGGGAGGGAGCAGTGAAAGAGGAAAAGTGCTCTCATCCTGGGAAGCCCCTTCCCCAGTGGGGAGGTCAGCCAGGACAGAAGGGGAGCTTCAGAGGCTCAGAGGAGAGTGCAGCAGCCGCTTTGTGGCAGACAGAACAGAGAAACCAGCAGAGGGTCCATGGAGTCCCCAGCCTGAGATGTGAGCCTGCTGGTGTGTGCTGGGACTGGGTGCTGAATCTCTGGCTTGAGGACAGACCCAGGGAGAGGACTGGGGTTGGCTGTGCAGAGACAGCCTGAAGGGGCTAGAGTGAGGTACGGGCTAAAACTGGGAGTGTGTACACAGGAGCGGTGTCCACCTTGAAGCTCATTGTTAAGGCACCCTTGCAAAAGGAGGGGCAGGACATTGCTATGGCAACCTCCTTCACCACCAGGTCACAGGGTGTGGCCCCGCCAAAAAAGCTCCATTGTTAATGAGCTCTTGTGAAGGGAGGGGTGGCACCCAGCCATAGCAGCCTCCTTCTCCATTTGTGCAATTGCTGGTGGGTTGCACCCCAGTGGAGGCAGGGCTGAAATATGAACCCATTCCCAGGGGCTGGATGACTTCGGAAGCCAGGAGGCTGAAATTTGAGTTGTGTCCCAGGCAGGTTTGGTGGATTTACACTACTGGTGCCTTTGTAAACTCAGTGTCTGTGGGACATCTGAGCAGAATACTGTTTAGGGGCTGGGGCAGGCCCAGCATTAATAGCAGGCGCAAGCACACGGAGGCAGGGCTGGGGCCTGGGCTGACCCTGTAGCCCACAGCGATTCCAGCTGTGTGACTACACATGACTGCAGTGGGTCCTGGTGCCTGACTTCAATGAATCTGCCCTGGTGACTTTGTGAGCAAAGCACCTGAGGGATACCAGGGCAGGCTGCCTGCATTCGCATGGCTGAGGACAGCGTCAACAACAGTGTCCTTTGTGAGCTCGTACAACAGTTGACAGGTGACAGTACAGAGGACACTTCCCAGTGGACATCTTCTGTGAAGGATACTCAGTACCTCCTTTCCCAGCAGAAGCACTCCAGTACCACCTATCTCACATAGCAGCTCAGAAAAGGATCTGAGGGCTTCTACTCTAACAACTGGGGAGAAGACCTAGCCCCTGACATGGCTGTGACAACCACAGAGCAAAGAAGAGGCCCCAGTCAACATCCAGTGTAGGCTCTGGTCAGAACACCAATCACACCCCCTATCAAGGGGATAACAGCCAGCACACAAGGAGGAAAGAAGTGGCAGCCACTCATATTAAAAACAGCCCTTGCAACAAAAATATTAGACACACATATGCTACACAAGGATGCTCCCACATAACAGCCCTTCAAAACCAGAGTAGATAACTATTATTCCCAAATACACAGAGTTAGAGAAATATAAATAAAATTAGGAAGCAGAGGAACCACCCCCAATTAAAAAAATAACAGAAATCCCCTGAAAGAGCAGTGAAGTAGACCTCTCCAGTCTACCAGAACTTGAGTTCAAAAGGAGATAATAAAAATACTGAAGGAATTAAGAGAGGATACTGATAGAAATGCAGAATACTGTAAAAAGGAACTAGAAACTATAAAGAAGAGCCGATTAAAATCAGAAAACTCAATTGCTGAGATGAAAATCAAGCTAAAGGCAATAAATAGCAGACAAATAATGCAGACAAACAAATAAGCAATCTGGAAGATAGAATAAAGGAAATCACCCAATCAGAAGGGCAGACAGAAAAACAAATTAAAAAATGAAAACTGTATAAGAGACCTACGGAATAATATAAAACATGCCAATCTACACATACTAAGGGTCCCAGAAGGAGAAGAAAGAGCAAAGGAGATCAAAAATTTATTTGAAGAAATTATGGCTGAAAACTTCCCAAACCTAAAGAAGGAAACAGACATCCAGGTACAAGAAGCACAGAGGGTCCCAAACAAGATAAGTCCAAACAGATCTACACTAAGACGTATAATTAAAATGGCCAAAGTTAAAGAGAAGATTCTAAAGGTAGCAAGAGAAAAACAAAGAGTTTGTTACAAGGGAACCAACATAAGGCTATCAGCTGATTTCTCTATGGAAACAATGCAGGCCAGAAGGGAGTGGCATGAATATATTCAAAGTCCTGAATGAGAAAAACCTGCAACCTAGTATATTCTACAAAGCAAGATTATCGTTTAGAAAAAAGGAGAGATAAAGAATTTCTCAGACAAGGAAAAACTAAAAGAATACAGCAATACTAAGCCTATCCTAAAAGAAACATTGAAAGGTCTTCTCTAAATAGAAAAGAAGCAAGAATCTATAGAAAAGAGAAAATCAGAATGGAAATGTGATAACTATAATGAAGAGCAAAAGAATAAATATGAAGATGTGCAAAAGGACATCAAAATCATAAAATGTGGGAGGGGGAGTAAGAAAATTTAGATTTATTTCTTTCATTTTAGAATGTATTTGAGCCTATATGATTACCAGTCTAAAGCAAGTAGATATAGTAATGGGTTAACATGATAGATAACATTGCCAGTTATCTATCAGCTAATCATCTATGGATCCACTTGGCTACAAGTTAAGTACGATATTTGATTCCTTGTATGGCAAACACTTATAAGTTCTAACTTACAAGAAGTTACTTTCCTTTCTGAAACAATTCAGCTTTCACCTTGGAATTATACTAAGTATGTCCCCATGTGGTTGAAATAGTTATCACAAAGTCAATGTAGTTAAGCCCATTTTATTTTTTAGCACAGCTGGTTACATAGTTTTCTGGCATGTGGGTGATTAGAAACAATCAACTATAAGGTGATATCAGTGGTGAGCAAGAAGGAGCTGCACCCTGGTACCAAGAAGAAAAGACTGCTGACCTCCAAGGATATAAAGTAAGCTATAGAAGTAGGTCCATGTACCAGCAGGATAGGGCCACTTACTAAAAAAGGCATTATTCTATTGCTCTGGGTGATCACTGATGTTGCTACTGGCAGCTTTCAGTGATGAAAGATTAAATTCTGTTCAGTATCTCTTTTGGAAGGTAGGGATTGCACATTTAAAAATATTTCCATCAAAGCCTTGTTTCTCAGAGAATTATGTTTCAGTTTTCTGGGAGTTGAACTTATGTAATGCACTGTTTTTTCTAACAATGATGGACTGAGTCACTACTGTATCCAGAAGAAAAAAAGGAAATGGGTACAGGCAGCAAAAGGAGACATATCACATCAAACAACTAAAAGGCTTAATTGGTCATTTTACAAATAGCATTTTATTGAAATGCTTTGAAAAGGGTACTTGCAGGTGTGGATTCTGGTATATTTTACGTGTTGTGGGGTGTTATGTGTGAGTTCCTTAGGCAGAGACAATTGTTTTATTAAACTATCTTTTTTTTTATTCCCAGAGATTGTTCCAACAGGTGAGCACCTGGAATAAAAATGAAAAAAAATATAGCAGACATTATCACCTAGGTTTTGGATAAACAGAATGTAGCCATTGTTAGTCTTTGTCAATTATAGGGAGAGAAATCCACCCCATATCACTGGAAGTCAGGGGACCTGGGCTCTTAGAAAAATTGCATGACCTCAGTAAATTCACAGATGCTTTTTGGGTTTTACTTCCTTTACCTGTAGAATGGTAAAAAACTAGATAAAATATAAGGTTAGACTAGACTAGATGAAATATAACACTGTAAGATAAAATATAAGATTATAAAATGTAAGACTATAACCTCTACCTAGGTTAGACTAGATAAAATATAAGATTTGCTTCAGGGTTGGGATCCCATAATTCTTATATTATGCCCTCCACTCCATCTTAGCTACATTTTGTCATGATCATGTTCAATGGCTTTACCCTCTTCAAGCTCTCAGTCTTAAGCATCTTACTCGTTGACTACTACCTCTATGCTTTTAGCTTACTTCTTCAAATACACCAAGTCCAGAACTCTTTGACCCCATCAGAACCTCCAGTGCATTGACTGTACCCCCTTTTTACCTCCGTATATGATCTTATATACCTTAATTAGAATTCATGGTACATGACTGCAATCTTTCCTTTGTTTAAGCCTTCAGTTCCCTTACCCCTGTCTTCCTTCATCATGATGAGTTGGTGAAATTGCAACACTGGTGTCTGAGGTCAGGATCTCTGGGAAATAGACTCAGATTTGGATGTAACAATTTTGTAGGGGAGTGCTTTGGGGAACATTCACATGGGATGAATGAAAGAAGCAGGATTGGGCAGATGGAGAACTTGAACTGCAATGCATTTGCAGTAGAGGCTTCAATTGGTCCTATGGGGTATGCTGAAGAGCTGGGATGACCCTATTAGAACCATCCCACCTTGGGATAAAGTGGCTGGGCTTTTTTTTTTTTTTTCACCCCTTTCCTTGAACAGTCATCATTAAGTGCAGGAAGCCCTGGGAAGTAGGTGCAAGGCACTTTTCTTCAGTTGAGGGCAATTTTTGGAGAGTGATTCAACTGAGAGCTGTTGGTTTCCAACACTCTCGGCAACTGGGGGAATGAATGTCTCAGTCCTGAAGGGGGAATCTGGGCGGTGTAGCACATCTACTCTACCTAGTTAAAGGCCAACTCTTCACCTACTGCACATCTGCAGCTGAGCAGCTGATTTAGGCTGGAAAGAAACATCAAGCCAAACTGAATAGTCTCACTTTAAATTCATCACCACCAACCTCAAATAAGTTTCAGTTCTGCCCAAAATCCTACTACATTTCCCTGTTTCATACCTTCACCTTGTTCCTCCAATACACTTTTCCCATCTTCACTCTTGACTGATAGCTGTGACTTACTTGAGAAAATATAAGCAACTAGGGAATGTTCACATTTTTCTTCCACCAATGTAGCAACCTACACACAAACCTACCCTTTTGCTAAAATGGTGAATTGTTAATGTTCTTATCTAAGGCCGATTCCTCCCTGCACTGGATTCTATTCATTCTTACCTACTCATGGGTCTCCATTTTACTATTTTCCCCTCCCTCTCTTACATGGTCATTTCCCCCTTTGCACTAGATGATTCCCATTGACATAAAAACATGTAGGCAACATTTTTCATCTTAAAAGTACTGCTGCTTTTCTGCTCCACTTTACAGAAAAAGTCATTGAAACCATTGTTTATACTCTCTGACTCCCCCTTTCTCCATTTGCCACTTTTCTTCTCATTGTTTCTTAAACCTTATCCAGTAATTCCTATTACTTCATTGATACTGCATTTGTCAAGGTCTCTAATCTCTTTATGTTACCTTACTTGGCCCACCTGCAGCATTGAGCATAGGTGATCATTCTTTCCTTAAAATATTTTCCTCACTTGGTTGGGGGATACCATCATCTCCCGGTTTCCCTCTTATCTCACTGGCTGCTCCTTTTCAATCTTCTGTCCTGGATCACCCAATCTGCCCAATCTCTAAATTTTGGACAGCTTCGGGGCTGAGTACTTGCACTTATTTCCATATCTTCCTACACCTAGTTAATTGCTAAGTGATTTCATCCAGTCTAGCAGCTTTTAATACCAGAATTTTCTCCTGAACACCAAACTTACATATCCAACTGCCTATTTGATATCTCCACTTGGATGATAATAATAATAATAATAACAACAACAATAACAATAACAACAACTAAAGAGATTGGATGTTGCCTATATACCAGGTATTGTTCTAAGCCCCTTATGTATATTTATTCAAATAATGAGTGTCCAGTAGACATCTAAAACTCAGCATATCTAAAACTGAACCTTTGATTCTCATTCCCACTAAAATCAGATCCTCCCTCGATATTTACCACCTCAGTGAATGGCAGCACCTTTTATCCAGTTTTTCAGGCTCGAAACTTCAGCAAAATCCTCCCTCCACTCTTTCTTTTGTACCCCACATCCAATCCATCAGCAAATTCTGTTAGCTTTATTTTCAGAATATATTCCAAATCCAAATAGCTCTAATCACCTTTATCACTGCCAACTGATTCAAGGCTCCATCATCTGCTGTCTGGAATATTGCCTCCTTACTGGTTTTTCTGCTTTCACTGTTGCTCCTCTCCAGCTACAGTGAGCCTTTAAAAACATAAGTCAGATTTTGTCTTTCCTTTGCTCAAAGCTTACTAATACCTTTCCACCTCACTGAGAAAAAAATTCAAAGTTTATACTGTGACCTACAAGGTCCTGTGGCAGGCCCCTAGTTAACTCTCTGGCTTCAATGCTGTCGTGCTACACTGGCCTCCTTGCTGTCCTCTGAGCCCCCTCCCTAGGCAGGCTTCCGTCTTAGGACCTGTGCATTTGTGACTCCTTCTACCTGAGAAACAGGTTGACGTAGGTATCATTATGCCTAATTAAAATTAGCATTTGAAGATTGCTCACTGGAAGAGTTTTATTTACACATATGGTCTGATTATCTTGAACTAGCAAGCAAAGTCATGAAGTTATTAATTATTTTTGCACGACCTTATGTAAACAGACATTCTCTCTATAGAAGTCAAAATACAGAAAGTGATTAAATATAGAACTGCAGCTAAGGCTACATCTTTCAACTATTAAACTCAACAATGGTGATTTAGTTTCCGCAAAGCAATGGAATCCATCATATCAAATTAATATTGATCATTTGAATTCTATTGACTAGTTTTGTTTGCATTTAATTTACAAATTAGCTTTAGTTTCATAGTTGAGTAAGAGTGAGTAGCACATTTACTTTTAGTTTTATATTCGTTACTTTTTAAGTAATATTATAATAGAAATAATGAGACAACACTGGAGTGTAAGCATATTTCTCCTTTAAAAGAGGTATATATATTAAATCAAATTTGAAAAACACACATTTTAGATGATTACATAATGATGTTCACAATAAACTTCCTTGTAATAGAGAAAGCATGAGAGGCTTAAATATTTCAGACCAAAGTTAAAAAATAAGAAAAGCATTGGCAGTACATTTACCCAATTATAAAGAGAGCTACAGAAAAAGAAATTGGTGAAACTAAAAAAAAAAGTTTTCTGGATAAGGAATTATTAAGTATAAGAGCCAGGAAAGAAGTTTATATTAATTTTCCAGACATTTTCTACTTTCCAGTCCTCCATGCCATTAAACAGCCCCATTACAGAAAGAAAAAAAAAAAAAAAAACAAAAACTAGAGACCTGAAGATGAAATCAAATAACATGGAAAATATTGACAGAGGGTTTTTTCCCATAATAAAGCTAAACGTATCCTTGGCTTTTTGATTTTTTGGAAGTGATTCTCATAAAGAGATGTTAGAAGTCAGTGCTATGAATATCTGGTGACCGCAAGACAAAACAAAAGCAAAAACACAAAGCACTTCTATAACCTTAGCCTTCATTTAAAAGAAAGACTTGAAATAAGTTTTGAAAACTTCCAAATTTTCTTCAAAATTTGACTCTCCCCAAATCTCTGACAAAATGAGTAAGCTTTCTAAAACATAAAGTCATTGAACAATTAGTTAAATCAGTTAAGTGTTAGTTAAATTTGAATTATTGAGAAAGAAATTGCAGTAGACAGAATTCCAGGATGGTCCTCCAAAATTCTGGCTTCCTGGTGTATACGTGCTTTCTCCCAGTTATTCACTCAAATAGTAATCTAGGTGTTGTTGTAAAGGAATTTTGCAGATGCAATCAAGGTTTTAAATCAGTTGACCTTAGATTATTCAAGTGGACTTGACCTAATCACATGAGCTCTTTTAGAAGCAGAGAATTTTTTCCCAATGGTCACAGAAGAGAATGTCAGAAAGACACATTATTTCTGGCCTGGAAGAGAGCAAACATTCACATAAACTGCCTATAGGAGCCACATGGCAAGGAAATCTGGGCAGCCTCTAGGAGCCGAGAGCTGTCTCTAGCCAACAGCTAGCAGGAAAAGGGGACCTCAGTCTGATAACTGCAAATAAATGAATTCTGCCAACTTCTAGTAAATTTTGAAGAGGGCCACAAGCCTCAGAGGAGAACCACAGCCCTTGGTGGACACTTTGATGTCAGCCTGGTGAGACCTCAGTAGAGAATCCAGCCACACTGTGCTTAGACTGTCACCTATAGAACTAGGAGATAAGAAACATGTATTTCTTTAAAGCCACTAAGTTTGTGATAATTTATATAGCAATGGAAAACAAATACAGAAATCATTTCTCTTTTCAACCAGTTGTATTGGAAACATATAGAAACTGTCAATGTTGCTTTTTGGAGCAGGGGTAGGTGGAAGTCAGAATAGCTACTTTTACTGAATCCATGATCCCAAATTTAATTAAGATAGGACTAAAAACTTCAGAATGTCAAAGAATATAAAAAAAAGTAATGAAAATTGAACAGCAACAGTGAAACCAGTGTATATCATAGGGTGTTGAATTCCTCTGACTCCAGCTGTGGACCCCCAGCTGGAGTCTAGGCTTAGTCCTGAGAAACCTCTGATGCACTGTGCAGAGTTACAGGTATATGCTCAGTTAATAAGGCCTCTGGGGATGAAGCTCATTTGTAGGAAGTCAGTTTTAAATAACAAACTGTGATAAATCAACAATATAAACTCTGACTGCCTGCAAGGCATACACTGGGTACTATGAAGGCAAATTGTTGGCATATTCTGCTTGGTGAAAAAACATACCTCTAAGTAGGTAAAAGTTGAAGAGTGTCTGTTGTCTCTCAGATTTATTCAGTAGGAGACTATTCTAGGGGTTGGCAAACTTTTTCTGGAAAAGACCAGATTTTAGGCCTTGTGGGCCATGTGGCCTCTGTTGTAACAACTCAACTCTGCTGTTGTAGTGTAAGATCAGCCATAGATGATATATAAATGAATGAACATAATTACATTCCAGTACAACTTTATTTACAGAAAAAGGTAGTGGGCTGGATATGGCCAGGGCTGTAGTTTGCAGACCCTGATCTAGATGGGTGAGGAGGGCCTGACCTGGTGTTAGCATCTGGGGGAATAGAAAGGAGGGTACGAATCTGAGAGATTATGTGGAAATAGAACTCACAGGACCTGACAACTAATTGGCTTTGAGGAGAAAGAGAAGATGAGATGACTTTAGAGTCTCTAGTCTGAGAGGGCAATGGTACCACTACCTGAGATGGAAACAAAGATGGAAGAGATGCGGATGTGCGTGTGTGTGTGTGTATTGTGGGGGTTGTGGAGAAGGTGGGTTGGGTTTTAAAGTAATAAATTTGAGGTGGCTTTAGAATATTTTTGTGGAAGAGTCTAGAATGCAGGTAGAAGTATAAATTGAGAGAGAGAGAGACTGATTTAGGCAATTTGGGAGTTATCTCCATGGAGATATGTCTTGAAGTCATGGGTGTGGTAAGATCACACATAGAAGGTTTGTAGAATATGAGCTAATGTATATAAAAGTGCTTTTTAAACTGTAAGGCATCATACAAATGCAAAATATTCTTATTATTAAATGTGACAAACGAAGCATAAAAGGCAGTAACAATCGTTTTATGTCTCAGAATCACTGCTAGTTCCCAATTTCTGCATTTTCATCCTGTGATGGCCTTTGAACAGCTCTTTTTCCTCCCCTTGCATACACACTGAGATTATAATGCATTAAACATTATCAATGTGGTGGCAGAATGCCTTTCACCACCCTGAACAGATACTCTCAAACCTCTTCTGGTAGACACAAACTTCTAAGA
This sequence comes from Camelus bactrianus, assembly GCF_048773025.1. Classification (NCBI taxonomy): domain Eukaryota; kingdom Metazoa; phylum Chordata; class Mammalia; order Artiodactyla; family Camelidae; genus Camelus; species Camelus bactrianus. The sequence goes on from NC_133575.1 coordinate 33,016,347, forward strand.
GGGCTGGGACAAAGACACGGAGATGCTGCTTTGATATTATGGTGCAATGCTAGGAGTTTTATTTAAATGAGGAATGAGGCAGCAGATTTAGGGGTGTCAATATTTAGTCACTTAGACAGGAAAAGAGACACAGAATGCAGGGGCAGAGTAGACCTAAGAGATAATATCAAGTAAGAGTTGAGGAAGTTCTGAACTCTTGAAAGGTTTTTTCTGTGGGGAATTAATTGCTCTTTAATCTCAAGGACAGCAGTGCTATCCCTTAAGCAGTCTTGACATGCATTTCCAGGGTGTTTCAGTTAACCTATTACTGCTTAGCAAATGATTGAAAAACTCACTGGCTTAAAACAGCAACCATATGATTATACTTCATGATTTTGTGGGTCTGGAATTTGGATATGGCTTAGGGGGATTCTTCTGTTCCATGTAGTGTCAATGGAAGTCTCTTGTTAGTATTCAGCTGGTGGATGGGCTGGTCTGGAAGGTCCAAGACAGCTTCACTCACATGTATGACACCTTGATCCAATGGCTGGAAGGCTGGACTCAGCTGGGACTGTGGACTGGGGCACCTACATGTGACCTGTCCAGCATGGTGGCCTCAAGATAGTCAGATTTCTTACATAGCAGCTCAAAGTCCAAGAGTGAGTGATCTGGCAATCAAGACATATGCTCGGTGGGTTTTCATGACCCAGCTTTGAAGTCCCATTGTGTTACTTCTGCCACATTCTATTGGTTGAAGTGGCCTTGCATCTTTGAATCTGTCCAGATTTAAGGGTGAGGATGGTAAGCTCCACTTGTAGATGGAAAGAGCATGAACTAATTTGTAGCTACATTTTAAAACCATCACAAAGGCCCTCTAGCAGAAGGATGTGCCTCCTTGATGACAGCTCAGATGATATGGATGCTAGGAAGTCCTGCCCTCCTAGGCCTAGCATTTCTTAAAGTGAAGGAGGTTGCAGCATTCCATGTGGGTTGCATATTGGTGGCATGGATTCTCCTACCCAGAGAGCAGATCTTGAGAACAGGACTTGAATGCAGGTAGTTTATTTTGGGAAGTGATCCCAGAGAACAGGAGTGAGGGACCAAGAAGAATGAAATAGGGAAGGAGGGAAAACCAATCCCAGGGTGTACTGTCCAGGTCACTGCTGTGGGCTTCTAGGGTTCAGTCCTGCTAAGATCTTCTAAGCTGCTCTGTGGTTGCACTTCAAAATTGTCTGTCTGGAGGACAGGAGATAAATTCACCAACTTCCATCTCCCATTGGTCAGGGGCTGCCCCACGGTGTGTTGGCTTTCTCTTACTTCCAGCTCTACCCATGCCTAAGTCTTGATCAGAGCCCATACTGTAGCATCCGAAAGATTCTGGGTCAGACAGCCAGACACACAGAGAGCTGAATTGAGGTGCTATCAAATTACACATGCATGAAGCTTATTGCCATAGCAACAGATGGGGTAAAATGTGGGCTGGGAGTATGTGAAATGGTCACAAGAGGTCCCTGATATGCATGCACAGACTTGAACTTCCACATTAACTAAGCCAGAGCTTACATCAGTAATCAATGAACTGTTTAAGAAAAGATTTGTACAAATCAGACTTTCCTGGTTCATGGACAAAGAACCCTAGCAAGGGCCACATTCTTATCCCTGAGGACAAAACAGAGTCACTGACTTGTCCAGGTTTTCTCAAACAACACCCCTGCCCTTAGCTCTCCAGTGGACAGGTAAACTCAATTCCCACACTGGCAGACTAGTAACCATTTTCCACACTCTAGTCCTAAGAGGGGAGTTGACACTGATCATGGCTGGCAATGTTCATCTGCTTGACAGTATCAGAGGACAAACCAATGGGTGGAATTGGAAGGAGCAAGGAAATCAGTGTAGTCTAAGAGGCCAATTTCAAGACCTCTAGTGAGAGAGATGATAAGTTCATCCTATTCTAAGTGAACCTACATGTGAAATCCATATTTCTATATAAAAGAAGTGTGGTTCATCTTTTTACAAAAGAAGTCTCCAGGGGACTAATTTGCCTGTTGAACTCCCCTGGGGCATTTTATTTGTGGTTTCATTTTATTGAAAGCATAGGCCTGCATGGTGTGCTGTAATGGTTCTCAAAATGATTCTAGACCATGGATATTCTGTTTTAATAAAAGCTTTTGTGAAAGTTCAATAAGTGAATCAGATAGAAAGGGCTGCTCAGATTCAAATTAGGGTTAGACACTTGTAATTGCAGATTCTTCTCTTGATCTCTTTTCATTCTCCCACTTCCCTTAACCCTTAGAAGACAGCAACATATCTTGTATAGCTCCTAAGATCACAGTTTAGAAGTCTCTGATGTGTAGTTAGGAATGTGTCCTGCTGCAAGCAATAGAAAATTGTACAACAGTGGCTTAGAGAAATAGGGAATTCATTTTTCCTCACATATCGAGAAGTCTGAAAGCAGGTGAACACCGTTGTTTCGGCAGCCTCAGCCCTTTCTCTGTTTCTGCTATGCTTACTCTGGTGACTTACGGCTGCAGCATAACTACAGTATCTCTGGGTATCGCATCTGAGTTCAAGACAAAAAGTTGAAGAGGGAATTTTTTGTTTTTGCCTTCTGAGTCTCTATTTTTGGGGAGGGAGAGGGAAGTGATACATTACTAGAAGACTGTCCTTTAGATCTCATTAGCCAGAAATAGGTCACAGGCCCATCGTAGACCACTGCTGACCAAAGGGCATGAGAGGACCACTTCATCCAATAATGAGTCATTTCCTGAGCCCTTCCTCTCTGAAATCACAGAATCTCTGCCTGTTTCTTGAACAAGTCCGGATTTTATTAGCAGGGAAGTAGGGAATGGAGAAGGGCAAGTGGATGGGCAATTGGATAGACAACAAATTGTGTCTGTCAGAGCCAATGGGCCAGGAAACTTGATTGTGAGTTCTAACTTGGCCACTTAACGGATTGTGAAACATTGGACAAGCCACTTGACATGGCCTGGCTGCAGTGATTTCATGTATAAATTAAGGAAAGTGGACAACTTGAGTGCCAAGTTTCCTTCTAGCGCCTATATTCGATGGTTCTGTGCAATTTTAATAACTTCCTGAGTGTTCGTGGCTAAACCAAAACTGGTTTGTAATTGGAACAGATGCCCTAATGGAGCTGCTTTGGCTCTAAAAACTGGCTGCTTATATTTTCATGCACTAGATTATGTGCTGTGAATTTCAAAGAAATTCCACTTTTTTTTTTAACCTTTGAGGAAAAATCAGCTCTCTGTTCCTTTCTCCCCCCACAACATAGTTAAATTCTATATTTGAATAAGGCAGCTTTTTTCCATGTAATTCTTATTGAGTTTTTCTTCATAGAAAAAAGAAAAAATACCAACCTTCATATTTGGTATAAAGCTTCTTCTAAGTAACAGGAAATTATTACCAGCCCTTTGATTGTCCAATATTAAATAAAATAAAATAAATAAAGTCTTTAAAAAGGTATAATTGCAATTAGTGTTTGGCTGTATCGAGTATACAAGTTTCACCTGTTGCTAACAAAAGTAAAAGCTGAAGGTTCTGATTGGGTGATATACCTGTGGTTAGCACAGTGCCTGGCTTTGGTAATTACTCAGTAAGTGTTTTTTGAATCCTTGAATTATGATAAGAAGCATAAATAAGCCCGAGTAGACTATGGTAGAATTAATTCCTCAGAGTTAGATTTTCATAGTTTTAATATCCTTGATGTTGTTAAGGAGGGCACTGGAAAAGAGCTTACTTGAAACATGTGATTGATAGCTTGTGTTATTTTTACATTAGTCGATATACAAAAGGAAGTCAGAAATAGTGCAATATGCCAGTTCATTCACTGACTATTAACTGAGCGTTCTCTAGGTGCCAAGCACTGTTCCAGAAAGTGCGGTACAACAGTGAATGAGCAACACCACATTTCCTGTTCCCATGCAGCTTGCATTCTAATGGAGGAGACAGACAATAAATGAAGAAGCAAAAACTATTCAAACAGTGATAAATGCTAGGAAGAAAACGGAACATGATAATGTGACAGTGAGTGGGTGGGTGAGCAGCCTTAGATAAGACAGTCCTGGAAGGCTTTTCTGAGGAGGTGACATTTGAGCTGAGACCAGAAGGGAGCTAGGTATGTGAAGATCTAGGGGAACAGTGTTACAGGCAGAGGGAATACTAAGTTCAAATGCCCTTAGGTGGTGATGAGTATGGTGGGTTTGAAGACAAGTAAGAAAGCCAGTGTGGTTCAAGTGTAGTGAACAGGTGGGGGACAGTGGGAGGAGATTAGTCTTGGGAGAGATGGTCAAGGGGCAAGCTGTATGGAACCTTGTGGAACAAGGATATTTTTCTAACTGCAAAGACAATCTATTTAGGGTTTTAAGCAGGGGAAAGACATGATCTGCTTTATATTTTTGTAAGATCTATCTGCTGGGTGAGTGGATTAGAGGTGGCAAGACCAGGCACAAAGACTATTGCAACAGTTCAGGTGGGAGAAGATAATGCCTTATGAGCAGGGAGATGGAGAAGAGTAGACTGAAGATCTATTTTGGAAGCAGAGCAACAGGACTTGCTAGTGGATTGTATATGGGGGTTGGTGATGGAAAGAAAGGAATTAAGCATGGCCTCTAGGTTTTCCGCTGAAGTGACTGAGAGGAAAAGGTGACTTTTTTCTGATAATTCAAAGAAGAGGGTGGGGAGAAGCAGTTAGGTGGGGGTGGTGGCTGGCAGTCAAAAGTTCTGATTTAGAAATGTTAGATCTGAGCTGCCTCGCAGACATCTACATCTTAAAAGTCTACTTTGAAGCAGAGGGTTTACAAAGGAGTCCTCTTAGGAATGCAATGGTTAAAGACAGAAGAAAAACGAGAAATGCTTAACAAGCCCCCAATAACAATCTCCACAATGCTATGTCTCCTGCAGCCTCTCTTCTTAAGTAGACAGAGATAACTCTTCCAATGTAATCTCCCTGATCAAGAGAAGAATTGAGAACACACATGTTTAAGACCTTTGGTATGGGTTTCCTTAATCCCCTCTTCACCTTTTTGATCAGTCCAAGTGCTTACATCGGCAGAAAAATCTAAGCAAACAGAGGTGACTTTGTAGAGAAATGAATTATGGGGAAGTCTGCTAGGATTACCAAGCTTAATAGAAAAGAAAAGAACTGTCCTCAAAAAAGTACAAAATACCAGAATGATACAGGGAACAAACCAAAAAAAAAAAAAAAAAAAACCAAACAAACCCCAAACCTAGGGTTATGTTTTCATTTTAATAAAGAAGAAATATGTAGGCAGGAAATTGTTTAAAAGTTTTTTCACTTGCTGAAGCTGTTCAAATAAAATCTACATACTTTAAATTATAAATTGAACAGAAAGGATTTTGTGCCTCTCTAAATTTGGGATCTAAGTCTTATACTGTTGATGTGGGTAGAAGGTGTGAGTGCTACAATGTGCCAGGTTTGAGATTTCACAGGCCCCCCATAAAGGGTCTTGAGGTGGTATTAACGCAAGGCGAATTTGATACTGATCTACCCATGATACTCTAGTTCTGGGAAAACATGATATTTTTCTTACAATCTCTTAGTTTCTGGGTATGTTGCTAAGAAGTTTGTTATAGCACACTCCATTCAGGCAAATGGATTGCGTCTCTCATTTCCCCCTTCTCCCCATGGCCTAGTTCTGACTTAATATGCACTTGAGTAGGGGCTCTCCACTGGGTGACCCACTTGGGCTTTTAGCTTTCTTCCTCCTTCCCTTGGCAGGTGAAAGGCTGCAGAGTGAGTGGATGATCAGGCTGGCAGGCACTTGACTTTGACGGGCTGGTCTACAAAGATCTTCAGAGTTTCTCTAGAGTCTCATCTCAGTGTGACATATACAGATTATATAAGTAGTGTTTTTTAAAATTGTGAGAGGTGACCCACTAATGTGTCATGAAATGGATTTAGTAGTATTGACCAAGAATTAAAGAGTAAAATAAGATAAATAGAATAAAAATATCAGTCTGTGTTGTTCACAGTAAGGTTAAGGACTGTTTCATGAAACTTCATTTGTAGATAAATCTCTATGTCCTGGGTTATGATGTATAATGTATTTTTTACTCCAAGTTGTGGTTGAAAAGAAAGTTTGAGAAACTGCCCTAGAGAGTAGGGGCTGAGAATGTGGCTTCTGCAGTTAGAAGGCTCATAGAGAAGAATCTCAGCTCCATAATTACCAGCTGCCTGACCATGGGCAAGTTTCATAACCTCTTTGGCCCTCATATTCCTCACCCATAAAGTAAGGATAAAGACAGTTCTTGACTCAAAGGGTTATGTTTGTTGAGAGGATTAAAGCCTTGACTACAATGCCTGACACACAATAAGAATCCAGTAAGTAGCAATTGTTATGACTCTCTATGAAAGTTGGTTACTAATTTGTTGTGAGTGTGTGTGGCAGGACAGTTGTAATTAAAATGAGTCCTATGGGCCTGTTTCCAGTGTAGAAAATGGAGGTCCTGTTGAGTTCTCCTTATGCCCCCATATTCACTATTGATCTTCTACCTGGAATGGTATCTGACACCTTATTTTGATGCACTAGTTTGAAAATCAAGATTCACACAATAGGAACACAATTCTTAAGATTTTTAGAATAGTACAAATTGTACTTTGATTTCTATTTCCCTTTTCCGAAGGAATAAAATTGAGAGTAATAGATGCAGTGATTGCATAGGCTTGCGCCCTCCCCAAGGCCTCCTGGTATAGGAAGCACATGGCTGTGCCCTTCTTGCTCTTTGTAGGGTCTCTCTATTTGTTAAAGTCAGCCTTCTGCCACTAGGAATTAATTTCTTTCCTTCAGGCTGTGCTTCTAGTAAACTCATTCACACTAAGCTGTTCTGGGGGTGCTTAACATGATTATTAGTAATTTATTGAGGGATAGCCTTTTTATTGTAATGGTTGTGTTTATTTTTTAAAACAGGTTTATTAAAGCATAATTTACATACTGTGAGTTCATTCATTTTTAAGTACAATTTAGTGATTCTTGATGAACAGTTCAATGATTGCTGAATTTATAGAGTTGACTAACCATCACCACAATCTAGTTTTAGAACATTTCCATTACACCCAAAACATCCCTCATGCCCTTCCACCTCCAGCCCCAGGCAACCATTAATCTGCTTTCTGTATTTATAGATTTGCCTTTTCTGGCAACTTCATCAGAATGAAATCATACAGTATGTGTGGTCTTTTGGGTCTGGCTTCTCTCATTTAGCATAATGTTTTTTGAAATTCAGCCACACTGTAGCCTGTATAAGTACTTCATTACTTTTTATCGCCTGATGGGGTTCTAGTGTATGGATATACATTTGTTTCTCCATTCCCAGTTGATGGATATTTGATTGTTTCCTCTTCTTGTTTGTTATGAATAATGGTGCTATGAATATGCATGTACAAGTCATTGTATAGATGTATGTTTTTGTTTCTCTTGGATAGATAAAGGAGTGAAATTGATGCCATATCCTAAAATTATGTTCAGACTTTTAAAGAAATTGCCAAACTGCCTTCCAAAGTAGTTGCGCCATTTTAAATTCCCACCAGCAAAATGAGAATCTAGTTTCTGTACATCCTTGTCAACACTTATTACTGTCTGTCTTTTTTTTTTCATTTATCTTAAAAAAATTTTTTTTTGAAGTGTAGTTGATTTACAATGTTAATTTCAGGTAAACAGCAAGGTGATTCAGTTGTGAGTCTGTTTTTGGTTTATAAATAGAATTTCTATCATTTTTTTTAGATTCTATATATAAGTGATATCATATGATATTTGTCTTTCTCTGACTCACTTCACTTAACCTGATAATCTCTAGGTCCATCCATGTTTTCGCAAATGGAATTATTTCATTCTTTTTTATGGCTGAGTAATATTCCATTGTGTATATATACCACATCTTCTTTATCCATTCATCTGTCGATGGGCATTTAGGTTTTTTCCATGTTTCCCTGGCTATTATAAATAGTGCTGCTATGAACATTGAGGGGCATGTGTCTTTTTGAGAATCTAGCTTCTGTATATACTTGCCAACACTTATGACTGTCTTTTGTAATGATAGTCATTCTAGTGGGTGTGAAGCGGTTATAATTTATATTGTATAAATTGTATAATTTGTATAAATTGTAGTTATAATTTGAATTTCACTATTGAATAATGACATTGAGCAACTTTGCATATATTTATTATTTATTTCTGTATCTCTTTGCTAAAATGTCTATTCAAATCTTTCACCAAAAATTTAACTGGGTTGTTTGTCTTATTGTTGTAAGAATTCTTTTTATATTCTGGATACAAATCTTTTATCAGATATATGATTTGCAAACATTTGCTCTCAGTTCTTGGCTTGTCTTTTAATTTTCTTAAAAGTACCTTTTGAAGAGCAAAGTTTTTAATTTTTATAAAATGCAACTTATCATTTTTCTTTTGATGCGGTATCTAAGAATTCTTTGCCTAACTCAAGGTCATAAAGATTTTCTCCTGTATTTTCTTCTGAAAGTTTTATACCTTTAGCTCTTAAATTTAGGTCTATGATGCATTGTGAGTTAATTTGTGTGGATAATGTGAGGAAAGCATCTAAATGCATCTTTTCTCATGCAGATATCTAGTTGTCCCAATGCTATTTGTTGAAAAGATTTTTGTTTCTCTATAAAATTCTATTGACACTTGCAGGTCTAAGAAATAATATAGATTGGTCCCTGGTACACTTCGCCTTGTTTTCGCCAATGGTAACATTTTACAAAACTACAGTATAATGGATATTAACATTGATATGATCCATAGCTCTTATTTAAATTTTCTTAGTTTTATTTATACTCTTTTGTGTATGGAGGAGTGGAGTGGGGGGTGATGGGTTTATTAAGTCCTATACTATTTTACCACCTGTGTAGGTTGGTGTAAACACTACCACAGTTAAGATACTTCCAACACTGCACAGATCCTTCATATTGTCCTTTTATGAACCCTCCAACTTCCTTGCCAACACCACCCTTGCCCCTCCCTGACCCTTGGCAACCACTAATCTGACTTTTATTTCTAAAATTTTGTCGTTTCAATAGTGTTATATAAAGGGAGCCATACATTATGTAACACTTTGTGATCAACTTTTTCACTCAAAAATTCTGGAACACTTTATGATTTTGCATTTCATCTTTGCACAGGGACCATGTTAATCTTCTGTCTCATTGCCATTTTCATGTATGTGCCATCAAAGTGCACATAACTCATTTATTTATTATTTATTTTAACATTTTAATTTAAGGATGGCTTCACTTAGCCAAACTTACTAATCTCAATTTTTTTCTTTTTATTGAAGTATAGTCAGTTTACAATGTTGTGTCAATTCCTATTGTACAACATAATAGTTCAGTCATAAATATACAAACATATATTTGTTTTTATGTTCTTTTTCATTATAGGTTACTATAAGATATTGAATATAGTTCCCTGTACTATAATAAATCATTTTTAATGTAGGTACTGATGTATTTGTATCATATCTCAATTTTTATTTATTTTTTAGTCTCATATCTTCTTGTTCCTGTATTCCTCCTTTACTATTTTTTTGTATTAATTTTTTTCTAATGTACCATTAAAATTCCTTTGTTTTTTCTTTTTAATATTTTTTGGAATGATTTCCTTAGTGGCTCTTCTGAAGGAATTCTAGTATGCTTCTTAACTAAAAACAATCTATTTCAGATAATGCTAACTTAATTCCAGGAAAATATAGAAACTTTACTCCAATATAGCTCTATTCCCTCCCCCTTCCTTTGTGATATTATCGTCACATATATTACTTCTTTATATGTTAAATTTCCCCAATTATACTTACTCTTTTATGTAATTCTCTTTTAAATATGTTAAGAGAAGAAAAGAGAAAAACTATCTTTATACTATCTCTTTTATTAAACTACATTACCTTTACTCACACTCTTTATTTTTTATACTGTTTGTTTTCTGAGGGGGAGGTAAGTAGGTTTCTTCGTTGATTTCCGCTTGGAGGAGGTACTGGGGATTGAACCCGGGACCTCTTGGGTGCTGAGCATGCACTCTACCACTTGAGCTAGACCCTTCCCAGATGCTCTTTATTTCTTTGTATGGATCTGAATTACTGTCTAGTGCCATTTCCTTTCAGCCTGAAGAATTTCCTTTAGTATTCTTTATAAGGAAAGTCATCTTTATATGGGAATGTCTTTATTTTGCTTTCATTTTTTAATCAATTTTTTGGGGGTTGGGGAGAGGTAATTAGGTTTATTTATTTATTTTTAATGGCAGTACTGGGGATTGAACCCAGGACCTCGTACAATGCTAAGTACGCACTCTACCACTGAGCTATACCCTCTCCCTTGCCTTCATTTTTGAAATATAGTTTTGCTGCACAGGCTATTTGATTGACAGTTTTTATTTTCTTTTCAGTACTTTGAATATGTCACCCTACTCTTTTCTGGGCCTCTAGCATTTCTGATGTTATACTATTGAGTCCTCTCCCATTGTATGTGATGGATTGTTTTTCTCTTGCTACTTTCAAGATTTTCTTTTTTTCTTTACCTTTCAACACTTTGACTATGAGGTATCTCAGTGTGGATGTCTTTGTGTTTTTTTCTACTTGGAGTTCATTGAGCTTACTGGATGTGTACATTAATGTTTTTGTTTAAGTTTGGGGTGTTTTTGGCCTTTATGTTTTCAAATATTTTTTTCTGCCCCCTTTCCACTCTCTTCTCCTTCTTGGACTCCAAGTATGCTTATGTTGATACACTTAATGATGTCTCACAGCTCTGTAATCTAAGTATTAGATTCTGCTAATACTTCTTCATTATGTTTTTTTTCTGTTCTTTTGATTGGACAATTTCTCTTGATTTACTTTGAAGTTTGCTGATTCTTTCTTCTGCCAGCTTAAACTGTCATTGAGTCCTTCTAGTGAATTTTTCATTTCAGTTATTGTACTTTTAAACTCCAGAATTTCAAAATGGCCCTTTTAAAATAATTTTTATCTCTTCATTGATATTCTGTATTTGATGAGTCATTACTGTTGTTTTTCCTTTTAATTCTTTTAACATGGTTTCCTTTAGTTCTTTGAACATATTTATAATACCTGCTTTGAAGCCTTTGTCTGCTAAGTCTATCACCTGAGGTCTTTCAGAGACAGTTTCTATTGCCTGCCTTTTTTCTCATGTATGGATCACACTGTCCTGTTTTTGCTTTTGCTTTTTGCATGTCTCATAACTTTTTGTTGAAAACTGGACATTTTTGATAATGTATTGTAGTATCTCTGGATTCTGATTCCCCTCTCCCCTGGGTTTGTTGTTTTTGTTCTTTGTTCTTTTGTTGTTTATTTGTTTAATGACTTGTCTGGACTAACTCTATGGTGTCTCCCTAGTGGTGTGCAATCACTGATGTCTCTACTCAATTTTTTAGGAAAATAATTCTTTCAAAAAAATTGAGGTAGAATTAACATAAAACTATATTAATTTCAAGTGTACAATGTAGTGATTTGGTATTTGTATATATTGTGAAATGGTCATCACAATAACTCTAATTAACATTCATCACCATACATATTGGCACAAAAATAGACATATGGATCAATGGAACAGAATAGAGAATCCAGAAATAATTGATCAATTGATCTTTGACAAAGGAGGCAAGAATATACAATGGAGCAAAGACAGCCTCTTCAGCAAGCGGTGTTGGGAAAGCTGGACAGCCACGTGCGAATCAATGAAGTCAGAACACTCCCTCACACCATACACAAAAATAAACTCAAAATGGCTTAAAGACTTAAATATAAGTCAGGGCACCATAAATCTCCCAGAATAGAACATAGGCAAAACATTCTCTGACATAAATCACAGCAATGTTTTCCTAGGTCAGTCTACCAAGGCAATAGAAATAAAAGCAAAAATAAACAAATGGGGCCTAATTAAACTTATAAGATTTTGCATAGCAAAGGAAACCATAAACAGAACGAAAAGACAACCTATGGACTGGGAGAAAATATTTGCAAATGTTAAGACCAACAAGGGCTTAACTTCCAGAAAATACAAACAGCTTATACAACTCAGTGACAAAAAAACAACCCAATCAAAAAATGGGCAGAAGACCTAAACAGACATTTCTCCAATGAAGGCATACAGATGGCCAACAGGCACATGAAAAGATGCTCAATATTGCTGATTATCAGAGAAATGCAAATCAAAAGTACAATAAAGTATCACCTCACATCAGTCAAAATGGCCATCATTAAAAAGTCCAGAAGTGAGAAATGCTGGAGAGGGTGTTGAGAAAAGGGAATCCTCCTACGCTGTTGGTGGGTATGTAATTTGGTGCAGCAGTATGGAAAACATTATGGAGATTCCTTAAAAAACTAAAAATAGAGTTACCATATGATCCAGCAATCCCCCTCCTGGGCGTGTATCTGGAGAAAACTCTTAATTCAAAAAGATACATGCACTCCAATGTTCATAGTAGCACTATTTACAATAGTCAAGACATAGAAGTAACCTAACTGTCCCTTGACATATGATTGGATAAAGAAGTTGTGTGTATACGTATGTACACACACACACACACACACACACACACACACTGGAATACTACTCAGCCATAAAAAGAATGAAATAATGCCACTTGTAGCAACATGGATGGATGTAGAGATTATTATACTAAGTCAGACAAATATCATACGATATCATGTATATGTGGAATCTAAAGAAATGACACAAATGAACTGATTTACACAACAGAAACAGACTCACAGACATAGAAAAGAAAGTTACGGTTACCAAAGCGGAAAGGGAGGAGAGGGATAAATTAGGAGTTTGGGATTAGCAGATAGAAACTACTATATACAAAATAGATAAACAACAAGGTCCTAATGTATAGCACAGAGAACTGTATTCAATAGCCTGTAATAACCTATAATGAAAAAGAACATGAAAAAGAATATATATGTGTATAACTAAATCACTATGCTGTATACCAGAAACTAACACAATATTGTAAATCAACTATACTTCAATTAAAAAAAATTCATCACCATACACAGTTACAAAAATTTTTTTTCTTAGAATAACTTTAAAGATTTACTGTCTTAGCAACTTTCAAATACGCAATACAATATTATTAACTGGAGTCAGCATACTGTACATTACATCCCCATGACTTATTTTATAACTGGACATTTGAACCTTTTTACCCCCTTTACCCATTTTGTTCACCCACCAACTCCCACCTCTGGCAATCACTAATCTGTCTTTTGTATCTATGAGCTTATTTTTTTTTGATTCCACATACAAGTGACATCATGTTGTATTTGTCTTTCCCTATATGACTTATTTCATTTAGCATAATGCCTCATGGTCCATCCATGTTATTGCAAATGGAAAGATTTCATTCTTTTTTATGATTGAATAGTATTCTAATACATATGTGTATGTATATATCTATCTCACATCTTCTTTATCCATTCATCCAATGATGGACACTTGGGTTGCTTCCATCTTTTTAAAACTACATATATATATATTTTGTTGAAGTATAGTTGATTTACAACGTTGTGTTAGTTTTAGGTATACAGCAAAGTGATTCACTTATATATACAAATATATATATATCTATTCTTTTTCATATTCTTTTCCACTATATAATTCCCTGTGCTATATGGTAGGTCCTTGTTTCCACATCTCGGCTATTGTAAATAATACTACAATGAACATGGAAATGCATATATATTTTCAAATTCATGTTTTTGTTTTCTTTAGATAAATACCTTGCTCCAATTTAAAAAAATAATTTTTGATTTTATTTTTAAGCCCGGCTTTCTGGGGTTGCTCCTTGGTTGGCATAGCTTAGCAGCTGGCCAGACTGGTCAGCTACTGTGTTTAAACACCTTCAGCCAGTAGGGCTTTTACCCTTTGCCAATGGATCTGTGTATTTGGGAAACGACATTCAAAGTTTAAGCACTGTACAAGTTCTTTACAGCTTTCACTTTCTGTGCCTGCAAAGTTTCACATTCATCCAAGGACAAGTAGTTCACTAAGGCTCTCTCCAGTCTCTTTTGAGTGTAAACACATAGCCTTTCAGACCCTCAGGGATATCTGGGAGCGTTTCAAGGCTGACTTTGGCTGTCTTGATCCCCAGATCTCACTGACAATTCTTTTTTAACCTTTCTGCTGGTATACCCAACCAGTGTGGCAATCTCAGACTAGCTTTTTCAGTTCTCTTTGATTATTTGCTGCCAAGATTGCTATTGTTTTCAACAATGCCCCTGGGCATGGTTTTTTCCTCGCTTACTCCATATCCTGTCAGCCCCTCTAGCAATGGAGCTGCTGTGCTTCTGGCCTGCATTGCCCTTGTAGAACTACAGGTGCCCCAGAGCTGGGTGCCTCAGAGCTGGGTGCCTCAGAGCTGGGATGTAGGGAATAGCTTCAGGCAAAAACATAGTAAACTCTCCCAGTTCTTACTGAGATGCAGTAGTTTTTCTTGAATAAATGTTTATCTGTTTTTTGCTTTTGGTCAATTTCCAGATTCCAGAAATGGTTGTTTTTGACAATTTTGTCCAGTTTTATTGTAGTATTTTGGGAAGCTCCTCACTCAGCTATTCTGGAAGTCCTGCCCCAGCAATGACCTTCTGTGGGTGTGTCTGCCGCAGACAACACCAAACTGGGAACAGAGCAGGTTCATATTCAGAGTAGTGTCTGCCCATCTTGGGTGGGGCAAGGATAGAGCAAGTTCCACTGATAATGTCTCTTTGATATCTCACCAACTTTCAAAAGGAGACTTACAAAGGGACTGAGCATCCTGTATTCAGAGAGAGGATGAGCAATCAGTGCCCCAGAAGTTTGCCGTTCTACATGGCAGTGAATGTGAAGGCTCGTGTGGATGGGGTCTCCACATACATTTGTGGAATAGTCTTCAGGATGGAAAATTGAGGAGGAGATGGAATGTTTTCCTTCATAAGATGTTAATTGTGGGAAATGAGAGGATGGAAAATCACCTTTGGAAGAAACTTCCAGCTTAAAAAAAATTACTAAAGGATATGTTTTGCTTCCTCTTTACATATTTATACATCTATAAATTGTTGTGTGTCTGTCTATTGTTTGACTCAGTGGTCTCTCTGGACCTGGCTAGCAATATACTCATGAAGTTGGTCATCTTTCATAGTCAGAGGGAGTGATGGCTCCTGCAGTGTTGTGGGGTCTCTGTGTGTCTGTGTGCCATAGGGAACCCCTCCCACACAAAGCTTCTGGGGGTACCAGAGTTGCTATATGCAAATGAAGCTCTTTGATGTGTGTTTTCAATTAATCACTGACTCTTGCATAGAATGGATGAAGTTATTTTTTCCCCTTACCAGTCTTAATTCACAGGTTATAATGCCAATGAAGGTTGGTTTTCTCTTGATGTTGCTTCTACTTTCATGCACTGTCTTTTGCTTATTTTACTAATTACCTGTACAAGAACATGGTGTCTGTATCGGTCTAAAGGCATAGTTCTAAATTTAAAACCAACGTTGGAAATCAGTACTCCCCACAAGTGTGTGTCTTATGAATGAGGGTAAGCATTTAACCAATTACTATGCAGGAACCACATGCCGATTGCTGAACAAATGCCTGAAGGGAGCAACAACTTGTGTAACCCCATTTAAAAAAAGTAGATGTGTTTTTATTTTCTCTTTCTCAGTTTTAGCTGGTATTTTAAAGAGAGATGTGATTCTGCAGCTTTGGGGAGCACCCGTCTATTTCAGACAATTGTCAGAACCGAGAACTGGAGGAATTCAAGAAGAGGGCTCCAGTGCTCTGTTCTAAAAAGTATTGTTGAAGCAATGAGTCTTCATTTTTAACGGCAAGTTCTGTCCATTTTGTGAGCAAATGTCATACTAAAAGACAGAAATACAGCTTAGAGAATAGCTTCAGAGGACAAATGGCAGGGGAGGTCCAGGCAGCTATAACTTAGTGCTTTAGTCATCTTTAATGGAAATGGAGCCTCTAGCCAAGCCTAATATATAATGTATCATAAAACATATGTCTGTCAGTCTCCCAGGTACGATAAATAGGAAAAACATAGACCTCAAAGGGAGGCTATGGCAGGCCTTACAGAGGGGCTCAAATTACTTGGCTTGTTGTGGGGGGTTGAAGGCTGTAAGGGAGGAATGATGTAATGTCTATTTTTAGTGTTTCTAAGAAGTGACTGTCTCCAGCCCTGTTCCAGTGGGTCATGGGAGAGGGAATGGGAAAGGGAGGGGCTGGATTTATAGATCTGCATAGGAAAATTGAGTTGGGTGCCCGTTTTACAGATGATTAAGCTCTTTCTTTTTTATTTGGAGAGTAGTATAGCAGGGAAGAGATGGGATGTAACTAGTTGATGGCATTTCAAAGAATGTCCACCACCTTTGTATCTTGCTGTTGCCTCATCCTCTCCCCCTGGCGAAAAAATGGCCCAAGGCACCCTAGTAAGACTGGCTGTCTCTGTCTCGATGCTCAAGAGTATCTGTATCTCTCAGGGTGCCCTGAGACACCATCTGAATTTCCTGCTGTCCCAGCATGTTCTGCTCCCAGCTAGACAATCCTGCTTGGTAGATTCTTGTCCTTTTCCACTACTGAGCCTACTTCTTTGAGTGCCAGTTCCACCTATGAACTGAAAGACCTTGGGTTGTGAATGAAAAATGTTGCCTGCCATATCAGCAAAAGATGCCATGGCCATGAAGCTATCAGCCACTACCCTGGTGGTGAGCCTGAGGGAACTCAGGATGGAGACAAATGCGCTGCCTGCTGCCAAGTCCTCAGCCACTGCAGCCACCCCCAATGGTACACCCCACTGGGACTCATGATGGGAAAGAAAAGGATACCGGCCCCTAGGTGACTAAGGTGCATATTTAAAGGAATGATTTCAATGAGCCCAGACTCTTGCATCTTCCCATCCAAAGAAAAGTGCTAAATTCATTAGCTTGAGATTTCTGGTTTTCTATAATAACAGTAATCTTTTGATGTCCTGACTACCTGATTTTTGTTGGAAAACTCCTATATATCCTGGCTCTTCCCTTACCACTTCGGAGCAGTCCCTCAGAGCTATCTGACAAGCTGCCTCCTGGGCTTGAAATCCTCAGAAAGTCTGCTGAGTAAAACTTAATTCTCGACTTTCAGGTTGTGCTTTTTTTTTTTTTTTTCAGTCAATAGGTGTAACCTCTATGACTCTCAGTTTCCTAATCTGTATGATGGGAAGAATAAGCTATCTCTTTGTGACTCCAATATAAGTCCGCTGACTTCAACTCTACAGCGTGTTTTATGGCTCACCACAGGATCCCTACACTCAAAATGTCATCTCTGCTGTGTTTTTCCAAACTACAGTTAACCCTTGAACAACCAGGGGGTCAGGGCTGCTGCTTTCTGCCCTTCTCCCGTTAAGTCAAAGATTTCTCTAAAACTTTAGAGTTGGTCCTCCATATTCACATCCACTGTTCCACATCCACAGATTCAACCAGCCCTGGATTGTGTAGCACTATACTATGTATTTAATGAAAAAAGAATTTGCCCACAAGTGGACCTGGGCAGTTCAAATCCATGTTGTTCAAGGGTCAACTGTACACCCTCTCTCTCCCTAGAAAAGCCCACTGAGGTAATTTCCTACAAGTCCTTTCAAAATAGATCAACCTGGCTCCATTCATCCAATTTATGCTAAGAATTCTCTATACTTGTGGATCTTTCTATCATTTGACCTCTCCTGAGTCTCAGCACCCAGGTTGGCATGTGCTCAAGCAGACACATGGGCACACACACATGCATATACACACTCATGCTCATACATAGCATCACGGAGCACAGAGAGAGTGGCTACTTATGTGATCCATGATATGATTCGAAGTTGTACTGAGAACAGAGTCTTTGCCCTAAAATGAGGAAAGCAGCCCTTTATCCAACTTTAACAGTCACACTCTTGATTTATGATGATTTTCCCATGCATCTTCTGCTAGGAACAACTAAATTATCCCCTCATACTTGGCATGCATGGGCACAGGTGAGGTAGCTGGAGACCAGGGGTGGGCTGCTATCAGGGGGGTAAATGGGCACCTAAGTCCAACCTGACTCATGTGCCCATGTTTCTTAGGATTGGTCCAGTCCCCACAGCTGTATCTGGTTTTTAGTTGTTGCTGTCACTTATGAATATTTAAGCATATCCACACTTGCCCAGTTTCTCAATTATTTTAAAAGCTCCTTCAGGGCCTGAGCCCTCCTTTCCTCCTTTTGCTGTCTCTTCTAATGTTGTCTACAGGAATCTTTCTTGGGTAGAATAGCTTTAACTTTTGGCTGTGACCCAGTATAAGAAATACATTTTATACTTCAACTCAGTACATACATGCATGTATACAAATATATGAGTGACCAAAACAAGGCTTTTCCAAACTACACTAACCCTTCCTTTATGCCAGGTCAAATGCATTATGATCTATTCTATTGTGTTCTATCCCATTTTAAAAGGATGCTTTTGACCCACTGTGGCAAAAATGTTTATCAAACCCATTTCCTCTTCTGGATACACAGCTAGTCTACATTTTCCAGCCTCCCTCATGGTTTGATGTGGCCAAGGCACTGAATTCTAGCTAATAAAATGTGGTCAGGAGTGACAGGTGCCTTTTTCAGGTCTGACCTATAAATACCTTCCATGTGGGACCCACCAAACCTTTTCTCAGTCCACTGGCTTGATGTGGACAAACGTGGCCATCTTGAAAGCCACACGTTTCAGATGGTAGTGCCTTAAGATGGAGCGAGCCTGAGCCCCAGGCCCTGAGTCTCTGGTTAGAACACCCATTTTGGACTTTATGTGAGGGACAAAAAAGCTTCTATTGTTTTGAACCACTATACATTTCAGGTTTGTTTATCATAGCAGCTAGCATTATCCTAATACACCCCCAATAAATTCATCAGTTGACTTGATACAGACCATTCTTTTTAATTTAAAGTTTTCTAAATAGAGAATTTCTGTAGCCCCTGACAGTTCTCTTTGATTTCTCTGAACCCACCAGCCCCATAAGCAGCACTTCGTAATTAAAGAAATTACAGCACAAGAAGCTGCTAAATAGATTGTTGGATGCAGTTGTCAGAATATGTCTATAGCAAGTATTTGGGTCCACTTTTGCAGGCCACTGGTACTTAAGCCAATCATCTTGTGCTCACAGCACAGTGTTTCTAAAAATGGCAACTGTAGGTTGTGATAGTGACAAGTTTAACTTAATTAGTATGGGGATTTCTTACTATGGAATTTTGAATAAAGCAACTTCCCTGCCTGAGATGCAGAACAAGGAAAGGGACTGTTAAGAAGTCAAAGTACAATCTGTCCTTCCCCTTACTTCTACTTTCTGAGACCTTTGGGGTTTTATGGCCCCTGATTATTGCTCTTAAACTCTGGATAAACCCACAGAATGAAATTAGCCTGAACAGGGAACAGGCATCCTGGCCAGCCACAGATTCCTTCATCCCTGGGGGAAATAATCAAGAGAAGAATCCACAGGCTTGTCATTCTTCAACTTCCTCCCTTCCTCCCTGTAGTCCTTCAGCCTTCCCTCTCCCTGTCTCCTTTCCTAGAATCCAAACTGAAAAAGTCTGGTGTTGCTAAAAGCCCTTGTTGGGCTTTTTCTTACACAGTGTTGACTTGAGTAGAGTGGCTTATGTTTTCCATCTGTCATCTTCTTTCCCATCCTACTACGAGGGATACTAATAATACCCAAACTCTGTAAGTGCGAACACTTCTAATGTGCAGCCAGGGTTGAGAACCACCTTGGGAGTCTGCAGCCAGGTCAGTGCTTTTCAAACTTTCTGTGCGTTATCAATCACCAGGGGATCTTGTTAAAATGTAGATTATGTTTCACTAGGTCTGGCCTGGGTCTGACATTCTGCACTGCTAACACACTCCCAAGTGATGTCTTTGCTACAGGTCTTTGGACCACATTTTGGGTAGCAAAAAGCCAGGTGACCTGATCAGACTGCTCTTCACTATAGGATGCTGGATGCTCTCATCTGGCAGAATAGGAGGAGTCAGGGATCATTTTCTGGCTCTCATATTTATCTGGTGATCTAACTCTGTTCCACAAGGCAGGCATCGTGAGGATTAAGAATCATCTCCAGACAAGGAAGGATGCTTTTGCCAGATTCTGACAGATTCTGGCTCTTAATTGCTAGGTACTCGGGTTACATGGTAATGATTTTGAGATTCTTTGTTTAGCTGGAATTAATTTTTTTTAGATATAATTATCCCTAAACTTTCCTGAAACTTTCCCTTTGAAAATTTCTCTAATAAATGACCTACCCCACTGAATATATTATACCATAATTTTATTGAAGAAATCATACAATGTTGGCACTGGAAAGGCCCTTGGAACTCAGCTTATCTGCAACCCTGCACTTGAGGAGACTGGAGAAACTGCAGACTCATTCTTTGTGTTGAAGTATAATCTTCAAAATGTTAAAAACATGACTCTCATGCAAATATAGAATGGACACGTGTCAAAAATTTTATTCATCTCATTAATTAATGAAGGAACCAGCAAGATGATGAGGCTGATTTAAAGGACAGATATTTATATGTACTCAGTCAAAGGAATGCTGAAATGAATTTGCTAACAGAGACAAAACTGGTAAATGTTTTATGGGGCTGTAAAATTGTAACCTGTGGGGTCACATTTTCTACTGGACAAAAAGATGCAAATTAATATCCAACGTCACAGTCTTGGGGCCCCAATCAGATGGAAAATATCAAAGCCAAACGCAAGTGCATTCTTTCATGCAAGCAAATAATTTGGGGGTGAGCCTGGTTAAAATGACATTGCAAGGATGTGCTGTCATTCTCCTGCTTAAGTTCCCAGTTTTGGATAATTTTTCTTAACACTAGAGGGAAACTGAACCAGTACCAGGATCCCAGGATACTTTAAAACTTCCCTGTTCTTGGCAGATTAGCCATGACATCACTTTGGGCAGCTGTTTTGAAGTTCTTCTCTACTAAGACAATGATATCAAATGACAGCCACATGTGTGACACACTCTCCTGGGCTGGCCCAGGGTTATGTGGGGGCTCTAACGCCACCCTTTTTCTCCCACTATGGAAAGTATATGTGTATGTGTGACCCCGATGTTATTCGGAGGAATGCAGGTATTCATAGATATTCTTTTCATTTAAGAAACTGTTCTTAAACTTTGCAATTTAAACGAGTATTAGTAAAAGCAAATTTCCTCACAACTCACATCAAAACTGACATCAACAGCTGTACACCAGAAATTAACGCAACATTGTAAATCGACTATACTTTAAAGAAAAAAAAATAACTGACCTCAGCAGAGAATCCCGGATGGCGCCCGCCAGCCCAGCATCCATATGGTAGAACGAGCTCCCAAGTATGGTTGCCACCGGCGTCTATGTCCCCAGGGTGTGTGTCAGCGCCCCACGGCCTCCCTGGGAGACTCTCCAAGTCCAGCAGGTAGGTCTGGCCCAGGCTCCTATCAAACGACTGCTTTTGCCCTGGGTCCAAGCGCATGACATTTTGTCTGCACCTTTTAAAAGTGTGGTCTCTACTTCCCCCAGTCCTGTGAGGCTCCTGCAATGAAGCCCTGCTGGCTTTCAAAGCAAATGCTCTGGGGTTCTTGTTCCTGGTGCCGGAACCGGAGGTGGGGCTCAAAACTCGCACTCTTGTGGGACAACCTCTGCAATGTAATTATTCTCCAGCTTGGCGGTCGCCCAAGGAGGGGAGGGGAAGGGGGAGGGGAGGGGAAGGGGGAGGGGAGGGGGGAGCGGGGAGGAGGGGGGTAGTGTACGGGACTTGATTGTACCAGGAGTCTGTCCCTCCTACCCTCTCCGTTTGGTTTTTCTTCGTCTTTAGTTGTAGAAGATCTTTTCTGGTAGGTTCTGGTCTTTTGCAGTGATGGTTGTTCTGTAGATAGTTGTGACTTTGGTGTGTTGGTGAGAGGAGGTGAGCTGGAGGGCTTGCTGCTCCGCCATCTTGGCAGCTCTCCTGAGGTGATTTTGGATGAAATTCTGGATCCTTCTGGAGCCAACCAGTGGGATGGCCAGAGCTGGCCCTGTCCCCGCGCGGAGGCCCTCAGGTGGCCTGTCGACCTGAAGGACTTCTTACACCCTGAGCGCTATCTGTTGGACCGTGGGCAGAGCCCTCCTTCCTGGACGGGTCCGCCTCTTGCGAGCATCCATGGACTACAGACGCTCCTGCTGAAGGCCTGTCGGGGGCCAGGTGCCGCCAGGCCTCGGGGCTGCCCCCAGAGCCAGGACGGGGTGCCTCAGCTGGCTTAATCATTGCGCGGCAGGAAGAGAGACGATATAGCGCCAGGTGGGCCCATGGGGGAGAGCGAGAGATGAGGGGGTCGCCTTGGAGGGGGCTGAGGGCCAGACAGGGGGGAGGGAACGCAGGGTGGTCAGAAATGGGACTTTGAGGAACCCAGCGCACCCGCAGCAGCACCCAGCCAGGGGTAGTGCGCCGAGGGAGCCCACGGCGTGGGTGCAGCGCCGCCGCCAGCCACACGGGGGCAGCCCACGCGCCGGCTAGAGAGGCATCCGGGCAGCTGCCGCGTGGAAGCCTCCGGAAGAGCTTGAGACCAAACGAAGGCTGGCAGGGCGGGGCCGCGGGGCCGCGGGGCCGCGGGGCCTCTCTCTCCTCCCACCGCCCCTCTCACTGCCCTGAAGTCTTGAGCGCGCGGCTTCCAGCCGACGGTCTGAGGTGGCTGCTCCCGCTCTTACCTGCTCCCGCTCTTACCACAGCGTCCTCGTTCCATCCCTCAGGAAGGGAGGAAAGGTAAGGGGCAGGGCGCGCGCTGTTCAAGGACCGAAGCCGAGACCTCCTCTGCTGTTTCCGCTCACATCTAGAACCTGGTGGCCCCGCCACGGCTCAGTGCAGGGAAGCTGGCAAACCAGCCGGGTGCCCACTGTAAAGAAGGAGCTCAGACATCGGGGAGAGACAGCCGGCTGTGCCCAGGAACCAAGTGTGCACCTGACGCTTTCAAGGAGGGAAGACCCGGCCTCGGTGTCCGCCCGGAAGATGCCAACTGGCGGGTGAGAGCTGGAGGTGAGGCAGGGCCCCGACTCGGGCCGAGGCAGCAGGACGGGGAAGCCGAGACTGACCACCGGCTACGAAGGCTGGGTGACAACCACCTTGAGGGCCGAGAGATCAGGAGAACACGAGTGTCCGTATCCTAGACGCCACAGGTAAGAAAGGGCTACGCTGTGTGCCCTGAACTGTTTGTGTGGCATCTTCCAGGAAAGAAGGAGGGTCACGTTGAGGATCACGTGGGCTGAGCTCCACTCCTGCTGGTCCTCAAGCCCCATTTGACTTTCACACCAGCTTTGGGTGGCTGGTAATGCTGCTTCCATTTAGGCCGATAAGGAAGCTGAGGCTCTGATTTGCTCCAGCCTAGGTCCCCAGGCCCCATGTGCAGGACACCTGCTGCCTTCCCAAGGTGAAGGCTGCGACAGCCCAGCTGCAGGGTGCCCACTGGACTCTGAGACCCGAGCAACCAGGGACTGGTAGTGCCTGGGGGCAGCTTTCTAGCTCCAGGGCCTCCTCCTTCAGAAGACCCTACCTGAGGCTGTGGTTCAGACTTCCCAAAGTGAGAAATTTTTATGCTTTCAAAATGTCTGCTCCAGGAACTAACGCTGCCCATAGCCCTGGCAAGTGCACTCCTAACTTTGTGATGGCATTCTCATAACTCCTTGTGTTCCTTAGTTTGCTGCAGTGAGACAGGGGCATTGAAGGCTGTGTAGGAATTTTCCAGGTAGAGGAAAGAACATATGCAAAGCTGTCAGCCATCATTCTTTTTTTCTTCTTTTTTTTCCTTTATTTTCTTTCAGGTGGGAAGGATATTATAGGGTGGGTGAAAAAAAAATTTATATTTTTGGGTTAGGGCCAGGACTAGGGTGAGGCAAATGAGGCACTTACCTCAGGCACAAAACTTAAAGGGGCACCAAAAATCTTAGTAATCAGGATAAGCAATATTTAGTGAAATATTTTATTTTTAAATCAAAATGAATGTTGAACCAAATATTGACAGAACATATTGGCATATCAACATATTGGCATGGCATGGTGTGGTGTGAGGAACGTTGATTTATGAGAGCAAAGCTCCCACATGTTTTGCCAGATCTCATAATGCCTTGATTGAATTTGTTTCTGTTTCTTTGTATCTTGACTTGTTTTGTGCTGTGGCATCTCAAGTTTCATGTACTGGGCTTGACAGCAAAAAGTGCTGGAACATATGGAGTCTGACACACATTGAGTGAATCCTGACCATTTGCAGCCTGACAATTACAGCCTGTGGTCACTAGGGACATGAGACAAGCTTCTAGTTCTTTATGTGGTGTCTGTCAAGCCTGTGTTCAACCCTCTAACAGGCACGAGGATGCATTTTTCAAATCCTCTGGGTCACATGTCTCAGAGGCTTCCCTCTGCTGAGATGATGCTCAGTCAGGCTCACGATGGCTTCAGAATCATGGTAAACACCCTTTTCCTGGACATGTCCTGAAACTCAGGGGAGGTATTCCGCAACCACGGCCATGTCTGTACTCTGCGACCTCATCCCCTTGGCCATAGCTGATGGGGAGGTAGAAACCCAGCTCCAATGGGGGAGGGGAGGTGCTCTCTCTTGGAAATTTGGACCTTGGAACAGAGACAGATAGCACTGGAGAGGTGTTGGCACCAAGTCCCTGCTGATCATTACTCTTTAGGGAGAAACTTGGTACATGCCTTCTCCTGAGGGCCCTGGAACTGCCCTAGGGCTAACAAGTCATTTGATTTTGTAAGATATGCTGTGTATTTTTCTATTAAATTTCACTCTACCTTTTGTTTTTGTTACTTTTGTCAAAATTGGTTTCAGTTGCTTAAAAGTGAGAGAAAGCTTTAACTAATAGAGGCCTCCCCAAAGTAATTAAGTAGATGGAGGCTGAACTGTCTTGAGTGAAGGGACTTTGTTTCTAGCCTTAGCTCTGTCACTCATTTAATGTGACTTTGAATAAGCCATGTAAATTCTTTGAACCTTAAGTTCCCCTACCAAAATAAAAGCAGCTGGACTAGAGTCTTAAGTCCCCAAGGCAGTTTTAACAAGTGACTCCAAAACTCTTTGACATCCTTTATTGAGAGGTGGGGTCTATGTCTCCTCCCCTTGAATCTGGCGGGCTTCTGACTGCTTCAGTCACGATGGCAAGAGTGAGGCTGTGTGACTTCTGAGGCTGGGTCCTAAAAGGCAATGTAACATTTTCCTTTTTTGCTGGAACACTTGCACTGGAGCCCTGATCCACTATGTAAGTTGCTGGGCTACACTCTGGAGGCCTTACTGTGATGAAGCCCAAGGCACATTCACGGGCCACATGTGTTACGGTTGAGTCTCAGCTGAGCTCCCTTCCAAGCCAGTATCAGCTGTCAGCCATGTGAATGGCCATCTTTTTTCCCCTCATATATATATTTTATTGAAGTATAATCAGTTTACAATATGTCACTTTCTGGTGTATAGCATAATTCTTCAGTCATACCTAAACACACATATATTCGTTTTCATATTCTTATTCACTGTAAGTTACTGCAAGATATTGAATATAGTTCCCTGTGCTATACATTATGAACTTGTTTATCTATTTTATATATATTAGTATCTGAAAATCTCAAACTCTCAATTTATCCCTTCCCACCCCTTCCCCCTGGTTTGTTTTCTATGTCTGTGAGCCTGTTTGTGTTTTGTAAATAAGTTTGTTTGACTTTTTTTTTAAGATTCTACATATAAGTGATATCATATGGTATTTTTCTTTCTCTTTCTGGCTTACTTCATTTAGAATGACAATCTCCAGGTCCATCCATGTTGCTGCAAATGGCATTATTTTATTCTTTTTTATGGCTGAGTAGTATTCCATTGTATAAATATACCACAGCTTCTTTATCCAGTCATCTGTTGATGGACATTTAGGTTGTTTCCATGTCTTGGCTATTGTAAATAGTGCTGCTATGAACATTGGGTGTACAGGTCTTTTTGAATTAAGGTTCCCTCTGGATATATGCTCAGGAGTGGGATTGCTGGATCATATGGTAAGTCTGTTTTTAGTCTTTTGAGGAATGTCCATACTGTTTTCTGTAATGGCTGCACCAAACTGCATTCCCACCAACAGTGTAGGAGGGTTCCCTTTTCTCCACATCCTCTCCAGCATTTATCGTTTATGGACTTTTGAATGATGGCCATTCTGACTGGTGTGAGGTGATACCTCATTGTAGTTTTGATTTGTATTTCTCTGATAATTAGCGATATTGAGCATTTTTTCATGTGCCTATTGGCCATTTGTATGTCTTCATTGGAGAATTACTTGTTTAGGTCTTCTGCCCATCTTTGGATTGGGTACTTTGTTTTTTTGCTATTAAGTTGTATGAGCTGTTTATATATTCTGGAAATTAAGTTTTTGTCAGTTTCATCTTTTGCAAATATTTTCTCCCATTCCATAGGTTGTCTTTTTGTTTTGCTTATAATTTCCTTTGCTGTGCAAAAGCTTATAAGTTTAATTAGGTACCATTTGTTTATTTTTGCTTTTATTTCTATTGCCTGGGTAGACTGCCCTAAGAGAACATTGCTGAGATGTATGTGAGGTAATGTTTTACCTGTTTTCTTCTAAGAGGTTTATAGTGTCTTGTCTTATGTTTAAGTCTTTAAGCCATTTTGAGTTTATTTTTGTGTATGGTGTGAGAGAGTATTCTAACTTTGTTGATTTGCACACAGCTGTCCAGTTTTCCAACACCATTTGCTGAAGAGACTGTCTTTACTCCATTGTATGTTTTTGCCTCCTTTGTCAAAGATTAATTGACCAAAAGTTTGTGGGTTTATTGTGATTGGTCATCTTGGATGTCCAGCCCTGTCTAGCCTTCAGATGACTGCAGCACAAGCTGACATCTGCCTGCAACCACAGACTCCAGATAAGAACTGTGCAGCCAAGCCCTTCCCAAATTCTTGACCCAAATTCCCCTTCTAGATTCCTGTGGGCCTAATACAATTATTGTTTTATGCCAGTAAGTTTTGGAGTTGTTTATTATACAATCATAGTAACAAAAATTGTCCCCTCTGGGCTTGACACTCCTTCACTGTCTCCCTCCATTCTTCTATCTGTCCATCCAATTCTTCCATCCAGCCAGCATTTTTAAAGGTCTGACTACATGGAACTGGGGCCTCAAAGAGGAATCCATCACTGTCCATGGCCTTGCAGAGCTTCCAGAGCATATGGGAAGGAGAAAGCCAGCAGGAGTAAAACCACTCAAGCCACAGGAAACATGGTAAAAGAGTGACAAGAAGGCATAGGCAGCAAGCTATGGAAACTCTGCATGAGGGGTGATTTAATCTGACTGCAGTGTAAGACAGATAAGGTCTTGGCTCTCATGAGCAGACATCATAATGGAGAAGCCCCCCAATAAAGGAATAAACAACTAAACAAGGAAATACACTGGCAATAGGGCGGCTGGGGTGGAGTGGGTGAGGTCATAGCATGAGAGGCTACTTATGAGACAGGTAAAGTCCAGGTGAGAGAGGAAGAGGATGGGGACTGGGTGGGAGAGAATGGAGGGAAGGCTGACAGCAGAGCCAAGCAGCAGTGGGCACTAGACTGGGTTGGCAGTCAACCGAAGTGGATGGCTGGGTTGGCTGGCCCACATCATTTCTGGGCTCTTTCACTGTCTTATTTGGAGGGCACTTGGCTGCTACAAAGGGGCCATCCTTGGACTCTCCTCACTAACCTCCATATAAAAACTTGCCTTTGGGAAAGATTCTGACAAAGTTATTCACGTGAAGGTTCCAGTGACCAATAATAAGATTTAATATGCTGTCTTTTTGTGGGGCATCAGTAGTCTAACATTTCAACTGAAAGAATGAAGCTCTTAAAGATCAGAATGTCTGGAATTGACAACAGGAGGGTTGTTTATGACTCAAGTCAGCCTGAGTCAAAACGAGGTGAATGCAACAGAGCTACATGAGGGACCATCCAAGATCCCTTCCTTTTTCTTCTCTGGATTTCTCTGTGTCTTCTGCCAGCTTCTCTCTGTGGTTCTGCAGCATTCTTCTCTCAGGTTGAATGGCTTCTTCTGCATCTCTGAGCACATGAGTCAAACATGGCAGTACCAAATGATGTCCCCACCCCTAAATCTATCACCTTACATGTACATTACCTACTACTGAATCAGCTGAGTCTCACTTCCAGATTTCGGCCAAGTGACCATAACCCAGCTTGGATCTAAGTCCACTGAGCTATGGGCAGAGTTGGCCAATCAGGAGAAGTTTGCTTGGGCAGGTCCAGCAGTAGAGGAGACAGTGGTCGTCTCTGTTGCACTAGAGGTGAGCTTTGGGGTGGAGGCACCCCAGGATGCAGATTCTGTGTGTTGTCTGATTACTATAAGGCTGAATTTGTCTTCAGTAACCATTCTGGAGGCTATTAGCAGCCATTGCTAGGAACGTCCTCCCCTTAGCTACAAAAGGAGATGGAAAAGATCAGTTACAGCTAGTGGTTTGTTTTTATTTTTTTTTAACTCTCAGGTGACTGGAGTTGTCTGTTAATTAGCCTCTGAGAAAGCCCTCCTTCACTTTATTTCCTGTGATGGACCAGTCAGTGGGCATTTAAGCCTAGACATGGTGGCACCTCCACTGCAATTTTGCTCGCCCTGTTTTCCCAGAAGTTAAGGTAGATACATCCCCTGTTGACTCAGTTGCTACAATAAAGAAACGAGCCAGATGCTTCTGAGAAAATCTTGCCCACTCAAACCTCAGGGAGGGGCAGGGCACTAGGCTGCATTGAGCTCCTATTGTGTGACAGGAACATTTCCTCCAGCCTCCTCCATTGATCTCATAGCAACGATGTGACGCTCAGCAGTGAGAAGTCCCATGTGGTGGGTGGGTTTGTAACCGCACAGCTTCTTATTTAGATATTACCTTTTTTATCTGTACATGGAATCATCATAGTTCTCCTTGTTTCTTGGAGCATGAAGTGAAGGCAGAGGGCTGTTAGATCCCTTTTTTCTTGAAGCAACACAACTGTGTTAGAAAAGAACCCACCCCTAGAATCCTTTGGTGCTTCTAAGCAGGGATGGTGTCTATGTATGGGGGATTTGCTATGGGGGGGGGTATTCTTTTGTGAAGGATAGGGGACCACAAGAAGAGAAACCTTAATGTGCTTTGATCTTAAGTTTTCTTTTAATGAGCTTTAACATTTAGCATCTTGCCTCTGGAATGGAAGAATTCCTTTAATTGGCTTCAAATAGCAAATTAAATAGTACGTGTTCTCAGGTTGATTAAACATTGTTTAGTTGCTGCCATGAAATTCCTGGTCACTTTAGAATTCTCCAGGATTAATCACTAGTTTCTAAAACTGGGGAGCCTGCTGGGAGGAAGGTGAACAGGAAATAAGGATGTTGGTATTTGACACCAAAGCTGTAAGTGGCTGAACATTCTGTAGACATGATAGATTGCTGAAATGTATTGACCACATCAACGACACAAGACACTGTAGTTGGTTTTCACAATGATCCTAAAATGTAAGCAGTGTTATTCCAGCTTTGGAAAGAAGGGAAGTCTAGGTCCAGAAGTTAAGTAACTTGCTCTGGAGAAACATAAGGGTGCAGAGTTTAAGGGACGTGGATTCAAATCCCTGCTTTGGCTTCTTAGGGGTGCAATCATAGCCTCAGGTTTCTCATCTGTAAAATAGTGATGATCGAAGTCACCTATTTCATAGGGTTTGGGTGAGGAGGAAATAAGATCCTGTATGTTTAGCAAGGAGCTCCATAATGCCAGGCAGCTCACAAGTGGCAGGCCTGGGACTTGAACCCAGGGCTGTCGGATTCACAGCTAGTGATATTGCATACTGCCTTCCATGGGGGACATTTTTATTCCAAAATGAAGATAGACTGGGGTCAAGGAAAAAGTTTGGGATTCATCGCCTCAGTTTGATTGATGGTGACTGTCCCTTCCCCTGATACATCCACACATATTTATTTGAGAACATGTGTGATTTAAGGTGAATTCTATTAGGATAGGGCAAGAGAAATCACACTATGATGTAGAATGTATACTTATTGACAGATGTTAGTTCTGCTAGACGATCCTTTTGTTCTTATTGTTTTCCTTCATAAACCAACCTCATTGAAGTATAATTTACATATAATAAAATGCACCCATTTTAAGTTTGATGAGTTTTGACAAATGTATACATCTGTGAAACCACCATGATAATCAAGTTATGAAGCATTCTCATCATCTCAGAAATTTCTCTCGTGCTTCTTGGCAGCCAATTCCCCTACTCCCAGCCCTAGGTAATCACCGATCTGCTTTCTGTCACTGTAGAATCTGCCTGTCCTGGAATTTCATATAAATGAAATCACAGTTTGTACCCTCTTGTTTCTGGTTTCCTTTACTTAGCATAGTGTCTGAGATTCACCCATGTTGGTTTGTGGATCTGTAGTTTATCCCTTTTTCTTGCTGTGTAGTGTGTCCATGTACGGATATGTGCTCATGTTTATCCATTCATGTTGATGGGCAATTATTCAGCAAAGATTAGAGCCAGGCAGAACCACCTTAGACCTGGGCAACTGGGACCGCTCCCTCGACCCTGGGCTTTAGAAGACCTCCCCATGGCCCTCCTCCAGACGCGTCCTTCTTCATGAGGTGGAATGGCTGTGAGGACACAGGTTGTGACCACTCAGAGGTCTTGCCTAGGTGCCTAGAACCAGACAATCCCCTGCCCAAAAGGCCCTGAGTTTGCTGTCAGCACCTGCAGGGACTTTTCCCCTGGATCAGTCCTCCTGTGGGTAGACAGCTGCGTTAGACTAAATTGTTGATGTCCCTCCAAAATTCATTTTTTGAAACTTAATCCTCGATGTATTTGGAGGTGAAGCCTTTGGAAGGTGGTTAGGTCATGAGGACAGAGCCCTCATGGATGAGATTAGTGCCCTTATAAAAGAGGCTCAGAGTACCCCCCTGCCCCTTCTGTCTTGTGAGGACAAGTAAAAAGATGGCTGTCTGTGAACCAGACAGCTGGTCACCAGCACCTGATCTGGACCTCCCAATCTCCAGAGCTGAGAAGAAGAAATGTTCGTTGTTTATAAGCCACCCAGTCTGTAGTAGTCTGTCATAGCCACCCGGATGGGCTCAGACAACATGCTATGCTCCCAAGCCTGAGGGTTCAGTCTGCGAGGGGAGAAGGGAGCACGAGGGCTGGGGACTGTGGGGAGAATGCCTGACCCTTGGAAGTGCTGGCTGGGCTGCCCGTACTCATGCACGTAAGACTCTTCATGGGGAGAGAAGAGGGGGCCAGCTGCAGGCTGAGGACTTTTATTTGTATTCTTTCCCCCAGCCCACAAATGATAGGGGTGGGTGTGTGGCCGTAAGAGCAGGAGCAGATGGGAGGAAGAGATTCTCATGAAGAAATAAAAATCAGGAAGAGACAGAAAACCAATTTTAGAGGTCACTGAACAGAGGGTTTTAGAATGGGAAGTGACTTTAGATTCCATGTTCTCTCATTCTATAATTTCACAGATGAGAAAACTGAGGCCCAGAGAGGTTAAGTTACTTCTCTGAGGTCACACAGCAAGTTACTGACGGAGCCAAGATAAGACATGAGATTTTCTAATTCCTTGGTCAGAGCTCTTTTAATCTGTAGAAGAGTAGTAGTCTTCAAACTCTTTTGTTTGCATATCCCCTAAATTATTTTTATTAAACTCATGAACCTCCTTCACCTATTTTGAAGTTCACTTTTTAAATATTTTAAATCATAAACTTAAATACTTGCAGAGGATTTAATTCCCAGGATATTGCAAATACTGTCAATTTAAAATAAGGCAGTTATGTCACTTTTGAACATGGGAGTCTAAATATCATAGCCCATTGTTACCCATTAACATCCATATACAAAATACATGAACAAGCTCTTCCTTAATAGATAGAAATTTTGTATTATTCCTTTTTCTCTTTGAACTTGAATTTTTTTTCTATTCTCCCCAAGAAGTTGTCCTGATATATTTTATGCTTGAAAGGTTTTTATTTATCACTCTATACAATGTCCTGCGCACACACACACACACGTACATACATACACACACACATATATATAGCCATTTTCTGTGTCCTCTCATTCACTTATTAAACAAATATTTATTGAATGCTTATTATGTGCAAAACATTGTCCTAGGTGCTGCTCTAATAAACAAAATTGACAAAAATCCCCGCCCTCATGGAACTTACTTTATGGTGAGGGAGACATTCCATATAACAGGGTAAATAAGTAAAATATATGTAATTTTAGATATTGTAAAGTGCTAAGAAGAGAAACAAAGCAAGAAAAGGAGATATATCATGTCAGATGGGAGGTGGTCTTCACATTTTTGAGAGGGTGGCCTTCCTGAAAGGTGACTTTTGCAAAAGATCTGAAGGAAACTGGGGACCCAGGTACGTGAATCTGAGGGGAAGAACGTACTAGATAGAATGAATAGCTGGTGCAGACCCCTGGTGAAACTGGCCTATGCCTGTCCTGTTTGGAGAAGGGCAAGAGGGCCAGCATGGCTGGAGCAGATGTAGAGGGGAACCCCTGGAGGTGAGCTCCGAGGTCATAGGTAGTAAGATGATGTAGGGCCTTATAGGATA
Organism: Camelus bactrianus; assembly: GCF_048773025.1. Lineage (NCBI taxonomy): Eukaryota > Metazoa > Chordata > Mammalia > Artiodactyla > Camelidae > Camelus > Camelus bactrianus. The sequence goes on from NC_133575.1 coordinate 33,048,964, forward strand.
TTCTGAGGAGTTTTAGCTTTGACTAATTATGGAGGGTTTTGAGCAAAGAAATTATATCACGTGATCAAAGCTTTCACAAGATCTTTCTGGCTGCTGTGTTGGAAGCACCGCAAGGGGATATGGGCTGAAGCAGGAGAGTGGATAGGCCAGGTGCTGGATAGCTTTCATTTGCTCTTCAAATCTACTCCCCACCTTTCTCCAGCTTCTGTGCCCAGGGAGGCTGACCTCTCGGGATTACAGCAGTGGGCTGATGGCTCTCTGGCTTTCAGTGGGTTCAGCTCATGGGGACGGACCAGCAGGAGACAAGAGGGAGAGAGAGGAATGAGATCCAGGTATGTATTCCATTTAGTCCTCTGATTCTGTCTATGTCAAGTCACTGTGAGTTGGCTTTGTCCCTCTACCGAGGCCCATAACTCCTGTCAGGTAGTGCGTTCCCCTTATGGCTGCCCTTTTGAGCTTCTGGTACCTGCTGTCTTCCATGGCTCCTTTAGGCCTAGAGACTTACATGGAATCCCCCTCACTTGAGTCCCTGGTGTTCATTATCCCTTAACCCTGGTTACACCTTTGAAAACACAGTCCCTTAATTCAGCTCTCTTCAGTTACCCCCTTTAGTGGGCCATCTATTTCCTGTTGGGGCTCTGGCTCTTTCAGTTATTTATTGCCGTGTGAAAAAAATCACCCCTAAACTTAATGGCTTAAAACAACCCCAATCATTGATTTGCTTATGATTTTATAATTTAGGCAAGGCTTGGCAGGGGTAGCTCATCTTCACCCCACGTGGCATCGGCTAAAGTAGCTGGGGCTGGAGGATTCACTTCCAAGATGGCTTACTTATGTGGCTGGCAAGTTGGTACTAGCTGTTGTGTAGGAGCTCAGCTGGGGCTGTCGGCCTGGGGCTTTGATTCTCCACCAAGTGGGCTGTTAGGGCTTCCACACAGCATGGAGGCTAGGTTCCAAGAGGCAGGAAGCAGAAGCTGCCAGTCCTTTTAAAGCCTAGATCCAGAACTGGCACAGCATCACTTCTTCTATAAGCGATTGGCTAAAGCCTTCAGAGGCTAAGGCCAGATTCAAAGGGGTAGGAGGAGCACAATGAATTTATGACCATCTCTAATGCACCATGCTTCCAGAGACAGGAGGCCATTGCCATAATCTGGGTGAGAGATGATAATGGCTTGAACTAGAGTGATGGCGAGAAGTGGTTGGATCCTGGTTATAGTTTGAAGAGAGTTGACAGTTTGCTGGTTGGATGTGAGGTGTGAGAGAAAGAGAGGAGTTGTGTTCATCTGTGTCTTTTGAGAAGCAGATGCCCAGGTGGAATTAAACATGTAAGCTTTTTATTAGTATTATTTTCTGTGTGACAGAAAATAGGAAAGGAACCAGGGAAACCTGGGGGAGCCATTGCACCATGATGGAAGTCTGACTCTGGATGAAGGGGAGAGGGAGAGGATGTTGGGTGAAAGAGTCCAAGGCCACCATGCAGTCTAAGGAGGGTTTGGCAAAGCCATTGGAGAGTTTTTGAGCCAAAGTTGGCCAACGAAGTAGTCCTATATCTCCCAGGAATCGGTCTGCCTTAGTATCCCTGCCAAAGTCAGTTATTGGTGGGGAGCACTCCATGGAAGAGATGGCCTCCATGCAAATGCAATGATGGATTTCAGTTACAGCATCTGGGGCTCTCAGTCAGGTTACACTCACTACATGGAAGGTCTGTGAGGCACAGACTCATGGCTTACGCAGGGGTCAAAGACTACTCTGAAGTTTTTGACTTGAGCAGCTAAAAGGATGAGAGTGGCTTCACTGCACTGTGGAAGCCTATACAAAGAGCTGGTTTGGGGAGGAATATCAGAAGTATGATTTTAGACATATTTAAGATACCTATTACACATCCCAGTAAAAGTATTAAATAGGCAAGTAAATAAATGTGCCTAGATTTTGGGGGAGATGTTCATGTTGTAGATAATACATTAGAAACAGTAAGACTCTTAAGTAAGTGTTTAAAAAAATCTCTTCTCAGTGAAGTTATTACTATATTATTGGCACCAAATTGATCAAGACAACGTAAATAAATACCAAATGTTGATAAGTAAAATGTAAATTATTAAGCATAAAAGTAAAATTTTATTGGAAATGCATATCTTTATAAGATATATCTGTGAATGAGTATTACATATTGTTAGAAAGAAACAGAGTTCAACATCAAATGTACTCCCATTTTTCATACTTATAGATTTAAGTGTCCAGAAATCTTGTTCACCTAAATATGCAGATCAGAGTGGAATTTTATTAGAGTAACATTGCTTGGTTCTTTAAACTCCTTCTGCATCACACACTGAAGATCCTGTAGTAAACTATTATCAAAAATTATTTTTGATTATCAGCTGACAACTCCAGTAGGTCTTCCTGCCGTTTTGGTGAAAGCAGAGAATTAGACACCACTTGATTGCAACAAGATTTGTTGATTTGTTCCTGAATGATTAGAGTTATTTGCTTCGTCAACACCAGCCCCAAATTTGAAATTGTCCCTCTGTTTTTTCTCATTTCTGGTATCTGCCCCTGGTGGATAAGGCTGGACTAGAGGCTTATGCAGGTTTCCTGGCAGGAGGAGCCAGTGCCTGCCCACTGCTGGGTGAAGCTTGATCCTGGACCTCTGGTGGGTAGGGCTGTGTCTAGAGGCCTTTGTGGCTTAGGAAGTCTGCTGATGGGTGGGTCTGTGTTCCCACCCAGTATGTTGTTTGGCCTGAGGCTTCCCTACAGGCTGTTGGGTGGGGCTCGGTCTTGGTGCTGATGATCCAATCAAGATCTCAGCCTCCAGGAAAGCTCATGTAGACTAACACTTCTGGAATGTCTGCCACCAGCTTTTATGTCCCCCACGTCCCCAGGAGATCCTCCAAATCCAGCAGGCATGTCTAGCCTAGGTTCTGTGAAATCACTGCCTCTGCCCTTGGAGCTGGCGCACGCGAGTTTCCGTGTACGCTTCCTAAGCGAATGGAGTCTCCGTTTCCCCCAGTCCTGTGGGGCTCCTGGAGCCAAGCTTCACTGGCCTTCACATCCAGATGTCCTGGGGTCTCCTCTTTCTGATGCCAGAACCCAGGCTGGGGAGCCTGACATGGAGCTCAGAGCTCTCACTCCCGCGGGAGGGCCTCTCTGACTTAACTATTCTTCAGCTTATGGATTGCCCACCCCAGGGGGTATGAAGCCCAAATATATTTCAAGCACGCCCCTTCTACTGTTCTGATGTGGTTCCCTCTTTATGTTTCCAGTTGCAGAAGGTCTTTTTTGCTAGGTTCCAGTCTTTTTTTTCGATGATTGTTTAGCATCCAGTTGTGGTTTCGTTGTAGTCGCAAGGAGAGGTGAGCTCATGGTACTACTGCTTCGCTATCTTGACCAGAAAATTCAAAATTGTCCCTCTGTTTGATGCCTACGACATTTTTACTGCCTGGGGCAGTGTGCCGTAGAAAATTCTGGAAAGATGAGAGGTAGGCCTTTTTTCAGCAGAGTATAAAATGGAGGTAGGAAGGGTGGGCCTGTATTTCTATCACAGGTATGTCCATAGACAGGTTTTAGGAAAGAGTGTCAAAAACTGAGTTCCTTGAAGCCCTTTTGCATGCACGATGGAAAGTGTTCTCATATTTCAGTTTGCACTGAATGAAGTAGAGTGATTGCAAAGGTCCTCAGACAAGGTGCTAGGGGGTTATTTAGAAGGTGGTTGGAGCAGACCTCTGAGGAGTTTCAATATGGGGATATATTAAGGAGCTGATCTGTGAGGCCCTGAGATGGTTCAGGGCGAGGCCTGTCCCTCAGCCTGGAGGAAGGTGATTCTTATTTCCTGGTGTCTCAGGCCGTGTTGAAGATTAAAGGCCCAGGAGTAGGCTTGGGCCAGAGTAAAGTGGAAGGATTGGAGTAAACAAACTGATCTTGATGCTAAGGGGGTGGCCTGATATGGAAGGTGGGGGGAGGGTCGCTTTTAAGAACCTGAGAGTCAGTTAGGCCACTTCAAGCCAGTTTTGAATCTAAGGCTGGGTGTATGGATGGGGGATGAACTTGGAATCAGAATCAGCTTGAAGGATTGTGTAAGGAGAAAGGATAGTTAAGATGGGAGGTGGAGAAATTACTTAATCTCAAGACCTCTGCCTCCTTAGGAGATCCCTTCCCATTCCCTGGGCACCATGAAGTCTCCCCACAGTGAAGGTGGGTGGGCAGCCTGCTATGGGGCCAATCCAACCCATTCCCCATTTCTTAGAGTTGTGGAGAGATCCTTGCATTCAAATCAGAAGGCCAAGGTTAGACCTGCATCTGTCCCCCACTGGTTGTCTGACCTTTGGAAACTCTATTTTGAGCCTCAAGTTCCTTATCTGTAAAATGGGAACAAAAATATTTACTTCTGCTGCTTTTTAAAAAAATAATTGTAATGGCTGTTTTATTATTTTGCTGCTGTTTAATGTTTAAAAAATCAAAACTGCATATTTGTGAATGTTTTATAAATTATAAAATACTGTATAACTAGAGGCATAGGCAATTCAATTCAGTATTAGTGAATAGCCCTGATGTGCCAGGCACTATGAAAAGGGGTGAATCAGACACAGGGGGCCTTGTGAGGGCAGAAACTGCCTAGGGTGAGAGCCAGGCATTGATAAAACTCATAATAAGGAAGAATAAAAGAGAGGTGCTGGCTGCACTGGCAAAGCGATCTGGAGCTGCAGGGGAAAGTGGTAATGAAGTCCAACTCCAAGGATCTGGGAAGGTGTTCATGGAGAAGGAGGGGTTTGCCTTGGGTCTTGAAGGCTGAGTGGGAATTCTCTAGGCAGAGAAATGGGACGAAGGCATTTCAGGCTGAGGCACCTGAAAGGTGCTGATATGGAGACGTGGAAGGACCTGGAATGTGCAGAGGACTGTGGACACCTAGGTCAATATAGGCTAGGTATTTTTTTCTATTTGAAATATTACTGCCATGAGCAATCATACACATCTGTTCTTATGAATTTCTCCAATTATTTTCTGAATATAAATATTGAATATGAGGTCAGTGAATCAAAAAGTCCTTTTTAGGCTTCTGAATTTATACTGTATTACCCTCCAAAAAGGTTGTGCTGCTGCCTCTTGCACGACAGTGCTGGCTTTACTGCATCCTTCCCCTGAATCTACAATGACTTTTTATGCCAACATAACAAGATAACAATTTCTGATGATGGCATTTTATCCATGATCAGTAATTTGAGCCCAAGCCTTCTTTTCACTCTTGCTTCCATCTCACAGGCAGTATGTGCAATGGTTTGGGCCACTGCTCTGGAAGAGATGGTTTAGGATTGAATCCTGGATCTACTACTTCATAGAAGGGCTGACCATTCCTGCAGAGGTGACTGAGCTTCTCCATGCCTCAGTTTCCTTATCGCCGGGGGGAGTGGCCCTAGGAAAAATTTTAGGGCGACTCATTTTTGGTTTTCAAATCTTTCTGTGGTGATTATCCCATTAGGTCTGTTATTTAAAGAAAATCTTATAAAATGTGAATGGTTTGACATGATCAGTCTCTTTGGAAGGTCAGTGTCTACTGGCTGCCATTAGAACAATGACTCTGAGAAGGCAAGGGTGGAAGGCTGGCAAAGTAGCCTGGATGGAGGTGCTCAAGGGTGGGAAGGCCAGATGGGAAGGGCTGAGATGCTGGTGGTGACAGTGAGAAGGGAGGGAGTCAAGTGTAAGAGAGAACTGTGGGTGAAGGTGATCAGGAGGTACAAACTTCCAGTTATAAGATGAATAAATTCTGGGCATGTCACATACAGCATGGTGATGATAGTTAACAACACTGTAGTGGATATTTACAACTTTCTAAGAGTAGATTTTAAAAGTTCTCATCACAAGAAAAAAATTTGTAACTATGTGAGTTGATAGACGTTAATTAAACCTACTGTGGCAATCATTTCACAGTATATACATGTATCAAATCATAATGTTGTACACCTTAAACTAATACAATTAGATGTCAATTATATCTCAATAAAACTGAAAAAATTTTTACAACCTAGCTTAAGAAACACACCATTTGTAAAATGTTTAATTTTAAAAATAAATGGAATGTAAATTGAAAAAAAAATTTTAAAAAGAAGAGAGAGTGGAGAAAGCTAGCAGAGGAAGACTCAGTGGGATTCGGTGAGGGCGTGGATGGGGTGAGTGGGTGGCTTCAAGGTTCCCTTACCAGTATGTCCAGCGCTGCCCTCTGCTCACTTTCATTCCCAAGTCTAGGGGATGCTGTGGTCCTCTCACACTGACTGCCTGTGGGGAAAATATTGGGCTTGTTCAGCATGCCAGAGAGAGCTGGCTTTTATTGCTAGCTCACTGCACCGCTGGTTTTATCCCAGCTTTGAAAATGCTCTTATAACAGCAAATGCCATTTTGATGAGACTGTCTTTTCCTTGTCCTCCCTCTTTCCTCTCCTCTGACTCTTCTTAACTCCTTTATTACCATGCTACTAGGTATGTGCCATAGGGAAACACCCTGGCAGGTGCCACGGGGGGCGTACAAAAGAGACAACATGAACCTCACTCTTAAAGGGACACTGCAGGGCACCTCCAGTCCCTCAGAGCTCTTTCCCCAGAGGACTCTGGAAATCATGGCATGACAAGAGAAACAGAGAAGGAAGCTGTTGGTTATTGAGTACCCCCTGCTATGTGCCAGGTAGCATACTAGATACTGTACATTTATTTTCTTGTCTAACCCTCTCAACCAGAGTGGTAAGTATTATTACCTCATCTTATAGATGACAAAATTGGTGCTCAGAGAGTTTTGGTAACTGGTACAAGGTCATAATACTAGAGATTTGGAGATGAATCTGTTTGGTTGACATTTGACCCCACTCTGCCTTCACTATCTTTACATCCGTTGGCAGAGGGACCGCAGAAACCCATGCTCATCCCTCTCCTGCTGTTCTGAGGGCCTCATTTATAATTATTTTCAGAGGAAGGTGAGGGTTCTGGAAATGAATGAGGGGCAGGTTCCAGTAAGCTATTGCCTCTGAAAGATATCATGGGCATCTGCGCGGGTCCCAGAGGGTGGCGATTTCCTTGGACTGGTAGAAGTTCCGGAAGGGCTGAGAGCAAAGAACTTTCTAGGGTGACTTCCTCTCTCAGGCTCCTCAGGGCCACACTGATAATCTCTGTGACTGGATTCCTGGTGGCATGAGGAAAGCCAGACCTGGGTCAGCAGGAAACCTAGTGTCCTAGCTTTCTGTGGAAAACCCTAGAAGCCACCCTGCTGCTGCTGGTGACGTGGAGAATTGAAGTGATGTGAGAAGTGGGCTGGTTGCAGAGCTTCATGACTAAATGGAAGTTTAGCAACCAGGTCCTAGGCCAGCTGGTTTTAGCCACAGTGTGGCTTCTTTCAGTTGCCGTTGATTAGCCTCCTTGAGAACAGCACGACCTTGGCCACTCTGCGGCAGCCTAAGGTGTCGCATGGGACAGCCTGCAAGGCCCGGGTTGCTAGGAGTCCTGAGGGGGCGGCTGCCAGGAGAACTGCGGGTGGCCTCAGCCGTGTCGTGCTCAGTACTCTGGGGCTTCAGGGAGCCCTGGTCTGATCACCTGATACCCCAGGAAGAGGGAGAGGAGGACACGCCCCTGGCTCTCAGCTCCCCAGAGACAGAGACTTTTAAGGAAGCACATCCCTTGGGTTCCTCTCAGAGGGGAGTTCCAGGAAGCTCTCCTGGCAGGCTGGGTAGCAGGCTTCCCTCTGGGAGTCCATAACATCACATCCACACCTTATGCCTGCAGTCATCTCCACTGAAGTTAAAGACATCATTAGAGGCAGAGAGCGAAGACTGTCCTCAGCACCTAGCGTGGTGCCTGATACACAGGAGATGCTCTGTCAGCGGTGACCTGTTTGTTGGACTAGGAGGGCTGCCCTCAGGGACTCGAGTTCTTTCCATCTTCTAGATCTGCTTGTGTCTTCACAGTTGCAAAATGGTCGATTTGTTCATATAGCTCATACCTGCATTACAGGCAGTAAGAAGGTGAAATGGAGAAGGCGGAAAGGATGACCTTTTATCAAGTAAACAAGGCTTCCCAGAAATCCCCGGCAGATGAGTGTTACATGGCCATCTCTAAGCAGCAGGAGAGTCTGGGAAGGTGGTGTTTTTACCTGGGCTTGTTTTTTAAAAAAAAAAACAAAAAACAAAATCAGTGTTCTCTTAGCTAGTATGGGAGTGTATTTGTTTTCTAGGGCTGCTGGAACAAAGTACCACAAATTGTGTGGCTTACACAACAGATATTTATTGTCTCAGAATTCTAGGGGCCAGAAGTCTGAGGTCAAGGTGTTGCCAGGGTGGTTTCCCTCTGAGGGCTGCGAGGGAAGGGTCTGTTCTAGGTGTCTCTCCTAGCTTCAGGTGGTTTGTTGGCAATCTTTGGCATGCCTTGGCTTGTTCCTTGTTATCACTCAGATCTCTGCCTTCATCTTCACATGACATTCTCCCTGTGTGTGTGTGTTCTCTGTGCCCAAATTTCCCCTTTTTGTAAGGACAGAGTCAGATTGGATTAGGCCCACCCTAATGACCTCATCCTAACTCGATCATCTGCAAAGACTCTATTTCCAAATAAGGTCACATTTATAGGTACTGGGGGCTAAGATTTCAGCGTCTTTTAGGGGAACACGTTTCAACCTATAATAGCTGGTTTTAAAATATAGCCTTCAAATTCTTCAACACTCCTCCCATCAGGAGGTGAGGTCTTGCCTCTCTCCTTGAATCTGATTGCTCATAATTACATTTACTAATAGAGTAGAGTGGAAGTGACTTCAAGGCTAGGTCATAGCCTCTTCTTGGCTTTCTTGGGAAACTCTGAAAGAAGCCAGTCACCGTGTTAGAAGTCTTACCATCTCAAGATTACCATCCTGGAGATGTAGGTGTTCTAGTCTTTAGTCCCAGCTGAGCTCCTGGCCAATAGCTGGCATCAACGTCTGCCTTGTGTGTGCACCAACTTGGACATCCAGCCCGTTTGAGCCTTCAGATGACTGCAGCCTCAGCTGGCATCTGACTGCAACCACGTGAAGACTCCAACCAAGAACTGCTCAGACAAGCCCTTCCTGAAGTCCTGCCTCATAAAATTGAACTGTTCTTCAAGTCTCTAAATCTGGTAGGTTGTTGCACATCAATAGAAAACTAAAATGATCAGCAATAAAAAGAAAATGAATATTGGTCAGCCAATAAGAGCAGTGAGGAATCTGGGACTCCGAGAGAATTTTCATCAGGAAGATGGCTCCCATGGAGGCCTTCATCAGAGGCTTTGTGTTTCTAGGTTTCCACTGAGGGTTGGGGTCCCTCCTTCATGACGAGACACTTGGTTGAGATACATTTGAGTGACCAAAATGGTGATATTATCTGAATGTCCAAATAATCATTTTCATGGGAGAAGTTGTGTCAGGGATAATTATGGTTGACTGTTGTAATGAAGACAGTGATCCCTGGTTTGTCCTATTATCAACAGACTGCTTTGCCTGAACTGGGGAACAGTTGTCATTGGAACACATGGTGCTAGCCTGTATAACCTCTGTTTCACCAAGAAGCAGATACCTCCCCTCCCCCATTTTATAGGCAACGACCCTATGGGTAGCGTGTTTCTGGCAGATCCTGTATCCTACACCATAGTTTTCAGTTTCCTAGGTTAGTCCGGGGGCTCCAGAGCCAGATTATACCTCTCAAGGGTTGGGTGAAAATAGGGGCTTGTCTTGTAATAGAATCTTCTCAGTGTGTCGAAGGTCATTCTGTACTAACCAGCTCACCTGCGGGTATCTGTGCTGCTTCTGGTGTCTGAGTTCTACTGCATTTCTGTCCATGTGGCTCTGTTTCTCTGTGCTTTACTAGGCCTTAGGGCCCATCATTTCTTTTATCCCTTCTTTATATTGTGTCTAAGCTAAATCCTTGCTTTGCTTAACCTTTATTCTATTTTCCTTGACTTCTTCATATTCAGTTTCATGCTTTGATCAATCTCCCCAACAGCAGTTGCCAAGCAACTTCCTTTCCCTTCTACAGGTTCCTCCTAGAATTCCATGTTTCATCAAGCCCTTTGCTCAGCCACACTGGTGCTTTCCAGGTTTTGTTTGCACTGGTTGAAACTATTGATTATAAACCAAAGGGTTACTACATGGAGGAGGATGCAGAGCGGTTAGGGCACAGGCTTGGGGGTCAGAGAAGCCTGGGTTCAAATTCTGGCTCTGCTACATATTAACTGTGTGACACTGAACAAGTTATTTAACTTTCCTAAGCTCAATTTCCTCATCTGTAAAATGGGTATAGCAAATCATATTTTCCAAAATGGCCATAACAATTTCTCCCATCCTCCATTCTCATCTAGAAATTTTCCACTTCCTCTCAGAAAGTGGGGTCTGTGCTCCTTGCCTTTGAACCTGGATAGATTTATGACTGGCTTGTAACCAACTGAATGCAGTAGCTATAATACTGCATGACCTTAGAGGGTATGTCAGAAAAGGTGATGCCACATTCGCCTTGCTTGCTGGAACACTCATGCTGAAGCCATGAGCTGCCATGTCAGCTGTCTGGCTGCCTAGAACCCACCGTAGTGTGAGGAAGCCCAAATGAATTCATGTGAGAAACCATATTGAGACACTCTGAAAGTGCAGTCTGTCCTCACTATTTTCATATTTTGTATTGGCGACCCTCCTTACGTGCCAAAATGTATGTGCAACCCAAGATCAATACTTGTGGGGCTTTTGTGGTCCTTTGGGGACATGCACATAGTGGCAAATATTTGAGTTGCCTGATGCACACTTCCCAGCTAAGGTTGAATAAGGCAGCGCTCTGCCATCTTGTTTCAGCTCTCATACGGGTGTAAACAAGTATGTTTTCTGTGGTCTAATATTTAGTGTATTTTTTGGTGTTTTTGTGTTTTTTGTTGGTGTTTTTGCTGTTTAAAATGGCCTCCAAGTGTGATGCTGAAGTGCTGGCTAGTGTTCCTAAGCACAAGAAGGCTGTGATGTGCTTTACGGAGAAAATACATGTGTTAGATAAACTTCTTTCAGGCCTGTGTTACAATGCTGTTGGCTGTGAGTTCAATGCTAATGAACCAACAATATGTATCAAATAAGGTGTCTTGAAACAGAAACACACACAAAACAAAGTTATGTATTGACCAGTTGTTGAAAATATTGTGACCAGAGGCTTGTAGGAACCTAACCCCGTATTTCTGCCAGGAACCATGGCTCAGCATTTCCTAATCTCATTTTCATGGTGACTTTATAGGACATAACTGCCTCAAGTAATGAGAATAGACTGTACATGAACCGGAAGGATGCTTGGTCAGCCCCCAGCTGCTCCACCCTCCTGCAGGTCCAGCGGCAGTCACTGTCTGACTGTGGCTGCATGAAAGACCCCAAGCCAGACAGCCCAAGAGAGCCTCTCAAATTCCTGACCCTTAGAAACTGTGAGATATAATAATTTGGCTTTCAAACAAAAATATTTTAAGTATCTTATTGCTATTTGTATAACACTTATAACACTTTATTAATGTTAAAACCTGTTTGATGTAACTAAAATAGTGGGGTTAACAATACATTCCTCACAAGGTTGGGGGGAGGATTAAATTAGATGGTATACATCCTGTTGAAAGGACTAAATGGTTTTATTAAGTGCCAAGCACTGAGCTACCGTTACTATCATGAGTCCTCTGTTATTAGCCTTTATTTTATAGAAACACAGATTATTATGTTGGGAAGAGACCTTAAAGATCACCCAGGCTAATCTCTGTGTTTTCAGGTGCAAAATCAGAGGCCCAGAAAGGGGAAATTATCTGCATTACACAGAAAGTTGATGGCAGAGTATAAATTAAGAGTAAGGCTCTGTCTCTGTGCTGAAGAGAAAAATCTTGTCACTGTTTCCTTGCCTGTTTCAGTTATAGATGTCTTAGTTATTGAAAAAAGCACAGCAGAATATGACTCAAATATACAGAGGCCTTGAATTTTCACTGATCCCTTTAGTCCTGGAATCACAGATGGGATAATCTTTTATTATTGGTCTTCACAAAAGAGAGTTGTTCAGAGGGATGGGAATTGTGCCCTGGGATATACTTCAGTAGATACCAATGTTATTATTGGGTTTTGATTAAGCACCTGATTGAAGGCTTGGTCCCTTTGCGGTAGTTTCTAGTGCAGTGCAGTGTCAGGCCAGGGCATTGGCTGCTGGGGGTGTTTGGGGGTAAGGGAGGTGAGGATGTCTGTAGCCATGGTCTTAAAAACCCTTCATTTCAGATCCTGTTGACAGTAGCTGGACTTTGGCCTTAGTTCCTGTTTTATACCAGAAATGAGACCTTTCTAGGGTGGTTTGGATAGTCATTTTTTGTGTTTTCTGGGTAATAAAGTATCATTTTGGATGGATTTGTGCCTGTGGGCTCTGGGCCATGCTGCTGAGTAGCAACAAGGAAATAATGGCTCAAGCTGGTAAGTAGGGAAGGGGAGGAGTTATCAATGGGATGGATCCGTAGTGTAGAGTTAAGGGGTTCCAGGCACCACAAAGGAAACTGGAAGCTTGAGTCAGCAGAGGTAAAAGTTTATCACCCTTGCAAATTCTTTATAAAATGTCTACCCCTTTAACAATACTTTGGCCTACAAATGTATACCTCCCCTGCTGCATTTATTAATGAATCTTTTCTCTTTACATAACTGGCATAATCTGTCATTTTGACAAGAAATTTTTTTAAAGATGATAATTTTGAAGAATTGAGATGCCATTTTGGATACACTTTAAAAATACCAAAGCCAATTGCAAAATCAAACTAGTAGCTTGGCCCTATAATACTTCAATCTCTTATGACTCAGGACGGCCCTCTGGAGGGCTTTAGGAAAGTTCTTCAGGGTTCCTTTGTCTCTGTCCACACAGTCACAGGGGCCACATATAGAACAGTGGCTGCTTTTGCTCCACTTCCTCAGCCTCTGCCAGGAATTTTCTTTTTCCTTCTATGTCATGGGCGCTGGGACTTTAAAACTGTTGTAATCCAGAACTTAAATTTGCTCCCCAAGAATTAACGGAAGACAGACCTCTTTCCTCTGATCCTTTACATGATGATCTTACAGCTTAAGTCTCAGAGAGAAAAGTCCTGTTAAGGAGACAAATGACTTCCATGTCTGTAAGCCATCACATAATGTATCCAAAGTGAAGGGGTTTAATCATTATGAGTTAATTAATAATTCAATTGATGTTTATTTTGTGAGTCGTAAGGAAGAAATGTGTCCACCAGAGAAGTCAGTCCCCTCATGGGCACATAGACAAGGGCATGTCACCCAGGCTAATGGCAGTTATTTTTCAAGATTTGTCCAAGACAGAGGCTGCCCTGCCCCACTGGGTCCTGGGGGGAAGTGGATCCCAATTGTGCAGACAGATGGACCTGATACTCTTAACCTCACGGCACCCAATAGTGGTTCTTCTACCCAAAGGCCTTGCCTGATTCCATGCCTAATAAGCAAACTGTTGATATAATCTTCTTCCCATGTTAGGGTTCTTCTAGGGAGAGAATGCAGTGGTGCAGGTGTCCAGCCCCACCTGTGGACAGATATTTCTTTGTAAATCAGTAGTCTGGCCTTCCTCTTTTACATACCAATCTCACTGAAGGATGTGGTTAATAGGGGTCTGTTCTTTTTTTTTTTTCACTGGGGGTCTGTTCTGGAGAGACGAATCCACAAACCTTTCCTGACATTGAATCAGTTGGGTCAGACAAATTGAGGTGACGAAAGGAAACTTGTCAGGACCAAACTTTGGGGAATTGATATGCGCTGAAAAAGGACCCACTGCAGTTAGGCAAGAAGCTCAGTAAATGCCTGACAAATGTGTACGTGTGCATCTCGTGGGTGGGCAGACCTAGAGGACTGCCTTTGCAAGCCCCTGCTCACAAGTTTTTCAAAGTATGGCCTTTGGGTGTGAGGCCCTGGGATCTAGGTTTCAGTAAGCTCCCAGGTGATTCTGATGCTCACTCAAGCTTGAGAACCACTACCTTGGTCCTGTTCTCTCTCTGTCCATATCACTGGCAGAAATCATGAGTGAAAGGGTGATATTGTGTGACTAAATCTAGTTCAACACATTGAACTTCCTCTAAAATTTTTAGCCCCTTAGTTCAACTATCCTTTAGGTAATTAATTTGAGGGGACAAGTATTGGGGTGAAGAAGGACAAACTATAGATGTGACATTTCAAAAGGCATTTAAATATTTTATTCTCAGAAATGGGATTATTATGCTCTTATTGTTAATTAAATAAGCATTTACTTAGCACGTGACATATTCTTTGTATCAAGGACTACCTAGAAAAATTTGAGTGAGGGAATCCTTTCTTTCTTTCTACCTTTTCAGCATCCTTCTTTGCACACCTGGTCTTAGCTCCAGGGCTCCCGTGCTGGTACCTGACGTCTCAGACTTGGCACCTATACAGCCTGTGATGCAAACCTAGCTTTCTCTCATCAAAACTTACTTGTGCTGAAGTTCATTCTCACCCGCTACTCAACTAATTGTCTCTCTGGAAAGTGATCTGACTAACTGATCCATGGGAAAGTGTTGCTAAATGGTAATAGCTGAAGGTGTTTCCCCTAAGGACCCTTGAGGGCCTAAACTGTCAAATCAGGAAAAGTGCATTTCTAAAGGTGGAGTCGAAGGCATCATAGAAGGAAGGAGGGAGGAAAATATTTGGGCAGACAGACCTTCATAGGATTCCTAAGATTGTACCATAGAGCAGCATATTATTAATTTTAAGGACGGTTTTACTCAAAGCTGAGGTTTAAAGAAATAGTATAAGGATGTTGAATAGAACCAAAGACCCAAAGCCAACTGTAATAGGTGATAAAACCCACCATGTTCCAAAAAACATATGCAGAACTCATTAAAATTTAACAAAAACCATCTGGAGACTATCACCCCAGCAGCATATTTAAGAGGAGACTAGAAATTCAAGAAGGGGATTTAAGGAATCAGTAAGTACTTGGCTTTTCTCCAGCCATACAAGTGTTTTCTTAGGTTGGAACAGAGCACTGTGATGCAGCTCTTGGGAGAAGTTTATGTTCTGTCCTTGGAATTTAGGGGTATTTGGGATCAAAGAGACTGATGCCTGCTTCTCACCCGGAGAAGTCTGTAGGGAAGGGCTGGCGGGAGCAGCTATGCGAGCAGTCCCAGGATTTGGGAGCAGCACGGGTTGTGTTCCCGCCGTTTAGTGGGCTGGGACGCGGTTCCTGGCAGCCAAGAGGATTGCGGGCAAGGTAGCTGAAGTCTTCTTTCAGGGACCCTGCCCAAGAAGGTGGCTTATTGGGACAAGGGGATTCTACAAGTAAGGGGCTTCAGGATTTCTTTCAGGTAGGAAAAGCTGAGGGGGTCAGAACTGATCAGCTGGAGTGTGTCACCAGAGCCAGGAGGCTGCCACCCTCAGGTCCCTGTGGACTCTCCAGAGATCCAAAGATCCCACTCCATTTGCATCTACAGCCCACAGAAGATCCAGCACTTTGGTGCCTGCCCTGACAGAGGCGTTGACATGCGATGTTGCCCTTTCCTGTAATCGTCTCTCTATCCCAGAGAAGCAAGCAGACTGTGCAAGAAGGGAGAGTGTACCAGCCTGGGTTTGATGAGAGGAGTAGAATTATGATGAGTAATGTTTAATAAGGGATTTATTATAGGAGTTAGACCTTACACACTGTGGGAGCTGATGGAGAAATCTATGTGGGACCGTTGCCTCTACATCTGGTGTTGGGGCCAATGTCTCTATGGGTCAGCCAGGCCAGCTAGTCAGGAAGGGAAGCTGGATGAGAAATGGGGAAGAGCAAGAACAAACTGGAACGTGATGGCAGAGGTGACCTGTGGGAGACACTGGCACTGTCTGCTACAGAGCTGCAGACATGCCGTGCCCAGGACCTAGAGAAGCTGAAGGAGGAGATCCAGTGGGATTTGGAGGAACTGCAGACCTGGGTGCTGCCCACAACAAGGTAAGCCAGCAGATCAGCAACAACATGTGTAAGCGGCTGCAGTGCCTGGCACCCTACTCCCACCTTGAGAGCATAAAAATGGCGGCTCCTTCCCTTCCATCTTAGGCCAGTTTCCCTCGTGCTCCTTCCTAACTCAGACCCAGACAGGGGAGGGAATTCTCAGAAAAGTAGTTGTAGCTTAGTTAAGTGGCCACACTACAGGAGAAAGAGTGGAAAGAACTGTTATGACTTCTTATCCAACTTTTTGGTTCTCTGAGCAAGGGAATGGGGAGAAGCTTTGAACTGGATATGCGATTAAAGCAAATAGGGCTTGTTCTTAAGGTGGTCGAAAATTCAGGAGATTTTACATTTGAAACTAACACAATATTGTAAATCAACCATGCTTCAATTAAAAAAAAGTCAGGAGATTTGTCTAAGATGTTTTCAAGAGGCAGGGAAACGGGTTTGATGTAACCAGGCTGAAGGCAACAATGAAGAAAAATACAGCCATTTCCTGTTTATACCCAGTCAGGTTCATCCTGTTTAATAAACCAGTTCCACAAGCATTTAACTTGTGTGAGTTCAACTATATACATTGCAACATTCTTCCACGTTCATCATTTTATCTTATATAATTTAAATACTTTAAATTCTATTTTTCATATATTCTTTATTAAATATTCTCTACCACTTTATACTTTAAATGTACGAAATACATATAGAAATTCGTATTACTATATAGGGTTGCACTTCACATACAAAATCACCTGTACTGTTCATTGTGGACAATTTAAAGTACTTCTCAAGGGTTATTTTCACAATATGGGATTTTTGTCTTATGTGCTGTTGCTGAAGCTAACACTCTATGTAAGATGAAGGTATGACTCTTCTGTACCCCAAAATTTAGGGGCAAGAGAGGGTAGGATAAAGAAAGCATATGGTTTTTCAACTCATTGATGTGCCCAGTATATCCAGTTCATTGAGCCCCTTCTAAAGAAAGTGTGTTTTCACATTTTCACTTTCTAAAATGATAACATGTTAGAGATTAAAGCAACCTTAAAGATCATTAGTCCCCCTCATTTTAGAAGAGGGAACCCAGTTCCTAGAGAAGTGAATTAAAATGTCTAGGGTTACACAGTACCTTGGTGACAGGTCCTGGCACCTAGAACCTGGCACTCCTATATCAAAATCAACTTTCCCTTCCATCTGCCATGCTGCTCTGCATCTTTGAGAGTCTTTCTAATAGGCATTGTGAGCCTGACATGGTTTCAAACCATCTAGGGACTGAGGGTCCCCACAGCTTGGACTCAGGCCATTGCCCTTGGTTCATTCGGGGGCATACAGGGTTGTAGGACTGATCTCAGGAATGACAAGGGCTTTTCTGTTTCAGAGCTGGTTTCTTCTTCAATGGAGGATTCCCAGGGTAGATGAGATATTTTTTGCTCTCATTTGTCCCCTTGTGTGCAGCTTAAGCCTCTTCCCTGGGCATGCGCACTGCCTGCTTCCCCACTGTGGTCCAGGCCCTAGGGGCGGAGGCTCATCTGATGACCACAGCCAAGACTGCCACTGTGAGCAGATCAACCCTGAGGCTGTAGTCCTAGCCATGCACAGTCTCTTTAAAACAGGGTTCTATAAGCACTCTGATCTCAATAGTTTGAACTTACTCTTGGAATCAGCTTTCTCCCAAGCTTCCCCTGGGATTCTGTTCTCATTGCTCACCTCTGTCAAGGGTTGTAGTCCCTTAAGAGTTCTTTGTGAATGAGAATGATCATGTTCATCCACCCCCTCCCTGGCCCATCTGATTGCAGGGGAGATAGCACTTATAATTCTTCTTGGTCCCTTTGGGACATCGGATACTGAATGCTCTTCTTCCCCTATCAGAAGTTTGTCTTGATTTTGCAGCTTTTCCTTCTAGAGTTTCAAAGCAGGTAAAGCGAAGCCTTCCTGTGACATTTGGAAACTTCACCACTCAGCTCCTTTTCTGTACCTCAATTGGTAAAGCGAGTGAGATCTCCTGATACCCTCAAATGTATAAGCAACTTGACTTTAGACAACCACAGAATATCTAGGCCTCTATTTTGTTTACACCTGCTGCTCAGTGCTGCTCCCCCGACCACAGTGAATGCTGCTTTATTTCCCAGCCTGGAAGAATTCATTTGCATCCTCCACTTTTAAGACAATATAAAGCCTAACAAAGCCCTTACAAGGAGCAGCAGTGCCTATGAGTAGGGGATTTTTTTTTCTACTTCAAATCAGTATTACATTTTTTTCCTGTTGTTTTTGGCAGCCGACCACACTGAGGCCTCTCAAATAATCTGTTAATCTTAATGAGCTGAATGCCTCTCTCTCATGGAACACACACATCTGATTCATGCCTTCTGTCTGCTCTTTCCTGTGTAGCCCTGACACTGTGATGATGATGCGACTGGCATATAAATCTCACTCACACTGGAGCAGAAAATACAAGCAGAGTGTGTGCCAGCCCCCCCATGTACCGTGGGATAAAAGGAGGCGGCCACAGAGCCAGAAAGGAGTGGATGCCCTGTTCCACCAGGGTATTTCCCAGGATGTTTCACAAGTGTGTGCGTGTGTGTATGTGAAAACCCCCCAAACTCTGGAGAAGCCACAATCCTTGAATTGCCCTCTTTGTGTGTTCTAGAGTGTCCTTGAGGGCTTGGGAGGAGGCCAAGGATGATGCGTAATCTATTTCAACACATACATATTTTTATGATGTTTTCCTAAGAGTGTTAGGGGAATTCAGAAGACGAGGGTTCAGCCTTTGATCACAACATTGTATCAACAAGTGCTCAGACATCAATTGAATCAAATAGTTGAAAACAAAAGTCTTTTTCTCCCTCCAGCTGAGCAAGTCTTAACGAGATGGTGATCAGGAGATGTCAGTCTTCAGGGGGCTTTGCCTTCTTCTTTTAGGCCCAGGCCATTTAGGCTAAGGGTACCCACCATGTGCCAAACCCTTGTGTGGGGGACTGGGTACTGAAGGTATAATATGGAGCAAGAGAGACATGTTAAGCAGACCTGAAGACATAAAGGAGGTTAAAGAAGAAAGATTTGACAATTCTAGGCTCCTCTGGAGTGGATCCTTCTACATATATATTAAAATGTGCACATATATGTTAGGCCTTATCCACTCAGCTTCTGTGTCCAAACAGGTGGGTATTTTAGATCAAAACTAGATGTTTCAGATCTTCTCTCTTTAAGCCAGTGGTTCTCAAAGTGTGGTTCAACAGCTTCAGCATCACTGGGGACTTGAAAGAAATGTGGATTCTCAGGCCCTACCCCATATCTACTGAATCTGAAATTCTGGGATGAAGCCCAGAACTCATTGTGTTTTAACTGGCCCCTCAGGGGATTCTGCTGTACACTCAACTTTGAGAACCACTGCTTTAGGAGAGTTTGTGCTCCCTGCTTCTGGTATCATTATCCTTTTCTCTTCTCCAAATAGAAGCCAGCACGGTCAAATAAAAATCAGGCAGAACACTCCATCCAAGAACAGTGCAATTGTTGCATGTGTTGACTTACTAAGATTGCCCTGGTCTTTTTCACCACCTGGTTGTGAAAGTGGGTGGAAGTGGGTGGTGTAGGAAAAAAATGAACTGTGGGTACAATGACCTAAGAGGTTTTTAATAACTCTAATTTTGGTGAGCATTTGTCCCATGAACAACTCACCTTTTCCTTGCCTTCGGGGAGTTTCTTTCTTAGTAAAAAAATAATTTGAATTGCAAAGGGGCCTCATATTAGATTTCTGGTACAGATAAAAGGAACATAGGGAATGGATTGTCTTACAAGATGTAATGCTGTATTGAATTGAATGTCAAGTTAATGATCTATTTTCTTTGAAGTTAAGGTTATGGAAGATCTTGAATCAAAATGATTCAATGAGGCAGAAAGGCAGCAAATTCCTTTTAGTGATTTACTTGGTAACTTTGAGTAATTCTTCTGCTGTCTGCCTCATCTACTTGCCCTACTTCCTTTAATGACAGACCTGTACAGACTGTATTTGGTATTGATGGTGGTTCACAGATGTAACATCTCTTCAACATGACATTTTTGGTGTGAAGAATTCCTACATATATTGAGAAGATAAGAGCTTTGATATTGTGAAAAGGGGATCTTGAATGACCTTCTGCCCAAGGAGAGAGAATTTTCCATTGTGCCGGTGGGTGAACACTGGAGCCAGGCCAACTGTCTGCCTAATTGGATCCATTAATCTCACTGATAAGTTAGCCAATGTACAACCCTGCCCAGGTAACTACAGTAAGTGAATCAATAAACATCTGTTGAGGACCAACTGAGTGTGGAAGATGCTGAGAGTTTAAGGTTCAGGAAGAAAAGAGACGTGTAGGATGTGGTCTTTGCTTTCAAGGAACTTCAACTCTGAACAAATGCACCTTTTAAAGAAAGCCCTAACAGAGTGACCAAGTGTGGGCCTTATAGGCATCGTTAAAATGTGAATCAGAGCATGTCACTCCCATGTGCAAAACTCTCCTAGACTTCCCATGTCACTCCATGTCCCAGTCTTCTGAGGCCCCTCTGATGACATCCGTCTCCTCCTCTCTCTTCCTCATTTACTTATCGGTCAGGGACCCTGCCAGGCACAATGCCAACTCCCTGCTTTGGGATTTCTTGTCCCTTCTGCCTAGAATGCTTTCCTCTTCATGCCTGTCTTCCCTGCAGCACACCCCCTACACCTTTTCCCCCGACCCAGTCCTTAACATTGGTCACTATTTATTACACTTTGCACTTTTTTATAGATCTTATTTATTATTTGTGTCTCCCAGGAGAACGCAGAGTCCATAAGGGCAGGATTCTTTGTTTCATTTGGACAATGAAAGGATGAATGAATACATTTGGGTTGGCCAATGAACAGAGGACAGTTTCAAGGACCTGTATCATCTCTTTCTTCAGTGGACAAGGGCAGCCTAGAATAGGAGTTGGGTCCAATATTTAAACTTATTCTATGCCAGCACAAGCTTGCCTAAAACCATTGTATTTGTTTCTTAAACGCTCACGATCAAAATCCTTAGGCAAGCAAATAAATTAACCCCAAATTATGACCCACTTTGGATGTTATGCTTTAAATTGTGTTTTAGGATCAAGTAAATTCTAGGACATGTTCCTCAGCCCTGAAACATGCACATTTGTTTTTGCTTTATCAAGTATCATTATCCTAGAAGTACGTCCATTCATTCTTTTAATTCATTAAAACAGTTATTTATTTATTGAGTACCTGCTGTGTGCCAGATACTCCTCTAGGTGCTGTAGATACAGAAATAAACAGACAAGACAAAAACCTCTGCCTTCATGGAGCTTATGTTCATGTGGGAGAAGCAGATAATTACTAAGACAAATATATACTATGTTGGGAAGTAATTGGCTACAGCGCATGGGGAAAGAGCTGCTGTGTTCATAGAGTGGTCAGGGACAGCTTTATAATTAGGTGATTTGGGGCAGAGCCCTGAAGAGGTGAGTGAGTGAGCCAAGTGGCTGTCTGGAGAAGAGCTTTCTATGCAAGGGAAAGAGCATTTGCAAAGGCTCTGATGTAGGACCATGCTTGGCATGTTTAAGGAATAGCAAGGAGGCCGTGTAGCTGAGGCAGAATAAGCAGAGGAGAGAGTAGTATGAGGTGAGATCGGGGGCAGATCACACAGGATCTTAAAAGCTCTTGTGCAGACTTTGGCTTTTCCTCTAAGTGAGGTGAGAAGCCATTGGAGGACTTTGAACAGAGGGAGACATGAATTGACTTGTGTTTTTAAAATATCATGCTTCCTGCTTAGAGAACACACTGAGTTGGGGCATGGACAGACACAAGGAGACTTCCTGGAAGACTACTTCAGTATTCCAGGAGCAAGATAATGGTGGCTTGGACCAAGATGAGGTAACAGTGGAGGTGAGGAGAAGTAGCTGAATCCCCATATGTTTTAAAGGTAGAACCAGCAGGATTTGCTGACCAATTAAATGTGGGGTGTGAGAGAATGAGATGAATCAAGGATAAGACCAAGGTCTTGGCCTCAGCCTCTGAAAGAACAGAGTTGTCATTTGCTGGGAAGAAGAAGAGTCGGGAGGAGTTGGTTTGGAGTGGGAATTGGAATCAGGAATTTAGTTTGGGCCATGGTGAGTTTAAGATGCGTATTTGACATCCAAGTGGAGGGACGAAGTAGGCAAGTGGATGGAAATCACTGATGTAACCAAGGGAGCTGGTGTACTATAGAGTAACATCACCTCCTGACTTAAGAGGAAAACTGGGCCATAACTCATCTTTTAGGCTGACTGTCTTGAACATATGTCTCCCCTAGTGCTGGGAGGGCCTTGGTGGTGTCTACAAACCTGTGACGCTTCATTCTGTTAAAAAGCCACATCCTCATCACCTCCCTTATTATGTTCAGAGAAGCAAAGGCCACTGATACTACGTGAAATTTTTTATTAAGATATAAGACCTAGGTGAAACTTAACTTCTCTCTCTCTCTTTTTTTTTTAATATCCAGAGACAATAGCCCATCAGCTTCTGGCTTTTCCTTCTCTACCAACTGGTTATATGCGTGTTTTCATTTCTGTATTATCAGTGAGAGTGATCAGGTTATCATCACAAGCCAAGGCATTGTAAAACACTTATTAATATGTATTTCTAGGCCTAGAGGTACAAAGGGCCTTCTGACTTCTTCTGAGTGAAGTGTGCACAGAGTGGGAAACCCTCAGAATGCAAGCTAGCCACTGGCCATCATCTTGGAGTTGGCGGCAAGTGGGCAAGGTGGTGGGGGGCGGAATAACCACCAACAGTTGGCATGCTGTCTTTGTCATATGTGCCATAGGTTGTCAACCTGTATGTTAGAAAATGTACAAAGTAGTTAAAAGGCTTCAAGGGATCAAGATTACTCTTTTTTTTTTTTTGACAAACAATTAATGAGCACTGTGGTTGACAGGATAATGGTTCCCCAAATATTTCCACATCTGAATCTTCAGAACCTGTGAATATACCTTACACGGCCGAAGAGACTTTGCAGATATGATTAAATTAAGAATCTTATGAAAGGGAGATTATCCTGGTGGGCCCAGTGTGACACAAAGGACTGTATAAAGGGGTGGTGGGAGGATCAGAATCAGAGAAGGAGATGTGACAGTGGAAGCAGAGGTTGGAGTTATTGGGCCATGAGCCAAGTAATGCAAATGGACTCTAGAAGTAATAGGAAATTAATATAAGTGATTATTATCTATGCTAAGCCTTATCTGTGCTAAGCCTTTATATTTATTATTTTACTTTACCTTACAAACAGCATTTTGGATAGTTCTTATTGTTGTCCATTTCAAAGATGGTAAAACTGAAACTTGGAGTAATTATGGCTAGGGAGCTCACCTGTGGTCACATAAAAAGTAAGTAGCAAAGCCAGGTTTTGAACCAAGGCCTTTCCAATTGCTTAGCTGGAATTCCAAAATAAAGTTATAGTACTTCATATATGTGTATATGTATGTGTGCACATATATATATATATTAGAAAAGTGGGCTTTAAAAACATAAGCAAAAAAGCAAAATGGATTTTTTTAGGGAAGAAGGGCAAAATTTACTAAACTCAAGTTCCCTTGAGGTCAGGCAACCTCCTTTGATCTGGCAGATCCCACGCCTAGCACTTGGTAGACACTTCAGAGGTATCCGTTGAATTGTCAAACCGCCAGTATGTGCTATTTATTTGATGTATGCTGTGGCTTCTAAATTTATCCAGCTGAATATTTGCAGTCAGGCTTGGGTGGGAAGCCTCGGCAAGGTGACCAACTCTCACCACGAGTGTGTGTCTCCTGGCAGAACTTTTTGTGTATAGATTCACTTCCTGAGCTACCATGCAAATGGAGGGGATCTGTGAGCCCAAATAATTAAAAAGGCTGAGAATAATCAGAAATCATTTCTCCAAGGCTTTTGCATGCACATGAATATCTTTACCTCCTTATCAGATTGCTCTTAAAATGGCTTTGCATGGCTTGAATATATATCAGTTCATGTTCGGGAAAGTCACCAGGTACAGGGTGGATGTGACAGGAAAGCCAAGCTAGGGTGTAAATTGTGCTATTGATCGTACGCCAGCTAGATAATCCAGCTAAGGATAATTAAGAGTGGACGGACTGTTTCCAGGTTGCCCTGCCTTGTGTTGATTTGTGCAGGTATTTATGTTGGTTCTAACCTCTCCGGAGACCAGGTCTCATGACACACAAGGTTCCTCTGTACCACCCACACTAGCGCTCTGCTCCCTTTCTGGCCTTGCCTGACATATTCCAACACCTCTGCCCATCCTTGTTTGTGCTCACCAGTTTCTCTGCTGCTAGCACAAACTTCTCTGTCCCAGTATTTCTGGTATCTTCTGTCATGGCCATTATAAGCTGTTCCCTGGGGAGTTCTCTGACCTTCAGCAGCAGAGCCTGTGGGGAGCCACCAGGCTGGGCCCCACCCAGAACCCTTCTCCAAGTCATCTCACATTCTCCTTTCCTGCCTCTCATGATTGCTTTTGTGAAAATCAGAGCAAACGAATGTCTCTGCAGGGAATTCCCTGCTGTCAGAAGGCGTCCTCAGGCTGAGGCCTGGCATTCTGGTCCACTGGAGGAAGGGGTCACTTTCTGATCTTCTGCATCAGTACACGTCAGCATGGTTAAAATGTGGGGCTCTTTCCTGAAAAGGAGAGTTAGTTTAATGAATTAACTAATTAACCAAACAGTTTTTAGTGGGGAGTCCAAGGAAATTATCAGAAGATTTTGCACATGGTTGGGATTCCAAAATAATTTGTGTTAAAAGGGTGAGAGAGTTAGATCCTAAGAAAGGGAAGAAGTGGTCTGTCTTAGGATGGGGTCCTCAGGAAGCCAACTCTAAGATGAGGATGTGGGTGGAGACCAGGTGGTTTATTTGAGAGGTAGAGACCCCCGGGAGTACCACAGGGGAGTGGATGATGGGACAGGGAAGGGAAGACACACACTCCCAAGCCACTTACCTTGTGGGTGACTGGAACTCAGAGACAGTGAGGGCATAGGCTTCAGTTTGATCCTACTTGAGGGGCAGGGCAGCGGGGGCGATCTGATCTGCAACTGGTTGAGAGCTGCCTTTGGGGATACTAACTGTCCAGCACTTCCAGCCTGCTGGTGCTCAGGGGAAACATGTTCTCTGAGCCAGAAAAAGCCCCCAGACAGAAGTTGCAGGTGTTTGTAGCAAGAAACTCTTGACATGGATGGGAATCAGAGATGTGCTGAGGAGATATGGGCGGACTGACAGCAGCTGATACAGTGCCAGAGTCCTGGGGGCCATTTCAGATGCAAAACTTCCTCCTCCACAATGTTTTTCAAGCTTGCTCTTGATGCACCTCAAATAACCTAACTATTAATAAAGGGCTTTGCAGGCAGTGACTTAGTCTGTTTGGGCTGCTATAACAAAAATATCATTAACTGGGTGGCTTATAAACAACCAGCATTTATTTCTCACAATTCTGGAGGCTGAGAAATCCAAGGTCATGGCTCCTGCAGATTTGGTGTCTGGTGAGGGCCTGCTTACTCATAGATGGTGCCTTCTCACTGTGGCCTCACAGGGTGGAAGGCATGGGAGCTCTGTGGGGTCTCTTTTATAAGGGCACTAATCCTATTCATGATGGCTCCTCCCTCATGACCTAATCACCTTCCAAAGCCCCACCTCCTAGTACCATCACCTTGGGTATTAGGTTTTCAGCATATGAATTTGGGGGCTACATCCATTCAGTCTATAGCAGGCTGTAAGTGCACAGTTCATGCAAGTTGATGGATCCCATGAATGGGTGCCCTGTGGCAGAGGTTGGAGCTTCATCCCAAGCATGCCTATCACCCATTACTAAGAACAGTTTCCCGTGGGCCAGGCATGTACAGCCTCCACATGCACTTTCAACTTGTTCTAGAACCTGGGCT
This sequence comes from Camelus bactrianus, assembly GCF_048773025.1. NCBI lineage: Eukaryota > Metazoa > Chordata > Mammalia > Artiodactyla > Camelidae > Camelus > Camelus bactrianus. The sequence goes on from NC_133575.1 coordinate 33,074,801, forward strand.
TTCTGAGAACGGAGACATTTCCTATTGCTGTGCTGCCTCAGCTTAGCCCATAGTTTGCAGGTAATATATTTCAGTAACATTTAGAAAAATTTACTGCACAGCTTGTTCTACACACAAAAGCTAAATGTTAATGCAGTGTTTTACTAACTGTGCTAAAATCAGCTAGCCAGCTGGTGAATTACCCAGAGGCCCTTTACTGTTGAGACTCACATGGGGTTTTGTAGCCAGCCTGAATGTCATTTATGTAAAATCGCAGTGGTGATGTCAGGCGGGTGCTCTTCAGCTTTCCAGCTGGACGGGGCAGATTCGATATTTACACAGGTTTTTCTCTTAACCCCTGCCATGCCCCCTTTCTCTAATGCTGCCCGGTGGATGTGCTTGCCACGTGGAGGGCCCAGGGCATGGCAGAGCCACACCAGGGTGCCAGGCAGAGAGCATTCCTGTTCCCTGGGTCCCCCATTAGCAGAAGGAGCCACAGATGAAGGGTGAAAGCGAGAAGCCAAACTTTGCCACTCAGTCTGTCTGGCTCCTGGTTTGAAGGCAGAATAGTGCCAGGATCGATACTAGTGTGGCCGTCAGCACCAGGGAATCAGTCTGTTTGGTGGACTCTAACATTGCACTGGACCCCTGGGTTTGGGTTTTGCCTTCAGGGTTATTTCCTGCCCTGGTTCACCCCGTGTTTTTTTTCAGCAGGCCATTTTACTCTCTCAGATCTCTGGTTTGCTTATTGCTAGAACATGCAGTGAATATATTTTACTTTTTAGCCTACGTTGGAACTGGAATGCACATTCATTCATGTATCCATTCATTTAGTATTCCTTGCATACCTACTCTTGTAGATGCTGGGAAGGGAGCTTGCAACTGAAAGAGTTCTGGCTAATTCTCCCAGCAATATCCTGACCCAGGTTGGAGGAATTTGGAGGCCGTGCTTCATGACTTCACTAGTAATGGCTGAATCAGGGGCGAACAGTTTGGTCCTGTTGCCAGGTGGCAGTCTTTTTAAAGAATTTAAGTTCACTATTGCTTCCTTGAGGAATAGGGGAATCCTTATCTCTGGAAAGGTGAAATCTTATATTTGATATCAAGGGGGTTCTTGTTTCTTTCTTTTCTTTATCACACATTAAGATCCAGAGTTTGACCTGCTAGTTGAAACATTATTCTTACAATGACAAATCTTGCTTACAATCTCAAATTATTCTAACATGCTCACTGACCTGGTTTCAGGAGTTGTCATCTTCTGGTTTATATTCTGTGCTGGCTTCCAGAGCTGTCTACCAATGGAAATGAACACAAGTGGATTGTAAACAGGAAGGAGATCTAAATGTGCATCCTGAGATGCTGAGTGGGTGTGAGCTTAATACAGTGCAAAACAAGACGCACTATATAGAACACACTCCTCTGCATTTGGAAGCTGCGTAATTTCATACTCATTTGTCTTAATAGTAGAATGTTTGGCAATTTCATTTTGCCTCTACCTTCCCAGAGGGGAACAATTTAAACAATGCATTTCTTTCTGGTATTCGTGTCATCACAATGAAAATCTTTCCATGGCAGCTCAGCAGTGGGGAACTGCTGTAGTTTGCCCATTATTTGTTCTCTTTCTCTTCCTCTAACTCGCATTTCTCCCTCTTTGATTTGGAAAACTTGGTTTATTCAAGAAACAAAGCTGGAAATAAAACCAGCTGTGGTGGGCAGTGGTTAGGGAAGGTTGAGGCTGTGGAAGAGAGGCAGAAAGAGGGGCTTGTGGTGGAAGTGGAAATGCCTATGCTCTCCCTGGGTGAGGGGCCAGTCAGATTGTACTGTGATGAGGGTTTATATCTGAATTCATGTTACTGGGGGAGTAGGGATGTGTTATCACAGGATTTTACTGTTATTATTATTGTTATTACTATTATTATTCCTTCAATTCATGGAGCTACCAGGAGAGGTCGACAGACAACCCATGCTTGAGGAGGAGGTGAGAGAAGCTGCTATAGTATCTGTCAGATGACTGTGTGTGTGTGAGAGAGAGAGAAACTTCTGTTTTGATATTGGCAAAGTGGTTAGATAATCTGTAATTGATAAACATAATAGAGGAATGTAGCTGAGAACAAGAGTAAATGAAATAAAGTACCTAGCTACAAGTTAAGTACTTTTCTTGTATAGTGCAATGCTATCTATTACTGTTACTCTTACAGTCTTCCTTTGTCATATTAACCAGCTAGTCTTCCAGCATTACTCAGGAGACTCACTAGCCATCTTTAAATAAATAATTTAATCTCTGCTGCAGCTCATCGTGGAACATCTTCTTAGAGTTGTCTGGGTTAGAAACATTATAAATCAGTGCTTGCAGATCACAGAATCCAATTAAGGACTCAAAGTTGAAATCAACCTTTTTCAGGTGTCTGTCTCTCTTCTCATTGGGAGGCCCACGGGTATCTTGTCAGGCCTCTGTTTTGCCTGGTCTAGAGGCTGAGTACTTCTCTCATGGAGAAGGAGCTCTGATGGGCAACTCAGTATGATTTCCCATACACTATTCAGCATGTATTTTATCAGGCAATTCAAAATATATCTTCCAAATCTGATGAAAATCCATTCAATCATTTCCACATGATGTGGCAACAGTCAGACAGAAACGTGATTTTATTTATTTATATGAGGAAGTTTTGACTTTTACTCTGTGCTTTGTGTATTCAGAGCTTTCCGATAGCTGCTTACAACCGAAACAGAAAGAAGGAGCAGTACTTCTGGAGCTCAGCATTTCTCAGCTTTCAGAGCAATGCTAAGATCTTTTCAGTACGGCTCTAAGAACCAGCTGGCAGGATATTTCCAGGTCAAGTGCTACTTGATAGTTTCTTTGAATTCTTGGCTATCAACATTTGAAGTGTCTTCAATTTATGTGTCCTGCAGCCCCAAACCCATCCTTTACATCTTGGCTGTGGGAGGCAGAAGTGAGGAAGGTTAGATATTGCTTCATTCCTAAACATTGAGTAGAAAGAAGGTGGTTATTGTATGTGGACAAGTGTTCAGGTCGGGGTGGCAGTAAGGTATGCAAGTAGACAGTCATACCTGCTTCTCTTTCATTTAGAAAGTGTGGTAGGAAAATCCATTGAGATATTAAACCATGCTTTGTTCTTGCTATATTTTTGCCTCTTGGGTTCCAAGAAGGTTTGCTAGCCAGATCACTTCCCCTGTCTTGGGGAGATTTATGTCACAGGGCTAAGTACCCCACAGTGCTCCACTTCCCTTTCTGGCTTTTGTTTTCAAAAGCCACAGCATGGAGTGTTAGGGATTTTGCATTTTCTTCCACTGCTGATTATGAAAAATTTCAAACATATGGCAGAGTTGAAAGAATTTTACAGTGAATACCCATTACCCACCATCTAGATTTACCATTAGCATTCTACCATACTTGCTTTTTATTACCATCATCCATCCTTCTATCCACTCAGAAAGCTGCATATCTTTTTTGAAGCAGATGGTAAAAGAGCATCAAGAAAAGAGAGAAAGCTCTTAAAGACTGGAAAGAGGGTGATAGTTTGGTGCTTCAGGGGTGATAGAGGCCCATGTCTCTGGCTTTCTGGCTTTCACAGTGCCTGAGAGGTGGAAGACCTAAGACGGGCATGTCTAGGAGGTGAGCAATTAGGTCCCCAGGCACTGAGGTGCCCAAGAAGGGCACAGACATGGTAGATCTGCATTCCAGGAACTGTGGAGGCTCCAGCATTGGTGATAGTGAACTTGAATTGAAGACCAGCAGGCTTTCCCTGACCTTGGAGTCCTCCATCAAATCCCTGGAGGCATTTGAGCAACTTCCAGGAGTCAGGGAGAGGTTAAATCCCTAATGGTTGAGTTAGTTTTTTTTTTCAGTCCAGTGGGAATGGGAGCTCAGTGTTTGATGCGATTTGATTTCTGAAAAATAATGTACTTTTATTTGCACGGCTGGGTTGGTAGAGTCAAATTCACTCCTGTTATAAACCTACTTGTATATGAGAACTTTAGTGATATTTTTGAACAATTAAATGATACAGGGGGAAAAAGGATTCTTGCAGATGTTTTCTTCACCTTTCTGGTTAAGTAGTGGTTCAAACATCTTAAGAATTGAGGGAAGGGTCTCTGAGAGTACTATCTGCTTCTACTTACTTAATTCAGAACTAGTCACTTAAGTTCAGTCACCAGTTTAATGTTCCCTTTTAACCAGGGCAATTATTTTTTTCATTATCAATCTGCAGCCTCCACTTAAGGGGGATGGGAGGTAGATTTCAAAGTAGCAGTAGGAGGGGTGCATCAAAACAAGAACCAATAATGAGCAGTGATTACTTTCCAGATTTCCACTGGATAAAGGATGTCAAATTAAATGTTTCTTCACAAAGAGTGGAAATTATATCAATTTTCATTCTTTGGTACCACTCTCCTGTTTAGGAAGCAATTCTATTCAAAGAAACTGTCCCTTTAGAATAAAGCATTTTGTGTCAAATTCCAGTGTTCAGCACAATTTTTCAGTTATACATGAACATATATATATTCATTGTCACATTTTTTTTCACTGTGAGCTACCATAAGATCTTGTATATATTTCCCTGTGCTATACAGTATAATGTTGTTTATCTATTCTACATTTTGAAATCCACATTGTAAAATGACTATAACTCAATAAAAAATGTTAAAAAAAAAAGAAGTTAGAATAAAGCATTTTAGGCTCCCTTTTGTCCTAAGCCCCAAATACATGTTTGACTGCAAGGTGTGATATGAAGGCTGTATGGATTAGAGGGTCTTTTCACATCTAGGCATGCTACTTGAATCATATTGTTACAAAGCCAGAGGAGACAGTTTTTGGTGGCTCAGCCAAGCATCTCTGGTCTATGTCCCATAATAAATCACACGTTGAGGGGCCTGATGCTTTAGCTCATGGCCTTGGATTTCAATCTGCTTGCTCCCCCATTTCCTTTCCCAGCCCCTGTCTTTCCATAAAGGGATAATATCAGCTTAAGAGGCAGCCCCACCGTTGGCCTGTGTGGGGCTGCTCTGTCGTGTGTGAGTAGATTTTTGAGGTGTATTTTAGAAGATAAGGAAGGATTGGGCAAGAAGATGTGTTAACTGTGTTGGGTATAGATTCCTAGAGGAGGCCAAGAAAGGGTCTGCTTCATGATCCATTATGGTTACTGAGCAGCTACCATGATAAATACCCAGCATAGCATTGCACAATATGCTTCTGCATACAGAGAAGAGTAGTAGGAATTGTTGTGTGCAAGGAGAGAAAAGTGGGTTTTGTCTGCCCAGCCTAAAGAACCTTGAAGTATCATTCAGTTGTCTGCAGTAGAGAAAGATAACATTAAGGAAGGTGGTCATGAACTGTTTTGAACGACCAGTAGTCCAGTAGCTTCTGTCAACTGTTTAATGGACATCCTTCAACCTTTCTTCTGTGCTTGCTAACCAGCAAACACAGGTATACTATGGCAAATTCCCTTGGCACTTACCAATTCTGTACATGCTGGATGGACTTCTAACTATCAGCAAGTGTGGATCGCTATTTGAGGATTTTCTTCAACCACGGGAGCATGGTCTGTCTGCGTGTGAGACAAGTGGCAGTACAAAGGACTCAACATGCCCCAGGAGCAGCCCTCAACCAATAACTGATGAGCATTGGCACATAATCTCCCTACTTCCTTACCTCTCAGTTGGGATAACTCAGGGTATGTTCTGCGGTTCCCCAGAGGGCCCCGGAGGAATTATGCTCCAGTTGCCCATAGTGTTAACTTGCTTGGTAACACTTTTTTTAATTGGCTTTCTTCCCTTCCCTGTCTCACATCTTCATTCCCCTGCTGGTGTTTCCTGGGATGACCTCCCAGATAAACTGCTTGCACTTGAATCCTGGTCTCATGGTTTGCACACTAGAATATATCTGTGTAAATATGTTTTGCCACTTACTGGAGTGTTGGAGATCTCATGACAGTACATATAGATGTATCTCATTATTTTTAGCATTTCACAGTATGGATACACCCTATTTTATTAACCATGTTCTGTGGATGAAAATTTAGTTTTATTTTTCCTGTTTTTCCCCCTACTCTCATTAACAATGAACTCCTGTTAAGATCCAGTTTGCATTGAGTCCGTTGTAATGTTGGAACCAAAAAAATGCTTTAGGAATCCTTCTGGAAGATTATGGTGATAAACTTTAGCACATGTGCTTGAGGATCAGGAATTGTTATGGGGATAGTAGCATCATTTGCTGGGGGTAACAGTGATGTCTGCGTAACTTACTCCCCTAGGTTCCATGGGTAGAACCATTTGTTCATTAGGTGCCTATGTGTCCCAAATTCAGGTTCTGAAGGGAAGGAAAAGCTCAACCATAATTGTTCTGTGAATCTAGGAAAGCCAAAGGGAGTGAGGGTAGAGCTTAGGAAACTTACAACCAGGGTGACTGTCTCATATTGTGGAAGAATAGAAGGCATGAGATTATGTGGGCTTCCCTGTCTTATCTTTGAGATTCTCTGTCTTTGAACACCTTTGAATTTAAGGGCATCAGATTTGGAGCTGGGCTTAAGTTCCTGCTTGACTAGTTAATTGAAAGGGCCCTTATATGATCATGTGTAGCTACCTTCCTATTTTACATATGTGGAAACTGAGGCCCAGAGCAATTAATGTCATTGCCCAAGGTCACACAGTGAGATGATGAGTTCTATGGAACTGGGGACATTTTTAATCAGGAATGTTCTTAGTTTGTCTTGAAGGGCATTTGGGTCATCTATGGGAAGATGATTCTAGATGTAAACTCTGATACGCATTGAGATGGAATTATTTTCCCCGGAGTTGTAAAAAGGAAGAAAACACCACAATGAAATACGCTGGGCATTTTAGATGCCATAGCCCTTTCTAGAAACAGGAGGTCAGACCAGATCAATTAATTGACAGGGTTTTTTTGAACATCTGCTACAGGTGAAGGATGCAGAGGAGGTCATACATGGTCTCTGCCCTCCTGAAGCTTATGGTCTACTTGGTAGCACAAGGTGTTGCCACCAAAGTGAGTGAGTGCTCAGAAGGCTGCAGACAGGGCTGACTTATCCATTAGGCACAGCAGGCACAGTGCCTGGGGCCCATCATACTTTTAGGGGTCCATGAAAATGTTTTAATTTATTATTATTTTTAATGGAGATACTGGGGATTGAACCCAGGATCTCGTGCACGCTAAGCATGTGCTCTACTGCTGAGCTGTACCCATCCCCCAATTTTTTTTTTTAAATCAGAAGGAGAAAAAAAAGAACTTTCAGGTCAAGGAATATGTTTGAATATCTAATATATCTACATTCATCTTTATAACAATGAAGTCATAAAATATCATTTTTAATATTTTTGCATGAAGAAAGGAGCCCACAAAGCCAAAAGTATCTAGGGCCACAGACATCAAATTCTGGCCCTGGCTCCACGTTTTCACTTGGTAAATACCAAATGAGAATTAATATATTAATTTGCTTGGGCTGCCATAAAAAGAACCACAAACTGGATGGCTTAAACAACAGAAATGTATTATCTCACAGTTCTGGAAGCCAGAAGTCTGAGATCAAAATGTCAGCAGCAGTGGCTCCTTCAGAGGGCTGTGAGGGAAGCATCTGTTCCTGGCTTCTCTCTCCTTGACTTCTAAGATGGCCATCTTCTTCCTGTGTCTTCACATCATCTTCCCTCTATGCAAGTCTCTTTTTCTTTGCCTGGTATTCTCTTTATAAAGATACCAGTCATATTGGATTAGAACTCACCCTAATGACATCATTTTAACCAATTACATCTGCAACTACCCTGTTTCCAAATAAGGTCACATTCTGAGATACTGGGGGGATTAGGACTTTGACATATGAATTTGGAGGGGCACAGTTCAGCTCATAAAAGGTAGTGACAATAACTTCCTGAGCTGGGGAGGGGCCAGGGTAGAGAGCATGGAAGCTGAGGGACAGAAGAGGGGGGCTTGGGTCACTCTCAAAGGATGGGGTGAGGAGAGGAAGAGAGAGAAGATATCAGATGTGCAGAAAGAGGCAAGGCAGAAACTGCATGAGCAAAGAGTTGCAGATGGCAATGTAGAACATAAACCTGGGAGGCGCAGAGGAGGCCAGTTTATCAGGTGTTAGGGGAGTAGCAAAGGGATGTTTGGGAAAGGAGCTGTGTGTTTGTCCTGGAAAACCTTGAACAAAGGCTAAAAGGGAACACTAATGATGCTATGATTTCTGAGAGTCTCTTCCAGTTTAATTATTGCTACCCTTTCCTCTCTTGTCTACCTAAACTAACCAGCTTGGGGAGATTTAAGAACCCAAAGGCACATTCTTGTTTTAAAGGCTGTTGATCTGTGGTACAAATGTTCTCATCTCTTTTCTGATTTTTAGGTAACACCTAAGGGAGACAACTTTATTTTTTATTTCCATATACTCATTGCATTTTTTCTAAAATTACCCGAACTTACAGAAAACAATAGAGGCGCCAAAGTGTTGAAAAGAGAGTTTGCCTTTTACTGAAAACCTTGAACTATTAATCTGTGTGTGTTATTTAACTGGCATAAATTTTCTATATTAAGGGCATAGTGAGAGGGAATAGAAACCTTAGTCTGTCTCAGCTTTCAAATAAAACTTAGTCCCTTTGGAAAAACATCTGGGACTAATGAGGATGCTAAAACTGTTAACTCACACACACCAGTTTTATTTGCTCTTTCATGATCAAAATTTTCCCCTTACAGTTGCCCAGATCCACACATATATTACTCAGGATCTGATGTAGCATGGGCACCATTTGTGGCCACATCCTCTGAAAACCACTTTAAGTGGGTTTCCAGAGTCCTTAAAAATAGGCTGGATTCTGGCAAAGCTTACAAATACAGGAGGGAAAAGCTCGACAACTTAGCTTCTTGAAAATGGTTTTAATTGTAGCCATCTCTTCCTACTTTTACTTCCTTACAGATCTCAGGATATTAGTAGAGCTAGTATTATGAATTCCCTCTTTTTTTTAAAAAAAATAGATTCAAATTGACCAACTGATTTAAATTCTTTAACTACAAAAATCTTGTCTTCTGTACTGTTCTGATCTCTTAAAGGTGCTTAGTTTTGTGTTTTCTGGATTCAGCAAACGACTTTGTGGTGCTGATTGAACCTCCCCACACAGCGACTGGACCACTCCTTAATTATTTCAACTGTGACTCCTCTGACACCTCTGAGCAGTAGTGTGCTTCCCATCCAGTGGTGACATTAGAGCATGTTGCTTCTAAATGGCTGTCAAGCACGTTGCCATGGCAATGGAGCTCTGCTGGTCAGCTGGAGTGGAAGTTCTTCAGTTTTCACCAGCAGTGACTCTCAGACTTGGTGTGCCACAGAAACAATCATCTGGGTGCTTGTTAGAAATGCTCACTCCCAGACCCTACCCTGAAGTATTCTGATTCAGGAAGTGTTGGGATGAACCTGTGTTTATAGCCATCTTTCCAGGTGATGACTATTCAGGTGGCCCCCAACCTCATCATCAGAAAGTCTGTGTACAGCACCCAGATATAGTTGGAGTTATTCCCCTTAAAGAGTGCTGATCTTTGTCTCTATTGGGTCAATGTCCAGGACTGCCCCCTCCTGGAAGTTGCCGAAGAATTTGCATTCTGCCTTTTGCAAGATCTTTATATATGAGTGTTTGCCACGCATATGCTTTGTGTTTACTTAGCTTTTTCTGGGTAAGATTCTCCAGCTCTAAAAGCAAGGTCATCTGTTAGTAATTCTCTGCTTCAATTGGCAAGTGACCTACCAGGGACATGCAGTTGAAATTAGCATATGCATTCTTCGAGGTTTACAGTTTCCTTCTGCCTGGGACTTCTGGGATAGCTTATTATGATGTGTGTATGGGGAGGGGAGGTAAATGGAGGCGCTTATGAAACCTCTTTGAAAAGACCAGCACATCATCTGCATGAAAAAGCAACTCCTGGGGGCTGGACTAGCAGAGTGTTCAGGAATTTGGGGTTTCTCTTGATCCATTCTGAACCTGAGATTTTTCAGTGGATGAGGATCAAGCATGTTGATATATGAGAATGGAAATAATAAATTCTTTGTTGAAAGCAGTGATCAGTATCTTTGCCACGGGTGCCATCCACCCCAGTGTCTGGGTGCTTTAGTTGTCTTTACTTGGTTACTTTGCGAACTTCTAGAGGGGAAGAGATCAGCTACCTATGAAAGGGGTGACAGTGAGATGGATGTATAGTTGTAGTGTCAGCATTGACTTAGAGCAGTAGGTGAGCTTCTCAACCCCTACCAGTGTGGAAAACCTATTCCAGCCTCTTCAGATAGATGGAGGAATATCTACCTATCCATCAATTAATTTGTTAACCTCTCAGCTTCTCAAAGGCTATCCTAGATGATCCTTTCTTCTGTTTAACAATTGTACATAAGTTCAACTGTATTTATTCAATGTGCATATATTGAAAGCACCAGCCTTATCCTGGGCATTGTGCTAGCTGAAATAGAGATGAAAAAACAATCCTCTCTTGAAAATGTTTGAGTCCATTTCCCCTCCACCCCAATGAGGTGGTCAGACAAGACTTCACAGGGCATATGCCAAAGTGTTCTCACTCATAAATCTCTCTTCCAGGCTGAACAAGTTCAGATGTCTTTAATTTTTCCCTTTTGGTCTGGGTTTTTAATTTTTCCAACCCTTATTGTTTTGAAACAAGTTTGCTGTAAACCAGGCAGATTTTTGCCTGGAAAATACATTGCTACTTGGAAATGACTTCGACAGTCACACAACACAGGTGGATAGTGTGGAGGAGAAGAGGTGGGGCCAGACAGATTTAGGTTCAAATCTCATCTTGGCCAATTAGTAGGTATTGGAAGCTGGATGTGTTTCTTAGTATCTGAGACTCAGTTTCTTCTTCTGTGACAGGGACTAGCTCCTTGAGGAGGTCGTTGTGATGACTAAATGAGCTACTCAGTATAAAGCACCTGGCACATAAATGTCAGTTTCTTTTCTCAGCTTTCCTGCTACCCAAAATAAGTACATTTTAAGATGGAAATGCATTAAGGGAAGGCTGGATGTCAAGAGGAGAAGACGAGGGAGTTTTGGTCTTAAATGACGTTGATCTTTGGTTATTTATGGAGTTATCTTTTGGTTCTGAGAAGATTTCAAATTAGGCTTCTAAACAGTATTGGCTGTTATAGCTAGAAATAAAGCCAATCTCTTTCTGTTGTCCTGCCCACTCATCTTCCAGCCCCCCGAAATCCTTTCTTTGAAATAAAATATTGTGGAAATAAGGTAGTTGGCTAACTGCAGTCTTTAAAGCTATAATGGCTGACTATGCATTGCTTCTTATTTAGGACTGCATCTAATCACCTGGGAGCTTTTTAGAACTATACATTCTGGTTCCATGCCAGCCCTAGTAAATCCATACTCTGGGCATGGAGAGCTGGCATGGGAAAGGTCCCCCAGGTGATCCAATAATAACCATTGCTTTAGGGCAGTGTTTGCAAACTTGAGTGTGCTTCAGAATCACCTAGAGGGCGTGGCTGTAATCCCATCCCACCCCACCCCACCCCACCCCAGCCTCTGATTCTGTAGGTGGGGCCAGAGAATCTGCATTTCTAATAGGGTGATGCTAATGTTGCAGGCCTGGGGCTCACTCTTTGAGCACCGCTGATTTAAGGTTTCTTGTTATATGAATACAGTGGGGGCTCAATGGCAACGTCAGCAGTCCTAAACCATTACTGTACTTTCTGACCCAAAGTGTAAAGTGTAGGGAAGAAGATACAAATGTATGCCTTTTAAGGAAATTGAAGGAAAACAATTGTCAAAAACCATGGATGGTAAGGTTAAGAGGTGGAGATTACTGTCTTGACTAATGTGGATATTTTTGTTACTGAATGAGACTGACTCCAGCGGTTTGCAGGAAAACCGGTCTTCTCACCTTGCCAGTGAAGGTGGGTTATGGACAAGAGGTCTGCCACATCTGGAAAGGTGCACAGCCTTTTGGGACCTCAGTTCCTAACCTTCCAATTGACTGTGAAGAGATTAGGCACGGAATTTGACCAAAAAAAAAAAAAAACAAAAAAAAACAAAAAAAACCACACACACACACAAGAAAACACAGGCCCAGATTCCCACTTATGGTGGCAATGTGGGATGAGGTTCCCCCCTGTCCTGTGCATGGTTTTTTTCCTTAAAGATTTTATTTTTTAGAGCAGTTTTAAGTTCACGGCAAAATTGAATAGAACATACAGAGATTTCCGATATACCCCTTGCCCTCACACATACTTGACTTCCCCTATTACCAACATCCCCCAGCAGAGTGGGACATTTGTTACAATCAGTGATCCTACCCGGACACATCACTCAGTGTCCATGGTTTACACCAGATTTTTTTTCTTGGTGTTGTACATTTTGTGGGTTTTCACAAATGTATAATGACCTGTATCCACCATTTGAGTATCATACAGAGTATTTTCACCACCTAAAAATCCTCTGTACTTTGCCTATTCATCCCTCCATGGGGTTTTTAAGAGTGAAAATAGAGTTTCAGAGCACAGCAAACAAAAATGACAGATTTCTTTCTGTTCCAAAAAAAGCAGAAAAGAGTACAGAAAGCAATATTTTGAATTATGAGAGGTAAAAGTATGAAACAACATATAGTTTTATTTTCAATGTTTTAATCATGTCTCTATGGAAGTCCACAACCTGAGCCTTCTAGCATCAGTCAAATGGAAATGTGATTCCCAGGGTTGCCATGTCTGCAGAAGGGTTAGGTTTCTTTATGTAAAATATTATCTTTCTCCTTGGGAGAGATCTTCAAACAATTCCTCAAAATATGGATTTTTAATGGAGGTTGAAAGATAATGCCATAATTTTCACATTGATGAAAGTTAAGACTATAGAGTTTTCAGAACATATTTAAGAAGTGGATGGAATTTTGAGTGCTGTTGAGTGCTGTACAAAGAGAGAATAAAAGAATCTGGGGGCTGGTATTCTACTATCTCACAGGAAGTAGAAATATGAAGAACTAGCAGTGTCTGAAAATTATGTAGCTTGGTCAGTTTGATTATCAGTGGGTGGATTATTCAGTTTGTTGATTATCTTCAACAAAATTTTAATCCCAGTATGGCTTCTTCAGCTTGCTTTGCCTGTAATTAGTTAGCATGTGCTTGGGGAATGCCGCAAACTCTAGTATTAGCTCCAGGAAAACATAATCACCAAGGTAAATCTGCAGCTGCTGCAAGAATGAATGTGTCCCAAAGCCAGATGCCACTGGGTTTTCTTTTGGATGTGGTTTGGGATTATTCAGGCTATAAAAATGCAGATAATCAGGAATGGAGTGAAATTTTCCCTTCCAGCATGTAGGACTTCCTCCTTGTCATCTTTCCACAGTCTTGCTTTCACTGGGCTACCTTCCTGCTCAAAACCTACCCAAGCTTCCTGATCTGGGAGGTAGAGCACTGGCATTTACATGTAGGTATGGGACAAACACCGTGAACCACACTGGGCTTCCCTCATTGGGTTATTGTTAATTGGTACTGTAAATTTCAGGCGAAGTCTCCAAATGCCCCCTATGGTCACAGGCAAAGACTACTCTGTCCTTAGGAAATTGTGTACATATGAGTCGCAGAAGGTAGTAGTGGAGGGTGATATTGAAGTTCATCTAAAAATAAAATGTTATTTTTCAGAGGAACCACTGCAAATTTAAATGGAAATTCCCCAGGAAAACAAAAGACCCAAATTTCCTCAGGGTTCCTCCCCTCTTTAGTCAGGATTAGCTTTGGCTGCCTGTGACAGAACACCCAAAATAACAGAGAGTAAAAAAATCAGAGTGAAAAAATACAAATTCAAGGTCCATTTCTCTCCTAAGTAGGAGGCAGTTTTATGAAGTTATCACAGTCATGGGCTCCTGCCAGCTTGGTACTCAGCTATGCTCAATGGGTGGTTTTCACCAAAATGGCTGTTCAAGCTCTAGTCATCACATCCACCTCTTAGCTGGCTGGAAAGCAGAAGGGTCAAAGAAGGGTATGTCCTTTCCCTCTAAGGACCAATCCTGGAAGTTTCTCAGGACTGTTCACCTTACATCCCATTGGCCGGAAGACTTAGTCATGCGATCATATCAGTGAGGCTGAGCCTTTATTCTGGATGGTCTGTACCCAGCTAAAAATGGAGGATTCTGTTACTAAGAACAAAGAGGAGAATGGATATCTAGAGATAATTAACAGTCCCTGTCACACACTGCTTGTCTTTTATTAAGAGCAAAGCAAACAGACCTCCAGCAGGGATGGTCTTATATTACAGGTTGTCTTTGTGTTTCGGAGGAAGGGAAAATCTGTTCTCTTTCATTGTCTCTCACCAAGTCCTCTCCAAATCCCCTTTCTTCTGCCCTCCTTTCCCAGGACCCTGAACTCAAGAAGAGGCTGTGGGCCTAGACCACTTTGTTGACTTATCAGGAAAAATTGTGAAAGTCTTTGAAATGGGAAAAAATGAAAAAAATGTGTGTCTTGTCTAGTGTACCTTTCATGGTTATCTCCACCACTCATTGTCTTTGAGCTTTTTTACAACTCTGTAAATTGCTGAAAACTGATAATAATGCAAATTACTTTTCCCATAGAAATGCAAATTAGTTGTGTCTGGTGGAATGCAATTGATTTTTGACTCATTTTGCATATGTTTGTAATTTCATTTCAGCATCCCTTATCTGCCTGCATATGTGTGGTACTTTGAATTCTCCTTGGAACAGGTTGTAATATCTTACTGGTTCCCTCATTAATTAATGAGTTAAATAAAATCTTTGACATGTGTTCATTTTGTATCTGTAAGAGAGTCATGTTTATACCTTCTTTTCAAAATTACCCTTTAATAGATTCTTAGGCCTGGTTCTGTGCTAGTGTATTCTGATGTTCCTGATCCTCTTCACCCTCCACCAAACCTATTCCTTCAGGGTCTTTCATGCACTCTCTTGTACTTTGAGAAAACAACTTGAAAGGCAATGTCAACAATAATAGTAATGGCAACACCATTTGCTGAGTGCTGCCTGGCCAGACACGTTACACACCTGACCCACTGAACCTTCCTAACCCCACCTTGTTGTAATGGAGGTGATTATACTCATTTTACAAGTGTGAAAACAGGTTTGGTGTGGTTTCCAAATTCGCATATCTGGAAAGTGGCATAGACTGGATCTGAGCTCAGGTCCAATTCCCAAGCCCATATCTAATTTCCAATTTTCTGGGCGCAAGAGTTAATGGCTGTTGTGGCCATTATGCCATCTCTTTCTGGGACATTCACACATTAACAGAGAATTTTGAGACCTAAACTTTAACCCCAAAAGATGAATCCCTAATAGTGGGACTTCAGATTCTTTTGGTGCTGTTGGTGCTGAGATGCTTCTTTAGGGGGTAAGTTCAATCATCATGTACATTGTTCTTTGCCTGTTTAGCTTATGAGTCAAGCTAGCTCTGCCCTGAGAACAATGACTATCAGGGATAGTGGAAAGAGCTCTGGGGACTAGAGACCTGACTTGGAGTCCCAGCTCTCCTACTGACTAGCTATGGGACATACAGAAATAGGGCCAGGAATGTCTTTGTTGTTCATGACTCATCTCGTTGATAAAGAAATTGAGGGCCAAGGAAATGGCTGTGATTTTTCAGGGGGATCTGCTTGCTGAGACAGCACGTAGCTTGGGAAGGATTTAAGGGCAGTGATGAGGATGCAAAGGGAGAGAGCCAAGGAAGTGGAGAGTGTGTCAGAGTTGAACTTGGAAGACTGAGGTGTAGGGCTGACTCTGCTGTGTAATGTTGGATATGCTACCTTGGCTCTTTTCACCCAAGGGGTTTCATCTTTAAAATCAGGGATATATGGTTTCCAGGATCTTTCTAGCACTAAAAATCTTTAATTCTCTGAAGTGAATGCATTGCAGAGTTTATTATTGTTGACTGTATTCTTATTACCTGCGAAGAAAAGCCAGGTATCTCCTTTTTTCCACCACCTTAGTACTTGGAGTTTTCACATAATTACCTTATTTCCTTCTTTTAATGATTTTCGAATTAATTCAGGAGAGTTTTCCATATATGTTTTAGAGATGAAGAAACAGGCTGAGAGAGGTTCAGCAATCTACCCAAATGCCATGTTTGACTTCCAGGGCCCCTACAAGTGGATTTTCGGAGGGAGGAGCTCCTACCTAGACAAGTTGGCATGTCAGAGGACTTGGGGCCTTAGGGAAGTGCCAAGTCCTCAACACTATGATGAGAATGAAGCATGCCTTCTAAATGTAGTTTTAGTAACTTGCAAGTTAAAACACTTGAAAAAGCTATTTGAAGGACTTCTCCAGCTAGGAAGGTCATAGTTGGCTTCATCTTAAAAATGGCAATATACCTGCCTTGCAAGGATGTTGTGAGGACTCAATGAGATAATGCAGACAAAACATCTCAGACCCTGTGGGACACACATTGGACACACCCAAAGATTAGCTTTCTAGAGTTATTACTCTAAATTAGGTATTATTCTTAGTATTGTTGTATTGTAGGTACTACTTTTCAGACATCTTGAAAGAGATCTGCTTATGATACCTATCAATGAGGCTGCCTTTGTCAATAGGCATTCAGTTCCAGCACTCTGTATCAATACAATAGCCCTATAAATATAACTCACTTATCTCTAATTTAAAATCAAATAAAACTCCTCTGGAGGAAAACAATCACCAAATAGCATAGAGAATACAAACACAGTGATCGACTTGGGCAAGAGGCGCATCTGTCTCTTTAATTTAAGCTGTTGGGTTTGATGGAGTGTTTTCAACCTGCAGGACTTCCCAGAACCATAGAGTTTTTTTAAACTACTTTTCTTTTTTTAGCATAAAACTAATACATTCACACAGTAAATATGTCAAGCAGACTAGGACTTTATAGAATGAAAACTGCTGTGTAGACTATTTTTTCTTTAATCCTCACCCTACCCTTCAGAAATAATCCTTTTAGTCATTTTTGGAATCCGTCTAAAATTTTTGGATGCACATATAAGTATGTTTATCTCTATATCTCCTTTGAAAAAAATACTAATAGAATCATATTGTTCCATGCCTTGTTTTTTCTCTTAATAATGGATCATGAAGATTATTCTATATCAGCTCATCTTTACACATTTTGTTCTTTGAAACAATGACATAGTATTACAGGTATGAATATACCATAATTTATTTAATCTGTCCCTTCTTGTTGGCTACCTAGGTTAGTTCCCCTTTTTCTTCAAGTACAAACCATACAAGCAATGAATAGCCCAATAATGTATTTGCACAGTTGTGGGGGTATCACTAGGGTTGTATGTGGACTCACATTGGGCTGCCAATCATTATGGGATGTGTTGGGAGCTTGAAGGTGCCAAAAGGACCAACTGTAACTCTTTACCATGATGTTTACACCTTGACCAAAAGCAGTGACTAATGGAAAGAATATTAAAGATCACTTCACTCATCTTATTAACATGCAAATATTTATCAGGCTCTCTTCCCCAAATGGACTATCTCGTTAAGCCAGTATGGGTTACAACATTACAGTAAAACAAAAGAAGGGATTTGAAAGGGCTCTTGTAAAGTCAAAAGTGCTATCTAGGTGCCAGTTCTATTCTGATCAGCATTATGGTACTGGTTACTAGAGTGTTCTACTGAGGTAGGGCTCACCACAACCCAAAGCCAAGTCCTCTTTGCTCCATTCCTCTCCCTCAACCTTATCAATTTTTTATTGAATATGCTGTTTCTCCTTCACAGTTCATCCGGTTCCTTCCATACCCTTCACCTTCCTAGTACTTTCTTTCAATAGGCCATCACATCTGACAATAGGGAAGCCCTTACTATGTGCTAGGTATTGTATTAGGAGTCTTATATACATTTTCCCATGTAATCCTCTCAACAGCTCTGTGAGGTAGGTATCATACTCACTTTTTTATAGGATGACGATGAGGATGTGGGGGCTCAAATAGGATAAGTGACATACCCAAGATCACACAGCCCATATTCGGTTACCTAGAATTGAAACGTAGATCTAATGAACCCCAAAGGCTATGCCTTTACTTCTGTATCAACTGCCTGCGCACTGGTCTTTGAGTCTCATTTTTCCTCCTTTAGTTAATTCTGCTGGCCATTGCTAGATTAGGCCCCACCAAATATAACTTAAACATCACACTTTTCTACTCAAAAGCCTATAAAAAACCTACTTCCCAAAGACTTTTTAAGCTTCTTAATGAAATGGAAATGTTAACCTTGAGCTCTGAACCCTACTTAAATTTCCAGGAATGTTGACTACATGTGCTTGCCCCTCTGTAGTCACAGGGGAAAGAGTTTATGCGGGAGAGTCAGACTGACCTGAGCTCCTGTCCCTAGTCTACCACTTATTAGCTGTGTGTGACCTTGCGTAAGAGGTAACCTCTCTATATGTCCATTTCCTCATCTGTCAAATGGAGATAACATACTTACATTATCTCAAATCCTTACAACATTTATGTAAAGGGCCAGGGAGCTATTTTTGTTACCTGTGTCTGTACCTAGCCCAGTCCTCTGCACTTACTGGGTGATCAGTGACAGCTACTTGAATGAAGAGATTGAATGAAAGGTTTGTTAAGCTGGGCAAGGCAGACTTCAGCAAGGGACCAGCTTGAGGGCGGGGATGATGTGTGTTTGTCTGCTAGAGGGGCTGTGATGAGGAAGAAGATGTGAAAAAGAGGGGAGTCCCCAAGGAAATACCTTTTTGAATAGAACATCTGTCAAAGATTATGCCTGACCCCCAATGGAGAGGCAGGGAAGTCTAAGGAAAAGGCATTGAGGTACTTATCTCCTCCTCTCCATCAGAGGGTACTTAGGCTAATTTCTTTGTACTGATCAGATGAGTGAAGTGAGACACAATCTACATCCTACAATCCCCATGACATAGAAAATGCACGGCTAAAGTCTCAACACTACAGAGTATTAGAGTTTGATATCCTCAAAAGGGAAGATATATTAAAGGTATGCTACTATTTAGAGGATTTTGACTGATGTTCACTGTAGTTTCTTTGCATTCTCTGAAGGCCTTTATTTGCTCACCCCAGAATATGTTTATTGTAGTTTTAGATTGACCATTTTAAAGTCACCTGGATTTGATGCTTCATGAGAGTGGGGGAACAAAACAGAACAACCTCTGGGAAATACATTCTTACTAATGTAGAATTGCAAATTGTACTTTGTGTTATTATTTCACAGCTGGGTCAGCTTAGTGTTTGCAAAAATTTAAATTTCTCTACATTGCTCTTTTAGATTTTTGACTCTGGGAGTCACAGTGTAAAATGGAGTGAGAGGCAATGTGGCCTAGAGAAACAGAGTTAAGGAATAAAACAAAGAAAACTAAGAATGTTTGTAAAATATATAAGTATGTTCAAATTCAAATGGTATTTTAGAAATAAGTAGGTTTAACCATATGAGGAATAAGACAGATTTGTGCAGAAAAGCAAAACAAAAGTACAAAAATAGTGAAGAAATAGATCTGTTCATTTAACACCCCTTGGTGTAAGTGTGGTTTTCTTGCATAATTTAGATACAAAAGCATAATATGTTTTATTCAATCTTGAAAGAAAACCAAATGGCATTAGGGTTCTCCCCAAGGAGGGACTTCAAGGGCATCAAAGGAGTTGGGCCAGGACTTACCGCCACAGGATAACAAGACGGTCCCTTTGTGTGTATGTGTGTGGCTGGGGAGGGGATGAGAGGAGTATAGAGTGCTCCTGGGCAGAGATGGTGGAAACTGGGTGGAGTCAAGACAGGGAAGAAAAGAGGGTTTTTTGGTTTTGTTTATGTATGCATATGTATATATTCCTAGTTTTTTTTTTTTTTAGAGCATCTGGGTGTTCTGCAAATGAAGTGTTTCTCTCATTTATAAATAATTAGATGTTGGCAGTTTTGTATTTCTCCCACTTTGTCTATATGCAGTGGATCTCGACCTTAGCTGCACATTAGAATCACTTAGGGAAGTTTTATAAAATAGGTTGCCTTACTGTAGATCAGTTAAATCAGAAATTCTGGGAGGTGGAACCTGGGCATCATGTTTTTTTTTTTTTTAAAGCTTCCCAAGCGATTCTGATACACAGTGAAAGTTAACCATTGGCCCAGAAGTATTGCTTTAAGTGCCATGCTCGTAACTTCAATTAGGATTGTAGCCAGCAACCTGCTTCTGGAACTGAAGGGTTCTTGGTGGCCATAAAGACTTGGTACAGTCTTTATATTACAGCTGCATATAGGTTTTGGTGACCCAGGTAGGAATCCTGCTTCTATTGCTTACTACAGGTGAGGTCTTGAGCAAGTTGTATGCTTATCTGAACCTCAGTTGTTTCACTTGTAAATTGGAGATAACATCCACTTAACAATGTCATTGAGAGGATTAAGCCAGGGAATGTGTATATTAACAAATTATGTACTACAAGTCACCATTTATTCAAAATTTTCCATTTGTTCATTAGGCTCTTCCCCACAAAAACCTAATAAAGATGTTTAAAACATTCATCAAATCTACAGACACAAAACTGGGATGTATAGCCAATATAAGAGATGTTAAAATCAAGATTCAACAAAGATTTTGACAGGCCAGAAGGATGGTCAACACTTGCAGGATAAATGTGGGACTTGAACTTAAAATTTAATAAAAAAAAATAAATACAGGGCCATGATTTATACCAGGAAAGGATATGAAAGTAGTTCCTGTGCAAAATGTCTGGGAGTTTCACTGACAACAGATTTAATAAGAGGCAGCTGTATAGTGTGACTCTTAAGAAAGCTGATGTGGTTGGAGGTTGAATGAAGAGAAATGTAGGATGCAGGTCTCACGTGGCCACAGACAATCTGGGTCCTGCCCTGGACTAAATCCCATTTTTGAAAGCTCATTTATTTATACAACAACATTTACTAAAAACCTACTATGTACCAGGCCCTGTTCTAGGCTCTGGGGCTACACCCTCTTTGCCCCCTTTTAGTTTAAACTCTAAGGGGGTGGGAGCAAGGAAACAGTACACAAATAGATAATGTATATGAGCTGTTAGAAAGAGATGGGAGCTTTGGAAAAAAATAAACAGAGAACAGGGAAACGTAGTGCCGTAAGTCCAAGGGGTTATTGGCAATTTTAAATAGGGTGGCAGGGGATGGCTTCTTTGAAAAAGTGACTTTTGGGCAAAGATTTCAGGGCAGTAAAGAACAAGAGAGGTGGGTATCTGGGGGAAGAGTACTCCAGGCAGAGGGAACCACAAGGGCAAAGACCTCGATGGGGGAATGTGCTTGTCTTATTCAAGAAAAATGAAAGAAGCCCTAATTGAAATATTGTGTTCAGTCCTAGGCCTAGTCTTTACTCTTTTTAGCTGAGTATAAAAGTAAAGTATTTGGAAACAAAGTATGTGAAAAATACAAAAAATTTTGAAGACAGTGTAAATCACCCACTATTCAAGTATTCTTGACATTTTGGCATATTTTCCTTCCAGCTTATAAGTAGACTGACATGCAGAAGTAGCAGAAAATAGCAAAATTGAATTGAAATTTATTTTTTAGGGGCTCTCTAGGGCTCCATTTCTAGTTCTAGTGACTCAATTCTGCATTCCAAGTGTGTGGTATTGAAATTTGGGCCTCAGCATACTTTAAAATTACTACAGGTCAAATCTAGCCTTTGAAGTTCGTTTCACATAGTTGAAATCATCAATGTTTATGCTATAGATCCTCTACATTTAGGGTTTATAATTTTTTAAGTATTTGCCACTTTGGCAGATGAAAAATGCCCTGTTACTTGCAGCTTTCATTACTCTTGGCATTGAGCATTCTTTCCTATGTTTATTGAGCATTTGTAATTCTTCTGTGATTTTCCTGCTTACCAATAACCCTTTATAAAGTATGGCACCTAAGCTAGAGTGTTTCTAGAAGATGCTGTGCTGAATGGAGAAGACTCATTTCATTCTAGGTCGTAACCTTCAATGGTATGTTGTTACCAAAAATGGCTGTACAATTCCTTCCGGGCACATGCCCTTTTGCAGTATGACTTTACCCCTCCTCCTACTAACAAGTAGAATTGATTTTCCCTCCCTTGAATTTTGGCTGGCCCTGTGACTTGCTTTGACCAAGAGAATGTGGCAGAGGTGACAATAGGACTTCTCAGCATAAGACTTGAAAGGCCTTGTGGCTCCTACTTTTGCCCTTTTGGTTGATAATCACCACAAAATGAAACTCAGGCTGGATGACTGAATGATGAGAGACCAGATGAAGAGAGAGAAGCCATGTGGAAGAGAACCCAAGTGCCTACCCAATACATAGCACCAAGGCTGTAGATACGTGACAGGATCTGTCTTAGATCCTCCAGGCTCTATGAAGTCACATGGAACAATGATGAGCTCTCTGGTTGACCTGTCCACATTCCTGACCCACAGAATTTTGAGCAATAAAATGGTGGTTGTTTTTAGCCACTAAGTTTTGGGGTAGTTAGTTACCCCAGCCATAGGTAATTTATACATAGCAAATGTGGAAAGATGGAATTCTTATTGTCCTCATTTGAAGTGCTGTCACAGAAATAGGAATAGACTTGTTCTATGTTGCTCTAAAGAGCAGAACTAGAACCCCCGCCCCAGCGTGGAGGTCGCATGGAGGCAAGTTTTTAGCTGGATTCAGTAAATGACAATAAGTACATGTCAACAATGGAATGGGTTATTTTGTGAGGTAGTGAGCTAACTATCCCTGAAGGTATTTCTAGAGACGCTGGACAACCATTTATCAGAGATACCATAATGGGGATGAGTTACTGGGAGGTTGAACTACATGATCTGTAAAGTCCCTTCAAATCTTATGACTTCAATAGTGGATGAAGGGGAAGGGAAACTGTTTAGAAGCTAGAATTTGTAGTCAATAATTATTGCTAAATGGTTACTTCGAGATGAGTTTTCAGTTTATGGAGTATCTTTTTTTCTCTAAGATTCTTTTTCTGTTGAATTTTTAATGAGGAGATCAAAATAAAGATAATGGTGAAAATATTGGGAAGCCTTAATTGTCATAAACATGGCAATTTGGGGTAATTCAGTGGATCTAGTACTTTCTCTTTTCTACATCTCTCATGTTTCCTACATCATCTGCATCTTCCTACATCTTTCTTTCTTTTTGAGAATCCAGTGGCAGGAGTTGTGCCTTTCCGCACACTTCACCTCCACTTTCACATGGAAGATTCCTTCTATGAACTTAAGTTTTATAAAGACAGAAGAATTCTTGAATGATAATAATGGTGGGCCTTTGAGTGCATAATAGTCTTGTGGACTATCCATCTATGTTACAAATGAAAGACTAAATTTTGCTAGCCAGGAAATCATAGGTGCCCTTTCTGATACTTTCAGAATTTTCCTCCGTTCTTCTTTCCCTTCCCTTCTCATTGCTACAGATCCTTCAGAACACAGGGAGAAGAAAATTCTTGAACAGAGTTCCATGAGCTAGGTATTCATAAGTCATAAGTCAGAGGCTCCCTGTACCTGTACATGGCATGCTAGAAGAAATCTATAATTGTGGTTAAAATAGTCAGATGGAAACTATAAACTCTAAAGAGATTTCTTTGGCTCATACAAATCTGGGAGTTTGGCTTCTACAACTTTGGGACATGAAATGGAGAAAATAAATTATTTCTCAACTCTAAGTAATGAGAGAATTTCACCCATACTTTGATCTTCCAAGACAGTGGCAATAGCATAAAATTTGGAGCCTGCCCACAAGGTTAGAAGTATATGAGGAAGCTACCAATTTGACAGTTCTTACAATTCTTAGCTTATATTGAGAGTGGGTAGAAAAGTGGGATATATAATTATTTTCAGAATGGGACTAGGTAAAAGTAATGTCCTCATTGGAGATATTTAGGTTTGAACTCCATAATTTAATGTAGTGAATAGGAGAGTATTAAGAGTAGGGGCTTCCTCCTTTCGGTCAAGCCTAATGAAGGGCTCTTCTGCAGGATCACTCAGAGGGTCTGATGTGTGTTTCATTCAGCTAGGAACATAGTGTCTGAGGCCTGACCCTCACCTGAGAAAGCTGGAGCTGCCTGCAGTGTCAAAATAGAGGTGGCTATGCTTTCCTATCAAGGTTTTTGGTAGGGCAAGGGATGGGACAGGGTTTCTGAGGATCCAGACAGATGTGGACTATTTGGCAGAGAGAGCTAGCATGAGGTCTTCCAGTATTTTTTCCAATAGGGAGAACTCAGCAGCAGCAACTCAGTTTTACATACTAATATTAAACTTTTTTGGGGGGGCAGGTAATTAGGTTTATTTATTCATTCATTTATTTTTTAATGGAGGTACTGAGGATTGAACTCAGGACATCGTGCATGCTAAGCATGCTCTCTACCACTGAGCTATACCCTCCCTCCTAAAGTAAACTTTTAAACTTAGTTATAAGCATGCATTTTGAACTTTTATTACAATCATGCAAGTGAAGGAAGAGGCCCTTTATGGACCAATTTGAAGATTTACTTTTGGTAGGGATATTTTATAGGAAAAGAGAGTGGTTACATAATATTTTTTGGTACAAAATACAATGACTGGCTGGGTTAAGATCACTAGACTCTTGACTTATATTTGGCTACCAGTCAACTGGGTAGGTGAGTAATTAGTTTCCTAGAACTAAGACTTAATCCCATTTAGTTTGTTAGGAAATTGATTAAGCATTTTTCAGGAAGGAAGGTATGAATTATATCCTGTAAAAAAAATCTGTCCCAGACCAGGCTTGAATTAATTTTTCTTCTACTTGTGATTCTTAGTGACTAAGGAAGTAAATATAAATGACCATGGAGTTCAGAGATATCATTATCTGAAGGAGATGAACTCTGGGGAGAGTTGCCTAGTGACTACACTTTCTGAAGATGTCATAAAAGAAAGAGTAATTTTCAAACATCTGCCAGGACCAGAGAGCAGAGAGCCAGTTGTTTAAATCAGATTTTCCTACTCTCACCTGCCACCACCATAGTCTCCAAATATGGCTGCCAACAATTCCTCCCATCTTTGTACACACTTCTGGCTCTGCTTACCAGGAGGTGGAGTCTGTCTCTCCCTTTGAATCTGGGCTGGCCTTGTGACTTGCTTTGACCACTAATATGTGGCAGAGTTGACTCTTAGCCATTAAAAGGACTGATTGTTTGGACTTTATTTTAGAAGTCCGAAGTCAGGTGAAAAGTCTGAGTGTCCTGAGGCCACCATGCTTTGAGGAAGCCCAAGCTAGCCACATGGAGAGGTCATGTAGAGTGAGACATATCCCTGGCCAGCCCCCTCCTATTGCAGCCCTCTCAGCTGAAGTGTCATCTTGAATGTTCTAGCCTCAGCAGATTCCACAGGAAGTAAATCTGCCCAGGTTAACCTAGCCCAGACTGCAGAATTACAGCTATAAGTCATTGTTGTTTTTAGCCAGTAAGTGTGGAGTGGTTTTTTTTTTTTTTTCAGTGCAGCAAAAGATAACTGAAACAGCCACCCAGGAGGAGCTGGAACTTGGACAGTCTGCTTGTCAGGGGTGGGAGGCAAGAGAGGTGAAATGTAAAATAGAAAAGTAGACCAGAAGTCAACCATACACACCTTCCTTCTGTAGGATTCCAATCTGAAGCTTCAGCTGGGAAAGCAAAAAGTTACAACGCTAAATCCTGTTTTAGAATGGATATTCTGATTTCTGAATTGAGAGTGTTTGGGGGTGCAAAGTGAGCATAGGACTGTCTTTTACCTAAGAGTGAGCAGAAAATTCATGAGCCTGCAAGCGTTTTCATTCAGGGGCAGGGAAAGTAACTCCCACTGAATGAACATTAAAGAGATAGTGTGAGGACAAGATAACAGTAAAGTTGAACTTTCATTAATTCATGAATTACGGTTGATCAAGCTATACTGATCACTCTGTACATGGCCAGGAGCCCAACAGCTCCTTTCTGAGGGAGAAGCTTACTTTTCCTGAGTCTAAGACACGACCCTAGTTTCTTGGCAGCCCTGGGCTCCTAACAATCATTCTGAATTCTGTGGCTGTTGCTCTTTCTAACCCCTCAACTTTGACTCCCAAAGGAAAGCTCTCCCTTTTCTTGATTTCCCCAAAGCATCATCCACCCAAGGCAGTTTTGTGTAGCAGACTTTTGAGGATGTCAGTCACCATAGCAAACAAGTTAAGATTGACTATTACAAATCCATATTCTCAGAAGTCTTTGGGCCAGTGAGAAATTCTCCTGCCTCTCCTCTCTGGCATCCAGCCTCTGAACACCCCCATTTCTATTAATTTCTATAGCAGAAGAGTCGAGCTCCTCTCACCTGCCTCAAAGTACCTTTCAGCCTACCTTAGCCACATCCTGAAACTCTTAACACTCTAAGGCACTCTTGGCACACACGTGACATGCATGCCATCTTAGGCTCATGATAGTGACCAACTAACATTTATTGCTGTTCCCAAGGGGTCAGGCTTACATTTTAAGTCATAAAAATTTACATAATATGGACATTACATTTCTTCATATCATTTTCAAATTCTTTCATCAAAGTTTTATAGTTTTCAGTATATAGGTCTTTCACTTCCTTGGTTAAGTTTATTCCTAGATATTTTATTCTTTTTAATGCAATTTTAAACAGGATTATTTTCTTGCTTTCTCTTTCTCATGGTTTATTATTAGTGTATAGAAAAGCAACAGATTTCGTATATTAATTTTGTATCCCGCAACTTTATGTGAATTCATCTATTAGTTCTAATAGTTTTTTGATGGAGACTTCAGGGTTTTCTGTGTATAGTATCATGTTATCTGCAAGTAGTGGCAGTTTTATTTCTTCCCTTCCAATTTGGATGCCTTTTAATTATTTTTCCTGTCTCATTGCTGTCGCTATGTAGTTGCAATACTATGTTAAATAGAAGTGCCAAGAGTGGGCATCCTTGTCTTGTTTCTGATTTTAGAGGAAAGGCTTTCAGCTTTTCACTATTGAGTATAGTGTTAGCTGTGGGTTTGCTATAAATGGCCTTTATTATGTTGAAATATGTTACCTTTATACCAACTTTGATGAGAATTTTTATCATGAATGGATGTTAAATTTTGTCAAATGCTTTTTCTATGTCTATTGAGATGATCTTGTGATATTTATCTTTCCTTTTGTTAATGTGGTATATCACATTGATTGATTTGCAAATAGTACTGCCTTCAAAATGGTAACTCTCTCTTTACACGATGACGTCTCAGGTAAGGCCTCATTTCCCAGTGGTCATTGTTGAGAAACTATATACACATTTATTCATCCTCTGTTTAGAACCAGTACCACAAGGGCCATGGATTAATTTTTTCCCTTACTTCATCTTTATGTTTAATATAAAGATGTTCAGGTGCAGATGATAGAAACTGGGATGTGATGAGACAACACTGGGGATTTGATACCTCAATCCTACCATGATCTCTTACCACTACTCACGAGATGCCTGTAGTAATGATGTGCCCAGGAGACTGGCAAATAGTGGTGTCAGGGAGGAAGAAAATTTCCTCTACCCTTCTAGGTTCTTCTGGCTGGTCTGAGAATTAAGTTGACATGAGATAGATTAACAGGAGAAAATAAAACAAGAATTTAATAACATGTATACATAGGAGAGACCCAGGAAAACTGAGTAACTCACCAAAAAGGACAAAATCCTCACCTTAAATAACTTCTTCAGCTAAAGACAAAAGAATATGTTGGGGCAGTGATTTAGGACTTCATTGGGGAGTATGGCAATTCATATGGAGATGGAAAAGCAAATGTTTGATAAACAAATGTTTGTCGGGCCATGCAGAGGCAATGGGACACAGAGGGGACTCTGATCTCCATGCCAAGCTGAGTTTCTCTCATCACATGCAGCCCAAATTTTTGCAAATTTCTTGGGTGATACCTCTATTCTGGGAATAGGCCCTCGATCTACATTCTTTTATGCAGCTAGGGAGAAGGTCAAAATTTCTTCCTGAGTCTTTTGGACCTTGATTGTTTTTAGCTTAAAATAATCTGCCCGCCAAGGAGACATTTTAGGGTGGCAAGTTTTGCTCACCTACAGCAGCAGAGCAGCATTTTCTTGTAATCTGTGGCTTTGTCTCCAAACTCCAAAGCTGAACTCTGGAGAACTACACTGGAATTTAGGGGGCTGGCTAGAGGTCTAAATTGTCTTCTTTCCGAACCAGAATCTTACTCCTTAAAGGGCAAAGAGAGTTCTAACTTCTACCTTTAGTACCAGAGTTGAAAAGGAAACTTTTTTTCCCTTATATTTCTTAACAAATATGTGCTGAGTGCTACCTCCCTGCCAGGTACTGGGGAAAGAGTTGAGGACCAAATGGATGTGGAGCCAGCTGTCCTGAAGCTTACAGCCTGGTGGGGAGACAGACATTAAACATAAGTGCACACAATCATAATAATAAATTTTAATATGTGCTCTGAAGAACAAATATAGAATCTAATTTAGATTGAAGGCAGAGGGGAAGAAGGTTCATGGGAGAGCCAATCTGAGACCTCAGAGGCAAGCAGGAGCCCACCAGGTGAGAATTGGGATGATGTGTGTTCCAGGAAGAGGGAATATATAAAGTATGAATACTTGAGTCAAGAAAGAGTTGGAAGAATCGCAGGCACTGGGCCCTGGTAGGAGAAATGGTTTAAACAGCACATCAAGTGATTGGGCTATGGGGCGGGTCTTTTGAGACTTTGAGAAGTATGAGCATTATCTCCCTTTTTGATAACCAGACACACCCTCTTCCCTCATTCAATATGGATCAGTGGCCAAGGGATGGGACATCACACAAGCTAGGCCAGTCAGAGTGTATGTCTTGAGAATTTGAATGATAAGCAGAGTGACCAAGGATGAAGAACCATCAGGGCCCATTGTTCTCATGTCCTTATGTAGAGAGATTTTCTATAAGTTTTTGACTGAGCTTCCTAGAGCCACTGAATCTCCTGCCTTTCCCAAGGCCCACTTGTTCAGCCTTTCCTTCAGTTCTACAAAGTCATTTTGGTTGAAGTGAGCCAGAGTTGATTTCTGTGGCTTGTTACTTGAAGGAGAAGCTGAACAGGATAAAATCCCAAATTATTAATAATCTGAATAGATCAAGAAGCCAGCAGTGTTGACCTTTATAGGTTAGCATGGGCCAGACATGATATAAGTTATTTAAAAAAATCACTCTGGTCCCTGTGCTTCCTCCTTTGTGCTCTTCCTGCCTCCCCCATAGCCCACTTATGGGTGTGCTTTCTAGTTCAGTGAAAGGTGATGTGCTTGGCCTAGAGGGAGGCCAGGGATGTTGCAGAAAATGAGACACAGGGAAGAGCTTGCTTACTCCTAATGCTCTGCTGTAGGCAGGAGAAAGAACTTGGTTGCCTGTTCCCCCTCCTCTGCCACCCACCCAGCATAATTGGTCTTGATCTGCTCCATCCTCTCAGTGGTATAAGAAATAAGAGAACTTTTAATACACAATGATTCCACCAGTTAGAAAATATGGTCCATTGAGAGTCTTGCAATTTGACCAAGCAAATCAGTACTCAACCTTGTGGGTAGAGTAAAAGGCCCTGATTTTGATGCATCTTTCCAAGAGGAATGAAGGATGGAAATAAGATGGAAGTCTTACTTGTCTTTTAAAGGCAGCAGGTTTCTAGAGAGTCATATCAATTGGTCACCCCTCAGTTCACCCTTCCACTCTTCTATTTTTCTGTGCCTGCTGGAGGAAAAATTTTCCCTCTAATTCTAGGCTTCTCAAAGTCAGCTGGCCAGATTTCTAAGGCTCCCAGAGAAAGTATACAATAAATACCCATTATTAAAAGTAACCTGAAAAAAAAAATTAAAAAAAAAAGTAATCTGAGACTGATGATATAGAGGAATTTGTGGCAGAAGAATAATTTTCCCCCTTAGCAACATAATCTTGTGAGGACTCTGGAGAATAGTCCTAAATGGCTTGAGACTGTAGCCATGAATATAGGAACCCATCTCATTCTTGTTCAAGTTCCAGAACAGAAATTAGGTGGACAGAGAGAGGATCTGAGGGTTTTTTTGCCCAGAGGTCGTCCTACTGAGGGTACCTTGCTCAGCTCATAGATGGTTACCTTCAGCTCATATCTGGGTCCTGACCCAATCCCTTGGGGAGAGAACAGGGATGCAGAATATCTTGCTTTAATAATGGTAAGTAGAGATGGAAATTTATGGTTGGGCTGTTTTTCTCTTTAGATGGTGGAGGGACACTTGAGTCCTCAGTGCCTAACCTTCACAGAGTCCATTGTGGTGTCCTTCAGGTGGGTACTAGTGCTTCCAGTCCTATCCTTGCATTATATTTCCTGTAAAGTTCCCAGATATTTAGTGACTCCTACTGTCCCCTCCCATGCACTATAATATTATAATTTTAGTGCAGGATAGGGCCTTAGAAGCTATCTAGATCAGCTCCTCCATTTTATAGACATGGAAACTAGGAGTAGAGAACTGCACAGCATAAGTTGCGATCCTGAGGTCACCCTGTATGACAGTAATATAATTTTGTAAATGAAACATTTTAGCAAGGGAGTGTTATGGTGAAGTCCCAAAGAGAAAACATGTAGTTGTCAAGGTCAGTTTAATATCCTTGTATAAATGGAATCATATAATATAGATTATTTTTGTGTCTTATTTCTTTGGCTTGAAATAATGCTTTTGATATTCATCCATATTGTAGTGTGCATTGAGAGCACATTCCTCTTTATTGTTGAGTAGTATTCCATTGTATGGACATACCTCAATTTGTTCATCCATTCACTTGTTGATGTATGTGTGCGTTGTCTCTGACTTTTGATTATTTTGAATAAAATCACCATGAACATTGATATGCAAGTAAATTTTGGCTGGACATATGTTTTTATCTCTTTTGCTAAATATCTAGGATTAGATGTGCTGGCTCGGGAGACATAGATTTTAATACCAGCTTTGCCACTAATTTGTTGTTACTTTAAGCAAACTGTTTACCCTCTGTGGGTTTAAGAGTCTTCATTTATAAAAGGAAGGGGTTCAACTAGATGAGTCTTTTGAAACTGTGCTCCTTAAATCCCCTAGATTCTGAATCTGTTGGGGTAGGGTAGAGGGGAATGAATAGTGAGGACTGAGTCTCCACTCTGACTTCACTCAGATAGCTTCACTCATGTCTCAATATTGGCCTTCCCTATTGGAGTTCATTTGAAGAAAGTATTTCATGAATAGGAATGCTTAAAAACCATTGGCCAACCTGATCTGTAAGATTCCTTTGACTCTGTAAAATTTTTGAAGTCTATGAGAGAATTTGCCTTCTTCCAAATTTCTGTGAGTAATATTCTGGGAACAACATCTAAGGTCACAGAAGAGCAATCTTGGTTCAAAATCAGCTCTCTTTTCTATTTATATGTGGCAGAAGGTAAAACTAAGCTGTACTGAGCTGAAAGACATCGTCAAAAGAATAGTTCAGACTTCCTGTCCAGACGAGATGGTGTAGACAGACTTCTCCCTGTTCCTTCTAGCTAAGTACAGTTACAAACCCTGGAAATAATGCAAAAGGCAACCAAAGGAGAAGTCTTAAAGGTGATAAGAGAAAGGCAAACTGATTTGGGACCCCAGAATTAGAAGAACCACACAGCTGCAGGGTGTCTTATCCCCCCACCCAACAGAAGAAGGTAACCAGTCCTGGTTTTTCCTTACCCCCAACTTAGCAATAGAAGAGAGCCCAGGTAGGCTCATTCCTCCCCCAGATCAGATGAAAGTCCTTCGGACAACACCAGGCAAGCCCAGCGCCACTGATAAGGGGGATTGATGGGGAGCACTGCCTACAGTGCTTGACTGGGGGAAGTGCTCTCCTTCCTGCATAACCTGAGACTCCCCTCCCTTCCTGAGAGAAACTGAGAGATACCTAGGTGGGCAACACCAGCAAGGGAGATCTCAGCACAGGTGGCCCAGCAGGTCAGGAAGACTCTTTGTCCTTGTGGGCCTAAGACTCCCCTCTCCCACCCACAGACACCTGCCTACCTGGCCTAGGAAACCCCTTCTTGCCTCTAAAGCAACACACAAGTGAAAAAAAATAGAAAATGCCTGCAAAAAACCCTGCCAACATTTCAAAGAAGAGGATATACAGATGGTTAATAAACACATGAAAAGATGTTTATATCATTAGCCATCAGGGAAATGCAGATTAAAATCACAATGAGATATCACTACACACCTATTCAAATGCTAAAATAAAAAATAGCGGTAACGCCAAGTGCTGGTGACAATGTGGAAAAACTGGATCACTCATACATTGTTATTGGGAATATAAAATGGTTGTATGGATCTGGAAAACAAGTTTGGTAGTTTCTTAAAAAAACTAAATATGCAACTACCATATGACCCAGCAATTGTATTCTTGGGCATTTATCCCAGAGAAATGAAAACTTATGTTCACATAAAAACCTGTACACAGATATTCATAGCAGGCTTTGTTTGTAAAAGCCACCCAAACAAAACAACTGAGATGTCTTTCAATTGGTAAATGGTTGACTAAACTGTGGTAGATCCATACTATGGAACACTACTCAGCATTAAAAAGGAATAAACTACGGATACACAGAATGACTTGGATGGAGCTCCAGAGAATTATGTTGGGTGAAAAAAACCGATTCCAATTAGTTACATACTGTGTGATTCCATGAATATAACATATTTCGAATGACACAGTTTTAGAAAGGAGAACAGATTAGTGGTTGCCAGGTGCCAGGGATTAAGGACTTGAGTGTGGGGAGAGAGAGGATTGGGGGCCTAGAAGGAGCTGGGTGTGGTTATAGAAGGTCAACAGGAATGATCCTTGTGGTGATGCAACTGGTTTGTGTCTTGACTGTGATGGTGGTCCCAGGAACCTACACATGGAATGAAATTGTATTAAAATTAAACACACACACACACACACACACACACACACACACACACACACACAAATGAGTACAAGTAATATTGGGGTAATCTGAATAAGATGGTGGATTGTATTAATGTCACCACCCTGGTTGTGATAGTGTACCAGAATTTTGTAATATATCACCATGGAGGGTAAGTGAGTAAAGAGTATACAGGATCTCTCTGTATTATTTCTTAAACCAGCATGTTTTTATCTCAATAAAAAGTTCAATTAAAAAAAGGAGAGCATTTCAGAAACAAGGAATTAGATGGTGGACACATACCCCGATCCTAGGAAGAACAGATGTCAAAGGGAGTCAGGGCCACTCTTCACTCCCAGAGAGGAGAATGACTGGGAGGTTTCCTTGACAGCATGTGAAATGCAGGCGGCCACACTTGCCTGCTCCTGAAGAGAGTCCTTAAGTACTTAATGCTTTTTATTTAAATTTGAAAAATGAGGTAGCTTACTTTTGTTTGGGCTTGCCACTAAAGGAGACTGTAATTAGTGAAGTATTTTCAGGAGGACTGGGGCTCCTATCCATTAGTCATACCGGATCCAGGATGTTTTAATTGCCCTTTTATAACAAGTGCCTTGACAGACACTTTTGTCTTCACTGGATGTATGAAAAAAAGAAAATCTGCAACCCAAAACACCACAGCTCAGAAGAAAAGCCTTTATGAGAAAGCATGTTTTGAATATAACGTTGCATCGTTGATGGAACTTAATTATATATGAACACTTAACTTTAGCACCTTGTAGCCAATTTTTACACTTGAGATTTTATGTTTCTTTAATATATTTACTCAGTATGCCAAAATGTAACTTATTTTTTTTCTAAATACTGAGTTTACAGGGAAGCTTCCTCTTCAAGTCAAGGCCAGCTACAGGGGACAGATGATTGAACTTGCAAGGCTGCTGAAAATTGCCAAGGAGTGGTGACAAGGCAGTGACTCAGGGGATCCCTAGTGTCACCTCAGACTCCTCCTCAGGGCCAGCACACTCCTCCCCCAGCTGCTGGGCATATCAACTACTGATGGATCACAGATGATCCCCTCCCTGGAAAGCCTCAGTGGGCATCAGGGAACCTCCTCACACAAGATGAGTGAGGCCAAAGACTCACTGGGGCCAAAGACTGGCAGGGACTCAAATGAGGGCAATTCTGAGGGGCCAGCTCAGCTCCCAAGAGCCGCATTAGGATCTGCTGAGGTCTCAGTTGCAAACACCTTTTTTTTTTCTTTTTTTTCACTTTCTTTAAACCAAATTTATTCCAATTCCAAGTAACTTTAAAATTTTTTTTTTTATTGAAGTGTAGTTAGTTTACAATGTGTCAATTTCTGGTGTACAGCACATTGCTTCAGTCATATATGAATATACATATATTCATTTTCATATTCTTTTTCACCGTAAGCTACTACAAGATATCCAATATAGTTCCCTGTGCTATACAGTATTAAAAAGAAAAAGATAAATGAACTTATATATAAAACAAACACCTTTTGAGTCAGTTTCCCCTTCCTGACTCTCTTATAGGTGTATCTCCCCAGCTCGCTCCCCACTGAACCTTCTGCATACAACTCTCCATCACAGAGTTGATCTCCAGGGAACTCCCTGTAAGACTGGATCTTTGTTTGAGTTCCCTGAAAGCGGAGCCTGAGGGGGACCTAGGTGCAGGTGGTTTATTAGGGAGGTGACCCCAGGTATCAAGAGTGAGGGAGCAGGAGAGTGAAACAGGAAAGTCAAAAAAGTCAGTAAGAGGTGTATCATTGAGCTGGTGATGGCTGTGGGCACCTGGGGATTAACTGATCCCTCTGGGGTTGTCTGAGAAACGTGTAGAATGTGGCTCAGATTTGTCTCACCAAATAATGGGAAGCTGGGGGCATTTATCCAGGTACTATTGCTCTCAGTTAAAGGGACAATAATCTGGTCATCCTGTACACAGACTGAGCCACTTCTCAAGGTTTCTGAGAGTACTTTTCTACTGAAAATCAAAGAGACCCGGCAGATGTTTGAGGTGGAAGGCTTGGCAGCTTGCAAGGACATTATCTACCATAGTTCAGCTGAGGGCCTGTGGTCAGACACACTCAAAGTGTCTGCTACTCGGGAGAAAGAGCACCAGCATTTTTATTTGACAGGAGTTAGAGAAGCTCCTATATTGCAGGGGGCATTTCCAGGGCAAGCTATATCCCTTCACCCTGAGTCTCTGTGTGTGGTGCAGAACTAGCACTGGAAAGAAAGGATGTAGAAAAGTCAAAGGAAACCAATTAAAAGGTCTTGTTTACTTGCCTGCTGAGCTGGTTGAGTAGTCATTTTATTGGTCCTATTTTTCTCTGTGTCAAGTTAGACATGTAAAAATTAGGTACTATTATGAAGTCCTAGGACATCCAAACTGTGTTAAGAAGTGTTTACCTTCAGGAATTGAAAGGATTGAAAATAAGACTGGTTTCCGCCAAAAAACAAAAAATACCCAGTGGAAAGCCAATGAGAAAACATCAGTGGCTGATCTGTGTTCACTCTGAAATGTTTGGGCCAGTGGCTCTGAAAGCACGGTCCCCAGACCAGCAACGTCAGCATGACCTGGGGACTTGTTAGAAGTGGATAGTCTTGGGTCCTGCCACTGAATCAGAAATTCTGGAGGTGGGGCCCAGCTGTCTGTGCTTTCACAAGCTCTTCCAGGGACTCTGATGTGAGCTAAAGTCTAAGAACTACCTGTCTAATTCCAGATTATTCATCTGTACCTATGATTTCAGCAACCAAACCATAGATTTAATTCACAAATTTTGCTCCAGGTAGGCCAGGAGTAGAAATGAAGGGGCACAAAGTGAAAAGTTATTCAACAAGCATTCCCTTTGTTAGTGTCTGCGTTGAGGACGTATAATGTAAAGACACATTTTAAAGATTTTAAAACACTTTAGAAGATAACTTTTACTTTTTTGTATCTCTATAGTCTATTACCTACTTCTCTCCTTCCCACCAACAAACACTGACTGATCATCTGCAGTGTGCCAAGCACTCTTATAGGTGCTGTGGATATAGCAGCAAGGGAGAGACAAAAATACTTGTCCTCACAGAGCTTGAATTCTGATCTGTGTGTGGTATATATTTGCAAAACTTATTTATAATTCATAAATAGAAATACAGCTGGGCTGCAGTTTTAAGGAGGCAGGAAACCTGAGTGGAAGATGGGACTCATTTCTTCTCTTTACAAACTCTTGGTTTTAGAAAATGTTGCGGAGCTTTCTGAAGTCATGTTCAATGATGCAAGCTCCGAGCCCAGTAGAAGGAATTATAGACAGTGGATGAGGCTGGCCAGCCAGCCCTGCCTCAACATTTCCTTGCCTTTGTGACTTTAATTATGAGTGGCTTTACTTCACTTCTGTCTAACTTCAGGCTTGAACACTTTCCTGTCACAAATAACCCCTTGGAAAAATTGTAACGTGGTGTCTTAATGGCAACCCTTTCCTTTTGGTTATGTAAGAAAATCACTAAGGATCTCAGGGTGGATAATTTCACCCTAGCTAATAAATCAGGCAGTTTCTTACATCAAGGCAAATAGCAGTTGGGGCTGGAGAGCTGGGCTGATAATAACTACAGGAGAGCTTCAAGTGATTATGAAAGGAGCCTGCTGATGTGCAGCCTTGGACTTTTCCGTGTCAGCACTAAATGTCTTGATTCAGGTTAAACAAAAACCATCTCTGCTTGGAAGTAGCAGTCCTCAGCATACTCTTTCACAACCAGTTTGCCAGAGATGATTTATTCAGTGTATGAAGCACAGGGGCTACTTTTCTAATCAGTACTGGGAAGTGTTTGGAAAGCAGTCCTAAGTTTCACTGTAGTGGATGGGGTTATTCTTTCTATACATTTCCAGATACCCGCCTGGATTGTAATATGCTCTGTCAACAGGTTTGCCGGAAACCTTGAAATTTAATTACAGTGGGGTTTACAACTACTGAATTCTGGATGTTGATTTAGTACAATAAACAATGGACAACTCCACATTGAATGATGCACCCTACTGTTGGCCATGGAGAATTCCCGTTTTGAGGGATGTTTAAGAAAGCCTAAGTGGAATAAACAACCTAACTTTACACCAAAAGGAATTAGAAAGAGAAGAACAAAGACCAAAGTTAGTGGAAGGAAATAATAAATATCAAAGTGGAAGTAAATGAAATGGGGACCAAAAAGACAATAGAAAAGATCAATGAAATTAAAAGCTGGTTCTTTGAAAAGATAAACAAAATTGAAAAACTTTTAGGTAGACTCACCAAGAAAAAAAGAGAGAGGGCTCAAATAAATAAAATCAGAAATGAAAGAGGAGAAATCACAACTGATACCAAAGAAATACAAAGGGTCATAGGAGATTACTATGAACATTTATATGCCAACAAATTGGACAACCTAAAGGAAATAGATACATTCCTAGAAACATACAATCTTCCAAGACTAAATCATGAAGAAATAGAAAATCTGAACAGACTGATTACTAGTAAGGAGATTGAATCGGTAATCAAAAAACTCCCATCAAACAGAAGTCCCAGACCTGATGGCTTCACTGGTGAATTCTACCAAACATTTAAAGAAGATTTAATACCTGTCCTTCTCAAACTCTTCCAAAAAATTGAAGAGGGGATACTCAGAAATTCATTTTATAAGGCCATCATTACCCTGATACTAAAACCAAAGAAGGACACCACACAAAAAAAGAAAATTACAGGCCAATATCACTGGTGAACACAGATCCTCAACAAAATATTAGCAATCCAAATTCAACAATACATTAAAAGAATCATGTACCTTGATCAAATGGGATTTATTCCAAGGAATGCAAGAATAGTTTGTCATTTGCAAATCAACAAAATACTGTTATTCACCTGTAAAAAAGAATGAAATGTCATTTGTGACAACATGGATAGATCTTGAGGGTATTATGCCAAGTAAAGTGAGTCAGACAGAGAAAGAAAAACTATTTCATTTATATGTGAAATCTAAAAAACAAAACAAATGAACAAACAAAACAAAAAACCATAGATACAGAGAACAGATTGGTGATTGCCAGAGGGGAGGGCTTTGGGGGTGGGCAAAATGAGTGAAGGAGACCAAGAGGTACAAACTTCCAGTTATAAATTAAGGAAGTCTTGGGGATGTAACGTACAGCATGGTGACTATAGTCAATCATACTATATTGCAAAATTGAAAGTTGCTAAAAAAAGTAAGTCTTAAAAGTTCTTATCACAAGAAAAAAATTTTTGTTACTTTATATGGTGACAGATGGTAACTAGACTAATTGTGGTGATCATTTCCCAATGTATACAAATATTGAATCATTATATTATACACCTAAAACTAATATAATGTTGAATGTCAACTATATTTCAATTAAAAAAAAAAAAAGAACGCCTGTATAGGGAGGTTTCAGACCAGATTTCACTAAAAGCCAGGGGAGCATTAGATCAGCAATTAGCCTTTTCAGGTAGAACCCCTTCTTAAAATCAAAATATTTAGGGGAACTGCTGCTGATGGTTATTCTTTTAGGATTCATTGATTGAGAAAATATATAACAAATATGATCATTCAAAACTTTACTTAATTTACTTATTGAGGCCTTAATTTTACTCATCACAACAGCATCTACAAACAATTTGAAAAAAATCAATAGCCCATATATGTGTGAGATGTATGGTTTATTTAATCAGTCCACAGATGAATTCATAGCTTTCATAGTTTTCATCCAATTCCCTACTCTCCTCACATGAAGCCTACAGCCTAGTGGATGAGAATTTTGGATTAGATGGCTTTCCAGAGTGAACTCTTTTGCACCTAATAGCTTTCCACGTCCATCTTCAACAATGCAGTTTGTTGAATGCCTACAATGGCATTCTGGAGGTGGAGGGGTAGGGTAGGAAAAATATCCTTGACAGGACTACTGGAGCCTGCCTACCTGTGGCAAAGGGGAGGAAGCAGGACCCATCTGGGGTCATTGTGCAAGTTTTTCAGCTTGGTATCACCCTGCCAGGGCCTTATTGCATTGCCAGAGAGTCACTGTGCTTTGCTCAGAATGACTTCCTGCTGTTTGCTCCTCACTGAGTGGATTTATTTAAATCTTAAGGTCACTCTGTTCCAGTGTGATCATTTATAATCTCTCCCATGACGATCTTCTCTTGCCTGTGTCACCCGTACATGGAGAGCACTTCCTTTTAAGAACAAAAGGCTCAGGGTGGATTTTGTCCTGAAAGGACATGCCAATTGGAATAAAGGCCTCACTGACACTGTAAATCATGTTGTTGGTAAGACTTTATTTCATTTTGGAATCTAATCATTTGCAAACTTGAATTTCAAAACAAGGAATTCACTCTCCCTAAAAATGTTAGTGAAATGGTTTTGGAGTTGCTCCAGTTACTCCTCTCACTCCAGTGATGGGTGTGGGTGTTTTATATATCCTGCCATGCAAAGGACTCACACAGACCTTTTAAAGTTAATTAAAAAGCCTTCCATGGGCTGCCAGATTTGGGCAGCAGCGTTCCTCTGTAACCTTTTGTACCAGATTAAAAACCTCTGACAATCAGGGTTGTTGCCAAATTTCAAATGAAGTGTTCAGAGTAAATTCAATAAGCTGCACAATTCAGTCAGCTTCGGAGTGACTCCTGTTTCTGGTTCAGCAAGAGCTCAGGGATTGATGGGGACTGAACCTCTTCCTTTGAATTCCTGCCTACTGTCCTGCTCTTTTCTATAGCGTCCCCCCCAACCCCCTGCCGCCCTATTACCCACAATGTTTCAAACCATAGGAGAGTGTTGCCCAACATGTCATGGGCGAGCTTTTGACAAAAAGGTTCCCTGTTATGTGTAGACTGGAAAACCCTGCATACCAGATTCCTAATGCATATAGCATATCAAACCTTCTGAGCATTTCTGTAGAAAACTGGCTCATTTTGTTTAACACAGTGTTTTCTAGATGTGCTTGGCCATATTGCCTATTTTCCCCTAATAACGTTTTAACAGCTTCCCAACGAGCTTGCAACATCTCACAAAGGACTGGGTCGAAGGCTCTGTGAAAATGAACCCTCTGACACATAAATCTTGTAAAAGTCGTGGTTTCTTGTGATAAGTGCAGAAGATATATCCCTAGCAGAGCATACCGGGAGACAGCTGCCCGAGGAGGGATGTTTGGTGAGCAGAAATTTTGAGTTTCCCCAGTTTCTAGAAGGACACTTGCTCTCGCTGGTGGTAATGAAATACTCTGTCTCTTTGGAGAGAGATTTGGCCAGGTCACAGGACTGAGCACCTTATGCTCCCAAATATATCACCCTAAAACACTACCTTGTACATGTGATTGTAAAAACTGTCTTTAGCAAACCACATTGCCATCATCTGTCATCTGGCTACAATTTTTACACCACTGACACCATATTTCTTCTCTGCCTACTGTGTCCACAGTAATGAGCAGGCATCACCCGTGTGCAATGGCATTGCAACTACATAAAGAGGACCAGTCTGTGGGCACATGTGCTTAGTTCTTTATGAGGTTTAAGTGGAAGTCAGCACCACAGACCTGCCCAGGGTGCACCCCAGAACCAGTGCTTTGTGGAGCACATTTGGGTCTGTCATTACTGATTACTAAGCTCCCAGCTGTCTGGGTCAGTAGAGTTTGGAGAACACTGAACACAATTTGAATTCTTTGGTAAGGTCAGAATCAGGGTTCCAGTAGGAAATAAGTGGCACTCTTAGAGGGATTTAACTAGAATAGAGTTTCATGGAGAGCTTGCTGAGGTGGGA
Source organism: Camelus bactrianus (assembly GCF_048773025.1). NCBI lineage: Eukaryota > Metazoa > Chordata > Mammalia > Artiodactyla > Camelidae > Camelus > Camelus bactrianus. The sequence continues at coordinate 33,115,393 of NC_133575.1, forward strand.
GTGTGGCTGAGACAACAAACGGGATGGGGAGGCATCCAGAGAACTGTAACAGCAGGAAGCTGTTACCCCCTAGGACTTCCCAATTTAAAGCCAATTCATCATTTTTTCATGAAAGTAAAATTAAATGACAGTGTTTCAAATGACACATTTGAAAGCTATACTGATGTCAGTTACACTTCTCGAAAGGAACCATGTCTAAGGACAAATTTTGAAATTAAGCCTCTGTCTTATTGTAGGTAAAGGAGATAATAATTATAACTAATCAACTATAGGCATGCATAGGCCAGCTCTAGAGAACAGAATATCATAGAAGATTACCTATGTAGTTAGTACTCCTTACCCTCATCCAACTCCTTCTTCACATTAGGCAATAGGAACAACAAAGGGAGTTTCACAGGAGTAGCCTAGTGTCTAGGTAAGTAGTGCTAAGAGTCTTCACAAATTGGAGCCCTATATTTAATTATAACGTTAGAAGCAAGAAATGTGTTACTAGTACATACTTAAAGTGTAAATTTTTTAAATTGAAGTACAGTCAGTTACATTGTGTCAATTTCTGGTGCACAGCACAATATCCCAGTCGTGCATATACATACATATATTCATTTTCATATTCTTTTTCATTGTAGGTTATTACAAGATATTGACTATAGTTCCCTGTGCTATACAGAAGAAATTTGTTTTTTAAAGTGTAAATATTTTGGGAAGTATTTACTTATAAATTTTAAAAAGATTAAGGGCATTCCTTGTATTCTGATATCTTTTTTGAGTGAGAGAGACAATGAGTAAGAGTAGTGAATTCACACAAGGAATGCAGTGTCTATGTGATCAGAATTCTGAATGGGTACAGCTGCACACATTTTTAAAGTTAAAGAACAACAGTGAAGGCTAGATCCTTAGCTATATAAAAATGTAGATTTTAATATAAATACCAAAGGAGTCCAAAAGTAGTTTTATCAACTTGATTCCTACAAATTCACGCATTTCTAGGTCAAGTGCTGGTCATTAATCAATTTTTGAAAAAGTTGATGTGAATCTTGACACTTTACAGATTGAATAGGATCTATATATCTTCAGAAGAACTTAACTAAAGTACTTTCAGATTCATTTGTCATCTCTAGACCGTTGCTCTCTCCCTATCTCTTTTGAGGGTGTATCATCCTCTCCCTTTTTTCCTTGGGGTCATCTGTTAACCTCTAGTGTACTCTCCTCATTTATTCAAGATTTTAGCTCCTATGTCACAATTTTAATCCCCATGATTCTGGGGGTAAATTAAATGCCCCATGGAGGACCCATCCAATACCCTGGTCGCTCAGTTCTTTGATCTCTATTTCATATTTAATGACTGTCTCACCCACTGTCCCTAAACCACCCAGATTCCACAGTCACACTGGATACTATCATCATTGAAAACCGTACCATCTCCACATTTTTTTTTTTATGATCTGGAAGATGTTTTATTATCATTCAAGTTCAAATAGTATTCTCCTTTTTGATATATTCTAAATATGAATAATATAAGATTTAGGAATTATAATTTTTCTCTAATCTCAAGGTATACTTTTTGTCATTGAAATTATTCTCAATATATTTTAAAACTACACAATATCATTTAACATTTGAGCAAGACCTCATTTTTTGAGAAGGAAGTTTCCACATAGCAATTCAGAGCATATCAAAATTTTCATTTTGACAATTAGATGATGGAATTAGAAAAGGGTTTATTTACATTGTTATCTAAATTACAGTAATTAAACAGTTATTCAAAGCTGTTCCAATAGACCTGATACCTTATATTCCACATTTTTTCTCTGAACATCTCACTCTATTCACAACTTCCTACCTTTCCAGCATATTGCTCAAATACACCTACTATAACAGTTCTTAAGGTCCCTCAATCCATTGACCTCTCCACTTCCCCCCCTATATACCACCCTCCTCCCACTCTCACTTCTCTCTCTATCCAATATAGATTAGATGGATCTCATCATTAAAATCATTCCCTTGTATATATTCTTAACCACCATTTTCCCCTTTCCTTCAGTCACTATCACCTGGCAAAACTATTTCCTGGGTGAACTCAATCATTTGTCACCTCCATAACGGTCAGTTGTAAAATCTACCATTGCTGGAGGAATTTCACAACAGAATAAATTATCATGATAAACTTATTATCAGCAATCCCACCTAGGCCTTCATCACTGCCCAGCAAGCCTACTTGCTCATCTTCCACTCTTTGAAATCACATTTCACACTGTTTTTTTTTTTTATCAAACTTCTGATGAACTCTTCCATTCCCACTCTCTTTCATTCTTAGTGGATAACTTTGCTTCACACATTATATAGAAAATGAACACCATTGGAAGGGAACGCCCTTAACCTCTGGGCCATTGAATTTCAAAATCTACTTGCATCTTAACTCATTGCTCATTTTTTTCTTCTTTTTGCAATGGGCTAAGAGCTCTTCCTTATATCAAAGTTCAAACCCTCTACTGTCCTCTGGATTTCATTATTCCTGTTTCCTGGGGGAACCTTATTTTATTATTATTTTAAAAATCTTTCTTGTGTCTTTAGTCTATCACTTTCTCTGCTGGATTCTTCCTAAACATTAAACTGGATTTAGACGATGCTATCAAAACACACACACACACATATCCACACACACATCCTACCTTCCTGGGCATCATATCCCTACCTGGCTCTTATCTCCTCTCTTTCTCTCTCTCTCTCTTTTTTTTTTTTTTTAAACTAAGCTTCTTTAACTGGTGGCCTATACCTGCTGTCTCTGTTTCCTTATATTCTATTTCCTATTTATGCATGTATGCGTGTATCTATGTATGTAGATATTACTAGAGGTCACCAGTATCTGGTTCTCCTTCTCGGCACATGGAGAGCTTCATTTTCTGGCTCCTTGGTAGTGTGGGACCATGTGAGTAGTCTGGCCGATGGATCAAAACCTTTATAAATGAGGAAGCATATATCATGCTTTCTTTCCCTGCCACAACGACTGAGGCAAGTGCTTATTGTAGATGTGCAACTTTAAGATGATGAAACCTGTCACCCTAGAGTACTGAGTGACTGTAGCAGAACCCCTGCTGATCTGCATAGTGCATGTTACATAAGCAAAAAATAAAGTTTTATGTCTTAAACCAGTGAAATTTTGGAGTTTATTTTTACAACAGCAATACCTAGCTTATAGTGACAAATTTCAGTCTACCGTTTACTCTCCGCTGGCCTTTTGCCTGATTGCCATCCACCAAAACTGCTTTTGATAAGGTCACAATGTCCTCCATATTGCTAAACACAATGACCACTTTTCAGTCCTATCTTAATTGATCTCTTAGTAGCATTCAGTACAGTCTGTCCTTCCTTCTTGAAATATTCTATTCCTTTGGCTTCTATGACACCAGATTCTCCTTGGTCACTCCTTCCTGGTGATTTCCTGGCTCCTCGTTTTCTTTTTGGAGTTCCTCAATACTCAGGCTTAAAAGTTTCAGCCATACTGGCCTTCTCTCAATTCTCTGAAAGAACCACATTCCTATTATCTCATGGCCTTTACACTTGTATGCGCCTTAGAGGAGCAAATAGGAGAATGGACGTGTTAAGTCAGATGGAAGGAAGGGGCAAAGTATTCCAGATAAACTACTACTTATGCTTTAGATTTCAACTTAACTGCCACTTCTTCAGGGAGCACATCCCTTGCCTCTTCAGACTGGGTTGTGTCCCCCTAATTATTATCTCTTATAGTACCCTGTATGTTTCCTTCATAGTATTTACCATTTATGATTGTAATTATAATTATTTGTGCAGTTATTAAGTATCTGTCTCCCTTGTTAGTATGTAAGCTTCCTAAGGGTTGTTTCTATTTTGCCTACCATTATATTCAGTGCCTCTCACAGTGCTTGGTTCATAAGTGGTGATCAGTAAATTTTTGTTGAGTAAATACATGACTGGTAATTCTCATCTTTGCTATTAGACTTTATGAAATAGGACACATTTTTCAATTCAGTTCATGTGGGGCAAGAGTATGGCCACATGGTCAGAAATTTCAGTTTAATCCTGGAAATAATATACATCTTCAAATTCCAGGGACTGCGTATCTTTTAGAGGGGCATAGTTTATGTTCAGCTTAAATAGTTCCTCTGGAAACTGAGCCACTCTTATAGGACAGATGTTTAATAATTCAGATACATTGTGAGGCTTGCCTTTCAAAGAAAGCTATAGACATTTAAAGTATAATTTAATGCATAAAAGTATATGAATCTCTTCTGAAATTGCAATTTTATTTCTGCCTAATAGGTCTATGACTTTTAAAGCATGTTAAACCACACTGAACTCAATGGAATCTATAGAAAATACATGCAGTCTTAATGTCAATTTGCTCAATCACTTTGTGAAAACTTGTACTTCCTTGGCTAAACAGCCAAGGCAGCCTCCCCCAATCCCTGTAGAACTTTTGAATAGGAAAAAAATCTGTGGAATGAATTTGGATGTCTAGATTATATTTGTTTGTTAAGGAGATTTGCTGAGTGGCATATTTTTACTTCTCTGTCAAATAGCTTTTCAGTAAGGATACTGACATGACTAATGATTTTTGATAAGTTCATCTCTTTTACAGTGAACCTTATTTGCAAATTTAATAGTATAAATTCTTCTCACAAATGTTGAAAGCAGTGCACAACTACTTTCTATTTTCACTCAAAAGGAAAAAGAAAAAAATTCTAACCACATGACTATCTCAACAGATGCAGAAAAAGCATTTGACAAAATCCATCGATTCATGATAAAAATTCTCAACAAGTTGGAAGTAGAAGGAAACTTCCTCAGCCAGATAAAGAGGCTGTACAAATACCCTACAGCTAACATCATACTTAACGGTGCAAGACTAAATGCTTTCCCCTAAAGATTGGGAACAAGGCAAATCTTTCTTCTTCTCTTACCAATCCTATTCAACATGTACTTGGAGTCAGTGTAATAAGGCAAGAAAAAGAGATAAAAGGCATCCAGGTTGAAAGGCAGAAGTAAAACTATTCTTATTAGCAGACAGCAAAATTTGGTATGTAAAGAATGCTAAAATATCTACAAAAGCTACTGCTAGAATTAACAAACAACTTAAACAAGGTCATAGGATATACCATCAATATACAAAAATTAATTGTATTTCTATTTACTAGCAATAAACAATTCAAAAAATAAAATAAACAATTCCATTCACAATAGCATAAAAAGGAAGAAAATACTTAGAAATAAACTTAACAAAAGAGCAAGAATTCTACACTAAAAACTATAAAACAGAAATGAAATGAAGATCTTAATAAATGAAGAGACACTGCATGTTTGTGGATTGGAAGACTCAGTATCATTAAGATGGCAATTCTCCCCAAACTGACTTATAAATTCAATGCGGTCCCTATCAAAATTCCAGCTTGCTGAGGGTTTTTTTTTTTTGGTATTTTTTTTGCAGAAATTGACCAGCCAATCATAAAATCTATACAGAAATGCAAGGGACTCAGAATCGCCAAAACAGTCTTGAGAAAAGAGAACAAAGTTGGAGAACTTATATTTTGTGATTTCAAAACTTAGTGCAAAGCTAGAGTAGTCAAGACAATGTGGTACTGGCATAAGGACAGACATTTAGATCAAAGAAATTGTATAAGGACAACTGGATAGCCACATGCAAAAGAATGACTTAGACCCTTACCTCACATCATACACAAAAATCAACTCAAAATGAATTGTAGACCTAAATGTAAGAGCTAAAACTACACAACTCTTAAAAAAAATAGGAGTAAATCTTTATGACCTTAGATCAGACTTCCTTAAAGTAAAAATGCTTATGCTTTGTTAAGAAAATGGGAAAAAAAAACAAGCAATAGACTGGGAAAATATTCTCAAATCCAATGTCTAATAAAGGGATTTTATCTAGAATATGTAAAGTGCTCTTTTAACTCAACAATACAGAAAAAAAAAACCCAACCAATTTTAAAATGAGCAATGGATGTGAATAGATATTTCTCCAAAGAAGTTATACAAATAGTCCATGAGCACATGAAAAACTGCTCAACGTGATTAGCCATTGGGGAAATAACCCCAATGTCCATCAACTGGTAAATGGATAAACAAAATGTGGTCTATCCATATAATACAATACTCTGGACCAATAACAAGGAATGAAGTACTAATATATGCTCCTTTATGACTCACCTTCAAAAACATTATGCTAAGTGAAAGAAACCAGAAGTAAAAGACCACATATTGTATGATTCCATTTATACGAAATGTCCAGACAGAAAGCAGATTAGAGGTTGCCAGTGGAGTGGGCTGGGGAATTGCAAGTGCTTGCTAATTGGTATAATTGGGATAATTAAATGTTCTGGAATTAAATAGTGGTGATGGCTGCACAACTCTGTAAATTTACTAAAAACTATTGAATTGTATATTAAACTAAGTGAATTTTATGTGTCTTAAGTTATACTTCCATAAAGGCATTTAAAAAATAAAAATAACATTCTAACAATTCCTTTATTACCAGTGCCATTTCTGTGGCAAGGGAACTCAGTTTTTCCATATTAGAGCAAACTTCAAAAAATTGTTTACTTGTGGAATGTTAGTCTGTTGTTTATGTGAACATTTCTTTCTTTGTTGGTTACTTTTTTCCGCTAAAAACTCAGGAGGAATCTTTCCCAGGGTCAACTGGATTGCATCTGGTATATAATGGTTAAACCCTTAGGCTCTGGGGTTTGAGGATCCTGCCTCCATCACTTAGCTGTGTTAATTTGGACCTCAATCACTTAAACACTCAAATTCTCCCTCATCTTTCAAGTGGAGATAACAATAGAAATGACTTCGTTTATTGAGAAGGATTAAATAGGCTTTTACAGAGCCTGGTACATTGTAAATGCTCCATCAGAATAAATACAATCTACTCTATGGGCTGAATGGTAGACACCCTGATGTAAACCAGTAAGCCACTCAGCCAATTATAAGACTTTCTCGAGTTTGTCTAAGGCTGAGCCAGAACTAAGATCTTCTGGCTCTTTGTTCTGTTTTCTTTCAGATTCCAGCACGTAGAGTGGATGCCCTGTTTCTTCCTGCCCCCTTCCCCCTTCTGCAGCCTTAACCTGGTCTTTATTTTGAGTTTCCTAGACTGTTTGGATGTATAAAAGTCTCAGAACCAGCTGTTGCAGGCTGGGTGCCCTCATACTCACTGTTCTGTGCATAGGAATGGTTCCAAACCCTCAGAGCCTTTGGGTGAAGCTAAAATGGCTTTGAAAATGGTCTTCGACCTATGGCATATATGCAACTTTTGTGGGGTTTTTTTTTTGGCAATATATGTCAAATTTTACTTTCTAGCTAGCCATGATGAGATTTTTCAGAGCTTCAAAACCAGACAGAAACTGTGTCTAAGGAGGAATTTATAGCCTGGATATAAAATGAAGTGGATATCAAAGGGGGCCAAGTGTCCTCTAAAAATAACAAAATCAGAGAACAGGGAGGAATGGTCTTAGAAGCAATACCTCTGAGAGAGATTCATAACAGAATCCAGCTCATAGTTAAATTAGCAGTTCATAGAGTAAAAGATCCTGTTCCAGCGACATGAACTCCCCACACTTTATAAATGAACGCAAACCTATTTGACACAACATTGTAAAATGATTATAAATCAATAAAAAATGTTTTAAAAAAATGAACACGGACCATATTCCAAGTCAAAAACACATATTGACGTTGTGAAGGAGAATTTCTGCTACTGGCTCCCTGTTGGAAAAAAGTCGTTTCAAAAAAGCCCCCCACCACCATGTAACTTGCCTGCTCCATTTGTATCATGTCTTCATTCTGTTTCCTGCACATTTCCCGCCTCTCCCCCTTCTTTTGCTTTAGTGACTTGTACCTGACTCTGCCACATGACAAGGTGAGGAGTGAAGGGAGATATGTCAGTGAACGTGGCATAGCCTGCAGACTGATTTTTCTCAGTCCAGATCTTTCCGTGCTCATATTAAGAAACAAAAACAAACAACATTCCTTCCCATGCTTTTGATTCAGCTTTGAAGTAGCAGCTGATGTTGCTAGAAGAGCATTTGTCTTTTTCAACCTCAGGTGCAGAGAATTGAATGTATCACTCTTCCCAATTCAGGGCATACGTTCTGGTTATTTGTCATTTGCTTCCCCAAACTCTTCTCCCAGCCTGCATCCTCACTAATATCAGATATCTATCCTTCTCTACTGGCCTTGGGAAGCCAACCACTGTGGCTCATCAATAACAACCAAGCTCATCAATAACAAGCACCTTCCTAGCATTTCCTTTTGGTCCAGTCTCCCTAAATTTCTGTGCCTTTTATTGGCTTGCCTCAGACATTTCTCTCTGATCCCAGGAAGTAAAGCAAAGCAAAGCAAAGCACAGTGTGTCTCAGCCAGTTCTTAAATCTTGGTGCTAACCAAGACCTTATTTTCTCTCCTGATGCCTAAATATTCATCTCCTTTGTGTAAATTACCACCTCCTGAATTTGGAACTATGTGTAGATTTAACTCATGCAAATGATTTCTTTTTTGACCCATTTTAGTTTTTCTTTCCAAGTAATTATGTATTTTCTTCTTAGTGGAAATAACTTTTTTGCTTTTATTCCTGATTATAAAAGCAATTCATGATTATTATACAAAAGCAGTATTATGGTACAGAAAAGTATTATACTATAGAAAAGAGTGAATCTATAAACATTACTTATTATTCTATCATCTGATTTTAACATTTTTGGAGTATATTATTTCAGCCTTTCTTTCTCATTAATAATACTCATTCAATAAATATTTATCATGCAATCTACTGAGCTAGGTGCTGGGATACAATGGAGAGCAAAAATAGACACAATTGCTGCCCTCTGGGCCTTGTAATCTAGCGAGGGAGAATTATATTTAATTATGTGACTATTTAAATAATGTCTGCAACAGTTAGGATGCTTTTGCTGATGCATCAGCCAGCTATTGCCACAGTGATGCTCCATAATAGATCATCCCAAAACTCAATGGCATAAAACAGGCACTTATTCTTATGATTGCAGTTCTGCTTGCCAGCTAGGGCAGCTATGTTTTAGATTGTGTGTCCATGAACTGGCAGAGGTGGCTCTGCTTTTAGGGTGTGGATTAAGCTTATCTACTTTCTTTATATTGATTCTGGTACCAGGCTGAAAAGAGGAAGCAGCGACCTGATGCTTTTCTCATGGTGGATCACTGGAAAGAAGAAGACAGCCAACCAAACCATGAAAGCACACGTTGAGCCTCTGCTTTCATCATGTCTGTTAACGTTCCATTGGCCGAAACAAGTCACATGAACAAGCCCAAAATCAAGGGGCAGGGAAGATCACTTTTCCCACCATGAGGACATGGCAAGGGTGTGGATGTCTATTATAGAGGAATGAAGAATTTGGATCAGTAATTCAATCTACCACATAACACACAACCAGAAGTGTTAACTTATGTTTTCTTCTTATGGTCACAAAATGCCTGAAACATTCTTAAGCATCTTATTCTCTTATGCTTTCATCTAGAGATGGAAGAGATGAGTCCTATCTTGTTCTTTCCCAGAAGGCCCACTCCCCATCTCCATGTCCTTTTACTTTTCATTAGCAAGGGTCACTTCACATGCCCATTTCTTTTTTTTTTAATTTATTTTTAAATTTAAATTTTTTAAAATTTTTTTTGGGGGGGTAATTATTTTTGCCTATTTAGTTTTGGAGGGGGTACTGGAGATTGAACCCAGGACCTTGTGTATCTAAGCATGCATTCTACCACTTTAGCTACACCCTCCCCTGCCATATGCCTATTTCTAATCCAGTCACTGATAGGGAGACTAGAATTGACATGACTGATCTATACTAGAAAATATTTATACCCTGGGGCTAGGAAATGGTTCCTGTAACACAAGTGCCCAATATCTGAACAAAAAGGGAGTATGTTAACACGAATGATGAGGTGAACTTACAGTTAGCAAGACAACCAACAGTCTTACTACAGTCTGCTTCAGTGTCTTACTACAATTGTCACAAGGGTTCTAAACTACGAGAGGTTGCAACAAGCGAGCTTTAGTTTGGAGAGGGAAGTCAGGAAAATGAGTATTAAGTTAAAATTTGAAAGATGTTTAGGAGTTACCTGCTCAGAGAGGGCAGGTAAGAACATTTAAGGTAGAAGGAAGGACATGCATAAAATTTTGTAGTAGAGTGAGCTTGGAGGGTGCATATGAGTCTTAAGAAATGTAGACGTGTGGTAGTAAGCCTGATGGGAAACAAGGCTGTAAAGGATAAGAACCATACCATTCAGGGCCTTGCAGACCAAGTTAAAGCTTTTATTCTTCATCCCAAGAGCAATGGAAAGAGTTTTTAGCAAGGTAGTGATATGATCAGAATTGAGTTTACAGGAAGGTCATACTAGCTGCAGTGTGGAGACAAACTAAGGAGATTTAAGAATGGATGGAAGGGAGATCAGTTGGGAATTTACTACATAGTTCAGCTGAGAGTAGACAACAATTTAGCTAGAATGGTAGTGGTAGAAATAAAAGATGTGACTAAATTTGAGAAATATTTAAGAGGTAAAAATATAATTTAATGATGAATTGGGGGTGGTGAAAAATGAAAGTATCAAGGACTATTCTTAGATTTCAGGATTTTATAGCTGGATCATTGTTGGTACCATTCATGGAGACTGGGAATATAAGAAAAGGTCCAGATTTCAGCAGGAAGACCACAAGTACAGGTGTTGAGCTTGAGATGCCTTTGAGCTGCTTAAAAATAATTGTTGGATTTATGGGTCTAAGATATTATGAGTTATCTGCACATAAATAGTAACTGATGCCAAAGACATTAATAAGAGAATATGAAGTGGGAGGAGTATAGGGTCTAGGAATAAGTCTTGAGGAATACCAACATTTAGTGGGCTAGTAGGGGAGGATGAGCTTATGAGATAGCAAAAGAAGTTGAGAAAGACCAGAGAGGTAAAAACAAAAACAGAAACAGAAAAACCCCAAAGGTAGAAAGAAGACCAGAAGCCAAGGGAACAGAGTATTTCAATAAAGAGGGAGTGTTGAAGAGACTGAAAAAGTTAAATTGGATTTGGTAACATTAAGATCATAGCTCATAAGTAAATTAGCAAGTACTGTTTTGGTGAAGTGATGAATGTTGATGGATGGGAGTGGGTTGAGGAGTAGGAGTTGAGAAAATGGAGATGTTGGGTAGAAGACACATTTTTAAAGAGTTTGGCTTTGAAGTAGACAGAGGATGAAGTGGGAAATGCAACTAAGGAAGGGTTGGTATGATGAAGAGAACTTGAAGCTGGTGAGAAGTATCCAGTTGAGAGGAAGAGGTTTTTATATATGAAAGAGATGGCATAGAAAAGACTAAGGCTCTTTAGAAAACAGGAAGTAATAGGATCTATGTATGTATCTTTTTGTATTTATGTAGTTAAAACCTGTATGTTTACATATCTTTATTTTATATAAACTATTGAAACTGGACATATTTGGTTGCAAGAAATAAAATACCCCACCAACAGAATATTAAACAATAAAGACATTTAATTAATCTACGTAATACAAAACTTGGAAGTTGACATTCCAGGGTTGTTTCGATGGCTCACTTACATCACCAAACACCTGAGCTGAGTTCCTTCTATCTTTTCCATTCTGCCTCTTCAGTGTGTCCATGACATCTCTCCTCCTGGTCTCCAGATGGCTGCCACAGCTCTAAATATCTCATCCTCATAAACAGCATTGCAAGCAGAAAAGCAAATGGGGGAGTGAGTAACTAAAGTGCTTTCTGTATTTGTCATTCTCTTTATTAGGGAGAAATCGTAACCCGTAGCTATCAACAAACTTCCTCTGTGTCTCATTGGCCAGAACTGGGGTCACATGACTACCCCTAAACCAATTACTAGCAAAGGGAAGTGACATTTCCATGGTTGGCATAGACCCATAATTTTTCATTCCTGGCACTGGGCACATTGCCACCCAAAAACATCAGAGAGAAAAAGAATGTGGCATAAGTTTGAACTGACAGCTCCAAGAGTGGCTACCATTAAGAGTGTTTGCCTCAGTAGCTATTTTGATTGGTTTGTGTCTATGTATGTGTAATCATAAAATTAGTTCGTAATATAAAAAATTTGTATAATATTGAAAGATATAATAAAATTAAAATAATATGTAATTCCATTAACCACCCAATAAGCAACCTTTATTAACATTTTGACTTACAGCCTTTCAGAATTTTTCTATGCTTAAAAAATCTTTTATTCCTCTCTCAAAATTGAGAGGGAATCATACTGTGTGTGTGTATGACATAATTTTCTTTTTTTTTCACATGAAGCATATTTTTTTAAATGACATACTAAAACTGTAAACTAGATCTTGATAAATTGTGTGTTTCTGTTACGTTTATGGTTGTTCTAGCAGTATTTGAGCATGCTCATTTCTTCATATCCTTAACAACACTTGGTGTTGGAATTTTTGTTAATCTTACGAGATAAAAGTGATAAATCAGTATCATTTAAACTTTTTACTTTAGATGAAAGAGCTTTCCATGAATATATTTGCCATTTGAACATTTTTTCATTTCTTTTGCTTATTTTTAATTGATTTGTCTGAATACCTTTATATGTTAAGGACATTGATTCTTTAACATATATGTTTCAGGTATTTTTGGTTTCAGTTTGTGGTTTCTCTTTTCATTTTGTTAATGATTTTGAGGAGTAGGCAGAAATATTTAATATTTAAATAAATTAATCCCATCTTTCTCTTATAGCTTCTGAAGTAGTATAGCATAGTATTTAACATCTGGGTCTTTGGAGGCACTGGATATAGACTTGAATCCTGGCTCTTTCCATTTTGTGATTGCAAAGACCTTTGAGAAGATGACTCAACTTTTCAAGAACTTTGTTTCTCTGTCTATAAAATGGAGATAATAATAATGCCTCCTTCAAAAGACTTATGCAAAGTATATGCAAATAATGTACAAAAAGAGTTTAGTCCAATGGTTGGCACATTAATGCTCACTAAATTTCAGTTACTGTTACAAGAATTAATATTATGATTACAAAGAATTTTCCAGGGAAAGGGGATGGGAAGGGGTAAATTGGGAGTTTGAGATTTGCAAATATTAACTACTATATATAAAATAGATAAACAACAAGTTTCTTCTGTATAACACAGGGAACTATATTCAATATCTTGTGGTAACCTATAATGCAAAAGAATATGAAAATGAATATATGTATATGTATGGCTGAAACATAATGCTATACACCAGAAATTTATACAACATTGTAGACTGACTATACTTCAACAAAAATAAATAATAAATAAATAATTTTAATTTTATTAGAAACAAATAAAATAAAGAATAAAAATAAAATAAAATAAAGAATTTTCCAGCAAAATTTTATTAAAATATACATATATTTTCTTGTATTTAAGTGTGAGAATAAAAATATAAATCTTTATTTCAAACATAATGATAACAATGAAACAGTTTCACATAGATTACAATTTGAATTTGAGTAATATGAATTCAAAGACTATTACTGGGGATTATGAAGTCTTATAGAAATATAACCTACCAATAATTTATCTAAGTATAGACTCTGTTTAATGATTAAAAGTTATTGTATAAAGTTATTTATCCTTTATTCAGTCGTTCCAGCTTCCTTTATTTTCAGTGAATCAGATGAATTATTGACTATGGAAGAAATCAAATAGATATTTTTCATATTCATGTTTGGCCTGAGACTGTTAATTAAAAGATAATTTTAAAGATTTCACAAAAACATTAAGTAGAGAAACCATAGCTCCCTTTTCAATGTTTTCCTCTCATTTTACTTACTATCCAGAAGGGATGGCCATGTTCTGAAAGTAGTTGCCCACAAACCAAGTTACTGATGTTGTCATGGATTTCCTCTACATTTCATGGGTGATGAAAAGTTTTATATATATATTTTTTCATTCTAAAGTGCTGACATGTCAGAAAGTATTGTTTTGAGAATGCTGTGTAATGATTCCTTCCATTGGATGAAGCTGTGCTTCATGACTGCATAGACAAGGTGGGAAGGTTACAGAATGCCATGCTCCTTAGACAGGAAGTGTGGTGCGGAGGTTAGAACAGGGCTCCAGACTGCCTGGATTTGTATTCCAGCTGTGTGGCTGAGTAGCTCTGTGACCTTAGGCAAGCTGCCTAACCTCTCTCTGTACTTTGGTTTCTTTGTACAATTGGGAGAAGAATAGTAGTTACCCCCATACAAGCATTGTGAAGATTAAGTGACTTAATAGCTTTAAAGCACTTAGAACTGTAGTAAGCAGTCAGTAAATGCTATTATTATTATGACTCTGTCCTCTATACAACTTCTATCTTGCCCTGTGGCATTCACATTTGAACTATAGTGTTGAATACAGCTATAGAAGTATCTAGAATTTGTTGATTGTCATTATAGAGAGGAAACCCCTGGATCTCGTAAGGTTTCATGCTTCATTCTGAGTAGAGAAGGATGGAGATGGAAGGTAGGGAAAGCAGAGAGCATCTAACAGTGCATCAAGATATCAGTATGAGCACCCTTCTCTCTCTCTAATGAAGAAAGACACTGTTTTATATAGCATACTAAATAAAATCTATTCCAGGCATTCATAAGATAATGTCAAAATCCATTTCTGAGTTCCACTGGCTATTGTGTTATTCAGGTATCTGTTGACATACTGTTCTGTGTAACTGAATAATGAAGCACTCATTCAATTTGCAGGTGTGCAGTACAGTGTGTTTAGGAATTAGCTTAAAGTTTCATCAGTGTTTTTTATGAAAAGGACAGATAATAGAAAGATTGTCTTGCTGTCTTGTAGCAGAAATCTCTCAAGTGATGGCTGAATGAAGTACAAGCTCATGTGGAAATCCAGATAATCTTCTCCTTTCTTACTCCCCTTTCCATCAGAATTTCTTCCATTTCCTTTGTGCTAGCTGTGGCAGAGAGATGTAGAAAATTATCATTAAGTGTGGAGTTACACTTTCTGGCCTGAATTATGGGCTCTCAGAACTAAACAGCAATCCTTTAAGTAGAGAAGTCTTTACAGAACCAGCCCCAAGAACATCAAGCACTGACATGATTCTTGTATTGAAGATGCTTTTTGGCAACACAGTGAGATGGTTAGATCTGAAAGGTTATATGGAATGCTTGCTAATAACCTCAGCACTGAAATAAGAGGGAAAAATTCAGCAGAGGTCTTGCTTTTTTAAAGGAAAATGCCAGTTTCTTGCTTATTTGAAAAATAATCCTTAGAATTAATAAAGTACAACATCTTTTGTTCAACTTATTATACCTCAGGGAAAATTCCTTTTTAAGACTCTAGTTACATAGTACATTTAAAACAAGATTTAAAATAATAACAGCCTAGAGTTGTGTAGGTCAACTTTGTGTCTATGGGCACATACTACTTGAGGGAATGTAACGTTATTGGCAAAGGCAGCAATGAATGTCTTAGACATGTAATTATAGGCTGAGTGGTACTGAAGTACACCTTAATTCAAAGTCATTGCCAACTCTGACCTCTTTTACTCAGGTGTGAAGGGAAAGATGTGGGCTTTTTTCTATGTTTTGGTTATTCCTTCAAGTGGCCTTGTCAGCATGTGGTCTCTTCCTGAACAGAGAATGAATCCTACCCCAAGATGGTTGTGAGGATAAAATGGGCCAATCCAAGTGTAAGGTGATTGTTTGCTGCCACAGATATGTTAACTCCTCTTATTGACATTCTTCTTTTTTGTGGCAAAATATACTTAACATAAAATTTACCATTTTAACCATTTTTATGTGTACAATTTCTTGGTATTGACTACATTCACATTGTTGTGCAAATATCACCATTACCCATCTCAAGAGCTTTTTCATCATCCTAAGCAGAAACTCTGTACTCACTGAACAATAACTCTCCATTCTGGCAACTCCCCTGGCATCCTCTCCCCTGGGAACTACCATTTTACTTTGTCTCTATGAATTTGCCTATTCTAGGAACTTCATATAAATGGAATCATATAATGTTTGTCCTTTTGTATTTGGCTTCTTTAACTTGACATAATGTTGTTGAGATTCACCCATGTTGTAGCATGTATCAGAATTTCCTTCCTTTTTAAGGCTGAATACTATTCCATTGTATATATATATACTGCATTTTGTTTATCTCTTCATCTGTTGATGGATGTTTTGGTTACATTCATAAAAGGTTGCATACAGGTGACTGGAAAACTTACACTGGGCCCTCTGGAGTAAAGCCCTCAATCTTGGTAGATTGTATTAACTTACAGTTCTTCCTTCCACTATGAGTGGAGTATATTTCACCACCCTGTTAATGCTGGTCTTTGACATGTGACTTGCTTTGGCCAAGGAAATGTCGGCAGAAGTTTCAATGTGCCAGTTCTGAGTCCAGGCCTTAAAAGGTATTGCATATTTCTGTTGGTCCCTCGTAGACTTCTGCCATTTCCACAAGAAAAACATGGCCCGTATAAATACTGATCCCATAAGTAGGAGACACATAGAACAGGCCTGATCCAACTCATAGCCTGGAGCCAAAACTAGCTAATCTCAGCAAAGTCCAGCACAACTACAGATAATCCACAGATCTGTCAGTCAGAAATATATGATTATTGTTCTAAGCCGCTGAGTTTGGGGTGATTTCTTATATAGCTTTATTTCAGCAGTAGGTGACTAACACAGGCTTTGGTGAGAGAAAGGGGAAGCTTCTCTCCCATAGTTCCAGGGCTCACTATAGGTTGTGGGTAGGGAGAATTCTTTCCAGGAAAATTTTCTCCTGATCTTGACACATTCACATTAAGTTCGTAAAAAACAGACACTGCTTATAACTAAAGAGTTTAAGGGTAAGGTTTGAATTTTATCATAAACGAAACTTCCTTTGGATTTTTACCTAGAAATTTTGATTGGCTCCCTTTAAATAAAGTATAAGGCCATATTTTACTATGAATATTAAAAATAATAACTATAATAGTGTCTAAAGAATTGAAAATATGCATAATTTCCCACAGGAGTTTGGAAGTCTATCTCTCAAAATTTATCCAGGCTTCCACTGACAATTTTAACTGGTCACTTCAGGTTGGCTCACATTGTGTCTGTAGAGATTGTCCATCTGTGTGTTAAGGGTGAAATCAGTCCAACATTAGTATCCCTTTTTTCTTGAGACAAGGGAGAGAAAAGAAAGTGACATCACCTTGTGATGACTTCATGCAAAAATCATCAATTTGAATTGGCTCTTGAAAAAGCCTGCCTTAACTTAGAAGAATCTTAGGAAAAACTATGAGTAACAGTGTATAAAAAGCAGATTGAGAAATTCAGGACCAGAATATGATGTTGCTCAGTGTGCCAGTGTGGTTTCTTTGGAGGACTCTGCTATTTAAGGGGCACACACACACACACACATGACACTGAGCTGCAGTGTGTAATGCTGCCTTCAGTATTTTGCAGCTTCTGACAGTTGATGCATCAGTTTTTCTGGAACTTCCAAGGGCTTAGTTTGGGGTAAATAATAATCATTTAGTGCATTAATCTTATATTCTCAAAATTGCCATTTTGTTTCCTCAGGACAAGAGTGTCAAGTCAAATTTACTCATGGACCAATTTCCCCTCATGAAAATCCTGGTGGGCTGAGCTAATATTTCATCAAAAAGTATGCCAGCTGAAGTAAAGCTGTTTACAATGAGGTTGTGTCATTGAATGATGACCTTCTATAGGCTGAAGCTGGCCTACAGGCTCAATGTTTGACATTTATACTCTAGGATATTTCAGGTTTACTTGTCCTAATATTCAAGGCAACACTGTTTCTTGGGCTTTTAGGCTTGGAAGGGATTTTGAGACCCCATTTATTGATGTAGGACTGAATCCTTTTCTCTTCAGTGGGATGTTTGGTACATATGTGATACAGATGAAAGTATGTATTCTGTTTGACAACACTTTTGGAAAAATAGCAAGAAAAAATAGGTTTAAAGTGGAGGATAAGATTGACACAACACTGTAAACTGACTATACTTCAATAATATATATATATATATATATATATATATATATATATATATATATATATATACAAAAAATAAAAATAAAAAAATTAAGTGGAGGATAAGAAATTTAAGTTGTATATAAAGAAGTTGCTGATAGAATAAGCAAAACACATGAGAAATAGCTATCAGTGTTTGCTTGTAAATCTCTCTCTCATTTTGTGGTTGCATATTTGTGGCTGCAGTTTGTTAATTCATATTACACAATCGTATTTTTTGCATTTTCTTTTTCTTCTTATTCGGATTAAGTTAATTCATGGTGTTGCAGACCGAAGAGGGCATAATGGCGAGTAGATACCTAACCTGAGCAAATGTATCGTGGTCCAATGACTGGGTTTGGCCCTTACCTTTGTCAGACATGGTTCTAACATATGGGAGCTGATTAAAGTAAACAAATCACAGGAGACAGATGTATAAATGGAAAGCCGATGTGTTATACTCCAGTGGGAACTATTCCTTTCTGGTGAGCAGAATAATCCTATCCTCCACCCCAAGTCCCCACCTCCCTGAATCTGAACCAGTTTTAGTGGGAAATGTTGGTTGTCATCTTGGCATCCACCCCCTCCTTTTCGATTCCTAACTAAATCTTTATTTTATCCAGCTGTTGTTCACTCCCACACATGGCCCATATGCCTCAGGGGAAGCTAGCTGACCCCTGCCCTTGGAGTTCTGATTAGTCCAATCTAGTCATTTCTGCCCTGGTTTGCAGATAGTCTGGCTCAAATCAGTTTGGTCCAGTGAGAAACAAAAGGAACTTTTCTGAGAGTTTTTGGAAATGCAGCTTCCTTGTTATGGAGCATAGTTATAGGAAGTCAGTCTCTCACTGGATATGAATGAGTAGCCATTTAGCCCCAGTTCCTATAGGAAGCATCCTATAGCCATATGGGGAATTAGTCTCAGGATGAAGCTGGACAGTGTTGGTGTCAGAGTGGAAAGATGAAAGTAACATGTGTCCTTGATGACATCCTTGATCAACTAACCCTAACGCCTCTTCTACAGCTGAAATTTGGCTTTAGGAGGAGGTAAGGTCCAGTTAAAACTCTAAAGAGAGCATTTGATCTTTTCATAAGAAGGAGGAAATATGACTACTTTGGAGTCACCCATCAAGTTTTCTAGATATCCATTTGGATGAACAGGCAATGAAATGGAATACACTGGAGGGAAGACAAAAGAAAGACTGTAATGGCCCCTGAGCTGTTCCTGTCCTTGCTAAAGGAGCCAACAACCCAAACAAGAAGAGGTTGTCTTTAGAAATGACATATGGCTAGGTAGGTTTTGAAAAATTAAAAAGGGAAAAAGGTTTCCAGTGCTTCTAGCTTATTAAGGCATAAAAATGAGAACCAATTTGCAAAGATGTGGGCAGTAGCAGAATGAATAGTGGAGGCTGATGAGGTATGTTTGCCCAGGGCAACTCATTAAAAAGCACCTGACTACCATAATGAAACCCCTCTAATTTCCACTGCCTCCCACCTTACCACTTTATCAACTTCAGAGGGAAAGTTAGTTTATTCTTCAAAAAGGCCCACTTCTGAAATTTATTTGTTGCCAAAATCCTTTTCTTTCTTGTAGAAACACACTGGAATCATTCAATTGCTTTTGGATGGGCATGCAAGGCAATGCCTCTTCTCAGCATTGAGGCAGGCAAGGAAAGATTGACATTGTGCCTCTGTTTCTGACACTTCTCTGCCTTCGTCTTCTAGTCAACAACATACCATTACAGATGAGGTAAGACAGCATGTGCTCATTCTCTGTGTGCATTTAAAACGTGGATTCAGCAAGTTCATCTCTTCTCTTTGTTTTGACAATGGGAAAGGGAAGGCTGCTTTGATCTTCAAAAATTATGACTGTAAATAATGCCTGTTCAAATATTGGCTCAAGATTAAAACAGTGATTGTTTCTTAGTTGTTTTTAGACCAAAGCCCCCTTTCCTCCTTTGGATGTGTTAGATGGTGATCAAGTTCAAATTTCCATATTATATCTATGTATCTGAAGTGTATTTGACAAACAAGTGGTGTACTGTTTTTTAGGTAAATATTTTGTTTTAGTTTTTTTTCTTATCGTGAAATTAATGCCTGCTTATTATAAAGTTATACCATATACAGAAAAAGGGTAAATAAGGAAAAAAAACCCTGAAAACCTGTAAGCATTCCACTCAGAAATACTGCTAGCATCTATATCTATGTTTTTTATAAATATGTGTATATGTAAATCTTATATATATATATAAAAATTTTCCTTAAAAGTTATTCATTATATTGGTTATATAGTTTTGAATTTTCCTTTTTAAAATAAGCTATCAGCCTGTGAACTAGATGGTGCTCAATTCAGTGTATTTGTTGTGTTCATGGTGAGATTTATTATTTTTCCTATTGGTGCTTTGTTTAGGGAGCTTTTTGTGGCCCAGTATTTTCAGTCTGGCTTCACAGTGTATGGAGAAACACTCTCCTGTGTACATGAATGAGGATCTTTGATTTGCTACTCTTTCTAGAGAGAATGATGAATCCAATTCTGCAGTTTTAGATTTAACTCCAAGATTGATGTGTATTTGGCCATAAACTTAAAGGCTAGGCAATCAGGCTTCCAACATGTTTTAATCCCATGCCACGTGCAGAATGTGATGCTAATTGTTTTAGACCTTATTGTGAATGTAGGAAGACATCAGGCCTCTAGCGCCCAGCAGTTCATGAAACAATTGCCGAGGAGAGAATGGGTTCTGGTGGAGTCTGGCACTGGCTGGTTTTGCGGGGAGGTGAATAGAGTGCACGGGCCAAACTCTAGGGCTCAGCTCTAGAATAAGAAATGCAATACTCACATGCGCACAGGCAGAAAACGTCTTTACAAATGTCAGGAAGGGCAAGCAGCTTAGCTTGGCAAGAGCAGAGGAGCCATGCAGGGGAGAACAGACCGAAGGCTGATTTGTTTGGAGGGCCTGAACACAGGGCAGACAAGCCTGAATTTGACAACACAGATGGGAAGAATCCTGAGTAGGTTTCCCAGCAGGGGAGTGACATAAAGACGAGGGCATTCAAAGCAGATTATTTTATTGCCTGTGTGTATCTGCAGCTCCCATGATCTAGTGTGATCATCCTAAGAGCATGCCTGCTAGGCTTCTGCCCCGTCGGAATCTGGCCATCGAAGTTGTGTGCAGCTTGTGCAGCTGGTATCACATTCTGTCCCTCTGGGAAGGTCTGAGGTGGGCCAATTCCAGCCCCTTGAAATAATTAGTTCCCACTGCTCTCTGTACAGAACCAAAAGGAGCATTGTGGGTAATGCCCAGAGACTGCCAACAGAAAGTATTAAATTAGCTGGATTTAAGAAAGAACAAGGGGATTATTTTCCAACTATGAGCCCAACTTGAGAGGGAGTAATTGTCTTCCTTTCCTCTACTCTCTAAAATTAGCACAAATTTTTGCCACATAAAACACATGCTCCTGCCCTTATACACTGCTGCTGGGGATGCAGAATTGTACCTAGGAAGGAGAATTTGATCATTTCTAACAAAATTCCATGTGCATTTTGAATTACTAATACCACTTCTACAATCCCAAGATAAAAAGGCAAAAACTGTAGAAAGACATATATGCAAGGCTATTCATTACAACACATTGCAGCAAAACATTGAAAACAACTCCAGTCCCATCAATGGGAGATTGAAAAATTATCATACATCTACACAAAGGAGTACTATGTAGCAATAAAAAGGGATGAGTTATTTCTCTATATACTGCTAGGAATGGTTTCTAGTCCACTTTATTATGTGAAGAAAGCAAGGTGGAGAAATGTGTATGTATTATCATTTAAGAAAGAGGATTATGAATATATGTATTCATATATGTATATTCATATAGAATAAGTTTATTTACTTATATTAAAAAGGAAAAATAAGCCTAAGCATAAAAATGTTAAGAAAGAGGTTACCAGTGGGCATAGAAGGGGCAGGAAAGAAGAAAACAAGATGAAAGGGAGGAGATAGAAGTGGGACTTCTCTGAATATACCTTGTTTTGTACATTTGAATTTGGAAATGTAATTATTCTACATAATTACAATACAAAATTAAATTTAAAAAACAATCCTTAAAAAAAGCAATATGAAGCAGCTGAAACAAACTATATTAACAAGGTTTTGGTATAACCATACAGAGAGGAATTGTTCCATATGATTTCAATTAAACACAATAATTTGCTTTTATATTCCTAGAAGGATATATGCTAAGGACAGAAAGAACTATAAAAATATCTCGGTAGAGTTGGTGTTGTAATTTTGACATTGTTGTGTGTTAGTGTGGGATAAAGCAAATGAGTATTTATGTTGGTGGTGTTTGGAATCAGGATTTTTGGCATAAAAAAGGAGGTACAGATAATAATATAGATGAGATTAAGTAAAAGCCTTGTATTTCTGAATTTGAAGTGGAAGTATCAGTAAAATCTCATGTCGTTCTTCTTCTTAAAAGAAATCTGTCTAGCAAGCTTTGAACACTGAAAAGATTTAAAGACAAAAGTCAGTAGCAATGAACATCCCCGGTGTCCAAGTTGTGGTCTTTAAGCACAATTTTCCATTAAAAGAACCGGGGCTCCTTGGGAAAATAGCTGATACCACAGTGGAAAATGTACACGATAAGCCTAGAACATCTTGTTATACTAGGAATCAAGGAAGCTTTCAAGGACTACTGTGGGCTTCTCAAAAGGGCACAAGAACTACTTAAAGAAGGACAATTTGATCATCAATAAGAATAACAACTGTAGTGGATCAAAACAGTTATATGTGTTTAATCCATGTGCTCATTCTGATTCTAAAAAAAGTAAGGCTCATTCATTGGTCACCTTTGGATCTCTTTTGGATGTATTAGAGAACAAACAGGTATTTTGAAAGCTAGAATATAATGAGAAAATCGTGTTTTTTTCCCTTGTTTTTTCTACGTGTAAGGCATATCATGATAATCAAATAATTGAAAAGGGGAAATTCTTTCTTAGAGAAGCATATTAGCTAGTAATTGAAGAAGGAATGATAGAATTTTAACACTGCTATTTTGCAACCTCTAATGAAATACTGCATCCTGACAGTGATCATTAGTGACTACTGACAACACAGACACACAGACACACACACACACACGCAATATCAGCCTTTTTTGGCCTTCTAATGGATGCTCACATCACCACCTATTAAGAATTGTTGCCAGAAAATTGAAACTGCATATGATCAAAACTTTAGCTTTAATTACCAATTTATAGGAAATACAGAGGACAGAGAAACAATTACAGGAAATACAAGGGAGAGTTAAACAACATTATGAGATACAATTAGCAAAATCTAGACTGTGGAAAATATTATGGACTCATTACCAAATTTGATCAACAAAAATTGCAAGGAAAAAAAGAGATGGGGTAATAAAAGAGACTTAAAATAAGTAAACCAATTACTAAGTATAGATCTTTGAATATTGACTGATGATATTTTGAAATTATTGCTCATTTTTACAGCTGATATTGGTATT
Source organism: Camelus bactrianus (assembly GCF_048773025.1). Classification (NCBI taxonomy): domain Eukaryota; kingdom Metazoa; phylum Chordata; class Mammalia; order Artiodactyla; family Camelidae; genus Camelus; species Camelus bactrianus. The sequence goes on from NC_133575.1 coordinate 33,138,962, forward strand.
GTCATTGTTTTTTTGAGGCAGACACTGAGGTATTTGCACATGGCATGATTAAAAGTCCTGGATTTGCTTCAAAATAAAGGAGTAGCCTGGGATGGGGAGGACAGTGAGTAGGGCAGTAGTTGAAACAAGACTATGACTGATTATTAGAAAATGTAGGCTCTTCATTAGTTTTGTTAGAAGGGATAATGATACTCTGGTTATGTGGGAACATGTCTTTATCATTAGAGATGCACACTGAAATATTTGGGGATGAAATAATACAGTGTCTTCAATTTACCTTAAAATATTTCAGCCAAAAAGTAGATATTGCTGTTATGACAATGGTTTTATGGTTATATGGGAAAATTGTTCTTATTTTTTTACAGAGAGTCACTGAAATATTTCGAGTTGAATGTCATTGATGTCTGCACTTACCTTAAACTACTTTAGGCAGAATAGAAAGGCAGAATAACAAAATATCTGTATCAATTATATCAAGGTAACTTCTATGACATACTGTCTCCTCCGTGTTTGTAAAGGTTCATGATATATTCTCTAAAATGTAAAATAAAATGCAAAAGATTAAAAAGAAAGATTGGTCATGAGATATTATTTGAAACTAAGTAATGTGATGATTACAGGCATCACCAGGTAATGATAAGCAAGCTAACTGCTCTCAAATATGAAGAGTAGAGCACAGAGGGAAAAGCAATGTCTTAATTAATGTTTACCAATCGGTTTCAAAGTTCATGAGTAATCTTTAAGGCTGCTAAGATTCTGTTCTGATTTTTAAAAGATAGTTTATTTCATTTTTGGCTCTATTAAAAGAATCAATTAGAACTGAGAACTTCCATAAAAACATTAAAATTTAACTCAGTACTTAGTGATAAATCAGACAATACTGACTGTTGGGCTTGTTAGAAAAGGTGACATTTCCAATTGTAATATATATGCATGAGTCATCTCTCGTACCAGAGTGTTGATAGTAGCCCAGGCTTTAGATAAGTTATATTTGCTGCAGATGGTGTGCTTTACTTCTTTGTAGGTCTCGATGGGTGTTAGCACAAACACTGCTCATTTGTCGTCTTTTACTAAGCAAAACTTTTCTGTGCAGATGGCACAGAAGTGTACTCTTTTATCCCTGACCTTCCTGGGACCTTTGTTCCCATCAGCAATCTCTTCCTCAACTGCTTCACTGTCATCTCAAAGGGAATCTACCAGTCCCCTGATTTCTTCTGAAGTGCTTCTCTCTTGACCCTGGTCCCAGGAAGTACTCTTTGTGTTTGTCTTTCTTTGCCTATGACTGCAGGTCATCTGGGGAATTGTTTACAGTTTCAGATATCACCGGCCACTACTGAAAAGGAAGAAAAGTAAAACTGTCTTTCTTTTGAACTCTGTGGAGAGACAGATATTTTAAACTCTGGAAGACAGGAAGGGAGTGTCTCACTGAAACCTTTACCTTCGTTTAAACAAGGGTCTCTTTGCTTCAGGGTGGCTGCTGAATTGATTTCAGTAGTATCCAATTCGGAGCATGATTTTATAGTAAATAGTAAGTGCATGACTTCATTTTAGAATTTTATTAAATGGATGAGTAAAAATTACCAAAGCATACTTGGGAGTTAGATAGTTTTGAATTCAGTGTGATAATTTATGCAATTAACAGCTAAATCTGTGCCACCCTCCAAACAGAGATTAATGGAGTTCATTTTGATAACCTTATTGCTCACACTCTCTTTGTTGTGTGTAAGCATATTAATAATAGACATTAATAATGCCTTGGATATTTAAAGTATTACTGTACTCAGACCATTTACATTGATGTTATCTCATCTTATGAGGTAGTCAAAGCAAATGTTTGAGAAATTGAGAAATTTTGATCCAAGGATATCAGAAGACTCACCAAAGTTAGTGACAGAACCCAGAGTCAAGAAATGCTCTTTCTACATCTCCCTCCTCATGTCTCTTCCCACAAGAAAACCAGGGTGTAGGCTTGATCCCTACTTCACTTTTCAAAGAATCAGATTTGGTTTCACTGATTTTTTTTTTTAATCTGGAAAAGCACGCATCTATTATCTCACAGTTTTTGTGGAGTCTGGACACAGCTTAGCTGAATACTCTGCTTAGGTTTCACAAGGCTGCAGTCAAGGCATCAGTTAGAACTGTGGTCTCATCTGATGTTTGGAAACCTGTTACAAGCTCATTCAGCTTACAGACAGAATTCACTTCCTTGCAGCAGCAGAACTCATGAAACCTTTCATCTTCTTTGAGGCCAGTAGGAGATTGTCTCTCTGGTGCTTCATCCTCTTTTACAAACTCCCTTAAGTCAGGCCCTTCCCCAAACAACCTCCCTTTTGATTAACTCAAAAATCAACTGTAATCTAATCACAGGAGTGAAATTTACACTCAAAGGGAGGAAACTATACAAGGCACATTAACCAGAAGGTGCTAATCTTGGGGCCATCTTAGAACTCTGCCAACCATAACCCATATAACCGAAAACTTCAAAACATTGCTGTGAGAAATTCAAGAAGAACTAAATAGATGGAGACATATACTGTGTACATGGGCTGCAAGGCTCAACAGTGGTAGACTATCAATTCTTTCCAAATTTATTTATAGATTCAATGTGATCCAAATTAAAATCTTAGCAGGTTTTTTTTTTTTGCAGACATTGATAAGCTGATTCTAAAATTCTAATAGGAATGCAGAGGACCTAGAAGAGCCAAAACAGCTTTGAAAAAGAAGATCAAAGTTGGAGTACCAACACTATCTAATTTTAAGATATCAGAAGGCTACAGTTATCAAGTCAGTGTGATATTGGCATTAAGATAGATGAACAGATGAATGCAACAGAATAGAGATTCAAGAACTGGACCCACACATGTATGGACAACTGCTTTTTGCCTTCATTTATTCATTTTTAAAATGCTCTTCCTTTCTTCATGTAGATCTGAGTTTCTGACCTATATAATTTTCTTTCTAAAGAATTTCTTTTACATTTCGTACAAGGGTTACATTGATTTTTCTGTATCATTTTTCTATTTTCAACTTCCAGGGTATAGCTCAAGTGGTAGAGCACATGCTTAGCATGCACAAGGTCCTAGATTCAACTTCACTGATTTCTGATCTTAAACTTATTGTTTCCTCCCTTCTGTTTGCTTCGGATTCAATTCTTTCTCTTGGAAGAAAATATATAGAATATTATTATGATCTGTGTAGGAACTGATTTTTCAAACAAGAACCCAAAAGCACAGGCATAATGGAAAAAAAATGGTAAATTCTACTACATTGAAATCTAAAACTTTTACACATCAAAGCTACCATAAATAAGGAAAACACAGGTCACGTTAAGAGAATATATTTGCAATGCATGTAACTGATAATATGTACAAATGAAATAAAAACAACAAAAAATTTAAAAGAAAACAATAAAAATGGGCAAAGGTTCATACAGGCAATTTGGATAAGTGGAAACTCAAATGGGCAATAAACATGAAAAGATGTTCCAACTCACTACCAATTTGAGAAATGAAATTTCAAGGAGGAATGAGATTCCATTTTACAAACATTAGATTTATAAAAATTGAAAAACGTAGGATTTATACTGCCTGAGATTTATACTATCTGATTTATACTACCTGAGATTTATACTACCAACATTTTGGTAGTATCAATTGGTATAACCACTTTGGAGAGCAAATTGGCCTTGACTAGTAAAGTTGGAAGTGCATATACTAGAACCCAGAAATTCCCCCTGGAGATATGTACATTGCAGCTTTGGGTCATCAGCAAGAGAATGAATAGCATGTAGTATGGTCATGCAATGTAAGCATGCAGTTGAAATAAATGAATTAGTGATATCTATGTCAACCTGGGTGAAGCTTTAAAATATATTAAGAAAAAAAGCACATTTCAATAGAGTAGATACAATATGATACCATTTATATGAAGTTTTAGAAGATGAAAATCAATACTACATATTATTTAGTGATACCAACATTTGTAACTGAAGTATGAAGATCTCCTGAGAATGCTAATCAAACTCTGGAGGGTGATTCCTCTGGTGGAGGTAGTGGAGGGAAGGAAACTTAATAGGGAATGGTGACATATAGGGTGTCAATTTTATTTGCTACATCTTAGGCTGGCTCATGAGTACACAAATATTATATTATTTTCTGGACTTCTTGTATTTCTTAAATCTTTCAAAGTCTTTCATAATTTCAAAAGAGAAGGGTAAAAGATGGTTGAGCTATTACAATGAGGGTATTGTCCTAAGGATTGGAGTCTTCTCAAATTTAGAATAAGATGAAGTTGTAACTAAACTTACAGCAAGATGGGATTTACATATAATGAAGAATGAGTGAAGAAGGAGCATGGGAAATCTGCAGGCCTAGGGCTCAGTTTTAATTTTGTCATCACTTAGCTCTGGGACCAGGGACAAATCCCTTAACTTGTCCAGACCGTTGTAAAGTTGGATTGGATCATGGTCTAGATGAAATATAGGTAAAATGCCTTATGTTTGCAAAATTTACAAAAACATGGCCGCATGAACTTAATGGATTAGAGGGCTGCACTAGTGTAGGTAAGCAAAAGCTAGATCTTTGTTGATTAAAATTCCAGAATGCTATGATTCTTTGAAGTTAAGGCTGGGATGAGGAAGACTAGAAGTTGCATAAATTTGAGGCTATCTAGCTGAATTGAAAGTGCACATACCCTAGAACCCAGCAATTCCTCTGGAGTACAAAAATGTTTACTGCAGCTTTGAAAGAAAAGAAGAAATAGCAATATGGCAAAGAATAATCTTCTAGTACAGACATTAGATCATCAAAGAGGGGACAAGAAAAATTGAGAAGGATTTTGTGTATGGTGTTTCTCATCTCGCCAATCATGTTATATCTCAAATAACATTTGTACTGACACTTGTGAACTGTGTAAAACAAGATGCTGTAGAATAAGCATTAACTGCAAACTCTTTTGAAGGGCAGGACTGGCAGGCTGGCCAGCTGGCCCACTGACTCCTAGGGATCCTCATTGGGTGACCATTCATCATAGCAGACCAGAGACTGCCTCTCAGTCAGTAGAAAATTCTTCTAATCATCAAATGTATAAAACTGAAGCAGAGAATTCAGATCTTATCAGTGTTTAACCAAAAATGGAAGTTCTCTCTGGGAAAGAGATTTTCTCTAAATTTAACAGATAATCTTAACAATAAATACAATAAATGACATGATAAGTTGTAAGCTAAAATTTTCTGAAGTGTTAATAATAAATATTTTTGAAAATTCATTTTAGGAAACTAAATTATTTCTCTATTGTCTCTACTGAAATGATATTATAAATCATTGTCACACGAAATGGCAATCAAAGCATGTGTATGGAAAATGTGGGAAAAATATAGAGGTGGCTCAGGCTTTCAATTAGAAAAAACATTATGTTAGTTTTCTCGATTGTGTTTTAATCATAGAATTTTTCAACTATTTAAATAAGGTACTTTATTATGATTTTTTTTCATTCTAAATGAATATTTACCTTTACATGTAAATTTGTATTCCTAATTTTGTATTCTTTTCCTAAAAGATGGTACCTAAAATTGCATAAACTTCAGATTCCACAAAATCTGTATTTTTCTAGAGCTCAAGAGATTGTAAAATTCCAAATGCCAGTATACCACGTACATTATGGATCCTAACTGTGTCAGAAATTACCTGTGACCAGCCTGTTAGAAGCCTGGTATCAGACTTACTAGAGTGATAATGATTAGTTGAGAATGGGTAAAATTTGTTATAGGAGTCAGAGTAGTTGAAAACCATATAACCTGGTTAAAAATCTATGTTGGTAGAGCTGGTTAGAAATAATAATTATAAAAATGAAAATAATCATATCTAACATTTGTTGAATACCTTCTGTGGGCAAAGCTCATAGTGTGCCTTTAACATCTATTCTCAGTTAATCTTCATATTAACTTTATTACAGTAGCTGTCATATAAATAAGGGCAAATTCCCAGATAACTCATATGCTAAGACCTGCTGAATCCCTGTTCATTGGGAAAATCTCATGGAGCCAGGATCAATAGCAGGTGTGCTGGTCGTCTCTTGCTTATTTATTCTAGGGAAGTGCATGGTGATCTAGCAGAGCGAGACATTCAGTTACAGGGGAAGTGCCCCGACTCTTCACTGCGGAGATTTTAAGCTATATGTTTAGCTTTGTGAGAAGGCTTTGTATCATATCAACTTGTTTAGGCTAAATTACATCCCAGAATTCCTTTCTTGTATATTCCTAGTTGAAATGGGCCACAGAGAGATTCCCAGAGAGATTTGGGGGACTGAAAAGGAGGCGGCCAATATACATTGTTGCTGATCTACTTACTTACCTCATTGGGGTGAAACACATGTAGGTTGGGGCTACGTGTGTTTTTAACTCCTTGGTGAAAGGCCCTGCCTTCTCCAGGATACTTTGGTCTCAGAGGCAACAAGGATAGATAAGAATTTTACTTCATCCTTGTCAGTTTGCAGCTTGTGCTCATGGGGTTCCAGCCTTGTTGTGTTCTTTCCTTCCTGACTGCTTGCCCTGTAGATTTCAGGATCCAGCGTCAGATGTGGACACAATCTTATAGAAATTGCTTAACCAGTTACCACAATTGTGAAAACAACTCCTTTGTTATAAATTCCTCTCTCTCTCCTAATGGTTTTGCATAGTTGATTTTCATGGAACTTGGCTAAAGGCTAACTCCTTTTCTCAGAGGCCAGTTTGCAGAGAATTAGTCTTGGACAAGTATGGCAGACTGTATTTTCCAAAGGCTGTGCTAATATACATCACTTCCCACATTCCCTTCTAACAATGCAATGTTGCTATTCCTCCATTGAGAGATGGGGTCTGGGTTCCCTCCCCTTGAACCTGGGAAAACCTTTGTAATTTCTTTCACTAAAAGAATGCAGCAGAAGGCTAGGTTATAAAAGGCAATATAGATTCCATCAAGTTCTCTCTCTCATCTTGGGACACTCTCTTCATGGAACACAGCCATCCTTCTATAAGAAAGTCTAAACTAGCCATGCTAGTCCCACATGGGAGACCATATGGAAGGGCCCATGTGGAGAGGAGCTTAAGTCTCCAACTGATACCCAGCATTAACCATCAGACATGTGACTGAGGCTTTAGAAGTTTCCAGTCTCCAGCTTTTGAGTCTTTCTTCTGAGGCCTTAGACATTGTGGAGTAGAATGGAACAGAAATGAGCTGTCCCAACAAACTAAAGATTTTTGAGCAGAATAAATATTGCTTTTCACCACTAAATTTTGGAGTAACTTGTTATTTGGCATTAGTAACTGGAAAGACAAATTAGCCTTGTGTCATGGCTATTATTGCAGCATAACAAATTTCTCCAAAATTTAGTGATTCAAAAGTATAAATATTTACTATTTCATGCAGTTTCTGAAGGTCGGGAATTCAGGAGTTGCTTAACGTGGTAGCCCTGGCTTAGAGTTTCCCATGAGGCTGTAGTCAAGATGTTGGTCAGGGCTGTAGTCATTTAAAGGTTTGTCTAGGCTGGAGGATCATCTTCTAAGATGGCCCCTCACATGGTTATTGGCAGGAAGCCTTAATTCCTTGCTGGATGTTGGCAATAGGCCTCGGTTCTTTGCATGTAGACCTCCCATAGAGCTGCCTGAATGTCCTCGTGATGTGACATTTGGCTTCCCCTGGAGCAGGTGATCCAAGAGAGAGACCAAAAAGAAAGTGAAAATGCCTTTTATGATCTAGTCTTAGAAGTTTCACACTGTCATCTCTACCACATTCTGTTTTTTATAGTCACTAAGTACAGCCCACACTCAAGAGGAGGACAAATAGACTACCCTTTGGAGGAGGGTGTGTCAAATAATTTGTGAATATATTATAAAATTACTACACTCTGACCTCAAAGGTGGCCTCTGTGCCTCTGTCTCCCGCTCTGTCAGCATCTCATTCTCTTTTCACAAAAGGAGGCTGCGAGAGTATGTCATCTCCCTAGGAAACACTGGAAAAAACTAGTTTGGAGGGGCTGGGAGACTATCCAGTGCAGATTATATTCACCTGATAAGTTGGAGGAAGGCTGTTTGTAAGAATGATCCAGGAGGCATACATTGTCTAATCTGGAAAATATAAGACTGGCACCTGCAGCTGATTTGTGGAGATTGAGAAAATATTAACCAGAATTTGCAGTATTGTTCTTAAGTCTCTTCTAATAACTGGGAAACCTGTATCATCCTGGAAGGAAAAAGAGCTCTCCTACGTTAATGCTCAGCATTGGATCCTAGGATCCATTGTTGAACATTTCATTGGTAAGGATTAGGTGTTTTACCTCAGTGAGGTTTGCAAGGGGATGAGAGATACCAGTAACAAAGCAGTGTGAGGAGAAACTGGAATGGCCTCCATTCTCAACTTTCCAATGTACCAGTACATCTGGAACTGAATAGAAGAGCCATTAACAGATTAGATTAAAATAGCACTTCTTTGAGAGCAGGGCCACTTGGATGACAGTTCTCTTGGAGTGCAAGATGGCTAATTGGCACTACCCCCTGAGTCTCTTGTAATTTCTGGTGTTCCATTCCTACTAGTTGAGGCACTTCTTCTGGAAGTATTTGTTCCATCTGGCTCATATCCAGGGTGGTAATCTAAATGGAAACTCAGAAGTTGCCCATTCGCTGCCACATTTTAAAAAAATTTGCTATTACTGGTCACATATTGCTTTTTGTTGTTGTTGAGGTGAAATTCACATAACATAAAATTAACACTTTCAAAATTACACTTGGCATTTAGTACATTCACAATGTTGTGCAACTACCACCTCTATCAAATTCCGAAACATTTTAATCACTCCAAAATAAAACCTTTACGTATTTATCAGTCACTTTCCATTTTCCTTCCTTATAGACCCTGGCAACCACCATTCTTCTTTCTTTCTCTATAAATATACCTATTCTAGATTTCTCAAACAAATGGAATCATACAATATGGGGCCTTTTGGGTCTGTTTTTTTTTTTTTTTACTTAGCATAACGTTTTCAAAATGTATGCATGTTGTAACATGTATCAGTCCTTCATTCCTTTTTATGGCTGAATAACTTCCATTGTATGAATATACCACATTTTGTTTATTCATGTGTTGGTAGACATTTAGGTTGTTATCACTTTTTGACTGTAGTGAGTAGTGCTGCTATGAATATTGGTGTACAAGTATTTGTTTGAGTACTTGTCTTCAACTGTTTTCGGTATATATGTAGGAAAATTGCTGGGTCACATGGTTATTCTATGTTTAACTTTTGAGGAACCACCAAAATGTTTTCCAGAGGGTGCACCATTTCATATTCCCACCAGCAGTGTACAAGTGTTCCAGTTTCTTCACATCCTCACCAACAGTTATTTTCATTTTTTTAAATAAGAACCATCCTAATGGATGTGAAGTGTTATCTCATTGTGATTTTGATTTGCATTTTCCTAATAATTAGTGATGTTGGGCATCTTTCCATGTGCTATTGACCATTTGCATATCTTCTTTGGAGAAATGTCTACTTAAATTCTTTGCTCATTTTTTTCAGCTTTATTGAGGTCTAAGTGACACATAAAATTATAAGATATTTGAAGTATATAACATGATGATTTGATATACAGCTACATTGTGAAAGGATTCCCCCCAGCAAGATAATTAACAAATCCATCACCTCACATATTTATCTTTTAGGGGGTTGAGAACATTTACATTCTACATTTTTAGCAAATTTTAATTATTATAGTGTTATCAACTATAGTCACCATGTTATACATTAGATCCTGTGATCTCTTTCATCTTTTTTCCTATAAATACATTTTATTCAAAGAACAATTTTGTTAACTTGTGAATACATACACATGCACACATGCAGGCAGTTGATTTTCATTTTTCACAGTAGTTATGTAGTTATATTTTAGAAAGTCACCACAGACACTGAATTAGTGAATACTGAACCATTTTCCCTCAAGGAAATATAGAGTTAGGTTCCTATGAGCCTCGATCACAACATTTTCATCAACCAATCAATACAACATTGTTTTATGTGTGATTATGCTTAAAGCTACCTTAGTTAATATATATTGTTGATTCATTAACATTGAACTCACAGCCGACAGCACTATAACTCATGCCTGAATGAAGGTTATTGAATAGATGTATTTTCTCCATAAGGCGTATCACAACCTTCTTGTGCTTAGGAACACTAGACAGCACTTCAGCACTATGCTTGGGGATCACTTTAAACAGCAAAATCACCAACAAAAAGGACAAAAATGCAAAAAATGTAGCACTAAGTAAACTGTGAAAAGGACACTTGTTTACACTATGAAAGCTAAACAAGAAGACAGAAGTGTTGCCTTATTTGACCTCAGCTGGGAAGGTGTACTTTAGGCAACTCAATTTTTTTGTCACACTATGTATGTCCATGAATGACTGTGAAATTTTTTTTTCATAGAAGTGTAATTGACTTACAATATTATTTTAGTTTCAAGAGACCTTATTCATCTTATAACTGAAAGTTTATACTGTTTATCAACCTCTCCCTATTTCTCCTACCCCTGTCCCATGTAACCGCTTTTCTTCTCTGTTTCTAAGAATTCAACTTTTTTTTTTCAATATTTCACATATAAATGATACCATGCAGTATTTGTCTTACTCTGTCTGTCTTACTTTACTTAGCATAGTGCCCTCCAGGTTCATTCATGGTTTCACAAATGACAAGATTTTTTTCTTTTTAAAGGCTGGAATAATATTCCATTATCTGTATGTGCATCTCTATATCTATATACCACAGTTTCTCAATCCATTCATTCATCCACAAAACAGATCTATACCTTGGCTATTATGAATAAAGCTGCAAGGAACATACGAATGCAGATATCTCTTCAAGATAGTGATTTCCTCAAAGTGATTTATTCCTTGACCCATTGGTTTGTTAAGAATGTGTTCTTTAATTTCCACATATTTGTTAATTTTCCAGTCTTCTATGTCAGTGATTTCTAGTTTCATTTCATTGTATTTGAAGAAGATACTTTTTAGTGATTTAAATCTTTTAATATTTATTGAGACTTGCTTTTTGGCCTAAAATATGGTTTATCCTGTAGAATGTTTCATGGGCACTTGAGAAAAATTTGTATTCTACTGTTCTGGGGTAGAGTGTTCTGTGTATGCCTTTTTGGTTTATAGTATTGTTCAAGTCCTCTATTTCCTTATTGATATGTTTTGTTCTATCCATTATTGGAATTGGGCTTTTGAAGTATACAGTTATTATTGTAGAATTATTTCTCCCTTCAGTTTTCTAAAATGTTGCCGAATATAGTTCTGTTAGGTCCATATATGTTTTTAATTACTGTATCTTCTTGATGGATTGATCTTTTTATCAATATATAATGTTCTTCTTTGCCTTTTGCAATGTTTTTTTTACTTAAAGTCTGTTTTGTCTCATATGAGTATAGCCACTCCACCCTCTTTTGGTTACTGTAGGCATGTAATGGTTTCCCCATTCTTTCACTGTCAACCTATTTGTGTCTTTGCATCTAAAACAAATCTCTTATATATAATATATCATTGAATCACGTTTTTAATCTGTTCTTCTAATCTCTGACTTTAATTGGAAATTTAATTATTTACATTTAAAATAATTAATGATAAGGGAGGACAAACTTTTAATATTATGCTATTTGTTTTCTGTTTGTCATATCTTTTATTGTGCCTCAGTTTCTCCATTACTGCTTTATTTTGTGTTTAATTGACTTATTGTAGTGTACAATTTTGATTCCCTTTTGCTTCTTTTTCTCTCTAATTTTGATTATTTTCTTAGAGGTTATCCTAAGGATTACTACTAACCACTTAAATATATAACAACATCTTTTGAATTAATACAATCTTAGCTTCAATAGAATTGACAACTCTGCTCCTGTATAGTTCTGTCTCTCCCACTTTATATTGTTGTTGTCATAAATTGCCTTTAAACATTATGTGTCTAATAACATAGACTTATAATTATTGTATGCATTTGTGTCTCAAATAATACAGGAAAAAAGAGGAGTTACAAACCAAAAATACTATAACAGTGGGTTTTGTATTTACCTATGTAGTTACCCTTACTAGTATTCATTATTTCTTTGTATGGCTTTTAGTTACTGTCCAGTATCCTTTCATTTCTTCTGGAAGGACTCCCTTTAGCACTTAGTATGAAGCAAGTCTACTAGTGATAAACTCTCTTGGCTTTTGTTTATCTGTGAACATCTTAATTTCTTCTTCATTTGTAAAGTATTGCTTTGTTGAATATAGAATTCTTGGTTGACCATTTGTTTTTCCTTTTAGCAGTTTAAGTATGTTATTTATGGCTTCTTCTGAGAAACCATCTGTTAATCTTACTGATGATCTCTTGTACATGACAAATCACTTCCCTCATCTTGTACAGTCTTTGAAGTCTCTGTTACTTTTGCCTGTGTTTTGACAGATTTACTTGAATGCTTGGAGTTAACCAAAAAAGACAATGGGAGAAGAAAAGGAAAAAAAAAAAAAACCCTTTCTTAGTCTTTGAAGATTGACTCCATACGGACACTCCTTAAATACTTACCTAAATTATTTATAACTCTGTCTTAGCCTTCACTTCCTGCTTGTGCTTAGCCTAAAGATAAGTCTTAGGTGAACTTTTAGGGACTTTTTTTTTTCAGGTGTTTTCTGAGCAAGAGTATGGCCCAAGGAATATGTGGCTTTCTAAATTTCTCAGTATATTCAGGCACTTTTCAATGCTTTAATTCTCCAAAGAATCTTTCAGCTTTTCCAACCAGGCTTCTGGTGTGTCTATGGTTTGCTTAAACTATAATCTTTTACCCTAGGCAGCCATGTGTTGTTCATTTGTCTTTTGATGTTTTTAAGGAATATCTCCTGTGTAGCCTGTTTTCAGCCCTGAGAAAGTTTTGAGTTAGGCTAAACACAGGCAAATGTCTTGTGTCAGTACTTCAGGCAGTCACTCTACAAGTCAAAATAAACAAACACAATTCTTTGAGTACCATGTAGTCTGTCTCTCTCAGTAATAAGGAACTAGGGTCCTCCACAGGTCCATGGGCTGCTGTCTTCAAGACTGTCACCAGGCTAAGTTAGAGGGTGGGACAAAGGCAAGTAAAAGCATTGCAGAGCTCTTTGACCATTTAAAATTACCTCCTTCTTGATTCAGCATTTGCTTGGTTGTAAACTTTTGACTATTTTCCAGGGTTCCCATAATGTTAATTCTGACAGTTTTTACTCATTTTTAGGTGTTACTGTGGAGGGACAGGCCCTTGGAGCTACCTACTTTTCCATTTTTGCTGACACCACCCCTTCACATTTTGTTTTTGATTCAGCTAGTATTTATTAAGTACTTATGCACCAGACAGTATGTCAAGTATTTTACTTTTATTTTGCCCTCAGTATTTGTATGAGAACAGCACAAATATCTCCATTTCACAAAAGGAGATATGTAGACTTAGAGAAGAATTGTCCAAGGTGATACAGATAAGAAGAGATATAAATGAGCTTGAACTCAGAAATGTTTGATTTCCAATCTTAGGTTATTGATTACTAAGTTAAAATTATATATTAAGATAGTTAGGCAAGCATAATCAAAGGTGTTAGGTGACCTGATTCTAAGGGTAATTTTATGCTTAGAGTTAATTGTAATTTTTTATATGAAAGGTAGTTTTCATTTTCTATCTTTTATTCATGCTTTCCACCTAAATGGTATAACCGTGTTTTTGTGAAAGTCCTCAGTAGAAGTAAGAGAAAGAAAAACATATCCCAGATGATACACCAATAATCATGCAGAGTGGATGAACAGACTTTGATTATTGTTTACAATAGCTTGTAATCTCTTTTTTATAGATTCAAGTTAGGAGGGTTGCTGAAGTAAATGGAAAAGAGGCTAAGGGAGGATGGCTGGATACTTGACACATGATTATCCTATTCTTGTGTGTATTTCACAGTTGTTTTTAATTTTTTGGATGGAGCATTATTCAGAATATGCAAAGACTCTGGTTCCAGATTCCCTGAGTTCAAGTTGTGGCTCTATTATGGATCATCTCTGGGACCTTAGGCAAATTAATTAATCTGTTTGTGCTTCAGTTTCCTCACTATGAGCTATGCGGATAACAATTGTACTGACCTCATAGTGTGCTTGATGGTTAGATGAGCTGGTAAAGTGAAAAGCATTCAGAACTGTGCCTGGCACAGACTAACCACTCCAGAAGATTAGCTATTGCTGTTATAAAATTAAGTAAAAAAAAACTCACTTTTTTCCCCAACAAGATTTTAATGGTCACACTTCATTATCACCTCTCCTTGCCCACTTTCTTATACTGGAGGACCCTTATGGGGCAAAGGTTACTTCAGAGGCTTCTCTCTTCTTACATTTGATCTTATTAGGGTGACCATCAATCAAAGGAGAAAAAGAAAATTGAATGGGTTTCCTATCAGGCCTAACAATTTCTTCAATTCTTCTTGACCTCAAGAAGGATGAAAACATATAGACAGACATTTTTTTAATAACTGAAATTGTATAGCTAACCCTTACACTTGTACTGAAAATTCCATTTTCATTTAGCATTTATTTCCTTCTAGGTAATTTTAAGTTAAAAAATTCTAGATAACATTAATCTCAACAAAATTTTGTTAATGATGTTACCTCTAATACACCAAGATGATGAGGCTAAATATAAGTAGATAGAAGAAGTTTTTTTAAAATTCCTATTTGAAAGTCATTTTGGCATCCCATGGACATGAGGATTTATATTGTTTTCTCACCATGATACATATGAAGAATGATGTTGATGAGACTAACATAGTCCCAGGGACTCACCCAAGAATTCCTTGTATGCGCTGACTGACTGTAATCTTCATCTTCTCTTAAGAAGTCACATAAGAATTCCAGCAAATAAGTGTGACATTATTTTAATCAATAAATTTGAACCTTTTCTCAGTTATTTAAAAAGTAATCATCTTACCTATAAAAAGCAAATGTTTTGAACATGTTGAAACTTTGTAATTAGTGATGAATGTTGACAGTAAACCTCAGAGGTGACTCTGCATCATGATGGACACTGAGACTGAGAACAGCTAACCTGCCCAAGCCCTTCACCTTACAGAAGAAGAGAGGGAGCTCAGCTGCTCAAGGTCACACAGAGGAGACTGACTCCAAGGTCACTTCACTCTGGGCTCAGTCACTAAGTCCTCAAACACTTACTGAGCTTCTTCTGTGTCTCAGGCCCCATGCCCAATATAATAGTAAACAAGACACTGCCTACTTCAAGGATTGGGGGAGTGAAGAGTGGAATGGGATCAACTGATGAATAAAGCATCAACTACAGAAAAGTTCAATGGAGATGTACAAGGGTTAGTGGGAGCCCATATCAGGGGCATCAGACTGGACTTGTGAGTGAGGTTGAGGAGAGCCACTCAAAAGGGATGATATCTAACCTAAGCCTGAAGAATTAACGGGGGATAAGTCATATTTGACCAACTGATAATTAGTATTAAGGTAAGCCTATTTCCAAAATTGGCATCAAAGAGGGAAAACCAGACCTGGGACCTTAGCCAGAGATAGAATCTTTAGCTGGGGAATAATAGATAACAATACTCACTGATTTACTGTTGTTAGTTATTCAAAGCATATCTGTAATAGAATTTCATGTGATTGTCCCAATGAGTCTATGAGAAAGGATGGGTATAATCAATCTCTCAAAGAATGACCTAAAATGAAGTTAGAAGCAAATAACATGAAAATATAGTGTATGTGGCTATTTTGGTACTTTTTCTGAGATATAACAGAACCTCTGGTAGCTCAAACACACACTGTAGGATTTTGTCCATTGGAGAAGTAGAAAATGCCGTACCAGTCGTGTCACTCAGCATTCTTCCTATGAGCACTTTGCATTCTAGTTGAACTACCCCACATACAGACTTTGACCTATTTCCATAGATTCTCTTCTCTTCCCTACCCCCACTGCAGCTATACACTGAATTGGACTGCAGATATAGACTCAATTGATTCAGACCCTATAAAACAGGGCTAGGCCAATCAGATTTCCTTTGTGGAAGATTCAGTTATTAGCCCCAATTTTTTAACCTTCCTTGCATCCATATCCTTATTATGATCTCATTAGAGGCAGAGAGTACTTTCCCATCCCTGACTTTGGGCTTGCCAAAACGTGACTTGTGTTGGCCAATGGCATGGTGGAGGAAGTATCACTGTGCTATTCTGAGCCTAGGCTTTAAGAAGCCTTGTGTATTTCTTCTCATCTTCTTGTACCTCTGTTATCCCTTGAGAAGAACTGCTCCTGGACAACTTATCTTATAGCCTGGATCTTGGAATGTGTACATGTGAATCAGCCACCAAAATGAGGTAGTTAAGGTCAACTAACTACCAGCTGACATACAGATCTATGAGACTAAATGATTAACGTTTTGTCAAGTTTTCAGCTAACTTGATTGAAGACCAGTGCTTCAGTTGAAAGCTTATGTAGACTTGTAACTTGGCCTGCCATTTGGGGCCACAGATGAGTAAGTAAGTAAAGGAAGCCAGTCTACAGAGTGAGGTAGGGAGTGGAATATACAAGTGCAGAGGTCATTTCTTGACTTTTAGCAACTCTGTAGATTAAAGTTCTACAAGGCAGAAATCATGGGAATAGGAAGCAGGGCTCTGGTTGCTGGACTGAGTTTCCTGGCTGGCATTCCTATGTGGGGGAGGACTGGCTATCATTGGCCTGTCTTGGAGAAACTGGGATATCATGTTTTTTCTTCAAATAAGGCAGAATTATTAGCAGTAGAACTGAGGCACCATGTCAGAATATGGTCTACAAAGTTGTCTTAAAGTTGAGTCACCTGAAAACAAGGACAGTTTAAATTTTTCTAATGGAGAACAGGATCAATCCAAATGTCTAAGGAGTGTCTGGGTCTACGACTGAGGATCAAGAATTTCCAAAGAGGAGTAAAGGAGGTTCAAGGAGCTTATTATTTTGTGTATCCAGTTCCCTTTCCCATGTTTCCTCTGAAAATGTTCTTATGAAAATCATATTGCCTTTTCTGACTTCCCTATCTAGCTTAAATTATACCATCCCCCTGCCAGACTCATAAGTGGTCAGCCCTAATATGATACCACTCTGCCTTTCCCCTCTCCTCATCACGAAGTGGGTTGAATCAAGGATGTATTCCTGCCTGGCCCAAGGGAAAGTGGTCCATGTGGCTTGGGTGGGCCTAACCCTGGCTACAGGGATGTGCTTGTGTTGCAGACTTGGCAAACAGGCTAGTCCATCTCCTTGGCTCCAGTGATTGGTTCAGTCTCAATCCAGGGTCTCAGCCAGGGCCATAAGAGTCTTTCCTGGAAATTTTTTCTTCCAGAAATTTAAGGAGAGACTGTTATTTCTATGCTGATGGCTGAACTGGCAAGATCTGAGGGTAGAGCTGCTAGTGGCTATTTTGATGCTGTTCAGTGAAACTCTGCAGATGAATTCTGGTAATGAAAGAAGTGTGGTGAAGAGCAGGAGGGAGGGAGAGAAGGAGAGAAAAAGAAGGGAGGGAGAAAGAGAGAATGAATATGAGTATGAATATTAGAGAGAGAGAGAAAGAGAGACAAAGACCTGAAAATATTGTCTTAACTTCTGGATATAGCTCAGCTAAAGCTAACTCTACCCCTGGATTTGCCAGTTACTAGACCAATAAATCCCCTCCTCTTCTTTCTTAAACTAGTTTGAGTTAGGTATCTATTACCTTAGACTGACAGTCTTGACTAATTCACCAGGGCAGCTGAGGGAGAAAGGAGGCAGGCCATTGTGAGGATTAGGTCTGTTTTATTAGCAAAGAGCTCTACTCCTCAAAATACAGGAGAGAAAAGCTGCTAGATTCTACTGAAGGCAGGAAGAAAATGGTAAAATCATAAAGGAAACCAGAGCAAAAATGATGAGGCCTAATTCAATTTACATTCTAATTATTAGATAAAGGTTTGTATAAGACTTTTAAGCCTTACCATGCTTTTGTAACGTCAGTAATGGGTACTGGTTAAGCTACACAGCTTATAGTCGGGAACTCACGAAGGACTCAGGTAGGAGATTTCACTGGAAGTCTCTCATGCAGCTGTAGTCAAATGTTATCTGGGGCTGCCATTGTCTGAAGTCTTGACTTGGTTGAATGTCCAAGATGGTGCACGCACATGGCTGGAAGTTGATGATGGTTGTCAGCTAGAAATTCAGTTGAGGTTATTAACTGGAGCATCTGCACAATAGCCTACTCATGTCGTTTGGTTTCCTCACAGTATGGTAATTTAGGGGCACAGGAGTGTTGTAGTGAACAAAGCAGAAGCTGTTTTTCCTTTTCTGACCCAGCCTCTAGAGTCACACATGACTTTTACTGTATTTGAGTGTACAGGTGAGTCACAAGCCTGCCTAGGTTCAAGGGGGGAGAATACAGATCCTGCCTCTTGATAGGTAGAGTGAAACAAAATGTGAGGCCATAAAAATAAAACTGCGACAATGACCTTCTCTATATTTGTAAGTTCTATCCATGTAAGTCGACCTTGTAAGGGTGAGACTTGATGTTGGGCCTTCCCCAGGTTACCTGATGTCCTTCAGGGCATGAGTCACTGAGGTATCACCTACTCTGTTTAAAGACCCTAGGTATACACACTCTTTGTGCTGCTGTGTGTTTCTAGCTGAAGTCACCAGTGAGATATTACTCTCACCTCTGTGTGACGTGTCCTTGCTCTCTGCTCCATATCCACCCCATTCTCCTTCTCACTTTCCCTGGAAGTGAGGCTCTATGCTTTGCAGCAGCTGTTCCAGAGTCAGGCTGTCATCTCTTATTCTCCCATCGGCACCCACTCTGAGAGTTCCACTCAGCTCAACTCAATGACCACTGCTTGCAGCCCAAAGGGTCTTCAGGTTAGGTCACTGTGGTTTAGGAAGATCTCCTTCCTAAATTCTCTTTAACATGTTGATCATCCACTGTGGATTGGTTGCCCCTGAGGTGACATGGGTGACGTGGCAATCAATGTGTTAATGGAGGATGAACAGATGAGCATAGGAGTGATCTCTGCCACTGACAGAGATGAGAGAAAGCCCTGGGAAGGTTTGATACTTTTCCTGCGGAAACTCTTCGTAGGGGTCGTTAGCATCGCTGGCCAGTAGTCTCTGAAAATAATGCTGATTCTGATTCTTTGGTGATTTTTTAAGAAACTATCTAGAAACAAAACACAACACTGAGACTTTTACTGTAGTAAACATTTTAAAGCAAACCAAAACACAAAGAACACAATATGCAGATAGATGCAATAACTCTGCATTACTATATTTAATATTTTCAATTTTTGAAGAGATTTGGTTCACTGCCAAAATAATCCAAAACACTAGAATTCTATTAGTTTTTAAGAACCAATTAGGTGAGAAGTTACCAATTTTTAAACTAATTTTGGACTTCTAAGAGGAAATATAAATCTAATTATTTTAAGGGACCACAAGCTTCTCTCATACCCCCAAATATAATTATGCCACAACCAACATAGATAACACTGCCCAAAATGCAACTTTAAGATAAGACTGAATAAGAACTTTTAAGCCCCAAGGAAAATATTTATGAATAGTCTAAAAGAGGAAAAATGGTAATTTATAAGAAAGATTGGGAAATGAGATTCAAAGGAATATTATGTTCAAACTATATATTATGGTTATGGTTAGAGTGTCCTTGAAGCTTATAGTCGCCCAAAATCATGAAGTTAGAAAGCTAGTCCTAAGGAGTTGAAGGATGTGGTAATTATCCCAGTTGTGGTTAAGGGTACAAGTAATTCATTTTAAGTTACACACCACTGTATTTCCCTTTCTGAAATCTCACAAAAAGAGCAATTTCAGTCAGGTTAAAAACACCAAATGGAAAAAATCGTTGATTTGTTTTTTTTTCATCACCTCATGGACCAAATCAAAAAGACTGTAGGACTGATTGCCCTGATTATATGTCAAAAAAAAAAAAAAAAAAAAAGAGTCCTCCCAAATGTAATTCAGAAGCAGACTCTGTAATTGATGGGTATTTTCCTTAATTCCTTTTCATTTGAGAATGGAGAGCCTATATTTCTCAGATGAAAAAGACAGAGAACTCTGGGATCACAGCTGACCTGCTGTGATGTTGCAGGGAGATACTTTTAGGAGGTTTGATAGAATCAGGGTGGCTCACTGAAGAAAGGAGACCTGGTGTAAGATACCTGGAAGGTTTGTGTTGTGTGTGCCCTTTTGTCTCTGATAGTGAGGAATGCAAGAGGTGGAACAAGACAAGCTAATAGCCATTTCTTTCTGTGAGCAAGAATTGCCTCTTCTACATTAAAAAATCTTGCAGTTTAATTTTGGAGAGTTTGTGGGCTCACAGGTGAGGGAAGGAAGGAAACCGTAAAATAGGGTGTAGTCTAAGGCAGGATGGGAAGTACTTCTATCTTATTGTCTGTCTTCCTCCTAGCCTGCTGCTCATTTTAATTTTTTGTCTTTCGACTTAAGTTGAAGTTGGCAGGTAAGCCTTTTGGGAGCACAGGCACTTTGGTGATCTCTAACACCCAGACTTCTTACGAGATCCAAATCCCATCCAAGACCTCTATTTAGATGGCACAAAGCACCTCAAACTCAACGTAAACGTGTCCAATGCAGAAACCATATTTTATCCCTTCCCTATATCTACTCTTCTCTTTCAACTGAACCTTTATATAGCAACCAAAGTCAGTCTTTCAATACATGAATCAAATCATGACCTTTGTGTGCTTAAAACCCGTGATAGCTTTCATTGGCTCTTAGAATAAAGATCCAAATCTTTAACAAAGACTTGAATGACCTGGATCCTGCTGACCTCTCTAGACTCATCTCATAGTTCCCTCCTTCCGGATTTTATAGGGGCAGACACTGAGACAAAGTTTGGAATACACTGTTTACAAATAGACACCAATCTTTGTGAAAGGAAATGAGGAAGAAGCCAGATAGGGCAGAGAATGAAGTCAAACTTCAATGCAGACCCAACAAAGCCTCCACCAACCCAGTGGGGAGCTTCAGAGTTTTGCTTACCAGAGTTGTCAAGCCTCTGGCCTTAATATTCTACCTACAAGGAGCTTGGATGTGACCCAAGGCATGAACTCTGGCAAAGCGTGTTTCTGCAGCCCTGGCAGATCCTGGAGGAGTGGACAGCTGGGGTGAGTCCTTCCCTGGACGGGATTCTGGGTGGCCCTTCCCCGTGTCTTCCATACCATATACTACAGTCAGACTTGATTTTTCCACTTCCTCAAAACTCATGGAGTACTTTCTCACATCCCACCTTGTGTCTACTGTTCCTGTTCTTGAAGCACTCCCCCTCCCTATTATATACCAAGTTACTTCTCATAGCACGTTTCATAGTCTGTAATTTGTACTTTTTAGGGGTATAGATTTTCAAATAATTATTCTTCTTATCTCTCCTGCTTAGCTTCATGAAGGCAGGATTGTGTATAGTTTATCTTCAGAGACCATTGGGGTACCTAGCATATAGTAAATATTCCATGACCATTTGTTGAATGAAGAAATAAATACATGATTGAAAAGGCAACCTGGAGGCTCTGAGGTCCTTCTGAAAGAATACCAGGAGGTGGAAAGAAGGGTATTGGTGGAAAGATGGAACCACATTAAGCTAGCATAGACCACTGGCTCTTCATTAAGCATATGTTTTCCACTCAGAAATTAAAAATGCAAATTGTTCTACCCTTATAAAAGATTGCCATTTTCCTAACATTGTTGAACTGAACACATATTGGGGATCTGGTAAGCCATTTTTGTGGCAAAATGTCCTGGTTGGAATTCTTCTTTCTTAGCATTACAAGTCATGGGAATTTTTGTCCAAATTTATGATATTATGACTATCAGAAAGCTCAACACTCTGTAATCCTCCTTTCAGGAGCTTCTATAGATCAACAGGTCTAAGACCCATAGCCTGAGTAGCTATGAAATAAACCTGATTCAGGTTCTTATGTAGCTGCTCCAGCCCCACAGGGACAGAAGGATTTTAAACCTCTTACCCTGATCCTACACCCAGGAAGCCCAGCCTGGCAGTCGTTAGGACTGGTCCCACAGGCTGTCAGGATAGAAACAAGTATAGTTACCATCAGCCCAATATAAGCTGGCATCACTGAGTCTCCATGTGGGAATTCTTCTCTAACATTTCCCAAGAAATATATTTTTCAAATCTAGAATCTTCAGAAAAATCATTTGAGAAATCAGGAAAATGAGAAAACATAATTCCCCCGCAGGAATTAAAGTTTAACAATCAACAGAGATGCTACTATTTCAAAGGAATCCACTGACATCAAAAGGAAGGCAAGAGCAGAAAATGCTGACACACTGAGTGGGAGGTTTAGGTTGACATTTTTAGGGCAGGACCATGTAGGAAAGTGGTCATGATCTAATCATTCTTGTTTGCAACAGTTGTCATCTAATAAGTGTGTGTTTGTGGCCCTATCTGCTGCCAGCAGTGAGTCATGTTTGCAAATGAAAGAAATATTAGTCAGTTTATGTGCATAGTATACTTTAAACAAACCCTATGAGTTATGGTCTAAGAAATAACAAATTCGGGGAGCAAAATAAGTCCTTAACTTGGCAAATTTGACATGTGATTCTATGTCGTAGTGTTAACTTTGCTAGGAAATACAATGTTATGTTACTTGAATACTACCTAATAACATTTGCTGACATTTCCAGTTTGAATATCTGCCATTGGCCACAGTCCTTTGTAAATATTACAGAACTTAATATTGCTTAGTTATTAAATGTTTCTTTTCAGAGATCAGCAATAGTGAGTAAAGAGTATAAGGAATGTTGGCTATATTTTAAAAATAGCTTTTGATTTTGAGAATTCTTGAGAATACCCAGGAATTCTGACTTCTTATCGTAGATTCCCAAAGATTAATAACTGTTAGGAATTCAGAAACACTAGCCTGGCATAAACCCCAAATAACCCCGGGGCTCACTCAGCTGCAGCCTTCCCGGTCAGGTCCCTTATATAGGCCTCAGATGGGTGGCTGAGTTTCTATTTTGATTCCCAGCTTGGAGGCTGCTTTCCTATTCTAGGTCTGGATACCATCCTGAGCTCCAGCTCCCTTGACCAAGGCCTTTGCTCTGGGCCCCGGTTCACCTGGGTTCATTCTCCTCTGCCTTTGGCAGTGGACATTAGTCTCCATATCCCATGCGAAGACTGGGCTCTTGTACCCCAAATGGGCCACCTGAAGAATTGTGTACTGTTATTCTCTGTTTGTAACTTTCCCTGGCTCCAGATCCATCCTCTGCCCACTTGTCTGCCCCATTCCTGTCTGCCCCAAGGCTGATTCGGCTAGACTGCTTCACCTGGGATCCCTTTGGGTTAGATTTTGACCCACAGGCCAAGTCCAGTCTACTGCCTGTTTTTGTGGATAGAGATTTATTAAAACACAGCCTTGCTCATTTGTTTACATAATGTCTATGGCTATATTCAGGCTGCAAGGGCAGAGTTGAGTAGTTGTAACACAGACTGTATGGATCACAAAGCCTAAAATATTTACTCTCTGGCTCTTTATGGAAAATGTTTGCTGACCCCTGGGTTAGGCCAATAGACTCTCTAGCATTCCTTCAGAGCTCAGCTCTGGAAACAGCGGGATCTCTCCTGGACTATAACTTCCATCAGAAGGCCTCTCCTCCAAGGCTCCAGCTCTCCACAGCTTAAGGATGGTAGTGGCTTCCTGCTGTTGCTAGTCTCTGGATGACCCAATGTCCCTTTTTTTTCCCCATTAATTCTCACAGTTTTGTAAGTAGACTTTCATTAAAGTCTCTTCATTTGAGCCACCTGGGGTGAATTTTTCCTGCCAGGATCTAACTAATGCTACATGACTACATGCCTCACATTGGCCACATACTTGAACAGACCCCACTGGCGAGGGACACTAGTTTACATTGGGCCAGGGTCTGCTACACTGTTATGGGTAAGGTGATTTTTCCGTTGGCTAGCTCAGTGCTCTTCACTGCTGAGTTAGTGACCCCAGTCCAGGCTTTGTCCTTAAGGATAGCTTATCCCTTTCCATTGTTGAACCATCCTCAAAGTCCCAGCATGCTGACTGAGTCTTGTACATGTTATACGAGATGCTGATAAATCTCCTTATATTATTCTCTAGTAAAATATGATTTTGGAGTTTAGGAATCTCCATAAGTTAAGCTGGTTTTAACTTCTCTGCTGGTGTCTAGATCAAATGCTTCTAAAATGAGTTGAAAGGGTTTCTTTCAAGTCTTATACTATCCAAAGCACAAGTCTCTGTCTAGACTTGTAGGATTTTGGTTGGGATAAAGATGCTATGACATCAACTCTACATCTGACTTCTTACAGTTTTATTTGATGAGGTGACTTCCAAATCTCCTGTCTCACTATTCAAATAATCTGTGCTTGCTGGCATTTCTTTCTCTGGAAATTATAGAGGAAACTAATTTTTTACTATGTTGACTATAACCCAGGTTGCTTCAAAGTTTTCCTAAGAATAAAAACATAATTTTCACATTTTCTATTAGATTTACCATCTGAAGTATTAACTACAGAACAGAAACTTGATCAAGGAAGATTATGGAAGGGACAACATTTCAAAATGACAAATACTCAAGTCTGAAAGTCATGTATGGTGATCTTGACTTCAATAATCTTGTTTCCCATCTTGCTTCTGCCTCTCTGTTGGACTATTTAAAATTCCCTATACAATAATTATTTAAATAAAACCCTATACTCCCATTCAAGGAGAGTTACATAAAAATGTTAGGAATGTAAGTGCTATATTCTACAATATTGGTGGTTGTTCATTACTTAAGGGCATAATGCCATGAGGATACAAAGTATTAAGCAAACTTAATAGCTAACACTTACTTAGCTCTTTATAGCTTACAGAGCATTTCCTCATGCATTGTCTCATTGATCCTCATAATAACCGTGGAAGGTAAATATTATTTACTCCTACTTTGCAAATGAGGAAATTGAAGCTCACTTATTTGCTCACTGTAATATGTCTAGTAAGTTTTCCTATTGTTAGTGGGCTCAAGACTGGTGTAGAGCTGGGGGATTGGGACCTCCAAGAGAAAGATGGAAGTGTGGAAAACTGAACCAACTGCAGAGAGTAGTCCCGGCAAGAACACCTAGGCAGTTGCATCCCAGGAGCTGACAGGCAGGGCAAATTTGGGCATGGTTTAGGCAATTATCAGCATCAAGGGAGAGGCTACTCTAGCTGATAAATCACAGTGGTCGAAATAATTAGACCCTGAGCTATTGTGGAGTGTTCAGAAGAGAATTACAGGCAGAAGCTCAGTGCCATGGACTGGGCCAATGTGGGAGGCAGAGAAATGCCTATCAGTGATGTTAATTCTAAGTTCCACCCGTACGTATATTGAGACTTCTGTTATGTGTCCTGCTTCTGTTCCATCAACTGCCTCTATGGGTGGGCACCTTGATGGCCAGGTATAGGGATAATGAGGGCAAGAGACATTAGGCAGGGGTTGAACCTGGAAGGGCAGTTCTTAGTTCTTTTCCTTCATAGCCTATGTACTTTCCATTGTCGTGGATGGGGCAGGGCAGAAAATGAAAAAGCGGAAACAAGACAAAAGTCAAGTTATCAATTGGTGTATAGAGAGATGGGTCTAATCAGGGAAGGCTTCATGTCGCAAGTGAAATTTTAGCTTATTCTACAAAGAAACAGAAGATATGGTTTACTATCTGTTGTGACCCTTAATACAGTTAAATGATAACGTTAGTTGCCTTAAAGCCTAATCATGTATTTTTATCATCTTCTACAGGGAAGTCAGTTAGGTCAACTTTCTTCCAATCTCATTTCTTTTCTAAAATATCTATTCTTAGTTCTAAAGACCAATTGAAGCAGATAATCCTGTCTCACATTTTCCATGGATATAAAAACTCTTTAGAGCTGTTGTGTTCGATATGGTAGCCACTAGCTACATGTGGCTGTCGGGTACCTCAAATGTGGCTACCCTTAGCTAAGATGTACCATAAGTGTAAAATACATAGTGGATTTTGAAGACTTAGTATGAATGAAAGTGTAAACTCTCATTAATTTTTATATTGATTACATGTTGAAACAATACAATTTTGGATATATTGGGTTAAGTAAAATGTATTATTAAAATAAACCCCACTGATTTCTTTTACATTTTTAGTGTGACTACAAGAAAATTTAAAATTACAGATGTGGCTAATGTTCTTTTTCTATCGGACAGTACTTCTTTAAGGAGAAGCACCCGGTTCCCAAAGGGTTGCTCCTTTCCAGCCTTTGCCAAATGATTCTCTCCCCTCTAGGCCAGTTCTAACAAGTCAAATAATGCAGATTTCATAATTGGAAGGAAGGCTGCAAGTCATTTGGAAATTAGGTGATGAAACTGCAACAGGATCATAACTCCTGCATGACAATGTGCTTTTCTGAGCCTTTCTTATTCCAAATGGAATAGTTACTGCTCTGTTCTCTCCTCTAGCTAATTTACATTTTATTTTCTTTCTGTCAGAAGTGTCATTTCCTGTGATTGATGAAACCATCTTTGCTAAGTGCAAAAACAAGGCCACCACGTTATTCAAACTGGATTCACTACAGATATTTTCATCCTCTGGATGGGGAAGAATTCATACAGTTGCTTGGAAACCCTTTAAAAAAAATCACGATGGTTACTTTCAGAAATTGAAATCAAGACTGTAGGAACAAAATATATTATTACACCTACAAATATGAAAAAATTGAGACACTATCTGGCAGAACAGTTTCTTTAATCCTAGGTCATGTCTATACATGGCCTCTGAATTTGCCATTTTTTGACTTAAGTGTTTTAGGGTCAACTTAATGATGGGGTATCTACACAATTAATTAGATTGAAAATGCAATAGAGTTAATTCACTTAGAGTTGATCCTGTTTTTAGAGGTGATTTTATAAGGCTATAGCCTTCATTTTATGAACACATTTAAGTCAGTGACAGCAATGTTAGAACTTTATAATTATTATTACCTGAAAATAAGGAAGTTATGTTAACCGAAAGGAAACAGACCTTTCCTCTTTAAGAGGCAACTGGGACCAACTACATGGTTTTATATACTCCCATGATGCCTTTTTCCTGCTTTTCTTGAGTTCCTTTTTAAGTTATCTTTATTGAATTTATTAAAATATCAGTAGTTCAGACTTGTGTATTATTTCGTATTATTTTAAGCTGCATATAGTAAAATTCACTTTTTAATTTTAACACATGCATAGATTTTGGTAACCACCACTAACAGGATGTAGAACAGCTCCAACACCCCCCAAAATTTCCTTTTGCTACCTCTTTGCATTCAAACACTCCTCCTATCCACAATCCCTGGCAACCACTGAGGGTTTCTGTGTTCCTATAATTTTGCCTTTTAGAGAATACCATATAAATGGAATCATCCGATGTGTAACCTTTTGAGACTGATTTCTTTTAATTAGCATAATGTATTTGAGGATTCATTCATGTTGTTGCAGCTATCAATAGTTTGTTCTGTTTTATTGCTGACTACAACAATATGTTTATCCATTCACTTAATGAAGGATACTTGGGTTACTTCCAGATTTTGGCGACTACGAATAATGCTGCTTTAAATGTTCAAGTACAGGTGTTTGTGTGAACATTAAGTTTCATTTCTCTAGAGTAAATACCTAGGAGCAAGAATGCTGGGTCATATGGTAAGTGTATATTTAAATTTATAAGAATTTGCCAAACGGTTTTCTGGAGTAGCTGTGCCATTTTGCATTCCTACCAGCAACATGTGAGAGTTTCGTTGCTTTGTAGTTTCACTAGCACTAGGTATCATCAGTATTTTTTATTTTAGCCACTCTAATAGGAGTATAATGGTGTCCATTGTAGTTTTAATTTTCAGATCTTTAATGATTAATGGTGTTGAGGATCTATTCATAAGTTTACTTGCCATCCATGTATTTTCTTTGGTGAAATTCTATTCAAATCTTTTGCCCAGTTTTAAAAATTCGGTTGTTTATTTTCTTACAGAGTTTTGAGGTATAACTCTTTTGTCAAATATGTGACTTCCAAATATTTCTCTCAGTCTGTGGCAATTAAAGAAGAAAAAATGAATAAAAATGGCTATTTGTGACAGTTGGATCTGGTTTCTTCTAAACATTTTCCATTGGGAAAAGCATCACAGCCAATGAATGGGGAAAAATCAGTTTACAGAAATTCACAGAAGAGAAAACCCAGGGAAAATTGGTCAACTGAGATATCTTTTGGCCAAGAGAAGCCAAATTGGAGGAATCAACCTGAGTCCTAGACAGAGAAGGAGCTTGAAGAGAAATTTTTAGGTTTGGGCAGAGAATATAAGGGAAAGATGGAGAAGAGGGACTGATAAACCAAGGCCTAAATATAATCTAGGGATTGAGGCTAGAGTGGAACTGGCTGAAATACCTGTGAAATTACTTACAAAATAAAAACCAAGATTAATAAGTTAAGCTGTATCAATCTAGTTCAATTTAATGGAACTCTGTACTTGTTTGTTCCCTCATATACATCATCTTGTATACCATGAATGGCCATGCAGGTTGTATATCACACAACTCCACAAGGCACCTACTCATATATATATCATCCCTGAAGTTGTGTACAGCTATAAGTGATAGCCCTTCTTATATCCCTAAGATTTTGTCACTAAGCAGGAAAATGGTGCCTTTTCTAAACGACTGAGTATGTACTATGATGGAAAGTCAGTAGTGGAGGGAGAGTAGTGGAAGGTAAAGTGGAAAAGCCTTAGTGTAAATTAATTTTAAGATATGTATGGAAATCTAGAAATGGTGAGAACTCATAACCTGGACTCATGAAATTCCCTACTACCACAACCTTCAGTATTTCCATCACTCTACAGAACTGGTGGAAACATTTGGCCAGGGTACAAGGCCCAGAAAATATACAGTCTTTATTACTGTTATTCTAGTATAATTCCTGGTTAGCCAAATTGAGTGACATGGAAGATCCTTTTTTTGAGGCCTAAACTTTTATTTTAAAAAAATTTTTAAGTTGAAGTATAGTTAGTTTATAATGTTTCAATTTCTGGTGTACAGCATAATAGTTCAGTTATATATATATATATACACACACACATATGTACACATATATTCCTTTTCATATTCTTTTTCATTATAGGTTACTACAGGGTATTGAATACAGTTCCCTGTGCTATACAGTATAAAGCAATCTGTTTTATATATAGTACATAGTATCTGCAGATTTTGAACTCCCAATTTATCCCTTCCCACTCCCTTTCCCCCTGGTAACCATAAGTTTGTTTTCTATGCCTGTGGGTCTGTTTTTGTTTTGTAAATAAGTTCATTTGTGTCTTTTTAGATTCTACATATAAGTGATATCAGATGATATTTTTCTTTCTCTTTCTGGCTTATTTCACTTAGAATACTAATCTCCAGGTCCATCCATGTTACAGCAAATGGGATTATTTTATTTTTTATGGTTGAGTAGTATTCCGTTATATAAATATACCACAGCTTCTTTATCCAATCATCTGTCGATAGACATTTAGGTTGTTTCCATGTCTTGGCTATTGTAAATAGTGCTGCTATGAACATTGGGGTGCATGCATTTTTTCGAATTAGAGTTCCCTCTGGATATATGCCCAGGAGTGGGATTGTTGGATCGTAGGGTAAGTCTGTTTTTAGTTTTTTGAAGAATCTCCATACTGTTTTCCATAATGGTTGCACCAAACTACATTCCCACCAACAGTGTAGGAGGGTTCCCTTTTCTCTACACCCTCTCCCGCATTTATCATTTGTGGACTTTTTAATGATGGCCATTCTGAGTGGAACTTCCTAGAAGAAAACATAGGCAAAACATTTTGACATAAATCTTAGCAATGGATCTCCTAGGGCAGTCTACCCAGGTGAGAGAAATGAAAGCAAAAATAAATAAATGGGACCTAATTAAACTTATAAACTTTTGCACAAATGAAACCATAAACAAAATAAAAAGACAGCCTACATAATGGGAGAAAATATTTGCAAATGATATAACTGACAAGGGCTCAATTTCCAGAATATATGTAAACAGCTCATACAACTTAATAACAAAAAACACAAACAGCCTAATCCAAAAATGGGCAGAAGACCTAAACAAGCAACTCTCCAATGTAGACATATAAATGATCAATAGGCACATGAAGAAATGCTCAATATCGTGTCAAAACTACATTGAGGTATCACCTCACACCAGTCAGAGGCCTAAACTTTTAAACTATTCTTTCTCATCCTTCTGTGCTAAAACCCAAATCTTTCCAATTTCACCATGTCAATTGCCCATTCTTGTAAAAAGTAGACTCAAAGCAAGGAAGGTGGAAGGCATATTAGAAATTAATGGTGCTGTGGAATGGTATGAAAAGTCTTATATAAAGCATGTTTCTCAAAATTCAATACTCTATAAATATACAGGTCACCCTGTGATTTTGCCAAAAAGGTATATTCTTAGCAAGCAGTGTCATTAGATGTCATATGGCTACCAAGCACTGCAAAGGCATGTTCTTGAGAGACTACTTCTGTCCTGAAAAATAATTTAAAAGGATCTTTTTATTTTGTCAAAATAAACATTTGCAAATCACTTAGAGGAACCCAGAAAGTTAATTTATATATTATAAAATAGTCTGTTACTTGCCCTTTGACCTGGGAATTTCACTCCTAGGTATTTACCCAAGAGAAATGAAAGCACATGTTCATGCACAAAATATTTATAATAATGTTCATAACAGCCTTGTTTATAATACACCAAAACCTTAAAACAACTTAAATGTCCAAATTTATCAGAGCAGATAAATAAATTGTGGTATTGTGATATATTCATACAATGGAACACTAGTAAGCCCAAAAAAAGAACTACTGGTATATATATTTATATCATCATGGATGAATCTCATAAACATGCTGAGTGAAAGATCCCAGACACACAAAAAATAATAACAGCATATACTATGTGATTCTATTTATGAAGATCTAGAATAGGCAAAACTAAGCTATGATGTGAAAAAAACAAACAAACAAAAAATGGTTGTCTTTGGCTTGGGGGTGTAAATTAACCAGTAATGGACATGAGGGAACTTTCTGAGATGATGAAAATGTTCTATATCTGGATAAGGAATGTGGGTTACAGAGGCATATGTGTTTGTTCAAATTACAGTTAAGATTTTTGCTTTCAAATTTATGTAAATGTTAACTCTATAAAAAACTATATATGAATAATCATTGTGTGGGTAATAGAAAGATGTGCAAGAGGAAACAAGAATGACAGAATGTGGCAGTTGTTGAGGCTGGATGATGGCTAAGTGAGGATTATTACACCAGTCTGTTTATTGGACATTCTCCATGATAAAAAGTTAAAGGTTAATATGGAGGTCTCTGAATCTGATCAAAGCTTTTGGTTTACATATTTTTTTTGTTGATCCACTTCAAATTTTGATGTTTCAATATGAATTTGAGGAGAAAAGAGTATCATTAATTCATAAATCCCAAAGTAATTGTTTATAAATTCCATCAGTGCTAGGCTTATATACTAGCCTTCAGTTTTCATTCATTACCTCCTTCATAAAATTGATTTTTAAGAACCAAATAATTTAATACTTGAAAGGATCTGAGGACATTGTTAAAATTTCTATTAGGAGTTGGGGGACATTTCTTGCTCTGAATAATAGCCAGACTGTTTAATATCCATATTTTGCAATTAGTCATGACTAATATGGTGATCACTCAGAGAGAGTTAGATAGTTATGGTTATCA
The DNA here is from genome assembly GCF_048773025.1 of Camelus bactrianus. Classification (NCBI taxonomy): domain Eukaryota; kingdom Metazoa; phylum Chordata; class Mammalia; order Artiodactyla; family Camelidae; genus Camelus; species Camelus bactrianus. The sequence continues at coordinate 33,170,775 of NC_133575.1, forward strand.
GTTTGCATCGGGTACAATTTCTTCAGGTTCACCCTAGTATCTGCGCATAGTAGACAATAAAATATTTATTGACTGGATAGCTACTAGACAAGAGGAATGTTCAGACACTGTGGCTACCATAGGTTTCCAAATAGTCAATAAACTTGATTTCCCATTTACCTTACAAGAGGATGTTCTCAATTAAACTGTGTAGCTTACATCCCCACTCCCACTCAGGCCCATGGGCTGTGATATTTCAACAGCCATTTGTTGAGTATTGAGTAAAATACGTGTGAACACTTACCAACTGTGTGAATTATTTAACTACTTCTTAGCTCAGTTTCCTCATTTGTAAAATGGAAATAATACTAGGACTTATGTTATAGGTATCTTGTAAGAATCAATATGTGTACAGTTTTTAGAATAGTGTTTGAGACATAGTAGTATGAGAGTGATGATGATGATTTACTGTGATTAGTGCTGATCTGTGCAGTTTCTTTCATCTGAGAGCTCTTACTGCCTGAATTAAGGCTCATGTTCCCTTCTAGTGTCCAGGGAACCTGGTGTCTTCTGGTTGTGTGGAGCTGGCTTTAGCAATTTCTTGATATGATATCACTGCCACCTGCTCCTACATTTCTGTTCCTCTTTGGTCCTTGGACCAACAGTCCCACTTCTCTGCCTTATGCCACAAATGTGTTTTTTTTGGAGCCTGCTAAGGGCTGCAAACTTTGGAGGGGAATCTGGGAAAAAAGTGATGATTTCTAATAGAAGAGACTTTGAGGAAGCTGGATAATCACTCTATCCACCTCAAGGGCACTTAAACCCCATGAAGTTTACCAAAACACACATCACCAATTATGCAAAACACAACTGCTCAGATTCATTAGGTAGAGAGGGACTCACTCTTATGTCAAGGAGATCCTGTAGATAATAAAAAGATGTGGCTCTTTTATACCCATCAATCATGACCTCAGAGGCAGAGAGACTCAGATAATATGAGGCTTCTTCCAGAACAAAGAGCCTTATTTACATTGTTCAAATTTAGGGTAAGGGTTAAGGTTAGGTAATCTCATGGTTGTCTGTGGTGTGGGTCCCTGGCTGAGGATTTCTGTAGCCTCTCTAGGTGTCAGAGTAGCTTGGCTCATGATAGAGGCCTCAACCTTTGGTTTCCTGTGACAAAATTAGCCTGTAGTGACCACATTCTTAATCAGGAGCTCACCCATTCCCATAGTAAATTCAGCCTGAACCTGAACCATACCTCAGCAGCTACACCCAGGCTAGCCTTGTCAGCCCATGAAGACTGGGGTTATCCATGTGGATGGAGACTTCCACATCCATAGGTCAGGGCTTCCCAGATCCTGATGAGTCTGGATTCCAAGAGCTTCCTCTGGCTTCCTCTCCCAGAGTGGCCCCCAAGTGTGGGTAATTCTCTTGCTTGTAAATGAGAACCCAAGCTTCCAGTGTCCTTTCTTGCTTCTCAGAATCATCTCTCCTCTGAGCCAGTTGCTTTTCGAATTATAGTAGCATTCATATTTTAGTTTATCTTTATATGTTATTCAGGATTGTAGCTTCCCTGTTATGGTCGGTCTCCCTTTATCCTTCTTTATCCAGTTCATGGAATTTTCAAAGATGAGTTAAAAATCTTTTCATAGGAAGGTCAAGTTAAAAACCAGCTAAAGTGAATACAATAAAAGATACACTAGATGGTCTTAGGCAGATATATATTACTAATTCTATAAAGTTGATGTGCATGAATTGCTGATATGCAGTTTAAAGGAGAGTGCATGTTTATGAGCTTCTTGCTATTGTTATTATTAACATTATTTTCTTGTAAAAGTAGGAACCTGATTGGCTACTCTATGATTTCTGAGGTTCCTTTGGAATAGAAGTTACTTGATGTTGTCAATAATTGTATCTAGACCTTATCGAAAACTCTGTTTCACACACGCCATACTCCTTCTCATCCTACCTGTCCTAGGTTCTATTTTCTCTATTTGGTTTCTCTTATTCAACACTTATAGAATGGACAGCTTAAACTGGTAGCAAAGAGACTGAGAAACATCTGGAGAGGTGTGAAGAATTACTAAGCATAAGGTTGCTAAGCACCTTCCCTCTCTATGTTCCCACCAATGGTTAGCAAGTTGGCTGGCCAGAAGAAAAAGGGTCAGCTTTACAGAAAGTTCCTGACTCATCCCCTTTTGCTTTGCAGATGATTTGTACTTACAAATAGATGACAGATATACCTGGAGCCCCTTTACCCTGGCAGGCAATAAATAATCTAGAGGGGTGCATATAAATCTTATGAGGATGATGAGGGTTAACAAGATATTAATGCCAAGACTAATAGGAAAAGTCAGCCCCTTTTCCTACTCCATTACTTACTAAATGAGAGATGTGTTTCCAGGGATCTCACCAGCAATTAGAATGCACTTACCTCTAGCACTATTTCAACAACTATTAACCTCAATAGACTTCGTTGTTTCTGTTAGTAGTTGTAACTCACATTATGTACTCTACAAACATGGCGTAAATGACATATCCCTTGTATATTTCCATATAACTGCTCAAGACTACATTCCTTTGAAATCCAGTTTCTTTCTCTCACTCTTTCTTTTTCTTCACCTCCTCCTCACACCACCCCACCTCAACCCAAATACTCTGGGAATGCAAGGGCTTACACGGTCCAAGTGGGAGTCAGCCTGGCTTTCACACCTAAGTGGAGAAAGAGCTGGGCCTGATCAGTCTGCTACCGCCTGTGGTTCTGGAAGCTAGAGCATGTTGTCAAACACATCCTCCACAGTCCATTGGGGATGCTTGTCCCCTTATACAATGAAGTCTTGATGATCAGATTCTGGAAATGGATACCTGGTCCTTTCTGGGGAGACCATGCCATTACCACAATGTGGGGCCAACCAAGTGCACCCTATGGTAATTGTTCACACTTCACACACATTTATAATCCTGCCCTCCCCAAGGTTTAAATTGACCCCTAGAGGGTTAATACTGGTTTGGCCATCCATCACCTAATGAAGACTGTACTGCAATTCCATTTTGTTCCTTGGGGAATCTCTAGTCTGAAAGTTGGGTGCCTTTTACTATTAAGCTTTCAAAACACAATATATATGATGATACCTATTTTCTCTGGCCTCTGATCTCCTGGATACCTCCTAAGGGTAGGATACCACCTATGGGGACACCAAAGTGATTTTTGACTTTTGCTAGAGAAAGGGAAAAAACTCCTTCAAATCCCCACTGCATAGTATAATTCAGTGTACGTGGGTTAAAAGAAGACTTTTGTGGTCTAACATAGTAATCTAAGTTGTGCATATAATATTGTATTTGTCAATAAATATATTAAGGTCCAAATAATTACATATATCACATAGAAGTGTAGTGTTTTAGTTTCTTGTGGCTGCTGCAACAAATTGCCACAATCTTGGTGGTTCAAAACAACAGCAATGTATTCTCTTACATTTCTGGAAGCCAGAGTTTCAAAATCAGTTTTACTGGTCTGAAATCAAAGTGCCAGCAGGGCCAGCTTGAGGCTCTAGAGGCTCTGGAGAAGAATTTATTCTGGCTCTGGTGGCTGCCTGCCTTCCTTGTCTTGTGACCTCATCACTCCATTCTCTGCCTTTGTGGTCACATTGTCTTCTCCTTTTCCATGTGTGTCAAATTTCCCTCTGATTTCCTCTTAAAAAGATGCTTGAGGATAATCTGGGAAAATCTCCCCATCTCAAGATCTAAAACTTAATCATATCTGCAAAGTCTTTGCCATAAAAAGTAATATTCATACGTTCTGGGGATTAGGATGTGGACCTACCTTTTGGGTCCATTACTTAGCCTACCACACATACCTAATTTAAATTTAAGATTGACTATGTAATATGGATATCCTAATTACCTTTTCCTTATTCATAGAAGCTCATGAAACTAAGAATTATTTAACATATAAATAGCAACTGACTGGACAATGTAAGTAAAGAATGAAATGTCATTATTCAATAAAATGATGTTAGTAACTCTACAATATGCTTCTAAGACAGATAAGCTTGATCAGTTATAAGCACTTGTAAACACTGAAAGGAATTGCATGAACATCTTGGTACTTCTGGGAATAATTTGGCCATAAAAAAAGACAGCAACACAATAAACCAATAGAAAAACTCACAAAGTGTTTAGAAAAAGAAACATTGCTATATACTGGTTACCCACTTTCTCTCTGGTTTAAATTCAAGCACTGTGGAAATATGTTAAATAAGCTCATTTAGCATACTTGGTTTATAAAAATGCCTTTTGTCAGTTTGATGCAAACTGCATTGGGGGAAATAAACAATAAAATCTAGAATTAATGTTTCAAATTGCAATTGCTGGAAGCAGGGAAGGACAGTGAAAAACCTCGAATAGAAATGACACTAAAAAATAAATCCTTGAGTGACTTCCAGCCTGTCTGATATCTATTTCCCAAAGCACAGAGCATTTGTTGTCTCTCATCTGAAATAGATGGTTTTGTCTTGCTGGAGCTTACACATATGTACATTTGTTTATTCTCTGAAGGTGATTCTTCATCATAAGGTATTGGAAACAGATTCTCTAGGGAAAACATCTGCTCAGCTATAATGCTAGCATCTGCCAAGTTAGGTGTGCTAAGAACAAAAGAACTTTATCTTAGCAGTGCAGGGACCTCAAATCTACAAGCTGACATAATCCCAAAGACAGATGAGCTGCATCTTTCCTCCATCGCTCCTGCACATAGCCTGGCTCTGGTCATGCCAGGCACAGAACAAACAGTGAGATGGCGTTGGTCCCGGGATCGGGAGTCGGTTCTGGAGGCAGAGGCCATTTGGTCCACTTAGAAAAAGGGCCTCAGACCAAACTAGACAGTGGGTCTGCTTCAGCATTTCTTTAGGGTTTCCCTGTTGCTTGAGGAGGGCTTGATGTTTATGGATCAGAGGGCTTAGGTCTGGCACAGTGTGAGAGAGGTGCGGTGTAGTGGATAGGAGTGTGAGCACTGCAGCCAGATTGCCATGGTTCAGGTGCTTGGCTCTGCCACTGTGTTACTCTGGAATCACAAGTTAATTCCGAGAAAGTGACTTAACCTGTCTGAGTCTCTATCTCCTCATCTGTAAAATAGACATAATTATTTCAGAATTGGACAGAAGTGAGCAAGAAGTATAAAGGCACAATATGCAATTTGGAAATCTGTGTTCTTAGAGCTGTTTATGAATAGCAAAATAGTTCATACTGTCCTAGTTAAACCTAAGTAACAACTATCCCTTTGATAAGAGTTCCCTTGGGAGATGGCTCTGAGCCTCCAAAGGATTTTAATCTGCCCACATCCCTACTTTATCCCAACTCTCTTTACTCCAACGGAATCTGGGGGCTTTTGTCACCTTCATCTGTGCTTCCTGCCATAGGGATGGTGAACAACTTGAGTACTTCCTGGAATTTGCAGAGGATTTACAAGACCTGAGCTGATGGAGCTTCAGTTCCCACTCCATTGTCATTCCACAAATGTTTTCTGAGTGTTTCTGAAAGGCAGGGCAGTTTGGTGCTGAGTAAGACTTTGGTGCTAGCAAAAGCAATTTTTGGTTCTAAAATCTGTTAACTGTCCTATTGCTCTTGATCAACTCTTATCTGATTATGCATTAAGAATTTAACTCTGTAGCGGGAGAGTATAGCTCAGTGGTAGAGTACACAGCCAGCATGCACAAAGTCCTTGGTTCAATCCCCAGTACCTCCATTTAAAAATTAAATAGGTAAATAAACCCAATGACCCTCCCCCCTGAAAAAAACCCCATGTATAAAAGAATTTAACTGCTAACAGCTTCCTTTGCTCCTTCTTCTCCCTTGTTTCTGCATCCACTGTAATGCAGATCCACATTGTTGTCATTCCTGGAGGCCAAAGGAGATGCCAACTTAGAAACTTAAAAAGTTGAAATGAGATTTCTGTTTGAGAGTTAAACTTTAAAGGTCATATGCAATAGATCAGAGGGGATAATTAGTTCCTTAGAGAGGCAGCATGGCTCCCAAACCAGCAGGGCTGGACAGCAAACAGAATTGCTCTGTTAACATGTGTGAAGAACAAAACAGCCTGGATAGTGATGGAAAGGGAGTCTCACCCCATCAGGATCCTTCCAAGCACACTATAGTAGAGAAGGTATCGGGCCAGCTGGAGTGGCAGATAGAGCATCCTTGGCAAGATTCCCTGTGCTAGGTGAGGAAGCTCAGGCTACTTCTGCTGAGGAATATGTCTCAGGGTCACCTAAAATTCTCTTGCATTGAATCCGTAGTCATCAAGACCTCTGGTCTCCCATACACAGAGGAAATGTGCTATCTTCTGTTACTCTTGACATTTGTATTTCTCATGGTAAATGGATGAATCAGCATTTTGTTTGGTCAATCATTTTGGTTCTGAGAGCTTGATGCGTATGAGGATGCATCTTAGAATGGGGGCCATGACCAATGTCCATACAAATGAGGTTCCTGGGTTTGGTACCTAAGGCCTAGGCCTTGTTTGATGACACTATTGCCCAGTGCTTGTTAACTATGAAAAAAAAAATAATAACCTCTTGCCTAGATTGTGACATCACTTTCCTAATTTTCCTAATTTCCCGTTTTCCTCTTTGTTGTTTCTTTTCCATCTAGTCCACCCTGTACCTAACTGCAAATGCTTTTTCTCCCAATTTCATTTTATCACGTCACCTACTTAAGAAACTGCAATGGCTATCTATTGCTCTCCAAAAGAATTTGAAGGGGCATGTAAAAGATCCCTACCAAAGAATGTTTCATCCCATTCTGACTGCCAAACTACCAGAAATGTTACCATCAGAGCCTTTTAGGTTAAGGCCCAGAATTTTGGAGCACTTTGTTTCTATTATCTTCTGACCTCCACTGCTTTTTATGAGAAGTCAGATGTCATTCTTATTTTTGTTCCTTTGTATATAAATGTGCTTCTTCTGGCTACTTTAAAATTTTTCTCCTTATTTCTGCTTTTCAACATTTAGACTATGATGTGCCTATATTTGGCTTCCACTGGTTGAGGGTCCCTGAGCTTCCTGAATATGTGGACTTTTGGTTTTTATTAAATGTGGAAAAATTTGGTCAATATTTATTCAAATAATTTTTATGCACCATTGTCTCTCTCCGCTCAATCTGATGCTCAAATTTTGCTTAAGTTAGACTGCTTGATACTATTCCACATGTCACTGTGGTTCATTTCATTCTTTTTTAAAATTTTGTTTATTCTATACTTCAGTTTGGGTGATTTTATTTTCCTGTCCTCAATTTTACTGATTCTTTCTCCTGTTGGATACAATCTATTGTCAAAGCCATTGAATGAAGTTTTTATTTTTTTTAAAAATTATTTTTGATATTGTATTCTTTTAGTTCTAGACTTTTAATTTGTCTCTCTCTCTTTTATTTTTTATGATTTGAGAATGTCTTATGAAACCTCCTGTTCCTCTACCATTTACCTTTTTTTTCTATTAAATTCTTTAACACATTTATTACAGTAATTTAAAAATCCTTGTCTATTAATTACAACAGCTGGGTCATCTATAGGTTTGTTTATATTGACTGATTTTTTTTCCACATATTCCTGATTTTTTTTATCCTCACAAGTCTAATTTTTTTTTATTGTACAATACATGATGCATTATAGAGATTCTGGATTCTCTTACCATCTCTCTGAAGAGTGTTGAGTTTTATTTTAGTAGGCATTTAAATTACTGGTGTATCACCTTGATCTTTTAGAGATTTGATTTTAGGCTTCATTAAGGTAGATCTATCTTAGTTTTGCCCTTTGCCCTTGAATAAATCCCTAAATTCTGGCATGTGTCATTTATTACAAAGATGTGGCCCTGATGATATTACAATGGAAAGTTTGAGGTGCTCACCAAGCCCTTCTAACCTAAGACTACCCAAGTTCCAAACTCTTTCTCCTCTGCAGTGGGCAGTTGTTAAAATTGCTATTCAGTTTTCCGGCTTTCCAGCTATTGTTTCTCTTTTAGGCTCCTTGGACTCTTAGTCCATATGTTACAACTCAGAAGTCAGTCAAGATTTGAAGAGTGCTTGTATACAGATTTTGTGGCTTCCCTCTCTGAAGCTCCCTCTTTTCTGGGATTTCTGCCTCCTTAATTGCTCTGTGGGATCTGAACTCTGTCTTCTAAATCTTCAGGTCAGTAAAACTCAAGATTTCCTCTTTAGCCATATCCAAGATATTTATGAGGACTAAAGGGTACCCTAAAAAAAATATCAATGTGAATCTCAACTAGTGTGATTTTCCTGTTTCATGAGCTGAGTTTCCTTGTTTCTTCCTGCTTTAAGTCACTTTCCAGTGCCTCCAAACAGTCGTTTTGTATGTTGTTCAGAGTTTCTAGTTGTTATTAGCAGAAGGATTAGTTCAATATCATCTACACCACCATTACTAGAAATTGTGAGCCTCCTCTTTGACATTGTAAACTATCCCTACAGTGGTTAATGCATGAAACTCTTATTGCCTATTAGTACATTTTCTGAGACAGAAGCTGGGGTTTTCTTTGATTGCTTGACCATGGCCACTGGTCCCCAGTGTCTGGCTATTACATTGCCTGTCTCATCTGCCCACCTATAGTAGCTATTTCAGCACAACATAAGCTTGTGGGAATGATGTTTTTAAAGTGATGTGGATTATTTTAGTGACTGATCAACCACTTTGAGGTTAACTGGGTGAGCATCAGGAAATATACTGTACTCTCATGAAACTCTTTGGGAGACCAGAGAGTGTAACAATTTGGAATGAATGCTTTTGTGCCGATGTCATAGGTTTGATTTTGAGCAATTTGCTTAGCTTCAATGAACCTCCATTCTCCCATTGTAAAATGGGGATATTATCTCACAGGGTCATTGTGAGAATTAGATAAATGTATATACACACACACACACATGTGCGCACACACACACAGACACAGACACAGACACACACACACACACACACACACACACACACAGTGCCTGGCATAAAAGTAAGTGTTCATTAAATCATTATTAAAAATTTGAAAAGTCAAGAAAATGTCTTTGCTATAACCACACTGTTAGGGCAAAAGTAACATTCAGGATGGATTTTCCCTGGATCATTGTTACTCAGAACGTGATCAGCAGACCCCCCTGCGACAGAATTATCTGAGACTGCTTGTTAATAAGGTAGATTTTTCTGGCTCCTACCTCAGAACTACTAAACCAAAATCGGCAGGGGTGGGGGCTAAGAATATGCCTCTAATATCATCCCCAAGTAATTCCTTTGCTCACTATATTTTAAAAACTACTGGATAATTCAGAGGCAAAGAGAAATTTCTGGGGGAGAGGGGGGTTGGAGCTACTACAAGACTTTGAACTCCTGCCTCACCTTCCAGAAGTCTAGATTTTATTGCCTTTCTGGCATTGATGTCTATACGCTTATTACTTTAGATGGAGACTGAAAAGTTTTAGTCATCCTTAAGTGTCTAGCTGGAGGGCAATCGGCAGAGTGATTAAACCAAAAGAGGTTATAATTCATCCTTCAAATTCGTGGTTAAAGGCACTCTTCTGCATAACTTTTCACCTGTGAAGTGCTCCACAGCTCTTAAATCATCTTTTACTAAATGGAAGTCCCAGTTTCCTGGAAGAATAGATATTATTTTTAATCCTTCATTTCTCTTGCTTTCAACCAACATGTTAAAAACAATTAAATTTGGCTTGCAATTTTCATTTCCTTTTTATTGTTGAATCGTGGCAGGGTTCTATAATCTACTTAATACTGCATCTGAACTTAACGTAACATAGGGTAATTACGAGGGTCTTTGATACAGTGTGATCATGGTTTTTAAAAGTCTGAGTTTTTGGAAAGAAAACAGAAGTTTCTATCTTTAGGCAACAAATAAAAAGGTTGAGATAGTGTCACCTAACTCAGCGGCAAAGATGCGGACTGGTGAAGGTATCTAGTATATTGTTTGTCACTCAGTAGACACTCACTAGAGATTTAGTGCATGAATGAATAAATGAATGAACGCACATTATGTGCTTTATATTTAGAATTGATGGAGTCCCACTTTTGAGCAGTTAAATGGTACATTCTGTCTTATGAGGGTCCTCCCCTCACAGCTTCTCCACTTTCAACCAAATGTGCTGAGATGGAAAGGCATGTACGAGGGCCAATTGCAGAAGTTGCTGACTGGGCTGCCAGGCTGGGACGGGGTCAGGGATGATCTAGCAGTGTGCCCTGCCCATGGCTTTCTCTATGGACATGCTTCTCTCTATTCCACCCTTTATCCCATAGCCCACTTCCCAGAATTTTCCACAATTTTCTCAGCGTACTCATCCGTATTGCCTCCCAGAGTGCTACTCAACTCAGGATCCTTCCATATCGCCCTCCAAAGGGACCTTTCTGAAAATCTTACCAGACAAGTGAGGAGCAGAAACAGACACCTTTGATCTGGTAAAAATAAATCCAACCCCCGGCAAGAACTGACAGACACCTGCTCATGAACAGCAGTGGCGGGGTTGTGGGTTTGCTTGCTAGCTGTTTCACTTGCTGAGGGAATTGTTTTAATTTTGCAGGCTGTTCGCAGACCTGGAGAAACGTACTCTAATATGCAAGGCACAGGCCCCAATTAATGTTTCACCCATTGCGTGCGGCTTGACAGTTTTCCTGACTTGTTACAATCATAAGTGTGAAACTCTGGGGGTTTCAGTTAAATTATTTTGTGACACAAAGCCTAATTTTTTCAGTCCCAAAGATTACCTTTTACTGAAAGAATTTCAGGGTATTGCCTTTATACAGTGACTATATGTGTGTGTATGTATGTGTGTGTGCACACACACACATACATACATATCATGTTTTGTTCACAGATTTGCTGTAAGTGTAAGGGGCATTCTATCCCTGTTTATGGTGGTTACTGCTCTTAAAGATCAATTTATGTCTGATGAATAACCAATAAATCCACAGTTCTGTATAAGACAAGCATTTACGCTATAAAAATATATAGAGGAAAGGGAAACAAAGTTGGCAGTTAACACGGCACACACAGTAGCTGAAAGCTGATCTTAGCTAAGTGGTTTGTGCTGGTGGGCCAGGAATGAGAGGATACAGAACAGGTTGATGGTGATTGTTAAGAATTACTAGATTGCAGCAGACACTACTGAGGTCCTGCTTATATCCCCTTATCCATACCACCTGTAGTGGGTCGAATAGTGGCCCCCTAAAAGATGTTCCCCGTCCTGACCCCCAGAATGTGTGAAGGTGACCTTATTTGGAAATAGTCTTTGCAGATGTAATTAAGGGTCTTCAGATGAGATCACCCTGGATTAAGGGTGGGTCTTAAATCCAAAGACAAATATCCTTGAAAGAGAAGAGATAAGGAGAAGACACAGGGACCCCGGAAGAGAAGGTGATGTTAAGACAGAAAAAGAAACTGAATTGATGTAACCACAAGCCAAGGAACACCATGGAACACCTGGAGCCACCAGAAGCTGGAAATGGAAAGGAAGGATTCTATCCAGAGCCTTCAGAAGGAGTATGGCCCTAATAACACCTTGATTTCAGACTTCTGGCTTCCAGAACTGTGAGAGAATCTACTTCTGCTGTGTTTGAGACACGTAGTTTGTGGTCAGTTGTTACGGCAGCCCTAGAAGACTAACACCCCACCTTAGTGCATGCTGGCTAGCTGGACTTCTGACTGCCAGAACCTGCATTCTTTACCCGAAGGCTTCCTCTGGCTTCCAAGACCCACTTTTGTCCACTTATTGAGCAGGCTAATCCAGCTGTGCTGGGGAAGAGATAAGGAACATCTGTGTTAACAATCAGATGCCCTTTTTTAGAGGTCTCAAAATGCCTTTCTCATCCTCATTGTCCAATAAGGACGGTTGGGAGTAGGTGTATAAAGACACCACCCCCCTCGCCCCTTTGGGTGGGGTGACTCTGAGGAATGCATACTACACTGACTCCTAGAATTTACCTCCAGCTCTGCACGGTGGTAACTAGTGTGATGAACTTGGTACTGGCATTCCTCCCTTCCCCAGTTTCAACTGTCTACTCCCATATCAGTTTTTGCTGAGATCATCTCCCAAATAAACTACTTCTATTTGAATGCTTGTCTCAGGGTCTGCTTCAGGGTGGAACCCAAAGCAGAACATCAATATAAAGGAAATGACACCTTGTCCTGGTAGCTTAGAGAAGGTACTATCTCAGTGATGTAATGCCTTGGGCATTTTCCTGGGCTGTTTTATGAAAGTTGTCTATTCTGACCTTATACCAAACAGAAACCTGCTGTCATTAAAAATGATCTCTTAAGATTTGTATTTATTCATAGCCTTCTTTTGAAAAGGATTTGAGGTAGCACTTAAACTGTGATACTTAATATGTCATATCATATCCTTTTATTCTACCCACTGCAAAAAAAAATTATGATGCCCTGGCACATAATTGGTGCTCAATAAATACTTGTTAATGAGTGATTTACTTAATACATAAATATTTTATTACCACTGAAAGCCTCCCACATATATATACATATAAAATAAAAATTATTTTAGGTAATATTCTGGAAATGAATAAAACATTTATCTTTCCTTTGAAGTGAGAATCTTTGATTGATACCTTCTTCTAGACCACTGTTCAATGAAATATGTACTTTAATCTAGTTAATATCCATGAGTAGTTTATCGTACTTCAATTTTTAACTGTTCATCAGACTATATTTTACGTAGAGAAGTGATTAACAAGCTATATCCCTGCCTTCAAGGTTGAGGTCAGTGCTAATAAATGGCAAGTGGCCATTTTTGTTTTATGCAAACATGTTTTTTCTCTATGTTAACAATCAGATGCTCTTTTTTAGAGTTTTCAAAATTCCTTTTTCATCCTCAGTGTCCAAGTCTACATTAGTTACTCTTTCTTCTGTATGCTGATTTTTGTGAAATTTGAAAAAAATTATGATGCTTTAATAAGTAAAATATCATAATTACTTTTCCAGGTATTATATTTCAGCTTTTCCATTAAGTTTTCACTTAGTATGTCCTTCCCTTCTTGGATCCTATAGACTCTTCCTTTGCTTTCATTTAAACAAGCAAACCAAAAATTCCTAAGTGGAGAAAAGGGTGAATCTTTTCTCTCACAAGAATTTTCACTGAATGCAAAACCTGTTCTCATATTCAAAAATTCTTACTTGTTGATGCCTGTCCTAAGTGGTTAAATGAATCTTCTCCAAATATTGGTAAAAAGTTTTGAAGCCACTGACTTCATTTCTCTTTTTCTCTTCTCAAAACACTGAGGAGATAGACTAAAGGTCAAGCAGACAAGTTTATAAACAAGGGATAATCAAAGCTATAGGATTTTTGCAGTAAAACCCTTTCAGTGGAGATATGCCCTGGTACAGCCAAAGTATTTTAATTTCCAAATTATCTGGAAATAACTGCACAGTCCAGTCTCTGTAGAAAATATATTTGACCTTTTAAAAATGTACTACCCACACAGATGACTCTTTTTTTCCTTAAGAAAATATAGGAAATGGTGACAAGTTTCAGGTTTGTTGAAAAAGAGGGCAACTGGCTGTGGAAAAGTCTACTGAAGTCATACAACCAAGAAATGACTATTTCCCTCCTTCCAAAAGCAGCAGGCTCCCCTTTAAATACTTATTACTCATTTCTTAAAACACTTTTGGGTCCATGCATTCAATCCAGAAATCTTTATTGGAAGTTTCTTAGATCTTCAGAATGAAGTAGATAATCCTTCTTGCTTCCATTTATTAAATTATTATCAAAAACACCATTCACTGGACAAAAATAGGAGCAAATTTTATATTAATATAACTAGATAGCATATTAACTTTAATCTTTAATAAAAATTTACAGAGTGGGACAGAAATGTGATAATGTTTCAGTGACTCTTTCTTATTGTCTGTATTCACAGTGAATTAAATGCTTATCCTTGTTTTTCCATAGCAGGAAACAAAGTATTTTTTGTCAAAAGGAGGCCATTTGCTGACTTGTGGATTTGTATGTGATTTTAAACATTGTTTGAAAGTGCAAAGTTTGGGGACAAATATCATATAGGAAAGAAATTAAACTGAGATATTTTGTATTGAAGTACAAAACCCAGGAATTAAGGAACTGAATGATCCAAGGATGAAACCCAAATTTAGATTCCATTATTGTGTCGGTCTTTGAGGGAAGAAAAAAATCTCATCATCTAGATTTTATCATAAATTCTGGTGCAAATAAGTTTTCAGTTAAGGCTATGAATTGAATTTAAAGTAGCACAAAATACTTTATTAATAACTTTTAGATATTTTATTACTTTACATGGCAATTGGTCCAGATATCACATAAATAAAAAGGGAAGCCTTAACGTTTCTTTGCTGCAGAAGCAACTATTCCATGTGACTTTTTTTTTCATTTCTAGACTGATCTACTATCAGTATGCTTCTCCCAGTGACTTGGCCGTGATTCTTAATGGGTTTTGGATGGCATCTTTTAAAATTTATAATGCAATTTCAGGTGTAAGGATAGACCACTTCTTCCCAATTATCCTTTGGAATGGTGAGGACTTATAAGCCAATGAAAATCTAATGATTCACACACCACTCGGCAATGCATTGAATGATATTCTTACACAGATTTGCCCAATAGGGTTTCTTATGCTCAGTAGGATCCTGACAGCTGTTTGCATGTCCTGAGTGGGCACTGGGCACTGCTGGTGGGTGTGTTAAGGACCATGTCGGGCAGACATTTTGCATGGCAGAGAGGTAAGAGGAAGCCTGTTCAGAAAGCTCTGGGGTCTCAGCAAAGTGGCTTCTCTGGCTTTGACTGTAGGTTTTAGGATATAAAGTTTCATCTAGCTACCTAGGAATGTAGGAATATTTACTGTTGCTTCACTCTGGGGCCCATGTGCCAGGAACTGTGTGCTCATTGGGCCTCTCCCCTAGTCCAACCCTAAACCCAGGCCTCCTGGGCTCACCAGCCCAAAGGGGATCAAGGACAAATCTCTTTTCACAGTGTATTCTTGCACACAGTAGTTTGGTTTCAAAGTTTTTGTAAAGAAATGAAACAAGAGAAAAAGCCCAAGCTTCTTGCAGGAAAGGAGACTGAAAACAGCTCTTTGTGTGAGGTGGATACTGCAGGGAATGGAACTGACAGGTCAAGCTTTTCCACAGGACTGGGCTGTTGTTGGAGCCATGTGTGAAGTGAGCTTCTTGTCAACACTCAACACAAAATATCGTGCTTTGTATTAAGTAGGATCTCGAGAGCACATGAACTGGGACTCACTGTCACCCAGGTCTGAATGTGACATTTTCGGGGATTCTTCCACTGTTTGTCACTCCCCAGGATGCCTGTGAAGAAGGAAAACACTGAACAGAAGATCTGGACACTCTTGTACATGGAGTAGGCTTTAGCAGATTATGGTGAAAGTCATCCACCCTTGTCAATAGCCTGTAGAAAGTGGCAGGATAGGGTTGGAGACAGCACTGTTCTGTTGTAACCAGCTTTGCTTCCCTGTCTCCTGTGATTTCTGAGCCTCACAAACATTACAGCAGAGTTGTAGGCACAGTTCTTACACTTAGGATGGCTACCAGGGAAGTGTTGGTTAAAATAACAATAATAAAAAAAGCACAATGGAGATTTTTCTCAGGGCTTCTGTATTCAAGCAAATCCGTTTATAAAGAGCGATTGGTTTCAGAGGTTATGTGAGACATCATCATTCAAGACATTTCCAGACACAAACCGGATGATAGCTTAACAATTCAAAATCACATGAATCTTTTTCCCCCTACAGATTTAAGCTTTACAACACTAAAGACATCGATACTTGTGTTTGGTGAGAGATAGTCTATCTACGGACTAATGATTTATGGCAACTCTTTAATCCCACCAATTTTGGCCAATGTCTTCTGTATTCCTTGGGGAGCTGGACCCCCAATGTAGGCTTATAAAGAGCAGAAATTGTATCAATTTGTCAGACTATGTCCATTGCAACTCTCCATGACAAGGCTCCAAATTATATTTATCCCTAGGATCAGCTGAGATGAACTCCTTTTACCTCACCACCTCACCAAAGTCTAGTTACATGGCCAAAGTATAATTTTCAAAAAGTTAAAAACACAACTCATATGCATATAATATGAACACGTGTTGAAGATTTATTAACTCATTAACGAGAGAATTGATAACATGGTAAAAGCTAGTTCAAAGAGCATTTTTGAGGGACTAAGTATTAATAAACATTTAAAACAGATATTAAAATAAATTGCCATTAGATACAAACCTGATTTATATCCTATAAAACACCATGACCTTTGGGACTTCCTTTTCAACTGGATAGAAATTATTTGCATTGTTACCGGAAAAGATGTACAAGTTAACAGGTAACTTCACATAGTCTGAGCCAGTGATTAATAGTAAATAGCAAAGTCAAACAAAGGTACATTCTTGTAGATAAGTAAACAATCCTTGGTAAGCTTGTCCCAGTATGACATTGAAAGGACTTTGTTTCCCAGGTTTAGATATTTTCTTCTTAACACCTTGTGTTACATTAATAAGATGAACCTAGATTTCATTTACTCCTGCCTGTCTCCCTACCCCTGCTCCAGTTTGATTTAAAGCCTTCAGGCCCTGCAAAATACCCATTTCCCTCTGCCAATAGGAATTTGTGGGACTAACCAGGAGGACAGCAGATCATCTTTTTACCTCACGACATCTCTACTCAGCAGTATGCCTTGACTGCCACTTCTGCTTCTCTGGCCATCAGTCTCTTGTTCCTGCTCAGCTGTTGATGGGATATCTGCAGCCTCTACAGGTGCACTGGAAGGTCCTGTTGTCCTGCTGTCAAGCACAAGATGGCCTCTTCTAGGGTGAATCTCCTGTGTTCTGATAAATGTTTAACAACTGGCTCTCAAAAAAAGGGGGGGGGGCTGATTTGTAACATTTAGCAATTTTAATGATATAAATACTTCCACTATGGCCAATTTCAAGCTGCCAACATGCTGTCAACCAGCTAACTCAGTATAAGCCAGCTCTAGTACACCACTGGCTAGAGGCTGGAAGGATGCCTCTCACCAGTGAGATAAAAACTGTTCAAGAATCCCACAGCAGCACCTCAGAGGCTGTTCCCAGGGATTAGTAACTCTCAACTTTCTTTCTTGCAACTTTCCATGTTCCTCTTGATGACCCAGTAGGAGAGTCTCAGCCACTGCAAAGAAGAGGAAATTCTGGTTGGACCCAGAGCAATCCTATGGCTGGCTGGCCCAGCCTGACCAGCACTTGGTTCACAGCTGAGTCTTGAGAATGGAAAGCTGTAAGAAAACAAAAAAGCTAAAAAGCTTAGAGCTGTTTTACTAAAATTCTTTTCAGGAGCACTACTGTGGGACCCTTGAGTAATTGGAACTTGTTTGGAATGGCTATAAACTGTACGAATTTAAATGTGCACAACCCAAATACAAATGTATTATGTATTCTGTCTTAAATCTAAGTAAGAATCATCATATATTTGGGGTAGGCTTAGAGACCACCCATTTGGCAGAAGACTAAGCACCTGCTCCAGTGTTTATGCCAAACTTTTACCAGTTTTGAATGACAGAATAAACAATAGAGTTTGTTTGTTTGGCTCCATTGTTATGGCTAAAATTGACCAACCTAAGGATTGCTTGTCAGCCTCATCTTCTTCTTCTCAGAGGAGTTGCTCATTCAGGATCCTGTTTCACCACATCACTTGGAGCATTTTGTTTTCTTACACCTCCTCCTGATCGTTTATGTACTTCTCGAGTGCTGTCTACAGAGCTGCACACAATGTCCCAGCTGGGAACACACTGAATTTGGTACAAAGATAGAAATAAGTTCTGATTTATTTTATATACCTCTTCAGAGGCGTTGCAACATTTTGCTTATTTCTTCTGTCTGCAGAAGCATACCAAATCAATGTCTTCAGAAATTCAACCAGATGATATCTGCATGTTTGGAGAATTTTCTGTTTATTATACTCCTCATATGGGCAGGGATCTAATCATGGCTCCTGCTAACCCATTCAGAGCCTCTGTCCAAAACAGAAAGATACTCCTTTCTCTAAGTGGAAGTAGTTCTGTGGCAAAGCACAAGACTTGCTGAGCAGAACATGCGCTGGATTTCAGCATTAAATTTCTAGGGTATTGGACTGCATTCACCTTCCTACCCAGAGCACTGCTGATTATTCATCTTTTTCTACTGACTCTAAACCAGACTTTTAGCCTCAACAAGAGGCCCGTCAAAACAGAATGTTTTTCAGATCCTCTTCTGAAGAAGAGATGCTACAAAGGCAGTCCATTTTCTAGAACTTGGAAAATACAGCAGTCTGAGCATTAGCCCCATAAAGTTGAGATGCCCAACTGCCTGCCCCCATTCCAGACCTCTGTACCTGGCTAGTGGTCTTCCAACGTTTTTATCTTTGCATACCTCTTAAAATAAAAATAATTTCAATGAAAACTGTGTAGCCCCTACGACATTTTTAATTTAACATTTAAATTTTTAAAATCTTAAATGTAGATAGCTGTAAAGGATGTGATTTGTGGCATATGATAAGTATTGACATTTAAAAATAAAGCTCTTACCATAAATACCATAGGCTGAGTGGCTTATAAACAACAGAAAGTTATTTCTCACAGTTTTGGAAGCTGAGAAGTCTAAGATTGAGGTGCCAGCAGATTTAGTATCTGGTGAGGTTCCACTTCCTGGTTCATAGACAACCATCTTTTGGCTATATCCTCATGTGGAGAAGGGAGGAGGGAGCTCTCTGGGGTCTCTTGTATAAGGGCACTAATCTCATTCATGACGCTTCTGCCCTCACGACCTAATCACCGCCCAAAGGCCCCCTCCACCAAATACTATCACACTGGGGATTAGGTTTCAACGTATAAACACATTTTGAGGGGGGAAATAGTCTATAGCAGAATTATCCAATGGACTCTAAATATCATATTGATTTGATACCAGCTATCACCCTTTAAAAAAAATACATGAATAGGCTCTTCTTTAACCAACAGAAATTTTACATCCTTCTTTTATCTCATTGAACTCCTGTTCCATTCTGCTTCCCTCACAGGATTTTATTTTAATGTAATATATTTTTGTGTTTGAGAGTATTTTATTAATCACCGTATTACACTCTCTACAATAAAAAATACATAAATTAACATTATTATTTTTATGTCCTATGACTCCAAGATTCTAAGTATTTAAAAATGTCTTCTGGGTTGAGTCATTGTTTTAAAAATGAGTTGTTCCCAACTGGTTAAAATAATATAAATACATTATAAATTTTGATAATCATTAAACATAAAAAGTAAAATTTTATTGAAAATATATTTCCTAATAAAGAAAATGGAGATCTTTAAAAATATTTCATGTATCTGTGGATGAATAGCTAGAATGAAATGGGGCTTAGCATGATTTTATTCATATTTTTTAAAAATGATGTCAGCTATAAATACTATTAAGGGAAGGGGGTTATTATATCAATTTTACTCAGTTGTTTAAATTCCTTCGAAGTGAAGCACCAAAAGAGTCACATGGAAATCTATTTTCAAAAGTAATTTTTAATGACCTGTCAGCTGACAACTCAATAATCTGATGAAAGTTGGAACCACCTGACTTGCAAAAGTTTTATGACTCAGTCTTGAAGACTCCTTCACTTTTTCAACGCCGCCTCCAGTTATTTTGAATTGTGCCTTTGTTTGACATCTTGGAGATTTTCACACCCCAGGGCAATGCACCAGAGTAACATTCAAGAAGGAGGAAATGTAGCCCTTCTACAAAGCAAGAGACAGGCAACTGTGAAAGGGGAGGTACCTTCCATCACAGGCCTGTTCTCAGAAAGATCATACTTGGAAAAATTGAGGATCTGGACACTGTTCCCATTAAAATCCAACTGTGTCCATTTATTTTATGGAAACTCTTCATGGGCTCCCAAGGTATGTACCAGTTTGAAGACCACTGTACCTGCTACCTGCAGTTGCCAGATTTAGCAAATGAAGGTACAGGATACCCAATTATATTTGATTTCATATAAACAGTAAGTGTTGTTTATGTGTATCTCATGAACTAACCATGGCATGAAGTATTTGGGACATACACGTACTGAAAAGTATTCACTGTTTACCTAAAATTCAAATTTAACCAGGAGTCCTGTATTTTATTTGGCAACCCTAGCTACCCTTCTGGTGTAAATTATGTTACAGCTCTTGGAAAGTGATCTCTTCTGTGCAGACAATGAAACTTCTCAAGGGCAAGTTCATGTCTTACTCATCTTTGTAGTTTTTTGTTCCTTAGCATCTTGCAAACTAGTAGGCAACAAGGAATACTTGTTGAATGTTTGAACAGAAGAACAGTTGGCATATAATAGGTACTCTGTAAGTGTTTGTTGAATGGAAAAGAACAAACCTGGTCTTGGCTTCTGGAGGATGGTTTTCTGGACTGCCCTTTCAATGACATTTGGTGCCCTGCTTGTGAATAATTAACTGTTCCTGACCTTGCTACTTACCCAGCCTCCTGCTTCTACATCTTTGAGTGCATGAATTCTCATGCCCAGATATATACTTCCTTAATTCTACATACCTAGGCATAGCAGACGTTCCACTCAGTTTCATGTGAAAGAACCTTCCAGTGGCTTCCCAACCCGCTCTGAATAAAATCCAAATGCCTTACAATGGCCTACAAGGCTACCCATGGTTTCCCACCTGCTGTCTCTCTGGTCTTAGCTCCTGCTGCTCTCCCCATCCTCAGTTCTGCTCCAGCCATGGATTCTGACCTCAAGGCTTTGCATTTTCAGTTCCTTCTGCCTGAAACATTTTCCTCAAGATCTTTGCGTGTCTTACTTATCTCATTCAGGTCTTTGCTCAAATGCCGCTTCCTCAGGAAGACTTTTGCAGACCACCCCGATTGAGTTAGCTCTCTTCTTCCCAGCACCTTGAAGACTTTCCTGGACCTTCTAGTTGTGACCAGACACTGGGATTTCTGCTAAAGATGCCTTCTTGCCTGAGCTTGTCAGCTGAAACATCAAGGGGGCTCAGAGGCAAGGTCTCTCCCTCACTTCTGCATTTCAAATCCCCTGTGTGTGCATCTGATTAGTGGAGCCTTAATCATACCCTAAATCCTAGCTACAAGAAGGTCTGGGAAATGTAGTGTATAGCTTTCCAGTTGCCCACTTCAGCAAGATACAAAAGAGGGAGTGTAGAATGAATGTCATATCCACCATAACTATGTGGCCATTATATATTATGTTTCCAAGAATATTTATATGTGAAAAGGTTCTAAAACAGAAAGTAAACACACTATTTTTGTTTAAAAAATTAACATGGTGCCTATGTATATATAAAATGGAAGACTATATACTGAAATTAATGGTGTTTCTGAGTAGTGGCTGTAATATGTTGATGGAGTAAGTTCTTGAAAAGGATGGGGACAGAGATGGGATTCAAACAAGTGATGGGATTAGGCTTGGGACAGGAGAAGGGCCATCTTCACCTAAGAGACTGGAGAGGATAAGATAAGAATAAGTGTTCAAAGACAAGTTGGAGGTGGGGAAAGGAGCAGTGAGATGGTTCTTAATTGTTGGCCTCCATTTTTGCTGTGAAGTAAAGGCAAGGCCATTACTGAGAGTGAAAGAAGAAGTTGTGCGGTTGGAGACTTTGGATTAATGGTGAAGTTTCCAGAATACAGATATGGAGAACAGCAAAGACAGCTTGTCAAGTTCAGACACAGTTGTTTCTGGTGGGGAATTGATGGCAGAGCTGATATAAGAGACTAACCTGTGCTGAGGTCATTCCTCCAACGGGACTCAGCAACCACAGAGGCTGTTTGTGGTTTGGGGTGTCATAATCTTCAGCCTACCTGACATTTCTTGAGTGAGGTACTGTTTCCCATGAATAATCATTGACTTTGACCACATCAGACATGTCTTGGCATTTAATAAACAGTCACTTTTTTAAATAGAGGGGCAGCTACACTGTAATCAATAAGAGTGTGGGTTCTCAAATACAACTGCCTGGATACAAATCCAGACTGCGTCACTTACTAGAGTTGTGTAATTTCTCTATGCCTTAGTTTTCTCATTTGTATAGTGGAAGTAATAATAGTATTTATTTCAAAGAGTTGCTGTGAAATTTAAATGAAATAATGCAAAGTGTTTGGAATAATGTCTGGCACATAGTAAGCCCTTAATCTTGTTTACTATTGCTATTATTATCATCTGTGTTAATATGGAAAAGAAAGAACATGAAAAAAGTGTGATTTCATTTTATTACCTATTTCCACATGCACACTAGACCTGATCTCAGGCCTGCTTATTATACCAACATGGATCCTTTAATTAGTTAGCCATTCTGATTAAGAGATCATGGCTGGATATTGATTAGCAATTTTCAAAACAGCACTATACAATAAAATATACAGAAAGTGAATGTTTTCATTGTATGTCATCTACTCTGATGTATTAGGAGGGTTTAAGCACCTGTCACAGATTGGGTTCCCCAAGAAGCAGATTATGAAATGGAAATTAACATGCAGGAAGTTTATGGGGGAGAGCCCTTGGGGTTATCAGAAGTGCAAAGTTAAGGAAGCAGGAATGAATAGCCTCTATGAAGCCTACACCCATCTAATGAGGGAGCACTGAGCCTTGGAGGGTCCCTCAGAGTTGTCTTGAGTTGGAGCAAGGGGGTCCAAGCTTTATATCTGTGCATTGACCAAACATTCGATGCAGACTACCCCTGAAAGGAATCAAGACCTTGGGTGAGGTAGTTTACTTTAGCAGAGGCGATCCTCAAAAAGGGCTGACAGCTGAGGTCCACCTTGTGATAGCACTGTCAACAGCCAGGGCACTAGTCCTTCCTTCCTTCTGAAGGGGGATCTGCGTGCCACATCAGAGTGTCCACCACCTGATCCTTTGAGCACCGCTATTTTAATGTCAGTACCTGAATATGGTAGATGTACAGTTTTGTTAAAAGAGAAGCTTGACAAATTAAATATCCAATGAAAGAGATTTCACAGTGCTTCGGCCTCTCATGAAAACAGAATTCAAGTGGTCTATTTATTGCCGGTGGAGTGATGTCATCCTTGTACCGTGGAGGAGTTCTGAGAACATAAGTGTGTGTGCGTGTGTGTATGTGTTCTAATATGATCCAGAGGCAATGTCCTCTTTTTCTCTCTTCCTGCAAACCATCTCCCCACTCTGCCAGTCTTGCTTTATCTGTCTCTTCTGTTCAGTGTTTTTAATACTACATTTCCTTGTAACAGAAGAGAATATAAGCCAGAGCCATGGGGGAATTGACCTTTTTGTGTTGTTTTCTACAGATGCTGAAGATTAGCTGAAACAGGCACTTTTGAGAGGAAGGATTACCCAAAGGACACAGTAGGTCCCAGGGGAGGGAGGTCTGTATTCTGGCAGAGATGATAGTCATAGCAGCTGGTATCATATGGCAATGGTGGCCTGGGGACAATGAAGTGAACACTGGCCATTAAACATCTGTTTGGGAATAATGAAGGAGTGGCCATCTTTGTAGCTGACTATGGTATTTCACTGTGCCCAGTGTCTACTGGGGCGGTGGATTCAACGTGGAGCTGGCGCTAGCTTACACCTTCCATCACCTTCATATTAATGTGTTCTATCTGGGACTTAGAGATTTCAAGCTATTGAAAAGCATTTCTGTTGCCAGGATTGCTTGTCAGTAAGGGTCTGAGGAGGAAGGCAAGATGCTGTCATTGTTCCTACCACTGTTTCAGTTCTGATGGTAGTGCAGGTGATTACTCTTGCTAAACATTGACGATAGGTTGAACAAAGAAAACCTCAGAGACTGTATCTGTAATGAATAGGAAATGGTGGTGGTAAATAGCAGTGTTCAAATCAAGGAGTCCAGCATTGTTTTCCCCTACCTTAACCCCACAAGTGATTTCTTATTTTCTTCTTTTGTACATAAGTATTGAGAATTGAGAACTGACTAGTAAAACACATCGTCTTTTAACAGAGGAAGAAAATACTAGTTATAGTGGAGTGTAGGAGGCGGTGATGCAGGATGAAAAGTCAGCCAGACAACAAACATTTATTGAGTGTCTACAGGTGGATACACAGGAAAGCAAGCAGGCTTGTGTCAGTAGCAGGTGCTTTTCATGCCCTGCCTGGTACCTTGTCTTTACTACTTCAGTGCACATGGGTCCCACTTACGATTGCCAGCGTGTGTATTTCATTGCCTGGGGTCTTTCTCTGGCTGTCAGAGCCCATTTGCCTGCGTGAAGGGCATCCCAGGAAGTGCTGGGAATTAATTCTCCCTAGGTGCAGCCCTCCATTATGACTGACAGGAGCAGATGTATAAACAGCCTATCTCCATCCCTTTCTACAGTGGCCCTTGGAAGTCCCCACTGGATTAAGCCCACTGTAGCTGGCTTGATAATGGAAACTTTTAGAGGCTGTCTTGTCTTTTCCCTGTCTCACTTACCTGCTCCTCCATGGGTGTTTTCAAAGATCACTTCCCAAAGAAACTACCTGTACTCTGATCCTTATCTCAAAGTCTCCTGGGGAACTCAAGCTAAGGGCCAGTCTGCTGAGGGAGATGGACATATTGATAAGCATGAAGAGTGTTACAAGGAAAAGTACAATTTGCTTCAAGCCACAATCTTTCTGCTTAATTTTCTATGTGACATTCCGGATCCTTTGTCATGAAGAAGAGAAATAGGTAAAGAAGGGCTTGTTTTGCTATATACAACACAAGGAAGAAGTTTCACTGCTTTATTGAAAAAGGAGAAATACAATTACAAATCCAGCCAAGAGCATGATGCCTCTGTCCTCTGTGTTAAGAAAGTTGGGCATAATTCCAGTGTGCACCGCAGAATCTGGTGAGGGGTAGGGTTAGAGGGCTCTGTGGGCAGCAAGGGGAGGGTAAACACGGGTCACATTTTTAAAGACCTTTGTGGTAGATTCAATAACCTTAAACACACATTTGATCACTTGATACGCAAAGCTCTTTGTTAGCCTTTCAAACCCAAAGCAAAAGGATCAAAAGTAATAGAACAGAGATGAAGAGAAAATCATTTTCCAGGCAGTTGCTGACCATTACAAAGTGGCTTCCTTATGTTGAGAGCGACCCACCACCAGCCTCCAAGTTATTTATTACAGTGTAACAGTTGCAATCCTAGGGGTATAGGTACATTTCCTAAAATCCCTTAAGCTTCCTTTCAAATACTGATTTTATTAGCATCAGTGATTGTCTCTGTTGAGTGGTCCTGCCATACTGTCTATCTTTAGTCAGAGCTCAGAAAAT
Organism: Camelus bactrianus; assembly: GCF_048773025.1. Classification (NCBI taxonomy): domain Eukaryota; kingdom Metazoa; phylum Chordata; class Mammalia; order Artiodactyla; family Camelidae; genus Camelus; species Camelus bactrianus. The sequence continues at coordinate 33,196,037 of NC_133575.1, forward strand.
GTTACTGAAGCAACGCAGAAGCAAGCCATTTTGTTTGGGGCACACTGGCTCCAATCACTGCTCCTCAGTTAGCCTGCTATTTACCTAGTGTGCAAATGGCACCGCAGAGCAGAAATGGGAAGTAGTATGTGAACTCCCCTTTCCCTCCCTCTTCTCCCTCCCCGATCTGATCCCTTTAGCTCAGAGGACCTCTTTGCCTCAGGAGAAAAAAGGGGAGGAGGTGCTAAGAGCATGGGGGCAAACTGCACTCAAAATCTTGCTCCCAGGGGCATGGCTGCCAGGCACTTTAGCCACTGTGGAGTGGTGTTTCATTTTCTTCCCTCTTGGCTGGAGGAGAATGTTGTCCCAGGGATCTACCAGGCTGGGAGGGGGCCTCGAGGAAAAAGAGTGGGTTTGAGCTTCTAATCAAATGCTTGCCAAGGTGCAGGAAATTGATTCTCTTCTCCCCACTGCACTCACGTCCCCTTCTATCCAAATATGTGCCATGTGCAGAGACATGCATGCAGTATCCAACACCAATAGTGCATCAGTGTGGCTCAGTTCATCATGTCCCCTTCGAGAAGAACCTTCCTTCTTCTGAGTAACAGTAGAAAGTTGTTGTTGTTGTTTTCCTGCGAGGAGAATAGTAGATATCTTGATATGACAGATTCTGTGTAATGGGGAAACCTGGCAAAAAGAGCTTGCTGATTTCACAGAAAATGGTATGACTTCTGAAATTGTTATTTAAAGAGTACATCATTTTTTTTTAAATTAGGACTCAGGGGCAGGGGGTGGGAAGGGACAGACTAGGACTTCAAAATGTAGAATAGATAAACAAGATTATATTGTATAGCACAGGGAAATATATACAAGATTTTGTGGTAGCTCACAGCGAAAAAAAAAGTGACAATGAATATATGTATGTTCATGTATAACTGAAAAAGTGTGCTCTACACTGGAATTTGACACAACATTGTAAAATGACTATAACTCAATAAAAAATGTTAAAAAAACATAAAAATCTTAATAAAAAAATTAGGACTCCACCTGCTGTACAAGAAGGAGTGAAGGAAGGGTGCCACGAAGTGAAAGCCTGGTGAGGAAAATTAGAGATGACTAAGTATTCTTGAGAAGCCACATCTAACACTGGGCATAAAGACTGGCGTTGGAAAGGGGCCAGCCTGAGAGAAAGGAGCTGACTGTATTCCTTGCCAACTCCAGTGGGCAGAGCTAGCAGAGGGGAAGCTGAAAAAGGGCAGTTGAGGAAGAGAAAACTGAATAGAAGGAGACCATTAATTCAGAGTCTTTAAGAAGAATTTGTGTTCGAACACTGCAGCTGTTATTTAAGTTAAGGAAACCAAAGAGATGAGAAAGGGTAGAATCACAAGTTGTCTTCTAGAAGAGTTACCAATAAAGAACACAGACCTTTCTCTGTCACTTCATCATGAAGCTTTATTTGTTCCCTGCGCAGTTCCACGTGGTTCTTGCTCGTCTATGAAGGCATGCGATGAATTAGGCTACACTGATGTTACTGAATATTAGCCACTCATTGTGTTTCTCTGCACAGGTAGTGTATCTGTGTTTAAAGAGGGGTCCAAATTTGAAGAAGTAATTTCTCATGGAGTAATTTCTAACTCTCTTAGGTCAAAGCCAAATTTTGTCCCTCCAATCTTCTTTTTTTTTTCCTTCATTTTTCAGTTTTATTAGGTAGAATTGTTACAATATGACTGCACATGTACAATGTATTGCATGTAAATACATATACACAATATACTGCACATATTTTTAAATTTACATATATGTACTGTTCATTGTTTCTAAGAACTTTTAGAGCTTTAGCTTTTTAAACTTACATGGTTATCAAAGGAAGAAAGCCAACCACAAAAAAAGAATTAATTCAAAAAAATACATACACCCCACTATTAAAAGCAACATTCTTTATAATTGCCAAGATATGGAAGCATCCTAAGTGCACATCAATAGATGAATAGATAAAGAAGATGCAGCATATATATGTAATGGAATACAACTTACCCATAAGAAAGAAGGATATTTTGCCATTTGTGGCCTTTCATTCACTTTTTTTTCTTCTTTTCACTTCAAAAACCAGAATTTTATAACTGGCATAAATATTTCCATTGCATCAAAAATAAGAAATACCTGGAAATAACTTAACCAAGGAGGTTACCTATACTCTGAAAACTAAAATATTGATGAAGGAAACTGAAGACGATAAAAAGAAATGGAAAGATGTCTTGTGCTCTTGGATCGGAAGAATCAACATGATCAAAATGGCTGTACTACCCAAAAGCAGTCTATAGATCCAATGCAACCCTGTCAAAATACTCATGACATTTTTCACAGAATTAGAACAATTCCAAAATTTGTATGGGACCATAAAAGACCCCAAACTGCCAAAGCAACCTTTTGTAGGTCTTTTTTTTTTTTTTATAGGTTTTCCCCCCTCTTTCTTCCTTTTGTTCTCTTTTCTTATGGTTTGATGACTAGAGAAGTTCCTTTAACATTTGTTGTAAAGTTGTTCTGGTGGTACTGAAATCTTTTAGCTTTTGTTTATCTGTGAAGCTTTTGATTTCCCCATCAATTCTGAATGAGAGCCTTGCTGGATAGAGTATTCTTGGTTGTAAGTTTTCCCCTCTCACCACTTTAAATATATTGTGCCACTCCCTTCTGGCCTGTAGAGTTTCTGCTGAAAAATCTGCTGCTAATCTTATGGGAGTTCCCTTGTATATTATTTGTTGCTATTCTCTTGCTAATTTTAATATTTTCTCCTTATCCTTAACTTTTTGTCAATTTGATGGCTATGTGCCTCAGTGTGTTCCTCTTTGGGTTGATACTGTATGGAACTCTCTGCTCTTCCTGGACTTGGGTGACTATTTCCTTTCCCAAGTTGGGGAAGTTTTGGGTTATTATCTCTCCCAAAATTTTCTCAGGTTCTTTCTTTCTCTCTTCTCTTTCTGGGACCCCTATAATGCGAATATTAGTGCTCTTCGTGTTGTCCCAGAGTTCTCTTAAACTATCCTCATTTCTTTTCATTCTTTTTTCTTTTTTTTTGTTCTGAAGTAGTGATTTCCACTAATCTGTTCTTCTGCCTCATTTAGTCTATTCTTGGTTCCTCTAGCATGTTATTCATTTCAGTGATTTTATTTTTCAACTCTGTTTGAGTGTTCTTTATATTTTCCAACTCTTTGCTAAAAACTTCGCTATGTGCATCTGTACTCCCCTTGAGTTCTCTGAACATCTTGGCCATCATTACTTTAAACTCTTTCTCAGATAAACTGCCTATTCCTCATCACTTTTTTCTTCCTCTGGGATTTTATCTTGTGCCTTGGCCTGGGAGATATCCTCTGCTGCCTCATTTTGTCTATCTTTCTATTTCTATTTTTAGGTAGGTTAGTTACGTTTCTTGACTTTGGAGAGGTGGCCCTCTGTGGGAGATGTCCTATGCGTTCCGGTAGTGCACTCCTCTCATGTCACCCAAGGGCCAGGGTCCAGCAGGTCCCAGTGTAGAGTCTGGCCTGTATTTGTGGATTCCTTCCGCAGGCTTTGAGATTGTTGTTTTCTTATTTCTTGTGTATGTCCCCTGGTGGATGAAGCTGGACTAGAGGCTTATGCAGGTTTCCTGGCAGAAGGAGCCAGTGCCTGCCCACTGCTGGGTGAAGCTTGGTCCTGGACCTCTGGCAGGTAGGGTCATATCTAGAGACCTTTGTGGCTCAGGAAGTCTGCTGATGGGTGGGGCTGTGTTCCCACCCAGTATGTTGTTTGGCTTGAGGCTTCCCTACAGGCTGTTGGGTGGGGCTAGGTCTTGGTGCTGATGATCCAATCAAGATGTCAGCCTCCAGGAAAGCTCACGTAGATCAACATTCCCTCCACCAGCTTTTAAATCCCCTGGGTGAGCCGTAGCTGTCCCCTACCTCCCCAGGAGATCTTCCAAAACGAGCAGGCAGGTCTGGCCCAGGTTCCTATGAAATCACTGCCTCTGCCCTTTGAGCTAGTGCACACAAGATTCTGTGTATGCTTCCCAAGAGAATGAAATCTCTGCCTCCCCCAGTCCCATGGGGCTCCTGGAGCTAAGCCCCACTGGCCTTCAAAACCAGGTGTCCTGGGGTCTCTTCCTCCTCCCAGTGTTGGAACCCTGGGCTGGGGAGCCTGATGTGGGGCTCTTACTCCTGTGGGAGGGCCTCTGAGACTTAATTATACTTCAGCTTGTGGATCGCCCACCCCAGGGATATGGGCCCAATTATATCATGAGCACGCCCCTCCTACCATCCTGCTGTGGCTCCCACTTTATGTTTCCAGTTGAAGAAGATCTGTTTTGCTAGGTTCCAGGCTTTTTTTCAATGGTTGTTTAGCAGTCAGTGTGGTTTCGTTGCAGTCATGAGAAGAGACGAGCTTGGTTCTACTACTCTACCATCTTGACTGGAAATCTCTTGTCCTTCCTACCTTATCACACATCCATTCATTGTGAGTGCAAAAAATCCTCTGTCAGATTTCTGTTGGACTGTTCATCACACTGCTTAAATGTGTGAAGTGTAAAATGTAAAATATTATTATAGAGGGGTGCAGAGAAATAACAAAGGCAAGTTACAAGACTGAATGCAGAGATATGTGAACTTACCAGCACCCTGACTCCAACTAGCCCATACTTGGGTGAAGGCATCTTTGGAAGCTGCAGATTTTACGACTGTGTGAGGTCTGTGTTGAACATCAACAGAAGACTCGATCTGGAAAGGATTCAATTGGAGCTAGCCTCATGCTAGAATTTTCCAGCATACAATGGATTGTCCTGGGGCCTCTCTATACTTGTGGCACCTTGTCAGATGACCACCTAACTCATAATTTATACTCTGGGGTACTAGGCAAGATACAAACCCCACCAAATTCCAGTCTATAATAAACAGATTTATTTCAATGAGCTTTAAGGTAAACCAGCACTGTTCAATAGAACTTTCTGTGATGATGGAAATTTATCTGTGCTCTCCAATACATAGTCACTAGCCACGCATTATTGAGCACATGAGATGTGGCTAGTTTGGGGAAGTGGATTTTAAATTTTATCTAATTTTAATTAATTTAAATTTCAATAGCCACATGTGGCTAGTGGCTACTGTGTTATACACAGTGCAAAAGTAAAGCTTGGAAAATAGTAAAATGGAATAATTAGCAACATTTATTTTTAGCATTAAAGAGAAGTCTGGTATCCTGGAGTCACCCATTTAAATAGCTGTTTATCCTGGTGGCCACATACATCTGTGAGTTCTCATGACTAAGAGGTTGCTCAGTGTCTCCTTGGGGAGCATATCAATTTGGTGTCAAAGGTAGAGTCCCCTTGTCCTCTTTTTCAGCCTCTAGGTCAGACTAACATGTAGAGCAGCTTTTACCTTCAAACAGTAGGCATCGATTCCCAAAGCTGGATCTTTTTTTTTAATAAGAACAAGAAGCTGGAGTCTTTCCAAAGAATAAAAGCTTTCCTTGAAGACAAGATATTCTCTAGACACTGGCTGTGGAAACAAGTGGAGGCCTCTTAAGTAGAAGTAGCGGCGGTCCTTCCTTCAGCTCTCACTAGGAATGACAGCATTAGTGGTTTGAATACATTAAAGGCCGGGTCACTCTTTACCCACTTCAGGCAGATAATATATATACATATTTTTAATTCCTTGCCCTTGGCCAACCAACAGAGGAAATTGGGAATGAAATCCCATGTGAGCCTCCTTGGAATTTAAAGCTCACTTGGCAGAGATGGGATTAGGCAAAATAAAGGAAAAGGCAAGAAAATGAATGCAAACACAATTAGACTAGACCAGCCCTTGAGTCAAGTCATGTGTAATTTCCAATACAAAAAGATTTAATTATGCTCTCATGACCAAAATCACTTATTAAGTGCCCATTTGTATGTGATGCTGAACTGGGAAGATGTACAGAGGAAGTCAGGGTTGGTCTCAGCCCGCTGGACAGACAATAATGAAACAGAAAGATATTCAGGATGGAAATTAAGTACATTAATGAATATTTACATTCAGTGCAAGTGTAGCCCCCACAGAACAGGCTTGAAACTCAAATGATGAAAGAACAAAGCTCTGCACTGTTCTCACTTGTATGCAGAAGGTGGGGGTGGGGAGGAGGATGGAGGATGTTGTTTGGAGCTCTTATTCTCTTGGCAGTATGCATGAACGTGCTATTTGTCCTTTGGGAAAGGTGTATGGATGGCAGGGGGCCTGGTTCAGGACTTAATGCAGCCTAGAAGCTGTTCTCTTCCTGCCTCAAATCAGAGAGACACAGTAAGCCACTGCTTCTCCTGCAGCACGCACTAATAAAGGTCACAGACAGTGGGAAAAAGAATGGGGAGGGAGAGAAAGAGAAGAGAGAATGAAGGAGAGCTCGAGTGAGTCAGCAAGCAGTGAGCAGTGGACTCCATGTCCATGTACCAGCACGAGAGTCCCTCTAGACTAGGAATGGAGCAGGGATTTGCTCATCCAAGTCTGGGAACGTGAGAGAAGCAAACTAGGCTTAAAGCTAAGCACAAGGCTGATGACCAAGAAACCAAGAGGAGGACTCCAAAGTTTTGCAAACCCAAAGGGACAAGAACTGCAAAGTAGGTAGGAAGCTGACTCGTGAATCCAGAAACGAAGAATTTGGGAGAAAGAAAATAGGTTGAGAAAAAAGGAGGAGAAATTTGGGGCAATTGCTTAGAACAGTGACAGTTGTTTGAAGCTTGTCTTTAGGATGGCACTTGCTTTGGTGGTTTGGCTAAATTTGAAAAGTTACATGGGTCAGTGAGGTAAGGACAACCAGTGACCTTGTAGATCATAAACTGGAAGTTCCAGCATTGCACCAATTTATGCAATAGCCAATTAGGAACCTAGGGCTTTAGGATAATCCATATCCAAAGCACAGTGCCATCCTTGAAAGATAAGGAAAAGTGTTCAAATTCTCTAAGTGTGCTGCTGGCTCTGACATGAAGAAGTGGTCCTTCTACCATAGACTGGTGTAGGGCATGGAACACAGATGATGGATGACATAGGAAGAAAAAAAAACATAAAAGGACATAGGAGCTTTCTCTTAAGTATGGCTCCTTAAACGCTTTTCCTCACTGAATCCAGTTGGAATTTCTCAGTCCTTGCTTATCTCCTTGGTCAAATTTGATAGTGTGGATCAGTGGCACCTTCTTGAAAGATTTTGGCTTTGGTGCCTGTGATGGAGCATTCTCCTGGTTTTCCAGCATTCTGCACTAGACCTGCTTCCCTTCTCAGTTGACATCAATTTCTTTTATGGAGTCCCCGTATGGTCTTCAGGCAATCCATGGTCTGAGCTCCTCTAAGTCCAAACCACCATTATCTCCTACTCACATATTCCACAGCAGGGCCCTTACTAATTTTTGTTTGTTTGTTTGTTTTGCTTTAAGAGTGTGGTATTCTCTTTTTCTCTTTGCATTTCTGCTTTGGCTCATGAGATGCTAGCTTCTGCTGATCATTCTCCCCTTCAGAGAAATGCTGGTTAACACTAACACTGTTATTTTCACTGGGAAGTTTGATAGAGGAGGCCCTGACATTCTCTCCGTTCCTCTATACCCCAACTTTAATGCTCCCCAAGGAATATTAAACTAATTGGGGGTGTGGGATAAAGGTCATTGTTCAGCACGATGCTCTCTTTTTCCTCACCCAGCCAATGCCCTCCATCTATCTTGCCTTTGAGGCATCACTTTTTCTTTTCCACTCTTGCGTCTGCACGGTAAGCTAACTAGAGAAAGGCTTCCACACCTTGAAATGCAGTTTGAACATTTCAAATCATTGAACTGGATAAACACACTTCAAAGGGAAGGAGTAGGAAGAACTATTGGAACTTGGGTCTCAGTTGCACTCAATTCAGCCTTGCCAACAACAAAGCTGTGAGCCAAGGAAAGCCAAGGATTGCTGGCCACCACCAAGAAGCCAGGAGAGTGGCATGGGACCAGTGTCTTCCTCAGAACCTGCAGAAGGAACCAACCCTGCTGACACCTTGATTTAGGGCTTCTGGCCTCCTGGATTATGAGAGAATAAATTTCTGTCATTTTCAGCCACGCAGTTAGTGGTCGTTTGGTATAGCAGCACTAGGAAACTAATACAGAGGTGTTAAGTGACTTGTCTAACATCACACTGTTAGTAAAGATAACACCATTGAAACCATGGCTTGAAACAAGGTCTGTCTGATTCTGGAGCCAAAATATTTAACAAATATACCCTTCTTTTTCTCTATAGTGCAACATCAAAACATCCCCCTACTACCCAGAAATTGCCCCCTTTATGACTGAGGAAGCATTAAACATCTTCCTTGGCCCCAGAAGCCTGGGTTTTGTTGCTTGACCATTTCATGCCCACTCTCTGTGAGTTACACTGGTTTTGCTGGTTAAAAATGTAGGTATAGGTAGAGATGTAGAGGTGGATACAGATATAGATAGATATAAATGAAATCAGTGTAAAGAAGGCGCTCTGTCCTGTTTACCTTTGTTTCCTGAGTATGTGGTATGGTCTCTGTAACTAACAAAGTTTCAATAACGTCTGTTAATTAATTAGAAAAGAATGAATGGATATCTTCTCTTGAGGGCCTTATAATCTCATTTCAAAGATTAAGTAAATCTCTAATCCCAAGCCTGTGCATTTAGTTAAATAGAGTGAGGAGAGCTCAGAAATTAATTTTTTAATATAGTAATTAAGAGCATGGGCTTTTGAATCACTGTTTATGGGTTCAAATCCAATCTCCACCACTTCTTGGTTGTGTATCATTGGGCAAGTTGATTTCTCTCTCTGAGCTTCATTGTCCTGATTTTCAAAGTGATGGTAATAATAACTACTGCATAGAGTTTTGTTGGTGTTAAATGAGTTCATGAGTAGAAAGTACTTAGCACAGTACCTGGCCCAGACAAAGTGATCAAGGGATGGTAGTTCTCCGAGTTTTAGATGTACATATCACAAATATAGACAGCATGTGCATGACTTGGATTTGTATATTATCACATGAATATATAGAGGAACACATATATTTTAATTGCTACTAAAGTTGGATTCAGTTATTTGAATGAACCTTTTGATTTTCTTCATAAAGTCCTCTGTTGAACGAATCCCTCTTGATCTCATTAAATATAGCTAATTCAGACAAGAAATTCCAGAATGGCAATTGCTTCCAAGACTTTGGTACACTGACTGGGCAGAGCAGGTTAGCAGTCCCCTCACAGAAAGCTGGTCGCCTTCATTAACCACCTGGACACCTGTGGATGGTCCACACCTTCTGCCACTGCAGGGCTCCACAGAGTAGATGCTGTTTAAATGTGGTCATGGCTTTAACTGAATTCTTATTAATACCAGTCTCAGAAAACTCTTGGTTGGGCATTGCTAGGAATCTCAGATCTCAACATTTCGCAGTGGGGAAGGCCTGGGTAACATCACTTGGTTGGAAGATACTAGAGATCTGGCTGTGATGGTGTTTGCAGAAGGCCTGGCATCTCATCCATTTCTGGGCCTTCTAGGTGAAGCAAATGCCTGAAATTCCTATGCTCTGAATGCAAACTTCCTGGTTGGCCAGCTTCTCTGATGCTGGCCCAGATAAATCTCCAAAGCTCTGTTTCCCTTCCTACAAAATTACATTCTCCTTCCTCACCTCTCATTTCTCTTGCCGAGTGGAGAAAGTGATATCTTTATGACCCTTTGAGGCAATGCATGATTTAGAATAGCTAAGTAAAGGGAGCCGTAAACAATGGTTGGAATGCAGAGCACTCGCCACCTTCTAATTTATTTCCTCTCCATCTGACTTCAGATAGGAAAGGAAAAGTTGCTGTTTATTTGCAGGAACAATATTTTTATGGCTCAGCTTTATCAAGCTAGGTTTTGAGTCTGTTTAACATAAATTTCTTAGAGTTAAACCTCAATTCCATCTAAATTTTCTAAGGTGGAAGTATAAATTAAGTGAACGTTAGGTAAGGTAAATATTTCAGTGAAATCATCTATATAGTGCCCTCTGTTGAGGTTTTTGGGTCCAGCTGGTCTGAACATTCTGAGAGGAAGGTGGGTACAGGCCCTCTCCCCTGTCCCTCTGACCCTGGCGAACAGGGTTATGGTGACCTTCCAACCTCTGTCTATTAGGGGATGCTTCCTGTTTTAGACTTCTCCTTCTTGCCACTATTACGCATGTCTAGCCTACTACCTTGGTTTGGATCATCCTCCACTACTCCCAAAAGCAGATCCTGAGATGGAGATTTGGGACCAGCTTATTTGGGAGGTGATCCCGGGAAGCACTGTGAGAGAGAGGAAGTGAGACAGGGAAGGGAGGGTGCCAATAAACTGAGAGGGTTACCTCTGTGGGCGACTAGAGTGCATTCCCACTGAGGAGCCTCTAAGAGACTGTGTGAAAGGTGCCTCAGAATTGAGAGGGAAGAAATGGGGTTACCTGTCTACCAGCTTCCATCTCTCTTTGGTTGATGACTAATTCTAAGGGTGTTAATTCCCTGACACTTCCAACCTGTTCTGCAGTATCCTCTTGTAGCTAAAGTCTTCAGGTCGAGTCACAGGGGCTTGCCTTAGAAAGTCACTCTAGGTGCAGTGACAAGAAGGAAACTATCTGCTGAAGTTGTGTGACTTCCTGGATTGGTCAAGAGAATGTGGCTGTAACATCTATATTCTGCTTCCTTTATCTCTGCACGATCCCATTTCCTACCCAACTCACCTTGCCTCACAAATCTTATTCCAATCAGCTCAGCTCCATTCATTAATATCTCCTATTGTCTCACACTGTCCAAACTCACATTTTGAAACTCATGTGTTTAAATTACCTGCTTGGCCTCTGTAGGCATTTACTTTGTGATCTCTGGAGTAATAGAAGTGTGGACAAGGCTGATAATGGGGAGCCAGAGGTAATTGTTGTGACTGTGAGTTAGAGTGACAAAAGCTGAAACTAGGAGAGGAGACTGGGGCCAAATCTTGAGGCTTTGGAAGCATAGCTAAGGATTTGGGCTGTGCCATATATTTAATGCTGATGGACAGATTTTTAAGAAGTATGATCAGATGGACATTGGAGATAGATAACTCTGGAGATACATGTTAGGAACAGTAGTGTATATGTGTGTGTGTGTGTGTGTGTGTGTGTGTGTGTGTGTGTGTGTGTGTAAAGCCCTCCAGCTGATTCTGAGATGGCTTTTTGCTTGAGATCCATTGACACACAGGATGAAGGGGAGGGGAAGCCATTGAAAGGGAGATAACAGGAGCTGTAATGGTCAGTTTTATGTGTCAGCTTGGTTAGGCTACAGTCCCCAGTTATTCAATCAAGCACTAATCTAGGTGTGGCCATGAAGATATTTTGTAGACATGATTAACATCTACAATCAACTGACTTTTAAGTAGGCGAGATGATTTTAGGTAATTTGGATGGGCCTGGTCTAATCAGTTGTAAGGCCTTAAGAGCAGAACTGAGGTTTCCCTAAAGAAGAAGTTCTGCCTGGGAATGGCAGAAGAAGCTCCTACCTAAGAGTTTCCAGCCTCCTGACCTGACCTCTGTATTTTAGATTTGTCAGTTCCCACAAGCACATCTCTGTCTCCTATTAGTCCCATTTCTCTGGCAGAACTCTGACTGACACAGGGGCCATTGACAAAGTTCAGATTAAAGACAAGGAAAACTTATTTGGGATGGTGAGAACTGAGATGGAAATTGTATTTTGAGAGGCATTTCTGAGTTGAAATCAATGAGAGTTAGAGTTGAAGCTTAAGGGTGAGAAATAGAAAAAAATTAAGGTGAAACTTATAGTCCTGGAGACTGCATGGATATAATATGCTATGGATGGAGATTAAGAACTCAAGAATGATAAAATGTTTGGGGATGAAAGAGAAGCCAGTTATTTTGGGACATGGTAAATCCAAGGTGTTACAGGGGCTTTACTTTGTTCTACGTCCAGCTGGCATTTGAAAATGAGTTTGATCCTCAGGGGGAGGTCTGGCTGCAGAGAAGAATCTGAATATTAACTTGATTCTTGAAAACAAAATTCTCTTTTCTTTTTAATTATGCCCATTTCCTTTTAGTCCAGTTCTAATTTTTCTTCTTTGTTTGTTTCTTTGTTTCCTCATGATATTGCTTTCCTCAAATTTCTAGTGATTCTTGGAGGTCAGTTCATATTTAGCCAGATGCTCTATCCACTCCATATGCTCTTGTGAACATGTGTTAAAGAAACCTAACTCAGAATTGGAGTTGGGAAGCCATAAAGGGAGGACTCTCAGGCAGGTACCATTCATCACAACTTTCAAAGTCCAGCAGGAAGAAGGAAGATTTCCTCTTGGCAGGTGACAGCAAGCTGCTCTGGCCTGCAGCCAATGAGAAGCAACCACCACTTCAAACCCTCATTTTCCTCCAGTGAGCTTTTGTTCAAAACAAGCCCTCCCAACTTCCTCCTTTCCTCTATAAAAGAACACTCTTCTTTGTTGTCTGGACTCGCCTATGGTTCACCGTAGTTTGGTCATGCCAGGTTGCAATTCCTCTGCTATTCCCAAAGAAACTTGATTTTGCTGGTCAAATCACCTACCTTTTTCTTTTAAAAGGTTGACACTGTGTGACAGTGAGGGGTGAAGGCCCATTGACAGTATGTCCCTAAGACAATTCTTTAATGAAGTACCCAGAGCCCTTTTCACTTTTAAAATTAATTGACTCTAATTTTAAACTCTTGAAGATAGTTACTCCGATACTTAAAGCTTCTGGTTCCCAGTTATTTTTTTTCATTAACTATCCTATCAGTTTTCCCTCTTCCAGGATTTCAGAATTTTTAGTTCACTTCCAGTTTCCTCTCTTGATTTCTTTTCTTGGGTTATGCTTTCCTTTTTTTTTTTTATATTAAAACATTGTATTTTCCCATCTTTTGGACCTTGGAAGGGAGTTATGGGTATTCTGCACTTGGTCTTTCTAGATCCATGCTCCACTCGCTCTGTTCTGCTCTCTGCCCCAGGAGCTCAGTTGCATGGGCTGCATCAATGGGCCCATTTGCCTCTATTCGGTTGATTTTGGCCAACAGGAGGCACTTGTAAGAAAAAAGAGGGCAGAAAGAGAATGAGAGAAGGTAGGAGATTTATACCCACAGTTGCCTCCCTGGCAGGCCGAATTTTGGTAAGGCTGCATTCCTCTACTGATAGCCATAGCTCCTACCTGGATACTCTCTCCTATAGCCACAGGTCTTGCCAGGTTCTGGTAACTGCTCCGCGTCTCATCCATTTAGCTCTGGGGATGGTAGTAGCTTACTGCTTTTGCTAACCCTGGAGTGCTTCACCATTTCTTGTTGCTTTTCTTTTAATTCTGCCGACACCTTATTAATAAACTTCAGTTAAACTCTTTAAAATCATGCCCTTTGAGAATATTCTTTAATTCCTGCCAGGATCCTGACCCACATAGGAATGGAGGAAGATGCACGAATTAGAAGCCCAGTGAAAGAGATTAGAGAGCTGCTTGGGTAAAGAGGTTTTCAACATCAATTATTTAACCTCAGGTGGCCAAGTCCTCCATTTGTCCATGGTTGAGACACAATTAAGACTCCAACCCTGGAGTCAGATTGCTTGGGTCTAAATACCAATTCCACAATTGCTAGCTGGACATCCTTGGAAATTTACCTAGTTACTTTGAGCTTCAGTTTTTTGTTTGTTTGTGAAATAGAGATCATAATAGTATCTACTTCACTGGGGGCTGTTGTGAAGATTAAATGAGTTAATATAACTGCAATGTTCACAACAGCTCAATAAGGACTTAGTGTATGTTTGCTGCTACCATTATAGTGGTTATCATCATTATTATCCTTTCTTCTTGTTCCCTTATCCAATATGTAAGGAGCAACATGACTCAGCACTACATTTAGAGCTAGAAAGACTATTTTCTTTACAAGAGGCTGCTTTTTTGGTCCCCTGTGCAAAATTATTTAGTGGAACAGAGAGAAACTGAACATTTGAATCAATTCTGAGAAGTTCCCACAATTATTCCATTGGTTGCCCAGGCCAGTATTCTTGAATCTTCTCTCCTCCTTCTTCTTTCCAACTCTCATGATTTGGAAGACTAAACTGTGCTCCCCATTTCAGGAAAGTGAAACAGTATTTCTGTTGCTGAAATTTTAGTGCCTGAGTGTGGGGGTAAGGGAGAGTTCTAACCTCTGTACTCTGGTGTCATGTCTATTTCCCAAGCCCATTCTCTTTTCAGTGTATTTGGTCTAATGCCTGGTGGAGATAGAAAATGTAGAGGTTTTACAGTTTTCAGATCAGTAGTTAACATATTCTGGAGACTCTATCAAGACATGATAAAGTGTGAATAATAGCTAGTGCTCCATGATGTTAACAGAATAAGAATCCGGCTTGTCACAGACAGGGTTCTTATAGTTGTAAGAAACAGAAACCCACTCTACTTGTTTATGCCAGAAGAAGGAATATTTTTTTTAATGAGAATACAGGGATAGTCACAGAGCTCAAAGGCAGGAAGTGGAGCCAAGCCACTTTGTGAATTGGAACCATGAGTAAAAAGTTATAACAGTAGGTTGAGCTTGTCTGTCTGTCACACTTCTTGATCTCTCCCAACATGGCTCCCTCATTCTTTGTTATTTGCAGGCTGGCTTCTCCCCATGCATGGTAGGTAATGACTGGCCTGCTCTTCCCACATTTATTTGTCCTCTCTTCCAGTCACAGGAGACTGACCAGCTATTCAGAATCTCAACTGTACATTCCAAGAAGAAAGACTGATTGGTCCAGCCTGGAGGCAGAGTTTGCCTTGGATCCAGTCAGCTGTGACTTGAGGCTGAGGGTCGCATGGTACAAACAGGGTTGCCAGGGCCGATCCCTGTGGATGAAGAAAGCAGGTCTCAGAAAAATGGGTTAATTTTGGGGTAGACAGATATCCTTGAAGGTGTTTCCTACACCTTCGTTTCCCTCTTTCTACTCTCTTTTCCTATTCTCCCATGGTACAAAGAATTGTTTTACTTGGTTAAAAAAAATAAGGAACCCTTTTTTACTCTCCTAACAATTTCTCCATACAACTACATTAACGGAACTTGATTCAGAAATTAGATCTTAAATTATAAAACACCAGGATCTTGGAAATCTCTGGAACTAAGGCTCTAGATATTAATGGTTCCTGGTAATTAAAAGCCAAATTTTGTGGTCATAAGTTTGGGCATTTAGTATATATTATAAATACCCTTATACTTTGTGAAGTGTTAGATTATCTTCTTGGTTTTTATGATCTCTTCCAGAGACCAGCTTGAGGGAATGTTTGGGAGTTATTAATGTCCTGTGGTCCAAAGTGAAAGTCTAGGCTCCAATTTTGGATTATAGTTACTTCCTTAGTCCAGGATATTGTAACCCATGAATGGACTGATTGTAGTTGGTACTTGTGAGTTGACACCATGAGTACAGTCTGGGCACAAGAATAGAATGAGAATTTCTCAGCAGTCAGAGCAGTGGCAACAGCAGCAGGGAAGGAAAAAATGCTTACACAATGCATTGAATACTCAGCAGTGTCTTACAGGTCGAACCCATCTCTTTATGTGTGTGTGAGCAAATGGGTAGTGGCCACTGGGTAGAGCCTTGGTGATTTTGAGATTTGTATGCTGTGAGGACCTTAGGAGAGTGCTTGGGACAATCTCAAAAAAATGACACAGATTTCCGGGTCCTCTTCTTTCCAGCTTGACCTGTTTTCACTTTGTGCTTCTAAAGAACATCATGCTCTTATCAGTTTGCTCATTGTCAAGCCGAGAGCCCCAGTGCAGCCAGGGAAGGGTAATTTCTTCCAGAGGACTGAGAAAGAAAGCTTAGAGTTTGGGGAGAATGTGGCTTCATTGCTTATAATAGTCAACTGGATATCAGGGGCAGGCTGATTAAACATTTTGGACAGGAAGACAAAGAAACTGCTGCAAGCTCCCCACAGGGAATCGTTCAATTTAGAAGTTTCTTGTTCACAGGACGCATCTGTTGTCTAACAAATAACACTAACAGCATTTAGATACTCTGCACTCAACGGACATTTTAGCTTCTGTCTTCCTTATTTGTTTTCATTGTTGAAATAACAAGCTTTGAAAATATCATCAGTGTCAGAGACATATACCTTGACCTTCATCGTTGGTTCCTGGCAACCCACAGGAAAAGCCGACAGTGCAGTGAGCAAGGGCTCGGTCCAAAGCCGGACTGGAATTTATCCTTTCTGGAACACAAAATGAAATGGATGCCACAAGAGATAGGAGTAGGTGTGATTACTGCTTAGTGTGTTTAACTACCTGTATCTTCTTAGTGGTCAAGCAAAACAGATCACCACCCGGAGCAGTTAAGATAATAAGCTATTAAAAAACCCAATATAGTAATGAAATACAATTTTCCCACTGATTTTCTAAGACGGCTTTTTTTCTTTGCCGTAGTTGAGTAGGGGAGTAGTTTTTCTGAGGTTGCTTTATTTCTTCTTTAAATCTTTATTGAGCACCTACTATATACAAAAGATTATCCTAGGCCTTGTGTAAATGACAGCAGCACACGGACAAATGGAAAAAAGGACAAATGGCATTATAAGTAAAGGGGCAAGCACAAATCCTTTTTTCTTCCTTTATCTGGTACTGATTCTTTTCCTTCATTGATCTGAAAGGCTATACTGGTAACTTGACAGCTTGTGATGTTCCTTCTAATCCCCTTGTGATTTCTGTGGCAAAGAAGCTCTTAGAACTTGTGCTGAGTGGAGAGTGGTGGGAGCCTTCTTGCCAGTAACATTCCCCTAAGACCTCAGGGTAACTGAATGAGAAGTACCACTTTAGTCCAGGAAGTGTTTGAATTGATTTTGGTGCACCCACACCTACTTTAGTAATACACCATTCTCTAGAGCACAGGCTTTCGGGAAACTCAACTGTACTGGTTGCCATGATGTGCTGATCCCCCTTCAGGAGGGAGCACTTACTCCTCCAGCTGCGGGAAATGCTGCCTGCAGAAGGTCATCAACTGTTAGTCTCTTTGGAGATTGCCTCCACTGAAGAGAACTGCCTCACCCAAGATCTTGCCTCCTTCCAGAGGTAGTCTGCATCCCGTGATTGACTGATCAGTGCACAGATGTGAAGGCTTGATCCCCTTGTCCTAACCTGAGACACCAAAGGCCATCCCAACTCCATAGCTACCTATGGGACTGGCTGAACCTTTGTTGGGCTAACAGCCCAGCCCAGCCCAGCTTCTCCTTCTGCCCACTCTAGCTTCCTTCTCCTCCCTTTCACAGGAATGAACCTCTAAAATATGCCCTAATAAATGTCTTGGCATGCTCATTTCTGTCTCAAATTCTGCTCTCTGGAAACCCAAACTGTGACATGAACACTTCAGAACATAGCCTATACTCAGAAGTAGATAGGAAAGGAACATGAGAAACTACAATAATTAACATGAACCTCTTCTGTAAAAGGCTTGAGGACCACGTAAAGCAGAATAGGCATAGAGATAGGTGAGCGAAGTATTCTTTGTTCATGTGTGCACTTGGCGAATGCCTGTGTTACACAAATGAGTGTGTGTGAGTGTATGTGAGGCTGTGTATACTGGGATAGTCATTGCTAATGACTTTTTCGCCACAGTGGAATGACAGTTGGCAGATAGAGATGGAGGTAGGGATGGGCAAGAACATAGTATTTTGCTGGAGCAGTGTCTATAGCAGAGAGACTCCAAAAGCCCTATGGCTATGTGGATGCTGTGTGTGCCGCTGTGTGTGCCTCTCTGGTTGGTGTATTTGTCAGTTTTGAGCATTGCACATGCATTCTGATGTCCTTAGCAGGTGGCATTGGGAAATGCCTATCAAACCTCTGGCTTATTTGAGAATAAAGGGTTCCTAAATGGAATGGAGGGAAAAATTGAAGGCAGAGTACTGCTTCTAAAAATGTTAAAGAGCAAGAGAATGTAGGAGAAGTGTAACTCAGTAATGTGTGTAGGCACCTACTATGTTAGTCACTGCCAGTATTAGAAAGTAGATGATAGAATCTGGGGAGAAAAGCTGAGTACGTGTGACATGGGATGAGAATATGCTGTTGACAAAGTAAAGGTCATGTCCGATTTCTTCATCTCTCCAGCACTAGTGCTTAGCACAGCGTCTGATACAGAGTTGGTGCTCATTACATGTTCACAGCATGAATGAATAAATGCCTGGAGGTAATGGGTGAGTGTAAATATATGAGGACTGCAGGGGAAGAAAAAACATAGAGTTTGGGTTGATTTAGGAAGGCTTCGTGCCCTCCTTCTGCCTCAGTCTGCCAGTGAATTTCTAGCACATCATGAAATTAGCCTCCCTCAAGCCCATGCTGATAAATTCCTTTTATAAAATAATGTCCATTACTCTCAACACAAGTGAGGCTAGGAGACCACCTGCCAGAGATGCTGGAGAGAGGGGTCCTGCACTGAGAGGGAGATTGAATTAGAATGACCCATGCCTCTCAAAGTTTAACATGCACAGGAATCAATGGAATCAACTGGGGAGCTTGTTAAAATGCAGGTGCTGATTCACCAGCTCTGGGGCCTGAGGTTGTGCATGTCTAACAAGTTCCTAAGTGCTGCTCCAGCTGCTGGTCCTGGGACCTCACTTTGAGGATCAAGGAGATCGACCATCTCTGAGGTCCGTTTCAGTTCTGCCATTCCATCTTATACCTGACCCAACTGCTAGGAATCCCAGCTACACCTCATCTGACATTGCTAATGTAGCTCATTAACATGAGTTGTCTCTGGAGGTCCTGGCGGTGCAAGTTACAACTTAACAGAAAAGAAAATGGCTCTTCTCTTATGGAGGATAACATTGCTAGCATCAAGCTGCATAGTGACCAAATATGGGACATAAAATATGATCAAAATACTATAGAATCCTCTCTGTCCCATGGGAGTTGATTAATTTCTAGGGAATGTTTTTATTTGACTTATACTTAAGTGTCATTTATGAATGAATGGTATATAAAATCAGTTTTAGAAGCTTGCAGACTGGGCCAGGAGTAAGAGAAAGAGAGAATTCTAAAGCACGATGATTCTTCTTATCTCAACCATTGATTCACAACTTTACAAGGTCAAGAGTGTAAAACTTAAGGATTTCCAGGTTACAAAAATTGTATCATAACTGTTATTATTAACTTCATTATTATTTTAAATCAGAGTAATTAATGAAAATGATTTGAAAAGTCAATTTGTGCAGAAAAGTATGTGTAATAAAAAGCAATCATCCCTGATATCACCCCTTCCCAGTTGCATCTACTTTTAAATTACTTCACTACCCCCTTTTTTGGTAGTTACCACCACATCCCTAAATACAATCTATGTTCTACTATTTCTTGATTTATCAGTTGTATACATTATATATTGATTCCTGCTATGGGCAATGAGGATTTCACTCACTTATGTGTTTGTTCTCTTCTCAGCTGACCAATAAATTAATATCTCTATTTCAGTTCTGCTGTTAGTTTCCTCTGCAGCTTGAGTAATTTATTTTATTTTTTAATTTATCAACTAGAGACGAATTGCAATATCCTTAAATATTCACTTTTGGAGATAAGGATCTTAGTGACTCTACCCTTTTGCAACCCTTCTCCCACATATCCACCTCTTAAATTTGTGACCATCCACTTATTTCCACTTACTCTTGCCCTTGAAGGTTGATAACAACAGTAAACACAAAATTCAAATAGATCAATTCTTCCTTTTTCTATGGGTTGATTCTACAAGTGGAAAATCAAAAACATTTACATTATTGGGGCTATGTATTGTTCACTGTCAGGGGAGTGACACTATACTATTTCCCTCCTCAAAAGTTATTTCTTGGAATTTCTAATTGTTTTTCTATTGTTCTAATAAATTAGGCCCTTGACTTACAGAGGTATTCTTAGTTGAGGAGTGCTTATTTCATTAGTTAAAAATGTCAGAAAGTTCCCAGGTCTTCTTTTCTTACCTTAACCTACTTTTTGGTCTTGTTTTAATTTTCTTCTTAGTGAGCCTGGCCAGAGGTTTGTCAATTTTGTTTACTCTTTCAAAAAGCCAGTTCTGGGTTTGATTGATTTTTTCTGTTTTTTTTTTTTAATCTCTATTTTGTTTATTTCCTCCTTGATCTTTATTATTTATTTCCTTCTGCTGATTTTAGGTTTTGTTTGTTCTTCTTTTTCTAATTCTTTTAGGTGGTAGGTTAGGTTGTTTATTTGAGTACTTGTTTTTTTGAGGAAATCCTGTATTGCTATGAACTTCCCTGCTTTTGCTGTATCACATAGATTTTGTGTAGTTGTGTTTTCATTGTCATTTGTCTCAAGGTATTTTTTAATTTCTTCTTTGATTTCATCATTGACCCATTGGGTTTTTGTAGTAGCATGTTGTTTAGCCTCCATGTTGTCGTCTTTTTCTCATTTGTTTTTCTGTGATTGATTTCCAGTTTCATGGCATTGTGATCAGAGAAGATGCTTGGAATAATTTCTATCCTTTAAAATTTGTTGAGGCTTCTTTGGTGCCTCAATATGTGGCCTATCCTAGAGAATATTCCATGAACACTTGAAAAGAATGTATATTCTGTTTTTTGGGGATGTAATATCCTAAAAATATCAACCAAATCCAACTATTCTATTGTGTCATTTAGTATCTCCGTTGCCTTATTGATTTTTTGTCTGGAAGATCTGTCCAATGAGGGTAGTAGGGTATTAACCTCTCCTACTATTATTGTATTCTCATCTGTTTCTCCCTTTATATCTGTTAGTATTTGCCTTATGTATTTAAGTGCTTCTATTGTAGGTGCATATATATTAACGAGTGTAATATCTTCATCTTGTATTTATTGCTCCTTTGATCATTGTATAATGTCCTTCTTTATCTCTCATTATGGCCTTTGTTTTAAAGTCTATTTTGTCTGATATGAGTATTGCTACTCCCACTTTCTTGCCATTTTCCATTTGCATGAAATATCTTTTTCCATCATCTCACTTTTAATCTATGTGTCCTTCACTCTAACCACTTTAGAGTGCCACTCTCTTGTAGGCAGCATATTGTAGGCTTTTGTTTTATTATCTAATCTGCCACTCAGTGTCTTTTGATTGGAGCATTTAGTCCATTGACATTTATAGTAATTATTGATAGATGTGTATTTATAGCCATTTTGAGCCTTGTTTTCCAGTTGATTTGGTTTTTCTTCTTTGTTCCTTTCTTTTCCTTCTTGTTTTTCTTTCTGTGGTTTGATCTCTCTCTCTTTTTTTTTTTTTCTGTATTAGCTTGGTTTCTTTTTGGTTTTTGTGACTCTATTGTATGCTTTTGATTTGTGGTTACCCTGTTTTTCAAGTATGTTAACCCTTTACTGTATCTGTTTCCTTTAGACTGGTAGTCATGTAGGCTCAGTGGTCTTGCTTTAAGTTTGTTTTGGCCCTGATTCATCTTTGTCTCTGGTTCCTAGTGAAGTCTGAGTTCCAGGATACAGGATAAGAAGGAACATCTGGTTCTTCAAAGCTTGCTCTAGAGTAAAAGACCAGCAAATTAAATTATTATCTGAATGCTGAAAGGTCAAGATTCCTTTCCCTTACGTCAGTAGTTTTTGAACTACAAGTTACGGCTCAGTAGTGGGTCATGGAGTCAATTTACTGAGTCACAATCAACGCTGTAAAAAAATGGAATTAGAATAGAATAGACAGATTTTATCACCCATAGTAAAGTTGAAGTATTACTTAAATAATACATGTATGTATATATTTGTATGTGTTCTGGTTGCATGTGGAGTATGTATGTTACTTATTTTAGTGTTGGCTGCTATTGAAAAAGCTTGAACACACCTATCTTGCTTGCTGAACTGTTCTTATTTTGGCCTGGTTTCTAGTGTGGAATTTGCCCTCCTTGTCTACTATATAACTTTCCTTGATTTAAGGAGCTGGGACCACACCCTTAGTGTGTCTGATGGAGCTCTGGGCTCTGCTTCCCTTTTTCTGAGCTATATCTTCCTAGGGGGGTTACTGAGACCTGTTATGGCTCAAGTTCCTCCTGGATTTCTAGACCTCCAGCTCCTCCAGTCTCCATCAGCACCACACCTAATGTATTGACACCCAGAGGAGATCACTTCTTGACAAAATGAGCTTCAGGAATAATCATGAAATAAAATGAACAATAATACTAGCTAGAAAAGAAATGTAGACAGTGAACATTTTCTTTGAATTTTTTTTTTTTTACTTTTTAAATTAAAGTATAGTCAGTTTACAATGTCATGTCAATTTCTGGTGTACAGCACAGTGCTTCAGTCATACATGAATGTACATATATTCTTTTTCATGTTCTTTTTCACCATAAGCTACTACAAGATATTGAATATAGTTCCCTGTGCTACAGTATAAACTTGTTTATCTATTTTATATATATCAGTCAGTATCTGCAAATCTTGAACTCCCAATTGATCCCTTCCTACTCCCTTTCCCCCTGGTAACCATAAATTTGTTTTCTATGTCTGTGAGTCTGTTTCTGTTTTATAAATAAGTTCATTTGTCTTTTTTTTTTTTTTAAGATTCCACATATGAGTGATATCATATGGTATTTTTCTTTCTCTTTCTGGCTTACTTCACTTATAATGACATTCTCCAGGGCCATCCATATTGCTTCAAATGGCATTATTTTATTTTTTAGGGCTGAGTAGTATTCCATTGTACAAATATACCACAGCTTCTTTATCCAGTCATCTGTCAATGGACATTTAGGTTGTTTCCATGTCTTGGCTATTGTAAATAGTGCTGCTATGAACATTGTGGTGCAGGTGTCTTTTTGAATTAAGATTCACTCTGGATATATGGCCAGGAGTGGGATTGCTGGATCATATGGTAAGTCTATTTTTAGTCTTTTGAGGAATCTCCATACTGTTTTCCACAATGGATGGAACAGAACAGAGAGCCCAGAAATGAACCCACAAACTTTTGGTCAATTAATCTTCGACAAAGGAGGCAAGAACATACAATGGAATAAAGACAGTCTCTTCAGCAAATGGTGCTGGGAAAAATGGACAGCTGCATGTAAATCAGTGAAGTTAGAATACTCCCTCACATCATACACAAAAATAAACTCAAAATGGCTTTGAAGACTTAGACATAAGACAAGATACAATAAATCCCCTAGAAGAAAACATAGGCAAAACATTATCTGACATACATCTCAGCAGTGTTCTCCTATGACTGTCTACCCAAGCAATAGAAATAAAAGCAAAAGTAAACAAATAGGCCCTAATTAAACTTATAAGCTTTTGCACAGCAAAGGAAAACATGAGCAAAACAAAATGGCAACCTACAGAATGGGAGAAAATATTTGCAAAAGATGAGACTGACAAGGGCTTGATTTCCAGAATATATAAACAGCTCATACACCTTAATAAGGAAAAAACAAACAACCTAATCCAAAAAATGGGCAGAAGACGTAAACAAGCAATTCTCCAATGAAGACATACAAATGGCCAATAGGCACATGAACAAGTGCTCAATATTGCTAATTATCAGAGAAATGCAAATCAAAACTACAATGAGGTATCACCTCACACCAGTCAGAATGGCCGTCATTCAAAAGTCCACAAATGATAAATGCTGGAGAGGGTGTGGAGAAAAGAGAACCCTTCTACACTGTTGGTGGGAATGCAGTTTAGTGCAGTCTTTGATTGAACTTTGAATATGTCATGCCATTTAAAAATAAATAATAAAATAAATATGGCAGTACCAAAAAAACCCCCCCAAAGATACAAGATTGATACATTTTGATTACATTACTGTCATTTTTGAAAAACAACAAACAAATAAAAGACAACAAAAAGAGGAAAACAGAAGAAGAAACATTTCAAAAGGAAGACTGCTGCCAGGTTTAGAGTTTTCCTCCATGGAATGACAGAATTCGCTTGATTTCTGTTTCTTTGTCTTTTCAATCATTTGGCTCTCATTGTTTATTTTGAGTCTTCTATCCCACTGTGGGGATGTGCAGTACCATGGGGATTGGAGACAGTTACTACATTCAAAGTGAGCATGAACGATTTGGAGTTCAGTCTTCTCTAGACAAATACATGTAGCTGGGTCTGTGTGTGTTGGGGCTGGCTGTAGAACTGGGAGTTCTCTGAATTCATTTCCTTATAGAATACCATGTTGATTGAAGGCTAATCACTAAAAATTGCTGTGTTGAAGTTTACATACATATTATAGTATTAAAACTTAAAAGGAACAACAGCGAACAAAGAGCTTTTGGAGGAGTGTTTTGTCACTGGCTTGTGCAGAATTTGCTAGCACGTGGTGAAAATAAAGCAGACCCACTAGCTGGTGTTATTGTTTTAAAATTATCTGCAAACAATGCAACTCCTTACTGCCTCCACCTGTGACTGATCTTTCCCGCTACCCCACCTGTGGTCCTCCAGATTCCAGGAAGAAAAATTACTCCCACTCTCTCACAGGTTCCTTTGATGATTTGAATAGTATTAGGAAAATAAGCCCGTGACACACGACACAGTGACTCTTGCTCAGTTAGCCCCTCATTTCATTTTGCTGGGCTTTAAGCCAGGGAACAGGTTTATGGACTTTTCTTGGCTCTAAGGAAACAGTCCCAGTGTGTGTGTGCTCGTGCACATGTGTGTTGCGGGGGCCACAGGGGAGGGACTGTGGGTGTTGGGTGGAGTGAGGAAAACACAGGAAGACAAATTTGGCTACAGAGTGTTAGGGTATATGTATAATGCCAAGTGAAAGAAAAACCTTGAACATTCCAGAATCCTCCTAAGATAAAAGAAAGTATAACCAGAATCTTGGAGTTTTTTGTCAGTAAACTTGCAAGTTCACATGGCTTTCCTCAGGCACTGTCTCTCTGCTTTCCACTCCCATCCCCAGTTGTTTTTCTCTGTTACAAAAGGCAACTCAAAATAAACTTTCCTTGGATTCTCTAATCAAAGCCACAATTCCCTGTGGTCTGTCCTTGCTTGTATTTTTCTTCACTTTTCCACCAGGCAAACATTTGAGACGGACTTGTTCAGCCTCCAGCAGTATAAATGTGCCTCCCCAGCTTACTGTCTGACCTGCCTCCATGCCAAAGATTTCCTAGCTTTGTACACACACGGCTGACCACGTTAAGTCCATCCAGCCTGACCTGGTGTTCAGAGCCCAATGGGGGGATTTCTTTCAGAAGGAACACAAGGCTGGACATGGAGGAATAGCTTGATGCCAATGAAATCTTTTTAAAACAGTGACTCTCTGGCTTTAAACAGCCTTCTCAGTTTATTTTGAGCTCGCCATTCTCCTGCCTAAATTTCAGCTAAGAATCAGTCTGGACTCCTTAATTTCTCTTCCTGTTTTAGACACACCTGTGGCCTGCAATGTGCCGCTGGGCCACCTTCTGGCCTTACTGCCAGCGTGGCCTGTACTTCCCCTTCAGCCTCAACTAGGGAAGAAGGCCCTCTTGTCTGTCAAGCTTCAGCTTGGAGGCTGGGCCTTTAGTGCAGTCCAGTGGTCCAGCCAAGGGTTCTCTATCCTTCCTCTACACTTCTAAGTCCCTTCCTTCCTTCTGGCCCATGTGACTTGCATAGCTTGCTCCTTTGCTCTGTAGATGTCCACATGGGGGTCTTATGCAGCCAACGGACTACAAGCCACTTAAAGGCAGAGTCCATACATTTTGAGCAATTTTGAGTCTCCTAGAGTGTGTAGCACATAACCTTGAGCATGATGTATGCACAATAAATTTGCATACAGAATCAAAATAATTTGGTTAAAAATAGAAGGAATGAGTGAGTCACAAAAGGTACCCCTGTATTAATTTGAATATGAGTGTGTGTGTGAAGTGATCATTTAAAAATCTGTAATTTTAATATAAAGCAAAGCCCTTCAATACAATAAGAAAAAGGCCAACATTCCAATAGATAATTTAGAAATGATGGGAATATTTTTCTCATATGTTTGTTGGATACTTGTGGAATCCAACTTTTTCTTTTGTGGAATGTTTATTGACTCTCAATAGCAATCAAAGAAATACAGATGAAAATAATAGCAAGCAACCAGTTTTTGGCGTACTGAAGTAGCAAAGGTTTTTAAATAATGTATAATACCTACTGTTGGGAAGCATTCCCCATGGCGTCTGATAAGCTGCTGGGAAAATGTAAGGGGAGAGAACCTTTGTGAATGGCAGTTTGCATCAAGAGACTTAAAATGTGCATATTCTATGACTTTGGAAAAACTGTTTGACAGTATCTACTGAAGCTGAACATATGCCTTCTTTACGACCCAGCAATTCTACTCCTAGGTACATATCCAACAGAAATGTGTACATATGTTCACCAAAAGACATGCACTAGAATGTTCATAGCAGCACTATTCATAATACTCTTAAATTGAAAAGTACTCAAATGCCCATCAACAGTAGAATGGATAATGAGTGTGGCATATGCACACAATGGAATACCATCCATCCAGCAATGAGAATGAACAAATGGTCCGTACACCTGGCTACTTGGAGGAATTGCACTGATGCCATACTGTTGAGTGAAAGGGGCCAGATAAAAAGAATACATACTGTGTCAATGATTGTATTTATATGAAGTTGACAAACTGGTAAAGTTCATTTTTTTGTGTTGAAGGTCATTATAGTGGTACCTATAGGGTGTTTAGGAACTGCGAGTGGGGCTTCTGGGGTACTGGTAAGATTTTTTGACCTGGATATTGGTTCCATGGATGTGTTCACTTGATAAAAATTCATCACCTGATACACTTATGATTTGTGAACTTTTTTGGATGTATGTTAACTTTAATAAAAACTAAAGTCTGCATGCTCTTTCACCTAGTAATTTCACAACTAGTGCTTTATCCTGGTAAAATAATTGTGGATGTTCCCCTCAAATTTATTTGCAAGGCTTTTCATTCAAAGTGTTGCTTTTAACAGTGAGAAATTGAAAACTATAGAAGTGTCAGATGGTAGTGAAATGGTCCAGTGTATTATGGTATGATATTTACAGCCCTGAAAATTCATGTTTACGATAAATATATAAAAGTATGGAAAAGTATGATTTCATGTAGAGTGAAAAAAAGCAGAATACTAACCTGTATACAGAGAATTATCATAATTTCATTAAGAAATATATCTATAGTCAATGCCTACACTGGTTATTTTGGAGTGATAGGTTTTTTAGGTGGTCTTCTTTTCTTTTATTATTGAGTTATAGTTGATTTACAGTGTAGTGTTAGTTTCTGGTGTACAGCATAGTGATTCAGTTTTATATATATATAAATATACACACACACACACGTATTCTTTTTCATTATAGGTTATTGCAATCTATTGAATACATTCCCTCTGCTATACAGTAGGACCTGGTTGTTTACCTATTTTGTATGGTATTTGTGTTTCTCTATCTGACTTACTTCACTTAGTATGATAAACTCTAGGTCTATCCATTGATCTTAATTTCTTCATTTTACTTTCTTTAACTCATATTCTAAATTGTATGCAATGATTACATTATTACTTTATAATCATGAAGTGTATTTAAAATTTTTATAAATACATGATCCAAAGAGGATTCTGCCATCCTCAGTCCATACTTTCTCAAAGCCTATGACAGCAGAAAAGTCAAACAGGCAAGCTATATTTTCCTTGCCTTCGCATCAAACCACTTTTCTCTCTCCAGGCCTGCTGACCACAATAGAAGTATCTGAAGCCCATGGAAAACCTTACTAATCCTAGAGGGAATCAGAGATAAGTGAATTAACCCCATTTCTTAATAGTGAATGTAGACTGGTGGTAGAATATAGGAACTGTACGAGACAGGAAGTCATGTGAGGGGAATATGGTCATTTCCCCCTTCCCAGGCTTTTAGTGAAGTTAGTAGTCTGTAGACTTGGAGAAAGCACTGTTGTAACAGCTGGCTGTTCTCTTTTATCCTTCAAGCTCCAAATTTGGATAGTGACAGTGGAGAACAAACCCTGGGTGATTTTTCTGTTTGTAAGGCTGGATAATAAACAACCTTGTGCCTACACTGTGGAAGAAGGCCTGATCTGGACTACATTCTTGAAGCTAGTCAGAGGCAAAGGCAGGTAGCTTTTCTTAGACCTGGGCTCAAAGGCTTTATCAATTGATCAAACTATAATGTACACAATTCATCTTAGGTGGTATAACTCACATGGCTTCTTTAAAATCACCATACAGAAATGTATCATAATTTGCAAGGCAGCACACCTTACCTAACAGTTTGTTGTATGGTCAGAGGGACACTGTAGGTAATGATTTGCAGAATGTCCAGAATATTTGTCCAGGTCACTGTCCCTTTGCCAAATGGAAGGTCTCAGCCAAAAGTGTCATAAAATGTTAAAAGTATTCCTGTTCATATGCCCAACATCTGTGATTTTGTTCATTGCGAACATTATAATATTAAATATGTAAAAGGTATAGCTACGTGAGGTGGTGCCTCAAGAACTCAGTAAAGAGGTAAGATCTAAACCATATATGTATATGGGATGGTTAACTTAGTGCATCAAAGAAGAAACCTGGAGCATTGTCTGGAGGAAAATAATGCCCTTCCAGCTGACATCAGTCTGCCTGTAAATTGTGTATTCCCACTGGAGCAGGAATACAAAAGGTTATTAAGGCCCGATGTCATCAAATCATATACCATCCCACCACCTGCTTTGATGCTCCATGAAGACAGGGACCGTGTAGTTTGGGTTGCCACTGTATTCCTCATGTGCACACAGTTGACACACAGTTTGTGCTTGTGGAAGTTTTCTATAAGTGCTAGAACAAATGATCACAAACTTGGTATCTTAAATCTATAGAAATTTATTCTCTCACAGTTCTGGAAACCAGAAATCTGAAATCGTTATTACTGGGCTGAAATCAGGGTACACATGAAATCAGGACCGCATTCCCTCAGGCAAGAATCCATTCCTTGCCTCTTCCAGCTTCTGGTGGCTGCCTGCATTCCCTGGTGTGTGCCTCCATCACTCCCACCTTAAAGGCCACCATCTTCAAATCTTGGTCTGCTCCGTCTTCACATGGCCTCCTCTGTGAATGTGTAGTCAGATCTTCCTCTGGCTCTCTCATATAAGGATACTTGTGATTGCATTTAGAGCCCACCTGGATAAATCCAAGATAACCTTGCCGTCTCAAAATGCAAATACCCTTTTTCCAAATAAAGTAACATTTACAGTTTCCAGGGATTAAGACTGGTTATTTTGGGGTGCCATTATTCAGCCTACTACCTGCTTAATAAATGCTTGTTGAATGGATGTGGGCTCTACCAATACTAGATGGACTCTTCTATCCATCTAGAAGTTTTATTTCTCATTGCAAATTAATAAATTTGCACTCTGAACTGACATGTCACTCCCTAGTGAGCTGTATTAGCTGAAGGCAGCATCCAGCATGTAATGATCTCACAGACTCCGAGCAGGCTGAGTTTGCTAAGGAACACCCTGGGACCCTGGAGATGACTGAAATGACTTGTGAGCACCAACCACATTCTGAACTTTACTGAAGGGAGCTTTCCTTAAGAAAAGATTTCCAAGCCGCAAGTTCTACTTCTACACTTTTCTTCTGAAAAAAAAAAATTTTAAATGAGCAATTTGATAAAAATGCTTTAGCGAAACCTTGCTGCTGGCTCAGCATTGCTCAAACATTAATTAAAAATGAATTTCAAAACTCGTAGCAAAAATAAATATAAAAATACATGTATGTTCTTTTTCTTTCTTTCAGGAGTTAGTCTGAAGTAGCTCTTTATGATGGTTGGTAGGGTTAAACTCCTGATTCGAGCCCTGCCCTTTGGCTGTGAAAGCAAGCTGCAGGGGAGTACATTGCTGGGCTCTCCTTCTTTCTGCTTTCAAACATGGAAAAGGTGACTGGGCTGTTCCACCCCAGCAAGCCTCCCTTTTCTTCCCAGGTCTGCCTTCGCGTCTTTCATTCTCTCTGATGCTGGGTGGGGATTGTACCGTCCACCAATCTAGGCTTTTCTTCCTCAGCTGATGACAAAAGCGAGCTTAGTGGGTGAGTGACTTTTCATATTACCACCACTAATACCTTGGATTTTATTGAAGGACTGTCTTTAAGGGCTCTGAAGCACTTACACAGATATACATGTTATTCTCTCTATAATCCTTTGATGTGGCAGAGATTGAGGACATTTATAAAAGACAGAGACGATGCTGGCCCTGCCCTCAAGTTGACTTAAGCATATTATGTCTGTATCTGGCATTCTGTCAACCAGGATTCTCTATTAATCAGCCAGTGTGAACATCAAAGTAGGCTGAGATAAAAATCCATGTTATTCATGTAACCCTGAGTCACTTTAGAATCCTGAAGGGTTTTTAGAATTATCTAAGAAAGAATTCATCATATTAATCACAGCTTCAGTAGTCAGTTTGGATTAATAATAGTCAAAATCTTTGAGAATTTTTAACCCCTAAATGCCATCTCCTATTATTTGATTAATCAGAATGCCAAAGAACTTTGAACCTTTAAAAAAATTCAGATACCCAAATCTTGCCCCAGACCCACTGAGTCAGGATCCTTTGGGTGGGACCAAGGCTCGCTCGCTACCTATCTGTCTGTCTGTCTGTCTGTCTGTCTATCTATCTATCTATCTATCTATCTATCTTTTTTATATCTCTCTATATACAGTATATTTATGTATATATATAGTCCATTTGTTTTAACTTGTTATTATGTAATTTTTTAAATTGACACAAAAGTAGAAAAAATAGCATTTCCTATCCAACTTCAACATTTATCAATACTCTGTTGTTTCAGTTTCAACTCTTCTCTACCTCCCTCTGTACCTTTTTGTTTACTGGAGTATTTTAAAAGCAAAAACTAGACTTCAGAGAATTGATTGGAAAAAATATGTCAGTATTCATCTCATGTTTTAAGAAAACATGACTAAAATATCATTATCACGCCCACAAAGTTAATAATTCTTTATTATCTGATGTTTAGTCTGTGTTTAATTTTCCCTAGCAGTCACATAAAATGTCTTTTATATAGTACATAAAATCATAATAGAAACAAGGTTCATGCAGTGTATTTGGTTGATATGTTTCTAAAGTTCCTTCTCCATTTTTTAGCATTTAATATACACTTTTCTCCACCTACCTAGCTGTATGGTTGTCGTGTTCCTTTTTATAGCTGCATAGGACTCCTTTGGGTAGATATACCGTATTTCATTCAATCCTTCTCTTGGTGGTGAACATTTATTTGTGTTGTGTCTAGTCATTAGCTATTACAAATAATATGCCTTGGCCAGTGTATTTTTGGCATAGACTCCTAGAGATGACATTGCTACATCAATTACTGCATATTTAATTTTTCTCTACCATCAGGAGAGTCTAGTACTTTGATAATGTATTTTGCCTTTATCTTAACTTTCATGCTGTTTCATGGGGAATGATGCCAATTGCTAACTTGCTGCTTTGCTTGTCACCAGCTTGCCTTTTGCACCCTGTGACTTTCTTGCACTAGGATAGATGACTAGCTTCAAAATCTTTTTTAATTGAAATATAGTCAGTTTACAATGTGTCCATTTCTGATGTACAGCATAATGGTTCAGTCATAACTACACATACATATATTCATTTTCATATTCTTTTTCATTATAGGTTACTACAAGACACTGAATATAGTTCCCTGTGCTGGACAGTAGAAACTTGTTGTTTATCTATTTTATATGTAGTAGTTAGTATCTGCAAATCTCAGACTCCCAATTTATTCCTTCCCACCCCCTTCCCACCCTGGTAACCATAAAATTGTCTATGAGTCTGTTTCTGTTTTGTAAATAAGTTCATTTGTCTCTTTTTTTAAAAATTCCACATATAAGTGATATCACATGGCTTTTTCTTTCTCTTTCTGGCTTACTTCACTTAGAATGATGATCTCCAGGCCTATCCATGTTGCTTCAAATGGCATTATTTTATTCTTTTTTATGGCTGAGTGGTATTCCATTGAATAAATATACCACAGCTGCTTTATCCAGTCATTTGTCAATGACATTTAGGTTGCTTCTCTGTCTTGGCTATTGTAAATAGTGCTGCTATGAACACTGGGGTGCATGTATCTTTTTCAATTAGAGTTCCCTCCAGATACTGCCCAGGAGTGGGATTGCTGGATCATAGGATAAGTCTATTTTCAGTTTTTTGAGGAATCTCCATGCTATTTTCCCTAATGGCTGCACCAAACTACATTCCCACCAACAGTGTAGGAGGGTTCCCCTTTCTCCACAGCCTCTCCAGCATTTATCTTTTGTGGACTTTTTAACGATGGCCATTCTGACTGGTGTGAAGTGATACCTCATTGTAGTTTTGATTTGCATTTCTCTGATGGTTAGCGATATTGAGCATTTTTTCATGTGCCTGTTGGCCATTTGTATGTTTTCATTGCAGAATTGCTTGTTTAGGTCCTCTGCCCATTTTTGGATTGGGTTGTTTGGTTTTTTTTCTTATTTATAGCTTCAAAATCTTGAGGTCTTTTTTCTTCATGGTTACTGGGTTCTAAAGACTGTACACAGCCAGAATGCTGATTCACTTATAATGCAGTTTTTTGCCATTGTTAAATTCCACATGTTATCCATTTGGTTATAAATTTCCTAAACACTTTATGCCTATAAATTGGTGTTTGTATTTCAAAATCCAAAAACAGCAGCCCCGTGGGACCCCTATCCATCACCACACTCACTCCAGTGTTATCACAATTAAGTTAATTGCTCCCAGGAAATTTGCAAGAACCACAGTTATTCTGCCTCACATTTCCTGATTGAAATTGAATGACTCAGCAAATTAAGGAAGAAAAGAAGGTGCTCTTACTATATAGGTTAGGAATTAGGTGTATTATTGATAGCAAAACACGTTCAAGCCTAAAACAGAGGCTAGGAGAACCTGACATGTAAGAAAATAAGAATATGAGAAGAAAAACAACAACTATTAAAGTATTCAAAGCAAAAAGGAACAACTTATTATGGATAAGTGACAGTCTGAGCATTCAAAAATACCAATATGCATATTAAAATCTCAATGCTAATTTATCTAAGCTATACCTATACTTTTCCTGAGACTGAACTAGACTGGGCCAATTCACGGTAAATGGGCTAAATAGGCAACCAGACAGGCAAAGGGACCTTGGCATGAGCCAATAGTGGCTCTCTCCACCCACTGATGCAAAGCATTTGTAGTGATTCCTTCCAACGAAATGCTGGTGACTTGGTCATATGGGTGAGAAATACTCTGTTGAACATTGATTTCAGCCAGAAAATGGTATGTTCTTTCCTTTCTATTCTCATACTTCTCAGAAGTCACATGGAAATGTTGGTTCGAAACTGAAGATGTTCCATTAACTATTTGCAAACTAAATAGGCCTTTGAGGTCAGAGAGACCAGTTTATCCTCAGCCTCTTAGCAGCTGTGTGACTTTGTGCATGATCTAAGCATCCTGAACTCCATTTCCTCTTTACTGAAGTGGAGATAATGATACGCCTTTGTGGTGTAAGGCCTCAAATTAAGGCTCAGTTTTATGTGCTACCTTGACATCTGATAAAATTGTGAGGACTTTGAATGACCTAACCACAAATTCCCTCCCTACTGTGTTCTGGTTTATAAGGTCCCCTAGGCAAATGACCCTTCTTACCAAAGGGACCAAGCACAGTTCCTGCCTATCCCTAACTAGTGGGTTTCAGTCCTCTTGCAGTCCATGGAATTATACACACAAGCCAATCACATTCTCCCGTGGGAACTGGGGACCGTCCCACCCTCTTGATATCATACAACTTGCCTCCTATAGCACGTAATGGTTCACTCTGTTCTCACGTGCAACCCCCATGTGACTCTGCATAGGGTGTCCTCTTCCTCTGGGCTGTGAATATATATGACTAGCAAACTGCTGTCAGTCTTGTCTGTCCAGTATTTGGTGCCATGTGCTCAGCCATCCCATTACCCTAGGGTGGGAATCTCTCCTTGACTAATGGGGTAAATAGGAGGCTATTAAGACACTATCTCATAGGGTTATTGGAGGAATAAGTGGAATTAAGTGAAATACCTGAGGAAAAGATCTGCGTTAGTTCTTAGGGTATGTTGAAGTACTGAAGAGGAGAGAAAGAAGGGTTTCCTCCCTCAAGGCATTCAAAGCTTAGTGGAAGACAGATATCACATAGCACTGTAATCCTTGATTTACTTTGGAAGTGAATGTGTAGAGGTAAACCCAGGGTTTTCTGTGAGCAAAAGGAAGGTATACAACTTAAGTTACCTGTATCACTTCATCTGTAAAATGCAGGTAATAATATCCACCTCATAAGGCTGTTTTGAGAATTTAAATAAATAATGCATAAATCCCTTATTCCAGTCTCTGGTGTACAGTAATGACTTAATAAATAGTAGACTGAGTTGAATTTCAAGGACCAATAAGCATTCCTAGGTGAAAAAAGTATTTTACAAATGGAAAAGCTCCCAATTTGTTTCCAGAGATTGCCGCTTTTTTTTCAAGAATATCTTTTCTAGGAGAGAACAGTCAATTAAGATGAACAGAATAATGCTGCTTCTTATACCAGGTGGTGTCATAGTATAAGTGCTAATACAACTCACATGGAAGTCCCCAAAGACTCCTACAAAAAACACATGGGCGTCAACCAGTTTGCCAGCCCTGACATGTTTCTTAGGCAACTAGAACTGGTTTATTCCATGACTTCTGTTTTTCTTATTTTTTTCTTTGCCTTTTTTGTTGTTTTGTTTTTTTAAGGACTTCTAGTAGACATTGCATCATTCTGTTAATAATTAAAAATACAGGCAGTGTTCAGTGTGATTAATATCACCCCTGTCTTATAATGCCTTCAAAGGTGACCCATACACAGTAGATTTTGTTATAGAGCTCTTTTATTGCGAACATAGGCTTAATTGACAATTACCTGCAACCTTTGGCTGTTTATTCCCACTTACCAGATGAAAGGGCAATATGGCCGAGTAGAAAGTGACCCATTCAGGTGTCACCAGGCAGGGGCTTTTTTCTCAGTTCTGCCCTTAGCTAATGGTAGAAACTTGAGAATGTTTTTTAACGTATTCAGTTTTTTTCTTCTGTGAAATCATGTGTTGAGCTAACTCAAAGATCCCTTGTAACTCTTAACAGGATATAAATAGGAGGGTCAGAGTTAGGGGGTTGGAGCCTGACAGATTTGGCTTTGAATTTTGATTTGTCACTCACTAGCTCAGGGAGCTAGGGAAGATCTCCTTAAGGGTCAGTTTCTTCATCTTTCCTAAATGTTACTACCCTTACTCTACTAAAGGTTGTTATGAAGTTTAGGTTATATAACCAACCCATCAGTAATTCTGTTGGCTCTACCTTCAGAATAATTCCAGAATCTGATGGCATCTTATTACCTCAAAGCCACCCACATCTTTTGCTGGATTATTCTAGTAGCATCCTAAAGGGTCTCTGTAGCTCCTTCCATCTTGTCTCCCTGCCCCCAATAACCTGCTTTCAATGCAGCAGCCAGATCAATCTTTTAAAAATATGCCAACTTACGCCTTTCTTCTGTTTGAAAATCCTCCAGTGGTTTCCCGTCTTTCTTTGAGTGAAAGCTCAGATCCCTGCCATGGCTAATGAGGCTGCACGTGATGAGGCTTCCCACTTTCTCCTGTGCTGGGACTCTGGAAAAATCCACACCAGGCTTCTTCATGTTCCCTAAGTACTACTTCTCCTTGGGATATCCTGTGGGGGCACACCTTCACTTCCTTTGAGTATCTTCAAATTGTATTTTCTCAGAGGGGCTTTTCTGTTCTCCTCCTCCTCTTCCTCCCTCCCTCCTCCTCCTTCTTTTTTTTCATTGTGTTTATAAAGGTGTAGTGGAGATGCTGGGCCCTGGGGCCTCATACATGCAACTCTGTCTATCTTCTTTAAAATAGCATCTCCCTGCCTCCATCCTATCACTCTCTCTCATCCTTAATCATTTTTGTTTTACTTTATAACATTTACTATCATTTTCTGTCTCCCACTGACTGGAATGTAAGTTTCATGAAGGCAGGGACTTTGTTTCCTTCACTGAGGTGGCCTCATCCCCTAGAATAGTACTTGGCACATAGTAGGCACTCAACACTTATTTGTTGATTAAATTAATACTCTTGCTAAATTTTTGGGCACTAGATAATTGTCACTTCCCAAGGCCCCTCAACTGAGTTCATGGGGCAAATCACTCTTAAATCTGTACAGAAGGGTGCATCCAGATAGTCACAGGTGAGATCTGCCAACCTGGAGTAGAAGCCTCTGGAGACAGAAACTGATAGGAACACTTAAATGGTAATTTCGATGAATTGCGGGAGGCTGAATGTGGTCCTGCAAGAGAGTAAAAAGCCCTTCTCTAGCCCTCCTATCTCACCTAGAGGGGAAAACCTAGTCAACAAGGGTCAGGGCTTCACCTGGGAAATAGACTGTGACCACTGCAGCCAGGAAGAGGGGAGGGGGCAGGGACAAAATCTACATCACTGGAGAAATACTTGTGAAGGTTAGAGCTCCAAGACACAGGACCACGAAAACACTGAGATTTAAGCAGAACATGATAGAATGTTCACCTCCCACATACTTCCCATCACACCAACAGGGCTCCAGTATAGTCATGGTGAATTATAGCCAGAGGAGCAGCAAGACAGACTTTCTCCGAGGAGTACTTTAGGAAGTGTCCTTGTTTTTGTTTTGGGAAGGACACTAGCGGATTTTGAAGTCTTTGGCACTTACAGCTACAGAAGTTAAACAGAGCCCAACCTCTAACCCAATTAACATTAATACTCACACTAAAGGCCTCTTTATCTCAGTACTTATTACCTTGTATAACATGTCTGGTTTTCAGCAACAAATTACAAGGCATGCCTAGAGGCCAGATAAACCACAGTCTGTAGAGATAAAGCAATCACAAGAACCAGACTCAGATGTGACACAGATGTTGAAATTATTAGGCAGAGAATTTAAAATAGCAAAGAGTAATATCTAAGGGCTGTCAGCTGAATAAATGCATAACCCAAAGTTGTGAGTTAGGTTTTATTCAGGATCTTACTGAGGATTATAGCCTGGGAGACAGCCTCTCAGATAGGTCTGAAAGACTGTTCCTCAGAGGTAAATGAGGAGCTGGGATATTTAAGACTTTTTGATGAAAAACAAAACAAAACATGTAATTGAACATCAAAAGATTATTAGCAGTTAATAATTTTAGTGCTTTTCTATGTATGGGAAGATGCAAGAGTCTGGGCTCATTGAAATTATTCCTTTGATATGCATCTTAACTATCCAGGGCCAGTATCCTGTTTTTCTCCATCCTGAATTCCCCTCAGGGCACACCTTGGGGGTGGCTACAGTGACTGAGGGCTTGATGGCAGGCAACAGTCATTGTTTACTGAAATGGCAGGCATTTGGGGGGGGTAGTATTTTTTTTATTAGCTATAGGGCTGTAATGGAAAAAGCAGACAACACGCAAGGGCAGATGGGTAATGTTAAGTACAGAGATGAAAACCCCAGAAAGAGCCAAAAGAAAATGCTACTGATGGACTCATCAGTGAATTTGACTTGGAAGAGAAAAGGTTCAATGAGCTTGAAGATAGGTTAATAGACTTCCTCAAACTGAAGTGCAAAGGGAATAAACAATGAAAAAAAAAAAAACCCCAGAAAAGAACATGCAAGAACTGTGGGACAATTTCAAAAAGTGTAACATACAGGTAAAGGGAATACTAGAAGAGAGAGAATGGACCAGAACAGTTTGAAGCAAAAATGGCTGGCCAAAACTAATGATAGACACAAACCACCAATCAAGGAAGCTCAGAAAACACCAACAAGAAAAATAGCTCCCCCTCCAAAAAAATATACCAAGGCATATCATATTTAAATGGCAGAAAGCCCAAGACAAAGAGAGAATCTTCAAAGATCCAGAAATTTGGAGGGGAGTGGACAAGAGGGGCAGAAACACTTTACCTGTACAGAATTGAAGAAATTGTAGGGGCCTTCAAATCAGAAACCATACAAGCAAGAAAAGGGTGGCATGAAATATTTTAGAATATTGAAAATAAAAAATCATCAACCTAGATTTCTATATTCAAAGAAATTATCTTTCAAATGTGAAGGAGAAATAAAAACTTTTCTCAGACAAACAAAAACTAAGAGAAATTCATTGCCAGCAGATTTGCCCTGCAGGAAATGTTCAAAGAGGTTCTTCAGGCAGAAGGAAAATGATATAGGTCAGAAACTTGGATCTGCATAAGGAAAAGAGCATTAGGGAATAAAGCATTGAAAATACAATAAACTCTTTAAAAGAACTCTTTAATTCTTTATTCTTAGTTGACTTATAAGGTAACTGCTTAAAGTAGTAATAGTAACAATATATTAAGTGATTAAAACATATGGATAAATAAATGAAATTTGAAATGAAATGAATGAATGAATGACAGAGATGTTACAAAAATGGGAGGGAAGAATTGGGAATATTCTATTTTAAGGTATTCATACTACACTTAAAGCAATATAGTGTTATTTAGAGATGAAATTAGATTAGCTAAAAGTATATATTGAAAACTGTAGGACAATCACTAAAATAACTTTCAAATTGACTATAATTTATACTCCAGGAGGAAAGCTAAAATGGAATCATATAAAATACTCAGCATCAAAAAAAGGCATAAAAAAAGGAGAGTAAGAAACAAAGAAAAATACTATGAATAGAAAACAATTACATAGTAGGTATTAACCCTACTATATCAATAGTCACCTTAGAGGCAAATGGTCAAAAATACACCAATTAAAAGACTCAAAAAAGCAGAAAAATTCCCTTGCTGAGCAGATTTTTAGCTTGATGTAATCCCATTTGTTTATTTTTGCTTTTGTTTCCTTTGCCTGAAGAGACATTTCTAGAAAGATATTGCTAAGATCAGTGTCAAAGAGCATACTGTCTATGTTTTCTTCTAGGAGTTTTATGGTTTCAAGTCTTACATTCAAGTCTTTAATCCATTTTGAGTTGACTTTTGTGTATGGTGTGAGATAGTGGTCTAGTTTAAATTTTTGCATGTGGCCGCCAGTTTTATCAACAGTCTTTATTGAAAAGATTATCCTTTCTCCATTGTATATTCTTTGCTCCTTTGTCATAAATTATTAATGGATAGATGTGATACACACATACAATGGAATACTACTCAGCCATATAAAAAATGAAATCTTGAGGCAGAGAGGGGAGGAAGTAAGAATAGTGGGGAAACCCTGTATGTTTCCTGAATATGATGTGATGAGTTTGGTACTTATCTCTGTGGTCTTCTTTCTCAAAACCCATAATCCCTGTCTAACCAAGAGACAAACATCGGAGACATTCCAATTGAGGGATATTCTCCAAATTACCTGACCAGTGCTCCTCAAAACTGTCAAGGTCCACACAAGTAAAGTCTGAGAAATTGTCACAGCCCAGAGGGGCCTAAGGAGACATTGATGACTAAATGGAATGTGGTGTTCAGGATGGGATCCTGGAACAAAAAAGGAACATTAGGTAAAAACTAAGGAAATCTGCAAAAAGGCTGAACTTTAATAAATAATAAAGTATCAATATTGGTTCATTAAGTGTGAGAAATGTATCTTACTATTATTATAACATGTTAATAATAGGGAAAACTGGGTGTGGGGAATATGGGGATTCTGTATGATTTTTGCAGCTTTTCTTTAAATTTAATACTATTCTAAAATTTTAAAAGTTTACTTAAAATTGCAGTGCTGAAATAGAATATTCAATTTTTTTGAATATAAGACTTTTTTATTTTTGAGCACAAAGGAGTGTGTTCAGGAATCTATTGTTAGGGTAGAGAATTGGGAATTCAATGCACTGGTATTATTCACTAAAGCCCAGATTTTATCAGCAAAGTCTTCTCATTTTGTTCCTCTGCCTTTATTAGCATTTGCAACACTCTCAATTTAGCATCGTTTGCAATGTCATTACCATGCTGGTTATTTCCTCTTCCAGATCATTAAGTTAAAATAGACCAACTCCAACACCACACCCTGTGGCAGTTTTGAGACCTTGTCCTCAAATGGCTGCAGAGCTATGAAGTTAGAAACCAGCTAAATAATTATCTGCAAATGGCAATTTCCTAACTTAATTGGTTGAGTTTCATTCTGCAGGTGGTGATATTAAAGCAAACACTTTCCTGCTGTCCAAACAGATACTCTGTGGTTCTGAATTCTGATGGAAAAGTAACCAAGTGAATTTGTTGTGGCATATTATTTGTCATTCCTGAGGACTAATTGTTTACATCTTAGAAAGTTGATCATTATCAGATCAGTATTTCCTTGATCCACCTTTATCACTTTGTACTACTTTTGTGGATGTGGAATGTGTTTGTTTTAGGTTTCCCCATAGTAGAAACTAAACTAGATCTCTGTCATCAACTACTTTT
Source organism: Camelus bactrianus (assembly GCF_048773025.1). Classification (NCBI taxonomy): domain Eukaryota; kingdom Metazoa; phylum Chordata; class Mammalia; order Artiodactyla; family Camelidae; genus Camelus; species Camelus bactrianus. The sequence goes on from NC_133575.1 coordinate 33,236,372, forward strand.
TTCCTCTGGAGTCACTGGCCATAGAGAAAGCTACACAAATGGCAGGTGGAGAGCTCAATTCATTTTCACAAGGTAAGCACATCCTTGTAACCAGGACCTAGATCAAGAAACAGAACATCACTAGCATCCCAGAAACCCCTCGTATGCCACTATCCAGGCTCCACCTGCCACTACCTTCCAACCTCAAAGAATAATCGCTATCCTGATTTTGAAACCATAGATTGACTTTGATTGTTTTTTGCATGTTTTAAATAAGTTCTTTGAATCATATACACTGTGTGCTTTTTGAAGCCTGAATTCTTTTGCTCAGTATTATGTTTGTGATATTTATCTATTCATTGCAAGTAGTTGTAAATAATTCATTCTCATTGCTGTATAGCATTCCACTGTGTAAAAATACTACAATTTATCTGTTCAACTGCTGATGGACAATTGGGTAGTTTCTAGTTTCTGACTTCTGAGAACAGTACTACTATTTAACTTTCTAGTTAGTATGTGTCTTTTGATGACCATGTGAATGCATTTTTGTTGGATGCTTTTTAGCTTTATTGGATACATTAGGCAATGTATTATAAAGTATTTGGAGCTTAAATGCAGATAAACCTGGTTTTAAAATTCAGATCTACTGCTTACTAGGAAGGAGGACGAGTTACTTAATCTATCTGAGAGTCCTTTTCTAAAATCTTTCAAATGGAAATTCAAATGGTTCCTGTGTCATAGGGTTGCTGTTCAGATGAAAAGAAAAACTGTATGGCCAAAATTCAATACAGTGCTTGGCATAGAGCAAGCACTCAGTATGTCAGCCATTATTATCTTTTGATATTATTTATTGAAAAGTTGCTCAACATTATTAAAGCTTCGACTGGAGGTGAAATAAACAAATTATTTACAGCAACCTTTTTAAAAATTGTAAGATCCTGAAAAAAATGTGTACAGACCCTATAAATACCAGTCTTAAGACCTCTCCATTCAGCCACGCCCCAACTATTGTTCTTTACTCCCTCAAATTCCGAGCACACAGCAACAAGCCTGCAGCTAAGCCTTCTCCATCCCACAGGCTGCCATCAAAGCTGAACAGAAAATGAGGGGAATAAGTCTTCATCTCTGTCACAGCTTCCTTATGGAAAGAATTGAAAGGATATTTGATACCTGGGACTCACTGCCAAATTTGTATCCATTTTGAACTCTTCATCTATTCTAGCTTATTCAGACCTGATCTTTATTATTAAAAATATATTTCATAGTATTGTACAAATACTATGTTGAAATAAAATATCACACACAAGAGATACCCATATCTTTTTTGTGTAAAAAAAGAACACTTTTTCCCCTTCAATAAAAATAAGTCATGCTCTTTGTAAAAAAAAAAAAAAAAACAAAAAACTGAAAAAATACAGAGAAGTATCAGGAAGAAAATGAAGAATATTTGTAATCCTATTGCCCAGAGATTTCTGGCTGGGTATTCTTTGAAGTCTTAAATAAATACTTTTTTCAATTACAAAAAATGAAAATAATTTTAAAATGAAAAAAGCAAACACAAAACAACAAATAAGACATCTATTGTGATGTCATCATTCTGAGATATACAATAAAATATCAACAGAGTCTGCTCTTCCGTTATTTTTCTTTTTTCCCTTCTTTTTCCCTCCCTTCTTTTCTTCCGCCTTTCTCCTCAAAGTAATAGTATCATATTATAATACTCTTCTGTAGTCTTTTTTTTTGCACATATCAAATATTTTGTATTTCAATAAATAATCATCTAAAACCTGATTTTTAATGACTGCATAGCATTCTATATTATGAATCACTTGCCTAGCAGTTCCCTAGTGTTGAGTATTTGGTTTACATTTTCTTCACTATTATCAAGAAGCCTATGAAGAAAATCATTGTATATTCATCTTTTTGCATCTCGGATTATTCCCTTAGGATGATTTTATAGAAGCAAAATTACAGGCTTATCTCATTTTATTGTGCTTCACTTTATCGTGCTCTGCAGATATTCTGCCTTTTTACAAAGAGATTTGTGGCAACCCTGTGTTGAACAAGTCTATTGGCACCATTTTTCCAACAGCGTTTGCTCACATTGTGTCTCTGTGTCACTTTTTAGTCATTCTCACAGTATTTCTAACTTCATTATTATTATATTTGTTATAGTGATCTGTGATCAGTGATCTTTGCTGTTACTATTGTAAAATTTTGGGGCACCACAAACCACGCCCATATGAAATGGCAAACTTAATCAATAAATGTGTATTCTGACTGCTCCACCAACCAGCCATTCTCCCAATCTCTCTCCCTATCCTCAGGCCTCTCTATTCCCTGAGATATAACAATGTTGAAATTAGGCCAATTAATAATAACCCTACAGCGGCCTCTAAGTGTTCAAGAGAAAGGAAGAGTTGCATGTCTCTCACTTTGAATCAAAAGCTAGAAATGATGAAGATTAGTAAGGAAGGCATGTTGAAAGTGGAGACAGGCTGAAAGCTAGACCTCTTGCATCAGTTAGCCAAGTTGTGACTGCAAAGGAAAAGTTCTTGAAGAAAATTAAGTGCTACTCCAGTGAACACACGAATGATAAGAAAGTGAAAGAAGCCTTACTGCTGACATAGGGAAAGCTTGAGTGGTCTGGATAGAAGACCAAACCACAACATTCTCTTAAGATAAAGCCTAATCCAGAGCAAGGTCCTAACTCTAACTCTTTTCAATTCTGTGAAAACTGAACAAGGTGAGGAAGCTGCAGAAGAAAAGTTTGAAGCTAACAGAGGTTGGTTCATGAGGTTTAAGGAGAGAAGCTGTCTCCAGAACATGAAAGTGCAAGGTGACAAAAACAGACACACAGATCAATGGAACAGGATAATGAGCCCAGAAATAAACCCACACTCTTATGGCCAATTAATCCACAACAAAAGAGGCAAGAATATATGACAGAGAAAAGACAGTCTCTTCAGTAAGTGGTGCTGGGAAAACTGGACAGCTACCTGTAAAAGGATGAAATGAGAACATTCTCCAACACCATATACAAAAATAAACTCAAAATGAATTAAAAGCCTAAATATAAGACCAGATACTGTAAAACTCCTAGAGGAAAATACAGGCAGAACACTCTTTGACATAAATCACAGCAATATTTTTTTGAACCAGCTCTTAGAGTAATGGAAATAAAAGCAAAAATAAACAAATGGGGCCTAATTAAACTTAAAAGCTTTTGCACAGCAAGGGAAACCATTGACAAAATGAAAAGACAACCTGCTTAATGGGATAACATATTTGCAAATTATATGACTGATGGGGAATAAGGGGTTAATATCCAACATATATAAATAGCTAATACAACTCAACATCAAAAAAACAAACAACTCTATTAAAAATGGGCAGAATCATTCAAAAGTCCACAAATGACAAATGCTGGAGAGGCTGTGGAGAAAAGGGAACCCTCCTACACTGCTGGTGGGAATGCAGTTTGGTGCAGCCACTGTGGAAAACAGTATGGAGAATCCTCAAAAGACTAGGAATAGACTTACCATATGACTGAGGAATCCCGCTCCTGGGCATATATCCAGAAGGAACCCTACTTTAAAAGGACACCTGCACCCCAATGTTGATAGCAGCACTATTTACAATAGCCAAGACATTGAAACAGCCTAAATGTCCATCAACAGATGACTGAATAAAGAAGAAGTGGTATATTTATACAATGAAATACTATTCAGCCATAAAAACCAACAACATAACGCCATTTGCAGCAACATGGAATATTCCTGGAGAATGTCATTCTAAGTGAAATAAGCCAGAAAGAGAAAGAAAAATACCATATGAGATCATTCATATGTGGAATCTAAAGCGAAAACAAAAACAAAATATAAATACAAAACAGAAACAGACTCATAGACATAGAATACAAACTTGTGGTTGCCAAAGGGGTTGGGGGTGGGAAGGGACAGACTGGGATTTCAAAATGCAGAATAGATAAACAAGATTATACTGTATAGCATGGGGAAATATATACAAGATCTTATGGTAGCTCACAGTGAAAAAAAATGTGACAATGAATATATGTATGTTCATGTATGACTGAAAAATTGTGCTCTACACTGGAATTTGGCACAACATTGTAAAATGACTATAACTCAATAAGAAAATGTTTTAAAAAATGGGCAGAATAACTGAATAGACATTTTCCAAAGAGGAAATGCAGGTGGCCAGCAGGCACATAAAAAGATGCTCAACGTTACTAATCATCAGGGAAATACAAATCAGAACACCAATGAGCTATCACCTCACCTCTGTCAGAATGGCTATCATCAAAACAAACACAAATAACAAATGTCAGCAAGGATATGGAGAAAAGGAAACACTTGTATACCATTGGTGGGAATGTAAATGGTGCAGCCACTGTGGGAAACAGTATGGAAGATTCTCAAAAAAATAAAAACAGAACTACCATATGACCCAGCAATCCACTCCTGGGTATATATCTGAAAAAAAACAAAAACACTAATTAGAAAAGGTACACATAGTATTGAGAAGTGGGTCTGAAGATGTGACTGAATTGCTGCCATCTCATGATTGAGCTATGTGTATCTTTTCTAATTAGTGTTTTTGTTTTCTTCAGATATACACCCAGGATTGGATTGCTGGGTCATATGGTAGTTCTATTTTTGTTTTTTGAGAAACTTCCATACTGTTGTGGTTTTTTTTTTTTTTTTTTTTGACTTTTAGGTCTTATTATTTAAGAAATACTCTTTGTGAAGCTATAGTTGCCATAGGTAGTGATTCCTCTGATGGATCTGGGCAAAGTCAGTGGAAAACCTTCTAAAAAGGATTTACCATTCTTGATGCCATTAAGAAATTCGTGATTCATGGAAAGAGGTAAAAATATCAACAGTAACAGGAGTTTGGAAGAAATTGATTCCAATCCTCATGGATGACTTTGAGGGAATCAAGACTTCAGTGGAGGAAGAAACTGCAGATGTGATGGAAATAGTGAGAGAACTAGAATTAGAAATGGGGTCTGAAGATGTGACTGAATTGCTGTCATCTCTGATAGAACTTTAATGGATAAGGAGTTGTTTCTCATGGATGAGCAAAGAAGGTGGTTTTTTGAGATGGAATCCACTCCTGGTGATGATGCTGTGAAGATTGTTGAAATGACACCAAAGGATTTAGAAACTTAGTTGATAAAGCAACAGCAGCATTTGAAAGGATTAACTCCAATTTTGAAAATTCTGTGAGTAAAACTCTATCAAACAGCATTACATGCTACAGAGAAATTGTTCGCGAAAGGAAGAGTCAATCAGTGCGGCAAACTTCATTGTTGTCTTATTTTCAAAAATTGCCACAGCCACCTCCACCTTCAGCAACCACCCTGATCAGTCAGCAGCCATCAACACTGAGGCAAGACTCTCTACAAGCAAAAAGGTTATAACTTGCTGAAGGCTCAGGTGATGGTTAGTAATTTTTAGCAATAAACTATTTTTAAATTAATGCATGTACATTGTTTTTTTAGACATAATGCTACTGCACACCTAATAAACTACAGTATAGTGTAAATATAGTTTTTATATGCACTGGGAAACCAAAAAGTTTGCGTGACTCTATCTCAGTATTTGCTTTATTGCAGTGATCTGGAACCCAATCTGCAATATCTGTGAAGTATGCCTATACTCATTTATAGGCTATGCACATTAAAAAAGTTTTGGTAACAATTGCCAAATTGCCATCTAGAAAGTTTGTATCATTTTAATTTCTACCATCGTTTTATAGGAGGGTCGTTTCACCACGCTTTTGACAGTATTGAACATTATAATTTAAATTTTTACAAATATAATAGGTAAAAAATATTTCAATGTTATTTTATTTTTCTTTGAATATTTTTGAAAGATTTTTATTTCTTCTATGAATTAGTTTTTTTATGTCCTTTGACCATTTTTCTTAGGTGTATTTATGTTTTTCTTATTGGGTTGTTAGCTTTTTACATGTTTAAGTGACGGTTTTTATATGATTTTTTATATTTTTAATATGTTAAGTGATTAATCTTTGTTTTTTATTTATTGTTAATATATTTCCTAGTTCATTATATGACATTCATGGTGTTCTTGAACATATAGAAATTTAAAAATTTTTAGCCAAGAACCAAATCTTCTTTTTATGTAAACATGTTGTTAGATGTTTACAGCATGATTTCTTACCTTGTATTTGTATTTAGAGATCCCTTGTCAGTCAGCAATTAATGAAATTATAATTTATAGTTAGTTTCTGCCTTTAAAAAAAGTTTTGTTCTTATCATTTGACTCCCTGATTTATCTGGAATTTATTGACATAATGAGGTGATATTATAAAATAGGGCTCTAACTTGATTTTCTCCAAAAAGTTAGTTTTCCAAACCCCTTGTGTTCAGTAAACATCTAATTCCTATTGCTTTGTGATTTCTTTTGTATCACATTTGAAGTTACAGTATATACTCAGGTACATTTCATGGTTATCTATTTGCTCTCATTGATCTTTTATTTACACAATGCATTTTTTATTGGGTGCCTATACCTACCATGTTCCAGATCCTGTGGTGGCACTGGGACATAGGAAGGTGAACAAGAAAGACTCCGTAAGCTCCATAAGGACAAAGGCCATCATATTGTAAGAGTATGTTACCACCTCGTTGATTCCAATTCAAGTCTTCTTAACACTTTCTGGTTTTTTTTGCTTGCTTCTTAACATCCGGTTAATTTGAAAGCCTTTGGATGGTAGGGAAAAAGTCCTCGTTTTCCACTCATTCTTCCATGGCATCTTTGCCAGGGCCAGATGGACTATAATAGGCCCTGATTGATTGGGAAAATCAATCAAAATATTTTTCTGCTCCTTCCCTTCCACCTTGATTTAGCAAAGGCGTAGATTTCCCTTTTCAGGATGCAGCTATGGTAAATGAGATCATTAAACCAAGAATTAGAAGACTTGGGTTTGAATTGTGATTATGTCTTCACTTCTCAGAACCCTAGTTTCCTCATCTTTAAAGTGGAGTTAATTATACTTGTCTTATAGGAATCTTTGTGGATGAAATGAGAATAGGTATTAAAACTTTTTGAAAATTGTAAAATAGCACAGAGATTTAAATTACTACTTTTACTTTAGTCAAACTAAAGTACAGACAACCTGAAAGCAAGGCTCATGTCTTGCTGCCTTTGTGACCCCTTGTGTAAGCACGCTATTCATTTAGTACTTCACTCACAGGGAGCTCTCAGTAAATACACAAATAAATTTCTTTGCCCAGGTAGATGCTGTTCTAACATAACCTGATGGAAATATCCTCTGCTCAGGAAATCTAAGCAAATAACTTATTGTTTGCTGTGGATTTCAGTTGCCTTTAGTAGATTATCTAAGCTTCCTGCTAGCCCAGAGTTTGGGAACCATCTTAAATACTGTTTAACAGAATAGAGAAGATCTATAAGATAATACATTAAGCCTTTGACATTTGAGAGGGATACCACCCTAAACCCACAAAAATCTCCAAATCTGCAAATACTATAATAGTGTACACTTTCCATGATTGAATACAGTAAGATGTAACTACAATATTTATGGTTAGAGTTTTGGTGCTTCTGTAACTCTGCTGACCCCTAGGTCTTGAGTCAAACTGGTTGGACTTTGCTTTCTCTTGGGGAATGGTCTTCTGTGTTAGCTCCTTGGCTTGCCCTTAAAACAGACCCCAGTAGCTTCCTGATTTGCCTTAATCCTGAATCTAGGATGAACAAAATTTATGCCCAAATTGACATCACTCCTCTAACTGGAATCTTTTCGACCAGGAGAAGAATTCAAAGACCTTAACGAAGTGAGTACAGCCAGATAAATAGCCAGGAGGTTGAGGAGACTTGGGAACTCCAGCTGAAAAAAAATGGGGTAGTTGGAGTTCCTCTGTCTTGTCAGAGTTTTAATCTCATTTTACAGATGAGGAAAACTAGACTCAGGAATTTTTAATAACTTGCCCAAGGTCAAAGAGCTGAAGGAGTCAGGATTTCAAGCCCTGTTGGAATCCGTATTTCATACTCCTAACCCTCTTGTTCTATGATAATGCCAAGGGCTCTTTAGAATATCAGTTTTTTCGTGTTAGGTGCTCAATAAATACCCAGATAAATTCAGGAATTGCGGGGAACAATTTAGGCTGGTTATGTGATTGGAAGGTAAATTTTATTCTGCTGCAAATATCTCTGTGAACAATGAGGAGGAGTAAGCAGCTGGTAAGCAATTAGGGGTCTGGACAGCTGAGCTCCACACTGAGCAAGACAGACAGGCTGGCAAGTGGCTGTGGGGGCGAAGCCTGGACTGTCAGTGCCGGCTCTATCTGGCATTTTGGTGACCTTGGGGATTCTGATCCCTGCAGCCTCATAGCACCTCCACTACTATGCTTAATTAATTCCTGCACCTGTCAGTAGATACCCAGACATCCCCAATCCTCATGCTGCTATTGTTTGATCTAAAGAGAAATCTGGAATGAGGAATTCCTGCCTGGAGCCCTTTCTAGGAAGGGGGCTTAATTTTGTTACTGCAGTATCATAAGATTCTTTCTTGTGCCTCTTCTCGCCACTGCTTGGCCTGTTGAAGATACAAAATGCACCTCCCCAGCATGATACGCTTTCTTCACACCCTGATCCATGTCACCTGTCAGGGAGACCCCATCTCACTTCTCTTATTCCCTTAATTAGGGTAAGGGAGGTAGGTACATCTTCCCATCAATTCCAGCCCTCCTCTGGGAGCAAAAAAACCCTCTCAGGACTACCCTTCATTCAGATTTGGAGCCACAGACCTCTTCCAAACATTGCAGGGATTGTCTATTTCCCATCAGGACCCCTGTTTTTTTATTACGGTTCACCGAATACACATTTTGGCCAACTACTAAAAGGCCGGTGTTAAAAATCATGTTTAGTCAAAGTTGAAGCCAAAGCTGAAAATCACCATCATAAAATAAACTTCTAGATCATAAGGATAAATCTGAAAATGTACCAAAATATTTATTATTAAAAACCTAACTGAACTTTTCCAAGACTGACATTATAGATCAGAAATAATGTTTCCTCAGGTACTCTCGGCTGCCTGATTGATTGTGTGATCACTGTAATACACATTCATGATACCAAATGGATTCTTATTTTTAAATGAGGTTGATGCATAAGCAAGATATTTTGAGGCTTGTTCTGTCAGCATAGGATTCTACTGGTGTGGGGGGTAAGGCTACCACCACATTATGAAGCCTTCCTTCCTACTAGTAACCAGCTAAGGCTAAGGTTATCTCTTCCTCATCTGTTGGACTTGAACTTTTGTCATGGTGATGCGCTTTAAATGAACCAGCCCCCTCCCCCCAAAAAGAAGCTCTGTCCATTGCTTGAGAAAGATGCTTTCTTAACTGTTCAGAAACAGTCATATATTATCTTGTTTAATAGTATAAATGATGGCTCTGAAAACAATCCCTCTAAAGATAGACTTATGATATAGTTTAAGCTCTATTATTTGGCCTTGTATTATTTCTGTATTTAAATTTTATAAAAACACTTGTGGTTTAGAGAGGAATTAGTTTCTTCATTAATTTATCAACTAATACTCTCTCAGTATGATATAAACTGTCAATCTATGTCCCTACTTATTTAACTATTTGAAAGTTCTTAATAATTGTTCTTGAATTAAAATGAACAGATTTCACATCATTATTAATTGTAGTAGTATTTAACTTTTGCAAAGATCAATATGCATTTATACTTCAATAGTTTGAAAGAATTTCAATATGGAAAGTACATGAAATTTTTTACTCCAAGTTATATCTAGAATGCCTATCTCCAAATTACATCTAGAATTTGAATGTGAACATTCTGATAACAAAAAATCAGAATTATATGTCTTACTCATTCACAAGCTTTATGTTGACTAAATATGAGTGTAATCTACACCATCACATGATCTTGGATTGCATGCAAATATAATGGTACCAGAAATGATATAGGTGTTTAGTTTTCTTTCCCTCCAAGACAGATACAGATTTGGTCTTTATACTGAATCTAAAGCCTAATATTGGGTTGCAACTAATCCTTAGTTGCAGCTTACATGGTTTTAGGACCAGGTTCAAACCAGTTCTCCTTCACTTGACTTTAATGTTCTTGTTCACTTTGGTTCTACTACTTCCCTTCTTTCATGGCCACCGCTCTCAACAAAGATATTCTCCTTTTCCTTCTATTTCCACATTACTCAGTCTCTCCTTTATTCATCAACAATTCTCTGAGCTTGTACAATATAGCAGGCAGTGAGCGAGGTCCTGGAGATACAGCTGGGAACCCAACATTCCCTTCTCCCAAGCAGCTTCTACTCTAGAGGTGGAAAGATGGGTAAACATAGGATTGCTATGTATACAGTATGTGATTAATGCTATGAGGCAGGAGAGCACAGGGGGCAAATACATACATATATAATTTATTGCTGCTTAACAAATTACCCCAAAACTTGGTGGCTTAAAATAACATTATCTTATAGTTTCTGTGTGTGTGTGGAATTTGGGAATGGTTTGGCTAGGTGGTTCCAGCTCAGAGTTGCTCATGTCATTGGAGTCAGAATGTTGGCTAGGGCTGCAAAATCTGAAGACTTGACTGGGGCTGGAGGATCTGCTTCCAAGATGGCTCCCTCATGTGGCTGTTGGCAGGAGGCCTCAGTTCTTCACCATATGTGCCACTTTATTGTGTTGCATGAATGTCCCATATGGCAGCTGGCTCTCACAGAGAGAGTGGTGAGACAAAAAGAGAGTGACAGAGGGACAGAGGGAGGGAGGAAGCAAGAGAGAGATGCAATGCTTTTTACAACCTAGTTTCAGGAATTGCACAGTATAACATTTTCCACATTTGAATAGCTAGAAGAGAGTCACTAAGTCTGACCCAATCTCAGTGGGAAGGGATTTAAGTGCTACGTTTTGAAGGAAGAAGTGTCAAAGACTTTGTGGACACATTTTAAAACTACCACAATTTGTGGGAAAATATTTATAAGAATAAATACAACATTTTAAACAGTAATTATGTCTAGGTGGTAGGATCATGAGCTACTCATTTATCTGTATTTAAACATTTTACATGGACATGAATGTATTAAAATAATACCATACACATTTTTAAAATAGACCACAAAAATGTTGTACAGTGTTGACATTGTAGAATGCTGAACACATTTCTTGAAGCATTCTCAATAGATTTACTTAAGATGGTTTGGCCAGAAATGATTCCATGAGTCAGAATTTCTGAAGTACATATCACATTAGCCCCAGTTTACAAGTGATGAAACCAAGACAGAGAGAGGTTAATTGAGGTTAACTAACTGCCCAAAGACATAGAATAAATAAGTGGTATAGATGAACTTTGAATCTAGGTAGCCTCGTTCTACAGCCCAAGCTCTTAAACTAAATGAGACATCCACAGTATTGGACTGTATGTAATCACAGTGTAGATCATACTAACAACAGCTCAGAGAAATGAAAGAGCTAGAGCTGATCTATTTAGGCAAAGTTTCATAGAAGAAGCAAACAGTGAGTTGTGTCTAGTAGAAAAAATGAGATTTGGGTAATCTAAGGATGACATTACAAATGGGAGGAGTAGTAGTCTAGCCAAGGTCCAGAAAAGGGTTGGAGACTGGCCTTTCCAAGGATGTCCCAATGAGAAGATCAGTCCTGGTAAAGTGGAGGTGTTCCTGGTGAGTTGTGTGAATTAAGGTGAAATGGAGTGAGATGGGGATAAGGGTGGGATGCCAGATTCAGAGGAGCCCTGGCTGCAGGCAGGAGAGTTTACCCTCAATTTATGTTCACACACAGACTTGGAGACCTTGGTCCCTTGCCACCAGGAAGAAACTTAGAAACTTTCTGGTCCATGCCTTTCATTTTAAATATGGGGAATTAAGGCCTACATAAGAAAATGACTCATTCACTTCCCAATTTCATTTTACTCACTCATTCTATTATGTTAGGAATTGTTGGAATGTTTGGGCTTTTTATTTTCATTTAAAGTCCTTAATTACTATATTTTTATCATTAAAAATAGTTTCAAATACAAATAGTAAAGAATCCATTTTCTAAAATGGGGCACTGCAGGCTATAGCTTATTCCATACTAGTTGAACTTAAGTGAAGTCTGTGTGCTAGACTAGGATGCTCCATCAGTGCCCATTTCCAAAATCACCCTGGGCATTTCCTGTTAATCCAGGGACACTTCAAAGTTGTTGTGCGAGATTTATTTATTTGTTTGTTTAGTACAACATGTTCTGGATACAAACAGCTTTTTAAAACCACACACACACACACACACACACACACACACACACACACACACACACACACACACAGTCCTGTCCCCAAGGATTTAGTAGCTTATGGCCCATGAAAACTTGGAAATCACCAACCAAAGTTAGATCTGTTCAGCAGATATCGATATCTTATTACTTTCAGAAATAATTTCGGGGATCTAAATTTAAAAATATCCAAATAACAATGGATACCATATTTGCTTTGTTTTTCTTCTGTTTATCAAAGTTTATGGTGAAATGAAGCACCTAAAGAGCTGAGATCAGTTCTCCATGGTACTTAGTACCCATTTCACACCATGGGCTCTTAGATGATGTCATGTTAATTACCTAGAAAGGCTGAATGAAACCATTTTTCCCCCTTTGATGACTAATGATAACTGGTGGGTTTTACCCTGCTTCCCACATTTTTCCAGCAAGGATCCAAGGAGTTTTTGCCACAAATTGTATATGGGTTCCAACTCCTGGCTCATTTCAAGTTCCCTCATTCAGACTGAGGATCAAGGTAGTTCAGAGCACCTACACATGGTCCTGGGAACTAAACAGAACATCTTTACTTTGCTAGTTTAACTCCCAGGGTACCAATACTGCCTTCTACATGGGCTCTAGTAGTTTCCAAGAGTGAATTATAGTTTGCTCTTTGCACCTTTTCCTCCTATCCTCCCTCCTTCTTTTCCATCCTTCCCAGCAATGTGGTAGGAGAAACAATATGCAGTTATTGCGGGGGCAGAAGCACTTCAAAGCCAATCAAGAAAAAGAACTCTACATGTGACATTATCAAACAGGTTAGACCATTAGCAGGGTGATTAGTGTACCCGATGGTGCCTATCATTGAGAGTCAAGTCTCCTTAGTAGCTAATGTGGGCAAAAAGATCTTCAAGCATCCATTAAGGCTCTCAGATAAATGCCCAAGAGAATGAATTCAATGGCTACCTCTACTTGGGAACACCGTTCTCCCATGACCTGGACCTTCTTACCTAGCCACAGTGGTAGCCTCTCTTAAGGCAGCTCATCTGGCTCAGATCCACTTCCAGGGCACTGCTTGGCTTTTCACTCTTCTCTCTCTTCCTGCCCTTTTAAGGACCTCTTATTTGTAGACCCACATGCGTTATCTATCTTGCTGAGCTTCCTCTCCTCTACGTGGCATCATCTAATCAACCTAAATTGTCTCCATTTTGTGTTACTTCTTAGGCCTTTTATTGAGTGCCATTTCCTCTGATTTTCTGCCTCTTTGATTTTCCTTCAGTCATAACTTTTGTCCTTTAAAACTTTACTGTGATAGTTCAAAAAAGAAAATTGCCCCTGTTAATGGAGTTAAGTTGTGGGTACATAAGATACATATTTAGTAAACATTTCCCAAAGACAACATATGTGATTTCCCTCTCCATATATATTTATTTGTGAATTTTTAAATCCATAACTTGATTTTGGAGTGAAATTAGGCTATAGATGTTATATCGGGGGAAAAACATTTTAGCTCAATACCTGGTTATTCAGTAACAATTTCTGTCACATATTAGTCACATTTCTGCTGAGATAATGCTGTTTTTAATAAAGCAGCCCCCCAAATCTCAGCAGTTTACAACAAGCATTTTTTTCTCACTCTTCAATCTCTAGGTTGGCTAGGGAAGCAACGAATAGGTGCACGTGATTGAAACACACACATGGGGAAGGTATCAGCAGGAAACAGGTGGAAGAAGATGAGACTCAACAGGTGGGCAGGTGGCAGGTTTAGAAGGGCCTCATGCCACAAGCAGACAGTGGGGAATCCCAGAGCTTTTAAAGTAAGGAAGTGACATAATTTTATCTAGGGTATAACACTGATGGGAGTGTGGAGAGTGTGCTGAAGCTGGAGTTCCCTGGAATCAGGCTGTGATAGGAGTTGAGACAGGAGCTGGTAAGCCTGTGAAATAGAGCTTTAGCCATAAGGATACAGCCCAGAGCACAGATGCTAGAGATTATTTTCAGGAAGCAAAATTGGCAGTCTATTTGATACAGGGAGTAAGGAAGAGAAGAGGCTAGGATAAAACCAAGTTTCAGAGCTCATTTGGGATGTGACTGGTACAGCCCTAGGGAGTAGATGAATACAGGGGAAACAGGGAGGAAAATGAAACCCCTGGTGTCCTGTGCAGGCCTCTCCAGTGTATAAAGGGACACGTACACAAACTTGTTTCCTTAGCCACAGAATTAGTTCAGGATGTGGGAGAGGTAGCTAGATGATGCGGATGAAGATGATGATGATGATGATGACAGTTGCCACTTTTGACAATGAGCTAGATACTGTCTCTTTCCATGCATTATCTCATTTGATCCTCACAACAACCCTATGGAATGGGTACTTTTACTGTCCTCATTTACAGATGAGGAACCTGACAGGTAGAGTTGCTGACGTTCCAAAGCTACACAGCTGCTAAGTGGTAGAGTGGAAATTTGAGCTGGTACGTTTGTCTCCTCTCTACCTCCACTTTGGCGAGGTGGTTGTTACCCCAAGCGTGGACTGGTACTCAGGTAGGTCTAGCTGGCCTATGCTCAGAGGGATGATTTCACAGTTCTCTGAAGTCCTCTTGAAATAGTCTGAGTCATATCAGTCAGTGCCTTTATTTCACACAATCACTGACTGGTTGATTGCAGTGGCTTCATGAGATTCAAGTTCATAGCTCGTAAAGTTAACCTCTGACATGAGTAGCATTTTTCACTTCATTAAGATCTTTCACATGCATCTTCTCATTTGTTCCTTACAAAAATGCTACAGATGTTATGATCACAAGTGTCCACAAACTTTTTCCTTAAAGGGTCAGATTGAAGCTTTGTGAACCTTATGGTATATGTCTCAACCACTCAACTTTGCCCTAATGGCATGAAAGCAGCTGTAGACAACACATAAACAAATGAGCTTGTCTGTGTTCCAATAAAGCTTTATTTACAAAGTTAGATGACAAGCTATATTTGGCCTATGAGCCATAGTGTAGCCAACTCTTGTTCTAGATGAATGAACTTCCTTTCATTCAAAGTGGTTAAACGATCCACTCAATTTCACACAACTTGTAGAAGTAGAAATGGAACCTAGGCTTCCTACTTACTGTATTCTTTCAATAAATATTTGAGTCCCTCTTACATGTCAAGCCCTGTTCTAGGTCCTGGGGATAAAGAAAGTCCCAGTTTCTACGTAGCTTACATATTTTGGGGAGACAGATGATGAACAAGTAAATGAGCAAAGAAGATAACTTCCGAAAGTGAAAAGTACCATGAAAAAAATAAAGCAGTGCTAAATAGAGGACTTAGCTATGGGAATCAGAGAAAACCTCTCTGAGAGAGAAAAACTGGAGCTGAAATCTGTAGAAAGAGAATAAGTCAATTACACACAGATTTGGGGAAGATTATTCCAGTCAAATGGAACAGATAGTGGGAAAAAAAAAATGTGTGGCTAGAGTAAAGTGAATAAGGGAGAGGACAAGATCTGAGAAATAGGGGGAAAATAAGGGTAAGAATGATAAGCCATGACAAATAATTTTGATTTCATTCAAAGTGAAGTGAAAAGCCCATTTTTTTTACTATAGCATGCTGTCCTTAAATCTCTTTGTGTCTCCTCTGATGCCCACGCACATGGCACATGCTCTCAGAATATATTAGTTGATTGATGGGTTCTGTCATTTAGGTTCCTTCAAGGCATGAAAGACCCATCAACATGCTGGGATCATTGACGACCTTTGTGAGGGGACACATTTAATAGATCCTCTTTCATTGGAGGTTTCCAAGAAGGCTGTGCCTAATACATTTGCCCAGGGACAGCATGGCAGCCCTTTGTTCTCTCCTGGGATAGTGCTGGATACCATCCAGACCATCTGCTCTGGCTCAGGCTCCCTGGCCACAGGCTCTGCCACCATTTGCCAAAACACTCCGAAAGCCAGGAGTGAGATGTGTCTGACATCACAGCCTCTTTGTCAGGATGAGCCGTCGTGGTGGATCCAGAGTTTTGTGGTGATCTAGTTCTAAGTGTACAATTGACCAGCTGTGGGTAAGTTTTCTGTGTCTGTTTTCTCATCTGTAAACTCAGAGCATTTTGGGGCCAGTGACACAAATTTATGTATGTTAAAGACCTGGGCCAGAGAGTGCTCAGTGAAAGTCAATCCTTTTTCTTTCCCTAATGCTCCAGTATTTAGTGATTACTAAGTCCCTTTGAAAGTAGTAATTCATTTAGCATCTTCATTTTATTAGGACTTTAAAAGTACTGAAAAATTACAGGAAGCTTTAAAGTAATTGGAAACATACTGAAGTAGTTTGGTCATCTCTGAAATGACTGGCTTTTCAGAAAGGATCATTGTGGTGGATCCTGTGATGCTCCTCCACCCAGATCCCCCTTCAGTGAAGGATGGGTGGCTGCCAGCAGTCAGCCTTCAATGTCTGCACCGTTAGGAACTGCCTGAGGCTTCAGAGAGCAGCCTCACCAAGACCACTCCCTTTCCAGATGGCCCACTTCCAATTGCTGATTGAGGAGGGAGTAGTACAGTTCGGCTCTCAGGACCCAGTGTGGGAGAATTCTGAAGGCTCTGGCCTCCTAAAAGGTGTTAGCTGGTGCTAACATGACCCATATATTCTTTTACAAAAGAACTTTATTCCATAAGGTTTAAAAAATGATACAGAGAAATAAAACATTCAAATACCTGGAACATATAATTTCTTCAACAAATTTTTTTTAAGCTTTTGATTTAAATTTATTTACTAAATGCCCATTTATTAGGCATGACTAATGTGAAATGGATATTATGTCAGTGAGAGATTAATCACTGAGTTAACTAATGAGGTTATGTATCATATTAACATGCAAGGGAAGGAGAAGGAAATACTGGCATTTGAGTGGCTAAGTCAGGGTCAGAAAGATTAAGAAACTTAGAAAACCATTAAAAAGATGGTGTATTATATTTGTTTGAATCCCAGACAGCCTGGGAGTTTGCAAATGATTTTAAATACATGTACATAGCAGTGTGTGCCCTTAGCAGAGAATGTCCTTGGGCGAATTAGTCTTAAGAGAGGTTAAATGAGGGTTGTTGTGGTGATTAAATGAGAAAATGGATGGATGGTACTTGGTAAGTGCTCAATAAATGTTAGCTGCGGCTGTTGGCTGTTGTTGTTATTCAAAGTGTCATCTGGCTAACAGTCCCCAGGGAAGCCTCTCTTAACATCTAACAAAAAACACTAATGAAGGCCTTTGGGGGAAAATAAAGCTCCCAACATGGAAAATCAAACTGATAGGTAGTATAGTACCAGAACCTTGAAGAAACTGGAGCTAATTTCAAGACAATAGAGCTGGGTTTGGACACAAAGGTAGCTTTATAAAAGGTAGAAAAATATTTCGTGTTTCACTCACAAGAGATTCACCCAGGGATTCAGGATTTGAATGAGCTAGAAATTTGGGCATCTTTCTTTGTTTTCTCCTGGGTATGGGAAGGGGAAGTATGTACGCAGATAATAGTATATGGGGCATTATTTTACATGGGACCATTGTAGGGAGAACCCAGGTAGTAGTGCATACTGGGAATTATAGTTTTTCATGAACGCATTAGTTCAGGGAACCAGAGAACCAGACCATGGGGTAGGAAGAAGACACCCTCTCACATGGTACAAAGGTACACAGACTAAAATTTTGCTTAAACTTCCAGATCAGCCTGTCATTTTGTTGTAAGTAGGAGAAGGGTATTCTACCATTAGCAGGGGACAGGGTGCAGGATCAATGACTAAGATGAATAAAGAGTAAAGTAATAGTGAAGCCTGTGAAAAATACCACAGAGCAAGGGGAAAGAAGCGTACCTAGAAGGCTCAGAAGAATAACAAACCTCTGATAATTATCTACCAGTGAACCCAGAGGAAAACTTCAAAAAACGATTTGACGTTTACAACAGAGCACAGGAAGACATCGTCTTCATGAAATAGCTGCAGAATAGTAGAAGGATAGTATATTATTTTAAAAAGTCTTATTATAAAATCAAGTAAAAATGTCAGAAGTCATTCCAAAAAGAGAAGATCCATAATTATTAAAAAAGACAGAGGTTCAAAATTCTTTATGTTATTAATAAAGCTGAAAATGTTCACGGGGCCAGGTAGTAAGGGTCAGGAATGTAAGATCATATGATATCCTTTGTCTCAAACAGAGGAGACTCAAATAATATAATTTCATTCCTCACTCATACAGCTTAGAGTACAAATTGTTTATAAAAATAACTCCTAAATAACTACTAGCAGAATTAAAGTAGTTATCGTCAAAGAACAGAAAACAAAGGAAACCAGAAGGAAGAGTAAAAGATATGAAGATACGGAATAAGATGACAGAAGCCAAATTAGAAATAACAATAAATGTCAGTAGGTTAAACCAGTGAGTTTCAAAATTTCAAGCACATGAATCTCATTTTCAAATCAAATGCTATGTTTAATCCCTAGTTGCAAAGCTATACATTTTGAGTTCCATTTGTTGATTACAAAGTCAATTAATGAGATGAAAGATGAGAAAGTAGCCTCCACTGTTTGCATACCACTGTCATGAACTGTCAGTTTATGTAAAAATTAATCTGTAGAGTAATGCACTTCCAATCATAATACAATGCAATTTTTATTAGAATTTGACAAAATGATTCTAAAGAACATTTTGGAAAAAAGAAGAGAAAATCAACAACAAAGACTTGAAGAGTGTGAGGGGTGCGTACAGAGTTGCTATGCAAAATATTACAATGTAGTGAAAAACTCTAGTAATTAACAGCATGATACTAGCCCCAGAAGAGTAACAGCATTTTTAAAAAGTCCAAATATGCGTGCAGTTGTCCATATTTTTTAATTTAGAAAAGTTTGCACATTAACTCAGTTGCGAAAGTATAGATTGTTCAATAAATGATTTTAGACCAGAGAGCTAACCCATTTGAGAAAAATTAAATGAACAAAAGTAATTATAACTATATTAAAGATCAAAATTTTAAAAGTGAAGCCATGAAGTAAGAATAGAATATAGAAAGTAATATATCCTTGTGATGCAGAATCACTTCCAAAGCATTATGCTGATAGCTTAAACCAGAGGTGGACAAGCTACCACCCACCCAGGGCCAAATTTAGAATGAAGACATGCTTGTTTATGGACTAGCCTCTAAGGCTGCTTCTACTCTACAAAGACAGAGTTGTGACAGAGACCATTAGGCTGGCAAAGCCTGAAATATTTATTATCTGGCCCTTTACAGATAAAGTGTGTTGACCCCTGGCATCAATCATAAAACAATTTCATGTGGTCAAATCTAAAAAGTTTAAACTTTGGCATGAAAAATAACATCATAAATAATAAGGAACTGGGATGAATATTTGCAGTATATGCTAAATATATAGTTAGCTTTTACAAAACAATAAGAAAAGTTGCACACTAGTAGAAAAATGGGCAACATTCAGAAACAGGCAGTGCACTGCACAGATATTATAAATTGTCAATAAACTTATGAAAAAATGTCAGCTCTCACTAGTATTCAAAAAATGCATTTCAAAAAAAAAATACTGCAGTTGTATATTAGGCAACTCAAAAGAAGGAATATACTTAGTGTGAGCCAAAATGCAGAAAAACAGACTCTCATGGGCTAGTGGTAGGTGTGTAGACCCAAGGGGAATTGGCAACGTATAGGAAAAGCTCTAAAATATATAAATCCTTTGATAAAGTAATTCTGTTACCAGGATTCACCCTAAAGAAATAATTAAGGAGAGGTACAAAAAATTTAGTTTTAAGGATGTCCATTGCAGAATTATATATAATGGTAAAACTCTGGAAGCACCTTTAAATATGAAAGGACATGACATTACTTGAGTAAATTATCATCAACTCATGGGATAAAAATATTCTAAGCTATTAAAATTATGTTGTTATACACTTGTTTTAAAGCACAAATGTTCAGAATACATTCCTGAGAATAAAAGATGGGTTTAAAAACAGCAAATACATTGTAATTGCATTTTCAAAAAGAAGATTCGCATAAAAATCCCTGGCAAACATCAGTTAATATTAGTTATAGCTGCCTTGTGGGATAACAGATGATTTTTATTTTCTCCTCTTTGCTTATTCGTATGTAAGTGCTTTATTGAACTGTCTCATCTCTGTGGGGTAGCAAGAGGAAATGGTTTTATTTTTTGCCATTCTCAGCCGTCACTCCCACAACTGTGCTATATGAAAAGTACCACCCCGCTGGGTCACAGACCCCTTAAGGACATTTTGGGATGATTCCTTGGCTTCATTTTTGGATATTAAAAATCTCAATTTCATTTACCCTTCAGAGCATTTCTCTTTCCCCCGGGTCTGTCATGTTTGTGGCTCAAGGGACCCGGAGTGAACTGTGATGTGTGGCAGGTCCCTCTGGGCTGTCCCTCTCTATCCCTTGGTCTTCTTACCTCTCCTCTGTTGTGTTGCAGGAGAAAGGGCGACGGGTTAGAGAAAAGAGTAAGTGATTTAGCTTGGTTCCTGGCAATCTGCTCTCGGTGTTGCTGCTTCTCTGACAGGTGCTGGATGCTCTTTGGGTGACAGGTCTAAACACTGGTTCTCAAGAGGGGCAATGAAATGTTTATCCTCTGACTTTTTGATGTCTTCCAACCCCCATCTCCCCTCCAGCCTTGTTCAACCAGCAGCCTCCTGCTGCCAGCACAGTCACCTCGAGGTAGGGTGTACATGCAAATGTGCTCAAGTTTGGCTTCCTTAGAAGCCATTCAGGTAACCCTGTGTGGAATGCAGGCATTCATGCCAAACGACCATGGGGCATGCACACTGCTCCGTGGCCAGTCCTGCTGTCTCTTCCTGGCTCCTTTCCCCCTTCTCAGAAGGGCCCTGGGGAGGACAGCAAGTCTTCTCCCTAATTAGGTTTCAAGACAGGACCTGGTGCCAGTCTCCACCTCTTGCGGGGACCATCCCCCCAAATGTCTCTACTGGTGATTCCCTTGGAGCCTCTCCCCTGGCTTGACTTTCACTGTATTTTGTAAACTTTGATTGAGGAAGCCTCTGGGCCATTTTGGAGAGGGGAGGGAGAAAGAGGAGGGAACTCCGCAGCCCTCCTCACTTCTCCCATGTCTCAGGACTCCAGCAATGCCTTCCTTTCTCCCCTCCCTGGCCCCTCTTATAAATCAGGGATAATGTAATTTTTAAAATCCCAGTGGAATTTTTTCTTGGAGTATTATAGGAAGTTCTTTGTGAAGAATGCACTAATGAATAAGGTTATGAAATGCAAAAATGTGGACAGTTGGAAGGACTTGCTGTACTAGATAGCAAACAAATTATAAAACTACAGCATCATTATAACCAGAAATATTGAATGACCCACATAAAAGAACAGACAACACTCAAACAGATCCCAGCATATGGAAGAACTTAGTATATACTAAAGGAAATATCACAGACAAGTGAGAAGGAATGGACATATTTAACAAAAGTGCTGAGAAAATTATTTGGGAAAAATATCATGTTACGTTCTCATATCATATCCCAGAATAAAATTCAGATGCGTTTCGAGTTAAAAATATAACCACAAAAACTCTAGAAGTTGGTGGGGAGGAGGGTATAGCTCAGTGGTAGAGTGCATACCTAGCATGCACAAGGTCCTGGGTTCAGTCCCCAGTACCTCCATTAGATAAATAAATAAACCTAATTACCTCCCCTCCCAAGATAAAAAAAGTCTTAAAAAAAAAAAAAAAAAGAAACTCTAGAAGTTAAAATAGGTAGTATTAGAACTAATCTTGAATTGAGGGAAATATTTCTCAGTCCATAAGCCCTGGAAGAAAACACAAAGGAGAAAAGATTAATAGCTCTGTGTTAAACAAACAAAAATGCAAATATTTGATAGGTATATTGAAAACTCTATAAAAATAGAGACAAGTGAGATGTGTTGAATAAATTCTGGTGTAATAGGACAGACAAAAGTTTGGTAAATTTAATACACAGATATGCTGCCATCAGCAACCAGAGCACTAATGTTTCCATAGAAAACTGGGCCAACACATAAACAGAAAAGAAAGATGTGCTCATGCCTCCAAATTGTGTCAGAAACATATTTGACTTTCCTAGTAATAAAAAACGCAAACACAAGCAACAAGATCCCTTTTCACCCATAAAATAACAAGAGATTTTAAAAATGCACAAAGCTGTTAACAGTACAGTGAGATGATCATTTTTATCCATAGCTGAGGAGAGAATGAATTGGCCTAACCTTTGAGGAAAACAGTTGAGCGTAATGTACAAAGACCCTTAAGACTGCTGGTTCTCTTCCACTCAGCTGTTCCACTCTGAGGAATCTATCCCAAGGAACTGCCTGGATGCACAAGACAATTTATGCACAAGAACATTAATCATATTCTTATTGCACAGGGAATTATATTCAATATCTTGTAATAACCTATATGAAAGATTAATCATATATTTTAAAATAATCCTCAAATGTTAGAAATAAACCATTATCCTACTATTGAATATTCAGATAAATAAATCACAATCTCTCCATTGGATAGTTTTAGTATCTGTGAGATATTCCGAATATTCTATGTATTGGAAAATTTTAATTGGCATGACAAAATGCTTATATGAAAAAAGCTAAATACGAAACTATTTATAGCATGACTGAATTTTAAAAAATCTCAGAAACATGGCTCTGATCACTTTAGTTCTTATGCCTGTTAGATTGTGCTTTTTCCATACAGACAAGACAGAAACAACCTTTCCAAGGTATGAGAGTTTCAGCACATAGAGGAAGCAAGGAATTCACTCCTAAGTTCCAGTTATAGCAGTCATTTCTACCCTCATCACTCTCCTTTGCCAATTTTTTTTTAATTATAGTAGATTCAAATGTTCAGTTTCTATTTTCTTAATTATATTTTAAGTAATATATATGAATTTGTATATTGTTTACTTTCAAAAACAGCTTAGTTGGGGTATGACTGGCATACAATAACCTGCATGCATTGAAGTGTGCAATTTGATATGTTTTGACATATGTATATGCCTGTAAAACCATCACCACAATCAGGATAATGAACACAGCACAGTTGGAATTTGATTATGAAAACATATGGCCTAGAAAGAACTACTCTACAATGCTCAGATTATTTATATTTAGAAAATTGTATTTTACTCTTTTTGAATGTATTTTCAAAATCTTCTGCAATGTGCATGTGTTACTTTTCTGAGCAGAAAAACCCCGAGGAAAAATTAGTGACAGTGACTGAGGGTGGGTGGCAGAGTGGTAGGTCAGGAGATAGTGCCTTATGGAAACCAAAGGAAGACAAATTCTAATTAAGGAAGGTTCAAGAGTATAAGTTCCATATATTGGATAATTAAGACTTTACCTTTTACCTGAAAAGGTTCAGAGTTGTTTCTGTGGCAAATCGACAGTGGAGATAGAAAATAGTGGGTTACAGAATAAATGGACTTGGCAGAGTGAAAGAGGAGAGGCCAGGGCCCAGCTGGCAAGATAACCTTGATGATGAGGAGGGACAGACATCTCTTCCCCTGAGAGGAAGTGTTGGACAGAATTTCATGTTGGAGGGTGGAGAGTTGACAGCTGCATTTTGCCTGTGATAAAAGAGGCAGGGTTGTGTCCTGCCAATAATGTGACTTAGATGGCATGATGGAAGACACTGGTGAATGTTGTCAGTGACAACTAAGAAGTGGCTGGTCTGAGCATTGCATACCTGCATTGAAGAACTACCTGGGGACAGAAGACCACTGTTTGAAATGACCTCTATTTCCTTGTTTTGATTAATTTGATCAGAAGAGGAAAAGTGAGTTGTGGGATTAATTCAGTGCTGGGGAAGGGAGAAGTGAGTAAACAAATTAAGAATTAGGGGTATAAGTTAGGTAAGCGATGCTTTATTATTGGAAAAGCAATTGTTAGCTGGAATATAAATTAGGAGTGGCTGCTGTTTAAAAAAAGCAGCAGAGGTTTTTTTTTTTTTTTAAATTAAAGCTATTATTTTTGGTACATGGTTGATTTTGGTCTATTCCAACTTGGATTAGCACATTCTCCTCCCATCTAATTCTTCACCTAATATTTAGTTCACTTTTTTTTTAACACTCCATGTGCTAAGCCATTTCAGTCTTACAAATAGTATTTAAAATAGCTCTTGTGTTTCAAATCAAATTCCAGAAGTAGTGTCTACACACAGTAAGCTTTCTACAAATGTACCAAATAGATGACCAGACATTCCTGTATGTGTACAGCCATATATAAAACAGTGCATCATTGAATAATGGCTTTGAGATTCTTTCAGATAGACACTAATAAGTAAAGGCAGTGTGAACATTACCTGTGGTAGATAGTCAGGAAGAAAACCAACTTATAAGTATTCCACTGTCTCCAAATGGAGGAATAGCCCACTCAACCAAATCAATGACAAATCTAATGTTGTCAGTTCTATGCAGATCAGATGACCACTGTGAATAGGTGGTATCTAGTGAAAATTTCCCACCATACTATACTTGCTTGCTTCTGGCATCTTCATGTTTTATTAAAGTCACTAAATAAATTGCCATTTCCATAACTTGCTCTTGGAATGTTCTAAAGTTTCTGAGAGTCATTACTTTTTAGAGAGCACATGATATTACAGAACTTGTTTATCAGCACTGGGTATTTCCTTTGAGGGTTGCGCTTCAGAGAGAGCATATATTTATTTCCACCAATCATGAAAGCTAAAGTAAATTGTCAATGACTAATAGTAAACGATCAGAATATATTTGCACAGCTCCAGATCTGGCATTCACTGAAGATCATTTCTGGCAGTTTTTCTTTTTAATTAATTAATTTTTTAATTGAAGTATAGTCGGTTTACAATGCTATGTTAATTCATGGTGTACAGCATAGTGATTCAGTTATACACATATATTCCTTTTCATATTCTTTTTCATTATATGCTATTATAAGATATTGAATATAGTTTCCTGTGCTATACAGTAAGACCTTGCTGTTTATCTATTTTATATATAGTAGTGTGTATCTGCAAATCCCGAACTCCCAATTTATCCCTCGTCTACGGCCATACCACTCTGAATGTGCTTGATCTCGTCTGGCAGTTTTTTTGTGCTTCCTATCACTGCTTTCCTTATTTAAGCTATCCTCATCATTGAAGAGTCACTGACTTGAATTTATATTCTGAAAGATGCTAGTCTGTTGTTGATTTATAGATTATTTCCGTGCCTAAGTTTCAGATTGAAGTTTCATCCTTTTTTTCCGAGAGGAGCCTCATACAGTGGCTGGGTGAAGTGACTTTCATACTCTGCTGCTATAGTGATATCTCAGTGAAGGTTCTTGAACTTTTCCATGCCTCAATTTCTTTAAATATAAGATGGTAATAAATAAAAATAAAAAATGCTGGGTTTTATTCTATAAAATATTGAAGAGATTCCATAAGATTTTTATGGAAAAGCACTGTGAAAAGAATTTCGGACAAATGGATAAAGTTGTGACTTATATATATCTTCAATGCAATATTACTCATCCATAAAAAGAAATGAAATTCTGCCATTTGCAGCAACATGGATGGACCTAGAGAATATTATGCTAGTGAAATAAGTCAGACAGAGAAAGGCAAATACTATATGATATCACTTACATGTGGAATCTAAAAAATAATACAAGTGAATGTATGTGCAAAACAGAAACAGATTCACAGATAAAGAAAGCAAACCAGTGGTTACCAAAGGGGAGAGGGAAAGGGGGAGGGGCAAATTAGGGGAATGGGATTAAGAGATACAAACTACTATTATAAAATAGATAAGCAACAAGGATATATGGTATAGCATAGGGAATTGTAGTCATTATCTTATAATAAATTCTAATGGAGTATAATCTCTAAAAATACTGAATCACTATGCTATACACCTGAAACTAATATAGTATTATAAATCAACTATACTTAAATAAAAAAAGAATTGAAGGCAAAACAAATGTAGGAGATTTTTCTTCTTGAAAAGAGAACTCAACCTAAGGTAAATAAAAGTTCCCCTTTGTAGAATGTTGCTATTGGGATTCTGGCATCATTTCTTTCAGTGTTTTGATGAAGACTTCTGGTTAAACCACTCGTCCATCATTGTTTCAGATCCACTATGCATTATCCATTATTAGTTTCTTACAGCTGGCAAATTCCATTTCCCTGTCCCTGGCCATGAACACTTGGGGCAAAATGGCACCCAGGACTCCAAGAGCTACATTTAGGACTCTCAAAAATTTGATAGTTGGAACTCATTAGTCTCTTACTCAAGGAGCAAAGCCATCTTGAGTTATTGGAGAATAGCTTTATGTTTAGTTTGATTTCATCCCTGATAACTTAATTGTTATACTGATTTGTTTATAATATTGAAATTACCTCTCAGCTCAGTCAGTAATGATTTATTTTGATATAAAAAGTCATTAAAGGTAAGATAATACTCCTTCTTCTATTACTTTGCTGCTTTCTTAAAGATAATTGCCTTAGGATTTATAGTTCTCTTATTCCTAAAATAAGAACATTTGCCCACACAAAACTATTTGCCTAGCTCTAATGAAATATTATCTATATAGACTTTTTTTCTGAAGAAAGAAGTGTACTTGAGTGCAGACATTTTCACTCTGAATTTAATCCCTACTGCAAACTACAAAGGTTGTCAGTGTGAAGATGGGGAGTTGGTATGGTGGAATGAGTATTAGCATTTAGTGCTTTGGCCTGGAATGACCCGGGTGTAGTTGGAATAGTTAGGACTGTGCATGAGGATTTACATCTAAGTTTCTTTTCCTTTGTAAAGACTGCTGGAGGGCTTCTACCTAGATATACAGAATTAGCCATGTTACCCCTAAATGGCTGAGGTAGCAGATGCTGTCAGAGCTTTACCCATATTTCCTCAGTCTTAACTATTTCATTGCATGTCAGCCCAACTTCAAATGTCAGAAATTGCATCTGAGTGCTTACTCTGGCTACTCGAGTCACCTCTGCCCTTGCCCACAATAAACCAGAAATACCGGGAAATTCATGCCACCTGGGAGTAGCCGTCAATCAATGGCTGATAGGAATAGCTGAATGAATCCCTCAGCCCCTTTGCCCTTGGATGGTATAGACACTGAGGTGTGTGTTGTACAGTATTTCCTTCCCAGTGGGATTGAGCTCACATTGCCCTCAGCAGTGACTTCATGATAATGGCTCCTTTTATTGGCTTTCTTTTCTTTTCTGTCTCACTTTTCCACTCCATTTCTGGTGTTTTCTGGGATCACTTTCAGAAAAACTACTTTCACGCAAATCCTTGGCTCAGAGTTTGCATCTTGGAGAATCCAAACTAAGACAGTTGGGAATCTAGATTCTGTCCATACAAGTATGTTTAGGGAGGGAAGATGACAGCTGAAATCAGGAAAGGGATCATGGGAAGATGATGGGTGACCTTATGGATTCAGAAGATACAACTGTTCACAAAGGCTGTAATGGCATCAGGGAGAAGGCTTTCTGCCTTTAAATCAAGGGACAGGTGAACAGGTGACTGAGTTCATGCAGCTGAAAAAGAGCACTTGAAAGGCAGGAAAAGAGCTTGAAGTTGGCGAGGGTGTGGAAACAAGAGCTTGCTCCTCCCCATTCTACGTTACAAACATCACTTAGGAAGCAGGACCAGGACTTGATGTTCTGTGTATCTCTCCCCACCTGTGTGATTTAAAAAAAAAATGTGGATAGACCATTATGGTGGGAATGAGAAACCTGTAGGTAGTTAGTATTCCCAGTTAAGGGGCAATGAGCAAGCACTGTAAGAGCAGCAAGATGTTGTTTGACATTTAAAAATAGACCTAACTCTACCAATTAGTCTGTTCTGCCAATGGTAACCTTATTCAGTGTTATGATGGTAATCGTTTCTGGAAAGCTTTGACATATTTTATAATTGAACTGCCAGGTTCACACTTAGCTATAATTCATTCACAGATAAGTGTGTCTTGTTAACCAAATTATGTTGATTCCCTTGGAAAGCTGGTGTGAGGACTTTCCTGTTTCGTGTCTTCATGTGGTTTTACAGTCTCATGACAGACCATTAGCATGATGAAAGATTGATTATTATCTTGGGTACCAAACTGTAATTTGGCCCCATTTTCATTTTTCTTTTTCATCAGCTGCAGAATCATATGCATTTATCAAAATGGGTGTCATCTGTTTTGAAATTCATGAAGTTAGATTGCACACTTGTCAAACATTTTTTTTGTCTGGCATTGACAAAAACATCAACATCCAGCTTTACTTAAGCTGTTTAGAAATAGAGATGTCCAGGTGAAAGAATGGTGGAATCAAAATGAAAGACTAGGGGCTGGAAGCGCTCATTCATCCCACCAACATTTTTGAATAATTTCAGTGCACACAGTAAGTTGCCAAACATGGGCTGAAGCCCGTGGAGGTGGAAGGAATGTGGGGCTGACTCATTCACTGAAAACTATTTGGTGGCTTCAGTGCTCAACACTGTACTAGGCACGGGAAAGAGCAGCAACAGCACAGGCGAAGTCTCTTCCCTCATAGAGCTTATATTCTGAAGGGTTTATGTGTGATAAAAGAAAGGGGCTATTTAGCTTTTATCCTCAAGGATCTTACAATCTACTTGGAAAGAAAGAAGTAAACGCACTAAGTTAAAATTCGAAAACAATGCAAAAATGGGGCAAATGAATAAAGAATGCAGTTCAGATGTAGGTGATTAAGGCACGCGCAGTAAAAGGATGACTCAACGTTGCCTCTGCCAGAGACATGTTAGGATGCTCCTCGAGGAAGTCACTTCACGGCCTCTGTTTCCCAGAGCAGCGCTCCAGGGGCAGTTTGGCTGCTGATGAGAGCCTCTGACTATCCATCTTGAAGGCCACTCACATGAGTAATCTGGAAGAAAGGCAATCTCTGAATGTAATTTAAAAAATCTACAGTGAATATCGTACTAAATAGTGATGTTATGTGTTCCTTTAAAATTTAGTAACAAGATGAGATTGCCTGTTTTCACTGGATTTAACATGGTATTACAGGTTGTAAGCAATGCAACAGACAAGGAAGAGTAATATGGTTTTAAGAATCAGAAGGAGGAAGTTAAATTGTTATTAGTTTCAGGCAATCTAGTTGTTGACATCGAAAATTCGAGACCCAACAGCTATTAGAACAATTAAGAAATTTCAACAAGGTTAGTGATAAAAAATTTAAAAATCCACAATGTTCTAATATATCAGCAACAGCCAATTAGAAAATGTAATTTTAAGAATCCAATGCTCAAGATCAGCATACCCTTATCTATCAATAAATCTAATAAAAATATATGTAACTGAATGTAGAAAACCAGGTGGAGAACACTACATGTTTGTGGATGTTATAAAAAGCCCAGCAGTTTTGCAAGTGTTGTGTGTGTGTGTGTGTGTGTGTTGTGATAAGATGATCTTAAAATTCAAACAGGATAGTAAAAAGTCAAGAACACCAAGACAATTTTGAAAAAAAGATAAATAAAAGCAACAGAAGAACTTGCCCTTCCAGATATAAAAATTGCAAGACTATGTTAATGAAGACAGTGTAGTGTTAATGCAGGGATGGGAAAGTAGACCATTTGTCATAGGAAACTACCAATATTTCTGTCTGTGTGTGCATGTGTGTTTAAGTGTGTGAGTGCGTGCCTTACTCTAAAATAGGATTCTTCATGTCTCAGTTTTGGTTGAAGCATAGAGGTCATTAATCCTATGCTCCAAAGACACCACCATGTGAACATTTCAAAGTCAAACTATGAGAATTTCTTATGGAGCTTTTAAGCCTTTCACTTTCATATAAGATATAGATGGCAGTAAAGATTTGAGGTGGATTGTGAAGAAAATTTCTTTGGCAGGTGCTGGCTGTGTCACTCCTAACCCCTTTGAAGGCAGGGGGGTGGTGAAGGCTCTCCCTTCACCTCAAGTCCAAGAAGAGATGCCTGTGAGAAGTTGCTATGTACTTTCTACAGTTGGTGGGATTCAGTGTACTGGCACTTGACCCCTTCCCGGAAGTCTAGAGGGTGCACAAGTTGGGGGCTTGCTTTCTTGGTGCAGCAAGTTTGTGGGCTCCTGCACTGAGATTGGCCTCAAATCCTGGAGTTTTCTGGGGCTAAGGATGTAAGAGTGGTTCTGTAACGAGATGGGACCACAGGCAGAAAAGAGAGCCAGGCTGGAGCTTCACATAACCATCACCTGGACCTTTACATAACCACCAGCAGAAGTGAAGGGATGACAAAAGAGCACTGGTCCATGTAAAGTGGGCACCAAAAAACCAAAAAGCAAAAACAAACAAAAAAAAAACAAGGGCCAAGAGGGAACCAGCCAGTCAGAGGGAGAGGCCAGCATTCGCCTGGCTAACAGGAAGTTCACATAAATGCCTCAGAGGGAAGCCTCTGTAAAATCTAGGAGAAAAAGTCAGCTTCAAGTGTCTGCCAGACCCTAAGTGTAAAGTCATATTTCACTCTGTCTTCTCTCTTTGACTCTGTTAGAATCAGAAAAGTGGTGAGGAAGGGGATGGGGCTAGGAGGTTGAAGGCATTAGGTAGAGAGACAAAGTAGAAGGATAACGCACTGTTTCTAGAACACAGTTTTATCATCTGCAAAGGTCCCAGCAGGGTGGGATAATTTAACTTTAAATCAACTTTTGAGTTTTGATTATTATATAGTACTGAATTGAATATATATATACATATATATATATAGAGAGAGACAGGGACAGAGAGAGAGAGAGAGGCTCCTATAACACCAAATACACATTACTGAAAAACCCCTCATGGTGTAAAATCCCAAACTATGAATAATTGGCTGATAGGAAAAATATATTTGGGGCAGACCATGCAAAACATATGTAATTTTCTAATTAGACTGCTAACAAAAGCCATAGCAATCCTAGTAAAAATACTGGCATAGTTCAATCTCCACTGATGTTTACACTCAGCCTCACAATCAGCTGATCCTTGCCTGCTCTTGGCCAGAGACTCATGCTTTCAGCTTTGAAATGTAAGATATTGGGGGCATTTAATTCTGATGAGAACAGTTTCATCAAAACTGAAAATCAGATCTAGAGTATAGACATTTTCAAATTAAGGTCCCCCTTTCCTTCCTTCCTACATAGGGAGAAATGTCTTTTCAGCTTCTTCAGATAGTTTAACATAATAGAAATTGTGGTGGTTTTTTGATCCACTAAACTAACCCCCAGTGTGATGATATTAGAAGGTGGGGCCTTTGGGTGGTGATTATAGGTCATAAGGGTGAAGCTCTCATGAATGAGATTAGTGCCCTTATAAACAGGAATCTCAGAGAGCTCTTTTCCTCTCTCTTTCTGCCATGTGAATATATATAAGTTGGCAGTCTGCAGTACGGAAGAGGGCTCTCACAAGAACCTGACCATGCTGGCTTCTTGATCTTGAACTTCCAGCCTCCAGAACTGTGAGAAATAAACTTCTGTTGTATATAAGCCACTCAATCTGTGGTAATCTGTTATAACTGCCTGAACTGACTAAGACAGTCTTTATATATTGCTAGGACTTTCTCTTTAAGTATAAGAAAGTCTGCCCCTGATCTTTTTCAAATCATTAGCAGGCTGGGAAAAAATCACATATGAACAAACACAAATTCCATATAATACTGAAAAGTTTCCCATATTGCCTATCATGTTTAAGCTAAATCATGTTAAACAAACACAAGCTCTAATAGAGTGGTAAAATATTAAAAAATATGTATACGACAAGATGCTAAAATTGGATAGTGTCTCAGTTCTGACCAAAACCCCCAAACAGTAGGGGAAGTGAGGAGCTAGATCCAATAACTACCTCCAATTTATAAAAAAAGTTTGAGGAAGATGAGAGTGTTGGATATTAGAAAGATCATTCTTTAGAGAACACTGTTAGGCATCGTGAGTACCCTGTCAGCATGGAAAAGGGGTAGAGGCCTTGCTCATCACCTCAAGTCTTTTTTGAGAAAGCCATCAGTGAGACCACTTGCAGATTTTAGGATGTGTCCTCTGGAGTTTGGGAGATGCTATAAACTAATAACATATTACACTTCTGAGGAATCTAACATTGTAGGGCCTGGCTGAAGCATCCTGCGGTTGTGGCTGGGGAGTAAAGTGACACCTATTGATGCCTGGTCAAAGGTTTGAGTTTCTGGTGGACTAAATACAGGTGGAGAGAGTAAGTGAGCCTGAAACCACTTAAAGGGATTTTGCCCAAGAGGGCCTTTAGAGGGGTAATGGCAGAAGGTATATGTGGAGGAAGAAAGCCAAGAAACAGTGGATCAAGGGTAGATTCACAGAAGGCGAGGTGGAAAAGGCATCGCCCGTAGCAGGGACAGTGGGTGGAACATCCTTGGTGATGAGTGTAGATGAGTTTTGCAAAGAACCCACGGAGCATCCCACAAGAAGGATACAATTAAAAATTCACCCCAGCTAGAGGAAATCAACACTCACTCACAAGGCCTTTTTTGTTCCCCTTATTTCTCCTTCTTGCTCCCCAACAGTTGACTCCAGAGTAGTCAGAAACTGTGGTTAGTAAGCTGGGGAAAGAAAGGTAGATGTTCAAGGTGGTAAACTAGAGAAGAAGCAAAGCTTGTCTCTCTCAATGCAAGTTTTCCACCTGGGTAAGGGCTCATCAAAATAAAAAATTTAGGAAAAGAATAAAAGACCAAATGGCATCTAATGGACCAGCTTTATATAATGACTTTCTCAAGGTAAAAAATCTCAGTGTCAAATTTTGGAAGGTGCCAAGAAGTCATTTAATCAAAATTATTGAAAAGAAAGTTTCAGTAAAACTGTAAAGGATGCTCACTGGCATGTTGGTCCATCTAGCATCTTATTTCTACATTATCACTTGTTCACCTTGGCTGATCGGTTGTCTCACTAGTAGTCATCCCTGGCCATTTACCTGGCCCTCCATCACCTTCTCAGCTGCCAGGCCCGAGACTGTATGGTCTGTGTCTGATTTGTGTCCTATTATTCTTATGTCTTCTTGTCTCCTCTTTCTTTCTGTGCTTCTTGTGTTCTCCAGATGTGTATATGCAGAAACATAAAAACTGCTAACTAAACTATAAAAATTAAAAAAAAATACTCCAAATATCAGCCAAAACCCCTAACATTGTGGCTGGGATAACTATATCTAGGAAATGATGTTATATAAAATTTTAAAGAACAAATTCAATTAGAGACACCAAACATGTACTAGCTGCTTGAAAAAAAGAAATATAGATTTCTCTACCAGTGACCCCCCAACCATAGGTAGCCACATTCATAGCAGGAGTCAAGAGGAGGAGGTGAACTGGAGGGAAAAGAAGATTGACAATAAGATAAAGAAGCTCTTGGGTCACCAAGCCAATTTATAGAAGAGTTTCTGTTGAAGCCTCTCCTCTCCTTCTGACCACATCTTAGCCAGTGCCTCCAACAGGGCACCTCCTTTTCTGGTGACCGAGGCTCCTAGATCCACTGGATATTTGTTTAGTATGTATCTTGACTACACTAGGCTCCATTGATTGTGAATTTCTGGCTTTTTATAGCAGAACTGTCTGCCTGTAAAAGCAGGGTGATTGAGAGAATTGCAATCCCGTGTTTCTGAGAGATCCACAGAGATGAATCCAAGTCTTGGGTAACACTCTGTTTCTACTGAACTATGTAATCTTCTTTTTGGGCCTGTGGTATCCAAAGGAGATCTAACCTTGTGAATTTATCAGTGACCACAAAGAAAGAAAAACACCTAGATTCCAAGATGAATAACTGGCACTTGAGTTTGATGGAGCACAAAGATTTAATAGTTTCTGAGATTAATCTCTTTCCCTTTCCTCACAGACATAGAAAACAAACTTGTGGTTACTGGGATCGGGGAAGGGAGGGGCGGGTGGAGGGATAAATTGGGAGTTTGGGATTTGCAGATACTAACTACTATATATAAAATAGATAAACAGCAAGGTCCTACTGTAGAGCACAGGAAACTATATTCAATACCTTGTAATATCCTATAATGAAAAAGGATATGAAAAGGAATATATGCATATATATGTATGTATAACTGAATCACTATGCTGTACACCAAAAATTAACACAACATTGTAAACTGATTATACTTCAATCTTAAAAATCTCTTTCCCTTGATTTAAATGAAAGTATTATTGGTCAGGAGTCCGTATTTCTGACACATATCAAATAATAGGGCTGGTATCAAGGTTCTCATCCACTTATTTCCCCAAAGTCCAGA
The DNA here is from genome assembly GCF_048773025.1 of Camelus bactrianus. NCBI lineage: Eukaryota > Metazoa > Chordata > Mammalia > Artiodactyla > Camelidae > Camelus > Camelus bactrianus. The sequence continues at coordinate 33,270,874 of NC_133575.1, forward strand.
CTTAGGTAACATGATCACCAATTAGCTTCAGAACAAGGGACACAGTTTGCTGGGGAAGTTAAGAGTGTGATATCTTTGTGACTTCATAAGCAGTGTATCACTACAAAAGAACCACACTCCCCGTTACACAACATGAGATTAGAATCTCTGCCATGATTCCTACCTACTCTGTGACCTTGGGCAAATTTCTTAACCTCTCTGGGTTTCTACAGCAGTACGATGGGAATAATGATTTAAACATGGTGAAGCTGTGAGAATTAAATGAAATAATGTATGTAAAGGGCCTCATAGAATGCCTGGACATGAGTGAACAAATATTATCTTGCTACCCCATTTTTGAGCCCCATATCATGCTTTTCAGGCAAGCTGACTGGGACAAGATTGGTGTCTGTTTAATTAGGAGGGGCACAGTTATATTGTCATAGTGAACAAACTGAAAATCTCATTAACAACAGCAAAGGTTGATTTCCTACTTACGCTATTTTTCCACTGTACGTTGACCCTGGTTCTACTCCATATCATCTTTTCTCTGGGACCCAAGGGGGCAGAGCAACCTCTATCTGAAACATTGCCAGTAGTTGTGGCAGGTAGTAAGGAGAACATGGTAAGGAAACTGCTGGCCCTCAAAGCCTCTACCCAGAACTGACACTTCTGCTCATTCATTGGTCAAGAGATTTGGCCGTACATAGGTTTAACAAAATGGAGGTGTCTAATCCTTCCATATGAATAAGCACCACATATTGGTGAAGAAGAGCAGTTTACCACAGGGTTGAGCCAGCTGTGTGCTTACTTCCCTGAACTCTCCAGAAAAAAAACTTAGATAGTGAGTATCCAATAATACAACATTGGTTCATATGGAAACATTTTATATAATCCTACCTACTTACCCTTTAAGTTGCAACTCAGATGCTGCTTCCACCATAGTCTTCCTGGATTCTTCTTGCTAGAAAAATAAGTTCTTTCCACTGTGGCATGACATTTTTCTTCTAAGAGCATGTACCACACTCTGCCATGTGTTGCAATATATTATTTCACACGTATTTTCTTTCTTAAGGGTACTTACCTTCAAGGAGTTTACAATCTGCATCTTATTCATCCTTATGGTCCTTGTGGTACCCAGTTCAGTGTCTTGTACCTAATCAATTCACATATTTGAGGGGAGATGAATTGAAGAGCTCAGAAGAGAAGTGAACAGTTTGTGTGGGTGGGGTGGAGGAAGTAGGTGGTCCCCATCAGAGAAATATCCCCCCCCTTGAAGTCAAATATATGTTTTCTGGAAGTCCTCGGTAGTAATCATAGGAAACTCCCTGGGGAAATTGGAATGTCAGCTGAGACTCCTGAGAACCACTTTTGCAGAGTTCAGAAAAGACCAAGGCTGTCACAGAAAATTAAAGCCATTGGAGAACTATATCAGCTAGTTTATAATTAGCAATTACTGCAGAAAGGAGAAACATTTATTCCGTTCTGACAACAAAGATTACATAATTGCACCAAGAGTGTTTGTCCACACCCTTTCCAGGATGTGTTAAGCATTTACAAACAGACACAAATAGCCTTTGCATTGGTGGGAAAAGCAAGAAAATGGGCTTTCTTAGGCTGTCCCTGATCCATGAACACTGGACAATAACACGCAATATTGTATGGTTACATGGGTGGATGAACCATGTCTCCCTGTTCTGTTCTTTACCAGCAATCTCTAGTCCTATGGTCAGGTCTGAGAAAGAACCAAGGAAGATTAATTATTTCCTGGTGACTCAAGATACTCAAGGATTCACCCATATTTTCTTTAATTCAACTACTATTTATTGAGAATCTACCACACGCCAGACACTGGGATAGTTTGAGTCTATTCAGTCTCTTACACAATCTAGAATCTTATTCTCAATATGTCTTTATACATATTATTCCTTCTGCCTGAAATAGTGTCATCTCTGTCCTGAATAATCCCTGCTTATCCTGCTTTTGGTGTAGACATCCATTATTTAGGAAGAATTTCTATACCTACAAACAAAGATTTAACTTCTCCCCATCCATGAGCTTTCAAAACAATATAGACTTCCCTCATCATAGCGCAATCAAACTGCATTGTGCTTTTCTTGTTTAATTGTCTGTAACTCCTATTGGCCTGTACACTCTGGGAGGGCAAGGCCGGTTCTTGCTCATTGCTGTATCCTCTGCACCACTGTAATGTCTGATGAAAGTTGATTAATGTATCATTATCTTTTTATGGCCATTATATGATTATATTATTATAATATATTACCATGTCAATGTCCTATAATGGTGCTAAATGTCTGTGTACTTTTGAGGAGTTTAGCCGTTTGCAACTAACTATAATTTTTAAAGAGCTATCTTCAGAACTTCCACGGACTGCCTTGTCAGAGCAATTTGAGGAGAGTTCTCTGTTTTTCAATGAGATGAGCAAAACCAGGACCTGTGTTCAAGGTTTGGCTCAATAACTATCTTGCTGTGTGCTCTTGGGGAATAAATTTACCTCTCTGAACTGTTTTCCTCATATGTCAAAAAAAAAAAAGGATATGTAAATAGAGATGTCACATGTCTGATATTCTGTGGTTACCATTGTGTGGTGATTTTAAACTATAACCCAAACATTCTTTGACTAGTTTCCCATTGAGTGGTGGTGAGGGGGTGCTCTATGTTCCCTCCTCTTGAATCTGGGCTCTGTGACTGATTATTCAATAAAATGTAGTGGAAGTGATGCTGTGCCAGTTTCTAGGCCCAGACTAAGAAATTGACAGCTTCTGCTTCCTGCTTCTTGGGACGTGTGTGCTTGAAAGCCAGTCACCATGCCACAGGGAAGCCCAAGCATCCATAAAGAGGCCCACCATGGAAAGAAACTGAATTCTCTGTTCCCCAGCCCCTGCTGAGCTCTCAACTGACAGCCAGCACCAAGCTACTAGCCATGGGAATGAGCCATTGTGAAAATGAATCCTCCAGCCTCCAGCTGAGCTGTCCAAGCTGATGCTGCATAAAGGACAAAGGCACTGTCCATGCCCAGCCCTTCTAAAAATGCAGATTCAAGAGCAATATCAATGATTTTTGTTTTAAGCCACTAGGCTTTGGAGTTTGTTACACAGCAGTAGATAACTGATACACACCTTTTGTTACTACTTCACAGTGTCTCAGACCTTTCATCCACTGGAATATTCTGGTACATGTAAAATTAGCTCTAGACCTTTGACAAATCAATGCTTACTCCAAAATTGTAGCGAGGACAACAGCAGTTAAGGAGAATATGCCAGTAAGTGATCACATGCTGGATGAGTTGGTCACATTAACTGATGTAGGTGACAAATGGGCCAACCATTCTCCATTGGGATGTAAGGTCTGTGACTGATGATGACTCTTTGCCAGACTTTCTAGAGATGATTACCTATTATGAGTGAGTTCCCAAACCACAATGAAAACTTGCCCTTCATTTATTTTGTGCAAAGTGATGTTCTCAACAGTGGCACTGAGGTGTCCGTTTGCAACTGTGTTCCTTCAGTTATCTGGGGCTTGGAACCCAGGCCATTTCTTTAAAAGGGAATTATGCCATGTATGAAATAAGATGTTTATACCTCATATAAATAAACCCCTAGTTAAAACACTCCAGGGTGTGTAATGAACACCCTCAGTAGCTAAGTAGTTCATCGTCAGTGGGCTAGGGAAATGAGGATTGATGGTGATGTCTTTGTGCTGCCACTGTCGTTTCTGAGACTGCTGGCTTCTGGACTAGCTACCAGGATTGAACTTCTGGGATGATCCCCCTTCTATATGAGGGCATTGGCCTTTCTTCCTGAGGGCATACTGGTTATGAGCAACAACCACAGAGCCAAATAACCTGGATAAAAACCCAACTTACTAGCTGCATGACATTAGACAAATTACTAGACCTTTCTGTGCCTCAGTTTCCTCATCATGGTGACAACAGTCAGGACTATCATAGGGTTAAGCTTTTAAGGTGAGATGAGTTAATATGTGTAAAGGACTTAGAACAACACGTGCGGCATAGAAAGCACTATATGAGTGTTGGCTATTACTATTACTGTTATTAGTGCTATTAGTTGCTGTTATTTTTCTTTCATTCTTACCTTGCAGCTGAGAACCCTGCCTAGAATTAAATCATTTGTGTGTGGACACCAAGCAGAGCCTGCCAAACCCAGGAGGCCATTTATTAATTGTAGAAGTCCTGAGAATACCATTAGAATAGGGAGCACGTTCCGGCATCCTTTTTCCTCTGTTATTTCTGGGACTTTGACCACCACAGCGTTCGTTCCTCCTCCTGGTTCTGCCTCCTCTCAGGAAGCGCCCACATGCCACTTCCACCAGCCGCTTTTCACACCATCATTTGATTGACAGAGTTGAGATAAGATTTGGGTTTTGAGGCCAAGCGGTGGCTGGTTTGTTTGTTTATTTTCCCTAACGGTCAGGGTTAAGTCTCCACCTTAGACTGAGTTCCCTGGAAACTGACCGTGCAGCAGCATCGTGTGTGAAGGTTTATCAGGCAGTGCTCTAGGGAGGTATCTCCATGAGGAAGTGAGGGGGGCAGGACTGGACACGGGCAGAAGCTGACCCTCAGTGGGGTTGCCACAGAGGCCTCAGCCGATCAAGCAGGGAGTGCTGGTGCTGGCAGGCCCTCCAGAGCCATCCCAAATTGAGGATGAGGAGGCCAGGCCTCTGAATCTCCGAATCAGACACCAAGGCTGAACTCCCTGGAGGAGGCATAAACTTGGGCCAGGCTGCTTTCTGGCCAAGGGCACTTCAAGCTGAGGGGCGCAGCTGTGTCTGCAGTTGATAGACCCAGCAGCCAGGGATGGGAGCACCAGCCCTGACAGGAGGACCTGGATTGAGCATCCACTATCCACTAAAGTACAGACAGTGTGTTTCAAGAATGATATATTTCAGATGAAAAGCACTTCAGTGTCTACTAATAAGAAGCAAATGACTCAGGCAAATTACTTAATTTCTCTGAGCCTCATTTTCTCCTGATGAGATCGTTTATCGGGGCTAACAGAGCTCTACTACTGTGTCTTTCCCATAGGAGATGATCAATTCCAGTTCCTGTCCCAACTTGCTCAATTCTGTGAGATCAAAAATCTGAGGTCCTGAAATTCTAGCCCCTGTGTTTTCAAATGACTCTGGAGCCTACACTTCTGCTTTTATTCAGGGTTAGCTCTCAGGGTGGGAAATAAATGTCACTTAAACACTTACAGTGGGCCAGGCTCTTTGCCCATTCATTTATCCTTCATCACCACACTGAGGGGCAGGCGTGAGCATCCTCACTTCACGCAGGAGGAAAGTAAAGCTCAGAGAGGTGAAGTGACTTGCCCAGGATACATGGCTAAGAAGGAGCAGAGACAGGCTTTACACACTGCTTCATGTACCGCTGCCCCAGCCGTGGGATGAGTGCCCTTCACTTTAAAGCACAGGCTTCCAGAATGTAGCTGGGAAAAGGAAATGAAAATTTTAAGGAGGATGAATATTTTAAAAATATTGATGTAATTTTCTGTTCTGCCTTCCTGAGCATGTAATCTTACCCTCTTTGGCCCTGGATACTCAACTGCCTAGAAATTTTTTGAGGTCATGTGTGTATGTGTGTGCATGCATGTGCACTAGTGATAAGAAGTGCTAAAGAAGAAATACAGAAAAGCATGATGATGTTCACAAAATATGACTGAGTAGCAGGACAACAGCCTTGTAAGTTCAGCTGTGGTCTTCAGAAAGAATTGCTCAATTTTTAAAGCAGACATCTCTCTCATTCCTCTCTTGAAACTTAGCATGTCCAACCTCAAGGATCCAGAGTAGAACAGAAACACACTGAGTCCACACAGTAAAACCATGAGTCTTGCTGCTTCAACGCTAGAAGAATATGACCCAGGGCAAGTAAGAGACAGCTGAGCCTCTCTCCTCCCAGAGGAAAGTGGGAAAGAGAAAGAGAGAGAAAGAAAAGGGAGAACAAACCAAGCACTTGTGGGTCCCTGATTCTTTTCCCTCTAGGCTTCAGTGAGGAGACAGGGAGGAGGTGGTGATTTAGAGAGAAATTTGAGTAACATCAAGAATGAACCAGGCACAACATGACCAGACAGAGGAAGACCTGGGTTTAACTTTGGCACTTCCAGCTCTCAATTCCCATGTACCATGGACTCAGAGTGGAGGACTCATCGACTTTTTGTGACAACCCCCTGTGGCAGGATGAGGGACCCTTCAGCTGAGTCTTGACACCCAGCTGGGCCAGCAGATGGGGTGGAGCACTTGGCAGGGACTCAAGGATTTGTCAGTAACCAGTGAGGGTTGACGTGAGGCCAAGTCACCACTGAGCCTTAAACAAACCGAGAGGGTTAGTAGCCTCGGGTTCTAGCCCCCACAACCCTTGGTGGCTAGTGCAGGCAGGGCAGGATGTACTTTCAAAAGGGGAACTGATGTGTTCCCCTTGTTGCCTTGGAAGCAAAGCTCATTGTGCCTGAGGACCTCAAGCCTTTCCTGTCATCACAAGGATACAGAAGGCCCTTTCCCCCACTGAACCATAATGGGTTATTTATTCTCCTCCTACCTCCCAACACGAAATCCATTTCCATCCTTTTCCATCTTGCTCTGCACACCAGGAGGCTGACTTTCATAGGCTGATTCAAATGGGCTCCCTTGCCTTGTGCTTTCTGGGCACCTTTCACCAATGGAAGGCACCATCCACCAATAGAAGGCACCATCAAAGGCCAGAGTCTGGGTGGAAAGAGAGAGTGGGATTATTTTCCTTCCACTCCCTCCCTATCTGGCATTGGCTTATAAGTGACTGCTTTCCCCTGCTCAAGGGTGGACAGGAGCCCTCTCCCATGTTGATAGGTCTCATCGGGCTCTAGAACCTCTCTCCCTGCTTTTACCCTGTAGACTTATGGGTGGCAGTGCCCTCCTGCCTCTATGGATCTTGGGTGCTTCCCCATCCCTCCTTGGCTCCTCTTGACCGTATCAACACCTTTGACAGTAGTCTCTTAATTAACACAACCCCCTCCCCCTTTGCTTGTGGTCTGCTGTTGGGTAGAATGACTATGTGTACCGGTTTGCCCCCTAGACAGTCCCAATCGATTCTAATTATCCCAGTGGAATGGTTGCAGCATTCTCCTTTCACCCTTAAAAGATCCTGTCTGGATAGTGTCCTACTCCTGGCCAGGACCCTGGCCACTGCACCATCTTAGGGAGGATGGTGGCAGGGGGTGGAGGGGGCGCTAGTAAATAGGTTTCCACTGGAACCAGATTGGGCCCTTAACTAATTGGCTCTCCTGATCACTCACAGGAGGGCATCTGATTAGTTATAGACACCATCAGAGATGCTCAATTTTCTCTACACTTCCAGGTTGTGGTATGAATGATTTTTCAAGTCCTGTTGCTCAATTGTTACTCTTGGGGGACAGGACTCTCTACCTTACGTATCTTTGCCAACTCCACTCTACCTAAGTGCCCTGCCTGGCCTGCAGTCCATAAACACTGTCTGAATGAACAATAAGGGAACTGTGTCACCCTGTTCAATCAGTGTGACAACTCATTCACACACGGAGGTAACCATGACACCAGGGCTCAGAGGAGCTGCGTACACTTCACAGAGGAAGCTGCTATTCAAGGGAAGGGAATTGGCAGAGTGGTTGTGTGTGTGTGTGTGTGCATGTGTGTATGTGTGTGTGCCCGCGTGCACATGTATGTTTGTAGATGTGGGCATGAGATTACCGTCTAAATGTGAGCTCACAGGGAAGAGTCATTTTTGTTGTTAGGATGAGCATGAAATTTACAGGAGCAGGGCACATTTTATATTTTAAAATTCTCTTGCTTTGCCCCTTCTCACTGCACACTGCGGAAGCCACAGGGCAGGCCACTGCGTTGCCTGGGTTGACGTGGTATCTCTCAGTTCTGTTTGATTTAGCAGGCATTCACTGAGCACACCCTGTGTGCCAGGTCTTAAGCTAACAGTTTTCATCTTTTTTTTTTTTTGTGGCTGGTTTAGTTAGCATGTTTGGAGGTTCATACATGTTGTAGCATATATCAGTACCTCATTCCCTTTTTTGGGGGGGGTGTTTCACTTAACAGATTTTGGAGCTTTATTGTCCTCATTTTTTTTAAAAAAATTGAAGTACAGTTGATTTACAATGTTGTGTTAGTTTCAGGTGTACAGCAAAGTGATTCAGTCATAAATATATATGTATACTCTTTTCAGATTCTTTCCCATTATAGGTTTTTACAAGATACTGAATGTGGTTCCCTGTGCTGTACAGTAGGTCCTTGTTATTTATCTATTTTATATACAGTAGTGTGTATCTCACAGGTGTCTACTTGGAGGTTGACTTGCAGATATGGTGGCTCCAGCCCTGAGCATCCCTGGGCCCAGGCAGTCTCCTTGCATCTCAAGCTAGAACTTACTGCCACTACCTCCTGCCTGACCTTATTCTCTCTTTACATGAATAAATAAAGGACCTCAGTAGAACTCTAGTTTGTTCCTATGGAAAAGCTTGGGCCCGTTGTGTTCAGTAACTCCACCACTGCCTATGGCAACATCTCAGAAACTCAGCCTGCTAAGAGCAGCCTTATTCCTTTCTAGGGGGCTTTGCCCTTTCTCTCAGGCAGTGGTGTTCATCAATGAGGCAGGGGTAGTGACCAGAGGCAGGTGCTGTGACAGGAAGCTTCCCGTGTACTCAGCACAGGTCTGCTCCCGGGAAGAGCCCTGAGGCGAGCCTGGGTGATGCCAGGATTGCAGCCCTGAAAACAATACTCACCTTGTACTTCTCGGGAGTGGCTCTCTGAGTGCCCTTTCATTCTGACTGCTGCTCTTCTGGACTCATTCTCCGTGCCATCTGTGGGTTACCCTCATGCTAAACAGCCTCTACCCTCAGATCTGGGTTCCCTTTGTGGCCACCGTTTTGCTGTAGCAGCTTGTGCTGACTTTCCCTGCTCTGGGCCCTGTCCCTGGCATCTATGGGCTCCTTTTGACCTTTTCTCTGGCCATTGCCACAAGCAGCCCTAAAATACCTGACAGACCCCCTGAGGTCTGACTCTAGCCCCCTGTGGCCAGCCCCACTTGCTTCCTACATCCTGAAAGGACAGTGGGTTTTCCAACTAAAGAGCTATGTCACAGTCTTTACCCGTGGCTGCCAACTTGTTGTTACTCCTCACTTGAAGGGGTGGAATCTAAATTCCCCTCCCCTTGAACACTGGCTGGCCACAGTGATTTGTTTCTAACAAATAAAATGTGGCAGAGCCATTCTCCATGACTACCAATGCTGTATCATAAAGAGAGAGACAGCTTTGGTCTGGCTTTCTGTATCTCTTGGGAGCCTCACTCTTAGAACCCAACCTAGGCCACAGGGACAGGCCACATGTGGGTGTTCTGGCTGACAGCCCCAGCTGGGGCCCTAGCTGACAATCAACATCGCTCTCCAGACACGTGAGAAAGGAAGCCTTCATGACGACTTCAGCCCCGGTCACCGTCTGCAACCACAGTGGAGAACCTCAAGGGAAAACCAAGCTAGCTGAGCCCTGTCAGCTACCCAGACTTATGAGAAATATTGGTAAATAATTGTTGCTGTTTTAATGCCATTATGTTTTTGGTAGTTTGTTAGGCAGCTACAGGGAACCATAATGAGAGGCAAGAAGAACTTGGAGAAAGTTCACAGACAGCCAGAGGGTAATTTAAAGGTTATCTATAAAACACGATAACATGGTGGGGAGTCTGAGCTTTTTAATCAACCAAAGGAAAGATCAAGGGGAAATTTTAAAATGTCTTTAAAAAACATAGCAAAGGAGATGAAACCTTCTTGATTTGCAGTGAGGACAGCATAAGAGAAAATCAGCTTAAAATTGCAACATGATGAATTTGGGATTGAGGTAAGTGGTGATTTTTGAGTGGGGGGTGAAAAGCCATGGGTGCTTGTATTTTAATGACTCATATATTGTCTTTATTGCCCTCCTATCCAGTTAGGTGCCTGCCCTCCGTTTAAGTTCACTGTAGTCTCTAAAAAACTATTAGTACAAAATGTAATAAATATATATTGAAGGTAAAATGTGTTAGTATCTCCAGATACACATTATTTTGAGTTTTAAGTAATTATAAAAGAAAGTGTACCCAAACCAAATTTCCTTAGAATGGTATCATCTCCTTAAATAATATGATTTAAAAAAAAAGAAAAGCATCTGGGCTAATGGTGTGTAAGTATAATTTGCCAAAAGACTCACATGAACCAGAGGGATATCACTGCTCAGCATTCTCATTAGACAGAAGGCTATTTTGCAATTCCATAGCTTTCAACTCTTCTCAACCTGGAAGGTCGCCCCAGTTCCCCATCTCCCCTCATCTGCCTGTCAGTTACCTCTTGCTAAGTAACAGCCACACCCTACCAAAAATAAAATATTATATAGCTTAACAACCATTTATATAATTCACAATTTTGTGGGTTGCCTGGATCAGATCGCCTCCTACAGTGTCTATGAAACTCTGGTCTGAGACTTTGGTGTAGACAGTTCTGAGATGTGTTGAGCCTTGCAGAATGTGAGGTGCTCTGTATCTACCAGAAATACGGCAGCTCGTGGAAAGAGACTCAGGAACCCTTGACTAGACCCCCCATCCCCCAGCCCAGTCTTGAAATACACTTCTGTTCCTTTTTTCCTCCCTTTCCACATTTATCCACCCACTGCCACTCTCTGGGCAGGGCAGAGAGCTAGATTTACAAAAAGCATCCAGAAGCCTCTTGGAGGAACAAGAGCAGCCCTCCTTCCGTGACTTGAACGTAATCACAATAGCTGAACTCAAAGAGAATTTTTTTCCTACTGCTTCTGCTGCAATTTTTTTGAGGCCGGAGGGCATTTATTCCACTTTTATTATTTTCTTGTTAAAGAATATTTGATCTTACTGGTGGGTGGGTGTGGGTGGCGATCACATCAGAGAGAAGAGAAAGAAATCCAAGCATGCTTCTGAGGGGAAAAAAAGGGTACTAAACATTATATGGTGGTACATTCTTTATAGTTAATATGCAGCTGAGGAAAGAACATAATAGAATAGCTCCAAACTATGCAAAAAGCAAAATCAATTCTGCATAGACCATACCCTGAGTTAACAAACTCAGAGCTGTATTTTCTAGGAAACCAGATTCATTTACTGGGAAAGTGTTTTTCAGAATTAACCTATTGTTTATGAAGTGTCCTGGGGCTAGAAAGTAACATTGGCTAAACAGTGAGTCAGAGGTTCTCTTGACCTACAATGTTGAAAGCTCTACATAGAAGGCCCAAGAGAGCTAAGAGAAGGCGTTGGAATGCTTAGAATATAAGTAACAAGGCCTGAATCTGGAAGAAAACATCTAAATGATATTACCATTAGCAAAATCACAGTTCAGTAAAATCTTATCAATTTGCATTTATCGTATCATTTGCTAAAATGGAACAAGCCTTTCAGTTTGTGCTAGGAAACAATACTCTGTGATATTTATTTATTAAGCTTCAGTTTCCTAACCTGTAAAATGGGAAATAATAGTAATATCTACTTGGTGAGGCTCTTCTGAGAATTGCACGAGGTAATGCTTGTAAAATTCTTAGCCTAGTGCCTGGTACCTAATACAAAGCTAACATTTAATTATTATTATTACTGCTGGAAGGCAGTATAATATAGAGAAGAACATGTGTTTTGAAATATGATAGAATTGGATTTAAATCCTGGGTTTTTTTTTTTTTTAAAACATAAGTAGTGAGGTGTCCTTGGGCATATCACTATAAAACTGTGATAATACTGTATAGTTGCTGTGAGGCTTAACTGAAATTAATTACAAAAAGAATTGAATGTAGTGTCTGGGACGTGGAAATTGATGAATGAATGATAGTTTTTATTACTCTGTGGACTTTGTATAGTATCTAGAGAGACATGTTTGTCCTCGGCTAAACCAGATACTATGCAAAAATCAACCACTGTACTTGAGGATTTGCAGTGATTGTGCAAGATAGAATTAGATACAAAGGAGACATTGGGAGAAGTAGCTGTGAATGATAAAAGGGGAAGGAGCAGGAGTAAACAGGGAGAGCCTTCCGACTGTGATGCAGGTCCAACCCCTAAGAACGGAGAAGGAAGGAAAGAGGATGGGGTGGGAAGAGCCTCAGACACAGTGCAGCTCTAAGAAAGTCTCCGACAGGCAGATGGAGGAGACCAGGGCAAAGACTGCACATCAGAGAAGTCCAGTGTCCAGAAGAATGGCTCAGCTCTAGTAGCCCTGCTATCCTGTCATTGGGTGGAACAGCCTGGGGAGGGCGTGGCCTCAACAGGAATGCTGCAGTGGGTTTTAAAGGTGCAGCAGCTGGAAGCTGTCAGTGAATGATGCTCCCCCAAGCAGGGTCTCTTAAAAGGAGCTCTAAATGGTGTACCTCTCTGGCCTCCGCGAGGGGCCAATATAAGTTCTATCGCAGTCTGAATTATCTTGTTCCTATTACTTACTTTCTGGTCTGGGTCAAGCCCTCATAATAGACCCTCTGTAATGTGGAATTGAATAGAATTTTCTAAGAAAAGACAGAGTATTTCTGGAGAATAATTGAGGCATTTAATCGAACAAATATGATATTTGTTGAAAAATAAATGTATTGAAAAATCATTTAACAGTTTCCATCGGGAAAAGAGCAATGCAGGTGTCAGTTTCTCCTGCTTGATTCCTTAAAAGAAGCTAGGATCACAAGTCTCCTTTACATGTGTAACTGAAAAAAATGTGTATTTTTGAGTGGCATCTTTTAGTTATGAAGCTTCGATAATTCATTCTGGTTTCCCTTCCTGTCTAATTGCACTACTCAGATTTATTTAAATTTTCTGTTTTAGAGGGATGTCAGGAATATAGTAATAGAAGTAGATTGGGAGGATGTAGCAAATCGACTTTTAGTTTTTATTTCCTCTCCTGTGAAACCATTGCTTTTTCCATGTTTCACCTTTATTTTTCCCTTCATTAGCAATATCAGGGAGGAAAAACTTTTCCTCTACCCTCTATATTCGGTGTTTGGGAATTGCAAATTAAACTGACAGAAGACAGATCAGCAAAAGAAAAGGCAGATTTTAATCATCATGTACATAGGGGAGTTCACCAAGAAATGTGACTCAAAGAATTTGGGGCTTGTATACCATCTTGATAGGGGAAGGCAGAGAGGATGAAGAGCATTATAGGAAAACAAATGACTTTGTGGAAAGATAAATGGGCCCTTAGGAGAGGGAGATGGAATAGTTTTGTGACAATGTCTGTTTAGGTGTGATGTGGAAACTTCTTATCTCCAGTAATGAGTCAATCTTCCCTGGTTGCTTCTGGGGAGGAAATTTATGATGATTGAGTTCTTTTGGGAGACTCTGCTTTTAGGCAGAGAAGGAATTTCAGGAACTCAAATACCTTCTGCTTAAAATAATCTTTATGTCACAGTGGTGTATCCTGGATTCTTTTGGTGATGTGGATGCTGAGATATTGGTTTGTCATACAATTTGAGGACCCAGGTCAAAGGTAGTGTGTAATATCCAGTAATATTACTGCTATTGTCTCAATAGTTCAGTGTTTATTCAATAGTAACGATTTAACGGTGGTGGAAAGCAGAAGCTAACTGTCATTCACTAATGGCGAAGGTCATGGAATCCACAGTTTGGAAAGAAAAAAAAATTACAACCCTTCCAATCAGAACAATGCCATAATAAGGAAGGGGCATTGAAGTTGAGGGAAGAAAAAGGGTGGAAAATACCAGACAAGGGATTCAAGGCCAAGCAATAACTGGTTTGTGGCTGAATCCATGCACTGCTTAAGAAAAGACAACAGATGTTAGATATGTGAAACCAATGAAATCATCACATCCCCAGGACATTGACAATGCTAGTAAATCAGCAGCAGGCCTGGATAAATTAAACCTGGGCAGTGCAGGCAGAGGCCATGACCACAGTTGCTATGACCCCTCCTAAAATTTCTACCCTAGTTGAAAATGAGATAAGGGTGAAGACAAAGGTCGGTGTTTATGCTGCAGAATGCATCTTGTGGAATCACTGTAAATTTTTTGATCAAAAATGATGTGGGATTTTGTTGTTGATGATGATGTTGTTGCTTTAAAGTTGGGCATCTCTGAGAGGCAAGGGGAACAGAGTTATATGATGTGTGAGTTTGATGATGTGACTTTGCCTTTGACCAGAGCACTGCAGGACTAAATAATTTACTCAAGCTGGTATTAAGAGTGTGAAGTTCTACTAGAGGTGGGCAGCTACTTGATACCTTTGACTGAAGAACACTCATATGCTATCTTGGAATTGATCCTCTTTGAACAAGTGGGCTGACATTTTATTTGTTTATTGAAGTATAGTTGATTTACAATGTTGTATTAGTTTCTGGTGTACAGCATACTGATTCAGTTATACATACATATATTCTTTTTAATTATAGGTTCTTAGAAGTTATTGAATATAGTTTCTGGTGCTGTACAATAGGAGTTTGTTGTTTATCTATTTTATATATAGTAGTTTGTGTCTGCTAATCCCAAACTTCTAATTTATACCTTCCTCCCTTTCCCTTTTGGTAACCATAAGTTTGTTTTCTATGTCTGTGAGTCTGTTTCTCTTTTGTACATAAGTTCATTTGTATCATTTTTAGATTCCACATGTAAGTGATATCATACGATATTTGTCTTTCTCTGCTTGACTTACTTCACTTAGTATGGTAATCTCTAAATTCATCCATGTTGCTGCAAATGGCATTATTTCATTCTTTTATATGGCTGAGTAGTATTCCACTGTAGATATATAAAGTGGGCTTACGTTTAGTAATATTTGTTACGTCACTGTTTGCAGTGAACCTGTAAACAATCCAAATATACATCAATAGGAAAATTACTGAATAAATTGTAATACATTCATACTATGCAGCTATTAAAAATGAATTGGATCAAAACATATTGACCTTAAGAGATATCCATGAAGAAAAAAATAACATGCTGTTAAAAATATTCAGAAATCATACTTGAGAGACTTTAACACTTTTGCTTATGATATGAACTATATATAAAACCTCCTTGATAATGAAGAGCAAATTTTTTCAATTATGGTTCTTTGAAATTAGCAGGTAGATAGATGAATTCCTTACCTGGAGCTTGGTCCACTTTTCTATGCTTAAACATAGCCGAAATAATTCTGAGAAGATGATGAGTACAATATTAGAAGTACCACTTTTTAAAAGTAAAGAAGTAAGACGATTTAGGGAGGTAAAAGGTGGAGGAACAAATGTGTTAACTTATTCGGTTAGGGTAAGGTACTTTAAAAAAGTTTCTATTGAGAGAAGGAAAGATTGGAGGCTACATACTACTGTTCGAGTAGAGAGAGAGAAGGGAACAAAAGTTGTCAATGTAAAAGGCCTAGAATTGCATATGCAACCTCATTTCTGTATAGAGCATTGCAGTTTTAAAGACGTTTTTACATCCAGTTCCTCACTTGTCAGAGAGCTGGATATATGCCTGCCATTTCGCAGAAAAAATAAAAATAGAACTAGATTAGTTCTGCCTAAGTTCTGTCTCTGCATGCTAGTGAAATTGGCTAATTGATAAAATCTGGATGTAGAGTCAGTAAAGAGAAAATTAAGGTTTTCTTCATTGGAATTTGGAATTGAGATCGTCTTCAGTGTAAATAAATGCATGAACTGCACTGTGGATGATGCTCTCAGCATCCCTGTGTCTTACATAGGCTCTGGCACATTGGAAGCAGGATGAGAACAGAGTGGAAGGCACACCATCAGAGGAGTGATGCACGTTACATGGGAGCAGCAGGGAATCTGGTGTAAGGAGGTCACAGATGAATTGAGGTGATGATTATGATGATCCTGGGTACAGAACTTCCTTTTCTGGTAAGGGTGGACCAGTTAATTAAAACCAACCCTCCTGCTGAAGACAAATAAAAAAGAAACTGGGAGATATAGATACATAATACATAATAACCAATATATCATTATATAAATACAATTATTGTATTATATTAATATATTGTATTATATATTAAATCATTCTGCAAAGTGCCAGTTCAGATAGCTAAAAATAAAGTGAAGAATTACTGGGCCAAGGACAATAGGAAAGAAGACAGATACCCAGGGAGCAAACCAGAGTTTGGGGCCACTTTTCCCCTGGGGCATTTGCCAATTCCTTACCAGGTGACTGACAGCCTAAAATGCTTGCATTTTAGCGGCCTTGAATGCTACTTTTGATAGTTTTATAAGTATAGCAATACAGGGTATGGCATTCAGGATTATGGCCTTGGGACCATGGAAGGGCTGTATCTTAGGAGTCAGAGTACCCCCTCACAGATACTGTAACTCAACCTGTTTCAATCCCTGAATAGACTGATGTGATCTTGGACTACCTAATTTCCCAGATCATGGAAGAAGCAAATGAAAACCCACTCTGGAGTAGGCTAACATTATTCTATGCCTCATATTATTTCCATAAATATTTTATAAATATAATATCTGGCAAACAAAAATTAGAATCAGCAAGGATAAAAGTTGGTACTTTGATTCAAATAAAATAGATAAAAAATCACAGAACATCACTACCTATCCTACAGATATAAAAAATATATTAAGAAGCCATTATAAACAACTTTTTGTCAATACAAAAATTTAGATTAGCTAGATAAATTCATAGAAAGATACAACTTTATAAGCCTGACACAAGAATAAGCAACCTGAATAATACAACAACATTTTAAAAAATGGAATTTACAAGATTTTCTACAAAGAAAATTCCTAATGACTTCACTAGTAAATTCTATAAACATTTAAGGAAAATAGAATGCCAATCTGTCAAAAACTCATCTAAAATATAGAAAAAAAAAAGAAACATGTTCCAACTCATTTTGTGAGACCAGCATAAATAGATGCTAAAAATCTAACTA
This sequence comes from Camelus bactrianus, assembly GCF_048773025.1. NCBI lineage: Eukaryota > Metazoa > Chordata > Mammalia > Artiodactyla > Camelidae > Camelus > Camelus bactrianus. Next base: position 33,287,771 of record NC_133575.1, read on the forward strand.
GAGTATCACAAGAAATAATACTTCAGAAAAATATTACTCAAGAACATGTATTCAAATTTAGCAATATATAAAAGATATAATACATCTGAATCAAGTTGGGTTTATTCCAGAAAGGCAAGGTTGGCTTAATAATAGAAAATGAATCAGTGTCATTCACTACAATAACAAGATTAAGGACAAGTCATATAATCATTTCCATAGATCCTGAAAAAAACTGATAACACTCTATATCCATCTATGGAGGTAAAAGCTCCAATAAGCAGTCTAGCAAAAAACTGATAAAGTTATCTACAGAAAAAACCTACCACGAGTACTGTTCCTAATCCTGAAATGCTGAAAGCTTTTACTTTGTGACTGAGAACAAGACACGGTTGCCTGCCATCACGCCTTTTATTTGCCATTTTACTGGAGGTCTTTGACAGTGCAATAAGGTGAGAAAGAAACTCGGGACTAACATAAAGGAAAATAAAAGTAACTGAACTCTACAAGTTTGCTTGGCTCTGCTCTATTTTGAAAAGGGAGTGGCTAAGACTCTTTTGTTCTCATTTTGATATATGGTTCTGTTACCTTTTATGTTTCCTAAGTGAGCTTTATGCAAGTGAAATAGATCATCTGGGGAAACTATACAGATTTGGTTAATAGCAATTTGAATTGACTTCTGAGGGGAGGAGACATTTTGGATCTGTCTCTCTAGTCAGATGGGGCTTTCTGCAACCTAGTGAAAACCCGTATTTGTGCCCTATCCAGGCCCATATTGCCAGAATATCTTATTTTGATTTCCCTTTGGTTGAGAAGAAGGTGGAGTACTGAAAGAATACTATTTTGGAAGACATGTTCTCTGGGGAATTTTTTTTTAGTTAGAATGAAATCACCAGGGTACCAACATATGTTTGGTACCTCAAGACTGACTGATCAGTTCTGTGACTCACCTACTCTTAAAACGATATGCATCTGGCTAGTGCACACGCAGAAGAAAGTGCCTGATGCTAATGGATTAGTAAGCTTAGCTTCAACAATTGAGATGATAATAAAACAATTTATTTTGAGTGTGCAATTATTAGACAAGTTCAAGCAGCAGGGACAATCACACTAGAATAAGTGAAGGTCTTTGTTGGATAGACTGAAAGACCATGAAGGTATAAAGGAAGAAATAGATGTAATCTACACAGATGTCAATGCAGCCTTGATTATGTTAAAATGATATTCTCCTCCAAAAGACAAGAAGATTTAGCTACTGTTCTTAGATATCTACTGGAAGGTTAATAGAAAGTAAAGGGTCATCAAGGTAGTCAGTGTGTACGTGAAAAGCATAAAACAAATTATGATTTGTCCCAGTCAGCATGACTGTACTTGGGAATGGATTTCTAGGCCCATAAGTGAATTTAGGATGTTTCCATAGATGGCATTAGTGTTGTCTTCTTTTTAGTCGGACTTAAGTGATCACAACTAACCATGACAAGTTCTTTCCACTGATTTGGCTGTTATTGAGCTATACATATGCAATGTCAAAACCATAGAGCACTTTTTAAGCTTAGCCCAAGTGGGTGATTGACTCACATTACCAGTTAGATACAGAGATCTAAGGGTCTTCCATACACTGAAGTGCTGATACTCGAACCCTTCTTATGTCTCACAAAGACATAAAGTGTGATGAAGCTCACTGCTCCTCAGTAGGCAATGAGGGATCAGCAACACACCATTGAAAAGATGTGAGCACAGCCATATGCCACACATTACTAGTGATTACAGAATGCTTTGAAATAGGAGAGGTATTCATATACCGAAATTATTTTTAGATGTTTCTCTCCTTTAAGGCCACCAATTGAACCATATCTTGTTGAGACTTGGTTTTGCAATGATTTCAGGATTCTAGCATGAGCACTGCTCCTCTTTACACCTTCCTGCCTCCAGTCTCTGTGTAGAGTCATTCAGATTATGTATTATTGCCCCATATCTAAGGGGGCACCATTCACATTGTGGACATATATAGAATTAACTTGTACGAGACCACTGAAGGGGAGGGTAGACATGTCAGGACTCTTGGCTGAGTCCTGGAGCAGCCACACAGAGCCCTCTACTCCATCGACCTTCACTCACCCACCTGGCCTCAGCAGAGCAGGCACTCCCATATTTACTTGGACACTCACATGTGCACACGGTGATGCCTCCCCTTGACCATAATTTGAGTGTCCGTATTCCCTCAGTCCCCCTTACTCTGCACTGGTCACAGTCACCTCATCTTGGGATGGAGCGTGTGTGCTCCTTTTGGCTTATGTACTGGGCAGGGTGTAAGTGTACAGTGATGTAGGGTGGGGGTGTGCCCGGGCACAAGCAGCTGCCGCTTTCAGTCTCTGGAAGGATCTTTGGACTCACATGGGGTGTGCTTGAACAGGCTTTGTCCAGTTTTTAGTGAGACACATGTGTTCTAGCCAACAACTTACAAAGCAGTTCAACTTACAAAACATTACCGGATGTTGCTATGTTAGCCCTGAAAATAGTGCTCATTGCTTTCTTGTCTTCCTCTCCTGTCCCTCCCTGTGCTTTACACATAGGCCACTTCTAGGGTCATTGTGGTAGCCTGAAAAAATGAACCCCCCAAGGTATATGTACTTCCTAATCCCAATAACCTGTGAGTATTATTTTATAAGGCAAAAGATGTGATTAAGGATTTTGAGATGTGGACTGTGTCTTAGATGATCCTGGTGAGCCTATATGCAATCACATGTATTCTCAGAAGAGAGAGGCAGAGGGAGTTTTGAGACAGATCCGGTCACCTAATGTGGCTGCAGGGGTCCACAACTGGTTACTGTGTGTCACTGCTGAGACTGTGTATTACTATACATACTAGTTTTCTTTTTCTTTTTTTCGTATTAGTTTTCTATTGCTACATAACAAGTTATCACAAACTGAGTGACTTACAACAACACACATTTGTTTTCTCAGTTTCTCTGGGTTGAGAATGAGTCTGGGAGTGGTTTGCCCTCTGCCAGGCTGAAATTCAGGTGTTGGCCAAAACTGGGCTCTCATCTGGAGGCTCTCCTGGCAGTGCATCTGCCACCAGACTTTTGTGGTCATTGGCAGGGTTTGTCTTCTTGTGGCCTTAAGACCGAGGGCTCCAGCTTGTGCTGGCTATTGCTGGCGGATGCTCTCAGCTTCTAGAAGCTTCCCATAGTTCCTTATTATGTGGCCCTCCCCAAAGGTCCTCTCACCTCCTGGCAGCTTGCTTCTCCAAAGCCAACGGGGGATAAAGAGAGCAATTTTCCTAGCAAAATGGAATCCTATCATGTAATGTAATAATTACATTATTACAGGAGTGACATCCCATTACCTTTGCCATATTCTGTTGGTTAGAAGCAGGTCACAGGCCCCTCCCACATGAAAGCGGAAGGAACCATACAAAGGTGTGAACTCCAGGAGGTGGGTATTTAGTGGCCATTTAGTGTCTGCCTGCTATACATTTATTAAGAAATTACCGAGGAAGGAGAACCTTGTTCTAATTCACACAAAAGTCTCGCACAGGTTAGTAGCAGCTCTTTTTCCATCTCCTTTTTCCTCTTTTTATTTTTCTGGCTAAAGTAGTGCTAAAATGATAAACCAAGGGACAGATGTGTATTTATCAAATGACAGAAAGTAACTAAATCTGAGGAAATGTCATCATGGTGTAGTTTTACAAGAGTTCCTTCCATTTTGATAACATTTATTAGAATGTGCCCAGTTTGGGGAAACAAATTTCAATAAATAAACCACCACAACTGAAAATATCTCCTCTTGGCTCAAATTCTTCTTTTTATCAGACAAAATAGCTCCCACACAGCTTCTATAAATATGCATTTGTTATAAATGTGTGTGTTCATCTCAGTGAATTTGGAAAGCATTCACCTTCTAATGAGGTTACTCATTAGTGTTGATCCAGTTTCTCTAGGTTCCTCTAATTGGAAAGTATTATGAGCCACAGTGTGTTGGATGAGCATTTCTTGAAAATAATTTTCTCCTTCTTCAAAACCTTCTCCATTCCCATCGCTCCAGGCAGAAATTAGATCTGAGTCACCACTCACCTTGACTGTTGCCCCAGACTCTTGAGTTCTCCTTATTCTTGTCTAGGCCTCTCTGATTTATGTTTCTCCTTAGCTTAAAGGATTTTTGTAGTTCTTCATTCCCTTCATCTTAAATTCTGTGCCTGTCCTCAGGGTCCTGCATGGTCCCTCTGCTAGCCAATCTAGCCTCATGGTGCGTTCTTCCAGAGCCTTCCCCAATAATCAGGGCAGCCATACTGAATGAGGAAAACATGCTCTTATATGCTATAGGCTTTTCTCATTTTGTTCCTTCAGCCTGAAATACAGTCTTCCCTTTCTTCAACTCATAAACTTCAACTTAGTTCTTTGCTTAGTTTTGCTTGTTTATTTATTAACTTATATTATGAAACATTTCAACCATAAAGAGGAACATAGAAAGTAACATAATAAACAAGCATGTCTCCACCATCTGTTTTAAAAATATTGACATTTTGCCATATTTACCTCAGATGTATATTTTTCCTTTTTTATGATGAATGTTTTCAAACATATAGAAAGCTGAAAGAATAGTACAAAGAACACTCATATATTTGATATTGAGTTCCAACAATTGTTTGTGTTTTACCATATTATTCTGTCTCTCTCTCATTTTTTCCATTACCACTTCTCAACACACACACACACACACACACACACACACACACACACACAGAAGAAGCATTTAAACATAAGTTGCTGGCATCATCATGACACTTTACCGCTAAATATTTCCACATTACATCTAAGAACAAGGTCTTCTAATACATAACCTCCATATCATTATTGTACCTAGGAAAATTAACAGTTCCCTTACCTCATGTAATACTCTATCCACATAAAAATGGCAATTTTCTCCAAAATGTCTTTTTATAACTATTTTTTTCCACATAGGATCTAATCAAGTTTCACTTATTACATTTGATTTGGTTTCCTTAAACTCTTATTCTAGAATAGTCATCCCTACAACTTATTCTTATGACATTGACTTTTTAAATTAATCAGAACAATTGACTAGTGGCATATCTCATAATCTGGATTTCTCAAATTTTTCCTCATATTTTCATTTAATATCTACCTTTATTAATATGTCTCCTGAAAACTGAAGGGTTTTTTTCCCTCATCATCCTTTTTCATAATGGCTTTAATGTACATTGATGCCTGAATCAATGATATCATTTTTGGTTATAGAATGGTAATTTTCTAATTCTGTCAATTACTCTACATTTATTAGTTGCCATTCTGCTGCAAAGAAAAACATGCACCGTTATCAACTGGGAATGAACTTCAGTTCCTCATCTAGGGTGATTACTTCATTCTTTCCCTTTAATTAGCAATTATCAGAGTAAATCATCTCCAATGATGGCAAATGAGTTCATTTCCCCCCTTCTTATTTTGAGAATTATAATAGACTAAGTATGGGCTTTCCCAGAAACAGACCCTGAGGTAGGACTCAAGCACTGATGGTTATTTGAGTGGTGATTCCAAGACCACTGGCAGAGGAGCAGGGAAATGAGACAGAGAAGAAAAGATAACCAGAGAGTGTTAGCTAGCTGTTTACCCCTGCAGTTAACTACTGCAATTAATCCTGCTGCAGAACTCAGAGAGCCAGTATAATACATGTACCTTAGAGTTATTTCATTTGAGGGGTATTTATCCACCAACTTCTTCTGTCAGTCATTCTTTGAAGACTGATGCTAGAGAGCATTGATTCCCTGGCATTATCAGCCAAAAGGGCTTTCACATCTAGAAAAAGCCCTCAGACGAAGGAATACAGGTGCTGGCAGTCAGAAGTCCACTGACTAAGGGGTAATCACTTAACGTCATTATTTTTGATGATTAAAGTCTCCCAAATTTGATCAGTGGGAACTTTTTTGTAAAATTGAAGTATAGTTGATTTACAATATTATGTTAGTTTCAGGTGTACAGCAAAGTGATTCAGTTTTTTATATATATATATATTTATATATATATAATTTTTACAGGTTATTTTCACTATAGGTTATCACAAGATATTGAATATAGTTCCCTGTGCTATACAGTAGGCCCTTGTTGTTTATCTATTATATATATAGTAGTATGTATCTGTTAATTCCAAACTCCTAATTTGTCCCTCCCCCCTCCCTTTCCATTTTGGTAACCGTAAGTTTGTTTTCTGTGTCTGTGAGTCTGTTTCTGTTTTGTAAATAAGTTCACTTGTACTGTTTTTTAGATTCCACATATAAGTGATATCATATAATAGGTCTTTGACTTACTTCACTTAGTATGATAATCTAAGGTTTATACATGTTGCTGCAAATGGCATTATTTCATTCTTTTTTATGGCTGAGTAATAGTCCAGACCAATGGGACTTTTAAAAACGGGCCTACCCTCTGTCCTTTTGGCATACTTCCATTAGCTTTGAGCACTTCCTTACCTTCTGGCACATGATAAACCAGACTCACCTTAAATTTTCCCTGCCTCAGATCTGGAATTACCCATTTCTCCAATGAGCTCTGATTCATTTTAGAGGGAAATTGAGATCTGAGAGCTGAAAGTGCCCATTGCTACTGGATGTGTGATTGCTTCTTGGCCCTTTAAGTGGCCTAGTTTCACAAGTCCACATGGAAATTTTCAATCCAAATTTAACAATACAGAATTTTTACTTAATTTCGTTGACTTTACCTTTATTTTTCTTTTCTCTCACATGGAAAACATGGTTTCTTATAATATTAACTTAAGATTTCAAAATCACTATTCCAGTACTACTATTAACTGAAGAACGATTATCATCATTTCTTTATAGTTCTTTTTGTTCTTAACTCTACCCCAATAAGGATCTACAATCAGAGTACTGTGTTCTACAATCACTTGAAATAATTTTTTCTTCCTTTTTTTCTTTTTTAACAATTTTGACACACAGGATCATTTTTTCCCACTTGTTTTTCATGTTAGGGTTTTTAAAATTCTGTTTTTGGATACAGTGGAACATTCACACAGTTCATGCATCAAAACATATGCAAAGAGGTACTCAGAGAAATCTGCCTTTTTTAGTTTCCTGGTTTACCTTTCCAGTGCTCATTTTTGTATATATATATTTATTTCCCTTCCTTTCTCATCCATATGGCAGCCTACTATATATACTGTTCTGTACCTTGCATTTTTCTCTTAACAGTATATCCTGGAGGTTATTCCACTTCAACTCATATAGATCTTCCTATTTTCTAAAGTTTTATAACACTCCATATTGTGGCTGAAACATAGTTTATTTATACAGCCCCTGTTGAAGGACATTTAGGTTGATTCTAACCTTTATTGTGTGTGTGTGTGTGTGTGTTTATGGAGGGTGAGGCTTGACTTTTGAACAGATTATCTGATGTGGGATCGTTGCTTTGTCAAAAAGTAAATGCCTTTGGTAATTTTATGTGGCATTTCTATATTCCTTTTCATAATGGTTGTACATTTTATGCTTCTATTTTAATGTCAGTAGGTTTACCAGTAGAGTTTGTTGTTATTAATGTACTTGTTTATTTCAGTTATATTCCCATATTATTTAAAAACAGAGATAGTATCACTTTTTTCCATCCAAAATTCTTTTGCTTCCTGAAGTTTCCTTTTATCTAATCACATTGGTTAATACATCCAGTACAATGTTAAGAGTTGTAGAAATAGAAGGATCTTTGCACTGTTTCTAACCTTATTGGGGAGGCCTCCAATGATTCCTTATTAAGTAAGATGCTGGCTTTATTTACTTTTATTTTATCATACAGAAGGATAAGTTTTTATTTTATAAAATGTTTTTGTAAAAATGAGTTTTGACTATTATCAAAATTGTTAACATCTATGGGGATAATACAGTTTTAAAGATGTATTAATATGGAGCATTCAATTAATGGATTTTTAAAACATTGAAACCTTCTTGCACTCCTGAAAAAAGTCTACTTGCTAAATATGTATATTTAATAAATATTAATTAATTAATAAATATAAATATTCTATAGGATTCTATGTCCTAATATTTTATCTAGGATTTTTGCATCAATGAGATTGATATCTGCTTCAGGTGACAATGTTATGTCTATTGTGTCTGTTATATCTCAAAAATAGAATTTAAACATTTTTCTAAGTTCTGGAACTTTTCTAAGTTCTAAAACTATGTAAGAAGCATTGAGATTATCTGACTTTTGAAGATTTGATAGAAATCCTCTGTGAAACCACTTGGCTTGCTGACTTTTAGAGAGAAGTTCTTTGATAACCTCTATTCTATGAAAACTGATCTTTTTAAACTGTATGTGTCTATTGGCATCAGTTATAACGAATTACATTTTCTTAGCAAGCTACGCATTTCATGTAGGTTTTGAAATGTATTTATTTGCATAGAAGCTTACAAAATGATATCTTAATGTATTTTGTAATTTCATTGGTTTCAATGGTTATTGCTCCATTGTCATCATGTATTTTATATAGTTGTGCTTTCTCCCTGCTTCTCTTGATTATGTTAACTAGTGTTTTTAATTTATATTTTGCTATATTAGTGCTATTCATTTTCTCAATTCTAACTTATCTGGCTTTATAATTTCCTCCATTTTGATTTCTTTTGCTTTATTTTCTAACTTTTGTTTTCCTTTCTTTTTAAATTGGTTGTTAATTCACTTGTTTTTTTAATTTTCATTTTTATTGTTATAAATATTTAAGGCTATGAGTTTTCCTCTTAATGTTTTAGTTTTATCTCCTAGATCTTAATATATCATTTTTATTGTCATTATATCCTAGACAAGCTGTAATTCTGGCTATATTTCTCATGTGACACAAAAGTTGTTTAAGAGAGGATTTTTGTATTCTAGGTAGAAGAGTCTTTTTGTTTTTTGCTTTTATTTTTAACTTCTGGTGATATTGTATTGTAATAAGATTATGCTGTTTGTATCATCTCTACTTTAAGAAACTTCCTAAGGAATTCCACTTCTGGGATGAGAATGTGAGGAGCTCTGTGGACCTGTTCCCCAGCAATACTGGTGAAAATTATTTAAATACACACACACACACACACACACACAAAACAAACATTTAAAGGCTCTGGAAATGGCCCTAAGGGCATGATGCAAATGAATAAATATTTATTCAAGAAAATCTGTGAAACTGTAAGAACTGTAAGAATCTGGTATTTGCACAAGATCTGCACCTCCCTCTTCTCTCACAGCTCAGCAAGGCAGAAACTCCACTCCAGACTAGTACAGCTAGGAACAAAGGGCTCCCTCTCCCCCACCTCCCAATCAGAGAGCTATCTTCCTGGGAGAGGGGTTGAAATATTTGTTGTTCTCATACTGCCCCCAGCTACCTGTTCCTGAGACTAAGGTCTGGGAAAGTGTATGCAGGAGGTAAGGGGTCCCTTCTTCTGCCCAACCCCTACTTATGGACACCTTTCTTGTGATGCCACTGAGAGTACTGGGGCCCCGATCACTCTTAACCTAGTTCATGGGGTGGGAATTAAAATTGGAGAGAGGCAAGTCATGGAGACCTGGAGCTGCTGCCCCCTGCCCATCCACCTAGTGCTCAGCAGTTAAAGTGTGGCTCTCACTCAAGAGAATTGTACCGTTGTTCTCATACCCAGCTTGAGAACTCTGACTCAAAGATTTTGCCTGTGGGGAGAAGCAAGCAGTAGAACAGAGAAGTTCTAATCCCTCTTCAAAGGAACTGATTTTATTTGTAACTGAATGTGGAGAAGTTCAAGCCTAAGGGAGCTCTCCAAAACATTGGAAGTTGTGATAAAAAGCAATTGGGTGGAGATTGATAGATTCACTGGAGATAAAGGCTAAAATGTAGCCTGGCTAATTTGCCAGAGAGAAACAGGGAATGATTACTGGGGTCATAACAAACTTAAAACAATAACCTTGGGGACTTCTTCAAAGTGACCCAAATTTGATTGGATTCATAGGTAAAGCAATTTATATCCCAGGGCATTACTGGAAAAAAATATAATAATCTTCTGGCAATTAGTGGAGCATAACTGCTGGTTGTGGTCAGGGAAAGAGACAGTAAAAAAGAGCAATTCCAAAGCCGTTGTCTTCCCAGGGCAACTGTAGGCACACAGAAGGCTACATGTCCTGGAAAGAAACATCAAGGACTTCATACAGTGGCAGTAAATAAACTTCACTTAAGTAATTCAGCTAGTAATTAAACAAGTAAACAAGCAAATAACAACAACAAGGAAGAAGAGAGCCCGTTACCCAGAGTTGCTGCAGTATATTAAATAAGATATTTGTTTCAGTAAAAAATATGAGACATGCAAAAAAAAAAAAAAACAGGGAAGTGTGATCTATATACTACAAAACAACAATGACAACAAACAAGCCAACAAACAAAAAACAGACCTCAGAAACTAACTGAGAGTGACCATATGTCTGATTTGACAGATAATGACTACAAAGTAGAAATTATAAATGTTAAACTAAATGAAACCATGATTAAAGAAGCAAAGGAAGATGTGATGATAATATCAAATCAAATATAGAATATTAATGAAGAGATAGAACTTGTGAAAAAAATCCAAATGGAAATTCTGATTTACAATAAAAAATGTGCAGTCACTGGAATGAAAAGTAAATTTTGGGGATCAATAGTAGATTTGAATTGGCAGAAGAAATAATTAGTGAACTTGAAGATAGATCAACAGAAATTATGCAATCAGAACAATAAAGAGAAAAAGAATAAAAAACATAAAAACAGCCTCAGAGAAATGTGAGACAGTATTACGAACACCAGCATATGTATAGTGAGAGTATCAGAAGGAAAGAAGAATGAGAAAAAAGCAGAATATATTCAAAGAAATAATGGATGTAATTTTATTTAAAAACATTCATCTACACATCCAGGAATCTCAACAAGCTCCAAGTAGGATAACATAAAGAGATCCACAGACACATCTAGCCAGAGCAATTAGGCAAGAAAAAGAAATAAAAGGTCCCATATGTTTATTTTTGCTTTTATTTCTTTTGCCTTTGGAGACTGAGCCAAGAAATATTGCTATAATTTATGTCAAAGAGTGTTCGGCCTGTGTTCTTTTCTAGGAGTTTTGTGGTTTCAGGGCTTAGATTTAGGTCTTTAATCCATTTTGAGTTTATTTCTGTATATGAGGTGAGGAAATGTTCAAATCTCATTGTTTCACACATGCATGATACAAGAGTAGTATACCAAATTCTATTTCTATACACTTGTAATGAACAATCTGAAAATGAAATTAAGAAAACAGTTTCATTTATAATAGCATTAAAATGAATGACTTAGAAATAAATGTAACAAAAGAAGTAAACAAACCTGAAAACTGTAAAACTTTGTTAAAAGAGATTTTAAAATATATAAATAAATGAGGAAATAGTCCATGTTTATTGATTGGAAGACTTAATATTGTTAAGATGGTGATAGTCCCCAAATTGGTATGCACATTCAAGGTAATCCCAATCATATTCCCAGCTCCCTTTGCAGAATTTCACAAGCTGATTCTCAGGTTCATGTGGAATTGCAAGGAACCAGGAAGAGCCAAAACAATTGTGAAAAAGAAGAACAAATTCAGAGGCCTCACACTTTCTGATTTCAAAACTTACTACAAACCAGTAGTAATCAAGACAGTGTGGTACTGACCCAAGGATAGATGTATAGATCAGTGGAATAGAACTGAGAGCCCAGAAATAAACCATATCATATCAGTGTTCAACTGATCTTTGACAAGGTTGCCAAGTCCATTCAATGGGAAAAAATAATCTTTTCAACAAATGGTACTTGGAAGACTAGATATATACTTGCAGAAGAATAAAGTTGGACCTTTACTTCACACATATACAAAAATTAACTCAAAATGGATCACCATTGAGAATATTAGCTGTGACTTTGTTATATATGGCCTTTATTATGTTGAAGTATGTTCTTTCTATATCCGATTTGTTGAGGGTTTATACCATGAAAGGATGTTTTATTTTGTTAAATGCTTTTTCTGCATCTATTGAGATGATAAGGATTTTTATCTTTCATTCTATTAATGTGGTGTACCACATTTATTGATTTGCATATGTTGAACCATCCTGTGTCCCAGGAGTAAATCTGTGTCCCAGGAGTAAATAAGTTCAGATTTTCTATTTCTTCATGATCCAGTCTTGGTAATTTGTATGTTTCTAGGAATTTACACATTTCTTTTAGGTTATACAATTTGTTGGCATATAATTGTTCATAGTAGTATCTGATGATCCTGTATATTTCTGTGGTATCAGTTGTAACGTCTACTCTTTCGTTTCTGATTTTATTTATTTGAGTCTTCTCTCATTTTTGCTTACTGTAGCTAAAAGTTTGTCTACTTTGTAATCTTCCCAAAAAATTAGCTCTCAGTTTTGCTGATCTTTAATATTGTCATTTTAATCTCTATTTCATTTAGTTCTGCTCTGATCTTTGCTATTTTCTTCTTTCTACCAACTTTGGGTTTAGTTTTTTCTTTTTCTAGTAGCTTGAGATGTAAAGCTAGGCTGTTTATTTGACATCTTTCTTTTTTTATTAATATATATATTTATTGGTATAAACTTCCTCTAAGAACAGCTTTTACATCATCTCTTAGGTTTTGATGTGTTATGATTCCATTTTCATTTGTTTTTAGATTTTTTAATTTCTCTTTTTATTTCTTCTTTGACCCATCCATTGTTCAGCAATGTGTTGGTTAGTTTCCACACATTTGTAAATTTTCCAGCTTTCCTCTTGTTGACTTCTAGTTTCATACTATTGTGGATGGAAAAGATACTTGTTATGATTTCAACCTTAAATTTTCAAAGACTTGTTTTGTAGCCTATTATATGATCTATCCTGGAGAATGTTCGGTGTGTACTATCTCTTGTTGTCTCCTTGCTAGCCTGAAGCTCTCTATTATTAATTTCAGGCATAGCTGTATTTTTCATTCAGGAGTTGGGGAGGTATTTTCCAGTCCTTTGTTTCAGTTAATGAGGCTGGCTCTGTTTCCTTATTTCATATGGAGTGCTTTTATCCCTTTATCCTACAGGAGATGAACTGTTACCCACCATAGCCTATGTCTAGTCTCAGAGCCCAGCAAGCCTAATAAGCCTGTGGCCTAAGTCTTAGAAACCATTTGTATTTCTGCTCAATTTCTGACCTATGGAAATATGTATTTTGTTTATAAGCCTGGTTATGACTAATTTTGGTTGTTATAGTTTATCAGCCATGCAATGCATTGGAACAGATGGAGTGACTTTCAATATGAGCTTGATTCCATCCACATCTTGTCTAGAAGTCTCCTGTTCATTCTTGAAACCCCAGCTTAGACAATCCTCCTTGTAGAATTCCTCCCTTGGCCACCCCCTGTCTATTCCACTCCCCCCTCATGCACCCAGATTGATAATTTCTTCCTTTTTGGTTTATCTTACATGGTGCATTGATACACTCATAACACTGTAAATTATAGGCATACCTCATTTTATTGTGCTTTACTTTATTGTGCTTCACAGATATTGCATTTTTTACAAATTGAATGTTTGTGGCAACCCTGCATTAAGCAAGTCTATCAGCGCCATTTTTATAACAGCATTATTTTAAAATTAAGTTATGTATATTTTTAGACATAATGCTATTGCACACTTAATAGACTACTGTATAGTGTAAACATAACTTTTATATGCCTTGAGGAACCAAAAATTTCACATGACTCACTTTATTGCATTATTCACTTTATTGCAGTGGTCTTAGAACCGAACCTGCATTATCTCTGAAGTGTGCTTGTACTTGGTACTGGCTTCCACTTGTAGTGACTCTTCATTCTAGAAATTAGTTGGACTCTCTTATCTGTCGGTGTTAGAGAAATTTAGTCTGAGCAAGTCCCAGCCAGAGCTCACCAAAATTGATAAGCAATCTCTGGCATTTTTACTGCGGGTTGCAGCAAAGCCTGTTTCCATGGAAACAGACGCCAGCTTGCTGAAAACAGAGGAAAGAATTTTAGCATTAATTACTATTTCAATTTGAATTCAATTGATTTCCGAGTAAATCTGGAGACAACTTGGCAGTATTATTGTGAGAGTGCTGTAGGCATGCCCTACACTATATTAAAACAGCTTAACACGTATAACGAGGTACTGTGGGTTATAAAAGAGAACCAGAGCTCAACTACTGAAGTAAGCACAAGAAAAGTGTATACCGAAGTCTCAAACTTCGAACTGCATAGATGGAGGAGTGACTTGCTTTAAATGAATCGAAATTTCTCGTGACAAAGCCAAGTCATTAGAGGATTGCTCTTTATATCCTTCCCACAAACACTAAGGAAGAAAATACCAAAAGAGGCAAAGAAAATAGAAGCCTGATTTTGGAGACCTCTACATTTGACTCTATGCAGTTTGAGGGTGAGTGCTGAGGTTTCTTAAATTATTTCTCCTGCTTTCAGCCTTTGCATCATTTAATTTCATTCCTTGGCGTTCTCTGTGTGTGTGTGTGTGTGAGTGTATACACTGAAGTGTCAGACGTTGCTTACCAATTTGGGGGAGCTCAGGCTGGGACTTGCTAGGACTGAATTTCTCTAACACCCACAGATATGAGATTCTACCTAATTTCTGGGATAGTTGTAGCATCTACCTCTATATATTCAAGACTTCCTACTTTTAAAGTAAATGCCCTTGAAAAGAGGTTATGTATTCGAATATTATTTGGCCTGGAAAGTAATAGTTGAGATTAGTTACAAGTTAGCTCAGAGCTAGAAGTAGACAGAGAATAAATAATTGGTGAAAAGTCAGGATGAGGGGCCCAAAGGAAAGAAGAAAGGAAGAACAAAGTTTGCCAAAAGCAAATTTTGTCTGTTGAACTATTTCACTGAGGCTCAACTCAGACTGTAAAATAATATGTATTTCAAAAAAACTAGAAAACCAAAATGGAGAGAATGTTGGCTATCAGCATTCTATCAACTGGGACTTTTAGAAAGTCAAATTTCACTCTAGAGAGATATGTAAAAGGTGTGCATTTTTTTTCTAGTCTAAAACTGCTTTATTTAGGGTTCCCATAGTCTTGTTTTTATTGAGGTGTAATTGACAAAGTTGTACGTTTCTTGGTCACAGTTACAAAGCAGAGGGTCTTGACAAAGCCACAGCCAAATGTTGCAAGATAGAAAGCATTTACGAGTGAGAATTCTAGAGTAGGACCTACCTGAAATTAGAAGAACATTGTTAGGGCCCCATCTAGATTCCTTCTGTTCCATTTACTGATTCTCTTGAGCCTGTTCTCCAGCTTCTGTGTGCTTTAAACAGCTAACGTCTGTGATCTTCCAAGTACTATCTTTTGGATGACTGGAGCGGTTTCCTTTGCATAGAGAGTCAGAAATACCTGGGAGTTCATGTACCATTTCAGTCCCTTCCTGTTGTGGGATTATAAAAGCTCAGATCCCTTTTTTTTGGGGTGAAATAAACTTTGAGGTATAATTAACACCTCCAGAGTTTGCTGGAGGATCAGGCCAAGGCTGAAACTTTGCCTGAAATCTTATCTTTGCTTAGCTCTTAACCCTTCTCATCCTGTCTTTAACCAGCCTCAGATTGGCCCCAGTGACCCTCATCTCTTGATATTCATGCCATTGTCCTCTCCCACAATGAATAGGGTTGACCTGTGTAACCAATAGGATATTGTAGAGATGATGGTGTGTGACTTCCAAGGCTAGATCATAGAAGTCATGTGGCTTCCACCTTGCTCTCTCTTGTGTTGTCCTCTCTAAGGGAAGCCATTTGTCACATGAGGCAGATGCTCAAATAACTGTAAGATCCATGTGGCCAAGAACAGAGCCATGTCACCAAAAGCCAGCACGATCTTGCCATTCACGTGGGTGGGTCCAAGAAGTGGATCCTCCAGCTCCAGTCAAGCCTGGAGATGGCTGCAGCCCTGGCTGACAACTTGACTCTGTCAAGGGGGAAGAAATTTTCCTCTACCCTTCTAGGTTTTTCTAACTGGTCTAAGAATTAAATTGACATTGGCAGATGAACAGGAGAAAATCATGCAAAAGTTTAAAAACATGTATACATGGGAGAGACCCAGGAAAAATGAGTAACTCCCCCAAATGGTTGAGACCCTGACCTTAAATACCATTTCAACTAAAGACAAAAGAGGATGTTGAGGGTAGTGATTTGGGACTTCAAAGGAGAGGAAGGCAATTCACACAGGGATGGAAAGGGAAATGTTTGATAAACAAATGTTTGCTGGGTCATGCAGAGACAATGGGACAGAGAGAGGACTCTGATCTCTAGTCCCTGCTGAGTCTCCCCCACCACACCTCATCCATGTTCTTTGCAGATTATCTCTGGTGATAGCTCTATTCTCAGAACAGTCCCTCTATCTAAATTTTTTTGGCAGTTAGGGGGAAGGTCAAAGTTTTTTCCTGGGTCTGTTGGACCTTTTTTTCAGCTTGAAATAATCCACATGCCAAAGAGAGATTTTGAGGTGGCAAATTTTGCTTCTCTATGACCGCAACCTCGTGAGAGACCCTGAGCTAAAACCACCCATCTAAGCCACTCCTGAATTCCTGCCCCTCAGAAAATGTATGAGATAAAAAATGCTTGTTGTTATTTTAAGCCACTGAGTTTTGAGGTACTTTTTTATGTAGCAATACAAAACTGATACATACTGCTTCCTCCACTCTCTTACTGTTTTCTTCTGGTACTATTTGCTTAGTAAATAACTTGGACTGGCACCTCATCTCAGGGTCTGCTTCTGGTGGACCTGACTTAAGATATTTGGATTCAAATCCCAGCTCAGTTGTCTATTAGCCAAGTGACCCTGGACAAGTCTCTGATCTCTCTACTGTGCCTCAGTAAAATGTGGGTAATGATGATACTGACCTCTTAGAGTTGTGTAAGGGTTACATGGATCAATGCTTGTAAAGTGCATGGCATAGCGCCTGGCATGGTGTTGAAAGTAGCAATGTGAGTAATTTTTATGAGAGTAGCGTATGGTGACACTTGTCAGCTGTGAGGTCTAACCAAATGGGATTTTTTTAGAGCCTCTGTGTCTCTAGTCATCCATCTTGCTGGCCTTTGACCCTATGGAAATATGAAAAGGTGACTGTGGATACTTCAGCCCAATTTGGGGGAAAAAAACCCCAACAATTCAAGGCACACATGCTCCTTGTGGTGGGTCAATAATGTCATCTTTATAAATGAAACTCAGACCATTGCATTATTGTGATAAGATCTGCTGTTTTACTTTAAGTAAACAAACCTTGCTGCCTGATCCATCACTGTTCCCACCACAAGGAAGGCGTGGAGCCAAAGCAGCTATTTTAACAGCTAAGTGACAATGTTTTTCTGTCTCAAATTGAAGGTTCGACACTGCCCTCCTCCCACAGCTTTTTAAATCCAGGAAAAGGTATATAAGGCAATACCCCAATTAAGAATCTTTATAAAGAGAGATTCTTTTCTTCTAGTAAGCCTGATTCAGAAAATTATTCATGTAATATTAACATATACATATGAATAGATAGTAGGCAATTGTAATAGACTGGAGGAAAAGATTATCGTGTTCTGACAGCGAGGATATAATGAAGAAAAATCAGAATTCTGCAAGCTGAACAGGGAGTGTAAGATGAGGAGATTCAGGACTTCAGACTCCAGTTCAGTAGAGAGTGAGAAAGAATTCTGCATTAATGAGGGGTCTAAGGGAAGAGCCTTGGCTGTAAAGCTGCCAGATGAAAGATTTTACCCACAGGGACTCTGAGGAAGCTCTCTCAGTGCCAATCATTTCTCCACCGTGGCAGAGAAAAACAGTAGCCCCGATAAGATGTTAGACAAAATTTCCTCCTGAATTTTGTCTTAACCCCTCCAGTCTAATTTGTAATTACCAGCCACGAAGACTTGTTGACTATTTATTGTGAGACAAAGCACTTGGAGAAGTTGAAGGTGAGAGTTGGAAGTGGGAAGCATGGTTGGAGAGAAGGCTAAGTACCACAAAGAGTTTTGAGGCTTGACTGTTTGTGGGTCCATCAGAGTTTACTCTATTTCCAGGATTTTCTGAGGAATACCCTCTAAAATAGGCGCTGCTGGTGATATTGGATATTGAGGGCCTTTCTTGAGATTCCCATGGAATTTATGATTATGCCAATACATAAAACTGGCAATTGATGCCAAGAGAGATGTTCCTTTTGGCTCAATCATAGCTCTGTTTAACACATGTTGGCTGCGACTGCCAATAGTCAGAGGAGTGATGCGCTGGAGTTTAAAGAAGGAAACTTCGATTGAGAGCAAAAGTCATAGAGAAAGCTTTCCTGAAGGTCCTTGGTCAACTCAAGAATTGTTCTTTAATGGTATGGGGAGAGGGAAATCTTGAGCCGCTTTGACCTTTTAGTCATCATGATGAATTGACCATCGCTGTGTTCATCACTGACTGTCAAACCATTTGTTAAGCTCTTGTGTAGAGTACTCCCTCTAGCAGTATGCACAAAGTCAGGTAACTGAGCGCTCTCATGCATTGTTGGCAGGGGGAAAAATGACTATACTCTTTTGGGAGACAATTTAGGAATATGTATCAAAATTTTATAAGCATGGTATCAGTTAGGGTCTTGGCAAAAAACAGATGGCACTTTCAAACTGGGCATTGAGAGCATGCAACAAGAGTTTAGAGAAACCAACGAGGGATGGTACACTACCTGAGGCTGGCCAGAGAGGGAAACCATTACCATCCTAGGATTGAAGGGGCAAGAGGAGGGAGTAATTAAGAGAACTTGGAGCCTTATGGAAGGGCACCCCACCAGGAGCTGTGACCTTTGGTAGAAGGACGTGCTAGCAGTAGTAGTGCTGGGAGAAACAAATACCTTCATTCTCTTCCCTCCTTGCAGTCTCCTGTCAGCATCTCCCAGGAGCAAAACTGACCAGAAGCCGGAGGCAAAGAAGGCCATCTAATCCATGTGGGTCAGCATCCTCAGGCATGGTACTAAAGGATGGAGAGCGGGTCTTCAGGGACAAATAAAATATCTAGCACATACATATAACTTTTGACTGAGCAATCCTATTTTTACGAATTTTGCTTTCTATTTTTGCTTTATAAGGAAATATTCCAAAAGGTTTTCAAAGATAATCAGTATAGCACTTCTTCACAATAGAGAAAAACTGTAAAGGACCTAAATTCCCATTATTAGGAGAAAGATTAAATAAAAGTATATTCATACTATGGAATACTAGATAGCTATTAGGAAAAATAAGATAGAATCCATGTGGGCTGATGTAGAAACGTGTCCAAAATGTACAGTCATGTAAGAAAGTGCAAAGCCAGCAAACAAACAAAACAACTCAAGTTGCAGATCAATATATAAAGTATGATTCTATTTTTGTCAGGGGGAAAAAAGCATCAGAATGTACATCTGAATATTTACACACAAACTTGATTGAGGATGAGCAGGCAAAAAGGAAATTTAGTATTTTTCCTAGATATATTTTTATTGTTTGATATGTTTATAAGAGCATATTATGCATGACTTGTGTAACTAGGTAAACCAATAAGTCAATACAACTGAAAAACTTGGGTTAGGTATGATTTGTAAACTCCTGGTGGGTAGAAACTGATTTCCTCCTTAATGCCTTTCCTTCCTTATCTCTCTACCTCCACTCTGCTTCGTGGGCATTGAGAGTCTTGATGTTCAGTTTTAGTTCTGCCCCTTGCCAAACCAATGCTCAGCAACACTGGGGAATTAGAGAATTTAATTCTCCTTCATCCTGTTGGGCATAGAATGTACTCTCTAAGCTATCTCCTTTCCTTTTGACCTTGCTATCTTAGCTAGTTCTAAACCCAACCACATTATATTAAGACTCAGGCAAGATGCAAGAAAATGCACACTGACCCATGCTAATGCTGTAGCTGGAAACTTTGACCTTCTGATCTGAGCCTCACGTCTTCTCTGTTGCATATTATCCTATCGCTTCATCTCTTTCCTCCTTCCTGATTTCTCAAGTCCTCCCATTTGGCATCCAGAACATTTGACTCCTCTAGCTTATCACTGTTCCTTCTTGTTGTTATTTCATTCTGGCATTTTTTTTTAATCACCCTTCTGATAACTTGCCTCTTTGGCTAGATGGAGGAGCCACTGTGTGCTGCCTTAGCTGACAGCCCTGCCTGGTCTGGCCTCATGTCCTCCCTGCTCTATGACTTTGACCCCAGAAGGTCAGATCCAGAGAAGCCCTTGCCTTGATTTTCTAATGCACTGTTTCTTTGGGCCGTCAATCCTGTCCTGGACGCAGTTTGCTTGGTTAGGACCTGCCCATCTTGCCTGGCTCCTACTGATGTTCTCTCACTGAAGACTTCACTTTGCTTCCTGTACATTTAAGTTCTTCTGTCCTGCTCTAAATCAAGCAGGCCACCTGGAACTAGTTGCAGCAAATTCTTAAGTCCCATCGTTATCTAGTGGGTCTCAAAATGTGGTCCCCAGACCAGCAGTGTCAGTATCACCTGACACCTATGAGAAATGGAAATTCTTGGCCTCACCAAGGAGTATAGACTATCAGAATGCAATGTACTTATAGTGTTTTTCCAGCTGATTTACACATCTTTTCAACTTGCATTTATTATCTTCCATATGAAATGCACTGTGCTGAGTGCTATGGGAGATAAATAAGAAAATAGTACAAAGCTGACTCTTCTGCCTTCAAGGAGCTTTTAAGTTGTTTTGAAAAATGAGACACATATATGAAAAAAAAAAACCAACCAAATGACAATAAAAGACAGTACCAAAAGATAATAAAAGAAGTGCAATAGGAAAGTTATTGAAGCTCAGAGGATTGAATGATCCCAGTGGTCTCAAATGGTCTGGGAAAGATGGGCTGAGGAAGGCTGGTAGGATTTAAATCACAGTCTGAAGGGTATTCCAGCCAGGAGGCATGTAGATGAAACATGGATGTGTATTTATGGAATGGTAGATATGCTAGAATTTTCAAAGCAGGGAAACCAGCCACTTTGAGCTCCCACATCTATCTATGGGGTCATAAACACTGCTAGTGCTACTTGCACTTACTCAGCCGCTCAACCATAATTTGGTTCCTGACCACTCAAGCCCTTTGCTTGCTGGATATCCATCTACTGACCAGAGCCAACTGGTTACCGCTTCCATAGGTCATCTCTGCTGGTAAGATATGTATCTTCCAAATAGTATTTTTCCCTTTCCTTATTTCACATGGTTGCTCTTTGGGATTTGGTTATTCATGTCCTCAGAGATTGCACCAGGGAAGGCTCAAGCTCAGTTCTCTTTACTCTCTACCTGGCTGCATAATTTGAAGGTGGTATTCTTTGTCTGCTTCTAGGATTAGCAGTATATGTGTGTGTTGGAGGTGGGGGAGTGGTAAACCTTAAGTTCGAAAATTCTACACACAATCCCTCCTTTGGGAAGTACAGATTCCTCTACTCATGGAGCCCCAGGGCCTGCCTGAGCACCTTGGGGCTTCCTGAGGTGTGCATGCAAATTAGACCCAAACAGTGACACCAGATGACACTTAATTTTTATTTGGGTTTGAGTACCTCTTAAAAATAAATGCACATAACATTCAGAACCACCCCCAAGGGACTCATTTTGACTATCTCTTCTTAGAAATAACTAACAGGTATTAGAGCTGAATATTTTAAGGAACTATTTCAAGAAAGGCTTCTTGCGTTTGTTTTTCCTTTCTCAAGGACATTGTTGTGCTCTGCATAATTGGCAAATTAGATATTATGAAAGGGGAGAAGAAAAAAGATGAATGAGGGGTATGAAATGCCAGGAGGGCAGAGGTAGAAGCAACTAATGGCTGGGGTTGTTGTGTAGGCTTGTATTGCACAGGCGCAGTTCCCTTTCAAAGAAGAGCCAATAAATGATGCTGGAGAAAGATAAAACAAGCAGGTGCAGGTGTTCGGGTGTTGGGGACTGCTTTGCAAATATTGTAAGTGCTACATTTTTTATTCTTTATCCTTTCTGGGGCTAGCACCTTGGTACTATTATTTCTGTGATTTTCCCAGGTAGCTCTCTGAGGAATGACACCTTGTTAGACTGGGCTTCTCTGGTTGAAATGTGCCAGGAACAAACATTCAGGCTTCCATGAGAACTTTCAACCAGAGAGAACCAAGATAATCTGGGGACTGGAATCAGGGCAAGACCCACTGTGTGCTTAGCCAGCACTGCCCTGTTTCTTTCAGTAGCCATAACGAGTTGTGTTTCTAATGATTCAACTTCTATGCAACCAACGTAGCTCCTTTCTTCTTTTTAAAAAAAGAGGCTGCTCAAGAGGAAACCTCAGATACACATCAGGCATTCAGAGAGATGGCTTCAAATTGGGAAGCTGAGAAGTCGAAGTCAATTTGGGCCTAAAAGGACTCATGATGTCACATGCTCTGAGCCACTTCCCAAGGTCATTAATCCTTGCATGGAAGTTGTGATTTGGAAAAGATCAATCCCATTTGCCCCAATTGTGCTCACAATCAGTGAATGAGGAACCAGCGCCCTGACAAATGAAACAAATCTAGGCTGCAGTGAAGTTTAGTTTGGGTTTACTGTGATGATGGATTTTGAAACTCCATCCGGTTTCAGACTTGAGGAATCAAACATTTTAAATCAAAGGAAAAACAATCAGATATGAAGTATGGTCTCCTTTAAAAGTAACTTGATTTTTATGTATTTATCTGTTCAATTGGACTGTGAACTTCTCCAGAGAGGGGTATGTTTCATTCATCTTTGTAATGCCAGGCAGCAGCCCAGAGTCTGCCATGTAGAAGATGATCAATAAGAACATTTGTATCCATTGAACAAATAAATAAATGAAGATAAGAATGTTTGGAAGAAAAGATGCAGAGACCTTGCAAATGTTTGGGACTGTCAGGAACTCTACAGAAATTTCCCAGGATCTACATGAGGCTAGATTGAGCAGCTGGGTTAAATCCTTGATCTTGTGATGCTTGAAATTTGGGGCAGTTGGGAAAAGATTCTAGAATGAAAGAATTCAGGAGTTGGGGGGCGGAGTTTAATTTCTCCACCATAACTCTAAGTACTGTTTTGCAAGCTTATCAGTTTCAGATTTACTGTGGACTCCTTAGTATATTGACAGGGCTTGTCAATACCCAGGAGGAAAGCTGTTAAACCTACTATTTGCTTACTCTTTGCCTTATTCTAAGGGTACTTGAAAGAGCTTGTGTAAGGAAAATGTAATTAATAATAGAGAATAATCTGATGAAGAGGGAAAATGGATTAATTTGTATATTGAGATAATATACTTTAAGTTCTTTGAAGGAAACAGTTCTTTTTTTTTTTTTTTTTCCTGATGCCAGTCTCAGGGAACAATTCTTCACAGGGGACATTGTGTAGGAGTATTAAGTGATAAGCAACTCATGCAGAAGCAAGAGTCACAAGGTTAGTTATTTTTTATAGACACCTTTGCTAAAAGTTGAAAGCAAAACTTTAAAAATAATAATAATTTAGTGAGAGCTATTCACCAAGGAACTAGATGCTGGGCTCTAAAATGTGGTGCAGAACTGCCTGAGAGCTACGGCCCCCAGACCTGGAGTTGAACCTGTCTTGCAGTGAATTCCAGCTCTGCCTTTTACCTGCAAGGAGATTTTGTGCAGATCAGCCCACAAAAAGCTAAGTTTCCTCAACTAAAACAAGTGTAATCATGCATTTCCTAGGAAACTGTAATGTTAAAGTGAGACTGTATGTGAAAAGTTCTTAGTATACTGCCTGGCTATGTAAGTGCTCAAAAAATATCTTTCAAAAATTCTCTTAATATATCCTGTTAGTGGTTTCATATAAATGGGATCATATGATATGTGTAGACCTCTTAACTTTTAAAGATTTTCCCTTCCTAAATGATTTCTTTTTGTGTTCCATATTTTTAGAGTTTGCTTTGAAGTTTATAATGTTTATAGGTCTATCTTGTGTGATAAATTAACTTGTTTCTTAATTCGTATTTGTATCGTATCATTTAATACAAGGCTTTGTACATAGCATATATCAAATAAATAAATTTGTAGGATTTTTATGGATATTAAAAGATATTCTTTTCTAAAAAAGAAAAAATACATCCTGTTAGTGGGCTCACTTATCTTGCTTAACATTTAGAATACCCAACATAGAGGAGAAGCAGAGTATCCTAGGAATGTTAACTTGGTCAAGTTTTGCTTCAGTTGTACAAAAGGAGCATATTGTAATTTAAATTTACAAGGTTACATTACATACTATGTTAAACTATGTTCTCCAAGCACAAAATCTTTTCTTTTGGGCAAGGATACTGAAAGCAATTTATAGAAAATATTTTCAAGGCTAATTCATATGAATCAACACAATACTTCAGGAGATGGGAACAGAATTTTTTTTTTTTTTTGAGTCAACAAGTAGCCCTAGAGTAAGAAATGTCCTTGCATAACAGTGGGCAAAAATCTCTTCAAGGATCTTGTGTGACTGGAAACATACCAGCAATGAAAAAAATAGTAGTGCAATGTTCTATGAACATCTCTTATGATAAACCTTATTGACTCCAATTTTTTTGAAAAGTTTTATTTCATTTTAAAAGAATCGACCTCAAATTAATGGCAAACATGTATGTTCTGAGTTGCATTTCATTTTTATTAAATTGGATTTGTCTTCAGGTTTTCTGGTAGCATTGTAAAGAGCCCTAATGTCTAATTGTTGTCATGGCCACTGGCTTGGTGCTTTGTGTAGGTTATCCTATTGTAGTTCATTGACTCCACAATGCCATCGATTGTAAGATATGCCATTATTTTATGTAATGGTAAAATACTGCCATTTAAACTATGGCATAAATCTTTCTTATCGCCTGGAATTTTTATTGGTACTATGTGAAAGAGCTCTTTTAGACTTATGCGAATATAGATTTTATCATACATCACACTTGCTCATACATAAAAAGGGAAACATGAGTGAAATAACTTGATTAATGTATTTCTAAAACATCTTCGCATTTAGAGAAAGTCTGATTCTTTTGACTCACTTCTTGGCTCAAAGTTATTGATGTCTGTTTTCTCTTCACATAGTAATATCCTCTATGCCAGCTAGCACACTGATGATGCAAACGTTTTTTCAAAGTGTGATGTTCTGTTGTCTTCAGAATTTTCTTCCAAAGTGTTATACACATTCTTTAAGCCTTGATTTGAGAACACAATGTCCATCGAAGATTTTCAGACAGTGATCAGGACTCATATTCTTTTATCAAATGGTCCTTAAATGGCCTGTTGCTTGAGATGTCAAAGGGTTGTATTTGTCCAGTCATGTCACCAAGAAAGTAACTAAGTTTTCCCATATTCAGATAATGACAACTACATCATGAATGCTGCCTGTCTGACAGCAATTGTAAGATGTCATTCATAGGATATACTCTGATTTCAGAGATATTAAAATATGAAACATTGTATCTTAGTGTTAATGAAACATAGTGATAAATACATACACAAAAATAATATTTTTTAAAAATTTTTTTGAGAAAAAGATGTCTAGTTGCCATCTGCCACAATACATAAAGATATTATATTATTATTGATTATATTCCCCACACTGTGCATTTCATATCCATGACCCATTTGTAACTGAAATTTGTACCTCTCAATTTCCCTTACCCTATTTCTCTGAAAATAATATATTTTACGCATCATATGGCTAATATTAGTCTTTAAATATCAGTGGCAAGGCCCATGTCTTCTTCCATGTGGCCCTCTAGCCTAGCACACAACTCTATACACACAAAAAAATTCAATATATGCTGGATATTGATGCTTAAAAGTCTTCTGGATTTTTCACCTTTGTTTTTCCACTAAGGAGCTGGGAGCAATTCGCTGTAATGAAGGATTGGAATTGAAGAATGCTATGGTCTGAGTGTTTGTGTTCCTCTCAAATTAACATGTTGAAATACTGACCTCCTAGGTGGTGGATTAGGACATAGGGCCTTTGGGAGGTTATCGAATCATAAGGGGAGGGTCCTCATGAATGGGATTATACAGGAGGCCTGAGAGGACTTCCTTGCCCCTTCTGCCAAGTAAAGATACAACAAGTTGGTAGTCTGTGACCCAGAAGAGGGCCCTACCAGAACCTGACCATGCTGATTCCCTGAACTTGGACTTCCAGTCTTCAGCACTGTGGGGAACACATTTCTGCTGTTCATAAGCCACACAATCCATAGCATTTTGTTATAGCAGCCCACAGACTAAAACAAGAAAGGTGATAAGCTTTTAGTTTAAGTCCTTCAAACAAAAATGAATCACACAAAAAGTTCTTTTGTTTTTGTTTTTGTCTTCAACACACTCACCTGATCTTAGAGTCAGGTATGAGGAATTAGTGTCAAATACAGCCAACTGGAAGCAAAAATTCTTAGCTTGTTTTTTCAGAGGCTTCTGTTCTGTACAACTCTTGTATCCTTATCTCCTCCCCCCCTCCTCCTCTTCCTCTTCCTCTTCCTCCTCCACCACCACCACTTTCTCCTCTTTTTTTAGTTCTTCTCCTACTTAGTTGTTTTCCTTCCTTTGTCTCTCAGTCATAGTAAAATATACATGATTGAAAGTCTGCTCCATCAAAGGAGAAATCCATCTTTGCCAAGGTCAAATCATATCCATGCTCCATCACATTTATTTTTTGTACTACCCTAAATTAATTATGTTGATATTTTGCTCACCATTTTTGGCACAGGAGAGGCAAAATGTACTATAATATTTCTAGAGGAATCCTGGCAAAAGTAATTTCATAAGCTTATGTAAGAAAATTCAAAAGAGTTCTGGGTTCATCTGTTGAGTATTCATCATTTAACAAATACTTATTGAGCACCTAGTATGTGTCAGATACACTATTCTAAAATTCCAATTGTGAGCAAAAGTAGACATAGACCCTCCTTTCATGGAGTTTATAATCTGGTGATTTCAGATTCCATCCCTAATCTGATGACACTTAAATTTATCGAGCCAAGACCTATTTATTGAATTCCAAAGTTGTAATGTCCTACTATATACTCAATATTTCCACTTGAAAATCACCCCAAGGTCAATATGTCCAAGACTGAACTTACCAACCTGATTTTATGGCTACTCCCCACTGTCTTCCAGTAAAGGAAAGTAAATGTAACTCTGTCTCTTCTAGACTTTCCTACTTTAGTAAATTTTACTTTTATCAATCCAGTGTCTCAAGGAAGAAACACAGAAGTAGATACATCTCTTTTCTCAATCCAGTTTCTTATTTATCACCAAATCCTGTTGATTTTACCTCTTAACATCTCATAGCTCTGTCCACTTCTCTCCACCACCCACTGTCCTAAACCAAACCACTATTGTATTTCATTTGAACTGCTACAAAAGCTTATAAAGTAGTCTCCAGACATCAATACTGACCCCTATCCAATCCATAATTTATCCTGAAAACAGGATAGACACAAATGTGATTGTGTATTTTTTAAATTCATTACTCTATCCTCAGCATCAAGAAGACTACCTGGCAACAGTAAGCACTCTAATTATTTGCTGAAAACATAAATGAACATCTCCTCCTTCCTTAAGAGGTTGAAGACCAATATTGTTGACATGGCCTATATGATGCTGCTGTATCACTTGTCCCTGCCTAGTGCTCCCATATCATCTCTTATCAGTGTCCCTCCCAAGGGCTTCTTTCTTTGTAACACAAAGTAACTCTTTGTGCCGCAACCAGACTGGGCTTCTTTAAGGTTCTCAAATCCTTTCCCCTCTCACTAAAAAAGGGTCTTTGCATATACCATCTCCTTGGTCTGAGTTTGGAGTCCTCCTTCACTTGATGAATTCTTACCCTTCCTTCAACTTTTAGGTCACGTGCTACCTCCTCAAGAAAGCCCATCCTCTCTGCACCCCCAGGCTGAAACAGTTTTCTTTGTAATTTACCTAAGAGGCTCACACCCCTTTCTTTCACATTTTTCTCCATTTGGAATTATGTATTCATCAGTGTCATCAATTGATTAATGTCTGTTTTCTCATTGAAATGAGATTGAAATGCTCCAAGAGAGCAGGGAATGTCTTCTTTTGCTCACTGTCACCTAGCACTATGCCTGGCCTATAACTGGAATGCTATAAATGTTAACTAAATGAGGCAAACACTTTCTTGAGAAACTAATTATTAACTAAGTGTATGATTATTTTACAGAACCTCTAAATATCATTGCAAGTAAAGTCACAATTTTGGCACAGTTATGGTATCCTCTACTTTGTATCATTCCTTTCCCTCGGTAGAGTGCAGTCTACTGTAGACGGTGGTGGTGGTGGTGGTGGTGTTTTAATTGAGTTATTTATCACCATAGGGAAGAGAGTAATGAAGGCATTCATTTAGAATACAAGCTGCAAATAGACAGAATCCTGACTTCTTTTCTGTTTATGAAGTTAAAACTTACAAAGTTTAGCATTTATAACTGTCATCAGGTAGGAAAACACTTTTAATTCTCATTTTGGGACCTAGGAGAAAATGAACTAGGTAAAAGCAAATAGAATCAGCCATGAAGTTGAAGGGCTTGATTTTTCACTCTGCCAACTGTCTGAGGGGGGAAGTATTTAATTCAGCTAGTGAGTCAACACATCAGTCTAATTCTCTAAATCTGGTTATTTTCCTTTGCAAAATGTATTTGTTCTCTCTACCACAAAAGCATATTTGCAGAAGGCGTTGACTATGAAATTCTCTTTGCCACAGTTATTGAAAAAGAATATACGGAGCCCATAATAATTAGACAATTGATGTTTTCAAAATAAGATTAAGGTTCTCATTCCCATTCAAAGTCATTCTTTATCAACTGAGCTATGAAAACTCTCTCCACCCAAAAGAGAACTGAATTTAAGAACTTGTAAAATTTCTCCAAAATAAATCCTGAGGACTTATGACATTTTAGTCATTCAGTGACATATTCTCACTGAAAATATTTGGGATTATTAAATATTATTTTACTGTATTTCAGAATTGAAAGTGCCAACTATTTTTTCAACCTTCTGTATGTATCAAACGAAGATTTTTTTTAAGGCAAGGGAAATAAAACTATGTATTTTTCTTGGTGGGCATCCCAGGTAACCAATATTCTATGTAAGAAGAATTTCCATGTCACTTTACAGTCCACAACATGCATTGCCTAATTTGATCCTCAGAATAATCCTATGAAGACAGCTAAGGGTTGCCCATCATTATCATAGTAAATGACATGCCCATAGTAAATGACAGAGCTAGTATTTCATTCATATCTTCATGTCCCATGCTTTTTCGCTCTATGTCATTCTGAAGAAGAGAAGAGGTATCAGTATGTTTAAGTGATTGGGAAAATAAGCCAGAATAAATTGTTAAAAGTCCCAGTATCTCTAAACTTCAATAAGGGAAGTCTGTCAAGAGGTGATAGTAATTATCAAATGTCTTCAGATTTCTTGTTCCAGAATGAGAAGAAATAAACTCACCTAAAGAATAAAGTCAAGGTCTGTTTATTTATTGATCACCCGATATATGCTAGGTACTGTCCAGGGTGCTGGGAATGTGAAGATGGATAAGACATGATCCCCGCACCCTAGGATCTCACAGTCCTTAGGAAGAGATGAATACATAAGCAGATAATGATAAATCACTGTGGTTAATGTAGTGAAAGAGATATGTAGAAGGGCTTTGATAACAGGAGGAAACCATATACTTTGGCCTGAAATGTCAGATTGTTGTCTTGACTGAAGATAGCTCCAAAGGCCAACCAGACGTATCATCTTGATGCTTTTAGACTGTAAGGTCTGTGAGGACAGGAGGACTTGTCTTACTTATTTTTGTATCCCCAGCACATAATACATGACTGGTGCTCAGTGTATTAGTTTGTTTAACAAAACTGAACTGCCAGGTCAGAGATTCTGAGGAGACTCATGAAATGCTGGTCCCCCGTCTTGGAAACAAATGACTCTCAGGCCATGTAATGAACGTCTTTTCTATTCTTTAATTTGTCTGACCTTTCTTACAATGAAAGATTTTTAAAAACTGACATCTTAAAGAAACCTGTGAAATGTCCTTCTATTAAGACTTTGGGCCACAGACTCTATCCTTTTAAAAACGTAATCCTACCTGAGAGGGAACTCCCAAGGTTTCCTCCAGCTCAACAACCTTTTGACCCTTGTTCTGAATTTCTCTTACTTAATAGAAAAAGTGTTTTCATCTGACAGTCAATGCCTCTCACATTTAATGACCTCACATATTATCATTGAAGTTGGTAACACCATAAATTAAATGACCTCTCTTTTAATCAGTTACCAATTCCTGTCAGTTCTGCCTTAAAGTTGACTCTTGAATCTCTCCTTTTTTTTTTTTTTAATTGATGCTACCTAGTCATCATCTCTTGCCTAGACATTTTGCATTAACATTCTAATCCCATGACCACAGAGCTTCCAAGGTGATCTTGAGACTTAATTTAAAAAAAAAAAAACCTTTGATGGCTCTCTATTGCTAATGGGATAAATTCAATGCCGTTTAGCATAGTTTTCCAGGCCTTTACTGCCCTGAAAAGTGGATTGAGTTGGCATGAATTTCAGTGTGTTATTTGT
Organism: Camelus bactrianus; assembly: GCF_048773025.1. Taxonomy (NCBI): domain Eukaryota; kingdom Metazoa; phylum Chordata; class Mammalia; order Artiodactyla; family Camelidae; genus Camelus; species Camelus bactrianus. The sequence goes on from NC_133575.1 coordinate 33,318,314, forward strand.
AAACAGAACAGTCATGGCCATGATCAGTTACTTCTATAAACTGAAATCAGTTTATAAAAACACTGTCTTGTATATCTTAATTTCTTACCCCACCAAGTACATAGTTAGAAAACCGAGTTACAAAACTGCTGTGCCTAGGTGCTGAAAAGACTATCTCTTTGGGGAAAAAAAAAAAAAACCAAAACATTGCTGTCTTGGAGAAAGTGGAAGCTATAAAAATAACAGTTTTTTTCTACTAATGGAAGGGCCCTACTGCATTCTATGATGGTGATTTGGAAACATTTATTTTAACAGAATTGGGATCATAACCATTTTCATGCATCAACAGAGGTTCAGGAATCTGCCTCTTAAACTCTGTTGTCAAGACTACTGTCAGTTGAGCCCTGCCTTTAGACTCTCCAGGGTCTGCTGAAACTTTAACTGATGAAAAAAATGAAAACTTTAAAGATATTGCCTCATTAAAAAAATGCTGTGGAGGGCTTACTGTGTTGACTTAACACCTCGGGGTGTGTGTGTGTGTGTGTGTGTGTGTGTGTGTGTGTGTGTGTGTGTGTAAATCCTGTCCTTCGCACTCACTAACACAACACTGCCTTCAACACTGAGACATTTTTGAATTGTTGTCTAAGCAGTCATGGCACACTATCCCAAATCATTCACATTCTCCTGCCCTATCCAACAGTCTGGTTTATCTTTAGATAATAAAGAGAGTGTTTTAATAAGAAGGAAAAATTTCTAGTGAGTCAGAGACAATAAATTGATTAAATTCAAGCCTCTCATTTTTGAAGTTGGAGTCTGTCTGACACAACAGCTGGGGCTTAATTCAGAGGAGATAACTCAGTAGCTTGGGTCTTGAAAAGTGAGTTATTATAGTTCTCTTCCAAAAAAATATCTGCTACTTCCTTTTATTTCTATGCCTTGACTCCTATTTCAAGATAATAGAAAAACAGTGAAAGGTAAGGTCAGTTAATATAGCTCTGGGAAGTGTTGGAATGAATGAGGTCTCTTCCTGTTTGCTCTGCTGAGAATGTCTAAGAAGCACTTCTGGCAGAATACCTGTGATCTGGGTTTGAGTCCTGTTTCCTCCATGAATGGTTATGAAGTTGATTCACCCATGGGAAGAGGGTTTGGTTGGTTGATATTGTGGAAGGTCTTTGTCTCTAACATTCTCTACTCTGTGATCTGTTTCTGTAATTCTAGTAAGGATCTCTCTATGGATAATAAAGGAGCCTCCAGGCCCCCTGCACAATGTGGTAGAACAGAGGAGAAAAGGGGGAGAGAAGGAAATACAAAAATGCAACTTGGGCCATAAGATCTTACCACCAATCCTCTCATTTGTGTCTCCATGGGCTTTTCCAGTCAAGCTTCCTCCAGAACTCAGTAGGGTTTCAGGTGTAGGTCTGATCCTGTACTTCTAAGGGAAACAGTCTGAAGCTTAGGATCGGGGGGAAGAGTGGGCATAATGGTGGTAAGAGGAGGCAGGTCCCCTCAGATGGTAGGTCCCCTCATAGGTAGAACACATGATTAGCACCAAAGGTAGAGCAGAGCTTGAGGTGATCAAGAATGAAAAACATCCTTGTGCTCACGATAATAATTACCAGGTATTGTTTGTTTACTGTGTGCTGGGACTACGCTAAATGCTTTAACTGTATTAACTGATTGAGTCCCCTCAGTAACCCTGTGAGTTAAATATTATTAATCACACATGATGAAACTGAGGTTAACAGTGACAAAATACTTTGCCTAAGGTCTTATAACTAATAAGGGATAGAAACAGGGTTTAAATTCTGGTATGACTATATTCTTAACCACTCTTCCTTATACTTGCTTTACATGGCTATGAACTGATTTTTCCCTTTATTCAAAATTGTCATGATAACAGATGTTGCTTAAAACAAATGGGGTTTGGAAATAATTCTCAGAAAGTTTTTTGCCACTGGAGACACAGATATGCAAATATTGGAAATAACTGAAAAAGAGTCTGCAGAGTGTGTGTATAAGCATGGATATGAGCGGAGATTGTGGGGGCCCCCAAGAGTGAGTCATCAGGGTCTACCAGCCTTGTGCCACTAAATTCTGGTTACTCTGATCCAGGGACTCCTAGTTCTTTCCATTAAGTCGTTTATTCACTTATTTATTTATTCACATATTTAAACATTCATTTACTCAATAAATATTTATTGAGTGCCTACTAGTGCCAGACTCTATTCTAGGAGTTGGGGTGGGGAGTACATCAAGAAACAAAAAAGTCAAATATCCTTTCATTCATTGGGCTCAAATTCTAGTACAGGAAGACAGGTATAAGCAAAATAAGTAAAATAAGGGATAGATTTGAAAACAACAGGTGCTACAGAGCAAAAATAAAATCAGAAAGTACTGAAAGGGTGTTGTGATTTTAAATAGGCTAGTCATGGAAAGCCTGAGAAAGTAAGAGGTGAGCAAAACCTAAAGACTGAGAGAGCCATGTATATATCTGAGGGAAGACTATTTCAGGCAGGGAGACTAGATAGTGCAAATGCCCTTAGATGGTGGCCCATGTCTCTATATTGAGGGAACATCAAGGGAGATGGTATAACTGAAGTAGCATAAGAAATGTTGAGAGTAGTAGAGGTATGGATTAGAGTGGCAATAAGGGACTAGATTGTGACCTTAGAGGCCATTGTAATGACTTTAGCTTTTATTCTGAGTCAACCTGAGAAGTCATTGGACATTTTGAGCAGACAACTGACATGATCTGCCATGTTTTAAAAAGACATTCTGACTTCTGTGTTGAGAATACACCAGAGAGGGCTAAGGATGGAAGCAAGTAGACCAATTGACTTAAAAGGCTTTTGCGATAATCCAAACGAGAGATGATGCCTCTATTAGTTTCCCATTGCTGCTTTAACAAATTACCACAGACTTAGTGGCCTAAAATGTATTTAGTGACACAAATTTATTATCTGGCAGGTTTGTAGGTCAGTAGTCAGCTACAGGTTCACAGAACAAAAATCAAGGTATTGGCAGGCTGTGTTCCTTTCTGGAAGCTCTGGAGGAGGCGGGATTTATTTCCTGCTCATTCAGGTTGTTGACAGAATACAGTTCCTTGTGGTGTGGGACTGAGGTCCCTATTTTCTTGCTGACTGTAAGCTGAGGGCTATTCCCAGCTTGTAAAGATCTCTCTCCCTCCAGTCCTTGCATAGGGCCCGTTACATCTCAGAAACAGCCACAGTTTCAGGGTGTTGAATCTTTATCACGCTATCATATCTCTAACACTTCTTCCATTGTCACATCTTTCTCTGACCCACCTGCAAAAGATTCTCTGCTTTTTGGAATTCTTGTGATTAGATTGAACCAGACAATCCAGGTAATCTCCCCATTTAAAGGTTTGCACTCTTGATCACATCTGCAAAATCCCTTTTGCAATGTAAGGTAACATTCATAGGTTCTAGGGATTAGAGTGTGGATATAATTGCTGAGGGTCGGGGCGATAGTATTCTGCCTATCACAGTGCCAGTATGGATCAGGATAGAATTGGTGGGAAATACTAAGTAAATTCTGGACATATTTTAAAAGTAGAAATAATAGTCTCCCATTTTGTTCATAGTATGTTGGTTTTTTTCTTGATTGAAAGAGAAAATTCAAGGATGACTCTAAGTTTTTTGGCCTGAATAATGAGAATGACTGGATTTCCATTAACTGAGTTGGAGAAGACTTCATGAGGAGGTTTGGAGGGTCTGTCTGTCAGGATGAGTACGATTGTGCTGCAGTAACGGATGATCCTAAAATCTCAGTGGTTTTTATAAAAGACATGACAGACACATTTTTTATTTGGTCCTTACTTCAAAATTGAATTTTAAAGGCCTTTGTGGATTAAAGGTGTTCCCAGTTTTATATTTGATAGTCGGTGGTGAAAACCATTTGCATCTTCCAACCCTGCAAGTCTCTGAATTTTTTGAACTCTTTCTATTCTCTCTCATTCCTGCTTCAGAGTGAACAAGTCTTTTCAGAGCTCATCTTTTTCTTCAGGTACATTGTTAAATACAGCCAATAATAACTTAGACATGCTACTAAGGTTCTGTTTTCCAATATTTTCAACCATAAAGCAACAAACTCATTAAGGACATCATCTGTCTTTTACATTATTGCAGGCAGTGATTTTGCCAGACTTTTCAGCACTGCATACTATAGACCACTATCCCTTCCATACTGTGGTAATATATTTTTTTTCCTCTTGCTACCTGGCCCTGAAGCCAATGCCACATTTTTTTGCTCTCATAGCAGCACCCCATTTCAGGCACCAATTTCTCTATCAGATAGAATAGACCAGGTTATGTGGTAGCATCAAATGACTGCAAAAATACAATGATATTTCCAAGAGGATCGGCTCACCTTTATTCATGTGCTGCCTCCACTGATTTTGTTACTTACTTCACTTCTGTGACTCAGTTTCCTCATATTTTAAAAGAAGGGCTTCAGACTCTAAAGTTCTTGTGTGCCTAAATAGTTCCATATCTCACTTGGTGGTGGGAAGGGTTTGAGGGACTCTTTGGTCAATTCTTGGGGAGATGGAGCCCTTTAGATTTTTCCACTTTCACCAGCATTTTCCAGACATTTTCCTCCAAAGTTCTTCTCTGACAATAATGTTGCTCTATACATGGATAGATTGGACTGTGATTCATATCACTGAGAAGTGGCATTTTTGCCATTGAAATCACTTGACTGTTCCTCATTTTACCCTCACATTTTGTCTCTCTTATGGGAAGATGTTCTCCTGGAACCTGGACATCTTTTTGTTTTTTTAATTGAAGTATAGTTGATTTACAACGTTGTGTTTGGACATCTTAATATGTATGATTCAATTGATATGCATGAATCAGTGGATTCATTGAAGTGTGGCACAGCAAGCTGGGAGCTTTAGGAGCAGAACACCTTCCCATTGTGTTGTCAGGCTTAGCCAAATGACTTGTCTTGACCAATGAATTGCTGTAAGAGAAATGATGTAAATCACCTTAGGCAGAAGCTTCAAGAGCCCATATGAGGGTCTTTTTTCCTTCTGTCCTGGTGACTGGCAACATCCATACTGGCTGCTCCAACAGCCTATGACTTAAAGTGAGGATGATGGCAACAGCATGGCCCCAAATCACCCTTCTAGAATTGTCACAGAAATGAGAAATCATAGGCTACCAGGGCTTGGAGATTGTTACTATGATATCCCTTAGCTTTTCCTGATTGGCACAAAGGCTCAATATTGTTCTGTTGAGTGCAGGATTGTGCAATTCACCAAAGACGGAAGAGTTGCTACCAACAACACCCACTTCTTTAATTTTAACATAGGGTGATATATTTACAGAAACGATTATCTCTTTAGCTTCATTTCCCCCTTTCTTCCTCCCCTTCCATTATTCTTTTTCTATGTTGTTACTATGGCTCTTTATCTATCATGTTAGAGGTTCTAAGATTCTTTTCTTCTGTAGGAAAAGAGTCACCCATGCTTGGCCCAAGAATCTACAGGATCACATATCATCTCTTTCATTACAGGCATTGAGACATTTTTTAAACACATATTATTCAACAAATGATGGGCTTAGTTCCAGTGCATAATAAAAAAAATAGAAAGCCCAATGCATTTTCTGCCTATGCCTGTAGAAACAGACAACCGGTGATTTATTTTACAATAATAAAAAAGTATTTATGCTGTGATTCATGTCTAATGCAGTGTCATTATTCTGTGGCTGTGCTAACTGTAGAGGAAAAGTTGTTTATAGTCACAGACAGAGCGTCAGACTGAGACCCAAGAGTTATTCCAAGAATGGTGATAAGAACAGCATGTGTTAGAAGAAACTGCCCAGCTGGAAGGAGGATTGTGTGAAGTAGAAGTAACCTAAATATTCTATTATCTTCTGTGCCTTTCGTCTCTCAAGGGACAATTTCTTTTGTCTAGTCTTTATTGGAACAGCTAGTTCCTTCAAATTCCACTATTTAATGGTGACTTTCTTAAACATCTAAGTTTGCAATGGGGTCATTCTCCAAAGATTCCTTTGAGATTACCACAGAAGAAGATGTGTATATAGCTAGCTTGAGAATACACACACCAGTACGGACAGGTCTGGACCAGTCACAGAACATGAAGACCCAGTGTATAGTCTGCCCGCTTGACCACTTCTAACAAAGCCTTATTTTTTAACTTCCCTGAGATCAAAAGAAAAATGTTTCTGGAATAATGCTAAGGGACTCAATTTTCCTGCAGAAAGCCACACTTTTTCAAAATAATATATATAGCAAACACTCATGTCATCTCATCCTAGATAACAAAATGATTAATAATTTTTATATTTCCTTCTAGCTTTTGTATGTTTTTTTAATAAATCACACATGTTATATATGCATCTTTTATTTTTAGGAAAAAAAAATAGTGACATTTAAAACCCCCATTTGACCACATCTCCAGACTCACTGCCCTCTCTCTGTTTCCCAGAGACAACACTGGGATGAGTTTGATAGTCATCCTTTTTAATACTTTTAAATACATCAGTAGAAATCCAGAAACAAGACATAATGTTTCTATGGATTTTGAAAATAAATTTTATGTAAGGAATCATTCTATACATTTCATTCTGCAGCTTCTTAAAAAATTTAATATTAAGTATTCTAGACTTATCCCTATTGATTCATATATCTCTAGTCTCCCCCCCCCCACCTTTATTTTTTTATCTAGACAGCAATACATTGTATGAGGATACCATATTTTATCCATTTCTTTATGAATGGGCATTTGGGTTATTCCTAATTTTTTTTTTTTGCTATTTCTGGCAATGCAGTAATAAACATCCATTTGTGTGTCCTCTCATGTGCATGTGCAAATGTTTCTCTAGGGTGTGTACCCTAAAATGGAGATGCTGGGTTATAGAGTTAGCACCTTTCTAATTTTACTATCGCACTGTTCTAGTTTATGTACCCATAAGCATGGTATGAGATTATCTGTTTACTCATCCTTCTCCTCCATACCGGTGATTGTCACACTTTTTAATTATGGTTAGTCTGATGAGTAAAACATGTTCTTTCATTTTAGTTTTAATTTCCCTGATTACTGCTGGGATTGGACATCTTTTCATATATTTATTGGCCATTTGTGTTTCCTCTGGATTCATTATATGCCAAAATTATCTCTGCTGATTTTTTTCTTGCACACACAAAAAAGTACACTCAAAAGTATTTATACATAAAAAGAAGCCATAGGAAAGGGAAAATCGTCTTTAGCCTTGTTTACTAGAGCAGTTCTCCTGAATCTACATGAAAAGAAGGACTTCACTGCAATTTCATTCTGGAAAGAGGAGACTAAGGTACCACATTCACTTACTGCCTAGATAAGTTAGTCACAAATCACCTTCAAAACTGAAACAAATTCTATGTAACTTCCTTTAGAATTGACACATTAACATGCTTTGAGTGAGTATCACTATGTTATGGCTAAAACATGGGCTTTGTAGTCAGAAGGAGCTGACTTCCTGTTTCGGCTACATCAATTTCTACCTGGAGGAAACTTGGGAAGACCGTTTTGTGTCTCTGAGCCTCCAGGGTATTTTCTTACTTTTCTTGATCTTTCCAGCACCTGGCTCTGAGTTCCCTTCTCCATTCCCTTCCTTGTTATCATTTCTGATGAATTCACCATCCATGTTCATGACAATTTTACAGCCTGGCTTCACAATCTTGAACTTTGCCATTTTGACACCCTTTGTCTCCCTGCTACTTCAGTGACCCATTAGCATTGTCTTACATGGAACCATGTTATTACTTATGAACCACCTCCAAGAACTCCAACTCCGAGCTTCTTTCTGTTCAAAACATAACTGCTGTTTCATTTTTGACCCTTCTCTTTAATTTTTATAGTGTCTTCCACCCTACTAGTCCTGCCCTCTCTTTACAAGTGTTTAGCTTCCTTTCCCTTAACCAGCCTGTCCGTAACTCTGGAGCCTTGTTCAACAATGCCTTCTCTCTCCAGAGCTCCCCGGTCTTTCCACTATATCCACCTTGTCAGTCTTCAGTCCTGGGCACATCCTGCAGTCAATGAGCACTGTTCTCCCCATCACAAGCTATTTGACACCAGGATGATTCGATTAACTATAGCAGCGGTTCCCCAACTTTGGGTCCTGGACCAGCAGCATCCACATCACCTAAGAACTTGTTAGAAATGCAAATTCTCAGGCCTCACCCTAGACCTACTGAATTAGAAACTCTGGGGCAGAGACCTAACACTCTGTGTTCAGCATACCCTCTGGGTGATTCTGGTGAAGGCTGATATTTGGGAACCAACGTTCTGTAGATTCCTGACCTCAGCTGAACCTTCTTGACAATTCTTTGATTTATCCTTCAGTTGAATGCCTATATGCCAAAATTCTCAAACTAAAACTAAAATACAGGTTCGCCATTCTGATTTAGTACATCTCAGTGAGATTCAGGAACAATTCAAATATGATAAAATTCACCATTTAAAAATACGTAATTCAGTACCACAATAAATGTGTTAAAATATGTAATTCAGTACTTTTTGGTATACACACAGAGTTGTGCATCCACCACCATTATCTACTTTCAGAATATTTACATCATGCCCTCCAAAAAGTGTCTCCACACTTAACCTGTTAGTAGTCACTCCCCATTTTTCCCTCCCTACAGCATCTGCCAACCACTAATTTACTTCCTGTCTCTATGGATTTTCCTATTTTAGACATTTCACAAAATGGAATGATACAAAATGTGGCCTTTTGTGTCTGGCTTCCTTCATTAGCATAATACTTTCAAGATATATCCCTGTTGTAGCATGTGTCAGAATTTTATTCTTTTTATGGCTGAATAATACTCCATTGTATTGTTCTACCATATTTTGTTTATCTACATATCAGTTAATGGAAGTTTGAATAATTTCCATCTTTTGGCAATTATGAAAAACGCTGCTATAAAAATTTGTGTGTAAGTTTTGTGTCGATATATATTTTCAGTTCTTTTGTATATATACCTGAAATGGAATTGCTGGGTCATATGTTAACTCAATGTTTAGCTTTTGGGGGAACTGCCAAACCATTTTCCAAAACAACTGCATCATTTTACAGTCCTACCAGGGGTATATGAAGATTCTGATATTTCCACATCTTTGCCAGCACTTGTTATTGTTTGTATTTTTTGATTATAGTCACTCTGGTAAGTATGAAGAATTATCTGTTTGTGGGTTTGATTTGCATTTCCCTAATGGCTAATGATGTTGATCATTTTTTCATGTACTTATTGGACATTTGTATATCTTCTGTGGAAAATGTCCTCTCAAAAGTTTTAAAATTGTATTATTTTTATTTTTATTGTTGAGTTGTAAGAGTTCTTTGTATATTCTGGATACTACTCCTTTATCAGATACGTGATTTGCAAATATATTAAATATATTCTCCCAATATGTAGGGTTTTTTTTTTTTTTTTTTTTTTTTTACTTTCTTGATTTCTAGTTGTTTTTAATTTTGGTGAAGTCCAGTTTATCTATTTCTCTTTTGATGCTTGTGCTTTTGGTGTCATATCTACAATTCCATTGTCAAGTCTGAGGTCATTCAGATTTACCCCTCTATTTGCATCTAGAAGTTTTATATCTTTAGCTTACACTTAGGTCTGTGGTCCATTTTCAGTTAATTTTTGTCTATGGTGTGAAGTAAGGGCACAATTATATATCCAGTTGTTCCAGCACCATTTGTTGAAAAGACTGTTCCTTTCCCCATTGAGCCCACTGAATTGCCTTGACATGTTTACTGAAAACTGATTGATCATAAGTCTCAAGAGTTTATTTCTGGACTTTCAATTCTATTCCATTGTTCTGTATGTCTGTTCTTATGTCAGGGCCAAGGTTTTGATTATTGTAGCTTTCTAGTTTGATTTTTGTGAGTCCTCAAAATTCTTCTTTTTCAAAATTGTTTTGGCTATTCTGAATGCCTTGTAATTCCATATAAATTTTAGGATTAGCTTGTCAACCTCTGCAAAATATCCAGGTAGGATTTTGATAGGGATGGAATTGAATCTGTAGATCATTTCAGGGAATATTTACAGTTTAACAATGTCAAGTCTCTCAATCAATAAAAATGAGATGTCTCTCCACTAACTTACATCTTCTTTATTTTCCTTTAACAATGTTTTATACTTTTCAGTATAAAGTCTTGGACTTCATTGGTTAAATCTATTCCTAAATATTTTATTCTTTTTGATGCTTTTGAAAATGGAATTGTTCTCTTGATTTTATTTTCAGATTACTCATTGCTAGTGTATAGAGGTATAATTGTTTTTTAGCCTTACCTACAACTAATTTTTGGGTATGGATCTTGTATTCTACAACTTTGCTGAACTCATTTATTAATTCGAATAGTTTTTTTGGTTAATTCCTTTGTATTGTCTATGTACAAGATTATGTAATATGTGAATAGAAATAGTTTTACTTTTTTCTTTCAAATCTGGACTACTTTTATTTTTTCTTGCCCAATTTCTCTGTCTAAAAACCTCTGTCTAAAAACCTTCTCTGTCTAAATACAAGTGGTAAGATCAGACATCTTTGTCTTTTTTTTTTAACTTTTTTTTATTGAGTTATAGTCAGTTTACAATGTTGTGTCAAATTCCAGTGTAGAGCACAATTTTTCAGTTATACATGAACATACATACGTTGTCACATTCTCTTTTGCTGTGAGCCACCACAAGATCCTGTATATGTTTCCCTGTGGTACACAGTACAATCTTGTTTATCTATTCTACATTTTGAAATCCCAGTCTGTCCCTTCCCACCCCCCGCCCCCCTGGCAACCACAAGTTTGTATTCTATGTCTATGAGTCTGCTTCTGTTTTATATTTATGGTTTTTTTTTCAGACGTCTTTGTCTTGCTCCTAATCTTAGGGGAAGAACTTTCAGTTTTTTGCTATTGAGTGTGATGTTAGATGTGTGTGTTTTCCTAGATGTCATATATCAGGTTGAGTAAGGTCCCTTCTATTTCTAGTTTACTGAGTGTTTTTATCTTGAAGTTGTGTTAGAGTTTGTCCAATGTATTTTCTATATTACTGAGACAATCATGTGGGGGGTTTTTTGGTCCTTTATTCTATTAATATGGTGTATCAGATTGATTGCTTTCATATGTTGAAACAATTTTGAATTTCTGGAATAAATCCTACTTGGTCATGTTGTGTGATTCCTTTTATACATTGTTGGATTCCATTTGCTAGGATTTTTTTAATGGATAGTTACATCTATAATCATAAGGAATATTAGTTTGTAATTTTCTTTTCTTGTTATGACTTTTCCTGGTTTTGGTACCTGGGTAGTTCTGGCCTCATAGAACAAATTGGAAAATGTTCCCTTCTCTTCTAGTTTTCGGAAGAGTTCGTGAAGTTTGGTGTTAATTTTTCCTTAAATGTTCTCGTGGAATTCAGCAGTGAAGCCATTTGGGACAGTGCTTTCTTTGTAGTAACTTTATTTTTATTACAAATTTAATTCCTTTACTTGCTATAAACCTATTCAAATTTTCTATTTGTTCTTGAGTCAGCTTTTGTAGTTTGATTATTTCCAAGAATTTGCCCAATTCATTTAAGTTATCTAATTTTTTGGCATACTATTGTCCATAGTACTGCCATATAATTATTTTTATCTTATATTGTGTATATTAATGTCCTCTCTTTCCTACCTGACTTTAGTGTTTTGAGACTCCTTTCTTTTTGCCTCAGTCATTCTAGTTAATGGTTTATTAATTTTGTTGATTATTTCAAAGAACTAAGTTTGGTTTAGTTGATTTCTCCATTGTTTTTCTATTCTTTATTTAATTATTTTTTGTTCTAATCTTTATTATTTTCTTCCTTATCCTTGCACTGGGTTTAGATTACTTTTCTTTTTTTTTTTTCTAGTGTCCTAAGGTAGAAGTTTAGATTACTGATTTGAGATTTTTAATTTTTGAAACATTTAAAAAATTTATTTATTAAAATTTTTAACTTAATTAAAAAAATTATTGAGGTAACATTGGTTTATAACACTATATAAGTTTTATGTATACAACATTATTTTAATTTTTAATACAGACATTTACAGCTATAAATTCCTTCTAGGCACTGCTTTCACTGCATCTCATATGTTTTGGTATGTGTATTTTTGTTTTCATTAACCTCAAAGTATTTTCTAATTTCCCTGTAATTTCTTCTTTGACCCATTTGTTATTTAGGAATATATCTTTTAGTCTCTATATCCTTGTGAATTTATCAAATTTCATCTTATTGTGTTCTCATTTTAGTCCACTATGTTTAGAGAACATACTTTGTATAATTTCACCCACTTAAATTTATTGAGATTTCTTTTACGACCTAGTATATAGTGTATCCTGGAGAATGTTCCATGTGTTTTTATTTTTTTAATTGGAGTATACTTGATTTATAATGTTGTGTTAGTTTCTGGTGTACAGTATAGTGATTTAATTTATATATATATATATATTCATTTTCCTATTATTTTTAATCATAGGCTATTACAAGATATTAAGTATAGTTTCCTGTGCTATACCGTAGGACCCTGTTGTTTATCTACCATGTGTACTTGAGGGAAATGTGTATTCTGCTCTTATTGCGTGGAGTGTTCTAGAGATATTTTTTAGGTCTAGTTGTTTTATGGTGTTGTTCAAGTCTTTTATTTCCTTGTGGATATTCTGATACTTGCTCTATTTGTTATTGAAAGTGGGTATTGAATTTTCAATTTTAATTATAGCATAATCAATTCTGTCAGATTTTCCTCCATGTAATTTGAGGCTCTATTGTTTAATGTATACATTTTTAGGCTTACAGGGGTTCCCTTGTACATAAAAAGATTCTTTCCCCTTGCTGTGTTTAAGATTCTGTTTTTGTTTTTAACTATTGACAACTTAATTATAATATGTCTTGGTGTGAGTCTCTTTAGATTCATCTTATTTGGGACTTCTTGGACTTTCCAGATATGACTATCTGTTTCTTTCCTTTCTCTAGGGAAATTTTCAGTCATTATTTCTTTGAATAAGTCTTATGCCCCTTTCTGTTTCTTCTTTTTGTGTGTGTGTGTTTCTATAATGCATATACTGGTTCATTTGATGGTGTCCCATAAGTCCCTTAAACTATCGTCACTCTTTTTTATTCTTGTTCCATTTTGCTACTCTGATTGGATAAATTCCACTGACTTGTGTTAGAGTTTGCTGATTATTTCTGCTCTTTGATCTAGTCTGATATTAAATTCCTCTACTGATTTTTTTAATTCAGTTATTGTATTGTTCAACTCTATGGTTTCTGTTTGGTAATTTTTAATATTTTATGTTTGTTGAAATGATCACTTTTTTCATGCATTGTTCTCCTGACCTTGATGAACGTCTTTATGACCATTATTAACTCTATTGAATAAATCACTTGTCTTACTTTCATTAAAATCAGATTCTAGAGATTTATCTTTGTTGTTGTTGTTGTTTGAAACATATACTCCTGCTTCATTTTCCTTGATTCTCCGTGTTGGTTTCTGTACATCAGGAAAAAAAGATCCAATGCTTTTCATTTCTGTGTGGGGATTTGAATTACTGTCTAGTGCCATTTCACTTCAGCCTAAAATATTCTCTTTAATATTTATTGTTGGGCAGCAACTAATTTTCTCAGTTTTTGATTATCTGAAAATGTCTTCATTTCTTCTTCCTTTTTATCAGGATAGTTCTGCCAAAGATGGAATTTTTGGTTGACCGTCAGCTTCTTTCAGCAATTTCTATATGTCATTTCACTATCTTCAGCCCTCCATGTTTTCTGATAGAAATCAACTGTTAATCTTATTGAAGATCTTTATATGTGGTGATCTGCTTTTCTCTCGCTGTTTTCAAGATTCTCTCTTGGCCTTTGACCATTAACAGTTTGATTATGGTGTGTTTAGTTGCGGATCTCTTTGAATTTATCTTACTGGGATTTCATGGAGTATCATGAATATTTAATGTTTTTAATTAAAGTGAAGTTTTCAGCCATTATTTCTTCAAATATCCTTTCATTCCATTTTTCTCCCTCTTCTACTTTTGAGACTTCCATTACATTTATGTTGGCATGCATGATGGTGTCTCAAAGCTCTCTTGAATTCTGTTCATTTTTCTTAGTTATTTTTTCTGTTCTTCAGACTTGAGAAACTCAATTGGGGGGAGGTAATTAGGTTTATTTATTTATTTATTTGATGGAGGTATTGGGGATTGAACCCAGGACCTCATGCATGCTAAACACACTCTCCAACTGAGCTATACCTACCCTCCTCAAAATTCCTATTTTTTTAAAATAATTTCTATCTCTTTATTAATTTTCTCTATTTGGTAGATATCATTCTCATACTTTCCTTTCATTCTTTAGGCATAGTTTCCTTTGGCCCTTTAAATGTGTTCAAAATAGCGGATTGAAAATTTTGTGTAGTAAGTCCAACATCTGGGCTTGCTCAAGGACAGTTTTCATTGACGGCTTCTTTTCCTGTGTATGGGCCATATTTTCTTGTTGCATCTTATGTTTCATAATCTTTATTGAAAACTGGAAATAATAGATTGTGACACCTCTGGAAATCTGATTCTGCTCTCTCCCTAGGGTTTGTTGTTGCTGCTTGTTCTAGTTGCTATTATTGTTTCCTTGGTGAATTTTATGACTTAATTCTGTAAAGTCTGTATTCTTTGGCATGTGGGGCCATAGAAGTTTCTGTTCTGTTAGCTTAGTATTCAGCTAATAACTGCGCTGAAATTTCCTTAAATGCCTCAGGCCAATAATTCTCCTAGTCTTAGCAGAGAAACTTTGTATGTGTTTTGGGTCATTCCTTCAACATTCAGCCAGGTTGTTTATGATGCTGTCACAGCTATCACTTCTGCTACTACAGAGCCTCAATGTCAGCTAAAGGTGAGTGCTTGGAGCCTTCTCAGGTCTTTCCTGGATATGAGCACAGTCTTGGGTTTGTACACTGTCCTATACATGTGTATGGCCTTCTAGATTCTCAGGAATGTGTTGGAGCTTTTTGAAATCTGCTGTGGACATCTCATTCTCTAACTTTTCCTTTTTTTTTTGTTTTTTTGGCTGGTTCTTACTTGCTCTAATTGTCATCACTACCTCAGGGGGCTGCACTGTTCAACAACTGCCAGTGATTATATTCACATATGCCTCCAGGGAAAAGGCTGTCTGCACTTAGGTCTCAGTCAGGTCAGATAAAGACAAGCCCTGAGAATGGAGATTTCCATGTATGTGCCAGATAGATCAACTAATGACAATTTTCTGAGAATGATGTTTTGAAGGAGCTCCTAACATATTCTGCCCCTCCAGTGTCCGCGGGGCTGTTGGAATGGGAATAGTGAAAGTTACAATGGTAAATAGCTCATGTTCTTCATGAGATTTAGTCACTTTTCCTTAATAAATACTCTTCAAACTGTCATAAATCTTTGGTTAATTTCCAGAGTTCTGAAAATGTTGGTTTTGACCTAATTTTTGCCAGGAATCTCAGTTTTTATGGTGAGGACTGGCTTTGTAGAGGTCCTTGCTCTGTCTTTCCTGCTGATGTCACCACTGTTAATCTAATATTGATTGCTACATCTGTGTTCCCATTTTACTTGACCTTCACCTGAATTTCCCTCGATACTTACCTCAAATTCAATATGTTTTAAATAGAACGAATAGTCTCTTCCCACAAATTTGTTCCTTCTTCCCATGTCCCTGTTAAAAGCTTCACTTCAAGGCCAGAGAAAATTAAGCTGGCAAAGCAGATGGAGGAGTCATTATAATGATAGTAGAATCTAATTATAATTATCTGTTTTAATCTGGCACTGCTGGGTGTGAAAGGAATAAAAAGATTAGAAGCTGAAAATTTAGAACTTCGACTCACAATATGATTAACACCAAACTCACCCCTGCCCCTGTAATCTCTGACTCAATTTAATAATTCTCTCTCCCGTTCAGTTAATTGCTCCATAGATCAGTTGATTTCTGACCCACATCGTTGAATCCCCTGCACATAGTAGGTGTTCAATAAATGACTATTTAATACCAGCATAAAACTTATAAAATAAAGTAGATTTCTTTTATTCTCTCTCCCTCTCTTTCTCATCTCTCTCTCTCACTCTCAAACCTAAACTAGAAATCTTGTCTCCTTCCAAGCTGGAAGGCTCTCCAAAAATCCATGAATATAATTACCTTTTTAAATATTTCATTGACATGTCAACCTGAATTATATACCCAAAACAGCCAAAATTAGACTTTGGTATGTGATATATATTCTAATACAGTTTCATGCCTCCTTGTAGGCATTCAATAAATATTAATTTTGCTGGGAGTCAAACTAGCATATGATGGCTAATTTGGCTCTCAGTAACTCTGTTATTATCCAGCTTTTACATTTCATAAAGCTTGACATAGACCACAGGAAAACATCTTCCACAATGAGATAAACAGTGAAATTATTAAGCAGGAAATTTGGCCCATGCAGCTTACCTAAACATGTGAAGTCCTTTCCTAAAAATGTGAAGTCTTGAAAATTTACGTTGAGATTCTCAAGACAAGCCCATGTGACACGAGTATAGCTGAACTGCTTTTCTTATGGTAAATTTTTTCACATTTCTTTACTATTTCTTTGTATATGTATGTGTGTATGCATGAGAAAGAGAGAGAAGAGGTATAGATATGTTTGAATATGTGTACATTCTATACTTACTCCTCAAGCTAAATGCTCTATAGAGCAGGAGACTGGAACATAAAAAAGGGGTTGAAATTTATTGAGACACCTAGCATGAAATACTTAAGACTTACATAACTACTTGTAGTTATTTGTTTTCTTATAGCTAAATAAAGATGAAAAACACATTTCTCTGAAGAAATAATTCTTAGAAAACAATGTTCTAAGATTGAATGTACAATGAATGAAAACATTTTTTCTTAAAAATTAAGTGGAAATATGATGCTATGTGTCAGTATTTAAGTAAATAACTGTGTCTTTTGCAAAAACATAATCAAATACACTCAGTAGTGTGTTACTTAATGTCCTTTATTAAAGGAAAGATTTCTTCTATCAGCCCCTTACAAAAACTGTGACTACTGTATTGTATATTACCTGGCTATAGATATGTCTTGCCATGGTTTAAGCATGTTGCTTTTTGCATTTTTAACTAAGTATAATTTACAAATAGTAAAGGGCACAAATCTTAAGTGTATGCAACTTGATGAATTTTTACATACATTAAAATATAGAACATCTACAACCTATCATTAGACTCCCTTATGTCCCCTCACTGGCCCAAAGGCAACTGCTTTCCTGACCTCCTACAACATAGATCAATCTTGCCTGTTTTTGAATATTATGCAAATGGAATCATACCATATTTACTTTCATGTGTAGATCCTTTTATTCCATAATACCTGTATAGTTGCATGTAGCAATAGTTTATTTTTCATTGTTGCCTTATATTCCATTATATGAACCCAAATTATTTATCCAATCTACTGCTGATGGACATTTGGCTTGGCTTCCAGTGTTTTACTATTTTGAATACTGCTCTGTGAAAATTCTTGTACATATTTTTGTAGACATAAGCACACATTTTTTATTGGAATAGAACTGCTGTGTCATATGGCATTCATATATTTAGCTTTAGGAAATACAACTAAGACATTTTCCAAAGTGATTGCAACAATTTCCATTTCCACCAGCAATATATAAGCATTCCAGTTGCTCTACATCATGCACATTTATTTTTAATGATCTCGTTCAGGAACATAGGTCCTCTTCATTTGAGTTTTATTAGAAGCAAGTTTTTTTTTTTAAATCACATTTACTAATTCTAAACCAATTTCAGTTGGTGTAGGGTGGGAGGCTCTCCCAAGTATATGATCATTTACAAATGAGAAACCCAGATTCCTTTTCAATAGAAGTGATACAGACTTCTACAACAGAATGCTATGCCCCACACGCCTTCCAGCGAGAAGAAAACCCAACTGAAAAAATTTTGAAAATACTCAGTTTATTTAAAAAAAAATCCATTGAAGGAGATTGCTGAGTATGGATAAAATAAAACAGCAGACCAAGAGCCTCTTTGTGACACCTAAGGAATCAGTTTGGGAAGTAGAAACTCAAGTACAATGTTCTCTAGAATGGGCCACAAGTAGTTTGATGCAAATCTATGCCCTTCTTTGTCCTTTTATCTATGTCTCAGGCAAATCCCTCTCACGGTCAGTAGAGTATAGGCAGATTTTACCCACTGTAGTCTCTTCAGCTGTTACCAAGTCTCGTAGGAGTGGTTGAAGAAAATCAAACACAGGCTCTATCGTGCTGGGATTTTCACTTAGAGTCATGGTAATTTCCATTATATTTCATAATGCGAAGCATTACTTTGAATCTGGAAGTCTTAGCATAATCGTTACTTTTGCTTGTTTTAAACAACATATCCTATAATTAGGAGTATGTCTAGTTAATGCTTTGAAATGTATCAACAAAATTAGATGGCATTAAAATATAGTTCCTTCTGAAAAAAAGCTTATGGCTTTGGAAACAGTGGAGACGTAAAGCTGTTTAACAGATTACGCATTTTTTCATGGTTCATAGAAAACTTTGAAAAGCAATCCTAAATTTTGAAATAATTCATAGACTTTTGTATTGTTCTTCTAATCTTTTTTTCTCTTAATGATCAATGATTATAAATTACATGCTTATGTTGTTGTTGTTTTTTTACATAAATGTGTTTATTGTCCTCAACAAAATAGATGCTTATGTTTTAATTTATAAATTACATCTTAATGTATAGGATGATCAGGCTGTGTGCATGTGGACAGTTATAATGAATGAAATTGTATTTTGTGTCTTGTTTCACTCAGTCACTTAATATTTGTTTATCTATCAAATGCCACTTGGTCATGTCCTTTGTATATATAGCATTGGCCCTGTCAGTATAATGTGGAAGTTCTATGAAGTATCTTGTCTCCATGAGCGTGGTTTTTAAATGGAAGTTATGTCTTCCCAGCACCCATAATATTTAGTAGTGCTGATGGAAGAATGGTTTAAGGGGTATATCATCTTTAATACTTCTAAGTGCTAAATTCTGCCTTTGGAAATAGAAGCATCTTCAAAAGATACGCACAATTTTGGTTTCAAAATGCCCAGTTTGCATATGTATCATAAAGATTCCTTTAACAGTTTATCTCATTAACAGTCCTTTGTACTCATCAATTCAGGCTGTGTTTTCCCACTGGGACATCATTTACAGTGCCCTAACCATATTTTCACAACATTCACCTGACAACATCAGCTGAGAGAAAAATCTTCAGACCGCAGAGAAACATCAGGAGGCCATGAATTCTTAAACAATACACCAAATTACAAAAAATGGTGTGTGTATCTCTTTGAAAATATCCTTAACAATAATTAACTAGAAAAAGAAACAATGTAGTTCAAGGACTTCAACTGAGTGCCCCCTTCCCAGTTGAGAGGATGCTGGGAGATGTTAGTGTGATCAAGCTTCATGATAGCTGTCTACCTTGGGGAGGATGGTTTTAGTCCTTTGATGTTCACACAGAAGCAGGAACAGGCTAACCAAATACCATCTCATGGAAGGTCTCCTTTAATGAGCAAATAAAAATGATTTATAATTGGTGCACATACATGCTTTTTTAATGAGACCACACCAAAAAGCAGTCCATTCCCTTAATAGATAAATAAATAATTTCTTTTCTAATCTCCTTTAACACATTCATTTGCTCCACAAGTTCCATTTCCTTTGCTTTACAAAGTGACCCTTAAGCATTCACCAGCGTTTCTGTATTGTATTTTACTCAGATTGCATTTTATTATACTGAGTGCATGGAGACACCTGTTGTGATAACTTGGAGTGTACATTAAATCCATAGATATATTCCCTGGAGATGTGGTTGGCTCTCAGACTAGGTGGCATCTCATTGTGGTCTAGGTCCTTGCTACCCAAACTGACTCAAATTATGGTATTCAGACCATTAGTATTAGTATTACTTAGGAACTTGTTCGAAATTTTAGAGTTCTTAACCAGATTTTCTGAATCACAATCCTCGAGTAAAGTGGAGGACCAATAATCTTTCTTTTAAAAAATATTTCAGAAGAATCTTCTGCATGCGAAAATGTAGGAAGCCCCTGTCTAGGGTGTAGTCATCACAGTTTTAGAATATTTATTCTGCCACAATGCCTGATATCTCCTTGCCTTTGGGTGGGCTATACCATCTTTCTGAAATTCCTCTTCTTTTTTCTACTATAGGAAAAAGCCCACAAGACCCTTTGGTAGGCAGTTCTTACTCACTCTTTCTAAGTTACTTCAAGGAAGCATCCCCACACCCCAAGATGCACCTTTTCTTTCCTTGGGGTTAACGTGGTGCTTTTCTGCTCCTTCCCTTTGTGTACTGTGCACATCACATCACAGTAACCACATAAGCCCATTGACAGGTATAACACAATGTAAGATCTTCCTTCCTACTATGGTCAACTTCTGGAAGGCAAAGGTTACAACTTATTTTATTTAGTAACCCTTATACTGAAAATAGAGTTTGATTTTCAATAGGAAGAGGAAAGAGTCAGTGAGTTGGAAGATAGAACAGTAGAAATGACCCAAACAGAACAACAGAAAGAAAACAGACTTAAAAAAATAGAGTTCCAGGGACATACAGAACTATAACAGAAGATCTAAGATTTATGTCACCAAAATCCTGGGAGAGGAGAAAGAGGGTTGGGCTGAAAAGTACTGGAAGAAATAGTGGCTGAAAACTTCCTAAACTTAACAAGAAACATAAACCTACAGAGTCAAGAATCTGAGTAAATAGCAAAGAGGATAAATTCAAAGAAATCCATGCCAAGATACCCCATAATTAAATTTCTGAAAATTAAATACAAAGAAAAATCTTTAAAATAAACAGAAAACCATACCTTACTTATGGGAGAAAAACAATTAGAATGACAGCAATTTGTCATCAAAGCCATGGAAACCAGAAGGAAATGAAACCTTATTTTTCAGGTGCTGAAAGAAAAGAACTGTGAATCAGAGAATGTTCATGGCAGCTTTATTTGTAACAGCCCCAAACCAGAAACAACCAAAATGTCCCACAATAGGTCAATCCTTAAACAAAAGGTGGTACAGTTCATACCATGGAATACTACTCAGCAATAAAAAGAAATGAAGTATTGACACATGCAGCAGCTTGGATGGATATCAAGAGCATTAAGCTGAGTGAAAAAAAGCAATCTTGGAAGGTCATGTACTGCATGATCTCATTTATATAACATTTTTTGTGTGACAAAATGACAAAAAACAGATTAGTGGTTGTCGGAGCTTAGGGATGGTTAAGGGGAAGGGGTTGGTGTGCCTATAAAGAGGTAGCATGAGGGAGATCATTATGGTGATGAAACAGTTCTGTATCTTGACTGCAGTGGAGGTTACACAAATCTACATATGTGATAAAATGACAGAGAATTAGGCACGTGTTGTACCAATGTCAATTTTCTAATTTTGATATTGTATTATAACTGCGTTAGCTATAATCACTATGGGAAACTGGGTGAGGGTACGTGGAAGTTCTCTGTACTACTCTTTACACTTCCTGTGAATCTTTATAATTGTTTCACAGTAAAAAAATTAAAAATAATCTTAATAACTGGCATTAGACAGTGATAGAGAGAATGGAGTTGGGAATGAGAGTAGCACTTGTAGAACCCTAGCGCCCAGAACCAGAGAGAACTCAAGAAAGAATTTATGTCGGGAAGGAATCTTGGAGAGAGTTGAGGGAGAAATTTTCTTTCTCTAAGTACTAGGATGCAGAGAAGACCCACACTGGGCTGTGAAATCCTCGAGGGCCATACTAGTGATATATTTGACAGTTGCTCAAAACAAAGAAAAATATTTGTGAAGTGAACAAATGAATAAATGAGAGGGCCAGGTCCTAGGGAATGCTTTGTTGGCTGCAGTCAGAGAGAAGAGCTAGAAATAGGTTTGGGGGAGGACTAAGAATTGCAGCGGATCTCAGAGAGGTAGGTTCTTGTCAGAATCTGTCTCTTAACCTTAACCTTCTAGGTTGCTGGAGGTATGGTTTCTAACATTTCAAATTAGGAAGAGAGGAAAGAAAGAGGCTTAGGACCTGAGTTAATGCTGTCAAGGCAGCTGATCTCTTGCCAGACGTGTAGTCAGGATCAGGAATCTGTATGCTGAGACATTCATTATACTCTTCTAAGTTCTCCATTGTCCTTGGATTCTTGGTAAAGTTATTTAGAAAATTCTAATTTGTTATGAATATCACCAGGTGGAATGACCTGCCCATATCCAGCCGAACTCAGGAGACAAGTAGAGGTCAGATCACAGTAGCAGAAGATTTTTAAGTTAGACATCAGGGAAAAAAGCAAGAAGGGTTGAAGCAGTTAATGAAGTGGACCCTCCTAGACAGAGAGAGATGTCAGAGAAAGCTGCAACGTCTGTTTTCATCCCAAGAAGCCTGTTCATTTCTCTAGGTCCTAGGAATCATTCAGCATATAAATGTATTAGTCTAATCTGATTTTCTTGGGCCTGTCAGCAACATAGAAGTACATGACAATAGAATAAAATATACTTACAGCACGGCCACCCTGCTCCAGCAGGGATCAGCATGCAATTCAAAGAGAGTAACAGCAAGAATGTCCCATAAACTAGTCAACAACCTATAAAATCACTTCATGAGGAGTAACAAATAGACTTGATTTAAAAGCCACAAAGCTACAGTGACCACTTATATTTTAAAACTAATGCAAAGTGCATTAAGAATCCATCTTAAAACATTTTGAAGTGACTATTAAATCTACATAAATTCAGTCAGTCGATGCTTTTGTAACAGTTGTGAGAACTTTAGGGCATTGAACAGTCAGATATTTGTTGAATGCCTACTGAGGCAAAGGATTTTAAATTTAAGATCATAGAAAGATGTAATTTTGCTTGAGTTTTAAAAAAGTGTGTGTGTGTGTGTGTGTGTGTGAGAGAGAGAGAGAGAGAGAGAGAGAGAGAGAGAGATGAACCTTCCTAAACTTACTTCAGCCAAAATATTCTTGTATTCTTTTCTTTTCTTCCCACAGTCTTGAAAACTCAAATATATGACCTTAGTCCATTTATTTATTCAAGCATTCTCTAAGACTATATACAGTACTAACTATATATTAAATATTGTGAAAGGATAAAGGTTCCTTGGCACAAAGCCCTGTTGATTCTTGATGCATAATTCTCCAAAGTCCCATCTATGGCCTTGGTATCTCTGGTCTCTTCTTGTCTCTAAAAAATGAGAGAAAAGGAAGGCAAGAATTTCAAGAGGAAGAGAGTGTAGAAACTGAGAAACCAACCCATCTCTAAGTCCTTGTTCTTTCTTTTAGAATATCCAGTCTTGTGCTCTTTTGGACTGTGGATAATGTAGAGGAGGTACAGTCTCCTCCACTCAACCAATTATCAGTGATGAATGATGAGAGAATAGGTACCATGTGAGGCTTCTTCTCTTTTAGACACTCAGATCATTCCTATCACAATGGCTGCAAAGCATTGGCAGGCAATGTAAAGGCGCTCATTATTGAATGGCGAGAAATATGAAGACTTCACTTTTTGTTCACCCTTGCCTCAGACTTTCAGAAAGCCATCTAATTTCTTAGGATATCAGATGCATATCAGTGACACAAGGTCAACGACACAAATTCCTTACTTTTCTTACTGGGATACCAACTGCTGCAAGTATTATAGCTGTAAATTAGTGGGATTTCCAGAGGGCTTGTCTATGGTTGGGAGAAGTTAAGCAGAACTCAGTGGGCTCTAAAGAAAGGATAACTATAGAAAGTTGTGCATAACTAAAGAGGAATGAGTTAAAAAGGAAATCATCAGTCAGAAAGAGATTTTAGTTAATATTGAATATTGAATCAGTATTAGCATCATCACTATCGCTGACCAAACCACACATGGTTTACTCTCATGGGTCTTTGACTGCTTGATCACTGTCTTCAGATATACCTTCTCAGGAATGTCAGTATTCTGAAATGGTGATGGGAATTCCACTGTCAGGTAAAAACTGCAGTGATGTCATAAATATGCAAATGATTGAATGTGTCTGCCAAGCATCTTACATTTCTTAAGGTCTGTTAAGTCTAGACCAAACCTATATGACCTTTAGAAGCATTGAAACATGGGAAAAGAACACTGAATTTGAATCCTGTCTCTGCACCTTTCTGGGTATAAGGATAATAATAGCTCTCATTTCAGGATTGTTTCAAATAATCTAAAGAAATATTGTACTCACATAAAGCGCGTGCCACAAAGTAGTACTCAGTGAATGGGAGGTATTACTAATTATGAATTTCAGCACAATAATAGCTATTTTTAAATCACTTGTCCTTTCTAGCATTTAAACTTTGGGCAAAGAAAGACTTTCTCACAAGTTTATCATGATTTGTAAACATGAGCCAGCTTCTCTATAGCAATTATTTTGCTGGGAAGTAAGCAAGGTCATAAATCAATAATGACTCCTGCAACCTCAGGACTTATTGATCTTGCTGTTATCTTCTGTAATGTTCCTGGAAAACCCAATTATTTTGGGAAGTTACCCAAACTAGTTTACCCATTATTCTATATTAGTGTTATTAGTAACAAGTTATGAAAGCATTTGATTGATTTTCTTGGAAAAACAATCCCTTTATAGTACAATAGAGATATTACTTTAGGCAATAAATTTCTTAGCATATTCTGTTTTTTAAAAAGAACGAAATGGGATAAACAACTAGAGAGTCTTTTCAATACATGTGCTTATGATAAATTCCATTTTTCTGAGTACCACAGTTTAGAGTTAAAGAGCACATTAGCTAAAAAAACCTCTAAGAATACATGAACCCAGTTCATCTTATGGGGCTGGCCATCGGCAATGTTTTGAAGTAGGAGTATCTTTTTAATACTCCTGGTGTTGTTCCCCAATTCTCAGTATAAAATGCTTGGTGTGGAGTAAATGCCTACTAAATGTTTGTTGAATGAATGGATAAATGAATGAATGGAAGCCTGAAAAAATAAAATCATGAATGCATAAAGAGTTCCCCACTGTAAAATGCTTGTGAAAGTGGCTCTATTTCTCTTCCTAGTGCAAATGTTTTCTTGGATTTGTAGACATGTTTGGAAGCCTATGTCTTTAACACTGGATTCTCTTTATTCATAAATTCAACTGCCTCTCTATTCCTTTTTTCAGTTTGTTCCATCTGATTAACAAGAGATAGTGTCTATGCGTTATAAATTTCTTTTTGTGTGTGTGATTGTGAGGTAGATTGAATTCTAGCCTAATGTTTGGAGGCCAAAGGGAGCTATTTATTAAAACAAAATGGGGTATGAAGGAGAGTAGTGGTTCCCCAAACTAGTCTGATATAAGAATCAACTGACACACATTTTAAAAATGCAAATTCCTAGCCATCATCTGAGGCTCTCCAAAGGCAGTACACCAAGTGCTTCTTTTGACCAGGCAGGTTGGACAAAGACTGGGATAGGGGACGACTATTATCTTATTTATCAAAAGACTGATGGAGCTTAGTTGAAGTTGACTGGAAAAAAAAATACAAACCTAAAAATTGAGAATTATATTTTATTCCATGGGCTTACTGAGGACTTAAGCCCAGGATACAGTCTCTTAGATAGTTCTGAGGAACTATTCCAAAGAGATAAGGGAGGAGCCAGGATATATAGGAGTTTTTGCAAAAACAAAACAAAACAAAACAAACAAACAAACAAAAAAACCAGGTAGTAGAACATCAGAAGATTACTGTTAACTGTTTTTAAAAAACCCAAATGTCTCAAGTTAATGATTTTAGTGCCTTTCTATGTATGGGAATATCCAAGAGTCTGTACTTACTGAAATTATTTCTTTGATATACACCTTAACTATCTAGGGCCAGTACCCTGTTTTTCTACATCCTGAATCCCTTCAGGGTGTACCATGGAGGCGGGGCAGCTGCTGTGGTTGATGGCGTGGGAGGTGGCAACCTGTTTTTCTCTATCCTGAATTCCCCTCACAGTGCACTGTCCGGGTCAGCTTTAGTGGCTGATTGCTTTATGGCTGAAACATCCTTTATTTACTGAAATGGCAGGAGATATTCTTTGTCCACATAGCAATCTCTGTTAGCTTCTTTTTTTTCCTATTTAATATAAGAATATCAGTATCTCTCCAGACCACATCAAAGGATTTCTATGAGAATCATAAGGGTTTTGATTTTCAAACTTTCGTATTTTATCCAAACTTCTGAAATCTATCCTGAAGATAGTAACAATTCCATTAAGATTGCAATGCTTCTACTTAAAAGGCACTAATTCACACTTTTACACTTTTTAGCAACTCTCACAGGTGACTTTTCCAAAATCACCGTAACCATCCCACACTAACCAGGAGCTCCCAATCTGTCTTGTCTGTAATTATTTCCCTGGAAATGAGCTACCATATTTGTGCAACTAAGAAATACTGAGTCCAGAAATGAAAAATAGAACTACCATGTGATCCAGCAATCTCACTTCTGAGTATATATCCAAAAGACAGGAAACCGTTATCTTGAGGGGATAACTGTCCTCCCATATTCATTGTGTCATTATTCACAAAAGCCAAAGTATGGAAACAACCTTAGTGTCTGTGATTGAATGGATGGATCAAGAAAATGTGGTATACATACAATGGAATGTCTTTCAGCCTTAAAAAGGAAGGAAATCCTGTCATTTGCTACAACATGGATGAACCTGGAAGGCATTATGCTAAGTGAAATAAGCCAGACAAAGAAAGACAAACACTGCATGATCTCACTTATATGTGGAACAACAACAAAAAAGTAGAACTCACAGAAACAGAGTAGAATGGTGGTTGCCAGGAGCTGGGGGTTGGAGGAAATAGGGAGAGGCGGGTAAAAGGGTACAAACTTTTGGTTATAAGATGAATAGGTTCTGAGGATCTAATGTATAACACGTGACTATAGTTAATAACACTATACTGTACAATAGAAATTTGCTGAGATAAAACTCAAACATTCTCACACAAAAACGTAAATATGTGAGGTGGTGGATGTGTTAATTAACTTGATAGGGGAACTCCTGTCACAATATATACATATATCAAGTAAAGAAAAAAATACTAAAATGTGGGAAAAAATGTGTGTTTTTGCTTTAAAGGAAAAGAAGAATCAAATCTACTACCTGGTCGCTATTAGGCATTAAATAATTTGGCTTAGGTTTAGTTTCTCGGTTAGACTAATACCCTGTCTGTAAAAAATGCTCCTACAGTTATATTGAGAAGAAAATAAAAATAACTGTTGTCACTATATTAATAACCGTTGTAATATTAATAACCTTTTCAACTCAATATGTATTTGGACATTTTGGCTAGAGGCAGAAATTTGCATTAATGGATTAAGACTTCTGTAAAGTGGATGAATGAAATATTAATATAGCCAAGAAAATATACTTGGCCCCCTCATGTTTATTGCCAATTAGGAACCAGGCACTAAGAAAGATTTTCTTTTTCTTTTTAAAAAAAATTAATTTATTTAAATGGAGGTACTGGGGAATTGAACCCAAGACCTCGTGCATGCTAAGCATGTGCTCTACCAGAGAGCTATACCCTCCTCCCTTTCTTTTAACAATAAAAAATATTATTACTAAAAATATTACAGGAAAAGCCCTGAGATAAGTGTTTTACATGTTTTATTTCTTTTAAAACTCCTGACAATCTTCTAGAGTAAGTATGATTATTACCATCATTTTGCAGATGAGTACACTGAGACTCAGAAAAATTATAACTTGCCAGAAATCTTACAGCTAGTAAGTGACAAAGTCAAGATATGAATTCATCTCCATCCAGAAGCCAAATTCTTAATCACTATCATTTATTGATTCTTAGCCAAAAACAAATACAAATTTAAGAGTTCATATATCTAGTTTTAAAGTAATGTATCTTCATTAATTTATACTTTCTGCCTGATTTTTTTTAACTCAAATCTAGAAAAGTGTAACCATCAATTGCTTTAGGCTAAAACTTTTTCTTTATTTAGACATCCATTGCTAACTTCTATTACAAATGGACTCTGTGCGTGTGCGCACGCGTGCGCGCGCGAGAGAGAGACAGACAGACAGACAGACAGACACTACGTATTCATAGTGATGTGAAAGCCATAAAATCTAAGTGTGAAGTATGTTGTCTTTGTTCTGAAGCCTTCTTCTGGGTCTTTCCAGCTTCAGTATCTGTTCCAGGAGTTGCTAGGTGGTGAATGATCCTGGATTTGTGCTCAAATTTGATTGAGCAACCTTCTCAAGATATCACAAGATGCCTTTATCAGGGTTTAGCTATCAATGTTGATGCACATTGGATTCTCTAGAAGCAGATGTTAGAATAGGATTTGGCATGAGAGGTACTTGTTAGAAAAGGGAAGGAAGCAGGGTTAGGCAGAGGGAGAAACTGAACAGCAAAGCAGGCCTGTCAAAGCCTGGGGGGGCCTTACAGGGGCCTGTAGAGACTTCAGAGTTAGCCACCACTTAGAATTGCCAGATTTTGCAAATAAAAATACAGGGCACTCAGTTAAATTTGAATTTCAGACAAACAACAAATAACTTTTTAATATAAGTATGTCCCATGCAATATTTGTCCCATGAAACACTTTGGCTGGCAACTCTACCCACATTGGACCAAGATGGCTGGGTCTTTATATCCGAATTTTGATCAGTCATTGACTGTGGGCCAGACCAGGAAAGGTATGAACTTGGGAAAGGTGGGTGTCTGCAGCAGGTCCTGTGTAGGCAGTCTTTCCTCAGGCAGACTCTGAAGGAGCTTCCTTGAAGGGAGATCTAGGAGGCCTAGACCTGTGTTCCCTACAGATTCATAACCAAGTGAGTCTCAGCATAACGTACAGCTACAGAACAAGGGTTTTAAAAAAAAAGGAACTCGGCAGCTCCAGACTTTGCTGCTTAGTGATGGACTCGCATTAGTACTGCAAATGAATAAGCTAACAACCAAGCTCTTTTCAGTTGACTGTGAAACAGGGAGGCTGGGCCTACATCCATGGGAGAGAGTTCTGAGCTGAGGCGTTCAGAGCAGGGCCAACTTTACGAGTGTGCAACTATTGCAGCCTCACAGGGCCCCCTGTTCAGAAGGGCCTTGCACTTGGATTAATGCTCTGCGGTTGCTGTCTTGAAATTCTTAATCATTTTATCTTTGATCTTTTATTTTGTCAGTGAAATCTGATGGGACCATGGGAGCATGCCTGTGAGCAGAGAGGATGCACACACAATATGCCTGTCTGCCATTCCTATGTCCTCATTCACGAATAGTGTTCGAGATACTCCATGAGTGCAGAAGTCAGGTGGATCCACCCTGCCTGGGAGTGCATTGAGGCTCAAAGTGAATACAAGGTATGTAGGCTACGTCTATGACTGATAAGCTGGGGCACTGATAGCCCCCAAAAGGCCATGTTTCTGTTTGAATTAGAACAGTGATTGCAGAAAGGGGACAATGGCATTCTAAGAAATACAGATGACTAAGGAACTCTCCCATATCCTTTTTCACTCATGTTATTGCCCTGCACTAGCCTACCACTGATGCTGATGATGACATAGAAGGAAAGGGAAAGATGGGGCAACCCACAGTTATTTTGCCTTTTTTCCCCATCCCTTCCAAAGTCATCAGTAAGCTGAAGGTAAAGCTTTGGTAGAATGTATGTCTATCAAGAAGTGAAATGAGAACAGGTGAGTTCATTTTTATAGTGGTTCCATTTATTTGGTAAGAACAAAATACACATAAATGTATGAACTATGAAATACAAATTGTGTGCTTCCAGTGATTCTACATAGGAGTTCATTTCTCTTATATTTGCATTTAATACTAGCATTGTACAATATAAACATGAACAGTAAAATTTATGCTAATAGTTGAAAATTTTAATTTCTCTTTGCTTAGAATGACATTAAATGGCTGATTAAAAAAAAATCATGGCAAGTCTAGAGAGAAACTGCAGAAGAAAAGAAAAAGCTTTATCTTTTAGCACAGATATTTTGTCCTGCATCTTGACCAGGAGGTGGGGTCTGCATTTTCATTTTGCACTGGCGCCTGCAAATTTTGCAGCCAGCCTTAGGTCAGAGAAATGGAATTGGCAAGTCTCAATGGATGGAGTGGGGCAGGACCCTGAAAATCAGTTTTAGGAGAAAACACTCGTCTTGCAGGACCATGACTATCAATGCATGGACTTGCAACGTCTTTTAACAATTTGTTTTCATAACTTGTTACTTAACCAGCATTGATTTTCTCTCCTCATTCTGTTATGCGTTCATTGAATATTTATTGAGACTCTATTATGGATACAGCAATGAGCTAAGAAATATGAGGGAGGACGAAGTGGGGTTAGGATAAGGGGACAGTATCAGCTACCTTCAAGGAGCTTGCATTTGAATAATGAAACTTTTTAAATTATTTCTAGATTCTGATATGCACCCATGTACATATACAAACACAAGCTCATACCTGCCATTTCCCTTCTTCTTTTAATCATATTTTGTTCCCCTTCTTCTTCCCAGATCACCTGTCATTTCTAGGATAGTGATGATGGCAATAATGATGATAATGATGGAAGTGAACATTATTTACACATATTCATTCAGTTAATCTTCACAGTAGTCCTGTGAGATATATACCATTGTAATCTCCATTTTACAAATGAAGAAATGGAAGCACAGAGAGGTAAAATAGTTTACCCAAGATCAAACGGCTAGAAAGTGGATGAGCCAGGACTTGAACTAAGGTAGCTCCCATTATGCTGCACTAGAGAAATTTCTCCAAAGTTTTGGGTAGTAGTGATTTTGGGCAGTGGTCTTCAAATTTACATATATGTACTATGGCAGAAGGGACATACTGAAAATTCAAGGAAAGTTTTAGGGGATTGATTTCCAGATTCTTAGCTTCACTGAGCTCATTCCTAAAAATGGACTGCCTAGAGCAAACCTGTAATTGACGCTGGCTCCCTTTTTCAATAGCCCTTTTCTCTTTTTACAAAAGAAAGGCCCTCATACTGAATCTTATTCTGGCTCATTGCCCTGGGGTCTCACACTCCAGAGTGCCAACCAAAGGGTAATTTACAGTATTGGTAAAAGTGTTGAGAAAAATGAATGACTTTTAAGACTGAGCAACAATATTCTTTATACTTTAAGGGTTTCTAATTCTTTGTTATTAATATAAGTGAAGGAAGACCTAAACAGATTACCAGCTGATAGCCTATTAAAAATAATTTTTAATGATAGGTCACTATTTGAATGTTGTCATATAACTTAGAAGAAGTTCTCAGAGTTGGGTGGCAGTTTTATAACAAAGCTACTTCTATTCTCATCTTCTTATTTAAGTGACAAGTTTTCTTAATAT
Organism: Camelus bactrianus; assembly: GCF_048773025.1. Lineage (NCBI taxonomy): Eukaryota > Metazoa > Chordata > Mammalia > Artiodactyla > Camelidae > Camelus > Camelus bactrianus. Next base: position 33,349,703 of record NC_133575.1, read on the forward strand.
ACAAGGAGAACAGAGGAGGTAAATTTATGTTGCATCCTGCTTAATTCTAAAGATAAATACCATTCATTCATGGATATATAAACTGTGTAAAAATAATTTTATCTACCTTATGAAGAAGGCCATTTCCATTAAGATTATACTTTTATCTTTAACAGTTATTTATCAAAATTATATTTGTTGTTTCCAATCAGTTTTTAAATAGTAATTGTAATGACTTTTCAATCCTGAGGAAAATTTTAATGTGAAATGCCATCTGATCAAAGGAGATTTTTAAAAATTATGTTTTAATTTGAATACATATATTTATTGCATAGAAGAAAAGTAGGTTAATGAGTAAAAGGTTTTCAGACAAAAAATATATTACAGTAGGTAAAAATTCTGAGGGAGAAGTGACTGGAAATATAAAGTCAAAAGGAAAAAGAAATAGTGTAAAGTTTCTGCTTATTCACATAATTTTTTAATAGACTGTGATGAGTAACATGTAGTAGTAGATTCCACTGGGTACCTTTAAAAGTGATGTAACACTGATGTAACAGTTTGTTTTAAAATGTCAAAACTTAAAATATATCCTTTGCACACACTTAACATTTTATTGAAAAAATTTAAAGGTCAACTTAAAAATTTGTGACAGACTATTTAGTTTAATAAAACTTTTTGACAATACACTAACCTAAAAATTCGAAGACCTCATGACCTGGAAGAATTGTCTTGTAACCGAAGTATCTTACGTTCTATTCATCTCCATTACACACTCCTTCAGCTCTTTTTAATGGCCAGAGCGTCCTTTGAAGTTGATGAAAGCCTTGTGCCAAGAAAGGAAGTAAGTATTAGAGAAAGGGGTGATAGAAACCCATCAATTGTAGTGTCTCCAGAGGGGATGTTTAAATTAGGAATCAATTTTATTCTTCTCTTCATCATGTTCAGGGAACTTTCGGCCTGCTTACTTACTCAATTTCAAAATTGCATCTCTCATAATTGCTTTTGGGCCTCCATACAGCATTGATGAGTAAAAAAGTATTTACCTTACAACTTCCCACTGGAATAGCCCTAGAAAAAAGAGAAAGGAGAGTAAGATTTTCTAAGTGAGAAAATGAAACAGGACAATTGCTTTCACCTTGGAAATGGAAAGCAAGATGACCGACAGAGGCACAACCAAGATATAAAGAATGAGGGACCAAATCACTGCTGACCAGCGGTGTGTTCTTAAAGTTAGTAATTTAACCTCTCTGTGACATAGTTTCCTGAAATTGAAAAAAATCTGTCTTGGATGTCACTGTCAGGTATGAATGAGATTAAGTGTGAAAATTTTGGCAAAATGCTCAATATAAAAAAAAACATGTAAGAAGTGTGTGAAGTTAGCCAGGAAAGGAAAGAAACTCATTTAAAAAATCAGGCTGGGAGATTCATTTTAATATATTATTGTTTTCCCCTTCTAAGTAGTGTCCTTTAAAAGCTATATGAGTATTTCACAGACACTATCATTGCTAAGACATTTCAGTAACTTCTTTTTGGAGATTGTCTTCAAAACACAGTAATTTAGAATATTCTGGCTTTTAGACTTTTCATAAATTTTTTATTTTGAGATAATTTTAGATTCACATGCAGTTGTAAAAAATAATACAGAGATATATTGTGTACCCTTTCCCCTGATTACAGCATCTTGCAAAACTGTAGTACAATTTCCCAACCAGGATATCTACATATACAATCTGCTGATCTAATTCATATTTTCTCAGTATTATTCATGCCTGTGTGTGTGTGTGTGTGTGTGTGTAAGAAGACATTTAATTTTGGAAAGAAAATAAGATGAAACCTTTCATAATTTTCAATTTATCAAACCCCTGCCTACCTGATCAGAATCTGGATCAGAATTTGAGAACCCTTAAAAAAGGAAAGTAGATGGAAATCTTCAGAAGCTTCACTGCTTTGGAAAATGTTGCTATAACCCTGGGGTTGACAAAACCTTAATAAAATACAAAATGCACAAACCAGAAGGAAAAGCTCAACACATTGGGGTATATCAAAATTAAAACCTTCTATATAAGAAAATGGACCATTAACAAAGCTTCCAAACAAGATTAGACTGTTTGCTACAGATATAAAAGGCAAAGCATTAGTATCAAGAATATATGAAAAGATTCTGTAAATGAACATGAAGACAAAAAAAAAAACTATAGAAATGAAGACTCTAGGCTAACATTTGATTCATAGAAATAGGAGTAAAAGTGAAAAAATGCTCAATCAGGGAAATGCAAGTTAAAATAACAAAGAATTACCTTTTATTATTTGTAAAAATCTAAAAGTTGATAATATAAAGTGGAAATAGAAAGATAATAATAACATCTATTAATTGAGTTTATGTGTGAACTATCAAATTTAATCCTCAAAACAGAGCTATGAGACAGTTGATGTCAGTGTAAATTGGATCAGCTGCATCAGTGGGCAATTTGGTTTTATCTACTAAAGCTTAGCATGTGCATGCATACCCCATGACTCAGCAATTTCACTTCTTAGCATCATCTACCTTGGAGACATACTTGCTCATGCGCACAAAGAAGCATGTACAAGGATGTTTACTGCAGCAGTATCTGTAACAGTGAAAAATTGGAAATGAACTAAATGTCCAATAATAAGAGAATGGTTATTTGTCTAATTCATACAGTAGCTCAAATGAATGCATATGGTTATAGGTTCTAACATGGATAGATCTCCCAAATATAGTGTTAAGTAGAAAAATCAGATTATAGACCAATCTGATTTATGTTAAACACATAACATCAGCACTATACATTTTACTACACAGCATCTATACATATATAAAATATATATTAATCTTAATTAAACTTAATTTTTATTGAGACAAAACTAAAGCTCAGAGAATCTAAGCAACTTTCCATTTGGTATTTATGAGACATCTGAAAGCATTGTAATTACTTGGTTTTTTATGTGCAATGGCAGAAGGATATACAGGGATAAATCAGGCTTCTCTAATCCCAGTTCTGCTACCAACTGGCTATATTATTATTGATAAGTCAGTTACCCTCTCTGACTCTTATTACTCCAACTGAAAAATGGCAATAATAATACCCATTTCTCTTATAAGATTGTTTTCAGGATAAAACAGGGTACCACATATAAAGATCTTAGCACTGTACCTGACCCTCAAAACACGGTAGCTATTCTTCTTAATAACATTGAGGAAGGGAAAGAAAAACTGCGAGAGGTCTGTTAGGAAATAATTAATTTCTTAGTTGAGCTTTTTTCATAAGGATAGGAAAGATGTTGTAGACTGTAGAAATAGTATACCTGCGTGTTGGAATACAAGCTGGGGTGAAACACAGTGGGAAATTTGATGAGCTACTTGTAGCTGAGTAAATGAGTGTCAGGGAGAGGGAGTTTGGGTAAAACTGTGGACGAACTTGGTTGCCCTGCTGTAATATTTGGGCTTAATTCTATTGATCAAGAGGAGCATTGAAGGATTTTAAATAGTCATGATTAAACCAAGATGGCAGTGTTGAGCATGCGTTGTAGGGGGGAACTAGGACGCTTTAACTGAGGTAGTAGCAATAGGAGGGAAGAAGCCAAGCAGAGTCTGAATAGTAGGTTCAAACCAATAATTAAAAGCAATGTACCTGCTATAAGATCCAGTGACTCATGTGTTATAAAACAGCAAGGAGAAAACCAGAGGAAGGAAGGCAGGAAAAAGTGCAAGGAGGCAGATCATACTAAGAATTGTAAAGAGTATATTACAGGTGCTGCCAAAAATATTATTATTTCTCCTGGCAGTTGTCATACATATATTTTAAAGAACTTAAGAGAAACATTTGTCTTTTATATTTACCCAGATATTTATACCTTATCTATTTCATTTCTGAAGATCCAAGTTTCCTGCTGGTATCATTTTCCTTCATCTTGAAGAACTTCCTTCAGCATTTCTTGTAGAGCAGTTTTCTGGTGACAAATTCTATTAGTTGTTCTTCAGCTGAGAATGTCTTTATTTTGCCTTCATTCCCAATAGGTATTTTTTCGGGATGTAGAAGTTAGGGTGGCAGTTCTTTTCTCTCAGCATAGAGACGTTCTACTATCTTCTAGCCTCCATGATTTTTGATGAAAATTTTGAAGTCACTGAAATATTTATTCTCCTGTATGTCATTTTACTCTGTCTGCTTTCAAGAATTTTTCTTTATCTTTGGTTTTCAGTAGTTTGATTATGATGTGTCAAGGCATATTCCTATTTGAAATTTTCTGTTTGGGGTCTGATGAGCTTCTTAAATTTATAAGTGTCTATCTTTTACTAAATTGGGGGAGATTTCTCTCAGTATTTCTTCAGATACATTTTGTATATCAATTGTTTTCTGCTTTCATTCTGGGACTCCCAGTGGCACATATGTTATACCATTTGGTATTGTCCCATGAATCCCCAAAGCTCTGTTCAAATTTCATTATTCTTTCAGTTTCTTAGGTTGTATATTTTATATTTACCTATCTTCAATTTCATTGACTCTTCCCTCTGCCATCTCCATTGTACTATTGAATTCATCTAGTGATTTTTAAATTTCAGATATTATAGTATTCAATTCTAGGAGGTCGATTTGGTTTTATTTTACAGCTTATGTTTCTCTGGTGAGAACATGATGTCTCCATTTACTTGAAGAATGTTTATCTTTACCTCATGGAACGTAGTTAAAACATCTTCTTTGAAGTCTTTTGTTGTTGCTGGTGTTGTTTTTGTTAATACTTCCAACATTCAGGTCCTTTAGGGATTGTTATCTCACGATTTTCACTTCTCTTAAGAATTGATTACAATTTCTCTGGTTGTTTCTATACTGAGTAATTTTGGATTGTATTGGGGGCATTGTGACTGTTCTGGTATACAGACTCTGGGCCCTGTTATAATCCTCTAGAGATTTTTAATTTTATTTTAATTTGTTTTAGTAGGGTATCAACTTACTTAGGTTCAAACTACAATCTCTGCATTACCTGCTGTAATTGGTGGTTTCCATCTCAGTTCAGTTTTCTAGATCTTTCCTCTGTTGGTTTGTATCTATTTCACACATACATAGCCCAAGAGTGAGCCTGAGATCGTTTGAGTTCATGCACAGAATTAGGGGCTCCCTTTCTTTGCCTCTCTTCTCTCCAGGGTTCCCCTTACACTCCGTGGCCCCACAAATTTCTATTTCCTGATTTCTCTGGCCACTAAGATTCAGTTACTGGGCAGTTCAAGAAATCAGGCTTACTTTGGGGGCAAATTCATACCAAAAGAGATTTTAAAAATTCCAAAACTCATCTCCCTGCAGGTCATTTCTCCCATTTTTCACTTCCCTCCATAATCTGCCTTCAATTATTTATTCTTTGATGTCTTAAGGTAGTTGTTTTGTGTGTGTGTGTTGTCCTTTTTTCAGTTGTAATCAACAGGAGTGATGGTCTGGTATTGGTATTAGGTTGCCATGTCAAAAACAGAACCCCATTTCTCTTTATGATACTCATGTTAAAGTGTTTGTCAAACTGTCCTGAATACATTTCTTTGCTAATTGTTGACTGTGTTGGTTTTCTTTACTGCCAAAAGTTTTCTTCATTCGTTTTGGAATTTTGTTTTGTATCCATTTTGAGAGGGTATCTCTGTTATATCTCTTTCTCTCTTCTCATTTCATTAATGCAATCTGTGACTTGTAGCCTACGAACTATCCTCGCAACTTCCATTTAAGTATAGTACTATTCCTACTAACTATTAATAATAGTACTAATAGCTAACATTTATATGTCTTATACTACCTGCCAGATTTTAGTTCAAGTGGTTTAAGTTCCATTTTTATACTTTAAAATAACCTTTTATATATGTGCAAAATATCTTGCTGGGATTTTGATAGAAATTGCATGAAATCTATAGATCATTTGGGGAGAACTGACATCTTTACTATGTTCAATGTTCCAATCCATGAGCACAGTATGTCTTACCATTTTATTAGATCTTCTTTGATTTCTTTCATCAACATTTTGTACTTTTCAGCATACAAGCCCCATACATTTTTTGTTAGATTTATATCTAAGTATTTCATTTTGTGGGTTAATATAAATGATATTGTGTTTAAAATTTTCATTTCCATGTGTTCATTGCTAGTGTATAGAAATACATTTGAGTTTTGTTTGTTGATCTTGGTCCTGTGACCTTGCTGAGCTCACTTAATAGTTGTAGGAGGTTTTTGGTTTTTCTTGGGTTTTGGTATATTCCTTGGGATTTTCAGTATAAGACCATCATGTCATCTGCAAATCGGGGTGGTTTTATCTCTTTCTTTCCAATTTGAATGCCTTTATTTCCTTTTCTTGCTTTGTTGAGCTGGCTGTATCTTCCACTACTATGTTAAATGAGAGTGGTGAAAGCGGGTTCCTTGCCTTGTTCCTTGTTAAAGGCATTCACTCCTTAATCATTAAGAATGATGTCATCTGTAGGAGTTTTTGTAGAAGCTCTTTGTCAAGTTTAGGAAGCTCTCCATATTTCTAGTTTGCTGAGAGTTTTTGTTATGAATGGCTATTGGATTTTGTCAATCTTTTTTCTGTCAATCGATATGATCATGTGATTTTTCTATCCAGTTTTAAACACACTGATACCTGAACATTCAAATTTGGTGAAGATAAATTAGAGGAAGTTATTCATTTTCCAAAAGGGTTGGATTCCTTTAGTAAATAAGTTTTCTAGTACATTAAAATTGAATGTTTTTATTGTATTATATTAAGAGGGGAAAATCTGTTTTCAGTCTTTTCAGCAGCACATCTAATGTGTAAAGTCACGTATACCTATTTGTTGTTACTGATTACATATTCTAGAATTCTCTAGAACATATGATTTGTCAAAGGAATTTGGATTATTTCTGGATGTGAAAAGCCAGAATAGATATTTAATTTGGAGATCAAAATTTTGAATGTCTGACGCATTTAAATGGCTTACGGATTTGCTAGAATAGAGTATTTGAAATTAAACCACTCCAGAAAAATCCATGGCTTATGGGCACAGCATTGTTAGGACTCATAAGAACCAAGTGACAGTAGGAGCAGCTCTTATCCTCACTGTCTCTTACCAAGATTCTGCCTGTTCTTGTGGTGTGTTAGGTCATCTACTGGAAACGATTACTGAAATGCCCTGAAGTCTTTATTCAAACCACATTTTTCTTTTTAGCACTCAGGTTAAATTAGTTCTGCCAAGACAATGCTAGACTCCCTGAGATGTGTGTGCGTGTGCGCTTCCATACCTTTTTGGGTTTCCAAGGCTATGCTTGCTGATGAATATTTTTAGCTGATAGATATTTCCACAGTCCTTCACTTCCCAGAGATTTAGTAATGGCTGTTTATGATTAATTTTATTGGCCACTTAATATAGCTTGAAATCAGACTTACTATAAAATTAGTTCCTCAGTTTGGGAATTTGGCAATAAATATTTTGGCCTTTTATTTTTCCTTCTGTCTTTTTTTTAGGTTGAGTGAGTTTTTTACTTCTAAGTTTAGGGTGACACATAAACCATGTTCACAAAGTAGGGTGCGAAAAGTAATATCATAACAGTTTTGTGTTTTATAATTCACCTGAAATTTACAACACATGAATGCTTTGTTTTTCTCTTGTAAGTAGAGAATGTATCTCTAGACCACTGGTTCTCAAACTTGAGCATGGATCAGAGGAGGATTTGTCAACATACAAGTGCTGGGCGCCATCCCCAGACTTTCTGATTCTGTTGGTCTAAGGTAGGCCAGAGAATTTGCATTTCTAACAAGTTCCAAGTGGTGCTGAGGCTCCTACTTCGGGGACCATACTTTGAAAACTTTTACTCTAGGGAGATGGGAGAATCAGTTTTAATTCTGTTTGGGGTACAAGTTATTTGAGTGAGCTTAAGCAAGCCATATATACTTTATTCTTTAGTTCCTTTATCTGATAATTAAGATCAGTGATATCAGGTCAACCTCCTTTGTAGAGCTATTGGAAGAAGCCAGTGGAATAATTCATATGAAAATGTTTTTGAAAATTAAAAGAAATAAACGCTTATGTGAAATTGCGAAATGTTTTCAGGGGTTCTGAGAAAAGAGAATGGTAATGTAAGAAATAGTCACTTAACAATGGCTCACATGATATTTGTGATTTTATGTCCCTCATATTTTTTCCCTCTCTTTCCACTTTTATAGTACATCAATTATTGCCTTTTGGTTTTTATCAAGCAGAAGATAAGTGGTTGGTGAATCAATAAACTCTTTGGCCTTGAGTCTCTGATTTTGCTTTTTCCCAAACCTGGTCTCTGGGTAGCTCTCTCTTTTTTCCCAGTGCTTATTGCAGAAATATTTCACAGGGAAGGGGTGACACTAAGCTTCAGGATATTGCTTCTTTTTCCTAAACAAACACTCTTATCACTAGAGGACAATCCTGTCTTAGTTGATGACATGCTGGTTGATACAGATAAAGGTGTACCCGTTAGGCTCTTTCAGCTATTCAGGTTTCATACCTTATAAATCAGTGAAAGATGCAATTTGAACTTGATTGCTTAGAAAGACATGAAGGCAGAGAGGATAGGTTGCACTTCAGTACTAAATATTAAAGGACAAGCTTACCATCAAAGCCATACCACTTGCTTCATTTGATCGATTGGTTTTAAACTAAAGGGGGTCTGGAAAAGGGAATGATCACATCATGCCAACAGCTAATAAGGAAAAATTTTCAGCATTTTGTATTTGTATCAAATATAATAATGAGGTGGGGGGTTTCTGCTTCATATAAAGCTGTTCAGCAGTCATTTCTTTCATTTGAATGCTAATTACATTCTCAGTGTATGAATTAATTATAACTTCTATTGACTATGTTGATATTGTTTAGAAAAATTATCTCTCAGATCAGATGAAAAATTTTGCCTGTGTATGAAAGGCTCAAGTGACTAGTTCTGGCATAGGGCATTAATATTCCTTGGTGTAAGCTTCATAAAACATTAAAACCAAATTAAACTCAGAAAGGGGACCAACTTTGCTGATTTATTTATTCCAAGTCAAGAGTGGAGACCCTCTTTCTTTTTGGATGTGAAGATAAAGACATGTGTCTATCCCACTGTCTCTTCCTCTTTGCAACATTTTTAGGGATTTCATCAAATCCACCTAAAATGATTATCTTCAAAACTAGAGCAGGATTTATTAAACCCTGAAGTGTTTGGGTAGAGGCAGTAATTTTGTGTGAGCACGCTTTGTGTAAAGCTGTTTTGAATATTCCTTGTGCTAAAGAGAAAGAGAGAGAGATCCCCCAAAATAGTAAGAAAGGCTAAAAAAGAGTAAATGAGAATTGACACTTTCTGCACAGATCTTGCTCAAAAAGCTAGAAGATTTTCAAGTGCTTCATTGCTCCTTGCATCTTCCCCTTTGGGACTGAAGTGTAGTGTAGAAAAGCCTGTGGTGTGGGAGGCTAAAATGTAAAGAAATCTATGATGATAATTCACTCTGAGTTATGCTTCTGGAAGCGAGACAACAGAATTTAACTTTCATTTGTTACCATTACTTTTGGGGTCAAAGAGATTCGTAGCCTGGGAAGAACAGTTGGAAACAGTCAATATTCTGATAACTCCCCAATATACATCTTATTCATTAATTTTTTGACAAATATTTATTAAATGCTTACCATGTGCCAAGCAGTGTTTTCAGTGCTGAAGCTATGGTAGTGGATAAAACAAAATCCCTAATCCCAAGAAGCTTACATTAGTGGAAGGAGGCTGACAAGAAAAAAAAATGTAAGTAAAGTTTGAGCATATCAGATGGTATCAGGTGCCAAGGAGAAAAATGAAGCAGGGTGCTGTGGTATGAATGTTTGTGCCCCCCACCCAATTCATATGTTGAAGCCTAATCCCCAATGTGATGATATTAGGAGATCAGATATTTGGGTGATTAGATTATGAGGGTGAAGCCCTCATGAATGAGATTAGTGTCCTTTTAAGAGAGACCCAAAGAGCTCCCTCACCCCTTCTGCCATGTGTGGACACAGTGAGAAGAGGGCCATCTGTGAATTGGAAAGTGGATCCTCACCAGGCACCTAATCTGTCAGCACCTTGATCTTGGACTGAAGTCCACATTATCTGTGGTATTTTGTTATGGCAGCCTAAATGGACTAAGACATGGGGTAAGAGGGATAGGCAGAGCTGGAGAATGAAGGTGGGATTCCCTATGAGGAGGGAAAAGATCACTTCAGAACAAGATCCAAGGTGGGAGTGTTCTTGGCATGAATGAAAATAGTAAGGTCAGAGAGGCTGGAGAAAGGTGAATGAGGGAAAGTGTGGAAGAAGATGAGATCAGAGAAGTTTGTGTGTGTGTGTGTGTGTGTGTGTGTGGTGTGTGTGGGAACAGATCATTTAGGGTATTGCATTCTGTTATAAGGACACTGAATTTTAGTCAGAATAAATTGGAAAGCCATTAGAAGGTTTTGAATGGAGAAAAGTTTAAATGAATCTGGATGCTCTGTGTGAAATAGACAGTAGGGGACAAGGGCAGAAGTGAGGAGACCTGTTAGGAAGATTTTGCAATAATGCAGCATAGAGATAATGCTGGCTTGACCCAAGATAGTAGTGATGAAGGTGGAGAAAAGTGATTAATATATAAAAAATGATAAAGTTTGAGGCAAGAGTTTTGCTGATGGAATGCCTTTACAGTATGACAGAAAGAGGCGTCATGATGGCTCCAGCATTGTTGGCCTGAATAGATGGAGTTTATATGTACTGAAGTGATGAGGATGGAGAATGAGCAGATGTCATGTGTGTGTAAAGTAACCAGGAAAATAACCCCCTCAAACATTTCTCTGAGTATAGGCTCATATATCCAACTAATTACCTGATATCCTCGCTTTGATATCATATATTCTTCAAATGTAACACTTTCATGTGCAAAATGAAACTTTTTTTTTGAACTCAATGTTTCATTTTGATTCCTTGACTCAAACCTTCTCCTCCCCAAGCTGCCCCATTTGAGTACTCATTGCCATGTTTTTACCGCATTCTCAAGTCAGGAGTTTTAACATTACTATTCTTGACTCTTTCTACTTCATCACCTCCATATATCCAATCCAAGTATCCAACCATAAATCTTGTTGTTTCTATTTCCAAAGTATATGTGGGAAACCCTCCATTTCTCTCCATCCCCATGGCCATTGACCTGATCCAAGTCACAGTCACTTATTTACCAGAACCATGGCCATAGATAGCTTCCTAACTAGTTTTCGTGCTTCTGTTGCTGCTCACCCCCTATTCATTCTCTACATAGCAGCTAGAAATAACTCTCTACACTGAAAAATATTATTTCATTCCACTGCTTAAAACCCTTCAATTATTTCCCACTTCTCTTAGGAAGAAAATGAAGAATCTTTCTAATGGCCTAACAGACCCTGCATGAGTTGATTGTAGACTCCTTTTCAATTTCACCTTTTTTTACTCTCCCACTTGCATTCTGTGATGCAGCTACATAGGACTCCTTTCATTTACTTAAATTTGCCTACCCGTTCCCCACCTCCATACTTGTGCTCCTTCTTTTCAACTTCAATAACCTCATTAGAGAAGTTTTCCTTGTCTGACTCTATTCATGTGTGCCCTGTTGCTGAATGTATGTTGTATATCCCAAGACGTTGAAGAGGTGGAAAAATAATTGTGCCAATCTGGATGATTGAGAGAAATTAACTTTCCCAAATGAACATCTTGCCTACCCTCTATTTCCTAACATATTGTTCCTATTGGTATTTTTAAGTGTCATATTGTGAGAACACTATTCAATATTCGATGTTGTGTGTTATAAAGGAATTTCGGAGGAATCTGAAACAGGATATTTAAGATTGTGGATACTTTAAAAATGCAGTGAACATCTCAGTATTTGAAAACCAAATTAAAAATAATCTCTATTCATCACCCTGTTTTTTTTCTTGACCTGGATCACTATTTGATACTATCTGGTTTGCTATATATTTGCTTGTTTCCTTTTCCAGACTATAAGCTCAGTGATAGCAGAGACTACAACTGTTTTATTTATCACTCTGTACACAGTGCTTAGTACAAGTTCTTATTTATCAGAGATGCTCATTCAGTATGTGCTGTATATTCAGCAATAAATATAATAAAATATTCCATTCTAAGTGTTCCTTTATTCAATTTAAAAATACTAAGTGCTATGGTTAACACCCTGAGGTAGATACTATAGGGCAGAAAATCTCTATAATTTGGGCTAGTGTCCATCAGAGAAGTTACCCTCGTAAATTTGTGACCAAATGAGAGAAAACAATGTAGTGGGTTTTTAAAATTTTTTTTTTTCCTGGGGGGAAGGTAATCAGGCTTATTTATTTTTTAGAAGAGGTACTGGGAATTGAACCCAGAACCTCATGCATGCTAAGCATGCACTTTACCACTTGAGCTATCCCCTCCCCGCTAACAATGTAGTGTTTAGATATGTGTTATTTTAATGTTCTACTTTAAATAGAAAACTACTTTCTTAGAAAGGACTGACCTTTATTTTGAGATTATATCTCTGTATATAGTGAAATATCCCCATTAAATATAAAAACAGTGATAGTAAATGGCAGCTCTTTTAAAATACTCTTAACTGGCAAAATAAAAAGTTTGTAGATCTTTTTTTGGTCCCATGCATCTCCTCTTTCTTCATTTTGCTGTCCTAAGAAGAGGCAACTCTGGAAACCACTACTTAAAACAATGCAAGCTGAATAAAGTAGAGTTACTGCCATCAAAGATTCAAAAAAAGCAGTACAGAGGAATAAAATCTAGACACAAGTCTGAGGCCTGATCTGAGGGGCTGCTTGGACTGAATGTTTGTGTTTCCCCCAAATTCAGATTTTGAAACTTAATCCCCTATATAATGGTATTAGGAGGTGGGACCACCTAACGACCAGGTCATGAGGATGGAGTCCTCATGGATGGGATTAATGCCTTTATAAAAGAGACCCCAGGCACTCCCTTGCCTCTTCTGCCATAAGAGCTTACAGGTAGAAGATCGCCATCTGTGTACCAGGAAGTGGGCCTTTACTGGACCCTGAATTTGCCAGCACCTGGACCTTGGACTTCCCAACCTCCAGAACTATAAGAAATAAATTTCTGTTGTTTATAAGCTACTCAGTATGGTGTTCTGCGATAGCAACCTGAACTAAGACAGGGACAATACTGGAGAAATCCAGCGTGTTGTGCATAGGAGTATATGGAGAGTAGGGAAGTGATGGATGAGTGGTATAATGAGAAAATCCTCATGAACTTCGAAATACTCATTGAAAAAAGAGGGAGGAGCTTGAGAATTATTTCGGGGAGAATATTCTAGGCCGAGGGAACACAGGAATAAATATGTAGGGAATTTGGAAAGTATGGATTGAAGAAGGAAGTCAGCATTTAGAAGTCTAGTTCATTTGGGGTTTAAGGACCACATACTAAGGAGTAGTTAGGGAAAATAGCTGAAGGATGAATTGAGGTCCAGTTGTAAAGGGCTCTGGTTTGAGGAGTTTGAGCATATCCCCTCATTTGTTAGCAATAAGTCAGTAAGGCAATAAGCCATTGAAAGTTTTGTTGAGAAAGGTAATTTTATTTAAGCTGAGCTTTAATGAATTGTTTCATGACTAGGTGTTAAATGAATGGTTTAGTGGTTTTAGAACATGTTCACAAAGTCTTTGACATTCCTCCAACCAAGAAGTGGAGCCTATGTCCCCATCCCTCAAATTATCCAACATAGTAGAACAAAATTGGTAAGACTAGGTTATAAAAGGCCATATACCTTCCTCCATATTTTTTTTTTTTTGGATCTTTGAAATACCATCTGAGAAATCCAATCCTCAGTCTGCCATTTTTTGAGGAAACTCAAGCCACCAAAAGAGGCTACTTGTGGGCTCTCTAGCCAACAGTTCCAACTGAATCCAGTATTTGAGTTATTCTAGCTCAGGTACGAGGCTTGTGAGTAAACAAGGTTTCATATGATTCCAGCCTCCAGCTGTTAAATCATCCCCAGCCTTCAGGTCATTCCTGCTGAGTCTACAGATATCATTAAGCAGATAGAATTCATCCCCACTCTGCTCTCTTCAAATCCCTGATCCACAGAATCCCTGAGCATAATAAAATGGTTGTTTCACACCACTAAGTTTGGGGTAACTTGTTACACAGCAGTAGATGCTTAGAACAGATGGAATATAGAGAGAACTGGGAAGCAGAGATTATCCTGGAAGCTCTAGTGGTGCTTTGCGTAAGAGACATCTCCACCTCTATGGACTCTAGTTCAAAGATTGGGAAACCAGGCAGAAAATGTGATTTTTGAGCTACTATACCTTATTTTAGTTGAGCCTCATTGAATTTACTGGAATTTGGAATTGTGTTAGTTCTTTGAGGTATGTGAGCTAGACAAGGGTGATGAAAATATCAAGCACAAATATCTTTGTGACTTAGGGACAAAAATGGACTTCTTAAAAAAGCACAAACACATGGAAAATGACATCAAAATTAGAGACACTATGGACAAGGTTGATAACAGGGTAAAAAATGAGAGAAGGCATTTGCCTGAAACTTACATGGAATTAATATCTAAAATATACAAGCAATTCCAGCAAGTAAACAAGAAAAGGTGATACTCTTCATAGAAAATTGGGCAAAAAATATGAATAAAAAATTTACAGAATAAGAAACTCTAAAAGCCAACAAGCATATGTAAAAGTGCTCAAAATCAAGAGTAATCAGAGAAATGAATATTAAAACAATAATGAGAATCCACTTTACACCTGACTAAGAAAAAAATGAGGAAATTTGGTAAAGTCAAGTGCTGTTGGGAATGTGGGAATATATTGCTGATGAGAGTGAGGACCAGAGCAGCCACTCTGTTAGAAAGCAAGTTGGTACTCCTTAGGCTAAGCACCAATATGCATACACTGTGACTTGGCCAGTCTTCATCTAAGATTAATTTATAAGAAGTCTTCACACAGCTCCATAAAGGGAATACATGAGGTTGTTAATTGCCTTATTACAATTACAACGAGTTGATGCTACCTGGATGTCCATTCACCGGGAGACTGGAGAAAAGAAATGTAGCAGACGTTCATCACGGAGTATTGTGAAGCAAGTAGAAGCAACAATTCAGCACGTGTATGGATCCTAAAAGTGATGCAAAGTGAAAAAAAGTAAGAAAAAAAATGAGATATAAAACAAATTGTCAGTTTTATAAACTAAAATTTCATCAGTACAAAATAATGATCCACCTTTTACAAGAGCATAAATGAACCATCAAGAGAATAGTTGCTGAAGGTTGAGGTACTGGAAATGAATAAGAAGGGAATAAATAAGTAAATAAAATAAAAGAGGAGACTTGCACAAACCAATGATAATACCATGAACTGAAAGGTATGATGAATATAACTTTCTGCACCTGAAATCCAAAGATCATCAGTACAAACCAATAAGCTCAGATCAAGGTTTCTGGGATCTCTGATTGTTCTGATTATTTTTAATTCTTCCTGAAATTAGCTTCTTTTGTCCTCTCTACATTTCTATCTGGACATACACAATTAAGTCAGACTACCAGGTGTGGGTTACTAATGTGCTATACATTTCTATCAAGAAATTTCACAAGAGCTCGTTTGGTAATCTTGTGATTCTGTACCTTGATTCAGGTGACTTAAAATTTTCCTTGATTATGAAAATAATCCATATTCATTGTGGAACATTTAGAAAATACAAGAAAAAGGTCAAGAAAAAATATTTTAAAAAAGAAGCAAGAAGAAAATAATCTCCACTATAATCTCATCATCCAGAAATAATTACAGTTAATATTTAGATATATTTACTTCCAGTCTTTTTTTCTAAATATAAGTATGGCTGTGTAAGTATTAATATTAAACATGCATATAGATACACAAATATATGTGCATATGTATAATATTTTTGCAATCATACTATATGGAAATTTCACTGTTGTCAGAATTAAGTAGCATATTTTTTTAAATCTTTGCTTAGTTTACAGGTATTAATGGCATCTCATTATTTCAGTTTGCATTTATTTGATTACCAGTACAGTTTTATTTCTTATGTTTCTTAGCGATTTTTATTTTCTCTTTTGTGAATCTTTGTTCATTATTTTATAGGACTCTTGTTAAAAATCAATTGTATATTTTCTCTATATTGTGACTATCATTAAATCTTTGTCATGTTTCTTTTAATTTAATTTATGCTAAAGTATTATAGAGTTTTTTTATAGGTTAGTTCAAACTATCATTCATTCATTCTGTTTTTCCACATTATTTTTAAGCTTAGAATATCTTTCCTTACCAATAATTTCTCCTCTCTGTCTATGTATCAGTGAGTATTTATTTATAATTTTAAAACTTTTATTCTTTGATCAAACCAGGAACTTACTTTATTATACAGTATGAGAGGGATGTTGATTTTGTCAGCCTCTGTCATTGAATAGTCCTTAATTTTTCTATTAAATGTCAATTCTTCCTTTATTATGAATTAATTCATACACACACACACACAATTGTTTCTGTTTCTTCTGTGGCATTAATCAACTTGTCTATCCTTGCACCAGAGTTATAATGTTATAATTATTATAAGTTTATAATATATTTTAATAACTAATGACTGCTAGACAATTCCTATTTGAAAACCATATTTTAACCTATTCACTGCTTCAGAATTATTTTAAGTTTCAAAAACAAATTCCATTTGGAATTTTACTGGCGATTCCTGAAACAACACAATCATCTGGGAATAAGCAGAATCTTCAAGATATTTAGAATTTATATCCAAAATGATAGAACCCTTCATTTATTTGTCATTTGAAAAATCTTTCAGTGAAGTTTAGTCATTCTCTTCGTATGCATTGTTCACATCGTATTGAGTAAGGTGATTCTTGACTGCTGCTGCAGTCATCGGCTACCATACAACCTGGCATCAACCCACCTCAGCTGTGGCCAAGATGGTCATCTCTGACCAACTGTGGAAAGAAGCGTATCAATGGAAACCAAGTTGGAGAGACTCACCCCTATCATCTTTAGGAGGAAGTTTTAGTGCAGGATTGCAGTGACTGCCTGTTTATTTTTCCCTACAGATCTTTCACTCTCTAGGGCAAGACAGTGAGGGTGGGTCAAAGGCCCAAGCAACATTCTGTCCTTCAAACCCTATTGTTATTTCAGAGGAGAGATCCATAATATTTTTCTAAATTTAGTCACTTCTCCACTGCATTTAGTGGAAACTCCTATAGCATTCAGCACATGATTGGGTATTACTCACAATTTCATTGTTATGGCTTTGTATTTTATTTTGCTCTCTTATAAGCATTTTATTGGAGACATGGGTCAGGACAGGCTAAGTCCTGCTGCAGTAACAATCATTCCCCAAATTTCATGAGCTTTATACAAGACGAGAGTATTTTTGATTCCTACTGTTTGTCCAGTACAAGTCGTCTGGAGGAATCTCACTGTTGTAGGCTTAAGGAGATTCTGTCTCATCACATCTTTTCACTATCACCACAGCAGGGAAAAGAAATGTGGGTGAATCACATTCCATCTCTTAAAGCTTCCACACAGGATTATCACTTTAACATTCTTTCAGTGACCAAAGCAAGTCACATGGCCTTACCTGATTTCAAACATGGGAAGGAAGTATAATTCCACCATATGTCCAGAAGGAGAGCAAGCTACTTGTGAATGGCTCAAATGACTAGTACACAGTCACATTTTAAGTCTCGTTTCAATGACTTTTTAAAAATGATGGTCATCTGGCTTCTTAATCATTTACAGTAAATAGAATGAGTCACTTATCAAGTGAGTAGTGGATTAGAACCCAGAAAGGTGTTAATCCTGGTAGAAAAGCAACCTATTTTTAAAGGCAAAGACCAAATAGGATAGAAGTTATGTCTTTGATACTGGAAAAATCTATCTTTCAGCATTCAGCATTCAGATGGGGATTGAAGGGGATAAACGTCTCCGCTGTTTTATCCATGGAACAACTGTAAAGCCCATGCATTCAGAACTTTCTTTCATTGCCTGAATACTTTATTATGTATATTGACTTCTTCTTCCTTCCAAAGACAGAATCTCAGAGCATGAGTGTAATCACTTGAATGCTGAGTGTCCTCTTCTATTGGCTTTTAGGCATTCACTGTTTCTTTTTAACAACAGAGGAGGGGGAAGTCCTGTTGCTCTAATATGCCATTTCAAACAATCCTGGACTGTGAGGCTGCCAACTCAGGCATCAGTTAAGTTAGGATCAGGGAGCATCGGGTCCCATGAGTCAGGAGGGAGAATCTACCAAATACATATCTCATACTGATTAAAATAAATGAATGCTCTGTAGCTCTAACTGGTGTCAAAAGACATTTACAGTTTTCCGAGCCTGTTTCCCATGTCTGCTTGGCACCGAGACTGCCGGGATCAATGGTCCAATTTTAGTTCCACTTTCTTCTTCCGTCATTCCCCACATTCAGCTCTTCGGAAGTGAGTTAATAATGTAAAATCTGGCTGAATTAAATTCATTTAACTGTGCTGCCAATTCTCTTCCCTTCATGCATTTTTAAAGAGATCTCAAACCGGTGATGGATTTCTAATGCTCTAGGAAAAGAAAGCAAGGATGAGACAGTAAAGCTGAATGGGATAAATTGTTTATTATAATTACTCTGTTGAATTATCTCACTTTGTACCCAGAAGGAAGAGGAAATATCAACCTCTGTAGGCTTTGCAAGGGGTAATATGAGTGGTGGGAAAAAAATTGCAGAAACCGCTTCTTTAGTCAGTGAAAGAAGCGACATAGTGCGGCTTCACATGGAAAGCTGTGAACAGTGAAATACGAGGTGGGAGAGGGGTCCGTTTCTATAGCAACCCAGCCGATTCCAGCTAGGGCGATGATGATTCTTTTCAGCTTACAGTTAGAAATAAATTAGCAACCAGGCCTCAGACTGTGCTTGTGTTTGACACTGTGAGTGTGTGAGTTCCCTATAAATATGGTCGAATTTGAACCCTATTCTTTGCTCTTATGTTGTCTCCAGTTCTCCCCAAATCCTCGTGTCTTGTTAAACTGACTGATGGAATAAGCGTGTAGAATCTTAATGTTCAGAAGAAGAGAAAAAGACAAAGTTTCTGTCAGATATCTCATAACAAAAGCTTAAGATTTCAGTGAGCAGATTCCTTTTCATGAGGGAATATTCCTAGAAGTTAAAAACCTATGTATTTATTAACTTGGATGAGTCTGTTGGCATTCGAGTGTTAAAGTCATCTGCCTTCATAGGCAGGTGTTAGGAAGAAATTGTTCATGGCCCTTTTCTTTGGAACTTCCAGTCGCAAGACCTTCCCCCACCCCATGGCAAATAAACTCCTGGAATTTGGTGTTTTACTTCCTACCTCCCTACTTGCAGTGTCTGTTCCCATAAAGCTGTCTTGTTTATCCTAATTATCCTATAAAATTATAGGATAATTTATCCTAATGCTGTCATTTGTTACTGACTCAGTCAGTTCTCTTATTTATACTTTCATGACCAGCCAGAGCGTTGAAAGACTTTGCATTCTGGTTCCACACGTCCATGTAGTGGATTCCTTAAGTGGAACCAGGGACCATCCTGCTGCTAGAAATGTTCTTCATCACCTCACAGTTCCTGAGGCTTTATTTGTGCAACATGGACACAAGTGGCAATGGCTCTGGAAACCGTGCTCCTGTTAATTTCATGTTTAGCAAGACAATTTGGGAAATCCAGCCCACGGCAGTGGTGCAAAGCTGGGTGGCTTATTCAGTCTTTCACCTGGCAAAATTTCGCATTCAGTGGAGCTTTAAGAGTGCAGGTGCTCCCAATAAAATGGAAAATGCTTTTTCTATTAATAATGCAGCACACTCTGTCCTGTTGTCTCTGGATCCTTTTGCCAACTCAAAAAAAAAAAAAAAAAAAAGGAAGGAAGAAAGCTTTCACACAAATCCCAAACACCTCTGGAGAAAGCACTATATATCAGTCAGTGACAGAGGGAAGATTTGAAATTTGAGATGCAGGATTTGAGAGGGGCTTTCTATTACACTGAGTTTTCCTCTTTTTTGGTTATCCACCAACCATCTGCTGCTCCATTCTTGGGACTTAAGATCCTAAAAGTGTCTCCCATAGGGTTGGAATAAATTCTTGGCAATTAGAACAGCCAGTTTCCCTTACCACTCTCAGAGCTGAACTCTGTTGGATCCAAATGGAGTTTTGTGCTTTATCAATGCAAAGATTGATGAAATAAAGTTTGACATCACAAGAGCTTCTCCTGACAAGTGACTTGGAACCTTGACAGGGGCCATATCCCAATGTTTTCACTTATGACTGGGCTACTGAGGTCACTTCAACCGACCGAGCCCCCCATCTTGTCATCCCAAGCCACCACTTAAAAAGTAAACTCTTCTGGTAACCTGTCTGCCCATGTGTACTTATTCCAATGTATTCCTTTCCCATGACACTTTGCTGCTGCCCTCCTTATACCCCAACTGTTCCCTCTGAGCATGGAACTCCTGTATCATTGTTGTAAAGATACATTCCATCCTCTGCTTTGTCCCAGAATTCCCTACCTCCTGACTCTAACTGAAAAATGGTTCTCTCTCCTAAGGGCTCTCCTGCAACCCTCCTGAGCCCTGGTGATTGTTCCCTATTACTTTTCCAGTTATCTCTTGCAGCATAATGAACTATCATAAAACGTAAGACTTTAAAACACCATTTTATTTTGCTCAAGATATTGTGGATCTGCAGTTCATGAAGGGCTTAGTTGGGAATTTTTTTCTCTAACCCACGTGGCATCAACTGGGGCATCCAGGGCTGGAGGGTCCCCTTCGACGATGGCTTCTTCATTCACGTTTCCGGTGTCCCCGTGCTTCTTGGCATCTCTAGCTCCCCAAATTCCATCACATCCTCACAGCATGGTAGTCTCAGAGAGTTTTGTTACAGAGCCGACTAATTTCCCCAGAGTGAGTGTTCCAGAGACTCAGAAGCCACAAGGCTCTTATGGTTCAGCCCTGCATTTTCAATTGTTTTATTTCCAATCATACCAAAGAAATCTCCACTGGTCTCATGTTTGTAATAGGTAGGGGAATTCTCTTCTCAGCTATAAAGCCAGATGCCAGTTTGATTTGTATAACCCTGAGCCCCAAATTCCTTGCTCTGTAAGCATTAATTTCTTATCAATCCTCTGAACTGGAATGGAAACTTTTCCTCTTCAACTGCCTCACTCTTTGACTCTGCAGAATGCATGAGTGATGATGGGGTTGAAGGAGGAGGAGGAGAACATGGAGGAGAAGGAGGAAATAATCTGGGTACTTCTCTAAGATCTTTACGTTAATTATCGAATTTAATCTTCTTAAGGACTCTATTCCATATTACTTATAAGGACGCTAAGGTTTGGCTAAATTAAGTAACTCAAAATCTTGCAACAAATAATAAGCGGTAGGACTCCACCTCAGGTCTGTCTGATTTCAGTCTGTGCTCTTGACCATCATGCAATGGTCATGGACGCTCTCTTTGACCAGAATGGTTCATGCCAGTCTACCCTTGTCCTCTGCCTGCGCATAGCATGCTTTGCCCTGGAGGGTATTCCAGGATTCATTGGTCCATTATTCATCCTCCCCACTGCTTTCAACCACTCATCCTGTTGCACATGGAACTCTATAAAAGGAGGCTGGAGAAGGTGTTGGGAGGTTGATACCTCACTCACAAAGATAGTCGCTATGTAGTTAAGAGGGTGACACTGGCTTTTGTCCTTCCATAGCTTTGTGCTTTGAGCTAAAGGCAGAAAGTGGTGATGGCCCTAACTTCCTGCCACCCACTTCCAAGCTGTGCTATTCTGTTCAGATTTTAAGCATGCCTCAGTTATTTATTGTGTTTCTTAATCCACACATATCTATGATGTAATTGATGACAGTTTCCCCTGCTTCCATGCTTTGCTGGAAACTCCTCCCTGGTTTATTGTGCCATCTTATTCTCATAATTAGTTTATCATTGCTGCCATAATGTTTCCCTTTCATTAGGTTATTCTACATTTTTAAGAGGAATCTGAGAAAAGGTTGAATCAAAAACTTTAGCCAGTTATCATTTTGATGCAAAACCTTCACTCTTTTCTCAATGTTTGTTGTTTATTAATATCCTAGGCAGGAAAAAAGTTAAGAATTGCCCTCTTTGATGCTATAGTAGTATTGATATTAATTTCAAGTAACAAATATTTATGAAGAACTAAGAATGTGCAAAGTGCAGTGTTCAGCAACTTGAGGATATATAGAAAAATCATAATTCTTATCTTCAAGTACCCAGTGGGAAGGACAGATATATCTATGATTCACTGTGTCTTTTTTATATCCCATTTGCCACTTTCCCTCCTATAACAAAGTGTTAAGAGAGTCCAGAAGGGGAAGGAATTATTTTCTATGAGGTCACTGGAAAAGCATTTCCAAGAAATCTTAGGTTGGATTCCCTGAGAGGCAGACACTGAGAGTAGTATTTGAACACAAAGTTTATTTGGGAGGTGATGTCAGGAAGCCAAAGAGGGTGCGAAGCAGGTCACTTGTTATGGGCAACTGGGGCTCAATCCCACTGGGGACCATTGGGAGATGGTGAAGAACACATCTTAGTGTTGTTCTACTTGAGGAGGAAGGAAAATGAGATATTTACCAAATCCTGTTTATCATTGTTTGCAGACTCTGCCCGGGGGTGTTAAGGTTCCAGTACTTCTGAGCTGCCCCTCATAAGGGCTGAGTCCATTCCTGTGCAGCCGTCAAAAGGTCTCAGACAAAGAGATAAAACTGAGTGGTGCACGGAGACAGAATTTGGCTGAGGCACTCAGAGCATCTGCTTCCCTGGAGGAGGTGGTATTTAAATTGAACCTTAGAGATGTCGTGATATGGGGGTAAGCATTTTAGCATACAAGAGTAGGAAGGACTAAGGCAGCATTTGTGTGGTCCGTGGCAAATATAATAAAGCACCAAAGTTTGAAAATGATTCATATTTTTAAAATTAGAGAAAATTCAAGGTTATCCCTATAAATATTCATTCTCACTCCCTTGCTTTGAGTGGGAGAGAACTTAGCTCCCAAGAGTTTGCTCAGAGGGAATCGTGCCTCACTCACAGCCTGCTTCCTCTAGTTAATATCTGGGTTGCTTTGACTTATTACACTGTTTGACTTCTCTGCAGGATTTGGGGGTTGGTCAAAATCGAGAGACATGTCTATGTGAGCCGTGTTGTGGCGTGTGGAGATGTCATTCCTTATATGTGTCACTTTGAATAAAAGGTTAAGAACTGCTGATATAAGGCTTGAAAACGTGACAGATGGGTTCAAGAAAAAACAAATAACCCAGTGGCTGGGGCTTAGGTTGTAGTGTGTGGGGATGGGGGCTGAGGGTGGATGAGGAAGGGAAAGGAGAGGTATATATGGCAGTGTAATGACTGATTATTTCAGTCATAAATATATTGTACATTAACAATGAATATATATACATAAATTGTATATATTATATATATTAATTTTTTTGTAATTTAATATTGGGCAAGTGTTCACAGGCCTTAATCCCAGCATCTCTAAAATAACTAAAGAGGAGCTGTACATCACAGGAGTGAAGATGGTTTGGGTAAATTCTCCTTTTACTTGCGTGGAGGGAGGAGAAATATCAAATCATATTGTCTGCTTCACAAGATGCAACTGCACCCTGCCACTAAGACCCATGTAAGGTTTCATTTTAACCTTATGAAATATTGAAATTTTTGACAAGATAGGTTATCAGTAGGTTGGGAACCTGCATCAAAATTTGCACTTGTTGGAAAGTGCTTCATTCTGGACAGACAGCTGTCATCTCTGATAAGACACTCCCATATGGCCCTGAAGCTTTGGAAACCTAACAGTACCACCTCATCACTGCTGTGCTTAGCCTGAATTTCCCATGGGGCACGAGGCTGTCAACTGTGAATAGGTGAGGTTTATTTAAAACATCTTCATTTCCGATTTGCACAATGTGGAATGGAGTATTCTGTGTCATGTGAGTACATGAAATTCTGAGGATATGGAGGACTTGTGTGGGAGCTAGACTTGGTCACACAGATTGTCACAGAAGTGGAAATTACATTCTTCTGGGGGAAGTTGGTGAAACAGTGGCAGTGCACAGAAATTCTGCTTAGAGAGAAAAACAAAAAAGATGGATGACTCTTGTTACAGATATAATGTCAAAGATGAGGGATAGTACTTAACATCCTCTTCAAAGTTGCCTCTTCAACTTTTGAAGTTCAGCTTCTTCCGAGGTTAAAGGGAGTTTCATATCATTCCCTCTCCACTGGTCCAGCCCACAGTGCAAGCCTTATCACTCCTCCACGGTGGCTCTGTGACCGCTGCTGGTTCAACAAGAACCTTGAACCCCCAAGCCCATTTTCTCAGGGCTGTTTCCGTAGGAAAGCCAGTGATGAGTTTGCAGTGGGACCAGCCACACTTCCCTTTGACACCCTGTGCTTCTGTCTGCACACAAGGCAGGAAGGGTGAGATAAATTTTACTGAAGGAATGTGGGGGATCGATTTAAGATGGGGACAGCTTAAAATTTAGTGCTATACCATGAGTTTTTCCCCCAGTTTTTTGAGACAACCAGGTATGTTGAAACTCTCCCAGTGAGGTTACCAACTCCATCCTTGTTCCTGACCTGTTTTTCCCCATTCATGCTCTCAAAAGGAGAAAAGGAAGTATCTTCCTATTTTCTCTCTAATTGTTAAGTTCTCTCCTTCTCAATCAAATTCTTCTTTTCCATTAGCACTCAAAGAGTGTTGAAGTCCTCTTTTTTATTCTTCATCCCTTCCTCCCCAATTATTCACCATTGAAACTGCTGGGAAAAAATAAATAGGCCCCTTGTTGAGCTTTTCGCTTGTACCAGCTACTTTCTTAGCTACCGATAGAGAAACTTGAGATTACCGCGTTAATAGCTAGTGACCTTCATTTCTCCAATCATCCTCTTCCTTTTGAAGAGGAGAGGAGGAGGAGAAATTATTTGTTGACTTTTTTAAAAATGGGATAATGTAAGGCCCTATTGGAGTGATACTGTTATTTTTATGAACTTTAAATAATCAGTGGAAATTGATTTGCATTGTGGGAACTGATCATAGACTCCTACACTCCCTCAACTGTTTTCCTCTGTTTCCTGGTACAAACTCTCCTGTGCCCCTTATCTCAGTGGCTCAGACTTTTCTGTCCATTGGCCAAAGACCATACCCTATTGGATTCTGTTCCTCCAGAGGCCAGTATTGAGAGAGGCATATAACTAGTAATAAATGCTTGTTAAATGGATTTATGTCCAAGCTGCCATCTCCCCTCTGAGAGTCCCATTCGACAAATTCTAAATAAGATTCTCATTTTGCAAAATTTCTGGAAACCTAATCCAATATCCACTACTGGGGAGAATGGGGATGGAAAGAAGAGGATCGATATTTAGGGAGTATCAACTCCTTATTTATTCTTTAAAACAATCTTATTACTAATGAGGATATTGAAACACACGAAGTTAAGAAGTTTGCAGGTCACAGGTTGTTATGAGACAGACCTGAGATACAAACCTGAGACTGTCTTTAAGGCCCAAGTCTTTTCATCTTACTTCCTCTTAATCATTGCCTAATAGAGAAAAAAACTGATCTATTCCACATTATGCTACTGGATGAATTTTCTCAAAGCTTTCTTTTTGCTCACACCTCCTCAGTCAGTCCTCTTCATCTGCCATTAGAGTCCTTACTACTCAGCTTGAATAGCACGGCAGTATAGCCCAGTGGTAAACAACTCCTGTGGGCTTCTGGGTGTCAGTGCCAATGGGGGATCTATCATTTCTTACTTACCCTCCTGAAACTATTCTCTAAAATGGACATAATAATCGTGTCTTCATCAGTTTGGGAAGCTACAAGAAAATGCCATAAGCTGGGAGGTTGATGTATAACAGAAATTTATTTCTCACAGTTCTGGAGGCTGGAAGTGCAAGATCAGAGTACCAGCATGGTTGAGTTCTAGTCAGGGTCC
Organism: Camelus bactrianus; assembly: GCF_048773025.1. Lineage (NCBI taxonomy): Eukaryota > Metazoa > Chordata > Mammalia > Artiodactyla > Camelidae > Camelus > Camelus bactrianus. The sequence goes on from NC_133575.1 coordinate 33,375,694, forward strand.
TCTTCCCAGTTGCAGAGTGCCAACTTCTCATATACTCACAGGGTAGAAAGAGCTCTGGCTAGGTCTACGATCTCTTCTTATAAGGGCACGAATTCCATTTGTGAGGGCTCCACCATCATGACCTAATTACTTCCCAAAGGTCCCACCTCCAAACCCCATCCCACTGGAATTTGGGTATCAACATATGATTTTGGGGAGGGACACCAACACTGAGTCCACTGCAAATAGTATTTGCCTCATATAGTTTTTGAGGGTTAAATAATATAATCCGTATAAAGTGCTCAGCACAGTACGCAGTAAGAACTTGGTAAAGGTAAGCTAGTACTACGATATGTTGGTGTTATTAATAGAACTTTACCACACCTTTCCTTTCTAACCTTTATTTTTTTCTCCAAAAGTTCATTACAGCACAAACTTGCCACAAGTCAGGCTGGGCTCTCCATGCCTTGCCAAACTCTATGTTTATCTCTGCCTTTATTCTTTTACTTAAACTAACATCTCTTCCTTTCCATCTGCTCATGCAAATCTGATCAATTTTCTCACTTTCTCAGGCAAAGCTGGTCACTCCAAATAGTCATCCTGTGGATGCTAGTCAGCTTCTTTCCCAAGCTACCTTGTGACAGATTGCTCGATGTGCAGAGTGGCTATGGCAGCAGGAATGGGGGTTAGGCATGGGCTCAACAACACTGACTTTGCCTCTCTCAGGCTGCTCCGGCCACCGTCACTATTGATTGGCCTGTCTGCCAACCCTAGAAAGAATGCTGAGCCCTGATGACATCATTCCCTTGAGGTGGAGGGGGCTGACAGGGGAGATGGGCCAGCTGCTTAGTGGGAGATTGATTACATTCAACCCCTTTCATCATGGAGAGAGCAGCACTTTGTCCTTACTGGAATATATATATATGTATTCTGAATATAGATTATCATCCCCGCCTGTGATACTATTGCTCATGCCACCATTCATAGATGTATATAGTAAATTATTCACTGTGAAATTATTTCACATAACATTGCTTTCCACCAATTATCCAATTTTTCAGGAAAAGAAATGTGACTTGCCCTCATGGTCATGAAATTCACTCCTTTGGCCATGCCCTCCACTACTCAAGAAGCAGTAGGTCTCACAGAATGTTGAAATAACCTATTGAAGATACAACTATAGTGCCTGTTACAGTGGGAGATTATATCTATGAGGTTGGAGAACTGTCCTCAAAGAGATGCATTCTATCGATGACCAATATTGGTACCATTTCCCTATAGCCAACGTATAGATCTTAAAACTAAGGAGTAAAGTTGAGAGTGGCCTCTCTCACTATTCCATCTATAATCTGTTAACCAGAGTTTGCTAAAAATCCCAGAAACTATGTCCTCTACTTGTTAAGAAGTGTTGATTCAAAGGGGGAGTGTTTCTGCCAGGGGACATGACAATAGTTCTGTTGAATAGGAAGCTGAGGCTCCTACCTGATCGTGTTGTGTACTTTAGACCAATAAACTTACTACAGGCAAAGAAAGGGGTTACTCTACTAGACAGGGTGCTTAATTCTGATTAAGAAGAGGAAATTGGATTACTATACATAACAGGAGCAGAGAGGACTATGACTAGAACTTGAGGGATCCCATGGGCCTCCATTTCCAGTCACAAAGTTAATTGAAGAGTACTCAATTAACACAGACCACTAAGGGCTCAGATTCCTTACAATGAACATCTGAGTCATTCAACCAGCTAAAGGAATTTGACCAGCTGAGGTGAAGGCTAAGGGTAAAGGAACATGGAATAAGCAGTGGACAAAGGAACTTCAATTTCTGCTATAGCTTAGTGTCCAATTACAGAAACAAGAACTAGAGCATATTTTGTGTAGTGTGTATATTTTCTTTCTTCCTTGATTTATATGTGTGTGTGTTAATGCATGTGTGTTAAGCATATTATAGGCACTCAATATATATATAGTCGAATTGATTACCATAATTATATAATATCTATTCCTTACCCGTGAAGGTAGCACTCTATTGAGTTTTCTCCCTGCTTCTTGTCAATAGAATTTTCCTTAATTAAAATATTTTAATTATGCTTTAATAAGTGATCATCATAACTAGAGAAATAATCCAGAGATTTTGTTTTTAATGTGAGTATCTCCCTACCTACCTTCTTGTTTACCTTTTGAGGTAACCAGTGTTAATACCACACCATTAACTTTCCAGTATTTTCCATTTCCTTTCAAATATGTATTAACATGTACACATGCTATGTTTTTGTCTTTATGAAGCAATGATTACACTACGTGCCATCCTTTGCCACTTGCCCATTTACTCGATAATATGTCATAGTCACCCCCAGGTCAAAAGAGATCTAGTTCATTTATTTTAATGGTTATAGAATATTGTCTTTTAGACAGACCATAATTTATTCAACCATTACTTTATTGATGGCCATTCAATTTGCTTTCAGTTTTTTGCCTCCTACAATGATGCTGCAATAAACATCCTAATACAAATAGTCATATATATTCCTCAAAGTGGAATTACTAAGAGTATGTGCAGTTGAAATATTCATAGCTATTGCCCGATTATCTTCTACTTCCCTGCATCGAAAGATCTTGTTTCCCTTAAACATTCCTTAATTTATTCATATGTAGTGAAATTTGCTTAATCAGCAATAATATATACTTAATTATGAGTCATAAACTGTCATGATGCTGCTAGGAGGCATTTGCATTTATCAGTCATCATGAGGATCTTCCACTGAAGCGGAAGGAAACAGAGTTCTTCCTGTCTTGGGAGAGAGGGATGTGGCAGATGTCAAAGCTTTTGCCCAAGCGAGGAAATATGATACAGTTTAGGAGAAACAGGGAATGTCCCCACTTCTAAATGGAACACAATGTCATTTTGTTGAGGATAGTGGACATTAACCAGAAGAATACACACACACACACACACACACACACACACACACACACACACACACACGACATTGTTTACTTGAAACATCCTAGGGGATTAGCAGAAATAGCTGGGTTGTTCTTTTGAGTACAGTGGGTAGCAAAAGTCTATGAAACAAGTGTTGTTGCAACTAAAATAACATCTCTCCTCCCCTACATTTGTACCCATAGGCTGGCAAGTTGTGGGGAAACTTACATTAGAAATCACTGAACCTGAATTCTCAAATTGTCCAAAAATTCAAATCACTTTGAATAGACTCACTTCCTGCAAGAGCAAATTATTTTTCTCTGTTGATCCTTTTTTACTGTGAAAACATTTTCGAGTTGAGAAATATAGTGACAAGATGATTATATATCTTCTTAATATAGTTGTGAACTTTTTAATTGAAGATTATGCTTTATATTGTTTGCAAATTAGCTTCCAAAATCATAAGCAAAACTTTCCTCCTTTCTGGGAAATTCCCACTTCAAAGCTAATCTGAAGGCCTTTTTTTGAAAAGAAATTTTCAGCAACGAAACAGCATTAATGGATACACCTAAGGACAATTTAGTGGAACGAAGAGGCATGTGTATTTTATGTAGTAACCCAGCTTCACCAGTTTTCCTGCTTTGCTGAAAAGTTCATTTTCAAAACATCAGTGCTCTATCACTTGACAGCTTGCTGCTTCTGAAACTCTAAATTTCTGGTGTGCAGCTAATGTATGTACATTTAGAAAGCACAAGATCTGAATTCATATGTATGCAACTCTTAAATTACATGATGCTGTCAAGTATTGACTTTTATGGTTGATAGCTTTAATATTAGTATTTGTGTCTCTATAAATTACTCTTGCAGAAGCCAAAAAAAGAGAAAAATCCAAGTTTTATTAATAGATATACTAAGCATCACACTCAAGACATAATTGATATGAATATCAATAGCATGATTTTAATAACATCAAACATTTTAGTGTCGTAGGGAAACATCTTTTAAATGCAGAATGTGAGTGGTGCAGTGAATCGGGGTGGGATCTTAGGAGGAACTACCTGACTTGAATCTATGAATGGAAGAGTCTGAAATCCATTAGAGATAGTAATGGAAATAGTCCCAAAGATTCACATTTAAAATGACCTTGAATTTCACACCCCCGAATAATTAATGCATTGGCCACAATGAGGTCACCAAGATTCCCAGAACTACGCAAACAACAATTATTTGCTTTTCTCCTTAAATGTTCTATGGAAAAAAAGTTATGTGTGTGTGTTGGGGTATGAGAACGGGGATGCTTGATCGGAGAGGGGTTCTCTGTCGGGGGGTGGTGTAGGAGAAGCCAACATAATGTAGATTTGACAGAGGGCAGAAGATCCCTTAGTGGAATTCTGAGCAAATCAAGTTTGGGAGAGGCACTGCAGAGTAAGGTCTGAAGCCAGAGTTCCACACGGTGTTCAGCCTTTCTGTAATTTGCCTCATGGAAAAAGGGCCTTTGACAAACCAAGGTCAAAGGTGAGATAGGGAAAATTGATCTTTAACACTCTTCCCATTCATCCCCTCCTCTCCCTTCCTAACATTACGCTCTCTGACCTCAGCCTGCCCTCCAATTACTCAGGATGCCTCAGTTAGTTCTTTCCTAACGAGATCTATCCTTCTTGGGCAGTACCAAGTGGGGTTTGACTATTTCACCCGCAGCCTTCATTGCCTTTTACCCTAATAAAACTTTAGCCTTCCTGAAGTTCATTCCCCCAGAGCCTTAGTCTTTACAAGTAAAGCAATCTGGGCCAGTTGACTCAATATGATGTCCCTTATCTAATATACTTACATCCTAACAGAATCTCTCAGAGCCTCAAGCAAAGAATAGTTTCAAACTGTGGTCTTTTCAGTTGAGCAGGTTGATTGGGGAGCTGTTTTGCGGGTAGATATATCTTGGTTTTCCTGAAACCACACCACGTAGATAGCTGCCTGTTTTGCCTAAGCCTAAGCCTGTCTTTGATTCATTGTCCACATGGGCTCCTCGCACTGTGTCCAGCTCATTGTCACGTCCCCAGTGTGATGCCCAGTATACTATACTCAGTTCTGTTACCTCTCAGCCACCAGGTCTCTCCTTTCCCCCTGGGCCTTGCTACATCCCTTGCTTGCCCATAGGAGTGGCCCTAAGGAAGGTCCATGCTTTTCGTGTTGTCTTTAACACCCTGGCTGCCCGTCTTGCCATAGTCAGAACTGATTGATAAGGAGAGGACCCCCGCCCCCCCCCCCCCCGCATGCCGGCACATTGGCTGGACTGGGCCCACGGAAGACCTGCTTTCCTAGGGTTTCCCAGGAGGCCCAGGTAACTCAACCCAGAACTGCAGGTAAACTAATATCTTGTAAACCAATAAAACTGAAGACATGAAGACACCATCACTCTTCCTTTCTTCCCTAACAGACTGTTCTAAGACACAGTGGTTCCATGTAGCCTCGCTGGACACACTCTATGTGAGTGAGTTGTGTTTTAATGTGAGGCTGTGGCCAGCCCAGTAATGCACCATCTCGTATTTGCTCTCCTTCCTTCCCTGACTCACTTCAATTTTTTCCCTCCTTCTTGCTTACCTGGGATTACACTCCCTAATAAAGGGTTAAAGTGTAGGCATCTATCCTTGGTTCTGATTTTTAGGGAATCGGGGCTAAGACACAGTAAAAATTGATTATTGACAGTAATCAAAGAAGCATTCAAATATATGTATAGTCTCCTAACTATAAGCCAAATTTGGTCTTGTTAATGTCACTCAGGTATGTGATATGAGTAGTTGTTGAGTACAACATGACATGGCAGGGATGTCTGAAATCCAGACTCTAAAGGGCATTGGCCCAAAGGCACAAGAAAGTCCACTTAAATGAAATGTGTTCAGAGTGTCCTGTTACAATGTTAAGTGTCACTAGTGCCCCGAACAGAGTGTGGAAAAAGAACAGAGGCAAAGAGATGGTGAGCAAATCCTGAGGGCAGTTTTCACTCCAAAGATAGGCTTTGTGGACATTTGACTTGTTGGCTTGACCATGGCTCTCAGCCAGGTTCAGCTAAGGTCCCTGGGGAGTCCCAGAGAGTAACACATGGCTAAAGTTCTCCTCTGGGTCTGCATATTCTTAAGGCCAAGTAAAACTTGTATATGTATAATGCTTGATCATTGATCTGCAAAACAAAGAATCCACTTTTACATGTGGTTTTAAGATACTTTCCACTTTACAACCAATTTCTACTTCAGTTTCTTAGCAAGCAAAAGATTTGGAATGACCATGTATATAATAGAATAAGTGTCTCCACAGGTCCATGTGTAAAACTAGAGGCTGAGAGCAGATAAGTGTCCTTTAAATGAAATTAAGGGGAGATGTAATAATGGCTTTTAATAAGGTCACATTGAAAGGGAGTGACAGGATAAATTGGACCATTTGAGAAATTTGCCAAGTATAAGAATTAAGGTTACATTACTAAAAAATTATCTAGATAATCTTGGACTCTGAAAAAAATTAATGGGAAACGTACCTAATTATTTGAGCCAAGAGACAGAAAATGTAGTTGACGTACGTATTTAAGGATACACCATTTTTTCCCAAGGTATCTGAACAACACTGCTGACAAGATTGATTTAATATCGTATGACATTTCAGGAGACCTAGAATCTTTTTTTAAAAGAGATTTAAGGGAAAAATCTGCTTAAATAAACAAATTGTGAGATAATATTTAATTTATATTTAGGTCAGTGGATAAGATAAATTTGATTTTCAATTATAAATAAAATTAAGAAACTAAAATAGACTTGACAAAAATAGAACAAGTGTTTGTTAACCTAAAATCAAGGAAGGATAATGAAAAACTGTATGGAACAGTTGGGAGTAACAACATGTTTGGTTTACTTTCTTTAAAACAATGCAGCACATTTTAGGAATTTAAAGCTTTCAAGTGATTTTAGATGGATTTGGGTTTTTTTAATTTTAGATGGAAAATCTTAAAATATGAAGACGGTTAAACTAAACAAAAAAATCTTATAAAAATTCAGTCATCTATTGAGAGGATCATTTACAAAACAGAAACAGACTCACAGATATAGAAAACAAACTTATGGTTACCAGGGGGGAAAGAGGGTGGGAAGGGATAAATTGGGAGTTTGAGATTTGCAGATACTAACTACTATATATAAAATAGATAAACAGAAAGTATAGTGCAGGGAACTATATTCGATATCTTGTAGTAACCTATAATGAAAAAGAATATAGGTATGTATATATATGACTGGAATATTATGCTGTACACCAAAAATTGACACAACATTGTAAACTAACTATACTTCAATAAAAATTTTTAAAATAAAAACATGAACTTAAAAAAATTCAGTCATTAAAGTTTCAGGAGTTAAGAAAAATCATCGTAAGCATTTGGTTAAGGTTTTTCTATCTATTGTCATGTTGACTGCTCACAAAAACTCTATAAAGAAAAAAGTTAATAATCTTGTTAGAGATAAAACAGCTTTAGGAAAGTTAGCTGACTTCCTGGAAGTCTTGCACCTTGTAAATGAAGACTTGAACTCATGTCTCTGAGACTTCATTAGACAGTGGGACTTGGGCTCTGTGTGATCCTCAATCTGCTTGGTGGGCAGACTGACCCAAGAGGCTGGGCCAGACACACAGAATAGGTTTTCCATGGGTCATTTTTGGTGCAAATGTCTGACAAAGTTTGACAGCCCTTGCTTCGCCAGCATTCACTTTTTTTCACACTGCAAATTTTTCTTAGTATTTTATGAAAGAGTTCTTTTGGACTTCATAGGCAGGAGTCCTATGTCACACTTTTTTTTTTAATCTCCCCTTTTCCCCCACCACACAGCAACTGGTAACCACTATTCTAGTCTCTGTTACTATGAGTTCAGCTTTTTTAGCTTTTACATGCAAGTGATTCTATACAGTATTTATCTTTCTCTATCTGACTTATTTCCTTAGAATAATGTCCTTGGGTTTCATCCCTGTTGTCACAAAAGGCAGGATGATCTTCTTTCTCCAGGCCAAATAATATATCTGTATCTGTATCACGTCTTTTTAATCTATTCAACAGGTGAAGGACACCTAGGTTATTTCCATATCTTGGCTATTGTGAATAATGTAGCAGTGAACATGGGAGTGCAGATATCTCTTTGAGATTCTGTTTTCATTCCCTTTGGATATATACCCAGAAGTGGAATTGCTGGATCATCTGGTAGTTCTTTTTTTTTACTTTTTTGAGGAACCTTCATACTGTTTCCTTATAATGGCTGCACCAATTTATATTCCCACCTCCAGTGCACAAGGGTTCCCTTTTCTCCACATTCTTCACCAACACTTGTTATCTCTTTTCTTTTTGATGGTAGCCATTCTAACAGGTATGTTGTGATACCTCATTGCCATTTTGATTTGCATGTTCCTGATGATTAGTGGTGTTGAGCACCTTTTCATGTACCTGATGGCCATTTGTATGTCATCTTTCCAAAAATAAATGTCCATTCAGTTCCTTTGCACATTTTTTAATCAGATTATTTGCTATTTTGCTATTGGGTTGCGTGAGTTCTTTATGTTTTGTGTATTAACCCCTTATCAGATATACTTTGAAAATATTTTCTCCCATTCTGTAAGTTGCCTTTTCATTTCATTGATGATTTCTTTTGCTGTGCAGAAGCTTTTTAATTTGATGCGGTACCACTTGCTTATTTTTGTTTTTCTTGCTTTTGCTTTTGGTATCAAATCCAAAAAATAATTGCCAAGATCACTGTCAAGGAGCTTATGCCTTGTGTTTTCTTTTAGGAGTTTTATGGTTTTAGGTCATACATTCAAGTCTTTAATCCATTTTGAGTTGGTTTTTGTGTATGGTGTAAGAGAGGGGTTCAGTTTCATTCTTTTCCATGTGGCTGCCCAGTTTACGTTACACAGTTTATTGAAGAGAATATCCTTCCTCTACTGTATATTCTTAGCTTCTTTGTCATAAATTAATTGACCACATATGCATGGGATTATTTCTGGGCTATCCGTTTTTTTCCATTGATCTACGTGTTTGTTTTTATGCCAGTACCATACTGTTTTGATTACTGTAACTTTGTAATATAGTTTGACATCAAGAAGTGTGATGCCTCTAGCTTTGTTCTTTTTTCTTGGAGATCTAGATGTGGGATCCAAACCCTTTGCTCCTCTGGGAGAAACTGGGAATTAGGAGTTCCCTCCCAATTGTATGGCACTATGTTGAAGGTAGAGTTTGTGGCAAGAGTGCATCTCAGCCTTCCTTACTCATTTCAGATGTGAGTATTTTCTCATTCACCCAGTGTGTGGAAGTTGCTCAGCTAGTTTCTAGATTTCTTTCATTGCTCCATGTGCAGCTGTACATTGAATGTCTCTGGGAGGAAGGGAGTTTAGCAGCTTCCTATGTTACCATCTTAAATTGGAACCTCCAGCATTCATTTCTGATATGCTCATCTCTTTGTAGCAGGTGAAAGAAATTTGTCTATGTTTGGTCATATTTTCCAGTTAGTCAGGATACAATTAAATGGCAAAGGGGTGAAAAGCTTCTCTCTATTTGAGTAAATCTACAGATTTCAGACAATTCAATAGAAGTTGGTGATGATGAACTCTGAAAATGACTGAATAGACAAAGTTCCTAATGGCAACAACCAGAGAATTATGGTTGTTTTTCCTTTTCCTTTTCCTTTCCTTTTCAGAAAGTGTGTTCTAGCTAAATTTAGGATGCACCATAGGATGCAAGGAAACAAGTCACAAACATTTGTATAGTAAAATGCAACCTCTCAAAAGTGTGAGGATTCTTTATGGTTCACAGCCTTGGATTCCGTATTTGACAAAATTTAGAACATACTAAATTCAGTGATATTATGTGAATATAAAGTTTTTTCATTTTTAAAAAGAAAATAATGAGACTGAATTCCTTTTGGGGTCACCTCAAAAATACACTGTCATAAGCTTTGGAATTAAACTGAATTTAAATTCTAGCTCTGTCATGTGTAGGCTGAGAACTGGGGGAAATTATTTAGACCCTGTTTCTTATTTTTCTCATCTTATTGTAAGGATGAAAAAGATATTATAAATGCATTTGTTATATTATTTATCATTATTATTATTATTATTATTATTATTATTATTACTATTATTATTATTATTATACCATACTTCTACATTCAGTGTAGCAAACCTGATAATTTTATGAGCAAATAAAGTTTCTTCAATTTATATATTTTAGATTCTTAAGTCAGTGTATTGATTTTAAGGCTTTTAAAATGATATATAAATGTATATTTTCCCATTTTCTTTTTTCTTTAACTTCCTCATCATCTACCCTCCATCTTCCTTGAGAGAGAGCCAGAAAGAAAGAGAGGGATGGAAAGAAGGAGGGAGAAGAGAAGAAGGGAAGGAAGGAAGGAGGAAAGCAAAGAATGAAACAAAATAAAAATTTTTTTCCATATGTTCATAATTTTTGGAAATTTGACCCCTCCAGCTGCTGCTATTTAAAATCCATATATAATTCAATATAAATTTAGGAAGGACGTTACACTGACAGATTTCCTGTTTGGTGAAACTGACACGAGCAACTCATAGAGCTTGTCAGGATCTAAGGCTTCACTGGGAGCCACTATAGAAACCTGCAGCAGGAGGAGGCAACAAATGGAGTGGCCTGCAGTTCTCAGCAGTAAATCCCAACGGGACTGCATTAGCATGGTTCTGGCAGGAACTACTGCCCAGCTGGTTGTCAGGAGGAGTGTAGACAGAGGTTGACATCTTTCTGCCGCTCTTACTTGGTCTCCCAGTTACCGATTTTTCTGCTGGTGGTCAAGTTTTTCAAGCTGTCCACACTACACATGAGAAAGACCCAACTTCACCTCTGTACTCCCTTCTTTGGCCTCTTTTAGTCATCTGACGGCTGAAATGTTGTCAGAGAAAGATTTGCTTTGATACTGTGGCTCCTACTAAAATTCTGTCATTTTTACTTTTAAGGACAATTTTTAAATAGTACAAGAAGCTTGGATAGTGGAAAAATAATCAATCAGAACACTATAAATAACTTATTATCTCCTGAATACTTGGGGCAGGAAATTATCTTAATCTTCCACTATTAGAGAGATGGCATGAAAAATTATTTAATCACAAGATACACAATGTTTATCACTGAAATCAATCCAGGATAATGTAATAACCAAATATTCTATCATGGTTTTAAAGCCATTATCCAAATTGGTTCCTGAAAAAAGAAACTAAACATAATAAGAGCTGTGGAACCATTAATAATATTTGGGCCTCACTAAAAGTTAGCTATAAGAATTCTCATCCAAAATTACAAGCATAATTCAAAAATCACGGAGGACTCAAAACAAAACACAAAATGACAGTCAGGAAATTCATCAACTGCTCTAATAGCAACTTACGTTTATATAATGCCTTATACTTTGAAATGCAATTTCACACATATTTTCTTAATAATCCTTGGAAGTAGGTATATATGCACCATTATTCCTATTTTTCATAGTAATGAACTGAGGCTCAGAGAGATTCTGTAACATGGCAATATCAGACCTTCAATTAAGTTTTCCTGTCTTCAGTGTAGATGTTTCTCTGTCTTTCTCTCTGTGGGTCTTAGATGTTAATATTCATTATACAGTGGCCTTTGGAAACCATCTCAAGTTGCCTGAAGAGCTCAGATATTCACCTGTACATGGGTGTGTGTGTGTATGCAAGACTCTAGTGCTAATGTTGTGCTAGTCTGTGGCACTGGTGGCTCCAAATGATCTGCTTGGTAACCAGGCCTTTAGATGGTTTTCCACCTTATATCTGGGCTGAGCCTGTGTTTGCATTAGCCAAAAGAATACGGTGAAATTGCTACTGTACCATTTCTGGGCCTAAGCCTTAAGAAGACCTGATGCCTTCTGCTTTATGTTCTCGGGAGCCTGGGATATCATGAAAGAAGACTGACTATTCTGCTGGAGAGGTGACCTGCAGGGAGCGATCCTGTGGAGAGGCCAGTTGGAAAGAGAGAGGCCATAAGTTGGGGGGGGGGGGGCTAGTACAAAGCTCAGCCATCCCAGAATCCTGGTTAGGCCCAGCCCCTAGCCACTGGCCTACTGAATTTGGCCACACTAACGACCATCAGGAGGACTAGCAGAAGAACCCCGAACTGAGCACAGCCCAGTCTACAGAACTGTTACAAAATAAAATGAATGTTGTTTTAAACTACTAAGTTTTGGGGTAGTTTGCTATGTAGCACTAGCTAACTGAAGTAAATATCAAAGCAATGGGCCTTAATGGGCTTCATTACTCTTTCCAAGTATACAGTTATTGAATGAGCGAGTAGTCCCCAATCCTCTATCTCAGAGTCCCAGTGACAGTTCTATGAATTCTGTATTAAAGATTTTTTCATCATTGGTGGGGGGAAAAAAAGCTGGCTATGTAAAACCAAAAAAATTCATGAAATTGGATTTTCTTTTTCCTCTCAGAGAGAAAATGCCACTAATTGTTTGAACCAAAGACTCAGGCACAACGTGGCTGCCTAGATATGAAATGACACTCCATAAACTTGCAATTTTATTTCTCATCCATGAATGCATTTCCATCCTATGAGGACTGCTCTGTATGCGGGAGCTTTCAATTCTGGAAATGTCATCAGGGAAAAGATAGCAGCAGCTTGGCCATGAAACCATAGGTTTGCAAATTAGCAAATTTTCAGCACTCTGTTCATTAGTGAAATCAATGAGACTTTTAAAGGACTGAGAAAAATTGTCAAAATATGAGAAGATGAAAATGATGAGATGAATGGGACTTTAGATGCTCAGGGTGGCTCATGGGGGAAGCCCAGCACACTGAGCATCCTTTTATACATCCCAACAGACCCCGAACAGACTAAAGTCAGTCATATCAACCACATCAACTGCTATGCCTCTAGGTCATTTGCAACTTCTGAGTACTTGTGACATGCTCTTTTGGGTCATTTCTTCCTTTGATTTCTCTTCTCTTCAGATTAAGACCATATTGGATATTGAGAGGTTTCCCTCAACTGTGATTTTAAAGAAAGTCACTTTAAGAGGTGAAACTTATTATATATTTAAGCCTTAATGCAAGAAATAACCATGGTTTACATAATAAAAGGGGGAGGGAGGAAGGCCTGCATTGATATATCAGAAGATCTATCACTTTCGTCTCACCTCCAATGTCTTGTGTTAAATCTTCTAGAGGCAATTCTTCTAGAGGCAGCAGGGGGCAAAGAAAAGCATAGCATACAGCCCTTGCCTTCAAGGAGCTTAGATTTTAGTTTGGGAAAAAGTGATATGAGAGGGTTTTAACCATTCTGAGTCAGAGAGCCTCAGAGGAGCTAATGATGAAATCAGTATCTCCTTCATTTGGAAAAACAGGCTCAAATGAAATACACACATTGGTTTCCTCACTTTTTTGTGCCAATAAGAAACAAGATTCCCTAGTCCCCACCTCTTTTTGGTCACCAGAAATTCCTACAGTCTTGAAATATATCAGTTAGCCTATGGCAAACTTGCATTAAATGATGTCTTACAGTTGAAAATAAAAATGGAATTTCATGGCTATTTCTCTAAACAAAATAATCCTAAAAGGTAAGTGGACCATGAACTATTATTCCTATTTTTTGTGGGGCTTTTTTGTTTTGTTTTGTTTTGTTTTTTGGGCTTTTGGGCTTTTATTTTATTTTATTTTATTTATTTATTTTTATTGAAGTATAGTCAGTTTACAATGTTTTGTTAATTTCTGGTGTACAGCATAGTGATTCAGTTTTACATATATATATATATTCCTTTCCATATTCTTTTCCATTATAGACTATTACAAGGTATTGAATATAGTTCCCTGTGCTAGACAGTAGAACCTTGTTGTTTTATTCCTACTTTTTGTATAAATAAACTGAGGGAGGTCTATATAATAGGTATAAAAGTCAGGAGGTAATATACTCATAGATAATAGGCTGATGACGTTGAGCAAAAATTCTTCAGAAATATAAATCTTATTCTGTCCAGTTATCCCAATTGGGAATCAGATGGAGCAATTATGAAGGCGTAGAGGATTTATATGAGAAGGAAGATAAGTATCCTGGAGTATGCTAAGGGCAACTGTTCTTGTGGAAAAGGGGGAATCCTAAACTCAGAGGTCATGAAGTTGCTGGGATGTCATTAGGAAGGAGTCAGTCCCTTGTCTACATCCCATTTTTAAGTGGGTGCCAAAAAGTACACAGAAATTGTCAACTCAAGGTAGAAAAGGAGCGACAGGACTAACATGATGGAAGGTTCCTTCTCCTTCCCAGTGTTGAAATAATGCATGCTTCCTGGTGTGTAAGATAGTATTAGACTTACCATGTCTGGGTTATTTTCACTATATTGCACACAAGCACACACATATGTATATTCACGTGTACATAAACACACACATGCTAGTATCTTAATCTACTGTATTTAGTGGACCCATAACCTGGAAAGAACACAGGACCGTTTCTATTTTCATCTGCACCATACCGACTTGCTGAGAAACTATCAGCACCATGTCGAAAAGAACTAGACTACACTATTTTGTGCAACCTCAATTGTCCTAATGCTTGAGTTAAAGAGCAGAGAACCTTTCCCATCTTCTCATACCCCAAGTATCCTTTAGAACGGTTTGAACAGGAAGTATTTTCTAGAACAAATCTAAGGCATGAACTGGACTAATGGAAAATTCAGTTTTCATTTCTGGTCTCTAGTAAATGATTATTGGGAAGTGGAGATATTGAATAATATCCTCCAAATTGAGAGTGAACTTTGAGACCGAAAAATGGCAACTCCATAAAGTACAATGGTGATATTTTTTGTGCGTAACTTACATACAGGCAGGAAGGATCAGGCGGACAGAAGATCCAGGGGCATTTGCAGCTGCACTGCACACCACCTAAAGGGATACATGGAAGTTTAAAGGGGCCAAAGCTAAAAATAGAATCTGACCAAGTGAAAAGCACATCCCTGCTAACTAGAAGCAGGGATTTTTCCTCTCCCCAGGGTTCTCATGATCATTAACCATCTGTGTCAGCAAAAGACATTCTTCCAGTTTTCAGATCTCATGAAGGCAAGGGTAAAAGTTGATAGGGAATTTGCCTGGCTTGGGTGTGCTCCTTGTGAGTAGGCTAAAGCTCAGTCACGCAGAAAGGGGAGGAGGTAGGACTGCAGGCTGAAGGTGGAGCTGACAAAATGGAGTCAGTGTGGTTCAGCTACACAATGTTTCAAACTCTTTGTGCCTCAGTTGTCTTTTTAGTAAATTGTAAGTTGAGGATGATCAGAATAGAGTCCAGTACTTCCTGATGGGAGTTCAACCATGTTAGAAATACCTTGATATTACTTTGACATGCAAGAAACAAGTTTACTATAAATATGGGATTGTTATTTTTTTCTCCAATGATCCTGTGGACTCAAATAAGAGATAATACAAAGTATACCCTGTGTATACTGGCATTTTTTCCCTCCTCCTTCCTCATGAGAGCTCAAGGAAAGATACAGTTAATCCAACCATGGCAAATGAATAAGCCTCCTCTGCAGCTCAGGCCAGACATTTCTCATGCTTTGTCTAGCTGTCTCTAATTTTCTATTTGATTTTCCAGCACTCACAAGTAGGATAGAGGGTGGCTTTGGCAGAAATTAAATGTGCAAAAATGTTTTGCCATCTGCTGGAATATTCGTGGATGTTATTCCTCCAGAAGCACTCATTATTAAAAATATTTATTGGACATCAAAAATATATCAAATTCTGTTCAAACTATGGCTCCCTCACAGTTACTACTCAAACAAGAATGAAAAAAAAATGTTTATTATATTTAAGAATGGGCAAGAGTTAGCCTTACCCCTGAATTCCATTATCTTGACACTATTTTTCCCCTCCCAAGAGGAAAAAGTTATTTAAGACAAGAACTGTGTTTCTCTTATTTAGAATATGCATAGCCCTGGGGGAGGGTATAGCTCAGTGGTAGAGTGCATGTTTAGCATGCACCAAGAGCCTGGGTTCAATCCTCAGTACTGCCATTAAAAACATAAATAAATTTTTAAAAACTGTTTAAATCTTAAAAAAAAATAGAACGTGCATAGCCCTTAACACAATGCCTTGCACATAGTAGAGGCTAAAATGTTGATTGATAAAATTGTGAAGGCCTGTTCCATCATCTAAACTGCCAGTTTCTTAAGGAGCAGTGACAGGATTTACTATTTCTTAGGTATGTGAACATCTGTTCGTTTTTGGTTTTAATGCTTAGCATCCGATGCACCAGTCTTGATTTGGAAAACTGCCCACTGTAAAAGCTGAAACAAAAAATGCTTGTTTCTCTGGGCTCCCTTGTAGCCTGAGTATTGGCAGGTGACCTAGTTAGGCCAAATGAGAAGCTAGTACTGGTAAAAATCAGGTACTGTGGAGACCACATTTGCAGCAGCAGTATTTGCCATTCCAGGAGTGGCAGAGCTAGCCGTGCAGGCCGTGGTGGCCGTGGTGGCCAATGTTCATGAAGGTGGCAGAAATCCTCTCTCCCAAGCCTCACAGTTCTTATTCCTGCAAGATCTTGCCTGCTTGTTTTCCAAGCCTGATTCTGTGGCTTTCTAGATAGTTCTATAGCCTCAATATACTCAATATACTTTTAATGGATTTGTCTTCTGCTTAAATCCAGCAGGGCAATTCCTGTTGCTTCCAGGTTAAGAAGCCTAGTTGATACATTGGGCCTCCAGCCCTCCATAATAGATTTTAAGTAAATATCCTATGATTCATTTTCCAAACATCAGTTTGTGTCTCACTCATAAGCAATCCTAATTCTATATTCCTTTTGTATTTTTAACTGTTTATATGCTATATACATTATATTCTACTATGAAATCATAAGGTCCTTGAAAGCCAAAATTATATTATCCTTTTGAACCCCAGGGACAGAGTAGTGTCCTTAAAAAAGAGTGCATGCTAAATAAATATTTTATTGATTAATATCATCTAAATAACATCAGAACAAGAGTCATTAGCACAGTGCATACATGACTCAATAAAAAGATGTCATTCTTTCTGGACCAAGGTAGAGAACACATGAGTTACTTAAAATTAAAATTCAGTGCCATGTAAGAGGAACAAAATATTTTACTGGATTCAAACTGCTTTGAATTTAATTTAGTCAAATCAATTTTTGTAACTAGACAGTTCTAGAATGGAGACTGATAGTAGGTGCAGCCTTCAGGCAAAAATTAAATAATATAAGAATGAAAGGATGGATTTTCAACGTTATTGCTGTAATGTCACTGTTAGACTAATTGTGCATGCTCCCCCCCCCCCTTTCCTTCTTTCGTGCTCCAAGCATATTCATGTAGCAAGGTCAGAGGAAGCTGGTTTGGGAGAGCATGTCAAAGAGATTAAAGAAAGGATGGGAGAAGGGATGTGGTAGGAGAGAAGGCTCTGAAACTCTGTTGGCAATGGAAATGGACCTGGGGACTGAGCTGTAGTTCTAGGGAGGGGACTCTGGTAGCCAGTTTAGAGGGGCAGAGAACTGCCAGTGTCAGAGCAGTGAAGACCTTATCTGCGTTTCAGTAATCCGAAGCTGATCCTACAGATGCCACTATTATGAATCAGTGTCAAGCAGTTCACTCTGTTTTGTGTTCAGTCAACAATCGTTTATTGAAGACCTGTGTTGTGTCATGTGTTGCTCTAGGCTCTGGAGATAGAACAATGAATGAGACAGAGAAAGTCCTGAATTCAAGGATCTTATATTCTAGAAAGAGTAATAATAAGCCATTAAGGAAGCAGAAATATATTCTAGGTATCAGATAAGTGCTATAAAGAAAAATAAAGTAGGATGGGGGTAGAGTGTGAGGGGGCTGCTATTTGGGGTAGGGTTGCTAGGAAAGTTCTCTCTCAGAAGAGACTTGAATAAGGTGAGGACTTGATCCAAGTGGATATCTGTAGGAAGGGTGCTCTGGGGAGAGGGAAGAGCCAGGACCAAGTTCCTGAGGCATGATTGGATTTGACTTACTTGAGGAACAGGAAGGAGGCTAGTTTACCTAGAGCTGACAGAACCAGTGGCAGAATGATTGGAGATGAAGTAGGAGAGTGTGTTGGGCTGTGATGTGCTGACCAGATCCCCTATAGTGGATTTGTTGCCCCAGCCTTGGGAGCGCTGTGGACAGATCTTTCAGGGCCTGCCCCAGCTGCTGAAAGCCATGTAAACTAAGGGCACGCACCTTCCCAAGGCTGCCTACATCCAGTGAGTGATCAATGACAGAGTAACTATTCTACAAGCACAAGTGTTGTTTAAAATGCATAACACTAATAAAATCAAGTCATCTTTTATATTCATAACCCAAATGGTTTGTTTATGTCACAGGAACAAATATCACTGGTTACCTGGTGGAATGCCCATTTAGTACTGGTGGGGCTAGTGGCCTATTCACTGACTCTAACCTAACATTGTCCCTGCTAGATACGAGGTGATGAACAATCGTTTAGGGTCAATTTGTTCAGGTTTGTTTTAAGGGCCTATTGAATTCTAGCTTTTTCTGTGATTCCTTTTGCTCACTTCAGGGTCTACTGTGATGCCTTGAGTATTAGCTGTTTCTTATTATTAGGAAACATGGACTTGGGACCTCTGTTGCTGACCTTGTACCTTTCGACTAGCCATACCCACTGCACAGCAGGCAATCACAAATGAAAGCAAACAGCAAATATTATACTGCTGTTCTCCACAGTCTTCTGTAGCCCATGTTCCAATTTCTTCTTCTTGTTGACCCTTGTCCCTGTCGCTCATGTTTGTCCCCTGCCCCAGCAATTTGGACTTGACATTTAGACTTGATCTTCCAAGTATTGATTCTCCGCATTCTCTAGGAATTTGACTCATGTTTGCCTTTTCGTCCTTCTGCTCATGGCTATCCCATAGGAAGCCCTAGACTGGCCCTGGTCCTGCAACTCCACTCCAGTGCTGCCCCTCCCTGGATGACTCCTCCCTGCCATGAGAGGCTGCTTCACCAGCTGGCTCTCTTTTTCCACTGAGCTCCTGCTGTTGCTCTGTGGTCATCTCCTCTTTGCATGAGCGCATGTCACCAAACCCCGCAGCCAGCTTCACTTTGCCTGTTCTTTCTCCTTTGAGCTC
Organism: Camelus bactrianus; assembly: GCF_048773025.1. NCBI lineage: Eukaryota > Metazoa > Chordata > Mammalia > Artiodactyla > Camelidae > Camelus > Camelus bactrianus. The sequence goes on from NC_133575.1 coordinate 33,394,736, forward strand.
TTCTTGGCGTCCACTCTTAGGCTCTTCCCTTTTGATCACAGACCCACACCCACCAACAAAAGACTCTCAGGCCTCTAAGAATGTAGGAAACACATCTTTTGCCGCAGGACTTCTAAATTTACTTACATTAATTATAACAGCAGTCATCATTAACAGCTCAGATTTATTGAGCACGTAACTCTATGTGTGATGGTGAGTTATTAATCAGCTCAGACTGCCATATCAACTTACCACAGACTGTGTGGCTTAAACAACAGAAGTTTATTTCTCACGGTTCTGGAAGCTGGAAGTCCAAGATCAAGGTATCCGGCTGGGGGAGTGTTGAGTAAAGTTATAGGAAGGAGTCCATTATACCTATATGTTTGTGAATTCCTAGAGAGTAGTCACCACGTTTAACTCCTTACTGTCTTCTCAGAACCTAACACAAAGCAAGATGCAATAAAAGTTTAAATTAAGGGAACAGCATGGGGTTTTGAGTCATCACTAGGGTTCAAAGCTGGGTGGATTCTCCTATCCCTCACTAGACAGGATTTAAGACATTTATCTTTGTTGAGATAGAACTCTATATTTGTGAAATGGAGAAGGTAATACCTCGCTTACAAGATTCTTATAAGCATTACTCAGGAGATTCTTAGGCAAATTTCACTTTAGAAGCTTAAGGTCCCTGACCCCTATCACAGATTTATTATCAGCACCCCCCCCCAGCCCAACCTCTTTGTCTTTGTCCATCCAGTAGGGATTAAAGCTGTACCTCTATACTCATCAAACACTAGTCTTAGGCAAGAAACATTCTCCTATAAATTTTAAAATTCTGTGTATTTCCTCTCCCAAATTTTCCTTTATTTGAAAGCTACCTGGTCACAGAAACAAGCTACAAATTTGATGACCAAAAAGGGATGTGACCCACTTCCCAGACTACAGCTGCAAGGGATCTCTCGCTGTCCTTTATCTGATGTCTTAAAGATAACAATGTTGATTGGGTTTCTATCCAAAAGGTCAGTTTTGCAAGACTTCCTAAATACAGTGTATAAATGTAGGGACTACCTAGGTGGTACTTTAATGGGGAGCTTTTATAACAGATCAACTATTTCAATTCAATAAATTTTACTCATATTAAGAAAAAATCATTTATTTTTGCATCATATTTCTCTTGCACTACTATGGTAAATATTTTCTCTCTTTTAACTTTATTCAGACATGGCAGCAGGTAGAGGAGGAAGACTCCAACTGTAAGCCCTTTGCAATTAGGGACATCTGATTGAAACCCCAGCTCTGCCATTTCCTTACTCTGTTATTCTAGGCAAGTGGCTTAAGTTCACTGAACCTTACTGTCTTCACTGAGAAAAATGATAACAGTTCCCTCCTATGGCTGCTTAGAGGGTTAAATGTGGTAAAGTACTTGAACATAGTAGGATCCCCAAAATGTGAATTCTTTCCTCTTTGCCTCTGTCCACCCTCAATGACCTTTGATTAAAAGGATTTATATTAAGTTCTTATAGGAGAGTAAGTCTAGTTTCCCATGATGAGTCTGAATTCCTGAGTTGAATCCCTTGTTTTGTCAATGACATGTGTGTCAGAATGAGCTATTTAGATGTTAGCTTCTGTTTTGTTTTCGTCCTCTTGCTGTGAAAGGTATGCACAATATTCCCACCCCTCCCCTAAACTCAAAAGGCTAATCCATGTCTTGATTTCTGAGTTTAGCGCTCTTTACTGATGGAATCGTTACTGTTTTGTGAACTGGAGAGCTAAAGATATCATTTTTAAGGTACTGGAGAAAGACTCCCCACCCAGGTTTTTGTTTTAGAAAACTCCAGACTCTGAGAAGCAGAGATGGGCAAATGAGGAGATGTGTGTTTGAGAGGAAATTTTCTCCAAGACCAGAGAGTTGATATTAGATGATTTCCCATAAGAAGTCCCATGTAGTACAGTGGATGTCCGTGGTGCCCTCCCCACAAGGCAAGAGGTGGCCAGAGGAGTTGAAGGCTGAGAGACGTGAACTTGAGAGTTTAGATTCAGATCTTCGGGTCACTTTCAGGACTGGAGAATCAGCATCAGCCAAGACTACAACTCCCTACCAGAGTATCCTGAACTGCGTAAGAGGCTGTATCAGTCATGATAGGCAAGGCAATACTGCGGAAACCAGCAACACTTGAATCTCAGTGACTTCAAATAACAGAGATGAATTTATCACTCAGTCTTCATGGTTCACTGGGGACCCTGCTCCACACTGTTGACATCCACACTCTGGGACTCAGACTGAGAGCAGCCATTGTCTGAAAACATTGCAAAGCATGCAGTGGCTCTCAGAGCTTCTGCCTGAGAGTGACACACATCACTTCAGCTCACATTTCCCTGGCAGGGTAAGTCAGATGGCTGCACCTAACTTCGCATGGGTGGAAATACAATCCTACTGTGGGCCCTGAAGGGGAGACAACAGGATGTTGTGAAAACTCCTAATGCCTTCAACAGTCTGCCATTCTGATCACTAAATGTTCAGTTTACTCTCCTTTTATGCAGAAAACACTCATACTTATCCCAAAGGAGGCAATCCAAAAGTGCTGTTCAGTCTTGGCATCAAGCTCAAAGCCCAGCATCTCGGGGTGACGCATGGTAGTCTCTACATCTAGGTAGTGTATACAGTGATGACTGTGTTAGTTCTGGAGAGAACTGCTCCTGATCCAGAGACGTATGGACTAAAACTTAAAGGTATCCCCACATATACAACATACATACTAGAAGAGAGGTGGGCTAACAGCAATAACAATCCTATTTTAAAACTAGAAAAATGGAAGACCTTCGTCTATAGAGATTCTCCTGGGTGGACATTGGGAGAGCCTTCTGTCCGGGGCTGGGTAGGGTGGGTGATACTTAATTATGCAGCCCCAACTCTGCTTCTCTGCCTTTAGTCATCCTCCTTGGCCTCATGTGAAAGGTATGGAAGACTATGCCCTCCTTGGGCACTTTTCTGCATCTGCTTTTGCTCAGTCATGTCAACCTGTCACAGACTTTCTTTTTCAGGCCTGTGGTTTCTCTGGCAGTACAGCTCCCCCTCCCCCAAATTAGCTTTGTATCTATTTAATTCTAATGATATACATGTGCCAGTAGCCACACAGACATAAATTTTTTCTAAATATCTGTCTTTTCATTTAAATGAGGGAAACCTGAGGCTATTAGTCTTTGGTGGGGGAGCTATGCTCTCCCATGTTTATAATAATCAGGAGAGGTTAGTCTATGCTGCATTAACAAACATATAAAATAAATAAACAATAAGTTTCTACTATATAGCACACGGAACTATATTCAGTATCTTATAGTAACCTATGATGAAAAAGAATATGAAAAGGAATGTATTTATGTATATGTATGACTGAAACATGATGCTGTACACCAGAAATTGACACAATATTGTAAGCTGACTATACTTCACTAAAATTTTTTTAAGAAACCAAATATAACATTACAGAGGCTAAACAAATAACAGTCTATTTCTCACTTGTACTGCAAGTCTATTGAGGGTCAGCTGGGAGCTCTGCTCCATGTCTCCTCACTCTAGTTCTCAGACTAAAGGAAACAAGAGCGCAATGAATCACACTGCGGCTCTAAGAGCTCCTTTTTTAAGGATACACCTTATGTCCACTCGCATTTCACTGACCAGGGCAAGCCAAATGGGTACAACTAATTTCAAGTGGGAGGAAAGTGAATCCTGCCAAGTGCACTGGAAGGAGAGAGACTTGGGCTATTTGTGAAGAGCACTGAGAACTATCACAGACTGCCTGAAGTTCTGCATGATGTATTGTGGGGCTTCCAAAATATGACAAAGAGGGCACTTCCTACCAGCCTGACCCATGAGGCTTTGGGACAGATGATCTGATATAGACACATGATGGTAGTGGGGTCATATTTTAATATTAACTGATATGGGGTTTTTTCCATTTTTTTGTAAGTACCTTTGTCCCATGACTCCTATCTCACCTCATCTCCTTGGCCACCCAGGAGTTACTGAATCAGTGTAGGAAAAATACAACAGAGCAGCAGAATAATCTTTCAGCAGAGGTGGGGATTGGTGGGAGATTTCAAAATAGATGGTAGAAACGCCAAGCAGCAACAGTAGGTTGAAAGAATGTATTTTGAGTCTCAACCATGCAGTGTTATGAGTCCCAAAAATCAATATTTATGCTGCAAACAGTGGACTGGTGAGAAGTCAGTATGCTGAGAAGGTCAGTCCTCCTTCCCTTGATGTGAAAAAGATGCTGTTGCCAGGGTAGTAGAGAGAAGCAGGCTTCCAGGTGAAAGCTGGGGTGGTCGGACTCTATATGAGGATCCCTTCCCAGGTTTTATTAATCTCATAATTCTTTTTAACTCAGCCAGTTTACAAAAGTAAATCAGGCATAATTCTTATTCTCACAGGGCTCAAAACCTTGGGGGAGAGAATAGATATGGAAAGAAATAACTATAGAACATTTGGATAAAATCCAAATACAAGAAGTGCAATTGTTATGGGAGGAGAAGGGAAAAGCAGTGTTTCTGCGGGGGTAGGGTGTGCAGAGACAAGAAGAAAGTTTCAACTCACCCCCGCCTCTTCCAGTGGGAAGGAGAAAGCAGGAGTCATGTAGCATTTTTTAAAAACGCTATTATCACTCTTACTTTGTTTCTTCTACATCCTCTGTCATCCCCACCTCCCACCATAAATGGGTTTCCACTGTACTCTTGCTCTGAAAATCCTGCTTTTTTTCCAAACTGGTCCTTCCCTGCCACAAAAGCATAAGACCTTTCTTTTAGACCTTCCTCAACACTCCCACTGAGGCTGCCTTGAGGCTGAGGGAGATTTATTGTGAAGCTATTGAGTCTTAAGCTTCAGAGCTCCTCATTCACCTGGGTCCCTTCTAGGGTCCTGGGAGGGGCTTAAAAGATACACTCACATTGTCATATGATTTTATACAGTTTCCATAAATATCTATTTCAACAGCGATTGCTTAAGGGCAATGTCTTCTTTCCCCTCCAACTTCTCTTTCGTACTTCCCCCAGTGTGAAGTGATGATGGAAAAGCTGTGGCCCTGTGTTGCATCTGGCCACAAGGAAATTGAACTAGGGCCCTATACTGGTTCCCTAGGGCTATTGTCATACAGTAGCACAAATTTGGTGGCTTGAAATAATAGAAATGCGTTCTCTTACAGTTCTGGAGGCCAGAAGTCCAAAATCAAGGTGGCAGCAGGGGTCTCTCAGGAGGCTCTGAAGGAGAATTCATTCCTTGCCTCTTCTAGCATCTGGTGGCTGCCAGCCTTTCTTGGTGCTCTTTGGCTTGTGACCACATCATTCCCATCTTTGCCTCTGTCTTCACATCACCTTCTCCTCTGAGCGGGTAATGTCCCTCTCCCTGTCTTTTATAAGGCTACTTGTGATCATATTTAGGATTCACCTGGATAATCCAGGATAATTTCCTAGTCTCAAGATCCTTAATCAAATCCCCAAGATCCTCTTTGCTTATAAAGTTAACAGCTGCATGTTCCATAGATTAAGACCTGGTATCTTTGGCTTGCCCTTATTCAACCAACAACAGGATCCTTTTCATCATGTTTAGTGGGACATATCTAGGCAGATTTGCAGTCCTGTTTCCTTATACAGTGATTATTCCTGATAGAATAATCCTACCTCCCAAGGTGCTGACTCACCTCATATTATAACATGGAGATACAAAGCCATATTGCGATATGAACCTGCCCTCTGGGGCCTAGAACCAAAACTATGTAGGTAGGTAATGGAGGAAAGACAGGTGTAGGGAGGTTGAACCTGATCTGTGAAAAATTATTCTAAATATCACAGCATATCTGTGAAAAAAAATTGAGATTTTCCTTAAAATTGACAACAGTCCTAAAAATGTACATGCCATTGTCTATAATAAGTTGTGAAATGGAAAGAAACTTTTCCCATACTGTTAATAAGAAAAAACATTTTCTATCATCCAAGCTAGAAATAAAGACTGAATTATCTTTCTATTTTCTATAAGGAAAATGATTCTATAAAAGCTCAAGGAATATGTGGCCAAAACTGTAGGAAAACTGTACTATAGAGGTGTGTCAGGAAGTTAATTCATACAAAAATATTATTTAATTTCTAGAGATTTTTGCGATATTTGTCAGGTTTTAAACATTTTGTAATTTGTGTTTTCTCATTCTAAATAAGAATTAACTTTTGTAGTTGATTTTGTATTCATCTTCTAAAGTGACTCTCAGAATTGTATAAGCTTTAGGCTCAGTAAAACCTAGAGGTTCCCCTAACTGGGAGACCCTCCTCAGACTTTTCTATGGTTCAGGCTTGTTCTGGAGTGAATGAAGGGGGCAACTTCTTATGTGAATAAAAGGAAGTTGTCCCAGGAGTCAGAGCTCCTCAGTATTCACAAATCATCCTTATTCCCAGCTTGGCAAAGCTGGCAACACAGAGCAGTTGCTGTCCAGGTTCTTTTCTGGGGTGTCAGCCTGAACTCAGTGCTTCTCACAAGCTTGGGTGGAAAAACAAATACTTCTGGGTGATTGAATTAGTGATGTGCAGTGCATCCATCCATTCTTCGCGCACGCTAATATCCTTCCCTGGAGCAAGCCAGCCCCTTAGCGGTGTGTGTGGACTCCCCTGCCATATTGCTCTTCCTAGATAATGTTTATATGGTGGCACCAAGGGAAGTATAATAAACTGCCCTGTGAAGCCCGTTTCTGTACTTACTGTGGGGATGCTATTGAGGAAGTTGTCTGTTATGTTCCTGTTTGTGAGGACCCAAGGGAGACATTTCCCTCTGGTTCTCCTGAGCATCAGGTTTGATTTTTCATCTTATGGAAGTTGTAAATCAAGTGTCTGGTTTTGTCTCTCACATCTCCTTTCTCTAGCAGAACTATGAAGACTTAGAACATACATTTCGGGTACCAATATTACCCCTGGCTCCAGGTTATCTTAACTACTTGAATTTTTTCCTTTACCTTGATTTTCTTATTTGCTTCTTATTAATTGCTTCTTATCTTGTATTCTTAAATGTATTTAGGTAAGCCACCCTGAAATCAGTCTGCCACAATGTGGGCCTGAATAAATCATTTAAAAACCATGTTAAGTGATTAAAAAATAATACAACACCGAAAGCACATTTCCCCTCAAGAAATTATTAATTATGTGATATTTCTGCACAGGCCCTTTTGCCAGAACATCAGAACCTCATTTCGTGAGAAAGGATCCAAGTTTTTTTAATGAAACCTTAGACATTCTCAGCTGAGGAAAAAAAGAAAAGAAAAGCAATCTCATTTTTCTTTCTTCTAATTTTTTTTTCTTTTTCTCTTTTGCACTATGATTATTGTTCATTTAAGGGTACAAAAGTTCTCTGAGGCCTCTAGTTCATTCTTATTCAAGTAGGTTTAGTCAAATTACACATGACAAAGATCACAAAAGCCTTCCTAATCTGCAGTGTTTTCTGCTCCTGGGAGAACTGGCCTTGCAGGCTCCTTTCTCTTCCCTGAGTCAGCGCTTGGCTCATCCAAAGCTAAGGGGCCCTGGCTCAGACTGTTAGAAATAATAAGCCAGGAGAGAGAGCGAGAACAACAGCCCATATTTTAAATTTGAAAAGGAGCCCTGCTCTTTACATGGCAGAACAATTGTGTATATGTGTGTGTGTGTGTGTTTAATTGAAGTATAGTAAGTTACAATGTGTCAATTTCTTGTGTACAGCATAATGTTCCAGTCATGCATATATATACATATATTCATTTTCATTAAAGGTTATTACAAGATATTGAAGATAGTTCCCTGTGCTCTACAGAAGATATTTGTTTTTAATCTATTTATATTTATATATATATACATATATATGTAGGATAACATTTGCAAATCTCAAACTCCCAAATTTAACCATTTAGCTCTTCCCACCCCTTTCCCCCAGTAACCATAAGTTTGTTTACTAAGTCAGAGTCTGTTTCTGTTTTGTAGATGAGTTCATAGTGTCCTTTTTATTTTCTTTTTAAATTCCACATATGAGTGATATCATATGGTATTTTTCTTTCTTTCTGGCTTACTTCACTTAGAATGACAATCTTCAGGTCCATGCATGTTGCTGCAAATGGCATTATTTTATTAAAATAAAGTAAAATAAAGCAATTGTGTTTTTAATACAGTTAAGAAAAAAAGGGACTGGGGGTCTTAAGGAAATGAAAAAAAAAAAAAACCCGCATCTCTACAACCCCACTTAATTGTGACACTAAATTCTAGAGTTGGCTAATACCTCTCAGGCTAAAGAGATACCGAACTATCTAGCTAAGGTTATTTTACCTACTCAGGGCTAAATCCCCTTATCTTCTTATTCCTCAAAGAAAAGTTCTGCTCGTTTGCTGATTAAGTGATATAAGCTGGGTAAGTCTGCATTCATTCTAATAGTCTTCTTTTATTTTTTTTTTTTTTTCATTTTTTTCCCAGCCTTGTTTAACACAGTTTCTGGTTAACTCTTCATATAATTTTAAAATTATTTCTAACTAGGACGTAATCTGGTGATTTTTTTCTTCATTTCCGTTATTGCTAAAATTTCTTGCCCCCTTAAGAGGTCCAATTTTTAACTGCATATCTAAATTAGATTGCTCTTAATTTATTTTTGACCTGGTGCCGACCTGATTTCAAGTTCAGGTAATTATGTTTTATCTCAGAATTTATGAATCAATTTTCTATTCTACATCTCCCTGACTGTCAAGGTTCTTATGACCTTGACATGACATTCTTTTATTTACTTCTTCCATATTATACACCATCCTCCTCCTTATGATTTATTGTCTGTTTCTATGTCCCGTCCACTGGCCATTCACAGTAATACTTCAGATCAATGTTCGCCTTGTGGCCCTATGCAAATTATAGTTGCACTTTCGTGACAATCTCTGCTCATTCTGTGCCCATTCACGAAGGCTCCTTGTCTGCCTCTTTCTGAGCTGCCTTAGAGGTCCTCTGAGGTCACATCCTGTTTTGACTGATGGGGACATGAAATTGAGGCCCCAAAACAAATCATCTAAAGTAAACAAACACCTCGAAACTAAAGCATCCATCAGAGAGTAATGACATTTGTAGAGTATAAAAAAGATTAAGATTGATTTTGAATGGCTGTCAACACGTGGTGGGGTATGTGTGCACGTGTGTAGGTGAGTAGCAGAATATTTGCAGCCTGGAGAGAAACAGAGGCAGGACCTCACAGTGTAGAGGCTAACCTGAAACCCCAGTGGGAAGACATGTAAGTGATGTTACCTGGGACTGATTTTCGCCAGCTACCAGGGAGGTGAGGGTGTGATTCCTCCATGTAACATACACCACTGCGGCATCCTGGATGCTGGCTTTCTCTGATAAGAAGAGAATGCTGGAGAATCTTTTTACTTGACTCCAGTTACTTGTTAGTAGGTAACAAGGAAGCCTACACTTCTTGCCACCATGCCGTGTCCCAGAGGGGGCCCACCTGCCATCCCCTGCTGTCTTATATCAACCTTTCTGAGCACAAGTGAGCCAAGTGCTTCATGAATGCTTAATTTCAATGAACTGGCAAGACTGTTTATTTCACTTAGAGTGCCATTTCTGCTCCATATTTGACTCATTAAATGTGTTTATGCGACAATCACTAAATCAGAATCCTTTCTAATTTGGTGGCTCTGTCGTAAGGCTTTAGAAGCGATATAGGTTCACTGTGTGTAAATCATGCTGCACCCGCATTCTCTTTCTTTATACCAATTCCCAAAATCTCAGTTAACAAAAACATCCAAAAAAGAAAGTCCAAGAAGCATATTACACATCATTTGATCAGTAAAGACCATATTATACAATCAAAGGGACATTAAACAAAACAATAGCATTGCTTATCATGTTGAGAACTTACAAGGTGGCAGGCACATACAGAGATACAAAGCAATTTGCGTGTAGTTTATCTAATCCTAATAGCAACCCGGAAAAGTGGTATTGTAGAAATACAGCAAAGAACAATTCTTATTCCCCACTCCAGAGGGAAAAGGCCAGCTGGCTGGTTCCTACAGGAATCTGTTACCTTTGTGAATCTCAGCCTGACTCAACTCAGGAGCCTAAACACGTGATTATGCTGGTTCCGTGAATGTGGAGCCATCTCTCAGGTAAATCATAAGCCAAAGAGAAATCACCAGCAGGCAAACCAGATACTCAAACTCACATGCTCAGCATATGTATCAGTCAGAGGCTCAACGGGACACAGATGGCATGCTGAAATTAGGATAATTGGGGGGGGTCATAAAGGGGTTATTTACAAAAGTGTGGGCGGAAGTAGGGAAACTATACAGGATAGTACAGAACTAACGGCTGATAAAAATTGCTCTGTTTCCACTTCTGGGCCTGAAAGGATGAGGGGAATGAACGGTTTCAATGAGAAAGTTTTGGAGAAGGGACCCCACTGATAGGAGCTGCAATCTTCAATTGAGAGACTCAGCCTACCCAAACCAATCTTACAAGGAGACAACTGTAGGAATAAATGCACTGAAATCACTCTTCTCTCCAATTTCCAGGTAGGGCTTCCCTTTGGAGAAGCCGAGTAGGAAGCCACAGGGAAGATTGTTCTTTGAGACAGTCTATTGAGGTCAACTTCCTGGAGTAAAGAGCAAGGTAGAAAAGGGTAGAAAGTAAATATTTAAAGATACAGAATATCTTCTCCTTAACCCAAACCTTTATCAGAAGCCACTTCATTAACTTATCATAAATAATAACCATACCAAGGGATCCTTGGAGTTTATGAGGTCAGCCCGTTGCCCAGTGTAGGCAAACTATGTGAAAGGTCAGATCATAATTAGAAATATGTTGGTGAGCATGGACTCAGAGGAAGGGAAGCCAGGAGTAATTGATGATGTCAATATAAGGTTGCCTGATACATCCATATTACAGAAGGGATGACTTCATTCCTGGGACTAGAATACTGAAAGCTAAAAAGCCCTCTGGCATCTATTGCTGCATAACAAACCACCCCAAAACTTAGTGATTTAATAAACAATAAATTAATTTTCATAATTCTGTGGGTTACAAGTGGTTCTTCAGAACTGGCAACTTGTTTGGGGGTAGATGGTCTAGAATGGCCTCACTCACATGTATGGGGCCTCAGCTGGGGTGGCTGAGATGGCTGGACAGATAAGGCCTCTCTACAGGTAGGCTCTCATCATCCAGGAGGTTAGCCTGGGCTTGTTCACATAATGAAGAAAGAGTTCCGAGCAGCAAGGGAAGGCAAGCCCCACCTATATAAGCACTGTTCAAACTTCTGCTTGTGTAATATTTGCCAATATCCCATTGGCCAAAGCAAATCACATTGACAAAATCAGATTCAAGATTGGGGGAATAGAATGTACTTCTTGATGGATGGAGCTTTCAATCTACCACACCTGTATTTCCATGTTAGAAATGGTTTCTCCTGCTGGATAGGAAACACTCAAAATTTATTGGCTTACACTCTGTCTCCCTTTCCCAATATTTGGACAATTGTATGTGTCGTATACTGCTATGTTCCTATGGCTAACTCCTACTCTGATTGCAGTTGCTACCAGGTCTTATGGCCATTCTGTCTTTTTAGGGCTATTGAGCAATATCATTGTTGTTAATGTTTAAGCTCAATTCTCAGACAAAACTTATTTTCCTGGCTTATAATTTTTAAGGGGCTCTTAAATTTAGTCCTAAAGCCTGAACAATATGTATTATTACTTCCATTTTCAGATGATAGAATTGAGAACACAGACAGTAGAGGTTGGATTTGAACTCAGGTCTAACAGAATCCTTAGCCTGTTCTCTTTCCTTTATACTCAGTTACTTCTCCAAATTTATATGAAAACATTTCTAAACCACAAAGCACTACTGAAATATAAAGGGACAACATCATCATGTTTATTATTATTAGAATTGCCTGTATCATTCAGAGTAGAGTCCTAGTTCATAGTGAGGTAACAGCTCTCCAACAGACAATTTTCATTCTTTTCTCTTCTCTGGAACCATCAATTAGCACTTTATAAGACTTATTTTAGAATCAGTCTTTATTAAAAGGTTGAGTTTGATGGTTTTCCATTCTATTAAATAGCCATTTTTTCTTTTAAATTAGCTGTCATGTCAATAGGAAAGCCCAGTGGTTGAGCAACCAGACTACAAGGTGTACAAATTAAAACATCTGGGGAGCAAGCATGTCTCATGTTCCCATTATACTTTACATCAGGGGCAAGGACAAGCTCACAGGCTGATAAGAACTCAGTCCCTGCCTTCAGGAAAATCACTGTCTAATTTAGGGTCATCAGCTAATATTTAATTATGGCTTAATTAAGTCAATATTCCCCTATATTCAAATAGATTGTTGGTTTCTTAGTGGCAAGACTATGGATTTTATGCTTCTTTCGTGTAGCATCCAGCACATAACACACATAAGAAGTATCTGAGATTATTTTAATTAATAATTTGATTGAAAATTGAAAGAAGTTAATGAGCAAGAGTTGAGGGAGAAAAGTGACTCTTTTTATAACACTGTGGGTGAACATTAATAGTTTGGATCAATCAAGAATTTAGTTTGGCTGCAATAATAGACACCCAAATAAGAACAGCAACAAAGATAGGGGATTTATTTTTATTTCAGATAACATTACATTTAGAGCTGGGGAAAAAGAGGTAAGACAGATTCGTGGGTGTCACTGATGACATCATCTCCTTGGCTTTTTCTATTGCATCTTCAAGCACAAAAATTACAATATGCATTATCAATTTCAGCATCTCTCAACATCTACTTTGGGAAATACTAATCTAAATGAATCCCTTTATCTTATAGATTCAATAGAATTTTGTTCAATAAATATTTATTGAGCAGAAACTAGATACCAAAAACTGATTCAGAAGCTCTGGAAAAGGACAGGTAAGGAAATCAAGATCCAAATGTGTGAAGTGGCTTGAAAGTTGACACATCAAGTAAATAAACTGAGCCAAGGCTAGCTCTCCAACTGCCATGTTCCCTTCTTTTGACAAATACGACTAAACCGCACAAGAAATTATATAGGGCAGGCATTATTATAGCAATTCTCCTTTTTCAGATTAGTAAGTGGGCTCAGAGACAAAGAGTAAATTACCCAAGGTTACCCAACTAACAAAATACTGAACAATAACTGTCCTGACCTGTCTGGCCCCAGATTCTTCACTTTTCTGCTACAGCCTGTTTATTTTCCTGTTGTGTCTTTGATATGGCAAAGATAGAATCAGCTCTGGGTGCAGAAGCTGGCATGCCCTAAGGGGTTTGGGGCTAGGATTTAGGGTAAGTTCCTTGTCCTAGAAGGACCTGCTGCAGGAACATGAAAACAGAGGCTTGGGCTTTAAAGATGCCAGTGCGCTGGCCATCTTTGATGGAGATTAGTCTACACATTAGGCTGTACTTAACCCATCCAAGGTCACTGCAGACCCCAGATGTGTTATGCCAGACTATTGCAACACTCCTATTGCCAATAGAGTCTTCAGTGCATGATCCAGACATTATTGTTCAAGTCCTGGGCAGGGCTGAACTTGCCAGTTGTACAGAGTAGTGGCTTGCATGAGTTTTCTGACACTCCTCTTATAATCCTTTCTTTCCTTGTAACATACTCCCTTTGCTGTACGTGTTCTTTATATCCCATCTGCCACTAACTCCTTTCTTAGGTTTCAGCCTTAGATAAGTATTTTGAAGGCTTTCCTTTATCTTTTCCATTGCCAGTCTTCAGTGGTGGATTCCTGGATTACTGTCATAGAGAGACTAAATATAATGGCTGTTTCCAGACTCTCCCATTCCACAGCATCTTGCCCTAAGTGTCCAGAAAAATTTTATTTAAACCTTATGCCATTTCCATGTTAAAAATGCATACACAATACCTAGCTTGTCATTACTATCTTTTGCCAAATATGACAGACATTCCTGATGACTTATCCATGTCCCTTTCCCCCTTAATGACAGAGCTCTAGTTTTATTCAAGGCAGAAAAATTCCTAGTGAAAAGGCCACATTTGTAAGTCTTTCTTGAAGATATGAATGGGCTACTTATTGCAGTGAGAAGAAAGCACTAAATAGCCCCCTAGAAAAATCTATTAAAATATGGCTGACTTAGCTAGGAGGAGCCAGAATGTAGACTTTCATGGATGTTAGTTAGGGAGATAGAATTCATGCACAAAGGAGCAGAAAAACAGAAGGCACTTGTCTCTGAAAACCTCATAGACCTGCCATGACAGCCCTGGACAGTCTATGTCTAGAATTATTTTCATGTGAGAGAAATAAGTCTAAGCCAAGTATAGGCTGTTCCCAGTTCCCAATTAACATCAATGATGCATTGCAGTAAATAAGGCATACTACATGAAAATGCTAACTGGGAGCTTATTTCCCATTATTTTAAATGAGAAAAAAAAAATGAGTTAAATGTCAGTGTCAGCCAAAACCAGCTCACCAGTTTCTTAAAACATAACTAAAACACAGTCAAATGCCAATATTTAAGTAACAATAAATTGTGTTGAGATGTAAAATGCTCAAACTACGGCTTCCTGACATGCAAACAATCAATATAGTCTTCAACAAACAATTGGACTTTCATTTCCACCCAAAATGGAGTCACAGGTACTAGATTTATCTACTCAACAGAAAGAACCCCCAAATTGGAAAAACAACAGTTTTTAAGACACTGGACATCATGTAACAAAAGACAGTGCTTCCTGATGAATGAGAAAGAAATGAGATAAGCCCAATGAATTGGCCTAGTTTATTGATTTGAAAGAATTTCCAGACTGAAGTGCAGAGAGGAGGGGACTAAGGCAGAGCCAAAAGGATTCCCCGAGTTCAGGAAATGTGCCTGAGAGTCTAGAAAGAAGACTAGAGTTTGCATGGCAGAGTATCCAAGAGGAGATAACTTCACAAAGAGAAAACTTTGGTGATTTGCAGGGGATCATTCTTGAGTATTCAGCAGAGTATTGATCAGTGCATGCAAGTGTGGAAAATCCTGAGGCTGGGGAAAGAACCACCCCAAAGGATTATAAGTTATAGCGCAAGGTGCTCACACTGGGTCAGAAATAATCCCACTAGCTATACTGGAAAAACCTTATGATTCGTGAAGGACCAGGCAGGGTACACAGAAGGGTCTTATCTCAGTAGTAGGGAATAATAAGTACTAGACAGCACTGTTCCAGTCCCACCTAATGAATTTTAAAAGCAAAACTCTGAATACCTGGCATTTAATTAAAAATTACCAGGCATGCATAAAAATAAGAATACATGACCTATGCAGCCATACCTTGGAGATGATGCAGGTTCAGTTCAAGACCACCACAATAAAGCAAATATCACAATAAAGTACATCACATGAATGTTTTGGTTTCCCAGTGCATATAAAAGTTATGTTTATACTATACTGTAGTGTATTACGTATGCAATAGCATTATGTCTTAAAAAGTACGTATCTTAACTTAAAAATACTTTATTGCTAAAAAATGCTAACCATCATCTGAGCCTTCAGTGAGTTGTAATCTTTTTGCTGGTGGAGGGTTTGAAATATTGCAAGAATTACCAAAATGTGACACAGAAACATGAGGTGAGCAAATGCTGTTGGAAAAATGGCACAAATACATTTACTTGACACAGGCTTACCACAAACATCCAATTTGTAAAAATCCCATTTGTGAAACAAAAAACAGTATCTGTGAAGTGCAATAAAACTAAGTATGTCTGTAATGACAAAAATAATCACACAATTAAAACTGACCTAGAACTGGTGAAGTGGTTAGAATAAGTAAACAATGACATTAAGACAGTTATTATAACTGTATTCTGTATGTTCAAAAAGTTAAATAGAGATATGGGGGATATAATAGATGTCCCAAATCAAAATTCTAAAAATGAAAACAGTAATGTCAGAGATGCAGAGTACACTGGATAGAATTAATGGAAGATTAGTTATTGCAGAAGAAACGATTAACAAATTTGAAGACATAAAAAGAAACTACAAAATAAAACACACAGAGAAAAAATAATTGATTAAAAAAAATGAAAAGAGCACCCATGAGTTGTGGAACAAATATACTAATATACTGATACATGAGTAATTGGAGTTCCTGAAAGAGAAGTGGGGAATAAAGAAACTTTTAAGAAATAATAGCCCACAAATTTCTAAATTTTATGAAAAATATGGACCCAGAGATTCAAGAAACTCAACATATCCCAGGGCCTAGAAAGATGAAAGCAACTACTCCAAAGCACATTACAGTAAGTTTGCACAAAACTACTGATAAATAGAAAATCTTTAAAAACAGTGAGAGAAAAATATATGTTATATAAAGAGGAGCAAAGATCAAAATAACAGTGGATTTCTTGTGGGAAACAATCAAGTGAGGAGATGATGAAGCCAAATCTTTAAAGTTCAAGAAGGAAAAATGGGTCAAACAAGAAATAAAGAGAGGAATTAAAAAGTATTTTGAACCAAATAAAAATTAAAATACAGCTTTTTGTTGGGTGCCACTATTTAGGGGAAATTTATAACACTAAACACTTATATTAGAGAAGGAGAAAGGTCTCAATCAATGACCTCCACTTCAACCTTAAGAAACTAGAAAAATAAGGAAATTAGCAAATGTAAGGGAAAAATAATAAAGTTTAGAGCAGAAATCAAGGGACCAGAAAAGATAAAAACAATAAAAAGATCATGAAATTTTAAGTTGGTTCTTGCAAAAAATCAATAAAATTGATAAAACTCTTTCCAAACTGATTAAGAAAAAGAGAGGAAGGAGAGAGAGTGTGAGAGCATAAAAGAGGAAGAGAGAGAAATACTAATTACCAACATCAGAGATGAAAGAGATAATTACAGATTCTGTAGATATACAAAGGATAAAAATGGCATGGTATATTGAGAACTACTTTATGCCAATCACTTTGATAACAGATAAAAAGGACAAATTCCTTGAAAGATACAAACTACCAAACTCCCTCAAGAAGAAATAGATCGTCTAAATAGCCACATATCTATTTTTAAAATTAAATATGTTGTTAAAAACTTTCTCATAAAGAAATCCTCAGACTTAGATGGCTTCACTGAAGAATTCTATAAACATGTACAAAGAAATAACACCAGTTCTTCACAAACAATCCCATAGAATAAGAGACAGTAAACAAGTGCATGAAAAGATATGCAACCTTGTCAGTCATTAGAGAAATACAAATTAAAACCCCAATGAGACATCACTAGATATTTATTAGAGTGGCTCCAATTGAAAAGACAGATCATACCAAATATTGACAAAGATTTGGAGAAACTGGAATGCTTCTACATTTCTGGTGGGAATATAAAATGGTACAACCACATTGGAAAACATTTTGTTTGTTTTTTAACACGTTAAATATACCCCTATCAAATGACCCAGGAATTCTACCCTAGGTAATCACCCAAGAGAAAAAAAAAAGTATATATCCACTCAAACACTGTACATAGCAACTTTTTTTTTAATAGTCCCAAACTGTAGCCCCAGCTGGTGAAAGAATAAATAAACAAATGGATGTATTGAATGGGATACTACTCAGCAATAAAACGGAACAAACTATTCATACACACTGCAACATAGATGAATCTCAAAATAATTATGCTGAGTAATAGAAGCTGGACAAAAAGGAATATATATCGTATAATTCTATTTATATAAAATTCCGGAAAATGTAGTTTGACCGGTAGTGACAGATAATAGACCACGGGTTTCCCAGGAAAGGGAGGTTGGAGCTGGGAGGGAAATGGAGGAGGTATTCCAAAGGGACACAGGGACCTTTCGAGAGTGATGGGCATGTTTATTATTTTGCTTGTAGCTATGGCCCCATGCATATGTACATATGTCAAAAATTATAGACAAATTCTTTAAATATGTACAGTTTACTGAATGTCAATTAGAACTTGGTAAGGCTGTTTAAAAAAGCAACAGTTTTCTTTGCAGTTACCTCATTTTCATCACTAGGCTGGCTTCAAGTCCCCTTTGTTGTCCCTCTGCAAAACGTCTTCTTCACATATTATGACATTTACTAATTGTATTTGGAATGTAACTTAACACTTCTCCCACACGGTATTTTGTTTTAAAAATGTTACAAGTGTTTAAATGTGAAAAAACGTTTGAAATATAATTTTTACTATAGAAATACAAGCCCTAAAGTGATCTATTGCAAAGTACCTACATTTGTGACTTGGGTTCAGCAGAAAGCAGAGCCTGACGCTCCTGAGGCTCATGTGCCAGTGTTGTATCAGGGATACTATTCCAGGGAGCAGGAAAGGAACAAAGAGAGCCGAGGAGCTAAAGGAGAGTAAACATAAAACTATACTGTTGAGTTTGCTGTTGCTAAGTGCAACGCAACACTAGATTTGTGGCACTCGGCCCCCAAGAAACTCTCTATAAAATGCGCTCAAGGGCTCCATTGGGGACAGTGTGTCGATAAAGAGGAAAATATTTATCCATTGGTTCCTGTTTCCTGTTGGCCAAAGGTTTACTCCACAGGATATTAACTTGCCTCCACTTACGGTTTACACAGGTCAGGGTGAGAGTGCAGGACAGAGTACCAAGGAGAGAGGCTTTAGGTGCAGGTAGGAGGCAGGGCACTCTCTGGTCGGGGCCGTAGGAAGAAAGAGCCTTCATTGAGCTGCCTGTCACCACATAGCTCAAAACGAAACATAACAAAACAAAGCACAACAGATGAAGCCAAGAGGATCTGAAACGGATGACACAAATGTCTGGCACATCTGTGTTCTATGATTATTAAGAACTGGGGCAGGTCTAAAATAGTTTTGTTGTTGTTGTATGTCCTAAATGATGTATGTAATCGCCAGCAAATCCTACCTGACCTACCGCATTTTTTCACAGGAGTATGCTCCTTCAATCGGTCTTGCAGCACTCATCCCTGATGGACACTAGATTTACTTCAAGTGTTTTTATAAACCACTGACTTCTGGGCTTCATCTCCTACCAATTAATACAGAGTAGATTTGCAGATACACACTACTATATATAAAAGAGTTAAACAGCAAGGTCCTACTGGATAGCACAGGGAACTATGTTCAATACCTTGTAATAGCTTATAATGAAAAAGAATATGAAAAGGAATATCTGTATACATATAACTGAACCACTATGGTGTATGCCAGAAATTAACACAACATTGTGAACCGACCATACTTCAACTAAAAAAAACAAAAACAGAATACCTGGGATGGGCCTGGGTATTAGTATTTTTTAAAGCTTCCAGGTAATTCTAACATGTAGACAAGATAGAGAACCATTGAGTCACTTCAGTTTCAGTGTCCCCTGTGTGTTCCATGCTTGTTGTCAATTCCAGACAGTATTCATGCCCTCACTATGTAATGGAATGATTTCTTCATCTCTAAATTCTATCCATTATTCAAAGTACATTTTAAGTTCTACCTCATATCTTCTACCTATATATCTTATAGTTCTACCTATATATCTTTCCTTAACCATTTTATCCTTCAAGAGCTTTCCCTTATTTGACTCTGTATTAGCAAAGCATCTGTGTTATTAGCAAAGCATCCCCCACACCTCTCTTAGCAGTCAATAGTGAAACCACTTTTAAATTTCTTTTCACATTTAATTGTTTTTCTCTTTCCTTCTACCCTTGAGTTCCTTGGTTTTCATTTACACATGTTCCTAACAGGAAAGGAGTCTTTCCCTGAAAATTCTGTTTCTCAGCATGGAAAACAGATTTTAAGATGACTCCAATAATCTGCATCTCCTCATGTTGATGTCTTTGTATAACCATCTCTCTTGGAATGTTTGAAACCTGGTGACTTGCTTCTCACCAATAAAATATGGCAAAAGTGATGGATATCATCCCCATGATCATGTTACTGCATATACGACTCTATCTTGCTAGCCCTCTCTCTCTCTCTCTCCCCCCCTCCTCCCACCCCTTGCTCTACCCCACCCCCTACAGTTCATTGCTAGCTTTGAAGAAGCAAGGTTTCCATTAATCTTACAGCTGTAAGGAAATAAATCTTTCCAACAATCTGAGGGGGCTAGGAAGTAAATCATTCCCCATTCAAGCCTCTGAGTCCTGGTTGATACTTTGAATTCAGCCTTGGCAGACCCTAAACAGAGGACCACATTAAGCAATACTATAATTTCTGACCTACAGAAATGAAGATAACAAATGTGTGTTGTTTTAAAATGCTAATTTCATTGTAATTTCTTATACAGCGATAGGCGAGTAATACTTATTTTGGTACAAGAACTGGGAGGCTGCTGTAACAAATACCTAAAAATGTGGGCAGGGCTTTGGAATGTAGCAGTAGGTAGACTCTGGAAGAGTTTGGAGGAACGTAATAGAGAAAGCCTAAACTGCATTGAGCAGACAGTTAGTAGAAACCTGGAGTTGGTGATGCTCCTGGTTAGGGCTCAGAAGAAGTGAGGAATATGTTATTGGAAACTGAAGGAAGGAGAATCCTTGCTATGCAGGGGCAGAGGGCTCAGAGAAAATGATCTCCTGCTGTTATGTGGAAAGCCGAACTTTTAACTGATGAGCTTGGTTATCTAGCTAAGGCGATTTACAAGTGGAGTGTTGAACGTGTTGTCTGGCTTCTTTCTGTTGTTTGTAGTAAAATGTGAGAGGAGAACATAAATTGAAGGAAGAACAAAAGAAAAATGAAGACTTCATAATTTTGAAAATCCACCATCTTTTCGGATGGTAAAAGATGTTAAAATTAAGACAGCTTGGTCTAGAGAACAAGTTGAAGGCTGTAACCCTACAACCTTTTGCTAAAACACCAGAAAGGTCAAAAAGTCAGAGTATTCAGTCACCCAGAGGACCTTTTCAAGAGATTAGTGTGTCTCAGAGATCCTCTCAAGCAAACCATAGGCCTTTGGGGAAGCTTCTAAGCCCTCTCTGCAAATGGTTCAGCTAGAGAAGGGATTATTTTGGAAAAAAAAAAATCTGTGAGTGTAGCTTTTGTCAAATAGAGTGAACCCCATTGAAATCTACAGAACCCCCAAAGTTTCTGAGAAAATTATTTTATAATAACCACTGCCAGTATGAATGCAAGGGGACAAAGAGAGTACAAAGTGAAGGGAGGCTGCTGTTGAATCCTCAGAATTACACTGGCAGGAAGCAGGCTGATAAAACTAATCAGCGGCAGACAGGTGCTACCTTTCATGACAATGGAAGAGTGATTATCACAGAACCGAGAGTCCAGAGGGTGGGGCTGAGAGCCATGAAGAATGATTCCCCGGACTGTGAAATCTAATCAAGTAACTCCCATTGATTGCCTGGCTAGATTTCAGAACTGCTGTGGATCATTGACACCTTTTTACTTGCCATTTACCTCCTTTTTGAACTGGCATGTCTATAGCTGTTAGGCTGTGCTTGTCTCACCATTGAATGCTGGATGTGTTGACAGCACATCACGGTTCTCTTTAGTTTTACATGTCCACAGATGGAAAGCAATTGTGGCCCAGGAGCTGTATTTAAGAGATTAGACCTGGGAGCTTCCTTCACACCTGGACTTGATTTAAATTATGAGATGCTGAACTTTGAGCTGATGCTATAATGGGATGAACCTTTAGGGACCTGTGAACATGTGTAAATGTATTTTCCATGTAAGAGAGACATGGGTAATCATTAGGGGACCAGAGGGCAGATTACAGAAGACTTCAAGATGGCTCTTATGATCCCCACATCCTTATGTTCACAACCTTTTATAACTCCCTACCCTCCTCTTGAGTGTAGGTTAAACCTGTGACTTATTTCTACCCGATAGACTATGGCAAGGTGACGAATTGTCACCCTCGTGATTGCGTTGTATTATGTAAGACTCTGTTCAGCTAGCAGTCTCTCTCTCCATTGCTGGCTTTAAAGAAGCAAGTTTCTGCGAATCCTTCAGCCACAAGGAAATGAGTTCTGCCAACAAACTGAAGAAGCTTGGAAGCAGATCCTTTTCCATTCAAGTGTCTGATGGCAACCCAATCCTGGCCAACACCTTCATCACAACTTTGTGAGACAATAAGCAGAGGACCCAGTTAGGTCGTGCCCGGACTTGTGACCCACAGAACTGTAAGATAATGAAAGTGTGTTGTTGTAAGCTACTAAATTTGTGGTGATTTGCTATGCAGAAATAGAAGATGAATAGTCAGATTTTCCATAGCTATATTTTAGTCACCATTCCTATTCAGGTAAACCACGGGGAAAGTATGAGATCATATTTGCTTTCCCTTTTTAAACTTTTATTTTAGTTTCTTTATTATCCATATTCTGCACATTTGGACATTGGGAGCCGAGGCTGAATTTCCTGACTCTTAGAGCAATGGTTCTCATATTTTAGCATGCCTTAGAATCACCTGGAGGGCTTTTTAAAACCCAGAATGTTGGGTCCCAACCCTAGAGTTTCCTATTCAGTAGGTATTGAGTGCAACTCAAGAATCTACCTGTCTAATAAGTTCCCAGTGATGCTGATGCTGCTGGTTTCGGGCCAATAGTTGAGAACAACTGTCTTTACTATAGTTCTTCTTTCTGTGGCCTCCATGATATACATTTTCTGCAGTTTGCTCTGACCCCTTTTCTCATGATGATTGATATTATAAGCTGCTGGAATTTCCAGGTTCTGGCTGGCAGTTGCTATGGCAACACACATAGGGTTGCCCTGTGCTTGAGGCCCTGAGTGAGGACGGCACCAGATGAATCACTGGCATAAGTGACTTGTAAGTGGCATGGGCATTTCTCCTGAGTTGTCCATTTCCTTCTGTGACCTTATTCCTGATCCTTTCCTATTTTGGTAATGTATTTTTGGAGTCTCACCCAAGATTCTTCTCTATGATAAAAACAAAACCTTAGATTTATGTTGTTCTATCACAAAACTAGATTTTATTAACATAACTTTTTGAAGCATGCTGAATAAGCCTTATTATTCCCATTAACAAGAAATGAATGTAAGGCTCAAATACTCAGAGATAACTAAGATCCAGTGTGACACAAGGTAGAAAGTGGCAGAGGCAAGTCCGGAACCCAGAGCATTAGTGCTGGATTGCCCAGGGCTCTGGCAGACAGCACAGTCAAAAGGATAACTGAAGGCGTGGGTATAGCTCAGTGATAGAGCACATACTTAGCATGCATGAGGTCCCGGGTTTAACCCCTAGTACCTCCACTTAAAAAAAAAAAAAGAGGATAACTGAAGAGAGATTAATAAAGAGAACTAACAAACACTAGTAAAGTGCCCCAGGGCAGGAAGCTAGCCTGGATGGTTAAGGGGAGATAGTGGTTAATGTCACCTGGAAAGAGAGATGTAGCTACAGCTGTAGCTATAGAAGTACATCCACCAGGAGCTGTGACCTTCAGTGGAAGAATGCAGCCACTGTCAGCCCACCGACCAGCAGCAAGGGGGCTGGGCTATAAATAACCCAACTTCTCTCCCCAGAATATGACGCAGGCTTAAGATGAGGCAGAGGCATTTCGTCATTGCTGTCTGATTAGGAGGTCACTGCAGATTTTTGAACAGAGAGTGACACATGGGTTATTATTATATAAAAAATAGAGATAAACAACAAGGTCCTACTGTAGAGCACAGGGAGCTATATTCAATGTCTTGTAATATCCTATAATGAAGAAGAATAGGAAAAGAAATATATATATATACGTATACATATGAATCACTATGCTGTACACCAGAAATTAAAACAACATTATAAACTGACTATACTTCAATTAAATATATATATAAATTTTTTTAGTTAAAAAGAAAGAAAGTGGGTTATTAGGAGAATTGGCCTGGCAGCATGATCCAGGGCAAATAGGAGAGAAGAGAAGTTGGAAGCACAGAGATCAGTTAAAAGGATGCTATACAACTTAGAACATCTTCCCTTTCTGTGACTATAGTGGTCCTGAGCTGAGCGGACAAGGAAAGACATGTAAGAACTATGGAGGAGTGTCACTTGACCATCCCTAGGACATGTTTGTTTAAGAGAATTATCCTACTATACCTGATTATTTGATATTGAGCTTGAAGTCCTTTTTAGGTTTTAAGCCAGGCTTGACTGTCCTTTGGGTCTTGGTATGGGTTCCTGAAAAGCAGACACAGAGAGAGAAGGATTTGAGTGTAAGTAGTTTATTACGGAGGTCCAGAAAATACCAGCAGGGAAATAGTGAAGTGAGGGAAGGAAACCAAGAAAGGAGGTATTATCAATCCAACTATCACACTCAATGACAGGCGCTAATTCCATGGGTAAATCCTGGGAACTGGTATAATACACCCATCTCAGAAACAGCCCACTTGAGAGGCAAAGGATTTGAAATATTTGTATACCAACTCCCGAGCATCATTGGTTGAGAGTTGCTCTTGGGGAGCGTTAATTCCTGATGCTTCCAGCCTGACACATCCACAGGCAGAGTGGCCATCTGTGGTTCTGGAAATGGCCTCCTGACCCAGAGATGCAGAGGCTGGCAGTCGGAAGTCATTTTGAGTGCAATGAACTGGATATGGGCGGGGTCTCGGCAGCACCTGCTACATTGTCATTTGCAGGTTAAAACTCATCAGCTCTATGGTCTCTGCCCACTTAAGACAGTGCCCCAAACTGCCATGTCCAAATGGAATTCTACTTGATCATGCACAAAATCAAGCCAACATGGTTGTTTTGAAGGTTGCAGCATTGTTGGGCAAATACCATACTGGGCAGTGGAATTTGTAGTTAAACACGGGGGTAAACTTTGATATGTTTTGAACGTTCCAGGAGTAGGGGAAGACTTAATACAAATGGGTGGGGGAATCAACGCAGCTAACGTATCAGTCAGTAGTTAACAAATGATTTGTACCCAGGATTCTAAGGTGTCAATTCAAAGGCAAAAGAGGAGCACAATCCTTAAGGAAAGTAGCCAAAAAGAATTCATTCTGCTTTGCATAGAATGTCTGTATATTGCTCTGATCAGGCTGCAAAAGATCCCTAACAGCTCTGACTCCACTTAAAAACAAAAGCTTCAAAGTGGTGTCATCTTCCATCTAGTTTCCAAACAGCCAATCATCTCATGACTTACAGCTCACTGAGTCTGTATCTCCCGATTCAGCCAGGACATCTGCTCTGCTCTACATCAGAGCACTTAGCATGATCTTGAATCCACACAGACACAAGTTTTTTTAAAAATGAGGCAGAGGGAAGCATTTTCTGCCCCACACTGTGTTGAATTATTTACTCCCAGCCTGGGATTCAGAGAGCTAGCTCTTTCTCAGCCTCAAATTTTCCTGCAATACAAAGAGAGAACATAAGTAAGTAAGGAGAGGGAGGAAATAAATTCCTTGGAGATCTACTGGCATATGCCGTATCTTTGGAAATGGAGCCTGATGTTGACATAATTGTGTCATTTTACAATGTAATACTGATATGCTCACAACTATGGCTAAGTGCTGGAGCAAAGCACAGTTTTGCAGCAATAAATGCGTGGCCATTTGTTTAAGCAGAAGAAATGAAGCTAAAATTTGCATGGATTTATTTAAACATCCCCAAATTTAGCAAACAGACTCCAAAATAAAGCCTTCAAGCATTACGTGCAAAATAATAATGAGTACAGGTAATAAAAATGAGGGTGTCTCCATTTCCTCTGAGTTCAGGATGAGGTAAAAGGCTACAATATAGGTTGGGAGGTATTTATCTGGCCATAAAAGAGAGATGTCTGCCTCCGTTCCAGATATGTGTCCTGGAGGCGGGTCACGAACGTACCCAGTGTGTTCTAAAGGGGCTGTAATCATGTAATCACATAATCACATAAACATAAGGTAACTTAGTTTTGATCTCCTATTACTCCTTTACATTTACTCGGAAGGATAATTCCTTCCCAGCCCCTAGACAAAAGCCCCATTTCTTTTCTGGAGTACTTAGGTAATACCATAAAGAAAAAAAGAAAAATAGGGTCACTTTAAGTCCAAAACACATTCTCTTTTTTGAAATTATCAGTAACTATAATTTCCAGGTCCCTGTAATGATCACAGCTGTAAACATGACTTGATTCTGAGAGCAAGCCTGGAGCTGGAATGGGGTGCAGAGAGAGGTGGTCAGCGTTTTATCTGGAAAAGGAAAAACCAGCGCTGCTTTTTTCTTACCCCAGCAGCTCACCTGGTTCCTCACCCCTCCTGCATTGGTGTGTGGGGAAGGAGGAGAAATACATGGAGAAAGACAGCCCTTGAGTAACTGGAACGCTTCTGAATCCTTTCTGCAATGAGCCTGCTTGGCATGAAATGCTGGCTGACTCTTCTTCTTGGATGCTGTTATGAGGTTTTTGGAGATCCCTCCCCCGACCAAATGCTGGAAATCTCTCACCAGCAATTCTCTTACCCCAGGTGATGGACTTTCTCCTGTCTCGTCTCTTTGCTGTTTTCTCAGTTGCTGGCTGCTCCATTGGGTTCATTCTTAGCTTTATTGTCTGGAGAGCCTTTCACTCTTCCAAGCAGACCCTCCTGAATAGTTCCTAAATTGATCCTAGGCTGCTTGTTCGTTCTGTCTCTGTCTCTTTCTCTCTTGTGCACACACACAGGTTCAAACCCATTTCACAGGAAACACTTACGCCAGCTCTAACCCTCAAGCCGTTTTCCCCATACTGTGAGTGAGAGTCACTCAAAAAATTGGTTTGGGGCCATTTCTTTCTACGGTTCCTGTAAGAAAGTCTATCTCACAAGTCCTTTTGGTATCTGGTATCTATTAGTGTCTCAGCAGAAGTTTCGATTTTTAACATTCAATTACAAAATAAACAGTGTGAAAAGGCTATTTTTTCCCTCAGCCAACACTTGGAAGTACCCACAGACTCAGCAATAAGGAACCCTTCTCTGGTATTTTTGGATTTGCAGAAAGCTTCAGAATCTTTTACTGAAGGCTAGTGTGTCAACAGCATTTATTGGGAAACCACCGTATGCCCTCAAGATAGCTATGATGTGTAAAATGCCATTTCTATTTTTCACCCCGAGAAAAGAACTAGAGATACAGAAAGATGAAGTGGCTCGCCTAGCGACATTAATGAGTTGTTAGAACTGGAGAAAGAACTCTATTATTGGGTGATCAGCCAACTGACTAAGTCTATTAACAAACATGTGAGAATTCAATCTAGTAATTTCTTTCTGTCCCACAAGCCCATAGACTGAGGTTGGCCAGAAAGATAGGACTGTCCATGCTCCAGGATCAGAAGAGTCAAGGAAAGTCTGGAAATTTCATCCTTGGAGCAGAAAGTAAAATCCTTCAGGAGTCAGAAGAGGACCAAAGGTGGAGGGCAAGAGATCTTTGGCTTAAATCATATCAGCAGACAGGATTTCAGAAGAATGAATGCACCAGGGACAAGAACTTGAAGTTACAGCAAAGTTCCTTGATCTTGAAGGATTCTTTCACACTCCATGCTCAAACATGAAATGCCCTCATGAAGAGGCGATCCACCTTGGAGATGACCACAACTCACTCCTCCCAGCAGACCTCAGATGCCTACTGGAGCCCACCTGCCTAGCTTTCTGCTTCTCCACTCTCCATCACCAGGAGTCAAGGGATTTCCCATGAGTTCAATGTAAGATAACCCCTCCTTTAGGCCCCAGTTACATCAGAAAGAGGAAGCCCACATGCTAGGAGCAAGGTTTCATCGACACAGGCTTCATCTGCCACCAGTAGGAGTCAAGCGATAGCTTCCAAATTTCATATATTCCCATCACCCATCTCAAAGGCCCGACCTTACCAGAACTATCTGCTTTGGAGCATCAAGTTTTAGATTCCTGTTTATGTCAGTCTCCAGAAGAAAACAAGGGCTCCAGGCCTTCCACCACCCCCTGGCTCTAATCTCATCTCCTTATAGCTCTAAACATTGCCTTTTCCATCACCATTTCCCCTCCTTCTTCCTCATCTCCAGAAAGAACTGGAAATTTCTGTCAAGCATCTATCAAACATTACCCAAATTACCCCTACTCCCTCAGACTTTCTTGGCTGTTCCTTTCATTTTCTTGCTCTAACTGAAACTCACCTCTCCTCAGGGCTCCTGCTTCCCTTGCACCCTCCTCAAGTGGTTGCTGTTTTCTCTCCCAGATCACTCATATCCCTGAGTCTAGATGTGAGGTAGTGTTGTCCTTCCTCCGCAATTATCTCCTACAGATCATTCTTCCTTACTCCTCCCTAAAACTCCGTAGCTTAGATGACCTCAATCTTGCTGACTCCAGTGGTCCATTCTGAGTGTGCATTTTACTTGCTAGATCAGCAGCATTTGACCCAGTTGATCCCTCTCTTCCTGTTGAGATACCTTCTTCACTTGGTTTCCAGGATGCCACACTCTCCTGCTTGCTTCCTCCCTTATTAGTTGCTTCTTTCCCATCCGGTTGCTGCTGCCTCCTCATCCCACTGACCACTAAATGAAGCCATGGGGCCCAATCACTGAACTTCTTTCTGGATAAACTCACTGCCTTGATGGTCTCATTCAATCCCTTAATTTTCTATACTCTTTATATGGTGATGAATCCCTCCATTACAGCTCCATCTCAGACCATCTCTTGAACTTCAGATGTATATATCTGGGGGCCTGCCTGACATCTCCATCTGGATGTTAGTAGGCATTTCTCATGCAAATTAGCTGAGCTTCTGATCCTTTTCTCCAAGCCTCTTCCCCCTGAAGTCCCTCCCACCACCAAACTCAGTTTATGACAATTTCAATCTTCCAGTCATTCCGCCCAGAAACCTTGAAGACATCCTAGACTCCTCTCTTTTTCACAGTGCCCCTCAAGTTTGTCAGAAAATCCTGATGGACCTCCTTTCAAAATTTATCTGTAATCTGACCAGTTCTTACTATGACTCTGGCCCAAGCAGCCATTATCTCTCACTTGGATGGCTTCAATACTCTTGTTTCCTTCATTTCTTCTAAGCACAGCAACTAAAGTAATCCTGTCAATCGTAGGCAGAACATATCATTTCTTTGCTTATAATTCTACAATGACTTCCTAGCTTACATGGTGTAAAAGTCAAAGTCTTTACAATAATCTGCCAGGCCTTCCAAGATCTAGTCAGTCACCAAACCTCTAACCTCATCTCCTACCACTCAAGACCCCACCATTTTCTTGCCATTTTCTGACAATTCCAGGCACACATCTGCCTTAGGACCTTTGTATCTGCTCTTTTCTCTGCATAGAAGATCCCTTCTTGAAATATTCATATGGGGGGAAGGGTATAGCTCAGTGGTAGAGTGAGTGCTTAGCATGCAGGAGGTCCTGGGTTCAATCCCCACTACCTCCATTAAATAAACAAACAAACAAACAAACAAACAAACCTAATTACCTCCCCTCCCCCCAAAAGTAAATCTTAAAAAAATTTCATATGGCATACTCGCTCACCTCCTTCAGGTCTATCTAAAATACAGTCATCACTCTATCTTTGACCCTCTCTATCTTCATTCCCTGCTTTATTTTCCACCTCAGTGCTTACTGCTATCTATAATACTAGTTATTTTAGTTATTGATCTTATTAATAGTTTGCCTCTTCCACTAAAATGTAGCTTGCATTTGGGTAGAGATTTTGGCCTATTTTATCCACTGTTGTGTACCTAGGACTTAGAAGTATGCTGGTATGTCACAGGTGCTCAAGAAATATTTGTGGAGATAATTGCCTTGCAGCATATCAACATATCATCGTAGGTGTTAGAAAGGGTTTATTGAATATTGTGTGACTTCTTTTCATTGACCAGCAATCCAATACAGGAACCCTTCTGCCCCAGAATCTTAGCACCATCGCCGGTGACCCATGTTTAGAACTTACATCCTTCCTCAAATGCAACTTTCATTAGCGTTACCTGGGTTGTGTCACCATCTTGCTCAACCATCAGCTAGCATTCTACCCACACTTACCATGTGGTTTGAGTTACATTAGACTTTATGGTATAGCATTTCTTTCTTTAGTGTTTATATTTAGGGTCTGGGATAGCACCAGGAGCCTCTACAATGGTCCTGGAAGAACAAGGCTGAGATCACACCAACAGTCCTCATGGATCAGACCATTCCTAAATGACCCTAAGTCAGTCTAATTGTGAACTGGCCCCCATGATTTGGAGAGCTGCCGGGAGACAAAATCATGTCCAGACCTCTAGAGCCTTAGGATTCCTTTGGGTCCCCAGAACCTCTTAGGAACAGATTATAATAGCTTTAATATCATTAACCTTTATTGAGTTCTTACCATGTACCAGGCATAGTTCTGGTTCTATGCACTTTATATGATTAACTCATTGAAGTCTCTCAACAACCTAACGAGGTTGGTATTATTATGTTCATTTTAGATGTGAGAAAACTGAAGCTCAGAGAAATTAAATGGCCCCCGAAGTCACATAGGCTGAAAGTAGCAGAGATTGGATTCAAACTCAAACAGTAATCATCGCCCGTGTATCATGGGAAGTTATAGTCCAGACACTATCCAGCTGCCATCTAAAAGCCCTAATCCTATCACTTCCTGCTTTAGTGGATGAGAGAAAAGGAGCAGGAACTAAGTCTCCTGCCCTGACTGTGTGGGAGCTGGCCTTTCCTGCTCTATATCCCCCCCACCCTGCCTTCATAGACATTGAAATGGTGGGTGGGGGACCACTCTCAGCTTCTGGTGTCAGACAAGCAAAGATGAGATGCACTCTTTAACCTTTTGCACCAGCTCATACTTTAATGGTTGCAAGTTTCAAATCACATCCCAAGCTCCTTGGAACTCAAAATTGAGTTATCTGACTCGGTAAAATGTAGCTTTCTCACTTAAAAGGATTTGCCCAAGGGACCTCTGGGATTTCAAATATACTTAAAAGCAACAACTGTGTTGAATCACAGAAGCGTAAGGGATTGCATTTCCGCTGAAGAACACACAGGATGTATTAAACAGAGAGGGAAATGTTTGAAGTTAAACAAGCTTTGAGTTTCATCTCACCCACCACATCTGAAAACTATCCGAGTCATTTGATGAAGGCAAACTACAGCTGGGCTCCTTCATTCTGATGCTGTTATTGTGGCTTTATTGCCTTGACATTGAGATGCTATCTCTACAGGAACGTTTGCACTTATATCTTCTAGCCCCTTTTTACCAGAATCAGGAAGAGCCCATTTTCCAAAGTCTATCTGGAGGAGGGTAGGCTGGGGTTGGCTGGGAGCAACTCCCTCATCAGCAGAAGACTGGTGTTCTCACAGCAGCGCGTACAGCTCTGGACAAGACAGTGAAGGGAAACAGGGCTTATCTAGGCTCTGAGTTGCTATCAAAAAAGGTTCCAATAATATATTAATAATTATATAATTAATAATAATATAATCTAACTTTGGGAAAAGTACTTAACCTCTCTGATTAGGTGTTACTTTTCTCACTATTAAATGGAGCTAACACTAGTTACCTAGGAGAGTTGTGAGGATGAAATGAGAGAATATCAGAGAAAAAGGTGCCTGGGACAGTGCTGGACCCATAACAAGTATTCAGTAAATGTGAGTTGTTGCTATTGGGGTTGTTACTGCCTGTCCCGCAAATGTCCATTGCTCTTTACTATTTATTAAAACCTACTTTCAGATGTTTTATTTACCTAAGAAATAAACGAAAATAAGTCAGTCTTACCTTCCTTACTAAATTCTTGATCAGTCCCTGACATGGAACTCAGAGAGCAAGGAATAATAAAATGCAAGCCCTCCAAATTTGTTCCAGGACTGTCCGGACCTCCACACTGAGGCAGTATAGTGGAAAGAGCCCTGGATTTGGGGCCAGATTTTGAGGTCAAATCTGAGGAAACCCACATAACTTTGGAAACTTAGACAAGACACTTCAACTCCTTCAGGCTCCTTACAACAGATGAAAGGACTTAGTGGGGTCTTAGATCACTGTTTTTCAAATCTTTTTTTGCCATAGAACTATTTATTCAAGTAAACTCTCGCAGGGAAATACCACGTGTACATCAGATGAGATGGATTTGGGAGATGAGCTGCTGGAGTTCCTCTCCCCAGGTCTTGGAAGGATTCTCTGACCCTCCAGGCAATACAAAGTCACTACATGCTACTCAACTACAGGCCCACCAAAATCCCTTCTGGGTCTAATGCCCTCTGTGCTACCTTCTTTCCTTAAACACCAGGCTAGATTCCCATCATCCTCTGAGCCTGTTCTGCTTGTACCTACCTTTCATCTTGAGGTTCCTCATCCTTGAAAGATATTCGAGTTTCTCCTCCCTATTGGATCTGTATCCATAGTCACAGTCTCTCACCCTTAAGACTATTCAAAATGGGAGACTTCTTCCATTTGAGCACAATGTTAAAAAATATATATATATATATATATATATATATAAACACTGAAATATCTCAAAGTGAACATGCATTCTCCAGTTCCTAGTGGGCCCCACTACTCCCTAGTACTTGCTCTCACTCAAGTCAAACATGTGTATTACTTGCCTGGCCCCCCAAAGGCATATTAATTTATAAGGTCAAATCTGTCACCTGTCATTCAAGGTCCTGCTCAGGTTTAGCTCTCAGACTCCTCTAGAAGCTCTCATCTCCATGATTGTATTGTACTTACAATATAGTTGTAAAGATAAAAATAACAAAAATAGAAAAAAGTAGAGAATAACTTGGAGTTTAAATTTGGAGAACTAATTATAAAAAGAGAGCAGCTGGTCAACTTCTTCTGGCTCTCTTACAGCAACTTACAGCAAATATGCAATCTCTTCTTGATTGGTCAAATATATGTTCATGGAATAGAATTAATTTGAAAAGATTTGGCTTAATAATCATAATCAGCAGTATATTAAGAAGACACTAATTTCAATTAGGAAAAACTCAACATTCCAAAGGCTTAACACAATAGAATTTAATTTCTTACATATGAGTCCAGTGTGGGTGTATTTAGTATATAGATAACTTTAAAAAATCTTTTATTTTAGAAGAATTTTAAGTTTACAGAAGAATTGCAAAGATAGTACAGAGAGTTCTCAGATAGCCTTTCTCCCGTTTTTCCTAATATTAACATGTTATATAATCATGGTGCATTTATGAAAACTACAGAATTAACATTGGTACAGCCCTATTAACTAAACAACAGACTTTAATTAGATTTCACCAATTTTTCCACTAATATCCTTTTTCTGTTCCAGTGCCCAACCCAAGACACCACATTGCATTTAGTTATCTTGTCTCCTTAGTCTCCTCCAATCTGTGACAATTTCTTAGTCTTTACTTGTTTTTTATGATCTTGGCACTTTTGGAGACAGATGGTTTATAGAATGCCCAGCAGTTTGAGTTTGTGTGAGGTGTTCTTGTGCCCACGATACTGCTTTCAGACTTCTGGCCTCCAGAACAGTAAGAGACTAAATATCTGTTGTTTTAAGGCATGAAGTTTGTCATAATTTCTCACAGCAGCCACAAGAAACAAATACACCTAGGTTATTTTTTTTTCCTTGCTTCGTGTTCTCTGAGCCTCTTGGATCTATGGTTTGGTGTCTGTTACTAACTTTGGAAAATTCTCAGCCATTATTTCATTATTTCTTCAGCCCTTCTCCTTTCTTTTCCTTTCCTCTCCTTCTGAAATTTCATTACAGAAGTGTTAGGTCATTTGGTATTGTCCCACAGCTCTTGGAGCTTCTGTTTTTCTTCTCATTCTTTTTTTCTCTTTGAATTTCAATTGGGGTCTCCTGTGAGGGAGCTAGGGCTTTATATTTCTGCATTACCCAGCCATTTCATGTGAGCTGGTCCAAAGTCATACATCTGAAAGGCAGGTGTCTCCAGCTAGGGGAAACATCTAGAGAGAGCTGAGACCTGAGGACCATGAGCTAGTAGCAGCTGGAGGAGTAAGACTTGAAGGGGCTCTGGGCAATGCATAATGGCTTCCACCACATCGAATCAAAGCATATGCATATTTTAAGGCTCTTGCTAGACCACTGTCAAAAGTTTCACAACTTCACAAAAAGTGTTCTAGAAAGGGTATACTTAATCTCTTGCACTTAGTTTTCTCATCTGTAAAGTAGAAATTAAAAAATCTACTTCATAGAGTTTTCATTGTAAGAATTAAATGAGTAAATATAATATGCTTAGAACAGTACCTAGAATATACTAAACACTAAATTCGTTTTTTTCTCATAAATTTGACATGTTACATTTTGTAAACTTAAGGTATACAGCATGTTAATTTGATACATTTATATATTGTAATGTTATCATTGAGGCAATATTTATCACATTACGTAATTATAGTCCAATATTACTGTCTATCTTCATACTATGCGTTAGATCTCTATGACTTAATCACTAGTCATTACAAGTTTGTAACCTCAAACACTATCACTCTTACTCCCCCCACCCTCTAATCCCTGATAATCACCATTTTACTCTTTGTATTTTTACAGATTTGACTTTTTTAGATTCCACATATAAGTGCCATCATTTAACTCAACTTAGAAAAACTAAGTTTTTGGTAATGGAAATTACCAAAAGATTTGGGAAACTATTTTTAAGTAGACATACTATAAAACATAATTACTGCTGAAAAGTTCACCTAAAAAATCTTATCCCACTTATATCTAACTAAATCACTGTTCTTAACGATTATGTTTAGAGTACCCATGAAAACTTCATGAGACATTAGATAAAGTCAACCATCATCTCAAGCGATTTTCTTGCTGACAAATTTTGTAACAGAGATAACATGAACTTATGACTAGTAGACTCAGAATAAAAGTTGTGTGTCTGTGTTATATTTACTGCTGCTAACTCTGAAGATACACCTATCTGAATTAAACCAATAAATTTACACAAGCTTTATTTACTGAAGCATATCCCAGAATATCCCAGATCATGTGAACTTGAAACTAATTTGGATTAGTTTTTATATTTCTGAGAGTTTTAGAATACCCAGTCCTTACAAGAGCTTGTCCTTCAAACCAACCAAATAGAGCTCTTGTACAAATTAATTTTGGCAATACCGTCCAAAGGGAGAAAAATATCACAGATACATAGACACAAAAAACATGCAAACAGTTGCAGGCACCTTACAGTTATTTTTCTAAAATTTGAGTCATGAATCAGGTACAATAATACAAAACTCAACTAGGTTATAAGTCACAATTAGATTCAAATTTTGTCTCTAGAAGTTGGAATAAATTTCCCCATTCAGATAACTGAAGCTTTTTTTTTTTAACTAATAATTGTGGAGAAGACACGGAAGATTTTTCATTTGCCCATATTCTAAACAGCTGCTTTTGTTGTTGTTTTGTTGAGAAACATTTCTCTAAAGTTTTGCATTTCAAAGAATGGCTCTTAGTTCCTAGAGAAGGTGAGGGTAGAATATTTACATCTCAAAGGCACGGAGAAAGTACCCAAGTTTTTTTCCAAAGAGTTTTAATATGTATTTATCTATTTTCAGAGGTATAGTGAAATTACTATTTAAAATTTCCTTCTTTTTCTTAAGTGCAGGACAGTTCTATTTCCAATGTCCAAATCTTTTACAATATCTGCAAACATTCTGAGATGACTAGAAGAGATTTGGGAATTGGTGAAAAGAATGGGTGAACTTTGCATTGCTTCTAGAGCTGCATTTGTGGTTTTATACAGATTTGCAAGACAAAGACAGTTGTTTCATGTTCCTCCAAGAATTGAGTTGTAGCCTCAGTGGTAGCAAAAGGCTGATCTGCCCATCCAACTACATTTTCTTTAATTAACTTCTTTATATCCAGAATATTTCTAACTGAGATGTAAATCAAAAGATTTCTATGCTCTAGAACTTCAGGGTTTGATACAGTATGCCTTTTAAAAAGTGTATATAAAGCATTCAACAAAGGCCTTCTTTTTGAGTGCACAATTCAACCTTGAACCAATTCACTTTAAGGGGAGAACCCTCTATTATTGATTTTATCAGCCCCTGAACATCAGCCTTCAGCTGATCATTTGTACAAGGGCCCAGGAGAAATTCTGGTCAGCTGTTTCCTCTGTGAAGTGGGGTTTTCCCCAGGGGGCTATTTGGCTTGTCTGATAACGAAGAGTATAATTATGGGTAGGAAGAACAGATCTTAGCAGCCAATCAAGGTATCTGTGAGTGGGGGTTGTGAATGGCCACTAATCTTTCTAACTCCTCTCTGAATTTGGTAGGATCTTCAGAAAGTGGAGGCAAAAAGATCTTTGTAATTTTATCTTTGTAAAGAGATTTTTTTAAGATTAGCTGTCATATTTCTTTGTGTCCTCTTTTCATGTTAGTCTTTCCACAGGTACCAGACAATTGTTTGTGACAAGAACTCTAAACATTTTTCAAATATAGACTTTTTCCAATTCAAAGAATTCATAGTCTGGCCACTGACCAGTATGATCTTATATTAACCTCATTATCAACTCAAACCAACAAACCTTTTTATAACTAAATCATGGACGCAAGAGGCATCTCAAAAGAGTGAAAAAGGTATAGTTCTCACAACATCCAGAAAGTCCACTCCCAGAGTTAGCCTAAGAAAGCAAAGACTTTTATTGTCATAAGCAGTCAGAATGGTATAGTGAAAATAGTGTCTCCAGTTTCCCACAAGAATATGAGACAGTTCCAGTCACAGACCTGCTAATCTAAAACATTGGGCAAGTGCTATTAGAATGAAACTTTTCCAGCATTAATGAGACAATGAAGTTTGAGACAACAATGGCCTCTAATGGACTGGGATCCCTTATGACAAAAATCCCCTGAGAGGTAGCACAGGCAGACAAAGAGGATGCTGCTTCCCAGATCCACAGCCTGTTTGGCTGTCTACCAGCTACATGCTGGTACATGCATCCTCTGGACGGCAGAAACCAGAGAGAATATTCTCGTTGGTCACAAGGCCAAGATCTGAAGACATAGAACAAGATGAAAGGAAAAACCTCATCAATCAGACCTATAGTTCTTGTCCTCTAGACAAACAACACCAAAGACAGAAACAACAGAAAGTAATGACCATCTCTGGGAAGAAGAGAATCAAGAGTACTCATAGCCAAATACTTTATCAGAGTCTCTATACCCAAGGAGATAATTAACACAAATAATTTCCCCTGGTAGTCTAAATTTGGAAAGAGAGGGACAAGAAAATTTTTCCTTCCTCTCTCAACCAGGCACTACAGACTGAGATCTGGGGAACTGACTTTGGTAAGAATTCTTAGCCTTTGTTGGCTCCTGCCAGTTTTCCAGGATTGTATCTGCAGGTTTTGGAGTGAGTATGGTGTCTCAGAAAGTCCCACCTAGGTTGCCAGTACTGTGGGGGAGGAAAATAATTTTCCTTCTACCTTTCTAGGTTCTTGGCTGAGACAACTCTGTAATAAAAAGACAGATTATCAGGGGAGAAAAAACAGACATGAGTTTAATAACATGACACTATCCTGTATACATGACAGAGACCTAGGAATACTGAGTAACATCTAAATACTAAATTCTTGTTTATTATTAACCGTTGTCATTTTGCACGGGCACTAGCAGTATATAAAAGTGCCTATTTTCCGACACAGTAGCCACCCATGAGGGTTTTCATTAAAAATTTAAATTACCACTTAAGACCATTTATATTTCTTTGTGGATTATCTGCTCATAACTTTTTCTTATTTTCTATTATGGTATATTTTTTTCTTACTGATTTGTGAGAATTTTTTTCAGATATTTAGAACATTCATCATTTATCAGTCATGTAAATCATATAAATTGGACACATTTCTAGTTTCTTGTATACCTTTTAGCTTGTCTAGGTTAGATTACTATATTTTTACATACTTACTGTAAGAAACCTAATTAGTGGATCAATGTCAAAATAACATTAATGATAATAATTATAATGATAAAGATATTCTTTAATGTTGGCTAATATCAGTTGAGTATTTACCATTCTGGCATGGTAAGAGGCATTCATTCATTTATGCATTATTTTATTTAATTCTCCCCACAAATCTTTGAGATGAGATTTTATCTCATTTAATAGATAAGTAAGCTGAGGATTAGAGAGATTAAATAAGTTATCTGAAGCTGGTAAGTGGTGGACCAGGGACCAAAACTCAGTTCTGT
Organism: Camelus bactrianus; assembly: GCF_048773025.1. NCBI lineage: Eukaryota > Metazoa > Chordata > Mammalia > Artiodactyla > Camelidae > Camelus > Camelus bactrianus. Next base: position 33,432,718 of record NC_133575.1, read on the forward strand.
TAGATTCCACAGCCAGATTCCAAAGCCAAGGTGTGCTTTGTGAAACACTATCCCATGAAACTCTGCATATACACACACGTACAAATATGCACATACACACAAACACACACGTGTTCCATAGTCAAATCAATCTGGTAGAATCTTGAATCTGATTCCCAGAGCTGGTCCATAGATGTTAACATATTAAAAGCTCCAAGGGACACTTTAGGAAAAAAACTTGTTTAACTTGTGTAACCCAGGATTTTCCCCAAATTAATTAATCATGGATCTTTTATTTCCCACCATACCACTAACAGACTGCAGAAATAGTGTTCTACTTCACACACTTGCCGTTTGATCACTACTCAGTCTCTCAACCAGACGAGGTCTTCAGTGCCCAATCTCTGGGATTCTGTTCACCCATCATCGATACAGATATAAACAAAGAAACCGACCTAATCAAATTAGCTAGTGACTCAAAGTGGGGAAGAAAAGCTGCTACACTAGATAACAAACTAAGGATTTAATAATCTGGAAAGAGAGACAGAAGTAAATAAGATCAAATCTGACAGGGATAAATATGAAATCTTGAAGTTAGGTTAAAACAAAAATCAATAATATGAGTATAAGTTAGAAGGGAGCTTGATTTCACAGTAGTATGTGTGGGGAAGCCTGGGGGATTTAATTGATCGGAAGTGCAATAAAAAAAATAGGAATGTATTCAATAAGCAAGGAAGTACAGATTTAAACCTGCATGAATACAAAGGTAGTGTTCAGGATGGCAGAGACTGGTGTCCATTCCCTGGCCAAGGTGCTAGTCAGAGAGTGTCTGGAGTACTGTGATGTTCCTGGCAGCCTGGTTCAGGACAGCCAATGAATGGCAATCCAAAACCTCTCCAGACAGCATTGGCTTAGGTAATAAGGAGTCCAGCAGCCACCACCTTTGGAGCAATAGTGGAAACAACCCAAGCTGTTGAGTCTGGCAAGAGTAGATTCAGGATGGCTGTTGAGAGTAGATGATTGTACTGGATGTTTTTCATTTCTCTCTCTCTCTATTCATTCTCCATCCTTCTGCATTGTTCTTTGTATCCTAGGAGGCCCCTGGCCCTTTATTTGCCAGTGCAAAGCACTGGGGGAGACTAGAAGGTAGGAGGAGAGTGAGGTGGGTATTTATTCCCTTGGCTGCTTCCTGCTGGCTTGCTGGGTGACCGTCTCCTCCAACTTCAGCTACCCTCTCTGGTCTCAAGTAACCTTTCCTTCCCCTTGAGCCTTCAGGCTTAAGATCCTGCTCTTGCTAGCACTGGGGTCCTCCTAGGACTTGCTTAACCCTGCTCACATCTTTATAATACCCTTTCATCATGCTCTCCTCAATTACCCTGCGTGAGTGTGTGACCTGTTTCCTGCTGGGACCAGACTCATACTGATGCTGGAATGATTAGGATGATTATTTGTGAATATTTCAAGGGCTGTCGTCTGAAAGAGGTTGGAATTAAGACCAGAGAGTGGAAGTTATGGGATATTGAATTCATGCACTCCTTTATTCATGCATGTAATCTTATTAAGCCTCTACTATGTTCCAAGCATTGTGTTAAGCATGAAGCAGTGTTCTAAAACTTTATAGCAAAGTGGCTTAATCTTGGTTAGACGTTGGGGAGGCCTCCCAGGAAATGAGCCAAGAGATGAGTAGGGATTGAAGGGGAAAGAAAGAAGAACCTGGTCAGGATGTTCCAGGAAGAGGGATGTGTCTGTGAGCAGGCTCGACGTGTGAATGAGAGAGGTTTATTCTAGGAAGTGAAAGATGGCCCCAGTGTCTAGAGTTCCTCTCTCTTCCAGCTGGGAAGAGAAGAACATCAAGGAATGAGGCTGAGAGGTAGGCCGAGGGCGAAGCATGCAGAGCTGTTCTGAACACAGACTGGATCCCAAGGGCCATGGGAGCCCCTTGAAAGTTTTAAAGGAAGGGAGGCACCCGTATGACTTTCTCTCTCCATTGCAGTGGGAAGAGAACAAGACTGTCCAAGAATCAGAGCTGTTCAGATATAAATCAAGCTGCCTCACCAAAGAACGCGCAGCCAGTTCCTGGAAGCAGGCAAAGAGAGCCTGGATGACAGCTCCAGGCTATTTTTCAAGGGGAAACCACATTTAGTGGAAAGTTTGACTAGAGGACAGATGGCCGTGGTCCTTTTGAATTCTGACAATCCCGAGGCTCCTCTGGTCTGACCGCCGTGTTCCACAGTAGGATAAAAGATAATGGTTCGAGAATTCATTCATTGTCACCCACAATGGGCAGTGAAAAGTCATTCTCTTCTTGCCCAGCCCCTCCCCTTGGGCCTAGAAAGCCGGATACACGTCCAGAGCTGAGCTTCTGGGATACACAAGGCTGTAGTGTTTGTGTTCTCATCCAAGCTGACACAGGGAGGGCACCGACCACTGGTGAGTTCCAGAGAATGGCTCCGCCAGCATCCAACTTTCAGTCTGCTAATCTCTGGCTCTGTAGTCTAGGATATTAGACAAGTTCACTATTATCTCTTCTTTTAAAATTAAACCCCGCAAAAAATAAGAAAGCGAACATCTCAGGGTCAGTGTCACACTTTGGTCACAGCAGGGACCGGGCAAGGTCTGAGGGCTCTGAAGGCATAGGCGTCGTCAAACACAGCGGCCGTCTTGTTTTGGAACTCAGTCCCAGGGACTGGGCAGAGCTGTGTGTGATAACGCAGCTGTGTGCAAATGCCAACGCTGGGGTGATAATTATAGAAACCTTCTCATTATGCTTGAATGGGGGCCAACACTTGGCCCTGCCAGCAAGGAGGGTGTGAGGCTGCAAACCTGGCACCGTTTAGAGCAAGCTGGCTTTTGCAGCCAGCACGGGCATCTGGGTGTGCCAGAGGGCCTGCCTTCCCGCATCCTATTGGCGAGCGCCCCTAGTGGCCACTTCTGGTCTCCTACCTCAGTCAATGTCTTTGTCCCTAACTGGACTGCAGGAAACAAGGCAGCTTTGTCAGTAGGGCTCAGTTTTCCAGTCACTAGTCCGCTCAACTCCTGTTCCCAAGACTCATTTTCCTACCCCACAGCATACTTCTTTCTTTTTCACAATCCTGGAATGGATTCATGTTCCCTAACACGCCAAGTATAGGATGTGTTTGATCTAGGTAGTCCCTACAATGACACAAGGAATCTAGCTTTCCAGACACTTCTGGCCTTGAATGAGGACAGGTTTACTTAGGCTGAAATAGCCATTCATCAAAGATTATGTGAAAGTCATCAATCTACACTTTGAGTTGTAATAACTTCAACAGGAGCACGGAAGAGGTCCTCCTCATCCTACCAGGATCAGCAGGGCAGCAGCAGGAGGGGACCCACTGGGGAGAAGGGGAGAAAGAAAGAAACAGTTGACATGGGAGCGACGGCCATGAAGGAGGAAGCAAAGCGTAATGAAGTGAATGAGTGAGGGTTTCAGTTTCTTCACGGAAAGTATGCTATTACCAAAAAGCAACTTCCTCTACTGGCATTTTTGCTTTTTCCAATAGAGACGAAGAAGTACAGTTTTATGTAACACATATAACAGGGAAAGTAGAACGGTGACCCTGGGAAAATTACAGCATTAAAAGTAATAAGCCTGCCATTGCCAATAAACCACACAGACACCATGCCGTGCTATCTTGAGTATAAAGGTGACATTTTTACAGTTATTCTTATAGTAACTTCTCCAAACTGCAACTGCATTTTGAACATCATGCTTTCACACAGAGACTCTTTCTAGAGTTTGAGGATTTCTGGGGCTTTGTCCTTCAAGGCCCAGGTCAGGCATCCCCTTCTTAAGAATGCCCACAGCCTGGGTTATATGCTCCCGTAATATCTCCCTCTCATGGAAGTAATCTTATTTACATATTTTGTAGTTGTTTACTTATCTTTCCACCCAGTAGATTATGAGCTTCCTGAAGACAGGAACCATGTTTTGTTCATTTCCGAATCCCCAGTGTCCGTCAGTTCCTGGCTTTGTAAAGGTTTGTAGAGTTGAACAAGCAATAAGCCTTTTGTCTCAGTCCTTAATCCAAAGAGACTGAAACTGTGGGGCCACTAAGTCAAGTTAAATATTTTGACTAATCCCTTTTAACCCCCAAGATACTGTGATTTTAGAATATGCTGGGGGTTTTTTTTTGCCTAAATTAGGAAGTGAATGAGAGGTTCTAAAGCAAGAAAAATGGGCTGGATGAGAGTGGAAAAGGAGAGGAAAAAGTTTCTCCTAAGCAGAATCTTTCATTTAAAAGGGTGAGGTAAAATGTGGCCAGGATAAAATGGAACTTAGGCCAGGTGTGTACAATGATATATGCACAAAATTTTAGGAAAAAACAGGAATATTAATTCTTATCTTTAACAAAGAAAAATCAATAATTGAAATCCAGAAGCAGTGATGACCAAAATTTGGGGTGCAAGAAAAAACTGGAAGCTCTCCCCAGCTTTTTTTTTTTCCTGAAAATGAAAAGTCTGACTTCATAAAAATAAATTAATAATGAAAATGAGGTTTGTTTCTTTTTAGGATCAGTGACTCAAAGGAGATAGAAACCATTGACGATCAATATGAAAAAGGCAATTTAATTGGCTTTTTATTTTTCAAAAAAATAAGAGAAATATCAAACATTAGGCTCTTCTGGGTTATATGGAAGGAATAGAGAACATTAAAAATTCAATAAATAGAACAAATAAAATATATATGCAATTTTTCTATTTTCATCCTTTATTATCCATAGTTATAGGATTAAGAAAGAGGATTAAAAAAAGAAAGAGATAGATGGCTTGGGAGAGGCTTTAAATTCAATAACAGAAAAGAAAGGAACACACATGTAAACCCACATGGACATACAAACATAGCTAGAAAAAGACACACCCGAATAAAGACTTGGATATAGGTTTCTATGGCTTAGAATCTCTATTTTGTATTGTTTTAGAATAAGCTAGCAAAGACTTGTAAAATCATGTTTTATTTTTGACCTTCATGATCTCTATTCTTGGTTTAGGAATTTATGAGACTCTAGTGTTTGCTGTGGTGGGGGTGGGGGGGACAGAGAGACAGAGAGACAGACAGAAAGAAAATGAAAGGCCTTCTAAAGGAGCCAACATAAGAGGTATGATGACAACCTTCGTTCAGAGTAAGGACTATTTCAGGAAGGGAGTATTTTGAGATTTTGTATTCTTTGTAAAATAAGTTTAATTGCTGAAAGAGACAACATGGTGTGGTGGAGAAGTCCGAAAATAGGTTTCATTGGCTGTCATTTCTCTCCTTGGAGATCTTCTGGGTCATCTATTTGTCCTTATCTCACACTAGTCAGAATTCCTGGAGTGGGATGGCACTGGGGGTACTTACACTGCTGTTAACACACTACTTCCTTTATGACCCACTGGGAGTAGATAAGTAAACATATAAGATTTTGTATCTTGTAAAAGAGATGCTTAAGCAGAGACCCATTTGTTGACATGTAAAATTAACCATGGTCCACCAAGTGTGTCTACCAATAAGTTTGTTATGGGTAACGTGTCTGGATTTATTCCATGCTAAACCTTTTAATTTTTTATACTTATGTTGCTATATACCGGAGATATCCTACAAACTCAGAGCTTTGCACGGCTTTGTCACCCATATTATTGCAGCTTTAAAAAATATTCCACTTTCACTTATCCAATTCCATAGCTATTGGTCCAGAAAAAGATAATATGTAATGTTGTGGGCTTATTATTTTCATGAACTTAATATGCTCATGAATCATTGAATGTCTTTGGTAACTGCTTCTTGTGTCCATGTTATTGTGTGTTAGTGATCCACAGTGACGATGATAAAATCAGTTTTCTTTCTATTCTTGCTATTGATGTTCTATCCAAAATCATTTAAAACTCTCTGAGCTCAATTGTATCATTTTTGTTTTGCAGACAGAGACCTTTTTTGAGTATATACTATGGTGAGACGTCATGCTAGTCACTGGAATTGAATACATTGTTGCCCTGACTCTGTCCTGCAAAATGGCTTCTAGCCTCATTTGTTGATTTATAAACCTATAAACCTGTTGTTGTAGCCCATCAACATGTTTCAGTTAAATGAAACATTATTATTAAAAGTTCTGTAACAAAGGAAAAGAGACCTACTTAGGTGTGTGTTTTAAACAAATCGGCTTCAAATATCAATCCCCTAACTCTTCCCTGTTGGTCATATGGTAAAATATGACCAACAAAAAATGCTTATAGACCGAGACCTTTTCCTCTCAGGATAGAAGTAGTTCACAGTAATGGAGATATTCAAGCCTTTACGTGAGAACAAGGCTTAGCTGTCCTGGCCTTGTATGTAGGGGAGTCAGAGGCTTGAGTTTAGGTCCATTAACAAGATGGATGGAATTCCAGCCAGCCGTAGCATTCAAAACATTGATGAGATTCTCCACTAATCCCTCCTCTCCACCTGAACTGAGCCTGGTTTTTCTTGTTTCTCTCTCTCAGTGCCAGTAGTTTAGAAGTAGAGATCTGCTCCATTTTTCTTAAAGAGACAGAGTTTAGTAGTAGAAATAAGAACAATTATTTGGCTATGTCATGATGGTCAGTATAAATTAATTCTGGTTGCATGGTATAATTTAAGCCAAAATACACTCACTCTCTAAACTCTAAACATAGCTAAAATGACTTTTGCTTCCTTTTTCCCAAGGGAAGAAATTACAATATTCTATAAGAAAATAGTTAAAACACTATCTGAAAACTTACTTGACTCTTTCTTAGTCTCCCGGATTAGATAATACTGGCAGAATTTTAGATTTTTAACTTGAAGTCAAACTGGAATAAATAATATGACATAGGTATTAATATAAACAGAGAAGAAAGAGAAATGTTTTGTACTGGAAGTTGGAGACCTGTGATCAAGAGTGTTTCACAGGGAAGAACTTTAAGGACTTCAGCTGGTTCTTAGATTACCCAAAATATTTTGATAAAGCGAGAAGGAGGGCAAGATTATCAGATTTAAGTGAAGGTCTATGCCAGTGTCTTGGCATTTGTGGTGTTTGGGGAGCACGGAATGTTTTCATGTGGTCATTACATATGATTGGGAATGGCTGGACACCAGGCCAGTGAATTATTTCTAAGTTAATTCCTAAGTGTCTAGTGATATAAATACAGTCAGACCACTTCATTGATCTATGTTCATAAAACCTGCCAAATTAGAGAGTTTTTTCTCTCACAGGCTTATTTTATCCTGAATCCCAGGTGGAGGAATGGTATATAATCATTATTAGCGCCATTGTTTTAGACCCAAAGTGTCAGTTATCTGTTGCCATAAATAATGCTGCATAACAACCCCCCCCCAAAAAAAATTAAACCATAGCTTGTGGGTCTGTGGATCAGCTGGGTGTTTCTTATGGTCTGGGCCAGGCTAAGATAATCTTGTCTGCAAGTGATCGTGTGTCAGCAGTTAGCTGGCTAATCTCCTGGGCACTGGAAGTTCTCTGATGGCCTTGTTTGAGATGGCTGTCCTCCATATGATCTCTCACCCTCCAGCAGGCTACTCCAGCCTGATTCACATAGATCTCTGGGATCCATGAAAGCAAGAAGTGTGAAAGGCCCTATGAGGCCTGCTAGACTTGGGACTGCAACACCATCAATTCCGCTGCATTCTGTTGGCAAAGCAAATCACAGGGTTGGTCCAGTTTCAAGGGGTGGGATATAAATCCCTCTTCTTTATGGGAGAAGTTTCAAAGTCATGTTGGAAAGGGCATGGATTCAGAGGGGCGTGGACAATTGTGCCATTTTTGTAATCAATCTACCTTGGAATAGGAGGCTTAATCATTGAAAAGCATATATGAGGTTAAGGATGTGTCTCCCAGGTTGGAAAGGATTAAAGTATTGTTTGTTAGGGAGGAATTGCGTCATGCTGTGTCCTTTTTTTTTTTTTGCATTCACTATGGCATGCTGGGAAATTAAAGATCATAAAACAAGAGCAATGCATTATATTGGAGTTAGAAAAATGAAATCAGCTTCCTCAAGTCTAGCTCAAAGCATAGAATAAGATAATCGCCTATAAATTTTAAAAAAAAGTTTTAAGAAGAACTAAGATTCCATGAGAAAATATATAAAACTTATTTTTCAATCTCTGTGTGAACCAAACTGCAAGTCCTAATTTTCTGAATGTCAGTGTGGATACAAAGCAAGTTTTGTAACTTGTGATTATGCAATAAGTGGCAAGGTGGAAAGGAGACTATCTTCTGGGGAAAAACACATTGCATCCTTGGTAAAAGAACAAAAGTGACTTTCTCCTACCTCCTGATGGCAAATAACTGAAATTGCAGAGACCAGCCTACAGGCATGACTCATCCTGTTACCATCATAGGCTTTGCAGTCTGTTTCACTTTGTTTTCAAACCCTAATTTTGCTCAGAGAATCTCCCAGACTCACTTTTTCCAAATACAGCTTGGATAGATGCAATAAGCACTGTTCTAAGAGTACAAGGGATGTAGAAAGTTGGGTGATAGTTCTGGTTTTGATGTTGTGTACCTTTGATTCTTCTGTACCCTGATTTTCCCAGCTACTAAATATGAATGCTTTAAATTTCTCCTGCATAAAGATTATAAGTACAAATGAAAGCACATTTAAAAAGTGCTTCATGCATTGCCGGGCGATTAAAATGGAATGAGGAGAGTTTTGGTGTCAAAAGCCTTAGAATTTTGCATACTTCTTGACCCAAGAATTCCAGTTTTAGAGATTTATTTTAAGGAAATAATCAGGGATGTGCATAAAGCTTTAGCTTCAGAGACACTTATTCCTCCAATTTCATGACAGCAAAAATATTGAAAACAACCAAAATGACCCAAATTAGGGGTTTGGATAAGTAAATTACAGTAGATCCATACATTAAAATTCGAGGCAGCAGTGAGAAATGATGATCTGGAGAATTTTTATGAATATATGCTGAATAGTTTCCATGTCACTAAATGAAAAAGCATGTAGCAAAATAATATGTTCAGTATAATTACATTTTTGAGTGAAATATGTATATAAAAAGACTGAGAGAATATGTTCTAAAATGTTGTCCGTGGTTATCTACGTTGGAGACAGGGATGGATTTTATTTTCTTATTTTTGCTTCACACTATTTTCTACATGTATTACTTTTATATAACAACTTTTAGTGTTCTTTCTTATTACAAAGGTTTATGGAATAAAATTTATAAGTATAAAGCATTTTTTTATGCTTACCTCCTGAATCAGGACACTATAATAATGAGAACTCAAATTCAAAACTCTGCATCTTTAAGAGCTTTGCCAGCTGACATTTGTCCTTGTCACAGACAAAACACTTTCCTATTTATGTTTACAGCATTGAAAAATGCACAGTATCCTACAGCACAAGGAAGAAGATTTACAATAAAGCCCTTCATCTCAGTGCATGGGTATACCTGTAAGTCATTCGACAGACTCACATTAAGTATAAGCCTCAAAGCAGCAGATGTATCAAACAAACAATAAATTTGAGTGTGTCTGCACTATCTGCATCTTTGTTTCTCTGTGTAAGCACGAGTGTCTTGCTAAACTCTGTTCCAGAGCCATCACATTGTACATTCAACATATATTTACTTTGGGACTATATATTATTAGCTGAGCCTGGTACCATGATTCTGGAAAAATCAGGTTGCCAGTGGTTTCTTGGAATGAGAGTTCTTGCAGACAGACAACAATACCTTCAGCGTAGTGTAGGTCTTGTATGTAATATAAAATAAGCAAAAGACATTAAATCTGCCCTCAGGAAACTTATTTTCTGGTTGAAAAGAAAAAATATACTCACTGAATAACTAGGAAAAATATACCATTCACCCACTCATTCAGAAAGATTTATTTTGAACTTACTGGTGATGAACAGTTTGCCAGAGTGGAGAAATCTATGACACAATTTTAGAATATAATTCAGGGTCAATTAATGCCAAATGTTATAGTTTAGGGAAGGGGGAGAGTAATCTTAGTCCCCACAAAACTTTATTTCAGAGCTGGAAGGAATCCTGAGAGCATCTTGTCTAAATGAACCTAGTGTGATTTTATGGAAGTGGTATCTAAGTAGGCGGGAAGACTTTATACTAGAAATATATCCTGGGATGGGATTGAAATGATGAGTGGAATTTGATGGAGAAGAATGACAGAAGAGTACTCAACCAGAGGAAGAAATCAACGAAGAATCTGACTGGTCAAGGGTATGACCTGTAAGTGAGCCTAAGAGATAAGAGCGTGAACTGAACATTTACCCAAGGTCCAAACACAGAGAGAAAGGTTTTCTATTGATTCACAACAAACTCCAGGCATTAAAGAATGGAGCTCTTAAGGCCATTATTCTCCCTGAAAATAGAGATGGACAGTAGATAAACAGCCCCAAATAGGTGTTCACCTTTATTCCTAAAAACAAACAAACAAGCAAGCTAAGAGTTAAACATAAATAAACAATTATTAAAAAAAAAAAAAAACAAACCTGTAGGCTGTGGGGGAAAGAACTTGCAGTCTTCCAGCTGTACAGATACTTCTAAGATGATGTTTTTGAAGAAGGAGTGAAAAGAACTGAGCATGAACTCCAGCTCTACCATTAAGTCCTCTTGGAGTTCTCAGTCTTCAGATCATCTCTTCATCTTAAAATGGAATATTGCCACTTCTAGCCAGGATAGAACAACATGGACTAGATTTATATTCCTGCCTGAACCAATCACAGAAACCAGACAAAATATATAAAACAACACTATTCAAGTCACTGGGAATCAGACAGTGAAGGACAAAGATCCTTGAGAAAGGGAAAGAAATGAGGTGAAACCTATAGTTACCCCAACTCACCATTTGAAGAGTGTTTCTAGGCTGTGGTGAAGAAAGGGAAACCCAGGCAGAGCCTAGTGGTCTCCCTGAGTTGAAGAGACAGAGCTGAGAGTCTTGGGGGACCAAGGCAACTTGCTCCCTAACATTATATTTAATAGTGAAAGACTACGCTTTCCTCCTAAGATCAGGAACAAGACAAGAATGTTTGCTCTTACTGGTTCCATTCAACATTGGACTGGAGTTCTAGCCAGTAAAACTGAATGAGGAAATAAAAGGCATTCATATTGGAAAGGGAGATGTGAGACTCTCTTTATTCTTAAACAATATGATTATCTATGTAAAAAATCTGATTGCATCTACAAAAAAAGCTACTAGAACTAAAATTTAAGCTTAGCAAAGTTGCAGGATGTAAGATCAATATACAAAAATCAATGGTATTCCTAAATGCCAGCAACAAACAATCAGAAATTAAACTTAAATAAACAATAACATTTAAGATATCTTAGAGATACTTAAAGATAAATCTGACAAAGATGTAAAAGAGTTGTACATCAAAGATTATAAAACATTGCTGAGAGAAATTAAATAAGACCTAAAGAAATGGAGAGATATACCTTGTCCATGGGTCAGAAGACTTGATATAAGTAATAAATCCTCCTTAAATTAATCTACAGATTTACTCTAATCCAGAAGACTCGACAGAACTTTTTTTTGCAGAAAATGAAAATCAAATTTAAAATTCATATGGTGGAAATGCAAAAGACCTAGAATGGCCTGAACAACTTTGAAGAACAATGATTTTGGAAGACATACACTACTTGATTTCAAGGCTTATTTATAAAGCTATAGTAATCAAGACTATATAGGATTACATCAAGATAGGCAAAGAAATCAATGAAACAGGATAGAGAGTTAAAAAGTGGACTCATACATATACGGACAACTGATTTTAAACAAAGATATAATGGCTATTCAGTAGAGACAGGTAGGTTTTTTTCACAAATGATGCTGAAACAGTTGAATAACCACAGGCAAAAACAAACAAAAACACTTCAGCCCATACCTTGTACCATATACAAAATTTAACTCAATTAAATATAAAAGCTAAAGCTGTAAAACTTCTAGAAGAAAGCATAAGAGAAAATCTTTGCAATCTTGGATGAGACAAAGATTTCTTATATGCCATATCAAAGGAATTATGCATTCAAAAAATCGATAAATTTGATTCCAACAAAGTTAAAACCTTCTGTTCTTCAAAAGACACTGTTCAGAGAATGAAAAGGCAAACCACAGATGGGGAGAAAATATTTGTCTGATATAGGACTTGCATTCAGAATATATAAAGAACTCTCAATCTTCAATAATAAGAAAACAAACAGCCCAGTTAAAAAATGGGCAAAGGATTTTAATAGCAAATAAGCACAGAAAAGATGTTCAACGTATTTAGTCAGTAAGAAAATGCAAATTAAAACCACAAAGAAATACAACTGCACATCTGTTAAATTAAATTGAAATTTAATTACAAGTATAAAGGCTGACCACACCAAGATTTGGTGAGAATGCAGAGGAACTGAAACTTCCATACACTGCTGCTGAGAATATAAAGTGATATAACCACTTTGCAAAACATTTTTGCAGTTTCTTAAGAAATTAAACACATACCTACTGTATGATCCAAGTATTTTACATGTAAGCATTTTCCCAAGGGAAAAAAGAAAGCACATGTTCGTACAAAGATGTGTGCCTGAATGTTCACAGCAGCTTTATTTGTAATAGCCCCAAACTGGAAACACCCCAAGTGTCCTCAACAGGTTGATGTATCCACACTGTCATACATCTGTATGATAGAATGCTACTCAACGATTTAAAAAAACAGTTAAACGAAATGAACTTTGATACACGCAGCCACATAGATGAAACTCAAAATTGTTATACTGAGTGAAAAAGCCCCAACGACAGCAAAAAGGAGTTTGTCGTATACAATTCTATTTGTGTAGAAATTTAGAAAATGCAAACTAATCTATCATGACAGAAAGCAGATTAATGGTTGCTTGGGAGAGAGGTTGGGAGGAGTGGAAGGGAGAAATTATAAAGGGTCAAAGGCAACTTTTGGAGGTGATGCATATGTTCACCGTCTTGACTGCAGTAATGGTTTCACAGATGTGTGCACATGCCAACACTTATCCAATTATATACTTTACATATGTGCAGATTATTGTATGTCAATTATGCCTCAATAAAGCTGTTCAAAAATTTTTTAAAAAACAATATTATAACTCTTCCATGAAAGGACTATTATGATGATGAATTGAGATACTACATACCCAAGGGCTTTGGAAACAAACAGTACACAATATGAGCAGCTGTTTGTTTTATTAAATTGTATTTTTATTCATGTAAGCCAATTGCTGCTTTATTGTTTAAGGAGGTAGGGAAAAAAATAAAATATTTTTAACATAAAAGAGAGCAAAATTATATTATAGTTCTGATTTCTTCAAAACTTTTTTGGAGAAAAAAAATGTGAGCGGCTGTTAGGATCTGTGCTTATAGCTGATCAACTTTGTTAAGCATTGATGCTGAAGTTTACTTACACACATTTTCACAAGACTCTTCTTGGTGGGGAGCATGCCACTAATGATTGCACCGGATATGGTGGTTTTCATTTTTTTCAGCCTAGTTTGGCATAAATCAATAAGCCTACACTTGTCAGAACATGACATATGTTGTCTTTCTTCCTCCTTGTCTTTTTTTTTTTTATCTAATTGAAGTATAGTCAGTTACAATGTGTCAATTTCTGGTGCACAACATCATGTTCCAGTCATACATATACATACATGTATTTGTTTTCATATTCTTTTTCATGATGGGTTACTACAAGATAGTGAATATAGTTCCCTGTGCTGTACATTGTAAACTTGTTGTTTATCTTCCTCCCTATCTTTCTGTGTCTCAGTCTTGACCCTGATTACCTTCCTGATGCTCTGCGAGGATAGCTCAAAGCACAATCGTTTTCATCATTTATTCAGCATACCTAACACAGCTATTTAAAAATTTACTGCTGAGATGCATATCATCATGGAGGTTAAAATAAAACACACTAACTACAAGTTCCATTTTTCAAAAGGCTTATCCGATAAGTCAAACCCGAGAAAGTGGAAAGTCTGGCTTCTGACTGCAGAATCAGGAAAGATATCTGTGCCTTGTCCAATGAAACATTTGAGGCCAAGCAAACTCCTTGGGAAAGCTTAATTTTTTTTATTACCAATTTATGAGTTGAGGGATGAGATGTTTTAGGAGCCTCATTGCTAAGCCAGAGGAATCAATATTTTTCTGTTAACAGGCAAGCTGTCACATAAACAAATCAGCTGAAAACCTCCATTTAGCAGCTCAGGGAGAAAACGCCTGCTCCAGAGGCTTACGAAAGCCAGTTCTTTGCTGTGTTTTGGTCTTATCATAAGCTGGGCCAGCAAAACCCTCAGCAGCTTCCCTTCTAGTGAGTATCTGTACCACTGTTCTGCACCTGTTTAGGAGATTCTAATTCGCCTCGCTCGCTAATCTAATATCTTCTAATTTGTTGATTTGGAAACAAAGCTTGTCTTCTCTGTTACTTGGAAAAGAGGAATTTAAAGCCTTCTGTTGATTCCATTTATCACACCCCTTCTACTTCTCCTTCTCCTTCTCCTTCTCCAGGAGTTACAAGTGTAATAGATCATAAAGTCTCCTGGCAAGGCTGAGGCTGTAACTTTTAAGGTTAGAGAGGAAAAGAAAGACACTGAGAAGCCTTCTCACTCACAGAGCCGTTTCAGGGTCCATCTTGTATTTTGTTTTCACCCTTGTGAATCATCAAGTAAGAGCAGTACATTACCATTATTAAGTGGAGATAGGAGTGAGTGTTGTTAAGATACATTGCTGTGTGCTGAATGAGTCTGACTTATCATCGATGTACATTCAGACCTACCCTTGCTTTGAACAAACTGAATAATCATTCACTCAGCGAATACCAATTCACCAAATACTAAGTGCCGAGCATTGTGCTAGGTGCTAAGGATTAAATAACCTTTCAGGCGCAGTCCTTTTCCTGAAGACAAATACGATGTGAATGTAAAGTATCTCCCATGTGAACTGAGGTATAACGTGTGATACACATACAACCTTTTTAGAAACAATTTACTGCATAAAGCAAGATAATCCTCTGTGTGTGTAGTCGTGTGCCTGCTCATGTGTGTCTTTTAGCTCCTTGTTACAGCACAGTACTGAGAAGGAGAAGTTTGTCAGGCAGCGTTTATCAGAGACGGTCATATATCACCTCCGTCAGAATCACATGGAAGTGCTTAGGAAAAATGCAGTCCTGGGCCTCCTTCCAATTCTAATTAATCAGAATCTCTGGGATGTGATTCTGAACATTAACTCTGTTCCTAGGTAACTCTGAGCACATTGAGTTTTAAAAAAGTGCTGCTCAAAAAACAAGTTATAAGAATGACTGCAATTTTAAAAATATGAAGACAGCCTCTGGGAGGTAAGGGCAGAAACTCCTGGGAAAGACCTATGAGTTTCATGGTGCCTGTGGTGACTCAGGGGCACTTCCTGCAAAGTGGCCCTGCTGTATTTCCAGAGCAGAGCAGAAATGTTTGCTGGAGGGGTGTCTGACACGTAGAGAGGGGCTTGGCAATGGGGAAATGGACACTCGGTTCTCACCCTGCTTCTGTTGCCCCAAACTTGTGATATCAGAAGGGTCACTTCCCTGATAGTTACTCTTCTTTTTAAAAAAAAAAATACTAGGCAAAAAATCACAAAAATGCGCTTTGACCACATCAAGTGTAAATCAGTGCCTTTCCTGCTTATCTGATTAGGTCATTGTGAGGTGCCGATGAGATAGCATTATGTCAGTTACTTGAAAAGAATGGAGCATTTAACCAATGCAGAGTATTCAGTTTGTTCCCCTAGTACCCTTTCACTTTCCAAAAGCCATGTCCTCTTTATTTGGCTGGAAGTGGGACATCTAACTGGCTTTCCTTCACCTCCATGCTTCTTGCCAAAGACTAAGTAATGACTCCCCCTACTGTCCCTTCTGCTCAGTCCTGAAGTAACTACTGGAATGTGGAAGAGGTCACGGCGTAGGATTCCTGGATCAAAGGCCATGTGAGAGACCTACTGTCTAGGCCTCCCTCAATATTTAATTCCTGTTTTAATTGAGGAAATATGTGGCCTAAGAACTATTGGGATTATTATCCAGTGTTTACACCAGGAAGAGGAAAACAGTAACCTGTTGCCATGGCAACAAGATTTCCTTTGCGAATTTTTTTCTCACTGGACTTATTTAAATGGAAGCATCTCCAGCACCACCACCCTTATGTCACAGGAACAGAGGGGCGCTGTTCCTTAGAGTCCTTATCTATGGCTGCATAACAAATTACCCCCACCCTTAGTGGCTTCAAATGACAAAAATGTATTATCCCCCAGTTTCTGTGGATTAGGATTCTGGGAGTAGCTAGATTGGGCCCTCTAACTTGAGATCTTTCACAAGGCTGCAGCTGGGGCTGTGTTCTCGCCTCTGGGAGGATCAGGCTCTAAGCTCACTCACATACTTACTAGTAGGCTTCACTGGGTGGAAGGCTCCTTGAGGGCCACAGGTTCTTGCTGGCTGTTGATCAGAGAGTGCCTTCAATTTCTAACCACATGGCAATATCCATAAGACGGTTTACAACATGGCCATTTGCTTCCCCCAGAGCAAGGGTTCTCTGAAAGAATGAGAGAGAAGGCTTTTTGCAACCTAATCTCTCAAGGGACATCTCATGCCTTTTGCCATACCCTACTAATTAGAATCAAGCCCCTAGGTCCAGACCACACTCAAGGGGAAGGGATTACACAAGGACATGACTACCAGGAGGCAGGGACCACACTGTCTAACACAGGCTCTTAACTATTTAGAAGCCTGGTAAAAGCATCTCTTCCAAGTTAGTGGTTTGCTCGTCAGTGAACAATTATTTGTTGTGTGTTTTCTCTATGTAGGAAGGATTTGAACAGGACAGAAAATGCTTGAATGTTTTCTAAAGCATTTGCCTTATCTTGTCCTGTTCTGCTATGTGGAACTTATATTTATTCTTTGTTTTATTTACTCTATAGTTATAGAATGTAGAAAGTAAAAGTTATCTGATGAGATGGAATGATCTAGGTAATCAAGTTGGAGAAGTCTTCCTGAGCACATAAGGATTATCCAGAATTTATAGAGGTGATATAGCAGAGATCTTGGGAGTACTGACTCTGGAATGAAGGTGTTTTAAATTCAAATCCTGACTTAGCCACTCAGTAGTGGTATGACTTTGGGCAAGTAAATTAATTTCTCTGTCTCAATTTATTTACCTACATAGTATGGGTTAAAAATAGTTCCTACACCATAGGGTTATATTAAGGATTAAATAAAGTCATGCATTTGAAAAGGGGAGTACTGAACCTAGCACACAGTTAGGTTCAATAAATACCATGTTATATAATTTATTGGGAGCTTGATGTAGAATAGAGGTCACTAGATCACTTCTGATTGAGCAATCTGGAATTCAGGGCTCATTCTATTATTAGTTAGAACTCTCTGCTCTATGATATTACATGTTCCTTAGTTCTCCATTATACCAAGAACTTGTTCATGCTTTAATGATAATTCTTTTAAAAATATATTTCACCTTTTCCCCTCACAATTATCTTCTCTTGGGGGTCAATCCTTATAGGTTTTACACCACCAGTATAGTTTTATGGCAACCCATTTTCTGGTAAATATGATGTATTAGAAGGAGAATTCCTGCCTTCACCAAGCTTGAGGGGTGATTTATGTACAATGACAGGTTAAAATGAGCTAGTTTCCCATGCTGATACAGAACAGGTATTGGGAATTTTGTCCTTCCTGGTCCCTGCCTCTGCTCACTTAAACGGTGATTTATTCTGATCCACTCCTCTATTTTTTTCTGACTTTGCCATTATTTTCTCATGAGCAGACATCAAAGTTTTCTTACTGCTTTGGTCCAGGGGGCACATCTCCAAAAATCATTGGCCAAGCCCTCCTGACTTTATATTTTGATCATGTAATTAAGTTGTTTTATTTTATGTTTTGATTCTTATTTTTTATTGTAGTGTAGTCAATTTACAATGTCAGTTTCGTGTGTATAGCAATGCAATTCAGTTATACATATACATACATACATATATATATTTCAGATTCTTTTCCATTATAGCTCATTACAAGATATTGAAATAATTCCCTGTGCTATACAGTAGGTCTTGTTGTTTGTCTATTTTATATATAGTAATGTGTCTCTCTTAATCCCAAACTCCTACTCTATCCCTTTCTCTTCCTTTCCCCTCTGGTAACCACAGTTTGTTTTCTGTTCCTCCTGACTTAATTTTGATGAGGCTTTATTCACTCCCTGCAGCAGAGACAGTCTTTATGTTCTCTTTTGAGCTTATGTCAGCCCCAGTCTTGGGAATTTTTGCCCCATTCTTCCTCCACCACCACCCCGATGTTTCCACCTACATCGGGTACCAGCCAGAGTAACTTGTTGGGACTAAGGACTCCTATGGTGCTGTGTGTTCCTGGGAACTTTGTAGCTCGACGTTCATGTTTATATGCTCCTCTGAGTTCTTATTAGTTTGATGCCTTTTGTTGCCTGGGACAGAGGAAATAACATGTGTTTTGATTGATAGCTTTGAATTGTAATGGATAATTGAGGCCGCTCATCTTCATCCAGTTATTGCTACCCAAACAGTACAGTTTTGTATGACAAGAACAGCATTCTGTTAAAAGAAAAGGAAACTGGCTATCAGCAGATTACTCTTATAAAGTATCCTTCCAGGTATTTCTTGAAAACGGCTAAAGTAAGCCTCCACCTTGAAACTTGAGTACACTCTATGCTTAACATTGCTGAAGAATTTAAAACCAGCCAGCCTCTTCTTCTCTTGTGCTGAGAGAGTTTCATCCTATGTGGAATCAAATAGGGAGGTTGGGGTGCCAAGGGAACCAACACTTACCATATACTCACTGCGTGCCAGGCTCTGAGCCCAGCACTGGACCTAATTAGCTTATCTATAATGTTTACAATAACCTTGAGGAGTATGTACTACCATCCTCATACTACAGATTGGAAAACTGAGGCTCAGAGAGGGCTTCAGAATTTCACAGAGATGGTTGATCTAGGATTTGGTCTCAGATCTATCTGACTCTAAAGGCTCACTCCTACAGTGCTGAACAGAAGGGTACTGTCAACATTGTTGACTAGTCAACATTGTGCTAGTCAACATTGTGGAGGCCAGCTACATGGCAAAGTAATATTAGCTAAAATCTATATAACACTTTGTAAAGTTCCCAGGCACTAGTGTAAGTTTTAATTAATTAAATCCTCATAATAACCCTAAGTAGTTATTATTATCATCTCCATTTTACAGACAAGAAAACTGAGGTACATGTTGCTCAACATCATAGAGCATGTAAGTGACAAAGCCAGAATGGCTCCATAGTCTCAGTAACACACCTAACTTCCTGTACTTTCCAGTAGGTTTGATTAATGAATCAGGTCATTAGCAAAACCCTTTGCTTCAGGTATCTATTGCTACGTAACAAACTATCCCCAAACTTAGTGGACTGAAAAAAATCATTTTATTTTGTTCATGATTTAATAAGTCAGAAATTCAGGAAAGGCTCAGCTGGGCCCTTCCTGAATCCATGCAGCATTAGTTGGGATGACTGGGGCTAGAACAATTTCCTAGGTGGCTTCTTCATATGCATGCTTGGTGCTTTGTGCTTTCTCTCTCTTCCCCCTACCTCCATCTCTCTTCTCACGGGATCTCATCTTCTATGTGGCCTGAACTGCTCGCAATGTGGTGGCTGCAGTGTGTTATACTTCTAGCCTGGAGGCTAGCTTCCAAAATGGAGGAAGAAGAATTTGCCAGGCCAACTAATGACTTTGCCTAGAATCGGTACAGTGTCACTTCTGCCATATTCTAAAGGTCAAGGCCTTCACAAGGCCTACCCAGATTTAAAAGATCAAGAAATAAACTCCACCTCTTATTGAGCAAGGTCACATTACAGAAGAGTGTGTGGGATGGGCCAGTTCTGAAAACTCATAGTTTAGAGACTTAGATGTCACAAAGAGAATTAATCTGGTAAAGGGATTGCTGTTGACCTCACAGTCCTGTGTCATTTATTTTAGCACTGTAATCTGAGAGAATAGCTTTACATAATATATAAAGGCATGTCTTGTACGTTAAGTCTACCGCAAAGCAATCCAATGGTGTTTCTTGATTAAATGACATTTTATAATTTTTGATATTTAAGAAAATTATCCAGCAAGAGAGATCCATTCTTCACCAAGATTTGAAATAACTTCCAATAGAATGTAAAATCCATTGAGGGCAGGGACCATAGATGAGACACAGTCTGTTTTATGGAATAAGTATTGTACAGAAGCCATAGACGTAGACCTTTTGTCATCTGGACTGGCAGAACACAGGAAAGTCTATTATCCTGGGCACATATCAGCCATCTCACTATGTGGAGGTGTGCTTATGCCTTCAAGGATGTTAAAAGCAGATTGTGCCTGCAGTTAGAATGCCTTTGAAAGACTATGCCAATCAAAAGCTGTTAAATTCAGTTCCAGGAGGTATGAGAGCAGGTCACATGACCCCACTTCAGTACCAACATGCTTCTGCACCACGTGGAATTTTTATTAATGTACAGTAGTGGTTCTGGATTCAAAATGGAGGTGTCTCTGTTGTATAGAATGCATAGCTGGTAATAACATTATCAATCTTTTTTTAAAATGCCACTTGCCAATGTTGTTAGAATTACCAATTATTCATCAAAATAACAACAACTTTTCTATGACTGTAGCACGCTGCTATAAGCTACACTAAATTTGCATAATTAACTCTGCTACCATCCCTATTCTTTTATGTGTTCAGTAAATACTTATCCAATATACCTATACTGTTTGTTACTGTGTGTTGTTACAAAAGACTACAGGAAAACTTGGGATCTGGCTGATTTATCATACCAGGTATCAGTGTTCAAGCTATTACGACTGTTGGAGTGATGCATCTTCAGGAATTTTGTAATAGCATTCTCACATACTATGTGAGAACTTTAGCAGCTCACAAAGATCAACAAGTCCATTTCAGCTGGATTCAGATCTCAACTCACCTCACATGAAGGATAGAAGCATATTTGTTTGTATAAGCCTAAGATGAAAAAGAAAGATCTTTAGCATCTAACCAGACAAAGTATCTTTGAACAAAACACATTGCCAAGCTTTCTTAGCTACAATGATTATGTCTTCCATTTACGTTCAAGGATAAGAGTGAGTTTGATGTGATCACACGGGCTCTTTGAAAAACAAGGCATTTAAACAGCACTTGCATTCTTTTTTGGCATTTGATGAACTCCTTTGTGTTCTTTCTGAGGGGAAAATATTGCATGATTTGACCTTACCCCATATTATTTCACCAGTTTCTTAACAATCATAATTAGGACCACTTAAACACTTATTCATCAAAGATCAGTTGACGTTTATAATTTTTGGTTGGAAAATTCTATTCACCCTGGACTTGGCCATTGTTCTGTGGAGGTCTTGCATTCTTGAATTCTGACTGTAGCCAGGTGCTTTGATGAGGTCTGATCCAGAGACCAAAAGATGATAACCTTGTTGAAGAAATTAAGGAAGCCCTTAAAGAAAATTGCAAAACCTGAAGATATCCCTGTGGAAAAGGGAAATGAAACATCAGAATGCCCATGGTTTTATATCACCATACACCCTATTCAATAAATACCTGTTGTAGGTCTAGTGCCCAAGAATTAGACTCTGAGACAGAGATTTGCATGTAGGCAGTTTACTGGGGGATGCTTTTGGGATTAATAACTATTGGAGAATGGAAGAAGCTGGATTGGGTTGACGGAGCAGGTGAATTGAGAAGCGATTACAACAAAGACCTTAGCCAATCCTGTGGGGAGCTGAAGACCTTAGGATGGCCCTGAAGAATTGTTCCAGATTGCATCAAATGGGTCAGGTCTTGATGTACCCAAACTGAGCAGTCATCGGATGCCAGTCCCTCACAGGAAGGGGATGTGGCTTTGGGTGAGGCAGCTCTCTTCAGCGGAGGACAAGTTCTAGAGAGGGCTAATAGCTAAAGGCTTTCAGCTCCCAACACTCTCACAAGCCGAGGGAATGAGCGCTTCAACCTTCAGGTGGCATCTTAGCAGCACATCACGGCATCCACTACAGTGCTGATAAAATATAAAGCAGGCACTCCTGCACCAATTAAGGACACTTGGGTCTTTCTGGTTCTTAATGTCTACAGAGTGTTTAGGCTACAAATGGCACTCATTCCTGAGCTCCTTTGTGATATCCTGAAAGAAGACATTTCAGGAATATCAAGAAGTTGTTGATTTCTCAGCCTATCAGTATCTTTTCATGAATATGTATTATTTTTTCTTACAACTCCTGCTTCACCTTAGGGGGATAAAATGCCAGAGAGTTGAGGCATTGATTGCTTTCTACTCAAAAACAATATCATCTGCATAACCAAAAGCCCACATGATTGAAAAATAAAAACCTGCTATTATTTCAGAATTCTAGCACTTTCTGACAACCTCATTGCCGTGTCTTCACAATTTATAATAATCCCCTTCCTATTTTTTTCTAAGGTAGTCTCATTTATTTATTTGCTTATTGATTTCAATTTATTAGTTAGAGAGGGCTGACTGTGTGCTGCCAGGCACTGTTAAAAGTGCTTCACAACTATGAATTCACTGGATTCTCACAACAACCCTATGAGTTAGGTAAAATTATTAAAGTCAC
Organism: Camelus bactrianus; assembly: GCF_048773025.1. Lineage (NCBI taxonomy): Eukaryota > Metazoa > Chordata > Mammalia > Artiodactyla > Camelidae > Camelus > Camelus bactrianus. The sequence continues at coordinate 33,455,339 of NC_133575.1, forward strand.
TTTACAGATGAGCTGACAAGGCACAGAGAAGGTTAAGTAACTCACACAGCTGGTTAGCAGTAGAGCTGAGTGTTCAGCCCAGGTGGTGTACCTCAAGAGTCCCTGCTCCTCACCCCTATGTTATGCTCCTTTGTGATAGCGAATGCTGGTGCCCTGTGTCTTTTTTTCTTTTCATTTTTCATTTTTATTAGGTAGAATTGTTACAATTTGACTGCACCTATACAATATATTGCATATAAATGCATATATACAATATACTGCACCTGTGTCTTCTGATACCCTACATGAAAGATGAAGTGAAATATTGGATGTGAGATCTCCATTTCTCACCTCTTGGAGCTGATCAAATGATCTGATAATCTCATGGCATCCCAGACAGTTCTGTCTAAAATGTGTATGTGTATGTGGTGTGTGTATGTGTATGTGGTGTGTGTGTGTGTGTGTGTGTTGGAGGGAAAGTGGTACTGATGATGGTAAAGGTATAAGCAGAGAGTATGAAAGAAGAGAAAAGATTTTTGTACCTATGAAATTTATGTTATTCTAAGAGGCAATCATCACATTGTTCTGCCAAGATTATATCCTAGAATATCACTAGAAATTGAGAGGACTAGACTGGTGGGCTAAAATTACTTCCAATGAGAAAAATTTAAGGATGGAAATTTAAAAACCATTCTGTCCAGTCCAAATTAGTTAGGATAGCCTAGCAAAATAATCTACTTTTCCATGTGAAGTTAACTAAAAAACTTTGGTCAACAACACATAACCACTTTTCCAGACCATGGTAAGAATTTTTTTTCACTATGCTCAATTTCTTTACAAAATATCTTGGAGTTTTTCTGATTTCATCTTAAATGTCAAAGACATGCACTGGTTATTGTCACAGATATTGCCAGCTACATTCATTTCTAATGGTGGGACCCTATTTAGCTCTCTAGTATTATGCTTTTAGGAGAAGCACTTTTTCAGGACTGTCAGCCTCCTAAGATATGGGCAAAAATACATTTTGCTTGAGCTTTCATTACCTTATATGCCATTTCCTCCTCAACCCTAAGACCCAGTCTTGCCATATTATTACTGGGGGTGCAGCACAAAATTTGCTTTCAGGCTCTCCATCCTGTCTGAGCTGCAGATTTGAGATGCAGTAGAAATGGTGCAGATGCTGCTTTGCCCAGACTCTAATCTCCTCTCTACACTGCAAAACTGACAATGTTGTTTCCTGCTCCAATGTTTGTGGACAGAGGATCTGGGTGGAACATAATCTAAATCAGAAGTATTTCCCACAGGTGGATATGGCAACAAAAGGACCAAGATTGTTGTTCTGGATTTATTTTCACCTTCTCTGTGAGGTCTTTCTTATATTACAAATTGCAACTCCCTTTCTCCCCAGATCTTACTCTCTCCTTCCCTATAGATTTTTCTCCTTAGCACTCATTGTCTTCTGATACACTATATATTTCATTCATTTATTTGGCTTATTATCTGTCTTATCCCACTAGAATGTAAGTTCCATGAAGGCAGGGAATTTTGTTTTACTCACTGATATATCTGCAGCCCCTAGGAGAATGTCATTGGATATAATAGGTTCTCAATTAATGTGTGTTGAATGAATGAACAAATGCATGCATGAATTAATATTTACATCTACCAGCTTGACTTTATCACGGTTACCTTATGAATCACATTCCTGTTGTTGATTTGGATTTTGTCATTCTGTAGCTTCGCTTATTTCATTTGTAAACCTATTTTTGATTTGTATTTGTATAGTAACAGTACATGTGAGCAGATTTTTATACCTAGCATTTAGCTCCCCACGTGTTTGAATAACACAATAAGAAATAAGTTAATATAATGTTTGAAGTCTTTTTTTTTTCTCCCTTTAAAAGACATGTGTACATTGTTCAAATTTTTAAAACGATATTGGTTAAGAAGATTTCTGGGTAATGAGAGTGTCAGGAGGGGTCCTGTTTGCTGGGGTGCTCTGTGATTCAATCTTTGTATTTGATCTTTCAAGTTCCCCCTCTCCCCTGCACCCTGCTTTGGGTACAAAAATTGTATAGAAAAAGAAATAGAATGTGGGCTGTTGAATAGCATTTGTTTTTTCACAAAAAAATAAAGCACTATTAGTGAAGCCAGCTCCTCCCCTGCCCATTAGTGTTACTGAAAAATTGCAACAGCTTTAAGAATCCATCTTTTAAATAAGGTCTCATTTCTCTGAAATTGTAGCTTGTAAAGCACATTCAGAGGTTTATATGGTAGTGTATATTTTCCCCCTTAAGTTGATGGGTGTAACTATTAGGCAGTTGTTGAAGGCACTAAAAAATCAATAGTTCTGGGGATGATTTCCCCACCAATTGTTCTATCCAAAAATGTTTTGATGGTGTTAGCTCAGTGCTTCAGATGCTTGCTAAGCTCTTTCTCTTTTTTGAGCTATTTCTTTGATTATTCTAGAAGGCCCAAGACAGTGCTTTCAAATATAGAAGGAACTCTATAATTTTGATAGTATTTTATAAACAGGCTCTTCCAGCCATAGTCTTAGAGGCAGGAATAAAACACTCTATTCTGAGGTTTAGAATGCTCCCCCTAGGGCCAGTCCCCAGCCCCGCGTCAATCATGGATACCACATACGATAATCCTTAAATCCCTCATTTAGCTACAAAACAACAACTATTTTGTAGCTTAAGCCTCAGAACTATTTGTAGGAAATCTAACCATCACAAAATGGCCAAGAAAAGGGAAAAGAGGATTCTTCAGCCTATATGTAGGAAGTACGGATTACAGATGGGGAAATTCCCCTTTCTCTCTTTCTTCAGAACACACAAAATATCTATTGCTACTGGATTCTGTGGCTAAAGAAAGCCTGAATAAAACTATTCCCTCATGATCCCAACCACCGTACCATATCTTTCTGAGACCAGAGATTCACCTTTTAATGTATGCATTATCTTACTAGTGCATCAAATGCAGAAAAAAAGTGTTAATTATCATCCGTCATCTTCCAGGGCTGTGATATTGGGTACCATGTGTCAAGTGGGAGTCTTCCATCTTCTATTCCTTTATGAGTCCCCCTGGGACAGGTAGCAAGCATAGTTTACTTTTATTACTTCACTTCCCTGTTCTCGGGGTCTCTCAGAGGGTATGGGATTTGAGAAGTTTTTGCTACATTCAACCCCCAGCCCAGCTGCATCGTTACTGTAACCTTACAATTACTTAGAGCAAAGGGACACAGGCAACTCAAAACCATCTGTGGAAGTCCTACTATGTGCAAAGCTTTGTGCGAACATTTCTCCTTCAGTGTCTAATGGGCTCTAACATGTGAATCACATGTTCTTATTGAACATTCTTGTCATTGAGCATTTCCAATGATAATGTCCTAAAAATGCCTTTCCACTTGGCAGTAGTGTTTCGGGATTCTACCATGTTGCCCCAAAGGATCTTCATGTTGGCAGTAGATCTCCAGCCCGTTCCATCCTCCAGATCCTTTTTATTTTACACAAATACTTCCTAACATTCACCAGATGCTCATCTGGTCCCTTAACCAACCCTCTCTAGCCATGCCTCCTTCTAGGATGCTATATTAATTATCTATTGCTGAATAACAGTATTACCACAAACTTAGCAGCTTAAAACAACACACACTTTCTTATTAGCTCTCTTTCTATAGATCATGACTTAGTTGGGTCCTATGCATCATGAAGCCTGGGTGTTGGCCAGGGCTGGGGTCTCATCTGAAGCTCAGATGGAAAGGCTCTGCTTCTAGCTGCATGTGGTTGTGACAGGATTCTTTTCCTTGGGGGCTGTGAGTCAAGAGGCCACCTTTGTGTCTCTGCCAGGTGGACCTCTCCAACATGGTAGCTTACTTGTTCAAAATCAGGAAAGGAGATAATGTGCTAGGATGATAGAAGTCACAATTGTATGTGGCCTAATCATGGAAGTGACAGTCCATGAATTACTCTATTGGTCGGAAGAAATTCGCAGGCCCCTCCTACACTAGAGTGGAGGGGATCACACAAAGATACGAATATCAGGAGGCAGGGAAAATAGGGGACCATCCTGGAGTCCATCCATGGCAAATGCTCTGTAACCAAAAATGATCTCTAAAACTTTACTAATGGAAATGAAAAATTAGCACATTTATCAAATCAGGCCAGCAGATACTGTTGGTATCTCCTTCATGTTTCCCTAGACTCAACCAATTTTAGTACACCCTGACTTGACTTCCAACTGCTAGCATCTGTACCTCTTTGTCTGGGACTTTCTCTCATGATAGGAGTCTGCTCTGTCCAAAGGATACCCTTTCTTCCACCATGATGGACTGTTCTGAAATGCAATATTTCCACAAGTTCATGCAGCCTTTCTGAAGATGCCTCCTAAGACCAGGCAACTGCCTACACTTCTTACGAAGCTGTACTAGCTTGAAAACATAATCTCTAATATTTTTCTCTTTTGTTCCCTACTTCAGTACCCCCTTTCTCCTCACTCCTGATTTCCTGGATTGTCTCTCTCTGATAAAGCCGGCAGATAAGCTTTTGGCCTAAAACTCTGTTTTCCAGGTGACTCAGGCTAAGATCTGTAAAATCAAATAGTTCAAATTTGGCATGGATCTAGAATTAAGCATCAGAGGAATGAAGACATAATCTTCTTGTCATCCCATTTCCAAACACGGAGCATTTTTCAAATATCCTTCTCCCCTGCGCTAGGAATGTATAGGATTTAAACTCTGCCCTGAGGTTACCCTGAAATATGAATACTTCTGTCTCCCTTGGTCCTACTTTCCCATAGCCAAGACAGAACGTGTGTCCTTCCTGAGGCCCCTGTTCCAGTGTCAGGAAGTATGTTTATTATATACGATTTGCTTTTGACTTACCCTGAGGGCGTTCCTGTTGCTCTTTCGGGGTCACAGTTCACCTTATGAGTTATGAAACCACCAAGGGAGAAAGAGCAGTTCTAGCCAAGATACAATTTTAAGAAGACACACAAAACAAAATGGAGAAAAAGGGCCCTCAGGCTGCTCAGCACTTCTAAAGTAAAGCTCCAAAAAAATAAAATAAGCAGGCCACACACAAGGAAGCAGGCAAACTTTGTTTTGCTGAGAGGACTCTTTTCCTTGGGTTAATTCCAAGAGGGAACAGGCGCTGCGTGAGTCATAGAATAAGTAGGGCAGAGTTTGCCTTTCAGGGAATGCAATAGTGTAGGCGTAGCCGTGGCCCCTGGAGGATGCTCAGCAGGCACGACTTCCTGAATCCCAGACTATGTCAGGCAGAAGGCAACACGCAGAATTCTCACATCCCTGTGAACCCGTTCTGGTTCTTTCCCATGCCTGCTGCAAACTGAGTTTTTAGAGGGAGCTCATCATTCTGTGTGACCTGCCCTCCTAGTGAAGAGGATGGGGGAAGCAGAGTTGGGTCTGTGGTGGAGAAGGGCTCCCCCAACCTGGAGCCATGCCAAGCTGTGGGGGCAGACAAAGTAGAAATTTGGGCGATATGAGTTTGTTTATTTTTTTTAATGGAAGTACTGGGGATTGAACCCAAAACCTCCTGTGTACTTCTAAGCATGCACTCTACCACTGAGCTACATCCCCGCCCCTAGGGTGATGTGAGTTGACAGCTGCTCAACGGGATGTCATAGCCAGGGAATCCAAGTGGATCCTAGGACTAGTGTACACAGCCAAGGGTAAGATGTGCTAGAGAAGGAATTCAAGAAGGAGATGATTGTAAGGGGCAAAGGAAAATGACCCTGTATAGTACCAGATTGAGAAGGTTGTCCTCCTTGGCTGGGTATTTATGGAACTGGGTCGTTCCATGTGATTCAAAGGACAAGAGGCAGCAGAGACACTGCCCTAAAGTCAGTCCATGTGTCGTAGATTTCAATGTGGGAGATAGACTCGCAATCCAATAAATCATGATTTAGTAATTATTTTATGGCAACTCTTCCCCCCAGATGCAGCCTTTTCCTTCAAACGGAAGCTGTCAGGGAAGCGTAATAGATAAAACAGGTAAGAGAGAAGCTACTCTTTAAGAATGAGACAGAATAGAGATGGATGGCCTAGGTGTTTCCCCACCCCCTCCAAAAATCCAAGTCCCTTCTATGCCATTTCTAGTGCTCCACGGGCTATAAGAAAAAATTCTATGCCACCTGAGAGCAGATGGGTGAAGAGATTGGGAAGAAGCACCAGTGGAGGTGGGGGTGGGGTAGACAGTTGAAGCAGGCACTTCCCGTTCTTCCTGCCACTGATGAAGATATGAGTAGAATATTCTAGAGTGTGATTTTACCTCCATAATGCCTGTGGAGAACACGTGTGGGTGTTCAGAGCTCCATCATCTTGAATGCTGTTCTTGAATGGACACTGAGCGTCAGTGTGTGTGCGTGTGTGTGTGTGTGTGTGTGTATGTGCGTGTGCGTGTGCGTGTGTGTGTGTGTGTGTGTGTGTACCATAAACAAAAGATCTCTTTCTTCCTTTTTATCCTCCAGAAAAATTACCCAGTACTTCCATACCTCATCAGGACAAGACATTCACAATCATGACCTTTGATCAACACATGATCTTGCAATTTCTTCTGCATTATCAAAGACTACATTATATTCAAACTGGTTTTAGTGTTAAAAACATCTTTTTTTTAAATGTCACTTCTTTGAAAAACTGTCAGTGTCTAAGAGGTATAGTTAGTAACAGTTTTCTAGCTTGTGGACATTTAGTTGCTAACATTTTAGATAAAAGGGAATGCATTAGCCCTTGTTAAAACACTACTATTTCACAGCTCCCTCGCCTCCACCAAAATACACCCTCAAACCTTCTGCCCTCTTTGCCTTCCCTACCTGACTTGGCAAAATTTACATCACATTTTATTTTGCTTTGTTATTTTGATCATGTTCTTTTTTATCAGTTTTTTTTTTTATCCTTTGGGCTTTTTAATTGTGCATTTTTCCCCTTGTTAACAAATACAGCACATGTTTTCACCTAAACACCAAGACTACCTACTTCAAAATCATACGCTTTGTTAAAATGAATCCATATGTTTAAAGAAATTCTTTATAGAGCCCTCCTATGGCTGTGTTTAATGATGACCTGTTGCCTTAGAGGCTTGTTGTAGGATTGTCATCCTGTAATTTCTTTTCATTGTGCTTCTTGGCTCTCAAATCTTCCTAATTTTTCTTGTTCTTTGATTCCTTCTATTTTCGGTTTTGCTGAACCACATTCTCAAGTAACTTTAATTTTTTTCAGAAGTATGTTTGTGTGTAGTTATTAAACTTCCTCAGTCCTTGCCAGTCTGAAAATGTCTTTATTTAGGATAAAGCATACTATGTTGAAAAAATGTTCCCTCAGAACTTTGAGACGTGGCCCCATTGTCTTCTAACATGTAGTGTTTATAATGTCATCTAACTTTATGGTTTCTTTTTCCATTACCCACTGACTTTTCACCCCTAGAAGCTTTTAGGATCATGCCTTTATCACTGTTTTTATGAAATTTTAGTTCTATGTCTCAGTGTGAGCTTTTCTGTACTTATTGTGCTGGACATGTATTAGGCTCCTTAAAGTTGAAGGTATTATTTAATTAAACTCTGGGAAGTTTTCTTCTTTAATTTCTCCAGTTATTTCCTTCCCTCCATTTTTCTTGTTCCATCTTTCTGGAACTCTTGATGAGATATTCAACCTCCAATGTATGATTTTATATATCTCTTAGTTTTCTTTTTCTCTTCTCTTTTTTCCTATGTGTATTTAACAAATTATATTTTAAATTGTCATGATTGTTTCTTTTTCTTTGCATGCTCTTTTTTTTATAACAACATATTCTTATTTTACTTATGCAACATTTTCTCAGATCGCTGAGGATTTTAAATAGATTTGTCTTTAATTTATCTTCTATTCCCTGAATTCTCTCCGCTGGGTTTAAAAAAATTATTACATGAGGTTCTTCTGTTGTGAGTTGTTGATTTCTTCAAATGCCATGTAATCCTAAATTGTACATTTGAACTTAGAAACACGGGAATAGGTTGATTTTTTAAAAAGAAGTTGGTATTGATTTTCTCTGGTGCTGGGTAGATCTTTCTCCACATGAAAGAGAAGACACATCATTTGTGGGAGAGCTTTATTTTGGAGGGTGAAGGGACAGGAATAAAGGAGGAGGTTGAACATCTTCCTTAGAGACAAAACAAAGAGGCCTTTACTGTAGGGCACCCAAGAACCAAAATAGGACTCCAGATCTTTCGATTCCTTTATAGAACCATTCTCCTATTTGAAAGTAGAGACAGTCTCTTCACAAGAGGGTGTTGGGGTGGAGTACCTGTTATAGCTACTTTTGACATCATATTTCAATTAATCATTCCGAGTTCTACCTCATTTCTCAATCCAACTTTTTGTACCTATAAGCTCCTAGCTCAGAAACCCTCCACCTTCAGAAGCTGTTCCACTGCCCCTTGCCCTTCTGCCTTCTTCTGTGTTGTGAGGTGTTGCATCCACAATGATTTCATCTGTCAAAATAACCCCATATGTTTTCAGTCTTTCAGAAATTTGTCAGAATCTCTGGTCAACCCTTGGTCCTTTATCCCCCATTTTAGTGCAATTATAAATGTATTCCCTTTTATACTTCTTTACTGTCATTTCAGTGAGGTTTGGGGGAAAAAAAAGTAGAGCCTGCCATTCCTGAAGTGGGCTGAATGAATTTTAGATAAACCTCATTCTATTGAAGCCTGCTCCAAGGGAAAGAGAATTACAGAAAGGAGTCAGGCTATTTATGCTAACTATGTAGTAGTTCCATCTTTCAAATTCTGTTCCCAGAAGATTCCCTGGCATTCTAAATATTAAAATGCTGGTTGGCATACTCTATTCCTAAATTATACATGATGCAAATTTAACAGTTGTATGCAAATGCTAATTGTTATTAAGCTACCCATATTGCACTATTAAAATCTGTATTCACGTGTGTACAAAGTTTAGAGTTTACAGCGTATTTACATGTATCTCTGTTGAGCATCATTACAAGCCTTTGAAGTAGGTATATCGGTTATACCAGCAGCTGCATGGTGGTGAAGACAATTAGACTGCTTTGTTTCTAGTCTTGGAGTTGCCAATTAACTTGCTGAAAACTATCTTCATCTTCTAGAACCTGCTGAACTTTCCTTTATCCAATTTCTTGCCTGTCAGCTTAGACTGATGTTAGCTCCCTCAAAGGATCACAATAAGAAATGATGATGCCTGTAGACACTTAGAACAGGGCCTGACACATAGTAAATGCTCAAGAAATATTAGCTATTTTTTTTCATTATTGTCTCTTATTCCCTTTTACAGATGACAAAACTATGTGGCATCAGTCAACTTTTAGACTCAGCTAATAAGAAACTGATCCTAGATACAAATGTATGTGTTTTGACTCCAAATTCAAGTTATTTCCAATACACCATATTGCATCAACATGCTAAGATTAAAGACTGAAGTTGGGAATAGTCATACAATTCTCTCTCCTCTCTTTAATCACTTACCAAAGATGTGGTGCCATGTAAATTCTACAGACAGAAGTTTGGGGTGGAGGAAGGTACTCTATTTAAAATAGCCATTCAGTATCCTTTCTCTGTGCTTCCTCCACACTAACCTATTAAATCTTTGTCACCATGTGTTGTAGTTACTCAGCAAACATCTGCCCCAGTTCAAGGAGCTCACTGAGAACATGGGTCAGATCATTCATCTTTGCATTCCCATAGCAGTACAAACAAAACTTAAGTAAAATTTCATGCTCAAGGATATTTGATTGAAGTTATTTAAACAAAGAGGCGTTAGTGACAATACCAAATCTGTGTACTTACTTCTATATTCTTGGAGACAATGAACTTAAAAAAGTGAAACTCTAGAATATGGAAAGGAATATATATATGTACATGTATGACTGAAGCAATGTTCTGTACACCAGAAATTGACACAATATTGTAAACTGACTATACTTCAATTAAAAAAAAAAGTGAGACTCACCATGTGGGCTTTTTAGGAAAGTTCATACTACTACTGTTCCTCCGATCTCAGATAAGCTGACCTTTCAGCACAGCGACACAGACAGGGTAAATATTTAAACAAACAACCAAAATGGTTATAGGCTCAAATGGTCAAGAACCCGCCAATGCACATATGATTTCCCACTGGTGATTACTCTCATTTCTGATCCGAAGATGAAATTTGAGGTTATAGATTCTACAATTACTTTGCTTTTGTTGTTTTTCTTTTAAAACATTTTTTTTTCTTCTGCTCGCCTGATGATTATACACTCCAGAATGTTTGCACACATTGTTTCTGAAGGTTCAGAGCAGTGGAATCAAAGCCTTCCAGGGCGTGGAAGTTTTGTTGGTGGCAGGAAGAAGACAGATGGGATATAAACAGGTTTGGATACCCCAGGGATATTAATGGTACTGCATGAAAATAAATAAGTCATTCTAAATAGCATGCACATTACTTTTATTCTTCTCCATCATATTTTCCCCCAAATCCAATGTCACAGACAGATGATAATTTTTAGCAATAGAAGAGGTAGACAGAAAATTAGAATATAATATTTATTCCTTATCCCAGGGCACCAGAAGGGCACAGATTAGAGTCTTGGCGTTGACACACCAAAGCTATAGATACCATTCAAACTATGGTAAACCTTTAGTGAATTTCAGAGTTAGCATGGAAGAGCTTCCATCTCCTGATGAGAAATTGCGTGTACTTTCTAACAGATGGCATGGCCATCCACATTTTTAAGTGTGTTGGATGGCTTTTTAAGAATGTAGTTGGTATTTATTTGTTGTTGGTTGGACTTGAGACTGTCATCAACCACTGTTCATACTGACAGTCACTACTCAGCAGAGTACGCTGAACTAATAGGCCAGAAATCCCTAATAAATTCTGGATAAAAATAGAGTTGGGGGGCCTGAAGGGCCTGGGAAAAGGCTGATTAAAGCTGCAACAGAGCCAACTGGGCAAGGGCAGCCTTGGCTTTTCCTGGGTCCCATGACAAGAGTTGGAGGCAGGTGGGTCCTATGAAGGCAATACTTAAGTGTGGCAGTGCCTAAGGTGGGTGTTGTGTCCCCTGTTTATTTCTCGCTGCTAACCACCCTTTATCACTAGCTTTGTACATGCCCCGCCATGAAAAAGCCAGTAGCCAGACATATCTCTGAAACTTCAGCAGCTTCAGATGACTTCCAATGACTAGAGTGGCCTTCAGATGGCCCATTTCTGAAGACTGGACAGAGAGGTTTGGGTTGGACATTAGATCAGGCTCAGCTCAAGCATGTGCTACGTAAAGGTCGGTCACAGGTTAGTTTCCCTGGGCAGCAGGCTCTGATTTGGATATCAGCATGCAGGGCATTATTAGAGGGGTTCTTGGGAGCAACAGCAGTAGTTAGGAGGGGTAGGAAGAGGAACTGGGCCCGGGTTGGGGGAGAGGTCCAGCTGTGCTGAAGTCTCAGTGGTGAATCTGGGTCAGATCCACAGGGACTTTGGAAGTTGGAATGGAATGGCCTTTCAGAGCTGTCCTAATTTGTGTCCAAATCAACAGGCCCCTTAGACCTCCACATATAAATCACTGGAGTTGGGCCACATCAGGAAAGAGAGGTGATCTTTATTGATTTATTTTTTGATAGAGATACTGGGGATTGAACCCAGGACCTCGTGCATGCTAAGCATGTGCTCTGCCACTAAGCTATACCCCCACCCCAACATTTAATTAAATTTTTCATTGTTATTTTTTAATTTATTTTTCTTTAAAAAATTTGTTTTGTTTTGTTTTTTGGCAGTGGGGGAGGTAATTTGGCTTATTTATTTGTTTTAATGGAGGTACTGGGGATTGAATCCATGACCCCATGCATGCTAAGCACACACTCTACCACTGAGCTACACCCTCCCCCCTAGAAGGGGGTCACAGATCTTGAGCCAAGTGTTTCTCTTCAGCTGAGGCCTTCCTGGGGAGGAGAGGGCACACAGTTGAGGGCATGCTCAGCAACTGTCATCCAAGAGGAAGGGTCAGGATTCTGGATCCCAGCAATCACCTCGGGGTCTAATTTCAGTGCAGCTGAATCTCAGTTCAAGCACCAAGCCCAGCCTGTGATTTGAAGCATGTTCCGTCTCCGGTGAGGCTCTCTGCCTAACCGTGAGCAGCAGGGTTGGCCTTTGTTCAATGCCAGGTCTAAAGGTAGGGGCCCCCGCTGGCTGTGATCAATCCTCGAGCCCCACGGAGAGCTTCAAGACAGTGCTAACAACGGCGAGAAGGATGTTAAATAAAGCCAGCTGTGCCTGGCACCGTTCTAAGCCCTCTCTGTGTATGAAGTTCATGAAGTCCTCACAACAAACCCATGACGTAGGTAGTTTTGCATCTCGCATGTACGAGGAAGCTGAGGGGACACAGGCAGCGAGGGGACCATGAATGCCTCCTCTTCTCTCCCTCAGAGAAGATGAGGGTTTCAGGAGTAGTGGGTTGTCCTATGCACACTGTCGAGCTTTCTTGTTTTCCTGCATTGTCTTTATGATCACATGCTCTCAGAGGACCAAGGTGCCTCCCCACAAAGCTGAAGGGTGCAAACCATCAGCCAGAGAGGCCACCAGGTGCTGGTCTGCAGTCAGGCTTTCCGGGAAAGGACAGACTCTCCCTGAAGGCTTTTCTGAGTTCTCAATACATGAGCAGTGCCCGACTCAATCTGAAAACACGCTTCAATCTGTCTTCAATTCATGGTCCCCATATGTAAAGGTGATCGTGTGGCTGTCTACAAATCTCGCTTCCCCTTTTGGTCCCTGCTGCTTACGAAACAGAGGAGTTTACATCTAAGGTGAGGCAGTTAGACTAAAGGGTCCTTAAGACTCCTCCCAGCCCTAAAAATAGTATGTTGCTCTCAAGGTCGATAATAATAAAGAAAATTCAGAAGAAGAAAGAATTAGACCCATTCTGAGAATATAAAGTGTCATATGTTATTATAAAACACAGGCTGTGGTTCTTACTTGTGGTTTGGATTCATGAGACAGAATTAATTCCTTTATTTCATAAACTTGGCTGTGTCCTAGACGTTTCAGTGCATTTTAAAATTAAAATGTAGACTGGCTTTGTATCTAAATCCCGCTTGCTGCCCTCCCATTTCATCTCCTACTTTGCAAACTTAGCAGTGATGAAAACATCAAGGACATCTTCAAAGAGAAGGTTACTTGAAACAGCTGCCAGTCAAGCTTTGCTTTGGGGACTGTCACCTTTTCACTTGGTCTTCATCTGTGCCCCTCACAGCTGATGGCGCTGAACGGTGAGGAGCCTCAGGGAACAAAGTAGGTAAATCGTAGGCAAATTCTAGAATCCAGTTGGACAGGAGGAAGAAATTTCCGAGTGCAGCTCCTCGGCTCCATTCTCCAACATCTTCTGGGTGTAAGGCTCTGTTCTGGGAGCCATCAGACATGTGGTCACAGCTCCTGTCTCCAAGAGGTCCTCAGTCTAGTGGGAGAAAAGGGAGAGGATCAGAAACGCCTAACACTATTTCAGAAATGATCAGCCACTTCACAGATGTAGAGAAAATGTGTGCAGATGAGAAAAATAATAATGGCTACCATTTATTGAATACTTATTAGAGGCCATGTGTTTGAGTAACATCTTTTCACTTAATCACTCCAACAACCGTTCATGGGAGGCATTGTTATTGTCATCCTCACTGGCTGGTGTGGAAACTTGGTTCAAAGAGGTGACAAGCTTTCCCTCAAATTACTCAGCTAATACATGGTAAAGCCTGGATTCAAATCTAGATTTTTTTTCACTCTAACTCCTTCATTGCCAATGGCTATAATCTTCCGCATCCCCCGACGCAGGCACCCGCTCTTCTGACTTAGGAGTTTGAGGTGTGGTTTGCACTGAATGTAGACGATGGAATAAAACGTGGTGAAAACAGGAAGGTGTATATTCTGGACAAAATGAATAGCCCAAGCAAAGATGGAAATACGGAAAAATCCTGGGACTCCACAGGCGGTAGCAGGAATGCCCACTGCACCAGTGAGGGTGTGGGTGTCGGGGGGAGGGGCAGTGTACAGAAGGGTGAGGAGGAAGGGCTAGGGAGAGAGTTTCCTACGGAGCGGTGGGGACACCCTGGGGACAGCTGTGATCTGAATCAGGCAGCCCACCTGTGGAAGTTTCTCAGCAAACCTGTGCACAGTCCTGATATTCAACGCAATGAATTTTTGCAAAATTGTATACACTTGACACACACACACACACACACACACATACACATACACACAAAGTGCAGTGATACAGCGAGGTCTGTCCACAGAGAGTTGAGCTCAGCTAATTAAAAAGCTGTATTGTACGGCAGAGATTCTCAAACTTGACCATCCAAGAGCATTCCCTGGGAAGCTTGTTAAAGCGCAGATCGCTGGGCACTAGCCCCAGAGATGCTGATGCAGTACGTTCGGGGTGGGGCCTGAGCATCTGCATTTCTAACTAGCTTCCAGGTGATGCCGATGCTGCAGTTCCAGGGACCAAGCTTTGCCTGGCGCTGGTGGAGACAGGGTATGACTTGTCTCTGGGCGAGAGGGGAAGAGGTTCCACATTTGAACATTAAAATCATAAGCGTCCTGAGACCAATGTCATGTTTGGATTCCTGTCTCCAGCTTTGTCCTCCCCACCCGGTTCCTTTCCAGGCCCAACCCTGGAGCATATGGTCTTTCAAAAACAGGAGTCTGGTCATGTCACCCTCCTTCTGAAAAGTGTCAGTGGCTCCCTTGGCCTTGGCATGATAGGCGAATCCTTTCAGAGCCCTTCTTACCTTTTTAATCCTTTGGATTCTTCTTTATAAGACACTCTGCAGCCCCCCAAAACAAAACACATTGCCTCTAACCTACACCTGGAATGCCAGCCTCCCCGGGCCCGCCTCTCTTCCTTTGGTTAAATGCCACTTCGCCTCCAGATGTTATCCTTGAAATCAACTCCACGGGAAGGCCTTTGAAGAAGGCCCTTGTGCATTGCCCCTCCAGGGCCTCTGTAAAGTGCTCTCACACAGTATAGAAATGACCTGGTGACAAGGCTGAACTCTCCACTAATCTGGAGGCTCCTTGAAGGCAGGCCCTGAGCATTGGCACTTGGTGTAAGAATCAGCAGGTTAATCAATAGTAACTGAACTGGTGTTATTCCAGACCTAGCAAGCATTCACCGTCACATCTGGTCTTCCTGGGGTAAGGGGTTAGGTGTTTTCTTAGAGTCGGGGCTACCATGGGGAAAACTCGCTCACAAATAGCATAAGGAAATGACAACATGCCATTAATAACCCAGAAGAAGCTGTATCTGTTTTAGGATTTTTCCATCTGGGCACTACAAACCAGAAAAGCAACTGTTTTGGCTCCACAAAGAATGTATTTTTTTTTTTTAACAGCACACTTTCCAAAAGGACACTCCTTCTGCTGAATTCTGCTCTAGCCTGATTTAATTTAAAGTTTGGAGACGGGGTCTGACCTTATCTATCAGTGGCTGTGCCGCTGTCTCATGGAAATGCGGTTTGAAACTCATTAATAGGGTAGCCTGTATATTATAACTTAGAAGCTCTGGGTTATCACTGATGCTTGCAATTGCTATGGAAACCGGGTTCATATGCACCTTTCAAAGAGTCTGCTTTAAAACAGAAAAAAAAAAAAAAAGAGGAAAAAGAAGGCTCCTTTAAAGAATAAGATATTAGTACCCAGCACACATAGGCAGGTTCAGTGATGCAAATATGCTCTGCCTACACAATGATAAAAAACAATTTTTTATATTTTTAAGAGCTAATAATGTATAACCTTATATTAGAGAACTGTGTTTATATTGATGAGAAAAAAAATGCCTAAGGCAGCTTTCCCCCTGACACCCAACCCCCCCCCCCACCGCCCAAACACAGACACACACCAGCAATTTTCAGTTTTCCCCAGACTTTTTGCAACCTGCATCCTTAAATCCTCCCAAAGCCCGAGCACATGCGGTTTCAGCAGCTAAAGCCCAACCAGGGTGGACACTGACAAAGAGCTCAGCCTCTTCTCACCTCCCCCACCCCCGCCAAGGAATGTGTATAAATGCTGCTTCTTGTAGCTTCGGGCTGACTCTTATTTTAACCATGGTAGTGCTAATTGGATCGTGTCTCTTTTAAAAGATTTCTGGGTGTCTTCTTCCCTGCATTTGAGTTTTGGGGGCTCCACCCCTCATCTTTCTCTCCTGGCCCTACATTTCTGCCTGATCATCCTAATAAATGAAGTGTGGTGTTGTATTGTGCAAACAATAGTGTGAGCGGTCAGCAACATGAGGGAGGGCATGGCGGGGAGCAGACTGCCACCTGAGATTGGGGCGGGGAAAGAAGGAAGAGGAGAATGGGGTTGGGTGGCACATGGAAGTGGCTCCTGAGTGGTGTGGCCCTACCCGTGACATCACCTGGCTCCCCTCTGACTCCTGAATCATCTTTCCCGCCACCTCATTTTGCCTGCATCTGTTCTTCTCCATCCTCTCTTCTGTCCCCACTTGCCAGCCGCTAGCTGAGGGGCCGTACCCAAAGAGCTGATTTGTCACCAGGGTGGCACAGGCGTGGCAGGACTCCTAGACCATTGATAAAACAGATAGGGACAGGCTCAATAGCCCCAGAAGGGTACATAACATTTTCACACATTAGAAAAATTCCAGAGGTTTATGGTCTCGAATGCTGTCATTTCTTTCTCAATGTTTCCCTACACAAATTGATTCATCATTTTTCTTCCCCTTCTTTCCTTCTGTCACACTCCAGCCTGACTGGCCTCTCTGGCCTCCGCTCTGCAGGCCTTCCTCCCCACCTCCTCCCCAGCCGTCTGGAGGGAGGAAGGGGTAGGGATGTGCACCTCTCTCCCCACATCACAAACCAGCACCTTCCCTGGTCCACAGTGTCAACAATGGCCCCCACCATATTCCAGAAGAGGACAGTATCACTGCGTAAAGCACGAGCCAACAAAAGGAAGCATGGTTTATAGTTCACATTTTCCATAACTGCTTCACTTCTGAGATAGAGTATCTAACATTCCTCATCCAAATAAGACAAAAAGTAAACTCTGGGCATTCTCTTGTGGAAAAGGATTCTCCAAGTCGATGCAGAACCACCTGTTATTCCCTCCGATGTCCTTATCTCTTTCTGTTTACCTCCCCGCTTGGGAATCCTTCTCCGATTTGCCCCTAACCCCTTACATACTGTGCTTCTGCCCAACCCCAGCCACGTGTGAACTGGGTCTCCTCTTCTCCTGAAGCAGAACAGGTCTCAAGGGCTAGTCTCCCTCTGTCCTTTCCTTCAGACAGAAGGAACTCAGAGGAGACCAGAGCTCCTCCGAAGGCTGGTGCGCTCTGCCAGCATCTGAAAATCACTTCTTTGCTATCAGGTAGTTATATAATCTCAACCAGGAATCCTCTTTTAATACAAGCATCCTCTTCCCCAGAAGGCTTCATAGATGATCATTTCAGAACCATACAGGTCTCCCCTACCAGACTCAGACCTCGGTGGGGACGGAGGCTGTGTCTCATTCATCTTTCTCTCCCCGGCCCTGGCTACTGTCCCTGAGACATGACCACTCTTGGTAAATGTCTGTTCACTTGTTGAAAGTGCACTTGACAAGTAAGCCTTCATCCGGTGATGGCATCTTTGTATGAGCAAATGTCTCAGGCTCCTTGCTGAGCACACTCAGAGGAGGGGATGGGAGGAGGCAGCGTGAGGATTTGGGGCTCGGGGCAGTGTGGCAGAGGGCGGGGTCAGCTCCTAGGTTAGAGAACATTCTCCATAGGCCAGTTGCACTTCACAGGCGTACAGAAAAGCAGCCCCCGCTACGCTGTTAGGGTAGCTTAGTGTGCTTGGGGGAGAGTGGGTGGGGGCCTTCCATCACCATCAAGGACGTGCATTGAGCCAGTGTTGTATAGCAAAGAAAAGACTCTGAGTAAGCCAGACAGGCCTGGGTTTCAATCCTGATTCTACCACCTAGCAGCTATAGATTTGGGCAAATTATGTACTTCTATTTATTTTAAATTTTTTTCATTTCTAAAATCGGCAAAATACTATTTTAAAGGATAATTGGCATAATTGGATGAGGCAAGGCTTTCAGAGTCCTAGTACAGTGTCTGACACATGGCAGATAATAATGGTAGTAGTATTGCTTTAATTATTTAGTTGGATGGAAAAGAGAACTATTCTTCTCATCATTTCTTCACTAAGATTTTGTGTCCTTCCAATGACAGTTCAGAGTTAATGACTCATAGAGAGCCAGTCGTAGCTTTTAAAGCTAGTAAACTTCAACCTCTATTTTTTTTTCTCATTTTTTTCTCCCTTCCCTTCCCACCTCTTCACTTCTGGGCACCTCTTTCTCTCCTTTTACTTTTATAATCCTCCTCTGCCCCCAATTCTGGCCTGCTCCCGTCCCAATCAATAGTCATACCATGTTCCTCATTTATTCTAGGATGTGAATGGCTGATAAGCACCTACAGTGCTACTCCCAGGTGATATTTACACTCAAAGAAATACCAAATCCTTTAAATGAAAATACTCAGAACCTTTGAGTTTGATGTTTGTCAAATTGAGGTTATAATTTAAAAGAAGTAATTTAGTGACTCCTGAGTGTCATTTTTCTTTACAAGATTGTGCCTTATTACATGTTATTTAATATACTAGTGTAGAGGGGAAAATGTTAGAATTTTCAAAGTCTAGGGGGAAAATGCATTTGCCTTGACCTCTAAGTAGAAGTTACTCTTTTTTAACAATCCATTTATACCATTATATGTCCCAGGTTTTAAAAAGCCAGCCTGGCTGAATTTCATACTTAAAAATGAGCAAACAAATGGTGACATCCAAGGAGTTAAGCAGAGGAGGTGACATTGATAAAAAGTTGAAACTGAACATTTTCAGATTCCTTTTTCCAAAGGAAAATCAAGCTTAAATAATAAAGGTCCATTTTCTATGCATCCTAATACCATGTCACTTACTTAGGAAATCATGATTTGGGAAAAAAAATCTCTCTGGATTACATTTGACTAAGGTACCAAAAGCACCATGAATAAAAGGAAACTAAAAACTTTTGCTCAGCAAAAGTGTATGCAAGAGTATTAAGATAAGCTACAGATTATCAAAAAAAATTGCAAATTAAAGAACTCTCAAAACTAAAGAGTGAAAATAAATAATCAAACTAGAAAATGGGCAAAAGGCATTTCACAGAAGAGGATATACAGACTGCAAATAAGCACATGGAAAGATGTTCAACATCATTAGCCATTAGTGACATGCAAATGAAGACATCAATACACATTTGTAAAAGTGACTTAAATTAAAAATAGTGACAATACCAAATGCTGGTGAGGATGCACAGAAATTGGAATGCTCAAACATTGCTGGTGGGAATGTAACATGGGCACAGGCACT
Source organism: Camelus bactrianus (assembly GCF_048773025.1). Taxonomy (NCBI): domain Eukaryota; kingdom Metazoa; phylum Chordata; class Mammalia; order Artiodactyla; family Camelidae; genus Camelus; species Camelus bactrianus. The sequence continues at coordinate 33,474,701 of NC_133575.1, forward strand.
CTGAAAAACAGTTTGGCAGTTTCTTAAGAAACTGCAACTACCATGTGTGCCTGCAACTGCACTCCTGGGCACTTATCCCAGAAAAGTGGAAACTTATGTTCACACAAAAACCTGTACACGAATGTTCATAGCAGCTGCATTCGTAGTGCCAAGACCTGGAACTCGTCCATACATCCTTCAATGGCTGAAAGGATAAATAAACAGTGGTACCTCCCAAAAGGTTACATGCTATGATTTCATTTATATAACCTTTCTGGAAATGACACAATTATAGAAATGGAAGACAAATGTGGCTATTAAAGGGCAACATGAGGGATCCTTGTAGTGATGGAATGTTCTGTATCTTGACTGTATTAACACCAATATCCTGCTGTGGCCTTGTGCTATAGTTTTGCAATATGTTACCATTGAAGGAAACTGGGTCAGGGGTCTGTCTTACCTCTCACAACTGCATGTGAACCTATAATCCTCTCAATAAAATTTCAATTAAAAAATGGAAACAGAGAGGAAAAGGTAATAGCTCAGTGGTAGAGTACATGCTTAGCATGCACAAGGTCCTGGGTTCAATCCCCAGTGCCTCCACTAAAAAAAAAGGAAACACACATTTAAAAAAACCTTTGGGCTTACTTTTGTCCATGTATATTCAGGACCTATAATCATGTCACTGGTTGCACAAGATTCTGTCATCATAAAAAACCTCAGTTGTTTTTTGAAAGCTAATTAGGACAATTGATAAATAATAGCATATTATTCAGCAAGCTGTAACCCAAAAAGGGGTGGACATTAAGCAGTTGAATTCTATTTCCTGACTACAGCACTTCTGCTGGTCAATCTATTTTCTCCACATATTAGAAGACTGAAGGGGCCAGGATGGTTGAAATAGAAATGACATTGTTGCAACAAATAAAAGACTATTGGGGGGGGAGGGGTTCTAATTTTTGACAATCTGTGATACTCCATAAAGGCTTGTGTTGTGTATGCCCTGAGAGGACCAAGGAAACAAAGGGTAAAGGTTTAAGACAGGCCTGAAAAGGAGCTACTGAGGTAACAACAGCCTTTTACGCATAATATCAAATCTGCTCACCTAGTGCACAAAAAGCAGAACAGACATTGGCACAATTTTAACCTGATAATTCATGAAAAACGGATTATTTTTCATGAGAAAACATTTAGTCCTTTCCTTGTAAACACTGAAAGAAACTTAGGAGAAAATGCTAAAGAAATGAATGCAAAAGTAGCTCTTACAATCCATCTCCTCTCAATGAAACAGGCAAATCCCCCTAAAGACAAGAGTTTCTCAGCCTGAATACTTACCAGACTGTATAACCTGTACTGACTGCATTTTGATTTTGTTACAAAACTTTTTCTATAAAAGCTAGTACTTCTAGAAGCAAATATAAATTAGTCCCCCTTTAAACGTTTCCCACATCAAAAGCTGTATGTACATTAACCAACAGTTTTATAAAAAGGAATGGGATCTTAGATCTCAGGGTCAGTATTTGTGGCGAAGAACCAGACACAGAACACCCAGAGGGGATTTTCCAGTTAATCTATTATTTTCTAAGTTTACCATTGAATTATTACAGTACAATTAAACTGGTAAGTACTTCCGTACTTGAAGCACGAGCACTACAGAACAGCAGCAGCGAATTAGTGACAGGATTTGGTATCTGACGAACAGCTGCGGCGTCGATCAAACGTTTCCTACACGTAGCGTGACTGGGTCTCAAGTTCATCAGCGGTGAGGCCTCCATCGGCGTCTTTCGGGGTAGTCTTGTCGCTGGTGGCATGGCGACTCTCTTCGTGTTCGCCCTCCTCATCTTCACATTGTAGATCTTTGGAAATCAACTGTCTGGCCAATTTGATGTTCAGGCCTTCGCTGTAGTGAAGTTTCCTTTTCATTTCGAACTGCCGCTGTTTCTCTTGTTTGTCCAAGAAGATTTTGCTGGCATGCGCCCTATCCCTCTCCGGCTCCCCGACTTGATAGCTGAGCTCCGAGGTACTGGTGGCGGCTAACTTCTTAGCTAAGCTGTCAAGGATCATGGCTTCCTCAGTTTCGAAGTCACTAGCTGCACCTTCCCTGTCCTCCTGCAGACCGAGCTGCGCAGTGCTGGGCTCGTTCGTCTTCATGAAATCGTAGTCTGCGTACGGTGAGTGGTACGTCGCCATGATGCTGGACTCGTCCCACTTCTGGGACTTCTTTCTTTGTACCTCCGGGAGAGCCCCTCCGGACTGCTGGGCCATGGCCGCTCCCGACGAGGCCGTGGACCCCTTGTTCTTCAGGATCCCCTTGATGGGCCGGTGCGAGGTCGTAGAGGTCGCCATTCTTGGGGAGGGAAGGGTCGCCGCACGAGGGTTGGGACGCCGCAGCCAGCACCTGCCTCGCTCCACGTGCTGTGCCCAAGTCCTAAAGGTCCCGCCCCGTGCCACGTAATAAAGTGCGCTGCGGAAGACGCCACAGCGGTCCCCGCTGCCGTCAGCATCAGGGTGGGGGCGGGGACCCCTTCTGACGTCTCTTTTTTTTTTTTTTTTTTTTTAAATAATGATGGAAGATAGGAAATCTCCTTTCACTGCACAGGAAACAAGGAAGCGCTATCTTGTGAATTTCTCTATACCCTGTCTGTTGCCAGGAGACTGTGGGAAATACATTTCTAACTGGGGGTCAAGGTTAAAAGTTTCAAAGCCACTCCTTGGGTTGGAAAGATTGGATGCCTAGGCGCTAGGAGGCCGTTCACTTCTCCTCCCTCCCGTTGCTGTCCACACCTTCCTCTCCCCCCACCTACACACACACAGACACACACACACACACACAGACACACACACACACACACAGACACACACACACACACACACACACACACACACACACACACACACACACACACACACACACACACACACACACACCCTGGTCCTCCCTTCCTGCTCCGCCTCTCAACGGGTGGTCCCAAGGTCCAGCCCCTTACATCAGCTGGGAACCCGGACAGCAGCCCCCCTGATTACAGATTGCTTACTCTCCAATCCAGCCCTTAGATGCTGACCTAAATATTTCAAGAAACTCCAATTCTCTCTCTTCTACCACCACCGTCTTTCCAGTCACCACCATCTCTTGTCGGGACTACAGCCACAGCCTTTGCACTAGACCTCCCACCCTCCCATAACCCCTCCTGTGGCCCTCCAACCTCTTATCTACCCTCTAGTCAGAGTGGTCTTTTAAACATACCCTGTCAAATCTGTTCACATCTCTCTTTCAAACCCTTTAACAGCTGCCCATTTTCTTGAACATAAAGACCAAAATCCAGAAGAGGCTAAGAAGCTCCTCTATGATGGGTTCCCGTGCACATCTGGAGCCTTCTCCCCCCAGATTCTTCTCACTCAGCCTCCACCTTTCTGTTCCTATCTTTCAGATCACCTTCCTTCCTGTCCCAGAGTTTTTTCCTAGGTTCTTCCCCTAGCCTGGAATGCCCCTCCAGATTTCAACTGAGTTATTACTGCCTTATAGGAGCCTGTTTCCTGACCTCCAAAGCAGATAGGCCTCCCTGGGCTTTCATGGCCTCTCTTACTGTCTTAGACGGCAGGTGGAGTTGTGGCAATTATATTATCTGTATACACTTGATGCTCAACTCCGAGACAGAAAGGAAGGAGTCTGTTTTTCTCATTATCATCAGCTTCACAACATGATGCTGCACCTGGCACATAGTAGGTATTAAACAAGTATTTATGGAATGAGTAATAAATGACAGGTGATAAGAATTGGAAGGATGCGATTTAGGAGAGAGAAAAGGGAGGCCCCAGAGCTTTCACTATCAGTTACAATTTGTCCCATGAGTCACATGAGAAAAACACCCTGTATGTAGAATTTAGGAGCTGTTACAAAAAGTGATTTTGGAACATTTTGTCCTTCACTGGCCTTATATTTCATAGGCAGCGATATTCTTCTAAAAAACAACAACAAAAAAATTAAGATCCAGTTTCACATTTTCCCCTCCAGGTAGCATTCGCAAGATTTTTTTTTTCCTTCTGATACCGTTTTGCTTCCTCTTCTCCCCACCAAGGTCTTTCTGCATTTTAGAACACAAAAGCAAAAGCATGAAAGAACCATAAAACTTTTACAGATGTCTTAAGCACCTTAAGTTCAAGTTGTCCTGTATTCTCCGAAGTCCTACTAACTTCAGGAACTCTGCAATCACTTTAAAACTGTGTTATTCATCTCAGAAAAAGAATTTCCTGATATCGTATTCTTTGAAAAAAAAAAAACCTGTATTGTGTGGTAAGGGCTTTCAGGGATTCAGAAGCTGATATTCAAGGCTATAGGAAAACCCTCCGTTATGTGAAGGGGAAAACAAAAACAAAAACAAACAAAAAAAACTTTCATGATTCAGAAATACTCCAGGCTACCCTTTTCAGAAACCTAACTGAAAGGCAGCACAGACCTGCGCAAAAGCAACTTGTCCTGACTGGTAGGCACAGTAGGTCTGGGCACGTTTAGCTGTAAACAGGATGTTGAGGGAGATGCTGATCCCAGTGTGTTGCGATTTTGCTTTTGTGTGTACACAATACCCACCTCCACATACTGTGATCTGAATATACAAGCTGTTCAATATATAGAGTCAGTCTTAGGCATAGAAAACAAACCATGGTTACCAAAGGGGAAAGGTTTGGGGAGGGATAAATTAGGAGTTTGGGATTAACAGATACACATTACTGTATATAAAATAGATAAACAACAAGGACCTACTATACAGCACAGGGAACTATATTCAATTATTTGTAATAGCATATAATGGAAAAGAATCTGAAAAAAATATAACTGAATTGCTTTGCTGTACTACTGAAACTAACATTGTGAATCAACTATACTTCAATAAAAAATAAAATTAAAAAAATGTAAAAACATTAAAAAATATATTTATAATGAGTCAGTGATCCCAAAGTTCTTGAGTTTTCTGAAACTCATCATTTGGTAACACAAAGGCAGTTCACACTAGAGCAAGAATACTGTAATTGTGACCTTATTACATGGGTCACAAACAAAATTCTTTAAAGAAATTATGAGGCATTACAGACTTCAGTTGCATACCAGTTAAAGGTAATCCCTTTCCCCCACCATTCGCTAATTATCTGCTTAATGAAAATTGCCTTAAGAAAAATCCAAATTTTGAATTTTTGCCATCAATCTAAAAATTCCCAACCTAGTTGACACTACCACAAACCTAAAAGTTAGAAACGATCGGCAAGCTTTCCAACATTCTTCCTTACATGATTCTCTTGTTATTGCCCTATGGCAAGGGCTGAGCAGATGCCTTAAGTTTCCATCTCACTCACACACACACACACACACACACACACACACACTCACACACCCAGGGTTGACTAAAACTTTCCCAGTCAATGGTACATTATATGAAATTTAGATATAGGCCTAAAAAGCCTTTCTTTCAACAAATATTTAGTGACCATCAACTGTAGTTCCAGTAGAACCTTCATTCTCAATACACTAAAAGTGAGATTGTTCCTCAGTCATCTTCAATGGGTTAGTATTTAATAAATACATCTAAATTTGGATATTGTTCTATCATCACAGTTTTAAAATACATTTAAAATATCACTGATATTTAAAATGTTATTTAAAACCTCTGCTGTTTGCACAGGATCAGAATATTCTGCAGAGCACTGCTTGTTAAGCATGGCAGAAGATCATGCCACAGCTTCATTTCTTCCACTGAGAATCACCTCCCCTCCACGGAGACATTCTCCAAATGTGGTAAGTACAGGAATCGGGTCAAAGGAGAACTAAGCCATGAACAAAGAAATTCTCAACTAAAGGTGGGTACACCTAAGAAAAAAGGAGTTACCACAAACAAGGAAGGTATCCCAGATGGCCCATTGGGCGCCATTGGTGACAAATTAGTACAAAACACTGAGAAGCCAGTGGGCTGTTTTGGGACCAATCATGCTACCCAGAGTGGAGATTAATACTAACTAGTTCAGCTATGTAGCATCTAAGGTCCTGCATCAAGCCATCCAAGAATTGTCCACGGTACTTGGAGAATTATGTTAGACACTGTGTGGTATAAACATAAAAGTGGTATTTGGTTTTGAATCTATGTTTCTTACCCAGTCTCTCTCTCTTATATTCCAAACCCAAATTTCATTTTTATGATAAATGTAATTTTAATGTATTATGTCACTGCTTGATTAATAATGGTTCAAGGTGATTTAAAAATTGTTTTTAATTTTTTTATTGAAGTATAGTTGTTGTATGTTGTATGTTACGATGTTGTATCAAACCCAGATTTCTGATACTCTATTAAATATCCCTGTCTTAGATTGGATTCCCTTAGAAGGTGACCTTGAAACAAAGATTCAAGTGCAAGTAGTTTACTCGGGAGGAGATTTGCCGAAAACACTGGTGGGGGGCGAGGGGAAGTGAGACGGGGAAGGGCAGGAGAAAAAGGGTGCATTAAAAAAGTAGTTCCTATTAAAAATTTAATAAAAAGAAAAAAAGGAAAAACAAAAACAAAAGTAATTCCTACTATGGGCAACTAGAGCTTAATCCTCCTGAGAAACTCTGGAAGGCAATGTAGACAAGTTACCCCATGGCTCACCTCCACCCAACAGGTGAGGGATCTAGAGTATATTTGCACATCAATTGCCTCCATCTTTGCTTCAGGCCTGCTGGGAGCGGGGAGGGGCAGGAATTCCTCGCACTCCGGACTCCTGCCGGGAGCATGGAGACTGGATGGCCACCTTGCTGATGCATCCCCTTATTGGCCTTTTTCCCTTGGGGTTTCACAAGCCCTCTCCTGCTAGCCTGCTCCCTGGGATCCCACTACCCCACTCAGGCCAGCAGTGTTTTCTCCAGCTCTGCTTTTGCAGGAGGAACCCAGACTAGGACCAGGATTGTGTATTTTATCTTTAATCCCCAGACACCTAACACAGTAATTGGCACATTCTGTGGCAGCTGTTCATATTTCTGTAAAGTGGGTGAGTGAACTGAGGGAAATGAGCAAAAATCTTTGGAAAGGAGGAGCCTGAAATTCTTGGCAGATCTAGAGAGGTTCCATGAGGCAATGGTTTTCTATCTTTTTCAGGATAAGTTTTAAAGCAGTAAATCTTTTTTCCCCCCAAAATTAAAGAATAGATAGAACTCCAGAATAAAAATCAGTAAAATTGGAGCTAGGAAACACTGGAGCTGGTCTGTCTGAGGGGAGATGGGGACACCAGAATTCTCACTGCTTGCGTGCCATCTCAGAGGTGGCTCCTGCAGCATCACAGGGACCCAGGGTGGGGGGGAAGGGAGCAATTGGAAAACCCACTATCACCAAAGGGAGTCATTGCCCAAAGCAGTGTTATCCCAAGTGCTGAATTTCTTTTTCTTTTTTTATATTTTTATTTTTCTCTTCTCCTTGCTTTTTTTTTCCCAGCGGGGGTAGGGGGTAGTGGTTAGTAATTAGATTGATTTGTTTATTTTTAATGGAGGTGCTGGGGATTGAACCAGGCATGCGCTCTCCCACTGAGCTGTGCCCTCCCCCCACCCCAAGTGCTGATTTTCTGAGTGGTCACTTGTTTGGAGGACGCACAGGAGTGAGGAGATTTTCTACTGTAGTGAATCAGATAAGCACATTCATAGAGCCGGTCACAAAGGAGATAGGACATCAGCGAGAATTTTTGGTGCTACACAGTAAACATTAACTTTGCCCTCCTTCGAGGGGATAACCTAGTTTGGGAATGTTCAATGAAGAAAAATGTCATCCATGGGAATGTCTGCCAGGAGTTAGATAGAAAATAATGTCGAAGATACCAGACGGCAAGCCTTGCAGGAAGGGGCCGAAGAGTCTGTAGCAGAGTGTTCTTCCTGCTGCCTAAAGGATTCTGAGATGTTTCATAGTTAGGGAAACGGAAGGGTGTTCAACTTCTTGCTCTTGACCCTGCTTGCTCCAGGGAAGAGCTATTGATAAAATATAACTTGTGCTGATCAACTGCTTTTCATGTAGAAACATTATAAAGTTATAGTTCAGAAAGTATTAATAAGGCTTAGATGGAAACCCTGAAAGTCAGATCATCCAAGTTCCCACTGCTTGGCTGAGAAGACTGAGGACCAGAGAGGTATGGTGACTTGCCTGGAGTCACACAGGTGGTTAGTGGCACAGCTGTCGCTAAAAACCCAGGTCCTCTGGGACTTCTGTAGCAGTTCAACTTTCTCATTTGCTACATGCCGCCTCCAGAAGGTGGGAGTCAGGGGTCCCAGCGTGCGCCTCCTCACCCAAGGAGATACCTACCAGAGTTTCCCTCCTCATCCCTGCCTCCTTGGCCAGTGCCATCTCCAGTAGCACCCGCACTTTACAAAAAGAGAAGTAAGAACTAAACTGCCCTTTTCAGAACGATGAAAAGCCTGAAACTTATGTCCCCTGAATAGCAAGTTAAAATATGGGGTATAGTGAGAAAGTTTGTTGGGCAAGGAATCAATAGGCCAGCTGACCAAGTTTTCCAGCTCCGGATGAGCCATAGTCAAATTAGAAAAGCAATAATGTGATCTAGGGCAGCAAAATTCAATTTTGCCAACAACACTGGGATTCCTTGAGGCGGCCCTTTAAAGATGACATTATAGCAGGATTATTTCCCATGTGTACAAATATGGCTGGGGAGGAAAACCCACACACACAGATAACCCGATGCGTGATCCATTAGATTCGGGAAACAAATTTTCTTGTTATTCTATATCTATATTTTTCTTTTTTAGGAAGAGTATTATAAAAACAGCAAGAGAGTGTAATAGAAAAAGAAATGAAACACTGCAAGTCTTTTTTATGATGTTTCACACACACAAAGAAAAATAACTCCCAGAATTGTCAGATTTCTTAGAAGATGCAGTAAATATATTGTTAGCGTCCCCATGACTCACTAACAAGATGTTGTCTGCAGGGAGGTGGGGCAGGAAAGCTGTCACCAAATTCCAGTCAATGATTTATAGTATTTGTGACTACCACATGCAAAGAGTGTCAGCTGGCAGTTTATTCTGGCTGATGTAACCCGACAGTGTCTTCTTCCTTTCTGACAACTGGTCCAGTAACTAAAGTTAACACATTTCAGCTCTAATAAACGGAAGTAAACCTAGCAGCGGAGTTTCGTTCTTAGTCGTCCCTATGTGTTGGTCATGTTTCAACAGAGCCAGCAAAAGAGTTCACGGCAGCCACCCTGACGCTGTGACAAAGGAGGGAGTCAAAGAGAGTAGAACAGTGGTTGTCAAACTTTAATGCACATCATGAGCCCCTGGGGGTTGCTGGTTAAAACACAGTATAGGTCCCCACCCCCAGAGCTTCTGAGTCAGTAGAATTTATATTTATAGCAAGTTCCCAGGTCATGCTGATGGTGTTGGTCCAGGAGCCACAATGAGAGCCGCTGGAGTAAGAACATCACCTGCCCTATCTGGCCAGTGACTCGGACAAGCCCAAGTCCACGAGTGGAGACAATACTCTGTACTCTCTGGAAAGCCAAGCAAGCACAAAAGGGGGTACCAAGGGAGACAAATGCGTTCAGCCTAAGAGAGACCAAGAAGGCTTTGTATAGTAGGTATGTTTTGAACTAGGCATCGAGGTGAAGAAGGGAAGGTGACATTAGGCAGAGGTTGGCAAAAGTGGCTCACTGCAAATGAGGACAAATGGTCTTTGGGATTGAGCTGTTAATATGCTACAGCGGTAGGCTGGCTACTCCCTTTATAACTGTATATGAGACAGGGCCATTACTCTTTTTTGTTTTTTATCTGTTTTAAATTTTTCAAGTTGAAATATAGTTGATTTACAATGTTGTGTTAGTTTCTGGTGTACAGTATGGTGATTAGGTTATATATATATATATATTCTTTTTCACATTCTTTTTCATTATAGGTTATTACAAGACATTAAATATAGTTCCCTGTGCTCTACAGTAGGACCTTGTTGTTTATCTATCTTATATACAGTAGTGTGTATCTGCAAATCCCATTATTCTTGTTTAACCAAACATTCACATCAACTACTTGAGGTGATTGCACATGTAGAAAGAAAAGTAAAAGAAGGAATTGGCAGGGTGACTTCCCTGGCATTCCCTCCAACTGATTCTCCACTGTTGTCTGCACTTCCTCGATACAAACCAGAATCACATGAATACTTAGTGCTCAAAGGCAGAGTAAATTTCTCTTAGCTGATAGCTGTCCTCCAGGGAATTGTCATTATAACAGCTCGTGTAGACCTATACACACTTAAGAGGATGGTGGGTTGGTAGCATCGGATAGTGGTTGCAAGATACATTCTTTTGAACTGTGCAACTTTTTTGACATCCCTGAAATCTTATCTCACAGCTGGTCCTCTGAAGGTCAAGCTGGCCATATTTGGCCAAGCACGCTTTATGCAAAAAATTGGGTGGCGTTCATGGCTCAGTTTTCAGAAGGACTCCAATTGGCACTAGATGGAAGGCACCTCACGTGGAGGCATCATGTTTCTGATGTCCTCTGTGTCCCCTGTAGCTGCTAATGCACACAGTAGGGTCTTGAGAAATGCTCTCATTAATCGATAGCGGGAATCAGTGCAGGTGGTCCATCAGACCGCCGTTGTTTGGGGTTGTTCCAGCGGAGGACTGCCTTAACCCTAATAGAAAATCCTCTTGCAGTGGTTGGACTCAACTCGTCAAAGAGAGTAGCCCCTATCCCAATGTAGAACGGTCTCTTTAGATAATTGTGCTCAAAATGACATATTTTCTTATTAAGCTTTTTGAGAAATCTGGACTTCAAAAAAGACAAAACGGAATATTGCCTCATGGCTCAGGCAATATATCTCTGTCTCTATTGTTTGCTTAAGTCTTATTAGGGTCAGTTGTGCCCTGAATTACTACATTTCCTATTTCTCTGTATCATTAGATTTCCAAATAGTTCAGAAATAAAGTCCCTTTTCTTTTTCATTTTACTTTTTCATAAGGGAGTATTGAATATGACAAGGCCTGTCATCTCCTAATGAGAAATGGCTCTTGGCAGCTTAGAACTATTATTAAGATGACATTTTCCCCTCCGAGTCTCAACAAGAAACTGAGTTGCGTGGGCTCTGAAACAAAGCAATGAAGGACCAAAGAGAAGACAAGAGCCAAAGAAAAATAGATGAATTGGGTTTACGAATTTAGGCTTGGTCTGGTAAAATTTTCAAAGGCATTTTGAAAAATGTCCTTTGGAGAAAAAACAGAGAAAAGACAGAGAGACATGAGGAAAGTGAGATTCAGTACATCATGAGCTTTATCACGTTTCCGTCAGCTTCCTGCATTAGTGACCCAATCTGCTCACAAAAAAAATCCCTCCCATTGTCTGTTCATCAAGGAACCTAGAGAAAGTCATTTCCAGATTGGTTCTGAACTACAAGATAAAAATCATCAGTATGACATGCATATATTCGTAATGCATTGCTGCGCAATTGATACTGGGTATTTCACTGCAGACAGACATGAAGTCATGTATTAGAAAACCACCAGAAAGCATTGGATACTTACAAACACCGTTTTTCTTTTTTGACAGCATAATGAAAACTTTCAGAGCGTTCTTGTCTTTCAAATGATAGTACCGTTTTGTTTTATGGTTTTATTTTCCGATAGAGCTTTAGATATGTGCCAACAGGCATGGGGATGAGGATGGGGATGAAGATGAAATCAGAAACTCAAAAAACTGTTGCACCTAACGCTTGGAATCTTGAAAGTGAGAGCAGATGCCTGAGTTATGAATTGCAGTTTTGTGTGGAAACAATCTGTCAGCAACTTAATGCTGAATAGCAACTGTTCTGAAGAAAACAGTTTGTCTCCTTTGGTATCGTGGTTATGCTTGAAGGATGAAAGGTTGTCTGAAATTTTGGAGGCATGGAAGCAGGGATATGATATATAGGGTTAGATTGTATTACAGGCGCTGAGGTTATATTTGGTCCTATCATTTTTACCTAGATTCCCCAGATTTCTGAGTTGGAAGGAACTCAACGTTTATCTGGGCCAGTCCTTCTCAAACTTTAATGTGTTTATGAATCATCTGGAGATCTTGTTAAAATGCAGATTTTGATTCAGCAAGCATGGTGGAAGGATCTGAGATTCTGTAAGGCTCACAGGCTCCTAGGTTAAGGCCAAAACTGCTGGTCTATGGAGCACATATTGAGCAGAAAGGTCTAAGATCATTTTTGTTTGTTTGTTTTACTTCCGCGTCTCAGACATTTTAGCGTTTTGCAATTCTGTCACAGGTAATTTGTCACCAACACTAGTTAAATCACCAAGGTTTTTTGTCACGCTGAAACTATCTATAGCAGATTTCTATCCCTGTCTCTATGTCTATCTGTATCTCTAAATGAAAGTAATTTAAGGTTATCTCCATAATAATGTTCGTCTCCTTGACATCTAGCTTCTGACATGCTATCCTTAGTGGAAGAGAAAAAGGTAGATTCTTGCCAGGGAATTACACATAGTTCTGGTTACGCCTTCGGGACTGTTGTTGTACATGTGACTGTCATCTGCCATGAGCGGAGACAAGATTGAGCGTTGCTCATCTAGTTTAATCTCTCGATTGTTGATTAGAAAACCAGGTCACATTAAACCCCAAATAAATCTGTATTGGATTTTAGTTTTTAGATTCAACATATAAGTGATATCATATGGTTTTTTTCTTTCTCTTTCTGGCTTACTTCACTTAGAATGACGATCTCCAGGTCCATCCATGCTGGATTTTTTTAATTTACAAAAATATCTCCACTCAGCAACTTTAAACAATGGATATCTGTGCAAAGGAAGAACTAATCAACTCTATGTATTCCCTCCAACCCTCTGTTAACTTTGTATGTACTTCTTGATGGAGTTTTTCTATACTCATATAAACATATTTTTAATAATGTCTACCAATTTTTCTGCAACTTGCTTCTTATTTAATATCTTGGAAACAACTATTGCAGGTCTATTAGAAAAATGCAACCAAGCATTTTCTTATTTAACATTTTAATCATCTTAAAAGTGATTTTCCTGAGCTTTAATCCCCCTTTTGTGATCCATAACTAGTTGTATTAAGAGGAAGATGAATACCAGTCAAAGTGTTTTCCCAGGACGCTAGAATGTAACTTGCATGAATGCCGAGAGCTTTGTCTGGATCATATGTATCCCAAGATCCTACAAAGGAACCTAAAATATAGTAAGTGCCTGATAAATATGTATTTAATTAATCAATATCAGCCAGACAGTGTCAGGGCAATCGGGAGGTGGGTGGGGGAATAGAATGTCAAGGGAAGGGGCTGAGGCATGCCTTGTATCTATTAAATGTTTGCCCTTGACCTCATCCAGTAAGACTCAACACATCAGTTGGGTAAATTTTACCTGTATCTAAATTTTGTTTAATGACTGGTCACATAACAAAATGGTTCTTCTTAAGCCTAGCCATGTGATAAAATGGATAGGCATTTTATTTGCCTTTTTAATGTACTAAGATTACCTTAAGGAAATTGGTTAATTTAAAAAGAAAAAGGAAAACACTACATAATTGATTAAGTTCAATCATGTGATTGATACTGTCTTCCTGGAGAGTCATGAGACATATACAAATACATGTATAAAGGTTATATATAAAGGTTTTGCTCCCAGTTCTTTCCAATCCTCAGGAAACATTCATTCATTTGTGGGACAGATATTTCTATCCATAGCACTAGGATGTAGAGAACATGTATCTAGATCTTGGCAGTAGAATTAGGATGTGAGGGCAAGATGGAGGAAATATCAATGTAATGGGGACCCTCATCTGTAGCACAGAATGCTGATGATTTCCATAACCACTCAGTAATTATCATGCTCAACCTCCAAGTAAAAGAAATCTGAGTATTCATTTTGCGAATTGAGACAGAAAGAGGCTTGGCCATATTTTGTACTAGGCTGATAACCCTTAAATATTCACTCTTCTGTGGCTTTTGGCTCCAGCTGGGGACCAAAAAAAAAAAATCATCAAGTGATGTGATTTTCAGATGATCTAGGACATCTAGAATTTTGAAGTTGTTATGCAAAGAGGAGAACAAAGACTCTTTGCTTCAAGGGACTTAGTTGTAAAGATTCACTCAAGCTTTGAACTTGTTTGTATGCAATTCTACACCTTTTAAGATGCAAATCATTTTGTCAGTTAAACCGGAGGAGATCCATTGAAAAACCATTGTGGACTTTGGCAGTTTAATAAAAGGCCCATTTTTCAAAACAGTGCCTTGTGTTGTGCGGGTCAGGTCAGGTGATCTCATTTTGATGCTACTCTAAGTTAATGAAGGGGCAATAACTTTTGATAAGTGGTGTTGCAGTATAATAAAGTGAATGCAGTCGAAGTGGATGAGGTTAGATTCTATTCTTATTTCTGTAGCTTAGAATCTTTGTGAACGTAAACAAACTACTTAACCACTCTGAGCCTCAGTTTCCCCACGTACAAAAAGAATACATGCTCATATCTTCTTGACAGTGTTGTAGAAGGGATCAGCTGAGTACTGTGTGGAACGTTAGCTCAGTGCCTGGCGTACAGTCAGTGATCAAGAAGGTTAACTACTGTGACTACTGATAAGAATAAAACATACATTCTAAGCATGAGAGTACTTGTATTAGTTTGTTTTACTGTAAATTCCTGATCCTTCTCTACTGGAGAAGGTTTAGCCAACATGTGCACTCAGTTTCCTGCTATTCCGCCAGCACTATAGCTTGCTTTTAAATTTTTGTTTTGGCCGAAACTTAAGTGCCAGAAAATTTGAAGGAGAAGAACACAGGAAGAAGAATATTGAAGAAGAAGAACATAGGAAGAAGAATATTGTTTTCAAATTGCACTTACTTGCAATTTAGCCTTGAACCTACTTGACCAGATCAGTCTAGTGTGGTACTGAAGACGCCTTTTGCCCTCTCACAGGCCTGAGGAGAGCTATCAGGAATTGGTTTCCGAATCCCACTTTAACAAGCCCATTTTTGAGTAATTATGGTTTCTTGGTTAAGCACTCTTGAAACATATATTCTTCATTTTTTTTGGCGGAGGGAGGTAATTGGGTTTGTTTATTTATTTGAACAGGGGTACAGGGGATTGAACCCAGGACCTCGTGCATGCTAAGCATGGCACTCTACCACTGAGCTCTACCCTCCCCCCGCCCACGCATTCTTTAATGGACAGATTATTTCAGCTCCTTCAGAGCCATGGCCATCTATATGCTGAGCACTCTTAATATTCAACTATCATTAAATTAATATGTATATATTTAGTAGAAACTTACATGAAGAAAAATTACCGCACTAGGGCTTATCATAGAAAAGCGAATATTTCACATCTGTCATAGTACGCATGTGTGGTTACAAGGCATGCCATTTTTGATGGATAATGTAGTAGTCATAAGCTTGCATCTTTCTGAAATAACATGAATTGTTAGTATTGTTATTGTTTCCCCAAACATACATTAGGCCCTCATTTCTAATGGTACTGGAGGAAATGATTGAACTTTGCCTTCAGTTCATTTTCTGTAGTCTTTCCTGTTAAGTCTGTCCACTAACCTAAAATAAACAAAGAAACAAACAAGCAAATACAACTAGGTACTACAGAAATCAGATCACTCCTGTCCCTTCTAAAGCCCTTTCTCTAGGCAGGAGCCAGAGTGATCTTATTCAAAAGTAAAACAGATCACGTTATTTCCTTGTTCAAAAGGCTTTATTGTCTTTCCACTGAATCTAGAAAAAGAATCCAAATTCCTTCCTCAACAAGTGTTATATTATTTGCGCCCCACCCCACCCCTCTCTGTCCTCATCTTCCACTATTTCCCCTGAATCTCCATCTTGCTGTTCCTCTAAATGCACAGTTTGCTTCACTCTGGAGGAACTTTGTATTTGCTGTTCTCTGTTTAAAGTGCTCTGTCCCTAGTCTTTTGCATTTAAAAGCTTTTCTGTCTCAGCCCAAAGACCACTTCCTCAGTGAGGCCTTCCTTGATTACCTACACTAAGTTAGCACCTGCACCCTCACCCTCCAAACACTCTCTACCCTTCTGGGTTTTTTTATTTATTATTGTTATTGTTATTGTTATTATTATTATTATTATTATTATTATTAAACATAGCATTCATCATACCCCAAATTATGTTTATCTCTATTGTCTCATTTGCTATCTGTCTTTCCCCACTAGTATCAAGGCAGGACCTTATGCATCTTATTCATTGGAATAACCTCAGTTCCTGAATTAGTACCAGGCACAGAGCGGGCACTCAATAAATATTTGGATAAATCATATGGTGATGCCTCAGAGAGGTGATATGTCTTTCTTCGGTGCCTGAGAAAATGTGTTATTATCCAAAGGCAGGTTCTTATTCAAGCTCTGCATTTATTTAGCTGTGTCATCATAGACGAAGTATCCACATTGCTGAGCTGTACTTGATTCCTCATTAAAGTGAGGAGAAGGATTTTGCAGGGTCTTTCAAACTGGAACCAAAAAATTAATAATGGATACTCTCTATTTTTAATATTTCAAGAAAGCTGATGAAAATCTAATATTTCATCCATATTATATTCGTAGAGAGCAAATACAATGTCAGTTTTGGAGGGGGCTCTGTCTAGAATTCTATTACTTCATAATAATTAGCAGTTTCAGTCTTTTATTTATAAAACGGGTGAACAAGTCAAGGATAATTTAGTTTTCTAGTAAAATAGTTTCAAATGGGAAAATAAATTAGGGCTGAAAAGGCTTTGGAGAAAATGAGCTCTAAGTGTCTTATCAACTTCAAAATTCTGTGATTCTTAGTGCATAATTCAGAATCCCTAGTTGCAAGCAACAGAGTCCATTCTAGCCAGTTACCACAGAAGGGGATTTAATAAAGAATGGCAGATAACCTCACACAATCTCCAAGGCAGCAAGCAGCATTGACTAAACGCAGCTTGGGATTGCAAACTAGTGCTCCTCTAATTCTATCACTGTCTGATTAAATTTTTATGCAGAATTTCTTGGTTAAAGCATATATATTATTTATGTTGATAAATAGTACCAAATTTATACCCATAAATCATATGATCAACAATAAATAGAAGAGGAAGCCCTTTTTCTCATATCCTTGTCAAGTGTCAATCAAGGCTTTGCTGGACTGTTGGCCATCCCTCTGTTCAAGGTCATGTCAAAACACTTCATTCCTCTCTGCAAGGCCCCTACACAACCATTTGCTCTCCTAGACTTTGTTGTTACTCTGGGAATCTAAACAAACACTTAGGGTATAAATTCCTTTGCCTTTTAGTCCTCCAGCTTCCCATGGAGTTTTTCCAACTCCCCTGCACACTAACCCAAAAAGAAGGGCTCAGAATTATTCCTCTCTGGGAATCATGGGCCTCTGGGCTCCTTGCTTCCCCCCTGTCTCTCCTTCTTCCCCACATCCCAAGCAATATTTTTCCAATCTGAGTAGGAGTGATGCTTTACTGTCACTCACATGATTCTTCCAGACGCTGTCAATGCCCAGGTCAGCTCTAATTTCCCTAAAACAGAAGTCACAATATGGTCACCAAGAGCCACATTTGACCACAGATTAGTTATGTTTATCTAGCTAGTATTTTTAAAAGAAATTAAATTTGAAAAATTTTGGATGGGTCAGATAATTTTTGACACAGAAAATATTTTCTTTGTCACAGAAACAAACAAATGAAAATCCTCCATAAATATTTACAAGTTGTTTTCTCCACCTGTGCATTTTCTTTGACAAATTGGCAATTATTAGAGCCTTCCTCAAAGCTTAACACTGCTTTTCTCTCTTTTCCTCTTAACTCTGCCCCTAAGCCATCTCATCCATGCTCAAGGCTCTAATCCCCATCTATGTGCTGTGACTCTCTGCATGTATTTACATTCCTGACCCAGGTCTTGGATTTCCAGCTTCTTAGCTGACATCTCTACTTCAATGTCTTAATATTTTCAAATTCATCAATTTCAGAGCCAAATTCATGATGACTCCTCCATGGCCTTTCTGTTGTGCCCTATTTCCATGACTAGGGCCATAGTCCTCCTGGTAATGCAAAATCAAGCAAAAGAAAACAAACAACAAAGGCTGAGTCACCCGTGACATCTTTCTTTTCGTCATCCCCTGTATCTTATCTATCATTCCTGACTATTGCCAACTGCTTTATACTGTCACCTCCAAGATAAAATGAGTATGTCCATTCATCTCCATTTCTGCTATGACCTCTCCAGTCAAAGCTACCATCACCTCTTGCTTGGATAATCTCCTAAATGATCTCCTTGCCTCCCTTTCTTTCCCTCTAATTAGTTCTCCACCAAGGAGCCTGAGTGAGCTTTTCAAAATGCAATTCTAATCATGTCAGCCAAGCCTCTTCATCTCCAATTACCTCAGATCGTAGAAAGACTTTCTGTAGGTCCTGAGATGAAGATTGTAATCTTCACAGGGTCTACACACCCTGGTATGGCCTGGCCCCTGACTTTACTATCTTCTCTTGTGCCACAGTGCTCCTAGATTTCCCTGTTCTAATCACCTTGGTTTTTTGGGGGGTGGTCCATTCACTAGCCATATTCTCTCGTATCTTAAGACCCTGACAATCCTCTCTGCTTCCAATCTCACTCCCAGGCTAGATAACTCCTATTTCTCCTTCAGATCTCAGCTCAAGTGTCACTTTTACAGGGAGACTTTCTCCAACTCCCAGAGTTGGAATTAAGGTAGAGCACTTTAAACTTTCATTTACTAATCCTTCATAGAACAAGTGCACAATTAGCACTAACATTACTTAATATCAGCCCTAATATTTAACCAGTGTTCAATACACAATTTATATAACTTTAGGGCTGTAGGATAATTTGTCCTGACTTTATTTCACAGAGGAGGAAATGGAGATCTAGGAAAAAGAAAATGATTTGCTCAAGAGTAGACTGTAAAAGAGAGGTCTAGTTAGGATTTGAACTGAAATTGTGTTCACGGTACCAAATGAGACTGTGTGATATGTTGAAATCCTTCATATCACTTGCAAGTTGTGAGACTAGGAGAAAGTTACATTTTCTTTCCACGCTTTAGTCAGACGTTCTATCAAATGAAGGCAATATTTGCCTTTAATATTAGTGATAAGGATTAAATGACACAATGCATATATCTAAGACACCAAAAAATGTCACTAACCCTTGCTTGCTCCTTAAATCATGGATGGTATATTTAAGCATTTGAATGCATTTCTTATTTGTGACTTTCTTTCAAGAGCAATCACTAAACACAGAAAGAAAATTTCTATAGAAACAGATTTCCCAAGAAGAATGTAATGCCAGGAGGATTATAGATACTTTAGAATTTTTAAGAATAGAGTTTTAGGACCTAAATGCTGACCGATTTTTAGTTGAAATGACTAGAACAGCTAATTTACCTTTAGAGCCCGAGTTGCAGAATAACTCAAAGCCAACAGACATAAAAGGTAAAGATTTAGCAGCTTGATTTTTACCTTTAAGTATTTGTCAAGAAAAGCATCTTAGGGAATTTAGTCCTATCTTTGTCCCTTGAGGTAGGAAATCATAATTCTATAGCACTGAGTAAATGTCTTAGTGCAGAAATGAATCATAAAAATTATAGTTTAGAGATTTCTGTCAGAAGGCCCCTTAATCTTACTTAACACAACACAGAAGGAAAGAAAAGATCATGAACCCTGAGTGACATAACAAAACTTGTCACACTCACAGAAAGCTAAAAGAGAGAACTAAGGAGGCCCTGGGAACATTCATCATAGGCAGTAAATGAATAAATGGATAAATAAATAGGAAAGGATTTTCTTGCAGAAGATTAGAGCCTCAGGCACTAGGAAGTTTGTACAAGGATGTTCTCTGCTGCATTGTTTATAAAAGAAAACAAAAATTCGAGAAGAGTCTAACTGTCCACTGGTAGATGAGTGATTAAGTTGCAGGGCATTTATACTCTGGACTATGACACCTTTGAACCCACATTTCCAAACAAAACGAGGCCTTGATTTATGTATGAAATGATGCTATACTTAAGACTGCTCTGGTCCCTTCTGGGCAAGGAAAATAAATGCCTTATTCTCCGTGAATCATGATCTGAGAGGTCAAAGTTAGCCTTTCTTTTCACATTTCATAGATTTCTTCTTTTTTTAGGGAGCGGGGGAAGGAATTACTAATAAGTAATTAGATTTACTTATGTATTTTTAAAGGAGGTACTGAAGATTGAACCCAGGACCTTATACATGCTAGGCATGCACTCTACCATTTGAGCTATACCCTCCCCCTGAGATTTCTTGAATTTTAGAGTTGAAAGGTTCCTCACAATACTCATTTCACAGTTGAAAAAACTGAGACCCAGAGACGTAATTTACTCAAGGTCAAGTGTTCATTTTGCCCAAGATCTGGTCTAAAACCACTGTCTTCTAACTATTATATTCAATTCTTCTTTCATAATAATCAAAATAGTATCTAATAGCCAAAATACTATAGTTACTAAGTGCCAAGTTTACATTTGCACTTATAATGTCTCCAAGGGGTGTAGAATATTATCATCCCCATTTGACAGATAAGAAAGATGAAGCAAAGAGATGTTAAATAACCTATCCAAGGTCATACAGTTAGTAACTTGCAGACTAGGATTCAAAACCGAGCAATCATGCTCCAGAATCCATATGCTTTCCCATTACACTATTCTGCCTCTCTACATGGTGAGGCTCTTTTTGGCGGCGGCTCTGTTTAGAAAATGAGGCTCTTCTCATTAATTTCCAGTGTGATAAATAGCATAAATAACACTCTGAGCACAGGACTACTTCACCTGAGGCTTTGTCAATGATAAATTGTGCAGGAAAACCAAGAAACTTGGATAAGAAAATGAGAGAGGGGAGAAGTTAGGAAGACTTCCCATTTGAACACAGATGTAAGCCACCGAGACACTGGGGCACAGCTGGGGCAGGGCCACTGGAAAATGAAATAATCAAACTTGGACAGAGTTGTCTAGAGTTGCAGAGTTTTTTGTATTCTCCTTTTCTCACTAGGCGTTTTGCCAGTTGCTCTTAAAAAAGCAGGTCATGTCTTCTGCTGCACTTTCAGACTCTGTACATACTAATATAAACTGCAACGGAGAAACATTCATCACTGTAAAACTTTGCCTTGTAGGCTCAGATGGAAAATTTGGCTCCAGCTCTCCTTGTAACTATAGGCCAGGCAGGAGCCTGGGATGTAAGTCCAAGTAGTCCACCCTTGTCAGGGAAGCCAGCTCCCAGCCCCTGAAACCTTTACAAACAGTAACTGTATCCTTTATCTGTTGCTCAGTGTCAGCCGAGGGAGGCTGATGTGGGGTTCTAGGAGGTGAGCGGCCCAAAGGAAAAAATGCACGAGGAGTTGCCATACTGCTGGACAGACTTCAGCCGGAGACACCATGGGGTTAACAACACTTTGTTGCCACAGGGAGGTGCACCCTATGATGCACCTGTCCTGCTTTTATCTGTTTTCTGTCAGCACATGCGCGGTCTGAGTTTCTTTGTTCATTAGGCTTACAGAATATCTCTAGCACATGCGTACTTCTATTTTCTTTATTCTAAATCTTATGTAATTGACGCATGCGTGGAGCAATTATTTACTGCATACTACAAACATGCTCTGATCGTGGCTTTGGGTCCCACGGCTATAACTCATCTCAATGCTCCGATCGTGGCCTTGGGTCCCATGGCCTTAACTCATCTCAACACCAGCTCACACTCAGTAACATCCCAGTACTTAATGACTTTCCACAAGCTATTCCTTCTCATGATTCCATGGATTAGCTGGGTGGTTCTTAGATTCGTTTTGCCTGGAATCACTTATGCAGCTGTATTGAGCAGAAGAGGCTGGTGGGGTCTGAGTTCTGTTAGAATAGTCGAGACAACTGGACTTCTCGTCCATCCCACATGGTTTTTCATTCCAGACTTTTTGCAGCATAATTGTCTTAGGTTTCAAGAGAACAAAAGAAGAAGCCGTATGACCTCATAGGTCCTTAGTCCAGAGCTTGGACAGCATCACTTCCGTCACATCCTATTGGCCCAAGTAAGTTATAAGAGCAACCTTCATTCAATATTTGAGGCGACTGTACAAGTCCATGAATTCAGGGTGATATGATTGATTAAGGGCTATTGTGTAATAATCTAACACTCAGGACTTTTTAAAAAGCCAAAACAGTCTTTCTCTTGTGTGATTGGCTGGAGTAGCAGAAACTTAAGCAAGAGGAGAAATAAGCATTTATTACTGAGATCCCCTTACCTCACAGAAAAAGGCATCACGCCAAGGGAGATGTAAGAAATATAGTTATTTATTGAGTCTTTCCTTTATATATGATTCTTGTGGCATCTAAGTGACTCTGACATGATCACAGCCATCAGAGGGTGGGTCAGTGTGGATTTCACCCCAGGATACAGTGGAGTATTTCTGGCTTAAAGTTGGTTAGAGCTATGAGGAAGGAAAGAAGTTGTGCAGAATGGAGTGTTGCCAAAGGGCTGTCATCTCCTAAAGTCAGGGTTAACAAAATAAATACCCATATAGAAAAGAGAAAGGAATCAGTCTGATCACCAGGCTGTTTCTGCTACATTTATTGTTGGTATCCATATCAGAAGCAAATACCAAAGGTCAGGGTATCCCACAGGCCCCTATAAAGCTGCCTGATAACCATTTGTAGTAGATTGACAACTGACCTTTCCTGAATGGAAGGTTCATGAATGTTGGGGGTGAGAGAAGGCTTTTACTGGAGGGAAATAGCAGATATAAATTTCACTTCATTTATATTGCCTGTCAATCCACCTGAGGTGAATCCTTAGACACAGAGGTGGCTCAGATCTGTCAAATGGATCTTTCGGTCCACTGTTCATGGCTTCCTACTTGAAAGAATATATATCAGCAATCCAACTAATGGTCCACATAGTCTGTTGTCTGCCCAGGTAAAAGGCACTCAAAAGTCAATGATGGGAAAATACTAGGACTACCTAATAAGTGTAGCCTGAGGATTAAAGGAGCAAAAATGCATCACCATGAAAGCGATCAATCAATGAGTTCAGTTACAATGCTTAGCAGAACAATATTTGATGATATAGAGTCAGGGGTGAAGACAAAAAGAAAAAGAAGAAGTAGTTTGAAACCCATCTTAGATTCAGAAGATTATGTTTTCATTAAAATTTCAGTAATTTACCAGAAGGCTAAAATGACAGCTTCTGAACCTTCTCATGAAGTTATCCTGGCTCCTGTAGGCACAGTTTCCTTCGTGCTTCTCTACTACTTTGTACATGGCACTGCTGCAGGGCTGACTGCATTATTCATAAAGACTGTGAGCTACTAGATAAACAACAAGGTCCTACTGTAGAGCACAGGGAACTATATTCAATAGCTTGTAATAACCTATAGTGAAAAAGAATATGTATATATGTCTAACTAAATCACTGTGCTGTACACCAGAAACTAACACAAGACTAAGTCAGTACTTCAAAAAAAAATAATAAAATAAAAGGGAAATATACTTCCCACTGTTTGGTTATAAACTTGGTGATTCTGGAGACAGTTTGGTTCTATATTTTACAGTCTGAAAGTCATTGACATACTTTATAATTTCGTTTGTTTACTCATTGTCAGCTATGAGGTCGCTCAGACTCTTAGATTATTCCATGGTAGTGCCAACAATATTCTCAATAAACAAATCAATGACTGAAGCCAAAAAAAAAAAAAAAAAAGACAAAATCGGAAGATAATTCATTATTTTAGAGGAAGAATAATTTGGTCAGATAACATTCGTAAAGATTATAAAGTACCAGTTTTCTTTAGTGAGAGACTTTACGAAAGGAGAAAGACAATAGTGTGATGATAAATGGAAATATTTGAAGGCTGATGCTAGTTTACCAACTTGGGAAAATATAACAGGAGAACTTCAGTACTTATAGAATTATGACTAAGATCAAATAATGTACATAGTCTTACAATCAAAAGATAAGATAAACCAGAACACACTGGGAGCCCAGTTGAGTAGCAGAAAATTTTATGGGAATACTGTTCTATCCAAAACCTTTATTGTTCTGCTTATGGCTCCCTTTCTCGTGTTAGTCATGAGAAAAGCTGCACACAAATGAACTATATATAATCGCGGTCAGAGTACCAGGGGTCTAGCTAGCTTCAATTTGGGGACGGACTGGGGAGAAGTTTGGGAGAGCACCGTGTCACGTACAAAGGATTCTATCACAAAGGGAATTGTATGGTAACAAAAAGAGATTGCTAGGTCTGTCGACTAGTGCCAATTGAGGGAGAGGTGTGATATTAAAAGATGAAAGAGAAAGAAAAATTATTCAATTACCTTTGTGTTGCCAACATCTCTCAAAGAGACTCCTCTTCAAGCAGAAAAAATGCATAGAAACTACCATTTAAAGGGAAACTGAGTCTTGCATGTGTAAAGAGGCAATAAACATTTAACTAATACTTCAGATCACAGATAATTTGCATTCATAAAATAGACACTAAACAATTATTTCTGTTGAACAGAAGCAAATAGATAAGTGAAAGAATGAATAAATATAAATGAACAAATGAATTTCATCCCAGGGTACTCAAAGAAACTGCACTGAATCCCTAGATCCCTTTGGGTAGTATTACCCTCTTAACATTCATTATTAAGTCTTCAAATCCATGAACACAGAATGTCTTTCCATTTTTTTTAGGTCTTCTTTCATTTCTTTCAGCAGTGTTTTATAGTTTTTAGTGTAGAAGTCTTGCACCCACTTGCTTGGTTAAATTTACGCCTAGGTATTTTATTCTTTATGATGGTCCTGTAATTGTAACTTTAAAAAAATTTGATTTTTCAGATGGTTTGTTTCTAGTATATAGAAATGCGATTGCTTTTTGTGTGTTTATCTTGTACACAGAAACTTTGCTGAATTTGTTTTTTTACCACTAATACGGTTGGTGGTTTTTTTTTTTTTTTTTTTGGTGGATTCTTTAGGATTTTCTCTATAATATCTTCTCTGAATAGAGATACATTTGCTTCTTCTTTTCCAACTTAGATGCCTTTTATTTATGTCTTTTCTATCCTCCTCCCTCTATCCCTCCCCTCTTTCTTTTTTTCTTTTCTTCTTAATTTCTTTTTCCTTTTTTTTTTTTTTTTTTTTTTTTTTTGCCTAATTGCTCTGGCTAGAGTTTCCAGTACAGTGTTGAGCAGAAAGGTAACAATAGACATCCTTGTATTGATTCTTATGCTATTAAGGAGAAAGCTTTCAGTCTTTCACCACTAAGTGTGATGTTATCTGTGGGGTTTTCATAGATTCTCTTTAACAGGGTGAGGAAGTTCCCTTTCATTTCTAGTTTCTTGAATGTTTTCATCCTGAAAGGGTGTTGGGATTTTTTCCAAATGCTTTTTTCTTTTTGGCGTATTAAGATGGTCATGTTTTTAAATGCCCTTAATTCTATTAATACTGTGTATTATACTAAATAATTTGTGGATATTAAACCAATCATGCATTTCTGGAATATTTCCCTTTGGTCATGTTGTAAAATCCTTTTATATGTTAAAACCGAATCCAGTGTTTGGTTTGCTAATATTTTGTTGAGGATTTTTGTGTCTATGTTCGTAAGATACTAATCTGTTTTCTTGTGATTTCTTAATCTGATTTCATTTGATTATTTTGTCTGAACTCAAGAGCAGGGTAATTCTGGTCTTATAAAATAACTTGGGAAGGATTCTCTCCCCTTATATTTTTTTAGGAAGAGTCTGTGAAGGGACTGGTGTTAATTTTTTATTACATGTTTGGTAGAATTTACCAGTGAAGCTGTCTGTTGCTGGGCTTTTCTTTGTGAGAAACTTCTGAATTGCTAACTAATCTCTTTAGTTGTTATACATGTATTCACATTTGTAATTCTTCTTGAGTCAGTTTCAGCAGTTTGTGTCTTTCTAGGAATTTATTTCAGCTAAGTTATTGAATTTGTTGACATGCAGTAGTTCGTAGCATTCTCATAGTAGTTTTATTTCTGTAAGGTCAGTAGTAACATCTCTTCTTTCTTGCCTGATTTTTAATAATTTGAGTTTTCTCCCTTCTTTTTCTTTTTTTTTTTTTTTAACATTCTTTATTGAATAATAGTCATTTTACAATGTTGTGTCAAATTCCAGTGTAGAGCACAATTTTTCAGTTATACATGAACATACATATATTCATTATCACTTTTTTTTCACTGTGACCTACCACAAGATCTTGAATATAGTTCCCTGTGCTATACAGTATACTCTTGTTTATCTGAGTTTTCTCTCTTCTTATCTTGCTCAGCCTTGCTGGTTTGTGAGTTTCCTTGATCTATTCAAAGAATCAACTGTGGTTTTACTGATTTTCTCTATTTTTTTTATTCCAATCAAATCTGTTCTAATCTTTATTATTTCCTTTCTTCTACTTGCTTTGGACTTCATTTCCTCTTCTTGTTATAGTTTCTTAGTGTGGAAAATTAGGTTATTGATTGGAGATACTCTTTTTAAACATGTGTGTATGTATTTTCTTCTAAGCATTGTTTTTGATGTTTTAGTACATTGGTTTTTCATTTTTGTTTATCTCAAATTATTAGATCATTTTCTTCTTTAACTCATTGGTTTCTTCTTTAACTCATTGGTTATTTAGGAGTGAGTGTATTGTTTAATTGTCACATTTTTAATTTTCAAAATTCCTTCTGTTAATTGATTTCTAATTTAATATGGTGTTGTTGAAGAACATATTTTGTATGATTTCAATCCTTTAAAATTTGAGACTTCTTTTATAGTCATTGCTCTAATCTCTTTTTGGATTAGGGCCCCTCCTAACCCCGTATGACCTCATTTTAACTCAATTACATCTGAAAAGACCCTATTTCCGATGCAGGTCACATTCTGAGGTTCCAGGTAGACATGAATTTGGGGGAGATACTATTCAACCTAGTAGAGTAGTGAAGTCAAGAAATGTGGGAAACCATCACTGATGCACACAGCTTCCTGCAGCAGCTTGGCAAAAACATGAGCCCAGAATATTCGATCCAATCAAATCGTGTTCAGAGTACAAAAGGAAAAAGACAAATCATTTTGAACATGCAAGAGCTCAGGGAATATCATTGCCATGAGCACTTCCTGAGAAAATTAATGGAGGACAAATTTAAGACAATAAAGAGACTAACAAGGAAATCATGGAGAAAGAATTCACAGTGAATTTTGAATATATTGAACAGTAGAAGCAAGCCTAAAACACATG
Source organism: Camelus bactrianus (assembly GCF_048773025.1). Classification (NCBI taxonomy): domain Eukaryota; kingdom Metazoa; phylum Chordata; class Mammalia; order Artiodactyla; family Camelidae; genus Camelus; species Camelus bactrianus. The sequence goes on from NC_133575.1 coordinate 33,501,894, forward strand.
TGAGGAAGAAAGCACAGAGCAGAATGTAAAAGTTATATATAATAATGGAGAAATGATGTAGGATGTAGGGGACTCTGTCAGTGTCCCATTTATATCACCACAGCTTTACCACTTCAGTTTGTCCTTAGCTGATTCCATCTACCAATATATGTATCTTATTCCTGAGGGCAGCATTAAAGAAGGACCAAGCGATTAAAATCTCCCCAGGAGAAGCCCTCAACAAATGATTGATGGGATTTGGTGAATAAATACTCCAGATCCTTGGAGAGACAAGTCTGAGGCATGTGTATTACAGTCTTTTCCAGAAGTTCTTAACAATATTAGGTTCACCCACAGAAATAGCTGGCATAATGCTTCTTTTTGGTTGCTTTGCCTTTCCTATGTACTTTCTTCCCTACTGGTATTATATCTTGTTCTTCACAAATTAAGAAGTTACACTTGATTCATTGTCTCATGGTCCGTCTCTGAGGGAACCCAAATTAAGATCATATAACTAGACAAAACTGAGGAGGGAGAAGGAAAATATCAAGTATCAAGTATTGCACGTATCTGCTTCATGTGTAATTGCTGGGAATCCAAGGAGATAATTTAAAGTTGCAAATAGAGTCATAGAAGCATAAGCATAGTTAAATATAAGTGGTAAACAAAACTATAATATAATTAACTAAAATTGAGTGGTAGGAGTAAAGCAAGGAAATGAAGAGGAAGAAAGACTATCCTAAGTTTATCATTGCTCAGATAATAGATACTGCTTAAGAAATGGAAGACTAAGGGTATGATGTAAATTTATAATTATAAAATGAAAATGGCGAAGTAAGACCTCCAAGAATTCTCTCCTTCATAAAAGCAATGAGAAAACTGGCAAAAATGATCAGAATCAGCTTTTTCAGAACACTGGAAATTAACTAAATGCTTGCAGTGTCAATTGAAATAAACGCACAGCCTAAAAGTTAAGATTTATGTTTTATTTGGCGGGAGGACTTGAGCCAGGATGACAGCCTCTTAGATCGCTCTGAGGGACTGCTCTGAAGAGATAGGGGAGGGGCTAGGATATATAGGAGTTTTACAACAAAGACCAGGTAGTTAGAACATCAAAAGATTACTTGTTAACTAAAGAAAACCAGGCATCTCAAGTTAAAGAATTTAGTACTTTTCTGTGTATGGGAGGAAGCAAACATTCGGGCTTATTGAATTCATTCCTCTGACAAGCACCTAGCTATCTAGGGCCAGTATCCTGTCCTTTCTTATTCTGAGTCCCCTCAGAGGGCCCCATTGTGAGTGGCTGCAGAGGCCGGGCTGCAGGCTTGTCTTCACTGGGGGGTGGCGGCAGCCGCTGATGACTGGATGGCTTCAGCATTCTTTGTCTACTGATGTGGTTTGCAGTATTTTTCATTCACAGTAGCAATCCAGGAAATGTTTATTAAAGAAAAACAGGTGGTAAATCTTGGTAAAAACATTAAGCTTTAGGGCATTTTAACTTTTCCTGGTCCCATTCTCTGCTTTCCAGAAGCATGGTGGCCTTGAAATATAACAACCCACATTGATGGTGAAGATTGGTAAATATGGGAGAGCAAAATAGGGCTGGGGCTCTTTCCAAACATCATTTCCCCAAATGTCAATTTGTGACCAGCCTGGTGGTGCCCTAGAAGGCCATATTTTCAAGCTGTCTGTATCTTACCTGACTTGCCCAGTGTCAAAAGCTTTATCACCCAGGGATATTTATCAAAAAGCAATTACAGACCCTTGCTGAGTTTCATGGCTGCCTGAGGCAGTGGATGACAGTGGAGGGAAACAATACACTAACCAAAAAACTTGAAGGCAAAAGCTGGAGACTGAAAATCCATAGCGGCTTTCAAAATCTCTGATATATTCCTGGAAATCTATAAGTCCAGGTACATGCCTAAGGCTGTCTGCATGCCCAGGGCTATGCACATTCACCGGAGGGATCTGAGGAGGCCCGGAACTCTCAAGTCTGCCTGACCTTGAGGCCTTCTGTGTAAGTAGGAAGTGAAGGCTAAGACAAAGTTTTAAGCTGCCTGGTCTGAGAGTTGAAGGCATAGGCGAACACATGCACAGAACCCCTCAGCAAAGACCGAGAGAGATTTACTGGTCCCAGGCATTTAAGAAAATCTGTCTAGTCATCAGCTGAGCACTCGTCTAACCAAGTGAAGACTTCAATGGTCACATATGACAAAGATACAGAATTTACAAAATCAGTTCAGAAAACTCACTAAAAAGCAAACAGCAAAAACTAGAAGTAAACAGTTACACACTCCAGGGAATGGGAAAGAATCTGATTTTCAGTGTTACCATGTTATATTATTGCCGAGTCCAAACTCGTTCTGCTCACCGCACAACAGACCAATAAATCAGGAGACGAAATGTTGGGGCAAGGAATAGCGACTTTATTCAGAAAGCCGGCAGACCGAGAGGATGGCAGACTGATGTCTTGGAGAACCATCCTGCTCTAGTCAGAATACAGGCTCCTTTTATACAAAAAATAAGGGGGTGTGGTTGGTTGTTGTAATCTTCTTGCTGCAGGCATTCTTTGTTCTTGCAGCCGTCCACGTGGGCCAGGTCATGGTGTCCCTGTAAACCTCCAACAAAACAAGGGTTATTCTCTATTACTAATACTACTTCAAATGTCCAGTTTTCAACAAAAGACTAAATTATGAGACATGCAAAGAAACAAATAAAAAGAAAATGACCCATACACAGAAAAACAAGTCAGTCCATAGAAAATGTCCCTGAGGAAGACCAGACATTGGACTTTTAAACACTCTAAATTAGCTATTTTATTTTATTTTTAACATTTTTCATTTTTTATTGATTTATAATCATTTTACAATGTTGTGTCAAATTCCAGTGTAGGGCACAATTTTTCAGTTATACATGAACATATATATATTCATTGTCACATTTTTTTCTCTGTGAGCTACCACAAGATCTTGTGTATATTTCCCTGTGCTATACAGTATAATCTTGTTTATCTATTCTACAATTTTGAAATCCTAGTCTATCCCTTCCCACCCCCCACCCCCTTGGCAACCACTAGTTTGTATTCTATGTCTATGAGTATATTTCTGTTTTGTATTTATGCTTTTTTTTTTAAGATTCCACATATGAGTGATCTCATATGGTATTTTTCTTTCTCTTTCTGTAAATTAGCTATTTTAAATGTGCTTGAAGAGCTAAAGGAAACCATAGCTAAAGAACTGAATAAAAGCTCAAAAATAATGTCTCACTAAATAGAGAATATCAGTAAAGGGATAGGAATTGTAGAAAGGAACCAAGTAGAAATTCTGGAGTTGAAAAGTACAATTACTTAAATAAAAATTCATAGAGGTGCTCAACAGCAGATTTGATCAGGCAGAGGAAAGAATCAGCAAGCTTGAGGTAAGTCAATTGAAATTATCCAATCTGAGAAAGAGAAAAAAATAATGAGGGAAAATAAACAGAGCCCCGGAGACCTGTGGGATACTATCAAGCATACTACCATACAGATAATTGGAGTCCCAGAAGGAGGGACTAGAAAGGGGCAGAAAGAATATTTATTTGAAGAAACAATAGCCAAAAATTCCATCAAATGTAATTTGGGTTCCAAAATTGTAAAATTAGACAGAGAAAAAGCACTTTGTAAAGCTAAGGCTACAAATCACAATAAGAATATATACAGACCATATTGCAGAAACCAGTTTTAGCCAAAATCTACAGGAGAGAACAATAAGTAGACACCCCCAACTAGTTGGAAACATTATATTCTCATTGTCCAAGGTAAATCAAGTTGTTAAAAAATGATGAAGGCTATAGAAGATCTGTGCTGCTGGATCTTCAATTTGCTCCTGGAGATGCACATTCTTTCCTCTTTTTTCCTTGCTCTGGTACCCTGGGAAATGGAACTCTTCTGTGGACTGTATCAAATGCATCACCGTATCCCCTTGCCTATAGTTTCTGTTTAGGTTGAGTCAATGGGGAGCACCAGTGGTAGAACAGAGGATGGAAGGAGAATGAAATCAGGGTATTTATTGTCTCCCTCCCTGTCGAGTTGTTGCAGGTTAGCTCTAACCTTCTACTAAAGCTCATGTCAGGTGGCCCTTTTCACATATTGTCTCTACCTCAAGTTCTGTAACCATGCCTTCTCGTTCACTTTCCAGCCTATATGTGGTAATGGCACCCCACCCCCCAATATTTTAGTTACTGCTCTGTGTCTTGTGCTTTTCCTCCACTCTGTCTACACCATTGTATATCATTAAACTGTCTTCAAATTATCCAGTTTAAGTATGCCCTACCTGTTTTCTGATTATAAAAAAGCCAAGTAGAATTAAGGAGATCAATCTAATACATACATATCAAACTCTATCCTAAAAATACAGAATAAATCTTTTCCTAGGACCCATTAAACAGTCATGAAAAAAATGATCCTGTATTAATCTATGAAAAAAAGCAAAACAAAAACTCAGTTAATTCCAAAAAGAATAAAACAAAACAAAGCCAAGAAACATTCTCTTGTTCCATGGCAATAATACTAGAAATTAAAAATATAATCAGAAAAAAACTACCTCCTGGAAATTAAGAAAAATGTCTTGCTAAGTTGAATCAAGGAGGAAATACAAATTAAAATTACATGCTGAGCCCCAGGCAGAATTTTTGAAAAATCAATACCTAAATACATTGTAATACATGTTTAGAATAACAAAGAGAAAAAAATTTAAAGCAGTCAAGGAGAAAAGAGAGCTTAACTAGAAAGATAGATAGCAAGTTTTTGATCAGTTATGACAGATGAATAATATTACCAAATTGTTGAGGGAAAATATTTGTTAGACTAGAATTCCATGTCAGATAAAGGCATCAGAGGTATATGAGAACCAGGAAAACTTACTAGTCACAGAACCTTGCTGAAAGAACAAAGAAAGTGCTTCAGGAATTACCCAGAAGGAACATCCAGGATACAAAAAACATTGGCAAGCAAAGAAGTTGGTAAGCATGATAGTAATTCTAAACAATTACGGAATAATTGAGAGAATTGAGAGAAAAAAAAAAGACTAACTTTGGTGTATTTAACACAAAAAGGAGCTAAAATACAGTAACATGAAAATGAGAGAGCAGAGCAAAATGTTCTGAGCTCATTCTACTCTTTGGAAAGAGGCTAGAAATGAGGACAATTTTCGATTTTATTGTGTACGCGTGTTAAACTTGAAATGCAAAAGCACAAATGCTAATCTACTTAGCGTCCAACTGACATTTACATTTGTATGACTGTCAGGTATTAGTAGATACCCAGCAAGTAAAGGAAAAATGGAGGCCAGCTCATCTTCTGAGCTGTACTTCACAGACTAGAAGAAAGCAACACGGAGTGATATTGATACCAAGGATACACAGTTTTTGTTCCTATGGAAGAATGATTGTATACATCACACTCTACTGAATTGGTTCTTTGGTGACTTACTGGGTGTCAAGATCAGTGGTGTAGGGGAGCAAAATTTGCCACCTCTAAATTGTGTCTCTTTGCATAGAAGTAACCTAAATGTTCATCAACCTATGATTGGATAAAGATGTGGTGTATATATATAGAGAGAGAGAGGGAGAGAGAGAGAGAGAGAGAATGAGATACTACTCAGCCATAAAAAAGAATAAAATAATGTCATTTGCAGCAATATGGATGGACCTGGAGGTCATCATTCTAAGTGAAGTAAGCCAGAAAGAGAAAGAAAAATACCATCTTACCACTTATATGTGGAATCCAAAAAAATGGCATAAATGAACTTATTTACAGGAAAGAAACAGACTTACAGACATAGAAAACCAGGGTGAGAAGAGGGTGGGAAGGGATAAACTGAGAGTTCAAGATTTGCATATTCTAACAACTATATTCAATATCTTATAATAGCCTATGATTGAAAAGAATATGAAAAGGAATATGTATGTGTTTGTGTATATGCATATATATATATATGTGTATATATATATATATATATATATAAACTGAATCACTATGCTGTACACCAGAAATTAACACAACATTGTAAACTGACTATACTTCAATAAAAAATTAATTTATACAAAAATTGTGTCTTTTTGGCATGAAGGTTAATTTAGGCTGATTATTTTTAAGGCTCAAAAGACTCAGGAAGAACCTTTGACCTTCCCCTTAACTGCCTAAACGAATGTAAATAGAGGACCTATTACAGGAAGAGAGCTATGACCATAGGTAACAATACTATGAGCTAGGTGAGTAGACAGGAAGGAATCTAGCTAAGTCTCTTTGTTAAAACTCCTCTCTGGATCCCACTGTCTCTGCAAATTTGCCAAACATTACTCTTCCATTTCCTGTGAATTGCCTCCTTCGCCCATCCGCACCAACCCACCCCCACCCCCACCCTTGAAGTCCCAAACCACTACCCCCAACATCTTCTTTTGTCTTTAGCTGAAGGTGATATTTAAGGTGAGGGTTTTGGCCATTTGAGGGAGTTACTCCATCCTCCTAGGTCTCTCCCATGTCTACATGTTATTAAACTGTTGTGTAATTTTCTCCTGTTAATCTGCCCCATGTCAATTGAATTCTTAGACGAGCCAGAGGAACCTAGAATGGTAGAGGAAATTTTCTTCCTCCCTGACAGTGGCCTGTATGTCACTGGTACATTCTCATTCTAAGCATCTATTCTCAGAACGAAATGAATATAAATAAATAAACAGCCTCATTGAAAAGATTCGAAGTCACAAAATAAGTATTTGGAGCCTTGAGACATAATAGACTGCTTTCCAGTATAGTGTTGTCTGACTGTGGCTTACTTTATGGTGGACTGTATTTCCATGTTATCTCCCATTTCTTACAGCTTTTTCTTTCTTTTTTTTTTTTTTTTTTAATAGCTGACTTGGTCTGCTAAGCAAACTGGTGCAGTTTCAGAGACCAAAACACGATGAGTATTATGTGTAGCAAGCAGCACAGCATTTTTTAGCCCTGGGGAGGAAAGGCCAAAATTTGTATTAGATACAACTTCTTTCTTTTCTAAATGGAGATTTAACTATCCAACTACCCTGACTTTCAAAGACCTCGAAGGGCTGGGAGTTGGTAGGAATTTCCTTTGAAGAAGACTTCCATTGTTTTATAATGAGATTAATTGTCTTGCCCCCAGGTATAGATGCCACATTTTCTCTCTAGAGTTTAGGCTAGAACTCTCATCTTCATTTTCAAACTGGCCTAGAGCCCCAGAAGTTCAATGCTCAGGCTTGGGCAAGTTGGAAGGAAGATCAGGGAAATTCCCTGTTCATATTTCACTGCTTTTTTTTTTTTTTCAGATTCTTGGGATTTTGTTGAGTCTGCTGCTGAGAAATCTTGCTCATCTCCCACTCTCCTCTAATTATCCTGAAATTAACCTTCTCATTAACCCACAGAGGGGGAAGACCAGCACACATTATTTCAGCATGTGTATGCTCATGTGGGCTCTCACTGGCTATGATTAAGAACTAAATTCCGGTTGATATATGCAGGACAGAGAGTTAGAAGATATTTGAATTGGAATTTTCATTACAAAACTTGGTTGCCAAAACATGTATTTTTTTATATTAACTATGAGTCCACACTTGGAATATAATTGTTTTTTCCATCTTTCAGACTTTTTTTTTATTGCAAAGACTAATTCATAAATGTTTTTTCCTTCCAAATCTTCAAATTAACATTACTTTAGAATATTTCTAAATTCTAAACACTATGCTGATCCAGGACTTTAAGCACACACACTCGTATTCCAAATCAAGACGCTAAGAAATTTACAGAACAGTTAGAAATTTAGTAACTTACTTTAGAAACTATGGTTGAGCTAATGGGGAATCTGAATGGAAGAATGTAATTTGGTTAAGAATTGTCTTGTCACTTAATAGAAATATTTAGTCTTGCCTATTCGTTATTTGTGCATAGTTTTGATTTTAGCGTTTTAGAATGTGAAAAGTTGCACAGATGAGTTATAACCATTAAGTAGACTTCAGCAGAACATTTTGAATTTAAGTTAGCCTTTGCTACATGGAATGAAATATAATTGTTAATTGAGGAAAATATTGAGTCATCTCAGGAACTTGATCCTAGTTTCTGTTGATTTTGCCCCATCTGATGGATCTAACCCTTTAGCGAACAACATACCCAACGTATTGCCTGAAGGTTGGCTTCCTCACTGCCTAGGGAACATGGGGGTCACCTATAAATCCATGTCTATACTCAAGTCCTTATCTCTGCTAATCTCTGCTAATCATTTCCCATGTTCAAACTCAATATTCACCCTTTTGTCAAGCCTTACTTAACATCATAGCTCTATTTATTACTGCCCACTGTTTTTTTGCTTTTTGTTTTGGAGGGGGAAGGCACTAATTCTAAGTCAATTTCTATCTTTAAATGAGTCTCAGGAAAATCTGTTCCCTAATTAACATCCATACCTCAATTTTCTCTCACTTTACCTAGTCTTTTTGGAATCTTACAGTCAAAATCCACGTATAAAGGCAAAAAAGCAAGCAATGGGTTTCCAGTTTTATGCCTGTCTTAGCAATTCTATGAGAGATGTTTTGAAGCTCCTCTTGAAAGATCTATGCCAAAGACCTGGTAATTGTTTTTTATGGTTTTCCAATGAAGTGTGAAGTCCTTCTAATAGCTGTCAATAGCTTTCTCTTCTCTGTAGCTGTGAACACTACGAAAGAAGTCTTTAACAACCATTTCTGGGTTTTTTTTTCTCTCTCCTATCATCACTACTTTGGTCTGATGTCTGGTTAGAGGCTGAACAGTTGGCATTGTACCCTTGAATAGCCTAAGAAGAGTTGGGGTAGGTAAAATCAATCTTGTTGGATCCCTCCTGAATTTCAAAAGAGAATCATCACAGGCAATATGTATCAAAAGTAGTTGAATACAAAAAAAAAAAAATTATTGCCTTTTACTCTTTGTTGGGCATATTGCTAAGAACTGAGGCTATGTGGATAAGAAAAGGAGGATCTTGTTCTCAAGTAACTCCCAGCCTAGCTGGATAGGGAGATGCAAATGAGAACACTGCAAAGTCAAATGCTGAGGCTGACTCTGAGGGACCATGAGCACAGGCATGTTTTATCATCACTCTGTTTTGGGTACTTAACACAGGGCCCAACTTTTAATAGACATGTGATAAATGTACATTGAACTAAATCATATCACCTTACTCTTGTTAAGGCATCCTTCAGGAGACTGAAATCATCTTCACATTATTTTACTATTGCAAAGTTTATTAAAGGAAAAGTATCTAACCAAGCTTTCTTAGATATCTCTTCAAAGAGATGTCAGCAAAACCATCTCTTAAAAAGCCCTTTGCTTTTTTTTTTAAAGAAGGCACATGAAATTATTGTCAAGTAAATGTTTAATATTTGTTATACTTAGCATAATAGTTTAAGTCAAATTTATGATTCATGAGAGCTGTATTTTTATGTGCTTATGTACTCTTAATGGTACATCAGAGTCCTTTTTGTATAATCAACATGCACAATATATTTCTGCCCATTGTATAGGACTTGGGACGTAATTTTACTCCTTTAAATTGTTATGGAGATTTGTAGCTATTCCATCTTTGCTTCTATAACATACTGTTGTTCATGTTTATAATTTATTTTTTATCATATTCTTGGTTAGAAACACAATCCCAGTTATTACATTGTTCCTTAAAGAGAAAGAGGACCTGTTTCAGGACTATATGCTTTGCTCCTAGAAATGCAAGAAAGCGTTGTGGTAGAAATCATTGACCACCTGTGTGGTGATGTATCACTTGTTATTTTTTAATAATGAAGGAGGATTAATGAAATGGCTGCACTTAGGCTAACAGATTGCTTATTCTTATGCTTGCCCTTACAACGGTTAACAAACCTGTCCCATTGCTACCCACAGCTCCAGGCCCGTTGTTAAAACTAAAGCTATTGATCTTACTGTTTCTACTTTATTCCAGTAATCAAAAGCTATGATCATGCTTGTTCTCTGCATCCTTCTCCAAGGAGAAGGTCACAGGACTGTAACCTTATAAAATAGCCAGAATTACCAAGAAGACCACACCTTGAGTGCTTACAAGGTAAAGAGATCTAACCACTAGCTGCTATAGAACTGGTCGCCTGGAGGCATCATGATGCCATTCTAAGTCTTCTGATGAGAAAATGATTCTGTTGATTGTTATCAATGCTTTATTGTTTGAGCTATGGCTACATAACCATACCACCTCATCCCCAAGTGCCTTCAAAACTGGGGATGTTTTGAAGGCACTAGCCTGATGTGGACCCCCTTTGCTCGGCAAAGCAATAAAATTCCCTCTTTTCTTTTAAGCTCCAAGACCTTGTCTCTGGGTTATTTGGCTTGTCAGGGATGGGGGCTGTTCTTTCAGCAATAATAGGAATGTTAGAGTTCTTTCCTCAATCCAAATGTAAACCTTTTTGGGGAGCCATTATTTGCCCCCAACTCCTCTCTCCTAACTTTTCCTTCACTTGTCCAGCTTCCTTTAACCATTGGTAGGTTTCTTTTTTTTTTTTTCTTTTGTTTGTTTTTTTTTTTGTTTTTAGGTTTCTTTTTTAAGCAAACGTTAGCCTCAGGCCCTGAGCCAATCCCAAATGCCAGAAATACCTGAAGTTCCAGCTTAACATCAAGAGGAATTTAGAATTAAGATTTAATGAGATATACTAAGAGTCAGGTATGCTAGGGGTGTGGGTTCTCCCCTAATCCCTACACAATAGCCTGGCCAGAATAGCCCCAGTTTCCCCCTGAATCCACCTACCACTTAACTGGGTTAAGGTCTTGCTACATTTTTGTCAAATCCTTCTCTGAAGTTACTGGACCTCACTCCCTATATCCTCCACCAATACCTAAGGTCTGCCTTTGAATGGACAGTGTTCAGAAACATGATATCATTAATTTTCATCCAACTAACCCCCACCACCTGATTTCCAAACTGGACTTTCCCAAAGACTCTATCAATTTTAAGACTGGGCCTCCAAAGTCAGAATGCCTTGTCAGGGAGGAAGAAATTTTCCTCTACCCTTCTAGGTTTTTCTGGATGGACTAAGAATTAAATTGACATGACACAGATTAACAGGAGAAAATCACACAAAAGTTTAATAACATGTATACATGGGAGAGACCCAGGAAAACTGAGTAACTCACCAAAATGGCCAAAACCCTCACCTTAAATACGACTTCTGCTGAAGACAAAAGACAATGTTGGGGGTGGTGGTTTGGGACTTCAAAGGGGAAAAAGCCAATTCACATAGAGATGGAAAGGCGAAAGGTTGATAAATAAATGTTTGCTGGGCCACACAGAGATAACGGGACACAGAGTGGACTCTGATCTTGAGGCCCTGTCTAGAGTTTCCACACCTAGATCATATTCTTTACAGAAATAATAGCTCTATTCCACAAACAAGCCCTTTATCTTTGTTTCTTTGGGCAGGTAAGGGGAAGGTCAAAGTTTCTTCCTGAGTTTCTTGGACCCTTGACTGCTTTCAGCTTGAAATAATCCTCATGCCAAAGAGATATTTTGGGGTGGCAAGTTTTGCTCCCATTTGGCCTGAACATGCCCCACCCTCAGGACAATCAACTTCACTGCCTAGCCATCCTTGCTAGGACAAGCCTCTGTAACTTGCCCAGACTTACCAGTCCTAGTTTTGTCTCCTTTTTCGCTAACCAATGCTTCTAAAGTACCATAGCATCACTATCTCCCAGCAGCACTGGTTGGACCTCAGTTCCATAGAGATGAATAACATTCTGCTAGTCCTGTGCCCTGCCCAGTATCTAGCAGGGGTTGGAACACCCAGGAGTTCCTCCTGATGAACACATGCCTGGGCCAAAATGGGGGAGCTTGTCTGCAGATCCTGGTCCCCACTGGAGCAAGTGATGGCAAAGAAAATGGAAATTAAATACCTCTACCTTCATGAGTTTATAACTTGACTGGGAAAAGAAGATCAACACATAGGAAATAAGAATGAGTAATGCAGCCTGCCTGGTTCCTGTGCTTTCGGTGGAGATAAACGTTACTTCTTCCTACTCAGTTACTCGAGCAAGAAAATAGGACATTTCATTTATTTCACCCCTACTCACATAACTGGTGATCAAGTGCCACCAATTCTTCATCTTTAATATCTCTTGTATTTATCCTTCCTTTCCACCATCAATGCTACTGCCTCAAGTGAAGTCATAACTGCTCACTTGGCCTATTGTTATAACCTCCTAGTTGATCTCTCTGCCTTCAAAATTTTCCTATCTAATCTATTCTTCACTTGGCTATTTCAATAATATTTTTTATTTATACCATTTAAATGAAATATTTTCCACTATTTTTAAAAACTGAAGACAAGTGTTATTCTTTTTAATAATACAGAATGGCAGGAATGGAAAATACGTCTCCTTGCCTCCTCAGATGCTCATTTCTTGCCATTGGTGATTCCAGAATAAAGGGGGGCTTTCCTCACCTCCCACTTCTTTCTCCATCCATTCCCATCTGGCTTTTGGTCCTGTCATTCAACTAACAAGGCTCTCACTAAGGACAACACTCTCTCATCCATGCTTCTGCATGCAAAGACTTCAGACTTGCCATCCCAGCCTCATGTGGCACTATTGGCTACATGTTCTTTTAAGAAACTCTCTTATTGGGCCCTGAGTTAGTTGCCTATTGCCATACTAACAAATTACCAACCAACTTAGTGACTTAAAACCATACGCATTTGTTTTCTTACACTTCTGGACATCAGGGGTCCAAAATCATTTTCACTGGCCTGAAATCAAAGGGTTAACTCTAGGGGAGAATCTGTATCCTTGCCTTATTTTAGCTTCTGGAAGCTGCCTGGATTCTCTGGTTCATGGCCCCTTTCTCCATCTTCAAAACAAACCATGAATCATGTTGCCTCAACAGTCACAATGCTGCCTTCTTCTGTAGTCAAATCACCTCCTGCCTCTGTTTATAAGGACACGTGTGCTTACATTTAGCACCCATTGGGCTATCCAGGCCAATCTCTCCATTTCAAGATCCTTAACTTACATCTGCAGAGTCCCTTTTTCATATAAGGTAGCATTCATAGGTTCCAGGGATTGGGACATGAGGGTCTTTGGGGGCCATTATTTAGTGTGCCACAGGCTGCTTGACATAACACTCCTGGTTTTCTCACATCTCTGTCACCACTTGTTCTCTGTCTCCTTTGCAGGCTTGTCTTGCTCCACACAAAAATTAAAGATTGGATTTTTCAGGAAGATTTATTTCTAAGTCTTCTCATCTTCATAGGCTGTGTGACAGTTCATTTTACGTGTCAACTTAACTGGGCTAGGGGATGCCCAGAGAGCTGTTAAGACATTATTTCGAGGTGTGTCTGTGAGAGTATTTCTGGAAGAGATTAACACTTGATTCTGCAGACTGAGGAAAGAGATCTGCTCTCAGCAATGTGGGTGGGCATCACCCCAATTGTTGGAGGCCCAAATGGAACATAAAGGCAAAGGAAGAGTTAATTCTCTTTCTCTTTCTCTCTCTTCTTGAACTGGGACATCCATCTTTTCCTGCCCATAGACATCAGAGCTCCTGGTCTCTAGGTTGCAGACAGCAGACTGTAGGACTTCTCAACCTCCATAACCACATGAGCCAATTTCTATAATAAATCTCTCCTCATACATCTATATTTCTCTAGATATCCTATTGGCTCTGTTTCTCTAGAGGACCTCAATACAGGTTGTGTTCTATCTATTTTGTATTTATAAACCATTCTTTTGAGAAAGCATTTTTTAAATCAGTTAATCTAATTTAATTTTAGTACATTTAAATTAAATTAATATATTCTTCAAATAAATAAACATTGTGAAACAAAACACACATACAGAAAAGTGCAGAACCCATAAATATCTAGCTTAGTAAATTATTATAATGTTAAGAAGTTCAACTACCACTCAGGTTGAGAAACAGAATCGCTCAGCAGCCTGGAAGCTCTCTGTGGGCAGCTTTTCAATTACATCCCCGTCACCTGTTAACTTTATTCCCAGGTGTTTTGACTTGGATCATGTGAGATCTTTTATTTCTTTTGAGAAAGAGGAAAGCAGCCCCTGACATGAGAGAACTAGCCTGGGCCTTTCTTGTTGAACACCAACAGAAACAGCTTTATAGAACACGAACATTGAACAAGGCCACTCTATAACCCTGATGGATCAAGACAAAAGGTAGACCACTCCGTAGTTATGTCTGAACACAGACAAAAACATGAATGATCCCTCTCCCAGCTAACATGAGTGACTGCTCTTTCTTTACCAAATAGAGCTTTGGCCTCACCCTAATCTTCCCTCTTTCTAAATAAGATGCATTAAGATACTCAGTCACAGAATTACCCCCATTTCCCGACAGCATGCAATCCAGAGCAAAGTCCCACTTGAACTCTTCCCTAAAGCACCAGACACAAGCCCAAATCCTGTAATAAACAAAGGGTGTAATTTCTAACACCCTTTGACCGAGAGGATCCCTTGTGGCACACCCTCACCCTCATGACAATAAGCAGTAAACCCCACTTGTTTGATTCTCGGTGTCTTCCTGGCGGTCTGCCATTTTGGATTTTCCAAGTGATTTTTATTTGGATAAAGATAGCTAACATTTTTTGTATATTAATTATATTAATTTTGTGAATCGTCTCCTTAGTGATTTTTCAAATTGCTGAAGGTTTCAGAAATTAGTGAATTTGAAATTGTGAAAGAAAAAATTTCCTTCTCTTTGCCAACAATTTTTTCTTTGATTTCTTTTTCTTATCTATTTGCACTGACTAGTACTTGCAAAACATAATAATTCCTGGTGATAATGGGTATCTTTGCCTTGTTCTTGCTTTAATGGGAATTTGTTGAGTTTCTCACTATTAAACATGATACTGGCCTTTGGTTTGAGATGTATGCCGTGTGAAGAACTATCCTGGCTCAAATTCTGGCTCTGCCACTTACATGCCGTGTAATGTGTACTTGTTTGGGCAAGCTACTTAAACTTTTAGCCCTGATTTCTTCATCTGAATATTATGGCAATAATAATACTACCTTGAAGGGCTTTGTCGAAATTAAATTCATTAAAATATCTTAAAAATATAAAAAAAATGCTTAGAACAGCACTTGGCATATAAAAATTGCTATATAAATGCTTCATTATATAATATCAATATAACATAGCAGAATATAATACAATATGATACTTGTACAACATAGAATACAATATAATAAAAACAATGATATTTCATGTAAGTGCTATTTATTATTATATTGTATATGTTAGACATAATTGCTATTATTACCTTATTATGAGCTAGTTAAGCATTTTATCATTGTTAGAGGCTGGATTTTATCAAATGCCTTGTGGCATCTATAGCGAGGTTTACATGGCACTTCTCTTTTCATGGATTCATTTTTCCTAAACACCCACCTGATCATGTTACACCCCTGTTTGAACTCATCCTACCTGCATAAGATGATGTGCAATGCCTTAGCAAGACAGGAACTTCCATGATCTAACCCTACTTTTAGAGACTACAGTCCTGTAGATAGGTTTTAAAATTTTCTCCTAATCTAACATAATGTTCACCAGACTGTGAATTTTTGACTTCTTTCCGCTTTCTCGTGTCTCTAGTGTTGGTGCCAATTATAAGGCAAAAGCATAGCATTGTAGGTGTTGGAGTTTACTGCTTGGAAACCTTTTAGTTTACTGGAGCAATTTCTTGCCAACCTTGTGTTCCTTCCTTGGGGTCCCAGATGCCATGTGGTTAAGCGCTCATTAGTACGACTTCTGTACTGCATATGTAAAAATTCCATACGTATTCAGAAAGGCTCCCATCTCAATACTTAGGTCTTTGTTCTAGGAGTTTCCTGTTTACTAAGCATACATTATAGACAACTAAACAATATTTGGAGATCCCCTTAGGGCTGCCTGAAAATTCAGAGATATATTGAAATCATGTCAACAATACCTTGCCCTTTCATTGATATATTATGCGAAGCTTTATAATCTCTCCCAGGGAAACAAAATTAATTTTTCGATGTTCTTCCCTTGTGAGAGAGGAGAGCATAATAAATACTCCTTCTCTGTACCTTTGGAGATAATTGGCTGGAAAACGACTGAGTGAAAATTGTTTTCTCAGTCAAGGTCACTCTGCTGCACATTAGCACCACTGAGGCATGCTTCTGAATACCAGGAACGTGCCCTTCAGACAAAGATTAATTAGATGCAAAAGTTAAAAGAGAGAAATCGATGACTTCTCAGCATGGCTTTCAGATTATAAGAAGTGCAGCCCATGTTAATGGCTGAGCTAGTTTTCAAAGCTAGCCTTTCGAACTCATCTTATTATGTATTGAGTTTAAAAGGCTCATATTCCCGTTAATAATGAGATTTGAAAATAAAAGAGAGCCATACAATGATCTAGCCATTCATGCAAAGGAAATAATTATTTACCATAAAAGAATTAATTCACAAATGACACTTGAGGAGCCAAACCGAGGAAAAACCCCTGCCTTGCTTTTTGTCTTTCATCGGATTACAACCTTCCATGGTACTGGAGAGGGCTGCGCTGGGGTTGCAAAGAGGATTATAATGGGATCCTACTACTTGATGACAAGTTGTTTAAGAGCAGCAACCAGTACAGATACACAAATAATCTTTGATGCAGGGTTGATGTTAGGGCCCAGAAGAGACATTTCAAAAGAGGGAAAGATAACATTCCTTGTTTTGCTTCTGATGCTTTGCCTTGCTTTATCATTTAATCAAAACTTTTGTAAGTTACAAGCACACAGAGATATTGCCTAACAACAAATCAAATAATACAGAGGCATAAAAAGGAAGGCATAATCTGTTCTTCCATCCCTTCCACCGCCGCCCCTGTTCCAGGTAACTAATGTGAAATGTTCAATGTGTCATTTCTGTACTTTTCTAGATTCTCATATTAAAATAGCCAAACTTTAAAAATTCTTTTACCAAAGAATGGGATAATCATATGTATCACTCGGCTTCCTTTTTTTTTTTTTTTTTTTAGCGTAAGGTGTAAAGAACTAGAGATGCCATTGCAACTCAACAGAGGAAATGGGAGTCTTTTCAATGAGCAAGAACTGAGTGGGTCTAGAGCAACTGAATATCTGTAGGGAAAAATAATGATCCTTAACCTCTACCTCCTACATATATAAAAATTAATTTGATAGGGATCATAGACCTAAATATAAAGCTTCCAGGAAAATGCTTAGGAAAATATAGTGAATAGATGAATATATGACCCTGGAATCGGTGAAGTTTCTTCACAGGACAAAAAAAGGCAACAATCGTAGATGAAAAATGTTGATAAATTGAACACACACACAAACTTCTGTTCTGATTTCCAAAGTAAATGTACTAATTTATACTTTTATCAGTAGTGTAAGAAGTTTCCAGTTGTTCCACATCTTGGTCAACACATGGTATTATAAGATTTTTAAACTTTTATTGTTGTTGTTGAAATTCTAGCCGTTCTGGTTGGTGTGTATCTCATTGTGCTTCTAATTGGACTCCCTTGATAACTAACGAAGGTGAGCACCTTATCATTGGCTATTTGGATATTTTCTTTTGTGAAATGTCTGTTAGTCTTTTGTTTATTTTAAAAAAAAAGAAATGGGGTATCTGTTTCTTATTGATTAGGGGGTTTTTGTTTGTTTAAACAACAGAAGTTTATTTGCTAACAGTTCTGGAGGCTGGAAGTCCTAGGTCGACATGTCAGCAGGGTTAGTCTCTTCTGAGGCTTCTCTCCTCGGCTTGCAAATGACCCTCTTCTCCCTGTGTCGTCATATGGTCTCCCTCTGTGTGTGTCTGTGTCCTAATTGCCTCTTCTTATAAGGACACAGTCAGACTGGGTGAGAGCCCATCCTGGTGACTTCATTTTAACTTTATCAGTTCTTTAAAGCCCCTATCTCTGGAGACATTTAAAAACTATATATTCTAGACATGACATATATGTGTATATATATACTTCAAATATCTTCTCCCAATCTGGGCTTTGCTTCTTCATTATCTTAATACAGTCTTTTGATAGAGAAGTTCCTAATTTTAGTGGATCATGATGGTTCATTTTCTTTATGGTTAGTGCATTTTGTGGGGTCCAGCTAAGCAAACCCCAAGTCTGTGGGACAGGCACTTGGGAGGGCAGGATCATGAGCAGGTGGGCCCTCTACGGGCATGGGCTGCAGCTAGTTCACAGGCAGGCACGTAGAAGGGGCAGATCACCAGCAGGCTGGACCTGCACAGCAGGAGTTAAGTTTATTGTCCCCAGGCAGCAGTTAGGAAGGAAGATCCAAGAGGAATGGGAGAGCAATTGCAGACCTAGCTGCTGTTTGGCGTCTCTGAGCTCAGGAAAGACCTAAGCTCTTAATGAAAGATCTCCCAACTGATTGAATCAGGTCCGCACAGATGGTGGCCCTTTTGATTAACTTAAGGTCAACTGATTATGACCTTGATTCACACTTTTACAGTGGCACCGAGGTTAGGCCTGTGGACGCTACAATATGGCTATTGCCTCCCCTTGATTCCCTCACTCTTGCCAGAGAATCTCCCTTAAAACTGTAGTTCAGCCTCGTCCAGTTAACACATCAAATAGCACAGATATTCTTCCATCTTTTAGAACAGCAGTGTTCAATATAGGAGCCACATGTGGCTGGTTAAATTGAAATTAATTGAAATTAAATAAAATGAAGGATCCAGTTTCTCAGTCACGGTTGCCGAGTTTCAAGTGTCCAATAACCACATGTGGATACTGTGTTAGCACAGAGAGAAAACATTTCTGTCTTCTCAGAAAGTTGTACTGGACAGTGCTATTTCAGGAACTTGATGGTTTTGCCTTTGACATTTAGGCTTCTCCCATTTGGAGTTGATTTTTTAATGGAGGATGAGGTAAGGGGTCAAGATTTCATTTTTTTTTCCATATGAAAATCTCATTAATTGACCCAGCATTATATATTGAAAAGTCCACCCATTCTTGCTACATTTCAGTAGCTGGCATCTTGGTTGTAAACTGGGTGATCTGGGTGGTCTTTTTTTTTTGGCTTTTTATTATGTTCTATTTATCTGTTAGTTTATTCTTATACCAATACCACCCTTTCTCACTTCCTATCTCTTTACAAGTGTTGACATTCATAATGAAGACTCTCCAAATGCTTTTCTTCTTCAAGATTGCATTGGTGATTTTTGACCTTTTGCATTTCTATATGTGCTTTAGAGTCAACTTGTCAATTTGCACAAATAATTTTCTTGGATTTTTATTGGGATTGCATTAAATCTATAAATTAATCTGGGGGAAAGAGGCACTTTATTCTGATTTTTAATGCTTTTAAATACTGTCCAGTTCCGTTCGTAGACACATTCCCATTAGCAATATGTGAAGTGTCTACTTCCCTGTGTTCTCATCACCACTAAATATTATCAATCTTTAGAAGTATGTATTATCTGATAAATGAAAATATCTTGTTTTAATTTGGATATTCCTAATTTCTAATAAGGCTCAACATCTTTTCATATTTTTCACCATTTGAATTTCGCTTTCTGTGAATTGAATTTTTACTTAAATTTATTTGTGCTAATTCAAATGTAGGTCTCTTCACATATTATGGATGTAGTGGATACTAAGCTATGCCACCCAGATGCCCTTTCAGGAAAGAATCACTCATTCCACCATCTGCCTGGACTGTTGGCTACTGACAGGTCACAGCTGTGCCCTCTCTAAGACTTATCCTTGGCCAGAGGATGCTGCATCATCCAAGGCTGTATTTCATAATTGATGCTGGTGTACAAGGACATGGTTTCTTTGTCTTCAGATGGTGCATGTCTGAGAGGCCGGTGCAACTGTACCATAGTTCAACCTCTCCCTCTACCTCCCATTCTTGCTTCCCTTGCTCCCCCATAGGTATTTTGGTTCAAGAATATTTCCCAATAAAACTCCTACAGGCAAATCTATTTCCCTGGAAACGTGACCTATGGCAGTTTGTATAGGAAGTGGTCCTAGATGGCAGATTCTAAAATGGTATGGATGGATCATCTGCAGGCTGGCTGGCAAAGCAGACTCCAACACTGGTCATAGGTGGAGTACAGAAAGCCCCTGGTGGGCTGTGGTTGTGTGATTGTTAGGATTCACACCACTGGTAAATTCGTGTGAGATTTGGTATGCAAAGGTGGCTTCAATATCTCAGGCATTTGAGATGTTTGGAGAGGTAATAATTTTAAGAATTTGGAATTGAATACCAGGTATTGGGGGCCATTGCTTTGGATAAAGGGAATGTAATACGGAAATAGATCAATCAGTAATTAAAAGCTGAAATATGTAAGTCAGATGGCCTCCTTGGCAGCATAGAAAGGAGCTGTCCTTCTAAGTAAGCCATGGGGGAGAAAAAAATGGAGAATCAGGCCCAGTACTTAACTATCAGGGTAGTAAAGCTCCACAGGAAGCTGAATTCTCAGAAGGGCAATATTGGAATGGCACAGGTCAGAGATCCATGGGAATTTTTAGGAGGTGAGGTTGAAACCATCACATATTTAAACATGTATTCATGACTATAACTTTTAGCTCTCCCATTTAATCTTTTTTAATAATATTTTGTTTTTATTTATCCATTTTTGTTTTGTTTTGTTTGGGGAAGAGGAGTAATTAGGTTTCTTTCTTTCTTTCTTTCTTGCTTTCTTTCTTTCTTTCTTTCTTTCTTCTTTCTTTTCTTTCTTTTCTTTCTTTTTTAACAGAGGTACTGAGGATTGAACCCAGGACCTCATGCATGCTAAGCATGCACTCTACCACTGAGCTCTACCTTCCCCCCTCATTTAATCTTTCTGACCCAATAAACAGGCACTATAGGTATGAAAATTAGGAGAGTTTGACTATATGACTAAAATTGCTTTTATTTTGATATTTGTAATTGGAATGGTAATTCTAGTTTGGTCTTCTCTTAGCCTTACCATTTTCTTTCATTTCTTTTATTTTTTTTTTTTTAACTACCTGGAAAGTTTACTACTTGGAAAGTTTATCCAATTCAATTACACAGTTTTTGAGATGTGTCAGGAATACTTGGAGGATAAAGATTCAGGAAAACCTTTCAAAGGGGTCAGAGTAAAAAAAAAGTTTTATAACTCAGAGAAAACAGAGACCCCTGATATTTATCAATACGAAATAATCAACTCCCAATAATGGAAAACCTGAAAAACAAGAAAATTCATTTGAAGGACCAGTGCATGTGGAAAAAAAGAAGAAAGAACAACAGGGATTCAAGAAAAGGAAATTAATATTAAACAAAAAGTAAAATAAAAGTGTCTAGTCAACAGGGTCCTGGAGCTTTGTTACTAAGTCTGCTTCATAGGCCACCAGCCTAAATTGAAATGAACAACTTCCTAAAAGTCAATATTGACAGAATAAGAGAAAAGATTGCATTTACTTGCCTCATGAGTGCAATGCAAGACCTTTTTATAATCACACAAGTCAGAAAGATATTGCTTCTTAGTCTTCCATTGTCCTTTTTTAAAATTAAACCAGAAATACAGAGATGCCAATAAAAGCTAATATTGAGACTCCTTCATGGAATTGTATTTTTCTAAATGCTAAACTTTCAGAAGATGAAATGACAAGAAATCTCTAGGACATTGACTATGCTAAGACAGAAAGATCATCTGAGAACATAGTTTTCTTATTATTTGGTAGAACTCCAGGGTGAGGTACACATAATACATAGAACACATTCTCGCCTATGAAAGCCAGATGAAACCATGTTCAAATATTCACTAGGCTTTTTATTTAAAGAGAGAGCAAAAGTGATATCTAATATTATCTTATGTAACCAGATTGTAGCAGTGAAAATTCCAATATCGATGAGCATTGTGCTATATTAAAATAAGCTGAAAAAAAGACCAAATTGTCATCATTTTTCATTCTGTTAGTGTGTATTTTTCAGTGCCTTCACTGAATATCAGAAACCTCTGCATACAGCAATATCCGGTGGAAAATATGACTCTCCATTTAGAATTTAAAATAATCTTGACGCCAAAAGTGTCGATCATTCTCTACAAAATCTCCAGAGTGTTTACAATAGCTTTTTAGCTGCCCCCCACATAGTCCAGCTTTGAAAAACAAGTGTAAATTAAAATCTGAATGTAGGTATAGGAGCTGGCTTTGAGTTATCAGAGCCAATTTGTCAAGCCTGGTACAGCATTGCCATTCCACAGGGAGCTGTACTCCTGTAACGTTAAGGCCCTGGGAGAAGTTCAGGGCTTCTTTCATCAAGTCCTCCGTTTCCCGCCTCCCGCCTCCCTGCAGCTTCTGACGTTTGAAGTCCTGGGAAAACTGTCTGAGGATGGAGGCGGGTAGGAGTTGCCAATGGAGCTTTACGTTTAGCATCGTCTTGCCTGGCATTTTTTCAACATTTCGTGAAAAATAAATGGGTCAATTAGCTACATTGCTGTGAGTATTATGAATCCAAATGATCTTCTTTGTAAAAATCAAAACACTTAACTGATATTTTCAGGCTGCAATACATACTCATATTAAGATAATTTATCTTGGAATAACCCTTCCACAGGATTTTAGTGAGTGCTGGTGGCAGATACTCGGGGCATATCCTTCTCACAGAAAGTTTCCAATCTCAAGGGAGTAGCTCGAAAAATTTACAGTGAGCTAAACGAGTGCAGAGGAATAGAATTGTTAGACCATAATTAGCCAAACTTAGGTGTGAATCAGAATCACTTGTAAGGCTTGTTAAAGCATAGATTACGAGGTCCACCCCACTAGTTCTGATTTAATAGTCCTAGGGTGGAGACTGGGAATTTGCATTTCTAAGAAATTCCAAGTTAATGTTGATTCTGCTGGTCTGACAACCACACTGATTACAGATTCTGAGAATTTGCTATAATTAGTGATGATGATTTGATCAAAACCCCCCACATTTACAGTGGACCAATGAGTGACAAAACCAGTATGAGTCACACAGGACAAAAATGAATAGAACTTTCGCCAAGCTCTTTCCTGTGAACATCTTGAACTTGGGTGAGTTAAATGAGTTTAGGTAGTATCATCCTCATTTTATGGACGAACAAAGACAGGCTAAGACAGGCTAAGTGACAGAGAAGTCTCTGAGATTGCACAGCTGATGATACAGTGCAGACCTACTGTTCCAACCTAACCCGTTTGGTATTAGTAAAGTTTTCACACGTATCTGTGCAGTAGTGTCGTGATGAGAATGTTGGTAATAATACAAGGAGAGTCCTGGAGGACATCTGGCTTCCAGTGAAATTTAAAGGATAGTAGTTTGTAATGATAGAAAGCACAATGTGAATGCATTGGGCTGCCATGGGCAAAGATGCAGTGACAAGGACGTAATATCTATATATAAGAGAGGGCAAGCAGGGATCTCTGACTATGGATGTAGTAGGAGATGGAGGGGTCAGGTCAAAAGTAGCTAAGGAGTGGGGTGGGCAGAGGGTACAGCTCAGTGCTAGAGTGCATGCTTAGCATGCATGAGACCCTGGGTTCCGTCCCCAGTACCTCCATCAGGAAAAAAAAGTAGCTAAGGAGGGGCCCACAATTAGAGACCTAATTGTGTAGGTGCAAGTTATCTGGATCCAAATAAAGAGACCCTCTCACAGGTGAATCAGAGAGGAGGTGGCCAAGGAGCAAGTGTGGCAGCTCATTTAGAGGCTAAAGCCTTAGTCTTGGGACCCAAGGACAAGGTTTCACTGCAGAAGCACAGAAAGGTCATTTTCATAGTCCTGAGAGAGTCATTGAAAAAGAAGAGCTTTACATTTATTGACAGTTCCATTAAGAACCTTGCACTAGTAATGCCACAACTCTAAAAGTTGCAGGTGTGAATGGGAAAACCCCCTAAATTGCTGCAGGAGCTGGGGTATCACACAAGAAACATCGAAAGCTTTCTTTGGGTTCTATACAACTGAAGAATCTGTACTTAGATTGAGGCCAATCTGGAAATTACTGTTGCTGATAAAAGCAGAGATATTTACACTCCTGCCCCCACCCCATTACTCTCCTGAAGCAGCAAGATGTGCTTAGGAAAGGGGCCAAAGGGGGAAATGCCATGAAAATACATAGCTAAACCATTCTCAGGATAGCGAGTAAGTAACAGAAAGTGGAAAGAGTTATCAGAATATTCTTTAGAACTGATTGCCTCCGGTTTCTGACAACTTACTGTAATGAGTGATGCAGGTCTGATACAAGGAAACCTACATTACAGCTAAGGGACCAATGTGGGATAAAACCAGAATGAGTCTTGCAGGAAAGATTAAGTAGCATTTGCACAGTGATAGGAAAAGGTAACTCAGGGCCAGATCAGAAGATTCCACTGAGACAGGGCACAGCCATTCAAAGAATGACACAGAAGTTAGCACGAAGATGGCAAAAGATTCAACCCCCAGTAGGCATAGAGGCTCAAGATTGTGGGAGATTTGACTTCTAGTAGACCTTGAGCTTCATTATATGCTCATTGTAATATTAACATGGTAAATGGCACTCCCACAGGCGCCATGACAGTTCCAAGGCTGACCATAAAAGATCAAAGAGTGGGTGGTGGCCCAATTCCTGGGAATCCCAGCCCCTTCCCCAGGGTAGTTGGAATGGTCCTCCCACTTGTTGGCGTGTGAAGCTACCGAGCTCATAAAAACTGGCAACACCACACCTCATGGCCACCTCTCTTGTTCCCTCCTCTTCAGAGATGTCCCGCACTCTGTCTGTGGAGTCTGTACCTACTTTTACTTTGACCTGAGCACCCAACCTCCACACCTTGTGGCCTTTCTCTTGCCTTACACTCTATACAGTATGTAGCTCTTTAAATAAATCTACCTTTACTCAATTGTGGCTTGCTCTTGAATTCTTTCCTGCACGAAACCAAGGACCCACACTTGGCAGGGCATGTCCCAGGGACTCAACTGAGACCTGGGACATGGCCCTCCTCTCGCCCCACATTTGTTCTTCCTGTATCACCACCAGGGATTTTACTACTGTCTACATGGAAGGAATGATCTCGCCCTAACTCCACAACATGTAAACAACTTCTGGCTAAAAAAATGCAGTCACATTTGATGGTCAATTCTTCTGGGATGATGCTTACTTGCTTAAGTTTAGACGTCATATCTATCAACAGATGGAACCACCAACCTACCACATCTACTTCCCTCCTTATCATCCACCTATGACTTTTACGATCGAAGTAGGCATTTGGTAAAAGCCACTTTGAAGATTTTTCGGCTAAAATTCCTGCATGCATATTCTGTGCTATGATTCTTGATTCTCAACCACCTATTATTAATATATATGGGAGGGAAGACCCTAAATTAATTTTTAGAAAATCCAGAGACTTCTCTGCATGTAGTTTTTGACTACTTGTAGAAGCAACTGAGCACTTTGATTTGTGTGCACGATTTTCACATTTTAATTTTTTTTTTAACCTTAAGATGTTCATTTTACCAGCAACATAGAATATATGTACTTCAGATACATTCAAGGATTGTAACTTTGAATTCAATCTTAACCAATATGACACAAAAAAATCCTCATTCTATGACTGGAGGACAGTCAAGAGACATGCAAACACCCATTTCTCTAAAGACCCCCCAAATTTAGCCTTTGATTACCCTAAACCTTCGGAGAGTCTCGCACACCTGGACCATGTTGTTTTTGCCCGTTCCCCCTCTCCCCTGCCAAATCCTGTTTTTGTTGACCTACACTCTGACTTTATGTCATTGATCTACACTGAGGGACATTACTAGAAAAAGTTCAGTAAAACTGGCTCTGTTGTATTTATTGTACAATGTTGCTCCAGATGTTTGGGTATTTTTCATTGCTTTAAATATCTCTTCTTTCTGTGACCCCATGGAAGAAATTCCTGTCTCACCTCTGCTGTACTACCTCTGAAGCCCTTTCTGTTTTGTTATTTTTCAGCCATATTGAATAAGTTTGTTTTCTGTTTGAGTTGATCTAAAAAGCTTAGAGCCAAGTTCGTGACTCCTGTCTTGTGAGTGCATAGGTGTTCACACTAAGCATTTTCTTTCCTAACCTCACATCTCGCTTCAGCTTGCCATTATTATGTACAAGTTCCCCAACTTCCTCATTTTCTCACTTGCTTTATTTATATTTGTTTTATTTTTATTTTTTGCTGATATATATATATATATACTCTTTTTAATCTGCCTAATTATTTCTAAGTATGAGTTCAACACTGTTTTCTGCCTCTCTCCCTGCAACTAAATTCATCCCCGAAATTTGCAGATACTAACTACTATATATAAAATAAACAACACGTTTCTGCAGTACAGCACAGGGAACTCTATTCAGTATTTTGTAGTAACCTATAATGAAAAAGAATATGAAAAGGAATATGTATAAGTACGCGTATGACTGAAACATTATGCTGTACACTGGAAATTGACACATTATAGACTGACTATACTTCAATTTAAAAAATAGTTTTTTTTTAAAAAAAGAATGAAGAGTGCTGGAATGAATCAGGGCAGGAGACCCCACCATGATTTTGGACTTATACTGTATGTACCAAAGTTTTTTTGGCCTGGCTTCTTTTACTTAGCATAATCATACTGAGATTCATCCATGATATTGTACGCATCAATAATTCATTTCTTTTTATTACCAAATGATAGTCCATTGTATGAAAACACCCCAATTTATTTATCCATTCACCTGATAATGGACATTTGAGTCGTTTCCAGTTTGGGGCTATTACAAATAATGTTTTTATGAACATTTGTGTACAAGTCTTTGTGTGAATATATGCCCTCACTTCTCTTGGGTAATTACTAATATAGCCACTCCAGCTTTCTTTTGAGCAGTGTTAGCATTGTATATCTTTTCCCATCATTTTACTTTTAACCTGTTTGTGCCTTTATATTTCAGTATGTTTTTTTGTAGGCAGCATACAGTTGGATCTTGCTTTTTATCAAATCTGACAGTCTCTGCCTTTTTATGGGGTGTTTAGACTGTTTACACTTAACGTGATTGTTAATGTGTTCAGATTGACATTTACCATCTTGCTATTTGTTTTCTATTTGTCTCAATTATTTTTCGCTCCTCTTTTTTCTGCTTTCTTTTGGATTTATTATTCTTTATAATTCAATTTCAGTCCCTTTCTTGGCTTATTGGCTATGACTCTTTGCCTTGCTCTTTTTGTGGTTACTTTAGGGTATATACTATACATTTTAAACTGGTCACAGTCTACCTTCCTTTGATACTACATCACTTCACATGAAGTATAAGAACCTTGAACAATATATTCCCATTTCTCCCTTTCCTGGTTTTGTGCTGTTACCATACATTTTACTTTTACATGTGTTATAAACCCCATGTTGCATTATTTTTACCTTTGTTTAAGCAGTCAATTATCTTTCAAAGAGATTGAAATAACGGAAGTATCATATATATTTACACAAGTAGGTACCCTTCTGGTGTGCCTCATTCCTTCAGTAGATCCAGATTTTCATTTGTATGATTTTCTTTCTGCCTGATCAACTTCCTTTAACGTTTCTTGTAATATGCGTCTTGCAGTGGTTAATTCTTTCAGCATTTTTATGTCTGAAAATGTCTTTATTTTAACTTAATTGTTGAATGCTCTTTTTGTTGAGTAGAGAATTCTAGGTTGACAGTTTACTTCTTTCAGTAGTTTGAAGGTGTTGATCTGCTGTCCTTTTGCATTATTTCTGATAAGAAAGTTGCTGTCATCCAACATACCTTTTTTCTCTGACTGCTTTTAAGGTTTTCTCTTTAGGACTGGTTTTGAGAATTTGATCGCACCGTGCCTTTGTTTGCTTTTCTTTATGTTTTTTTGTGCTTCAGGTCCATTGATCTTCTTGGCTTTCTAGGATTTTAGTTTTTGCCAAGTTGAAATTTGGGGCCATTATTTCTTCAAATAGTTTTTCTATTCCTTTCTCTCTTTCCTCTCCTGTAGGTACACCAATTACATGTGCATCAGGTGTGTGAGGTTGTCCTACAGCTCTCTGGTGATCTGTTCATTTTTTAAAACTTTTTCTTTTTTGTGTTTTAGTATCTACATTACAGATAGTTCTTAATACTATGTCTTGAAGGTCATTAATAATTTATTCTGCAACATTGAAACTGCCTTTCATCCCATCCAGTGTATTTTTCATATCACACATTGTTGTTTTTATCTTTATAATTTTGATTTAGGTCTTTTTAAAATATATCTTTAATGTTTCTCCTTAACATGTCCAATCTTTCCTCTAAATCTTTGAACATCTGGAATAGAGTTATATTAGCAGCTATTAATGTCATTGTCTGCCAGTTCAAATATCTGTGCCAGTTCTGTGTCTGTTTTTGTTGATTTATTATTCTGCTCATTATGAGTTCTATTTGCCTGCTTCCTTGCTGGCCTGCAAATCTTTAATAGAATGTCAGACATTGTGAATTTTACCTTCCTGGATGCTGGATATTTTTGTATTCCTATAAATATTCTTGCTCTTTTAGTGAGATGAAGTCAAGGTGCTCAGAAACTTAACTTGGAAGTTAAGTTACTTTGGTCCTTTGGGGTCTTGCTTTTAAGACCTGTTTGTGAGGAATGGAGCAGCATTTAGTCTAGGACTAATCATTCTCCACTACTGAGGCAAATTTCTTCTCCTGAGTCTACCCAATACTCCATGAATTATGAAGATTACCAGCCTGGCTGGTAAGAACAGGCACTGTTAACAGCCCTGTGTTATTACCAAGTACTGTTCCCGCTAATCCTTTGGGATGGTTTTTTCCCAGGCCTTGGGTAGGTCCCTTCCATGCACGTGCTGATGGGTGCTCTGCTGAAAACTCGAGAGGGACCTTCTATAAATCTGCAGAATTTTCTCTCTCTCTGCGGCTCTCTTCCCTCCAGTGCTATGTTTTCTTAACTCTAGATATTCTGTTCTCCCAGGTCTCTTGGCAATATCTCCTAAATTCGGGAAGTTTGATTCATTCCACCTGGATTTGCCCACAATACACCATGGCCTGGAAACTCTCCCAAAGTAGTAAGCTGGGGCAATAGGAGGCTCCCATTTCTCAGGGATCATATCCTTCATAGCCTGATGTCCAATGACTTAAAAAGCACTGTTTCTTTCACACACTTTGTCTAGTATTTTATTTGTTTCAGATGAGAAGGTAAATCCAGTTTCTGTTACTGCATCTTGGTTAGAAGAAGTTCCTGGTCAGCCTTTCTTTGGCTTTAGGTTTTAGGTCTCTTTTGAATGGACTCTCTGAGGAGTCTTCTCTCTCAGGTGCACGGATGCACAGTACAAGATGGCTCTGCTGTTGTCGTTGGAGGGAACCGGTATTTCTCTTTATATCCTTTGCCTGGGATTAACGCTTCCTTAAATTTACTTACGATCAACTGGCAAGATGCCGAGGTTCAAGATGAGCAAATGAACTAACTGGGAGCAAGGGGCCCTGGAGGCCACCCAGCCTCGTCTAAAATGTGGCCCTCATACAGCATCCCAAAGGCAATCTGTGTTTCAGTCTAGCTCAGGAGGGGATCAAGGTCTCCCCACTGACCTGCCTCTCATGATGCTAACAGTTGGCTGAGAATTTAGATATTTAGAGTTCTATACATATATCTTTTCATCTCCTGTGACTAATACAGTAAATCCATTTTGGAAAAAAGTGGAAAGAATCTGCACTTAAATGCCAGAATCATAATTCTAATTATTTATATTTTGTTGTATATGATTATGTTAAAGTGAACTGTATATACTTTTCTCCCCTTGGTGTACATTCAGGTTTTCTTAATTAATCTTGATTATTTTTAAAGATTTAACTGAAGATACCGTCAATATCTGCTTATATGTAGGTACTTGAACTTGGTGGGTCCAGATGATAATAATTATAGTTCAAATGAACAGAATGTGCAGACAAGGTGAGCTGCCTGTTTACAAGTGATTGGAGCCAGAAAACATTCCTTTCCTGCACATGTTGTAATTTACACTAGTGAATCTGAGTGTGCAGATACTTACTGGCCAAGGAAATCGAGCTCCCCCAAATTTAACAAATATCAAAATTTGATACTTAAAATTCTAGTCTTGCTCATGGGAGCAATTAGCCTTTACCCAGACAGAGATTATCAAGCAATTTTTCTTCATATACTTACTTTTATCATTTATGGCAAGAACATTTTACTTTATTAGAAAATATCCTAGTGGGAAAAAGGTTAACGTTTTTATGAGGCTATGACTTTAGGGTCAAATGACTGATAATATTCAGTCTTGCTTTCAAAAATAGGTAATAACTAAAAATCAGTAATGAGAAAAGAATTCCTTCAAAAACAGGCTGGCAATGCATTTTCAAATTCTTGGGGTGAATCATTGGAAGCCAGTGATTTAATATGCTTCTTCCCCCATCCTCTTTCCTTGGCAACAGAGAAATATCAAGTCATTGGTCTACAAACACTCTATTAAGAGGAATTATGATCCAGTTGGGAAATCTTACCAGAATTTTTTGTATTTGAGCCCAGATCAGCCATAAAAAGATAAGAGTTTTAAGAGATCATGGGCCAAATTTACAACTCCTTATTTGGTAACATTCCTGGCAAAGAGTAAGTGTTTCACTTATTAAACAGATATTCTGTGAGCACCTACCAATGATCATGTACCATGAGACTGAAGGAGAAATGGCAAAGGCGAATGAGGTAAGCTTTGCCTCCAGGTGCACTCAAGTTGAAGGTCATCACAGCCATACACTTGACACATTCCGTACACCTCATGTCTCTCCTTTGCTGCTTGTTTGGTAAAGGGTATTGATGGGAAGGAGAAAACTAAAGCTTTTATAATTATAACTGTTTGATTGAGATGGATTTGTCTACCTTTTGTACTTTATCACATTTGTTCTTCTATACTAATTAACAGTCTCTGCAGAGATAGGATTTGTGTCAAAGATGTGTCCCCTTTTATTCCTTCCCCACTGGAACCATAGATGGGTGACTCCACAAACAATACCAAGCAACTATTTCATAGGTTTCAATGGCTCGAGTTCCTAGAATTCTCCATTATGTCAGGTAACATCAGGTATCTCTGCTATTTTTGAGAGACTTTCTATGATTCTTATCTGGTTTAGAATTGTATATTCTTGGAGAAGATGAAAAGGCCTGCTGCACTTATATGATGTGCTTAAGACTGAGTTCTAAAACTGTGTACATTCATACAGTGGAATACTAGTCATTAGTAAAAACTGATACATACAACACAACTAAATCTCAAATGTATTGGGGGGAGGGTATAGCTCAAGCGGTAGAACACATGCCTAGCATACATAAGGTCCTGGGTTCAATCATCCAAAAATAAATAAGTAAACCTAATTACCTCCCCCCCCAAAATAAATTTTAAAAAATCTCAAATGTATTATTTCAAGTGAAAAAAGTCAGACTTAAAAGGTTACATACTATATGATTCAATGTATATAGCATTCAGAAAAAGGCAAAACCATGGGGGCAGAAAACAGATCAGCAGTTGCCAGGGGCTAAGAGTGGGAGAAGGGTATTGACTACAAAGTGGCAGAAGACAATCTGGGGGAGTGATGGAGATGGTCTATATTTTAATATAATAATGGTTACTGTATGCACTTGTCAAGACATACAGAACTGTACACTAAAAGGGCAAATTTTATTCTCTGTAAGTTACACCTCAGTAAACCTGGGTGGGGAGAGACTGAGTTCCAGAGCCTGGCCAGTGTCCTTTAAGACCTATCACCATGAGTCTGTGTGTGTTGAGGAAATGCTTAGAGCTGTGAATTCATACAGGGACAATACTTGGGGTAATATGTATTTGTCCTGGAGGCAGGGGTATGGGATACATTGCAGCTCTGATTTGAATTCTGGATGGAAACAAGTCTAGTGTTCTAACTAAAATTCTCTAATTATCAGCAAAGCAGTGACATGGAGTGCAAAAGGGCCTGACTTCTGGAACCAGACTACAAGGGTATGAATCCTACCCTCATCAGTCACTAACTGTGTCACCTTTGGCAATTTAGGTAAATTAGAAAACTGTATGTTAGTTTGTACCTGGCTGTATTAGTCAGCCAGTAAAAGGATACATAATTTTGTGTGTGTGTGTGTGTGTGTGTGTGTGTGTGTTTTCTAATTAAGGCAGTAAAGGAAAGCCATAATGCTTGATGTTAAGGGATAAAAATGATGGTAGTGATGATAAAGCTGACTATGGACTGGGTACTCTTTTAAGCATTTTACATGTATGAATTATTTAACTCTCACAACTACCCTGTGATAGGTACTATTACCATCTCTGTCCTACAGATGAGGAAACTAAGGTGTGGCCTAGACAGGTAAATGGCCAAAGTTCACGCACTCAGTGACTGGCAAGGCTGGGATTCAAACCCAAGCAGTCTGGTTCCAGAAGCCAGGCTCATATCCATGCCACTCCCCTGCCTTTATAAGAAATAGAGAATATTAGTTACAGCATTAGGGGAGAATTGTTCCCATCTAGAATTCAAGTCAAGTTTAATTTCCAGAATCCATTGTAACAAATGAAGGGCAATGTTCTCTCTACTCAAATCTGAAGGGGGAAATGGGCCAGTGTTCATAAAGTTGCTCATTCCCAGCCATGTTATAGCAAATGACACAGAACTTGGGGGAGGGTAGAGCTCAGTGGTAGGGCACATGCTTTGCATGCCTGAGGTCCTGTGTTCAACCACCAGTATCTCTGTTAAAAAAAAAAAAAAAAAAAGGACAAACTACATAGAACTTCATTTTTTCACAGGGTAGTGAAAGATAAGACAATATTTTGGAAAAAGGAAGCGATCTGTTTGGGGAAGCTATCAAAAAGCAGGCTATGTCCCAATTTATTATGAATGTCAGAGAACTGCTCCCCTCTAAGTTAATTTCTTATTACATGACTTTTTCATGCTGTAATTCATCCCATAGCCCTCCACATCCTAGGATTACAGCAGTATCTTTAAAATTGCAATCCAACAGCAAAAGCCTTGACTCTACCATGCACAAAGGATCCTCAGTGATATGTTCCTCTCCTTGGATTTTATGTAAGTGAAAGTGTGTAGAAAATAAATCCATTTGGATATTGTTATTTATTTACACCCTACCTGGTTCCAAAAAAAAGATACAGGGTATGGTATTTTTCTACAAAGTCCATAAACATACAATATTTTAAAAAATCTGTATTTCTGCAACCTCACAATAGATGATCTACTGACCAACTATGCTACATATTAGAATTCATATTGGACATCACATTCATCTTCAAGCGGCAATCTTTTCCCATTTTTCTTTGTCAAAGACTTCTGGAAATGTTATGCTAAAAATAACAGACTTTTAATGTGAGTAACAGGTTAACAAAAATGAAAGTTGCTATAGAAACAGAATGCACACTTCAGAAAGCAGAGCTGCAAGGAAAAATGATATTTATCGGCTGCTGTAAATTGGCAAAAGCTTATCAATATGTATCCCATAGTCTGTCTCAGATAGCTTGGTAGCTGCTAATAGAAATATTTCCCAGTATTTTCCTGAGTTTTGAGGATGTATGCAATCAAGGACGTTCAGTCCAGAGGCAGGAAGAAAAAAAAGATGGCTACTTCATGGATTCCTGCACCACTCAGCATAAGCAAAAGTGGGTCTATTAAGGCAGGGCCCTCATGTCTTCTTAATGCTGTGTTTTATTTTGATGTCTTAACCATTAGTACTTGCAGAGTTGTCAGAATTATTCATGTCAACAGTAGGGAGTTCCTGAATCTCTGAGAATTATCATTTACATGGGGTTTGGTGCGCTTGGCTTGCTCTGAGTCGTACACTGGCAGTGACTTAGCAAAGCTTTAATGACAGGATAGCTCCTGTTTAACTGCATTATTAAGGGAGATTTTATTTATTATTGCTTTCCAACTGCAACTTTTGACTGAATGTTGCCATGATTCGACCACATTCTATTAAAGAGGAACAAACAGCAATTTTTATACAGCATTCACCACTTTGCTTTTATAGCCTGCATTTTTTCATGCAGTAAATCCAGACACTTTACAATCATTAAGAATATGTAAGACAACTTGGCTCCGTAACATCCTCTCTCCAGAGTTCAACCTGTGCTATAATAAAACAAGTGACCACAGAAACATATATCCAGGCTCAGCTCTATAAAAGCCCAAACCCCCCTATTGTAAATAAGTTCTTTCTGGTAGGAACGTCATAGACTGTCTGTGCTGAATGGTTGGCTACCTTTGATCCATGTGACCGTTGCTTCTTTCTTGCTAATTTCCTTCAAATGACAAGTTGCCCTCTTTCTCAGCTCATTAATAATGTAGCCTCTGGGAAAGGCAGTGGCTTTAAAATGAGATGATTAGATTGCAGTGGCTAGGACCCGGCTGGTGATGGTTTCTGCACTGGGGTTACGTAAGCCTTTAACTTGGCAGGTTTTTCCCTCCCCTCATGTATCTGGAATGCTTTCCTCCAAAGAATTTTGAGAAGATGGTGATGAGTGCTGCTCTGAAGTTCACTGAAGTCGCCCCGGGACTACCTTCTTCTCATCCCATCTCCTCCCCAGCACCTGGCTCCTCCGGTGTGAAGAGCAGGGATGGTAACAAATGGAGCTGTTCGGGCCAGACAGACAGAGGATAAGTGAATAGGCTCAGATTTAATTGCTTTTCTACCTGAGACTGCAATTTCCTCCAAGATACGGGAATGGCTCTCTGGAGGAAATGTAACCAAGATAGAGCAGGGTGATTTTCCAACTTTATGGAAATCTGGACTTGAAACAGTACAAAAGGCCTTTCTTTCTTCCCTTGACCCCCGAAGAGTGGCCTTGACAATAAGAAAAGGTCAGGTTTAGAAGCAGCAATACCCGATGAAGACTGGGCCACGTTGGAGCACGGGCACTGTTTATTGAGTCTTGACTATACGCTGGGCACTGTGCCTTGTCTCATGCTTTAGCTCCTTCCATTTTCACAACAGCCCTGCGAAGTGAGAATTATTTTTATAAGGGTTAATCAATTCCTTTTTCAGCCCAATTCTTTTGAGTCCTGGTTTTCTTTCTTGTCAAACACAGAAAGAACTCAGAACTACTGCATTTCCTCGTTCCTTCTGTCATTTTTTTAATGCTACATCTTACCTAAGCAATGTCTTCTTCTTCATCATGTTGCTCTAAAAATAATCATTTTAAACCTCTCTTTTTATGGCATTTATCTTTCGACTGAATTCAGGATTCAGTGTGACATAGCACAGAGAGGTCAGCAAATATTTATGTATGAAGAGCCAGATAGTAAATACTTTAAGTTTTGCAGACTATATGGTCTGTCTCAGTGACTCAACTCTATTGTTGTAGTAGGCAAAAGCAGTGTAGATAATACACAAAGGAATGGGCAGGGCTGTGTTCCAATAAAACGTAATTTTCAGGAGCAAGAGGCCTGCCAGTGAGCCTTAGTTTGCTGACCCCTGAATTAAAAAAAAAAAAAAAAAAAGAGGGTGGTAGGAGATGGGGGTTGGGCCAAAGATAGCCGCAAATAATTAATTTCTAGGACCATGTTATTTGCTGTGTGGCCTTGGTAATAAGGTAATAGATAGTAAAAAGTAATAAAGAAATAAATCTTTGAAGCTTAGTTTCCTTATCTGTAAAACAGGTTGATAGCTTCCTCATAAAATTACTGTGAGGATTAAAAGAGAGAAACAAGGACTCCTGGACTTTCCCCCCCTTTCAGTTTGACTAACGCTGTTTGATGGTTTATAATATTCCAGGCACTTGTTTAAATGCTGATGGTACAGCCATAAGACAAGGCCTTTGTCTCCTGCACCATCTCTTAGAAATTCAATGGGCATTCATCCTGCTGCAGAGGATAAAGGAAGGCTTCTTACAGGAGGCATTCAAAGTCCGTCTTGGAGGATGAGTGGAAAATTTTAGGTTGAGAAGCAAGAGAAGGACGTTCCAAGTAGAGACAGCAGCCTCCAGCAAAGAGATAAAAGCTTCATAGATTTGCACTGTATTTCAGGAAACTGTGAAAAATGGTCCAGTATAGCTAGAGAACCTGGTGATGCGTGGTAAGGTCCATACTCATAGAGCCTGCCTGATATCCATTCCCCCTTCTTCCTTACACACAGGTGCACGATTTTGTCCAGGGCACAAAATGTACCCAGATAAAGATACTTAATCCCCCAGTATCCCTTATAACTAAAGGTGGCTGTGTGACACAATTCTAGCCAATGAGAATCTCTGGGAAAGTCTTCTTTTTCTGAATAAATAAAATACAATCGTATAGGAGAAGGCTTTCTTCTGATGTGGAAAGTGGGTGTAACACTTGGTGATTCAGCAACCCTTTTGCAATCATGAAAACAAAAGCCCCATATCGACAGTGACAGGGCAGAAAGACAAAAGAAGCCTGTGTTCCTGGTGGCATTGTTGAGCCACTACACCAGCCCAGTGACCTATTTCCAGGCTTTTGTTACAAAAGAAAAAAAGCAATCCCATTATTTAAGCCCCTACATATTGTGTTTTCCATTGTTCACAAATGAACAAAATACTAAATGATATACAATGGAGCTGGAAATGGTAGGAAAGGTGCTGAAAAAGTAGATTTGTTTCAAATTGTGAAGAGTGCCAAATGTTATATTCTGGAGTTCAGACTATCCTGTAGAGAAGTGAGAAACAGCAAAGGTTTTTAAGCAAAGGAGAGATATAAAATAATTTGTTCAATAGTAGACTATTAAGATCTAAATACATGCCAAGTACCTTGCGAACTACACAGATGAAAAAACAAAACAAGGAGGCACACTCGCAAATACAATTATTATAAATAATGATGTCTTATGAAGAAAACAAATGGTTTTGCTAAGAATAGTCAGAGCATCCCACCTTATATATTGTAGGAAGGCCTCTTAGGACAAGTGACAACAGAGCTCAGACATAAAAGATGAGACTTTGGTGATGCAAACACTGAGGAAAATGACATTCTAAGCAGAAGGCCCAGCATTTGCAAAGGCCTGAGGCAGGAAAGAGTTTAGTAGCTTCTAGGAACTGGAGTGCTTCTAGGAAGCTTCAGTGTAACTGAAGCTTATTATCCAAATTGGGAGTTGATGGTTTGAGATGAGGTTGGAGAGATATTCAGGGCTTTGTAGGCTATGACAAGGAGTTTAAATGAACAGGAAGCCGCTGAGGAGTTTGAAGCAAGTGATATGATCCAAGTCATACTCTAAAAGAGTGTTCTCGATATGGTATAGAAAATGGATTTAAAAGGAATAAGAGTAGAACGGTACAGACCGGTGGCATTTGTTGCAGTAGTCTAGGTGAAAGATGGTGGAAGGATGATGGTGGCCTAGTCTAAGGTGGTGACCATGGGGATGGAGAAATGTGGATACTTGTGGTACACCAGCACGACTTGCTGTGCAGATTGGATGCTGGAGGTTAGGGACAAAGAGGAATTAAGGATGACTGTCTTTGAACTGAGCTTCTGGGTAGAGAGTGATACCAATTATCGAGACGGGGAAGATTGTGGGAGGGAATACATTCTGGCTGGGAAATGAGTTGTTCTGTTTTAGACATGTTAAGTTTGAGATACCTATCAGACATCCAAATGGAAACATCAAGCCGGGCGTGTGGGATGTGTGAGTCTGAGATTGAATTCCTCTAGCTGGAGATAAAATTATGACTCATTAGCAAAATTATGATATTTTCATCCAAGAGAATAGATGAGCTTACCTTGGAACATTATGGCGAGAAAGACAAGAGATGAGGTCTATTTGGTAGAGGTAGGTGGGGAATGGTTTTGAGAGAAGAGGGATTAGGGACAGGGAGATCAGCTCAGAAGTTAATGGATTAGTTTTGAGTGAGAGGTAAGGAAAGTCTGACCTAGAGGAGGAACAATGGGAACGGAGGAAAAGGAATGGATTTAAAAGAGAGTTGAAATTTCAAAATGTACACTAGATAAACAAGATTATACTGGATAGCACAGGGAAATGTATACAAGATCTTATGGTAGCTCACAGCGAAAAAAAAGATGTGACAATGGGTGTGTGTATGTTCATGTATGGCTGAGAGATTGTGCTCTGCCCTGGAATTTGACACAACATTGTAAAATGACTATAACTCAATAAAAAAATGTTAAAAAAAAAAAAAAGAAATTGGATTATAATTTCATTTACTGAAGTCTAGTTGATTTGCAGTGTTGTGTTCGTTTCTGGTGTACAGCATGGTGATTCAGCTATACATATATATATATATATTTCATATTCTTCTTCATTATAGGTTATTATAAGCTATTGAATATAGTTCGTGGTGCTGTACTGTAGGATATTGTTGTTCATCCATTCTGTATACAGTAGTCTGTATCTACTAATCTCAAGACCTTATGTTCTTGCTCTAACTTGCACAGTTCTTGAGTGTGAAGGTCATTAATGGGGCAACATAAGTGTGTGTCTGAGCAAATTAATACAGAAGTTATTTGAAGTTAACAGAAATCCAAATAAATGAAATACATATGTATTACTATACACACTAGAGATAAGGAGGTGAACAAAGGTGGACCTTTCATAAAGCTTTCCTAGCCTCATGGAGAGAGACCCGTGAACAGGTAGCTATAACAGAACATGGCAGGGTAAGAAGACCTGTACCAAGGAAGTGTGGTGGGAATGAAGAGACACCCCTCACCTCCCATTTGTCTATTGAACTTACTGCTCTTTGCTCCTCCAAGGTGCATAGCATTCTTGGTATCACACGCTTTAAGTGTCTTCCCCGCCTGGATTATTTCTCAATCCTTTGATTCCTTGTAGGTCTCTACTGGTCCCACTCTCCTGACTCCTCCCTTCCTTCTGCTTTTTTTCGTAGAGGGGGATAATTCATTTTTTTTAATTTTTAAATTTTTAAAATGGAGTGTGGTTAGTTTGCAGTGTTGTGTCAATTTCTGGTGTGCAGCATCATGTTTCAGTCGTGCATATACATACATATATTCATTTTTATATTCTTTTTCATTATAGGTTACTGCAGGATATTGAATATAGTTCCCTGTGCTGTATAGTAGAAACTTGTTGTTTATCTAGTTTATATAAAAAAATAAAAAATAAAATAAAAGATAGTTGATAGGAAGAGTCCACAGACGGTGGATCCTGATTGGATTACAAGGGTGAGAAAGAAGTCAAAGGTAGCTCTGAGATTCCTCTTTGCTTGATTGACTCTATATTGATGTTCTCGGTGTGTGATACATAGAAGGAAAAGAGAGTTCCAGGCTGAGATAACACATTTGACTTGGGTGCCACCTGGGCAAACATCAGATAGGTTTAAAGCCTGGGACTGCCAAGTGATGCTTTTGAAAAATTGCCCTCACTTCACCTAAACTGAAGCAAATACTCGGGAATGGTCTGTAATTGTTTGGAAGCTGGTGGGAAGGTAGACAGCCTCCAGAATAACCATGTGGGACTTGTAGAAGTCCTCCTGAGAACAGCAAGTGGAATTTCTCATGCCTGGTATCATCCTTGGTCCATGTTGGTTGTGTCATCCATGACTGAACGTCCCTGTAGGGAACTCTGGGGAACTAGAAAGCCTTACCTTCACCCAGCAGTAATACTGTGGATCTTCTACCTCATTTGACCCATCTCCATAGAAGCTTCATATTTCTAGATGTGTCCATTTTTGTCTTTCTGGGGATCACGTCACTGATGCACTGTTAAATGGAATTGCTGCAAAGCCCTTGTGTGCTGATAGCTGAGTTGATAAAAAGAACTAGACAAACCACACAGGCATTAACATCAGAATGCTAAGCTATCAAGTGCACCATCTTTGTCGCAAAAGAAAAAAATATGTGACTAGAAATAAAGGAAGAAGTATTCGTCAAGTATGTCAATTGTCTCCTTGATTCCACACAGTTTGGCATCCTGGATTGAATATTGGAAGTGGTCACAGTTACAATTTCTTGGCTGCTTCTGTTCCTTCGAGCCAAAGGGTAAAAGATACCTGAGGTATTATAGCAGAAAATGAAATTACAAAATCCAGTCTGGGTAGTAATAAAAATTGAGACCAAAGCTCTTTCTCGGCAGAAATTGGATACTTCTGGCATTTCAGAGGCAGATGGGGGCAGGGGGAGTGAAATTAAGAAGGGGAAATTTTTTGCCTTTTCTTTTAGATTTTGTCAGGGGCAGCAGATTTTGAGAACAATAAGAATTTAAGAAATAAGAGGTTTTAAATGTGGGAGGAGGTGGCCACAAGGCTGATAGAATTACATAAAGCTCAGTCTTCACAAACCTTACCTGAAAAGGTGAGTAGAGAATGCCTGAGTCCATATTACAGTTTTAATTATGAATAACTATGCTTGAAATTTTGTGAATTAATCTTTCCTTTACTGTCAGCTCTGACCTCGGGGCTCTGCGATTCGTTCAAACTAATTGGGGTGGGTTTTTTTGTTTTTAATGTGTTCAGAGATAGCCACTCAAAAATAATTTTTCTCACTGAACCAGACACTCTTCAAGTGGAAATCACAAGTGTCTCAATGAGGTATAAACCAGCCATTGATTAAAGTGCACAAGAAGCAATTTCTTTTTGAAACTTCTGTTTGAAAGATAAATGCTGGGTTGCAAAGAGGCTGGCCAAGAGATGTTTGTTTAAACACAACTGAAAAATAGCTACGTGTCACCGATTTCAAGATGACCCAGAGTTACTCAGTCCACTAATTGAAATGGTATTGTGACAATGCAACTGAAATGGTGAATAATTGACTTTCTAACTATAGATAGAATTTTGCTTAGGAAAAAACAAGCTTCCTAAACTAAGAAGGGGGAGATAGGCCTCTCCAAAGTTACAAATCTTGGGGCTGGAGGAAGGGGATGGGTGTATATGTTTTCAACGATCTCAGAGCCAGGAAATAAGGATTTGACAAATCTATACTCCCCTAATACTTTCATAAGAAATGGTAGTGAAAGGGAAATACTATAAAAATTTTATTTTCAAGCCGCACAAGGTGGAGGATGGCTCTTAAAGAGTAAGTGGATGCTAGTGAGTAGAACAAACGTCAATGCGAGTTAACAGAGGGTCAGATGCTCCTGCACGGAAGGCCTGTATGAGTCTGCTTGGGCTGCAGTAACAAAATACCACCGACTGGGTGGCTTAAACGACAGACGTTTATGTTCTCACGGTTCTGGAGGCTGGAAAGTCCAAGATCAAAGTTCTGGTTGATACAGTTTCTGATGAGAACTCTCTTCCTGGCTTGCAGACGGCCACCTTCTCTGAACTCACAGAGCCTTTCCTTAGTGTGTTCCTGCGGGGGAGGGGGAGGGGAGAGAGTACAAGCTCTCTGTTGTCTTCTTATTAAGGACACTAATCCATACATAAACAACAAGGTCTTACTGTACAGCACAGGGAACTCTAGTCAATCTCCTGTACAAACCTATAATGAAAAAGAATATGAAAAGGAATAGTATATATGTATGTGTGTGTGTCTAACTGAATCACTATGCTGTACACCAGAAACTAACACAACATTGTAAATCAACTATACTTCAGTAAAAAATAAAATAAAAAGACAGTAATCGTAGCTGATTTGGCACCCACCCTTATTACCAGATTTAACCTTAATTACATCCTTAAAGGCCCCATCTCCAAATAGAACCACACAAGGGATTAAGGCTTCGGCATATGAATTGGGGTTGGGGGGGGGCACAAACCTTTGGTCTATAATGTGACCCAAGAGCGCAGGTGGAGGAGCAGTCCCACTGGGAGTCTGACGGGGCAGGGCAAGGCAAGGTGGCCCAGCCCCTGTGGTGTCCCAGCCCAGACGTCTTCAGGCTGGGTGTGCTATTAAAAACAGAAGCCCCTCTTTCTACCCACCACCCACCTGACACAAAGAAGTCTGAGAGTTGGGGGGACGGGCAGCAAGCTTAGATAAGAAGATGCTCTGAGGGCCAAATTGTGGCCTGGCTGGGCCCCTCTCCCACCTCAGGGCCGACTGAGCCTGAGGCCAGGGTGTAATGGACCACCCACCTGAAAACCTGGGTTATTTTGAGAAAAACAGGGAAAAGATTGGGGCAGGACCACACAGAGCCTTCAGATAGGAGTGTTTCCACTCCTTTTGAAGATCTAAGAAGACAAGTAGAATGCAAATCTCTAAAATTGCCAGTTCCTAAGAGTCACTTGGGTGGGAGTTATCTGGCGCACACTAAGGCCATTTCACAGTGTCTGTAGGTGCTGTTAAAAAGAATACCAAGTTTAGCCTAAAAAGCAGGGTTTCTCATGTGCAGACATCTTGGGCTAGATAGTTCTTCGCTGTGAGGGCATCCTGTGCATTGTAGGATGTTTAGCAGCATCCCTGGTGTCTGCACTAGATGCCAGTAGCACCTCCCTCCCCCACCCCCAAGTTTGACCACTAGAAACATCTCTAGACATTGCTGATGTTGAGAACCACTGGCCCAAAGAGATGGCTGGTAATGGCTTAGTAAAGACCATTTTTGCATCACATTGAAATGATAATAATTCATACAGTTAACTGAAACACTAAATAAAGGCATAAATCTATGATAATGCTGAAAAGGAAGATGCAAGATAATATGCCACAAGAAAAAGTCAAGCTAATGTGAGTCAGTTGATTGGTACTCAGTCTCTCACAAAAATGGGAGATATTAACAAATCGTTCAATTCAAGGAAAAGTTACAATTAATTAATTACCTAATTGTGCAATACCATCCTTTCCCTGGCTAGTTCAAGAAGTTATCGTGGTCCACCTGAAATATCAAACATCTCCATGCTCACTCGTCAATGTGATTTGATATTGCAAAAATATGAAATCTTAGGTCACACTCACTCTCTTTTTAACTTTTCTGTTGACATAATTTCCGGCCTACGGAAAAGCTGCAAGAATAGTACAATGAATCCCCATAAACCCTTCATCCAGATGCCCTGAATGTTAACATTTCACCACATTTGCTCTATCCATGCAGACTTTTAAATGAAAGACACGGGAAGAAATACAAGTTGTTCCCAAGATGTGCAAGTTATGGCCCCAAATATCGCCTCTCCCTCCCTCCCTTCACACAAACCCTGCATCAGTGGCACGGTCATACCTCTTAAACGTGTCTGCCTTCCTCACCAGACTCAGTCTTACCACCCCGGAGAGTAGCACCTGCATTCTTTATCTTTCAATCCTTAGCCTGTTATTCAGTGCCCAGCACATTGTAAAAGTCCTCAGTGGGTGTAGAATGACTGTTTCCTTTTATAGGTTGGGTTTGCTGTTGGTTTTATTGTTTTAGCATTGGTCTGCTTCTGAACTAGACGCTCCTTTTCCTACACAGGTCTTCCAGTAAATATAGACTTTTAGGCATATAAAGCCGTAGCTGAGGGTCGTAGGTTCAGAAGCTCTGAGTTTGGTGCCAGAGAAAATGTGAGCATGGGAAACAATTCTGATGCAAGAAAGAGCAAGGGTGTTGATGGTATTAAAGAAAGCCTTTAAAAAGGTGGTTTGGCACGGGATAGCAAAGTTATAAAAATGTTACAGATCATTATGTGTGTGAATAGAGTAGTTCATTGCTGGTGATCTAAAAACTGAAGGTCTGGAACATTCAACAGTGCACTTTTAACCTAGTCAGTACAGCTCAGATTGTGGAATGGAAGCCAGTTAGGTTCCACATGCAAATATTCAAGTATAAAAATATTGAGAAAGGGGAGGGTATAGCTCAAGTGGTAGAGCGCATGCTCAGCATGCATGAGGTCCCAGGTTCAATCCTCAGTACCTCCTCTAAAAGTAAATCAATAAATAAAGCTAATTATCCCCACCCTCAACTGAAAAACAAAAAATTTGAGAAGCATAGTATGGGATCTAGCTGATGAAATCATGGGCTGAAGAAGTGACTGGAGCACAAATAGAAATGACAGAATAAAAGAGAGCTATATCCAGCCACTGTTTTGGTAAACATCTGTTATAATTGTATCTTCCCAACATCTCTTAAAACTGCTTTTCTATGTTTGGGGAAACCCCACCTCAGGAATCCTGCCTCCTGCATGAGCCTGCGACGTTCAAGTCTGAACTCAAATCCCCAGCATCCTTTGCAGCAAGCATGCTGTCGTGTGCTGTAGGCTCCATGACTTTGGAAATAAGCAAAAAAGGGAACAGTCTTGGTATGGAGTTTCTGTTTGTGGCAGCACAGATAGTAACCAAGGCATTTTGGCTTTCAAATGGCAGTGCGTTCTAGTGCTGCAAACTTGAATGAGTTCCTGGTGCAGAAGTAGCCCTGTGGCTGGCAGCTGTAATGGTTGAGTCGAGTCAAGTTCTTGACATTTAGTGCTTGGCTGGGGCAGCAGAAGTGGTTTTTCCTCAGGCCAGTTCTGGGATATGGTTTTGACCATTTCTCTAGGAAATAATTCTTTGAGATAACACCTTTGTCTTACCTGCAATCTTTTTTTTTTTTTTTAAATAGTGGAAACCACCAAACTAGACTCTGCTGTTTGCAACTGTCGAATACAATATTACAAATATCTCTCACTTGCTTCTTCTTCTAGGAAGCAAGGAATCAACAATTTTGAAGCTATCAATAGATAAGAGTAAATACAGCCTGGAAGAAAAGTAAATACAGAAACTCAAGTAGA
The DNA here is from genome assembly GCF_048773025.1 of Camelus bactrianus. NCBI lineage: Eukaryota > Metazoa > Chordata > Mammalia > Artiodactyla > Camelidae > Camelus > Camelus bactrianus. Next base: position 33,546,401 of record NC_133575.1, read on the forward strand.
ATAAAAGCATTCTTGGGGAGCTCATATTTAATTTGACTCCTCGGCTCTCACCTCACATCCACTTTGAATTCATAGTGGGCCCTTCATAGAAGTCCCCCAATAACTCTGTAACACATGATTGGAAAAATAAAGGAAACGTCTCATTGCAGCATCTTAAAAGGGGTCACAATATTCCCACGAGGCATCTCTATTCCTTTCTTCAAGTCCTCATCTGGGTGATGGAAAGGATAGAAGGGGCAGATTCTGATACCAAGAACATAGGAATTTTTAAATCATATTTTAAAAGCTGCCAAAATACCTTGAAAATATACTTTCCATGGAACGGGTACCACATACTTACACATTCCTTTCTTTGGAAGATGTGGGCAGATCTGTCAAAACTCTGTATCAATTGTCAGGGGTGTTAACGCTCTGAAGAATATTTTCTCTTATTTTCAGTTTTTAAATGGGAGGCTACACAACAATAACTGGGGGGGAATGGTGAAGGGGAAAGCAGAACTTGTTCTTTGTTGTCTCTTTTTTCAGTACATTGCGTGTGTGTGTGATGTAGGGATAGAGAAGTTACATAGATGCATTTAGGTGGCCATGGGCCAGCGTGCTTTCTGTGAATTCTGGCGTTTCTCCCAATTATTTAAAAGTTCCACACTAATAGGCTTGCCCATCACAGACTTCAGGAAGAGTGGATCCTGGTCCTTATAAGAGCCAGAGAGTGTATCTTTCCCCTTAGCTGACTGCCTCAATTTGTTTTCATTAGTGGAGATGAAAAACAAATGGAATTCCTAGGTGCCCCAGGCAAAGGGATGCTGCACCCCGCATTGCTGCTGCCTGCAGACTTCTGCGCTCATTCAGAAACCTCGCCAGGAGAAGGATGCTTCTGCTACAGCTCGCCCCTTCAGAAGCACAGGGCACATTATTTTGAATTATTTCAGATGAGGAGACTCGCGGCCAATTAAAATGCAGCACTAATATTAGCTTATTTTCAACCGAACGATAGCTTTGTAGACTAAAAGTCTCTTCAGATCTCACCACTTCCAGGCTGCTTGCTTCTGAGGCATTTAGCCGGAATTTAGCTGCTGTCTTCAGACCACCGACTCTATCTTGCTGCCTTGGGAATTTTGCATGAACGAAGGTTCTCATACATAGCTGCCGCTAATGGTTGGAATTTGTGTTTACAAAAGTTCCTTTCCTGTTTTGCAAACTCAGGCTGGGCTCTGCCGCCTTGAAAAGCCGCTTCCCCTCAGCAGATGTTCTGCCGCTCGCTGGCAGCGTTCTTGTCTGCACTCATCTGTCTCACTCTGCTATCCACTCCCGCCACCCAAGAGAGCCTGGAAATGCGATTTCTCCCCTCCTTCCCCCATACGGCCCTCTCTGCTCGTGACCTGCCTGCTGCTTCACTCCACAAACTGGGCTTTTCGTCGCCCTCTGTATCGCAGTTATTTCTGCCTCTGTGGCTCTTCCCAGTTGGACACTAAAAGCAGTGATGACTAAAGCCTTCAGTTTTTCCTGCCTGACACCATCTCCCCGTGCTTAAGCCTTTTTTGTCCCAGTGGGAGACATGACCACTATAAAAATTCAGTTGGCCATCATGACAGTCTTAGATTCATATTTGACCCTTTCCTCTCTTTGTTTCCTTAATATTTAAAGTAATCACTACAGACTGCAGAAACAAGTTTAATCTTTGTCACCTTATCCATGATTATTGTCACATGGCTGGTCCTGTCTCTAATCCAAGCTCTTGTATCCTCACTGATCATCACATCTGGGACCTTAATTTAACAAATGTTTATTGGGAGCTGAGGAAACATCATTTACTGAGGAGTTGCTTCCTGATGTGGACTCCTTTTTCCATGTTCTTAGGCCTCTGGAGAATGAAGACCACATCTTTTTGTTTTACAGAGAAGAGGAAATCCAAGTGGTTGTGTGACCAGACCCCTCGTGTCAAAGTGAGGGTCAAAGTTTGGAACGAGAAGAGGAGGAGCATGTGACTTAAAGAGGGGGATGATCTGAGCCAGGTCAGAGCTGTGGGACAGGTCACCCATACCTGGGCATCGGAGGAGTAAGCTTACCCTGGTCAGGCTGTGAAATTTGACAATGTGTCAGTGACAATCAAGTATCTTCTTTGGTTAATAAACTGTGTCGTATTCTGTGCCAAACAGTGTGTGTGAGGCTGTGGGAGATACAAAGATGGAAAGATGAGGCTTCTTCCTCTACTCATGTATTGATACACTGCATGTTTCTTCTTTGACCAGGGTCTCTTCCCCCTCCAGCAGCCACCAGCACAGATAAGCCTACAGCAGCTGCAAGAAGGGGTAGAGAGTTAAGAGGGTGAATGTGGCTCCCCAAAGTATCCACTGAAGATGTTAACACCTGGTCTGATGTCCTGTAGGATGCTAAACACCGCAGTGTCTCTCCATCGCCCCCTTCCTCCATGTATCTGAGTGGTTCTCAAACCTGGGCGCACGTTAGAATCACCAAGAAACTGAAAAAAGAAATATAACATTAAAAAATGGTCAAATTGGTAAATTTTATACTGTGTATATTTTACCATAATTTTTTTTAAAATGTCGATTTTCCAACCTCCAGGACGTAGAGTGTAAGTCTTCATTCCCTAAGTGTGAGCTGTGCATAGCAAGTTTCTTCCAAAGAGGACAGTACAGAAAAGGGGAGGAAAGTGTAACTTTACAATGGAGAAACCTGACAAACCTCAGCCAGGTGACCAAGGTCAACACCAACAGTGAGAAGTCATGTTGGTAGCATTCACCATTGATACGATGTGATGAAAATGACACTTTACCTCTGTGGTCTTTCTTGCCAACATGTATAACCCTGGTGTAATCATGAGAAAAACACCAAAACAATCCCAATTGAGGGACAGGCTACAAAGTATCTAGCCGGTAATCCTCAAAGTTGTCCAGGTCATCAAAAATTAGGGAAATGTGGGAAACCGTCACAACTCAGAGGACCCTCAGGAGACTTGACTAGGAATTACAATGCGGTATCTTGGATGGGACCCTGATACAGAAGAAGGACATTAGGGAAAAACTGAAGAAATCTGGATAAAGTATGGATGTTAGTTAATAATAATGCTTCAGTATTGGTTCATTAATTTTCACAAGTGTTCCGTAAGGTGTTAATACTGTGTGTGTGTGTGTTGGGGATGGGTATCCGGGAACTCTCTGTACTATTTTTTTGCAATAATTCTGTAAAGCTAAAACTCTTCTAAAAGAGAAATTTTTATTAAATAGATAAATATGCTTGGATCTCACCCCAGATAAATCCGTATCTTTGGGTGTGGGGTCTGAGCAACTGTACTTTTGTAAGCTCCTCGGGGGATTCTGATGCAGAGTGAAATCTAAGAATCCTTGGTTCACCCGGCCCTGCCCTCTGCAGGTCAAGATTCCGATGTTAGCTTGCTGTGTCATTTCACCTGCCTTTGCGTTCTCTCAGCTCTCACAGCCAGATTTATCCATGAGCCACATCTCTTGGCCCAGATCCAGCCTGTTTCCTGGGTCAGATCGAGCAGGCAGAGATCCAGCGTATAATGGGAGTGAGTTTAAGGTGGGGTGGGATATTTTTTCCTGTACTCCACCCAGACTTGGGATGATGTTCAGTAATCCCTGGCTCTTCCCAGCCAGCCATGACCCGGTGTGCAGGAAGGTGCTTCCGTGTCAATTCCTTTTCTGTGATCTACTCAGGGAACTGCTCATATCAAGACTTCCTCCTGAGTAGGGGCCTCAGCCCTCTTGTATAAAGACCTCATCTTTCCTAGTTTCCTTCATTGAAGACTTTAGCCCCCACTCCTCAGTCACTGATTAGACAGTGATGAAGGTAGACAGAGCCTTTAAAATGATTCTGTCTGATTGCTGTACCATGACCAGACTTGTGAATTCTCAATTTATTTCTTGGCTCTGAAAACTCGTCCCTCCCTACCACCTATGCTGGGTCCCATTCTGGTTAAAATCCCCAAAGACATCACCCTCTACGGAAAGTTCCCTTTTCCATACTATGAGGGAACTGTGCAGGACCATTTCCAAGGGCTGCTTCCATTTTAATAGAGAACTCATTACTGAACAACCAACATAGCCATTCTATCTTTCTATTAGCAATAATCGCGCCTCAGATAAACCTCATTGGCTACGATACTGCCACTGCGCAAAGCTCATTCTGTCTTTCTAGAACCAAAGAAGTTTCTACCCTCTCAACACTACCGGTTCCTCCCTTCCTAATCCCAGGACTGACTAAAGAAAATTTGTGGTGACTTTGTAGGCAACAGAAAGTAAAAAATGGCTAGTACCATCATCACAGGCAGAAATGCATCCCTCATTTCACACCATCAGGACAAAGAGGAAGGTCTGCATGTTGAGTTCCTGCCCCTGGAACTGTGAATCGCTGTCTGTGAGACAATCTGCTCAGAGGCTCAGAAAAGCTTTCCACGTCAGTGCCTGCTCAGGGCTGGAAGATGACAGTAATGCATAGCCACTTGATTTTCGCAAAATACCGATAGCAAGACCCGAAATGATGAGGGATCCCTGAAATTACTTGTGTCACCAAGTCGAAGCAGATCATTCTTGATCAAATTTCTACATGATAATGTTCCACATTACTGAGTCCTTACTGTCAGCCAGCCGGGACGTGAGTGTTAGAGATGTGTTACTTAGTTTATCCTCGTAACCACCCTTTCATAGAAGGTCTTAACACCATCCCTATTTTCTAGGTGAGGAAAATGAGATGTGGGAACTTCAACCACATGACTGAGGTCACACAACCTAGAAGCTGTAGAACTCTGAGATCTGAGTACCGGAATAAGAGACCGATGCCAGCATCTGCTCACAGAACCTTCTGCCCTTCTGCCTCACCACACAGGATCAGAACATGGGGCTTTTCCAGCTCTCATCATCCAATCATTCTGAAAGCCCCACATTGGAGATAATGTTCCCCCAAATGGAATCTTCAAGTGTCTGAACAGCACCGAACACAAAACTCTTAGATCCCTCCTCAGAGTCCCTGATCATGCACAGTGCTACTGACATTTATGTTAATTATACATAGAATATCAATGTGTACAAGTAACAGGAATAAGAAAGCAAGTAAAGTATTTATCCTATTAAACAAAATGACTCGGTGCACACGTGTTTGAAACCACTGGAATCAAGCAGTGCTGTTCCCTAAAACTGAAAATAGGTCAATAGACCTCTGTTCTAGACTGTGTGGTTAGCCATTAATCCATATTTGCCTACCTGGAGGGAACAACACATATATAATTCTGTGGTTTAGACCTTTCATTATTTCAAGCTGGTTTTACCTCTATCAATCCTATTTAATTAAACTTTTAATTAAATAACTTTCAATTAAACTATTAATTAAACAATGTGCTTTTTTTTTCTCTTAAAGCAATGATTTCTGGTAGGTACAGCTATTAAGGGTAGGGAGCGTTTTAAATTTCACTCGGTATTTTAAATTGTGTTTCATTCTTTCTTCAGTTAAATGTAACCACCAGTATTCTAGGGAAGAAAATGTCACAGGCCCATCTTTCTTATGGTATCAGGGTCCCACCAGGAAACAGATGGCATATTTAAGTTATAAGATTTCAGGAGAGTTTAATGAAAGGACTATTTACAAAATGTAGAAAACGTAGGCGGGGTATAGGGAAGCCCCCATAAATGGCACAATACCTAGGGCCAGTAACAAGGGTCTAGATCCATTACCCATCACCTACCCTAGACCCAAAAGGTCTTAGAGAGGGAGCTGTCCCCAGTACCTAGAGACCTAGTAGGTTGCAGGGGAGGGCACACCCCATATACAAATTACCTGATACTGGCGAAGTGAGGGTCCAGTGGCCTGTGGTTCAGGTTGCTTTCAAGTCTCCCCATCTTCTCTGGGGCTGTATCCAAATAGAACATTTCCTATCCCTTCACCATGTGGTTTGTCTTTCATTTTTTTCTCCCCAACTCCCACTTTGCTCTTAACTAATTCCTGTAAATAGTCAATGCTCTGCCTGCCTTCTTCCTGTCTTTCTGGGTCAAAACTCATTGAAAAAGTATCCACCGAATACATAGCTGGGTCAACCACAAATGAAGCCTCCTGCTGGCCTCTGCCCCTCCTTTAACACAGCACACCATTTCCTTGTTGCTTAGAGTCTCCTAGCCCACTCCACTTACCACTGTACTCACCAGAAATCTCTCATCCTCTTCCTGGCAACCAAATTATTTTTTCACTCCTTTTGACTCCAGTTTATATTCTTTTCAAAGTCTTTCTTAATTTGTATCCTCTCCCATCTTTATCCACTCAATCCTTGTATATTCCCTCTGAAGTAATTTATTTTATGCTAAATTGTTGTGCTAATGGAGTATTATTTTATTTCTATAATTATCCTTATGGCTATGATTATCATCTCTGTGAAACCAGTGTGTGTGTTTTATCCCCAAAACTAGAAAATGAGTTGCTGGTGTGTTTCATACTGAAAGATTACTGAAGGAACTATCTTGCCTGCCTCCTCAACCCTGCAACCCAACTACATTTGTAGGATTTTCTTCAATACACATTGTGTATTGATGACAGAATTAGCTGTTACGTGCTCTGTAACATGTGAACAAGTAACCCAAATGAGGCAGTGCTGATTTATAAAGGAATGATATAGACAAAAGCACTGGGAAAAACAACAAATATTTAACTTTGTAAATTAAGTGCATCCTTATGAATGTAAGCAATAGGATAAGGCGAGTGAGGGGGACAATTATGACTTTGTTGGTCCAGGACAAGGAAAGAAATCACAGCCTCTCCTCCATGCATGGACGAATGGCTTCACGGAGGAAATAAGGTCAATTTCTGTTTGCTGAAGACATCGAGCCAATGCACTCATTCTCTGGACAGACTAGTTCAGTTCAGCCAGTAATTATATGGCTAGATCTACTCGGTGAGAAATGGAAATGGGAACTTACTTCTTGTTTAGTCCTCTTTGTCTGCCTTCTAAAGCCTTCTTGGTGTTGGTTCTTCATGTGACCTGTTTAGAAATGAGGTAGCTTCATTGAGATTCATTCATTTTCTCTAGAGGAAGTACATGATTATATTTCACTCTATAAATAAGAGAAAGTCATGGTAAAAATGGATCGAGTACAGAGTTTTATATAATGGAAAGTTCCTCTCTGTGACAAATGCCATTTTTCAGGCTATGGAATGCTTTGTTTGCAAATGAGCACCGTTTTTTGACCAGTTTGGTACAAATGTCATAAGAGAAGAATACAGTCTACAAAAGGAATATAGAAATGATCAACTATGTACTTTTTTGTTGGTAAGAGGTAGAGTATCTCTAAGTTAAAAAGATATCATCATTGAAACGAAAATTACTTACTAAAGAGATTCAAAACAATTATTTTTTTCATGTAGATGTTCACACACTACATGTCTGGGCATCTGATATTTAAAATCAACATTATTGTCATCATTATTCCTCATCATTAATTGTGTACATATCATGAATTTGACTCTTCTGCTCCCTAGCTATGTATTTACCTCTCTATGCCTCAGAGCCCTTATCTGTAAAATGAGGATTAAAATAACACACACTTCATGAGGTTGTAGTAAGAATAAATGAGCTAATACATATAAAGCGCTTATACCAGTGCCTGATATTTATTGTTCTCAGCGAGGCTGTTATTTGAATAACTGTTACTATTATTGTTATCACTTTGCTCTTTTCGTGTTGGTTCATTTGTGAAGATTAACTATTATTATTACCTTAGTTTTACAGATGAGAGAATGAAGCTCTGAGAAGTTTAGTCACTCTCTCAAGATGATACAGCTGGTCAGATAAAAGCCTGTCTGAAGGGCTGGGTTGGCACTTGTAATCTGAATTGCATTAATATCCAGCTAAGGGAAAACTTATTGTCTTAACTATGTTGAAAAGATTGTGTTTGGAACATTTACTCATTGGCATTTTCATCACAAAAAGATCTCTGCCTCCAGGCTTCGTTGGCCCCATTTATTTTTTCACCCTTCCATCCCAGGTCCTCCCTCAGCAGTCAGAGATGGTAGAAAGAGACAGGAGAGGGGAGGGCGGCAAGCGAGCAGCAGAATCAGGATGGAGAAGCGCGCTGGTGCTTTCTCCATTTATACTCAGAACTCAAAATGCTCAGCTCGGCTTCAGCAGCAATTCATCTTATAAATCAATTTGGCAAGGCATCAGCTTTAAAATCCATTACACTGAATCAGGAGTGGAGTTTACAGCTAATGTGCCAATAGGACACCCGTATGTGGCAGTGACCTTTTAAGTTGGCGTGAACCCATGTTCATGCTCGGCTCTGCCTCTCTGCATGACACTGAATCAGTTATGGTCCCGCCTATTACTTCATGCAGAAAGAACGGCTGAAGTGTTGACTCTCGGTCTCTTTAGAAAACTAGAGACTAGTAGAATGATGACATTGTTTTTTATTCTAGATGACCTCTTGAAATTCTGCTTACCATAACAGCTGTCACGGGATTATTTCTCATAATGGGAAGAGGTTGAATATCTATTTTTCTTTTTACTCTTCACTCATTTATCAGTTACTTAATATCTGGCTTCCCACACCAAAACTTGACCGAAATTGTTTTCTAGAAAGCCACCCGTGACTTCCTAATTACCTAATGCAGAAACTTCTTTTTCTTCTTATCTTTTGTAATGCTTCTCCAGCATTTGACCTTGGGGACCAATCTCTTCCTTCTTGAAAATCTCTATTCCCTTTGCTTCCACAACATCCCAGTAGCTTGGAGTTTTGCTCATCTGTCTGGAGACTAGTTAAAATCAAGCTCTTCAGTCTCTTGTAGATAATTCATGAGCTTGCTTTACTGACTTCTGTGGTAGACAGAATATTGGCGCCCCCAAAGATGTCCACATCCTAATCCTCAGACCTGCAAATATGTTATCTTATATGACAAGAGAGGGGCTAGGCCAATGTGATAATGTTAAGGATCTTTAAATGGAGAGATTACTCCTGAATTATCCAGGTAGTGTCCAGTGTAATCACAAATATACTTATAAAATAAGGAAACAGGAGAGTCAGAGCAGAAGATGTGACTATGGAAGCAGAAATCAGAAGAGAGTGAGAGCTAGAATGAGAGAGACAGAGACGGAGGCAGAGAGAGCTGAAGGTGGTACACTTGGCTTTGAAGATGGTGGTAGGAGCCATAGCTGAGGAACATAGGTGGCCTCTATAAGCTGGAAAAGACATGGAAATGAATTTTCCCCTGGAGCCTCCAGAGGGAATACAGCCCTGCCTACACCTAGATTTTAGGACTTTTGGCCTCCCAAACTCTAAAGTAAATTTGTGTTGTTTTGAGCCACTAAGTTTGTGGTGACTTGTTACAGCAGCAGTAGGAAACTAATACAAATGCCTTTTCAATTCTTTATTTCCCACTCTGAAAATTCTCCCAAATTGCAGAACTGAATTTTCAATTATCTTCTAAGCATCTCTACTTGGATCCTTGGCCAGCATCTCAAATTCAACTTGTTCAAAATGAAAATAACTATCTTTTTCCAAAAAATGTATCCCACTTGTGGATTTTTCTGACTACATTCATTTACTCATTTATTGACTATTTTATTAATTTATTTATTCATAAATCAAGTGTTTAACGAGCATCTACTCTGCCAGATACTGTTGAGACTCTTAGAATTCAGAAGGGAACAAAAGATAAAATCTCTGCCCTGATGGGGATCACATGCTAGGGGAAAAATAGACAAAACCAGGAAACAAATAAATAAAACATTTCCATCTAGTGAAACTTTTATGAAGACTTTCAAGAAAGGGAAGGGGATAGAGACTAATCTGAAGAAGGGGTGGTGATGGCTATTTTCAGTAGGATGATGGGAGAAGGTCTATCTGCGGAGGTGGCATTTGAGCAGAGACCCGATTGAATAGGAGCAAGAGCAAGAATAAGACTGTGGAAGAATAGCATTCCAGGCAGAAGGTACAGCACATAGAAAGATCCTCGAGGTAGGAATGAGGTTGGATTGTTCATGTTCAGGTGATTGCAAGAAGACTGGAGGAGAGCGGGCAAAGAGATGAGGACAAAAAGATGGGCAGAGACATCTTCAGTCATAGGTAGGAATTCTGATTGTTTTCTAAGTGTGATGGAAGCCATTAGAGAATTTTGAACAAAGGAGTGATATGATCTGACTTACAGTTAAAAAAAAAATCACTGTGGCTGCTCTATTGAGGACAAAATGAAAGAAGAAAGAGGAAGTCCAGTTAGAAAGCTAAGTAATAAATGATAGTGGCTTGGCCCAAGGTAGTAGCAGTGGAGGTGGTTAGAATTAGGATATATTTTGAAGGCAGAGCTGATAATAACTGCTTAGGATTGATGTGCATAATAAAGACAGGAAAGAGATAAGGACAAGCACCTAAGTTTTGAGAAAATGAAAAAATGTAGCAGCCATTAACCAAAATGAGGAAGACTGCAATAGTAGCAGGTTTGGGAACAAATACCAAGTTTGGTTTCTGATATATTATGATTGATATGCCTTTAGACCTCAAAGTGGAGATGTCACATAGGTAGCTGAATGCTAATATGTAAGTTTGCTGCTCAAATAGGCAGTCTGGATGGAAGACAAATTTGGAAATTATCAGCACAAAAATGATGTTCAAAGCATAGGACTGGATGAATTCACTTAAGGAAATACTGATGATAAAGAAGAGACGAGGTCTGAGGGATGAGCCCTAGGGGACTGCAATGTAGAGAGATAAGACGAAGAGAAGCCAGCAAGGGAGATTAAGAAGGAGCAGCCAGTGATGCAGGGGGAAAGCCAGGGGAATGAAGCTCAAATGCCAAATGAAGAATGTATTTTCAGAAGGGGGAAATGGTCATCTCTGTTAAATGCTGTCGAATTCTCTTGTGAAATGAAGACAGGGAACTCAGCACTTGATTTGATGATACGGAGTTCTGTTCACTATGACAAGAGTTGTTTCCATGCAATGGAGGGGGAAGCTTTTGGTTAGAGTGGGTCTAAGAAAGAAAAGGAGATGAAGACTCCAAGACAGTAAGTATAGACAACAGTCTACAGAATTTTGCTATAAAATGAAAGAAAAAATGAGATCATAGCTGGAAGGAGAGATGAGATAATGACAGGTGTCTTATTTAATATTGGAACTATTATATCTAAGTTTATATGATGATGAGAATGACCCTGTAGAAAGAGGATAATCCCCAGGTGGTACAGAGAAAGGGGATTCAGTGTATGAGTATAGGCGTTATTACTGTTCATTCATTTTTATAGGTAGGAGAGAGAGAATGTCAGTTATGATAGAATAGGTAATAGATTTAATGAGAATAAAGAAGAATGTGGATATTTTGAAGGGTTAGAGAAGAGGGAAAAGAGGTAGGAAAGAGGCATCTGAAACAGTAGCACAGCAACTTTATAAGCAAGATGAAGCATGTTTGCTAAGCATCAATGAAGGCCCACTTGGTCAATGGGTAGGAGTCCTAAGATTTCAGAATAGTTGGAATAAGGGTACTAGATTAGTGATCTGGAAACATAGAAGGCTGTGATGAGAGCTTGTAATGTTTGAGGTTAAGATTAAGGATATTCCTCATCATGAATTAGGCTGAGTGACCAGGAGTGCAATATATGACAACTTCTAAAAGAATAAGCCAAGGATTGTAAGGTCTGGGGTAATGCAGTTCAAAGACTTGTGATTTTTGATAAAGAATAGAGGTAAAATAATTGGGAAGCAACAAGCACACCTACCCTGCCTCAAGGTCCTATAAGTAGCATTTGAAAGGGCTGCAAAGGAGGCATTGTCCTCAGGAAAGAGCCCGATTATGATTAGAACAAGAGGGTGAAGGGAACATTAAGAGATGAAGTAAAGGATACAGGGGATTTTGCTGATGATAAATCATGAATTTCAGAGGACTCGGGACTGGGGATCAGGGAAATATAGGTGATGAGATCAGGCTTATCATGTACAGAGCTGGATGGGGAGAAAGCCTTGATGATGGCCTGAGCAACTTGGATTTCTGGTAGTAACTGATGAAAACAGGGAACTATATTCAATACCATGATCGCTATGCTGTACACCAGAAATTAACACAACATTATAAACTGACTATACTTCCATTAAAAACCAAAAACAGGGATGGGAGGGAGGCTGATGGGATGGGAGGAGAAAGGGATTATTTAGTCCTAAATTGGTCTTTTAGAAGAAGGCAGGGCATCGATTCTATTGAGACAGATAGTTGATATCAATGGCCCTGACAATGTCAAGCCATGTTGTAAATATTGTCTTACCTGGAGCACCCTGAGCCCTGCGGACCTATTTTATAGACTACAGTGAATCATGTCAGGCCCAGAGGAGAAATCTACCAGAAACAAGTGCTCTTTAGGCCTATTTTGAATCTTGCTGTGGATAGTGGTGTTGTGGCCAAGGGATAAGGGTGATCTTACTAGGTCACCTTGCCCAGATTTTTTTGAGTCCCAGGTACACATGTCCAATTTTGTACTCAACTTCTTCATTTTAGTGGCTCAGAGTTATCTCAAATTCAACAAGGCAAAAAAAAAATATATATATATATATACTCTCCAAAGTCTACAATACAAATTTGATCCTCTCTTAGTGTCTCCTCTCTTATTGAATGATGTAAACCGAAAATCCAAAAGTTCATCCTTGTCACCCATATCGAATTTGTTGCCTAGTCCTGCTAACTCTACTCCTCCAGCATATCCGCAATCTCTCCATTTTTTTCCATTTCCAGTACACACACCCTTTACAGATACCACCCTAGAACAAGCCACTAACATCTCTCCTCTGTTCTATTACAACAACTTCTCAACTGGACTTACTACTTCCATTCCTGCTTCTAATATAACTACCAGATTGAGCTTTTAAAAACTTAAGTCATATTCTGTTTCTCCCCAGCTGAATACCTTTTCATGAATTTCCAATGTACATAAAATAAAATCCCAATTCCGTAACATGATATCCTTGGCCCAGCATGACCCAGTCCCAGCTCACCAAACCCGACATACTGGCCTTTCTGATCTTTGGTCCTAATAGGTTTATTCCCAACATTGGACTTTTGCACTTCTTAGTCCCTCTACCTAGAACTCTCAGCTCTAGATTTTTCAAATGGCTTCCCCATTCTCATCATTCGGGTCTTTGAAACACAGGTTACCTTCTCAACACAGCTTTGCCTTAACATACAACATAAAAGAGCCAACCCTCATCCCTAGCCTACTTTAGTCACTGTCACATTACCCTGTTATATTTCCTTCATCCTTATTGGAAGTTATTTTATTTACTTGTTAATTGTCTGTTTCTCTCTTCTAGAATATAACCTATGAAGGCAGGAGCTTATATCCCTACAGTATGCTCAGTGCCTGGAAAAGTACTTGATATATAATAGTCATCCACTAATATATATTGAATGAATTGACTCAAGGGTTAAAGAATTACATGCCCTATAAACCGAATATCTTCAGCCTCACGAGATTATCAGTCAAAACTTTTAACGTATTATTTAATGTGCAACCATTTAAATCCCCTTAAACTCTTCTTTGGGTTTACATTTCCACTTTTGCACTTTTGCAAGAATGAGGCTGCTCTGATGATTTTGAGGGAGCTAGCAAAGGATTACACTATCGTAATAACTTCCTATGTCGATTCTGAAAAGCAACCTGCTTCTTAGTATGCAAAAATTATTTGAATGAAATCATATTTGAGGTTTAAATGCCTCCATTTACCACTGATATATTTCAGAATATTTACTTTAGGGAAAAAAAAACAAGATCTCTCTTTTATTTTCTATTTACATGTATACATACATACATTCTGCTAAACTAGCTGATTTTGAAAGTCAGTGTACATTGCAGAAAACATTTGTTTCATAGTAATAGCCACTTATTAGAAAAATATCTGTTTGTTTCTAAAGGATAACCCTTTCGTCTTCCAGGGAAAATATATCAATAACCATTGGAGTAGATAGAAATCTTTACTTTCTCGATTTTTTTCACTGCACTACTGGATGTGATTTGCTGGGGAGGTTGGGATAATGGTTGGCAAAAGTTCGCATTTCTACAAGAATCCTGCTGAGGCTACGTGGAAAGATTAGTAATGGCTAAGAACTGTGGGTTACTCAGTTAATTGATTTTTTTCTGTCTAGAGGATAGCCATTCCTTTATTTTCACTGTAGTTGGCATATAATAGACTGATCTCAAGGTACACAATTGAACTCCTTGCAGTTCTGAGAACATGTGCTTTTCAATGGAAAGCTTGGTACCAGTTAAATAAAGGAAATTATATGGGCTGACATTAACCCTTCCCGTTATTCCCCTGGGTGTATGTGATCATCATTCTTGTGATTTAAAGCTGACCCACAAGACAAACAACAAAAGGACCACAAAATAAATGTGTTTATAGTGAGTACCACATGCCTCTTTTCTTATCATACATAGATTTTTTTTGTTCTTCATACAACTAGAAATAAAAACCCTTTTTGATCCTATTTCTAAGAAGCATAGAAGTATTTTTCTTCCAAATTAATCATAATCATCATTCTGTAAAATACTTTTCATTTCTGAATCTATAAATCTTTGTAAACATTAATTTTGAGAGCTCCACTATGAAGCAAGCTAGGTTGATCCCCCAAATCAGATATTCTATTTCCTTGTTAGCAGGACACCATGCGGAATTCCCACAGTTAGAGTTGAAAATAGCTATCCTTTCTATTTCATCTTCCCTAAAGGATTGTTACGTGGCAGTTTATGGAGAAAACATCCTATTTATTTCTGAGGTAGTTCAACCCTATTGGCAGCTCTGCACTATGATTCCATTGCTGACAGGGTGGTGTATTAGTTATAATTAAAACATTAGTTGTAAGTAAAGCAAGTTTGAATTAGTTATTTCATCTCTGAGACTCTTAGTTCAATTGGACTTCCTAGATCTTGTACAACTTGAGTGAGAATGTAGAATTTCCAAGTCCCCTGGTTCTGAGTATGGTCAGAAGATTAAAAGGAATAGTTGGCATTGGATACAAAAATATGTCAATAATTCTTTTTTGTTTTTTGTATCCCTCCAGAACACTTATGTAGGTGTTGAAGGAGGAGAAAGGGATCTTATGTCTTGCAGAAAGTCCAATTCCTTGGTATTGTCAAAAAATAAATATTTTTCTGTGTCTCAAACAACTCTTTTCTGCTGTAAAGTAAAAGGATAACTTGTGAAGAAAAAAGTTTTATCTGCAGTCATGGAACATATTAAAATGCCAGTTGAAATTCCTGGTAGCTCGTCTTCCGTTCAAAAATACTTCAGCTTATTTTGTATTTATTTGGGAGGAATCAACATTTTAATTAACATCATACAGCTGAAAGGTAACTATCAATTGAAAAAGGGAAAAATAACCTATGTTTCAGATACCAGACTTATCAGTTAACTTTTGCTGTGTAACAAACTACCCCAAAGCTCGGTGGTTTAAAGCAGCAACTATCTACTGAGCAAATAATTCTGGGGATTGACAGTTTCGGTTATGCTCATCCGAGCAGCTCTTCTGGTCTCTGCCAGGGTCATTCATGCATTTATGGTCAGCTACTGTGTGAGCCATGGGCTGGCTTTTCTCAGATGACTTCATGCTAGACAGTTCATCTCTCCTCCATGTGGTCTCTCATACTAGAGCAGACTTCTGGGCAGTGTTCCAAGAAGTCAAGCCAATGCATGCAAGTCTTCTTGAGATCTAGTCTCATAACTGGCATAACATCATTTAACCTACATTCTACTGGCCAAAGCTAATCCCAAGACCATGGGGTGGGGACTGGTAAGCCAGAGAAAGGAGAGTCAGAGATGGTAAAGTGGATGTTCCCATCGATAGAAATATCCTGGCCTAAGAATAGGTTTAACTGTGGAGGTCAGAGCTGGTGTCCTTCATGCTTTAACATGTACCAATAAATCTTCCTGCTATGATCTCAACATTCAAGAAGCAACCTTCTGATTTAATTTGGTTTTTCCTGTAGTATGCTGGGAATTTCCTGATCAATGTACTACAGTGTCATTTATGTTTCTTATACAAATGGGTAAATTGGCACTCAACTCCATTTAGCTCTTCCTTCCCCATCTTTTTCCCTTCTCTCCTTCCCATTATAAAACTAGCTTCTTTCTTCCTCTGAACCCTAGGTTCCATGGTACCCAGGTATTAGAGGTATGGGTTTTGTTCCAGCACAGGTTCTCTGGGGGCAAGAACTGAGCCACTATCATGTTTACCCCAGAAGGAGTCACAGTGGTTTCAAGACTCAGGTCTGATCACCTGCACCCACAG
The DNA here is from genome assembly GCF_048773025.1 of Camelus bactrianus. NCBI lineage: Eukaryota > Metazoa > Chordata > Mammalia > Artiodactyla > Camelidae > Camelus > Camelus bactrianus. Next base: position 33,562,676 of record NC_133575.1, read on the forward strand.
AGACTCTGTCTTCTCCAGTGACTGTCTAGTGAGGTCAGGCAGGGTGTTAATGCCCCATGGGGTGAACTTTGACTAATGAGACAGGAGATGGAAAGGGATTGGCAGATAAATTGCTTGTCCTTCCTCTCTTTCCAACAAAACCATATGGTTCAGAAAAGCAGAAGTTCCACACATCCTTTCTGAAGATATCCTACGTGACCAATCAACCAGTTGTCCTACATGGCAATGAACATCTTGGTAACACATCATCTTGTATTAGGTTTTGCTCCTTCCTTGACTGAAATTCCCTTTTCCCTCATTCTTCATTCACTGAGTGCACCCAACCTCAAAAGCAAGGAAGTGAACTGTGTATCACACCCTCATCCTCTGTTTTTTAGGGAACTCAGGATGAAACAAAGCATGGAAGATTATAACTTTTCATGCATTTGTTCATTTCCTACTAAGTAAATATGGCATTAGGGGATTTGTTTGTTTTGAGTTTTGACCAACAAATCAATAAGGGTACTATTTGGGAATGATCCTGATTGGGTGCAGCATGTTGTAGTTCATTCTGCTGAAGCAAAACTCTCAATCTCCCATACTCTGAGACGGAGGAGTGGAGTCACCCAGCTAGAGAATGAAGGCAGTCTGCCTATAGCAAAGCCGTACTGAGATGGAGACAATGAGCAGTTTGGGTGATTTATGCCCTATGTGGGGATTTTCACACACTTCTAAAGCAAAAAGAAATTTTTTGCTGATCCACAGTGATGACAGAAACTCTTTTTCATTGTATTATAATGGCCTATAAATATGTATAGATGTAAACCTAAGAATGAACTCCTTATGCTATTATCCCTTACACAATTATAAAATCTAAATTAAAAATTGAATTCATCAAACCACACAACCAATAAAGTTTAGGTAAACAAAATTAATTTTGTATAACAGATAATTTTTTGTTGAAGTCAAACTAGTGCTGACAATCAATACAATTTATAGAAATATAGTTTGCCACATGATGGCTGTTTTCTTTGTTTAAACAATTTTGAGGTCTTTTATTTTATAGTTTCTTAGGATATCATTTAGTCCTTTCATCATATTAATTCTGCCTCTGTCCTTTTCCACAAGCCCAAAACAATTAAAATAGAACATTGCTCCAAAGCACATGGTAGTTTTCTGGATGTCACATCAGATTCTTATGTAAATAAGCAGCTTAAGTCAAAACGGAATACTCTCATGGACTAATGCTTTTTTAAAGCAGGAGTCTAGGTTTCCCCCCCCCTCATAATTGTTTAAGGAAATCAATATTTACCCAAAGGTAAGTGTTAGAAAGTTGTCGTTCGTGGCATTAGAAAAGGTGAATAAGAGCAAAGAATGTGCTTGCTAGCATATTAGAACTTAAATGCTGTCACTTCACAATCCTTTTGTACAAGGTGGTCCCCTAAGCACAAATGCAAATATGTGCATTGAAATAAATTCATGTTCAATTATAAGGTGATCAACTACATTATACAGAATATGCTATTCATATTAATTTTAGATATAATTTGGATAGAAACTCACACATAAAAAAAAAACAAAAACCCTTGCAATAAATTCATGGACACACAATGCACTTTCTATGGACAAGAAAGATGAAGTCTTCCACTGGGGAGACATGCCCTACAGCTGTGAGTTTTAATTTATTTACCATCTCTTTGTCACTCAAGTAAAAAAGCCATTTGTTCTCATCCTAGAAAAATGTACACATATATGCACAAACAATATTTTGAATATAGTTTCAGTAAGTTTATGAATGCCCTGATTCCAATTCAAGGGCTAGTATAATTACATTATTTCATTGAATTCTTCTAATTATCTTGGTAAGTAATATCCTGTAGAAAAATCTCAGAGTAGCATAATTATTCACCCTTTTGTATGTTGATTGCTTTCTCCCAGAGTCCCTTAGGATACTTTTTTCTTAATCTTTGAATATCAATACCTTTACCAGAAACATTTCCTAGGGAACGGTCAATCTAATTTGATCACTGGAGTCAAGACTTTTATTTCTAAAACAGTTCTATTAAAGTCTTGAATATCCTCTTTCATCTTATCTGTTCCCCTTTTCTTTAATCTCTATTCCATATCTATCATCTTTTTATAATAATTTTAGGTATCACCTCTTTGTAATTTCATTTTGTGTGATTATTTTGAAACTTGATTTCCATGTCCCTGATGGTGAGACACAGCAAGAAGGCGGCCATCTGCAAATCAGGAGGAGATGTCTCACCAGACATCAAACCTGCTGACACCTTTATCTTGGACGTCAAGCCTCCAGAACTATGAGAAAATAAATTTCTCTTGCTTAAGCCATCCAGTCTGTGGTATTTTGTTAGGATGGCCCAAACTCACTAATACAGGCCCATATCATACAAAAAATTTGGCCTGATAAAGTCCTTTCACCTTGATCCCATAGCTTTAAGATTGATTCCCCACACACATTCCCCAGGTGTATTATTACATAAGTTAACAAAAGCATGCAATTCTTTTGGTGTGCGTTGCTGGTCCTCATGGGTCACATTTGTACCTCACCCTTTGGGGCCTGCCACGACTTGAGTCCAGTTACAGGTCTAGAAGCAAAGCGGAGTGGTGGGGGCAGGTTCTGAAGAGGATCAACAGTGCCTTGCAAGGCAACTACCTCAGAGGAGGCCATTGCAGTTTCTTCAGGCAAAGAACGGGTGGACGGGCTGCTTCTGTTGGCAAAGGCTCAGCAGAACTTCAAGGTTAAAGTCCCCAGCTTTACTAAGATCTTCCTATAGGGGCCCATCCCAGTTTTTCAAGATCTCACTCTTTCCCAATCAATGCCCTAACTTGATTAATAGAGACGCCTCAAGGTTGGGAATTCACCACTGGCAAGGAGATACTCTGGGTCTGGTTTTCAGAAATCTTGGCCCTTTGGCTGGAGAAGGCAAGGATTTCTTTCAGTCCGGACATAGAGGCTTGCAGGTCCTTTACGTGGACATTAAGCTGGGAATTCAAATTCCTGAGTTCATCCTTTTCCTACTTTCTGCAGCACAGTTAGGAGCAATCAGCCAATTCCATTACATTCTTTAGTTTGACTAAAATGTTCCAAGGCATCAAATACATAGTCAACTAGAACCTTGCCTTTCGTAAATATTTGATGAGGAGTATCCAGTGGTGATATTTGATGTATCTCTATTGCCACATCATGCCAGTGACTACTAGCACTTTCCTTATCACCAAAAACAGACTCATTAGTGCCTTTAAACCTAACAAGATTAGAAAATCATTTCTGGAAGACTCAAAGTCAATTCAGAGAACTCATTCTTAAGATTCCACTTCTCTGGAATTACTCTTTGTAGTGAAATCTGTATTGGTTAGTTTAATTGGGGAAGTAGAACAATTAGGCTCCATCACTGTCTTTATCTCTATCCATATTCATATCCATATCCATGCCTATACATATACTTGTATCTGAGAGAGACTTGTTCAATGGAATTGGCCTTACGTGATTGTGGGAGCTGGTTAAGCAGTCTCTATAAAGTCTATTTTCTCCACATATAATGCTAGGGTTTCAAATCCATAAGGAAGGCAGTCAGGAAGGGAAGAGCAAAAGTAGACTGGAACCAACACGCTTGAGCTGGAACCCCACGGTGAAGGGCTAAAACCTGTGTCAGTTCTTGTGGCCTCTGGTAACGAGGGTATTCAGCAGAAGTGGGGCTCTTTGTCATAGAGCTAAACACGTACACCTGGTCTAGGAGCTGAAGAAGCCAAAAGAGGATCAGAGGAGGGTAGAGTACTTGCAAGCCCAGCTGCTGCTTCACCCCAACGAGGCGAGTCAGCAGATCAGCATTAACATGCGTGAACTACAAATGGCCACTTGCTTCCCTTCCAGCCTCCAAATCTCCTATGAGTCTCCTCTGTAGCTAACCTTAACTAGAAACAAACAAGAGGATGAATTCTGGGAAAGAGAGTTCAGCCTAGGCAAGCTGACACATCACAAAGCCCATCACAAGATAGTTTGTGCAAAGTAGGATTCAAACTAAACCTAAACTCAAATGAAATACCAACCAAGTTGGGAGAATTTATAGTTAATAAGACTAGCTACATAATAAATTATAACCTTAAATGGGTCAAAATCATATTAAATACCTCAGAAACTTCAGAACTCCACAAATTAAAAGTGTGTCATCGAGGAACACAAATTGTTTTCCTTTATTAATGAGGTTGAAAAGGGATTTGTCTGGCACGAATTTATGACCCCTTGGATATTCAAAATGATCACAGCCAAAGCAAAATGTTTAACAGAAAAATAAATTTAACATTAACAAGCACATTTGATAATCGTCCCAGGAAAGATTTTAGGTAATTAGATGGAAGGATTTTTTAAGTAATCTATGGTAGTCAGCATTTTAAATGTGCCATGGAGACATTTATCTTGGAGATTCAGCAGAGCAGCTTCAACTCTCATGTCAGAACAAAAGCCTTCAGCTTCTGACTGTAGAAAATGCTGAGCATTTACTCCATTTGTGGTAAGAATATCTCAAGTTTTTCTCTAAGGTTTCCCAGAACCTTCCTGAGGCCTCATGCAGTTCATACAGTCACCCAACAAAAATGTTCTGAGCCACTGTTAATGTGTCAGGCACGTTTCTAGGTTCTCTGCATAGCAGAGCATGAAACAGACATAGAATCTGTCCTCAAGCAGGAAGATATCCAGTGAGAAAATGTAGACAATGAATCAATAAATGAATATATATATATCGTGTTTTGATAAGTGCTATGAGGAAAAATATGGCAGGGTAAAAAGATGGAGGATTATAATGTGGGATGCTAGTGCCTTTTTGGATCAGGTGTTCAGGGAAAGTCCAATAAAAAGGTGACCTATAAGCAGAGAGATGACTCAAGTGAGGAAGTGAGTGAATGAAGATTTCTAAAGGAGGATCATTCTCGAGAGACGGAATCATAAATGCAAAAGCCCAGAAAACAGGAGTGTTGGCACATTAGAGGGCCAGCAAGGAGGCCAGAGTGTCCGGAGCAGAATGAGCCAGGGAAAGAGTTGGGAGATGAAGTCAGGGGCGATCCAGAGGCCAGCCTCAGAGACCATGGTTAGGATTTTCTTCTGACGGACAAAAGAAGCTATCAAAGTTTTAAGCAGAGTGTGATGATCTGATTTTTGTTTTAAAAGAACTGTTCTGTCCGCTCTGTGGAGGACAGTATTGAAAAGGAGACCAATGCAGAGGCTTTTGCAGGCTTTTTCCAGGAGAAAAAAGGTAGTAGTGATGGAAATGAGGAGAAATTGTTGGATTTGGGGTCTATTTTAAAACAGATTATCAGATTTGCTCATAGACGCTCTCTGGGCTGAGAAAGAAAGACGGGAGTCAGGTCAATGCAATTACTAAGAACTTCATGTTTCATTTTCTCTCTCTCTCTTTCTCCCTCTCTCTCTCTTCAATAGAGCCATGTTTTACCTCCCTCCAAGCACTCAGCACCCTAACACTAGTTTTTATATTAAAATATTTTTTCTTTTTTAAAAATTTTACATTAATTTTAATCGGAAAAATTTTGAATTCTATTTTAGCCTGACACCCAAATACTTTTCACAGATAGAAAAATACATCAATTGAGTGATAAGAACAAGTTTATGTAAGTAATAATTTGAAATTACACAACAGTTACATAAACTGTAACAGCATTAATGCTGTTTTTCTCATTTTTTTTTTCCTTTCTGCTAACACTAGTTTTTAGCTGCCTAAAGTACTGACCATGCCCCCAGCCCTACAAATGCAGCATCCAATCCAACTCTATCGTTTTCACTCTTCTATTTTTCCTATGAAAACCCTCTGACCCCCAACCCCTTTCCTGCCTGTTCTACTATCCCATTCAAATCCTGAGACTAACTTTTCCATTTACATGTTAAACAGAAAGTATCTGATGTCATTACTTTATATTCAGGTAGAAATGACTAATAGCCTAAATTAAAATAGTTTTCTTCTCAAGGAGGTTATTTTAAAGAACTTTAAAATCACTCCGATGAGTCTTTTTCTTGTGGTGAATGGTTCTGCGATCACCTGCAAATTATACTTAGTGATGGTTGCCCCCCACCCACATAGGTCTTATGCTGTCTTGCTCAGAGTTCAGGCTTTATAAAAAAGGAAGTTACCAGGAAATGAATCATTATCTTTGAAGGGCAACTCCATCACAGCTTGCTTGTCATTGTTAATAAATAAAGAAAAGAAGTGAAAATGTGAACTCAGAAGCTCAAAGGAAATGCAGATACTGGAGCTAGCGATTTTGAAGTCCCCTCACAGCAGCCTGACTCGGTATACAGATGCCCAGGGAAAGGCGCAGCATTTAACCTGCTATGTCATCTGAGCTGGGGTGATACTGCAGTCTCCCTTCATTTTGTCACCTTGAATTATCCATTGACGTGGCTGGTCTTAATTTCTATTATTCTCTTTTTGGAGAGCAAGTTTCTTGGTGGGGGTGGAGTCGGGAAGAATCTGAATATTTTTATTTCAAATCTGGTTTAGCTTATGTATATATGTACATATAGTTATTAAAGCAAAAATCATAATAAAACTAAAAACACCTTCTTACTCGTTATTTCTTCATTTGGGAAAATATGAACAGATACAATCTTCTAGGTTTTGTAACTGGATTCAGGTATTCATTGAGTAACTAGACATAAAGGAGCTTACAGACAGTTTCATCCACTTTAATTCTGTCATAGCAATAAAAGCACGTGTTGTTAAGACCACATGTCATCTCAAATGGAGGATGGTGCCCAGAAAATAAGCTGCTGTCCTATGTCAGATTGTTGCTTGCCAATAAAATATCCACTCTGTCTTTTCTCTCTTAGTTAAAAATCCCCAAATGTATTTGGGGAGATAATAAGGCTAGGCAGAAAATTATATTTCCTAGCCTATTATGCTTCTAGGTTTGCCTAGGTGACTAAAACCTGCCCGATGAGATATGGACGGAATCGTTGGGAGGGGGTTTTGGAAAAGCTCCTACAAAGGGAAATAGACAGCTTGTGAATCTTCCTTTTGCATTTTCCACTTTGTGCTTTTTAACCTTGAGTTTGATGGAATTACTAGCGCTCTGGCAGCCATCTTTGATCATGAGGCAACCTTGAAGATAGAAGCTACTTACTAAGGATATCATAGCGAAGGAGAGGAGGACACCACATCCCTGACAATTATGGATCCTCCATGCCAGTGCTGTACTGAATATTTTTAGACTTCTTTTATGAAAGAGAAAGATAAACTTGTAGATCTTTTAAGTCACTATTACTGAATGTCACGGTTATGAGCAGCCACATGTAATTCCTAAATGATACAATGGTTTACAGCATACCGTCTTGTCTTTGGAAGCCAAGAAGATTTTGGCGAACCATAATAAACTAAAATGTATATTTTTTAGCTTCCTTCCCCAGCTACTCCTGCCATTGTCCAATGAACTCATGAACAAAGTGGCCATTGTGGCAGGGATGGAGGTTACGCATAGGCTCAGCAACATGGACTTCCACTCACCCAGGCTGACCTGGCTACAGCCATGCTGAGTGCCCAATCTGTCAGCATCAGAAACTACTGAGTCTCAGGTATGCACCATTCCCCAGGGTGATCAGCCAGCTATCTGGTGGCAGGTTGATTACATTGGACTGCTTTCATCATGGAAGGGACAGGGTTTTATTCTTACTGAAATAGACACTTACCTTGGGTGTAGATTTTCCTTCTCTGCATGAAATGCTTCTAGCAAAGGTATCAGCCATAGGCTTCCAGGATGCCTTATCCACCGTCATGGTTTTGTATGCAGCCTTGCTTTTGATCAAGGAACTCACTTCATCGCCAATAAAGTATGGCAATGGGCCCATGCCATGGTATTCACTGGTCTAACCATGTTCTTCACTGTCCTGAAGCAACTGGCTTGATAGAATGGTGGAATGGCCCTTTGAAGACTCAGTTACAGCACCAGCTCAGTGTTAATTCAGTCATCCCTCCATATTCATTGGCTCAAATCTGTGGATTCAACCAACTATGGATAAAAAAAAATTTTTTATTTTTTAATTCTAGAAGTTCCAAAAAGCAAAACTTGAATTTTCCATGCCAGCAACTATTTACATAGCATTTATATTATATTTACAACTATTTACACAGCATTTACATTGTATTAATTATTATAAGTAGTCTAGAGATGCTTTAAAGTATACAGGAGAGTATGCACAGGTTATGTGCCAATGCAACACCATTTTATATAAGGGACTTTAGCATCTATGGATTTTGATATCCATGGGGGTCACAAAACCAAGCCTCTGCAGATACCAAGGGACAACTGTACCTTGCAGTACTGAACAAAGTCCTCCAGGAGGCTGTCTATGCTCTAAATCAGCCCAGGAAGGGAAATGGGAGTGGCTCCTCTCACATTACCTCTAGTGATACACTAGCAAAATTTCTGCTTTCCACTCTTGTGGCTTAAGGCTCTGCTGGTCTAGAGACCTTGGTTCCAAAGAGAGGAATGCTTTCACTAGGGAACCAACCCAGCAATGATTCCTCGGAACTGGAAGTTGAAACTGCTGCCTCGTCCCTCTGGATACCTCCTGCCACAGAATAAGCAGGCAAAGGTGGGGGGTTACTCTGGCTAGGGTGATTGGTCCTGATCACCAAAGGGAAATTGGTGATCAGGATGAATACCATACAATGGGGGCAAGGACAAGAATGTCTAGAATATAGCAGATCCTTTAAAGTACCTCTTGGTACTTCCACATTCTGTGATTCAAGTTAGTGGAGAAAACTATAGCAGCTTAATTCAGACAGGGTCCCTAATAGCCCAGATCCTTCAGGAATGAAGTTTGGGGTCACTCCACCAGTTAAAGAACCAAAAGAAATGAGTTTGCTAAGGATAAAGGGAATAGTTGTAAATATCCCCTACGGCCACATGACCATTGCAGAAATGAGGACTGTAATATTTATGAGTATTTCTTCTTTATTTTGATATTTTCATTTAATAATTTAATTTTGTATGTGATTTAATAATTTAATTTCTTTCCTTCTGTCATCCCATTATCATCTAACATACGACTTGTTAATAGTTGTTAACTTCATATCATATTTAAGTTACCCGGCACAAAACAGGAAGTATTAATTGACAAGGAGAAAAATGAACATCAACCAAAGACACTGAAGAAACTTTCTAGCCTCTCCTGGGAAAAGAATAGCATGTTTCCAGTTTTATGTAGGATCGTCTTTATTTGGACATTATGTATGGTTCAAGAAGATGTACTTGAGTTCAAAGGCAACAAGAATGGACTGTGGTAGCTTTGTAGAGTGTCAATTAGGCTAGGTTCAACTACATCTCCCAGAATCCATTCTCCTGTTTCTGCTCAGGTTGCACCACAAGTATATTCCACATCAATTGTATCAATCATTTACTGTTGTTACTCAGTCCTTAATGTACCTATGGCTGGCAGAAAAATGGAGACCCAAGGATGTATATATTCTAATCCCTGGAATCTGTAATATATTATATTACATGACAAAGGGGAATAAAAGTTGCAGATAGAATTAAGTTCCTAATCATGTGACCTGAAAATAGGCAGATTATCCTAAATTCTCAGGGTGGGTTTGATGTGATCACAAGGGTCTTTAAAAGTGAAAGTGGGAGGCAGAAGAGGAGTCAATGTCAGAGTGGTTTGATATGAGAAAGACTTGACTAGACATTACTGGCTATGAAGGTGTAGGGGGCCATGGGTTCAAGGAGTGTGGGTGACCTCTATAAACTGGGAAAGGCCAGAATATGGATTATTCTCTAGAGCCTCCAGGAGGGAACCCAGCCCTGCCAGCACCTTGATTTTAGCCCAAAGTGACCCATGTTGGATTTCTGACCACCAGACCCATGAGAAAATAAACTGTTGTTTCAAGCCTCTAAATTTGTGGAATTTTGTTACAGCAGCAATAGGAACCTCGTACAGTACATTTTGTTGATCTTCCTCCATTCAGTGCCTCCATCACTCACTTCCTCACTATTCTTCTTAGGTCACTTCTCAAATAAACTAATTGCACCCAAATCCTTGTCTCAGGTTTACTTTGAGGAAATCTAAACCGAGACACTCTGCCTCCTCAACAAATTCTACTAAAATGACCAAGAATATGTAAAAATAGAATGTAATCTGTATGATTGGGAAATGGGGATAGATATTATTGGTAACAGGCAAAAACTGTATTGTGAAAATTGGCTTATATTGAGGGAAGTAATAAATACCACATATTTCAACAAGATTGACTGGCAAGTAAAGGGTGTAAGCAATTACTATTACTATTACTCTTACTCTACAGAACCAGGAAAATCCCCACCTCTTAGAAGAAGAGGCTATAAAAAAGGGCTTCCAGGATAAAGTAGGTGTGATGAAAGTAAAATGCACAAGGAATCATACCAAAATCCCTCAGAAAGTTCAGCTAAATATAGCATTCATTCTTAACTTTCTCTTGGTGCAAACAAAAGGAAGTAAAAATGTTATTATATGTATTCTTATACAGGTGACTCTCTCAGAAGGAAAAGATTGGGCTCCCACAACCTACCGACAAAAATTAAAACAAAATAATTCAAGGAAGAAACAGTTCCTTTTATATTAAGTTGACTTCTTACTAATGATATTAGTCAGGTATTAGTCAGGGTTCTCCAGAGAAACAGAAGCATTGGGTGTGGGGGGGGGTGGGGTGGGTGTGTATACACACATATATAAAGAGAGAGAAAGAGAGAGAGAGGTATTTTAAAGAATTGAGTCACATGATTGTGGAGACCCATTAAATCGTAAATATGCAAGGTAGACCAGGAGACTCAGGGCAGAGTTGCAGTGGTATCCAAAGTCCATCTCTTGGCAGAAATTCCTCTTGCTTATGAGGAGTCAGTCTTTGTTATATTAAAGCTTTTAATCTATTGCATGGGACCCGCCCACATTATGGAAGGCAGTCTGCTTTACTCAAAGTCCATCAATTTAAATGTTAATCTCATTCAAAAATGCCTTTAAAGAAAATCTAGAATAATGTCTGACCAAACATCTGGACACCGTGGCCCAGTCAAGCTGACACATAAAATTAACCATCACTTTAGTTCCCAGGTTCCTTCCTGCAAAGGAAGTTCTTCCTGGGAAAATGGAGTTCTGTACCGACACAAGAACACCATGTTCCCAGTGTGAATGAGCTGGGCTGCGGAGGAGGTTACTTGAAACCAATCTAATACTACAGAGGCTGTTCAAGCAGTACCCATCAGGACTCACACATGCAGCCACTGAAAAGAAACTATTTGGGAAATCAATTAATTCTCCTGTCATGAGGCTTTTCTCTCCATAGCTCACTTCCCCACTCCACGTAGACAATTTAATTCAACCTGTAACAAAATACAGCTACAGCAAATAGAAGCACTTTCACGTTCCCACTTTCTGGGACTAGAATATTTGGATTCTGATGCAGAATCCATCTCAAATCTCAGTACTCAAAGAACTGGGAGTTCCCCTGGTAAAGCTGAGGCTGTAAAGAAAAATCACTAGACTTTCGAAAATTACTCTGAGCAAAATAAAAGGACCACTTGGGGATTCAGAATAAGTGTATTCCTGTGAAACTGTTTTATACTAAGAAAAGTTAAGTTAAAAAAACGTCTAATTTGCATCCTCAATAAGAATTGTTGAAATTCTGTACTCATTGAAAGAACACAGTATAACATTAGGAAAGATTGCACTCAGATAAAAACTAGGATTAATAAATTTAAACATGTAATGGAGGCAATAAAGAGCAGACTTTAAAAAAAAAAATGGTTCTCAGAACAATTAAGAAAAGGATGAAGAGAGGATAGCCAAGACGGCGGAGTAGAAGGATGCTTGTAGCTCACCCTCCCCCACAAATACACCAAAACTCACATCCACAGACCCACCCAGCCAACCAGAGCACCTGCTGAACTCCAACAGAACATCACCCTCTTCAAAAGACAAAGATGCCACGAATCTGGTAGGAGAAAAGGAAAAAGGAAAGAAGAAAAAGCAAAACACTGTGGGACTGGTCCCACGGGGAGGGAGTGGCAAAGGAGAAATAGTGCTCGTTCACTGGGTCTCCCCCCTCCAACAGTGAGGTCTGCGGGACGGAGGGGGAGCCTCTAAGGCTCGGATATGTACAGAGCACCACTTGACCGACAGAACTAAGTTAAACAGGTACAGAGGGTCTCTGCAACCCCCAGCCCTAGAGGCAAAGAGGCAGATGGGGGATGGGACAGGCTGCCAGAGCCAGGCGGAGGATGGAGGCAGCTGCGCTGAGGCAACCCCAGGGGACTGCAGGGTGCTGCGCACCATGGATGAGTGGGTACACAGGGCAAAACAACCTGGGCCCTCCATAAAACAACATGGCTGATGTGCCCTGGGGGGAAGGGTGCCATCGACTCCATCTTCGAAAACCTGCTTCGGGAGAAGAGAGGCGGGCTCAGCCACAGCCACCATATCCTCTGGTGCTTAGCACCCAGGCGGGGGGTGGGGGTCTAAATCTGAATCTGAACCTAGGGGCTTAGTAGACTCACACGCAAGACGGAGACTTGTTTACAGCCTGAGGCAGATAGGATCATTCTGCCCTGGTACCTCTTAGAACTTGTGCCTCCAAGACAAACAAACAAGGAGCTGAGTTCTGGCAGGGAGCAGGGGCGGGGCTATTCTGCGGTATTCCCGGAGCCTGCCTACAGAGCGTGGACCCGAGGCCGAGCGGGCAGCTGTACAGAGCAGGGGAGCAACTGGTGCTGGGAGAAGGCATGTGGCCACCTGCCTTCCTGTCAGGAGCACAGCAGCTGACCACGGTGCTGGGAGGGGGTGCAACCTGCCCATCTACCTTGCTGGAGAACAGCATCTGACCGCTGCTTCGGGAGGGGGAGTGACCCGCCCACCTACGTTGCACAAGCTCAGAATCTGACCACAGGCCGTTGGTAGGGGGCGTGACCCGCCCACCCACCATGTAAGAGCGCAGCACCCGACGGAAGAGCTGGGAGGGGGTCACGATCTGCTTCCATTTTTCATTTTTCTTTTTTTCTCAGTTCCTACGCTTTAGATAGATAAATTAATAAACTCTTTAAGGACCAAAATAAATAACTGATACTCCATAAGCCACAGTGCCAGAGAGACATGAGCAAGATGAAGAAGCAGAGGAACCACCCCCAATTAAAAGAACGAGAGAAATCCCCTGAAAGAATGATCAATGAAATAGACACTGATAGCCTACTATATCAAGATTTCAAAAAAGGAGTAATCAAAGTGCTGAAGGAACCAAAAGATATAGTATTTAGAGACATATGATATGTCAAAAATGAAATTGAAACTATAAAGAGGAGCCAATTAAAATTAGAAAACTCATTGCCTGAGATAAGAGCTGATCTAAAGGCTGTACAAAGCAGGCTAGATAATGCAGAGGAATGAATAAGTGACCTAGAAGACAGGACAGCAGAAAACACCCAATCAGAACAACTGAGAGAAAAACAAATGAAAACAGTATAAGGGTCCTATGGGATAATATAAAGCATGCCAAGCTATGCATAATAGGGGTTCCAGAAGGGGAAGAAGGAGCAAAGGGGATTGAAAAGGTATTTGAAGAAATCATGACTGAAAACTTCCCAAACCTAAAGAAGGAATCAGATATCCAAGTACAGGAAGTTAAGAGGGTCCTAAACAGGAAGAACCCAAACAGACTGACACCAAGACATATTATAATCAAGATGGCCAGGGTTAAGGATAAAGAAATGATCCTAAAGGCAGCAAGAGAAAAACAAAGATTGAGTTACAAGGGAACCCCCATAAGGCTTTCAGCTGATTTCATTACACAAACACTACAGGACAGAAGAGGGTGGGAAGATATAGTCAAAGTCATGAATGAAAAAAGATGCAGCCTAGGATACTTTATCCAGCAAGGTTATCCTTTAGAATAGAAGGAGAGATAAGAACTCCACAGACAAGGAAAGACTAGAAGAGTTTAGCAACAATAAACCCATGCTTAAAGAAATATTGAAAGGACTACTCTAAATAGAAAAGAAGCAGGATGCTACAGAAATGAGAAAACCATAACTGGAAAGGTGATAACTACCATGAATTACAAATACAATAAACATGAAATTGTAAAAGAAGATACCTAAATCATTAAGAGTGGGAGAGGGAAGCAAGAAAATATAGTTTTTTTTTTCTTTTTAAAATTTTTTGTTCTCAGTAGGATGGGTTTGAGATTACATTACTATCTGTTTAATACAAACAGTTATAGTAATGGGTTAATATAGTTACAAAAAAAGGGTAACCATAAGCCAAAAACTTACACGTGAATCACAAAAATTAAATAAAATCCAAGATAATACAAAGAAAAATTATCAAACCACAAAAGGAAGAAGAAAGGAACAAAGAGGAAATACCAAATCAACTGCAAAAATAAGTTCAAAATGGCAATAAACACACATCTATCATTAATTACTGTAAATGTCAGTGGACTAAATGCTCCAATCAAAAGACACAGAGCAGACTGGATAATAAAGCAAGAACCTTCAATATGCTGCATACAAGAGACCCACTTTAGGGAGAAGGACACATATAGATTGAGAGTGAAAGGATGGAAAAGGATATTCCATGCAAATGGAAGAGCCAAGAAAGCAGGAGTAGCAATACTGATTTTAGGCAAAATAGACTTTAAAACAAAGGCCATAAAGAACGATAAAGAAAGACATTTTATAATGATTAAAGGAGTAAAACAAGATGAAGATATTACACTCATTAATATATATGCACCCAATATAGGAGCACCTAAGTACATAAAGCAACTACTAACAGAGATAAAGGGGGAAATTGATGGGAATACAATCATTGTTGGAAACTTTACCACCACATTAATATCACTGGACAGATCTTCCAGACAGAAAATAAATAAGGCAACACAGAAATTAAATGATACTATAGAAAAATTAGATTTGGTGGATGTTTTCAGAGCATTACACTCCCCAAAAATAGAATATAGATTCCTTTCAAGGGCACATGGAACATTTTCTAGGATTGATCATGTACTCAACAATTTTAAGAAGATAGAAATTATCTCAAGTATCTTTACTGACCACAGTGTCATGAAACTATAAATCAAGTACAGAAAAACAAAGGAGAAAAAAATGAAAGCATGGAGATCAAACAACATGCTACTAAAAAAACCAATGGGTCACTGATGAAATCAAAGTTGAAATTAAAAAATACCTTGAGACAAATGATAATGAAAACACAACCACACAAAATTTATGGGATACACCAAAGGCAGTGCTAAGAGGGAAGTTTATAGCGATACAGGCCTTCCTCAAAAAGAAAAAACAAAAAGAACAATCTCAAATAAATAATCGAATCCACCAGCTAAAAGAATTAGAAAAAGAAGAGCAAAGAAAGACAAACAAACAAACAACAACAACAACAAAAAAACCCCCAAAAGTCAGCAGAAGGAAGGAAATAATTAAGATCAGGGAGGAAATAAATAAAATAGAGATTAAAAAAAAAGAAAAAATCAATCAAAACAAGAGCTGGTTGTTTGAAAGAGTAAATAAAATAGACAAACCTCTGGCCAAGCTCACAAAGAAGAGAAAAGAGAGAGCACAAATAAGCAAAATAAGAAAGGAAAATGGAGAAATTACAACAAATAACATAGAAATACAGAATATCATATGAGGATATTATGAACAATTATATGGAAACAAAATGGATACCTAGAGGAGATGGACAAGTTTCTGGAAACATACAGTCCACCAAGACTGAATCAAGAAGAAACTGACCACTTGAACAAACCAATCACTAGAAATGAAATCAAATTAGCAATAAAAAACCTCCCTACAAATAAAAGTCCAGGACCGGATGGCTTCACTGGGGAATTCTACCAAACTTACAAAGAAGAACTCATACCAGTCCTTCTCAAGCTCTTCCAGAAGGTTGAAAAGGAGAGAATACTCCCAAACTCATTCTATGAAGCCACCATCACCCTGATACCAAAACCAGGCAAAGACACTACCAAAAAAGAGAATTACAGGCCAATATCACTGATGAACACAGATGCAAAAATCCTTACCAAAATATTAGCAAATAGAATCCAACAGCACATAAAAAAGATTATACACCATGATCAAGTGGGGTTCATCCCAGGGACACAAGGAAGGGTCAACATACAAAAATCAATCAATGTAATACGTCACATCAACAAGAGAAAGGACAAAAACCACACGATCATCTCAATAGATGCAGAAAAAGCATTTGATAAAATTCAACACCCATTTATGATAAAAACTTTCACCAAAGTGGGTATACAGGGAACATATCTCAACATCATAAAAGCTATATATGACAAACCTACAGCCAGCATAGTACTCAATGGTAAAAAGCTCAAAAGCTTCCCACTAAAATCTGGGACAAGACAAGGCTGCCCACTATCACCACTCCTATTCAACATAGTCTTGGAAGTCCTAGCCACAGCAGTCAGGCAAGAGAGAGAAATAAAAGGGATCGACATTGGAAAAGAAGAGGTAAAATTGTCACTATATGCAGATGACATGATAATATATATAGAAAACCCTAAAAGGTCCACACAAAAACTACTAGAACTAATCGAGGAATTCAGCAAGGTAGCAGGTTACAAGCTTAATGTACAAAAATCAGTTGCATTTCTTTACACTAATGATGAATCAACAGAAAAAGAAAGTAAAGAAACAATCCTCTTTAAAATAGTACCCAAAGTAATAAAATACTTAGGAATAAATCTAACCAAGGAGGTGAAAGACTTATATATGGAAAACTATAAACCATTGATGAAGGAAATTAAAGAAGACTTATAAAAAATGGAAAGATAGCCCATGCTCCTGGATTGGAAGAATCAATATTGTTAAAATTGTCATACTGCCCAAGGCAATCTACAGATTTAATGCAATCCCTATCAAATTGCCCAGGACATATTTCACAGAACTAGAACAAATCATAATAAAACTTATATGGAACCATCAAAGACCTAGAATTGCCAAAGCATTACTGAAGAGAAAGAAAGAGGCTGGAGGAATAACTCTCCCAGACTTCAGACAATACTACAGAGCTATAGTAATAAAAACAGCATGGTATTGGTACAAAAACAGACATATGGATCAATGGAACAGAACAGAGAGCCCAGAAATGAACCCACAAACTTTTGGTCAACTGATCTTTGATAAAGGAGGCAAGAATATACAATGGAATAAAGTCAGTCTCTTCAGCAAATGGTGTTGGGAAAACTGGACAGCAGCATGTAAATCAATGAAGCTAGAACACTCCCTTACACCATACACAAAAATAAAAATGGATCAAAGACTTAAATGTAAGACAAGATACAATAAACCTCCTAGAAGAAAACATAGGCAAAACATTATCTCACATATATCTCAAAAATGTTCTCCTAGAACAGTCTACTCAAGCAATAGAAATAAAAGCAAGAATAAACAAATGGGACCTATTTAAACCTACAAGCTTTTGCACAGCAAAGGAAACCATAAGCAAAACAAAACGACAACCTACGGAATGGGAGAAAATTTTTGCCAAAGATGAAACTGACAAAGGCTTGATTTCCAGAGTATATAAGCAGCTCATGTGACTTAATAAGAAAAAAACAAACAACCCAATCCAAAAATGGGCAGAAGGCCTAAACAATCAATTTTCCAAGGAAGACATACAAATGATCAATAGGCACATGAAAAAATGCTCAATATCACTAATTATCAGAGAAATGTAAATCAAAACCACAATGAGGTATCACCGCACACCAGCCAGGATGGCCATCATTCAAAAGTCCACAAATGACAAATGCTGGAGAGGCTGGGGGGAAAAGGGAACCCTCCTACACTGCTGGTGGGAATACAGTTTGGTGCAGCCACTGTGAAAAACAGTATGGAATTTCCTCAAAAGATTAGGGATAGACTTACCATATGACCCAGGAATCCCACTCCTGGGCATATATCCAGAAGGAACTCTACTTCAGGATGACACCTGCACCCCAATGTTCACGGCAGCACTATTTACAATAGCCAAGACATGGAGACAGCCTAAATGTCCATCAACTGATGACTGGATAAAGAAGAAGTGATATATTTATACAATGGAATACTATTTAACCATAAAACGACAACATAACACCATTTGCAGCAACATGGATGTCCCTGGAGAATGTCATTCTAACTGAAGTAATCTAGAAAGAGAAAGAAAAACACCATATGAGATCGCTCATATGTGGAATCTAAAAAAAAAAAAAGAGAGAGAGAGAACATAAATACAAAACAGAAACAGACTCATGCACATAGAATACAAACTTGTGGTTGCCAGGGGGGAGATGGATGGGAAGGGACAGACTGGGAGTTTGAAATTTGTAGATACTGACAGGTATATACAGAATAGATAAACAAGATTGTACTGTATAGCACAGGGAAATATATACAAGATCTTGTGGTAGCTCACGGTAAAAAAGTATGCTACAACGAATATATGTATGTTCGTGTATAAATGAAAAATTGTGTTTTACAATGGAAACTGACACAACATTGTAAACTGACTATAACTCCATAAAAAAGAAAGAAAGAAAAAAAGAAAAAGATGAAGAGACTCTGTTGTATGTTTTTGATTTGCACTTACCTTGATTTTCAAGTATGTTAACCCCTTACTATATCTACTTGCTTTATGATGGTAATCATATAGGCTCAAAACACATTCTTAAAAAAAAAAAAATTACATTTTCTTACTCCCCTCCCAAAAAAAAAAAATAAGGATGAAAAAAAAAAAGAAAAGGATGAACAGATGAAGAATAAAATGGAATAAAAACATAAGGTTATGTTTTCTCTTATATTTCCCACAAAATCAGATGATGCAACTTAAATGGAATAAAAATTTCAAGCAAATATTCTGTTTGCCCTTCCAGATCCACTCCCCACCTTTCCAACTGTTTTTTTTCCCATGAGGCTGACCTTTACAGATGGCTTCCAGGGACTTCTCATTGGGTTCAGTCTATGAGAGGCACTGGCAGGAGACGGGGATGTTGGAGGGAGAGCAAGGTCCAGATATCTCTTCCTCCAGCCAGCTACTAGTTAGCAGTGGCTGTGTTTCTCTACTGAAGGCCACAGCTCCTATCTGTAGATACTAGGGATAGTGACACAGCTGTGCTCCATAGCTCTTTCTAAATCCTGGAAACCACTCCTTCCCCTCTACCCTTTCAGACCCAGGGGTGATAATGAATCCCCATTTGTTTTATTTGAAGTAATCCCTTCCTCATCCCTTTGGTTTTCTTTACCCCTTTCTATACCTTTTTAACTCATTAAACTCTACTCAACTACCTTATTTGAGAATTCCATCATTTTTATGCAACTGGGATCCTGACTGACATAAGCACTAAAAATAATACAAAGAATAGAGGAAAAACATGAGACTTTAGATCAGAGTGGTCCATCTAGCTGGAGAAGATAATGAAAGAGATTTTTGCCTTGAAATGAAGAAATTCCCTAGGATAGAGCAAAGAGCAGGTAGGGGGAAATAAGTTAGCCATAATAAAATAATTTTAAAATGTCAGGCTGTTATCAGATCTTCTTTTTGCAATACTAATTGTCAGAAGACATTGAAAATTTTGAGAGCCTAACTAAGCTACAGTTCATGGAACAGAAAGTCATTTACAACCATGCAAGAACTTAGAAAGTGTACCATCCACAAATAGCTCTGAGTAATGTTCTCAGGAAAAGGATAAATTCCAACAAACCAAATGTAAATCACAATACACAATTTCAACTGAGATAAACGTGATTTAAAAGCAATTGTGACAACAAGGTCCTACTGTAGAGCACAGGGAACTATATTCAATATCTTGTAATAGCCTATAATGAAAAAAAAAAACAGGAAAAGGAATCAGTATGCTATGCTCACTATACTAACATAGTGAAATGCTAGTGAATCACTATGTTATATACCAGAAACTAACACAACATTGTAAATCGATTGCACTTCAATTAAAAATTTTAAAAAATGTCATGAGTAACAAATTTGGTCAAGAAAATTAAAAAAAAAAATAAAAGCAATTGTAGTTACTGCTGAGATCAGTAGCACTTATGTTCAGTGCTGAAATAATGCTTAACATGATTGTGAAATGTAACAAACATCAAACAATTTTTGAAAGACAAGATATATAATTATAAAGTAAATTAATCTAGTTCTAATATCCCAGATTATTCCAACAAAAATGGTGAAGGGATAAAAATAAAATGTACTAGTATTCCTTTATTCTTTCTGTTTAAATGAAAAAAAAAAGAACCCATTATTGTTTAATCTTTTCATTGAAAAAATATATTTTAACATGTAGATAATTACAAAAAATTAAATAAAACTTCTAAATCACAAACAATAAGAAAGACCAAGTTATAGTAAAAAGTCTGAAGGATATGCAGTCCATTATTGCTAATGCTTACTCCTGCATTGTGAGATCTTGGAGGTTTTAGCTTTTTGCTCATCTATATTCATATTTTTCTATAATGTGTATATATTTACTAGTGTAAAAGCACCTTTATACAAATTTCCATATCTTATAAAATAAAATGAAACTATAATACTTTTAATTTCTTGAAATTTGCACATCTTCTATTTTTTTTCTCAGAAGTATTTTAGGCAGTTAAAAAAATGGACTTAACACGTGAATAAGACAGATAGTAAGACAGATAACCCATCCGTCTGGGTCAAGTTGGGCAAATTTTGCTTTTAGAGATTCCTGGGAATTTAGGAGCAAGAAGGAATCCCAAGTATAAGTAAACATATTACTTAAATAGTATAATCATTTCAATAATGTATGAAAATGTCTTAGAAATAGCTAAAGTCAACAAAATGGTCTTTAAAAATCAATCATCTAAAATGCTATTTAACTTCTGAGAGGCTTTGTGTAGTGTTCATCTTTTGAGTTTTCTGCCCAACTCCCCCTTTTCTAAGAATTTTCCTCCCTTCATACACATGGTGGCAGTGGGAGTGACCACGTGCCATGTTGTTAGAGTGAGAAAACAAATTTCTATGAATATTTTACTGATGAAATTAAGAATATATTAATATATATTAATGTAGTAGAGTTAATATGAGTAGATTTTGTTTTGTTTTGTAATACAGATCTGCTAATGAGAGGAAAATAATTCTTTTGGGGAGAGATAACCTTTCACTTAATTGGGGTTCAAAATTCTTATCATTAATTGATTGCAAATACTCTTCTGTCAAAACCCCAGATGGGCCTCATCATAGTTCATGGGACTGTGAACCTGAACCTGGGATTCTAGACATGGGTCTGAGGGATCCAGGCCCCCCTCTCTAGAGGCTTTACCTGTTAAAAACATAATGTTGGGACTGTTGGTGGCCATGTTTCTCCTTGTGGGCTGTGGAGCTGAGGGAGCTGGTTTGCAGAGAGAGAAAACAATGAAGACAGACAGAGCAGGGGTGAAGATAATTGATGACCTACTAGCTTCTTGTTCCAGTTTTTGCCTGCACTCTAGCTGTGTTCCTGTCCTCAGGATCTAGAGCCACCCCAGCATCCTGAGGCAGCATCCCGCAGTAGTTCAGATCATGCACTGTGACATTAGATTGACTGGATCTGAATCTTCATAACTAGCTATGGCACCATTTGCAAGTTCCACTATCACGTTCAGCCTTGATTTCTTCATCTCTAAAAGGGAGATAATAATCGGCCCTATTTCAAAGGGTTGTGGTGAGTGTTAAATGAATTAATATATTTTAAATGTTTGGTATGAAGTAAGTGCTGGGGGGGAGGATATAGCTCAGTGATAGAGTGCATGCTTAGTATGCACGATGTCCTGGGTTCAATCCCTAGTACCTCCAATAACAACAATAACCAAAAAATGAATGAATGAATGAATGAATGAATGAATAAATAAATAAATAAATAAATAAATAAATAAATAAATAAATAAAAATAAACCTAATTGCCTCCCCCCACCAAAAAATAAAATAAAAGTGCTAAATATTAACATTTATTATATTAAAGGCTATAGTATCAATAAATTATGCTCAATTATATAATATTAATTATGGTAACTATTAATTAACTATTAATATCCTTACAATAAATTAATTTTTCTGCTTAAGTATTTGCTATCAGGGGCCCACTGAGATCTGCAATTCCTTTCTGGAAATATGTCAGGAATGATTTCAAAACTTTGGGCTGGTGATGGGTTGGGAGGTAGGGTCACAACTAAGGAAGAAGAAGAAACACAGTCACATAGTTGAGTATGAACTTCTCAGTCAGTGAGCACAGTATTTAGGTCCTATTTTTGCCTTTTACTAGTCATGGGATCTTAGGAAAATTACTGAGCATTAAATTCCTAATTTCTAAAATTTGTGTAATAATAGATCTGGCTCATGGAGAAGTTGTAAAAAATTCTAAATAAGATTATTTGCCAGGTATCTGGCACATAAGAATACTAAATAAGTATTTTATTATTTTAATTATTTTAATTATTATTACTAACTCCACATTCAGGTGACCCATATATCAAGTGGCCAGGTTAAAATCAGGGAGGTAAGGAATATACACATACTCATACGGTCAACTGAACAAAAATGCAGGAGGCTGAAAATAGGAAAAGAGCTTATTTGGGGTCCTAAGAATTGCAATTCAGTAGACACAGATTCCAGCTACCCAAATAGAGCATTCCAAGGATTTTCCTTTCACAACACCTCATCAAGAGACATGTGATTAATCAACACATACCTTTTCCCTAATTCAGAATGTCCCAGCCACAGTTTGCTCTTCTTACAAATATATTACTTTAATTTCTTGAGCTCTTCGATTGTTACTGGATATTGGTAATAAGACTTCTGCTTCAATGATGTCTTAAATCCACTAGGGACTACTGAAGTTAATTTTAGCCAATTGACAAGTATTATGTATTTAAAGTGAGGACCTAAGATCCACAAAGTAAGTAAAAACCTAGAAACCTGACTATTTTCTTGTTTAAAGTCCTTATAAGACAGGAATTAGAGAGCTCCTTGAATGTTTTAAAATAAAGGTTATGAAGCCCGACTTTTTGTTTTTCTGCTAGCAGACTTTTCCAGGCCCCTACTCAAATGCTACCTTAATAGATGCCCCAATAAATATTTGCAGAATGAATGAATGGGCGAACATATAATCAGAGCAAACCAAATCAATACACATGAGGTTAGTGAAGAAATACCTTCAAGCACTGATTCCTACCTTGGCTGCACCACAGAATCACTTGGGAAGGCTTTTCAAAACATACATTTCCAGGCCCCACAGACCACCCAACTGAACCAGCATTTCTGGCTGGTGCAACAACCAGGGAACCTGTCTTTTCAAAAACCTCTTCAATTGATTGTGAAAAGCACCCAGGTTTAGGAATGTAAACAATTCCTTGGCTGAAAGTCCGCAATAATGAAATGACTCACTTGAGTTTGAGTGCTCTGTATGGAAATGGCTTGCACCTGTTTTTCTTTCTATGTTTGAGGCTCTGTGTTCTGACTGGGGCCTTCTTGGAGGAAGGAGTCAGGATGATTCAAAGAAGCAAAGAGATCTGTAGGAAAGGCACCTTGTTGAGCTCTCATTCAGCATAAAATTAGAAACCTGGCATTATTACAAGGTGTGATATGGCCCCAATTCTACACCCTTCCTTGTATCTATGCTCTTTGTTCTTATCTTTGAAATACCCTCCCACTCCCTGGCTCTGTGCTCAGCCCCGTGACTTGCTCTGGTCATTTAGATTATAGAACTGTGAAACAGGCTGAGGCATGGAAAAGTGCTTAATGTTTCTGCTTGCTCTCTCACTCTTAGGTTTTTGTCATGAGAACATAGCCTTCTGAAGGATGAGCTATGTGCATCCAAGCTAAGTAGCTAAATTCTCCCAACAGGGGCTATCCTAGAGAAACCGATGATCAGTTAACCTCCAGAGCCTAGCAAAACAATGAGCGCTGCCTAGCCAACATACAGTTGACTACAGATGCAAAAGTCAGCCTAACAGAGACCAGAAAAACTGTCTCACCTCCTCAAGGTTTCATAACTTTATCGTTTTAAGCCACTGAATTGTGGAATACTTTGTTAAACAGCATTATTATGGCAAAAGATAATGATACATAAGGAAATCAAGGCAATCGTGATCCCAGGAAACACAATCATAAGAATTACGTAAATTTGAAAAATTCCCTCGATGGATTTTCTGAATCCATCTTCTCTGTATCTTAGCAGATATTTTCAATAAAATTCCTAAAATTGTAGGGGCCTGTGAAGGGTAGAGTTAGGGAGAAGTTAACATAAGTGGTGTCGGGGAGGAAAACAATTCTTTTTCCGTGTACCCATCTTAGGTTCATTGATTGTGGCCAGCAAATCAAACTGATAAAAGGCAGATTAACAAGAGAAAAAGGCAGTTTTAATTAGTATATATTGGAGGACAGGAGTTTTACACACACACACACAGACAAATGACAATCAAGGATGACTGAGGTTTGTCAAGCTAAACAAAGGAAAAGAGCTTTTGAGCTTCTGGGAGGAGCAGGCAAGTTCTGAGGAGGTGACCAAGAGAAGTATGGTAAATACAGGTTGTTTTTACTAAAACTTACTGGTTTGTTAAGCAGATTTAAGTTGTTGCCTTTTTCATCGCTAAGAGTGGTTGAGTCGTTCTCCATAACGGAAATTTCCTTTTCAGAAAGAAAACTAGTGCCCCCTTTTTTTCCCTGGTCTGCTGCTTCTCAATGGCCTTTAGCTCAAAATAATCCATGTGCCAAAGAGACGTTGGGGCATGGGGGGCGGGCATATTTTTGTATCCTTCATTAGAAACACCTCTAAAGAAAAGAGGAAATTTGTGGTTAGAGAAAGGTGTGGAATCTAGGGCAAGAAGAAAGGAGAGTGTAAGCAGTAGAAGGAAGCATGAAAAGTGGTCCTGAAAAATAATAGTTAAAGAATCTATTATGACACCTGATTTTTCAGTTTGCTTTTTAACCATGCACTGACTCCTGCTAGAAGGGATTCACTCAGCCAGCCACTGCGAGAACTTCACAGATTCTAGTGTGATTCCGGTTTGAGATCTTCAGCTGAGCCTTCAGTCTGAGTCTTCCAAGTCAGTTTGTTGAAGAAAACCCTGCAGCCTACATCCTTGCTAACTCCAGCTGTAAGGAAGACTGTGTACCCCTGTTGGAAGCAACAGCTGTGCAGGTATCTAGATTGTTTCAGCCCATTTGACCTAAGTCCTAACCCTTGTTTTTAGGGAATAAGAGCAAGTTGAAATGAAAAAATGAAAAGCATTTGTTTTAAAATGCTATGAAAAGTGTTTTAGGCTGAAGCCTTTCCAGAAAGCTGGATTCTGATTGCTCATCTCCTATGATTCCTTATGATTTTAGGAAAAATCATAGAACTATTAGAAGACAGTATAAGTGTGTGTGTAATGTTGGTACATTATTAATGGCAGAATCAATAAGGAAAAATATCAAGAGAATAAGAGATCTGATTAAGAAAAACCCAAAAGTGGTTTGCATTACAAAAAAGTGAAATAAATCAAAATGAAAAGCAAATAATAAATGAATAAAATATTTATAACATATATGACAGACAAAGGTTTGATATCTTTAATATAGAAGGAACTCTTCTAAAATAATGAGAAATGACAAATTGCTGTAGTGGAAAAATGAGCACAACATACAAACTGTCATTTCACATAATAAGAAATACTATGGCCAACAGGCATATAAGATATTCAAACTCACTAGTAATAAAGAATGCAAATTAAGACTTCTTGCTTCTGGCCAAGATGCAATAATGGGGACTGGATTTACCCTTACACCTGAAACAACAAAGTAAATGAGAAATAAATATATGAAATGACAGTAATCAAGACACTGGATATCAAGCAATAAAGGACAATGATCCCTATGAGGTGGGAAACAAATGAGGTGACTCCTGTGATTACCCAGCTCACTGACTGAAGAGAGTTTCCTGCCTGTGGCACATGGAGAGGCAACCTAGACGGAACACAGCAAATTCCTTGAGTCAGTCATGATCAAGCACTTTTACTCCTTCATTCATATATATATATATATATATATATATATATATATATATCAAATGCATGTATATGTGCACACACATGTAAGTGTAAGAATGTTCATAGCTCAAAAATAGAAATGCCTCAAATGTCTACAACCAAAAAAATAGATTATAATCTCTGGTATATATTAATATAATGGAATAGTATATAGCAAAGAAAATTAATAAACTACTTGCTACATCTAATAACATAGATGAATCTCAGAACAATGTTGAGCGAAAAAACAGACACATATAAATGCCAACCATATGATTTCATTTTTAGAATGCTCAAAATGACACAAATCCAATATGTTATAGATAAGTATAGTGATTATCTTTGGAGAGGATGCAGGATTTTTAGAGACTGGGGTATGACAATATGACACAGGATCATTCCTGTGGTACTGGTAATAC
Organism: Camelus bactrianus; assembly: GCF_048773025.1. Lineage (NCBI taxonomy): Eukaryota > Metazoa > Chordata > Mammalia > Artiodactyla > Camelidae > Camelus > Camelus bactrianus. The sequence continues at coordinate 33,589,162 of NC_133575.1, forward strand.
TCTCCTTAATCTTTCTCCATCTGATGGTGACTGTTAAAGTGCTACATAGCAGATTGTCAGATCTAAAGGTGCTAATGTTTATTTCCCTATGTTTTCGCCACGTCCTTTTACATTAAAGTCAATAAAGTACAACTATTTTGGTTTATTGATACTAATGAAGTATAAATACTGCCTAGGAAAACCAATGATAAATATAGAACATGCAAACTGCCTTCCCAGGGAAGTGGAACTTTCAGGTTTAGGGAACCTTCACCCACTGCTGGGCTTCAGACATAGTGGGTATGTAGCCCTCCTGGAAAGAGTCCTACAGAATAACTTGCATAAGAATTATGAGCTTGAGCCAAGTGGCATGAATAATTTAAAAATAGAGAATAAGGAACTGAGTTGGAGTTTCTTTCCATTATTAATTCATTTGTGGATCAGTGTCGAGGAAAAAACACTGTAAGTAGAAGATAAAGGAGATATTTTCTTGAGCTTTCCCTACTTTCTTGTCACCTAAGTATCCCAAAGCATTTGGTTTAATCATTTCAAGATCTCTATAACTTTGAAACGGTATTTCAAGCTTTTCAGTGTACGTATTTGCTTCTTTATTCTCAATGCCTGTTACTGTACATAGCATGTAGCAAAAATTCAACCAATGCAAATGAATTCCATGGAAGAAGGAAAGTAAGATGGATAGAAGAAAAGGAGGGAGTAGCATGTTTCATAGGAGTTTTGAAGAAATTGATGGAATGGTGGTGACTCAGTATTTGAAATGATGATGATAATCTCCAAAGTTGAAGAAACATGTGGGTCTGCGTATCAAAAGGCATTTAAAGTGAGACAGGAGGGAAGGGGGCAGGGCACAGCCACTCAAGGAATGACACAGCAGTTAACACCAAAATGGTGGAAGACTGAACTCCCAGTAGGCCTTGAGGCTCAGGATGCTGGGAGATTTGACTTCCAGTAGACCTTGAGCTTCATAAGCTCATTGTAATATATTAACATGGTAAATGACACTCCCACAGGCACCATGACAGCTTTGAGGCTGACCATAAAAGGTCAAAGAGTGGGTGGTGGCCCAATTCCTGGGAATCCCAGTCCCTTTACCAGGGTAGTTGGAATGATCCTCCCACTTGTTGGCGTGTGAAGCTACCAAGCCCATAAAAACTGTCAACACTTAAACTTGCAGCCGCCTCTCTTGTTCCCTCATCTTTGGAGACAGCCCACACTCTGTCTATGGAATGTGTATCTACTTTTACTTTAACTTGAGCACCCAACCCCCACACCTCATGGCCTTTCTCTCGCCTTCTGAGACAGCCTACACTCTATGCAGTATGTACCTCTCTAAATATATCTATCTTTACTCAACTGTGGCTCACTCTTGAATTCTTTCCTGCATGAAGCCAAGGACCCACACTTGGTGGGGCATGTCCCAGGGATTCATCTGAGACCTGGGACATGGCCTTCCTCATGCCCCACATTCATTTTTTCTGTATCAAAAGTACCAAACAAAATGAGTAAAAATAAATTTTCTATAAACATCTTAGTGAAACTAGAGAAAGAAAGGATATAGTTGAAAACTTTAAAAGCTACAAGAGAGAAAAAGAGAAAGAGAGAAAAGAAAAGAAAAGAAAAGAAAAGAAGAATGCTTTCTCAGAAAAAAAGGAATACACTTTGGTCAAGATGGTATTGTAAGAACATGCTTTGAGCTTCAAGCACATTGAAGTGATGGGTAAAATACCAAGAAAGGGAAGTAAAAAGATATAACTGGGCTTATGGGCAAGATAAATGTCTCAAAAAATAAAAAATGAAACAAGAACCAGAATAGTGAGCAGGGCTGAAGCCACAAACTAGCTGGATCCTAGGATTGAAAGCAGAGATGACCGGCTGCTTAGTAAAGAAACACAACAAAGAATTAAAATCTCCATTGAAACAGGCAGCTACAATCAAGGCCCCTCCCTGAAAACATCCCTCCTGAAAGGAGGTTGAAAACTGCTTCTGTCAGCTTCTAACTAGGGCTTCAGCTCTGGAAACACAGCAGGCCTGGGGCACTGGAAGACAGAGATAAGAGCTGTCAGCTAACCCTGTAACTGAATCAGCCCTATCTCCAATCTCACCACAAGACAAGCACTGCCGATTGTCAAATTTGACCTAGTTCCAGATGGAGAGACTAGGTAGCTTGAGACTAGGAGAGATAAAGGTAGAGAGACAGCAAGAAAGAAAAAAACAAACAAATGACCTAAATAGACCTACGATGTTTGGGTGGGATGGGGCCATCATCCCTATTGCTGTCAATGAGCCAAACCATGTGGTCACTTCTAACATTAGGTCCTGCTCTACAGAAGGTAGCCACCACAGAACTCCTTAGCAGAGCTAGTGCTCTTCCCAAAAGTGCTCCTCTGATGCCTTTGGTAAATACTCTGCCCATCTGGGCCTTCCCATAAAATAGAAACCTCTCGTGGATCCTCCAGCTTCACATTAATATATCCATTCCAGCAGGCCCACTTCACTGACTCTTTTCATTCCTTTCTCTACTCTTTGCCATGGCAACTCAGGCACTTCCACTTTGTTTAGCTGTCACTTAGGACTGTCACTTGGGCTCCAAAGGGTAGTATCTACTAGTATCAACTTTGCCGCACCCCTTGGGGTTCTTGCCCAGGTATTATTTCCTTTGTCCTGAGAGAGTATCCCTAAGCCAGTGAACTCTTGCTTCTCCTTTATTATATTCTGCCTCATTTGATCAAACACCCTCAAAACCCAATCCCATGTGTACTCCCCTGGCTCATGCCGGTAAATGTTAGCCAATTCTTGAAGCTCCTTTTGGGTGCAATCTTTTTCTTCCCTTATTGAGCCCAGCATAACCCCAGTTCATACATGTTAGGACTTAACCCAAGTTTTCAGTCTGGCACCCAGAAAGGAGTTGAGGATAGCTTCTGACGGGAGCATCTTTCGTCCTACAGGAGAGAGGCCTGTTTAAGTATCTTCCCACAAGGGGGGAACTGCTCCCTTTTAAATGAGGTGGGCTAGGCCATCTCTGCAAGGCTCCTGAGGGTTCAGGGGAGCCTGCTTAGCCCTAACCCTTGGAAACACCCACCCAGAAGTCTAGATCCCATGTGTTAGGTGTTGTGGACACAACACAGCAGTCGGTTGGCGACACAGTGACATGCAGGTTGGTAAAAGAATTTACCAAAGTATGAGAATAGGAAAGGAATTTATTAGGGGTACACTGCCATAGAAAACAGTGGGCCACACAGAATAGAGGTGCCTGTGTGAGCACCGAGGGCCGGTTGTTGGGGTCTTTTGTTAGGTTGGACCACAAGGTGCCTGATCAGTTTGTGCTCACGTCTCTGATTGGCTGTAGGTGAGGTAAGAGGTTTAGGGTCCGTGAAGGGGTGGTGGGTTTTATGACTCTGGTAAAGTGGGCTGAGAAAAGCCAGCCCAAGCTAGTGTGAGACTAGGCATTACCTAGGGCTGTTAGTTTGTTAGGGCAAACACACCCAATAAAGAATTTACTTTACCTATTGAAGGATCACAGGCAGACATCTGAGAGCCCAGAAATGGGGGTCATTGGATTTTGAAGGATGTCAGGTGGCCCAACATTAGGGTTCTAGGTTCTTCCAAGCAGGGCCTTGACCTTCGTATAACAGATCTACCTTGACTGAGCATGGATTTGTCTTTGAAGCTCCTCAACCTTCACTCACAGATTCTGGTATTTTTCCTCAGCTGGTGTGTCTCTGCCAAAGAAGATCTCTGGTTCTCACATTTAGTATTTATCTATTTTTTAAATGCCTTCATTTGCTCATAATCACTCTGTAGGGTTTCAGTGCAACTTAGTGATAATTGTCCAAGCTCGTTGCCCTTGTATACACTGTTCACCCCAGACCTTTCCAATGCTTGTAATATCTCACTGGTCATGGTGTTCCCCTTCATCAGGATGTTTTTCCAAGTCATTGCCAGTGAAAGTTTTAGCAATTGCGCCGCCGTATCCCACATATCACTTGGGTGGGATTCTTTCTTTAGCCAAGTAGTGAATTAATAAAATCTCCAAAACCCATCTTAATGCATGCTTTCTTGGACCGTTTCTGATAATGAATTGTGTTAGTTGAGGCCTTTTGGTAAGCAGATGCTAAGATAGAATTAGCAGTGCTAGAGATTTATTGTGGTTAACACCTCTGAGAGATAAGAGAAGGAACAGGAGTAGACAGGGAAAGTATTCATACTGCAAAGAATATGACACCTGATGGAGAGAGGCAAGGGATTATGTAGGAAGAGACTCCGACTGAAGTGCATCTCTGAGGATGACCAGTGCAACAGGTACTCCAGAGCAAAGGTTGCTAGAAGTTCTACCTTGGGTACAGTTGTCCACATGCTGGCACCCCTATTATGCTCTGTGGTTGGAGCTGCCTGAGGAAAGTGCGCCCCTGGATTCACACACTGCAGTGGATCTCAGAGGTGCTGCAGCTGGAGGCTGTCAGCTGATTGTGTACCTCCCACCAAGTTTTCTCTAAATGTAGATCTGAGGATCTGAGTGGCCCCCTTTCATGGCTGCCGCATGATTTGAAAAAAAAAAATTTTTAAATGACAGTGTTCAAAATAATAAGAAAACCTATATTAAAAAAGGGCTAACAAAATATGTGCAAGCTATTCATAGAAAAATTATGAAACAGTATAGAAGGACACACAGAAGTTCTGATGAAATGGAGAGATTGAGCATATTCATGGATGAGACAAATCAATACAACAATATATCAGTTCTGCTTATTCTGATCTCTGAGTTAAATGACATTACTATCACAGCATAAAACAAGTTTTTTCATTGAATTTGCCAAGAGAATCCTAAAATTCACCTGGATTTTTTTTTTTTTTTTTGGAGGGGGTTGTTTTTAGTGTCCCCAAATAGTCAATAAAAAAGTAAATGAAACAAAGTGTGGATACCTACTCTATCAGATATTAAGATTCATTATAAAGATATGGTAATTAATCACAGTGAGTTATTGTTCCAGGGACGGACAAATAAACTCAGGGAACAGAATAAAGAGCCCACAAACAAATGCATGCCTATATTGAAATTTGATGTGTGACAGAATTATCATTACAAATCGATGGTAAAAGGTAGACTAGTCCATAAATCATGCTGGGACAACAGGGTATTTTTAGCAATCCAGTGAATAACAGACTTGTAGGAAGAGACTTCCCTCCCCCAAACTGGCTATAAGTGCCAATTAATCTAGGCACAACTACAGAACTTAATGGAAGTGAGGCTAGCCAAACAGAGCCAGAGCAGATGCTGCATAAATTGGAATGGCTTTTTCATTTTCCTGTTCCCCTAAAGTCATGAAGTATGAATACCTGCCGGAGACGATCTCAGAGCAGAAACTGACCAAACTCTGGCTGTGCCGCTGCCTTGTTGCACTTGAGCTCACTTCCCGCCCCGAGAACTTTCAACAACAACCTGGTGCATCTGCTTAAGGAATATTCACACAAAAAATGGGTCTGTTTTTATTAAATTATATTCAGCAAGGGCAAAGTCAATCCTTTGTTCAGTGAAAGAAGGAAGGATCATGGCCCAAATCAATAAGTTTGCCTCTATCTTTCCGGGGTACTGAGAGCCTCTTTCTCCACAGATCACCCCTTGGCTTTCTTTTCTTTTCTTTTAATATCCTTTTACCTCAGTGGATCTGCCACGACTTTTTCTCTGTGGGCCATGGTCTCACATTCTTTCCCCACAGGAATCTATAAAAAAGTAACAACTAAATATAATAAAAACTTCACAGTATTATTTAAAAACAAGTTCCAAATAAAATTAAACCCCAAATACGAACAACAAACTACAATTTCAAAATGACTAGTAGGAGAATATATGTGTGACTTCAGATTTGAGAAGAGTTTGAAAGCTACAAACAAAAAACTTTCTAAGGCGAAGTATTGATACATTTTGACTAAATATTTAAAAATTGTTATACAACAAGAGACCATTAGAAGAGTGAAAAGATTAGAGACAAGGTACAGACTGGGGGAAGATATTTGCAATGCATGCAAATAGCAAAGGGGTAGTTTCCAGAATGTATTTTAATGCCTACAAATTAATAAATAACACACATAACCCAACAGCTATATGAGCATAGAACGAACACTTAACAGAAGAGGAAATTCCAATGGTCAATATATATATTTTTTAAAAAGTCTCCCACCTTGCTGTATCAGGAAAAAAATTTAGAAACCAGTGAGATATCATGTCATAGCTATCTGATTGGCCAAAAAAAAAATTATGTCTGCTAATATTATTTCTTGATGAGGATGTAGAGAAACATTAACTTGAGAACACTGCCAGTGAGTGTTTAGATTGATAACACTACTTTGAGAGGTAATTTATCAATGGTTAGAAAAGCTGAAGATGCAACCCAGTAATTTCACTTCTAATTGTTTTCTAGTAAACACTAGTGTCAGGAAGTAAATATTTTCATGCTTCTGCACTGTTTGATTTCCTAAGCAAAGAAAATTGACATGCTAGAGAATGTCTCCTTTACCCTGGACCCACTGGCCCCTCACATTCCTAGGGTATTAGACTTGGAGCCAAATGCACCCATTCAAAGTGTAATAAAACTTATCTCCCTTGGAGCCATGGAGACATCCCAGGCTGAGGATGAAAAGCCCTTGTGAAACCTTCCAGATTCTCTTCGCTACTGACAGTAAGTGTGCAGGGCATGTGTTGAGCAGAACCTCAAGTCAAAGCAGGCGGAATTGCTGAGTTACTCCAGGGAAAACAGTTGCCTTGGAGGGTCTTCTAACCTACACCGGACTTTCTGTGCGTAAGACATAAAATTTATGTGATAAGCCACTAGGATTTAAGGGTTGTTTATAACTGTCAACTGAAATAAACGCACAGCCTAAAATTTGAGAGTTATGTTTTATTTAGCGGACATTTCTGAGGATTGGAACCTTCTTTGAGCCCAGGATGACAGCCTCTCAGATGGCTCTGAGGGACTGCTCCAAAGAGGTAGGGGAGGAGCTAGGATGTATAGGAGTTTACAACAAAGACCAGGTAGTTGGAACATTAAAAGATTATTTGTTAACTAAAGAAAACCAGGCATCTCAAGTTAAAGAATTTAGTGCTTTTCTATGTATGGGAGGAAGCAAACATTTGGGCTCATTGAATTCATCCCTTTGACAAGCACCTGGCTATCTAGGGCCAGTATCCTGTCCTTTCTTATTCTGAGTCCCCTCAGGGTACACCACTGTGAGTGGCTGCAGAGGCCTGGCTGCAGGCTTGTCTTCACTAGGGGGTGGTGGCAGCCGCTGATGACTTGATGGCTTCAGTGTTCTTTGTCTACTGATGTGGTTTGCAGTACTTTTTGTTCATATAACCAAAGTCTAAGCTTAGCTTGATCCTAATACAATAATGTTATCCATTTTAATGAGTTTTTCAAACAATAAGCTCTTTGATTTATTTGTTAAATATAGTAGTTCTGTTTCCTATATCAACAATTTCTGGTTTTGCTTCATTTCCTTTCTGCATCCCTCAGGCTTAATCTGCTCTTTTTCTAACCTACTGAGCTTGATTAATCTATTTTATTTTTTCTTGATTATTAATATAAACTTTTAGGGCAAATATTTTTTTCTCTGAGTAATGCTTTAATTTTTATCTGATATATAGCATTTATATAATTGTATTTATTTATTTTTGAAATGATTTCCCCCTCCTTATGTCCATTGTTTAGGAAAGAAGTTGTAGTTTATTTCAGAGGTGGTCATTTTTTTTCTTTTTGTCTTTGTTGTTAATTTCAACTTTTGTGTTATTGTGACCAGGGAGTATTTTCTGCTTCTGTACATGCCAAAAATAAGTCATCCTTATGTATCATATTGTACAAATCTTTTAGAGCCTTATTGTTTTTTTTTTCCAGCTTGTTCTAATAGAAGATTGACCCCAACAGTGATAGACTGTGCGTTATTTAGAAAGGCACACAAAATATTTTCCCAAATTTACCATATGTTGGGCCACAGAATAAATATCAAAGGAATGTAATCACTCAGCATATGTGGAAGTAAGCCAGACATCGTTAACAAAAAGATAACCAGAAAGTCCCCTTGTGTTTGGAAATATAGCAATATTCGTTTAAATAGACAATAAGTCAAAGAAGCAATTGCAATAGAAGTTAGAGAATATTCCAAACTGAATAATTAAAATACCAGCAAACTTGTGAAATACACCTAAAGCTAGGCACATAAGGGAATTTATAACCTTCAATGCATATATTCTGTTTATTCCTGAGGATATGTGAAAAGGTGCTCAACCTTATCATTATCAAAAATGCAAATTAAAACCACAATGAGATACCACTATACACCTACCCAATGGCTAAGATGAAAAATGAAAATGCCAAGTATCTTGAGACTATAGAGCAACTAGAACCCTCATATATTGCTGGTACAACTGTAAATCTATTCATACAACCAATGTTGAAAACTGGGAGTTTTAACTATTTACCACTGTGAATGAAAAATACTGCAAACCACATCAGTAGACAAAGAACGCTGAAGCCATCAAGTCATCTGCTGCTGCCGCCACCCCCTAGGGAAGACAAGCCTGCAGCCAGGCCTCTGCAGCCACTCACAATGGGGCACCCTGAGGGGACTCAGAATAAGAAAGGACAGGATACTGGCCCTAGATAGCTAGGTGCTTGTCAGAGGAATGAATTCAATGAGCCCAAATGTTTGCTTCCTCCCATACATAGAAAAGCACTAAATTCTTTAACTTGAGATGCCTGGTTTTCTTTAGTTAATGTTCCAACTACCAGGTCTTTGTAAAACTCCTATATATCCTAGTTCCTCCCCCGCCTCTTTGGAGCAGTCCCTCAGAGCCGTCTGAGAGGCTGTCATCCTGGGCTCAAAGAGGGTTCCAATCCTCAGAAATGTCCGCTAAATAAAACATAACTCTCAACTTTTAGGCTGTGCATTTATTTCAGTCGACACCACACATTACATAATCCAATCATTTCATTCCTAGATATATAACCAAAGAAATATTTACATATGTGCAATGAAAGTCATGTACAAGAATGTTCATAGCAGCATTATTTGTCATAGCTGAATCCAAGAAACAGCTCAGATATCCATCAATAGGATGGATAAATGAATTGAGTATATTTATACAAAATATAGCAATAAAAATTAATGAACTACTGCTATGTGCAATGATACTGATGAATTGCTCACATAAATACAATGCCAGGCAAAAACATCCAGACATAAAAGAGTACATACTGCACGATTCCATTTATATAAAATTCAAACTTAGGCAAAATTAATTTTAGGGTGGGGAATGAAAACAGCAGTTACCTCAAGGGAAGAGAGTGGGGTTAGGGCCTGGGAGGGGGCACAAAGATTATTTGTGGAGTGCTGATAAAATTCTAGTTCTTGATGTGGTTAGTAGTTCATACTGTGATTATTTCTTGAGCTGAAGCCTTGGTTTATGTTGTTTATTGTTTTTTTTTGTATTCTGCATGTCTTTAAAATGTGAAACAACTGAATCAGAAACCACTATTTTGTCATACATGTTAGATACAAAAAAGTAAACATTGATATGAACCAAATTTAAGTCGCAGAAACAGACACAGAAGAATGCTTAGATTAAAAAAAAATAGAACAGTTCGAATTTGCAAGTGCCCTGTGCATTAACTCCCATGAGAAGCTGGAATTTATGTTATGAAAAAGGAATAATCAATCTCATACTTTAGGGTTCTGAAGTATTTTTAACTCATAACATTTCTGACACTGAATGAGAGATTTTTTTTCCTCCTGACACTAAATAGCACAGTGTCTTTTCCGACACTGTTTCTCCAAATCTCTGACACCAACTAAATATCCAGAAATTTAATTCTTGCACCAATGACCCAGAGTTAGCAGACTCCATAGCTTAAGGGCTCAATCCCACAAGCCTGACCCACTTCACACACCAGTTGCAAATATTAGACTCCCAAATTACCCATACTTCTGTCTGACTTGGCTACAAATTGGGGGTTTCCATGACCCCCACCTCAGGTAAACGCTCAAAGACGAATGGGATCATGTCAAAAAGATATAGAGGCTGCCTTGAAAGGGACCCTAATGGCAAAAAGTGAGACAGTTTGAACATCTAAAAATTAAACAACAGTGATTTATTTTAGCAAAATGAATAAATAAAAATCTACAAGTCTATAATAACATGAAGAGAAAGAGAGACTCTTCTTTGAAAAGTATGCCAGCTAATAAATGTAAAATTTATGACAAAATTATAAAACTACCATTTTGGAATCCCCAGTGTAACATGTAATTCAGGAAGGATCATCAACAGATACTAAGACTATTAGATGAAAGCTATTAGGGAAGAAAATATTTACATGGTGCTAAACAATGTGTTAGCCTACAGATTACTTAGAATTGCAAAGGGGGAAAACGTACTTTCTCAGTGGAGAAACTGGTAATCCCCTACCTTAACCAAATGATCAAACCTAGCATCTACTAATTGTGGCACAACCTGGAATTATAAGCTTCTCGATGTCATGCAGTATGAAGTACACAACATCACTTAATCAAGCTTCTAGAGCTAACGTTCAGTCTGTATCACAGACCAAGAGAAGACAAGTTAAAGTATATTATGAAGAAATAATCAGACAAACCAAGCATTGGGGACATTCTGTAGGATAGCTGGCCTAGATTCTTGGTTGGAAGAGGTCATTGAGAGGATGTGACCACTGGTTGACATGGGAACTGGATCTGGGCAAGAAGGCTCCTCCCCTCTTCCCCTGCCCTTGAATGTGCATAACGCCCACAGTTCCCACACTAGGAACTCTTTCAAGGACACCGCCCTGAGAGAGAGTAAGGTGTTGAAACCATCTGAACAGTGTACATGAATGAACCCTGTTAAGGTTTCTACACAAATTTTTAAGATTCTCACAGGCAGGTGTGGAGGTCTGTTTGTTTTGTCATCGCCCAAGGCAAGCCTTTTATGTAAGTTCCCTTGCTTATTAAAATGGACACCTACCAATCTGGTGTTGTCTGCCTCTTTCTCTGGTCTCTCTTTGCCCTCTGTGTACAGGGGCCAGTGTGTGAACCGACAATCTTCAAAGCTGATGTCATAAAAATGAGGGTGGGAAGAAGCGTACGAGTGAAATGCAAGGCATGAATTGTGATTGGACCCTGGTTTGAAAAAAGAAATTACAGTGGAAGACATTCTTGGGACAGTCAGAACAATCTTAACATGGACTTGATATCAGATCATATTATGGAATTATTTTTAATATCTGTGGGAAATTGTTCATCGGCTCTAATAATCAAAACTCCAAAATTTTAAATTTAGACATAATTTTGCTCCCTATTTGGTTGGCACTAATTTTAAAATTCTAAGAATTTTAATTCTAAATGATTAAAAAGAATTTTGGTGGTGTGACAAAATGGACTCTGCAATGCATGGTATCTGTCCTCGTAAACCATTTCCAGAAATTGATCTTTGAAAAATAGTCATGGATATACACACGGAAATAATCTTATGATAACCATTCTGTATTTACAGACTCAAACAATGTTTAAGAATAAGGTATTGGTTAAAGAAGGGACTAGTGTGTAGCCATTAAAAATAATTATAAAGGCATATAGTTATTGACAAGAATGGAATTTCATGATATATCAATGAGGTAAGAAAATGAATTACAAAAATTGTGCAGAGTTTGAGCTCAATTTATCATATATTTATAAGAATATAATCAAGAATGCGATAATATAAAATACAAACAGTATGTATCTTTCAGGAGCAGAATTGCATTTGGCTTATTTTTGCTTATATGTATTTTTGAAATTTTCAATGTAGCATTTATTTTCATATAAGTATTTAACATTTGTTTATTGGAAGTGAGAGAGAAGCTATTTATCTATCAGTCAAAATTGTATCCTTTTTTATATTGAAAATAAGGAATTTATTAAAATTTACCTTATCTTTAATTGTGTTATTCTACACTATTCTTACCATAAATGGATATCATAAATCAATCATGCTAAGAATATGACAGGTGCAGTCACACTTTGGGGCCTTTGCACTAGCTAACCCCTCCATCTGGTATGTTCTTCTCTCAGATAACTGAATCTAAACTTTCTCACTGCCTTCAAGTCTATGCGCAAATGTCACCTCCCTATGGTTTAATTTAAAATGTCTTATTCAATACTTAAGTGTTCTGTTTTTTTCTTGCTTTCATGTTGAGAAAAATCACTCCTTTTTTTTTTTCTAGGTCTTGCTCTCTGTTAGTTTTTCTTTTTGATTTTTTCTCGCCAACCAGACATCTTCTTGGGAGGCATATCAAAGAGTTTAAAATTCAGATAATAAAGTAGAAAATTTATCCCCAGTGAATAAAAACTATACCACTGTTATTATGTTTGCAAAATTTCAGCTAATTCTGCCTACTAACACTGTATGACTCAGCTGACCAGGGACAACTTACACCTGTTTGTATCAAAAATACTGAAAACAAAAAAGATACATTGGTTTTGGCTTTGGTAAGCAGTATTTCTACTTATGTAATTTATCTATTGTAATGTAGGGGCAAATAAACTTGTTCTCTACCCTCTCAGGTTCATTACCTGGGGCCTGTGAATTAAACTAACAAAAGACAGATTAGCAAGAGAAAAAAAGTTTATTTCTGTGTGCAACATTGCATACACACAGGAATACTCAGTGCTGAGTAACTCAAAGGAGTAGTTAGAACTGGGGTTTATATACTATCTTAATAGGTGAAAGGGAGGGGAAGGAAAGGCACTTAGGGGAAAACAAATGACTTTTTTGAAAGATAAATGGGCCCGTAGGAGAACAGATGGGAGATATGATAGGCTTGTGATAATATCTGTTTGGGTATGGGGCTGACATCTTGTCTCCTGCTCCTGGGGAGGGAATGTTAACAATTGAGTTCTTTTGAGTTCTTTTGGGAGGCTCTGTTCTTAGGTAGACAAGGGAAGCTCTGAGAAAGCTTCTTTCTACATCTGTTGATTCTCAGTTACCTTCAGGTCAAAAGAATCCTGATGCAAAAGTAGCATATTTTGGGGTGGCATATCCTCATCCACTTCAATAAAAAACCACCCCCAAATTTAGTGATTTTAAATAACAACAAAATATTATTTCTTACCGTTCTGTGGGTTTGCAGGGCAGTCCTTCTACTGGTTTCACTTGAGCTCGCTCATGCAGTTGCTGTCAGCTGGACCACTGGCTAGGCTGCAAGCATCTCCACTTATAGGTCTTGCAGCTGGTCCTGGTTATCATCTGGGGCACCTTGGTTCTCATCCTCAAATAGAATAATTTCCTTATGTAATCGTCCCATTGTAGCACTCTGAGAGAGTCAGCATGCAATCTACAAGATCTCTTAAGGCCAGCCTACGCCTGCAACTGGCACAGTGTCACTACCATTGTATCTATTAGTCAATTAAGTCATAGGGTCAGTCCAGACTCAAGAAAATAGGGAGAAGATTCCATCTCTTGGTGGGAAGAGTGGAAAATCTACATTGCAAAAGAGCATAAGAGAACATGTGACCATCTTTGACAGTCTACCACACCACTCCAAGACACTGTTCATTTTGGGGGGGAAATTGGACCGTTTTTCACTTTCAGCTTAATGAATGAAATAAGAGTTTTGAGTTAAATGACATTTTCTTTCTGATTTATTTCAGATGCATATCTGTATCCCTTAATAAGTGGTATAAACTATACCAACAAAGTCTGTTTAAATTAAAGAATATGTGAAAAAGGATACTGTATAGCTTTCAGAAACTCCAGATGGAGCTTGGAAGCCCCATGGTCAAGAAAAATGTCCCAAATCATGCTCCATGGAGCACAGCACTGGCCATGCTGCTGGAAGTTGACAGTAAGAATTGCCTCTGGAGAGAGAAAATGGGGGCCACGGCTACTGCCCCCACTCACTGGGTGGGAGTCACATGACTCATCATTCAGCAAGTGATGACAGATTGCTTAGCTCGCCGGACATGGAGTGATCTAGACTCCAGGTTACAGCTGGGTCAAAAAACCCTCCAGGCTCCCATGGAGCTCACATTCCAGTGGCAGGAAATAGATAATAAACTATGCACATGATAAATAAGTTAATTATCTATTATGTTAGGAAATGATGGAGAGTATGGAGAAATAGAGAAAAATGGAGGTCAGGGCAAGGGCGATCAGAAGGGGTGGGGATGGACAGTGCTCTGAGGGAATGACTTTTGACCAAACACTTGAAGGGGGTGAAGAGGCTCTTGATGCAGAGACATACAGGAAGAGCCTCCCAGAAGAAGAAAACAGCCAAAGGTGTGTATGTAACTGGCATATCTGCAGATCACAGAGGAGGCCAGTGTGGCTGGAAGAGCATGAGTGCAAGGGAGAAGTGAGAGTCACACTCAGATCAGTGAGAGGGGAGCTGCTGCCACACAGAAACCCTGAAACCACCGTGAGGGCTTTGGCTCTTCCTCTAAAGTGAGGAGCCATCGCCAGGTTTTGAAGGGAGACATGACATGGACTGACTTACCTTTTGACAGAATATGCTCTTTCTTCAGAGTATCAGTTTCCGATCAATATGTGAAACAAATAATGGTGTAAGAGTGAAAGGAAAACTACCAAGTTAATTCAAAACAACACTAGAGACAATATCTTTGTCACCCGTGGGTGGGCAGATAGAATAAACAAAACCCTCAAACATCACAGACCATGAAGCGAAAACTGATGAGTTTGATTACCTCAGAATTAAGTACTTCTGTTCAGTGAGGTGCATCATAGAAAAATTACCGGATAGATTACACATAGGAGACAGTGGTCGTGCCTAAAAGTGAGGAGTGCTTCAGACTGTACAAGGAGCTCCTGTAAAACAGCTGGGAAAATAATGGAAATCTCAATTTTGAAAATGGTCAAACGGTATGAGCAGAATACGAAATCGTAAAATCTTATAAGTAAATGAAGAGAAGTTTGAAATCATAGGTGATCTGAGAAATGAAAATTCAAACCAACCATGAGGGTAGGGTGTAGCTCAGTGGTAGAGTGCATGTTTAGCATGCATGAAGTCCTGGTTCAATCCCCAGTACCTCCAATAACAACAATAACCAAAAAACCCATCATGGGACATTGCTTCAGCCTGGTGACTGGCATCATTTAGAAAGTTGGATGATATCAAATATTGGCAGGGAGGTGGGACTACAGCAACCCTGGGCATTGCTGATGGGTATGTGTGCTGTGTCACCATTCTGGAGAGGGATCCAGCAATACTTAGTTAAATTTCATACATACTTAACCAGCAATTTTGTTCCAAGGGATATATTCCAGAAAAATTTCTTTCTTGGTAGAGAAATGTACAAGTCCAAAATGTCCAAAATTTATCAAAATGTCCAAGTAAACCTATAGTACTCAGGTGAGAGAGGAGAGGGCTGGAGGCAAAGCACTCCCCAAGTGTCCTCTTGTCCCCATCCAGCGCCGATGGAGACTCATAAATGGGGTCCTTAGAAGCACAAACAGAAAACTATTCCCCACCACCAGTGCGTGGGTTTTGAGAATCCTAAAGGAAGCTCCAAAACACGAATAAGCAGATGTAAGGAATTACATGTTATAAGACTGTCCCGTGTCCAGAGAGGGTAAGTGGATAAGCCAGCCAGTGAGTCCTGGGAGCTACACGTTCGGGTGGCTGGGAGGCCTTGTACCACCCACCTAACCTCTTGCTGAGTGGCGGATTCTCAGGATTTGTCCTGCTTCAGTGACTTGCTCAGCCCGATTCTCACCTCTTCCCCTTCATAGCCGAGCCTGTGTCCGTAAAACAGTGCAATTTTTCCTTCCGCAGTAAAATATCGGGACACATCATTTAACTGTCTTCCTCCTTCAAATGCTGCAATTCTACCTTCTCAGACAGGAAGGAGGAGACCGAGAAGGGGAATATTATCAACTCCAGCAACCCTTTCAAATTCACAGGGATTTGCTTTAGGCGACGACTTTGCTTAGCAGAGGGATCAGAGCAGCTCACTTTTGCAGACAGCTTGTTTATTGCTGTGAGAGGCTTTCAAGAGGAAAGTGGACCTTGCTAGACTGTGTGAAAATCCGGTTAGCTGAGCCAATCGTGGATCCCTTCACTGGACTGAACTTACTTGACATTACTGCTTATTACTGTCTCACGTCCGGGTCAGATCTTTCTGCCCCCGGAGAGCCAGATGTTCTCACCGCTGGCTCTCTTTCACCCTTTCTCCCTTTCTCGCCGCCCCCATCCCTACCTCCATCCTTCTTTCTCCTTTCCCTTCATCTCACAGCGACTGTGAAAATGGCTTTTCTCAGCACTTTAACAAGCAAAGACATTAAGAGTTACTTGGTTACCAGTATCCACTGCAGAGCCTGGGGACTTTGTCTCTAAGTGCTGTGTACCTGGGCCCCAAGTAGGAAAGGCACTGGTGAGAGAACTCTTACTCCAGTTTGCAATTTTGAATTATAAAAGTGGTCAAGAGACAGTGGGAAATTGTCCATCTTTCAGGATTTCTATTTTTTCGGTTTCTTTGTTTGCCTTGCTTTGATATGAGTGGAAATTGCCTCTAGTGTTTTCCCATTAAATAAGATGATGGTTTCAGAATGAAGGTGTATATATATGCATCTTAGTTAAGAAAGTATCCTTCAATTCTTATTTTATTGAGAGCTTTTTAAATTTTGTCAGTGGCTTTTTCAGCATCTATGGAGATAATTACATGCATTTTTCTTTTTTTTTTTTTTTGGTCAATATACTAATCTGGTATATAATACTAATGGATTTCTTAATATTGACCTATTTTCCTGGAATATATCCTACTCAGTCATGGTGTGTTATTTTTCTCACTGTAATGCTGGGGCTTGTTTGCTAATCTTTTATCTTTTTTTTTTTTTTTTCGTACTTGCATTCTTGAGTGATACTGGCTCCTACTTTTCATTCTTGTATTGTCTTTATTGGGTTTTGCATCATGACTGGAATTAGGAAGTTTTCCTTTATTCTCGATGCTCTAGAATAATACACAGAGAATCGGAATAATATATGGAACGTTAAAAATTAGCTTTAAGGGTTTGATAGAATCTCTCTGGGAAAACATCTTGAGTTTGCTCTTTTCTGTGGGGATATTCCTTAATGATTTTCTGTCCTTCTATGGAAATTGATCTTTCCAAGTCTAAAGAAGTATATTTCGGTAACATGTGTTTCCCTAGGAAATTATCCATTTAATCTAGATTTTCAAATTCATTTCTACAGTCTCCAAAGTAGTCTCCTATGATTTCTAAAAAATAATTTCTTCTGTTTCAATGGTTGTTTCTTGTCATTTTTTACTTTATGTATTTCTGCCTTATCTCTTTTTGTTTTTGAACAAGTTAGCTAGTAATGAGTCTCTTTTGTTATTTTTCTTTAAAAATGTGATTTTATTAATGAGGTCTATTGCCTTCTAGTCTCAGTCTCTGCTTGTAGATGTATTGTTTTCTATTCTCAACCTCTGCTTTTATCTTTATGGTTTCTTTCCTTGTTCTTTCTTTTGGTTTACTTTATTCTTTTCACCATATTTTTTAAATCTATGAATTTTCCTGTGATTACTGCTTTAAATGTAGTCCATAGATTCTGATGTGTACTGTTTTCATTACACATTTTTGTATTATTTTTTGAAATCTAGTTGATTTACAGTATTAGTTTCAGGTGTCACAGCATAGTGATTTGATATTATTATAGGTTCTACTCCAAAGTTATTTTAAAATAATGGCTATACTTTCCTGCGCCGTACAATAGATCTTTGTTGCTTATTTATTTTATACAGAGTAGTTTGTATCTCTTAATCTCAGACCTCTATCTCACCCCTTCCCCCTCCCTCTCCCCACTGATACCCACTAGTTTGTTCTCTATATCCATGAATCTGTCTTCTGTAATTTCAGTCTGTGTTTCCCCTTCACCCAGCTGTTAATAGAAAACTTTTTCATTTCCAGGTAGAAGAAACAATTTGTTTTGCTTATTTGTTTGTTTGTTTGTTTTTGCTCGTAATTTCCAGCTTTATTGTATTGTGATTGGATATGCTATTTGTAATATTTCTACACACTGGAAATTACTGATATTGTCCTTGTGACCAAATATATGATCAGATTTTGTCAATGTGTCATGAATGCTTGAGCAGAAGGTATATCAGGATGTGTAGTGCTATATACATTTACCAACATCTACCTTCTTCATTAAGGTAATTCTATCTTCTTATGTATTACTTGTCCATTTGATCTGTCTTATACTGAGAGTGTTATAGTAATGTCTTTCATTATTAGTGTGTGTTTACATATGTTTCCTTGCATATCTTGAAGTTTTTGTTCCCTAAATGTGGTTGCTATGTAATTTAGTGCATCAATGTTCATATTCATTGTTTTCAATTTTGTATGATGGCTTTGAGCACAAAAAAAATCCTTTGTCACATTTAATGCTTTGGGGCTTGAATTAAACTTTGCCTGATATCAGCATCTCTATTTCTGCTTTCTTTTTGTTTCCTTCTACTTAGTAGATCTTTCTTATTCCTTCCTCTTCAGCTTTCTGAGTCACTTAGTTGTAGGTGTATTTCATGTCCAAGGCATATAGTTTGATTGTGTTTTGTGAGACAATTAAAAATATTATTCTTTTAATAAATGAGTGTATTAGTTATCTATTGGTAAACAAATGGATAACTCCACAACTTAGCAGCTTAAAATAACAAACACATATTATGGTGCAGTTTCTATGGATCAAGAATCAGGGAGTCACTTAGCTGGGATCCTCTGTGTCATGGTCTCCCACAAGACTGCTGGCCAGGGCTACAGTCATCTCAAGGTCCAACTGAGGAAGATGTCACTTCAAAGTTCTTGAAGTTGTTGTCAGGCCTCAGGTCCTTGATAGCTGTTGGCTGGCAATTTCAATTCCTTGTCACGTGAGCCTCTGTCTCTATAGGGCAATTCACAACATGGCAGCTGTCTTCTTTCAGAGACAGTGATAAAGAGTAAGTGAGATAGTTTTGTACCCTAATCTTGGAAGTGACATCCCTTGACTTTTGCTCATTAGAAGCTAGTCCTAAGGTTAGCTTACACTTAAAGGGAAGGAATTATCTGGGGACTTAACTATCAGGAGGAAGCAGGGCTCTCTGGGGGCATCTTTGAGGCTGCCTACCACAATATGCCCTCTGGCCCTTAATGATTCACTTCCCTTCCATGTGCAAAATACACTCACTCCCATCCTCTCAAGGTCCTCAGAGTTCATAAACTATTACAGTACCAGCTCAAAGTTCAGAATTTCATCATCTCAATCAGGTCCAGATGCAGCAACTTGGGTATAGTTTCTTTTGTTCTGTAGCTCTGTAGAAACAAAGAGACAAGTTTTCTTCACCCCAGCATACTCAACGTAATTGTGAGACATGCATAGGATAAATGCTGTACATATTTCTATTTAAAATGTGGAGGAGGGAAATGGGAAACATAAAGGAGTCACTGGTTCACAGAGATTCTGAAATCTAGCCAGGCAAATGTTGGATGTTCCTTGATTAGGCTTGTATGCCATTTGCCTGACATTTGGGTTCACCCTCTGAGTCAGCATTTGCAGCTTAGTGGTTTTCTCAGCCTGCTCCCTACCAGTAGAATTTTGGGAATTCAAAAGCCTCTTTTCATTTTGTTTTCTCTCTGTCCCTTATGGTTTCAACTGGTAATGTTTTCGTTGATGCAGTTTTCTCATTAAGTCTATGGGTCTTCTATAAATTTCACTGGGATTCACTCCATTAAAGAAAAGCCACACCTACAAATCTCTTTGAGATAAATCTTTCTCTATCTTGTGCTGAGTGGCTACGGGACAACACACTTAAGGTTTGGTTTTAAGAATCTGTGAGGTACACCATCCTCAATCTCTCTTTTTTTTAAATTAGAATTTATTTCATTTTATTTGGGGGAGGGCAGAAATTAGGTTTATTGATTGAACCCAGGACCTCATGCATGCTAGGCATTCACTCCACCACTGAGCTATACTCTCCCCCACTACCCTTAATCTCTTTAAAGGGCCTTGTGTGACTGAAAATAACTCTAAGGCTCTAAATGGTACCTTTGATATTTCTTAAATATTGACAAGGGATTTTACAGTCACACCCTTGACTTCATTTTTAGACTATGTTTTCCCAGAAGTGCCCTGGATTTGCTCTTTGTTCAGAAGCCATTTCTTAATTTTAACATTGTTCACCATTTGGAAAAGTTGAGGATTTTCAAAACCACAAGTCCTCGCTCCTTTTCTTAAACAGTGGTTCCCTCAATGTATCTCTCTCCTCTCATATTTTATTATAAACAGCAAGAAATAACCAGGTGGCAACTTCAACATTTTGCTTAGTGATAGCCTTAGGTAGACCATCCAGTTCCTTAGATACATTTTCTACTTTCCACATAACTGTAGACAACAGCTACATTCTGCGACTATATCACAAGTTTCCAATAACATTTTTTCTCACTTTCTCTTGAGCCTTCAGTAGCATCTTCTTCAAAGTCCAAAAGTTTACAGTGTGTTCAAGGCATTTTAAACGTTCACTGACACTCTTCTCAAGTTTGCTGCCCTGTTTCAATGCCATGCTCAATCTTTTAGTTATTTGTTATGGCAGTACCAGACTTCCAAGTACAAAAATCTGCACTCACTATCTATTGCTATATAGCAAATTGCCCTAGAAGTTAGTGGCTTAAAACCACACACATTTTTTAAAAATCCTGGCATGGACTAGCTGGATGCCTCTAGTTCAAGATCACTCACAAGGCACTAATCAAGTTGTAGATGGGTTTAACTCACTGTGGTAGGTAGCTCCTCATGATATGAATATTATTCTTACTTTTTTTCTGTCATTCATTTTTAATTTTATTTTTTTATTTTAATTTTTTAATGGAGGTACTGGGGAATTGAACCCAGGACCTCGTGCATGTTAAGCATGTGCTCTGCCACTGAGCTATACCCTGCCCCTGCCACCTGCCATTCATTTTTACTAGTTTATCTCTTATCCATTTTACTCCTTTCTTTATCTCTTCTCATTGTCTTGATTGTTTTCTTGTCTCTTCAATCCCCCTTATGAAATTTCACTTGAATCTATTCTACCTTGAGTATCTTATCATTGATTCTTTATTTCTGAGGTAATTTTATCTTTTCTTTAATTATTTCCTGAACTGCCAACTCTCTTTCCATATCTACCTGATTTTTGACTATTTCCTTTCTTAGTTTTTAAATTTCATACAAGGTGGTTTTTCATATCCTCAAATATATGTTTGATTTGATTTAATTCTTACAGTTTTCTTCTGCTTTATGGTTCTTTTTCCTATGGGAACTTTTCCTCACATGTGTGAAATTCTCCTTGTATGTGTGAAAATTTCCTCATATGTGTGAAATTTTGTTTTCTGATTTTTTAGAATAGCTCTATGTGAATTTGCTGATTTTCCTTTTGTTCACTTTTTTGGTGTCATTGGAGCATTTCACAAGATTCCTAGTTTAGTGATAGCCTTTCTCTCAACATAACAAAGCCTGGGCACTTTAAGCAGATTTGTTAGTTTGTTTTGATGGAGGTTGGAAAGTCTGTATGTTTTCTGGTTTTATGATTCTCTTCTGCTTTATAGGACCCTATATCTCCCCATCTCCCCCTCAACTACTTTTTTTCCTTTTTACCATCTAATTGCCAAGTGGAGTTTCTCTCTCCTCTTTATTGACTTTTTTTCTCATCCAGAAGTCTTGTGGTTTAAAGACTGCCCCCTTAAACCATAAGTACTTTTACATCCCTTCCCTGTAATCCATATTCTGATCCATTCAGGTGCTCTTTTAGAATATTCAGACTTCAGGTGGACTTAACCTTTCTGAGGCTGATTTTAGATCAGTTTTACACTCCTTCCCTAGCTTCCTTCTTCTGTCTTCCCAGTTTTTCTCCTTTTGCCTTATGGCTGGAGTGTGGAGGGTTAAGATGGCAGCATGGGAGATCCCAATGGAATTGATTTGTTATTTTTTAATTTACATTTACTTTGAAGTTTTGGCATTTTATGTCTTTGGGTCATGCCAAGGGCTTGGTTTCTGTGTAAGTTTCCATCTCCCATGTTGTAATTCAGTATTGTTTGCAGAAGATAAGAGTGTGAGACTGCTAGCTTGGTGGCCACTATTGCCTTCAGCTATCCAGTTCTCTTTTTAATGCTTCCAATTACTTTTTCAATGTTTGTATTCTTTGTTAAATTGGCAGCTTCAAGAGGGCAGGGACCATGTCTGTCTTGTTCTGTTCCATCCCCTTTGCCTAGTACATGTGCAATTACTACAGAGTCCAAACAGCACTGGAAGTTCAAGTAATATCAGATTCAGAAGATTTGAGTTTAGAGACTTAGCCTACATGGACCTTAGATTCTTTATTTATAACCAAGGATCTCACAGGATTGTTGCAGAAAAAGATCAAATATGAAAGTGCCTGATAATAACTATTGTCCTGTTCATGCTTAGCTAACACCTAACACACACAAACACACCCCTCTGCATTAAGAATCTACACAACTTTCTTATCTCATGCAATCCTGAGCATTTAGTCATTACACTAAACCTTTCTAGTGTGTAAAATTTTCCAAATAATCTATCATCATTCTTTTCTTGTAAACAGAAGTGTGTCTTTTCTTATTTCCTAAGATCTAGCTTTAGAAAACTCTTCCATCTTCTTACTTTTATAAAAAAATGAACACGAATTAAAATGTTAGTGCATATTTTATGTTTTATATAGGTAGGCAGCTTATGTTGATAGATTATGTTAATTTCCCCAAAAAAAGCTGGCACACTGAAAACCAACTTTTATCTTGAAATTTAGAAATTATTATAGCCCTATTAGTAATAGTAACAATAATAATAACTAACTCATATTGAGAGTTTTCTATATATCCACCATCATCTTTTTTCTTTTTTAATGGAGATACTGGGAATTGAACCCAGCACCTTGTGCATGCTAAGCACGAACTCTACCACTGAGCTATTACTCTCCCCTATTTGCCACCATTTTTAATCCTTTAAAGTTATCAACTAATTTAGTCCTCACAGTAATACTATGAGATAGGTATTATTATTATTATCCTCATTACATAAATAAGCAAAGTAAGTTAAGTACCTTGCTGGGGGTCACACAGCTACGAAATGGTATAACCAGTATTTGAACCCTAGGTCAAAAAATGTCATGAGTTAATTAGGAAAGTGGTAAAATACTACTTATTCAAGTAGACTCTTCTTTAACTCCTATTCAAGCTAAAATTTTCTAAGAAAAAGTAGATCTCAGGCAAATAAGATGGATTTACAATTACTCACAAGTGAGGCTTGAAATTTTCAATTTCCAAGAAAAACTAGGGTTCTAAACTGCAAAGGGAGAGTCAGTGCTCAAAGGCAGAAGACTGGAAGAGAGAGAAGTGTAGACTGGGGACGGGCTGAGGGAACTCCAACAGTAGATAATAGTTGAATTTTTGTATCTGTCCATCCTCAAGGGAGAGTTCAACCTCTATGAAGTCTGAAATGCACAGCTTCAAGGCAGTCAATAATTAAGATGCTCTTATTTTTCACAGCAGTTCTTTGAGATTCTTTGACTTGGAAAACAAAGGAAGCAAAACGAAGTGAATGACTCTTTCAAGTCTTTCCATCAAAGGCTCCCAAATTATATCCATTGTATCAGTGACAAATGCCTCTCTTGGAACATCAGTTGCTGTGGGACACAATGATGAGGGGAAGGGAGGAAGCAGGAGATGCTCAGGCAAAGTGAGTAGGGCTAGTGTCCTTTGTTAGAAATGGTAAGCACCAGTCTGTTATCACACTAAATAAATTTGAAATTTTTTTCAAAAAGTGTCGTAAGACTTTGTGATTTCAAGTTAATCTGAGTAGCAGCAAAATCTTATAAAAATGAACAGACTATATGAAACAAGTATTTTTATGCATCAAGAAGAACTTGAAAAATAGATGTCTTTTCCTAAGTATACTGAACGTATTTTGGAGGTAGTCAGGGAACACGGGGAGGGAAGGGGTTTGTAGAAATTGTTCCAGATGAGGCAAACAGATAGGCTGAC
The DNA here is from genome assembly GCF_048773025.1 of Camelus bactrianus. Taxonomy (NCBI): domain Eukaryota; kingdom Metazoa; phylum Chordata; class Mammalia; order Artiodactyla; family Camelidae; genus Camelus; species Camelus bactrianus. The sequence goes on from NC_133575.1 coordinate 33,613,196, forward strand.
TTGTCCATCTTTTGATATGCCTGAGACTGGTGAAAGAAAACACAGTTGGTTTTTTTGTTTTTCTTTTTCTTATTCCCACTCCATAACAGTTATTGAATTCTGCGATTTTGGAATTAAAGCATTTCATTAGCTACAGACCAGTCCCATTGCCTCACTTCCGAAGCATACTTAGAACTTGCCTGTAAGTAACAGGTCTCCATGATGGCAAACAGAAGCCAGTCAAAGCCCTCCTTCTCCTCCTTCTTTATCATGAAGACATGATAATTTGGTAAAGCTCTAGTGGTCATCAGATTTATGAAGGTCCTGTTAACCCACCTTGCCCTCCAGGGTACTGTGAATCTGAAAAAGAGAAGAAGGAAGAAAAGGTTTGAATAGCTCATAAGATACATCTTTAATCTGATAAATAAGATTAATTGGATTTGGGGAATTAAAATACACAGAAAATGAACAAAAATGAGATTGGAAAACAGCAGCCATTTCACAGATTCCATATGGCGGTCACGTTTGGGATGAGTCTTTTTCATGAGTCCTGGGATAGTGGGAGATCTGACTTTTTACTTCTGCCCTTCGGTCCTGATTTTACGGGAATATTTGTTTACAAACAAACACAAAAGAGCAGACTACAGTTAGGACACAAGACCCATTTTTGAGCAATAGCTCTTGAGTGGAAAATTTAAATTTCCTTGTTAGAAGATAAGCACCCACTGATAGCTGTTGTGGAAAAGAAGTGAGGAGAAACTCAGTCAACACTCAGAGTTCAGTGAAGGTCATTTCAGGATGACAATGGCGGGAAATGAAGCTGTGTATTTGTGAACTAAATTAATAAATGCATCCGCAAAGCTTACAGGCTGATCGTGACATAAATGCATATCCTTTCTCCAACCAAATGAGAGTTTATCACTCCACTCAGAAGGATTGCCTCTCCGAGTACTGACTCCAAGGAAGCCTGCTCCCTGATGGGTTGTCTCTGACAGGTATAAATGTTACCCTTTTCCATCCATTGTCCACTGATGACAAAAGGAAACTAATTAAGCATAATTTCCAGGCTTTCAGAGTTAAGGTCCCCTCAGTGGCCTGTGAATGACTTGCCGGTTTGGAATGGTGCCAACTGTGTGTTGGCTCTGGGCAATGATCCGGCACGCGTATAAATTCCAGAGTTGATGGTGAAATAATAGAGTCACAATTCGTGGGAAGCATATTTTTCTGTCCTGAAGAATGAAGTCCCTGCAGATGTGCTGTGAATGCATCTGTGTTCACTGCTTTTGTAAATTCTCCTTAAGCCTCCTCCTAAATCCACAAAGTCTCTCAAAGCATTTCAAGTTTGTGGCATTTTCTATTATCCTTAAATGTGGTGTTTTCATGGCTTATTTACTTAAAGCCTCATTGTGCATTTGTGAAGAAATTTCTTGGCATGGTGTTTTAGTGATATCATTAGTTTCTCTGTATGAATAAATGCTCCCAAGATGGCTTCATGGCAGCCACATACAAATACTCCCACTGTCCATTTCTCCAAATGGCAAAACTGATTTTGTTTATTTCTCTTACAGCATTTCTATTCTTACCATTCCAGAGAAGTCTGCCAGCTAAACAATTAACTGGTATTTAGTCTCATTTGCCTACTGTATTGTTGGATTTTGGGGCCCGCATTGGTCTGATCTTTAGTCTTGACTCCACTATGTGCCCATGAACAAGTACCTGGTACATAGTAAATGCTCAATTAAAATTTACTCGATGAAATTAATGAATGGATTAATCTTATTATCTTATTGCTTGGATCTTAGGCTTGTGTCGATTACATACAGTGTAAGGACAATTTCAACAATTGTTCCAATGAATACCTTTGGGAAACTTGTCAGCATGGAAGACCTAGAAATGGGTCTCGTTCCAGCCTTACCAAGGCATAGATGGTCCTGGCTGATGTACCTGCCTGGGATGCAGATGTAGCTTTAGAAACGAAACCTGATGCTAGCTGTGAGTGCTTAGAGCTGACATGTGATCCCTGAAATTGTGCACCATACTGATGAGCATGGGCAGGAATTGTCATCACAGCTCCCCCAGGGCACTGATGCTTGCATTATTCCTGTCGGTAAGGAGACTATTAAAGAGTTATATTTGTAGGACACTTGGTTGTAACTGCGTTCCTTTACAGACAGGTCGTTTCTCTAGAAGCATTGCATGTGCATAATCCTCTTTATGAATTGCAAACAATTACTGGTTTTCATGCTTCAACAGTTTTATCTGCTTTGGCCCAATTAAACTTGGCAGGATAAATATTTGAGAGGGAGAGGTGTATGGTTTTATAGGTAAATCTGTGAACATTGCTTCTTACTGAGGTTAGTTGTATACAAAGTGCTTTTCATGTTAACAGCACGCCCAGCACTTCCCTGAAACTTTATCAAACGGGTTAAATAACACTCCTTGTACTAAGCCTTCCAGCATATATTTTAGAGGTTTACTGCCCGATTGTTTCTAAATAATGCATTTAACAGAAGGAGGGAACCATGTTGAATTCCTCCAAGAGTATCACATATTTAGATACAGTCAACCAAGCTCCATATTCAGAAGTCTATACTTAGATCCCAGCTGTTTGTTTTGACTTCTAATTCATAGTTACTCACTGAACGGGTTTTTGCAACAGGAGATGAAAGAGGATTTTGTTTGCTTATATATTATCTGTATATAACGGTTTTCCTTACTTTTCACTGAGGAAGTTAAATTCCTTTTAATGATGATGAGATTTTTTTTTTTTTTACTAAACTCAGCTGGTTTTGTCCTTTTTTCTGCTCAGAAAATGAGCACTATTTCCTACGTATTAGAAAGGTCGAATATTATAATTGTAATATCATCACAAAATAGGATCATATTTTTGAAACATTGCCATGAATTTGCACATTCTTCAGCTAGACTCCTGCTTATTGGAGCAGCGGAGTTTCAGTGTTTCAGGGGAAAGGTCGATATACCCACCAGGAGAACTCTGCCATTTCCTCTGTATCAAGGGTCAAATTAAAATTTTATTTGCATTCCTAGGAAAACAATAAGCTTGAAAATCATGCTTCGGGGAGTGGGAGAAAATTTCATAAATTTCTTTAGCATATCAAAGATCCAGCATGGAAAGCTCTTGGCAGATATTTCTGGTGTTCACTGATACTCTATTTTCCTTCTTGAAGTTAGTGAGGCCATGTATCTACTACTGGCTAATGGACCATGTGCAGAAGTAATGAATGTCTCTTCTAGACTAACAGTGAAATACCTGTTCAACTTTCCCTTTCAATGGTGAGCCTTGAGTGGTGCATTAAAATGGTGGAGCTGTCTATTTACAATAGCCAAGACATGGAAACAACCCAAATGTCCATTGAGAGATGGCTGGATAAAGAAGATGTGGCATATTTATACAATAGAACACTACTCAGCCATAAAAAAGAATAAAATAATGCCATTTGCAGCAACACGGATGGACCTGGAGATCGTCATTCTAAGTGAAGTAAGTCAGAAAGAGAAAGAAAAATACCATATGATATTGCTTATATGTGGAATATTAAAAAAAAAAAAAAAAGGACACAAATGAACTTATCTACAAACCAGAAACAGACTCACAGACATAGAGAACAAACTTATGGTTACCAAGGAGTAAAGGGGGTGGGTAGGGATAAATTGGAAATTGGAAATTTGTATCTCTTGAGGAATGATGGAAATGTTAGCTATCTTGATTGTGGTGGTGTTTTCATTGGTGTGTACATCTATCAAAATTCATCAGATTGTACAACTGAAATATGTGTAGCTTTCTGTACAGCAATCATACCACAATAAAGGTGTTTAAAAAAGAGAAATAAAATGGTGGAGCTGCAAGATTGAAGCAGCATGCATTACTGGGTTATCTCATGGAAGACAGTTGCACTGGAGGGTCACCTGACCTACAGGAGAATTTATGTGTTGAAGAAATAAACTTCATGTGTTAATCTATCGAAACTCAGGGGTTGCTTATTACTACATCATAACTCAATTCTATTTTGAGTCTAAGAGCCTCAGATCATTGTATTTTCTTCTGCGAGGTGGGAAAAAATATCTCTTCTGCTGTATGAAGGCCAGGATATGAGTTTTACTGCTCCAGAAATAGGAGAAATGAAAGACACTGAGCCTACCTCTTCTGAATGGAGGGATGAGAGGACAAAGAAGGGAGACAAAGGGAGATCATGAAAGGCAAGCATGGGTGAGGGCTTCTGTTTAACCACTTTTCAGTGTTGGTGTGGTAGAGCAGGACTATAGATATTTGGATTCTTCCAAAGCCTTCTTCTTTGTCAATTTCATTTCCCATTTCTCATCAGGTGTGTTTACTTTTCTCATTCAATAATTTAAATGTACTCCTCCCCGGCCCTGGGGTTTTTATTGTTGCCCTTCCACAATCCTATTTAATACTCCTTTTAGTCCCGATGGTTATAAACACTCATTGGTATTCACTTTAGACACATGCTCCAATGGAATAGAAGCACTGCCTTCCAAAACTGGCTTCAAAAGATGGTTTACTTGGATAAAGTACAGTCAGTATACGTCCAAACTCCTTGATTGCTGGAATCAGTCATTTTACTTTCTCTACACGCTTTAGTGTCTCTGACCAAGATAACAATTTCCATTTGCCTTTCCTCTGAATACATTTGCAAAATTTTCCACTAACCAGCACGTTCCATAGCATTCTTAATATTCTCAATGTTTCTTGGGTAAGATTCCCTCCTCTATTATTATGATGCCCTCCCAGGATGTCTTACAAGTGCTATTTTCTAAATAGCATTTGATTTGGCCTTCACTACTTTGTTGATGTGCTTGTAAGCACAGGCTTGTAGGTTGCTCGCTGCCGGTATGGAAACTAAGTTCTGATTTAGTCTGTTAATCTCATCTACAGAGAAGCCAATGCTTTGCTTCCTCCAATTATAAGTTCGTTTTTTTTTTAACCAGTTGTCATACATCTTCTTTACTTATCACCAACCTAGCTTGCTGTAATTTTTGTGGTAATTACTCTATCTTGAATTGCCACTACAAACCTTTCGATCTCATTTAATAATATGTTTTATTTTAGTTATAAATTGCACATGGCTTGAATATAATCTTGTATAAATCAATGCAGAGAAATATAGTTATCAGTACATAAAGATGAATTTAGGAGGCTTAAGAATTTGCTTCTTTCTGGTTTCATTTTCAGAAGGTAATTTTATTTCTGCTACTTAATAAATGAGATTAAACACCAATAACTGTAAAGTAGGATATGGTGATGTGGATGTTGGAAAATACTGAAGTCCAGGTGATTAGGGTACCTCTTCAAAGAGGCAAGACTGGAATATTTTTTTTGTAACTGATAAAAGTTGAATTCTAACCAATTGCATTGTATTCAATCTGAATAGAGGGGGGGAAAGTGGACCTAGCAAGGAGGAGTAAAAAAAAAAATATGTCCAAAGGGGGAGACACACTGGACCTGAGGAAGATGTTTCTATTTCAATCAACAAATAAATTTTGGTGTGCTATGCTTGCCTGACCCACTACAGTAGATTTATTCATGGCCAGAACTATCCATCTCCTTTGGCTCTAAGTTCATGCTGACCACACAACTTTAATTACTATTTTGGTTTCCCAGAGACCTTGATACAAAGTAGGAGATGCACTGGACCATGGAGATGAGTGTTTGAGTTATGGATAAAGTGACCATATGTCCTGCTTTGTCCTGGACAATCACAGTTTGTATCTCTTGTCCTGGCTTAATTGTTAATAGTCCCCGTTTTAAAAAATCTTAAAAGAGTTGCAGTTTGGACAATAAATCATGTGATCATTCTAGTTTATGGGTAATTCCTTAGCAATGAATTTCTTTGAATGTAATTTATACACCAGCCTCTTTTAAGTTTGGTTATGTGTCCCTGACATCCTGATCAGCATAGAACAGACTGATAAACTAATCTGCTAGATCTGAAAATATGAGGAACAGATTCCAAACTTTGGGATTGCACCAAGATGGTGCCACCCTGTGAAATCCTATATGATCTCTTCTTGGACATCTTGAATTCATTTCTCAGTTTCCTGAATGTGAAATTATGGTGGGCTTGCTTATAAATTTTTCAGCTAGGTTACACTTAACTTTCTAGGTATTACAAGCTTTTCGGTTGTCATAAGAGATTTTAAGATGTAAGGAAGTTCTTAAAATTAATTGTAGCTCTCTTGAAGGGTCTCAAGAATGTTAGGAATCACTAGGAACAGGAGCCTGAGTTAGTGTGAGATGCTTGGGGAATGAACACCGTTAGAATTTCAACTCAGGGAAATGTCATGTAGTTGATGGCAGAAATGAGAATAAAATGTACAGATGGCAAAAACTATGTAACAGCTGAGAAAGGTGTTAATTCCCCCCCAAAATAGTTGTCCCATCACTGAATACTTTGGTTGCCTAAGGTGTAGACTGTTGTCCTGATGATACTTAGAAACTACTCTGGTAGAATTCATAAGGACTCATGCATCCAGCAATTCCCAAGGGTAAGCAGGACTAAGACCTAAGCAGGAGCTGTGCCCTAACCAGCCTGTGGTACATCTCTTGGCTACTGCTACCAATGGTTATGATATTCTTTGCCTTGTGGGTAGATATAAAAGATAAATTAATATTTCTGGTTATTATTACTTAGATTTTTTTGAGGACCTTGTCACAGTCATAACACAGAATAAAATAAGGCTACTATAAACCTACCACTTGAGTTACATAATATTTAAGCTACAAACTCATTATTCTAGAAAGCATTTTAAAAGATCTGTTTGTGACTATCTATTCTCGAGGGATAGGGTAGGGAAAGAGTGAAAGTATATTAGGAATAATTGTTTCAGATGGCTTCCAATTCAGAAAAATAGTGGCCAACATATGTGAGATAGGGTTATTCTTTTAATTGTTAGCCCTTTTTTGTCTTGTATGTCTGGTTTACCCAGAATTACTTAGACTCTATATATTTCAAGTAAATCCATTAAATACAAAGGAATTTTTCTCCATAATATGCTCAAATGTAAACTGAACATTACCTTCTTTATTTAATCACAATGTGATGATTCCTCTTAACTTCTGGAAACAAGATCATAATCGTGATCATTATTGTGACCAATGATTTTAAATAATGGGAGGATAAGAAATGGCTTGTTTACTGCAACTTGTCAGCCATTTATGCAGAGACGAAATAAGTCTAAATTTCCTTTTCACTCCTCAAGTGTACCTGCTGACTTTGCACTATTGGATAGGAACAAATTGTACTTCCAGCTCCATGTCTACTGTCATACAAATGCATGCCATTAATCATGACGAAGCAGGCAATGAATGGCAATACAAACTTAGAATGGTCTCCTATATGTGTGACAATTACATCTACTTCATATGGCCTAGATGGCTTTAAATAGCTTATCTGCATTATTTCTGTCTCTCTTTGTTCTTTTCCCTTTTATCTATTTCCTTTTTATGTGACCAAAGACACCATTATTGAAAATCTGGAAAACTGACTCTGAATAATAGAAGCATAATCAGTAAGTCCAATCAATACTGATGGTTTCTGTTAGTGCTAAAGATCCAATTTATTCTGAAGTCCAACTCTTGTATTAATCTTTGAATTTATTTTTTTGCTGAAAAAGCAAATGATTTTTATTTTTTAGCAAAACATCAACTTTAAAACTAGCTTTTTTGTGAAATAATTATTTCTTATTTAAAAAGTAACATATTCCTATGGTAAAATATTGTCATTGTATGCAGATAACATAATACTATATATTTAAAAAACCCTAAAGACTCCACACAAAAACTACTAGAGCTGATAAATGAATTCAGCAAGGTAGCAGGATACAAGATTAGCATACAGAAATCTGTTGCATTTCTTTACACTAAAAATGAGCTATCAGAAAGGGAAAGTAAAAAAACCAATTCCTTTTAAAATCGCATTAAAAAAAAACTTAGGAATAAACCTGACCAAGGAGGTGAAAAATGTATATGTTGAGAACTATAAAACATTGATAAAGGAAATTGAAGATGATTCAAAGTAATGGAAAGATACCCCATGCTCTTGGGTTGGAAGAATTAATATTGTTATAATGGCCATACTACCAGAAGCAATCTACAGATTTAATGTGATCTCTATCAAATTACCCAGGACCTTTTTTACAGGACTAGAACAAATACTCCTAAAATGTATATGGAAACATAAAAGACCTAGGATTGCCAAAGAAATCCTGAGGAAAAAAAAATAAAGCTGGAGGCATAACCCTTCCAGACTTCAGACAATACTACAAAACTACAGTAATCAAAACAGCATGGTATTGACACAAAAATAGACAAGTGGATCAATGGAACAGAATAGACAGTCCAGAAAAAAACCTACAAACCAATGATCAATCAATCTTTGACAAAGGAGGCAAGAATATACAATGGAGGAAAGACAGTCTCTTCAGCAAGTGTTGTTGGGAAAGCTGGACAGCTGCATGTAAATCAATAAAATTAGAGCACTCCCTCACACCATACACAAAAATAAACGCAAAATGGCTTAAAGATAAATGCAAAATATGACACCATAAAACTCCTAGAAGATAACATAGGCAAAACATTCTCTGACATAAATCATAGCAATGTTTTCTTAGGTCAGTCTCCCAAGGCAATAGAAATAAGAGCAAAAATAAACAAATAAGAGCTCATCAAACTTTGCACAGCAAAGGAAACCATAAAAAAAACAAAAAGACAACCTACAGAATGGGAGAAAATATTTGCAAATAATGCAACTAACAAGGAATTAATTTCCAAAATATACAAACAGCTCATGGAGCTCAGTATCAAGAAAACAAACAACTCAATTAAAAAATGGGCAGAAGACATAAACAGACATTTATCTAAAGAAGACATGCAGATAGCCAATAGGTGAAAAAATGCTCAACATTGCTAATTATTAGAGAAATGCAAAGCAAAACTACCATGAGATATCCTCTCACACCAGTCAGAATGGCTATCATCAAAGTCGATGAATAACAGATGCTGGAGAGAATGTGGAGAAAAGGGAACCCTCCTACACTGTTGGTGGGAATGGAAATTGGTGTAGTAACTATGGAAAACAGTATGGAGGTTCCTTAAAAAACTAAAAATAGAGTTAGCACATGATCCAGCAATCCCACTCCTGGGCATATATCCAGAGAAAACTCTAATTCAAAAAGATACATGCACCCCAATATTCATGGCAGCATTATTTACAATAGCCAAGGCATTGAAGCAACCTAAATGTCCATCAAGCTATGACTAGATAAAGAAGTTACACACACACACACATACACACACACACACACACACACACACACACACAATGGGATCCTACTTAGCCATAAAAAAGAATAAAATAATACCATTTGCAGTAACGTGGATGGACCTAGAGATTATCATACTAAGTGAAGTAAGTCAAACAAAGACAAATACCATATGGTATCACTTGTATGTGGAATCTAAAATATGATACAAGTGAACTTATTTGCAAAACAGAAACAGACTCACAGACATAGAAAACAAACTTATGGTTACCTAAGGGGAAAGGGGGTGGGGGAGGGATAAATTAGAAGTTCGGGATTAGGAGATGCAATCTACTATATATAAAATAGATAAACAACAATGTCCTACTGTATAGCACAGGGAACTATATTTAATACAGGTAATATACCATAATAAAAAAGAATATGAAAAACATATATGTATATATATCACTGAATCACTTTGCTGTATATCAGAAAATAACACAACATTGTAATCAACTATACTTCAATAAAATTTTTGAAAACAATTTAAAAAGCTATGATTAAGAAGGTGAAATCACACAACTCTCTCTATATCTATCTTTCTTTATATATAGATACCTCTCTCTCTCTATATATATATATAGATATATAGACATATATCTCTATATCTATCTATCTATCTAGAGAGAGAGAGAGTAAGAGAGAGAGCTGGTTAATCCCTATATCCAGAAATCTCAAGAGACTTTAAAACTGCCAAAATTAAATTTAAATAATCAAATAAAAACCAAATATACAATAATTAATACCTTTTATCTATGTTTTTGCAATAATTATTTTAATATGAAAATTGTCTAGTAATACATTTAACTAGAAAGGTATAAAAACCATATGAAGATATTTGTAAAATTATACTGAAGAATGTAAAGCAACACTTAGGGAAGACACATTGTATTTATAAAAGTGTAAATAATCCCTTAATTAATGATGAGCATTATTGAAATTCTAATTAGCATTCCTTTTATGGGAACTGAATAAAAAATTATTTTGTAAACTATATGGAAGAATAATAGCCAAAGATACGTCAAGCAAATTATGAAAAACAAAAACAGTGGCTAGGGAACTCACCTTACCAGATATCTATAAAGCTACTAAAATGACACAAGAATAAACAAACAGATCAGTGAAATAGAATACAAAGTCCAGAAATAGATCCAAATGACTCTTAAGGTTTATAGATGATAAAGGTTTTATTCCAACTTAGTAGAACATGGGGGATTTATTTTATTAGAAGTACTTGCATAACTGATTTTCCATCTGGAATGAAAAGATTAGATCTTGACTTCAAACCGTATATAAAAATTAATTTCAGATGCATTCAGAATTTTAATTAAAAATACAAATACTAAAAAAATTGGAAGATATTTACATAATTTTGTAGTGAGAGAATCATCATCCTAAAGGAGATAGGAATTTAGAAGTCATATTGGAAAAAACACAGGATTATTTAAAAATATTATAAAAGCAAAAAGTATGGCAAAAGGGACTGTAAATGCAACCTAAAAATTACAAGTTAAATCAAAAATTAAATATAATTTTACTTATCAGAATGCCAAAACAACGATTTAGGAATTTAAATCTCAGAAAGTAACTTATGGATCTGTGAATTGCTATAATTGTTTTGGAAATGAATTTGTCAATATCTATTTAATTTTTTTTAAATGTACATAACCTTGACTTAGCAATCCCAAAAGTTTAGAATTTATTCTATGGAAGTTAAATAAAAGTTTGCTTTACACACACACATATATACACAAACAAAAATATATACACACTTGTATGCATGTGTGTGTTTGTGTGTGCTTGTGCATATGGTTTCCTGCAGTAAACTCGTGGTAGTGAAAAACCTAGGAAGAATCAGAATGTTCACAATATCTGAACAATTGAATGAATTGCAGTAGATTATCCACGCTGTGATGGTTAATTTTCTGTGTCAACTTGACTGGGTCACAGGGTGCACAAATATTTGGACAAATATTCTGAGTGTGTCTGAGGATGTTTCTAGATGAGATTAACATTAAAATTAATAAACGTTGGCTAAAGCAGATTGCCCTTCCTAGTGTGGGTGGACCTAATCCAATCAGTTGAAGGTTTAAATAGAATCAAAAGGCTGAGTAAGAGGGAACTCCTCCTGCCTGATTGCCTTTGAGCTGGTTCATTGATTCTTTCCTGCTTTTGGACCACACTGAAACATTGGCTATCCCTGTGTCTCAAGCTGACCACCATTCAGACTAGAACTTACACCATCAGCTCTCCTGGATCTTATGCCTTAGAATGCAGACTGGAACAATTGGCTCTCTTGGGTCACCAGCTTGCCAAATGCAGATCTTTGGACTTGTCAGCCTCCATAATTGTATGAGCCAATTCCTTATAATAAAATCTTTACACACACACACATCCTATTAGTTCTATTTCTCTGGAGGACCCTGATGTGCAGGCTATGGAATACTATGCAGTTGTCAAAAAAGAAGGAGATGGAGCCATATTTATTGACTTGAAGGATGTCCATGAGCTATAATACAATGCATATGGTATGATTCCACCAGTATTGAAATAAATAACGTAATTCTTAAAAATGTGTGTGTACACATGTGCCTGTGTTTATATTTGTGTGGGCAGGGTAACAAAAGTGTAAATGGACTGACACTAGGCTATGAACATTAGTTTTCAGGTTAGAGGAGCAGGAGAATGGAATGGACTAAAAAGATTATTAATTTTTCACTCAAATATTTGTAGTATTTCACTGACAGTGGTACGTTACACTAGTTTTACAATTTCTGAAGATCTGGAGATAAAAATTCATATAACATTAAATTCACCATTTTAACTGTTTAAAAATGTATAATTTAGTGATTTTTAGCATATTCACAATGTTGTGCAACTATCATCAGTACCTAATTCCAAAACATTTACATCACCACCAAATAAAACCCTTACCCCTCATTCCACACTCCTATCATCCCCTGAAAATCACTGATTTACTCTGTCTCAATACATTTTCTTTTTTCAGATATTTAATATGAATGGAATACAATATGTGGCATTTTGTGTCTGGCTTATTTCACTTAGCACAATGTTTTCAAGTTTCATCTATATTGAAACATGTTTCAGTACTTCATTTTTTCTTATGGCCAAATAATTTTCCATTGTATGGATATATAAAATTTTGTTTGCTTATTCCTCAATTGGGTTATTTCCTCTTTTTGGCTTTTATGAATAATGGTGTTATGAACATTCTTGTACACATGTTTGTGGATACTCACATAAATATGTGTACATATATGTTTATAGACATACATGCACATATATTTTTTCAAATGTGGAAAATACAGTGTGGTGGACATTCAAGAAGTTCAAAAGTTTACAAAGACTCTCTACCTTTCCTTGAGGTCAATATCTTCCTATCTAGGGATTTATTTTTCATTTTGCCAAGCACAGTAGCAAAACTTTTATTTCTGTTTGAATATTTGCTGATGCATTATGTCACAAAATTTAATATTAGTCTAGAATGAAACCTCCAGAAAATCTCAACAGAACATGGGAAGTGTGTGCGTGTGTGTGTGTGTGTGTTGTGGGGGAAGGGTATGGGATGAAAACAGTGAAAGCATGAGATTTTGTCACAGAGAGATAGATGTCATAGCTAGTGATTAATTCAGCACTTTTACATTTAAATATAAAGTAACATATATAAAGTCCTATATATATTTTATACACATTAAAATTTCAATTGAAATGCAGAAATAAGATGTGTTGGAGGAGAATGATGAACAAAGAGAAGTTGACAATTCAACAAAATGCAGGAAAGACAATCAATTAAATGCCAAGATATGCTAAATACAAATTAACACAAAGCTTGGGAAATAAAGAATATAAATAAGATTGGAGAAATGTGTGGAAACATAAAAACCCTCATACTAAGTGTGGACAGACTTATTTTCCTAATTAATGAATAGAGACTCTCTGACTGGGGGAAATGAGAAGGTTTTTCTTTTCTTTATATTTTTTATTTGTTTGGCAATTGAGTTCTTGTTTTCTGAATGCTTATTGCCTTGTAACATAATTCTATAATTTTATTAACTAAACCATATAGTCCTCCATATTTACATATGCCAAAAATAATTTCAAGATGGATGAAAAAGCTAAACCTAAAAATCTAGGGTATAAAATTAAGAGTTAAAGTGCATTTTTATAATTTTCAAATGGGAAAAATATAGATGTGAAAAAGGAAAAGAATGACTAATTTTATTATATGAAGATTAAAGCAAAGTTCCATATCCCCCAAAAAACAAATACTTGGATGAAGATATTTATTATATATAACCTATAATGAATTGATATCAAGAATATATAAAGATATCCTATAAAATAATATGAAAAACATAATCAACACAACAGTTAAAAATAGACAAAAAGGAAGAAATGTAAATATTGTACTAACATAGTGTGAATTACATACATTTAAATGAATATAAGAAAGAAATATCATTATTTGGCCACCAGTAAAAGCTAAGGATTAATAATGGCAAGAGTTAAGACAAATCTGGGGAGTTACACTCTCTCATATACAGGCAGTTGTGTAAATTATCTCAGAGGATAATTTAGCAGCATGTAAACACATTTAGGTGCTTCTTGGTATCCATCCTCACTCAAGGAATAGAGTGGGAATGCAGGAAGGGTTTGCTCTGTTTACTTCTGTATTGTTGTAATTTTTTGCAATGATATTTATTATAATACTTGCATATGTTAAAATACAAACTACAATCTAAGTAGCCTTAAAAAACTATATTCTCAATAAAACTTTATCATCTCATTTATTCTCATTGCTAGTGATTTTTAAATTTAAATTTTCTATTTAGAAATAGATGAGGGAGATTAAGAAGCACAAACTTTCAGTTGCAAAAGAAATGAGTCACAGGTATGAAATGAACAGTGTGGGGAATATAGTCAAATAACGATGTAATATCTTGTATGGGGATCTCATAACAAGACATCATGGTGATCATTTTGAAATGTGTAGAAATATTGAAACATTATGTTGAATTAACATAGTGTTCAGATCAATTATACTTCAAAAATAAACAAACAAACTCATAGAAAAAGAGGTCAAATTTGTGGTTACCAGAGGCAGGGGTGAGGGGTGTAGGGAAGAAGAATTTAATGAAGGCAGTCATAAGGTACAAACTTCCACTTATAAGATAAATAAGTATTAGGGATGTAATGTACAATGGAAATATAATTAACACTGCTCTGTGTGATTTATGAAAGTTGTTAAGAGAGTAAATCTTTTTTTTTCTTTAGTAAAGGGCAAAAGATTTATTCGCTCTGAAGAGAAACCAGAGCATAAGAGAGTAAATCTTGAGTTCTCATCACAAGGAAAAAATTTTTTTCTATTTTTTACATTTTGTATCTATCTGAGATGATGGATGTTCACTAAACTTAGTGTGATAATCATTTCATGATGTAAGTCAAATCATTATACTGTAAGTCTTAAATAGTGCTGTATGTCAATTATATTTCAATAAAACTGGAAGAAAAAATAAGTTGTCTATATCAAAGACATATTAAAACAAATTAAAAACAGAAAAAATTAAAGCCTAAAATAATGTTTAAAATAATTTTAAATGCAATAAAGTGCATAATTATTCCTGATTTCACTTTAAAATTATGGTTTTCATATAGAGGTTGGTACAATTCACATTTTCTGTCCATAATATTAGTTCAAAGAATTGGACTAGACTTGGACTCAGGAGTCCTGGATTGTAGTCCACACGCAGCAATGTGCTACTTCGGGCAAGTTCCTTACCTGCTCAGATGTCATCATTTGATCATTTAAAGGAGATGGACTAGGTGATCTCCAAGGTCTAACAACCTTGTTGACAATGACAATCTCAGAATCAAATAAATGTAGTTGAAGAGTTTTGTTATGTCTGTCATGTCCATAGATTCCACTTTTTTAGGAATCTTTCAAATTCAAGTAGTTTCCCCATTTTTTCAAGAACATACTGTTCACACTATATATCTATATTTGATGAGGGTAGGAACTGTCACCTTGATATAATCATCCTTAACAAAAAGAGTTTGCAAAATGGCTTCCCCAGAGTAAGATTCTGGTAGATAACGCAGGTAGCAAAATATAATGGAAATAGCATAATTTAGGAGTCAAGGAGGTGTATATTTTCTGGAATACCTTGTAAAAGCTATTTAAGGGGGCTGAGCCTCATTATCCACATCCATAAAGTGGAGCTAAAACTCTACCATTATGTTTCACTATTAATAGTGGTAGCCATCATTTACTAAGCCCACACGATACGTCTGACAATGTATCAAGTACTTTATACAACATCTAATTTAATTCTCACGATAAATCATGGCTGCCGAGGAAAGCTGGGTTACTCTGTGACTCATCATAGGAGAATGCTGATCTACTATGCAAAGGAGAACATGTCTCTTGTGGATGATGTAAGACTTCACTTTTTTTTTTATCATGACGTTCACTGTGATGTCTGAATACAGACTGGATCGTAGCAGATCAGTGCTAGTAGCATAATAATGTTCCTTTAGTGCCAAATAATATTCCTTCAAGGATAAATCTTATTACTCTTATTTTATTTTGGAAACTCCCAATTAAGGAGTCACGATGAATAGTGGGAAATTTAATGCTAGGTCATATCCTGGTTCTCTCTTTATACCTTTGCTGATGAATATGTATAATAATTCCTTTCTTCTTTTTATTTCCAGTGATTCTGAATGTTACAACCACTTAATCCTTGCCAGGCACCCCATATAATGTCAGCCCCTTCAAGGATCTTGCTTACTAGAAGATGCATCACTAGACAGAGGAAATGCTGTCACATAAGATTTCCAAAACTATATGCAATGCTCAATTCTACCAAAATTGATCTGTCAATGCAATGCCATTCCAATCAAAATGCCTATAGAAAGTTAAAAAATAGAATGAGGCAAGCTAATTCTCAAGTTATCTAGAAGACAAATGCTTAAGTCCAGCCAAGGGATTTTTGGAAACATGGTGAGGAGAGAAAAACAAAAAGGAAATATTATATGAACTGTGATTTGGATTGAAATTTTACAAGGAAGTCTTCATGGACTAGATGCATGTCAGCAATCATGCTCTAATTATAATTATACCAGTGTTCACTGGAGTAGCTAGTAAGCCATTGTTTACAACATTTTCCTTTTGCATAAGGTAGATGGAAATGGCTCATATTTTCTTAAAATATGACATTAAAATTGAGACATATGCTACTGGCTGCTCACTCAAAAGCCATTTCTCCTTCTTTGCTAAGGAAACATTGTTTTGGGAACCAAACATGACCCACTCCAGGAAAAGCAGCAAGCTTAAGACTGAAAGCCAGCATCCTATTAACAGAGTAGAAGTGGAAAGAACTTGGGTCCTCAATACATTATTAAACTGCTGGATCACCTCTGAGACCAACCACTTCAGTGTTTTTTATTAAATAAATATGACTGTGTTTATGCTTTAAGACATTTTAGTCAAGTTACCTGCAGCTAAAAAACATTTCTAATTGATACAAGTGATGAGGGCAGAGGGGGTAAAAATAAACAATCCAAAATACGCTTTACTTATTGAAAAGAATAAGCAAATATACAAAAATCTGTTGATCCACATGATATAAACAATGTCTTTATTGAAAACTATTGAAATCCAAAAGCACATATGGCAATAAAATGGAGAGAGCCAAGAAGTTGATCACAGGGATTAGAAGCAGAAAATTATTGAACTATAAACTGATTTTTCTGTTTCCTTCATCAAAGTTAATCTAATGTTGTGAAATGACCAAAAGTTTCTTCTGAACATTTGTATGGCTCTATTCAATCATTTGTTATATATATATTTAAAATGCACACACACAAACACACACACAGACAGCACAGCACAGATCTTTGGTGTTGAATGAGTTTTGATAGTTGTATTTATCTGCATAATTAGGACCCCAAACTAGATATAGAACATTTCTATCACCTGAGAAAGTTCTCCTAATAGAAAGCCATTAGTCAGATTTCTATCATCACAGATGAATTTTAACTGTTCTAGAACTTCATGTAAATGGAAACACATAATGTATACTCTTTTGGGTCTGGATTCTGTTGCTCAACATCTATCCATGTTGTGTTTATCAGTAGTTCATTCATTTTTATTGCTGAGTAATAGTCCATCATATGAATATACCATAGTGTGTTTATTCTTTTGTTGATAGATATTTGGGTTGCTTCCACTTGCTGGCTAGTAAGAATATTTTTTCTTAGCCTGTGGTGTGAAGCCTGAATCATGAGAATTGGGGGAAAAAAATGTACCTTTTTGTTTTGTTAATAGCATGAGCGCAGCAGTGAAGTTAAATATTGTCCATTCTTTCCAAGTTTTCCTATGACAGTAATTTTTGAGGTTGGGAAAAGTTCCTAGATGTACAAGGATTGCCATGAGTTGCTGGAAGTGAAATATATTTGGGAAAGTAATTTAACTTCTCTAAGCCTCTGTTTCTCATCTGTAAAATATCTTTAAGGTCCTTTTAACATTCTATTCCATTAATAGTTATTTCAAAAAATTAACAGATGCTTTTGGGACAGGAATTATTCTATCGGTAACGACTTTGGATGTCATAGACTGCATGTGGGTATGCTGTTGCCAGTGAACTTTACTACCCAAGGATATTTACTTTTGTGTTGGTTTTACAGATTCAAGATGAGGATCCTTTATACAATTTTACTATCCTAACAAGTCCATGGAGTGTTCTTTGTTAAAAGAATCCTGGAGACTGTTAAATTTAACTATCGCCAAGTATTTTAATTTAATTTTCTATTTTGTTCTGGGGGAGAACAGTTACAGTGAAAAAGTGAAATGGTTTTCACCTCCATTGGGTCCACACACTAGTTGCCCTGGGAGTTATAGAGCTTGACCCGCAGTGACTAAGGATTTCCCTGGGGAGCTCAGTCACTGAAAGTTCCCAGTAGCATGTACTTCTGCGTCCACTTCAGGAAGGGCAGGAAGTATGACTTCCCCAACACTCCTGGATTGCTTTCCATGCTTAACAATGGCCCTCAAGGGAAATGCCTGTGCTGGAATGCTGGTCCAGACAGAAAGGATGTAATTAGAGCCCTGGAGACAGAGGTATGGGATCTGAAGTCCATTTCCTTTTTTTCACTGCGTGTACTAACTCAGCTAAAGATGTTGGGCTTCACTGTTATAGTCAAAGGGAGAAAAAGGCAGATTTCCAAGGCTGGTGAGAGGAGTGGAAAGTTATTATAAGCCAATGTGACAGGACTGTCTATGGAGATTTCAGTGTCTGCCTTGTTCTTGCTGTAGCAGGAGATAGGGAAGATACTAAAGTACTTTTTGAGTTCTGTGTCTCCTTATGGGAGGAACAACCCAAACTATTTAACACCTAGGATCTTCTAGGTTCCGCCTCTGGGGCAGGAAACAGTTAGTCTGGGTTTTAGATGGCCTTGCAGGAAGCTCTTGGCCAGGCGCTTGGAGGGAACGTTAGGCCTGTGGAAGAATTAAACTTGAGCTTCCCAATAAGGAAGGGATGTAGACAGGGTGAAGCTCAGACAGAAAGTGGCAAGTGTTTCCTTACCCACGTTTTCTGGACTTCATAAATCCCAGACAACAGAACTGAGATTGGATTTCCTGTCAGCTTTAGTCAGATGCTTTGGGTTTATAAGAAGAATCATGTTGTGCTGTAGCACCAATTTTTATTGGTTACAGAGATAATACTGAGGTGGCTAAGGTTGGGATCTGATCTCTAGGAAGGATGTTTCAGTTCTGGCCATACATTCTCCCCATCAGGATCGCAGCTACTCTCATTTCTCAGAGAGAGTTGTGCTCCCTCTGTGGGTACCGTTGGGGTACATGTTCATGGTGTTCGTACAAGGTAATAATTTCAAACTGCACAGTTTGCCCTATTAAAGAAAAAAAATCTTCTGACATTTGCTAAAATAGTAAGAGAGACTTTATTCAGGACAATTATGATAGTTGTCAAGACTATTCCAGTAGGGGAGAGATCAGGCTGAACTCTGACTTCAGCAAAGACAGCTGGGGATTTAGAGCCAATGAACAGAGTAAGAGGAATCAGTGGATGGAGAATTAATAAAGAAGAGACACGAAGGATAGGGGGGCTCTTGATAAACTGACTTCACAGGATTCTTGCTGAAAACAGGTCAAGGATTTATACATAAAAGGTGTGGGATGAGGAAGTTGATCAGATATCAAAGGTGACCAGATAACAAGGGTAGGGGAATCTCCCTAAACTGACTTAGTAAGATCTTTGTAGAAGTGAACTAGGCAGGCTGAAGATAGGGTCCAAGGACCAGGTGTCATCAAAAAGAGGACTCAGAGGAGCCTGAGTAGAATTTGTACAAAGAGAGAGTCTTTGTCAGTCCGAAGTGAGTGATGACAATGACGACGACGATGTTGATGGTAGCCTACATCTATCTAACACTTGCAAAGTGCCAGGCAGTTTGCAAAGCTCCCTCTCTCTCCCCCTCTCTTTCTCTCTCTCTCTCTATATAAGGTACCATTTAATTATGTATATGCTGTTTGATTATATGTACTATTTAATTATATATATAATACCATTTAATTTTACTTCACAGCCACTATATGCATTAGATATATTATTCCCATTTTACTGATGAGAAAATTAAGACTCAGAGGTTGTGGTAGACTTCCGGTTGAACCACCCAGATCCCCTGTCAATGAAGAACTGGTTGCCCCAGTTGCAGAAAGTGCCTTCCATAGACAGCCTTCAGCTTTCAGTCTCTTGGATCACCCTGGCTGCAGAGAGCCCCTCACCCAAGTGACATCGTGTTGATAGCTTGAAATAGGTATGGATGGGACTATTTACATCATGGAAATCAGTTAACATTATACTGATTAGTCATTTGTTTCCCCCAGAGAGCCAGCTGTTAAATATTTACCCATATCTAGTGACTATGTGGGAACATAAAGGCCTGACATCTTGATCCAACTTGAGCCAGCTCTGTAGGAACTTTCTCACTGCAGAGACCCTCAAGGGATAGGTGGAGGCTACTGTGGGGTTTGCATTGCAACAAAGGAGGGAAGGCATAGCTCAGTGGTAGAATGTATGCCTAGCATGCGTGAGGTGCTGGGTTCATTCCCCAGGTCCTCCATTGAATGATAAATAAATAAACCTAATTACCACCCCCACCCCACCCCCCACCAAAAGAAGCAAAAGTCCACTGCATTGCAACTAGATTTCTCCTTTTACTCATTCCTGCTTCCTTCACATCCCTTCCATAGACGTTGATCCCAAGTTCCTCCTAAGTAAATATCCTATACCCTAAACTCCATCTCTTCCTGGGGAAATTAACCTTCTAAGGAGGTTAAATAACTTGATCAAGGTCACTCAGATAGTATGGGGCAGAGCCAGAATGTAAGCATCTACTTAGTCCCAAATCTCATGTGCTTAACAACCACACAGTGTGCCTCGAGATGTCAGTGATAAGTTCCTGGATAGCAACCACTTTCTATTTCTCAACTACTTTGTTTTTATTGACGTATAGTCAGCTTACAATGTTGTCAGTTTCTGGTGTACAGCACAATGTTTCAGTCATACATATGCATACATATATTCCTTTTCATACTCTTTTTCATTATAGGTTACTATAAGATATTGGATATAGATCCCTGTGCTATACAGTAGAAAATTATTGTTTATCTATTTTATATATACTAGTTAATACTTGCAAATCTTGAGCTCCCAATTTATCCCTTCCCATTCCCTTTCTCCCCTGGTAACCATAAGTTTGTTTTCTATGTCTGTGAGTCTATTTTTCAAATACTTTTGATTCTACATGGTAATTTCAAGAACTATTCAGGATGGATAACCTGAGAGATTAGTCTCTGCCTCATATTTTACAGGTATTAAAATTGAGGAGGTAACTTGAGATACCCACACAAAGACAGAAAAGGCTTTCTTACCGGGAGTTACTCACTGTGAGATCAACATGAAAAGTGGGCCTGGAAAAATGGGTGATGTAAGCAAAATGTGTTGTTTTTCTCCTTTTTTCCATTCAGTTAATTCAATTTAACACATCTCATTACCTACAGTGTACGAAACATTGTGATAGATACCGTGAGGAATACAAGATAAGAAGTGTTTCCTAAAAATTCTCCATGTAATAGGGAGATGAAGAGGCAGGTAAAAGGCAGCATGCTCTAACACAAAGCAGAATGGTCCATTGTGCAAATGAGGCGCTAAGAATCTATTAGAACTAATTTTACTGATGACCTTGGAATAGGTGGAAATGGAATTTGGCCTTGAAGAGTGAGACTTTGACAGTTATGATATGTGGGGAGGCAAACTTGGGGAAGGGAACAGCTGAAACAATTATTTTGAGGCAAGAAATATCAGAGACAAGGAAAAGTCAAGAGGCTGTTCTGGCGTATCTTAAATGTCTATGCCATTTACTTGTAATAACCTGATATCCTTGTTTTATTAAAGTTCTTTATAAATCTTAGTCTCCTAGAAAGATCCAGAAAGAACACTTTTTTAGGTATTCTTTTGACTTTCACTCTGCTCCAGTATTTCAATTTTGTATTTTGCTCACAGGGTGTGCAGGTAGAGTGAAATGTGAAATGCTCTTGTCTTTTCTCATACTTATTTAGGTGCCAATTGCCACTGGAGTTAGAAAAGATTTCCGAGGAATCCTGGTTGGAGATGAAAAACTGAGGGAAAGAAAATGGCAGGAGATAAAGCTGCGAAAGCTAAGAATTAACATTGTGGGGATGCCTTTTAATGCAAATGTAGGTGTCTGAATCATACTAATTTAGAGCAAGGGAATGACATGACTGTATTTGTTTTTCAACAAGAAAAAGATGAAGTGTGGAGATGAGCTGGAAGAGAAGGAATGTAAGAGGCTGGGATCAGGAGGCTGTAGGGATAGACTGGGTGAGGGATAAGGACTTTCTGGATATAAAGTCAGCAATGGAAAAAATGATATAGTAGAAATACTTAGAAGATAGAATTAACAGAGAGCTAATTATATGGAGAGTAAAATACAAGAAGTCTAAAATAATCAAAAGATGTATTCAGGGAAAACGAAAAACATTGCCAGTTTGTAGTCTTGCCAGAGAAAGAGGTTTACCCTCAGTTTAGTCTAGTTTTATCCACCCCTCTCAGCAGGGCACTTTCTACCTTCCCTCGCTGAAAACATCCTGTATTGCAAAAGCCTCCACTGCTTATTCATTCTCATGTGCAAAGAAGTTGTTTCATGTCCACTGTAGAAATAGCAGCTGGCAAGAATGGACACGGGTTTCAGATGACCTTGTCCATTTCCCTGCATCTGTCTATGACCAGAAGGGCCTGGGAGAAATTCAGGACTAATCTCTAACGTTTTTTGTTTCACTTGGTTCTCAGATATACAAAGGTTAAGAACTCAGTGTGGTAGGAGCATCTACACACATTTCTAATATTTTTATCTATATTTTCTATTGAAGTCAGACTTACCAGAGGCAAACAATTATTCAGTTCCCTTTGGGGGACTTGATAGTATTTTAGAAGAATTTGTTAAATTCCCCTTACAGAAATCACTAGAATCACAAAGAGCTTTCTTGTGTCCTAAGGCATTTGACAGTCTTTCATGGTAATGATCCTCATCCAGTTTTGTTTTAGTTTTTGCCAAACTAAAGGACCTTTACCTCTTTATATAGATAACTTTGAAAAGTTAAACATACCCATACTCATATAGATACGTTCCTTTGGCAAGAAATGTAAATTACCACCTTCTCTAACCCATTGACCTTCTCTGGAGTTAAGTGTTAAATGTTCTGAAAGAAAGTTTATCAATGAGACATCACTCACCAATCCCCTAGAGGAAGGAAGTTCTCCTGGAGAATGAGAAAGAGAAAATCACGAACAAAGGCTATTTTTGATTAACCAGTGCAAGTCAAACCCCCCAACCTGCCATAGTTCTGAAAATGTGAAAAGGAAATGCTCTTGTCTTAATTTGTGTGCAAGAATCATCAAAAACACTAAATTGATTCCTAAGTCCTTTTAACCCAAACCCAATACCTTTGTCAACATCCTTGCTTTATGGTATGGCAAGATTTTCCAAGTTTTGCTTGCACATTTCCTGCCCCAGAGCTAGAAATAGCCATTTTTGCAAAGCCACTGTTCTCTTTAATGAGAAATGATATTTACCACAATTCAGGTAACAGAAATACTCATTGCTATTAGATTGCACACTGTTTTTGGCCTTTTTGGACAGCAAAGAACCATATGAACCATATGGTTTTGAACCATATGAAACTGCCTTTTCTATAAACAAAAAGTGGTTAAACTATCAGCAGTTTCATGTGGCTTGACCTAATATTTTTAAGAGAAAATATATCATAAGTTCATCTAATTCAAATTGTATTTTTAGGGCTTTATTTCAGGGAAGGGAACTGGATAGAGATATAGACAAAATACAACTTTCCATCTATTAGTTGTTGAAGCCAAGCAATAGGTCCATGAACGATTATAAGCTTTTCTTTAGAGTATGTTGGAAAACTGTCATAATATGAAGCATTAAAGAGGGCTCTATAGGAATAGCAATGCTAGTGAGTGATATTGAAGATGTATATAAAAGGTTTGAATAAAAGCATTTCATGAAGCAGCACTATTTACAATAGCCAAGATATGGAAGCAGCCTATAAATGTCCATTGACAGATGACTGGATAAAGAAGTTATACACACACACACACACACACACACACACACACACACACACACACACAATGGAATACTACTCAGCCATAAAAAAGAATGAAATAATGCCATTTGCAGCAACATGGACAGAACTAGAGATTGTCGTACTAAGGGAAGTAAATCAGACATAGACAAATATCATATAATATCACTTATATGTGGGCTCTAAAATATGATACAAATGAACTTATTTATAAAACAGAAACAGACTCACAGACATAGAAAACAAACTTATGGTTACCAAAGGGGAAAGAAGGGAGAGGGATAAACTAGGAGTCTGGAATTTGCAGATACAAACTACTATGTATAAAATAGCACAGGGAACTATATTCAATAGCTTGTAATAACTGATAATGAAAAAGAATATGAAAATATATATGTAAAACTGAATTACTATGCTGTACACCAGAAGCTAATACATTGTAAATCAACTATACTTCAATTAAAAAAAAAGACCAAAGTAAAGAAGACAATGATAACATTGAAGAAAAACGTTTCATGAAATAAGAGCAGGAAAAATTATAAAGCATTGTATATATTTATATTTAAATTATAAAGCATTATATAATATTATTTTGAATGTGTGTATATGTATTTAAATTAATACATTGAGTATTTTAGAACTTTGAAAATTGCAGCTATATAACAGATACATACATACATACATATAAATATATAGATAAATAGATATAGATAATGATCACATCTCTTTCGGGCAGAACCCTTTATTTAAGCCTCCAAGGTCTTCTGGGTAATCACTGCTTATTGCATTCAGAAGACTATTTGTGACCTTAAGTGAATAAAGACTCAACAGGTATTTTTGGAGCATCTTTGATGTATACAGCTGTGTGCTAAACTCATTGGGGGTGATATTAATTCATTTACTTGTATTTATTTTAAAAGTTTATAAAGTAAGGCAAGATTACATAAGATAAACATAGATGAGAAAGAGAGGAGGAAAAGAAAGAAGAAAGATCATTTTTGGAAATTTGGATCCCCAAATGAGCTTAATGGAAAACTACATGTTACAAACTCCTAAACTATTGCTCTATGTGGGTTTCAAGTTTCATTTTTGAGCTTTCCACTCATCAAAATGAAAAAGTCCAGCTTAATCAACTTCACAACTCATGATGATCACAAAATAAAACTAAACCAAATTCTATGCAGAAGTGCAGCAATTCGTGGTATTAAAAAAGAAAAATTCTCAAGATACAACTCTTTTTATGCAAAGCTAAAAAATTTCAGGCTTAATAAAGGAGCCTTGCAAAGAGGAAGAAGGTGGTCTTTTCATTTATTGTCATTTTCTAGATTAGAAAACCAAGAAGTGACGTCTACCTATATTACATTACAAGCCTCTTTGGTGGGAAGCAAAAGAAAGCAACTTATACTGGTCAAGTCAAACTTGAAGTGACATTGTAAATAGATAGAAATACTGAGGAGGAAAAAACTGCCAGATCTCATGGAAACTGGTACAAGAAACTGAGAGCATGTGAGAGAATGACTCTTCTCTGATATTGAGAAAATCAGGTTGTTTTCTTTGTCCTTGAAAAACTGAATTGGTTCTGTTAGTCAGGGCTCTCTCATGGGCATTTGGTGAATCTGCAGCCCTCCCCTTTCTGAAGACCAGCTTTTTGTGCTTCAATTTTCTAATTCCCTCATGGCTTTGGCTTTATATGGTTCTGACTTCAGCACAGTAACTTCTAATTGGTTCACTCTAAGTAGATCAAACGGCTATGGGAGGGGAAGGGAGTGTGTTGTGTGGTGAGCTGGTTTCTAGAGAAAGAGATGGCGGTGGGCTGGCAAACACTCCAAAAAGTTTTCCATAATGCATCATAGTTCCAGAATTATGTGTTTCAAATTCTGACCTTCAACTGAAATCCAACTTAGAGTTTGTGTGTAATCCAGGGAAACCAAAAACTAATTTAGAGGGCCAGAATAAACTGGGGAATATGAGCAGAAGGAAGAACAATATTTCTTCTGAGTCTAGGCTTGCTGGCATAGCAAACACATTTGTTGATAAAAGACATTTTTCAATAAAATGCCAAAAGTAATAAATGGAAAACTCTTCCTAGCGCCTGTCTTAAGTAACTTTAGCAGTGAAATGCAGGCAATTTAAGGAATATTTTTCATGAGTCCTAAACTGCCCCCCCCCCCAAAAAAAACCTTATATAAAGTTAGTATATAAAGACGGAACCAGGCAGTTAGGGAGGAAGCCATGTCTTTTAATGAATATGCTCACCACATTGTAGAAGGAATTTCTTTCTATGAAAGCTTGGTATCTAATCATTCTCCCAACAATTATCTTTTATTTGAATTCAGAAATTCTTCTTTTTATAATAGCATATAAAAGATGTGTTTGTTCCAAAACAGGGGGGAATGTATTGCATCTATGATTATATGATGTGGTTAATGTCTAGTAACTGGCTAGTTAATAACAACAATTTGATCATTAACAAATTATTATTTTGTAATCAACAATGAACTTTGGGAAAACAGGAAATGTAAAGGTTAGAACCAGACCTCTGTGCCTCCTGATGTGATACAAACAAAAAGTCCACTGTCCACATATGGTGAATACTTGCCTCTAATTTTGACTTGAGTTTAATTTGAAAATAATCAGACCTATAGATCTTATTTTTAGTTTTCGGGAAATACAGAGGATAAGAGAACAAATTCATCAAATCACCATGAGGAAACAGATACTTCTAGAAGGTGAGGCATTCAAAAGATAACTGGCCTGATATTTTTTAACAAGTCAGTGTCATGGCAAAAGAAAGTGTGACAGCTGCTGTGGATTAAATGACTTTTGAGATCTCACAAATAAATAAAATGTGCAGTCCTCGTTTAAAAAAACCCAGCCATAGATGACGTTTTGGGGACAACTGGAGAAAATGGGAATACAAACCAGGGATTAGATGATATCAGAAAAAAATAGTTAATTATGTTAGGTGTGATAATAATGATACTATGCCTGTGTGGGAGCGTGTCCTCTTTAGAGATGTAAGTGGAAGCATTTTGGAATGAAATATCATGAAATCTGTCATTTGTTTTAAAACACTTCATCAAAAATAGATGAGGAAACATGGCAAAATATTAAAAATTGGTAATTCTAAGTTTTGGATAAATGGGTTCATTACACTATCTTCTTCAAGTTTCAAAGTTTTCATAATAACGAATTCTTTAAAAGAATCCCAAATTTTATAAGCTATTAAATTCTAATGAGAAAATCAGGGTCAGATAAACAAGAAAAACTGGGGATCAGTTAAATGTACGAACTATTAGTTTCATTTTCATTCTCTCTGTCAGTGAACCTATAATTTTCCATAATTTCGAGTAGGCTCAAAAGAACATTATAAATAGCTCTGGAACTGTATTCTTTCCTTTGTTCATCAACTTACATTACCTTTTTACTCAAAAGGGAAAATATTATGTTGGTGTCCATTTCCATTATCTTCAATCTCACAAAAATGGAAGGTAATAACATGGCAGATAGCCTAAAATCCTTCGCAGAAGTTAATATGCTGTAAACACAGACATGTTACTCTACTGTTTACTGAAGCACCCGATTGGTGGTTTTCCAATCCAAAAATGAGTGAGCATTTTCAAGGGAAATCCTGGTTACATTCATGGAATTCTTATTTAGTCTTATGTGAGAAGCCTTCTGAGACTTGAGTTCAATGATTTTATATCCTGTTATTGTTGTAGCTTTCAGGTCAGAGGCTTTGCTTTCCTGATAGCAGTTTGACTGAATTGCTTATTTTGCATCATTGGTATCATTTGGTATATGTGTGTTAGAAAGGAGGTTATCTGGATATTGTCATGTGGGATATTACCTTGATGCAACAGTGGAGTGGTCTTCATGTAGACTCCTTCAGAGGCCAAGAAACAGAAAGGCTCTTGGACCAGATTCAGATGTGCAAATCACACAGTTCATTAAAACAATTTAAAATACACAACGAGAAACAAGGGAAATGAGATGCGGTAGGTTCACATACTTTGGATGGGGTACCAGTGGCAAGAGGGCCACGTTACCTGAATCCTAGGTTAGGCAATGGTCTTGTCCTTCTCTCGCTTAAAAAAAAACTTTGTTTTTGTTTTTGTTTGGGGGTGGGTGAAGTGGAGGTAATTAGGTTTCTTTATATGTTTTTAAATTAATTTTCTTAATTTTATTTTTTGTGGAGGCACTGGGGATTGAATCCAGGACCTTGTGCATGCTAAGTATGCACTCTATGCACTCTTGCCACTGAGCTATACCCTCCTCCCACCTCTCTCTGCTGCATCTGTCTTCCCCACTGACATTGTGGTTATGAGGACCAAAGTTGAAGTACAAGCAAGGAGGACCACAGACAGAAGGGGCCCCAGGCCAATGGCATGCATTACTCTACCGGAGAGACACAGGGGAAGTGCACCTGGTCATAGCTGTAGCCCGCCAGTAAGCCTGCTGAATAGTCATGGATTTTATCTGCATTTTTTGGGTAAAGCACACGTGGGGCCAGAATGGGACTATACTCACCAATGGATGGTTGATTTGGGAAAATGACATTGCTTCCAGCTATTTGTAAAGATTATGATTTGGTCTTTCCATCCCTTTGTAATGCTCAATAGACTTGATTTTTTTCAGTCATAGACTGCATTTATTCTACCTTTAACATATCTTACAGGTTGCCAAATTACTATAAATTTAACACATCTTCAGAGTTGTTGGTGTCTCTCAAGCCATTTGCTTACTCATTGTTGGTACTTTACTTAGTGTATGCGTATGCGTGTTAAAGCTACTAGTTTTACTGCAATTTATGCTTGACACTTCTAATGAGTTTCAGTCATCCTGTTTGTTTTACTCTGGGACCACCAGTGGATGAATGAACCCATCTGGACTTAAATATTTACACATCTGTAAAACGAAGTGGAGGCAGGCGATCCTGGAGACTCAGTCTTTTTGCCAACTACCCCTCCTTGTGCAATTCTCAGAGGGTTAGATAATTTAGAATGTATAAAAGCAAAACAGAGGAATAAGCCTCTGTTTTCCACATTGGGGAATAGGTTGGGAATGTAGAAGGTGTGACATTTAGCATTTTACACTGAGTAACAGTGACCATTTTACAATGATGACAATGATGGCAATGCTATCTTATATTGTACCACACAATACTGGTAAAGGGTTTTGAGTTAAATTACATTTGCTGATGACCAAAGCAACCATGTAAATTAACATACAGAAGGTAATGATGCCACTTTACAGACAAGGACATAATCAGGGGAAGTGAAATGACATGTGCTAATTTCAGGCCCCTCACTGACTGGACCATGTTCTTATAAATAAATACCTTTATTACAAGGGGAGCTAACTCACAGCTGTTTCTGTTTTTCTTTAACACATTTATTTTCTGGCTCTGATTCCACATTTACCAAACAAACTTCCAACCTAGAACTTTGTTTTCAGTTTGAGTGCTCAGTGTAGTCAGATCATTCTGGATGCCGGGATATTATCTCGCCAGTATGTTTTATAATCAATATTACTACACAGACACATAAACTATAAGCTCAGTGGATACAGAGATCAAATCTGTTGGGTGACTATCTTATCCTCAGTCCCTTGCACCATGCTTGGTGCGCTGTTAGTATTAAAAGGGCACTTTGTTGAATGAAAGAATGAATTAATAGATTAACTGATGAATGAAAGGACAAAACCTGAAGTGGAAGGCTGGATTTCTCCCTTTTAAGTGCACCTAGCAAGCAAATAGAGAAACTAATTTAGAAACTAAGCTATCCTGTAGTGGGATGTCTGATGTTTTCCTCTCCTTGGGAAAACTCTGTTTTCATGACCTGGTACCTTGAGGTAGCTCTCCTGGTACCCAGAGGTGGTTATTTCTGTCCAGAACTGATATGTCCTTCCATGATCTGATAGTGATGGACTATCCAGCGATGAGTGACACCTGGTATCATGAATACAAAGAAGGTCTCGGAACTCTGAAGTGTACCAAAGACCCAAGGTGCTCCATGCCAAGAGGAAGAAAATATCTTGCTCTCTCTTTGGAATATTAACTTTCTGCATGGCTACCAAAGCTGTCTGAATATAACCCAAGGCCATAAAATATTCAGGGATAAAGCTTATTCACTTTCCCACATTTCCCAAGATACATGGTATGGCTGGGCCAGGATATAAATTTGATTTTAGAAAATGCCATGCTGTCCTCAAAATCTCTCCACTGACAAAGCTTGTCAGAAATGTGACTCTTCTTTTTGGCAAAAGTTCTCTCCCAAGAGACTTCAAATTCTTTTATATAAATGATCTCAAGCACCTCACTCCTCCAGTTAAGGCTAAATCTTTGTACTGAAAACAGCAGAGGCCCTCTCCCTTTATTTCTTCCTCTAATCTCTCCCACCCCCAAGTGCCCCACTCAGAACAATAATTTGGGAAATTTGTTTATCTTTTTGATTACTGATCAATAGCAAAAGATAGCAGGAAAAATTGCTGGCAGGAGTGTAAATGAATACAATTCTGTGATCCCAAAAGTCAATTTATCTGCACATATGCACAAAGGAAGTGTATACGTATATTTGTCAAAAGATACATTCAAGGATATTATAATACTATTTGTAATATCTCCAAAAGTCCCTCATCAGTGAAATAGAGAAATAAACCATAATATATTAAAAAAAATAGAGTATTATGTAGCCATGAGAATGAATAATTTACAACTACACACAAAAATATGGATAATTCTCACAACTTATTGTGAAAGAAGCCAGACACGAAAAGAGTACATAATTATTCCATTCATACAAAGTTAAAAAAAAAAACAGGTAAAACTAATCTGTGTGGTTAGAAGTTAGGCTAGTGGGTACCCTTGTGGAGGGGGTGGCGACTGGAAGGAACACTTCCAGTCCTTTGGAAGCATGTAGAATTCTGGTAACAGTCTATTCCTTCACTTGGGTGCTGGTTATACAGGTGTGTTTGGCTTGTAAAAATTTATTGAGATGTACATTATGATTTATGTGCTTTTTTGTATATATATAATGTACTTCAATAAAAGATTTTTTTAAAGATAGCCAGAACAAAATTTTTGTTCTGAATGAGAAAATAGGGCAGTGCATACACCACAAGGTGAATAATCAATAACACTGAAATGGATAGAAGTGAAAAAATGAGAGCCATAACTTGTTATATGTAAATATGAGGTGAAATATCTTCTATCTTGATAAATGATAAAATACTTCTTCCACCCCTCCTTATCTGATACCTCCTTCCCTCTTCTCTATTTATATTGGATGGGAATTTTGTATCAACCATATGAAAGCCTTAATGTATTTTTGTCAACATTGCTCTGAAGAAAAGATGCTAGTAGCTGGTTTTCAAATACACACATACACACATCCAAGCGCAAAGCACAGAAAAATTGATAAAATCAAAGTTCTACTGAGACTGCCTATTTGTTAATTACTAAGTAATTTTTTTTTCTGATAGAAGGAAAATTGGTGATTGTCAAGTCTCCTGAAGCATTTACTTTTTTTCCCCTTTCTAGAAGGGAAGGATTGAAATGCTAAATCACCCTTTATAGAAGACATTAGTCTTTTCATAAGGAGCAAGAAATCCAACATGAAGTGGAATGACATTTTCTTTCTTTGTGTTTACTTTGCTGCTTTGCCTGATTAATGTTCTAATAAGAAGAGGAGAGAGAAGCAAGGAGAGCAGTTGATGCAGAAAGGTTTAATCAGTCCCAGAACACTCAGGATTCTAGTGTACCCTAGCTTACTTATATATGCCATCTTAGGAAGAATAAGACAATTCTGCCAAGACTTCTGCATGGGAGATTCGAATACCCAAGTGTAATGAAAAGAAGTCAAAGATAAGGCTGGTGCAGCTGAAGGGATTTTCTTAGGGTTTCCTAGTAGTGACGTGTTTTGTTTAATACGAAAATTGTAAACTCTTGAAACTAACACAACATTGTGAATCAACTATACTTCAATAGAAAACAAAAACATTACCCACCCCACCCCCACCCGCGCCCAAACCCTGTAAACTCTTAATCTTGAAAGGACCTGAGGGGAAACTGTCCCAGTGGCCACATTATACTGTAGAAGAAATAAAATAATTTTCTTCAATGCTGAAATCTTCTTTTAGAGAATGTTACATATGAAAGTTAATGTCAAAATCTTTGTGCAAATTTTACCTGTGTATTTGTCTTAGGCAAATATCAGTGGTTAGGGTCCACAGACTAAAATAGACTAAGTTATTAGCCTGACCCAAATCAAAAATTGAATTCAGCTTCCTGGAGATAAAAGGTATATACAATGAAACCCAGTACAGCCCCCTAACACTTAATCTTGTGGAAGTTTCCAGATGATTGAGGAAAGACTGTAATGTACATTTGTTTCCAGGGAATGTGGCCGTCTGCTAGCATTTCTTTGGTCTTACTGAACAGGTTGGCTAATGACACTATGGGAGCTCGCTTTCGAGTACATGGATGCAACAGGAAGATGCAGAGAGCTAATGCCTCTCAGGACAACCCTTAAACAACTGGGAGTTGGAGTTGGCAGAGAAATGCCCTGGCCCCTGTGGGGTGATTCTGGAATATATTCTATATACTCCACTCTCCCAGGGAGTTCCCAGCAGGATGGAGCCCCAGTGACTGCAGTAACCTGTCCTTTAACACGCCTTCTGTTGGCTTTTCTCCCCCCTTGTTTTTCTCCACTTCCTCACATATGCCGCGTTAGATCACCTCCCTAATAAAATGCATCTCAAGATCTGCTTTCGGTCAGGAGTGGGGCAAATTATGAGTGGTAGTGGTTCTTGGATTGCCTGGGTGAATGAACTCCTCCATGCCCCTAGCCACAACCTCTCCAAATCAAAGGTAAACTCGATCCCAGTTCCTATTTCTGGGTGAAGGGAATGCTGCTGCTCTGGATGGTCTGAAGGCTCAAAGCCCTGTTTCAGCACCAGGGGTGATGTCAGAATTTATCTTTTGCCTGCAGCAAGTCTTGAGAGACCAACTGCAAAAATTCACAACTGAGGAATGGGACTTATGATCACTCTTTTATCATTCTGATGAATTTTAAATGTACTTTTAAAGGAAGATTATTCATAAATTGGCCCAATTTTATATTTGTACTAATTAATGACTCATACATTAGGTTCTTGTGTTTATTTAACAAATACTATAATTTCCTGTGTGTCAGACACTGCTAGAGACCCGTGATACATCGATTAAAAACAGCATACATGGACCCCATTCTCACGGAACTTGCATTCTATTAGGAGATGCAGACAATAAGCTACCAATGAGATAATCTACTTTTGAATTGTAACTGTGATAAGTGCCATGAAAGATAATATATCAATTTGATTAGGTTTCAGAACTTCTAGAGACCAAACACTGTGCAAACCAACAAAGTAGAATTATTGATATATTTATTCTTAGCCTTCTTGAAGTGGTTACCATGTCTTTTACCTGCTTAGTTTTATTTCCCACTCTGTCTAACAGGTAAAGGATATAGTGCAGCATGTTTCTATTTTGTTACTCTCAACAGCACAATGACTGTCAATGCTACTAACTGGTTCCACAGAAGCTTTTACTGCTGCCTATAGTGGCAGAATGAATTATTGACGGGGTTAATCTTCTCCCAAATAATTTAGGCCTTATGCAATTTACAGCAGTAAGTTTCACAAGTGTGTATTCACTACAAAAATCTCCCCTTTTGGCTTTCATAAAAGATGTAGGAGACATTTGTTACCTTGTCCTGTCACCCTATGTAGTGTTAAATATAATAGCAATGGTTTAATGTCATAAAACACTGAGAAGGAAGGCTGCTGAGACTTGAATATAATCAATTTATTCCAATTCTAGTTGAGGTGAAAATTTATTGCTAAATCGCCTATTTGAAAGCTGCTTTGGTTATTTAATATTGATCTCAAAATGATTAAGAAGTGGAACACTATTGATCTTTAAGCAACAGAAAAAAACCTTGTAATGAGAGTAAGAACCAGATTGCAAAAATTTTAGGTTATAGAAGTAGATTTTAACGGTCCCCATTAACTGCTAGAGTTGAATTTGCAACATAGTTCTTTTGCTTAGGTTGGAAATTCTCACAAGGTAAAAAGTCCAGTTTGTTAACTGTGGAATGATATATAAATGTTGATATCTTTAAAGGGCTTGTAATATAGGTACATTTGACTATGACCACCAATGATTTAGATCTAAAATCACTAACTCATCACTAAATCTTAGAAAACTACTTTAGTGATGAAGGGGAAGGCATACGACAACTCTTCTTAGTTCGTGCTTTCTGAATGATTTCCCGGTCATGCCATGTCCTGGTATTCTTTGAGCTAGAATGATCCGTATACACCTCCTGGTGCTTTAAAGCTGTTTCATATTACTTGGGGAGAAATATCAAAGAACTCATAGTGATATCTTGATGATTTAGGTTAAAAAAACCCTAAATTTTCCAGATAACTGAAATTTATTCCATTAATAAAACCGGCTGTTTTAGATGAAAACCTTTTCATAAATTTCCTTGCCTTTCTCTCCTCAAAGAAGTAAGTTTTTCGGGACCATTTCTGGCTTCTCAGATAAAGCTCTCCCCCATAAGGAGCATGTTTGTACAACATTCTAAGCACCTGTGCATGTCTATTTCCCCTATAAAATCCTCTTCATTCAATGACTAAGGATTTTCAAATAGGCTTTTGTGTTTTATTTTTATTTTTTTCTTGCATAAACATTGGGCTCACTCTTTGGGAATAAATATGTTTTTCTCTTCTCCATTTTTATCCACAATCTTCCATTCTCCTAGACGCTATTTAGACCATATTTTTCAACATCCCAGCACTAGCCAGGTACAGAAATTCTTATCCTTACCGGGACCCTTAACTTATAACAAATTCCACAACCACCCTAGCAATGACAATAAAGGAACTAATACAAAAATTGGTCACATCATTTTATAATTCAATTCCCATTCTTTTGTATGATTTCCATTCCACCTGCTGAATTCCAAAAATCTTTTTTTTTCAAAGCAGCTGTTGATTTGAACGAAATCTTTCTTTGTCACACTCTTCTAAATTTCAACACCAGTGATAAAATCTACCAGTAGAAATTTAGTTTCTTAAATTCAAAATTCTCACCTTTCCTGAGCTACCCCATCTCTGTACAGGTATATACATTAATGTGCCATTTATATTCAACTTGCTTTCTTGGGATGGACGACTATAAATAAGGTAAAAACTGAAGCTGAGAAAATAGAGTCAAAATTAAATGGTAGTTTTATGATAGTAATTTTACTCAATTTATAATGAAGATCTGAATTAAAGCGTCACGTTTCATCTGAGATAAACGATATTAACATTTGTATCTTTGAGCCCTGTATTGTATTAGCTATCACGAGTTTGAAGGTAAGGCTAGCAGAAGCTTTGTTTTTTCTTTTCAGAAGGCTTTAGTATAAAATTGGCCATACTCAGTGTTCCAGTTTCAAAGGACAACAGCAGTGGCAATCTCCCCACTTGCTAATTAACATTTCATTACCAGGCTCTAACATCCTGGCCATCCATTGTTACCAATTCAAAAGGTGTGCTTTTTGCTTTCAAAAGGGTTTTATTCTTAAATTGAAAAGCAAAGTACATTTGGTTTCATTCAAAAATATCTGAAGAGGTACTTTATTATTTGAGGATTCATACATTGTCTATCTTTCTGTTCTTTATACTTATTAACAAATTCCTGCCACTCTAAATCCTAGCAGTATTCAGATGCTCAATATAATTTTATTCACATTCTGTTAAATAAATATTAGCTTAAAATTATAATACCAGTAATGCTGAATACAATTCTAAGTGACTGCCAATCTAATAGTAAACATTTTACTTCTTTAAAATTCCCTTCTTCAGGTCTCTTTTTTTCAGCACCATATGCTATCACATGGACCATCAAAAACCTTTCCAAGCTAGCATGGTATTTCACATTTTATTCAGTGGATTCTGATTTAAAGGGCATCTTGATAAAGACTGCAGATGAGAGGAATCATTCACAAAGACAGGAGATTATTTAAATGAATATTATGATTAGGAAGTACATTGATAAGGACATCAGAATTTGAGAGGTAGGAGAGTAACAAAACCTATTCAATAAACATCATTCACTTAAAGAGCAGGAAGTTTTATTTTAATTTTAATGATTATAGCTTAAGTCTCTAAAAGAGTTGAAAGAGAAGAAATCTAAGAAATCTTCATCTTCATCCTATTGCTTCTCAAAGACAAGAGAAATAGGCAGTCTTTGAGGTCCAGGTGGGAGGAACCATTCACGATTCTCGGAGGCTGCTACTTCCAGAGCCAGTGAGTCACCTGGAGAATCTGCAGGTCATTGGCCTCTCTGAGGCAGGTATCACTAAAACCCACACCAAAAGGTTTTGCTCCAGATCCCTCTTACTCTTGCTGAGGGTCCCAGCCTCTTTCTTGTGGAACCATTCTTTTTTTTGGTTGTATATTTTGCTCAAATAAAATGGCTTACTTTACAGGAAGTCATGTTGCCTCCAACATCGGTGTGAATGGCAATGACATTCTTGTCTTGGAAGCTCAGGTAGAGTCAGATGCTTTTGAATTTCTGAGAATAATATCCCTCCATTCTTTGTGTGTGTGGGGAGGGGGTGGGTGTTGTGGGTATGAGTATGTGTGTGTGTCTAACCACAATGACCTCAGGACAAGTGAGATGCTGGCAGTGAGAATTTGTGAGAGTAGAGGACTGTAGGAGAGTGAGGAAAGAAGTCTTCTCAAATAGATGCTACTGATGCCCCACTCCTATTCCGTCAAAGCATTTTAGTGCTGAACTTCTAACTGTCAGCACTTGAATTCCCTCGCTGAGAAAGTCCTCCAGTCTTCAGGGCCTGCTATGTCCACCTTTGGGACAGACTTGAAATGTCCTGGAGTCCTCCCTCACCCACACCACCTGCTAGATATAGACCTCAACCAATGATTGACAGGAGTTAGAGTGTAACTATGCCAGTTCCTTCATACTTCTGAAGATGAAGGTGAGGTACTTCTGAGCTGTCTATTCTACACTGTCTTCTGGAGTTTGCTAGTGGGCTTATGCTCCAGTTTTATGAAAGTCCTGATCAATGTAATAGCATAACAAAATACACAACCAAAATAACAGGCAAAACTTTCAGAAAGGAAGGGGAAAACTATTATCTGCAGATATATACTTTACCTAAGAAAATCACCTGAACACTTTTAGAATTAAAGAATTCTATAAAATGTCAGGATGAAGATACACTTTCATACACATCAGAAAATACTATTGCAGTTAAAACATTAAATCAACAATAGTATTAATATCATCAAACCCAAAAGGCACAGCTCTAACGTGAAAATGCAGGACCTCTATGGATGAGACTGAACAACAAAAATACAGCAACGTGTCATATTGCTGAATGAGAGAATCAAATGTTTTAGTGATTGCATGTCTTACCAAATTCATTTAAAGGTTTAACTCAGTCTCAATCAAAATTCCTATATTTGTAAATAGGTTCAGTTACTTTAAAGTTTAGCTGGAAGAATAAATAGGAAAGAACAATTGAAAAAATATGAGAAAAATCATAAAAATTTGAAAATTTACCATAAAGCTACAGTAATGGAGATGTGATATTGGCCAAAGGGTAGACACATAGATCAATGGAATAGAATGGAAAGCCAAGAAGTAGACCCTGGGAAAGCCCAGAAATATACTCAACTGACTTTTCAATTCAAAGTTTTATGGAAGTAATTGTAAATCCACATGCAGTTATAAGAAATAATCCAGAGAGATCACTTTTACCCCTTTCCCAGTTTTTCTCAACAGAAACATTTCACAAAACTACAGCAAAATACTGCAACAAGAATACTAACATTAATACAATCTATTAATCTTATCCAGATTTCCCCAGTTTTACTTGTATTCATTTGTGTGTGTGTGTATTTAGTTCTTTACAAGTTAATTGTGTCTATAGGTTCATGTATCCACCATCATAGTCAAGATATAGAATAGATTTTATTGTATGTATTTCTAAAAGTTTTATAGATTTAGATTTTACATTTAAGTCCATGATCCAGTTTGAGTTAATTCTTGTATAAGATATGAGATTTATGTTGGGGTTCATTTTTTTCTTTGCCTATGGATATTCAATAGCTTATTTTATTTTTCTTTGTCAAGATTGTTTTAGCTATTCTAGGGCTTAGTTACCTTCCATATAAATTTTGGAATAACTTTGTCTATGTCTACAACAAGCTTTGCTAAAATTTTAATAGGAATGATTTTAAACCTAGAGATCAGTTTAG
Source organism: Camelus bactrianus (assembly GCF_048773025.1). Taxonomy (NCBI): domain Eukaryota; kingdom Metazoa; phylum Chordata; class Mammalia; order Artiodactyla; family Camelidae; genus Camelus; species Camelus bactrianus. The sequence goes on from NC_133575.1 coordinate 33,651,561, forward strand.
GGAGACCTGAAATCTTTACAATGTTGAGTCTTCTAATCCAAGAACATGGCACATCTCTCCATTATTATTTGACTTCTTTCATTAGCATTTTGTAATTTTCAGCATATAGATCCTGTATATGTTTTGTAAAATGTATACCTAGCAATTTCATTTCCTTTAAGAGATTGTGAATGGCATTGTGTTTTTAATTTTGGTTTCCTAATGTTCACTGTGCATATATGGAAATGCCATTGATGATTATGTGTTGATCTTATATCCTGCAATCATTGAAAACAGACTTTTTTTTTGTAGATTTCTTTGGATTTCTACATAGAAAATCATGTCATCTGCAAATATAGTTTTTCTTCCTTTCAATCTGTACATCTTTTATTTATTTTCTTGCCTTATTGCAGTGACTAGAATTTTCAGTACTATGTTGAATAATAGTGGTAAGAGTGGACATGATTACCTTGTTCTTGATATTAGGGAAAAGGCAGTGAGTCATTCACCATAAGTAGGATTTAGCTATAGGTTTTTTGTAGATGCTCTTTATCAAGTCAAGACAATTCCTCTCTATTCCTCAACTGCTGAGAGGTTTTTGTCATGAAGGGGTGTTGGAGTTTTTCAAATGCTTTTCTGTGCCAATTGATATGATTATTCCTTAGCCTGTTGATATGATAGATTACATTAACTTTTTTTTTAACATTGAATCAGCCTTGCATACCTAGAGTAAATCCCATTTAGTCATGATATTTAATTCTTTTTATATGTTGTTGATTTGCTTTGCTAATGTTTTGTTGAGATTCTGCGTCTAAGTTTATGAGAGACATTGGTCTCAAGAGTACTTGTTTTGCATCATCATAGCCTGCAGAGTAGTGCTTGCCTCATAAAATGAGTTTGAAAATGTTCTCTCTTCTATTTTTCGGAAGAGATTGTGTAAAATTGTTATTGACTCTTATTTAAATGAATTCTGCAGCAAAAGCTCCTTTGCCTGGGAATTTTTCTTTCTAGACCTTTTAAATTATGAATTCATTCTTCAATGGCTAAGAGTCTATTCAAATTATCTGTTTCATCTTGGTTGAACTGTGGTTCTCTTTTGCCACTGCCCTGAGCTATGCTAGTGTCTCCGGGTCAGGTAGGGGAGTCTCAAGTCCATGGGGACAAAGAGGTTTCCCAGATCTGGCCACTTGTTGTGGCCACTTGTTTTGCCTACCTCAGTATCCCTCGGTGGAAGGAGGAGTCTCAGTCTGTCTCAACAGGGACGGAGAGTGTTTATCATTAGAAGGCCTCCCAGCGATGCCATGTTCACCTCATATTCTAAAAGAGACTCCTGTTCCATTCAGGGCTGCCTTCTTTTCCTAGGTTGGAGGTTGGGAAATGCTGGGCCTGACTCAACCTCAATTAGATGTATGGATATAAGATGCCTGGCCACTGTGAAGTTTTTCTACTCTTGAGATTTCAAATCAGCCTTCTTCTTACCACCTTGCAAGGTTCTCTTTTGGTTGTTTCTTGTGTTATTTCCAGGGTTTATAATTGTACTTGGTTGGGAGGAGTAGGGAGAAATGGATCTACACTATTTTAACAGACTGGAGATCCCAACTGATTTTTGACAATGGTGCAAAAGCAATTCAATGGAATGATATTCTCAACAATGGTTCATATAGTAGCTGTCCACATGCAAAAAAAAAAAAAAAAAAAAAAAAAAAAAAAAAAAAAAAAAAAAAGAAAGAAAGAAAGAAAAGAAAAAGAAGGAAAGAAAGAAAACAAAAGATTACCTTGACACATAACTCAAACTTCATACAAAAATTAACTCAAGTGGATCACAGATCTATGAAATATAAAACCATCAAACTTCTAGAAAATGACATGGAAGAAGTCTACACTTCCTTGGGTTCAGCACTGAGTTTTCCAATACAAGACCAAAAGCACAATCCATGAAAGAAAAAAATTATAAATAGACCCTAACAAAATTAAAAATGGTTGCTCTCGTAAAGATTGTTAAGAGAGTCTAAAGACAAGCCATATACAAGGAAAAAATTCTTGCAAATCACATATATAACAAAGGACTTTATCCAGCACATAAAAGCATTAAAACTCATCAATAAAAAATGACAGACACTATATTGATGGCTGCAGGTCATTACACATTTGTCTAAATCCATAGAATAAAGAGTGAACCCCAGTGTAAACTATGGACTTTGGATGATTATGATATGTCAATGTAGGTTCATCAATTGTAACAAATGTACCACTCTGGTAGGGGATGCTGATAATGGGAGAGGCTACTCATTTGTGGGGGCAGTGGGCATATGGGAAATCTTGGTACACTACTCTTAATTTTGCTGTGAACTTAAATTGTTCCAAGTCTTAAAAAAGTGAAAATACAGGAAAAAGATCTGAAGTGGAGATATATCACTAAAAAAAGATATATGAATGGAAAGTAAGCATATAAAAAGTTACTCAACATCATTTGTCACTGGGAAATATAAATTAAAACAACAATAAGATACCACTATGCACCTATTAAAATGGCTTAAATTAAAAAAAAATGACAAAACCAAATGCTGACAATGATGGAGAGCAACAGGAACATTCACGTATTGCTGATAGGAATCCAAAATGATACAGACACTTTGAACAACAATTTGGGAGTTTCTCACAAAGTTAAATATAGACTTACTATATGACCCAGAAATCTCACTACTAGGTATGTACCCAAGCGAACTGAAAACTTATTTCAGAGAAAAATAACTGTACACAAATGTTTACATAAGCTTTGTTTATAATTTTCCCAAATGGGAAGCAACTGAGATGTACTCCAGAAAGTAAAATGAATAAACCAACTGAGGTACATTCATAGAATAGAATAATATTCAACAACAGAAAGGAATGAGCTACTGATTTATGCAGAGACGTGGATGCCTCTTAAATGCATTTTGCTAAGTGGAAGAAGAAAGACTTGAAAGATTTCATTCATATTACATTATAGAAAAGATAAAACTCTAGAAACAGAAAATAGACCAGTGGTTGCAGGGTGTAGTAGATTAAATGATGTAATGGTCAGGGCTCTCCAGAGAAATAGGACCAATAGGAGGGAGAGAGACAGAGACTATAAGAAATTGACTCATATGATTATAAAGGGTGGCAAGTGCCAAGATCTGCAGTCAGTAGGATGGAGACCCAGGAAGAGCCAATGTTTCAGTTTGAGTTTGAAGGCAGGAAAAACATTATGTCCCTATCTGAAGGCATACAGGCAGAAAAAATTTTCCCTTATTCAGCCTTTTGTTCTCCGTAGGCCATTAATTGATTGAATGAGGCCCATTCACATTAAGGTGGGCAATCTGCTTTACTCAGATTACAAATTCAAATGTTACTTTTATCCAGAAACACCCTTGTAGACACCCTCAGAATTTGCATCAAATAGTTGGGCACTTCTTGACCTAGTCAAATTGACACAAAAAATTAACCATCACAAGCACCTACTGTATAGCACAAGGAACTATATTTAATATCTTGGAAAAGAATCTGAAAAAGAAAAAAAATATCTGAATCACTTTGCTGTACACCTGAAACTAATACAACATTGGAAATTAATCATACTCAAATGAAAAATTAACCACCATACATGGTATTCCATCAAAAAAAGATGTTTGAGTCTTAACCCCCAGTACCTATGAATGTGACTTTATTTTGGAAATAGGTATTTGTAGATGTGATTGAGTTGAGTTCTTGAGATGAGATCATCCTGGATTTAAGGTAGGCCCTGAATCCAATGACTGGTGTTTTAAAAAAGAGAAAGAAGAAAGAGATTTGAGATACAGAGATACAGACACACAGAGAAGAGAGCCATGTGTAGCATGGGCAGAGGTTGGAGTTATGCAACAATAAGCCAAGGAACACAAAGGTTGCTGATAGCTACCGGAAGCTAGGAGAGAAGCAGGGAACAGATTCTCCCTTAGAGCCTCCAGAAGGAGCCAACCCTGCTAACACCTTGATTTTAGACTTTCGGCTTCCACAACTGTGAGGAAATGAATCTTTGTTGTTTTAAGCCACCCTCTGGTAATTTGTTACAGCAGCCACAGGAAACTAAAACACCAGGGGTTGGGGGAGTAGTCATTAGTTGACTGCAAAGAGAAGACATAGGAGAAGCTTTAGGGGATGAATCTGATCTGTATGGTACTCGGATGATAGAGGCATGTCTCTATGCATTTGTCAAAACCTATAGAAATGTACAACTATTAGAGGAGGTAATCAGGAGGTGAATACTGGTTGACCATTAAGTTGGACCCAGGCAATCAAAGGCTCTTCATCCCCTCCCCAGTCCTTGAAATGTATGCTCTGTCAACCATTCACACAGTAGGAGCTATTCCAAGGACACAGCCTTAAGGGAGTAAGGTGTTGAGACTATTTGGATGCTATACATCATTGAGCCCAGTTCAGGCCTCTATATAAACTTTAAGATTCTGGCAGGTGGATGCATAGATTTCCTTGTCTTACAGCTACCCAAGACAAGCCTTGTAAGTTCCCTTACTTATTAAAACTGCCACCTTCCAGTGTACAGTGGCCTGCCTCTTTCTTTGGTATCTCCCTGCCCTCTATGTACAGGGCCAGTTTTTAAAACAACAACAACAACACAAAGAATAAAGTTTGATGTTGCAATGCAGATTGTGATAAATTTATATAACAGGACTACAAACATATGACATAAGCTCACTTAAGTGTCTAGGGGAAAAAAAAGAACTGGCCTAAGTAATTTTTTGGAAAACAGTGTTTTGACTGACAACTGTAAGGCTGTCAGGAAGGAACTGTGACAAAAGATTGACAAAAGGAACTGTGTGTAAGCATTGTACTCTGGTTAATGTGTTAATCTCATAAGGGTATGTGTTAACAATTCTAAAACTTCTTCATATGTGTACTGGAACTGAACAAATAAATAAATGGATAGTGTAAGGTGGGAGTCAAGTTTCTCACTGTTGGTGAGAGAAATAACTGAAGTGCAGAAGACTAGAATGATCCATGGACTAATGGATTAGAGTTGGAGATTAGAGTATGAACTCATGCTTAAGCTTAATATAGACATAGATAAAGACAGAAATAATCATGGCTATGCATGTACATGGGTGGGAACACATGTATATGCTTTCTAGCTCTGTCCACTGAGAGGGTCCAGAAGCAATGAGACCCCAGTAGGAACAAGCAAATCCAGAGCCCCCATCTTGGTTTTTAAGACCATTTTTCAATAAAAAGAACCAGAGTTACTTGTGGAAATAGCTGGTTCTAGGGCTACGGCAGGGAAATACAAAATGAACCTACAGCGTCTTGTAATACCAGAAAGTAAGGACGAACTCAAAAACCAAAAGTATGAAGGCATGTCAAAGGGACACAGGAATCAATCTAGAAGAGTTCCCAATGGCCGGAAGTGGGACAATCTGAACAACAATATAAGTAATCTAGTTTAGGATTATAGCCCAAACTACAAAATAGATATGTGTCCTTAATGATATAAGTAAGCAATTGAATAAATAAATAAATGGTGCAGAAGAGACAACTCTTCCTTATAGAAGAGTTCCAAATACTATTATGTAGATGCTCTTCACTCTAGGATGTGATTAATTCTACTTCACTCTTCTTCCGCCATTGAGTGTGGCTTGGCCTTACTGACTCACTTCCAAAAAATCGAGTATTGAAAAGAGGAAAATAGTAACTTTATAGCAATACTACCTTAAGCAACTAGGTTAACATGACCAGTTATTAGTCAGGTTGTTAATATTGTGTGCTCTTTGATATGGCAAAATGAGGAGAGGACTTTGTGTCTATGTGATTCTTCCTCCAAACCCACCACCTCAATTTAATCATGGGGAGAACATGAGAAAAACCCAAATACAGAGACAGCCCACAAATAGCTGACCATTAATCCTTAAAACTCTCACAGTCATTAAAAAAATAAGAAAACTTTGAAACTGTTATAAACTAGAGGAGACTAAAGAGACATGACAATCAAATAAAACACAGTATTGTGGATTGGATTCTGTAACAGAGAAAGAACATTCATGGGAAAACTGGTGCAACCTGAATAAAATCTAGAGTTCAGTTAAAAAAATCATGAAGGTACTAAGTCATAAAATATACCCTTTATCAGCAATATGAACCACCATTAATTTAGCCTCAGTGAATTTTAATTTAATGTTATAAACTCTATTATCAAATATTTACCAATAAAAATTCTATAGTGTTCTTAAAGAACTTCATACATCAGAGTTATTAACCAAAATAATACTAAAATTTATATTTCTTATACTAAAAAGAACATTTCCACTGGCTCCAAAGGAGAGTATTCACCTCGCTTTCAGGTTGGTGTCTTATCTTTATTTCTCATTTTCTCTCTCTCTCTCTGGGGGTTTTTCTCATTTTCTTTTCATACACCTCTTATTTCCTCTTTTTCCTGTTGTGTTTGCTCCCTTGGACACTCTACTCTGCCTTATAACGTCATTTTATTTATTAGATGAGTGACTTCTTCTAGAATTACATAAATAGTGTCATCACCAAAGATTTTTCTGTCTCTCATTTGTTGCTGTGAATCCAGAATTCCATTATTGAGGACTGCTGAGCACAACAGATGTTATTATCTACAGGGAAAGCAAGGAGAACCTTTGAAATCGCATAGGCATATTTCTTTGCATTTCACGCACTTACAAAGAATGCAAATGATTGAAAAAATGGAAAAATAAATTTGCTATATATTTAAATGTATTTGCTAGTCACCTGGTGGAGGATTAGATAGAAAGGCCTGGGAGTAGAGGAAGCCTTTTCCTACTTGCCTGTTGTCTGCTGTGATCTTCTTTGTTCTATTTTTCCCTTCTATGAAATAAGCAGTGAGGTGATTTTGACAAAGAACCTCTGTGTCTCAACTATACTATATAATGCAATCCCTGGTAAGCATGCTTCATCCTATGGCTCCCAGGCTCCTATTTATTGTTCCTCAGGCACATTCTTAAGAGACAAAAAGTAAGTGTTTTTTTTTTTTTTTTAAACAAACTGAAAATTTCAATTCAATTGCAGTCTAAAAATATATAAAGAAACTTAATCTTGATTATCTGGATGAGTACTTTGTCATCACCTAGTACTGCCAGAGAGTTCCAGGAACCAAAATTGTTTATGATTATATTCACAAGGAAAGGCCAAGTATATTAGTACCTGCTGCATGAAGGGCCTTTTACAGAGGTTCAAATGGAGACCTGAGTCATCAAAGAGCTCTCAGAGTACAAGTCTCATCAAACAAAAAGAGTTAGAGCCATTACAGTCAGGATTATTTCAAAATACCAATGAATACATTGTGCAATCTTTTTTTTACATAAGAAAAAGGCAAAAAATAGGTAAGTAGTAACCCTGCAGTAACTTATTTTTAATTTTTCAGTATTGGATTTTAGAGTACAGTATTAAATTGACTATACCATCAAAGTAAAGGATTGGTGATTTAAAATTAGATCAGTGTTAAAATTGAAAAGTTGCATTAGTAGCAATAGCAATGAGACAGATGATGGCCCAATGTAAAAAAGAATCAATTAAATGTAAAAGAATCAATTAAACAAAAATAATGACATATTCAAATATATCAGCCTGTTTTCATCAAAACCAATGTCACCAATTTAGTTTTGGGAAAACATCCTTGATCATATTAATATTTTTAGTTTATTTTATTTTGTATTTTTATTTATATTTATAACTCATTATTGTTTTACAAATGAAAAGGCTTCTATTTAGCTTTGGAGCTACACATATTTTAGAAGCGCTCAGTAATGAAATTAAATCAAGGATGTGAGAATGAGTAAAAGATGCTTCAGGACACCGGAGAGATTAAAGAGCATGGAGGTTAGATAAGCCCAAGGGTGACATAATCAGTAATTTCAGGGAAGAGACGACTAGATAGAGGAGACTGAATTCAACAGAGTAAGAAATAAGAAGCCAGTGACAGAAAATTAATCCAGCATCGTTATACTGAAAGGAGTGGAGTGGGGAGAGCAAAGAGCCTGGGAAGAATGATGGTTCAGAAATTTGGACACAAGGTGCTAGAGATCTGACCTAGGATAATGACAAAAATAATGGAGAGAGACATTCTGAAATAAAATAAAACATAGTGATTGCACCATGAAGTTACCTAGAATATAAACATAATTACTCCGATTTGATCTTTGGCTTCTTTTTTTTTTTTTTTTTTTTCTTTTCCACAGAGAAAGAGAGAGTCATCCTGGAGCCAAAGCGAGACTTCAGGACTAAAAGACCAGGGATTTAGTGCTGAATCAGATACCTACTTATTGTCATTCATATAGTCTTTGTGGTCTCAGTTACCTCATCTATGAAGAAAATGGATTAGCTGAAAAGGTGGCTGTCAAATACCATTTCCTCGCCCCTACTATTGAAATCTTTTATTCTAAGATACCAGACATCTTCCATAACACTACAAAAGCTGAGGAAGATAAAAGCAGCCCAGAAGTTTCATAAAAATTTCAACATACAGCTACCAAATGGCCCAGCCATTTCACTCCCAGGTATTTATCCAAGAAAAATGAAAGTAAATGTCAGTACAGAGACTCGCATGAGAATTTTATAGCAGCTTCATTTGTAATAGCCAAAAACCAGAGACAACCAAGATGTCCACCAACAGATAAATAAATAAATAAATAGTGGCATGTCCATACAAAGAAATACTCTTCAGCAATAAACAGGGCTTTTCTATCTATACACACAACATGAGTGAATCTCAAAATAACTATGCTTAGTGAAAGAAGCCGAACAAAAGGGAGTATATATTGTATGATTCCATTTATAAAAGTACCAAATGCTAACTGTTTTATAATGACAAACATTAGATCAGTGGTTGCTGTGGATGGGTGGAGAGATGAGGGGAAGGAGGAATTACAAAAGGGCACCCAGAAAACTTTTGGGGTGGTGATGGATATATTTACTATCTTGATTGTGGTGATGAGTTCAAGGATGTATATATGTCAAAATTTATGAAAATTTACACATTAAATATGCATAGTTTGGGTGCCAATTATATCTCAATAAAGATGTTCTTAAAAAGAAATAGAGCAATCCTGACAATTGACACCTGAAAGTTGGTCTAGTTGCTTCCAATTAGGTCATGGTGTTCCTCTGAGGGACGAAAACAATATCACAGCATATCAACATCAGACAAGGACTCCCCAGGACTGTGATGGAACAAAACAATACAAACACCACTTCATTACGCCACAATGGGACCTAAACAGAGCTAATAACAGAATCATTAGGCAGAGAATCACCAAACACCACCACACCCCACCTTCTCGGTTAACATGACTGACAACTGCTTCTTCACTGAATACTCTAACCCCATTTTCCCCCTCCTACCTCCTAGATGAAAATTAATGGAGTCAGTTTATCAAACTGCCCCAGATTCCTGACAGCAGTCAATTCAAAACAGACCCTTCCCTCCTAAACCTTCCCACCAAGAAAACCTAAAGCCTCAATCCTAGAATAAGCAACCCCCTTCCCCGTACTCATTTCCTCTTTCAGAGACTCTCCACTGTTTGCATGGTGTGCATTCTCCCTTGCTGCAATAATAATAACCCTCACTTTATGGACTAAAAGTGGTCCTGGTGATCTTTGGTTGGTGGATATAACAGGGAAAAACTTGGAAAGTGGTTTTCTGAGCAGTGGAAAGTGGGAGACCTCTCTTATGTCTTCCATTCTACTACCCCCTGAAGACCTTCCACTTTGGAAGCCACTGAGGCAGATAATCTCTAGAACGGCTAAAATACGTATTTTCATGGTGTTGATGATGATAATCTCAGTCCCTGGAAGTAATAATAGCCTTTACCCAGCTTTTTAATCAAGACAGTCTCTTGAAAGAACTGGAATGTTTGTTTTAACATTAGTGTTGGGTCTGAGAATGTGATCAACACAGTTAACAGAGAGGCTGTTATTTATATAGAAAAATCATTTTGACGTCTCTTTAGAAGTTTAATATTTTTCCCAGTGCTCTCAATTTCCCTCTACACTTGGTCTGTGGCATTGGCGAGAGGAATTCCATTTTTGCTGACTTAAAAGAGATTGATCCATGAATGTGCTTTCCTTAGCTTCCTGCTGATAAATGCTTTCCCCCTGCTATTTTTCTGAGTTATTTCTGTCCCTGGATTCTCATCTTGAATAAGCAGACAGGGAATTGAGATGAAGAACAGACTTGAATATTTGGGATGTTTTCCAGAATGCACTGGCCAATGATGGAAGGCTGTGATGGAGCAAAGAAAATTTGATTTGTGAGAGTTATTTTTAGAATTTTAAACACACCCAAATGTCAAACTTACTTTTTTGAAAGGTAAGAGCGAGTATGTATAAACTTCTTTTTGAATCCTACTAAAATCCTTTAAAAATTTGCTATCTGTCATCTAATCTATATTGTCTCATTGAAGAGTTCTAGGAAGGAATTTTCACATCATTTTTTGTTGTTTAAATATGTATAATAGATAGCACAGTGATAGAAGTCCAAGAATAAAAGAATATTGAAGCTATAAGAGTAGATTTTCATTTGTGACTGTAATTCTTTGCTTTTAGGAAAAGTGAGGTGGGCAGGAGGAGCAGCAGTGGTAAGAGCAGAAGAGAGAAACCATCCTCCCATATTACGCTCATCCATCCAAGCATGGCCTATATTTTAGGACTGGGGCTCAGCTGGGAAGAGACGATCACGGAGCAGTCTAGAGCCTGGCGATGTGGACACGGTGAAGCAAGAGTCCAGCAGAGAAGGAAAATTTAACTTTAATACACTGCTAGGAACTTTTAAAAGAAAGTGCTCTTCCATCGCTTTTCAATCTTTTAAAAGACTTTTCAAATTTATTATCTCATTGGAAATCTGGAAAACTGCAGGGAAGTAAGTAAGGCTGGTAAAACTATAAAATGTGAATGTAGTTAGGACCCAGGACACTGTAGTCAGGGGCCAAGATTCTTATCTTAGTGCAGCCACTTGCCAAATACTAACCTTGGACAATTTATGAAACCTCTCTAAACCATAATTTTCTGAAAAATAGTACCTAAGTCAAATGAGACCTGTGAGAATTACATAAGAAAATGAATGAAAAACTCTTAGCATAGGCCCTGCCACACTGCAGGCCCAGTATACAGATTAGCTGGGACTATTACTGCTGTCATTATTGTCTAGCACTGAACATTCTTTTTATTTTATTTTTATTTATACCTCCCCAGAAGGAGCAACTCAATTCTTTTATCTAAGAATTGGTTCTTTATTTTTAGTATTCATTTTCATATTTCTAAATAGCATACCATGCTGCTGTCTATTAATTTTTCCATTTTCAAATATTATATATTAATTTCTTGTGATAAAATCTTAGCATTTCGTATTCTTATACTTCCCCACGTAAACTGCTCTTTCTGTGCCTCTCCCTCTTCTTCTAACAGTTATATTACATTTTTGGCTAACTGAATATTCAGAGCTTATATTATCATAAGCTAAATATGTATTATTCAGAGTTAAACCACTTGTATGTGATAATTATCTTTCCTTCCTTGTACACCTTTGTTTTTCCTGGAAATTAGTATAATTAGCACATTTGCTCATTTGCTTAGTTTTCTATTTTCCTATCAACAGTTCTTTCCACACTCACCAGTAAAGATGTGAAATTTCTCTCAATTCAGCCAAATATATCAGTTCATTTCTCTGAGGGGGTAGTGGGAAGAGACATTCACTTAGATATCTCTTTCTTTTAGAATAAATTGGAAGTGTGCTCTTCTGCCATGCTATTTTTGCCATCATCTTAAATGTCCCTCTCTCCATAATCCTGGAAATGTCCTTCGTTTTTGCTATGTTTATTCCTTTGGTATTTGGACACCAATTTTTTTTTTCTTTCTTGGTTTATTCACTCATTTGGCACAACTTCTAGGAGATTTCTTGGAAAGATGCACAGGAACTGTTTTGGGGACCTTCAATGCCCAACATGTTATTAATTTTATCTTTAATTTCGATTGATAATTTGGATAGAACTGTAAGAACCCCAACTTGGAAATCATTTTCTCTTCAGAATTTAAAGTAAATTGCTCAAAGACTTTTAGTTTCTACTTTCACTCTTGAGAAATCTAATGTCATTTTGATCCAAGTTCTTTATGTTGGCATACAATCTACTTTTATTTTTTCTCTGAAAGTTTTAAAGATGGTCTTTGTGCCCGCAGTATTGAAAAATTTAATAGTTTTAATAATTTTGTATAAATAATAATACATAAATAAATATAATAATATTTTAGGACAGGTATTTTTCTAATAGAAACATTTAATGCTATAAATTTCTCTCTAAGCATAGCTTTAGCTGTATCCCATAACTTTTTATACATTTCACTTTCATAGTAACTCAATTCAAAATATTTTATAATTTCAGAGTTTATATTATCATAAGCTAACTATGTATTACTGAGTTAAACCACTTGTATGTGATAATTATCTTTCCTTCTTTGTACACCTTTGTTTATCCAGAGACTTACTCTTTGACCCACAGATTATTTAGAAGTATATTCTTTAATTTCCAAGTGTTTGGAGATATTCTTGTTAGCCTTCTACTACTAATCATTTGCAAATTTTTCTTCTAAAAAAGAAAACAAATTATAATTCTCAAAAATCACATATATCTTTTTCAAAGAACTATACAAGGCAGCTAAACTTTATTCACAAAAGCCCCAAGTTGCAGTTCCATTCCTGAAGTAGATAAAATACATGGAGTCCCTTTACTAATTTGTGTTGCACGTCTTGCCATTGAGAGCATAACTTCTTCCCTATCCACGTATAAAAAAAAAATCATTGTGGAGACATATATTATAGACAAAGACCACACTTGGTAGGAGTTTGATTGTTTTACATTTGTTAAGGTTTGTTTTATGCCCCAAGATATAATTTATCTCGGTGAATATTCCATGTGCACTTGAAACACATGTGTATTATGTTTGGGTGGAATGTTGAGTGGAATGTTCCCTAAATGCCAGTTAGATCCAGTCAGTTGAAGGTTTTGCTCAATCTCTTTGTTGATTCTCTGTTTACTACTTCTATTACTAAAAAGAATGTTAAATTTTTCAACTATAATTGTGTATTTTTTTACTATTTCTTTTGGTTCTGTAAGTTTTTACTTCATGTATTTTGAAGTGTGTATTCTTTTAAGTGAGTACATACTTGGGATTGTGTCTTCTTTGCAAATCTACACTTGTATCAATTATAATATCTCTATTTTGGGTATCTTTTTTTGTGCTAAAGTCTACTTTGTCTGATGTTAATATAGTCACTCCATTTTTTGGTAAAACTAGTGTTTGCACTGATATATCTTTCCCCATCCCTTAACTTTTAACCTACTATATCATTGTATTTGAAATGAGTTTCTTGTAAACAGCATATGGGTCTCTTTAAGAATCCAGCTCCAAAATCTCTAACTTTAATGAATATGTTTAGATCATTTGCATTTAATCTAATTACTGATATATTGGGATTTACGTCCACCATTTTACAATTTTCCTGTTTGTCTTCTCTGGTTCTTCTTTTCCTACCCTTTTTACAAGTTATTTAATCAATTTTTAGTATTCCATTGCAATTTATCTATTGTGATTTTGACTACATTTCTTTGTATAATGTATATAGTGGTTGCTCTAGGGAGTATAATATACATACTTAACTTTTCACAGTCTACTTAGAATCAATGCTTTACAACTTTAATAGAACTTAGAAACCTTACTTCCATGTAGGTTTCTTTATCTCTTCCCTGAATACTATAGTATATATATTACACCTACATACATTGACAACTCCATCAGACAATGGCATAGTTTTTGCTTACAACCATTAAACATGCTTTAAAGAACTCAAGAAGAGATAGTCTACTACATTAATCCAAATATTTACCATTTCTATTGCTTTCCATTATTCCTGATGTTCTGTGTTTCCCTCCATTCTGTCTGTAGAATTTTCTTTAGAAATTATTACAGGGTAGATCTGAACACATTCCAATTTTTCTTCATCTGAGAATATCTGAATTTCACTTCTATATCTATAGAATATTTTTATTGGATATAGAATTCTGGGTTGGCAGCTATTTATTTCACTGCTTGAAAAATGTTGTGCCACGTCTTGCTTCAATGGTTTCAGATGAGAAATCCACCGTTATTTGCATTATTATTCTATAAATAATGTGTCCTTTTCCTCTGGCTGCTTTGAAGATATTTGTCATTGTCTTTAGTTGTCATCACTTTTATTATGCTATATCTGGGCATGGGTTTCTTTGGGTTTATCCTATCTTAGGACCACTCAGCTTCTTGAATATTTGGTCTTTGGAAGTTTTCAGTCATCATGTATTCCAATTTTTTCAACATCTTACTCTTTTTCTTCTCTTGTGGGACCACGATGATATCAAGGTTAGCTCTTCTGTTGTTGCTCCATAGTCTCTGGTTCTGTTCATTTTTTTCTGTATTTTTTTCTCTCTGCTGTCTAGATTAGGTAATTTCTATTGATTTACCTTCAAGTTCACTGACTCCTTCTGTTATTTCCATTTCACTATTGTGTCTACCCAGTGATTTCTTTTCAATTTCAGCTATATTTTTCCATTTTAAAATTTTCATTTCGTTATTTATATCTTGTCTTTCTTTGTTGATACTTTCTATTTTAATCTTTAAGTGTCCATGATTGCACATTTAAGCATTTTTAAAGTGCATTCTTCAAAGTCCTTGTCAGACCATCTTGATATCTTTGCCATTCAGTATTGGCACCTGTCATCTTTTCCCATGTAAATTGAGATTTTAATGATCTGTATATGTCACATAATCTTGGGATGTATCCTGACCATTTTGAATATTAGATCATGAACTGAGTCTTGTTTATATTCTATGGAGAAAATACATACACATATATTTATATATATGTTTTAGCAGGCACTTTACTTACTTAGATCCAAGCTGCAACCTCTAACACATGTTCTGTGGACTATGGTTTCAACATCAGTTTAGTTTTCAAAGACTTTGCAGTGCTATCTCAATCTGTTCTTCATGTGCACCAGCCAGTAGTCAGTCTGGGATCTGCACAAAGGTCTGTCTGTTAGCTCTCAATGTTTTTGCCATACTAACTATAAAGAGATCCATTTGTGCACAGCTGAGGGATAGGTGAGCCAAAATTCATAAACAGCTTTATAGGACTGCTTCAATATCCTGGAAAATATAAGCTTGCCTGATAGTGATCTGGAAGCTGGGTGACAAGAGAGTTTGGGACGCTGGGGTTTTAAATGTTGTTAATAAATACACTGACTAAAAGAAAAGAGTGGGAAAATTACATGAACAAAACAGTCACAAAAGAGTGAAAAATAACATAAATAAATGAATAGATTCTCAATGTCACAAGTTATAGAAAATGTATAGTAACAAAATGAGGTATCATTTTTACTCCAATATTATTAGAAAATATTAAAAGTCTGACAATATCAAAGGTTCGTATTAATGTAGAACAATAGAAACTGGTGGAAGTGTCATTATACCATCACTTGCAGAAAAAGACTTGGTAATATCTAGTAAAGCTGAACGCACATTATAATGCGACATATGCACCCTTAGGTATTTGCCTTGGAGAGATTCTAGTTCATATATAAAAGGAGAAGTATACAAAAATTTATTAGAAGAAATTTTTATAATAAGCAAAAAATGTGAAACAACCTAAATGCCCACTGAATAAACAAAATATGTCCTATTTATATAATCGAATATTATACAGCAGTGAGAATGAATAAATTCAAACTATAAGCATCAACGTGAAAGAGTAGAATATGAATGAGAAAGGCAAAGTAAATTTCAGAAATGTAAATACAACATATAATTTTCCCATGAAACCTTTTTCATAAAGTTTAAAAATATGTAAACAATACTATATATTACTTATATACATACTTATAAATAATTATTAATATAGCTCTATAACTTCTTATATTATATACATATAATATATATATATATATATGTGTGTGTGTGTTTGTGCTTGTGTGTATTTTTTTTGTGTGTAAATGTATATATTCATCAATTGTATTAACGATGTTTGATTTCTTAGGTTGAATGGTGGGTACATCATTGGTTTTATTATCCTTTATACATTAAAAAAAAAATGGCGAAAGCCAAGAGCTTAAAGTTTGTACGTGTCTTTTGTCATTTCAGCAAATCTGCTTATGAGGCAAGGACCAACCAAAAGAGTTCCCAGACATCTTTTACTGTGGCCCCTCCTCCCTTTCTTTCCACCGTGTGCACTGCAGGCCTCCACATTGGCATATCAGGTGTTATTCAGATATACCTTTGATTTTGCTACATTTCTGCTTTTTCTAGGATTTTCCCCTCTATGTGGAATGCCCCACCCTGCACATATACCAACATATTATCTTTAAGACATACCACAATCCTACTACGAGAAGCTATCCTCAACACAATAATATTGTGGAACCACCTTGTACCAGCTTGCCAAAGCCAATTCCCACATTTTCAGAAATTGTTGAGTCAGTTGACATCACATTGGTAGCTTGAAATTGGTCATGGTGAAGATATTTCTACCATGGAAATTGGCAAATGGTACAAATCAAGGCTTTTATCCCCAGAGGGTCAGTTGTTAAACATTTACCAGTATACCACTGCCAACTTCTGATGGAATTTATTCCTTCTCCCCCTATACTCTCTTGGCAGTCTATAGTGCTCATTGCTGTTTACCTTGCATTTTAGTGTTTAATAAATGTGTCTGTCTCTCCCATGTCACTGTTAGCTATTCTAGGGCAGAGAGGATGTCTTATTCATCCTTACATCTCCCGCAATGCCTAGCAGAGTTTCTTCAATATGACAGGTACTCAATAATTTGAATGATCTGAATGCAAAAAAAAAAAAAAAAAAGATTCAAATTTCCCCCTTATCCAACCAGGAGAGAACTGGGGATGTACACTGATCCCACAGGAGGTAAGGCAAGTCATGTGGCCATGTGTGGATTTAGATAATACGCTTACAGGAAAGGGGAAAAACAATTTTTAAAAATAACACAGATTATAGTACTTTTACACTTATACTTTTTCCTAATCCTAATAATCATTGAATTTCAACTATCAAAGGAACATATTTTTGTTCTTACAAAATGTACTTTTCTACTTGTACCAATCAAATATGAAACTTGGATTCTTTTAAACTTCTTACAGTTTGAAACAATGGAAATTGTTAAACATTTTACAGAGTTTGAAAAAAATAGAACTTAAAAAAAAATCTAAAACAAAATAGTTAAAATTGAGAGAGTTTGAGAATGAAAACATGTGAGAATTACTTTCCTACACAGCAGTGTAGCAGTCTATACACCCTAAAGAACAAACAAAACCAAACCCCCCCCAAATCCTACTAAATATAATTTTAAAATCTGTTACAGAAAGCATTTAATTATTTGTAATGATTAATGGGCCTTCAAATTAGTAACTATCACTCAAAGCTAAAAATTAAATTAAAGCAGAAACTCAGAGAGGTGAAGGAACCATTAATCCACTGTTGATCTGGAGAGCATTTGCCAAACCAGATGAACTTGAGTTTAAGATGTCCTGGCCTCAGAGGCATGTGGGATAGGATACAAAGCTCTGAGCCCACCCAGAGCAAAGAGTCTAATAGGAGGGCATCCATATGTCTACATATGTGCATATGCTGGAACCCCACAGGCTATACCTTCAAAATAAGAGTAAATTAGACACCTCTTCCCAAAGGAGGCTAAAAGAATTTGCTTATATTAAAATCTGGTAATGAATGAAGGGGGAAAACATCTAAGAGAATATATGTAACAACAAGTTATTCCTTATGCAGATTGCAGCTGGAATTCACACAATCTGGATGATCTGATAAAACTTAAGGAGATTTAGTAAAGTGGTCCTAAGTTAAAAATAAACGTGCCCCAGGTAATTGACAGAAATAAATGCAAATCTCCTTTGAACAAACTGAGTTTCAATCATTACCTCAAAGAAGTCTCTTAAATCAAGTTCCCCTAAATATGATCTCACAGTCAAAAGGAGTAAAACATCAAACATGGTTAAGTGCAAAGCAGCAAAAACAATAGAGCAGAGAATCAGACCCAGAATGATACAGATGTTGAATTAGAAACACCATGGTAGGGGAGGGTATAGTGGTACAGCACATGGTTAGCATGTACAAGGTACTGGGTGCAATCCCCAGTACCTCCTCTAAAAGTAAGTAAATAAATAAATAAGCTTAATTATCTCCCTCCCCCCACAAAAAAAACTTCTAAAAATTTTTAGAAATTAAAAAATATAAAATAAAGACTGTAAAAATAATAATAATAAAAAAAGAAACACCGTGGGCTTTTTAAATAGGTTCAATACTTTTAAAGACATAAAAGGTGTTAAAATATAAATACAGAACGACAAACTATGCAAATGAACAAGCAGATCTAAAAAAAAGCATTTCAAAGTGACAAATATAATTCAATTTTTAAGAAAAACTCGAATGGATGCAATAGCAGATTATAAATAGCTGATAAGAAAAAATATAAAACAGAATCTAGATCTAATGAAATCACTAATATCTCTTTAAAACAAATCCAAGGAGAAACTGAAAGACTGAACAGTCCTATAATCATTAAATATTTTGAATCGGTAGCTAAAATGTTTATCACAACAGTTAAATTCTTTTCAAGGTTGATTCCAAACACATGTGGAATTTTTTTTTTTAATTTACCATGTGCTGATATATAAAGTAAGCCTCAAGCCCAAAAGATTCCATAGACTATCTTCACTGACCACAAAACAATTGTTAGAAATCAATGTTATAAAGACAATTTTTAAAATCCAAGTGTTATAGAATTTAGAAACACACTACAAAATATAACACAGGTCAAAGAAGAAATAATAATAAAAATTAGAAAATATTTATAATGAATGATAATTACAGAAGTTTACATTAAATTATGTGGGATGCAGTTATAGCAGAACATGCAGGGAGATTTTAAGCCTTAAATACTTAAGTTGATCTATAGATGCAATAAAATTCCAATCAAATATTGAAATGATTTTTTTTAGAAACTTGACAAACTGAGTCTAAAAAATATATGTGGAATTTTATATTGCCAAGAATATCCAAGACTTCTGAAAAAGAAGTTGAGGGCCTTGCCTTACCTGAAATCAAGAGATATTATTAAACTATATTAGTAAGACAATAAAGTATTGGCCTAGTGATAGACAAAGTGACCAATGGACAAAAATAGAAGTCCCAGAAAGCATCTAAAGTATATATGGAAACTTGGTTTATGATAAAGCTTTCAGTGAAAATCAGTGCAGAAGGGAGAGAGAGTTCAATAAATGGTGATGTGACATTTCATTCTCTAAATGGAAAAAAAAATTCTATAGGATTCCTATCTCACAGCAAACACAACAACCAATCAAGCTGAATTTAGGACTTAACTGTGAAGAGTGACTAAGAATACTTTCAGAAGAAAATATAAGAGACTATCTTTTTGAGTTTTGTTAAGGGGGGAATTTTAAAGACACAAAAATGTAAATAATAAAGGTAAATATTGATAAATTTGACTATGTTAACTTGACACTTTCTAGAGACAGTTTAAAAGAATGAAATAAAGCTACAGATTGAAAGAAGATACTTGAAACACACATGAGTGATACAATATTGGTATCTAGATTATACAAAGAACTCTTACAAATCAAGAACGAAAAGTATCCCAATTTAAAAAAAAAAAAGAAAAAATTTAAAGAGGGACTTGGGGGAGAGTATAGCTCGTTGTTAGAGTGCATGCCTAGCATGCATGAGGTCCTAGATCCAATCCCCAGTACCTCCATTAAACAAACAAACAAACAAACAAACAAACAAACCTAATTACCCTCCCCAAATTTTTTTTGAAAATAAAGAGGAACTTAATAGAAGAGGAAATACAAGTGACCATTAATAACATGAGATAGCAATCAATTTATCAGTAACTGGGGAACAGCAAACTCAAACTACAAAGAAATACATACCATTGTACACTGACCAGCTAACAAAATTTAAAGATGTTGACAATATCATATACTGACTGGTTTTGGGGGAGGAATATAATAAAATTTTACAACTACTTTGGAGACAAATTTATCAGCATTTTGTAAAGTAAAATGTGCATACTCTGTGGGCCAGAAATTGATTACTTTAAGTATATGTCCTAGAGAAATTATGCACATATATCTCAGGATGCATTTACAAAAATGTTTATGTTGTACTGAGCATTGTTTATAATGTCAAAACAGTGAAACCCCCTACATGGAGATCAGCAGCAGGATGGAAAAATGGCATTGTGGCCTATTCATAATATGGAATAATGCTTAGCAGTGGAAATGGATGAAATGCAGTGGCAGGGAACAACGTACATGAATCTCTAGAACATAATGCCTGCCAAAAAAAAAAAAAAAGTTGCAGAGTAGTGTATATAGTATGTTTCAAAGCATACAGTTTAAAATCTTGTGACATTTGAATATTTTGAATTCTTTATTCGAATAAAGAGTTTCTTTATTCGAATAAAGAATTTCTTTATTCGAATAAAGAATTTTATTTTCAGGACTATAAATATATGTGATTAAATATTGAAAAAAATCAATGAGTTACTTCTGAGTGGGGAGGCAGTGGGGTTGAGAACAGAGTGGTTCTCACAAAGGATTGCATAGATAATATTCTTGGTAAACTGGTTGAGGGGGCAACATGGGGCAAACTGGTTGAGGGGGCAAAAATTCCTTGTATTACTGTTTTTCTCTTACATGTATTTTACAAGCGTTCTTCTGTATCTACTCAATATTTAATAAAACAATCCTAACAAAAAAGAGGAGCATGAGCATGAGTGTGCATTTCTGTGTTTACATAAGCAGATTGTTTGAGCCGACCTAATAAGTAGAGTAGGAGTAAGTTCTCCTCAGTGGACTGTGCCTGAGATTTAAAACTTATGAGTACTATGTTGGCCCAGGCATTATTGTCTCCATATTTACCTTAGAAGATGCAAAAGGCCACAGGGTAGGTAATTTCTGGAATCTTATTTACAAGGTCAAAATGACTTAAAGAAATCAGCATGCATTCAACCATAATTTTTGTTTCTTGCCTCATAGATCAATAGAAAGTAACAAGAAATTGGTATGTTACCAAGGTTCTGCAGCTTTGGAGGAGAAAGTGCTATAGGCTCACAAAGAGAACCGTATTTTTTATTCTGGGGAGAAAATTTATGAACTATTGAAATGGTTCTCTTCCTCAAACAGCTACCTTTTTCTCATTATGGTAGTTCATTCTTATTCTTACTGAATTTCTCATTTTTTCTCGTCATCTAACGCATGTGCTATTGAAAAATGTTGGGAAAGAAACCCATTCGCCTGAATGTTGACAGTTTTAAAATCAGTAAGAAAAATAGCAATATATGGATTCGGATTTGAATAATTACTATTTACAAATCTCCTTCTCCATGTTTGTACTATGCCTTGATATGAAATTCAATTCTTTACTGCCAAAACGGGCACTAGAGAGAGAAAAAATATGTGTGTTAAAGTCATTCCAAATATTGAGACAAAGTAGTATTACCTCTGCCAAATTGAGGTATAATCTGAACGTTTGGGTTTTAAAATATTAGTACATTCTTAAAGTACATATCGAAGTATAATATATACTCCATTTGGATTCTGAATCAGTATTGACAATTTCAAGTATTTAACATGTTTACTAATACTCAGGAAAATAAAGGATAATTAATGTAAATACAAATAAAGCTTGGGTGATATTCTTTTACATGACAAGTCTCCCACATTCAGACCAGCCCACATTCAAGGAGAGGGAAAGTAGCCTCCACCTCTTAATGAAAGAAGTGTCAAAGAATTTGTGAGTATGATTTAAAACCACTTCTCTTTTCTCACTGATGAAGATGAATAATCGTGTAGTGATCTGATCAACAGGGTTCTAAAGGATTAAAGAGAGTACAGCCAAGAGTATATACCAACAAAGCAAACTTAACTCTGTTGTGCAATATTTCCTTGAAGCACTCAGAGGTAGTTTACTGTATAATCAAGATTGTTCTAAGATTTATGTCAGATAATGTTTTGCCTATGTTTTCTTCTAAGAGGTTGTCTTATGTTTAAGTCTTTAAGCCATTTTGAGTTTATTTTTGTGAATGGTGTGAGGGAGTATTCTAACTTCATTGGTTTACATGCAGTTGTCCAGTAATCTTAGTAGTGTTCCCCTGGGGCAGTCTACCCAGACAATAGAAATAAAAGCAAAAATAAACAAATAGGACCTAATTAAACTTTGCACAGGAAAGGAAACCATAAGCAAAACAAAAAGTCAACCTATGGAATGGGAGAAAATATTTGCAAAAGATGAAATTGACAAGGGCCTAATTTCCCGAATATATAAATAGCTCATACAACTCCATAACAAAAAACCAAACAACCCAATCCAAAAATGGGTAGAAGACCTAAACAAGCAATTCTCCAATGAAGACATACAAATGGCCAATAGGCACAAAAAAAAATGCTCAATATTACTAATTATCAGAGAAATGCAAATCAAAACTACAGTAAGGTATCACCTCATACCAGTCAGAATGGTCATCATTCAAAAGTCCACAAATGATAAATGCTGGAGAGGGTGTGGAGAAAAGGAAACCCTCTTACACTGTTGGTGGGAATGTAGTTTTGTGCAGCCATTATGGAAAACAGTATGGAGATTCCTCAAAAGACTAAAAATAGACTTACTATATGATCTAGCAATCCTACTCCTGGGCGTATAGCCAGAGGGGACCTTAATTCAAAAAGATACATGCACCCCAATGTTCATAGCAGCACTATTTACAATAGCCAAGACATGGAAACAACCTAAATGTCTGTTGACAGATGACTGGATAAGTGGATAACAAAGCTGTGGTATATTTATACAATGGAATACTACTCAGCCATAAAAAATAGTAAAATAATGCCATTTGCAGCAACATGCATGGACCTGGAGAATGTTATTCTAAGTGAAGTAAGCCAGAAAGAGAAAGAAAAATACCATAGAATCTGAAGAAAAAAAAAAAAAGACAAACGAACTTATCTACAAAACAGAAACAGACTCACAGACATAGAAAATCAACTTATGGCTATCAGAGGGGTAAGGGGATGGGAAAGGATAAACTGGGAATTGAGATTTGCAGATACTAACTAATATATATATATAAAATAAACAAACAAGTTCATACTGTATAGCACAGGGAACTATATTCAATATCTTGTAGTAATTTATGGTGAAAAAGACTATGAAAACAAATATATATATATTCATGTATGACTGAAGCATTGTGCTGTGCACCAGAAATTGGCACAACATTGTAAACATTGTATATATATGCACACACACACACAAAGTGATTGTTCTCCTAACCTTTGCAAGAGAACAACTGTTTTCCTCTCTGTTTCCAACCCCAGCTACCAAAGCCATCAGCTAGCCAATGTTGCCATCTTTCCCTGAGAGTGCCCTTTATCCAATCCCTGCCTTTCCCCCATTACTATGCAAAGCCCTTGTGGTAGACATCTCATATACAGCTGTGTTATCTGGCTGTCCACTGGAGCTGGCACAAGGCCTACTCTCCTTGAAAGCTTAGCACTCAAAAGGACAGAAGGTGTGTGTAATTCAAAATTTAGCCTTATGTGCTCACATCTAATGGGGCTCAGGTTATCTGATGTTCATGGTATATTTTTTTCCTTTGTGCCTTAACTGCCTCTTGAAGCCATTTATAATTGCTACAAGTTTGTTTTTAAAAGTGTTTTATTTTTATACAATTTTAAAGGTTAATTTCCATTTACAATTATTACAAAATATTGGCCTATTCCCTATGTTGTACCATACATCCTTGAGCCTGTCTTATACCCAACAGTTTCTACCTCCTGCTCCCCCACCTTTTTACTCCATACCGTGCTCCTTTTCCCCACTGGTAACCACTAGCTTGTCCCCTTTATCTGTGAGTCAGTTTCTTTTTTGTTATATTCACTAGTTTGTTGTATTTTTGGATTCCACATATAAGTGATATCACATAGTGTTTGTCTTCCTCTGTCTGACTGACTTCAGTTAGCACAATGTCCTCCAAGCCCATCCATGTTGCTGCAAATGGTAAAATTTCTTTCCTTTTTATGGCTGAGTACCTATACATTTATTTTTAAAATGCTGAGCAACGTACTACAAAAACATATTGTACAAGTATTCAATAAAAAAAAATTACCATAAAAATGTCATCCCAGGTCCTCACTTTTCCAAAGTTTTCATGTGCTCCAGGGCTAAGGTAACTTTCAGGTCACATGGGAGGGCCCTGCACTGTATTGTTCCCAAGAACAGGAACTAGAAAGGACTGTTGTGGCAAAGCCACTAGTCTGTTCATTTCCTTCTGTACGCAGTTGAACTGCATTTCCCAGCCCCTTTTGAGGTTAGGTAGAGTCCATGTGACTAAGTTCTGAGACCAGTGGAATATCTGCAGAGTGATGCAGGGTACTTCCAGGCCTGGTTACAAAACTTTCTCCCTATCCCACTTTCTTTCCCTTCTGTGGAAGTCTTGCAGGCCAAGTATTGAATATGAGGGAATTACGAGGAAGCGTTAAAAGATGGAAGAAACTTAGGTGTATGAATGGCCATGTCAAGAAAACTTGTCCCCAACTGTCTGTATTACACTATGATTCCATCTCAGAGAGAAATACAATTTAATTGAATCAAGGCTTTGAGATTTCAAATATTATTTATTATAGCATTACATTTATTGAATACCATCTCTTCTAGTTATTTTGGTAGAATAGGAGTCCAGTAAAGTCTGGTGCATGTGAGTTGAGGTGCAGACGTTTTCCCAAAACCCAGGAATAACCAACTGGGTATAGTAAAGAGAGAAATAACCAATGAATGATTCTCGGGATGATCTTTAAGTAAGAACTACAAAATTGTTCAGGAATATACACTACCATTTCAAATGCAAAGAAAGGACAGCCTACCTCACAGAAATGAAAAGAAGAGAAAGGCTCTGAGTATCTTGCTAAGACTCAGAGCAAAGTTTATATAATTGATCCACCCTAAGGCTGCTGGGAGTAGAGGCAGAAGATGTTCTGTGGGAACTGTTTCCAGACTATCATATTTCCACAGTGGAAGGAGAAACAGAAAGTCCCCTGCACCTTCCACATAAGTCAATGTCCTTGACCTCTTGTGGGTGTAGCAAAATGCATGTATGTTTGGAGGGTGAGGAAGAACTGAGGTCCACTAGAGATCAATAATTGAAAAAAGTATCAGTTTCCTTTGTCCTTCCTCAAATTATACCATGTTAAGGGTCCCCTACTCTGTCATTTTATCATATTTAGCCTGTGGAAGAGAATGCAGGGGAGACCATGAAACCAAGTGTAGACCAAGTAGTTCTGTCCATCTGCACTGTGAGTTTCAATTACATTATTCATAAAGCTTCTTTTTTGCTCTTCTGAGAACTTACCTTCCTTACGTCTTGGACATTTACACCTCTATCAACACACTGTATAGAGAAGTAGACATATATAGATGTAGATACAGATATAGATCTTGAGCATCTAATCAAAAGCAAGAATGGCTACTCTGTTTAGCCTTGGAAAGTGTTTGTGCATCCTTTCCAGAGTGCCCCTGCTAATTTCTAGTAGGAGCGATTCCACCACAGGATTAAGGACCTAATAAAACTAACAAGCTCTAAATTAAATTGCTTTGCAGTTTTTCCTGTCTTTCCAGTGAAATAGTACTTCCTAATACTTTCTGTTAATCAGGATAAAATTCCAGTACACATCACGCATTTAACCTACAATTTATTCTTACAGTAATTTTATATGGAATTTATGGACCAGAGTCCATAGTTCAATCATCTAATCTCTTTTCTTATTTCCAGTTTATTTTACTGTTCTGAGGGGGGAAAACGCAAATGCTTGACAAGAGACTCCAATCAGAAATCATTTATCAGTATTTGTACTTGATGAGGCACAAAATTATACCGGAAGTTTGACCTTGTAATGACGGATTCTTGTGTCAACTACAAAACACAGACTATCCATGGGCTCATATTGTAGAGTCTACTGGTCTCCTTCCCATTAACTGACTCCTGGAACTTTGTAAGTTTAAATTTCATCATTCCTATAAAATTTTTTGGAGGGGGAGGGTATAGCTCAGTGGTAGAGAGTGTGCTTAGCGTGCACAAGGTCCTGGGTTCAATCCTCAGTACCTCCATTAAACAAACAAACAAACAAACAAACAAACCTAATTACCATGTCCCCCCCCAAAACAACAAAAACAACAACAAAAACAAAAACAAACAAAAAACAACAACAACAAAAGTAAAAAAAATTTTGAACTCTAGCTTAGCTCTGGATATTTGGATGCTGTGTAGTAAAGAATTAGTCTTACCCAAATTGAAGTCCAGCCTTTGCCCTCAGCTCCTGGGAGGTGATCTCTGAGCTCTTAGAATGTCTTGCCTGCTAAGAGTGACTTTGTTTACCTGGGGAGCGTTGAGCCACACTAGATGGTCCGACAATGTGACTTATGGTAGAAACTTTGGGCATGTAGTATCAGCTTGACCTCCAGAGAGGATGGGGACAAAAGACCAGCCACATGTCAGGAGTCAACCATGTTTCTGTTGACTGAGTTCCAATAACAACTGGACAACAAGGCCCAGGTGAGCTTCCTTGGGTGACAATATTTTGTATGTATTGCTACACATTTTTGTCAAGAAAAATTAATACTGCTTATGACTCCACTGGGAGAGGACGACTGGAAGCTTCATACTTGGAACTTTCCTAGACATTGCCCCATGTGTCTCTTCCCTTGGCTGATTTTAATCCATATCCTTTAACTGTAATACACTGTAACCAGGAGTGTAGCAGCTTTCAATGAGTTCTTTGAGTCCCTTGAGCCAATTATTGAAACTGAGGGTGTCTCTGGAGACTCCAAAAATGAAACTGGGATCAGATGTGAGGGTGGTCTTGGAGGTCCTCAAACTTGCAGTTGGTGCCAGAAGTGAGGGTGGTTTGGGGGATGCCAAACTACAAACACCATGCCAAATGTTTTCAGAATGTACATTTCTAATCAAGAACACGGTGCCATAAATGGGAACAATTACTGACAAACCTCGATTCTCCACAATGTCACTTCTTCGCGTACTGCATCCCTAAGAATTCCTTGCCTTCCCTGCCACTAACTCTTTATAGCAGAATGTCCACGGTCTCACAGAAGTACCATAAAACTAGCTTTCAGATAAAATAATAACTCAAAGTTTTTTTCTCAATGATTTTCACCTTGTAACTGAGGATGGATTCCTGCAAAGAACAATGGCCTCAGGATATAATTAAATTATACTTAATTGTGCAGCCAGAGACAAATGTATTGTGATAACTGTTAGCTAATGGCATCTCATTTGCCATCCTGTACTTTCTCCATTGAAATAGTGGTAAAGAAAAACCATGGAGAGGAATGTAAGTTGCAACAAGACTGGAAATTAATAACTCCCAGACTCCAGGAGGTGTTTCTATTAAACAAGAAATCAGTTTGAAAATGTAATGTGTTAGTCAAGTCTAAGTCAAGAAAACAAACATCTCTAGGTTTTCCAAAAGGAGAGATTTAATAAAGGAAATTGGCTACACAGCTGATGGAAAAACAGAGAAGCAAAATATAGGAGAGTGATGCAACTCAAAAGTGGGTAAGGGCAAGAGGCTCCTAGGAAGGGATCATCAGGCGAAGGCAGGAACCAGGGAAGGATCTGCAAGATGAAAGTGGATGGAGCTGTCTGTTGAAAGCTGGGGTTTGAAGGGACCAGAGTCATGAAGGAGCTACAGTCCCTGCCAGAGGCAATGCCCGAAGCAGAGAGAGAGAATTACCTCAGCTTCTCATTTCCTCCCATATTTCAATCTCCCATTCATGTCTCTTTTGCAGAACCCAACCAGAAGCCAACTAATGTGGAAATGTGGGTCACCCAGCCTGTAAGGGTCTGCTCCCTGCCATATAGAGTGGAACAAGGGAAGGTGAACACTAGAGCTCAAAGAAAATAGGCAAATGACCAGCATACTACTGGAGGCCCAGGCACAAGCTAACCTGCAGGTTTAAACACCAAAAATATAAAAGAAAAAAAATGCTTGCCAATTGCTTGAGGTATTCACCACCCTATCTCACAGACACAGAACCAACCTAACCAAGAAACAAGATAGCAGCCAATACAGACATGCATACAAGTTGGCCAGGAGTGTTGTTCCACCCAATATATTGCCTTTAAAAAAAAATCTTTTCAAGACTTTAAGTTATTAGAAATGGAACATGACCAGTACTCAAACCCAAGGTGATAGCA
Source organism: Camelus bactrianus (assembly GCF_048773025.1). Lineage (NCBI taxonomy): Eukaryota > Metazoa > Chordata > Mammalia > Artiodactyla > Camelidae > Camelus > Camelus bactrianus. The sequence continues at coordinate 33,679,924 of NC_133575.1, forward strand.
AATTGCCTTCTGAAAATTTAATCTAAGCTATGCACACCAGAATCTATGGGGTTTTACAAAATATTTTAGTGAAATAAATAAGTTAAATAAATAAATTCATACATACATAAAATAGAAGAACCACAACATCCTAGAATGCTTCTACTTATCCAGGAATCAATTAGTCTCTATAACATAAATTTACAGGAGCAAGAGAAAATCCCTTCTTAGTTAAGAGAGGTCCAATGGATTAATGGTTGTTGGACTCCAGGTGTTTGATTAGGAGCTATGTATGTTATTTGTCATTCAGCTCAATATCACAAAGGAGGATGCTCTTAGATCTCAGTTGGACAGTGAGAGAGGATAAGGGGAATTCACGTTGTGCCTGGATTGAACGTTATCATTTAGTGATATGTGTAAAAAAGTGGGTCCTGCTAAAAAATTTTGATTATATCAGACAAGGGGAATATTAACTTGACAGTTCAGGAGATAATTATACTTTCTTAAACCTGAGCTACCTGTTACAAACACAACTTTTGGAAAGAAATCATTGGTTGTTCTCAAGGAAAATTTTTTTAAAATATAGATTGTAATAAGAAGAAAAAAAGGTGAGATGATAGGAACCTTGGCTGAAATGACGAAGGACAAAGGGTTGCATAAGACATAGGCTCATATGAAGAGGAAAGTAGCTGAGAGAGAAAAAGACATCAAGAGATGTAACAATGTAATGATAAAATTTAAATTTACAGTGCAATCAGGAAAAGACAGATTTAATACTGTAGGAAAGCAAGTCAGTGATGAGAAAAACAGATTTGAGAAGGATTCACTGAAGACAGAAAAAATAGGCAAAAGATGATATCAAAGAAAGGGAAGATAAGTATGAAGACAAGAGCATAGAGCTTACCTGAAGAAAATCAGTGTTCCTGAAGAAGAAACAAAAGACACAGTACAATAATTGGTGGTACAACAGAAGAAGATGGTCTTCAATTGCTGAGTACAAAGTATGATTAATGAATAGACACTCATATCTGACATATTCTGGTGCAAGTTTTGAATTTTGAGAAAAAAAGAAAAACGTGCCTGGGCAGATAAAACAGGTTACCTAGAAAAGAATTAGAATCGAACCAGCCTCCTATTTCCCCCTGTGCCATTAAATTCCACAAGGCAAGCAACAGCATCCATGTAATTTTGAGAGGAAAAAGCCTGGGAGTTAAAAATTCTATTTCAGGTGAATTTGCTATTGTAGTAGATGCTGTAGATCTCTGACTTCAAGACAGAAATACTCATTCTCTCAAATGCTGGGAGTGTTGGCTGCTGAGGCCTCCAAGCTGCATCTCTCTCTAGGAATTGTCTTCAGCAGATGGGAAGTCACAACTAGACTCCTTCAGGTGGCAGACCACCCACATCACTGGTCCATGCAGAGGTACAAAGGTCTAGCCTCTTGCTCCAAAATTTGGGGCAACTCTGAAGGACCACCCCATCTCTGGAGCTTTCCATGGGACTGGCTGAAATCTCTGTTACAAGTGCCTGACAGTTCATCTTCCTCTGCGCATCCTGCTTCCCTCACTGCCCTACAACTCTTGTTCTCAAGATCACTCCTCAGTCAACCTCTGCCATATACATCTTTGTCTTAGAGTCTGTTTCCGGGGGTCCTGCCCTAAGACAATATTCATTTAACAAAAGGGAAATACTTATTCCAGTACCAATTGAAGAATGAAAATAAATAGCTTAAGAAAGGAAAGTAGTGCTATAATACTTGGAATTTAAGCACTGAAACTAGTTAATCATACAGTTATTGTTGGAAGCAGGCTTACAAAAGAGAATGAAAATATAAAAAAATAATTTTTGGAAGAGATTAGATATAGGTTAAACACATATTTAGTGATGATTGTCTGGCTTTAAAATTCCAGATTACATGTTCTAAGACTAGAAGGTATGGAAGGAAGGGCTGGGGAAAGAAAAGACTTCTATGTTTCTTATCTTACATAGGTAGCAGTTGAGATTGAAAGAGTAAAAGGATACTCTGTATTGCCTGAATTGAATAAATAGAAAGCTATAAACTTAAATATAATTCTGATATACTTAGAAGCATAAAAGTTGAAAAAATTAAAGTATCCACTTTTGTTGAAGATGATGAAACATTTATTATCATACTGTCAGTAGGGGTACAAATTGATAAAGCCTTTCTAGAAATATATATATATATTTATCACTTCCAGTTATATGGCAATCTTTCAATGTAAATGCTGACTCTGGAGTATAAAGGTGCATGTAAAGTTTATTGAAGCATTTTTTTTTCTGAGTGAAAAACTGGAAATAACCTAAAACTTATCAATATGAAAGCTGTGAATTAAATTCTTATTTATACAACGGGATATGATGAACCTATTAAAAAAGAATCAACTCTGTTTAAAGGCACTATTATAGAATGATCTCCATGATATCAATGAATCAAAACCCAGTTATAGTGCAATGTATCTTATATAAATAAAGTTATAGCTGTATTTTTGACATGTTCATGAATGCACCTAAAAGCATAGAAAGGAACTGGAAGGATAATCACTGAATTGATCAGATTTTCTCTGGGGGAGAAATGAAGTTGACAGGCTTTGTGAGACTGAGTGGGGCAATTTGATTTATCTACATTCTTGGAATTTTTCACAATGGTAGTGTGTTCATGCATTATGTATATATTCCAAAATGTATAAAAATAACTTTTTCATAATCAGGAAAGGCTTAATTACTCAAAAGCTAATGTTAATAATATTGGCTAAAATACTTTGAAATAATGTACAGATTTTTCCATCACAAAATATATAAAAATTAATTCTTGATGGATTAAAGAGTTAGATAAAATGGAACCACGAAAAAATAAAATCTTTAAACAAATTACAAAAATATGTGTATTTGTAGGAAAAAAGTAGAATTTAACAAAGAAACAAAAAGTAACCTTTAAATGGTAAAGTTAAAAAAAAACAAAAATATTTGCCCACTTACAATTCATAAGAACAGGACATCCATTATAATTGCATCACAACTGTGGTTCTGGGCATATTGGTAGTCAAAATAAACAATCAAAAACAGAACAACAACAGCAATAACAAAAACAACAAAACACTGGAATTAGAATTTCCATTCTTCATAAGTAAAAAAGAAAGCCAACAGTACTTCAGTGGAAGTGAAACATTTACTCTAAAATATATTTTTGAGATGTGAGACACTGGATGATGTTGACAAGAATGTCTCTTGTATTGAGGAGTGGACTCTGTAACAACTCACTGAAATTTGAAGGCATAACACGAAGACACAAGTCAATGTAAACAGCTTCATAGTGGAGGACAAGACAGTTCAGTACAATTATGTAGCTTTAATGGTCTGACTTGAACCAAGTATAAGTTTTAGGCTGTCTAGCAAAATAGATAGCCTGAATGTCCTTTCAACAATCTTCCATAAGAACCAGTTCCTTCAACTGGGCTTTTGATAAAATGTGTGATGTGGGCTCTTTGTATCATACTGTGTTTGGGAATATAAACCATACATATGAGTATCATGTGAGTAGCACCAATTACCAGAAAAAAAAGTAGTTCAAAGGAGGGAGAGGTGACTTTCTATTGGAATAACAGAGATAAACTATATGCTGGAGCTATGCTTTGAATTAGGCTTTAAAGGATTAGGAAGGTTTTCAGAGGTTGAAGTTTGGGGGGATGGGAGTAAACGTTGCATGCCTAGGAGCAGGATAGCTATACTGAAAAGTACACTAGACTTGAAGTTAAGAGACCTAGGTGATAGACTGACAATCTATAATAGGCATGAATGAAACAACTGAGCTGAGAAAGTAGAAGGAAAGTTTGGTGGAACACTGAAGTAGAGCTGCTGAATTGAAGCATAAATTTTGTGAAAGAGGACAATAAAGGTGGAGAGTGGGGTGGTTTGGACCATGAGATGATAGCAGTCAATAAGTTATTTTCTACTATGCTTCCAGATTCCACACAAGGTTCTTAGGAAATGGGCAAGGATAGCATATTCTTTGTAAATAAGCTATAAAGAAGCTTCAGAATCATTTGGCCAACTCATTGACTTCATAGAGGAATCTAAAGTCCACATCCATGGAGGTAAAGCAAATCACTCAAGTTGACCAGGTGGGAGGAAAGGCCAGACTTAGAATCCAGCAGTCTGAGTTTTTCTTAATTCATAGGTTATTGATAATCCTTTTTTTTTTTTTTTTTTTTTTTACTGAGGATTTTCCTCTTGTAATGTTTCTTTCATGAAGCCAGAACCATGCTGAAAAGATGCCAGACTATTGGATGATGAGGGAGATCCTAGATGTTCCTGATCCAGCTAAGCTCAGAGTAGAAACCCTTCTAATTTTAAGTCATTACATTTTGAGGTTGTTTGTTACACAGCAATACTAACAGCAGAAAGACATGACTAGTATATTTTCTAGGTTTCTTTTCTAGCAAGAATCTGTTCTACCCCATTCCTATCTTCTCTCACCCCAGTGAACTTTTCCCCCAAGAGGCTGATTGTCCCATTACAACTTGCTCCCCCCAGAGCACTCACTACTTCTCAACTCCACTATCTCAACTGCACCTTATCTATCCCCTTCCCGCTTAGGTTACACGCTGTGTAAAAATGGAAACATGACAAGTAGATGCTATTTCTCTCTAATAAGAACACAGCAGGGAGAAGGTTGGCCCTGCTCCATCTCATTACCACAATCATTAGTGGGGACACAGGTGAGTAATTACAAGATGTTGGCTATTCCCCAGATTTCTCCTCTCTCAGAACATAGCAGGAGGATGCTCGGCCATGGGTCACTGATGTCTTCAGCAAGTGAGCCTTCTGACCTTCCCTCCTCTGTATCCCTCCTTACCCTTCTCCCCTCATCCAGGGTAGTCTGTGTCGATGGATCCCTGATCACACCAAATGCCACAGGCAGACCTAGCACGTATTTTCCCTATGTAGTTGTCATTACTTCACCCTAGAAGAGTTTGTCAAAAGTACCCTTGGGTGACATCATGGGTTGATTTGGGGGACAGAGAGGGAAAGGAAGGCAGAAGAGTTCACACTTTCTTCTACTTCATATGTTAGAGTTCCTCTACAAAGAAAATGTCTGAAAACCACAACCCTAAAGCTCAGTTCCCCAAAGCTCTCAAAGAACGGAACAAAGCCAAATTTTTTGAGAGAAGTCAGTCTTTCCTATGGAGCTGCACCCAGTGCCTTGGGTCCTGGCACAATCCAACTTGAAGAAGCAAAGGGATATTGTTTCACAGAGGTCAGTTTATGACTCTTCCCCTACCCTTGAGATGGCTTTATATTTTTATTTTCTGAGAAAATGGTTTTGTAGGATATCAACAGATTTAAATTATATAAATATCTCACACATAATATTAACTCAAAAATAATATCAACATCTCTGGTTACACATTCACAAGGATCTGAAAGAAGTTTAGATGTTCACCGGGAAACTTCAGTGAGCATGATTAGGTGGCATTTTGACTGTTATTGTTTGTTCCTAGGGAATTTAAAACATTTGAAAGAGCTTCTCTCAAAACGTAGAACTGAATATGAAAAGCATCTGGGATCCTGAGTTAACTTTATAGACAAATCAAAATAATTCAGTTAGTAATGAGCATTAGCTGGTTTCCTCACCACTTCTACACTTCACATACAGAATCTGACTTGGTGAAACAGGATTTCACCTTAGGTGATTTTAGTAGGTGTTCATATAATACATCATACAAATTAGGGTAATTTTGAGACTAAAAGCAGGTTCCACCAGTAACTACTCCATGACAACAGGCACAAAATGGGATTGTCCTGGGCAAACCTGGATGCATGTTTTCCCTAAATTTGAAGAATATAAGAAAGGACGCTGCACTAAAAAATATCCCTACAACTTCTTATGACACTCTTCACCATAGGAGCGTCATTACAGGGAATCCTTTTAATGTGCAATACCTTCAAGGAGAACAAGACTTGTTTCTATCAGTCACTCTTTAATGTAAATACAAAGATGAATTTCTTCCTTTTTGACAGGTGACAAAAATCAAAGCACTGAAAAAAGAAGAATTTTTAAAGGGAAGTAAAAGAGGTTGGAACATCACTAGACCCTATTTTAGGAGGATTGGACTGGTAGGGTGTCCTCGTTGGGAAATCACAATAGAGTTGGGTTTCTGACTCCAATCAGAGAGTCTAAAAAGGTATATAACAGGTACAGAGGGCAAACTCCATTTAGGATACAAACTTTTCTCAAGTTATCCCAGGCAACCTTTCTTATACTAAGGTCTACCCATCCTATGTTCAGTGCTGACACAGACCAAAGAGTGCGTAAGTGGAAAATCTAGGGAAAAAGCAACTGAGGTTTATTGTATTTTATAGTTTACTTGCACTGGATACAACAGACCTAGAAAGTTTAAACATGAAACAATAAAATTTTAAAAATTAAATTCATATTGTCCAGGTGAAAATCTAGTGAATTAACCTGTTGTGATATCAGTTTCTAAAAGAGGTCCTCTAAAGTGGTATTTCTTTGAGTTAACGCTGCTGCTTGATTCTAAGGGGTAGAGAGTGTGAGTGGGAAGTAGGGGGAAGGAGAAGAGGTGTCCAGGAGCTTAGTCTACAAGCTACATTAGCCAGCTCCATTACCACACATATGCCAACTTCAGTGATGGAAACTGATGCAGACTGGTTAATAATTCAACAGATTGGATTCAGATGGGGTAATTCAGTAGATATTTATATATAAGCCAAGATCTGGTATCTATATTTAGTTTCCACCCTCTTACCTTGGGGAACTGGTACAGCATGATTTGAATTGTCTTTAGTTCATTTTGTTAAATAAACATTTTATTTTGAAATACTTTAAGATTTACAGAAAATTAGAGAGTACAGAGAATTCCCATATACCCCACACTCTGCTTCCTCTGTTATTAACATCTTGTGTTACTATGGTACATTTGTCACAATTAATGAATCAATATATATAGTATTACTAAATTTATTCATATTTTTGACCCAATATCCCTTTTCTGTTCCAGGATCCCATCCTGGACACTATATGACATGTAGTCATCATGCCTCCTTAGACTCCTCTTTGCTGTAACAGTTTCTAAGATTTTCCTTGTTTTTGATGACTTTGACAGTTTTGAGGAGTATTGGTCAGATATTTTGTAGACTGTCCCTCAATTGGGATTTTTCTGATGTTTTTTCTGATGATTGAACTCGGGTTATGTGTTTTGGGGAGGAAGACCACAGAGGTGAGGTGCCATTCTCATTACATCATATCAAGGGTGCATGTTGTCAACATAACTAATCACTGTTGATGTTAACTTTGATCATCTGTCTGACACAGCGTTTGCCATGTTTCTTCACTGTAAACTACTCTTTTTTTTATCTCCTCTCTTTCCATACTGTACTCTTTGGAAGCAATTCATTAGGGGTAGCCTGTACTCAGGGAGTAAAGAGTTCTGTTCTGCCTCCTCAATTGAGATAAAGTAGCTACATAAATTATTTGGAATCCTTCTGCGTAGAAGATTTGTCTATTCTCTCTCATTTTTTTGTTTGTTCATTCAATCACTCATATCAGTATGGACTCATGTTTATTTTATACTTTGGATTATAATGTAGCACCTCTTTATTTTATTGCTCAAATTGTTCCAGCTTTGGACATTGGTAGCTTTTTTCACCTGATTCCTGTGTCCCTTTGACATATCCCATCATTGTGGTTAGTTTTATTTGAGCACTTCCTTATTCTCTGGCACTACAAGATGCTCCTGATTCCTCTTGTATATTTCATGCCCCAGCCCTAGAATCACTCATTCTTCCAAGGAGCCATGGTTCCTTTTATTGAAGAATGGTATTAGAAACTAAGATCTGAATTTTTATCCTTGTTCTGAAGGACATTTTAAAGGAGTCTTTCCAGTTGACATGTTACTAGCAGCGTTTACATTGCCCAGTTGTTTTTATATTTATTAAAGAAACACATTTTTAAGGACACGTGGTGAAGTTGGAAAATAGTTCTTTGGATGCTTAAGAGGTGAAAAATTATTGAGGATTTTAAGGAAAGTTTTTTTTCCTTTTTAAAGTTTATTTATTTTTTATTTTTATTTTTTGTAGAGTTTCTTACATTTCTCCTTTAAATCATCACTTTAGTTTCTTCAATCTTTCACTTTTTTTTTCAATGGAGGTACTAGGGATTGAACCCAGGACCTCAGGCATGCTAAGCATGCACTCTACCACTGAGCTATTACCCTCCCCACTTAAGGAAACTTTTAATTTCATTTTAATATATCTAAACAAGAATTTGAGAAGTTGAATAAGGATTGAAGAGAAAAGGAGGGGGGAAATGTCTGGGAAATGATATGTAGGTGTTTGATTGATTGATTGATTGATTGATTGATTTTACTAATATGTTGTTGGCCTGTGCAGTATATGAAAAAAAAATGAAACACACTCCTTTAGTTGAAAGTAAATGCTGAGCCTCCCACAGGGTGATGAAGTGATGTTTCTATTCCTAAATTCTAGTATTTCAGTGGCAGCACCAGGCTATTTATAGGTCAGCCCTAAGAGTCCCAACCTGGATGGGAAAGTGCTAGGAGACATTTCTTCGATTGTGAAGACATTCATTTATCTTTATCAAATATGTGAGCAGGGGACTTAGGAATCATCTTTACCCTTTTACTGGTTGTATAACTATGGACAAGTTGTTTGGACTCTCTAGACTCACTTCCTCATCTGCAGAAGTGTAGGCACAATAATACCTACCTCTGTGAGGATTAAAAAATAAAATAAAATGTATTAAAACACTCAGAAAAACACATAGCATAAAATAGATGCTAATAGATGCTTGCTATCTTTCAGTGAATGAAGGGAGGCTTTTGGTCCCACTGGCCTCCAGGCACACCAGAGCATCCTAGAAGCTACTGTTGATCTTGAGCATCATAATAGGAGATTGAAGCATAAGTGAGATGAATCCCAACACCCCAATTATTTCTATTAATGAAATCCCTTTTAGGTGGGAGGATTGGGGGTTTAGGGGACTGTATCTTAGAAAAATCACATTTCATAGTGTAGTCAAAACATTTCCAAAATAATCAGGAATCTGACTTGAAAGTCTGGGTATTAACTCAGCACTCCTTGTTCTTCCCTTTCAGAGGGAGAACAGATTCCCAAGATGAGTTTATTGCTTTCACTTGCCTCATGCAATATCCCTAGAGACATATGTTCACAGTCTGGAAGCAGACCCATTACTACACTGCAGTGGAGTGGGGGAAGGAGGAGAAGGAAAGAGGGCAGTTCTTTGTCACTAACTGCTTGATCGATTACAAATGATTGTGGTGAACTGCTGTTAGGGAGTGTTCATTAAGAAGATGACTATGTCCTTTATGATAAAGGTAATTTTAGTTTGAATTTTACAATAACGCATTTGAGCAATTCCATCCCCCCTCGAAATCACCTTAGCTGAGAAGTCTTACTGTGTTAAGAACCACAAGACTGCTAAAGAAAAAAGGTCTTTAATATTTAATAATAGGCAGGCTGTAGCTTTTAAGCACACACTGTCATCCTGCCTAAACGCAGGCCCTATAACCCAGGAAAGCAAATAACACGTGGCTGCTAGTCCCTCTGCTTTTCTTTGTAAAGTATTTCTGTGAAAGTATCCCTATCCTAAGACTGAAGGCACTGCCCAGAAATAAGGTGGCGTGGAAGGAGCGCGGTCTAGGAGTAATAGAGCTAATCTCCATTCTAGCAATACCCTAACCTTGCAATCGGGGTAAATTACTTCTCTTGATACGTTTTTCTAATTCTGAGATGTAATCAGGACTAACCCCCCAAACTAATGGCTTTCAACCCTGAATCCACGCCTGTATTCAATATGCCACTCTATCACTATTTTATAGCTGTTTCAATTTCTTGTTCCTTCATCCAAAACACTTCATTTTTCCCTCTGTTACAGCTCTAGTCATGCACACACAGTAGTATAGTCATTTAAACATGACAAGGAAATTGTTTGCTTGCCTTGTTATTTCTACCATTTTGCATAGTATTCCACATATTGTAAGTACTCAATTACCGCTCACTGAATTGATGAACTCTATGCTTGTAACTTTTTTCTGCAAGTCTTAAAATTAAAATTTGTGTTTACACCCACAGAGAAAATAGTGTGCAACGTGGCGCTCCACACACTCTTGCCTTGCTTGATTCTCTATCGCTACTTGTCAGTCATTTTGGCAATGTGTGCTTGAGTAACCCCTGTCTCTTCGGGTCACAACGCACGATTTTGGAGAGGACTTTTAGTCATGTGCGTAAGAGTAGCAATTATGACAATACTCACTGGATTGAAACACTGCACCAGAAAAGTCGCTAGGACCTCGAGCCATCCTCTACCCAAGTCCCCTCTTCCCCCACCTCCCTTCACTGAATCAGTATAATCTCATGACTTCTTATTGGCCTTTAGCATTTTCCTATTGCATCTGTTGGTGCCACATCTTTCTGAACTTATGAGGTTTTAATTGTCAGGTGTTGCACTAGGGTTTGTCATCATCTTCACTGCCAGTATGGACCTAGTGTCCCTGGGCCCTTTGCTGCTCTGTGCTCCTCCACCTCAACACACACACACACACACACACACACACACACACACACATTGACTGTGTTCTCAATTGGGAGGGCTTTCTTACCAACAGCATTACAGCTCTTTTAATTAAGAGTTTGCTTTCCCAATTTTATGCACATCTTGCCCTCCTATAGAGACATAGATCAGCTCTCTTACGATAAGTTAGGAGATTTGAGCATGTCATCTGATACTTCACCCAAAGCTGGTATCCCTTGCCAGTACTGAGGCATAGAACCTGGATCCATCCATTATTCCCTACTTCAAAGTGTGTGAACTGTCTTTCTCAGGACCCTCACTCATGTTTGAGCCTTAAATCCAAGGTCTAAGGATGAGGCCATCAGTCCAAAGTCCCTTGAAGTTTCTTTTCCTTTGGCTCATCAAAATATTACTCAAAAGGACTCCTGTCACTCTGCCTAGGTATGAGCCAACTCTATAGAGTCATGCGAGCACATCTCTCCCCAACCCCACAGTCTCCAAAACGTTCTCTGCAAGTTTTCCACCTTCCCTAAATCACTTTTTAAAACAACTGTATAGTACATATTTTCAAAACTCAAGCTCAGATTTGCATAGTTAAGTTTTCTTCAGAGAATATTTTTAAAAGGTTTTAAGCTATTTAGATGCAACCTGAAATGTCAAAATCCTTCCATGCTTTAAAAAAATACTCACAATGTTCCTTTCAACTCTAAAAATCAGAACCTTAGTGCTAGATGTTAATGATTTACAGGCTGTTTCTGCCATTTTCTCTGAAACAAATTCCTTTCCTCTTTCCACCCTCCAATCATCGATCTTTGGCCTCAGTCCCTTCATTTTTGACTTAAAGATTTTTAATATAACCTTATTCCAAAAGTCCAAACGGAAGCCGCTGACAAGCCAAAGAAATCTGAATGGGGAACATGTAACATGTCACTATGATTAAGGCTTCTTGCTAATGCTGGAGGCAAATCTCAGTAGGCAAGATATAGAAAACCAGTCAGTTAAGTAGAAGTCCCATTACTGGTCTCTCTGTGATCATACAAACCATCTTGGGACTGTTCTCTGACCATTTTCTGTTCCTCTCCCTCCATTGTCTGTGATGTATAAATGCATAGGGCCTGGCCCTGACAAACAGCAAATATAGTAGTCTGTTTCTGCCTCAGTAAGCATTAAGAGAAGAAGGGATGGCTTTTCAGTGCATGATGAACCGCCTCCCTAAAGGAGGAAGGTGGAAAACTAATACGGGGACCAGACTTTTACTTGGATCCAAATATTTATTAATACAACAGACATCTGTGTCACCACAATGCTTCTGGAGAGCAAATCCACTTCTTCCCAAGACGCTGAATGCAATGTTTTTCAATGTTGGGTACTGGCCAGCCTCTCTGGTGTTTTTTCCTTGACTGTGGGCTCAACTGCATAGAATCAATTCTCATTATTCACAGTACTATGAAGTTGCCATGAACTCTGAATTAGTGAATATTGAACGACTGCTACTAGGAGAAGCAGGATTAAGTTTCTGAGGGCCTTTGGTCACATTTTTGTCAACTGATCAGTACCTAACCTTGTTTTTTGTGTGTTTACTTTAAAGATAGATTCTTTTATACATGGTGATCTACTAATACTGAGCTTATGGCCAGCAGCACTATAACTCATGTCTGGGCAAAGCGTATCCGATGCTCATATTTTCCCTGTAAGACATATCACAACTTTCTTGGACTCAGGAGAACTAAAGAGCACTTCAGCATGTTGCTTGAGGACCATTTTAAAAGTAAAATCACCAACAAGTAACACAAAAATATGAAAAATACGGCACTAAATAAACTGAAAAGGAGGTTTATTTACAGTCTGAGAGCTAAAACAAGAAAGCAGAGAGTCATCTTGTTAGACCTCAGCTGAGAACCTGAGTTTCAAGAGTTCACCACTCTGTACATGTCCATGAATGACTGTGAAAGTGTCACAATTATTGATTTGGGGGCTACAAATAAATTTTAGTGAGGAGGTAAATTTGCAAATATGGAAGCTGTGAATAATGAGGACTCGCTGTATATTAATTGTATAAATGCAAGCATACAAATTTCAACCAAGTACATGCAGTGCGGTTTGAAGCAGAGGGAATGTGAGAAAATAACAGCAAGCTAGCTCATGGGAACACATTTATAGTTTTACTGCTATCAGCAGCCAAGGAAGAAAAATCCACACCTACAGTGGTTAATGATAAAGGTTTCTACTTAAATGTAAGCCTTAGACACTTAATACTTAGCTTATTCATTAATTTTCTGCACTCTGCAAAATATGGGTGAACTAAAGCGACCATTGAAAGATGAGTGGCCTCTAATATGTCATAATAATGGTATTTATCGTTTAATGGTTGCTTGTTATGTCAAGAATTATTATGCTAATCATTGTAATCATTTAATTTGTACAATGATCCTGCGGGACAAGTAGTAGCATCCCCATTTTATATTAGAGGAATTTGCTCCTTAGAGATAAATAAAACATTTATGAGGCCATAAAATTAGTAAGCAAAATATTCACGATTGAAATCTAGGTGTTTCTGATTCCAAAAACCTATACTTTTTTATTTTTTTTAACTGAAATATAGTTGATTTACAATGTTGTGTTAGTTTCAGGTATACAGCAAAGTGATTCAGTTTTGTGTGTGTGTGTGTGTGTGTATGTATGTGTATATATATATATATATATATATATATATATATATATATATATAGTAAAATATATATATTATTTTTCAGATTCTTTTCCATTATAATTGCAAGATGGAATATACTTCCCTGTGCTATATGGTAGGTTCTTGTTATTTATTTATTTTATATATAGTAATGCACATATGTCAATTGCAGACTCCTAATTTATCCCTCTCCATCCCTTCCTCATTGGTAAGCATAGATTGTTTTCTACCTGTGAATCTACTTCTGTTTTGTAAGTTAATTTGTGTCATTTTTTTTTAGATTCCACATATAAGTGCTATCATATATTTGTCTTTCTCTGTCTGACTTACTTTACTTAATATGATAATCTCTAGGTTCATCCAAGTTGCTGCAAATGGCATTATTTTATCATTTTTTATGGCTGAGTAGTATTTCATTGTATATATATACCAGAACTTCTTTATCCATTCATCGGTCAGTGGGTATTTAGGTTGCTTCCATGTCTTGGTTATTGTAAGTAGTGCTGCTATGAATATTGCGGTGCATGTATCTCTTTGAATTAGAGTTTTCTCTGGATATATATGCCCTGGAGTGGAACAAATGGTAACTATTTTTAGTTTTTTAAGGAACCTCCATACTGCTCTCTATGGTGGCTTGACCAATTTACATTGCCACCAGCAGTGTAGGAGGGTTCCTTTTTCTCCACATCCCTTTACAGCATTTATTTGTAGACTTTTTGATGATGGCCATTCTGACAGGTGTGTGGTTATACCTCATTGCAGTTTTAATTTGCATTGCTCTAATAATTAGAGATGTTGAGCATCTTTTCATGTGCCTGTTGGCCATCTGTATGTTTTCTTTGGAGAAATGTTTCTTTAGGTCTTCTGTCCATTTTTTGATTGGGTTTTTTTTTTTTTTTAATATTGAGCTGTATGAGCTGTTTGCATATTTTGGAAATTAATTCCTTGTCCTTGCATCATTTGCAAATATTTTCTCCCAGTCCATAGATTGTCTTTTCATTTTGTTTATCGTTTCCTTTGCTGTGCAAAAGCTTTTAAGTTTAATTAGGTCCAATTTGTTTATTTTTGTTTTTATTTCCATTACTCTAGTAGACAGATCCAAAATATTGCTGTGATTTATGTCAAAGAGTGTTCTGCCTATGTTTTCCTCTAGGAGTTTTAGAGTATCTGATCTTACATTTAAGTCTTTAATCCATTTTGAGTTTGTTTTTGTATATGGTGTTAGAGAATGTTCTAATTTCTCTTTTTACATGTAGCTGTCCAGTTTTCTCAGCACCACTTACTGAAGAGACTGTCTTTTCTCCATTGTATATTCTTGCCTCCTTTGCTGTAGAATAATTGATCATAAGTGCATGGGTTTATTTCTGAATTGTCTATCCTGTTCCATTGATGTATATGTCTGTTTTTGTTTAACCATAGCACACATGTAATATAGCTTCAAAACAGCATACTCTTTTTTTTATTATTTGCTTTCTGACTTTTTATTAATTGCAGTATAGTTGATTTGCAATGCTTCAGATGTACAGCAAAGTGATTCAGTTTTATATATATTCTTTTTCAGATTCTTTTCCACTATAGTCTATTACAAGATATTGAATATAGTTCCCTGTGCTATATAGTAGGTCCTTGTTGTTTATCTATTTTATATATAGTAGTGCGCAAAGTAGCATACTCTTACATGAAACACATTTACCAACTGGAGTACAATATTTATATGCAATTCTTTTTGTTTTTAGCCTTCAAATAACCAATCAAAATATATCCTGGTTGTTATTTTTATACTTGCATATAGTAATGTTCATGCTTTTTGCTGTACATTTCCATGAGGTCTGACAAATACATAGGGTCATGTATTGACTACTACAGTACCGTATACAACAGTTACATCACTCTAAGAATTCACTTGCAGTTGCTCATTTTTAACTGGGTTCTTTGTTTTCTTATTATTATGTTTTGAGTATATATTTTGGATTCAAGGCCTTTAATAGATATATGCCTTGAGTATATTTTCCCCAGTCTGTCATCTGCAT
Organism: Camelus bactrianus; assembly: GCF_048773025.1. Lineage (NCBI taxonomy): Eukaryota > Metazoa > Chordata > Mammalia > Artiodactyla > Camelidae > Camelus > Camelus bactrianus. The sequence goes on from NC_133575.1 coordinate 33,695,213, forward strand.
TTCCATTCACTTAACAGTACCTTTCTAAAAGTAGATTTTAATTTTGATGAAGTTTAGCATTTATTTCTTTTATAGATCATGTTTTTGATATCATATTTAAGAAATGTTTGCCTAACTCAAGGTCACAAAGACTTTCTCTTTTATAGTTTCAGGTTTTTCATTATGGTCTATGAGCATATCTATTCTTTCAGCAACATTTATTTACAAGAGTACCTTTTCTCTACTTAAATAGCTCTGTATTTCTTTTTTCAAAAATTAGTTGTCCAAACATGTGTAGGTCTACATATGAATTCATTATCCTATTCCACTGATCCAATTGTCTATCTTGACACCAATACCACACCATCTTGACTACTACAGCTTTATAAAAAACCTCGAAATGAGGTAGTGTGAGCCCTCTAATTTCTCTTCTTTTTCAAAGAGATTTTGCCTATTCTAAATCCTTTGAATTACCATTTTAATTTTAGGATTAGCTTGCAAATTTTATAAAATGGTCCACTGGAAGTTTGACAGGTATCATATTGAATCTATAGATAATTTGGGGAGGGTTGAAATACTAATACTGAGTCTTTCACTGTATAAATAAGTTATATCTATCTCTCCATTTATTTAGGTCTAGAATTTCTCCCACCAACATTTTGCAGGTTTAAGTGTATAGGTCTTGCAAACTTTTGGCAGATTTATTCTGAAGTGTTTATTATTTTTATATTACTTTTATAAATTATTATTTTTAAAATTCTAAATTCTGATTATTCACTGCTAGTACATAGAAATAAAACTGATTCATATATACTGATCTTGTATTCTAGAACTTGCTAAATTCACTTATTAGTTTTAATGGTTTTTTTTTTTTTGTAGATGCCATTGGGTTTTCTACATAGATGATCATGTTATCTGTGAATACAATATCAATTCTTCTTTTTCAATATGTGTGCCTTTTATTTCTCTTGTCTGACTGCACAGCAGAGAACCCTCAGTGCAGTTTTAAATAAAATGGTGAGAGAAGATGTCCCATCTTTTTGCTGATGGTAAGTGAAAGGAATTCAGTATTTCACCACTAAATATGATGTTAGCTGTAGATTATTCATAAATGTCATTTGTCAGTTTGAAGTTTCTTTCCAGTCCTAATTTTCTGAAAGCTTTATCAAGAATGGACATTAGATTTTGTTAAATGCTTTTATTGTGTCTGCATATATGGCTTTTATATTTTCAGCTTGTTAGTATGGTGAATTCTATTAATTAATTTTCAAATATTAAGCCAACCTTGCATTCTTAGGATATACCTAACTTGGTCATAAGGTACTATTGTTTTTACATATTGTTGAATTCTGCTTGCTAAAATTTTATTTAGAATGTTTACATATATGTTTATTGAGAGTATGCCTCTGTTGTCTTTTGTTGATTTGTTTTTGTTTTTCCTGCAATGTCTTCATCTGGTTTTGGCATCACAGTAACACTAGAAACATACAATGAGTTGAGAAGCATGCCTTCTTCTTAAATATTCCAAAAGCATTTGTGTATGACTGGTTTTACTTCTTCATTATCTACTTGATAGAATTAACCAGTGAAACCATATGGGCTTTGAGTTTTCTTTGTGGTAAGTTTTTGAATCAGAAATTCAACATATTTAATAAATACAGAGCTATTCCAATTATATTTTCCTTCTTGAATGAGCTTTAGTAGTTGGTGTCTTTCATGGAATTTTTCCATTTCATCTAAATTGAGAAAATTATAAGCATAAAGTTGTTCACAATATTCCCTTATTATTCTTCAAAATTCTGTAGATTGTATAGTGATCTAACTACTCTCATTTCTGATATTGGTAAGTTATGTCTTCATGTTTTTTTCCTGAATGGCCTGTTTAGAGGTATCAATTTTATTTGTCTCAGAAAAAAAAAACCCTTTTGGTTTCATCAATTTTCTCTATTGTTTCTATTTCAAGTTCATTGGTTTCTGCTCTAATATTTTATTTCTTCTATTTGTGTTGAGTTTTTTGTTCTTTTTCTAATATTCTAAGGTGGGCATTGAAGTCACAGATTTGAAAATGTTTCCTCTTCTAATGTAAACATTTGGTACTGTAAATGTCTTCCTCAGTGCTGCTTTAGTGACATTCAACAAATTTGTATCCATTTTGTTTTCATTTTCGTTCAATTCAATATACTTTTTAATTTCTCTTTTTATATTTGTTTGAAGCATGGGTTCTTTCAAAGTGTGTTATTTTGTTTCCAAGTATTTGGAGTTATTCCAGAGATCTCTCTGATATTGATTTTGAATTCAATTCCCTTGTGGTCAGAGAATATGCTTTATATAAATTGAAACTTTTAAAATGTACCAAGACTTTTTTCATGGACTGGAAAATAATTTATCTTGATAAATGTTCCATGTGAAAATGAAAAAAATATTACTTGGAAACAACATGATCTTTTGGGCCTTGTTTTTGATTTATAATGCAATTCCAGAGCAGAAACCAGTCTGAGGCTGATTATTCCCCACCACTGAGTCAAGATCTTCTTGAGTACTTTACCTAATGTTCCATGAATTATAAATTTTCTAGTCTGACTGACAGCACTATTCTTGGCCCCTGTGTGAACACTAGGCATTGTTTTAATTCTTTTGGATGGTCCTTGACCAGTCTTCGATAGTTTCCCCACACACATGTGTTTATCAGTACTCTGCTGAATAACTGGGATTGGCCCTCTGTAGATGTCTGAAAGTTCTCTTTATTCCCATTTCTTTCTGCTTTTGTATTCCGTCTTGTGAGTTTTATCTGTCTCCATGTACCTAGAGAGTTGGATTCATCACTAAAATTCAGAGTCTGCCAGGCTCTATCTCAGTTTCCCCTTTCTTTACCATGGCCTGGATATTCTCTGAAGGCAATAAACTGAGGGAATCTTAGGGCTCACTTTGTGTGTTTCCCATCTCTCAAGGATCACTATCCTCCATTGCTTGTTATCCAGTGTCTTTAAAAGTTTTGTTTCATTTATTTTTTTCTAACTTTTGGGTTATTTCAGATGGTAGAGTAAATTTAGTCCCTGTAATGCTAGCTTGACTAAAAGCAGAAGTTCCCCTTTCTCCAGTATAAAATTGTGGTTTTAAACAAAGAGTTGAGTTTTCTGTGTGTCCTATATCAAGAAGAAAATCTAAACAAAATTACCTGATTTAACATGCTGCTAATCACCTTTTCTATAATATTAAGAAGAATTTCTTTAAAAGCACTTTCCAAGATTTGGTCATTTTCTGTAGATTCAGATTAATAGAATAAAATTACTTACTCAGATGAACAATTTGCTTGAGTTGGATGAGATCATATGTCTATTTTTAGCTGAGATGAGTGTCTGCTTGCAAGCAAGGATAAATCTTCCTGAGCAGAGGTACTGGCATCTGTCTGCTCTATTCAGCTCTATGGAAGGTAACAATTCCCTGTCATGGTGTAATTTACATTCCATACTTTCATTTAGAAAAAAAAAAAAGGATAAAGAGCTCCTTTCTGAGCCAGATTTTCTCAGAAACATCATAATCACAGTTATAGGGCCTTTCTTCCTTTCATGGAAACCTAAGAACTATAGAAAATGTTTTGCTCAAAATCAGCATCCATATCCATTGTTATGAACTTAGTGTTTGCTTGCCCCCCAAATCCATATGTGGAAGACCTAACCCTGCAGTGGGATGATATTTGGAGGTAAGAACTTTGGGAGGCTATTAGGTTTAGATTAGGTCACAAGAGTGGTATCCCCATGATGAGATTGGTATCCTTATAAAAAGAGGAAGAGACAGAGAGATCTCTCTCTCTCTCTCCAAGAGCACAAGCTGAGGAAAGGCCATGTGAGGATCTAGCAGGAAGGCAGCTGTCTGCAGCACAGAAAGTCGGCTTGCATCAGACACTGAATCTACCAGCACCTTGAATATGAGATTTCCTAGACTCCAGAACTGTGAGAAATTAATGTTTGTTGTTTAAACCACCCTGTCTATGATGTTTTGTTTTAGCAGCCCAAACAGACTAAGAGACATATAATATAGATAAAAGGAATTCTAATTTCTAAGATGTCCAGAATTCTGATGGGCTAATTAAATACTCAGCCTATAATTCAGTTTTTGGTCAGCGGTATTAGCATAGCAATATTAGACTAACTTACAGAGACGTTGTAGAGAGTAATCTATAAAACATTTGCATAGAGCAAGCATAAATAAGAAATGTTTTAAAATTGGGTTACTGATATTTTCTAAAAGATTTTTCATAAAACCTCAAGACCAAGGAATTCTTATACAATTATTATTAATATTGTATTTCTCTTTATTCCTCCACAAGAATGACAAGAATGTTCTATTTATGGAGAAGACCCTGTTGCCATATTGATTAAATGCCAGGTAACCTATTATATTCACTTGAGTGTCCCAGTTCAATAAGAACACCACAATTCTTCCCTTCACCCTCAGGAAATTTGGCCAAGTGATTGTAGTGAAAGTCCTTATACAGTGAGAGCAAAAATATTTTGGTTCTACCCTATCAAAATGAAAGAAAGAAGAGTATCTACAAGGGGACATTTTACTTAGTTGGTTATGAGGGATTCATAGGCCTAGAGCTAGAAATGATAGCTCCTGGATTTTAAAACAGCTGTTTTTTTCATAGTTTCTTTTATTTTGCATTTGAAGTTTGAAATTTTCACTGGCCAGGCCAAGTAGAAATTTGAGGCAATTGTCAAAATGGTTCTGTGAGAAATGCATGCAACCAAAACATACCACAGAAATGCAGCCAAACCCAAACTTTTCACTAAAAACAGTGAACTATGGATTTGCTTTTGCCTGAGTTATTTAGATAATTTCTTCATTTTTTTCTCTTTGATTTTCCAGTAAAGACATGACAAGAGAATATTCATTTCCACAATGACTCCTGTGTCACATAGAAATATAATTAGTGTGAAAACAGTTATCTCCAATAAGGAAATAAAATAATTCATTTAGCAAGGGGGAGGGTATAGTGGTAGAGTGTGTGCTTAGCATGCATGAGGTCCTGGGTTCAATACCCAGTACCTCCATTACATAAATAAATAAAGAAAGAAACAAATAAACAAACCTAAATACCCCCCTTAAAAAAACCAAAACAGTAATTCATTTAGGAAGAAGTCTTTTTTTTTTTTTAAAAGAACACTGGTCAACTATACTTTACATCATCTTGAAATTATATTCCTGGTTAATTCAGAACTGAAATTCTAAAATTAGTTAAAGGTAAACTGGCTTCATCTATTTTCATACAGTTGTTCTGCCTGTCATTGTAGTTAGAAATGGTTGTCCATAATGATAATAGAGACCTCTGTCTTAGGTCTGGTCTTAGGCGTACTCAAAAATGGTGGTTGTCAGAGATGAAATTTGCTTATATAGCTTTAACATTGTTGATTAGAGAACTAGAAAGTTTAGAAATATATGAGTTCTCTTTGACTCATGAAAATGGAAACAGTAGAATAAATGGAAAGAGCAGAAGAAACTAAATAACAAACTTAATAATAGAAAGTAATGAAATGGAAAAACTAAACAGGTAAGATTCCCAAAGAAAAAGCTTCTTTTGAAAAAGACTAGTGAAATAGATACACTTTTAGCTAGACTGAGCTGGCAAAAGGAGAGAAAAAAACCAATTTTTATTACAAAATGGGGCCACTATGAAAGATATAAATACAAATGTAAACACTAAAAGTATAAATTTCTTAAAAAAAAAAGTAATACAAAGCAGAAAAAAATCAACAAAGAAGAACAAAACAAAGTAAATATAACAAAATAAAATAAAAAATTATAGCAAAAATTAATAAAATTGAAAGATGTCAGCCATGTCAATAAATGTGAACAGACTAAATTTACCTGTTAAAAATAGATTTTCAAATACATAAAACAAACCTACCTATAAAGGGAGGAACAAAAATTTACTATACAAATGGAAAAAATAAGAAAATAGAAAGTTTTAATCCTTTTATCAAATTAGATTTCAGGCCCAAAAGCAATGAATGAAACAGAGAAAGATTCTTTATAAAGGTAAAAACCACAATGCAAATTTAAAATGAAATAATTATGAATATCTATGTACCAAATAATATAATAATCACCTATATAGAGTACATACTATAGGAAATTCAAGGAGAAATAAAAAGAAATGCACAATTAATAGGAGACTAAATACCACTCTCAGTACAAAACAGGTAAAGTGGATCATAAATAATACGTATCTAAAAGATCAAAACAGAAAAAGCAGTAAGATATACTAAGCATCATATCTTGATAATGGAAAATATAATTTCTTTTCAAGCACAATAGATCTTTTTTAAGAACTGATGATATATTAGGACACTCTTCCAAATGATCAGTTGGTTTCATAAAGTACAAGTTATACCATATGATCATAGTACAATAAAACTAGAAATTAAAACCAAAATCACAAACAAAACAAAACAAAATGAGTCTTTCATCTGGAAATGTAAAAGCTTCTTATTAAAGCCTGGTGAAAAAGTAAACACACAAAAATATTACAAAAAGTTGGGAAAATAATGGTAATGAAAACTACATATCAGAATCTATTGGACACATTTAAAGCAATGATCAGAAGAAAATGGATAATACTGAACATCTACATCAATAAACATAAAAGAATGAAAAAATAATTCAATTCTCAACTCAAAAAGGTAAGAAAAGAAGAGCAAAGTAAACCAAAACAAAGCAAAGTAAGGAAATAAAGATTAAATTAGAAACGAGTGAGGTAGAGAACAGGAAAGTAATAGGTTAAATTAATAAATCAAAACCCCACATCTCTGAGAAAACAAAAACATTAGATAAATCACTAGCTAATCAAAAGGGAAAAAGCAAACAAAAAAGAAATAACAAGAGGGAAATTACTGATACAGAGGAAACATTGTAAGAATCTACTTTGTATGCATCTTTGCAAATAAATTTGAAAATGTAGATTAAATAATTTCCTTAGAAAAATACAGTTTACAAAAACTGACCCAGTAGAGACAGAGAGCTTAAACAGACCAATTTCTATAATTGAAATAGAAAAAGTTATCAAGAAATTACTCCTCATAAAAGCACCTAGTTCAGATGATTTCACAGAGCAATTTTACCAAATGTTTATAGAGACCAGATAGTCCTAATGAGACATGCATTTAAAATGAAGGAAATTTTCAAATTATTTTTATGAAGCAAGTATAACACTAGTCCCATAAAAACTTATTGGACCAATATCACTTATGAATATTGATGCAAAAATTTTAAATAAAACATTAGCAAACAGAGTCCAAAACAGAACTATATTAAAAAAATTATATGCTAGGGCCAATTGTTCTAGCATTGTACTTTTATATAATTCATTCTGCATTCTGCAATGTGTTTAACTGAGTGCTATATCAAGTAAGAGAATTAGAAAGCTCAGCTTGCTCTCAGGTGATTTGCCTGTAGTTATTTTTTTCTTAAATTTTAGTTACTGGTGCCTACTCAAATGTCCGAAATTTCTTCCAAATCTCAGTATGACCCACAATTAAAATTAAATTTTTTCCCCAGCTGTTGCCTGAGATGCAAGTCTCTAAAATTTGGCAACAGTGCTATTTCTCAAAAGGCATCATTTCTAATAACTATCAGAAAATTGAGTTCATTAATTTCAAAGCAATTTTCTAAAGACATCTGTGCCAAAGAAAGATTGAGAATAATTGAGTTGCTATGTGATTATGAGTTTCATCTCATATCATAAATATTGGACCAAAATGGAAAGTCTTAGAAAGAAAAAAAAACCTTTATTCATGAAGTCCTTGGACTGTTTATTTAAGGAAATCATCTAAGTCTTATGATCTAAAAGAATCAATAAATTAAACTGACAATATTCTAAATAAACAGCAACCTAATTAGCTTACCAACTGATGGTAACTTTGAGGGTTTACTGTCCTTCCTTTAGGGAGGTCTAATAAAAATTTGTCTATTGGTTTTCAAGCACTATACCTGAGATGGCAAATCAGAGCAAGTATGCTCAACTTGCACAATTTGGGGCCCCTCCTGTTGCTGTTTGTTGAGCGGTAACTTAGGAAAGGGGGTTTGTGGCAGAGAAGGGGATTTTTTCCTGGTGGCATTTAATAAGATGTAAAATTGGTACGCACAATTAGTTACCATACCTACCACCCAACTTACTACAAATCAAAGCCTGCTTCATAGGACTATCTTTTTCCATGTCTGCACGAGCCCATTAGGATGTTTGCTGGTGACCTAATTTATTTTTCAGATTGTTCTTGAAGTTAATATAAATTTGCTTTTATCTGTATAGTACCACTGGGGGCAGAGCGAAATGGAATGACCTCTGTGTTTAACCTAAAGGCCACCACCTATGAAGAATAGCTCTGGAACCTCCACTCACATAAAGTTAGCTCTAAATGTTAACTTTTGCTGCAAGTTTCTATGACAGACTTGGAAATAATAATAACGTGTGAAGTAATCTGCTTTACTCTTACTCGTGGTCCATGCAAGTTGAGTATAAAACTAAGGCAAACTGATAAAAAGTGAAGCCACACAATATTCATTTGTCTCTGTGAATAAATTGTTGGTTTATAACACTTTAAAGCAAAAACAAAAAATAATTTTGAGTAACCACTGACTAATAGATATGATGCCAGACAAGATGGTGGGCAGGCTTCATTCCTTGTGTTGAAAAATGTTCACTTATGTTAAAAGCTTCCCATGGTAGACACTGACACTCCTCCCAGATTCCCTTGATTTTTTTTTATCATTCTGGACAGCCCTTCCTCAGCCTCAAGATCCTTTTGCTTCCAATATTGGACACCTGAGACATACATCTTGGAGGCCTGCCCTTGGGTTACTGAAATCACTTTGTTGCAAATTGTTTTGTTGCCTGGGAGCTTACTTCCCTACCCACCCATCCCTGACCAGGAGGATCTTTAGCTAATAACTAGCTTTCGGAAAAGCATGAAAGGCCAGTCCCCTGTTCCTATCTGGACTTCTGAGAAATAGCATACTTCTTAGAGTCCCCCATTGTGATCAGCTGCTCTTGATGGGACTTTGCCTGAAATCTGAAATTGTATCCTTACTTGTCCCCTTCACATTCCCTGCTCTGCTTCCTCCAGTTCTTAACCGGTTTCTTCTGGCAGCATGTCCTTAATTGCTTGCACATGAATCCTCCTTTCATAATCTGCTTCTGAGGACCTCAACCTAAAATACCATCCCCACACCAAATTGAAGACCTTAAAAATATGCGAAATCCTGCTGAACACTGGAATTTGACACAACATTGTAAAATGATTATAAATCAATAAAAAATGTTAAAAAAATATGCAAAATCCCACTAATTTCCTAGAAACAGACAGGCAAAAATTCTTTAAAAACTCATTCAAAAAGCAAGCAATGCCAGTTTCTTTGAATAGCTAATTGTTGGGAGATGGAATGAGTCATTGGGTCGTGATGTCCATCAAGAAAGGATTTATCTCAATATGACATCATTCTCTCTGCACATATAAATCTATGTGGGTGTGGAACAATGGAAAAATAAATCAGGTTTTGTAAAGGGCAGAAGCAAGAGCGAGGAGAACGTGAATGTGTACAGAAAGAGCTTTTAAATAGCTCTTTTTAAAAATCCAACAAGAGAAAAATATGAGAAAGAAGCTGAGAATAATGAAATCATTTTCATTCCCTCCAGACTTCCCATTATCCTTTTTCTCACTCCACTTTAGGAGAGGGATCTTTTTTATAGTGTTTATATGGTGTAAATTTGGAGAAGAAAAAAGAGAAGTAAATTGGCACTTTATAAAAACTTAAAAATACTGAAGAGAAGCCAAAAGAAGTAGATCCGATGATATATTTTCATTAAGATACTAAGTGGGACTTCAGCTCTAACCACTGGAGATACAGGAAAAAAAGCAGTAAAACCTAAGAATACAAAAGAGAATTAGCCACTTAAACATGGAAGCCAAACATGGACAATCTCTATTCAGGAAACACAGAACGTCAGTGGGATGGATGGGGCATACTGCCCTGTTTGACTGAAAGCTTTATTAGGGCAAGAAATAAGCCTGCTTTGCTCACCCCTGGAACAATGTAAATTACTTATACATATTTGTTAAATGGATTATTGTATTAATCAATTACATTATATTTTATAATTTATTATAACTTATTGATTGTTTTTATAATTTATATTACTTTATATGTATATTATATATTATTATTTGTATGCATAATTTATATCATATTTATGTATATAATTATTTTATTTATAATAATTTATTAATGAATCATTTATTAATCGATTACATTATTATTTACTCATTTATTATAATAATGCATTTATTATTTAATTAACTGATTTTTATTATTTTAATTAATTGAGGTTTTATCGGTTGATTACATCAAAACAGAATTCTGGGTTATTGATTTACAAAGAATATGTATTCTAAAAATTGCCACATAGCAGGTAACCCCAAAATACACGTAGTATAAATAAACTCCAAATATCAGAACTGGGACACACAGCCTAATAAGTATGATTTCACGCATAGGAATAATGGAAACAAATATTTTAAAATCATGACTGTCCTGGAAAATTTGAGATGTGTGGATCTGATTGGCCCAACCTGGCAAAAATTAAAAAATCATTTCCCAAAAACCTACAGACAAGAGATAGCCTGTATTTAATCCTTAGGCCTGAAAAAGGCCAAATACTGACTTTCCAGCTTCTCACTTAGCACAGAGAGTTGATAGTAGCAGGAGTGATTATTACAATCTAAGTTGAATAAATACTGGCACATTTTAAGGGATTTTTAAAAGATGATAACATTTGATATAATTTCATTAGATAGCTTTCAGACTAAGTGGAATGGGGCTTATTATAATAAGGCAAAGGAATAAAACAAAGCATGACAGCTTTTTTATATATGATTCTTGTCTCTACACAATATCTAATACGAAGAAGAGGCATATTAGATATTAAATAACATTAAGAAACAGCACTAAGATTAAAGGTACGTTCTTAAAAATTTTAAAGGAATCCTATGCCTTAAATCGATCTGTGATATTTAAAGTGTATTTCTTTCATCTCCTTCTGAATCCCCATAATGTGCTACCTACGCCCTAATTTCCCCTGGCAGGTTTCAGATCTAAGCTTTGGTTCACAGCTTTGATACTTTTCACTAGCAACATATACTCTTAATGATAATATACATGTCATCCCAATTAGAAGAGAGTTTGACAGTCAGTTTACTAACACTAACAGAATAGTAACATTTTCTTTACTTGAATAATGTGGTATAAGTATATTTAATGGAATTCAACCTCAATGCAATGAATATCTACTCGAGCCCAGTAAGAAATATTAAAAAACTATCTATCTATCCCCATTTTTAAAATAAGGAAACTGTACTGAAATTATACTAAGTAATTTGCTCACGCAGACTGCTTCATAGCAACCCTGGGAGGTAGTTCCTACCTCCATGGTACAGATGAGAAAACAAAGAGGATATGACATTTTTGTACTTTGCCAGGGTTTGTGATTTCTGCTCTTGCTTGGATATCTTGGTCTGTCAGATGGCATTTTTTCAAAAAAGGCTATAATGTAAGAGATTTATATTAAAAAAAACCCCTCTATTATTAAATTTTTCTTCTCCTTGAATGAGCAACATTGTCCTCTCTTGTTTAATGAAAACTGGTGCTAGAACTAATTAATTCCTTCTTGAAGAGTTCAGTTGATATGCTTGACTTCTTTTAGAGAATTACGGTTCTTGATGTTGGCTTTCTTCCAGCGAGAAGACAACAGAAAGGAAAAACCATGAGGAGAATGGGAAGAAGCAGAAAGAAACAAGTGGTATGGTATGTCCGAGGGACACCTGGATGTGAAATACACCACTCAACCATACTGTCTGTCGTGTCAGGTTGAGGTACTTTTTTCCCCTCCATGGAAGCAGAAGTCATTGGCCCTCTCTAGTCTTGAGAGGTGGTGTTTGCAAAGATCAAGGAAATGAGAGACAGAAGGTTCGACACATTTCAGCATTCAGGTATTTTATCTCTCCTTTAACTGGATGAAACATCCTTACTCCTAAGAAGTACTTTATTACACATGCCAGTTGGATGAACATCAGGTCACAGACTAACAACAGCTGTTATAGGTCAATCAATAGAACATCACCGAAATCTTGAATGTACTTCCCAAATATAATTAATAGCAACATATGTATGCCACTTTTGGAAGAACTTGAAAATCAATCACAACCAATTGAATTTAAAAATTTATTTAGGAAAAAACTTATTCTAGCTTGTGAGGTCTTGTCAGACTTCTTCAGCTCAACTTAAATAACTTCCTCTAGCTCTCAGATGTATTATCTTGTGTTAGTGAGGTGAGAAAGTAACGGTGTGTGTTACTGCTTTGTTACTGGTGCAAAAGGAAACATTTCTTTAAAAGATCAAGAATCAAAATGAGAACCAGCTTCCCTCCCCCTTAAAAAAAATCTGTGAGTGACCATGAAACATTCAAGAAGTATAAAAAGGTGATCCTTTAACAAGTATGTATGCTGAGTCCTTTTAGATTTCACAGTAAAGGACAGAGGCTTAGCATAATTAGAGGAGATTTATATACGGTGTGATCATGTCAGGAACATCAGAGACCATTCAGGAACTAGCAGATCAACAAATTTCTAACCACGTTATAGATCAGAACACTCCTACTACTGAACTCCACTATGTTTAGGGACCAATATATGCTTAAATCCAAGCATTTGGTTCACAGAATTCTAATGTCCACTTCTCACATTGCTTAAGTAATTAGTAAGATTTGAGAAAAAACGGGTGAAATAACCATCAAAATCACCTTAAGCCATTGGAAAACAGTTCCGTCCTTTGATATTTAACTTGTTTTTTTTCCCCCTTACTATTCCCCATACACATAATTGAGTCTGGTAATTCACTTTTGAAAATGCAGTTAATAACCCAAAGCCAGTTCAGTACGGCAGTCACAGAACACCAATCGATGACTAGAAGGGCAGTTCAGTGTTGACAAAACGGGAACCAATGTCATGATTTTTTTATGTGTAATGTGACTCTTAGATCCCTTAAAAGCTACCAGTACATTAGTTTCTGTCCAAGAACATCAAAGTCCAGCATATATCATTTACCTAATGAGCCAGTGATTTTTCATATAATTTTTATGTTCTTTCTTTCTTTTAACTTAAAGGCATTTGGGAGAAAATTAAAGTCGATGATTTCAGTGTGTTCATTACAAGGAAAACTAAGTTTTTTTTAAAAAAAATAAGATTCACTATTTTTTATATGTTCTCTTTTGCCACTTGTTTTGTATTTGCAACAAAGGGGCTGTGGGAGATATTTGTTGAATTATAATGCTAACCTCCCAAATGCTAATCTTTCACCTTCTAAGTGAGAAATTGTCCCATTTTTAAAGTCCATTACCTCCTTCACTCCTTTTCTTCCTCCTACTCATACCTTTTTCTCCCATGAAATAATCAAAGATCTTGTAGGATAGGCCCAGAGTCCAACCATCTCTTTAAGTGCTTTTATACACACAACCCTTGTTAGTTGTCGTAAGAGATTAGATTGTTAACTGTCAAGAGATTTAGGTAGCAAAGCAAAGCTCTTATTCAGTATCTCTTTTGTATCCTTTGGGCTCCTGCTGTCTTCAGATGTATAGAGCCCAACATCAGTTTTTACACACCTCATTCTGTATTCCAGCATTGTCTGCATTTGGATGACAGCTGAGAGTGGCTAGAAGTATGACAAAGCACTGCCATATGGAAATATTTCTATTTATGTGGACACCTTCTTTGAGTTGAGCTCATCATTGTGCAGTCTGAAGGACACGAACTTAACGAGACAACCACACGACTGCTGTAGAAATTCTGTCAGCCTTAACAGGCCAGTTTCGGCCTCGCTCTCCACACCTACTCAGACATCTGGCAGAAGTCCACCCCTCACTAACAGAGTAACGGGGGGCAAGCTCCTTCACTGCTCAGAGCCTTCTTTTTCTCATCTGTAAAACAAGCCCAGTAACAGAGCTTACCTCATTCGATTTATTTTTAAGAATTTGTTTTGAAATTAATTCACAATTACAGAAAAGTTGTCAGAATAGTGCAAAAAAAACACCTGTACCTCCTTCACCCAGGTTTCTAATTGTTAGTATGATTCTTCATTTGCTTCCTTCTCTTTCTCCCCCTCCCTCTCTCTCACATTATCTTTAATCTTTTCTAAACTCTTGTACAGCCACCTGCTGATACAGTGTCCCACCACCTCAAAACACTTCAATAATTATTTCCTGGACACACAATGACATTTTCCCACATCACCAGTATAAACCCCTCCAAGTCGAGAAATCGACAATGATACAATGCTAACTTCCGATTTACAGACTCCAAATTAGAGGCTGGGAGCAAATCTCTAATAACTTTATTTCCTACCCATCCCATAGCTCCCCACTCCACATTCCCTGGGGTCATGGAGTGAATTGGTAAACTACTTATAGGCTGAACCCTCCTCCAGGCAGCAGGGCTAATCCCAAGCCTAAATCAGATAGATTATGATTAGTCTCACTACAGTAATTTGAGACCTTGTCTTGAGTCCAGTTTTCAGCCTAGTTCGATTTCAAGTTCTTATATTTGTGACCAAGCTCTACCATGTTCCCCTCCTTTTAGAACTTACAGCTTCTTATGCTTCAGGCCCTATCTCTGGAGTTGGAGTCAGAGAGAGTTTTCAATAATTTTCTTTAGTAGTGAAAACTTTTAAATGAAATTGCATTGAACCACTATGTATATGTCCACAGGGATATCTGGGTTGGATTCTTCCATTTCCTAGCCTTCTGGGATCATTTAACCTATTTGGGTCTCAGTTCCTTTATCTGTAAAATGAAACTCCAGCTGTGACAGAACATCGAAATAGTATGGTGAGGATATGTGAAAAATAATTTTTTGCGGGTGTCCTGATAATTGAACCATTTCAAGGAAACTAATTCTCAGTAAGCAGTAGTACAAAATCTGATGTATAAACAAGAATACAAATTAACATTGAGTATGGGGCAATAGTCAAGGAGATTCCATCCAGTGACCAATGGGGTCAACACATTATATTGCTCATAAGAAACATACTTGGGAAGCCAAGTTATAATAGCTGATTATAGTTGGCATGGGGCCAGCCTTATCACACTGGTCATTTTGATCTCCTTACCATAAGGTTTAATAGTATTTATCTCCTCTAAAAGCTACTTTCTGAGTTGCCATATATTTGATAGCATTGTTCACGGAAACCCCTTCTCCTGGTTTGACAAATTTTTTATATTATGCTTCTCAGTTTCAAGAATTTATTGTCTTTTTCCTTGACAGATTATCGTACTGATATCTTTAACATGAATTACATTATGGCGATACCTCTCTAGTAACCTTGATGGTGTTTGGGAATTACTAAATGCTTTGAGGTATTTTAATATCTTCAGGAAAACTTGTTGGTAACAGAGAAGTCAAGACATTTTGAAGGGCCATCGGGAAAACCTTTATTTGTTGTCACAGTCAAGTCATGCAGCATTATACTAGATAATCAGTTTCTTAGAGCTGAACAAAACCGTGTCTACCCAGTTGTGGTAAACAGAGCCTAGAGTAACCCTCATGATCCCTGCCTCCTGGTATTCATGCCTTTGTGTCATCCTATCCTCTTAAGTGTGACCAGGACCTGTGACTTGTTTATAGCCAAGACACTACAGGCAAAGGTGATGAGGTGTGTTTGATTATGTTACATATATTATAACTGCCATTTGCTGAGACACTCTCTCCTGTGCTGACTTTGAAGAAGCCAGCTGACAAGATATGAGCTTGCCTAAAGAGAGGACCATATGGCAAGCGATTGAGGGTTACCCCTGGCCAACAGCATCAAGAAACCAAAGTCCCCAGTCCAACAGCCTGCAAGAAACCGAATGCTGCCAATAGCCATCGGAGCTTGGAAATAGATTCTTCCCTAGCTGGACCTCAGATGAGACCGTGGCCCTAGACGATACCTTGATTGTAGCTTATTAGTTCTTGGAGCACAGACTCTAGCTAAGCCATTCCTGGACTCCTCAGTCACAGAAAATGTGAGAAAAATCAATGTGTGCTGTTTAAGCCACTGAGTTTTATAGTAATTTGTTTCATAGCCATAGAGAACCAATGCACCAATGGACCTTTCCCTTTTTAATGTTGTGTGTTTCTCCAAGTCATGACACTCCCACTAGACCTTATAGGAAATATTTCTACAGAAAACCTCTTCTACTCATGATCAGCTATCCCGTATTTCAGTTTATGTGGTCCCAAGGAGTTCAAGAGAGTGCATACATGTATTTAAGACTCTAAGAGAGAATTCAATGACATACTTCTCTCCCATCCCAATCTGAGGCCTGTCATTAATTTGTAGCCAATATCTGCTCTTGTCCTCTTTGCTTCCTTCTCTGGCTGGCTATATTTTCATATATCCAGAAATTTACACCTTTGCCTCAATCATAAGGCAAAACAAAGCAAAAAAGACTTACATCTAAAGCTGATTAATTCTGTCCCTTTTGAGTGGAGTCTTGATTATTTCTCTTCCAGAGAGCAATCTTTTCCAAGGGTCTGCTCTCAAAATGGATGAGTAAGAGTTCAAGTAAAGAAGGGGAAGGAGAATGATCTAGGAACAAGTTCAGAGTGTACAAACTCCCCCTGGTGGGAGAGCACACGATCTGAATGAAAGCAAAAGTAGTACATGATTGAGTTGGGAAGGTAAGATGGAGACACACTATGCAAAATTTTCATAAAGCACTTTAAAAATTTAGCTTTTTAACCTAAGAACAATGAGAAGCTGCTGCAGGATTTTAGGAGTGTAGGGGAGGTGGCATGATCAAAGCACTCTTTGAAAAAGATGAGTCTGACCCAAGCGAATGAGAGTATGGTGAATGCATAAGGAACAGTTGGGAGGTGATGAAAGAAGCCATCTAGTGAGAGACTATGAGAGCCTGGATTAGTGTGACAGCAATGAAAATGGAGAAGCGATGGAGATAACTGGACAGAGGATCCAAAAGTTACTGCTCACCATTGTTTCTTAGACATTTCATTTCCCTCATCTTGGAAGAGTTTCTGATTTGGTTTTAATTCGCCTGGAGAATTTCCTGTTTCTTTAGAAAGGATGCATAGTTAGGATAGTCCCTGGGCCCTTGCACATGTGAAAATGTATCAATATTGCCTTCATAAGTAAATGAGAGTCGGGGGAGGGTACAGCTCAGTGGTAGAATGCATGCCTAGCAAGCACGGGGTCCTGGGTTCAATCCCAAGTACCTCCAATAAAAAATAAATAAATAAACCTAATTATCCCTCAAAAAAATAAAATTAAATAAAAAAAAATAAGTGAGAGTGGAGAGCATGGGCTGCTATATTTTTCTCTCAAAACTTCATAAATAAAATTCTCTAACTTCTTATTTTATATTGCAGAAAAGAAACATGTTTCCTTTTGATTATCTTCTGTTTTGCTTTTACTTTTTTTTTCCCTGTCTGAAAGTTTCCAGGATACTTTATCCTAGATTTTCACCAGATATATCTAGGAGTGTATCTTCTGTCTCTTTCATCCTGTTTGGTACCCAATGAACACTTTGGATCTGAAAACTTGATTACTTTTGAAGCTCAGATAAGTGATTTTTCCCTAAAATTTCTTGAATTATTGCTTCCTTTCCTTCATTTTTACTTTCTCTCCTAGAAATCCTAGTCTTAGCATAAATCTCTTGGCTTGTTCTATAACATATTTCCTTTTTTTACTCATGATTTCTACTTCTTCATGTTTTGTTTCACTTTTTAAGATAGTTTCTTTATTTCAATTTTCAAATCACTTACTCAGTTTTTCAACAGCATCAATTCCATTTTTTCCACTTCTTTGAAATCATTAAATTTGCAAATCATTTTCTTCAAACTTCTAAAATCTTTTTGCTTTCTTATGATTTCTTTGTTGTATATCCTCTATTCTTCGTAAGAATTCTCATCACAGATTTTTTAAAGTTTTCTTCTAATATTGTAACTCCTGTCCTTTGATCTGCCAAGTCCCTTTAACTGCCCTATGAGTCACATGTCCATGTCCATTCATTTCAGCCAGTGGAGAAATCTCTCTCAGAACCATTGCAGGGAAGGTTGTTGGAGTCTGTTGGGCCACAGTAGCTTTATGGAAGAATAAGGTAAGAATTTTTTGATGTTTAACCACTCGTGAAACAACTAGGCTGACTGGTGCTGAGGACTTTATTATTTCAGTCTTGTCCATGTGTGAGCTTTGAGTGACTGTCATTTTGTGGCCCACTCGAAGGAGAGCAGTTCATAATAGCATCTCCCTCGGGGGTATCAACATCCATGGGATCAGCAGAGTGGCTCAGGGATTTGGTGGTGAGCAGGAAGGAAGGGTTGATCTCCCCAGATTTAGATGATCCCTACATTCCGTGGTCTGCCCTCTCAGAGAGTCTTGCAGGCAGAGCTCCTTACTCCAGACTACACCAGAGAAAATAATTTCCTCCCTCTTGGTGACTGAAATTATGCTACAGCAAAGGTGCCTTCTCCTAGCCTGGTTTCTGCAAGGTCATCTGGGAAGCCTGAAGATTCCTACCAGCTTCCTGGTTCAGGTACTGGAATCCCTTCCAGGTTCCTACAATGAAATATGGTCATCTCTACATCACCTTCCCCACTCCCACCCCAAAGACATGCACATATATAAGCTTTAACTTACTGATTGATTCACTCCAGTAGGAAGTTGAGGGGAACAGGAGGAAAAAAAAAAAAAAAAAACATGCTCAGGCTGCCATCTTCCCCAAATCCTTCCTCTAGGTAGTTAGGATTTATACTCTTTTCCCCCCTTTCATCTGTACTAAAATCTCCTTAAAGGCAGGGATGTTAGATTTTTTTTTTCTTCTAAGACAAATTGTATAATGAGGATAGGTTGATCCAACTCCAGTAGATTTGCTTAAAAGCACAGATGACATTCTAAACATGATTCATAATTGGTACGTGGGTGAGCCAAGTAAAGACACATACCTTGGAACTAACAACTAAGAAATATGGTCACATTAGCACCAGAAATTGATTTTTTTTCTCAAGCTGTTTGCCAATTTTGTATTGATTAGTCGCTGTCCTTGAAAAAAAATCAAGAAATCAAGATACTATTGATCTGCATCAAGTACTTAAAGGGTTCTCAAGAAACTTTTGTGGATTTTGATGAATTACAAAATAGAGTAAGACCATGGTAGACTGGTCTATGCAATTTTCATTGCTTAGATTTCTTAAATAGCTCTATGTACCCTTCTTTCTTATCAACCGATATCACCTAGTTAATAAAACCTTTCTAATTCCCAAATCACTTCTAAGGTCTTGTGAAGTGGTTTTGAATAGTTTCATGAGAAACCATCTTAGGAAGTGCTTGATCTGCCTTAAGGTCTTAAGTGTCCTGGTTCCTGAGTTGATCAATAGAAACATTCTCGAAGATGCATTGGTGAAAGTATAAAGTACTTAAGCTCATACTTTTCTTCTGCTGTGAATGTAATTGGCTCCCATTTTAAGGAAAAGCATTTTGAGAACATAATAACATTGAACACTGCCTCTCTTTGGATACGGAAATAAGGAACAAGGACACTCTAAACAAAGTCAGAAAGAAGGGATTAAGTAAGAAACGTTAAGTAAGAGAAATCACCAAACCCCCTTAAAGAAGCATTGTGTGGAAGAGTCAAACGTTTACAAAACTGAAGACAGTCTATTCTCCCTTCTTCTAGTGCAAATAAAATGGAGGTTTTCCTTTTACTTTTCTAAGTTTAGATGAGACTAAAGAGGCTCAGGTGGCCCTGAGAGCCTCACAATTGAGATTATTATGTAGAGATGACAACTGGAGAAGTCTCAACCTGGGGTTCGACTTAATTGGCTTCTGTCTACAGGACCCTGTATTATTTATCCCAATATGGTTCCAAAATTCTCTGCTTCCCTGCAAAGTAGATGTTCCTGAAGATTACCTCCTGCCTACCAGACGGAGTCTCTGTTAGTTGAAATGTTTTGTAATGGTTCTTGCTTCCATCGTAGCTCAGCTGGACTCAGGAAGGGAAGGGAGGCAGGTAGCTAGGGTAGATTTAGCAGACATGGGGCTAGATCTCATTGGCATGTGTTTTAGGAAATGGTTTGGTATGATTCCCACTTGTCCTAATAAAAATTTCTACCACCACACTAGGCACCAGTACTCTGCTTAGAACCTGGCAAGAGAAATCCTTGATCTGAAACTCTAGTTTTAGACAGTCCCATTCTGACCCTCCCGAAACTGCACCCTCCTACACCAGGTGAGAAGTCCATGGAGCCAAAGGGTCTGAGTATCCTAACTTGAACCAGGACTTCCAGATTTTTATGAAAATATATTTGTCAAATAGGAGGATAAAATATATTTCCTTTCACTTTTTGCTAGCTTGATTTATAACCTTCGTATTTTACATAAAAAAGGTATGTGAGCCTTCATTTGTACTCCTGACCTGGTCCCCACAAATGGTAGGAATGGGTCTGCTTGTCCCTACAGGGAACACGGGTAGGAGAAGACCCCACTTGACCAACTCCTGGACCATTTCCAGGGCTGTTCCTTTCCTATCTCAGAACAAGACTTTCAGTGACTGTGTGTTTCTGGCTCTCCCAGTGAGTGTGTGTTTGTGGCTCTCCCACTAACTAATTCGGGGACCTCTGCATGTTACTTCCTCTGAGTCCCAGTTTTCCCATCTGTAAAACAAGAAGACTGAACAAGGTGAGCTGAAGATTCCCTCCAGTTCTTCCACCACTAAGAGGGGTGAAGACTAGATAACTACTCTTGGCTCCTCAGGGTTCACTGGGATCTTAAAATACTTTTGAACCAAGGCTTCTGTGGATAAAACAGGGTGAGTCCTCAGTACACATTTGTGTCCTGAGTAGGCAATGAAGTTGTACGAGATCTTGCCAATTTATGTATAAGAAAATGAATTTGATGACACTGATAACTTCAGTTTCATCAGTTTCTACCCACATGCCTAAGGTAAGAGCCCTTGCCGTCCTCAAAATTTCACCCAACCTGGGGCATCCCCAGGGTTTCTTAATAATTGTTAGGTTTCTTCACTCTAGGATGCTATGTTAGTGTCTGCTGGAGAATGCCTTTCCCCTGGACCCTCCACATTGCACCTGTCGCCCCTGTGAGTGACGGACAGCATGAATAGTGGTGCTAGGGTGCCATCTCTGGATGCCCCCGAGGCTACAATCCTACAGAATGAGGGGCAACCATGGTGAACACCACACTGATGGAAGAGGAATGCCCCTCTGTCCTTTTCTTCCTTTCATTTTGTAATTTGTCCCTGAGATATGCAGCAGAATAAGCACGCTCCCCTCTCTCACATCATCATATGAAAGCAGATTTCCTCTCAAAAGGACTCAGCCACAGCACCAAGGACCATAGGACAGACCCCGACACTGGCTTCGACATCTCTGCTCAGGTGCTGAATGTCATCTGGCCCCTTTCCCCATATAAATATCAATCAGGCAGATGCCAGTGGGTTACTGGTCCACTAACTTACCAGTTATACGACATATGTGAGCACAACTGGGACACAACAAATTAGTGTATGAATGAGTGAGATAACTAAATACCAGGAAAGTGATGGAGTACAATGATTGGCTGACTCTCCAAACATTTCAGATATTCATTCAGCTACACATTGTGGAGTTTAACTGTATATATTAGGCCTCAGTGAATGGTTCTTGCATTTGGGGCAATAGAGAAAGTTAATCATTAATATTCACTGAGTTCTTATGATATGCCAGGAACTGGAATATACATTTATGTGCATTATCTTATTTATTCCTTTAGGTAGGGGCTGGCAAACTTTTTCTATAAATGACCAGATAGTAAATTATTTCCAGTTTTGTGAGCCATAACATCTCTGTTATATATACTTTTCAGTTCTGAAAGCCAAAATGTAAACAAATGGATTTGGCTGTGTTCCAATAAAATTTTGTTTATAAAAATATGTTGCAAACTGAATTTGCCCACAAGCCATAATTTGCTGACTCTGGCCTGACAAAATTCATGAGGGTGGTACTATTTGCATCTTCCTTTAATAGGCAAGGAGACTGATGCATAAAGAGGCTAAGCAGTTCACCCAAGATCTCAGATACTAAGGAGTAGAACTGGGATTTGAACCTAAACAGTCTGATTCCAGAGCTAGTGCTGAGTAATTTCTGGCCTTTGGCAGTAAATTACAAGCTACCCTTACGTGGAAAACTTAAGATCTGGGACCTGCCTGTGAATCTGGATTACACGTGGGCTTAATGTTTCCTTCCTTAGTCATCGTCATCGCCAACACAGAGCTTGATATATACTGATCATCCATTTTTTAAAAAAGCCAGTAACAAATGAAAAGTTATTTTTCTTGCTTTGAAATATCAGAAAAGGGTGGTGTATGCTCCATCCAACAACTCTTAATTAGAGAATTGCAGTATTCATGACTTCTTAATTGTTCTAATGATATGATCTCATTTACTACTCATTAATTTTCTTTCCAACATGGCCCCTCAGGCCAGCTCTAGCTTTCATAAGGAGGCATGAGACAATAATAATAATACTAATAATTCTATCAACACATTTGTATAGTACTACTTTAAGCCACTCATTCTTCTAAGCACTTTGAATATATTAATTAATGTAAGCTTCACAGCAACCATTTTACAGATGAAGAAACTAAGACCTAAGTGTTAAGTAGCTTGGCCAAGGGTAAAATACCAGTAAGTGTCATTTTGGTAGGTCATCTCTGTGTAGACAGATGTAAATTGTGTTTCATGATTTATTATGGAAGAGTCCTCTACATTCTTCCTTATTGGAGAGATTGTAACGTTCCTTGAGTGTGAAGGTCTGAGGTCACACCCATCACCAGTATCTCTTTATAGTTAATTTACAGTGCTGTGTTAGTTTCTTGTGTACAGCACAGTGATTCAGTTATACACATATATATTCCTTTTCATATTCTTTTTCATTATAGGTTATTACATGGTATTGAATATAGTTCCCTGTGCTATATAGTAGGACCTTGTTGTTTATCTGCTTTGTATATATTGTTTGTTCTTGTTCACTCTTGACGTTGGTAATCTGTGAAGATGCCAGTGACCATCCACTGAGATGATTTAGAGAAATGATCATTTGAGTGCTGAGAGTTGGGGGAGTGGATATGAGGATGAGGCACCTCAGGGATGCCCAGGGACATGGATATTAACATTGTGAAATTGAAGCATTTTTCTTTCTCACCTTAATGGTTTTTGACCTCAAATTTTCTGTCTTGAAACTTTACTCCCTTCAGAGATGCCACAGTATTGCTGGGCCACTGATATCTCCTTGGGGTTTCCCACTTCCCTACAGGCAGTCCAGCTTCTTATTGCCAGCACCTGCGCGTCTTTGCCCGCACACTCACTCTGGCCACCCAAGCCCTCTCTGCCCACAAGCGTGGCAGGCTGAAAGTGCCGGGGAACTAGGCAATGATTAATGAGAGTTGGTGTATAAATACCCCAGCACCATCACCCTTCAGGCAGAATAATTCTGAAGCATGTGTATTACTATAGCTCTCAGAACTCAGAGGATTAAGTTCCAGTTGTCCACAGTGGAAACTGGCTTCATAACTATATCAATCAGGGTTCCATCAGAGAAAAAAAGCTGGTCGTATATATGATGTGTGTGTATGAAGTCGATTACAAAGAATTGACCTATACGATTATGTGATTGTGGAGCCTGGCAAGTGTGAAATCCATGGGGTGGGCCTTCGGGAAGGACAGGTTAGAGCTCTGAGGCAGGAGCTGGTGCTCTTCGTACTCTAAGGGTCTGAGTGTCACATCATTTGGGAAGCCTTGCCTCCCCACCACACTCTCCTCTTTGGCTCAGGCGCTTCTCCTCTTTGGTCTACCACATTTGTCTCCTGCCTATATGCTAGCTTCTGTTCTGTAGCTGTCTGTCTCCTGCTTGAGAACAACCACCATTATTTCTTGGTGCCTACCTTCTGCTTCAGCACCTGACACAAGATGGTCAACGAGTGTTTGAAAGGAACTGAATGAACCCAGTCAGCTCCTGGAACCATAGCATCATGTGTTTGCTCTGAACTGAGAGGACCTAGAATATATTTGTATTTGAAGTGTCATAATTTTCATGGAGTAATGAATACCCCCCTTATAAGGCTTTTAGGTCCTTTTCTATGTATTTTAACTTGTTTGGGATATTTTTATAAATGGAAGACATTTTTCCACATTGCCATCTTCCATATCGCCCACCTGGCTCCACTCCCAAGAATACCCAACAAGTTTATTATATTGGTAGATTTGCAAAGTAGCTTTCACTTCCTATGGCAGAATAGACCCCTGTTTCCTTAAGGATGAGGCTTAAGCTAGCTTTCTCCAGTTGTCCTAGTAATTGTGGCCTTGCACAGGGACTCCAGCCATGTGACTGAGGGCTGGCTTCCATCCCAACCCCCACTGCCTCTATTCCAATTGAATCTCAGCTCACCTTCTGTCCCAGATAGGCTGTTGCAGATCTTCTGGCACCATTGGCTGCCTGTCTGCTGGGCATCCCATTGCTACCTCCCTGCCCCAAGCAGCTGGCTCTGCTGCCTCCTATCAGCTGATCGCATGCTCCCCTGTCTGATTGGCCTCCCCTCTCATGTACATCTGGATTTGTCTGCAAGCACCTGACCCCCTTCCAGAGGGGAGTATCTCATTTTTCAGGTCAAAGCCTCAGCTTCTCTGGCCTAGCCCCAGTTTTTGAGGTTTGAGAGCCCTTTCTGAAGAACCAGGGACAGCCTTCATCTCTAAGATCTATACATTAATGAATGACAAATCAAGACATAAAGACTTCTTTCAAGATCTGACTCAAGTGACTGAATTCGCAAAGTACTTTACATTTACTTCTCTTGAGGCACATAACAATTTCTGTCATATTTAAGCATATTTGTATCTTATGCATTTAATTTTTCATTCAGAACACATGCCTCATTAGGGCAAGAATAAGATTAACTCATATGTGTGATGCTTAAGGTACAAGCAAAGTGGGGAAAAACTAGGTGTCTTGAAATGTAATCCCCTCAACGATTCAAATAATCATTCAAATTTCTAAACTCACAAACATTTAGAATTTGTCAAGAAAAAGCATTTTTATCATTCATAAAATATTAATAATGAAAATCAGGTATTGTTTTAAAGACACTAAAACTAACTCAGAGAAGAGTTTAGTTCATGCAAAAGAATGACATGAAGTCATAGATACATTTTTCTAAGATTTGTAAAATCGCTGACTTTACAAACTCAAACCCAGTCAAACTGTGAAGTCCAGTCTATTGAAAGCATTTTATTCTATACTGAAAATGCTCACAATCCAGTATAAGGAGTAAATGGATATTGAAATTCTGGTAAAATGTGAGTCAAACTCTGCTTAGCGTAATCAAATGCACAGTGGTCAAAGAGAAATTCACTGATATGTATTGACCTGTTTTACCTGAGTCATTTATTTGGGACAAAAAGACATTCTGCCATTATATCTGTGAACTCAATCAAACACAGTCGCCTACCACACACTGACAACATTGTCAGTCTCCAGTCAATTATTAATAAAAAATGGCTCTCCCTGCTACCATCCCCATAAGTGGGCAGATTTTCTAACCATAATCACCTGAAGTCTTTGTAATTTAAAGGCCTAATTTTCTGCCCTCATTTTCATAAAGCCTTTTATAGCAGGCACAATACACTCCAGTGGGTAAGTAATGTAGCATATCCTTGGTACATGCAAAGATTACTTCATTAATTACAAAGAAAAACTATAAAAGAGGCCATCTACTTTCCACAATCTGTTTGCAGAAAATGCCATAGGTGGGCATTTAAAATTATTTGGGTGTACATAGAATTATCTTAAACAGCTGTACCCAGTTTTACACATACAGTGTCTTAAAAGACAAACATTATTGTAAACGGTTATTTTCCAAAGAGCAGATTCCTTTCCTATCCCTCACAAGCTGACTGCTGGTCTTAGGAGACAACTGCTTCCAACTACTTCGGCGCTTTTGATTTTGGTATATAACAGCCCGACTGCTACTTTTTTTTTTTTTTTTCTTTCTGTTTTCAATATTGTCTGCTGATTTCCTACTATGAAAGAGGAGTATTCAGTGCTCTTAGACATGCCTCAGTTTTCAAACACCCCTCCCAATTAGTACATTTCCCTTTCCCTTATTTTTTGGGGAGATCAACATTCTGTTCTGCATTCTTATGACAAGCTTAACATAATTGTGGATTTAGCCATGCAGTTGCCATGCTTGTATTTCATTTCCTGGAAAACTATTTTTAAAATTTCCTCAAAATTAATACAGTTGACCCTGAACAACACAGGGTGGAAGTGTGTGGGTGCACTCATTCGTGGATTTTTTTTCAGTAGTAAATACTGCGGTGATACACAGTCTGGGTTTGTTGAATCCACGGATGCGAACAGCAGATACAAAGAGCCGACTGTAAGTTATGTGCAGATCTTCAACTCTGGATGGTCGGGGCGCCCCTAACCTCGGCATTGGTAGATATTATGGGGTGAATCTGAATCCCCCACCTTCCCCCATTCAGGACTGAGGCCCTCATTCCGCAGCTGCTGGGAGCTTTGGCAGCTGAAGGTTCTCTGCTAAGATAACCTGACCCAGGGTCAGGTCACATCTCCTGGAGCCACCTGCACCAGGTGACTTGCTTCACACACCTTTACAACACCCCACAGGTGTCGATCTGAAAGGAACTCCCCTGTAAGCACCCTGCAGCATCATCTCCATCTTCAAGTTTATTTTCAGGCGCTGACCCAAACAGATGCATGTGAATTTGAGTATCTGAGGCAAAAGCAAAGTGGCACCGTCGCAAATCTCATTCCTCCAAGGTAAGATATTGTAAGTTCTAGGCATTGAGGAACCAGTTAAAAACAGTGCTAAAATGATTCTTTCTGGGATCAGACTGTGCAGGTTTGCAGCTTAGCTTTATGTCTCTCAGCTCCATAAACTCCATGGTCTTCTCCAATTTCTGCTCAGTGTAACTCTGTCTCCTTTCCTCACATTTACAGTGGCAGTGATAGTGTTGCCTACGCCAAAGGAGGGCAGGGGTTCTCAAACTTTAGCCTACATGACAATCACAGAGAGCTTATTAAAGCACAGATGCCTGGTTCCCACCAGTAAAGCGTCTGAGTCAGTAGGTCTGGTGTGGGGCCCCCAAATTAGCATTTCTAACAAGTTCCCTGGTGACTATGATGCTGCTGGCCTGAGGATCACACTTTACGATCCACCGCCACAAGGTTTTGTGAAGATAAAATGAAAAAAAATGGCTACAATGTGCTGAGCTCGGGACAAGGAAGTGCTGAAAAATCTGAGCTGTCTTTGCTGTTGTTGGAAACAGCTATGTTTTTACACTCATAGACTTTGAACTGAACCTCTGTGCCCAAGACGGTTTTAGGAACTGAGAAAAGCAGAGAGAAACAATAAAATCCAAGGAGCAGGCAATTGCAAACAAAGTCCGTGGACCACACTGAACCAGAGCTGGCTAATTACGAAAACATCACAAAAGATGGTGATGACCGACAAGCTGAGGAAATCCCCTCTCAGTGATGTAAACATAACACAAACCGCATCTCTGACTAGGCCCGAGCCCCGCGTCATGCCATCAGCACTTCTATCTCAGCTCACACTTCTCCTTTTGTAATTTCAAACCTACTGAAGCAGGGCTTATGGAGGGGAGGTAGGGCATGGTCTCATTGTTTCTGGCTCAATTGCTTTATCTCATTGCAGAAGACAAGCTTAATCAATCAAAATTTTCTACTGCTTACATTTTTCAATCATTACAAATACTACTTCCCCCCCCCCGCCCCCGACAAGTGGGATAGTTCCATTCATGCAATTAACTACTTGCCAGTTTTGAGGATCCCTCCCTCAAGTCCACCTAAAAGGCGATTCCATGAAGCCTATGTCCAAGGTCATGAGCAGTATCTGTTCACTGTGGCCACATCAGGAAAGAGTAACTTGGAAAAGCAGGAATTAGTTTGCAAGGATTTTAGGCTCTTCTCTATAACATTTCTCTGTAGCTCTGATCCAAGAAGACTAGATTCACATGTAGCCAACGTTTTCTCAGCACCTACCATGTGTCAGGCCTTGTGCTAGGTATTTGTCCAGATGTATCTTGTGTAGTTCCCACAACAATACGCACATCTAATATTCTGTATTAAGGTGACAGAGGCTTGATGTTATAATATAATAAAGTCTGCAGGAAACATCAGAAATATCCATGCATCTCTTATTTGCAGTGAGTAATTTGATATTTATTTTAAAGAAAGATTAGTTTGAATGTCACAGTCTGCACATTTCATTTCGTTCCTTCTTTAAAGTAACTCAGTAGCTTGCAGACTCTTATGTGTATAACAATTAATATAAAAGTTGTACATTGAAAAGCAGAGGTGCCACACTTTATAGCTGACTTAAGGATATTTCAAGGATATTGGTGGCTATAGGGGATTTTTATCTTAAAGGTTGACTTTCAAAACTCATTTCTACATAAAATGAGACTTTTATGAACATCTTAAGCCCCATATTTCTGGCTCTCTGAATCCACAGCATGTCAATATGGTGTTTGCCTCTCTTTCATATAGTACAGGAATGGACCTCAATCAGGAATAAAGCCTGGGGTGGGGGTGGGGGATGGTCCTAAAGCTGGAGAGAATGGTCTTAAAGAAATGGCACACATTGTACTCAGACTTGAAGAAAACCTTTAGGATTATAGTGGAGTTATTTTCATCAATTTGTTCAACAAATATTTATGTGGCATTGAATACATGGCAGGTACTGCTCTGGGAGCTAGGAATGCAGCAATAAATAATGCACAAATTGCTGTTTTCAGGAAGTTTACATTTTAGAATCAGAAGAGACAGACAAACAACAAATAAATATACATGTACTATGTCATGGTGTATTTCATGATATGAAGTAGCCCAAAGGGACAGAAAATAGGGGATACTATTTTTATTTAACACCATCAGAGAAGGAGAACCAAGAGAATGATGTTCTAGAAACAAAGTGAAGAACGTCTACTAAAAAGAAGAGAGAGTGATCAGCTGAGATGTATGCAGAAAACAGATCCAATAAGGTGAAAACTGAGAAATGATCACTGGATCTGCAACATGAAGGACATTGTGACCTTGATAAGGAAGCTTTGGGGGACTGATGAGGATGGAAGCCTGATCAGAGTGGGCGCAAGAGAAAATCAGAGAAGAGAAGACAGAAGCGAGAAACAACGTTTGTTAAAATGGCAACAGAGAAATGGAACGGTAGACAGAGGGGAATGTGTGATGAATGGAGAGAAACATTACTGTATGTCTGCCTGCTGAGAAGACTGATCCAGTGCTGAGGGAAAATTGAAGATAGAAGAAAAAGATGAGGACAAATCCTAGAGCAATGTCCTTGAGTGGGAAGTCAGGAATGGGATCACGTGGGCAGGGAGAGGGTTTGGCCTTACCTAAAGAGGATAAAGCACTCATCTGTTGTGACACAAGGGAAAGTGTAGAGGAATGGTACAGATACGGAAGACTGACGATGACTTTGGTGGGAAGATATGAAACTTCCCTTTTGAATGTTTCTATCTTCTCAATGAAATAAGAAACAAGGCCATCTGTTGGAAATGAGAAAAAGGCAGGAGGTATTGGTGGTTGTGGAAAGAGGAAAAGGCATGATAATAATTATCTAAAAGAATGAGAGAATGAATTGACTTAGAAAAAATAATGGAACTCCCCTGCAGCTTTAAGGGCTCACCCGACGTCTGCGCACATGTGGATTGCATTTGGAGAGCTGGCTGGCCCCGAGGCAGTCTCTAGAATGGCAGGCAGGATGGAGGTCCTAGGATGTTGTACTTCGATCTGAGGGTGTGCTGTGTTATTTCCTGCTTCATGTAACCATCTTCATAAATTTCTATGACCTTTGCCATTAAAGAGAGTTGACATCCTCAAGCAGTGACTTTTTGCATCTTTGCATCAATCATGCTGCTGTCCATTGTGACAAGCAAGCGATGAGAGACTAGAATAATAGCATTATTCTTCAGGCACCTCGCCAATACAATAAAGAAGTCAGAGACCCTCCTATTCATGCTCCAGGAATGAAATAAACAGCTCTACTTGCTAGAAATGAAAAGCACTTTGCTTATACTGGATTTCCCGTACTCCACTCAGGTTTTCCTCCTAATTCATGGCCTGATGATCCACTGAACTCTCTGAATATCACAAGAACTCATCTAGGTAAGAAAAATATCATTACTTTGCTTCTAAATCTTTGATGGCTCATTTCCTAAATAAGTTTTCAACTCATTAGCCTAACATGGGGAACACTTCTCAGACATCCTTCTCACTCATCTCCACCCTTTCCCTTCTCACACTCTTTGTCTGTCCACCTTTTACCTTAGACCTGCTTTACTGGTTAAACACCCGGTTTAGGAACCCAAGAGAAGAAAAGTAACTCTGCTGCTTTTGATAGGGAAAACTTTAGACACCTTCCATCAAAATCTTCGCCTTAGAAGACAAGAACTTCCCACCACATGGGCCAAGGAAGCCTCTTTAACTCATTTCTCACATATTATTATGGCTCTCAATATCCCTCTACTATAGAACACAGCCCAAACTGAAAGAACTTCTAAAATTGACTCTCTCTTGTCAACATCTCAACTGTGGTTCTTTGGTATTATGGTTCAAGGTATTTCAACTAAGATAGTACATTTTTTTAAATTTCAGTTTTACAAAAACGAAACAGACTACAGATATAGAGAACAAAGAAGTGGTTACCAGGGGGAAGAGTGAGAGCAGCGGAGGGACAATATAGAGGTGGCGGAGTGAGAAGTACAAACTATTGAGTGTAAGATAGGTTACAGGGACGTATTGTATAACATGGGAATATAGCCAATATTTTGTAATAACTGTAAATGGAGTGTAACCTTTAAAATTGTACAAAAATAAAAAATTAAATTAAAAAATTTAGTCTTAGCATTGTATGGGTCCAAATCCTCCAGACAGCAAGCACCAAGATTGAATTAGAAGCACAAGGGGTGCATTGGGGGGAAATGCTGGTGATAGATAAATAAGTAGAGAGTAAGAGAGGGGAGAGGTGGGGAGAGGCAAGGGAAGTCTTCAGACGTTAATGTGGGTCTGACAACTGTGAAAGGAGAGGAGAAAGGAAGGAAGATTGGGTAGCAAGGATCTCAAACACCAGCAGAGCTCTGAGAAAGTCTTGATCAAGCCAGTGAGAAGCCCCAGAGCAAAGACTGCTCATCAGAGAAGTCCCGTGTCAGGCAGGAATGGCCCGGCTCTCATGCCTCCGCTGTGCTCAGTCATTGGTGGGAACAGCCTGCAGAGGGTGTGGCCTCGGGAACAACCAGGCAGCAGATCCCAAAGGTGCAGCAGCTGGGGGCTGTCAGCTGACAGCACTCCTCCCAGAAGGTTCTCTCTTGTAAGACAATCTGTGTGTGCACCTCCATGGCTGCCACAATCATCTACATTATCTCTACATCTATTCTCTGTTTTCTCTTTTTACAATCATTACCAATAGACAAAGTGACCATCTTCTGAATTTCTACAAACTTTCGTACATCAGGATCTTTACTGACACTGTTGCCTTTCTCTGTCTTTCCTTTTCTTGTCTGTCTGGTTACCTTTGACTCAATCTTGAATAATTAGTCATGCTTCCTTTATGATGTCTTTCATACCCCAACATCCTTTATGTCTCCCATAGATCTCGGCACTACTTCAGTAAAGTATTTATAATATTTTAGTAAACTGTTTGCATTATTTACAGTGCTAAATTTGAAAACTCCTTTAGAGAAGGGACCATATTTTATTTATTTTTGTATCCCTAACTCCAACTCTCTGCCCAGGTGCCCCAGAGTGCTTCAGCAAAGTCACAAGGGGTATCATGGGGTAATTTACATTTTTGAGGAAAACAGAATGACACAGCATAAACTGTAACTATTAAATTGCTTGGATTTCACTACTTAATAATTGGAACTGTTAGGTATTTCTTTTGGTTTAGGGTTTCTGTGAACTGAGCAAAGTAGGGAAATCCTCTCCTAACTCCCAACACATGCAGTACTTGGGACATAACTTTTGTTAGGTAAATGACTCAACTATGGATTTTAGATCATTTTTCTTACTTGTAGACATTTAATCAGCATATGCTCTCCCTGTTCCAGCCATTGTGCTAAGTACTTTATATGTCTTATGTCATTCATCCTTCCAGCAGCCCCTTGAGGGAATTAATATTGGTATCTCTGTTCTAAAGACTGGGAAACTGAGAGACAGAATGATGGAGTAACTTTCCCAACAGAAAAGATATGGAGCTGATACTCCAAAGCCCATTCTGTTAACCACTATATTCTACACACAAACTCCCAAAGGATTTTCAAAATAACAAGTGGTGAAGTTGATGGAAAAATAATAGAATCACATTCACTTTATTACAGTATATATAGAGTGATACTTTGTGAGTTAGGGAGATGAATTCATTATGGGATACCTCTTCAACAACTACTATTGGGTGTCTGCTGTGTGCAAAATGCTATAAGGGATACAAAGATGGAAAAGAAATCATTCTGAAACTGACAATTTTGAACCAAAGATAAGGTCATTTTCACAACAGTTTCATATTTACAACATACTTTGCTATTCTGATCTCACCCTGGCAGTGAACTTTTTCAGAGACGCTCCTAGGGATTTAGTTTTATCCATTCAATTAGGGTTGAAATTTTTACTGTCTATACCAGCCACTGAACTTGCCCTATCTAGGTTTCAGCAGCTTTGGGCAACTGAAAGAGGAACTCCCATTCCCTATTTCCTCTCCTTCCTAATTTAAGAAGGGCTCCTAGTTGATAGATTAATAGTAGCAGCTGGCATAGGGATCAATGTGCATTAGAAGTTGCTTAAGTGGCAGGTAGGGGTAGTGTTTTGCTGCCCTCAGTTGGCAGGGATGGGGAGGACCAGAAGAAGAGTCACCATCCATAGGCAATTCCTCAGAATCACCAGAGGTTTTTTGATATGAAATCTGGGACTTGACTGCTGACTCCCAAACTCTGATTCTTGTGGAATCTGCCCTCCAAGTGAGTTTCACACTCCCTAAAATTAAACCAGACAAATCTAGTATAACTCTATCAAAAATTCAGATTGACCTATACATTTATAGGCTGTTATTGGCTAAGGTGAAACTGTGGGCTGCAAGTCTTATACTGTTCTGACAGATGGGATCGCTGGTATTTAGTTAGGATTCTGATGCTGACTCTGTGTATAACCTTTAGCAAGTCGCTTAACCAGTCTGAGCCTGAGATTTTACTTGAGTTAAATAGGCTGAACTCTTATTTTACAATCTTGAGATTCTATAATGTATTCTACTGAACATGGTGACAAAATAATTTTAGAAGCTATTACGGAACCCTTAAAAAACAGGAAAGAAGTCTTATAGATAAGGTATGTAAAATAAATAAGATAAACATAAAATTCTAGAAATAGAGAAGAAAACTTTTAGAAGAACCATTTTCAGCTATGGGCAAGCACATACCCAAAGCCTTCTGAAATTCTGCATAAATAAATGTAAAATAAGGGATTGGCTTTTATCTTGATGATTACAGTACCAGAAAAATTGGACCAGATTGAGTCAGTATCTACCTGAAGAAATTGATGTATTTTACATTGTCTTGTATGGTAGATGTGATGCTATTAATATTAGTAAATTTTCTTTTTTCGTTTTTAGATTCTATATATGAGTGATATCATATGGTATTTTTCTTTCTCTTTCTGGCTTACTTCACTTAGAATGATGATCTCCAGGTCCATCCATGTTGCTGCAAATGGCATTATTTTATTATTTTTTTTGGCTGAGTAGTATTCCATTGTACAAATGTACCACAACTTCTTCATCCAGTCATCTGTCAATGGACATTTAGGCTGTTTCCATGTCTTGGCTATTGTAAATAGTGCTGCTATGAACATTGGGGTGCATGTATCTTTTTGAATTAGAGCTTCCTCTGGATATATGCCCAGGAATGGGATTGCTGGATCATATGGTAAGTTTATTTTTAGTTTTTTGAGGAATCTCCATACTGTTTTCCACAGTGGCTGTACCAAACTGCATTCCCACCAGCAGTGTAGGAGGGTTCCCTTTTCTCCACAGCCTCTCCAGCATATGTCATTTGTGGACTTTTGAATAATGGCCATTCTGACTGGTGTGAGGTGATACCTCATGGTAGTTTTGATTTGCATTTCTCTGATAATTAACGATATTGAGCACTTTTTCCTGTGCCTATTGGCCATCTGTATGTCTTCATTGGAGAATTCCTTGTTTAGGTCTTCTGCCCATTTTTGGATTGGGTTGTTTGTTTTTTTGTTATTAAGTCATATGAGTTGCTTATATATTCTAGAAATTAAGTCCTTGTCAGTCTCATCATTTGCAAATATTTTCTCTCATTCTGTAGGTTTTTTTGTTTATAGTTTTCTTTGCTGTGCAAAATCTTATAAGTTTAATTAGGTCCCATTTGTCTATTTTTGCTTTTCAAATCTATTATTTAAATACAGGAACATAGAATATGTAGTACCCCAGGGACTGGAGATGTGAACAACACAAAAAATGAACTCAAATGATTCTGAACCTTTACTTACTCTCTTCAAAGTCTGTACAAATGCATGTAGCTGTGTCTGTGTGTGTTAAAATAACTGAGGGCTTTCAAATTTAACTTCCATGTTAGCATTCATGTTCAATGCTTATTAAAGATAGGAAAAAATGTGCTTACATATCACAAACATAGATGTGAAAGTCATGGAAGCTAGAAAGAAAAAGCTCCCAGAGCTGTGAGAGAGAGAGAGACAGACAGACAGAAAGAGAGAGAGAGAGAGAGAGAGAGAGAGAGAGAGAGACTGTCCCCATGAATGGATGTCATGATAGACAAGGAATTTGAGACAGACCTTCAAGTATAAGTCTGAGAACTGGTGATGTAGGGAGGGCCTTTCCAGTGTAAGGTACTATAGGAGAAAAGGCCAAAAGGCAGGAAAGCCCAGCATGTTTTAAGCGTATGGTAAGCACTCTGATTTTATTGGTACCTTGGGTGGATACTAGAGTAGTTGAGTAAGAGAAAGAAGTCTCGTAGTATGTGAGTGAGAAGAGATTTTACTCTATCATTTTATACCTGAGCAAACTATTGTGCAGGTGGTTCACAGTCTTCAATCCACTCCCTTCCCCATACAAGAGAGTCTCTGTCATCCCTGGACAAAGACTAATCAAAGAGTTATAGCCTTTGATATAGGGTTATAAGAGACCCTGAAAGAGGTACCTTCAAATCACTACCATCCTGATCCAATTTATAACACTGCCCAAGAAGTATGTTTTCTTCACCATTTCCTGGTCAAGTGGAAGTAGCAGAAGTGAGGCAAATATGTAGCCAGCAAGACTGATCTGCATATGTGATCAGTGACTGGGTCAGGAGGAAAGAAAAATAGGTTTAAATTATCGCAGAACGTTCTAAACACTCAGGTTTACATATTTACACAATAGCAACCCCTGTCTTTTCTTTGCTTCCCGCTTTGAATTCTATCCACTTTTCCACTTATTATCTACTAGCACCTCCCTTAGACAGAGGCTGGGCCACTCACTGGAAAGTCCTACAGTGCTGCCTCCTCTGGGGCTCAAACCAGTCCCGACCACTCTGGCTACCTGCTTCATCGCCTGTGTCATCCTTCCTTATGCTCCATGACACAGGTCTATTTTCATCCGTGTCTGCATGAGCTTTGTTATGCTTCTGTGATGAATATCATGAAAAGAACTCGACATTTCCATTCTAGTCTACCTTGCAGTTGGTGTTACATTGACTTATCTCTTTCTTCACTGTCATAATACTTCACCATTTGAGGAGAGACTAGTCTAACCCCCCAAGCCAAAGCAAACATCACTTGTTTCTAAAATGCTATTTGATTTTGAACATATTAATGTATTTTGCAGTCACTTTTATCCCATATAATTTACTCCCTAACACAGTAACAAATCATTTTGTCAGTTATTAGTCAGTTAGATATAATACTTTTAAAGTCGGGGCCACTGCTATTTGGGAACTGAATCAGGCTCCACTTGTGGCAACACTTTTATTTCTACCAGGAACCAAAAACAATGCTACTTCTCAAGGCAGCTTTGCCCTACTAGCATCCGTATCCCAGTAGCCAGGGAAGGGTGAGATTTCCATAAGTTAGCAGAGAAAATTTTTAAATTTTTTATGATTATAATGGAAATAATATCTTTAATAAATATATGCCTGACTTAAAAATTTTAAGTCAGAGTGTGAAAAAAAATAAAGGGCATGCAAACATCAAGAATATTTTAATTGTGAAACTGCAGTATCAAGTCATTTGGGGGGAAAAAAAAAAAGAAAAGCTAAATCATGGAATTTAGATAGCTAGTCTCATATCCATGGGACCAGTGCATCAGTTAACTTAATACTGACATTCTTTCTGCTATTTTCTAGCATGTTTGGGGGATATTTTTTTATGTGTTATAAAATCCTTTGAGATTAGTTTGAATGCGGTAATACATTTCATAGGCAAATATGAATAACAATTAGGTTATTTAAAATGGCAAAATATTGGCAAAAAATAAAATGTCTAACAGGATGAAATCAGCAAATTGTGACATACCCACACATGCAACTAAAATCTATGCAGATATTAAAAATAAGTGAGCTAACGAAACTTCCCCTAGCAATGCCCTACTCATTCATTCATTCAGGAAATATTTACTGGTGGTCCATTTAGTGCCCAAACTGTGCTAGAAGCTGGGAATCACTGGTGAGCAAAACAGACATGGTCTCTGTTCTTATGCAGCTTCCTCTTAACTGGCCAATCAATCATATAAACATATACTCAAAATTTATGATAAAACAGCAGCACAGAAGGGAAATATGAGTAGATTTGAGAGAATATAACTGGAGTATTGATACCAAAAGAGGTAGAGAAGGGGTTCCTAAAGTAACTTTAAAGCAATAACAATGTTAATGAAAAGTATTTTTAAATCCTCAGCATTTTAAATTTTTTTTCAAAATTGAGGTATAGTTGACTTAAAAGGTTATATTAGTTTCAGGTGTACAGCATAATGATTCAAACTTTTTATAGATTATATTCTATTTAAAGTTTTTATAAAATAGTGGCTATATTCCTTGTGCTGTACAATATATCCTTGTATCTTATTTATTTTATACCTAATAGTTTGTACCTCTTAATCCCCACCCCCGTCTTGTTCCTCCCCCCCTTTTTTTTTCTCCCCACTGGTAAGCATTAGTTTGTTCTCTATATCTGTGAGTCTGTTTCTGTTTTGTTATATTCATTCATTTGTTTCATTTTTTAGATGCCACATATAAGTGATATCATATAGTATTTGTCTTTCTCTATCTGACTTATTTAACTAAACATAATACCCTCGAGGTCCATCTATGTTGTTGCAAATGGCAGAATTTCCTTCTTTCTACGGCTGAGTAATATTCCATTGTGTATGTATATATACCACATCTTCTTTATCTATTCATCTTTTGATGGACACTAAGGATGCTTCCGTATCTTGACTGTTGTAAATAATGTTGAAATGAACATTGGGGTTCATGCACCTTTTCAAATTAGTGTTTTCATTTTCTTTGGATATATACCCAGGAGTGGAATTGCTGGATCATATGGTAGTTCTAGTTTCAGCTTTTTGAGGTACCTTTATACTGTTTTCCATAGTGGCTGCACCAATTTACATTCCCACTAACAGTGCATGAGGGTTCCCTTTACTCTACATCCTTGCCAACATTTATTATTTGTAGAGTTTGTGATGGTAGCCATTCTGACAGATCTGAACTGATACATCTTTCCAACTGTTTATGTCATCTTCAGTTTCTTTCATCAGCATCTTATAGTTTTTTTAAGTACAGGTTTTTTACCTCTTTAGTAAGATTTGTTTCTAGGTATTTTATTCTTTGTGATGCAATTATAAATGGGACTGTTTCCTTAATTTCTCTTTCTGAGAGTTTACTGTTAGTGTATAGAAATGCAACTGATTTCTGTATATCAATTTTGTATCCTGCAACTTTACCAAATTCATTGATGAACTCTAGTAGTTTTTTGGTGGCGTCTTTAGGATTTTCTATCTATAGTATCATGTAATCTGCAAACAGTGACAGTTTCACTTCCTTTCCAATTTGGATGCCTTCTATTTCTTTTTCTTGTCTGATTGCTGTGGCTAGGACTCCCAATACTATGTCGAATAAAGTGGCAAGATGGGCATCCTTGTTCTAAGGGGAAATTCTTTCAGATTTTCACTGCTGAGTATGATATTAGCTGTGGGCTTATCATATACATCCTTTATTATGTCAAGGTATATTCCTGCTATACCCACTTTGTGAAGAGTTTTTATCAAAAGTAGACATTGAGTTTCATAAAAAGCGTTTTCTGCAGCTATTGAGCTAATTACATGGTCTTTATTCTTCAATTTGGTAATGTGATGTATCACATTGAACCATTTGCAGATTTTGAAAAATACTTAAATCTCTGGGATAAAACCCACTTGATCATGATGTATGATCTTTTTAATGAATTGTTGGATTTGGTTTGCTAATATTTTGTTCAGGATTTTTGCATCTATGTTCATCAGTAACATTGGCCTGTAATTTTCCTTTTTTGTAAGATAAATTGTCTGTTTTTGGTATTACGATGAATCATAGAGTAAGTTCAGAAGTGTTCTTTCATCTGCTATTTTTTGGAATAGTTTGAGAAGGATAGGTGTTAATTCTTTAAATTTTTGGTAAAATTCACCTGTGAAACCATCTGATCCTGGACTATTGTTTGTTGGGAGGTTTTTTTTTTTTTTTTTTTATTACTGATTCAATTTCATTACTGATCTGTTCATCTTTTCTATTTCTTCCTGGTTCAGTCTTGAGAGGTTGTACATTTCTATGAATTTGTCCATTTCTTCTAGATTGTCCATTTTATTGGCATATGGTTGTTTGTAGTCATCTCTTAAGACCTTTTGTATTTCTGGGCTGTTGGTTGTAACTTCTCCTTTTCTTTTCTGATTTTATTGATTTGGGCCGTCTCTTTTTTTCTTGATGAGTCTGGCTAAAGATTTATCAATTTTGTTTATATTTTCAAATAATCAGCTCTTTGTTTCACTGACATTTTCTATTTTTTTTTTAGTCTATTTCATTTATCTCTAATCTTTATGATTTCTTTTCTTCTACTAACTTTGGGTTTTGTTGGTTCTTCTTTTTCTTGTTCCTTTATGTGTAAGTTTAGGTTGTTTGAGATTTTTATTTCCCAAGGTAGACTTTTATTGCTATAATCTTCCCTCTTAGAACTGCTTTTGCTGTGTCCCACAGATTTTGCGTCATTGTGTGTTCATTTTCATTCTTCTCCAGGCATTTTTAAAATTTGTTCAGTAGCCCATTGGTTGTTTAGTAGCATATTGTTTAGCTTCCACGTTTGTCTTTTGCAGTTTTTTTCTTGCTGTTGATTTCTAGTCTCATAGTGTTTGTGGTCAGAAAAAATGCTTGATATGACTTCAGTTTTCTTCATTTGACCGAGGCTTGTTCTGTAGCCTAGCTTGTGTTCCTAGACTGTTCCATGTGCACATTAAAAGAATATATTCTGCTGCTTTTGGATGGAATGTTCTATATATATAGAATGTTCTATATATATATAGAAAAATACTTGAATCTCTGAATCTCTTGAATCTCTTTTATATATATAAAACAGATACATATATATCTGTTAAGCCCACAGGTCTAATGTGTCATTAAAGGCCAATATTTCCTCATTGGTTTTCTGTCTGGATGATTGGTCCATTGATGCAAGTGGGGTGTTAAATTTCCCTACTATTATTGTGCTGCTGTTAACTTCTCCCTTTACGTCTGTTAATATTTGCTTTATGTATTTAGGTGCTCCTATGTTGGATGCATGTATATTTACAATTGTTGTATCTTCTTCTTGGATTGATCCCTTCAGCATTATATAGTGTCCTTCTTTATCTCTTGTTACAGTCTTTGTTTTAAAGTCTGTTTTGTCTGATATAAATATTGCTAACTCGGCTTACTTTTGATTTCCATTTGCATGGAATACCTTCCATCTCCTCAGTCTGTGTGTATTTTTAGATCTGAAAT
Organism: Camelus bactrianus; assembly: GCF_048773025.1. NCBI lineage: Eukaryota > Metazoa > Chordata > Mammalia > Artiodactyla > Camelidae > Camelus > Camelus bactrianus. The sequence goes on from NC_133575.1 coordinate 33,735,412, forward strand.
GAGTCTCTTGTAGGTAGCATATATATTGGTCTTGTTTTTATAACCTTTCAGCCACTCCATGTCTTTTGCTTGGAGCATTTAGTCCATTTACATTTAACTATTGATAGGTATGTACTTATTGTCATTTTGTTAATTATCTGGGGGTTGTTTTTGTAGTTCTTTTTTGTTTCTTTCTTGTTCTTTTGTTTTCTTCCCATGTGATTTGATGACTATCTTTACTGTTATGTTTGGATTTTCTTTGCATGTGTATATTACAGATTTTTAGTTTGTGGTTACCATGAGGTTTGTATATATAAATATATATATATATATAAATATATATATATATATATATATATATATATATATATATATGTATAATGATTATTTTAAGTTGCTGATCTCAATTTCAAACACATTTTAACAAGTCTGAATTTTTATTCCTTTCCCCTCACAATCACTGTTTCTGACATTATATTTTACATCTATTTGTTTTGTTTATCCTTTAACTGCTTATTGTGGATATATATTTTACTACTTTTAACATTTTGACTAGCTTTATGTGTGGTTGATTTACTACCTTTACTGTATATTTGCCTTTACTGATGTGTTTTTTCCTGAGTATTTTTCATGTTTCTAGTTGTGGCCTTTTCTTTTTCTCTTAGAGAAGTCCCTTTAACATTTCTTATAGAGCTGGTTTAGTGCTGAACCCTTTTAAGTTTGCTTGTCTGCAAAACGTTTGATCTCTATATCAAATTTGAATGAAAACCTTGCCAGATAGGCTATTCTTGGTTATAGGTTATTCCCTTTCATCACTTTTTAAAAAAAAATTAGGTTTATTTACTTGTTTATTTAATGGAGGTACTGAGGATTGAAGCCAGGGCCTCATGCATGCTAGGCATGCACTCTACCACTGAGCTATACCCTCCTCCTTCCCTTTCATCACTTTAAATATGTTGTGTCTCTCCCTTCTGTCCTGCAGAGTTTCTGCTGAAAAGTCGGTTGATAGCCTTATGGTAGTTCCCTTGTACTTGTTGCTTTTCCCCTGCTGCTCTTAATATTCTCTCTTTACCTTTAATTTTTGCCATTTTAATGATAATGTGTCTGGGTGCGGTCCTTCTAGGATTGATCCTGTTTGGGACTCTCTATGCTTCCTGGACCTGGAAACCTGTCTTCTTTCCCAGGTTAGGGAACTTTTCAGCTATTATGTATTCAATATATACATTTGTTCTTTCTCTTCTCCTTCCAGGACCCCTATAATATGAATGTTAGTACAACTTGATGCTATCTCATAGGTCTCTTAAACTGTCTTCATTTTTTAAAGTCTTTTTTTTCTCTTTTTCTGCTCACCTTCTGTGATTTCCACTACTCTGTCTTTCAGCTTGCTGATCCATTCCTCTGTATCATCTAATCTACTATTGATTTCTCCTAGTGAATTTTAAAATTTCACTTATTGTATTCATCATCTCTGGTTGTTCCTTATGTTTTTTAACTGTTTGTTAAAAACATCTAACTTCTAGGGGCAGAGTATAGCTCAAAAAAAAAAAAAAAAGGGAAAAAATGTCTAACTTCTCACTCTATTTATCCATTCTTCTCCCAATTTCTTTGAGCATCTTTATGATCATTACCTTGAACTCTTTCTCAGGTGGGCCTATCTCCACTTTAATTAGTCCTTCTTCCAGGGTTTTATCCTGTTCCTTCATTTGGAATATGTTCCTTTTTCACCTCATTTTGACTAATTTTCTGTTTTTATTTCTATGTATTTAGTAGGTTGGTCCTGTTTCTCAACATTGGAGAAGTGGCTTTTCATAGGAGACATTCTCTGTATCCCAACAGCACACTTCCCCCTGGTCACCAGAGTTACAAGCTCTAGGGGCACCCCCTGTGTTGCCTGTGTGGATCCTTCTGTTGTGGTAGGCTGACTGTTGTGGGAAATCTGGTAGGTGCGGCTGTCCTTTGGTCTGGCTGGTTGACTAGCCCTGCCTTGTGTGAAGGCTACTGGCCACTGGCTGGTAGAACTGCGGCAGGTCTTGGAGCTAGTGCTGGCTCACTAGAGCCTGGTTCTGGGGTGGGTGGTTGCAGGGTCACCATTCTTGGCTCTAGCATCAATCAACTGGTGGGTGAGGCCAGTTCCTGACATGGCTGGTTATGGGTTTTGCAATGTCCCCAAAATGGTACTGGCCTGCTGGTGAGTGGGGCTAGATCCCAGGGTGGCTGGTTGAGGAGTCCAAAGTATCTCAGATGTTGGCCTGCTGATGGGTGGGAGGGGCCTGGGCCCAGGGAATCCCAGGGCTAGTGTCTGCACCTTGATGTGTGGGGCCAGGTCTTGGGCCTTCTGGTGGACAGGGCCATGTCCAGGAGCAGCTGTGGACTCAAGGGGTCTTAAAGCAGCCTGTCAGCCACTGAGTGGGGCTGTGTCAGTGCCCAGCTAGTTAGTTACTTGACCCTGAGGTGTTCCAGTACTGGAGCCTACAGGCCGGTGGGTGGAGGCGGGGCTGGGTCCTGGAGCTAAAAAGCTAGAGGGAGGATTCCAAGATGGGTCTTGCCAGTACTGGTGTCCACATGGTAGAATGAGCTCTCCAAATCAGCTGCCACCTGTGTCTGTCTCCAGGGTGAGCTCCAGTTGCCTTCAGTCTGTCCAGAAGACTCTCTGAGATCAGCAGGTGGGTTCTGACCCAGGCTCCTTTCAAATTACTGCTTCTGCACTGGGTCCCAGAACATGTGAGATTTTGTGTGTACCCTCTAAGAGTGGAGTCTATTTCCCACAGCTCTTTGGGTCTCCTGAAAGTAAGCCCCACTGGCCTTCAAAGCCAAATGTTCTGGGGGCTTGTCTTCCTGGTGCAGGACACCTAGGCTGGAGAGCCCAATGTGTGGATCAGACATCTCACTCCTTGGGGAGAACCTCTGCAATTGTTATTCTCCAGTTTGTGGCTTGCTCACCTTGGGGTATAGGTCTTAAATATATCCCAACTTTACCCCTCCTACCCATCTCTTTGTGATTTCCTCTTTTTATCTTTAGTTGTAGAGGTCTTTTCTGATAGGTTATGGTCTTTCTCATTAATAGTTTCTCTGTAAATATTTGTAATTTTTGTGTGCCCATGAAAGGAGGTGAGCTCAGGGTCTTCCTACTCTAGTGTCTTGGGAACTCCTTGGGTCTGAAATTTTTTATATTTTTAAATTGCAAAGTACTTTATATTAGTCTTTTTTTGTTTGTTTTTTATCATGTTATCTAAAATGCTCTGTGGAAACAAATGACTTAATGATACATGAACCAGAAAACTAGAAAAGACATATTGTTATTTTTTAACCTAAATATTGCAAAACTGAGCCTTAAAATTTATGAAATTTATTTCAGGAACTATCCAACAGGTATATAAACAATTATAGAACTTCTTCAGAACATTAAAACTTGATAAAAGTTAGGATGCTTGAGGTATACCTTTAATGTTCAAAACTAGTACTTTAATATGAGACATCAAATTCCACAGCCAAAAGTGCTCAATCTAGATTAATCTGGACAATTTCTTCAAGAGATCATGTTATTTATCAGTAGTATGTATAATTCAGTGTATTGCACACATCTTCAAAACAGTAATAATTTTCTATAGAGGGACGGCATTTGCACAAGCTGAGAGTGTGTAGAAGACATACTAATTTACAACCATTGCACTTAACAGCAACTTGAGAAACATGAAAACTACAAAATTACCTTTCTTTTTAATGAAAAGGAAAGACAGAGAAGTTAATTGACTATTCATTCGCTTAGTATTTATGGAGTAGGTATAGAAGGCAAGGCATCAATGATCAACCTATTTTGAAGAAAAACCCTGCCAACATTGGGAAGATATTACTGGGAAGCCACTAGGATACAGTCTGTCCTTCATATTCGGTGGCCCACTTTAAAAGTTCTGTACTGTTACAGGCACCAATAAATACAGGCATCTGAGACTCTCAGGGATGGGGATACGAGCTTTCAGGTGAAGTGGGAAGTCACTACTCTGAAACATTGTGAATTTAGTAGAGGGAGCCATTGACAAACTATTTTGCAACTGCACGTGCTCATAAGATGAGGTATCATTAGGAAAAGCCACATAAAGCTGTTGCAGCTGTGTTATATAAAAAGTGGGGACAATTTAATAGAAAATGTCATCCTTTGCAGAATGTTGATTGCCTATTTTTTTCCATAAAGCCTTCTCATCAGAGGGGCTCCAGCAGCTGTGAGAAGGCATCCTGTCACTGATGTTCCCAGACGTCCTGGTGTACAAAGCTCTCCATGTGCTGTTTGGCATCTAAAACATTCTGCTTTTTTTTTTTTTCCTTCATACTACACTATAGAACATGGAATATTTTCTCCTTGTGAAGATGGAACAAGGACTAGCTTTTTGACACTGGAATTTCAGTATCAACAAGCAGAACATCTGCTGAAGCCATGAGGTGCTTTTTTTTTTTTTTTTTTTTGCATTCTGGATCAAGGAACCCTAAAGCTATAAGATTCTATAATTCTGTAATGTTAAGGGTTTCTTCTTAACAGATGGCAGTCATTACAAGTTACTTCAGGGCATAACTCTTCAGAGGCTAAGATGAAAATGTGTCCCACGCAAAAAAAAAAGAAAAGAGATTTGATGGAGAAGAGGCAGGGTCAAGTGGTTTTTTAATCATGTTAGAATTCTCCAACTTGAAAGTTCTATTTTCTCATAATTAGTTTTAGAAAGGTGACTTGGTCATAAATTTTACATCATAAAAATCACGGGGCTTCAGAAATTTAATAGCTACATGTCTTCCCTGAATCCAAAATAATCCCATAATTCTTGTCAAATGCTTTACATTCAACAATTTAGAGTTTATTATAACTAAGAGGATAATGGTTTGTGCTATTTGGGTGTATAAAACACTGCAAACTAAATATATCACGCATTGCCACAGCCCAAAAATCTTGTCAGTGCCGTTCACATAGTGGGTATTCATTTGTTCATTAATCTGTTCCTTCCACAAATATCTACTGAGCATCTCCTATGTAGTAGGTACTGTTCTAGGTGCTGAAGCTGCAACTGTGAGCAAGAGAAACAAGAATCTCTTCTCTCGTGAAGCATACCACCCCTTGAAACACACACATACACACACATATACACAGGTGTTAAATGAAGGAGAGACATACTATACAGGTTGTACAGTGTGATAGACATATTTTAATGTGGCTTCCATGATTCTTGTCTCCTGGTATTTACACTGAAGGGTGGCAGAATATGCCACCCCAAGATAGACTTTTTCCCCAGAAAGATTATTTTATTCTGATTATTTTGAGAAACAGCAGACACAGAAGAAGCTCTGAAAACAAAATAGGAATTACCCTTTTGTAAGGGACATTTATGTTTATAAAGAAAATCCCCCATTTGTAAGGGTACCTTCCTCGCTGTACCAGAAAGAGAGGAGAACTAAATCACAAGAAACTCTTATTAATGTAGAAGACACTGACTTAAATCTACATAACAAACCTTATTCTTGTTTACCTTACTTTTTCAATCACCTCACAATTGGCCTCTTCTACACACTTCTTTCTTTTGTATTTAGCTGAAGATAGTATTCAAGCCTGAATTCTAAGCCACTTCTGAGAGTTACCCATTTTTCTTTGGTTATCTCTTATGTCTACATGAGGTGTACAGGTTAATAAACTTCCGTTTGCTTTTCTCTTATTAATCTGTGTTCTGTTACAGGAGCCCCAGCTGAGAAATTAGAAGGGCAGAAGGAAAATTATTTTTTCCACCCCTACAACACCCCTAATCCTTCCCATTGAGTGTGGGCGGGATCTGTGACTTGCTTTTAACCAGTTCAATGTGGCAAAGGTGGTAGGATGTAGTGATCATGTGAATACATGATGACATAAGCAAGTATGTCATTTTGCTAGTTTCTCTCTCTCTGTTTCCTCCACTGAAGAATTACACTGCTGATGGGGTTCAGGACAAGCTACTCCAAAATATGGCACCTTGGCTATTGAATAGTTTGAGGTGAAGGAGTTTGCAAAAACAGTAGAAGCAAGAAAGTCACTCTGACCTTCCCCCACTAGCCTCCTTCTCTAAAGCAGGTTATAAAATCCTCATGTGAGAGGTGCCCTCCCTATATGCAGTGGAAAGGAGCATCCTTATCTACAAAGATAAAGGGACCCTTGAAAGAATCTGAACAAACAGGTCTTGCTAAGTTTCCCCCAGTCTACTACACTTAACCTATCATATTCCTCCACAACTGTCCACTCTCCATCAAACTTAGCATAAAAATCCTCAGGTCTCACTATTTCTTCAGCCCTTCATTCCCTATGAAGGCTCTCATGTCATGTAAAAGTTATGTTAAATAAATTTATATGCTTTTCTCCCATTAATCTGTTTTTGTCAGTTTAATTTTCAGACCCCAGCCCAGGATCCTAAGAGTCAAGGAAAGCATTTTCCCCTCTTACACCACCATGAATCCTATAATCTCAAGGAAAATAATTCTGCCAATAACCTGAGGGAGCTTTGGAGCAGATCCTTTCCTAGTTGAGCCTCTGATGAGAACCCAGTTCTGACTGACATCTTGATTGCAGCTTCATCAGACACTAAGTAGAGACACTAAGCTGTGCCTGGAATCCTGACCCACAGAAACAGTGAGATAATCAGTGTGTGTTGTTTTAAGTTGCTACGTTTGTAGTGTTTTGTTACATGGCAGAGATCATTAATACAGAGAGAACTGTGGTCTTGCTTATGGGTCATAGAGATAATTATCACTCTAAAATATTTCAGTCATGGATAATTATGTTCTGTCTTCTGTAAAAAATTATTTTTAAAAGCATTGCATCATTGGCTCAAATACTGTTTTGTGCTAATATGTTTGTCTCGTTAATCTTTGTGACCTACACTCATCTGATGAAATGGGCCAACCATATAGGACCAGCCTTGTCTTTACTGAATGAACTAATTTATAGATAAACCTGTGCTGGTCTCATTTCTGTTTCTCAATCAGTGAGCCCAGACAATGGGTCCATCTACATAGCTTAAGTATAAATAGCTCCACGTGTAGAGACCAATTTACCAAGAGCTTTTACTAGCCTCATCTCTCATAGTCCTCCCTCGAAGTGAGTTCCCCACTTTTACAATGAGGAGCCTGAGGCTGAGAGAATTGACAAACTAAAATAGTATCATTACATTAGTAAGTGGCAACGGTGGGACTCAGACCACCAAACATCATCAGGAAGACAACATGTTGTTCATTTCATTCTGCCACGGCTGCCTGTGTAGGAAATTGAGCGCCCCGTCCCTGCAGTCCACCCTGAGTGAGCGGAACCTTAAGCCAGCACCAGTGCTCTCCTTTCAATTAGAAACGGCTACAAGCAACATGTAAACAAAAGGGAATGAACAAAAGGGAACATCTCCTCCTTCAAGTAACGGATTTAGTCTGAACCATTTGCTGTGTTCCAAGCACTATGCTGCGTACTGGGAATAGCAGAATGAGTAAGAACTGTTGTCTCTGCCCTCCTCTCCACCCCCACCCCCCATCACTACCACCACCACCAGGAGCTTTTAGTCTAGGAGACAGACTTACATGATTTCAGTTTGATGTGCTGAGTCCAAAGAGAGGGCACGGACTGTGAGGGTACTGCTGGACCACAGTGGGCCAATGAATCTACCGATGGCTTTCAGGGAAGTCTTCTGACAGGAGAAGGAGCCTTAGCGGAGGTCTGCAAAGTCAAGTGAAGTGTCAGTTATGTGTTTCAGGCAAAGGAAATTAGTAGGCAGGTTACGGGAGCAGGATGCAACCTGCAGAGGACAGGAAAGTTGAGTGTTAATAATAAATGAAGCATGGGGCATGAAGTAGTCAGAGAGTCAACCATAAAAACCATCGCTTAAATTGCATGTGTGCCTGCCATACGCCAGGTTCTGTGGTAAGACCCTTACCAACAGAAAACAATTAAATTCTAACAACAACTGAGGTAAGCATCATTATCATCTTTGTTTTTCAGATGAGGAAACTGAGGCTGGGAAGTGTTGAGTCACTGGCACAAGTTCCCACAACTAATAACTGGCAGAGTTGACATTTGAACCTGTTTGATTCCAAACTCTTAGCCAAATCCTACACTGCTCCTCTGGGTAGGAGATGGGTCTGAAGAACATGGTACTTCATCTTAGTCAATAGCAAGGGTCATAAAACTTTTTGTAATAAGGGACCAGATCATAAATATTTCAGGCTTTGTGAGCCATATGGTCTCTTGCAACTATTCAACTCTACTGCTGTAGCGGGAAAGCAGCCACAGACAATACATAGACCAATGAGCGTGGTTGTGTTCCTATAAAACTTTATTTACAAAGGCAGGCATCATAATGGATTTGGTCCATGGGCCATAGTTTGCCAGTTCCTGATGAATAGGAAACCATTAAAGGGTTTTAAGCAAGGAATGGATGTGATCAGTTTTGAATAGTGCTGTTCTAACAGTCTGGTTCATGCCAGAAATGCCCGCAGGCCATCCCAGTCTAGATGAGATGGCTGGTTTTAATAAGTGTCAGCAACTGGGGCTCTGTCTCCACATACTTTCACTTCTCATTCATTTTATCCCTTTATTGCATAAATATTTATGGAGGTCCCATCATGATCCAGGCACTGCTTAGGCACTAGGGATATAATAAAAACCAAAAATAAAGTGGTTTCTCTCCTTCTAGTGCGAGGAAGACACCTACAGACACACACAAGCAAATAGATACCATAGGTTAGGTTATGATAAGTGTTAACAAAGAGGAAATAAAATCAGGGATAGACAGCACTGGGGAGGCCAATTTTATATGAAATAATTAGGAAAATCACTCTGATAATGGGATGTTTGAACAAAGACTTGAAGGAAATGAGAGAACTATATATATATATCATATATATAGAGAGAATTATATATATTATTATATATTTTAATACATATATATATAAAAGCAAGTTTGAAACCCAGTATACTGGGACCATTTAAGAAATAGCAAGGGCATTGATGTGAGTGAGGCTGAGTAAAGATGAGGGGTGTGACAAGATGTTAGATGGGTAGCCAAGAGTCAGATCAGAATAAGGTCAATAGAGGGATATTTAAAGAGTCTGGGGTGTAGTTTAAGGTGTGACTTTCAGTGGTGGCCAAACTGGGATTGGGGAAATTTTGTCACATAATAGCTTAGAATTGGTAGACACAGGGTCTTTAAGGAAGCCTTGGTAAGTACATTGTTGTTTGGTAAGTGAACTGTTTTCCAGGAGAGCAGACTGTTGTCTCAGATAAATTGACTTGCAGGAATTTCCTGGAGCAAACAGTGAAGCTATTTATTGGTTTATAGTCATTGGTTTATAGTCTTATCTTTCCTGGGAGAGGTTTTCCTGTAACAAATAACTAAGACATGTTGACACAGGTGGTCTCAGTTCTTCGTCCCAATTGCTGTGTCACGTTGATGTAAGTGGTCACGTCTCACATATTTAAAGACATATTGCATTATGATATGTGTAAGCTACATTTCAAAGCGCAAGAAAGAGACCCCGGTGGTAATATTATACAGAACAACTATGCTGGGTGCTTTTCATGCACCATCCAATTTAGTTTTCACAATAACCCTACCAGTACTACTTTTCAAAATTATAGATGAGAAAACGGAAACTTGGAGAGTTGACGTGCCCACAGGCACATAACTAGAAAGCGAGAGAGACAGGATTAAAATTCAGGGTCTTTTTCCCTCCGCAATCCATATGCTAAACCACTGCAAAACATTGCCTCCTATAAAGCAAAAACAAAAAGCAGCACATTTCTAATAGTTAAATTAATTAAACAAGGAGGTCATCATACTGATGTGGCTCTGATGCCACGGAGACGCCTACCTAAGCCTGAAAATGCCTTAAAGTTACAGAATTGAAATCGAGGGACAACCAACCACAAACAGCCACCAAGGCGTTAAGCTGTAGCCAATCAATAATTTACTTAGTTTGCGTCTGCCTTTTTTTTTCTTTTTAATAAAAGTCTCTCCCCCAGCTTCTGTCAGTGGAGTGCTCCTATTTCTGGTTTGGCACTGCCTGATTGGAATAGATTTTCATTCAACTAAACTCTTAAAATTTGTATGTGCCTCAGTTTATCTTTTAAAACCATATTTAAAGGAAACTAGCCTGTGATTTTGTGAAACTGCTCAATCCGAGGTCTAGAAATGCAAATTATCTAGTAGATATGAGAGGAGTTTGAGAGGAAACTGGTCTTCCTCATAGAAAGAAGTGCGTTGTTGCTGTTTGGAAAGGAAACGATCTTTCCTCTTCTACCCTTTGGAGTTCTCCATTGGGACTCATGTAACAAGACAGATTAACAAGGGAAAAGCATACACATTTATTTAATGTAAGTTTTACATGACTCTGGAGGCTTCATAAGAAAATGAAGACGTGAAAAAATGCTTAACCCTGAGTGTTTCTCTGCTGGGTTGGATGAAGAGCGGACATTCATTTATAGAGAGGACAGGACAAAGCATATGAGGCAAATATAGTGAACTGGGGGCAGTTAGCAAGGCCTGTTCTTTTGAATTCCTCTCTGGGCCCCTCCATCTTCAGAGATAAGGATGCTCCTTTCCTCCAGGTGAAGGAGGGCACCTTTCACATGAGGGTTCTGTGACTTGCTTCAGGGGAAGGTCAAAGTCCTGACTTCACCTGCCATTTTGAAGATTCCTCCAACCTGAAATATTCAATATGCCCAGGTGATGTATTTTGGGGTAGCATTCCTGAATCCTGTCAAACAAAAATACTAGGGGATATACAAAAATTGAGCAGGAAAATGCCATCTGTTGTTTGTTTCTGTAGATCATAGAGGGAGGGGTAGGGCCTAGCAAGGTTAGAAAACACACACACACACACACACGCACGCACGCACGCACGCGCGCGCGCTAGGTAGTCCTTTGTGGAGCTGAGGCAGGGGAGAGGATAATCAGAATGCAGTGTTAGATAAGAGGAACAATAAAAAACAAAAATAGTAATAAATTAAAATAGTACATAATAAAACAACAGAACATAAATGATAATGTATTATAGCTTTACAGTGTGCTCAAATCTTCAGACATATCTCATTTAACCCTCACCTTCACTCAGAGAGGTAGGGATTTTTGTGATTCCCTACTTTCCAAATGAGGAAGTTGAGGCACTGAGCTATTAGTACCTCACCCTGGTCACACAGCTACCAAAAACCTCAAATGGGGGCCTGCCTAGGCTCAATGCTACGCCTTTCAAATATGAGGTCAGGTGTGCCCTGACTTTAGACATGAGATGTGAATAAAATTTTCAGAAACTGAGGCTCTTCCCACAGAAGTCAACAAGTTCAAATACGCAGCTGCATTGATGCGTTTTAACCTCCGAAAACATCAATCACCAGAGGAACCACAGGGGCAGTCTGCACCTTGCATTTCAAGTACAGCTGGAAGGTGATTTCAGCCAGGGTTTTTTAATCTAAAGCAAGACAAGGAAGCGGGGATGAGCCGCAAAGTTTAATTTAGAAAAAGGGTCACAAAAGGAGACCTTTGCATCCCTGTGGGGTTTCCTTGTCTGTGTCTGGAAATGGGGAGGAAAGAGACCCGGAAGGGAGCTCTGCGTGTGACATGAAGGACCACAGCTCAGCGCTTCAGAAGACATCTTAAAGGGATACATTTCCTCCTGCAGGGCGAGAGGGGGTAAGAAGAATAGCAAACATTATCTGAGTGTTTACTGCACACCAGGCACTGGCAGGGTCCTAAGTGCTTTACATACATTATCTGATTTGATCCTCACAACACCTCTGATGAGGCCCAAGCAGAAAAATTAACCCTGCTTTAGAGAATCAATGGAGAAACACAATGCAACTTAAAGGGAACTTAAAGGAGAGGATGACTGCTGTATTTATACAAAATAAAATTAGGAAAATAAAGATCAATCTCTGTTGCTTATAGATTTCTATAATTGCTGGGGAAAGGAAATGAGAGGAAATTGTACCACACCCTCTGCTCCCTCCTCAAATGAACTGTATTTCTATCAGATCAATGGTTAGTGATTTTTTTAAATAAAAACAAAACAAGAGAGGTACAAAACAAAGCAAATAAAAAACACCTCAAGGTATCTAAATTGTTTCCAGATAAATGAATGTTCTTTAAAATATCTAAGCAATTATGGAATAAAATCCATAGAAACCATGGCAAAGAGATATTTTTCCCATATGAAATCAATCCTCACCCAAAGGAAAGGAAATGTGAAATGGAAGAGCATTCCATTTTAAAGAAAATCAAGAAGCAGCCAGAATAACAAACTATAACCTAAACGACTATCAGCCAAATGCAGTGTAATTTGAACCTAAACAGGGGTAGATGCTAAAATAGACCTAAAATTCTGCAGCTATTAGGAGGTAATTGATAATAATTATCAAGGATGTACCATATGCCCCCAAATGTTCTAAGTATTAACTAATTTAATCCTAACAACCCTGTGAGGAAGGTACTGTTATTATCCTCATTTAGAAGCAATGAAACAGAGTCACAGAGAACATAAGTAGCTTGCCCAAGATCACACAACTACAAATTATTGGAACTAGAGTTTGAACAGAGCACAAAGCTCTCCAAAAATAAGTGGCACAAGAACCCCTTGCTTAAAAGAGCAAGTTCTAGTGCAGGGCTGGGCTGGGGTGGGGAGCCTCTTTAAAGCTACTGTCTGGCACAGAGTGGCAGGGGAGGTAGTCCTATGCAAAACATCTTCCAGAAAGAAACAAATGGTGAGTCTGGCAGCAAGGGGGAGCGGAGAGGCAACCGACTTGTAGCTGTCAGTCTTTAGAGAGGAGCAAATGCCACGTCATCGCTCAGGAAGCCTGTGGCACAGGGGTTTTACCGCAAGACTCCCAGGCTGATCTTGTCAGCCTGAGCTGCACAATCCATGTAAACCCATTCTGAGAGTCTGCATTTCAATCCAAGCAGGCTGAAGCCTCGTGTGCCCTTCTCACACAATTCTTCAGCCAACAAATGGTCTATAACACAGGTAGCTTGTTTTAAATATAGTTTTTATATTGTTGAACCCAAAATAGACTGTTCACAGAACAAGGTGGAAAATAAGGTGGGGAGGTGGGCAGTGCAGGGAACTCTCCTTCATGCCTCTAGTCAAAGACATGTAATGTTTAAATATAACAAAATGAAACTTTTAAAACCTGAGAAAAAACTGTGAGAAATTTTAAACAATAAACTTAGGGTGGTTGATCAAAGTCTGGAGACCAGTACTATGTCAGTTAAAAAAAAAAAGACTGTATAATCCTGGCTAGTATATCTGTATTTAATATATATATAAGATGGATTTTATGCTTACAATTGTTGATAGTGGTTTACCATACCATAACCTTATGTATTTCTCTATACAACTATATATAGATATAAATCTAATCTTCACAGCTCCATGAGACACATATTCAGAAACCAGCCCTATCTTTAGAGTCAATGTGTAATAATAATAATAATAATGGTAAACTATAAATAGTTTATTTCATTCTCTATAATATATGTAACCTGCTATATATATACATGTATATATATATGAGATATATATATATGTATATATATATGATATATATATATATATATATATATATATATATATATATATATATATATAATGACACAGTCATCCCTTGGTATCTGTGGGGGATTGGATTCAGGACCTCCATGGATACCAAAATCCACAGATGTTCAAGTTCCTTATAATTGGTCCTCAGTATCTGTGAGTTCCTCATCTTTGGATTCAAGCAACCACAGATCAAATAGTGACTTCGATCTGCAATTGGTTGACTTCAAGGATATAGTGGACACCATGCAGTGGACACCACTGATGCTGGACGCTGTTGCTGACATAGTCTCAGTGACTGGGAGGATGCCCTAACATACCCTGTGTCAGAGTCACCGAGTTACTCTCCAGTCTCAAATTCCTGGAGGTGGGTGCACAACTCCATGGTGGAGTCTGGGTTGTGGTCATTGTAGGGAAGCAAAATTTGTCACCCCAAAACATGTCTCTTTAGCATGTGGATTATTTTGAGCTGAAAATAATCAAGGCTCAAAGGGTTCAGGAAGAAGCTTTGACCTTCCCCTTAACTGCTTAAAAGAATGTAGATAGAGGACCTGATGTAGAAAGGGAACTGTCACCATAGATAACTATGGTATGAACTAGGTGAGTAGACAGGGAGGAACCTAGCTAAGTCTGTTTATTAAAATTCCTCTTTGTGTCCCATTGTCCCTGCATGGCCCAGCAAACATTTACTTAACAAACTTTTGCTTTTCCATCTCTGTATGAACTGCCTTCTTCCCCTTTGAAGTCCCAAACCACTACCTCCAACACCCTCTTGTCTTTAGCTGAAGGTGGCATTTAAGGTGAGGGTCTCAGCCATTTGGGGGACTTACTCATTTTTCCTGGGCCTCTCCTATGTATACACGTTATTAAACTTTTGTTTGATTTTCTCCTTTTTATCTGTCTCATGTCAACTTAATTCTTAGACCAGCCAGAAGAACTAGAGGAAAATTTCTTCCTCTCTAACACCTGGCTACCCTGGGGCAGAGAGAGAGAGAGAGAGAGAACAATTTCAACTTCCCTAATGTGAGGCAGGGCTCTGCATGAAATGGAGGATTCCCACTGAAGGAGAGCAGATTTTGCCAGCCCCAAATAGGCCTATTTGGTACAAGGATTATCTTGAACTGGTTATTTTTAAGAAACAGCAGACACAGGAGAAGCTCTGAAAACTGAGTAGAAGTTACCCTTTTGTAAGAGACATTTACATTTATAAGGGAACTCGCCTTTGTGATCATGTCTTCCTCTCTGTACCAGGAAGAGGAGGATGACTAAATCTCTAGACAGCAATGGAAAAGGCAACAATTTAAATCTACATAATAACCATACCCTTATTTACTGCGCTTTTCCTGATCATCCACCATAACTGCCCGCCCCCAACATCTTCTTTTGTCTTTAGCTAAAGAAGGAATTTAAGGTGGTATCTTGGGGCTACTTCAGGGAATTACTCAGTTTTTTTCTAGGTATTATCCACGTAGACAGGAGGTACACACATTATTAAACTTCTGTTTGTTTTTCTCCTGTTAATCTGTCTGTTATTATGAGGGTGGAGAGCTCAGCCAAGAACCTAGAAGGGTAGAGAGAAAATTATTTTTCCTCCCCTACACCAACAACAGGAAGAGGCTGAATGGACAGCAGCAATAATGAAAACTGTCCATTACAGCATGTCCTAGCGTAGGGGCTGACAGCGTAGCCACTAGAGTCAACACACTAAAATCAAATCCTGTCCAGTACTTGCCAGCCCTGTGACTTGACTTCTCTTCTTAATGGAGGTTCCACCTGAGAACTAAGCTCTAAAGCAATTAGTGGATGCAATGCACTAATTTCTCCCCTTTGTACCTAGAATGGTGCTAGGTGTGTGCCCTCCTTGGAAGAACTGAGAAAATAGTCACTCAAATCTTTTTTTCTAGGGCTGAATTCTCTTACTAAATCCCTCATGAGGGTGGCTACAGGTGAGATAAATCATTTACCGTTTCTATGCCTGTCTTTCTATTCTAACTTCTAATGTGTGAGTAAAAACTTTACCTTGGTCATATTTTTTTAGAGGGGATTTAATGAGCTAAGACATGGAAAGCACTTAGCACAGGGGACAATAAGAAATGTCACTGTTATCAATAGCACATTCACATTTATTTTTTCCACTTCTTTCCATAATAAATAGTAAATAGTTGAGGGATGAACAGATGTATGGCTGCTGAAAGATGGTCAGTAGTGGTGTGCAAAATTAGAAACAGACAGGAGGCAGAAAGACTGTTTGGAACTTGCTGGAGGAACAACAGAAAAAGATAAAGAGGTTTTGAAACAGGGACAGTAGTGAAAATGGAGAGGAAGCGGGTTTCTGAAATGTCGCTCAGATGGTTCCACAGGACTTGGAATCTGACGGGGCATGGGGAGTGGCGATAACTCAGAGCTGTGGACTTGGAAGACTGAATGAATGAACGGTGGTGCCATTCATAGAAAGGGAAAAAAAATTCCATGGAGAGCTAATGAGCTGGGTTTGGGACACTTGGGTAATTAATTGTAAAAGAAATGGGAAAGACTGGATACTGAATCAAAAAGATCTCTCATTAAACTCAAAGAATCATCCAATCAGGATTGAATCCAAAGCATTTCAAGCAGAGGGCCACATCTGGTGGCTTGGTTGTATGGTTGCAAGTCACAGAAACAATTGTAAGTACCTCAGGGAGAAGAAGCAGGAGGGTACAGACATTTATTTTTGTAATATAGGAAAATACTGTGGAATTAATAGGGAAGAGTATAGCAGAGCCTCAGAAAGAGATTAGAGTTGCCAAGGAAAGCCATCGAGTGGGCAGGAAGATGTTTCCTGGTCTTTTTCTTGGGTTGGCTTCCTTACTCTTTCCTTGAAGTTCAGCCTTTTTGGCTACCGAGGGCACATGCTGGGAGGTGGCCCTGCCACCTGCAGCAGATGTCAGTCCAGCCTTCCTTGACCCCTTTTTGTCCTTTGTGTGAATCCCTTAGCTTTGGTATACTTTCCCTGCCAACAGTTAGCACCTGTGGCTCTGTTTACAGGCTTGCCCAGGGAACTTGCACATCCTGTTTACTGGATGTAGCAGAAATGGAAGTGCTGAAGAACTTACATTCCCCCACTCCTAGCCATTAGCTAATGATAATGGCTGAAGGCATTTGAAGTCCAGGCTTCCTTGCCTCTCTAATCATGAAAACTCCAAGGCATAACATATCCTAGGATTCTGCTGCAGGATTAGATTGAGTTCCCCTACCCTTTGTGGGACTATTGTTTCCTTCTTTTTCCTACCCAGTTTCCATCAGTCCCTTACTGATATTTCCTGTGAGTACTTACTTCACAATTTATTTGCAGATGTATCCTCATTTCAGAGTCTGCTTCAGAGGAACCCAACTATTGCAGTTTTGATTGTGTCTCCCCAAAAATATATGTTGGAAATAAGGTCACTGCAGATATAATTAGTTAAGATGAGGTCATTATGGTGGACCCTAATCCAATAGGAAGGGTATCCTTCAAAAAAAGAGGAAATTTAGACATAAACAGACATACACAGAGGGAAGACACAGAGGGAGTGGACGGCCATGTGACTGAAGTGATGCGTCTACAAGCCAACAAAGGCCAAAGATTTCTGGCAAACACTAGAAGCTAGAAGAGGCAGGGAAGGATTCTCCCCTAGAGCCATCGAAGAGAAGATGGCCTTGATTTCAGACTTCTGGCCTCCAGGATGTAAGAGAACAGATTTTGGTACTTTGTTATGGCAGCCGTAGGAAACTAACACACTAATCAGCAACAACTTGCTCCCAAGTTTTTACATCTCTTCTCTTTAAGAGATCAGCATAGACTGACAATAGATTCTCTCAGCTCCTATTCCAAGTTCCCAGGGTATAGATTCTGAATGAATCACCCCATCCTTCAACTGTACCTAGGGGATGGGGTAGCATTGCACAAACAGCAATGCTGTGATTTAGAGGAAACAGTTTCCATACAAAACGGGAGCACTGCTTGTTCCATGGAATGGAGAGACATCCCCAAAGGTGCCACTACAAAGACATTTCTCAGAATGGAATTTTCCAGTCCTTCATACAGTCCTAATGACAAACTGGCATGTATCCAACAAGAACTGCTGAAGGAGTTTGGTTATTTTTTCAAATTCAGAAGATGTTCCAAATTTACAGGGTTTCTGAAACATGAGATTTGAAAAAGCCTCAAAGTTGATTAGTGTTGCCATTTTGATTTCCTGATTGGGCTTCTCAGTGGCAACAATGCATGCCACAGAATAACATTAATTCTGAATGAACAACAAACCCTGCTGTGCACTGAAACATGAAGTCAATTTATGTCAAATGTTGTTTCACAGAGTTTGAAACATAATAAACAGAAATCTTACCACTATATCTAAGACTTGACTTAGCAGAATAGTGTTTTATCTTTAAAACCAACTCTAAAAGAGAGAAGAAAAGAAATGGAGTTAGGGGAAGTTTGTTTTTTCCTTCTTGTGACTCAAACTGGGAGCAGAACAGTCTGCACACTGGCTCAGAGGGTGAATTTCATTTCCACTATCTCAGCAGCAGCCAATTTGAACCTGATTCAAAGTTGATTGTTTTCAAGCAGTTACTAGTATACATGTATTCATTAATGGACAGACACTGAGCCTCATTTTTCTTCTACTTCTCTGCTAATCTAGTTATGAAATGTGATTTTCAGCAATCTGAACATGTGTGCAATGAGATGAAATGCAATTTGCTTATTTCAATATCCATCCAACTTTTCTTTTTAAATAACATTTATTTTCTCTTTTAGGGCAGAGGAATTTCAAAGAAGGGAAGCTGGCCACTTGAAGTTTCTTCCTGAGCACAGATAGGTGGCTTTCTAACAAACTGGCTAAACTCTTGACTGGTTAACATTGCAGTGTTACTCAGGAGCAGACCCTGCGATGAAAATTTCTATGCAGTTCCTGTATGAAGGACGAGTTCCTAGGGGAGCCTGGCAAGAGGAGGAAACAGAGCAGTGAGAGAAAGAAAGCAAGCAAGGGTGTGACTTTAGGCCAAGTCCTGCCCTTAGCCTGATCCTGAGTGAGTTACACCTCAGAGTTTGTGCTGTTTCCAGGCCAATAACTGGGTTGTCTTACTCCTGCACCAGTGAGTCACTGGATAAGGGTTACCAAGTGCTCTGATGTGGCTGTGTCTCCCTAAAATTCATATGTTGAAAACCTAATCTCCAAGGTGATGGTATTAGGAGGTGGAGTCTTTGGGAGGTGATTAGGTCATGAGAGTGACACCCTCCTGAAGGGGATTAGTGCCCTTATAAAAGAGACCCTATAGAGCTCCCATGCCTTCCACCATGTGAAGATACAAGAGGCCTACAACCCAGAAATGGGCCCTCACCTGATCATGCTGGGACCCTGATCTCAGACTTCCAGCTTCCAGAACTGCAAGAAATAAATTTCTGTTGTTTCTAAGCTACCCAGTCTGTGGTCTTTGGGTATGTTTTTATAGCAGCTGAAACAGACTAAGATGAGGGTGGGAAGGGCATGTGAACTCCCAGGAACTTCCAGCTTTCTTGTGTTGTAACAGCAGACCCAGTAACCTGAAGGCAGGCCTCAAAAGACAGTTACAGGTGTGTGCTGTTAGAAGCAAAACATGCAGAAACTATTAGAATCGTGCTTATAAATGGTAAAAGGAAAAAAAAAAAAGAACATAGAGTAATTTGAGGGGCAATGGATATGTTTAGAACCTTGATGGTGGTGATGGTATCATGGATGTATGCATATGTCCAAATTCATCAAAATGTGCACATTAAATATGTGCACTTTTGTATATTAATTGTATCTCAATAAAGCTAAAAAATAATAAGAAATGGTAAAAACGGGGGATCCAGCAGTATCCTTGATGACTTCTTAATGCCAGGTAGCTTTTAGTTGATCTCATTAGGGCAGAAAGTACAGTTGACCCTTGAACAACACAGATTTGAACTGCGTGGATCCACCTATACACAGATTTTTTTAAATAGTAAATGCTACAGTACTACATGACCTGCAGTTGGTTGAATCTGTAATTTATACATGAATCTTTCTTTCTTTCTTTCTTTCTTTCTTTCTTTCTTTCTTTCTTTTCTTTTTCTTTCTTTTCTTTCTTTCTTTTCTTTCTTTTCTTTCTTTCTTTCTTTCTTTCTTTCTTTCTTTCTTTCTTTCTTTCTTTCTTTCTCTTTCAACTTTTTTTTATTGATTTATAATCATTTTACAATGTTGTGTCAAATTTGTGTAGAGCACAATTTTTCAGTTATACATGAACATGTATATATTCATTGTCACATTTTTTTCTCTGTGAGCTACCATAAGATCTTATACATGAATTTTCAACTGTGCAGAGGGTTAGCGCTCTGAGCCCCCAACATTGTTCAAGGGTCAACTGTACAGCTTTTTGGTTCAGCTTCTCCCCAGGCTTAGGTGGCCCATTTTAGCCTTCTGCATGACAGCCCCCATGCCTAACCCAGACTCCTGGGTCACCACATGTCAGCCTGGACTTCGGTGTCCTCCATCTTCACTAATATGACAGGGTGGATCCAACATAGACTCATTCTTTTCCCTTTTTTAATCCAAAATTTGATTGGTTCGTGGCATAGACTTAAATGAAGGCAAAAACCATATCTTCTACAAGACTGCAAACTTAAAGTTGCTGAAATCATTATTTGAGACAATATATAATGTTTTAAACATCAGGGAAAATTTTCAAGTCTATTTATGAAGCATATTTATTAGTGAACATGTATTCAGAAATTCCAGTTAATAATAGCATATGTATATATGTCTCTTGTCATGGGCATCATATATTGACTCATGCATGATGAAATCTGAAGAGGAAATATAGGATTATTTTTCCATAGCAAACTTCTCATGGGCTGCTACAATGCAATCAAGGGGAATAATCCGGAAGGCCTACAAATACCATCACAGTGTCCATGTAGAATTGCTGTAACTTGGCAAGAGAAGCCCAAGCTTTATCCTCAGCTTCTCCTTTCCTTGCAGGATTTATACCTGCCTGGGCCTGTCTGGAATCCCAAGAAAGCAGTTAGAGAAGTCTACTTCTGTGAGAGGTTGATTTGCCTCTTGGGAAAGACTTTCCATGAGGAAGAAGAATCATATGGGCAGAGCTCGGTTAAGGGCAGTGAACAGAATCTGAGGGAAAAGGAAAATTCTGAAAAAGCAGTCAGTTACTCCAGTCCTGCCTCACTCCTCCACTCCAGCTCTAAGGAACTCATGCCTAAGCCCGTGTCAGGAGGCTCTAATAAAAGAATGAATGAAGAGGTAACATCTAAAGACATTGACATGGTAAGACATCAGCCATGTTAGTTCCAACACCTTTGCTGGGGATGACAAATGGCATAGCATTGTTGGCTCATTCCTTCCACGCAGCCTAGGGGCTCTTTCTGTCACAATTTATAATCTGATGATCTAAAGCTATCCCTTTCAACCTAGGAGATAAAATATGTTGTGTTTAGAAAATACCCTCCAAATGACAATCCATGACCAACGGCCCTGAGCAATGTGACCTCAGAGGGACACCATTAGAGCAGGGTTCAGTTATATTGGAAATGAACACCTCTGTGCAGACTCTGTGGGACACACCAGTGGCTGCAGGAGTAGCAGGCCTGTGGGTGGGTGGGCACACACTGCTATTTATCATCAAGGGAATGTGCAGTGAAGGAAGAAATCATTTCCTAATTTAACTGCTTGAAGGAAAAATGAGGAGTGATAGAATTAAGGGTATACAAAAGACATTCACAGAGTTTTGCCTTCTACCATGTGAGGATGCAACATAAAAACAGCCATCTGTGAGCCAGGAAGAAGACTCACCAGACGCTGAACCTGCCAGTGCCCTGATCTTGGATCTCCCAGCCTCCAGAACTGGAGGAAAAGGGAAGAAAGCATATAAAATCTCTTTAAAAATGGCTACTTAATGTCAGAAAAGAACAGCAAATTGAAATACAGAGTTGAAATGAGTATACTGTTTACCTCAAGGACCAGTTGCAAGAGATGAAGGCAAAAACCAGCGAGGAGAATCACTATATACAGAGAAACACTGAACTGTGGATTTCACAGATCCAGGGGAAAAAAGTAACAAAACAGAGGAACTCTTGCTGCATAAGATTGAGAGTGTAAGGTTGAAAACTGAAGAAGAGAAGTAGATTCATACGGAGATTGAAATATTCATTAGAAAGGAGATGCAGAAACTTGAGGAGAAGCTAGAATTCTGAAAGGAGAAATCTGACAAGGACACAGAAATGAAGGAGAAGAGACTGAATGCTCTCAAGGCTGCAATGGCCAGTGACTTAGCACATCTTTAAGACCTTGCAAAGATGCTAGGGGAGTTTGAACAGATCACTACTGAAGATCATACAGAAAAGGAGACTGGGAAGAAGACAGAACAGGATGGTGTGGAATTAAGCAGCATCATAAAGCTCCAGGCTTGGTGGCAAGGCACTGTGATACAGAATAAAATGGGTGCTTTCAAAGTAACCAAGAAGACAAAGATGATAGCAAGGAGTCAAAAGGCAAGAACCAGGACAAGCAGAGAGGTAAGAAAAAGTAACCAAGTTACTTCTATCTTTTCCCCTGGTATTCTGGGCATGGAAAGGAAGACTAGAAGGGAGCAAGATAACTCATTGATGGGTTTTCCCATCAAAGATAACTTCATTTATAGGTTGTTTCTCATTTGAACATTCTCAGATGAGGAATTTCACTTTTCCTGTTATATTAGTTTTCAAACCCTGAATTATGATTATTTGAGTTAGAGCTTCTTCATATTGGGAAACAATTTGGCTGAGCAGAAGTGTTTCTAGAAGACTTGTGAAGATTTCTCTCCCTCTTTCACACCAGAAAATAAACAGTTCATGGGGTTAGTTACAATCATGCATTAAAACTCCAGTGATTCCTATAATGTCTCTGATTCTGGTTTCACTCAATTTGTCTATAGTGAAAGAACTCTTAGGAGCAAAATGAAGTGTTCAGTAGGAATTACAAGATGATGTTTATAAAATATCTAGCATAATATACACACAGTAAAGTTTTAATCAATGTTAGTTTGAAAAAGGAAAAACAAGATCTACAGAGTTTAAAGAATAATTATATATCAAGCATTTGCATAAAAATAACAGGACATCTGAGTTCTATTATTTTTAACCACTCATGTTAAAAATAATAAAACAATGCCTATGTCTAAGAAGCCCACTGTAGCCCATACATATATATATATGTATGTGTGTGTGTCTGTGTGTGTGTGTGTACATATATATATAAAATGAGAGAGAGAGAGAGAGAGAGAGAGAGAGAGAGAGAGAGAGAGAGAGAGAGAGAGACTGGCTCTCTGTGAATCTGTTATGTGGTGGATTACATAAATTGATTTTAATATTTTACCATTTCTGCACTCCTGGGAAACTGCTAATATAGCACAATGTAGCATCCTTTTCAATATAGCTGGATTGGGTTTAATATTTTGTCTAGCATATTTGCATCTATATTCATGAATGAGGTTTACCTTTAGTTATTTTCTCTTGTCTTTGAATGGCTTTGAATATTGCAGTGGTTAAAAATAATATTCCCTATACCCTTCTAAGTTCTCAATTGGGAATCCTGTAACAAAAGACAGAGTAAGAAGAGAAATATCAACAGAATTTTATTAAAAACTCTACTTCATGGATACATGGGACATTGCCAGGGAAAAATTAGTAACTCTCAAAGAGATGGCTTAGAACTCAGGCTTAAATGCTATCTTCAAGTAAAGGCAGAAGAAACAAAAGTGGAGGGAGGGGAAGCAGGACAGCTATGGAGAGGTTATCAAAAAAAGCACAAAAAACAAAGGCAAGGTTTGTTATGCAGATTTAAGTCTATGCCTTCTCCATTGATAAGAATTTCTTGTGATTTAGTCATCCTTCTCTTCCTGGTGCAGGGAGTGAGACCCTTACAAATGGAGACATCTTATAAATGCAAATATGCTTTACAAAAGAGTTAAGTCTACTGTTTTCAAAGCTTCTCCTATGTCTGCTGTCCCTCAAAATAATCTTTATGCCAAAGAGGCATATTTTGGGGTGGCATATTTGGCCACCCTTCAGTATCAAGGTTATGCTAGCCTCATAAAATAATTTGGAACATATTTCTTCATCTGTTTAATTGGGAAGAGTTGGTGTAAGATGAAAATTATTTCTTTGTTGACTATTTGCTACAACTTCCCAACAAAGACACTTGGACCTGGATTTTTCAAATTTGTGACCACTAATAATATTTCTTTAATGGTTTTTGGAGACTTCAGTTTTCTAGCTTTCTTGGAATGAGTTTTGGAAAGTATGGTAGTAATTAATTAACAGTAATTAACAAATGGTCCAGTTCTCCTTCCAGTCATCTGATAGAATTGCATTGAACCAGGAGGTTCTTTGAAATTATTTGTTGTCCTGTACGTTGCCTTGTCCAGTGAAATGTGAACAAAAGTGATGTATTGTTCAGTGAGCAGCATTTAATAACAAGTACAAGACTCTAGTGCTTTTCTTCCCTCTGCTAAGCACCTGGCTTGGTCAGCTTGAGTCTCCGAGTGAATATGATGATGGTCAGAGGGCACCATTTTTTTGTGTGTTAAACCACTGAGATTTTGGAGCTGCTTATAACTACAACATAACATCATAACCTAGCCCAACCTGACAGATTCTATGTTATATTTTCCTAGGAATACATACATTTTATCCAGATTTACCAATTTTGGTTGTAAAACTATTCATAAGATCCTCTTACTTTTTAGTGCCTATACACTAGAAAGTAATACTCCTTCATTTCAGTTATTATTTGTTTTTTTCCCATTTTTTTCTCATGTGAAGTTTCTCAAAGTGACTAGTCATTTCAAAGAACCAACTTCTTGTATTGATCATTTTTATTTCATGGTTGTTTTTTATATCATTTAACTTCTGCTCTTACCACTTCATTCCTACTTTCTTTAGGTTTACTTTGCTCCTTCTTTACTAACTTCTTGAGATTGTCGTTTAGATCTTTAATTTTCTGCCCTTCTTTTCTATTTTAGGGCTACAGTTTTTTTCTTCTAAGTACTGATTTATCTGCATCACAGAAGGTTTTGTGTATCAGGGTTTTACCATCACTTAATTCAAAATATTTTCTCATTTCCATGATAATTCCTTCTTTATTTAGATGTGTATCTAATAAATTATGTTTGCATTATTTTTATTCTGCTTTATAATCTGTCTTTTAATGAAAGCATTTATTCCATTTACTTTTATTACAATTACTGAGAAACCTGGATTTGATTTTGTGCTATCTGTTCATCCCATCATTTTGGCTTTCTTTGGATTTATTCATTTTTATCAATTCATTTTTTAAAATCTTGATTAGTTTTCAAATCATATGTTTCTCTTCTTTATTAGTTACATTAAAAATTTCAGTATGCATACTTAACAGTGAAAAAGAATATATATATATATATATATATATATATATATATATATATATATATATATATATATGAAACTGAATCACTATGCTGTACATCAGAAACTAATACAGCATTGTAAATCAACTATACTTCCCTTTAAAAAGGTTAAAAAATATTTTACCTGGCAACAATTTTACACTTAATTGGCAAAAAATTTTTAAATCTAATAATACCAAGAATCAGAGGGGACTCAGCTTATACATGTTGCTGGTGTAATCAGTGAAACCACTTTGGAAAGCAGCTTGCTATTATCTGTTAAAGTTGAACATTCACTGAGTCCCAGTGATTCATTTCTAGATAAAAAAATATACAAAGAATGAAGATGTGTAGCACCCCAATTATCCATCTGTAGGTCCCAAGGAAACCCCTCAGAGTCCAGCTTGAAAACCATTATATTGGATGATCTTTAATAGTGATTTTAATATTGGCTGATAGGATCTTGATCAAAGCTGTATTTTGTTTTCTAAAAGCTTTAGTATTATCAACATACAATAAACTGCACATATTTAAAGTGTAAAAAATTTCAAGATGCATACTTAACATAAAGTCTGAAGCTAGTCAATACATTTATCTTCCTCTATTTACACCCCTCTCCTGATTTACATATTGTTTCTTTATATTTTAATTCTACCTTTCTTAAAATTCCAATTGACCTTACTATTACTGCCTTATACATACAGTCAAGGTTTACTCATGTTTCTTCACTTTGTTTGCTCTTTATTCCTTCTTGTAGCTCAGACCCTCCATCTGGAAAAATTGTCCCTCAGCCTGAAGTATATCTTTTAGAATTTCCTTTAAAAAGATGCTATTAGTGGGAAACTATCTTTTAGTCTTAAGAGATTTCTTTACACTTCCCACACTCCTGAAATATATTTCACTTGGTATAGAATAGTAGGCTGGTAATTATTTTATTTCATTATGTTGGAACTCTTATTTCTTCATCTTTGGCTTGTGAAGGTCTGATCTTAAGAAGTCACTAATAGATTAACTGCCATTCCTTTGAAGATGATCTATGTCCTCATCAACTCCTCTTCTCACTCCAGTTGCTTTTAAGACTTTTGTCTTTGTTATTTTATAGAGTCACAATGCTCTAAATATGTGTTTCTTTCTGTATATCATATTTGTAATTTGGTGGGTTCTTTCTTCTGTGGATTACTGAATTTAAATCATTCTGGAAAACTGTCACTATCTCTTTAGGTATGAACTTTGCCTAATTCATTATCTCTCCTCTACTTCTTGAACTCTGATGAGAAATTCTTCTTAATTTGTCTTTTTATGTCACTAATCTCTATTTTATTATCCATTTCTTTCCTTTTTGTGCTTCATTCTGAAATATGTCTTCTGACTTATACATCATTTCACTAATTCTACCTTCATCTGTGTTTAATTAGTTAATAAATCCATCCATTTAATTTTAAATTCAATTATTATATTTTCATTAAATATACTTGGCCATTTTGTATAAGTTTCTGTACCCTGCAAATTATTTTAAGCTGATCTTTTATTAAACATTTCCTATATAATATTTTAAAACCTGCTTTTGATAATTCCAGTAACTGAATTCTGGGGGAGTACATACATTTCTATGGTCTGTTTCTTTCCTACTGATTCTTATTCCTTGTGATGTGTTTCTTTGTGTACTTGCCTATTATCTATTTATTTATTTATTTACTACAAGCTGCTCACTGTTCGGAGAATTATTTACATTAGCTCTTTGATGTCTAGCATGAATATGATTCATACAGAAAGGAGCAGCATCTACTTCCACTCAAAATTTGGGAGCATTACTAGTTATCAACCACTTTAATGTAAATTCTTCAAGCTTTTCTGACCACCTAGATGATGTGGGTTGCAAATCATAAAAGCTCTGACTCTGGTTTTCTGTCTTATATTTGGCTTGACAATTTCCTAACTGTCAGTTATGTAATTCTTCTAAGGATTTTAAACTTTACTTAGATTTTTAAATTGTTTTTAGCGGGAGAGTGAGTCTGAATTCTTGGCTTGACCCCCTGTTTATACTCAGGTTGTTTTTGCCCAAGAATCCTGAGTATTTTTATGATGATTCCATCTGACAATATTTCTACATAAAGTATAATTTGGAAGCTTTTTTCTTATTCCTACTATTTGGGGGATAGGAGGGTGGTTATGTATTTGGCTAATGATCTGTTTGTTAATGATAGTGATATATTTATACCACATTTGTCCCAGAGAAACACGGTTCTGTTGATTATTTTCATGCTGATAAAATTTATTAAAATGGAACATTTCACATTAGCATTATATGTACTTTTCAATTTAAGATTGTGGAAATGGGTCTGGTAGGGCTCAGGAATTCTATTCCAAAACACGGCACCTTGGCATATTGAATATATTAAGCTGAAGGATGTTGAGAAAACAGCAGAAACAGGAAAGTCACTGTGACCTCCTCTCCCCCCTTCACCCTTCTTCCCTGAAACAGGACATAAAACACTCATATGAGAGGTGCCCTCCCTATACCCAGAGGAAAGGAGCATCCTTATCTACAAAGACAAAGGGACCGTTAGAAGAATGTGAACAAACAGGCTTTGCTAACTTTCCCCCAGTTTACTACACCTGCCTCATGCTCTCTGACCTATCCTGTTTCTACATAACTGTCCACTCTTCATCAAACCTAGCATAAAAATCCTCAGGTCTGTTTCTTTGGGTCTTTATTTCCTTATGAAGTAAGTCTCCTCTGTCATATAAAACTTATATTAACTAAACTTGTAGGCTTTTCTCCTCATAGCCTGTCTTTGTCAGTCTAATTTTCAGACCAACCAGGGATCCTAAGAGGCTTGAGGATAATTGTTATCTCCCTAAGGGTCACAAGCATTTTAAGGGTAGGGACTAGATCTATTTTGCTACTTGATTCCTTGTACATAACAGCTTCCACAGAGTGGTACTCAACAGATATTTGTTGAATGAGTAAATTAATGAAATTGGTAAAGAATTCCATTATGCATTCTCTGCTACCTCTATCGGCTACCATTAAGGTTTTTCTGTTTCTTATGTGGAGATAAAACGAAAAAAGCACTCTGTCTAAAAAATTATACTGTCTTCTAATAGAATCTAAGAGTTGTTTGGGGGTAAAGGATAAGGGAAGCAGTTAAAACCCCTCAGGAGAGCAGAGTAAAGAATAGAGGCATTGTAGGTGTTCTTTGAAATTCTGATTAGCCAGAGAACTCCTGCAAGGAGATTTGGCTGCTGAAGTGGGGTTCCAGGTCCCTACCTCCCTTTGAATAGGAAAATATACGTGAAAAGCATATATTAAGGAGGAGAAGCATAATCTTAGGAAATGTGATATACCAACATTCCTTCTGTGATGAGTTACTTAGACATATGATATCGCTACTATTTGTGCAAAATGCATTTATTCAGCAAATGAATAGCATTTTCCTTGTCTGCAAATATGTACAAGGATTAATTTTCCTTCCTGGGGCCCCGCATACCCAAGAGAAGTATGATTTCTGTACATGAAAAACTCAAATTGGTGAGGTTTAGAGAAGGGAAAGATGCTCTGCTTGGGGGTAAGTGCATGGGGGCAGTGGGTATAGGGTATATGGACATGTTGGTATATTAAGTTTTATATTCTTTTTTTTTTTTTTTTTTTTACTTTTTAAGAAAATTTTTTAACTTCTAATTTTTTAATTTTTAAAATTTTATTGAAGTTACAATGTGTCAGTTTCTGGTGTACAACGTAATGTCTCAGTCATGCATATATATTCTTTTTCATTATAGGTTATTGTAAGATACTGAATATAGTTCCCTGTGCTACATAGGAAAATTTTGTTTTTTATCCATTTTTATATATAGTGGTTAACCTTTGCAAATCTCAAACTTGCAAATTTATCCTTTCCAAGTTTGTATATGTTTCCTTCCTTGACTGTCCCTTTCAGACAACTCTGTTGTTTGCAAAAATATGTGGTTTATAAGCATGTATAAAAGTTCTATATCAAGCTTCCTGCAAGTTTCTAAGCAAACAAATTCAAAGATTTCTCTCTTCCTAAAGATATTTTTAGGGAAACAAGGAGGGGCTAGGCAATCTCTGTTCAGTAGAATACCAAAAAAAAAAAAAAAAAAAAAAAAGCAAACAAATGATAGAGGACCTCTGGTTAATATCTTTACCCTCCTGACTGATGGACTGATGTAGAAAGTAAGGTAAACAACTTCCCAGCAGATGTGAATCACATTTGTATCTATCAAAAAATTGCCCAAGCATTTTATTAGAGATGCTAATTATTTTCCAGACTTTTGAAATATATTATGTAAAAATATTATGTAAAAATACCAGGTTTGTTTCAATTTTTCTTTGCCATATCTTTCTTTTGACCCAAACAGTTTTTAAAGGTCTGATTTTGTTAGAAAGAAAGGTCTATCTAATTGTATTTTTGTGCTAAGTTTGTTAATTGAATTTTTTGCTTAGTCAACTATATCTTCCACTTAAAGCAGACAATAGGAATGGGAAATAGGCTTACTTAACACAATGTAGCCTTTTCAATGGACAAAATTAGGAAATGTGTGTAGATACACTAACCCATGTATATATACACACAAATATCTTTCAGTATGTATCTATATGTATATAAGAATAAACATGAGTTCATATTGATATCTCTGACTCTAATCCAGTACCACAAGGTTTATTCTAGTCTTTTCCCTTTGCTTGTTCATAATTTCTTTCTCCAACAGTGAGAAATTTGGCTCTCATTTTCTACTACAATGGTCAACAAATGTTTACTCTAAAGGGCCAGGTAATAAATATTTCAAGTTTTGTGAGCCATTGTCTCTGCCACAACTCCTCAGCTTTGAATTTCATATAACTTCTCATGTGTCATGAAGTATTATTTTTACCTTGATTTTTTTCAGCCATCTAAAAGTGCAAAAAAAAAAAAGTTCTTTGTTTGTGGGCTGTACAAAAATCAGCTGTATCTGGCCCGCAGACCCTAGCATGCTGACTTCTATTCTACAATATTCTACAAAATTTATTCAGTCATAGTATTCATGTAAAGTAGTTTCAGAATTTCTGAGATAAACAAATTTATCAATTAGAACAGTGCTTATGAACAGTTCTTTTCACCTTTGTCTTTTTGAATGAAAATTCTATTTCCAAAGCTTTTACATCAGCTCTTGTCTTCCCCATTCCCTTCACTGTGATAATGCCACTCTTTGAAATGCAGTCATTTTCACTTTTCACAGTCTGAATTTCAACCTGGGATTCCCCAACATCTTGGTTAATATTTTTTAAAATTTGCATATAGTAAAAATCACACTTTGTGATGTACAACTCTATGTGTTTTGACAAATGCATAGAGATGTATCTTCCAGCATGATACCATGTAGGAAAGTGTTATTATCCCAAAATGTCTCTCTTGCTTTCCCTTAATAGTCAACCCCTTTCTCAGCCTCCATCCAATGGAAACTATTAATCAGCAACCTCACGGTCAAACCCTCCCCAAATCCCCCAAACCCTGGCAACTGCTGATCTGTTTTGTTTTCTTATCGCTTTGCCTTTTTCGAAGTGTCATTAATGTAATCATATAATATATAGCCTTTGGGTCAGTATTTTTCTTTATTTAGCCCAAGTACTTAAGATTATTATGTCCTCATGCAGAATTGACCCCTTTATCATTATATAATTCTATTCTTTGTCATTGTTAATATTATCTGCTGAGAAATCTACTTTATCTGATATTAATAAAGGCTTTTTGGCTTTCTTTTGACTAGTGTTATTGTATACTTTTTTTCTATCCTTTTACTTTTTTAACTTACTTGTGTTTTTATATTTGATGTGCATTTCTTCTAGGCAGCATATACTTGGGTCTTGTATTTTTATCCGATCAGCAATCTCTGCCTTTTAAACAAGTTATTAAGATTATTTACATTTAATGTGAATAATGATATGTAGGTTTAAATCTGTCATCTTGCTATTTGATTTCTACTTGCCCCATCTGGTCTCTTTTCCCTTTTCAACTTTCTTTTGATTTAATTGATTTTCAGAAGAGTTATATTTTTTAATTCACTTTGTCAATTTCTCTCTTTTAACCGGTATATAGTCAGTTCTCTGTATCCAGGGGTTCTGCATTTGTGGATTCAACCAATGGAAGATCAGAAATATTTTTTAAAATTCCAGGAAGTTCCAAAAAGCAAAACTTCAATTTGCCACGTGCTGGCAACTATTTACTTTTACATTGCACTAGATATTATAAGTAATCTAGAGATGATTTAAACTATGGGAGGATGTATGTAGGTTGTATGCAAATACTATGCCATTTTATATAAGGGACCTGAGCAATCGTGGATCTTGGTATCTTTGGGGAGGTCCTGGAATTAATCACCTAAGAACACCGAGGGACAACTGTATTTAGACCATTAACATATAATGTAATTATTGATATATTGATGTATTAAGACTTATGTTTGCTCTTTTATTTTTTTTATTTGTTCTCTCTCTTTGCTTTGTGTAGATTACTACATTTTTTAGAATTTCATTTTGATTTATCCACAATATTTTTGAGAGTATCTCTTTGTCTAACTTTTTTAGTGGTTGCTTTAGGTATTACATTTTATATATATATAAATATCAGTCTATTCGTGTCAACATTTTCAAGTGATGTGTTATTTACCCACATTTTTGCTCTGAGTTCTTTCTTCCTTCATAATGTTTCAAGATTCTTTCTTTTATCACTTCCTTTCTGTTTAGAAAACTTCCTTCAGTCATTCTTTTAGGATTGGTCTGCTGGTGACAAATTCTCTTAGTTTTTCTTTAACTGAGAATGTCTTGATTTTCTCTTCATTCAGAAGGATATTTTCACTAGATATAGAATTTGGGGCTGACAATTTCTCAGCGTTTCCTTCAGCTTCTTGAATCCATAGGTTTATGTCTTTTGCCTTAGGGAATTATCTGCTACTATTTCTTTGAATAGTTTTTCAACCTCCTCCCATTTCTCCTCTCCTCCTGGGATTTCAAAAATGTTGTATCACTTGCTATAGTCCCATAGGATCTCCTTAAATTTTTTTCAGTCATTTTTCTCTCTGTTGTTCAGATTGTGTAATTTCTACTGTTCTATCTTGGAGTACACTGATTCTTTCCTCTGTCCTCTTCATTCTGCTGTTGAACTTCCCCACTGAGTTTTCTGTTATTAGATTTTTTTTTTTTAAATTTCTCTTTGGTTCCTCTTTATACCTTTTATTTCTTTGCTAAGACTTTCTATTTTTTTTTTTTTTTTTTGCCAAGGTCTTTTATCTTTTCCATTTGTTTTGAATGTGTTTGTGATTACTTATTAAAACATTTTTATGATGGCTGCTCTAATATTCTTGTCAGCTAATTCTAAAAGCTATGTTATTTCAATGTTGTATACGTTGGTTATCTTGTTCAGTTTGATATCTTGGTTCTTGGTATGACAAGTGATTTTCAATTGACACCTAGATAGTTGGGTGTTTTTTATCTTGTGTTTTAGCAGGCATTTTCTGAAACTGCTCAGATGAGTGAAGCAAAGTGCTATCATGTTACTGGCAGGTTCTCTTCTCGGCCTCTGTTCATACTTGGGAAGAAGGGTTCTTTTTACTGCTGGGCAGAGGTAGGAGTTCAGGCTTCCAACTTTGACTTCCCGGATAAACCACCATGGCTGGTAGGGGGAGAGGCACCTAATTACTGCTCACCACATGGCCTCCACTGACACCATGGGGGATTTGCCTTATAACCACTAAGTAATGGTGAAAATTACGACTCTCCACTAGGCCTCCCCTGATATCATGCCAGTGGGAGGGGGAGGGGACGCCTAGTTACTTTAAGGTGGCAGTAGAGGTGCAGGCTTTTCACTTGGCTTCCAGTGACACTGCAGGAGGTGGTGGCCTCTTTACCACTGAATGGTTGTGAAAGTTCTGATTTTCCTCTGAGACCATCCCAAGAAGGAGAGGGAAGGATGCTTTGTTACCACCAGGTGGAGGCAGAACTCTAAGCTTTCTATGTGGTTTTCTCTGATGTCATATGGTGGAGGCGTTAGGGAAGCTCATTACCACCCTATGGAGATGAGAGTGCTGGCTCCCCAGTTGGCCTTTTCTGATAACCTCCCAGCAGGGGAGTTGGGATTTCTCATCATAGTCCAGAAACTGCTGTTTCATATATTTGGTCCGCTTTTTGTTGTTCCTAACAGGAAGGTAAATCAGGTCCCTGCTACTCCAATTTTCCTGGAAGCGTAAGTTCCTCTTTTCATAATTTTTTTCGTATTAGTTTAAACAATATGCCAATCACTATAGGATTAAACTATTATCAGGCAGATCTAGTCTAGTAAGTATTTAATCATGAATTTTACACTACAGGTTAAACCACAGTTTGAAATGATAGCCTATTAAATTGAAATTTAGAGATAGAGGAAAAAAAAGGAAGAAAAGAGTTTCATTACATACCTATTAAAAGTAGATTATTAAGAACAATACTACATGTTCCAAGAAAATAATCACTATTAGATTTTTGTCAAAGGTTTTACTCAATTCTACATAATTAAACTGTATTCTACTGATATTGTTCAACAGTCTAGTTTCATAAAGTCATCTATTTCTGGAAAAAATAGTCCTGGAAATTATGCATCTTAAGTTCCATATAGGTTGAGTCTCTCAGATATCAGACTATAGTGATTACATTACCATGTATTCATGAGTTTATTCCCTCAAACCTAACTACACTGAAATAGTCAAGAGTCTCTGCTAAGGGCCTTTCTACCAAATCTCTTAGGTTATCTTTGATATTTTGTTCAGAAATATTTGTGAGTCTACAAATTATGACTTTGGTTTCAAATAAACGTGAAGTGAGAGCAGAAATCCCTGACTGATGAGACCATCACTTTATTCCCAGAACTCTATCAGAGCAAACAAGAGTGGGATCTCTTATTGGGGTATAGTTCTGATGAACGTACACCTCCTTGTAACATTTCACACCAACTCAGTTGATTATCATGAAGGTAAAAATATATTATGTTCAGTAGAGTAACTACTTAACCTAGGGCACTTTAGGATCTCTCCTGTAAAATGTGTGTCATAATCACTAACATCTGATAAGAATTTTTTAAATCTGGAAATAAATTTTTTGAGAAGCATTGATCATGTTACCTGTTGCCTAGGAATAAAAGTGGAATTCTATGCTTATTAAAAGGATTAATCACTATTAAAAACATCTTTGTATTACAGCACTTGTCTTGTACAAAATTAAGCTGGGGGAGGTTGAGCTTCTTGTTTGATTTGACAGTTTTTCCAAACTTTGCATCCTAGTAAAAGACAGCTCTTACCATTCTGTTGAGCTGATTAAAAATGAGCATACCAAACAAATCTAATTATTTCTAACATCCCCTCTTGCTCAAGAGTGTCACTTTCTGGGTTATGAGGAGAAATCCTTTGGTGCTATCTAGCAGCTGTCTTGGGAACAATGGATATGGTTAGGGTGCAAAAAAAGACCTTTTCCATTGTATCATTCTGAATTTGAGGTCTTAACTCAGAGGAAAGCGACATCATAATAGTTTTCAGAAGATAGTTCAATTGTTTGAGGACAAGAAAGATCCAGAGAGTAGCAATACCATACAACACTTAGAACAGAATTTCTCCATAATAATCATGAGGAATTTACTTCTTTATGTCAGTTGTCTACAGTTGTCTATAGTTATGGAATTCCCCAAAGCATAAAATAGTGTAAAAATTAACAGACTTTTGAGAATGCCCAGTCCAGTTGGATGAGACAAAAATCATCTGCCATCTGGGTAGAATACACTGAAAGCAAATAATAACTTTTTATTGCCTCACATTCAGAAGAGAAAGTACTCTAGTGACATTTTATTTTGTCTTCTGAGCTACTGCTACAGGCACACCTCATTTTATGGCAATTCTCTTTATTGTGCTTCGCAGATACTGCGTTTTTTACAAATCGAAGGTTTGTGGTAATCCTGCACGGAGCAAGTCTTTTGGTGCCATTTTTCCAATAGCATTTGCCCACTTTGTGTCTTTGTGTCACATCTGGGTAATTCTTGCAATATTTTAAACTTTTGCATTATTATTATATTTGGTATGATGATTTGTGATCAGTGAGCTTTGATGTTATTATTGGAAAGATTTCAACTCCTCGAAGGCTCAGATGATGGTTAGCATTTTTTAGCAATAAAGTTTTTTTAAAGTAAGATATGTACATTGTTCTTTTAGACATGATACTATTGCACACTTTAATAGACTTCAGAATAGTGTAAACATAGCTTTTATATGCACTGGGAAACCAAAAAAATGTGTGTGACTCTATTGTGACATTTGCTTTATTGCAGTAGTCTGGAACTGAACCTATAATATCTCCAAGGTATGCCTGTATTTCCTCTCACAGAAAATAAATTTTTTAATAAATAAGATAAACATGTACACACACAATTTAAACTTCAGCTTTTAACCTTTGTAAACTTATAAGAAAGTGCTCTTTCTATATGGACAAATATGTTTATATATAGTTGAGAATATACAAATTAAAACTATTATTTGGTGACCAATTACATTGCTCTTTTTATCTCTATTCACTTTGAGTTCTTTAAAAATTTTCCAGGTAACCTAAAATTACTGATTAAGTACACTAACATAATGTTTAAAGAAAGACTTAAATTGCAATTGCACTATCCTTAATAAGTTGTAAATTAATTAAATAATAATGCAATTGTTATTGATATTTTTAAAAAAGGCTTCTCAGAAAATTATAACAATGAAATTTTACTCTGTAGCACAAATGGAGTAATTCTGGGGTTTACGTTTTTTGAAATGGCTGAAATTCACAAGAATAAAAAATCAGAAGGATATTAGTTATTATAATTCAATTTAGTTGATCATTTATGTTTATATTTATTTATCCCTAACATTTTTCTGTCAGAAAAACTGAGCTTTGGCAAATGTCAGAAATGATCACTTTTCTGACCTGTAAGTATAGGAAAATCCTACTTAGACTATTTTGTAAGAAAGTAAAATCAAGCATTGTATATACTTTTATATCATATTCTACAATGTGATAAAATCAGAAAGAACGTATATAATAATCTTTTTTAAATTAATGTTTAAAAATGAAGACATTATTTTTAGAGTAGTTTAAGGTTCACAGCAAAACTGATGGGAAAATACAGAGATTTCCCATATAGCCCCTGCTCCCACATGTGCAAAGTAGCCTCCATTATCAGCATCCTCTAATGAAGTGGTACATTTGTTACGGCTGATGAACTTACAATGACACATCATAATCACCCAAAGCCCATAATTCACATTACAGTTCACTCGTGGTGTTGTATATTCTATGGATTTGGGCAAATGTACAAGGATGTGTATCCATCATTATGGTATCATACAAAGTATTTTCACTGCTCTAAAAATCCACTCTGTTCCCTTGTTAATCCCCTCAACTTCTGGCAACCACTGACCCTTGTATTTTCTTCATAGCTTTGCCTATTCCAGAATATCATCTAGTTGGAATCACACAGTACTCAGCATTTTCAGATTGGCTTTTTTCACCTTGTAATATGCATTTAACTGAGCTTCATGTCTTTTTGTGGCTTGATAGCTCATTTTTTTTAAAGCTCTGAATAATATTCCATTGTCAGGATGCTCCAGTTAATTTATCCTTTCACCTACTGAAGAGTATCTTGGTGGCTTACAAGTTTTGGGAATTATGAATGAAGTTGCTATGAACATCCATGTTCAGGTTTTTGTGTAGACATAAGTTTTCAACTCCTTTGGGTAAATACCAAGGAGAGTGATTGCTGGATCATATGATAAGTGTACATTTAGTTTTGTAGGAAATCTCCAAGCTGTCTCCCAAAGTGGCTGTACTGTTTTGCATTCCCACCAGCAATGAATGAGAATGCCTGTTGTTTCACTGAAATTTGGTGTTCTGAGTGTTCTGGATTTTGGCCGTTCTAATAGATTTGTAGTGGTATCTTGTTTTAATTTGCATTTCCTTGATGATATATGATGTGGAGTGTCTTCATATGCTTATTTTCCATCTGTATATCTTCTTTGGTGAGATGTCTGTTACGATTTTTGGCCTATTTTTAAATCAGGTTTTTTTTTGTTTTCTTATTTTTTTAATTGAAGTATAGTCAGTTACAATGTGTCAATTTCTGGTGTACAGCATAATGTCCCTGTCATGTATATATGTGTATATATATATATTTTAATATATATATTAAAAATAGATAAAAAACAAATTTCTTTTGTATAGCACAGGTAACTATATTCAATATCTTGTAATAACCTTTAATGAAAAAGAATATGAAAACAAATGTTCTCTTATTGTTGAGTTTTAAGGATTCTGTGTATATTTTGGATAATAGTCCTTTATCAGATGTGTCTTTTGCAAATATTTTCCTCTAGTCTGTGGCTTGTCTTTGCATTCTCTTGACATTGTCTTTCACAGAACAGAAGTTTTTAATTTTAATGAAGTCTAGCATATCAATTATTTCTTTCATGGATTGTGCCTTTGGTATTGTATCTAAAAAGTCACTGTCATACCCAAGGTCATCTGAAGTTTCTCCTATGTTAAAAGCTTCTTCTAGAAGCTTTATAGTTTTGTGTTTTACATTTAGGTCTGTGATCCATTTTGAGTTAATTTTTGTGAATGGGGTAAGGTCTGTGGCAATTTTTTTTTTGGCATGAAGCTATTCAGTTGCTCTGGCACCATTTATAGAAACACTATCTTTATTCTTTGTATTGCCCTTGCTCCTTTGTCAAAGATCAGTTGACTATATTTCTGAAGTTCTTTTTCTGAACTCTATTCTGTTCCATTGATCTACCTGTCCATTCTTTTGCCAATGCCACATTGTCTTAAATCCTGTAGCTTTATAGTAAGTCTTGAAGTCAGGTAATGTCAGTCCTCCAACTTTGTTCTCCTTCAATATTATGTTTGTTATTCTGAGTCTTTTGCCTCTCCATATAAACATTAGAATTAGTTTATTGGTATCCACAAAATAACTTGCTGAAATTTTGACTGAGACTGCATTGAATCTATATACTCAGGTGGAAGAACTGACATCCTAAAAATGTTGAATCTTCCTATCCATAAACATGGAATATCTCTCCATTTACCTAGTTCTTCTTTGATTTCCTTCACCAGAGTTTTATAGTTTTCCTCATATATATTTTGTTAGATTCATGCCTACATATTTCATTTTTTGGTGCCAATATAAATGGTACTGTGTTTTTAATTTCAAATTTCACCTGTTCATTGTTGGTATATAGTAAAATGATTAACATTTATATATTAACCTTGTCTCCTGCAACCTTGCTAAAATCTCTTATTCATTCCAGGAGTTTTGGGTCAATTCTTTTGGGTTTTCCACATGGAAAGTATTATCTACAAACAAAGTTTTATTCTTTCTTCCAAATCTGTATGGCTTTCATTTCCTTTTCTTGTCTTATTGTATTAGCTAGAAGTTCCAGTATGATTTTGGAAAGGAGTAGTGTGAGGGAACATTCTTGCCTTGTACCTGATCTTAGAATACTTCAAGTTTCTCACCATTAAGAATGATATTACTTGTAGGGTTTTCTGGTAGATGTTCTTTATCAAATCTAGAATGTTGTAAGTATCTTTTAAAACAAATTTAATATTAGTTTAATTTGTGTGTGACTTATAACTAAAAGTAATAAATAAAATTTTATAATTATCTAATATTTACTTATTACATAACATTAAAACTATGCCAGTTTTGCTTAAAAGTCTTCATTTAGAACATTTTCTTAAAAGTGGTCTGATATCCATGTTCATTCCTTTATCTTAGTAGCCTAAAGTTCAGCTATTACTTAAAATTTAATTGCTCCTTTTTGAGCATACTTTTTTCTTTTTTATTTCTCCTTTTTGTGTATAATTTGTTGAGACTATTCTAAATGTACATATTTAAATGTACACAAGCTAAGTCCCTAGACTAATTAAATATGTGCCCCATTAAATATGATAAAATTAACAATCTTGTTAATTTCCCTCCAGATTAAATAATTTAGTTTCACAAAATTAAATAACTAGGAAGATGGATCCCTTATATTCTACCCAGATTCCCTCTCATTAAAGGCTTTGCCTCAGGTGCTGAGAGTGACATAAGCAGGAAGCCTACAGCTGTGAGGGATATCTCAGCTCCAGGGAGCCACAAAGTTACTCCCATGATCCACGTGAAGATATAAATGTGCATCTATCCTGACCCGACAAGGAACAACTCTAAAGGGCTATTCTAACTCCTGAGTGCCCAGTAGGGTTGCCCAGAATATCTGTAAGGCCTGCATTACAGTTTGGACTTCTCCCTCTGCCCATGCCTACTTGATCCCTCTACCTCCCATAGGTGCTGATCCCTTCATAACCATCCTGCCTGCTAAACTCTGTCTCTGGGTCTAGTTCCAGGAGAACCCAACCTGCAACAGTAAGTAAGTAAATAGTTTGCATTAGATAATATTATTTATATTTCTAGAGGTAGTTCCATTTCTTAGTCTATTCCAGTTGATCTCTCAGTCACTATTTTCTTTAATATCACAGAATAAGATAGCATATTTTCATGATATCAGGTGAATGAGTTTTATGTTCTTTCTTCATCTCAAGATGGATCTCTCTGAATTAGATGGTTCTTATGGTGAATACAAATGACCAAGTCCTACAATTAATTAACTTTAATTTTTCAAAGGTGTTTTAAGCAAGCAGACCTTTATACCTAAAATTTCTCTGGTCACACACATAAAGAATTT
Source organism: Camelus bactrianus (assembly GCF_048773025.1). Lineage (NCBI taxonomy): Eukaryota > Metazoa > Chordata > Mammalia > Artiodactyla > Camelidae > Camelus > Camelus bactrianus. Next base: position 33,775,171 of record NC_133575.1, read on the forward strand.
CAAGTGACCATTTAAAGACAGAGACCAACATGTGAAAAATTGCAGGGTAAATTATACAATTTTATCTAAAAGGAAAATGAAAATAAGATAGAAAATCTTTGCCAACAAAACACAGAATAACTTCCTGAAACCAAAAGAAAAAATTAGCACTTTCCCACCCAATCTTTGCTAGAATCTTTGGTCATCCCTTAGTCAGATAATTTAAAACATCTCTTAGTAACATAATTTAATACACTATGGTATTAAACCCAACTCACCTTTTCTCCAGTCCTATGGCATCCTTCCAACATGACCTTTCCAGGCACTTACAGGAGCAGCAGAGGTGGGAACATTGAATGCAATTGCCCAAACCATGTGAACATCCAGTACTCTGGCTCCAAACTTCCTCTCCAAGTTTTCAGTGTCATTCTTGGTGTGGTATTACTTGATTCAGGGCTGTTATTGCTTCACTCTTGTAGGTTCTCATGAGTTTAGCCATCTTGATAGGGCCTCCAAATTCTTAAGGAAAACATATATGACAACTCCATTATGTCAAAGTTTTCTTTTAAGTTTGATATAAGAAATTTGTCCCCTAAACTAGCCAAGTAAAAGATTTTACTCTTGATAGAGATACAGGGGAAAATAAAGACTGATTAGGAAATCATTGTTAGGGCAGATACAAGATGAAAAAGAATGTTTGGTTAAAGATATTTAGACTGCTGCCTGATAGATAACAGGCTAGGTTAGTATACAGCATTATCAATTTAAAAAATTTCATTTAGGTCTATCAGCATAGTCCCTAAGTATATTATCAGGAATAATCATTACTTCTCTGAAGGAGTTTGGGAATTACATCACACTCAGTTTGAGTCTTTTTTTTCTTACTCATCTCTAGTCTAAATTCTTCTATCCATCAAGATCTAATTCAATACTTTCTTTTGAGATAAAAATGGCATTCCATGGTGGAGAGGGGGATAAGAGTGGAAAGATGTGGTTAAGAGTATGGATACACAAAGATGTAGAAGCAAGAGGAGGTATGGCAATGCAGGAGTCAGGATGGGATCTGCCTAAGTCAGATGGGCACTGATTACTAGGGACACATGGGAATAAGATTCTGATGATTAAAAAAAAAGTTACACGTGCCTACTGTATAGCACAGGAAACTATATTTAATTTCTTGTAATGAGCTGTAATGGAAAAGAATCTGAATATACATATGTATGTAAATGTATAACTGAATCACTTTGCTGTACACATGAAACTAACATTGTAAGTTGACTACACTTCAATTAAAAATAAGAATTTAAAAAAAGTTAAATGGAGCCTTTGCATTTTCTCAAATGGGGAAACTGATGTTCATTTCTTCCCCATTCATATTCACTTGGTTATTAACTGTCCAAGAGCCCTTTATTTATGCATCTTTCCGGCCAGGGTAAGCCAGGGAACCTATGACCTGGTGGTTTTCGGGTCTCATGCTTTTGTACCAGAAAGGGGCAGCTGTTTGAGGAGCTACAGCTCTCTGGTATATTTGTCATTATAGTAAAGATATGTGATGAACCAAAATTGATGTACCAAAACTCTACTAAAGTGGAGAAGTAAGTTGACCTATTTTATCCTTTGCAGCTCAGCAGGGTGGACTTTTTGCATGATCTTTTGCTCCAAAAGGAAAACTGAATGACAGAGTACTTTTGAAGGTTCCAATTGATTATAGAAAAAACATTAACGACATTGGAAAAAATTCAGGCTAATGAACCTACTACTAAATTTTATTCATCTTCTAACTAAATTAGTGCTATTTAGAGAGCTACATGATAAGCACTAGTCAAGTGTGGCTACTTGAATTTAAATTTTAAATAGCTAAATTTTAAAAAAATTGGTCAGCCACACTAGCCACATTTTAAATGCTTGGCAGACACACAAGGCTAGTGTCTACCATATTGGACAGCACAGATTTATAGAATGGATGTATCTCTGCAGCCAGTTCTATTGGAAAGTGTTGCTATACATGATAAGAAAGCATCTCAAAAATAATCCAAACTAAAATGCCCACCACTAAATGTCTTATGTCTATATATAGATAGATACATACAGAAAACATATATATATATGTACACACACACAATCTCTATAACAAAATATTTTAATTAAAAGCAAATGGTCCACTCTCAATTATGATAAGACACTATTTCAATATATTTTCTTCAATTTGCATATTAATTATAGTCTCTCATATTTTTATACGCCCCTTTGTATTCTGCTGGTTTTACTTAACATTACATCAAACATATTGTTTATGTTTCTATATAATCTTAATTATCATTTTAATGCCTGCATAATATTCCATCATTTTGATGTATTATAATTTATTCAACCATTTCTCTAATGTTAGACATTCTCTTAGTGCTTATTAAACTTTTCTTTATTCTGATTAGCGTTACAAGGCATTTTTCTGTGTATAAGTGTTTCTGCTGTTCTCTTGTACTTCATAACTCCTCTATTCACATATGCTTTATGAGAGAAATCCTTTTTAGAGCCTCTATAGTGCCCAGAATATAAAGCTGTCTCTGATTAATTTAATCCAACAATACTCAAAACACATACTTTATGGAAGGCAGTGGATTTAATGGTTATTTAGAATGTCTGCCTTTGGCAGATGACCTTGATTTAATTGCGTAATTTTCATTATGCTGTAGCTTTTACTCCCTTATATTCTATAATGCTTTTGGCCCCAAAGACAATCTCTAGAAGAACAGAAGTCATGCCAATCAGCAGAAATAATTGTCAGACCCCACTTTAATTTCACTTGCAGGCTCAACCGTCCCCCTACCAATCAGAGTTTTATTCCTGACAGAGGCCCAGTAGTGTCTATTTTATGCCTATGCTACTCCTCAATTTTTTTCCACTTACATATAGAACTAAGATCCAGGATTCCACAGACATCTTTAGGGCCTCTTATCCAGGCCTCAAGTCTGCCTTAAAACTCATCAAGATTGGGGCCTCTACTGCTTTGTCATTTTCTTTCCAATTTGTGGTCTCCAGGACTAGGTCTTGATTTACCTTTTAAGGTAAATTTTGAGAGGCCCAAGGTCTCAGTCTTAAATCTAGGGTTCAAGGATATGATAATCACATGGTCAGACAATTAAAAGGACTTAGAATATTTCACACAAAAGATTTTAATAAAGGTAAATATAACAGGAGAAAGACAGTATAGTCAATCACTCAGGGGGTTGATATGTCGAGGAGCATCTCTTGGAGAACTTGCTCAATGGCAGAGGATGTGCTTTGCATTCAAATTATGGACCACTAAGACATGTTCAAGGTATCTTGGTTTCAAGGAAGCTGAGATACAAGTTCACTGACAGTGGTCTTTAATACTTCACGGGTCACAACTAAAACCAGACTGTGGAAACAGTGAAACCAGGTACAAACCATCAATCCATAGATCCCTAAGCAAAGTAGACAGGCCAGTACAGGATGTCTCTAAGGGAATTTTCAACTTTAAATAGCACATTATACATCATTAACTAGCACATTTCATCCTTATCTTAGCCAAGGGTCAGTAGATTTTCAGCATCCCTGGAGACAAGCATAGAGCTATCCCAGTCCAGGTATAAGCTAACTCTATCCTTTCACAGAGAGATAAGCTACATATAGATCCTCAGTACACTGGTTTCTTCCTTCTACCTCCATTGTTTAAAGCAACAAATGCTCCTGTGTAATGTAAAGTTTGCCGAAGGACGTATGTCAAGTCTCACAAAAGTTGCTTGGGCTTATTGCCTTTCTTAAGGTTGAAGGTCTTCAACTTGGGAGATTCTTTGAACTTTGATTAATTTATTGAATAGATAGAAGAGGAAGAAAAAGTTCTGGGAGTTATACTATCAAAGGGATTCACTTGCCATTGGAAAAGGGCCGCAGGCATGATATTGCAGGTGGGTAAGTTATTATTCAGCTCACAATCTCACCCAGCTCTGAAAGAGAAAAACTACAGAGAAATCTTTTCAGCCATTTCTCTGCGTTTTTTTTTTTTTTTCTCAAGTGACCACAGAAAACTCACTGTGCTGAACTACACTCCCATAATGGTGGTTGGCTGGAAACCTGCTGCTGTGGTTTTTGTGTTTTTTGGCACTAATACAGTGCTAGGGGCTGCTGGCAGCACAAAATGGGAGGCTTAAACAACAGAAATTTATTCTCTCACAGGTCTGGAAACTAAAAGCCCAAATCAACATTTTGGTAGGGCTGGTTCTTTCCGAGGGCTGTGAGGGAAGGGTCTGGCTTGTTGATGGCTGTCATTACCCTGTGTCTTAACATCATCTTCCTCCTATGTGTGTCGGTCTCTGTGTCCAAATTTCTTCTTTTTATTGGGCCTCACCCTAATGACATTGTTTTAACTTGGTTAGCTCTGTAAAGACTCTATCACCAAATAAGGTCACATTCTGAGATACTGGGGGTTAGGTTTTCAACATACGAATTTGGAGGGGGACACAATTCAACCCATAACAGGCACATATGGAAAGTCAGACTGCTTCTCAAAACCTCTGCAAGCAACATTTTTTTTTTTTGCACTCCTCTTTGTCTTTTTGACAGTTATTTTCAAGAGAGGTTGTGACTGATGCTGTCTTGTGTCATGAAGAAGTTATTTCCTGCTGGCCAAAATAACAAAACATGTATATAAGGAGGTAGACATAACAGAGAGCCTTCTGGAAAGGAATCAACTGTGACATAATTAGAGACCCATGTGTGTTTTCAAAACATAGAAACCAGGATCGCTTGGTTGCTATGAGTGACCATTTAGTGCCAACATGGCACATGAAGCCTTTTATTTAAATGAACAGGAAGCCCTAAAATGAACAGGAAGGCTGCTTATTGCGCTTTGAGGAGGACAATTAAACAACGTTTACTGCCACTGACTGAAAACTGTTTACTAACAATTATTTCCTAACAATTGCTTACTAACAATTTAGTAAAAACTGTTCTAAAATTTTATTTTACAATTTATACTTACCAATAATAACATAACAACAATAATTTATTTTGCAAATATACACTTTTATGACATATATATTGGAGTCCATAAAAAAGTTGTAAATATCCTCTTTAATTGTACAACAATATATTATAGAAAATTAAATTCCTTTCAGAAAAGGATATTCAAGAAGAGTAGAATAGCGGTGTTCACAATCATATTCACTTTCCACTTCATGATTTTAAACAGTATTTGTACCCAGGTGGTAGTGATATGCTATGGTCCAGGGTCCTGGTAAGAAGCAAAGGCTACAGGCATGCTCTGTGGAGAGATCTCAGAGCTCACTCCCTTGGCTCTATCACTCAACTAGAAATGTTCTATTCCTTGGTTTCTAAGCATGATTTCTTTAAAGTAGCCAGATAAATATAATAGCATCATCACTGGAAAATGCTTTAAAATAAACTTTATTAGTTTATTAGTGTATATTAGTATATATCTAGAGTATGATTTGGTTACTTTCTCACATATTTTTAACTATTTCTTTTTCTTTAAGAGTTCATGTGGGAAAACTAGAGATGGAATATTCTCCAATATAGACCAGATCCTGGGCCCTCAAACAAACTTTAACAAGTTTAAAAGAATTGATATGTTCAAAGATCACAGTGGAATTAAACTAGAAATCAACATGAAAAGGATAGCTTGAAAATTAAACAGAAAACTTCTAAATAATCCATGGATTAAAGAGGAAGGCTCAAGAAAGTTACTGAACTTGAAAACAGAACAATACAAATTACACAATCCAAATAACAAACAGAAAACAGACTGGGAAAAAATTTGTTAGTCAATGATAAGCTTCAGTGGGAATTTTTAAAAATACGTTGTACTGAATGAAAACATCAACATATCAAAATTTGTGGGACGTAGCAACAGCAGTGCTAAGAGGGAAATTTACAGGAATAAATGTGTACATTAGGAAAGAGGAAGTATCACCAACCAATAACCTAAGCTTCCCACCTCAAGAACCTAAAAAATGAAGAGAAAAGTAAAGAGATAAAGTAAAAATAATTTTAACACCTCTAAAATTGGGATTTATCTTAGAATCAATGGCATCTTGTAATTACAATTGGCAACATCTCTATTGTTCTTAGTAGCACATAAAATAATGATGTGTTTTACGTATCAATGGTATATTAGATTTGAAGAAATACAGTAAATTTTATAAAAAAATTATTAAACTTTTAAAAATGAAAAGTAAAAATGCCAAATAAAAATAGAATAAATCAAACTGACTTATAAAAAAAAGTTAAAAAATAAACCTGAAATAAGCAGAAAGAAGGAAGTAAGTATAATAAAAGCAAAAATCAATGAAATTGAAAACAGAAAAACAGTAGAGGAAAATTAATAAAATACAGAGTTAGTTTTTAAAAATGATCAATAAAATTGACAAAATACTAGCAAGACTTGACAAAGGAAAAATGAGAAAAGATACAAATAATTATATCAGGAATGAAAGAGTACATATCATTACACACCCTGCAGACATCAAAATGATAAGGAAATAATTGAAATGACTCTACAAACATAATTTTGACAAATGCAGACAAGATCTGTATGCTGAAAATTATAAAATGCTGATGAAAGTAATCAAAGGGGACCTAAATCTGTGAGAGACATACCATGTTTATGAATTAGAAGGCTCAATATAGTAAAGATGTCAATTACTTCTTAATTGACACACTGGGCTAAGATAATTTCTCTCAAAATGTAAGCAAGTTTTTTTAATAGAAATATGCAAGCTAATTCTAAAATTCATAGGGAAAGGCATAGGCCCTAGAATAGTTAAAATAATCTTGATAAAGAAGAATAAAATGGGAGAACTCACTTTACCCATTATTAAGGCTTACTCATATAGCTCCAGTAATCAAGACAGTACAGTATTGGTAGATACAAAGATCGATCAATTGATTAGAATAGAGAACACAGATATAGCTTCTATACAAATACAATCAACCAATTTTATACAAAGGTGCAAATGAAGTTCAATAGAGGAAGGATAACCTTTTCAACAAATATAGGAGCAATTTGCCCTCCATAAACAAAAAATGAATCTTGCCCCAAACACCACACCTTATGCAGTGATTAACCTAAAATGGATAACAGACTTAAATGTAAAACTATAAAACTTTTAGAGAAAAAAGGAGAAAATCTTTGGCATCTAGTACTAGACAAAGACTACTTCAGACCTGATACCAAAGCATGATCTGTAAAAGGAAAAACTGATAAACTCAAAACTTTTGCTCTGTGAAAGCCATATGAAGAAGATGAAAATACAATCTACAGCTGGGAGAACATACTTGCAAACCACATATATTCCAAAGGACTGTTATGTAGAATACAAAGAACTCCCAAAACTTGACAGTAAAAACACAGATAATCCAATTAGAAATGTGCAAAAAGGCTTGAAGGGACATTTCACTATAGAGGATATACAGATGGCAAAAAAAGCACATGAAAAGCCAGGAAAATACAAATTAATATCAAAATGATAAATAAGCAGTTCTCCAATGAAGACATACAAATGGCCAATAGCCACATGAAAAAATGCTCAATATCACTAATTATCAGAGAAATGCAAATCAAAACTACATTGAGGTATCATTTCACACCAGTCAGAATGGCCATCATTCAAAAGTCCACAAATGATAAATGCTGGAAAGGTTGTGGAGAAAAGGGAACCCTCCTACACTGTTGATGGGAATGGAGTTTGGTGCAGCCATTATGAAAAACAGTATGGAGATTCTTTAAAAGATTAAAAATAGACTTACCATATGATCCAGCAAGTCCACTCCTGGCCATATATCCAGAGGGAAACTTAATTCAAAAAGATACATGTACCCCAATGTTCATAGCAGCACTATATTTACAATAGTCAAGCCATGGAAACAACCTAAATATCCATTGACAGATGACTGGATAAAGAAGTTGTGGTGTATTTATACAATGGATTACTACTCAGCCATAAAAAATAATAAAATAACGCCAGTTGCAGCAACATGGATGGCCCTGGAGAGTGTCATTCTAAGTGAAGTAAGCCAGAAAGAGAAAGAAAAATACCATATGATATCACTTATATGTGGAATTAAAAAAAAAAAAGACAAATGGACTTACTTACAAAACAGAAACAGACTGACAGACATAGAAAACAAACTTATCGTTATGGGGCAGGGGGAAAGGGGTGGGAAGGGATAAACTGGGAGTTCGAGATTTGCAGATAGTAACTACTATATATTAAATAGATAAACAACAAGTTTACACTGTATAGCACAGGGAACTATATTCAATATCTTGTAGTAACTGATGGTGAAAAAGAATATGAAAATGAATGTATGTATGTTCCTGTGTGACTGAAGTATTATGCTGTACACCAGAAATTGACACACTGTAAACTGACTATACTTCAATAAAAATATATATAGTAAAAAAATGAATACCAAAATGAGATATCACTACACTACCAGAATAACTAAAAAGAAAAATGTACCAAACGCTGGTGAGGATGTGGAGATACTGGATCACCTGAATTGCTAGTGGAAATGTCAAATGGTACAGGCATTCTGGAAAACAGTTTGACAGTTTCTTATACAACTGAACATGCAACTACCACATGATCCAGCAACTGCGCTCTTTGGCACTTATCCAAAATTATGGAAATATGGCCGCACAGAAACCCATACATGAATAGTGCTTTCATTTTTCATAATCAGAGACTAGAATCAGCCCAGATGTCCTTCAATGAGTGAATGATTAAACAAATTGTGGTGTATACACACTCAAAAATAAAAAGGAATGAATCACTGATACACAAAACAACTTGGATGAATCTCTGGGAAATTACACTGTGTGTAAAAAGCCAGTCCCACAAGGTTGTATACTGTATGACTCAATTTCTGTAACGTTTTGAAATGATAAAATTTTAGAAATATAGAACAAATTCATGGTTGCCAGGGGTTAGGAGTGAGGAAGGGGGTCACAAAAGAGAGGTGGGTGGAGTTATAAAAGGGCAATATGAGGGATCCTTGCGGTGATGGATACACAAACCTATACAGGTGATAAAATTGTATCAAATGTAATACATATGCATACAAATTAGTATAAGTAAAACTTGATAAATCTGAGTAAGACTGGTAGATTGTATCAATGTCAGTATCTTGGTTGTGATATTATATTACACTTCTGCAAATTGTTACCAGTGGTAAAAATTGGATAAAGTGTACAGAGGATCTCTCCACATTATTATTTTTTTTACAACTGCATGCAAATTTGCAATTATCTCAATAAAACATTTTTTTAACTTGCAAAATATTGGAACACACACTCCGCCAAAGATCATATAAGGATGGCAAATAAACACATGAAAAGATGTTTAACACCTTTATCCATTAGGTAAATGTCAATTAAAACCACGAGGAGACATCACTATATACAATAGCTTAAAAAAATACCAATAATACCAACTGCTGGCAAAGGTGTGGAACAACTGGAAACCTCATACATTGCTAGTGGGAAAATAAAATGGTACAGCCACTCTAGGAAATGGTTTGGCAGTTTCTTATAGTTAAACATACACTTAATCATATGATCCAGCTGTCTTACTCCTTGATATTTATCTCAGAGAAGTAAAAACTTATGTTTATACAAAAATTAGTTTATGAATGTATACGGTAGCTCTATTTGTAATTGCCACAAAATGGAAACAATATATGTTCTTTAAATGGTGAATGGATAAACAAACTGTAGTACATCTATGCAATGGAATACTACCCAGCAATGAAAAGGAATGAACTATACATGGAACAACATCAACGAATCCCAAAGGCACTATGCTAAGTGAATAAAGCAAGTCTGTAAAGGTTACATACTGCATGATTCCAATTATGAGACATTCTGGAAAGAAAAACAGAGCAGTGGATGCCAGAAACTGGGACAGGAAAGAGAGTGTGACTATAAAGGGATAGCATGAGGTCACTTTTGGGGGGTGATGTGTCCTGATTGTGGTGGTGGACACATGAATCTATGAGAAATGTATGCTAAAAGGGTGGGGGGCAGTAAAAATAAATTGATATGGAACACTTGATAATCAATAGCCTTTTCGAGCAATTTGTATGCAACCCTTTAGACGACTCAGAGTAGTGACTGAGAGACTTGAAGACTTAGTGATTAGCTATGTATATATTGTGTCTTGATCCCAAATCTCTGTTCTGCCTGTCCAACTGCTTGAGAACAGGGAAATTGGAGATGAGGTTTCAGTTGCCTTTTCAAGATTCTGATTCCTTTCTTCACACATGACATAGATACAAAATTATAGGATATTCCTTTTACATAGTGCAAGCCCCATTTTTCATGACTTTTTCTTTTTATCTGAAAATTGTATGCTTCCACTGAATGCTTCTTAGTTTCCCTCTCATATAAGTTTGCCTTCTTTGAATGGAATTTTATGCCCCTTGAATTTCACAGAATGTTTGTAACTAAAGAAGCCTTAGAAAAATCTTATGGTTACAAGCAGTGACTTAAAGTTGTATTTTAAGGTAGCCAAAATAATTTTTTTAAATAGCTCTTTTTCCTAAAGAGTTTGAATCCATAAACAAAATGAGATTTTTTTGGCCTACAATTTAGATTAATTTCATTAAAATACCAGTGTGGTTTTTTTCCTCCCTATTTTTAAACCATTGCCTGTTATAGGTGGTTTGATGTTATATATTCATTTTGAAATAAATTCGCACAGCAGGAATTGCCAAGGTTTTGCAAAAATTACCAAGTGCGTACAATCTGTTGAAAACATCAGAATTAAAGTATTCTCTTTCCCGTTGGTCTTCTACCTACTTCAACTTTTAAATAGGGGTATCTTTGGAATAGTTTCCACCCTCATAATTTAGAAGTCCTGCTCTGTGTGTACCTGCCACTCATTGGACCCTAAGGAACACTTTATTGAGCTAAGGAAGTAGAGTGGTTATTGTCATTGTCATTTTCAGTTAAAAGTTCCATTTAACCTCATCATATCACTGCCAAGTGTCATCACTGCTTTTAAAACCCCAAGTACTCAATAAAGCCTTCATGGATTAATTGCCTGAGTAAACAAGTTTTCCCATTATCATGCCCAAACATAAAATGTACCTCGACTTTTCACACACTAATTTCCATATAAATTCAGGAACCATTTCTATGTAATGGAAACACCTGAACATTATGCGTATTCATTCAGATAAATGTTTATTATTCAATTATCACTGTGTCATAAATGTATTCAATCTATTATGGTGGTGCATAGAAGGAAATTAACCATATTCCAGAGAAAGTTATGATCTACCTCTGTCTGCCAAGCTTGGCTCCATTCATAAATTGATGCTTAAATGCTTTCAATGGCTGTTGATAAGGATGACTGTATATAACTGAAAAGACAAATAGGGTTTATTCACATTTTATGGCTGTGACAAGAAATACAGAGAAAATAAGAAATTATATCTCTAATAATACAGCGAACCATTATCAGATCTGAATATAATGACAATATCCAAATTTCCAGTCTTTGAGACATTTAAGATTTTGATAGAATAAAGTATCTTCATATGCTTTGATTATCCCAACATCACAGTAGTTTCAGAACAGTAGTTGGTTTTAGGGAAGGGGGAGCACCAGGAAATGATAAGGGTCTTTGAAATAAGGTTTGCATGATTTCTGAATGTAATCTTACCTTCCCAGAAGGAAATATAAAAAGCTATGAGGAATCAGTTGCAATAGATCTTGATCAAACTTGGCATTTACTTCAAAACATATTCTGTCCACAAACATGAACACCTAACTTATGTGTTGAATGGAGCACAGTGGAAAACATGCTAATGAAAGATGTTTTCAAAACAAAAAGCAAGTGAGGGGATGAAAACAAATCAGACATAATTTAAAGCCTTGTGGCCATAATGTGAACTGAAGTTTTTCTGATCCTTGGAGATAAGTTCTTCATTTGAAAGCAAGTGTCAGACTCTGCATCCTGGAAATTTGCAGAACAAGGAGCAGATGGATTTCATAATTTTATCACATTTACTACAAAACATTTGCAAATGTTGGCCGTTACTTTTTCATTTGATTTTCCTCTGAACTCCCCTTACCTCAGTAAACACAGATTATATAATAACAGTGTATACTTTTCTCAGCTGTCCCTCAAGCTTTAGAGAGTAGCCATGCATCCACACATTACTCACTGTGCTTCAGAATCTCACAACCCAGGAAAGCAAATTTGTCTTTATTCTCCACAACGAATTTAAGGCTTAGAGCACAGAAAATCCTCTAGGCTGCTACCATTTCTGAAAAGACAACTAAGGCAGTGATCACCTGGTAGGCATGTTTAAACAAATCACTTTGCTTTGCGTTTTTTCAAGATTATCATATATTTAAGAAGGAAGATTGACTGATGGAAATGATGGAGATGGGCTCTTTATTCATTCAATAAAAGGATCTCCAAAGGGTTCAGTCCTTAACTTGGAGTTGAGAAATGTTAAGGCAAACAGATCTTTCAATTAGGCTTTAACAGCGGTTACTAGAAATGTGATTTTTGGTGGATTTTCTACAATGCCAGATATTGATTCATAAGTTTTTAAACAAACTTCTGAAGCCTTAGAGGGCTCATAGTTTCTGCCTAAGAATTTGCCATAAGTTACTGTATCTTATTCTAGTTTATTTCACATAAGAATATGGAAATCAACACATGCTCTAAATATGCATAAGAAGCAGAAGTGAGGAAGTGACAAAAGAAAACCTTCAGCCAGGAAAGAAGACAGACACAGATGCTTAAGTTGGGAAGCTACCAGGTGCTCATAACTCTGCTCATTTGCAGCTCCAGGTGAACTCAGGTAGGCAAAAGAAATATGGGACAGGGTATCAACAGTGTCTGCTCCATGCTTAGTTCTCTATCCGGAGGGTGCTTGTAGAAGTTAACTAACAATGAGAGGGAGTAATGTAAATGTATATCTTAAATCATTAAACCTGACCTATAAAGATGTTGGCTATTAATAAATGAGCCCTGGTCTTATTACAAAGCATTAATATTTAAAGAAGTTGCTGGGAGATTTATGACCAGTATTTTATCCTTACCAATGAAGTTCCATTGGGATCAGGATTTGTGCTTAGCACTATATCCAGGTTGACTGTGCAGCTCTGACTGTCCTTCCAACTGCCTTCCCTTCCCTGATGACCAATGATACTACTTAGTGTGAGGAAGATACTAATTGGTTCTTCAAGTTGGAACTGATTGCTTCCTCAAGTTGGAACTTTTCCACTATTGCATTTAATATAGGTGTGATCTTGGGAAAATGGTCACATACATTACTCAATACTACTTAGAGACTCATTAAAAAAAGTTATTCATATCTGAAAATTTTTTTTCCTGATACCAAACACGTGGTGTCTTTTACAATACCAGTTCTCTGATTCTCCGACACCAACTGGGTATCCAACAATTCAATCCAATCCTGACACTAACTGTCCAGAGTTAGCACAGACCCCACAATGTAAGGGCTCAGTCCCACAAGACTGCCCCCACTTCAAATGCCAATTACAGGTCCCAGGTTGCCACCCATACTGCTGACTGACTGGCTATAAATTTGGTAGCCAGATTCAGGTTTGATAATTTGTCAGAAGGACTCACTGAGCTCAGGAAAGTGCCTTATTTACTATTACCAGTTTATTATGAAGGATACGACACAGAACAGCCAAATGGAAGAGCTGTATAGGGCAAGGTATGGGGAGATGAAGGGTGTGAGGTTCTATGCCCTCTCTGGGGGAGCCACCATCCCAGCACATCAACGTGTTCACCAACAAGGAAACTCCCTGGACCCTGTCTCTTGGGATATTTATACTGATGCACTATATAGGCATGATTGATTAAATCACTCGCCATTGGTGATTGAACCCAATCTCGTGGCCCTCTCCCTTATCCAGAAGTGGGAGGTGAGGGGCTCTAACCCTCTAATCATGTCTTGGTCTTCCTGGTGACCAGCCCTCTGAAGCTGTCTAGGGTCCCCCAGCTACCAGACATCTCATTAGCATACAGAAGACACTCATCACTCAGGTGATTCCTAGGGTTTTAGAAACTTTGTGCTGGGAAACAGGGACAAAAACCAAATATTTATTTTGTATTATACCATGATACCTTAATATGAGGTAAAATGTTGAGGCCCCAGGAGTAACTGAAATTTCCTCCTCCCCTTGTGGACGGGGTAACCTATGAAACTGAGGATGCTGTCCTTTTTACTTTGGCCGTTAAGAACCTTGGAGCCAAATTTGTAGATCATATGAACTACCAATTTATATTCCAAATCTTCATCTTCTCCATAAATTTAATTTTTAAAAAACTCACTGACGTTAGAGCTCAGTGATAGAGTGTGCTTAGCATGAATGAGGTCCTGGGTTCAATCCCCAGCAATTCCATTAAATAAATAAATAAACCTAATTACCTGCCCCCCTAAAAAAATTCACTGAGCAAACACAAATAGAGCCTTATGATAATAGATTTACATGGTGAGAGTTGTAGAGAATTAATTTACTGTGCCCCTAACACTCAACATAGTCTTTCCCACCTAAAAGCAATCAAACTTAACATTTATATGTATTTCTCCAGTCCTTTTTTATGTATTTGTATAGAATGATCTGCAGATATTTACATTTGTTTATGAATATGAATACGATCATGCTATTAGTGCTCACAAACACACGTGTGCCTATGGTGCATATATTTCTGTATCTTGAACTTGTATATCTAAAGACTTTTTAAAGATACTATCCCATACAGAACTTTCTCAATCTTTCCATTTTTATATAGTATACCAAAGTAAGAAACCATCTCTTTATTGATGAGTATTTAGGTTGTTTCTAATTATTTACTAATACAAATAATTTTGTAATTCCACATGAGGCTGGCAAGAAGTTGAATACTTGAAGTGGTTATTTGACATGACTGCTCAGAACTTTCTGAGCACCTTTGAAATGTCTAGAGAATTTCAGCTCATATCTATACATTAGAACCCAGGCATCTCACCTCCACGGGTTCCTTCTAGCTAGGGTGCAGTCATGCAACTTAGACACACCTGTGCTAAAGTTTGATTGTAGTCAGCAGCCTCCATGCTTAATCCACTATCAAGGTGGGGATCATAGCAGAAGCACCTGAGTGTCAAGGGAAATAGTAACAGGAAAACAGTTCTTGGTGCAGAAGTTCCTTTGGTGCTGACGGCAGTAGCTACTTCAGTCAAGTCCAGTAGATACTAGTTAGTCAAGCTGCAGCATCCAGGGTTTGGTAGCAGCAGAAAGAGAAGTCTTATGATTAAAAAAATTCCTCTATTTCAATGTTCATTTCCTCCTTATCCATTTTTACTTTGTATATTTGGGATTTTTCCTCTTCTTTTTTCTTAATTAGGTTAGCTAGCGGTTTGTCTTGTTTTGTTGACCCTTGCAGAACAGCAATTTGATTTATTTATTATCTCTACTGTTTTTGTGTTTTCTACTTCACTCATACCTCCTTTTATCTTCATTGATTCCTTCAGCCTGCTTTCTTTTGAATTATGATGCTGTTGGTTTTACAGATTTGAGTTCATTTACATGCATTCTTTTATTTTTACTGCTCAGTATTTAAGGCTATAATTTTTTAAGTGATCATCAATTGGCCTCCTAGGTATTTTATGTTTTATTATTACTACATTTGAGAAATAGTACAGGTTTTATTTATAATTCTCCTTTTACAAAAGAGTGCTTTATAGAGTTAAAATTCTCATATGAAAGGGCTTTTTTGTTATCTGATTTTGTTTTGTGCTGTGAAAATGTTGATGTTATTTCTACTTTATGAAACATACTGAGAGTTTTGGTGACATAATTTATGGTTTATTTTTATGAATTTTCATGCGTGATTGAAAAAGAGCCATATTCTCTAAAATTTTAATGGAAAGTTCAAAGTAAGTCTACATGACCTACCTTACTGATGTTTTCTGAATATTCTACACCATTACTGAATTTTTGTCCACTTTTCTTGGGTTGAAATTGGTGTGTTAAATTTGTCTGTTATTATTGTGTCTCTCTCTGTCTATTTCTCCCTGCACACTTTGGTATCAGGATTGCAACCCCTGCTTTCCTGGTTTGTTTGTATTTTTTTGCCACACTTTCACATTAGTTTAGTTTTAATCTTTAGGAATATTTTTTGAGAGCCAATTAGAAAATTCTTTTCTTTAAAAAGGTAACAAGCTCATTCCCATGTATTAATATGACTAATATATATGATCTCAGTTCTGTTCATTTATATTTTCTGTGATATTATCCTATATTTACCATGTTTCTCCTTGTAGTCTGCTTCCTTTTATTATTTTTAAAATTCTTTTGATATTTAGAAAATTTGTTTTTTTTTTCTATTGGTTTTCATTATACCATTTCCTTTAATATTGCTGTCAGTCCCATTTTTCCTTACTTAGGCTTCTACTATTTATTTTGTCAGGTTTGAATGCTGTCCATTGACTACTGCTTATTACACATATGTAGTCAGTAAGTTTATCCTCTTTTACCGTTTCTCTCTTGCTTCTTTACTCATTTTATGTTATTCTTATTTTGTCCAAATATGGGGTGGGTGAATTTGGACTTGCAAGAGGGAAATAAGAATCTAGACTATAAAATACTTCCCAGATACCCCCACTAGAGTGGTTCAAGGTTTGAAGGACTTGCAATACCAAGTTTGGTGAGAATGCAGAGTAACAGGAAATCTCATGCATTGCTGGTGGGAGTGTAAAATTATACAATCACTTTGAAAGCTGTTGGGAAGCTTCTACTAAAGCTAAAAACACTCTATACCTGTTAAGTACATAGTCTACAACTGAGTATACACCCAAGAGAAATGAGTGCTTATGTCCACCAAAAAAAAAAAAAAAATGCTCGAGAAAGTTCCATTCATAACAGGTAAACACTGGAAAGAACACAAATGTCAATCGAGTAGAATTGATAAATTGTTAATTGTATATTCATATTATAACTACTACACAGCAATGGAAGATAAGAAAGAAGTAAGATTGGGCAGCTGGCAATGTTAGGCTCTGATGTAGTGATAAGAAAGACCTCAGCCAAATTAATAGGGAGCTCAGAAACTAGAACGGCGCTATGGACTTGTTCCCAATTGAGGTGAGGGGGCTGGGCCTTTATAAACTCAAACGAATGAGCCATTGGACGCAGGCTTTCCCCAGGAGGGAGGTGTAATCTTGGGTGAGGCATTGCTCTTCAGCCAATGGCAATTCTGGAGAAGAAAGCTGACACCTGGGGGCAGCAAGACTCACCAGAAGCTGGGGGATAAGTACTGCAGTCCTGAAGGGGACATCTGGGTGGTGCGTCACACCATCCACAACAGTCCTTTTCCTAAAGTCATTACTGTCCAGGTAGGGGTGGTGGTGGTGACATAGACTCATAAATGGATAATAAATCTATTGCTGTGCAGTCTGATCTGGCCAATGCCTACTGAGCTGTTTTCTTCACAACTCTTCTGAAACCCAATATGTGGAGGTTTTCCACATCAAAAATCAGTTCTCCAGCTTTGGACACAAATTGGGTATCCTCCAATTCAATTTCAATTCTGACACCAATTACTCAGTGTCAGACTTCACAGGTTTAAGGACACAGTTCCACATGGCTGCCCTCACTTTAGTTGCCAGTCACATGTATTGGGTTCCCAGGGTAACAACACTTCTGTCTGACTTGGCTACAAAGTCAGAGGTTTCCACAACCACCCCCTTCAGGGTTTGATAGTTTGCTAGAATGGCTCACAGGACTCAGAAGACTCTTTACTTACTATCACCAGTTTATTATAAAGGATGCAAATGAATAGCTAGATGACAAGATACATAAGGCAAGGTCTAGAAGGGTCCCAAGCACAGGAGCTTCTGTTCCCATGGGGTTGGGATGCACCATCTTCCTAGCACGTGGATGTGTTCACCAACTCTGAAGCTCTTCAAACACAGCCACTTAGGGGTTTTTATGGAGGCTCAACTTTATAGACATAAGTGATTAAATCATTGGCTGTTGGTGATCAACTCAGTCTCCAGTCTCTGTTCTCTCCTCAGAGGCCCAGGGGGTGGAGCTGAAAGTTACAACCTTCTAATCAAGTGGTTGGTTCCCTTGGCAACCAGCACCCAGTCTTGAAGCTATCTAGGTGCCCACCAAGAGTAACTTCACTAGCATAAGCTTGGGTATGATTGAAAGGGGCCTTCATAAAGAACAGAAGACATTCAAATCACTCCTATCACTCAGAAAATTAAAATGTTACACAGCACTGTGTCAGGAATTGGAAACAAAGGCCAACTGTGTATTTTTTATAATGCCACACCTAGCTCTAAGCCTTTGAACTTCTTCACTACACTTTGAACTTTCTGTTCCTGTAATAAGCTGGATTTCTGTTCCTGTAATAAGCCAAGATCTTTCCCGACTCAGAGCCTCTAAATGCTTCGCCATTTGTCTATAATTAGGGCATTCTGGCTTTTCAGAACTGTTTCTACCTCATCATTCAGTTTGAATAATGAGAAGGTGATCAAATGTCACCTTCTCAACAAGGTCTTCCCTAACTACCCACCTCCCTACCGTATAACAACAATGATGATAACTGCTAACATTTTCTGGGAACTATGCGCCAAGCATTCTCAGATCACCAGAAGCAAACCAAATTAACAAATTTAAGTCCTTATGACAACTGTGTAGTTACTTTTATTCTGATTTTACAGATGAGGAGACTCTACAAAATAAGTCACAAAGGTTTTAATTTGCCTTATGTCTTAGCAAGTAATGGCAGTGCCAGGACTGGACCTCAAGCAGTCAAGTCTCCAGAGTCCTTGCCCTTAACCATGACATTATGCTGCCCCTCCTAGTCACTAACATATCATCTTTTAAAATTTTTTCATTAATAGCATTGATCCCTCATTAATTATATTGTTTCTATATTTATATACTTACTTCTGAATTCTCCAACTATAGAGTAAAATCCATGTTTTGCCCGTCTTGTTCATTGCCCAATGTCATGCCCCTTTTCTGGAGGAGTGGCCAAATCCAATGACTAGTCATTGTGGAGGAACTGAGGTGCAGCCCCCTGGTCCCAATTCAGGACAACTCTGAAGGGCCATTCCAGCTCCACAGCTTCCTCTGGGGTCAGCTGAGGCATCTGTTCTGACTGCATCACAGTTCAACCTCTCCCTCTCAAACCAGCTTCTTCAGTGCCCAACTAATGTTGAGGCTTATTCTGTAATCTATCCTGGAGAATGTTTCATTGCACTTGGAAAAAAAAATGTGTATTCTGCTGGTTTTGGATAGAATGTCCTATAGATACCTATAAAATCTAACCAGTCTACTGTGTCATTTAAGACCACTGTTGCCTTACTGATTTTCTGTCTGGATGATCTGTTCATTGATGGAAATGGGATGTTAAATTCCCCTACTATTACTGTATTGTTGTCAATATCTCCTTTTATGTTTGTTATGATTTGCTTCATTTAGGTGTTCCTGTATTGAGTGAATATCTGTTAATGAGTGTAATATTCTCTTCTTTTATTGATCCTTTTATCATTATATAATGCTCTTCTTTGTCTTTTGTTATAGCCTTTGTTTTAAAGTCTATTTTGTCGCATGTAAGTATTGCTACCCTTGCTTTCTTGTAGATTCCATTTGCATGAAATCTCTTTTTCCATTCCCTCACTTCCAGTCTATGTGTCTTTAGCGCTGAATTGAGTCTTTTGTATGCAGCATATTGACAGCTCTTGTTTTTAATCTAATAAGCCATCCTATGTCTTTTGATTGGACCATCTAGTACATTGACATTTCAAGTGATTATTGATAAGTACGCGCTTATTGCCATTTAATTATTTACTTTCTGGTTGTTTATGTAGTTCTTCTCTGTGCATTTTTTCTTTTTGTTCCTTCCCTTGTGGTTTGATGATCTTTTTCATAGTGTGCTTGTGTTCCATTCTTCTCAGTTTTTGTGTATCTGTTGTAGGTTTTTGACTTGTGGTTCCCATGGAATTCATATATATTGACCTATAACTATATCTACTTGTTTTAAACTGGCAGTCATTTAAGTTCAAACTCATTCTAAAACATCTACATTTTTAACTCCCTTCCCCCATATTTTGTGTTTTTAATGTCATTTTTTACAACTTCATGTTTATCCCTTAACTGTTTATTTTAGTTACAGTTGCTTTTACAATTAGTTGTCTTTTAATCTTTGTACTAGCTTATTTCAGTGGTTGATCTTCAGCCCTTTCTATATATTTGCTTTTCCTAGTGGGATTTTCCCTTTCCTATTTTAAGGCCTTTAATAGTAGTAATAGTCCAACAAATACAGGGCTTTCTAGGTGCCAAGCACTGTTCTAAGTACTTTACATAATTAACTAATTTAATCCTTTCAACAACATTATAAAGTAGATACTATTATTATCCCTGTCTTATCAATGAGGCAGAGAGAAATTAATTCATTTCTTAAGGTCATACTTCTAGTAAAGAGTGGAGTCTGAATTCAAATCCAGGCAGTGTGGCTCCAGAATCTTCTCTCAGCATCACTATATCATACTACCATAGCTTGACAATAAAATTTGGCACTCAAAATTGTTTACCCAATACCTGGGTCTTGATTTTTTATTCAAAGTTCTTTCATGGTCTACTTTAAGACATTAAGAAAAATATTGAGAAGTCAGTATGTCCCAGGAAATCATTAGGTTATACTACAAATTAAATTAAGGTACACTTTGAGATTCTGAGATCACCCACGCATATGTTGTGGCTTCTTGCACATCAGGGAAATCTATTTAACTCCTAGTTTTCATAATATACAGTTCATTGCAACAGTAAGAGAAATGAGCAGAACTAACTATAATTTTCCATTTATTTGGAAGGATAAAATTCCAATGAAATAAGTAAATATTTGGAAAAATTTTAAGATACTGAAATTATCTACACTTTCCTTTTTCCTATATTATAGCATTCCATTTGCCTCCTTATATGATTGTGTGTATCTTTTCCAGTAAACAGCTTCTTGGAGAGAAAGATTGTTTCATCATTTGGGTTGTAACTCCAACATGTGCCTTACATAGTGCTCTACCCATCTAAGGCACTCAATTCAAATTTGCTCAGCTAATTAGGCACATAAATTTTTATCTCTTGTGATGTCTCCAGCACAAGTTGGGGAGAATAGAATGGGGTCTGGGCAGTCTCTTTTTTATTGAAGTATAGTTGGTTTACAATATTTTATTAGTTTCTTTGTGTATAGCATAGTGATTCAGTATTTTTATAGATTATACTCCATTTAAAGTTATTACAAAAAAATGGCTATAGTTCCCTGTACTGTACAATATATCCTGGTTGCTTATCAGGGCAGTCTCTTTGTGAACAAAATAGTTTAATTCTTAATGGCAATGTGAATAACCATAAACATTCTGGAACCCCGTGGGGCACCTACATTGCCCAGACTTCGGGGAATTAGACGAGGCTCCCACCTCTCAGGTGCCAGGCCTGGGGCATGGACATTAGGCAAGGAACTCTACGAGGTTGACAGAAGACAGCCCAGAGCCAGCATGGAGCAGAAAATAGAGACCATCACAAATAGACGGAGCCAGGGCTTAGCACCTGCATGCACCAGCAGTGACCCACCCAGTGGAGAGAATATCTGGGGAAAAGGGTTGGAAGAACAACACTTGTTAATATGTGTCCTGTTGTCAATCAAACATAGGGATTCTCTCCTGCTTTCCATCTCAGGCCAGAAATACACTCATGTCAATGCTCTTCAAACAAAGACCAACAGGGACAGGTCTGTAGCTGAACAAGTTGGATTTATTACTCCTTGCAGCGAGAGAGAAAACATACCATGGGAGACCATAAGTAAGAGGGTGATAGAAAGAACTTAATATAGAATTTGGGTCTGAGATGGATGATTTGGGGGAGGGTCTAAGGAAGCAAGGTTCATTTTAGATTTAATGCTAAAATAAAGTGTGTGGGGGGGAATTCTATGATTAGGTGTTTTGTGGGTGGCACAGTGACTGTGATTTTGTCATGCTTAGACAAAATTATGAAGTGGCCTTGTTTTGTTTCATATTATCATGGTCTCAGAATAATCTTGATTATGGTTGGTATTCTGTGAGACTGTATCCAACAGAGGAACAGAACAGCTTAGTATCAGACAAGCTTATACATAGTATTGTGGTCTAGCTGTGGATGTCCAGTCAGCTCCAGATGTGACAGGCTGCTTTATTCTTTCTCAATCATTGTGGTAGTAGGCCTGAGAGCAAAGTTGGTGACAAGTTGGTACTCATAACTGAGTTGAGATATAAGAGGATGACGAAGAAGGTGGTTCTGGACACTAAGCCCTAAGCATCAGTAGCTTGTGCATAGCATTAGGTGTTTCTAGAGTCTTTAGGAAGCTCTATCCTTTAATAAAAGCCAGGGCAGCAGCCAAAAAGCTGCACATCCCTGTCAAAACACCTATAGATAAAGTTGAGTAGGAGGAAGAAACATCCTGCTGTGGACTGAATTGTGCTCCACCTCTAAATCCATATGTAAAAGTCCTACCATTGTGATTGTATTTGAGATGGGGCCTCTGGGAGTTAAGGTTAGATTAGATCATAAGGGCAGAGCCTGCATGGTAGGACAAGTGCCTTCACAAGAAGAGAAACCAGAGAGCTTGAAAACTCTCTCTACACACACTCACAAAGAGGTCATGTGAGCACAAGGAGAGATGGCGGCCATCCACAAGCCAGGAAGAGTGCTCTTATGAGAATCTGACCATGCTGACACTCTGATCTTGGACTTCAGCCTCCATAACTGTGAGAAAATAAATTTCTGTTTTTTAATCACCCACAGTAGGGTATTTTGTTATGAAAGCCTGAGCAGACTAAGTCACACCCATAGGTAACGCGTCATTTAATTAAAAGAAGGAGTTCTATTTTGTCCCTGTGATTGAGCCACCAGGCCCGAGTGGTGGGTTTTGTAGCTTTACCTCATCAGAACTGAGATTAAGCTGTGGATATAATGGTGATCAGTGTTTACGCTATAAACCTAAATTTAAAAAATAGGATGCTCTTGAAAGTGTCTGAATGGACTTTCCCTCCATACTTATGGTTCCAGAAACAGAGCTGACATTGAGCTGCAACAGACCCAGTATTCTGCTAGATTTTACAGCAATTCCCCAGATGAGCCAGGTGCCTGCAGAACAATTTTCCTATAAGGCTTCCCTGGGACAAGGAGAGTCATTTTCTCCACCCACGTTCATCCCTCATTTCCTTTAAACACAAAATGACTTCAAACAACTGAGTTTCAAGCATTTCATTTTACTCTAAAACACCAAACAGAATCTGTTTATTTCTTAGCTCCTCAGGCAAAGTGAGTCCTTTGTGCTTCTTGACTCTATATTAACTGGCAGTGCTACTCCCATGTATCCACCACTTTAAGGATGGACAAAAGGAACAGAGTTTGTAAACCAACTATATCTCAGTTTAAAAAAAGGAATGGAGAGCCCTGGCAACCTGAAAGAAGCGACCTCAGTGGATATCTTTAACTCTTAACTTTGGCAGAACTAGTGTTCTAGAAGACACTTGTGGATTGAGAAGCATTTCTCCTTCTCAACTGGACTTTGGATTCCAGTATCTCTCCTGGCCCCTTCAGCCTCAGCTGCCTTTAATCTGCTCATCTTCTTGACTGAGCGCACCATGTGGTGCCTGTGTACTCGCACTCCCCGCTTCCTGCCTCAACACAAATGCTGCACAGAGTCACGCTCACACTTCAGTAAGAAAATGCTCTCATACTTTCTCTCTTCTAATTGTAGCAAATAAGGCTTGCCTCCCATCTAGAATCAGTTTTTAAATATCTCCAACTTTTACCCTCAGCTGCCCTCACCACCATCAGGACAGTTCATTAATTGTGACAATCATTTTCATAGAATTGCTTGTATTTTAATTGCATATGTGTCATAAATAAATGTAGTAGTAGAACCACATACTATGAGAAAAATTCTCTTTTATAACAACTAAAATGTATCTCTGTTGCCTAGAAGAGTGCCTGACACATAGAAGGTGATCAATAGGTATTATTTGAATGCATGAAGCCATGATTTTTATAGATAAAGAAACTGAGATCCATTTATATATTCAATTTATTAATCTGGCAAGTTAGCATAGAACCATTACTCTAAACTTACACAAGTAGTTATAATGTTCAGTGAAGGGTCTCAAATCATTGGGAGATAAAAATAAAACAGGATTTTTTTTGCAGTTTCTTTTTTTTCAGATTTACTGTAGTATAATTGACAAAATTATAATATTTAAAGTACACAACTATAGTGAAGATTTTATATATATGAAAGGATTCCCACCATCGGGTTATTTAACACATCCACCACTTCACATATTCCCCCTTCCCTTCCTTTTTTGGTGAGAAGTTTTAAATTCTACCCTCTTAGAAAATTTCAATCATAAAATACAATAGTATAAACTATAGTCACCATGGTATACCTTAGATTTTAGTTATTCATCTTATAACTGAAAGTTTGTACCCTTTTACTAACCTCTCCCTATTTCCGCCATCCCCACCTTGCAACCCCATCTGGCAAATTTCCATTCTACTCTTTTCTATAAGTTTGACTTTTTTCAATTTTAGATTCCCTGTATAAGTAATATCATGCAGTATTTGTCTTTTTGTCAGGCTTATTTCACTTATAATGCCCTCCAGGTTTACCCATGTTGTTGCAAATGATGGTATCTCCTACTTTTTAAAGACTGAAGAATATTCCATTGTATGTGTGTTTGTGTGTGTGTGTGTATTTTCCTCTTTGACAAACAGTTCATTGAATTTTGTGTTGGTATGAGATGTGTCTTACTGTATCCTAGGATCCCAGGATTCAAAGAGATGGTAAAGTGGCAATGGTGAATTTGGGAATCTGGTCTCGCAGCAGATACTTTTGGAGATCAACCCTCCACTGGAGCAGTCCTGCTTCATGGCCAAAGGGAGAGCACTGGCAACGAACTTTTCCTTGGTCATGCATTCCCAGTAGGTAGCATCGAAATAGTCATAGATACAGGAGCTCCCAGAGCCCCCAGTGGCAAAGGACTGTCTTACTATCATATCCCACCATGGGCACTGAGTACACGTGCACCCCTTCTTGGGGGTCCCAGCCCACAATGATGATTGCTGCCATCAGGTCTTCCGGTATCAGTAACCCTTCTCCTTAATGAGGCCGGCTGCCATGTATACCAGTGGAGGCTCATTCAGCTCAATGCTGTGGAAACCAAGCTGAAAAATGACTGCATCAGCTACTGCCTGGGCATCAGATGCATATATATATGTATGTGTATATATATATATATATAGAGAGAGAGAGAGAGAGAGAGCGCGTGCGAGAGAGAGAGAGCACATTTTCTTTATGCATTCATTCATCAGTGAACACTTAGGTTATTTCCATATCTTGGCTATTGTGAATAATGCTGCAATGAACAAAGGAGCACATGTATCTCTGAGATAATAATTTCATTTCCTTTGGATACATACCCAGAAGTAGAACTATTAGATCACACGGTAGTTCTAATTTTGATTTCTTGAGGAAATTCCATACTGTTTTCCATAATGACTATGCCAATTTATATACCCACCAACAGTGTACAAGGGTTGCCTTTTCTCCACATCTTTGCCAACACTTTTTCTAACTTGTCTTTTTGATAACAGACATTCTAACAGGTGTGAGCTGATAGCTCATTGTGGTTTTGATTTGTATTTCCCTGATAATTAGTGACACTGAGCACCTTTTCACATACCTGTTGTCCATTTGTATGTCTTTGGAAAATTTTCTATTCCAGTCCTTTGCCTATTTTAAAATTGGATTATTGGAGTTTGAAGTTTTTCTTTTGTTTTTTTGTTTTTTTTTTGGTTTTGTTTTGCTATTGAGTTCTGAGTTCCTTGTATATTTTGGATCTTAACACAATCAGATATGTGGTTTGCATGTATTTTCTCCCATTCCATACACTGCCTTTTCATTTTGTTGATGGTTTCCTTTAAACTTTCAAAAGCATTTTAGTTGCATGTAGTCCCATTTGTTTATTTTTGCTTTTGTTACCTTTGTTTTTGCTGACACACCAACAAAATCATTGTCAAGACCAATGTCAAGGATCTTACTCCCTATGTTTTCTTCTAGGAGTTTTATGGTTTCATGTTTTATGCTCAAGTCTGTAATCCATTTTGAGTTGATTTTTGTGTATGGCGTAAGATAGGTGCACTGTTTCATTCTTTTGCATATGGATATACAGTTTTGCCAACACCACTCTTTGAAGTGACTACCCTTTTCTCATTGCATATTCTTGGCTCCTTTCTCAAAAATTAATTGACCATATCTGCATGGGTTTACTTCTGGGCTCTCTATCCTGTTCTGTTGATCTATGTGTCTGTTTCTGTACCAATACCATACTGTTCTGAATACTATCGCTTTGTAACATAGTTTGAAATCTAGAATTATGATGCCTCTAGCTTTGCTCTTCCTTCTCAAGATTGTGTCACCTCCTTGGGATCTTCTGTGGTTCCATAGAAATTTCAGAATTTTTTTCTATTTCTGTGAAAAATGCCATTTGACTTTGATAGGGATTGCATTGAATTTGTAGATTGCATTAAGTAGCATGGACAATTTGACAATATTAATTCTTCCAGTCTATGAGCATGGAATATCTTTCCATTTATTTGTGTTTTCTTCAATTTCTTTTACCAATGTTTTATAGATTTCAGTGTATAGATCTTTCACTTTGTTGGTTAAACTTATTCCTAAGTATTTTATTCTTTTTGGTGCTATTGGAAATGGAATTGTCTTCTTAATTTCTCTTTTCAATAGTTTGTTGCTAGCATAGAGAAATGCAACTAATTTGTCTACACTGATTTTGTATCCTACAACTTTACTGAATTAAGTTATTAGTTATAAAGTTTTTTTGTGGATTACTTAGGATTTCTAGATATAATACCATGTCATCTGCAAAAAGAAAAAATTTTACTTACTCCTTTCTGATTGAATGCCTTTTATTCCTTTTTCCTGCCTAGTTGCTCTGGCTAGGACTTCCAGTACTATGTTGAGTAAAAGTGGCAAGAGTGGGCATCTTTATCTTGTTCCTGATGTTAGAGGAAAAACTGTCACCTTTTCATCATTGAGTATGATGTTAGCTGTGGTCTTGGTCTTCATTTTGTTGAAGTACATTCTTACTATATCCAATTTATTGAGAATTTTTATAATGAAAACATTGAGTTTTGCCAATTGCCTTTTCTACATCAATTGAAATAATTGTATGATTTTTATTCTTTATCTTGTTAATTTTGTATATCCCCTTTATAGATTTGTGTATGTTGAACCATCACTGAATACCTGGAATAAAGCCCACTTGATTATGGTGTATGATCCTTTTAATGTACTGTTGAATTCAGGTGGCTATTATTTTGTTGAAGACATTTGTATCTATGTTCATCAAGAATACTGGCCTGTAATTTTGTTTTGCCTGTAGTGTCCTTGTTAGGCTTTGGTATCAGAGTAATGCTGGCCTGGTAAAATGAGTTTGGTAGTATTCCCTCCTCTTCTATTTTTCAGAAGAGTTTGAAAAAGTTTGGTATTAACTCTTCTTTAAATGTCTGGTACCATTCACCAGTGACATCATTCGGTTTTGGTATGTTCATGGGAGGAGGGAAATTCAGGAGTCTCCAATGTTGCCATCTTGGCCCAGAGTCTTGTATTTTCAATTACTTTTTCCAATTGTGCTCCCAATCCCTCCTCTCTTGCTGAGGAGTTTAACAGTACTTCAGTTCCATGGCTTTCCAGCCACTTTCAGTAATTAAAGCAGTTTCATTCAAGTTGTCATGACTCAGTTCTATTCAATTTTATAAAGTCAAAGTCATATTCAATCCAAAGCTTTTCTCTTCTCCCAAGAGGAAAAACTAAACATGCATCTCTAGCATCTTACATGGAGGAAATTTTAAGGGCCTGATGGTTGAGGTGAAGCACAAAGTCTGCTTTTTTAACCACTTTCACTCGATCTTCCTTGCAATGAGTTGTAAAGAAAAGAGTGGGGGAATGCCCAATGTTATATTAGACAATGGTTCATGATGAGGTTGCTTTCCTTTCCTTGCTTAGGTAATTACTGCTCTGGCTTATTGGCTTTGGGCTCCTTAGACAGAAGGTAACTCCCATAGGCCACACTGATGAGACATCTCTTTTATGCTGCTGTCCTAGGCATTGGTAAGCCACTTATTCTGCTTGAACTTCAGGATTCTGCCACATGCAGTATTAGTCCCTAACAACGCTGCAGTCTGTAATCTGTTCAGTGACTCCAAAATTGGGGGCCACTGAAAAGAGGAAGACATATCTCTGATCACACACAACAATCTGGCCAAAAGAGACTTTTTTTTAAGTCTCACTATTTGGACTTACGGATGAAGGGAGTGTGTAATTCTGCTCAATGGCAAATATCAGTAAGCCATACAGGGAGGCAGCAGCCTTGAACATCTGGTGGAGAGGTGGACTCTAAAGCTGGAACATGAGATACTTAGCACATCTTTTTCTCACTCACAAATTTCAATACTGTACCGTAACACTAACCTAATATACTCTCAATAATTCCTGTTATGGTAGGTACTTTAGTCAATCAATGAATCTGTCTATTTATCTATCTATATTTCTCATATATAATGTACATATGTGTAAAGTATATATGTAACACATATATAATGAATACATTTTATGTTTTTCTATTTTATAGTATTATATATACTATATGTGTGTATATATACACATATACATATTTATTCATAGAATCATATAGACACACATGCATCATATACATACATGTGGGTGTATTTATATATGTATGTATGTATGGATGTATTCTGTATATTTGTATTCACTGAGTTGGGTGTGGGAACAGGAGAATCAAGGAATATTGTGGGATTGTGTGCATCATGTGTCTCTCTTTTCTCCAGTTTCTTTTATTTAGTTACTGTGGTTTTAATTTTAAGTAACACGGTTCTGAGATTAATCTTAATCAAAAGAAAATATCAGATGAAATTTTATTTTTAATAAGGAAGGAATTAGAGAGTATTAAAAGAGAAAGACAAAGCAAAGAACTCTTGATGTAGAAGCAAAAGATAATAAATGGCAGCAATGAAGAAAACATAAACACAGACAGACCTGAGTGAGATGAATTGTCTGAGTGAGCTAATAGAGAAAGGGGCTGGCTATAATAGGACAAATGTTTATAAAGCTTCTGTACTAGATCCTAGAAACTGTAGAAGACAGAGGAAAATTATTATTTATTTCCAGTATTTTCTTATAGCTCACAATAATGGCAAAAATTAAGAATGTAACAAAACAAGTGAAGGAGAGGATGTGGATCAAAGGGAACTCTTATATAGAGCTAGCATGAGTATGAATTGATACAACCTCATTGGAAAATAATTGGGCATAATCTCACGAAGCTGAAAATGTGCACATCTTATAGTTTAGCAACCCCCTTGTAAACACATACAACTAAGAGAAACTCTCATAATTGTGTTACAGAATATGGCACCAATGTGAAACAAACAACCCCACCCCCCAAACTCAGAACAACTCAATTGTCCATTGACAGAAAAATGAATAAAATAGATTGTGGTATATTGTGATAAAGGGCTATCATACATAAGTAAAAATTAATGAGCTAAATTATGGCAGATACTAATTAGCTGATCACTGCACTTATTTCCTCTTCTTCCTCAGAATATAGCTAGACTACATTTTCCAGCCTCCCTTGCACTTATGTGTGATAATGTGCGTCATTTGGAATCCTCTGGGAAGCCAACACAAAAATAGAATTAGGAATACAAGAGTTTAATTGAGGGTGAGCCCTATGACCAACAAAGGGCAGAGGGAGTCAGGGCAGAGAGGGAGTCTTCAAATCATGATGCAGGTCTCACTCATGTGAAAGGAGAGGGGAAGGAAGGATGAGTGAGTAAGGAAAATTTCAGACTGCAGTGCAGCTCTGAGAAAGCTTTGGCCAGCCCAATGTGAAGTTCCAGCACAAAGATTCCCCATAGAAAAATTCTGCACTGGGTAAAAACTGTCTAGGCCCTTGTACACTTCTTGTACTCCGTCATTGGCTGGAAACTGCCTGGGTAACTCTGGCCTCACCTTGAATGTAGTAATAGATCCTAAAGGTGCTGCAACAGGAGGCTGTCAGCTCACTGAAGTCCTTCCAGCAGCTTCTGTATTGAAGGGAGCTCTGAGAGGCACATCTCCCTGGTCACCATACCATGTGACTGAGCTTTCACAAATGGGACAGGAGAGGAAATGATGTGTGCCACTTCCAGACCTGATTCATGGAAATGCCCTACATTGATCTGCCATGTTTTTCCTCTCTCTGGAGCTTGAGGAAAGATAAATATGGCAACTTAGGAAGCCATATGTTGAAGACAGCAGAGGATAAGATGGAGGAATTCTAAGTTCCTGATTCACCAATTGGATGACAGCCATACACTACTAAAGCATGTGTATTTTAGGCTTTATGCAGGAGAGGAATGAACTTCTATTGTGTTGCAATATTGAAGTTTGAGGTTTATCTATTATGACAGCTAATTGTATCCTAAATCATGCTTTCAGTGGCTCATTAAATCACAGATGATTCTTGGAAAACTAATTTTGAGAGAGAAAAGCAGGTCCCAGAAGACGAAATACAGTAAGCTATACTTTTATAGACTCAAAACAACTAAATCTAATAATATATTGCTTAAAAATAGTATTTTCAAAGCCATAAAATAATTTTTAAAAATAATGATAGTGGTTAATTCTAAGGGGAGTCAGGGGGTGGGACTGGGAGGAATATATAAGTAGATGAGAAAAGTGTACACTAAGATTAATGATAACTTCTCAAGTAATAATTCTGTCATTCTCTGTAATCCTTCTTTGCATGAAAACACTTGTTAAGGGCAGAGGCTTCCTGTTAGATAAAGAATCACTGCTATAGTTTCCTAGAGACTATCAAGCGTTTCTATCAAAGATCTCCTATTCCTTGGGGGAATAATTGATATTTGAAATAAAGATTTTTCTCTCAGAGGTATTAAGAAATCATTAAACATGAGAGGTAGCACACCGAAAATTCAAAATATTTTTTGTCCACTCAAACATCAGAAACAGATTATCAATTTGAAAATGTATTCAGTTAGGAACTGTATTTACCTGCAAGTACAAAGACCAAAAAATAATGGCTTAAACACACATAGATTTATTCTCTCATATTAAAGATGTCTGAAATTTGGAAATCCAGAGCTGGTATAGAAGTCCACACTGTCCTCAAGAAACCAGACCCTTCTTTCTGCTCCAACATCCTAGGATATGGTTTCTATCCTTAAAGGTCAAGATAACTGCTGGATCCTCACTATCTAACTTGTATTCCAGGTAGCAGGAAGTACAAATGGTAATCTCCCAGCAGTCAACTTTTGTTAAGCAACCTTCCCAAAAGGCTCAACCAATATTTATGCTTTCACTTTAGCAACGGACTTGAGAATAAAGTCTCTGGTCTGAGTGGTCATATGCCCAGCTGAAAAATCAGAGTTCCAATGAAGAAAGAAGTGGGGAATGTCAACTGGGAGGCAACTAGTAGCCTTTGTCATTGAGTGAAAAAAAAAATGGGCCTAGACACAAAAGGCACCTTGACTAATATTGACTATATACAAATCTCATGACCCAGAACTTCTAATACTATATAAAAGCTTAGAGAAAGTCTTGCAAATACACACCAGAAAGCATGTATGACAACTTTTTTAACAACAATGTTCATAATATTAAAAAACTAGGAGCAATCAAATGTCATTAATAATACAATAGATAAATAAGTTGTGGTATATTCCTGCAATTAAATCCTATACTGCAGTGAAAATCAATCATGTATCTTAAAGGAATGATAGAAGCAAGTGTCAGTGGAATACAGTATTGGTTCCATTGATATAGATTTCAAAAACTGGCAAAACTAAGTAGGGTTTAAGTATACACACATAGGCGGTTTCATAGACTGAATATTTGTGTCCCCCCCAAATTCTTATGTTAAAACCCTACCACTCAATGTGATAGTATTAGGAAGTGGGGCCTTTGAGAGATAATTGGGATTAGATGAGGTCATAAAGGTGGAGCAATCATGAATGGGATTAATGCCTTTATAAGTGTCACAAGAGAGCTTCCTATCTCTGCTCTGCACTTTCCCTTATGAAGATATAAGAAAACAGCAGTCTACAAGCCAGAAGAGGACTCTCATCAGAACCTAACCATGTTGGAACCCTGATCTCAGACTTCCAGTCTCCATAACTGTGAGAAATAAATTTATGCTGTTTATTAGCCACCCAGAATGTTATTTTGTTACAGCAGCCTGAAGTAAGACACATGGTTAAAAAAATACACACACACACACACACATATACACCCACACACATATACACCCACACACATATACACCCACACACAGAATATCTATAAAGTAAAACAAGGGTATTGTATTAGGGCTCTCCAAATAAATAGAACTAACAGGATATATAGCTACATATAACAGGAGATTTACTATACGAATTGGCTTACAAGGTTATGGAGGCAGAGAAGTCCCCCAGTCTGCCATCTGCAAGCTGGAGAATGAGGAAAGCTGGTGGCACAATTCATGCTAAGTCCAAAGGCCTGATGGTCTAAGTCCCAATCGAAGTAAAAAAGCCTGAGATCACACCAGTCAGTATGGCCATCATTCAAAAGTCCACAAACGGTAACTGCTGGGAGGGTGTGCAGGAAAGGGAACCCTCCTACACTGCTGGTGGAAATGTAGTTTGGTGCAGCCATTATGAAAAACAGTACGGAGATTCCTCAAAAGACTAAAAATAGACTTACCATATGATCCAGCAATCCCACTCCTGGGCATATATCCAGAGGGAACTCTAATTCGAAAAGATACATGCATAAATACAAAACAGAAACAGACTCATAGACATAGAATACAAACTTGTGGTTGCCAAGGGGGTGGAGGGTGGGAAGGGATAGACGGGATTTCAAAATTGTAGAATAGATAAACAAGATTATACTGTATAGCACAGGGAAATATACACAAGATCTTATGGTAGCTCACAGAGAAAAAAATGTGACAATGAATATATATATGTTCATGTATAACTGAAAAATTGTGCTGAACACTGGAATTTGACACAACATTGTAAAATGATTATAAATCAATAAGAAATTTAAAAAAAAGAATCTGTGGTATATTTGTACAATGGAATACTACTCAGCCATAAAAAGAATAAAATAATGCCATTTGCAGCAACATGGATGGACCTAGAGATTATCATACTAAGGGAAGTAAGCCAAAGAAAGAAAAATACCATATGATATCACTCATATGTGGAATCTAAAAAAAAGAAAAAAGGAGGACACTAATGAACTCACCTACAAAACAGATATAGACTCGCAGACATAGTAAACAATTTTATGGTTACTGGGAGAAAGGGGGTAGAAGGGATAAATTTGGGAGTTTGAGATTTGCAAATATTAACCTCTATATATAAAAATAGATTAAAAAAAAACAAGTTTCTTCTGTATAGCACAGGGAACTATGTTCAATATCTTGTAATAACCTTTAATGAAAAAGAATATGAAAATGAATATATGTATGTCTATGCATGACTGGGACACTGTGCTGTACATCAGAACTTGACATGCTGTAATTGACTGTACTTCAATTTTTTAAAAAAGCCTGAGAACCAGGAGTGCCTATGCCTGAGGACAGGAGAAGATGGATGTGTCAGCTCAAGCAGAGAGAGAGTGAACTCACCCTTCTTCTGCCTCTTTGTTCTATTCTGGCCCTCAACTGATTGGATAATGCCTATTCACATTGGGGAAGGTCATCTGCTTTGCTCAGTTCATCAATTCAAATGCTAATATATTCCAGAAACACCCTCACAAATTCACCTAGAAAATATGTTTTATCACTTTGATAAAGGAAACCAAAGATGATTTAAGGAAATGGAAAGATATCTCATGCTCTTGGATTGGAAGAATTAATACTGTTAAAATGGCCACATAACACAATGCAATCTACAGATTTAATGTGATCCCTATCAGAAATACCAATGACATTTTTCATAGAACTAGAATAAATAATCTTAAAATTTATATAGACCCATAAAAGACCCAAGATTCCCAAAGCAATCCTGAGGAAAAAGAACAAAGCTGCAGGCATAACCCTCCCTGACTTGAGACAATACTACAAAGCCACAGTAATCAAAACAGTGTGGTACTGTCACAAAAGCAGACATATATAGATCAGCGGAACAGAATAGAGAGCCCAGAAATGAACCCACACACCTACGGTCAATTAATCTTTGACAAAAGAGGCAAGAATATATAATGGAGAAAAGGCAGTCTCTTTGGCAAGTGGTGTTGGGAAAGTTGGACAGTTTAATGTAAATCAATGAAATTAGAGCACTCCCTCACACCATATAAAAAATAAACTCAAAATGGTTTAAAGACTTAAATATAAGACGTGACACCATAAAACTCCTAGAACATAGGCAAAACATTTTCAGAGATAAATTGTAGCCATATTTTCTTAGATCAGTCTCACAATGTAAAAGAAACAAAAGCAAAATATAAACAAATGGGACCTAATCAAACTTATAAGAACTTTTGCAAAGCAAGGAAAATCATCAACAAAACTAAAAGACAACCTGCAGAATGGGAGAAAATATTTGCAAATGATGCATCTTCACAAGGGGTTAATTTCCAAAATTTAGAAACAGCTCATACAACTCAATATCAAAAAATAAAAATTAAAAAAAATGGGCAGAAGACCTAAATAGACATTTCTGTGAAGAAGACGTACAGATGTCCAAGAGGTACCTGAAGAGATGATCAACATCACTAATTATTAGAGAAATGCAAATCAAAAACCAAAATGAGGTATCATTTCACACTGGTCAGAATGGCTATCATCAAAAAGTCTACAAATAAATGCTAGAGAGAAAAGAGGACCCTCTTACACTGTTGGTGGGAATGTAAGTTGGTGTAGCCACTATGGAAAACAGTATGGAGTTTTCTTAAAGACTAAAAATAGAGTTACCATATGATCCAGCCATCCTACTCCTGGGCATATATCTGGAAAAGATGAAAACTCTAATTCAAAAAAATACATGCACCCCAATGTTCATAGCAGCACTATTTACAATAGGCAAGACATGGAAACAACCCAAATGCCCATCAACAGATGATTGGTGATTGGTTTAAAAAATGAGGTATATATATACACATACATACACACAATGGAATATTACTCAGCTATAAAAAAAGAATGAAATAATGCCATTTGCAGCAACATGGATAAACCTAGAAAATATCATACTCAGTGAAGTAAGTCAGAAAAAGACAAATATTATATGATATCACTTATATGTGGAATTTAAAAAATAATATAAATGAGTCTATATACAAAAGAGAAACAGACTCACAGACATAGAAAACAAATTTATGGTTACCAAAGGGGAAATAGGGGAGGAGGGATAAATTAGGAATATGGGATTAACAGATACAAACTACTATATATAAAATATGTAAGCAACAAGGATTTACTGTATAACACAGAGAACAATATTCAATATTTATATCTTGTAATAACCTTTAATGGAAAATAATGTGAGGTATATATATATGTATATATGTGTATATATATATATATATACATATATATATATATATACACATATATATAAATGCACTAAATAATGTGATATATATATGTATATATATGTATACATATGTGTGTATATATATATATACACATATATATATAAATGCACTAATCTCTTCCTCAATAGGAGGTAAAATCCTTGAATGATGTTTATTCTTCTCCTGTTATCCTGTAACTTGACTACTGTGAGGTAAAATTAACAATAATTAAATATTGATCCAAAGTTAGTAATCTTATGTTACATGATAAAAGAATAAGAGATGAGAGAAAACAAAGATATTGCAAAGATATACAACATGTATATATACACACAAATATATTCATAACAAAATGAGGAGGAAATACAACATTTACAGCCCTGTTTCTGTCACCAATCATGTGATCATAGCTGGTATTTATAACTACGTTCTTCCACTACCCATTACAAATTCCCTTTGCCTTCATCAAGCCCATTGGCTCGTTGTGCTTCTTCACCTGGCAGGGTGACCCAAACCTTCATTCCTGAAGGTCTGGGACATTAATGGTTCTGCCTGGATTGGGTTGTTGTAGTTTTCCACTGACTTAATCACAGGGATGGTAATACTAAGAAACACCCTAAGCAATTTCCTTTATTCCAGACATACTCTTTCTTACCTCCATTGTGGAATAGTAGTCTAATTTTCCCTTGGTCATCTGAGCCAATCTTTGACTCAGAGGCATAAGGAGCCCAGAGTGGCCCATCTGTTTATGCTGCTGTAACACAATACTAAAGACTGGGTGGCTTATCAACAACAGAACTTTACTTCTCACAGTGTTAGAGGCTGGAAGTCAAAATCATGGCGCTGGCAGATTTGGTGTCTGGTAAAGACCTGCCTCCTGGGTTGTAGACAAAACCTCTTCACTGCATTCCCACATGGTGGAAGAGGGCAAGGAATCTTTATTGAGCCACCTTTATAAGGGCACTAATCCACGTCCCAGAGGCCCTGCCTCTTAATCATCTCCCAGAGATTCCTACCTCTTAATACCATCACCTCGGGGATTAAGTTTCAACATATGAATTTTGGAGGGACACAAGCATTCAGACCGTAGCAAACATGATTGACACAAAAATCAGTGATGAAGCCCTAATCCTCAATGCCTCAGAATGTGACCGTATTTAGAAATAGGGCCATTAAGGGAATAATTAAGTTAAAATGGGGTCATTAGGTGGGATGTAATCCTTATAGAAGGATTATAAGAAAGTCCTTATGAGAGGAGGAGATAAAGACACAGACAGACACCAGACATGTGTGCAAGGAGAGATGACCATGAGAACACATGGTGAGAAGGTGACTACCTACAAGCCAAGGAGAGAGGTTTACAAAGAAACCCAATCTGCTGCTTTTGATCTTAGACTTCTAGCCTCCAAAGCTATGAGAAAATACATTTCTTTTGTTTAAGTTGCCCAGTCTTTTGTATTTTGTTATGGTAGCCCAAACTGACTAATACAGTCAGGCGTATGAATTTATCTGAGGGTAGGGTGAAAGGATGAAATCAGGGAGGGCTACAGATGATCTTCTAAGGTAAAGATAATGTTCTATATTTTAGTGTGGATGATGGGAGTTGTATTGTTATTATTATTATTTTACCTTTAAATATATTTTATATGTTGTCTCATATGTATGGTATGGGTCATCATTTAAACATGGAGAAAAAGGAAGAGAAGAGAAATATGTGAAGATAGACTTTGAAGTAAAGGAAAATAGTCATAGTTAGAGGCATCCGAACAAAGGTTTATATTATGTAATTAAGAGACAGATATCATTTGGACTTAGAACTACATCATTAAAACTACACTTAAGAGCCCCAATTCCTCTGAAGTTTAAAATGTATTTTATTCAAGGAGAAAGTTGAGTGTTAAGAATGTTGATTTAATTTGTTAATGTGAAAGCTAATTATCATTTGTTAGCAGTCTATTATACCTACTGCTGTTACTATCTTATTGAATAAAAATTATCATCTCAGAAAGATAAATTGTAGAATAGGTAGAGATAAAGATAAAAGACTAGGTAGAGATTATTGGTATATGTGTATAGTACAGAAAAACTAGTTTAAAAGCAAAACTATTATTTCAGTCAAACTAGATTCTATTCATGATTGCAATATTATGATTACTCTGTTTTGTGACATAGCCTAATAGAAGGTAGTCTAGACTACACCAGGAGTCAGAAGGATGTGTTCTGTTTCTGATCTTGAACTCTCTGAGACTTCATTCCTTGCTCTGTTCACATGGGGAATAGATATACATGCCTGCCTACCTGACGATTTAATGTGAAAATCATAGTAAGTTAGGGCTGGAAGGCAAGTTAAACATTTTATAGTTCAGCTTATTCCTTCTAAACATGATGAAACTGAGATTTAGGGAGAGAACCAAAATAATAATTGAAATATTGGGTGTAGAACTCAAGTCTCTTGAGGTAATTTCCCAGAAATAAGAAGGAAAAATGGAAATTAGAAGTGAGAAAGAAAAAGTTGGGCAATGGTCTGGAATCTCAATAGCAGAGTAATAAGAGTTATGGAAAGACTGTAGAAAGAAAATGCAGGGGAGGAAATCGTCAATGAAATAATTCAACAAAATTGATCAGAACTGAAAGAAACAAATTTCTATATTGAAAGGGCACACCAAGTGTCCACCACAACTGGTGAAAATGCACCTTCGTATGGATTCATTGTTGTGAAATTTAAGAGTCTTGTGGAAGGAAAGAAGTTTCTTCAAGCTTCTGGGGGGGTGGCGGGGGCAATAAATAATATTGGAGAATCATAAAAAATGATTAATATTAACAACAGATGTTTCATTAGCAACACGGAAATCTAGAAGAACATGAATTTATATTTTCAAAATGCTGAAGGAAAAAGATTTCCAACCTAGGATCCTGTATTCAAGCAAACTATCAACAAAGTGTTATGGTAGAATAAAAACATAGATGGGGATAGACTAAAAAGAAAAATAAAGTCATAATATGGTAATCTCTAGGGATGGAGAGGTAGATGCTATCAATCTAGGAAGACTTCTAAAGTTGTAGTAGTGATCATTTCTTAACTTGGGTAGTCTATTTTATTCTCTAATAAGAATAATAATTTCATTATTATTTCATAAGAATAAAATAAAGAATACATACACATTATAAAAATAAAGAATAAAATAAAGAATAAATAAACAACAAGATGGTAAATTAAAAAATGATTATCAGTGGAGAGTTTGCATGGCAGTGGGGTTGATAGGACTCAACTAGGAGTGTGATTTTTCGTGTGTAACTTTTTACATAACCTTGAATCAAGTAAATATACTGTCAAAACTTTTAAATTAAAATTGAAAAAAGAAACAAAGTATCCTAAGGGTTAGGAGAAGATGTGAACAATTAATCAAAGCTTCATTTTCATAAAAAACATAATACCTCTAAAATGGATGACGAAATTAAATAAGCATTTCATAAAAAAGGAACTTCAAAATGTCAATAAACATCTCAAAAAAAACTAGCCAGCCTCACCAGTAATTAGAGAAATACTAATGGAAATAATAAAATATGGTTTTATATCTCTTATTGGTTTGACATTACCTGGTTTTGGGTAGGGTGCAGAGAAATGAGGACTATCATATACTGGTGGTAGACTGCAAGTTGGTGAAATTTGGCAATATCTAGAACGTAGATGATATGCACACCCTTTAAAGATTCTCTGGCAGCTGTATCTTAGAGAAACTCACACATGTGCCCAAAGAGGCATACAAGAATATTTATGTCAGTATTCATTTTTGATAGTGGAAAATTGGAAACAACATAAATGTCCATCAATGGAGGAGTGGATAAATAAATGGTAGTGTATTCATATCAGACAATATTATACATCAGTAAAATGACTGAACATGGATTAATCCATGTGTATCACCCAAATAAGTTTATTGACTGGAGAAAAAAAGCAATGTGAAAAATATATACAAATAATTAATAAGCAATGTGGAATTATCTAGGTATTTTTAAAGGGAGGTAGAGTAGGATGTTTATATCACACATCCCCAAGCAAACAATTTTTAAATCCATAAAGAAGTTTTGTTTCACAAAGTCTCTTCTTGGGGCTTTTCTCTTTGGCGTTTCCCACTCTTAATGCTTATCTTTGCTAGGACCATTCTCAGGCCTTGGCAAGAAGGGGCACCTGCCTTGAGGCTTATGCTTTAAAAGGACCCAATACCACAAACATGCAAACATAAAAATGTATAAAAGAACACGTGGGCAGCTTTTGCACTCAGCTCTGGTGCTCAGTGCTGAAACAGCACAACCCACTGTGCTCAGTGTCCACCTTTATGCCTGACACCATTTGGGCTCCACAGGAATGAAGTCCTCAGAACTAAGGGCAATCACATCTCAGTGCTGTGAAGGTTTGTGATTTATTCCATTGGCAACATTGGAAATAGACACTTCTTTTGAGTTCTAAGAGATTTCAAATGGCAGAGGTACTAAAGTAAGAGGAAAGGCTCAGTTTTCAAATCTTTCTTCTCAGATATCAGGAACACAATAGATTTTTGCATATTGAAATATTTCCCAGTAATGCTGAGGGTCCATTTCCTTGCTTTTCTTTGTGCTCTCATTCTAATTTGGAAATAATTACAAATTAGCATGATGCTTGCAATGTGGCACCTGAAGGAAATTTTGCAATACTAAACCATTCATATTACTCTTAAACTTAATTACATATAGGTCTACACAAGAGTAAAGTGTGATGCCAATTCACATTGACAACTAGATGAACACTGAATGCCAAAATTGTTAGTTGTAATTTTCATAAAAATATTTATTAAGATCTCATGATACTTTCAAAAATTAAAATATTTTCAGCTTTATTTTTAAACTTTTTACTAAAAATTTATTATTAATTATAATTTTGTGTTTGGCATTTACTCTTAAGTGATAACTTTAGTTTAGACCGTTAGCATAAATAGTGTAAGTAATTTTCAAAAATTAAATAAAAATATTGACTATAATAATATAATTAGAAATTTTGGTGAGGTGAAGGCAAGAAAAAATTTCATGAAATATACATGTAATAATAAATTATATTTGCCTTATTTTATTAGTCACCTAAACATCACTAACCCATCAACAATACAACTAGACATGCATAATAATAATTTTTAGTAGTTCAGCTTTTAAATAGACAAGATTTTAAATTTAGTCATTATGAAGGTATGTTTGCCAAGATAGGAGGATAGTATGTGTGAATGTATTTTAGTTTTACTAGTTTGTTAGCCTGATTTGTAACTTCTAACTATTCAGGCATATGGTACATGGACTTCCATGATCCTCAGAGAAACAAAGGGAGCCTCAGTTAACAAGAACTATTCTCCTTAGAACCAGCTAGCATGGTTTTAGCTTTTATACGTAGGAAAATTTTGGAGCAG
The DNA here is from genome assembly GCF_048773025.1 of Camelus bactrianus. NCBI lineage: Eukaryota > Metazoa > Chordata > Mammalia > Artiodactyla > Camelidae > Camelus > Camelus bactrianus. Next base: position 33,816,317 of record NC_133575.1, read on the forward strand.
GGAACAACCCTCTTTGGAAGGCCTATCAGGCATTCCTGCGCCTTGTTCTGCTTTCTCCTTGCTTGTCCCCCCATTTTCACTAAGGGAGTTAAATATCTAATTCACATTCCGTAACATCCTTTTGTGGCTTGAGATTCCAGCCAGCAATGTTCACATCTGAAAAAATGCCCACAATCATAGGGGAAGTTTAAATGTTAGAATTCTCTAAGTTTGGGTTATCAGACATCAGTGGTGAAGAAATTTTTGATCAGAGATGCCTCGTTTTTAAACATGTATATAAAATGCCACAATTTTACAGTTTAAGTTGTGGATTTTGTTGCCATTAGCAGAGAAGAAGCAGAGAGTTATTTTTATCAGTGTATTTATTTCTTTTACCAAAAAAGATCCGCATTCCTAATCCCAAGGCCATTCTTAGGAAGCCTTTGAAGTGTATATTTACCTCACTTCCATCTTCTAAGATTCTCCGGGTTTAAGAGAAATAGTTGCTCTAAATTTTCTTTAAAGTACTGATTCAACCTTTCAACCACTAAACACCACTTATTTATTACTTCCTTCCCCCATGGGCTTCATGTTTTGAAAGATAGTGTTTAGAGAACAAACCACGATATTAAGTCATAATTTGCTTTTCTGTTTTTAATTAATCAGAAACATCTGTAACTACCAAACACAGCTTCTGAACATCATTAAGTAATTGTGATCTACCCTGAAATGATGTGATTACAACAGAAGCAAGGTACAACATCTTTTTAATTACTCTGGACATCTTCACCGAAATGACTATGTTATTTCAGTTAGGCATTTTTAAAATATGGAAAATAGCCTGCAGATATGACTGGTTTTTACTGGTTATTACTTTCTTTTACTTCTTGAAAAATCCCTTAATTGTTGACATAAAAATAATAAAAATGCTGACCTGAGGCTGGACTTCTGGTATGGTCAAGTGAGAACATGAGTAAATCCTCTTCCCAAATAGCCATAAAGCTATAAAGTTTTGTATACTATAAAGTTATACAAAACTGACAAAACAACTATTTCGATGCTCTGGAAATTGACCAAAGACATATAATATTCTGAGGGGCATTTATGCTTGAAAATCTGCTGAGCTTCAGGTAAGAACTAAGGGAGACTATAAGTGATCTTGCTTGTGGCTGCTTCTACCAATCCCCCCTTACCCCGATGGCACCCCCTTCCCAGCTCAGTAAATGCAGAAATTCTGCCAGCTTCTCTGCTGCAGTTGAAGGGAACGCACTGTTTGGGGTACTGTGGTGTCTATGCCCACTGGCGTTGTCAAGGGAAGTGATGATCTAGGATGTCCCACTCACGGCTAAGACTAGTATAAGGCAAGTGAGGCACTCACCTTGGGCATAAAATTTAAGGAGACACCAAAAAACCCATTAATCAAGATAAATGCTATTTTAATACCATATTTTTAAAAATCGAAATCAATGCAAAAATTCATGATGAACAAAATATCAAAGTTTTAAATAAGGATGGGTCCCAGCCCTGACAATGGAGCTACTGTAGTTATGGATGTGGTAAGCATATTCCTGGCTGAGGTAGTTATTAGAGAAAAATATATATTGCTTTTCTTTGTATAAGTACTTAAAGCTATAAAATTTCCTCTGATAAATGCTTTAGTTGTATCCATAAATCTGATAGATCATGTCTTCGTTCTTGTTATTTTCAAAAACTCTACAATTTTTATTCTGTTTTTTCTTAGATTCAAATGTTGTTTATAGTTTTTTAAACTATTAAAGATGGAAAATAATTTGTAAATTGTTATTAATTTATAGTTTTACTGCACTGTGATCAGTGAATACTTTTGTATTGTTGCTATTTTTGAATTTTACTGAAGTTAATTTTGTGGCCTAAGATATAGTCAATGTTTATGAATGAGAAGTATGTAAATGTCTCTTATTAGTGTGAATATATCTTCTATTTTTCCTCCCATTTACATATATAAAAGCATATATATATATATATACACACACATACATACATACAGCCTTTTTGTATGTGTATCTATACATATATAATCTTTTACTAGGAAGTATGTTTTATTCTTTCTCTTTGTTATATCACTGATATTTAGAAAAAGTTAAAATTTTCCATTAGTGGTTACTTTTATATTAATATAATTTTATATAACTATATATATGTTTTCCTTCTCTTTTTTGGGGGGGAGGGGGGCACTCTATTGCTTCTCTGCTATGACTTTATATGAAGTATTGTGTTTTTAATCCTAGTTACTACCTGTGGTAGGCAGAATAATGCCCTCTGCAATGATGTTCATGTCCTAATTCCCAACATTTGTAAATATGTTACCCTACATGGTAAACTTTGCATGTGTGACTAAGTTAAAGAAGTTGAGATGCAGTGATTAGCCTGGATTATCCAGGTGAGTCCAATGTAATCACAGGAGTCCTTATAAGTGAGAGGGAAAAGGGTCAGAGTCAGAGAAAGAGATGTGACTACACCAGCAGAGACTGGAGTGATGCAAGGCCATAAGCCAAGAAACGCAGGCAGCTTCTAGAAGCTGGAAGAGGCAAGGAAATAGATTCTCCCCTAGAGCCTCCAGAAGGAATGCAGCCTTGCCAACCCACTTTGGACTTCTGCCCTCCAGAACTGTAAGGTAATAAATTTGTGTTGTTTTAAGCCATTGCATATGAGGTAATTTCTTACCAGCAAGCAGCAGGAAACTAATAAGATACCTACAAGGCAACCAGAAAACTCATTCTACTTTTGATATACTCTCCCTCTTGTCCACTTTTCTAACATATAATCATTTTTATTATAATGCTACCTCCTATAGCTACCATTTAGACTTAATTCTGCAGGAAATTTTATTTGATGGTTAAAACCAGTGCTTATGCCATTGCTTCTTAAGTCATTTTGGATTTGTGAGGTTCATTCTCTAACAGATTCCTCAGAAAGTGTTCATGGGAACAATAGTCCAGGAATCCTTGCATTGCTCATAACATGTTTGTAGCCTTTATACCTGGAAGTTACTTTGGCTGGATATAAAATCCTTGGCTCATATTATCTTTCATTACTATTTCAAATATGTTACTCCACTGTCTTCTGGTGTAAGGCCTTCCTGTCAAAAAGTCTAATGATATCTGATTTTTTTCTCTTAAAAAGGCATACAAGAAAAAATTTCAAAGAGATCAGAGATTTAAATACAAAATATGAAATTATATAAATACTGAAAATAGATTTCCTTGTAACCTGGGAATAGAAAAACTTCCTTAATTATAATTCAAAATTCAGAAGCAATGAAAGAAAGGATTGATACATTTTATCACATTAAAATTTTTTTGCATGGCAAAAAGCACACTAATCAAAAGTAAAAGGCAAACTGGGAAAATATGTTTGTGATTTATATCACAGAAAAAAAAGAATACTGGCTCTAATATACAAAGAGAGTCTAAAACAGCAGAAAAGGCCAACAATATGAAAGACAAGTGGATAAAAGGTATGGCCTTAAGCTCACCAAACAAATAAAAAATAGATTTTAAACATGTAAACATAGACTCTGTCTTACTTGTTATATAAGAATTGTTAATTAAAACTAGAGTGAGGTACAGAGAACAAACTAGTGGTTACCAGTGGGGAGAGGGAAGAGGGAGAGGCAATAAAGGGGAATAAAAGGTATAAAGTATTAGGTATAAAATAAGCTACAAGGACATATTGTACAATACAGGGAATACAGCCAATATTTTATAATAACTATAAATGGAGTATAACTTTTAAAACTGTGAATCACTATATTGTACACCTGTAACTTATTTACTATTGTACAGCAACTATACTTCAATTAAAAAAAACTACAGTGAGATGGTATTTCTTACCTATTAGTCACAAAAATCCAAGAAAAATGTAATAACACATTCCACTGGCAAAGTTACAGAGAAACAATTATAATCATATATTACTGGTGGGGATGCAAAATAATACAATTCCTACGGAGGTGAATTTGACAAGATCAGAAAAAATTTACCTTTGCTTCTACCTGAAATCTCAGCAAGGTTACTGCTATCTAAAGATACGCTCTCAAATACCTGAAATTACTTATGCATATTATCATTATTTACATTATTCATAATAGAAAAATTACAGACATAATTCATATTACTATCATTAGGGGGCTGATTTAATAACTGGAATACTATACAGCCATAAAATGAATGTGGAAAATCATTTTATACTGATAAGGAGTGACTTTCCAGACTGATGATTAGTTCTGAACCACATATTTAGTATCCTACTATCTCTCCCCCCATCCCCAACCACCAAAGCAATGGATCTTTGCATGAACCCTGGGTAAAAGATGATTTCCTGCCCTTCTATCAAAGCTTAAGACTTTCGCTTCACATGAGAGAAGGGTCTCTCTCAAATTGAGTGGTATTTCATGCCCATACTCTCAGGTCTCCTGCCCTCCCCCCAGTCTTTCTCATGAGTACCTGGCAGAGGCCCATGGAAAAGAGACTGGAAGGACCAGGGCTCTGAGATGGTCTATACTGTCACACTATCCTACAGTTGGTCTTCTGGAATTTGTCAAAATTTTAGCCATCTTCTCACTTTTTCTTTTTGTAGGACACCTCATCTTTTGATGCTCTGCCAAGGTGAAGCAGTCAGTATGTATCTCTTTCCTCTTTTCCACGTTACCCTTGGAAATTTATTTTACTTGCTCACTGGTTACCTTGAGACCTTCCACTGTATGGGAAGCTCAGGAAAAGTTAGGATTCTGTAGATTATCTTGTTATTGTTGTTGTTTTCCTATTACAGTGGGAGAGGCTTTCTACATCCTTAGCACTGGCATGGAATCTTTAGAAGATGATACAAAATGATAAGGTAAGGCTAGTCCTTCATATATACTATTTGCCCTCAATTATCCCCCTAAAGTCTCTCTGAATGGGGAGTAATCATTGAATTTTTGTAAAACATCGCATATAAGTATTACTAAAATATTTACGTCTGGGGAAGTAAAATACATTGATAGGAATCAGATATTTTTATCATGCAGAAAGCAGACCTCTGAACAAACAGGACTTAGGAGTATTAAAATTTGTATATGAGGGGCTCAGAAGAAGTCTAGGGTATAAGGAGGTCAAATGGAAACGCCCTATGTAGTCCTTAGTGCACTGATGATTCAGAAAAAAATGGAATGTGCCGAAGGTAGAGTGATGGAATGGGACATTTTTCATCCTGCCTCTGCTTCTCCTTGTTCCTTAACCTTCATAACTCCCTTAAGCACAAAAGCAACTTAAACACATATAGGAGGAAGGAATCACAGCCATTCATTGAAGTCTTGCCCCCAGAACATTCTTATGGCCACTGTGGAGTAAATCAGACCCCACCTTGAGAACTGATGTTCCCTATGAACAGAATATTGTGATCTAAGCCAATGAACGTATAGGGTAGAGGGATTCTGCTCTGTTCTAAGCTGTAGGATATGTATTCTTTTCTGACATCAATTTTCCTTACAGAACAGATGATTCTTTATATTCACTAAAAGTTGACTATAAAACAGCCCTGTCTCAGCACTTGAACTATGTGTCTAATGGTGCAATTAAGGAAGAAATGGAAGCAGGAATAGCTCCAAGGTATTATTGAGGGAACATTGAAAGGAAAGGTTTTTAAAATACAAGATTTGATCAATTAAACCAATCTTCTCACTGAAAAATACTAAAAACAAAACAAACTGAAAAACTAGGCAAAATATAAGCAAGTAAATAAACCAAACAACAGACAACAAACATCATTTAAGAAACATAAATGTACTAACAAGATAGTAAGGAGTTACTGAGCCAAGACAAGGAAAGGACTGGAGATCAGAGAGATGAGCCTGAACTGTGACCTACCAATTCCACTCCTAGTACACTGTACATATATGTGTGCCTATTGTGTGCATCAGGACACATGTACAAGAGAGTTAAGAGGTGAACTCTATATGACTGCAGAACACTGGAAATGGCTCTATTGTCCATCAACAGAAGACTGGATAAATAAACTGTGGTGTAGTTATATAATGAAAAGGCACAGCAATTGAAATAGTTTAACTACAGCTTAATGCTCTGGTGCTCTGGTTAATGTTTAACAACTGGCTTTCTGAAAGAAAAAGCTCGTGTTTATTGCATTTTCCAATTTTCATGGTGCAAATGCTCTTACTTTGACTAACTTCACATTACCAATGTAATGACAATGAACATGTGACTGAGAAAAGACGCATCCGATCAGCTTTCATGAGCTGGTAAGCACCAGCTCCAGGATACCACTGCCTAAATGCAACAATATCGATGAATTTGACACACATTAATGTTGAGTATAAAAATCAAGAAAGAAGAAAATTCATATAGTATAATTCTACTAATACAAAAGTCTAAACAGGCAAAACTAAAGAAAAAAACCTATTTTTTAAAAAGGTAAAAAAATATATAGGTGATAAAACTCTAAAGGCAAGAGATAAAGAAACATTAAAAGAGACAGGATGTTAATTCACCTGTGAGGTGGGGTGAGGGGGGTTGAAGAATAGATTGTGATCTGGAAGCAGCACACAGGAAGATTCTGACAAGTTTCTATTTCTTGACCGGTGGAGTGTTTACAGTGTTTGTTTTACGGCAAGTTGTTAAACCATATATTTAGGTTTTATGCAATTTTCTCTCTGGTATATTGTACAATATTTTTAAATGATGAAAGGCATTCTTTTGTCAAAGGGGTGCTATAAAGACTCAAGGAGCTTTTCTAAACACTATCAAGAGGGCTAGGAACTGACTCTCATAATTTAAGTCACTTAAGGGATCCTCTCAACTAAATTTCTTCAGATTCCCACAACGTACATGAAAACTGCCAAAGTTAATGGTGAATTTCTTATAAAACAAAAAGAAACAGAAAACAAAAGTCAAAACATCATATTTACTTCCAGAGTTAGATGTTATAATGTAGATACATTTTTACTTTATATCTGTGTCTCAACTCTAGAGGAAAAAACACCTCTTCTGTCATCATTCATTTATTCTTTTTTTCATAATTAAAAGGAAAATTTTCTACAGATAGCATAAACGATTCAAATAACACAAGAAACTTGTTTTAAAAGTGAAAATTGAAACATATCCCCACAAGTCCTACTCCATCACTGTCTACCTTGTTTTAAGCTTTTGAGGAACTTAATACTAACTCAGATGATCTTATTTGTGTTGCTGTTTAGTCTTTATCGTTCTCATTAGAGTGTAAGCACCTTGGGGTGGGGTTAGGATAGCTCATTCACTATTGTATTATTGCTTTTTGTATTAGTGCTTAGAATATTATACTGTATTAGAATAGAATACTGGTAGATCACAGTTGATCTTCAATAAACTCTTCTGGAAAGAAAATAAGAATGAATGGAAAACTCATCTAAGAAATCATTCCATATTAGCGCACCCACACTTAACTCATTCTCTTAATGCTGCCAAGTATTCCAGCATGTGTTGGGTCATTAAGGTTATTTTTGGACATTTCCTTTTAGAATCGATGCTGCAGTGGACGTGTTTAGGATATTTCTGAGATTTTATGCAGGGTAAATCTGGTGCTGAGGGTGCTGAAATTGTTGAATTAAAGGATAAATGCATTTTAAATGCTTAGAAATATTGCTCAGTTGCCCTGCAAGAAGTTACACCAATTTATACTTCACCAGCAAATGATAAGAATGAATATTTCCCAACACTTCAAAAGGTTGGATAAACTCCAATGTTGGCAAACTGATAAATGAAGAAGTGGTTTCGTTTTGTTGTTCTTTTCAATTTGTGAGTGAGATTAAATATCTTTTCAGATGTTCATTGGTCATTAGTAAATCTTTTACCATCATATGCTCCTTTACATTCTTTGCTCATTTTTTCAATAGAACAATTCATGTTTTTCCTATTGTTAGAACTTCTTATGTGTTAATGAAGTAGGTCCTTCAGCTAGTATATATACTACAACTCCTCCCCAGTTTTTATTTGCCTTTATTTTTCTCTCATTTAAGAATTTATTGTGGCAAAATAATCAGAAATGCTAGTAACGATTCATTCAGAAAGATAATAATCTCAAAATAATATTAGATTAAAAATTGACTGGCAGCTGAGTGGTGTATTTCTGGCATATCCACACAGATAATTCTATGAAGCCAGTAAAAAATTTACATTCTTAAAGATTCAATGATAATTATTTGCCTTTATTTTTATTTGACTTTACTTTCCAAACCAAAGTATTAATTTTTATGTGGTCAAATTTCTCAGTCTTTTGCTTCTTCTGTGTGTGTTTGTTGGGGGTGGTTGTGGGAGTTTGTGCTTAGGAAAGTATTCCCTAGATTATTTATATTTTCTTCTAGTGTTTTCTTCTAAATTTTATGCATACAAAATGTGATACATCAGAAATTAATATTTTGCTAAGACATGATGTATGGATCCAATTTTATGATTTGGAAATGGATAGCCAAGTATACTGCTACCATCACTTACTGAATAAAATGCTATTTCCCCACAGATTTGAAGTGCCTTTGTTATCAGCTATTAATACTCATATTATTTAGGTTTATTTCCAGGCTCTTTAGTCTGTCCCTTTGAGTTGTTTACCTATTCATTTTGAAAGTTTTAATTACAAAGCCTTTATATTATGTTTTAACATTTGGTGCATCTTATCTACTCTTTTTAATCCTCTTTATCCTTATTTTCTTAACTGAAATCTCATGTTTGTATTTCCAGACTGTTAAGAGTTTCAGTTTATAAAATTTAAATTAGAATTAGAATCATATTGAAGGGAGAAAAAAAAAGGTTTGAAAACAGTGTATAATGAATAATAGAAGAGCAGAATCATATTGAATTTATAGATTAATTTTCTTTCCAGTATCGAATGACTGAACAAATGTTTATTTAACGCCTTCTGTAAAAGTTCTACATTTTCTTTATACAAATCTTACCCTTTTTCTTTTGGTTTGGCTTATTCTTGGGTAATACAATTGTTTTGTTGTTGTATATTGGATCTTTCCTTATATACTTTGTTTATTTTTTGTAGGTAAGAATATCATTAATTTTTATAATTAACTTTGCAACCATCTTCAGTTATGCAGAAGTAAGAAGTACAAGAAACTAATGATTTAATGTATTAAAATGGTCTGTAGAAACTAGATCATAAAGATAATTGCTAGATATTAACAAGCCATTCTGTTTAAAACAGTGAAGGAGTATCACCACATTGGAAATAAAAACTGTTGCCACCAGGATTTGTGTCCTTCAATGTGAGGATGGTAATGAAGTTAGAACTAAACAAAACAAAACAAAAACATAAAGTAGCAAAGAGATTCTAGAAATGATCAACCCTACCTCCCACCTATCAGAGGGATTCTGTCTGAAAAAGTTCATCCTTACAACAAATAGATAACTATTCCTTTTCTACTAACACTTCTTGACACGGAGAGCACACCATCTTCTGAAGATCTCCTTAGTGCAAAGCTCCTGCTTAACAAAGTTAGAAAGAGCTAAAATATGGTGTCTTTACTCCATTGGTCCTGGGTCTGTTTTCTGAGAGTACACAGAAGAAGCACACATTCTCTTCAATACTATTCCTTTTTACGTCTGAAGAACAATATCATGTTTGACTTCAGGGTTCCTAGGGAAACCTGCCCAGCTTCTTCACCCTTGCCCCATATGACAGTATTTTCAGACCTTTTGAGTCTTTTGCCACTTCTGTGGAATACCAAATTTCTTCCATATGTTAGAGAAATTTCCCCAGCATTACCTCTGTAGACACTAAGACAGTAGCTTTTTTAGTACCCAGGGGCTGCAAAAAACTACATTTCCATGCTAATTCAAATCTTAAGGCTCCGATAACCTCTAATTGTGTAGTGAATATTCATAAACATTTGCACTCTGTTCAGTATAATGCAATGAGATTTTAAAATTCATTTTTATTCTCCAGTGGGAAGCAGCTCCAGAAATTTAGGAACTAGTCCACCAGAGTGGACACGATTTATGAGTAACAGTCCTAAATTGCTTGGATGTTTGTCATGTCTGAGCTGAAAAATGCAAATGAACGTGTTGCTAGTTCCATAAATCTGGTGCAGGAATATTTTATATTTGCATTGAGAAAAACATCTTTTACTTAAAAAAAAAAAGTCAGCACAGAATAAGACTAGATGCTTGCTCCAGAAGGAAACAAAGACACAACAATAGCAAAAAAAAAAAAAAAAAAAAACCTCTCAGTTTACTGCTTTTCATATATTCTTATTGGTAATTCGATATTGAAAGGGAGTACATGTGACTGCTAACCTTCAGAAAGATCAAAGAAAATAATTTTTCTTTTTCTTTAGATAAAAATCTATCAAGTCACTAAAATATCATTACCAGCCTTTCAGTATTTACTGCACAGTGATTATGCAACATACCCTAAAATATGGCAAATCTTACAGACGTTCCAAAAGAAATATAAAGTAATATTTTTGAATTGTTTCCTCTAAAAAATGTCTTCATCAAAATATACAAATTAATGTACTATCTTCTGTACCAGGAGGAAAAACAAAATCTAAATTCAATACTGATAAGAAATGATGTTCCAACTAGTTTCTGAGTAATGAACACCAGACAAAGAAAGGAGAAAATGCCCAAGTGCTCTTTTTTTTAAATACACTGTCAAACAGTTTTCATCAGTAGTACAGCATGAACCGATGCAATATAAAAATGACTCTTTCTTGAATGGAAAGAACAGGTCCAATCTTTTTTGTGTCATCATTAAATTAATCTGCATATTCACCTTTCTTCAGGATGCTTCTGTGTGTAACTACTAAACTGACTGGACCACTAATTACAGACTGAACATTCCTGCTAAAATATGTGCCATTTTCACCCAAAACAGGATGTTAGAGCAGTATATTTTAACTAACGTTATTCTGCAGGGTGCAGATAAGAACATTTTGGTCTTTTAACAGTTCTTTACAGTTTACCAATTCTTTTCACTGGTATTAAGATGAAAGCATGGCAAGTAGGGTCTCCTGTAAAAGATGAACATCACCGATGTCGGTCACGTGAGGAAGGGGTGTGTCCTGGAAGAAGAACCGCCTTAGAAAGAGAGCAGAAGTGCCTCCTATTGCTTTTTCAGATTCCTCAGGACCTTAGAGGATGTTCCAAAGCAAAAGGAAAAAGATGACACCTGACATGTGAAGTGACTTGCCCAAGTAGGGAAAATAAAGATCAAGACAAATAAGCCTCCCTGTACAAGCAGTTTGTCCGTTGTATGTTTCTCCCAGGGGATTACTTCGCTCTCCATGATCTGAATAAAGTCGTGGATCAGGTAGAGTCATTCTTACAAAGACGGACCTTGAAGTCACACTGCCTGGGCGGGGTGGGATCCTGGCTTGGCACTTCTTAGCTGGGTAAACTTCTACAAGTCTCTTCACCATCCTGTGCCTCAGTTTCTTGATAATTACAGTACCTACTCCACAGGTTTCTGTGAGGATTCAATAAGTTAATATACATAAAGTGCTTCTATAGTATTTACCATGTGCCAGGCATTGTTCTAAGGTTTCATCTTAATCTCAAGTGTGATTTGCACCATTTGGGAAGAGGCATGAGTTCACTTCTGGGAGAAGAACACCCCCTTATGTCAGCACATTTACAATAGGAATTGGTGAGACCCCAGTGGGAAGGTGAATATTAGAGGAAAATGTTGGTACTACAAAGTTCATCTTTTCCTTTTCAAGTGGAGATTCTCTCTCTGTTGCTGAAGTTAGAAGTAGAGGGCTTTAATTATATTAGAAAGACACTGGGTTTCCCTATAAGCTCTCAATGTAGTAAAAATGTATCAAGTACCTATTATGTGCTGGACAGTATGCCAGGTGCTAGAAACACACAATAGGCTCCTTGGGGACATTTAATAAGGTCACAAGCGTCTGCAAGGCAGGAACTAGGTTTTATTCTTTTTTGTATTCTGCATAGTACTTTACTCATAAAAGAAGAATAATAAATATCTTGAAAGTTTAACATAGCATTTAAGTAGAAATTGACAAATGTATGAACATTTTGTTTACGGGCATCAATTATTTACACTGACATTCTAGAAATATATGTTCCTGTGACTCAATTGGAGAAATATGATGACTGAATAAATTCAGTTCTTCAAAGATGTCAAGAGTTTGTTTAGCTGACAAATACGAGCCTCTGCTAGACCTCTGTGTTTTGGCATACCCCCGCCCCACCCCCTGCCGCCACCAGCTGGCACCCATCTGCAGGCTTAGCTCAATTCCAAAATGAGTTTGGAACTGGTTGAGCTGCTCAAGTCCCACATCAAATGGAGTTCACTATCATGCAAAAGTCAATAACCAGATCCCTGCACTGTTCCCTTTGGTTCACGAGCTGTAATTCTCTGCCCTGTCTTCCGGTTTAGAGAATGGGATTCTTCACCGGTTTTGTTCCATCAGTCTGTTGAGCTTGAGACCCTATTTGATGCTTGCAGTTCCCCTTTTCTAAGCAGGGGACAAATGAACCTTAACACAGAAACCTCTGGCCCCCGATTTCTAATGGTCAACTTGCCTTTCTACCTGACCCTCCGAGGATGGCCAGGACTCTGGGACATGCTGTTCTCTTTGCTTGTTGAACCACTCCTTCTCACTGCAGCCTTCCACTCAGGTCCAACACCTTATACCCACCACAACAAACCATGCGTTGAAAACAGATTGCCATTGCCCTTAAACACCATACTTGCCACCACCAGGTCTGAGCCTGTGTGGTCAATTCCTGCCCCTGCCTATAGTAACCATTTTGAGGAGTAACCCACAATACTTCCAGGAAATACCAACATATGATGACATACATGATTTTTCCTTTGTAAATTAATATCATTGTACCTTGCAAGAATTCTTATTTCTTTAGGCAACAACAAAGCAAAGCAAATATTTACCAGTGAAGGATGAAAAATGGTGGACAAGTACATCCTCTGGAAGCACCCATTCTGAAGCATGTTCCACAGTTTCTAAGAGGGCTCCCCAGTGAGTCTGACAATCCAGTTGCTCACAAATGTGATTCCCTCAATAATGCACTCTTATTTTGTGCTTCTAGGGATCAAGTCCCAAACAAACTGCCTGCATCCAAGTCCTTGTCTCAGAATCTGTTCAAAGAAACTCTAAGATATCTCTCAAATTATGTCAAACCCGAATTATCTGGTTTCCTTCAAGATAACATATCTGAAGAGACCTTCCTGATGACAGTTTTAGGGGACAGCACAAACAAATCCTCTTTCAGGATGACTGGAATGCTCAAATTTCAATATAGTCCACACCAGCAGTATTCTTTATTACAAATAATAAAAACAGACTCCTTTTTTCATCTTTAGCAGAAAATGAATTTATCATAAGAGTACCAAAAGATTACATAATTGATATGAATGTTAGAGAATGCGGCTCAGCCAATACACAGGAAATCAAGATGCCATCATAGAAATGTTCTACTTAGATTTTTACCACTGGTACCAAGGATACTGAACCTGCATCACTATACTGGTGGAATATCACAGGTTGGGTTCACCATGGGAATTCGCTGAGATGGAGTTCGGGGTAAAAGATGTTTATAGGAGTTAAAAACTGTGATGGGAAAGGAAGCAGGATTGCACAGAGTAAGAATTGTGATACAGAGCCAGCAAAGCCTCTGCTAACCTGGCTGGAAGCTCGGGGATAAGTATTGTCCAGAAGATGGTCCTGCATTAGGCTCAGGTGGCTTTCTGCTTAGAATCACACTGCTCAGTCACCGGATGTACACTGCCTAGGAAAGGGCGACCTTTGCTGAGATGGCTCTCTGCAGCTGCAGTCGATCCTAAAGTTGCTGACGACTGGAGGCTATCTGCTGGCCATACTCCCCACTGCTGGGCAGTAAGTCTTTTCTTGAATGGGGACTCCAAGTGACGTATCTCTATGTATACCACATGGATGCTTATTCTGCCACACCCTCCAATATAATTTATAAGTGGCCTGCCCCAGTGTATCACCTTTCAAGATGCAAAGTTTTAGGAGAGAATAGTTGATTGACTATGCTTCTGTAATAGACCCAGAGTAGACAGGGAAGGGAACTCCTTTTCCTTTTTAGGTTTCAATAGTGGGAACTGGGCTCCTATCACCTACGTCGTTTGGATTCATCCTAAATAGGAAGGGAGTTCAGAATCTGGGCCATCAAAATTACAATGGCCTGCTTTAGTCCCCACTTTTGAATGTCCAATATCTCTATCACTATACACTTTCTCCTCCCTCCCTCCCTTCTTTTCTTCCCCATATTTTCACTACCAAAGGAAACCAATGCCTCATCTAACACAATGCATCTCTCTCTTTTCCAGCTGAAAACGCATTCACTTCAGTTACTGCTTCCTTCTCAACCAGATCTCTAGTGATATGCATGTGCTGGTATAGTTCAACTATAAACTAAATTCCAAAAGAACTGCTAACAAACACTCCATGACAGAGAAGAACATGAGTAAAGAAAAGTGAATTTAGTTAAGACCTTTAAATGTATACAATGAAGAAAGATGAGCAAATGTTATAATCCTTATTTTTGCAAGTCCTCATGAGGTCATGGTTGAGACTTATGACTTATTTTCTCCACTAGCTATTTTTGGTGTCCATTGTCTTCAGCCTCCTCTTATCTCTACCCTTGTCTCTAGCTATCTTTCCTAGTGGGAGAACTTATTCAAGCCTATGGCCTCAACTAGCACTAAATATCAATACTCCTCAATCTCCAACCTAAGGCTCTCTCTTTTTCCCTCTGCCCATATTTATATTTCCTTCCTAGAGAACTTCAGCTGAAGGCTGTCCCTTCACCAGACACCTAAAACTCAGCTTGCCCAAAACTAGTCATTCTTCATTCCAAGCCACAACCAAAAAATCTTCTTCCTGTATTCCATGACCAAGACTTTTGGCCAGAAGTCATACTGGCACTCTTTCTCTATTCATTTTCCACTTTAATATCCTACTGGGGACAGATTTGTAAATTCTACTTTTTTTGGTACTTCCCAACATCCCCCCCCCCACCTTTACCATTCCTACCACCTCTCTTTTAGATCAGCTCTCAACCTTTCTCAGTAGAGCAGTTATAGTCGCTTAGGAAGGAATTATTCTGCCCAAGAATCATTCTCTTTTAGTATATTCTCAACTCCTCTGTCAGGGTAAATTTATAAAATGTAAAGTATCAGGCCTCCAGGGCTCCCCATTTCCCTCACGGTTAAGTCCAGGCTCTCTTTCTCTTCTGATTCCTAGGACATGCTTAGGAGTCTCACAGAATTTTGACACCCTCATTCTCCTCTCCTATAAGGTGTTGGGAACCTCTTGGTGTTGCACAAGTAGGGCAGGAGTGGGGCTGTGTGTGGGGAAGGCAGTTATCATAGACTGTGATGTGAATGGTGCCCTTGGAATACAGTATTGCACTCTATGGGAATAGATCCCCTGAAGTTACGCAAGGGCAAGAAAATGGGTTTCATCTCCATCATTACCATTGCTTTTAATTCCTTAAACTATCCTCGTTCTATACTCCCATTTTAGGCAGTCTTCCTTCTCTTGAAGTTGTCTGTCTTTATTCTGCTTTCTCTAGTCTAATTAACCTGGCTCAAGCTAATGTTTTTCCTCCAAATATTCACCTCTTCATTTTTCACAGTCTATTACACTGTTTTGCAAACATCTTAAAACTCTCAAAGCCACCACTTCCCTAGTAACTTTTTACTCTGTTGGAATCACAGTCATTCTGGGTGCTTTTTTCTAAAAATTGACATCTTGCTAGTACTGGAATTTCCACCAGTAAATGAAATGTTTTTAACACAAAATAGAGCATGTAATGTATCACATGAATTATTTATAGGATATACAATGTGCATCCAGGAAGAACTTATATTATCCACAGTTTCAGTAAACGTAGTAACCAAAAGACAGAGTATAAAAAGAAGGCTAAATTCAGAGTACAAGAGGCTTGCTTTTATATTTGATGAGCTAAAAGTCAAGGTGGGGCAGTACCAAAACACAGTTTTGGGCTCCTTAGCCACCTTTGAAGTGGATGCATCAACTGAGCTCTAAGCATAATGGTACAACAGAGAACTCGAGAGATAAACACATACGTGCGCTCACAGCACAAACGAGCGCACATACAAATAGGCGAATATATATGTAACTTTTTAAAAAGAGAGCTTTGGTCTGCTTCCTAAATAACAGTGCAAGGATCAGAGATACAGTTTTCTTCCCCTCACATGACTCCATTTTCATGTGATTTCTACATGATATTTCCTATTTCTACATTTTTGTGGCCTTACACATGCCTGTTGACCTTGAAGGAAGCTCTAAGTCGGCTCAGAGGGAAACAAGAAGAAATGGAGAGTCTGGCCTTTCTCTCCAGCCCTATAAGTTCCTGCTACCTGATTTTTTTATGCTTTTGCTCCCCCCTAGTCTCCCTCAGGATACTGGCTTTTCCAGCTTCTCTCGCCCACAGAATATTTGTGTTTCAGATTACTTTACCTGGGTATAGCACTTCTGTTTTCCCCTGGTTGGATTTAATTTTATTTCCTGCCCTGATTTTAACCTGCCCAAGTCCAACAGAATGATTTCGCAGTCCTTGCCGGTCAAGGCAACACCTCCCAATTTAGTATCTTCTGTGCATTTAATTCGCTCTCTGTTTACATGGCAAGATATCTCTTCAATTCAATACGCTGCTGTTTGTCATTCCCTTTTTGTTGGCTTTCTCTCTCTGCCCTTTCCACTCATTTTGGTCTGTATCACATGATTTAATTAATTTTTCAAGGACTATTTCTTGATGCAGTATCCATAACTGTGATTAGCAGGGAGCTGGACTGGGATGGCATTTGTCAAAGTTACAAACTCACAACTAATTCTGCTTCACTTTGGCAGTTTTGCACATCACTGACTGATAATAAGATTGCTTGTGCAAAACTCTGGCATTCTAGAACAATAAATGGGAAATCTTGATGAAAGAAAGTAAGAACACAGTGCAAATTAAATCACAATACCTAATTGGCCTCATAACCTCAAGATGAGTGTGGTACAAAACACCATTCCCACCTTATACTAGAAAGAAACTAAACAACGATAAACAAAAAAATAATAACAGTAATGATGATAAAAGGTGGGACAAATTAAGGGAACATTTATCTCAGCATAGCCTGCTGCTGATTATTTTAGTCACTTTTTAAAACTTTTTATTGAAATACAATTTGCATATAGAAAAGCACACATATTATAAGCATGTTGCTCAATGAATTTCCCAAACTAAATCTGCCCAGGTAGTTAGCACCAAGATCAAGGAACAGAACTTAACAGCACACCAGAAGCTCTCCACTCATGATCTCTTCCAATGGGAAACCACTACACTGACTTCTAATAATAAGATTAGTTTTTCCTGTCTTAAGATTTCATATAAATGCAATCATACAGCATATATTTTACATCTGGTTTCTTTCATGTAACATTATGGTTGTGAAATTCATCCATGCTGTTACATGAAGTTGTAAATTTTTCATTCTTATTACTTCATATAATTCAATTCAATTGACTGACTATACCACAAGTTATTTATTCATTACACTATTGATGGGCATTTGGGTAGTTTGCATTGTTTGGCTATTCTTAATAGTGCTGCTCTGAGAATCCTGGAATGGGTCTTTGGTAAACACATGTGTGCATCACTGTTGGGTATAGAACTGGGACTTGAATTGCTGGTTTACAGGGCACACGCATGTTTACATTTACTAGATACAGCCCAACAATATTCCAAAGTGACAGAATCAATATATTCTTCCAGCAATAATGTATTGTATTATTTATATATCTCTTAAATACCCTCCTCACCTGGCCAACTTTCTTTTAAAAAAAGAAAGCATCACATTCAATCTTGTTCTTTAACCAGTGGATTCAATGACAGACAGTCATAAAATATCAGATGGAAATTTTCTCTGTTTATATAATTCTCTTCTGCTGCTCAAGGGAATGTGAGTCTGCTCTTTAGATCACAAAGTGTCACGTGACAGCACCTCTCATGCAGTAGGTGCTTAGAAATATTTGTTGAATCAATGAACTCAGAAGAGAAGAATCAGGAAGATTTTATGACTCAACTGCTAAGATTTATTTAAGTATACAGATAAATCTAATAAAAAATGAACATAGGAAGAAATAATTCAATACACACTTCTCTGTGATTTTTAAAGGCCAATCAATCATTTGTGGGGAAGGAGGTTGTGATGCTAGAATGAACTTGTTAATGCAGTCAGAGAAGATAAAGATTCAGACTAAAAATGACTAAGTTAATGTTAATATCATTATTGACTATAAAATAATAATGTTGCAAATAATTTTTAAAAGATGACCAGTGGGTGAATGTGAATCCCTGCAAGCCCGGTCTGTGCCAAATTAAATTTTTTTTAGCCCTTATACTGTTTAGCATAAGTAGTAGATACAATGTGATTATTTGTTAAATAAATGACTGAAAAATAAAACCAAACAAAACAATAAGCAGGAAAGTCTCAGTAGTCGATTGCATCTAATTAGCTCCTTTTATTTAAACTACTGAAAGTGATTGTCATGGGAACGAATAGCAGGCTTAGTCAAAAAACAGGAGCTGAGGAGAAAAGAGTTCATTACATGATGAGAAGCAAACCTGTTTGCAGGCTGTGCTTAGATTAATATTTTACTTTTAACCCTTTCAGCACTGCCATTTCCCAAATAGTTCCTTGGGGATCAACAATTAAAATAAATAGAATATGTTGATTTCTAATCATTTCTCCTCTGAGATATTATGAACTTTTTACACATGCAGGCACAGCATTATATTTTAAAATGTTTTCCAAGAGCTTTTGTTGTTTTTTTTCTGCTTATTGTTCTTAAGGTCTAGATTAAGCTAAGTTAAATTATGCCTTTTAAAATAATTCAATAACTAGGACATTTTGTAAAAGTCTAATCTCAGAGGATATATCCATATTGCATATTTTCTGGTGATAACCAACAACCAGTTCGTTTTAAAGAATAGATTGTTGCCCTAATGTTTTAAACGGAATCCTCCAGGTAATCTAATAGTTGTCCAACATTTAGACACTATGCATAGGCTGTGACCATAAGCAACAACAAAAATGAAAGAAGACTCTGATTTATGTTTAATGCCTCCAAAGCAGAAATGGACATTTTAATATCTGAGAATGTCTAAGGACTACTTCAGAATCTCTGCTCTTTTCTATTCACTGTCAAGAAGGTAATGGAAGTTGGTTTGGTGGCGGGGAGCGGGGGTGAGGGGAATTGGGTGTTTTTCTTTTCCTTCCTAAATTCAGAATGTACCTAAAATTTTCTAGATATCAGATATGCTGATGAGCCATGAAACCAGCTGCATTCAGGGATGCAATTTAATGAGGGGATTCCAAATCGAACCTCTGCTCCAAGAGATGTGTGATCACATTTCCTCAAAGGGGAATTGTATAGCCAACTCCTAATTATGCAAGAACTCACTGACTAGTGTGTAGATTGATGAGACCACTTGATTTTCTTTTACCCTTCTGCTTTCTAACCTCGAGTCATTTCCTTATTCACGTCAGCTTCAGAGGATGTGAAGGAAAGGAAAAGGAAAGTGTGACCCTAATAAATCCTAATTTAGGTTAAGAAGGTTAAGAAACATAGGAGAAGAAAAACATTAACGCTCATAATAATTTTCCATATTATCCCTGGGTTTTAAATATTTTTAGCATAACATGGTGACTAAGGGTATGAGAGGATAACTCAAATTTTTGGAAATGCTCAAAAGTTGGATTATTCAGTGATTGTATCATTAGAGCCTTGAGGCAAGGGAACAAACCAGTGGATAGGAGTTGGGGTTTTACTGGGAGGAATTGGATGCTTCCATCCACTACCGTTTTGGAGAATGGGTAATTTAGCTGTGCTGGGAAAGAGCTATTTTCATGGCTCGGTGGTGAGGATTCAGTGATTTGGCCAAGCAGGGATTAAATTGTCAGCCATGGTAGAATGCATTAGAAATATTAAGGAGGAAAATACAGAAAGAGGAAAGTGAGGAGAAAATCTGCCAAACATTTAGAGCTTAGGGCTCCCAGGCTTCTGTTTCAGGAATCTTAGTACCAGTTTCCTGTTCACTGTGAAACCTTGGGAAAGTCACTGATTTCTTTAAGCCACAAATTCCTTGTCTTTCAAATAAGGATAATTCTTCCAAATGTAACATATATCTTTTTTTATAAAGAACAGGTGAGATTTGTACAAAAAGTTTTTGAAAATTACTGTTAAAACATATAAAATAGAACAAAGCTCCCTTTGGTGGTGGAAATTTAATTGAATTGTTCCAACTTGAGAATTCTGTGAAACCAGAACAGGCATCCAGGTGAATTTGCATTGCTGGGAACATTAAATTTATTATATCATTTAATCCCTCACCAGCCCTGGGAGATGGTTTTTTTCCCCCTCTATTTTACAGCTGAGGCTCAGAGTGATTAAGGAATTTGTCCAAATTCACACAGCTAGTAAGAGTATGAGATAAGACTTGAACCAATGTGTACTTGCTCTAACACTCAGACTTTATTAAGCCCACCAGAGCATCTCTAAATTGTCCTCTGAAGAGTTCATCAGTGTCACAGGAGAGGAAATGGGAAGCCCAAAGGATTCAGTTTGTGTCAACTGCGAGTCCCAAGTTTCATGGATGACTCATCTTTTTTGTTTTGTTTTGTTTTTCTTAAAATTTGAGGAAATGTTGCAAAACTATTTCATAAATTGTTTGTTTTAATATTAAATAATATCTTTAGTTATTCTCCATTCAGTATAACTAGGGTTCTAAAACAATGAGCTATATTTATTTTACAGTTTTAGATGCTCTTTGTTAATATTGTCAGCTACTCATTAAAGATGTTCTGACCAAAGATTAATACACCCAAAGAAAGAGGGGAGACTAGGACGTTTCTGCTTGTTACAGGCTGCTAATTTTAACGATTTTGCCTTGGGGCAGTAGTTTTTTTTTATTAAAAGTCTTCACTTTTCAGGAGAGATTTGGGTGGAGCCACTGAAATATGTTTTGGCAGCCCCTGGAATTTGTCTCTTGTTCTTTAGAGAAGAGACTTATGAAGTTCAAACAGCTAGACTGCAGTATAGGAGCCTAATAAAGTCTGCAGACATTGGAAGGCCATTTGTTTTCCTGACTCCCCTTCTCTGAGAAGGCAGGAATATCAGTGAAGATGGTGAGAAAATCGTGTATTCTAAATTGTATAAATGAGTAAATATTACTGGGCATAATAAGAGCCAGGATTCTCACTGTAGGGAAAGGGGATATAAACATGGGAATGGAAAGTCTTGAATAAAACTTGTGGTGGTGATGGGAATTGGAAGTGTTGGTATGATCTACCCATGGTTGTGTGTGTGTGCGTATGTACACACATGCACATGTATAACAAGAGATGTATAGGGTATGTATAAGTGTATATATGTATGTATATACACATACAAACACATCTATCCTACCACTGTTCACTGAAAAGGCGTAGAAGCAATGATACTTCAGTAGCAATGAGCATACTTATCACTGAGATCTTGGCTTCTAATAACTATTCTCCACTAAAAGAACCAGGGCCCCTTGGTAAAATGGCTGATTTCAGAGCATGTCAAAACTTGAAGGAGTTCCCTCTGGCCAAATCTGGGAAAATCTGAACATAAAAATAAGTAAATAATGATAGTAACATATTATAAGCCAGTGAATATAATAGTAATCCATAAATCCACACATATATGAATATATAAATAATAAATAGGGAGAAGAAAAAGTTATTTATTACAACATAATGTCAACTAATAATGTCAAAGAAGTAATGGAGTTGGAAAATCACCATTTGAATATCATCAAGGTAATAATCAATCCAGGCTGGCATCAACAATAGTTGCTAAAAACTAGTAGGTAAACTAGTGGGTGAAAGTTTGATTTGGAACAAGATATTTACATAGTCTCGAAGTATCTTCCCAGAAATTATTTATCAATTACAAGAGGAAATTTTTACCGCAAAAAACCTAGTGAACACTACCTTAACCAAGTGATAAAAGTTAACATCTCTAATAATGATTTAAAGGGTATCATGGCTCTTTATTTGATGCACTGAGAAGACATAACCTGGTTTCTGTAGTACTTAATGCCAAAACTGCATCACCTAAATTTAATCTCGAGGAAACATCAGGAAACCCTAATTGAAGAGCATTTTACAAAATAATTGGTTTTTCTCTTTAAAAACATCAAGGTCATGGAAGAAAAAAAAAAAGACTGGGAACTATTCCAGACTAGAGACTAAAGAGATTAAATTCTATAGGTGGTCCATGATTGGATCTTGGACTAGGATAAAAATTATGTACCTCAGTAAAGGATATTATTGGAAAATCTGATCAAATTTTAATACAAACTGGATTAAATAATAGTATATTATTAATGTAAATTTCCTGATTTTATTCATTGTACTATTGTTATGTAAGAAAATGTCTTTATCCTTAGTACCAAAAAAAAAAAAAATTGAACTATTTACAAAATGAAGTACTTAGGGGTCAAGGGGAATGATGTCTGCAGCTTACTCTCCAATGTTTTAGGAAAAATGTCAGAGAGAGGGAGAGAGAGAGAGAGAAAGAGAATAGGTCAGACAGTAAATATTTAGTAAATCCAAGTAAAAGACATGAGTTATTTGTATTAGTTCTGTAACTTTAAATTTGAAATTACAGCAAAATGTAAAAGCTACAAAATCTTAATAAATTCCAATCTTATCCTCAATTTCCCCAAATGGATAGGTTTTACCTAATACCCTACAGCAAGTGGGAAGAGAGAGCATTTCTAATTTTAAATATCTTTCTACATTTGCTATAGGTCATTCATAATATTAATTATTCTTTCTTTTGACATTGTCTTCATTTAAATACTTCTCCAATGTGTGTATGTGTGTGTGTCTGTGTGCGTGTTTTAATTTTCTGAGTATGTGCACACTTTTCTCACTTTCTTCACTTGAGTATTTTCAGTGTCACATGGAAAACTGTGAAGCCTGAAGCTGTATCTACTGGAGGTACACTTCCCTCATTCTCTGGTATGTGCAAAGCCTAAACAGCTCAGGGTCTGTTTTTATTTTAAGATCAAGTAGCAGTCTATGTTAGAGAGAGCACTCTGGATTTTGTAGTCAAATTAATCTAATTCAAAGCCCCTCTCTGCCATTAACTAATTTAAATCTCAGTTTCTAAAAGTAACGCACAGGATTATTGTGATAATCAGTTCCCAATTATTTAAAACGCCTGGCACTCAGTCAGTAATCAACAAATGGAGAATATTTTAACTTTAATTCCATTCTGCTGTTTTGGAGCATTATACCTAGTATAAACATTCCTGTAGTTTCCATGCCTCCATGCAACGGGATATGTCATATTGTGCCAACTGCAAGACAGCTAGCAAACTCAAACTCTTTGAAGAGTAAACTGGCAGTAATCTCAAAGATTCTCTGATTCAACCTCCAAATCTGAAAATTTTTATTGAAGTATAGTTGATTTAAAATATTGTATTAATTTCAGGTATACAGCATAGTAAACTTTTTGCAGATTACATTCTGCTATAGGTTATAATAAGATTTAGGGTATAATTCCCTGTGCTATATACATGATATCACTTATATTTGGAATCTAAAAAGAAATCATACAAATGAATCTATATATGAATCTGATTTTTAAAACAATTTTCATTTATGCTTTCAGATAGCTTTTAAAAAGTTAAATAGATCTATGAGGCTTATAAAAAAACAAATAAATAAACAGAAGTCCCCTACTCTCCTTTCTACATTAAAGCAGCTGGCTTTACGTAGAGTGTAGTAGACTGCTGAAACTTCAGTTACAGTGCCAGCTGGGGAAGACGCACCTTCTACCTGTCAATATATGCTGCTCTCTTCTTTATAATTAAGGGCGTGAGTTCAGAAACCAACAGGTATAAATAGGAGAGGCCCCTCTAACTATTATATCTAATAACCCACTGGAAGTATTTTTGTTCCAGTTACTACAAACTTTCGCTCAGTGGGTGTGGATGTCCTAGTGGCTGAGAGAGAAATCCTTGCACCAGAGAACACAGGTACGGTTCCCATAATGGAAGCTGAGACTGCTACCTGGCCATTTGAGGGTTCTCATGTCACTGAATCAACAATCATAGGGTTACTGTACTGGGTGATTTATTTTGATTATCAGGGGAAATTTGGTTACTGCTACATGATAAGGGTAAGGACTATGTAGAAACCCAGGCAATTCCCCAGAACACATTTTGGTTTACTCAAGAGTTCTGATACAGAAAGACTGCACCATTGCAATAAAAACCAGACATCAAAGACTTGAATCCTTTAGACATTAAAGTTTGGACTACCCCCCCCCCCCAGGAAAGATAATCATCCAGCTGACATGCCAGCAAAGAATTAGGGCACGTGTAATGTGTGGTAGAAGAAGGTGGATATGATGATCAACTTAACCCTCATAACCAGCTACAGAAGTGGGGTCTAACACAACTCTAACTGTGTAACACCCCTCTCCCCACACTGTAGTATATGAACTTTGGTGTTAGCCATTGTTTCCTATTTTAGGTAAGAATGTCATCCTCCCATGATACAGTAGTTAATGGGATTTCATACACTCCTCTGTTGGGAAAACGAAGGCTTCATCCTAATGAAATATAAGAGTGGCTGCTGCAAATCAAAAGGAGTAGACTCTGTGAGATGACTTCTGTTTGATGCCTCCCTCATCCGTTTTCTACTATTCTTTAACTTTTTATCATTCATCCTCAACCCCCACCCCCACCCCTGCCACCACCACCAGAAGACGCTCTTCTCTCCCAGAAGCTGACCTGTATGGATCACACCAATAGGTTCCTGTTGGGTTTGGTCAGTGGAGAACCCTGGCAAATAGACTGCAGAGAACACAGGGGTGTGAGACAGGGTATTTATTCCCTTAGTTCTCTCCTTGAAAGGCTGCTTTGGGCTGGATATTTTCCTCAACTAAAGGTCACTCACTGCTTCCCTTCAGGTGACCAACTCTACACAACATTCTTTCCCCTTCCTCATATGCTTTCAAGCCTAGAATCATAACATCTTGGCTGCTACTGACCCTATGTCCCCACATGTAAATAAATCCTTCGTGAATTATCCTGTCTCAAATGTACCATCTCTGTTTCCTGAGAGGACCAGATCTGATTCCATATATACCACGATGAATTTTAGATAAATAGATTTAAACAAATTTCTGTTGTGGGTTATTTAGTTTCTCCCTGACACACATACATATTTTTAACTTTTTGCTATTGGTAACACTGCAAATATTACACTTTGGCTAAATCTTAGTGGACATTTGTCTTAATTTCCTTAGGATTCATTTTTGAAAGTGAAATTGATGGCTCAAAGATATTTTCAAGTATCTTAATATGAATTTCCATATTGCCCTCCAGTAAACTTGTCACAGCTTATGCTGATTTATATCAGCCATATATGAGGCAACTTAATTCATTCAACTTTAGTTAAAGCTGGGTATTAATATTTTATAATTTGCAAATTTATGGATGAAACATAATTTCATTGTTGGTCTAATTTGCATTTCTTTTTATTATTTCTTAAGCTGAACACTTTCAGATGCTCATTTTCCATTTATATATCTTTCTTTTGTAAATTATTCTATCCTTTGTCTTTTTGTCTAATTGAGGTTTCACCTTTTTTTCTTATGTTAAAATACCTACCCGTTGCCAATATTTATTTCTGATGACAAAAAGAACAAATACAAGAAATAAGGGGCATAGTGAATTTTTTTCAGTGTAGGGTTTCTGAAGGACTGAATCAGAGATATTTTCCACAGTTATTTTTAGGGTAAATTGTATTCTCTTCTTGAAAAGTACACAATGATTATCATTAACATCACCAGGAACTGCATGAATAAGTTATCAACAGAAAAAAAATCTCTTCAAGTGGATATCAAAACTTACAACAAAGTGTTATTTAAAATTCTAGGCTTTTAAATGCAGTACGTTTTTATAGGAAATACCATTGCTTTCAATTTCTTTTCCCCAGGCTACATTAACTCTTTGTTTTTATGAAGAGAAAAAAAACTGTTACCAGTAATAAAAAAGAAAAGGCTATTCCTTGGGAGAGACAAATTTGCAATCATGTGTGATGGAATGTGGAAATAGGCAAAGTCAGAAAGTAATAGCCTATTTACATATCATTTCCATGAAGTTTCTTCCCCCATAGGATATTCTTTAAAAAAAAAAAAAAAGATGATTTCACTACACAACTACACATGAGATTTGAAGTAGCGATAACTCATTCTTTCCATTTTAAAGCAATAATAAACACTAACACATCATTGTTCAGTCTCCATTAGGGCACAGTGTTTACCTCCAGACTATTACAGACAATTGAAAATCCGCTTATACTGCTCCTGGTATTCAAATGCCATTCAGGAATTCCAGTTGCTTCCTGAAGTAGTACCTTCTTATTTCCCTGATGACTCCATTGACTTAATCAGATCAGTCCCTATCTCTCTCTCTGTTGTTGTTGTTGTTGTTGTTGTTGTTGTTGTTGTTATCATTATTATTATTCCCTATTATTTTACTTCAGGATGTCTTCTCGTCTCACCCAAGCCATTGTAGTGGCTGCTTAAACTGATCTGTCTCACTTTTCTCTAATTCACTCTCCTGGATACTGTAAGACCAAGTTTCTAAAATGTTCATCTGGCCATTCTCACTCCCCTGAATAGAACCCTTTAATAGCTTCCCATTGTCTACAAAATAACACCCAAGACCCTTAAAACGGGGTGCAGTACCCTTTATTACCTAGCTTCTGCACGCTTTCCAGGCTTGTCTTTCTCTTCATCCCATTCTTTAGCTATATGAAGCCTGAGCCTCAGATCATATCTTTTTTAATCCTATCTACCTGGTGATACTGCTCTCAAAACTCATTTCAGGTATTACTCTTTCTGCAAATCCTTTCCTGGCTTCCCAGGTTAAAAATGATCACTCTCCTCCAGGCATTCATAGTTAACTGGGTGTATTTAATCTCAGTTCCCTTGTTGCTTAACTGTATAGTTTGTGCCTGTATTCTAGGCTCCTCTTTGAGAGATGGACCAAATCTCTGTGTACAGTATCCAACATAGCACATGGCACACAGTAGGCACTAAATACATCTTTGTTGAGCTGAATAGATAAATGGATCAATAAACAAGCATTCTGAAGACAAACTATGGTGGATAAAAGATGTTTGTTTATTAAGAATCCGGTGTAAGCTTCTGCCTCCAGTTGCGCATATCAAACTAATTAGGTAGAAATGGCATATGCATATAAAAAGAAAAAGCAAGTACATGAGTCAGGGTCCCATCTGAAAACAGATGGCACCCTCCAATTAAGATAATTTGAGTAGGCTTGATTTACAAAGGGTTGGATAACAAAGGTGTGGACAGGGTGTAGGAAAGCTACAAGGAATAGTGCAGGAACCTATTTGCACTGTTAAAACTATTATAGTTTTAGCTATTTCTAACCCTATGCCTGAAGGGATGAAGAGGTAAGAAGAAAGAAAGGTTATTGGAACCTAGAAGGAGAGAAAACTGCACAGAAGAATCTTAAAAAGAACAGTGACTTTGGGGCAAAGGACACAGCCAACCCCAAGATGACATCAAAAAGGAAAGTCCAAAGGAAAAAGTTTCCTCCTCATTCTTCTCCCTCCCTTCAACCTGTTGCTGAGGCTCTCCATTGGTCAGATCCAACTGGAAACCAGAGGCCACTGGAGCCTTCTGGTACATTCCATATAGGCTCCAGAAGTGCAGAGCAAGGTGTAGAAAGGTGAGGAGTGAACCTAGAGGGGAAACCAGAAGATAACCAACACAGCAAGTGTCTCACACTTCCTTGAATCATCAAAGAGCCTAGTAGATCTGTTTATACATAGTATGGACTCAACAAGAGCTTATGGACAGTTTGATAATTAACAGGACTGAAAAAATCATTGTGTTGGCCATGGAGGTGCAACTTTCAGTTCTCCCTTCAAGAAAGAATTTGCTGTTCAGCTGTGAATGGAGCAGTTAGTTGAAAGACTCTATCTGTAGTGCTTTCAGGATTCATTGCAGCATTTGAATCAAATTCACTGTCTTTCCAGGCATCCCCCAGCCAATGAACGATCAAGACTCCACTAATGGGCAATTTTTTCTCAAGAGCTCCTTACTGGGTTGGCCGATCTGCTTCATATTCTTGAGGCTCTTCCTGTCCAATTCTGCTTCATGACCTTTTATCTCTCATAGGTATTATTCTCCAATAAACCACTTACACCCTAACTCTGTCTAACCATCTGCTTCTCAGAGAACCTAAACTGACACACACACATACTTAATGAGTCATCTTAGAAAATAAGAGTTTCTTTATGAAAAGAGACTGGAGTGACCCAGTTTCATGAAGGAGTAGAATTGTGAAATAGGTCTTAAAAGTTGAGAAGGAAGAAAAATAATGGTATCGTTCAGAAAACCTGTCCCTCAACCCACAGCAGACTGTCCATCATCCCTTTCTATGTCACAGAGTTGCAGTAAGGATATAATGAGAGAGCATGCTGTTTCTGAAACTTGGGTGAGCTAGCCAACAGAGGCTGCCACCATGCATTACTGTACACTCATTCTCAACTCCTTCTTTCTAGCACACTTCCAAGAGAGGTTGCAAAAGTGAAATGTCACTTTCCCAGTCTCTCTTCCACTAGGGGTGCCCATGTGGTATAAATTGATACAAATAAAGAGCTTATAGAAACATTTCTCTTTTTTTTTTCCTGATAAAAGAGATAAATGCAGATGGGGCAGCCATCTTGAGACCAAGATGCAAAAATCCAACACACCAAGATTGACAGAACAGAAAGGTAACTTTTTAAAAGCTGTGTTCTTGAGATGTTGCCCAATCCTGGCCTTCTCAACTCCGGACTGGCCTGTCCATAGTTCTGGTTATGTGAAAAACTATACTGTTATTTGTCATCTGCTGTAATCTGTGAAGGCCATCATATTCTGACAATTAAAAACATTTAAATCGGATGCTCAGTTACCGCATTCCTTAGTTCTCACTTTTTCTGGGTTTCAAGACCCCATGAGAAGGAATTTAAATTAGATTCTCAGTTGTAACTTAACTGACATTCTGGAGGATTTCCAAGGAAACCAAAGTGGAAGAAAACATGGAATCTCTACAAGAAAATACATATGAATGTTTCATAAAGGTATGGACGAAGCTGACTTCATTGTTGGGACCGGGTGTGAGAAGTAGCAGGATATCTAGGTAGAAAGTGAGGCTGTACAGCCCTCTGTGAATTTTAAGCATCAGATGGCTGTGATATAAAGAAGAAAACAGTGCTCTCAGAGGTCAAACAGCTCTGTTGAGGAAGCCCTCTGAAAGGGGTTACAAGAAAAGTAGGGAAGGATTTTCATACTGGCTGGGGAAAAAGAAGAGAACAAGAAGATGGTGATTTTTAAATGATTAGTAGAACTTCTGGTTTCATCTCTGACATATAAAGAGCTTAGAAGTCACCACTCCAGTACTTACAACAAGGAAAAGATTAGGCACAATGAAAATCAATGACTTTTCTTGGAAGGGAAAACTGCTCAAGAAATCTACTTTAAATATTAAGACTCTGATAGTTTATAAGTAAAGACAGCATACTCACCTTGGCAGCACATACACTAGAACTAGAACAATACAGAGAAGATTAGCATGGCCCCTGCACAAGGATGACATGCAAATCTGTGAAGCATTCCATATTTTTTTGAGATTTGTCTATAAAATAGACAAACAACAAGTTTATACTGTAGAGCACAGGGAACTATATTCAATGTCTTGTAGTAACCTATAATGAAAAAGAATATGAAAAGGAATATATGTATGTACATGTATGACTGAAACATGATGCTGTATACCAGAAATTGACACAAGGTTGTAAACTGACTATACTTCAATAAAGAAAAGTAAAGAGAGCAAATATACTAAGCTAACACTAATCAAAGAAAGCTGGAGTAGCTATATAAATTTGAGACAAAGTAGACTTCAGGACAAGGTAATTTATCAAAGATAAAGAGAGGTACTACATAATAACAAAGGAGTCAGTTCTCCAAAAGATCTAACAATCCTAAACATGTATGAACTTAACAGCAGACTGTCAAAATACTTGAGGCCAAAACTGCTTAAAGTGAAAGGAGGAATAGATAAATTCAGTATTATAGTAGGAGGCTTCAGCATCTTTGTCAGTAATTGATAGGCCAAGCAGTAAGAAAATCAATTAGGATATAGTTGAATTGAACAGCAATATCAATCAACTTGATCTAACTGACATTAATAGAATACACCGTCCAACATCAGTACAATATACATTCTTTTCAAATTTGTATGGAATATTCCCCAAAATAGATCAGATTCTG
Source organism: Camelus bactrianus (assembly GCF_048773025.1). Taxonomy (NCBI): domain Eukaryota; kingdom Metazoa; phylum Chordata; class Mammalia; order Artiodactyla; family Camelidae; genus Camelus; species Camelus bactrianus. The sequence continues at coordinate 33,846,738 of NC_133575.1, forward strand.
GACCTTTAGATATACCTTAACAAATTTAAAGGAATAGAAATCATACAAAGTATATTCTCAGACCACAACAGAATTTAAAAGAGAAATCAACAACAGAAGACACCTGAAAAATCCCAAAATATCTGAAGATTAAGCAACACATCTGTAATAACAGATGGGTCAAAGAAGAAGTCTCAAGAACATAATATAAAAATATTTTGAATTAAATGAAAATGAAAATACAACATCAAAATTTCTGAGATACAGTGAAAACAGAGGAAATTTTTAGCATTAAATACATATCTTAGGAAAAGAAGAAAGACCTAATCAGTGAGGTAAGTTTAACGCTTAGGAAATAAGAGAAAGAAAAGCAATTTAAGCCTAAAGCAAGTAGTAGGAAAAAAATAAAAATCAGAGTAGAAATCGATGAAATTGAAAACAGGAAAACAATAGAGAAGATTAGTGAAACCAAAAGATCAATAAAATTGATAAACTTATAGACAGGTTAACTAAGAAAAAAAAGAGAGAAGACCCAAATTACCAATATCAAAAATGAAAAAGAGTCATCACTACTAATCACACATACCCAAGACACAGATGACTAAAACTCATAAAAGGAAATATAGTTAACTTGAATAGCCTTACATTTATTAATGAAATTGAGTTAATAATTAATAAACTTCCCCCAAAAGCACCAGACTCTGATTTTACTGGCGAAATCTACCAAATATTTAAAGAGGAAATTATTACAATTTTTCACAATCTCTTCTAGAAAATAGAAACAGAAAGAATATTTTCTCACTCATTCTAGAAAACATTGTGCTTCAACTATTCAATCCAGATATCCCTGGAAACCCCTGATGGTTTTACTGTTTCTATAGTTTGGCCTTTTTCAGAATACACAATACTGTGATAGTGAAAATAAGACATTAAGCATTTGTCAAAACCCATAGAACTTTACGGAACGAAGAGTTAGCCTTAATATATGCAAATTTTAAAAATTTTAAAATTTAAAAATCATTTAGGAGGTTGAGAGATCCCAGGATAAAATGGAGAATGTGACAAAGGAATCTAAATGCATTACAAAAGTTTGAAATAACCTCACTGAAGATAGTGAATGAAAAGGTGCTGACCTAACTCATTTTGAAAATGAGTGGAGATTATAAGACTCAAAGCAAAAGGACCTATATTTAACCACTGTGCTCTAGCTGATAAAACTGTTTTCCACGGGGATATGGGTTAGCGATTCTGAAAACAGTATCCATACATACTGGAATTGAACAATGAATTAAATGGATGGCAGACAGTAGAAGCCAGATCTCACTGTTGGAATGGGAGGTTACAGGGAAGGAAGCTCAAATGATCCATGAGGTAATGGATTAGAGTTGGAGACATCAGTATGAACCAATTTTAGCTTAATGAAGATATAGATGATTACATTTAGAAATATGTATATTACTACTATACTAATACCAGATGTTAGTAACAGGGGAAATGATATGGAGCATATAGGAATTCTCTGTACTATCTTTCATAATAATTCTGTAAGTCTAAAACCTGTCTAAAATACAATTTTTAAATTTATTAAAAAATACTAGTTTGCAATTTGGAGAAATAACTTTACATGTCATAGGGATAGTGGTTAATGGATTAGATGGCAGAGAAAATTAATATTTCCCATCTTTCCTTAAAGGTGGAAGCACTCACCATGCTATGATGTTAGGTATACAGCCCAGAGATGCACCGTGGAATGGTGAAAACCACACTTTCCTATAAGTTAAAAAGCAAGGATGTAGTGCTAACTTAGTTGCTTGCTGGCTCTGGGACCTGGCGAAATCTCTCCTTTTCTTCAAAATGAGGGTTTTGGATCTGACGACCTTTGACATCTGTCCAGCTCAGACATTTCATGTAATCTAGAAGGCAGATCTGGCTTCTCATCTGTTCATAAGGCTGATACCCTCCTCGTGGGCATGGCTATGTATTTGCAGATAGGATGTTGGAGCCCATCCCAGGCAACCAGCTAGAGTCAAGGACTGCTATGGAGTGCAGCAGAGGTGTCAGCCCACCAACAGGGAGTATAAGGTTACAGTAGCCTCCCCACCCCCACTGACCTTTGAGTAGCAATTACTGTTGGTGACCTGTCAAGATCCTCTTCGTCAGGCCACTGTGTCCATTCACCCACCTCTAGAGAATTGTGCTAGGTTAACAGGGACTGCTTTGTGCAAAGAGGCCTAGGAGGTTACACAAACCCCTTTTCTGGGAGTTGCCCCACTGCTACTGACTAACATTGAGGGATTAAAGCCTAGCCCTCTTGACTCGAGCTGGGACAATTCTGTGGTATTCTTCACCTTAACAGAGTTCCCTGTGAAATCACGCTGAGCCTAGACTTCCACTGAACCCACATCTTTGCCTGGCCTCTTCTGCCCTCTCTTGATTGCCTTACTCCATTTTAGGTTTCAGGGGAGAACACTGCCTCACTTGCTCAAGCATCCCTGCCTCCGGCTCTGTTTTTGGGAACTTGACCTCAGAGAGTGTGGGAAAGTTGTTGATGCTTCTAATGTCCTGGAGAAATTATGGGTGCGGCTACTCCTGTGCAAAATTCTCTAAACCAGGGATCAGCAAGCTTACTCTGCCAAGAGCTAGAGAATAAAAAACTGTAGGCTTTGCAGATCACTTATGGTCTCTGCCACCTATTACACTTCTCCTTTTCTTAAAACTCTTTAAAAATGTAAACAGCATTCTTAGCTCTTAACCAGCACAAAAACATTTAGCAGGCAGGATTTGGCCCACGGGCTCTAGTTTGCTGACCTCTGCTCTAAAGCATGGAGGTGCATAAAGTTGGCAGGGCCACTCCAGTGCAGAGTGGAGGTTTCAGAGGCCTCAGTTACACTTCGTCTTCTCTGGGGAGGGTTAAAGCCGAAGCCCGTCTGACAGCAGTGCCGCAGGAATTAACTAATGAGCTTTAAAGGCTCCAAAAACATAATGGGCTGTACAAAACTAAGTATTCAGGGATTTATCATTAAATATTCATCTCCTGTTTAATCAGTTGTCTTCTGCTTATGGTTATTAGAGAAAATCTTTTAACAAAATGGCTTAATTTAGGAGACCCGAAGATCTCTCCAGAAGCAAAATAATTCCTAGTGAACCTCTGTGAATTACTGAGAAAAAAGAACAAGCGACAAACATACAAGAGACACAGACACACACACACACACACACACACACACACACACACACACACACACACACACACACACACAGAAGGGCTGAAGCAGAAACTGAGAGCAAGAGGCCACATACGGAGATCAAGGAGAAAGAGAGACAGAGAGAGGCAGATAGCGGGTGGGGGAGTGGGAAGAGAGATGGAGAAGGGAGGGGTGGCAAGAAAGGAAACGCAATCAAAGGGAGGAAAATGAAAAACAGATACAGACTGAGTGACAGAGAGACAGGGAAAGAGACAGGGATGGAGAGTCATAAACAGGGAGAAAGAAAGAGAGACAGAGAAACAGGCAGAAAGAGAGAGACAGTGATAGAGAGCTGGAGAGAACTACTCTTGATAAGCAATATTTTTGGCAACAACCCAAAGCCTGATCTCAACAAGCAACGCTTAAGTAATGGTTGAATACTTGTCTCATTTCAGCCTCTACATTCACAACCCAACATCTAGGGGCCGAAGCAGGTAAATGCAGGCTGTCTGGTTTCAAGAGAATAAATATTTTGTATTTTAGAATTCCAGAATATATTTGCTGGGTTATCTACTGAAGAGGGCACTGATGATGTTGTGATCTCCCCAGTGATGTCTGAGAACAGATTCTGAGCAAGGTAGAAAAGGGTAGGGAAGGACAAATGGAGGAGCAATCACGAGGTAGGGAGCACGACAGAGAAACTACTGGCCGCAGAGCAAAAACGCCTAGGCTCTAGTCAGTACCACTTAATGAGGTTGGAAAGTTGCTTAGTGTGCCTGAGATTAGATTTTCTCATCTGGAAAATTTCTCTGTCTCTCTCTCTCTCCCTTCCTCTCTTTCCCCCTCTCCATATACACAGAGAATGTAGACAAAATTCAAAGAGCAAGGTAAGAACAGTGATTGCTCCCTAACCTTCCTTCTACAGCCTCAGCAATATCCCAGAAAAGGAAAAGACTGAAAATGTTGGAAATACCATTTAAAAAAAATACATGAAAACAGCTACATAACTTGTGAAACAAATCCTCCCTCTTTTTTTTTTAATTGTTGTTTCCTTGTTTCCTTTGATTTTTTTCATCTCAGCAACTGAGAAATTTGGTAAAGAAATGAGGAGAAGGAAGGTGACAACTTTAATCTTCTAACACGGTTGTATGGGTTGTGTGAGGTAATATATGTAAATTGCTTTTTCAGTGATTAAGTGCCGTAGTATTGATTATGTGTGGACTAATCTTGGACCAATAAAAGCAATAAATAATTTGGCTTAACCAACAATACAGTTCATTTCAAAACAGTGGAGCGTTTCACACATGTATCCCAGATTTTTATTTCCAATGCCATGAGCACAAGCCAGTTCTTATCTTCCAAGGAAGCAAGACCAAGATTGTAAGTTTCTGAAGATGAGAAAAAGAGTATTGTAAAGCAAGCTTAATTTCTAGCCATTCTGTTCAAAGAACAGCAACAAAAATTCCTCTAGCCAGAAACTAAAACTACTATTGCCAGTGCTACATCCGAAAATATTTTGTTAGTTTATACTTAACTTTCAGCACTGTGATTTCCTGTTAACTGTGTTTCTTCTTCTTGTCTATGATGGACACTGAGATGAGCCTCTAACCAGATCCCTCTTCAGTGAAGGACGTGTTGCTCCAGCTGTCTGCCTCTTCAGGCTCTGCCTCAGCGGCCGAGAGCAGCCTTGCCAAGGTCACGTCCCTTCCCTGGGTAGTCTACACAGGGTCTGACCCACGTGACAGTACACATGCCTGGCTCTCTCGGCCCACTGCGGGCTTGCGCCACCACTCTCTGTAGGGTCCACAGAGGCTGTCACTGCGCCTACATCACAGCTGGACTTCTCCCTCTGCCCAGTCTTGCCTCCTTCCTCTCCATTCCACAGGGGTTGACGCTAAAGGCACTCCTGAACAGACATCCTGCATGCTAAATTCTCTCTCACAGTCTCCTTCCCAGGAAACCAAACTGCAGCGTGTTCTCATTTTCCTTTGTTCCTTTGCTGTATCACACTGTGTGGACTGGCTTCGTGAAATGACAGCTCAGCAAAGAACACACCCCAGTGTGTGGTTGGTGGTTGGTAATAGCCTGAAAGAGGAGCCTATCAGAGTTACTCAGACACATAGGGCATCTGATATGGTCTAACTTACAAGAATAAACTTGGTAGCTGCAAGGGGCCCTGGAATATGTGTAAAATCAGTGAACTAATATTAACAGAGTGCTTAGGCTGTGCCAGGCATTCTGCTCGGTTTTTCTTTTTACACTGTTATATCTATTATCTCATTTAGTCCTTACTACAAATCAGGTGTCGTAGGTAAAGTTCCGCCCAGTTTACAAGTAAGGGCAGCTGAGGTTGTGAATGCATGAGTGTACCAAGACTCAAGGCCCCATCCAACTTAAAGTCTAAACTTCAACTCAGGGCTCATCTGAATCCAGAGCCTAAAAGTACTTTTCCCACCTGTATTAGATACGGATTGAGTTTGGCTGAATGTAACAAAATCCAAACATCAATGACTTAAACAAGATATGGTTTGTTTCTCTCTATTTATGAAAGCCCAAAGTTAAGTGCTAGCTGACATTGGTTCAGGAGCTGAAGGATGTATAAGCTGAGGTTCCAGATCTGTTTGTTTTTCCCTCATGTCCCCTTCCAGCATTGAAAATCCTTTTCAGGAAGGAAGAAGAGAGAGGCTGAAGGGCAGAGGTACATATATCAGCTCACTTAGCCCCTTAAACAAGCAGTGACTTCTGCTTACATCTCACTGGCCTAAGCTGTGGTACCCTTGACTGAAATGAAGTCTGGGAAATACATTTCGTAATAGAATCTGGGCCCATAGACAACCTAACTAAAACTGGAGTTCAATATGCAAGAAAGAAGGAGAGAATGGCTATTGACTAGGCAATTTTTGATACTGTTCTTTGAACAGAATGGCTCCTACACCTGAAGATTCATTTCAGGGATTTCCAAACGTCTTTTAGGTTTGAGGTTGGGTTCCTTGGGAAATCGACTGGAATATGATCTATGTGTAGGAGGTTTTCAGGGATGTGCTCTTGTGAACAATACACGTGAGGTAATATGGGAAAAACTGAACTATAACGTAGTTGCAACAGAGAGAACAGTTGGCTTCATGGAAAGCTTTGAAGTTAGGGTAGCTCCCAGAGATGTTTCAAACCGAGGCAAAGGGATAGGCCTTGTACTCCGCATCCCTGAGTTACTGAAGGCTGACTGCCCCTGAGAAGGGGGGTGTGACCTTGGAAGAGGCAGCCATTTCAGCCAAAGGCAATTCCTGGGGACAGATTAAGCTCTGAACTGCCAGAAACCAACACTCCCGGGAAATAAGTGCTTCATACCTGAAGAGGAAATTTGGACAGCGCATCTCAGTGTGCACAACACGATGTTAATAATAAGCTGACCGCACATGTTGAAGTGCAGACTCTCCATGCTGATCTCATGGAACGTGTTAGACACAGTGGCAAGGGGGGAACAAAATGAGGGCAAAGCATTCCCGTATATTAGTTTCGATACAAATGATACAGCATGGCTTTTTGCAAAAGTCTCAAAGCTAATGATTACTGCTACTCTAAATAAGCATGTAGTTCCAGTAAAAACTGAGCTCTTATGAATGTACGCTGTTAATCAACTGGTGACTTCCTAGGAAGGAAAACAAGTGGTGAACCCCATCAGCATTTTCAGGATCTTGGCCTACAAAATTGCTGATACAGAGAAATGCATTTGGATAATATCTTTACAATCTATGAAGAAAACCTGGAATGCAACTAGTCCCTATGGAGACTTTGTAACAATTAGAAAAAGTCACCCTTTTTGGGCAGATGCAGCCCTGAATTGAGGTGATCAGCTTGGCCAATTCAGACTTTGTTAGCCTAGACATCTTTGCCTAAAATTTGTACAACCATTTGTAGATCTGATACAAACCATCCAAACTCCTGATTTCAATTGATCCTAAAAACTGTACTAGCTAGTTATGATGGAGGGGATTATCATTCTATTTGACAAGTGAGGTGGTTCAGATTGTTCAAGTGACTTCCCTGAGGCTACATGGCCAGTAGTTGTCATAGCCTGGACACAAGCCCTAAAATCTCATTGTTTAGTGCTTTTTCCCAGGAGACTATGTTGCCCTTGTGGACCAGATACCAACCACAGTAGGACCATGTAAAATTGCAATTAAAATAATGGCTGTGATAAAGGAAAGCATGCACCTACAGAGAAATATGATAGGATAAACAGCTTTGTGTGCTAAAACTGCCAACCAGTTGTAGAAATAACACACTGTACAAAGAATGGATGTACTGCATAAAGAAGAGATGGTCTTACAGCTAAATGTTTTAAAATCTCAAAAACTCTGAGTTATGCTGTACTTACCTTTAAAATACATGTATATTTATCTGTGTGTGTATATAGATATATTCATGCCCCAACTGTTCTCTTGTTTTAAAAGGGATTGAAGATGCTTTAGAAGATTATACAAAATATTAGAAAACACAATAAATTGAAAATAAAGGTGAAAAGAAGAAAATTAGAAGGGATATAAAATGGAGCTAAGAAGGCGGCCAAAAATGCATACCATAAAAACCCTTTCAGTTGTAATTGTTAGGGATAGACAACAAATTTGTCTCTAAGCTTTCGAGCAGCTGAAGTTAGAAAGGAACTCTTGGTCATTTATACAATCGCCAGCGTCAAACAAATTAAAAAGGCTAATTTGTCAGGAATATTGTTCATAAACTTCTTCAAAAATAGAACACTCATGTAATAAGCCACATTATCCTAACATGTAACTACAACTTAGAAATAGTTCATTAAATTAGTCTTAAAGCATGTATTATTTTTTTCTCAGGTTGCAAATGGGATATGCTAACTATAAAAATTTCTAAAACATTAAAAACTCAAAGAAAAAAATGAAAATTATCCACCATCCAGAGATAACCATTTCTAATACTATAGTATATAGTATATCCATAAATATGCTTGTGTGTGAATATATACATATATTCATATATGTGTTTGTGACTTACAAAATATATCTTAATATGTGTTAAAGTATATATTTTATATTTATAATATTCATATATATTTATAATATAACTTGCAATATATGATACCACAAAATTAGGCTCATATATTGGTAATTTTATTAGTATGTTTTGCATATTTTCCTATGCTATATATTCTTTTATGGTACATTTATGTGAAATAGTATGTAGTCATTAAAAATTATGTTAAAATTTATTGAACCAAACTTACATGGCTGGACATATATGTTACGTATTTTTCTTTATTATGAATAAAACTGTACATAATCATTTTGTTGAATTCTGACAGTTTCCTTAGCTCAGCTGCTCAAAAAAGAATAAACTAGGTAAAAAGTTAAACTTTTTTTTATAATTTATATTCACATTCATAATCTGCCCTCTGGGAAAGTAATACAAATTTCGACTTATTATTTTTAAAAATGTATGAGAAGTTGAGTTAACTTTCAAAGTGCAGAGTGAGGACCTTGGTGATTCTTCTCCCCAATAAAAGCAAAGAAAATACTGACAAAGCAATCCAAAGCAGCCATTTATGAACTCTGAAAATTAACTAAAGGCACAGAACAAACTGAAAAGAGTTTGTTCAAGAAAAACTACTGAATCTTGGTAAGAACAGTGGGATCTATGGCATTTTAATTTGAGTCTTCTCCCATGCCCCTTAGCCAGCCCACTGGCATGGTATCCATGAAAAGCTGACAGTCTTACAGTCAGCAGAAAGATGTGACCTCCTTTGGAATGCTGTTAAAATCCCATCCCTAGAGGACATTCAATATTTGACCATATTCACAACTCTCTATAAAAGCTTGAATTCCAGGGTATTGTTGATACTCGATCTGACTCAGAACTCAGCTATGTGAAACAAGATCCATCACCATGGTGTAACTAAAAACAATAGTAATCAACTGGAATTATTTACACGACAGTTTTCTAACACTGTGTTTTCAGTTGGGGAAAACAAAGGCCTGGACAAAAGGTAGACCTGGGGAAGCAGATTACCATAAAAAACTTTGAAAAGCTCTTTCTGGAGGCCTAGAAGGCTGTGTGCATGTACAGGGCAGTGCTTATGCCCAGGAGATAACTGAGAATGTAGAGGGTCAAAGTCACTCAATTCTGGTTGAACTTGAGGCCCTGTACAATCAGAAAGTGAAAGTTAAGGCTGACTTTTAAATTTTCTAATGTTTAAACACATGCCTTCACACAGAGACCCACCTGGCAAAGGATGGAAGACTTGTTGTCTTAGGATATATAAGTAAGTCTTATGACTGATCCTTGACTGGCTACTATACTATACTGATCCAAAGGTGACCCATAAAAAGCCAGGCTTGATATTTTAAAGTTTTTTTTTTTTTTAATTTTAAGTGGGAAGAGAACTCACTTATAGCAGGAAATATGAAATCTATAGAATTAGTCTAGGCAAGTCACTAAGCAAGCAAGCAGACACAAGAAAAATTAACCACAAAACAACAACAAACCCAAAAAGTGATGGAGGGTTCTAATTCCAAAGTTAACACAATATATTGTCAAAAATGTCCAGTTTAAAGAAAAGCTATGAGATGCGCAAAATACCAGGAAATTATGAGCCACACACAGGAAAATAGCAGGCACTAGAAAATGTCTATGGGAAGGTGGGAGCAGATTTTGACTTAAACAAAGACTTCAAACAAGCTACTCTAAATATGTTCAGAGAACTAAAGGAAACTAGGCTTCAAAAATAAAGTATGCCAAATATGTCTTACCAAATAGAGAACATCAGTAAAGTAAGAGAAATAAGAAAAAAAGAAATAAAATTCTGGAGATTTAAAATAATTGAAATGAAAAAAGTCCTAGAGGGACTTACCAACAAATTTGAGCTGGTAATAGACAGACAAATTTGAAGGCAGGTCAATCAAAATTATCTAGTTTGAGGAACAGAAAGAAAAACAGAATGAAGATAAATGAACAGAGTCTTAGAAAACTGTATGGCATTACTAAGCTTACTGATACATATGTAATGAGGGCCCAGAGTAAGAAAAAAAGAGACAAAGACAGAAAAAAATTATTTGAAGAAATAATGGCTGCAAACTTCCCAAATTTGATGAAAAACATTAATCTGTATGCCTAATAGGCTCAACAAACTCCAAGTAGGATAAACTCAAAAAAATCTGTAACATTATTGTCAAACTGTCAAAAGTCAAAGACAATGAGAAGATATTAAAACAGCAAGAGAAAAACTCTTTATGTACAAGTTACCCTCCATGAGATTAACATCTGATTTCTTGTCAGAAACCATGGAGGCCAGGGCACAGTGGGATCAAATATTCAAAGTGCTGAAACAAAAGTCTATCAAACAAGACTTAATATATCCAGCAAAACTAGTCTTCAAAAATGAAAGATAAATGAAAACATCCCCAGATAAGTAAAGACAGAAAATTCATCTCCAGTGCACCTGCCTTATTAGTAATACAAAAGAGAGTCCTTCAGTTTGAAGGAAAAAAGAACACTACACAATAATCATAATAATTTGGATTCATACAGAGAAAAAAGAACACTGCTAGGATAATTAAATGAATAATTTTTAAAATATATAAACATATTTTTCACTCTTTCTTTCTCTTAACTGGCTTAAAAAAAACTGTATAGAACAATCATAACAAAACTGTTTATGGACTTATAACTTATAAAGACGTAATTTGTACGGCAACAGTAGCAAAAAGGAAGGAGAGGGAAGAAAGCTATATAGGAGCAAGGTTTTTGCATATTGTTGAAATTAAGTTGGTATTAACCACAACTGGATTGTTTTAAATTAAGATGTTATTTATAATATCCAGGGCAACAACTATGAAAATAACCCAAAAAATGTAGAATAAAAACCAAAAAAGGAATTTAAATGATATGATAGAAAATATCAATTTAACAGAAAAGAAATCAATAATGGAGGAATAGAGGAACCAAGAAGACATAAGACTTATAAAAAACAAATAACAGGGACCAGAGAGAGATCAATCAAAATGACTCATCTCTCCCCATGAACATGTCAAAAATACATCTACATGTGGAACAATTCTCACTGAAAACTAATTGGAAACTGGCAGAAAGACTCCTGTACAACCAAGGCTGTAATAAAGATACTCATGGAATCATGTAGTAGAGGAAGAGACACAATCAGGTCTTCACCTGTACTTCTAGGAGGGGACTCAGAGGAGGAGGGAGACCACATGGGTGGAGATTTGCTCTGGGGAATGAGTGGTTTGAGCCACTCACTGGGTGCCCCATCCCTGGGGCCCTATACAGGGAAGACGAACCCCTCCTGGCTCGTTAGAGGACTGCTAGGACTAACAGGAGGGCTGTGGGAAGCCTGGCCTACATTCATGAGAAACACGTGCATGCACACTGCCTAGCCCCCAAGCAGAACAGAGAGAGTGGACTGAAGACTGCTCTGGTGGCTGCTTGGTTTCCCACAATCGTGCCAGCATGTGCCCCAGCCTGAGCTGAGTGAACGCTCCAGCCCTGCTTACTTCAGGTCACAGCTCTACACTAGACTTAAGGCTGCCATGGCCAAGGAGAAAGCTCAGCATGGGATGCAGATGCGGCTCAGACCCAGTGCGGCCTCTGGGTAGAGCAGGGTGGCCATTGTTGGTGCATGCTCAGGAAGTGTGTGAGTAGCAACTTGGAATGCCGATGACGGCGAGTCCACCGCAGCCCATGTGCCAGTGCACACCGAGAGCCACAAGAACACCACTTGCCTTGTGGTGTGGCTCCACAACAGGGCTGGGGCAGCGGAGGCTGAGGGTAGTGATCAAATGTGAGGGACAAAGAAGATCTGAACCTGAGGCTGCATCTGAGCAAGGTGAAGGGCAACGACTGCATCAGAGGCAGATCAGACCTCTGTCTGTGGCCAGCCCACCACAGCCCATGTCCCATCATGAGCCAAGAGCCTGCACAGCCTCTCTTACTTCAGCATTGCTCCCTTCTGGGGCAAGAGTCTTAGTGCTGGGGGAGGGGAAAGCACACACTTAAAGGGAAGAGAACAAGCTAAGACTTGACTCTCAGAGATTCTATTCCAGCAACCTGGGATCTTACACTACCCCAAAAAGGGTGGAGACGGTTACTGAGGAGAGGGGAAGCCCCAGCTCACACCTGGCTACAGCCCTAGCCCATCAATCTCCAGTCCCACCTCCTACCAAGATGATAGCTGACAGCACACCCCGAGGAAAGACATGACTTACATCCACATCAAATCTAGCTCTCCAACCAAAGGCAATGGAAACAAGCAGTCTTCATAGGGATGCTACTACATAAGGACGCCCATTCAGACCACAACAGGCAACTGTTTCACCTAAATTCATAAAGCTAGAAAAAGTTAAACAAAATGAGAAGGCATAGGAATTTGCCTTAATTGAAAGAACAAGAGGAAAAACCCCAGGAAAAAAAAATAATGAAACAGAAATAAGCAATTTCCAGACACTACAGAAAACAAACAGTATAAAAGTGCCTCAAAAAACTAAAAATAGAATTACCATATGATTCAGCAATTCCACTTTTGGGTATATACTTGGGAAAAATGAAAACACTGATTTGAAAAGATACATGTACGCCATCATTCATAGCAGCATTATTCACAATAGCCAAGATACGGAAGCAACCCTGTTCATCAACAAATGAATGGATAAAGAATACACACACACACACACACACACACACACGTATGTATATACACAATGGAACATTACTCTGCCATAAAAAGAACGAAATTCTGCTAGTGGATGCATCTAGAGAGTGTTATTCTAAGTGAAATAAATCAGAGAAAGACCCTGTATGTTATCACTTATATGTGAAATCTAAAAGATAAAACAAATGAATGTATACAGCAAAACAGAAACAGACTCACAGATATAGAAAATAAACTAGTGGATACCTTGAGGAGAGGGAAGGGGGGGTTCAGCGAGATAAAGGTATGGGATTAAGAAATACAAACTACTATGTACAAAATAAATAAGTGACATGGATGTATTGTACAGCACAGGGAATTCTAGACATTATTTTGTAACAACATTAAACAGACTATATTTTACAAAAATACTGAATCACTATGTTGTACACCTGAAACTAATATAATAAATCAACTATACTTCAATAAAACTGTTTAAAAATAAATTTAAAAAGAAAACATATGACAAAATGGCAAATGTAAATCATACCATATGAATAATTACATTAAATGTAAATAGTTTAAACACTCCATACAAAACTAAGAGATTATTAGACTAGACTTTTTAAAAAAAGGATCCAACTATATACTATCTAAAAGAGACATAGTTTAGATTCAAAGACACAAATAAGTTGAAAAGGATGGAAAGAGATTTACCATGCAAATAATAACCAAAAGAGAGTCAGATGTTAAAATCAGACAAAGTAGACTTTAATACAAAATAAGTTACTAGAGACAAAAGAGAGATTTTACAATAAAAAGATCAATTCAGCAGGAAGATATCACAATTATATGTATATATGCATCTAAAAACAGAGCGCCCAAAAATATGAAATAAAAATAGAAAGAACTGAAGGAAGAAATAGACTATTCAACCATAAGAGGTACAGATTTTAATACTGCACTCTCAGTAATTGATAGAAAAACTTTTTTAAAAATCAGTAAGAAAGTAGAAGATTTGAACAACACTGTCAATCAAATTGACCTAACAAACATCTATAGAACACTCTACCCAAAAACACACATTATTTTCAAGCATACGTGGAACTTTCTCCACAAAGACCACAGAGTAGGCCATAAAACAAGTCTTAATAAATTCAAAAAGACTGAAATCATTCAAAATATCCAATCACAATAGAGTTAAATTGGAAATTAAAAACAAAAGAGGATTTGGTCCCAAATTCCCTTTGGGACCTCCACAAATATTGGGAAATTGAATAACACATTTCTAAATAACCCAAGTGTCAAAGAAGAAATTACAAAGAAATTAAAATTTATTTTGAATTGAAAGAAAATGTAAAGAGACTGTATCAATTTATGGTAAGAAGTGATTAGATGGAAATTTTTAGCTTTAAATGACTATAATAGAAAAGAAAAATAACTTAAATCAACAATCTAAGCTTTCATCTTAACGATCTTGAAAAAAGAGGAAACTAAGACCAAGGCAAACAGAAAAGTGAAACAAAGATGAGAGTGGAAATCAGTGAAATAGAAAACAAAAAAATGATGAGTATAAATGCTAAAAGCAAAAGTTGGTTATTTGAAAAGATTAACTAAATTGGCACATCATTAGCTATATTAACCAAGAAATAAACACAGAGTGACAAAATTATCAATGAAAGAGAGGACATTACCACTAATCCTTCTAAAATTATAAGGATTATTAGGGAATAATATAAAAACTTCTATGCCAACAAATTCAACAGCACAGATGAAAAGAACAAATTCATAGAAAAGTTAACAAACCTGACTCAAGAACAAATAGAGAAACTGAGTATAACTATAATACTTGTAATATATAAAGAAATTGAATTAATAATTAAATATCTCCAAGAAAGTACAGCCCAAGTCCATATGGTTTTACTGGTAAATTCTATCAAACCTTTAAAGAAAAAAAAAACTCCGTGAATTCCTCAAAAAATATAGGAAAGAACATGTCTCAACTCACTCTATGATGTAAATATTACCCTGATAACAAAGCCAAACAAAGACCTTACAAGAACTACTCAACTAATATGAGATCACAGAATATAAGACCAATATACAAAAAAAAACTTGTATTTTTATACATACACAATGAACAATCTGAAGTGAAATTAAGAATATAATTCATTTCACAATCACATCAAACAGAATAAAATACTTATGAATAAATTTACCTGAAGAAGGGTAAGATTGTATACTAAAAATTATAAAACACTGGTGAGGGAATTAAAAATACTTAAATAAATGGAGAGACAGTCCATATTCATAGAGTGGAAGAAAATGTGGTTAAGATGGCAATTTTACCCAAATTTATTTGACATTTTTTGTAGAAATTTAAAAATTGAACTTAAATTTTATATGAAAAGGAGAAGACCTATAATATCCAAAATTATTTTGAAAAATTAGAATAAAATTTGGGTACTTTTACTTTCTAATTTCAAGCCTTATTATAAAGCTACGATTGTTAAGACTGTGTGGTACTGGATTAAAGATAGTCACATAGATCAATGGAATAGAAATGAGAGCCAGAAATAAATTCATATGTGTATAGTCAATTGATTTTCAACAACAATTTTTAAGCAAGTGTTACTAGGACAGTGGGATATCCATAAACAAAGAGATGAACCTGGCCACTTACTTCATAGCATACACAAAAATTATGTAATACAAAAAAAATGCATCATAGATATAAATGTAAGAACTAAAACAATAAACTTTTTAGAAAACATGGCAGAAAAACTTTGAGTTGTTGGAATAGGCAATGTTTCTTAGCTATGACACCAAAGAATGAATGAAAGAATTGACAAACTGGACTGCATCATAACTCAAATCTTGGATTTGGGAAGGACTCACACCATTTCCTAACCGATAAGAGTGTTCATTGTGCCTAAAATGTACAAACAATGTAGGTTACACTAAACACCTGCTTTCTTTCTGGGATACTGATTTTGGATACATGCTAGACAAAAACTACCTATGTGACCATTCCCCAATTAAAAACCTTGGCCACTGAGTTTCTGTTTCTCTGACAGACGACATCTCATATGTGTTATCATAATTTTTTTGTTGGAGTAATTGTGTCCTGTGTGACTCCACCAGGAGAGGACTCATGGAAGCTTGTGTCTAGTCTCCCCTAGACTTCATCTCATGCATCTTTTTCTTTGCTGATTTTACTGTGTATTCTTTTGATGTATAATAAATCATAGCCATGAGTATGAGTATATGCTGAGTCCTGTGAGTCCTCCTAGCAAATCATCAAAACTCCTGGTGGCTTTGTGGACCCTTGACACAATGCCTCGATAAACTTGTTTTAAAAAAGCACGAGAATATTCATTTTCCCGTACCCTCACCAACAATGAATATTAACATTGTTGAAAATCTTAGTGAATTCAAAAGCAATTAAAGATACCATCTTACATTTTTTCCTCAGTTATTGAGTTTGAACTTTTGTTCCCATGCTTATTGGCCACTTGTATTTGGTATTCTGTAAATTATCGGTTCATGTCTTTGACCTATTTTTCCTTTAGGATATATACACATTCATATTTCCTTAATGACTTCTCAGCTTTCTTTGCAAATTAAGGATATTAGTCCTCTACCACATACTGTGGGTATTCTTTCCAATTAATTATTTGCACAGGTATCTTTCTTACAGAGCTCTTCAATACTGACTAATGGCTTTACACCAAAGCTCAGAGGAAAAGAAATGAGGACATAATTCACAGCAATCCTTTCCTCAGGTCTTGCTCATCCAGCAAGATTAAAAGAGAGAGAGAGAGAGAGAGAGAGAGAGAGAGAAGCAAAACCACTGAGGGAATGTATAATTGTTGCATCCTTCTATCCTTCTGTTATGTAATGAGAAGCAACTAAAACAAGATTGCCCTCAGTATCAGGTACTTGAGGTGCAACTATTCCATTGGGTCGGTTACACACCTTAGCAGACACAGGAACTAGGGAAATGGTTCATACCAATGCTCTCCAGCCTCGCTGATTTTTTCCTCCTACCCAACACACTCCAGCCCTGCCATCAGGTCTTTGTGACTGCTGTTTCCTCAACCTAAGAGGCATTTCCAACCCTTCTTTAACATCTGCTTCTTCAGATCTCAGCTGAAGTGTCACTTTCTGGGGTAGTATTTTTAATTTTTCTCAATAGGTCAAATCTCCCTTCATATGTGCTCTCATAGTACCTCTACCTACACACTAGTTACAGGTGGAATTTTGCTTTCATTTGTGAGATTACTTGATTAATTACTACTTCCCCACCAAACTGTAAGTTCTTTGAGAATAAATACCAGGTGCCGTTCATCCATTATGCAATCCTCATCCCAGCACAGTGCCTGACATGTAATAAGTGCCCAGATAGTATCTGCTCAATGGGTTAAGGCATCCTCTTCTTTGAATGGATATATCTCCTAAGGCCAATGCACTGCACCTTAGAGAGTATTTTTAAATGGTATTTAATAGGTGCAAATACTTTCATAAGCAGAATCACATTTAATCATCACAAAATCTGTCAGATGTTGTTTACCTAATTTTAGAAAAGAAGATACCAAGTCTCAGAGTGATTGAATAACCTTCTGAATCCATATTTTTGCCCACAGAGAGGGTCTCCATTCACAAGCACAATCCTCCTCTCACAACTGCTATGCTGCTGTTGCTAAGGGAAAAATTTTGTCCTGATATATTATGTTTCCTTGCTTCCGATCATGAGGATTGTCTTATGTTTTTTATAGTTTTGCTGAAAGCAAAAGTTAGGATCTGAACCAACTGTTGGATAAATAAGAGATTGATTGATTTTAAATGAAAGGATCAAATTTAAGAACAGAGGTTCTTCATGTTCCAGGCAGAAATGTGGTTCCATCCATGATGGGTCATGCAGCTGAAACTTCTTTCTTCTACTTCTATTGTGTAGATCAGATGTTGTAAAACTACAACAACTTAAACACAGGCCCGAAACTGCTGAGAGGTCATGCCTCATTGTTGAGGTGACAGAGGATCAGCTGTCCCCATCCCCGGCAGTTTCAAAGAGAGACTGTTTAAGTCTGCTCTGTGGTTTCTGCACAAGGGAAAACTCTCACTCAGAAGGGTCTTGTATTAGTTATCTACTGTTGCATAACAAATTATCCCTAAATTTATCAGCTTAAAACATTAAAAATTTATTGTCTTGCAATTTCTGTGGGTCAGAATCTAAGAGCAATTGAACTTAGTAGTTGTAGCTCAGAGTCTCTCATGAGGTTACAGTCAAGCTGTCAGGCAGAGCTGCAGTCATCTCAAGGCTGGACAATCTGCTTCCAAGCTCATTTACATGGTTGGTGGCAGGACTCGGTTCCTCACTGACCATTTGCTGAAGACCTCAGTCTCTTGCCACATTAGCCTCTCCAGACACTGACTGCTTGTCTTCAGAACATGGTTGTTGTCTTCTTTGAGAGTAAGTGATCCAAGGAGAGATAAAGAACCCAAGATGGAAACCACAGTCTTTATCACCTAACTTTCGAAGTGACATAGCATCATTTCTGCTACATTCTATTGGTTACATCAAATAAACTTCATACAGAGTTTGGAGGGAATGAATACCGTGGATGTGAATAATGGGAGGCAAAAATTATTGGTGGCTATTTTGGAGGCTGGATATGACAAGTCCCTTCTCATTTTGAGTAGGTAGTAAAGTTGTTTCTCTGAATTCATACCATCAAGATGGGAAAGGATGGTAAAAAACAGCTAATGAGGAACCTTTGGCATCTAGCAAAATGTAGAGTTAACTACTATATCATTGAAAGTTTGGTTAACATCCCTGTAATCTGATCATGCATGTGATGTACAAAATGAGAGATGTCTGAGTGATTAGCTGTGTATTATGCTCAATGATACAATGGGAAATTGCTTTAGCAGCTCCCCTAATTAGAAAGGCAGGCATATTTTGGCAGAGGACAGGATGGACATGCAAAGGGACAAAGGCATCACTGGCATGTGTGTACGTATGTGTCTACATGCACACATATGTGTGAGTACTTCCATGCTAAACACCTGAAACACGTCTCATGGGATACTTGATTGAGAACTGACATTTGAACTAAGGTCTTCTCTCCTGCAAACACACTGTTGTTTTGTAGTACTTGCATTAACATATAATTCAATGTAACATAACATGAAATGTCCACAAAAATTATAACCAGATACCAAGTTAGACCCTTGTTCATGCTTTTCGCCTGTGCTTAAAATTCCATGTCCACTTCCAATTCAAGGATTCTTTTTTTTTTTTTAACATTTTTTATTGATTTATAATCATTTTACAATGTTGTGTCAAATTCCAGTGTTCAGCACAATTTTTCAGTCATTCATGGACATATACACACTCATTGGCACATTTTTTTCTCTATGAGTTATCATAACATTTTGTGTATATTTCCCTGTGCTATACAGTGTAATCTTGTTTATCTATTCTACAATTTTGAAATCCCAGTCTATCCCTTCCCACCCTCCACCCGGCTGGTAACCACAAGTCTGTATTCTCTGTCTGTGAGTCTATTTCTGTCCTGTATTTATGCTTTGTTTTTGTTTGTTTGTTTGTTTTTGTTTTTGTTTTTTAGATTCCACATATGAGCGATCTCATATAGTATTTTTCTTTCTCTTTCTGGCTTACTTCACTTAGAATGACATTCTCCAGGAGCATCCATGTTGCTGCAAATGGCATTATGTTGTCGGTTTTTATGGCTGAGTAGTATTCCATTGTATAAATATACCACATCTTCTTTATCCAGTCACCTGTTGATGGACATTTAGGCTGTTTCCATGTCTTGGCTATTGTAAATAGTGCTGCTATGAACATTGGGGTGCAGGTGTCATTTTGGAGTAGGGTTCCTTCTGGATACAAGCCCAGGAGTGGGATTCCTGGGTCATATGGTAAGTCTATTCCTAGTCTTTTGAGGAATCTCCACAGTGTTTTCCATAGTGGCTGCACCAAACTGCATTCCCACCAGCAGTGTAGGAGGGTTCCCCTTTCCCCACAGCCTCTCCAGCATTTGTCATTTGTGGATTTTTGAATGACGGCCATTCTGACTGGTGTGAGGTGATACCTCATTGTAGTTTTGATTTGCATTTCTCTGATAATTAGTGATATTGAGCATTTTTTCATGTGCCTTTTGATCATTTGTATGTCTTCCTTGGAGAATTGCTTGTTTAGGTCTTAAACTGGACAGCAGCATGTAAAACAATGAAGCTAGAACACTCCCTTACACCATATACAAAAATCAACTCAAAATGGATTAAAGACTTAAACATAAGATAAGATACAATAAACCTCCTAGAGGAAAACATAGGCAAAACATTATCTGACATACATTTCAAAAATTTTCTCCTAGAAGAAATAAAAGCAAGAATAAACAAATGGGACCTAATGAAACTTACAAGCTTCTGCACAGCAAAGGAAACCAGAAGTAAAACAAGAAGAAAACCTACGGAATGGGAGAAAATTTTTGCAAGTGAAACCGACAAAGGCTTGATCTCCAGAATATATAAGCAGCTCATACGACTCAATAAGAAAAAAATAAACAACCCAATCCAATTCAAGGATTCTTTTTCTCTCTGTTGAAATCTTTTTCATAAGCTACTTTTTCCATGATTTTCCTAAACTCAAAACTAATTATCAGTGCTCCTGAGCATTTTTTTACACATCTTTTATAGTATGTATGCAGCTAAATATAAATCAGACTCCAGTAAATGGAGCATTCATTTGGGGAAAGAGGGAAGTGCTTTGTTCCTATATATACATGACCCTGAACATCCAGTAGATTCACTGAATACAGCAGGTTCCTAGAGGGAAAAAAGGCCGACTCTGAGAGCCTGTTGATTAACAAGGCTCCCTGCAGGGAAAAGAACACAGGGTGGCATAAATACCCAAGGTATGTGGTTTCTTAGAAAAAAAAAATATTTGTGTCATATATATAGATAGAGATATCTTGCACATATAGTAACCACATACACAATGAATTCACAATAATCATACCAAGTGACATAAATCATACCTATCTTCATATCTGTCAATATCAGAAAATTAGTTTACAACCAAAGCCCCATTACTTTGGGATACAGTACTCATCATAACTAAAAAAAAGAGGAAAGCTCAGGAATTGCTCTTAAAGTTTAATATATCCAAGAATTGCAAACTCACTAGAAAACTTTTAAATTATACAAGAATTTAAAGTGGGTGTCCTATAGTAAATGGTAATAAAAGAGAGCTGTGTTTCAAATCTTTTGTCGGGATAGGAGAACTATCTGGAATAAAATGCTTTTCCAGATTCAAAATATGACAAAAGTCAACAGATTTACTCCATATTACTTAGGAGTAAACATACTGTTTTTCTCCTATGTACAATTTCTCCTCTGGCTGGCTACTACTATCAGCAGCAGAAATTTTGAACCTCTGTAAGTAGAACCACCACCCAATAAGAACGTAGAATTTTTAGCACTCTACATAACAAACCCTGGCAATGTTTACCTATTTGTGTTATCTAGAGGATTATTATTTACAGTTCCTTCTGTTTTGTGAAAGGAGAAGGAAAAATTAGCTCTCCCTTTCCCAGGGCTTTGGAAACAACGGAATTGTGTTTTCATAACAGTCAGGGGCTTGGCAACAGTAACAGGGACTCTCTTAAGTAGCCATATGGCCCCCCAAGCAGCCATAGGTTTCCAAATGTGTGTGTTACGGGTTTTAGTATAAATCAGAAGAGTCTCATCATGAGTGGTATTTGCACTCTACAGAAAGGAACCCAAAAAGGTAAGAAACAAAACAGAGAACCAGGGACTGAACTAATAAATTGTGTCCAAGACTGAGCCAGTGAATACCAAGCAGAACCATACGCTTAGCAAAAAAGGTAGAGTTCTTAACATATATTTAAAGAGGAACACAACAGATGACAAGTGTAGACATAAGACAAATACCTTGGAAATTGTTCTCTGAGAAATACATACAGGAGCTATAAATCAGCTTGGTGTAATAGGAACAAAACTAAAGTCCTAAGAGAGAAGACTGGATTCAAAACAAGAAATATCAGTCAGAGATGACTTTGAAAATATTTATCCCCAAAATTCATAATTCCTTGAACCTTGAAAAGAGCTAAACTTGAACCAGTGATAGACTCTAGAGCAATTAAAATTCCTGTAGAATTTAAACCCAGGTGTTAGTTGACGGCAATCAAAACCAACTATTTGATTATATTAAAAGATCTAACTAGAGAGTGATGCTGAATTATATTGAAAGGAACCAGAATATACCATCCCCAAAATGCCACTTTGGTATAAGAATTATTTAGAGCTGAATACAATTGAGGGATAGTGGATGCAGGAAAAGCTCTAAAAACAGGGCAGAAATTTCCCTTTTGCAAAAGGAAATTTAAATTTATGAAGAGTTTTCCATTTGTAAAGTTGTCCTCCTCTCCTTACTTCCCTGAGGACAACACTTCTCACATGACATGACTTGAATCTGCATAAAAGTTTTACTAAACAACCCTTATTTAAGATGCTTCTTTATCACCTTCCCACAAGCTATCCGGTCCCACACCCCAGAAACCCAAACTGTGTTAAAATGATACATAAGTCCCTGGGTCTATCCACCTCTTTGGATTTTCACTTCTTTTCTGTGAAGTTTGTGTGTATGTGTGTGTATATATACACACATATATACATACATACACTCTTTTTTCTCCTATTAATCTGTATTTTGTCCATTTAATTTGTAGGGCCCTATTTACTGAACCTAACATGATAAAGGGAAAGGTTTCTTCCTCCCCTACAGTATCAGGTGAAAAATAATAGAAGGATAGAATAAAGTTAAAATTAAAGATTTCCAATGTCATCTCTTTAATGAAATTGAAGGTTCCACTGTCATAGTCTACCACCCTACAAGACTCCAAAAACTTTCAACAATCCAACATTTTGATTCAAAGAACATGAAGAAATAATAAAAAAAATACTTTTATTGGGAGGTTAATATGACCATGTGGAACCATTGAAAAATTCCAATTACAAAATTCTAGCCTCCTCAATACTGCCTAGTCCCTAATATGCTCCTCTGGCCTGTGACCCAGCCTCCCCTTTCCTGATTTTTGATCCACCAGTACTATTCCTTCCTCTGCTTTTACTCCTTTCCGTTCCATCAGTTCATCCTCGGGTCCATTCACCTTTTGCAGAATTCTCTACCATTCTCTTCTCCTGTGCCTTCTTGGATCAAATTCCAATGTATTCTGATATTTTTCTACAATGTTTCTTAACCAAAAACCATAACCCCCAAGCAGATATCTCCCTGATAAGCTACTTTCACAGCAAAGAAATATCAACAACAACAAAAAAAACTTGTTCTATGCTATATTTTTCCTTTCTTGCTTGATAATCTTTCTCATTTGAAACACAGTTTGTCTCATATTATCTTCCTCTCATCTATATCTTTTGTTTGTGGCTTCCAGGTCTCTATTGCTGATGAGTTTAATCACTAAAAGCAACTAAGATTATCCAGATGGATATTTAATACTTTAACCTCACTGTCCCTTGAACCCTATAATTCCAACAGCCCTCACAGTTACTCCATCTTGAACCCCATTCTTTTCACATCTTGATTCTCATCCCAACCCCCAGCATATGACCTCAACTATACCTTAACTGAAATAAAATGAGGTCATTTTTTCCTTTCCTTTCCTCTCAGAAGATGAGGTATTCCAGAGTCTCCTTTTATATGTTTTCCCATTCAGATATACTCTCAAGTTCACACCTTACATACCCTTATCGACACCTTTGTCCTTACTGGCATCTTTAACCTCCCCTTGAGCCTTCAAGTCTTTCTATCTCTGTGCTCCCATATCCTTAAAATTTCTCTAAAAACATTCCCTGAGGTTTGTTATCCCGTTAAGTTTCTGATCTTTCTCTCTTTTCTTTCATTCCTAAACTCTTTAAAGAAAAATCTAATTCTCCCACTTTCTTAATGCCTTCCTTTTCTTTAATCTCTCATAGTCTAAGTATTATTCCCATCTCCTTTCAAAAACTACTCATTCAGTTGTCAAAACTGTCCCCATAAAGATAAAATCCAATGATCCTTTCTAACTCTTCCTTTTCCTTAACTCTGTAGGATTTGACTGAGTTGGCTATCTTCTTCAATCTTTCTCTGTGAAGTTGTTCATCTCCAGTTACCTTCCTATTTTAGTGACAATTTCTTTTTCGCCTTCACTACTTTACTTTCCATTCTAAAATTCTCATTCTCTTGGTATTCCAAGTTTTCAAAAATCTTATGCATGTTGATGACACTGAGATGTACAATGCTAGCTACTACTTGTTCCTGAATCCTAAAATCATATTTAAAGATTATGGCCATATAATACCTCTTGAATATTTCTCCAATAACTCAAGTACATAATTAGAATAGAACTTGTAAAGTGAATATACTTGTTTCCAGCAATAAAGGATTAGATGATCTCAGACTAAATCTCCTAGTGAAAACAAGGACAAAAGTTGCAATACAAAAATAACTGTTTGAAGACACTGAAGATTTCAAAGGGCCAGGATTCCAGAGAGAATGGAAATACATTGAGATAATCAATGTGTTAACATCATACATGCCATCCTCCCTTGAGGCAAGTAAAAAATGCATGAAGCATGATTCTGGGGAACCTAGAAGAAAGCAACTGCTAAGAGGATGAAATCCAGAGATCAAGGCTCACCATGAAATTTATCTGATGATCCAGAATGGCTATACCCTAAGAATAAGAGCAAAATGGAAATAGAACATTTTCAGTTAGAACTATGTGATTTCCCTAACCCTATCTTTTATTGTAAGAAAATTAATCTTCTCCAGAGGAAAATAATATTATCCTGAGCCTCTGTAAGTCTTTATACACAATGACTCATATTCAATCAAAAATTAAAATTCATGACAGGAATTGGAACAAAATGATCAAAAATCAAGAGAAATAGAGATGATTAGAGACACAGATGATCCAGAAACTGGAGTTATCAGACATGGATTTTTAAAACTTTACAAATATGATTAAGTCATTCAAGAAAAAAAAGAGAAAGTAGACATTTCTCTCCAGAGAACTAGAATATATTTGAAAAATCAGGTGGAAATTCTAAAATAGAGAGTACAATAACGTGAAATTAAACACTGACTGAATATAATCAACAGCACATTAGCACAAAGAACAGTGTCCTAAATAGTAAGTTTGTTGGTGGAAAATATACACAATACAATACAGAGAGAAAATACAAGAAATGAGAAGAGGGCATAAGAGATATGAGACATGGGAAAAGGTCTATCATATGTATAATTTATATTTTTGGCAAGACTGGAAAGATGGAGTAGACGTACTATTTGAAAACATACAACTCTATAAGTTTCTCAAACTATATTATCAAGAAGCTTCATGAATCCAAACTGTGTAATTACATGCAGACGTAAAATCATTAAAATTATGACAACAAAAGAAAAAGAAAAAATTTTAAAGCAGAGAAAAATAAGAGGCATAAGTATGTGCATAAATTGACTGTTCAAAACAATAATCCTATTAGTCTATGGGGTTTACAATATAGACAGAATTAAAATACATCACACTAGGCAAAAGCAGAATGGGAGTAAATGGAGTTAAAATGTTATAAGATCCTTGCATTGCTTAGAGAGTGATAAAAGATCTAACTTAGGTTAGAATCAAGTAAGTCAAGGATGTATTTGTAATACCTAGGTTAAAAATTACAAGAATAATAATACAATGAAAAATTCACAGTGAAAACTGAATATTAAAAAAAAAACTTGATTAATTCTCCCCCCAAAAAGGGAAAATGTCAAGATCAAGGGAAAATGAGGTGCGAAGGAAAATAAGAAATGGTGTATTTAAATATAAATGTATCACTGCTTAAACTAAATAACATTAGGCCAAATAATCAAGGTTGAAGACTAAGATTGTCAGACTAAATTTAAAAAACACGCATATATATACACAAAATCTTTTTGCTGTTTACAAGAGGCATGCCTAAAATATGTGTATCAAAAATTTTAGAGATGAAGGGTGACAAGAATTTTACTGAATTATTACTAGGGAAAAAGAGGAATAATTCAAATTTGGAAACTCAGCTCAGTAGGATATAACAATAAAAATGTTTATGTGCCTAATATAGCCCCAAAATATATAAAGCAAACAATGATAGACTAACAAGGAATAATAAATAATCCAAGAACAGCTGTTGAAGATTTCAGCACACCTCTTTCAGTGGATACAGCCAGTAAACTAAAATCAGTAAGGTTACAGGAGTTTTGAATAACACAATTTAAAAGTTTAATTTAATTGAAATATTTAGATATAGGGCATCTACAAAAAAAAATCCACAGCTAACATTTTACTTAGTGGTGAATGGTTGACAGCTTTCCCCTTAAAATCACAAATAAGACAAGGACATGCCTTCTCAACATTTCTACTCAAAATTGTGCTGGAGATTCTAGACAGGATAACTAGCCAAGAGAAAGAAATAAAAAGCATCCAGATTGGTAAGGAAAAACTTAAATAATCTCTATTCACAGATGATATTATCCTGTACACAAAGAGCCCTAAGGAATCCACAAAAAACCTATTAGAACTAATAAACAAGTTCAGCAAGGTTACAGAATACAATATCCAGTATAAAAATCAGTTGTGTTTGTATACACTAGCAACAAATAATAACAAAAATAATAAAGAAAATAATTCCACTTATAATAGCATGAAAATAATAAAAAAATGTTTAGGAATAAATTTAACAAAAGAAGTACAAATCTTACACACTCAAAACTATAAAACATCAATGCCAGAAATTTAAAAGACTTACAAAAGTGGGAAAATACCATGTTCACAGATTTAATATTGTTAAGATGAAAATACTCCTCAAATTGACCTACTTATTCCATGCACTATCAAAATCTCAATGGTCTTTTTTGCAGTAATCGACAAGATGATCCTAAAAGGTATATGGAAATTCAAGGGACCCCAAAAGCCAAAACAATCTTGAAAAAGAAGAACAAAGTTGTAGGACTCAGACTTTGTGATTTTTAAACTTACTACAAAGCTACAGCATCAAGACAATTTGGTACTGTCAAAAGGACAGACTTACAGATCGAAGGACTCAAATCAAGAGTCAAGAAATAGACACCCACAATTATGGCCAATTGATCTTTGATACTGGTGTCAAGACAATTAAATGGGGAAAAATAAGTTTTTTCTGTAAATGCTGCTGGTACAACCAGATATCGACATGCAAAAGAATGAAGTTTGATATCTACTTACACCATATAGAAAAATAAACTCAGAATATGTAAAGGTTTAATTGTAAGAACTTAAATTATAAAACTCTTAGAAGAAAATATAGGTGTAAATTTACTTGGATTAGGTAATGGTTTCTTATATGTGACATCAAAAGCACAAGCAACAACAATAACAGAAGCAGATAAATTGGACTTCACTGAAATAATTTTCATGCTTTAAATGATTCTATTAAGAAAGTAAAAAGACAGCTAAGAGAATGGTAGAAAATATTTTTCAATCACGTAAAGACTTGTATCCAGAATATATAAAGAACTCTTAAAACTAAAAAATAAAAAGACAAATAATCCAATTTAAAAATTGGCAAAAGGTTTGAATGGATATTTCTCAAAAGGATATATACAGATGGCCAATAAGTACATAACAAGATGTTCAACATCATTAATCATTACAGAAATTCAAATCAAAACAATAAAATACCACTTCGTACATACTAGAATGCTCTAATCAAAGTGTCAGACAGTAACATGTATTGATGAAGATATCAAGAGATTGGAACCCTCATACACCTGCTGCTAAGAATGCAAAATGAAAATGGTACAGCTGCTTTCAAATTGGCAGCACATGTCCATACAAAAATGTGGACATTAATATCCATAGAAGGATTATTCGTAATAGCCAAAAAGTGTCCATCAATTTATAAATAGATTTTTTAAAAGTGGTATAGCCATACAATAATATTATCCAGCTATAGAAAGGAATGAAGTACTGATATATGCTAAAACATCTATGAACTTTGAAAATATTATTCTAAATGAAAGAAGTTAGACAAAAGCTGTGTGTTATATAATCCCACATTTAGGAAATACACAGAATAGGTAAATCCGTAGAGACAGAAAGTAGACTAGAGTTGTCCTGGGGCTAAAGGGAAGGAGAAATGAAGGGTAACTGCTAATGAGTTCAGGGTTTCTTTTTGGGGTGCTGAAAATATTGTATTAGATAGTGGTGATGGTTGCACAATTTTAGGAATATATGAGAAACTATTGAATTCTATCATTTAAAAGGGGAGATTTATGGTAAGTAAATTCCATCTCAGTTTTTAAAAACAGCACAGCCCTATTTTTTGCAAAGAAAATGAACTTATAATTTAAAGCTTCTAATAGTCCAGATGGCTTGTCCAGTAAATTATCTTTAATATTTAAGGAAAAACAATACTAATTTCAACAAAAGAGAAAAATCTTCTTCCATAAACTAGAAAAAAAGGAGACACCTTCAAGTGGTTTTGTGAGGTCATGATAATCTTTGTACCAAAACCTGTAAGTACATTATTTAAAAGTTTAGTTAAAGGTAAAACTCTGTTATAGAAATTCTTTAAAAACCTAAAACAAAACATTTTCAAATAACATCCATCAAGATATAAAAAGGATAAAATGTCACCGGTAAGTTAGTTTCTTTCAGGAACACACAGTTGTTTTAACATTCAAAAATCAATTAATGTAATTCATCACATTATTAGGAAATAAAGGGAAAAAACTATATGACTATCGCAATGGATGCAAAAATTTTATTTGATAAAATTTAACATCCAAAGAAATAGGAATTTTAAACATCTGTTATAGGGTTATTATACAAAGACAAACCAAAAACAAACTGTTTAGTAAATACCATAATTAATGGTATTGACTGCTTTCCTACCAAGATTGGGAATGAGGTAAAGTTACCCACTAAGATCAATTCTCACATGTATTAGAGATTCTCATTAGTGAAATAAGGCAAATTTTTAAAAAGAAAGAAAAGAAGCAGGGTTATAAAGGAAGAAATAAAATTGTCATTATTCACAGACAACATGATTGTGCCATTGTAGTACCTTAGGGAAAGAATGGTTTGAAACAATTGTACACTTACATGGTAAACAACTCCAATCCCCTACCTCACAGTATAGATAAAATTTAATTCCATATAGATCTTACATTGAAATGTGAAAAGTAAAATAAAAAGAAGAAGAGAACAAATGAGATTATCTTTAATGCCTTTGATGTTGGAAAGTATTTATAAGTGAGATACCAAAAAGCACAAACCATAAAAGTTTAATTAATTAGATTTTATTAAAATCAAGAACTTATGTTCAACGAAAGAAACTACTAAGACATGAAAAATCAAGTCACAGGAGATTCATCTAAACAGAGAACTCTTACTGAGAATATATAAAGGACTTCACAAATCCATAAGAAAATGCAGATAGCCCAATTAAAAACAAACCAGCAAAAGGCTACAAAGGACTTCACAAAAAATGATATTCAAATGGCCAATGCCCAATCTCATGGTACATGACAGAAATACAAACTAAAAACACAATTCAGCACTGCTACATAATCACTAGAATAGCTAAATTAATAGGTTGACAATACCAAGTTTTGGCAAGGTTATGGAGAAACCAAAATATATAGCTCTCATATAGTTCTAGTGGGAGTATAAATTGGTAAAACCTTTTTGAAAAGCTGTTTGGCAGTCTCTAGTAAAGCTTAACACTTGCATACCCAGTAATTGAACTCCTAAGTATACACCCAATAGAAATGTGTACATTTGTCTACCAAAAGTCATGTACAAAAGGCTTGAGAGCAGTTATTTGTAACAACTAAAAATGGAAAACAACCCAATTATTCCATCAATTGTAGACTGGGTAAAGAAACTGTGATATAGGAATAAAATAGAATGAACCACTACCATAAAGAACAACATGGATGAATCTTACAAACATAATACTGAGCAAAAGATGCCAACACAAAAGAACATCTATGCTGTTGCTCCAGGCATGTGATAGAGTCAGTTTACTTTAGCTTGTGAAAGCTCATTGTGTGCAGTTCTTTTCATTCAGTGGTACCTTCTTGGTAGCTTAAAGTCAGCTGTGTTAGGAGTACTTATACCACAGAAACTGTCAAATGTTACGAAGTAGGTCTTCTCTTTCTCCTACCCCTGAGAGCTGGTTGTTAAATATTTACCAGCATATCATTGTACTACTCTAAAACGGGATTAACTATTCTACAGTGAGATAATTCAGAATAGTGGTTACTTTGGAGGAGGGGTAGTAACTGAGGGAGCATTATGGAAGTTTCTGGGGTGCTGGTAAAATTTTATTATTTATGTTAATCTAACTGTTGGTTATGTAGCTGTATTCA
Source organism: Camelus bactrianus (assembly GCF_048773025.1). Classification (NCBI taxonomy): domain Eukaryota; kingdom Metazoa; phylum Chordata; class Mammalia; order Artiodactyla; family Camelidae; genus Camelus; species Camelus bactrianus. The sequence continues at coordinate 33,877,057 of NC_133575.1, forward strand.
TAACATGAGTATGTCAAGCACTTAAAATTGGTGCATTTCACCATATGTATATCATTAAAATATTTTTTAAAAATAAACACAATAAAATTTCCCAGTGCAAATCTCCTTATATTTCATATTTCTTTTAATGCCTTCACTATTTTTTCAGTATTTCTAGGATCAAAACCTCAGGAGCTTTTTACTTCCCATCTTCCCTTTCCTCCTTATCCGCAAACCTAACAATCATTTGCTAAATGCTATTACTCCCCTCTCTGAATTTCCTTTTCATGGCTCACTCATCATTCCCTTTTCCACTCCTAAAACACTTGTACAAGCCTGCATGACACTATGTGCATAAGCTATTACAATTATTTTTAAAACCATCTCCTTGCCCATACTCTTCCCCCTTGGCCTTTATCCTTCTCACTGTTGTTAGATCAACCTATCTCTCCTGCTCAAAGTTTTTATGTCAATATAAAAAGGTGAATAGGTAAATATAAGCTATTTTGCATGGTATTCAAGGTCTATCTCTCAGTATTCCCTGTTACCCAACCAATACTCCAGCCTAATTTGTCCAGTCATTAGCATAATATAAGAATTGCTTCAAGATTCATATAACATTGGTGATTCTTTGAATTCCTTTCAGTCTAACATGTTTCAAGTTGTAGTAGGGCCAGAGGATTCTTTGCGAGCATTACATTTCTATTTACTTATGTTTTAGTTTTTAAAATAAAAAATTTCATTTTAATTTAAATGATTACTATTCCCTGAATACATCCTTTGTTTTTTCATGTCTTTTCTCCCATGTAACACATCTTTCTCCCATCTCTGTCTATAAAAACTGTGGGTAACCTTCGAAACAAAATTAATTTCTTTATCCCTTCCAGGACACGGTGAGAGCACCTAGTAAGTACTCAATAAATACTGAGTTGAATATCTCACAGATAATAATCTATAAATCTACAGGACCCTACCCTCTCCTCCTGGAAAAAAATATCATTTACAGCATATGTAGATCTGGAAAGCTCCCTTGAGTTTAAAGGCTCAAGTTATGTTTGACAGCTTTGGTAAGGCAGGTGATGGAGGATAAGCTTGTGTCATTAGAGAGAGTGAAGTACTCATTATATTTCATAGTATATGGAGCAACTCAGAATCACAGCCAGATGGCATAATGTTTTTCCATCTGGATGAGGACTAGTATAAGAAGCTAGCAAACTTATGAAGTTAGAAAAGATCCAGAAGGGACTTAAGTGATAAGTACACTATTCATTCCCAAGTATCTGAATCCCAAAGAATCACAGCTCTTAAAAAATGAGGAAGCCATTTTCAGAGAATTTTTACCAGAAAATACCTGCAAAGTAAATAAAAGACACAACAGATTTAACAAAGTTCTGACCCACTCACATAACTCAATGGCACGAGATAACAGTATTTAACTTGGAATAATGTTCAAAGACACTTTTGATTTTGTTTAGCACAAATCATCGCTCATCTCCAAGGAGAGAAGCACAGATGTCCAGTCATTAGCATAACAGAAGAATTGCTTCAAGATTCACATAACATTGGTGATTCTTTGAATTCTATTCAGTGTAACATATTTCAAGTTGGAGCAGGGCCAGAGGATTCATTCCGAGCATTACATTTCTATTTACTTATGCGTCACTTTTTAAAATAAAAAATTTCAAACCTACAGGAGTCAAATGATTAATACAATGAATAGCTACACGTGTTTCACCTAGATTAACCAATTATTAATATTTTACCACCTTCTGTTATTAATATTCAACTTGGTAGATGGAAAACAACAACAAAACACACATTTTAAAAAAAAAATCATAGGGGGAGGGTGTAGCTCAGTGGTAGAGCGCATGCTTAGCATGTATGAGGTTCTGCTGTCAATCCCCAGTACCTCCGTTAAAAACATAAGTAAATAAATATACCTAATTACCTCCCTCCTTCAAAAATAAATAAAATAAAAATAAAATAAACCTATTTTAAAAACTGTTAAAAAAGTAAGCATGCAAACAAAAAAGTTGAAAAAAACATTTTAATTAAAAAATACAAATAACTATAATTATGTAGCCTATGACATGACAATACCAACAACTCTGGAATTTTCTGAAGACACACAATCATCAGTGATCCATGGCAGGGAATGGCTTTGAGCTTATACATTTTTTAAACTGTTCTGTAAACTGTCAGGTTTAAAAATACAACTTAGGACACGTACTGATTTCTTCCTCCAGCTCAGTACAGATTCATACACAATTAATGATGCAGCACAGTGGGAAACAAACAAAATGAACAACAACAACACACACAAAAACTGCACCACAATTATTTATTTATACCCCAGATTGTCCCGCAAAGGATTTAAGGTTGCTTTCAGAAAGACATTCTGTACAAAAGTATACAAACAAACACTTGAGGGGCTTGTATGATGGGAAAAAAATCACACAGAGGTAATATTGGAGTTGCAGAGCATAGGGTCCTATAGAGTTACAACAATTTAGCTGTTTGCTTTTAGACGCCAAACAAAAAGTAAACATGATAATGAACATGACCCATGGCGTCCATAAGATAGAAAAAGCTAAGTTTTTCCTAGGCAACTTGCGTGTGATATATAAACCTGGGAGCAGTTTCTTCTGTAGGTCCTGATAAAGAGGCTACTGTGGGAAACAGTGGATGAAGTTCCTGACCGTGCTTTACAGTAAGATATGACAATGAGTTTCATTTGGTTTCTGCCACTTCTCTTGGGCTCAGTCAATGGCTTAGTGCCCAAGTATTATTCAGTAAAAGCAGTTCCTTTACTGAATGGTTATTAGGCACTAAATAAAGCAACTCAAATCTCTGTCTCTGATAATCTTATAGCCTGACTCTAAGGTAACATTTAGAACATTAGACCAGGGATTGGGTTGGGGAAAGAAGGCAACAGGAGGTAGAAAGTTCATGAGGGGAGGTATAGCGCAAGTGGTAGAGACCTTGTGCATGCTAAGCACAAGGTCCTGGGTTCAATCCCCAGTATCTCCTCAAAAAAAATAAACCTAGTTACCTTCCCCCTAAAATAAAAAAAAGTAATACAGTAATAAATAAGTAAAATATTTTTTTTTTAAAAAAAGGAAGTTCATGAATGAGCTGCAAAGATTTTCCCGGCAAAAACATTGATTTTATGTCAAATTATATGTTGAAACATTCTAACTCTCCAAAGGAGTAGAATGCAAGAAATGTTACCTTACCCAGTCAGGTTACATATAATCTTCACTCTCTTTGTAATAAAATATCAAGTAGAATACTTGATAAGAATTTAGGAAGACATAACTTGCAATTACAATAATGCATCTATATTTGTGTACAATGGGCCAAGCTAAAGTTGGAAATTTTCTAAAGGAAAATCTCATTTTGACCTTCACTACTGAATCCGATGGGACAAAGAGGCCTGGTACAGAGGTTCTTGACAATGAATGCATAAAGCCACAGAAACGAGTAAAGCACGTTGTTTCTCTCCTTTCGGAAAATATTCTGCATCCTGTGGATATTTTTAATCAGAAGATTTAGTCTAAAACTATTAGACCTTTACTGAAAATTAGATTTACCACAATAAAAAGCTTTATTTTAAATTACACTACCACAGTAGTGTTACCATATACATTCAGTCATTCAATAAATATTTGTGGAATGCCTATTATACTAGGAACTAGTCTAGGTACTGGGAGTCAGCAGTGAACAAAATAGTCAAAAGTACTACCTTATATTCAGGTTAGGAAGAAAAACAACAAACAAATATATGTCTGATGATAAATGCTATGAAGAAAAATAGATGAGGTCAGAGAGAAGCCTAGACATGAGAGATGGTAGTCAAGCTCTTCCAGGATGACTGAGGAAAGGCTTGCCTCACAAGGCATATCTGAGCAGAGATCTAAAGGAAGTGAGGGAGTAAGCTAGATGGATGTTTGGAAGAAAGGTGATCCAGGAGAGGAAGCAGTCAGTGAAAAGTCCCTGAAGCAGGAGTGTGTTTGGTCTGTTGGAGGGGTTGCGAAAGAAGGCAACTGTGGCTGGAGCAGAGAGAATGAAGGGTGGTAGGAGCTGAGGTCAGGGAGATAGCCAAGAACAGAGCTTCCAGGGCCTTGTCGGCCATGGCAGGACTTTGATTTTACATTAAGGGAAATAAGAAGCCTTTAGAAGGTTTGAACAGGGAATGGTATGATCTGACTTTTTTTTTTTAAGGATCACTCTGGCTTCTGTAAGGCTAACACTAGATTGTACAGGGCAAGGATGGAAGCAGGAAAGCCAGTGAGGAGGAACCTACAATAATCTAGACAACAGATTACAGCGGCTTGCACCAACATGAGAGTAGTAGAAATGGTTTTAAAAAGGTGGTCAGACCCTGGATATATTTCAAGATAGATGTAATAGGATTTGCTGATTTTATATAAGGTTTGGGGGAGAAGAGTCAAGCCAAGCTACTTGGTTTGAACAACCAGAAGAATGGAGTCATTTACCAATATGAGGAGACTGCTGCTAGAGGAGCAGAGCTGGGGTTGGGCTGTGGATGGGGACATGTCAAGTTCGAGGTCTGTCTCTTTCAGGGTTCTGGATGACAAAGATGGTAAGTGAACTATTTATAAAGGTATATAGGTAAAGAAGGCACAAAGGTTAGTGCAGTAACCCCAGGCTAAAATCTGCTGGATTTTTTTCCATCCCCTATGCCTGACAGGGTAAAGAAACAGACAGGGTGTGTGGGACTGTGGAGAGGGCTGTGGAAGGGACTGAAATCTTTCTGAAGGATGAAGATAGTACTCAGCCACCCTGCAGGAAGGGAATCTGGAGAATAAATTCTCCAACCTCTTCTCCTTCCTGTTTATTCTTCTGTTGGTGTCCCCTATTGTCTAAACCCCACAGGAATCCAGAGAACAAATGAGCCCTTTAATGTAGGCCAGAGCATTCAGCTTTCCATGTCATGGAGCAGGGTAAAGAAGGGGAGAGAATAAACAACAAGGGCCTACTATATAGCACAGGGAACTATATTCAATACCTTGTAACAGCCTATAATAAAAATTCAATAAAAAGGAATATATGTATATGTACAACTGGATCACTATGCTGTACACCAGAAATTAACACAATGTTGTAAACCAATTATACATCTAAAAAAAAAAGAAAGGTAGAGAATAGATGGGGAGAGGCAAATGGAAGATATTCAATACATACAAGAGATGATGTTGAGCTGATAATGACTGAGTATGTATCTTTTCAAGAGAAAGATGCCACATCCAGTTTAGGAAGATTTGGGTGAAGTATTGTGCCCCGGGACTGGTTGAACTGATACATGACTGAGTAGAAGGAGAATTCAGAAACAGCATCTCCAGCAAACTCTAGACTCTAGTCACTCTACCAGTGACTCTAGAAGCACTGAAGAAGTAGGTCATGGAATAACTGGCAGCTATGTTACATCTCAACAGTATGAGGCTGGATTAAAAGCACTGATGTCCTTCAGTGTGGGAAGCTCCTGATGATACCACCAAAGAAAATTTCTTCTTTTGTGAGGCCTTGTGAAAACTTCACTTTTTGAAGTATGATGACATACTGACAAAATTTCTTTGCCAACAACAACAAAACGTTGATGCTCTATGGATAGACAGAGTTCACTGAATGCTTTGGCAACCCTTCCGGTTATGCTTCTTTGATGAAAAAGAACTCCATGCTAACCCCCGACTTATTGCTTTTTGTTTTTTAAATAGACTTCATTTTTAAAATAGCTTTAGATTTAAAGAAAAATCGTGAAGATAGTACACAGAGTTTTCATATACCCTGCACTCAATTTCTCTTATTAACACCTTATATTACTATGATACATTTGTCCCAATTAAGAAGCCAATATTGATATATTATTATTAACCAAAGTCAATACTTTATTCAGATTTCCTGAATTTTTACCTAGTGTCCTTTTAATGTTTCACTATACCATCCAGGATACCACATCACACTTAAACATCACGTCTCTTTAAGCTCCTCTTGGCTATTACAATTTTTTTAGATATTCCATGTTCTGATAGCCTTCACAGTTTGAAGGAGTACTGGCCAGGTGTTTTGTAGAATGTCTCTCAACTGGGATTTGTCGGATGTTTTTCACAATCAGACTGAGGTTACAGTATTTTGAGAAGACCACACAGAGGTAAAGTGCCATTCTCATCACATCATATCCAAGGTACATACTATCAACATGACTTATCACTGTTGCTAGAGACCTTGATCACCTGGCTCAGATAGTTTAAAACGGGTTTCTTCACTGTCAAGTTACTCTTTTATTGTCCCTTTTCCATACTGTACTCTCACACTCACAGCCCACACTGAAGGAGTGCAGAGTTACAGTCCACTTCCTTGAGGGCAGAGTAACTACAGAAATTACTTGAAATTCTTTTGCATAGATTTATCTATTCTCCCCTGTTTATTTATTTAATCATGTACTAAATCAGTATGAATATAAATATTTATAAGTATGTAATTTGGGGGGTACTACTATGATTGATATCATTATTTTAATTTCTAATTCCAATTGCTTCTTGCTGGTATATAGAAAAGCAATTGACTTTTAAATTTTAATTTTGTGTCCTGTTACTTTGCTGTACTCTATTATTAGTTCTAGGATTTTTTTTTTTTTTAGTGAGGGAGGGATATTCTACATAGACAATCAAGTCACTTGTGAACAAAGACAGTTTTATTCCTTCCTTCCAAATCAATACACCTTTTCTTTCTGTCTCTAATTAATATCTACCATGTTTGTATCTGTTTTCTATTTGTTGCTCTTGTTCTTTGTTTATCCCCCCCCCCCGTATTTTTGCTGCCTTCTCTGGCTTTAATTGAGCAATTTATATGATTTATTTTCTCTCTGCTTTTTGTATATCAATTATCCTATTTTTAAAAATATTTTAGCCATTGTTCTAAGGTTTGCAATATTTGTTTTAAACAAATCAAAGTCCACCTTCAAATAACCCTATAATCTTTATGTATAGTGTAGTTTCCTTATTCCTCCCCGTCCTGTGCGAATCACCACCATAGACTATTATAACCCAATACATTATTACCATTATTAAATTTTAAAGTTATCTTTTAGATTAATTAAAAATTTTTAAATAGTTTATTTTTCCTTAACTTGTTATTCCTCTAGTGTTCTTTCTTTTTCATGTAGATCCTTATATCTGAATTGTATCATTTTCCTTCAGACTAAAAGAACTTATTTTAATGTTTCTTGCAAAGCAAGTCTACTGGCAATGAATTCCCTCAGGTTTTGCTTGCCTGAAAAAGTCTTTACTTCTCTTTCACTTTGAAACATAATTTCACTGGATATAGAATTCTAGGTTGGTGGAGTTTTTTTTTTTCTTTTAACATTTTATATATTTCACTCCACTCTCTTCTTGCCTGTGTGGTTTCTGTGAGAAGCCCCCTGTAATGCCGATCCTTGTTCCTTTTATAGATAAGGTGTATTTTTCCCCTCTGGCTTCATTCAAGATTTTCTCCTTGTCTTTGCTTCTCTGCAGTTTGAATATGTGTGGGGATTTGGGAGGTATTTTTCCTTCTTGCTATTCTCTGAGCTTCATGGATCAATGGTTCAGTGACTGTAATTAATTTTTAAAAGTTCTTGGACATCATTCCATTATTTCTCCTTCTGTGTTCTCTCTCTTTTTCTCCCCCTTGTACAATAATCATACATATATCATATCTTTTCAAATTGTCCCAGATTTCTTACATGTCTGTTCTGTGTATTTTTTCACTCATTTTCTCTTTGCATTTCAGCTTGAGGAGTTTCTATTGATGTATCTTCAAGCTCACTGATTATTTCCTCAGCTATGTCAGTCTATCAGTGAGCCCATCAAAGAAAGGCAGTCTTCATTTCTGTTACAATGTTTTTGACTTCTAGCACTTCCTTTCAATTCTTTCTTACAATTTGTATCTCTCTTGTTACATCACTCATCTATTCTTGCACATTGTATACTTTTTCCATTAGAGCCCTTAACATATTAATTATAATTTTAAATTCTCTATCTGATGATTTCAACATGTGTGTCATATCTGAGTCTGTTTTTGGTAACTGCTTTGTCTCTTCAGACTGAGTTTTTTCTTGCTTGTTTGCATACCTTGCATTTTTTTTGTTGAAAGCTAGACATGATGCATCAGGTAACAGGAACTGAGATAAACAGGCCTGTAGTATGAGGATTTACATTAATCTGGCTCAAAGTTGGGCTGTGTGTAATGTTTATTATAGCTGTAGGTGATGGAGGCTTCAAATTTCTCTAATACCCTTGTTTTTGTCTCCCCTGTTGTATTTTGGGCTCCCCTAAAAATTCCTTCTTAGAGAGAACCTGTGTCTTGACACTCTTTCAACTGTAATCCTGTTATACTGAAGCCCTGTTGGTGTGGTGGTAAATTATGGGGAATGGGGATAATTTTATAATCTTATACTTAAATCCCAGTATTTTATTTGGGCCAATATCTCTGGGGATGTGACCTTCACAAGTGTTTCTCAGCTTTTTTATCCTTCTTAAATGAGACAGGACAGCTGCACAGGGCTAGAGTCGGAGCAATGCCCTTCCCCCAGGTGAATTAAAGTTCTGGTAGTTTTTCCCTTGGAGAGGAGCCCTTTATTATCAAGAGTGCTCTGGGACTATTTCACAATGATTCCTTTCCCCTCCTCTTCCCAGGGCTGAGAGGATCTCTTTCTTGACTATTCACCATGAAATAATGGGGTTCCTAGAGGTAAAATCCAGGAAAGTGTAGGGGTTCCCAAAGAAATGTGGTCTCCAAGTGTTTATCACTCACATGTTAGTCCACGATCCCTCCAGTAATTCATCAAAATAACTATCTGTATTCCTACCATTTTATGGCTCCAGTCGCCCCTACTCCGGGTAAGGAAATCTTGCCAATGTCTCTCTAGATTCACTTCTCTCTTTATATTTCTGGGTGGTAGTTTATCCTATGACCTTAGTTTTTTGAAAGGTCCAAGACAGTTCATTGATTTTTCAGTTTGTTCAGCTTTTATTTTTTTAAGGATGGGACGAATTACTTAGAAGTTCTTTACACGTCAGAGCTAACACTGGAACTCTGGGTTATTCATTGCTCCCTCCCCCCCTTCCCCCGCTATTCCTTCCAATAAAGATCTCACCACCGAGCCAGATGGAAACCTGGTATCTGCCTATAAAAGTCTTTAACATCACACATCCCAGAGCCTCAAACAGCTCCATAAACCAATCACTTTAAGAAACCACTGATCTAGACTACAGGAAAGAATGGACCCATCATAACAACAAATATTGTCTAAAGATTAGGTATCAAAATGGTTTTGTCTTTAATAACCTCTTGATAAATTTCAGTTCCTGGATGGCATTCACAGAATTAATTCATCAAATGTCTTAGGGCTGGGGTCCTGAATTTTCTATCTGTGTTCTTGGTCTAGTTTATTTAATATCTTTATGCCTCAGTTTTTAACATCTGTAAATTGGGGATACTAGTAATTACCATGAATGGTTTTGTGACTATTAAATGAGATAATATATTTAGCAGTGCAAAATACTCAAGAATTTGACTCCTGTTCATTATCTCTTCAATATTATAAAGATTAATATGACATATATTAATTATAATTTTAATGTAAATAGTTGAAAATAATAGGAATGCAGTTCACATTAGCTCAGTAAAACCCAAGATGCTTTTGAAATTCTTTACAAGAGAGCACCATAACCAAGAACACAAGAAAAATGAAGGCCCTCTTACAATGCAAAACATATCAAACTACTCTCTGCTTGAAAACCTTTAAAAAAACAGACAACCTAATAGGAAAATGGGCAAAACACTTGAAAAAGAAGTTTTTAAAAAAGATATCCAAATGGCCAATAATATGTGAATATATATATGCTCAATGTCATTAGTCATCAGGGGAGAGTAAATTTTAAATGCTAATAGATAACATCGAGGATTGGCAAGAATATAGAGCAACTGAAACTCTCATATACTACTGGTGGGTATATAAATTGTTAGAATTTCTTTGGGAAACTTTTTTTTAGTACCTAGTAAAGATATACATGCCCTACAACCTAGAAATTCCACTACTATGCACGTAGCCAACATGAATTTGTACATCTACTCAACAAAACATGTATAAGAATGTTCATAGCAGAACTATTGCTAATATCCCAAACGTGGAAACTATATAATGCTCATCAATGGTAAAATGGATAAACAAACTCTGTTAAATTTACACAATGAATATTGTGTAGCAATGAGAATGAATGAACTATACACAAATGTATGCAACAATAAAGGATGGCTCTCATATAATAACATCGAGGAAAAGAACTCACACAAAAGAACACTTAATATATGATTTCATTTACATAAATTTCAAAAGCAGCCAAAAAATTGGTGTTAGGAGTCAGGTTTATAGTTTCCCTTGGGGAAATGAGGTAGTCAGAGGCACAAGGTGGGCTATTTCAAGATGCTGGTAATGTAGTTTTTGATCTGGATGCTGGCTATACAAGTGGTTTTATGTTGTCAAAGTTTATTGAGCTCTTTACGTAATTTTTGTCCTTATCTCTATGTGTGCTAAATTTCAATAAAAACATCAAAAATTTTAGTAAATCATTGGGTCCCCAGAATGCCATCCACACACACAGCTTGGCAGTTGAGGGGAATCTATGATGTGATCCAGTTCTCCAAAATCACCCTCAACACTTACCCCATATCAATATCTTTTGTTCCAGCCATATTTTACCTCTTGAAATTTCCAAAATTATAAATGCCATCCCCTGCCTTTGACTCTTTTTATTAAGCAAGCCAAGATTGCCTTGAGGATAATGGGGTGTGAACAAGGAGAGAGTAAGGATAATACAGTCTTATGGAAAAAGAATCTTAACCAATCTTTGAGGTCCTAACTCAAGTAACATCTCATCTTCAAAGCCTTCCTTCAATCTTCAGTTGGAAGTATATTCATGTACTCCAGGCCACCAGATTTTTAAACACTTCTCTACTATAGTTCTTATCCTGCTATATTGTAAATGTTTCCTTCCCTGTATTAACCTTATAATCATGAACTTGATGTCATAATAATGCCTCAATTCATTTCAGTATTCCAAATGTTTAGACTGCTTGTTTCATGCTATGTTTGATGAAAGAATGGATGCTTGAATGTATGAATGGATTATCCAGTCATGATATATTAGCTCCAAAAGGTACCTTGGCAATCCAGTCCACAGTTTTCATGGTATCCATAGAATATGGAATTACCCACGGTCACATGACTGGTTACCGGGAGATAGGACCAGAACTTAATCTATTCTTTGGCCACTTTTTCTCACTGTTTATTTCTATATATTTTTAAAAATTTATTTAAACAGAATATTAGACTTACAAAGAAGTTGCAGGAATAGCCTGGAAAGCTACCGCAGACCCTTCACTCAGCATCTTCTACTAACATCTTATATAACCGTAAAACAATGATCAAAACTAGGAAATCAATGGTCTTGATACAATTTTATCAACTTTTCCACAAAAGTTCTATTCCTGTGCCAGGATCTAATTCAGGATTCTATATTGGATTTAGTTTTCATGACTCTTTCATTTCCTCCAGTCTGAGGTAGTTCCTCAGTCTTTCCTTGCTTTTTATAACCTTGACAATTTTGAAGAATACTAAAGAGTAGTGAGGACATATTGAAGGATACATTTTGTAGAATGCCCCTCAATATGGGTTTGTGTAATGTTTTCTCATGATTTTATTGAAGTTAAGCATTTACACAGAAGTGATGTGCCCTTCTTAGTGCATCTTATCAGGGAAAATATGATGTCAACATATGTCATTACTGATGATGGTCACCTTGATCAGTTGGTTATGTCTGCTGTGTTTTTTTCACTGTAAGGTTATTACTACTCTTTGTTATTAATAAATATCTTAGAGGAGATACTTCAAGTCTGTGCCTACCCAAATGTGGCAGTTGTTGTCTCCAAAATCTAAAAAGGCCAATCTCCAGCCTGTTTCCAAGGCACCCTGTATTTACATCTATTGTAGAATTAGTTCACTGCAATCTAAAAAAAAAGACACAAATGAACTTATTTACAAAACAGAAACAGACTCGCAGACATAGAAAACAAACTTATGGTTACCAAAGGACAAAGGGAGAGGGGAGGGATAAATTACGAGTTTGGAATTAACATATGCACACTACTATATATAAAATAGATAAGCAACAAGGACCTACTGTCTAGCATAGGGACCTATATTCAATATTTTGTGATGACCTATAATGAAAAAGAACCTGAAGAAAGAAAAAAAAAAATATATATATATATATATATAACTGAATCACTTTGCTGTACATGTGAAACTAAATCAACACTGTAAATCAATTACATTACAGTAAGAAAAGCAAAAGCATTAGCTCACTGCAGAGCAAAAATCTCTGTCTCTTCCATATATCTGGGAGCTCCTTTAGAGCAGAATGTGTCTTTCTCTATCGTTACAGTTCTTAGCTTTTTGAAGCTACTCTCATAAGACCTTGGGCAAATTGTTACTCAGCCTATGAGCCTTAGCAACAACTACCACATTTGGGCGCGCTGTTCAGACTCATTTGCCAGCTAACCCATGAGATGTCAGCTTTGAGTGTGCTCTTCTAGAGCAAGAAAAGCCTTTGCAGCAGGTCCAGGGTGTTGTATTAGCTTCCCTGTCACTGGGGTCTTAAGAGCCAGCATTCTCAAGGTTATTTGAAAATATCTGTGGCAAATAGGGATTGTATATGGAGCCTCTGAAAATCTCCCTTAGGATTACTGTGAGAGTTAAAGGAATTAATACATTTTAAGTGCTTAGAACAGGGGCTGAAACTAAGCACTCAATAAATATTAGTGTTTATTTATTATTATTGAAGAAACTCTTTAATATCTGGTTGAGTAAATCGATGAATCGATGAATAAGAGTAAGAGAAAAGCTGGAAGGCAAAGGAAAATGGTCTACCTATCAGGTGAGGTCTAGTAACTACAACTAAGTTCACAGGGTTACATGAACTTGAAAACATTGGTTCTTAATTATAGAGTTTGGTTACATAATCAGTGATTTCTTACTAGCAATACTATATGATACACTATAAGTGATGTTATATATTTGTATGCAGTAATGACTGGATAGATCACTATTACTTTTTAAATCTCCGAAAAACTACGTTTGGCAATGTTTATTACTCAAAATTTCTGCTGACTCCATGGAGAGAACTATCTCTGCCCCAGCAGAGAATTGCTGGACAGCAGAAGCCTGACAGAAGACAACAGCAGAAGCTTGTTAGAATGCAAAGACCAGGGATCTCTTTTGGAGCAGCAGTCTTCAAAGTGAGGTGCTTATACTCAAAAAGGATGCAAGATGATCCAATATGGGATCCTGAATTGCATCCTGGAACAGGAATAAGACTTTTGTAGGAAAGGGGAGGGAAGAAATATTAGAATTTCTTGTTTATATATGAATGATTTAAAAAGGAAGGAAGAAAACTGCTACTGTTTACTATGAGGTAAGCTTACTTGGTCCATAAGTCTAGAGTCACAGACAACTCACGGATTCAGCAGTGCTCCCCACACGGGTTGCATGATGCAGCATGTTACAATAGATTGCTGTTTACACCCACACAGTTCAGATGAATGAGTCATATCACCTGGTTTTAACTAAATAAATCCTCATAAAGTGGCTAAGGAGCTAGAAATTATTTCTGCCAGATGGATCGATAGATAGAAGAAGCATGCTGAATGTAACACTAATAGTATAAACTCAAGCAAACAAAAATAAAACAGGAAGGCTAAAATTTCTACTCCTAGTATGAGCTCTTCATTAGACAGAAAACAGTATTTTAAAAAAATAATCACTTAATGATATCTGACCAGAAGCTGACAACAAACTTGCAGAATTAACAATAAGACTATTTGAAATATGGATTTACATCTACTATTGCTAACAACAAACCTCTCCCAAAGTGTCTATTTTATGTCAAAGCCCTTGTAATGAATAATTTCAATTAGACAGTTGTTAAATCAAAGACATAAGTGAACTAAATCTCGAGCTAGGTTTTTAATCACTGTATTATAATGTTAAGCTGAAATTTCAAAATTATTCAAATTTGTAGTGAATTTCTTCAGCTCTAGGAGTGACTGGAAAGATTCGCTATGCATATAAACATTCAATTTAGCAAATTTAGGAACAGACTATATATTAACCAATAGAAGAATGGATAGTAAATGATGTATTATCATATAATGGAATATTGGATTGACATTTAAAGTCACAATTCTAACATCTATGTATTATCGAACTATGCTTACAACATTTGTAAATAAACTTTTCAGTGTATATGTGTTAAAACTATAACATAAAAATTACTTGAAAGTAAATAAAAGTTGAAAATAGTATATGTAAAATAAGAGATTATGAATGATTTCCTTCATTATTATTATCATTGTTATGGTGACTGACATATGGTGCATGGTTTAAAAGAGAAAAAAAAATTAAAAGGAAACTGAACCATTAAATGTACCTAATCTGTAAATTTTATAAAATGTGCTGCAGCTGAAAATATAGTATATTCAACAATCATAGTGTTATACAAATGCGTGTGTTTACCTTTCAGTTACTAGTTCCCCAAGGGCAGCTTCTTCCTTACAAAGAGTTTTTCACAGATCCACCTTTTGTTCTGAAGTGGAAGTGAACCATTTCCTCAGTTATTGTCAAATCCTTAATTTTCCCAAAGGGAAATTTCCTGAAACGATTCTTTTCTGATTTTTTCCCTCTCTGGTTGCTCCTGCTCAGTCTGTGGTCTCCTTTGAAGCCATTCTTCCTTTGTCCATCTCTTAAAAATCACTGCCGTCTGGGGTCCTGTCCCTGAACCACTTCACTCGTCACTCTATACCCTAGTTCTAGGCAAATTCATCAATTTCTGCAGATTCACTTACCACATGGATGTATACTGATGATTCTTAAATCCATTACTCCAGATCTCTCCCCACATATTTCATCTGATTGCCTTATAGGCTACTCAGGTGTAATGTGTCCAGAGCTGCATTCGTTTCTCACCATCCCTACCTCTTCCACTTCTCTCCCTCCATCCGCTGCATTGCCTATTTCCATGAAAGGTGGCATCAACCCCATCTCCGGCCATCCCAGATTCGCCCCTTTATTTAAGTTCCCAAATCTAATCAGCCACAGACCAGATGATTGCACCTCTATGACATATCCTGAATCTGGACCTTGGAGATACAGATGTTGGGGGTGTTCCTATGGAAGGAATAACCAGAATCATAGCAGAGGTTGAGAATAATGCAGACGCTGAGGAGGACGGCCCTCTGAGGAAGAACCTTTTTCAAGGGATGATTTGTGAAAGTGGAGATTTAAAAAGGAGAGAAATTAAGTGCATCACATACATGAGAGATGTTTGATAAAGCCAACTGGGAAGTGCCCAGTGGATTTGACAGGAAGGGGGAGGCCACAGAGCAGTTTGAATAGTGGGGATGGGGGAGAGTGGGTTGGGCAGCTCCATCTACCCTTCTAGTGACAAAAGGGATGCGAAAGACTGGTCAGAAGTTAAGGGGTCAAATATTTGTTTAAAAAATTTTTGTAAAACTTTAGGGTCACCGGACTGTTATCTTTTGTACACCCACAAAACCCTGTTGGCACCAATTGGTATTTTTGCTCAACACTGTTGATTATTTGGTTGAATCATCCTGAACCGTATTTCTTTCCAGGATGTGTTCTTACTACCAAGAGAAGAGTTAACCTGTAACACTAAATTGCCCTGGTCTAAACTGAAGTCACTTACTGCCACCTAGAAATAAACAATCCTTTCCCAATATACTGTTTATCCAGAAGATAGAGAAGGAAACTGTCCTATTTCATCTAGGCTAAAAAGTGCTATTTTAGTAAATTACATTTTAACTTGCCTGTAATTGTGACGTGCCTTGCTGTCAATGCCTACATTTAAAGTGGTAAGTTCCTTTCTTTTCTCTTTTGAGACAAACCTGGTATTAAGTCGATGGTACATTTTACAATCCACAGCACCTTACCAGCTACTTCCACCCAGCCCTGTGATAGTGATGCTTTTCTCTCTGGATTAGACAGTAATTACCATCATTACTCAGCGCACTAACAGAGCAATGCTTACCCACTCAGCTCTTCCCAGTGTGGTAAAACCAGTGTCACTCTTCTCTAATGTTCTTATTTCCAATCTATTGTATCATTCAGTATCCCACCTCACTTTCCTATTTTTTATTTGCACTGGCAGGTTAACTATATTTGCACCTCCTCACTGGTCACTTATGCAACTCTAATAATAAGAAAATCAATTATCATAAAGTCAGAAATGAGCTGGAACCCTGACAGGCATATGTAGAACAGGTAAACAAGATTATACTGTATAGCACAGGGAAATACATACAAGATCTTGTGGTAGGTCGCAGCAAAAAAAAATGTGACAATGAATATATGTATGTTCATGTATAACTGAAAAATTGTGCTCTACACTGGAATTTGATACAACATTGTAAAATGATTATAACTCAATAAAAAAAAGTAAAAAATAAAATAAATGAGATGGAACCAAATTGACACCAGCAAAAATCCCACAGAGTACCACAAAAGGAACGTATTTCAAAGGCTACAGAGGTGAGTTTTAGTTTGCACTGAGAAATTGGCTCTCCAGAAAGCCACAGTGTGGGAAAGAAGGACTGATGTATAGGTTTTGCCAATTTTCTTGATGTAAATACTCCACCATAACCTATTTCAAGCTACCAACATTTGCAAAATTCCAGAAGATTTAAAAACCAGCTCTTGTTGGCCAAAATAGATAGGATCCAACACAACACTGGAACCATGACACGCTGGTGACTCAGCTGCCTCCTCTCATTCTCCTCAGCTCACTCCTAACAATGCCATGACATTTGAAAAGAACCATAGGATGTCTGGAATTTGTGGCTCTCTACAACAGGAGGAACCTGGAAACCAGAAGGAATAAGACATATGGGTTGGCCTTAGGTTCATTTTCCTGCCAACAATGTCATCATCTTAATTTACCAAACTCTACTCCATGGTCATCTGGAGTTTTTTCCATAAAATCTTTTTTACATTTTCTTTAATTGAAGTATCATCAGTTTACAATGTTCTGTCCATTTCTGGTGTACATCAGAATGTTTCAGGCATACATATACATACATAAATTCTTTTTCATATACTTTTTCATTATAGGTTACTAGAAGATAGTGAATATAGTTCCCTGTGCTATACAGTAGGACCTTGTTGTTTATCTATTTTATATATAGTAGTTAGTATGTGCAAATCCTGAACTCCCAATTTATCCCTTCCCATCCCCTTTCCCCCCTGGTAACCGTAAGTTTGTTTTCTATGTCTGTGAGTATGTTTCTGTTTTGTAAATAATTTCATTTGTGTCTTTTTTCTTTTTTTTAGATTCCACACATAAGTGACATCATACGGTATTTTTCTTTCTCTTTCTGGCTTACTTCACTTAGAATGACAATCTCCAGGTCCATCCATGTTGCTGCAAATGGCATCATTTTATTCTTTTATGGCTGAGTAGTATTTCATTGTATAAATATAGCATATTAAATACACCACATCTTCTTTATCCAGTCATCTGTCAATGGACATTTAGGTTGCTTCCATGTCTTGGCTATTGTAAACAGTGCTGCTATGAACACTGGAGTGCATGTATCTTTTTGAATTAAGGTTCCCTCTGGATATATGCCCAGGAGTGGGATTGCTGGATCATATGGCAAGTCTATTTTTAGTCTTTTGAGGAATCTCCATACTGTTGTCCATAATGGCTGCAACAAACTACATTCTCACCAGCAGTGTAGGAAGGTTCCCTTTTCTCCATACCCTCTCCAGCATTAATCATTTGTTATCCATAAAATCTTTAATGAAAAGTACTCTATTGGCAGGGGCCCCTCATTGTAACTATAAGGTCAGGCTCTAGTTGTTTGAATTAGAAAATATAGATACATTGTAAGGGTTTAAGAAGTTTGTTGAATCTCCAGAAAGACCAGGGAAACTGATTTGGATGCTACAAAATGAGAAACAATAATAAACAAGAGACACGCCTAGGCACATCATAGGATTCCTCTGGCAGAAACTTCACTAGTGTTCTCGCCTGACAGAAAGTCGTTGACACCTAAGCTGCCCCAGAAGAACCAAGTGCCTCCACTTTAGCTAAAACCAAGTTCAAATCCTGAGAAGTACACTTAGTAGTGTGATCTTAAGTAACTTATATAACCTATTGAGTCTCTTTTGTAGTAAGTGGGTGCAATCCTCTATCAGACGTATCTTTTGAACTCCCGCAGATTTACTCTGCCTCACTTTTCTCTTGATCTCAGCTACTGGCTTCACTTCCATCACCTTGGCCATGGGGCCAACTGTGGCAGCCATGGAAGTACCCTGCTCTTATCTCCCTTCAAAAAAGAACTTGCCCATCAGCTACAAGGAGCTTAGTTAGCTGATGCTCTCTGTCATCACTCTAGCTTTTGAGCTGAGACCACACTGTTCCCAGGAAGCCCCTAGCCAATGACTGGCTGTTCGGGGGGGGGGGGGGAGGGGTTGGCTGAGACTTTGACAGGTCAGCATCAGGCTTGAGGCTTCCCCGCCCTAATCCTGCTTCCTCTCCCTTCCCTGTCACAGGTGTCAGGTCTGCATTGTGGTCTGAAGGCTTTCTCTGCTTGATCCTGCTTCCTCCTGCTTCGTCTTTTATAAGCATTTACCCCTTCAATAAACTTCACACGTTCTTAATTCCATTTCAGCATCTGCTTCCCTGAGGACCCCACTGACAGACTGACAGGCTGGCATGGTTCTGCTGCCTGAAGCTGAGAAGCCCCACATTTGGAGCCTCTGGCTCCTTCGGCACGTGTACACTCCAGTGAAACGCCACATCGCAAGGAGTGATGGCTTCTGGAGCGGTTGCTCCAAGGGCTTGATGAGGCAGTGAACACCACCTCCAGAGCAAACTGTAACCAATGGGCCACAGAAGATGGAAAGAGTCAGGCAAATAAATTTCCTCTCCCTTTCTCCCTCTGATAGAATGTTCCAAAACATGTCTTCACCACACAGGCTGTTCAGAGATGCCTCAGATATCTGACCGGGTGGACTTGCTGAGCAATCAGGTGTGTCTCTTCAGGGCTTGTGATGAAACAGCAGCCAGTTCAGTAATAAATCCCTTTGCTTTGTTTACTAGCCTTTCCTGCCTATTTCCCTTTTCCCTCATTCTCACTGTTCTGAGAACGCCTCTCCCATAGAAAACATTAACCCTTCATCCTTGCCCAAGGTTCTGACTGCCAGGGAAACCCAGATAATAAAACTACTATTTTCCTTACAGAGTTGTTAAGAAGGTTAAACTCAACAGTGCCCCTAGTAAAGGGACTAGAATGAAGAGGCACTTCAATAAGACCCCGCTCCATCCTCATTTGGCTTCCAGTCAGCAGGATAGGGGCTAGAATAGGAGAATGCACAAGTAGTGATTCCAGCTTCCCTCTGCAGTGTCTGTTCTGAAATACTGCGGGTTGCTTCGCTGCCTGGCAAACTACAGCCCAACACGGTGTGAAAACAAGACTTCTCTATGCGGGGGTCCTGTGACGGGGTGCACACAGTCAGCTGCAGTATTAGAGGGCAGGAGAGTTTTCTTTCAGGGCCAAGAAATTGGCTTCTCTATTGACTGCCTGGTGCAGTTGAAGCAGAACCTTTCTATATGTGGAAATGCTCCATGAATCCCCATGCTGAGTCTGTAAACCACACGCAACTTGTGAGATACCACATACACTTTAGGAGAAATGATCCAAAATTAACGTTTCTGCTAGTTCAGGCACTAGGAAACCAGAGATGACTGTGCTTTTCAGAACAGAAGGCTTGTACACTCAGGGCATATGCTATTTGCATCTGTTCCTAATTGGCGTTTGTAGTTCAGGTGCGTGAGGATAAAAAGTAGAGGGAAGAGGAGAACAGTTTGCCGGTGCCCAGACACTGTAGACTTGCCTCCTCTGGGGTGAAGTCGCTGTCTGGTCTCAGGACTACGGGGCACTCAGTGAGAGGTGACTGCAGAAATCGTATGTGAAAGCACCAAGGGATCATTATCTGTGCATGTGTGCAGCATTTATTGTAGCAAGGTAAGTTGGGGCCACTTTTTTTTTATTAGTCTTTCTCTCCCCTCCCCTCCCTTGCCCAGTAATCCAGGTAGAAGGCAGCTATTAGAAAAAATAATCAAATTGTCCCCATTGCCAAGCCTACTGGAAGGGTACGAGGGCTAGGCTCAGTGGTTCTCAAAATGAAATCCATGGACCCTTGCATTAGAATCCCTGCGTTGTCCAGACGATTCCTTTCAAACAAGCACCCTGGGTGATCCTGATGAGCACTACATTGAAAAACCTCTGATTTAATTGACCTAAATTATTATCCGGTCCAACTTTTGACATGAAATTCCCACGAGGGGAATAACACTGAATGAGAAAGTTTCCTGATACATAAGGTTCCCTCATTCCTTCTGGGGAGGTAAAATGGAGCAGAGGTCCCTGCCGTGACTCCCTCCAGAACAGCATGGAATTGGCCTTTTCCAAACTGCAGCTAGGCTGGCTGCAGGCTGCAGGCAGCTGGAGGTTCAGAAGTATAAGGGACTGTCTGTGAGCCAGTTCCCACTTCACTCGCAGTGGAGCCACATGGCTCATAGGGCTTCGTCCCTGCATTTTCCCTTATGGTAGAGTCACTAATCTCTTTTTGAAAACCATGCAGCTAACAAAGATCCCCCTGACTTGAAGCATTTCTATTCTGCTCTGGCTCTCCATGCTGGGGGCAACGTCTTTGTCCTGAACAAACAGCCCTTAGAGGCCCTCAACAAACTCAAAGCCCTGGGATTGGGGAGGTTTTAGAATTATGCAGCCATCTGTATCTATATTAAGCTAAGTATGAGTTCATATAGATGTCTTCAACTCTAAACCATGACCACATGGATCATTCTAGCCTCGTCACCTTGCTTACCTGTAACCTCCCATTCCAACAGTGAGAAATTTGGCTCCCAACATCTGCCATCTATTTGCGTAATTATTCAATTCTAGTATACGTGTATCATGATTTCGGAATTGTTTCTGAAATGGAAAACAATTTCATCAAGTGGAGTACAGTGTTTGTATGTAATTCCTTCTGACTTTTATCTTAGAGACTCCACTCACTTCCAGAGTTACTTAGGTTAGCACATTTTTCCTCATAAACAACTCTGCCTAATTGCAAATAAAATTTGATATTCTTCTTGAAGGGAAGCCCTCCAAATTATATGAACTTCATTATCCACAAAACATGATGCTGTCCCTTGTGGTAGTCAGGGTTTATATATGCTTTTTCCAATATGAAATGGTTTGAGGCAATTGGGGACAAGTTTTTTTTTTTTTTTTTTTGACACCAAAGGGGAAGACCTCACAATATATGAAGAATTTAAGAAAACAGTGAAAATCTTATAGAAGTAAATTCCTTTAGTGTAAATGGTTTAGTGACTTCAGATGTGGCAGCTATCTTGGATAGTTGCAAAGGCAGGTGCAGAAGTTGCAAAGACATTTCCCTTTATGTTGATAGAAAATGATGAAGGCTATATCCTAGATGAAATGCTTAATTTTGGTGAAACATAATGTTTGACAAAACAGCTCTCTAGGACTTATCTTGAAGGAGGAAACAGAAACTCCAGTTTATAAGGTGCAAAAGATTGACTTTGCTGCCGGGGACAAATATCAGTGCAGATTTCTCTATGTCAGTATTTTATTAGTCTCACATAATTCTTTCTCATAGTTCTCTGGTTCAGATTTGCCATAAGTTTTAAGTGGTATACCTCAAGCCTATTTTTCCCATAAACTGTTACTTTTAAGGCATAGTTTTAAACAGATGGTTTTATAAAAGAAAATTCCTATTATTAGAGTTTAGCGATTACTTCTTTGATGCTAAATCACTAAATTGTGAACATGTTCTTCCTAGGCAAATATTTTATCCCATTCATTTTTGTAATCTCAACCTGTAGCACAGTGAGTGTTGAAATGGTTAAATATACATTATAATGTGGTTTAGCACCTCTGCCTGATTTCCTTAGGGTCTTACTGAGTTCTTAGCCCCTAGGCATGCATCTTTCTTTTCCAACCACTCACCTTCACATCCTGGTGAGGTAAGGTGGCCTTTTGCCTTGACATCCTTGAGATCTACTCATCGGTAATTCAAAATCAAACATTTCATATATACCTGTCGATTAATAATTTATTTGGCTCAACATTTTCATGGCAGGCCCTGCTTCCATATTCTGTTTGCTGTCAGGTTCAGTGATGGCTGCAAGAATGCCTAATTTGTGGTGGCTGCCTGCTTGAAATTGTTTTTATTCTGAGATGGAATTCCTTTCAGCTTGCACCACCAGCTATAATAATAACTTCCATGTGTAGAGCACTAAAGTTTCCAAGGCATCTTCTCTAATGCTTCTCACGACCCTGAGGGTCAGATAGGACAAACAATATCCCTGTCTTTATGGAAGGTGCAGGCTTAAGAACATGAGCTCCATCCCCACATCTATCCTTATTTCTAACTTTTTGACTCTCCTAACTTTTAATACAGTGGCTGTAGAGTGCACATAATGTGACTGTGCCATGAATTTATCTCTCACTGAAAAAAAAAAACTCATTCTCAAAGAGAAAGAATAATTCTAAACTGCAAAGTAAAACAAACTAATCTTCAAGTAAAAGAATACATTTATTTAGAAAGTAGTTGAAAATTTTTAGACATTCTCTATGAAGCACCTTGATTTTAGAAATTGTTCAAAATTGAGGGTCAAACTTTCTAGACAGCAAACCTGTAGCTTATTGCACAAAGCTTACTATCTGCCACATATGGCATCTAACCTGGAGTTAGAAATCTGTCCAAGGCATCCTTTGCAAACTCTGAGAACTGAGGACAGCTGATTCAGGGCTTGTAACCCAAGCATTTCAGCCCCATCTCCCATGTAGACCCAGTAGAATATTACTCTGGAGCCAGCAGAAAGCAGGGCTATTCAGCCCCCTAGTAATTCATCTTCATAGACTGAGAACAACAACAACAACAACAACAAAAACCTAAGTAGGTTTAACTATATACACGGACTAACAGAATAATGGACAGAACAATGTAAACATATTCTTGCTGAACACAGTGAAATTGCTAAAATATAAAAGTACCAATAACCAGGGACAGATTCTTGCTGAGGCCTGATCTTAATTAAACCAGACCTCCTTGGGTACTAGTTGTCTTAAAGTAACAACCCAAGGAAGACCTTTGATTTCAACATAAAGGGCATTAGCTACTGGAACCTTCTGATTGGGTCCTTCTGATACTGGTGATTATAAGATGTATTACACATTTAATGATACACCTGAGAAAATAAAAAAAAAAAACCAGTCTCTTAAAGGTACACTTTGGTTTTAAAGGGTAAACTGATTTACAAACTTTAAAGGGCAAAAAATGACTACTGAGAATTGAAAATAAAGAACTCAGTATTTGTTGGATGAATGAATGAATGGATATTGCCTTTGATGGATAAAACCTCAAAGAGCTCTGGTTCTGATCTTCCTTGTATTGGTTAAACAACAGGAATCTGTCTTTTGCCACAGCTTCCTTCTACAGCCATCTTTCTTTTGCTTAAGATGGTCAAAGGAACTGGTAAAGTTTCAGGCCTCAGGAAACCCAGGTGCCAGGGAGCTCTGAGGATCTCAGAAGCAAGAACTCACGCCCAGCTCCAACTTCATTAATAACTCAGCTCCAGACACTTTCCATCCTTGTGTCATTGTTCTCAAGTTACAGATCCCAGGAGACCCCAACTGGCCCAGCTTGGCCCAAGAGTGTATCCCTAGGTTAGGTGGAGTTTAGCCAGCACAATGGAAAATCCCACCAGTTCTATGTCTGATGGTGGGGAGAGTAGTTTCCAAAGGAAAAGTGAGGTGGTGCTATTATCAAAAGAAAATGGAAATTGGGACAATGCAAATTGGAAAAAGGTGCCCTCCTAGATGAATGTAGTAGCAAAAGACATCCTTTATCCATCCTAGAGGCAGAGAATTCAGTCCCCACTAACCCTCTTAGGGGCCGTTGCTGTACAGCACACAAATTGCACATATGTAGACAATGGCCATAGGGAAAGGGATGTCAGATGCCTGCTACTCATGGATGCTCTGTCAAAGTAACTTTGATAAAGAAACCTGATCCTCTGCAAGTACCAGTTGTCTCAAATATTGTCATGTTCATTCAAGAGTCTATTTAATTTTCCAGTCATCCACACTGGGCACTTTTCTGTATATCTTGCTATATCTGGATCAGAAACATTTTTCTCTTTTATCTTGAAAACATCTAAGAATCCAAGTTATTATGTCAGTCATAATGCTGGACCATAATTCAGATTAACTTCTTGTGATGCTCAGATCTTTTTCAGCAATTGTTTTTGTGGCTTTTTCCCGGAGCAAGGGTCAGCAAAGTGTGTACTTATGGATGACAAACCAGGGGCTCCTGCCACAGTTTTATTCCTGTGCCTGCTTCTCAGCCACGCTGTCCCATGCAGCTACATGGTACATTTTGACCAGGTATCCTGGGCATCACTGATCAAGATTTAGCAACCAGGCGAGGAACAAAAGGTCATGTGAAGCCATTAGTGGCTCTTGATAAATGGCCCCTGCCGTATTCCCATTTAGACTGACATAGCTGCAAAACTTGGGTGAGTAATTAAATGTGCCCAAACCTCAGTTTCTCTGATCTATGTAACACAGGTAATAAATCCTATCCATCAAAAGAAGGCTGTGATAAGCATTCAGTAAGATCATGTAAGTGGACCTGAGGGGTCCCTGATGAAAGGCACAGGCTTCCCGTCATCTCTTGCTTGTGTGCTGAGAAATTAGATTCTCTTTCTAAAACCCTGTCTGTCTACACCATGCAGAATGTTTTCTTCTTTTTTGGATTTGCTAGACTCCAATGTCACAATTCCACCTACTCTCACTAGAACACTAGAAGCTATAATAGGTTTTTGAAGAGGATAACGAGAGCAAAGATACCCCATAAGGTTCAGGAAGTCAAAGAAGGTACCACTCAGCCAGTATACATGTCTCCCCAATGCTACATTTTCTATCCCTGTTATACACTCAACTGGAGTCAGATATCTGACCTTCAAAGTATAGCTACAGAAGGGAATGAGAGGTGACAGATGACAAGGAAGGGAATGAGATATCTGTATGTTTCAATCAGGCATTGCCAACAGTTTTTGGCATTGGTTTTTATAGTATCTGTGAAATTAGTGGGTGCCCTTCAAAATCGTCTTGCTCCTTATTCCTTACATAGCCATGCCCACATCATTGTCCAGTTTGGGAAGGTTTGAGGTGATTTCTCAACACTTGCTAACAAGAGACAGGATAGGTATGTCAACCACTAGCTAGATGTCAGGCATCAGTAAAATTCTTAGCTTGGTTGCTGTCTAGTATTGTTCTGTGGCTCCAGCAGGGACAGGAACAGAGGAGA
Organism: Camelus bactrianus; assembly: GCF_048773025.1. Classification (NCBI taxonomy): domain Eukaryota; kingdom Metazoa; phylum Chordata; class Mammalia; order Artiodactyla; family Camelidae; genus Camelus; species Camelus bactrianus. Next base: position 33,902,585 of record NC_133575.1, read on the forward strand.
AGGTGCCACTGAATTGAGACCACATGCCTTCACTCACAAAAGAGGGGCTCTAGTGTAGAAATTGTTATTTCACTTCTTATTTCCTCTGAGATATGGGCTTCTATTTTTAGGGCCCTGAGAATGAGGGCCTTTTACCCTACAAAGGGACTTTTGTGACCTTGGAAAGGGTAGGTTTGCCTAAGGGAAGCCTACAAGAGAAATGCCTGCTTGTTTGTGTTTGTCTGAAATATGTGAAAAAAGCCTTCTAGTCCACCATACTATGTGAACATGAACAGAAAACTGCTTGCCTTTTGCTTTCCAGTCTTACCAGCATGGTCCCAGTAACTCACAGGAAGTGAAATGCTCCTAATAAAAGTGTGGATGAACATGTTAGCCTTCTATAGGCAGCAAATTACTGAGAAGGACTTCCCATGTGCACCCATGGGTGGTGGGAGGGGTGTTTCGATTCCCTCTCCCTAACATACAGAGTTCAACAGCTCCAGCAACAATCTCTGATTCACTGCCTCTGTCTTTCCAACACAAGGATTAGCCTCGTTCTCCAACCTTAACAGACACAGAATTATATTCCTAAGGTCCAGATAGCTGCATTAAAGGAATAAGAATCACAGGCATTTTATAACCTACTTGCCACACTATTTATCACATGGAGGCTTAATACCCTCTTTTATAAATTGTCCACAAATACACTTTTATGCAAATACACTTCATTCTTGCTGCAGTGCCATCATTAAAGAGACTACATACTTTTGATACTCTGCTCATAATCTGAATATCAACCCTGCATTACGTTTCAGATGTCTTAATCAGATCATTTCATTCTATGATTAAGGCATGGTCTAAACAGATAGGTTCCCTCTCCTTTTAGTTAAAAAGATAGTGGCATCTTCCTCTACTAAATTTGTTTTATAAGGATAAATACTAAGGTGGTTAGAGACAGTATCTGGAAAATACGATCTTTTAAAATAGAGTATATAAAAGAAAAAATGGAATATATACATTGTGACAACATTTAAAAGAAAATGCTCCACAAACACCTTGTTTCATCTGCAATTCTGAATTTTCAGAAATCAGATTCTTAGCTCTGTCAGCAGACACTTGTTATGTTCTGTTTAAAATCTTTCTGAATAAGAAAGATGTTCATATGAAGTCATGTCACCTTGCAGATGTATTAATTAATAGAAAGATGCCAGGTAGTTGGGCAAACTCATATAGATACAGGGTATTAAACATTTTGAGAAATAATTAAGTGCTGCTTAAAAATACATTAAAACCACATTTTACATTTTGTGTACCACCCACAATACCAGTGTCTCGTAGGGTGCTTTATGTACCATAAGTACTTAATAATGCCTGTTGATTGAAGCAATCTGAATAAATAGTTTTTGAACCATTTAAGAGCATATGGAACCTCTTTAAAATATGAAGATAGATAGAGATTAAAAGTAAAGGGATGGAGGAAGATGTACCATGCTCCCACTAATCAAAAGAAAGCAGGAATAGCTATATTAATTTCAGACAGAATAGACTTCAAAGCAAGGAAAATTATCCTGGATACGAAGGGGCATATGTAATGACAAAGGAGTCAATACTGAAAGAAGATATAACAATCCTTAATGTGCATGTACCCAAAAACAGAGCATCAAAATATGCCAGTCAAAAACTGATAGAAGTGAAAGAATAAATAGAAGAATCCACACGGTTATTGTTGGAGACTTCAACACTTCTCTATCAGAAATGGACAGGCTCAGCAGGCAGAAAATCAGTAAGGACATAGTTGAACACAATAACACCATCAATTAACTAGATCTAATGGATATCTATACAGTACTTCATCTAATGACAGCAGAATACATATTCTTCTCAAGCTCATATGGAATACTTAACACCAAAATAGACCACATTTGGGACCATAAAACACACTTTAACAAATTTAAAGGAAACCCTTCAATCATAGAAATCATATAATGTCTGCCCTCAAACCACAATGGAATTAAACTAGAAATCAGTAACAGAAATATAGGTAGAAAATCCCCAAAACTTGGAGATTAAAAAACACAATTATAACTAACACACGGGTCAGAGAAGAAATCTCAAGAGAAATTTTTAAATATTTTGTATTAAATTAAAATGAAAACACAATGTATCAAAATGTGGGATGCAATAAAATAGCGCTTATAGGGAAATTTATAGCATTGAATGGATATATTAGAAAAGAAGAAAAGCACTAAAATCAATCACCTAAGTTTCTCCCCTAGGAAACTAGAAAAATAAGAGCAAATCAACCCTAAAGTAAGCAGTAGAAAAGAAAAAAGAATTAGAGCAGAAATCAATGAAATTGAAAATAGGAAATCTATAGAAAAAAAAAATAAAACCAAAAAGCTGGTTCTTTGAAGAGATTAATAGAATTGATAAGCTTTTCGCAGGCTAAATAAGAAAAAGAGAGGACACAAATTACTAATATCAGAAATGAAAGAAGAAAAATCACTACAGATACCATGAATATCAAAAGGACAATCAAGGAATACTATGAACAACTCTACGGCCACAAATTTGATAACCTAAATGAAATGGACTAATTCTCTGAAAGACACAATTAATCAAAACTCACATAAGAAGAAATAAACAGATGGGTTCAGCAGTGAATTAATTTAGTGAAAAAATTATACCAATTCTCTACAATTTGTTTTAAAAGATAGAAGCAGAGAGAATACTCCCTAACTCATTCTATGAGGCCAATATTACTGCAATACCAAAACTAGATAAAGACATTACAAGAAAACTGCAGACCAATATCTCTCATGAACATAGATGCAAAAGTCTGCAACAAAATATTAGCAAATCAAATCCAAAAATTTATAAAAAGAATTATATACCATAATCAGGTGAGATTTCACCCAGGTATGCAAGGCTTGATCAGCATTCAAAAATCAATTAATGTAATCCAACACATCAATAAGCTAAAAGGGAAAAAAAGTCACATAACCATATTAATAGATATAGAAGAAATATTTGAAAAAAAATCCATCACCCATTCCTGATAAAAACTCTCAGTAAACTAGAAATAGAGAGGAACTTCCTCAACTGACAAAGAATGTCTACAAAAAGCCTACAGCTTACATCATATTTAATGGAGAGAAACTCAAAGCTTTTCCATTAAGATGAGGAAAGAGGCAAGGATATATCCTCTTACCATTGATTTTCAATATCATGCTGGAAGTCCCAGCTAATGCAATAAGACAAGAAAAGGCATACAGATTGAGAAGGAAGAAATAAAACTGTCTTGCAGATGACATGATCATCTATGTAGAAAATCCAAAGAACTGACAAAAAATAATTCATGAAACTAATAAGCAATTACAGCAAGGTTGCAGTATACTAGGTTACTATACAAAAGTCATTTGCTTTGAACAATGGAATTGAAATTTTAAAATACAATATTACTTACAATAGCATCCCCCAAATGAAATAACTTAGGTGTAAATATAACAAAATGCATACAAAATCTATATGAGGAAAACCACAAAACTCTGATGAAGATATCAAAGAATAACTAAATAAATGAATATATATTCCATGTTCATGGATAGGAAGACTCAATATTGTCAAGAGGACAGTTCTTTCTAACTTGGTCTATAGATTCATTGCAAACCTGATCAAAATCCCAGCAAGTTTTTTTGTGAATATGGACAAACTAATTTAAAGTTTATGTGGAAAGGCAACAGACTCAGAAAAACCAACACAATATTGAAGGAGAACAAAGTTGCAGGACTGACACTACCCAACTTCAAGACTTAACTATAAAGCTACAGTAATCAAGACAGTGTGGTGTTGGTAAAAGAATAGATCAGTAGAACAGAAATGAGAGCCTAGAAATAGACCCACATAAATATAGTCAATATAGTTTGATTTTTGACAAAAGAGCAAAGGCAATTTATTAGAGAAAAGACAGTCTTTTTGAGAAATGGTGCTGGAATAATTGGATATCCACTTGCAGAAAAATGAACTTAGACACAGACCGTACATCCTTCACAAAAATTAACCAAAAATAGATCACAGACCTAGAACTATAAAACTCCTAGAAGCTAACATAGGAGAAAACCTAAATGACCTTAGGTTTGGTGACAACTTTTTATATATAACAAAGACATGATTCATGAAAGAAAGAATTGATAAGACAGACTTTCATTAAATATTCCTGCTCTGTGAAAGACATTGTCAAGAGAATGAAAAGACAACCCACAGACCAGAAGAAAATTTTTGTAAAATATATATCTGATAAAGGATTGTAATCCAAAATATACAAAGAACTCTTAAAATTGAACAATAAGAAAAGAAATGACTCATTTTAGAAATGAGCCAAAAACCTGAATAGACACCTCACCAAATAAAATACACAGATGGCAAATAAGCCCATGAAAAAAATGTTCTACATCATATATCATCAGGGAAACAAATTAAAATAACAACAAGATGCCACTACATACCCATTAGAATGTCAAAAATCCAGAACACAAACAACACCAAGAGCTAAAGAGAAGTTTGAGCAACAAGAGCTTCATTGCTCCTAGGAATACAAAATGGTACAGCCACTTTGGAAGACCATTTGTCAGTTTCTTACAAAATGAATGTTTTAGGTCAGTGTCAGCCTGTTGATAGTGATATTATTGGCTAGAAATGCCTGGGGGCACTCACCTGGTCCCATACTACTTGTGGCAAGCTCCCACAGATGTTTTCCCAACTGGAGCAAATCTGGGGGCTGGACTGGCCTTGGTGGTTATTATGATTGCAAGACACACCCCTGCAACAACCATCAGGCAACTTTGAAAAAACAAGGTTAATTATTCACAACTCCAGGAAGGTACACAGCATGCTTTGGGCCACCCAGTGAGGGTGTGGGTAAAGAGAGACAGAAAGAGAGACAACATGGGCCTGGGGTTCTGCCTTTACTGGAATTGAGAGTGGAGTGCCTAGGGTTTCACGGGTTCACTCTTTATTGGTGAATTTAAAACACAAGAGTGGGAATCAAAGCGTGGAAAGAAAAAAGCAGTCAGTCAGTTATCCGGATCAACCAGTTTTTAAAAGGAGAACTTCATAGATAGGGTGTCCTGGCTTTTTATCTAGTTATTTAGCTGGCAACCTGTTTATTCAATATGGATGTCTTTGAATTGAATGCCTCAGCAATCAAAAGCTTACTGTTAGGCACTTACATTATAATCTAAAAGCTAATTGTCAGGCCCTTACAAAATATACTATTATCATACAATCCAGCAATTATACTCCTTGGTATTTTACCCAAAGGAATTGAAAGCTTATGTCCACACAAAATGCTACACACAGGTGTTTACAGCCATTTAATTCATAATTGCCAAAACTTGGAAACAACCAAGATGTCCTTTGGTAGACGAATGGATAAAATGTGGTACATCCAGACAATGGAATATTATTTACCACTAAAAAGAAATGAGCTATCAAGCTATGAAAAGACATAAACATCACTTAAATGCATATTATTAAGTGAAAAAACCCAATCTTAAAAGGCTACATACTGTATGATTCCAACTATATTGGAATTCTGGAAAAGAGAAAACTAAGGAGACAATAAAAAGATCAGTAGTCATCAGGAGTTAGGGGGAGTAGGGGTTGAGTAGGCAGAGCACAGAGGTTTTCTAGGGCAGTAAAACTACTCTGTATGATACTATAATGGTGAATATAGGTCATTTTATATATATGTACAACATCAAGAGTGAACTCTAGTGTAAAACTATGGACTTTAGGTGATAATTTATCAATGTAAGTTCATTAATTGTAACCCTTTGAAGGGGAGTTGTTGATAATGGAGAATGCTACGCATGTGTGGAGATAGAGGATACAAGGGGAATATCTGTACCTTCCATTCAATTTTGTGAACCTAGAACTGGTTAAAAAATAAAGTCAATTTTTAAAAAAAGAGAGAGGGAGAAAATGTATGTTTACATGTTGAACACTTGAAAATGCTCTTTAGACAAGTTGAATGTAATTTTTTTCTGTTTCCTGACCTTTCCTGATCATGGACCTAGAACTCAGAGTGTCTTAATATATTTGAGATTAAAAGTCTGGATAAATTTTATTAACTTTCTCATTGTTAGACATCATCAAAAGAGAAAAGGCCATGACTTCTCATAGATCAAGATCAGTTAGCACTGCTTTGCTAGTACTTTTGTGAACATCATGAGTTTGTGAACATGCTATAAAAATATGGTTAAAATTGTCTACAAGTTAAACTTTAGAAGATACTTCACATGAAGCTTGAAAATATGATTTTCAGTTGGGATCACACCACTTACTTTCTGAAGGATCTTGGATGAGTCCCATGACCTCTCTGAGCCTGTTTCCTAATATGTAAAATGGTAATGGTTTCAGGTTGCATGTTCGCCAAATGCTTTAAGGATAAAATGAACTAACATGCAAATGATTTACATATATATACATATATAATATTTTGAATTATAATAATATTATATATGTTTATTTATTTATGTATTTATAATTTATTAGGTGCTTATTACATGCCAACATAGTGCTAGGGAAACCAAAACGAAGAAATGAAGAAAATTTGTCTCCTATAACTGAGAAGAAGTTTCAAGTCTAGCAAAAGAGATAGATGTGTGAACCGACAAACAAAAATGCAGTGCTGTATGAACCCAGAGGAGGTGCTAAATAACTGTAAGGACTGTCCAGGAGAGTTTTGCAAAAGATTTGAAGTTTGAAATTGATTTTGTTGTCACCATTCAGAGAAAAGAAAGAGAATTCAAGGTTGAGACAGCACCATGACTTTGGCATGAGAGAACATAGAGTGATGAGGAAATGAAAGGAAGTGTGGGACGGCTATATAATAGGGAGTGTGGGAGCAAAGTGGAAGATGGGACTGATGGGTATCTGAGGTTGAGAGTTTCCTGGAAGTAAACCCTATGATGAGGATTTCCTGGAAGTAAACCCTATGATGAGGATATGATGATCAAATAGTTTTTTAAGTAAGTGCTTACAGAAGAAATGAGTAAGACAGAGTGGGGAGCAAGGCAGTGAAATTGAAGAAGGCAAGCAAAGGTTTGACGTCAGGCAAAGTCCCAGACAGGATAGCTTCAACCTGATCCTGCAGGTAAATTCTAAAAGATAAGTCATCCTTCAGAGTTGTCTGACTCAAAGCAAAGAACCAGACCTTCATACTTTGGCACATATCAGTCCATTGCCTGAGGATCATCCAGGGAATTGCTAATTCCGCAATATTTGTTGTTCTCTGTTTCTGCAGGACAAGTAGCTCTGCTAGCTTGATAGCAGTTCTCTGAAGTAGAGTTGAGGGTGCAAATGTTTGGACACAAAAACATACCCAAACTGGAAGAAGAGTGCATAGAAATGGTAAAAGGGACCTAAAAGGGATACAGGCTAATCCTGGCAAAATCTGCTATAGTTGGAGTTGATAAGATAGTCTAAGTTAAACTGCAGATGAGCTCATAAACCAATTGTCTTCAAAAATGTTTTCTTCACATGCCTACCAAAATAATGTTTTACAATAACAAGTAATTCCTTGGTCACTTTAGATTGACACATAAACTTTTATTAAATTAAGGTGATATCTAAAATTAGGTCAGCATTACTCTAATACCCAAACCAAATAAAGACATTACAAGAGAGGACAACTATACACCAATATCTCTCATGAACTTAGATGTAAAGGTATTAATCAAAATAATACCAAATCGAACCCAGCATTACAAAAAATATCACAACCAAGTGTGGTTTATTCCAGGCTGGTTCAACATTTGAAAATCAATCAATATAATTCACATTAACAGGCTAAATAAGAAAAGCCATCTGATTATATCAATAGGTGTAGAAAAAGCATTCGATAAAATACAACATAAATTCATGATAATACTCTCAGCAGACTTAGAAGATAAGGGAACTTCCTTGATCTAATAAAGGTTATCTACAAAAAAAACAAAACAACTATACCTAACATTATACTCTGTGGTGAGAGACTAAATGCAATCCCCTTAAAATCAGACACCAGGCAAGGATGCTGCCTTTTACTACTACTATTTAATAGAGTACTAGAAGTCCTAGCCAATGCAAAAAGACAGAAGAGGGAAACACAAGACATACAGATTAGAAAAGAAAAAGTAAAACTCTTTGAGACAACGTAATTGTCAACATAGAAAACCTTAAAGAATACAAAATAAACCCTCCTATAACTAAGTAAATTTAGAAAGATTGTAGGATACAAAGTCCATATACAAAATCAGTTGTATCTTTAAATACTAGAAATTAAAAACCAGAATTAAATTAAATTAAATTAAATTAAATTAAATTAAATTAAATTAAATTAATTGTTATAGCTTTTTTTTGATGTGTCAACTTGCCCAGGCCACAGCTTTCAGGCATTCAATCAATCTAGGCGTTGCTACGAAAGGATTTTGCAGTTATAAAGTCCATAATCAGTTGATTTTAACTTAGGGAGATTATCCTGGATGTTCTGCATGGGCCTGACTTATTCAGTTGGAAGGCCAAAACCTGTACTGAGGCTTGAGAGAAAGAGAAAGGCGGAAGGGGGATGAAAAGGGAGAGAAGAAGGAGGAGGAAAAGAAGGAGAAGGGGAGGAGAAGGAAGAGGAGGGGAGGAGGGGGAGGAAGAGATGGAAGAGGGAAGAAGGGATAGGAGAAAGGAGAGAAGAGAGAAGAGGAGGAAGAGAAGGAGGAGGAGGAGGGGGAAGTGGAGGAAGAAATTCTACTTGTGAACAAGAGCTTTAGCTCATACCTATGGAGTTTTATCCTGTTGGTGATCTTCCCTTCCTGATCAGCCCTCACAATCTCAGAAGCCAATCTCATAATAAATCTTGATAGATAGACAGATACATACATACATACATAGATTGATATTACTGAATCTGTTTTCTGGTTAAACATTGACTAGTACAGGTGTAAATCTAACAAAATATGTTGTATAGGATCTGTATATTGAAAACTGCAAAAAATTATGACAGCAATCCAAGAAAATCTAAATGGAGAAATATACAGTTCATGAACTGGAAGACTCAATTTTATCAAGATATCAGTTCTTCCCAGTTTGATCTATAAATCCAACACAATCATCATCAAAATGCAGAAAGCTTTTTTAGATACAAAAAAATTCATTCAAACATTTATATGAAAAGAAAAAGGATCTAGAATAGTAGAAAAAAATCTGGAAAGAAAAGAAAGTTGGAGGATACACATTACCTGATTTTAGTATTTACTATAAAGCTATAGTAATCATGAAAGTATAGTATTGGCAAAAGGACAGACATAGAGATCAATGGAACAAAATAATAAGCCCAGAAACAGACATGTACAAATACAGTCAACTTATATTAGACAAAGGTACAAATGTAATTTAATGTAGAAAGTATAAACTTTTCAACAGACAGTGCTGGAACAACTGGATGTCCATATGCAAAAATATGAACCTCAGCACATACTTCATACTAAAAATAAAGTTTAACTCAAAATGGACCACACAACTAAGTGCAAAATGTAAAACTGTAAAATTTCTAGGAGAAAATCTGTGTGACCTTGGGTTTTGCAATGAATTTTTAGCTACAACATCAAAAGCACTATCCATGAAAGAAAAAAATAAATTAGACAGTAACAAAGTAAAACTCTCTCTTTTTGAAAGACATTGTTAAGAGAATTAGAAGATAAAACCAGGTGCAGACTGGGAGGAAATACTTGCAAATCACATATCTGATGAAGGGCTTATATCCAGAACATATAAAGAACTCCTAAAACTTAACAAAAAGAAAATAAATAACCTAGTCAAATAAAATAAAGATCTGAACAGATGCTTCATTAAATAAGATATGAGAAGGGCAAGTAAGCATACAAAAAGATGTTCTATATCATTTGTCATTAGAGAAATGAACATTAAAACAACAAAGAGATTACTACACATCCATTAGAATGGCTACAGCTTTTAAAAACTGACAATAAAAAATGCTGGCAAGGATGGAAAGCAACATGTACTCATTTATAGTTGGTGGAAAACAAAATGGTAGTCACTTTGTAAAACAGTTCAGCAGTTGCTTATAAAGTCAGCCATAGATTTATAATACAAATCACACTCCTTGGTATTACTACAAGTGAATTAAAAATTTATATTCACACAAAATCCTACATACAAGTGTTTTAGCAGCTTTTCATAATCTCCAAATACTGCCAGCAACCAAATGTCCTTCAATGGGTGAATGAACAAGCAAACGGCTTATTGTACAGTCATACAATGGAATACTATTCAGTGATAAAAAGGAATGACTTATTGACAAACACAACATAGGCGAGTAATAAACACATTTTGCTAAGTAAAAGAAGCCAGACTCAAAAGGATATATACTGTATAATTACATTTATATGACATTCCAGAAAATGCAGTTTTAGGAATGAAGAACACATCACAGATCACCAGTGTTTAGGGAAGGGAGAATGGCTGACTACAAAGGAGATGCACAGAAAAATTTTTAGTGTAATGAAATCATTCTATATGGCACTAGGCTAGTAGTTACATGACTCTGTGCATTTGTGAAAACCCTAAGTACATCACCAAAAGTGAATTTTAAAGTATGCAAATTAAAAAATCAACCAGAATGTCAAAGGATCTCTAGATGGGATTCAGATTATGACAAATTATTCTAACTATATAATAAATTTATTATATAACCTCAGTGAAGGGTGTCAGGAAAAAGAAGCTGATTAAAGTAATTATGGAAAATGCTGTTTTCACTGGAAAAAGTAAGGCTAAAGACAAAAAGACTATTTATAAACAGTGTACTCTAGTGGGTACATTGATTTTTTAAAGGGTATCAGTTAAGAAGTCTGAAATCTTTATGTACATATTATGATAGAATATGTAAGTAAATAAATAATATATAATGCAGTTATGTTGCTCACCATCAGAGAAAAAAAGATTAAAAATAAGCTAGGGGAAGACTAGAACAAACCCTGTGGTACTGGATTAAAGTTGGAGACATCAGTATGAATTTATGTTTAGCATAATGTATGTACAAATAGATACAGAAATAAAAATATATGTATATGTTGCTTAATATGCAGACTTGTATTTCCTAGGTCTTTCTCCTGAGAGGGTTTAGAAGTAATGATAGCCCAGTAGCAATGAAGCATAATCAGTGCCCAGATTTTGTTTTTTAAATACCATTCTTTAATAAAAGCAACCTGGGCTCCTCGGAAAAATAGCTAATTATGGGACTGGGACAGGAAATACACAGGATGAGCCTGCAGCATTTTATATTGCCAGAAAGAAAGGAAGAAACAAAGAAACAAAAGGATGGGGTGTGTTAAAGGGAAACAGGCGCCAAACTGAAAGACCTTCCCATGGCCAAATCTAGAACAAGATCTGATCTGATTATATGATCTGGCCATTGTCCATTTGTATATTCAGTCTCTCAATATAAATGAGTCCATACTTGATAAACAATTGATTGAATAAATAAATATATGGGGCACAGGGGATAAATCTTTCTTATAGAACATATGTAGATATTTTCCCATTCAGGAGGTGGAGCTTAATCCCCTCCACCTGAGTGTGGACTGGATTTAGTGACTTAACTTCTAACCAATACAGACACGGAAATATAGTTAACTTTTATGGTGTGGAAACTTGGCAAGCACTACTTTAGGCAGATGATTAAGGCTAACATCTAGCAATAAGTCATGCTGATAGCAAGCACCCCAACATGATGTGATGAGAAGGACACTTTGCTTCTGTGGCCTTCTCCAAAACACATAATCCTGATCTAATCAAAAGAAAACATCATGAAAAACCAAACTGAAGGACATTATACAAAATACCTGAGCAATTCTCTTCAAAAATATCAAGGTCATGAAAAGCAAAAAAGGCTAAGGAACTGTCACAGATCAGAAGAGATTAAGTAGACATGAACTACATGTAATGCGGTTTCTTGGATGGGATCCTGAAGTGGAAAAAAAGATGTTAATTTTTTAATAAGAAGAAAGGAAAAAAAAAAAGAAAAAGAAAAAACTAAGGAAATCAGAATAAGTATAGAGTATAGCTATTATTTCTCTTAATGTTTTTAGCTTTGATAAATGTATCATGGTTATGTAAGATGTTAATATCTGAGAAAATCAGGTGAAGGGCAAACAGAAACTCTACTATCTTTGTGACTTTTCTGTACATATGAAAGAATTTCAAAATAAAAAGTTTATCTAAGAAAAATAATATGTATCTCTTCAGGTACTTCTAAGTTGATATCTAAACTTTTTCATCACAAGTTAAAATATTTGCAAGAGATATAATTTCTAACATATTGTAAATATTGTCATTTTAAATTAAAACTGTCACATCACACTCTTTTAAATATATTCAAAAGACTATAAATACCAAAGCAATTTGAGCCACAATCTTCAATTTAAAAAATACATGAACAAGCTCTTCTCTTAACTGTCAGAAATATTAAATTATTCCCTGTTCTCCTTGAACTCATATTTCCAAATTACTTACCTTCTATAATTTAATTCTATTGAGATACATTTTTATTTTTTAAAGCCCCATTCATTACACTAACATACCTCCTTTGCAATAAGAATATATATAAATTAAAACTTTAATTTTTAAAATTACCCATGACCTTAAGGCTTAAGTGTTAATTATAATTAGATTTCAATCCAGAATAAATTTTTATTAGTAATACACATTTGATCAAAATGGACTATATTACAAAAATTTGAAAGTTATTAAACCTAAAAAGCAATCACTTACTGGAATTCATATCTTAATGAGAAGGATAGAGGTTATTTTTGCCTTAAGGAGGACTTTTGATACCAATATTTGGAATTGTCTTTCTGTTTGTTACCCAGGAGGGTAACACTCATGGAAAAGCTCAGTAACAGGATTCCAGTTGAGTGAGAAGTGTGCCTTTCTCTTGTAAAACAGAATAAAGGAGAATGTGAAATAAAAGGGGAGTGTGGGAATTCAGCCTGAGGTCTTGACTCCAAGTGCATTTTCACACAGAAAATATAAAAAAGAGTAAATATGGAAGTTTAGGGTTTATAAAGTGATCCCCTTAAAACCATCCATTCCTGTGTCCCAATTAAAAAGACTTCATATATCTCAGGGAGTCTGGAAGCTACCCTCATGAGAATGCTGAACGGGTTGGGTTTATCCCACGGGCCAAAGGAGAACGACTGGAGCCGCCGAGCAGAAAAGATTTTGTACTTTAGAAATAGAATCTGGGTCATTATTTCCTGGATGCATGAAAGGAAACAGGAACTAGAGGAGTAGTGGAGTTGGTGCCGCAGAGAAATCTTGATTTAAGAGTCCCTATGAAGGAGCTCTGGCTCTCTTCCTAGGCAGGTTCTTATTTATCAGACAATGAGATCCATTAAGTGGTAATCATCTCCCCAAGGAGCCATTTCCCCTGGTATTTCAGTTCTCTAAGTGTCAGGTAATTCTCATTCCAACAAGCTGAACTTATCGACACAGAGCAGCGCATATTATCAGCCACAGTCCCCATGACTACAACACAACGTGAGGAGTCTAAAGCACCTTTTCGTCTCTATAAATGTGGAAGAAGACATTTCATCCTTAGCACTTTCCACAATCTAGTTATGTCCCAGTTTAAGGAAATCCTCTGCAGTTAGAATCCCGCTTAAATGAATGCAAAGAACAAAACCGGAGTCCTTACAGAGTGACCTTTATATCTGAGCAGACAGTCTGTATTAATCTCGTATTGCTGGCATGAGCTAGACTGTATTTTCAGAGGTTCCCTCATCCATTTAGCAGGTACCTTCTGGGAGGATTATTCGTGTACTGTCCAAATCTAGATACCTGTAAAATACTAAATGTTGTAAATAAACCATTCTTCTTTTCAAAATACTGTTCTGATTGTGGGTTTGGTATTTTCTGAGTAATACCAAAATTGTGTTTTGCATGTTTGACACTCTGGGTTAAAGGAAAATTATGTTGCTGGGGTGAAATGATATCTTGACAGGAATTATATAATGCAAGTCCTAGAAAGCAGTATACTGAGTGCTGACAGAGACACTCCCCTTGACCAAACTGAGGGTCCTTCCAGACCTACCATCCTTGTCCTTGAAGGAGATTATAGTATGCCAACCCAAAATATACCACTTTGGATTATTTTGAGCTGAAGGCAATTAAGAAATAGCAGACACAGGAAAAAGCTCACTGCCATCCCCCTTTCTGCTTAAAGACAAGGTATAAATTTCCCTTTATGAAGGTGTCCCCCTCTTCTCCTGCACCAAGAGGAGGGTAATGATTCTTAATCACCAGAAACACTTTATCACTCCCCAGAGACTGCATGAGATTGAGTCTGCATAACCACCTTAAAAAAATAGCTCTTATCTTCCATTCGTTTGCCCAATATACTTACCTTCCCACAATTTACCACCGTTAGAAACCCAAATCCTTTTCCCTTTGTTTTGTTACTTCTCCACAATTTATTACTCTTTTTGTTAAAATGGTATACAAAATACCATCTAACTGATTCTCTGGGTTTTCACTTCTTGTCTAGGCTTCCATATGCACATATAATATACCTTCTCTCCTGATAACTTTCCTGTTGTTAGTTTAATCTGCAGGGCCTTAGTTACTGAACCTAACAGGGTAGAGGAAAAGTTGTCTCCTCCTCTGCCGGAATTGTCCTCCCTCTATTAAAGACAATTCTGAAAGTAGCTGGTTCAGGATCCAGAAACTAGGACTCATCTCCCATGTGCCACTTATTAATCTTTTCTTTAAAAGGATTTTTAAATAATATATTCTTGTAAAATTAAAATAAAAACTAGACAGAAGTAAAAAGTGAAGTTCCTCTCTTAGGTTGGATTCTCCCCAAATCAGACCCTGAGATTACCATTTGGGGACAAGCAGTTTGTTTGGAAGGTAAAGGAGCCCAGAGAGGGAGCCAGAAGAATGACACAGAAGAGGGAAGGAAAGTCAACAAAGGATGTGTCAATAAGCAAGTTCTCACTGGTGGCAATTGGGGCCAATTCCCCTAGTAGATGGCATTACAAAGTTGGCAAACGTACAGCCAATGAGCAAAATCTAGCCCACTGGCTATTTTTATACGTGAAGTTTTCGTGAAATATAGCCACTTCCTCTTTTTGTTGACATGCTTTTCTATAAGTTGAATAATTATGACAAACAATATCACACTGAAAGCCTCAATTACTTACTTTTTGGCCCTACAGAAAAAGTTTGAAAGTTCATGGTATGAACAGGCCTCAGAACTGTCCCACCTGAGGGTGAAGAAGTTGAAGTATTTACCTCCATTCATTACTCATCAGCTCAGGACTGCCCTGGGGGGTGCTAACTCCTTAGACCTTCCGGCTGACTCTGTAGGCAGGCCAAGCACACCCCGGTGTCCACAGGACACCCTCCTGTAGCGTCGCCTGTGCTTGCAGTAGGAAACTCTAGGTATGTATGGGAACAGTGGGCATCAAGGGGATGCGGGCATGACAAGAACAGCATTTGCTCTAATTCCCATCCACATACCCATCAATTCCAATCCCCAGAGGTAACCACTTTACCGGTGTGGCATGTCTCTTCCCGGATGTTTTCTCCACATACAGAATGTGTTACACACATTTGGGTGCACTAGCTTATCTGGGAGTTGATGCCGGGGCAGGCGTGAAAAAGCAGGGAGCCTGAGAGAAAGAAGGAGAAAACTCGAATAAAAGTTTATGTTATTGTGCTGGTAACTGCTGTGTGCCTTAGAATGGTCCCCTTGTTGCTGGCTGAAGCTGAAGGTCTTAACTTCCTCTCAGTATGGGGCTCCCCTCCAGGAAGACTGAATAAGCTTCTGTGGCTTTGGAAAAAAAAAAACTCTGAGGGGGCAGAAAAAGCTAGAATAATAAAGCAAGCATTTGAAGTAACATGTTGACAACACACATGGGAACTGTCCAACACAGCTGCCCTTGAAATCAGGCGTAGGCCATGGGACTGTGCTAGGGAACCAACATTGTTTGCTACAAGCCCAAATCCTGCTCACAGAGTTAATTACCTGCGTGATCCTAATGAATCGAGCTGGGTGAGAAACAGTCCACTAGAGGAGCGCCGACTTACAAGATGCTCTAAGATAGCAACTTCTCCTCTAACTTGCCTTTGAATAGTAATGCCCTTCAATTATCTCAGCGGAAGGTTGTAATAGACATAACATCATTACCTTCTTTGTTCAGTTTTCTCTTAACCATTCAGTTTTGAACTCTATCATGCCTTCCTCACCTGTGACTCAAAACATCGTGTAAATGTGTGGTCTTAACGTGAAAGGAAGTGATTAACATATTATTCATTCTTGTGCCTGAAAAAGTAAATATGTGCATCTTTGTCATAAGTGATTCTTAAAGAAGTGTATATTTGATCACTTTTCATAACTACAGAGATAAAACGAGCTGGATTCAACTTGGGCAACTTTGCCTTCTCTGAAGATAAATTTCAAGAGGATTTTGCATCCATGCCTTATTTCCTTCTTGGGTCTTAAACCTTTAGAGAGGTTGGGGTGTCACACTCTTTGCCTAACACCAGGACTTGGGGTTAGGAGACATTCAACATCCATTGCTGAAACTAGGGGTTAATTCTTTCATTGGTACTTTATAGTATCCAACTGTGACTCAACCAAACACCATCTTGTGCTTTTTGGTTTTTCTACCCTTGCTTATTCTAGGCGGCCAAGGAACACGCGCGGCTGAAAATGAAAATTCTAGTGTTTCAGAATGCAGCACTGCAAAGATGCTGAAAACTTCATTCACATTGCTTGATTTGTGATATGTGGAACTCAGAAGGTAGAACACGTTTGTATTTATTTTGCCCATCTGTCAGTATAGATGAGAGTGATGGACGTGTACAAGGAATGATGCAGGAGGGCCTCTGTCCAATTAACACACCTTGAATCTCACACAACAGCCCAAGACAAGAACGGAAGATCTAGGAACTCAGCAAAGACTGGGTCTAGAAGTGTCTTAAATTAGCCTAGGTTCAGACCAAAAAAAAGCCCATTTAGAGCAGCAGCATGGAGATCTGATGATGGGGAATCATGGCCCAGATAAATGAGGCAGAACATCAAAGACTATTAGGCAGTTCCTTTTGAATGCTAAGAGGAGCCTATCCCTACTGTGGAAAACTTGAGTACCACTGTTTACTTCCTTTTGCAGATAGGTGACTTCACTGCTAGTTTGAAGAGGAGAAAGGGCTTGGAGAAGGGAGTGGTAGATGTCAAAGGAGTTGTTATAATTAGACCAAGCTTAAATAAAGACTTTTCAATAAAAGGTTTAAACAGATAAAGTCCTTGAAAGTGGAAATCACTTATTTTAAAGGAGTTATAGCATTGAAATCTTGGGTTGTGACAAAAATGAAAATGAAAATGATATGGCACTTCAGCTTCACTGGGGATTTGGAAATGATTTTTGGCCCAGCTGCCTTTAGCTTCCAGAGATTCATAGAAGCAGACTTAGGTTTCTTGTTGGTTGGTTTGTATCCCAGGGATAAGTCCTAGCAGTGTGCCCCTTTTGTGTGGTAAATAAGGGAAGAAATTGCACTACTCAGTTTATCTCAACTGTATGCTAAATATAAGAGCCATCTGTAGATGGATTGATTGCCAAGTCGCAGGTAAGTGTGGTGTTCTGTGAATGTTTTCTGACATAAAAACACCTATGGGTGGGGGTGAAGGCTGAGAATTGCATACAATAGGCAGCCTTTAGGCAATGAACTTTAATTCACCACCTCCTCTGCTGAAGCTTGGGGTTGTTTTTAGCATAGAAAAGATGTAAACTACAATTAAGAGGCATTTGTTACATTCATTTACACTGGAGTCTTTGTGGCATTGATGCGTCTTCTCCCTGATGTCATCAAGGTTGTCATGGGAACAAAGAATCAGTAGCTTAAAGCGTCTAATTCTCTCTTCAAATACTCTCTCATCATAAAGAAAACAAAAAATGTAAAAATCCGAGACAAGAGAAATCACTCTGGGGGGAGTGGGGTGAATTCTGAAGCTTCAGGAAGAATGAGGGTCTGTGTAGGGAAGAGAGGCTGAAGAGAGAAAGGGGGAATGAGAACACTTACAAGCAAGAAATCAATATCTGGCAAACAAAAGTATTAAAGGATCATATCATCACATTTGACCTCTTTAATACAATCCAGAAAAAAATCTGCTACCTCGCAACCCGATCATTAAAAACAAGAGAAGAAGCGATGTAGAATCATAGCAGAAACAAAGAAACAATTAAGAGGGGAATTGTCTTGTGGTCTCAATTAGTGGCAAAGTGACCTAAGAGAGGTTCAGAGGAGAAGAAATACATAATGGCTCTTTTTAAAGTAAGCCAAGCATATTATTTCAAATGAACCATTGGAAATAAGAAAAAAATGGATAGTATAAGCGAAAATTGGATTGCATGATAGAGTTCAAGTACAAATTACCATTTGTTTATTTTTCAGTCTCTTTTACAAGAAGGTCAGAGAACTCAATACAGTATTAAAATGCAATTTTTAAGCCTGTGGGCCTAGAATTGCTGCTTATGTAATAATCGTCTCGGAAAAGACACATCAGCCTAGCTGTGGCCTTCAGAACAATCAATGTTTGACTCACAGAAATCTCCAGCCTTCCTGAGGATTCTCTGACCATTCTCTGTGCCTTTGCCAAAAAAGAAAAAAAAAAAAGAGTACTAGTTAAGGAAAATACTGATTCCCTGCCAGAATGAGATTGACCAAAAGTTAGGGTCTTTTTTGCTATCAATTCTGGGGATCATAGTTTAGATTCATAGCTTTGCCTGTGTTGGAGTGTATGGAACAGAGGGAAAAAGAAGATGAGAAAGTGGGGAGCAAATGTTACTTTCTTCTCATTTAAGAATATAGTTAGTGGGTAGATTGACAGTTTAATAGTTGGTTTCAACTGGTTGCTTTTTTGGATTAAACAAGTGCTTTTAACTGCCACCTGAGTTTTAAATGGGAGAGGATGTGGGTTGTAGTTTATTTTCAACCCTGCTTATTTATTTCTAGGTAATAGAAATGTGCATTGTAGCTAGCTGTTAAAATCTATAGAAAGTTAAATCAATATAACTCATTATCGCAGTGAAGAAAGGGACAGTATATGTAAGAGTGAGGAACTTAAAACCAAAGTATTTTGAAATTCAAGGGTATATGAAAGTATCAGTCAAAAACTACTCCATAGAAAACATAACTAGGCAAGGATTTGGAAAACTTCCTTGGCTGGTGTGTGTTGGGGGAGTGGGTTCTCTGCCTTTATGAGTTTTCTACTGTCAAAATAATTCCCTGTAATAAAATGACCTTAAAACTCAGTGAATTAAAACTACAATCATTTCTTTTCACTTATACAGCTTTGACTGAGGCTGTGCTTGGCTGGGTATAGCTCTGCTTCTACCTGAGGTTCCAGCCTGGCCTGTTCTGTTGCTGCAGGGGCTCAAGTCTGATGTGTGTGCTCATACTGCGGAACCCAGCTGAAGGGGCAGCAGCCAGCCAGGACAATGGCAGAAGCGCCAGAAGACAAGCTCAAGTGTAAAAGTGCATTTCACATCTCTGCTGGCATCAGGTTTCTGTCATATCGTTGGCTACAGCAAGTCATATGGCAAAACTAAACAATAAGAGGCGGTAAAACATACTCATTCCACGCTCACATGGACAAGCCCAAAGAATGTTTCAGGGAAATATGTTTTTTTCCATATGCATGAGAGGAAAGGAATAAACATCTTTGAACAATAATCTGATACAATTCTAACTAGTTGCATGCTTTGGGGCATACCATTCAATCTCTCTTGTCCAAAATTTCTCCAGCAGAAAAAGTGAAGATAGGGATGCAACATGATATCATGGGAAAACATGAGCTTCGGAGTTGTACAGACCTTGTTAAAGATCTCAGGTCTGTCAAGAACGAACTATGGCTCTTGAGCAAATTACTTAATCAGATTCTCAGATTTTTTTCCTGAATTTCCTTCTGGGAGAAATATTGTTATCTGTTGTAGCAAACAACCCCAAAACTCAGTGACTTAATACAATAAAAGTTTATTTCTCACTTCTGACATGACCTGATACAGTTTGGGCAGCTATCCTGGGCAGTTTTTCTCTAAATGAGGGGTTAATCCAGCTAGCCCCTGCTTTCATAAATAAAGTTTTATTGGAACATAGCCACACCCATTCATTTATGTATTATCTATGGCTACAAGAGCAAAGTTTTTGTGACAGAGAGAGTATGGCCCACACACCAAAAATACGTACTGTCTGGCCCTTTATAGAAAAAGTTTACCAACCCTTCCTCAAAGCAATACATCAGGGATCCAGGCTCCTTCAATCATGGTTCCACTGAGATAGAGTCTTTCACGTCTAGCCATTCAGAGAAGAGAGAAAATTGTCTCTGTGGGCATACTGTCTACTACCCGGCCTTCTTCCAGAAGTGAAACATACCACTTCTCACAGTTCATTGGATAAAACTAGTCACATGCCCAACAAAACTCCAAAGCATGGAAAAACAGAGGACATTTTAAAACTTTCTATTAAACTGGAAAAATAAAATGAAAATGCAGAATTTCCAAAAAAAAAACCCACATATAACATTGCTAGGAATATTCATAGTCTTAAACACCAAAACTGATAAAAGTAAAAGCATGAAAATAAACATCCAATTCAAAAAGGAAGGAAAAAAATCAATAAAGCAAAAAGAACAAAATACTAAAAAGTAGAATTAATGAATGAACTAATATATAAGTAACAAGCCAGTTTCTTGGGGAAAAAACTAGACAAATTACGATCTAAACTAGTAAAAGAAAAAAACACAAATAAAAATGATTGCTTATGGAGGCAGAGTGAAAGGAGTATGTATCGATAAAAGGGATGGAAGGTCTTCTCCGAATAGTTTTTTAAATAAAATTTAGACTTTGAACCATGTAAATGTCTTATATACACAAAAATTAACTTGCATAAAAAAGAAACAGTAAACAAAACTTAAAATTGAGCACAGATGGGAACAGATAAACCTAATTTCTATGAAACTGGTAATAATCACACAAAGAATTCTTTCAAGTGATTTTTCTCATAGATATTTGTACACCCTTAGATTTTTACAGAGCATATATAGACAGATCTGTTTGTTATATAGTGAAGACAAAAAGAACAGCAAAGAAATCTTAATTCAGTTGTTAATACAGTGAGAATATTGGTATTGCAATTTTGCTACTGTATGTATATTACAAACTGGAACAACTGTAGATGCCAAGAGTCATTGGGACTCATAAAGACTCACGATTCTCATCAGCAGGATATTCTAGGAGGACCCTGGTCAAACTCCTCTTATAGTTCTGAAACGCCCTGAATGCTCACCATATATTTACTATGATTGTTCTTTCTTTTGAGAAAAGGATGATTTAGCACGTCACTACTCAAAGTGTGGTCCATGGACCAGCAGAATTAGTATCACCTAGGATCTTATTAAACATACAAATCGTAGGCTCCACACCAGACCTAACGAGTCTGACTCCTCATTGTAATAACATCCCCAGCTGATCCTTAGGGACATCAAATTTGAGAAGCCCTGGTATGGCAGGCACCTGGAGGAACTTAGCTGAAACCAGTGGGCCAAGGGGATGTCACAGAGCTGTGGAAGATGGTTCCTGGCATTTCTCAGTATGCTCCATCAAGCATGCACCCCATTCTTGCCTCTTTTCCTCCCCCAAATCCATACACTGTCTTGGGGACAGATGCTTTCTACTTGTGAGGATGTGAGATGAATTAGGATAGAGCTTGGGGAGGGATGGAAGGAGGAAAAATGTGTCAAGAGAACAGCAATTACACTGATGATAGATAAGGGAAAAGGCTGGCAGATATGCCTGGAAAAGAAACAAATCATTTTACTTGAAGTTTCCATTTAATCATGGCTTCTTATACACCAAAGCCCTAATCTAAAGGACTGGCTCTTATACCGAGAATCATAAGACTTGAGGAGGTGCCACCAGGAAGAACTTAGGCAGGATATAAAACTATGTGCATCAGTCTCATCCGTGAAGTGGGAATAATGACAGTACCTACCTCAGAGGGCTGCTGTGAAGATTAGATGAGTCAAGCAGCTGCCCACATCACATGTCCTATAAATAACGTCCAGGTGTCATGTCAAGCCAGCCATGTGGCTCCAGCATCCAACAGTGGTTCTGAATCGCCACTTGTGCTGCCACTGAAAACTGAAAAGAGTAGTAAGTTAGAGAGAGACTGAGAAGCAGTCACTCCTTCGGTCATCACTTGGATGAACAGTCATTTCCAGATCTTCTCCTTTTGTGATAATCCAGAATCCTTAAAGAAGCCTATGGATTTTTCTGTCTGTTGTGAAAAGCTCGACCTGTTATTTCTCCCCTCAACCCATCATTGTGGCTGCCCTCTGAGCACAGGAGAGACTTTAGTCAGTTAATTCTCAGGTACAGTATTTGAGCCTGGGATTAAAAGAAAAAAAAGCTTTGTTAGTGGCCACATCAGGTGACTCTGGGAGACGTTTAATCAACGGTTAACCATGCTTTTATTCATTTATACCACAGGGAAAGTCTTAGGGCTCAGTTTTCTGAACTAAAGTGAACCACCCTCATTTGACTCTAAGGTTTATGCCTGTTGACAAAAACTATCAAAGCAACACAAGGCAAGTAAGAGAAAAATTCAATAAATAGTATATAAAGTGAGGACAAGTATGAGACAAAAACAGGGAGAATTGCAAAGCAGTGTGATAAACAAACTAATAAGCTTTAAAATCAAAAGGACCTGGGCAACACAGCTGTGTGATCCTGGAAAGTAACTTCATCCCTCTGAGCTTCTATTTCTCCATCTCTAAAGTGGGGATCATGGAGATTTTATGCAAGTTCCAGAAAACTAGCCATGTGAAGTAGTTATATAGAGCCATACAGATAGTAGACATTCAATAAATGGTAGCTGATATCTTTTTGGACTTGTAATCCTAATAACATGAGATATTTAAGGAGTTAATACATGCAAGTCTGCACTCACAGCAGCCAGGTGCTGCACATAAAGCCAGTGCTTTTATTTAGTGAAAAATATTCTTGGTAAAAGTAACGTTTACAAACACACGTTGCTTTTGCTAGCTGCTCCTTATTTACAGCGCAAGGGAAAGGGGAAATAAAATCTCCACTTGAAGAGCTTCTAGTCAGCTAACACAGTACAATTACAAGCCTAAGAGAAAAATTACACATGCGCATATTCACATATAAAGGAAAATCTTTCAAAAATAGGCTTGATGTCAAGGATGAAATAGTTAACATCAGCTTGAATACTAAGCTTTTACATTGTCCACAGGTACACTGCTATTCTTTTGTCATTTCAGATAACACTAATGACTAAAACTTAGAATAAAGTCTAGAATGTGGTACACACTATGGAAGTGTTTAATATTTATTACCTTATTTAGTAGTATAACAACCATATCACAGCAGTCATTTTATTAGCCCCCATTTTACACATGAGGATACCGGGACACAGAGACATAAAGTAATTTACCCAGGGTCACACAGCTAGTAAGAGGCAAAGCTGGGATCCAACACCATATGGCCCTCTTCAAAGTCCAGGTCTTAGCCTGAGACCATGCCACATCAGATGTTGATTCCCATCACACAGATAGGACCATCTGCTTATGGACGTAAAAGAAGATAAAGGCAAACTTAAAGATGAAGTGTTGAGGGTTTGGGCTTATTTTTTTTTTCCTGTAAAATATAATGCTATATAACCAATGTGGAAACATTGCTGGGAAGACAGTGGTTGAAAACTTACTCTATTTAGCATGTAGAATATTTCACTCCTACCGAGTTTGCTGTCTCAGTTTCCACATGGCCAGTGATAACTCAAAGCCTCTGTGGATATGCTATTCCGTACTGCTCCTCAGGCCTTGAATAGTAGCTCGCAGGCTTGTCAAGCCAACTGCAAAGTGTAGCTAATCAATTACAGCAGCCAGAAATAGTATATATTCATGAGTACAGCAGTGGCCTTTAACCCACAAGAGCAAGACCATTTCAGAGGATAGAAAACCAAACCTTGCAGCTCAACCTCAACTTTCACCCCGATTTCCCATTCTCAGCTGCCCCAGAGAAGTCATTTTCGGCTTAGTCTCTTGGTGATAGTCATCTGCGTCCCAAAACTATTACCCACCACGTGCCTTCCTACTTAACTCAATGTGTTCTGAGCCTGATAACTGAGACTGCTGGCGAGCTGCTCAGGACTGGAGTTAATAGGGAGACTCAATTGCATTTCACCCCAGAGGGGGTTGCTTACAGGTCAGTGCTGAGATAATCAGCCAAGCAGCTTACGCCTTAGCCATCCCTGCTGCTGCCACTGGTTGTTTCCTAACCTAAGAAAATTCAAAACTATTTATTGACAAATAAAAGTGACAACTGAAATGCTAGGAAACCATCTCCTTATTTTCTTAATCGAGATTGGACACAGCGAGTACCCCAGACACGGTTTTGTTTTGCCTTCTAATTCTTCCTTCCAAATATTTTATGTTAAATCTCAATTGTTGAGAAACAATGTTAAGTCAACAACAGCTTTCCCCAGCCTAAGATAGCCACAGCTTGATCTGCAACAGAAAATGTCAGTGATAGGAAGGCCTAATTGATTGCTTAACAGGAAAAAGATCTGATTCATGTGTTTATACATTTTTAAGGTCTTAAATTTATATCTTGCTAAGCCAAGAAGTATTTCTATAGAACTATTATGTAAACAAAGTTTTGTTGCAGGTTCTATGATTTATACAGAATGTATATTTATCAAATATATACCAGATATGTTACACACTAAGGATTCAAGTAATTAAGACATGAGAACTTCATCTTCATTACTTAATCT
Source organism: Camelus bactrianus (assembly GCF_048773025.1). NCBI lineage: Eukaryota > Metazoa > Chordata > Mammalia > Artiodactyla > Camelidae > Camelus > Camelus bactrianus. The sequence continues at coordinate 33,927,473 of NC_133575.1, forward strand.
AACCCTAAATACTTCCCCAAAGCCCCATCTCCAAATACCATCACATTGGGGGTTAGGGGTTAAACATAAGAATTTGGTGGGAATAAGGTCAATATATAAAAATCAGTTCTGTGTGTAATACATACAAATATAAAATATACAATTGGGAATTGAATTTAAATAATACTATTTACAATAGCATCAATATATGAAATGTTCAGGGATAAATTTGACAAAATATGTGCAAGACCTGTAAACTGAAAAATACAAAACAATGCTGAGGAAAATTGAAAAAGACCTAAATAAATGGAGAGATATGTCATGTTCATTGATTGGAAGAATCAATACTCTTAAGATATCAAATCTCCACAAATTGATCTATAGATTTAACACAATCTCAATTCACTCAGTTAGTATTTTGTGTGTGTGTGTGTGTGTGTGTGTGTGTGTTTGAAAAATAACAAGCTGATTCTAAAATATATATGAAAAACCAAAGGATCTAGAATAGCCATAACAACTTTGGAAAATGAAAACAAATTGGGGAGAGCATATACAATCTGACTTTAAGATTTAGTCTGAAACTACAGTTAAGAGAGTATGGTATTGACATAAATATAGACAAATAGATAAGTGAAATAGAACAAAAATAGACCCACACATATATGGTGCAATGATTTTTGTCAAAGGTACGAAGTCAATTCAATAGCAAAAGGATAACGATTTTAACAAATGATGCTGAAATAATTAGATATTCATATAGGAAACAAGTTAACCTTGACTCAAACTGTTTCAGTTTTTTATCACTGCAAAAAAAATATATCCTCAAACGTGGTGGCTTAAAATAATACCCATTTATTAACTCACAGTTCTTTAGAAGAAATCTGGGTATGTTATGACTGGATTCTCTTCCCTGTGTCTTCGAAGGCTAACATTGGTGTGTCAGCCAAACTGTGTTATCATCTGGAGCCCAGAGTCCTCATCCAAGCTCATGTGGTTGTGGCAGAAGCAACCATCCTTGCTGACAACTTGGTCACAGACAGCTAGCCTCCAGAAATGTGAGACAATAAATTTTTGTTAAGCCGCTCAGTTTGTGGTACTTTATTATGGCAGCCCTAGGAAACATACAAGTGGTATAAAATAATACTTTATTATTGCTAAAATGTATTAGGGTTCTCCAGAGAAAAGAGAGAGGAATTCATTATAAGGAACTGGCTCACACAATTACAGAGACTGACAAGTCCCAAGGTCTGCAGTCAGCAAGCTGGAGACCCAGGAAAGCCAAAGTTGCAGTTCCATTCTGAGTCCAAAAGCCTAAGAACCAGAAGAGCCAATGGTGTAAATTTCCATCTGAAAGCCAGCAGGCTAGAGACCCAGGAAGAGACAATGTTTCAGTTCAAGTCCAAAGTCAGGAAAAGACTGACATTCCAGCTCAATTAGTCAGGTAGGAGTTCCCTGTTACACAGCCTTTTTGTTCTATCCTGGTCTCTGGAAGAGGCCAGTCCACATTAAAGAAGGCAATCTGCTTTACTCAGTCTACAGATTCAATTGTTAATCACATCTAGAAACACCATAACAGAAATAACCCAGAATAATGTTTGGCCAAATGTTTGGGCACTCTGTGGCCTAGTTGAGTTGACATATGAAATTAACCATCAAAACCGTGCATTTTAATATAAATAAAATTGTACAATTTTGACATGTTTATTGGTCTATTTTTTTTTTTTTGCTTCTTTTGTGAATTGCTTACTCATATCCTTTGTCCATTTTTCTATCGGAGTACCCATTTAAAAGCTCTGTGCCTGTTTAATTAAAGGGCCATATAACAATTAATAAACATGTCGAGAGCAGATACAAGCACCCATAATTCAAAGCTATTTTTATTTTCAAATGTTATTTTTCATTATGAGAGCTCATTGTTGCATGATAGCAGCTTTAATATATAATTTTGTATCATGGTGTTTTAATGTATTTTACATCAAATATTAAAAAATTATTTAACATCCTATTCTAAAATAAAAGTGAGGAAAATGAAGCAGTTTGAAAAGAAGGCATTTGTTGAGATATAACCCAAGTTTAAAAGGAAAGCTCTTATACCTTTACTATATTTCTTTCTCCCTCTTTACTTCCTATGTAACTGTTTTTGTCTCTTTTATTACTTAGCTATTCATTCTAGAACTGGTCCAGAGCAGTCCAAGATTAAATAACATAACAAAGCCACCAGTTTTGACTCCTTCGTAAGTGCTCAGTGCGGAGAAGGAACTTGCACACTGGAAGAATGTAAGCAGGGATTAGTATTGGCCCCCTGGCAATACTGACGCTTAGTGTAAACTTTAACAAGGCAGGGGGATCTCTCTTCTCAGATATAACGTAGCAAATTTTGCTCACTACAAGTGGGTGCTACATATTCTAATTTGAATGGAGTTAGGCCCAGAATATAAGGTTCTGGAAAACAGTGTTTTGTTAAAAAAAAAAAAAAGGGAAAAAAGTCATATCCAATCAGGTCTGAAAGTCACACACACTGAGCCCAGTATGTCTGAAAGGCTGCCTTTCTCCAAGGGGCTCAGGTTACCTCCCTTGTACTCTAAGCAGTTATTTCTCGAAAGACACACCTACAGACCAGCTTGAGGCAATTTTCTTGAGCAAGGCAACCCAGGGCATTGGAAAAAGCTGAATTTAGATTCAGAGGCCAGAAAACTGGGGAAGGGGAGTCACAACCTCAAGTTCATACCTGCAATAAATACCTGGGCAAGAATTCTAGTCTTCTAATTCCCTCATGTGTTAAAGGGATTATTGGCTCGAATAATACATGTTTAAATTTAAGGTAATATTTAATTCTACAATTCTAAATCTATTGGTTATTAAATTGAGCTCAGATTGTGGCTTTGTCTCTTATAAGATATGTAATTTAGTTAAAATATTTAACTATCTGTGCTTTTGTTTTTACAGATAAAGAACTACCTCATTTACAAGTTTTAATGTTTGTAAAATGCTGAGCTCAGTGCCTTGCATATAGCAACCAATTAATAGTAGTAAATGGCATTTTTATTATCAAAAATAATAATTACCTTTTCACTAATATAAACCTTTCCTTTTCCACTTTGTAAAATTATTTTTAAAATGTTAAAACTATCTGGTCGTAGAGAGTAGTAAATTGCTAATTTACTAATCTTGCTAATCTTACAGATGAGAAATCTGTAGGCTGGACCTGGTCAAATCACCCACTGGTTAGTTCTAGAACCAGAACTGGAAGCTTGGCTTCCTGACCTTCACCTCTTACTACTACATCCCTCTCCAGTTTCCCTTCTGGTCTGTCTTATTCCCCGACTAGGAATTCCCAACAGGCTGAGTGTTCTGCTGTCAACACCTCTGCTTTCCCTCAACCTTTCTATAGGTTCCTCCGGGCAAAGAGTATAAAACCTCCTTCAGTTTTATTCCTTATCCACATCCATTCCTAGAAGGGTAAGGCTTGCCCATCCTAACCTTAATCCTCTTACGTACGTTGGACGTTCTTGGACGTTTAGTCAGCCAGACCAGCTCCCTGCTCTAGTTCCCTCTCTTCCTACCACCTGTGCCCTGCCAGAACTCTCAGAATAATCCATATGTCTGGTCACAGGACTGATCATCTCATTTTGATTTAAAATAGCTTAAATTATTTTCCCAAAGGCAGTAGCCAACACCCTAGGAAGGAAGAAAGAACACCTCTCTCTCTGCTTAATTAAAAGCATCTCTCTCCTCCCTACTGGTAAAATCTAATCAGAGGACTTCTCTGACATCCTGCTTCTGCATTTGGTTCCCCAAATGGAATTCATATGAACATGGATATTCCCCGGTACATTCTGGGTGTACAAGAAAATAAAGAACAAAGTCTGGAATGGGTTATAGATTCTCATCTCCTTTATGTCATAGAAAGAGAAACTGAGGCCCAGAGGAGTTAAATGACAGCTTCTTCGATTCAGGGATTAAGTGGTGGAGTTTACCCGATTAGACTCTAAGAGAATTAGTAAACAAGCTTGAGAAGTTTAGTGCTTCAGAAACACCTACAATATTTTTTATTTTTTCTTCTCTGGATATAAGTGAAGAATCAGGAGGATATATGACAAGCGGGCAGTGGCAGTGAAAAGATGGCAGCACCCCTGGAATAGATCAAAAGGTTTTTTTTTTGTCCTACCTTTCTCTGAGTTTTCAGTGTACTGTCTGAAGGGTAAATAAGGGCAGCACATCCCAAAGAGTCTGGATCACAGGCTTTGGAAGGGACGACGATCTGTATTTGCTGAGCATTCTGGGGAAACTGGAGCACATGTGTCTGGGTAAGAATCAGCTTGCATAGACAAGCTCATCACCACTGACGTTCATGTCAGTGAGCAGGATGAGAATTTAGAGCACAGCCTATACCAGGCTCCAAAAATGTTTCTATGTATATGTGTATAATCACACACATCAATGCCTTTCCTTTCTGGTCATTTTGTCTGTTTAACACTATTAGAGACAGCAGAATTTAAGAAGCAGTTCTGGGGCATGGACTTAACTGTTCTGTATGACATATTCTTGAGGGGAGACACAAGATGAAGACAGTTCATATTTCATTAAACTAGTCACACAGGGGACTTGCAAGAGGGAACACTCATAAATGGTCCAACCAGACATGGATGCAGCACGCCTGAAGCCCAGGTTCTTCAGGCGTGCTGTACACCATTTATTAAATGGCTACTATGTACTAAGAATTAAACTGGGTGCCTTTTATACATTGTCTCATTTAATCCTCACAACCCTGCAAGAGAGTATAATAAGAGAGGTTAATTAACTGGCTGGCACTTAGCTGGTAAATGGAGGAGCTGTGGTGTAAGCCCAGATCTCCCCAAGTCCAAACTCTTTCCAGTATAATAGGGGCAATATGAAATTCATTCAGTGGCTGGCTCCATTACCAGTAGATTTAGGGTTTTTGCTTAGACACAGCCTGGCTGGTCTGCCCTTGTCATAGTCTCATCCTTGGTTAAGATAATGCTATCATTTTATACACAGAGAAACACACATACAACACACACACACACACACACACACACACACACACACACACACACATGCGCGCGCGTGTGTTTGCTGTTTCTTTTCTCCCCCAGAGATTTTTTTCTCCCCATCTGTGTCTGGTCACATAGGACTGACAAGGCCTGGCATGATTTTAAATCCTGATATTCAGATCCCAGAGTTGTCATCCTTTCTGCTGAGCTGGCCATTTTGGTTAGTAATTGCTTGGCTTTTTAAATTGCTGAGTCAGTCTCAGACAGAACTGGCCCTCCTGTCATCCTAGTAGCAGAAACAAAGTCCAGGTTAATAACATTTGTTCCGCAGGTTAAAGGCTATTGTAAATTTGTGGTTTATTCAAATGAAGCTTTAAGACTGGTATAGAGCTCTTAGTGACACGAGTCCTGTTTTTAAGGGATGTAGCAGGAAAATTAACATGACCTAACCTCCTGCAGGCTATTAGCCTACTGGCCTTCCCACCTTTTGGCCAGCTCTGAAGCCTCAAAGGACCCTGTTTCATGAAGGTTTGTCAGCATATGACCGACAGCTTTTAAGGGCTCCAAACTAAATTTTCTCAACACACAGAGTTAATGAGGCTTTGAGAATTGAGTCACATTGACCCATCACACAGACATCATCTGAAGACAGACAGTACTAGCCATAGTATCTGGGCACTTGTCTTCTGTTACAGAAGATGGTTTGAGTAAATCTCATTTTGATATTTACTGTGGTTCTGGACTTCTGTTCATATAGCTCCTGGCTTCAGGCTATCTCTTATATACAGTCATCCATCAGTATTCTCAGGGGACTGGTTCCAGGACACATAATCTTACCCTGCCCGCAGATACCAAAATCTGCAGATGCTCAAGTCCCTTATATAAAATGGCACAGCACAGTCAGCCCTCCATATCCACAGATTCCATATCCACAGGTTCCACATCCACAGATATGGAAGGCCAACAGTATTTTTAGGATTAACAAAAGAGGCAGTCCTAAAAATCTAACACATCCATCATCTATTGGATCACTGTCCACGGCGGGTATCATCTGCACCTCTGCGTTTCTAACAAGGTCTACAGGCAGCTCTGTGTGCACCCTAAGTTTAAGAAACCTAGTCTAGAGTGAAATAAATAATGCAGTACCTGCACCCCAGGGGGAGTAAATCCAAAAGGGCATGCTTTTACCCAAACATTCTTCTGAAAATCTATGACAACACATTGGGTGTAGAACAATATCAGATGCAGAGAATTCTCTTTTCAAATGTCAACTCACATAGCACAGTTTAGGCTACAGTTGTAACTCAAAAACAAGGACTGAAAAAATAATGAAGGAAAAGACTACAACTTCACCCCCAGACTCAAAGCCTTTGCAAATGGCAGAGTAGACCAATTATAGAACACTGTGCCACTGTACCTTCTCAATCTCTATCAAAAAATGGATGTGTGTGTGTGTATACACACACACACACACACACATATGTGATCAGGTATAACTTTCTGTAAAATAAATAGGAATTAAATGAAAATGATGTTTGGAAAAGAAGGCACATTAACCTGTTATTTCAAAATGCAATGGAAGTGTTCAGTATATGTAAACGTTAAAGAAAACACAGAGCAAATGGAAGAGATGGAGTGAGGAACACTAAAAAGAGGGCCAATGAAACCATCAACAGATGCCTATTCTACCTTTGTAAGTGAGTAAAATAATTTGAGGTCAAGAACCGGGTCTATCCCCCTCCGTAAGAGTAGTCATTCACTAAGTGTTTGCTGAGTGCAGAAAATCTGAACAATTTCTGAGATCCAGAGTTCCTGCTCTTAGAGGACTTGAATTCTTGCTCCAGTTTGATGGTCCCTCTACCATTTTTCAACCACTCTGCAGATTGGTTGTTCTGTGCTCTCATCTCTTGGGCACTGCGCTTAAAGCTGAGACAGGATATGACTTTGAACTCTAGCTTTGGTTTGTTCCATCTGCTAGTAACTTCTTCCAAAAGCCTGGAGTTCATCATGAGCCCAGCCTACCCCAGCCCCAATGCCAACCTGAGTGAATGAAGTGTCCACCTTTCCATGGGAATTTTCTCTTTACCACAGGTGTGACGAAGTTCACATTAAATATTCTAAAAAAAATTTAGGGAATGAACAAATGGGTGAATAGACACAACACAGGAGAGCCCTTGTCACATGAACAGCCATTTTTAGGGTGAGGGTAGTGTAGGCTGGAAGAGGATGACCGCCACTTGAGAGAATACATTCATATAAGCTTTTTTTTTTTTTTTGAAACAGTGGATAACCAAGGTACATGCAAATTGAAAATATGGGTAAGTTGAAAATAAGAGCCTGAAACTGAAGCCTGCCTAATACAGGCAGAGGGATATATAGAGAAGTGAAACCATTTTTTTTCTGGTGGACAGGCGGTACGAGGAGAGAGATGGAGAGAGAGGGGAAAGAAAGAAGAAAGAGGTGTTATAGAGAGCCCAGAGAGTAGTTGTCTGACAGATTTACAGCAATTGAGAAGGATTACTTCACGCAATCTTTTTTTTTAAATTTCTAAGTTGAGTGATTTTCTCTTGCAACTAAACGACTCTTGACTAATAGAAATGGCCACCAATAGAATGTAGGTTTAATAAGGGTAGGAATTTTTGTCTGTTTTATTCACACCCAATACAGTCTGGTGCAAAATAGGGGCTCAAAAGAGGCATACATAAATCTACATAGTAGGAGGTACGATTCAAGCAAAAAGATGGTTTTGTACTCTCCTTGCACTACAGCCTAAATTTAAAGGGGTTTATAACGCAGAGGGAAGGTGTACCAGGGTATCTTCCATTTGGCCCTCCAGATCTGTTCTCCATCACCCTCCATCTGCTCTCTGCCTTGGAAGCCTGGTCTGTATAGACTTTATCAATGTCTTCCTTGTCCTTTAGTTTCCAGGTGGGTGTGGCTCAAGGAGACCCTTGGCAGAAGATCAGGGAGAAAATTAAGTGAAGTCAGGGTAATTGTTTCCTTATCTTCCTCCCTTCCAGTCTGCCTTGTGCTGGATAGGTCCCTCAACCAAAGGCAACCTTCTCTACAAGACTCTCACCTTCTGGGTCTCAGTAAGTAAGTGCTTTCTCATCTCCCTTTAGGCTGGGCGGCAGTAACATCTTTGCAGCTACCAGCTCTAAAGTGTGTGGTTCCTGCAGTATCCTTTATAGTCTCCCTATATCCCACCCACAACTTTATAAATAGTGCCTTTATTAATCCCTCCTTAAATTATCCTAATTCAAGAGCATCATTTGTTTCCGCTGCGGCCCTGACTAATCCAGGGAAGGTTCAAATTAGCTCTTTTCCAAAATAATCTCTCTAATGTGCATCTTGGCCTCTAAAAATTACAGTTCATTGAAATGGATTTTCATTTGAAATCATCTAAGGAATAAAGGAGGCAAATATTCATGAGAAGGAGGATTATATTTTATCCAAGAAGTTCTTCTGCAGATGTATCTGATGGCTATAGCAAAGACAAACCAGTGACTTATATTTTGGCAAACATTTCCATTTGCATGCATGATCAGTCTGTCCATAACATGCTATTCTGAAGAAGATCACAGACTTAACAGACTTGAGAAAGATGTAAAAATCCATAATGATCCAGTTTGTTCTTTGCATGAAGCCTTTTGTTACATTTCTTTCTTCCTATTTGTAATGAGTATATGGTGTTGAAAATGGGGTGGGAAAACCTGAGAAATAATTCCCCCAGAACTGCTTCATTCTGTATATACTGAAATTAGTCTGATTGTTTAATCATCTTATTTAGATGCATTTTAAATGAAACGAACCTTAATTTGGGGCTCTATATGTCAAGAAACTCCAATTCTTTGAAAGAACACAAGAGGATCTGCAAGCACATGACCAATACCATTTTCCAGAAAATACAGCAGAAGACCGGGTTTGCCTTCTGCACATGGCAGAGGCCATTCTAGCTAGGCCAGTCAGCAATGTGAAGTTGGCCAGGACTTGAAATTTAGCTAGACCCTGAAGCAGGGATCAAGTTTACCTTGTTCATATCTTTATGGCAAATGCCATATAGAAGACACTCAATAGTCATTGAGTGATAAACACTCAATACAAACTTACAAAAAAAGAAGACACTCTATTTATTGAAAGAATTAATGATTAGCCATCAAAACATCACAGAAAGAGGATATGGAAGAGAGGGGAAACGTGAAAAACATGGGGATTCCTTTCCCTATAGTTTTATTTAGATCAGGATATTTCTTTGACTAGACCTGAGGAACTGGGCTGCTGGAGTCTAGTTTAACTTTGCATGTAATTATCTCATCCTAAGTGTCCAGCACTAAATCATAACAAAGAAACAAAAAAACATGGCTTCTGCCTTCACAGAGATTAGAAAAATTTTGTAGCGCTTTATCTTGGTTTTCTCTTTTGTTTTCTTTTATGGCCTTAAGATACTTTGAAGCACTATTTGACATGCATAGCAGCCAGTGTTGCCATGTCTTCTGTCTGCACCTCAAGCTACCCATTTCTCCAAAATGTGACCTAACAGCAGTTGTCAAATTTATTTAATGCCCTCCTTGTTTCTATCCTTTGTTTCTTTACTTTTTTCGCTTCATTAAAAAAAAATCAAGTGGGTGATAAACACACCTAAAATTGAGAGCAAAGAGGTACCACTGGGAAATGTGCCTTCTCCCAGTAGGGAAGGTGAGGTAAGAGAGAGTTAATAGCAACAAGAGGAGACGAAGCCTGGCGCACCTGCACTGTGATTGTGTACTAGAGATACTCCAGCTCTGGCAAAGGCCTTGGCAGCTTTCTCAGCAAAAGTGTGTTTCAAAAGTCCTTTCAAAAAAGATTTACTAAAAGCCTGGAGCGGGAGCAGAATGCTACGGACAACATATAGTTGGCTTTAGCCTTGGCATTTATCCAAAACGTAATATTCCTTTTATATCTCAAACTTTGAGAGGCTGACTAGCCAGACACCCACATCAACATCATTTCTGGCATCCTTGAATACTGTTGGTGGTACTAAAAAGGCATGTCATGCTTTCGGATTTATCATTAACATCTGAGTATTTGCTTTTAAAGGCATATAAATAACCTATTATCTGGAATGAAAATCTATTTATGAGATTAATAATACTGAAATTCTATCAGTCCTTTGAAGAATAAATATAGATGTATTATTTCGAGAGTAAAATAGAATTTTTCAAAGATTTAATTGCTGTCTTTCAGCTAATATTTCAGCATATTTAAAATTGAGTTATGTCAAAAATAGGATGTTTTATACAGTCATTATTTTTGCCCGTTCATTGTTTTCTCATTAAAGGTCTTTAAATAATAGGAATCACGGGTACCTGAAGTAGATAAAATGTGACTAGAGTGTTGCAAATCTTGGGGGAAAACAGATTTTCATAGATAAGAGCTGAGGAAGTACTGTCCCTCAATCTGAGCCCATTTATATCAAGATTTCCAACTTGAAGAAGATGAGGCTTAGAGAGCATGAGTGACAGTCCTGCAGTTATTCTGTGGTGACCTAGGCTAATCTCTCTCCCTTTGGGGACAGTCGAATTTGGAATTTTAAAGTCCTTTCCCACACAGACCCAGGGATCAATGAATACAACATCTTCCTCCTTTCACAGGTGACAGAATTACACGCCAGTAAATGATGTGACATATTTATTGTCACAGAGCTAAATTAAGCCTAAGTATACCACTCTTGAAGAAATAAGAATGAGATAATTAAATTAGGTGAGACCAATCTCTGATATGCAAATCTATTTAATTAAAAATATATCTGAGTCAAATAAATATAGATGGAAGTACGTCCCACTGGTGCATTTGGGTTGGCACATTGGACAGGCGTGATATTAATGAGTGAACCAATCCTTTCCATTAACATTGCCCAACCTTCAAGAATAATTAAAATCCTATGCCCTCTGAAAATAAACCCTCATCCTCCATTTAGGATAGTGATTTTCAAACTCAGTGCAACTCAGAGTCCTCTCAGGGCCACAGTGTGAGGATAATGGGGCTTTGAGGACCTGACTTCCGCTTCAACCAGAACATCCCCTTATCCCTACTTCCATTCATTTCATATACAGAGGGGGAAGTAAATTTATACTACACACACACACACACACACACACACACACACACGTATATTTTTTCACTCAAAGATAAGTACAGGTGGGACATATCTACCTGGTGTGCCTCCTGATACGATGTACTGAGAAGAATGTGACATTACTTCATTGGCCTTCCTGACAAAAATGTACAGCCTGTTCTATTCGTGAAAAAAACAAGCAGACAAACCCAAATTGAGGGACATTCAGTGATGTGCTGCAGTTGGCTCATGCACACAGTTTCTGAGAGCTGACTGTGCACAATTCTCTCCAATGGCACATTCAGCAACATCACATTGGTAGCTTGACATCAGCCACAGTGGGAATATATATACCACAGAAATCGGCAAATGCTACATAGCAGGATTTTTGTTTTCCAGAGACACATCTGTTAAACATTTATCAGAACACTGGTGGAAATTCTACAAAATAATTGGCCTGTACTCTTTGAAAATGTCAGTGCCATGAAAGACAAACAGTGCTGCAAAAATGTCCCATAAGGAAAGAAACTAAAGAATCATGATAGCTGGGTGCATGTATAATCATCGATTGGTTCCTAGAGAGGAAACATATTTTGTTCTCAAAGATATTATTGAAATAATCTGTAAAACTGGAATATGAATTGTGGATTAGATAAAACTTAAATGTGTATTTCCTAAAAACAAGGATATCTTCTTATATAATGATAGTGTAATAATCAAATTCAGGAAATGTAACACAATACAATATTGTTAATGAGTAGAGGTGTATAATGTACTCAGCATATTCTCAGATGGTTCAGGAAAAAGAATATTTATAAATATATGTAGAGAGAAAATGATAAAACAATGTGGCAAGATGCTTCCAGTTGGTGCATTAGGATAAAGGTATACAGAGATCTTTGTACCCTTCCTACAACTTCTCGTAAATTTCTTACACGTATATTTTTTAACTTTTTATTTTGAGAAAATTTCAAACATATGGGGAATCCATTAACCCTTGCCAATCCTCAAAGGAATACATGGTAAAACAGTAAACTCATATTTTACATCATTAAAATAATCAAATCATTTAAAATGATAACACCCAATGCTGGCAAGTGAGGTGGAAATGTTTGGTGGATTTAAATTGCCACAAACATTTTGGAGAGCAATCCAGCAATATTTCAAAAACTGTCTAAATATTCAAAACCCTGTGACCCAGTAGTTTCTCTTTCCAATTTGAGACTGCTCTGTAGTACAAAGATTACAAACCAACAGAACTGTCCTGTAGGAATACAATTGAATAAATCACGGCACAGAAACTCATGAAAGACTATAATTATTAAGACTGTGTGACAACATGGAAAAGTTATTTTTATGTAAAAAAATCAAAACAAAATATTCTATAACTACAAAATATTTCAAAACATGTATATGAACAAATACCAGAAGGCAACACAGAAGAATGAAAGCAGATGCTCTATTTGTATCGTAGAATAAAGGGAGAGATATTTTCTACTTAAAATATCTCTTAACTTGTGATTTATAGTTAGATGGTTATAAATATTCTAACTTTTAATTTGTGATTTATGGTTATAAATATAACATTTATAAATATCATAATATTTAATTATTATAAAAAATAAGTTCAGGGTGGGATTTGAACTCACAACACTGATCTACCACACAATTTTCCCATGGCCTAAAGTTGCATTAGAAAACAGGAAGTGCAGATCTTTGGGGATCATTGGTGGGCTTTTCCTCTCTTTTGACACCCTTCTTCCTAATGTCCCACATCCCAGGCGCATGTCCAATGCTCTCAAATAGCTACGGAAAGTATGTATATATCACATGTAGTAATTCCCCACTAAACATGAAAAGCTATGTTTACATTTCTAACAGGATTCTCGTCTTCAAAATAATCAGAAAGTGTTTATAGAATACAGCCCAACCCCAGGTTCGTGCTAGATGCTCTAAGCTTCAAAATATGAATACAGGGAAAAGAATACATAATAAAGTAATTTCTAACAGTGTACTCCAAAGACACTTGGGGGACAGCAAGGAAAGCGGGTAGGAGAGACTTTCCTAGGGCCCACGGAATGATGTCACAGGACAGCCAGCCTCATCTGTCACTCCTGTTTTGAGGCAGTGTGTCTCACACAGACTCTACACATATGCTATTTTTCTTCCTCTACTCCCCTGTCAGCTCAGGCACCAGCAAATTTGATACCATTCTTCATGCGGAGTTTTTCTTTCTCCCAGTCACTTGTTCGTAAATTTCCCTCACTGCATCATTGAAATCTGTCGCAACATTCCTGATAAATTCCTTGTGCCCTTACCTCCTGTCATCCATAACATTATCTCCCTCTTTCCTAGGGATTCTCTTTATATTCAGCTCCAAAGACTCCAGCGAGTGTTTTCTCACTGCTCATCTTACAAATACAGAAAAAAAAAATCAGCTTTCCAACTAATTGGATCATCTCCATGCATTTTTAAGAGAGGGTGCAAAATGGTCAAGCTTGTTTTCAAGAAGTCTTCAAGGCATCTCTTCAGCTGTTTTTCTGAACTCCATTTCTCTGTTCTCTCTCATTAGCTCTCATTCCTTCCCGTGCAAAGCTGAAGAGCCAGGGTTGGGGAGAAGATATGGGACAGGTTGTTTTGACAAGTGCAATTACAAAGGAAATGTTTATTGTAGCCATAAGGAGCTGTTTTGGAAGCTTTTCCTCTGAAATAGTTTAGGAAACATAGAGAACACAATGCAACCATATAGCTTATAGTAAATTTGTAACAAGCGTGGGCATAAATACTGCTCTTTTCATTCTCTGGTTATGTGTAACATGAGCTTGCACAGTAGAGAAATACAGAGAGCTGATCATTGGAGTGGGATAATATTCCTAACATCGTGGGACTGGTCAGTGGGGAGGCTGGTCAAGTCTCTTTCAACCACCCAAGAGGAGCTGACGCTAGGATGGAGCGGCTCTTCATCATCACCGGCGCTACTTCACTCTCCCTAACACCCTCCGTCCTTCCACTTCCCACCTCTAGTGGATCCTGTGATTTGTGCATAATCCAGAGTCCACTTAAAGGCTGAGAACATCTCTGCCAGCTGCTGGGTGTGACGATGGTAGATAAATAAACCTCTGCTTGCAGCCTCCTAAAGGGATTGCTTCAGTAAAAAAAAAAAAAAAAAAAAAAAAAAAAAGTCCCCCTTATCTAAGGTCATTCCCCCCTCCCCGTTCAATAACTAGTCAACATGGGAGTATAAAGGCTTTTGTTGAGATAGCATTGCGGCCCAACTTCTCCCTCCATCCAGTCTTGCCTTCATCCTTCCCTGCATATAATAAATATCCTGCATGTTAATCTCTGTTTTAGCCTGCTTCCCAGGGAATTCAACCTGAAACGCTACTCTAGGCATTTCAAGCAGAAGAGAGATTTCAGACAGGGAATTAAGCTACCACAAGTGTTAGATAGTCTGAGGAGCAAAAAGGGGAAGGTGGTGTTCTCCAGAGGTCAGGAAGACATTTCTGCCCAGGTGGGCTCCAAGTGCTGTGCTGACTAGTCTAGAGAAGAGATCACAAATGGAGCAGTTGCTGAAATGAGAGTCAACACCCAGTGAACTGTGTGATGATCCGCAGCCACTGTCCAAGACTCAGATGCCTTCTGCGTATAAGACAAACAGGCAAATTAAGTGGGAATGTAATGGGAATTATCTTTCCCATCATCTTTCAAATTTTTCATGGCAACACCAACATTTGCAGTTACCCTAGGAAAAGAATACTGCTTTTGGTTTATTATCCTGGTAGGGGAAGGAAATTCCAGAGGTTTTCACTGGGCCATTCCTCTGTCACTCTTTGAGCACAGGAGACAATGTAGGGATTCTGCCAGATGCTGAGTATGTCTGTCCTAGCTATGATTCCAAAACCGGGGAAATAATCATAGTCTCAGCCTAAAACCCTATTAGTTACCTAAGGTCTGGCCACCGTGCTGCTTGTGGGCCACAGCAGCATTTGAGAACTCCAGGATTAGCCCTAAGCATCTATCTGGTCATCCTCAATTTGGCTATTTCCCATTCTCCAGTCCGTGTTCACTCTGATAAATGGTTCCAAGTCCTCTGGAGGAAGGTTTATAAGAAAATTTACAGCATATGCTTATGGCAGTGTCACAAAGATCCTGCTTTCAGGGGACCCAATATCCTCTTTATTCGTGGGACACCGTTTCTATCACCTGGTCTGGGAACAGTATGAGAAGTCATGATTCTCCTTGTGATAATTCAAATGTGGTCTCTCTTTATTAGACTTAGGTGTGGTTTTTTATCCTAAATAACATAGATCCTATAATATTTCAGTACGTGTTGTGGGCACCTTGGGGCACCTCTCAAAAGCCCAGCCACGACTTCTCAGACTGAAGCATTTATTCCCCCAGATGTTGAGAGTGTCAGCAGCCAACAGTTAGCAGCTAAGACCCTCTTTGGGGCTTGCCTGGGCCTGAAGAGAGAGCAGCACTGCCCAAGATCATGTCCCTTTTGGGGGCAGCCTATATCCAATGACTGGTTAGTGCAGGGGCATAAAGGCCAGACACATTTGCTCCAAATAAGAACACTCTGCAGGTCCACCTCAGCTTCAAAGCCCACTGTAGGATCAGCTGCAGCCTCTGTTGTGACTGCCCCGAAGTTTAACTTTTCCTTCTGCCTAATCCTGCTTCCTTCACTTCTCCATGGGCATTAATCCCAAGAGCACCCTCCAAAAATACTTCACAATGCAAATCTTATCTCAGATTTTGGTCCTGAAGAAGCTGAACTATGATAATAGGCTGATACCTTTTTTCAGTCCTTAATACACTGAGATGAATTAGCCATCGCTGAAGATGCCTAAATGACAAACCTCTGATTGCCACTTTTGCTCTGCTGCCTATGACAGTAATTGCTCCCACTTTGTCTCCAGTAGTTAAATGCCTTCCCTTAGACTTTACCATTCTAGAATTCCATCACACCCGATAAAATAAGGAAGTCTTGTTCAATAGCAGGGCAGCATCTCTCACCATCATTGCTAACCTGAAGAAGATACCTATGGTAGAGCTTTCAAATCTCCCCCACCCACGCATTTCTCAGTGCCTTGCAAAGAAGGCAGTGTATCATTTTCATCTTGCCAGTGGATACAGTGGGAGAGATGCAGAAAGGAAAACCTGCAATAAATTCCCTCCAACATCCTCTCTCTCTAAACCGTTGGATTCCTTCAGGCTACTTCTGGCATCTCAACCTTACTGAATATAGGCCATTCTTGGGTCCAGGCTTTAATCAACTACTCTCAAACATTTAAGGCAATACATGCAGCCCAGTCTGTCTGGACTGTCCAGACTGTTGAGCTTCTGGATGAAGCACAATTTATTGATAATAGGTATATTAGGTAACTTTGTGTTTCATCCTTCATAGTCTAGAAACTTTAGAATTTATTCTTACATATACTTCCCAATTACCGTTGAACTAGTTTAACAAAAACCTCGCCATTTTACCAAAGTTTATCTCCTCCCCACATTGTCTTTGCCCTTGTCCCTCACCAAATGTGCTGTCACAGGACTCTAGCCATGGGTCTGGATGCAGTGGAAGGTGGTGGTAGGGGGTTTTGATAAGATTTGGCATCCCCTTGCAAGGTAACTGCCTTCCAAGAGATTAGCAGAGGCATTTCAAACAAGAGAAGAGCCACATTCTCCCTGAGACAAGTGCCTCAGTGTCTCTGCCCAGGTTCCTAGTCACAATTTGGTGGTTCTCACTCTGAATGCCAAGAATGGGTCTCATTTCTTCTCTCCTCACTGCCCAGTGCCTGTTCACATCTACACACAAGCACATGTCATCCTTTCATTATTTCATGGCAATTCTCCTTCAGCTTGTCACTTCGTAACATACTTTTTATTCCCTCATTTCTATCTAGACTTGCTCAAGTTGAGAAGTACAATAGAGATGACTCTGGATTCTATAGCATGTGGCCGCATCCTGCCATGAGGCAGCTAATGTTGAGTGACCAGAGCACAGGGAGAGATGCCAGGTCTCCCACATTGACCTTGGGCTGCTTTAGTCATCCATGTAAAGAGAGTTTAATTATGGACATGCATACCTCACTTTCCTAAGTCCTTGTATGTGTGCCCTCTTTAAAAAGAGAAAAAGGAACCAAGAGTTCTCCTCTAGGACTTACAGAACAGATACTTTGGAGGTGAATAAAAACATTAAATCCTTTGTAAATGGTAATAAAGCTCTAAATCCAAGCCCCAAGTCCTAGAGTGACTTGTCTGAGGTCACACATTTAGAAGAGCTAGGTTCTATACTCATATTTGCCTCCATCTAACTTCCCTTATAGTCTCCTGTGTGGACAGAGGAGGAGGTACATCATGCTTGCATTCAAAGGAAGGTTAGGCAGAAAAATTCTAAAACATAGTAATAATAATCAAGGTGGAAACCCCCATTTAGTTTCTGTTTAAAAAAAAAGTGAGAATCAGCACTTGGGAAGTCACATGAAGTAGGGAGTTACTGGTCATCGTTCATTCTCTCAGGGGCACCGAAAGTCAAACCAAGCCTTGATCATTTGGTCAGGCAGGATCTGGCTCCTCATCTGAATGTAAAACCTAAGGACTTCGGCGCCTGAACATATCTATACACAAGACATCATGTTTCAGGAATTAAGCATATATTTCTCGTAAGATATTTTTCTGCCATGAATGCTGTTTCTTTTTATAATTAATCAGGTTCATTAGATTCCACTTACACGATTTAAAAAGAGACATATCTTCAACAAAACATCCATTTTATAATCACAACATGAAATAGGATAATTCTTGTCCATGCCTCTGCTTGAAATTAGGAATTAATTCTTAGTTTATACTAGGGGAAAAAAATCCCCTACCCAATGCAAAACAAAATTATATAAAAGCAGACAGAGCTCTCTCCTCCCCCACTTCATTTGCAATTCTAATGTTCACTCATATATATTTTAGGCACTGACGTATGATGAAACTGTTTATTTTCCAGAGTCAAATGTGGCATGATTTTTCTTTTCCACTTCTCTCTTCTTCATTCTCTCAGGGGCACTTAAAATCAAACACTCTGGTTCACCACCAACTTAACTCTCACATTTTCGTTGCAGTGATTGCAAGATCTTCCCAAAATTAAAATTTACAGCGAGGCACTTCTCACCGTTTTCTCCAGCTTTAATAGTGTTAAGATATTAACAAGTACAATGAATACAATGATTATATTGATGAGCTCTCATTTGTATGAAGTCTAACAAAAAGGATAAGTTAAGTCCAGTTAGTCTTGGAAAATCCCAACTCTCAATTTGAATAAATAAGATCTATTAATGCAGGGCTGGTTATTATGGGTAATATGTTGTTTAAAGACTGCTTTCCTAGAAAATATATAATTGAAGATGCTAAGATTGTCAGACACGCAAAATCCATCAAGGAAACATCTTCAGTACTAAATGTTCATAGGTGCCTTAGAGCACGCTAATTATATAGGAAACACTGTGGCCTTGTATTGAAAGCAACTTGCCAAGTCATTTCAAAGTGGTAGAGCTAATGCTGTTTTGTCTGAAGAAAGAATGTCAGAAAATGATTCTCTAACTCTTTTTTTTTGTTTTGTTATTAGTGAATGGGTCCCCTGCCTCCCTTGGAACCAGAGGCAGTAGAAATACAACCCAAGTTGTACCTTCTTGTCTAGCATTAAGGAAAAGAAAAACAAACAAGCAAACAAACAAACAAACCAATGTATATCACAGGGGCGCTCATCACTGCAATCTCTACAGAGTACACCAGACTTGTGCACAGAATAAGCCTTTCATGAGACTGACTAATATACCCGATATTCTTAAAATGTTACAGTAAATTTGTATTATGTTTATAGATGTGAAAATTGAAAAACCTTGTTCACCTAGATAAGTAAATAGAAATTGTTTTATGATAGTAAAGCCATCCCATTCCAAGTTATGTGCTAAAAGTCAAATAGTAGTTATATCACAAGAAAGCACTTTTAATGATGTATCATTTGATAACTTGATGAGGTCCTCCTCCAAATCACTTGAAAAGAAGGAACTGTGAAGCATATGGTTTACAAATAGATTCGTTATCCAGTCAATTCAGTCATTCACTATCTCTTTTTCTGAGACGTATGTAAAAAAAACTTTACTAAAATTTGTAAAATGGCAATTTATTATTTCTGTTTCTCTTTCACTTAGAGGCAACTTGTGTAATATCATATACACAAAAAGGGTTGTGAAAATTGAAATGTTAAGTTTTTATATACTGTTTTCTATTATTATGTAAATTAAATTAAATGCTGTTTTCACCAAAACCTAGGAGCTGAAAACAGATGCTAAGACATTGGTGGATAAAACATTGAATCCTCTGTCTCATTATTAGGAATGTTTAAAATACAGAGGTGATGGGCTTTGTAAAAGACTGGTGTTTCCCATTATGCTTTGATTTTTTTAGATTTTCATATTCTTAGAAAGACAAAGTATGAAGACTTATTATGAATTGTCAAGTAGATGAGTAAGGTGTGTCATCTTCATTTTTTTCCATATTTTTCTTGTGAAGTCCTGGCAGAATAATGGTCCTGTTCCCTATAGAGGCAAACTCAATAATGCACCGTTAGGTTTTGGTCTTGCCCCCAGAAACAGACCGTGAGACAAAGTTCCATGTGTGAGTGATTTCTTAAGAAAATGAGTGTTCCCAGGAGAAAGCAATCAGGGAGTAAGGAAAGCGCAGCAGAGCTGGGGAAGAAACACACCAAGAGTGAGATTTCAGGTAAATCCCAGCCTTGGGAAATTCTGGAATGTAAATTACACCACGGTTTTTCCCACCTCAAGGAAGGGAGCTGGGCTTTAACCCTCCTCTACCAGTCAGCCACTGGCTATGGGCCACCGTGGGGCATAGGGGGCTGGAGGGACATAAACTCCCAGACACTCCTGGCTCTCGATGTCGCCTGATAAGGCATAATAGTCCAAGGGTACTTCTATAACGAAGGTTGCAGGTATGAGTCATTAAAAGCAAAACACACAGAAGCTGGGGTTTGGACAGAGTCGGTATAGGGGAGCTAGGCCATAGCAGTGACATCATCTATTACATCTTAAATCAGCTTGTTCTCCTTTCTGGCTTCACTCTCCCCATGCCTTTAATCCTGCTTCCTGAAATCACCTTCCAAATAAACTATTTGCACCAAAGGCCTTGTCTTAGATTCTGCTCTCAAGGTCACATTAACGAGTTCCTCTTCCTCTTAGGAGGAACAACTTTCAGGCTCTTCCCCAAAATAAGACTTCCTCCACACCTAGGCATGTTTGGAGCAGAGCTTCTCTCTTCAGAGTTGATTTTATTTACTGAGTACCAGCTAACCATTTACCTCACTACATACAGAGTAAGCAACTGTTCTGTACAATTAGTTTTACACATAAGTGCTGTTTCCACTGGCAGGAATCTCCCCAGTAAGAGGGAACTCGAAGTTTCCCAATCAAGCTTGCTATAATTTGCTGTATTTATTTTTGGTAATTCTACATCAGTGCCATGTGCTGTAGCCCAAGTAATGGAAGCAGAAAAAAAATGCGTCTTATAAAAACTGGCCAATCTTCCCGACTATACTCCTTGGATGCACCATTATGCCACTCCAGCTTTCCCCACTTCAGTCCTTCCTTTCTTGTCCTACTCTCAAAACCTAGGCATTGAGTTGAGATGACTCTCATCACTTGAAGAGGTAAGTGACAGACTTAAGAAAATATTTGCAAAACACATGTCTGATAAAAGACTTGTACTCGAAAATTCAACAATAAGAAGACAAACTATCCAATTTTTGAAAAATGGGTAGAAGATTTAAACAGACACTTCACCAAAAAGATACAGATGGCAAATACATGCATAAGAAGATGTTCAACATCATTAATCATTGGGGAAATGCAAATTAAAACCAAAATGAGACATGTACTCTCTAGAATAGCTAGAGATTCTAACCATTTGTTTGAATTCCTTGTTGAGGGTACAGTACAGCCCAGCTTCTCACTCTGCCCAATCGTAATTCCTTCCCTTCCTCTGTAAGTGTTGACACCAAGGGTATTTCCTGAGAAACCTTCTGCAGACTTATCTTCCTCTTCAAATCTGCCTCTCAGGAAACCCAACCTGTGACACCTCTCCTGTCTAGTTTCCTCTTTGAAAGCCCTTGGGATTTTTGCTCAGCATTATATGGGAGAATCTCCTATATGAGAGAGTCAAGGAGAAACTGACCCCCCTTGCTTTTAAAATAAGATCTAAGTCTCTGAGGAGCTAAGAAATATTCCTTCAGGGAGTAAAGACAAAGTGCCATCCAAAGGAATTCTGAGTTAGCCTCTGGTCAGCAAGGCTCTCACAAGCACTTATAATTTAACTCCACTCAGATGTATAGTTGCATGCCCAAACCTTTCTCCTGACCACCTGGACTGCTCTGTGGAAGAGACTGGGTCCACTGGAGAGCAGACCGTGAGATGAATATTTATCTGCAGGAAGTTTACTAGGGAGTGCTTTTAGGATTGACACCTGTCAGGAAGTGAGAGAAGCAGGATTGGGCACAAAGAGAAACTGGACTGTGATGAAACCACAACAAAGATGTGGTAGGCAGAATAATGACAACTCCCCAAAGATAGCCATGTCCTAATCCCTGTAATCTGTGAATATGTTCCTTAGATGCCAAAGGGACTCTGCCTCTAAGTTAAGGGTCCTGAGATGGAGAGATTAGCCTCAACTAGCCAGGTGGGCCCAATATAATCACAAGGGTCCTTATAAGGAATAGAAGGGGGCAGGAGGGTCAGAGTCAGAAAGAGAAGAATTAAGGATGGAAGCAGAGGACAGAAAGGAGAGAAGATGCTATGCTGCTGGCTTTGGAGAAGAAAGAAGTGGTCATGAGCTAAAGAATATGGGTGGCTTCTGGAAGGTGGAAAAGGCAAGGGAATGGATTCCCCCTTAGATCCTCCAGAAGTAATGCAGCTCTGCTGACACCTTAATTTTATCCCAATGAGATCCATTTCAGACTTCTGACCTTCAAGACTGTAAGATAACAAATCTGTGTTATTTGAAACCCAGAAGTCTATAGTAATTTGTTATAGCCAGTGATAGGAAACTTATACAAATGGCCTCAGCCAATTCCATGGGGAGCTGTGAAGCCGGGATGGCCTTTCAGACTTGTCCCAAGGTAAGTTGATGGACTGGTCATTTATACCCCCAAATAGACCATCCACTGGATACAGGCTGCTCCCTAGAAAAAGGCATGACCTTGAGCAAAGCAGTTTTTTCATCCAAGGGCAATTCCCAGAGAGGGCTGATAGCACTCCCAGAGGTTGAAGCAATCAGTGCTTAAATCCTGGAAGGATGAGGAGATGGATCTGGGCGGCATACTCCGAACCATGATACTCTAAAAATCTATGTATTTTCCCCATCCTCACCTCCAACCCTTGCAGTATTGTAGTCCCAGGAGGGAAAACAAATTCAGTTAGATGTGCTATTACCAAGCAAATTAAACTCTTTTATCCTACTCTCACTTCAGCATTCTTGAGCTTACTGGCATTTTTTGGGGTCGGGGAGGGGGAGCGGCTACATTTACGTTCTGTATGCCTCAGTTCCCTTGGGTCTCTAAAGTTAAGAAAAGCTTCAGAGAGCAGATTTTCCCGGAAACTACTCAAGGAGGAAGATCAATACAATTATTCTGAAACATGTTAAAAGTGAAAAAGAGATACTGTTTAGCTGAGGACTCTAGAGGGAAAATTAGGGATTCATTTTAAGAAACCCATTTCTAAAGATTAGGTCTTTGAAGAACACACCAAATGATGCAATTCCAATTTCACACGTGTTGTCAATGTCATTTGTTGAAATATTATGAGAAACTATTAAATGAATGTTTAAATGGGGGTAAAGAGTGAATTTGTTTTTAACACAGCAAGAGTTACATTTTTGGCTACTCTGCATTTTACTGCTACAATCTGTTATTGCTTGAGTCTCTTAGAATGTAAAAATATAACTATTCCTTTGCATACACTACTTGCTAATATAGACACTCAAATCCTGTATGGAGTGTGAAACATTCCCATTTTCACATGTTCAGACTTTAATTACCCCGTGTTTCAACTAATTCAATAATCTCACTCGTTTGTCCTTCTGCTATGAGTCACCACTTCAATCCACTCAGCACACTGTAGCCAGATTAATCTTTCTGAACATCTTTGATTACACCAGGCTTCTATTCAAACCTGTTTAGCATCTTCTCAATGTCAGACTAGTTATAAAGTCTTCTCCATTGTATTCAAAGCCCTTTATATGTTGCCCACAAAATGACTTCCCAGATTTCCCTCTAGCCATCCCTACCATACCTATCCCATGATCCCAGCCAAACTGTAATGCTTCTTATTCTCTGAAAATTTTGTACTGGCCTGCTTTTGTTACTGCTCTCCCTTCAACTAGGAATACTTTATCCACTCTTGGTAGTTTAAATCTTATCCATCTGAAAAAGCAAATGTTACAAACCACTACATAAAGCCTTTGCTGATTCAACCAAACAGATGTGATCTCTCCCAATTCCAATTCTCCATAAGACTTCTGTCCTAGGAAGAAATTATTTTGATTGCAGGTAATGGACACTTACTCAAATGGTTTACAGAAAAGGGGGAATTTATTTGAAATATAAGGCAGTATCATAAAATCTAAAGTCCCAAATGGCAGTCACAGCTCATAAGATTCAAGAGAAAAACTAACCCAGAAAAGCAAAACAGATTGTTAAGAAAAAGATGAAATTAGTTCTTAGAAATTGAAAACATGATTTATAGCAATAAAAATAAGTGAGTTGAATAGCAGAATAGGCATAGTTGAAGAAATTATCTGAGAGAATCACTCCTCCATCTTCCAGGATACTAACTGGTTCAGCAAAAAGATGTTGGAAGAGCAAAGACAGAAAATGAAAGTAGATTAAGGTGGGGTCGGTTACAGATATTGAAATTTTAGATGTTGATAGAAAAACATTAATTCATAGTCAAAAAATTTTCAGCTTAATAGCAAGCACTAGCATTAGTGCTTAGGA
Source organism: Camelus bactrianus (assembly GCF_048773025.1). Lineage (NCBI taxonomy): Eukaryota > Metazoa > Chordata > Mammalia > Artiodactyla > Camelidae > Camelus > Camelus bactrianus. The sequence continues at coordinate 33,951,609 of NC_133575.1, forward strand.
TGTAAGATGAATAGCTTCCAAACTATTAGAGGTTGAGTGGGGCAAAGGGCGGAGGGAGCAAGGAGGGCAGGAATCTCCTTTGCTTACTTCCTTTAAGTTTTGCCAAAACATTAGATGACAAGGGACTTTATTTTTGTTTTAATTTGCATTGTTGCTTTACCAGTAAGGTTACTCATCTTTCCACATGCTTATTGGGTTATTCATATTTCTTCTCTAAGTTGCCTATATATATACTGTGCCCATACATCTGTTGGATTTTTTGTCTTTTTTATTGACTCAAAGTAGTCTTTATACATTATGAATATTAAAACTTTGTCTAATAGACTGAGAGGAAACAAAGTACACTCGTATGTTTCTTGTCTTTAAGTTTTCTTATTTTTTTGCCATAACGCATTCTTATTTAGAAGAAATGTGCTAGAAGAAATCATAGGTGAAGGCTATCATAATATTAGAGCTGGAAAGTCATTTTTTTTCTTTCTTTATGATTTCTTAAAGAAAAAATACACAGGAAAATATTGACAAATCTAACAACATAATAATTTTAAAATTCTACATGGAAAACAATGAAGCTGACATCATAGTATGATGCTCACCATATGCCAGGCACAATTCCAATTTCTTTGTATAGATTAACTCATTCAGTTGGCACAACTATTTCATCAGATATAATCATCTTCATTTGACAAATGAGGAAACTGAGGCACAGAGAGATTTGAATCGAGGCAGTCTAGTTCTAGGGTCCATGCTTTAAAGCTGTGTGCTATAATTCTATCTCTCAGACAAACTCTGCAGAAGAATAACTTTCCACAGCATAAGGAAGTTGGACGTGGCCATTTTTTCACTGTCACCTAGGTACTGACCCTGTTTTCTTCCCTGTGATGATGTTGTCTTGGGGATGCTAAACTTGGGTCAAGAACCAGGAGAGTCCAATGTCTATGAAAATTGCCATAAACTGAACTGCAGAGAATCGTGGTGTATGTTCTTCCAGAATATTTATGTAAAGCACACTACAAAAGGTTTGTAGCATAGCAACAAATGAGCTGTTTTGTCAATTCCATACCCTATCAGGGTATCCAGCTGCCTCTGATAGTCTTTGTGCAAGTTCAAACCAAGATATGCTGCATCTGTCACTTCTCTGTGAAGTAATACACTTCCATGAAGGTCTGAATCCTAGATCTACACATTGGGCCTTATAGCAGTGAGTGAGTGAGTGTGTGTGTGTGTGTGTGTGTGTGTGTGTGTGTGTGTGTAAATGTGACAGACCAGAAAAAATGATTTAAAAAAGAAGCAAAAAAGATGTTAAACATACCTTAATTCACACAATCAGAACAACCCTATATCCCCTGGTCTATGGAAAAAAAAAAAACAAATAGTAACAACAATAACAAAAAAAAACAAGTCCTGTTGTGGATCATACACCTACATTTAATGGAATAAATAATAAGTGTAATATCCTGTGTCAGTCATGGTCCCAGCAGGAAACAGATGGTACACTCAAATTAGGATAATTTAAAAAGGGACTGTTACAGGTAATATCCCCTGAGAGGCAGACTGAAATGGAGATTAGCAAACAGGAAGTTTATTGTGAAATGTTCTGAGAATTAAAACTTGAGGAAGAAAAGGAAGCAAAACTGGGCACAGGGAGAAGTTGAACTATGATGCCATCTCAACTAAGGTCTCGGTAGACTCTAATGGGAGCCCTGAAGCTGGGACAGTCCAGCAGAGTTGTCAAAAGTTTAGGAGAGGAGGCCAGGCCAGTATGCCCTCTGCATTGGCCAGTCATTGGCTACTGGCTGCCCGTGGGAGCCAGCCCAGAAAACCAGTCTGCTGTCTGTATGTCAGAGTTGTAGAAAGTCAGATTGCTATTTGCAGCGACAATCCTAGAAGCCAAAGAATAACTCCAGTAATAATCGGCCCCAAATGGCTAGGACTTGACTGCTAACTGACAGCTTCCCTAATTTTTGTCCCCACCTCCAACTTAGGACCAATGAGGGAAAGCCTGATATGCTCCCCAAACCAATCACGTAGCATGTCCGCTTCTAGGTAGCCTACCTGCAGCTCCCCACGTGCCAACAGCCTGCAATCAGAGCATCCCTGAAGCCTTCCTCCTCTTCCATTATAAAGCTTTCCCATTCATCTGCCTGCCTTTGAGTCTCTGCCAAGTCACAAATGATGGTGGCCAACTCCCCTGCTACAGCAGGCTTTGAATAAATAGCCTTTGTTCTCACGCGGGTGGTCTTCGTATATTTCCACACAACAAAGCCTCCACTGAGAAGATGATCTCAGTTAGGACAGTTTGCCTCATCCTGAGGCATCTGGACCCAAACCTAGAGTTTATGAAAGTCATCCAAGAATTTTGTTTGCTTTACAGCATAAGTATTTAGAATAAAAATACACCAACTTGCTTTTAAGACACATCTAGGTGAACAGCAGGTCTAGAAAAAAAGAGAAAGTCTGAGTCTGAGTACGCCAAAAAGATTTAAGGAAGATCTTCCAATATACAGGAGTAGAAAACAGTCTTCAATTTGAGCAGTCCAGTTGACAAGCTACACTCAGTTATTCCAGATGTTTCACATGAGCACATGCCCTGGGGTAAGGTACTTGACAAATGTTCCAAATCTGGTACGAATAGGCACCTTTGAGAGGAATGAGCTTCAGGGAAAAATAAGTTCCATTCTCAAGTACAAAGGGGACACTTGCTGTGTTCTCTCCTTCCCACCATGAATCACCACGCCCATGGAAGCCAAACTGGGCAGCTTCTGCCTGAACAATGAGCTCTTGTTAAGATCTCCTTGTTGGTCCAGCGCATCCCTACTTAAGAACTTAACTTTCATACCACACACTAGCTTATTAACCCAAACAAATGATTCACACTGGACACTTCCAGAATTATAGCAGACCAGTGAAAATGGAGAGGGAGAGGAGAAGGGGGAAATTATACCATCAAATAATTTAGTAGGCAGTTAACGATATCACCCCAAGCTAGGGCTCACTGAGACTAACTCAGGAGCCCTCATTAACACCTCAGCAGTCCTTAGTTTACCATATTAGTTGAATTTAGAGCTGAGCTCCTAGAGAAGGGACTCCAGATGGATTCAGCTTAAAGAAAGGGGTTTCTGGAAGGCTTGGGGTTATGACAAAAAAACTGATAATGGTACATGTAGCATATGTGGGAAGCTGGGCAGAGAAAACAGTGATTGGAGAGAAAAATAAGGGACTATGAGGAAATCGAGCCTTGCCTGTGGCTGACCCTGACCCTGACCCTGAGCCTGACTAGCTCACGAGCCAGTTGTAAGTGCAAGTCTGTAAGACATAGGCATGTTATGATGAAATGCCTGCAGTGAGAGTAGGAAGAGCAGCCAGTAGAGACTACTTAGTAAACCAGCATTCCTGATCTGCACTGCCCAGCACAACCCCTCCTAAGCACTGCCAGCCCACTCTCAGCCCCATGGCAGAGGAAAGGTCTTCAGCAAGGCTAGGCCTTGTTCCCCATGGCTACTTGATTGCCCACTTCGCTTCTGTTGGGGGGCTGGCTGATGAAGGCACTCCCATTCCTCAGGGGTCCCCAGAGAACATGTATGTCCCCCAGCTATGTGGTTTGAAGCCTGCTCCCCTACCTAAGAGAGAAATAGAGCATTTGTAAAATGCTTACCATAAACATTCCCAAAACATGCCACTTTGGCATAAGGATTATTTTGAGATGAAAGCAATTAGGAGACAGCAGACATAGAGGAACTCTCTACCCTCCCCCTTCTGCCTAAAAGCAGGGCATAAACTTCTCTTTGTGAAGGTGTCCTCTTTCTCCTGCACCAAAAAGAGAATTGCTCTTAATCACAGGGGAGATGACACCAACTTGAGTCCACATAACAGACCTTACTAAGTAATTCTTATCTTCTGTTAGTTTCCCCCATATATTTGCCTTCCCACAATTTAAAGCCTCTAGAAGCCCAAACCCCTTTTCCTTGGTCTAGGCACTTCTGGTCAATCTATTGCCCTTTGTTAAAATGGCATATAAACTCTCAAGCCTAGCCACTTCTAGGCTTGGGTTTTTGCTTCTTTTCTGTGACACTCCTTTATGCATGCATAATAAATCTTTTATCCTGTTAATCTGTCTTTTGTCAGCTTAATTCACAGGCCCCAGACACTGAACCTAAGAGGGGAGAGCAAAGGTTTTTCTTCTCCTACAAAGCTAACCACACTTTACAGGTGAGAAATTGACTCACAGAGAGACTGAGGGCAAAACAACTGGTAGCTAGTGCCGGGATTTGGAACCAGGCAGTCTAATTCCAGTCCCTATGCTCTTTTTCTTTTTGTCCCTATGCTCTTTCTTAAGTACTCCACTACAACTCCAGTTTAGAAAAACAGTACTCTCCCACAGCCCACATTCACACAGGGGTCACATTGTATTCAAAATATATTTTGAGTCTCTATATACTCAAATCATACTCAGGCAAGAAAAGTTGCAAAGAGTATGAGACGGAAGCCTAGAATCTGCTAAACCCTTAGGAAGTCTCAATCTGGGGCACACGCCCACTGAGTGAGGGATGGGCAGAATCTCTTCAAGAGTTTAAATCCCTCCTCTGTCTCTCTTTTGTGTACACATACAGGAAAATTCATGTATGTTAAATGGTGCATGAAAGCCAGGCCACTGTGTATAAAGCAAGGCAAGGTATGTGGATTTCCAAAAGGACTCTGAAATGTAATGAAAAAGAGAATGGATGATAAGGACCTAAGGCTTGTACACTGGTCAGCTTATCTATCCATGTGTTGCTTCTAGTCAACTTGTGATTATAAAATGGGATCTCTGATGGTCAGCTGAAGGCAGCTCTGAAGCCTCATGCAATGGGAAAAGTGCTGGGCTGTGCTTCTAGCAAGCTCAGGAGGACAAAGCACAGCCAGGAGGGTGGAGGGAAGAGGGAGCGCCTCAGTGAGGGTTCCTCCCAGCAAGGATGCTGTGGGAAGGCCAAGCTTGAGTGTTTCTTTTTTTCCCCCCTTTTTAAAAAAAATTTTAATGGACACATTGGGGATTGAACCCGGGACCTTGTGCTTGCTAAGCATGTGCTCTACCACTGAGCTATACCTTCCCCTCTAGGCCTAAGTGTTTCTGACCACTCTCCTGTTTCTCTCTCCCCTATGGGCATTGCTAAAATATCAGAAACCAGCTCCAGAGCCCCGGACCTGGTGGAAGTGTATGGATGGGCTGTGATGATGTCATGCACACATCCATGCAGCTCCCAGAGGCTCAGGATATTTGTCCGTCAAGGAAGCTGCAGCCTGCACTTTTGTCATATCTATAAGACAGTCCAGTTGGTGAGTGTGAGGCTAATGTCTGCACCCCTGGCTTGGACAGAGACACTTGGCCTCACGTTGTAGGATGTGAGCTGTAAACAGAAACAGCAGATGTTGCATGTCCCACCTCATTACCTAATCCCTTCAAATGAAAAACAATAAACATGCTGCTACCGTAAACATATCGTGTTTGTTTCACATTACTGGAAACTCTATGTTCTAGCTGCACCTACTAGATTTCGGATTGTTGGTTAATAACAATTCATTAATTTAAACAAATGATTGGGGCATTCATTAGAAGGGTAGTTACTAAGTGGGGAGCCTGAAATAACCCTTTCAGGCTTCACTGAGCTTGGGATCAGGGGACTCTGCAATGACAGACTTTGGATACACACACTAACCTCATTGGCAGAGAGATTTTTATTATACCTCCACATTCCAGGAGCACTGATGGGGGAGGGCAAAAGAGAGGAGGAGAAAGAGAGAGGGACAAAGAGAGAGGAAAAACCCAGAGAGAGTGAGAGGAAGAGAACGGGGAGGAGGAGGAGGGGGGAAAAGAGTAAGGAGGAGGGAAGAGGAGGGGGAGGTAGAGGGAGGAGGGGGAAGCATGGGGACAGGAGGGAGGACAAGAAGAAAGAAGAGAAAGAAAGGAAAGAAGGAGATGTGTTCTATTGTATACCTTGTGAGTTGGAATTTTAGGGAAAGAAAAACAGTAACATAAAGGTTTTTTTGTTTGTTGTTTCTTAACACAGAGAGGATTTTCGTCGCCACTGCTGCAGCTGGCTATACTCCATGGTGACTGAGCATTTTGGGGGGAAAAGACCGAATAGAATGACTTAAGCAACCTTGAAAAAGAAGAAACATAGAGGAAAAGGAAGGGTGGAGAAGAGAGGGTGACGAGACTTTTACTGTATTATTACTGCTATAATACAAGGGAATCCCAAGTTGAACGGATTCCAAAGTATTGCTGACCTGATTTTAGTGACATTTCTAATCCTGCCTAGAAGCACTCAGTAATTGACAGCAGGTAGATTTTATTTAAGAGAGAGGGGACAGAAGGGAAAGACATCAATCATCACATGCTGTTTACCATTTGGCTCCGACATTGCATTGAGCCAAAAGTAGAAAACAATGTGATAGAACAAACAGAGATAAAGGTGGGAAGGTTTCAGGGGTTCTCAGAGTGCTGCAGTGCAGGTCTGACAGAGGCAGGGGCACAGGAGCGGTTACTGAGCACTGCAGAAAAAGTGCACTCAAACCCTGCAGTTAATTGCCCTCCAGAGGGTTCTACCAGGTATCATTTTGTTCAGTATTTTTCTTTGGGAAATGGTATATTTTATTTTTGCTAAAAATAGTATTTTGACAGGGAATCACACACACAAAAAATAAGGCAGATAAATAAAGTTTAGGGGGCTTAGTGTGAAAATTGAGGTTTGAGCTGGTTAGGACGGCAGAATTGGGGCCCCACCCCAGGGCGACTGAATGGGAACTTGGATATTAATCAAATCTCCAGGGGGTTCACACACAGATGAAAATTTGAGTAGCTCTGGTTAAGAGAAAAACAGTAAGCTAACATTTCACATATTTATTTATCTGAGGCCTTTGTTCGGTCCGAGATCCATTGTGCCCACCTGGATATGCCCTTGTAACTGACATGTGCAACCTCCATCCCCTTCCCCATCTCATAGCCCAGGCAGACATTTCTAATCAATTAATCAATAGTAGACAGCTGGAGCATTGTCCTGACTTGTGAAGCTAAATCTAAGCAGTAAGAGAAACTAAAAAAGTGATCAAATTTGGCACCCTGGCTTAGCTTTTGTGTGTGTATACATGTCTGTGTGTGTCTTTATCAGTGGTTCTCAAGCTTTAACATGCTTCAGAAGCATCTGGAGGACTTGCTGAAACACAGACTGCTAAACCCCAGTCCCAGAATTTCTGAATCAGTAGGACTTGGCTGGGGCCTGAGAATTTGCATTTCTAACCCATTCTGAATGCTGATGCTGCTGGTCAGGGACCACATGCTGGGAATCACTGGTCCCTATCCTTTCTCTACCCATCTCCCTCACATAAAGGCATTGTTCTTTATCTTTCCCTTTAGAACTTTTCTCTAAAAGATGAGGTGCAGTTACTTGATGTGGTAGCAGGTATTAGCTGCTTAGCCTGTTATACTTAACAAGTTTTATGAATATTTTAAAGGGAACTCCTAAGAATATTGTTTTCGACAAATGGTCTAAAGATGCTGCATGTCCCACCTCATTACACTTTTAGAAGAGTCACGTGTAGGGGATGGGAGATGGGTGTTTGGAGGCAGGCAGAGCCATGTCGTGTCCCCCAAGTACCATCACCTACACAGTTGCTTTCCTCGGCCCTACCAATAAGACCATGGGACAGCTCCTGTGAATCCTGCCAGTGAGGCATGGGTCACTCTGCCAGGGAGGCCCTCTTCTTTATCATAAAATAAAAGGGGAAAACCTACAAAAAAGGGAGAAAGGCTGTACTGAAACATCTTTTGGAGACAAGTAGTTTCTTTACCTTATTTTAAAATGTGCAGTCTTCTTTATTTTAAGGAATATAATGAGCACTAGAGACAGTAAGTCAAAGACATGGTTCCCAGATCCAAACATGCAATTACAGGGTATTTTAGATAATACAGTACAGGTGAAAACCAGGTGCTATAAAAAGAGAAGAAGAGAGGCTCATTCAGCCCAGAAATTAGGAGGGCTTCCTAGAATAGTGGGTGGCTAAGCTGATGATTAAATAATGATCAAGAGTTACCCTAGGCAGGAGAGTAACATGATAGATTCACTTACTAGACATATTACAATTGGCAACTTTGTGGAGAAAGGATTGGAGGAGTCAACACTTGGGACAGGGGACTGGTTAGAAGATGGTTGCAGTAGTCTATGGAGACCCAAACTAGAAATGGCGATGGGGAAGAGAAGAAATGGATAGTCAGGAACCATGAAAGAAATCAACAAAAAGAACACAAATAACAAATGTTGGGGCGAGGGGACAGCTCAAATGGTAAGAGTGCATGCTTAGCATGCATGGGGTCTTCGGTTCAATCCCCGATACCTCCTCCAAAAATAAATAAACTCAATTACCTCCCCCTGCCAAAAAAAAAAAATGTTAGCAAGGATGTAGAGAAAAGGAAACCCTCATACACTGTTGGTAGGAATGTAAAATTGGTGTAGCCACTGTGGAAAAAGGTGTGGAGGTTTCTCAAAAAACTAAAATTAGAACTACCTATGACCCAGCAATTCCACTCCTGGGTATATATCTAAAAAAAAAAACCCCACTAATTTGAAAAGATACATGCACCCAAATTGTCATAGCAATCTTATTTACTTGCCAAGATGTGGAAGCAACTTAAGTACCCATCAGCAGATGAATGGATAAAGGAGATATGAAATACATATACAGAGACACACACACAATGGAATACTACTCAGCCATAAAAAGGAATGAAATTTTGCCATTTGAGGCAACATAAATGAACTTGGAGGGTATTATGTTTTGTGAAATAAGTCAGACAGAAAAAGACAAATACTATATGATATCATTATGTAGCTCTATCTATATGTAGAATCTAAAAAATACAATAAACTAATGAATATAACAGAAAAGAAGCAGACTCACAGATATAGAGGATAAACCAGTGGTTACCAATGGGGAGAGGGAAGGGGTTAGTGGATTAAATTAGAGGTATGAGATTAAGAGGTACAAATTAAATTATGTATAAAATAAGCTACAAAGATATATTGTACAACATGGGGAATATAGCCAATACTTTATAATAACTATAAATGGAATATAACTTTTAAAAATTGTGAATCACTATATTGTACACCTGTAATATATAATATTGTACCTCAACTATACTTCAGTAAAATAAAATAAAAATTTAAGGAATAGTGAAAAAAAAAAAGAAATAGAATGATCAGGTTCTGGATTAGCTGTAGATTAGCTTTATGTAGTCATGCTTCTCCAGAATGACTACCCAGATGTGTGGGTACCACCCATTCAGGACTGCTTTAGAGAGAGGGCCTCACCCTACTTCAAACCTCTGCTATCACCACCATACTCTTTTCTTTCTATTCTACTGACTCCTATAGAACTGACCAGTGTCACTTCAGTACTTGTTTTCAGCCATCCCAATAGGACTCCTCATGGACTATGCCATTTTGTGTCCCATCCTCAGTGTCTTCCCTGACCCCTCTTCTGTCCCCCAGTTACCAAACTCTGCTGGCAGCCCCACTACAGATAAGTCTGGTACCTGGCCTCCCGAGGAACCACTGTTTTACACCAACTCTTCTAGAAAAATGCCACTTGCATTTATATACTTGTTTCTTTGCAGACCTGTGCCTGGCAAAGACCTGCCTGCTAGCTATCCTTGCCTTTCTACTCATGCTCCTATCTCAATAAACTCACAGATATAGTTTTTCTTTCTGAATCAAGATTTTTGGCTACCTCTTCCAGGTACATTTCCAGCTCCATCTGCCTCAGCAACTTCAACCCCTGGCAGTTATCTGCCATCAGGGTATTTCCATTCAGCCAAAGTTATGGTGGACAGTTCTGTGCAAAAACCCATTTCTGCCTTCATCCCACCTCAAGCCACACCTCTTTTAGCTTTTGCTCTAGGATCTTCTCCAGTATATTAGCAGTTCGCTCTGCCTACATGCAAGCATGACCCCGAAGTGTGGGAAAGCAATGTCCCTAGAGGCAATTCTCAGACAATAGGGGAAAGGAGTAACGGATAAATGATAAAAGCTCTGGCCTCCTATCAGTCTCCCTACACTTATTCGAAGATCCCAGTAGACTCAAGACCCTGTGCCTCATAGCAATGATTTCAATTACATACTCTTATATTGGGTTTTCTACCTTCCCTGTCTCTCTTCCTCGTTTCTCCACTCTTGCTACATGCAATTATCTCCCAAATAAACCACTCAAGTCCTTATCTCAGTTTGGGTTCCCTCAAAGCAGAGTGTAAGATAGTCATATACTATATTTTACACTCTCTTCTAAAATTACTCTTTCCAGAAAATGCCAAACAATATATAACATTTAAAAGAAAGAAAGGAAGGGGATAGAGGCCTATGGGGTAGAGGTAAGAAAGGTAGTATAAAATAGAGAATTGATGACATTAGGCACAACAAGGAATTTTATACGCAGACAAGTTTGAGGCCCAGGTTGTCAATGTCCTTCGAATTAAAGAACCAATCTCCAGGCAGACCACGTATACAAACTTAGAGCTCCTAGGCAAAGGGTACTGGGGGTTAGTGTACTACCAAAGTACTCAGCATCACAGTCTTTATTTTGTGATGGTACCTCTGGAGTAGTAGAATACAGAGACTCTGACATGGAGAAGAAATTTGTTTGGGATCCATTAGTCTAGTGGCAAGAAATAATTGTTGAACTTTTTTTCGAGTTGGGGGAGGACAGAAGGTGAAGAAGAGGAAAGAGTCAGGAAGAGAATACATGTGTGGGGATGGGGGGAGAGGCAAAGCAAGTGTTAAAAAGCAGCTGACAGATTAATTGATCCTTAGTGCCTTCCGCCAGGAACTATAAGAAGCCAGATAAGTGGCAAGTAGAAAACAGGATACAGACCCACCATTAGCAGATGCTGCTGGTGCCCAACTCATATGCTCTCATACTCACTGTGGTGGTTTTAAAGTGCATCCACAGATTCTTTGACACACCTCCTTTCAAAAGGTAGACACTGAAAACCCTCCCCTTGAGTGTGGGTTGGAATTACTGATTTGCTTCTAATGACAATAGTATATGGTAGAAATAAATTACAGTGTGTGACTGCCAAGACTAGGCCACAAAAGGCATAGTTGCTTCCTCCTTGCTCTCGCTCGGATCATTCACTCTGACAAAGTCAGTTGCTGTGTCTTGAGGATTCACAAGGAGCCCTAAGGCGGGAGCCACGTAGCAAGGACGTAAGGCTTCCTGCCGACAGTCATGCAAATAAGCTATCTTGGAAGCAGACTGTCCAGCCTCCGTCAGTCCTTCAGATGACTGAAGCCTGGCTAACATCTTGAATGCAACTTCGTGAGAAACCTTAAGCCGGAATCACAGGTTAAGTTGATTTCCTGGCCCACAGAAACAGTGGCTTCGAAACAATACACATCCATTATCTCATTTGTTATGCAGTGATAAATAATTAATACACTCACTATTCTAGTGCAGGCCAACCCAACAGCTACCAACTGAAGGCACCTGTAACTCTATGCCTGAGGGCTTTTCTGGCTGCTGGAGCCCACTCATTCAGCATTCAGGGGCAGGCCAGAATTATCAGAGTTAACAGCCCCAGAAGTAGCCCTCCTACAATGACTGACACTTTGTTGGATAAACAGTCTAGCTTCCTTGCCCCTAAATGCAGAACACCATCTTCCAGAGGTTCCCAGGAGAACTGACTCTCGGGCGCTCACAGGTCAGTAACCTACTCATTAATGCACATTTTATTGGCTTCCATTCCATCTCCATCTTACTTCTCCACTCCCCTGCCTGTGACTACTGGGATCAGTTCCCAAACAAAGTACTTCTACTCAAATCCTTGCCTCAGGGTCTGCTTCTGGGGTAACTCAACCTAAGACACCACGAGATAATTGAGTCCTTTCTGTTAAAATAGGATATACATTATGGAAGAAAAAAATGTGTGGGAGGAATTAAGGGAAATTTTCTTCTTAAAAAAAAAAAGACAAAATGACCATTCTTGATCATCTAATACCTTCCAGTCCAACTGCACCCCTCACCACCATAAATTCTGCCGATCATTGCTAAAGGTTAGAGTGGAAAAAGAGAAAAAAGTATTGACGACACAGAAGCTATGCCTGTTTCAGCTTCAGTCTGGTATACCAGAAATCTCTAGTTCAGGATGCTGACCTTGGAGGAATTGGCTTTGGGGTAGTCTTAACAAACTGCTCCACCTTCCCTCATTCTATCTGATTTGGGTGGGGATTGCCCTTAACAAGATTTTCTGAATTGGAATTAAGGAAGTCCAATTTGCTAGCAGTTCCATGATTCCCTTATATATACGTCTTCCTAGCTTCACCAGCAGAGAAATATGAGCCTTGATTTTTTTTTTTTTTTGCCTTGGGGAAAATGATAGCCTGAGGGAATAAAGTTGAAACAAAGCAGCAGAGAAAGAGGGTGAAGAGTAAGGGTCCTGTGGTATTTCAACTTGAATTCCAATTATTTCTGAATCCATTATTATCTCTGGCCTTCTTATGGACTGTCTTACATAAGCCAATAAATTCCTCTTTTGCCTTATCTAATTTTTGGTTGCAAGTGAAGGAAACCCAACATGTGAATACTGATTAAAACATCTTATTTTAATAATCTTGAAATAATTAGGCATTTCTCTTCTTGAACTGCCAACTCCCAAACTGGTCTTAATCAGGCTAATTGAGCTTAATTTAAAGGTCAGCTTTCACCTAAAAGAAGGGAAAGAGGATGCATTAAAAAATTATGTCAGATGCTTTACAAAGAGAGTTTTAGAAACCATAATTTAGCCTTCATGATTACCTTTCAACACAGACATTCCCATTTCATACATCAGGAAACCAAGGCTCTGAGAAGTCAGGAAATGACTTGCCAAAAGTTACCCAATTAGTAGTTGTAGAGCCGCAGAAGACCCGAAAGCACTAGGCTTAGCCCAAGTGCCATTCATCTCAATCCCTGACCGTTTAAGACTCTATGAGGTAATATTTTCCACTCTGTCATTATTTTTGCACTGATGTATTCCCTGAGGGTAACCCTGAAATGGATCCATCTTGCACTGACAAAATGATGACACTGCATGAAGCCACCATGGAAGTGTACCACTCAGATCTCCCTTCAAGAAAGTACTTTTCACCCAGCAGTTAACTGACAGTTTCCCTCTTTGGAGTCAAGGCTTCCCGGGAAGCCCCAGCTGCCGACTGACCAGGGCAGGGGTCATTTCCGTCCAGTGCAGGACTCCTGCAGGGAGCTACCTTTGCTCCGGGGCTCCCCCCGGGTTGGCCAAGGCTTTGTCATATATGCATCCTGGTCTGAAGCTCTTCTGTCCAGCCCTGCTTCTCAGTCTGTTTCCTCGGGAGTTAGCTCAGCATCACGGCCCAAAGGCTTTGCCCGCCCAGTCCCGCTTCCTCTGTCTTTCCTTCCGTGGGCATTTATCCCCCAACGAGCTACTTGCCCTCTTAGCAGCACTTCAGCTTGTGCTTCCTAGAAGATCTAAACTGGAACATGAAACAGTGAGCGCATGAGCGAGAGGAGTAAAACTCCAGGGAACAACGTTCCTTCGTGAGGTACTTTGGTGCAGATACGTCAGCCGTGGCAGAGCAGTGTAATTCTAGTTCTCTAAAGCAGATTGTGCTGAATGTGCCAAATGGCTTCTTTTAGCTGGAAGGAGTGCCTCCCCAAGACCTGTCAGGCACTAGTATTTATGGGACCATTTCTGTCTGAGTGATCCAGTCCCTCTTTATGGAGATGATTGCTTCACAGCCCTGCCATAGGTATTTACCATCAGGGCTATTACAGCCCACTGAGTCATCCAGGAGAGAAATCCAAGTGGATAATTAACATCCTGAGGAAGGTAATTGTGGAACACTTAAGCATGGGGCCATAACTTCTGGTTCAGTGTCAGTAAGGACAACCTGTAGGGCATATCATCCTTAATGAGTCAGTAGCTACCTAAGATGATTATAAAAACCCAAAGCATATTATTTTTATCACCATGTGCAGGAGCTGCAGATTATGTCCTTTTGACCTATTTTGTTTTCTCATTCTCAGCTAAATAATAACCATTCAGGAGTAGAGGAAGGACATGATTCTTCTCATTATTAAGGAGTACTATATGTCCAAAGTATGTTTTTCTAAGTAGGAAACTTGCAGGGCAGGAGATTTTCCCCTTTATCCTCACAAGTTACTTTTCTGTTTTAACTGTGGCAATGATTCTCCTTACTCTGGGGTCAGGGAAAGAGGTGGCCACCCACACAATTACAGTCCACGGACAGAGCATGCATTGATAATTAAAGGGGCAGAGGTCGGATCTGACCTTGAAAAGAAAAGTTGGAGCCGTGCCCTCCGAATAAAGGGGGAAACACATTCCAGGCAGGGCAACAGTTTTAGCCTCCCTAAACCGCTCTGCTACTTTCAGACACAGATGGTTTAAATGAACTGTCAGTTACCCCTGAAGAATGCCCTACTCACTGTGTATACAAAAGACACTGCGTTTTACCACAGCAAAATGGTATCAGTTCAAGTCCTCTGGTGAGCAGACACTGAGAATGAGTTGAGTATAACACGTGTGTTGGGGAGTAATGTCTCCGAAAGCTAAATGGGGAGAAAGCAGGTTTAGGCGTAGAAAGACTTCAGACTATGATGTCAATCACACTCCTGTGAAAGGAAAGAAGGAAGGAAGCAGAATCCAGCAGGCAGAGCCACCAAATGCACTGCAGCTGGGGCAAATCTGGCCACCACGACAGAGCAAGGAAGCAGAGATTGTCCATTAGCAGAGTCCCACACTGGACAGAAACAGCCGGGCCCTAGTATATCCCCATCATGCTCACTCACTGTCTGGAGACTACCTGAGAAGAGCATGGCCTTGGCTCAAATGCTGCAGTGGATCCCAAAGGTGCTGCAGCTAGAGGCTGTCTGCTAGCCACATGCCTCACCCTGCAGCCGATCGATCAGTTTTTTATTGATGGGAGGTCCAAGTCACACACCTCCACGGTTGCCACAGTAACCTAGTCTATCGGGACCCAGATACAAATGCAAAGGTTCATTTCTTGATCACATTACATCTTCTTCATGCATGGGCTGTGGTTCTATTCTGTTTCGTGCTCAAGTTCAGGACCCAAGCTAAGATAGTAGCAGCCACCACTTGGAGCAATAGCTATGGCAGAAGAATAGCGCTAGTGGGTTTCACACCAATAAGAGCTCACAATTCATTAGCCAAAATGGGTCACATGGCCCCACCTAGCCACAAGGGGTAGGAGGTTCAATCCTACCGTGTGGAAAATGGAGAGCCTGAAACCAGCAACATCAATGACCACAGCAAAAAACAAATCAGTAGACTTCCCAAAGTCTCTTTTACATTCTACATAAACAAAAGAGGAACAATTTGTGGGGTACTCAATAAGGCCAAATGATGTTTGGGGTTTTTTTTTTTCTGATAACTGAGAAGTAATCATTTCTTTCTTAGAAGAATCCTTTGTATGTATAGCAGTGGAGACATTAACTCTCCTCGGAGCAGGCCCTCCTTGTTTTGTAGGGAATAAATGAAATGTTCCCTTTTGGCTGCATAGAAGCAAGGCAAATAGGAACTCACTATCTAGGGAAGAAGATTTGGGGTAGAATCACCCAGCCTCTGCCTCCCAAAACTTGCCCATTACCAGTAAATGTAAAACAACGTTTCTCTGCAAAAGCCATGGGAAATTTGGCTAGGTACCTTCTGTCATAGAAGAGGTTGAGATCACAAAGTATTTCTTGAAACTCAAAGTTACTAAAACTCATTTTGGTGGGTAGAAATGTTTCTGTCTATGACTTGGTAATAGAAAAGATAACCACACCTGGATGATAAAGCCTTCTTGCAAGTAAAAAGAACCTGGACCATGATGGTGGCTTCTACACCAGGACTTCCACAGCTGATGGGGAATACGGTTACGGGTTTGTGAAAAGGCCAAATGAAGATTCTGCCTCAAAGCCCCTCCTGCTTGTGGAAGTTGACCCAGGGATATGCCTTGAGTGGAGATGCTAATTACTAAAGCACTGTAGTTAAAGAACTATAACTCAGAGACCCAGGCAAGTCTGGAACAGTCTATAATGTTAGATGACACAGGAGATATTACCACCAGATCGAGAACAGTACATCAGTCATCAAAGGGAACTCGATAGAGACAGTACTGAATCACATGGCAATACAAGTGGCACCTCCTGGAGTTCCAAGCCTGTTCTTGGCTTTTCTCCTCCTCAAGGTATAACAATCAGGATAGGCTCTTAGAACCAACTAAACCACTATTCTTGGGCTTATGATAAAAACAGAAACCCAGAAAGAAAGGCTGAACTCCTTGCTAATAGGAATATAGGAAGACAAAAGAGAAGCTCAGGGCATTGTACTTTGGGACACTGTCCCTGCATCTAATGACATTCAGAAAACGTTATGGTATAAAACTATGTTTTCATACTCCAACAAGAAGCCCTGAGGGCAAATTTCTCTAGTTTGCTTTTAAATGACCTTTCCCGGTTCCTGAGGTTCCTATATGAATATAGAATTGTACAAGTCACAGTCATCAGTAACATTTCTCTGAATCTTTTCCCCCATGCCTGCTAAAGCAGGATCCTCAGGCTTGGGCGGAGGTAGAGGAGAGGAGGGAGGGACTATTTCTGGGACTCTCCAGGGACACCTCTCCTGAGCTCACAAGTCTATTTCTCTTTGCCACTCCCTGGCATCAGCCGTTTCTCTCCTGCTGTGCTTCTCTGGAGCGGAGATGTCAGCCCACTCCTGCCCTCGAGAGGCAATGTCCTTCAGCTTCTAACAACCTGCTGTCATAGGTGAGGGCCCTGGCACTGCCACCCCTTAAGAGAACGTCATGGCGTAACTCACTGAGTTATACAGAGCCTCTGTCCCACTGTACCTGGGCTACATTTTCTCAGAAGTGGGGACGATTCCTCTCCCCTCATCTTTGTGTTTTAAATGTTATTCTGGAAATAAAGCTGCATTAAGTCCTGAGTCCCAGGCATTTCCATGTGACCATTCTGCTCATTTTTATCTACAGCCTTCTCACCGCAGGACTCAGGGATTGATCAGTGGGGGCTGGATCAAAGGACTGACTGAGTGGTGGCCTATATTGATACTCAAAATCATCCCAATTATTCAAGACAGGGACATCGTTCTTTGGTAGGAGGGTTGAGACAGTCCAGTTTGCTCTGAGGAGTTATTTCTCAACAGACTTCTAGGTCCCTCAGTGAAGAAGAAACAGAGTGACCCCTGGCTCCACTGAGCAGGGGCATGAAGCTCATGGAGAGACGTCACTATACATGCAGAGATGGTATTGTCCCTAGCTCAGTAAAAAGCAGTGGCTACACAACGGGGAGTAAAAGGTGAGGGCGAGTGTCGCAGCACTCTAGAGCCAGGGTCAGATGTCTCTACCTCTCCTTATAATTTAGACCACATCCTTTCATATCTGTTATCTGCATGGCACCAGTCTGTTATGACTAGAAAAGATAAGAGGCAGAGAGATGGGATAATGCCTTCTCTCCAGGTGAGGGGTATATTGTGAGCACAGGTACTTAGATGGGAATGTGGGAAATACGCTGAAGGGACTACAGGCTAGATTGATCAGCTTAAGGGACATGGAATGATCCTCAAGGAAAGTGTGGAAGACTTTGTCTAAGAAATGTAGAGTGTGGCCAAATGGTAGACGGTCTTGACTATCAGACTATCAATTTGATGTTTTTATTGTTTACAGGATTCCTGACCAAATAGTCTTATTTGTAGTCAGGGTCCTAGAACCGTATCTAGTACCTCGTAAGTATTCAATGCATATTTTGATATTTGTTTATATTATTTTCCAATTTAATTGTGATGGGAAGATGATCCAGACATGTGCTGTGATCTCAAACAGCTTTGTCTCTCACACTTTGCTACAGAAGGCTGAACTATAAAACATTGCTGGGAGGGAGTGCACAGCTCAGGTGGAAGAGAGCATGCTTAACATGCACGAGGTCCTGGGTTCAATCCCCAGCACCTCTTCTAAAAAATAAATAAATAAGTAAACCTAATTACCTCCACTCTCAAAAAAAAAAAACCTGTTTTAAGTAATAATAAAAAAATAAACAATATGATAGTGTGATCAGAAAGGCAGACATGGCATTTTTCTGGGCACAGAGCAGAATCTTCTTATCCTCTCTCTGCCTGGTGGAATCCAGTAAGGAAACACGGGTGACGTGACCTAAGCAAAATACTGAAGAGGAAGTAGCCTCTGACCAGCCACAACAGAAGAACATGTGCAAAGGCAGACAAGACATGAGAGAAAAAGCAGGACTGCTCGATTAGAAAGGGAACTAGTCCCACCTTAATGCCTGTTTTGTTTTGTTTTGTTTCCCTTTAAGGCTCTGCTTTAGAGGGACCTGAGCCAAGGTTTGTGAGTAGGTAATGAGAAACCAAAAAACCACACTGCTAATGGTTAGACGGTGATGTTCCTAACCGAACGTAAACAATGCTCACACGTCCCGATACTCTGCAATCATGTTCCGAACATGATGGGGACAAGGCCACTCTGCAATGACACGTGCACACACACATGTGCACCCCATGACTTTCTGACTAACAGGAATTACTGAGGTTTCTTATCAGTGATAACTCTAGCCCCACTTTAATCCTCCTCCTTCCTAAATAACAAATTCAAAAAGTAACCAATAACTGAATTGACCCTGGTTCCTGACGACATCCAAATCAGAACTGGTCCCCATTTCACTGAGTCCACCTCAGGATCATCCAGCACAACCCACATCCTCTAAGAGGCTCCTCCCTATTGCCTTTTACTGAGATGCTCCTTGCTGAAGCAAGCTAAATAGACCTATCTTTATTATTATTATTATCATCATCATCATTATCATTATTATTACAGGTATATCCTAGCAGTATTTGGTCATGGGTTCTACCAACAGTTTATTGAGAAATGCTATCGGGGATCGGGAGTGAGGGACCAAAAGTGGGGTGATGGAAGGAGGGAAATTCAATATCAGGATAAATTATCTAATTGGTCACTACTATGGGTGACTGATGACTGATCTTCAGGATCTTCTGAGGAACCTTAGAAAATATGTCTAAGAATTATCTGTCTAGGGAAGAAAAGAGGGGAGTATTTGCCTATCAGTTCCTGTCCTCCTTTGATCAAGGGACATTCTAATGGTACTGATATCCCTGTACAATATGAATCACAGTTGGTAAAGCCCCAGGGTGGAAAGCAAGGAAGACTGAGTGTGGGCTCAGGGCCAGGTGCAGTGTGGTGGCCCTGGTGCAAGGAGGCTGAAGCCTGGCAGGACTGGTGACTACGGCAGTGGTAGCTAGGCAGGAGGTGGAGCCAAGAACATGTGCAGCAATGCCCAAGAGGTCTCTTTGAAGCCACATTTCAGTTCTGCTGTGAGAAGTAGCATTACCAAATTATCAAAGATATAGCTACAGGGGAATATGCCACCTTGAAATACGCGTCTTTGGCATAAAGATTAATTTGAGCTGATTATTTTGAGAAACAGCAGGCAAAGGAGGAGCTCTGAAAACTGAGTAGAAGTTACCCTTTTGAAAGATACATTTACACTTGTAAGGAAACGCTCTATTTGGAAGGATGTGTCCCCCTCTGTACCAGGAAGAGGAGGATGACTCGAAATCACAAGAGAATCTTTTAAGTAAGCACAACAACCTTACCCTTGTTCACTGTGCTTTTCCTGGTCACCTCCCCATAACTGGCCTCCCCTTCACACCCTTCTTTCCTTTTATCTTTAGTCCAGATGGTATTTAAGCCGGAATTCTAAGCCACCTCACAGAGTTACTCATTTTTCTCTGGTTTTCTCCCATGTATACACATCAATACACTTCTGTTTGTTTTTCTCTTGTTAATCTGTCTTTTATTACAGGGGTCTCAGCAAGGCAGAGGGAGAATTATTTTTCCTCCTCTAAACAGCACCACAAAGTTTCTAAAGGAAGCCCAATCACTAATGAAAATTAACAAAGAAGATTATAAACTGAGCACGCAGCTTCAGTGAGAGGATAGAAACGAGGAGAGTCTTTAAGGGGTTGGTGGAGAATAGATTTGCCTGAAACTACACTGACACATGTGGCATTAGCAAACATGTGTTTTCTTCCCAGATGTTGTAAAGTTTGCAAAGAGGAGGGGTGAAAGAAAATTTGGGTTATTATTTTAGAAATGGATTTTGAAAAGGGAAAGATTTTTTTTAAGGCTTCTTACTAGAAGAAAACAGCTGACCTCAGAAGTAGGCAGATGTGTCTCTACCACCAAGAGACAGTTTTAGAAAGGATTCTCCCTTGTTAGCTCAAGTTTATTCTTATCCCTAAGCATGAACTGCCTAGGGGATTTGGACATGGGTTGATTGCAGAATTGCGTATGTTGAGAGCCAGAGTGGCGTAATAGTGGGAAATACACCCTTTGGAACCAGTCTGCCTGTGTTGAAAGACACGGATGTGACATTTAACCAGCTGTCTGCTAGTGAGCAACTTACTCAGTCCCTCCAGATCTCAGTTCTCCCTGTTAGATGAGGTGAGGATGCCTACCTCACACAAGAGGTAAGAATTACGTGGTAACATATGAAAAATTCTTAGCACGGTTCCTAGCACATAATCACTCAAAAGGTGTTTGCTCTCAACATCTTATTATCATCCAATTTAAAGATGGCACAGTAGAAATCAGAAATCTAATATTTACCTAAATATTTATACTCAGAGTTTAACTTGCTTTGAAATTTTGTTATAAAGAAGAATAGCATTTGCTTAAGTATATTTTAATCTTTATAAGTTATTGACATAAATGTCCAGAAACCCATAGTTGTACTGTATTACCTAAAGTGATTAAGATCCACCATCTTAAATGCTATGGAAAACAACTTCCTGGCAAAGCAGGACTTTAAGACTGTGGTACAGTGCTGGCATCTGGTGGCAGGAAGCCCTGAAACATGAAATGAAGTGCTCTTACTTAATGCTCCGGGAATTGAACTGTCAACACCCAGCACAAGATCTTAGCGGTCTGCTACGTTTTAGAACCCTTTCCAAGTTCTAAAATATAAACCAATCCCAGGATTTTAATAGAAAAGAAACTCCAAATGACTAATCAACATATGAAAAGATGCTTATCTTCCCTAGAAATCAAGGAAATGAAAACAATGAGTTTTTTCTCATTGTTTTACACCCAACAGATTTTCAAATATTAAAAAGTCTGATAGCAATTCACGGCAATAATATGAAAAAGCGGGAACTCCTAAACACTGCTGGCCAATTTTTAAGTGCTATTTTGCTGTACAAATAGCAATTTAGCAATATCTAGTAAAAGTGAAGACGTGCGTGGACTGCAGCTCAGCAATTCTAATGTGGTGTCTATAGGCTAGAAATGTCTGTGCTCAAGGAAATGTGTTATAAGGCTGTTCACGGCAGCAATATTTGTAACAGCAAAAAAAAACCCAAAAAAACAAAAAAACAAAAAAAAAAACATTGGAAACATCCCAGATGTTCAGCAGTGAGAGGATGGTTAGTTTGTCGCATGGTTAAATAGCATAAAGCAGTAAAACTAAATGAACAGTGGCTACATGTATCAACATGGATGACTCTTGAAAACAATGGAGTGAAAGAAGGAAACTTCAGAATGACACAAACAGTACACTATGCAAAAATGAAAGCACAATACTATATTTTACTTTTGGAAAACTAAACATGTAGCAAAATATAAAAATACACAGCAGAAGAAAACTCACCAATTTCAACACAGTGGTTGCCTCAGGGGAATGAGGAAAGGGAATGGGATCGTGGAGGGGGACAGAAGGAATGTAATGATATCTGCAATGTTTCACTTCTTAATATTGCCAATTTTCTCTAGCAGTTTTATAGAAAGTGGTGCTTATTATATTCTTGTACTTTTCTGCACATTTATATGCCTACAATGAAATATTATTCAGCCACAAAAAAAGAATGACATTCTGACATACGCAACAACGTGGATGAACCTTGAGGACATTATGCTAAGTGAAAAAAGCCAGACACAAAAGGACAAATATTGTGCTATTCCACTTACATGACGTACCTAGAGTAGTGAAATTCATAGAGAAGGAGGTAGAATGATGGTTGCCAGGGACTGCAGGGAGGAGGAAATGGGGAGTTGATGTTAATGGGTACAGAGTTTCTGTTTGGGAAGATGCAAAAGTTTGAAGGAGTAGGAATGAACTAACTTCCCTGATGGTAAAATTGTTTGCTAATTCTTTCTAAGAAATCCTCAGTTTGCTTTCTCTCCCTTACTGCTTTTGTGCCAAACAACCTCCAGACCTTTCCTTTGCATTCAGTAGCTTTAACCCAGAGGCTATGCTCCAGGAAGAAGGTAATGGGCTGACAATCTCAGAAGAATGAACAGACCCTCCAGAGTTCCTCCCTGAAGCCAGGAAGATCATTGAGGCTAAGAAGAATGCAGCATCCTGTAAAACGCCCTGATTGTTATCACCTTTTCTGTCCCATCCAGTTTTTCTATAAAACCTCAAGACTCCAACCCCAAGATGGACTAACAGTCTCTAAGGCATTAGCCTGCTCTGACTCCCCTTTGCCTGACAAAGCAATAAAGCTGTTCTTTTCTAACTTTCCCAAAACTCCGCCTCCAAGTCTCAATCCGGTTTTCAGAGTACAGAGGCCCATTTTGCAGCAACAAATTCTAGAGATGCATGGTGGTGATGGTTGCAAGATAATGTGAATGTACTTAATGTCACTGAATTATATACTTAAAAAAGTGGTTAGGATGGTAAACATCTATGTTATGTATATTTTACCACAATAAAAAAAAAGTTTAAAATCCATACGGCAGCCCCTGCCCTTTGGGCAACCTCTCGAGTGTGGCAGAGAAGAATGTGTATCCGTGTTTGTAGTGGTGGAAAGGTGAGGAGCTGGCTGTAACTAGCATTTCAGCCTTTCATAAAAGCTATAGTAATAGGATAACATCAAGACTCAGTGTTTGGTAATTAAAGATGAAAACAATCTTATTTTACTGCTTTTTGAAATACTAGCTTTTCCTGCCCTCTCACCAGTAAGGGACTAGGGCCAGCAGTGCCTGCTTATTTTTGAACAAGGTCTGCTCTTCTACTCCTAGACCCCACCCTCAGCAGCAGCAGAGGTATGACTACAATTTCCTGAGGAGTCTTAGTTGTGGTGACAGGATACCAGAAGATGGCAGCAAAAGACCATCTGCAAGGAAAGTCCTGCCAGATGCCCAGGAGAACGGAGAGAAGTCCTAAGCTGGCTTTGGCTGCTGGGTCCTCACCTCAGTTCGGGACTGAGCTTAGTGTTCTGTCACTGTGTAATAATATCACGCGTGTGGCCAAGAGAGGTACACCAAGTACAAGGTCATCAAGATCCAATCACCCAAGAAAGGGCACTTCCAAGGTGAGGGGAAGGATGAGAGAAAGATGAAGGTGAACCAGGTCAGTGAAACTCATTGAAAACTAGGTTCTACACTTGGTGGATCCAAAGCTGGGTGAAGCAGTCTCTTCCCTTGAGAACTTCAGTCTAGTAGGAGACGTAACCCAGATGTGCTTACATGAGGAAAAACGAAAGGCAGGCCCAAGGATTTTGGAACGACCCCTGGGATGGGTATTTTGACCTCCAGATCCACTTTCTACCCTTTTCCTGACTGCTTTGCCCTGAGAGGTTGATCTATGTAGATTGGAAGCCACAGGGTCTTGAACACAGTGGGGAGATCAGAAGGGAAAAGATGAGTGCCATTGGGCTTTCAATCCTATGACTCTCCCCTGAGAGGTTCCCTTAGGCTCACCCTGTTGCAGAAGGTCACTGCTCCTCTCACGGGGGCCTTCCCTACAGGATTCTCTCTCATTCTAGTTTCCCAAAGAGACTCTCTATCTAAAGGGATTGGTGGAAGAAAATAGGGCCAGCTTCTCCACATCTGATCCCTGCAAAGATAAGGCATAGTGAGGGCATTATCCTCTTACAGAGAGGCTTTACCATCTCTGGATTCTCTCCATCTCACAAGGCTGAGGATAACGAGGAACCCTGAGCATCCCCCTGCTTGGGACCACTGGTTTAGGGTACTTCTTCCCAAACTCTAACATGCATATAAACCATCTGGGGACCTTGTTAGAAAACAATTCTGATTCAGTAGGTCCAGGGTGCGGCCAAAGGATGTGCATTTTAGCAAGTTCCCAGGTGATACAAATGCTGTCAGTCCATGGACTCCAGTTTAGTAGCAAGGTCCTAAAGCACAGGAGGTTACTGATGCCTAACCAACTTGTACACAAAATCAGTGTAGCTTTCTGAACAATTAACAACAGGCTTCACATGGTCCAATAGAAGCTTCCGAGTAATAACTATTTTATTGGTGAGAGGTGTCTTCTGTGTACATATTTACCTCAGGGGGGCGGGGCTTGCAAGTAAGAGCAGCTGGTTGAAGACTAGACTGGTTGATCAGGAGGGAAGAGGTGAGATGGCAGGGGATATCAGCAACTCCCCATGTACCTTGTCTTCTAAGATAATTGCTGTATCTTTAAAACTATGAACACAGGGGCCTGACCTTACATGCGTGGCCTCATCCACTTTGCACTACAGGACTGCTCTCAATCGGGGAGGATGCAGATCTAAGGCAAAGTGATTGTGAACATCTACAGGTAATAGCCTCCATTTGTGGTGAGTTTCCCCCAGCTCCCGGCTCAAACATCTAAATGTAAGAATACGTCTATTACTCTGCATCAGTACCACAGAGGTATTCCTACAGCCATTATATGATTACATTTATTTTCCTGCTGATCAGTTTGCAGTAGTAGCAACTATCCCCCTGGGCCCCAACCTGTATCCTTGGTCCCATTAATACCAGATCCAGCTGCCAATTATGTGTGAAGTTGCCCTTCCAGGCTACAGCCCTGCTTGCCACCTTTGGGACAATGAGAGCCTGCTTGGACGAACGATGGGATGTGCCCCAGGAGAAGGACCCCTTCTCTGACGTTTCACATTTTTATAATTTTTTGTAAGGAACTTGGGAAGAGACAGGAAGTACCTAACCAGTCTTGTAAATGGCAGTTGAAAGTTCTTTAGCTCATATAGTCAGAGAAAGGCCTTTTTGGCAAGAGGGAACAGCCTGCTCTCAAACATCTGGCATACAGAGGAGTTTACATACCCATGCTGGAATCAGCTAGGGATTTTGCAGCATCCTCTGCCAAACCAGCTCCTTGCTAGGTTACCTAAGGTGCAAAGCTACCAGGCCCTTCCAGTAGACAAATGGGCTTATGTCTCCTCTGAAAATGATTTTAAGAGCTCTAGAGTTTAAGCCTAAACTCTGGAATGGTATAATTAATCCATAAATAAAGAACATGAGCCTAGGGAAGGTAGCTTCTTCTTAGACCAAAGCATAGAAAAAAATGAAAAAATCAAATTGAAGTAAAAAGAAAAAGAGTCACTGAAGAAAGCCAATTTTTATCCTGTCCTGGTTTTAGGAATCACACATAAGTAAGAGAACAATTTCCTTTCTGTCCATTCAAAACCTCAAAACCTATTCAGCAGCTAGTTAATGCTTTGGAGATAGCATAAAGACACCTAGAAAGAATTAGAATCTGAGTGAACATAGACCAAACTCAGGAAAACAGGGGAAACAGAGTCCAGCTTAATCCATATGAAAAGGAATAAACAGGCTCTAGACTGGAGAGAATCCACACTCAGCCCTGTGCCACCTTGGAAGAAGGCAAGTTAATTGGTTTTATTTGAACACACGGGAGTAAATATTCTATAAACTTGGAAACACACACAAAAAGAAAGCACCAAAAAAATTAAAATCATCCACAATTCCTCAACTGAAATATATTTGTTAGATTTCGTCTTTTATTTTTCTTAGGTATATTCTTTTTTTTTAAATTGGGATGATGTACAATGGTGTCATGCAGTACTATCTGAATTTTAAAATTCAGTTTTTTGTATTACATGATCAAAACTTAACATAGACTTAAAATGAAAATAAACATGTTTCCCCCTATATTTCTAAACTTTAATATTTCATAAATTGAGTTATTACAGAAGATGAAGATTTCACACTCTTACATAATGCCAGCCAGCACTGGTCACTTCTAATACTATGTCAATTTCTGATGAAACCAATATTTACTCTTTTCCTTATTATGATTACTGTGATTCACTGCAAAGCTAAGTGGTATATATGATTATGATTCCTTCTACCCTATTCCTGGAATTCATTTGTTTTTCTTTTTATTTCAGTTAAATATCTGCATAAGTTCAAAGGAAATAGTTTGGAAATCTGGTGTGTCTCATGAGATTTACAATTTAATTATCAGTCATCACTGGAGGAAAACCTTTTCAAACTAAAAGATACTACCATTATATGCTTCAGCCTGATGTGTTGAAACAGACTTCCGTATATTCTCAATTTTTCACAGAATTGTTAAGTCCTAAAAAGTATTCTTTGATGTATCACACAGATTGCAAAGTAACATTTTTCTTATGCTGAATGTCCAAAACTACACATGTTGTTAGGAGATACATGTGCTCTTTGTTAACAAAAAGGAAGAGAAGGAAGAAGGGCAACAGAAAAGACTTTTTTTTTCCTTGCTTAGCATTCATCATTTTCAACATTTCTTCTTTGCCTTCTGAAAGATTTCTTACATCCACTTTCCCATCAAGACTATTGAGAATGGAATACTACTCAGCCATAAAAACTGACAACATAATGCCATTTGCAGCAACATGGATGCTCCTGGAGAATGTCATTCTAAGTGAAGTAAGCCAGAAAGAGAAAGAAAAATACCATATGAGATCGCTCATATGTGGAATCTAAAAAACAAAAACAAAAACAAACAAACAAACAAAAACAAAGCGTAAATACAGGACAGAAATAGACTCATAGACAGAGAATACAGACTTGCGGTTGCCAGGGGGGTGGAGGGTGGGAAGGGATAGCCTGGGATTTCAAAATTGTAGAATAGATAAACAAGATTACACTGTATAGCACAGGGAAATATACACAAAATGTTGTAACTCACAGAGAAAGAAATGTGCCAATGAGTGTTTATATGTCCATGAATGACTGAAAAATTGTGCTGAACACTGGAATTTGACACAACATTGTAAAATGATTATAAATCAATAAAAAATGTTAAAAAAAAAAGACTATTGAGAATGTTCTTAGCAACAGTCCTGAGCACCTAAATGGAGATAGCAGTTTTGCTGGCTCTCTAAATCTGACAGTCAGCCATCACTTCTTATTACTGAGCATAGGGTCAATGTCACTTGCTGGGATGTATCAATGTTTTCTGGATTTTCCTTGTTAACAAACTCAGAATTCGAATGCCAGAACACCAAGGGGATCCAAGGCCATTTGCTACATCTTCTTGAGCATTTACCTCAAGCAGATCTTTAATTTTTGAATCACACTAGCAACTGCCCGACCCAGTCACTGCATTGCTTTCTGCACAATCATTTTTCCATTTGGGATCCTTTTCCCACAAATTTCCATCTTTGCCATTTGCAAATGTCTGGACATCCTTGTCTTCGTGCCATGCTGTGGCCCCAATACTGCTCCTTTCTTCTCCGTTTGCCTTCTTCCAAGATTGGCTTGAGTTATGTATGGTTTTCACTTCTTCCCTTTATTTTGCAATCTTCTAAATTGATTTTCTTCGAGCAGAAGCATACATGATTTTCCCACAGAATAGGACAATCTTTTCACGTACACTAAAAGGACAATCAACCTTAGGGTATTTTGCATATTCACATACATATTTGTCATACTTGTCTTGACTTCCGAAGCCATGATCACAGGTATCATTAAATAGCAAAATACTCATTTCTTTCTCTTTTTTTTTATCTGTTTTCGACTGAGAAAGAGATTTAAATCATTGACATGTGTATTCTTTTCTGCCAAAAAAAAAAAATGTAAGTTTTTAATACACTAGTACAGGGACAGTCTCTTGAAATTTTAACTCAGCAGTGGAAATGTTACACCCCTCCAGATGAAAACTGAAAATCCCAGGAAGACTGTGAAACAAGGAGAGCACCAGGTGCTAAAAGGGAAAATGCCCCAGCGAGAGGCCAGGCATCAAGAAGGCACTGACCCTCTGAGAAATGCTCTAATCTGGCAGAGGAGTAAAGATGGAGGCAGCGGCAGCATCGCTCGGCATCCATTTGTCCAGCAGGGGGCAGTGTTGTCCAGAGGCTCCAACATGGGAGTCAGCTGTGGGGATGGGGTAGAAACCACCTGTAGAAGCCTTGAAAATTCTAGCTGTCTCAGGCATGGGACTTGCCAGCTTGAGAAAATCACCTTCAAATGTCTTTTTGCCTTGCTTTTCATTTTCTTAGTTTCCCATTTCCTTATCACTAGTTCTTTAGGTTCTACAATCGAACTGTGAAACCTTTATGGATACTTTTTCCTACATCGTCAAAATCCAATCTTTTGACTTCTTGGAGCCACCTCCCTTGGAGCCCTCTGTTTTCCTTCTACAGTTCCATTGGACATTGGTAAGGTCCTGTGAGCTTGTTAAAGTCCCACCAACTGTCCTAGCAATAAGGTTTCTCGAGAAATTTTGTCTTTGGAGAAATTGAACAGTCCCAATCTCCAGTGTGGGATACCATTAGGAGTAAGCATGAGAAGGGATGGTGAGTCTCTTCATTCAGGTAGGAAGACCTTCATCAATCTTTTCAATATGACAGTCTCTCCTTCAACTGCTGTGTCTGTTGTCCTGGAATTAAGAGCTTCTCTGGTACAATGTATCATTAGAATAAGCCATGGGTTTCCAGGGCAGTTGTGGGATGGGCAGTCTCCTGGATTCCTAGGAGAGGGAAAGGGGGCCGGGGCCTAACTGTTCATTGTGCAGCCTTTTAAAACAACTTCCTTGTTTTCAGCACCATGCCCCAGCTCACCTTCTGAGGCACGGTATTTTCTGATGAGCATTTCCTTTTCAGCAGCCTAAATCAGATTTTTTTCATGATATCCACTCTGCCAGCTGGTAACTTCCTAGCTGCCAAAGATGTGTTGATATTTTTTCACAGTGGGCTCTTCTTCCATCTTCTTTATCCCTGCTTCTTTAAAAAGTCAAATTATAAGGAGAGCAAGAATTCTTTTTAAAAGTATTAATTCCCAAAGGAAAACACTTCCAATGCATGTTTAAGCATAAATCTAACTACTTTTTTCTCATAGATTTTGTAACTGCTTACTCAGTAACATTAACAGTTTTCAACTTGAATTTGTATTTTGCAATATAAATGGTTTAGCATTTCACTTCTCAAATTGGTATATTTACTGTTTCTTCTTATTTCCCTTCTTTTCCTCCAACAATCTGATTTTTATTATTACCTTGCCCTTCTTAGTTTTAACATTAAGTTGATACCAAAGCCAGATAAAGACAACACAAGAAAACTACAGACAAACAGCCCTTATGAATATAGATGCAAAAAATCCTCAACAAAATCCTAGTGAACCTAATACAACAGCACATCAAATAATGTAGCCCCCAGCTATAAAAGATCCTGAGGATATCAGCGTAGTCATAAACTCTAACAATGTAGAAGTTATATTGCTTCCCACATCTCTCTGTTTTCCTTCCATTTCTCTTAGTTATAAAACAGAATGTGTAAGGGAGTGTTCTAGCTTCATTGATTTACATGCTGCTGTCCAGTTTTCCCAGCAACATTTCCTGAAGAGACTGTCTTTATTCCATTGTATATTCTTGCCTCCTTTGTCAAAGATTAGTTGACCAAAAGTTTGTGGGTTCATTTCTGGGCTCTCTATTCCATTCCATTAGTCCTTATGTCTGTTTTTGTACCAGCACCATGCTGTCTTCATTACTGTAGCTCTACAGTATTGTCTGAAGTCTGGGGGAGTTATTCCTCCAGCCTCTTTCTTTCTCTTCAGTAATGCTTTGGCAATTCTAGGTCTTTTGTGGTTCCATATAAATTTTATTATGATTTGTTCTAGTTCTGTGAAATATGTCCTGGGTAATTTGATATGGATTGCATTAAATCTGTAGATTGCCTTGGGCAGTATGACCATTCTAACAATATTGATTCTTCCAATCCAGGAGCATGGGATATCTTTCCATTTTTTAAAGTCTTCTTTAATTTCCTTCATCAATGTTTATAAATCTCCATGTATAAGTCTTTCATCTCCTTGGTTAGATTTATTGCTAGGTATTTTATTAAATTGGTGCTATTTTAAGGGGATTGTTCCTTTACTTTCTTTTCCTGTTGATTCATTGTTAGTGTAAAGAAAAGCAACTGATAATTGTACATCAACCTTGTAACCTGCTACCATACTGAATTTTCAATTAGTTATAGTAGTATTAGCTTGGAAATTTGAGGGGTTTCTATATATAGTATTTCTATTCTATATTATTCTATATTCTATTTGATTCGATATTATTCTATATTCTATATATTCTATATTCTAATCTATAATTTATATTCTATATTTTATATTATGTATAAAGAATATTCTGTATTCTGTATTATATATTCTGTATTCTGTCTTCTATATTCTGTATTCTATATTCTATTCTATATTCTCTATTCTGTGCTCAATATTCTGTACTCCGTATTCGGAATTCTGTGTTCTATATTCTGTATTCTATATCCTATTTTGTATATTCTGTATTCTGCATTCTGTATTCTATATTCTATATTCTCTGTTCTGTATTCTATATTCTATATCCTATATTCTTTATTCTGTATTCTATATTCTAATTTCTGTGTTTTATACTCTACATTCTATGTTCTGTATACTGTATTCTATATTCTGTGATCTGTATTCTGTATTCTATCTTCTGTGTTCTGTATTCTATGTTCTGTGTTCTGGATTCTATATTCCATATCTGGATTCTATATTCTGAATTCTATATTCAATATTCTGTATTCTGTGTTCTGTATTCTAAATTCTGTATTCTGTGCTCTGCATTCTATATTCTATATTCTGTGTTCTGTCTTCTGTATACTATATACTAAATTCTGTATACTGTATTCTATATTCTATATTCTAAGTTCTATATTCCGTATTCTATATTCAGTATACTGTATTCTATATTCTGTGTTCTGCATTCTATATACTATATTGTGTTCAGTATTCTATATTCTTTGTTCTGTATTCTATATTCTATATTCTGTATTATGCTTTCTATATTCCGTATTTTATATTCTATGTACTGTATTCTGTATACTATATTCTATGTTCTGTATCCTATATTCTGAATTCTATATTCTATATTCTGTATTCTGTCTTCTGTATTCTATATTCTAAGTTCTGTATTCTGTATTCTATGTACTGTGTTCTGTATTCTGTATTCTGTGTTCTGTATTCTATATTCTATATTCTGTTTTCTGTATTATGTATTCTATATTCGGTGTTTTGTGTTCTGTATTCTATTTTCTATATTCTGTATTCTGCATTATATATTCTGCTTCATGTGTTCTGATTTCTGTACTCTATATTCTGTGTACTGTATTCTGAATTCTATATTCTATGTTTTGTATTTTACTCTATATTCTATATTCTATATTCTGTATTCTGTGGTCTATATTCTATGTTCTGTATTCTATGTTCTGTGTTCGGTATTCTATATTCTATATCCTGTATTCTAAATTCTGAATTCCATATTCTGTATTTTGTATTATGTATTCTATATTCTGTGATCTGTATTCTATATTCTACATTCTGTATTATAAATTCTTCGTTCTGTATTCTATATTCTGTGTTCTGTGCTTTGTATTGCATATTTTGTGTTCTGTATACTATATTCTGTATTCTGTATTCTATATTCTATATTCTGTGCTCTGTATTCGGTATTCTAAATTCTGTATTCTGTATTCTATATTCTATATTTTGTATTCTACATCCTACATTCAATGTTCTGTATTCTGTATTCTGTATTCCGTGTTCTGTATTCTGTATTCTATGTTCTGTGTTCTGTATTCTGTGTTATGTGTTCTGTATTCTACATTGTGTATTCTATATTCTGAATTCTATAATCTATATTCTGTATTCTGTGTTCTGTATTCTATATTCTGTATTCGGTGTTCTGTATTCTATATTCTATATTCTGGGTTCTGTATTCTGTAATCTATATTCTATATTCTGTATTCTATATTCTATATTCTATGTTCTTTATTCCATATTCTATATTCTGTGTTGTGTATTCTGTGTTCTGCATTCTATATTCTATATTGTGTTCTGAACTTTATATTCTGTGTTCTGTATTCTATATTATGTGTACTGTATTCTATATTCTATGTTCAGTACTATACTTTTGATATTCCATATTATATATTTATGTCTGTATTCTGTATTCTATACTCTATATTCTGTATCCAATATTCTCAATTCTATATTCTATATTCTGTATTCTACATTCTATGTTCTGTATTCTGTATTATGTATACTATGTACTGTGTTCTGTATTCTGTATTATGTGTTCTGTATTCTGTATTCTGTATTCTGTATTATATATTCTAAATTCTGTTTTCTATATCCTGTATTTTATATTTTGTGTTCTGTGTTCTGTGCAATCTATTGTATATTCTATAATCTTTTTTCTGTATTCTACATTCTGTATTCTGTGTTCTGTATTATGTATTCTATATTCTATATTCTGTATTCTGTATTCTATATTCTATGTTTGTGTTCTGTATTTGATATTGTAAATTCAGAATTCTACATTCTAAGTTCTGTATTCTATATTATGCATTCTATATTCTATATTGTGTACTGTATCCTATATTCTATGTTTTGTATTCTGTATTCTGTATTTGGTATTCTGTATTCTATTCTGTATTCTGTGTTCTGTATTCTATATTCTATATTCCGTATTCTAAATTATGTCCAGTATTCTATATTCAGTGGTCCGTGTTCTGTATTCTATATTCTGTGTTCTGTATTCTATATTGTGTATTATGTGTTCTGTATTGTATATTCTATATTCTGTGTTCTGTATTCTGTATTAAATATTCTATATTCTGTATTCTGTATTCTATATTCTGTGCTCTGTATTCTTTATTCTGTATTGTATATTCTACATTCAGTATTCTAAATTCTACGTTCTGTGTTCTAAATTCTGTGTTGTGTATTCCTCATTCTGCGTTCTGTATTCTATATTCTGTGTTCTGTATTCTGTTTTCTATATTCTTCATTCTGTGTTCTGTATTCTGTATTCTTTATTTTGTATTCTGAATCCTATATTCTGTATTCTATATAGTATATTCTGTATTCTATATTCTACATTCTATGTTCTGTATTCTGTATTCCATATTCTGTATTCTTTATTGTGTATTCTATGTTCTGTGTTCGGTATTCTATATTCTAGATTCTGTATTCTAAATTCTGAATTCTACATTGTATATTCTGTATTCTGTATTCTATATTCTAAGTTTTGTATTCTTTATTATATATTTTACATTCTCTGTTCCAAATTCTAATTATGTAATCTACATTTTGTGTTCCGTATTCTACATTCTGTATTCGTATTCTGTATTCTGTATTCTGTTTTAAGTTTTATATATTCTATATTCTGTGTTCTGTATTCTTTAGTCTATATGCTGTATTCTATATTCTATTTCTGTATTCTACATTCTATGTTCTGTATTCTGTAATCTTGTTCTACATTCTGTATTATGTATTGTATATTTTGTATTCTGTATTCTTATTCAACATTCTGTACTGTGTATTCTATGTGTTGTATTTTGTACTCTTTTTTCTTTATTCTGCATACTGTATTATGTATACTATATTGTACATTCTGTATTCTAAATTCTAAGTTCTATATTCTAAATTCTGTGTTCTGTGTTCTATATTCTGCGTTCTGTATTCTATATTTTATATTCTGTATTCTGTATTCTATCTTTTGAATTCGGTATTCTATGCTGTGTGCACGTTATTCCATACTGTATAGTTTTATTGTATATTCTACATTCTATGTTCTCTATTCTGTATTCAATATACTGTGTTCTGTATTCTTTGTTCTATGTTCTGTATTCTATATACTATATTTTGTATTTTATAGTCTACATTCTATATTCTGTATTGTATATTTTATTTTCTGTATTCTGTATTCTATGTTATATTTTGTATTTTGTATGTTCTGTGTTCCGTATTCTATATTCTTTATTCTATATTTGAATTTTATATTCTGTATTCGGTGTCTGTACTCTATATACTGTATTCTGTGTTTTGTATTCTATGTTCTGTGTTCGGTATTCTATATCCTATATTCTGTATTGTAAATTCTGAATTCTAAATTATATATTTTATTTTGTATTCTATATCTAAGTTTTGTATTCTTTATTCTATATTCTAAATTCTGTATTGTAAATTGTATGTTCTGTGATCTATATTCTGTGTTCCTTATTCTACATTCTGCATTCTATGTTATATATTCTGTATTCTATATTCTATATTCTATGTTCTGTATTCTGTATTCCATATTCTGTATTCTGTGTTCTGTATTATGTTGTGTGTTCTGTATTCTACATTCTATATTCTGCAATCTATATTCTGAAATCTGTATTCTAAATTCTGTATTCTATGTTCTGTGTTCCGATTCTATATTCTGTATTCTATATTCTATATTCTGTATTCTAAATTCTACATTCTATGTTCTGTATTCTGAATTCCATATTCTGTCTTCTGGTTTCCCTATTCGGTATTCTAAATTCTGTATTCCATATTCTGTATTCTGAATTCTATATTCTGTATTCTGTGTCCTATATTCCGTATTCTATATTCTACATTCTATTATCTGTATTCTGTATTTCATTTTCTGTATTCTTCGTTCTGTATTCTATGTTGTGTGTTCTGTATTCTATATTCTGGAATCTATATTCGGAAATCTGTATTCTGTATTCTGTGTTCAGATTCTATATTCTGTATTTTATATTCTAATTTCTGTATTCTATATTCAACATTCTATATTCTATATTCTGTATTCTATATCCTGTATTCTGAATTCTATATTCTGTATTCTATGTTATATATTCTGTATTCTATATACTACATTCTTTGTTATGTATTCTGTATTCAATATTCTGTATTCTGTATTCCATATTCTGTATTCTGAATCCTATATTCTGTATTCTATATTCTGTATACCATATATTGTATCTGAATTCTATATTCTGTATTCTGGTTATGTATTCTATATTTTATATTCTATATTCTGTATTCTATATTCTACATTCTATGTTCTGTATTCTGTATTCCATATTCTGTATTCTGTGTTCTGTATTCTATGTTGTGTGTTCTGAATTCCACATTCTATATTCTGGAATCTATATTCTGAAATCTATATTCTAAATTCTGTATTCTATGTTCTGTATTCCGATTCTATATTGTGTATTCTGTATTCTATATTCTACATTCTATGTTCTGTAATCTGTATTCCATATTCTGTTTTCTTTGTTCGGTATTCTATGTTGCGTGTTCTGTGTTCTGTATTCTATACTCTCCGTTCGGTGTTTATCTTCTGTATTCTATCTTCTAAATTCTGAATTCTATATTCTATATTCTGTATTCTATATTCTATATTCTGTATTCTATATTCTACATTCTACGTTCTGTATTCTGTATTCCATATTCTGTATTCAGTGTTCTGTATTCTATGTTCTGTGTTCTGTATTCTACATTCTATATTCTGCAATCTCTATTCTGAAATCTCTATATTTTGTATTCTATGTTCTGTGTTCGGATTCTATATTCTTTGCTCTATATTCTCTATTCTATATACTACATTCTATGTTCTATATTCTGTATTCCATATTCTGTATTCTGTGTTCTGTGTTCGGATTCTATATTCATTACTCTGTATTCTGTGTTCTATACTCTGTATTCTGTATTTTACATTCTATGTTCTGTATTCTGTATTCCATCTTCTGTATTCTGAATTCTATATTCTGTATTCCATATTCTTTATTGTGAATTCAATATTCTGTATTCTGTGTTCTGTATTCTATGTTGTGTGTTCTGTATTCTACATTCTATATTCTGCAGTCTATATTCTGAAATCTGAATTCTATATTCTGTATTCTATGTTCTGTGTTCGGATTCTATATTCTTTGCTCTATATTCTCTATTCTATATACTACATTCTATGTTCTATGTTCTGTATTCCATATTCTGTATTCTGTGTTCTGTATTCTGTGTTGTGTGTTCTGTATTCTACATTCTATATTCTGCAATCTATATTTTGAAATCTGTATTCTATATTCTGTATTCTATGTTCTGTGTTCGGATTCTATATTCTCTATTCTACATTCTGTATTCCACATTCTATATTCTGAATTCTATGTTCGGTATTCTGTGTTCCACATTCTGTATTCTGAATTCTATATTCTGTATTCTATGTTCTATATTCTGTATTCTATATTCTACATCCTAAGTTCTGTATTCTGTATTCTATTTTGTGTGTTCTGTATTCTATATTCTTCATACTTGAATCTATATTCTGAAATCTGTATTCTAAGTTCTGTATGCTATGTTCTCTGTTCCGATTCTACATTCTGTATTCTGTATTCTATATTCTACATTCTAGATTGTTTTTTTCTGTATTCCATATTCTGTATTCTGAACCCTATATTCTGTATTCTATATTCTGTATTCCATATTGTGCATTCTGAATTCAATATTCTGTATTCTGTGTTCTGTATTCTACATTTTATCTTCTATATTCCCTATTCTATATTACACATTTTAAGTTCTGTATTCTGTATTTCAAATTCTGTGTTCTGTGTTCTGTATTCTATGTTGTGTGTTCTGTATTCTACATTCTATATTCTGCAATCTATATTCTGAAATCTGTATTCTAAATTCTGTATTCTATGTTCTGTGTTCTGATTCTATATTCTGTATTCTGTATTCTATATTCTACATTCTGTATTCTATATTCTACATTCTATGTTCTGTATTCTGAATTCCATATTCTGTATTCTGGATTCTATATTCTGTATTCTGTCTTCCACATTCTGTATTCTGAATTCTATATTCTGTATTCTATATTCCGTATTCTATATTCTACATTCTATGTTCTGTATTCTGTATTTCATTTTCTGTATTCTACGTTCTGTATTCTATGTTGTGTGTTCTGTATTCTATATTCTGGGATCTATATTCGGAAATCTGTATTCTATATTCTATATTCTATGTTCAGATTCTATATTCTTTATTTTATATTCTAATTTCTGTATTCTATATTCAACATTCTATATTCTATATTCTGTATTCTCTATCCTGTATTCTGAATTCTATATTCTGTATTCTATGTTCTGTGTTCGCATTCTATATTCGTTGCTCTATATTCTCTATTCTATATACTACATTCTATGTTCTATATTCTGTATTCCATATTCTGTATTCTGTGTTCTGTGTTCGGATTCTATATTCATTACTCTGTATTCTGTGTTCTATACTCTGTATTCTGTATTCTACATTCTATGTTCTGTATTCTGTATTCCATCTTCTGTATTCTGAATTCTCTATTCTGTATTCTATATTATCTATTCTGTATTCCATATTCTGAATTCTATATTCTGTATTGTGTTCCACATTCTGTAGTCTGAATTCTATATTCTGTATTCTCTGTTCTGTATTCTGTATTCTATATTCTACATTCTATGTTCTGTATTCTGTATTCCATATTCTGTATTCTGAATTCTATATTCTGTATTCCATATTCTTTATTGTGAATTCAATATTCTGTATTCTGTGTTCTGTATTCTATGTTGTGTGTTCTGTATTCTACATTCTATATTCTGCAGTCTATATTCTGAAATCTGAATTCTATATTCTGTATTCTATGTTCTGTGTTCGGATTCTATATTCTTTGCTCTATATACTCTATTCTATATACTACATTCTATGTTCTATATTCTGTATTCCATATTCTGTATTCTGTGTTCTGTATTCTGTGTTGTGTGTTCTGTATTCTACATTCTATATTCTGCAATCTATATTCTGAAATCTGTATTCTAAATTCTGTATTCTATGTTCTGTGTTCCTATTGTATTTTCTGTATTCTGTATTCTATATTCTGTATTCTATATTCTACATTCTATGTTCTGTATTCTGTATTCCATAATCTGTATTCTGAATTCTATATTCCGTATTCTATATTCTGAATTGTATATTATATTGTGTTCCACATTCTGTATTCTGAATTCTATATTCTGTATTCGGTGTTCTATATTCTACATTCTATGTTCTGGATTCTGTATTCCATATTCTGAATTCTATATTCTGTATTGTGTTCCACATTCTGTATTCTGAATTCTATATTCTGTATTCTCTGTTCTGTATTCTGTATTCTATATTCTACATTCTATGTTCTGTATTCTGTATTCTGTATTCCATATTCTGTATTCTGAATTCTATATTCCGTATTCTATATTCTGAATTCTATATTATATGGTGTTCCACATTCTGTATTCTGAATTCTATATACTGTATTCGGTGTTGTATATTCTACATTCTATGTTCTGGATTCTGTATTCCATATTCTGAATTCTATATTCTGTATTGTGTTCCACATTCTGTATTCTGAATTCTATATTCTGTATTCTCTGTTCTGTATTCTGTATTCTATATTCTACATTCTATGTTCTGTATTCTGTATTCCATATTCTGTATTCTGAATTCTATATTCTGTATTCCATATTCTTTATTGTGAATTCAATATTCTGTATTCTGTGTTCTGTATTCTATGTTGTGTGTTCTGTATTCTACATTCAATATTCTGCAGTGTATATTCTGAAATCTGAATTCTATATTCTGTATTCTATGTTCTGTGTTCGGATTCTATATTCTTTGCTCTATATTCTCTATTCTATATACTACATTCTATGTTCTATATTCTGTATTCCATATTCTGTATTCTGTGTTCTGTATTCTGTGTTGTGTGTTCTGTATTCTACATTCTATATTCTGCAATCTATATTTTGAAATCTGTATTCTATATTCTGTATTCTATGTTCTGTGTTCGGATTCTATATTCTGTATTCTGTATTCTGTATTCTATATTCTACATTCTATGTTCTGTATTCTGTATTCCATATTCTGTATTCTGAATTCTAAATTCCGTATTCTATATTCTGAATTCTATATTCTGTATTGTGTTCCACATTCTGTATTATGAATTCTGTATTCTGTATTCGTGTTCTATATTCTACATTCTATGTTCTGGATTCTGTATTCCATATTCTCTATTCTGTATTCCATATTCTGAATTCTATATTCTGTATTGTGTTCCACATTCTGTATTCTGAATTCTATATCCTGTATTCTCTGTTCTGTATTCTGTATTCTATATTCTACATTCTATGTTGTGTATTCTGTATTCCATAGTCTGTATTCTGAATTCTATATTCTGTATTCCATATTCTTTATTGTGAATTCAATATTCTGTATTCTGTGTTCTGTATTGTATGTTGTGTGTTCTGTATTCTACATTCTATATTCTGAAACCTGAATTCTATATTCTGTATTCTATGTTCTGTGTTCAGATTCTATATTCTTTGCTCTATATTCTCTATTCTATATACTACATTCTATGTTCTATATTCTGTATTCCATATTCTGTATTCTGTGTTCTGTATTCTGTGTTGTGTGTTCTGTATTCTACATTCTATATTCTGCAATCTATATTCTGAAATCTGTATTCTAAATTCTATATTCTATGTTCTGTGTTCCTCTACTATATTCTATATTCTGTATTCTATATTCTATATTCTGTATTCTATATTCTACATTCTATGTTCTGTATTCTGTATTCCATATTCTGTATTCTGAATTCTATATTCTGTATTCCATATTCTGTATTGTGAATTCAATATTCTGTATTCTGTGTTCTGTATTGTATGTTGTGTGTTCTGTATTCTACATTCTATATTCTGCAGTGTATATTCTGAAATCTGAATTCTATATTCTGTATTCTATGTTCTGTGTTCGGATTCTATATTCTTTGCTCTATATTCTCTATTCTATATACTACATTCTATGTTCTATATTCTGTATTCCATATTCTGTACTCTGTGTTCTGTATACTATGTTGTGTGTTCTGTATTCTACATTGTATATTCTGCAATCTATATTCTGAAATCTGTATTCTATACTGTGTAATTCTGTGTTCTGATTTCAGATTCTATATTCTGTGCTCTATATTCTGTATTCTATATACTACATTCTATGTTCTATATTCTGTATTCCATATTCTGTATTCTGAGTTCTATATTCTGTATTCCATATACTGTATTGTGAGTTCTATATTCTGTATTATGTAATCTATATTGAACATTCTATGTTCTGTATTCTGTATCATATACTGTATTCTGAGTTCTATATTCTGTACCCTATATTCTGTATTCCATGTACTGTATTCTGAATTCTATACTCTGTATTCTGTGTTCCATATTCTGTATTCTATATACTACATTCTATGTCCTGTTCTGTATTCCATATTCTGTATTCTGTGTTCTGTGTTCGGATTCTATATTCTGTATTCTGTGTTCCACATTCTGTATTCTGAATTCTATATTCTGTATTCTGTGTTCTGCATTCTATGTTCTCTGTTCGGTGTTCGCCGTTCTATATTCTGTATTCTATATACTACATTCTATGTTATGTATTCTGTATTCCATATTCTGAACTCTGTGTTCTGTATTCTATTTTGCGTGTTCTGTGTTCTGAATTCTATATTCTGTATTCGGTGTTCTATATTCTACATTCTATGTTCTGGATTCTGTATTCCATATTCTCTATTCTGTATTCCATATTCTGAATTCTATATTCTGTATTGTGTTCCACATTCTGTATTCTGAATTCTATATTCTGTATTCCATATTCTTTATTGTGAATTCAATATTCTGTATTCTGTGTTCTGTATTCTATGTTGTGTGTTCTGTATTCTACATTCTATATTCTGCAGTCTATATTCTGAAATCTGAATTCTATATTCTGTATTGTATGTTCTGTGTTCGGATTCTATATTCTTTGCTCTATATTCTCTATTCTATATACTACATTCTATGTTCTATATTCTGTATTCCATATTCTGTATTCTGTGTTCTGTATTCTGTGTTGTGTGTTCTGTATTCTACATTCTATATTCTGCAATCTATATTCTGAAATCTGTATTCTAAATTCTGTATTCTATGTTCTGTTTTCCTATTGTATTTTCTGTATTCTGTATTCTATATTCTATATTCTGTATTCTATATTCTACATTCTATGTTCTGTATTCTGTATTCCATAATCTGTATTCTGAATTCTATATTCCGTATTCTATATTCTGAATTGTATATTATATTGTGTTCCACATTCTGTATTCTGAATTCTATATTCTGTATTCGGTGTTCTATATTCTACATTCAATGTTCTGGATTCTGTATTCCATATTCTGAATTCTATATTCTGTATTGTGTTCCACATTCTGTATTCTGAATTCTATATCCTGTATTCTCTGTTCTGTATTCTGTATTCTATATTCTACATTCTATGTTGTGTATTCTGTATTCCATAGTCTGTATTCTGAATTCTATATTCTGTATTCCATATTCTTTATTGTGAATTCAATATTCTGTATTCTGTGTTCTGTATTGTATGTTGTGTGTTCTGTATTCTACATTCTATATTCTGCAGTCTATATTCTGAAACCTGAATTCTATATTCTGTATTCTATGTTCTGTGTTCAGATTCTATATTCTTTGCTCTATATTCTCTATTCTATATACTACATTCTATGTTCTATATTCTGTATTCCATATTCTGTATTCTGTGTTCTGTATTCTGTGTTGTGTGTTCTGTATTCTACATTCTATATTCTGCAATCTATATTCTGAAATCTGTATTCTAAATTCTATATTCTATGTTCTGTGTTCCTATACTATATTCTATATTCTGTATTCTATATTCTATATTCTGTATTCTATATTCTACATTCTATGTTCTGTATTCTGTATTCCATATTCTGTATTCTGAATTCTATATTCTGTATTCCATATTCTGTATTGTGAATTCAATATTCTGTATTCTGTGTTCTGTATTGTATGTTGTGTGTTCTGTATTCTACATTCTATATTCTGCAGTGTATATTCTGAAATCTGAATTCTATATTCTGTATTCTATGTTCTGTGTTCGGATTCTATATTCTTTGCTCTATATTCTCTATTCTATATACTACATTCTATGTTCTATATTCTGTATTCCATATTCTGTACTCTGTGTTCTGTATACTATGTTGTGTGTTCTGTATTCTACATTCTATATTCTGCAATCTATATTCTGAAATCTGTATTCTATACTGTGTAATTCTGTGTTCTGATTTCAGATTCTATATTCTGTGCTCTATATTCTGTATTCTATATACTACATTCTATGTTCTATATTCTGTATTCCATATTCTGTATTCTGAGTTCTATATTCTGTATTCCATATACTGTATTGTGAGTTCTATATTCTGTATTATGTAATCTATATTGAACATTCTATGTTCTGTATTCTGTATCATATACTGTATTCTGAGTTCTATATTCTGTACCCTATATTCTGTATTCCATGTACTGTATTCTGAATTCTATACTCTGTATTCTGTGTTCCATATTCTGTATTCTATATACTACATTCTATGTCCTGTTCTGTATTCCATATTCTGTATTCTGTGTTCTGTGTTCGGATTCTATATTCTGTATTCTGTGTTCCACATTCTGTATTCTGAATTCTATATTCTGTATTCTGTGTTCTGCATTCTATGTTCTCTGTTCGGTGTTCGCCGTTCTATATTCTGTATTCTATATACTACATTCTATGTTATGTATTCTGTATTCCATATTCTGAACTCTGTGTTCTGTATTCTATTTTGCGTGTTCTGTGTTCTGAATTCTATATTCTGTATTCGGTGTTCTATATTCTACATTCTATGTTCTGGATTCTGTATTCCATATTCTCTATTCTGTATTCCATATTCTGAATTCTATATTCTGTATTGTGTTCCACATTCTGTATTCTGAATTCTATATTCTGTATTCCATATTCTTTATTGTGAATTCAATATTCTGTATTCTGTGTTCTGTATTCTATGTTGTGTGTTCTGTATTCTACATTCTATATTCTGCAGTCTATATTCTGAAATCTGAATTCTATATTCTGTATTGTATGTTCTGTGTTCGGATTCTATATTCTTTGCTCTATATTCTCTATTCTATATACTACATTCTATGTTCTATATTCTGTATTCCATATTCTGTATTCTGTGTTCTGTATTCTGTGTTGTGTGTTCTGTATTCTACATTCTATATTCTGCAATCTATATTCTGAAATCTGTATTCTAAATTCTGTATTCTATGTTCTGTGTTCCTATTGTATTTTCTGTATTCTGTATTCTATATTCTATATTCTGTATTCTATATTCTACATTCTATGTTCTGTATTCTGTATTCCATAATCTGTATTCTGAATTCTATATTCCGTATTCTATATTCTGAATTGTATATTATATTGTGTTCCACATTCTGTATTCTGAATTCTATATTCTGTATTCGGTGTTCTATATTCTACATTCAATGTTCTGGATTCTGTATTCCATATTCTGAATTCTATATTCTGTATTGTGTTCCACATTCTGTATTCTGAATTCTATATCCTG
Organism: Camelus bactrianus; assembly: GCF_048773025.1. Taxonomy (NCBI): domain Eukaryota; kingdom Metazoa; phylum Chordata; class Mammalia; order Artiodactyla; family Camelidae; genus Camelus; species Camelus bactrianus. The sequence continues at coordinate 33,995,259 of NC_133575.1, forward strand.
TATTCTCTGTTCTGTATTCTGTATTCTATATTCTACATTCTATGTTGTGTATTCTGTATTCCATAGTCTGTATTCTGAATTCTATATTCTGTGTTCCATATTCTTTATTGTGAATTCAATATTCTGTATTCTGTGTTGTGTATTGTATGTTGTGTGTTCTGTATTCTACATTCTATATTCTGCAGTCTATATTCTGAAACCTGAATTCTATATTCTGTATTCTATGTTCTGTGTTCAGATTCTATATTCTTTGCTCTATATTCTCTATTCTATATACTACATTCTATGTTCTATATTCTGTATTCCATATTCTGTATTCTGTGTTCTGTATTCTGTGTTGTGTGTTCTGTATTCTACATTCTATATTCTGCAATCTATATTCTGAAATCTGTATTCTAAATTCTGTATTCTATGTTCTGTGTTCCTATTGTATTTTCTGAATTCTGTATTCTATATTCTGTATTCTATATTCTACATTCTATGTTCTGTATTCTGTATTCCATAATCTGTATTCTGAATTCTATATTCCGTATTCTATATTCTGAATTGTATATTATATTGTGTTCCACATTCTGTATTCTGAATTCTATATTCTGTATTCGGTGTTCTATATTCTACATTCTATGTTCTGGATTCTGTATTCCATATTCTGAATTCTATATTCTGTATTGTGTTCCACATTCTGTATTCTGAATTCTATATTCTGTATTCTCTGTTCTGTATTCTGTATTCTATATTCTACATTCTATGTTCTGTATTCTGTATTCTGTATTCCATATTCTGTATTCTGAATTCTATATTCCGTATTCTATATTCTGAATTCTATATTATATGGTGTTCCACATTCTGTATTCTGAATTCTATATACTGTATTCGGTGTTGTATATTCTACATTCTATGTTCTGGATTCTGTATTCCATATTCTGAATTCTATATTCTGTATTGTGTTCCACATTCTGTATTCTGAATTCTATATTCTGTATTCGGTGTTCTATATTCTGTATTCTATATTCTACATTCTATGTTCTGTATTCTGTATTCCATATTCTGTATTCTGAATTCTATATTCTGTATTCCATATTCTTTATTGTGAATTCAATATTCTGTATTCTGTGTTCTGTATTCTATGTTGTGTGTTCTGTATTCTACATTCAATATTCTGCAGTGTATATTCTGAAATCTGAATTCTATATTCTGTATTCTATGTTCTGTGTTCGGATTCTATATTCTTTGCTCTATATTCTCTATTCTATATACTACATTCTATGTTCTATATTCTGTATTCCATATTCTGTATTCTGTGTTCTGTATTCTGTGTTGTGTGTTCTGTATTCTACATTCTATATTCTGCAATCTATATTTTGAAATCTGTATTCTATATTCTGTATTCTATGTTCTGTGTTCGGATTCTATATTCTGTATTCTGTATTCTGTATTCTATATTCTACATTCTATGTTCTGTATTCTGTATTCCATATTCTGTATTCTGAATTCTAAATTCCGTATTCTATATTCTGAATTCTATATTCTGTATTGTGTTCCACATTCTGTATTATGAATTCTGTATTCTGTATTCGTGTTCTATATTCTACATTCTATGTTCTGGATTCTGTATTCCATATTCTCTATTCTGTATTCCATATTCTGAATTCTATATTCTGTATTGTGTTCCACATTCTGTATTCTGAATTCTATATCCTGTATTCTCTGTTCTGTATTCTGTATTCTATATTCTACATTCTATGTTGTGTATTCTGTATTCCATAGTCTGTATTCTGAATTCTATATTCTGTATTCCATATTCTTTATTGTGAATTCAATATTCTGTATTCTGTGTTCTGTATTGTATGTTGTGTGTTCTGTATTCTACATTCTATATTCTGAAACCTGAATTCTATATTCTGTATTCTATGTTCTGTGTTCAGATTCTATATTCTTTGCTCTATATTCTCTATTCTATATACTACATTCTATGTTCTATATTCTGTATTCCATATTCTGTATTCTGTGTTCTGTATTCTGTGTTGTGTGTTCTGTATTCTACATTCTATATTCTGCAATCTATATTCTGAAATCTGTATTCTAAATTCTATATTCTATGTTCTGTGTTCCTCTACTATATTCTATATTCTGTATTCTATATTCTATATTCTGTATTCTATATTCTACATTCTATGTTCTGTATTCTGTATTCCATATTCTGTATTCTGAATTCTATATTCTGTATTCCATATTCTGTATTGTGAATTCAATATTCTGTATTCTGTGTTCTGTATTGTATGTTGTGTGTTCTGTATTCTACATTCTATATTCTGCAGTGTATATTCTGAAATCTGAATTCTATATTCTGTATTCTATGTTCTGTGTTCGGATTCTATATTCTTTGCTCTATATTCTCTATTCTATATACTACATTCTATGTTCTATATTCTGTATTCCATATTCTGTACTCTGTGTTCTGTATACTATGTTGTGTGTTCTGTATTCTACATTCTATATTCTGCAATCTATATTCTGAAATCTGTATTCTATACTGTGTAATTCTGTGTTCTGATTTCAGATTCTATATTCTGTGCTCTATATTCTGTATTCTATATACTACATTCTATGTTCTATATTCTGTATTCCATATTCTGTATTCTGAGTTCTATATTCTGTATTCCATATACTGTATTGTGAGTTCTATATTCTGTATTATGTAATCTATATTGAACATTCTATGTTCTGTATTCTGTATCATATACTGTATTCTGAGTTCTATATTCTGTACCCTATATTCTGTATTCCATGTACTGTATTCTGAATTCTATACTCTGTATTCTGTGTTCCATATTCTGTATTCTATATACTACATTCTATGTCCTGTTCTGTATTCCATATTCTGTATTCTGTGTTCTGTGTTCGGATTCTATATTCTGTATTCTGTGTTCCACATTCTGTATTCTGAATTCTATATTCTGTATTCTGTGTTCTGCATTCTATGTTCTCTGTTCGGTGTTCGCCGTTCTATATTCTGTATTCTATATACTACATTCTATGTTATGTATTCTGTATTCCATATTCTGAACTCTGTGTTCTGTATTCTATTTTGCGTGTTCTGTGTTCTGAATTCTATATTCTGTATTCGGTGTTCTATATTCTACATTCTATGTTCTGGATTCTGTATTCCATATTCTCTATTCTGTATTCCATATTCTGAATTCTATATTCTGTATTGTGTTCCACATTCTGTATTCTGAATTCTATATTCTGTATTCCATATTCTTTATTGTGAATTCAATATTCTGTATTCTGTGTTCTGTATTCTATGTTGTGTGTTCTGTATTCTACATTCTATATTCTGCAGTCTATATTCTGAAATCTGAATTCTATATTCTGTATTGTATGTTCTGTGTTCGGATTCTATATTCTTTGCTCTATATTCTCTATTCTATATACTACATTCTATGTTCTATATTCTGTATTCCATATTCTGTATTCTGTGTTCTGTATTCTGTGTTGTGTGTTCTGTATTCTACATTCTATATTCTGCAATCTATATTCTGAAATCTGTATTCTAAATTCTGTATTCTATGTTCTGTGTTCCTATTGTATTTTCTGTATTCTGTATTCTATATTCTATATTCTGTATTCTATATTCTACATTCTATGTTCTGTATTCTGTATTCCATAATCTGTATTCTGAATTCTATATTCCGTATTCTATATACTGAATTGTATATTATATTGTGTTCCACATTCTGTATTCTGAATTCTATATTCTGTATTCGGTGTTCTATATTCTACATTCAATGTTCTGGATTCTGTATTCCATATTCTGAATTCTATATTCTGTATTGTGTTCCACATTCTGTATTCTGAATTCTATATCCTGTATTCTCTGTTCTGTATTCTGTATTCTATATTCTACATTCTATGTTGTGTATTCTGTATTCCATAGTCTGTATTCTGAATTCTATATTCTGTATTCCATATTCTTTATTGTGAATTCAATATTCTGTATTCTGTGTTCTGTATTGTATGTTGTGTGTTCTGTATTCTACATTCTATATTCTGCAGTCTATATTCTGAAACCTGAATTCTATATTCTGTATTCTATGTTCTGTGTTCAGATTCTATATTCTTTGCTCTATATTCTCTATTCTATATACTACATTCTATGTTCTATATTCTGTATTCCATATTCTGTATTCTGTGTTCTGTATTCTGTGTTGTGTGTTCTGTATTCTACATTCTATATTCTGCAATCTATATTCTGAAATCTGTATTCTAAATTCTATATTCTATGTTCTGTGTTCCTATACTATATTCTATATTCTGTATTCTATATTCTATATTCTGTATTCTATATTCTACATTCTATGTTCTGTATTCTGTATTCCATATTCTGTATTCTGAATTCTATATTCTGTATTCCATATTCTGTATTGTGAATTCAATATTCTGTATTCTGTGTTCTGTATTGTATGTTGTGTGTTCTGTATTCTACATTCTATATTCTGCAGTGTATATTCTGAAATCTGAATTCTATATTCTGTATTCTATGTTCTGTGTTCGGATTCTATATTCTTTGCTCTATATTCTCTATTCTATATACTACATTCTATGTTCTATATTCTGTATTCCATATTCTGTACTCTGTGTTCTGTATACTATGTTGTGTGTTCTGTATTCTACATTCTATATTCTGCAATCTATATTCTGAAATCTGTATTCTATACTGTGTAATTCTGTGTTCTGATTTCAGATTCTATATTCTGTGCTCTATATTCTGTATTCTATATACTACATTCTATGTTCTATATTCTGTATTCCATATTCTGTATTCTGAGTTCTATATTCTGTATTCCATATACTGTATTGTGAGTTCTATATTCTGTATTATGTAATCTATATTGAACATTCTATGTTCTGTATTCTGTATCATATACTGTATTCTGAGTTCTATATTCTGTACCCTATATTCTGTATTCCATGTACTGTATTCTGAATTCTATACTCTGTATTCTGTGTTCCATATTCTGTATTCTATATACTACATTCTATGTCCTGTTCTGTATTCCATATTCTGTATTCTGTGTTCTGTGTTCGGATTCTATATTCTGTATTCTGTGTTCCACATTCTGTATTCTGAATTCTATATTCTGTATTCTGTGTTCTGCATTCTATGTTCTCTGTTCGGTGTTCGCCGTTCTATATTCTGTATTCTATATACTACATTCTATGTTATGTATTCTGTATTCCATATTCTGAACTCTGTGTTCTGTATTCTATTTTGCGTGTTCTGTGTTCTGAATTCTATATTCTGTATTCGGTGTTCTATATTCTACATTCTATGTTCTGGATTCTGTATTCCATATTCTCTATTCTGTATTCCATATTCTGAATTCTATATTCTGTATTCTGTTCCACATTCTGTATTCTGAATTCTATATTCTGTATTCCATATTCTTTATTGTGAATTCAATATTCTGTATTCTGTGTTCTGTATTCTATGTTGTGTGTTCTGTATTCTACATTCTATATTCTGCAGTCTATATTCTGAAATCTGAATTCTATATTCTGTATTGTATGTTCTGTGTTCGGATTCTATATTCTTTGCTCTATATTCTCTATTCTATATACTACATTCTATGTTCTATATTCTGTATTCCATATTCTGTATTCTGTGTTCTGTATTCTGTGTTGTGTGTTCTGTATTCTACATTCTATATTCTGCAATCTATATTCTGAAATCTGTATTCTAAATTCTGTATTCTATGTTCTGTGTTCCTATTGTATTTTCTGTATTCTGTATTCTATATTCTATATTCTGTATTCTATATTCTACATTCTATGTTCTGTATTCTGTATTCCATAATCTGTATTCTGAATTCTATATTCCGTATTCTATATTCTGAATTGTATATTATATTGTGTTCCACATTCTGTATTCTGAATTCTATATTCTGTATTCGGTGTTCTATATTCTACATTCAATGTTCTGGATTCTGTATTCCATATTCTGAATTCTATATTCTGTATTGTGTTCCACATTCTGTATTCTGAATTCTATATCCTGTATTCTCTGTTCTGTATTCTGTATTCTATATTCTACATTCTATGTTGTGTATTGTGTATTCCATAGTCTGTATTCTGAATTCTATATTCTGTATTCCATATTCTTTATTGTGAATTCAATATTCTGTATTCTGTGTTCTGTATTGTATGTTGTGTGTTCTGTATTCTACATTCTATATTCTGCAGTCTATATTCTGAAACCTGAATTCTATATTCTGTATTCTATGTTCTGTGTTCAGATTCTATATTCTTTGCTCTATATTCTCTATTCTATATACTACATTCTATGTTCTATATTCTGTATTCCATATTCTGTATTCTGTGTTCTGTATTCTGTGTTGTGTGTTCTGTATTCTACATTCTATATTCTGCAATCTATATTCTGAAATCTGTATTCTAAATTCTATATTCTATGTTCTGTGTTCCTATACTATATTCTATATTCTGTATTCTATATTCTATATTCTGTATTCTATATTCTACATTCTATGTTCTGTATTCTGTATTCCATATTCTGTATTCTGAATTCTATATTCTGTATTCCATATTCTGTATTGTGAATTCAATATTCTGTATTCTGTGTTCTGTATTGTATGTTGTGTGTTCTGTATTCTACATTCTATATTCTGCAGTGTATATTCTGAAATCTGAATTCTATATTCTGTATTCTATGTTCTGTGTTCGGATTCTATATTCTTTGCTCTATATTCTCTATTCTATATACTACATTCTATGTTCTATATTCTGTATTCCATATTCTGTACTCTGTGTTCTGTATACTATGTTGTGTGTTCTGTATTCTACATTCTATATTCTGCAATCTATATTCTGAAATCTGTATTCTATACTGTGTAATTCTGTGTTCTGATTTCAGATTCTATATTCTGTGCTCTATATTCTGTATTCTATATACTACATTCTATGTTCTATATTCTGTATTCCATATTCTGTATTCTGAGTTCTATATTCTGTATTCCATATACTGTATTGTGAGTTCTATATTCTGTATTATGTAATCTATATTGAACATTCTATGTTCTGTATTCTGTATCATATACTGTATTCTGAGTTCTATATTCTGTACCCTATATTCTGTATTCCATGTACTGTATTCTGAATTCTATACTCTGTATTCTGTGTTCCATATTCTGTATTCTATATACTACATTCTATGTCCTGTTCTGTATTCCATATTCTGTATTCTGTGTTCTGTGTTCGGATTCTATATTCTGTATTCTGTGTTCCACATTCTGTATTCTGAATTCTATATTCTGTATTCTGTGTTCGGCATTCTATGTTCTCTGTTCGGTGTTCGCCGTTCTATATTCTGTATTCTATATACTACATTCTATGTTATGTATTCTGTATTCCATATTCTGAACTCTGTGTTCTGTATTCTATTTTGCGTGTTCTGTGTTCTGAATTCTATATTCTGTATTCGGTGTTCTATATTCTACATTCTATGTTCTGGATTCTGTATTCCATATTCTCTATTCTGTATTCCATATTCTGAATTCTATATTCTGTATTGTGTTCCACATTCTGTATTCTGAATTCTATATTCTGTATTCTCTGTTCTGTATTCTGTATTCTATATTCTACATTCTATGTTCTGTATTCTGTATTCCATATTCTGTATTCTGAATTCTATATTCTGTATTCCATATTCTTTATTGTGAATTCAATATTCTGTATTCTGTGTTCTGTATTCTATGTTGTGTGTTCTGTATTCTACATTCTATATTCTGCAGTCTATATTCTGAAATCTGAATTCTATATTCTGTATTGTATGTTCTGTGTTCCTATTGTATTTTCTGTATTCTGTATTCTATATTCTATATTCTGTATTCTATATTCTACATTCTATGTTCTGTATTCTGTATTCCATAATCTGTATTCTGAATTCTATATTCTGTATTCTATATTCTGAATTGTATATTATATTGTGTTCCACATTCTGTATTCTGAATTCTATATTCTGTATTCGGTGTTCTATATTCTACATTCAATGTTCTGGATTCTGTATTCCATATTCTGAATTCTATATTCTGTATTGTGTTCCACATTCTGTATTCTGAATTCTATATCCTGTATTCTCTGTTCTGTATTCTGTATTCTATATTCTACATTCTATGTTGTGTATTCTGTATTCCATAGTCTGTATTCTAAATTCTATATTCTATGTTCTGTGTTCCTATACTATATTCTATATTCTGTATTCTATATTCTATATTCTGTATTCTATATTCTACATTCTATGTTCTGTATTCTGTATTCCATATTCTGTATTCTGAATTCTATATTCTGTATTCCATATTCTGTATTGTGAATTCAATATTCTGTATTCTGTGTTCTGTATTGTATGTTGTGTGTTCTGTATTCTACATTCTATATTCTGCAGTGTATATTCTGAAATCTGAATTCTATATTCTGTATTCTATGTTCTGTGTTCGGATTCTATATTCTTTGCTCTATATTCTCTATTCTATATACTACATTCTATGTTCTATATTCTGTATTCCATATTCTGTACTCTGTGTTCTGTATACTATGTTGTGTGTTCTGTATTCTACATTCTATATTCTGCAATCTATATTCTGAAATCTGTATTCTAAATTCTATATTCTATGTTCTGTGTTCCTATACTATATTCTATATTCTATATTCTATATTCTGTATTCTATATTCTACATTCTATGTTCTGTATTCTGTATTCCATATTCTGTATTCTGAATTCTATATTCTGTATTCCATATTCTGTATTGTGAATTCAATATTCTGTATTCTGTGTTCTGTATTGTATGTTGTGTGTTCTGTATTCTACATTCTATATTCTGCAGTGTATATTCTGAAATCTGAATTCTATATTCTGTATTCTATGTTCTGTGTTCGGATTCTATATTCTTTGCTCTATATTCTCTATTCTATATACTACATTCTATGTTCTATATTCTGTATTCCATATTCTGTACTCTGTGTTCTGTATACTATGTTGTGTGTTCTGTATTCTACATTCTATATTCTGCAATCTATATTCTGAAATCTGTATTCTATACTGTGTAATTCTGTGTTCTGATTTCAGATTCTATATTCTGTGCTCTATATTCTGTATTCTATATACTACATTCTATGTTCTATATTCTGTATTCCATATTCTGTATTCTGAGTTCTATATTCTGTATTCCATATACTGTATTGTGAGTTCTATATTCTGTATTATGTAATCTATATTGAACATTCTATGTTCTGTATTCTGTATCATATACTGTATTCTGAGTTCTATATTCTGTACCCTATATTCTGTATTCCATGTACTGTATTCTGAATTCTATACTCTGTATTCTGTGTTCCATATTCTGTATTCTATATACTACATTCTATGTCCTGTTCTGTATTCCATATTCTGTATTCTGTGTTCTGTGTTCGGATTCTATATTCTGTATTCTGTGTTCCACATTCTGTATTCTGAATTCTATATTCTGTATTCTGTGTTCTGCATTCTATGTTCTCTGTTCGGTGTTCGCCGTTCTATATTCTGTATTCTATATACTACATTCTATGTTATGTATTCTGTATTCCATATTCTGAACTCTGTGTTATGTATTCTATTTTGCGTGTTCTGTGTTCTGAATTCTATATTCTGTATTAGGTGTTCTATATTCTACATTCTATGTTCTGGATTCTGTATTCCATATTCTCTATTCTATATTCCATATTCTGAATTCTATATTCTGTATTGTGTTCCACATTCTGTATTCTGAATTCTATATTCTGTATTCTCTGTTCTGTATTCTGTATTCTATATTCTACATTCTATGTTCTGTATTCTGTATTCCATATTCTGTATTCTGAATTCTATATTCTGTATTCCATATTCTTTATTGTGAATTCAATATTCTGTATTCTGTGTTCTGTATTCTATGTTGTGTGTTCTGTATTCTACATTCTATATTCTGCAGTCTATATTCTGAAATCTGAATTCTATATTCTGTATTGTATGTTCTGTGTTCCTATTGTATTTTCTGTATTCTGTATTCTATATTCTGTATTCTATATTCTACATTCTATGTTCTGTATTCTGTATTCCATAATCTGTATTCTGAATTCTATATTCTGTATTCTATATTCTGAATTGTATATTATATTGTGTTCCACATTCTGTATTCTGAATTCTATATTCTGTATTCGGTGTTCTATATTCTACATTCAATGTTCTGGATTCTGTATTCCATATTCTGAATTCTATATTCTGTATTGTGTTCCACATTCTGTATTCTGAATTCTATATCCTGTATTCTCTGTTCTGTATTCTGTATTCTATATTCTACATTCTATGTTGTGTATTCTGTATTCCATAGTCTGTATTCTAAATTCTATATTCTATGTTCTGTGTTCCTATACTATATTCTATATTCTGTATTCTATATTCTATATTCTGTATTCTATATTCTACATTCTATGTTCTGTATTCTGTATTCCATATTCTGTATTCTGAATTCTATATTCTGTATTCCATATTCTGTATTGTGAATTCAATATTCTGTATTCTGTGTTCTGTATTGTATGTTGTGTGTTCTGTATTCTACATTCTATATTCTGCAGTGTATATTCTGAAATCTGAATTCTATATTCTGTATTCTATGTTCTGTGTTCGGATTCTATATTCTTTGCTCTATATTCTCTATTCTATATACTACATTCTATGTTCTATATTCTGTATTCCATATTCTGTACTCTGTGTTCTGTATACTATGTTGTGTGTTCTGTATTCTACATTCTATATTCTGCAATCTATATTCTGAAATCTGTATTCTAAATTCTATATTCTATGTTCTGTGTTCCTATACTATATTCTATATTCTATATTCTATATTCTGTATTCTATATTCTACATTCTATGTTCTGTATTCTGTATTCCATATTCTGTATTCTGAATTCTATATTCTGTATTCCATATTCTGTATTGTGAATTCAATATTCTGTATTCTGTGTTCTGTATTGTATGTTGTGTGTTCTGTATTCTACATTCTATATTCTGCAGTGTATATTCTGAAATCTGAATTCTATATTCTGTATTCTATGTTCTGTGTTCGGATTCTATATTCTTTGCTCTATATTCTCTATTCTATATACTACATTCTATGTTCTATATTCTGTATTCCATATTCTGTACTTTGTGTTCTGTATACTATGTTGTGTGTTCTGTATTCTACATTCTATATTCTGCAATCTATATTCTGAAATCTGTATTCTAAATTCTATATTCTATGTTCTGTGTTCCTATACTATATTCTATATTCTGTATTCTATATTCTATATTCTGTATTCTATATTCTACATTCTATGTTCTGTATTCTGTATTCCATATTCTGTATTCTGAATTCTATATTCTGTATTCCATATTCTGTATTGTGAATTCAATATTCTGTATTCTGTGTTCTGTATTGTATGTTGTGTGTTCTGTATTCTACATTCTATATTCTGCAGTCTATATTCTGAAATCTGAATTCTATATTCTGTATTCTATGTTCTGTGTTCGGAGTCTATATTCTGTGCTCTATATTCTGTAGTCTATATACTACATTCTATGTTCTATATTCTGTATTCCATATTCTGTATTCTGTGTTCTGTATTCTGTGTTGTGTGTTCTGTATTCTACATTCTATATTCTGCAATCTATATTCTGAAATCTGTATTCTAAATTCTATATTCTATGTTCTGTGTTCCTATACTATATTCTATATTCTGTATTCTATATTCTATATTCTGTATTCTATATTCTACATTCTATGTTCTGTATTCTGTATTCCATATTCTGTATTCTGAATTCTATATTCTGTATTCCATATTCTGTATTGTGAATTCAATATTCTGTATTATGTGTTCTGTATTGTATGTTGTGTGTTCTGTATTCTAGATTCTATATTCTGCAGTCTATATTCTGAAATCTGAATTCTATATTCTGTATTCTATGTTGTGTGTTCGGATTCTATATTCTTTGCTCTATATTCTCTATTCTATATACTACATTCTATGTTCTATATTCTGTATTCCATATTCTGTATTCTGAATTCTAAATTCCGTATTCTATATTCTGAATTCTATATTATATTGTGTTCCACATTCTGTATTCTGAATTCTATATTCTGTATTCGGTGTTCTATATTCTACATTCTATGTTCTGGATTCTGTATTCCATATTCTCTATTCTGTATTCCATATTCTGAATTCTATATTCTGTATTGTGTTCCACATTCTGTATTCTGAATTCTACATTCTGTATTCTCTGTTCTGTATTCTGTATTCTATATTCTACATTCTATGTTCTGTATTCTGTATTCTGTATTCCATATTCTGTATTCTGAATTCTATATTCCGTATTCTATATTCTGAATTCTATATTATATTGTGTTCCACATTCTGTATTCTGAATTCTATATACTGTATTCGGTGTTCTATATTCTACATTCTATGTTCTGGATTCTGTATTCCATATTCTGAATTCTATATTCTGTATTGTGTTCCACATTCTGTATTCTGAATTTTATATTCTGTATTCGGTGTTCTATATTCTACATTCAATTTTCTGGATTCTGTATTCCATATTCTGAATTCTATATTCTGTATTGTGTTCCACATTCTGTATTCTGAATTCTATATTCTGTATTCTCTGTTCTGTATTCTGTATTCTATATTCTACATTCTATGTTCTGTATTCTGTATTCCATATTCTGTATTCTGAATTCTATATTTTGTATTCCATATTCTTTATTGTGAATTCAATATTCTGTATTCTGTGTTCTGTATTGTATGTTGTGTGTTCTGTATTCTACATTCTATATTCTGCAGTCTATATTCTGAAACCTGAATTCTATATTCTGTATTCTATGTTCTGTGTTCGGATTCTATATTCTTTGCTCTATATTCTCTATTCTATATACTACATTCTATGTTCTATATTCTGTATTCCATATTCTGTATTCTGTGTTCTGTATTCTGTGTTGTGTGTTCTGTATTCTACATTCTATATTCTGCAATCTATATTCTGAAATCTGTAATCTAAATTCTGTATTCTATGTTCTGTGTTCCTATTGTATTTTCTGTATTCTGTATTCTATATTCTATATTCTGTATTCTTATTCTACATTCTATGTTCTGTATTCTGTATTCCATAATCTGTATTCTGAATTCTATATTCCGTATTCTATATTATGAATTGTATATTATATTGTGTTCCACATTCTGTATTCTGAATTCTATATTCTGTATTCGGTGTTCTATATTCTACATTCAATGTTCTGGATTCTGTATTCCATATTCAGAATTCTATATTCTGTATTGTGTTCCACATTCTGTATTCTGAATTCTATATTCTGTATTCTCTGTTCTGTATTCTGTATTCTATATTCTACATTCTATGTTCTGTATTCTGTATTCCATATTCTGTATTCTGAATTCTATATTCTGTATTCCATATTCTTTATTGTGAATTCAATATTCTGTATTCTGTGTTCTGTATTCTATGTTGTGTGTTCGGATTCTATATTCTTTGCTCTATATACTCTATTCTATATACTACATTCTATGTTCTATATTCTGTATTCCATATTCTGTATTCTGTGTTCTGTATTCTGTGTTGTGTGTTCTGTATTCTACATTCTATATTCTGCAATCTATATTTTGAAATCTGTATTCTATATTCTGTATTCTATGTTCTGTGTTCGGATTCTATATTCTGTATTCTGTATTCTGTATTCTATATTCTACATTCTATGTTCTGTATTCCATATTCTGTATTCTGAATTCTAAATTCCGTATTCTATATTCTGAATTCTATATTATATTGTGTTCCACATTCTGTACTCTGAATTCTATATTCTGTATTCGGTGTTCTATATTCGACATTCTATGTTCTGGATTCTGTATTCCATATTCTCTATTCTGTATTCCATATTCTGAATTCTATATTCTGTATTGTGTTCCACATTCTGTATTCTGAATTCTATATTCTGTATTCTCTGTTCTGTATTCTGTATTCTATATTCTACATTCTATGTTCTGTATTCTGTATTCTGTATTCCATATTCTGTATTCTGAATTCTATATTCCGTATCCTATATTCTGAATTCTATGTTATATTGTGTTCCACATTCTGTATTCTGAATTCTATATACTGTATTCGGTGTTCTATATTCTACATTCTATGTTCTGGATTCTGTATTCCATATTCTGAATTCTATATTTTGTATTGTGTTCCACATTCTGTATTCTGAATTCTATATTCTGTATTCGGTGTTCTATATTCTACATTCAATGTTCTGGATTCTGTATTCCATATTCTGAATTCTATATTCTGTATTGTGTTCCACATTCTGTATTCTGAATTCTATATTCTGTATTCTCTGTTCTGTATTCTGTATTCTATATTCTACATTCTATGTTCTGTATTCTGTATTCCATATTCTGTATTCTGAATTCTATATTCTGTATCCCATATTCTTTATTGTGAATTCAATATTCTGTATTCTGTGTTCTGTATTCTATGTTGTGTGTTCTGTATTCTACATTCTATATTCTGCAGTGTATATTCTGAAATCTGAATTCTATATTCTGTATTCTATGTTCTGTGTTCGGATTCTATATTCTTTGCTCTATATTCTCTATTCTATATACTACATTCTATGTTGTATATTCTGTATTCCATATTCTGTATTCTGTGTTCTGTATTCTGTGTTGTGTGTTCTGTATTCTACATTCTATATTCTGCAATCTATATTTTGAAATCTGTATTCTATATTCTGTATTCTATGTTCTGTGTTCGGATTCTATATTCTGTATTCTGTATTCTGTATTCTATATTCTACATTCTATGTTCTGTATTTTGTATTCCATATTCTGTATTCTGAATTCTAAATTCCGTATTCTATATTCTGAATTCTATATTGTGTATTGTGTTCCACATTCTGTATTATGAATTCTGTATTCTGTATTCCTGTTCTATATTCTACGTTCTATGTTCTGGATTCTGTATTCCATATTCTCTATTCTGTATTCCATATTCTGAATTCTATATTCTGTATTGTGTTCCACATTCTGTATTCTGAATTCTATATCCTGTATTCTCTTTTCTGTATTCTGTATTCTATATTCTACATTCTATGTTGTGTATTCTGTATTCCATAGTCTGTATTCTGAATTCTATATTCTGTTTTCCATATTCTTTATTGTGAATTCAATATTCTGTATTCTGTGTTCTGTATTGTATGTTGTGTGTTCTTTATTCTACATTCTATATTCTGCAGTCTATATTCTGAAACCTGAATTCTATATTCTGTATTCTATGTTCTGTGTTCAGATTCTATATTCTTTGCTCTATATTCTCTATTGTATATACTACATTCTATGTTCTATATTCTGTATTCCATATTCTGTATTCTGTGTTCTGTATTCTGTGTTGTGTGTTCTGTATTCTACATTCTATATTCTGCAATCTATATTCTGAAATCTGTATTCTAAATTCTATATTCTATGTTCTGTGTTCCTATACTACATTCTATATTCTGTATTCTATATACTACATTCTATGTTCTATATTCTGTATTCCATATTCTGTATTCTGAGTTCTATATTCTGTATTCCATATACTGTATTGTGAGTTCTATATTCTGTATTATGTAATCTATATTGAACATTCTATGTTCTGTATTCTGTATCATATACTGTATTCTGAGTTCTATATTCTGTACCCTATATTCTGTATTCCATGTACTGTATTCTGAATTCTATACTCTGTATTCTGTGTTCCATATTCTGTATTCTATATACTACATTCTATGTCCTGTTCTGTATTCCATATTCTGTATTCTGTGTTCTGTGTTCGGATTCTATATTCTGTATTCTGTGTTCCACATTCTGTATTCTGAATTCTATATTCTGTATTCTGTGTTCTGCATTCTATGTTCTCTGTTCGGTGTTCGCCGTTCTATATTCTGTATTCTATATACTACATTCTATGTTATGTATTCTGTATTCCATATTCTGAACTCTGTGTTCTGTATTCTATATTGCGTGTTCTGTGTTCTGAATTCTATATTCTGTATTCGGTGTTCTATATTCTACATTCTATGTTCTGGATTCTGTATTCCATATTCTCTATTCTGTATTCCATATTCTGAATTCTATATTCTGTATTGTGTTCCACATTCTGTATTCTGAATTCTATATTCTGTATTCTCTGTTCTGTATTCTGTATTCTATATTCTACATTCTATGTTCTGTATTCTGTATTCCATATTCTGTATTCTGAATTCTATATTCTGTATTCCATATTCTTTATTGTGAATTCAATATTCTGTATTCTGTGTTCTGTATTCTATGTTGTGTGTTCTGTATTCTACATTCTATATTCTGCAGTCTATATTCTGAAATCTGAATTCTATATTCTGTATTGTATGTTCTGTGTTCGGATTCTATATTCTTTGCTCTATATTCTCTATTCTATATACTACATTCTATGTTCTATATTCTGTATTCCATATTCTGTATTCTGTGTTCTGTATTCTGTGTTGTGTGTTCTGTATTCTACATTCTATATTCTGCAATCTATATTCTGAAATCTGTATTCTAAATTCTGTATTCTATGTTCTGTGTTCCTATTGTATTTTCTGTATTCTGTATTCTATATTCTATATTCTATATTCTGTATTCTATATTCTACATTCTATGTTCTGTATTCGGTATTCCATAATCTGTATTCTGAATTCTATATTCTGTATTCTATATTCTGAATTGTATATTATATTGTGTTCCACATTCTGTATTCTGAATTCTATATTCTGTATTCGGTGTTCTATATTCTACATTCAATGTTCTGGATTCTGTATTCCATATTCTGAATTCTATATTCTGTATTGTGTTCCACATTCTGTATTCTGAATTCTATATCCTGTATTCTCTGTTCTGTATTCTGTATTTATATTCTACATTCTATGTTGTGTATTCTGTATTCCATAGTCTGTATTCTAAATTCTATATTCTATGTTCTGTGTTCCTATACTATATTCTATATTCTGTATTCTATATTCTATATTCTGTATTCTATATTCTACATTCTATGTTCTGTATTCTGTATTCCATATTCTGTATTCTGAATTCTATATTCTGTATTCCATATTCTGTATTGTGAATTCAATATTCTGTATTCTGTGTTCTGTATTGTATGTTGTGTGTTCTGTATTCTACATTCTATATTCTGCAGTGTATATTCTGAAATCTGAATTCTATATTCTGTATTCTATGTTCTGTGTTCGGATTCTATATTCTTTGCTCTATATTCTCTATTCTATATACTACATTCTATGTTCTATATTCTGTATTCCATATTCTGTACTCTGTGTTCTGTATACTATGTTGTGTGTTCTGTATTCTACATTCTATATTCTGCAATCTATATTCTGAAATCTGTATTCTAAATTCTATATTCTATGTTCTGTGTTCCTATACTATATTCTATATTCTATATTCTATATTCTGTATTCTATATTCTACATTCTATGTTCTGTATTCTGTATTCCATATTCTGTATTCTGAATTCTATATTCTGTATTCCATATTCTGTATTGTGAATTCAATATTCTGTATTCTGTGTTCTGTATTGTATGTTGTGTGTTCTGTATTCTACATTCTATATTCTGCAGTCTATATTCTGAAATCTGAATTCTATATTCTGTATTCTATGTTCTGTGTTCGGATTCTATATTCTGTGCTCTATATTCTGTAGTCTATATACTACATTCTATGTTCTATATTCTGTATTCCATATTCTGTATTCTGTGTTCTGTATTCTGTGTTGTGTGTTCTGTATTCTACATTCTATATTCTGCAATCTATATTCTGAAATCTGTATTCTAAATTCTATATTCTATGTTCTGTGTTCCTATACTATATTCTATATTCCGTATTCTATATTCTATATTCTGTATTCTATATTCTACATTCTATGTTCTGTATTCTGTATTCCATATTCTGTATTCTGAATTCTATATTCTGTATTCCATATTCTGTATTGTGAATTCAATATTCTGTATTATGTGTTCTGTATTGTATGTTGTGTGTTCTGTATTCTACATTCTATATTCTGCAGTCTATATTCTGAAATCTGAATTCTATATTCTGTATTCTATGTTCTGTGTTCGGATTCTATATTCTTTGCTCTATATTCTCTATTCTATATACTACATTCTATGTTCTATATTCTGTATTCCATATTCTGTATTCTGAATTCTAAATTCCGTATTCTATATTCTGAATTCTATATTATATTGTGTTCCACATTCTGTATTCTGAATTCTATATTCTGTATTCGGTGTTCTATATTCTACATTCTATGTTCTGGATTCTGTATTCCATATTCTCTATTCTGTATTCCATATTCTGAATTCTATATTCTGTATTGTGTTCCACATTCTGTATTCTGAATTCTACATTCTGTATTCTCTGTTCTGTATTCTGTATTCTATATTCTACATTCTATGTTCTGTATTCTGTATTCTGTATTCCATATTCTGTATTCTGAATTCTATATTCCGTATTCTATATTCTGAATTCTATATTATATTGTGTTCCACATTCTGTATTCTGAATTCTATATACTGTATTCGGTGTTCTATATTCTACATTCTATGTTCTGGATTCTGTATTCCATATTCTGAATTCTATATTCTGTATTGTGTTCCACATTCTGTATTCTGAATTTTATATTCTGTATTCGGTGTTCTATATTCTACATTCAATTTTCTGGATTCTGTATTCCATATTCTGAATTCTATATTCTGTATTGTGTTCCACATTCTGTATTCTGAATTCTATATTCTGTATTCTCTGTTCTGTATTCTGTATTCTATATTCTACATTCTATGTTCTGTATTCTGTATTCCATATTCTGTATTCTGAATTCTATATTTTGTATTCCATATTCTTTATTGTGAATTCAATATTCTGTATTCTGTGTTCTGTATTGTATGTTGTGTGTTCTGTATTCTACATTCTATATTCTGCAGTCTATATTCTGAAACCTGAATTCTATATTCTGTATTCTATGTTCTGTGTTCGGATTCTATATTCTTTGCTCTATATTCTCTATTCTATATACTACATTCTATGTTCTATATTCTGTATTCCATATTCTGTATTCTGTGTTCTGTATTCTGTGTTGTGTGTTCTGTATTCTACATTCTATATTCTGCAATCTATATTCTGAAATCTGTAATCTAAATTCTGTATTCTATGTTCTGTGTTCCTATTGTATTTTCTGTATTCTGTATTCTATATTCTATATTCTGTATTCTTATTCTACATTCTATGTTCTGTATTCTGTATTCCATAATCTGTATTCTGAATTCTATATTCCGTATTCTATATTATGAATTGTATATTATATTGTGTTCCACATTCTGTATTCTGAATTCTATATTCTGTATTCGGTGTTCTATATTCTACATTCAATGTTCTGGATTCTGTATTCCATATTCAGAATTCTATATTCTGTATTGTGTTCCACATTCTGTATTCTGAATTCTATATTCTGTATTCTCTGTTCTGTATTCTGTATTCTATATTCTACATTCTATGTTCTGTATTCTGTATTCCATATTCTGTATTCTGAATTCTATATTCTGTATTCCATATTCTTTATTGTGAATTCAATATTCTGTATTCTGTGTTCTGTATTCTATGTTGTGTGTTCGGATTCTATATTCTTTGCTCTATATACTCTATTCTATATACTACATTCTATGTTCTATATTCTGTATTCCATATTCTGTATTCTGTGTTCTGTATTCTGTGTTGTGTGTTCTGTATTCTACATTCTATATTCTGCAATCTATATTTTGAAATCTGTATTCTGTATTCTGTATTCTATGTTCTGTGTTCGGATTCTATATTCTGTATTCTGTATTCTGTATTCTATATTCTACATTCTATGTTCTGTATTCCATATTCTGTATTCTGAATTCTAAATTCCGTATTCTATATTCTGAATTCTATATTATATTGTGTTCCACATTCTGTACTCTGAATTCTATATTCTGTATTCGGTGTTCTATATTCGACATTCTATGTTCTGGATTCTGTATTCCATATTCTCTATTCTGTATTCCATATTCTGAATTCTATATTCTGTATTGTGTTCCACATTCTGTATTCTGAATTCTATATTCTGTATTCTCTGTTCTGTATTCTGTATTCTATATTCTACATTCTATGTTCTGTATTCTGTATTCTGTATTCCATATTCTGTATTCTGAATTCTATATTCCGTATCCTATATTCTGAATTCTATGTTATATTGTGTTCCACATTCTGTATTCTGAATTCTATATACTGTATTCGGTGTTCTATATTCTACATTCTATGTTCTGGATTCTGTATTCCATATTCTGAATTCTATATTTTGTATTGTGTTCCACATTCTGTATTCTGAATTCTATATTCTGTATTCGGTGTTCTATATTCTACATTCAATGTTCTGGATTCTGTATTCCATATTCTGAATTCTATATTCTGTATTGTGTTCCACATTCTGTATTCTGAATTCTATATTCTGTATTCTCTGTTCTGTATTCTGTATTCTATATTCTACATTCTATGTTCTGTATTCTGTATTCCATATTCTGTATTCTGAATTCTATATTCTGTATCCCATATTCTTTATTGTGAATTCAATATTCTGTATTCTGTGTTCTGTATTCTATGTTGTGTGTTCTGTATTCTACATTCTATATTCTGCAGTGTATATTCTGAAATCTGAATTCTATATTCTGTATTCTATGTTCTGTGTTCGGATTCTATATTCTTTGCTCTATATTCTCTATTCTATATACTACATTCTATGTTGTATATTCTGTATTCCATATTCTGTATTCTGTGTTCTGTATTCTGTGTTGTGTGTTCTGTATTCTACATTCTATATTCTGCAATCTATATTTTGAAATCTGTATTCTATATTCTGTATTCTATGTTCTGTGTTCGGATTCTATATTCTGTATTCTGTATTCTGTATTCTATATTCTACATTCTATGTTCTGTATTTTGTATTCCATATTCTGTATTCTGAATTCTAAATTCCGTATTCTATATTCTGAATTCTATATTGTGTATTGTGTTCCACATTCTGTATTATGAATTCTGTATTCTGTATTCCTGTTCTATATTCTACGTTCTATGTTCTGGATTCTGTATTCCATATTCTCTATTCTGTATTCCATATTCTGAATTCTATATTCTGTATTGTGTTCCACATTCTGTATTCTGAATTCTATATCCTGTATTCTCTTTTCTGTATTCTGTATTCTATATTCTACATTCTATGTTGTGTATTCTGTATTCCATAGTCTGTATTCTGAATTCTATATTCTGTTTTCCATATTCTTTATTGTGAATTCAATATTCTGTATTCTGTGTTCTGTATTGTATGTTGTGTGTTCTTTATTCTACATTCTATATTCTGCAGTCTATATTCTGAAACCTGAATTCTATATTCTGTATTCTATGTTCTGTGTTCAGATTCTATATTCTTTGCTCTATATTCTCTATTGTATATACTACATTCTATGTTCTATATTCTGTATTCCATATTCTGTATTCTGTGTTCTGTATTCTGTGTTGTGTGTTCTGTATTCTACATTCTATATTCTGCAATCTATATTCTGAAATCTGTATTCTAAATTCTATATTCTATGTTCTGTGTTCCTATACTACATTCTATATTCTGTATTCTATATACTACATTCTATGTTCTATATTCTGTATTCCATATTCTGTATTCTGAGTTCTATATTCTGTATTCCATATACTGTATTGTGAGTTCTATATTCTGTATTATGTAATCTATATTGAACATTCTATGTTCTGTATTCTGTATCATATACTGTATTCTGAGTTCTATATTCTGTACCCTATATTCTGTATTCCATGTACTGTATTCTGAATTCTATACTCTGTATTCTGTGTTCCATATTCTGTATTCTATATACTACATTCTATGTCCTGTTCTGTATTCCATATTCTGTATTCTGTGTTCTGTGTTCGGATTCTATATTCTGTATTCTGTGTTCCACATTCTGTATTCTGAATTCTATATTCTGTATTCTGTGTTCTGCATTCTATGTTCTCTGTTCGGTGTTCGCCGTTCTATATTCTGTATTCTATATACTACATTCTATGTTATGTATTCTGTATTCCATATTCTGAACTCTGTGTTCTGTATTCTATATTGCGTGTTCTGTGTTCTGAATTCTATATTCTGTATTCGGTGTTCTATATTCTACATTCTATGTTCTGGATTCTGTATTCCATATTCTCTATTCTGTATTCCATATTCTGAATTCTATATTCTGTATTGTGTTCCACATTCTGTATTCTGAATTCTATATTCTGTATTCTCTGTTCTGTATTCTGTATTCTATATTCTACATTCTATGTTCTGTATTCTGTATTCCATATTCTGTATTCTGAATTCTATATTCTGTATTCCATATTCTTTATTGTGAATTCAATATTCTGTATTCTGTGTTCTGTATTCTATGTTGTGTGTTCTGTATTCTACATTCTATATTCTGCAGTCTATATTCTGAAATCTGAATTCTATATTCTGTATTGTATGTTCTGTGTTCGGATTCTATATTCTTTGCTCTATATTCTCTATTCTATATACTACATTCTATGTTCTATATTCTGTATTCCATATTCTGTATTCTGTGTTCTGTATTCTGTGTTGTGTGTTCTGTATTCTACATTCTATATTCTGCAATCTATATTCTGAAATCTGTATTCTAAATTCTGTATTCTATGTTCTGTGTTCCTATTGTATTTTCTGTATTCTGTATTCTATATTCTATATTCTATATTCTGTATTCTATATTCTACATTCTATGTTCTGTATTCGGTATTCCATAATCTGTATTCTGAATTCTATATTCTGTATTCTATATTCTGAATTGTATATTATATTGTGTTCCACATTCTGTATTCTGAATTCTATATTCTGTATTCGGTGTTCTATATTCTACATTCAATGTTCTGGATTCTGTATTCCATATTCTGAATTCTATATTCTGTATTGTGTTCCACATTCTGTATTCTGAATTCTATATCCTGTATTCTCTGTTCTGTATTCTGTATTTATATTCTACATTCTATGTTGTGTATTCTGTATTCCATAGTCTGTATTCTAAATTCTATATTCTATGTTCTGTGTTCCTATACTATATTCTATATTCTGTATTCTATATTCTATATTCTGTATTCTATATTCTACATTCTATGTTCTGTATTCTGTATTCCATATTCTGTATTCTGAATTCTATATTCTGTATTCCATATTCTGTATTGTGAATTCAATATTCTGTATTCTGTGTTCTGTATTGTATGTTGTGTGTTCTGTATTCTACATTCTATATTCTGCAGTGTATATTCTGAAATCTGAATTCTATATTCTGTATTCTATGTTCTGTGTTCGGATTCTATATTCTTTGCTCTATATTCTCTATTCTATATACTACATTCTATGTTCTATATTCTGTATTCCATATTCTGTACTCTGTGTTCTGTATACTATGTTGTGTGTTCTGTATTCTACATTCTATATTCTGCAATCTATATTCTGAAATCTGTATTCTAAATTCTATATTCTATGTTCTGTGTTCCTATACTATATTCTATATTCTATATTCTATATTCTGTATTCTATATTCTACATTCTATGTTCTGTATTCTGTATTCCATATTCTGTATTCTGAATTCTATATTCTGTATTCCATATTCTGTATTGTGAATTCAATATTCTGTATTCTGTGTTCTGTATTGTATGTTGTGTGTTCTGTATTCTACATTCTATATTCTGCAGTCTATATTCTGAAATCTGAATTCTATATTCTGTATTCTATGTTCTGTGTTCGGATTCTATATTCTGTGCTCTATATTCTGTAGTCTATATACTACATTCTATGTTCTATATTCTGTATTCCATATTCTGTATTCTGTGTTCTGTATTCTGTGTTGTGTGTTCTGTATTCTACATTCTATATTCTGCAATCTATATTCTGAAATCTGTATTCTAAATTCTATATTCTATGTTCTGTGTTCCTATACTATATTCTATATTCCGTATTCTATATTCTATATTCTGTATTCTATATTCTACATTCTATGTTCTGTATTCTGTATTCCATATTCTGTATTCTGAATTCTATATTCTGTATTCCATATTCTGTATTGTGAATTCAATATTCTGTATTATGTGTTCTGTATTGTATGTTGTGTGTTCTGTATTCTACATTCTATATTCTGCAGTCTATATTCTGAAATCTGAATTCTATATTCTGTATTCTATGTTCTGTGTTCGGATTCTATATTCTTTGCTCTATATTCTCTATTCTATATACTACATTCTATGTTCTATATTCTGTATTCCATATTCTGTATTCTGAATTCTAAATTCCGTATTCTATATTCTGAATTCTATATTATATTGTGTTCCACATTCTGTATTCTGAATTCTATATTCTGTATTCGGTGTTCTATATTCTACATTCTATGTTCTGGATTCTGTATTCCATATTCTCTATTCTGTATTCCATATTCTGAATTCTATATTCTGTATTGTGTTCCACATTCTGTATTCTGAATTCTATATTCTGTATTCTCTGTTCTGTATTCTGTATTCTATATTCTACATTCTATGTTCTGTATTCTGTATTCTGTATTCCATATTCTGTATTCTGAATTCTATATTCCGTATTCTATATTCTGAATTCTATATTATATTGTGTTCCACATTCTGTATTCTGAATTCTATATACTGTATTCGGTGTTCTATATTCTACATTCTATGTTCTGGATTCTGTATTCCATATTCTGAATTCTATATTCTGTATTGTGTTCCACATTCTGTATTCTGAATTTTATATTCTGTATTCGGTGTTCTATATTCTACATTCAATGTTCTGGATTCTGTATTCCATATTCTGAATTCTATATTCTGTATTGTGTTCCACATTCTGTATTCTGAATTCTATATTCTGTATTCTCTGTTCTGTATTCTGTATTCTATATTCTACATTCTATGTTCTGTATTCTGTATTCCATATTCTGTATTCTGAATTCTATATTCTGTATTCCATATTCTTTATTGTGAATTCAATATTCTGTATTCTGTGTTCTGTATTGTATGTTGTGTGTTCTGTATTCTACATTCTATATTCTGCAGTCTATATTCTGAAATATGAATTCTATATTCTGTATTCTATGTTCTGTGTTCGGATTCTATATTCTTTGCTCTATATTCTCTATTCTATATACTACATTCTATGTTCTATATTCTGTATTCCATATTTTGTATTCTGTGTTCTGTATTCTGTGTTGTGTGTTCTGTATTCTACATTCTATATTCTGCAATCTATATTCTGAAATCTGTAATCTAAATTCTGTATTCTATGTTCTGTGTTCCTATTGTATTTTCTGTATTCTGTATTCTATATTCTATATTCTGTATTCTATATTCTACATTCTATGTTCTGTATTCTGTATTCCATAATCTGTATTCTGAATTCTATATTCCGTATTCTATATTATGAATTGTATATTATATTGTGTTCCACATTCTGTATTCTGAATTCTATATTCTGTATTCGGTGTTCTATATTCTACATTCAATGTTCTGGATTCTGTATTCCATATTCTGAATTCTATATTCTGTATTGTGTTCCACATTCTGTATTCTGAATTCTATATTCTGTATTCTCTGTTCTGTATTCTGTATTCTATATTCTACATTCTAATTTCTGTATTCTGTATTCCATATTCTGTATTCTGAATTCTATATTCTGTATTCCATATTCTTTATTGTGAATTCAATATTCTGTATTCTGTGTTCTGTATTCTATGTTGTGTGTTCTGTATTCTACATTCTATATTCTGCAGTGTATATTCTGAAATCTGAATTCTATATTCTGTATTCTATGTTCTGTGTTCGGATTCTATATTCTTTGCTCTATATTCTCTATTCTATATACTACATTCTATGTTCTATATTCTGTATTCCATATTCTGTATTCTGTGTTCTGTATTCTGTGTTGTGTGTTCTGTATTCTACATTCTATATTCTGCAATCTATATTTTGAAATCTGTATTCTATATTCTGTATTCTATGTTCTGTGTTCGGATTCTATATTCTGTATTCTGTATTCTGTATTCTATATTGTACATTCTATGTTCTGTATTCCATATTCTGTATTCTGAATTCTAAATTCCGTATTCTATATTCTGAATTCTATATTATATTGTGTTCCACATTCTGTACTCTGAATTCTATATTCTGTATTCGGTGTTCTATATTCGACATTCTATGTTCTGGATTCTGTATTCCATATTCTCTATTCTGTATTCCATATTCTGAATTCTATATTCTGTATTGTGTTCCACATTCTGTATTCTGAATTCTATATTCTGTATTCTCTGTTCTGTATTCTGTATTCTATATTCTACATTCTATGTTCTGTATTCTGTATTCTGTATTCCATATTCTGTATTCTGAATTCTATATTCCGTATCCTATATTCTGAATTCTATATTATATTGTGTTCCACATTCTGTATTCTGAATTCTATATACTGTATTCGGTGTTCTATATTCTACATTCTATGTTCTGGATTCTGTATTCCATATTCTGAATTCTATATTTTGTATTGTGTTCCACATTCTGTATTCTGAATTCTATATTCTGTATTCGGTGTTCTATATTCTACATTCAATGTTCTGGATTCTGTATTCCATATTCTGAATTCTATATTCTGTATTGTGTTCCACATTCTGTATTCTGAATTCTATATTCTGTATTCTCTGTTCTGTATTCTGTATTCTATATTCTACATTCTATGTTCTGTATTCTGTATTCCATATTCTGTATTCTGAATTCTATATTCTGTATTCCATATTCTTTATTGTGAATTCAATATTCTGTATTCTGTGTTCTGTATTCTATGTTGTGTGTTCTGTATTCTACATTCTATATTCTGCAGTGTATATTCTGAAATCTGAATTCTATATTCTGTATTCTATGTTCTGTGTTCGGATTCTATATTCTTTGCTCTATATTCTCTATTCTATATACTACATTCTATGTTGTATATTCTGTATTCCATATTCTGTATTCTGTGTTCTGTATTCTGTGTTGTGTGTTCTGTATTCTACATTCTATATTCTGCAATCTATATTTTGAAATCTGTATTCTATATTCTGTATTCTATGTTCTGTGTTCGGATTCTATATTCTGTATTCTGTATTCTGTATTCTATATTCTACATTCTATGTTTTGTATTTTGTATTCCATATTCTGTATTCTGAATTCTAAATTCCGTATTCTATATTCTGAATTCTATATTGTGTATTGTGTTCCACATTCTGTATTATGAATTCTGTATTCTGTATTCGTGTTCTATATTCTACGTTCTATGTTCTGGATTCTGTATTCCATATTCTCTATTCTGTATTCCATATTCTGAATTCTATATTCTGTATTGTGTTCCACATTCTGTATTCTGAATTCTATATCCTGTATTCTCTGTTCTGTATTCTGTATTCTATATTCTACATTCTATGTTGTGTATTCTGTATTCCATAGTCTGTATTCTGAATTCTATATTCTGTATTCCATATTCTTTATTGTGAATTCAATATTCTGTATTCTGTGTTCTGTATTGTATGTTGTGTGTTCTTTATTCTACATTCTATATTCTGCAGTCTATATTCTGAAACCTGAATTCTATATTCTGTATTCTATGTTCTGTGTTCAGATTCTATATTCTTTGCTGTATATTCTCTATTGTATATACTACATTCTATGTTCTATATTCTGTATTCCATATTCTGTATTCTGTGTTCTGTATTCTGTGTTGTGTGTTCTGTATTCTACATTCTATATTCTGCAATCTATATTCTGAAATCTGTATTCTAAATTCTATATTCTATGTTCTGTGTTCCTATACTACATTCTATATTCTGTATTCTATATTCTATATTCTGTATTCTATATTCTACATTCTATGTTCTGTATTCTGTATTCCATATTCTGTATTCTGAATTCTATATTCTGTATTCCATATTCTGTATTGTGAATTCAATATTCTGTATTCTGTGTTCTGTATTGTATGTTGTGTGTTCTGTATTCTACATTCTATATTCTGCAATCTATATTCTGAAATCTGTATTCTATACTGTGTAATTCTGTGTTCTGATTTCAGATTCTATATTCTGTGCTCTATATTCTGTATTCTATATACTACATTCTATGTTCTATATTCTGTATTCCATATTCTGTATTCTGAGTTCTATATTCTGTATTCCATATACTGTATTGTGAGTTCTATATTCTGTATTATGTAATCTATATTGAACATTCTATGTTCTGCATTCTGTATCATATACTGTATTCTGAGTTCTATATTCTGTACCCTATATTCTGTATTCCATGTACTGTGTTCTGAATTCTATACTCTGTATTCTGTGTTCCATATTCTGTATTCTATATACTACATTCTATGTCCTGTTCTGTATTCCATATTCTGTATTCTGTGTTCTGTGTTCGGATTCTATATTCTGTATTCTGTGTTCCACATTCTGTATTCTGAATTATATATTCTGTATTCTGTGTTCTGCATTCTATGTTCTCTGTTCGGTGTTCGCCGTTCTATATTCTGTATTCTATATACTACATTCTATGTTATGTATTCTGTATTCCATATTCTGAACTCTGTGTTCTGTATTCTATATTGCGTGTTCTGTGTTCTGAATTCTATATTCTGTATCGGTGTTCTATATTCTACATTCTATGTTATGGATTCTGTATTCCATATTCTCTATTCTGTATTCCATATTCTGAATTCTATATTCTGTATTGTGTTCCACATTCTGTATTCTGAATTCTATATTCTGTATTCTCTGTTCTGTATTCTGTATTCTATATTCTACATTCTATGTTCTGTATTCTGTATTCCATATTCTGAATTCTATATTCTGTATTCCATATTCTTTATTGTGAATTCAATATTCTGTATTCTGTGTTCTGTATTCTATGTTGTGTGTTCTGTATTCTACATTCTATATTCTTCAGTCTATATTCTGAAATATGAATTCTATATTCTGTATTGTATGTTCTGTGTTCGGATTCTATATTCTTTGCTCTATATTCTCTATTCTATATACTACATTCTATGTTCTATATTCTGTATTCCATATTCTGTATTCTGTGTTCTGTATTCTGTGTTGTGTGTTCTGTATTCTACATTCTATATTCTGCAATCTATATTCTGAAATCTGTATTCTAAATTCTGTATTCTATGTTCTGTGTTCCTATTGTATTTTCTGTATTCTGTATTCTATATTCTATACTCTGTATTCTATATTCTACATTCTATGTTCTGTATTCTGTATTCCATAATCTGTATTCTGAATTCTATATTCCGTATTCTATATTATGAATTGTATATTATATTGTGTTCCACATTCCGTATTCTGAATTCTATATTCTGTATTCGGTGTTCTATATTCTACATTCAATGTTCTGGATTCTGTATTCCATATTCTGAATTCTATATTCTGTATTGTGTTCCACATTCTGTATTCTGAATTCTATATTCTGTATTCTCTGTTCTGTATTCTGTATTCTATATTCTACATTCTATGTTCTGTATTCTGTATTCCATATTCTGTATTCTGAATTCTATATTCTGTATTCCATATTCTTTATTGTGAATTCAATATTCTGTATTCTGTGTTCTGTATTCTATGTTGTGTGTTCTGTATTCTACATTCTATATTCTGCAGTGTATATTCTGAAATCTGAATTCTATATTCTGTATTCTATGTTCTGTGTTCGGATTCTATATTCTGTATTCTGTATTCTGTATTCTATATTCTACATTCTATGTTCTGTATTCTGTATTCCATATTCTGTATTCTGAATTCTAAATTCCGTATTCTATATTCTGAATTCTATATTATATTGTGTTCCACATTCTGTATTCTGAATTCTATATTCTGTATTCGGTGTTCTATATTCTACATTCTATGTTCTGTATTCTGTATTCCATAATCTGTACTCTGAATTCTATATTCCGTATTCTATATTCTGAATTGTATATTATATTGTGTTCCACATTCTGTATTCTGAATTCTATATTCTGTATTCAGTGTTCTATATTCTACATTCAATGTTCTGGATTCTGTATTCCATATTCTGAATTCTATATTCTGTATTGTGTTCCACATTCTGTATTCTGAATTCTATATTCTGTATTCCCTGTTCTGTATTCTGTATTCTATAATCTACATTCTATGTTGTGTATTCTGTATTCCATATTCTGTATGCTGAATTCTATATTCCGTATTCTATATTCTGAATTCTATATTATATTGTGTTCCACATTCTGTATTCTGAATTCTATATTCTGTATTCGGTGTTCTATATTCTACATTCTATGTTCTGGATTCTGTATTCCATATTCTCTATTCTGTATTCCATATTCTGAATTCTATATTCTGTATTGTGTTCCACATTCTGTATTCTGAATTCTATATTCTGTATTTTCTGTTCTGTATTCTGTATTCTATATTCTACATTCTATGTTCTGTATTCTGTATTCTGTATTCCATATTCTGTATTCTGAATTCTATATTCCGTATTCAATATTCTGAATTCTATATTATAATTTGTTCCACATTCTGTATTCTGAATTCTATATACTGTATTCGGTGTTCTATATTCTACATTTTATGTTCTGGATTCTGTATTCCATATTCTGAATTCTATATTCTGTATTGTGTTCCACATTCTGTATTCTGAATTCTATATTCTGTATTCTCTGTTCTGTATTCTGTATTCTATATTCTACATTCTATGTTCTGTATTCTGTATTCCATATTCTGTATTCTGAATTCTATATTCTGTATTCCATATTCTTTATTGTGAATTCAATATTCTGTATTCTGTGTTCTGTATTGTATGTTGTGTGTTCTGTATTCTACATTCTATATTCTGCAGTCTATATTCTGAAATCTGAATTCTATATTCTGTATTCTATGTTCTGTGTTCGGATTCTATATTCTTTGCTCTATATTCTCTATTCTATATACTACATTCTATGTTCTATATTCTGTATTCCATATTCTGTATTCTGTGTTCTGTATTCTGTGTTGTGTGTTCTGTATTCTACATTCTATATTCTGCAATCTATATTCTGAAATCTGTAATCTAAATTCTGTATTCTACGTTCTGTGTTCCTATTGTATTTTCTGTATTCTGTATTCTATATTCTATATTCTGTATTCTATATTCTACATTCTATGTTCTGTATTCTGTATTCCATAATCTGTATTCTGAATTCTATATTCCGTATTCTATATTATGAATTGTATATTATATTGTGTTCCACATTCTGTATTCTGAATTCTATATTCTGTATTCGGTGTTCTATATTCTACATTCAATGTTCTGGATTCTGTATTCCATATTCTGAATTCTATATTCTGTATTGTGTTCCACATTCTGTATTCTGAATTCTATATTCTGTATTCTCTGTTCTGTATTCTGTATTCTATATTCTACATTCTAATTTCTGTATTCTGTATTCCATATTCTGTATTCTGAATTCTATATTCTGTATTCCATATTCTTTATTGTGAATTCAATATTCTGTATTCTGTGTTCTGTATTCTATGTTGTGTGTTCTGTATTCTACATTCTATATTCTGCAGTGTATATTCTGAAATCTGAATTCTACATTCTGTATTCTATGTTCTGTGTTCGGATTCTATATTCTTTGCTCTATATTCTCTATTCTATATACTACATTCTATGTTCTATATTCTGTATTCCATATTCTGTATTCTGTGTTCTGTATTCTGTGTTGTGTGTTCTGTATTCTACATTCTATATTCTGCAATCTATATTCTGAAATCTGTATTCTATATTCTGTATTCTATGTTCTGTGTTCGGATTCTATATTCTGTATTCTGTATTCTGTATTCTATATTCTACATTCTATGTTCTGTATTCTGTATTCCATATTCTGTATTCTGAATTCTAAATTCCGTATTCTATATTCTGAATTCTATATTATATTGTGTTCCACATTCTGTATTCTGAATTCTATATTCTGTATTCGGTGTTCTATATTCTACATTCTATGTTCTGGATTCTGTATTCCATATTCTCTATTCTGTATTCCATATTCTGAATTCTATATTCTGTATTGTGTTCCACATTCTGTATTCTGAATTCTATATCCTGTATTCTCTGTTCTGTATTCTGTATTCTATATTCTACATTCTATGTTCTGTATTCTGTATTCTGTATTCCATATTCTGTATTCTGAATTCTATATTCCGTATTCTATATTCTGAATTCTATATTATATTGTGTTCCACATTCTGTATTCTGAATTCTATATACTGTATTCGGTGTTCTATATTCTACATTCTCTGTTCTGGATTCTGTATTCCATATTCTGAATTCTATATTCTGTATTCTGTATTCCATATTCTGTATTCTGAATTCTATATTCTGTATTCCATATTCTTTATTGTGAATTCAATATTCTGTATTCTGTGTTCTGTATTGTATGTTGTGTGTTCTGTATTCTACATTCTATATTCTGCAGTCTATATTCTGAAATCTGAATTCTATATTCTGTATTCTATGTTCTGTGTTCGGATTCTATATTCATTGCTCTATATTCTCTATTCTATATACTACATTCTATGTTCTATATTCTGTATTCCATATTCTGTATTCTGTGTTCTGTATTCTGTGTTGTGTGTTCTGTATTCTACATTCTATATTCTGCAATCTATATTCTGAAATCTGTAATCTAAATTCTGTATTCTATGTTCTGTGTTCCTATTGTATTTTCTGTATTCTGTATTCTATATTCTATATTCTGTATTCTATATTCTACATTCTATGTTCTGTATTCTGTATTCCATAATCTGTATTCTGAATTCTATATTCCGTATTCTATATTATGAATTGTATATTATATTGTGTTCCACATTCTGTATTCTGAATTCTATATTCTGTATTCGGTGTTCTATATTCTACATTCAATGTTCTGGATTCTGTATTCCATATTCTGAATTCTATATTCTGTATTGTGTTCCACATTCTGTATTTTGAATTCTATATTCTGTATTCTCTGTTCTGTATTCTGTATTCTATATTCTACATTCTAATTTCTGTATTCTGTATTCCATATTCTGTATTCTGAATTCTATATTCTGTATTCCATATTCTTTATTGTGAATTCAATATTCTGTATTCTGTGTTCTGTATTCTATGTTGTGTGTTCTGTATTCTACATTCTATATTCTGCAGTCTATATTCTGAAATCTGAATTCTATATTCTGTATTCTATGTTCTGTGTTCGGATTCTATATTCTTTGCTCTATATTCTCTATTCTATATACTACATTCTATGTTCTATGTTCTGTATTCCATATTCTGTATTCTGTGTTCTGTATTCTGTGTTGTGTGTTCTGTATTCTACATTCTATATTCTGCAATCTATATTTTGAAATCTGTATTCTATATTCTGTATTCTATGTTCTGTGTTCGGATTCTATATTCTGTATTCTGTATTCTGTATTTTATATTCTACATTCTATGTTCTGTATTCTGTATTCCATATTCTGTATTCTGAATTCTAAATTCCGTATTCTATATTCTGAATTCTATATTATATTGTGTTCCACATACTGTATTCTGAATTCTATATTCTGTATTCGGTGTTCTATATTCTACATTCTATGTTCTGGATTCTGTATTCCATATTCTCTATTCTGTATTCCATATTCTGAATTCTATATTCTGTATTGTGTTCCACATTCTGTATTCTGAATTCTATATTCTGTATTCTCTGTTCTGTATTCTGTATTCTATATTCTACATTCTATGTTCTGTATTCTGTATTCTGTATTCCATATTCTGTATTCTGAATTCTATATTCCGTATTCTATATTCTGAATTCTATATTATATTGTGTTCCACATTCTGTATTCTGAATTCTATATACTGTATTCGGTGTTCTATATTCTACATTCTATGTTCTGGATTCTGTATTCCATATTCTGAATTCTATATTCTGTATTGTGTTCCACATTCTGTATTCTGAATTCTATATTCTGTATTCGGTGTTCTATATTCTACATTCAATGTTCTGGATTCTGTATTCCATATTCTGAATTCTGTATTCTGTATTGTGTTCCACATTCTGTATTTGAATTCTATATTCTGTATTCTCTGTTCTGTATTCTGTATTCTATATTCTACATTCTATGTTCTGTATTCTGTATTCCATATTCTGTATTCTGAATTCTATATTCTGTATTCCATATTCTGTATTGTGAATTCAATATTCTGTATTCTGTGTTCTGTATTGTATGTTGTGTGTTCTGTATTCTACATTCTATATTCTGCAGTGTATATTCTGAAATCTGAATTCTATATTCTGTATTCTATGTTCTGTGTTCGGATTCTATATTCTTTGCTCTATATTCTCTATTCTATATACTACATTCTATGTTCTATATTCTGTATTCCATATTCTGTATTCTGTGTTCTGTATTCTGTGTTGTGTGTTCTGTATTCTACATTCTATATTCTGCAATCTATATTCTGAAATCTGTATTCTAAATTCTGTATTCTATGTTCTGTGTTCCTATTGTATTTTCTGTATTCTGTATTCTATATTCTATACTCTGTATTCTATATTCTACATTCTATGTTCTGTATTCTGTATTCCATAATCTGTATTCTGAATTCTATATTCCGTATTCTATATTATGAATTGTATATTATATTGTGTTCCACATTTTGTATTCTGAATTCTATATTCTGTATTCGGTGTTCTATATTCTACATTCAATGTTCTGGATTCTGTATTCCATATTCTGAATTCTATATTCTGTATTGTGTTCCACATTCTGTATTCTGAATTCTATATTCTGTATTCTCTGTTCTGTATTCTGTATTCTATATTCTACATTCTATGTTCTGTATTCTGTATTCCATATTCTGTATTCTGAAATCTATATTCTGTATTCCATATTCTTTATTGTGAATTCAATATTCTGTATTCTGTGTTCTGTATTCTATGTTGTGTGTTCTGTATTCTACATTCTATATTCTGCAGTGTATATTCTGAAATCTGAATTCTATATTCTGTATTCTATGTTCTGTGTTCGGATTCTATATTCTGTATTCTGTATTCTGTATTCTATATTCTACATTCTATGTTCTGTATTCTGTATTCCATATTCTGTATTCTGAATTCTAAATTCCGTATTCTATATTCTGAATTCTATATTATATTGTGTTCCACATTCTGTATTCTGAATTCTATATTCTGTATTCGGTGTTCTATATTCTACATCCTATGTTCTGGATTCTGTATTCCATATTCTCTATTCTGTATTCCATATTCTGAATTCTATATTCTGTATTGTGTTCCACATTCTGTATTCTGAATTCTATATTCTGTATTCTCTGTTCTGTATTCTGTATTCTATATTCTACATTCTATGTTCTGTATTCTGTATTCTGTATTCCATATTCTGTATTCTGAATTCTATATTCCGTATTCTATATTCTGAATTCTATATTATATTGTGTACCACATTCTGTATTCTGAATTCTATATACTGTATTCGGTGTTCTATATTCTACATTCTATGTTCTGGATTCTGTATTCCATATTCTGTATTCTATATTCTGTATTGTGTTCCACATTCTGTATTCTGAATTCTATATTCTGTATTCGGTGTTCTATATTCTACATTCAATGTTCTGGATTCTGTATTCCATATTCTGAATTCTATATTCTGTATTGTGTTCCACATTCTGTATTCTGAATTCTATATTCTGTATTCTCTGTTCTGTATTCTGTATTCTATATTCTACATTCTATGTTCTGTATTCTGTATTCCATATTCTGTATTCTGAATTCTATATTCTGTATTCCATATTCTTTATTGTGAATTCAATATTCTGTATTCTGTGTTCTGTATTCTATGTTGTGTGTTCTGTATTCTACATTCTATATTCTGCAGTGTATATTCTGAAATCTGAATTCTATATTCTGTATTCTATGTTGTGTGTTCGGATTCTATATTCTTTGCTCTATATTCTCTATTCTATATACTACATTCTATGTTCTATATTCTGTATTCCATATTCTGTATTCTGTGTTCTGTATTCTGTGTTGTGTGTTCTGTATTCTACATTCTATATTCTGCAATCTATATTTTGAAATCTGTATTCTATATTCTGTATTCTATGTTCTGTGTTCGTATTCTATATTCTGCATTCTGTATTCTGTATTGTATATTCTACATTCTATGTTCTGTATTCTGTATTCCATATTCTGTATTCTGAATTCTAAATTCCGTATTCTATATTCTGAATTCTATATTCTGTATTGTGTTCCACATTCTTTATTATGAATTCTGTATTCTGTATTCGTGTTCAATATTCTACATTCTATGTTCTGGATTCTGTATTCCATATTCTCTATTCTGTATTCCATATTCTGAATTCTATATTCTGTATTGTGTTCCACATTCTGTATTCTGAATTCTATATCCTGTATTCTCTGTTCTGTATTCTGTATTCTATATTCTACATTCTATGTTGTGTATTCTGTATTCCATAGTCTGTATTCTGAATTCTATCTTCTGTATTCCATATTCTTTATTGTGAATTCAATATTCTGTATTCTGTGTTCTGTATTGTATGTTGTGTGTTCTGTATTCTACATTCTATATTCTGCAGTCTATATTCTGAAACCTGAATTCTATATTCTGTATTCTATGTTCTGTGTTCAGATTCTATATTCTTTGCTCTATATTCTCTATTCTATATACTACATTCTATGTTCTATATTCTGTATTCCATATTCTGTATTCTGTGTTCTGTATTCTGTGTTGTGTGTTCTGTATTCTACATTCTATATTCTGCAATCTATATTCTGAAATCTGTATTCTAAATTCTATATTCTATGTTCTGTGTTCCTACACTATATTCTATATTCTGTATTCTATATTCTATATTCTGTATTCTATATTCTACATTCTATGTTCTGTATTCTGTATTCCATATTCTGTATTCTGAATTCTATATTCTGTATTCCATATTCTGTATTGTGAATTCAATATTCTGTATTATGTGTTCTGTATTGTATGTTGTGTGTTCTGTATTCTACATTCTATATTCTGCAGTGTATAATCTGAAATCTGAATTCTATATTCTGTATTCTATGTTCTGTGTTCGGATTCTATATTCTTTGCTCTATATTCTCTATTCTATATACTACATTCTATGTTCTATATTCTGTATTCCATATTCTGTACTCTGTGTTCTGTATACTATGTTGTGTGTTCTGTATTCTACATTCTATATTCTGCAATCTATATTCTGAAATCTGTATTCTATACTGTGTAATTCTGTGTTCTGATTTCAGATTCTATATTCTGTGCTCTATATTCTGTATTCTATATACTACATTCTATGTTCTATATTCTGTATTCCATATTCTGTATTCTGAGTTCTATATTCTGTATTCCATATACTGTATTGTGAGTTCTATATTTTGTATTATGTAATCTATATTGAACATTCTATGTTCTGTATTCTGTATCATATACTGTATTCTGAGTTCTATATTCTGTACCCTATATTCTGTATTCCATGTACTGTATTCTGAATTCTATACTCTGTATTCTGTGTTCCATATTCTGTATTCTATATACTACATTCTATGTCCTGTTCTGTATTCCATATTCTGTATTCTGTGTTCTGTGTTCGGATTCTATATTCTGTATTCTGTGTTCCACATTCTGTATTCTGAATTCTATATTCTGTATTCTGTTTTCTGCATTCTATGTTCTCTGTTCGGTGTTCGCCGTTCTATATTCTGTATTCTATATACTACATTCTATGTTATGTATTCTGTATTCCATATTCTGAACTCAAGTTCTGTATTCTATTTTGCGTGTTCTGTGTTCTGAATTCTATATTCTGTATTCGGTGTTCTATATTCTACATTCTATGTTCTGGATTCTGTATTCCATATTCTCTATTCTGTATTCCATATTCTGAATTCTATATTCTGTATTGTGTTCCACATTCTGTATTCTGAATTCTATATTCTGTATTCTCTGTTCTGTATTCTGTATTCTATATTCTACATTCTATGTTCTGTATTCTGTATTCCATATTCTGTATTCTGAATTCTATATTCTGTATTCCATATTCTTTATTGTGAATTCAATATTCTGTATTCTGTGTTCTGTATTCTATGTTGTGTGTTCTGTATTCTACATTCTATATTCTGCAGTCTATATTCTGAAATCTGAATTCTATATTCTGTATTGTATGTTCTGTGTTCGGATTCTATATTCTTTGCTCTATATTCTCTATTCTATATACTACATTCTATGTTCTATATTCTGTATTCCATATTCTGTATTCTGTGTTCTGTATTCTGTGTTGTGTGTTCTGTATTCTACATTCTATATTCTGCAATCTATATTCTGAAATCTGTATTCTAAATTCTGTATTCTATGTTCTGTGTTCCTATTGTATTTTCTGTATTCTGTATTCTATATTCTATATTCTGTATTCTATATTCTACATTCTATGTTCTGTATTCTGTATTCCATAATCTGTACTCTGAATTCTATATTCCGTATTCTATATTCTGAATTGTATATTATATTGTGTTCCACATTCTGTATTCTGAATTCTATATTCTGTATTCAGTGTTCTATATTCTACATTCAATGTTCTGGATTCTGTATTCCATATTCTGAATTCTATATTCTGTATTGTGTTCCACATTCTGTATTCTGAATTCTATATCCTGTATTCCCTGTTCTGTATTCTGTATTCTATAATCTACATTCTATGTTGTGTATTCTGTATTCCATATTCTGTATGCTGAATTCTATATTCCGTATTCTATATTCTGAATTCTATATTATATTGTGTTCCACATTCTGTATTCTGAATTCTATATTCTGTATTCGGTGTTCTATATTCTACATTCTATGTTCTGGATTCTGTATTCCATATTCTCTATTCTGTATTCCATATTCTGAATTCTATATTCTGTATTGTGTTCCACATTCTGTATTCTGAATTCTATATTCTGTATTTTCTGTTCTGTATTCTGTATTCTATATTCTACATTCTATGTTCTGTATTCTGTATTCTGTATTCCATATTCTGTATTCTGAATTCTATATTCCGTATTCAATATTCTGAATTCTATATTATAATTTGTTCCACATTCTGTATTCTGAATTCTATATACTGTATTCGGTGTTCTATATTCTACATTTTATGTTCTGGATTCTGTATTACATATTCTGAATTCTATATTCTGTATTGTGTTCCACATTCTGTATTCTGAATTCTATATTCTGTATTCTCTGTTCTGTATTCTGTATTCTATATTCTACATTCTATGTTCTGTATTCTGTATTCCATATTCTGTATTCTGAATTCTATATTCTGTATTCCATATTCTTTATTGTGAATTCAATATTCTGTATTCTGTGTCCTGTATTGTATGTTGTGTGTTCTGTATTCTACATTCTATATTCTGCAGTCTATATTCTGAAATCTGAATTCTATATTCTGTATTCTATGTTCTGTGTTCGGATTCTATATTCTTTGCTCTATATTCTCTATTCTATATACTACATTCTATGTTCTATATTCTGTATTCCATATTCTGTATTCTGTGTTCTGTATTCTGTGTTGTGTGTTCTGTATTCTACATTCTATATTCTGCAATCTATATTCTGAAATCTGTAATCTAAATTCTGTATTCTATGTTCTGTGTTCCTATTGTATTTTCTGTATTCTGTATTCTATATTCTATATTCTGTATTCTATATTCTACATTCTATGTTCTGTATTCTGTATTCCATAATCTGTATTCTGAATTCTATATTCCGTATTCTATATTATGAATTGTATATTATATTGTGTTCCACATTCTGTATTCTGAATTCTATATTCTGTATTCGGTGTTCTATATTCTACATTCAATGTTCTGGATTCTGTATTCCATATTCTGAATTCTATATTCTGTATTGTGTTCCACATTCTGTATTCTGAATTCTATATTCTGTATTCTCTGTTCTGTATTCTGTATTCTATATTCTACATTCTAATTTCTGTATTCTGTATTCCATATTCTGTATTCTGAATTCTATATTCTGTATTCCATATTCTTTATTGTGAATTCAATATTCTGTATTCTGTGTTCTGTATTCTATGTTGTGTGTTCTGTATTCTACATTCTATATTCTGCAGTGTATATTCTGAAATCTGAATTCTATATTCTGTATTCTATGTTCTGTGTTCGGATTCTATATTCTTTGCTCTATATTCTCTATTCTATATACTACATTCTATGTTCTATGTTCTGTATTCCATATTCTGTATTCTGTGTTCTGTATTCTGTGTTGTGTGTTCTGTATTCTACATTCTATATTCTGCAATCTATATTTTGAAATCTGTATTCTATATTCTGTATTCTATGTTCTGTGTTCGGATTCTATATTCTGTATTCTGTATTCTGTATTCTATATTCTACATTCTATGTTCTGTATTCTGTATTCCATATTCTGTATTCTGAATTCTAAATTCCGTATTCTATATTCTGAATTCTATATTATATTGTGTTCCACATTCTGTATTCTGAATTCTATATTCTGTATTCGGTGTTCTATATTCTACATTCTATGTTCTGGATTCTGTATTCCATATTCTCTATTCTGTATTCCATATTCTGAATTCTATATTCTGTATTGTGTTCCACATTCTGTATTCTGAATTCTATATTCTGTATTCTCTGTTCTATATTCTGTATTCCATATTCTGTATTCTGTGTTCTGTATTCTGTGTTGTGTGTTCTGTATTCTACATTCTATATTCTGCAATCTATATTCTGAAATCTGTAATCTAAATTCTGTATTCTATGTTCTGTGTTCCTATTGTATTTTCTGTATTCTGTATTCTATATTCTATATTCTGTATTCTATATTCTACATTCTATGTTCTGTATTCTGTATTCCATAATCTGTATTCTGAATTCTATATTCCGTATTCTATATTATGAATTGTATATTATATTGTGTTCCACATTCTGTATTCTGAATTCTATATTCTGTATTCGGTGTTCTATATTCTACATTCAATGTTCTGGATTCTGTATTCCATATTCTGAATTCTATATTCTGTATTGTGTTCCACATTCTGTATTCTGAATTCTATATTCTCTATTCTCTGTTCTGTATTCTGTATTCTATATTCTACATTCTATGTTCTGTATTCTGTATTCTGTATTCCATATTCTGTATTCTGAATTCTATATTCCGTATTCTATATTCTGAATTCTATATTATATTGTGTTCCACATTCTGTATTCTGAATTCTATATACTGTATTCGGTGTTCTATATTCTACATTCTATGTTCTGGATTCTGTATTCCATATTCTGAATTCTATATTCTGTATTGTGTTCCACATTCTGTATTCTGAATTCTATATTCTGTATTCGGTGTTCTATATTCTACATTCAATGTTCTGGATTCTGTATTCCATATTCTGAATTCTGTATTCTGTATTGTGTTCCACATTCTGTATTCTGAATTCTATATTCTGTATTCTCTGTTCTGTATTCTGTATTCTATATTATACATTCTATGTTCTGTATTCTGTATTCCATATTCTGTATTCTGAATTCTATATTCTGTATTCCATATTCTGTATTGTGAATTCAATATTCTGTATTCTGTGTTCTGTATTGTATGTTGTGTGTTCTGTATTCTACATTCTATATTCTGCAGTCTATATTCTGAAATCTGAATTCTATATTCTGTATTCTATGTTCTGTGTTCGGATTCTATATTCTTTGCTCTATATTCTCTATTCTATATACTACATTCTATGTTCTATATTCTGTATTCCATATTCTGTATTCTGTGTTCTGTATTCTGTGTTGTGTGTTCTGTATTCTACATTCTATATTCTGCAATTTATATTTTGAAATCTGTATTCTATATTCTGTATTCTATGTTCTGTGTTCGGATTCTATATTCTGTATTCTGTATTCTGTATTGTATATTCTACATTCTATGTTCTGTATTCTGTATTCCATATTCTGTATTCTGAATTCTATATCCTGTATTCTCTGTTCTGTATTCTGTATTCTATATTCTACATTCTATGTTCTGTATTCTGTATTCCATAGTCTGTATTCTGAATTCTATATTCTGTATTCCATATTCTTTATTGTGAATTCAATATTCTGTATTCTGTGTTCTGTATTGTATGTTGTGTGTTCTGTATTCTACATTCTATATTCTGCAGTCTATATTCTGAAACCTGAATTCTATATTCTGTATTCTATGTTCTGTGTTCAGATTCTATATTCTTTGCTCTATATTCTCTATTCTATATACTACATTCTATGTTCTATATTCTGTATTCCATATTCTGTATTCTGTGTTCTGTATTCTGTGTTGTGTGTTCTGTATTCTACATTCTATATTCTGCAATCTATATTCTGAAATCTGTATTCTAAATTCTATATTCTATGTTCTGTGTTCCTATACTATATTCTATATTCTGTATTCTATATTCTATATTCTGTATTCTATATTCTACATTCTATGTTCTGTATTCTGTATTCCATATTCTGTATTCTGAATTCTATATTCTGTATTCCATATTCTGTATTGTGAATTCAATATTCTGTATTCTGTGTTCTGTATTGTATGTTGTGTGTTCTGTATTCTACATTGTATATTCTGCAGTGTATATTCTGAAATCTGAATTCTATATTCTGTATTCTATGTTCTGTGTTCGGATTCTATATTCTTTGCTCTATATTCTCTATTCTATATACTACATTCTATGTTCTATATTCTGTATTCCATATTCTGTATTCTGTGTTCTGTATTCTGTGTTGTGTGTTCTGTATTCTACATTCTATATTCTGCAATTTATATTTTGAAATCTGTATTCTATATTCTGTATTCTATGTTCTGTGTTCGGATTCTATATTCTGTATTCTGTATTGTATATTCTACATTCTATGTTCTGTATTCTGTATTCCATATTCTGTATTCTGAATTCTAAATTCCGTATTCTATATTCTGAATTCTATATTCTGTATTATGTTCCACATTCTGTATTATGAATTCTGTATTCTGTATTCGTGTTCTATATTCTACATTCTATGTTCTGGATTCTGTATTCCATATTCTCTATTCTGTATTCCATATTATGAATTCTATATTCTGTGTTGTGTTCCACATTCTGTATTCTGAATTCTATATCCTGTATTCTCTGTTCTGTATTCTGTATTCTATATTCTACATTCTATGTTGTGTATTCTGTATTCCATAGTCTGTATTCTGAATTCTATATTCTGTATTCCATATTCTTTATTGTGAATTCAATATTCTGTATTCTGTGTTCTGTATTGTATGTTGTGTGTTCTGTATTCTACATTCTATATTCTGCAGTCTATATTCTGAAATCTGAATTCTATATTCTGTATTCTATGTTCTGTGTTCAGATTCTATATTCTTTGCTGTATATTCTCTATTCTATATACTACATTCTATGTTCTATATTCTGTATTCCATATTCTGTATTCTGTGTTCTGTATTCTGTGTTGTGTGTTCTGTATTCTACATTCTATATTCTGCAATCTATATTCTGAAATCTGTATTCTATACTGTGTAATTCTGTGTTCTGATTTCAGATTCTATATTCTGTGCTCTATATTCTGTATTCTATATACTACATTCTATGTTCTATATTCTGTATTCCATATTCTGTATTCTGA
The DNA here is from genome assembly GCF_048773025.1 of Camelus bactrianus. Lineage (NCBI taxonomy): Eukaryota > Metazoa > Chordata > Mammalia > Artiodactyla > Camelidae > Camelus > Camelus bactrianus. The sequence goes on from NC_133575.1 coordinate 34,039,298, forward strand.
GTTCTATATTCTGTATTCCATATACTGTATTGTGAGTTCTATATTCTGTATTATGTAATCTATATTGAACATTCTATGTTCTGTATTCTGTATCATATACTGTATTCTGAGTTCTATATTCTGTACCCTATATTCTGTATTCCATGTACTGTATTCTGAATTCTATACTCTGTATTCTGTGTTCCATATTCTGTATTCTATATACTACATTCTATGTCCTGTTCTGTATTCCATATTCTGTATTCTGTGTTCTGTGTTCGGATTCTATATTCTGTATTCTGTATTCTGTGTTCCACATTCTGTATTCTGAATTCTATATTCTGTATTCTGTGTTCTGCATTCTATGTTCTCTGTTCGGTGTTCGCCGTTCTATATTCTGTATTCTATATACTACATTCTATGTTATGTATTCTGTATTCCATATTCTGAACTCTGTGTTCTGTATTCTATTTTGCGTGTTCTGTGTTCTGAATTCTATATTCTGTATTCGGTGTTCTATATTCTACATTCTATGTTCTGGATTCTGTATTCCATATTCTCTATTCTGTATTCCATATTCTGAATTCTATATTCTGTATTGTGTTCCACATTCTGTATTCTGAATTCTATATTCTGTATTCTCTGTTCTGTATTCTGTATTCTATATTCTACATTCTATGTTCTGTATTCTGTATTCCATATTCTGAATTCTATATTCTGTATTCCATATTCTTTATTGTGAATTCAATATTCTGTATTCTGTATTCTCTGTTGTGTGTTCTGTATTCTACATTCTATATTCTGCAGTCTATATTCTGAAATCTGAATTCTATATTCTGTATTGTATGTTCTGTGTTCGGATTCTATATTCTTTGCTCTATATTCTCTATTCTATATACTACATTCTATGTTCTATATTCTGTATTCCATATTCTGTATTCTGTGTTCTGTATTCTGTGTTGTGTGTTCTGTATTCTACATTCTATATTCTGCAATCTATATTCTGAAATCTGTATTCTAAATTCTGTATTCTATGTTCTGTGTTCCTATTGTATTTTCTGTATTCTGTATTCTATATTCTATATTCTGTATTCTATATTCTACATTCTATGTTCTGTATTCTGTATTCCATAATCTGTACTCTGAATTCTATATTCCGTATTCTATATTCTGAATTGTATATTATATTGTGTTCCACATTCTGTATTCTGAATTCTATATTCTGTATTCGGTGTTCTATATTCTACATTCAATGTTCTGGATTCTGTATTCCATATTCTGAATTCTATATTCTGTATTGTTTTCCACATTCTGTATTCTGAATTCTATATCCTGTATTCTCTGTTCTGTATTCTGTATTCTATATTCTACATTCTATGTTCTGTATTCTGTATTCCATAGTCTGTATTCTGAATTCTATATTCTGTATTCCATATTCTTTATTGTGAATTCAATATTCTGTATTCTGTGTTCTGTATTGTATGTTGTGTGTTCTGTATTCTACATTCTATATTCTGCAGTCTATATTCTGAAACCTGAATTCTATATTCTGTATTCTATGTTCTGTGTTCAGATTCTATATTCTTTGCTCTATATTCTCTATTCTATATACTACATTCTATGTTCTATATTCTGTATTCCATATTCTGTATTCTGTGTTCTGTATTCTGTGTTGTGTGTTCTGTATTCTACATTCTATATTCTGCAATCTATATTCTGAAATCTGTATTCTAAATTCTATATTCTATGTTCTGTGTTCCTATACTATATTCTATATTCTGTATTCTATATTCTATATTCTGTATTCTATATTCTACATTCTATGTTCTGTATTCTGTATTCCATATTCTGTATTCTGAATTCTATATTCTGTATTCCATATTCTGTATTGTGAATTCAATATTCTGTATTCTGTGTTCTGTATTGTATGTTGTGTGTTCTGTATTCTACATTCTATATTCTGCAGTGTATATTCTGAAATCTGAATTCTATATTCTGTATTCTATGTTCTGTGTTCGGATTCTATATTTTTTGCTCTATATTCTCTATTCTATATACTACATTCTATGTTCTATATTCTGTATTCCATATTCTGTATTCTGTGTTCTGTATTCTGTGTTGTGTGTTCTGTATTCTACATTCTATATTCTGCAATTTATATTTTGAAATCTGTATTCTATATTCTGTATTCTATGTTCTGTGTTCGGATTCTATATTCTGTATTCTGTATTCTGTATTGTATATTCTACATTCTATGTTCTGTATTCTGTATTCCATATTCTGTATTCTGAATTCTAAATTCCGTATTCTATATTCTGAATTCTATATTCTGTATTGTGTTCCACATTCTGTATTATGAATTCTGTATTCTGTATTCGTGTTCTATATTCTACATTCTATGTTCTGGATTCTGTATTCCATATTCTCTATTCTGTATTCCATATTATGAATTCTATATTCTGTATTGTGTTCCACATTCTGTATTCTGAATTCTATATCCTGTATTCTCTGTTCTGTATTCTGTATTCTATATTCTACATTCTATGTTGTGTATTCTGTATTCCATAGTCTGTATTCTGAATTCTATATTCTGTATTCCATATTCTTTATTGTGAATTCAATATCCTGTATTCTGTGTTCTGTATTCTATGTTGTGTGTTCTGTATTCTACATTCTATATTCTGCAGTCTATATTCTGAAACCTGAATTCTATATTCTGTATTCTATGTTCTGTGTTCAGATTCTATATTCTTTGCTCTATATTCTCTATTCTATATACTACATTCTATGTTCTATATTCTGTATTCCATATTCTGTATTCTGTGTTCTGTATTCTGTGTTGTGTGTTCTGTATTCTACATTCTATATTCTGCAATCTACATTCTGAAATCTGTATTCTAAATTCTATATTCTATGTTCTGTGTTCCTACACTATATTCTATATTCTGTATTCTATATTCTATATTCTGTATTCTATATTCTACATTCTATGTTCTGTATTCTGTATTCCATATTCTGTATTCTGAATTCTATATTCTGTATTCCATATTCTGTATTGTGAATTCAATATTCTGTATTCTGTGTTCTGTATTGTATGTTGTGTGTTCTGTATTCTACATTCTATATTCTGCAGTGTATATTCTGAAATCTGAATTCTATATTCTGTATTCTATGTTCTGTGTTCGGATTCTATATTCTTTGCTCTATATTCTCTATTCTATATACTACATTCTATGTTCTATATTCTGTATTCCATATTCTGTACTCTGTGTTCTGTATACTATGTTGTGTGTTCTGTATTCTACATTCTATATTCTGCAATCTATATTCTGAAATCTGTATTCTATACTGTGTAATTCTGTGTTCTGATTTCAGATTCTATATTCTGTGCTCTATATTCTGTATTCTATATACTACATTCTATGTTCTATATTCTGTATTCCATATTCTGTATTCTGAGTTCTATATTCTGTATTCCATATACTGTATTGTGAGTTCTATATTCTCTATTATGTAATCTATATTGAACATTCTATGTTCTGTATTCTGTATCATATACTGTATTCTGAGTTCTATATTCTGTACCCTATATTCTGTATTCCATGTACTGTATTCTGAATTCTATACTCTGTATTCTGTGTTCCATATTCTGTATTCTATATACTACATTCTATGTCCTGTTCTGTATTCCATATTCTGTATTCTGTGTTCTGTGTTCGGATTCTATATTCTGTATTCTGTGTTCCACATTCTGTATTCTGAATTCTATATTCTGTATTCTGTGTTCTGCATTCTATGTTCTCTGTTCGGTGTTCGCCGTTCTATATTCTGTATTCTATATACTACATTCTATGTTATGTATTCTGTATTCCATATTCTGAACTCTGTGTTCTGTATTCTATATTGCGTGTTCTGTGTTCTGAATTCTATATTCTGTATTCGGTGTTCTATATTCTACATTCTATGTTCTGGATTCTGTATTCCATATTCTCTATTCTGTATTCCATATTCTGAATTCTATATTCTGTATTGTGTTCCACATTCTGTATTCTGAATTCTATATTCTGTATTCTCTGTTCTGTATTCTGTATTCTATATTCTACATTCTATGTTCTGTATTCTGTATTCCATATTCTGTATTCTGAATTCTATATTCTGTATTCCATATTCTTTATTGTGAATTCAATATTCTGTATTCTGTGTTCTGTATTCTATGTTGTGTGTTCTGTATTCTACATTCTATATTCTGCAGTCTATATTCTGAAATCTGAATTCTATATTCTGTATGTATGTTCTGTGTTCGGATTCTATATTCTTTGCTCTATATTCTCTATTCTATATACTACATTCTATGTTCTATATTCTGTATTCCATATTCTGTATTCTGTGTTCTGTATTCTGTGTTGTGTGTTCTGTATTCTACATTCTATATTCTGCAATCTATATTCTGAAATCTGTATTCTAAATTCTGTATTCTATGTTCTGTGTTCCTATTGTATTTTCTGTATTCTGTATTCTATATTCTATATTCTATATTCTGTATTCTATATTCTACATTCTATGTTCTGTATTCGGTATTCCATAATCTGTATTCTGAATTCTATATTCTGTATTCTATATTCTGAATTGTATATTATATTGTGTTCCACATTCTGTATTCTGAATTCTATATTCTGTATTCGGTGTTCTATATTCTACATTCAATGTTCTGGATTCTGTATTCCATATTCTGAATTCTATATTCTGTATTGTGTTCCACATTCTGTATTCTGAATTCTATATCCTGTATTCTCTGTTCTGTATTCTGTATTTATATTCTACATTCTATGTTGTGTATTCTGTATTCCATAGATTGTATTCTAAATTCTATATTCTATGTTCTGTGTTCCTATACTATATTCTATATTCTGTATTCTATATTCTATATTCTGTATTCTATATTCTACATTCTATGTTCTGTATTCTGTATTCCATATTCTGTATTCTGAATTCTATATTCTGTATTCCATATTCTGTATTGTGAATTCAATATTCTGTATTCTGTGTTCTGTATTGTATGTTGTGTGTTCTGTATTCTACATTCTATATTCTGCAGTGTATATTCTGAAATCTGAATTCTATATTCTGTATTCTATGTTCTGTGTTCGGATTCTATATTCTTTGCTCTATATTCTCTATTCTATATACTACATTCTATGTTCTATATTCTGTATTCCATATTCTGTACTCTGTGTTCTGTATACTATGTTGTGTGTTCTGTATTCTACATTCTATATTCTGCAATCTATATTCTGAAATCTGTATTCTAAATTCTATATTCTATGTTCTGTGTTCCTATACTATATTCTATATTCTATATTCTATATTCTGTATTCTATATTCTACATTCTATGTTCTGTATTCTGTATTCCATATTCTGTATTCTGAATTCTATATTCTGTATTCCATATTCTGTATTGTGAATTCAATATTCTGTATTCTGTGTTCTGTATTGTATGTTGTGTGTTCTGTATTCTACATTCTATATTCTGCAGTCTATATTCTGAAATCTGAATTCTATATTCTGTATTCTATGTTCTGTGTTCGGATTCTATATTCTGTGCTCTATATTCTGTAGTCTATATACTACATTCTATGTTCTATATTCTGTATTCCATATTCTGTATTCTGTGTTCTGTATTCTGTGTTGTGTGTTCTGTATTCTACATTCTATATTCTGCAATCTATATTCTGAAATCTGTATTCTAAATTCTATATTCTATGTTCTGTGTTCCTATACTATATTCTATATTCCGTATTCTATATTCTATATTCTGTATTCTATATTCTACATTCTATGTTCTGTATTCTGTATTCCATATTCTGTATTCTGAATTCTATATTCTGTATTCCATATTCTGTATTGTGAATTCAATATTCTGTATTATGTGTTCTGTATTGTATGTTGTGTGTTCTGTATTCTACATTCTATATTCTGCAGTCTATATTCTGAAATCTGAATTCTATATTCTGTATTCTATGTTCTGTGTTCGGATTCTATATTCTTTGCTCTATATTCTCTATTCTATATACTACATTCTATGTTCTATATTCTGTATTCCATATTCTGTATTCTGAATTCTAAATTCCGTATTCTATATTCTGAATTCTATATTATATTGTGTTCCACATTCTGTATTCTGAATTCTATATTCTGTATTCGGTGTTCTATATTCTACATTCTATGTTCTGGATTCTGTATTCCATATTCTCTATTCTGTATTCCATATTCTGAATTCTATATTCTGTATTGTGTTCCACATTCTGTATTCTGAATTCTATATTCTGTATTCTCTGTTCTGTATTCTGTATTCTATATTCTACATTCTATGTTCTGTATTCTGTATTCTGTATTCCATATTCTGTATTCTGAATTCTATATTCCGTATTCTATATTCTGAATTCTATATTATATTGTGTTCCACATTCTGTATTCTGAATTCTATATACTGTATTCGGTGTTCTATATTCTACATTCTATGTTCTGGATTCTGTATTCCATATTCTGAATTCTATATTCTGTATTGTGTTCCACATTCTGTATTCTGAATTTTATATTCTGTATTCGGTGTTCTATATTCTACATTCAATGTTCTGGATTCTGTATTCCATATTCTGAATTCTATATTCTGTATTGTGTTCCACATTCTGTATTCTGAATTCTATATTCTGTATTCTCTGTTCTGTATTCTGTATTCTATATTCTACATTCTATGTTCTGTATTCTGTATTCCATATTCTGTATTCTGAATTCTATATTCTGTATTCCATATTCTTTATTGTGAATTCAATATTCTGTATTCTGTGTTCTGTATTGTATGTTGTGTGTTCTGTATTCTACATTCTATATTCTGCAGTCTATATTCTGAAATATGAATTCTATATTCTGTATTCTATGTTCTGTGTTCGGATTCTATATTCTTTGCTCTATATTCTCTATTCTATATACTACATTCTATGTTCTATATTCTGTATTCCATATTCTGTATTCTGTGTTCTGTATTCTGTGTTGTGTGTTCTGTATTCTACATTCTATATTCTGCAATCTATATTCTGAAATCTGTAATCTAAATTCTGTATTCTATGTTCTGTGTTCCTATTGTATTTTCTGTATTCTGTATTCTATATTCTATATTCTGTATTCTATATTCTACATTCTATGTTCTGTATTCTGTATTCCATAATCTGTATTCTGAATTCTATATTCCGTATTCTATATTATGAATTGTATATTATATTGTGTTCCACATTCTGTATACTGAATTCTATATTCTGTATTCGGTGTTCTATATTCTACATTCAATGTTCTGGATTCTGTATTCCATATTCTGAATTCTATATTCTGTATTGTGTTCCACATTCTGTATTCTGAATTCTATATTCTGTATTCTCTGTTCTGTATTCTGTATTCTATATTCTACATTCTAATTTCTGTATTCTGTATTCCATATTCTGTATTCTGAATTCTATATTCTGTATTCCATATTCTTTATTGTGAATTCAATATTCTGTATTCTGTGTTCTGTATTGTATGTTGTGTGTTCTGTATTCTACATTCTATATTCTGCAGTGTATATTCTGAAATCTGAATTCTATATTCTGTATTCTATGTTCTGTGTTCGGATTCTATATTCTTTGCTCTATATTCTCTATTCTATATACTACATTCTATGTTCTATATTCTGTATTCCATATTCTGTACTCTGTGTTCTGTATACTATGTTGTGTGTTCTGTATTCTACATTCTATATTCTGCAATCTATATTCTGAAATCTGTATTCTAAATTCTATATTCTATGTTCTGTGTTCCTATACTATATTCTATATTCTATATTCTATATTCTGTATTCTATATTCTACATTCTATGTTCTGTATTCTGTATTCCATATTCTGTATTCTGAATTCTATATTCTGTATTCCATATTCTGTATTGTGAATTCAATATTCTGTATTCTGTGTTCTGTATTGTATGTTGTGTGTTCTGTATTCTACATTCTATATTCTGCAGTCTATATTCTGAAATCTGAATTCTATATTCTGTATTCTATGTTCTGTGTTCGGATTCTATATTCTGTGCTCTATATTCTGTAGTCTATATACTACATTCTATGTTCTATATTCTGTATTCCATATTCTGTATTCTGTGTTCTGTATTCTGTGTTGTGTGTTCTGTATTCTACATTCTATATTCTGCAATCTATATTCTGAAATCTGTATTCTAAATTCTATATTCTATGTTCTGTGTTCCTATACTATATTCTATATTCCGTATTCTATATTCTATATTCTGTATTCTATATTCTACATTCTATGTTCTGTATTCTGTATTCCATATTCTGTATTCTGAATTCTATATTCTGTATTCCATATTCTGTATTGTGAATTCAATATTCTGTATTATGTGTTCTGTATTGTATGTTGTGTGTTCTGTATTCTACATTCTATATTCTGCAGTCTATATTCTGAAATCTGAATTCTATATTCTGTATTCTATGTTCTGTGTTCGGATTCTATATTCTTTGCTCTATATTCTCTATTCTATATACTACATTCTATGTTCTATATTCTGTATTCCATATTCTGTATTCTGAATTCTAAATTCCGTATTCTATATTCTGAATTCTATATTATATTGTGTTCCACATTCTGTATTCTGAATTCTATATTCTGTATTCGGTGTTCTATATTCTACATTCTATGTTCTGGATTCTGTATTCCATATTCTCTATTCTGTATTCCATATTCTGAATTCTATATTCTGTATTGTGTTCCACATTCTGTATTCTGAATTCTATATTCTGTATTCTCTGTTCTGTATTCTGTATTCTATATTCTACATTCTATGTTCTGTATTCTGTATTCTGTATTCCATATTCTGTATTCTGAATTCTATATTCCGTATTCTATATTCTGAATTCTATATTATATTGTGTTCCACATTCTGTATTCTGAATTCTATATACTGTATTCGGTGTTCTATATTCTACATTCTATGTTCTGGATTCTGTATTCCATATTCTGAATTCTATATTCTGTATTGTGTTCCACATTCTGTATTCTGAATTTTATATTCTGTATTCGGTGTTCTATATTCTACATTCAATGTTCTGGATTCTGTATTCCATATTCTGAATTCTATATTCTGTATTGTGTTCCACATTCTGTATTCTGAATTCTATATTCTGTATTCTCTGTTCTGTATTCTGTATTCTATATTCTACATTCTATGTTCTGTATTCTGTATTCCATATTCTGTATTCTGAATTCTATATTCTGTATTCCATATTCTTTATTGTGAATTCAATATTCTGTATTCTGTGTTCTGTATTGTATGTTGTGTGTTCTGTATTCTACATTCTATATTCTGCAGTCTATATTCTGAAATATGAATTCTATATTCTGTATTCTATGTTCTGTGTTCGGATTCTATATTCTTTGCTCTATATTCTCTATTCTATATACTACATTCTATGTTCTATATTCTGTATTCCATATTCTGTATTCTGTGTTCTGTATTCTGTGTTGTGTGTTCTGTATTCTACATTCTATATTCTGCAATCTATATTCTGAAATCTGTAATCTAAATTCTGTATTCTATGTTCTGTGTTCCTATTGTATTTTCTGTATTCTGTATTCTATATTCTATATTCTGTATTCTATATTCTACATTCTATGTTCTGTATTCTGTATTCCATAATCTGTATTCTGAATTCTATATTCCGTATTCTATATTATGAATTGTATATTATATTGTGTTCCACATTCTGTATTCTGAATTCTATATTCTGTATTCGGTGTTCTATATTCTACATTCAATGTTCTGGATTCTGTATTCCATATTCTGAATTCTATATTCTGTATTGTGTTCCACATTCTGTATTCTGAATTCTATATTCTGTATTCTCTGTTCTGTATTCTGTATTCTATATTCTACATTCTAATTTCTGTATTCTGTATTCCATATTCTGTATTCTGAATTCTATATTCTGTATTCCATATTCTTTATTGTGAATTCAATATTCTGTATTCTGTGTTCTGTATTCTATGTTGTGTGTTCTGTATTCTACATTCTATATTCTGCAGTGTATATTCTGAAATCTGAATTCTATATTCTGTATTCTATGTTCTGTGTTCGGATTCTATATTCTTTGCTCTATATTCTCTATTCTATATACTACATTCTATGTTCTATATTCTGTATTCCATATTCTGTATTCTGTGTTCTGTATTCTGTGTTGTGTGTTCTGTATTCTACATTCTATATTCTGCAATCTATATTTTGAAATCTGTATTCTATATTCTGTATTCTATGTTCTGTGTTCGGATTCTATATTCTGTATTCTGTATTCTATATTGTACATTCTATGTTCTGTATTCCATATTCTGTATTCTGAATTCTAAATTCCGTATTCTATATTCTGAATTCTATATTATATTGTGTTCCACATTCTGTACTCTGAATTCTATATTCTGTATTCGGTGTTCTATATTCGACATTCTATGTTCTGGATTCTGTATTCCATATTCTCTATTCTGTATTCCATATTCTGAATTCTATATTCTGTATTGTGTTCCACATTCTGTATTCTGAATTCTATATTCTGTATTCTCTGTTCTGTATTCTGTATTCTATATTCTACATTCTATGTTCTGTATTCTGTATTCTGTATTCCATATTCTGTATTCTGAATTCTATATTCCGTATCCTATATTCTGAATTCTATATTATATTGTGTTCCACATTCTGTATTCTGAATTCTATATACTGTATTCGGTGTTCTATATTCTACATTCTATGTTCTGGATTCTGTATTCCATATTCTGAATTCTATATTTTGTATTGTGTTCCACATTCTGTATTCTGAATTCTATATTCTGTATTCAGTGTTCTATATTCTACATTCAATGTTCTGGATTCTGTATTCCATATTCTGAATTCTATATTCTGTATTGTGTTCCACATTCTGTATTCTGAATTCTATATTCTGTATTCTCTGTTCTGTATTCTGTATTCTATATTCTACATTCTATGTTCTGTATTCTGTATTCCATATTCTGTATTCTGAATTCTATATTCTGTATTCCATATTCTTTATTGTGAATTCAATATTCTGTATTCTGTGTTCTGTATTCTATGTTGTGTGTTCTGTATTCTACATTCTATATTCTGCAGTGTATATTCTGAAATCTGAATTCTATATTCTGTATTCTATGTTCTGTGTTCGGATTCTATATTCTTTGCTCTATATTCTCTATTCTATATACTACATTCTATGTTGTATATTCTGTATTCCATATTCTGTATTCTGTGTTCTGTATTCTGTGTTGTGTGTTCTGTATTCTACATTCTATATTCTGCAATCTATATTTTGAAATCTGTATTCTATATTCTGTATTCTATGTTCTGTGTTCGGATTCTATATTCTGTATTCTGTATTCTGTATTCTATATTCTACATTCTATGTTTTGTATTTTGTATTCCATATTCTGTATTCTGAATTCTAAATTCCGTATTCTATATTCTGAATTCTATATTGTGTATTGTGTTCCACATCCTGTATTATGAATTCTGTATTCTGTATTCGTGTTCTATATTCTACGTTCTATGTTCTGGATTCTGTATTCCATATTCTCTATTCTGTATTCCATATTCTGAATTCTATATTCTGTATTGTGTTCCACATTCTGTATTCTGAATTCTATATCCTGTATTCTCTGTTCTGTATTCTGTATTCTATATTCTACATTCTATGTTGTGTATTCTGTATTCCATAGTCTGTATTCTGAATTCTATATTCTGTATTCCATATTCTTTATTGTGAATTCAATATTCTGTATTCTGTGTTCTGTATTGTATGTTGTGTGTTCTTTATTCTACATTCTATATTCTGCAGTCTATATTCTGAAACCTGAATTCTATATTCTGTATTCTATGTTCTGTGTTCAGATTCTATATTCTTTGCTGTATATTCTCTATTGTATATACTACATTCTATGTTCTATATTCTGTATTCCATATTCTGTATTCTGTGTTCTGTATTCTGTGTTGTGTGTTCTGTATTCTACATTCTATATTCTGCAATCTATATTCTGAAATCTGTATTCTAAATTCTATATTCTATGTTCTGTGTTCCTATACTACATTCTATATTCTGTATTCTATATTCTATATTCTGTATTCTATATTCTACATTCTATGTTCTGTATTCTGTATTCCATATTCTGTATTCTGAATTCTATATTCTGTATTCCATATTCTGTATTGTGAATTCAATATTCTGTATTCTGTGTTCTGTATTGTATGTTGTGTGTTCTGTATTCTACATTCTATATTCTGCAGTGTATATTCTGAAATCTGAATTCTATATTCTGTATTCTATGTTCTGTGTTCGGATTCTATATTCTTTGCTCTATATTCTCTATTCTATATACTACATTCTATGTTCTATATTCTGTATTCCATATTCTGTACTCTGTGTTCTGTATACTATGTTGTGTGTTCTGCATTCTACATTCTATATTCTGCAATCTATATTCTGAAATCTATATTCTATACTGTGTAATTCTGTGTTCTGATTTCAGATTCTATATTCTGTGCTCTATATTCTGTATTCTATATACTACATTCTATGTTCTATATTCTGTATTCCATATTCTGTATTCTGAGTTCTATATTCTGTATTCCATATACTGTATTGTGAGTTCTATATTCTGTATTATGTAATCTATATTGAACATTCTATGTTCTGTATTCTGTATCATATACTGTATTCTGAGTTCTATATTCTGTACCCTATATTCTGTATTCCATGTACTGTATTCTGAATTCTATACTCTGTATTCTGTGTTCCATATTCTGTATTCTATATACTACATTCTATGTCCTGTTCTGTATTCCATATTCTGTATTCTGTGTTCTGTGTTCGGATTCTATATTCTGTATTCTGTGTTCCACATTCTGTATTCTGAATTCTATATTCTGTATTCTGTGTTCTGCATTCTATGTTCTCTGTTCGGTGTTCGCCGTTCTATATTCTGTATTCTATATACTACATTCTATGTTATGTATTCTGTATTCCATATTCTGAACTCTGTGTTCTGTATTCTATATTGCGTGTTCTGTGTTCTGAATTCTATATTCTGTATCGGTGTTCTATATTCTACATTCTATGTTATGGATTCTGTATTCCATATTCTCTATTCTGTATTCCATATTCTGAATTCTATATTCTGTATTGTGTTCCACATTCTGTATTCTGAATTCTATATTCTGTATTCTCTGTTCTGTATTCTGTATTCTATATTCTACATTCTATGTTCTGTATTCTGTATTCCATATTCTGAATTCTATATTCTGTATTCCATATTCTTTATTGTGAATTCAATATTCTGTATTCTGTGTTCTGTATTCTATGTTGTGTGTTCTGTATTCTACATTCTATATTCTGCAGTCTATATTCTGAAATATGAATTCTATATTCTGTATTGTATGTTCTGTGTTCGGATTCTATATTCTTTGCTCTATATTCTCTATTCTATATACTACATTCTATGTTCTATATTCTGTATTCCATATTCTGTATTCTGTGTTCTGTATTCTGTGTTGTGTGTTCTGTATTCTACATTCTATATTCTGCAATCTATATTCTGAAATCTGTATTCTAAATTCTGTATTCTATGTTCTGTGTTCCTATTGTATTTTCTGTATTCTGTATTCTATATTCTATACTCTGTATTCTATATTCTACATTCTATGTTCTGTATTCTGTATTCCATAATCTGTATTCTGAATTCTATATTCCGTATTCTATATTATGAATTGTATATTATATTGTGTTCCACATTCCGTATTCTGAATTCTATATTCTGTATTCGGTGTTCTATATTCTACATTCAATGTTCTGGATTCTGTATTCCATATTCTGAATTCTATATTCTGTATTGTGTTCCACATTCTGTATTCTGAATTCTATATTCTGTATTCTCTGTTCTGTATTCTGTATTCTATATTCTACATTCTATGTTCTGTATTCTGTATTCCATATTCTGTATTCTGAATTCTATATTCTGTATTCCATATTCTTTATTGTGAATTCAATATTCTGTATTCTGTGTTCTGTATTCTATGTTGTGTGTTCTGTATTCTACATTCTATATTCTGCAGTGTATATTCTGAAATCTGAATTCTATATTCTGTATTCTATGTTCTGTGTTCGGATTCTATATTCTGTATTCTGTATTCTGTATTCTGTATTCTATATTCTACATTCTATGTTCTGTATTCTGTATTCCATATTCTGTATTCTGAATTCTAAATTCCGTATTCTATATTCTGAATTCTATATTATATTGTGTTCCACATTCTGTATTCTGAATTCTATATTCTGTATTCGGTGTTCTATATTCTACATTCTATGTTCTGGATTCTGTATTCCATATTCTGAATTCTATATTCTGTATTGTGTTCCACATTCTGTATTCTGAATTCTATATTCTGTATTCTCTGTTCTGTATTCTGTATTCTATATTCTACATTCTATGTTCTGTATTCTGTATTCTGTATTCCATATTCTGTATTCTGAATTCTATATTCCGTATTCTATATTCTGAATTCTATATTATATTGTGTACCACATTCTGTATTCTGAATTCTATATACTGTATTCGGTGTTCTATATTCTACATTCTATGTTCTGGATTCTGTATTCCATATTCTGTATTCTATATTCTGTATTGTGTTCCACATTCTGTATTCTGAATTCTATATTCTGTATTCGGTGTTCTATATTCTACATTCAATGTTCTGGATTCTGTATTCCATATTCTGAATTCTGTATTCTGTATTGTGTTCCACATTCTGTATTCTGAATTCTATATTCTGTATTCTCTGTTCTGTATTCTGTATTCTATATTCTACATTCTATGTTCTGTATTCTGTATTCCATATTCTGTATTCTGAATTCTATATTCTGTATTCCATATTCTTTATTGTGAATTCAATATTCTGTATTCTGTGTTCTGTATTCTATGTTGTGTGTTCTGTATTCTACATTCTATATTCTGCAGTGTATATTCTGAAATCTGAATTCTATATTCTGTATTCTATGTTGTGTGTTCGGATTGTATATTCTTTGCTCTATATTCTCTATTCTATATACTACATTCTATGTTCTATATTCTGTATTCCATATTCTGTATTCTGTGTTCTGTATTCTGTGTTGTGTGTTCTGTATTCTACATTCTATATTCTGCAATCTATATTTTGAAATCTGTATTCTATATTCTGTATTCTATGTTCTGTGTTCGTATTCTATATTCTGTATTCTGTATTCTGTATTGTATATTCTACATTCTATGTTCTGTATTCTGTATTCCATATTCTGTATTCTGAATTCTAAATTCCGTATTCTATATTCTGAATTCTATATTCTGTATTGTGTTCCACATTCTTTATTATGAATTCTGTATTCTGTATTCGTGTTCAATATTCTACATTCTATGTTCTGGATTCTGTATTCCATATTCTCTATTCTGTATTCCATATTCTGAATTCTATATTCTGTATTGTGTTCCACATTCTGTATTCTGAATTCTATATCCTGTATTCTCTGTTCTGTATTCTGTATTCTATATTCTACATTCTATGTTGTGTATTCTGTATTCCATAGTCTGTATTCTGAATTCTATCTTCTGTATTCCATATTCTTTATTGTGAATTCAATATTCTGTATTCTATGTTCTGTATTCTATGTTGTGTGTTCTGTATTCTACATTCTATATTCTGCAGTCTATATTCTGAAACCTGAATTCTATATTCTGTATTCTATGTTCTGTGTTCAGATTCTATATTCTTTGCTCTATATTCTCTATTCTATATACTACATTCTATGTTCTATATTCTGTATTCCATATTCTGTATTCTGTGTTCTGTATTCTGTGTTGTGTGTTCTGTATTCTACATTCTATATTCTGCAATCTATATTCTGAAATCTGTATTCTAAATTCTATATTCTATGTTCTGTGTTCCTATACTATATTCTATATTCTGTATTCTATATTCTATATTCTGTATTCTATATTCTACATTCTATGTTCTGTATTCTGTATTCCATATTCTGTATTCTGAATTCTATATTCTGTATTCCATATGCTGTATTGTGAATTCAATATTCTGTATTCTGTGTTCTGTATTCTATGTTGTGTGTTCTGTATTCTACATTCTATATTCTGCAGTCTATATTCTGAAATCTGAATTCTATATTCTGTATTCTATGTTCTGTGTTCGGATTCTATATTCTTTGCTCTATATTCTCTATTCTATATACTACATTCTATGTTCTATATTCTGTATTCCATATTCTGTACTCTGTGTTCTGTATACTATGTTGTGTGTTCTGTATTCTACATTCTATATTCTGCAATCTATATTCTGAAATCTGTATTCTATACTGTGTAATTCTGTGTTCTGATTTCAGATTCTATATTCTGTGCTCTATATTCTGTATTGTATATACTACATTCTATGTTCTATATTCTGTATTCCATATTCTGTATTCTGAGTTCTATATTCTGTACTCCATATACTGTATTGTGAGTTCTATATTTTGTATTATGTAATCTATATTGAACATTCTATGTTCTGTATTCTGTATCATATACTGTATTCTGAGTTCTATATTCTGTACCCTATATTCTGTATTCCATGTACTGTATTCTGAATTCTATACTCTGTATTCTGTGTTCCATATTCTGTATTCTATATACTACATTCTATGTCCTGTTCTGTATTCCATATTCTGTATTCTGTGTTCTGTGTTCGGATTCTATATTCTGTATTCTGTGTTCCACATTCTGTATTCTGAATTCTATATTCTGTATTCTGTTTTCTGCATTCTATGTTCTCTGTTCGGTGTTCGCCGTTCTATATTCTGTATTCTATATACTACATTCTATGTTATGTATTCTGTATTCCATATTCTGAACTCAAGTTCTGTATTCTATTTTGCGTGTTCTGTGTTCTGAATTCTATATTCTGTATTCGGTGTTCTATATTCTACATTCTATGTTCTGGATTCTGTATTCCATATTCTCTATTCTGTATTCCATATTCTGAATTCTATATTCTGTATTGTGTTCCACATTCTGTATTCTGAATTCTATATTCTGTATTCTCTGTTCTGTATTCTGTATTCTATATTCTACATTCTATGTTCTGTATTCTGTATTCCATATTCTGTATTCTGAATTCTATATTCTGTATTCCATATTCTTTATTGTGAATTCAATATTCTGTATTCTGTGTTCTGTATTCTATGTTGTGTGTTCTGTATTCTACATTCTATATTCTGCAGTCTATATTCTGAAATCTGAATTCTATATTCTGTATTGTATGTTCTGTGTTCGGATTCTATATTCTTTGCTCTATATTCTCTATTCTATATACTACATTCTATGTTCTATATTCTGTATTCCATATTCTGTATTCTGTGTTCTGTATTCTGTGTTGTGTGTTCTGTATTCTACATTCTATATTCTGCAATCTATATTCTGAAATCTGTATTCTAAATTCTGTATTCTATGTTCTGTGTTCCTATTGTATTTTCTGTATTCTGTATTCTATATTCTATATTCTGTATTCTATATTCTACATTCTATGTTCTGTATTCTGTATTCCATAATCTGTACTCTGAATTCTATATTCCGTATTCTATATTCTGAATTGTATATTATATTGTGTTCCACATTCTGTATTCTGAATTCTATATTCTGTATTCAGTGTTCTATATTCTACATTCAATGTTCTGGATTCTGTATTCCATATTCTGAATTCTATATTCTGTATTGTGTTCCACATTCTGTATTCTGAATTCTATATTCTGTATTCCCTGTTCTGTATTCTGTATTCTATAATCTACATTCTATGTTGTGTATTCTGTATTCCATATTCTGTATGCTGAATTCTATATTCCGTATTCTATATTCTGAATTCTATATTATATTGTGTTCCACATTCTGTATTCTGAATTCTATATTCTGTATTCGGTGTTCTATATTCTACATTCTATGTTCTGGATTCTGTATTCCATATTCTCTATTCTGTATTCCATATTCTGAATTCTATATTCTGTATTGTGTTCCACATTCTGTATTCTGAATTCTATATTCTGTATTTTCTGTTCTGTATTCTGTATTCTATATTCTACATTCTATGTTCTGTATTCTGTATTCTGTATTCCATATTCTGTATTCTGAATTCTATATTCCGTATTCAATATTCTGAATTCTATATTATAATTTGTTCCACATTCTGTATTCTGAATTCTATATACTGTATTCGGTGTTCTATATTCTACATTTTATGTTCTGGATTCTGTATTCCATATTCTGAATTCTATATTCTGTATTGTGTTCCACATTCTGTATTCTGAATTCTATATTCTGTATTCTCTGTTCTGTATTCTGTATTCTATATTCTACATTCTATGTTCTGTATTCTGTATTCCATATTCTGTATTCTGAATTCTATATTCTGTATTCCATATTCTTTATTGTGAATTCAATATTCTGTATTCTGTGTTCTGTATTGTATGTTGTGTGTTCTGTATTCTACATTCTATATTCTGCAGTCTATATTCTGAAATCTGAATTCTATATTCTGTATTCTATGTTCTGTGTTCGGATTCTATATTCTTTGCTCTATATTCTCTATTCTATATACTACATTCTATGTTCTATATTCTGTATTCCATATTCTGTATTCTGTGTTCTGTATTCTGTGTTGTGTGTTCTATATTCTACATTCTATATTCTGCAATCTATATTCTGAAATCTGTAATCTAAATTCTGTATTCTATGTTCTGTGTTCCTATTGTATTTTCTGTATTCTGTATTCTATATTCTATATTCTGTATTCTATATTCTACATTCTATGTTCTGTATTCTGTATTCCATAATCTGTATTCTGAATTCTATATTCCGTATTCTATATTATGAATTGTATATTATATTGTGTTCCACATTCTGTATTCTGAATTCTATATTCTGTATTCGGTGTTCTATATTCTACATTCAATGTTCTGGATTCTGTATTCCATATTCTGAATTCTATATTCTGTATTGTGTTCCACATTCTGTATTCTGAATTCTATATTCTGTATTCTCTGTTCTGTATTCTGTATTCTATATTCTACATTCTATGTTCTGTATTCTGTATTCCATATTCTGTATTCTGAATTCTATATTCTGTATTCCATATTCTTTATTGTGAATTCAATATTCTGTATTCTGTGTTCTGTATTCTATGTTGTGTGTTCTGTATTCTACATTCTATATTCTGCAGTGTATATTCTGAAATCTGAATTCTATATTCTGTATTCTATGTTCTGTGTTCGGATTCTATATTCTTTGCTCTATATTCTCTATTCTATATACTACATTCTATGTTCTATATTCTGTATTCCATATTCTGTATTCTGTGTTCTGTATTCTGTGTTGTGTGTTCTGTATTCTACATTCTATATTCTGCAATCTATATTCTGAAATCTGTATTCTATATTCTGTATTCTATGTTCTGTGTTCGGATTCTATATTCTGTATTCTGTATTCTGTATTCTATATTCTACATTCTATGTTCTGTATTCTGTATTCCATATTCTGTATTCTGAATTCTAAATTCCGTATTCTATATTCTGAATTCTATATTATATTGTGTTCCACATTCTGTATTCTGAATTCTATATTCTGTATTCGGTGTTCTATATTCTACATTCTATGTTCTGGATTCTGTATTCCATATTCTCTATTCTGTATTCCATATTCTGAATTCTATATTCTGTATTGTGTTCCACATTCTGTATTCTGAATTCTATATCCTGTATTCTCTGTTCTGTATTCTGTATTCTATATTCTACATTCTATGTTCTGTATTCTGTATTCTGTATTCCATATTCTGTATTCTGAATTCTATATTCCGTATTCTATATTCTGAATTCTATATTATATTGTGTTCCACATTCTGTATTCTGAATTCTATATACTGTATTCGGTGTTCTATATTCTACATTCTCTGTTCTGGATTCTGTATTCCATATTCTGAATTCTATATTCTGTATTCTGTATTCCATATTCTGTATTCTGAATTCTATATTCTGTATTCCATATTCTTTATTGTGAATTCAATATTCTGTATTCTGTGTTCTGTATTGTATGTTGTGTGTTCTGTATTCTACATTCTATATTCTGCAGTCTATATTCTGAAATCTGAATTCTATATTCTGTATTCTATGTTCTGTGTTCGGATTCTATATTCATTGCTCTATATTCTCTATTCTATATACTACATTCTATGTTCTATATTCTGTATTCCATATTCTGTATTGTGTGTTCTGTATTCTGTGTTGTGTGTTCTGTATTCTACATTCTATATTCTGCAATCTATATTCTGAAATCTGTAATCTAAATTCTGTATTCTATGTTCTGTGTTCCTATTGTATTTTCTGTATTCTGTATTCTATATTCTATATTCTGTATTCTATATTCTACATTCTATGTTCTGTATTCTGTATTCCATAATCTGTATTCTGAATTCTATATTCCGTATTCTATATTATGAATTGTATATTATATTGTGTTCCACATTCTGTATTCTGAATTCTATATTCTGTATTCGGTGTTCTATATTCTACATTCAATGTTCTGGATTCTGTATTCCATATTCTGAATTCTATATTCTGTATTGTGTTCCACATTCTGTATTCTGAATTCTATATTCTGTATTCTCTGTTCTGTATTCTGTATTCTATATTCTACATTCTAATTTCTGTATTCTGTATTCCATATTCTGTATTCTGAATTCTATATTCTGTATTCCATATTCTTTATTGTGAATTCAATATTCTGTATTCTGTGTTCTGTATTCTATGTTGTGTGTTCTGTATTCTACATTCTATATTCTGCAGTCTATATTCTGAAATCTGAATTCTATATTCTGTATTCTATGTTCTGTGTTCGGATTCTATATTCTTTGCTCTATATTCTCTATTCTATATACTACATTCTATGTTCTATGTTCTGTATTCCATATTCTGTATTCTGTGTTCTGTATTCTGTGTTGTGTGTTCTGTATTCTACATTCTATATTCTGCAATCTATATTTTGAAATCTGTATTCTATATTCTGTATTCTATGTTCTGTGTTCGGATTCTATATTCTGTATTCTGTATTCTGTATTCTATATTCTACATTCTATGTTCTGTATTCTGTATTCCATATTCTGTATTCTGAATTCTAAATTCCGTATTCTATATTCTGAATTCTATATTATATTGTGTTCCACATACTGTATTCTGAATTCTATATTCTGTATTCTGTGTTCTATATTCTACATTCTATGTTCTGGATTCTGTATTCCATATTCTCTATTCTGTATTCCATATTCTGAATTCTATATTCTGTATTGTGTTCCACATTCTGTATTCTGAATTCTATATTCTGTATTCTCTGTTCTGTATTCTGTATTCTATATTCTACATTCTATGTTCTGTATTCTGTATTCTGTATTCCATATTCTGTATTCTGAATTCTATATTCCGTATTCTATATTCTGAATTCTATATTATATTGTGTTCCACATTCTGTATTCTGAATTCTATATACTGTATTCGGTGTTCTATATTCTACATTCTATGTTCTGGATTCTGTATTCCATATTCTGAATTCTATATTCTGTATTGTGTTCCACATTCTGTATTCTGAATTCTATATTCTGTATTCGGTGTTCTATATTCTACATTCAATGTTCTGGATTCTGTATTCCATATTCTGAATTCTGTATTCTGTATTGTGTTCCACATTCTGTATTTGAATTCTATATTCTGTATT
Source organism: Camelus bactrianus (assembly GCF_048773025.1). Classification (NCBI taxonomy): domain Eukaryota; kingdom Metazoa; phylum Chordata; class Mammalia; order Artiodactyla; family Camelidae; genus Camelus; species Camelus bactrianus. Next base: position 34,061,196 of record NC_133575.1, read on the forward strand.
CTCTGTTCTGTATTCTGTATTCTATATTCTACATTCTATGTTCTGTATTCTGTATTCCATATTCTGTATTCTGAATTCTATATTCTGTATTCCATATTCTGTATTGTGAATTCAATATTCTGTATTCTGTGTTCTGTATTGTATGTTGTGTGTTCTGTATTCTACATTCTATATTCTGCAGTGTATATTCTGAAATCTGAATTCTATATTCTGTATTCTATGTTCTGTGTTCGGATTCTATATTCTTTGCTCTATATTCTCTATTCTATATACTACATTCTATGTTCTATATTCTGTATTCCATATTCTGTATTCTGTGTTCTGTATTCTGTGTTGTGTGTTCTGTATTCTACATTCTATATTCTGCAATCTATATTCTGAAATCTGTATTCTAAATTCTGTATTCTATGTTCTGTGTTCCTATTGTATTTTCTGTATTCTGTATTCTATATTCTATACTCTGTATTCTATATTCTACATTCTATGTTCTGTATTCTGTATTCCATAATCTGTATTCTGAATTCTATATTCCGTATTCTATATTATGAATTGTATATTATATTGTGTTCCACATTTTGTATTCTGAATTCTATATTCTGTATTCGGTGTTCTATATTCTACATTCAATGTTCTGGATTCTGTATTCCATATTCTGAATTCTATATTCTGTATTGTGTTCCACATTCTGTATTCTGAATTCTATATTCTGTATTCTCTGTTCTGTATTCTGTATTCTATATTCTACATTCTATGTTCTGTATTCTGTATTCCATATTCTGTATTCTGAAATCTATATTCTGTATTCCATATTCTTTATTGTGAATTCAATATTCTGTATTCTGTGTTCTGTATTCTATGTTGTGTGTTCTGTATTCTACATTCTATATTCTGCAGTGTATATTCTGAAATCTGAATTCTATATTCTGTATTCTATGTTCTGTGTTCGGATTCTATATTCTGTATTCTGTATTCTGTATTCTATATTCTACATTCTATGTTCTGTATTCTGTATTCCATATTCTGTATTCTGAATTCTAAATTCCGTATTCTATATTCTGAATTCTATATTATATTGTGTTCCACATTCTGTATTCTGAATTCTATATTCTGTATTCGGTGTTCTATATTCTACATTCTATGTTCTGGATTCTGTATTCCATATTCTCTATTCTGTATTCCATATTCTGAATTCTATATTCTGTATTGTGTTCCACATTCTGTATTCTGAATTCTATATTCTGTATTCTCTGTTCTGTATTCTGTATTCTATATTCTACATTCTATGTTCTGTATTCTGTATTCTGTATTCCATATTCTGTATTCTGAATTCTATATTCCGTATTCTATATTCTGAATTCTATATTATATTGTGTACCACATTCTGTATTCTGAATTCTATATACTGTATTCGGTGTTCTATATTCTACATTCTATGTTCTGGATTCTGTATTCCATATTCTGTATTCTATATTCTGTATTGTGTTCCACATTCTGTATTCTGAATTCTATATTCTGTATTCGGTGTTCTATATTCTACATTCAATGTTCTGGATTCTGTATTCCATATTCTGAATTCTATATTCTGTATTGTGTTCCACATTCTGTATTCTGAATTCTATATTCTGTATTCTCTGTTCTGTATTCTGTATTCTATATTCTACATTCTATGTTCTGTATTCTGTATTCCATATTCTGTATTCTGAATTCTATATTCTGTATTCCATATTCTTTATTGTGAATTCAATATTCTGTATTCTGTGTTCTGTATTCTATGTTGTGTGTTCTGTATTCTACATTCTATATTCTGCAGTGTATATTCTGAAATCTGAATTCTATATTCTGTATTCTATGTTGTGTGTTCGGATTCTATATTCTTTGCTCTATATTCTCTATTCTATATACTACATTCTATGTTCTATATTCTGTATTCCATATTCTGTATTCTGTGTTCTGTATTCTGTGTTGTGTGTTCTGTATTCTACATTCTATATTCTGCAATCTATATTTTGAAATCTGTATTCTATATTCTGTATTCTATGTTCTGTGTTCGTATTCTATATTCTGTATTCTGTATTCTGTATTGTATATTCTACATTCTATGTTCTGTATTCTGTATTCCATATTCTGTATTCTGAATTCTAAATTCCGTATTCTATATTCTGAATTCTATATTCTGTATTGTGTTCCACATTCTTTATTATGAATTCTGTATTCTGTATTCGTGTTCAATATTCTACATTCTATGTTCTGGATTCTGTATTCCATATTCTCTATTCTGTATTCCATATTCTGAATTCTATATTCTGTATTGTGTTCCACATTCTGTATTCTGAATTCTATATCCTGTATTCTCTGTTCTGTATTCTGTATTCTATATTCTACATTCTATGTTGTGTATTCTGTATTCCATAGTCTGTATTCTGAATTCTATCTTCTGTATTCCATATTCTTTATTGTGAATTCAATATTCTGTATTCTGTGTTCTGTATTGTATGTTGTGTGTTCTGTATTCTACATTCTATATTCTGCAGTCTATATTCTGAAACCTGAATTCTATATTCTGTATTCTATGTTCTGTGTTCAGATTCTATATTCTTTGCTCTATATTCTCTATTCTATATACTACATTCTATGTTCTATATTCTGTATTCCATATTCTGTATTCTGTGTTCTGTATTCTGTGTTGTGTGTTCTGTATTCTACATTCTATATTCTGCAATCTATATTCTGAAATCTGTATTCTAAATTCTATATTCTATGTTCTGTGTTCCTACACTATATTCTATATTCTGTATTCTGTATTCTATATTCTACATTCTATGTTCTGTATTCTGTATTCCATATTCTGTATTCTGAATTCTATATTCTGTATTCCATATTCTGTATTGTGAATTCAATATTCTGTATTCTGTGTTCTGTATTGTATGTTGTGTGTTCTGTATTCTACATTCTATATTCTGCAGTGTATAATCTGAAATCTGAATTCTATATTCTGTATTCTATGTTCTGTGTTCGGATTCTATATTCTTTGCTCTATATTCTCTATTCTATATACTACATTCTATGTTCTATATTCTGTATTCCATATTCTGTACTCTGTGTTCTGTATACTATGTTGTGTGTTCTGTATTCTACATTCTATATTCTGCAATCTATATTCTGAAATCTGTATTCTATACTGTGTAATTCTGTGTTCTGATTTCAGATTCTATATTCTGTGCTCTATATTCTGTATTCTATATACTACATTCTATGTTCTATATTCTGTATTCCATATTCTGTATTCTGAGTTCTATATTCTGTATTCCATATACTGTATTGTGAGTTCTATATTTTGTATTATGTAATCTATATTGAACATTCTATGTTCTGTATTCTGTATCATATACTGTATTCTGAGTTCTATATTCTGTACCCTATATTCTGTATTCCATGTACTGTATTCTGAATTCTATACTCTGTATTCTGTGTTCCATATTCTGTATTCTATATACTACATTCTATGTCCTGTTCTGTATTCCATATTCTGTATTCTGTGTTCTGTGTTCGGATTCTATATTCTGTATTCTGTGTTCCACATTCTGTATTCTGAATTCTATATTCTGTATTCTGTTTTCTGCATTCTATGTTCTCTGTTCGGTGTTCGCCGTTCTATATTCTGTATTCTATATACTACATTCTATGTTATGTATTCTGTATTCCATATTCTGAACTCAAGTTCTGTATTCTATTTTGCGTGTTCTGTGTTCTGAATTCTATATTCTGTATTCGGTGTTCTATATTCTACATTCTATGTTCTGGATTCTGTATTCCATATTCTCTATTCTGTATTCCATATTCTGAATTCTATATTCTGTATTGTGTTCCACATTCTGTATTCTGAATTCTATATTCTGTATTCTCTGTTCTGTATTCTGTATTCTATATTCTACATTCTATGTTCTGTATTCTGTATTCCATATTCTGTATTCTGAATTCTATATTCTGTATTCCATATTCTTTATTGTGAATTCAATATTCTGTATTCTGTGTTCTGTATTCTATGTTGTGTGTTCTGTATTCTACATTCTATATTCTGCAGTCTATATTCTGAAATCTGAATTCTATATTCTGTATTGTATGTTCTGTGTTCGGATTCTATATTCTTTGCTCTATATTCTCTATTCTATATACTACATTCTATGTTCTATGTTCTGTATTCCATATTCTGTATTCTGTGTTCTGTATTCTGTGTTGTGTGTTCTGTATTCTACATTCTATATTCTGCAATCTATATTCTGAAATCTGTATTCTAAATTCTGTATTCTATGTTCTGTGTTCCTATTGTATTTTCTGTATTCTGTATTCTATATTCTATATTCTATATTCTGTATTCTATATTCTACATTCTATGTTCTGTATTCTGTATTCCATAATCTGTACTCTGAATTCTATATTCCGTATTCTATATTCTGAATTGTATATTATATTGTGTTCCACATTCTGTATTCTGAATTCTATATTCTGTATTCAGTGTTCTATATTCTACATTCAATGTTCTGGATTCTGTATTCCATATTCTGAATTCTATATTCTGTATTGTGTTCCACATTCTGTATTCTGAATTCTATATTCTGTATTCCCTGTTCTGTATTCTGTATTCTATAATCTACATTCTATGTTGTGTATTCTGTATTCCATATTCTGTATGCTGAATTCTATATTCCGTATTCTATATTCTGAATTCTATATTATATTGTGTTCCACATTCTGTATTCTGAATTCTATATTCTGTATTCCATATTCTTTATTGTGAATTCAATATTCTGTATTCTGTGTTCTGTATTCTATGTTGTGTGTTCTGTATTCTACATTCTATATTCTGCAGTCTATATTCTGAAATCTGAATTCTATATTCTGTATTGTATGTTCTGTGTTCGGATTCTATATTCTTTGCTCTATATTCTCTATTCTATATACTACATTCTATGTTCTATATTCTGTATTCCATATTCTGTATTCTGTGTTCTGTATTCTGTGTTGTGTGTTCTGTATTCTACATTCTATATTCTGCAATCTATATTCTGAAATCTGTATTCTAAATTCTGTATTCTATGTTCTGTGTTCCTATTGTATTTTCTGTATTCTGTATTCTATATTCTATATTCTGTATTCTATATTCTACATTCTATGTTCTGTATTCTGTATTCCATAATCTGTACTCTGAATTCTATATTCCGTATTCTATATTCTGAATTGTATATTATATTGTGTTCCACATTCTGTATTCTGAATTCTATATTCTGTATTCAGTGTTCTATATTCTACATTCAATGTTCTGGATTCTGTATTCCATATTCTGAATTCTATATTCTGTATTGTGTTCCACATTCTGTATTCTGAATTCTATATTCTGTATTCCCTGTTCTGTATTCTGTATTCTATAATCTACATTCTATGTTGTGTATTCTGTATTCCATATTCTGTATGCTGAATTCTATATTCCGTATTCTATATTCTGAATTCTATATTATATTGTGTTCCACATTCTGTATTCTGAATTCTATATTCTGTATTCGGTGTTCTATATTCTACATTCTATGTTCTGGATTCTGTATTCCATATTCTCTATTCTGTATTCCATATTCTGAATTCTATATTCTGTATTGTGTTCCACATTCTGTATTCTGAATTCTATATTCTGTATTTTCTGTTCTGTATTCTGTATTCTATATTCTACATTCTATGTTCTGTATTCTGTATTCTGTATTCCATATTCTGTATTCTGAATTCTATATTCCGTATTCAATATTCTGAATTCTATATTATAATTTGTTCCACATTCTGTATTCTGAATTCTATATACTGTATTCGGTGTTCTATATTCTACATTTTATGTTCTGGATTCTGTATTCCATATTCTGAATTCTATATTCTGTATTGTGTTCCACATTCTGTATTCTGAATTCTATATTCTGTATTCTCTGTTCTGTATTCTGTATTCTATATTCTACATTCTATGTTCTGTATTCTGTATTCCATATTCTGTATTCTGAATTCTATATTCTGTATTCCATATTCTTTATTGTGAATTCAATATTCTGTATTCTGTGTTCTGTATTGTATGTTGTGTGTTCTGTATTCTACATTCTATATTCTGCAGTCTATATTCTGAAATCTGAATTCTATATTCTGTATTCTATGTTCTGTGTTCGGATTCTATATTCTTTGCTCTATATTCTCTATTCTATATACTACATTCTATGTTCTATATTCTGTATTCCATATTCTGTATTCTGTGTTCTGTATTCTGTGTTGTGTGTTCTATATTCTACATTCTATATTCTGCAATCTATATTCTGAAATCTGTAATCTAAATTCTGTATTCTATGTTCTGTGTTCCTATTGTATTTTCTGTATTCTGTATTCTATATTCTATATTCTGTATTCTATATTCTACATTCTATGTTCTGTATTCTGTATTCCATAATCTGTATTCTGAATTCTATATTCCGTATTCTATATTATGAATTGTATATTATATTGTGTTCCACATTCTGTATTCTGAATTCTATATTCTGTATTCGGTGTTCTATATTCTACATTCAATGTTCTGGATTCTGTATTCCATATTCTGAATTCTATATTCTGTATTGTGTTCCACATTCTGTATTCTGAATTCTATATTCTGTATTCTCTGTTCTGTATTCTGTATTCTATATTCTACATTCTATGTTCTGTATTCTGTATTCCATATTCTGTATTCTGAATTCTATATTCTGTATTCCATATTCTTTATTGTGAATTCAATATTCTGTATTCTGTGTTCTGTATTCTATGTTGTGTGTTCTGTATTCTACATTCTATATTCTGCAGTGTATATTCTGAAATCTGAATTCTATATTCTGTATTCTATGTTCTGTGTTCGGATTCTATATTCTTTGCTCTATATTCTCTATTCTATATACTACATTCTATGTTCTATATTCTGTATTCCATATTCTGTATTCTGTGTTCTGTATTCTGTGTTGTGTGTTCTGTATTCTACATTCTATATTCTGCAATCTATATTCTGAAATCTGTATTCTATATTCTGTATTCTATGTTCTGTGTTCGGATTCTATATTCTGTATTCTGTATTCTGTATTCTATATTCTACATTCTATGTTCTGTATTCTGTATTCCATATTCTGTATTCTGAATTCTAAATTCCGTATTCTATATTCTGAATTCTATATTATATTGTGTTCCACATTCTGTATTCTGAATTCTATATTCTGTATTCGGTGTTCTATATTCTACATTCTATGTTCTGGATTCTGTATTCCATATTCTCTATTCTGTATTCCATATTCTGAATTCTATATTCTGTATTGTGTTCCACATTCTGTATTCTGAATTCTATATCCTGTATTCTCTGTTCTGTATTCTGTATTCTATATTCTACATTCTATGTTCTGTATTCTGTATTCTGTATTCCATATTCTGTATTCTGAATTCTATATTCCGTATTCTATATTCTGAATTCTATATTATATTGTGTTCCACATTCTGTATTCTGAATTCTATATACTGTATTCGGTGTTCTATATTCTACATTCTCTGTTCTGGATTCTGTATTCCATATTCTGAATTCTATATTCTGTATTCTGTATTCCATATTCTGTATTCTGAATTCTATATTCTGTATTCCATATTCTTTATTGTGAATTCAATATTCTGTATTCTGTGTTCTGTATTGTATGTTGTGTGTTCTGTATTCTACATTCTATATTCTGCAGTCTATATTCTGAAATCTGAATTCTATATTCTGTATTCTATGTTCTGTGTTCGGATTCTATATTCATTGCTCTATATTCTCTATTCTATATACTACATTCTATGTTCTATATTCTGTATTCCATATTCTGTATTCTGTGTTCTGTATTCTGTGTTGTGTGTTCTGTATTCTACATTCTATATTCTGCAATCTATATTCTGAAATCTGTAATCTAAATTCTGTATTCTATGTTCTGTGTTCCTATTGTATTTTCTGTATTCTGTATTCTATATTCTATATTCTGTATTCTATATTCTACATTCTATGTTCTGTATTCTGTATTCCATAATCTGTATTCTGAATTCTATATTCCGTATTCTATATTATGAATTGTATATTATATTGTGTTCCACATTCTGTATTCTGAATTCTATATTCTGTATTCGGTGTTCTATATTCTACATTCAATGTTCTGGATTCTGTATTCCATATTCTGAATTCTATATTCTGTATTGTGTTCCACATTCTGTATTCTGAATTCTATATTCTGTATTCTCTGTTCTGTATTCTGTATTCTATATTCTACATTCTAATTTCTGTATTCTGTATTCCATATTCTGTATTCTGAATTCTATATTCTGTATTCCATATTCTTTATTGTGAATTCAATATTCTGTATTCTGTGTTCTGTATTCTATGTTGTGTGTTCTGTATTCTACATTCTATATTCTGCAGTCTATATTCTGAAATCTGAATTCTATATTCTGTATTCTATGTTCTGTGTTCGGATTCTATATTCTTTGCTCTATATTCTCTATTCTATATACTACATTCTATGTTCTATGTTCTGTATTCCATATTCTGTATTCTGTGTTCTGTATTCTGTGTTGTGTGTTCTGTATTCTACATTCTATATTCTGCAATCTATATTTTGAAATCTGTATTCTATATTCTGTATTCTATGTTCTGTGTTCGGATTCTATATTCTGTATTCTGTATTCTGTATTCTATATTCTACATTCTATGTTCTGTATTCTGTATTCCATATTCTGTATTCTGAATTCTAAATTCCGTATTCTATATTCTGAATTCTATATTATATTGTGTTCCACATACTGTATTCTGAATTCTATATTCTGTATTCTGTGTTCTATATTCTACATTCTATGTTCTGGATTCTGTATTCCATATTCTCTATTCTGTATTCCATATTCTGAATTCTATATTCTGTATTGTGTTCCACATTCTGTATTCTGAATTCTATATTCTGTATTCTCTGTTCTGTATTCTGTATTCTATATTCTACATTCTATGTTCTGTATTCTGTATTCTGTATTCCATATTCTGTATTCTGAATTCTATATTCCGTATTCTATATTCTGAATTCTATATTATATTGTGTTCCACATTCTGTATTCTGAATTCTATATACTGTATTCGGTGTTCTATATTCTACATTCTATGTTCTGGATTCTGTATTCCATATTCTGAATTCTATATTCTGTATTGTGTTCCACATTCTGTATTCTGAATTCTATATTCTGTATTCGGTGTTCTATATTCTACATTCAATGTTCTGGATTCTGTATTCCATATTCTGAATTCTGTATTCTGTATTGTGTTCCACATTCTGTATTTGAATTCTATATTCTGTATTCTCTGTTCTGTATTCTGTATTCTATATTCTACATTCTATGTTCTGTATTCTGTATTCCATATTCTGTATTCTGAATTCTATATTCTGTATTCCATATTCTGTATTGTGAATTCAATATTCTGTATTCTGTGTTCTGTATTGTATGTTGTGTGTTCTGTATTCTACATTCTATATTCTGCAGTGTATATTCTGAAATCTGAATTCTATATTCTGTATTCTATGTTCTGTGTTCGGATTCTATATTCTTTGCTCTATATTCTCTATTCTATATACTACATTCTATGTTCTATATTCTGTATTCCATATTCTGTATTCTGTGTTCTGTATTCTGTGTTGTGTGTTCTGTATTCTACATTCTATATTCTGCAATCTATATTCTGAAATCTGTATTCTAAATTCTGTATTCTATGTTCTGTGTTCCTATTGTATTTTCTGTATTCTGTATTCTATATTCTATACTCTGTATTCTATATTCTACATTCTATGTTCTGTATTCTGTATTCCATAATCTGTATTCTGAATTCTATATTCCGTATTCTATATTATGAATTGTATATTATATTGTGTTCCACATTTTGTATTCTGAATTCTATATTCTGTATTCGGTGTTCTATATTCTACATTCAATGTTCTGGATTCTGTATTCCATATTCTGAATTCTATATTCTGTATTGTGTTCCACATTCTGTATTCTGAATTCTATATTCTGTATTCTCTGTTCTGTATTCTGTATTCTATATTCTACATTCTATGTTCTGTATTCTGTATTCCATATTCTGTATTCTGAAATCTATATTCTGTATTCCATATTCTTTATTGTGAATTCAATATTCTGTATTCTGTGTTCTGTATTCTATGTTGTGTGTTCTGTATTCTACATTCTATATTCTGCAGTGTATATTCTGAAATCTGAATTCTATATTCTGTATTCTATGTTCTGTGTTCGGATTCTATATTCTGTATTCTGTATTCTGTATTCTATATTCTACATTCTATGTTCTGTATTCTGTATTCCATATTCTGTATTCTGAATTCTAAATTCCGTATTCTATATTCTGAATTCTATATTATATTGTGTTCCACATTCTGTATTCTGAATTCTATATTCTGTATTCGGTGTTCTATATTCTACATTCTATGTTCTGGATTCTGTATTCCATATTCTCTATTCTGTATTCCATATTCTGAATTCTATATTCTGTATTGTGTTCCACATTCTGTATTCTGAATTCTATATTCTGTATTCTCTGTTCTGTATTCTGTATTCTATATTCTACATTCTATGTTCTGTATTCTGTATTCTGTATTCCATATTCTGTATTCTGAATTCTATATTCCGTATTCTATATTCTGAATTCTATATTATATTGTGTACCACATTCTGTATTCTGAATTCTATATACTGTATTCGGTGTTCTATATTCTACATTCTATGTTCTGGATTCTGTATTCCATATTCTGTATTCTATATTCTGTATTGTGTTCCACATTCTGTATTCTGAATTCTATATTCTGTATTCGGTGTTCTATATTCTACATTCAATGTTCTGGATTCTGTATTCCATATTCTGAATTCTATATTCTGTATTGTGTTCCACATTCTGTATTCTGAATTCTATATTCTGTATTCTCTGTTCTGTATTCTGTATTCTATATTCTACATTCTATGTTCTGTATTCTGTATTCCATATTCTGTATTCTGAATTCTATATTCTGTATTCCATATTCTTTATTGTGAATTCAATATTCTGTATTCTGTGTTCTGTATTCTATGTTGTGTGTTCTGTATTCTACATTCTATATTCTGCAGTGTATATTCTGAAATCTGAATTCTATATTCTGTATTCTATGTTGTGTGTTCGGATTCTATATTCTTTGCTCTATATTCTCTATTCTATATACTACATTCTATGTTCTATATTCTGTATTCCATATTCTGTATTCTGTGTTCTGTATTCTGTGTTGTGTGTTCTGTATTCTACATTCTATATTCTGCAATCTATATTTTGAAATCTGTATTCTATATTCTGTATTCTATGTTCTGTGTTCGTATTCTATATTCTGTATTCTGTATTCTGTATTGTATATTCTACATTCTATGTTCTGTATTCTGTATTCCATATTCTGTATTCTGAATTCTAAATTCCGTATTCTATATTCTGAATTCTATATTCTGTATTGTGTTCCACATTCTTTATTATGAATTCTGTATTCTGTATTCGTGTTCAATATTCTACATTCTATGTTCTGGATTCTGTATTCCATATTCTCTATTCTGTATTCCATATTCTGAATTCTATATTCTGTATTGTGTTCCACATTCTGTATTCTGAATTCTATATCCTGTATTCTCTGTTCTGTATTCTGTATTCTATATTCTACATTCTATGTTGTGTATTCTGTATTCCATAGTCTGTATTCTGAATTCTATCTTCTGTATTCCATATTCTTTATTGTGAATTCAATATTCTGTATTCTGTGTTCTGTATTGTATGTTGTGTGTTCTGTATTCTACATTCTATATTCTGCAGTCTATATTCTGAAACCTGAATTCTATATTCTGTATTCTATGTTCTGTGTTCAGATTCTATATTCTTTGCTCTATATTCTCTATTCTATATACTACATTCTATGTTCTATATTCTGTATTCCATATTCTGTATTCTGTGTTCTGTATTCTGTGTTGTGTGTTCTGTATTCTACATTCTATATTCTGCAATCTATATTCTGAAATCTGTATTCTAAATTCTATATTCTATGTTCTGTGTTCCTACACTATATTCTATATTCTGTATTCTGTATTCTATATTCTACATTCTATGTTCTGTATTCTGTATTCCATATTCTGTATTCTGAATTCTATATTCTGTATTCCATATTCTGTATTGTGAATTCAATATTCTGTATTCTGTGTTCTGTATTGTATGTTGTGTGTTCTGTATTCTACATTCTATATTCTGCAGTGTATAATCTGAAATCTGAATTCTATATTCTGTATTCTATGTTCTGTGTTCGGATTCTATATTCTTTGCTCTATATTCTCTATTCTATATACTACATTCTATGTTCTATATTCTGTATTCCATATTCTGTACTCTGTGTTCTGTATACTATGTTGTGTGTTCTGTATTCTACATTCTATATTCTGCAATCTATATTCTGAAATCTGTATTCTATACTGTGTAATTCTGTGTTCTGATTTCAGATTCTATATTCTGTGCTCTATATTCTGTATTCTATATACTACATTCTATGTTCTATATTCTGTATTCCATATTCTGTATTCTGAGTTCTATATTCTGTATTCCATATACTGTATTGTGAGTTCTATATTTTGTATTATGTAATCTATATTGAACATTCTATGTTCTGTATTCTGTATCATATACTGTATTCTGAGTTCTATATTCTGTACCCTATATTCTGTATTCCATGTACTGTATTCTGAATTCTATACTCTGTATTCTGTGTTCCATATTCTGTATTCTATATACTACATTCTATGTCCTGTTCTGTATTCCATATTCTGTATTCTGTGTTCTGTGTTCGGATTCTATATTCTGTATTCTGTGTTCCACATTCTGTATTCTGAATTCTATATTCTGTATTCTGTTTTCTGCATTCTATGTTCTCTGTTCGGTGTTCGCCGTTCTATATTCTGTATTCTATATACTACATTCTATGTTATGTATTCTGTATTCCATATTCTGAACTCAAGTTCTGTATTCTATTTTGCGTGTTCTGTGTTCTGAATTCTATATTCTGTATTCGGTGTTCTATATTCTACATTCTATGTTCTGGATTCTGTATTCCATATTCTCTATTCTGTATTCCATATTCTGAATTCTATATTCTGTATTGTGTTCCACATTCTGTATTCTGAATTCTATATTCTGTATTCTCTGTTCTGTATTCTGTATTCTATATTCTACATTCTATGTTCTGTATTCTGTATTCCATATTCTGTATTCTGAATTCTATATTCTGTATTCCATATTCTTTATTGTGAATTCAATATTCTGTATTCTGTGTTCTGTATTCTATGTTGTGTGTTCTGTATTCTACATTCTATATTCTGCAGTCTATATTCTGAAATCTGAATTCTATATTCTGTATTGTATGTTCTGTGTTCGGATTCTATATTCTTTGCTCTATATTCTCTATTCTATATACTACATTCTATGTTCTATGTTCTGTATTCCATATTCTGTATTCTGTGTTCTGTATTCTGTGTTGTGTGTTCTGTATTCTACATTCTATATTCTGCAATCTATATTCTGAAATCTGTATTCTAAATTCTGTATTCTATGTTCTGTGTTCCTATTGTATTTTCTGTATTCTGTATTCTATATTCTATATTCTATATTCTGTATTCTATATTCTACATTCTATGTTCTGTATTCTGTATTCCATAATCTGTACTCTGAATTCTATATTCCGTATTCTATATTCTGAATTGTATATTATATTGTGTTCCACATTCTGTATTCTGAATTCTATATTCTGTATTCAGTGTTCTATATTCTACATTCAATGTTCTGGATTCTGTATTCCATATTCTGAATTCTATATTCTGTATTGTGTTCCACATTCTGTATTCTGAATTCTATATCCTGTATTCCCTGTTCTGTATTCTGTATTCTATAATCTACATTCTATGTTGTGTATTCTGTATTCCATATTCTGTATGCTGAATTCTATATTCCGTATTCTATATTCTGAATTCTATATTATATTGTGTTCCACATTCTGTATTCTGAATTCTATATTCTGTATTCGGTGTTCTATATTCTACATTCTATGTTCTGGATTCTGTATTCCATATTCTCTATTCTGTATTCCATATTCTGAATTCTATATTCTGTATTGTGTTCCACATTCTGTATTCTGAATTCTATATTCTGTATTTTCTGTTCTGTATTCTGTATTCTATATTCTACATTCTATGTTCTGTATTCTGTATTCTGTATTCCATATTCTGTATTCTGAATTCTATATTCCGTATTCAATATTCTGAATTCTATATTATAATTTGTTCCACATTCTGTATTCTGAATTCTATATACTGTATTCGGTGTTCTATATTCTACATTTTATGTTCTGGATTCTGTATTACATATTCTGAATTCTATATTCTGTATTGTGTTCCACATTCTGTATTCTGAATTCTATATTCTGTATTCTCTGTTCTGTATTCTGTATTCTATATTCTACATTCTATGTTCTGTATTCTGTATTCCATATTCTGTATTCTGAATTCTATATTCTGTATTCCATATTCTTTATTGTGAATTCAATATTCTGTATTCTGTGTCCTGTATTGTATGTTGTGTGTTCTGTATTCTACATTCTATATTCTGCAGTCTATATTCTGAAATCTGAATTCTATATTCTGTATTCTATGTTCTGTGTTCGGATTCTATATTCTTTGCTCTATATTCTCTATTCTATATACTACATTCTATGTTCTATATTCTGTATTCCATATTCTGTATTCTGTGTTCTGTATTCTGTGTTGTGTGTTCTGTATTCTACATTCTATATTCTGCAATCTATATTCTGAAATCTGTAATCTAAATTCTGTATTCTATGTTCTGTGTTCCTATTGTATTTTCTGTATTCTGTATTCTATATTCTATATTCTGTATTCTATATTCTACATTCTATGTTCTGTATTCTGTATTCCATAATCTGTATTCTGAATTCTATATTCCGTATTCTATATTATGAATTGTATATTATATTGTGTTCCACATTCTGTATTCTGAATTCTATATTCTGTATTCGGTGTTCTATATTCTACATTCAATGTTCTGGATTCTGTATTCCATATTCTGAATTCTATATTCTGTATTGTGTTCCACATTCTGTATTCTGAATTCTATATTCTGTATTCTCTGTTCTGTATTCTGTATTCTATATTCTACATTCTAATTTCTGTATTCTGTATTCCATATTCTGTATTCTGAATTCTATATTCTGTATTCCATATTCTTTATTGTGAATTCAATATTCTGTATTCTGTGTTCTGTATTCTATGTTGTGTGTTCTGTATTCTACATTCTATATTCTGCAGTGTATATTCTGAAATCTGAATTCTATATTCTGTATTCTATGTTCTGTGTTCGGATTCTATATTCTTTGCTCTATATTCTCTATTCTATATACTACATTCTATGTTCTATATTCTGTATTCCATATTCTGTATTCTGTGTTCTGTATTCTGTGTTGTGTGTTCTGTATTCTACATTCTATATTCTGCAATCTATATTTTGAAATCTGTATTCTATATTCTGTATTCTATGTTCTGTGTTCGGATTCTATATTCTGTATTCTGTATTCTGTATTCTATATTCTACATTCTATGTTCTGTATTCTGTATTCCATATTCTGTATTCTGAATTCTAAATTCCGTATTCTATATTCTGAATTCTATATTATATTGTGTTCCACATTCTGTATTCTGAATTCTATATTCTGTATTCGGTGTTCTATATTCTACATTCTATGTTCTGGATTCTGTATTCCATATTCTCTATTCTGTATTCCATATTCTGAATTCTATATTCTGTATTGTGTTCCACATTCTGTATTCTGAATTCTATATTCTGTATTCTCTGTTCTATATTCTGTATTCCATATTCTGTATTCTGTGTTCTGTATTCTGTGTTGTGTGTTCTGTATTCTACATTCTATATTCTGCAATCTATATTCTGAAATCTGTAATCTAAATTCTGTATTCTATGTTCTGTGTTCCTATTGTATTTTCTGTATTCTGTATTCTATATTCTATATTCTGTATTCTATATTCTACATTCTATGTTCTGTATTC
Source organism: Camelus bactrianus (assembly GCF_048773025.1). Classification (NCBI taxonomy): domain Eukaryota; kingdom Metazoa; phylum Chordata; class Mammalia; order Artiodactyla; family Camelidae; genus Camelus; species Camelus bactrianus. The sequence goes on from NC_133575.1 coordinate 34,077,423, forward strand.
TGTATTCCATAATCTGTATTCTGAATTCTATATTCCGTATTCTATATTATGAATTGTATATTATATTGTGTTCCACATTCTGTATTCTGAATTCTATATTCTGTATTCGGTGTTCTATATTCTACATTCAATGTTCTGGATTCTGTATTCCATATTCTGAATTCTATATTCTGTATTGTGTTCCACATTCTGTATTCTGAATTCTATATTCTGTATTCTCTGTTCTGTATTCTGTATTCTATATTCTACATTCTAATTTCTGTATTCTGTATTCCATATTCTGTATTCTGAATTCTATATTCTGTATTCCATATTCTTTATTGTGAATTCAATATTCTGTATTCTGTGTTCTGTATTCTATGTTGTGTGTTCTGTATTCTACAATCTATATTCTGCAGTGTATATTCTGAAATCTGAATTCTATATTCTGTATTCTATGTTCTGTGTTCGGATTCTATATTCTTTGCTCTATATTCTCTATTCTATATACTACATTCTATGTTCTATGTTCTGTATTCCATATTCTGTATTCTGTGTTCTGTATTCTGTGTTGTGTGTTCTGTATTCTACATTCTATATTCTGCAATCTATATTTTGAAATCTGTATTCTATATTCTGTATTCTATGTTCTGTGTTCGGATTCTATATTCTGTATTCTGTATTCTGTATTCTATATTCTACATTCTATGTTCTGTATTCTGTATTCCATATTCTGTATTCTGAATTCTAAATTCCGTATTCTATATTCTGAATTCTATATTATATTGTGTTCCACATACTGTATTCTGAATTCTATATTCTGTATTCGGTGTTCTATATTCTACATTCTATGTTCTGGATTCTGTATTCCATATTCTCTATTCTGTATTCCATATTCTGAATTCTATATTCTGTATTGTGTTCCACATTCTGTATTCTGAATTCTATATTCTGTATTCTCTGTTCTGTATTCTGTATTCTATATTCTACATTTTAATTTCTGTATTCTGTATTCCATATTCTGTATTCTGAATTCTATATTCTGTATTCCATATTCTGTATTGTGAATTCAATATTCTGTATTCTGTGTTCTGTATTGTATGTTGTGTGTTCTGTATTCTACATTCTATATTCTGCAGTGTATATTCTGAAATCTGAATTCTATATTCTGTATTCTATGTTCTGTGTTCGGATTCTATATTCTTTGCTCTATATTCTCTATTCTATATACTACATTCTATGTTCTATGTTCTGTATTCCATATTCTGTATTCTGTGTTCTGTATTCTGTGTTGTGTGTTCTGTATTCTACATTCTATATTCTGCAATCTATATTTTGAAATCTGTATTCTATATTCTGTATTCTATGTTCTGTGTTCGGATTCTATATTCTGTATTCTGTATTCTGTATTCTATATTCTACATTCTATGTTCTGTATTCTGTATTCCATATTCTGTATTCTGAATTCTAAATTCCGTATTCTATATTCTGAATTCTATATTATATTGTGTTCCACATTCTGTATTCTGAATTCTATATTCTGTATTCGGTGTTCTATATTCTACATTCTATGTTCTGGATTCTGTATTCCATATTCTCTATTCTGTATTCCATATTCTGAATTCTATATTCTGTATTGTGTTCCACATTCTGTATTCTGAATTCTATATTCTGTATTCTCTGTTCTGTATTCTGTATTCTATATTCTACATTCTATGTTCTGTATTCTGTATTCTGTATTCCATATTCTGTATTCTGAATTCTATATTCCGTATTCTATATTCTGAATTCTATATTATATTGTGTTCCACATTCTGTATTCTGAATTCTATATACTGTATTCGGTGTTCTATATTCTACATTCTATGTTCTGGATTCTGTATTCCATATTCTGAATTCTATATTCTGTATTGTGTTCCACATTCTGTATTCTGAATTCTATATTCTGTATTCGGTGTTCTATATTCTACATTCAATGTTCTGGATTCTGTATTCCATATTCTGAATTCTGTATTCTGTATTGTGTTCCACATTCTGTATTCTGAATTCTATATTCTGTATTCTCTGTTCTGTATTCTGTATTCTATATTCTACATTCTATGTTCTGTATTCTGTATTCCATATTCTGTATTCTGAATTCTATATTCTGTATTCCATATTCTGTATTGTGAATTCAATATTCTGTATTCTGTGTTCTGTATTGTATGTTGTGTGTTCTGTATTCTACATTCTATATTCTGCAGTGTATATTCTGAAATCTGAATTCTATATTCTGTATTCTATGTTCTGTGTTCGGATTCTATATTCTTTGCTCTATATTCTCTATTCTATATACTACATTCTATGTTCTATATTCTGTATTCCATATTCTGTATTCTGTGTTCTGTATTCTGTGTTGTGTGTTCTGTATTCTACATTCTATATTCTGCAATTCATATTTTGAAATCTGTATTCTATATTCTGTATTCTATGTTCTGTGTTCGGATTCTATATTCTGTATTCTGTATTCTGTATTGTATATTCTACATTCTATGTTCTGTATTCTGTATTCCATATTCTGTATTCTGAATTCTATATCCTGTATTCTCTGTTCTGTATTCTGTATTCTATATTCTACATTCTATGTTCTGTATTCTGTATTCCATAGTCTGTATTCTGAATTCTATATTCTGTATTCCATATTCTTTATTGTGAATTCAATATTCTGTATTCTGTGTTCTGTATTGTATGTTGTGTGTTCTGTATTCTACATTCTATATTCTGCAGTCTATATTCTGAAACCTGAATTCTATATTCTGTATTCTATGTTCTGTGTTCAGATTCTATATTCTTTGCTCTATATTCTCTATTCTATATACTACATTCTATGTTCTATATTCTGTATTCCATATTCTGTATTCTGTGTTCTGTATTCTGTGTTGTGTGTTCTGTATTCTACATTCTATATTCTGCAATCTATATTCTGAAATCTGTATTCTAAATTCTATATTCTATGTTCTGTGTTCCTATACTATATTCTATATTCTGTATTCTATATTCTATATTCTGTATTCTATATTCTACATTCTATGTTCTGTATTCTGTATTCCATATTCTGTATTCTGAATTCTATATTCTGTATTCCATATTCTGTATTGTGAATTCAATATTCTGTATTCTGTGTTCTGTATTGTATGTTGTGTGTTCTGTATTCTACATTCTATATTCTGCAGTGTATATTCTGAAATCTGAATTCTATATTCTGTATTCTATGTTCTGTGTTCGGATTCTATATTCTTTGCTCTATATTCTCTATTCTATATACTACATTCTATGTTCTATATTCTGTATTCCATATTCTGTATTCTGTGTTCTGTATTCTGTGTTGTGTGTTCTGTATTCTACATTCTATATTCTGCAATTTATATTTTGAAATCTGTATTCTATATTCTGTATTCTATGTTCTGTGTTCGGATTCTATATTCTGTATTCTGTATTCTGTATTGTATATTCTACATTCTATGTTCTGTATTCTGTATTCCATATTCTGTATTCTGAATTCTAAATTCCGTATTCTATATTCTGAATTCTATATTCTGTATTATGTTCCACATTCTGTATTATGAATTCTGTATTCTGTATTCGTGTTCTATATTCTACATTCTATGTTCTGGATTCTGTATTCCATATTCTCTATTCTGTATTCCATATTATGAATTCTATATTCTGTATTGTGTTCCACATTCTGTATTCTGAATTCTATATCCTGTATTCTCTGTTCTGTATTCTGTATTCTATATTCTACATTCTATGTTGTGTATTCTGTATTCCATAGTCTGTATTCTGAATTCTATATTCTGTATTCCATATTCTTTATTGTGAATTCAATATTCTGTATTCTGTGTTCTGTATTGTATGTTGTGTGTTCTGTATTCTACATTCTATATTCTGCAGTCTATATTCTGAAATCTGAATTCTATATTCTGTATTCTATGTTCTGTGTTCAGATTCTATATTCTTTGCTCTATATTCTCTATTCTATATACTACATTCTATGTTCTATATTCTGTATTCCATATTCTGTATTCTGTGTTCTGTATTCTGTGTTGTGTGTTCTGTATTCTACATTCTATATTCTGCAATCTATATTCTGAAATCTGTATTCTATACTGTGTAATTCTGTGTTCTGATTTCAGATTCTATATTCTGTGCTCTATATTCTGTATTCTATATACTACATTCTATGTTCTATATTCTGTATTCCATATTCTGTATTCTGAGTTCTATATTCTGTATTCCATATACTGTATTGTGAGTTCTATATTCTGTATTATGTAATCTATATTGAACATTCTATGTTCTGTATTCTGTATCATATACTGTATTCTGAGTTCTATATTCTGTACCCTATATTCTGTATTCCATGTACTGTATTCTGAATTCTATACTCTGTATTCTGTGTTCCATATTCTGTATTCTATATACTACATTCTATGTCCTGTTCTGTATTCCATATTCTGTATTCTGTGTTCTGTGTTCGGATTCTATATTCTGTATTCTGTATTCTGTGTTCCACATTCTGTATTCTGAATTCTATATTCTGTATTCTGTGTTCTGCATTCTATGTTCTCTGTTCGGTGTTCGCCGTTCTATATTCTGTATTCTATATACTACATTCTATGTTATGTATTCTGTATTCCATATTCTGAACTCTGTGTTCTGTATTCTATTTTGCGTGTTCTGTGTTCTGAATTCTATATTCTGTATTCGGTGTTCTATATTCTACATTCTATGTTCTGGATTCTGTATTCCATATTCTCTATTCTGTATTCCATATTCTGAATTCTATATTCTGTATTGTGTTCCACATTCTGTATTCTGAATTCTATATTCTGTATTCTCTGTTCTGTATTCTGTATTCTATATTCTACATTCTATGTTCTGTATTCTGTATTCCATATTCTGAATTCTATATTCCGTATTCCATATTCTTTATTGTGAATTCAATATTCTGTATTCTGTATTCTCTGTTGTGTGTTCTGTATTCTACATTCTATATTCTGCAGTCTATATTCTGAAATCTGAATTCTATATTCTGTATTGTATGTTCTGTGTTCGGATTCTATATTCTTTGCTCTATATTCTCTATTCTATATACTACATTCTATGTTCTATATTCTGTATTCCATATTCTGTATTCTGTGTTCTGTATTCTGTGTTGTGTGTTCTGTATTCTACATTCTATATTCTGCAATCTATATTCTGAAATCTGTATTCTAAATTCTGTATTCTATGTTCTGTGTTCCTATTGTATTTTCTGTATTCTGTATTCTATATTCTATATTCTGTATTCTATATTCTACATTCTATGTTCTGTATTCTGTATTCCATAATCTGTACTCTGAATTCTATATTCCGTATTCTATATTCTGAATTGTATATTATATTGTGTTCCACATTCTGTATTCTGAATTCTATATTCTGTATTCGGTGTTCTATATTCTACATTCAATGTTCTGGATTCTGTATTCCATATTCTGAATTCTATATTCTGTATTGTGTTCCACATTCTGTATTCTGAATTCTATATCCTGTATTCTCTGTTCTGTATTCTGTATTCTATATTCTACATTCTATGTTCTGTATTCTGTATTCCATAGTCTGTATTCTGAATTCTATATTCTGTATTCCATATTCTTTATTGTGAATTCAATATTCTGTATTCTGTGTTCTGTATTGTATGTTGTGTGTTCTGTATTCTACATTCTATATTCTGCAGTCTATATTCTGAAACCTGAATTCTATATTCTGTATTCTATGTTCTGTGTTCAGATTCTATATTCTTTGCTCTATATTCTCTATTCTATATACTACATTCTATGTTCTATATTCTGTATTCCATATTCTGTATTCTGTGTTCTGTATTCTGTGTTGTGTGTTCTGTATTCTACATTCTATATTCTGCAATCTATATTCTGAAATCTGTATTCTAAATTCTATATTCTATGTTCTGTGTTCCTATACTATATTCTATATTCTGTATTCTATATTCTATATTCTGTATTCTATATTCTACATTCTATGTTCTGTATTCTGTATTCCATATTCTGTATTCTGAATTCTATATTCTGTATTCCATATTCTGTATTGTGAATTCAATATTCTGTATTCTGTGTTCTGTATTGTATGTTGTGTGTTCTGTATTCTACATTCTATATTCTGCAGTGTATATTCTGAAATCTGAATTCTATATTCTGTATTCTATGTTCTGTGTTCGGATTCTATATTCTGTATTCTGTATTCTGTATTCTATAATCTACATTCTATGCTGTGTATTCTGTATTCCATATTCTGTATGCTGAATTCTATATTCCGTATTCTATATTCTGAATTCTATATTATATTGTGTTCCACATTCTGTATTCTGAATTCTATATCCTGTATTCTCTGTTCTGTATTCTGTATTCTATAATCTACATTCTATGCTGTGTATTCTGTATTCCATATTCTGTATGCTGAATTCTATATTCCGTATTCTATATTCTGAATTCTATATTATATTGTGTTCCACATTCTGTATTCTGAATTCTATATTCTGTATTTTCTGTTCTGTATTCTGTATTCTATATTCTACATTCTATGTTCTGTATTCTGTATTCTGTATTCCATATTCTGTATTCTGAATTCTATATTCCGTATTCTGTATTCTGAATTCTATATTATATTGTGTTCCACATTCTGTATTCTGAATTCTATATACTGTATTCGGTGTTCTATATTCTACATTTTATGTTCTGGATTCCGTATTCCATATTCTGAATTCTATATTCTGTATTGTGTTCCACATTCTGTATTCTGAATTTTATATTCTGTATTCGGTGTTCTATATTCTACATTCAATGTTCTGGATTCTGTATTCCATATTCTGAATTCTATATTCTGTATTGTGTTCCACATTCTGTATTCTGAATTCTATATTCTGTATTTTCTGTTCTGTATTCTGTATTCTATATTCTACATTCTATGTTCTGTATTCTGTATTCCATATTCTGTATTCTGAATTCTATATTCTGTATTCCATATTCTTTATTGTGAATTCAATATTCTGTATTCTGTGTTCTGTATTGTATGTTGTGTGTTCTGTATTCTACATTCTATATTCTGCAGTCTATATTCTGAAATCTGAATTCTATATTCTGTATTCTATGTTCTGTGTTCGGATTCTATATTCTTTGCTCTATATTCTCTATTCTATATACTACATTCTATGTTCTATATTCTGTATTCCATATTCTGTATTCTGTGTTCTGTATTCTGTGTTGTGTGTTCTGTATTCTACATTCTATATTCTGCAATCTATATTCTGAAATCTGTAATCTAAATTCTGTATTCTATGTTCTGTGTTCCTATTGTATTTTCTGTATTCTGTATTCTATATTCTATATTCTGTATTCTATATTCTACATTCTATGTTCTGTATTCTGTATTCCATAATCTGTATTCTGAATTCTATATTCCGTATTCTATATTATGAATTGTATATTATATTGTGTTCCACATTCTGTATTCTGAATTCTATATTCTGTATTCTGTATTCTATATTCTACATTCTACGTTCTGTATTCTGTATTCCATATTCTGTATTCTGAATTCTATATTCTGTATTCCATATTCTTTATTGTGAATTCAATATTCTGTATTCTGTGTTGTGTGTTCTGTATTCTACATTCTATATTCTGCAATCTATATTCTGAAATCTGTAATCTAAATTCTGTATTCTATGTTCTGTGTTCCTATTGTATTTTCTGTATTCTGTATTCTATATTCTATATTCTGTATTCTATATTCTACATTCTATGTTCTGTATTCTGTATTCCATAATCTGTATTCTGAATTCTATATTCCGTATTCTATATTATGAATTGTATATTATATTGTGTTCCACATTCTGTATTCTGAATTCTATATTCTGTATTCTGTATTCTATATTCTACATTCTATGTTCTGTATTCTGTATTCCATATTCTGTATTCTGAATTCTATATTCTGTATTCCATATTCTTTATTGTGAATTCAATATTCTGTATTCTGTGTTCTGTATTCTATGTTGTGTGTTCTGTATTCTACATTCTATATTCTGCAGTGTATATTCTGAAATCTGAATTCTATATTCTGTATTCTATGTTCTGTGTTCGGATTCCATATTCTTTGCTCTATATTCTCTATTCTATATACTACATTCTATGTTCTATATTCTGTATTCCATATTCTGTATTCTGTGTTCTGTATTCTGTGTTGTGTGTTCTGTATTCTACATTCTATATTCTGCAATCTATATTCTGAAATCTGTATTCTAAATTCTATATTCTATGTTCTGTGTTCCTATACTATATTCTATATTCTGTATTCTATATTCTATATTCTGTATTCTATATTCTACATTCTAATTTCTGTATTCTGTATTCCATATTCTGTATTCTGAATTCTATATTCTGTATTCCATATTCTGTATTGTGAATTCAATCTTCTGTATTCTGTGTTCTGTATTGTATGTTGTGTGTTCTGTATTCTACATTCTATATTCTGCAGTGTATATTCTGAAATCTGAATTCTATATTCTGTATTCTATGTTCTGTGTTCGGATTCTATATTCTTTGCGCTATATTCTCTATTCTATATACTACATTCTATGTTCTATATTCTGTATTCCATATTCTGTACTCTGTGTTCTGTATACTATGTTGTGTGTTCTGTATTCTACATTCTATATTCTGCAATCTATATTCTGAAATCTGTATTTTATACTGTGTAATTCTGTGTTCTGATTTCAGATTCTATATTCTGTGCTCTATATTCTGTATTCTATATAGTACATTCTATGTTCTATATTCTGTATTCCATATTCTGTATTCTGTGTTCTGTATTCTGTGTTGTATGTTCTGTATTCTACATTCTATATTCTGCAATCTATATTCTGAAATCTGTATTCTAAATTCTATATTCTATGTTCTGTGTTCCTATACTATATTCTATATTCTGTATTCTATATTCTATATTCTGTATTCTATATTCTACATTCTATGTTCTGTATTCTGTATTCCATATTCTGTATTCTGAATTCTATATTCTGTATTCTATATTCTGTATTGTGAATTCAATATTCTGTATTCTGTGTTCTGTATTGTATGTTGTGTGTTCCGTATTCTACATTCTATATTCTGCAGTCTATATTCTGAAATCTGAATTCTATATTCTGTATTCTATGTTCTGTGTTCGGATTCTATATTCTTTGCTCTATATTCTCTATTCTATATACTACATTCTATGTTCTATATTCTGTATTCCATATTCTGTATTCTGAATTCTAAATTCCGTATTCTATATTCTGAATTCTATATTATATTGTGTTCCACATTCTGTATTCTGAATTCTATATTCTGTATTCGGTGTTCTATATTCTACATTCTATGTTCTGGATTCTGTATTCCATATTCTCTATTCTGTATTCCATATTCTGAATTCTATATTCTGTATTGTGTTCCACATTCTGTATTCTGAATTCTATATTCTGTATTTTCTGTTCTGTATTCTGTATTCTATATTCTACATTCTATGTTCTGTATTCTGTATTCTGTATTCCATATTCTGTATTCTGAATTCTATATTCCGTATTCTATATTCTGAATTCTATATTATATTGTGTTCCACATTCTGTATTCTGAATTCTATATACTGTATTCGGTGTTCTATATTCTACATTTTATGTTCTGGATTCTGTATTCCATATTCTGAATTCTATATTCTGTATTGTGTTCCACATTCTGTATTCTGAATTTTATATTCTGCATTCGGTGTTCTATATTCTACATTCAATGTTCTGGATTCTGTATTCCATATTCTGAATTCTATATTCTGTATTGTGTTCCACATTCTGTATTCTGAATTCTATATTCTGTATTCTCTGTTCTGTATTCTGTATTCTATATTCTACATTCTATGTTCTGTATTCTGTATTCCATATTCTGTATTCTGAATTCTATATTCTGTATTCCATATTCTTTATTGTGAATTCAATATTCTGTATTCTGTGTTCTGTATTGTATGTTGTGTGTTCTGTATTCTACATTCTATATTCTGCAGTCTATATTCTGAAATCTGAATTCTATATTCTGTATTCTATGTTCTGTGTTCGGATTCTATATTCTTTGCTCTATATTCTCTATTCTATATACTACATTCTATGTTCTATATTCTGTATTCCATATTCTGTATTCTGTGTTCTGTATTCTGTGTTGTGTGTTCTGTATTCTACATTCTATATTCTGCAATCTATATTCTGAAATCTGTAATCTAAATTCTGTATTCTATGTTCTGTGTTCCTATTGTATTTTCTGTATTCTGTATTCTATATTCTATATTCTGTATTCTATATTCTACATTCTATGTTCTGTATTCTGTATTCCATAATCTGTATTCTGAATTATATATTCCGTATTCTATATTATGAATTGTATATTATATTGTGTTCCACATTCTGTATTCTGAATTCTATATTCTGTATTCTGTATTCTATATTCTACATTCTACGTTCTGTATTCTGTATTCCATATTCTGTATTCTGAATTCTATATTCTGTATTCCATATTCTTTATTGTGAATTCAATATTCTGTATTCTGTGTTGTGTGTTCTGTATTCTACATTCTATATTCTGCAATCTATATTCTGAAATCTGTAATCTAAATTCTGTATTCTATGTTCTGTGTTCCTATTGTATTTTCTGTATTCTGTATTCTATATTCTATATTCTGTATTCTATATTCTACATTCTATGTTCTGTATTCTGTATTCCATAATCTGTATTCTGAATTCTATATTCCGTATTCTATATTATGAATAGTATATTATATTGTGTTCCACATTCTGTATTCTGAATTCTATATTCTGTATTCTGTATTCTATATTCTACATTCTATGTTCTGTATTCTGTATTCCATATTCTGTATTCTGAATTCTATATTCTGTATTCCATATTCTTTATTGTGAATTCAATATTCTGTATTCTGTGTTCTGTATTCTATGTTGTGTGTTCTGTATTCTACATTCTATATTCTGCAGTGTATATTCTGAAATCTGAATTCTATATTCTGTATTCTATGTTCTGTGTTCGGATTCCATATTCTTTGCTCTATATTCTCTATTCTATATACTACATTCTATGTTCTATATTCTGTATTCCATATTCTGTATTCTGTGTTCTGTATTCTGTGTTGTGTGTTCTGTATTCTACATTCTATATTCTGCAATCTATATTCTGAAATCTGTATTCTAAATTCTATATTCTATGTTCTGTGTTCCTATACTATATTCTATATTCTGTATTCTATATTCTATATTCTGTATTCTATATTCTACATTCTAATTTCTGTATTCTGTATTCCATATTCTGTATTCTGAATTCTATATTCTGTATTCCATATTCTGTATTGTGAATTCAATCTTCTGTATTCTGTGTTCTGTATTGTATGTTGTGTGTTCTGTATTCTACATTCTATATTCTGCAGTGTATATTCTGAAATCTGAATTCTATATTCTGTATTCTATGTTCTGTGTTCGGATTCTATATTCTTTGCGCTATATTCTCTATTCTATATACTACATTCTATGTTCTATATTCTGTATTCCATATTCTGTACTCTGTGTTCTGTATACTATGTTGTGTGTTCTGTATTCTACATTCTATATTCTGCAATCTATATTCTGAAATCTGTATTTTATACTGTGTAATTCTGTGTTCTGATTTCAGATTCTATATTCTGTGCTCTATATTCTGTATTCTATATAGTACATTCTATGTTCTATATTCTGTATTCCATATTCTGTATTCTGTGTTCTGTATTCTGTGTTGTATGTTCTGTATTCTACATTCTATATTCTGCAATCTATATTCTGAAATCTGTATTCTAAATTCTATATTCTATGTTCTGTGTTCCTATACTATATTCTATATTCTGTATTCTATATTCTATATTCTGTATTCTATATTCTACATTCTATGTTCTGTATTCTGTATTCCATATTCTGTATTCTGAATTCTATATTCTGTATTCCATATTCTGTATTCTGTGTTCTGTATTCTGTGTTGTGTGTTCTGTATTCTACATTCTATATTCTGCAATCTATATTTTGAAATCTGTATTCTATATTCTGTATTCTATGTTCTGTGTTCGGATTCTATATTCTGTATTCTGTATTCTATATTCTACATTCTATGTTCTGTATTCTGTATTCCATATTCTGTATTCTGAATTCTAAATTCCGTATTCTATATTCTGAATTCTATATTATATTGTGTTCCACATACTGTATTCTGAATTCTATATTCTGTATTCGGTGTTCTATATTCTACATTCTATGTTCTGGATTCTGTATTCCATATTCTCTATTCTGTATTCCATATTCTGAATTCTATATTCTGTATTGTGTTCCACATTCTGTATTCTGAATTCTATATTCTGTATTCTCTGTTCTGTATTCTGTATTCTATATTCTACATTTTAATTTCTGTATTCTGTATTCCATATTCTGTATTCTGAATTCTATATTCTGTATTCCATATTCTGTATTGTGAATTCAATATTCTGTATTCTGTGTTCTGTATTGTATGTTGTGTGTTCTGTATTCTACATTCTATATTCTGCAGTGTATATTCTGAAATCTGAATTCTATATTCTGTATTCTATGTTCTGTGTTCGGATTCTATATTCTTTGCTCTATATTCTCTATTCTATATACTACATTCTATGTTCTATGTTCTGTATTCCATATTCTGTATTCTGTGTTCTGTATTCTGTGTTGTGTGTTCTGTATTCTACATTCTATATTCTGCAATCTATATTTTGAAATCTGTATTCTATATTCTGTATTCTATGTTCTGTGTTCGGATTCTATATTCTGTATTCTGTATTCTGTATTCTATATTCTACATTCTATGTTCTGTATTCTGTATTCCATATTCTGTATTCTGAATTCTAAATTCCGTATTCTATATTCTGAATTCTATATTATATTGTGTTCCACATTCTGTATTCTGAATTCTATATTCTGTATTCGGTGTTCTATATTCTACATTCTATGTTCTGGATTCTGTATTCCATACTCTCTATTCTGTATTCCATATTCTGAATTCTATATTCTGTATTGTGTTCCACATTCTGTATTCTGAATTCTATATTCTGTATTCTCTGTTCTGTATTCTGTATTCTATATTCTACATTCTATGTTCTGTATTCTGTATTCTGTATTCCATATTCTGTATTCTGAATTCTATATTCCGTATTCTATATTCTGAATTCTATATTATATTGTGTTCCACATTCTGTATTCTGAATTCTATATACTGTATTCGGTGTTCTATATTCTACATTCTATGTTCTGGATTCTGTATTCCATATTCTGAATTCTATATTCTGTATTGTGTTCCACATTCTGTATTCTGAATTCTATATTCTGTATTCGGTGTTCTATATTCTACATTCAATGTTCTGGATTCTGTATTCCATATTCTGAATTCTGTATTCTGTATTGTGTTCCACATTCTGTATTCTGAATTCTATATTCTGTATTCTCTGTTCTGTATTCTGTATTCTATATTCTACATTCTATGTTCTGTATTCTGTATTCCATATTCTGTATTCTGTATTCCATATTCTGTATTGTGAATTCAATATTCTGTATTCTGTGTTCTGTATTGTATGTTGTGTGTTCTGTATTCTACATTCTATATTCTGCAGTGTATATTCTGAAATCTGAATTCTATATTCTGTATTCTATGTTCTGTGTTCGGATTCTATATTCTTTGCTCTATATTCTCTATTCTATATACTACATTCTATGTTCTATATTCTGTATTCCATATTCTGTATTCTGTGTTCTGTATTCTGTGTTGTGTGTTCTGTATTCTACATTCTATATTCTGCAATTTATATTTTGAAATCTGTATTCTATATTCTGTATTCTATGTTCTGTGTTCGGATTCTATATTCTGTATTCTGTATTCTGTATTGTATATTCTACATTCTATGTTCTGTATTCTGTATTCCATATTCTGTATTCTGAATTCTAAATTCCGTATTCTATATTCTGAATTCTATATTCTGTATTGTGTTCCACATTCTGTATTATGAATTCTGTATTCTGTATTCGTGTTCTATATTCTACATTCTATGTTCTGGATTCTGTATTCCATATTCTCTATTCTGTATTCCATATTATGAATTCTATATTCTGTATTGTGTTCCACATTCTGTATTCTGAATTCTATATCCTGTATTCTCTGTTCTGTATTCTGTATTCTATATTCTACATTCTATGTTGTGTATTGTGTATTCCATAGTCTGTATTCTGAATTCTATATTCTGTATTCCATATTCTTTATTGTGAATTCAATATTCTGTATTCTGTGTTCTGTATTGTATGTTGTGTGTTCTGTATTCTACATTCTATATTCTGCAGTCTATATTCTGAAACCTGAATTCTATATTCTGTATTCTATGTTCTGTGTTCAGATTCTATATTCTTTGCTCTATATTCTCTATTCTATATACTACATTCTATGTTCTATATTCTGTATTCCATATTCTGTATTCTGTGTTCTGTATTCTGTGTTGTGTGTTCTGTATTCTACATTCTATATTCTGCAATCTATATTCTGAAATCTGTATTCTAAATTCTATATTCTATGTTCTGTGTTCCTACACTATATTCTATATTCTGTATTCTATATTCTATATTCTGTATTCTATATTCTACATTCTATGTTCTGTATTCTGTATTCCATATTCTGTATTCTGAATTCTATATTCTGTATTCCATATTCTGTATTGTGAATTCAATATTCTGTATTCTGTGTTCTGTATTGTATGTTGTGTGTTCTGTATTCTACATTCTATATTCTGCAGTGTATATTCTGAAATCTGAATTCTATATTCTGTATTCTATGTTCTGTGTTCGGATTCTATATTCTTTGCTCTATATTCTCTATTCTATATACTACATTCTATGTTCTATATTCTGTATTCCATATTCTGTATTCTGTGTTCTGTATTCTGTGTTGTGTGTTCTGTATTCTACATTCTATATTCTGCAATCTATATTCTGAAATCTGTAATCTAAATTCTGTATTCTATGTTCTGTGTTCCTAGTGTATTTTCTGTATTCTGTATTCTATATTCTATATTCTGTATTCTATATTCTACATTCTATGTTCTGTATTCTGTATTCCATAATCTGTATTCTGAATTCTATATTCCGTATTCTATATTATGAATTGTATATTATATTGTGTTCCACATTCTGTATTCTGAATTCTATATTCTGTATTCGGTGTTCTATATTCTACATTCAATGTTCTGCATTCTGTATTCCATATTCTGAATTCTATATTCTGTATTGTGTTCCACATTCTGTATTCTGAATTCTATATTCTGTATTCTCTGTTCTGTATTCTGTATTCTATATTCTACATTCTAATTTCTGTATTCTGTATTCCATATTCTGTATTCTGAATTCTATATTCTGTATTCCATATTCTGTATTGTGAATTCAATATTCTGTATTCTGTGTTCTGTATTGTATGTTGTGTGTTCTGTATTCTACATTCTATATTCTGCAGTGTATATTCTGAAATCTGAATTCTATATTCTGTATTCTATGTTCTGTGTTCGGATTCTATATTCTTTGCTCTATATTCTCTATTCTATATACTACATTCTATGTTCTATATTCTGTATTCCATATTCTGTATTCTGTGTTCTGTATTCTGTGTTGTGTGTTCTGTATTCTACATTCTATATTCTGCAATCTATATTCTGAAATCTGTAATCTAAATTCTGTATTCTATGTTCTGTGTTCCTAGTGTATTTTCTGTATTCTGTATTCTATATTCTATATTCTGTATTCTATATTCTACATTCTATGTTCTGTATTCTGTATTCCATAATCTGTATTCTGAATTCTATATTCCGTATTCTATATTATGAATTGTATATTATATTGTGTTCCACATTCTGTATTCTGAATTCTATATTCTGTATTCGGTGTTCTATATTCTACATTCAATGTTCTGGATTCTGTATTCCATATTCTGAATTCTATATTCTGTATTGTGTTCCACATTCTGTATTCTGAATTCTATATTCTGTATTCTCTGTTCTGTATTCTGTATTCTATATTCTACATTCTAATTTCTGTATTCTGTATTCCATATTCTGTATTCTGAATTCTATATTCTGTATTCCATATTCTGTATTGTGAATTCAATATTCTGTATTCTGTGTTCTGTATTGTATGTTGTGTGTTCTGTATTCTACATTCTATATTCTGCAGTGTATATTCTGAAATCTGAATTCTATATTCTGTATTCTATGTTCTGTGTTCGGATTCTATATTCTTTGCTCTATATTCTCTATTCTATATACTACATTCTATGTTCTATATTCTGTATTCCATATTCTGTATTCTGTGTTCTGTATTCTGTGTTGTGTGTTCTGTATTCTACATTCTATATTCTGCAATCTATATTCTGAAATCTGTAATCTAAATTCTGTATTCTATGTTCTGAGTTCCTAGTGTATTTTCTGTATTCTGTATTCTATATTCTATATTCTGTATTCTATATTCTACATTCTATGTTCTGTATTCTGTATTCCATAATCTGTATTCTGAATTCTATATTCCGTATTCTATATTATGAATTGTATATTATATTGTGTTCCACATTCTGTATTCTGAATTCTATATTCTGTATTCGGTGTTCTATATTCTACATTCAATGTTCTGGATTCTGTATTCCATATTCTGAATTCTATATTCTGTATTGTGTTCCACATTCTGTATTCTGAATTCTATATTCTGTATTCTCTGTTCTGTATTCTGTATTCTATATTCTACATTCTAATTTCTGTATTCTGTATTCCATATTCTGTATTCTGAATTCTATATTCTGTATTCCATATTCTGTATTGTGAATTCAATATTCTGTATTCTGTGTTCTGTATTGTATGTTGTGTGTTCTGTATTCTACATTCTATATTCTGCAGTGTATATTCTGAAATCTGAATTCTATATTCTGTATTCTATGTTCTGTGTTCGGATTCTATATTCTTTGCTCTATATTCTCTATTCTATATACTACATTCTATGTTCTATATTCTGTATTCCATATTCTGTATTCTGTGTTCTGTATTCTGTGTTGTGTGTTCTGTATTCTACATTCTATATTCTGCAATCTATATTCTGAAATCTGTAATCTAAATTCTGTATTCTATGTTCTGTGTTCCTAGTGTATTTTCTGTATTCTGTATTCTATATTCTATATTCTGTATTCTATATTCTACATTCTATGTTCTGTATTCTGTATTCCATAATCTGTATTCTGAATTCTATATTCCGTATTCTATATTATGAATTGTATATTATATTGTGTTCCACATTCTGTATTCTGAATTCTATATTCTGTATTCGGTGTTCTATATTCTACATTCAATGTTCTGGATTCTGTATTCCATATTCTGAATTCTATATTCTGTATTGTGTTCCACATTCTGTATTCTGAATTCTATATTCTGTATTCTCTGTTCTGTATTCTGTATTCTATATTCTACATTCTAATTTCTGTATTCTGTATTCCATATTCTGTATTCTGAATTCTATATTCTGTATTCCATATTCTGTATTGTGAATTCAATATTCTGTATTCTGTGTTCCGTATTGTATGTTGTGTGTTCTGTATTCTACATTCTATATTCTGCAGTGTATATTCTGAAATCTGAATTCTATATTCTGTATTCTATGTTCTGTGTTCGGATTCTATATTCTTTGCTCTATATTCTCTATTCTATATACTACATTCTATGTTCTATATTCTGTATTCCATATTCTGTATTCTGTGTTCTGTATTCTGTGTTGTGTTTTCTGTATTCTACATTCTATATTCTGCAATCTATATTCTGAAATCTGTAATCTAAATTCTGTATTCTATGTTCTGTCTTCCTAGTGTATTTTCTGTATTCTGTATTCTATATTCTATATTCTGTATTCTATATTCTACATTCTATGTTCTGTATTCTGTATTCCATAATCTGTATTCTGAATTCTATATTCCGTATTCTATATTATGAATTGTATATTATATTGTGTTCCACATTCTGTATTCTGAATTCTATATTCTGTATTCGGTGTTCTATATTCTACATTCAATGTTCTGGATTCTGTATTCCATATTCTGAATTCTATATTCTGTATTGTGTTCCACATTCTGTATTCTGAATTCTATATTCTGTATTCTCTGTTCTGTATTCTGTATTCTATATTCTACATTCTAATTTCTGTATTCTGTATTCCATATTCTGTATTCTGAATTCTATATTCTGTATTCCATATTCTTTATTGTGAATTCAATATTCTGTATTCTGTGTTCTGTATTCTATGTTGTGTGTTCTGTATTCTACATTCTATATTCTGCAGTGTATATTCTGAAATCTGAATTCTATATTCTGTATTCTATGTTCTGTGTTCGGATTCTATATTCTTTGCTCTATATTCTCTATTCTATATACTACATTCTATGTTCTATGTTCTGTATTCCATATTCTGTATTCTGTGTTCTGTATTCTGTGTTGTGTGTTCTGTATTCTACATTCTATATTCTGCAATCTATATTTTGAAATCTGTATTCTATATTCTGTATTCTATGTTCTGTGTTCGGATTCTATATTCTGTATTCTGTATTCTATATTCTACATTCTATGTTCTGTATTCTGTATTCCATATTGTGTATTCTGAATTCTAAATTCCGTATTCTATATTTTGAATTCTATATTATATTGTGTTCCACATACTGTATTCTGAATTCTATATTCTGTATTCGGTGTTCTATATTCTACATTCTATGTTCTGGATTCTGTATTCCATATTCTCTATTCTGTATTCCATATTCTGAATTCTATATTCTGTATTGTGTTCCACATTCTGTATTCTGAATTCTATATTCTGTATTCTCTGTTCTGTATTCTGTATTCTATATTCTACATTTTAATTTCTGTATTCTGTATTCCATATTCTGTATTCTGAATTCTATATTCTGTATTCCATATTCTGTATTGTGAATTCAATATTCTGTATTCTGTGTTCTGTATTGTATGTTGTGTGTTCTGTATTCTACATTCTATATTCTGCAGTGTATATTCTGAAATCTGAATTCTATATTCTGTATTCTATGTTCTGTGTTCGGATTCTATATTCTTTGCTCTATATTCTCTATTCTATATACTACATTCTATGTTCTATGTTCTGTATTCCATATTCTGTATTCTGTGTTCTGTATTCTGTGTTGTGTGTTCTGTATTCTACATTCTATATTCTGCAATCTATATTTTGAAATCTGTATTCTATATTCTGTATTCTATGTTCTGTGTTCGGATTCTATATTCTGTATTCTGTATTCTATATTCTACATTCTATGTTCTGTATTCTGTATTCCATATTCTGTATTCTGAATTCTAAATTCCGTATTCTATATTCTGAATTCTATATTATATTGTGTTCCACATTCTGTATTCTGAATTCTATATTCTGTATTCGGTGTTCTATATTCTACATTCTATGTTCTGGATTCTGTATTCCATATTCTCTATTCTGTATTCCATATTCTGAATTCTATATTCTGTATTGTGTTCCACATTCTGTATTCTGAATTCTATATTCTGTATTCTCTGTTCTGTATTCTGTATTCTATATTCTACATTCTATGTTCTGTATTCTGTATTCTGTATTCCATATTCTGTATTCTGAATTCTATATTCCGTATTCTATATTCTGAATTCTATATTATATTGTGTTCCACATTCTGTATTCTGAATTCTATATACTGTATTCGGTGTTCTATATTCTACATTCTATGTTCTGGATTCTGTATTCCATATTCTGAATTCTATATTCTGTATTGTGTTCCACATTCTGTATTCTGAATTCTATATTCTGTATTCGGTGTTCTATATTCTACATTCAATGTTCTGGATTCTGTATTCCATATTCTGAATTCTGTATTCTGTATTGTGTTCCACATTCTGTATTCTGAATTCTATATTCTGTATTCTCTGTTCTGTATTCTGTATTCTATATTCTACATTCTATGTTCTGTATTCTGTATTCCATATTCTGTATTCTGTATTCCATATTCTGTATTGTGAATTCAATATTCTG
Source organism: Camelus bactrianus (assembly GCF_048773025.1). Taxonomy (NCBI): domain Eukaryota; kingdom Metazoa; phylum Chordata; class Mammalia; order Artiodactyla; family Camelidae; genus Camelus; species Camelus bactrianus. The sequence goes on from NC_133575.1 coordinate 34,097,641, forward strand.
TATTCTGTGTTCTGTATTGTATGTTGTGTGTTCTGTATTCTACATTCTATATTCTGCAGTGTATATTCTGAAATCTGAATTCTATATTCTGTATTCTATGTTCTGTGTTCGGATTCTATATTCTTTGCTCTATATTCTCTATTCTATATACTACATTCTATGTTCTATATTCTGTATTCCATATTCTGTATTCTGTGTTCTGTATTCTGTGTTGTGTGTTCTGTATTCTACATTCTATATTCTGCAATTTATATTTTGAAATCTGTATTCTATATTCTGTATTCTATGTTCTGTGTTCGGATTCTATATTCTGTATTCTGTATTCTGTATTGTATATTCTACATTCTATGTTCTGTATTCTGTATTCCATATTCTGTATTCTGAATTCTAAATTCCGTATTCTATATTCTGAATTCTATATTCTGTATTGTGTTCCACATTCTGTATTATGAATTCTGTATTCTGTATTCGTGTTCTATATTCTACATTCTATGTTCTGGATTCTGTATTCCATATTCTCTATTCTGTATTCCATATTATGAATTCTATATTCTGTATTGTGTTCCACATTCTGTATTCTGAATTCTATATCCTGTATTCTCTGTTCTGTATTCTGTATTCTATATTCTACATTCTATGTTGTGTATTCTGTATTCCATAGTCTGTATTCTGAATTCTATATTCTGTATTCCATATTCTTTATTGTGAATTCAATATTCTGTATTCTGTGTTCTGTATTGTATGTTGTGTGTTCTGTATTCTACATTCTATATTCTGCAGTCTATATTCTGAAACCTGAATTCTATATTCTGTATTCTATGTTCTGTGTTCAGATTCTATATTCTTTGCTCTATATTCTCTATTCTATATACTACATTCTATGTTCTATATTCTGTATTCCATATTCTGTATTCTGTGTTCTGTATTCTGTGTTGTGTGTTCTGTATTCTACATTCTATATTCTGCAATCTATATTCTGAAATCTGTATTCTAAATTCTATATTCTATGTTCTGTGTTCCTACACTATATTCTATATTCTGTATTCTATATTCTATATTCTGTATTCTATATTCTACATTCTATGTTCTGTATTCTGTATTCCATATTCTGTATTCTGAATTCTATATTCTGTATTGTGAATTCAATATTCTGTATTCTGTGTTCTGTATTGTATGTTGTGTGTTCTGTATTCTACATTCTATATTCTGCAGTGTATATTCTGAAATCTGAATTCTATATTCTGTATTCTATGTTCTGTGTTCGGATTCTATATTCTTTGCTCTATATTCTCTATTCTATATACTACATTCTATGTTCTATATTCTGTATTCCATATTCTGTATTCTGTGTTCTGTATTCTGTGTTGTGTGTTCTGTATTCTACATTCTATATTCTGCAATCTATATTCTGAAATCTGTAATCTAAATTCTGTATTCTATGTTCTGTGTTCCTAGTGTATTTTCTGTATTCTGTATTCTATATTCTATATTCTGTATTCTATATTCTACATTCTATGTTCTGTATTCTGTATTCCATAATCTGTATTCTGAATTCTATATTCCGTATTCTATATTATGAATTGTATATTATATTGTGTTCCACATTCTGTATTCTGAATTCTATATTCTGTATTCGGTGTTCTATATTCTACATTCAATGTTCTGGATTCTGTATTCCATATTCTGAATTCTATATTCTGTATTGTGTTCCACATTCTGTATTCTGAATTCTATATTCTGTATTCTCTGTTCTGTATTCTGTATTCTATATTCTACATTCTAATTTCTGTATTCTGTATTCCATATTCTGTATTCTGAATTCTATATTCTGTATTCCATATTCTGTATTGTGAATTCAATATTCTGTATTCTGTGTTCTGTATTGTATGTTGTGTGTTCTGTATTCTACATTCTATATTCTGCAGTGTATATTCTGAAATCTGAATTCTATATTCTGTATTCTATGTTCTGTGTTCGGATTCTATATTCTTTGCTCTATATTCTCTATTCTATATACTACATTCTATGTTCTATATTCTGTATTCCATATTCTGTATTCTGTGTTCTGTATTCTGTGTTGTGTGTTCTGTATTCTACATTCTATATTCTGCAATCTATATTCTGAAATCTGTAATCTAAATTCTGTATTCTATGTTCTGTGTTCCTAGTGTATTTTCTGTATTCTGTATTCTATATTCTATATTCTGTATTCTATATTCTACATTCTATGTTCTGTATTCTGTATTCCATAATCTGTATTCTGAATTCTATATTCCGTATTCTATATTATGAATTGTATATTATATTGTGTTCCACATTCTGTATTCTGAATTCTATATTCTGTATTCGGTGTTCTATATTCTACATTCAATGTTCTGGATTCTGTATTCCATATTCTGAATTCTATATTCTGTATTGTGTTCCACATTCTGTATTCTGAATTCTATATTCTGTATTCTCTGTTCTGTATTCTGTATTCTATATTCTACATTCTAATTTCTGTATTCTGTATTCCATATTCTGTATTCTGAATTCTATATTCTGTATTCCATATTCTGTATTGTGAATTCAATATTCTGTATTCTGTGTTCTGTATTGTATGTTGTGTGTTCTGTATTCTACATTCTATATTCTGCAGTGTATATTCTGAAATCTGAATTCTATATTCTGTATTCTATGTTCTGTGTTCGGATTCTATATTCTTTGCTCTATATTCTCTATTCTATATACTACATTCTATGTTCTATATTCTGTATTCCATATTCTGTATTCTGTGTTCTGTATTCTGTGTTGTGTGTTCTGTATTCTACATTCTATATTCTGCAATCTATATTCTGAAATCTGTAATCTAAATTCTGTATTCTATGTTCTGAGTTCCTAGTGTATTTTCTGTATTCTGTATTCTATATTCTATATTCTGTATTCTATATTCTACATTCTATGTTCTGTATTCTGTATTCCATAATCTGTATTCTGAATTCTATATTCCGTATTCTATATTATGAATTGTATATTATATTGTGTTCCACATTCTGTATTCTGAATTCTATATTCTGTATTCGGTGTTCTATATTCTACATTCAATGTTCTGGATTCTGTATTCCATATTCTGAATTCTATATTCTGTATTGTGTTCCACATTCTGTATTCTGAATTCTATATTCTGTATTCTCTGTTCTGTATTCTGTATTCTATATTCTACATTCTAATTTCTGTATTCTGTATTCCATATTCTGTATTCTGAATTCTATATTCTGTATTCCATATTCTGTATTGTGAATTCAATATTCTGTATTCTGTGTTCTGTATTGTATGTTGTGTGTTCTGTATTCTACATTCTATATTCTGCAGTGTATATTCTGAAATCTGAATTCTATATTCTGTATTCTATGTTCTGTGTTCGGATTCTATATTCTTTGCTCTATATTCTCTATTCTATATACTACATTCTATGTTCTATATTCTGTATTCCATATTCTGTATTCTGTGTTCTGTATTCTGTGTTGTGTGTTCTGTATTCTACATTCTATATTCTGCAATCTATATTCTGAAATCTGTAATCTAAATTCTGTATTCTATGTTCTGTGTTCCTAGTGTATTTTCTGTATTCTGTATTCTATATTCTATATTCTGTATTCTATATTCTACATTCTATGTTCTGTATTCTGTATTCCATAATCTGTATTCTGAATTCTATATTCCGTATTCTATATTATGAATTGTATATTATATTGTGTTCCACATTCTGTATTCTGAATTCTATATTCTGTATTCGGTGTTCTATATTCTACATTCAATGTTCTGGATTCTGTATTCCATATTCTGAATTCTATATTCTGTATTGTGTTCCACATTCTGTATTCTGAATTCTATATTCTGTATTCTCTGTTCTGTATTCTGTATTCTATATTCTACATTCTAATTTCTGTATTCTGTATTCCATATTCTGTATTCTGAATTCTATATTCTGTATTCCATATTCTGTATTGTGAATTCAATATTCTGTATTCTGTGTTCCGTATTGTATGTTGTGTGTTCTGTATTCTACATTCTATATTCTGCAGTGTATATTCTGAAATCTGAATTCTATATTCTGTATTCTATGTTCTGTGTTCGGATTCTATATTCTTTGCTCTATATTCTCTATTCTATATACTACATTCTATGTTCTATATTCTGTATTCCATATTCTGTATTCTGTGTTCTGTATTCTGTGTTGTGTGTTCTGTATTCTACATTCTATATTCTGCAATCTATATTCTGAAATCTGTAATCTAAATTCTGTATTCTATGTTCTGTCTTCCTAGTGTATTTTCTGTATTCTGTATTCTATATTCTATATTCTGTATTCTATATTCTACATTCTATGTTCTGTATTCTGTATTCCATAATCTGTATTCTGAATTCTATATTCCGTATTCTATATTATGAATTGTATATTATATTGTGTTCCACATTCTGTATTCTGAATTCTATATTCTGTATTCGGTGTTCTATATTCTACATTCAATGTTCTGGATTCTGTATTCCATATTCTGAATTCTATATTCTGTATTGTGTTCCACATTCTGTATTCTGAATTCTATATTCTGTATTCTCTGTTCTGTATTCTGTATTCTATATTCTACATTCTAATTTCTGTATTCTGTATTCCATATTCTGTATTCTGAATTCTATATTCTGTATTCCATATTCTTTATTGTGAATTCAATATTCTGTATTCTGTGTTCTGTATTCTATGTTGTGTGTTCTGTATTCTACATTCTATATTCTGCAGTGTATATTCTGAAATCTGAATTCTATATTCTGTATTCTATGTTCTGTGTTCGGATTCTATATTCTTTGCTCTATATTCTCTATTCTATATACTACATTCTATGTTCTATGTTCTGTATTCCATATTCTGTATTCTGTGTTCTGTATTCTGTGTTGTGTGTTCTGTATTCTACATTCTATATTCTGCAATCTATATTTTGAAATCTGTATTCTATATTCTGTATTCTATGTTCTGTGTTCGGATTCTATATTCTGTATTCTGTATTCTATATTCTACATTCTATGTTCTGTATTCTGTATTCCATATTGTGTATTCTGAATTCTAAATTCCGTATTCTATATTTTGAATTCTATATTATATTGTGTTCCACATACTGTATTCTGAATTCTATATTCTGTATTCGGTGTTCTATATTCTACATTCTATGTTCTGGATTCTGTATTCCATATTCTCTATTCTGTATTCCATATTCTGAATTCTATATTCTGTATTGTGTTCCACATTCTGTATTCTGAATTCTATATTCTGTATTCTCTGTTCTGTATTCTGTATTCTATATTCTACATTTTAATTTCTGTATTCTGTATTCCATATTCTGTATTCTGAATTCTATATTCTGTATTCCATATTCTGTATTGTGAATTCAATATTCTGTATTCTGTGTTCTGTATTGTATGTTGTGTGTTCTGTATTCTACATTCTATATTCTGCAGTGTATATTCTGAAATCTGAATTCTATATTCTGTATTCTATGTTCTGTGTTCGGATTCTATATTCTTTGCTCTATATTCTCTATTCTATATACTACATTCTATGTTCTATGTTCTGTATTCCATATTCTGTATTCTGTGTTCTGTATTCTGTGTTGTGTGTTCTGTATTCTACATTCTATATTCTGCAATCTATATTTTGAAATCTGTATTCTATATTCTGTATTCTATGTTCTGTGTTCGGATTCTATATTCTGTATTCTGTATTCTATATTCTACATTCTATGTTCTGTATTCTGTATTCCATATTCTGTATTCTGAATTCTAAATTCCGTATTCTATATTCTGAATTCTATATTATATTGTGTTCCACATTCTGTATTCTGAATTCTATATTCTGTATTCGGTGTTCTATATTCTACATTCTATGTTCTGGATTCTGTATTCCATATTCTCTATTCTGTATTCCATATTCTGAATTCTATATTCTGTATTGTGTTCCACATTCTGTATTCTGAATTCTATATTCTGTATTCTCTGTTCTGTATTCTGTATTCTATATTCTACATTCTATGTTCTGTATTCTGTATTCTGTATTCCATATTCTGTATTCTGAATTCTATATTCCGTATTCTATATTCTGAATTCTATATTATATTGTGTTCCACATTCTGTATTCTGAATTCTATATACTGTATTCGGTGTTCTATATTCTACATTCTATGTTCTGGATTCTGTATTCCATATTCTGAATTCTATATTCTGTATTGTGTTCCACATTCTGTATTCTGAATTCTATATTCGGTGTTCTATATTCTACATTCAATGTTCTGGATTCTGTATTCCATATTCTGAATTCTGTATTCTGTATTGTGTTCCACATTCTGTATTCTGAATTCTATATTCTGTATTCTCTGTTCTGTATTCTGTATTCTATATTCTACATTCTATGTTCTGTATTCTGTATTCCATATTCTGTATTCTGTATTCCATATTCTGTATTGTGAATTCAATATTCTGTATTCTGTGTTCTGTATTGTATGTTGTGTGTTCTGTATTCTACATTCTATATTCTGCAGTGTATATTCTGAAATCTGAATTCTATATTCTGTATTCTATGTTCTGTGTTCGGATTCTATATTCTTTGCTCTATATTCTCTATTCTATATACTACATTCTATGTTCTATATTCTGTATTCCATATTCTGTATTCTGTGTTCTGTATTCTGTGTTGTGTGTTCTGTATTCTACATTCTATATTCTGCAATTTATATTTTGAAATCTGTATTCTATATTCTGTATTCTATGTTCTGTGTTCGGATTCTATATTCTGTATTCTGTATTCTGTATTCTATATTCTACATTCTATGTTCTGTATTCTGTATTCCATATTCTGTATTCTGAATTCTAAATTCCGTATTCTATATTCTGAATTCTATATTCTGTATTGTGTTCCACATTCTGTATTATGAATTCTGTATTCTGTATTCGTGTTCTATATTCTACATTCTATGTTCTGGATTCTGTATTCCATATTCTCTATTCTGTATTCCATATTATGAATTCTATATTCTGTATTGTGTTCCACATTCTGTATTCTGAATTCTATATCCTGTATTCTCTGTTCTGTATTCTGTATTCTATATTCTACATTCTATGTTGTGTATTCTGTATTCCATAGTCTGTATTCTGAATTCTATATTCTGTATTCCATATTCTTTATTGTGAATTCAATATTCTGTATTCTGTGTTCTGTATTGTATGTTGTGTGTTCTGTATTCTACATTCTATATTCTGCAGTCTATATTCTGAAACCTGAATTCTATATTCTGTATTCTATGTTCTGTGTTCAGATTCTATATTCTTTGCTCTATATTCTCTATTCTATATACTACATTCTATGTTCTATATTCTGTATTCCATATTCTGTATTCTGTGTTCTGTATTCTGTGTTGTGTGTTCTGTATTCTACATTCTATATTCTGCAATCTATATTCTGAAATCTGTATTCTAAATTCTATATTCTATGTTCTGTGTTCCTACACTATATTCTATATTCTGTATTCTATATTCTATATTCTGTATTCTATATTCTACATTCTATGTTCTGTATTCTGTATTCCATATTCTGTATTCTGAATTCTATATTCTGTATTGTGAATTCAATATTCTGTATTCTGTGTTCTGTATTGTATGTTGTGTGTTCTGTATTCTACATTCTATATTCTGCAGTGTATATTCTGAAATCTGAATTCTATATTCTGTATTCTATGTTCTGTGTTCGGATTCTATATTCTTTGCTCTATATTCTCTATTCTATATACTACATTCTATGTTCTATATTCTGTATTCCATATTCTGTATTCTGTGTTCTGTATTCTGTGTTGTGTGTTCTGTATTCTACATTCTATATTCTGCAATCTATATTCTGAAATCTGTAATCTAAATTCTGTATTCTATGTTCTGTGTTCCTAGTGTATTTTCTGTATTCTGTATTCTATATTCTATATTCTGTATTCTATATTCTACATTCTATGTTCTGTATTCTGTATTCCATAATCTGTATTCTGAATTCTATATTCCGTATTCTATATTATGAATTGTATATTATATTGTGTTCCACATTCTGTATTCTGAATTCTATATTCTGTATTCGGTGTTCTATATTCTACATTCAATGTTCTGGATTCTGTATTCCATATTCTGAATTCTATATTCTGTATTGTGTTCCACATTCTGTATTCTGAATTCTATATTCTGTATTCTCTGTTCTGTATTCTGTATTCTATATTCTACATTCTAATTTCTGTATTCTGTATTCCATATTCTGTATTCTGAATTCTATATTCTGTATTCCATATTCTTTATTGTGAATTCAATATTCTGTATTCTGTGTTCTGTATTCTATGTTGTGTGTTCTGTATTCTACATTCTATATTCTGCAGTGTATATTCTGAAATCTGAATTCTATATTCTGTATTCTATGTTCTGTGTTCGGATTCTATATTCTTTGCTCTATATTCTCTATTCTATATACTACATTCTATGTTCTATGTTCTGTATTCCATATTCTGTATTCTGTGTTCTGTATTCTGTGTTGTGTGTTCTGTATTCTACATTCTATATTCTGCAATCTATATTTTGAAATCTGTATTCTATATTCTGTATTCTATGTTCTGTGTTCGGATTCTATATTCTGTATTCTGTATTCTGTATTCTATATTCTACATTCTATGTTCTGTATTCTGTATTCCATATTCTGTATTCTGAATTCTAAATTCCGTATTCTATATTCTGAATTCTATATTATATTGTGTTCCACATACTGTATTCTGAATTCTATATTCTGTATTCGGTGTTCTATATTCTACATTCTATGTTCTGGATTCTGTATTCCATATTCTCTATTCTGTATTCCATATTCTGAATTCTATATTCTGTATTGTGTTCCACATTCTGTATTCTGAATTCTATATTCTGTATTCTCTGTTCTGTATTCTGTATTCTATATTCTACATTTTAATTTCTGTATTCTGTATTCCATATTCTGTATTCTGAATTCTATATTCTGTATTCCATATTCTGTATTGTGAATTCAATATTCTGTATTCTGTGTTCTGTATTGTATGTTGTGTGTTCTGTATTCTACATTCTATATTCTGCAGTGTATATTCTGAAATCTGAATTCTATATTCTGTATTCTATGTTCTGTGTTCGGATTCTATATTCTTTGCTCTATATTCTCTATTCTATATACTACATTCTATGTTCTATGTTCTGTATTCCATATTCTGTATTCTGTGTTCTGTATTCTGTGTTGTGTGTTCTGTATTCTACATTCTATATTCTGCAATCTATATTTTGAAATCTGTATTCTATATTCTGTATTCTATGTTCTGTGTTCGGATTCTATATTCTGTATTCTGTATTCTGTATTCTATATTCTACATTCTATGTTCTGTATTCTGTATTCCATATTCTGTATTCTGAATTCTAAATTCCGTATTCTATATTCTGAATTCTATATTATATTGTGTTCCACATTCTGTATTCTGAATTCTATATTCTGTATTCGGTGTTCTATATTCTACATTCTATGTTCTGGATTCTGTATTCCATATTCTCTATTCTGTATTCCATATTCTGAATTCTATATTCTGTATTGTGTTCCACATTCTGTATTCTGAATTCTATATTCTGTATTCTCTGTTCTGTATTCTGTATTCTATATTCTACATTCTATGTTCTGTATTCTGTATTCTGTATTCCATATTCTGTATTCTGAATTCTATATTCCGTATTCTATATTCTGAATTCTATATTATATTGTGTTCCACATTCTGTATTCTGAATTCTATATACTGTATTCGGTGTTCTATATTCTACATTCTATGTTCTGGATTCTGTATTCCATATTCTGAATTCTATATTCTGTATTGTGTTCCACATTCTGTATTCTGAATTCTATATTCTGTATTCGGTGTTCTATATTCTACATTCAATGTTCTGGATTCTGTATTCCATATTCTGAATTCTGTATTCTGTATTGTGTTCCACATTCTGTATTCTGAATTCTATATTCTGTATTCTCTGTTCTGTATTCTGTATTCTATATTCTACATTCTATGTTCTGTATTCTGTATTCCATATTCTGTATTCTGAATTCTATATTCTGTATTCCATATTCTGTATTGTGAATTCAATATTCTGTATTCTGTGTTCTGTATTGTATGTTGTGTGTTCTGTATTCTACATTCTATATTCTGCAGTGTATATTCTGAAATCTGAATTCTATATTCTGTATTCTATGTTCTGTGTTCGGATTCTATATTCTTTGCTCTATATTCTCTATTCTATATACTACATTCTATGTTCTATATTCTGTATTCCATATTCTGTATTCTGTGTTCTGTATTCTGTGTTGTGTGTTCTGTATTCTACATTCTATATTCTGCAATCTATATTCTGAAATCTGTAATCTAAATTCTGTATTCTATGTTCTGTGTTCCTAGTGTATTTTCTGTATTCTGTATTCTATATTCTATATTCTGTATTCTATATTCTACATTCTATGTTCTGTATTCTGTATTCCATAATCTGTATTCTGAATTCTATATTCCGTATTCTATATTATGAATTGTATATTATATTGTGTTCCACATTCTGTATTCTGAATTCTATATTCTGTATTCGGTGTTCTATATTCTACATTCAATGTTCTGGATTCTGTATTCCATATTCTGAATTCTATATTCTGTATTGTGTTCCACATTCTGTATTCTGAATTCTATATTCTGTATTCTCTGTTCTGTATTCTGTATTCTATATTCTACATTCTAATTTCTGTATTCTGTATTCCATATTCTGTATTCTGAATTCTATATTCTGTATTCCATATTCTGTATTGTGAATTCAATATTCTGTATTCTGTGTTCTGTATTGTATGTTGTGTGTTCTGTATTCTACATTCTATATTCTGCAGTGTATATTCTGAAATCTGAATTCTATATTCTGTATTCTATGTTCTGTGTTCGGATTCTATATTCTTTGCTCTATATTCTCTATTCTATATACTACATTCTATGTTCTATATTCTGTATTCCATATTCTGTATTCTGTGTTCTGTATTCTGTGTTGTGTGTTCTGTATTCTACATTCTATATTCTGCAATCTATATTCTGAAATCTGTAATCTAAATTCTGTATTCTATGTTCTGTGTTCCTAGTGTATTTTCTGTATTCTGTATTCTATATTCTATATTCTGTATTCTATATTCTACATTCTATGTTCTGTATTCTGTATTCCATAATCTGTATTCTGAATTCTATATTCCGTATTCTATATTATGAATTGTATATTATATTGTGTTCCACATTCTGTATTCTGAATTCTATATTCTGTATTCGGTGTTCTATATTCTACATTCAATGTTCTGGATTCTGTATTCCATATTCTGAATTCTATATTCTGTATTGTGTTCCACATTCTGTATTCTGAATTCTATATTCTGTATTCTCTGTTCTGTATTCTGTATTCTATATTCTACATTCTAATTTCTGTATTCTGTATTCCATATTCTGTATTCTGAATTCTATATTCTGTATTCCATATTCTGTATTGTGAATTCAATATTCTGTATTCTGTGTTCTGTATTGTATGTTGTGTGTTCTGTATTCTACATTCTATATTCTGCAGTGTATATTCTGAAATCTGAATTCTATATTCTGTATTCTATGTTCTGTGTTCGGATTCTATATTCTTTGCTCTATATTCTCTATTCTATATACTACATTCTATGTTCTATATTCTGTATTCCATATTCTGTATTCTGTGTTCTGTATTCTGTGTTGTGTGTTCTGTATTCTACATTCTATATTCTGCAATCTATATTCTGAAATCTGTAATCTAAATTCTGTATTCTATGTTCTGTGTTCCTAGTGTATTTTCTGTATTCTGTATTCTATATTCTATATTCTGTATTCTATATTCTACATTCTATGTTCTGTATTCTGTATTCCATAATCTGTATTCTGAATTCTATATTCCGTATTCTATATTATGAATTGTATATTATATTGTGTTCCACATTCTGTATTCTGAATTCTATATTCTGTATTCGGTGTTCTATATTCTACATTCAATGTTCTGGATTCTGTATTCCATATTCTGAATTCTATATTCTGTATTGTGTTCCACATTCTGTATTCTGAATTCTATATTCTGTATTCTCTGTTCTGTATTCTGTATTCTATATTCTACATTCTAATTTCTGTATTCTGTATTCCATATTCTGTATTCTGAATTCTATATTCTGTATTCCATATTCTTTATTGTGAATTCAATATTCTGTATTCTGTGTTCTGTATTCTATGTTGTGTGTTCTGTATTCTACATTCTATATTCTGCAGTGTATATTCTGAAATCTGAATTCTATATTCTGTATTCTATGTTCTGTGTTCGGATTCTATATTCTTTGCTCTATATTCTCTATTCTATATACTACATTCTATGTTCTATGTTCTGTATTCCATATTCTGTATTCTGTGTTCTGTATTCTGTGTTGTGTGTTCTGTATTCTACATTCTATATTCTGCAATCTATATTTTGAAATCTGTATTCTATATTCTGTATTCTATGTTCTGTGTTCGGATTCTATATTCTGTATTCTGTATTCTATATTCTACATTCTATGTTCTGTATTCTGTATTCCATATTCTGTATTCTGAATTCTAAATTCCGTATTCTATATTCTGAATTCTATATTATATTGTGTTCCACATACTGTATTCTGAATTCTATATTCTGTATTCGGTGTTCTATATTCTACATTCTATGTTCTGGATTCTGTATTCCATATTCTCTATTCTGTATTCCATATTCTGAATTCTATATTCTGTATTGTGTTCCACATTCTGTATTCTGAATTCTATATTCTGTATTCTCTGTTCTGTATTCTGTATTCTATATTCTACATTCTAATTTCTGTATTCTGTATTCCATATTCTGTATTCTGAATTCTATATTCTGTATTCCATATTCTGTATTGTGAATTCAATATTCTGTATTCTGTGTTCTGTATTGTATGTTGTGTGTTCTGTATTCTACATTCTATATTCTGCAGTGTATATTCTGAAATCTGAATTCTATATTCTGTATTCTATGTTCTGTGTTCGGATTCTATATTCTTTGCTCTATATTCTCTATTCTATATACTACATTCTATGTTCTATGTTCTGTATTCCATATTCTGTATTCTGTGTTCTGTATTCTGTGTTGTGTGTTCTGTATTCTACATTCTATATTCTGCAATCTATATTTTGAAATCTGTATTCTATATTCTGTATTCTATGTTCTGTGTTCGGATTCTATATTCTGTATTCTGTATTCTATATTCTACATTCTATGTTCTGTATTCTGTATTCCATATTCTGTATTCTGAATTCTAAATTCCGTATTCTATATTCTGAATTCTATATTATATTGTGTTACACATTCTGTATTCTGAATTCTATATTCTGTATTCGGTGTTCTATATTCTACATTCTATGTTCTGGATTCTGTATTCCATATTCTCTATTCTGTATTCCATATTCTGAATTCTATATTCTGTATTGTGTTCCACATTCTGTATTCTGAATTCTATATTCTGTATTCTCTGTTCTGTATTCTGTATTCTATATTCTACATTCTATGTTCTGTATTCTGTATTCTGTATTCCATATTCTGTATTCTGAATTCTATATTCCGTATTCTATATTCTGAATTCTATATTATATTGTGTTCCACATTCTGTATTCTGAATTCTATATACTGTATTCGGTGTTCTATATTCTACATTCTATGTTCTGGATTCTGTATTCCATATTCTGAATTCTATATTCTGTATTGTGTTCCACATTCTGTATTCTGAATTCTATATTCTGTATTCGGTGTTCTATATTCTACATTCAATGTTCTGGATTCTGTATTCCATATTCTGAATTCTGTATTCTGTATTGTGTTCCACATTCTGTATTCTGAATTCTATATTCTGTATTCTCTGTTCTGTATTCTGTATTCTATATTCTACATTCTATGTTCTGTATTCTGTATTCCATATTCTGTATTCTGTATTCCATATTCTGTATTGTGAATTCAATATTCTGTATTCTGTGTTCTGTATTGTATGTTGTGTGTTCTGTATTCTACATTCTATATTCTGCAGTGTATATTCTGAAATCTGAATTCTATATTCTGTATTCTATGTTCTGTGTTCCTAGTGTATTTTCTGTATTCTGTATTCTATATTCTATATTCTGTATTCTATATTCTACATTCTATGTTCTGTATTCTGTATTCCATAATCTGTATTCTGAATTCTATATTCCGTATTCTATATTATGAATTGTATATTATATTGTGTTCCACATTCTGTATTCTGAATTCTATATTCTGTATTCGGTGTTCTATATTCTACATTCAATGTTCTGGATTCTGTATTCCATATTCTGAATTCTATATTCTGTATTGTGTTCCACATTCTGTATTCTGAATTCTATATTCTGTATTCTCTGTTCTGTATTCTGTATTCTATATTCTACATTCTAATTTCTGTATTCTGTATTCCATATTCTGTATTCTGAATTCTATATTCTGTATTCCATATTCTGTATTGTGAATTCAATATTCTGTATTCTGTGTTCTGTATTGTATGTTGTGTGTTCTGTATTCTACATTCTATATTCTGCAGTGTATATTCTGAAATCTGAATTCTATATTCTGTATTCTATGTTCTGTGTTCGGATTCTATATTCTTTGCTCTATATTCTCTATTCTATATACTACATTCTATGTTCTATATTCTGTATTCCATATTCTGTATTCTGTGTTCTGTATTCTGTGTTGTGTGTTCTGTATTCTACATTCTATATTCTGCAATCTATATTCTGAAATCTGTAATCTAAATTCTGTATTCTATGTTCTGTGTTCCTAGTGTATTTTCTGTATTCTGTATTCTATATTCTATATTCTGTATTCTATATTCTACATTCTATGTTCTGTATTCTGTATTCCATAATCTGTATTCTGAATTCTATATTCCGTATTCTATATTATGAATTGTATATTATATTGTGTTCCACATTCTGTATTCTGAATTCTATATTCTGTATTCGGTGTTCTATATTCTACATTCAATGTTCTGGATTCTGTATTCCATATTCTGAATTCTATATTCTGTATTGTGTTCCACATTCTGTATTCTGAATTCTATATTCTGTATTCTCTGTTCTGTATTCTGTATTCTATATTCTACATTCTAATTTCTGTATTCTGTATTCCATATTCTGTATTCTGAATTCTATATTCTGTATTCCATATTCTGTATTGTGAATTCAATATTCTGTATTCTGTGTTCTGTATTGTATGTTGTGTGTTCTGTATTCTACATTCTATATTCTGCAGTGTATATTCTGAAATCTGAATTCTATATTCTGTATTCTATGTTCTGTGTTCGGATTCTATATTCTTTGCTCTATATTCTCTATTCTATATACTACATTCTATGTTCTATATTCTGTATTCCATATTCTGTATTCTGTGTTCTGTATTCTGTGTTGTGTGTTCTGTATTCTACATTCTATATTCTGCAATCTATATTCTGAAATCTGTAATCTAAATTCTGTATTCTATGTTCTGTGTTCCTAGTGTATTTTCTGTATTCTGTATTCTATATTCTATATTCTGTATTCTATATTCTACATTCTATGTTCTGTATTCTGTATTCCATAATCTGTATTCTGAATTCTATATTCCGTATTCTATATTATGAATTGTATATTATATTGTGTTCCACATTCTGTATTCTGAATTCTATATTCTGTATTCGGTGTTCTATATTCTACATTCAATGTTCTGGATTCTGTATTCCATATTCTGAATTCTATATTCTGTATTGTGTTCCACATTCTGTATTCTGAATTCTATATTCTGTATTCTCTGTTCTGTATTCTGTATTCTATATTCTACATTCTAATTTCTGTATTCTGTATTCCATATTCTGTATTCTGAATTCTATATTCTGTATTGTGTTCCACATTCTGTATTCTGAATTCTATATTCTGTATTCTCTGTTCTGTATTCTGTATTCTATATTCTACATTCTAATTTCTGTATTCTGTATTCCATATTCTGTATTCTGAATTCTATATTCTGTATTCCATATTCTTTATTGTGAATTCAATATTCTGTATTCTGTGTTCTGTATTCTATGTTGTGTGTTCTGTATTCTACATTCTATATTCTGCAGTGTATATTCTGAAATCTGAATTCTATATTCTGTATTCTATGTTCTGTGTTCGGATTCTATATTCTTTGCTCTATATTCTCTATTCTATATACTACATTCTATGTTCTATGTTCTGTATTCCATATTCTGTATTCTGTGTTCTGTATTCTGTGTTGTGTGTTCTGTATTCTACATTCTATATTCTGCAATCTATATTTTGAAATCTGTATTCTATATTCTGTATTCTATGTTCTGTGTTCGGATTCTATATTCTGTATTCTGTATTCTATATTCTACATTCTATGTTCTGTATTCTGTATTCCATATTCTGTATTCTGAATTCTAAATTCCGTATTCTATATTCTGAATTCTATATTATATTGTGTTCCACATACTGTATTCTGAATTCTATATTCTGTATTCGGTGTTCTATATTCTACATTCTATGTTCTGGATTCTGTATTCCATATTCTCTATTCTGTATTCCATATTCTGAATTCTATATTCTGTATTGTGTTCCACATTCTGTATTCTGAATTCTATATTCTGTATTCTCTGTTCTGTATTCTGTATTCTATATTCTACATTTTAATTTCTGTATTCTGTATTCCATATTCTGTATTCTGAATTCTATATTCTGTATTCCATATTCTGTATTGTGAATTCAATATTCTGTATTCTGTGTTCTGTATTGTATGTTGTGTGTTCTGTATTCTACATTCTATATTCTGCAGTGTATATTCTGAAATCTGAATTCTATATTCTGTATTCTATGTTCTGTGTTCGGATTCTATATTCTTTGCTCTATATTCTCTATTCTATATACTACATTCTATGTTCTATGTTCTGTATTCCATATTCTGTATTCTGTGTTCTGTATTCTGTGTTGTGTGTTCTGTATTCTACATTCTATATTCTGCAATCTATATTTTGAAATCTGTATTCTATATTCTGTATTCTATGTTCTGTGTTCGGATTCTATATTCTGTATTCTGTATTCTATATTCTACATTCTATGTTCTGTATTCTGTATTCCATATTCTGTATTCTGAATTCTAAATTCCGTATTCTATATTCTGAATTCTATATTATATTGTGTTCCACATTCTGTATTCTGAATTCTATATTCTGTATTCGGTGTTCTATATTCTACATTCTATGTTCTGGATTCTGTATTCCATATTCTCTATTCTGTATTCCATATTCTGAATTCTATATTCTGTATTGTGTTCCACATTCTGTATTCTGAATTCTATATTCTGTATTCTCTGTTCTGTATTCTGTATTCTATATTCTACATTCTATGTTCTGTATTCTGTATTCTGTATTCCATATTCTGTATTCTGAATTCTATATTCCGTATTCTATATTCTGAATTCTATATTATATTGTGTTCCACATTCTGTATTCTGAATTCTATATACTGTATTCGGTGTTCTATATTCTACATTCTATGTTCTGGATTCTGTATTCCATATTCTGAATTCTATATTCTGTATTGTGTTCCACATTCTGTATTCTGAATTCTATATTCTGTATTCGGTGTTCTATATTCTACATTCAATGTTCTGGATTCTGTATTCCATATTCTGAATTCTGTATTCTGTATTGTGTTCCACATTCTGTATTCTGAATTCTATATTCTGTATTCTCTGTTCTGTATTCTGTATTCTATATTCTACATTCTATGTTCTGTATTCTGTATTCCATATTCTGTATTCTGTATTCCATATTCTGTATTGTGAATTCAATATTCTGTATTCTGTGTTCTGTATTGTATGTTGTGTGTTCTGTATTCTACATTCTATATTCTGCAGTGTATATTCTGAAATCTGAATTCTATATTCTGTATTCTATGTTCTGTGTTCGGATTCTATATTCTTTGCTCTATATTCTCTATTCTATATACTACATTCTATGTTCTATATTCTGTATTCCATATTCTGTATTCTGTGTTCTGTATTCTGTGTTGTGTGTTCTGTATTCTACATTCTATATTCTGCAATTTATATTTTGAAATCTGTATTCTATATTCTGTATTCTATGTTCTGTGTTCGGATTCTATATTCTGTATTCTGTATTCTGTATTGTATATTCTACATTCTATGTTCTGTATTCTGTATTCCATATTCTGTATTCTGAATTCTAAATTCCGTATTCTATATTCTGAATTCTATATTCTGTATTGTGTTCCACATTCTGTATTATGAATTCTGTATTCTGTATTCGTGTTCTATATTCTACATTCTATGTTCTGGATTCTGTATTCCATATTCTCTATTCTGTATTCCATATTATGAATTCTATATTCTGTATTGTGTTCCACATTCTGTATTCTGAATTCTATATCCTGTATTCTCTGTTCTGTATTCTGTATTCTATATTCTACATTCTATGTTGTGTATTCTGTATTCCATAGTCTGTATTCTGAATTCTATATTCTGTATTCCATATTCTTTATTGTGAATTCAATATTCTGTATTCTGTGTTCTGTATTGTATGTTGTGTGTTCTGTATTCTACATTCTATATTCTGCAGTCTATATTCTGAAACCTGAATTCTATATTCTGTATTCTATGTTCTGTGTTCAGATTCTATATTCTTTGCTCTATATTCTCTATTCTATATACTACATTCTATGTTCTATATTCTGTATTCCATATTCTGTATTCTGTGTTCTGTATTCTGTGTTGTGTGTTCTGTATTCTACATTCTATATTCTGCAATCTATATTCTGAAATCTGTATTCTAAATTCTATATTCTATGTTCTGTGTTCCTACACTATATTCTATATTCTGTATTCTATATTCTATATTCTACATTCTATGTTCTGTATTCTGTATTCCATATTCTGTATTCTGAATTCTATATTCTGTATTCCATATTCTGTATTGTGAATTCAATATTCTGTATTCTGTGTTCTGTATTGTATGTTGTGTGTTCTGTATTCTACATTCTATATTCTGCAGTGTATATTCTGAAATCTGAATTCTATATTCTGTATTCTATGTTCTGTGTTCGGATTCTATATTCTTTGCTCTATATTCTCTATTCTATATACTACATTCTATGTTCTATATTCTGTATTCCATATTCTGTATTCTGTGTTCTGTATTCTGTGTTGTGTGTTCTGTATTCTACATTCTATATTCTGCAATCTATATTCTGAAATCTGTAATCTAAATTCTGTATTCTATGTTCTGTGTTCCTAGTGTATTTTCTGTATTCTGTATTCTATATTCTATATTCTGTATTCTATATTCTACATTCTATGTTCTGTATTCTGTATTCCATAATCTGTATTCTGAATTCTATATTCCGTATTCTATATTATGAATTGTATATTATATTGTGTTCCACATTCTGTATTCTGAATTCTATATTCTGTATTTGGTGTTCTATATTCTACATTCAATGTTCTGGATTCTGTATTCCATATTCTGAATTCTATATTCTGTATTGTGTTCCACATTCTGTATTCTGAATTCTATATTCTGTATTCTCTGTTCTGTATTCTGTATTCTATATTCTACATTCTAATTTCTGTATTCTGTATTCCATATTCTGTATTCTGAATTCTATATTCTGTATTCCATATTCTTTATTGTGAATTCAATATTCTGTATTCTGTGTTCTGTATTCTATGTTGTGTGTTCTGTATTCTACATTCTATATTCTGCAGTGTATATTCTGAAATCTGAATTCTATATTCTGTATTCTATGTTCTGTGTTCGGATTCTATATTCTTTGCTCTATATTCTCTATTCTATATACTACATTCTATGTTCTATGTTCTGTATTCCATATTCTGTATTCTGTGTTCTGTATTCTGTGTTGTGTGTTCTGTATTCTACATTCTATATTCTGCAATCTATATTTTGAAATCTGTATTCTATATTCTGTATTCTATGTTCTGTGTTCGGATTCTATATTCTGTATTCTGTATTCTGTATTCTATATTCTACATTCTATGTTCTGTATTCTGTATTCCATATTCTGTATTCTGAATTCTAAATTCCGTATTCTATATTCTGAATTCTATATTATATTGTGTTCCACATACTGTATTCTGAATTCTATATTCTGTATTCGGTGTTCTATATTCTACATTCTATGTTCTGGATTCTGTATTCCATATTCTCTATTCTGTATTCCATATTCTGAATTCTATATTCTGTATTGTGTTCCACATTCTGTATTCTGAATTCTATATTCTGTATTCTCTGTTCTGTATTCTGTATTCTATATTCTACATTTTAATTTCTGTATTCTGTATTCCATATTCTGTATTCTGAATTCTATATTCTGTATTCCATATTCTGTATTGTGAATTCAATATTCTGTATTCTGTGTTCTGTATTGTATGTTGTGTGTTCTGTATTCTACATTCTATATTCTGCAGTGTATATTCTGAAATCTGAATTCTATATTCTGTATTCTATGTTCTGTGTTCGGATTCTATATTCTTTGCTCTATATTCTCTATTCTATATACTACATTCTATGTTCTATGTTCTGTATTCCATATTCTGTATTCTGTGTTCTGTATTCTGTGTTGTGTGTTCTGTATTCTACATTCTATATTCTGCAATCTATATTTTGAAATCTGTATTCTATATTCTGTATTCTATGTTCTGTGTTCGGATTCTATATTCTGTATTCTGTATTCTATATTCTACATTCTATGTTCTGTATTCTGTATTCCATATTCTGTATTCTGAATTCTAAATTCCGTATTCTATATTCTGAATTCTATATTATATTGTGTTCCACATTCTGTATTCTGAATTCTATATTCTGTATTCGGTGTTCTATATTCTACATTCTATGTTCTGGATTCTGTATTCCATATTCTCTATTCTGTATTCCATATTCTGAATTCTATATTCTGTATTGTGTTCCACATTCTGTATTCTGAATTCTATATTCTGTATTCTCTGTTCTGTATTCTGTATTCTATATTCTACATTCTATGTTCTGTATTCTGTATTCTGTATTCCATATTCTGTATTCTGAATTCTATATTCCGTATTCTATATTCTGAATTCTATATTATATTGTGTTCCACATTCTGTATTCTGAATTCTATATACTGTATTCGGTGTTCTATATTCTACATTCTATGTTCTGGATTCTGTATTCCATATTCTGAATTCTATATTCTGTATTGTGTTCCACATTCTGTATTCTGAATTCTATATTCTGTATTTGGTGTTCTATATTCTACATTCAATGTTCTGGATTCTGTATTCCATATTCTGAATTCTGTATTCTGTATTGTGTTCCACATTCTGTATTCTGAATTCTATATTCTGTATTCTCTGTTCTGTATTCTGTATTCTATATTCTACATTCTATGTTCTGTATTCTGTATTCCATATTCTGTATTCTGAATTCTATATTCTGTATTCCATATTCTGTATTGTGAATTCAATATTCTGTATTCTGTGTTCTGTATTGTATGTTGTGTGTTCTGTATTCTACATTCTATATTCTGCAGTGTATATTCTGAAATCTGAATTCTATATTCTGTATTCTATGTTCTGTGTTCGGATTCTATATTCTTTGCTCTATATTCTCTATTCTATATACTACATTCTATGTTCTATATTCTGTATTCCATATTCTGTATTCTGTGTTCTGTATTCTGTGTTGTGTGTTCTGTATTCTACATTCTATATTCTGCAATTTATATTTTGAAATCTGTATTCTATATTCTGTATTCTATGTTCTGTGTTCGGATTCTATATTCTGTATTCTGTATTCTGTATTGTATATTCTACATTCTATGTTCTGTATTCTGTATTCCATATTCTGTATTCTGAATTCTAAATTCCGTATTCTATATTCTGAATTCTATATTCTGTATTGTGTTCCACATTCTGTATTATGAATTCTGTATTCTGTATTCGTGTTCTATATTCTACATTCTATGTTCTGGATTCTGTATTCCATATTCTCTATTCTGTATTCCATATTATGAATTCTATATTCTGTATTGTGTTCCACATTCTGTATTCTGAATTCTATATCCTGTATTCTCTGTTCTGTATTCTGTATTCTATATTCTACATTCTATGTTGTGTATTCTGTATTCCATAGTCTGTATTCTGAATTCTATATTCTGTATTCCATATTCTTTATTGTGAATTCAATATTCTGTATTCTGTGTTCTGTATTGTATGTTGTGTGTTCTGTATTCTACATTCTATATTCTGCAGTCTATATTCTGAAACCTGAATTCTATATTCTGTATTCTATGTTCTGTGTTCAGATTCTATATTCTTTGCTCTATATTCTCTATTCTATATACTACATTCTATGTTCTATATTCTGTATTCCATATTCTGTATTCTGTGTTCTGTATTCTGTGTTGTGTGTTCTGTATTCTACATTCTATATTCTGCAATCTATATTCTGAAATCTGTATTCTATACTGTGTAATTCTGTGTTCTGATTTCAGATTCTATATTCTGTGCTCTATATTCTGTATTCTATATACTACATTCTATGTTCTATATTCTGTATTCCATATTCTGTATTCTGAGTTCTATATTCTGTATTCCATATACTGTATTGTGAGTTCTATATTCTGTATTATGTAATCTATATTGAACATTCTATGTTCTGTATTCTGTATCATATACTGTATTCTGAGTTCTATATTCTGTACCCTATATTCTGTATTCCATGTACTGTATTCTGAATTCTATACTCTGTATTCTGTGTTCCATATTCTGTATTCTATATACTACATTCTATGTCCTGTTCTGTATTCCATATACTGTATTCTGTGTTCTGTGTTCGGATTCTATATTCTGTATTCTGTATTCTGTGTTCCACATTCTGTATTCTGAATTCTATATTCTGTATTCTGTGTTCTGCATTCTATGTTCTCTGTTCGGTGTTCGCCGTTCTATATTCTGTATTCTATATACTACATTCTATGTTATGTATTCTGTATTCCATATTCTGAACTCTGTGTTCTGTATTCTATTTTGCGTGTTCTGTGTTCTGAATTCTATATTCTGTATTCGGTGTTCTATATTCTACATTCTATGTTCTGGATTCTGTATTCCATATTCTCTATTCTGTATTCCATATTCTGAATTCTATATTCTGTATTGTGTTCCACATTCTGTATTCTGAATTCTATATTCTGTATTCTCTGTTCTGTATTCTGTATTCTATATTCTACATTCTAATTTCTGTATTCTGTATTCCATATTCTGTATTCTGAATTCTATATTCTGTATTCCATATTCTGTATTGTGAATTCAATATTCTGTATTCTGTGTTCTGTATTGTATGTTGTGTGTTCTGTATTCTACATTCTATATTCTGCAGTGTATATTCTGAAATCTGAATTCTATATTCTGTATTCTATGTTCTGTGTTCGGATTCTATATTCTTTGCTCTATATTCTCTATTCTATATACTACATTCTATGTTCTATATTCTGTATTCCATATTCTGTATTCTGTGTTCTGTATTCTGTGTTGTGTGTTCTGTATTCTACATTCTATATTCTGCAATCTATATTCTGAAATCTGTAATCTAAATTCTGTATTCTATGTTCTGTGTTCCTAGTGTATTTTCTGTATTCTGTATTCTATATTCTATATTCTGTATTCTATATTCTACATTCTATGTTCTGTATTCTGTATTCCATAATCTGTATTCTGAATTCTATATTCCGTATTCTATATTATGAATTGTATATTATATTGTGTTCCACATTCTGTATTCTGAATTCTATATTCTGTATTCGGTGTTCTATATTCTACATTCAATGTTCTGGATTCTGTATTCCATATTCTGAATTCTATATTCTGTATTGTGTTCCACATTCTGTATTCTGAATTCTATATTCTGTATTCTCTGTTCTGTATTCTGTATTCTATATTCTACATTCTAATTTCTGTATTCTGTATTCCATATTCTGTATTCTGAATTCTATATTCTGTATTCCATATTCTTTATTGTGAATTCAATATTCTGTATTCTGTGTTCTGTATTCTATGTTGTGTGTTCTGTATTCTACATTCTATATTCTGCAGTGTATATTCTGAAATCTGAATTCTATATTCTGTATTCTATGTTCTGTGTTCGGATTCTATATTCTTTGCTCTATATTCTCTATTCTATATACTACATTCTATGTTCTATGTTCTGTATTCCATATTCTGTATTCTGTGTTCTGTATTCTGTGTTGTGTGTTCTGTATTCTACATTCTATATTCTGCAATCTATATTTTGAAATCTGTATTCTATATTCTGTATTCTATGTTCTGTGTTCGGATTCTATATTCTGTATTCTGTATTCTATATTCTACATTCTATGTTCTGTATTCTGTATTCCATATTCTGTATTCTGAATTCTAAATTCCGTATTCTATATTCTGAATTCTATATTATATTGTGTTCCACATACTGTATTCTGAATTCTATATTCTGTATTCGGTGTTCTATATTCTACATTCTATGTTCTGGATTCTGTATTCCATATTCTCTATTCTGTATTCCATATTCTGAATTCTATATTCTGTATTGTGTTCCACATTCTGTATTCTGAATTCTATATTCTGTATTCTCTGTTCTGTATTCTGTATTCTATATTCTACATTTTAATTTCTGTATTCTGTATTCCATATTCTGTATTCTGAATTCTATATTCTGTATTCCATATTCTGTATTGTGAATTCAATATTCTGTATTCTGTGTTCTGTATTGTATGTTGTGTGTTCTGTATTCTACATTCTATATTCTGCAGTGTATATTCTGAAATCTGAATTCTATATTCTGTATTCTATGTTCTGTGTTCGGATTCTATATTCTTTGCTCTATATTCTCTATTCTATATACTACATTCTATGTTCTATGTTCTGTATTCCATATTCTGTATTCTGTGTTCTGTATTCTGTGTTGTGTGTTCTGTATTCTACATTCTATATTCTGCAATCTATATTTTGAAATCTGTATTCTATATTCTGTATTCTATGTTCTGTGTTCGGATTCTATATTCTGTATTCTGTATTCTATATTCTACATTCTATGTTCTGTATTCTGTATTCCATATTCTGTATTCTGAATTCTAAATTCCGTATTCTATATTCTGAATTCTATATTATATTGTGTTCCACATTCTGTATTCTGAATTCTATATTCTGTATTCGGTGTTCTATATTCTACATTCTATGTTCTGGATTCTGTATTCCATATTCTCTATTCTGTATTCCATATTCTGAATTCTATATTCTGTATTGTGTTCCACATTCTGTATTCTGAATTCTATATTCTGTATTCTCTGTTCTGTATTCTGTATTCTATATTCTACATTCTATGTTCTGTATTCTGTATTCTGTATTCCATATTCTGTATTCTGAATTCTATATTCCGTATTCTATATTCTGAATTCTATATTATATTGTGTTCCACATTCTGTATTCTGAATTCTATATACTGTATTCGGTGTTCTATATTCTACATTCTATGTTCTGGATTCTGTATTCCATATTCTGAATTCTATATTCTGTATTGTGTTCCACATTCTGTATTCTGAATTCTATATTCTGTATTCGGTGTTCTATATTCTACATTCAATGTTCTGGATTCTGTATTCCATATTCTGAATTCTGTATTCTGTATTGTGTTCCACATTCTGTATTCTGAATTCTATATTCTGTATTCTCTGTTCTGTATTCTGTATTCTATATTCTACATTCTATGTTCTGTATTCTGTATTCCATATTCTGTATTCTGTATTCCATATTCTGTATTGTGAATTCAATATTCTGTATTCTGTGTTCTGTATTGTATGTTGTGTGTTCTGTATTCTACATTCTATATTCTGCAGTGTATATTCTGAAATCTGAATTCTATATTCTGTATTCTATGTTCTGTGTTCGGATTCTATATTCTTTGCTCTATATTCTCTATTCTATATACTACATTCTATGTTCTATATTCTGTATTCCATATTCTGTATTCTGTGTTCTGTATTCTGTGTTGTGTGTTCTGTATTCTACATTCTATATTCTGCAATTTATATTTTGAAATCTGTATTCTATATTCTGTATTCTATGTTCTGTGTTCGGATTCTATATTCTGTATTCTGTATTCTGTATTGTATATTCTACATTCTATGTTCTGTATTCTGTATTCCATATTCTGTATTCTGAATTCTAAATTCCGTATTCTATATTCTGAATTCTATATTCTGTATTGTGTTCCACATTCTGTATTATGAATTCTGTATTCTGTATTCGTGTTCTATATTCTACATTCTATGTTCTGGATTCTGTATTCCATATTCTCTATTCTGTATTCCATATTATGAATTCTATATTCTGTATTGTGTTCCACATTCTGTATTCTGAATTCTATATCCTGTATTCTCTGTTCTGTATTCTGTATTCTATATTCTACATTCTATGTTGTGTATTCTGTATTCCATAGTCTGTATTCTGAATTCTATATTCTGTATTCCATATTCTTTATTGTGAATTCAATATTCTGTATTCTGTGTTCTGTATTGTATGTTGTGTGTTCTGTATTCTACATTCTATATTCTGCAGTCTATATTCTGAAACCTGAATTCTATATTCTGTATTCTATGTTCTGTGTTCAGATTCTATATTCTTTGCTCTATATTCTCTATTCTATATACTACATTCTATGTTCTATATTCTGTATTCCATATTCTGTATTCTGTGTTCTGTATTCTGTGTTGTGTGTTCTGTATTCTACATTCTATATTCTGCAATCTATATTCTGAAATCTGTATTCTAAATTCTATATTCTATGTTCTGTGTTCCTACACTATATTCTATATTCTGTATTCTATATTCTATATTCTGTATTCTATATTCTACATTCTATGTTCTGTATTCTGTATTCCATATTCTGTATTCTGAATTCTATATTCTGTATTCCATATTCTGTATTGTGAATTCAATATTCTGTATTCTGTGTTCTGTATTGTATGTTGTGTGTTCTGTTTTCTACATTCTATATTCTGCAGTGTATATTCTGAAATCTGAATTCTATATTCTGTATTCTATGTTCTGTGTTCGGATTCTATATTCTTTGCTCTATATTCTCTATTCTATATACTACATTCTATGTTCTATATTCTGTATTCCATATTCTGTATTCTGTGTTCTGTATTCTGTGTTGTGTGTTCTGTATTCTACATTCTATATTCTGCAATCTATATTCTGAAATCTGTAATCTAAATTCTGTATTCTATGTTCTGTGTTCCTAGTGTATTTTCTGTATTCTGTATTCTATATTCTATATTCTGTATTCTATATTCTACATTCTATGTTCTGTATTCTGTATTCCATAATCTGTATTCTGAATTCTATATTCCGTATTCTATATTATGAATTGTATATTATATTGTGTTCCACATTCTGTATTCTGAATTCTATATTCTGTATTCGGTGTTCTATATTCTACATTCAATGTTCTGGATTCTGTATTCCATATTCTGAATTCTATATTCTGTATTGTGTTCCACATTCTGTATTCTGAATTCTATATTCTGTATTCTCTGTTCTGTATTCTGTATTCTATATTCTACATTCTAATTTCTGTATTCTGTATTCCATATTCTGTATTCTGAATTCTATATTCTGTATTCCATATTCTTTATTGTGAATTCAATATTCTGTATTCTGTGTTCTGTATTCTATGTTGTGTGTTCTGTATTCTACATTCTATATTCTGCAGTGTATATTCTGAAATCTGAATTCTATATTCTGTATTCTATGTTCTGTGTTCGGATTCTATATTCTTTGCTCTATATTCTCTATTCTATATACTACATTCTATGTTCTATGTTCTGTATTCCATATTCTGTATTCTGTGTTCTGTATTCTGTGTTGTGTGTTCTGTATTCTACATTCTATATTCTGCAATCTATATTTTGAAATCTGTATTCTATATTCTGTATTCTATGTTCTGTGTTCGGATTCTATATTCTGTATTCTGTATTCTGTATTCTATATTCTACATTCTATGTTCTGTATTCTGTATTCCATATTCTGTATTCTGAATTCTAAATTCCGTATTCTATATTCTGAATTCTATATTATATTGTGTTCCACATACTGTATTCTGAATTCTATATTCTGTATTCGGTGTTCTATATTCTACATTCTATGTTCTGGATTCTGTATTCCATATTCTCTATTCTGTATTCCATATTCTGAATTCTATATTCTGTATTGTGTTCCACATTCTGTATTCTGAATTCTATATTCTGTATTCTCTGTTCTGTATTCTGTATTCTATATTCTACATTTTAATTTCTGTATTCTGTATTCCATATTCTGTATTCTGAATTCTATATTCTGTATTCCATATTCTGTATTGTGAATTCAATATTCTGTATTCTGTGTTCTGTATTGTATGTTGTGTGTTCTGTATTCTACATTCTATATTCTGCAGTTTATATTCTGAAATCTGAATTCTATATTCTGTATTCTATGTTCTGTGTTCGGATTCTATATTCTTTGCTCTATATTCTCTATTCTATATACTACATTCTATGTTCTATGTTCTGTATTCCATATTCTGTATTCTGTGTTCTGTATTCTGTGTTGTGTGTTCTGTATTCTACATTCTATATTCTGCAATCTATATTTTGAAATCTGTATTCTATATTCTGTATTCTATGTTCTGTGTTCGGATTCTATATTCTGTATTCTGTATTCTGTATTCTATATTCTACATTCTATGTTCTGTATTCTGTATTCCATATTCTGTATTCTGAATTCTAAATTCCGTATTCTATATTCTGAATTCTATATTATATTGTGTTCCACATTCTGTATTCTGAATTCTATATTCTGTATTCGGTGTTCTATATTCTACATTCTATGTTCTGGATTCTGTATTCCATATTCTCTATTCTGTATTCCATATTCTGAATTCTATATTCTGTATTGTGTTCCACATTCTGTATTCTGAATTCTATATTCTGTATTCTCTGTTCTGTATTCTGTATTCTATATTCTACATTCTATGTTCTGTATTCTGTATTCTGTATTCCATATTCTGTATTCTGAATTCTATATTCCGTATTCTATATTCTGAATTCTATATTATATTGTGTTCCACATTCTGTATTCTGAATTCTATATACTGTATTCGGTGTTCTATATTCTACATTCTATGTTCTGGATTCTGTATTCCATATTCTGAATTCTATATTCTGTATTGTGTTCCAAATTCTGTATTCTGAATTCTATATTCTGTATTTGGTGTTCTATATTCTACATTCAATGTTCTGGATTCTGTATTCCATATTCTGAATTCTGTATTCTGTATTGTGTTCCACATTCTGTATTCTGAATTCTATATTCTGTATTCTCTGTTCTGTATTCTGTATTCTATATTCTACATTCTATGTTCTGTATTCTGTATTCCATATTCTGTATTCTGAATTCTATATTCTGTATTCCATATTCTGTATTGTGAATTCAATATTCTGTATTCTGTGTTCTGTATTGTATGTTGTGTGTTCTGTATTCTACATTCTATATTCTGCAGTGTATATTCTGAAATCTGAATTCTATATTCTGTATTCTATGTTCTGTGTTCGGATTCTATATTCTTTGCTCTATATTCTCTATTCTATATACTACATTCTATGTTCTATATTCTGTATTCCATATTCTGTATTCTGTGTTCTGTATTCTGTGTTGTGTGTTCTGTATTCTACATTCTATATTCTGCAATTTATATTTTGAAATCTGTATTCTATATTCTGTATTCTATGTTCTGTGTTCGGATTCTATATTCTGTATTCTGTATTCTGTATTGTATATTCTACATTCTATGTTCTGTATTCTGTATTCCATATTCTGTATTCTGAATTCTAAATTCCGTATTCTATATTCTGAATTCTATATTCTGTATTGTGTTCCACATTCTGTATTATGAATTCTGTATTCTGTATTCGTGTTCTATATTCTACATTCTATGTTCTGGATTCTGTATTCCATATTCTCTATTCTGTATTCCATATTATGAATTCTATATTCTGTATTGTGTTCCACATTCTGTATTCTGAATTCTATATCCTGTATTCTCTGTTCTGTATTCTGTATTCTATATTCTACATTCTATGTTGTGTATTCTGTATTCCATAGTCTGTATTCTGAATTCTATATTCTGTATTCCATATTCTTTATTGTGAATTCAATATTCTGTATTCTGTGTTCTGTATTGTATGTTGTGTGTTCTGTATTCTACATTCTATATTCTGCAGTCTATATTCTGAAACCTGAATTCTATATTCTGTATTCTATGTTCTGTGTTCAGATTCTATATTCTTTGCTCTATATTCTCTATTCTATATACTACATTCTATGTTCTATATTCTGTATTCCATATTCTGTATTCTGTGTTCTGTATTCTGTGTTGTGTGTTCTGTATTCTACATTCTATATTCTGCAATCTATATTCTGAAATCTGTATTCTATACTGTGTAATTCTGTGTTCTGATTTCAGATTCTATATTCTGTGCTCTATATTCTGTATTCTATATACTACATTCTATGTTCTATATTCTGTATTCCATATTCTGTATTCTGAGTTCTATATTCTGTATTCCATATACTGTATTGTGAGTTCTATATTCTGTATTATGTAATCTATATTGAACATTCTATGTTCTGTATTCTGTATCATATACTGTATTCTGAGTTCTATATTCTGTACCCTATATTCTGTATTCCATGTACTGTATTCTGAATTCTATACTCTGTATTCTGTGTTCCATATTCTGTATTCTATATACTACATTCTATGTCCTGTTCTGTATTCCATATACTGTATTCTGTGTTCTGTGTTCGGATTCTATATTCTGTATTCTGTATTCTGTGTTCCACATTCTGTATTCTGAATTCTATATTCTGTATTCTGTGTTCTGCATTCTATGTTCTCTGTTCGGTGTTCGCCGTTCTATATTCTGTATTCTATATACTACATTCTATGTTATGTATTCTGTATTCCATATTCTGAACTCTGTGTTCTGTATTCTATTTTGCGTGTTCTGTGTTCTGAATTCTATATTCTGTATTCGGTGTTCTATATTCTACATTCTATGTTCTGGATTCTGTATTCCATATTCTCTATTCTGTATTCCATATTCTGAATTCTATATTCTGTATTGTGTTCCACATTCTGTATTCTGAATTCTATATTCTGTATTCTCTGTTCTGTATTCTGTATTCTATATTCTACATTCTATGTTCTGTATTCTGTATTCCATATTCTGAATTCTATATTCTGTATTCCATATTCTTTATTGTGAATTCAATATTCTGTATTCTGTATTCTCTGTTGTGTGTTCTGTATTCTACATTCTATATTCTGCAGTCTATATTCTGAAATCTGAATTCTATATTCTGTATTGTATGTTCTGTGTTCGGATTCTATATTCTTTGCTCTATATTCTCTATTCTATATACTACATTCTATGTTCTATATTCTGTATTCCATATTCTGTATTCTGTGTTCTGTATTCTGTGTTGTGTGTTCTGTATTCTACATTCTATATTCTGCAATCTATATTCTGAAATCTGTATTCTAAATTCTGTATTCTATGTTCTGTGTTCCTATTGTATTTTCTGTATTCTGTATTCTATATTCTATATTCTGTATTCTATATTCTACATTCTATGTTCTGTATTCTGTATTCCATAATCTGTACTCTGAATTCTATATTCCGTATTCTATATTCTGAATTGTATATTATATTGTGTTCCACATTCTGTATTCTGAATTCTATATTCTGTATTCGGTGTTCTATATTCTACATTCAATGTTCTGGATTCTGTATTCCATATTCTGAATTCTATATTCTGTATTGTGTTCCACATTCTGTATTCTGAATTCTATATCCTGTATTCTCTGTTCTGTATTCTGTATTCTATATTCTACATTCTATGTTCTGTATTCTGTATTCCATAGTCTGTATTCTGAATTCTATATTCTGTATTCCATATTCTTTATTGTGAATTCAATATTCTGTATTCTGTGTTCTGTATTGTATGTTGTGTGTTCTGTATTCTACATTCTATATTCTGCAGTCTATATTCTGAAACCTGAATTCTATATTCTGTATTCTATGTTCTGTGTTCAGATTCTATATTCTTTGCTCTATATTCTCTATTCTATATACTACATTCTATGTTCTATATTCTGTATTCCATATTCTGTATTCTGTGTTCTGTATTCTGTGTTGTGTGTTCTGTATTCTACATTCTATATTCTGCAATCTATATTCTGAAATCTGTATTCTAAATTCTATATTCTATGTTCTGTGTTCCTATACTATATTCTATATTCTGTATTCTATATTCTATATTCTGTATTCTATATTCTACATTCTATGTTCTGTATTCTGTATTCCATATTCTGTATTCTGAATTCTATATTCTGTATTCCATATTCTGTATTGTGAATTCAATATTCTGTATTCTGTGTTCTGTATTGTATGTTGTGTGTTCTGTATTCTACATTCTATATTCTGCAGTGTATATTCTGAAATCTGAATTCTATATTCTGTATTCTATGTTCTGTGTTCGGATTCTATATTCTTTGCTCTATATTCTCTATTCTATATACTACATTCTATGTTCTATATTCTGTATTCCATATTCTGTATTCTGTGTTCTGTATTCTGTGTTGTGTGTTCTGTATTCTACATTCTATATTCTGCAATTTATATTTTGAAATCTGTATTCTATATTCTGTATTCTATGTTCTGTGTTCGGATTCTATATTCTGTATTCTGTATTCTGTATTGTATATTCTACATTCTATGTTCTGTATTCTGTATTCCATATTCTGTATTCTGAATTCTAAATTCCGTATTCTATATTCTGAATTCTATATTCTGTATTGTGTTCCACATTCTGTATTATGAATTCTGTATTCTGTATTCGTGTTCTATATTCTACATTCTATGTTCTGGATTCTGTATTCCATATTCTCTATTCTGTATTCCATATTATGAATTCTATATTCTGTATTGTGTTCCACATTCTGTATTCTGAATTCTATATCCTGTATTCTCTGTTCTGTATTCTGTATTCTATATTCTACATTCTATGTTGTGTATTCTGTATTCCATAGTCTGTATTCTGAATTCTATATTCTGTATTCCATATTCTTTATTGTGAATTCAATATTCTGTATTCTGTGTTCTGTATTCTATGTTGTGTGTTCTGTATTCTACATTCTATATTCTGCAGTCTATATTCTGAAACCTGAATTCTATATTCTGTATTCTATGTTCTGTGTTCAGATTCTATATTCTGTATTCTGTATTCTGTATTCTATATTCTACATTCTAATTTCTGTATTCTGTATTCCATATTCTGTATTCTGAATTCTATATTCTGTATTCCATATTCTGTATTGTGAATTCAATATTCTGTATTCTGTGTTCTGTATTGTATGTTGTGTGTTCTGTATTCTACATTCTATATTCTGCAGTGTATATTCTGAAATCTGAATTCTATATTCTGTATTCTATGTTCTGTGTTCGGATTCTATATTCTTTGCTCTATATTCTCTATTCTATATACTACATTCTATGTTCTATATTCTGTATTCCATATTCTGTATTCTGTGTTCTGTATTCTGTGTTGTGTGTTCTGTATTCTACATTCTATATTCTGCAATCTATATTCTGAAATCTGTAATCTAAATTCTGTATTCTATGTTCTGTGTTCCTAGTGTATTTTCTGTATTCTGTATTCTATATTCTATATTCTGTATTCTATATTCTACATTCTATGTTCTGTATTCTGTATTCCATAATCTGTATTCTGAATTCTATATTCCGTATTCTATATTATGAATTGTATATTATATTGTGTTCCACATTCTGTATTCTGAATTCTATATTCTGTATTCGGTGTTCTATATTCTACATTCAATGTTCTGGATTCTGTATTCCATATTCTGAATTCTATATTCTGTATTGTGTTCCACATTCTGTATTCTGAATTCTATATTCTGTATTCTCTGTTCTGTATTCTGTATTCTATATTCTACATTCTAATTTCTGTATTCTGTATTCCATATTCTGTATTCTGAATTCTATATTCTGTATTCCATATTCTGTATTGTGAATTCAATATTCTGTATTCTGTGTTCTGTATTGTATGTTGTGTGTTCTGTATTCTACATTCTATATTCTGCAGTGTATATTCTGAAATCTGAATTCTATATTCTGTATTCTATGTTCTGTGTTCGGATTCTATATTCTTTGCTCTATATTCTCTATTCTATATACTACATTCTATGTTCTATATTCTGTATTCCATATTCTGTATTCTGTGTTCTGTATTCTGTGTTGTGTGTTCTGTATTCTACATTCTATATTCTGCAATCTATATTCTGAAATCTGTAATCTAAATTCTGTATTCTATGTTCTGAGTTCCTAGTGTATTTTCTGTATTCTGTATTCTATATTCTATATTCTGTATTCTATATTCTACATTCTATGTTCTGTATTCTGTATTCCATAATCTGTATTCTGAATTCTATATTCCGTATTCTATATTATGAATTGTATATTATATTGTGTTCCACATTCTGTATTCTGAATTCTATATTCTGTATTCGGTGTTCTATATTCTACATTCAATGTTCTGGATTCTGTATTCCATATTCTGAATTCTATATTCTGTATTGTGTTCCACATTCTGTATTCTGAATTCTATATTCTGTATTCTCTGTTCTGTATTCTGTATTCTATATTCTACATTCTAATTTCTGTATTCTGTATTCCATATTCTGTATTCTGAATTCTATATTCTGTATTCCATATTCTGTATTGTGAATTCAATATTCTGTATTCTGTGTTCTGTATTGTATGTTGTGTGTTCTGTATTCTACATTCTATATTCTGCAGTGTATATTCTGAAATCTGAATTCTATATTCTGTATTCTATGTTCTGTGTTCGGATTCGATATTCTTTGCTCTATATTCTCTATTCTATATACTACATTCTATGTTCTATATTCTGTATTCCATATTCTGTATTCTGTGTTCTGTATTCTGTGTTGTGTGTTCTGTATTCTACATTCTATATTCTGCAATCTATATTCTGAAATCTGTAATCTAAATTCTGTATTCTATGTTCTGTGTTCCTAGTGTATTTTCTGTATTCTGTATTCTATATTCTATATTCTGTATTCTATATTCTACATTCTATGTTCTGTATTCTGTATTCCATAATCTGTATTCTGAATTCTATATTCCGTATTCTATATTATGAATTGTATATTATATTGTGTTCCACATTCTGTATTCTGAATTCTATATTCTGTATTCGGTGTTCTATATTCTACATTCAATGTTCTGGATTCTGTATTCCATATTCTGAATTCTATATTCTGTATTGTGTTCCACATTCTGTATTCTGAATTCTATATTCTGTATTCTCTGTTCTGTATTCTGTATTCTATATTCTACATTCTAATTTCTGTATTCTGTATTCCATATTCTGTATTCTGAATTCTATATTCTGTATTCCATATTCTGTATTGTGAATTCAATATTCTGTATTCTGTGTTCCGTATTGTATGTTGTGTGTTCTGTATTCTACATTCTATATTCTGCAGTGTATATTCTGAAATCTGAATTCTATATTCTGTATTCTATGTTCTGTGTTCGGATTCTATATTCTTTGCTCTATATTCTCTATTCTATATACTACATTCTATGTTCTATATTCTGTATTCCATATTCTGTATTCTGTGTTCTGTATTCTGTGTTGTGTGTTCTGTATTCTACATTCTATATTCTGCAATCTATATTCTGAAATCTGTAATCTAAATTCTGTATTCTATGTTCTGTCTTCCTAGTGTATTTTCTGTATTCTGTATTCTATATTCTATATTCTGTATTCTATATTCTACATTCTATGTTCTGTATTCTGTATTCCATAATCTGTATTCTGAATTCTATATTCCGTATTCTATATTATGAATTGTATATTATATTGTGTTCCACATTCTGTATTCTGAATTCTATATTCTGTATTCGGTGTTCTATATTCTACATTCAATGTTCTGGATTCTGTATTCCATATTCTGAATTCTATATTCTGTATTGTGTTCCACATTCTGTATTCTGAATTCTATATTCTGTATTCTCTGTTCTGTATTCTGTATTCTATATTCTACATTCTAATTTCTGTATTCTGTATTCCATATTCTGTATTCTGAATTCTATATTCTGTATTCCATATTCTTTATTGTGAATTCAATATTCTGTATTCTGTGTTCTGTATTCTATGTTGTGTGTTCTGTATTCTACATTCTATATTCTGCAGTGTATATTCTGAAATCTGAATTCTATATTCTGTATTCTATGTTCTGTGTTCGGATTCTATATTCTTTGCTCTATATTCTCTATTCTATATACTACATTCTATGTTCTATGTTCTGTATTCCATATTCTGTATTCTGTGTTCTGTATTCTGTGTTGTGTGTTCTGTATTCTACATTCTATATTCTGCAATCTATATTTTGAAATCTGTATTCTATATTCTGTATTCTATGTTCTGTGTTCGGATTCTATATTCTGTATTCTGTATTCTATATTCTACATTCTATGTTCTGTATTCTGTATTCCATATTGTGTATTCTGAATTCTAAATTCCGTATTCTATATTTTGAATTCTATATTATATTGTGTTCCACATACTGTATTCTGAATTCTATATTCTGTATTCGGTGTTCTATATTCTACATTCTATGTTCTGGATTCTGTATTCCATATTCTCTATTCTGTATTCCATATTCTGAATTCTATATTCTGTATTGTGTTCCACATTCTGTATTCTGAATTCTATATTCTGTATTCTCTGTTCTGTATTCTGTATTCTATATTCTACATTTTAATTTCTGTATTCTGTATTCCATATTCTGTATTCTGAATTCTATATTCTGTATTCCATATTCTGTATTGTGAATTCAATATTCTGTATTCTGTGTTCTGTATTGTATGTTGTGTGTTCTGTATTCTACATTCTATATTCTGCAGTGTATATTCTGAAATCTGAATTCTATATTCTGTATTCTATGTTCTGTGTTCGGATTCTATATTCTTTGCTCTATATTCTCTATTCTATATACTACATTCTATGTTCTATGTTCTGTATTCCATATTCTGTATTCTGTGTTCTGTATTCTGTGTTGTGTGTTCTGTATTCTACATTCTATATTCTGCAATCTATATTTTGAAATCTGTATTCTATATTCTGTATTCTATGTTCTGTGTTCGGATTCTATATTCTGTATTCTGTATTCTGTATTCTATATTCTACATTCTATGTTCTGTATTCTGTATTCCATATTCTGTATTCTGAATTCTAAATTCCGTATTCTATATTCTGAATTCTATATTATATTGTGTTCCACATTCTGTATTCTGAATTCTATATTCTGTATTCGGTGTTCTATATTCTACATTCTATGTTCTGGATTCTGTATTCCATATTCTCTATTCTGTATTCCATATTCTGAATTCTATATTCTGTATTGTGTTCCACATTCTGTATTCTGAATTCTATATTCTGTATTCTCTGTTCTGTATTCTGTATTCTATATTCTACATTCTATGTTCTGTATTCTGTATTCTGTATTCCATATTCTGTATTCTGAATTCTATATTCCGTATTCTATATTCTGAATTCTATATTATATTGTGTTCCACATTCTGTATTCTGAATTCTATATACTGTATTCGGTGTTCTATATTCTACATTCTATGTTCTGGATTCTGTATTCCATATTCTGAATTCTATATTCTGTATTGTGTTCCACATTCTGTATTCTGAATTCTATATTCTGTATTCGGTGTTCTATATTCTACATTCAATGTTCTGGATTCTGTATTCCATATTCTGAATTCTGTATTCTGTATTGTGTTCCACATTCTGTATTCTGAATTCTATATTCTGTATTCTCTGTTCTGTATTCTGTATTCTATATTCTACATTCTATGTTCTGTATTCTGTATTCCATATTCTGTATTCTGTATTCCATATTCTGTATTGTGAATTCAATATTCTGTATTCTGTGTTCTGTATTGTATGTTGTGTGTTCTGTATTCTACATTCTATATTCTGCAGTGTATATTCTGAAATCTGAATTCTATATTCTGTATTCTATGTTCTGTGTTCGGATTCTATATTCTTTGCTCTATATTCTCTATTCTATATACTACATTCTATGTTCTATATTCTGTATTCCATATTCTGTATTCTGTGTTCTGTATTCTGTGTTGTGTGTTCTGTATTCTACATTCTATATTCTGCAATTTATATTTTGAAATCTGTATTCTATATTCTGTATTCTATGTTCTGTGTTCGGATTCTATATTCTGTATTCTGTATTCTGTATTGTATATTCTACATTCTATGTTCTGTATTCTGTATTCCATATTCTGTATTCTGAATTCTAAATTCCGTATTCTATATTCTGAATTCTATATTCTGTATTGTGTTCCACATTCTGTATTATGAATTCTGTATTCTGTATTCGTGTTCTATATTCTACATTCTATGTTCTGGATTCTGTATTCCATATTCTCTATTCTGTATTCCATATTATGAATTCTATATTCTGTATTGTGTTCCACATTCTGTATTCTGAATTCTATATCCTGTATTCTCTGTTCTGTATTCTGTATTCTATATTCTACATTCTATGTTGTGTATTCTGTATTCCATAGTCTGTATTCTGAATTCTATATTCTGTATTCCATATTCTTTATTGTGAATTCAATATTCTGTATTCTGTGTTCTGTATTGTATGTTGTGTGTTCTGTATTCTACATTCTATATTCTGCAGTCTATATTCTGAAACCTGAATTCTATATTCTGTATTCTATGTTCTGTGTTCAGATTCTATATTCTTTGCTCTATATTCTCTATTCTATATACTACATTCTATGTTCTATATTCTGTATTCCATATTCTGTATTCTGTGTTCTGTATTCTGTGTTGTGTGTTCTGTATTCTACATTCTATATTCTGCAATCTATATTCTGAAATCTGTATTCTAAATTCTATATTCTATGTTCTGTGTTCCTACACTATATTCTATATTCTGTATTCTATATTCTATATTCTGTATTCTATATTCTACATTCTATGTTCTGTATTCTGTATTCCATATTCTGTATTCTGAATTCTATATTCTGTATTGTGAATTCAATATTCTGTATTCTGTGTTCTGTATTGTATGTTGTGTGTTCTGTATTCTACATTCTATATTCTGCAGTGTATATTCTGAAATCTGAATTCTATATTCTGTATTCTATGTTCTGTGTTCGGATTCTATATTCTTTGCTCTATATTCTCTATTCTATATACTACATTCTATGTTCTATATTCTGTATTCCATATTCTGTATTCTGTGTTCTGTATTCTGTGTTGTGTGTTCTGTATTCTACATTCTATATTCTGCAATCTATATTCTGAAATCTGTAATCTAAATTCTGTATTCTATGTTCTGTGTTCCTAGTGTATTTTCTGTATTCTGTATTCTATATTCTATATTCTGTATTCTATATTCTACATTCTATGTTCTGTATTCTGTATTCCATAATCTGTATTCTGAATTCTATATTCCGTATTCTATATTATGAATTGTATATTATATTGTGTTCCACATTCTGTATTCTGAATTCTATATTCTGTATTCGGTGTTCTATATTCTACATTCAATGTTCTGGATTCTGTATTCCATATTCTGAATTCTATATTCTGTATTGTGTTCCACATTCTGTATTCTGAATTCTATATTCTGTATTCTCTGTTCTGTATTCTGTATTCTATATTCTACATTCTAATTTCTGTATTCTGTATTCCATATTCTGTATTCTGAATTCTATATTCTGTATTCCATATTCTTTATTGTGAATTCAATATTCTGTATTCTGTGTTCTGTATTCTATGTTGTGTGTTCTGTATTCTACATTCTATATTCTGCAGTGTATATTCTGAAATCTGAATTCTATATTCTGTATTCTATGTTCTGTGTTCGGATTCTATATTCTTTGCTCTATATTCTCTATTCTATATACTACATTCTATGTTCTATGTTCTGTATTCCATATTCTGTATTCTGTGTTCTGTATTCTGTGTTGTGTGTTCTGTATTCTACATTCTATATTCTGCAATCTATATTTTGAAATCTGTATTCTATATTCTGTATTCTATGTTCTGTGTTCGGATTCTATATTCTGTATTCTGTATTCTGTATTCTATATTCTACATTCTATGTTCTGTATTCTGTATTCCATATTCTGTATTCTGAATTCTAAATTCCGTATTCTATATTCTGAATTCTATATTATATTGTGTTCCACATACTGTATTCTGAATTCTATATTCTGTATTCGGTGTTCTATATTCTACATTCTATGTTCTGGATTCTGTATTCCATATTCTCTATTCTGTATTCCATATTCTGAATTCTATATTCTGTATTGTGTTCCACATTCTGTATTCTGAATTCTATATTCTGTATTCTCTGTTCTGTATTCTGTATTCTATATTCTACATTTTAATTTCTGTATTCTGTATTCCATATTCTGTATTCTGAATTCTATATTCTGTATTCCATATTCTGTATTGTGAATTCAATATTCTGTATTCTGTGTTCTGTATTGTATGTTGTGTGTTCTGTATTCTACATTCTATATTCTGCAGTGTATATTCTGAAATCTGAATTCTATATTCTGTATTCTATGTTCTGTGTTCGGATTCTATATTCTTTGCTCTATATTCTCTATTCTATATACTACATTCTATGTTCTATGTTCTGTATTCCATATTCTGTATTCTGTGTTCTGTATTCTGTGTTGTGTGTTCTGTATTCTACATTCTATATTCTGCAATCTATATTTTGAAATCTGTATTCTATATTCTGTATTCTATGTTCTGTGTTCGGATTCTATATTCTGTATTCTGTATTCTGTATTCTATATTCTACATTCTATGTTCTGTATTCTGTATTCCATATTCTGTATTCTGAATTCTAAATTCCGTATTCTATATTCTGAATTCTATATTATATTGTGTTCCACATTCTGTATTCTGAATTCTATATTCTGTATTCGGTGTTCTATATTCTACATTCTATGTTCTGGATTCTGTATTCCATATTCTCTATTCTGTATTCCATATTCTGAATTCTATATTCTGTATTGTGTTCCACATTCTGTATTCTGAATTCTATATTCTGTATTCTCTGTTCTGTATTCTGTATTCTATATTCTACATTCTATGTTCTGTATTCTGTATTCTGTATTCCATATTCTGTATTCTGAATTCTATATTCCGTATTCTATATTCTGAATTCTATATTATATTGTGTTCCACATTCTGTATTCTGAATTCTATATACTGTATTCGGTGTTCTATATTCTACATTCTATGTTCTGGATTCTGTATTCCATATTCTGAATTCTATATTCTGTATTGTGTTCCACATTCTGTATTCTGAATTCTATATTCTGTATTCGGTGTTCTATATTCTACATTCAATGTTCTGGATTCTGTATTCCATATTCTGAATTCTGTATTCTGTATTGTGTTCCACATTCTGTATTCTGAATTCTATATTCTGTATTCTCTGTTCTGTATTCTGTATTCTATATTCTACATTCTATGTTCTGTATTCTGTATTCCATATTCTGTATTCTGAATTCTATATTCTGTATTCCATATTCTGTATTGTGAATTCAATATTCTGTATTCTGTGTTCTGTATTGTATGTTGTGTGTTCTGTATTCTACATTCTATATTCTGCAGTGTATATTCTGAAATCTGAATTCTATATTCTGTATTCTATGTTCTGTGTTCGGATTCTATATTCTTTGCTCTATATTCTCTATTCTATATACTACATTCTATGTTCTATATTCTGTATTCCATATTCTGTATTCTGTGTTCTGTATTCTGTGTTGTGTGTTCTGTATTCTACATTCTATATTCTGCAATCTATATTCTGAAATCTGTAATCTAAATTCTGTATTCTATGTTCTGTGTTCCTAGTGTATTTTCTGTATTCTGTATTCTATATTCTATATTCTGTATTCTATATTCTACATTCTATGTTCTGTATTCTGTATTCCATAATCTGTATTCTGAATTCTATATTCCGTATTCTATATTATGAATTGTATATTATATTGTGTTCCACATTCTGTATTCTGAATTCTATATTCTGTATTCGGTGTTCTATATTCTACATTCAATGTTCTGGATTCTGTATTCCATATTCTGAATTCTATATTCTGTATTGTGTTCCACATTCTGTATTCTGAATTCTATATTCTGTATTCTCTGTTCTGTATTCTGTATTCTATATTCTACATTCTAATTTCTGTATTCTGTATTCCATATTCTGTATTCTGAATTCTATATTCTGTATTCCATATTCTGTATTGTGAATTCAATATTCTGTATTCTGTGTTCTGTATTGTATGTTGTGTGTTCTGTATTCTACATTCTATATTCTGCAGTGTATATTCTGAAATCTGAATTCTATATTCTGTATTCTATGTTCTGTGTTCGGATTCTATATTCTTTGCTCTATATTCTCTATTCTATATACTACATTCTATGTTCTATATTCTGTATTCCATATTCTGTATTCTGTGTTCTGTATTCTGTGTTGTGTGTTCTGTATTCTACATTCTATATTCTGCAATCTATATTCTGAAATCTGTAATCTAAATTCTGTATTCTATGTTCTGTGTTCCTAGTGTATTTTCTGTATTCTGTATTCTATATTCTATATTCTGTATTCTATATTCTACATTCTATGTTCTGTATTCTGTATTCCATAATCTGTATTCTGAATTCTATATTCCGTATTCTATATTATGAATTGTATATTATATTGTGTTCCACATTCTGTATTCTGAATTCTATATTCTGTATTCGGTGTTCTATATTCTACATTCAATGTTCTGGATTCTGTATTCCATATTCTGAATTCTATATTCTGTATTGTGTTCCACATTCTGTATTCTGAATTCTATATTCTGTATTCTCTGTTCTGTATTCTGTATTCTATATTCTACATTCTAATTTCTGTATTCTGTATTCCATATTCTGTATTCTGAATTCTATATTCTGTATTCCATATTCTGTATTGTGAATTCAATATTCTGTATTCTGTGTTCTGTATTGTATGTTGTGTGTTCTGTATTCTACATTCTATATTCTGCAGTGTATATTCTGAAATCTGAATTCTATATTCTGTATTCTATGTTCTGTGTTCGGATTCTATATTCTTTGCTCTATATTCTCTATTCTATATACTACATTCTATGTTCTATATTCTGTATTCCATATTCTGTATTCTGTGTTCTGTATTCTGTGTTGTGTGTTCTGTATTCTACATTCTATATTCTGCAATCTATATTCTGAAATCTGTAATCTAAATTCTGTATTCTATGTTCTGTGTTCCTAGTGTATTTTCTGTATTCTGTATTCTATATTCTATATTCTGTATTCTATATTCTACATTCTATGTTCTGTATTCTGTATTCCATAATCTGTATTCTGAATTCTATATTCCGTATTCTATATTATGAATTGTATATTATATTGTGTTCCACATTCTGTATTCTGAATTCTATATTCTGTATTCGGTGTTCTATATTCTACATTCAATGTTCTGGATTCTGTATTCCATATTCTGAATTCTATATTCTGTATTGTGTTCCACATTCTGTATTCTGAATTCTATATTCTGTATTCTCTGTTCTGTATTCTGTATTCTATATTCTACATTCTAATTTCTGTATTCTGTATTCCATATTCTGTATTCTGAATTCTATATTCTGTATTCCATATTCTTTATTGTGAATTCAATATTCTGTATTCTGTGTTCTGTATTCTATGTTGTGTGTTCTGTATTCTACATTCTATATTCTGCAGTGTATATTCTGAAATCTGAATTCTATATTCTGTATTCTATGTTCTGTGTTCGGATTCTATATTCTTTGCTCTATATTCTCTATTCTATATACTACATTCTATGTTCTATGTTCTGTATTCCATATTCTGTATTCTGTGTTCTGTATTCTGTGTTGTGTGTTCTGTATTCTACATTCTATATTCTGCAATCTATATTTTGAAATCTGTATTCTATATTCTGTATTCTATGTTCTGTGTTCGGATTCTATATTCTGTATTCTGTATTCTATATTCTACATTCTATGTTCTGTATTCTGTATTCCATATTCTGTATTCTGAATTCTAAATTCCGTATTCTATATTCTGAATTCTATATTATATTGTGTTCCACATACTGTATTCTGAATTCTATATTCTGTATTCGGTGTTCTATATTCTACATTCTATGTTCTGGATTCTGTATTCCATATTCTCTATTCTGTATTCCATATTCTGAATTCTATATTCTGTATTGTGTTCCACATTCTGTATTCTGAATTCTATATTCTGTATTCTCTGTTCTGTATTCTGTATTCTATATTCTACATTCTAATTTCTGTATTCTGTATTCCATATTCTGTATTCTGAATTCTATATTCTGTATTCCATATTCTGTAT
This sequence comes from Camelus bactrianus, assembly GCF_048773025.1. Lineage (NCBI taxonomy): Eukaryota > Metazoa > Chordata > Mammalia > Artiodactyla > Camelidae > Camelus > Camelus bactrianus. The sequence continues at coordinate 34,142,530 of NC_133575.1, forward strand.
TGTGAATTCAATATTCTGTATTCTGTGTTCTGTATTGTATGTTGTGTGTTCTGTATTCTACATTCTATATTCTGCAGTGTATATTCTGAAATCTGAATTCTATATTCTGTATTCTATGTTCTGTGTTCGGATTCTATATTCTTTGCTCTATATTCTCTATTCTATATACTACATTCTATGTTCTATGTTCTGTATTCCATATTCTGTATTCTGTGTTCTGTATTCTGTGTTGTGTGTTCTGTATTCTACATTCTATATTCTGCAATCTATATTTTGAAATCTGTATTCTATATTCTGTATTCTATGTTCTGTGTTCGGATTCTATATTCTGTATTCTGTATTCTATATTCTACATTCTATGTTCTGTATTCTGTATTCCATATTCTGTATTCTGAATTCTAAATTCCGTATTCTATATTCTGAATTCTATATTATATTGTGTTCCACATTCTGTATTCTGAATTCTATATTCTGTATTCGGTGTTCTATATTCTACATTCTATGTTCTGGATTCTGTATTCCATATTCTCTATTCTGTATTCCATATTCTGAATTCTATATTCTGTATTGTGTTCCACATTCTGTATTCTGAATTCTATATTCTGTATTCTCTGTTCTGTATTCTGTATTCTATATTCTACATTCTATGTTCTGTATTCTGTATTCTGTATTCCATATTCTGTATTCTGAATTCTATATTCCGTATTCTATATTCTGAATTCTATATTATATTGTGTTCCACATTCTGTATTCTGAATTCTATATACTGTATTCGGTGTTCTATATTCTACATTCTATGTTCTGGATTCTGTATTCCATATTCTGAATTCTATATTCTGTATTGTGTTCCACATTCTGTATTCTGAATTCTATATTCTGTATTCGGTGTTCTATATTCTACATTCAATGTTCTGGATTCTGTATTCCATATTCTGAATTCTGTATTCTGTATTGTGTTCCACATTCTGTATTCTGAATTCTATATTCTGTATTCTCTGTTCTGTATTCTGTATTCTATATTCTACATTCTATGTTCTGTATTCTGTATTCCATATTCTGTATTCTGTATTCCATATTCTGTATTGTGAATTCAATATTCTGTATTCTGTGTTCTGTATTGTATGTTGTGTGTTCTGTATTCTACATTCTATATTCTGCAGTGTATATTCTGAAATCTGAATTCTATATTCTGTATTCTATGTTCTGTGTTCCTAGTGTATTTTCTGTATTCTGTATTCTATATTCTATATTCTGTATTCTATATTCTACATTCTATGTTCTGTATTCTGTATTCCATAATCTGTATTCTGAATTCTATATTCCGTATTCTATATTATGAATTGTATATTATATTGTGTTCCACATTCTGTATTCTGAATTCTATATTCTGTATTCGGTGTTCTATATTCTACATTCAATGTTCTGGATTCTGTATTCCATATTCTGAATTCTATATTCTGTATTGTGTTCCACATTCTGTATTCTGAATTCTATATTCTGTATTCTCTGTTCTGTATTCTGTATTCTATATTCTACATTCTAATTTCTGTATTCTGTATTCCATATTCTGTATTCTGAATTCTATATTCTGTATTCCATATTCTGTATTGTGAATTCAATATTCTGTATTCTGTGTTCTGTATTGTATGTTGTGTGTTCTGTATTCTACATTCTATATTCTGCAGTGTATATTCTGAAATCTGAATTCTATATTCTGTATTCTATGTTCTGTGTTCGGATTCTATATTCTTTGCTCTATATTCTCTATTCTATATACTACATTCTATGTTCTATATTCTGTATTCCATATTCTGTATTCTGTGTTCTGTATTCTGTGTTGTGTGTTCTGTATTCTACATTCTATATTCTGCAATCTATATTCTGAAATCTGTAATCTAAATTCTGTATTCTATGTTCTGTGTTCCTAGTGTATTTTCTGTATTCTGTATTCTATATTCTATATTCTGTATTCTATATTCTACATTCTATGTTCTGTATTCTGTATTCCATAATCTGTATTCTGAATTCTATATTCCGTATTCTATATTATGAATTGTATATTATATTGTGTTCCACATTCTGTATTCTGAATTCTATATTCTGTATTCGGTGTTCTATATTCTACATTCAATGTTCTGGATTCTGTATTCCATATTCTGAATTCTATATTCTGTATTGTGTTCCACATTCTGTATTCTGAATTCTATATTCTGTATTCTCTGTTCTGTATTCTGTATTCTATATTCTACATTCTAATTTCTGTATTCTGTATTCCATATTCTGTATTCTGAATTCTATATTCTGTATTCCATATTCTGTATTGTGAATTCAATATTCTGTATTCTGTGTTCTGTATTGTATGTTGTGTGTTCTGTATTCTACATTCTATATTCTGCAGTGTATATTCTGAAATCTGAATTCTATATTCTGTATTCTATGTTCTGTGTTCGGATTCTATATTCTTTGCTCTATATTCTCTATTCTATATACTACATTCTATGTTCTATATTCTGTATTCCATATTCTGTATTCTGTGTTCTGTATTCTGTGTTGTGTGTTCTGTATTCTACATTCTATATTCTGCAATCTATATTCTGAAATCTGTAATCTAAATTCTGTATTCTATGTTCTGTGTTCCTAGTGTATTTTCTGTATTCTGTATTCTATATTCTATATTCTGTATTCTATATTCTACATTCTATGTTCTGTATTCTGTATTCCATAATCTGTATTCTGAATTCTATATTCCGTATTCTATATTATGAATTGTATATTATATTGTGTTCCACATTCTGTATTCTGAATTCTATATTCTGTATTCGGTGTTCTATATTCTACATTCAATGTTCTGGATTCTGTATTCCATATTCTGAATTCTATATTCTGTATTGTGTTCCACATTCTGTATTCTGAATTCTATATTCTGTATTCTCTGTTCTGTATTCTGTATTCTATATTCTACATTCTAATTTCTGTATTCTGTATTCCATATTCTGTATTCTGAATTCTATATTCTGTATTCCATATTCTTTATTGTGAATTCAATATTCTGTATTCTGTGTTCTGTATTCTATGTTGTGTGTTCTGTATTCTACATTCTATATTCTGCAGTGTATATTCTGAAATCTGAATTCTATATTCTGTATTCTATGTTCTGTGTTCGGATTCTATATTCTTTGCTCTATATTCTCTATTCTATATACTACATTCTATGTTCTATGTTCTGTATTCCATATTCTGTATTCTGTGTTCTGTATTCTGTGTTGTGTGTTCTGTATTCTACATTCTATATTCTGCAATCTATATTTTGAAATCTGTATTCTATATTCTGTATTCTATGTTCTGTGTTCGGATTCTATATTCTGTATTCTGTATTCTATATTCTACATTCTATGTTCTGTATTCTGTATTCCATATTCTGTATTCTGAATTCTAAATTCCGTATTCTATATTCTGAATTCTATATTATATTGTGTTCCACATACTGTATTCTGAATTCTATATTCTGTATTCGGTGTTCTATATTCTACATTCTATGTTCTGGATTCTGTATTCCATATTCTCTATTCTGTATTCCATATTCTGAATTCTATATTCTGTATTGTGTTCCACATTCTGTATTCTGAATTCTATATTCTGTATTCTCTGTTCTGTATTCTGTATTCTATATTCTACATTCTAATTTCTGTATTCTGTATTCCATATTCTGTATTCTGAATTCTATATTCTGTATTCCATATTCTGTATTGTGAATTCAATATTCTGTATTCTGTGTTCTGTATTGTATGTTGTGTGTTCTGTATTCTACATTCTATATTCTGCAGTGTATATTCTGAAATCTGAATTCTATATTCTGTATTCTATGTTCTGTGTTCGGATTCTATATTCTTTGCTCTATATTCTCTATTCTATATACTACATTCTATGTTCTATGTTCTGTATTCCATATTCTGTATTCTGTGTTCTGTATTCTGTGTTGTGTGTTCTGTATTCTACATTCTATATTCTGCAATCTATATTTTGAAATCTGTATTCTATATTCTGTATTCTATGTTCTGTGTTCGGATTCTATATTCTGTATTCTGTATTCTATATTCTACATTCTATGTTCTGTATTCTGTATTCCATATTCTGTATTCTGAATTCTAAATTCCGTATTCTATATTCTGAATTCTATATTATATTGTGTTACACATTCTGTATTCTGAATTCTATATTCTGTATTCGGTGTTCTATATTCTACATTCTATGTTCTGGATTCTGTATTCCATATTCTCTATTCTGTATTCCATATTCTGAATTCTATATTCTGTATTGTGTTCCACATTCTGTATTCTGAATTCTATATTCTGTATTCTCTGTTCTGTATTCTGTATTCTATATTCTACATTCTATGTTCTGTATTCTGTATTCTGTATTCCATATTCTGTATTCTGAATTCTATATTCCGTATTCTATATTCTGAATTCTATATTATATTGTGTTCCACATTCTGTATTCTGAATTCTATATACTGTATTCGGTGTTCTATATTCTACATTCTATGTTCTGGATTCTGTATTCCATATTCTGAATTCTATATTCTGTATTGTGTTCCACATTCTGTATTCTGAATTCTATATTCTGTATTCGGTGTTCTATATTCTACATTCAATGTTCTGGATTCTGTATTCCATATTCTGAATTCTGTATTCTGTATTGTGTTCCACATTCTGTATTCTGAATTCTATATTCTGTATTCTCTGTTCTGTATTCTGTATTCTATATTCTACATTCTATGTTCTGTATTCTGTATTCCATATTCTGTATTCTGTATTCCATATTCTGTATTGTGAATTCAATATTCTGTATTCTGTGTTCTGTATTGTATGTTGTGTGTTCTGTATTCTACATTCTATATTCTGCAGTGTATATTCTGAAATCTGAATTCTATATTCTGTATTCTATGTTCTGTGTTCCTAGTGTATTTTCTGTATTCTGTATTCTATATTCTATATTCTGTATTCTATATTCTACATTCTATGTTCTGTATTCTGTATTCCATAATCTGTATTCTGAATTCTATATTCCGTATTCTATATTATGAATTGTATATTATATTGTGTTCCACATTCTGTATTCTGAATTCTATATTCTGTATTCGGTGTTCTATATTCTACATTCAATGTTCTGGATTCTGTATTCCATATTCTGAATTCTATATTCTGTATTGTGTTCCACATTCTGTATTCTGAATTCTATATTCTGTATTCTCTGTTCTGTATTCTGTATTCTATATTCTACATTCTAATTTCTGTATTCTGTATTCCATATTCTGTATTCTGAATTCTATATTCTGTATTCCATATTCTGTATTGTGAATTCAATATTCTGTATTCTGTGTTCTGTATTGTATGTTGTGTGTTCTGTATTCTACATTCTATATTCTGCAGTGTATATTCTGAAATCTGAATTCTATATTCTGTATTCTATGTTCTGTGTTCGGATTCTATATTCTTTGCTCTATATTCTCTATTCTATATACTACATTCTATGTTCTATATTCTGTATTCCATATTCTGTATTCTGTGTTCTGTATTCTGTGTTGTGTGTTCTGTATTCTACATTCTATATTCTGCAATCTATATTCTGAAATCTGTAATCTAAATTCTGTATTCTATGTTCTGTGTTCCTAGTGTATTTTCTGTATTCTGTATTCTATATTCTATATTCTGTATTCTATATTCTACATTCTATGTTCTGTATTCTGTATTCCATAATCTGTATTCTGAATTCTATATTCCGTATTCTATATTATGAATTGTATATTATATTGTGTTCCACATTCTGTATTCTGAATTCTATATTCTGTATTCGGTGTTCTATATTCTACATTCAATGTTCTGGATTCTGTATTCCATATTCTGAATTCTATATTCTGTATTGTGTTCCACATTCTGTATTCTGAATTCTATATTCTGTATTCTCTGTTCTGTATTCTGTATTCTATATTCTACATTCTAATTTCTGTATTCTGTATTCCATATTCTGTATTCTGAATTCTATATTCTGTATTCCATATTCTGTATTGTGAATTCAATATTCTGTATTCTGTGTTCTGTATTGTATGTTGTGTGTTCTGTATTCTACATTCTATATTCTGCAGTGTATATTCTGAAATCTGAATTCTATATTCTGTATTCTATGTTCTGTGTTCGGATTCTATATTCTTTGCTCTATATTCTCTATTCTATATACTACATTCTATGTTCTATATTCTGTATTCCATATTCTGTATTCTGTGTTCTGTATTCTGTGTTGTGTGTTCTGTATTCTACATTCTATATTCTGCAATCTATATTCTGAAATCTGTAATCTAAATTCTGTATTCTATGTTCTGTGTTCCTAGTGTATTTTCTGTATTCTGTATTCTATATTCTATATTCTGTATTCTATATTCTACATTCTATGTTCTGTATTCTGTATTCCATAATCTGTATTCTGAATTCTATATTCCGTATTCTATATTATGAATTGTATATTATATTGTGTTCCACATTCTGTATTCTGAATTCTATATTCTGTATTCGGTGTTCTATATTCTACATTCAATGTTCTGGATTCTGTATTCCATATTCTGAATTCTATATTCTGTATTGTGTTCCACATTCTGTATTCTGAATTCTATATTCTGTATTCTCTGTTCTGTATTCTGTATTCTATATTCTACATTCTAATTTCTGTATTCTGTATTCCATATTCTGTATTCTGAATTCTATATTCTGTATTCCATATTCTTTATTGTGAATTCAATATTCTGTATTCTGTGTTCTGTATTCTATGTTGTGTGTTCTGTATTCTACATTCTATATTCTGCAGTGTATATTCTGAAATCTGAATTCTATATTCTGTATTCTATGTTCTGTGTTCGGATTCTATATTCTTTGCTCTATATTCTCTATTCTATATACTACATTCTATGTTCTATGTTCTGTATTCCATATTCTGTATTCTGTGTTCTGTATTCTGTGTTGTGTGTTCTGTATTCTACATTCTATATTCTGCAATCTATATTTTGAAATCTGTATTCTATATTCTGTATTCTATGTTCTGTGTTCGGATTCTATATTCTGTATTCTGTATTCTATATTCTACATTCTATGTTCTGTATTCTGTATTCCATATTCTGTATTCTGAATTCTAAATTCCGTATTCTATATTCTGAATTCTATATTATATTGTGTTCCACATACTGTATTCTGAATTCTATATTCTGTATTCGGTGTTCTATATTCTACATTCTATGTTCTGGATTCTGTATTCCATATTCTCTATTCTGTATTCCATATTCTGAATTCTATATTCTGTATTGTGTTCCACATTCTGTATTCTGAATTCTATATTCTGTATTCTCTGTTCTGTATTCTGTATTCTATATTCTACATTTTAATTTCTGTATTCTGTATTCCATATTCTGTATTCTGAATTCTATATTCTGTATTCCATATTCTGTATTGTGAATTCAATATTCTGTATTCTGTGTTCTGTATTGTATGTTGTGTGTTCTGTATTCTACATTCTATATTCTGCAGTGTATATTCTGAAATCTGAATTCTATATTCTGTATTCTATGTTCTGTGTTCGGATTCTATATTCTTTGCTCTATATTCTCTATTCTATATACTACATTCTATGTTCTATGTTCTGTATTCCATATTCTGTATTCTGTGTTCTGTATTCTGTGTTGTGTGTTCTGTATTCTACATTCTATATTCTGCAATCTATATTTTGAAATCTGTATTCTATATTCTGTATTCTATGTTCTGTGTTCGGATTCTATATTCTGTATTCTGTATTGTATATTCTACATTCTATGTTCTGTATTCTGTATTCCATATTCTGTATTCTGAATTCTAAATTCCGTATTCTATATTCTGAATTCTATATTATATTGTGTTCCACATTCTGTATTCTGAATTCTATATTCTGTATTCGGTGTTCTATATTCTACATTCTATGTTCTGGATTCTGTATTCCATATTCTCTATTCTGTATTCCATATTCTGAATTCTATATTCTGTATTGTGTTCCACATTCTGTATTCTGAATTCTATATTCTGTATTCTCTGTTCTGTATTCTGTATTCTATATTCTACATTCTATGTTCTGTATTCTGTATTCTGTATTCCATATTCTGTATTCTGAAATCTATATTCCGTATTCTATATTCTGAATTCTATATTATATTGTGTTCCACATTCTGTATTCTGAATTCTATATACTGTATTCGGTGTTCTATATTCTACATTCTATGTTCTGGATTCTGTATTCCATATTCTGAATTCTATATTCTGTATTGTGTTCCACATTCTGTATTCTGAATTCTATATTCTGTATTCGGTGTTCTATATTCTACATTCAATGTTCTGGATTCTGTATTCCATATTCTGAATTCTGTATTCTGTATTGTGTTCCACATTCTGTATTCTGAATTCTATATTCTGTATTCTCTGTTCTGTATTCTGTATTCTATATTCTACATTCTATGTTCTGTATTCTGTATTCCATATTCTGTATTCTGTATTCCATATTCTGTATTGTGAATTCAATATTCTGTATTCTGTGTTCTGTATTGTATGTTGTGTGTTCTGTATTCTACATTCTATATTCTGCAGTGTATATTCTGAAATCTGAATTCTATATTCTGTATTCTATGTTCTGTGTTCGGATTCTATATTCTTTGCTCTATATTCTCTATTCTATATACTACATTCTATGTTCTATATTCTGTATTCCATATTCTGTATTCTGTGTTCTGTATTCTGTGTTGTGTGTTCTGTATTCTACATTCTATATTCTGCAATTTATATTTTGAAATCTGTATTCTATATTCTGTATTCTATGTTCTGTGTTCGGATTCTATATTCTGTATTCTGTATTCTGTATTGTATATTCTACATTCTATGTTCTGTATTCTGTATTCCATATTCTGTATTCTGAATTCTAAATTCCGTATTCTATATTCTGAATTCTATATTCTGTATTGTGTTCCACATTCTGTATTATGAATTCTGTATTCTGTATTCGTGTTCTATATTCTACATTCTATGTTCTGGATTCTGTATTCCATATTCTCTATTCTGTATTCCATATTATGAATTCTATATTCTGTATTGTGTTCCACATTCTGTATTCTGAATTCTATATCCTGTATTCTCTGTTCTGTATTCTGTATTCTATATTCTACATTCTATGTTGTGTATTCTGTATTCCATAGTCTGTATTCTGAATTCTATATTCTGTATTCCATATTCTTTATTGTGAATTCAATATTCTGTATTCTGTGTTCTGTATTGTATGTTGTGTGTTCTGTATTCTACATTCTATATTCTGCAGTCTATATTCTGAAACCTGAATTCTATATTCTGTATTCTATGTTCTGTGTTCAGATTCTATATTCTTTGCTCTATATTCTCTATTCTATATACTACATTCTATGTTCTATATTCTGTATTCCATATTCTGTATTCTGTGTTCTGTATTCTGTGTTGTGTGTTCTGTATTCTACATTCTATATTCTGCAATCTATATTCTGAAATCTGTATTCTAAATTCTATATTCTATGTTCTGTGTTCCTACACTATATTCTATATTCTGTATTCTATATTCTATATTCTACATTCTATGTTCTGTATTCTGTATTCCATATTCTGTATTCTGAATTCTATATTCTGTATTCCATATTCTGTATTGTGAATTCAATATTCTGTATTCTGTGTTCTGTATTGTATGTTGTGTGTTCTGTATTCTACATTCTATATTCTGCAGTGTATATTCTGAAATCTGAATTCTATATTCTGTATTCTATGTTCTGTGTTCGGATTCTATATTCTTTGCTCTATATTCTCTATTCTATATACTACATTCTATGTTCTATATTCTGTATTCCATATTCTGTATTCTGTGTTCTGTATTCTGTGTTGTGTGTTCTGTATTCTACATTCTATATTCTGCAATCTATATTCTGAAATCTGTAATCTAAATTCTGTATTCTATGTTCTGTGTTCCTAGTGTATTTTCTGTATTCTGTATTCTATATTCTATATTCTGTATTCTATATTCTACATTCTATGTTCTGTATTCTGTATTCCATAATCTGTATTCTGAATTCTATATTCCGTATTCTATATTATGAATTGTATATTATATTGTGTTCCACATTCTGTATTCTGAATTCTATATTCTGTATTCGGTGTTCTATATTCTACATTCAATGTTCTGGATTCTGTATTCCATATTCTGAATTCTATATTCTGTATTGTGTTCCACATTCTGTATTCTGAATTCTATATTCTGTATTCTCTGTTCTGTATTCTGTATTCTATATTCTACATTCTAATTTCTGTATTCTGTATTCCATATTCTGTATTCTGAATTCTATATTCTGTATTCCATATTCTGTATTGTGAATTCAATATTCTGTATTCTGTGTTCCGTATTGTATGTTGTGTGTTCTGTATTCTACATTCTATATTCTGCAGTGTATATTCTGAAATCTGAATTCTATATTCTGTATTCTATGTTCTGTGTTCGGATTCTATATTCTTTGCTCTATATTCTCTATTCTATATACTACATTCTATGTTCTATATTCTGTATTCCATATTCTGTATTCTGTGTTCTGTATTCTGTGTTGTGTGTTCTGTATTCTACATTCTATATTCTGCAATCTATATTCTGAAATCTGTAATCTAAATTCTGTATTCTATGTTCTGTCTTCCTAGTGTATTTTCTGTATTCTGTATTCTATATTCTATATTCTGTATTCTATATTCTACATTCTATGTTCTGTATTCTGTATTCCATAATCTGTATTCTGAATTCTATATTCCGTATTCTATATTATGAATTGTATATTATATTGTGTTCCACATTCTGTATTCTGAATTCTATATTCTGTATTCGGTGTTCTATATTCTACATTCAGTGTTCTGGATTCTGTATTCCATATTCTGAATTCTATATTCTGTATTGTGTTCCACATTCTGTATTCTGAATTCTATATTCTGTATTCTCTGTTCTGTATTCTGTATTCTATATTCTACATTCTAATTTCTGTATTCTGTATTCCATATTCTGTATTCTGAATTCTATATTCTGTATTCCATATTCTTTATTGTGAATTCAATATTCTGTATTCTGTGTTCTGTATTCTATGTTGTGTGTTCTGTATTCTACATTCTATATTCTGCAGTGTATATTCTGAAATCTGAATTCTATATTCTGTATTCTATGTTCTGTGTTCGGATTCTATATTCTTTGCTCTATATTCTCTATTCTATATACTACATTCTATGTTCTATGTTCTGTATTCCATATTCTGTATTCTGTGTTCTGTATTCTGTGTTGTGTGTTCTGTATTCTACATTCTATATTCTGCAATCTATATTTTGAAATCTGTATTCTATATTCTGTATTCTATGTTCTGTGTTCGGATTCTATATTCTGTATTCTGTATTCTATATTCTACATTCTATGTTCTGTATTCTGTATTCCATATTGTGTATTCTGAATTCTAAATTCCGTATTCTATATTTTGAATTCTATATTATATTGTGTTCCACATACTGTATTCTGAATTCTATATTCTGTATTCGGTGTTCTATATTCTACATTCTATGTTCTGGATTCTGTATTCCATATTCTCTATTCTGTATTCCATATTCTGAATTCTATATTCTGTATTGTGTTCCACATTCTGTATTCTGAATTCTATATTCTGTATTCTCTGTTCTGTATTCTGTATTCTATATTCTACATTTTAATTTCTGTATTCTGTATTCCATATTCTGTATTCTGAATTCTATATTCTGTATTCCATATTCTGTATTGTGAATTCAATATTCTGTATTCTGTGTTCTGTATTGTATGTTGTGTGTTCTGTATTCTACATTCTATATTCTGCAGTGTATATTCTGAAATCTGAATTCTATATTCTGTATTCTATGTTCTGTGTTCGGATTCTATATTCTTTGCTCTATATTCTCTATTCTATATACTACATTCTATGTTCTATATTCTGTATTCCATATTCTGTATTCTGTGTTCTGTATTCTGTGTTGTGTGTTCTGTATTCTACATTCTATATTCTGCAATCTATATTTTGAAATCTGGATTCTATATTCTGTATTCTATGTTCTGTGTTCGGATTCTATATTCTGTATTCTGTATTCTATATTCTACATTCTATGTTCTGTATTCTGTATTCCATATTCTGTATTCTGAATTCTAAATTCCGTATTCTATATTCTGAATTCTATATTATATTGTGTTCCACATTCTGTATTCTGAATTCTATATTCTGTATTCGGTGTTCTATATTCTACATTCTATGTTCTGGATTCTGTATTCCATATTCTCTATTCTGTATTCCATATTCTGAATTCTATATTCTGTATTGTGTTCCACATTCTGTATTCTGAATTCTATATTCTGTATTCTCTGTTCTGTATTCTGTATTCTATATTCTACATTCTATGTTCTGTATTCTGTATTCTGTATTCCATATTCTGTATTCTGAATTCTATATTCCGTATTCTATATTCTGAATTCTATATTATATTGTGTTCCACATTCTGTATTCTGAATTCTATATACTGTATTCGGTGTTCTATATTCTACATTCTATGTTCTGGATTCTGTATTCCATATTCTGAATTCTATATTCTGTATTGTGTTCCACATTCTGTATTCTGAATTCTATATTCTGTATTCGGTGTTCTATATTCTACATTCAATGTTCTGGATTCTGTATTCCATATTCTGAATTCTGTATTCTGTATTGTGTTCCACATTCTGTATTCTGAATTCTATATTCTGTATTCTCTGTTCTGTATTCTGTATTCTATATTCTACATTCTATGTTCTGTATTCTGTATTCCATATTCTGTATTCTGTATTCCATATTCTGTATTGTGAATTCAATATTCTGTATTCTGTGTTCTGTATTGTATGTTGTGTGTTCTGTATTCTACATTCTATATTCTGCAGTGTATATTCTGAAATCTGAATTCTATATTCTGTATTCTATGTTCTGTGTTCGGATTCTATATTCTTTGCTCTATATTCTCTATTCTATATACTACATTCTATGTTCTATATTCTGTATTCCATATTCTGTATTCTGTGTTCTGTATTCTGTGTTGTGTGTTCTGTATTCTACATTCTATATTCTGCAATTTATATTTTGAAATCTGTATTCTATATTCTGTATTCTATGTTCTGTGTTCGGATTCTATATTCTGTATTCTGTATTCTGTATTGTATATTCTACATTCTATGTTCTGTATTCTGTATTCCATATTCTGTATTCTGAATTCTAAATTCCGTATTCTATATTCTGAATTCTATATTCTGTATTGTGTTCCACATTCTGTATTATGAATTCTGTATTCTGTATTCGTGTTCTATATTCTACATTCTATGTTCTGGATTCTGTATTCCATATTCTCTATTCTGTATTCCATATTATGAATTCTATATTCTGTATTGTGTTCCACATTCTGTATTCTGAATTCTATATCCTGTATTCTCTGTTCTGTATTCTGTATTCTATATTCTACATTCTATGTTGTGTATTCTGTATTCCATAGTCTGTATTCTGAATTCTATATTCTGTATTCCATATTCTTTATTGTGAATTCAATATTCTGTATTCTGTGTTCTGTATTGTATGTTGTGTGTTCTGTATTCTACATTCTATATTCTGCAGTCTATATTCTGAAACCTGAATTCTATATTCTGTATTCTATGTTCTGTGTTCAGATTCTATATTCTTTGCTCTATATTCTCTATTCTATATACTACATTCTATGTTCTATATTCTGTATTCCATATTCTGTATTCTGTGTTCTGTATTCTGTGTTGTGTGTTCTGTATTCTACATTCTATATTCTGCAATCTATATTCTGAAATCTGTATTCTAAATTCTATATTCTATGTTCTGTGTTCCTACACTATATTCTATATTCTGTATTCTATATTCTATATTCTGTATTCTATATTCTACATTCTATGTTCTGTATTCTGTATTCCATATTCTGTATTCTGAATTCTATATTCTGTATTGTGAATTCAATATTCTGTATTCTGTGTTCTGTATTGTATGTTGTGTGTTCTGTATTCTACATTCTATATTCTGCAGTGTATATTCTGAAATCTGAATTCTATATTCTGTATTCTATGTTCTGTGTTCGGATTCTATATTCTTTGCTCTATATTCTCTATTCTATATACTACATTCTATGTTCTATATTCTGTATTCCATATTCTGTATTCTGTGTTCTGTATTCTGTGTTGTGTGTTCTGTATTCTACATTCTATATTCTGCAATCTATATTCTGAAATCTGTAATCTAAATTCTGTATTCTATGTTCTGTGTTCCTAGTGTATTTTCTGTATTCTGTATTCTATATTCTATATTCTGTATTCTATATTCTACATTCTATGTTCTGTATTCTGTATTCCATAATCTGTATTCTGAATTCTATATTCCGTATTCTATATTATGAATTGTATATTATATTGTGTTCCACATTCTGTATTCTGAATTCTATATTCTGTATTCGGTGTTCTATATTCTACATTCAATGTTCTGGATTCTGTATTCCATATTCTGAATTCTATATTCTGTATTGTGTTCCACATTCTGTATTCTGAATTCTATATTCTGTATTCTCTGTTCTGTATTCTGTATTCTATATTCTACATTCTAATTTCTGTATTCTGTATTCCATATTCTGTATTCTGAATTCTATATTCTGTATTCCATATTCTTTATTGTGAATTCAATATTCTGTATTCTGTGTTCTGTATTCTATGTTGTGTGTTCTGTATTCTACATTCTATATTCTGCAGTGTATATTCTGAAATCTGAATTCTATATTCTGTATTCTATGTTCTGTGTTCGGATTCTATATTCTTTGCTCTATATTCTCTATTCTATATACTACATTCTATGTTCTATGTTCTGTATTCCATATTCTGTATTCTGTGTTCTGTATTCTGTGTTGTGTGTTCTGTATTCTACATTCTATATTCTGCAATCTATATTTTGAAATCTGTATTCTATATTCTGTATTCTATGTTCTGTGTTCGGATTCTATATTCTGTATTCTGTATTCTGTATTCTATATTCTACATTCTATGTTCTGTATTCTGTATTCCATATTCTGTATTCTGAATTCTAAATTCCGTATTCTATATTCTGAATTCTATATTATATTGTGTTCCACATACTGTATTCTGAATTCTATATTCTGTATTCGGTGTTCTATATTCTACATTCTATGTTCTGGATTCTGTATTCCATATTCTCTATTCTGTATTCCATATTCTGAATTCTATATTCTGTATTGTGTTCCACATTCTGTATTCTGAATTCTATATTCTGTATTCTCTGTTCTGTATTCTGTATTCTATATTCTACATTTTAATTTCTGTATTCTGTATTCCATATTCTGTATTCTGAATTCTATATTCTGTATTCCATATTCTGTATTGTGAATTCAATATTCTGTATTCTGTGTTCTGTATTGTATGTTGTGTGTTCTGTATTCTACATTCTATATTCTGCAGTGTATATTCTGAAATCTGAATTCTATATTCTGTATTCTATGTTCTGTGTTCGGATTCTATATTCTTTGCTCTATATTCTCTATTCTATATACTACATTCTATGTTCTATGTTCTGTATTCCATATTCTGTATTCTGTGTTCTGTATTCTGTGTTGTGTGTTCTGTATTCTACATTCTATATTCTGCAATCTATATTTTGAAATCTGTATTCTATATTCTGTATTCTATGTTCTGTGTTCGGATTCTATATTCTGTATTCTGTATTCTGTATTCTATATTCTACATTCTATGTTCTGTATTCTGTATTCCATATTCTGTATTCTGAATTCTAAATTCCGTATTCTATATTCTGAATTCTATATTATATTGTGTTCCACATTCTGTATTCTGAATTCTATATTCTGTATTCGGTGTTCTATATTCTACATTCTATGTTCTGGATTCTGTATTCCATATTCTCTATTCTGTATTCCATATTCTGAATTCTATATTCTGTATTGTGTTCCACATTCTGTATTCTGAATTCTATATTCTGTATTCTCTGTTCTGTATTCTGTATTCTATATTCTACATTCTATGTTCTGTATTCTGTATTCTGTATTCCATATTCTGTATTCTGAATTCTATATTCCGTATTCTATATTCTGAATTCTATATTATATTGTGTTCCACATTCTGTATTCTGAATTCTATATACTGTATTCGGTGTTCTATATTCTACATTCTATGTTCTGGATTCTGTATTCCATATTCTGAATTCTATATTCTGTATTGTGTTCCACATTCTGTATTCTGAATTCTATATTCTGTATTCGGTGTTCTATATTCTACATTCAATGTTCTGGATTCTGTATTCCATATTCTGAATTCTGTATTCTGTATTGTGTTCCACATTCTGTATTCTGAATTCTATATTCTGTATTCTCTGTTCTGTATTCTGTATTCTATATTCTACATTCTATGTTCTGTATTCTGTATTCCATATTCTGTATTCTGAATTCTATATTCTGTATTCCATATTCTGTATTGTGAATTCAATATTCTGTATTCTGTGTTCTGTATTGTATGTTGTGTGTTCTGTATTCTACATTCTATATTCTGCAGTGTATATTCTGAAATCTGAATTCTATATTCTGTATTCTATGTTCTGTGTTCGGATTCTATATTCTTTGCTCTATATTCTCTATTCTATATACTACATTCTATGTTCTATATTCTGTATTCCATATTCTGTATTCTGTGTTCTGTATTCTGTGTTGTGTGTTCTGTATTCTACATTCTATATTCTGCAATCTATATTCTGAAATCTGTAATCTAAATTCTGTATTCTATGTTCTGTGTTCCTAGTGTATTTTCTGTATTCTGTATTCTATATTCTATATTCTGTATTCTATATTCTACATTCTATGTTCTGTATTCTGTATTCCATAATCTGTATTCTGAATTCTATATTCCGTATTCTATATTATGAATTGTATATTATATTGTGTTCCACATTCTGTATTCTGAATTCTATATTCTGTATTCGGTGTTCTATATTCTACATTCAATGTTCTGGATTCTGTATTCCATATTCTGAATTCTATATTCTGTATTGTGTTCCACATTCTGTATTCTGAATTCTATATTCTGTATTCTCTGTTCTGTATTCTGTATTCTATATTCTACATTCTAATTTCTGTATTCTGTATTCCATATTCTGTATTCTGAATTCTATATTCTGTATTCCATATTCTGTATTGTGAATTCAATATTCTGTATTCTGTGTTCTGTATTGTATGTTGTGTGTTCTGTATTCTACATTCTATATTCTGCAGTGTATATTCTGAAATCTGAATTCTATATTCTGTATTCTATGTTCTGTGTTCGGATTCTATATTCTTTGCTCTATATTCTCTATTCTATATACTACATTCTATGTTCTATATTCTGTATTCCATATTCTGTATTCTGTGTTCTGTATTCTGTGTTGTGTGTTCTGTATTCTACATTCTATATTCTGCAATCTATATTCTGAAATCTGTAATCTAAATTCTGTATTCTATGTTCTGTGTTCCTAGTGTATTTTCTGTATTCTGTATTCTATATTCTATATTCTGTATTCTATATTCTACATTCTATGTTCTGTATTCTGTATTCCATAATCTGTATTC
Source organism: Camelus bactrianus (assembly GCF_048773025.1). Lineage (NCBI taxonomy): Eukaryota > Metazoa > Chordata > Mammalia > Artiodactyla > Camelidae > Camelus > Camelus bactrianus. The sequence continues at coordinate 34,160,298 of NC_133575.1, forward strand.
TGAATTCTATATTCCGTATTCTATATTATGAATTGTATATTATATTGTGTTCCACATTCTGTATTCTGAATTCTATATTCTGTATTCGGTGTTCTATATTCTACATTCAATGTTCTGGATTCTGTATTCCATATTCTGAATTCTATATTCTGTATTGTGTTCCACATTCTGTATTCTGAATTCTATATTCTGTATTCTCTGTTCTGTATTCTGTATTCTATATTCTACATTCTAATTTCTGTATTCTGTATTCCATATTCTGTATTCTGAATTCTATATTCTGTATTCCATATTCTGTATTGTGAATTCAATATTCTGTATTCTGTGTTCTGTATTGTATGTTGTGTGTTCTGTATTCTACATTCTATATTCTGCAGTGTATATTCTGAAATCTGAATTCTATATTCTGTATTCTATGTTCTGTGTTCGGATTCTATATTCTTTGCTCTATATTCTCTATTCTATATACTACATTCTATGTTCTATATTCTGTATTCCATATTCTGTATTCTGTGTTCTGTATTCTGTGTTGTGTGTTCTGTATTCTACATTCTATATTCTGCAATCTATATTCTGAAATCTGTAATCTAAATTCTGTATTCTATGTTCTGTGTTCCTAGTGTATTTTCTGTATTCTGTATTCTATATTCTATATTCTGTATTCTATATTCTACATTCTATGTTCTGTATTCTGTATTCCATAATCTGTATTCTGAATTCTATATTCCGTATTCTATATTATGAATTGTATATTATATTGTGTTCCACATTCTGTATTCTGAATTCTATATTCTGTATTCGGTGTTCTATATTCTACATTCAATGTTCTGGATTCTGTATTCCATATTCTGAATTCTATATTCTGTATTGTGTTCCACATTCTGTATTCTGAATTCTATATTCTGTATTCTCTGTTCTGTATTCTGTATTCTATATTCTACATTCTAATTTCTGTATTCTGTATTCCATATTCTGTATTCTGAATTCTATATTCTGTATTCCATATTCTTTATTGTGAATTCAATATTCTGTATTCTGTGTTCTGTATTCTATGTTGTGTGTTCTGTATTCTACATTCTATATTCTGCAGTGTATATTCTGAAATCTGAATTCTATATTCTGTATTCTATGTTCTGTGTTCGGATTCTATATTCTTTGCTCTATATTCTCTATTCTATATACTACATTCTATGTTCTATGTTCTGTATTCCATATTCTGTATTCTGTGTTCTGTATTCTGTGTTGTGTGTTCTGTATTCTACATTCTATATTCTGCAATCTATATTTTGAAATCTGTATTCTATATTCTGTATTCTATGTTCTGTGTTCGGATTCTATATTCTGTATTCTGTATTCTATATTCTACATTCTATGTTCTGTATTCTGTATTCCATATTCTGTATTCTGAATTCTAAATTCCGTATTCTATATTCTGAATTCTATATTATATTGTGTTCCACATACTGTATTCTGAATTCTATATTCTGTATTCGGTGTTCTATATTCTACATTCTATGTTCTGGATTCTGTATTCCATATTCTCTATTCTGTATTCCATATTCTGAATTCTATATTCTGTATTGTGTTCCACATTCTGTATTCTGAATTCTATATTCTGTATTCTCTGTTCTGTATTCTGTATTCTATATTCTACATTCTAATTTCTGTATTCTGTATTCCATATTCTGTATTCTGAATTCTATATTCTGTATTCCATATTCTGTATTGTGAATTCAATATTCTGTATTCTGTGTTCTGTATTGTATGTTGTGTGTTCTGTATTCTACATTCTATATTCTGCAGTGTATATTCTGAAATCTGAATTCTATATTCTGTATTCTATGTTCTGTGTTCGGATTCTATATTCTTTGCTCTATATTCTCTATTCTATATACTACATTCTATGTTCTATGTTCTGTATTCCATATTCTGTATTCTGTGTTCTGTATTCTGTGTTGTGTGTTCTGTATTCTACATTCTATATTCTGCAATCTATATTTTGAAATCTGTATTCTATATTCTGTATTCTATGTTCTGTGTTCGGATTCTATATTCTGTATTCTGTATTCTATATTCTACATTCTATGTTCTGTATTCTGTATTCCATATTCTGTATTCTGAATTCTAAATTCCGTATTCTATATTCTGAATTCTATATTATATTGTGTTACACATTCTGTATTCTGAATTCTATATTCTGTATTCGGTGTTCTATATTCTACATTCTATGTTCTGGATTCTGTATTCCATATTCTCTATTCTGTATTCCATATTCTGAATTCTATATTCTGTATTGTGTTCCACATTCTGTATTCTGAATTCTATATTCTGTATTCTCTGTTCTGTATTCTGTATTCTATATTCTACATTCTATGTTCTGTATTCTGTATTCTGTATTCCATATTCTGTATTCTGAATTCTATATTCCGTATTCTATATTCTGAATTCTATATTATATTGTGTTCCACATTCTGTATTCTGAATTCTATATACTGTATTCGGTGTTCTATATTCTACATTCTATGTTCTGGATTCTGTATTCCATATTCTGAATTCTATATTCTGTATTGTGTTCCACATTCTGTATTCTGAATTCTATATTCTGTATTCGGTGTTCTATATTCTACATTCAATGTTCTGGATTCTGTATTCCATATTCTGAATTCTGTATTCTGTATTGTGTTCCACATTCTGTATTCTGAATTCTATATTCTGTATTCTCTGTTCTGTATTCTGTATTCTATATTCTACATTCTATGTTCTGTATTCTGTATTCCATATTCTGTATTCTGTATTCCATATTCTGTATTGTGAATTCAATATTCTGTATTCTGTGTTCTGTATTGTATGTTGTGTGTTCTGTATTCTACATTCTATATTCTGCAGTGTATATTCTGAAATCTGAATTCTATATTCTGTATTCTATGTTCTGTGTTCCTAGTGTATTTTCTGTATTCTGTATTCTATATTCTATATTCTGTATTCTATATTCTACATTCTATGTTCTGTATTCTGTATTCCATAATCTGTATTCTGAATTCTATATTCCGTATTCTATATTATGAATTGTATATTATATTGTGTTCCACATTCTGTATTCTGAATTCTATATTCTGTATTCGGTGTTCTATATTCTACATTCAATGTTCTGGATTCTGTATTCCATATTCTGAATTCTATATTCTGTATTGTGTTCCACATTCTGTATTCTGAATTCTATATTCTGTATTCTCTGTTCTGTATTCTGTATTCTATATTCTACATTCTAATTTCTGTATTCTGTATTCCATATTCTGTATTCTGAATTCTATATTCTGTATTCCATATTCTGTATTGTGAATTCAATATTCTGTATTCTGTGTTCTGTATTGTATGTTGTGTGTTCTGTATTCTACATTCTATATTCTGCAGTGTATATTCTGAAATCTGAATTCTATATTCTGTATTCTATGTTCTGTGTTCGGATTCTATATTCTTTGCTCTATATTCTCTATTCTATATACTACATTCTATGTTCTATATTCTGTATTCCATATTCTGTATTCTGTGTTCTGTATTCTGTGTTGTGTGTTCTGTATTCTACATTCTATATTCTGCAATCTATATTCTGAAATCTGTAATCTAAATTCTGTATTCTATGTTCTGTGTTCCTAGTGTATTTTCTGTATTCTGTATTCTATATTCTATATTCTGTATTCTATATTCTACATTCTATGTTCTGTATTCTGTATTCCATAATCTGTATTCTGAATTCTATATTCCGTATTCTATATTATGAATTGTATATTATATTGTGTTCCACATTCTGTATTCTGAATTCTATATTCTGTATTCGGTGTTCTATATTCTACATTCAATGTTCTGGATTCTGTATTCCATATTCTGAATTCTATATTCTGTATTGTGTTCCACATTCTGTATTCTGAATTCTATATTCTGTATTCTCTGTTCTGTATTCTGTATTCTATATTCTACATTCTAATTTCTGTATTCTGTATTCCATATTCTGTATTCTGAATTCTATATTCTGTATTCCATATTCTGTATTGTGAATTCAATATTCTGTATTCTGTGTTCTGTATTGTATGTTGTGTGTTCTGTATTCTACATTCTATATTCTGCAGTGTATATTCTGAAATCTGAATTCTATATTCTGTATTCTATGTTCTGTGTTCGGATTCTATATTCTTTGCTCTATATTCTCTATTCTATATACTACATTCTATGTTCTATATTCTGTATTCCATATTCTGTATTCTGTGTTCTGTATTCTGTGTTGTGTGTTCTGTATTCTACATTCTATATTCTGCAATCTATATTCTGAAATCTGTAATCTAAATTCTGTATTCTATGTTCTGTGTTCCTAGTGTATTTTCTGTATTCTGTATTCTATATTCTATATTCTGTATTCTATATTCTACATTCTATGTTCTGTATTCTGTATTCCATAATCTGTATTCTGAATTCTATATTCCGTATTCTATATTATGAATTGTATATTATATTGTGTTCCACATTCTGTATTCTGAATTCTATATTCTGTATTCGGTGTTCTATATTCTACATTCAATGTTCTGGATTCTGTATTCCATATTCTGAATTCTATATTCTGTATTGTGTTCCACATTCTGTATTCTGAATTCTATATTCTGTATTCTCTGTTCTGTATTCTGTATTCTATATTCTACATTCTAATTTCTGTATTCTGTATTCCATATTCTGTATTCTGAATTCTATATTCTGTATTCCATATTCTTTATTGTGAATTCAATATTCTGTATTCTGTGTTCTGTATTCTATGTTGTGTGTTCTGTATTCTACATTCTATATTCTGCAGTGTATATTCTGAAATCTGAATTCTATATTCTGTATTCTATGTTCTGTGTTCGGATTCTATATTCTTTGCTCTATATTCTCTATTCTATATACTACATTCTATGTTCTATGTTCTGTATTCCATATTCTGTATTCTGTGTTCTGTATTCTGTGTTGTGTGTTCTGTATTCTACATTCTATATTCTGCAATCTATATTTTGAAATCTGTATTCTATATTCTGTATTCTATGTTCTGTGTTCGGATTCTATATTCTGTATTCTGTATTCTATATTCTACATTCTATGTTCTGTATTCTGTATTCCATATTCTGTATTCTGAATTCTAAATTCCGTATTCTATATTCTGAATTCTATATTATATTGTGTTCCACATACTGTATTCTGAATTCTATATTCTGTATTCGGTGTTCTATATTCTACATTCTATGTTCTGGATTCTGTATTCCATATTCTCTATTCTGTATTCCATATTCTGAATTCTATATTCTGTATTGTGTTCCACATTCTGTATTCTGAATTCTATATTCTGTATTCTCTGTTCTGTATTCTGTATTCTATATTCTACATTTTAATTTCTGTATTCTGTATTCCATATTCTGTATTCTGAATTCTATATTCTGTATTCCATATTCTGTATTGTGAATTCAATATTCTGTATTCTGTGTTCTGTATTGTATGTTGTGTGTTCTGTATTCTACATTCTATATTCTGCAGTGTATATTCTGAAATCTGAATTCTATATTCTGTATTCTATGTTCTGTGTTCGGATTCTATATTCTTTGCTCTATATTCTCTATTCTATATACTACATTCTATGTTCTATGTTCTGTATTCCATATTCTGTATTCTGTGTTCTGTATTCTGTGTTGTGTGTTCTGTATTCTACATTCTATATTCTGCAATCTATATTTTGAAATCTGTATTCTATATTCTGTATTCTATGTTCTGTGTTCGGATTCTATATTCTGTATTCTGTATTCTATATTCTACATTCTATGTTCTGTATTCTGTATTCCATATTCTGTATTCTGAATTCTAAATTCCGTATTCTATATTCTGAATTCTATATTATATTGTGTTCCACATTCTGTATTCTGAATTCTATATTCTGTATTCGGTGTTCTATATTCTACATTCTATGTTCTGGATTCTGTATTCCATATTCTCTATTCTGTATTCCATATTCTGAATTCTATATTCTGTATTGTGTTCCACATTCTGTATTCTGAATTCTATATTCTGTATTCTCTGTTCTGTATTCTGTATTCTATATTCTACATTCTATGTTCTGTATTCTGTATTCTGTATTCCATATTCTGTATTCTGAATTCTATATTCCGTATTCTATATTCTGAATTCTATATTATATTGTGTTCCACATTCTGTATTCTGAATTCTATATACTGTATTCGGTGTTCTATATTCTACATTCTATGTTCTGGATTCTGTATTCCATATTCTGAATTCTATATTCTGTATTGTGTTCCACATTCTGTATTCTGAATTCTATATTCTGTATTCGGTGTTCTATATTCTACATTCAATGTTCTGGATTCTGTATTCCATATTCTGAATTCTGTATTCTGTATTGTGTTCCACATTCTGTATTCTGAATTCTATATTCTGTATTCTCTGTTCTGTATTCTGTATTCTATATTCTACATTCTATGTTCTGTATTCTGTATTCCATATTCTGTATTCTGTATTCCATATTCTGTATTGTGAATTCAATATTCTGTATTCTGTGTTCTGTATTGTATGTTGTGTGTTCTGTATTCTACATTCTATATTCTGCAGTGTATATTCTGAAATCTGAATTCTATATTCTGTATTCTATGTTCTGTGTTCGGATTCTATATTCTTTGCTCTATATTCTCTATTCTATATACTACATTCTATGTTCTATATTCTGTATTCCATATTCTGTATTCTATGTTCTGTATTCTGTGTTGTGTGTTCTGTATTCTACATTCTATATTCTGCAATTTATATTTTGAAATCTGTATTCTATATTCTGTATTCTATGTTCTGTGTTCGGATTCTATATTCTGTATTCTGTATTCTGTATTGTATATTCTACATTCTATGTTCTGTATTCTGTATTCCATATTCTGTATTCTGAATTCTAAATTCCGTATTCTATATTCTGAATTCTATATTCTGTATTGTGTTCCACATTCTGTATTATGAATTCTGTATTCTGTATTCGTGTTCTATATTCTACATTCTATGTTCTGGATTCTGTATTCCATATTCTCTATTCTGTATTCCATATTATGAATTCTATATTCTGTATTGTGTTCCACATTCTGTATTCTGAATTCTATATCCTGTATTCTCTGTTCTGTATTCTGTATTCTATATTCTACATTCTATGTTGTGTATTCTGTATTCCATAGTCTGTATTCTGAATTCTATATTCTGTATTCCATATTCTTTATTGTGAATTCAATATTCTGTATTCTGTGTTCTGTATTGTATGTTGTGTGTTCTGTATTCTACATTCTATATTCTGCAGTCTATATTCTGAAACCTGAATTCTATATTCTGTATTCTATGTTCTGTGTTCAGATTCTATATTCTTTGCTCTATATTCTCTATTCTATATACTACATTCTATGTTCTATATTCTGTATTCCATATTCTGTATTCTGTGTTCTGTATTCTGTGTTGTGTGTTCTGTATTCTACATTCTATATTCTGCAATCTATATTCTGAAATCTGTATTCTAAATTCTATATTCTATGTTCTGTGTTCCTACACTATATTCTATATTCTGTATTCTATATTCTATATTCTACATTCTATGTTCTGTATTCTGTATTCCATATTCTGTATTCTGAATTCTATATTCTGTATTCCATATTCTGTATTGTGAATTCAATATTCTGTATTCTGTGTTCTGTATTGTATGTTGTGTGTTCTGTATTCTACATTCTATATTCTGCAGTGTATATTCTGAAATCTGAATTCTATATTCTGTATTCTATGTTCTGTGTTCGGATTCTATATTCTTTGCTCTATATTCTCTATTCTATATACTACATTCTATGTTCTATATTCTGTATTCCATATTCTGTATTCTGTGTTCTGTATTCTGTGTTGTGTGTTCTGTATTCTACATTCTATATTCTGCAATCTATATTCTGAAATCTGTAATCTAAATTCTGTATTCTATGTTCTGTGTTCCTAGTGTATTTTCTGTATTCTGTATTCTATATTCTATATTCTGTATTCTATATTCTACATTCTATGTTCTGTATTCTGTATTCCATAATCTGTATTCTGAATTCTATATTCCGTATTCTATATTATGAATTGTATATTATATTGTGTTCCACATTCTGTATTCTGAATTCTATATTCTGTATTTGGTGTTCTATATTCTACATTCAATGTTCTGGATTCTGTATTCCATATTCTGAATTCTATATTCTGTATTGTGTTCCACATTCTGTATTCTGAATTCTATATTCTGTATTCTCTGTTCTGTATTCTGTATTCTATATTCTACATTCTAATTTCTGTATTCTGTATTCCATATTCTGTATTCTGAATTCTATATTCTGTATTCCATATTCTTTATTGTGAATTCAATATTCTGTATTCTGTGTTCTGTATTCTATGTTGTGTGTTCTGTATTCTACATTCTATATTCTGCAGTGTATATTCTGAAATCTGAATTCTATATTCTGTATTCTATGTTCTGTGTTCGGATTCTATATTCTTTGCTCTATATTCTCTATTCTATATACTACATTCTATGTTCTATGTTCTGTATTCCATATTCTGTATTCTGTGTTCTGTATTCTGTGTTGTGTGTTCTGTATTCTACATTCTATATTCTGCAATCTATATTTTGAAATCTGTATTCTATATTCTGTATTCTATGTTCTGTGTTCGGATTCTATATTCTGTATTCTGTATTCTGTATTCTATATTCTACATTCTATGTTCTGTATTCTGTATTCCATATTCTGTATTCTGAATTCTAAATTCCGTATTCTATATTCTGAATTCTATATTATATTGTGTTCCACATACTGTATTCTGAATTCTATATTCTGTATTCGGTGTTCTATATTCTACATTCTATGTTCTGGATTCTGTATTCCATATTCTCTATTCTGTATTCCATATTCTGAATTCTATATTCTGTATTGTGTTCCACATTCTGTATTCTGAATTCTATATTCTGTATTCTCTGTTCTGTATTCTGTATTCTATATTCTACATTTTAATTTCTGTATTCTGTATTCCATATTCTGTATTCTGAATTCTATATTCTGTATTCCATATTCTGTATTGTGAATTCAATATTCTGTATTCTGTGTTCTGTATTGTATGTTGTGTGTTCTGTATTCTACATTCTATATTCTGCAGTGTATATTCTGAAATCTGAATTCTATATTCTGTATTCTATGTTCTGTGTTCGGATTCTATATTCTTTGCTCTATATTCTCTATTCTATATACTACATTCTATGTTCTATGTTCTGTATTCCATATTCTGTATTCTGTGTTCTGTATTCTGTGTTGTGTGTTCTGTATTCTACATTCTATATTCTGCAATCTATATTTTGAAATCTGTATTCTATATTCTGTATTCTATGTTCTGTGTTCGGATTCTATATTCTGTATTCTGTATTCTATATTCTACATTCTATGTTCTGTATTCTGTATTCCATATTCTGTATTCTGAATTCTAAATTCCGTATTCTATATTCTGAATTCTATATTATATTGTGTTCCACATTCTGTATTCTGAATTCTATATTCTGTATTCGGTGTTCTATATTCTACATTCTATGTTCTGGATTCTGTATTCCATATTCTCTATTCTGTATTCCATATTCTGAATTCTATATTCTGTATTGTGTTCCACATTCTGTATTCTGAATTCTATATTCTGTATTCTCTGTTCTGTATTCTGTATTCTATATTCTACATTCTATGTTCTGTATTCTGTATTCTGTATTCCATATTCTGTATTCTGAATTCTATATTCCGTATTCTATATTCTGAATTCTATATTATATTGTGTTCCACATTCTGTATTCTGAATTCTATATACTGTATTCGGTGTTCTATATTCTACATTCTATGTTCTGGATTCTGTATTCCATATTCTGAATTCTATATTCTGTATTGTGTTCCACATTCTGTATTCTGAATTCTATATTCTGTATTTGGTGTTCTATATTCTACATTCAATGTTCTGGATTCTGTATTCCATATTCTGAATTCTGTATTCTGTATTGTGTTCCACATTCTGTATTCTGAATTCTATATTCTGTATTCTCTGTTCTGTATTCTGTATTCTATATTCTACATTCTATGTTCTGTATTCTGTATTCCATATTCTGTATTCTGAATTCTATATTCTGTATTCCATATTCTGTATTGTGAATTCAATATTCTGTATTCTGTGTTCTGTATTGTATGTTGTGTGTTCTGTATTCTACATTCTATATTCTGCAGTGTATATTCTGAAATCTGAATTCTATATTCTGTATTCTATGTTCTGTGTTCGGATTCTATATTCTTTGCTCTATATTCTCTATTCTATATACTACATTCTATGTTCTATATTCTGTATTCCATATTCTGTATTCTGTGTTCTGTATTCTGTGTTGTGTGTTCTGTATTCTACATTCTATATTCTGCAATTTATATTTTGAAATCTGTATTCTATATTCTGTATTCTATGTTCTGTGTTCGGATTCTATATTCTGTATTCTGTATTCTGTATTGTATATTCTACATTCTATGTTCTGTATTCTGTATTCCATATTCTGTATTCTGAATTCTAAATTCCGTATTCTATATTCTGAATTCTATATTCTGTATTGTGTTCCACATTCTGTATTATGAATTCTGTATTCTGTATTCGTGTTCTATATTCTACATTCTATGTTCTGGATTCTGTATTCCATATTCTCTATTCTGTATTCCATATTATGAATTCTATATTCTGTATTGTGTTCCACATTCTGTATTCTGAATTCTATATCCTGTATTCTCTGTTCTGTATTCTGTATTCTATATTCTGCATTCTATGTTGTGTATTCTGTATTCCATAGTCTGTATTCTGAATTCTATATTCTGTATTCCATATTCTTTATTGTGAATTCAATATTCTGTATTCTGTGTTCTGTATTGTATGTTGTGTGTTCTGTATTCTACATTCTATATTCTGCAGTCTATATTCTGAAACCTGAATTCTATATTCTGTATTCTATGTTCTGTGTTCAGATTCTATATTCTTTGCTCTATATTCTCTATTCTATATACTACATTCTATGTTCTATATTCTGTATTCCATATTCTGTATTCTGTGTTCTGTATTCTGTGTTGTGTGTTCTGTATTCTACATTCTATATTCTGCAATCTATATTCTGAAATCTGTATTCTATACTGTGTAATTCTGTGTTCTGATTTCAGATTCTATATTCTGTGCTCTATATTCTGTATTCTATATACTACATTCTATGTTCTATATTCTGTATTCCATATTCTGTATTCTGAGTTCTATATTCTGTATTCCATATACTGTATTGTGAGTTCTATATTCTGTATTATGTAATCTATATTGAACATTCTATGTTCTGTATTCTGTATCATATACTGTATTCTGAGTTCTATATTCTGTACCCTATATTCTGTATTCCATGTACTGTATTCTGAATTCTATACTCTGTATTCTGTGTTCCATATTCTGTATTCTATATACTACATTCTATGTCCTGTTCTGTATTCCATATACTGTATTCTGTGTTCTGTGTTCGGATTCTATATTCTGTATTCTGTATTCTGTGTTCCACATTCTGTATTCTGAATTCTATATTCTGTATTCTGTGTTCTGCATTCTATGTTCTCTGTTCGGTGTTCGCCGTTCTATATTCTGTATTCTATATACTACATTCTATGTTATGTATTCTGTATTCCATATTCTGAACTCTGTGTTCTGTATTCTATTTTGCGTGTTCTGTGTTCTGAATTCTATATTCTGTATTCGGTGTTCTATATTCTACATTCTATGTTCTGGATTCTGTATTCCATATTCTCTATTCTGTATTCCATATTCTGAATTCTATATTCTGTATTGTGTTCCACATTCTGTATTCTGAATTCTATATTCTGTATTCTCTGTTCTGTATTCTGTATTCTATATTCTACATTCTAATTTCTGTATTCTGTATTCCATATTCTGTATTCTGAATTCTATATTCTGTATTCCATATTCTGTATTGTGAATTCAATATTCTGTATTCTGTGTTCTGTATTGTATGTTGTGTGTTCTGTATTCTACATTCTATATTCTGCAGTGTATATTCTGAAATCTGAATTCTATATTCTGTATTCTATGTTCTGTGTTCGGATTCTATATTCTTTGCTCTATATTCTCTATTCTATATACTACATTCTATGTTCTATATTCTGTATTCCATATTCTGTATTCTGTGTTCTGTATTCTGTGTTGTGTGTTCTGTATTCTACATTCTATATTCTGCAATCTATATTCTGAAATCTGTAATCTAAATTCTGTATTCTATGTTCTGTGTTCCTAGTGTATTTTCTGTATTCTGTATTCTATATTCTATATTCTGTATTCTATATTCTACATTCTATGTTCTGTATTCTGTATTCCATAATCTGTATTCTGAATTCTATATTCCGTATTCTATATTATGAATTGTATATTATATTGTGTTCCACATTCTGTATTCTGAATTCTATATTCTGTATTCGGTGTTCTATATTCTACATTCAATGTTCTGGATTCTGTATTCCATATTCTGAATTCTATATTCTGTATTGTGTTCCACATTCTGTATTCTGAATTCTATATTCTGTATTCTCTGTTCTGTATTCTGTATTCTATATTCTACATTCTAATTTCTGTATTCTGTATTCCATATTCTGTATTCTGAATTCTATATTCTGTATTCCATATTCTTTATTGTGAATTCAATATTCTGTATTCTGTGTTCTGTATTCTATGTTGTGTGTTCTGTATTCTACATTCTATATTCTGCAGTGTATATTCTGAAATCTGAATTCTATATTCTGTATTCTATGTTCTGTGTTCGGATTCTATATTCTTTGCTCTATATTCTCTATTCTATATACTACATTCTATGTTCTATGTTCTGTATTCCATATTCTGTATTCTGTGTTCTGTATTCTGTGTTGTGTGTTCTGTATTCTACATTCTATATTCTGCAATCTATATTTTGAAATCTGTATTCTATATTCTGTATTCTATGTTCTGTGTTCGGATTCTATATTCTGTATTCTGTATTCTATATTCTACATTCTATGTTCTGTATTCTGTATTCCATATTCTGTATTCTGAATTCTAAATTCCGTATTCTATATTCTGAATTCTATATTATATTGTGTTCCACATACTGTATTCTGAATTCTATATTCTGTATTCGGTGTTCTATATTCTACATTCTATGTTCTGGATTCTGTATTCCATATTCTCTATTCTGTATTCCATATTCTGAATTCTATATTCTGTATTGTGTTCCACATTCTGTATTCTGAATTCTATATTCTGTATTCTCTGTTCTGTATTCTGTATTCTATATTCTACATTTTAATTTCTGTATTCTGTATTCCATATTCTGTATTCTGAATTCTATATTCTGTATTCCATATTCTGTATTGTGAATTCAATATTCTGTATTCTGTGTTCTGTATTGTATGTTGTGTGTTCTGTATTCTACATTCTATATTCTGCAGTGTATATTCTGAAATCTGAATTCTATATTCTGTATTCTATGTTCTGTGTTCGGATTCTATATTCTTTGCTCTATATTCTCTATTCTATATACTACATTCTATGTTCTATGTTCTGTATTCCATATTCTGTATTCTGTGTTCTGTATTCTGTGTTGTGTGTTCTGTATTCTACATTCTATATTCTGCAATCTATATTTTGAAATCTGTATTCTATATTCTGTATTCTATGTTCTGTGTTCGGATTCTATATTCTGTATTCTGTATTCTATATTCTACATTCTATGTTCTGTATTCTGTATTCCATATTCTGTATTCTGAATTCTAAATTCCGTATTCTATATTCTGAATTCTATATTATATTGTGTTCCACATTCTGTATTCTGAATTCTATATTCTGTATTCGGTGTTCTATATTCTACATTCTATGTTCTGGATTCTGTATTCCATATTCTCTATTCTGTATTCCATATTCTGAATTCTATATTCTGTATTGTGTTCCACATTCTGTATTCTGAATTCTATATTCTGTATTCTCTGTTCTGTATTCTGTATTCTATATTCTACATTCTATGTTCTGTATTCTGTATTCTGTATTCCATATTCTGTATTCTGAATTCTATATTCCGTATTCTATATTCTGAATTCTATATTATATTGTGTTCCACATTCTGTATTCTGAATTCTATATACTGTATTCGGTGTTCTATATTCTACATTCTATGTTCTGGATTCTGTATTCCATATTCTGAATTCTATATTCTGTATTGTGTTCCACATTCTGTATTCTGAATTCTATATTCTGTATTCGGTGTTCTATATTCTACATTCAATGTTCTGGATTCTGTATTCCATATTCTGAATTCTGTATTCTGTATTGTGTTCCACATTCTGTATTCTGAATTCTATATTCTGTATTCTCTGTTCTGTATTCTGTATTCTATATTCTACATTCTATGTTCTGTATTCTGTATTCCATATTCTGTATTCTGTATTCCATATTCTGTATTGTGAATTCAATATTCTGTATTCTGTGTTCTGTATTGTATGTTGTGTGTTCTGTATTCTACATTCTATATTCTGCAGTGTATATTCTGAAATCTGAATTCTATATTCTGTATTCTATGTTCTGTGTTCGGATTCTATATTCTTTGCTCTATATTCTCTATTCTATATACTACATTCTATGTTCTATATTCTGTATTCCATATTCTGTATTCTGTGTTCTGTATTCTGTGTTGTGTGTTCTGTATTCTACATTCTATATTCTGCAATTTATATTTTGAAATCTGTATTCTATATTCTGTATTCTATGTTCTGTGTTCGGATTCTATATTCTGTATTCTGTATTCTGTATTGTATATTCTACATTCTATGTTCTGTATTCTGTATTCCATATTCTGTATTCTGAATTCTAAATTCCGTATTCTATATTCTGAATTCTATATTCTGTATTGTGTTCCACATTCTGTATTATGAATTCTGTATTCTGTATTCGTGTTCTATATTCTACATTCTATGTTCTGGATTCTGTATTCCATATTCTCTATTCTGTATTCCATATTATGAATTCTATATTCTGTATTGTGTTCCACATTCTGTATTCTGAATTCTATATCCTGTATTCTCTGTTCTGTATTCTGTATTCTATATTCTACATTCTATGTTGTGTATTCTGTATTCCATAGTCTGTATTCTGAATTCTATATTCTGTATTCCATATTCTTTATTGTGAATTCAATATTCTGTATTCTGTGTTCTGTATTGTATGTTGTGTGTTCTGTATTCTACATTCTATATTCTGCAGTCTATATTCTGAAACCTGAATTCTATATTCTGTATTCTATGTTCTGTGTTCAGATTCTATATTCTTTGCTCTATATTCTCTATTCTATATACTACATTCTATGTTCTATATTCTGTATTCCATATTCTGTATTCTGTGTTCTGTATTCTGTGTTGTGTGTTCTGTATTCTACATTCTATATTCTGCAATCTATATTCTGAAATCTGTATTCTAAATTCTATATTCTATGTTCTGTGTTCCTACACTATATTCTATATTCTGTATTCTATATTCTATATTCTGTATTCTATATTCTACATTCTATGTTCTGTATTCTGTATTCCATATTCTGTATTCTGAATTCTATATTCTGTATTCCATATTCTGTATTGTGAATTCAATATTCTGTATTCTGTGTTCTGTATTGTATGTTGTGTGTTCTGTTTTCTACATTCTATATTCTGCAGTGTATATTCTGAAATCTGAATTCTATATTCTGTATTCTATGTTCTGTGTTCGGATTCTATATTCTTTGCTCTATATTCTCTATTCTATATACTACATTCTATGTTCTATATTCTGTATTCCATATTCTGTATTCTGTGTTCTGTATTCTGTGTTGTGTGTTCTGTATTCTACATTCTATATTCTGCAATCTATATTCTGAAATCTGTAATCTAAATTCTGTATTCTATGTTCTGTGTTCCTAGTGTATTTTCTGTATTCTGTATTCTATATTCTATATTCTGTATTCTATATTCTACATTCTATGTTCTGTATTCTGTATTCCATAATCTGTATTCTGAATTCTATATTCCGTATTCTATATTATGAATTGTATATTATATTGTGTTCCACATTCTGTATTCTGAATTCTATATTCTGTATTTGGTGTTCTATATTCTACATTCAATGTTCTGGATTCTGTATTCCATATTCTGAATTCTATATTCTGTATTGTGTTCCACATTCTGTATTCTGAATTCTATATTCTGTATTCTCTGTTCTGTATTCTGTATTCTATATTCTACATTCTAATTTCTGTATTCTGTATTCCATATTCTGTATTCTGAATTCTATATTCTGTATTCCATATTCTTTATTGTGAATTCAATATTCTGTATTCTGTGTTCTGTATTCTATGTTGTGTGTTCTGTATTCTACATTCTATATTCTGCAGTGTATATTCTGAAATCTGAATTCTATATTCTGTATTCTATGTTCTGTGTTCGGATTCTATATTCTTTGCTCTATATTCTCTATTCTATATACTACATTCTATGTTCTATGTTCTGTATTCCATATTCTGTATTCTGTGTTCTGTATTCTGTGTTGTGTGTTCTGTATTCTACATTCTATATTCTGCAATCTATATTTTGAAATCTGTATTCTATATTCTGTATTCTATGTTCTGTGTTCGGATTCTATATTCTGTATTCTGTATTCTGTATTCTATATTCTACATTCTATGTTCTGTATTCTGTATTCCATATTCTGTATTCTGAATTCTAAATTCCGTATTCTATATTCTGAATTCTATATTATATTGTGTTCCACATACTGTATTCTGAATTCTATATTCTGTATTCGGTGTTCTATATTCTACATTCTATGTTCTGGATTCTGTATTCCATATTCTCTATTCTGTATTCCATATTCTGAATTCTATATTCTGTATTGTGTTCCACATTCTGTATTCTGAATTCTATATTCTGTATTCTCTGTTCTGTATTCTGTATTCTATATTCTACATTTTAATTTCTGTATTCTGTATTCCATATTCTGTATTCTGAATTCTATATTCTGTATTCCATATTCTGTATTGTGAATTCAATATTCTGTATTCTGTGTTCTGTATTGTATGTTGTGTGTTCTGTATTCTACATTCTATATTCTGCAGTTTATATTCTGAAATCTGAATTCTATATTCTGTATTCTATGTTCTGTGTTCGGATTCTATATTCTTTGCTCTATATTCTCTATTCTATATACTACATTCTATGTTCTATGTTCTGTATTCCATATTCTGTATTCTGTGTTCTGTATTCTGTGTTGTGTGTTCTGTATTCTACATTCTATATTCTGCAATCTATATTTTGAAATCTGTATTCTATATTCTGTATTCTATGTTCTGTGTTCGGATTCTATATTCTGTATTCTGTATTCTGTATTCTATATTCTACATTCTATGTTCTGTATTCTGTATTCCATATTCTGTATTCTGAATTCTAAATTCCGTATTCTATATTCTGAATTCTATATTATATTGTGTTCCACATTCTGTATTCTGAATTCTATATTCTGTATTCGGTGTTCTATATTCTACATTCTATGTTCTGGATTCTGTATTCCATATTCTCTATTCTGTATTCCATATTCTGAATTCTATATTCTGTATTGTGTTCCACATTCTGTATTCTGAATTCTATATTCTGTATTCTCTGTTCTGTATTCTGTATTCTATATTCTACATTCTATGTTCTGTATTCTGTATTCTGTATTCCATATTCTGTATTCTGAATTCTATATTCCGTATTCTATATTCTGAATTCTATATTATATTGTGTTCCACATTCTGTATTCTGAATTCTATATACTGTATTCGGTGTTCTATATTCTACATTCTATGTTCTGGATTCTGTATTCCATATTCTGAATTCTATATTCTGTATTGTGTTCCACATTCTGTATTCTGAATTCTATATTCTGTATTTGGTGTTCTATATTCTACATTCAATGTTCTGGATTCTGTATTCCATATTCTGAATTCTGTATTCTGTATTGTGTTCCACATTCTGTATTCTGAATTCTATATTCTGTATTCTCTGTTCTGTATTCTGTATTCTATATTCTACATTCTATGTTCTGTATTCTGTATTCCATATTCTGTATTCTGAATTCTATATTCTGTATTCCATATTCTGTATTGTGAATTCAATATTCTGTATTCTGTGTTCTGTATTGTATGTTGTGTGTTCTGTATTCTACATTCTATATTCTGCAGTGTATATTCTGAAATCTGAATTCTATATTCTGTATTCTATGTTCTGTGTTCGGATTCTATATTCTTTGCTCTATATTCTCTATTCTATATACTACATTCTATGTTCTATATTCTGTATTCCATATTCTGTATTCTGTGTTCTGTATTCTGTGTTGTGTGTTCTGTATTCTACATTCTATATTCTGCAATTTATATTTTGAAATCTGTATTCTATATTCTGTATTCTATGTTCTGTGTTCGGATTCTATATTCTGTATTCTGTATTCTGTATTGTATATTCTACATTCTATGTTCTGTATTCTGTATTCCATATTCTGTATTCTGAATTCTAAATTCCGTATTCTATATTCTGAATTCTATATTCTGTATTGTGTTCCACATTCTGTATTATGAATTCTGTATTCTGTATTCGTGTTCTATATTCTACATTCTATGTTCTGGATTCTGTATTCCATATTCTCTATTCTGTATTCCATATTATGAATTCTATATTCTGTATTGTGTTCCACATTCTGTATTCTGAATTCTATATCCTGTATTCTCTGTTCTGTATTCTGTATTCTATATTCTACATTCTATGTTGTGTATTCTGTATTCCATAGTCTGTATTCTGAATTCTATATTCTGTATTCCATATTCTTTATTGTGAATTCAATATTCTGTATTCTGTGTTCTGTATTGTATGTTGTGTGTTCTGTATTCTACATTCTATATTCTGCAGTCTATATTCTGAAACCTGAATTCTATATTCTGTATTCTATGTTCTGTGTTCAGATTCTATATTCTTTGCTCTATATTCTCTATTCTATATACTACATTCTATGTTCTATATTCTGTATTCCATATTCTGTATTCTGTGTTCTGTATTCTGTGTTGTGTGTTCTGTATTCTACATTCTATATTCTGCAATCTATATTCTGAAATCTGTATTCTATACTGTGTAATTCTGTGTTCTGATTTCAGATTCTATATTCTGTGCTCTATATTCTGTATTCTATATACTACATTCTATGTTCTATATTCTGTATTCCATATTCTGTATTCTGAGTTCTATATTCTGTATTCCATATACTGTATTGTGAGTTCTATATTCTGTATTATGTAATCTATATTGAACATTCTATGTTCTGTATTCTGTATCATATACTGTATTCTGAGTTCTATATTCTGTACCCTATATTCTGTATTCCATGTACTGTATTCTGAATTCTATACTCTGTATTCTGTGTTCCATATTCTGTATTCTATATACTACATTCTATGTCCTGTTCTGTATTCCATATACTGTATTCTGTGTTCTGTGTTCGGATTCTATATTCTGTATTCTGTATTCTGTGTTCCACATTCTGTATTCTGAATTCTATATTCTGTATTCTGTGTTCTGCATTCTATGTTCTCTGTTCGGTGTTCGCCGTTCTATATTCTGTATTCTATATACTACATTCTATGTTATGTATTCTGTATTCCATATTCTGAACTCTGTGTTCTGTATTCTATTTTGCGTGTTCTGTGTTCTGAATTCTATATTCTGTATTCGGTGTTCTATATTCTACATTCTATGTTCTGGATTCTGTATTCCATATTCTCTATTCTGTATTCCATATTCTGAATTCTATATTCTGTATTGTGTTCCACATTCTGTATTCTGAATTCTATATTCTGTATTCTCTGTTCTGTATTCTGTATTCTATATTCTACATTCTATGTTCTGTATTCTGTATTCCATATTCTGAATTCTATATTCTGTATTCCATATTCTTTATTGTGAATTCAATATTCTGTATTCTGTATTCTCTGTTGTGTGTTCTGTATTCTACATTCTATATTCTGCAGTCTATATTCTGAAATCTGAATTCTATATTCTGTATTGTATGTTCTGTGTTCGGATTCTATATTCTTTGCTCTATATTCTCTATTCTATATACTACATTCTATGTTCTATATTCTGTATTCCATATTCTGTATTCTGTGTTCTGTATTCTGTGTTGTGTGTTCTGTATTCTACATTCTATATTCTGCAATCTATATTCTGAAATCTGTATTCTAAATTCTGTATTCTATGTTCTGTGTTCCTATTGTATTTTCTGTATTCTGTATTCTATATTCTATATTCTGTATTCTATATTCTACATTCTATGTTCTGTATTCTGTATTCCATAATCTGTACTCTGAATTCTATATTCCGTATTCTATATTCTGAATTGTATATTATATTGTGTTCCACATTCTGTATTCTGAATTCTATATTCTGTATTCGGTGTTCTATATTCTACATTCAATGTTCTGGATTCTGTATTCCATATTCTGAATTCTATATTCTGTATTGTGTTCCACATTCTGTATTCTGAATTCTATATCCTGTATTCTCTGTTCTGTATTCTGTATTCTATATTCTACATTCTATGTTCTGTATTCTGTATTCCATAGTCTGTATTCTGAATTCTATATTCTGTATTCCATATTCTTTATTGTGAATTCAATATTCTGTATTCTGTGTTCTGTATTGTATGTTGTGTGTTCTGTATTCTACATTCTATATTCTGCAGTCTATATTCTGAAACCTGAATTCTATATTCTGTATTCTATGTTCTGTGTTCAGATTCTATATTCTTTGCTCTATATTCTCTATTCTATATACTACATTCTATGTTCTATATTCTGTATTCCATATTCTGTATTCTGTGTTCTGTATTCTGTGTTGTGTGTTCTGTATTCTACATTCTATATTCTGCAATCTATATTCTGAAATCTGTATTCTAAATTCTATATTCTATGTTCTGTGTTCCTATACTATATTCTATATTCTGTATTCTATATTCTATATTCTGTATTCTATATTCTACATTCTATGTTCTGTATTCTGTATTCCATATTCTGTATTCTGAATTCTATATTCTGTATTCCATATTCTGTATTGTGAATTCAATATTCTGTATTCTGTGTTCTGTATTGTATGTTGTGTGTTCTGTATTCTACATTCTATATTCTGCAGTGTATATTCTGAAATCTGAATTCTATATTCTGTATTCTATGTTCTGTGTTCGGATTCTATATTCTTTGCTCTATATTCTCTATTCTATATACTACATTCTATGTTCTATATTCTGTATTCCATATTCTGTATTCTGTGTTCTGTATTCTGTGTTGTGTGTTCTGTATTCTACATTCTATATTCTGCAATTTATATTTTGAAATCTGTATTCTATATTCTGTATTCTATGTTCTGTGTTCGGATTCTATATTCTGTATTCTGTATTCTGTATTGTATATTCTACATTCTATGTTCTGTATTCTGTATTCCATATTCTGTATTCTGAATTCTAAATTCCGTATTCTATATTCTGAATTCTATATTCTGTATTGTGTTCCACATTCTGTATTATGAATTCTGTATTCTGTATTCGTGTTCTATATTCTACATTCTATGTTCTGGATTCTGTATTCCATATTCTCTATTCTGTATTCCATATTATGAATTCTATATTCTGTATTGTGTTCCACATTCTGTATTCTGAATTCTATATCCTGTATTCTCTGTTCTGTATTCTGTATTCTATATTCTACATTCTATGTTGTGTATTCTGTATTCCATAGTCTGTATTCTGAATTCTATATTCTGTATTCCATATTCTTTATTGTGAATTCAATATTCTGTATTCTGTGTTCTGTATTCTATGTTGTGTGTTCTGTATTCTACATTCTATATTCTGCAGTCTATATTCTGAAACCTGAATTCTATATTCTGTATTCTATGTTCTGTGTTCAGATTCTATATTCTTTGCTCTATATTCTCTATTCTATATACTACATTCTATGTTCTATATTCTGTATTCTGTGTTCTGTATTCTGTGTTGTGTGTTCTGTATTCTACATTCTATATTCTGCAATCTATATTCTGAAATCTGTATTCTAAATTCTATATTCTATGTTCTGTGTTCCTACACTATATTCTATATTCTGTATTCTATATTCTATATTCTGTATTCTATATTCTACATTCTATGTTCTGTATTCTGTATTCCATATTCTGTATTCTGAATTCTATATTCTGTATTCCATATTCTGTATTGTGAATTCAATATTCTGTATTCTGTGTTCTGTATTGTATGTTGTGTGTTCTGTATTCTACATTCTATATTCTGCAGTGTATATTCTGAAATCTGAATTCTATATTCTGTATTCTATGTTCTGTGTTCGGATTCTATATTCTTTGCTCTATATTCTCTATTCTATATACTACATTCTATGTTCTATATTCTGTATTCCATATTCTGTACTCTGTGTTCTGTATACTATGTTGTGTGTTCTGTATTCTACATTCTATATTCTGCAATCTATATTCTGAAATCTGTATTCTATACTGTGTAATTCTGTGTTCTGATTTCAGATTCTATATTCTGTGCTCTATATTCTGTATTCTATATACTACATTCTATGTTCTATATTCTGTATTCCATATTCTGTATTCTGAGTTCTATATTCTGTATTCCATATACTGTATTGTGAGTTCTATATTCTGTATTATGTAATCTATATTGAACATTCTATGTTCTGTATTCTGTATCATATACTGTATTCTGAGTTCTATATTCTGTACCCTATATTCTGTATTCCATGTACTGTATTCTGAATTCTATACTCTGTATTCTGTGTTCCATATTCTGTATTCTATATACTACATTCTATGTCCTGTTCTGTATTCCATATTCTGTATTCTGTGTTCTGTGTTCGGATTCTATATTGTGTATTCTGTATTCTGTGTTCCACATTCTGTATTCTGAATTCTATATTCTGTATTCTGTGTTCTGCATTCTATGTTCTCTGTTCGGTGTTCGCCGTTCTATATTCTGTATTCTATATACTACATTCTATGTTATGTATTCTGTATTCCATATTCTGAACTCTGTGTTCTGTATTCTATTTTGCGTGTTCTGTGTTCTGAATTCTATATTCTGTATTCGGTGTTCTATATTCTACATTCTATGTTCTGGATTCTGTATTCCATATTCTCTATTCTGTATTCCATATTCTAAATTCTATATTCTGTATTGTGTTCCACATTCTGTATTCTGAATTCTATATTCTGTATTCTCTGTTCTGTATTCTGTATTCTATATTCTACATTCTATGTTCTGTATTCTGTATTCCATATTCTGAATTCTATATTCTGTATTCCATATTCTTTATTGTGAATTCAATATTCTGTATTCTATGTTGTGTGTTCTGTATTCTACATTCTATATTCTGCAGTCTATATTCTGAAATCTGAATTCTATATTCTGTATTGTATGTTCTGTGTTCGGATTCTATATTCTTTGCTCTATATTCTCTATTCTATATACTACATTCTATGTTCTATATTCTGTATTCCATATTCTGTATTCTGTGTTCTGTATTCTGTGTTGTGTGTTCTGTATTCTACATTCTATATTCTGCAATCTATATTCTGAAATCTGTATTCTAAATTCTGTATTCAATGTTCTGTGTTCCTATTGTATTTTCTGTATTCTGTATTCTATATTCTATATTCTGTATTCTATATTCTACATTCTATGTTCTGTATTCTGTATTCCATAATCTGTACTCTGAATTCTATATTCCGTATTCTATATTCTGAATTGTATATTATATTGTGTTCCACATTCTGTATTCTGAATTCTATATTCTGTATTCGGTGTTCTATATTCTACATTCAATGTTCTGGATTCTGTATTCCATATTCTGAATTCTATATTCTGTATTGTGTTCCACATTCTGTATTCTGAATTCTATATCCTGTATTCTCTGTTCTGTATTCTGTATTCTATATTCTACATTCTATGTTCTGTATTCTGTATTCCATAGTCTGTATTCTGAATTCTATATTCTGTATTCCATATTCTTTATTGTGAATTCAATATTCTGTATTCTGTGTTCTGTATTGTATGTTGTGTGTTCTGTATTCTACATTCTATATTCTGCAGTCTATATTCTGAAACCTGAATTCTATATTCTGTATTCTATGTTCTGTGTTCAGATTCTATATTCTTTGCTCTATATTCTCTATTCTATATACTACATTCTATGTTCTATATTCTGTATTCCATATTCTGTATTCTGTGTTCTGTATTCTGTGTTGTGTGTTCTGTATTCTACATTCTATATTCTGCAATCTATATTCTGAAATCTGTATTCTAAATTCTATATTCTATGTTCTGTGTTCCTATACTATATTCTATATTCTGTATTCTATATTCTATATTCTGTATTCTATATTCTACATTCTATGTTCTGTATTCTGTATTCCATATTCTGTATTCTGAATTCTATATTCTGTATTCCATATTCTGTATTGTGAATTCAATATTCTGTATTCTGTGTTCTGTATTGTATGTTGTGTGTTCTGTATTCTACATTCTATATTCTGCAGTGTATATTCTGAAATCTGAATTCTATATTCTGTATTCTATGTTCTGTGTTCGGATTCTATATTCTTTGCTCTATATTCTCTATTCTATATACTACATTCTATGTTCTATATTCTGTATTCCATATTCTGTATTCTGTGTTCTGTATTCTGTGTTGTGTGTTCTGTATTCTACATTCTATATTCTGCAATCTATATTCTGAAATCTGTATTCTAAATTCTATATTCTATGTTCTGTGTTCCTATACTATATTCTATATTCTGTATTCTATATTCTATATTCTGTATTCTATATTCTACATTCTATGTTCTGTATTCTGTATTCCATATTCTGTATTCTGATTTCTATATTCTGTATTCCATATTCTGTATTGTGAATTCAATATTCTGTATTCTGTGTTCTGTATTGTATGTTGTGTGTTCTGTATTCTACATTCTATATTCTGCAGTCTATATTCTGAAATCTGAATTCTATATTCTGTATTCTATGTTCTGTGTTCGGATTCTATATTCTTTGCTCTATATTCTCTATTCTATATACTACATTCTATGTTCTATATTCTGTATTCCATATTCTGTACTCTGTGTTCTGTATACTATGTTGTGTGTTCTGTATTCTACATTCTATATTCTGCAATCTATATTCTGAAATCTGTATTCTATACTGTGTAATTCTGTGTTCTGATTTCAGATTCTATATTCTGTGCTCTATATTCTGTATTCTATATACTACATTCTATGTTCTATATTCTGTATTCCATATTCTGTATTCTGAGTTCTATATTCTGTATTCCATATACTGTATTGTGAGTTCTATATTCTGTATTATGTAATCTATATTGAACATTCTATGTTCTGTATTCTGTATCATATACTGTATTCTGAGTTCTATATTCTGTACCCTATATTCTGTATTCCATGTACTGTATTCTGAATTCTATACTCTGTATTCTGTGTTCCATATTCTGTATTCTATATACTACATTCTATGTCCTGTTCTGTATTCCATATTCTGTATTCTGTGTTCTATATTCTACATTCTATGTTCTGTATTCTGTATTCCATATTCTGTATTCTGTATTCCATATTCTGTATTGTGAATTCAATATTCTGTATTCTGTGTTCTGTATTGTATGTTGTGTGTTCTGTATTCTACATTCTATATTCTGCAGTGTATATTCTGAAATCTGA
Source organism: Camelus bactrianus (assembly GCF_048773025.1). Lineage (NCBI taxonomy): Eukaryota > Metazoa > Chordata > Mammalia > Artiodactyla > Camelidae > Camelus > Camelus bactrianus. Next base: position 34,186,271 of record NC_133575.1, read on the forward strand.
ATTCTATATTCTGTATTCTATGTTCTGTGTTCCTAGTGTATTTTCTGTATTCTGTATTCTATATTCTATATTCTGTATTCTATATTCTACATTCTATGTTCTGTATTCTGTATTCCATAATCTGTATTCTGAATTCTATATTCCGTATTCTATATTATGAATTGTATATTATATTGTGTTCCACATTCTGTATTCTGAATTCTATATTCTGTATTCGGTGTTCTATATTCTACATTCAATGTTCTGGATTCTGTATTCCATATTCTGAATTCTATATTCTGTATTGTGTTCCACATTCTGTATTCTGAATTCTATATTCTGTATTCTCTGTTCTGTATTCTGTATTCTATATTCTACATTCTAATTTCTGTATTCTGTATTCCATATTCTGTATTCTGAATTCTATATTCTGTATTCCATATTCTGTATTGTGAATTCAATATTCTGTATTCTGTGTTCTGTATTGTATGTTGTGTGTTCTGTATTCTACATTCTATATTCTGCAGTGTATATTCTGAAATCTGAATTCTATATTCTGTATTCTATGTTCTGTGTTCGGATTCTATATTCTTTGCTCTATATTCTCTATTCTATATACTACATTCTATGTTCTATATTCTGTATTCCATATTCTGTATTCTGTGTTCTGTATTCTGTGTTGTGTGTTCTGTATTCTACATTCTATATTCTGCAATCTATATTCTGAAATCTGTAATCTAAATTCTGTATTCTATGTTCTGTGTTCCTAGTGTATTTTCTGTATTCTGTATTCTATATTCTATATTCTGTATTCTATATTCTACATTCTATGTTCTGTATTCTGTATTCCATAATCTGTATTCTGAATTCTATATTCCGTATTCTATATTATGAATTGTATATTATATTGTGTTCCACATTCTGTATTCTGAATTCTATATTCTGTATTCGGTGTTCTATATTCTACATTCAATGTTCTGGATTCTGTATTCCATATTCTGAATTCTATATTCTGTATTGTGTTCCACATTCTGTATTCTGAATTCTATATTCTGTATTCTCTGTTCTGTATTCTGTATTCTATATTCTACATTCTAATTTCTGTATTCTGTATTCCATATTCTGTATTCTGAATTCTATATTCTGTATTCCATATTCTGTATTGTGAATTCAATATTCTGTATTCTGTGTTCTGTATTGTATGTTGTGTGTTCTGTATTCTACATTCTATATTCTGCAGTGTATATTCTGAAATCTGAATTCTATATTCTGTATTCTATGTTCTGTGTTCGGATTCTATATTCTTTGCTCTATATTCTCTATTCTATATACTACATTCTATGTTCTATATTCTGTATTCCATATTCTGTATTCTGTGTTCTGTATTCTGTGTTGTGTGTTCTGTATTCTACATTCTATATTCTGCAATCTATATTCTGAAATCTGTAATCTAAATTCTGTATTCTATGTTCTGTGTTCCTAGTGTATTTTCTGTATTCTGTATTCTATATTCTATATTCTGTATTCTATATTCTACATTCTATGTTCTGTATTCTGTATTCCATAATCTGTATTCTGAATTCTATATTCCGTATTCTATATTATGAATTGTATATTATATTGTGTTCCACATTCTGTATTCTGAATTCTATATTCTGTATTCGGTGTTCTATATTCTACATTCAATGTTCTGGATTCTGTATTCCATATTCTGAATTCTATATTCTGTATTGTGTTCCACATTCTGTATTCTGAATTCTATATTCTGTATTCTCTGTTCTGTATTCTGTATTCTATATTCTACATTCTAATTTCTGTATTCTGTATTCCATATTCTGTATTCTGAATTCTATATTCTGTATTCCATATTCTTTATTGTGAATTCAATATTCTGTATTCTGTGTTCTGTATTCTATGTTGTGTGTTCTGTATTCTACATTCTATATTCTGCAGTGTATATTCTGAAATCTGAATTCTATATTCTGTATTCTATGTTCTGTGTTCGGATTCTATATTCTTTGCTCTATATTCTCTATTCTATATACTACATTCTATGTTCTATGTTCTGTATTCCATATTCTGTATTCTGTGTTCTGTATTCTGTGTTGTGTGTTCTGTATTCTACATTCTATATTCTGCAATCTATATTTTGAAATCTGTATTCTATATTCTGTATTCTATGTTCTGTGTTCGGATTCTATATTCTGTATTCTGTATTCTATATTCTACATTCTATGTTCTGTATTCTGTATTCCATATTCTGTATTCTGAATTCTAAATTCCGTATTCTATATTCTGAATTCTATATTATATTGTGTTCCACATACTGTATTCTGAATTCTATATTCTGTATTCGGTGTTCTATATTCTACATTCTATGTTCTGGATTCTGTATTCCATATTCTCTATTCTGTATTCCATATTCTGAATTCTATATTCTGTATTGTGTTCCACATTCTGTATTCTGAATTCTATATTCTGTATTCTCTGTTCTGTATTCTGTATTCTATATTCTACATTTTAATTTCTGTATTCTGTATTCCATATTCTGTATTCTGAATTCTATATTCTGTATTCCATATTCTGTATTGTGAATTCAATATTCTGTATTCTGTGTTCTGTATTGTATGTTGTGTGTTCTGTATTCTACATTCTATATTCTGCAGTGTATATTCTGAAATCTGAATTCTATATTCTGTATTCTATGTTCTGTGTTCGGATTCTATATTCTTTGCTCTATATTCTCTATTCTATATACTACATTCTATGTTCTATGTTCTGTATTCCATATTCTGTATTCTGTGTTCTGTATTCTGTGTTGTGTGTTCTGTATTCTACATTCTATATTCTGCAATCTATATTTTGAAATCTGTATTCTATATTCTGTATTCTATGTTCTGTGTTCGGATTCTATATTCTGTATTCTGTATTCTATATTCTACATTCTATGTTCTGTATTCTGTATTCCATATTCTGTATTCTGAATTCTAAATTCCGTATTCTATATTCTGAATTCTATATTATATTGTGTTCCACATTCTGTATTCTGAATTCTATATTCTGTATTCGGTGTTCTATATTCTACATTCTATGTTCTGGATTCTGTATTCCATATTCTCTATTCTGTATTCCATATTCTGAATTCTATATTCTGTATTGTGTTCCACATTCTGTATTCTGAATTCTATATTCTGTATTCTCTGTTCTGTATTCTGTATTCTATATTCTACATTCTATGTTCTGTATTCTGTATTCTGTATTCCATATTCTGTATTCTGAATTCTATATTCCGTATTCTATATTCTGAATTCTATATTATATTGTGTTCCACATTCTGTATTCTGAATTCTATATACTGTATTCGGTGTTCTATATTCTACATTCTATGTTCTGGATTCTGTATTCCATATTCTGAATTCTGTGTTCTGTATTGTGTTCCACATTCTGTATTCTGAATTCTATATTCTGTATTCGGTGTTCTATATTCTACATTCAATGTTCTGGATTCTGTATTCCATATTCTGAATTCTGTATTCTGTATTGTGTTCCACATTCTGTATTCTGAATTCTATATTCTGTATTCTCTGTTCTGTATTCTGTATTCTATATTCTACATTCTATGTTCTGTATTCTGTATTCCATATTCTGTATTCTGTATTCCATATTCTGTATTGTGAATTCAATATTCTGTATTCTGTGTTCTGTATTGTATGTTGTGTGTTCTGTATTCTACATTCTATATTCTGCAGTGTATATTCTGAAATCTGAATTCTATATTCTGTATTCTATGTTCTGTGTTCGGATTCTATATTCTTTGCTCTATATTCTCTATTCTATATACTACATTCTATGTTCTATATTCTGTATTCCATATTCTGTATTCTGTGTTCTGTATTCTGTGTTGTGTGTTCTGTATTCTACATTCTATATTCTGCAATTTATATTTTGAAATCTGTATTCTATATTCTGTATTCTATGTTCTGTGTTCGGATTCTATATTCTGTATTCTGTATTCTGTATTGTATATTCTACATTCTATGTTCTGTATTCTGTATTCCATATTCTGTATTCTGAATTCTAAATTCCGTATTCTATATTCTGAATTCTATATTCTGTATTGTGTTCCACATTCTGTATTATGAATTCTGTATTCTGTATTCGTGTTCTATATTCTACATTCTATGTTCTGGATTCTGTATTCCATATTCTCTATTCTGTATTCCATATTATGAATTCTATATTCTGTATTGTGTTCCACATTCTGTATTCTGAATTCTATATCCTGTATTCTCTGTTCTGTATTCTGTATTCTATATTCTACATTCTATGTTGTGTATTCTGTATTCCATAGTCTGTATTCTGAATTCTATATTCTGTATTCCATATTCTTTATTGTGAATTCAATATTCTGTATTCTGTGTTCTGTATTGTATGTTGTGTGTTCTGTATTCTACATTCTATATTCTGCAGTCTATATTCTGAAACCTGAATTCTATATTCTGTATTCTATGTTCTGTGTTCAGATTCTATATTCTTTGCTCTATATTCTCTATTCTATATACTACATTCTATGTTCTATATTCTGTATTCCATATTCTGTATTCTGTGTTCTGTATTCTGTGTTGTGTGTTCTGTATTCTACATTCTATATTCTGCAATCTATATTCTGAAATCTGTATTCTAAATTCTATATTCTATGTTCTGTGTTCCTACACTATATTCTATATTCTGTATTCTATATTCTATATTCTGTATTCTATATTCTACATTCTATGTTCTGTATTCTGTATTCCATATTCTGTATTCTGAATTCTATATTCTGTATTCCATATTCTGTATTGTGAATTCAATATTCTGTATTCTGTGTTCTGTATTGTATGTTGTGTGTTCTGTATTCTACATTCTATATTCTGCAGTGTATATTCTGAAATCTGAATTCTATATTCTGTATTCTATGTTCTGTGTTCGGATTCTATATTCTTTGCTCTATATTCTCTATTCTATATACTACATTCTATGTTCTATATTCTGTATTCCATATTCTGTATTCTGTGTTCTGTATTCTGTGTTGTGTGTTCTGTATTCTACATTCTATATTCTGCAATCTATATTCTGAAATCTGTAATCTAAATTCTGTATTCTATGTTCTGTGTTCCTAGTGTATTTTCTGTATTCTGTATTCTATATTCTATATTCTGTATTCTATATTCTACATTCTATGTTCTGTATTCTGTATTCCATAATCTGTATTCTGAATTCTATATTCCGTATTCTATATTATGAATTGTATATTATATTGTGTTCCACATTCTGTATTCTGAATTCTATATTCTGTATTTGGTGTTCTATATTCTACATTCAATGTTCTGGATTCTGTATTCCATATTCTGAATTCTATATTCTGTATTGTGTTCCACATTCTGTATTCTGAATTCTATATTCTGTATTCTCTGTTCTGTATTCTGTATTCTATATTCTACATTCTAATTTCTGTATTCTGTATTCCATATTCTGTATTCTGAATTCTATATTCTGTATTCCATATTCTTTATTGTGAATTCAATATTCTGTATTCTGTGTTCTGTATTCTATGTTGTGTGTTCTGTATTCTACATTCTATATTCTGCAGTGTATATTCTGAAATCTGAATTCTATATTCTGTATTCTATGTTCTGTGTTCGGATTCTATATTCTTTGCTCTATATTCTCTATTCTATATACTACATTCTATGTTCTATGTTCTGTATTCCATATTCTGTATTCTGTGTTCTGTATTCTGTGTTGTGTGTTCTGTATTCTACATTCTATATTCTGCAATCTATATTTTGAAATCTGTATTCTATATTCTGTATTCTATGTTCTGTGTTCGGATTCTATATTCTGTATTCTGTATTCTGTATTCTATATTCTACATTCTATGTTCTGTATTCTGTATTCCATATTCTGTATTCTGAATTCTAAATTCCGTATTCTATATTCTGAATTCTATATTATATTGTGTTCCACATACTGTATTCTGAATTCTATATTCTGTATTCGGTGTTCTATATTCTACATTCTATGTTCTGGATTCTGTATTCCATATTCTCTATTCTGTATTCCATATTCTGAATTCTATATTCTGTATTGTGTTCCACATTCTGTATTCTGAATTCTATATTCTGTATTCTCTGTTCTGTATTCTGTATTCTATATTCTACATTTTAATTTCTGTATTCTGTATTCCATATTCTGTATTCTGAATTCTATATTCTGTATTCCATATTCTGTATTGTGAATTCAATATTCTGTATTCTGTGTTCTGTATTGTATGTTGTGTGTTCTGTATTCTACATTCTATATTCTGCAGTGTATATTCTGAAATCTGAATTCTATATTCTGTATTCTATGTTCTGTGTTCGGATTCTATATTCTTTGCTCTATATTCTCTATTCTATATACTACATTCTATGTTCTATGTTCTGTATTCCATATTCTGTATTCTGTGTTCTGTATTCTGTGTTGTGTGTTCTGTATTCTACATTCTATATTCTGCAATCTATATTTTGAAATCTGTATTCTATATTCTGTATTCTATGTTCTGTGTTCGGATTCTATATTCTGTATTCTGTATTCTGTATTCTATATTCTACATTCTATGTTCTGTATTCTGTATTCCATATTCTGTATTCTGAATTCTAAATTCCGTATTCTATATTCTGAATTCTATATTATATTGTGTTCCACATTCTGTATTCTGAATTCTATATTCTGTATTCGGTGTTCTATATTCTACATTCTATGTTCTGGATTCTGTATTCCATATTCTCTATTCTGTATTCCATATTCTGAATTCTATATTCTGTATTGTGTTCCACATTCTGTATTCTGAATTCTATATTCTGTATTCTCTGTTCTGTATTCTGTATTCTATATTCTACATTCTATGTTCTGTATTCTGTATTCTGTATTCCATATTCTGTATTCTGAATTCTATATTCCGTATTCTATATTCTGAATTCTATATTATATTGTGTTCCACATTCTGTATTCTGAATTCTATATACTGTATTCGGTGTTCTATATTCTACATTCTATGTTCTGGATTCTGTATTCCATATTCTGAATTCTATATTCTGTATTGTGTTCCACATTCTGTATTCTGAATTCTATATTCTGTATTTGGTGTTCTATATTCTACATTCAATGTTCTGGATTCTGTATTCCATATTCTGAATTCTGTATTCTGTATTGTGTTCCACATTCTGTATTCTGAATTCTATATTCTGTATTCTCTGTTCTGTATTCTGTATTCTATATTCTACATTCTATGTTCTGTATTCTGTATTCCATATTCTGTATTCTGAATTCTATATTCTGTATTCCATATTCTGTATTGTGAATTCAATATTCTGTATTCTGTGTTCTGTATTGTATGTTGTGTGTTCTGTATTCTACATTCTATATTCTGCAGTGTATATTCTGAAATCTGAATTCTATATTCTGTATTCTATGTTCTGTGTTCGGATTCTATATTCTTTGCTCTATATTCTCTATTCTATATACTACATTCTATGTTCTATATTCTGTATTCCATATTCTGTATTCTGTGTTCTGTATTCTGTGTTGTGTGTTCTGTATTCTACATTCTATATTCTGCAATTTATATTTTGAAATCTGTATTCTATATTCTGTATTCTATGTTCTGTGTTCGGATTCTATATTCTGTATTCTGTATTCTGTATTGTATATTCTACATTCTATGTTCTGTATTCTGTATTCCATATTCTGTATTCTGAATTCTAAATTCCGTATTCTATATTCTGAATTCTATATTCTGTATTGTGTTCCACATTCTGTATTATGAATTCTGTATTCTGTATTCGTGTTCTATATTCTACATTCTATGTTCTGGATTCTGTATTCCATATTCTCTATTCTGTATTCCATATTATGAATTCTATATTCTGTATTGTGTTCCACATTCTGTATTCTGAATTCTATATCCTGTATTCTCTGTTCTGTATTCTGTATTCTATATTCTACATTCTATGTTGTGTATTCTGTATTCCATAGTCTGTATTCTGAATTCTATATTCTGTATTCCATATTCTTTATTGTGAATTCAATATTCTGTATTCTGTGTTCTGTATTGTATGTTGTGTGTTCTGTATTCTACATTCTATATTCTGCAGTCTATATTCTGAAACCTGAATTCTATATTCTGTATTCTATGTTCTGTGTTCAGATTCTATATTCTTTGCTCTATATTCTCTATTCTATATACTACATTCTATGTTCTATATTCTGTATTCCATATTCTGTATTCTGTGTTCTGTATTCTGTGTTGTGTGTTCTGTATTCTACATTCTATATTCTGCAATCTATATTCTGAAATCTGTATTCTATACTGTGTAATTCTGTGTTCTGATTTCAGATTCTATATTCTGTGCTCTATATTCTGTATTCTATATACTACATTCTATGTTCTATATTCTGTATTCCATATTCTGTATTCTGAGTTCTATATTCTGTATTCCATATACTGTATTGTGAGTTCTATATTCTGTATTATGTAATCTATATTGAACATTCTATGTTCTGTATTCTGTATCATATACTGTATTCTGAGTTCTATATTCTGTACCCTATATTCTGTATTCCATGTACTGTATTCTGAATTCTATACTCTGTATTCTGTGTTCCATATTCTGTATTCTATATACTACATTCTATGTCCTGTTCTGTATTCCATATACTGTATTCTGTGTTCTGTGTTCGGATTCTATATTCTGTATTCTGTATTCTGTGTTCCACATTCTGTATTCTGAATTCTATATTCTGTATTCTGTGTTCTGCATTCTATGTTCTCTGTTCGGTGTTCGCCGTTCTATATTCTGTATTCTATATACTACATTCTATGTTATGTATTCTGTATTCCATATTCTGAACTCTGTGTTCTGTATTCTATTTTGCGTGTTCTGTGTTCTGAATTCTATATTCTGTATTCGGTGTTCTATATTCTACATTCTATGTTCTGGATTCTGTATTCCATATTCTCTATTCTGTATTCCATATTCTGAATTCTATATTCTGTATTGTGTTCCACATTCTGTATTCTGAATTCTATATTCTGTATTCTCTGTTCTGTATTCTGTATTCTATATTCTACATTCTATGTTGTGTATTCTGTATTCCATATTCTGAATTCTATATTCTGTATTCCATATTCTTTATTGTGAATTCAATATTCTGTATTCTGTATTCTCTGTTGTGTGTTCTGTATTCTACATTCTATATTCTGCAGTCTATATTCTGAAATCTGAATTCTATATTCTGTATTGTATGTTCTGTGTTCGGATTCTATATTCTTTGCTCTATATTCTCTATTCTATATACTACATTCTATGTTCTATATTCTGTATTCCATATTCTGTATTCTGTGTTCTGTATTCTGTGTTGTGTGTTCTGTATTCTACATTCTATATTCTGCAATCTATATTCTGAAATCTGTATTCTAAATTCTGTATTCTATGTTCTGTGTTCCTATTGTATTTTCTGTATTCTGTATTCTATATTCTATATTCTGTATTCTATATTCTACATTCTATGTTCTGTATTCTGTATTCCATAATCTGTACTCTGAATTCTATATTCCGTATTCTATATTCTGAATTGTATATTATATTGTGTTCCACATTCTGTATTCTGAATTCTATATTCTGTATTCGGTGTTCTATATTCTACATTCAATGTTCTGGATTCTGTATTCCATATTCTGAATTCTATATTCTGTATTGTGTTCCACATTCTGTATTCTGAATTCTATATCCTGTATTCTCTGTTCTGTATTCTGTATTCTATATTCTACATTCTATGTTCTGTATTCTGTATTCCATAGTCTGTATTCTGAATTCTATATTCTGTATTCCATATTCTTTATTGTGAATTCAATATTCTGTATTCTGTGTTCTGTATTGTATGTTGTGTGTTCTGTATTCTACATTCTATATTCTGCAGTCTATATTCTGAAACCTGAATTCTATATTCTGTATTCTATGTTCTGTGTTCAGATTCTATATTCTTTGCTCTATATTCTCTATTCTATATACTACATTCTATGTTCTATATTCTGTATTCCATATTCTGTATTCTGTGTTCTGTATTCTGTGTTGTGTGTTCTGTATTCTACATTCTATATTCTGCAATCTATATTCTGAAATCTGTATTCTAAATTCTATATTCTATGTTCTGTGTTCCTATACTATATTCTATATTCTGTATTCTATATTCTATATTCTGTATTCTATATTCTACATTCTATGTTCTGTATTCTGTATTCCATATTCTGTATTCTGAATTCTATATTCTGTATTCCATATTCTGTATTGTGAATTCAATATTCTGTATTCTGTGTTCTGTATTGTATGTTGTGTGTTCTGTATTCTACATTCTATATTCTGCAGTGTATATTCTGAAATCTGAATTCTATATTCTGTATTCTATGTTCTGTGTTCGGATTCTATATTCTTTGCTCTATATTCTCTATTCTATATACTACATTCTATGTTCTATATTCTGTATTCCATATTCTGTATTCTGTGTTCTGTATTCTGTGTTGTGTGTTCTGTATTCTACATTCTATATTCTGCAATTTATATTTTGAAATCTGTATTCTATATTCTGTATTCTATGTTCTGTGTTCGGATTCTATATTCTGTATTCTGTATTCTGTATTGTATATTCTACATTCTATGTTCTGTATTCTGTATTCCATATTCTGTATTCTGAATTCTAAATTCCGTATTCTATATTCTGAATTCTATATTCTGTATTGTGTTCCACATTCTGTATTATGAATTCTGTATTCTGTATTCGTGTTCTATATTCTACATTCTATGTTCTGGATTCTGTATTCCATATTCTCTATTCTGTATTCCATATTATGAATTCTATATTCTGTATTGTGTTCCACATTCTGTATTCTGAATTCTATATCCTGTATTCTCTGTTCTGTATTCTGTATTCTATATTCTACATTCTATGTTGTGTATTCTGTATTCCATAGTCTGTATTCTGAATTCTATATTCTGTATTCCATATTCTTTATTGTGAATTCAATATTCTGCATTCTGTGTTCTGTATTCTATGTTGTGTGTTCTGTATTCTACATTCTATATTCTGCAGTCTATATTCTGAAACCTGAATTCTATATTCTGTATTCTATGTTCTGTGTTCAGATTCTATATTCTTTGCTCTATATTCTCTATTCTATATACTACATTCTATGTTCTATATTCTGTATTCTGTGTTCTGTATTCTGTGTTGTGTGTTCTGTATTCTACATTCTATATTCTGCAATCTATATTCTGAAATCTGTATTCTAAATTCTATATTCTATGTTCTGTGTTCCTACACTATATTCTATATTCTGTATTCTATATTCTATATTCTGTATTCTATATTCTACATTCTATGTTCTGTATTCTGTATTCCATATTCTGTATTCTGAATTCTATATTCTGTATTCCATATTCTGTATTGTGAATTCAATATTCTGTATTCTGTGTTCTGTATTGTATGTTGTGTGTTCTGTATTCTACATTCTATATTCTGCAGTGTATATTCTGAAATCTGAATTCTATATTCTGTATTCTATGTTCTGTGTTCGGATTCTATATTCTTTGCTCTATATTCTCTATTCTATATACTACATTCTATGTTCTATATTCTGTATTCCATATTCTGTACTCTGTGTTCTGTATACTATGTTGTGTGTTCTGTATTCTACATTCTATATTCTGCAATCTATATTCTGAAATCTGTATTCTATACTGTGTAATTCTGTGTTCTGATTTCAGATTCTATATTCTGTGCTCTATATTCTGTATTCTATATACTACATTCTATGTTCTATATTCTGTATTCCATATTCTGTATTCTGAGTTCTATATTCTGTATTCCATATACTGTATTGTGAGTTCTATATTCTGTATTATGTAATCTATATTGAACATTCTATGTTCTGTATTCTGTATCATATACTGTATTCTGAGTTCTATATTCTGTACCCTATATTCTGTATTCCATGTACTGTATTCTGAATTCTATACTCTGTATTCTGTGTTCCATATTCTGTATTCTATATACTACATTCTATGTCCTGTTCTGTATTCCATATTCTGTATTCTGTGTTCTGTGTTCGGATTCTATATTCTGTATTCTGTATTCTGTGTTCCACATTCTGTATTCTGAATTCTATATTCTGTATTCTGTGTTCTGCATTCTATGTTCTCTGTTCGGTGTTTGCCGTTCTATATTCTGTATTCTATATACTACATTCTATGTTATGTATTCTGTATTCCATATTCTGAACTCTGTGTTCTGTATTCTATTTTGCGTGTTCTGTGTTCTGAATTCTATATTCTGTATTCGGTGTTCTATATTCTACATTCTATGTTCTGGATTCTGTATTCCATATTCTCTATTCTGTATTCCATATTCTAAATTCTATATTCTGTATTGTGTTCCACATTCTGTATTCTGAATTCTATATTCTGTATTCTCTGTTCTGTATTCTGTATTCTATATTCTACATTCTATGTTCTGTATTCTGTATTCCATATTCTGAATTCTATATTCTGTATTCCATATTCTTTATTGTGAATTCAATATTCTGTATTCTATGTTGTGTGTTCTGTATTCTACATTCTATATTCTGCAGTCTATATTCTGAAATCTGAATTCTATATTCTGTATTGTATGTTCTGTGTTCGGATTCTATATTCTTTGCTCTATATTCTCTATTCTATATACTACATTCTATGTTCTATATTCTGTATTCCATATTCTGTATTCTGTGTTCTGTATTCTGTGTTGTGTGTTCTGTATTCTACATTCTATATTCTGCAATCTATATTCTGAAATCTGTATTCTAAATTCTGTATTCAATGTTCTGTGTTCCTATTGTATTTTCTGTATTCTGTATTCTATATTCTATATTCTGTATTCTATATTCTACATTCTATGTTCTGTATTCTGTATTCCATAATCTGTACTCTGAATTCTATATTCCGTATTCTATATTCTGAATTGTATATTATATTGTGTTCCACATTCTGTATTCTGAATTCTATATTCTGTATTCGGTGTTCTATATTCTACATTCAATGTTCTGGATTCTGTATTCCATATTCTGAATTCTATATTCTGTATTGTGTTCCACATTCTGTATTCTGAATTCTATATCCTGTATTCTCTGTTCTGTATTCTGTATTCTATATTCTACATTCTATGTTCTGTATTCTGTATTCCATAGTCTGTATTCTGAATTCTATATTCTGTATTCCATATTCTTTATTGTGAATTCAATATTCTGTATTCTGTGTTCTGTATTGTATGTTGTGTGTTCTGTATTCTACATTCTATATTCTGCAGTCTATATTCTGAAACCTGAATTCTATATTCTGTATTCTATGTTCTGTGTTCAGATTCTATATTCTTTGCTCTATATTCTCTATTCTATATACTACATTCTATGTTCTATATTCTGTATTCCATATTCTGTATTCTGTGTTCTGTATTCTGTGTTGTGTGTTCTGTATTCTACATTCTATATTCTGCAATCTATATTCTGAAATCTGTATTCTAAATTCTATATTCTATGTTCTGTGTTCCTATACTATATTCTATATTCTGTATTCTATATTCTATATTCTGTATTCTATATTCTACATTCTATGTTCTGTATTCTGTATTCCATATTCTGTATTCTGAATTCTATATTCTGTATTCCATATTCTGTATTGTGAATTCAATATTCTGTATTCTGTGTTCTGTATTGTATGTTGTGTGTTCTGTATTCTACATTCTATATTCTGCAGTGTATATTCTGAAATCTGAATTCTATATTCTGTATTCTATGTTCTGTGTTCGGATTCTATATTCTTTGCTCTATATTCTCTATTCTATATACTACATTCTATGTTCTATATTCTGTATTCCATATTCTGTATTCTGTGTTCTGTATTCTGTGTTGTGTGTTCTGTATTCTACATTCTATATTCTGCAATCTATATTCTGAAATCTGTATTCTAAATTCTATATTCTATGTTCTGTGTTCCTATACTATATTCTATATTCTGTATTCTATATTCTATATTCTGTATTCTATATTCTACATTCTATGTTCTGTATTCTGTATTCCATATTCTGTATTCTGAATTCTATATTCTGTATTCCATATTCTGTATTGTGAATTCAATATTCTGTATTCTGTGTTCTGTATTGTATGTTGTGTGTTCTGTATTCTACATTCTATATTCTGCAGTGTATATTCTGAAATCTGAATTCTATATTCTGTATTCTATGTTCTGTGTTCGGATTCTATATTCTTTGCTCTATATTCTCTATTCTATATACTACATTCTATGTTCTATATTCTGTATTCCATATTCTGTACTCTGTGTTCTGTATACTATGTTGTGTGTTCTGTATTCTACATTCTATATTCTGCAATCTATATTCTGAAATCTGTATTCTATACTGTGTAATTCTGTGTTCTGATTTCAGATTCTATATTCTGTGCTCTATATTTTGTATTCTATATACTACATTCTATGTTCTATATTCTGTATTCCATATTCTGTATTCTGAGTTCTATATTCTGTATTCCATATACTGTATTGTGAGTTCTATATTCTGTATTATGTAATCTATATTGAACATTCTATGTTCTGTATTCTGTATCATATACTGTATTCTGAGTTCTATATTCTGTACCCTATATTCTGTATTCCATGTACTGTATTCTGAATTCTATACTCTGGATTCTGTGTTCCATATTCTGTATTCTATATACTACATTCTATGTCCTGTTCTGTATTCCATATTCTGTATTCTGTGTTCTGTGTTCGGATTCTATATTCTGTATTCTGTGTTCCACATTCTGTATTCTGAATTCTATATTCTGTATTCTGTGTTCTGCATTCTATGTTCTCTGTTCGGTGTTCGCCGTTCTATATTCTGTATTCTATATACTACATTCTATGTTATGTATTCTGTATTCCATATTCTGAACTCAAGTTCTGTATTCTATTTTGCGTGTTCTGTGTTCTGAATTCTATATTCTGTATTCGGTGTTCTATATTCTACATTCTATGTTCTGGATTCTGTATTCCATATTCTCTATTCTGTATTCCATATTCTGAATTCTATATTCTGTATTGTGTTCCACATTCTGTATTCTGAATTCTATATTCTGTATTCTCTGTTCTGTATTCTGTGTTCTATATTCTACATTCTATGTTCTGTATTCTGTATTCCATATTCTGTATTCTGAATTCTATATTCTGTATTCCATATTCTTTATTGTGAATTCAATATTCTGTATTCTGTGTTCTGTATTCTATGTTGTGTGTTCTGTATTCTACATTCTATATTCTGCAGTCTATATTCTGAAATCTGAATTCTATATTCTGTATTGTATGTTCTGTGTTCGGATTCTATATTCTTTGCTCTATATTCTCTATTCTATATACTACATTCTATGTTCTATATTCTGTATTCCATATTCTGTATTCTGTGTTCTGTATTCTGTGTTGTGTGTTCTGTATTCTACATTATATATTCTGCAATCTATATTCTGAAATCTGTATTCTAAATTCTGTATTCTATGTTCTGTGTTCCTATTGTATTTTCTGTATTCTGTATTCTATATTCTATATTCTGTATTCTATATTCTACATTCTATGTTCTGTATTTTGTATTCCATAATCTGTACTCTGAATTCTATATTCCGTATTCTATATTCTGAATTGTATATTATATTGTGTTCCACATTCTGTATTCTGAATTCTATATTCTGTATTCGGTGTTCTATATTCTACATTCAATGTTCTGGATTCTGTATTCCATATTCTGAATTCTATATTCTGTATTGTGTTCCACATTCTGTATTCTGAATTCTATATCCTGTATTCTCTGTTCTGTATTCTGTATTCTATAATCTACATTCTATGCTGTGTATTCTGTATTCCATATTCTGTATGCTGAATTCTATATTCCGTATTCTATATTCTGAATTCTATATTGTATTGTGTTCCACATTCTGTATTCTGAATTCTATATTCTGTATTCGGTGTTCTATATTCTACATTCTATGTTCTGGATTCTGTATTCCATATTCTCTATTCTGTATTCCATATTCTGAATTCTATATTCTGTATTGTGTTCCACATTCTGTATTCTGAATTCTATATTCTGTATTTTCTGTTCTGTATTCTGTATTCTATATTCTACATTCTATGTTCTGTATTCTGTATTCTGTATTCCATATTCTGTATTCTGAATTCTATATTCCGTATTCTATATTCTGAATTCTATACTATATTGTGTTCCACATTCTGTATTCTGAATTCTATATACTGTATTCGGTGTTCTATATTCTACATTTTATGTTCTGGATTCTGTATTCCATATTCTGAATTCTATATTCTGTATTGTGTTCCACATTCTGTATTCTGAATTTTATATTCTGTATTCGGTGTTCTATATTCTACATTCAATGTTCTGGATTCTGTATTCCATATTCTGAATTCTATATTCTGTATTGTTTTCCACATTCTGTATTCTGAATTCTATATTCTGTATTCTCTGTTCTGTATTCTGTATTCTATATTCTACATTCTATGTTCTGTATTCTGTATTCCATATTCTGTATTCCGAATTCTATATTCTGTATTCCATATTCTTTATTGTGAATTCAATATTCTGTATTCTGTGTTCTGTATTGTATGTTGTGTGTTCTGTATTCTACATTCTATATTCTGCAGTCTATATTCTGAAATCTGAATTCTATATTCTGTATTCTATGTTCTGTGTTCGGATTCTATATTCTTTGCTCTATATTCTCTATTCTATATACTACATTCTATGTTCTATATTCTGTATTCCATATTCTGTATTCTGTGTTGTGTGTTCTGTATTATACATTCTATATTCTGCAATCTATATTCTGAAATCTGTAATCTAAATTCTGTATTCTATGTTCTGTGTTCCTATTGTATTTTCTGTATTCTGTATTCTATATTCTATATTCTGTATTCTATATTCTACATTCTATGTTCTGTATTCTGTATTCCATAATCTGTACTCTGAATTCTATATTCTGTATTCTATATTCTGAATTGTATATTATATTGTGTTCCACATTCTGTATTCTGAATTCTATATTCTGTATTCTGTATTCTATATTCTACATTCTATGTTCTGTATTATGTATTCCATATTCTGTATTCTGAATTCTATATTCTGTATTCCATATTCTTTATTGTGAATTCAATATTCTGTATTCTGTGTTGTGTGTTCTGTATTCTACATTCTATATTCTGCAATCTATATTCTGAAATCTGTAATCTAAATTCTGTATTCTATGTTCTGTGTTCCTATTGTATTTTCTGTATTCTGTATTCTATATTCTATATTCTGTATTCTATATTCTACATTCTATGTTCTGTATTCTGTATTCCATAATCTGTATTCTGAATTCTATATTCCGTATTCTATATTATGAATTGTATATTATATTGTGTTCCACATTCTGTATTCTGAATTCTATATTCTGTATTCTGTATTCTATATTCTACATTCTATGTTCTGTATTCTGTATTCCATATTCTGTATTCTGAATTCTATATTCTGTATTCCATATTCTTTATTGTGAATTCAATATTCTGTATTCTGTGTTCTGTATTCTATGTTGTGTGTTCTGTATTCTACATTCTATATTCTGCAGTGTATATTCTGAAATCTGAATTCTATATTCTGTATTCTATGTTCTGTGTTCGGATTCCATATTCTTTGCTCTATATTCTCTATTCTATATACTACATTCTATGTTCTATATTCTGTATTCCATATTCTGTATTCTGTGTTCTGTATTCTGTGTTGTGTGTTCTGTATTCTACATTCTATATTCTGCAATCTATATTCTGAAATCTGTATTCTAAATTCTATATTCTATGTTCTGTGTTCCTATACTATATTCTATATTCTGTATTCTATATTCTATATTCTGTATTCTATATTCTACATTCTAATTTCTGTATTCTGTATTCCATATTCTGTATTCTGAATTCTATATTCTGTATTCCATATTCTGTATTGTGAATTCAATATTCTGTATTCTGTGTTCTGTATTGTATGTTGTGTGTTCTGTATTCTACATTCTATATTCTGCAGTGTATATTCTGAAATCTGAATTCTATATTCTGTATTCTATGTTCTGTGTTCGGATTCTATATTCTTTGCGCTATATTCTCTATTCTATATTCTACATTATATGTTCTGTATTCTGTATTCTGTATTCCATATTCTGTATTCTGAATTCTATATTCCGTATTCTATATTCTGAATTCTATATTATATTGTGTTCCACATTCTGTATTCTGAATTCTATATACTGTATTCGGTGTTCTATATTCTACATTTTATGTTCTGGATTCCGTATTCCATATTCTGAATTCTATATTCTGTATTGTGTTCCACATTCTGTATTCTGAATTTTATATTCTGTATTCGGTGTTCTATATTCTACATTCAATGTTCTGGATTCTGTATTCCATATTCTGAATTCTATATTCTGTATTGTGTTCCACATTCTGTATTCTGAATTCTATATTCTGTATTCTCTGTTCTGTATTCTGTATTCTATATTCTACATTCTATGTTCTGTATTCTGTATTCCATATTCTGAATTCTATATTCTGTATTCCATATTCTTTATTGTGAATTCAATATTCTGTATTCTGTGTTCTGTATTGTATGTTGTGTGTTCTGTATTCTACATTCTATATTCTGCAGTCTATATTCTGAAATCTGAATTCTATATTCTGTATTCTATGTTCTGTGTTCGGATTCTATATTCTTTGCTCTATATTCTCTATTCTATATACTACATTCTATGTTCTATATTCTGTATTCCATATTCTGTATTCTGTGTTCTGTATTCTGTGTTGTGTGTTCTGTATTCTACATTCTATATTCTGCAATCTATATTCTGAAATCTGTAATCTAAATTCTGTATTCTATGTTCTGTGTTCCTATTGTATTTTCTGTATTCTGTATTCTATATTCTATATTCTGTATTCTATATTCTACATTCTATGTTTTGTATTCTGTATTCCATAATCTGTATTCTGAATTCTATATTCCGTATTCTATATTATGAATTGTATATTATATTGTGTTCCACATTCTGTATTCTGAATTCTATATTCTGTATTCTATATTCTATATTCTACATTCTATGTTCTGTATTCTGTATTCCATATTCTGTATTCTGAATTCTATATTCTGTATTCCATATTCTTTATTGTGAATTCAATATTCTGTATTCTGTGTTGTGTGTTCTGTATTCTACATTCTATATTCTGCAATCTATATTCTGAAATCTGTAATCTAAATTCTGTATTCTATGTTCTGTGTTCCTATTGTATTTTCTGTATTCTGTATTCTATATTCTATATTCTGTATTCTATATTCTACATTCTATGTTCTGTATTCTGTATTCCATAATCTGTATTCTGAATTCTATATTCCGTATTCTATATTATGAATTGTATATTATATTGTGTTCCACATTCTGTATTCTGAATTCTATATTCTGTATTCTGTATTCTATATTCTACATTCTATGTTCTGTATTCTGTATTCCATATTCTGTATTCTGAATTCTATATTCTGTATTCCATATTCTTTATTGTGAATTCAATATTCTGTATTCTGTGTTCTGTATTCTATGTTGTGTGTTCTGTATTCTACATTCTATATTCTGCAGTGTATATTCTGAAATCTGAATTCTATATTCTGTATTCTATGTTCTGTGTTCGGATTCCATATTCTTTGCTCTATATTCTCTATTCTATATACTACATTCTATGTTCTATATTCTGTATTCCATATTCTGTATTCTGTGTTCTGTATTCTGTGTTGTGTGTTCTGTATTCTACATTCTATATTCTGCAATCTATATTCTGAAATCTGTATTCTAAATTCTATATTCTATGTTCTGTGTTCCTATACTATATTCTATATTCTGTATTCTATATTCTATATTCTGTATTCTATATTCTACATTCTAATTTCTGTATTCTGTATTCCATATTCTGTATTCTGAATTCTATATTCTGTATTCCATATTCTGTATTGTGAATTCAATCTTCTGTATTCTGTGTTCTGTATTGTATGTTGTGTGTTCTGTATTCTACATTCTATATTCTGCAGTGTATATTCTGAAATCTGAATTCTATATTCTGTATTCTATGTTCTGTGTTCGGATTCTATATTCTTTGCGCTATATTCTCTATTCTATATACTACATTCTATGTTCTATATTCTGTATTCCATATTCTGTACTCTGTGTTCTGTATACTATGTTGTGTGTTCTGTATTCTACATTCTATATTCTGCAATCTATATTCTGAAATCTGTATTTTATACTGTGTAATTCTGTGTTCTGATTTCAGATTCTATATTCTGTGCTCTATATTCTGTATTCTATATAGTACATTCTATGTTCTATATTCTGTATTCCATATTCTGTATTCTGTGTTCTGTATTCTGTGTTGTGTGTTCTGTATTCTACATTCTATATTCTGCAATCTATATTCTGAAATCTGTATTCTAAATTCTATATTCTATGTTCTGTGTTCCTATACTATATTCTATATTCTGTATTCTATATTCTATATTCTGTATTCTATATTCTACATTCTATGTTCTGTATTCTGTATTCCATATTCTGTATTCTGAATTCTATATTCTGTATTCCATATTCTTTATTGTGAATTCAATATTCTGTATTCTGTGTTCTGTATTCTATGTTGTGTGTTCTGTATTCTACATTCTATATTCTGCAGTGTATATTCTGAAATCTGAATTGTATATTCTGTATTCTATGTTCTGTGTTCGGATTCTATATTCTTTGCTCTATATTCTCTATTCTATATACTACATTCTATGTTCTATATTATGTATTCCATATTCTGTATTCTGTGTTCTGTATTCTGTGTTGTGTGTTCTGTATTCTACATTCTATATTCTGCAATTTATATTTTGAAATCTGTATTCTATATTCTGTATTCTATGTTCTGTGTTCGGATTCTATATTCTGTATTCTGTATTCTGTATTGTATGTTCTACATTCTATGTTCTGTATTCTGTATTCCATATTCTGTATTCTGAATTCTAAATTCCGTATTCTATATTCTGAATTCTATATTCTGTATTGTGTTCCACATTCTGTATTATGAATTCTGTATTCTGTATTCGTGTTCTATATTCTACATTCTATGTTCTGGATTCTGTATTCCATATTCTCTATTCTGTATTCCATATTATGAATTCTATATTCTGTATTGTGTTCCACATTCTGTATTCTGAATTCTATATCCTGTATTCTCTGTTCTGTATTCTGTATTCTATATTCTACATTCTATGTTGTGTATTCTGTATTCCATAGTCTGTATTCTGAATTCTATATTCTGTATTCCATATTCTTTATTGTGAATTCAATATTCTGTATTCTGTGTTCTGTATTCTATGTTGTGTGTTCTGTATTCTACATTCTATATTCTGCAGTCTATATTCTGAAACCTGAATTCTATATTCTGTATTCTATGTTCTGTGTTCAGATTGTATATTCTTTGCTCTATATTCTCTATTCTATATACTACATTCTATGTTCTATATTCTGTATTCCATATTCTGTATTCTGTGTTCTGTATTCTGTGTTGTGTGTTCTGTATTCTACATTCTATATTCTGCAATCTATATTCTGAAATCTGTATTCTATATTCTGTATTCTATGTTCTGTGTTCCTATTGTATTTTCTGTATTTTGTATTCTATATTCTATATTCTGTATTCTATATTCTACATTCTATGTTCTGTATTCTGTATTCCATAATCTGTATTCTGAATTCTATATTCCGTATTCTATATTATGAATTGTATATTATATTGTGTTCCACATTCTGTATTCTGAATTCTATATTCTGTATTCGGTGTTCTATATTCTACATTCAATGTTCTGGATTCTGTATTCCATATTCTGAATTCTATATTCTGTATTGTGTTCCACATTCTGTATTCTGAATTCTATATTCTGTATTCTCTGTTCTGTATTCTGTATTCTATGTTCTACATTCTATGTTCTGTATTCTGTATTCCATATTCTGTATTCTGAATTCTATATTCTGTATTCCATATTCTTTATTGTGAATTCAATATTCTGTATTCTGTGTTCTGTATTCTATGTTGTGTGTTCTGTATTCTACATTCTATATTCTGCAGTGTATATTCTGAAATCTGAATTCTATATTCTGTATTCTATGTTCTGTGTTCGGATTCTATATTCTTTGCTCTATATTCTCTATTCTATATACTACATTCTATGTTCTATATTCTGTATTCCATATTCTGTATTCTGTGTTCTGTATTCTGTGTTGTGTGTTCTGTATTCTACATTCTATATTCTGCAATCTATATTTTGAAATCTGTATTCTATATTCTGTATTCTATGTTCTGTGTTCGGATTCTATATTCTGTATTCTGTATTCTGTATTCTATATTCTACATTCTATGTTCTGTATTCTGTATTCCATATTCTGTATTCTGAATTCTAAATGCCGTATTCTATATTCTGAATTCTATATTATATTGTGTTCCACATTCTGTATTCTGAATTCTATATTCTGTATTCGGTGTTCTATATTCTACATTCTATGTTCTGGATTCTGTATTCCATATTCTCTATTCTGTATTCCATATTCTGAATTCTATATTCTGTATTGTGTTCCACATTCTGTATTCTGAATTCTATATCCTGTATTCTCTGTTGTGTTTCTGTATTCTATATTCTACATTCTATGTTCTGTATTCTGTATTCTGTATTCCATATTCTGTATTCTGAATTCTATATTCCGTATTCTATATTCTGAATTCTATATTATATTGTGTTCCACATTCTGTATTCTGAATTCTATATACTGTATTCGGTGTTCTATATTCTACATTCTATGTTCTGGATTCTGTATTCCATATTCTGAATTCTATATTCTGTATTGTGTTCCACATTCTGTATTCTGAATTCTATATTCTGTATTCGGTGTTCTATATTCTACATTAAATGTTCTGGATTCTGTATACCATATTCTGAATTCTATATTCTGTATTGTGTTCCACATTCTGTATTCTGAATTCTATATTCTGTATTCTCTGTTCTGTATTCTGTATTCTATATTCTACATTCTATGTTCTGTATTCTGTATTCCATATTCTGTATTCTGAATTCTATATTCTGTATTCCATATTCTTTATTGTGAATTCAATATTCTGTATTCTGTGTTCTGTGTTCTATGTTGTGTGTTCTGTATTCTACATTCTATATTCTGCAGTGTATATTCTGAAATCTGAATTCTATATTCTGTATTCTATGTTCTGTGTTCGGATTCTATATTCTTTGCTCTATATACTCTATTCTATATACTACATTCTATGTTCTATATTCTGTATTCCATATTCTGTATTCTGTGTTCTGTATTCTGTGTTGTGTGTTCTGTATTCTACATTCTATATTCTGCAATCTATATTTTGAAATCTGTATTCTATATTCTGTATTCTATGTTCTGTGTTCGGATTCTATATTCTGTATTCTGTATTCTGTATTCTATATTCTACATTCTATGTTCTGTATTCTGTATTCCATATTCTGTATTCTGAATTCTAAATTCCGTATTGTATATTCTGAATTCTATATTCTGTATTGTGTTCCACATTCTGTATTATGAATTCTGTATTCTGTATTCGTGTTCTATATTCTACATTCTATGTTCTGGATTCTGTATTCCATATTCTCTATTCTGTATTCCATATTCTGAATTCTATATTCTGTATTGTGTTCCACATTCTGTATTCTGAATTCTATATCCTGTATTCTCTGTTCTGTATTCTGTATTCTATATTCTACATTCTATGTTGTGTATTCTGTATTCCATAGTCTGTATTCTGAATTCTATATTCTGTATTCCATATTCTTTATTGTGAATTCAATATTCTGTATTCTGTGTTCTGTATTGTATGTTGTGTGTTCTGTATTCTACATTCTATATTCTGCAGTCTATATTCTGAAACCTGAATTCTATATTCTGTATTCTATGTTCTGTGTCCAGATTCTATATTCTTTGCTCTATATTCTCTATTCTATATACTACATTCTATGTTCTATATTCTGTATTCCATATTCTGTATTCTGTGTTCTGTATTCTGTGTTGTGTGTTCTGTATTCTACATTCTATATTCTGCAATCTATATTCTGAAATCTGTATTCTAAATTCTATATTCTATGTTCTGTGTTCCTATACTATATTCTATATTCTGTATTCTATATTCTATATTCTGTATTCTATATTCTACATTCTATGTTCTGTATTCTGTATTCCATATTCTGTATTCTGAATTCTATATTCTGTATTCCATATTCTGTATTGTGAATTCAATATTCTGTATTCTGTGTTCTGTATTGTATGTTGTGTGTTCTGTATTCTACATTCTATATTCTGCAGTGTATATTCTGAAATCTGAATTCTATATTCTGTATTCTATGTTCTGTGTTCGGATTCTATATTCTTTGCTCTATATTCTCTATTCTATATACTACATTCTATGTTCTATATTCTGTATTCCATATTCTGTACTCTGTGTTCTGTATACTATGTTGTGTGTTCTGTATTCTACATTCTATATTCTGCAATCTATATTCTGAAATCTGTATTCTATACTGTGTAATTCTGTGTTCTGATTTCAGATTCTATATTCTGTGCTCTATATTCTGTATTCTATATACTACATTCTATGTTCTATATTCTGTATTCCATATTCTGTATTCTGAGTTCTATATTCTGTATTCCATATACTGTATTGTGAGTTCTATATTCTGTATTATGTAATCTATATTGAACATTCTATGTTCTGTATTCTGTATCATATACTGTATTCTGAGTTCTATATTCTGTACCCTATATTCTGTATTCCATGTACTGTATTCTGAATTCTATACTCTGTATTCTGTTTTCCATATTCTGTATTCTATATACTACATTCTATGTCCTGTTCTGTATTCCATATTCTGTATTCTGTGTTCTGTGTTCGGATTCTATATTCTGTATTCTGTGTTCCACATTCTGTATTCTGAATTCTATATTCTGTATTTTGTGTTCTGCATTCTATGTTCTCTGTTCGGTGTTCGCCGTTCTATATTCTGTATTCTATATACTACATTCTATGTTATGTATTCTGTATTCCATATTCTGAACTCTGTGTTCTGTATTCTATTTTGCGTGTTCTGTGTTCTGAATTCTATATTCTGTATTCGGTGTTCTATATTCTACATTCTATGTTCTGGATTCTGTATTCCATATTCTCTATTCTGTATTCCATATTCTGAATTCTATATTCTGTATTGTGTTCCACATTCTGTATTCTGAATTCTATATTCTGTATTCTCTGTTCTGTATTCTGTATTCTATATTCTACATTCTATGTTCTGTATTCTGTATTCCATATTCTGAATTCTATATTCTGTATTCCATATTCTTTATTGTGAATTCAATATTCTGTATTCTGTGTTCTGTATTGTATGTTGTGTGTTCTGTATTCTACATTCTATATTCTGCAGTCTATATTCTGAAACCTGAATTCTATATTCTGTATTGTATGTTCTGTGTTCGGATTCTATATTCTTTGCTCTATATTCTCTATTCTATATACTACATTCTATGTTCTATATTCTGTATTCCATATTCTGTATTCTGTGTTCTGTATTCTGTGTTGTGTGTTCTGTATTCTACATTCTATATTCTGCAATCTATATTCTGAAATCTGTATTCTAAATTCTGTATTCTATGTTCTGTGTTCCTATTGTATTTTCTGTATTCTGTATTCTATATTCTATATTCTGTATTCTATATTCTACATTCTATGTTCTGTATTCTGTATTCCATAATCTGTATTCTGAATTCTATATTCCGTATTCTATATTCTGAATTGTATATTATATTGTGTTCCACATTCTGTATTATGAATTCTATATTCTGTATTCGGTGTTCTATATTCTACATTCAATATTCTGGATTCTGTATTCCATATTCTGAATTCTATATTCTGTATTGTGTT
Organism: Camelus bactrianus; assembly: GCF_048773025.1. NCBI lineage: Eukaryota > Metazoa > Chordata > Mammalia > Artiodactyla > Camelidae > Camelus > Camelus bactrianus. The sequence goes on from NC_133575.1 coordinate 34,212,460, forward strand.
CCACATTCTGTATTCTGAATTCTATATCCTGTATTCTCTGTTCTGTATTCTGTATTCTATATTCTACATTCTATGTTGTGTATTCTGTATTCCATAGTCTGTATTCTGAATTCTATATTCTGTATTCCATATTCTTTATTGTGAATTCAATATTCTGTATTCTGTGTTCTGTATTGTATGTTGTGTGTTCTGTATTCTACATTCTATATTCTGCAGTCTATATTCTGAAACCTGAATTCTATATTCTGTATTCTATGTTCTGTGTTCAGATTCTATATTCTTTGCTCTATATTCTCTATTCTATATACTACATTCTATGTTCTATATTCTGTATTCCATATTCTGTATTCTGTGTTCTGTATTCTGTGTTGTGTGTTCTGTATTCTACATTCTATATTCTGCAATCTATATTCTGAAATCTGTATTCTAAATTCTATATTCTATGTTCTGTGTTCCTATACTATATTCTATATTCTGTATTCTATATTCTATATTCTGTATTCTATATTCTACATTCTATGTTCTGTATTCTGTATTCCATATTCTGTATTCTGAATTCTATATTCTGTATTCCATATTCTGTATTGTGAATTCAATATTCTGTATTCTGTGTTCTGTATTGTATGTTGTGTGTTCTGTATTCTACATTCTATATTGTGCAGTGTATATTCTGAAATCTGAATTCTATATTCTGTATTCTATGTTCTGTGTTCGGATTCTATATTCTTTGCTCTATATTCTCTATTCTATATACTACATTCTATGTTCTATATTCTGTATTCCATATTCTGTACTCTGTGTTCTGTATACTATGTTGTGTGTTCTGTATTCTACATTCTATATTCTGCAATCTATATTCTGAAATCTGTATTCTATACTGTGTAATTCTGTGTTCTGATTTCAGATTCTATATTCTGTGCTCTATATTCTGTATTCTATATACTACATTCTATGTTCTATATTCTGTATTCCATATTCTGTATTCTGAGTTCTATATTCTGTATTCCATATACTGTATTGTGAGTTCTATATTCTGTATTATGTAATCTATATTGAACATTCTATGTTCTGTATTCTGTATCATATACTGTATTCTGAGTTCTATATTCTGTACCCTATATTCTGTATTCCATGTACTGTATTCTGAATTCTATACTCTGGATTCTGTGTTCCATATTCTGTATTCTATATACTACATTCTATGTCCTGTTCTGTATTCCATATTCTGTATTCTGTGTTCTGTGTTCGGATTCTATATTCTGTATTCTGTATCATATACTGTATTCTGAGTTCTATATTCTGTACCCTATATTCTGTATTCCATGTACTGTATTCTGAATTCTATACTCTGGATTCTGTGTTCCATATTCTGTATTCTATATACTACATTCTATGTCCTGTTCTGTATTCCATATTCTGTATTCTGTGTTCTGTGTTCGGATTCTATATTCTGTATTCTGTGTTCCACATTCTGTATTCTGAATTCTATATTCTGTATTCTGTGTTCTGCATTCTATGTTCTCTGTTCGGTGTTCGCCGTTCTATATTCTGTATTCTATATACTACATTCTATGTTATGTATTCTGTATTCCATATTCTGAACTCTGTGTTCTGTATTCTATTTTGCGTGTTCTGTGTTCTGAATTCTATATTCTGTATTCGGTGTTCTATATTCTACATTCTATGTTCTGGATTCTGTATTCCATATTCTCTATTCTGTATTCCATATTCTTAATTCTATATTCTGTATTGTGTTCCACATTCTGTATTCTGAATTCTATATTCTGTATTCTCTGTTCTGTATTCTGTATTCTATATTCTACATTCTATGTTCTGTATTCTGTATTCCATATTCTGTATTCTGAATTCTATATTCTGTATTCCATATTCTTTATTGTGAATTCAATATTCTGTATTCTGTGTTCTGTATTCTATGTTGTGTGTTCTGTATTCTACATTCTATATTCTGCAGTCTATATTCTGAAATCTGAATTCTATATTCTGTATTGTATGTTCTGTGTTCGGATTCTATATTCTTTGCTCTATATTCTCTATTCTATATACTACATTCTATGTTCTATATTCTGTATTCCATATTCTGTATTCTGTGTTCTGTATTCTGTATTGTGTGTTCTGTATTCTACATTCTATATTCTGCAATCTATATTCTGAAATCTGTATTCTAAATTCTGTATTCTATGTTCTGTGTTCCTATTGTATTTTCTGTATTCTGTATTCTATATTCTATATTCTGTATTCTATATTCTACATTCTATGTTCTGTATTCTGTATTCCATAATCTGTATTCTGAATTCTATATTCCGTATTCTATATTCTGAATTGTATATTATATTGTGTTCCACATTCTGTATTCTGAATTCTATATTCTGTATTCGGTGTTCTATATTCTACATTCAATGTTCTGGATTCTGTATTCCATATTCTGAATTCTATATTCTGTATTGTGTTCCACATTCTGTATTCTGAATTCTATATCCTGTATTCTCTGTTCTGTATTCTGTATTCTATATTCTACATTCTATGTTGTGTATTCTGTATTCCATAGTCTGTATTCTGAATTCTATATTCTATGTTCTGTGTTCCTATACTATATTCTATATTCTGTATTCTATATTCTATATTCTGTATTCTATATTCTACATTCTATGTTCTGTATTCTGTATTCCATATTCTGTATTCTGAATTCTATATTCTGTATTCCATATTCTGTATTGTGAATTCAATATTCTGTATTCTGTGTTCTGTATTGTATGTTGTGTGTTCTGTATTCTACATTCTATATTCTGCAGTGTATATTCTGAAATCTGAATTCTATATTCTGTATTCTATGTTCTGTGTTCGGATTCTATATTCTTTGCTCTATATTCTCTATTCTATATACTACATTCTATGTTCTATATTCTGTATTCCATATTCTGTACTCTGTGTTCTGTATACTATGTTGTGTGTTCTGTATTCTACATTCTATATTCTGCAATCTATATTCTGAAATCTGTATTCTATACTGTGTAATTCTGTGTTCTGATTTCAGATTCTATATTCTGTGCTCTATATTCTGTATTCTATATACTACATTCTATGTTCTATATTCTGTATTCCATATTCTGTATTCTGAGTTCTATATTCTGTATTCCATATACTGTATTGTGAGTTCTATATTCTCTATTATGTAATCTATATTGAACATTCTATGTTCTGTATTCTGTATCATATACTGTATTCTGAGTTCTATATTCTGTACCCTATATTCTGTATTCCATGTACTGTATTCTGAATTCTATACTCTGGATTCTGTGTTCCATATTCTGTATTCTATATGCTACATTCTATGTCCTGTTCTGTATTCCATATTCTGTATTCTGTGTTCTGTGTTCGGATTCTATATTCTGTATTCTGTATTCTGTGTTCCACATTCTGTATTCTGAATTCTATATTCTGTATTCTGTGTTCTGCATTCTATGTTCTCTGTTCGGTGTTCGCCGTTCTATATTCTGTATTCTATATACTACATTCTATGTTATGTATTCTGTATTCCATATTCTGAACTCTGTGTTCTGTATTCTATTTTGCGGGTTCTGTGTTCTGTATTCTATATTCTGTGTTCGGTGTTCTATATTCTATATTCTAAATTCTGAATTCTATATTCTATATTGTGTTTTATATATTCTATGTTCTCTTTTCTGTATTCTATATTCTACATTCTGTATTCTCAGTTCTACGTTCTGTGTTCTACATTCTGTGATCTGTATTCCTCCTTCTGTGTTCTTTATTCTATATTCTGAATTCTGTTTTCTATATTGTCAGTTCTGTTTTCTGTACTCTGAATTCTGTATTCTTTATTTTGTATTCTGAATTCTCTTCTGTATTCTGTATTCTATATTCCACATTCTATGTTCTGTATTCTGTATTCCATATTCTGTATTCTGAATTCTATATTCTGTATTCCATATTCTTTATTGTGAATTCAATATTCTGTATTCTGTGTTCTGTATTCTATGTTGTGTGTTCTGTATTCTACATTCTATATTCTGCAGTCTATATTCTGAAATCTGAATTCTATATTCTGTATTCTATGTTCTGTGTTCGGATTCTATATTCTTTGCTCTATATTCTCTATTCTCTATACTACATTCTATGTTCTATATTCTGTGTTCTGTATTCTGTGTTGTGTGTTCTGTATTCTACATTCTATATTCTGCAATCTATATTCTGAAATCTGTATTCTAAATTCTATATTCTATGTTCTGTGTTCCAATTCTATATTCTATATTCTGTATTCTATATTCTATATTCTGTATTCTATATTCAACATTCTATGTTCTGTATTCTGTATTCCATATTCTGTATGCTGAATTCTATATTACGTATTCTATATTCTGAATTCTATATTATATTGTGTTCCACATTCTGTATTCTGAATTCTATATTCTGTATCCGGTGTTCTATATTCTACATTCTATGTTCTGGATTCTGTATTCCATATTCTCTATTCTGTATTCCATATTCTGAATTCTATATTCTGTATTGTGTTCCACATTCTGTATTCTGAATTCTATATTCTGTATTCTCTGTTCTGTATTCTGTATTCTATATTCTACATTATATGTTCTGTATTCTGTATTCTGTATTCCATATTCTGTATTCTGAATTCTATATTCCGTATTCTATATTCTGAATTCTATATTATATTGTGTTCCACATTCTGTATTCTGAATTCTATATACTGTATTCGGTGTTCTATATTCTACATTCTATGTTCTGGATTCTGTATTCCATATTCTGAATTCTATATTCTGTATTGTGTTCCACATTCTGTATTCTGAATTTTATATTCTGTATTCGGTGTTCTATATTCTACATTCAATGTTCTGGATTCTGTATTCCATATTCTGAATTCTATATTCTGTATTGTGTTCCACATTCTGTATTCTGAATTCTATATTCTGTATTCTGTGTTCTGTATTCTGTATTCTATATTCTACATTCTATGTTGTGTATTCTGTATTCCATATTCTGTATTCTGAATTCTATATTCTGTATTCCATATTCTTTATTGTGAATTCAATATTCTGTATTCTGTGTTCTGTATTCTATGTTGTGTGTTCTGTATTCTACATTCTATATTCTGCAGTGTATATTCTGAAATCTGAATTCTATATTCTGTATTCTATGTTCTGTGTTCGGATTCTATATTCTTTGCTCTATATTCTCTATTCTATATACTACATTCTATGTTCTATATTCTGTATTCCATATTCTGTATTCTGTGTTCTGTATTCTGTGTTGTGTGTTCTGTATTCTACATTCTATATTCTGCAATTTATATTTTGAAATCTGTATTCTATATTCTGTATTCTATGTTCTGTGTTCGGATTCTATATTCTGTATTCTGTATTCTGTATTGTATATTCTACATTCTATGTTCTGTATTCTGTATTCCATATTCTGTATTCTGAATTCTAAATTCCGTATTCTATATTCTGAATTCTATATTCTGTATTGTGTTCCACATTCTGTATTATGAATTCTGTATTCTGTATTCGTGTTCTATATTCTACATTCTATGTTCTGGATTCTGTATTCCATATTCTCTATTCTGTATTCCATATTATGAATTCTATATTCTGTATTGTGTTCCACATTCTGTATTCTGAATTCTATATCCTGTATTCTCTGTTCTGTATTCTGTATTCTATATTCTACATTCTATGTTGTGTATTCTGTATTCCATAGTCTGTATTCTGAATTCTATATTCTGTATTCCATATTCTTTATTGTGAATTCAATATTCTGTATTCTGTGTTCTGTATTCTATGTTGTGTGTTCTGTATTCTACATTCTATATTCTGCAGTCTATATTCTGAAACCTGAATTCTATATTCTGTATTCTATGTTCTGTGTTCAGATTGTATATTCTTTGCTCTATATTCTCTATTCTATATACTACATTCTATGTTCTATATTCTGTATTCCATATTCTGTATTCTGTGTTCTGTATTCTGTGTTGTGTGTTCTGTATTCTACATTCTATATTCTGCAATCTATATTCTGAAATCTGTATTCTATATTCTGTATTCTATGTTCTGTGTTCCTATTGTATTTTCTGTATTTTGTATTCTATATTCTATATTCTGTATTCTATATTCTACATTCTATGTTCTGTATTCTGTATTCCATAATCTGTATTCTGAATTCTATATTCCGTATTCTATATTATGAATTGTATATTATATTGTGTTCCACATTCTGTATTCTGAATTCTATATTCTGTATTCGGTGTTCTATATTCTACATTCAATGTTCTGGATTCTGTATTCCATATTCTGAATTCTATATTCTGTATTGTGTTCCACATTCTGTATTCTGAATTCTATATTCTGTATTCTCTGTTCTGTATTCTGTATTCTATGTTCTACATTCTATGTTCTGTATTCTGTATTCCATATTCTGTATTCTGAATTCTATATTCTGTATTCCATATTCTTTATTGTGAATTCAATATTCTGTATTCTGTGTTCTGTATTCTATGTTGTGTGTTCTGTATTCTACATTCTATATTCTGCAGTGTATATTCTGAAATCTGAATTCTATATTCTGTATTCTATGTTCTGTGTTCGGATTCTATATTCTTTGCTCTATATTCTCTATTCTATATACTACATTCTATGTTCTATATTCTGTATTCCATATTCTGTATTCTGTGTTCTGTATTCTGTGTTGTGTGTTCTGTATTCTACATTCTATATTCTGCAATCTATATTTTGAAATCTGTATTCTATATTCTGTATTCTATGTTCTGTGTTCGGATTCTATATTCTGTATTCTGTATTCTGTATTCTATATTCTACATTCTATGTTCTGTATTCTGTATTCCATATTCTGTATTCTGAATTCTAAATTCCGTATTCTATATTCTGAATTCTATATTATATTGTGTTCCACATTCTGTATTCTGAATTCTATATTCTGTATTCGGTGTTCTATATTCTACATTCTATGTTCTGGATTCTGTATTCCATATTCTCTATTCTGTATTCCATATTCTGAATTCTATATTCTGTATTGTGTTCCACATTCTGTATTCTGAATTCTATATCCTGTATTCTCTGTTGTGTTTCTGTATTCTATATTCTACATTCTATGTTCTGTATTCTGTATTCTGTATTCCATATTCTGTATTCTGAATTCTATATTCCGTATTCTATATTCTGAATTCTATATTATATTGTGTTCCACATTCTGTATTCTGAATTCTATATACTGTATTCGGTGTTCTATATTCTACATTCTATGTTCTGGATTCTGTATTCCATATTCTGAATTCTATATTCTGTATTGTGTTCCACATTCTGTATTCTGAATTCTATATTCTGTATTCGGTGTTCTATATTCTACATTAAATGTTCTGGATTCTGTATACCATATTCTGAATTCTATATTCTGTATTGTGTTCCACATTCTGTATTCTGAATTCTATATTCTGTATTCTCTGTTCTGTATTCTGTATTCTATATTCTACATTCTATGTTCTGTATTCTGTATTCCATATTCTGTATTCTGAATTCTATATTCTGTATTCCATATTCTTTATTGTGAATTCAATATTCTGTATTCTGTGTTCTGTATTCTATGTTGTGTGTTCTGTTTTCTACATTCTATATTCTGCAGTGTATATTCTGAAATCTGAATTCTATATTCTGTATTCTATGTTCTGTGTTCGGATTCTATATTCTTTGCTCTATATACTCTATTCTATATACTACATTCTATGTTCTATATTCTGTATTCCATATTCTGTATTCTGTGTTCTGTATTCTGTGTTGTGTGTTCTGTATTCTACATTCTATATTCTGCAATCTATATTTTGAAATCTGTATTCTATATTCTGTATTCTATGTTCTGTGTTCGGATTCTATATTCTGTATTCTGTATTCTGTATTCTATATTCTACATTCTATGTTCTGTATTCTGTATTCCATATTCTGTATTCTGAATTCTAAATTCCGTATTGTATATTCTGAATTCTATATTCTGTATTGTGTTCCACATTCTGTATTATGAATTCTGTATTCTGTATTCGTGTTCTATATTCTACATTCTATGTTCTGGATTCTGTATTCCATATTCTCTATTCTGTATTCCATATTCTGAATTCTATATTCTGTATTGTGTTCCACATTCTGTATTCTGAATTCTATATCCTGTATTCTCTGTTCTGTATTCTGTATTCTATATTCTACATTCTATGTTGTGTATTCTGTATTCCATAGTCTGTATTCTGAATTCTATATTCTGTATTCCATATTCTTTATTGTGAATTCAATATTCTGTATTCTGTGTTCTGTATTGTATGTTGTGTGTTCTGTATTCTACATTCTATATTCTGCAGTCTATATTCTGAAACCTGAATTCTATATTCTGTATTCTATGTTCTGTGTCCAGATTCTATATTCTTTGCTCTATATTCTCTATTCTATATACTACATTCTATGTTCTATATTCTGTATTCCATATTCTGTATTCTGTGTTCTGTATTCTGTGTTGTGTGTTCTGTATTCTACATTCTATATTCTGCAATCTATATTCTGAAATCTGTATTCTAAATTCTATATTCTATGTTCTGTGTTCCTATACTATATTCTATATTCTGTATTCTATATTCTATATTCTGTATTCTATATTCTACATTCTATGTTCTGTATTCTGTATTCCATATTCTGTATTCTGAATTCTATATTCTGTATTCCATATTCTGTATTGTGAATTCAATATTCTGTATTCTGTGTTCTGTATTGTATGTTGTGTGTTCTGTATTCTACATTCTATATTCTGCAGTGTATATTCTGAAATCTGAATTCTATATTCTGTATTCTATGTTCTGTGTTCGGATTCTATATTCTTTGCTCTATATTCTCTATTCTATATACTACATTCTATGTTCTATATTCTGTATTCCATATTCTGTACTCTGTGTTCTGTATACTATGTTGTGTGTTCTGTATTCTACATTCTATATTCTGCAATCTATATTCTGAAATCTGTATTCTATACTGTGTAATTCTGTGTTCTGATTTCAGATTCTATATTCTGTGCTCTATATTCTGTATTCTATATACTACATTCTATGTTCTATATTCTGTATTCCATATTCTGTATTCTGAGTTCTATATTCTGTATTCCATATACTGTATTGTGAGTTCTATATTCTGTATTATGTAATCTATATTGAACATTCTATGTTCTGTATTCTGTATCATATACTGTATTCTGAGTTCTATATTCTGTACCCTATATTCTGTATTCCATGTACTGTATTCTGAATTCTATACTCTGTATTCTGTTTTCCATATTCTGTATTCTATATACTACATTCTATGTCCTGTTCTGTATTCCATATTCTGTATTCTGTGTTCTGTGTTCGGATTCTATATTCTGTATTCTGTATTCTGTGTTCCACATTCTGTATTCTGAATTCTATATTCTGTATTTTGTGTTCTGCATTCTATGTTCTCTGTTCGGTGTTCGCCGTTCTATATTCTGTATTCTATATACTACATTCTATGTTATGTATTCTGTATTCCATATTCTGAACTCTGTGTTCTGTATTCTATTTTGCGTGTTCTGTGTTCTGAATTCTATATTCTGTATTCGGTGTTCTATATTCTACATTCTATGTTCTGGATTCTGTATTCCATATTCTCTATTCTGTATTCCATATTCTGAATTCTATATTCTGTATTGTGTTCCACATTCTGTATTCTGAATTCTATATTCTGTATTCTCTGTTCTGTATTCTGTATTCTGATATTCTACATTCTATGTTCTGTATTCTGTATTCCATATTCTGAATTCTATATTCTGTATTCCATATTCTTTATTGTGAATTCAATATTCTGTATTCTGTGTTCTGTATTGTATGTTGTGTGTTCTGTATTCTACATTCTATATTCTGCAGTCTATATTCTGAAACCTGAATTCTATATTCTGTATTGTATGTTCTGTGTTCGGATTCTATATTCTTTGCTCTATATTCTCTATTCTATATACTACATTCTATGTTCTATATTCTGTATTCCATATTCTGTATTCTGTGTTCTGTATTCTGTGTTGTGTGTTCTGTATTCTACATTCTATATTCTGCAATCTATATTCTGAAATCTGTATTCTAAATTCTGTATTCTATGTTCTGTGTTCCTATTGTATTTTCTGTATTCTGTATTCTATATTCTATATTCTGTATTCTATATTCTACATTCTATGTTCTGTATTCTGTATTCCATAATCTGTATTCTGAATTCTATATTCCGTATTCTATATTCTGAATTGTATATTATATTGTGTTCCACATTCTGTATTATGAATTCTATATTCTGTATTCGGTGTTCTATATTCTACATTCAATATTCTGGATTCTGTATTCCATATTCTGAATTCTATATTCTGTATTGTGTTCCACATTCTGTATTCTGAATTCTATATCCTGTATTCTCTGTTCTGTATTCTGTATTCTATATTCTACATTCTATGTTGTGTATTCTGTATTCCATAGTCTGTATTCTGAATTCTATATTCTGTATTCCATATTCTTTATTGTGAATTCAATATTCTGTATTCTGTGTTCTGTATTGTATGTTGTGTGTTCTGTATTCTACATTCTATATTCTGCAGTCTATATTCTGAAACCTGAATTCTATATTCTGTATTCTATGTTCTGTGTTCAGATTCTATATTCTTTGCTCTATATTCTCTATTCTATATACTACATTCTATGTTCTATATTCTGTATTCCATATTCTGTATTCTGTGTTCTGTATTCTGTGTTGTGTGTTCTGTATTCTACATTCTATATTCTGCAATCTATATTCTGAAATCTGTATTCTAAATTCTATATTCTATGTTCTGTGTTCCTATACTATATTCTATATTCTGTATTCTATATTCTATATTCTGTATTCTATATTCTACATTCTATGTTCTGTATTCTGTATTCCATATTCTGTATTCTGAATTCTATATTCTGTATTCCATATTCTGTATTGTGAATTCAATATTCTGTATTCTGTGTTCTGTATTGTATGTTGTGTGTTCTGTATTCTACATTCTATATTCTGCAGTGTATATTCTGAAATCTGAATTCTATATTCTGTATTCTATGTTCTGTGTTCGGATTCTATATTCTTTGCTCTATATTCTCTATTCTATATACTACATTCTATGTTCTATATTCTGTATTCCATATTCTGTACTCTGTGTTCTGTATACTATGTTGTGTGTTCTGTATTCTACATTCTATATTCTGCAATCTATATTCTGAAATCTGTATTCTATACTGTGTAATTCTGTGTTCTGATTTCAGATTCTATATTCTGTGCTCTATATTCTGTATTCTATATACTACATTCTATGTTCTATATTCTGTATTCCATATTCTGTATTCTGAGTTCTATATTCTGTATTCCATATACTGTATTGTGAGTTCTATATTCTGTATTATGTAATCTATATTGAACATTCTATGTTCTGTATTCTGTATCATATACTGTATTCTGAGTTCTATATTCTGTACCCTATATTCTGTATTCCATGTACTGTATTCTGAATTCTATACTCTGGATTCTGTGTTCCATATTCTGTATTCTATATGCTACATTCTATGTCCTGTTCTGTATTCCATATTCTGTATTCTGTGTTCTGTGTTCGGATTCTATATTCTGTATTCTGTATTCTGTGTTCCACATTCTGTATTCTGAATTCTATATTCTGTATTCTGTGTTCTGCATTCTATGTTCTCTGTTCGGTGTTCGCCGTTCTATATTCTGTATTCTATATACTACATTCTATGTTATGTATTCTGTATTCCATATTCTGAACTCTGTGTTCTGTATTCTATTTTGCGGGTTCTGTGTTCTGTATTCTATATTCTGTGTTCGGTGTTCTATATTCTATATTCTAAATTCTGAATTCTATATTCTATATTGTGTTTTATATATTCTATGTTCTCTTTTCTGTATTCTATATTCTACATTCTGTATTCTCAGTTCTACGTTCTGTGTTCTACATTCTGTGATCTGTATTCCTCCTTCTGTGTTCTTTATTCTATATTCTGAATTCTGTTTTCTATATTGTCAGTTCTGTTTTCTGTACTCTGAATTCTGTATTCTTTATTTTGTATTCTGAATTCTCTTCTGTATTCTGTATTCTATATTCCACATTCTATGTTCTGTATTCTGTATTCCATATTCTGTATTCTGAATTCTATATTCTGTATTCCATATTCTTTATTGTGAATTCAATATTCTGTATTCTGTGTTCTGTATTCTATGTTGTGTGTTCTGTATTCTACATTCTATATTCTGCAGTCTATATTCTGAAATCTGAATTCTATATTCTGTATTCTATGTTCTGTGTTCGGATTCTATATTCTTTGCTCTATATTCTCTATTCTCTATACTACATTCTATGTTCTATATTCTGTGTTCTGTATTCTGTGTTGTGTGTTCTGTATTCTACATTCTATATTCTGCAATCTATATTCTGAAATCTGTATTCTAAATTCTATATTCTATGTTCTGTGTTCCAATTCTATATTCTATATTCTGTATTCTATATTCTATATTCTGTATTCTATATTCAACATTCTATGTTCTGTATTCTGTATTCCATATTCTGTATGCTGAATTCTATATTACGTATTCTATATTCTGAATTCTATATTATATTGTGTTCCACATTCTGTATTCTGAATTCTATATTCTGTATCCGGTGTTCTATATTCTACATTCTATGTTCTGGATTCTGTATTCCATATTCTCTATTCTGTATTCCATATTCTGAATTCTATATTCTGTATTGTGTTCCACATTCTGTATTCTGAATTCTATATTCTGTATTCTCTGTTCTGTATTCTGTATTCTATATTCTACATTATATGTTCTGTATTCTGTATTCTGTATTCCATATTCTGTATTCTGAATTCTATATTCCGTATTCTATATTCTGAATTCTATATTATATTGTGTTCCACATTCTGTATTCTGAATTCTATATACTGTATTCGGTGTTCTATATTCTACATTCTATGTTCTGGATTCTGTATTCCATATTCTGAATTCTATATTCTGTATTGTGTTCCACATTCTGTATTCTGAATTTTATATTCTGTATTCGGTGTTCTATATTCTACATTCAATGTTCTGGATTCTGTATTCCATATTCTGAATTCTATATTCTGTATTGTGTTCCACATTCTGTATTCTGAATTCTATATTCTGTATTCTGTGTTCTGTATTCTGTATTCTATATTCTACATTCTATGTTCTGTATTCTGTATTCCATATTCTGTATTCTGAATTCTATATTCTGTATTCCATATTCTTTATTGTGAATTCAATATTCTGTATTCTGTGTTCTGTACTGTATGTTGTGTGTTCTGTATTCTACATTCTATATTCTGCAGTCTATATTCTGAAATCTGAATTCTATATTCTGTATTCTATGTTCTGTGTTCGGATTCTATATTCATTGCTCTATATTCTCTATTCTATATACTACATTCTATGTTCTATATTCTGTATTCCATATTCTGTATTCTGTGTTCTGTATTCTGTGTTGTGTGTTCTGTATTCTACATTCTATATTCTGCAATCTATATTCTGAAATCTGTAATCTAAATTCTGTATTCTATGTTCTGTGTTCCTATTGTATTTTCTGTATTCTGTATTCTATATTCTATATTCTGTATTCTATATTCTAATTCTATGTTCTGTATTCTGTATTCCATAATCTGTATTCTGAATTCTATATTCCGTATTCTATATTATGAATTGTATATTATATTGTGTTCCACATTCTGTATTCTGAATTCTATATTCTGTATTCGGTGTTCTATATTCTACATTCAATGTTCTGGATTCTGTATTCCATATTCTGAATTCTATATTCTGTATTGTGTTCCACATTCTGTATTCTGAATTCTATATTCTGTATTCTCTGTTCTGTATTCTGTATTCTATATTCTACATTCTATGTTCTGTATTCTGTATTCCATATTCTGTATTCTGAATTCTATATTCTGTATTCCATATTCTTTATTGTGAATTCAATATTCTGTATTCTGTGTTCTGTATTCTATGTTGTGTGTTCTGTATTCTACATTCTATATTCTGCAGTGTATATTCTGAAATCTGAATTCTATATTCTGTATTCTATGTTCTGTGTTCGGATTCTATATTCTTTGCTCTATATTCTCTATTCTATATACTACATTCTATGTTCTATATTCTGTATTCCATATTCTGTATTCTGTGTTCTGTATTCTGTGTTGTGTGTTCTGTATTCTACATTCTATATTCTGCAATCTATATTCTGAAATCTGTATTCTAAATTCTATATTCTATGTTCTGTGTTCCTATACTATATTCTATATTCTGTATTCTATATTCTATATTCTGTATTCTATATTCTACATTCTAATTTCTGTATTCTGTATTCCATATTCTGTATTCTGAATTCTATATTCTGTATTCCATATTCTGTATTGTGAATTCAATATTCTGTATTCTGTGTTCTGTATTGTATGTTGTGTGTTCTGTATTCTACATTCTATATTCTGCAGTGTATATTCTGAAATCTGAATTCTATATTCTGTATTCTATGTTCTGTGTTCGGATTCTATATTCTTTGCGCTATATTCTCTATTCTATATACTACATTCTATGTTCTATATTCTGTATTCCATATTCTGTGCTCTGTGTTCTGTATACTATGTTGTGTGTTCTGTATTCTACATTCTATATTCTGCAATCTATATTCTGAAATCTGTATTTTATTCTGTGTAATTCTGTGTTCTGATTTCAGATTCTATATTCTGTGCTCTATATTTTGTATTCTATATAGTACATTCTATGTTCTATATTCTGTATTCCATATTCTGTATTCTGTGTTCTGTATTCTGTGTTGTGTGTTCTGTATTCTACATTCTATATTCTGCAATGTATATTCTGAAATCTGTATTCTAAATTCTATATTCTATGTTCTGTGTTCCTATACTATATTCTATATTCTGTATTCTATATTCTACATTCTATGTTCTGTATTCTGTATTCCATATTCTGTATTCTGAATTCTATATTCTGTATTCCATATTCTGTATTGTGAATTCAATATTCTGTATTCTGTGTTCTGTATTGTATGTTGTGTGTTCTGTATTCTACATTCTATATTCTGCAGTCTATATTCTGAAATCTGAATTCTATATTCTGTATTCTATGTTCTGTGTTCGGATTCTATATTCTTTGCTCTATATTCTCTATTCTATATACTACATTCTATGTTCTATATTCTGTATTCCATATTCTGTATTCTGAATTCTAAATTCCGTATTCTATATTCTGAATTCTATATTATATTGTGTTCCACATTCTGTATTCTGAATTCTATATTCAGTATTCGGTGTTCTATATTCTACATTCTATGTTCTGGATTCTGTATTCCATATTCTCTATTCTGTATTCCATATTCTGAATTCTATATTCTGTATTGTGTTCCACATTCTGTATTCTGAATTCTATATTCTGTATTTTCTGTTCTGTATTCTGTATTTTATATTCTACATTCTATGTTCTGTATTCTGTATTCTGTATTCCATATTCTGTATTCTGAATTCTATATTCCGTATTCTATATTCTGAATTCTATATTATATTGTGTTCCACATTCTGTATTCTGAATTCTATATACTGTATTCGGTGTTCTATATTCTACATTTTATGTTCTGGATTCTGTATTCCATATTCTGAATTCTATATTCTGTATTGTGTTCCACATTCTGTATTCTGAATTTTATATTCTGTATTCGGTGTTCTATATTCTACATTCAATGTTCTGGATTCTGTATTCCATATTCTGAATTCTATATTCTGTATTGTGTTCCACATTCTGTATTCTGAATTCTATATTCTGTATTCTCTGTTCTGTATTCTGTATTCTATATTCTACATTCTATGTTCTGTATTCTGTATTCCATATTCTGTATTCTGAATTCTATATTCTGTATTCCATATTCTTTATTGTGAATTCAATATTCTGTATTCTGTGTTCTGTATTGTATGTTGTGTGTTCTGTATTCTACATTCTATATTCTGCAGTCTATATTCTGAAATCTGAATTCTATATTCTGTATTCTATGTTCTGTGTTCGGATTCTATATTCTTTGCTCTATATTCTCTATTCTATATACTACATTCTATGTTCTATATTCTGTATTCCATATTCTGTATTCTGTGTTCTGTATTCTGTGTTGTGTGTTCTGTATTCTACATTCTATATTCTGCAATCTATATTCTGAAATCTGTAATCTAAATTCTGTATTCTATGTTCTGTGTTCCTATTGTATTTTCTGTATTCTGTATTCTATATTCTATATTCTGTATTCTATATTCTACATTCTATGTTCTGTATTCTGTATTCCATAATCTGTATTCTGAATTCTATATTCCGTATTCTATATTATGAATTGTATATTATATTGTGTTCCACATTCTGTATTCTGAATTCTATATTCTGTATTCTGTATTCTATATTCTACATTCTATGTTCTGTATTCTGTATTCCATATTCTGTATTCTGAATTCTATATTCTGTATTCCATATTCTTTATTGTGAATTCAATATTCTGTATTCTGTGTTGTGTGTTCTGTATTCTACATTCTATATTCTGCAATCTATATTCTGAAATCTGTATTCTAAATTCTATATTCTATGTTCTGTGTTCCTATACTATATTCTATATTCTGTATTCTATATTCTATATTCTGTATTCTATATTCTACATTCTAATTTCTGTATTCTGTATTCCATATTCTGTATTCTGAATTCTATATTCTGTATTCCATATTCTGTATTGTGAATTCAATATTCTGTATTCTGTGTTCTGTATTGTATGTTGTGTGTTCTGTATTCTACATTCTATATTCTGCAGTGTATATTCTGAAATCTGAATTCTATATTCTGTATTCTATGTTCTGTGTTCGGATTCTATATTCTTTGCGCTATATTCTCTATTCTATATACTACATTCTATGTTCTATATTCTGAATTCCATATTCTGTACTCTGTGTTCTGTATACTATGTTGTGTGTTCTGTATTCTACATTCTATATTCTGCAATCTATATTCTGAAATCTGAATTCTATATTCTGTATTCTATGTTCTGTGTTCGGATTCTATATTCTTTGCTCTATATTCTCTATTCTATATACTACATTCTATGTTCTATATTCTGTATTCCATATTCTGTATTCTGTGTTGTGTGTTCTGTATTCTACAATCTATATTCTGCAATCTATATTCTGAAATCTGTAATCTAAATTCTGTATTCTATGTTCTGTGTTCCTATTGTATTTTCTGTATTCTGTATTCTATATTCTATATTCTGTATTCTATATTCTACATTCTATGTTCTGTATTCTGTATTCCATAATCTGTATTCTGAATTCTATATTCCGTATTCTATAT
This sequence comes from Camelus bactrianus, assembly GCF_048773025.1. Lineage (NCBI taxonomy): Eukaryota > Metazoa > Chordata > Mammalia > Artiodactyla > Camelidae > Camelus > Camelus bactrianus. Next base: position 34,229,994 of record NC_133575.1, read on the forward strand.
TATGAATTGTATATTATATTGTGTTCCACATTCTGTATTCTGAATTCTGTATTCTGTATTCTGTATTCTATATTCTACATTCTATGTTCTGTATTCTGTATTCCATATTCTGTATTCTGAATTCTATATTCTGTATTCCATATTCTTTATTGTGAATTCAATATTCTGTATTCTGTGTTGTGTGTTCTGTATTCTACATTCTATATTCTACAATCTATATTCTGAAATCTGTAATCTAAATACTGTATTCTATGTTCTGTGTTCCTATTGTATTTTCTGTTTTCTGTATTCTATATTCTATATTCTGTATTCTATATTCTACATTCTATGTTCTGTATTCTGTATTCCATAATCTGTATTCTGAATTCTATATTCCGTATTCTATATTATGAATTGTATATTATATTGTGTTCCACATTCTGTATTCTGAATTCTATATTCTGTATTCTGTATTCTATATTCTACATTCTATGTTCTGTATTCTGTATTCCATATTCTGTATTCTGAATTCTATATTCTGTATTCCATATTCTGTATTGTGAATTCAATATTCTGTATTCTGTGTTCTGTATTCTATGTTGTGTGTTCTGTATTCTACATTCTATATTCTGCAGTGTATATTCTGAAATCTGAATTCTATATTCTGTATTGTATGTTCTGTGTTCGGATTCCATATTCTTTGCTCTATATTCTCTATTCTATATACTACATTCTATGTTCTATATTCTGTATTCCATATTCTGTATTCTGTGTTCTGTATTCTGTGTTGTGTGTTCTGTATTCTACATTCTATATTCTGCAATCTATATTCTGAAATCTGTATTCTAAATTCTATATTCTATGTTCTGTGTTCCTATACTATATTCTATATTCTGTATTCTATATTCTATATTCTGTATTCTATATTCTACATTCTAATTTCTGTATTCTGTATTCCATATTCTGTATTCTGAATTCTATATTCTGTATTCCATATTCTGTATTGTGAATTCAATATTCTGTATTCTATGTTCTGTGTTCGGATTCTATATTCTTTGCGCTATATTCTCTATTCTATATTCTACATTATATGTTCTGTATTCTGTATTCTGTATTCCATATTCTGTATTCTGAATTCTATATTCCGTATTCTATATTCTGAATTCTATATTATATTGTGTTCCACATTCTGTATTCTGAATTCTATATACTGTATTCGGTGTTCTATATTCTACATTTTATGTTCTGGATTCTGTATTCCATATTCTGAATTCTATATTCTGTATTGTGTTCCACATTCTGTATTCTGAATTTTATATTCTGTATTCGGTGTTCTATATTCTACATTCAATGTTCTGGATTCTGTATTCCATATTCTGAATTCTATATTCTGTATTGTGTTCCACATTCTGTATTCTGAATTCTATATTCTGTATTCTCTGTTCTGTATTCTGTATTCTATATTCTACATTCTATGTTCTGTATTCTGTATTCCATATTCTGAATTCTATATTCTGTATTCCATATTCTTTATTGTGAATTCAATATTCTGTATTCTGTGTTCTGTATTGTATGTTGTGTGTTCTGTATTCTACATTCTATATTCTGCAGTCTATATTCTGAAATCTGAATTCTATATTCTGTATTCTATGTTCTGTGTTCGGATTCTATATTCTTTGCTCTATATTCTCTATTCTATATACTACATTCTACGTTCTATATTCTGTATTCCATATTCTGTATTCTGTGTTCTGTATTCTGTGTTGTGTGTTCTGTATTCTACATTCTATATTCTGCAATCTATATTCTGAAATCTGTAATCTAAATTCTGTATTCTATGTTCTGTGTTCCTATTGTATTTTCTGTATTCTGTATTCTATATTCTATATTCTGTATTCTATATTCTACATTCTATGTTCTGTATTCTGTATTCCATAATCTGTATTATGAATTCTATATTCCGTATTCTATATTATGAATTGTATATTATATTGTGTTCCACATTCTGTATTCTGAATTCTATATTCTGTATTCGGTGTTCTATATTCTACATTCAATGTTCTGGATTCTGTATTCCATATTCTGAATTCTATATTCTGTATTGTGTTCCACATTCTGTATTCTGAATTCTATATTCTGTATTCTCTGTTCTGTATTCTGTATTCTATATTCTACATTCTATGTTCTGTATTCTGTATTCCATATTCTGTATTCTGAATTCTATATTCTGTATTCCATATTCTTTATTGTGAATTCAATATTCTGTATTCTGTGTTCTGTATTCTATGTTGTGTGTTCTGTATTCTACATTCTATATTCTGCAGTGTATATTCTGAAATCTGAATTCTATATTCTGTATTCTATGTTCTGTGTTCGGATTCTATATTCTTTGCTGTATATTCTCTATTCTATATACTACATTCTATGTTCTATATTCCGTATTCCATATTCTGTATTCTGTGTTCTGTATTCTGTGTTGTGTGTTCTGTATTCTACATTCTATATTCTGCAATCTATATTTTGAAATCTGTATTCTATATTCTGTATTCTATATTCTGTGTTCGGATTCTATATTCTGTATTCTGTATTCTGTATTCTATATTCTACATTCTATGTTCTGTATTCTGTATTCCATATTCTGTATTCTGAATTCTAAATGCCGTATTCTATATTCTGAATTCTATATTATATTGTGTTCCACATTCTGTATTCTGAATTCTATATTCTGTATTCGGTGTTCTATATTCTACATTCTATGTTCTGGATTCTGTATTCCATATTCTCTATTCTGTATTCCATATTCTGAATTCTATATTCTGTATTGTGTTCCACATTCTGTATTCTGAATTCTATATCCTGTATTCTCTGTTGTGTATTCTGTATTCTATATTCTACATTCTATGTTCTGTATTCTGTATTCTGTATTCCATATTCTGTATTCTGAATTCTATATTCCGTATTCTATATTCTGAATTCTATATTATATTGTGTTCCACATTCTGTATTCTGAATTCTATATACTGTATTCGGTGTTCTATATTCTACATTCTATGTTCTGGATTCTGTATTCCATATTCTGAATTCTATATTCTGTATTGTGTTCCACATTCTGTATTCTGAATTCTATATTCTGTATTCGGTGTTCTATATTCTACATTAAATGTTCTGGATTCTGTATACCATATTCTGAATTCTATATTCTGTATTGTGTTCCACATTCTGTATTCTGAATTCTATATTCTGTATTCTCTGTTCTGTATTCTGTATTCTATATTCTACATTCTATGTTCTGTATTCTGTATTCCATATTCTGTATTCTGAATTCTATATTCTGTATTCCATATTCTTTATTGTGAATTCAATATTCTGTATTCTGTGTTCTGTATTCTATGTTGTGTGTTCTGTATTCTACATTCTATATTCTGCAGTGTATATTCTGAAATCTGAATTCTATATTCTGTATTCTATGTTCTGTGTTCGGATTCTATATTCTTTGCTCTATATACTCTATTCTATATACTACATTCTATGTTCTATATTCTGTATTCCATATTCTGTATTCTGTGTTCTGTATTCTGTGTTGTGTGTTCTGTATTCTACATTCTATATTCTGCAATCTATATTTTGAAATCTGTATTCTATATTCTGTATTCTATGTTCTGTGTTCGGATTCTATATTCTGTATTCTGTATTCTGTATTCTATATTCTACATTCTATGTTCTGTATTCTGTATTCCATATTCTGTATTCTGAATTCTAAATTCCGTATTGTATATTCTGAATTCTATATTCTGTATTGTGTTCCACATTCTGTATTATGAATTCTGTATTCTGTATTCGTGTTCTATATTCTACATTCTATGTTCTGGATTCTGTATTCCATATTCTCTATTCTGTATTCCATATTCTGAATTCTATATTCTGTATTGTGTTCCACATTCTGTATTCTGAATTCTATATCCTGTATTCTCTGTTCTGTATTCTGTATTCTATATTCTACATTCTATGTTGTGTATTCTGTATTCCATAGTCTGTATTCTGAATTCTATATTCTGTATTCCATATTCTTTATTGTGAATTCAATATTCTGTATTCTGTGTTCTGTATTGTATGTTGTGTGTTCTTTATTCTACATTCTATATTCTGCAGTCTATATTCTGAAACCTGAATTCTATATTCTGTATTCTATGTTCTGTGTCCAGATTCTATATTCTTTGCTCTATATTCTCTATTCTATATACTACATTCTATGTTCTATATTCTGTATTCCATATTCTGTATTCTGTGTTCTGTATTCTGTGTTGTGTGTTCTGTATTCTACATTCTATATTCTGCAATCTATATTCTGAAATCTGTATTCTAAATTCTATATTCTATGTTCTGTGTTCCTATACTATATTCTATATTCTGTATTCTATATTCTATATTCTGTATTCTATATTCTACATTCTATGTTCTGTATTCTGTATTCCATATTCTGTATTCTGAATTCTATATTCTGTATTCCATATTCTGTATTGTGAATTCAATATTCTGTATTCTGTGTTCTGTATTGTATGTTGTGTGTTCTGTATTCTACATTCTATATTCTGCAGTGTATATTCTGAAATCTGAATTCTATATTCTGTATTCTATGTTCTGTGTTCGGATTCTATATTCTTTGCTCTATATTCTCTATTCTATATACTACATTCTATGTTCTATATTCTGTATTCCATATTCTGTACTCTGTGTTCTGTATACTATGTTGTGTGTTCTGTATTCTACATTCTATATTCTGCAATCTATATTCTGAAATCTGTATTCTATACTGTGTAATTCTGTGTTCTGATTTCAGATTCTATATTCTGTGCTCTATATTCTGTATTCTATATACTACATTCTATGTTCTATATTCTGTATTCCATATTCTGTATTCTGAGTTCTATATTCTGTATTCCATATACTGTATTGTGAGTTCTATATTCTGTATTATGTAATCTATATTGAACATTCTATGTTCTGTATTCTGTATCATATACTGTATTCTGAGTTCTATATTCTGTACCCTATATTCTGTATTCCATGTACTGTATTCTGAATTCTATACTCTGTATTCTGTGTTCCATATTCTGTATTCTATATACTACATTCTATGTCCTGTTCTGTATTCCATATTCTGTATTCTGTGTTCTGTGTTCGGATTCTATATTCTGTATTCTGTGTTCCACATTCTGTATTCTGAATTCTATATTCTGTATTTTGTGTTCTGCATTCTATGTTCTCTGTTCGGTGTTCGCCGTTCTATATTCTGTATTCTATATACTACATTCTATGTTATGTATTCTGTATTCCATATTCTGAACTCTGTGTTCTGTATTCTATTTTGCGTGTTCTGTGTTCTGAATTCTATATTCTGTATTCGGTGTTCTATATTCTACATTCTATGTTCTGGATTCTGTATTCCATATTCTCTATTCTGTATTCCATATTCTGAATTCTATATTCTGTATTGTGTTCCACATTCTGTATTCTGAATTCTATATTCTGTATTCTCTGTTCTGTATTCTGTATTCTATATTCTACATTCTATGTTCTGTATTCTGTATTCCATATTCTGAATTCTATATTCTGTATTCCATATTCTTTATTGTGAATTCAATATTCTGTATTCTGTGTTCTGTATTGTATGTTGTGTGTTCTGTATTCTACATTCTATATTCTGCAGTCTATATTCTGAAACCTGAATTCTATATTCTGTATTGTATGTTCTGTGTTCGGATTCTATATTCTTTGCTCTATATTCTCTATTCTATATACTACATTCTATGTTCTATATTCTGTATTCCATATTCTGTATTCTGTGTTCTGTATTCTGTGTTGTGTGTTCTGTATTCTACATTCTATATTCTGCAATCTATATTCTGAAATCTGTATTCTAAATTCTGTATTCTATGTTCTGTGTTCCTATTGTATTTTCTGTATTCTGTATTCTATATTCTATATTCTGTATTCTATATTCTACATTCTATGTTCTGTATTCTGTATTCCATAATCTGTATTCTGAATTCTATATTCCGTATTCTATATTCTGAATTGTATATTATATTGTGTTCCACATTCTGTATTATGAATTCTATATTCTGTATTCGGTGTTCTATATTCTACATTCAATATTCTGGATTCTGTATTCCATATTCTGAATTCTATATTCTGTATTGTGTTCCACATTCTGTATTCTGAATTCTATATCCTGTATTCTCTGTTCTGTATTCTGTATTCTATATTCTACATTCTATGTTGTGTATTCTGTATTCCATAGTCTGTATTCTGAATTCTATATTCTGTATTCCATATTCTTTATTGTGAATTCAATATTCTGTATTCTGTGTTCTGTATTGTATGTTGTGTGTTCTGTATTCTACATTCTATATTCTGCAGTCTATATTCTGAAACCTGAATTCTATATTCTGTATTCTATGTTCTGTGTTCAGATTCTATATTCTTTGCTCTATATTCTCTATTCTATATACTACATTCTATGTTCTATATTCTGTATTCCATATTCTGTATTCTGTGTTCTGTATTCTGTGTTGTGTGTTCTGTATTCTACATTCTATATTCTGCAATCTATATTCTGAAATCTGTATTCTAAATTCTATATTCTATGTTCTGTGTTCCTATACTATATTCTATATTCTGTATTCTATATTCTATATTCTGTATTCTATATTCTACATTCTATGTTCTGTATTCTGTATTCCATATTCTGTATTCTGAATTCTATATTCTGTATTCCATATTCTGTATTGTGAATTCAATATTCTGTATTCTGTGTTCTGTATTGTATGTTGTGTGTTCTGTATTCTACATTCTATATTCTGCAGTGTATATTCTGAAATCTGAATTCTATATTCTGTATTCTATGTTCTGTGTTCGGATTCTATATTCTTTGCTCTATATTCTCTATTCTATATACTACATTCTATGTTCTATATTCTGTATTCCATATTCTGTACTCTGTGTTCTGTATACTATGTTGTGTGTTCTGTATTCTACATTCTATATTCTGCAATCTATATTCTGAAATCTGTATTCTATACTGTGTAATTCTGTGTTCTGATTTCAGATTCTATATTCTGTGCTCTATATTCTGTATTCTATATACTACATTCTATGTTCTATATTCTGTATTCCATATTCTGTATTCTGAGTTCTATATTCTGTATTCCATATACTGTATTGTGAGTTCTATATTCTGTATTATGTAATCTATATTGAACATTCTATGTTCTGTATTCTGTATCATATACTGTATTCTGAGTTCTATATTCTGTACCCTATATTCTGTATTCCATGTACTGTATTCTGAATTCTATACTCTGGATTCTGTGTTCCATATTCTGTATTCTATATACTACATTCTATGTCCTGTTCTGTATTCCATATTCTGTATTCTGTGTTCTGTGTTCGGATTCTATATTCTGTATTCTGTATCATATACTGTATTCTGAGTTCTATATTCTGTACCCTATATTCTGTATTCCATGTACTGTATTCTGAATTCTATACTCTGGATTCTGTGTTCCATATTCTGTATTCTATATACTACATTCTATGTCCTGTTCTGTATTCCATATTCTGTATTCTGTGTTCTGTGTTCGGATTCTATATTCTGTATTCTGTGTTCCACATTCTGTATTCTGAATTCTATATTCTGTATTCTGTGTTCTGCATTCTATGTTCTCTGTTCGGTGTTCGCCGTTCTATATTCTGTATTCTATATACTACATTCTATGTTATGTATTCTGTATTCCATATTCTGAACTCTGTGTTCTGTATTCTATTTTGCGTGTTCTGTGTTCTGAATTCTATATTCTGTATTCGGTGTTCTATATTCTACATTCTATGTTCTGGATTCTGTATTCCATATTCTCTATTCTGTATTCCATATTCTGAATTCTATATTCTGTATTGTGTTCCACATTCTGTATTCTGAATTCTATATTCTGTATTCTCTGTTCTGTATTCTGTATTCTATATTCTACATTCTATGTTCTGTATTCTGTATTCCATATTCTGTATTCTGAATTCTATATTCTGTATTCCATATTCTTTATTGTGAATTCAATATTCTGTATTCTGTGTTCTGTATTCTATGTTGTGTGTTCTGTATTCTACATTCTATATTCTGCAGTCTATATTCTGAAATCTGAATTCTATATTCTGTATTGTATGTTCTGTGTTCGGATTCTATATTCTTTGCTCTATATTCTCTATTCTATATACTACATTCTATGTTCTATATTCTGTATTCCATATTCTGTATTCTGTGTTCTGTATTCTGTGTTGTGTGTTCTGTATTCTACATTCTATATTCTGCAATCTATATTCTGAAATCTGTATTCTAAATTCTGTATTCTATGTTCTGTGTTCCTATTGTATTTTCTGTATTCTGTATTCTATATTCTATATTCTGTATTCTATATTCTACATTCTATGTTCTGTATTCTGTATTCCATAATCTGTATTCTGAATTCTATATTCCGTATTCTATATTCTGAATTGTATATTATATTGTGTTCCACATTCTGTATTCTGAATTCTATATTCTGTATTCGGTGTTCTATATTCTACATTCAATGTTCTGGATTCTGTATTCCATATTCTGAATTCTATATTCTGTATTGTGTTCCACATTCTGTATTCTGAATTCTATATCCTGTATTCTCTGTTCTGTATTCTGTATTCTATATTCTACATTCTATGTTGTGTATTCTGTATTCCATAGTCTGTATTCTGAATTCTATATTCTGTATTCCATATTCTTTATTGTGAATTCAATATTCTGTATTCTGTGTTCTGTATTGTATGTTGTGTGTTCTGTATTCTACATTCTATATTCTGCAGTCTATATTCTGAAACCTGAATTCTATATTCTGTATTCTATGTTCTGTGTTCAGATTCTATATTCTTTGCTCTATATTCTCTATTCTATATACTACATTCTATGTTCTATATTCTGTATTCCATATTCTGTATTCTGTGTTCTGTATTCTGTGTTGTGTGTTCTGTATTCTACATTCTATATTCTGCAATCTATATTCTGAAATCTGTATTCTAAATTCTATATTCTATGTTCTGTGTTCCTATACTATATTCTATATTCTGTATTCTATATTCTATATTCTGTATTCTATATTCTACATTCTATGTTCTGTATTCTGTATTCCATATTCTGTATTCTGAATTCTATATTCTGTATTCCATATTCTGTATTGTGAATTCAATATTCTGTATTCTGTGTTCTGTATTGTATGTTGTGTGTTCTGTATTCTACATTCTATATTCTGCAGTGTATATTCTGAAATCTGAATTCTATATTCTGTATTCTATGTTCTGTGTTCGGATTCTATATTCTTTGCTCTATATTCTCTATTCTATATACTACATTCTATGTTCTATATTCTGTATTCCATATTCTGTACTCTGTGTTCTGTATACTATGTTGTGTGTTCTGTATTCTACATTCTATATTCTGCAATCTATATTCTGAAATCTGTATTCTATACTGTGTAATTCTGTGTTCTGATTTCAGATTCTATATTCTGTGCTCTATATTCTGTATTCTATATACTACATTCTATGTTCTATATTCTGTATTCCATATTCTGTATTCTGAGTTCTATATTCTGTATTCCATATACTGTATTGTGAGTTCTATATTCTGTATTATGTAATCTATATTGAACATTCTATGTTCTGTATTCTGTATCATATACTGTATTCTGAGTTCTATATTCTGTACCCTATATTCTGTATTCCATGTACTGTATTCTGAATTCTATACTCTGGATTCTGTGTTCCATATTCTGTATTCTATATGCTACATTCTATGTCCTGTTCTGTATTCCATATTCTGTATTCTGTGTTCTGTGTTCGGATTCTATATTCTGTATTCTGTATTCTGTGTTCCACATTCTGTATTCTGAATTCTATATTCTGTATTCTGTGTTCTGCATTCTATGTTCTCTGTTCGGTGTTCGCCGTTCTATATTCTGTATTCTATATACTACATTCTATGTTATGTATTCTGTATTCCATATTCTGAACTCTGTGTTCTGTATTCTATTTTGCGGGTTCTGTGTTCTGTATTCTATATTCTGTGTTCGGTGTCCTATATTCTATATTCTAAATTCTGAATTCTATATTCTATATTGTGTTTTATATATTCTATGTTCTCTTTTCTGTATTCTATATTCTACATTCTGTATTCTCAGTTCTACGTTCTGTGTTCTACATTCTGTGATCTGTATTCCTCCTTCTGTGTTCTTTATTCTATATTCTGAATTCTGTTTTCTATATTGTCAGTTCTGTTTTCTGTACTCTGAATTCTGTATTCTTTATTTTGTATTCTGAATTCTCTTCTGTATTCTGTATTCTATATTCCACATTCTATGTTCTGTATTCTGTATTCCATATTCTGTATTCTGAATTCTATATTCTGTATTCCATATTCTTTATTGTGAATTCAATATTCTGTATTCTGTGTTCTGTATTCTATGTTGTGTGTTCTGTATTCTACATTCTATATTCTGCAGTCTATATTCTGAAATCTGAATTCTATATTCTGTATTCTATGTTCTGTGTTCGGATTCTATATTCTTTGCTCTATATTCTCTATTCTCTATACTACATTCTATGTTCTATATTCTGTGTTCTGTATTCTGTGTTGTGTGTTCTGTATTCTACATTCTATATTCTGCAATCTATATTCTGAAATCTGTATTCTAAATTCTATATTCTATGTTCTGTGTTCCAATTCTATATTCTATATTCTGTATTCTATATTCTATATTCTGTATTCTATATTCTACATTCTATGTTGTGTATTCTGTATTCCATAGTCTGTATTCTGAATTCTATATTCTGTATTCCATATTCTGTATTGTGAATTCAATATTCTGTATTCTGTGTTCTGTATTGTATGTTGTGTGTTCTGTATTCTACATTCTATATTCTGCAGTGTATATTCTGAAATCTGAATTCTATATTCTGTATTCTATGTTCTGTGTTCGGATTCTATATTCTTTGCTCTATATTCTCTATTCTATATACTACATTCTATGTTCTATATTCTGTATTCCATATTCTGTACTCTGTGTTCTGTATACTATGTTGTGTGTTCTGTATTCTACATTCTATATTCTGCAATCTATATTCTGAAATCTGTATTCTATACTGTGTAATTCTGTGTTCTGATTTCAGATTCTATATTCTGTGCTCTATATTCTGTATTCTATATACTACATTCTATGTTCTATATTCTGTATTCCATATTCTGTATTCTGAGTTCTATATTCTGTATTCCATATACTGTATTGTGAGTTCTATATTCTGTATTATGTAATCTATATTGAACATTCTATGTTCTGTATTCTGTATCATATACTGTATTCTGAGTTCTATATTCTGTACCCTATATTCTGTATTCCATGTACTGTATTCTGAATTCTATACTCTGGATTCTGTGTTCCATATTCTGTATTCTATATACTACATTCTATGTCCTGTTCTGTATTCCATATTCTGTATTCTGTGTTCTGTGTTCGGATTCTATATTCTGTATTCTGTATCATATACTGTATTCTGAGTTCTATATTCTGTACCCTATATTCTGTATTCCATGTACTGTATTCTGAATTCTATACTCTGGATTCTGTGTTCCATATTCTGTATTCTATATACTACATTCTATGTCCTGTTCTGTATTCCATATTCTGTATTCTGTGTTCTGTGTTCGGATTCTATATTCTGTATTCTGTGTTCCACATTCTGTATTCTGAATTCTATATTCTGTATTCTGTGTTCTGCATTCTATGTTCTCTGTTCGGTGTTCGCCGTTCTATATTCTGTATTCTATATACTACATTCTATGTTATGTATTCTGTATTCCATATTCTGAACTCTGTGTTCTGTATTCTATTTTGCGTGTTCTGTGTTCTGAATTCTATATTCTGTATTCGGTGTTCTATATTCTACATTCTATGTTCTGGATTCTGTATTCCATATTCTCTATTCTGTATTCCATATTCTGAATTCTATATTCTGTATTGTGTTCCACATTCTGTATTCTGAATTCTATATTCTGTATTCTCTGTTCTGTATTCTGTATTCTATATTCTACATTCTATGTTCTGTATTCTGTATTCCATATTCTGTATTCTGAATTCTATATTCTGTATTCCATATTCTTTATTGTGAATTCAATATTCTGTATTCTGTGTTCTGTATTCTATGTTGTGTGTTCTGTATTCTACATTCTATATTCTGCAGTCTATATTCTGAAATCTGAATTCTATATTCTGTATTGTATGTTCTGTGTTCGGATTCTATATTCTTTGCTCTATATTCTCTATTCTATATACTACATTCTATGTTCTATATTCTGTATTCCATATTCTGTATTCTGTGTTCTGTATTCTGTGTTGTGTGTTCTGTATTCTACATTCTATATTCTGCAATCTATATTCTGAAATCTGTATTCTAAATTCTGTATTCTATGTTCTGTGTTCCTATTGTATTTTCTGTATTCTGTATTCTATATTCTATATTCTGTATTCTATATTCTACATTCTATGTTCTGTATTCTGTATTCCATAATCTGTATTCTGAATTCTATATTCCGTATTCTATATTCTGAATTGTATATTATATTGTGTTCCACATTCTGTATTCTGAATTCTATATTCTGTATTCGGTGTTCTATATTCTACATTCAATGTTCTGGATTCTGTATTCCATATTCTGAATTCTATATTCTGTATTGTGTTCCACATTCTGTATTCTGAATTCTATATCCTGTATTCTCTGTTCTGTATTCTGTATTCTATATTCTACATTCTATGTTGTGTATTCTGTATTCCATAGTCTGTATTCTGAATTCTATATTCTGTATTCCATATTCTTTATTGTGAATTCAATATTCTGTATTCTGTGTTCTGTATTGTATGTTGTGTGTTCTGTATTCTACATTCTATATTCTGCAGTCTATATTCTGAAACCTGAATTCTATATTCTGTATTCTATGTTCTGTGTTCAGATTCTATATTCTTTGCTCTATATTCTCTATTCTATATACTACATTCTATGTTCTATATTCTGTATTCCATATTCTGTATTCTGTGTTCTGTATTCTGTGTTGTGTGTTCTGTATTCTACATTCTATATTCTGCAATCTATATTCTGAAATCTGTATTCTAAATTCTATATTCTATGTTCTGTGTTCCTATACTATATTCTATATTCTGTATTCTATATTCTATATTCTGTATTCTATATTCTACATTCTATGTTCTGTATTCTGTATTCCATATTCTGTATTCTGAATTCTATATTCTGTATTCCATATTCTGTATTGTGAATTCAATATTCTGTATTCTGTGTTCTGTATTGTATGTTGTGTGTTCTGTATTCTACATTCTATATTCTGCAGTGTATATTCTGAAATCTGAATTCTATATTCTGTATTCTATGTTCTGTGTTCGGATTCTATATTCTTTGCTCTATATTCTCTATTCTATATACTACATTCTATGTTCTATATTCTGTATTCCATATTCTGTACTCTGTGTTCTGTATACTATGTTGTGTGTTCTGTATTCTACATTCTATATTCTGCAATCTATATTCTGAAATCTGTATTCTATACTGTGTAATTCTGTGTTCTGATTTCAGATTCTATATTCTGTGCTCTATATTCTGTATTCTATATACTACATTCTATGTTCTATATTCTGTATTCCATATTCTGTATTCTGAGTTCTATATTCTGTATTCCATATACTGTATTGTGAGTTCTATATTCTGTATTATGTAATCTATATTGAACATTCTATGTTCTGTATTCTGTATCATATACTGTATTCTGAGTTCTATATTCTGTACCCTATATTCTGTATTCCATGTACTGTATTCTGAATTCTATACTCTGGATTCTGTGTTCCATATTCTGTATTCTATATGCTACATTCTATGTCCTGTTCTGTATTCCATATTCTGTATTCTGTGTTCTGTGTTCGGATTCTATATTCTGTATTCTGTATTCTGTGTTCCACATTCTGTATTCTGAATTCTATATTCTGTATTCTGTGTTCTGCATTCTATGTTCTCTGTTCGGTGTTCGCCGTTCTATATTCTGTATTCTATATACTACATTCTATGTTATGTATTCTGTATTCCATATTCTGAACTCTGTGTTCTGTATTCTATTTTGCGGGTTCTGTGTTCTGTATTCTATATTCTGTGTTCGGTGTCCTATATTCTATATTCTAAATTCTGAATTCTATATTCTATATTGTGTTTTATATATTCTATGTTCTCTTTTCTGTATTCTATATTCTACATTCTGTATTCTCAGTTCTACGTTCTGTGTTCTACATTCTGTGATCTGTATTCCTCCTTCTGTGTTCTTTATTCTATATTCTGAATTCTGTTTTCTATATTGTCAGTTCTGTTTTCTGTACTCTGAATTCTGTATTCTTTATTTTGTATTCTGAATTCTCTTCTGTATTCTGTATTCTATATTCCACATTCTATGTTCTGTATTCTGTATTCCATATTCTGTATTCTGAATTCTATATTCTGTATTCCATATTCTTTATTGTGAATTCAATATTCTGTATTCTGTGTTCTGTATTCTATGTTGTGTGTTCTGTATTCTACATTCTATATTCTGCAGTCTATATTCTGAAATCTGAATTCTATATTCTGTATTCTATGTTCTGTGTTCGGATTCTATATTCTTTGCTCTATATTCTCTATTCTCTATACTACATTCTATGTTCTATATTCTGTGTTCTGTATTCTGTGTTGTGTGTTCTGTATTCTACATTCTATATTCTGCAATCTATATTCTGAAATCTGTATTCTAAATTCTATATTCTATGTTCTGTGTTCCAATTCTATATTCTATATTCTGTATTCTATATTCTATATTCTGTATTCTATATTCAACATTCTATGTTCTGTATTCTGTATTCCATATTCTGTATGCTGAATTCTATATTACGTATTCTATATTCTGAATTCTATATTATATTGTGTTCCACATTCTGTATTCTGAATTCTATATTCTGTATCCGGTGTTCTATATTCTACATTCTATGTTCTGGATTCTGTATTCCATATTCTCTATTCTGTATTCCATATTCTGAATTCTATATTCTGTATTGTGTTCCACATTCTGTATTCTGAATTCTATATTCTGTATTCTCTGTTCTGTATTCTGTATTCTATATTCTACATTATATGTTCTGTATTCTGTATTCTGTATTCCATATTCTGTATTCTGAATTCTATATTCCGTATTCTATATTCTGAATTCTATATTATATTGTGTTCCACATTCTGTATTCTGAATTCTATATACTGTATTCGGTGTTCTATATTCTACATTCTATGTTCTGGATTCTGTATTCCATATTCTGAATTCTATATTCTGTATTGTGTTCCACATTCTGTATTCTGAATTTTATATTCTGTATTCGGTGTTCTATATTCTACATTTTATGTTCTGGATTCTGTATTCCATATTCTGAATTCTATATTATATTGTGTTCCACATTCTGTATTCTGAATTCTATATACTGTATTCGGTGTTCTATATTCTACATTTTATGTTCTGGATTCTGTATTCCATATTCTGAATTCTATATTCTGTATTGTGTTCCACATTCTGTATTCTGAATTCTATATTCTGTATTCTCTGTTCTGTATTATGTATTCTATATTCTACATTCTATGTTCTGTATTCTGTATTCCATATTCTGTATTCTGAATTCTATATTCTGTATTCCATATTCTTTATTGTGAATTCAATATTCTGTATTCTGTGTTCTGTATTGTATGTTGTGTGTTCTGTATTCTACATTCTATATTCTGCAGTCTATATTCTGAAATCTGAATTCTATATTCTGTATTCTATGTTCTGTGTTCGGATTCTATATTCTTTGCTCTATATTCTCTATTCTATATACTACATTCTATGTTCTATATTCTGTATTCCATATTCTGTATTCTGTGTTCTGTATTCTGTGTTGTGTGTTCTGTATTCTACATTCTATATTCTGCAATCTATATTCTGAAATCTGTAATCTAAATTCTGTATTCTATGTTCTGTGTTCCTATTGTATTTTCTGTATTCTGTATTCTATATTCTATATTCTGTATTCTATATTCTACATTCTATGTTCTGTATTCTGTATTCCATAATCTGTATTCTGAATTCTATATTCCGTATTCTATATTATGAATTGTATATTATATTGTGTTCCACATTCTGTATTCTGAATTCTATATTCTGTATTCTGTATTCTATATTCTACATTCTATGTTCTGTATTCTGTATTCCATATTCTGTATTCTGAATTCTATATTCTGTATTCCATATTCTTTATTGTGAATTCAATATTCTGTATTCTGTGTTGTGTGTTCTGTATTCTACATTCTATATTCTGCAATCTATATTCTGAAATCTGTATTCTAAATTCTATATTCTATGTTCTGTGTTCCTATACTATATTCTATATTCTGTATTCTATATTCTATATTCTGTATTCTATATTCTACATTCTATGTTCTGTATTCTGTATTCCATATTCTGTATTCTGAATTCTATATTCTGTATTCCATATTCTGTATTCTGAATTCTATATTCTGTATTCCATATTCTGTATTGTGAATTCAATATTCTGTATTCTGTGTTCTGTTTTGTATGTTGCGTGTTCTGTATTCTACATTCTATATTCTGCAGTGTATATTCTGAAATCTGAATTCTATATTCTGTATTCTATGTTCTGTGTTCGGATTCTATATTCTTTGCGCTATATTCTCTATTCTATATACTACATTCTATGTTCTATATTCTGAATTCCATATTCTGTACTCTGTGTTCTGTATACTATGTTGTGTGTTCTGTATTCTACATTCTATATTCTGCAATCTATATTCTGAAATCTGAATTCTATATTCTGTATTCTATGTTCTGTGTTCGGATTCTATATTCTTTGCTCTATATTCTCTATTCTATATACTACATTCTATGTTCTATATTATGTATTCCATATTCTGTATTCTGTGTTGTGTGTTCTGTATTCTACATTCTATATTCTGCAATCTATATTCTGAAATCTGTAATCTAAATTCTGTATTCTATGTTCTGTGTTCCTATTGTATTTTCTGTATTCTGTATTCTATATTCTATATTCTGTATTCTATATTCTACATTCTATGTTCTGTATTCTGTATTCCATAATCTGTATTCTGAATTCTATATTCCGTATTCTATATTATGAATTGTATATTATATTGTGTTCCACATTCTGTATTCTGAATTCTGTATTCTGTATTCTGTATTCTATATTCTACATTCTATGTTCTGTATTCTGTATTCCATATTCTGTATTCTGAATTCTATATTCTGTATTCCATATTCTTTATTGTGAATTCAATATTCTGTATTCTGTGTTGTGTGTTCTGTATTCTACATTCTATATTCTGCAATCTATATTCTGAAATCTGTAATCTAAATTCTGTATTCTATGTTCTGTGTTCCTATTGTATTTTCTGTATTCTGTATTCTATATTCTATATTCTGTATTCTATATTCTACATTCTATGTTCTGTATTCTGTATTCCATAATCTGTATTCTGAATTCTATATTCCGTATTCTATATTATGAATTGTATATTATATTGTGTTCCACATTCTGTATTCTGAATTCTATATTCTGTATTCTGTATTCTATATTCTACATTCTATGTTCTGTATTCTGTATTCCATATTCTGTATTCTGAATTCTATATTCTGTATTCCATATTCTGTATTGTGAATTCAATATTCTGTATTCTGTGTTCTGTATTCTATGTTGTGTGTTCTGTATTCTACATTCTATATTCTGCAGTGTATATTCTGAAATCTGAATTCTATATTCTGTATTCTATGTTCTGTGTTCGGATTCCATATTCTTTGCTCTATATTCTCTATTCTTTATACTACATTCTATGTTCTATATTCTGTATTCCATATTCTGTATTCTGTGTTCTGTATTCTGTGTTGTGTGTTCTGTATTCTACATTCTATATTCTGCAATCTATATTCTGAAATCTGTACTCTAAATTCTATATTCTATGTTCTGTGTTCCTATACTATATTCTATATTCTGTATTCTATATTCTATATTCTGTATTCTATATTCTACATTCTAATTTCTGTATTCTGTATTCCATATTCTGTATTCTGAATTCTATATTCTGTATTCCATATTCTGTATTGTGAATTCAATATTCTGTATTCTGTGTTCTGTATTGTATGTTGTGTGTTCTGTATTCTACATTCTATATTCTGCAGTGTATATTCTGAAATCTGAATTCTATATTCTGTATTCTATGTTCTGTGTTCGGATTCTATATTCTTTGCGCTATATTCTCTATTCTATATTCTACATTATATGTTCTGTATTCTGTATTCTGTATTCCATATTCTGTATTCTGAATTCTATATTCCGTATTCTATATTCTGAATTCTATATTATATTGTGTTCCACATTCTGTATTCTGAATTCTATATACTGTATTCGGTGTTCTATATTCTACATTTTATGTTCTGGATTCTGTATTCCATATTCTGAATTCTATATTCTGTATTGTGTTCCACATTCTGTATTCTGAATTCTATATACTGTATTCGGTGTTCTATATTCTACATTCAATGTTCTGGATTCTGTATTCCATATTCTGAGTTCTATATTCTGTATTGTGTTCCACATTTTGTATTCTGAATTCTATATCCTGTATTCTCTGTTCTGTATTCTGTATTCTATATTCTACATTCTATGTTCTGTATTCTGTATTCCATATTCTGTATTCTGAATTCTATATTCTGTATTCCATATTCTTTATTGTGAATTCAATATTCTGTATTCTGTGTTCTGTATTGTATGTTGTGTGTTCTGTATTCTACATTCTATATTCTGCAGTCTATATTCTGAAATCTGAATTCTATATTCTGTATTCTATGTTCTGTGTTCGGATTCTATATTCTTTGCTCTATATTCTCTATTCTATATACTACATTCTATGTTCTATATTCTGTATTCCATATTCTGTATTCTGTGTTCTGTATTCTGTGTTGTGTGTTCTGTATTCTACATTCTATATTCTGCAATCTATATTCTGAAATCTGTAATCTAAATTCTGTATTCTATGTTCTGTGTTCCTATTGTATTTTCTGTATTCTGTATTCTATATTCTATATTCTGTATTCTATATTCTACATTCTATGTTCTGTATTCTGTATTCCATAATCTGTATTCTGAATTCTATATTCCGTATTCTATATTATGAATTGTATATTATATTGTGTTCCACATTCTGTATTCTGAATTCTATATTCTGTATTCGGTGTTCTATATTCTACATTCAATGTTCTGGATTCTGTATTCCATATTCTGAATTCTATATTCTGTATTGTGTTCCACATTCTGTATTCTGAATTCTATATTCTGTATTCTCTGTTCTGTATTCTGTATTCTATATTCTACATTCTATGTTCTGTATTCTGTATTCCATATTCTGTATTCTGAATTCTATATTCTGTATCCCATATTCTTTATTGTGAATTCAATATTCTGTATTCTGTGTTCTGTATTCTATGTTGTGTGTTCTGTATTCTACATTCTATATTCTGCAGTGTATATTCTGAAATCTGAATTCTATATTCTGTATTCTATGTTCTGTGTTCGGATTCTATATTCTTTGCTGTATATTCTCTATTCTATATACTACATTCTTTGTTCTATATTCCGTATTCCATATTCTGTATTCTGTGTTCTGTATTCTGTGTTGTGTGTTCTGTATTCTACATTCTATATTCTGCAATCTATATTTTGAAATCTGTATTCTATATTCTGTATTCTATGTTCTGTGTTCGGATTCTATATTCTGTATTCTGTATTCTGTATTCTATATTCTACATTCTATGTTCTGTATTCTGTATTCCATATTCTGTATTCTGAATTCTAAATGCCGTATTCTATATTCTGAATTCTATATTATATTGTGTTCCACATTCTGTATTCTGAATTCTATATTCTGTATTCGGTGTTCTATATTCTACATTCTATGTTCTGGATTCTGTATTCCATATTCTCTATTCTGTATTCCATATTCTGAATTCTATATTCTGTATTGTGTTCCACATTCTGTATTCTGAATTCTATATCCTGTATTCTCTGTTGTGTATTCTGTATTCTATATTCTACATTCTATGTTCTGTATTCTGTATTCTGTATTCCATATTCTGTATTCTGAATTCTATATTCCGTATTCTATATTCTGAATTCTATATTATATTGTGTTCCACATTCTGTATTCTGAATTCTATATACTGTATTCGGTGTTCTATATTCTACATTCTATGTTCTGGATTCTGTATTCCATATTCTGAATTCTATATTCTGTATTGTGTTCCACATTCTGTATTCTGAATTCTATATTCTGTATTCGGTGTTCTATATTCTACATTCAATGTTCTGGATTCTGTATTCCATATTCTGAATTCTATATTCTGTATTGTGTTCCACATTCTGTATTCTGAATTCTATATTCTGTATTCTCTGTTCTGTATTCTGTATTCTATATTCTACATTCTATGTTCTGTATTCTGTATTCTGAATTCTATATTCTGTATTCCATATTCTTTATTGTGAATTCAATATTCTGTATTCTGTGTTCTGTATTCTATGTTGTGTGTTCTGTATTCTACATTCTATATTCTGCAGTCTATATTCTGAAATCTGAATTCTATATTCTGTATTCTATGTTCTGTGTTCGGATTCTATATTCTTTGCTCTATATACTCTATTCTATATACTACATTCTATGTTCTATATTCTGTATTCCATATTCTGTATTCTGTGTTCTGTATTCTGTGTTGTGTGTTCTGTATTCTACATTCTATATTCTGCAATCTATATTTTGAAATCTGTATTCTATATTCTGTATTCTATGTTCTGTGTTCGGATTCTATATTCTGTATTCTGTATTCTGTATTCTATATTCTACTTTCTATGTTCTGTATTCTGTATTCCATATTCTGTATTCTGAATTCTAAATTCCGTATTGTATATTCTGAATTCTATATTCTGTATTGTGTTCCACATTCTGTATTATGAATTCTGTATTCTGTATTCGTGTTCTATATTCTACATTCTATGTTCTGGATTCTGTATTCCATATTCTCTATTCTGTATTCCATATTCTGAATTCTATATTCTGTATTGTGTTCCACATTCTGTATTCTGAATTCTATATCCTGTATTCTCTGTTCTGTATTCTGTATTCTATATTCTACATTCTATGTTGTGTATTCTGTATTCCATAGTCTGTATTCTGAATTCTATATTCTGTATTCCATATTCTTTATTGTGAATTCAATATTCTGTATTCTGTGTTCTGTATTGTATGTTGTGTGTTCTGTATTCTACATTCTATATTCTGCAGTCTATATTCTGAAACCTGAATTCTATATTCTGTATTCTATGTTCTGTGTTCAGATTCTATATTCTTTGCTCTATATTCTCTATTCTATATACTACATTCTATGTTCTATATTCTGTATTCCATATTCTGTATTCTGTGTTCTGTATTCTGTGTTGTGTGTTCTGTATTCTACATTCTATATTCTGCAATCTATATTCTGAAATCTGTATTCTAAATTCTATATTCTATGTTCTGTGTTCCTATACTATATTCTATATTCTGTATTCTATATTCTATATTCTGTATTCTATATTCTACATTCTATGTTCTGTATTCTGTATTCCATATTCTGTATTCTGAATTCTATATTCTGTATTCCATATTCTGTATTGTGAATTCAATATTCTGTATTCTGTGTTCTGTATTGTATGTTGTGTGTTCTGTATTCTACATTCTATATTCTGCAGTGTATATTCTGAAATCTGAATTCTATATTCTGTATTCTATGTTCTGTGTTCGGATTCTATATTCTTTGCTCTATATTCTCTATTCTATATACTACATTCTATGTTCTATATTCTGTATTCCATATTCTGTACTCTGTGTTCTGTATACTATGTTGTGTGTTCTGTATTCTACATTCTATATTCTGCAATCTATATTTTGAAATCTGTATTCTATACTGTGTAATTCTGTGTTCTGATTTCAGATTCTATATTCTGTGCTCTATATTCTGTATTCTATATACTACATTCTATGTTCTATATTCTGTATTCCATATTCTGTATTCTGAGTTCTATATTCTATTTCCATATACTGTATTGTGAGTTCTATATTCTGTATTATGTAATCTATATTGAACATTCTATGTTCTGTATTCTGTATCATATACTGTATTCTGAGTTCTATATTCTGTACCCTATATTCTGTATTCCATGTACTGTATTCTGAATTCTATACTCTGTATTCTGTGTTCCATATTCTGTATTCTATATACTACATTCTATGTCCTGTTCTGTATTCCATATTCTGTATTCTGTGTTCTGTGTTCGGATTCTATATTCTGTATTCTGTGTTCCACATTCTGTATTCTGAATTCTATATTCTGTATTCTGTGTTCTGCATTCTATGTTCTCTGTTCGGTGTTCGCCGTTCTATATTCTGTATTCCATATACTACATTCTATGTTATGTATTCTGTATTCCATATTCTGAACTCTGTGTTCTGTATTCTATTTTGCTTGTTCTGTGTTCTGAATTCTATATTCTGTATTCGGTGTTCTATATTCTACATTCTATGTTCTGGATTCTGTATTCCATATTCTCTATTCTGTATTCCATATTCTGAATTCTATATTCTGTATTGTGTTCCACATTCTGTATTCTGAATTCTATATTCTGTATTCTCTGTTCTGTATTCTGTATTCTATATTCTACATTCTATGTTCTGTATTCTGTATTCCATATTCTGAATTCTATATTCTGTATTCCATATTCTTTATTGTGAATTCAATATTCTGTATTCTGTGTTCTGTATTCTATGTTGTGTGTTCTGTATTCTACATTCTATATTCTGCAGTCTATATTCTGAAATCTGAATTCTATATTCTGTATTGTATGTTCTGTGTTCGGATTCTATATTCTTTGCTCTATATTCTCTATTCTATATACTACATTCTATGTTCTATATTCTGTATTCCATATTCTGTATTCTGTGTTCTGTATTCTGTGTTGTGTGTTCTGTATTCTACATTCTATATTCTGCAATCTATATTCTGAAATCTGTATTCTAAATTCTGTATTCTATGTTCTGTGTTCCTATTGTATTTTCTGTATTCTGTATTCTATATTCTATATTCTGTATTCTATATTCTACATTCTATGTTCTGTATTCTGTATTCCATAATCTGTATTCTGAATTCTATATTCCGTATTCTATGTTCTGAATTGTATATTATATTGTGTTCCACATTCTGTATTCTGAATTCTATATTCTGTATTCGGTGTTCTATATTCTACATTCAATGTTCCGGATTCTGTATTCCATATTCTGAATTCTATATTCTGTATTGTGTTCCACATTCTGTATTCTGAATTCTATATCCTGTATTCTCTGTTTTGTATTCTGTATTCTATATTCTACATTCTATGTTGTGTATTCTGTATTCCATAGTCTGTATTCTGAATTCTATATTCTGTATTCCATATTCTTTATTGTGAATTCAATATTCTGTATTCTGTGTTCTGTATTCTATGTTGTGTGTTCTGTATTCTACATTCTATATTCTGCAGTCTATATTCTGAAACCTGAATTCTATATTCTGTATTCTATGTTCTGTGTTCAGATTCTATATTCTTTGCTCTATATTCTCTATTCTATATACTACATTCTATGTTCTATATTCTGTATTCCATATTCTGTATTCTGTGTTCTATATTCTGTGTTGTGTGTTCTGTATTCTACATTCTATATTCTGCAATCTATATTCTGAAATCTGTATTCTAAATTCTATATTCTATGTTCTGTGTTCCTATACTATATTCTATATTCTGTATTCTATATTCTATATTCTGTATTCTATATTCTACATTCTATGTTCTGTATTCTGTATTCCATATTCTGTATTCTGAATTCTATATTCTGTATTCCATATTCTGTATTGTGAATTCAATATTCTGTATTCTGTGTTCTGTATTGTATGTTGTGTGTTCTGTATTCTACATTCTATATTCTGCAGTGTATATTCTGAAATCTGAATTCTATATTCTGTATTCTATGTTCTGTGTTCGGATTCTATATTCTTTGCTCTATATTCTCTATTCTATATACTACATTCTATGTTCTATTTTCTGTATTCCATATTCTGTACTCTGTGTTCTGTATACTATGTTGTGTGTTCTGTATTCTACATTCTATATTCTGCAATCTATATTCTGAAATCTGTATTCTATACTGTGTAATTCTGTGTTCTGATTTCAGATTCTATATTCTGTGCTCTATATTCTGTATTCTATATACTACATTCTATGTTCTATATTCTGTATTCCATATTCTGTATTCTGTGTTCTGTATTCTGTGTTGTGTGTTCTGTATTCTACATTCTATATTCTGCAATCTATATTCTGAAATCTGTATTCTAAATTCTATATTCTATGTTCTGTGTTCCTATACTATATTCAATATTCTGTATTCTATATTCTATATTCTGTATTCTATATTCTACATTCGATGTTCTGTATTCTGTATTCCATATTCTGTATTCTGAATTCTATATTCTGTATTCCATATTCTTTATTGTGAATTCAATATTCTGTATTCTGTGTTCTGTATTGTATGTTGTGTGTTCTGTATTCTACATTCTATATTCTGCAGTGTATATTCTGAAATCTGAATTCTATATTCTGTATTCTATGTTCTGTGTTCGGATTCTATATTCTTTGCTCTATATTCTCTATTCTATATACTACATTCTATGTTCTATATTCTGTATTCCATATTCTGTACTCTGTGTTCTGTATACTATGTTGTGTGTTCTGTATTCTACATTCTATATTCTACAATCTATATTCTGAAATCTGTATTCTATACTGTGTAATTCTGTGTTCTGATTTCAGATTCTATATTCTGTGCTCTATATTCTGTATTCTATATACTACATTCTATGTTCTATATTCTGTATTCCATATTCTGTATTCTGTGTTGTGTGTTCTGTATTCTACATTCTATATTCTGCAATCTATATTCTGAAATCTGTATTCTAAATTCTATATTCTATGTTCTGTGTTCCTATACTATATTCAATATTCTGTATTCTATATTCTATATTCTGTATTCTATATTCTACATTCGATGTTCTGTATTCTGTATTCCATATTCTGTATTCTGAATTCTATATTCTGTATTCCATATTCTGTATTGTGAATTCAATATTCTGTATTCTGTTTTCTGTATTGTATGTTGTGTGTTCTGTATTCTACATTCTATATTCTGCAGTCTATATTCTGAAATCTGAATTCTATATTCTGTATTCTATGTTCTGTGTTCGGATTCTATATTCTTTGCTCTATATTCTCTATTCTATATACTACATTCTATGTTCTATATTCTGTATTCCATATTCTGTACTCTGTGTTCTGTATTCTGTATTCCATATTCTGAACTCTGTGTTCTGTATTCTATTTTGCGTGTTCTGTGTTCTGAATTCTATATTCTGTATTCGGTGTTCTATATTCTACATTCTATGTTCTGGATTCTGTATTCCATATTCTCTATTCTGTATTCGATATTCTGAATTCTATATTCTGTATTGTGTTCCACATTCTGTATTCTGAATTCTATATTCTGTATTCTCTGTTCTGTATTCTGTATTCTATATTCTACATTCTATGTTCTGTATTCTGTATTTCATATTCTGTATTCTGAATTCTATATTCTGTATTCCATATTCTTTATTGTGAATTCAATATTCTGTATTCTGTGTTCTGTATTCTATGTTGTGTGTTCTGTATTCTACATTCTATATTCTGCAGTCTATATTCTGAAATCTGAATTCTATATTCTGTATTCTATGTTCTGTGTTCCTATTGTATTTTCTGTATTCTGTATTCTATATTCTATATTCTGTATTCTATATTCTACATTCTATGTTCTGTATTCTGTATTCCATAATCTGTATTCTGAATTCTATATTCCGTATTCTATATTCTGAATTGTATATTATATTGTGTTCCACATTCTGTATTATGAATTCTATATTCTGTATTCGGTGTTCTATATTCTACATTCAATGTTCTGGATTCTGTATTCCATATTCTGTATTCTGAATTCTATATTCTGTATTCCATATTCTTTATTGTGAATTCAATATTCTGTATTCTGTGTTCTGTATTGTATGTTGTGTGTTCTGTATTCTACATTCTATATTCTGCAGTCTATATTCTGAAATCTGAATTCTATATTCTGTATTCTATGTTCTGTGTTCGGATTCTATATTCTTTGCTCTATATTCTCTATTCTATATACTACATTCTATGTTCTATATTCTGTATTCCATATTCTGTATTCTGTGTTCTGTATTCTGTGTTGTGTGTTCTGTATTCTACATTCTATATTCTGCAATCTATATTCTGAAATCTGTAATCTAAATTCTGTATTCTATGTTCTGTGTTCCTATTGTATTTTCTGTATTCTGTATTCTATATTCTATATTCTGTATTCTATATTCTACATTCTATGTTCTGTATTCTGTATTCCATAATCTGTATTCTGAATTCTATATTCCGTATTCTATGTTCTGAATTGTATATTATATTGTGTTCCACATTCTGTATTCTGAATTCTATATTCTGTATTCGGTGTTCTATATTCTACATTCAATGTTCCGGATTCTGTATTCCATATTCTGAATTCTATATTCTGTATTGTGTTCCACATTCTGTATTCTGAATTCTATATCCTGTATTCTCTGTTTTGTATTCTGTATTCTATATTCTACATTCTATGTTGTGTATTCTGTATTCCATAGTCTGTATTCTGAATTCTATATTCTGTATTCCATATTCTTTATTGTGAATTCAATATTCTGTATTCTGTGTTCTGTATTGTATGTTGTGTGTTCTGTATTCTACATTCTATATTCTGCAGTCTATATTCTGAAACCTGAATTCTATACTGTGTAATTCTGTGTTCTGATTTCAGATTCTATATTCTGTGCTCTATATTCTGTATTCTATATACTACATTCTATGTTCTATATTCTGTATTCCATATTCTGTATTCTGTGTTCTGTATTCTGTGTTGTGTGTTCTGTATTCTACATTCTATATTCTGCAATCTATATTCTGAAATCTGTATTCTAAATTCTATATTCTATGTTCTGTGTTCCTATACTATATTCAATATTCTGTATTCTATATTCTATATTCTGTATTCTATATTCTACATTCGATGTTCTGTATTCTGTATTCCATATTCTGTATTCTGAATTCTATATTCTGTATTCCATATTCTTTATTGTGAATTCAATATTCTGTATTCTGTGTTCTGTATTGTATGTTGTGTGTTCTGTATTCTACATTCTATATTCTGCAGTGTATATTCTGAAATCTGAATTCTATATTCTGTATTCTATGTTCTGTGTTCGGATTCTATATTCTTTGCTCTATATTCTCTATTCTATATACTACATTCTATGTTCTATATTCTGTATTCCATATTCTGTACTCTGTGTTCTGTATACTATGTTGTGTGTTCTGTATTCTACATTCTATATTCTGCAATCTATATTCTGAAATCTGTATTCTATACTGTGTAATTCTGTGTTCTGATTTCAGATTCTATATTCTGTGCTCTATATTCTGTATTCTATATACTACATTCTATGTTCTATATTCTGTATTCCATATTCTGTATTCTGTGTTCTGTATTCTGTGTTGTGTGTTCTGTATTCTACATTCTATATTCTGCAATCTATATTCTGAAATCTGTATTCTAAATTCTATATTCTATGTTCTGTGTTCCTATACTATATTCAATATTCTGTATTCTATATTCTATATTCTGTATTCTATATTCTACATTCGATGTTCTGTATTCTGTATTCCATATTCTGTATTCTGAATTCTATATTCTGTATTCCATATTCTGTATTGTGAATTCAATATTCTGTATTCTGTGTTCTGTATTGTATGTTGTGTGTTCTGTATTCTACATTCTATATTCTGCAGTCTATATTCTGAAATCTGAATTCTATATTCTGTATTCTATGTTCTGTGTTCGGATTCTATATTCTTTGCTCTATATTCTCTATTCTATATACTACATTCTATGTTCTATATTCTGTATTCCATATTCTGTACTCTGTGTTCTGTATTCTGTATTCCATATTCTGAACTCTGTGTTCTGTATTCTATTTTGCGTGTTCTGTGTTCTGAATTCTATATTCTGTATTCGGTGTTCTATATTCTACATTCTATGTTCTGGATTCTGTATTCCATATTCTCTATTCTGTATTCGATATTCTGAATTCTATATTCTGTATTGTGTTCCACATTCTGTATTCTGAATTCTATATTCTGTATTCTCTGTTCTGTATTCTGTATTCTATATTCTACATTCTATGTTCTGTATTCTGTATTTCATATTCTGTATTCTGAATTCTATATTCTGTATTCCATATTCTTTATTGTGAATTCAATATTCTGTATTCTGTGTTCTGTATTCTATGTTGTGTGTTCTGTATTCTACATTCTATATTCTGCAGTCTATATTCTGAAATCTGAATTCTATATTCTGTATTCTATGTTCTGTGTTCCTATTGTATTTTCTGTATTCTGTATTCTATATTCTATATTCTGTATTCTATATTCTACATTCTATGTTCTGTATTCTGTATTCCATAATCTGTATTCTGAATTCTATATTCCGTATTCTATATTCTGAATTGTATATTATATTGTGTTCCACATTCTGTATTATGAATTCTATATTCTGTATTCGGTGTTCTATATTCTACATTCAATGTTCTGGATTCTGTATTCCATATTCTGTATTCTGAATTCTATATTCTGTATTCCATATTCTTTATTGTGAATTCAATATTCTGTATTCTGTGTTCTGTATTGTATGTTGTGTGTTCTGTATTCTACATTCTATATTCTGCAGTCTATATTCTGAAATCTGAATTCTATATTCTGTATTCTATGTTCTGTGTTCGGATTCTATATTCTTTGCTCTATATTCTCTATTCTATATACTACATTCTATGTTCTATATTCTGTATTCCATATTCTGTATTCTGTGTTCTGTATTCTGTGTTGTGTGTTCTGTATTCTACATTCTATATTCTGCAATCTATATTCTGAAATCTGTAATCTAAATTCTGTATTCTATGTTCTGTGTTCCTATTGTATTTTCTGTATTCTGTATTCTATATTCTATATTCTGTATTCTATATTCTACATTCTATGTTCTGTATTCTGTATTCCATAATCTGTATTCTGAATTCTATATTCCGTATTCTATGTTCTGAATTGTATATTATATTGTGTTCCACATTCTGTATTCTGAATTCTATATTCTGTATTCGGTGTTCTATATTCTACATTCAATGTTCCGGATTCTGTATTCCATATTCTGAATTCTATATTCTGTATTGTGTTCCACATTCTGTATTCTGAATTCTATATCCTGTATTCTCTGTTTTGTATTCTGTATTCTATATTCTACATTCTATGTTGTGTATTCTGTATTCCATAGTCTGTATTCTGAATTCTATATTCTGTATTCCATATTCTTTATTGTGAATTCAATATTCTGTATTCTGTGTTCTGTATTGTATGTTGTGTGTTCTGTATTCTACATTCTATATTCTGCAGTCTATATTCTGAAACCTGAATTCTATACTGTGTAATTCTGTGTTCTGATTTCAGATTCTATATTCTGTGCTCTATATTCTGTATTCTATATACTACATTCTATGTTCTATATTCTGTATTCCATATTCTGTATTCTGTGTTCTGTATTCTGTGTTGTGTGTTCTGTATTCTACATTCTATATTCTGCAATCTATATTCTGAAATCTGTATTCTAAATTCTATATTCTATGTTCTGTGTTCCTATACTATATTCAATATTCTGTATTCTATATTCTATATTCTGTATTCTATATTCTACATTCGATGTTCTGTATTCTGTATTCCATATTCTGTATTCTGAATTCTATATTCTGTATTCCATATTCTTTATTGTGAATTCAATATTCTGTATTCTGTGTTCTGTATTGTATGTTGTGTGTTCTGTATTCTACATTCTATATTCTGCAGTGTATATTCTGAAATCTGAATTCTATATTCTGTATTCTATGTTCTGTGTTCGGATTCTATATTCTTTGCTCTATATTCTCTATTCTATATACTACATTCTATGTTCTATATTCTGTATTCCATATTCTGTACTCTGTGTTCTGTATACTATGTTGTGTGTTCTGTATTCTACATTCTATATTCTGCAATCTATATTCTGAAATCTGTATTCTATACTGTGTAATTCTGTGTTCTGATTTCAGATTCTATATTCTGTGCTCTATATTCTGTATTCTATATACTACATTCTATGTTCTATATTCTGTATTCCATATTCTGTATTCTGTGTTCTGTATTCTGTGTTGTGTGTTCTGTATTCTACATTCTATATTCTGCAATCTATATTCTGAAATCTGTATTCTAAATTCTATATTCTATGTTCTGTGTTCCTATACTATATTCAATATTCTGTATTCTATATTCTATATTCTGTATTCTATATTCTACATTCGATGTTCTGTATTCTGTATTCCATATTCTGTATTCTGAATTCTATATTCTGTATTCCATATTCTGTATTGTGAATTCAATATTCTGTATTCTGTGTTCTGTATTGTATGTTGTGTGTTCTGTATTCTACATTCTATATATTGCAGTCTATATTCTGAAATCTGAATTCTATATTCTGTATTCTATGTTCTGTGTTCGGATTCTATATTCTTTGCTCTATATTCTCTATTCTATATACTACATTCTATGTTCTATATTCTGTATTCCATATTCTGTACTCTGTGTTCTGTATTCTGTATTCCATATTCTGAACTCTGTGTTCTGTATTCTATTTTGCGTGTTCTGTGTTCTGAATTCTATATTCTGTATTCGGTGTTCTATATTCTACATTCTATGTTCTGGATTCTGTATTCCATATTCTCTATTCTGTATTCGATATTCTGAATTCTATATTCTGTATTGTGTTCCACATTCTGTATTCTGAATTCTATATTCTGTATTCTCTGTTCTGTATTCTGTATTCTATATTCTACATTCTATGTTCTGTATTCTGTATTTCATATTCTGTATTCTGAATTGTATATTCTGTATTCCATATTCTTTATTGTGAATTCAATATTCTGTATTCTGTGTTCTGTATTCTATGTTGTGTGTTCTGTATTCTACATTCTATATTCTGCAGTCTATATTCTGAAATCTGAATTCTATATTCTGTATTCTATGTTCTGTGTTCCTATTGTATTTTCTGTATTCTGTATTCTATATTCTATATTCTGTATTCTATATTCTACATTCTATGTTCTGTATTCTGTATTCCATAATCTGTATTCTGAATTCTATATTCCGTATTCTATATTCTGAATTGTATATTATATTGTGTTCCACATTCTGTATTATGAATTCTATATTCTGTATTCGGTGTTCTATATTCTACATTCAATGTTCTGGATTCTGTATTCCATATTCTGTATTCTGAATTCTACATTCTGTATTCCATATTCTTTATTGTGAATTCAATATTCTGTATTCTGTGTTCTGTATTGTATGTTGTGTGTTCTGTATTCTACATTCTATATTCTGCAGTCTATATTCTGAAATCTGAATTCTATATTCTGTATTCTATGTTCTGTGTTCGGATTCTATATTCTTTGCTCTATATTCTCTATTCTATATACTACATTCTATGTTCTATATTCTGTATTCCATATTCTGTATTCTGTGTTCTGTATTCTGTGTTGTGTGTTCTGTATTCTACATTCTATATTCTGCAATCTATATTCTGAAATCTGTAATCTAAATTCTGTATTCTATGTTCTGTGTTCCTAGTGTATTTTCTGTATTCTGTATTCTATATTCTATATTCTGTATTCTATATTCTACATTCTATGTTCTGTATTCTGTATTCCATAATCTGTATTCTGAATTCTATATTCCGTATTCTATATTATGAATTCTATATTATATTGTGTTCCACATTCTGTATTCTGAATTCTATATTCTGTATCCGGTGTTCTATATTCTACATTCTATGTTCTGGATTCTGTATTCCATATTCTCTATTCTGTATTCCATATTCTGAATTCTATATTCTGTATTGTGTTCCACATTCTGTATTCTGAATTCTATATTCTGTATTCTCTGTTCTGTATTCTGTATTCTATATTCTACATTATATGTTCTGTATTCTGTATTCTGTATTCCATATTCTGTATTCTGAATTCTATATTCCGTATTCTATATTCTGAATTCTATATTATATTGTGTTCCACATTCTGTATTCTGAATTCTATATACTGTATTCGGTGTTCTATATTCTACATTCTATGTTCTGGATTCTGTATTCCATATTCTGAATTCTATATTCTGTATTGTGTTCCACATTCTGTATTCTGAATTTTATATTCTGTATTCGGTGTTCTATATTCTACATTCAATGTTCTGGATTCTGTATTCCATATTCTGAATTCTATATTCTGTATTGTGTTCCACATTCTGTATTCTGAATTCTATATTCTGTATTCTGTGTTCTGTATTCTGTATTCTATATTCTACATTCTATGTTCTGTATTCTGTATTCCATATTCTGTATTCTGAATTCTATATTCTGTATTCCATATTCTTTATTGTGAATTCAATATTCTGTATTCTGTGTTCTGTACTGTATGTTGTGTGTTCTGTATTCTACATTCTATATTCTGCAGTCTATATTCTGAAATCTGAATTCTATATTCTGTATTCTATGTTCTGTGTTCGGATTCTATATTCATTGCTCTATATTCTCTATTCTATATACTACATTCTATGTTCTATATTCTGTATTCCATATTCTGTATTCTGTGTTCTGTATTCTGTGTTGTGTGTTCTGTATTCTACATTCTATATTCTGCAATCTATATTCTGAAATCTGTAATCTAAATTCTGTATTCTATGTTCTGTGTTCCTATTGTATTTTCTGTATTCTGTATTCTATATTCTATATTCTGTATTCTATATTCTAATTCTATGTTCTGTATTCTGTATTCCATAATCTGTATTCTGAATTCTATATTCCGTATTCTATATTATGAATTGTATATTATATTGTGTTCCACATTCTGTATTCTGAATTCTATATTCTGTATTCGGTGTTCTATATTCTACATTCAATGTTCTGGATTCTGTATTCCATATTCTGAATTCTATATTCTGTATTGTGTTCCACATTCTGTATTCTGAATTCTATATTCTGTATTCTCTGTTCTGTATTCTGTATTCTATATTCTACATTCTATGTTCTGTATTCTGTATTCCATATTCTGTATTCTGAATTCTATATTCTGTATTCCATATTCTTTATTGTGAATTCAATATTCTGTATTCTGTGTTCTGTATTCTATGTTGTGTGTTCTGTATTCTACATTCTATATTCTGCAGTGTATATTCTGAAATCTGAATTCTATATTCTGTATTCTATGTTCTGTGTTCGGATTCTATATTCTTTGCTCTATATTCTCTATTCTATATACTACATTCTATGTTCTATATTCTGTATTCCATATTCTGTATTCTGTGTTCTGTATTCTGTGTTGTGTGTTCTGTATTCTACATTCTATATTCTGCAATCTATATTCTGAAATCTGTATTCTAAATTCTATATTCTATGTTCTGTGTTCCTATACTATATTCTATATTCTGTATTCTATATTCTATATTCTGTATTCTATATTCTACATTCTAATTTCTGTATTCTGTATTCCATATTCTGTATTCTGAATTCTATATTCTGTATTCCATATTCTGTATTGTGAATTCAATATTCTGTATTCTGTGTTCTGTATTGTATGTTGTGTGTTCTGTATTCTACATTCTATATTCTGCAGTGTATATTCTGAAATCTGAATTCTATATTCTGTATTCTATGTTCTGTGTTCGGATTCTATATTCTTTGCGCTATATTCTCTATTCTATATACTACATTCTATGTTCTATATTCTGTATTCCATATTCTGTGCTCTGTGTTCTGTATACTATGTTGTGTGTTCTGTATTCTACATTCTATATTCTGCAATCTATATTCTGAAATCTGTATTTTATTCTGTGTAATTCTGTGTTCTGATTTCAGATTCTATATTCTGTGCTCTATATTTTGTATTCTATATAGTACATTCTATGTTCTATATTCTGTATTCCATATTCTGTATTCTGTGTTCTGTATTCTGTGTTGTGTGTTCTGTATTCTACATTCTATATTCTGCAATGTATATTCTGAAATCTGTATTCTAAATTCTATATTCTATGTTCTGTGTTCCTATACTATATTCTATATTCTGTATTCTATATTCTACATTCTATGTTCTGTATTCTGTATTCCATATTCTGTATTCTGAATTCTATATTCTGTATTCCATATTCTGTATTGTGAATTCAATATTCTGTATTCTGTGTTCTGTATTGTATGTTGTGTGTTCTGTATTCTACATTCTATATTCTGCAGTCTATATTCTGAAATCTGAATTCTATATTCTGTATTCTATGTTCTGTGTTCGGATTCTATATTCTTTGCTCTATATTCTCTATTCTATATACTACATTCTATGTTCTATATTCTGTATTCCATATTCTGTATTCTGAATTCTAAATTCCGTATTCTATATTCTGAATTCTATATTATATTGTGTTCCACATTCTGTATTCTGAATTCTATATTCAGTATTCGGTGTTCTATATTCTACATTCTATGTTCTGGATTCTGTATTCCATATTCTCTATTCTGTATTCCATATTCTGAATTCTATATTCTGTATTGTGTTCCACATTCTGTATTCTGAATTCTATATTCTGTATTTTCTGTTCTGTATTCTGTATTTTATATTCTACATTCTATGTTCTGTATTCTGTATTCTGTATTCCATATTCTGTATTCTGAATTCTATATTCCGTATTCTATATTCTGAATTCTATATTATATTGTGTTCCACATTCTGTATTCTGAATTCTATATACTGTATTCGGTGTTCTATATTCTACATTTTATGTTCTGGATTCTGTATTCCATATTCTGAATTCTATATTCTGTATTGTGTTCCACATTCTGTATTCTGAATTTTATATTCTGTATTCGGTGTTCTATATTCTACATTCAATGTTCTGGATTCTGTATTCCATATTCTGAATTCTATATTCTGTATTGTGTTCCACATTCTGTATTCTGAATTCTATATTCTGTATTCTCTGTTCTGTATTCTGTATTCTATATTCTACATTCTATGTTCTGTATTCTGTATTCCATATTCTGTATTCTGAATTCTATATTCTGTATTCCATATTCTTTATTGTGAATTCAATATTCTGTATTCTGTGTTCTGTATTGTATGTTGTGTGTTCTGTATTCTACATTCTATATTCTGCAGTCTATATTCTGAAATCTGAATTCTATATTCTGTATTCTATGTTCTGTGTTCGGATTCTATATTCTTTGCTCTATATTCTCTATTCTATATACTACATTCTATGTTCTATATTCTGTATTCCATATTCTGTATTCTGTGTTCTGTATTCTGTGTTGTGTGTTCTGTATTCTACATTCTATATTCTGCAATCTATATTCTGAAATCTGTAATCTAAATTCTGTATTCTATGTTCTGTGTTCCTATTGTATTTTCTGTATTCTGTATTCTATATTCTATATTCTGTATTCTATATTCTACATTCTATGTTCTGTATTCTGTATTCCATAATCTGTATTCTGAATTCTATATTCCGTATTCTATATTATGAATTGTATATTATATTGTGTTCCACATTCTGTATTCTGAATTCTATATTCTGTATTCTGTATTCTATATTCTACATTCTATGTTCTGTATTCTGTATTCCATATTCTGTATTCTGAATTCTATATTCTGTATTCCATATTCTTTATTGTGAATTCAATATTCTGTATTCTGTGTTGTGTGTTCTGTATTCTACATTCTATATTCTGCAATCTATATTCTGAAATCTGTATTCTAAATTCTATATTCTATGTTCTGTGTTCCTATACTATATTCTATATTCTGTATTCTATATTCTATATTCTGTATTCTATATTCTACATTCTAATTTCTGTATTCTGTATTCCATATTCTGTATT
The DNA here is from genome assembly GCF_048773025.1 of Camelus bactrianus. Lineage (NCBI taxonomy): Eukaryota > Metazoa > Chordata > Mammalia > Artiodactyla > Camelidae > Camelus > Camelus bactrianus. Next base: position 34,266,414 of record NC_133575.1, read on the forward strand.
CTGAATTCTATATTCTGTATTCCATATTCTGTATTGTGAATTCAATATTCTGTATTCTGTGTTCTGTATTGTATGTTGTGTGTTCTGTATTCTACATTCTATATTCTGCAGTGTATATTCTGAAATCTGAATTCTATATTCTGTATTCTATGTTCTGTGTTCGGATTCTATATTCTTTGCGCTATATTCTCTATTCTATATACTACATTCTATGTTCTATATTCTGAATTCCATATTCTGTACTCTGTGTTCTGTATACTATGTTGTGTGTTCTGTATTCTACATTCTATATTCTGCAATCTATATTCTGAAATCTGAATTCTATATTCTGTATTCTATGTTCTGTGTTCGGATTCTATATTCTTTGCTCTATATTCTCTATTCTATATACTACATTCTATGTTCTATATTCTGTATTCCATATTCTGTATTCTGTGTTGTGTGTTCTGTATTCTACAATCTATATTCTGCAATCTATATTCTGAAATCTGTAATCTAAATTCTGTATTCTATGTTCTGTGTTCCTATTGTATTTTCTGTATTCTGTATTCTATATTCTATATTCTGTATTCTATATTCTACATTCTATGTTCTGTATTCTGTATTCCATAATCTGTATTCTGAATTCTATATTCCGTATTCTATATTATGAATTGTATATTATATTGTGTTCCACATTCTGTATTCTGAATTCTGTATTCTGTATTCTGTATTCTATATTCTACATTCTATGTTCTGTATTCTGTATTCCATATTCTGTATTCTGAATTCTATATTCTGTATTCCATATTCTTTATTGTGAATTCAATATTCTGTATTCTGTGTTGTGTGTTCTGTATTCTACATTCTATATTCTACAATCTATATTCTGAAATCTGTAATCTAAATACTGTATTCTATGTTCTGTGTTCCTATTGTATTTTCTGTTTTCTGTATTCTATATTCTATATTCTGTATTCTATATTCTACATTCTATGTTCTGTATTCTGTATTCCATAATCTGTATTCTGAATTCTATATTCCGTATTCTATATTATGAATTGTATATTATATTGTGTTCCACATTCTGTATTCTGAATTCTATATTCTGTATTCTGTATTCTATATTCTACATTCTATGTTCTGTATTCTGTATTCCATATTCTGTATTCTGAATTCTATATTCTGTATTCCATATTCTGTATTGTGAATTCAATATTCTGTATTCTGTGTTCTGTATTCTATGTTGTGTGTTCTGTATTCTACATTCTATATTCTGCAGTGTATATTCTGAAATCTGAATTCTATATTCTGTATTGTATGTTCTGTGTTCGGATTCCATATTCTTTGCTCTATATTCTCTATTCTATATACTACATTCTATGTTCTATATTCTGTATTCCATATTCTGTATTCTGTGTTCTGTATTCTGTGTTGTGTGTTCTGTATTCTACATTCTATATTCTGCAATCTATATTCTGAAATCTGTATTCTAAATTCTATATTCTATGTTCTGTGTTCCTATACTATATTCTATATTCTGTATTCTATATTCTATATTCTGTATTCTATATTCTACATTCTAATTTCTGTATTCTGTATTCCATATTCTGTATTCTGAATTCTATATTCTGTATTCCATATTCTGTATTGTGAATTCAATATTCTGTATTCTATGTTCTGTGTTCGGATTCTATATTCTTTGCGCTATATTCTCTATTCTATATTCTACATTATATGTTCTGTATTCTGTATTCTGTATTCCATATTCTGTATTCTGAATTCTATATTCCGTATTCTATATTCTGAATTCTATATTATATTGTGTTCCACATTCTGTATTCTGAATTCTATATACTGTATTCGGTGTTCTATATTCTACATTTTATGTTCTGGATTCTGTATTCCATATTCTGAATTCTATATTCTGTATTGTGTTCCACATTCTGTATTCTGAATTTTATATTCTGTATTCGGTGTTCTATATTCTACATTCAATGTTCTGGATTCTGTATTCCATATTCTGAATTCTATATTCTGTATTGTGTTCCACATTCTGTATTCTGAATTCTATATTCTGTATTCTCTGTTCTGTATTCTGTATTCTATATTCTACATTCTATGTTCTGTATTCTGTATTCCATATTCTGAATTCTATATTCTGTATTCCATATTCTTTATTGTGAATTCAATATTCTGTATTCTGTGTTCTGTATTGTATGTTGTGTGTTCTGTATTCTACATTCTATATTCTGCAGTCTATATTCTGAAATCTGAATTCTATATTCTGTATTCTATGTTCTGTGTTCGGATTCTATATTCTTTGCTCTATATTCTCTATTCTATATACTACATTCTACGTTCTATATTCTGTATTCCATATTCTGTATTCTGTGTTCTGTATTCTGTGTTGTGTGTTCTGTATTCTACATTCTATATTCTGCAATCTATATTCTGAAATCTGTAATCTAAATTCTGTATTCTATGTTCTGTGTTCCTATTGTATTTTCTGTATTCTGTATTCTATATTCTATATTCTGTATTCTATATTCTACATTCTATGTTCTGTATTCTGTATTCCATAATCTGTATTATGAATTCTATATTCCGTATTCTATATTATGAATTGTATATTATATTGTGTTCCACATTCTGTATTCTGAATTCTATATTCTGTATTCGGTGTTCTATATTCTACATTCAATGTTCTGGATTCTGTATTCCATATTCTGAATTCTATATTCTGTATTGTGTTCCACATTCTGTATTCTGAATTCTATATTCTGTATTCTCTGTTCTGTATTCTGTATTCTATATTCTACATTCTATGTTCTGTATTCTGTATTCCATATTCTGTATTCTGAATTCTATATTCTGTATTCCATATTCTTTATTGTGAATTCAATATTCTGTATTCTGTGTTCTGTATTCTATGTTGTGTGTTCTGTATTCTACATTCTATATTCTGCAGTGTATATTCTGAAATCTGAATTCTATATTCTGTATTCTATGTTCTGTGTTCGGATTCTATATTCTTTGCTGTATATTCTCTATTCTATATACTACATTCTATGTTCTATATTCCGTATTCCATATTCTGTATTCTGTGTTCTGTATTCTGTGTTGTGTGTTCTGTATTCTACATTCTATATTCTGCAATCTATATTTTGAAATCTGTATTCTATATTCTGTATTCTATATTCTGTGTTCGGATTCTATATTCTGTATTCTGTATTCTGTATTCTATATTCTACATTCTATGTTCTGTATTCTGTATTCCATATTCTGTATTCTGAATTCTAAATGCCGTATTCTATATTCTGAATTCTATATTATATTGTGTTCCACATTCTGTATTCTGAATTCTATATTCTGTATTCGGTGTTCTATATTCTACATTCTATGTTCTGGATTCTGTATTCCATATTCTCTATTCTGTATTCCATATTCTGAATTCTATATTCTGTATTGTGTTCCACATTCTGTATTCTGAATTCTATATCCTGTATTCTCTGTTGTGTATTCTGTATTCTATATTCTACATTCTATGTTCTGTATTCTGTATTCTGTATTCCATATTCTGTATTCTGAATTCTATATTCCGTATTCTATATTCTGAATTCTATATTATATTGTGTTCCACATTCTGTATTCTGAATTCTATATACTGTATTCGGTGTTCTATATTCTACATTCTATGTTCTGGATTCTGTATTCCATATTCTGAATTCTATATTCTGTATTGTGTTCCACATTCTGTATTCTGAATTCTATATTCTGTATTCGGTGTTCTATATTCTACATTAAATGTTCTGGATTCTGTATACCATATTCTGAATTCTATATTCTGTATTGTGTTCCACATTCTGTATTCTGAATTCTATATTCTGTATTCTCTGTTCTGTATTCTGTATTCTATATTCTACATTCTATGTTCTGTATTCTGTATTCCATATTCTGTATTCTGAATTCTATATTCTGTATTCCATATTCTTTATTGTGAATTCAATATTCTGTATTCTGTGTTCTGTATTCTATGTTGTGTGTTCTGTATTCTACATTCTATATTCTGCAGTGTATATTCTGAAATCTGAATTCTATATTCTGTATTCTATGTTCTGTGTTCGGATTCTATATTCTTTGCTCTATATACTCTATTCTATATACTACATTCTATGTTCTATATTCTGTATTCCATATTCTGTATTCTGTGTTCTGTATTCTGTGTTGTGTGTTCTGTATTCTACATTCTATATTCTGCAATCTATATTTTGAAATCTGTATTCTATATTCTGTATTCTATGTTCTGTGTTCGGATTCTATATTCTGTATTCTGTATTCTGTATTCTATATTCTACATTCTATGTTCTGTATTCTGTATTCCATATTCTGTATTCTGAATTCTAAATTCCGTATTGTATATTCTGAATTCTATATTCTGTATTGTGTTCCACATTCTGTATTATGAATTCTGTATTCTGTATTCGTGTTCTATATTCTACATTCTATGTTCTGGATTCTGTATTCCATATTCTCTATTCTGTATTCCATATTCTGAATTCTATATTCTGTATTGTGTTCCACATTCTGTATTCTGAATTCTATATCCTGTATTCTCTGTTCTGTATTCTGTATTCTATATTCTACATTCTATGTTGTGTATTCTGTATTCCATAGTCTGTATTCTGAATTCTATATTCTGTATTCCATATTCTTTATTGTGAATTCAATATTCTGTATTCTGTGTTCTGTATTGTATGTTGTGTGTTCTTTATTCTACATTCTATATTCTGCAGTCTATATTCTGAAACCTGAATTCTATATTCTGTATTCTATGTTCTGTGTCCAGATTCTATATTCTTTGCTCTATATTCTCTATTCTATATACTACATTCTATGTTCTATATTCTGTATTCCATATTCTGTATTCTGTGTTCTGTATTCTGTGTTGTGTGTTCTGTATTCTACATTCTATATTCTGCAATCTATATTCTGAAATCTGTATTCTAAATTCTATATTCTATGTTCTGTGTTCCTATACTATATTCTATATTCTGTATTCTATATTCTATATTCTGTATTCTATATTCTACATTCTATGTTCTGTATTCTGTATTCCATATTCTGTATTCTGAATTCTATATTCTGTATTCCATATTCTGTATTGTGAATTCAATATTCTGTATTCTGTGTTCTGTATTGTATGTTGTGTGTTCTGTATTCTACATTCTATATTCTGCAGTGTATATTCTGAAATCTGAATTCTATATTCTGTATTCTATGTTCTGTGTTCGGATTCTATATTCTTTGCTCTATATTCTCTATTCTATATACTACATTCTATGTTCTATATTCTGTATTCCATATTCTGTACTCTGTGTTCTGTATACTATGTTGTGTGTTCTGTATTCTACATTCTATATTCTGCAATCTATATTCTGAAATCTGTATTCTATACTGTGTAATTCTGTGTTCTGATTTCAGATTCTATATTCTGTGCTCTATATTCTGTATTCTATATACTACATTCTATGTTCTATATTCTGTATTCCATATTCTGTATTCTGAGTTCTATATTCTGTATTCCATATACTGTATTGTGAGTTCTATATTCTGTATTATGTAATCTATATTGAACATTCTATGTTCTGTATTCTGTATCATATACTGTATTCTGAGTTCTATATTCTGTACCCTATATTCTGTATTCCATGTACTGTATTCTGAATTCTATACTCTGTATTCTGTGTTCCATATTCTGTATTCTATATACTACATTCTATGTCCTGTTCTGTATTCCATATTCTGTATTCTGTGTTCTGTGTTCGGATTCTATATTCTGTATTCTGTGTTCCACATTCTGTATTCTGAATTCTATATTCTGTATTTTGTGTTCTGCATTCTATGTTCTCTGTTCGGTGTTCGCCGTTCTATATTCTGTATTCTATATACTACATTCTATGTTATGTATTCTGTATTCCATATTCTGAACTCTGTGTTCTGTATTCTATTTTGCGTGTTCTGTGTTCTGAATTCTATATTCTGTATTCGGTGTTCTATATTCTACATTCTATGTTCTGGATTCTGTATTCCATATTCTCTATTCTGTATTCCATATTCTGAATTCTATATTCTGTATTGTGTTCCACATTCTGTATTCTGAATTCTATATTCTGTATTCTCTGTTCTGTATTCTGTATTCTATATTCTACATTCTATGTTCTGTATTCTGTATTCCATATTCTGAATTCTATATTCTGTATTCCATATTCTTTATTGTGAATTCAATATTCTGTATTCTGTGTTCTGTATTGTATGTTGTGTGTTCTGTATTCTACATTCTATATTCTGCAGTCTATATTCTGAAACCTGAATTCTATATTCTGTATTGTATGTTCTGTGTTCGGATTCTATATTCTTTGCTCTATATTCTCTATTCTATATACTACATTCTATGTTCTATATTCTGTATTCCATATTCTGTATTCTGTGTTCTGTATTCTGTGTTGTGTGTTCTGTATTCTACATTCTATATTCTGCAATCTATATTCTGAAATCTGTATTCTAAATTCTGTATTCTATGTTCTGTGTTCCTATTGTATTTTCTGTATTCTGTATTCTATATTCTATATTCTGTATTCTATATTCTACATTCTATGTTCTGTATTCTGTATTCCATAATCTGTATTCTGAATTCTATATTCCGTATTCTATATTCTGAATTGTATATTATATTGTGTTCCACATTCTGTATTATGAATTCTATATTCTGTATTCGGTGTTCTATATTCTACATTCAATATTCTGGATTCTGTATTCCATATTCTGAATTCTATATTCTGTATTGTGTTCCACATTCTGTATTCTGAATTCTATATCCTGTATTCTCTGTTCTGTATTCTGTATTCTATATTCTACATTCTATGTTGTGTATTCTGTATTCCATAGTCTGTATTCTGAATTCTATATTCTGTATTCCATATTCTTTATTGTGAATTCAATATTCTGTATTCTGTGTTCTGTATTGTATGTTGTGTGTTCTGTATTCTACATTCTATATTCTGCAGTCTATATTCTGAAACCTGAATTCTATATTCTGTATTCTATGTTCTGTGTTCAGATTCTATATTCTTTGCTCTATATTCTCTATTCTATATACTACATTCTATGTTCTATATTCTGTATTCCATATTCTGTATTCTGTGTTCTGTATTCTGTGTTGTGTGTTCTGTATTCTACATTCTATATTCTGCAATCTATATTCTGAAATCTGTATTCTAAATTCTATATTCTATGTTCTGTGTTCCTATACTATATTCTATATTCTGTATTCTATATTCTATATTCTGTATTCTATATTCTACATTCTATGTTCTGTATTCTGTATTCCATATTCTGTATTCTGAATTCTATATTCTGTATTCCATATTCTGTATTGTGAATTCAATATTCTGTATTCTGTGTTCTGTATTGTATGTTGTGTGTTCTGTATTCTACATTCTATATTCTGCAGTGTATATTCTGAAATCTGAATTCTATATTCTGTATTCTATGTTCTGTGTTCGGATTCTATATTCTTTGCTCTATATTCTCTATTCTATATACTACATTCTATGTTCTATATTCTGTATTCCATATTCTGTACTCTGTGTTCTGTATACTATGTTGTGTGTTCTGTATTCTACATTCTATATTCTGCAATCTATATTCTGAAATCTGTATTCTATACTGTGTAATTCTGTGTTCTGATTTCAGATTCTATATTCTGTGCTCTATATTCTGTATTCTATATACTACATTCTATGTTCTATATTCTGTATTCCATATTCTGTATTCTGAGTTCTATATTCTGTATTCCATATACTGTATTGTGAGTTCTATATTCTGTATTATGTAATCTATATTGAACATTCTATGTTCTGTATTCTGTATCATATACTGTATTCTGAGTTCTATATTCTGTACCCTATATTCTGTATTCCATGTACTGTATTCTGAATTCTATACTCTGGATTCTGTGTTCCATATTCTGTATTCTATATACTACATTCTATGTCCTGTTCTGTATTCCATATTCTGTATTCTGTGTTCTGTGTTCGGATTCTATATTCTGTATTCTGTATCATATACTGTATTCTGAGTTCTATATTCTGTACCCTATATTCTGTATTCCATGTACTGTATTCTGAATTCTATACTCTGGATTCTGTGTTCCATATTCTGTATTCTATATACTACATTCTATGTCCTGTTCTGTATTCCATATTCTGTATTCTGTGTTCTGTGTTCGGATTCTATATTCTGTATTCTGTGTTCCACATTCTGTATTCTGAATTCTATATTCTGTATTCTGTGTTCTGCATTCTATGTTCTCTGTTCGGTGTTCGCCGTTCTATATTCTGTATTCTATATACTACATTCTATGTTATGTATTCTGTATTCCATATTCTGAACTCTGTGTTCTGTATTCTATTTTGCGTGTTCTGTGTTCTGAATTCTATATTCTGTATTCGGTGTTCTATATTCTACATTCTATGTTCTGGATTCTGTATTCCATATTCTCTATTCTGTATTCCATATTCTGAATTCTATATTCTGTATTGTGTTCCACATTCTGTATTCTGAATTCTATATTCTGTATTCTCTGTTCTGTATTCTGTATTCTATATTCTACATTCTATGTTCTGTATTCTGTATTCCATATTCTGTATTCTGAATTCTATATTCTGTATTCCATATTCTTTATTGTGAATTCAATATTCTGTATTCTGTGTTCTGTATTCTATGTTGTGTGTTCTGTATTCTACATTCTATATTCTGCAGTCTATATTCTGAAATCTGAATTCTATATTCTGTATTGTATGTTCTGTGTTCGGATTCTATATTCTTTGCTCTATATTCTCTATTCTATATACTACATTCTATGTTCTATATTCTGTATTCCATATTCTGTATTCTGTGTTCTGTATTCTGTGTTGTGTGTTCTGTATTCTACATTCTATATTCTGCAATCTATATTCTGAAATCTGTATTCTAAATTCTGTATTCTATGTTCTGTGTTCCTATTGTATTTTCTGTATTCTGTATTCTATATTCTATATTCTGTATTCTATATTCTACATTCTATGTTCTGTATTCTGTATTCCATAATCTGTATTCTGAATTCTATATTCCGTATTCTATATTCTGAATTGTATATTATATTGTGTTCCACATTCTGTATTCTGAATTCTATATTCTGTATTCGGTGTTCTATATTCTACATTCAATGTTCTGGATTCTGTATTCCATATTCTGAATTCTATATTCTGTATTGTGTTCCACATTCTGTATTCTGAATTCTATATCCTGTATTCTCTGTTCTGTATTCTGTATTCTATATTCTACATTCTATGTTGTGTATTCTGTATTCCATAGTCTGTATTCTGAATTCTATATTCTGTATTCCATATTCTTTATTGTGAATTCAATATTCTGTATTCTGTGTTCTGTATTGTATGTTGTGTGTTCTGTATTCTACATTCTATATTCTGCAGTCTATATTCTGAAACCTGAATTCTATATTCTGTATTCTATGTTCTGTGTTCAGATTCTATATTCTTTGCTCTATATTCTCTATTCTATATACTACATTCTATGTTCTATATTCTGTATTCCATATTCTGTATTCTGTGTTCTGTATTCTGTGTTGTGTGTTCTGTATTCTACATTCTATATTCTGCAATCTATATTCTGAAATCTGTATTCTAAATTCTATATTCTATGTTCTGTGTTCCTATACTATATTCTATATTCTGTATTCTATATTCTATATTCTGTATTCTATATTCTACATTCTATGTTCTGTATTCTGTATTCCATATTCTGTATTCTGAATTCTATATTCTGTATTCCATATTCTGTATTGTGAATTCAATATTCTGTATTCTGTGTTCTGTATTGTATGTTGTGTGTTCTGTATTCTACATTCTATATTCTGCAGTGTATATTCTGAAATCTGAATTCTATATTCTGTATTCTATGTTCTGTGTTCGGATTCTATATTCTTTGCTCTATATTCTCTATTCTATATACTACATTCTATGTTCTATATTCTGTATTCCATATTCTGTACTCTGTGTTCTGTATACTATGTTGTGTGTTCTGTATTCTACATTCTATATTCTGCAATCTATATTCTGAAATCTGTATTCTATACTGTGTAATTCTGTGTTCTGATTTCAGATTCTATATTCTGTGCTCTATATTCTGTATTCTATATACTACATTCTATGTTCTATATTCTGTATTCCATATTCTGTATTCTGAGTTCTATATTCTGTATTCCATATACTGTATTGTGAGTTCTATATTCTGTATTATGTAATCTATATTGAACATTCTATGTTCTGTATTCTGTATCATATACTGTATTCTGAGTTCTATATTCTGTACCCTATATTCTGTATTCCATGTACTGTATTCTGAATTCTATACTCTGGATTCTGTGTTCCATATTCTGTATTCTATATGCTACATTCTATGTCCTGTTCTGTATTCCATATTCTGTATTCTGTGTTCTGTGTTCGGATTCTATATTCTGTATTCTGTATTCTGTGTTCCACATTCTGTATTCTGAATTCTATATTCTGTATTCTGTGTTCTGCATTCTATGTTCTCTGTTCGGTGTTCGCCGTTCTATATTCTGTATTCTATATACTACATTCTATGTTATGTATTCTGTATTCCATATTCTGAACTCTGTGTTCTGTATTCTATTTTGCGGGTTCTGTGTTCTGTATTCTATATTCTGTGTTCGGTGTCCTATATTCTATATTCTAAATTCTGAATTCTATATTCTATATTGTGTTTTATATATTCTATGTTCTCTTTTCTGTATTCTATATTCTACATTCTGTATTCTCAGTTCTACGTTCTGTGTTCTACATTCTGTGATCTGTATTCCTCCTTCTGTGTTCTTTATTCTATATTCTGAATTCTGTTTTCTATATTGTCAGTTCTGTTTTCTGTACTCTGAATTCTGTATTCTTTATTTTGTATTCTGAATTCTCTTCTGTATTCTGTATTCTATATTCCACATTCTATGTTCTGTATTCTGTATTCCATATTCTGTATTCTGAATTCTATATTCTGTATTCCATATTCTTTATTGTGAATTCAATATTCTGTATTCTGTGTTCTGTATTCTATGTTGTGTGTTCTGTATTCTACATTCTATATTCTGCAGTCTATATTCTGAAATCTGAATTCTATATTCTGTATTCTATGTTCTGTGTTCGGATTCTATATTCTTTGCTCTATATTCTCTATTCTCTATACTACATTCTATGTTCTATATTCTGTGTTCTGTATTCTGTGTTGTGTGTTCTGTATTCTACATTCTATATTCTGCAATCTATATTCTGAAATCTGTATTCTAAATTCTATATTCTATGTTCTGTGTTCCAATTCTATATTCTATATTCTGTATTCTATATTCTATATTCTGTATTCTATATTCTACATTCTATGTTGTGTATTCTGTATTCCATAGTCTGTATTCTGAATTCTATATTCTGTATTCCATATTCTGTATTGTGAATTCAATATTCTGTATTCTGTGTTCTGTATTGTATGTTGTGTGTTCTGTATTCTACATTCTATATTCTGCAGTGTATATTCTGAAATCTGAATTCTATATTCTGTATTCTATGTTCTGTGTTCGGATTCTATATTCTTTGCTCTATATTCTCTATTCTATATACTACATTCTATGTTCTATATTCTGTATTCCATATTCTGTACTCTGTGTTCTGTATACTATGTTGTGTGTTCTGTATTCTACATTCTATATTCTGCAATCTATATTCTGAAATCTGTATTCTATACTGTGTAATTCTGTGTTCTGATTTCAGATTCTATATTCTGTGCTCTATATTCTGTATTCTATATACTACATTCTATGTTCTATATTCTGTATTCCATATTCTGTATTCTGAGTTCTATATTCTGTATTCCATATACTGTATTGTGAGTTCTATATTCTGTATTATGTAATCTATATTGAACATTCTATGTTCTGTATTCTGTATCATATACTGTATTCTGAGTTCTATATTCTGTACCCTATATTCTGTATTCCATGTACTGTATTCTGAATTCTATACTCTGGATTCTGTGTTCCATATTCTGTATTCTATATACTACATTCTATGTCCTGTTCTGTATTCCATATTCTGTATTCTGTGTTCTGTGTTCGGATTCTATATTCTGTATTCTGTATCATATACTGTATTCTGAGTTCTATATTCTGTACCCTATATTCTGTATTCCATGTACTGTATTCTGAATTCTATACTCTGGATTCTGTGTTCCATATTCTGTATTCTATATACTACATTCTATGTCCTGTTCTGTATTCCATATTCTGTATTCTGTGTTCTGTGTTCGGATTCTATATTCTGTATTCTGTGTTCCACATTCTGTATTCTGAATTCTATATTCTGTATTCTGTGTTCTGCATTCTATGTTCTCTGTTCGGTGTTCGCCGTTCTATATTCTGTATTCTATATACTACATTCTATGTTATGTATTCTGTATTCCATATTCTGAACTCTGTGTTCTGTATTCTATTTTGCGTGTTCTGTGTTCTGAATTCTATATTCTGTATTCGGTGTTCTATATTCTACATTCTATGTTCTGGATTCTGTATTCCATATTCTCTATTCTGTATTCCATATTCTGAATTCTATATTCTGTATTGTGTTCCACATTCTGTATTCTGAATTCTATATTCTGTATTCTCTGTTCTGTATTCTGTATTCTATATTCTACATTCTATGTTCTGTATTCTGTATTCCATATTCTGTATTCTGAATTCTATATTCTGTATTCCATATTCTTTATTGTGAATTCAATATTCTGTATTCTGTGTTCTGTATTCTATGTTGTGTGTTCTGTATTCTACATTCTATATTCTGCAGTCTATATTCTGAAATCTGAATTCTATATTCTGTATTGTATGTTCTGTGTTCGGATTCTATATTCTTTGCTCTATATTCTCTATTCTATATACTACATTCTATGTTCTATATTCTGTATTCCATATTCTGTATTCTGTGTTCTGTATTCTGTGTTGTGTGTTCTGTATTCTACATTCTATATTCTGCAATCTATATTCTGAAATCTGTATTCTAAATTCTGTATTCTATGTTCTGTGTTCCTATTGTATTTTCTGTATTCTGTATTCTATATTCTATATTCTGTATTCTATATTCTACATTCTATGTTCTGTATTCTGTATTCCATAATCTGTATTCTGAATTCTATATTCCGTATTCTATATTCTGAATTGTATATTATATTGTGTTCCACATTCTGTATTCTGAATTCTATATTCTGTATTCGGTGTTCTATATTCTACATTCAATGTTCTGGATTCTGTATTCCATATTCTGAATTCTATATTCTGTATTGTGTTCCACATTCTGTATTCTGAATTCTATATCCTGTATTCTCTGTTCTGTATTCTGTATTCTATATTCTACATTCTATGTTGTGTATTCTGTATTCCATAGTCTGTATTCTGAATTCTATATTCTGTATTCCATATTCTTTATTGTGAATTCAATATTCTGTATTCTGTGTTCTGTATTGTATGTTGTGTGTTCTGTATTCTACATTCTATATTCTGCAGTCTATATTCTGAAACCTGAATTCTATATTCTGTATTCTATGTTCTGTGTTCAGATTCTATATTCTTTGCTCTATATTCTCTATTCTATATACTACATTCTATGTTCTATATTCTGTATTCCATATTCTGTATTCTGTGTTCTGTATTCTGTGTTGTGTGTTCTGTATTCTACATTCTATATTCTGCAATCTATATTCTGAAATCTGTATTCTAAATTCTATATTCTATGTTCTGTGTTCCTATACTATATTCTATATTCTGTATTCTATATTCTATATTCTGTATTCTATATTCTACATTCTATGTTCTGTATTCTGTATTCCATATTCTGTATTCTGAATTCTATATTCTGTATTCCATATTCTGTATTGTGAATTCAATATTCTGTATTCTGTGTTCTGTATTGTATGTTGTGTGTTCTGTATTCTACATTCTATATTCTGCAGTGTATATTCTGAAATCTGAATTCTATATTCTGTATTCTATGTTCTGTGTTCGGATTCTATATTCTTTGCTCTATATTCTCTATTCTATATACTACATTCTATGTTCTATATTCTGTATTCCATATTCTGTACTCTGTGTTCTGTATACTATGTTGTGTGTTCTGTATTCTACATTCTATATTCTGCAATCTATATTCTGAAATCTGTATTCTATACTGTGTAATTCTGTGTTCTGATTTCAGATTCTATATTCTGTGCTCTATATTCTGTATTCTATATACTACATTCTATGTTCTATATTCTGTATTCCATATTCTGTATTCTGAGTTCTATATTCTGTATTCCATATACTGTATTGTGAGTTCTATATTCTGTATTATGTAATCTATATTGAACATTCTATGTTCTGTATTCTGTATCATATACTGTATTCTGAGTTCTATATTCTGTACCCTATATTCTGTATTCCATGTACTGTATTCTGAATTCTATACTCTGGATTCTGTGTTCCATATTCTGTATTCTATATGCTACATTCTATGTCCTGTTCTGTATTCCATATTCTGTATTCTGTGTTCTGTGTTCGGATTCTATATTCTGTATTCTGTATTCTGTGTTCCACATTCTGTATTCTGAATTCTATATTCTGTATTCTGTGTTCTGCATTCTATGTTCTCTGTTCGGTGTTCGCCGTTCTATATTCTGTATTCTATATACTACATTCTATGTTATGTATTCTGTATTCCATATTCTGAACTCTGTGTTCTGTATTCTATTTTGCGGGTTCTGTGTTCTGTATTCTATATTCTGTGTTCGGTGTCCTATATTCTATATTCTAAATTCTGAATTCTATATTCTATATTGTGTTTTATATATTCTATGTTCTCTTTTCTGTATTCTATATTCTACATTCTGTATTCTCAGTTCTACGTTCTGTGTTCTACATTCTGTGATCTGTATTCCTCCTTCTGTGTTCTTTATTCTATATTCTGAATTCTGTTTTCTATATTGTCAGTTCTGTTTTCTGTACTCTGAATTCTGTATTCTTTATTTTGTATTCTGAATTCTCTTCTGTATTCTGTATTCTATATTCCACATTCTATGTTCTGTATTCTGTATTCCATATTCTGTATTCTGAATTCTATATTCTGTATTCCATATTCTTTATTGTGAATTCAATATTCTGTATTCTGTGTTCTGTATTCTATGTTGTGTGTTCTGTATTCTACATTCTATATTCTGCAGTCTATATTCTGAAATCTGAATTCTATATTCTGTATTCTATGTTCTGTGTTCGGATTCTATATTCTTTGCTCTATATTCTCTATTCTCTATACTACATTCTATGTTCTATATTCTGTGTTCTGTATTCTGTGTTGTGTGTTCTGTATTCTACATTCTATATTCTGCAATCTATATTCTGAAATCTGTATTCTAAATTCTATATTCTATGTTCTGTGTTCCAATTCTATATTCTATATTCTGTATTCTATATTCTATATTCTGTATTCTATATTCAACATTCTATGTTCTGTATTCTGTATTCCATATTCTGTATGCTGAATTCTATATTACGTATTCTATATTCTGAATTCTATATTATATTGTGTTCCACATTCTGTATTCTGAATTCTATATTCTGTATCCGGTGTTCTATATTCTACATTCTATGTTCTGGATTCTGTATTCCATATTCTCTATTCTGTATTCCATATTCTGAATTCTATATTCTGTATTGTGTTCCACATTCTGTATTCTGAATTCTATATTCTGTATTCTCTGTTCTGTATTCTGTATTCTATATTCTACATTATATGTTCTGTATTCTGTATTCTGTATTCCATATTCTGTATTCTGAATTCTATATTCCGTATTCTATATTCTGAATTCTATATTATATTGTGTTCCACATTCTGTATTCTGAATTCTATATACTGTATTCGGTGTTCTATATTCTACATTCTATGTTCTGGATTCTGTATTCCATATTCTGAATTCTATATTCTGTATTGTGTTCCACATTCTGTATTCTGAATTTTATATTCTGTATTCGGTGTTCTATATTCTACATTTTATGTTCTGGATTCTGTATTCCATATTCTGAATTCTATATTATATTGTGTTCCACATTCTGTATTCTGAATTCTATATACTGTATTCGGTGTTCTATATTCTACATTTTATGTTCTGGATTCTGTATTCCATATTCTGAATTCTATATTCTGTATTGTGTTCCACATTCTGTATTCTGAATTCTATATTCTGTATTCTCTGTTCTGTATTATGTATTCTATATTCTACATTCTATGTTCTGTATTCTGTATTCCATATTCTGTATTCTGAATTCTATATTCTGTATTCCATATTCTTTATTGTGAATTCAATATTCTGTATTCTGTGTTCTGTATTGTATGTTGTGTGTTCTGTATTCTACATTCTATATTCTGCAGTCTATATTCTGAAATCTGAATTCTATATTCTGTATTCTATGTTCTGTGTTCGGATTCTATATTCTTTGCTCTATATTCTCTATTCTATATACTACATTCTATGTTCTATATTCTGTATTCCATATTCTGTATTCTGTGTTCTGTATTCTGTGTTGTGTGTTCTGTATTCTACATTCTATATTCTGCAATCTATATTCTGAAATCTGTAATCTAAATTCTGTATTCTATGTTCTGTGTTCCTATTGTATTTTCTGTATTCTGTATTCTATATTCTATATTCTGTATTCTATATTCTACATTCTATGTTCTGTATTCTGTATTCCATAATCTGTATTCTGAATTCTATATTCCGTATTCTATATTATGAATTGTATATTATATTGTGTTCCACATTCTGTATTCTGAATTCTATATTCTGTATTCTGTATTCTATATTCTACATTCTATGTTCTGTATTCTGTATTCCATATTCTGTATTCTGAATTCTATATTCTGTATTCCATATTCTTTATTGTGAATTCAATATTCTGTATTCTGTGTTGTGTGTTCTGTATTCTACATTCTATATTCTGCAATCTATATTCTGAAATCTGTATTCTAAATTCTATATTCTATGTTCTGTGTTCCTATACTATATTCTATATTCTGTATTCTATATTCTATATTCTGTATTCTATATTCTACATTCTATGTTCTGTATTCTGTATTCCATATTCTGTATTCTGAATTCTATATTCTGTATTCCATATTCTGTATTCTGAATTCTATATTCTGTATTCCATATTCTGTATTGTGAATTCAATATTCTGTATTCTGTGTTCTGTTTTGTATGTTGCGTGTTCTGTATTCTACATTCTATATTCTGCAGTGTATATTCTGAAATCTGAATTCTATATTCTGTATTCTATGTTCTGTGTTCGGATTCTATATTCTTTGCGCTATATTCTCTATTCTATATACTACATTCTATGTTCTATATTCTGAATTCCATATTCTGTACTCTGTGTTCTGTATACTATGTTGTGTGTTCTGTATTCTACATTCTATATTCTGCAATCTATATTCTGAAATCTGAATTCTATATTCTGTATTCTATGTTCTGTGTTCGGATTCTATATTCTTTGCTCTATATTCTCTATTCTATATACTACATTCTATGTTCTATATTATGTATTCCATATTCTGTATTCTGTGTTGTGTGTTCTGTATTCTACATTCTATATTCTGCAATCTATATTCTGAAATCTGTAATCTAAATTCTGTATTCTATGTTCTGTGTTCCTATTGTATTTTCTGTATTCTGTATTCTATATTCTATATTCTGTATTCTATATTCTACATTCTATGTTCTGTATTCTGTATTCCATAATCTGTATTCTGAATTCTATATTCCGTATTCTATATTATGAATTGTATATTATATTGTGTTCCACATTCTGTATTCTGAATTCTGTATTCTGTATTCTGTATTCTATATTCTACATTCTATGTTCTGTATTCTGTATTCCATATTCTGTATTCTGAATTCTATATTCTGTATTCCATATTCTTTATTGTGAATTCAATATTCTGTATTCTGTGTTGTGTGTTCTGTATTCTACATTCTATATTCTGCAATCTATATTCTGAAATCTGTAATCTAAATTCTGTATTCTATGTTCTGTGTTCCTATTGTATTTTCTGTATTCTGTATTCTATATTCTATATTCTGTATTCTATATTCTACATTCTATGTTCTGTATTCTGTATTCCATAATCTGTATTCTGAATTCTATATTCCGTATTCTATATTATGAATTGTATATTATATTGTGTTCCACATTCTGTATTCTGAATTCTATATTCTGTATTCTGTATTCTATATTCTACATTCTATGTTCTGTATTCTGTATTCCATATTCTGTATTCTGAATTCTATATTCTGTATTCCATATTCTGTATTGTGAATTCAATATTCTGTATTCTGTGTTCTGTATTCTATGTTGTGTGTTCTGTATTCTACATTCTATATTCTGCAGTGTATATTCTGAAATCTGAATTCTATATTCTGTATTCTATGTTCTGTGTTCGGATTCCATATTCTTTGCTCTATATTCTCTATTCTATATACTACATTCTATGTTCTATATTCTGTATTCCATATTCTGTATTCTGTGTTCTGTATTCTGTGTTGTGTGTTCTGTATTCTACATTCTATATTCTGCAATCTATATTCTGAAATCTGTACTCTAAATTCTATATTCTATGTTCTGTGTTCCTATACTATATTCTATATTCTGTATTCTATATTCTATATTCTGTATTCTATATTCTACATTCTAATTTCTGTATTCTGTATTCCATATTCTGTATTCTGAATTCTATATTCTGTATTCCATATTCTGTATTGTGAATTCAATATTCTGTATTCTGTGTTCTGTATTGTATGTTGTGTGTTCTGTATTCTACATTCTATATTCTGCAGTGTATATTCTGAAATCTGAATTCTATATTCTGTATTCTATGTTCTGTGTTCGGATTCTATATTCTTTGCGCTATATTCTCTATTCTATATTCTACATTATATGTTCTGTATTCTGTATTCTGTATTCCATATTCTGTATTCTGAATTCTATATTCCGTATTCTATATTCTGAATTCTATATTATATTGTGTTCCACATTCTGTATTCTGAATTCTATATACTGTATTCGGTGTTCTATATTCTACATTTTATGTTCTGGATTCTGTATTCCATATTCTGAATTCTATATTCTGTATTGTGTTCCACATTCTGTATTCTGAATTCTATATACTGTATTCGGTGTTCTATATTCTACATTCAATGTTCTGGATTCTGTATTCCATATTCTGAGTTCTATATTCTGTATTGTGTTCCACATTTTGTATTCTGAATTCTATATCCTGTATTCTCTGTTCTGTATTCTGTATTCTATATTCTACATTCTATGTTCTGTATTCTGTATTCCATATTCTGTATTCTGAATTCTATATTCTGTATTCCATATTCTTTATTGTGAATTCAATATTCTGTATTCTGTGTTCTGTATTGTATGTTGTGTGTTCTGTATTCTACATTCTATATTCTGCAGTCTATATTCTGAAATCTGAATTCTATATTCTGTATTCTATGTTCTGTGTTCGGATTCTATATTCTTTGCTCTATATTCTCTATTCTATATACTACATTCTATGTTCTATATTCTGTATTCCATATTCTGTATTCTGTGTTCTGTATTCTGTGTTGTGTGTTCTGTATTCTACATTCTATATTCTGCAATCTATATTCTGAAATCTGTAATCTAAATTCTGTATTCTATGTTCTGTGTTCCTATTGTATTTTCTGTATTCTGTATTCTATATTCTATATTCTGTATTCTATATTCTACATTCTATGTTCTGTATTCTGTATTCCATAATCTGTATTCTGAATTCTATATTCCGTATTCTATATTATGAATTGTATATTATATTGTGTTCCACATTCTGTATTCTGAATTCTATATTCTGTATTCGGTGTTCTATATTCTACATTCAATGTTCTGGATTCTGTATTCCATATTCTGAATTCTATATTCTGTATTGTGTTCCACATTCTGTATTCTGAATTCTATATTCTGTATTCTCTGTTCTGTATTCTGTATTCTATATTCTACATTCTATGTTCTGTATTCTGTATTCCATATTCTGTATTCTGAATTCTATATTCTGTATCCCATATTCTTTATTGTGAATTCAATATTCTGTATTCTGTGTTCTGTATTCTATGTTGTGTGTTCTGTATTCTACATTCTATATTCTGCAGTGTATATTCTGAAATCTGAATTCTATATTCTGTATTCTATGTTCTGTGTTCGGATTCTATATTCTTTGCTGTATATTCTCTATTCTATATACTACATTCTTTGTTCTATATTCCGTATTCCATATTCTGTATTCTGTGTTCTGTATTCTGTGTTGTGTGTTCTGTATTCTACATTCTATATTCTGCAATCTATATTTTGAAATCTGTATTCTATATTCTGTATTCTATGTTCTGTGTTCGGATTCTATATTCTGTATTCTGTATTCTGTATTCTATATTCTACATTCTATGTTCTGTATTCTGTATTCCATATTCTGTATTCTGAATTCTAAATGCCGTATTCTATATTCTGAATTCTATATTATATTGTGTTCCACATTCTGTATTCTGAATTCTATATTCTGTATTCGGTGTTCTATATTCTACATTCTATGTTCTGGATTCTGTATTCCATATTCTCTATTCTGTATTCCATATTCTGAATTCTATATTCTGTATTGTGTTCCACATTCTGTATTCTGAATTCTATATCCTGTATTCTCTGTTGTGTATTCTGTATTCTATATTCTACATTCTATGTTCTGTATTCTGTATTCTGTATTCCATATTCTGTATTCTGAATTCTATATTCCGTATTCTATATTCTGAATTCTATATTATATTGTGTTCCACATTCTGTATTCTGAATTCTATATACTGTATTCGGTGTTCTATATTCTACATTCTATGTTCTGGATTCTGTATTCCATATTCTGAATTCTATATTCTGTATTGTGTTCCACATTCTGTATTCTGAATTCTATATTCTGTATTCGGTGTTCTATATTCTACATTCAATGTTCTGGATTCTGTATTCCATATTCTGAATTCTATATTCTGTATTGTGTT
Source organism: Camelus bactrianus (assembly GCF_048773025.1). Lineage (NCBI taxonomy): Eukaryota > Metazoa > Chordata > Mammalia > Artiodactyla > Camelidae > Camelus > Camelus bactrianus. The sequence goes on from NC_133575.1 coordinate 34,287,657, forward strand.
CCACATTCTGTATTCTGAATTCTATATTCTGTATTCTCTGTTCTGTATTCTGTATTCTATATTCTACATTCTATGTTCTGTATTCTGTATTCTGAATTCTATATTCTGTATTCCATATTCTTTATTGTGAATTCAATATTCTGTATTCTGTGTTCTGTATTCTATGTTGTGTGTTCTGTATTCTACATTCTATATTCTGCAGTCTATATTCTGAAATCTGAATTCTATATTCTGTATTCTATGTTCTGTGTTCGGATTCTATATTCTTTGCTCTATATACTCTATTCTATATACTACATTCTATGTTCTATATTCTGTATTCCATATTCTGTATTCTGTGTTCTGTATTCTGTGTTGTGTGTTCTGTATTCTACATTCTATATTCTGCAATCTATATTTTGAAATCTGTATTCTATATTCTGTATTCTATGTTCTGTGTTCGGATTCTATATTCTGTATTCTGTATTCTGTATTCTATATTCTACTTTCTATGTTCTGTATTCTGTATTCCATATTCTGTATTCTGAATTCTAAATTCCGTATTGTATATTCTGAATTCTATATTCTGTATTGTGTTCCACATTCTGTATTATGAATTCTGTATTCTGTATTCGTGTTCTATATTCTACATTCTATGTTCTGGATTCTGTATTCCATATTCTCTATTCTGTATTCCATATTCTGAATTCTATATTCTGTATTGTGTTCCACATTCTGTATTCTGAATTCTATATCCTGTATTCTCTGTTCTGTATTCTGTATTCTATATTCTACATTCTATGTTGTGTATTCTGTATTCCATAGTCTGTATTCTGAATTCTATATTCTGTATTCCATATTCTTTATTGTGAATTCAATATTCTGTATTCTGTGTTCTGTATTGTATGTTGTGTGTTCTGTATTCTACATTCTATATTCTGCAGTCTATATTCTGAAACCTGAATTCTATATTCTGTATTCTATGTTCTGTGTTCAGATTCTATATTCTTTGCTCTATATTCTCTATTCTATATACTACATTCTATGTTCTATATTCTGTATTCCATATTCTGTATTCTGTGTTCTGTATTCTGTGTTGTGTGTTCTGTATTCTACATTCTATATTCTGCAATCTATATTCTGAAATCTGTATTCTAAATTCTATATTCTATGTTCTGTGTTCCTATACTATATTCTATATTCTGTATTCTATATTCTATATTCTGTATTCTATATTCTACATTCTATGTTCTGTATTCTGTATTCCATATTCTGTATTCTGAATTCTATATTCTGTATTCCATATTCTGTATTGTGAATTCAATATTCTGTATTCTGTGTTCTGTATTGTATGTTGTGTGTTCTGTATTCTACATTCTATATTCTGCAGTGTATATTCTGAAATCTGAATTCTATATTCTGTATTCTATGTTCTGTGTTCGGATTCTATATTCTTTGCTCTATATTCTCTATTCTATATACTACATTCTATGTTCTATATTCTGTATTCCATATTCTGTACTCTGTGTTCTGTATACTATGTTGTGTGTTCTGTATTCTACATTCTATATTCTGCAATCTATATTTTGAAATCTGTATTCTATACTGTGTAATTCTGTGTTCTGATTTCAGATTCTATATTCTGTGCTCTATATTCTGTATTCTATATACTACATTCTATGTTCTATATTCTGTATTCCATATTCTGTATTCTGAGTTCTATATTCTATTTCCATATACTGTATTGTGAGTTCTATATTCTGTATTATGTAATCTATATTGAACATTCTATGTTCTGTATTCTGTATCATATACTGTATTCTGAGTTCTATATTCTGTACCCTATATTCTGTATTCCATGTACTGTATTCTGAATTCTATACTCTGTATTCTGTGTTCCATATTCTGTATTCTATATACTACATTCTATGTCCTGTTCTGTATTCCATATTCTGTATTCTGTGTTCTGTGTTCGGATTCTATATTCTGTATTCTGTGTTCCACATTCTGTATTCTGAATTCTATATTCTGTATTCTGTGTTCTGCATTCTATGTTCTCTGTTCGGTGTTCGCCGTTCTATATTCTGTATTCCATATACTACATTCTATGTTATGTATTCTGTATTCCATATTCTGAACTCTGTGTTCTGTATTCTATTTTGCTTGTTCTGTGTTCTGAATTCTATATTCTGTATTCGGTGTTCTATATTCTACATTCTATGTTCTGGATTCTGTATTCCATATTCTCTATTCTGTATTCCATATTCTGAATTCTATATTCTGTATTGTGTTCCACATTCTGTATTCTGAATTCTATATTCTGTATTCTCTGTTCTGTATTCTGTATTCTATATTCTACATTCTATGTTCTGTATTCTGTATTCCATATTCTGAATTCTATATTCTGTATTCCATATTCTTTATTGTGAATTCAATATTCTGTATTCTGTGTTCTGTATTCTATGTTGTGTGTTCTGTATTCTACATTCTATATTCTGCAGTCTATATTCTGAAATCTGAATTCTATATTCTGTATTGTATGTTCTGTGTTCGGATTCTATATTCTTTGCTCTATATTCTCTATTCTATATACTACATTCTATGTTCTATATTCTGTATTCCATATTCTGTATTCTGTGTTCTGTATTCTGTGTTGTGTGTTCTGTATTCTACATTCTATATTCTGCAATCTATATTCTGAAATCTGTATTCTAAATTCTGTATTCTATGTTCTGTGTTCCTATTGTATTTTCTGTATTCTGTATTCTATATTCTATATTCTGTATTCTATATTCTACATTCTATGTTCTGTATTCTGTATTCCATAATCTGTATTCTGAATTCTATATTCCGTATTCTATGTTCTGAATTGTATATTATATTGTGTTCCACATTCTGTATTCTGAATTCTATATTCTGTATTCGGTGTTCTATATTCTACATTCAATGTTCCGGATTCTGTATTCCATATTCTGAATTCTATATTCTGTATTGTGTTCCACATTCTGTATTCTGAATTCTATATCCTGTATTCTCTGTTTTGTATTCTGTATTCTATATTCTACATTCTATGTTGTGTATTCTGTATTCCATAGTCTGTATTCTGAATTCTATATTCTGTATTCCATATTCTTTATTGTGAATTCAATATTCTGTATTCTGTGTTCTGTATTCTATGTTGTGTGTTCTGTATTCTACATTCTATATTCTGCAGTCTATATTCTGAAACCTGAATTCTATATTCTGTATTCTATGTTCTGTGTTCAGATTCTATATTCTTTGCTCTATATTCTCTATTCTATATACTACATTCTATGTTCTATATTCTGTATTCCATATTCTGTATTCTGTGTTCTATATTCTGTGTTGTGTGTTCTGTATTCTACATTCTATATTCTGCAATCTATATTCTGAAATCTGTATTCTAAATTCTATATTCTATGTTCTGTGTTCCTATACTATATTCTATATTCTGTATTCTATATTCTATATTCTGTATTCTATATTCTACATTCTATGTTCTGTATTCTGTATTCCATATTCTGTATTCTGAATTCTATATTCTGTATTCCATATTCTGTATTGTGAATTCAATATTCTGTATTCTGTGTTCTGTATTGTATGTTGTGTGTTCTGTATTCTACATTCTATATTCTGCAGTGTATATTCTGAAATCTGAATTCTATATTCTGTATTCTATGTTCTGTGTTCGGATTCTATATTCTTTGCTCTATATTCTCTATTCTATATACTACATTCTATGTTCTATTTTCTGTATTCCATATTCTGTACTCTGTGTTCTGTATACTATGTTGTGTGTTCTGTATTCTACATTCTATATTCTGCAATCTATATTCTGAAATCTGTATTCTATACTGTGTAATTCTGTGTTCTGATTTCAGATTCTATATTCTGTGCTCTATATTCTGTATTCTATATACTACATTCTATGTTCTATATTCTGTATTCCATATTCTGTATTCTGTGTTCTGTATTCTGTGTTGTGTGTTCTGTATTCTACATTCTATATTCTGCAATCTATATTCTGAAATCTGTATTCTAAATTCTATATTCTATGTTCTGTGTTCCTATACTATATTCAATATTCTGTATTCTATATTCTATATTCTGTATTCTATATTCTACATTCGATGTTCTGTATTCTGTATTCCATATTCTGTATTCTGAATTCTATATTCTGTATTCCATATTCTTTATTGTGAATTCAATATTCTGTATTCTGTGTTCTGTATTGTATGTTGTGTGTTCTGTATTCTACATTCTATATTCTGCAGTGTATATTCTGAAATCTGAATTCTATATTCTGTATTCTATGTTCTGTGTTCGGATTCTATATTCTTTGCTCTATATTCTCTATTCTATATACTACATTCTATGTTCTATATTCTGTATTCCATATTCTGTACTCTGTGTTCTGTATACTATGTTGTGTGTTCTGTATTCTACATTCTATATTCTACAATCTATATTCTGAAATCTGTATTCTATACTGTGTAATTCTGTGTTCTGATTTCAGATTCTATATTCTGTGCTCTATATTCTGTATTCTATATACTACATTCTATGTTCTATATTCTGTATTCCATATTCTGTATTCTGTGTTGTGTGTTCTGTATTCTACATTCTATATTCTGCAATCTATATTCTGAAATCTGTATTCTAAATTCTATATTCTATGTTCTGTGTTCCTATACTATATTCAATATTCTGTATTCTATATTCTATATTCTGTATTCTATATTCTACATTCGATGTTCTGTATTCTGTATTCCATATTCTGTATTCTGAATTCTATATTCTGTATTCCATATTCTGTATTGTGAATTCAATATTCTGTATTCTGTTTTCTGTATTGTATGTTGTGTGTTCTGTATTCTACATTCTATATTCTGCAGTCTATATTCTGAAATCTGAATTCTATATTCTGTATTCTATGTTCTGTGTTCGGATTCTATATTCTTTGCTCTATATTCTCTATTCTATATACTACATTCTATGTTCTATATTCTGTATTCCATATTCTGTACTCTGTGTTCTGTATTCTGTATTCCATATTCTGAACTCTGTGTTCTGTATTCTATTTTGCGTGTTCTGTGTTCTGAATTCTATATTCTGTATTCGGTGTTCTATATTCTACATTCTATGTTCTGGATTCTGTATTCCATATTCTCTATTCTGTATTCGATATTCTGAATTCTATATTCTGTATTGTGTTCCACATTCTGTATTCTGAATTCTATATTCTGTATTCTCTGTTCTGTATTCTGTATTCTATATTCTACATTCTATGTTCTGTATTCTGTATTTCATATTCTGTATTCTGAATTCTATATTCTGTATTCCATATTCTTTATTGTGAATTCAATATTCTGTATTCTGTGTTCTGTATTCTATGTTGTGTGTTCTGTATTCTACATTCTATATTCTGCAGTCTATATTCTGAAATCTGAATTCTATATTCTGTATTCTATGTTCTGTGTTCCTATTGTATTTTCTGTATTCTGTATTCTATATTCTATATTCTGTATTCTATATTCTACATTCTATGTTCTGTATTCTGTATTCCATAATCTGTATTCTGAATTCTATATTCCGTATTCTATATTCTGAATTGTATATTATATTGTGTTCCACATTCTGTATTATGAATTCTATATTCTGTATTCGGTGTTCTATATTCTACATTCAATGTTCTGGATTCTGTATTCCATATTCTGTATTCTGAATTCTATATTCTGTATTCCATATTCTTTATTGTGAATTCAATATTCTGTATTCTGTGTTCTGTATTGTATGTTGTGTGTTCTGTATTCTACATTCTATATTCTGCAGTCTATATTCTGAAATCTGAATTCTATATTCTGTATTCTATGTTCTGTGTTCGGATTCTATATTCTTTGCTCTATATTCTCTATTCTATATACTACATTCTATGTTCTATATTCTGTATTCCATATTCTGTATTCTGTGTTCTGTATTCTGTGTTGTGTGTTCTGTATTCTACATTCTATATTCTGCAATCTATATTCTGAAATCTGTAATCTAAATTCTGTATTCTATGTTCTGTGTTCCTATTGTATTTTCTGTATTCTGTATTCTATATTCTATATTCTGTATTCTATATTCTACATTCTATGTTCTGTATTCTGTATTCCATAATCTGTATTCTGAATTCTATATTCCGTATTCTATGTTCTGAATTGTATATTATATTGTGTTCCACATTCTGTATTCTGAATTCTATATTCTGTATTCGGTGTTCTATATTCTACATTCAATGTTCCGGATTCTGTATTCCATATTCTGAATTCTATATTCTGTATTGTGTTCCACATTCTGTATTCTGAATTCTATATCCTGTATTCTCTGTTTTGTATTCTGTATTCTATATTCTACATTCTATGTTGTGTATTCTGTATTCCATAGTCTGTATTCTGAATTCTATATTCTGTATTCCATATTCTTTATTGTGAATTCAATATTCTGTATTCTGTGTTCTGTATTGTATGTTGTGTGTTCTGTATTCTACATTCTATATTCTGCAGTCTATATTCTGAAACCTGAATTCTATACTGTGTAATTCTGTGTTCTGATTTCAGATTCTATATTCTGTGCTCTATATTCTGTATTCTATATACTACATTCTATGTTCTATATTCTGTATTCCATATTCTGTATTCTGTGTTCTGTATTCTGTGTTGTGTGTTCTGTATTCTACATTCTATATTCTGCAATCTATATTCTGAAATCTGTATTCTAAATTCTATATTCTATGTTCTGTGTTCCTATACTATATTCAATATTCTGTATTCTATATTCTATATTCTGTATTCTATATTCTACATTCGATGTTCTGTATTCTGTATTCCATATTCTGTATTCTGAATTCTATATTCTGTATTCCATATTCTTTATTGTGAATTCAATATTCTGTATTCTGTGTTCTGTATTGTATGTTGTGTGTTCTGTATTCTACATTCTATATTCTGCAGTGTATATTCTGAAATCTGAATTCTATATTCTGTATTCTATGTTCTGTGTTCGGATTCTATATTCTTTGCTCTATATTCTCTATTCTATATACTACATTCTATGTTCTATATTCTGTATTCCATATTCTGTACTCTGTGTTCTGTATACTATGTTGTGTGTTCTGTATTCTACATTCTATATTCTGCAATCTATATTCTGAAATCTGTATTCTATACTGTGTAATTCTGTGTTCTGATTTCAGATTCTATATTCTGTGCTCTATATTCTGTATTCTATATACTACATTCTATGTTCTATATTCTGTATTCCATATTCTGTATTCTGTGTTCTGTATTCTGTGTTGTGTGTTCTGTATTCTACATTCTATATTCTGCAATCTATATTCTGAAATCTGTATTCTAAATTCTATATTCTATGTTCTGTGTTCCTATACTATATTCAATATTCTGTATTCTATATTCTATATTCTGTATTCTATATTCTACATTCGATGTTCTGTATTCTGTATTCCATATTCTGTATTCTGAATTCTATATTCTGTATTCCATATTCTGTATTGTGAATTCAATATTCTGTATTCTGTGTTCTGTATTGTATGTTGTGTGTTCTGTATTCTACATTCTATATTCTGCAGTCTATATTCTGAAATCTGAATTCTATATTCTGTATTCTATGTTCTGTGTTCGGATTCTATATTCTTTGCTCTATATTCTCTATTCTATATACTACATTCTATGTTCTATATTCTGTATTCCATATTCTGTACTCTGTGTTCTGTATTCTGTATTCCATATTCTGAACTCTGTGTTCTGTATTCTATTTTGCGTGTTCTGTGTTCTGAATTCTATATTCTGTATTCGGTGTTCTATATTCTACATTCTATGTTCTGGATTCTGTATTCCATATTCTCTATTCTGTATTCGATATTCTGAATTCTATATTCTGTATTGTGTTCCACATTCTGTATTCTGAATTCTATATTCTGTATTCTCTGTTCTGTATTCTGTATTCTATATTCTACATTCTATGTTCTGTATTCTGTATTTCATATTCTGTATTCTGAATTCTATATTCTGTATTCCATATTCTTTATTGTGAATTCAATATTCTGTATTCTGTGTTCTGTATTCTATGTTGTGTGTTCTGTATTCTACATTCTATATTCTGCAGTCTATATTCTGAAATCTGAATTCTATATTCTGTATTCTATGTTCTGTGTTCCTATTGTATTTTCTGTATTCTGTATTCTATATTCTATATTCTGTATTCTATATTCTACATTCTATGTTCTGTATTCTGTATTCCATAATCTGTATTCTGAATTCTATATTCCGTATTCTATATTCTGAATTGTATATTATATTGTGTTCCACATTCTGTATTATGAATTCTATATTCTGTATTCGGTGTTCTATATTCTACATTCAATGTTCTGGATTCTGTATTCCATATTCTGTATTCTGAATTCTATATTCTGTATTCCATATTCTTTATTGTGAATTCAATATTCTGTATTCTGTGTTCTGTATTGTATGTTGTGTGTTCTGTATTCTACATTCTATATTCTGCAGTCTATATTCTGAAATCTGAATTCTATATTCTGTATTCTATGTTCTGTGTTCGGATTCTATATTCTTTGCTCTATATTCTCTATTCTATATACTACATTCTATGTTCTATATTCTGTATTCCATATTCTGTATTCTGTGTTCTGTATTCTGTGTTGTGTGTTCTGTATTCTACATTCTATATTCTGCAATCTATATTCTGAAATCTGTAATCTAAATTCTGTATTCTATGTTCTGTGTTCCTATTGTATTTTCTGTATTCTGTATTCTATATTCTATATTCTGTATTCTATATTCTACATTCTATGTTCTGTATTCTGTATTCCATAATCTGTATTCTGAATTCTATATTCCGTATTCTATGTTCTGAATTGTATATTATATTGTGTTCCACATTCTGTATTCTGAATTCTATATTCTGTATTCGGTGTTCTATATTCTACATTCAATGTTCCGGATTCTGTATTCCATATTCTGAATTCTATATTCTGTATTGTGTTCCACATTCTGTATTCTGAATTCTATATCCTGTATTCTCTGTTTTGTATTCTGTATTCTATATTCTACATTCTATGTTGTGTATTCTGTATTCCATAGTCTGTATTCTGAATTCTATATTCTGTATTCCATATTCTTTATTGTGAATTCAATATTCTGTATTCTGTGTTCTGTATTGTATGTTGTGTGTTCTGTATTCTACATTCTATATTCTGCAGTCTATATTCTGAAACCTGAATTCTATACTGTGTAATTCTGTGTTCTGATTTCAGATTCTATATTCTGTGCTCTATATTCTGTATTCTATATACTACATTCTATGTTCTATATTCTGTATTCCATATTCTGTATTCTGTGTTCTGTATTCTGTGTTGTGTGTTCTGTATTCTACATTCTATATTCTGCAATCTATATTCTGAAATCTGTATTCTAAATTCTATATTCTATGTTCTGTGTTCCTATACTATATTCAATATTCTGTATTCTATATTCTATATTCTGTATTCTATATTCTACATTCGATGTTCTGTATTCTGTATTCCATATTCTGTATTCTGAATTCTATATTCTGTATTCCATATTCTTTATTGTGAATTCAATATTCTGTATTCTGTGTTCTGTATTGTATGTTGTGTGTTCTGTATTCTACATTCTATATTCTGCAGTGTATATTCTGAAATCTGAATTCTATATTCTGTATTCTATGTTCTGTGTTCGGATTCTATATTCTTTGCTCTATATTCTCTATTCTATATACTACATTCTATGTTCTATATTCTGTATTCCATATTCTGTACTCTGTGTTCTGTATACTATGTTGTGTGTTCTGTATTCTACATTCTATATTCTGCAATCTATATTCTGAAATCTGTATTCTATACTGTGTAATTCTGTGTTCTGATTTCAGATTCTATATTCTGTGCTCTATATTCTGTATTCTATATACTACATTCTATGTTCTATATTCTGTATTCCATATTCTGTATTCTGTGTTCTGTATTCTGTGTTGTGTGTTCTGTATTCTACATTCTATATTCTGCAATCTATATTCTGAAATCTGTATTCTAAATTCTATATTCTATGTTCTGTGTTCCTATACTATATTCAATATTCTGTATTCTATATTCTATATTCTGTATTCTATATTCTACATTCGATGTTCTGTATTCTGTATTCCATATTCTGTATTCTGAATTCTATATTCTGTATTCCATATTCTGTATTGTGAATTCAATATTCTGTATTCTGTGTTCTGTATTGTATGTTGTGTGTTCTGTATTCTACATTCTATATTCTGCAGTCTATATTCTGAAATCTGAATTCTATATTCTGTATTCTATGTTCTGTGTTCGGATTCTATATTCTTTGCTCTATATTCTCTATTCTATATACTACATTCTATGTTCTATATTCTGTATTCCATATTCTGTACTCTGTGTTCTGTATTCTGTATTCCATATTCTGAACTCTGTGTTCTGTATTCTATTTTGCGTGTTCTGTGTTCTGAATTCTATATTCTGTATTCGGTGTTCTATATTCTACATTCTATGTTCTGGATTCTGTATTCCATATTCTCTATTCTGTATTCGATATTCTGAATTCTATATTCTGTATTGTGTTCCACATTCTGTATTCTGAATTCTATATTCTGTATTCTCTGTTCTGTATTCTGTATTCTATATTCTACATTCTATGTTCTGTATTCTGTATTTCATATTCTGTATTCTGAATTGTATATTCTGTATTCCATATTCTTTATTGTGAATTCAATATTCTGTATTCTGTGTTCTGTATTCTATGTTGTGTGTTCTGTATTCTACATTCTATATTCTGCAGTCTATATTCTGAAATCTGAATTCTATATTCTGTATTCTATGTTCTGTGTTCCTATTGTATTTTCTGTATTCTGTATTCTATATTCTATATTCTGTATTCTATATTCTACATTCTATGTTCTGTATTCTGTATTCCATAATCTGTATTCTGAATTCTATATTCCGTATTCTATATTCTGAATTGTATATTATATTGTGTTCCACATTCTGTATTATGAATTCTATATTCTGTATTCGGTGTTCTATATTCTACATTCAATGTTCTGGATTCTGTATTCCATATTCTGTATTCTGAATTCTACATTCTGTATTCCATATTCTTTATTGTGAATTCAATATTCTGTATTCTGTGTTCTGTATTGTATGTTGTGTGTTCTGTATTCTACATTCTATATTCTGCAGTCTATATTCTGAAATCTGAATTCTATATTCTGTATTCTATGTTCTGTGTTCGGATTCTATATTCTTTGCTCTATATTCTCTATTCTATATACTACATTCTATGTTCTATATTCTGTATTCCATATTCTGTATTCTGTGTTCTGTATTCTGTGTTGTGTGTTCTGTATTCTACATTCTATATTCTGCAATCTATATTCTGAAATCTGTAATCTAAATTCTGTATTCTATGTTCTGTGTTCCTAGTGTATTTTCTGTATTCTGTATTCTATATTCTATATTCTGTATTCTATATTCTACATTCTATGTTCTGTATTCTGTATTCCATAATCTGTATTCTGAATTCTATATTCCGTATTCTATATTATGAATTGTATATTATATTGTGTTCCACATTCTGTATTCTGAATTCTATATTATGTATTCTCTGTTCTGTATTCTGTATTCTATATTCTACATTCTATGTTCTGTATTCTGTATTCCATATTTGTATTCTGAATTCTATATTCTGTATTCCATATTCTTTATTGTGAATTCAATATTCTGTATTCTGTGTTCTGTATTCTATGTTGTGTGTTCTGTATTCTACATTCTATATTCTGCAGTCTATATTCTGAAATCTGAATTCTATATTCTGTATTCTATGTTCTGTGTTCGGATTCTATATTCTTTGCTCTATATTCTCTATTCTATATACTACATTCTATGTTCTATATTCTGTATTCCATATTCTGTATTCTGTGTTCTGTATTCTGTGTTGTGTGTTCTGTATTCTACATTCTATATTCTGCAATCTATATTTTGAAATCTGTATTCTATATTCTGTATTCTATGTTCTGTGTTCGGATTCTATATTCTGTATTCTGTATTCTTTATTCTATATTCTACATTCTATGTTCTGTATTCTGTATTCCATATTCTGTATTCTGAATTCTAAATTCCGTATTCTATATTCTGAATTCTATATTATATTGTGTTCCACATTCTGTATTCTGAATTCTATATTCTGTATTCGGTGTTCTATATTCTACATTCTATGTTCTGGATTCTGTATTCCATATTCTCTATTCTGTATTCCATATTCTGAATTCTATATTCTGTATTGTGTTCCACATTCTGTATTCTGAATTCTATATCCTGTATTCTCTGTTGTGTATTCTGTATTCTATATTCTACATTCTATGTTCTGTATTCTGTATTCTGTATTCCATATTCTGTATTCTGAATTCTATATTCCGTATTCTATATTCTGAATTCTATATTATATTGTGTTCCACATTCTGTATTCTGAATTCTATATACTGTATTCGGTGTTCTATATTCTACATTCTATGTTCTGGATTCTGTATTCCATATTCTGAATTCTATATTCTGTATTGTGTTCCACATTCTGTATTCTGAATTCTATATTCTGTATTCGGTGTTCTATATTCTACATTCAATGTTCTGGATTCTGTATTCCATATTCTGAATTCTATATTCTGTATTGTGTTCCACATTCTGTATTCTGAATTCTATATTCTGTATTCTCTGTTCTGTATTCTGTATTCTATATTCTACATTCTATGTTCTGTATTCTGTATTCCATATTCTGTATTCTGAATTCTATATTCTGTATTCCATATTCTTTATTGTGAATTCAATATTCTGTATTCTGTGTTCTGTATTCTATGTTGTGTGTTCTGTATTCTACATTCTATATTCTGCAGTGTATATTCTGAAATCTGAATTCTATATTCTGTATTCTATGTTCTGTGTTCGGATTCTATATTCTTTGCTCTATATACTCTATTCTATATACTACATTCTATGTTCTATATTCTGTATTCCATATTCTGTATTCTGTGTTCTGTATTCTGTGTTGTGTGTTCTGTATTCTACATTCTATATTCTGCAATCTATATTTTGAAATCTGTATTCTATATTCTGTATTCTATGTTCTGTGTTCGGATTCTATATTCTGTATTCTGTATTCTGTATTCTATATTCTACATTCTATGTTCTGTATTCTGTATTCCATATTCTGTATTCTGAATTCTAAATTCCGTATTGTATATTCTGAATTCTATATTCTGTATTGTGTTCCACATTCTGTATTATGAATTCTGTATTCTGTATTCGTGTTCTATATTCTACATTCTATGTTCTGGATTCTGTATTCCATATTCTCTATTCTGTATTCCATATTCTGAATTCTATATTCTGTATTGTGTTCCACATTCTGTATTCTGAATTCTATATCCTGTATTCTCTGTTCTGTATTCTGTATTCTATATTCTACATTCTATGTTGTGTATTCTGTATTCCATAGTCTGTATTCTGAATTCTATATTCTGTATTCCATATTCTTTATTGTGAATTCAATATTCTGTATTCTGTGTTCTGTATTGTATGTTGTGTGTTCTGTATTCTACATTCTATATTCTGCAGTCTATATTCTGAAACCTGAATTCTATATTCTGTATTCTATGTTCTGTGTTCAGATTCTATATTCTTTGCTCTATATTCTCTATTCTATATACTACATTCTATGTTCTATATTCTGTATTCCATATTCTGTATTCTGTGTTCTGTATTCTGTGTTGTGTGTTCTGTATTCTACATTCTATATTCTGCAATCTATATTCTGAAATCTGTATTCTAAATTCTATATTCTATGTTCTGTGTTCCTATACTATATTCTATATTCTGTATTCTATATTCTATATTCTGTATTCTATATTCTACATTCTATGTTCTGTATTCTGTATTCCATATTCTGTATTCTGAATTCTATATTCTGTATTCCATATTCTGTATTGTGAATTCAATATTCTGTATTCTGTGTTCTGTATTGTATGTTGTGTGTTCTGTATTCTACATTCTATATTCTGCAGTGTATATTCTGAAATCTGAATTCTATATTCTGTATTCTATGTTCTGTGTTCGGATTCTATATTCTTTGCTCTATATTCTCTATTCTATATACTACATTCTATGTTCTATATTCTGTATTCCATATTCTGTACTCTGTGTTCTGTATACTATGTTGTGTGTTCTGTATTCTACATTCTATATTCTGCAATCTATATTCTGAAATCTGTATTCTATACTGTGTAATTCTGTGTTCTGATTTCAGATTCTATATTCTGTGCTCTATATTCTGTATTCTATATACTACATTCTATGTTCTATATTCTGTATTCCATATTCTGTATTCTGAGTTCTATATTCTGTATTCCATATACTGTATTGTGAGTTCTATATTCTGTATTATGTAATCTATATTGAACATTCTATGTTCTGTATTCTGTATCATATACTGTATTCTGAGTTCTATATTCTGTACCCTATATTCTGTATTCCATGTACTGTATTCTGAATTCTATACTCTGGATTCTGTGTTCCATATTCTGTATTCTATATACTACATTCTATGTCCTGTTCTGTATTCCATATTCTGTATTCTGTGTTCTGTGTTCGGATTCTATATTCTGTATTCTGTGTTCCACATTCTGTATTCTGAATTCTATATTCTGTATTCTGTGTTCTGCATTCTATGTTCTCTGTTCGGTGTTCGCCGTTCTATATTCTGTATTCCATATACTACATTCTATGTTATGTATTCTGTATTCCATATTCTGAACTCTGTGTTCTGTATTCTATTTTGCGTGTTCTGTGTTCTGAATTCTATATTCTGTATTCGGTGTTCTATATTCTACATTCTATGTTCTGGATTCTGTATTCCATATTCTCTATTCTGTATTCCATATTCTGAATTCTATATTCTGTATTGTGTTCCACATTCTGTATTCTGAATTCTATATTCTGTATTCTCTGTTCTGTAATCTGTATTCTATATTCTACATTCTATGTTCTGTATTCTGTATTCCATATTCTGAATTCTATATTCTGTATTCCATATTCTTTATTGTGAATTCAATATTCTGTATTCTGTGTTCTGTATTCTATGTTGTGTGTTCTGTATTCTACATTCTATATTCTGCAGTCTATATTCTGAAATCTGAATTCTATATTCTGTATTGTATGTTCTGTGTTCGGATTCTATATTCTTTGCTCTATATTCTCTATTCTATATACTACATTCTATGTTCTATATTCTGTATTCCATATTCTGTATTCTGTGTTCTGTATTCTGTGTTGTGTGTTCTGTATTCTACATTCTATATTCTGCAATCTATATTCTGAAATCTGTATTCTAAATTCTGTATTCTATGTTCTGTGTTCCTATTGTATTTTCTGTATTCTGTATTCTATATTCTATATTCTGTATTCTATATTCTACATTCTATGTTCTGTATTCTGTATTCCATAATCTGTATTCTGAATTCTATATTCCGTATTCTATGTTCTGAATTGTATATTATATTGTGTTCCACATTCTGTATTCTGAATTCTATATTCTGTATTCGGTGTTCTATATTCTACATTCAATGTTCTGGATTCTGTATTCCATATTCTGAATTCTATATTCTGTATTGTGTTCCACATTCTGTATTCTGAATTCTATATCCTGTATTCTCTGTTTTGTATTCTGTATTCTATATTCTACATTCTATGTTGTGTATTCTGTATTCCATAGTCTGTATTCTGAATTCTATATTCTGTATTCCATATTCTGTATTGTGAATTCAATATTCTGTATTCTGTGTTCTGTATTGTATGTTGTGTGTTCTGTATTCTACATTCTATATTCTGCAGTCTATATTCTGAAACCTGAATTCTATATTCTGTATTCTATGTTCTGTGTTCAGATTCTATATTCTTTGCTCTATATTCTCTATTCTATATACTACATTCTATGTTCTATATTCTGTATTCCATATTCTGTATTCTGTGTTCTGTATTCTGTGTTGTGTGTTCTGTATTCTACATTCTATATTCTGCAATCTATATTCTGAAATCTGTATTCTAAATTCTATATTCTATGTTCTGTGTTCCTATACTATATTCTATATTCTGTATTCTATATTCTATATTCTGTATTCTATATTCTACATTCTATGTTCTGTATTCTGTATTCCATATTCTGTATTCTGAATTCTATATTCTGTATTCCATATTCTGTATTGTGAATTCAATATTCTGTATTCTGTGTTCTGTATTGTATGTTGTGTGTTCTGTATTCTACATTCTATATTCTGCAGTGTATATTCTGAAATCTGAATTCTATATTCTGTATTCTATGTTCTGTGTTCGGATTCTATATTCTTTGCTCTATATTCTCTATTCTATATACTACATTCTATGTTCTATATTCTGTATTCCATATTCTGTACTCTGTGTTCTGTATACTATGTTGTGTGTTCTGTATTCTACATTCTATATTCTGCAATCTATATTCTGAAATCTGTATTCTATACTGTGTAATTCTGTGTTCTGATTTCAGATTCTATATTCTGTGCTCTATATTCTGTATTCTATATACTACATTCTATGTTCTATATTCTGTATTCCATATTCTGTATTCTGTGTTCTGTATTCTGTGTTGTGTGTTCTGTATTCTATATTCTACTTTCTGCAATCTATATTCTGAAATCTGTATTCTAAATTCTATATTCTATGTTCTGTGTTCCTATACTATATTCTATATTCTGTATTCTATATTCTATATTCTGTATTCTATATTCTACATTCTATGTTCTGTATTCTGTATTCCATATTCTGAATTCTATATTCTGTATTGTGTTCCACATTCTGTATTCTGAATTCTATATCCTGTATTCTCTGTTTTGTATTCTGTATTCTATATTCTACATTCTATGTTGTGTATTCTGTATTCCATAGTCTGTATTCTGAATTCTATATTCTGTATTCCATATTCTGTATTGTGAATTCAATATTCTGTATTCTGTGTTCTGTATTGTATGTTGTGTGTTCTGTATTCTACATTCTATATTCTGCAGTCTATATTCTGAAACCTGAATTCTATATTCTGTATTCTATGTTCTGTGTTCAGATTCTATATTCTTTGCTCTATATTCTCTATTCTATATACTACATTCTATGTTCTATATTCTGTATTCCATATTCTGTATTCTGTGTTCTGTATTCTGTGTTGTGTGTTCTGTATTCTACATTCTATATTCTGCAATCTATATTCTGAAATCTGTATTCTAAATTCTATATTCTATGTTCTGTGTTCCTATACTATATTCTATATTCTGTATTCTATATTCTATATTCTGTATTCTATATTCTACATTCTATGTTCTGTATTCTGTATTCCATATTCTGTATTCTGAATTCTATATTCTGTATTCCATATTCTGTATTGTGAATTCAATATTCTGTATTCTGTGTTCTGTATTGTATGTTGTGTGTTCTGTATTCTACATTCTATATTCTGCAGTGTATATTCTGAAATCTGAATTCTATATTCTGTATTCTATGTTCTGTGTTCGGATTCTATATTCTTTGCTCTATATTCTCTATTCTATATACTACATTCTATGTTCTATATTCTGTATTCCATATTCTGTACTCTGTGTTCTGTATACTATGTTGTGTGTTCTGTATTCTACATTCTATATTCTGCAATCTATATTCTGAAATCTGTATTCTATACTGTGTAATTCTGTGTTCTGATTTCAGATTCTATATTCTGTGCTCTATATTCTGTATTCTATATACTACATTCTATGTTCTATATTCTGTATTCCATATTCTGTATTCTGTGTTCTGTATTCTGTGTTGTGTGTTCTGTATTCTACATTCTACTTTCTGCAATCTATATTCTGAAATCTGTATTCTAAATTCTATATTCTATGTTCTGTGTTCCTATACTATATTCTATATTCTGTATTCTATATTCTATATTCTGTATTCTATATTCTACATTCTATGTTCTGTATTCTGTATTCCATATTCTGTATTCTGAATTCTATATTCTGTATTCCATATTCTGTATTGTGAATTCAATATTCTGTATTCTGTGTTCTGTATTGTATGTTGTGTGTTCTGTATTCTACATTCTATATTCTGCAGTGTATATTCTGAAATCTGAATTCTATATTCTGTATTCTATGTTCTGTGTTCGGATTCTATATTCTTTGCTCTATATTCTCTATTCTATATACTACATTCTATGTTCTATATTCTGTATTCCATATTCTGTACTCTGTGTTCTGTATTCTGTATTCCATATTCTGAACTCTGTGTTCTGTATTCTATTTTGCGTGTTCTGTGTTCTGAATTCTATATTCTGTATTCGGTGTTCTATATTCTACATTCTATGTTCTGGATTCTGTATTCCATATTCTCTATTCTGTATTCCATATTCTGAATTCTATATTCTGTATTGTGTTCCACATTCTGTATTCTGAATTCTATATTCTGTATTCTCTGTTCTGTAATCTGTATTCTATATTCTACATTCTATGTTCTGTATTCTGTATTCCATATTCTGAATTCTATATTCTGTATTCCATATTCTTTATTGTGAATTCAATATTCTGTATTCTGTGTTCTGTATTCTATGTTGTGTGTTCTGTATTCTACATTCTATATTCTGCAGTCTATATTCTGAAATCTGAATTCTATATTCTGTATTGTATGTTCTGTGTTCGGATTCTATATTCTTTGCTCTATATTCTCTATTCTATATACTACATTCTATGTTCTATATTCTGTATTCCATATTCTGTATTCTGTGTTCTGTATTCTGTGTTGTGTGTTCTGTATTCTACATTCTATATTCTGCAATCTATATTCTGAAATCTGTATTCTAAATTCTGTATTCTATGTTCTGTGTTCCTATTGTATTTTCTGTATTCTGTATTCTATATTCTATATTCTGTATTCTATATTCTACATTCTATGTTCTGTATTCTGTATTCCATAATCTGTATTCTGAATTCTATATTCCGTATTCTATGTTCTGAATTGTATATTATATTGTGTTCCACATTCTGTATTCTGAATTCTATATTCTGTATTCGGTGTTCTATATTCTACATTCAATGTTCTGGATTCTGTATTCCATATTCTGAATTCTATATTCTGTATTGTGTTCCACATTCTGTATTCTGAATTCTATATCCTGTATTCTCTGTTTTGTATTCTGTATTCTATATTCTACATTCTATGTTGTGTATTCTGTATTCCATAGTCTGTATTCTGAATTCTATATTCTGTATTCCATATTCTTTATTGTGAATTCAATATTCTGTATTCTGTGTTCTGTATTGTATGTTGTGTGTTCTGTATTCTACATTCTATATTCTGCAGTCTATATTCTGAAACCTGAATTCTATATTCTGTATTCTATGTTCTGTGTTCAGATTCTATATTCTTTGCTCTATATTCTCTATTCTATATACTACATTCTATGTTCTATATTCTGTATTCCATATTCTGTATTCTGTGTTCTGTATTCTGTGTTGTGTGTTCTGTATTCTACATTCTATATTCTGCAATCTATATTCTGAAATCTGTATTCTAAATTCTATATTCTATGTTCTGTGTTCCTATACTATATTCTATATTCTGTATTCTATATTCTATATTCTGTATTCTATATTCTACATTCTATGTTCTGTATTCTGTATTCCATATTCTGTATTCTGAATTCTATATTCTGTATTCCATATTCTGTATTGTGAATTCAATATACTGTATTCTGTGTTCTGTATTGTATGTTGTGTGTTCTGTATTCTACATTCTATATTCTGCAGTGTATATTCTGAAATCTGAATTCTATATTCTGTATTCTATGTTCTGTGTTCGGATTCTATATTCTGTGCTCTATATTCTCTATTCTATATACTACATTTTATGTTCTATATTCTGTATTCCATATTCTGTACTCTGTGTTCTGTATACTATGTTGTGTGTTCTGTATTCTACATTCTATATTCTGCAATCTATATTCTGAAATCTGTATTCTATACTGTGTAATTCTGTGTTCTGATTTCAGATTCTATATTCTGTGCTCTATATTCTGTATTCTATATACTACATTCTATGTTCTATATTCTGTATTCCATATTCTGTATTCTGTGTTCTGTATTCTGTGTTGTGTGTTCTGTATTCTACATTCTACTTTCTGCAATCTATATTCTGAAATCTGTATTCTAAATTCTATATTCTATGTTCTGTGTTCCTATACTATATTCTATATTCTGTATTCTATATTCTATATTCTGTATTCTATATTCTACATTCTATGTTCTGTATTCTGTATTCCATATTCTGTATTCTGAATTCTATATTCTGTATTCCATATTCTGTATTGTGAATTCAATATACTGTATTCTGTGTTCTGTATTGTATGTTGTGTGTTCTGTATTCTACATTCTATATTCTGCAGTGTATATTCTGAAATCTGAATTCTATATTCTGTATTCTATGTTCTGTGTTCGGATTCTATATTCTGTGCTCTATATTCTCTATTCTATATACTACATTTTATGTTCTATATTCTGTATTCCATATTCTGTACTCTGTGTTCTGTATACTATGTTGTGTGTTCTGTATTCTACATTCTATATTCTGCAGTCTATATTCTGAAACCTGAATTCTATATTCTGTATTCTATGTTCTGTGTTCAGATTCTATATTCTTTGCTCTATATTCTCTATTCTATATACTACATTCTATGTTCTATATTCTGTATTCCATATTCTGTATTCTGTGTTCTGTATTCTGTGTTGTGTGTTCTGTATTCTACATTCTACTTTCTGCAATCTATATTCTGAAATCTGTATTCTAAATTCTATATTCTATGTTCTGTGTTCCTATACTATATTCTATATTCTGTATTCTATATTCTATATTCTGTATTCTATATTCTACATTCTATGTTCTGTATTCTGTATTCCATATTCTGTATTCTGAATTCTATATTCTGTATTCCATATTCTGTATTGTGAATTCAATATTCTGTATTCTGTGTTCTGTATTGTATGTTGTGTGTTCTGTATTCTACATTCTATATTCTGCAGTGTATATTCTGAAATCTGAATTCTATATTCTGTATTCTATGTTCTGTGTTCGGATTCTATATTCTTTGCTCTATATTCTCTATTCTATATACTACATTCTATGTTCTATATTCTGTATTCCATATTCTGTACTCTGTGTTCTGTATACTATGTTGTGTGTTTTGTATTCTACATTCTATATTCTGCAATCTATATTCTGAAATCTGTATTCTATACTGTGTAATTCTGTGTTCTGATTTCAGATTCTATATTCTGTGCTCTATATTCTGTATTCTATATACTACATTCTATGTTCTATATTCTGTATTCCATATTCTGTATTCTGTGTTCTGTATTCTGTGTTGTGTGTTCTGTATTCTACATTCTATATTCTGCAATCTATATTCTGAAATCTGTATTCTAAATTCTATATTCTATGTTCTGTGTTCCTATACTATATTCTATATTCTGTATTCTATATTCTATATTCTGTATTCTATATTCTACATTCTATGTTCTGTATTCTGTATTCCATATTCTGTATTCTGAATTCTATATTCTTTATTGTGAATTCAATATTCTGTATTCTGTGTTCTGTATTGTATGTTGTGTGTTCTGTATTCTACATTCTATATTCTGCAGTGTATATTCTGAAATCTGAATTCTATATTCTGTATTCTATGTTCTGTGTTCGGATTCTATATTCTTTGCTCTATATTCTCTATTCTATATACTACATTCTATGTTCTATATTCTGTATTCCATATTCTGTACTCTGTGTTCTGTATACTATGTTGTGTGTTCTGTATTCTACATTCTATATTCTGCAATCTATATTCTGAAATCTGTATTCTATACTGTGTAATTCTGTGTTCTGATTTCAGATTCTATATTCTGTGCTCTATATTCTGTATTCTATATACTACATTCTATGTTCTATATTCTGTATTCCATATTCTGTATTCTGAGTTCTATATTCTGTATTCCATATACTGTATTGTGAGTTCTATATTCTGTATTATGTAATCTATATTGAACATTCTATGTTCTGTATTCTGTATCATATACTGTATTCTGAGTTCTATATTCTGTACCCTATATTCTGTATTCCATGTACTGTATTCTGAATTCTATACTCTGTATTCTGTGTTCCATATTCTGTATTCTATATACTACATTCTATGTCCTGTTCTGTATTCCATATTCTGTATTCTGTGTTCTGTGTTCGGATTCTATATTCTGTATTCTGTGTTCCACATTCTGTATTCTGAATTCTATATTCTGTATTCTGTGTTCTGCATTCTATGTTCTCTGTTCGGTGTTCGCCGTTCTATATTCTGTATTCTATATACTACATTCTATGTTATGTATTCTGTATTCCATATTCTGAACTCTGTGTTCTGTATTCTATTTTGCGTGTTCTGTGTTCTGAATTCTATATTCTGTATTCGGTGTTCTATATTCTACATTCTATGTTCTGGATTCTGTATTCCATATTCTCTATTCTGTATTCCATATTCTGAATTCTATATTCTGTATTGTGTTCCACATTCTGTATTCTGAATTCTATATTCTGTATTCTCTGTTCTGTATTCTGTATTCTATATTCTACATTCTATGTTCTGTATTCTGTATTCCATATTCTGTATTCTGAATTCTATATTCTGTATTCCATATTCTTTATTGTGAATTCAATATTCTGTATTCTGTGTTCTGTATTGTATGTTGTGTGTTCTGTATTCTACATTCTATATTCTGCAGTCTATATTCTGAAACCTGAATTCTATATTCTGTATTCTATGTTCTGTGTTCGGATTCTATATTCTTTGCTCTATATTCTCTATTCTATATACTACATTCTATGTTCTATATTCTGTATTCCATATTCTGTATTCTGTGTTCTGTATTCTGTGTTGTGTGTTCTGTATTCTACATTCTATATTCTGCAATCTATATTCTGAAATCTGTATTCTAAATTCTGTATTCTATGTTCTGTGTTCCTATACTATATTCTATATTCTGTATTCAATATTCTATATTCTGTATTCTATATTCTACATTCTATGTTCTGTATTCTGTATTCCATATTCTGTATTCTGAATTCTATATTCTGTATTCCATATTCTGTATTGTGAATTCAATATTCTGTATTCTGTGTTCTGTATTGTATGTTGTGTGTTCTGTATTCTACATTCTATATTCTGCAGTGTATATTCTGAAATCTGAATTCTATATTCTGTATTCTATGTTCTGTGTTCGGATTCTATATTCTTTGCTCTATATTCTCTATTCTATATACTACATTCTATGTTCTATATTCTGTATTCCATATTCTGTACTCTGTGTTCTGTATACTATGTTGTGTGTTCTGTATTCTACATTCTATATTCTGAAATCTATATTCTGAAATCTGTATTCTATACTGTGTAATTCTGTGTTCTGATTTCAGATTCTATATTCTGTGCTCTATATTCTGTATTCTATATACTACATTCTATGTTCTATATTCTGTATTCCATATTCTGTATTCTGTGTTCTGTATTCTGTGTTGTGTGTTCTGTATTCTACATTCTATATTCTGCAATCTATATTCTGAAATCTGTATTCTAAATTCTATATTCTATGTTCTGTGTTCCTATACTATATTCTATATTCTGTATTCTATATTCTATATTCTGTATTCTATATTCTACATTCTATGTTCTGTATTCTGTATTCCATATTCTGTATTCTGAATTCTATATTCTGTATTCCATATTCTGTATTGTGAATTCAATATTCTGTATTCTGTGTTCTGTATTGTATGTTGTGTGTTCTGTATTCTACATTCTATATTCTGCAGTCTATATTCTGAAATCTGAATTCTATATTCTGTATTCTATGTTCTGTGTTCGGATTCTATATTCTTTGCTCTATATTCTCTATTCTATATACTACATTCTATGTTCTATATTCTGTATTCCATATTCTGTACTCTGTGTTCTGTATTCTGTATTCCATATTCTGAACTCTGTGTTCTGTATTCTATTTTGCGTGTTCTGTGTTCTGAATTCTATATTCTGTATTCGGTGTTCTATATTCTACATTCTATGTTCTGGATTCTGTATTCCATATTCTCTATTCTGTATCCCATATTCTGAATTCTATATTCTGTATTGTGTTCCACATTCTGTATTCTGAATTCTATATTCTGTATTCTCTGTTCTGTATTCTGTATTCTATATTCTACATTCTATGTTCTGTATTCTGTATTCCATATTCTGAATTCTATATTCTGTATTCCATATTCTTTATTGTGAATTCAATATTCTGTATTCTGTGTTCTGTATTCTATGTTGTGTGTTATGTATTCTACATTCTATATTCTGCAGTCTATATTCTGAAATCTGAATTCTATATTCTGTATTGTATGTTCTGTGTTCGGATTCTATATTCTTTGCTCTATATTCTCTATTCTATATACTACATTCTATGTTCTATATTCTGTATTCCATATTCTGTATTCTGTGTTCTGTATTCTGTGTTGTGTGTTCTGTATTCTACATTCTATATTCTGCAATCTATATTCTGAAATCTGTATTCTAAATTCTGTATTCTATGTTCTGTGTTCCTATTGTATTTTCTGTATTCTGTATTCTATATTCTATATTCTGTATTCTATATTCTACATTCTATGTTCTGTATTCTGTATTCCATAATCTGTATTCTGAATTCTATATTCCGTATTCTATGTTCTGAATTGTATATTATATTGTGTTCCACATTCTGTATTCTGAATTCTATATTCTGTATTCGGTGTTCTATATTCTACATTCAATGTTCCGGATTCTGTATTCCATATTCTGAATTCTATATTCTGTATTGTGTTCCACATTCTGTATTCTGAATTCTATATCCTGTATTCTCTGTTTTGTATTCTGTATTCTATATTCTACATTCTATGTTGTGTATTCTGTATTCCATAGTCTGTATTCTGAATTCTATATTCTGTATTCCATATTCTTTATTGTGAATTCAATATTCTGTATTCTGTGTTCTGTATTGTATGTTGTGTGTTCTGTATTCTACATTCTATATTCTGCAGTCTATATTCTGAAACCTGAATTCTATATTCTGTATTCTATGTTCTGTGTTCAGATTCTATATTCTTTGCTCTATATTCTCTATTCTATATACTACATTCTATGTTCTATATTCTGTATTCCATATTCTGTATTCTGTGTTCTATATTCTGTGTTGTGTGTTCTGTATTCTACATTCTATATTCTGCAATCTATATTCTGAAATCTGTATTCTAAATTCTATATTCTATGTTCTGTGTTCCTATACTATATTCTATATTCTGTATTCTATATTCTATATTCTGTATTCTATATTCTACATTCTATGTTCTGTATTCTGTATTCCATATTCTGTATTCTGAATTCTATATTCTGTATTCCATATTCTGTATTGTGAATTCAATATACTGTATTCTGTGTTCTGTATTGTATGTTGTGTGTTCTGTATTCTACATTCTATATTCTGCAGTGTATATTCTGAAATCTGAATTCTATATTCTGTATTCTATGTTCTGTGTTCGGATTCTATATTCTTTGCTCTATATTCTCTATTCTATATACTACATTCTATGTTCTATTTTCTGTATTCCATATTCTGTACTCTGTGTTCTGTATACTATGTTGTGTGTTCTGTATTCTACATTCTATATTCTGCAATCTATATTCTGAAATCTGTATTCTATACTGTGTAATTCTGTGTTCTGATTTCAGATTCTATATTCTGTGCTCTATATTCTGTATTCTATATACTACATTCTATGTTCTATATTCTGTATTCCATATTCTGTATTCTGTGTTCTGTATTCTGTGTTGTGTGTTCTGTATTCTACATTCTATATTCTGCAATCTATATTCTGAAATCTGTATTCTAAATTCTATATTCTATGTTCTGTGTTCCTATACTATATTCAATATTCTGTATTCTATATTCTATATTCTGTATTCTATATTCTACATTCGATGTTCTGTATTCTGTATTCCATATTCTGTATTCTGAATTCTATATTCTGTATTCCATATTCTTTATTGTGAATTCAATATTCTGTATTCTGTGTTCTGTATTGTATGTTGTGTGTTCTGTATTCTACATTCTATATTCTGCAGTGTATATTCTGAAATCTGAATTCTATATTCTGTATTCTATGTTCTGTGTTCGGATTCTATATTCTTTGCTCTATATTCTCTATTCTATATACTACATTCTATGTTCTATATTCTGTATTCCATATTCTGTACTCTGTGTTCTGTATACTATGTTGTGTGTTCTGTATTCTACATTCTATATTCTGCAATCTATATTCTGAAATCTGTATTCTATACTGTGTAATTCTGTGTTCTGATTTCAGATTCTATATTCTGTGCTCTATATTCTGTATTCTATATACTACATTCTATGTTCTATATTCTGTATTCCATATTCTGTATTCTGAGTTCTATATTCTGTATTCCATATACTGTATTGTGAGTTCTATATTCTGTATTATGTAATCTATATTGAACATTCTATGTTCTGTATTCTGTATCATATACTGTATTCTGAGTTCTATATTCTGTACCCTATATTCTGTATTCCATGTACTGTATTCTGAATTCTATACTCTGTATTCTGTGTTCCATATTCTGTATTCTATATACTACATTCTATGTCCTGTTCTGTATTCCATATTCTGTATTCTGTGTTCTGTGTTCGGATTCTATATTCTGTATTCTGTGTTCCACATTCTGTATTCTGAATTCTATATTCTGTATTCTGTGTTCTGCATTCTATGTTCTCTGTTCGGTGTTCGCCGTTCTATATTCTGTATTCTATATACTACATTCTATGTTATGTATTCTGTATTCCATATTCTGAACTCTGTGTTCTGTATTCTATTTTGCGTGTTCTGTGTTCTGAATTCTATATTCTGTATTCGGTGTTCTATATTCTACATTCTATGTTCTAGATTCTGTATTCCATATTCTCTATTCTGTATTCCATATTCTGAATTCTATATTCTGTATTGTGTTCCACATTCTGTATTCTGAATTCTATATTCTGTGTTCTCTGTTCTGTATTCTGTATTCTATATTCTACATTCTATGTTCTGTATTCTGTATTCCATATTCTGTATTCTGAATTCTATATTCTGTATTCCATATTCTTTATTGTGAATTCAATATTCTGTATTCTGTGTTCTGTATTGTATGTTGTGTGTTCTGTATTCTACATTCTATATTCTGCAGTCTATATTCTGAAACCTGAATTCTATATTCTGTATTCTATGTTCTGTGTTCGGATTCTATATTCTTTGCTCTATATTCTCTATTCTATATACTACATTCTATGTTCTATATTCTGTATTCCATATTCTGTATTCTGTGTTCTGTATTCTGTGTTGTGTGTTCTGTATTCTACATTCTATATTCTGCAATCTATATTCTGAAATCTGTATTCTAAATTCTATATTCTATGTTCTGTGTTCCTATACTATATTCTATATTCTGTATTCAATATTCTATATTCTGTATTCTATATTCTACATTCTATGTTCTGTATTCTGTATTCCATATTCTGTATTCTGAATTCTATATTCTGTATTCCATATTCTGTATTGTGAATTCAATATTCTGTATTCTGTGTTCTGTATTGTATGTTGTGTGTTCTGTATTCTACATTCTATATTCTGCAGTGTATATTCTGAAATCTGAATTCTATATTCTGTATTCTATGTTCTGTGTTCGGATTCTATATTCTTTGCTCTATATTCTCTATTCTATATACTACATTCTATGTTCTATATTCTGTATTCCATATTCTGTACTCTGTGTTCTGTATACTATGTTGTGTGTTCTGTATTCTACATTCTATATTCTGAAATCTATATTCTGAAATCTGTATTCTATACTGTGTAATTCTGTGTTCTGATTTCAGATTCTATATTCTGTGCTCTATATTCTGTATTCTATATACTACATTCTATGTTCTATATTCTGTATTCCATATTCTGTATTCTGTGTTCTGTATTCTGTGTTGTGTGTTCTGTATTCTACATTCTATATTCTGCAATCTATATTCTGAAATCTGTATTCTAAATTCTATATTCTATGTTCTGTGTTCCTATACTATATTCTATATTCTGTATTCTATATTCTATATTCTGTATTCTATATTCTACATTCGATGTTCTGTATTCTGTATTCCATATTCTGTATTCTGAATTCTATATTCTGTATTCCATATTCTGTATTGTGAATTCAATATTCTGTATTCTGTGTTCTGTATTGTATGTTGTGTGTTCTGTATTCTACATTCTATATTCTGCAGTCTATATTCTGAAATCTGAATTCTATATTCTGTATTCTATGTTCTGTGTTCGGATTCTATATTCTTTGCTCTATATTCTCTATTCTATATACTACATTCTATGTTCTATATTCTGTATTCCATATTCTGTACTCTGTGTTCTGTATTCTGTATTCCATATTCTGAACTCTGTGTTCTGTATTCTATTTTGCGTGTTCTGTGTTCTGAATTCTATATTCTGTATTCGGTGTTCTATATTCTACATTCTATGTTCTGGATTCTGTATTCCATATTCTCTATTCTGTATTCCATATTCTGAATTCTATATTCTGTATTGTGTTCCACATTCTGTATTCTGAATTCTATATTCTGTATTCTCTGTTCTGTATTCTGTATTCTATATTCTACATTCTATGTTCTGTATTCTGTATTCCATATTCTGAATTCTATATTCTGTATTCCATATTCTTTATTGTGAATTCAATATTCTGTATTCTGTGTTCTGTATTCTATGTTGTGTGTTATGTATTCTACATTCTATATTCTGCAGTCTATATTCTGAAATCTGAATTCTATATTCTGTATTGTATGTTCTGTGTTCGGATTCTATATTCTTTGCTCTATATTCTCTATTCTATATACTACATTCTATGTTCTATATTCTGTATTCCATATTCTGTATTCTGTGTTCTGTATTCTGTGTTGTGTGTTCTGTATTCTACATTCTATATTCTGCAATCTATATTCTGAAATCTGTATTCTAAATTCTGTATTCTATGTTCTGTGTTCCTATTGTATTTTCTGTATTCTGTATTCTATATTCTATATTCTGTATTCTATATTCTACATTCTATGTTCTGTATTCTGTATTCCATAATCTGTATTCTGAATTCTATATTCCGTATTCTATGTTCTGAATTGTATATTATATTGTGTTCCACATTCTGTATTCTGAATTCTATATTCTGTATTCGGTGTTCTATATTCTACATTCAATGTTCCGGATTCTGTATTCCATATTCTGAATTCTATATTCTGTATTGTGTTCCACATTCTGTATTCTGAATTCTATATCCTGTATTCTCTGTTTTGTATTCTGTATTCTATATTCTACATTCTATGTTGTGTATTCTGTATTCCATAGTCTGTATTCTGAATTCTATATTCTGTATTCCATATTCTTTATTGTGAATTCAATATTCTGTATTCTGTGTTCTGTATTGTATGTTGTGTGTTCTGTATTCTACATTCTATATTCTGCAGTCTATATTCTGAAACCTGAATTCTATATTCTGTATTCTATGTTCTGTGTTCAGATTCTATATTCTTTGCTCTATATTCTCTATTCTATATACTACATTCTATGTTCTATATTCTGTATTCCATATTCTGTATTCTGTGTTCTATATTCTGTGTTGTGTGTTCTGTATTCTACATTCTATATTCTGCAATCTATATTCTGAAATCTGTATTCTAAATTCTATATTCTATGTTCTGTGTTCCTATACTATATTCTATATTCTGTATTCTATATTCTATATTCTGTATTCTATATTCTACATTCTATGTTCTGTATTCTGTATTCCATATTCTGTATTCTGAATTCTATATTCTGTATTCCATATTCTGTATTGTGAATTCAATATACTGTATTCTGTGTTCTGTAT
Source organism: Camelus bactrianus (assembly GCF_048773025.1). Taxonomy (NCBI): domain Eukaryota; kingdom Metazoa; phylum Chordata; class Mammalia; order Artiodactyla; family Camelidae; genus Camelus; species Camelus bactrianus. Next base: position 34,317,884 of record NC_133575.1, read on the forward strand.
TGTATGTTGTGTGTTCTGTATTCTACATTCTATATTCTGCAGTGTATATTCTGAAATCTGAATTCTATATTCTGTATTCTATGTTCTGTGTTCGGATTCTATATTCTTTGCTCTATATTCTCTATTCTATATACTACATTCTATGTTCTATTTTCTGTATTCCATATTCTGTACTCTGTGTTCTGTATACTATGTTGTGTGTTCTGTATTCTACATTCTATATTCTGCAATCTATATTCTGAAATCTGTATTCTATACTGTGTAATTCTGTGTTCTGATTTCAGATTCTATATTCTGTGCTCTATATTCTGTATTCTATATACTACATTCTATGTTCTATATTCTGTATTCCATATTCTGTATTCTGTGTTCTGTATTCTGTGTTGTGTGTTCTGTATTCTACATTCTATATTCTGCAATCTATATTCTGAAATCTGTATTCTAAATTCTATATTCTATGTTCTGTGTTCCTATACTATATTCAATATTCTGTATTCTATATTCTATATTCTGTATTCTATATTCTACATTCGATGTTCTGTATTCTGTATTCCATATTCTGTATTCTGAATTCTATATTCTGTATTCCATATTCTTTATTGTGAATTCAATATTCTGTATTCTGTGTTCTGTATTGTATGTTGTGTGTTCTGTATTCTACATTCTATATTCTGCAGTGTATATTCTGAAATCTGAATTCTATATTCTGTATTCTATGTTCTGTGTTCGGATTCTATATTCTTTGCTCTATATTCTCTATTCTATATACTACATTCTATGTTCTATATTCTGTATTCCATATTCTGTACTCTGTGTTCTGTATACTATGTTGTGTGTTCTGTATTCTACATTCTATATTCTGCAATCTATATTCTGAAATCTGTATTCTATACTGTGTAATTCTGTGTTCTGATTTCAGATTCTATATTCTGTGCTCTATATTCTGTATTCTATATACTACATTCTATGTTCTATATTCTGTATTCCATATTCTGTATTCTGTGTTCTGTATTCTGTGTTGTGTGTTCTGTATTCTACATTCTATATTCTGCAATCTATATTCTGAAATCTGTATTCTAAATTCTATATTCTATGTTCTGTGTTCCTATACTATATTCAATATTCTGTATTCTATATTCTATATTCTGTATTCTATATTCTACATTCGATGTTCTGTATTCTGTATTCCATATTCTGTATTCTGAATTCTATATTCTGTATTCCATATTCTGTATTGTGAATTCAATATTCTGTATTCTGTGTTCTGTATTGTATGTTGTGTGTTCTGTATTCTACATTCTATATTCTGCAGTCTATATTCTGAAATCTGAATTCTATATTCTGTATTCTATGTTCTGTGTTCGGATTCTATATTCTTTGCTCTATATTCTCTATTCTATATACTACATTCTATGTTCTATATTCTGTATTCCATATTCTGTACTCTGTGTTCTGTATTCTGTATTCCATATTCTGAACTCTGTGTTCTGTATTCTATTTTGCGTGTTCTGTGTTCTGAATTCTATATTCTGTATTCGGTGTTCTATATTCTACATTCTATGTTCTGGATTCTGTATTCCATATTCTCTATTCTGTATTCGATATTCTGAATTCTATATTCTGTATTGTGTTCCACATTCTGTATTCTGAATTCTATATTCTGTATTCTCTGTTCTGTATTCTGTATTCTATATTCTACATTCTATGTTCTGTATTCTGTATTTCATATTCTGTATTCTGAATTCTATATTCTGTATTCCATATTCTTTATTGTGAATTCAATATTCTGTATTCTGTGTTCTGTATTCTATGTTGTGTGTTCTGTATTCTACATTCTATATTCTGCAGTCTATATTCTGAAATCTGAATTCTATATTCTGTATTCTATGTTCTGTGTTCCTATTGTATTTTCTGTATTCTGTATTCTATATTCTATATTCTGTATTCTATATTCTACATTCTATGTTCTGTATTCTGTATTCCATAATCTGTATTCTGAATTCTATATTCCGTATTCTATATTCTGAATTGTATATTATATTGTGTTCCACATTCTGTATTATGAATTCTATATTCTGTATTCGGTGTTCTATATTCTACATTCAATGTTCTGGATTCTGTATTCCATATTCTGTATTCTGAATTCTATATTCTGTATTCCATATTCTTTATTGTGAATTCAATATTCTGTATTCTGTGTTCTGTATTGTATGTTGTGTGTTCTGTATTCTACATTCTATATTCTGCAGTCTATATTCTGAAATCTGAATTCTATATTCTGTATTCTATGTTCTGTGTTCGGATTCTATATTCTTTGCTCTATATTCTCTATTCTATATACTACATTCTATGTTCTATATTCTGTATTCCATATTCTGTATTCTGTGTTCTGTATTCTGTGTTGTGTGTTCTGTATTCTACATTCTATATTCTGCAATCTATATTCTGAAAAATGTAATCTAAATTCTGTATTCTATGTTCTGTGTTCCTATTGTATTTTCTGTATTCTGTATTCTATATTCTATATTCTGTATTCTATATTCTACATTCTATGTTCTGTATTCTGTATTCCATATTCTGTATTCTGAATTCTATATTCTTTATTGTGAATTCAATATTCTGTATTCTGTGTTCTGTATTGTATGTTGTGTGTTCTGTATTCTACATTCTATATTCTGCAGTGTATATTCTGAAATCTGAATTCTATATTCTGTATTCTATGTTCTGTGTTCGGATTCTATATTCTTTGCTCTATATTCTCTATTCTATATACTACATTCTATGTTCTATATTCTGTATTCCATATTCTGTACTCTGTGTTCTGTATACTATGTTGTGTGTTCTGTATTCTACATTCTATATTCTGCAATCTATATTCTGAAATCTGTATTCTATACTGTGTAATTCTGTGTTCTGATTTCAGATTCTATATTCTGTGCTCTATATTCTGTATTCTATATACTACATTCTATGTTCTATATTCTGTATTCCATATTCTGTATTCTGAGTTCTATATTCTGTATTCCATATACTGTATTGTGAGTTCTATATTCTGTATTATGTAATCTATATTGAACATTCTATGTTCTGTATTCTGTATCATATACTGTATTCTGAGTTCTATATTCTGTACCCTATATTCTGTATTCCATGTACTGTATTCTGAATTCTATACTCTGTATTCTGTGTTCCATATTCTGTATTCTATATACTACATTCTATGTCCTGTTCTGTATTCCATATTCTGTATTCTGTGTTCTGTGTTCGGATTCTATATTCTGTATTCTGTGTTCCACATTCTGTATTCTGAATTCTATATTCTGTATTCTGTGTTCTGCATTCTATGTTCTCTGTTCGGTGTTCGCCGTTCTATATTCTGTATTCTATATACTACATTCTATGTTATGTATTCTGTATTCCATATTCTGAACTCTGTGTTCTGTATTCTATTTTGCGTGTTCTGTGTTCTGAATTCTATATTCTGTATTCGGTGTTCTATATTCTACATTCTATGTTCTGGATTCTGTATTCCATATTCTCTATTCTGTATTCCATATTCTGAATTCTATATTCTGTATTGTGTTCCACATTCTGTATTCTGAATTCTATATTCTGTATTCTCTGTTCTGTATTCTGTATTCTATATTCTACATTCTATGTTCTGTATTCTGTATTCCATATTCTGTATTCTGAATTCTATATTCTGTATTCCATATTCTTTATTGTGAATTCAATATTCTGTATTCTGTGTTCTGTATTGTATGTTGTGTGTTCTGTATTCTACATTCTATATTCTGCAGTCTATATTCTGAAACCTGAATTCTATATTCTGTATTCTATGTTCTGTGTTCGGATTCTATATTCTTTGCTCTATATTCTCTATTCTATATACTACATTCTATGTTCTATATTCTGTATTCCATATTCTGTATTCTGTGTTCTGTATTCTGTGTTGTGTGTTCTGTATTCTACATTCTATATTCTGCAATCTATATTCTGAAATCTGTATTCTAAATTCTGTATTCTATGTTCTGTGTTCCTATACTATATTCTATATTCTGTATTCAATATTCTATATTCTGTATTCTATATTCTACATTCTATGTTCTGTATTCTGTATTCCATATTCTGTATTCTGAATTCTATATTCTGTATTCCATATTCTGTATTGTGAATTCAATATTCTGTATTCTGTGTTCTGTATTGTATGTTGTGTGTTCTGTATTCTACATTCTATATTCTGCAGTGTATATTCTGAAATCTGAATTCTATATTCTGTATTCTATGTTCTGTGTTCGGATTCTATATTCTTTGCTCTATATTCTCTATTCTATATACTACATTCTATGTTCTATATTCTGTATTCCATATTCTGTACTCTGTGTTCTGTATACTATGTTGTGTGTTCTGTATTCTACATTCTATATTCTGAAATCTATATTCTGAAATCTGTATTCTATACTGTGTAATTCTGTGTTCTGATTTCAGATTCTATATTCTGTGCTCTATATTCTGTATTCTATATACTACATTCTATGTTCTATATTCTGTATTCCATATTCTGTATTCTGTGTTCTGTATTCTGTGTTGTGTGTTCTGTATTCTACATTCTATATTCTGCAATCTATATTCTGAAATCTGTATTCTAAATTCTATATTCTATGTTCTGTGTTCCTATACTATATTCTATATTCTGTATTCTATATTCTATATTCTGTATTCTATATTCTACATTCTATGTTCTGTATTCTGTATTCCATATTCTGTATTCTGAATTCTATATTCTGTATTCCATATTCTGTATTGTGAATTCAATATTCTGTATTCTGTGTTCTGTATTGTATGTTGTGTGTTCTGTATTCTACATTCTATATTCTGCAGTCTATATTCTGAAATCTGAATTCTATATTCTGTATTCTATGTTCTGTGTTCGGATTCTATATTCTTTGCTCTATATTCTCTATTCTATATACTACATTCTATGTTCTATATTCTGTATTCCATATTCTGTACTCTGTGTTCTGTATTCTGTATTCCATATTCTGAACTCTGTGTTCTGTATTCTATTTTGCGTGTTCTGTGTTCTGAATTCTATATTCTGTATTCGGTGTTCTATATTCTACATTCTATGTTCTGGATTCTGTATTCCATATTCTCTATTCTGTATCCCATATTCTGAATTCTATATTCTGTATTGTGTTCCACATTCTGTATTCTGAATTCTATATTCTGTATTCTCTGTTCTGTATTCTGTATTCTATATTCTACATTCTATGTTCTGTATTCTGTATTCCATATTCTGAATTCTATATTCTGTATTCCATATTCTTTATTGTGAATTCAATATTCTGTATTCTGTGTTCTGTATTCTATGTTGTGTGTTATGTATTCTACATTCTATATTCTGCAGTCTATATTCTGAAATCTGAATTCTATATTCTGTATTGTATGTTCTGTGTTCGGATTCTATATTCTTTGCTCTATATTCTCTATTCTATATACTACATTCTATGTTCTATATTCTGTATTCCATATTCTGTATTCTGTGTTCTGTATTCTGTGTTGTGTGTTCTGTATTCTACATTCTATATTCTGCAATCTATATTCTGAAATCTGTATTCTAAATTCTGTATTCTATGTTCTGTGTTCCTATTGTATTTTCTGTATTCTGTATTCTATATTCTATATTCTGTATTCTATATTCTACATTCTATGTTCTGTATTCTGTATTCCATAATCTGTATTCTGAATTCTATATTCCGTATTCTATGTTCTGAATTGTATATTATATTGTGTTCCACATTCTGTATTCTGAATTCTATATTCTGTATTCGGTGTTCTATATTCTACATTCAATGTTCCGGATTCTGTATTCCATATTCTGAATTCTATATTCTGTATTGTGTTCCACATTCTGTATTCTGAATTCTATATCCTGTATTCTCTGTTTTGTATTCTGTATTCTATATTCTACATTCTATGTTGTGTATTCTGTATTCCATAGTCTGTATTCTGAATTCTATATTCTGTATTCCATATTCTTTATTGTGAATTCAATATTCTGTATTCTGTGTTCTGTATTGTATGTTGTGTGTTCTGTATTCTACATTCTATATTCTGCAGTCTATATTCTGAAACCTGAATTCTATATTCTGTATTCTATGTTCTGTGTTCAGATTCTATATTCTTTGCTCTATATTCTCTATTCTATATACTACATTCTATGTTCTATATTCTGTATTCCATATTCTGTATTCTGTGTTCTATATTCTGTGTTGTGTGTTCTGTATTCTACATTCTATATTCTGCAATCTATATTCTGAAATCTGTATTCTAAATTCTATATTCTATGTTCTGTGTTCCTATACTATATTCTATATTCTGTATTCTATATTCTATATTCTGTATTCTATATTCTACATTCTATGTTCTGTATTCTGTATTCCATATTCTGTATTCTGAATTCTATATTCTGTATTCCATATTCTGTATTGTGAATTCAATATACTGTATTCTGTGTTCTGTATTCTATGTTGTGTGTTCTGTATTCTACATTCTATATTCTGCAGTCTATATTCTGAAATCTGAATTCTATATTCTGTATTCTATGTTCTGTGTTCGGATTCTATATTCTTTGCTCTATATTCTCTATTCTATATACTACATTCTATGTTCTATTTTCTGTATTCCATATTCTGTACTCTGTGTTCTGTATACTATGTTGTGTGTTCTGTATTCTACATTCTATATTCTGCAATCTATATTCTGAAATCTGTATTCTATACTGTGTAATTCTGTGTTCTGATTTCAGATTCTATATTCTGTGCTCTATATTCTGTATTCTATATACTACATTCTATGTTCTATATTCTGTATTCCATATTCTGTATTCTGTGTTCTGTATTCTGTGTTGTGTGTTCTGTATTCTACATTCTATATTCTGCAATCTATATTCTGAAATCTGTATTCTAAATTCTATATTCTATGTTCTGTGTTCCTATACTATATTCAATATTCTGTATTCTATATTCTATATTCTGTATTCTATATTCTACATTCGATGTTCTGTATTCTGTATTCCATATTCTGTATTCTGAATTCTATATTCTGTATTCCATATTCTTTATTGTGAATTCAATATTCTGTATTCTGTGTTCTGTATTGTATGTTGTGTGTTCTGTATTCTACATTCTATATTCTGCAGTGTATATTCTGAAATCTGAATTCTATATTCTGTATTCTATGTTCTGTGTTCGGATTCTATATTCTTTGCTCTATATTCTCTATTCTATATACTACATTCTATGTTCTATATTCTGTATTCCATATTCTGTACTCTGTGTTCTGTATACTATGTTGTGTGTTCTGTATTCTACATTCTATATTCTGCAATCTATATTCTGAAATCTGTATTCTATACTGTGTAATTCTGTGTTCTGATTTCAGATTCTATATTCTGTGCTCTATATTCTGTATTCTATATACTACATTCTATGTTCTATATTCTGTATTCCATATTCTGTATTCTGAGTTCTATATTCTGTATTCCATATACTGTATTGTGAGTTCTATATTCTGTATTATGTAATCTATATTGAACATTCTATGTTCTGTATTCTGTATCATATACTGTATTCTGAGTTCTATATTCTGTACCCTATATTCTGTATTCCATGTACTGTATTCTGAATTCTATACTCTGTATTCTGTGTTCCATATTCTGTATTCTATATACTACATTCTATGTCCTGTTCTGTATTCCATATTCTGTATTCTGTGTTCTGTGTTCGGATTCTATATTCTGTATTCTGTGTTCCACATTCTGTATTCTGAATTCTATATTCTGTATTCTGTGTTCTGCATTCTATGTTCTCTGTTCGGTGTTCGCCGTTCTATATTCTGTATTCTATATACTACATTCTATGTTATGTATTCTGTATTCCATATTCTGAACTCTGTGTTCTGTATTCTATTTTGCGTGTTCTGTGTTCTGAATTCTATATTCTGTATTCGGTGTTCTATATTCTACATTCTATGTTCTAGATTCTGTATTCCATATTCTCTATTCTGTATTCCATATTCTGAATTCTATATTCTGTATTGTGTTCCACATTCTGTATTCTGAATTCTATATTCTGTATTCTCTGTTCTGTATTCTGTATTCTATATTCTACATTCTATGTTCTGTATTCTGTATTCCATATTCTGTATTCTGAATTCTATATTCTGTATTCCATATTCTTTATTGTGAATTCAATATTCTGTATTCTGTGTTCTGTATTGTATGTTGTGTGTTCTGTATTCTACATTCTATATTCTGCAGTCTATATTCTGAAACCTGAATTCTATATTCTGTATTCTATGTTCTGTGTTCGGATTCTATATTCTTTGCTCTATATTCTCTATTCTATATACTACATTCTATGTTCTATATTCTGTATTCCATATTCTGTATTCTGTGTTCTGTATTCTGTGTTGTGTGTTCTGTATTCTACATTCTATATTCTGCAATCTATATTCTGAAATCTGTATTCTAAATTCTGTATTCTATGTTCTGTGTTCCTATACTATATTCTATATTCTGTATTCAATATTCTATATTCTGTATTCTATATTCTACATTCTATGTTCTGTATTCTGTATTCCATATTCTGTATTCTGAATTCTATATTCTGTATTCCATATTCTGTATTGTGAATTCAATATTCTGTATTCTGTGTTCTGTATTGTATGTTGTGTGTTCTGTATTCTACATTCTATATTCTGCAGTGTATATTCTGAAATCTGAATTCTATATTCTGTATTCTATGTTCTGTGTTCGGATTCTATATTCTTTGCTCTATATTCTCTATTCTATATACTACATTCTATGTTCTATATTCTGTATTCCATATTCTGTACTCTGTGTTCTGTATACTATGTTGTGTGTTCTGTATTCTACATTCTATATTCTGAAATCTATATTCTGAAATCTGTATTCTATACTGTGTAATTCTGTGTTCTGATTTCAGATTCTATATTCTGTGCTCTATATTCTGTATTCTATATACTACATTCTATGTTCTATATTCTGTATTCCATATTCTGTATTCTGTGTTCTGTATTCTGTGTTGTGTGTTCTGTATTCTACATTCTATATTCTGCAATCTATATTCTGAAATCTGTATTCTAAATTCTATATTCTATGTTCTGTGTTCCTATACTATATTCTATATTCTGTATTCTATATTCTATATTCTGTATTCTATATTCTACATTCGATGTTCTGTATTCTGTATTCCATATTCTGTATTCTGAATTCTATATTCTGTATTCCATATTCTGTATTGTGAATTCAATATTCTGTATTCTGTGTTCTGTATTGTATGTTGTGTGTTCTGTATTCTACATTCTATATTCTGCAGTCTATATTCTGAAATCTGAATTCTATATTCTGTATTCTATGTTCTGTGTTCGGATTCTATATTCTTTGCTCTATATTCTCTATTCTATATACTACATTCTATGTTCTATATTCTGTATTCCATATTCTGTACTCTGTGTTCTGTATTCTGTATTCCATATTCTGAACTCTGTGTTCTGTATTCTATTTTGCGTGTTCTGTGTTCTGAATTCTATATTCTGTATTCGGTGTTCTATATTCTACATTCTATGTTCTGGATTCTGTATTCCATATTCTCTATTCTGTATTCCATATTCTGAATTCTATATTCTGTATTGTGTTCCACATTCTGTATTCTGAATTCTATATTCTGTATTCTCTGTTCTGTATTCTGTATTCTATATTCTACATTCTATGTTCTGTATTCTGTATTCCATATTCTGAATTCTATATTCTGTATTCCATATTCTTTATTGTGAATTCAATATTCTGTATTCTGTGTTCTGTATTCTATGTTGTGTGTTATGTATTCTACATTCTATATTCTGCAGTCTATATTCTGAAATCTGAATTCTATATTCTGTATTGTATGTTCTGTGTTCGGATTCTATATTCTTTGCTCTATATTCTCTATTCTATATACTACATTCTATGTTCTATATTCTGTATTCCATATTCTGTATTCTGTGTTCTGTATTCTGTGTTGTGTGTTCTGTATTCTACATTCTATATTCTGCAATCTATATTCTGAAATCTGTATTCTAAATTCTGTATTCTATGTTCTGTGTTCCTATTGTATTTTCTGTATTCTGTATTCTATATTCTATATTCTGTATTCTATATTCTACATTCTATGTTCTGTATTCTGTATTCCATAATCTGTATTCTGAATTCTATATTCCGTATTCTATGTTCTGAATTGTATATTATATTGTGTTCCACATTCTGTATTCTGAATTCTATATTCTGTATTCGGTGTTCTATATTCTACATTCAATGTTCCGGATTCTGTATTCCATATTCTGAATTCTATATTCTGTATTGTGTTCCACATTCTGTATTCTGAATTCTATATCCTGTATTCTCTGTTTTGTATTCTGTATTCTATATTCTACATTCTATGTTGTGTATTCTGTATTCCATAGTCTGTATTCTGAATTCTATATTCTGTATTCCATATTCTTTATTGTGAATTCAATATTCTGTATTCTGTGTTCTGTATTGTATGTTGTGTGTTCTGTATTCTACATTCTATATTCTGCAGTCTATATTCTGAAACCTGAATTCTATATTCTGTATTCTATGTTCTGTGTTCAGATTCTATATTCTTTGCTCTATATTCTCTATTCTATATACTACATTCTATGTTCTATATTCTGTATTCCATATTCTGTATTCTGTGTTCTATATTCTGTGTTGTGTGTTCTGTATTCTACATTCTATATTCTGCAATCTATATTCTGAAATCTGTATTCTAAATTCTATATTCTATGTTCTGTGTTCCTATACTATATTCTATATTCTGTATTCTATATTCTATATTCTGTATTCTATATTCTACATTCTATGTTCTGTATTCTGTATTCCATATTCTGTATTCTGAATTCTATATTCTGTATTCCATATTCTGTATTGTGAATTCAATATACTGTATTCTGTGTTCTGTATTGTATGTTGTGTGTTCTGTATTCTACATTCTATATTCTGCAGTGTATATTCTGAAATCTGAATTCTATATTCTGTATTCTATGTTCTGTGTTCGGATTCTATATTCTTTGCTCTATATTCTCTATTCTATATACTACATTCTATGTTCTATTTTCTGTATTCCATATTCTGTACTCTGTGTTCTGTATACTATGTTGTGTGTTCTGTATTCTACATTCTATATTCTGCAATCTATATTCTGAAATCTGTATTCTATACTGTGTAATTTTGTGTTCTGATTTCAGATTCTATATTCTGTGCTCTATATTCTGTATTCTATATACTACATTCTATGTTCTATATTCTGTATTCCATATTCTGTATTCTGTGTTCTGTATTCTGTGTTGTGTGTTCTGTATTCTACATTCTATATTCTGCAATCTATATTCTGAAATCTGTATTCTAAATTCTATATTCTATGTTCTGTGTTCCTATACTATATTCAATATTCTGTATTCTATATTCTATATTCTGTATTCTATATTCTACATTCGATGTTCTGTATTCTGTATTCCATATTCTGTATTCTGAATTCTATATTCTGTATTCCATATTCTTTATTGTGAATTCAATATTCTGTATTCTGTGTTCTGTATTGTATGTTGTGTGTTCTGTATTCTACATTCTATATTCTGCAGTGTATATTCTGAAATCTGAATTCTATATTCTGTATTCTATGTTCTGTGTTCGGATTCTATATTCTTTGCTCTATATTCTCTATTCTATATACTACATTCTATGTTCTATATTCTGTATTCCATATTCTGTACTCTGTGTTCTGTATACTATGTTGTGTGTTCTGTATTCTACATTCTATATTCTGCAATCTATATTCTGAAATCTGTATTCTATACTGTGTAATTCTGTGTTCTGATTTCAGATTCTATATTCTGTGCTCTATATTCTGTATTCTATATACTACATTCTATGTTCTATATTCTGTATTCCATATTCTGTATTCTGTGTTCTGTATTCTGTGTTGTGTGTTCTGTATTCTACATTCTATATTCTGCAATCTATATTCTGAAATCTGTATTCTAAATTCTATATTCTATGTTCTGTGTTCCTATACTATATTCAATATTCTGTATTCTATATTCTATATTCTGTATTCTATATTCTACATTCGATGTTCTGTATTCTGTATTCCATATTCTGTATTCTGAATTCTATATTCTGTATTCCATATTCTGTATTGTGAATTCAATATTCTGTATTCTGTGTTCTGTATTGTATGTTGTGTGTTCTGTATTCTACATTCTATATTCTGCAGTCTATATTCTGAAATCTGAATTCTATATTCTGTATTCTATGTTCTGTGTTCGGATTCTATATTCTTTGCTCTATATTCTCTATTCTATATACTACATTCTATGTTCTATATTCTGTATTCCATATTCTGTACTCTGTGTTCTGTATTCTGTATTCCATATTCTGAACTCTGTGTTCTGTATTCTATTTTGCGTGTTCTGTGTTCTGAATTCTATATTCTGTATTCGGTGTTCTATATTCTACATTCTATGTTCTGGATTCTGTATTCCATATTCTCTATTCTGTATTCGATATTCTGAATTCTATATTCTGTATTGTGTTCCACATTCTGTATTCTGAATTCTATATTCTGTATTCTCTGTTCTGTATTCTGTATTCTATATTCTACATTCTATGTTCTGTATTCTGTATTTCATATTCTGTATTCTGAATTCTATATTCTGTATTCCATATTCTTTATTGTGAATTCAATATTCTGTATTCTGTGTTCTGTATTCTATGTTGTGTGTTCTGTATTCTACATTCTATATTCTGCAGTCTATATTCTGAAATCTGAATTCTATATTCTGTATTCTATGTTCTGTGTTCCTATTGTATTTTCTGTATTCTGTATTCTATATTCTATATTCTGTATTCTATATTCTACATTCTATGTTCTGTATTCTGTATTCCATAATCTGTATTCTGAATTCTATATTCCGTATTCTATATTCTGAATTGTATATTATATTGTGTTCCACATTCTGTATTATGAATTCTATATTCTGTATTCGGTGTTCTATATTCTACATTCAATGTTCTGGATTCTGTATTCCATATTCTGTATTCTGAATTCTATATTCTGTATTCCATATTCTTTATTGTGAATTCAATATTCTGTATTCTGTGTTCTGTATTGTATGTTGTGTGTTCTGTATTCTACATTCTATATTCTGCAGTCTATATTCTGAAATCTGAATTCTATATTCTGTATTCTATGTTCTGTGTTCGGATTCTATATTCTTTGCTCTATATTCTCTATTCTATATACTACATTCTATGTTCTATATTCTGTATTCCATATTCTGTATTCTGTGTTCTGTATTCTGTGTTGTGTGTTCTGTATTCTACATTCTATATTCTGCAATCTATATTCTGAAAAATGTAATCTAAATTCTGTATTCTATGTTCTGTGTTCCTATTGTATTTTCTGTATTCTGTATTCTATATTCTATATTCTGTATTCTATATTCTACATTCTATGTTCTGTATTCTGTATTCCATAATCTGTATTCTGAATTCTATATTCCGTATTCTATATTATGAATTGTATATTATATTGTGTTCCACATTCTGTATTCTGAATTCTATATTATGTATTCTCTGTTCTGTATTCTGTATTCTATATTCTACATTCTATGTTCTGTATTCTGTATTCCATATTTGTATTCTGAATTCTATATTCTGTATTCCATATTCTTTATTGTGAATTCAATATTCTGTATTCTGTGTTCTGTATTCTATGTTGTGTGTTCTGTATTCTACATTCTATATTCTGCAGTCTATATTCTGAAATCTGAATTCTATATTCTGTATTCTATGTTCTGTGTTCGGATTCTATATTCTTTGCTCTATATTCTCTATTCTATATACTACATTCTATGTTCTATATTCTGTATTCCATATTCTGTATTCTGTGTTCTGTATTCTGTGTTGTGTGTTCTGTATTCTACATTCTATATTCTGCAATCTATATTTTGAAATCTGTATTCTATATTCTGTATTCTATGTTCTGTGTTCGGATTCTATATTCTGTATTCTGTATTCTTTATTCTATATTCTACATTCTATGTTCTGTATTCTGTATTCCATATTCTGTATTCTGAATTCTAAATTCCGTATTCTATATTCTGAATTCTATATTATATTGTGTTCCACATTCTGTATTCTGAATTCTATATTCTGTATTCGGTGTTCTATATTCTACATTCTATGTTCTGGATTCTGTATTCCATATTCTCTATTCTGTATTCCATATTCTGAATTCTATATTCTGTATTGTGTTCCACATTCTGTATTCTGAATTCTATATCCTGTATTCTCTGTTGTGTATTCTGTATTCTATATTCTACATTCTATGTTCTGTATTCTGTATTCTGTATTCCATATTCTGTATTCTGAATTCTATATTCCGTATTCTATATTCTGAATTCTATATTATATTGTGTTCCACATTCTGTATTCTGAATTCTATATACTGTATTCGGTGTTCTATATTCTACATTCTATGTTCTGGATTCTGTATTCCATATTCTGAATTCTATATTCTGTATTGTGTTCCACATTCTGTATTCTGAATTCTATATTCTGTATTCGGTGTTCTATATTCTACATTCAATGTTCTGGATTCTGTATTCCATATTCTGAATTCTATATTCTGTATTGTGTTCCACATTCTGTATTCTGAATTCTATATTCTGTATTCTCTGTTCTGTATTCTGTATTCTATATTCTACATTCTATGTTCTGTATTCTGTATTCCATATTCTGTATTCTGAATTCTATATTCTGTATTCCATATTCTTTATTGTGAATTCAATATTCTGTATTCTGTGTTCTGTATTCTATGTTGTGTGTTCTGTATTCTACATTCTATATTCTGCAGTGTATATTCTGAAATCTGAATTCTATATTCTGTATTCTATGTTCTGTGTTCGGATTCTATATTCTTTGCTCTATATACTCTATTCTATATACTACATTCTATGTTCTATATTCTGTATTCCATATTCTGTATTCTGTGTTCTGTATTCTGTGTTGTGTGTTCTGTATTCTACATTCTATATTCTGCAATCTATATTTTGAAATCTGTATTCTATATTCTGTATTCTATGTTCTGTGTTCGGATTCTATATTCTGTATTCTGTATTCTGTATTCTATATTCTACATTCTATGTTCTGTATTCTGTATTCCATATTCTGTATTCTGAATTCTAAATTCCGTATTGTATATTCTGAATTCTATATTCTGTATTGTGTTCCACATTCTGTATTATGAATTCTGTATTCTGTATTCGTGTTCTATATTCTACATTCTATGTTCTGGATTCTGTATTCCATATTCTCTATTCTGTATTCCATATTCTGAATTCTATATTCTGTATTGTGTTCCACATTCTGTATTCTGAATTCTATATCCTGTATTCTCTGTTCTGTATTCTGTATTCTATATTCTACATTCTATGTTGTGTATTCTGTATTCCATAGTCTGTATTCTGAATTCTATATTCTGTATTCCATATTCTTTATTGTGAATTCAATATTCTGTATTCTGTGTTCTGTATTGTATGTTGTGTGTTCTGTATTCTACATTCTATATTCTGCAGTCTATATTCTGAAACCTGAATTCTATATTCTGTATTCTATGTTCTGTGTTCAGATTCTATATTCTTTGCTCTATATTCTCTATTCTATATACTACATTCTATGTTCTATATTCTGTATTCCATATTCTGTATTCTGTGTTCTGTATTCTGTGTTGTGTGTTCTGTATTCTACATTCTATATTCTGCAATCTATATTCTGAAATCTGTATTCTAAATTCTATATTCTATGTTCTGTGTTCCTATACTATATTCTATATTCTGTATTCTATATTCTATATTCTGTATTCTATATTCTACATTCTATGTTCTGTATTCTGTATTCCATATTCTGTATTCTGAATTCTATATTCTGTATTCCATATTCTGTATTGTGAATTCAATATTCTGTATTCTGTGTTCTGTATTGTATGTTGTGTGTTCTGTATTCTACATTCTATATTCTGCAGTGTATATTCTGAAATCTGAATTCTATATTCTGTATTCTATGTTCTGTGTTCGGATTCTATATTCTTTGCTCTATATTCTCTATTCTATATACTACATTCTATGTTCTATATTCTGTATTCCATATTCTGTACTCTGTGTTCTGTATACTATGTTGTGTGTTCTGTATTCTACATTCTATATTCTGCAATCTATATTCTGAAATCTGTATTCTATACTGTGTAATTCTGTGTTCTGATTTCAGATTCTATATTCTGTGCTCTATATTCTGTATTCTATATACTACATTCTATGTTCTATATTCTGTATTCCATATTCTGTATTCTGTGTTCTGTATTCTGTGTTGTGTGTTCTGTATTCTACATTCTACTTTCTGCAATCTATATTCTGAAATCTGTATTCTAAATTCTATATTCTATGTTCTGTGTTCCTATACTATATTCTATATTCTGTATTCTATATTCTATATTCTGTATTCTATATTCTACATTCTATGTTCTGTATTCTGTATTCCATATTCTGTATTCTGAATTCTATATTCTGTATTCCATATTCTGTATTGTGAATTCAATATTCTGTATTCTGTGTTCTGTATTGTATGTTGTGTGTTCTGTATTCTACATTCTATATTCTGCAGTCTATATTCTGAAATCTGAATTCTATATTCTGTATTCTATGTTCTGTGTTCGGATTCTATATTCTTTGCTCTATATTCTCTATTCTATATACTACATTCTATGTTCTATATTCTGTATTCCATATTCTGTACTCTGTGTTCTGTATTCTGTATTCCATATTCTGAACTCTGTGTTCTGTATTCTATTTTGCGTGTTCTGTGTTCTGAATTCTATATTCTGTATTCGGTGTTCTATATTCTACATTCTATGTTCTGGATTCTGTATTCCATATTCTCTATTCTGTATTCCATATTCTGAATTCTATATTCTGTATTGTGTTCCACATTCTGTATTCTGAATTCTATATTCTGTATTCTCTGTTCTGTAATCTGTATTCTATATTCTACATTCTATGTTCTGTATTCTGTATTCCATATTCTGAATTCTATATTCTGTATTCCATATTCTTTATTGTGAATTCAATATTCTGTATTCTGTGTTCTGTATTCTATGTTGTGTGTTCTGTATTCTACATTCTATATTCTGCAGTCTATATTCTAAAATCTGAATTCTATATTCTGTATTGTATGTTCTGTGTTCGGATTCTATATTCTTTGCTCTATATTCTCTATTCTATATACTACATTCTATGTTCTATATTCTGTATTCCATATTCTGTATTCTGTGTTCTGTATTCTGTGTTGTGTGTTCTGTATTCTACATTCTATATTCTGCAATCTATATTCTGAAATCTGTATTCTAAATTCTGTATTCTATGTTCTGTGTTCCTATTGTATTTTCTGTATTCTGTATTCTATATTCTATATTCTGTATTCTATATTCTACATTCTATGTTCTGTATTCTGTATTCCATAATCTGTATTCTGAATTCTATATTCCGTATTCTATGTTCTGAATTGTATATTATATTGTGTTCCACATTCTGTATTCTGAATTCTATATTCTGTATTCGGTGTTCTATATTCTACATTCAATGTTCTGGATTCTGTATTCCATATTCTGAATTCT
This sequence comes from Camelus bactrianus, assembly GCF_048773025.1. NCBI lineage: Eukaryota > Metazoa > Chordata > Mammalia > Artiodactyla > Camelidae > Camelus > Camelus bactrianus. Next base: position 34,335,700 of record NC_133575.1, read on the forward strand.
ATATTCTGTATTGTGTTCCACATTCTGTATTCTGAATTCTATATCCTGTATTCTCTGTTTTGTATTCTGTATTCTATATTCTACATTCTATGTTGTGTATTCTGTATTCCATAGTCTGTATTCTGAATTCTATATTCTGTATTCCATATTCTTTATTGTGAATTCAATATTCTGTATTCTGTGTTCTGTATTGTATGTTGTGTGTTCTGTATTCTACATTCTATATTCTGCAGTCTATATTCTGAAACCTGAATTCTATATTCTGTATTCTATGTTCTGTGTTCAGATTCTATATTCTTTGCTCTATATTCTCTATTCTATATACTACATTCTATGTTCTATATTCTGTATTCCATATTCTGTATTCTGTGTTCTGTATTCTGTGTTGTGTGTTCTGTATTCTACATTCTATATTCTGTAATCTATATTCTGAAATCTGTATTCTAAATTCTATATTCTGTGTTCCTATACTATATTCTATATTCTGTATTCTATATTCTATATTCTGTATTCTATATTCTACATTCTATGTTCTGTATTCTGTATTCCATATTCTGTATTCTGAATTCTATATTCTGTATTCCATATTCTGTATTGTGAATTCAATATACTGTATTCTGTGTTCTGTATTGTATGTTGTGTGTTCTGTATTCTACATTCTATATTCTGCAGTGTATATCCTGAAATCTGAATTCTATATTCTGTATTCTATGTTCTGTGTTCGGATTCTATATTCTTTGCTCTATATTCTCTATTCTATATACTACATTCTATGTTCTATATTCTGTATTCCATATTCTGTACTCTGTGTTCTGTATACTATGTTGTGTGTTCTGTATTCTACATTCTATATTCTGCAATCTATATTCTGAAATCTGTATTCTATACTGTGTAATTCTGTGTTCTGATTTCAGATTCTATATTCTGTGCTCTATATTCTGTATTCTATATACTACATTCTATGTTCTATATTCTGTATTCCATATTCTGTATTCTGTGTTCTGTATTCTGTGTTGTGTGTTCTGTATTCTACATTCTACTTTCTGCAATCTATATTCTGAAATCTGTATTCTAAATTCTATATTCTATGTTCTGTGTTCCTATACTATATTCAATATTCTGTATTCTATATTCTATATTCTGTATTCTATATTCTACATTCGATGTTCTGTATTCTGTATTCCATATTCTGTATTCTGAATTCTATATTCTGTATTCCATATACTTTATTGTGAATTCAATATTCTGTATTCTGTGTTCTGTATTGTATGTTGTGTGTTCTGTATTCTACATTCTATATTCTGCAGTCTATATTCTGAAACCTGAATTCTATATTCTGTATTCTATGTTCTGTGTTCAGATTCTATATTCTTTGCTCTATATTCTCTATTCTATATACTACATTCTATGTTCTATATTCTGTATTCCATATTCTGTATTCTGTGTTCTGTATTCTGTGTTGTGTGTTCTGTATTCTACATTCTATATTCTGCAATCTATATTCTGAAATCTGTATTCTAAATTCTATATTCTATGTTCTGTGTTCCTATACTATATTCTATATTCTGTATTCTATATTCTATATTCTGTATTCTATATTCTACATTCTATGTTCTGTATTCTGTATTCCATATTCTGTATTCTGAATTCTATATTCTGTATTCCATATTCTGTATTGTGAATTCAATATTCTGTATTCTGTGTTCTGTATTGTATGTTGTGTGTTCTGTATTCTACATTCTATATTCTGCAGTGTATATTCTGAAATCTGAATTCTATATTCTGTATTCTATGTTCTGTGTTCGGATTCTATATTCTTTGCTCTATATTCTCTATTCTATATACTACATTCTATGTTCTATATTCTGTATTCCATATTCTGTACTCTGTGTTCTGTATACTATGTTGTGTGTTCTGTATTCTACATTCTATATTCTGCAATCTATATTCTGAAATCTGTATTCTATACTGTGTAATTCTGTGTTCTGATTTCAGATTCTATATTCTGTGCTCTATATTCTGTATTCTATATACTACATTCTATGTTCTATATTCTGTATTCCATATTCTGTATTCTGAGTTCTATATTCTGTATTCCATATACTGTATTGTGAGTTCTATATTCTGTATTATGTAATCTATATTGAACATTCTATGTTCTGTATTCTGTATCATATACTGTATTCTGAGTTCTATATTCTGTACCCTATATTCTGTATTCCATGTACTGTATTCTGAATTCTATACTCTGTATTCTGTGTTCCATATTCTGTATTCTATATACTACATTCTATGTCCTGTTCTGTATTCCATATTCTGTATTCTGTGTTCTGTGTTCGGATTCTATATTCTGTATTCTGTGTTCCACATTCTGTATTCTGAATTCTATATTCTGTATTCTGTGTTCTGCATTCTATGTTCTCTGTTCGGTGTTCGCCGTTCTATATTCTGTATTCCATATACTACATTCTATGTTATGTATTCTGTATTCCATATTCTGAACTCTGTGTTCTGTATTCTATTTTGCTTGTTCTGTGTTCTGAATTCTATATTCTGTATTCGGTGTTCTATATTCTACATTCTATGTTCTGGATTCTGTATTCCATATTCTCTATTCTGTATTCCATATTCTGAATTCTATATTCTGTATTGTGTTCCACATTCTGTATTCTGAATTCTATATTCTGTATTCTCTGTTCTGTAATCTGTATTCTATATTCTACATTCTATGTTCTGTATTCTGTATTCCATATTCTGAATTCTATATTCTGTATTCCATATTCTTTATTGTGAATTCAATATTCTGTATTCTGTGTTCTGTATTCTATGTTGTGTGTTCTGTATTCTACATTCTATATTCTGCAGTCTATATTCTGAAATCTGAATTCTATATTCTGTATTCTATGTTCTGTGTTCGGATTCTATATTCTTTGCTCTATATTCTCTATTCTATATACTACATTCTATGTTCTATATTCTGTATTCCATATTCTGTATTCTGTGTTCTGTATTCTGTGTTGTGTGTTCTGTATTCTACATTCTATATTCTGCAATCTATATTCTGAAATCTGTATTCTAAATTCTGTATTCTATGTTCTGTGTTCCTATTGTATTTTCTGTATTCTGTATTCTATATTCTATATTCTGTATTCTATATTCTACATTCTATGTTCTGTATTCTGTATTCCATAATCTGTATTCTGAATTCTATATTCCGTATTCTATGTTCTGAATTGTATATTATATTGTGTTCCACATTCTGTATTCTGAATTCTATATTCTGTATTCGGTGTTCTATATTCTACATTCAATGTTCTGGATTCTGTATTCCATATTCTGAATTCTATATTCTGTATTGTGTTCCACATTCTGTATTCTGAATTCTATATCCTGTATTCTCTGTTTTGTATTCTGTATTCTATATTCTACATTCTATGTTGTGTATTCTGTATTCCATAGTCTGTATTCTGAATTCTATATTCTGTATTCCATATTCTTTATTGTGAATTCAATATTCTGTATTCTGTGTTCTGTATTGTATGTTGTGTGTTCTGTATTCTACATTCTATATTCTGCAGTCTATATTCTGAAACCTGAATTCTATATTCTGTATTCTATGTTCTGTGTTCAGATTCTATATTCTTTGCTCTATATTCTCTATTCTATATACTACATTCTATGTTCTATATTCTGTATTCCATATTCTGTATTCTGTGTTCTGTATTCTGTGTTGTGTGTTCTGTATTCTACATTCTATATTCTGCAATCTATATTCTGAAATCTGTATTCTGAATTCTATATTCTATGTTCTGTGTTCCTATACTATATTCTATATTCTGTATTCTATATTCTATATTCTGTATTCTATATTCTACATTCTAATTTCTGTATTCTGTATTCCATATTCTGTATTCTGAATTCTATATTCTGTATTCCATATTCTGTATTGTGAATTCAATATTCTGTATTCTGTGTTCTGTATTGTATGTTGTGTGTTCTGTATTCTACATTCTATATTCTGCAGTGTATATTCTGAAATCTGAATTCTATATTCTGTATTCTATGTTCTGTGTTCGGATTCTATATTCTTTGCTCTATATTCTCTATTCTATATACTACATTCTATGTTCTATATTCTGTATTCCATATTCTGTACTCTGTGTTCTGTATACTATGTTGTGTGTTCTGTATTCTACATTCTATATTCTGCAATCTATATTCTGAAATCTGTATTCTATACTGTGTAATTCTGTGTTCTGATTTCAGATTCTATATTCTGTGCTCTATATTCTGTATTCTATATACTACATTCTATGTTCTATATTCTGTATTCCATATTCTGTATTCTGTGTTCTGTATTCTGTGTTGTGTGTTCTGTATTCTACATTCTACTTTCTGCAATCTATATTCTGAAATCTGTATTCTAAATTCTATATTCTATGTTCTGTGTTCCTATACTATATTCTATATTCTGTATTCTATATTCTATATTCTGTATTCTATATTCTACATTCTATGTTCTGTATTCTGTATTCCATATTCTGTATTCTGAATTCTATATTCTGTATTCCATATTCTGTATTGTGAATTCAATATTCTGTATTCTGTGTTCTGTATTGTATGTTGTGTGTTCTGTATTCTACATTCTATATTCTGCAGTCTATATTCTGAAATCTGAATTCTATATTCTGTATTCTATGTTCTGTGTTCGGATTCTATATTCTTTGCTCTATATTCTCTATTCTATATACTACATTCTATGTTCTATATTCTGTATTCCATATTCTGTACTCTGTGTTCTGTATTCTGTATTCCATATTCTGAACTCTGTGTTCTGTATTCTATTTTGCGTGTTCTGTGTTCTGAATTCTATATTCTGTATTCGGTGTTCTATATTCTACATTCTATGTTCTGGATTCTGTATTCCATATTCTCTATTCTGTATTCCATATTCTGAATTCTATATTCTGTATTGTGTTCCACATTCTGTATTCTGAATTCTATATTCTGTATTCTCTGTTCTGTAATCTGTATTCTATATTCTACATTCTATGTTCTGTATTCTGTATTCCATATTCTGAATTCTATATTCTGTATTCCATATTCTTTATTGTGAATTCAATATTCTGTATTCTGTGTTCTGTATTCTATGTTGTGTGTTCTGTATTCTACATTCTATATTCTGCAGTCTATATTCTGAAATCTGAATTCTATATTCTGTATTGTATGTTCTGTGTTCGGATTCTATATTCTTTGCTCTATATTCTCTATTCTATATACTACATTCTATGTTCTATATTCTGTATTCCATATTCTGTATTCTGTGTTCTGTATTCTGTGTTGTGTGTTCTCTATTCTACATTCTATATTCTGCAATCTATATTCTGAAATCTGTATTCTAAATTCTGTATTCTATGTTCTGTGTTCCTATTGTATTTTCTGTATTCTGTATTCTATATTCTATATTCTGTATTCTATATTCTACATTCTATGTTCTGTATTCTGTATTCCATAATCTGTATTCTGAATTCTATATTCCGTATTCTATGTTCTGAATTGTATATTATATTGTGTTCCACATTCTGTATTCTGAATTCTATATTCTGTATTCGGTGTTCTATATTCTACACTCAATGTTCTGGATTCTGTATTCCATATTCTGAATTCTATATTCTGTATTGTGTTCCACATTCTGTATTCTGAATTCTATATCCTGTATTCTCTGTTTTGTATTCTGTACTCTATATTCTACATTCTATGTTGTGTATTCTGTATTCCATAGTCTGTATTCTGAATTCTATATTCTGTATTCCATATTCTTTATTGTGAATTCAATATTCTGTATTCTGTGTTCTGTATTGTATGTTGTGTGTTCTGTATTCTACATTCTATATTCTGCAGTCTATATTCTGAAACCTGAATTCTATATTCTGTATTCTATGTTCTGTGTTCAGATTCTATATTCTTTGCTCTATATTCTCTATTCTATATACTACATTCTATGTTCTATATTCTGTATTCCATATTCTGTATTCTGTGTTCTGTATTCTGTGTTGTGTGTTCTGTATTCTACATTCTATATTCTGCAATCTATATTCTGAAATCTGTATTCTAAATTCTATATTCTATGTTCTGTGTTCCTATACTATATTCTATATTCTGTATTCTATATTCTATATTCTGTATTCTATATTCTACATTCTATGTTCTGTATTCTGTATTCCATATTCTGTATTCTGAATTCTATATTCTGTATTCCATATTCTGTATTGTGAATTCAATATACTGTATTCTGTGTTCTGTATTGTATGTTGTGTGTTCTGTATTCTACATTCTATATTCTGCAGTGTATATTCTGAAATCTGAATTCTATATTCTGTATTCTATGTTCTGTGTTCGGATTCTATATTCTGTGCTCTATATTCTCTATTCTATATACTACATTCTATGTTCTATATTCTGTATTCCATATTCTGTACTCTGTGTTCTGTATACTATGTTGTGTGTTCTGTATTCTACATTCTATATTCTGCAATCTATATTCTGAAATCTGTATTCTATACTGTGTAATTCTGTGTTCTGATTTCAGATTCTATATTCTGTGCTCTATATTCTGTATTCTATATACTACATTCTATGTTCTATATTCTGTATTCCATATTCTGTATTCTGTGTTCTGTATTCTGTGTTGTGTGTTCTGTATTCTACATTCTATATTCTGCAATCTATATTCTGAAATCTGTATTCTAAATTCTATATTCTATGTTCTGTGTTCCTATACTATATTCAATATTCTGTATTCTATATTCTATATTCTGTATTCTATATTGTACATTCGATGTTCTGTATTCTGTATTCCATATTCTGTATTCTGAATTCTATATTCTGTATTCCATATACTTTATTGTGAATTCAATATTCTGTATTCTGTGTTCTGTATTGTATGTTGTGTGTTCTGTATTCTACATTCTATATTCTGCAGTCTATATTCTGAAACCTGAATTCTATATTCTGTATTCTATGTTCTGTGTTCAGATTCTATATTCTTTGCTCTATATTCTCTATTCTATATACTACATTCTATGTTCTATATTCTGTATTCCATATTCTGTATTCGGTGTTCTGTATTCTGTGTTGTGTGTTCTGTATTCTACATTCTATATTCTGCAATCTATATTCTGAAATCTGTATTCTAAATTCTATATTCTATGTTCTGTGTTCCTATACTATATTCTATATTCTGTATTCTATATTCTATATTCTGTATTCTATATTCTACATTCTATGTTCTGTATTCTGTATTCCATATTCTGTATTCTGAATTCTATATTCTGTATTCCATATTCTGTATTGTGAATTCAATATTCTGTATTCTGTGTTCTGTATTGTATGTTGTGTGTTCTGTATTCTACATTCTATATTCTGCAGTGTATATTCTGAAATCTGAATTCTATATTCTGTATTCTATGTTCTGTGTTCGGATTCTATATTCTTTGCTCTATATTCTCTATTCTATATACTACATTCTATGTTCTATATTCTGTATTCCATATTCTGTACTCTGTGTTCTGTATACTATGTTGTGTGTTCTGTATTCTACATTCTATATTCTGCAATCTATATTCTGAAATCTGTATTCTATACTGTGTAATTCTGTGTTCTGATTTCAGATTCTATATTCTGTGCTCTATATTCTGTATTCTATATACTACATTCTATGTTCTATATTCTGTATTCCATATTCTGTATTCTGAGTTCTATATTCTGTATTCCATATACTGTATTGTGAGTTCTATATTCTGTATTATGTAATCTATATTGAACATTCTATGTTCTGTATTCTGTATCATATACTGTATTCTGAGTTCTATATTCTGTACCCTATATTCTGTATTCCATGTACTGTATTCTGAATTCTATACTCTGTATTCTGTGTTCCATATTCTGTATTCTATATACTACATTCTATGTCCTGTTCTGTATTCCATATTCTGTATTCTGTGTTCTGTGTTCGGATTCTATATTCTGTATTCTGTGTTCCACATTCTGTATTCTGAATTCTATATTCTGTATTCTGTGTTCTGCATTCTATGTTCTCTGTTCGGTGTTCGCCGTTCTATATTCTGTATTCTATATACTACATTCTATGTTATGTATTCTGTATTCCATATTCTGAACTCTGTGTTCTGTATTCTATTTTGCGTGTTCTGTGTTCTGAATTCTATATTCTGTATTCGGTGTTCTATATTCTACATTCTATGTTCTGGATTCTGTATTCCATATTCTCTATTCTGTATTCCATATTCTGAATTCTATATTCTGTATTGTGTTCCACATTCTGTATTCTGAATTCTATATTCTGTATTCTCTGTTCTGTATTCTGTATTCTATATTCTACATTCTATGTTCTGTATTCTGTATTCCATATTCTGTATTCTGAATTCTATATTCTGTATTCCATATTCTTTATTGTGAATTCAATATTCTGTATTCTGTGTTCTGTATTGTATGTTGTGTGTTCTGTATTCTACATTCTATATTCTGCAGTCTATATTCTGAAACCTGAATTCTATATTCTGTATTCTATGTTCTGTGTTCGGATTCTATATTCTTTGCTCTATATTCTCTATTCTATATACTACATTCTATGTTCTATATTCTGTATTCCATATTCTGTATTCTGTGTTCTGTATTCTGTGTTGTGTGTTCTGTATTCTACATTCTATATTCTGCAATCTATATTCTGAAATCTGTATTCTAAATTCTGTATTCTATGTTCTGTGTTCCTATACTATATTCTATATTCTGTATTCAATATTCTATATTCTGTATTCTATATTCTACATTCTATGTTCTGTATTCTGTATTCCATATTCTGTATTCTGAATTCTATATTCTGTATTCCATATTCTGTATTGTGAATTCAATATTCTGTATTCTGTGTTCTGTATTGTATGTTGTGTGTTCTGTATTCTACATTCTATATTCTGCAGTGTATATTCTGAAATCTGAATTCTATATTCTGTATTCTATGTTCTGTGTTCGGATTCTATATTCTTTGCTCTATATTCTCTATTCTATATACTACATTCTATGTTCTATATTCTGTATTCCATATTCTGTACTCTGTGTTCTGTATACTATGTTGTGTGTTCTGTATTCTACATTCTATATTCTGAAATCTATATTCTGAAATCTGTATTCTATACTGTGTAATTCTGTGTTCTGATTTCAGATTCTATATTCTGTGCTCTATATTCTGTATTCTATATACTACATTCTATGTTCTATATTCTGTATTCCATATTCTGTATTCTGTGTTCTGTATTCTGTGTTGTGTGTTCTGTATTCTACATTCTATATTCTGCAATCTATATTCTGAAATCTGTATTCTAAATTCTATATTCTATGTTCTGTGTTCCTATACTATATTCTATATTCTGTATTCTATATTCTATATTCTGTATTCTATATTCTACATTCTATGTTCTGTATTCTGTATTCCATATTCTGTATTCTGAATTCTATATTCTGTATTCCATATTCTGTATTGTGAATTCAATATTCTGTATTCTGTGTTCTGTATTGTATGTTGTGTGTTCTGTATTCTACATTCTATATTCTGCAGTGTATATTCTGAAATCTGAATTCTATATTCTGTATTCTATGTTCTGTGTTCGGATTCTATATTCTTTGCTCTATATTCTCTATTCTATATACTACATTCTATGTTCTATATTCTGTATTCCATATTCTGTACTCTGTGTTCTGTATTCTGTATTCCATATTCTGAACTCTGTGTTCTGTATTCTATTTTGCGTGTTCTGTGTTCTGAATTCTATATTCTGTATTCGGTGTTCTATATTCTACATTCTATGTTCTGGATTCTGTATTCCATATTCTCTATTCTGTATTCCATATTCTGAATTCTATATTCTGTATTGTGTTCCACATTCTGTATTCTGAATTCTATATTCTGTATTCTCTGTTCTGTATTCTGTATTCTATATTCTACATTCTATGTTCTGTATTCTGTATTCCATATTCTGTATTCTGAATTCTATATTCTGTATTCCATATTCTTTATTGTGAATTCAATATTCTGTATTCTGTGTTCTGTATTGTATGTTGTGTGTTCTGTATTCTACATTCTATATTCTGCAGTCTATATTCTGAAATCTGAATTCTATATTCTGTATTGTATGTTCTGTGTTCGGATTCTATATTCTTTGCTCTATATTCTCTATTCTATATACTACATTCTATGTTCTATATTCTGTATTCCATATTCTGTATTCTGTGTTCTGTATTCTGTGTTGTGTGTTCTGTATTCTACATTCTATATTCTGCAATCTATATTCTGAAATCTGTATTCTAAATTCTGTATTCTATGTTCTGTGTTCCTATTGTATTTTCTGTATTCTGTATTCTATATTCTCTATTCTGTATTCTATATTCTACATTCTATGTTCTGTATTCTGTATTCCATATTCTGTATTCTGAATTCTATATTCTGTATTCCATATTCTGTATTGTGAATTCAATATTCTGTATTCTGTGTTCTGTATTGTATGTTGTGTGTTCTGTATTCTACATTCTATATTCTGCAGTCTATATTCTGAAATCTGAATTCTATATTCTGTATTCTATGTTCTGTGTTCGGATTCTATATTCTTTGCTCTATATTCTCTATTCTATATACTACATTCTATGTTCTATATTCTGTATTCCATATTCTGTACTCTGTGTTCTGTATTCTGTATTCCATATTCTGAACTCTGTGTTCTGTATTCTATTTTGCGTGTTCTGTGTTCTGAATTCTATATTCTGTATTCGGTGTTCTATATTCTACATTCTATGTTCTGGATTCTGTATTCCATATTCTCTATTCTGTATTCCATATTCTGAATTCTATATTCTGTATTGTGTTCCACATTCTGTATTCTGAATTCTATATTCTGTATTCTCTGTTCTGTATTCTGTATTCTATATTCTACATTCTATGTTCTGTATTCTGTATTCCATAATCTGTATTCTGAATTCTATATTCCGTATTCTATATTCTGAATTGTATATTATATTGTGTTCCACATTCTGTATTCTGAATTCTATATTCTGTATTCGGTGTTCTATATTCTACATTCAATGTTCTGGATTCTGTATTCCATATTCTGAATTCTATATTCTGTATTGTGTTCCACATTCTGTATTCTGAATTCTATATCCTGTATTCTCTGTTCTGTATTCTGTATTCTATATTCTACATTCTATGTTGTGTATTCTGTATTCCATAGTCTGTATTCTGAATTCTATATTCTGTATTCCATATTCTTTATTGTGAATTCAATATTCTGTATTCTGTGTTCTGTATTGTATGTTGTGTGTTCTGTATTCTACATTCTATATTCTGCAGTCTATATTCTGAAACCTGAATTCTATATTCTGTATTCTATGTTCTGTGTTCAGATTCTATATTCTTTGCTCTATATTCTCTATTCTATATACTACATTCTATGTTCTATATTCTGTATTCCATACTCTGTATTCTGTGTTCTGTATTCTGTGTTGTGTGTTCTGTATTCTACATTCTATATTCTGCAATCTATATTCTGAAATCTGTATTCTAAATTCTATATTCTATGTTCTGTGTTCCTATACTATATTCTATATTCTGTATTCAATATTCTATATTCTGTATTCTATATTCTACATTCTATGTTCTGTATTCTGTATTCCATATTCTGTATTCTGAATTCTATATTCTGTATTCCATATTCTGTATTGTGAATTCAATATTCTGTATTCTGTGTTCTGTATTGTATGTTGTGTGTTCTGTATTCTACATTCTATATTCTGCAGTGTATATTCTGAAATCTGAATTCTATATTCTGTATTCTATGTTCTGTGTTCGGATTCTATATTCTTTGCTCTATATTCTCTATTCTATATACTACATTCTATGTTCTATATTCTGTATTCCATATTCTGTACTCTGTGTTCTGTATACTATGTTGTGTGTTCTGTATTCTACATTCTATATTCTGCAATCTATATTCTGAAATCTGTATTCTATACTGTGTAATTCTGTGTTCTGATTTCAGATTCTATATTCTGTGCTCTATATTCTGTATTCTATATACTACATTCTATGTTCTATATTCTGTATTCCATATTCTGTATTCTGTGTTCTGTATTCTGTGTTGTGTGTTCTGTATTCTACATTCTACTTTCTGCAATCTATATTCTGAAATCTGTATTCTAAATTCTATATTCTATGTTCTGTGTTCCTATACTATATTCTATATTCTGTATTCTATATTCTATATTCTGTATTCTATATTCTACATTCTATGTTCTGTATTCTGTATTCCATATTCTGTATTCTGAATTCTATATTCTGTATTCCATATTCTGTATTGTGAATTCAATATTCTGTATTCTGTGTTCTGTATTGTATGTTGTGTGTTCTGTATTCTACATTCTATATTCTGCAGTGTATATTCTGAAATCTGAATTCTATATTCTGTATTCTATGTTCTGTGTTCGGATTCTATATTCTTTGCTCTATATTCTCTATTCTATATACTACATTCTATGTTCTATATTCTGTATTCCATATTCTGTACTCTGTGTTCTGTATACTATGTTGTGTGTTCTGTATTCTACATTCTATATTCTGCAATCTATATTCTGAAATCTGTATTCTAAATTCTGTATTCTATGTTCTGTGTTCCTATTGTATTTTCTGTATTCTGTATTCTATATTCTATATTCTGTATTCTATATTCTACATTCTATGTTCTGTATTCTGTATTCCATAATCTGTATTCTGAATTCTATATTCCGTATTCTATATTCTGAATTGTATATTATATTGTGTTCCACATTCTGTATTCTGAATTCTATATTCTGTATTCGGTGTTCTATATTCTACATTCAATGTTCTGGATTCTGTATTCCATATTCTGAATTCTATATTCTGTATTGTGTTCCACATTCTGTATTCTGAATTCTATATCCTGTATTCTCTGTTTTGTATTCTGTATTCTATATTCTACATTCTATGTTGTGTATTCTGTATTCCATAGTCTGTATTCTGAATTCTATATTCTGTATTCCATATTCTTTATTGTGAATTCAATATTCTGTATTCTGTGTTCTGTATTGTATGTTGTGTGTTCTGTATTCTACATTCTATATTCTGCAGTCTATATTCTGAAACCTGAATTCTATATTCTGTATTCTATGTTCTGTGTTCAGATTCTATATTCTTTGCTCTATATTCTCTATTCTATATAGTACATTCTATATTCTATATTCTGTATTCCATATTCTGTATTCTGTGTTCTGTATTCTGTGTTGTGTGTTCTGTATTCTACATTCTATATTCTGCAATCTATATTCTGAAATCTGTATTCTAAATTCTATATTCTATGTTCTGTGTTCCTATACTATATTCTATATTCTGTATTCTATATTCTATATTCTGTATTCTATATTCTACATTCTATGTTCTGTATTCTGTATTCCATATTCTGTATTCTGAATTCTATATTCTGTATTCCATATTCTGTATTGTGAATTCAATATTCTGTATTCTTTGTTCTGTATTGTATGTTGTGTGTTCTGTATTCTACATTCTATATTCTGCAGTGTATATTCTGAAATCTGAATTCTATATTCTGTATTCTATGTTCTGTGTTCGGATTCTATATTCTTTGCTCTATATTCTCTATTCTATATACTACATTCTACGTTCTATATTCTGTATTCCATATTCTGTACTCTGTGTTCTGTATACTATGTTGTGTGTTCTGTATTCTACATTCTATATTCTGCAATCTATATTCTGAAATCTGAATTCTATATTCTGTATTGTATGTTCTGTGTTCGGATTCTATATTCTTTGCTCTATATTCTCTATTCTATATACTACATTCTATGTTCTATATTCTGCATTCCATATTCTGTATTCTGTGTTCTGTATTCTGTGTTGTGTGTTCTGTATTCTACATTCTACTTTCTGCAATCTATATTCTGAAATCTGTATTCTAAATTCTATATTCTATGTTCTGTGTTCCTATACTATATTCTATATTCTGTATTCTATATTCTATATTCTGTATTCTATATTCTACATTCTATGTTCTGTATTCTGTATTCCATATTCTGTATTCTGAATTCTATATTCTGTATTCCATAATCTGTATTGTGAATTCAATATTCTGTATTCTGTGTTCTGTATTGTATGTTGTGTGTTCTGTATTCTACATTCTATATTCTGCAGTCTATATTCTGAAATCTGAATTCTATATTCTGTATTCTATGTTCTGTGTTCGGATTCTATATTCTTTGCTCTATATTCTCTATTCTATATACTACATTCTATGTTCTATATTCTGTATTCCATATTCTGTACTCTGTGTTCTGTATTCTGTATTCCATATTCTGAACTCTGTGTTCTGTATTCTATTTTGCGTGTTCTGTGTTCTGAATTCTATATTCTGTATTCGGTGTTCTATATTCTACATTCTATGTTCTGGATTCTGTATTCCATATTCTCTATTCTGTACTCCATATTCTGAATTTATTATTCTGTATTGTGTTCCACATTCTGTATTCTGAATTCTATATTCTGTATTCTCTGTTCTGTATTCTGTATTCTATATTCTACATTCTATGTTCTGTATTCTGTATTCCATATTCTGTATTCTGAATTCTATATTCTGTATTCCATATTCTTTATTGTGAATTCAATATTCTGTATTCTGTGTTCTGTATTCTATGTTGTGTGTTCTGTATTCTACATTCTATATTCTGCAGTCTATATTCTGAAATCTGAATTCTATATTCTGTATTGTATGTTCTGTGTTCGGATTCTATATTCTTTGCTCTATATTCTCTATTCTATATACTACATTCTATGTTCTATATTCTGTATTCCATATTCTGTATTCTGTGTTCTGTATTCTGTGTTGTGTGTTCTGTATTCTACATTCTATATTCTGCAATCTATATTCTGAAATCTGTATTCTAAATTCTGTATTCTATGTTCTGTGTTCCTATTGTATTTTCTGTATTCTGTATTCTATATTCTATATTCTGTATTCTATATTCTACATTCTATGTTCTGTATTCTGTATTCCATAATCTGTATTCTGAATTCTATATTCCGTATTCTATGTTCTGAATTGTATATTATATTGTGTTCCACATTCTGTATTCTGAATTCTATATCCTGTATTCTCTGTTCTGTATTCTGTATTCTATATTCTACATTCTATGTTGTGTATTCTGTATTCCATATTCTGTACTCTGTGTTCTGTATACTATGTTGTGTGTTTTGTATTCTACATTCTATATTCTGCAATCTATATTCTGAAATCTGTATTCTATACTGTGTAATTCTGTGTTCTGATTTCAGATTCTATATTCTGTGCTCTATATTCTGTATTCTATATACTACATTCTATGTTCTATATTCTGTATTCCATATTCTGTATTCTGTGTTCTGTATTCTGTGTTGTGTGTTCTGTATTCTACATTCTATATTCTGCAATCTATATTCTGAAATCTGTATTCTAAATTCTATATTCTATGTTCTGTGTTCCTATACTATATTCTATATTCTGTATTCTATATTCTATATTCTGTATTCTATATTCTACATTCTATGTTCTGTATTCTGTATTCCATATTCTGTATTCTGAATTCTATATTCTTTATTGTGAATTCAATATTCTGTATTCTGTGTTCTGTATTGTATGTTGTGTGTTCTGTATTCTACATTCTATATTCTGCAGTGTATATTCTGAAATCTGAATTCTATATTCTGTATTCTATGTTCTGTGTTCGGATTCTATATTCTTTGCTCTATATTCTCTATTCTATATACTACATTCTATGTTCTATATTCTGTATTCCATATTCTGTACTCTGTGTTCTGTATACTATGTTGTGTGTTCTGTATTCTACATTCTATATTCTGCAATCTATATTCTGAAATCTGTATTCTATACTGTGTAATTCTGTGTTCTGATTTCAGATTCTATATTCTGTGCTCTATATTCTGTATTCTATATACTACATTCTATGTTCTATATTCTGTATTCCATATTCTGTATTCTGAGTTCTATATTCTGTATTCCATATACTGTATTGTGAGTTCTATATTCTGTATTATGTAATCTATATTGAACATTCTATGTTCTGTATTCTGTATCATATACTGTATTCTGAGTTCTATATTCTGTACCCTATATTCTGTATTCCATGTACTGTATTCTGAATTCTATACTCTGTATTCTGTGTTCCATATTCTGTATTCTATATACTACATTCTATGTCCTGTTCTGTATTCCATATTCTGTATTCTGTGTTCTGTGTTCGGATTCTATATTCTGTATTCTGTGTTCCACATTCTGTATTCTGAATTCTATATTCTGTATTCTGTGTTCTGCATTCTATGTTCTCTGTTCGGTGTTCGCCGTTCTATATTCTGTATTCTATATACTACATTCTATGTTATGTATTCTGTATTCCATATTCTGAACTCTGTGTTCTGTATTCTATTTTGCGTGTTCTGTGTTCTGAATTCTATATTCTGTATTCGGTGTTCTATATTCTACATTCTATGTTCTGGATTCTGTATTCCATATTCTCTATTCTGTATTCCATATTCTGAATTCTATATTCTGTATTGTGTTCCACATTCTGTATTCTGAATTCTATATTCTGTATTCTCTGTTCTGTATTCTGTATTCTATATTCTACATTCTATGTTCTGTATTCTGTATTCCATATTCTGTATTCTGAATTCTATATTCTGTATTCCATATTCTTTATTGTGAATTCAATATTCTGTATTCTGTGTTCTGTATTCTATGTTGTGTGTTCTGTATTCTACATTCTATATTCTGCAGTCTATATTCTGAAATCTGAATTCTATATTCTGTATTGTATGTTCTGTGTTCGGATTCTATATTCTTTGCTCTATATTCTCTATTCTATATACTACATTCTATGTTCTATATTCTGTATTCCATATTCTGTATTCTGTGTTCTGTATTCTGTGTTGTGTGTTTTGTATTCTACATTCTATATTCTGCAATCTATATTCTGAAATCTGTATTCTAAATTCTGTATTCTATGTTCTGTGTTCCTATTGTATTTTCTGTATTCTGTATTCTATATTCTATATTCTGAATTCTATATTCTACATTCTATGTTCTGTATTCTGTATTCCATAATCTGTATTCTGAATTCCATATTCCGTATTCTATGTTCTGAATTGTATATTATATTGTGTTCCACATTCTGTATTCTGAATTCTATATTCTGTATTCGGTGTTCTATATTCTACATTCAATGTTCTGGATTCTGTATACCATATTCTGAATTCTATATTCTGTATTGTGTTCCACATTCTGTATTCTGAATTCTATATCCTGTATTCTCTGTTTTGTATTCTGTATTCTATATTCTACATTCTATGTTGTGTATTCTGTATTCCATAGTCTGTATTCTGAATTCTATATTCTGTATTCCATATTCTTTATTGTGAATTCAATATTCTGTATTCTGTGTTCTGTATTGTATGTTGTGTGTTCTGTATTCTACATTCTATATTCTGCAGTCTATATTCTGAAACCTGAATTCTATATTCTGTATTCTATGTTCTGTGTTCAGATTCTATATTCTTTGCTCTATATTCTCTATTCTATATACTACATTCTATGTTCTATATTCTGTATTCCATATTCTGTATTCTGTGTTCTGTATTCTGTGTTGTGTGTTCTGTATTCTACATTCTATATTCTGCAATCTATATTCTGAAATCTGTATTCTAAATTCTATATTCTATGTTCTGTGTTCCTATACTATATTCTATATTCTGTATTCTATATTCTATATTCTGTATTCTATATTCTACATTCTATGTTCTGTATTCTGTATTCCATATTCTGTATTCTGAATTCTATATTCTGTATTCCATATTCTGTATTGTGAATTCAATATTCTGTATTCTGTGTTCTGTATTGTATGTTGTGTGTTCTGTATTCTACATTCTATATTCTGCAGTCTATATTCTGAAACCTGAATTCTATATTCTGTATTCTATGTTCTGTGTTCGGATTCTATATTCTTTGCTCTATATTCTCTATTCTATATACTACATTCTATGTTCTATATTCTGTATTCCATATTCTGTATTCTGTGTTCTGTATTCTGTGTTGTGTGTTCTGTATTCTACATTCTATATTCTGCAATCTATATTCTGAAATCTGTATTCTAAATTCTATATTCTATGTTCTGTGTTACTACACTATATTCTATATTCTGTATTCTATATTCTATATTTTGTATTCTATATTCTACATTCTATGTTCTGTATTCTGTATTCCATATTCTGTATTCTGAATTCTATATTCTGTATTCCATATTCTGTATTGTGAATTCAATATTCTGTATTCTGTGTTCTGTATTGTATGTTGTGTGTTCTGTATTCTACATTCTATATTCTGCAGTGTATATTCTGAAATCTGAATTCTATATTCTGTATTCTATATTCTGTGTTCGGATACTATATTCTTTGCTCTATATTCTCTATTCTATATACTACAATCTATGTTCTATATTCTGTATTCCATATTCTGTACTCTGTGTTCTGTATACTATGTTGTGTGTTTTGTATTCTACATTCTATATTCTGCAATCTATATTCTGAAATCTGTATTCTATACTGTGTAATTCTGTGTTCTGATTTCAGATTCTATATTCTGTGCTCTATATTCTGTATTCTATATACTACATTCTATGTTCTATATTCTGTATTCCATATTCTGTATTCTGTGTTCTGTATTCTGTGTTGTGTGTTCTGTATTCTACATTCTATATTCTGCAATCTATATTCTGAAATCTGTATTCTAAATTCTATATTCTATGTTCTGTGTTCCTATACTATATTCTATATTCTGTATTCTATATTCTATATTCTGTATTCTATATTCTACATTCTATGTTCTGTATTCTGTATTCCATATTCTGTATTCTGAATTCTATATTCTGTATTCCATATTCTGTATTGTGAATTCAATATTCTGTATTCTGTGTTCTGTATTGTATGTTGTGTGTTCTGTATTCTACATTCTATATTCTGCAGTGTATATTCTGAAATCTGAATTCTATATTCTGTATTCTATGTTCTGTGTTCGGATTCTATATTCTTTGCTCTATATTCTCTATTCTATATACTACATTCTATGTTCTATATTCTGTATTCCATATTCTGTACTCTGTGTTCTGTATACTATGTTGTGTGTTCTGTATTCTACATTCTATATTCTGCAATCTATATTCTGAAATCTGTATTCTATACTGTGTAATTCTGTGTTCTGATTTCAGATTCTATATTCTGTGCTCTATATTCTGTATTCTATATACTACATTCTATGTTCTATATTCTGTATTCCATATTCTGTATTCTGAGTTCTATATTCTGTATTCCATATACTGTATTGTGAGTTCTATATTCTGTATTATGTAATCTATATTGAACATTCTATGTTCTGTATTCTGTATCATATACTGTATTCTGAGTTCTATATTCTGTACCCTATATTCTGTATTCCATGTACTGTATTCTGAATTCTATACTCTGTATTCTGTGTTCCATATTCTGTATTCTATATACTACATTCTATGTCCTGTTCTGTATTCCATATTCTGTATTCTGTGTTCTGTGTTCGGATTCTATATTCTGTATTCTGTGTTCCACATTCTGTATTCTGAATTCTATATTCTGTATTCTGTGTTCTGAATTCTATGTTCTCTGTTCGGTGTTCGCCGTTCTATATTCTGTATTCTATATACTACATTCTATGTTATGTATTCTGTATTCCATATTCTGAACTCTGTGTTCTGTATTCTATTTTGCGTGTTCTGTGTTCTGAATTCTATATTCTGTATTCGGTGTTCTATATTCTACATTCTATGTTCTGGATTCTGTATTCCATATTCTCTATTCTGTATTCCATATTTTGAATTCTATATTCTGTATTGTGTTCCACATTCTGTATTCTGAATTCTATATTCTGTATTCTCTGTTCTGTATTCTGTATTCTATATTCTACATTCTATGTTCTGTATTCTGTATTCCATATTCTGTATTCTGAATTCTATATTCTGTATTCCATATTCTTTATTGTGAATTCAATATTCTGTATTCTGTGTTCTGTATTCTATGTTGTGTGTTCTGTATTCTACATTCTATATTCTGCAGTCTATATTCTGAAAACTGAATTCTATATTCTGTATTCTATGTTCTGTGTTCGGATTCTATATTCTTTGCTCTATATTCTCTATTCTATATACTACATTCTATGTTCTATATTCTGTATTCCATATTCTGTATTCTGTGTTCTGTATTCTGTGTTGTGTGTTCTGTATTCTACATTCTATATTCTGCAATCTATATTCTGAAATCTGTATTCTAAATTCTGTATTCTATGTTCTGTGTTCCTATTGTATTTTCTGTATTCTGTATTCTATATTCTATATTATGTATTGTATATTCTACATTCTATGTTCTGTATTCTGTATTCCATAATCTGTATTATGAATTCTATATTCCGTATTCTATATTCTGAATTGTATATTATATTGTGTTCCACATTCTGTATTCTGAATTCTATATTCTGTATTCGGTGTTCTATATTCTACATTCAATGTTCTGGATTCTGTATTCCATATTCTGAATTCTATATTCTGTATTGTGTTCCACATTCTGTATTCTGAATTCTATATCCTGTATTCTCTGTTTTGTATTCTGTATTCTATATTCTACATTCTATGTTGTGTATTCTGTATTCCATAGTCTGTATCTGAATTCTATATTTTGTATTCCATATTCTTTATTGTGAATTCAATATTCTGTATTCTGTGTTCTGTATTGTATGTTGTGTGTTCTGTATTCTACATTCTATATTCTGCAGTCTATATTCTGAAACCTGAATTCTATATTCTGTATTCTATGTTCTGTGTTCAGATTCTATATTCTTTGCTCTATATTCTCTATTCTATATACTACATTCTATGTTCTATATTCTGTATTCCATATTCTGTATTCGGTGTTCTGTATTCTGTGTTGTGTGTTCTGTATTCTACATTCTATATTCTGCAATCTATATTCTGAAATCTGTATTCTAAATTCTATATTCTATGTTCTGTGTTCCTATACTATATTCTATATTCTGTATTCTATATTCTATATTCTGTATTCTATATTCTACATTCTATGTTCTGTATTCTGTATTCCATATTCTGTATTCTGAATTCTATATTCTGTATTCCATATTCTGTATTGTGAATTCAATATTCTGTATTCTGTGTTCTGTATTGTATGTTGTGTGTTCTGTATTCTACATTCTATATTCTGCAGTCTATATTCTGAAACCTGAATTCTATATTCTGTATTCTATGTTCTGTGTTCGGATTCTATATTCTTTGCTCTATATTCTCTATTCTATATACTACATTCTATGTTCTATATTCTGTATTCCATATTCTGTATTCTGTGTTCTGTATTCTGTGTTGTGTGTTCTGTATTCTACATTCTATATTCTGCAATCTATATTCTGAAATCTGTATTCTAAATTCTATATTCTATGTTCTGTGTTACTACACTATATTCTATATTCTGTATTCTATATTCTATATTCTGTATTCTATATTCTACATTCTATGTTCTGTATTCTGTATTCCATATTCTGTATTCTGAATTCTATATTCTGTATTCCATATTCTGTATTGTGAATTCAATATTCTGTATTCTGTGTTCTGTATTGTATGTTGTGTGTTCTGTATTCTACATTCTATATTCTGCAGTGTATATTCTGAAATCTGAATTCTATATTCTGTATTCTATATTCTGTGTTCGGATTCTATATTCTTTGCTCTATATTCTCTATTCTATATACTACATTCTATGTTCTATATTCTGTATTCCATATTCTGTACTCTGTGTTCTGTATACTATGTTGTGTGTTTTGTATTCTACATTCTATATTCTGCAATCTATATTCTGAAATCTGTATTCTATACTGTGTAATTCTGTGTTCTGATTTCAGATTCTATATTCTGTGCTCTATATTCTGTATTCTATATACTACATTCTATGTTCTATATTCTGTATTCCATATTCTGTATTCTGTGTTCTGTATTGTGTGTTGTGTGTTCTGTATTCTACATTCTATATTCTGCAATCTATATTCTGAAATCTGTATTCTAAATTCTATATTCTATGTTCTGTGTTCCTATACTATATTCTATATTCTGTATTCTATATTCTATATTCTGTATTCTATATTCTACATTCTATGTTCTGTATTCTGTATTCCATATTCTGTATTCTGAATTCTATATTCTGTATTCCATATTCTGTATTGTGAATTCAATATTCTGTATTCTGTGTTCTGTATTGTATGTTGTGTGTTCTGTATTCTACATTCTATATTCTGCAGTGTATATTCTGAAATCTGAATTCTATATTCTGTATTCTATGTTCTGTGTTCGGATTCTATATTCTTTGCTCTATATTCTCTATTCTATATACTACATTCTATGTTCTATATTCTGTATTCCATATTCTGTACTCTGTGTTCTGTATACTATGTTGTGTGTTCTGTATTCTACATTCTATATTCTGCAATCTATATTCTGAAATCTGTATTCTATACTGTGTAATTCTGTGTTCTGATTTCAGATTCTATATTCTGTGCTCTATATTCTGTATTCTATATACTACATTCTATGTTCTATATTCTGTATTCCATATTCTGTATTCTGAGTTCTATATTCTGTATTCCATATACTGTATTGTGAGTTCTATATTCTGTATTATGTAATCTATATTGAACATTCTATGTTCTGTATTCTGTATCATATACTGTATTCTGAGTTCTATATTCTGTACCCTATATTCTGTATTCCATGTACTGTATTCTGAATTCTATACTCTGTATTCTGTGTTCCATATTCTGTATTCTATATACTACATTCTATGTCCTGTTCTGTATTCCATATTCTGTATTCTGTGTTCTGTGTTCGGATTCTGTATTCTGAATTCTATATTCTGTATTCTGTGTTCTGCATTCTATGTTCTCTGTTCGGTGTTCGCCGTTCTATATTCTGTATTCTATATACTACATTCTATGTTATGTATTCTGTATTCCATATTCTGAACTCTGTGTTCTGTATTCTATTTTGCGTGTTCTGTGTTCTGAATTCTATATTCTGTATTCGGTGTTCTATATTCTACATTCTATGTTCTGGATTCTGTATTCCATATTCTCTATTCTGTATTCCATATTCTGAATTCTATATTCTGTATTGTGTTCCACATTCTGTATTCTGAATTCTATATTCTGTATTCTCTGTTCTGTATTCTGTATTCTATATTCTACATTCTATGTTCTGTATTCTGTATTCCATATTCTGTATTCTGAATTCTATATTCTGTATTCCATATTCTTTATTGTGAATTCAATATTCTGTATTCTGTGTTCTGTATTCTATGTTGTGTGTTCTGTATTCTACATTCTATATTCTGCAGTCTATATTCTGAAATCTGAATTCTATATTCTGTATTGTATGTTCTGTGTTCGGATTCTATATTCTTTGCTCTATATTCTCTATTCTATATACTACATTCTATGTTCTATATTCTGTATTCCATATTCTGTACTCTGTGTTCTGTATACTATGTTGTGTGTTTTGTATTCTACATTCTATATTCTGCAATCTATATTCTGAAATCTGTATTCTATACTGTGTAATTCTGTGTTCTGATTTCAGATTCTATATTCTGTGCTCTATATTCTGTATTCTATATACTACATTCTATGTTCTATATTCTGTATTCCATATTCTGTATTCTGTGTTCTGTATTGTGTGTTGTGTGTTCTGTATTCTACATTCTATATTCTGCAATCTATATTCTGAAATCTGTATTCTAAATTCTATATTCTATGTTCTGTGTTCCTATACTATATTCTATATTCTGTATTCTATATTCTGTATTCTATATTCTACATTCTATGTTCTGTATTCTGTATTCCATATTCTGTATTCTGAATTCTATATTCTGTATTCCATATTCTGTATTGTGAATTCAATATTCTGTATTCTGTGTTCTGTATTGTATGTTGTGTGTTCTGTATTCTACATTCTATATTCTGCAGTGTATATTCTGAAATCTGAATTCTATATTCTGTATTCTATGTTCTGTGTTCGGATTCTATATTCTTTGCTCTATATTCTCTATTCTATATACTACATTCTATGTTCTATATTCTGTATTCCATATTCTGTACTCTGTGTTCTGTATACTATGTTGTGTGTTCTGTATTCTACATTCTATATTCTGCAATCTATATTCTGAAATCTGTATTCTATACTGTGTAATTCTGTGTTCTGATTTCAGATTCTATATTCTGTGCTCTATATTCTGTATTCTATATACTACATTCTATGTTCTATATTCTGTATTCCATATTCTGTATTCTGAGTTCTATATTCTGTATTCCATATACTGTATTGTGAGTTCTATATTCTGTATTCCATATTCTGTATTCTGTGTTCTGTATTCTGTGTTGTGTGTTTTGTATTCTACATTCTATATTCTGCAATCTATATTCTGAAATCTGTATTCTAAATTCTGTATTCTATGTTCTGTGTTCCTATTGTATTTTCTGTATTCTGTATTCTATATTCTATATTCTGTATTCTATATTCTACATTCTATGTTCTGTATTCTGTATTCCATAATCTGTATTCTGAATTCTATATTCCGTATTCTATATTCTGAATTGTATATTATATTGTGTTCCACATTCTGTATTCTGAATTCTATATTCTGTATTCGGTGTTCTATATTCTACATTCAATGTTCTGGATTCTGTATTCCATATTCTGAATTCTATATTCTGTATTGTGTTCCACATTCTGTATTCTGAATTCTATATCCTGTATTCTCTGTTCTGTATTCTGTATTCTATATTCTACATTCTATGTTGTGTATTCTGTATTCCATAGTCTGTATTCTGAATTCTATATTTTGTATTTCATATTCTTTATTGTGAATTCAATATTCTGTATTCTGTGTTCTGTATTGTATGTTGTGTGTTCTGTATTCTACATTCTATATTCTGCAGTCTATATTCTGAAACCTGAATTCTATATTCTGTATTCTATGTTCTGTGTTCAGATTCTATATTCTTTGCTCTATATTCTCTATTCTATATACTACATTCTATGTTCTATATTCTGTATTCCATATTCTGTATTCTGTGTTCTGTATTCTGTGTTGTGTGTTCTGTATTCTACATTCTATATTCTGCAATCTATATTCTGAAATCTGTATTCTAAATTCTATATTCTATGTTCTGTGTTCCTATACTATATTCTATATTCTGTATTCTATATTCTATATTCTGTATTCTATATTCTACATTCTATGTTCTGTATTCTGTATTCCATATTCTGTATTCTGAATTCTATATTCTGTATTCCATATTCTGTATTGTGAATTCAATATTCTGTATTCTGTGTTCTGTATTGTATGTTGTGTGTTCTGTATTCTACATTCTATATTCTGCAGTCTATATTCTGAAACCTGAATTCTATATTCTGTATTCTATGTTCTGTGTTCGGATTCTATATTCTTTGCTCTATATTCTCTATTCTATATACTACATTCTATGTTCTATATTCTGTATTCCATATTCTGTATTCTGTGTTCTGTATTCTGTGTTGTGTGTTCTGTATTCTACATTCTATATTCTGCAATCTATATTCTGAAATCTGTATTCTAAATTCTATATTCTATGTTCTGTGTTACTACACTATATTCTATATTCTGTATTCTATATTCTATATTCTGTATTCTATATTCTACATTCTATGTTCTGTATTCTGTATTCCATATTCTGTATTCTGAATTCTATATTCTGTATTCCATATTCTGTATTGTGAATTCAATATTCTGTATTCTGTGTTCTGTATTGTATGTTGTGTGTTCTGTATTCTACATTCTATATTCTGCAGTGTATATTCTGAAATCTGAATTCTATATTCTGTATTCTATATTCTGTGTTCGGATTCTATATTCTTTGCTCTATATTCTCTATTCTATATACTACATTCTATGTTCTATATTCTGTATTCCATATTCTGTACTCTGTGTTCTGTATACTATGTTGTGTGTTTTGTATTCTACATTCTATATTCTGCAATCTATATTCTGAAATCTGTATTCTATACTGTGTAATTCTGTGTTCTGATTTCAGATTCTATATTCTGTGCTCTATATTCTGTATTCTATATACTACATTCTATGTTCTATATTCTGTATTCCATATTCTGTATTCTGTGTTCTGTATTGTGTGTTGTGTGTTCTGTATTCTACATTCTATATTCTGCAATCTATATTCTGAAATCTGTATTCTAAATTCTATATTCTATGTTCTGTGTTCCTATACTATATTCTATATTCTGTATTCTATATTCTATATTCTGTATTCTATATTCTACATTCTATGTTCTGTATTCTGTATTCCATATTCTGTATTCTGAATTCTATATTCTGTATTCCATATTCTGTATTGTGAATTCAATATTCTGTATTCTGTGTTCTGTATTGTATGTTGTGTGTTCTGTATTCTACATTCTATATTCTGCAGTGTATATTCTGAAATCTGAATTCTATATTCTGTATTCTATGTTCTGTGTTCGGATTCTATATTCTTTGCTCTATATTCTCTATTCTATATACTACATTCTATGTTCTATATTCTGTATTCCATATTCTGTACTCTGTGTTCTGTATACTATGTTGTGTGTTCTGTATTCTACATTCTATATTCTGCAATCTATATTCTGAAATCTGTATTCTATACTGTGTAATTCTGTGTTCTGATTTCAGATTCTATATTCTGTGCTCTATATTCTGTATTCTATATACTACATTCTATGTTCTATATTCTGTATTCCATATTCTGTATTCTGAGTTCTATATTCTGTATTCCATATACTGTATTGTGAGTTCTATATTCTGTATTCCATATTCTGTATTCTGTGTTCTGTATTCTGTGTTGTGTGTTTTGTATTCTACATTCTATATTCTGCAATCTATATTCTGAAATCTGTATTCTAAATTCTGTATTCTATGTTCTGTGTTCCTATTGTATTTTCTGTATTCTGTATTCTATATTCTATATTCTGTATTCTATATTCTACATTCTATGTTCTGTATTCTGTATTCCATAATCTGTATTCTGAATTCTATATTCCGTATTCTATATTCTGAATTGTATATTATATTGTGTTCCACATTCTGTATTCTGAATTCTATATTCTGTATTCGGTGTTCTATATTCTACATTCAATGTTCTGGATTCTGTATTCCATATTCTGAATTCTATATTCTGTATTGTGTTCCACATTCTGTATTCTGAATTCTATATCCTGTATTCTCTGTTCTGTATTCTGTATTCTATATTCTACATTCTATGTTGTGTATTCTGTATTCCATAGTCTGTATTCTGAATTCTATATTTTGTATTCCATATTCTTTATTGTGAATTCAATATTCTGTATTCTGTGTTCTGTATTGTATGTTGTCTGTTCTGTATTCTACATTCTATATTCTGCAGTCTATATTCTGAAACCTGAATTCTATATTCTGTATTCTATGTTCTGTGTTCAGATTCTATATTCTTTGCTCTATATTCTCTATTCTATATACTACATTCTATGTTCTATATTCTGTATTCCATATTCTGTATTCTGTGTTCTGTATTCTGTGTTGTGTGTTCTGTATTCTACATTCTATATTCTGCAATCTATATTCTGAAATCTGTATTCTAAATTCTATATTCTATGTTCTGTGTTCCTATACTATATTCTATATTCTGTATTCTATATTCTATATTCTGTATTCTATATTCTACATTCTATGTTCTGTATTCTGTATTCCATATTCTGTATTCTGAATTCTATATTCTGTATTCCATATTCTGTATTGTGAATTCAATATTCTGTATTCTGTGTTCTGTATTGTATGTTGTGTGTTCTGTATTCTACATTCTATATTCTGCAGTCTATATTCTGAAACCTGAATTCTATATTCTGTATTCTATGTTCTGTGTTCGGATTCTATATTCTTTGCTCTATATTCTCTATTCTATATACTACATTCTATGTTCTATATTCTGTATTCCATATTCTGTATTCTGTGTTCTGTATTCTGTGTTGTGTGTTCTGTATTCTACATTCTATATTCTGCAATCTATATTGTGAAATCTGTATTCTAAATTCTATATTCTATGTTCTGTGTTACTACACTATATTCTATATTCTGTATTCTATATTCTATATTTTGTATTCTATATTCTACATTCTATGTTCTGTATTCTGTATTCCATATTCTGTATTCTGAATTCTATATTCTGTATTCCATATTCTGTATTGTGAATTCAATATTCTGTATTCTGTGTTCTGTATTGTATGTTGTGTGTTCTGTATTCTACATTCTATATTCTGCAGTGTATATTCTGAAATCTGAATTCTATATTCTGTATTCTATATTCTGTGTTCGGATTCTATATTCTTTGCTCTATATTCTCTATTCTATATACTACATTCTATGTTCTATATTCTGTATTCCATATTCTGTACTCTGTGTTCTGTATACTATGTTGTGTGTTTTGTATTCTACATTCTATATTCTGCAATCTATATTCTGAAATCTGTATTCTATACTGTGTAATTCTGTGTTCTGATTTCAGATTCTATATTCTGTGCTCTATATTCTGTATTCTATATACTACATTCTATGTTCTATATTCTGTATTCCATATTCTGTATTCTGTGTTCTGTATTGTGTGTTGTGTATTCTGTATTCTACATTCTATATTCTGCAATCTATATTCTGAAATCTGTATTCTAAATTCTATATTCTATGTTCTGTGTTCCTATACTATATTCTATATTCTGTATTCTATATTCTATATTCTGTATTCTATATTCTACATTCTATGTTCTGTATTCTGTATTCCATATTCTGTATTCTGAATTCTATATTCTGTATTCCATATTCTGTATTGTGAATTCAATATTCTGTATTCTGTGTTCTGTATTGTATGTTGTGTGTTCTGTATTCTACATTCTATATTCTGCAGTGTATATTCTGAAATCTGAATTCTATATTCTGTATTCTATGTTCTGTGTTCGGATTCTATATTCTTTGCTCTATATTCTCTATTCTATATACTACATTCTATGTTCTATATTCTGTATTCCATATTCTGTACTCTGTGTTCTGTATACTATGTTGTGTGTTCTGTATTCTACATTCTATATTCTGCAATCTATATTCTGAAATCTGTATTCTATACTGTGTAATTCTGTGTTCTGATTTCAGATTCTATATTCTGTGCTCTATATTCTGTATTCTATATACTACATTCTATGTTCTATATTCTGTATTCCATATTCTGTATTCTGAGTTCTATATTCTGTATTCCATATACTGTATTGTGAGTTCTATATTCTGTATTATGTAATCTATATTGAACATTCTATGTTCTGTATTCTGTATCATATACTGTATTCTGAGTTCTATATTCTGTACCCTATATTCTGTATTCCATGTACTGTATTCTGAATTCTATACTCTGTATTCTGTGTTCCATATTCTGTATTCTATATACTACATTCTATGTCCTGTTCTGTATTCCATATTCTGTATTCTGTGTTCTGTGTTCGGATTCTGTATTCTGAATTCTATATTCTGTATTCTGTGTTCTGCATTCTATGTTCTCTGTTCGGTGTTCGCCGTTCTATATTCTGTATTCTATATACTACATTCTATGTTATGTATTCTGTATTCCATATTCTGAACTCTGTGTTCTGTATTCTATTTTGCGTGTTCTGTGTTCTGAATTCTATATTCTGTATTCGGTGTTCTATATTCTACATTCTATGTTCTGGATTCTGTATTCCATATTCTCTATTCTGTATTCCATATTCTGAATTCTATATTCTGTATTGTGTTCCACATTCTGTATTCTGAATTCTATATTCTGTATTCTCTGTTCTGTATTCTGTATTCTATATTCTACATTCTATGTTCTGTATTCTGTATTCCATATTCTGTATTCTGAATTCTATATTCTGTATTCCATATTCTTTATTGTGAATTCAATATTCTGTATTCTGTGTTCTGTATTCTATGTTGTGTGTTCTGTATTCTACATTCTATATTCTGCAGTCTATATTCTGAAATCTGAATTCTATATTCTGTATTGTATGTTCTGTGTTCGGATTCTATATTCTTTGCTCTATATTCTCTATTCTATATACTACATTCTATGTTCTATATTCTGTATTCCATATTCTGTACTCTGTGTTCTGTATACTATGTTGTGTGTTTTGTATTCTACATTCTATATTCTGCAATCTATATTCTGAAATCTGTATTCTATACTGTGTAATTCTGTGTTCTGATTTCAGATTCTATATTCTGTGCTCTATATTCTGTATTCTATATACTACATTCTATGTTCTATATTCTGTATTCCATATTCTGTATTCTGTGTTCTGTATTGTGTGTTGTGTGTTCTGTATTCTACATTCTATATTCTGCAATCTATATTCTGAAATCTGTATTCTAAATTCTATATTCTATGTTCTGTGTTCCTATACTATATTCTATATTCTGTATTCTATATTCTGTATTCTATATTCTACATTCTATGTTCTGTATTCTGTATTCCATATTCTGTATTCTGAATTCTATATTCTGTATTCCATATTCTGTATTGTGAATTCAATATTCTGTATTCTGTGTTCTGTATTGTATGTTGTGTGTTCTGTATTCTACATTCTATATTCTGCAGTGTATATTCTGAAATCTGAATTCTATATTCTGTATTCTATGTTCTGTGTTCGGATTCTATATTCTTTGCTCTATATTCTCTATTCTATATACTACATTCTATGTTCTATATTCTGTATTCCATATTCTGTACTCTGTGTTCTGTATACTATGTTGTGTGTTCTGTATTCTACATTCTATATTCTGCAATCTATATTCTGAAATCTGTATTCTATACTGTGTAATTCTGTGTTCTGATTTCAGATTCTATATTCTGTGCTCTATATTCTGTATTCTATATACTACATTCTATGTTCTATATTCTGTATTCCATATTCTGTATTCTGAGTTCTATATTCTGTATTCCATATACTGTATTGTGAGTTCTATATTCTGTATTCCATATTCTGTATTCTGTGTTCTGTATTCTGTGTTGTGTGTTTTGTATTCTACATTCTATATTCTGCAATCTATATTCTGAAATCTGTATTCTAAATTCTGTATTCTATGTTCTGTGTTCCTATTGTATTTTCTGTATTCTGTATTCTATATTCTATATTCTGTATTCTATATTCTACATTCTATGTTCTGTATTCTGTATTCCATAATCTGTATTCTGAATTCTATATTCCGTATTCTATATTCTGAATTGTATATTATATTGTGTTCCACATTCTGTATTCTGAATTCTATATTCTGTATTCGGTGTTCTATATTCTACATTCAATGTTCTGGATTCTGTATTCCATATTCTGAATTCTATATTCTGTATTGTGTTCCACATTCTGTATTCTGAATTCTATATCCTGTATTCTCTGTTCTGTATTCTGTATTCTATATTCTACATTCTATGTTGTGTATTCTGTATTCCATAGTCTGTATTCTGAATTCTATATTTTGTATTTCATATTCTTTATTGTGAATTCAATATTCTGTATTCTGTGTTCTGTATTGTATGTTGTGTGTTCTGTATTCTACATTCTATATTCTGCAGTCTATATTCTGAAACCTGAATTCTATATTCTGTATTCTATGTTCTGTGTTCAGATTCTATATTCTTTGCTCTATATTCTCTATTCTATATACTACATTCTATGTTCTATATTCTGTATTCCATATTCTGTATTCTGTGTTCTGTATTCTGTGTTGTGTGTTCTGTATTCTACATTCTATATTCTGCAATCTATATTCTGAAATCTGTATTCTAAATTCTATATTCTATGTTCTGTGTTCCTATACTATATTCTATATTCTGTATTCTATATTCTATATTCTGTATTCTATATTCTACATTCTATGTTCTGTATTCTGTATTCCATATTCTGTATTCTGAATTCTATATTCTGTATTCCATATTCTGTATTGTGAATTCAATATTCTGTATTCTGTGTTCTGTATTGTATGTTGTGTGTTCTGTATTCTACATTCTATATTCTGCAGTCTATATTCTGAAACCTGAATTCTATATTCTGTATTCTATGTTCTGTGTTCGGATTCTATATTCTTTGCTCTATATTCTCTATTCTATATACTACATTCTATGTTCTATATTCTGTATTCCATATTCTGTATTCTGTGTTCTGTATTCTGTGTTGTGTGTTCTGTATTCTACATTCTATATTCTGCAATCTATATTCTGAAATCTGTATTCTAAATTCTATATTCTATGTTCTGTGTTACTACACTATATTCTATATTCTGTATTCTATATTCTATATTCTGTATTCTATATTCTACATTCTATGTTCTGTATTCTGTATTCCATATTCTGTATTCTGAATTCTATATTCTGTATTCCATATTCTGTATTGTGAATTCAATATTCTGTATTCTGTGTTCTGTATTGTATGTTGTGTGTTCTGTATTCTACATTCTATATTCTGCAGTGTATATTCTGAAATCTGAATTCTATATTCTGTATTCTATATTCTGTGTTCGGATTCTATATTCTTTGCTCTATATTCTCTATTCTATATACTACATTCTATGTTCTATATTCTGTATTCCATATTCTGTACTCTGTGTTCTGTATACTATGTTGTGTGTTTTGTATTCTACATTCTATATTCTGCAATCTATATTCTGAAATCTGTATTCTATACTGTGTAATTCTGTGTTCTGATTTCAGATTCTATATTCTGTGCTCTATATTCTGTATTCTATATACTACATTCTATGTTCTATATTCTGTATTCCATATTCTGTATTCTGTGTTCTGTATTGTGTGTTGTGTGTTCTGTATTCTACATTCTATATTCTGCAATCTATATTCTGAAATCTGTATTCTAAATTCTATATTCTATGTTCTGTGTTCCTATACTATATTCTATATTCTGTATTCTATATTCTATATTCTGTATTCTATATTCTACATTCTATGTTCTGTATTCTGTATTCCATATTCTGTATTCTGAATTCTATATTCTGTATTCCATATTCTGTATTGTGAATTCAATATTCTGTATTCTGTGTTCTGTATTGTATGTTGTGTGTTCTGTATTCTACATTCTATATTCTGCAGTGTATATTCTGAAATCTGAATTCTATATTCTGTATTCTATGTTCTGTGTTCGGATTCTATATTCTTTGCTCTATATTCTCTATTCTATATACTACATTCTATGTTCTATATTCTGTATTCCATATTCTGTACTCTGTGTTCTGTATACTATGTTGTGTGTTCTGTATTCTACATTCTATATTCTGCAATCTATATTCTGAAATCTGTATTCTATACTGTGTAATTCTGTGTTCTGATTTCAGATTCTATATTCTGTGCTCTATATTCTGTATTCTATATACTACATTCTATGTTCTATATTCTGTATTCCATATTCTGTATTCTGAGTTCTATATTCTGTATTCCATATACTGTATTGTGAGTTCTATATTCTGTATTCCATATTCTGTATTCTGTGTTCTGTATTCTGTGTTGTGTGTTTTGTATTCTACATTCTATATTCTGCAATCTATATTCTGAAATCTGTATTCTAAATTCTGTATTCTATGTTCTGTGTTCCTATTGTATTTTCTGTATTCTGTATTCTATATTCTATATTCTGTATTCTATATTCTACATTCTATGTTCTGTATTCTGTATTCCATAATCTGTATTCTGAATTCTATATTCCGTATTCTATATTCTGAATTGTATATTATATTGTGTTCCACATTCTGTATTCTGAATTCTATATTCTGTATTCGGTGTTCTATATTCTACATTCAATGTTCTGGATTCTGTATTCCATATTCTGAATTCTATATTCTGTATTGTGTTCCACATTCTGTATTCTGAATTCTATATCCTGTATTCTCTGTTCTGTATTCTGTATTCTATATTCTACATTCTATGTTGTGTATTCTGTATTCCATAGTCTGTATTCTGAATTCTATATTTTGTATTCCATATTCTTTATTGTGAATTCAATATTCTGTATTCTGTGTTCTGTATTGTATGTTGTCTGTTCTGTATTCTACATTCTATATTCTGCAGTCTATATTCTGAAACCTGAATTCTATATTCTGTATTCTATGTTCTGTGTTCAGATTCTATATTCTTTGCTCTATATTCTCTATTCTATATACTACATTCTATGTTCTATATTCTGTATTCCATATTCTGTATTCTGTGTTCTGTATTCTGTGTTGTGTGTTCTGTATTCTACATTCTATATTCTGCAATCTATATTCTGAAATCTGTATTCTAAATTCTATATTCTATGTTCTGTGTTCCTATACTATATTCTATATTCTGTATTCTATATTCTATATTCTGTATTCTATATTCTACATTCTATGTTCTGTATTCTGTATTCCATATTCTGTATTCTGAATTCTATATTCTGTATTCCATATTCTGTATTGTGAATTCAATATTCTGTATTCTGTGTTCTGTATTGTATGTTGTGTGTTCTGTATTCTACATTCTATATTCTGCAGTCTATATTCTGAAACCTGAATTCTATATTCTGTATTCTATGTTCTGTGTTCGGATTCTATATTCTTTGCTCTATATTCTCTATTCTATATACTACATTCTATGTTCTATATTCTGTATTCCATATTCTGTATTCTGTGTTCTGTATTCTGTGTTGTGTGTTCTGTATTCTACATTCTATATTCTGCAATCTATATTGTGAAATCTGTATTCTAAATTCTATATTCTATGTTCTGTGTTACTACACTATATTCTATATTCTGTATTCTATATTCTATATTTTGTATTCTATATTCTACATTCTATGTTCTGTATTCTGTATTCCATATTCTGTATTCTGAATTCTATATTCTGTATTCCATATTCTGTATTGTGAATTCAATATTCTGTATTCTGTGTTCTGTATTGTATGTTGTGTGTTCTGTATTCTACATTCTATATTCTGCAGTGTATATTCTGAAATCTGAATTCTATATTCTGTATTCTATATTCTGTGTTCGGATTCTATATTCTTTGCTCTATATTCTCTATTCTATATACTACATTCTATGTTCTATATTCTGTATTCCATATTCTGTACTCTGTGTTCTGTATACTATGTTGTGTGTTTTGTATTCTACATTCTATATTCTGCAATCTATATTCTGAAATCTGTATTCTATACTGTGTAATTCTGTGTTCTGATTTCAGATTCTATATTCTGTGCTCTATATTCTGTATTCTATATACTACATTCTATGTTCTATATTCTGTATTCCATATTCTGTATTCTGTGTTCTGTATTGTGTGTTGTGTATTCTGTATTCTACATTCTATATTCTGCAATCTATATTCTGAAATCTGTATTCTAAATTCTATATTCTATGTTCTGTGTTCCTATACTATATTCTATATTCTGTATTCTATATTCTATATTCTGTATTCTATATTCTACATTCTATGTTCTGTATTCTGTATTCCATATTCTGTATTCTGAATTCTATATTCTGTATTCCATATTCTGTATTGTGAATTCAATATTCTGTATTCTGTGTTCTGTATTGTATGTTGTGTGTTCTGTATTCTACATTCTATATTCTGCAGTGTATATTCTGAAATCTGAATTCTATATTCTGTATTCTATGTTCTGTGTTCGGATTCTATATTCTTTGCTCTATATTCTCTATTCTATATACTACATTCTATGTTCTATATTCTGTATTCCATATTCTGTACTCTGTGTTCTGTATACTATGTTGTGTGTTCTGTATTCTACATTCTATATTCTGCAATCTATATTCTGAAATCTGTATTCTATACTGTGTAATTCTGTGTTCTGATTTCAGATTCTATATTCTGTGCTCTATATTCTGTATTCTATATACTACATTCTATGTTCTATATTCTGTATTCCATATTCTGTATTCTGAGTTCTATATTCTGTATTCCATATACTGTATTGTGAGTTCTATATTCTGTATTATGTAATCTATATTGAACATTCTATGTTCTGTATTCTGTATCATATACTGTATTCTGAGTTCTATATTCTGTACCCTATATTCTGTATTCCATGTACTGTATTCTGAATTCTATACTCTGTATTCTGTGTTCCATATTCTGTATTCTATATACTACATTCTATGTCCTGTTCTGTATTCCATATTCTGTATTCTGTGTTCTGTGTTCGGATTCTGTATTCTGAATTCTATATTCTGTATTCTGTGTTCTGCATTCTATGTTCTCTGTTCGGTGTTCGCCGTTCTATATTCTGTATTCTATATACTACATTCTATGTTATGTATTCTGTATTCCATATTCTGAACTCTGTGTTCTGTATTCTATTTTGCGTGTTCTGTGTTCTGAATTCTATATTCTGTATTCGGTGTTCTATATTCTACATTCTATGTTCTGGATTCTGTATTCCATATTCTCTATTCTGTATTCCATATTCTGAATTCTATATTCTGTATTGTGTTCCACATTCTGTATTCTGAATTCTATATTCTGTATTCTCTGTTCTGTATTCTGTATTCTATATTCTACATTCTATGTTCTGTATTCTGTATTCCATATTCTGTATTCTGAATTCTATATTCTGTATTCCATATTCTTTATTGTGAATTCAATATTCTGTATTCTGTGTTCTGTATTCTATGTTGTGTGTTCTGTATTCTACATTCTATATTCTGCAGTCTATATTCTGAAATCTGAATTCTATATTCTGTATTGTATGTTCTGTGTTCGGATTCTATATTCTTTGCTCTATATTCTCTATTCTATATACTACATTCCATGTTCTATATTCTGTATTCCATATTCTGTATTCTGTGTTCTGTATTCTGTGTTGTGTGTTCTGTATTCTACATTCTATATTCTGCAATCTATATTCTGAAATCTGTATTCTAAATTCTGTATTCTATGTTCTGTGTTCCTATTGTATTTTCTGTATTCTGTATTCTATATTCTATATTCTGTATTCTATATTCTACATTCTATGTTCTGTATTCTGAATTCTATATTCCGTATTCTATATTCTGAATTGTATATTATATTGTGTTCCACATTCTGTATTCTGAATTCTATATTCTGTATTCGGTGTTCTATATTCTACATTCAATGTTCTGGATTCTGTATTCCATATTCTGAATTCTATATTCTGTATTGTGTTCCACATTCTGTATTCTGAATTCTATATCCTGTATTCTCTGTTTTGTATTCTGTATTCTATATTCTACATTCTATGTTGTGTATTCTGTATTCCATAGTCTGTATTCTGAATTCTATATTCTGTATTCCATATTCTTTATTGTGAATTCAATATTCTGTATTCTGTGTTCTGTATTGTATGTTGTGTGTTCTGTATTCTACATTCTATATTCTGCAGTCTATATTCTGAAACCTGAATTCTATATTCTGTATTCTATGTTCTGTGTTCAGATTCTATATTCTTTGCTCTATATTCTCTATTCTATATACTACATTCTATGTTCTATATTCTGTTTTCCATATTCTGTATTCTGTGTTCTGTATTCTGTGTTGTGTGTTCTGTATTCTACATTCTATATTCTGCAATCTATATTCTGAAATCTGTATTCTAAATTCTATATTCTATGTTCTGTGTTCCTATACTATATTCTATATTCTGTATTCTATATTCTATATTCTGTATTCTATATTCTACATTCTATGTTCTGTATTCTGTATTCCATATTCTGTATTCTGAATTCTATATTCTGTATTCCATATTCTGTATTGTGAATTCAATATTCTGTATTCTGTGTTCTGTATTCTATGTTGTGTGTTCTGTATTCTACATTCTATATTCTGCAGTCTATATTCTGAAATCTGAATTCTATATTCTGTATTCTATGTTCTGTGTTCGGATTCTATATTCTTTGCTCTATATTCTCTATTCTATATACTACATTCTATGTTCTATATTCTGTATTCCATATTCTGTACTCTGTGTTCTGTATTCTGTATTCCATATTCTGAACTCTGTGTTCTGTATTCTATTTTGCGTGTTCTGTGTTCTGAATTCTATATTCTGTATTCGGTGTTCTATATTCTACATTCTATGTTCTGGATTCTGTATTCCATATTCTCTATTCTGTATTCCATATTCTGAATTCTATATTCTGTATTGTGTTCCACATTCTGTATTCTGAATTCTATATTCTGTATTCTCTGTTCTGTATTCTGTATTCTATATTCTACATTCTATGTTCTGTATTCTGTATTCCATATTCTGTATTCTGAATTCTATATTCTGTATTCCATATTCTTTATTGTGAATTCAATATTCTGTATTCTGTGTTCTGTATTCTATGTTGTGTGTTCTGTATTCTACATTCTATATTCTGCAGTGTATATTCTGAAATCTGAATTCTATATTCTGTATTGTATGTTCTGTGTTCGGATTCTATATTCTTTGCTCTATATTCTCTATTCTATATACTACATTCTATGTTCTATATTCTGTATTCCATATTCTGTATTCTGTGTTCTGTATTCTGTGTTGTGTGTTCTGTATTCTACATTCTATATTCTGCAATCTATATTCTGAAATCTGTATTCTAAATTCTGTATTCTATGTTCTGTGTTCCTATTGTATTTTCTGTATTCTGTATTCTATATTCTATATTCTGAATTCTATATTCTACATTCTATGTTCTGTATTCTGTATTCCATAATCTGTATTGTGAATTCTATATTCCGTATTCTATGTTCTGAATTGTATATTATATTGTGTTCCACATTCTGTATTCTGAATTCTATATTCTGTATTCGGTGTTCTATATTCTACATTCAATGTTCTGGATTCTGTATTCCATATTCTGAATTCTATATTCTGTATTGTGTTCCACATTCTGTATTCTGAATTCTATATCCTGTATTCTCTGTTTTGAACTCTGTATTCTATATTCTACATTCTATGTTGTGTATTCTGTATTCCATAGTCTGTATTCTGAATTCTATATTCTGTATTCCATATTCTTTATTGTGAATTCAATATTCTGTATTCTGTGTTCTGTATTGTATGTTGTGTGTTCTGTATTCTACATTCTATATTCTGCAGTCTATATTCTGAAACCTGAATTCTATA
This sequence comes from Camelus bactrianus, assembly GCF_048773025.1. Classification (NCBI taxonomy): domain Eukaryota; kingdom Metazoa; phylum Chordata; class Mammalia; order Artiodactyla; family Camelidae; genus Camelus; species Camelus bactrianus. The sequence continues at coordinate 34,375,159 of NC_133575.1, forward strand.
TTCTGTATTCTATGTTCTGTGTTCAGATTCTATATTCTTTGCTCTATATTCTCTATTCTATATACTACATTCTATGTTCTATATTCTGTATTCCATATTCTGTATTCTGTGTTCTGTATTCTGTGTTGTGTGTTCTGTATTCTACATTCTATATTCTGCAATCTATATTCTGAAATCTGTATTCTAAATTCTATATTCTATGTTCTGTGTTCCTATACTATATTCTATATTCTGTATTCTATATTCTATATTCTGTATTCTATATTCTACATTCTATGTTCTGTATTCTGTATTCCATATTCTGTATTCTGAATTCTATATTCTGTATTCCATATTCTGTATTGTGAATTCAATATACTGTATTCTGTGTTCTGTATTGTATGTTGTGTGTTCTGTATTCTACATTCTATATTCTGCAGTCTATATTCTGAAATCTGAATTCTATATTCTGTATTCTATGTTCTGTGTTCGGATTCTATATTCTTTGCTCTATATTCTCTATTCTATATACTACATTCTATGTTCTATATTCTGTATTCCATATTCTGTACTCTGTGTTCTGTATACTATGTTGTGTGTTCTGTATTCTACATTCTATATTCTGCAATCTATATTCTGAAATCTGTATTCTATACTGTGTAATTCTGTGTTCTGATTTCAGATTCTATATTCTGTGCTCTATATTCTGTATTCTATATACTACATTCTATGTTCTATATTCTGTATTCCATATTCTGTATTCTGTGTTCTGTATTCTGTGTTGTGTGTTCTGTATTCTACATTCTATATTCTGCAATCTATATTCTGAAATCTGTATTCTAAATTCTATATTCTATGTTCTGTGTTCCTATACTATATTCAATATTCTGTATTCTATATTCTATATTCTGTATTCTATATTCTACATTCGATGTTCTGTATTCTGTATTCCATATTCTGTATTCTGAATTCTATATTCTGTATTCCATATTCTTTATTGTGAATTCAATATTCTGTATTCTGTGTTCTGTATTGTATGTTGTGTGTTCTGTATTCTACATTCTATATTCTGCAGTCTATATTCTGAAACCTGAATTCTATATTCTGTATTCTATGTTCTGTGTTCAGATTCTATATTCTTTGCTCTATATTCTCTATTCTATATACTACATTCTATGTTCTATATTCTGTATTCCATATTCTGTATTCTGTGTTCTGTATTCTGTGTTGTGTGTTCTGTATTCTACATTCTATATTCTGCAATCTATATTCTGAAATCTGTATTCTAAATTCTATATTCTATGTTCTGTGTTCCTATACTATATTCTATATTCTGTATTCAATATTCTATATTCTGTATTCTATATTCTACATTCTATGTTCTGTATTCTGTATTCCATATTCTGTATTCTGAATTCTATATTCTGTATTCCATATTCTGTATTGTGAATTCAATATTCTGTATTCTGTGTTCTGTATTGTATGTTGTGTGTTCTGTGTTCTACATTCTATATTCTGCAGTCTATATTCTGAAATCTGAATTCTATATTCTGTATTCTATGTTCTGTGTTCGGATTCTATATTCTTTGCTCTATATTCTCTATTCTATATACTACATTCTATGTTCTATATTCTGTATTCCATATTGTGTACTCTGTGTTCTGTATACTATGTTGTGTGTTCTGTATTCTACATTCTATATTCTGCAATCTATATTCTGAAATCTGTATTCTATACTGTGTAATTCTGTGTTCTGATTTCAGATTCTATATTCTGTGCTCTATATTCTGTATTCTATATACTACATTCTATGTTCTATATTCTGTATTCCATATTCTGTATTCTGAGTTCTATATTCTGTATTCCATATACTGTATTGTGAGTTCTATATTCTGTATTATGTAATCTATATTGAACATTCTATGTTCTGTATTCTGTATCATATACTGTATTCTGAGTTCTATATTCTGTACCCTATATTCTGTATTCCATGTACTGTATTCTGAATTCTATACTCTGGATTCTGTGTTCCATATTCTGTATTCTATATACTACATTCTATGTCCTGTTCTGTATTCCATATTCTGTATTCTGTGTTCTGTGTTCGGATTCTATATTCTGTATTCTGTATTCTGTGTTCCACATTCTGTATTCTGAATTCTATATTCTGTATTCTGTGTTCTGCATTCTATGTTCTCTGTTCGGTGTTCGCCGTTCTATATTCTGTATTCTATATACTACATTCTATGTTATGTATTCTGTATTCCATATTCTGAACTCTGTGTTCTGTATTCTATTTTGCGTGTTCTGTGTTCTGTATTCTATATTCTGTGTTCGGTGTTCTATATTCTATATTCTAAATTCTGAATTCTATATTCTATATTGTGTTTTATATATTCTATGTTCTCTTTTCTGTATTCTATATTCTACATTCTGTATTCTCAGTTCTACGTTCTGTGTTCTACATTCTGTGATCTGTATTCCTCCTTCTGTGTTCTTTATTCTATATTCTGAATTCTGTTTTCTATATTGTCAGTTCTGTTTTCTGTACTCTGAATTCTGTATTCTTTATTTTGTATTCTGAATTCTCTTCTGTATTCTGTATTCTATATTCCACATTCTATGTTCTGTATTCTGTATTCCATATTCTGTATTCTGAATTCTATATTCTGTATTCCATATTCTTTATTGTGAATTCAATATTCTGTATTCTGTGTTCTGTATTCTATGTTGTGTGTTCTGTATTCTACATTCTATATTCTGCAGTCTATATTCTGAAATCTGAATTCTATATTCTGTATTCTATGTTCTGTGTTCGGATTCTATATTCTTTGCTCTATATTCTTTATTCTATATACTACATTCTATGTTCTATATTCTGTGTTCTGTATTCTGTGTTGTGTGTTCTGTATTCTACATTCTATATTCTGCAATCTATATTCTGAAATCTGTATTCTAAATTCTATATTCTATGTTCTGTGTTCCAGTTCTATATTCTATATTCTGTATTCTATATTCTATATTCTGTATTCTATATTCTACATTCTATGTTCTGTATTCTGTATTCCATATTCTGTATGCTGAATTCTATATTCCATATTCTATATTCAGAATTCTATATTATATTGTGTTCCACATTCTGTATTCTGAATTCTATATTCTGTATTCGGTGTTCTATATTCTACATTCTATGTTCTGGATTCTGTATTCCATATTCTCTATTCTGTATTCCATATTCTGAATTCTATATTCTGTATTGTGTTCCACATTCTGTATTCTGAATTCTATATTCTGTATTCTCTGTTCTGTATTCTGTATTCTATATTCTACATTCTATGTTCTGTATTCTGTATTCTGTATTCCATATTCTGTATTCTGAATTCTATATTCTGTATTCCATATTCTTTATTGTGAATTCAATATTCTGTATTCTGTGTTCTGTATTCTATGTTGTGTGTTCTGTATTCTACATTCTATATTCTGCAGTCTATATTCTGAAATCTGAATTCTATATTCTTTATTCTATGTTCTGTGTTCGGATTCTATATTCTTTGCTCTATATTCTCTATTCTCTATACTACATTCTATGTTCTATATTCTGTGTTCTGTATTCTGTGTTGTGTGTTCTGTATTCTACATTCTATATTCTGCAATCTATATTCTGAAATCTGTATTCTAAATTCTATATTCTATGTTCTGTGTTCCAATTCATATTCTATATTCTGTATTCTATATTCTACATTCTATGTTCTGTATTCTGTATTCCATAATCTGTATTCTGAATTCTATATTCCGTATTCTATATTCTGAATTGTATATTATATTGTGTTCCACATTCTGTATTCTGAATTCTATATTCTGTATTCGGTGTTCTATATTCTACATTCAATGATCTGGATTCTGTATTCCATATTCTGAATTCTATATTCTGTATTGTGTTCCACATTCTGTATTCTGAATTCTATATCCTGTATTCTCTGTTCTGTATTCTGTATTCTATATTCTACATTCTATGTTGTGTATTCTGTATTCCATAGTCTGTATTCTGAATTCTATATTCTGTATACCATATTCTTTATTGTGAATTCAATATTCTGTATTCTGTGTTCTGTATTGTATGTTGTGTGTTCTGTATTCTACATTCTATATTCTGCAGTCTATATTCTGAAACCTGAATTCTATATTCTGTATTCTATGTTCTGTGTTCAGATTCAGATTCTATATTCTTTGCTCTATATTCTCTATTCTATATACTACATTCTATGTTCTATATTCTGTATTCCATATTCTGTATTCTGTGTTCTGTATTCTGTGTTGTGTGTTCTGTATTCTACATTCTATATTCTGCAATCTATATTCTGAAATCTGTATTCTAAATTCTATATTCTATGTTCTGTGTTCCTATACTATATTCTATATTCTGTATTCTATATTCTACATTCTGTATTCTATATTCTACATTTTATGTTCTGTATTCTGTATTCCATATTCTGTATTCTGAATTCTATATTCTGTATTCCATATTCTGTATTGTGAATTCAATATTCTGTATTCTGTGTTCTGTATTGTATGTTGTGTGTTCTGTATTCTACATTCTATATTCTGCAGTCTATATTCTGAAACCTGAATTCTATATTCTGTATTCTATGTTCTGTGTTCAGATTCTATATTCTTTGCTCTATATTCTCTATTCTATATACTACATTCTATGTTCTATATTCTGTATTCCATATTCTGTATTCTGTATTCTGTATTCTGTGTTGTGTGTTCTGTATTCTACATTCTATATTCTGCAATCTATATTCTGAAATCTGTATTCTAAATTCTATATTCTATGTTCTGTGTTACTACACTATATTCTATATTCTGTATTCTATATTCTATATTCTGTATTCTATATTCTACATTCTATGTTCTGTATTCTGTATTCCATATTCTGTATTCTGAATTCTATATTCTGTATTCCATATTCTGTATTGTGAATTCAATATTCTGTATTCTGTGTTCTGTATTGTATGTTGTGTGTTCTGTATTCTACATTCTATATTCTGCAGTGTATATTCTGAAATCTGAATTCTATATTCTGTATTCTATGTTCTGTGTTCGGATTCTATATTCTTTGCTCTATATTCTCTATTCTATATACTACATTCTATGTTCTATATTCTGTATTCCATATTCTGTATTATGAGTTCTATATTCTGTATTCCATATACTGTATTGTGAGTTCTATATTCTGTATTATGTAATCTATATTGAACATTCTATGTTCTGTATTCTGTATCATATACTGTATTCTGAGTTCTATATTCTGTACCCTATATTCTGTATTCCATGTACTGTATTCTGAATTCTATACTCTGGATTCTGTGTTCCATATTCTGTATTCTATATACTACATTCTATGTCCTGTTCTGTATTCCATATTCTGTATTCTGTGTTCTGTGTTCGGATTCTATATTCTGTATTGTGTTCCACATTCTGTATTCTGAATTCTATATTCTGTATTCTGTGTTCTGCATTCTATGTTCTCTGTTCGGTGTTCGCCGTTCTATATTCTGTATTCTATATACTACATTCTATGTTATGTATTCTGTATTCCATATTCTGAACTCTGTGTTCTGTATTCTATTTTGTGTGTTCTGTGTTCTGAATTCTATATTCTGTATTCGGTGTTCTATATTCTACATTCTATGTTCTGGATTCTGTATTCCATATTCTCTATTCTGTATTCCATATTCTGAATTCTATATTCTGTATTGTGTTCCACATTCTGTATTCTGAATTCTATATTCTGTATTCTCTGTTCTGTATTCTGTATTCTATATTCTACATTCTATGTTGTGTATTCTGTATTCCATAGTCTGTATTCTGAATTCTATATTCTGTATTCCATATTCTTTATTGTGAATTCAATATTCTGTATTCTGTGTTCTGTATTCTATGTTGTGTGTTCTGTATTCTACATTCTATATTCTGCAGACTATATTCTGAAATCTGAATTCTATATTCTGTATTGTATGTTCTGTGTTCGGATTCTATATTCTTTGCTCTATATTCTCTATTCTATATACTACATTCTATGTTCTATATTCTGTATTCCATATTCTGTATTCTGTGTTCTGTATTCTGTGTTGTGTGTTCTGTATTCTACATTCTATATTCTGCAATCTATATTCTGAAATCTGTATTCTAAATTCTGTATTCTATGTTCTGTGTTCCTATTGTATTTTCTGTATTCTGTATTCTATATTCTATATTCTGTATTCTATATTCTACATTCTATGTTCTGTATTCTGTATTCCATAATCTGTATTCTGAATTCTATATTCCGTATTCTATATTCTGAATTGTATATTATATTGTGTTCCACATTCTGTATTCTGAATTCTATATTCTGTATTCGGTGTTCTATATTCTACATTCAATGTTCTGGATTCTGTATTCCATATTCTGAATTCTATATTCTGTATTGTGTTCCACATTCTGTATTCTGAATTCTATATCCTGTATTCTCTGTTCTGTATTCTGTATTCTACATTCTACATTCTATGTTGTGTATTCTGTATTCCATAGTCTGTATTCTGAATTCTATATTCTGTATTCCATATTCTTTATTGTGAATTCAATATTCTGTATTCTGTGTTCTGTATTGTATGTTGTGTGTTCTGTATTCTACATTCTATATTCTGCAGTCTATATTCTGAAATCTGAATTCTATATTCTGTATTCTATGTTCTGTGTTCGGATTCTATATTCTTTGCTCTATATTCTCTATTCTATATACTACATTCTATGTTCTATATTCTGTATTCCATATTCTGTACTCTGTGTTCTGTATTCTGTATTCCATATTCTGAACTCTGTGCTCTGTATTCTATTTTGCGTGTTCTGTGTTCTGAATTCTATATTCTGTATTCGGTGTTCTATATTCTACATTCTATGTTCTGGATTCTGTATTCCATATTCTCTATTCTGTATTCCATATTCTGAATTCTATATTCTGTATTGTGTTCCACATTCTGTATTCTGAATTCTATATTCTGTATTCTCTGTTCTGTATTCTGTATTCTATATTCTACATTCTATGTTCTGTATTCTGTATTCCATATTCTGTATTCTGAATTCTATATTCTGTATTCCATATTCTTTATTGTGAATTCAATATTCTGTATTCTGTGTTCTGTATTCTGTATTCTATATTCTACATTCTATGTTGTGTATTCTGTATTCCATAGTCTGTATTCTGAATTCTATATTCTGTATTCCATATTCTTTATTGTGAATTCAATATTCTGTATTCTGTGTTCTGTATTCTATGTTGTGTGTTCTGTATTCTACATTCTATATTCTGCAGTCTATATTCTGAAATCTGAATTCTATATTCTGTATTCTATGTTCTGTGTTCGGATTCTATATTCTTTGCTCTATATTCTCTATTCTATATACTACATTCTATGTTCTATATTCTGTATTCCATATTCTGTACTCTGTGTTCTGTATTCTGTATTCCATATTCTGAACTCTGTGTTCTGTATTCTATTTTGCGTGTTCTGTGTTCTGTATTCTATATTCTTTATTCAGTGTTCTATATTCTACATTCTATGTTCTGGATTCTGTATTCCATATTCTCTATTCTGTATTCCATATTCTGAATTCTATATTCTGTATTGTGTTCCACATTCTGTATTCTGAATTCTATATTCTGTATTCTCTGTTCTGTATTCTGTATTCTATATTCTACATTCTATGTTCTGTATTCTGTATTCCATATTCTGTATTCTGAATTCTATATTCTGTATTCCATATTCTGTATTGTGAATTCAATATTCTGTATTCTGTGTTCTGTATTCTATGTTGTGTGTTCTGTATTCTACATTCTATATTCTGCAGTGTATATTCTGAAATCTGAATTCTATATTCTGTATTGTATGTTCTGTGTTCGGATTCTATATTCTTTGCTCTATATTCTCTATTCTATATACTACATTCTATGTTCTATATTCTGTATTCCACATTCTGTATTCTGTGTTCTGTATTCTGTGTTGTGTGTTCTGTATTCTACATTCTATATTCTGCAATCTATATTCTGAAATCTGTATTCTAAATTCTGTATTCTATGTTCTGTGTTCCTATTGTATTTTCTGTATTCTGTATTCTATATTCTATATTCTGTATTCTATATTCTACATTCTATGTTCTGTATTCTGTATTCCATAATCTGTATTCTGAATTCTATATTCCGTATTCTATATTCTGAATTGTATATTATATTGTGTTCCACATTCTGTATTCTGAATTCTATATTCTGTATTCGGTGTTCTATATTCTACATTCAATGTTCTGGATTCTGTATTCCATATTCTGAATTCTATATTCTGTATTGTGTTCCACATTCTGTATTCTGAATTCTATATCCTGTATTCTCTGTTCTGTATTCTGTATTCTATATTCTACATTCTATGTTGTGTATTCTGTATTCCATAGTCTGTATTCTGAATTCTATATTCTGTATTCCATATTCTTTATTGTGAATTCAATATTCTGTATTCTGTGTTCTGTATTGTATGTTGTGTGTTCTGTATTCTACATTCTATATTCTGCAGTCTATATTCTGAAATCTGAATTCTATATTCTGTATTCTATGTTCTGTGTTCGGATTCTATATTCTTTGCTCTATATTCTCTATTCTATATACTACATTCTATGTTCTATATTCTGTATTCCATATTCTGTACTCTGTGTTCTGTATACTATGTTGTGTGTTCTGTATTCTACATTCTATATTCTGCAATCTATATTCTGAAATCTGTATTCTATACTGTGTAATTCTGTGTTCTGATTTCAGATTCTATATTCTGTGCTCTATATTCTGTATTCTATATACTACATTCTATGTTCTATATTCTGTATTCCATATTCTGTATTCTGAGTTCTATATTCTGTATTCCATATACTGTATTGTGAGTTCTATATTCTGTATTATGTAATCTATATTGAACATTCTATGTTCTGTATTCTGTATCATATACTGTATTCTGAGTTCTATATTCTGTACCCTATATTCTGTATTCCATGTACTGTATTCTGAATTCTATACTCTGGATTCTGTGTTCCATATTCTGTATTCTATATACTACATTCTATGTCCTGTTCTGTATTCCATATTCTGTATTCTGTGTTCTGTGTTCGGATTCTATATTCTGTATTCTGTATTCTGTGTTCCACATTCTGTATTCTGAATTCTATATTCTGTATTCTGTGTTCTGCATTCTATGTTCTCTGTTCGGTGTTCACCGTTCTATATTCTGTATTCTATATACTACATTCTATGTTATGTATTCTGTATTCCATATTCTGAACTCTGTGTTCTGTATTCTATTTTGCGTGTTCTGTGTTCTGTATTCTATATTCTGTGTTCGGTGTTCTATATTCTATATTCTAAATTCTGAATTCTATATTCTATATTGTGTTTTATATATTCTATGTTCTCTTTTCTGTATTCTATATTCTACATTCTGTATTCTCAGTTCTACGTTCTGTGTTCTACATTCTGTGATCTGTATTCCTCCTTCTGTGTTCTTTATTCTATATTCTGAATTCTGTTTTCTATATTGTCAGTTCTGTTTTCTGTACTCTGAATTCTGTATTCTTTATTTTTTATTCTGAATTCTCTTCTGTATTCTGTATTCTATATTCCACATTCTATGTTCTGTATTCTGTATTCCATATTCTGTATTATGAGTTCTATATTCTGTATTCCATATACTGTATTGTGAGTTCTATATTCTGTATTATGTAATCTATATTGAACATTCTATGTTCTGTATTCTGTATCATATACTGTATTCTGAGTTCTATATTCTGTACCCTATATTCTGTATTCCATGTACTGTATTCTGAATTCTATACTCTGTATTCTGTGTTCCATATTCTGTATTCTATATACTACATTCTATGTCCTGTTCTGTATTCCATATTCTGTATTCTGTGTTCTGTGTTCGGATTCTGTATTCTGAATTCTATATTCTGTATTCTGTGTTCTGCATTCTATGTTCTCTGTTCGGTGTTCGCCGTTCTATATTCTGTATTCTATATACTACATTCTATGTTATGTATTCTGTATTCCATATTCTGAACTCTGTGTTCTGTATTCTATTTTGCGTGTTCTGTGTTCTGAATTCTATATTCTGTATTCGGTGTTCTATATTCTACATTCTATGTTCTGGATTCTGTATTCCATATTCTCTATTCTGTATTCCATATTCTGAATTCTATATTCTGTATTGTGTTCCACATTCTGTATTCTGAATTCTATATTCTGTATTCTCTGTTCTGTATTCTGTATTCTATATTCTACATTCTATGTTCTTTATTCTGTATTCCATATTCTGTATTCTGAATTCTATATTCTGTATTCCATATTCTTTATTGTGAATTCAATATTCTGTATTCTGTGTTCTGTATTCTGTATTCTATATTCTACATTCTATGTTGTGTATTCTGTATTCCATATTCTGTATTCTGAATTCTATATTCTGTATTCCATATTCTTTATTGTGAATTCAATATTCTGTATTCTGTGTTCTGTATTGTATGTTGTGTGTTCTGTATTCTACATTCTATATTCTGCAGTCTATATTCTGAAACCTGAATTCTATATTCTGTATTCTATGTTCTGTGTTCAGATTCTATATTCTTTGCTCTATATTCTCTATTCTATATACTACATTCTATGTTCTATATTCTGTATTCCATATTCTGTATTCTGTGTTCTGTATTCTGTGTTGTGTGTTCTGTATTCTACATTCTATATTCTGCAATCTATATTCTGAAATCTGTATTCTAAATTCTATATTCTATGTTCTGTGTTCCTATACTATATTCTATATTCTGTATTCAATATTCTATATTCTGTATTCTATATTCTACATTCTATGTTCTGTATTCTGTATTCCATATTCTGTATTCTGAATTCTATATTCTGTATTCCATATTCTGTATTGTGAATTCAATATTCTGTATTCTGTGTTCTGTATTGTATGTTGTGTGTTCTGTGTTCTACATTCTATATTCTGCAGTCTATATTCTGAAATCTGAATTCTATATTCTGTATTCTATGTTCTGTGTTCGGATTCTATATTCTTTGCTCTATATTCTCTATTCTATATACTACATTCTATGTTCTATATTCTGTATTCCATATTGTGTACTCTGTGTTCTGTATACTATGTTGTGTGTTCTGTATTCTACATTCTATATTCTGCAATCTATATTCTGAAATCTGTATTCTATACTGTGTAATTCTGTGTTCTGATTTCAGATTCTATATTCTGTGCTCTATATTCTGTATTCTATATACTACATTCTATGTTCTATATTCTGTATTCCATATTCTGTATTCTGAGTTCTATATTCTGTATTCCATATACTGTATTGTGAGTTCTATATTCTGTATTATGTAATCTATATTGAACATTCTATGTTCTGTATTCTGTATCATATACTGTATTCTGAGTTCTATATTCTGTACCCTATATTCTGTATTCCATGTACTGTATTCTGAATTCTATACTCTGTATTCTGTGTTCCATATTCTGTATTCTATATACTACATTCTATGTCCTGTTCTGTATTCCATATTCTGTATTCTGTGTTCTGTGTTCGGATTCTATATTCTGTATTCTGTATTCTGTGTTCCACATTCTGTATTCTGAATTCTATATTCTGTATTCTGTGTTCTGCATTCTATGTTCTCTGTTCGGTGTTCGCCGTTCTATATTCTGTATTCTATATACTACATTCTATGTTATGTATTCTGTATTCCATATTCTGAACTCTGTGTTCTGTATTCTATTTTGCGTGTTCTGTGTTCTGTATTCTATATTCTGTGTTTGGTGTTCTATATTCTATATTCTAAATTCTGAATTCTATATTCTATATTGTGTTTTATATATTCTATGTTCTCTTTTCTGTATTCTATATTCTACATTCTGTATTCTCAGTTCTACGTTCTGTGTTCTACATTCTGTGATCTGTATTCCTCCTTCTGTGTTCTTTATTCTATATTCTGAATTCTGTTTTCTATATTGTCAGTTCTGTTTTCTGTACTCTGAATTCTGTATTCTTTATTTTGTATTCTGAATTCTCTTCTGTATTCTGTATTCTATATTCCACATTCTATGTTCTGTATTCTGTATTCCATATTCTGTATTCTGAATTCTATATTCTGTATTCCATATTCTTTATTGTGAATTCAATATTCTGTATTCTGTGTTCTGTATTCTATGTTGTGTGTTCTGTATTCTACATTCTATATTCTGCAGTCTATATTCTGAAATCTGAATTCTATATTCTGTATTCTATGTTCTGTGTTCGGATTCTATATTCTTTGCTCTATATTCTTTATTCTATATACTACATTCTATGTTCTATATTCTGTGTTCTGTATTCTGTGTTGTGTGTTCTGTATTCTACATTCTATATTCTGCAATCTATATTCTGAAATCTGTATTCTAAATTCTATATTCTATGTTCTGTGTTCCAGTTCTATATTCTATATTCTGTATTCTATATTCTATATTCTGTATTCTATATTCTACATTCTATGTTCTGTATTCTGTATTCCATATTCTGTATGCTGAATTCTATATTCCATATTCTATATTCAGAATTCTATATTATATTGTGTTCCACATTCTGTATTCTGAATTCTATATTCTGTATTCGGTGTTCTATATTCTACATTCTATGTTCTGGATTCTGTATTCCATATTCTCTATTCTGTATTCCATATTCTGAATTCTATATTCTGTATTGTGTTCCACATTCTGTATTCTGAATTCTATATTCTGTATTCTCTGTTCTGTATTCTGTATTCTATATTCTACATTCTATGTTCTGTATTCTGTATTCTGTATTCCATATTCTGTATTCTGAATTCTATATTCTGTATTCCATATTCTTTATTGTGAATTCAATATTCTGTATTCTGTGTTCTGTATTCTATGTTGTGTGTTCTGTATTCTACATTCTATATTCTGCAGTCTATATTCTGAAATCTGAATTCTATATTCTTTATTCTATGTTCTGTGTTCGGATTCTATATTCTTTGCTCTATATTCTCTATTCTCTATACTACATTCTATGTTATGTATTCTGTATTCCATATTCTGAACTCTGTGTTCTGTATTCTATTTTGCGTGTTCTGTGTTCTGAATTCTATATTCTGTATTCGGTGTTCTATATTCTACATTCTATGTTCTGGATTCTGTATTCCATATTCTCTATTCTGTATTCCATATTCTGAATTCTATATTCTGTATTGTGTTCCACATTCTGTATTCTGAATTCTATATTCTGTATTCTCTGTTCTGTATTCTGTATTCTATATTCTACATTCTATGTTCTGTATTCTGTATTCCATATTCTGTATTCTGAATTCTATATTCTGTATTCCATATTCTTTATTGTGAATTCAATATTCTGTATTCTGTGTTCTGTATTCTGTATTCTATATTCTACATTCTATGTTGTGTATTCTGTATTCCATAGTCTGTATTCTGAATTCTATATTCTGTATTCCATATTCTTTATTGTGAATTCAATATTCTGTATTCTGTGTTCTGTATTGTATGTTGTGTGTTCTGTATTCTACATTCTATATTCTGCAGTCTATATTCTGAAACCTGAATTCTATATTCTGTATTCTATGTTCTGTGTTCAGATTCTATATTCTTTGCTCTATATTCTCTATTCTATATACTACATTCTATGTTCTATATTCTGTATTCCATATTCTGTATTCTGTGTTCTGTATTCTGTGTTGTGTGTTCTGTATTCTACATTCTATATTCTGCAATCTATATTCTGAAATCTGTATTCTAAATTCTATATTCTATGTTCTGTGTTCCTATACTATATTCTATATTCTGTATTCAATATTCTATATTCTGTATTCTATATTCTACATTCTATGTTCTGTATTCTGTATTCCATATTCTGTATTCTGAATTCTATATTCTGTATTCCATATTCTGTATTGTGAATTCAATATTCTGTATTCTGTGTTCTGTATTGTATGTTGTGTGTTCTGTGTTCTACATTCTATATTCTGCAGTCTATATTCTGAAATCTGAATTCTATATTCTGTATTCTATGTTCTGTGTTCGGATTCTATATTCTTTGCTCTATATTCTCTATTCTATATACTACATTCTATGTTCTATATTCTGTATTCCATATTGTGTACTCTGTGTTCTGTATACTATGTTGTGTGTTCTGTATTCTACATTCTATATTCTGCAATCTATATTCTGAAATCTGTATTCTATACTGTGTAATTCTGTGTTCTGATTTCAGATTCTATATTCTGTGCTCTATATTCTGTATTCTATATACTACATTCTATGTTCTATATTCTGTATTCCATATTCTGTATTCTGAGTTCTATATTCTGTATTCCATATACTGTATTGTGAGTTCTATATTCTGTATTATGTAATCTATATTGAACATTCTATGTTCTGTATTCTGTATCATATACTGTATTCTGAGTTCTATATTCTGTACCCTATATTCTGTATTCCATGTACTGTATTCTGAATTCTATACTCTGTATTCTGTGTTCCATATTCTGTATTCTATATACTACATTCTATGTCCTGTTCTGTATTCCATATTCTGTATTCTGTGTTCTGTGTTCGGATTCTATATTCTGTATTCTGTATTCTGTGTTCCACATTCTGTATTCTGAATTCTATATTCTGTATTCTGTGTTCTGCATTCTATGTTCTCTGTTCGGTGTTCGCCGTTCTATATTCTGTATTCTATATACTACATTCTATGTTATGTATTCTGTATTCCATATTCTGAACTCTGTGTTCTGTATTCTATTTTGCGTGTTCTGTGTTCTGTATTCTATATTCTGTGTTCGGTGTTCTATATTCTATATTCTAAATTCTGAATTCTATATTCTATATTGTGTTTTATATATTCTATGTTCTCTTTTCTGTATTCTATATTCTACATTCTGTATTCTCAGTTCTACGTTCTGTGTTCTACATTCTGTGATCTGTATTCCTCCTTCTGTGTTCTTTATTCTATATTCTGAATTCTGTTTTCTATATTGTCAGTTCTGTTTTCTGTACTCTGAATTCTGTATTCTTTATTTTGTATTCTGAATTCTCTTCTGTATTCTGTATTCTATATTCCACATTCTATGTTCTGTATTCTGTATTCCATATTCTGTATTCTGAATTCTATATTCTGTATTCCATATTCTTTATTGTGAATTCAATATTCTGTATTCTGTGTTCTGTATTCTATGTTGTGTGTTCTGTATTCTACATTCTATATTCTGCAGTCTATATTCTGAAATCTGAATTCTATATTCTGTATTCTATGTTCTGTGTTCGGATTCTATATTCTTTGCTCTATATTCTTTATTCTATATACTACATTCTATGTTCTATATTCTGTGTTCTGTATTCTGTGTTGTGTGTTCTGTATTCTACATTCTATATTCTGCAATCTATATTCTGAAATCTGTATTCTAAATTCTATATTCTATGTTCTGTGTTCCAGTTCTATATTCTATATTCTGTATTCTATATTCTATATTCTGTATTCTATATTCTACATTCTATGTTCTGTATTCTGTATTCCATATTCTGTATGCTGAATTCTATATTCCATATTCTATATTCAGAATTCTATATTATATTGTGTTCCACATTCTGTATTCTGAATTCTATATTCTGTATTCGGTGTTCTATATTCTACATTCTATGTTCTGGATTCTGTATTCCATATTCTCTATTCTGTATTCCATATTCTGAATTCTATATTCTGTATTGTGTTCCACATTCTGTATTCTGAATTCTATATTCTGTATTCTCTGTTCTGTATTCTGTATTCTATATTCTACATTCTATGTTCTGTATTCTGTATTCTGTATTCCATATTCTGTATTCTGAATTCTATATTCTGTATTCCATATTCTTTATTGTGAATTCAATATTCTGTATTCTGTGTTCTGTATTCTATGTTGTGTGTTCTGTATTCTACATTCTATATTCTGCAGTCTATATTCTGAAATCTGAATTCTATATTCTTTATTCTATGTTCTGTGTTCGGATTCTATATTCTTTGCTCTATATTCTCTATTCTCTATACTACATTCTATGTTCTATATTTGTGTTCTGTATTCTGTGTTGTGTGTTCTGTATTCTACATTCTATATTCTGCAATCTATATTCTGAAATCTGTATTCTAAATTCTATATTCTATGTTCTGTGTTCCAATTCATATTCTATATTCTGTATTCTATATTCTACATTCTATGTTCTGTATTCTGTATTCCATAATCTGTATTCTGAATTCTATATTCCGTATTCTATATTCTGAATTGTATATTATATTGTGTTCCACATTCTGTATTCTGAATTCTATATTCTGTATTCGGTGTTCTATATTCTACATTCAATGATCTGGATTCTGTATTCCATATTCTGAATTCTATATTCTGTATTGTGTTCCACATTCTGTATTCTGAATTCTATATCCTGTATTCTCTGTTCTGTATTCTGTATTCTATATTCTACATTCTATGTTGTGTATTCTGTATTCCATAGTCTGTATTCTGAATTCTATATTCTGTATACCATATTCTTTATTGTGAATTCAATATTCTGTATTCTGTGTTCTGTATTGTATGTTGTGTGTTCTGTATT
This sequence comes from Camelus bactrianus, assembly GCF_048773025.1. Classification (NCBI taxonomy): domain Eukaryota; kingdom Metazoa; phylum Chordata; class Mammalia; order Artiodactyla; family Camelidae; genus Camelus; species Camelus bactrianus. The sequence goes on from NC_133575.1 coordinate 34,391,871, forward strand.
CTACATTCTATATTCTGCAGTCTATATTCTGAAACCTGAATTCTATATTCTGTATTCTATGTTCTGTGTTCAGATTCAGATTCTATATTCTTTGCTCTATATTCTCTATTCTATATACTACATTCTATGTTCTATATTCTGTATTCCATATTCTGTATTCTGTATTCTGTATTCTGTGTTGTGTGTTCTGTATTCTACATTCTATATTCTGCAATCTATATTCTGAAATCTGTATTCTAAATTCTATATTCTATGTTCTGTGTTACTACACTATATTCTATATTCTGTATTCTATATTCTATATTCTGTATTCTATATTCTACATTCTATGTTCTGTATTCTGTATTCCATATTCTGTATTCTGAATTCTATATTCTGTATTCCATATTCTGTATTGTGAATTCAATATTCTGTATTCTGTGTTCTGTATTGTATGTTGTGTGTTCTGTATTCTACATTCTATATTCTGCAGTGTATATTCTGAAATCTGAATTCTATATTCTGTATTCTATGTTCTGTGTTCGGATTCTATATTCTTTGCTCTATATTCTCTATTCTATATACTACATTCTATGTTCTATATTCTGTATTCCATATTCTGTACTCTGTGTTCTGTATACTATGTTGTGTGTTCTGTATTCTACATTCTATATTCTGCAATCTATATTCTGAAATCTGTATTCTATACTGTGTAATTCTGTGTTCTGATTTCAGATTCTATATTCTGTGCTCTATATTCTGTATTCTATATACTACATTCTATGTTCTATATTCTGTATTCCATATTCTGTATTATGAGTTCTATATTCTGTATTCCATATACTGTATTGTGAGTTCTATATTCTGTATTATGTAATCTATATTGAACATTCTATGTTCTGTATCTGTATCATATACTGTATTCTGAGTTCTATATTCTGTACCCTATATTCTGTATTCCATGTACTGTATTCTGAATTCTATACTCTGGATTCTGTGTTCCATATTCTGTATTCTATATACTACATTCTATGTCCTGTTCTGTATTCCATATTCTGTATTCTGTGTTCTGTGTTCGGATTCTATATTCTGTATTGTGTTCCACATTCTGTATTCTGAATTCTATATTCTGTATTCTGTGTTCTGCATTCTATGTTCTCTGTTCGGTGTTCGCCGTTCTATATTCTGTATTCTATATACTACATTCTATGTTATGTATTCTGTATTCCATATTCTGAACTCTGTGTTCTGTATTCTATTTTGTGTGTTCTGTGTTCTGAATTCTATATTCTGTATTCGGTGTTCTATATTCTACATTCTATGTTCTGGATTCTGTATTCCATATTCTCTATTCTGTATTCCATATTCTGAATTCTATATTCTGTATTGTGTTCCACATTCTGTATTCTGAATTCTATATTCTGTATTCTCTGTTCTGTATTCTGTATTCTATATTCTACATTCTATGTTGTGTATTCTGTATTCCATAGTCTGTATTCTGAATTCTATATTCTGTATTCCATATTCTTTATTGTGAATTCAATATTCTGTATTCTGTGTTCTGTATTCTATGTTGTGTGTTCTGTATTCTACATTCTATATTCTGCAGTCTATATTATGAAATCTGAATTCTATATTCTGTATTGTATGTTCTGTGTTCGGATTCTATATTCTTTGCTCTATATTCTCTATTCTATATACTACATTCTATGTTCTATATTCTGTATTCCATATTCTGTATTCTGTGTTCTGTATTCTGTGTTGTGTGTTCTGTATTCTACATTCTATATTCTGCAATCTATATTCTGAAATCTGTATTCTAAATTCTGTATTCTATGTTCTGTGTTCCTATTGTATTTTCTGTATTCTGTATTCTATATTCTATATTCTGTATTCTATATTCTACATTCTATGTTCTGTATTCTGTATTCCATAATCTGTATTCTGAATTCTATATTCCGTATTCTATATTCTGAATTGTATATTATATTGTGTTCCACATTCTGTATTCTGAATTCTATATTCTGTATTCGGTGTTCTATATTCTACATTCAATGTTCTGGATTCTGTATTCCATATTCTGAATTCTATATTCTGTATTGTGTTCCACATTCTGTATTCTGAATTCTATATCCTGTATTCTCTGTTCTGTATTCTGTATTCTATATTCTACATTCTATGTTGTGTATTCTGTATTCCATAGTCTGTATTCTGAATTCTATATTCTGTATTCCATACTCTTTATTGTGAATTCAATATTCTGTATTCTGTGTTCTGTATTGTATGTTGTGTGTTCTGTATTCTACATTCTATATTCTGCAGTCTATATTCTGAAATCTGAATTCTATATTCTGTATTCTATGTTCTGTGTTCGGATTCTATATTCTTTGCTCTATATTCTCTATTCTATATACTACATTCTATGTTCTATATTCTGTATTCCATATTCTGTACTCTGTGTTCTGTATTCTGTATTCCATATTCTGAACTCTGTGCTCTGTATTCTATTTTGCGTGTTCTGTGTTCTGAATTCTATATTCTGTATTCGGTGTTCTATATTCTACATTCTATGTTCTGGATTCTGTATTCCATATTCTCTATTCTGTATTCCATATTCTGAATTCTATATTCTGTATTGTGTTCCACATTCTGTATTCTGAATTCTATATTCTGCATTCTCTGTTCTGTATTCTGTATTCTATATTCTACATTCTATGTTCTGTATTCTGTATTCCATATTCTGTATTCTGAATTCTATATTCTGTATTCCATATTCTTTATTGTGAATTCAATATTCTGTATTCTGTGTTCTGTATTCTGTATTCTATATTCTACATTCTATGTTGTGTATTCTGTATTCCATAGTCTGTATTCTGAATTCTATATTCTGTATTCCATATTCTTTATTGTGAATTCAATATTCTGTATTCTGTGTTCTGTATTCTATGTTGTGTGTTCTGTATTCTACATTCTATATTCTGCAGTCTATATTCTGAAATCTGAATTCTATATTCTGTATTCTATGTTCTGTGTTCGGATTCTATATTCTTTGCTCTATATTCTCTATTCTATATACTACATTCTATGTTCTATATTCTGTATTCCATATTCTGTACTCTGTGTTCTGTATTCTGTATTCCATATTCTGAACTCTGTGTTCTGTATTCTATTTTGCGTGTTCTGTGTTCTGTATTCTATATTCTGTATTCAGTGTTCTATATTCTACATTCTATGTTCTGGATTCTGTATTCCATATTCTCTATTCTGTATTCCATATTCTGAATTCTATATTCTGTATTGTGTTCCACATTCTGTATTCTGAATTCTATATTCTGTATTCTCTGTTCTGTATTGTGTATTCTATATTCTACATTCTATGTTCTGTATTCTGTATTCCATATTCTGTATTCTGAATTCTATATTCTGTATTCCATATTCTGTATTGTGAATTCAATATTCTGTATTCTGTGTTCTGTATTCTATGTTGTGTGTTCTGTATTCTACATTCTATATTCTGCAGTGTATATTCTGAAATCTGAATTCTATATTCTGTATTGTATGTTCTGTGTTCGGATTCTATATTCTTTGCTCTATATTCTCTATTCTATATACTACATTCTATGTTCTATATTCTGTATTCCACATTCTGTATTCTGTGTTCTGTATTCTGTGTTGTGTGTTCTGTATTCTACATTCTATATTCTGCAATCTATATTCTGAAATCTGTATTCTAAATTCTGTATTCTATGTTCTGTGTTCCTATTGTATTTTCTGTATTCTGTATTCTATATTCTATATTCTGTATTCTATATTCTACATTCTATGTTCTGTATTCTGTATTCCATAATCTGTATTCTGAATTCTATATTCCGTATTCTATATTCTGAATTGTATATTATATTGTGTTCCACATTCTGTATTCTGAATTCTATATTCTGTATTCGGTGTTCTATATTCTACATTCAATGTTCTGGATTCTGTATTCCATATTCTGAATTCTATATTCTGTATTGTGTTCCACATTCTGTATTCTGAATTCTATATCCTGTATTCTCTGTTCTGTATTCTGTATTCTATATTCTACATTCTATGTTGTGTATTCTGTATTCCATAGTCTGTATTCTGAATTCTATATTCTGTATTCCATATTCTTTATTGTGAATTCAATATTCTGTATTCTGTGTTCTGTATTGTATGTTGTGTGTTCTGTATTCTACATTCTATATTCTGCAGTCTATATTCTGAAATCTGAATTCTATATTCTGTATTCTATGTTCTGTGTTTGGATTCTATATTCTTTGCTCTATATTCTCTATTCTATATACTACATTCTATGTTCTATATTCTGTATTCCATATTCTGTACTCTGTGTTCTGTATTCTGTATTCCATATTCTGAACTCTGTGTTCTGTATTCTATTTTGCGTGTTCTGTGTTCTGAATTCTATATTCTGTATTCGGTGTTCTATATTCTACATTCTATGTTCTGGATTCTGTATTCCATATTCTCTATTCTGTATTCCATATTCTGAATTCTATATTCTGTATTGTGTTCCACATTCTGTATTCTGAATTCTATATTCTGTATTCTCTGTTCTGTATTCTGTATTCTATATTCTACATTCTATGTTCTGTATTCTGTATTCCATATTCTGTATTCTGAATTCTATATTCTGTATTCCATATTCTTTATTGTGAATTCAATATTCTGTATTCTGTGTTCTGTATTCTATGTTGTGTGTTCTGTATTCTACATTCTATATTCTGCAGTCTATATTCTGAAATCTGAATTCTATATTCTGTATTCTATGTTCTGTGTTCGGATTCTATATTCTTTGCTCTATATTCTCTATTCTATATACTACATTCTATGTTCTATATTCTGTATTCCATATTCTGTACTCTGTGTTCTGTATACTATGTTGTGTGTTCTGTATTCTACATTCTATATTCTGCAATCTATATTCTGAAATCTGTATTCTATACTGTGTAATTCTGTGTTCTGATTTCAGATTCTATATTCTGTGCTCTATATTCTGTATTCTATATACTACATTGTATGTTCTATATTCTGTATTCCATATTCTGTATTCTGAGTTCTATATTCTGTATTCCATATACTGTATTGTGAGTTCTATATTCTGTATTATGTAATCTATATTGAACATTCTATGTTCTGTATTCTGTATCATATACTGTATTCTGAGTTCTATATTCTGTACCCTATATTCTGTATTCCATGTACTGTATTCTGAATTCTATACTCTGGATTCTGTGTTCCATATTCTGTATTCTATATACTACATTCTATGTCCTGTTCTGTATTCCATATTCTGTATTCTGTGTTCTGTGTTCGGATTCTATATTCTGTATTCTGTATTCTGTGTTCCACATTCTGTATTCTGAATTCTATATTCTGTATTCTGTGTTCTGCATTCTATGTTCTCTGTTCGGTGTTCGCCGTTCTATATTCTGTATTCTATATACTACATTCTATGTTATGTATTCTGTATTCCATATTCTGAACTCTGTGTTCTGTATTCTATTTTGCGTGTTCTGTGTTCTGTATTCTATATTCTGTGTTCGGTGTTCTATATTCTATATTCTAAATTCTGAATTCTATATTCTATATTGTGTTTTATATATTCTATGTTCTCTTTTCTGTATTCTATATTCTACATTCTGTATTCTCAGTTCTACGTTCTGTGTTCTACATTCTGTGATCTGTATTCCTCCTTCTGTGTTCTTTATTCTATATTCTGAATTCTGTTTTCTATATTGTCAGTTCTGTTTTCTGTACTCTGAATTCTGTATTCTTTATTTTTTATTCTGAATTCTCTTCTGTATTCTGTATTCTATATTCCACATTCTATGTTCTGTATTCTGTATTCCATATTCTGTATTCTGAATTCTATATTCTGTATTCCATATTCTTTATTGTGAATTCAATATTCTGTATTCTGTGTTCTGTATTCTATGTTGTGTGTTCTGTATTCTACATTCTATATTCTGCAGTCTATATTCTGAAATCTGAATTCTATATTCTGTATTCTATGTTCGGATTCTATATTCTTTGCTGTATATTCTCTATTCTATATACTACATTCTATATTCTATATTCTGTGTTCTGTATTCTGTGTTGTGTGTTCTGTATTCTACATTCTATATTCTGCAATCTATATTCTGAAATCTGTATTCTAAATTCTATATTCTATGTTCTGTGTTCCAATTCTATATTCTATATTCTATATTCTATATTCTGTATTCTATATTCTACATTCTATGTTCTGTATTCTGTATTCCATATTCTGTATGCTGAATTCTATATTCCGTATTCTATATTCTGAATTCTATATTATATTGTGTTCCACATTCTGTATTCTGAATTCTATATTCTGTATTCGGTGTTCTATATTCTACATTCTATGTTCTGGATTCTGTATTCCATATTCTCTATTCTGTATTCCATTTTCTGAATTCTATATTCTGTATTGTGTTCCACATTCTGTATTCTGAATTCTATACTCTGTATTCTCTGTTCTGTATTCTGTATTCTATATTCTACATTCTATGTTCTGTATTCTGTATTCTGTATTCCATATTCTGTATTCTGAATTCTATATTCCGTATTCTATATTCTGAATTCTATATTGTGTTCCACATTCTGTATTCTGAATTCTATATACTGTATTCGGTGTTCTATATTCTACATTCGATGTTCTGGATTCTGTATTCCATATTCTGAATTCTATATTCTGTATTGTGTTCCACATTCTGTATTCTGAATTTTATATTCTGTATTCGGTGTTCTATATTCTACATTCAATGTTCTGGATTCTGTATTCCATATTCTGAATTCTATATTCTGTATTGTGTTCCACATTCTGTATTCTGAATTCTATATTGTGTATTCTCTGTTCTGTATTCTGTATTCTATATTCTACATTCTATGTTCTGTATTCTGTATTCCATATTCTGTATTCTGAATTCTATATTCTGTATTCCATATTCTGTATTGTGAATTCAATATTCTGTATTCTGTGTTCTGTATTGTATGTTGTGTGTTCTGTGTTCTACATTCTATATTCTGCAGTCTATATTCTGAAATCTGAATTCTATATTCTGTATTCTATGTTCTGTGTTCGGATTCTATATTCTTTGCTCTATATTCTCTATTCTATATACTACATTCTATGTTCTATATTCTGTATTCCATATTGTGTACTCTGTGTTCTGTATACTATGTTGTGTGTTCTGTATTCTACATTCTATATTCTGCAATCTATATTCTGAAATCTGTATTCTATACTGTGTAATTCTGTGTTCTGATTTCAGATTCTATATTCTGTGCTCTATATTCTGTATTCTATATACTACATTCTATGTTCTATATTCTGTATTCCATATTCTGTATTCTGAGTTCTATATTCTGTATTCCATATACTGTATTGTGAGTTCTATATTCTGTATTATGTAATCTATATTGAACATTCTATGTTCTGTATTCTGTATCATATACTGTATTCTGAGTTCTATATTCTGTACCCTATATTCTGTATTCCATGTACTGTATTCTGAATTCTATACTCTGGATTCTGTGTTCCATATTCTGTATTCTATATACTACATTCTATGTCCTGTTCTGTATTCCATATTCTGTATTCTGTGTTCTGTGTTCGGATTCTATATTCTGTATTCTGTATTCTGTGTTCCACATTCTGTATTCTGAATTCTATATTCTGTATTCTGTGTTCTGCATTCTATGTTCTCTGTTCGGTGTTCGCCGTTCTATATTCTGTATTCTATATACTACATTCTATGTTATGTATTCTGTATTCCATATTCTGAACTCTGTGTTCTGTATTCTATTTTGCGTGTTCTGTGTTCTGTATTCTATATTCTGTGTTCGGTGTTCTATATTCTATATTCTAAATTCTGAATTCTATATTCTATATTGTGTTTTATATATTCTATGTTCTCTTTTCTGTATTCTATATTCTACATTCTGTATTCTCAGTTCTACGTTCTGTGTTCTACATTCTGTGATCTGTATTCCTCCTTCTGTGTTCTTTATTCTATATTCTGAATTCTGTTTTCTATATTGTCAGTTCTGTTTTCTGTACTCTGAATTCTGTATTCTTTATTTTGTATTCTGAATTCTCTTCTGTATTCTGTATTCTATATTCCACATTCTATGTTCTGTATTCTGTATTCCATATTCTGTATTCTGAATTCTATATTCTGTATTCCATATTCTTTATTGTGAATTCAATATTCTGTATTCTGTGTTCTGTATTCTATGTTGTGTGTTCTGTATTCTACATTCTATATTCTGCAGTCTATATTCTGAAATCTGAATTCTATATTCTGTATTCTATGTTCTGTGTTCGGATTCTATATTCTTTGCTCTATATTCTTTATTCTATATACTACATTCTATGTTCTATATTCTGTGTTCTGTATTCTGTGTTGTGTGTTCTGTATTCTACATTCTATATTCTGCAATCTATATTCTGAAATCTGTATTCTAAATTCTATATTCTATGTTCTGTGTTCCAGTTCTATATTCTATATTCTGTATTCTATATTCTATATTCTGTATTCTATATTCTACATTCTATGTTCTGTATTCTGTATTCCATATTCTGTATGCTGAATTCTATATTCCATATTCTATATTCAGAATTCTATATTATATTGTGTTCCACATTCTGTATTCTGAATTCTATATTCTGTATTCGGTGTTCTATATTCTACATTCTATGTTCTGGATTCTGTATTCCATATTCTCTATTCTGTATTCCATATTCTGAATTCTATATTCTGTATTGTGTTCCACATTCTGTATTCTGAATTCTATATTCTGTATTCTCTGTTCTGTATTCTGTATTCTATATTCTACATTCTATGTTCTGTATTCTGTATTCTGTATTCCATATTCTGTATTCTGAATTCTATATTCTGTATTCCATATTCTTTATTGTGAATTCAATATTCTGTATTCTGTGTTCTGTATTCTATGTTGTGTGTTCTGTATTCTACATTCTATATTCTGCAGTCTATATTCTGAAATCTGAATTCTATATTCTTTATTCTATGTTCTGTGTTCGGATTCTATATTCTTTGCTCTATATTCTCTATTCTCTATACTACATTCTATGTTCTATATTCTGTGTTCTGTATTCTGTGTTGTGTGTTCTGTATTCTACATTCTATATTCTGCAATCTATATTCTGAAATCTGTATTCTAAATTCTATATTCTATGTTCTGTGCTCCAATTCATATTCTATATTCTGTATTCTATATTCTACATTCTATGTTCTGTATTCTGTATTCCATAATCTGTATTCTGAATTCTATATTCCGTATTCTATATTCTGAATTGTATATTATATTGTGTTCCACATTCTGTATTCTGAATTCTATATTCTGTATTCGGTGTTCTATATTCTACATTCAATGATCTGGATTCTGTATTCCATATTCTGAATTCTATATTCTGTATTGTGTTCCACATTCTGTATTCTGAATTCTATATCCTGTATTCTCTGTTCTGTATTCTGTATTCTATATTCTACATTCTATGTTGTGTATTCTGTATTCCATAGTCTGTATTCTGAATTCTATATTCTGTATACCATATTCTTTATTGTGAATTCAATATTCTGTATTCTGTGTTCTGTATTGTATGTTGTGTGTTCTGTATTCTACATTCTATATTCTGCAGTGTATATTCTGAAACCTGAATTCTATATTCTGTATTCTATGTTCTGTGTTCAGATTCAGATTCTATATTCTTTGCTCTATATTCTCTATTCTATATACTACATTCTATGTTCTATATTCTGTATTCCATATTCTGTATTCTGTGTTCTGTATTCTGTGTTGTGTGTTCTGTATTCTACATTCTATATTCTGCAATCTATATTCTGAAATCTGTATTCTAAATTCTATATTCTATGTTCTGTGTTCCTATACTATATTCTATATTCTGTATTCTATATTCTACATTCTGTATTCTATATTCTACATTTTATGTTCTGTATTCTGTATTCCATATTCTGTATTCTGAATTCTATATTCTGTATTCCATATTCTGTATTGTGAATTCAATATTCTGTATTCTGTGTTCTGTATTGTATGTTGTGTGTTCTGTATTCTACATTCTATATTCTGCAGTCTATATTCTGAAACCTGAATTCTATATTCTGTATTCTATGTTCTGTGTTCAGATTCTATATTCTTTGCTCTATATTCTCTATTCTATATACTACATTCTATGTTCTATATTCTGTATTCCATATTCTGTATTCTGTATTCTGTATTCTGTGTTGTGTGTTCTGTATTCTACATTCTATATTCTGCAATCTATATTCTGAAATCTGTATTCTAAATTCTATATTCTATGTTCTGTGTTACTACACTATATTCTATATTCTGTATTCTATATTCTATATTCTGTATTCTATATTCTACATTCTATGTTCTGTATTCTGTATTCCATATTCTGTATTCTGAATTCTATATTCTGTATTCCATATTCTGTATTGTGAATTCAATATTCTGTATTCTGTGTTCTGTATTGTATGTTGTGTGTTCTGTATTCTACATTCTATATTCTGCAGTGTATATTCTGAAATCTGAATTCTATATTCTGTATTCTATGTTCTGTGTTCGGATTCTATATTCTTTGCTCTATATTCTCTATTCTATATACTACATTCTATGTTCTATATTCTGTATTCCATATTCTGTACTCTGTGTTCTGTATACTATGTTGTGTGTTCTGTATTCTACATTCTATATTCTGCAATCTATATTCTGAAATCTGTATTCTATACTGTGTAATTCTGTGTTCTGATTTCAGATTCTATATTCTGTGCTCTATATTCTGTATTCTATATACTACATTCTATGTTCTATATTCTGTATTCCATATTCTGTATTATGAGTTCTATATTCTGTATTCCATATACTGTATTGTGAGTTCTATATTCTGTATTATGTAATCTATATTGAACATTCTATGTTCTGTATTCTGTATCATATACTGTATTCTGAGTTCTATATTCTGTACCCTATATTCTGTATTCCATGTACTGTATTCTGAATTCTATACTCTGGATTCTGTGTTCCATATTCTGTATTCTATATACTACATTCTATGTCCTGTTCTGTATTCCATATTCTGTATTCTGTGTTCTGTGTTCGGATTCTATATTCTGTATTGTGTTCCACATTCTGTATTCTGAATTCTATATTCTGTATTCTGTGTTCTGCATTCTATGTTCTCTGTTCGGTGTTCGCCGTTCTATATTCTGTATTCTATATACTACATTCTATGTTATGTATTCTGTATTCCATATTCTGAACTCTGTGTTCTGTATTCTATTTTGTGTGTTCTGTGTTCTGAATTCTATATTCTGTATTCGGTGTTCTATATTCTACATTCTATGTTCTGGATTCTGTATTCCATATTCTCTATTCTGTATTCCATATTCTGAATTCTATATTCTGTATTGTGTTCCACATTCTGTATTCTGAATTCTATATTCTGTATTCTCTGTTCTGTATTCTGTATTCTATATTCTACATTCTATGTTGTGTATTCTGTATTCCATAGTCTGTATTCTGAATTCTATATTCTGTATTCCATATTCTTTATTGTGAATTCAATATTCTGTATTCTGTGTTCTGTATTCTATGTTGTGTGTTCTGTATTCTACATTCTATATTCTGCAGTCTATATTCTGAAATCTGAATTCTATATTCTGTATTGTATGTTCTGTGTTCGGATTCTATATTCTTTGCTCTATATTCTCTATTCTATATACTACATTCTATGTTCTATATTCTGTATTCCATATTCTGTATTCTGTGTTCTGTATTCTGTGTTGTGTGTTCTGTATTCTACATTCTATATTCTGCAATCTATATTCTGAAATCTGTATTCTAAATTCTGTATTCTATGTTCTGTGTTCCTATTGTATTTTCTGTATTCTGTATTCTATATTCTATATTCTGTATTCTATATTCTACATTCTATGTTCTGTATTCTGTATTCCATAATCTGTATTCTGAATTCTATATTCCGTATTCTATATTCTGAATTGTATATTATATTGTGTTCCACATTCTGTATTCTGAATTCTATATTCTGTATTCGGTGTTCTATATTCTACATTCAATGTTCTGGATTCTGTATTCCATATTCTGAATTCTATATTCTGTATTGTGTTCCACATTCTGTATTCTGAATTCTATATCCTGTATTCTCTGTTCTGTATTCTGTATTCTATATTCTACATTCTATGTTGTGTATTCTGTATTCCATAGTCTGTATTCTGAATTCTATATTCTGTATTCCATATTCTTTATTGTGAATTCAATATTCTGTATTCTGTGTTCTGTATTGTATGTTGTGTGTTCTGTATTCTACATTCTATATTCTGCAGTCTATATTCTGAAATCTGAATTCTATATTCTGTATTCTATGTTCTGTGTTCGGATTCTATATTCTTTGCTCTATATTCTCTATTCTATATACTACATTCTATGTTCTATATTCTGTATTCCATATTCTGTACTCTGTGTTCTGTATTCTGTATTCCATATTCTGAACTCTGTGCTCTGTATTCTATTTTGCGTGTTCTGTGTTCTGAATTCTATATTCTGTATTCGGTGTTCTATATTCTACATTCTATGTTCTGGATTCTGTATTCCATATTCTCTATTCTGTATTCCATATTCTGAATTCTATATTCTGTATTGTGTTCCACATTCTGTATTCTGAATTCTATATTCTGTATTCTCTGTTCTGTATTCTGTATTCTATATTCTACATTCTATGTTCTGTATTCTGTATTCCATATTCTGTATTCTGAATTCTATATTCTGTATTCCATATTCTTTATTGTGAATTCAATATTCTGTATTCTGTGTTCTGTATTCTGTATTCTATATTCTACATTCTATGTTGTGTATTCTGTATTCCATAGTCTGTATTCTGAATTCTATATTCTGTATTCCATATTCTTTATTGTGAATTCAATATTCTGTATTCTGTGTTCTGTATTCTATGTTGTGTGTTCTGTATTCTACATTCTATATTCTGCAGTCTATATTCTGAAATCTGAATTCTATATTCTGTATTCTATGTTCTGTGTTCGGATTCTATATTCTTTGCTCTATATTCTCTATTCTATATACTACATTCTATGTTCTATATTCTGTATTCCATATTCTGTACTCTGTGTTCTGTATTCTGTATTCCATATTCTGAACTCTGTGTTCTGTATTCTATTTTGCGTGTTCTGTGTTCTGTATTCTATATTCTGTATTCAGTGTTCTATATTCTACATTCTATGTTCTGGATTCTGTATTCCATATTCTCTATTCTGTATTCCATATTCTGAATTCTATATTCTGTATTGTGTTCCACATTCTGTATTCTGAATTCTATATTCTGTATTCTCTGTTCTGTATTCTGTATTCTATATTCTACATTCTATGTTCTGTATTCTGTATTCCATATTCTGTATTCTGAATTCTATATTCTGTATTCCATATTCTGTATTGTGAATTCAATATTCTGTATTCTGTGTTCTGTATTCTATGTTGTGTGTTCTGTATTCTACATTCTATATTCTGCAGTGTATATTCTGAAATCTGAATTCTATATTCTGTATTGTATGTTCTGTGTTCGGATTCTATATTCTTTGCTCTATATTCTCTATTCTATATACTACATTCTATGTTCTATATTCTGTATTCCACATTCTGTATTCTGTGTTCTGTATTCTGTGTTGTGTGTTCTGTATTCTACATTCTATATTCTGCAATCTATATTCTGAAATCTGTATTCTAAATTCTGTATTCTATGTTCTGTGTTCCTATTGTATTTTCTGTATTCTGTATTCTATATTCTATATTCTGTATTCTATATTCTACATTCTATGTTCTGTATTCTGTATTCCATAATCTGTATTCTGAATTCTATATTCTGTATTCTATATTCTGAATTGTATATTATATTGTGTTCCACATTCTGTATTCTGAATTCTATATTCTGTATTCGGTGTTCTATATTCTACATTCAATGTTCTGGATTCTGTATTCCATATTCTGAATTCTATATTCTGTATTGTGTTCCACATTCTGTATTCTGAATTCTATATCCTGTATTCTCTGTTCTGTATTCTGTATTCTATATTCTACATTCTATGTTGTGTATTCTGTATTCCATAGTCTGTATTCTGAATTCTATATTCTGTATTCCATATTCTTTATTGTGAATTCAATATTCTGTATTCTGTGTTCTGTATTGTATGTTGTGTGTTCTGTATTCTACATTCTATATTCTGCAGTCTATATTCTGAAATCTGAATTCTATATTCTGTATTCTATGTTCTGTGTTTGGATTCTATATTCTTTGCTCTATATTCTCTATTCTATATACTACATTCTATGTTCTATATTCTGTATTCCATATTCTGTACTCTGTGTTCTGTATTCTGTATTCCATATTCTGAACTCTGTGTTCTGTATTCTATTTTGCGTGTTCTGTGTTCTGAATTCTATATTCTGTATTCGGTGTTCTATATTCTACATTCTATGTTCTGGATTCTGTATTCCATATTCTCTATTCTGTATTCCATATTCTGAATTCTATATTCTGTATTGTGTTCCACATTCTGTATTCTGAATTCTATATTCTGTATTCTCTGTTCTGTATTCTGTATTCTATATTCTACATTCTATGTTCTGTATTCTGTATTCCATATTCTGTATTCTGAATTCTATATTCTGTATTCCATATTCTTTATTGTGAATTCAATATTCTGTATTCTGTGTTCTGTATTCTATGTTGTGTGTTCTGTATTCTACATTCTATATTCTGCAGTCTATATTCTGAAATCTGAATTCTATATTCTGTATTCTATGTTCTGTGTTCGGATTCTATATTCTTTGCTCTATATTCTCTATTCTATATACTACATTCTATGTTCTATATTCTGTATTCCATATTCTGTACTCTGTGTTCTGTATACTATGTTGTGTGTTCTGTATTCTACATTCTATATTCTGCAATCTATATTCTGAAATCTGTATTCTATACTGTGTAATTCTGTGTTCTGATTTCAGATTCTATATTCTGTGCTCTATATTCTGTATTCTATATACTACATTCTATGTTCTATATTCTGTATTCCATATTCTGTATTCTGAGTTCTATATTCTGTATTCCATATACTGTATTGTGAGTTCTATATTCTGTATTATGTAATCTATATTGAACATTCTATGTTCTGTATTCTGTATCATATACTGTATTCTGAGTTCTATATTCTGTACCCTATATTCTGTATTCCATGTACTGTATTCTGAATTCTATACTCTGGATTCTGTGTTCCATATTCTGTATTCTATATACTACATTCTATGTCCTGTTCTGTATTCCATATTCTGTATTCTGTGTTCTGTGTTCGGATTCTATATTCTGTATTCTGTATTCTGTGTTCCACATTCTGTATTCTGAATTCTATATTCTGTATTCTGTGTTCTGCATTCTATGTTCTCTGTTCGGTGTTCGCCGTTCTATATTCTGTATTCTATATACTACATTCTATGTTATGTATTCTGTATTCCATATTCTGAACTCTGTGTTCTGTATTCTATTTTGCGTGTTCTGTGTTCTGTATTCTATATTCTGTGTTCGGTGTTCTATATTCTATATTCTAAATTCTGAATTCTATATTCTATATTGTGTTTTATATATTCTATGTTCTCTTTTCTGTATTCTATATTCTACATTCTGTATTCTCAGTTCTACGTTCTGTGTTCTACATTCTGTGATCTGTATTCCTCCTTCTGTGTTCTTTATTCTATATTCTGAATTCTGTTTTCTATATTGTCAGTTCTGTTTTCTGTACTCTGAATTCTGTATTCTTTATTTTTTATTCTGAATTCTCTTCTGTATTCTGTATTCTATATTCCACATTCTATGTTCTGTATTCTGTATTCCATATTCTGTATTCTGAATTCTATATTCTGTATTCCATATTCTTTATTGTGAATTCAATATTCTGTATTCTGTGTTCTGTATTCTATGTTGTGTGTTCTGTATTCTACATTCTATATTCTGCAGTCTATATTCTGAAATCTGAATTCTATATTCTGTATTCTATGTTCTGTGTTCGGATTCTATATTCTTTGCTGTATATTCTCTATTCTATATACTACATTCTATATTCTATATTCTGTGTTCTGTATTCTGTGTTGTGTGTTCTGTATTCTACATTCTATATTCTGCAATCTATATTCTGAAATCTGTATTCTAAATTCTATATTCTATGTTCTGTGTTCCAATTCTATATTCTATATTCTATATTCTATATTCTATATTCTGTATTCTATATTCTACATTCTATGTTCTGTATTCTGTATTCCATATTCTGTATGCTGAATTCTATATTCCGTATTCTATATTCT
Organism: Camelus bactrianus; assembly: GCF_048773025.1. Taxonomy (NCBI): domain Eukaryota; kingdom Metazoa; phylum Chordata; class Mammalia; order Artiodactyla; family Camelidae; genus Camelus; species Camelus bactrianus. Next base: position 34,408,341 of record NC_133575.1, read on the forward strand.
GAATTCTATATTATATTGTGTTCCACATTCTGTATTCTGAATTCTATATTCTGTATTCGGTGTTCTATATTCTACATTCTATGTTCTGGATTCTGTATTCCATATTCTCTATTCTGTATTCCATTTTCTGAATTCTATATTCTGTATTGTGTTCCACATTCTGTATTCTGAATTCTATACTCTGTATTCTCTGTTCTGTATTCTGTATTCTATATTCTACATTCTATGTTCTGTATTCTGTATTCTGTATTCCATATTCTGTATTCTGAATTCTATATTCCGTATTCTATATTCTGAATTCTATATTATATTGTGTTCCACATTCTGTATTCTGAATTCTATATACTGTATTCGGTGTTCTATATTCTACATTCGATGTTCTGGATTCTGTATTCCATATTCTGAATTCTATATTCTGTATTGTGTTCCACATTCTGTATTCTGAATTTTATATTCTGTATTCGGTGTTCTATATTCTACATTCAATGTTCTGGATTCTGTATTCCATATTCTGAATTCTATATTCTGTATTGTGTTCCACATTCTGTATTCTGAATTCTATATTGTGTATTCTCTGTTCTGTATTCTGTATTCTATATTCTACATTCTATGTTCTGTATTCTGTATTCCATATTCTGTATTCTGAATTCTATATTCTGTATTCCATATTCTTTATTGTGAATTCAATATTCTGTATTCTGTGTTCTGTATTCTATGTTGTGTGTTCTGTATTCTACATTCTATATTCTGCAGTGTATATTCTGAAATCTGAATTCTATATTCTGTATTCTATGTTCTGTGTTCGGATTCTATATTCTTTGCTCTATATTCTCTATTCTATATACTACATTCTATGTTCTATATTCTGTATTCCATATTCTGTATTCTGTGTTCTGTATTCTGTGTTGTGTGTTCTGTATTCTACATTCTATATTCTGCAATCTATATTCTGAAATCTGTAATCTAAATTCTGTATTCTATGTTCTGTGTTCCTATTGTATTTTCTGTATTCTGTATTCTATATTCTATATTCGGTATTCTATATTCTACATTCTATGTTCTGTATTCTGTATTCCATAATCTGTATTCTGAATTCTATATTCCGTATTCTATATTCTGAATTGTATATTATATTGTGTTCCACATTCTGTATTCTGAATTCTATATTCTGTATTCGGTGTTCTATATTCTACATTCAATGTTCTGGATTCTGTATTCCATATTCTGAATTCTATATTCTGTATTGTGTTCCACATTCTGTATTTTGAATTCTATATTCTGTATTCTGTGTTCTGTATTCTATGTTGTGTGTTCTGTATTCTACATTCTATATTCTGCAGTCTATATTCTGAAATCTGAATTCTATATTCTGTATTTTATGTTCTGTGTTCGGATTCTATATTCTTTGCTCTATATTCTCTATTCTATATACTACATTCTATGTTCTATATTCTGTATTCCATATTCTGTATTCTGTGTTCTGTATTCTGTGTTGTGTGTTCTGTATTCTACATTCTATATTCTGCAATCTATATTTTGAAATCTGTATTCTATATTCTGTATTCTATGTTCTGTGTTCGGATTCTATATTCTCTATTCTACATTCTGTATTCCACATTCTATATTCTGAATTCTATGTTCGGTATTCTGTGTTCCACATTCTGTATTCTGAATTCTATATTCTGTATTCTATGTTCTATATTCTGTATTCTATATTCTACATCCTAAGTTGTGTATTCTGTATTCTATTTTGTGTGTTCTGTATTCTATATTCTTCATACTTGAATCTATATTCTGAAATCTGTATTCTAAGTTCTGTATGCTATGTTCTCTGTTCCGATTCTACATTCTGTATTCTGTATTCTATATTCTACATTCTAGATTGTTTTTTTCTGTATTCCATATTCTGTATTCTGAACCCTATATTCTGTATTCTATATTCTGTATTCCATATTGTGCATTCTGAATTCAATATTCTGTATTCTGTGTTCTGTATTCTACATTTTATCTTCTATATTCCCTATTCTATATTACACATTTTAAGTTCTGTATTCTGTATTTCAAATTCTGTGTTCTGTGTTCTGTATTCTATGTTGTGTGTTCTGTATTCTACATTCTATATTCTGCAGTCTATATTCTGAAATCTGAATTCTATATTCTGTATTCTATGTTCTGTGTTCGGATTCTATATTCTTTGCTCTATATTCTCTATTCTCTATACTACATTCTATGTTCTATATTCTGTATTCTGTATTCTGTGTTGTGTGTTCTGTATTCTACATTCTATATTCTGCAACCTATATTCTGAAATCTGTATTCTAAATTCTATATTCTATGTTCTCTGTTCCAATTCTATATTCTATATTCTGTATTCTATATTCTATATTCTGTATCCTGTATTCTATATTCTGTGTTCTGTATTCTATATTCTATACTGTTTTCTGTATTCTCTATTCTCTATTCTGTGTTGTGTTCTGTATTCTGTGTTCTACATTCTATATTCTGTATTCAGTATTCTATATTCTATATTCTGTATTCTATATTCCATTTTCTACATTCTGTATTCTTTATTCTATATTCTATGTTTTGTTTTCTTCTATATTGTACATTCTGTATTCTATATTCTATGTTCTGTATTCTGTATTCTATATCTACATTCTATATTCTGTATTCTGTATTCTATATTCTACATTCTGTGTGCTAATTTCTATGCTTAGTATTCTATATTTTGTGTACTGTGTTCTGTATTCTATGTTCTGTGTTCTGTATCTGTATTCTATATTCTGTATTCTGCATTCTACATTCTGTATTTGTATTCTATATTCTGTAGTTTGTATTGTGTTCTGTATTCTATGTTCTTTGTTCTGTATTGTATAACCTATATTATGTATTGTTTTCTGAATTCTATATTCTATATTCTGTATTCTGTGTTCTGTATTCTATATTCTGTATTCTGTGTTCTGTATTATGTATTCTACATTCTGTATTCTAAATTCTATGCTCAGGATTCTGTATCTTGTGTTCTGTGTTCTGTATTCTATGTTCTCTATTCTGTATTCTATATTCTACTTTCTATATTCAATCGTCTACATTTTGTATTCTGTATGCTGTATTGTACATTCTGTATTCTAAGTTCTACGTTCTATATTCTATATTTTGTGTTCTGTGTTCTGTATTCTATATTCTGCGTTCTGTATTCTATACTGTGTATTCTGTATTTAAATTCTGTGTTCTGTATTCTGTATTCTATGTCTATGTTCAGTATTCTATGCTCTGTGTTCTATATTCAATATTGTGTTTTCTGTATTCTGTGTTCTACATTCTGTCTTCTGTATTCTGTATTCTATATTCTGTGTTCTGTATTCTATATTCTATATTTTGTGTTCTGTATTGTATATTCCATATTCTCTGTTCTTTATTCCATATTTTATATTCTGTATTGTGTATTCTATATTGTTTTCTGTATTTTGTATTCTATATTCTGTGTTCTGTATTTTATATTCTATATGCTGTATTCTATATTCTATTTTCTACAATCTGTATTCTATATTCCACGTTCTGTATTCTATATTCTGTTTTGTGTTCTGTATTCTATATTCTGTATTCTCTGTTCTCTATTGTACATTATATACTCTGTGTTGTGTATTCTGTATTATATAATCTATATTCTGTATTTGTATTCTATATTCTGTGTTCTGTATTCTATATTCTGCATTCTATATTCTATATTGTGTTCTTTATCCTATATTCTATGTTTTGTATTCTATATTCTGTATTGTGTATTCTGTGTTCTATGTACCGTTTTGTGTTCTGTTTTCTGTATTCTATATTCTGAATTCTATATTTTATACTCTATTCTATATATTGTTTTCTGTATTCTGTATTCTATATTCTATATTCTGTATTCTAAATTCTGTCTTCTGAAGTCTATATTGTGTATTCTATATTCTATGTTGTTTGTTCTTTATTCTATGTTCTGATTTCTATATTCTATATTCTATATTCTTCATTCTATATTATATATCTGTATTCTGTATTTTATATTCTATATTCCGTGTTGTGTATTCCTTATCTATATTCTGAATTCTGTGTTCTGTATTCTATATTCTGCATTCTATATTAAATATCGTGATCTGTATTCCATATTCTATATTCTCTACTTTAATTCTGAATTCTATATTCTATATTCTGTATCCTGTACTCTATATTCTGTGTTCTGTATTCTATATTCTATATTCTTTATTCTGTGTTCCATAGTCTGTGTTCTGTTTTCTGTATCCTATGTTTTCCTTCTGTATTCTATGTACCTTGATCTTTTTTCTATATTCTGTATTCTATATACTGTATTCCATATTCTATAATCTGTATTCTGAATTCTGTATTCTATATTCTGTGTTTTGTATTCTGTATTCTATATTCTACATTCTATGTTCTGTATTCTGTATTCTAAATTCTATGTTTTGTGTTCTATATTCTGTGTTCTGTGTTCTGTATTCTATATTCTGTGTTCAGTATTCCATATTCTGTATTCTCTATTCTATATTCTATATTCTGTGCTCTGTATTGTATATTGTGCATTCTATATTCTATATTGTGTTATGTATTCTATATTCTTTGTTCTGTATTCTGTATTTTATATTCGGTATTCTGTATTCTACATACTGTATTCTGTATTCTATACTCTATATTCTATATTCTGTATTCTATATTCTACATTCTGTATTCTAAATTCTATTTTCTGTATCTATATTGTGTGTTGTGTGTTCTGGATTGTATATCCTGTGTTTTGTATTCTGTATTCTATATTCTGTGTTCTGTACTCTGTATTATATATTTTATATTCTGTATTCTGTATTCTTTATTCTATGTTCTGTGTTCTGTATTCTATATTCTACATTTTGTATTCCAAATTCTATGTTCTGTATTCTATATTCTATGTTCTGTGTTCTGTATTCTAAGTTCTGTGTTCTATATTCTATATAATCTATATTCTGAATTCTATATTCTATATTCTGTATTCTATATTCTATATTCTGTGTTCTGTATTCTGTTATCTATATTCTCATTTCTGCTTTCTGTATTTTGTATTCTGTATTTTCTATTCTATATTCTCTATTCTGTATTCTGTAGTTTTTATTGTGTATTCTTTTCTATTCTATTCTATATTCTATATTCTGTATTCTATATTCAGTATTCTGTATTCTATGTTTTGTATTCTGTATTCTATATGCTGTATTCTACAGTCTATATTGTATATTTTGTGTTCTGTGTTGTATTCTATATTCTGTATCTATATATTCTATATCATTCTGTATTCTCTTCTATAGTATATATATTATATGTTTAGTATATTAAGTATCGTTTATCAATTCATCAGTTGATTGATAGGCATTTGGTCTGTTTCCACTTTTTGGCTATTATGGATAATGCTCCTATGAACATTTATGTACAAGTTTTTATATGGATGTATATTTTAAATTCTCTTGAATATATACCTAGGAATGAAATTTTTGGGTCATAATTCTATATTTAAATTTTAAGAAACTGACAAAGTGCTTTTCACAGCAGTGGCACCATTTTACATCCCCAGCAGCAATGTATGAGGGTCTAATTCTCTATATCCTTGCTAAGACTTATTATTGTCTGTCTTTTATATTTTAGCCAACCTAGTGTGTATTATATGGTCCTTCCTTACGGTTTTGATTTGCATTTCTCTAATGACTTGTATATTTATTAGCCATTTGTGTATCTTCTTTACAGAAATGTATATTCAAATTCTTTTCCCATTTTTTAATTGGGCTATTTATCTATTATTGAGTTGTAAAATAGTTTATCGATATTAGTGCAAATGCTTTTGTACAATTGGAATTTAACTCAAAAAAAAAATCTTAGAGAAGTCAAGTGTTTTTGCCTTGCAATGTAAATTTGGGAAGTTTTTATTTCTTTTGAAACAATACATTTGTGAAATTAAGATTTTTTCAGTGTTTGTGTCCACTAAACAAACAAGAAAATCAGAACTGTTTGGATGTCAAATATGACATGCATATTGTCTTTCCCAAACACCACCTCAATTCAGTATTGTGATTCGAGCTAAGCACCCTTCACACTGATGTCTTTAAACTTTAACTTGACTGTGTTTAAAACATATTGTCGTGTTACTTAATCCATTAAGGTACATATTTTTATATTACAGGTTTGTTTTAAAATTGATACCTTTCAAATCATTTTCTTTGAAATCCCATGTGTTTTATTTTAGGCTTTTATACACATTATTCTGAACTGTCCAAGCATTTCAAACTGCTAAAATAATCCATGGGAAAAAGCAACAGAGACCCTGCTGCAACTGCAGAGAAGAGCACACTTTCCAAAAGGCAGGAGAATCACTGCAGCATTTTTTAAATGCTGTACTGAAATACAGCTAGTGACAATGAGCCTCTGGCTTTTTTCTACCTCAGTCTGATGTTGCATACTGGAATTGTCAATATTGTCTATTTGATTGAAGGCAACAGGAAAGATGAAGCCTCTGATTTTTCTACATGAAAAGTCTTTAACCCTTAAAAGATGCAAGCAAATATATATTTCTGAGATAGCTTGTTTGTTATACAAGCAAATGTATAAAGCAGATTCTTATAACACCCACTTATCCAGCTCTTGTTTAGTTGTAACTGAATATGGAAATACAGGATTCAAAATTCATAGAGAAAAGAGCAGCAACATTCTTCAGGTCCCAGTTTACCAAGGAAGGGGGACATGGGGCAGACCCACAGCCCTAGTCATGAAATGTGGTAATCCATAGAGAGGCCATGGGCTTTTTCATCACAAGACATGTTCTCCATGTACATACATGCATGAACAATGGCACTGACCCAATTATTAAGCCCAGGAAGAGGTGCATGGAGGTGTAGGAGGTAGTGACCCAGCCCAACAGGCTGCCCAGTCTCTAAGCAAGTACATTTGAGAATTGCTGGAGGTCAACTATATTTGCCTCCCCACACACATTTCCTGCTTACCTCCACTGAAAAGGAGATGGGGCCCTGCAGCCAGTCATGTTATACTAACACCCACAGAGGAGGCATGCCCTACAGGTGGGCTGCTGCAATGTGGTGCCTCAGGCTGAGGAAGTACTTGCCTCTTCTGCTAAGGAGCACCCTGGCCCAATAGTAGGCACTGACATGCAGGATCCTACATTGTATCTCTCATCCCCCATGCTCATTTCATCTCTCTGAGCAGTGTTGCTGAGTAAACCTGCCTCTAGTCCAACATGATAGTCTGTTAGAGTGAGCAGATTTGTGGACCAAGCCTTGGTCCAATAGACCATCAGAAAATGTAAGCCACCTGTTGATGGGCAGCCCCCTCCTAGGGATGGGGCACTATCTCACAAGACCACCCCATGACACAGACTTCTGTTTTACTTTGCTGACTTGACTGAGCCTTTGGCACCAGGGTTCTTTAAGCTATTAGCTTCACTGGCATCACCAAAAGATCTAGTCATTCTTCTCTCAGCTGTGCCACCAGACCTATCTATGTGTCCCATGGTGCCCTGCTCCTCATATTCAAATGTTAAGTGCTCCATTTCTACAAATACTTCAAATACAGAAACAAGGGAGCTGCCTCTATGTTTTACATACTTGCACAACTGGCCTAGTTCCCAGGACCCAACTCAGAGCAAAAGGAGACTCCCTTTTGGAAGCCAGACAGACAGAGGTTGCTAACACTAACTTGCAGCAGGGGTTGTTCCAGGGCTTGGCTGATGAAGAGTTCGACCTCTACCCCATCACCAAGATTAAAGTATAGCCCATTCTTTCATTGCTCTTGATCTTTCACATCTGAAGATCACAGGTTTTTATTAAACTATACCTCTAGGATACCCCCAATCTTGCCAGCCTTCAGGAAGGGCTTTTAGCTGTTACTAAAATTGCCTTTAAGGTTTCTTGCGTCCAAGTTTGACCCAGCATGAAGCATTGCTGCTTACTAGTCCAGGCTTCTCTGTGCTTCCAAACAGCCTGTGGCCCCCTTGCGGAGCCATTCTGACCTCTCAGCCACCCTTAACTCCATATGCAACCAGCCTTTCCACACCCTCACTGTTATTCTGCCCAATAGGCTTCTTCTATTCCTAAGGGTCCCCCATTGGTTTTAGGCCCCAAGGGCTATCACAACATGGCCACAGCTGAGCTGAGCCCCCATCCTGAGATAAAAACTACTGGTAGGTTAACGTTACCTGTGGGTGCCTGAAAGAGTAGTCTCCTGTGATGCCTAGAGAGCTTCAAATGGAACTGCAGCCACACAGCGCCCTCACATGGTAAGGAGTAGTCATGCAGCTGGGCAAACCACCACAAAGCAAAGCCTGACTCGGAGCCCCAGGGGTCTCTGGCAACCAAACAGGAAATTCTGCAAAATTCCTAAGTCCAACAAAGTTTATGCACACAGAATGAAACCATCTACCCTTTCACAGACTGGGAAACTGGAAAGAGACATGCACAAGGTAAACACAAAAAGTTAAGAGGCAGAGTCAAGGTCCTTGCAGGCCAAGTCAAGCCCCTAACACCTTAAAGGATAGGATTTAAAGACTTTAGGCTTAATTTTCCTCTATGACTAGTTGCTTAGGTGTTTCAGAATAAAATATCTGAGTTTAACAGGCAGAAGTCACTTGTGCGTAAAAAGTCTGAATCAGTCTTTTAGAGAGATTTAATTAAGAAAAAGAAAAGTAAATTTTCTAGTTTGTTTCCCTCACTTGCAGACCTAAGATGAGAAATAAGGTATAACAGAGATAGAAAACCAAGGGGATTATCAGCTATGAATTTTAACTTTTTAAAATTCACAGGCACAGGACACAAGTGATGTGTGGCCAAGGAAAGACTGGTCTCAAATCAGGCCAGGCTGCTTTTTGTAAGTGCTCTGCGTCACAAGTAAAGTTGTTCTGACAAAGATTAACTCATCTGATTACTGAAGATTCTCATCAGGTTGTCACAAAGACTGAGAAGTTTGTTGAAGAATGCCATTCTCCAAGAGAAATCTCAATCTAGAAGATAGCATAAAGGTCTTTGAATTTCTTCCTTATTCTCAACTGTAAGATTAAGCTGGTTGTACATGGGCAATGGTGGGGGGGGGCTGCTCAAGAGGGGAAAAACTGCTTGCAAAAGACATTTTGGCCAAAATCTTGGCCACAGGCAACTAACAAAACAACCCCAAACAGCCAAAATCAAACAGGCTCAGCTATTGTTCCTTCAGAAAGAGTCTTGCACTGGTGCTTTTTGAGTGAACAATTTTTTCCTAGAAAACCAACCACCCATTGGCCATCTATTTTAGTTCAATCAGCCTTGAACCACCAGAGACAAACCTGTGGTCTGTTAAGAGTTAGGTTGGGTGACTCGCCACAATAAGTAACAGTGGACAACAGAGGAGTCATGGGGCATCTCTCGCCAAAGGAAAATGTAGTTATTGTAGGATTTGGGGGAAGGGAGTAGAATTTAGGTAAATGCTGAGCTCCAGAGGAAAGCAGGGCAGTGTGTAAAGACATCAACATCAAGTCTCCACTACAACATAGTCCCAAGCTCCTGTGTCCTTAGAGATAACAAAATTAACATAGATGTGGAATGTCATGTCCTGAAACCCCTTATCTGCTCTGGGTTGGAAATCCAGACTGCTTCACTCTGTCACAGAGACTCAGACACTCCAAGCAAGAGTGAGGAGTTTCATCTTATCTAATTTCAAAAAGCTAAGTTTCTGATAGTCAATGATTTTAGAGAACAAAGTTTCTCAGTTAAGTAAGAAATTAGTAGTCAGAGAAGGAGGTTTTGGCTGTATTTTTTCAAATGCCCTTTCAGCATATGTTATAATTATAGGATTATTTTTCCTTTAATTTGCTGCTTTAATGGATTAGGTTGATAGATTTCCTGATCCCAAACCACTGTCCCTTAGTCATACTGTATCTTTCTTTTGATATATTGCTGGAGTCTATTTTCAATCATGATATTGTTCTATAGTTTTATTTCTCCTTCCCTGTCTCCCTTCTTTCCTCCTCTTTGTTTCATCATCATCAAGTTTTCATACTAATGGTAGTGTCATAAAATAAACTGGAGTAATTTCCATGTTTTGCTTCAAACAAATAGTAGGTTCTTATGATACTTTACAGTTGTGATGACCCAGAGAGAAATGTCGCTTCCTGATAATTTGCAACTCACTTCGTCTATATCTGTTACCTCAACTTGATGAATAGCAAGGCAGATGTTTACTTTCTCAATCAATGCTAAGTTTTACAGCATCACATCCAAGCAGGGCCTATCCATTGCCCATGATTTGTCTGCCAAGTGTTTCCATGAAATTAAGTCTTTGTCCAACTCTGATTAGGTCTTAAAAGTTCTAATGGTATTAAGAGCAGAAAAAGCTGATGTCATAGTGCTTTGCAAATAAGGAAACCCATGATAAAAAGCTTTCTCTTGAGTCCTAATTGTATTAGAAAGGGAAACTCACATGAAGAAAAGTTAGACCAGGGAGAGTTATCAAGACAACTGATGAGCAAGAGTTTAGAAAACACAAGGTCAGTGATAAGCTGAGGAAGAAGAAAGAGTGGAGTAGAAGGACGCTTGTAGCTCACTCTCTCCCACAAATACACCAAAACTCACATCTATGGACCTACTCAGCCAACCAAAGCACCTGTCTAACTCTGACAGAACATCGCCCTCTTTGAAAGACAAAGACACAAAGACGCCAAAAATCTGGTAGGAGAAAAGGAAAAAAGAATGAAGAAAAAGCAAAACAGTCCGGGACCAGTCCCACGGGGAGGGAGCAGCAAAGGAGGACTAGCGCTCGTTCACTGGGTCTCCCCTCTCCAATGGAGAGGCCAGTGGGACGGAGGGGGAGCCTCCAAGGCTCAGGTCTGCCCTGAGCACCCCTTGACCAACAGAACTGAGTTAAACTGGCACAAAGGGTCCCTGCGACACCCAGCCCAAGACGTGAGCCAGCAGCTGGGGCTGGGACAGGCCACCCAAGCCAGAGGACTGGGGCGGCTGCACTGAGGCAGTCCCAGGGGACTGCAGGGAGCTGCACACCGTGGCTGGGGCGGGATACAGAGCAGAACCACCTCAGTCCCCCATAAATTGCGAAAAAAGCAAAGCAACATGGCTGGTGTGCCCTGGGGGGAGGGGCACCATAGCTTTTGTCTCCTCAGACCCGCGGTGCCATGACTGGCGCTTCTTGAGAGAAGAGAGGCGGGGCTCAGCCACAGCCGCCAATCTCCTCCTGTGCGCAGCACCCGGGCAGGGGCAGGGCCGAGCCCTGAATCTGCACCCAGGGGCTCCGCAACCTCCTAGGCAGGACTGAGACTTGTTTACAGCCCAAGGCAGACAGGATCTTTCTCCCCTGGCACCTCAGAGAACTTGCGCTGCCAAGACAAGAAGCTGAGATTTGGCACGGAGCAGGGGGGGCCGTTTTGCGGTCTTCCCTGAGCCTGCCTTCGGAGCACCGACCTGAGGTGGAGCGGGCAGCTGCACAGAGCAGTGGAGCGACCGGCGCCAGGAGAGGGTGGGCGGCCAACCACCTTCCTAGCAGGAACGCGGCACTTGACCACGGTGCTGGGAGGGGGCGCGATCTGCCCGCCTGCCTCCCCCTACCCCAATGCAGCATCTGACTGTGGCATCGGGAGGGGGAGTGACCTGTCCGCCCAACAGGTAAGAGCTCAGCTCCTGACCCAGTGTTAGGAGGGGGTGCAATCTGCTAGCCAACAGCTACTGGGAGCAGCAGAGATGAGGGCACCAACAGAGGGCCTCTGGAAACAGCAAACTGAGTTCACAAAACAGGGTGAAGACACAAAGACCTCGATAAAATCATTAAAAGCACACCGTCTCCAGGAGAACTAGTTAACTGATACTCCTTAAGCCACAGTGCCAGAGAGATATGAGCAATATGAAGCAGAAGAACCATTCCCAATTAAAAGATCAAGAGAAATCCCCTGAAAGCACTATCAAGGAAATAGACATTGATGGCCTACTAGATCAAGATTTCAAAAAAGGAGTGATCAAAGTACTGAAGGACCTAAAAGAAACAGTGTTTAGAGATATAAAATATGTCAAAAATGAAACAGGAGCGATAAAGAAGAACCAAGTAGAATTAGTAAACTCACTTGCTGAGATGAGAGCTGACCTAGAGGCTGTACAAAGCAGGCTAGATAATGCAGAGGAACGAATAAGTGACCTAGAAGACAGCACAACAGAAAGCACCCAATCAGAGCAGCTGAGAGAAAAACTAATAAAAAACAATGAAAACAATATAAGGGACCTATGGGATAATATAAAGCGTGCCAATCTACGCATAATAGGAGTTCCAGAAGGGGAAGAAAGAGCAAAGGGGATTGAAAAGGTATTTTGAAGAAATCATGACTGAAAACTCCCCAAACCTAAAGGAATCAGACATTCAAGTACAGGAGGCTCAGAGGGTCCCAAACAGGAAGAACCCAAACAGACCCACACCAAGACATATCATAATCAAGATGGCCAGAGTCAAGGATAAAGAAATGATCCTAAAGGCAGCAAGAGAAAAAAAAGAGTGAGTTACAAGGGAACCCCCATAAGGCTCTCAGCTGATTTCTCTACACAAACACTACAGGCCAGAAAGGAGTGGCAAGATATATTCAAAGTCCTGAATGAAAAAAAGATGCAGCCTAGGATACTCTATCCAGCAAGACTATCCTTTAGAATAGAAGGAGAGATAAAGAACTTCACAGACAAGCAAAATCTAAAAGAGTTTAGCAACACTAAACCTATGCTAAAAGAAATATTGACAGGTCTACTCTAAATAGAAAAGAAGTAGGATGCTACAAAAATGAGAAACTCATAATTGGAAAGGAGATAACTGCCATGAATTATAAAAAGAATAAATACAAAATTGTAAAAGGAGACATATAAATCATGAAGAGTGGGAGAGGGAAGCAAGGAAAGCCACTGTGGAAAACAGTATGGAGATTCCTTAGAAGACTAGGAATAGACTTACCATATGACCCCGGAATCCTGCTCCTGGGCATATATCCAGAAGGAACCCTACTTCAGAATGACACCTGCATCCCAATGTTCATAGCAGCACTATTTACAATAGCCAAGACATGGAAGTAGCCTAGATGTCCATCAACAGATGACTGAATAAAGAAGTGGTTATATATTTATACGATGGAATACTATTCTGCCACAAAAACTGACAACATAACACCATTTGCAGCAACATGGATGTCCCTGGACAATGTCATTCTAAGTGAAGTAAGCCAGAAAGAGAAAAAAAAATACCATATGAGATCACTTATATGAGGAATCTAAAAAAAAGAAAATAAATACAAAACAGACACAGTTTCATAGACAGAATACAAACTTGTGGTTGCCAAGGGGGCTGCAGGTGGGAAGAGACAGACTGGGATTTTAAAATGCAGAATAGATAAACAAGGTTATACTGTATAGCACAGGAAAAATGTACAAGATCTTGTGGTAGCTCATAGTGGAAAAAAAATGTGATGAATATACACATGTTCATGTATGACTGAAAAATTGTGCTCTACGCTAGAATTTGACACAACATTGTAAAATAACTATTACTCAATTAAAAAATGTTTAAAAAAAATAAAAATAAAGTTCACCTGAGAATGACTGAAAAAAAAAAAGAAAAAGAAAACACAAGGTCAGTTATACTAGAACAGAACTAGATTTTCCACTTTATTCTATAGCAGCAAAAACTTCCACTGGAAGAGCTAAAGTAATAAAAAGAGACAACCCCTGCCAACAATTTGAGAAAGACCTTTATTATTGCCTCTCTTATGATTTTATTAAACAAAGAAAGCCCCATGTTATTAGATTAGTTTTGGCCAACTGATTTCAGAGCCAAAAACAAACTACATTTGAAAGTCACTGACATTTGAACATTATTGAAACTGGAGGCCGTGTCTACTGTTAGAGACAAGCCAGCCCACACAGACTCCTGGAGCATGGAGGGCAGGGCCGCGGTATCTAAGGTTTGTTTAGAGTTAAGACTAAGAATTTGCTTGGCTAGGAAAAAGGAAGAAGCCTAGAATCTCATCCCAACTCAGTCATTTACTGTATCCTTGGGCAACTACACTTCCAAGGCTTCAGTTGCTTGTGTTATGAACTCTAGATATCACTGAGATGCCTAAAGATGAAATGAGAATGAAAGTAGAAAAGCTTTGTGAGCTACCAAGCACTGAACAGTGTTAAGTTATTATTGCTGATGGGCTAAGACCCTGATTCATTTGAGGGAAGTCTTAATGCCAAGAAGAAAGCCAGGTAGTGCCAATTTCAAAATAAATCCTACTGTGACAGGATAATCCATACCTAGTAACAAATCACTTTTAGAATTTATTGGAGTGTTTTCTGAGAAATCCTCTTGTTTAAACTCACAGCTCCAGCGCTGAAAGTTAATTGTATTCAGAAGAGAATTTACATGTAAGGTAACCAAAAAGAGAGATAAACAAGAAAATCACTGATCTATGGTTGTCCCATGCAGTGATAGTCTCTTAAAAAAAAAAAAAAAAGAATACCTCAAATCAAAAGTGCCTGGATTGCTCCTAGAGAATGTTATTCTAAGTGAAGTAAGCCAGAAAGAGAAAGAAAAATACAGTAAGAGATCGCTCATATGTGGAATCTAAGAAACAAAAACAAAAAAAAAGCACAAATACAAAACAGAAATAGACTCATAGACATAGAATACAAACTTGTGGTTGCCAAGGGGGTGGAGGGTGGGAAGGGACAGATGGGATTTTAAAATTGTAGAATAGATAAACAAAATTATACTGTAAAGCACAGAGAAATATACACAAGATCTTACGGTAACTCACAGAGAAAAAAATGTGACAATGAATATATATGTGTTCATGTATAACTGAAAAATTGTGCTCTACACTGGAATTTGACACAACATTGTAAAATGATTATAAATCAATAAAAAAATGTTTTAAAAAAGTGCCTGGATTAAGTGTTGTCTCTGTTAAATTCTTGCATTACCACTTACTTTCAGTTACTTGCTACAATTCCCGCACACTGGCTACACTTAGAAATTTATGTTTCATCTTAACACAGGATATAGTAAAATTGGCCCCCTGCCTTAATTTATTGTTAACAAACAATTTCATTACTCACCTGGACCACTAACTCCCAAAGACCAGGGACTGACAGGAGAAAACAGCAAAGAAAGTTAACTAGAGAGAGAGCTATGGTGCCTCAACAAAGGACAAACACAATTAAGAAGGGAGAAGTATCTGTCTGGACAACATCCAGAAAACTTAAATGCTGCTCTCTTTATCTAGACTGGCTTCCTGACCTGCTAGCTGAATACTGATATCTGGGACTTATATTTGACCTTATCAAACAGGTACCCCCTTTTATCCTTTTTTTAAAAACCTTTATTTATTTATATTGAATGATTCTTTAGCTTCTATAGTGCTTCACAACTTTCAAGTTTCACACACATGATTTCATATAATCCTGTAATAACCATTTTTATCCCTACCCCAAGGCTGCCCCTCCCCCATTTTATCTTTTGAATCAGAGGTATTCCTCTGAGAAAACCATAGCCATCAATAGCCTATTGTGGGGAAAACTGATGAGATTCTAATAAAGTAATAAAGTCTTTAGTTAACAGTATTATACCAATGTTGATGTCTTAGTTTTGATAACTATACATGGTTATATAAGATGTTAACATTAGGGGTAGCTAGGCAAAGAGAACACAGGAACTCTCTGTAGTATCTTCCCAACTCTTCTAAATCTAAAATTATTTCAAAATAAATTATTAACCAAACAAGCCCACTGTTTGCCAGCACTGTGCTCCACAAGGCAATAGTTGGCCTCCGACAGCTGAGTATGCCCTTCCTCTGTCAACCGTACAGCTTCTACAGCCAACTCAGGACTGTAAGGGAGCATCCAACCCAGACTGCACTGATGCTCTGCAAAATGGCTTCTCTGATGATGAGAAGGAATGTTTCTAGGAGCAGAGTTCTGTCCACGATGGGACAGAACAAAGAGTTCTGAGAGACTTGTCACTGCCTTTCTCACCCCCGCCCCCTGGATTCCGCCACATCAACTGGATTCTGGAGGGAGTCCCTCTAGAGGGTCTCAGGAGGAGCGTGACTGTCAGATAAACCTTTACTACTGGACAGACTGTTAGTACTTTCTCTCCTCTTGCAAAAGCTCCTTTAAGGAAAGCTCGTGTGCTACTCCACTGGCATGTGGACGAATGCTGCCAGTTTGATCTGTAGGCACAGTTAGTTCTCCATTGACACGTGTTGGCAGTCTGTTTTCATGAATGGAGTTTCTGCTTAGGCAAACCTAATGGTGCTTAGAAATATCCTTAGCACCCTTGTATGGAAGCACTCATACTGAGGACTCATAATAATAATCTAATGAGAGGAACCATGTAAAAGACTCTAGTGGGTATTTTCCTAGGTAGGGGTATTGTGCTAGATGATTTTTTAGCGAATCACTTCCTTAAGACAGTAGATTATTTACCTTCTTTGTTGCAGGGTTCCTGCCTCAAGTTTCAGATGTATTAGAGCTAACATTCTCTGCTCCCCTTCCCCAATATATTCTGTAGCCTTTCTTACTATTTAAAGGAGTTTTAAAGCCTTTTGGGTGAGCTTTATTTATTTACAGTCTCCATTACTAAGCTGTCCAGGTGACTCACTGAAAGTTTTTACTGAAAAGGTAAATAACTCAGACTGAATCAATCAATAGTTTGCTCTCAATTTATCAAAAGCTTTATACCATTCTTTATCCATCAGATACAGATGGAAGGAAGGTAATTAGAGATTGTGAATAGTAAAAGGGTGGGGGCAAGCTAATGTTTTGTATCATTCATTGTAAGATGCAAGGAGCACTGGGAAAATGATGATGAATGAGACAAGCACCCCACCTTCATGGAGCCCACATGCTTATAGAGAGACATAAAAGTTAACAAAACACAGACATCAATAAAAAATAATTACAAGTTGTCACAGATACTACACAGGAGAGAAATAAGGGGCTGAGATAGAGAATAAGGTAGAAGGAAAGGGACATGTACTTTGGAATGGGCTGTCAGGGGAGGCTTCTCTGGGAAGATGACATTTGAGCTGAGACCTGGAGCGAGAAGGCAGCAGCTCCACAAAGACTGGAGAGGAAGAGCTTGGCAGCAGCTTACGTAAATGCCCGGAGCGGGAAGGCTGGGCATGTCAGAGCAAGTGAAAACGATTGGGACTGCAGAACACCACGCAGGGGCAAGTGGTCCACGACTGCGTTGGAGAGATAAGCAGGGACAAGAGATGCAGGGGTGACATGATCTCTTTTAGACTTTAAGAAGGTTACTTCTGCTGCTACTTGGAATGATGCACTAAAGCAGACCAAGAGTGGAAGAGGAAAGCCAGTCTGAGGCTGTTGCCATGCTCCATTCCTGGACTGGGATGGTGCAAAGGGTGAGTGACAAAAGAGGGCAGATGCAGGATAGATCTTGGAGAAAGAGAGCACTGGTCTCTCTCACGGATTAGATATATGGGCTGAGGGAAGGAAGTATTATTGATATAATTAATAAAGTAATAATACGTAACTTCAATAAATATGCACTGAGAAATAGGCACCATGAAATATTATGGAGCATGGATGGGTAGAAGGCATGAGTGACGGCTTACAGTGATGAATAGGGGTAGAAAGGAAAGAGTGTCCACCATGTGACAGACTGTTAGTATACATTATTTCACTGAGCCCTTATAAGGCCACTGTGAGACTAAAATCATTGTGATTGTTTCAGAAACAAGGAAACCAAAGCTCAAGGACATTATGTACCATGCCTGAGCATTAGTAGTAGAGTCAGAATTTAAGCCCACATCTGTCTGGTTCAAAAGCCTGTCTGTGCTTTCTTCTTTGCTCCACACAGCCCACAAGTAATTTACAAACCAGTGAGGCTATTACAATTACAAACCAGCTTAGCACTCAAATGTATGTTTATATTTATGCCGCAAGTTTTGTAAGTACTATAAAATGCAGAAACAAATTTCTAAAACAATCCCAATTGTGTGTGTGTACTGGTAGAGAAAAGCAAGGCAGACACTCATCTCTCAAGATTTTCAGCCAACTCTTGATGGAAAAATAGGAGTGTGATAGGGTTGCTGAAAACCAAAATGTTTCTTCCTCCCAACATTTTGGACCATTTCTCAAGTCCACCGGGAAACAACATGACTTTGGCATCACCACCAGATAGGCAGGCCATGGTAACAAGAAGTGCATAAACTCCAGTGTGTCCTGGAGCACAGCTGCTGTAGGACTGCAAATCAGTTTTGCTGCAAGTATTGAATCTTTGAGGTTCCCTGAAGTTTGACTTCAGCATAATATTAAATTAAGCAAACATATTTTTTCCATGGGAAAGGAGGGGGTAGGTTTGGGTTTGGGTATGTTAAATACAACTTTAGGTTAAATACAATTTTGGGGAACAACAATAAGGCATGAAATCCATAGGAGGTTTTTGCCTCTGATGAGGCACTGACTCCTTTGGAGATATCATTCATCAAACACAGAAAGAGCAAAGCAAATTATTCCAAGTTTTTTTAATATCATGAAGGTGGCACAGTCTTATGAAAATAACACAATTTTAAATGCAGAATTTCCTTCAGTTCTTTCCACAAAACCTAGAGATGTTGATTCTTCATTCTCTACAAATTATTCGTTTCCCTGTTCTCTGTGTCACAAGATAAAGTCAAACTTTGGGAAAGAAATGAAAGACGCTTTTCCCATCAATATCGTATGTATGAACCCTTCACCCTCAGCTACCCAACATAGTGGATCATAGCATTAGTTACCTATGGCTGAGTAATAATTTGCCCCAAAACTTCGTGGCCTAAAACAACAAATATTTATATAACACTTCCAGTGGGTCAAAAATTTGAGAGTGGCTTAGTGGGTGGTACGGATTCAAGGTCTGCCATGAGGTCATAATCAAAATGTTGGCTAGGACTGCAGTCATCCTACACTCAAAGAGAAGGAAAGCCTAGGGCTGGAGGATCCAACTCCAAGCTCACTCATGTGGCTGTTGGCCAGAGGCCTTAGTTTCCTCACCAGATGCGTCATACCATAGGACTGCTTGAGAGTCTTCACAACAAAGCAGCTGATTTCCCCAAGAGGAAATGATCCAAGACAGAGGGAAGCAAGGAGGAAGCCACAATGCCATTATGACTTAGTCTTTGAAGTTATATAGCATCACTTCTGCCATATGCTATTCATTAGAAGTGAGTCTCTAAGTCTAGCTCACACACAAAAAGAAGGAAATTAAACTCCACATCTTGAAAGGAGAAACAACAAAGAATCGGTGAACTTATTTTAAAACCACCATAATTATTGAAGTAGAAAACTAATGTACTTCCCCAAGAAACAGAGAAAGTTTCTGTTAAGTATTAGTGCTGCTCTGTTGTGATTGCCAGTTAAGAGTGATGAGTTGCTTAGTAAGAAGACAAAATAATGGTGACCTACTGTATCATGTAGGAAATCATTTTGATGCAACGGTGGCCATCACCAATATCAGGCAAGGTATCCCAGAATCCTAGAGGTTACAGAACAGAAAGGTTCACAGACTACATTATGATGCAAATAATAAACACACAGTTCATTAAAATAATTTAAAACACAATGAGAAACAAAAGGAAAAAGATGGGATAGTTTAATACACTTAGGATAAGACAAGCAGGGTAGAAGAACCACACACCTGAATCTTTAGGATGTTTTCTCTCTCTCTCTCCCCCTCCCCTTTCTGCCACATCAGCCTTCCCCTACTGACGGTATAGTTAAAAACTATGTATTATCGACTCCAGGGACAGGCATCCCTAGACACAGATGTAGCTTGTCAACACGCCTGCTGGACAGCTATGAGATTTATCTGTTTTTCTTGGGAAGAGCACATGTGAAGCCATAATTGTACCCTACAAGATGTCACCAATGGGTGGCCAATTTAGGGATGACATAACTGTCAACCAGAGGTAGTATGATCAGGATTTGGTGCTTAGTTTTTCCATTACTTTCTGTTCACAAGAACACTCTTGTCTATTATATACTTATTTCATCTTTTAACATATCTTTTAGGTAACCTACAGTTACCTAAACCCTACTTACTATCTAAATTTAAAACCTCTTATATATTCTACCTGTCTCACAAGCTACGTGCTTAGTCATTATCTATACTTAACACAGTCTATGAATTTTGCATATATCTTATGAGCTTCTAGCTTTTTACTATTTATGCTTAACACTTCTTATGACTTTCATCTATCCCATTTAATTTTCTTTTCTGTAGCAGAATTGAACTATTGAATTATAGCAGAAATATGAATGGTAACAGTTGTATTATTCTCAAATAATACCAAAAAAAAAGACATTTTATACTGTCTCTGAAAGCAGAGGCAGCCATTTGCTAATTGAGGGAATATTTTTTTCTCAATATGTATTTGGATTACATGATCTCTAAAAGAAATGAATGATAGCATTTAAAAGAAGTGATTAGGTCACTGAGTAATGGAGCTGTGTGGCTGACAGCTCTCTTAGACAACGACAGATTTTCACCCATACACACAGCCTACACTACCCCCACCACTGCCCGATGCGCTACCAGTGACAAACATCAAGGTCTACCCAGCAAAATGCAGGTGGTTTAGTGATGACTTCAGAAACCAGACAGGATCCAGAGAACCTCTTGTGGGCTGAGTTCTCTGGAAGCAGATGCTGCGATAGAGTTTGGGGTGCAAGATCCTTCCTAGAGATCAATATGTTTGAAAGAAAGGGAAGCAGAGGGAGAAGCTGAACCACAGTGCAGGCCCAGTACAGCCTAGTTCAATCCAGTGGGGATCTCTGAAAATAGGACTGCCCATCAGGGTTGTCCCTCATCAGGACAAAATAGGTGGGCCTTTATCCCACTGCCTCCCTTAGTCATTGGATGTGAGCTGCCCCGGAAGGGCATGACCTCCAACAAGGCTGCTTTCTGCAGATGAGGCAAACCCTGAAGGCGTTGACAGCTGGAGGCTTCTTGCTGACTGCACTCCTCATAGCTGGGTAGCAAATCCTTCCCTAAAGAAAGATCTGGATGATGCACTTCTGTGTTGAACAGAGAGCCAGATAAGTCTTTCCCTGTGGGAATGGGATGTGGTTCTCCTGACATGGAGGAGAGAGTATTCAGATCAAAAAATTTGAAAGAAAGGATTCTTGGGAAGCAGAGGCCAAAACTAACGATAGAAAAACCAATTAGGAATTAGGGGAAGCTAGTGAAGGGTGGTCTTCACCAAGGGAAGACCTATGCCTCTGGGTGCATCTCTCAGGAGATGGAAAGAAAACATTTGAAAATATTTTCATTTGAAAACAAGAACTTTAATTTCTATCTCCACTCTCTGTTCCTCGCTCCTAAAAACATTCTATCCCTTTAGGGACATGGCAGCCAGAGGATATCCCGTACATCTGTGAGAGAGTACACAGTGGTGATTTCAGGCCCTGGAAAGCTTCCCACAGTTAAGCCAAAAGTAGCAAAAAGCACCAAGCCCATAAGAGAAATGCTCTGGAGAGAACATATGCAGAAAATAAGAGCAAACCTTTTGGATGTGTTTATAGACAGGCAAATGATACCTCTTAAGAAAGAAGAAAGGAACCCCAGAAAAGTCTTGTTTACTAACAGACTTCCCTCATCATGGAGTACAGTGGCTTTTTCTGAAATGTTTGCCTAGAACCAGAATATAATTCTACTCTAAATACTGAATTTTTCAGTTCAGTTACAGGTTCCTATCAATGGTGGGTAGATTAGTCAGGAAACAGTAACAAATAAACCCTAAAAACATAGTGGTTTAACAATATAAAAGATTATTTCTCACTTATGTTATACAATCAATATAGTCAATGGGAGACTGTGCTACACACTCAGTCACCCAGGTATAGATGCTCTACCATCTTGTGGGGGTGGAGGATTAAGTGGTACAAACCATCAGGTATAAATAAAATAAGCTACAAGGATGTACTGTACAACATGGGGAATATAGCCAATATTTTATAATAACTATAGATGGAGTATAACCTTTAAAAATAATGAATCACTGTATTGTATACCTGTAACATAATATTGTACATTAACTATACTTCAATTTTTAAAATATGATATAAAACAAATACAGAAATTAAAAAAGACTCACAAAAAAAGAAGCTCCACCATCTTGAAGAAGACATGTTTTCCACCCACTTCTACATGCCAATTCATTATCTAGAATCCAATCCCATGACTGCAACCTCAATCCAATGGAATTTGGGGATGGTAACCTCCCTATGTATTGGGATATGAAATGGGATTTGGTGAGCACATAGTATCACTTCTTATACAGTAAGGAACAGATGGCAGTTTGGTTCTGCAGAAAAACCTGGTGAACCTTAAAACCCAGAATCAATAGAGGACTGGTAGTCTGTCAAAACACCAAGGAGCAGGATAAGCATTCTTCTACATTCTTCCTCAAACGGTAAGATAAGGTAGCTCTTTGAGGTTGTTTCTGTAGATTATTTCTTCTAAAAAATATAAATACACAGAATGTTTCCAGAACATTCATACCATCCAAACTCATAAAGATGCCATCTGAATCTTTTATTCATTCCATCTCTTTTTCTTCTCAATAAAACCATGATAGACAGGTAACACAGGTTGCCTCCTTGAAATGAGTAGACGATTTACTTTCACTCTACAAATATGTATTGAGCATGTATTACATGTGAGGCAGTTTCCTCTGAAGATGTAACAGTGATAATACAGAAAAATTCTCTGCCCATTTAAAGCTCACATTCTAATGGGTAAAGACAGACAAATAATTCAGTAAGACAGAGTGTCAAAATATTCTAAGTGCTATAGAGAAAAAGGAAGGAAGCATGGAGACTCGGAGAAGATGGCGGAGTAGAAGGGTGCTAGCAGCTCACCCTCTCCCACAAATACACCAAGACGCACATCTACAGACCCACTCAGCCAACCAGAGCACCTGCAGAACTCCGACAGAACATCGCCCTCTTCAAAAGATAAAGACGCCAAAAATCTGGTAGGAGAAAAGGAAAGAAAGAACAAAACGCAAAGCAGAGCGGGACGGGTCCCGCGGGGAGGGAGCAGCAAAGGAGGACTGGCACTCGCTCGCTGGGTCTCCCCTCTCCAACTGAGAGGCCAGCGGGACGGAGGGGGAGCCTCCGAGGCTTGGATCTGTACAGAGCAGCCCTTGTCTGACAGAACTAAGTCAAACGGGCACAGAGAGTCCCCCCCGACACCCAGCCTGAGACGCGGGCCGGCAGCGGCGGGCAGGGCCAGGCTGCACAAACCGGGCGGAGGATGTGGGCGGCTGCATGGAGGCAGCCCCAGGGGACTACAAGGGGCTGCGCGCCGTGGCTGTGGGTGCACAGGGCAGAACAATCTGGGCCCTCCATAAAACAGCAGGGTTGATGTGCTCTCGGGGGAAGGGTGCACACCCCCATCTCTGAAAACCCGCGGAAACTTTTCAGGGGAAGAGAGGCAGAGCTCAGACACAGTCGCCATATCCTCCGGCGCTTAGTATCCAGGTGGTAGTGGGGGCGAACCCTGCATCCACACCAAAGGGCTTAGCAGCCTCAAAGGCCAGACTGAGACTGGCCTACAGCCTGGGGCAGATAGGATCCTTCCATCCTGGTCCCTCAGAGAACTTGCTCCACAAAGATAAACAAGGAGCTGGGTTTTGGCCCGGAGCAGGGACAAGGCTGTCCCTCGGTCTTCCCCGAGCCCACCTGCGGAGCGCCGACCAGGGCGGAGCGCGCAGCCGCACAGAGCAGCGGAGCTACCGGCAGCGCAGGTAGAGGGAGAGCGGCCCCCCGCCTTTCGGGCAGGAACACAGCCCCTGACCGAGGTGCTGGGAGGGGGCACGACCCGCCCTCCTACCTGGCCAATCTGCAACATCTGACTGCGGCATCGGGAGGGGCAGTGACCCGCCCGCCCACAGCAGAGGAGAGCTGCACCTGACCCAGTGTTAGGAGGAGGCAGGACCTGCTTGCTGACAGGTACTGGGAGCAGCACAGAAGAGGGCGCCAACGGAGGGCCTCTGAAAACAGCAAGCTGAGCTTCCAAAACAGGATGAAGACAGAAAGACTTCACATCAAAAGCACACAGACTCCAGGAGAACACTGACAAACCACCCCCCCTTTTTTTTTTTAATCTGTTTTTACCTGTTCTATTTTCTATTACCCTCTTAATTTTTACTTCTTAATTCATTTCTATTCCTCTTGGGTTTTGATGTCCTGTTATTGATTAGACACAGGTTTCAAATACATCTATTCATCTCCCGCCCCCTTTTTTTTTAAAGGTTTTAAAAGGACATCTCAACCAGATTAATACTCTGCTTCAACTCACTCTTCTATTATTCATTATACACTGTTTTCAAATCCTCTTTCTACTTTCTTTTAAAATTCTTTCTCTCTCTTATCTTTTTTCTTTTTTTCCTAAGTTCTATTCCTAAATAGGCATTAGATAGATAAAATCCTTAAGGACCAAAATAGACAACTGATACTCCATAAACCACAGTGCCAGAGAGGTATGAGCAAGATGAAGAAGCAGAGAAACCTTTCCCAATTAAAAGAACAAGAGAAATCCCCTGAAAGAAAGATCAACGAAATAGATGTCAATAGCCTACTAGATCAAGATTTCAAAAAAGGAGTGATCAAATTGCTGAAGGAATTAAAAGAGATAGTGTTTAGAGATATAAAGCATGTCAAAAATGAAATTGAAGCTATGAAGAAGAGCCAAGTAGAATGGGTAAACTCATTGACAGAGATGAGGAATGATCTAATAGCTGTGCAAAGCCGACTAGATAATGCAGAGGAACGAATTAGTGATCTAGAAAACAGGGCAATAGAAAGCACCCATTCAGAAGAACTACAAGGTAAGCAAACAAAAAATAATGAAAATAGCATAAGGGACCTATGGGATAATACAAAGCATCCCAATCTTCGCATAATAGGGGTCCCAGAAGGGGAAGAAAGATCAAAGGGGATTGAAAAGGTTTTTGAAGAAATCATGACTGAAAACTTCCCAAACCTAAAGAAGGAATCAGATACCCAAGTACAGGAAGCTCAGAGGGTCCCAAACAGGAAGAACCCAAATAGACCCACACCAAGACATATCATAATCAAGATGGCCAGAGTCAAGGATAAAGAAATGATTCTAAAGGCAGGAAGAGAAAAGCAAAGAGTAAGTTACAAAGGAACCCCCATAAGGCTCTCTGCTGATTTCTCTACACAAACACTACAGGCCAGAAGGGAGTGGCAAGATATATTCAAAGCCCTGAATGAAAAAAAGATGTAGCCTAGGATACTTTATCCAGCAAGGCTATCCTTTAGGATAGAAGGAGAAATAAAGAGTTTCACAGACAAAAAAAAGCTGCAGGAGTTTAGCAACACTAAGCCCATGCTAATAGAAATATTGAAAGGGCTATTCTAAATAGAAAAGCAGCAGGATGCTACAGAAATGAGAAACTCACAACTGGAAAGGTGATAACTCGTGCATTACAAATAAAGTAAACACGAAATTATAAAAGAAGACATAGAAATCACTGAGAGTGGGAGAGGGAGGCAGGGAAATATAGAATATTTTTTTCTTTCTTTTTTAAATTTTTTTAACAGTAGGATGGGTTTGAGATCATGTTACTATCAGTTTAATAAAAACAGTTATAGTAATGGGCTAATAGATTTACAAAAAAGGGTAACCACAAGCCAAAAACGTACAAGGGAGTCACAAAAATTAAATAAAATCCATGATAATACAAAGGAAAATTACCAAACCACAAAAGGAAGAAGAAAGGAACAAAGAGGATATACCAATTCAACTGCAAAGATAAGTTCAAAATGGCAATAAACACACATCTATCAATTACTGTAAATGTTAATGGACTAAATGCTCCAGTCAAAAGACACAGAGTGGCAGACTGGATAATAAAGCAAGAACCTTCAATATGCTGCATACAAGAGACCCACTTTAGGGAGAAGGACACATACAGATTGAGAGTGAAAGGATGGAAAAGGATATTCCATGCAAATGGAAAAGCCAAAAAAGCAGGTGTTGCAGTACTGATTTCAGACAAAACAGACTTTAAAACAAAGGCCATAAAGAAAGATAAAGAAGGACATTTTATAATGATTAAAGGAGTGATACAAGATGAGGATATTACACTCATTAATATATATGCACCCAATATAGGAGCACCTAAGTAAATACAAAAATTACTAACAGAGATAAAGGGGGATATTGATGGGAATACAATCATAGTTGGAGATTTTAACACTCTATTAACATCACTAGACAGATCTTCCAGACAGAAAATAAACAAGGCAACAGAGAAATTAAATACTACAATAGAAAAACTAGATTTGGTGGATATTTTCAGAGCATTACACCCCCAAAAAATAGGATATACATTCTTTTCAAGTGCACATAGAACATTTTCCAGGATTGATCATGTACTTGGGCACAAAAGAAACCTCAACAATTTTAAGAAGATAGAAATTATCTCAAGCATCTTTACTGACCACAATGCCATGAAACTGGAAATCAACAACAGAGAAACAAAGGAGAAAAAAAGGAAAGCATGGAGATTAAACAATATGTTATTGAAAAAACAATTGGTCAATGAGGAAATCAAAGCTGAAATTAAAAAATACCTTGAGGCAAATGATAATGAAAGCACAACCACTCAAAACCTATGGGACACAGCAAAGGCAGTGCTAAGAGGGAAGTTTATAGCGATACAGGCCTTCCTCAAAAAAGAAGAACAATCTCAAATAAACAATTTAACCCACCACCTGAATGAATTAGAAAAAGAAGAACAAAAAGCCCCAAAAAGCAGCAGAAGGAAGGAAATAATAAAGATCAGAGAGGAATTAAATACAATAGAGATTAACAAGACCATAGAAAAAATCAACCAAACCAAAAGCTGGTTTTTTGAAAAAGTAAATAAAATCGACAAACCTCTGGCCAAACTCACAAAGAAGAAAAAAGAGAGAGCACAAATTAGCAAAATAAGAAAGGAGAATGGAGAAATTACAACAAACAAAATAGAAATACAGAATATCATACGAGAATATTAGGAAAAACTATATGGAACCAAACTGGATAACCTAGAGGAGATGGACAAGTTTCTGGAAACATACTGTCCACCAAAACTGAATCAAGAAGAATCTGAACACTTGAACAATCCAATCACTAGAAAGGAAATAGAAATAGCAATTAAAAACCTCCCTACAAATAAAAGTCCAGGACCAGACGGCTTCACCGGGGAATTCTACCAAACATACAAAGAAGAACTCATACCAGTCCTTCTCAAACTCTTCCAGACGATTGAAAAGGAGGGAATACACCCAAACACATTCTATGAAGCCACCATCACCCTGATACCAAAACCAGGCAAAGACACTACCAAAAAAGAGAATTACAGGCCAATATCACTGGTGAACATAGACGCCAAAATCCTCACCAAAATTTTAGCAAATAGAACCCAACAACACATAAAAAAGATTATACATCATGACCAAGTGGGGTTCATCCCAGGGACACAAGGCTGGTTCAACATACGCAAATCAATCAATGTAATACATCACATCAACAAGAGAAAGGACAAAAACCACATGATCATCTCAATCGATGCAGAAAAAGCATTTGATAAAATTCAACACCCATTTATGATAAAAACTCTCGCCAAAGTGGGTATAGAGGGAACATATCTCAACATCATAAAAGCTATATATGACAAACCTACAGCCAGCATAGTACTCAATGGTGAAAAACTCAAAAGCTTCCCACTAAAATCTGGGACAAGGATGCCCACTATCACCACTCCTATTCAACATAGTCCTGGAAGTCCTAGCCACAGCAGTCAGGCAAGAGAAAGAAATAAAAGGGATCCAAATTGGAAAAGAAGAGGTAAAAGTGTCATTATATGCTGATGACATGTTACTATATATAGAAAACCCTAAAAGGCCCACACAAAAGCTACTAGAGCTAATTGAAGAATTCAGCAAGGTAGCAGGTTACAAAATTAACGTTCAAAAGTCAGTTGCATTTCTTTACACTAACGATAAATCAACAAAGAAAGTAAAGAAACAATCCCCTTTAAAATAGCACCCAAAGTAATAAAATATCCGGGAATAAATCTAACCAAGGAGGTGAAAGAATTATACACAGAAAACTATAAACCATTGATGAAGGAAATTAAAGGAGACTTTAAAAAATGGAAAGATATTCCATGCTCTTGGATTGGAAGATTCAATAATGTTAAAATGGTCACACTGCCCAAGGCAATCTACAGATTTAATGCAATCCCTATCCAATTACCCAGGACATATTTCACAGAACTAGAACAAATCATAATAAAATTTATATGGAACCATCAAAGACCTAGAATTGCCAAAGCATTACTGAAGAGAAAGAAAGAGGCTGGAGGAATAACTCTCCCAGACTTCAGACAATACTATAGAGCTACAGTCATCAAGACAGCATGGTATTGGTACCAAAACAGACATATAGACCAATGGAACAGAATAGAGAGCCCAGAAATGAACCCACAAACTTTTGGTCAACTCATCTTCGACAAAGGAGGCAAAAATATACAATGGAATAAAGACAGTCTCTTCAGCAAATGGTGATGGGAAAACTGGACAGCAGCATGTAAAGCAATGAAGCTAGAACACTCCCTTACACCATATACAAAAATCAACTCAAAATGGATTAAAGACTTAAACATAAGACAAGATACAATAAACCTCCTAGAGGAAAACATAGGCAAAACATTATCTGACGTACATTTCAAAAATTTTCTCCTAGAAGAAATAAAAGCAAGAATAAACAAATGGGACCTAATGAAACTTACAAGCTTCTGCACAGCAAAGGAAACCAGAAGTAAAACAAGAAGAAAACCTACGGAATGGGGGAAAATTTTTGCAAGTGAAACCGACAAAGGCTTGATCTCCAGAATATATAAGCAGCTCATACGACTCAATAAGAAAAAAATAAACAACCCAATCCAAAAGTGGGCAGAAGACCTAAACAAGCAATTCTCCAAGGAAGACATACACATGATCAAAAAGCACATGAAAAAATGCTCAATATCACTAATTATCAGAGAAATGCAAATCAAAACTACAATGAGGTATCAACTCACACCAGTCAGAATGGCCGTCATTCAAAAATCCACAAATGACAAATGCTGGAGAGGCTGTGGAGAAAGGGGAACCCTCCTACACTGCTGGTGGGAATGCAGTTTGGTGCAGCCACTATGGAAAACAGTGTGGAGATTCCTCAAAAGACTAGGAATAGACTTACCATATGACCCAGGAATCCCACTCCTGGGCTTGTATCCAGAAGGAAATCTACTTCAGGATGACACATGCACCCTAATGTTCATAGCAGCACTATTTACAATAGCCAAAACATGGAAACAGCCTAAATGTCCATCAACAGGTGACTGGATAAAGAAGAGGTGGTATATTTATACAATAGAATACTACTCAGCCATAAAAACCAACAACATAATGCCATTTGCAGCAACAAGGATGCTCCTGGAGAATGTCATTCTAAGTGAAGTAAGCCAGAAAGAGAAAGAAAAATACCATATGAGATCACTCATATGTGGAATCTAAAAAACAAAAACAAAAACAAACAAACAAAAACAAAGCGTAAATACAGGACAGAAATAGACTCACAGACAGAGAATACAGACTTGTGGTTGCCAGGGGGGTGGAGGGTGGGAATGGATAGACTGGGATTTCAAAATTGTAGAACAGATAAACAAGATTACACTGTATAGCACAGGGAAATATACACAAAATGTTATGATAACTCACAGAGAAAAAAATGTGACAATGAGTGTGTATATGTCCATGAATGACTGAAAAATTGTGAACACTGGAATTTGACACAACATTGTAAAATGATTATAAATCAATAAAAAATGTTAAAAAAAAAAAAAAAAAAAGGAAGCATGGAAGACAAATGGGGAGTTGAGATGGTAGTTGTCATGGGCTTCAGGTCATGTGAGATTACTCCTGAGGCTCTCAAGGCAAATAGTTATGGTCCAGCTGTGATGCAGGAACAGGTGTCAGATACGGAGGTTTTACCAGAAACATGCAGAGCTCTGGTCTCCTTTTCATTTCTGCCAAGGTGATATGGAGACTGAGGAATAGATTACTGTAACCAGAGAATGTAGAGTTCTGGAACTCCCTCTGGACTCCTGCTCTCCATTGATTTTTTTTTTTTCTGCTTTTCCCATTAAACTGTGAATTTCCTGAAGACAGGGACTGTACCTAGCACCTATTGGGATTCAATAAATGTTGGATGAATAAATCTCTATGGGATGGATTTTTTTAAGTGCTGTGGTATTATTGATTAGCTAGCAATCTACAGGAGTGGTTTGGTAATTGTGGTGGCTTTATAATGTGTCAACTTGGCTAGGCTGAACTACATTTTCCAGAATTCCCTTTCGTGTATGTTTCCAGTTAGGGTCAGCCACAGGGGAGATTTTGGGGAAATCTGGAGCACGGA
Source organism: Camelus bactrianus (assembly GCF_048773025.1). Taxonomy (NCBI): domain Eukaryota; kingdom Metazoa; phylum Chordata; class Mammalia; order Artiodactyla; family Camelidae; genus Camelus; species Camelus bactrianus. The sequence continues at coordinate 34,438,899 of NC_133575.1, forward strand.
AGGGAAGCAGGAGGCATTCTGTAGCTCACATAAGTTGTTGCTCATCTGCTGACTCACTCATTGGTGTGAGGCGGTGGCTGGACCTTCAACTGTTGTATCTTTCCCTGGATTCTCCTGCAGCTCCAACTCCTGAGGCAGGTGTGTGCGCGTGTTTAACTCCTTGACAAAGCATAATAGCCACACCCACTAAGGTCAGGGGCTACAAAAACTGACATGCATTTTAGTCTGTCCTTGTGCATGCTAGCCTGTTTTCTCTTCCCCACTTTACAGTCATCTTTCCTTCCTGATTGCCTGCCCTGTGGACTTTCCGTTCTAGCATCAGACACAAAAATTTATACACACACACACACACAAACACACATCCTCATGGCTCTGCCTCTCTATGTGAACCATCATGGATACAAATATTTTAATTGTTAATGTCTTCAGGGAGTTAAGAGAAAATATTGCATCTGTGAAAAAAGACTAGGATACTATAACAAAAGGAACATTCAGAAAATACAACCAAAAGAAGTTATTAGAATTCAAAAACAAGATAGCAAAAATTTAAAAACTCAATAGAAGGTTTGGAAAATATGGATGAGGAAGACTCCCAGAAATGAGAGCAAAAAGATTGTGACTTCTGCCTCGCCCACACTTTGGCTCTTCTCACCTGCCCTGATGCAGCCAGCTGCCCTGTTGTGAGCTGCCCTATGGAGACACCCACATGACAGGAAACTGAGAATGGCTTCCAGCCAGCAGCCAGGGAGGAACTGAGGCCCCCAGCCCAATAGCCCGGAAGGAAGTGAATCCTGCCAATAACCACAGGAATGAGCTGGGAAGTGGGTCTTCGTCCAATTGGACATTGATGGCTGTGGCCCCAGTGAATGCCTTCACTGGAGCCTCGTGAGAGGCCCTGAGCCAGAGGACTCAGCTAAGCTGCACCTACATTCCTAACCCACAGAAACTGTAAGATAATAAAGGTTTGTTGCTTTAAGCTGCTAAGTTTTGGGGTGATTTGTAATGCAGCATTACATAACTAATATACTAATGGTAGATATCATTTATTTAAAATTAGTTGATCTGTATTCAGAAGTTATAAGTAAAGCATAAGCACTTATTACAGACATCTCCTAATGCAATCATGTGCGGGTAAGACGGAAAGCATTTTTAGAGTATAATACACAGTGTACACTTTGTTCTATTCTTTGTCCCTTCCTAAAAGTACTATGGAGTAAACTTGGCAGTGAACAAGACATTCTCAGAAGAGGAAGACAGGTTTCCATGGGTCTAGGACTAACCCCAGAATTTGGCAAATCTAAGAATCCTGATGTCTGAGGAAAACAAAAGACGCATTTGTTGGTCAGTGGTTAGGCTTTCTTGGGAAGTTTTCAGAAGTGAATAACTCATCTCGTGATACACCAAGATACCTAACCCTAGGTGCAGTGTGTAATTATTAAGTTGTGCTATATATGTGTGTGTGTGCAGGACTGCTTTGCTGTAAGTTACAAATCACAGAGAAAGGCCAAGATTATACAATTTCAAGATTAGTCTTAATTCTTTTTTTTTTCTGATGTATAATTTTAGGGAAATTTGTCAATGTGCCAAGTTGTGTCGTATTTATAATGTCAAATATGTATGTTGGTCTCATACATTTTCTATACATTTGCACAGTATGTGTACCCATCATGTGACTAATAATTGCCCTATATTTAGGAGATCTAGTCCATGAAAGCAGTGATAGCTGTAGTATTATTTAGATAATGGTTCAAGGATTTCTGTATGAAAAAATGCATGTCACATAGAGCGGCTTTTGTAGTTTTTAAACAGAGATTTCATATTGCAATGACTCTTTCATATATGTTTAAAGATTTTGAAAATATAGAAAATACCAAAAATAAAGAGGATAAAATGGAATCTACATTGTTGAGCTCTAAAGGAATTAGTAGTCTTAGATTACAAAGCCTCCCATGTAATATTCCACCAATATTATGCAATGCTCACTTAGCATTTTTTTTTTTTAGTGTTTATTTTCTCACTTCAACTGTATGGCTTGCCAAGTGAGTAGGAAAAACTCACTTGTCCTGTGTGTGTTTTCTTTATTACTCAAACAGAACACTTCAGTTCTGACACTTCTGGCCACCAAATGTGTGGTGGATTTTCCCCCACCAAGCAATTCTCTGTGACACTAGCTGGGTGTCCTATAATTCAATTCAATTTAATTATGACACTATCTATCCGGAGTTAGCATCAAATCCTTCAAGTTAAGAGTTCAATCCCACAAGACTGCCACATCCCCACTTCAGATGCCAAACCCAAGCCCCAGGTTGTCAACTGTATTTCTGACCAACCTGCTATAAATTGAATTCCCACGACCCCCTCCTTGGGTTAGATAATTTGCTAGAATGACTCACAGAACTCAGGGAAATGCTTACTATTTACCAGTTTATCATAAAAGGGTAAGATAAAGGATAAAGATGAAAGTCCAGAAAGAAGAAATGCACAGGGCGAGGTATGTGGGCAGGGGCACAGAGCTTCCATGCCCTCTCCAGGAGCACCACTCTCCCAGCACCTCCATATGTTCAGCAATCTAGAAGCTCCCTGAACCCCACGCCTTTGGAATTTTTATGGAGGCTTCATCACTTAGGCAGAATCCATCATTAATTCAATTGCCAGCCCCTCTCCCTTTCCTGGAGTATGATAGGGGGTGGGACTGAAAGTTCTAAGCTTCTAGTCATAGCTTGGTCTTTCTGGTGACCAGTCCCCATCCAGGAGCCCATCAAGCATTGCTTCATCAGAACAAAAAATGTCCTAGTGCTCTTATCACTTATGAAATTACAACAGCTTTAGGAACTCTGTGCCAGGAATCAAGAGCAGAGACCAATATATATTTTTTCTACTATTTCACACTAAGAGATAGAAGCAAATCAGCAAATAAAAATGCATATGAACAATTATAGGAAAATATCATAATAAAAATTGACTTTAATCATTTAAAACTCTAAACACAGGAGCACTGTCAAATTTATTTTTGAGTATGATACTAGACTTTAAAAATGGAAGAACTGGCTAGAACAATTAGCAGAATGGCTTATTAAAAGAACAGCGTATTTTCCCCTGAAATTTAGGTTATCTATTTAATTTTTAACTATTTTGCAGGCAGTGATGGTTTAAATCAGGAAAGCAGTTACCTAACTTCAGGTCTGGAACTTTTTTTCCCCATAAATATGAGAGGAAGAGTGCTAAGGAAATGTCTAACACCACACAGGAAACATCTATGCATTTTCCCCACCTTCTCTTAATAGCTTAAAAGAAAGTCCATGCACTAAGTCCCATGTGAGTTATTCATACTAGAGAGCCCGAAACTGTCACTCTGAGTTTATTCACAATTCTAACAGACTTCATTCATTCATTAAACAAATAACACCACTATAGGTAAACTCCTTAGGCTAGTTGTTGGGATTATGACAACGAAATAGAAATAGTTCCTGCCCTCGAGGATCTTGCATTGTATGAGGGGGTGTAGATAATGGAACAAATGACTGTAATAAAATATGTAGTTCTATAAAATAAATTTTTAAATGTAGTGCCATCATTGGAGGGAAATTATGGGAACACATGGCAGGGAGAATTCAACCAGAGAAGGCAATGAGGGAAGGCTGATTATCCAGCCAGGTAAGAGATGATGTCATTCATTAAGGTAATAGAGGAGGGGGAGCAGTTATGGCAAGGGGAATGAAGAATTTTATTCTAGACCTGTTGAGTGAGCTTATGGTGCCTACACACAAGTTACAACATTTTGGTGGCAGTCAGATGTATCTTATCTGGAGCTCACAAGAGACATCTGACTTGGGAGTCTTCACCCTGTGGCTGGTAAAGGAAGCCAGCGGAGTAAATGAGCTCTCCTGATCAGAGGACGTGGAATGGAAGAGAGGATGCCGAGGGCAATATAGTGACAGACAAAAACATCCAGAAACAGGCAGAAGAAAAAGAGTCAGAGAGAGAGCTGACAGAAAAATAAATAGAAATCCAAGAGTGTGGTGTTCCAGAAGGGAAGGGAGAAGATGGCCTCGGGACAGAGGGAACACTGAGTGCTGTTGAAAGCCAACTGAAATGACAACTGAGGAATGTTGATTAGATCAGTGACAAAAACCATACTGATAAACTTGGCAACACCAGTTTGAGCAGAGTGGTAGAGACAGACAGACTACAGATTGCTAACAGGTGGGAGCTGAATCAGGAGAAACATCGAGGACAGACAACTCACTCTAGGAGTTTGGTTGCGAAAGGGAGTTGAGCAAAGTGGAGAGTGAGAGCAAGAAAATGAGAATGAAGTGAATAAGTGATACGTGAAGCAGCATGGGACAAAAAGAGACTGTTTTCCTTAGTCTTTTGAACGGGAGAAATGAGCACACTTACATTTTGATGGGGAAGACAGCTTAGAAAAGAAGGGTTAAAAGTAAAAGCGGGAGGGAGGGGAGGAGGAAAGTGGAGATGAAGAGGGAGGGAGAGGGAATGAAAATAGCCAGAAATAACACGAATACTAAAGGAGATAGGATTCAAAGCACAGTTTCTACTGGGGAAGGAATGAGGAAAAGACTGGTGCGAATGCTGATAAAAGTTTAGAGATTTAATTGCAGAAAGTTGAGAGGATTTTGTTAGCTGGTTTCCCATAAGATTAAAAACAAGAAACTAGAAAGGTGTGGACTTATTAGGAACAAGCATATTGACAATTATAAAAGGAACAGTTGATCTGAGAGGATATTCAGTTCATTTATTTAACAAACATTTACCTAGCACTATAATAGATTTTATGAGAAGACTTTGATGAAAAAGATATTGTCATTAATTTTATGAATGGGTAAAAAAAAGCTTTCCCCTTTCAGTAAATGGTGACTTTTCATCTAGCTGCTCTGAGGACACACCCAAGAGTCAACATTTAAACTCCTTTCTTTCCCTCACGTACCCTCTGCTACCTCCCTCTCCCCACCCCAACACACACACACACACACACACACACACACACACACGCGCGCGCACACACACACACACACACACACACACACACACACACACTATCCAACTCACTGGGTAGCCCTGTCAATCCTATTTTCAAAACAGGTCTGGAATTTGACTGCTATTTCCATCTCTACTGCCTCAACCTTGATTCAAATCACTAGCTCTTTTTGTCTATACTACTGCTAGGTGAAAATGTGCTCTGTTAAAGAATAAAACTGCAACTGAGTAAATTTTAAAGATCTTATTAGCTTCATTCAGTGATTCATGAATTGGGCAGCATCCAATCTACCAGGATAGAAAAAAGCTCGGAGGAGCTATACAAGGCAAGAGATTTTATGGGTGGAAGGAAGCAGAAACCAGGAAGTTGGACTCAGCAAAAAAGCAGATTGATTATTCCAAGATTACTTTCCTTTAGGGGATGACAGGGGCTTATCAGGCAGGTTACCTAACTAGTGCTAATCAGGTGATTCCTGATTGGCTGGTTTAAGATTCCAGTTCTGGGAGTGCCGAAATTGTAATTAAGTCTCGGTTTGGTGACCTGGGGCTTAGCATAAGCAACTCCATTTTGAGCCTGTTGTCTAGTCTTTAACACCTCCTAACTTGTCTCCTCCCTGTATCCCCTCTTATCCCCTTTCATCCATTCTCCTCACAGCAGCTGGAACATAGATCAGATCAATATACTCACCTACGTAAAACCTTCCAATGGCTTCCAATTGCTCAGAAAATAAAATCCAAAATCCCCATCATGCCCTGAAAGACCCTACATGAATGTTCTCCTGTACACCTTTCCAAATTCATCCTTAACATACTTCCCTCATTCAAAACATCTCCTCCACATGGGCCCCATCTTAGTTCCTAGAATATGCTAAACTCTTCATCAACTCACAGGCTTTGAACGTGCTGTTTCTCTGCCCCTGGCTTTTTGCATTTCTGGCTCTTACTCAACTTAGATGTCACTCCTGAAAAAGACCTTCTTTGACAATTTCACCAAAGGTATTTGACTTTATTCCCTGTCATAGCACTTTAATGATTCCCATCATAACAGTAAAGACAATCTGTATTAATTTTATGTGGTTTTTTTTCTGTTTGTATTCCCCACTGGAATGTAAATGCCACGAGGGCAGGGACTATGTGTGTCTTGTCCCCAATTCCTAGAACGCTGCCTGACATATAGCACATATCCAGAAATGTAGCTTGAATAAATGAACTGATCAAAAACAGCTAACCAATTAAACGAGACAGAATGAAAGTATACTGAGTTACACATAACATAAAAGTTGTGAACATACAAGAAGAGGTGATAAATTCTCCTTGTTAAAGAAATATAATTACAATTAGACAGTGTTTAAGGCAAAACTAATCTGTGCTGGTAGAAGCCAGAGTGATGGTTTCTCTCAGAGGGGTGCAAGTTTTCTCTATTTGAGTGCTGATTTCCCAGTTGTGTTCTGTTTGTGCACTTTTCTGGATATATACTGTGTTTCAATAAAAAGTTAAAATTGAGGAAAAACATAGTTTATATGGACCATATGACGTCATGGTATGATAACTGATGTTCATAATGGTGGCCAGAGTCAGCAAAAGATTATGTTTACTGTGAACTATTTTCAAAAATGTCAAGTGTATAATGTAGTTTTTAAAGATTTCCACTAAAAATAGTTAACATTATGCCACCTAGTCAGGTCTATCGATCTGAAAAAACTGACTTGCACAGAACACCTTCCATGATGCTCATGAAATAAAGTATTAATATTTTAATGCCATTAAAACAACCAGGCCAGGACTACTGCTCCCATCTTACAGAAGAGAACACCGAGGCTCAGGGAAATTACTCAATTTCTTTATGGTTGCACATGGAGAAAGCCTAGAGTCAAGTTCCTCTGACTCCAGGAGCAGTACAGTATGCTTCTTACTACGGTCCACGTGGTCCTTTACACGGTCCATATAAACTCTGTATGAGTGCATGGCAATCTGGATGAGAAGAAGCAGAGCCAATGGGGTTGCACCATCCCAGGGAGAAGGGTGGGATAAGATGTTCCATAAGTGGCTCCAATCTTCAAGACTCCCCTTAACGTCTCCCATGACTCCTCCTCATCTGCTTTGAGTGGCACTTGGCATTTTTTTGAGCAATGAAACTATGATTCTTTATTAGGCATTTACCCAGTCTTAATATAGATATAGCTGGGCTCTGAATACAGCCATCTTTTATTTCTAGGGACCTCTGTACATCTGTTCCCTGGTTGTACATAGTAATATATATAAACAGAAACGACCCTGCAAAATGACTATCCTCTGTTGGGGCCTAGAAATTTCACCTCAAAGCTGAGAAGCATTTAAGCCAATGCCTGGATAGCCACTCCTTTAATATCCAAGTTCAAGACTGACTGATTTATGACTCAAGCAAGGGCTACCGGGTCCAGAGTGAGTGAGAATGTGGGATCTCAGAGGAAAAGAAGGGACCTTTACTGTGTCTGCAGCATAGTTCACCCACACCAGGTCCTGCTTCCTTTCGCTTCTCCACAGACGTTGATGCTGAGAATGATGCTGAATTCACTTCCCATATAATAAGCTATACGCTAAGCTCTGGCTCACAGTCAGCTTTCTGGGAATAGGGAACTTGACCTCAAACCCTTATAACATATAAAAGGTATTACAAGTGTGGGAAACAGAAAGGCCAAGAACGCAAATAGCTAAAATATGAACGCAGACGAAAATAGCTTCCTTAGAATATTGTTTCAGGAGAAGTACGTAAATGGAAACACTTGGAAAGGAGATCGCGACGAAACTCACCAGCCATGCCCATTAACAATTCCCGGGGAATACAAATAGAAACTGGGTAATAAAATAAAGTCTAACCTTTTTCTCTTCCTTTGTGCTTAGCCGCGTGCAGAGGCCTTGTACCGGGTACTTCAGACCGGAGTTCCTAGGGCGAGCGGCTGTGGTGACACCTCAATTCAAGATGGTGTCAGCAGCAGCGGCGGCGGCGGCGGCGGCGGCTTTAGCGGGCGGTGTGCAGAGACCGGGCACTGCGCCTGCGCACACTGAGGAGAACCCGCCTGCGCCTGCGCACACCGAGGAGAACCCCGTCCCTTCACCGCCCTCCCCCCACACTAGATCCCTATACAGGAGCCCCGCCCACAGCCTGTGGGGAGAGCCCAAGCTCTAGAGCTGGAACTCCCGCCTCTGCATCCTTTCATCGAACAGTAAAACTTCCTTGTGCTTCTGAACTGAACTGAGTCTACAAGTTCGAATGACATCCAGCAGAAGGACTCTTGTTGGGGACTGACTCGGAAGGTAACAAAACCGCGATTAAAGAAAAGATTCAGGTGAAACTTAGTTTTAGGGATGTTTCAGTCTGTGGCTATTTTTGACCTGGAGACCCAGGCACAAGTGCTGAGGTCTTCATTTGTAGTAAATTGTGTGTAGATAGACCAAGAGTTGATATTTTTAATGTCTAAGAAGCTCATCTACATCAGTAAATAAAAGCATGGATACTTCAAAGGATATAAATGTTTAATGATATGAGTAGGTAACTCAAATGCAAGCAAATATTAAGAACAATCTCTAGCAATTTAAAATGCAATTAAAACAAAGGAATATTTTCCCTATTAAATTAGCATACATTAAAAAATTATAAAATGCCTAACTCTGGTAAGGTTTCATGAAACACCTTCTTACTGCCAGTAGGGTGCAAATTGGCACCGTCTTTTTGGGAAGTGCTTTAATGTTTGATATTAAAACTGAGAGGTTAATATCCTTTGTTAAAGTAATTCCATTTCTTGGAATCTATTTTCAAGAAACAATTCCAAATATGGGGAAAGCTTTGTTCTACATATTTTTTCCATCACAGCATTAATTCAATTTGCAAAAACATGAAAACAAATAAATGTGAGACATTAAATAAGATTATATATGCATTTGATGGGCTATTATGCAAACACAAAAAGTCATCACATTAACACAATATTGTAAACTGACTATACTTCAATAAAAAAGTGATCACAAAGAGTTCATAAAAATTGGGGAAATGCTCATAACTTAATGCTAAGTGAAAGAAAAAAGATACATATATTCTGTATTTCCTCTCTATTGTTGAACGGAAAATTTTTCTTCCAGCTGATACTGTTTTCAAACAATTATATCCTGCACTTAAAGTATTTTTCCTCTCAACAATTTTATACTGAAAATATATTATCTCTCTCAGTCTTGTTTAATTTTAAGGTGGTTCCTATTGTGTTGGACGTGCTTCATTCACATCAGTTGTCTCTAGCAATTGGACAGAATGGCTCATCGAAACTGATTGGAACACAATGCAGTAGCAGGTTAAAACATTGTCCCATTATGGGATGGCTTTCAAGAATTTTAGGGTTTTTAAATAGTCCAAAGCCCTGAATCATTGCCTAACTCTGTTTTCTCTAACAAATGCAGTAAAAAGACTTTATTTACTGAACTACCGAAGGGATTTTGCCTCAAGGCGACTCTCTACCCTTAAAGCCCTCAACAGTTAAAGCCCAAGGACTTTCTGGCTGGGAGACTTCATCCTGCTGGTGTTAGCTCCGGCGGGAAGAGCTGCTTCATCATTAACCAGTTAGTTCCCATGTTATTTCAGTGGTGTGCAGCCAGAAGTGAAGGTAATGGCTTTATGTTTCATACAAATGTTCTAGAGTAAAATCTACAGTGAGGTACTAGAAACACAGACAAGCTTCTACTGCATTTCTCTGCATTTTTCAAACAATAATTCTTGAGAGGAGAAATGCTAATCAGATAGCTTGATCTGTGACTTACTTCCTTAGCCTCATTGCCCTGGATGAGTTTGATACATATAAAAATCTCTTCCTTTACCAGAGCAGTACTTGGAAAATCACTTACATATTCCCCCCAAAATGCGTTCATCATCGAACACACTGAATGTTTAATTTTACATTTCAAACCAAAAACAAATGTGGTGAGAAATGTATTATCTATCTTTTTGTCATATAAATTTGCAAAAACTATTCCTAATATGTGTTAAAGTACCTTGGCTATTGAAATATGAAGTCAATGGTTCTCTTATATTATATACTCGAATTTATTGCCTTATTTCTTCTCAGTGGGATATGTTTTTCTATAAGAAGGTAATAGGAACCTGAATTTTAAAACCAGGTAACATTTGTTCTAATAATATGATTATTTATGTCTACCATAGATTTACAGGCACTCCTATACCAAAAAGAAAAACAAAGAAAAAAAACCTTTTTCTTTAAGTGCAATTAGAGCAAGTCCATGTTGTCAAGATAACACTCTTAATATTCAACAGAATATAGCAAAGATATGGAGGAACTGGAACTCATATGTTGTTGGTAGGGATGTAAAATAGTACAACCTCTTAAAACAGTTTGGCAGCTTCTTAAAAGTTTAAACATACTCCTGCTGTATGATCTAGCCATTCCACTTGAAGGTATTATCCAAGAGAAATGAAAGCATAAGTCTATACAAAAACCTGCATGTAAATATTCATAGCAGCTTCATTTGGAATAATCAAAAACTGGCATTAACCCAAATGTCCATCATGAAGTGAGTGGATTAACAAATTGTGGTATATCTACGATCGTCCATTATCTACATATACCACACATCAGCAATAAAGAATGAACTGTTGGTACACATAACAACATGGATGAATTTCAAAATCATATGCTGAATGAAGCCAAAATGTTCTGTTTTGAGTCCATGTATACAACATTCTAGAAAAGGCAAACTAATCTACAGTAACAGAAAGCAGATCAGTGGCTGCCTGGGTGTTAGTAGTAGGCAGGGGCAGGAGAGAAGGATGAAAAAGTGGCTCAATCTTTGGGGGCTGATGGACATGTTCATTTTCTTAAGTGTAATGACAGTTTCAGTTGTATATATAGATATACAGTAAAATGTATGAAATTATACTCTTCAGATATGTGCAGTTTGTTTTATGTCAATTATACGTCAATAAAGCCCTTAAAAATAAATATAAATAAGATAGAAGGAATAATATTCAACAGAACAAAGTTTGTAAAAATTAATATATGATGACTGAATTTCTTTAAGAAGGGATATAAAATTTACACATCCTGTTTTTTAAAGAATTACTTGGGAAGCTACATAAGGACTAGCCGTAGAGGTGGAAGAATCCTGTGGAAGGGACAATTACTTAGTGACTTTCTATTGACCAGGTCATCAGCTATGTAATAATACCCCTGGGAGAGATAGATATTCTGTTAAAATATCCACAATAACACAATCTCACCCTCAAAGATTTGGTGACAGCCAAGTGGAAGACTGAGCAAATAAACTCCTGGCTCAAATATAATCTCAATTCCTCCATCCAAGAGAGAGGGATGTAAAAATTTTAAAGGAGCCTGGAATACACAGCAGGCACTCACTTTACAAATTGCAGCCTATTAAGTAGGCAAGGAAAGGCAGTTTAAGAAGTGCCTGTGAGGACACACAGCATCCTGCAGAATCTCTTCTTTTAATAAAACTCCACCCATAGCCAGTTTCCCCAAGCATCCATTATTATTTAAAACAAATGCAATTGAACGATTTTACATTTCACTTAGGTAAGAGCCAAGTAGAAAGAAGAAAGAATGAGAGAGAGTCATAGCAAAGAAAGGCCAGAAGCCTGGGGGTCTGCTGTCCCTGATTTGATGTGCCAGCCACGGAAGCAGATATCCTAAACAGTTTAGGAATATTGGATCTGTCTTCTTTCTCGAAGCAAAGGATTAATACTACTGAATATATCTTCCCTCTGAGGCTGCTTTGGAACTGCTGTTTCACCCTAAATCTTCTCTGGATCCTTTCGGCGAATGACTGAGAAAACATGATGAGAATGGGCTTTGGATCTTGTTTTTAATGGCTTTCATGTAAACAGAGAGAATAGGTTCTCATCTAAACGTTCTGATATGGGCAGTGGCGAGCGTGGGGGTAACACAAGTGTGAAACAGGCAAGAAGATGAGGGAGAAGACAAAGAACACAAAAAGAGATGAGAGAAGGGAAGAAAAACCCTAAGTTTGATTATTTGAGGGGAGGGGGAAAGAAAGGATATTGGGCTGCCTAGAAAGGCAGACCTTTGAAACAACTGGGACTCCACAACATTTACTAATAGATAACAGCTTCATAAGAAGATAATGATTAATTTAGCCTAGAAGAACAAATAGACATCATCCAGGCAGAAATTCATAAAGAGGGAGAATGAAGCCCAGGATGCAGCACAGATAAAGGTGTGACATTATAAGACACTGTGCTGCTCTTGCTGGTACCTAGAATGTATGTGTAGGAGGCCGGGAAGTTGGGCAGGAGAGTACGGGGCCAAACAGGAAATTGACATCAGCAATACAATTAACTAGACTACCAACCTTGCTTGGATTTTACCAAATAACAATATTATTAAAACTGAAGTACTAGCATTTCAATAGTGATATGAATATAAGTCAAGGATGCTTGCTAAAGGTTTATTTGGACTATCAACTTCAGTGATGATGGTGAGCATGTACCAACCTATGCAAGTATATTTCCTGTATGAAATGCAGACAGCCATTGCAACCAGATGCAGACAGTGGAAGCAGTCCAGTTGGAACAACTAGAAACTTGCCTGCAGTGATGACTCCATAAAGCCCAAAGATAATTGGGCAGAAAATATTTTAGCCTAAGTGTTCAAAGGGCTGTTTGCTGTTTCTGCTTAGACAGCAGGTATTTATAAGCAAACCATGACTTTGACCTATTAAACTTGGCAGCTTTGTCCTTTGCTCCTCAATTGTGGGCAAGGGAGGTTTCCAAAATGGTGTAGGGGAGGAAAAGACTCTTTTTTCCTCTCCCATCTTGGATTCTTCAGATGGAGCCCTATAAATTAGACTAATGAAAGACAGATTAACAAGGAAAAAAACAAGCAGAAGTTTATTAAAATGTGCATCATGCATACACATGGGAGCACTCAGTGATGAGTAACTCAAAGGAATGGTTAGAACTTGGGCTTATATAGTATCTTAACAACAGAAGAATAGATTTGCAGAGATTCAATAAGACAAAAAGGGTTTTAGGCTTCCAAGGGTAGCAAATGTAGGAAGGTAAATATAGGGCAGAAACTAATGGAAGGGAAGGGTTATTTGTGTAAGTCTTCTTCGGTACTGACTTTCCATCTTCTTCATGGGCATAAAACTTGCCTGGGAGAGGGGATTTATGGTAGTCCTCATTTCTCAGAAGTGTCTGCTTTCATTTAGATAAGGAAAGCTCTGGAAGGCTTCATTTTGCTTCTGTTGATTCTCATTTGCCTCCAGTTCAAAATAATCTTTATGCCAAAGTGACATTTTGTTGTGGCATGTTCTGTTTCCCTTCAATGGTAACAGGCAAAGTAACAGAGAATGGATTTCTCTGATCCTAGGGACAGTATTTCTGGGAACATTATCTATGGATGTTACTCCCTCCTAGACTCAAAAGAAGTCAAACATCTGTTCTGATCATTCAAAAGTTAATGACTGAAGTGGTCATTGGGATCTAAAAATCAATAGAGACTAGAAAACTTTTAAAGATTTCTAAGTTAGAGCTGGTTGACTAGGGCTGATGATTTTAGAGGTTTTTGTGCCATGGGCCTTTTTGGCAGTCTGGGTAATAATGTTTCTAAATTAATAAAGTAAGAGATCTAAGATTACAAAGGAAACCAATTACATCAAAACACAGTTGTCAAAGTATTAAAAATTTTCTAATAGAATAATATGTATGATTCTTTATTAGTGCATTAAATAGCAAGGTCTAGCAGTGGGTTTTGTGACTACTTTTGAAGTATTGCAATGAATATAAAGGATTTTCAAGATAGCTGCAAGAACTACTATATGATATAACAATACTTGTGATTCCTGTTGGTGACAAAGTCACAGGCTCTGCTAATACCACTATGGTTTGCTACCTACATTGATAATGGAAAGAAATGCTAATTTCAGTTAGAGGTTAGTGAAAGTAAAGATGTAAGATTTTCCCTTTTCAAGATTACAGATCCCCTGAATCCTATTAGTAGACCCTCAATTAAGAACCCCTATTCTAAAAATCTGTGGCCTTATTGTACACCGCCCCCCGCCCTGGGTCTGCTAGTGTGTTCTGAGAAAAATCCGCATTATATACCAAACTGCATGTGCAGAGAAATATTCAAGGCTTTCCAGACCCCTTGCCTTTTCAAATCATAGAGAAGTGGTCGGGAGTCTGAGCAGTGTCTGGAAATTCTGCTATTTGCATTGTATCTGTTTATGACTTTTTATCCATAACTCTCTTGGCTTCACCTGTCTCTGATATCCCTATGTGATTCTCATCTTTTTAAAGAATTTTATTATAATAATCATGATTTCAGATTTTAGTTCCCTCAGGAAATTTTTAAAAAATTTATCTTAATATATCACAGATGTAAACTGGAAGGATTTCCACAGACACAGGTGCTCTGTACTTGTAGCAAGAACTGTCAGCTCCAATTTGTTTTTAATTTGGAACGTGAAGCAACTGAAAATAATGAGGCTAACTCATGCTCACACTTATCAATTCAAACTGTTCTAAAGAACTTTCACCCTCATGCAAAGGATCGTGGTAACTGATAACAGCTGTCAGGTCACATGCTCTCTTTTTAAACTTTCCATTCCTTTCCAGCTCAGCAAATTTCAAATGGCATATTCACCATGTATATACACTGTGACTACAAGCTCATTTTTGAAATATTTTTAAGAGATTCCTTCAAAACTAGAACATACCAACTACTATATGTAATAGATAGACAAGCCTCTACTGTATAGCACAGGGAACTATATTCAATATCTTGCAGTAACCTATAATGAAAAGGAATATGAAAAGGAATATATGCATGTTCATGTATGACTGAAACATTATGCTGTACACCAGAAATTGACACAACATTGTAAACCGACTATACTTCAATTAAAAAAAATAGAACATAGAAAGTAAACATAGCTCTGAAGTCTTGCCTATCAAAGGGTCATATTGATGCAGTTGACGATTATTCAAGATCCTGATCAGAAACACAAGACAAATTCAGCTGGGATTTTTTGAATGGACATGTTAAGAAGGGGATATTTACAAAGGTATGAGCTGCGTTAAGGGAACCAACAAGGGATGCTGAGACACACAGGGGCTAGCAATGGTGGAGAGCCATTACTTGATCTGACTGGATATGGGGAAGAAGTGATGTTAAGGGGTCCAGGCTGGAGCTGGAGCTGTGAAAAACAGCAGGACAGGAGTTAAAGGGAGGCAACCATGGCCATGACCTCATATGTGTAGGGGGGGTGGTGAGAGATGTTGATGGCAATGCAATAAACACCCTGACCTTTCTCTCCTGCCCTTCAGTCTCTCAGCAACCCCCACCACATGGACCAACCCAACCAGAAGCTAAAAGGCAGGGGTGCCAGACTGTGTATTTCATGGGTGTCAAAGCAGGGCAGAGAAGGGTAGAAAAATGTGAAGGGAGAAATGGAGAATAACCAGCACCTGCCCTCAGTTTTTTTTAACAGTATTTATACAAAAACAAGTTGAGGAAATTGAAAGCAGTTATCTGGTTTTATAATTCAAGTTCCTCTTAAGATGATGCTTTTAAGGAAGGTCTTGTTTACCTGTCCTTCCAGTTCCACATTGATCCAATTGTGTAGATAATTGTTTGTTTACCTTACCATTTTACATTGCCCTCCTGGTCCCAGTCAGTGGGGATGCCTGGAGCTGCATCTCTTAAGTGAAGCTGATTTGAGCTTAATTGTTTATCCCCTCAAAGGAGAGCACTGCCTGTCTTTTTTTTTTTTTTAATCATTCTTCTTGTTCAAATTCTGTCTTGAAATATTGAAAGTTAAAGGGATGATTTAAAGAGCCTGAACTTCAAATTGCCTAGAGCTACATGACTCAGAGAGTTATCCGACTCTTGTCTATTTAGGTGAAGGGAAGAGTAAACACGTTTATAAATGTCAGACACCCTCCAGGGGCTATTGATGCAGACAGCCAGAGACCACATTAAAAAAATTATCCAAAGACCTTGATTCAATATCATTGCTGACCAGAAGTCTGGGAAAGAACTGATGTTGATGTGCTTGGAAAGCCTTACCTTTCTCTGATCCTGTCACTGCACAAAAGAACCTCTCTAAAGGGGCCAGCAGCTCTTTTGGTCTGAGTATAGAAACTTAACTTCAGTCATTGACCAGTTGAGATTATGTAGTTCCTACTTCATTGATCTACATTCAGTGCCTCACGCTGAACTTGTCACCTGTTGTTTATTAAGGAATTCAACCACCAACATTTCTATTTCTTCTTGTATGTGGGACAGTCTTCTGAGAATTTAATTCGGTCCACATATGTCATATCTCAATGATACCATCACTGGTTATCACCATGATACTCAGTGTGGTTCCTTCCTACAATAGGTCTGCATCTCAAAGTATTATTCTGGTTGTGTTCTATGATTTCCCCTGCCCTTTCTGCTCTCACTGATACACTGAGGGCCAATTTCACTCCTCCCGTCCACACTGAGGATGAAATAAAGATACATAAAAAAAAATTCGAAGAAACTTCTAACTTTTGTGTCAAATGAAGAGTCTCAGAAATGTGTGTGTGCCAGTTTTCCCTCTCCCAGAGAGTTAATGAGACAGAGTTTAGGCAAAGTGAAGAGATGGCAATGTAGAGACTCAAATGGAAGAACAAGGGGTGAAGAATGGGAGGAATGAATTTTCTGTCACAATAACCAGACTGCTGAGTAAAAGGAATTCCATCCTCCCCCTTCCCTTGCCTACTGACAACCTCAGGATAACCTTGTAAGTCTCATTCCCCATCCCACTCTTGATCAGAAGTTGGGGATAGGAGGCAAGAAAGGAGAATCTTAGCCCCTGGTAAGGTGGAACTGAACAGGAACAGTTGGGAGTATCCTTCTTGTGCAGGGCAACAGTAGATATGTCTTGACTGTTCCACTTTCATTTAAAGAACTAGATCAGAAGGATTAAGTTCAACTGCTTGTGACTGAAAACCCCAAATAATAATGGCTTAAACAAAAAGAAGTGTATCTCTCGTGTAAAAGAAGTCTAGAAATGCACAGATTCCTTCCAACTTATTACTCTGCCAGCCGCCTTTTATCTCATGCTTCCAGACAGCAACATGAATTCCAGCCTTCACATCTATATTCCAGGTAATAGGAAGGAAAGATAAGGGGACAATCACTTCCTTTAAGAAAACTTCCTGGGAGTTTCACGTGATATTTCCAATGACATCTATTTGCCACAAGTTAGTCACACTCGGCTACAAGGGAGGCTGGGAAATGATAGCCTTTATTCTGAGCAGCAAAAACCGTGGGTTCTATTTCTAAGCAAGAAAGGAAAACAATATTGGGGGATAACTGTCTCTTTTACAAAGATAATCACAGTAATCTATTTTCATTTTGTTAAAAATAACAGGCCCAAAATGGGATCACCTATGCTAAGCCCCACGTCATCATATTAGACTTAATCACAATTTCAGCTCTCCTAGAAATGGAATCTTAAACTAGTCAATTAGGAATTGCCTGATAAGCACTAGTTGGGTTACTTAGCTAGAGCCCTGTTATCCCCTGAGGGAAAGTAACCTTGCAATCACCAATATGCTTTTTTTGCCTATATAATTTTCTTTTTCCTGCTCCCTTCTGCCTATAAAAGTCATTCATTTTGTACAGAGCCTTGGTGTTCCTTGCCAGATTGGATGCTTCCTGATTCATGAATCAATGAATAAAGCCAATAAGATCTTAACAATTTACTGAATTTTCTTTTTTAACAATTTACAATGGAGTATGAGATGGGTAGAAAGTTAGAGGGAGAAAGTCAGATAAAAGAACAGAAACAATGTATAAATTCTTGGAATTTATGCTTTTTAAGAGTAGAGAATACTAAAAAAAAAATTAGTACTCCATAATGTGGCAACAGATACATGAACAGGCAATTTTAATATATTTATACTATATGCAGTAGAAGATGTAATATTCACAGTAGGGTAGGATCAGAGGATAGACATTTATTCAGGATTGGAGCCTGGTGAAGGAGGGCTATTGTCAGGGCTAGATTCATAATTTGCATGGCCCAGTGCAAAATGAGAATGCAAAACCCCTTGTTCAAAAAAGGCATCACTAATGCTACATGCAAATGAGGTGATAAAGAATAGAGTACATGAATTTTGTGCTTATCTCCTCAGTTCACGAGTATGTGCCACTGTCTCATTGGGCTTCGCTCACAAAACACAAGTTCAAAGACAAAATGATTAAGAGTTTCAAGACAGTGATGGCAGGGCATTGAAACAATGGCAGGAAAATAGATGAACATCAACTTTCTTCTGTACAGCACAAGGAACTAGATTCAATATCTTGTAGTAACCTATAATGAAAAAGAATATGAAAAGGAATATATGTATATATATGTATGACTGAAGAATTATGCTGTACACCAGAAATTGATACAACATTGTAAACTGATTATACTTCAATACAAAACAAACAAACAAAAACAATGGCAGGGCCTTTCTGAATGTGGGACCCTGGGAGACTGCACAGGTCACATGCCCAGGAAGCGGCCAGGTGCTGTGACAGGCATGTGCCAATCATTTTCCCCTTCAAGAGAGGACTCTGCTCAGAAGTGAGGCGTGTGGTTAACTGCTAGTTTCTAGGTGTGATTTTCTTCAGGATCTGCCTCAGCTTTGGAGCCTACTTCACAATATTCTTGGAGAAGGAAGTGCAAGTCAGTGATTAAGCAAAAGCAGTCTTCTTAAGGCAACTCGCAGTGAATGACAGCCAGGCGTTTGTACTCTGGACTGGCCATTCCCACCCAATGCGGGGCTCCTCTAAAGGGCATCCTTTGCTTGGAGCTCCCGCTGAGCCGACAGAGGCTGTTAGATCTACATAGCTATCTGCCAGCTCCTGGCCAATCCTGCTAGTGCCCATTTCCTTTCACAGATGTTACTCCTAACAAACCCTTTGCATCCTTAGTTCCAACTCAGTATCTGCTTCCCAGAGAACCCGATCTGCAGCAGCCTCATTTGGAGATTTGGTCTAGAAGAACGAATAGAGAATATCCAGGCAAAAATTCACATAGAGGGAGAATGAAGCCCAAGAATGAGCACAGTAAAAAAAAAACAAAAAAAAAACCAACATAATGAAACATTGTACTCTTGCTGGTGGTTCACAGAATGTGTGTATTGGGAGCGGTGGGTGGGGGGAGGCAAAGAGGAGAGGAGAGTGGAGGGCCAAACCAGGAAATTGATATTGACAATACAACTAACTAGGCTACCGCCCTTACTCAGATTTTACCAAATAACAATATTTAAAAAAACTAAAGTGTTAACATTTCAATAGTGATATGTATATAAGTCAAGGATGACTGCTAAGGACTTAATACGGACTATCATTCAGAAATAACTACAGTGTTCCTGGTGAGCATGTACCGACCTATGTAAATACATTTCCTGGTTTTAATAAAGAACTATGGTTGCATAAGATGTTATCGTTGGAGGAACCTGAGTAAATGGTACACTGAACCTGTACCAACCTATGTAAGTACATTTCCTGGTTTTGATAAAGTACTATGATTACATAAGATGTTACCGTTGGGGGAAGCTGAGTAAAGGCTACACTGGATCTCTCTCTACTATTTTTTGCAACTTGCTGTGAGTCTATAATTATTTCAAAATCAAACTAAAATTTTTAGCTTAATGTTTCAGTGATTCTCCATCCTACACATTTTAGTTTATACAATTGAGACCACCTGCCATTTACATTTTTATCATGCTTTTTGTTGCTCAATCTTATAATAGTTTTCTCATGTCATGAAGAAATTCTGTGTAAACATAAGTTTTGAGGACTGCATGATCTCCAGTGGCATATTTGTGACATATTACTAAGCAATTCTTTATTGTTGCATGTTTAGTTGTTCTGAGTACCAATCCACTCTCCCAAAAGTTAAGCATGAGATGCCAAATGTAGCCCATGGTAGTTTTGTGAGTCTGGAGGTTTAGTTGAACTCATGAAGACCCCTAATGGAAATGGCACTATTTAAAAAAGAATACTCAGAGAAATCTTACTCCCATCCCTACCCCTCCATTGCATTCTGATACATTTCTCCATTTATGATTTATACTGTTTCTTTTTGCAAATACATTTTTTACACAAAGGTACAAAAACACACATAAAGATATATTATGTACTTTTTTCATACCTTGATTTTATCGCATATTCTTAAAATCAGTCACATCAGTTCCTAGAAACCATCTTCCTTCTTTTCTTTAATGGCTGCATAGTGTTTCATCATGTAGGCTTATCAATGTATGCAACCAGTTTCATACATATGGGCATACATGATTTTGTTAGATATTACTGAATTCCTCTCCACAGGAGTGGTACCATCCTGCACTTCAACTAGCAATGTACGGGAGTGCAATACATACCTGCAGACAGAGAAGAGCGTTCTCAAAAACAGCGGATGCTGTCCCCAGAAAATGCATAAAACTAGGTCTCTGAGAAAGAAAATCAGTAAGTCAAAAGGAAAAAAATATACTGAGAGATACATGGCATAAATAAAAAATGAGTTGGATGAAATGAGAATTTAAAGTTTTTAAAAAACCTAACTGAAATGGCATAGTCAAAACCTACAGTACAAGCAGTAAAGAACAGAATTAGTTAACTGCAGAAAATTAGATGAGTAATATAAAGGGTACAGGTGACTGGCTCTCTCAGAATTCAGAGAAAAAGGACAAAGAGATGACAATAATGATAAAGACATAGAAAGATGCCCTCATAACATAAACTGTAGGTGTTTCTCAGGGAAAAAACCCACATAAAACAGATGCAGTAGTCCAAGTAAGAATAGAAGAAAAACTGTCCTAGCATGGGGATTAAAAAAAAACCCAAAATGAAAAAATCCACAGATTGAAACCACACACAAACACACACTCAACACTCATTCTCACAAAATTATTTTATTTTGGAGATAAATAAAACAGTTTCCTATAAGTACCTTGAAAAATAAGACATCTTAAAAAAAAGATGTTAAATGAGACTGCCACATATATTGTATTATTTATTTATTTTATTTGGGGGGGTAATTAGGTTTATTTATTTTTAGAGGAGGTACAGGGGATTGAACCCAGGACCTCATGCATGCTAAGCATGTGCTCTACCGCTTGAGCTATGCCCTCCCCCCTGAGACTGCCACATATGAATGTCCTAGATTCATGTTTAGGAATAACCATCATCCTGATTCAATTAACCAAAAAGAGTTTTTAATGGATGGAATGATACTAAAATTTATTTAAATATATAAGAACATATTAATGGAAATAATATGCAAGAATATAATAACTTGTAAAGAAGAGTATTGGGGAGGCATTAATCCTTCTTTCTGGTAAAACCTACTATAAAGCAACAGTAAGAAAATCAATGTGGCATTGATGGCAACATGGCAAAAATAAGCAATTCAACATGGCAGAAGAAAGTTCAAAACCATATCTCAGTATTTATGTTATATGAGGTAAAACAAATCAGTGGAGAATGGAAGGATTTTTCAACAGATAGTTTTGTTTTGATTGTTTAACTATTTGTGTGCGTGTTGGAGGTGGGTGCGGATTGTCTATTTAGTTCCATAGCACATAACAAAATACATATCAGTAGATTAGGATTAAATAAACCAGTTTTAAAATATCAAACCATCAAATAACAAAAGAGAACATAGATTTTTATCCTTCTGGTCTCTAAGTTTAAAAGCAGTGGAAGAAGTCATTGAAGAATAGATACAATCACATGCAACTAAAATTTCTGCATAAATAAAATGCCATAAGCAATACAAAAATATAAGTCGTAAAAACTATCTGCCGTGAAAACACCAAACAAATGGTTAATATCTTGTTATATAAAGTACTCACAGAAATCAACTCCAGGAAGGCAGGCGGTGATCATTCACAACAGGAGAAATTGAAATGGCTATTAAATATATGAAAAAAGTGCTTCATTAATAATCAAAGAAATGCTGATTAGAATAGCAATGCCATGCTGACTTTTCAAGTTAAAGGTTAAAAATTTAACTTGCTTAATGTTGGCGTTGGGGCAGCAAGAAGACAGCCCTTCTTAGACGTTGCTGATGAGGTATAAATCTGGACAATCTCTTTAGCAAGAAATTTGGTAATTTCAATCAAAGAGCTTTAAAAATGGCACTACTCTCTTATCCCGGAATTTTACTTTTAGGGTTCTAGCCGAAGGATATTCTAAGAATTTACAATGTACAATATATTCAATATATTATGTACAAAAATGTTCAGCCCCTATGTTATATATATATATATATATATATATATATATATATAAACAAATGGAAAGTACTAAATGCTTGATGTTAGACGATAAAGGTTAAGTAAATTACAGTCCATGACATGAATATAATGGAGTTTTTAGAAATTAAAATGTGGGCAAGTATTGAGTAGCTATCTAAGTATTTTATATTCATTTGCACATTGAACCCTCACTACAACAGTACTGGATATCTTCTCTTGGCTCTTTCAGGTGTATTTACCACTTTTCTCTAGCTTGTTATGTCCCCTGATCTGTATGGACAGCATCACCAGGTTCTCCTACCTCCTAGCTTCTGGCTGGGTTAGGTCAATGGAGAGGACCAGCAGGAGATTGAAGGGAGGGAGGAGGGGGAGGTTGGGTATTTATATGTTCTGGCTCCCCCTGTGGGTTTTCTGTGGGCTGACTGCCTCCCTGAACTAAAAACCACAGCTTGTGTCAGGTAGCCCTTTCCAAACACATCTGTCATCAGGTCTGATTACTGTTCTGCTCCTCACCCCTCTATAGTGATCCCTTCCTGTTATCACCAGCCTGGGGGCATGCATTATTCCTTGGGATTTCTCTCCATCTTCCTACATCTTTTAAAATACTTCCTTTATGATACTCTCTTTAAACCATCTAATCGAAGTTTGCTGTTTTCTTCTTGAACCTTGACCAATACAACAACTTAAGAGATTTTAAGGTTGAGGAGACAGGCACGGAGAAGTAATTTGATCGCAGTCAGAAAGGGAGGAAATAATACTTGTAGGGTAGATCACAATCATTTATCTTAAAAGTAATTTTATTGTTTTTATTACAAAAGATTAACAAAATATACAATACAAACAAGTAAAATGAAGAGAGAAAATACTCATATTTCTGCTCATCTATTCCACCCATTATTTATTTAATATGACTCCCACATTTTTACCTGCAGCCAAACTCCTGCTTTGAGTCTCAGGCTTTATGCTCAATTGCCTACTCTATAACCTTCATCTGGATGTCTCAAAGGCACTTGAAACTCAACATGTCCAAAAACATGCTCATGATCTTCCAAATCCTAGCCACAACCAAGTCCTGTAATGTCCTGGTTAATTTTACCTGTAAATGTCTCTAATACATCCACATCGCTCCAGTTCCACTGCCACCACCGACCTTAGCCCAAGCCATCATCACCTCTTTCTTTGAAGAATTCCAAACTTTTGTCTCCCTGTATCTATCTACTCTTGTCCCCTTCAGACCATCATTCACATGGCAGATAGATCTTTTCAAAGTTCAATCTAGTCATATTGCCCCTTTCTTAAAGTCTTGCAGTGGCTTCTACTGGTTTAGAATACAGACCAAGGATCTTACTTTGGCCCAGTTTACCTCTGCAGCTTTGTCTCCTGCACTGCTCCTCCTCTTGCCAAAGCTCCACCCGCTGGCTTTCAGCTATTCCAAAGACCCATGCTTCTTTCTATCACAGGACCTTTATCTACATTGTTCTCTCTTTCTAGGACATTTTTACATACTCCCTCCCAAAGTTAACCCCCAGAATGGTCAGGACACCCTAACACCTTGTCACTATGGGCCTTTCTAAAATAGTATTTATCAGAATTTGAATTGACACACCAAGCATGTGGTTTATTCTTTCCATAGCTCCTCTAGTAGACTGTATGTTCAAGGAAAGTCTCCAACTGTCTCATGTCCCCTGTGTATCCCAAATACCTTGCCCTGTACCTAGTACATAATATGAAATCAAATATTTGAATGACCAGAAACTAATACAACATTGTAAACCAACTATACTTCAATTAAAAAAATTAAAGCAATGAGACTAAGGGGAAAGTTGGACAGAATCACATTAGAAAGCGCTGAATTTTTTATATCCGTTACTTTCTCTTTATTTGCTTCAAAGTCTAAGATAAAAATGATACCAATTTAGTCATGTCTCAACTCCTTTGCTAGACAGTAAAAGCTCTTAAAACTGGATAAAGAAAAAACTAAATCTGTATTTCTTTACAGTTTCTTCAAGATATTATTTGATACAGATGGGAGTTGGGAGGAGGCGGGCAAGACACATGTTTACACTTGGGTACGGATACTAGTTAACTTCCTAGAGTTCTCATCATTTACTCTGAATGCATGTCAAAATTACATCTTTTTGAGGGTTCTAGTGATGACGTATTCAGCTCTAGGAGGATAAGATGTAAATTTAAGGAAGGGATAAAACTATCAAGACAAGGGGCTGATGCACAATAAAATATACACAGTAAATATTCCTCTTTTCAGTAGGATGGGGAAACATCTTTTTTAATTTGGTTCTGCAACTTAGCCATCCTTTGACCCTCGCTTTTAAATTGCAGGTCCCACTTAATTTGTGATAGCTGAGTTCTTAATTTTCTCGCCTACTTGCTTCGATTTTAAGAACTTCAGCTTGAAAAACCCTATAGAAAACCAATAACTGCCAAGCCTCCCCTTAGGGACATTTCTCACTTCACCCCTCCCCCCACAAGGAGGGCGCGCGACTGCGCAGACCTCACCGGCCCCTTGTGACGTCACAAAGGGGCCAGACCGGGGGGGGGGGGCGCCCTGCGACCTCGCGGTCCGGGTCCGCTTCCTTCAGTACCGGCTTCCCTAAACCCACCCCCGACGCCCTCCGCCCAGTCCTATTTTAGTTAAAGTGTAAGAATAAAAGCACCAGGTTGAAACCCCCACGTGGCCCCGCCCACACCTTCATCCAGCCACACCCCCACTTCGGTGGCGTCGTCCGGCCTTACCGGGCGGGAGTGCTCCCCCAACGCGCGCGCGCGCCGCGTACAGGCGGGAAGGGCGGGGCCAGGCCGTTTCAGCGCCGCGTCTCCCCCCCAAAGTGGGCGGGGCTCCCGAGGCAGGCCTCCGAGAGTGCGGATCGGGAACAGCTTGGGCGGGAGAGGCGAGCGCCTGTGAGAGGGAGGGCCTGAGGAGAGCTGAAAGTTGCCCCCAGCACCGCCGCCCGCGCGCGCTCCGGAACAATGAGCGCCCACAACTCAAAGGCCTCCCTCAGCAACAACAGCGGCGAGAGACGGCACGAGGCCGAGCGTCCACCCAGAGCCGGGGACACTACTGCCCAGATCCCGGACCCGGCCTCCACCTTGGGCACGGCCTTGCCCTCCACGTCCGAGTGGAGCATGCAATCTGAGTGGCGGACCGTCTCCGGACTGTTTTCCAGCTCCCTGTCGAACGCGTCCACACCAGACGTGACATACTCCCAAAGCGCCAGCGCGTCCGCCCAAACAAGCACGGATTTTGACCTGACAACTGACTCGGACACCAAGGTTGGCCTCTGGGACTTTGGCGCCCTCCGCCTTAGCGACCAGATCCCCATGTCTGCCACCCGTTCTCCCAACTCTGAGGGGGCCGTCCCAGCCTCTAACCGGCACACAACCATCCCCCGGGTATCCGAACAGGGATCTGTCTCGCCCTCAGGCTCCTCCAGGTTGCCCCTCCATGAGTCCGGCCCATCCTCAGTACCTGGGTTCCCCCGGGTAGCAGGGACTCCTATACCCAGGAAGTTCCTCAGAGCGGCGGTACCAGAATCCATCTCACCCTCGATGCCTGGCTCCAGCAGAATATTGTCACCTCCTCTACCCCGTAATATTCCGCAAATGTCACTACTTGGGGTCATCCCGTTCTCAGTATCCTCCTCCTCCCAGAGTTCGGTAGAAGTACCTCCTACCCTCAACAACCCCCCGCGACTGCCAGTACAAGAGTCCAGCCAGTTCTCAATACCCGACTTCCCCCGGCTCTTGGACTCCTCCCTAGAGTCGATACAAGGGTCCTACCCGCCCTCAGACCTCAGCCTCCCTGGGAGTTCAGGACAAGAATCTATCGTGCTGTCGGACTCCTCCCAAGCGTCGATACAAGGCCCTCCCCCGCCCCTAGTGCTCAGCAGCCCCCGGAGTTTGGTACATGGACCTCGTACACCCATGAACTCCCCAGTGTCGACTCAAGTGTCCACCGAGCTCTCCGAGTTAGGTAATCCCCGAACATCGGTAGAAGGATCGGCTCCACCCCCGGGTTCCCCCAGAGTACCAGTCCAAGGGTCCGCTCCGCCCTCAGCGCCCGGCTCCGCCCGGGTATCGGTGGAAGAATCGGCTCCGCCCTCGGACTCCCCCCGAGAGTCGGTAGAAAAGTCCGCTCCGCCCTTGGCCAGCCCCACTCCTGTACCCACGCCCCGGGAGAGTCTCAACCAGAGCATGGAGAATCAGGAGAAGGCGGACAACGCGGGCCAGATGTTCGACGTAGTCGTGATAGGAGGCGGCATCTCAGGTCAGTGTGGACGGTAGCGGTAGCCTGAGGGACCCTGGCAGGCCCGGGGGGCGGGGGAGGGACTTGCAGTAGCTAGGTGGCGTTTCGGGGTGGGGGGTCTCCCTTGTGCATGACAGAGCGCAACAGCGGTCGGGCCCCTGATCCCGCGAGGAGAGAGTGGGGTTGAGCGGGTTTTGCTGGTGGTGTGAACTGCAGGAGGCAGGAACAATCATTTTACTCCTACTATTAAATACTAACATTTAAGGAGCTCTTGCCGTACGGTTATATTTAGCACTTTACGTGGATTTTCTCAGTCCTCAGCGGTCCCGTGAGGTGGGCAGTATATTTGTCCCTGTTTTACAAAACCAAGAAACTGAGGTAACAATCCAGAGGTCAGACCGCCTGGCCGGGAAGTGACAGTGATTTTCTCCCATTTAAGACCCTCACTCCTAATTCCCAAGGTGGCTGGTTTGCCTCACTGGTTTCACATCCTTTGCCCTAAACAGAACAACAGTATATGGATTTTTGTAATATTGAGGTAGTAATCGTGTTATTCAGGTCCTGCTCTTCTTAAAGCGCTTTTCCTTAGAAAATTTAGTAACTGAACAGGAAGGAGGAAGAATCATTTAGGAAAAGGTTTTTAAAATAGGCGGGGAGGAGAGAGCTCTTAGTTTTAACCTACTCTAGCGTTTTTGGTTGTTTTTTTTTTTTTCTTTTTTAAGAACTTGCAGGAAAGTGCAGGGCATTTATTGCTCAAATGGAATCCCTCTGTGAGAAGCAGGGGCAGAGGAATGGTATGTTTGTGTCCTTCCCCAAGGGCCTGAATCTTGTCCTGTGATGAGCAGCTGGCAATCCTGGGTTCCCCTGGTCCTGGTTTGAGTTTGTAGCTGACCAACTGAGTGGTGCATGAGATTTTTCTGAATCTTCCTGGAAACCTCATCCTGACTGATGTATTAAATTGTTACTTATGTTGTCATCATTGGTAAAATGTTTGAAATTTAGCTGATTGTTTTTCAGCTCTAGCTAGAGTCCCACACTAATCTGTCCAAGACATGGGAGGAGGTTAATTTCTGAAATAAACCTGAAGGATCTGATTTAGTAAGAGGGAGAAATAAGGTGGGAGGGAGTAAATAGGGTGTCCCAAAGTAGCCATTTTTATGTACAATCCTTTTGAGAAACTGCTTACAAATTAATTTTGCGTGGAGATAGCTTTTGACTTGGCCTGTTTAGGATAACAGTCTTAATCACCAGAGAAGAGATTGGCATGAACTGTTGCTTTGACAACTCCAGCCAGTGCCAGCAAAAACATGCATGTATTTTGGAGCATCAGGAAAGCAGATCCTGGTGGAGAGTACGAAAAAAGAAGTGTCTCCCTTGTTTCCTCTTCATTCATTCGTTAACTTCGATTCATTCACTCAACAAACACTTGTTAAGTGCTTGCAATAAAGTGGACTGGTGTTTCTAAAAACCTGTTTCTTCTATGTAAGCCTCCTAGAAGCAACATGATTATTGATCATGGGAAAATAAATATGGTGATGACGTGTAAATTGATTGGGAGTTCTGTCCCCATTCCCACCTCCATACCATCCATATTTCACAATTCAGGGTTCTTTCTGGGATTTTTATTCTTGTCTTTTTTTGTTCTGTGCTCCAGTTTTCCTTAAGGGGCATTTTGTCTTTCATTTTTCCCTCTGCCTGATTACTGGCTCTTTTTCTCCTTTTCTACACTTTACTCCAAGTAGTTGGTCGTGAGCAGAGTTGGATTTACAGTGTAGCTGATGATCCTTATGCTTTATGACCTTACAACTGCAGGTCCTTCTGGGTTCTCATTCTAAATAACCAGTTTCATAATGAATCTTGTCTTTGTAATTTTGCCTTCTTTTTTTTTCCTAGAGAGGGCACCCCAATTATATAAGCTTCAGGCTCCTCAACCTGAATCTTTCCATGGTCACTACCAATGACTAATTTGTTCATTTCCATTTGGGGGAAGAAGAGGGCATTTCTTGCACAGTAGTTCACACTTCTATTCCAGAACCCAGCTTCCATTTCATCAGTGACAGTGGAAGACACTGGGCTTCCTTTAATATCATTTCTTATCAGTCAGATTTGATCTGAACACCAAAACTGACCAGAAACCTTGCTTTCTGGCTGTGATGTCTTGCCAGATGGTTCACAACTAAAATAAAAGTAGATGCAAGTCTGGCTCAGGATAAACCCAGCACACAGACTAGTGTTTCATGAGCAGGTGAGAGGTATTACTTCCTAAGGGTTCTTGAGAACTCAGAAACACATCATCTTTGTGTGTGCTTAGCAGTATCCCATGAGTTACTTAATGGCCCCTATATCAGTTTTAAACGCTTCTGGATATTTCTTATAACTTTTGTCAGGACTTGTACATTTTAATATGATACCCACATACTTAAAATATATGGCCAATACTTAGTAGATGCAGGATTATTCCTATTGTATAACAAAAGAGCTCCCAGAAGAGTACAAATTCTGACTAAATGTTCCTCAAAAGCAATCCAAATTAACTTTTTATAACTTTCTCTGTCTGCACAAAGAATAGCAGCATCTTAATTAAAAATCATAAAACAGAGCATGTATTTCAGCCACAAAATCCCTTTTTCTGCCCACTCACCAATTAAATAATCTTAGACACTCGGTAGTTGAGAAAGGGAAAAGCCCTACTCATTTGTAAGTAGTACAGTGGTATCTTCAACATGCTTTGGCTCTTATCCATCATCCATCATCTGTCATCAAGTCCTTTTTGAAACTTCTTTCATGCTTTCTGCGACCCTATTGGATCCTGAATTTTTATCCCACACCAATTGCTCCTTTTTCTGTTCCTGTCATTGTGCCCATATTCTTGTGCCGATTCTTCTAGTTTTGAAATGGCCTCGAGGTTCAGCTCTTCATCACTTTGGGGCTCATATGCACTCTCTCCCTCTCTTCTTCCAAGATGTTAACTTTTCCTCATCTATAGAAAGCTCTCAAATCTTTAGTTTGAGTCCTTCACTTTCTCTGGACTCCTGTCCTATAGCTTATCTGCTTTTGCATATTTCACGCTTGAAAGTCTTGTTCTTACTTCATATTCAACAAGTCCAAAAGCCTCCTTGCCCTCCAACCCAGCTTCTCTTCCTCATTTCATTGACTCTGTTCTTGGCACCACCATCCTTTCCATCATTTTGGACACATCCTTTTGTTTTATCTTCTACACCCAGTCAGCAGATCCTTCTAACTCCTTCTTTGGGCTGTTCCTCTCTTTCTTTCCCAGTAACTCTTCCCCCATCCCCAGGACAGACTCTTAGCCCCTTCAGCTCACCAGGTTATGACCATCTTCCCAGTGGCCACCCTTCACTTTGGGCTCTCCCTTCATGTCCATCCTGCAGTGTTCTCCCAGATTTGATTTTTTTAAATACTTCTTTTATCACCTTGTTCTGTTCAGGATGTTCAATGATTTATTGTCCGCTTCTTAAGCTCCCCTCTCCACACCCCACTTATCTAGCACCCCCTTTGTTGGACAAGCAGCATTTCCTACCATCCCCAACATGGCTGTAGTCACACTGCTCTCTTGTCCTCAGTGCTACACCATGTTTATTTTGTCCCTCCATTCCTTCCCTGTTTTAGTTTTTTCCTTAACATGGAAGTGCTTCTCTGAACATTTCCAGCCTATCCTTTCTTCAATACCTGATTAACTCTCTTCTCCTTGATCATTCTGGCTCTCCTTGATTTTTCTCTCCTGTAGAGCTTATAATCTATATCTGACAATTTGAACTTATCTTCTGTCTCTGTTTCTTGATGTTATTTTAAGTATGGCAGTTCAGTTGCTGACTTGACATGTTAGTTCTTACTCATGACCTGACACAGACAACAAATGACAGAAACCCAGTGGTGGAAGATTTTAAAATCTGCCCCTGAGAATTTCTGAATTGACTCTCTTTAGGGAGAGAGAAAAAGGAAAACAGGATAAAAAAGCCCAACTCCAGGGGACAATGCATCCTTCAGAGTCTTTGGGCCAAAGAACTTTTTGAATGGCAGTCTAGTCCAATCACCTAAGACTTTAATCTTCTTGACAGCATCTCCTGAGTAATTATCTGGTTGTAGCTTTGAACACATCTAGGGAAAAGGAATGCTGTACCCCTCAAAGCATCTCATTATGTGCAGAGGTGGCTCTGGTGCCTGGACTCATTCAAGCATTTTGGGAGCTTCTACCATATGCCAGGCAGTAGCCAGATCACCAGGAAAGAGGTATATGAAGAGGAGGAAGTAGTGTCCCTGCCCACAAGGTGCCCCATCCTCTTGCAAGAAGTAATCAAGGGAGAAAATAATTGACATTCATACAATGGAGAAATGTTAATATCATGAATCTGAATGAAATTCTGGGACCTTGAGAGATAAGTAGGATTTTAACAGGAAGATAAGAAGATGGAAAAAAGACAAACAAAGCAGGAGAGACTGGAGAAGCACAGGTATGGAGTCAGGAGGCCCTAAGCCTTACATGAGCAGTGTTGAATTTAAACCCATGACAAGAGTTCCAGGGAAGGGAAATAGCTGCCTCGTGTACCTCTGTCGATGTGATCCTGGTTGTTACTGGGATAACCCAGTGTGTCACTTCTGCCCAACAGTTAGCCAGGGCACAATGACAATACTTTTATCAGAACACTGGGCGGTTAGAGTTTTTCCATGTGTTTTGAGATTAAATTCCAAGTATCAAGTAGAAAGAGATATTTCCAAATAATATTCCCCCTGTGTTTTTATCCACAAGTTGAGCTCCACTAAAAGAACTGAGAGCCCTAGCCGCCCAGAAGAACGCTATGCTGTGTGAGAATAGAAGGGACTGAATCTTCCTCATCATCCGAGACAGAAAAGCCATTTTGCAAGAAGACTAATATTCAGAATTCTGCCAGTTGAGTCCACAGCATGCCACAATTTCCCTTTTTGCTGAAATACATCACCCTGAAGAATCATTTCTGCTAGAAGCGTTGTAGGCATTTTAACCCAGAACTTGGCAGCACATACTGTTATGGTTTTGTAGCGATAAAGAAAAGCTTACATTAAAAAATATGCCACTTAGTTTCAGTGCCTTGGTTATTTAGATACTCTGAGGTTCACTGCAGGCTGAACATTAATTTTCTGCCTTTCAGGACACTTCTTTGCCCCTATTTCTTTCTCAAAAATAAGCTAGGACTCATTTATTAACTTTTTTGGGTGAACGAAGAATACAAAAGTTGCATTTATTTGGGTTCTGATGTTTTGATATCTTCGTGGTTGAATGAGCTTTGGGGTTTATCTAATACTTGGTGGTCAGTTTTAGCATTTGGTCAACGCTAATTGACATGAATCTATACATGATCCTCAGCTAATGTGAAAAATATATTTAACACTCACTCTAAGTATAGTATAATTATACAAGTATAGTATAACTATAGTATAATTAGATCACAGAGATCAATAATTGAGAAAAAGAAATGTGGAAGCCTGTTATTGATGAATATTGGGTCATACAATCTTTGTGCAGGTGTGACATATACGTAGTTTACCTATGACAAATCTTACCAGTATTTGGATGCAGGTGTACCCAAAAAGACTGAGGAAATATTGTAGTTTCATATCACATACAGGGGCTTGCAAGAGTGTGGACATCCAATCAGCACTGGTTTGATGACTACGTTTGCGTGTATGAGATAGATTTCATGACAGGTACTTCTCATTTAAAATATGACTGATTAGAACTGCACAGAGTGAATCAGAAGAAGTCTAGTTACATTTTTAAATGTTGGAAGCATTTGAGACAAAGGTGATTATTAGGACTGCTGTATCCTTTTATTTGAAAAATATTTTACAGTTTGACCAGCAATTTGTATTTTCCTTTGGATGTTCTATTCTTGATTATGTTATGGACTAGGGCAGCTGAAGATCTTTGAATCACAGTTCTGTCATCTGTAAAATCAGAGGTTGGATTAAGATATACGTGATAATCTTCGAGTATCTTTTTCAGTAATCGGCTTCCTAAAGGTCTGACTCTTCAGCTTTTTCTTTTGGACCCCCTCCTCAACACTTTTTTTCCTTCCATGTAGTATTCTGGAAGTGGCTTGCATCACCTCGCATACTGACATCCTATACTAACTTAAATCAGAATCTGTCTCTCTCTTACAAGTGCTCATTTGCACCTTGTCTATGATTCAGAGGAGCCTTAGTTTAAAAGCCCTGTTCTAGTAGGTGCTAGGCCAAAGTAAACAAACCCCACTTTATAGCAATATTTAATTGATTTATTAGGTAACAATGTCAATAAGAATTTTAAAACCAGATGATAAGCTTTGAGAGTTGAGTTAATTACATATTCACCATGTTCAAGGGTCACAGAATTGCAACCTGGTAGAGCTCAAAGGGACCAAAACAGAGGCTCAGGAGGGTCAAGTGAATAACCTAACGCTACAAAATTCTCAGTGGCATAACTTGACCTTGGATCGTACCCCGCCCCCCAGTAGACTTGCTTAATAGGCTTGTTCAGAGAACTGTAGTAAACTTTATTATTGCTTTACTTTAAGGTTAATACTCTAAAACCTAGTGATTGTTGTTTCACAGTAATTTATATTTTAGAATATATTACATGGCATGTTACTGCTTCGTGAACATTTAAATTTAAAAATCTTAAGCATCTTATTAGGTCGGATGCCTTTCATATGAAGAATTTATTTCCTTTTTGAATTTATTTCCTTGTTTAAATAGTTTAGATCAGTGGTTCTTAACCTTTTGGAGCAAGTCACCCTTTGAATATCTGATGAAAGGTGTTGGAGCTTTCCACCAAAAAAAAAAAAGGAATGTTTTTGCACATAGACTTTTTTTTTCCCTGCAGCAGGCCAGCAACTAATGTTATGGAAACCTCTTCATTGTCACTGTGAAGACTTGGGGCTGATACTGAGATTTCACAGAAGTACTGAAAAATAAGAATTCAGAGGATTCCTTAGGTCATTAGACAGTTGCCAGTAATGAATATGTAAATAGACAATAATAGAAACAGTTAAGACATCTACGCTTAAAAATAAGGGACCAGAGTTTCCTACACTAAGGCCATGATAAATAGAACAGTGAACCCGCCATGTTTTGAAAAGAGAAAATTTGGGGAGACAACATTGATGAAGAAAATGGAAGGCTGTGGGGGTCAATGTGATTTTTAAATTGTTTTCTAAGATTGGTGTTTACAGATTTTACATATTGGAGTGAAGCCATTTATGATAAATATACAGTTCTGATTTAATATGCATTTGTAATAACTTATAAAGGTCACTGAAGGCATCTGACAAAATTCAGGCCCAAATGGAAGAGTTAAGTTCTCCAGTTTATCTGTTAGTCCATTTGTCTCTCCAGTGACTGTGTGAGGCGTAGGGCCCCCTATGTAGTGGGGGTTATGAACCTGACCTGCTCTTGGTGTTTGAAGTTGGTTCAGGGTTCAGTGGTGGCACAGAGAAGGAAAAAGGAAATGACAGACAGGAAAGATTTCATAGAGGAAATAATGCTGGACAGAAATACTATGGATTTTGGATAAATTCCAATGTGTAACAAAGATGACCTTTAAGGTGACTTTTTTACAGATTAAATGAGTTGGCTGTGAGCTGTGGCTTAAGTTAAAGATCTTTTTCTTGCATGTCTACACATATTCTTCATTCATTCATTTATTTATTCATTCAATAAATACTTGGTGATTGGGTGCTCACCATGTGCTTTGAGCAAAATTTATGGTTTTTGTTGTTTTCCTGATTTGGGAACATTGCTTCTAAAACTTCAGTATGAATTGATGTTTGACTGTACTTTTTATTTTCCTCAAAGTATTCAGTCCAAGAGTCCAAGTGTGCAGTTATGTAAGAATTCTGTCAGCCAGAGATCACTTCACTGAATAATAGAAAATTAACTTAGAATATTTAATCTGTGATGTACACTATACACATTCATAGGTGGTGTTGAATTGATGTCAAAGTTGAAAAAAAATGCCACTTTAAGAAATAAACAGGAAGAACTAGGAGAGCCAGCAGAGTATAAGCCATAGCTACACTAAAGCTTTGCTTCAACACTTACCTTGTCCTCTGGGTATTGTTCACTTGGGACCCTGCCCTGGTGAGTTTATTACTGTAAATATTTGAACAGTCTTTTAAGAGATGAAACCAGTTTTCCCAAAGTGTATTTTCTGAGATACAGTTTTTTTTAAAAGGTAAAAGGTGGAGAAATGCTAAGTTCAACAACACTCTTCACTGCAGGACTTATCAGAGCCTTTAACATGCCAATGTACACCATACATTTCCCAGAAGGAGAAACAGCATATGCCTCAACTTTCATGAGCATTGATACTTCCCTCAAGAGCATCTTGAGGACTAGGGTTGCATAAAATATTTTGGAAATTACTTCCTAACCACAGTGCATCCTAGTGTGCAGAATCCGAGGACAGCAATGTGGAGTGCCCTTGGTATGTTTTCATTTTCAGTGAAAGAATGGGGCAAATAATGAATTAAGGGGTAATTGCATTCCCTGACTTGGGTGAGATCCATTTATCTAAAGTGAAGATGAATGCTGAACAATAATCAAATAAATTGGGACTGTCTAGACAACCAGTCTGTCGAATTCAGGGCAAATTGAAGTTAATTGTTAGCTTTCATCTATTTATCATTTGAGACAGTACTGTCTTTTTAGCTTATCAGAGGGACTTGAAGATTTGGCATTTTGAAAAGCAGTTATTTGTCTGAAAGGAAGCACAAAATACAGGTATGTAAATAGATAGATAGGTAGGTAGGTAGATAGATAGGTAGACAGACAGGTAGCTAGCTAGGAATGGTTATATTGTATGTATCTATGCATCAGGAACAAGTTTGTGTGCACATTGATATTCTCTGTTCTCTTTTGCTAAAAAAAGCACAGTACTGATTCAAAGACCAGAAAAGGTACTAATAGTATTTATAATCTGCTAACTTACTTGGGCATAAAGGTTTAAATGACTAGATACCCTATCCTTCCAAATCTTTCTTAGTTGTTTGAAATAGATATAATCTAAGTAGCATAGAAACTTACCCATTGCCCTCACCCAGGTGAGCATGGTTTTGTTTTCTTAGTTGTAGTTCCTCTGTTCATTGCAACAGGCATTTGAGCACCTGTAACATGGAAGGCCCTCTTCTAGGGTTGCAAAGATGTATATAACACACCTCTGTTTTCAAGAAGGTCCTAACACATGAAGAGGCAGATCTCTGGGCAAGAGAGCATGTTGCCTTGGACAAAGGCAAAAGGCCACAATAGTTTTGACAAGAGTGGCTATGGTAACAGTGGCGGGAAGCAGCGGATACATAGAGAGTGCCACGTGGTGATGTGTTCTAAGAAGGAAAATACAGCAGGGTGACAGACACACTGTGAAAGATGATTATATATCACTTTTCATATTGACAGTGGGATCACTGGACATTTTTTGTGAGGAATACACTACATTTCAAGGTTTGTTCTAATAAGGAAGTGGAGACACCAAATCATTTGTTGTAGAAGGAGAATCAGAAATTGAACTGGAAAGGGTAGCAAGAGTCAAATGGACAAATTTCTATATTTTCCTAAAACAGAGTAATGTGAACATACTTGAAGAAGTAAGATAAAGGAAAGGGCCCTTGGCAGGGTAGAGAAGGCAGGGGTAAGTGTGAAGCTAGGTCCTATGGTAACAAATTTGTAGCCCAGGAAGCGAAGGACCATTTCCTCAAGGGCTTCATTGCAGATATTAATTCCTTTTCCAGGTGCTCTATGTGGCTTAAATCATTTCCTTTCCTATTTCTATGGGGATGTATCCATCTCAGGACATTGAAAACACTGCAATCTGTGGAAATACAGTTTCCATGGGCAGTGGCTTTAAGAAGCTGGAGCTTGGTTTGCAGTTGCCATGGCAACACTGATGCTAGCTGCATACATCATCTCACCCAGGCTCTCCTGATCTAATAACCAGAATTAACAATTGTCTGAACTCTCATATGAGGTGTGCTTTTAGCAGACTTGCTTTTTTTTTAAAGGCCTCTCTAATAAAGCCATTAACCTATTTTATTTTGGTTTCTATAAAACCCAAATGACTGAAGAGAGAGAAAAACCAGAAGAAGGATTATATTGTTTTAAACTCATCATGCCTATTTAAAATACTTAATTGCAAAGTGATTAAAGATTTGCTTGTGCCATGATCTGCTTTTTTCCGTTTTTCAGGTTTTTGCATTTTGAAAGTGACCAGATACTTGTTTACACAATAGAGCTTAACAAACTCTTTGTGAATGTAGCTTCTCTGTCCTACTGGCTCTCTACTGTCACAGAAAACCATAGGACATTTGGGAGTCCTGGGCTCTTTTCCTCCGAATGAGCCATGATTTGGGAGAGAAAGAGCTCTTGGTCAGAGCAGGGGCAGGGAGATTTTGTCAGTGCCCTCTTAGACCTCTTCCTCCCAAATGCCCTTGGGAGATTCAAAGACTAGACACTAGGACAGTTGAGAGTCTAGGACACCTTTCCAAGATGGCCTTTCATCCCCTACAACCAATGAATCTCAAACACTTGCTGATTTCATAGGCTCTCTCTCTCCCAGACTTGTTTATCCTTCCCCTCTCTGACCTGAGGCCAAGGGTCTCTGGGTCTAACAGTGTTGGAGCCAGCTTCTACTATTTTAAAAGAACTGATCCTGATTGAGCACATCTCTTCCCAGTTTTAGGTTCAGTGATATCACATTGGTAGCTTGTAATCACACTGATAGTTTAAATCAGCCGTGATGAGAGTGTATGTATATACACCATGGAAATCCAAACACTGCAAATCTGATGTCTTCTCCATTCCCCAAGGCCAGGGATGGTTGTTAACCATTACCGTCATACCACTATGTTAAACCCTTTCCCTATCTTGGGGGTGGGGTGGGGTGCCAAGAGAGGTAGGTGGGAGCTCTAGATTCTTCTATTGCCCTAGATTTCATGAGGCCATTAAATGAATGACAGCAAGAGCTATAATGCACAATGCTCTTAGCTTTGGCTAATCTATATTTCTTTGGAACAAGATGAAAGAGGTTTAATGTGAGATTTTCTCTTTTCATAAATATGTAAAGAAAAAATATTTGATTATAAAATCTGTTGTTTAGTAGCTACATTGTATTTGGTGACTTACCTTCAGACTTAAAAAGCTTTTCTAACAATTTTATCCCATTTACCAAGAAAAAAAGTCTTTTATTTATTTATTTTGAAATATATGTCAACAACCCTTAAACTAATCTGTGGAGTTGATGTTTGAGATAAGGTTCTTTTTTCCATAAGCGATTATTGGATTTTGTAGTAGGAGGGGAGGGTAGAATGCATAATGGTACATAGAATTAGAATAAATAGAATTAAGAAGTATAATTCAAGACTTCCATCTTGATGCAGGCATTATCTTTTTTTTTTTTCCATTCGAACCAACCGACAGCCACCGTTGATATATTAGAAAAGCTTTTCTGGACCGCACATGTTTTCTTGTGCTTTGATTATGACTTACTGAGTTATTTATTCAAAATTAGTTATTAATTATTATCCAAAAATAACTTTTCTAATGACATCTTGATTGCGTTTCCATGTTCTGCATTTTCTAACTTTAAATTACCATGGAAGTTCCTTATCAGAGTCTTCTTCACAATAAACACGCAAACTAAAACATTATCCGCCCCCCCCCCCATTTATTCAGCATCTTAGGAGAAGTAGTTTTCTAAATGCCTTAAATCTTCCCCCTTCAAATTCCAAGACCTTTTTGAAACCATTTTTCTCAAACCCCCTTTTGAATGTTTTAAACATCTTCCTTATTTCTCAAAGAGCTTAAACTTGCTTTGCTGAGATAGGGTCAGTCATTTTCCTGTAATGCAGAAACAACCATTTTTGTCAGCTTTTTAATTTTGTTTATATCCTTAAATGCCAAAGTGCAAAATGACCTTTGTCATCGGTGTGGTCATTTGTCCTGGCTCAGCTAGCCTACCTCCCCCCTCCTTTAGCCTCCAGACTAGTGTTTATTTACTATTGGCACTGAACCCCACTCACCAAACTTGTTTAGAATTACACATTACATTCGATTTGATTAAGGCTGCAGCCTTATAAATGAGGGTGTCAGAAGTAAAATTTTTCACTTTTTGGGAGACTCTGTTGTGGTCATGTCGGGCTCTTGATTTTCTTATCTGGAATATGGGGATAGTGAAATCTATCCCGCAGGATGGTTGTGAGAGGCAACAGGAAAGGCATCTGAAGTTGATCTGCAGGATGTGAAGCCCTAAACAAACTGTGAGGCGTCCTCTGGGGGCAGGATCGCTGCAGGACCCACTGCTGCTGGAATTCAAAGCCACTTCTGCTTCTACTTCGGCAGAGGGCAAGTTTCTCCTCCCTTGGAAGAGGAGCCACCTGAGTAACTCCAGTAAAAACCAAGGGTGTTTCTATCTATCTAATTGGTTTATGGTTAGATTGATTAAGAGTAACTGGGAAGGAATTAAACTTTTTGCATCTGCGTTTCTCTGCTTTTAAATATAGAGTGGTACTTTGAGCCTAAAAGACATTCATATCTTTTGACCAAATAATCTCCCTTCTAGGACTTGATCCTACGGAAATAGTCAGACATGAGAACAGAGATTTATGTACAAATATGTTTTTCATCACACCTTCATCCTTTTTTAAAAATGATGGTCAGCATAAGAAGCCTTTGGCCCTGGCCCAGAAAACACATTGCGCCAAGGTTTGCAGACACTGGTTTGCATTTATTTAAACTGTCATGGGATGCCTTTCTTTGTGAGCAGATTGCAAAGATTTGTTGCATAGCTAAATCTTGGATGGATATCATCAATATAAGGGAACACTGTACTTGAAGGAGTCAAAAGTGCATTACAAACATTAGCGGATAGCAGTGCTGGCTATTATGGTTTAGCCTCCCTGTGTTTTCAATCTGATAGACACAAACTCATTTTTGATTCTGGCTACATATATTTCATGCCATTCTGTATATGAACAAAATACTGTGTCAGTCTGTGTCCTCTGAGAGCAGACATCAAGACAGAACTAGTGGTGTAAGCGGTTTATTATAGGAAAAGCTGGTGAAGGATAAAGAGGAGAGAGCAGGAGTAGGCAAGTTGTTTGAAGAAAAAAAACCCAGAGTACTCTTGTATAATTTCTTACAATCTGGGTTTTATTGATTGCATCCCAGTGGTATTAACATGTTCCTCTGGCCCCTAAGTATCAGATCTAGAGGCTTGATCACATTAGCATTTAGTTTATTTGCTCCTTCCCTTTCTCCCCTTTCTTCCTTCCTTGCTACTTCATACATGGTGGTATCTGCTTTCATTAGGAGGCATGTAACATCTGGTTATCTCTTTCTCTTTTTTTCCCGTCATGTTAGCAGCTGTTGACAGTCATTGCACTGGATCTGTTAATTCATTAGGGGTTGTAAAATGCTGATATTCTATTCTGTCTTCATTTATTAGCTAGCATGCTTTTATACAGGGAAACCTCCCTTTGTTAGCTATTTGGTTGCTTCGAGGTTTGGTGCAAATAGGGAAGGGAGGATGAATGCCAAATTCTTTTTTTTTTTAATGATAAGTTGGTTCCTTAGCATTCTCCAAAGGTGACCAATAAGAGTTTTTATTTGTTTGTTTAGTATTATTATGAATGGATTTAAGCCACTGCAGTTGTTATTTTTATCTGATACTCAAATTGTTCCATCTTTGGCCAGTGGGAGTTTATGTAGGTAGGTTCCTGAGCCTTTTTGTAACCATCCTAGTAGCTTTCTGGTATGACTTGATGTTCCAGACCCATCTTGTACATTTCCTGTCCCAGATTTCTACTTCTGAATTTCCTTATCCTCATGCCAAAAATCTTAGATCTCAGTGATACCACCCTGATTACTCATTTGCTTTATTCCACACTACATACATTTCCTCAAAATAACAGTACTGATACTAGCACTAACAAAATGATTACTGAACATAATGTTTCTAGTTCCTTTTTGCATTTAGGATCTATGTCATTATAAGTGAACCGTCAAGTTACTGGGTTTTAAAGTCACTTACAATAGTTCCTCTTCTCAACCACTTGTATACATATTTGGGTATCATTTGTATCATTTTACTAATCTTATCCCTGGTGTCAGTCTTATTTGTCTTTCACCCTAATATTCTCTTTTTTATTTCTCCTCGAAGTATATTTATCTCTGTAGTCCGCTTCATATTTTTTGTAATAGTGTAAAGGTAACTAGGTATAAGATAGCAATTTAAGTTAAAAAGTGTAGATTTAAAAATAAGTGTGTATCTTCATCCATTTTCTTACTCTGTGAGCTGAGAAATCGTAGAATCAATGATACCTCAAAATGGGCACACCTAGAGCCCAGATCTTGGTTGCTAATACTGTTCTCCAATAAAATAACCAAGGCTCCCTAGAGAAATAGCTGATTCTAGGGCTGGGCAGAGAAAGACAAGATAAGCCTGGAACATCTTATAATACCAGAAAGTAAGGAAGTGCTCAAACACACACACACACACACACACACACACACACAAACAAAATGATGAAAGCATGTCAAAGGGACATGGAAGCCAACTGAAAGAGCTTCCATTGAC
Source organism: Camelus bactrianus (assembly GCF_048773025.1). Lineage (NCBI taxonomy): Eukaryota > Metazoa > Chordata > Mammalia > Artiodactyla > Camelidae > Camelus > Camelus bactrianus. Next base: position 34,480,071 of record NC_133575.1, read on the forward strand.
CAAAGGTGTAATAATTCAAACAACAGAATGAATAACATGGTATTGGATTATAACCCGAAGTATAAAACAACTATCTATCTGTCCATATAATATAAATAAATGATTGACTAAAAAAATTAATGGGAGAGAAGAGACAAATCTGGGCAGAAGAATTTCAAATAATTTATGTCAATCCTCCACCCTCAGGGAAGTAGGACATAACTCCCTACTCTTTAAGTGCAGGCTGTGCACAGACTTCCTTCCAAAGAGTGTAGCATGGAAGGGGGAAGAAAAGAGTAACTTTACAGTGGAGAGACCTGCCAAAGACTACCTCTACCAGGTGATCAAGATTAACATCAGTGATAAGTCATGCTGACAGCATGCGCCCTTGATAAAATGTTAATCCACAACATTTTCCTCTACTTTCTGGTGTTACTATACTGGGTTTAACTTTTATGAAAGTTTTTATTCATGGGTGAAAGCCAGTACTCAGCTATGAGCCAATAAATAAAGTATGAAATATGGTTTTTGTCTTTGATAACTTTGAATCTAGTGGGGAAAACAAGATCTAGCAAGCATGTAATCCAGATATAAATAATAGGCAATTATGATGGCGGGGGGTTTAAATTAAGAAAAGGACAGGTGTACTGGGAGCTGGAGTAGCTGGGAGAAGATTCCAAGAAAACATACTTCTGTTCATACAATCAGGATTTCTAGAAGATGGGCATAATAAGGACTGATTAGGGGTTCAACAAATTCTCTTAAATATGATTTGATTATCAGTAAACCAAAAATCTATATTTTAATAATTATCACTTTTTTTTTCAGCCAACCTTATGACAGAAAATAAAATTATGATAGACAATGTAATATATGATAGACTATACAGTTGGTGGCTCAGTGAATCACAGTGTGGTCAGAATTTTCTAGATAGACAGCAAAATCAATGAATTGTATATGATGCCCTGCATTTATATTATATGCAGGCTTTGGTTAAATCTTGGCTGTTTCACATTTAGATATTAATATGTTCCTCGATTTTGTTCTCCTATTTTTTCCTTTTAGGATTGTCTGCTGCCAAACTCTTAAATGAACATGGAGTTAATGTTTTGGTTTTAGAAGCTCGGGACAGAGTTGGAGGAAGAACATATACAGTGAGGGTAAATAATTTTAATACTTGCGTATAAAATCTCACATGAACTAGAAGTGGGGTCATTGGAGGTCACAGAGCTAGAGGGAATCTCAAGAGTTCATGCAGTTAAACCATTTGTCCCCCATAGCCCTAAACTCCTGCATTAAATGGCTATTCTTTTCAACAAACACCCACCAAAGAGTGACAGCCTCTGACCTTCGTAGCTTACATTCTAGTGAAGGAAAAAAACATGAACAGATAACTGCAACACGGTGTCATAATTTCCATAGTAAAGACCTAAATAAGAGTACGTAGTGTCTCAGTTGGGGTTACAGTTTGGCTGGACTTGAAGTGACTATATACTGACAACACACACACACATTTAATTCACACATGCTTAGTACACATTCGTTGTTTATTTATCCAAGGATACACAACTTAAAAGAAGTGTGACTACAGTAAGCAGAAGCAAATGTAACATATTTCTGGGTAACTTTTTCCTTATTCCTTGTTCCCTAAGAGGTGTGCTGCTGCCAGAGAGCCTCTTTGCTCACATAAGGTCGACGAGACATGAGAAGGAAGCCCAGTTCTTGCTCCATCACTGCCTTTTCATACTAAGGCTTACATCACCATTCTGGAAAAATACAGGCTAACTAGTACTTTACTGCTACTTAAAGAAATGGGTGCAGGTTGTTGAATCTGTGGGAACTGATGAGAGTACACAGGGAGTTATAGGGTGGGAAGGAAATAGGGACAAAGATGGAAGTTTGGGGAACATGCAAATTTAGGGGGAGGGGCAGGCAGAGGCAGAGGAGCCAGAGAGAAGCAGTGGAGGCAGAGGAAGAAGACCAGATTAGAGCAGTGCCATGAGAATCAGCAGAGGAAAGAGGAAGGGAGTCTAAATAAAATCAAATGCCAGGGGCATCTGACAGGATGAAGGCTGAGAAGAGGCCCTTGTGTTTGGCAGTTAGAAGGTCACTAATGAGACCCTTTGCTGGAGCACACAAATAGAGTGTCAGAGGCTGGGGACTGGCAGTAAGGACAAAACCAGACTGTTGAAGTGACTGGAGGGAGAGGAAGCATCTGTCTAATTAGGAGATGCATCAGACTTAGAACAGAATGCCTTATGCGGTGACAATAACAATGGCTTAAGCAGTACAAACACTTAATTATTTTACATAAGAAGCAGCCTGGGGGAGGTAGTTTAAGTTGGTGCAAGGGTTCAGCTTTGTCATCAAGGCTTTAGGCTCTTTCTGTCTCTCTGCTCCACCATTCTTAGCCTGTTGGCTTATTGCCTAGTGGTAACCAGATGGTTGCAGCATCTCTCAGCATCAAGTTCTCATTCATGGCAGGAAAGAGCGTGAAGAGGCTGCCCCAGTCTAACCTGCAACAAAGCTTTTCCTTTACCAGAAGACCCCAGCAGACATTTGCTTTAGTCTCCTTGGCCAGAACTGGGGCACATAGCTACCCTTGGCTCCTTGGGAGCCTGAGAAAGCAAGTATTTAACATCTCCAGGCGACATAAAAGAAGCAGGCATGGGAAAGGGAACACAAATGGATACGAAATAGCCATCCAGCAACATCTGAACTAGGATATTGCACCTGCTCTTTCAGTCACACCAAACCAGGCTCCCCTTCTGTCATTCACTTCCTGCCTTTTTAGTTAATACAGGGTTGTATCATAGGCCTGTTGTCACTTTGCTCAGCTCTAAGTGTCCAGTGGGCCAGCAGCCTCAGAATCACCCTGGAGCTTGATAGAAATGCAGAATCTCAGGCCCTGTCCCAGACCTGCTGAATCTGATGCTGCATTTTTGTTTTGTTTGGGGGAGATGTAATTAGGTGTATTTATTTATTTCATTTTTTATTGGCGGTACTGAGGATTGAACCCAGGACTTCGTGCATGCTAAGCACATACTCTTCCACTGAGCTGTCCTCTCCCCGCCACCCCCCAACCCCCACCATACTGCATTTTGACACGATCCCTTGGGGACACTACATAAGCGCTGCTCTTTGGTGTATGTTTGCTTGCTTGCTTTAAATTAATCTAAATCCAGATTAATGCATTTGGAGGATTCCTAAGCATTGCCTCAGATGTTGTCCGCTGGGAGGCTGTTGGTTTGGGAATAAGGAGACTGGGATTCGGGCCCCTTTTCTGGCTTGCCACACTTTCTTACCCTGGGTAAGTACTTTTAGTGCTTTACATCTCAGTTTTCTCATCTGGGTGGTGAGATATAATCTAAATGTACTTGAAGCTCCCTCCCTTCAAGTTCTAACTGAAAGCAGTGTGTTATAGTGCAAAAGAAGGATTGCATATTCTTCTTGTTTGACCTTATTAGATATAATTCTCCTGTCAGTTTCTGAAAAATATTCCTTCATTTTGGAGATAGTTATTAAGTTGTCCCTTAGCCCTCCTTTTCTTATCTCTCAAACCTTTTGATTATTAAATAGGAGCATCAGTCATGTTACAGATTTTTCAGTTAAGAACATTTCTTTGTATAAGGGAAATGAGAATTCCAACATGCTTACCCCCATCTATGTTCTTACCCCAGGCTGCTTGTTCATGCTGCATCGTTTATATATATCAGCACCATACAGGAAGTATTGTGTATTAAGCATAATATTAAAATTTCCTCTAGGTATGTGAGAAAGGAACTCTGAAATGCTTAGAAACTAGGACTTGACATCTGTAAGATTTCAAATGAATAGGAGAAAAAGGGGGGGGGACTCTACAAAGCAGGGCCAGAAATTGTATTTAATCAGAAACTGAATTGAATATTGTTACAGTCCTTTCACTGGCATAATCAATTAGGATAATTTGGGGAGGAGATGCCATAAAAATCACTCTGGATCTTTAAGTACGAAAATGACAAATTTGATATTGTTGCCTGGCAGCTGTTAAGACAGACCTTCTACTGGTTCAGAACTTCCCAATTTTTCCTAGTATGATTCCTCCATAATTCTTCCGGACCAAAGTAATGAAGTTGAAATGCCTGCAAGGCTACCAAAGGGATGGTGTATATTTTTTTCCTAATATAGTTGCGTGTTTGTGGCCTCTTCCAAGGCTGAGTCATGAGATCAAAATCAAGATCCTAAAGACTGAGGGGCAACATAGCAAAATGTGATGTTACAGTTCCTAGTATCTTCATGGTGAACCTTGGGCACTTCCTTTCGAATGTTTCGACTTTGTAAAGAAACATTCTGTAAAATGCCTCGGGCTTTTTACTACTTCACTCAGGATTATTTACTTTTATGTCAGTGTTCTAAAGGCATCACGTTTGGAAACTCCCAAGAGTTCTCTTGTCATCTTAGTTGAATTTGTTGGAGTACTGACTCCAGCCTTGTTCTTCATATCTTAAAAAGGATGTTGGAGACTAGAGAAGTTTTGGAGGACAGCACCAGTAATTTGTCAAAGGGAACGTTAAGATTATATGAGGGACAGAGTAAAAAAGTCAAAGGAACATTTCATTTCTGGTATTGTGGCAGAATGGAAACCCTGATAGACTCTCCCTCTTGAAATAAGTAAAATGCTGAATAAAACATACTGTGCTGCCCTGTCGTGGAAGTTGAAATGTGCAGATCTCCTGGGTGTTGAACAGACATCTCAAACTGAACACATCCAAACCAAATTTCTTTTTCTTTCTTTCTTTTCTTTTTATTGAAGCATAGCCAGTCTACAATGTTGTGTCAATTTCTGGTGTACAGAATAATGCTTCAGTCATACATGTACATACACATATTCTTTTCATATTTTTCATTATAGGTTACTGTAAGATATTGAATATAGTTCCCTGTGCTGTACAGCAGGACCTTGTTGTTTATCTATTTTATAAATAGTAGTTAGTATCTGCAAATCTCGAACTCCCAATTTATTCCTTCCTACCTCCTTTCCCCCTGGTAACCATACATTTGTTCTCTGTCTGTGAGTCTGTTTCTGTTTTGTAGATAAGTTCATTTGTGTTCTTTTTCTAATACTGTCTTTTGAATAGCAGAAGTCAAAATTTTTTTTATTGAGGTATAGTCAGTTTACAATGTTGTGTCAGTTTCTGGTGTACAACATAATGTTTCAGTCATACATGCACATACATATATTCCTTTTCATATTCTTTTCATTATAGGTTATTACAAGATGTTGAATATAGTTCCCTGTGCTCTACAGTAGAAACTTGTTCACTCAAACTGAATTTCTTATCTTCTTCATCAGGAATGCCATTCCACCAGCCTTCCCCATAAGAGAGGACGGCAACTCCCAAAAAATCTCAGAGTCATGTCCAACACTGTGAGGCACCACATGCATTTTGTCAGGAAATTCTTTTGGCTCTGCCTTCAAAATATATCCAGAATTGAACCCTTCCCTCCACTTCCACGGCTACCACCTGGTGGGAGCCACCATCATCCCTAGGGCAGATTATTGCAATAGCCTCTTAACTAATTTTTCTGCTATCACCCTTGCCCCCTATAATCTAGTCTAGTGCAGCAGCCAGAATGAGCCTTTCAAATTCAATCAGATCTTGGCACTTCTCTGCTCAAAACCTTCCAAAGGCTCCCCTTCTCACTCAGGGTAAAAGCCAGTTTCCTTACAATGCTTTGTGAGACTTTCCATGATCTGCACCCCACCCCCCAACCTCGTGACTTCTCTAACCTCATCTCCAATTCTCTTTTCCTTGCTTACTCAGTTCTAGCCACTCTGGCCCGTGTTTCTTGAACACACCAGGCACACTTCTGCCTTAGAATCTTTGCACTGGTTCTTCTTTCTGCCAGGAATGCTCTTGTCTCAGATACGCATATGGATAACTCCCTCACCTCCTTCAAGTCTTGACGTAAATACCACCTTTTCAAGGAGGCCTGCATGTCCCTTGTCTTTTAAGTTGAAATCTTTCCTTCTCTCCTCTGCAGTCTGCCTTGTCCCACTCTAGTTTTTTTCTTTTTCATTGTTATCAACTTCTAAGATATTTATTATGTTTGTGATTCATTTTCTGTCGCTTCCTGTTGCATGAAAGCTCCTTGAGAGCAGGGCTCTCTGTTTTGTCCACTGATATAGCAGAAGCTCCTTGAACAGTACCTGGTACCTTGTAGCAGCTCAAAATATAGATGTTGAATGAACAAATGAGTCCCCAAAGCAAAGTAACAACAGGAAGCCTAGGAATTAAATGAACTCAAAATTTGACTTTCGCCTTGAATGCCTGCTGAACCCCAAAGACTTTGCCATGCCAATGTAATGGCTGTATGGCATGCAAGGAATAGGAGATAAAATCCAGAACCTGTTGAAGGTAGGGAATTTTAATAAGAAGTACTTCAAATTGGAATCCCTAGTGCTATACCCTGTACATTACAGTGAAAGAGAAATAAACCTTACCATTCAGAAAGAGAGAAAAATAAAGTTTGTCTTCATCCATGGCTTCTGTCTAAATTTACACTACCTATATGTATGAAAAACCTTAGGCAGAATATTTAGTTTACAGTGCCAAGGTGGCTGGCAGAAACAGACTCAAATATTTTCCACCCAGGCCTCAAATAACTTACACAGAGAAAGTTCTAAGGGAAATAAACAACTCACAGTCAAAAATGATAGCATACAAAGAAACAAGGCACCAAAAGAGGATAAGCAGAAAAAAAATGACCCAGGAAGATTTTCTAACAGTTGAATTATACATGGAATAAAAAATAACTGTTTCGCATGTTCTAAAGAAAAGTAGTGCTTGAAACTCGGAGCAGGGAAACGAAACTAAAGAAATAATCATATAGTTTGAAAACTAATTTCTAGAAATGAAAATGTACTAGTTAAAATGAAAAAACTCAGGGGTGGGTTAAACAGTATCTTTGACACAGATGAAGTGAGTGAGTGAACTAGATGTGAAGAAAGTATGTAGAACGCTGTTCAGAGATAAAGATTGGAAAATAACGTTGTAGGGGGCAAGGGCAGGGGCAGCTAAGACATAGAAGGTAGTGTTATGATGGTATAAAGAAAATAATGGCTGAGGATTTTCTGGCATTGTTGGAAGACACCAGGAAGTCTAACAGGTCCACAGCATGATAAATGAAAAGAAATTCTCACCCAGACACAGAGAAGCTGCAGTTTACCAAAGAAAAGAGATCTCAAAAGCAAATTTTTTTTAGAAATAAAAAAAGCAAATCATAAATACTCAGAAAAAAATCAACAATTAGACTTATGAGTGACTCTTCAACAGTAAAAAATAGATGCCAGAAGCTAGGGAAATAAATAATATCACTGTTCTGCGAGAGAGAAAGTAACTAGAATTTGTTACTTGCTAGAACTATCTTTTTATCAGACTGACAAAAATAAAGAGTTTAGGACTCAGATTGGAGGAAATTACAAAGGATGTGTTTTAAGAAGAAGGAAAGTGATAACAAATAAAAGTCTGAGATTCAAGAGAGGACAGTGAGCAAAGATATTGGTAAATATTTAAATAAAATTCAACCTCAACAGAATAAAACAAAATAATGTCAAATTCGTAGGGAGACAAATGAACCTAAAACAAAGTACTTTTATGGTTTACAGATTAGAAGGATGATCACAGTTGATGCATGAAGGTTTTTGTATTTTTCAGTAGAAAGATAAGATATTGATAAACTTTAGACTGTACTAAGTATGCATGTTAAGACAGCTAAGAAAATGTCTAAAAATATAGGTATGACTGTATGACTTCCAAACAAGTGGAAGAAAAAACTTAATTAAAAAGAAAAAGAAGAAAACCTTAATCCAAAAGAAGGAAAGAAATCAGAGAGGAAACTGTTAAAGTGGGGCAAATGGAAAGCCACAATAAAATAAGTAAAGTTAAGACATTTTAAATGAAATAATAAATATAAGTGGGCTAAACTTGTCAACTAAAAGAGGGGAAAGTGTCAGAATAAAGAAAATTCTAACTGAAAGATAGAATACAAATAATAACCTAAGCTGTCTTAATTATATTAATATCAGACAAAATAAACTTTAAATAAAAAAATGTTTCATTGAAGTAAGTATTAATACACAATGATAAAGGACCCAGAAACTGGGTCAACTCTGGTTTAGAATTGTACAATTCTAAAATTGTTTAGAACAATTCTAAACTTGTATGTACTAAATAATGTAGCCTCAAAATACAAAGCAAAAATTGATGGGAATCAAAGATAAGTGCCCAGTAGAATAGGGAGTTTTTAACATACTTTACTAAGTTAATAATAAATGAAGCAAACAAAAAGGCTGAGCACAAATGATCTTTTTCTGATAGACATGTATAAAACATGCATATTACTTAACATAAGACTACATGTTCTTTTCAAGCAGAAATGGAAAATCTTTGAAAAATCAACCATGTACTAGGTCATAAGTGACCCTCAAGGATTCATATCATATAATCCATATTCTTTGACCACAATGCAGTTATCAGAAAGATAACTTTTAAAAAGTCCAGTTGTAGAAATTAAAACACAACAAAACTTTTAGAAACATGGGATTTAGACAGAAATTGTAATGGAAATTTGAAAATACTTAAAACTGCTCAATAATGGAAGTACTAAAATAAAGTCATGGATGTAGCTAAAATCATATTAGAGGAAGATTTATAGCCTAAATTTTTCTATTAGAAAAGAACAAAAAGGCTTAATATGGATAAGCTAAGCATGCAAGGAACTAGAAAATTGAGTTTAATAAATCCAAAGAGAAGAAAAAAAGATCGTAAATCAATGATACAGAGAATAAATGCTCAATAAAGGAGATCAATGAAACAATGATTCTTTGAAGAGACTTTTAAAAATAAACAAGTTTCTGATAAGATTTTTCAAGAAAAAAAGACATCTCAAACAATAAAAAATAAACAATATAAGGGATGAAAATGGAGATATAACTACTGATGCAATAAAGAATAAGTAAATGAAAAGATGTCGTGAACTTTAAAACAATAGTTTTGAAACATGAAATGTGTGTATTACAAAAAAATAATTTACCAATTAACACTGATTTAAGAAGAAGTAGAAAATATGAGTAGCACTTTAGCCTTTAAAGAAATTGAATCTGTACTTTAAAATCTTCCCACAATGATAGTACTAAGCCTAGATGGCTCTACAGGTGTTTTCTACGTAATGCTCAAAGAATAGATCATGTTGTTAATACATGAACCCTTCTAGAGAATAGAGGAAACTGATCACTAAGTCATGAGATTAGCAATACTTTAGTATTAAAAAAACAGACAAGGGCTGTAGAAGAAAGGAGAATCACAGTCCAATCTCAGTCTCACTTATGAACACAGATACAAAAATCCTAAACAAAATGTTAGCAAGGCATATCCTGCAGTAGAAAAATAATATCAGGTTAGATTACCCCACAAAGTCAAGGCTGTATAATTCTAGACAATCAACCTTCACACACACGCACACACACACAAACACACGCACTCCCCTCCAAAGCATCTGAGAGCTCATAAGTGAAGTAGTGAAGAATCAAGACTGAGGCAACATCCAGAAAAGACTGACCTGCTTTTCCTCCGGGGGTGGGGAGGTGGGAGTTTGCTGACCACTGAAGCAAGTGAGAGGCTGAGTAGTACTTTCAAAAGTCTTAACAAAGCTTGGGCAACTAAAGGTCAAGTCCAGAGCTCACCAAAGTGTGTGGATATGGAGGGAGGTGGTGGTAAACTCCTTGTGCTTTGAGTGTTTTGTACCATGTCCTAGCACTAGGGGTGAACAGCGAAAGGTCGAGGCCACGTTTGCATGTCAACCCAGCCTCAAATTATCTCAGGCACAGAAAATGCAATAAAGTTATCTAGTATTGTTAGCGTCCCCAGGTGCTGGGCAGAAGCAGACATAAATCCTCTCTGAGAAAGATATAATCCTCCCAGGATTCAGATTATTTCTATACTTTCTCAAATTCAATGAGTGGCACACAATAGAAAATAATCAGTCAAACAAGGAGAAAAGGCAACATAAGTTAGAACTGGTATAAACAGCAAAATAGAAACAGACCCATAAGAAATTATTACATACACAGAGAAGAGTCACCAGTATTCAATTTATTGATTAAATCATGGGAAATGTGTTGCTGAAAAAGCCGGGGGAAATGTAAACTGTATTTAAGAAGGGGAAAGTCAATTTCAGTTTATGAAAGGTTTGCATATGTATAATTTTTTTTAGGTATATGAATCTTTTTAGACCTTTTTGTACTCTTTTCCTTTGATGTATTCTTCCCTGCAAGTGTTTTTAAAATAGCATCAGTATGAAAATGAATATATGTACATTCATGTATGACAAGCATTGTGCTGTACACCAGAAATTGACACAACATTGTAAACTGACTATACTTCAATAAAAAAATAATGAAATAGCATCGGGAGCCCACCAGTGTGGGCTGATTGAAGATGTCATCTGCTGGAAATCAGAGTTAGGCTTAATAAATCTCGGGTGGCTCCTCCAGTAACAACTCCAAAGAAAAGCATAGATAATAACCTAAATGCTTTGAAAAGGATCTAGACAAGTGATACAGGGTTGTGCCCAGTTCTTGAGTGGAGGAGAAAGGATTGCTATTTTCAGTTGTACTGTATGTAAGAGAGAAGGCACATTTAAATTGTGAAAAAAAAAATAAAGTTATTTTTAATAAGACATAGAAACATTTTTTTCAAGTTCTAACTTAAGTCTTCCGGCTACCTTTTCTCTTTCTACAGAATGAAAACGTTGATTACGTAGATGTTGGCGGGGCTTATGTGGGACCAACCCAGAACAGAATCTTACGGTTATCTAAGGAACTGGGTTTAGAAACTTACAAGATTAATGTAAATGAGCGTCTTGTTCAATATGTCAAGGTAAGCCTGAGGTTTTACTCAAGTGACTAGTGGGAGAGCATTTTATTTGGGAAAACATTTGCTTTTGTTTTTAGTTGGGTTTTTTTTTTTTTCAAAGCAATCAGAAAAGCAGACTCTGCTTTCAGGTGGTATTCTACCTTTCTTGTCTTTTTTTTTTTTTTCCTTCTTCTTTTAAAAAAAATTCCCTGTGGACTCCTGGAATCAGTGCAAATGGTCATGTTTCTGCTTGGTCCTCCTTTATGTCACCTGCTGCGGTCCGTGAAGGCTATACCCTCACCCCTAGTCTAAGTGGAGTCTAAGTGGAGTAGAACTCTTAGCTTCCCACCCCTACTCCCTCTGAGGGCAGGAGGCACCTGTGATGCACACTCACAGACACACACACACACAGCCCAGGCAGGAGGCACCTGTGATGCACACTCACAGACACACACACACGCACACAGCCCAGGCAGGAGGCATCTGTGATGCACACTCACAGACACACACACACACACACACACACAGCCCAGGCAGTCCCTGAGGCACCTATAAGGCCATTCCAAGGCCCCGAGGACCACAGTAGTTTGAGGTCACTTCTTAAGACTCGGAATGGGTTTTTCATCCCCATTCTTAACTGACATTTCTTTGCACACTTTGGTAATTTCCTCTGTAACCTAGCCATGACTCTTGGGAAGTCTAGCTCGGTGATGCAGTTTCCTACTGTTTAAACAAGAGATTGTTTAAACTCTGAGTGCTGATACCCACTCAAAAAAACAGCAGCTGTTGCCAGTGTTATTCTTTCTTACTGAAGCCAAACATGGAGCAGCTGGAATCTGGAAATGGGCCTTGAGAAATCAGGTTTCTGATCTGACCCTGCAGCCCACTTCCTGGAACTAGCGTCGATAGAGCAGGGCTCCTTTACTCATTCTAATGCCAGGATTCCCATCCCAGTAACCACATCACTTCTCAACAGACATCTCACCCTGCACTCTACCCCAGCAATCATATGGCTCTGGCATCGTCAGGGCCTTTCAGAGATGGGAATTAAGGATATTTGAGGCATATGCACACCAGTGCCCAATCAGGGAGATCAGGATTCTTGGGAAAGTCTGATAGACAGTTTGGGATGGTTTGGGATGCTTGGGACAGTCTGGCAGTGAGATACATGAAAAAACAAACCAGTAAGAAGCCTTTAGAAAAACTGGGTTCAGAGATCAAGGGAGGAATGAAGAAAGTATACAAAAGTATACAGTGTTTATGAATGCTGGCTTCAATAGGCCATGATCAAAAGGGAAAAACTCCTTTGCCTCCCCACTTTCTCTTCTCTGCACGGCGTGGTGTTTACCTGGACTAGTAAGTAATAACAACGGTAAGAATAATAGCAACTATCATTTGTTGAGTACTTTTACAGATATTAGCATATTTAATGTAGGGAGAGATACCAAATCCTTTGCACTCAACTGCTAATTAAATAGTCGTGTAAATTCACTCCCTAGTCCCTCTGGGAAACAAATGAGTCTGATGATTATCCTGGATTCTGAGCTGACTTATGCTTATAATCTCCTCCTTCCTAACATTCAGGTTCTGAGATATTTTTATTTTCCCTGCAGGCTCACAATATACAACTAAGTACTTTTTATGCATGAACTCATTAAATCCTTATACCTACCTTGCTAGGCAGGCACGATTATTCCCATTTTATAGATGAGGAAACTGAGGTTGAGAGGTAAAGTGATTTAACAAAGCTGTAACGGTCTGCCTAACCCCACATGCATGCTCTTCGTGAACTTTCGGACTTACTTTCAAATAAACAATATATTTAAGATGCTAGACACTGTTCTTTTCATTTAAGACAATCTCATCTAAAGAAAAGATGGAGACTAGAAATACCATTAAATCATCCTCTCACATACTTTAACCTGCCAAAGAACACATATTTTCACCCAAGGTAGATAGCAATGTTAAGGTAAAAAAGTAGTGAGTCAGTTAGAGGTTAATTTACTTTATCTGAGTGAATGCCTTTCTGCTAGTGTTTCTAATAAATCATGTCATTTCTGCAAAGAGAAATACTCAGTGTAGTGGATGTTTTTATAATGAGCAGGAAACTATAAAATGAGGAGGCCAGATTAGGGGAAAAGCAGGAAGATGTTCATTTAACTATTCCAGGTAAGATTAGTAATAAACTGTATAGCAACAAATAATTCCGCTTATTTAAGAATATCTTGGGGGTAGGAGTATAGCTCAGTGGTAGAGCATGTGCTTAGCATTCACGAGGTCCTAGGTTCAATCCCCAGTACCTCCATTAAAAAAGTTGAAACTTAAAAAAAGAAAAGATCCCAACTCTCACTGTTCTGTTCACTTCTGGGGAAAAAATGGACTTTTTCCCAGCATGATAGTGTATTGGGTTAATAATACAAATTGTCTTTGTGACACTCTGCATCAGCTCTCATGACAGCCCCAGCTTCGACAATCTAATGCAGTGTATTCTCTTTGGTAAATAACACTGAAATGAAGTGGAAGTGAAATGAGTCACTGGAAGATTGCCACGTCTAGTTACACCAAGCCGTATTCTCTATGATCCAGACTGTTTCAGCTCTTACATTTTCCCAATGTGCAGCCTTAAAGAACGCCTCAATTGTTTTTTCTGTCCAGCTTCAACCTACTCTAGGGTGGTTTTTCAGTATTCACCAAAGACCTATTCTTGACCTTCACTAGATTGTGTTTACAGGGCAAATTTTGACGTGAAAATGTGAAGTTCTAAGCCTGAGCCTCCAAGCTGAGCACTGGGTTCAGTGGTGTTTTCTACCCCTTTTCTTCCCCAAGAGACTAAGTCTATCTGCTTCACTTTTAGAAGGTTCCCATGGTTATGCCAAACTTATTTATTGGTTCAGTAAGTAAATACTAGGCTGTCTACTCTGTACCAGATATTGTTCTTGGATGGAAATGCAGTGGTGGCTACATGATCTGCTCACATGGAGACTGCCGTCTAAAGGGAAGAGATAAGTAAGCAATAACGGTAAATAAATAACACTAGTGAACATTTCTGCCTGTGTCCTTCATGGCTCTTGTGAATAGCATCTCTATTCTAATTCTGGTTTGGTAGATCCTGATTCTCATATAATAGGTTCCTATAGTGAACAGGTTTTATGAATGTTGTGAATTTGATACAACTTTATTTGGGAGATCATATCTGATTTGTGAAATTAATATAAATTAATCATGTTGTCTTTAACCTGAAAGGTGGCTTTGAAGTGGTGTCAGCTAGGTATGTTTAAAACGTTCTCTGTATCGATTCTTTTCTTTTGGAGGGTATAAAGGAAGCAGGTGGATTTGAATGTTTCTGGGGTTGATTGATTACTTGCATTTGTCAAGAAGACACACTGTCATTACGATTGTTTTATGAATTAATTTCAATGAGTTGTGGAGGCTTTTCTGTTAAATTTTGCAATGCCAGGTCTTAGAGATGAAGGAAGAAGTGCTTGATTCTTTTTTTTTTTTTTTTTTTTTTTTTGCCTTCCCTGGGTTCCTCCAGATCACAATAATGCAGGTAGGGTGTCAAGAGGGAGAACGAGCCCAGAGATGGAGCAAGGCATTTTGCGTTCTGCTTTAAAGCAGAAATTGACATTTTCATGCATTCTCACTTTCTCCCTGCTTTTCACATTCTCTCTAAATAAAAACAGAGACTATAAATATATACCACACATTTGTTTTTAGAGAATAGTGTGATAAAGAGTTATTTAAAACAACGTAGGCTTTCCTGATAGTAACAGCTTCGCAAGCAATTTTTCCTGGTATTGGTTCTGTTCTTCCCACAGCCACTTACTCCAGGTTTCTATGCCAATGACTGAAATCAAAGGCTTTTCAGAACGTGTGTGTTCTGGAATACTAAGTAATTTTTTTGTTGTTACTGCTAAGAGGTGAACTTTGTTTTAGCCGGTAGGCTGTGTTGAAAGCACAGGAGGTATTTTTGTTAGTTGGTCTTAATACTTGCCAGATAAAACTGTGTCTTTGACCCTGTGCTCATAATAGGGTGTTTCTTTTGGATTAGGGACATATATTTTTAAGCTGCTTCTAATACTTTTCCATACCAGCTCACAGGAGTATTTTCTTTTGTCTTCAAAGGAAGTTACTTTCACTTTCAACCCTTGTCAGGAAACTCGGGAAGCCAGAGGCGTTCGGCTCTTGGCTCTTGTAGATATGTTGATTGTCCTGTCTTTGCCTCCTTTCTTTTAATCACCAAAGTTCATCCCTCCTGACTCCAGGCATCAGTGTTGCCTTCCATCTGTAATGTATCAGTACCTGTGTTACCTCATTTGTGCTTCTCAATGATCCTGTGAGGTAATGTGCATTATTTTCCCAGCTTACAGATGAGAAAACTGAGGCTCAGAGAGTTTAGGAGCCAAAGTGAGGCTTTCCAGCTCTTGAGCCCAGGTTCTGTGGGTTACATCACATGTTTCCTTATTCCATGGGCAGAGAGTTAACTTGTGAACCCCGTTAATAAGCTGCTTCAAGATAGACAAAAATCACCTTACCCTAACAGGCTTTGGAGTCCTAAGATGCCAGTTTGGTAGTAAGGGCTCCTGTGGACTCCAAGGGTTGGTGGGGAGTGGGTGTGCCTAGTAGTCATATGTGGCACTGTTCACAAAGGTGGCCTCTTCTCTTGTACCCTGAGCTATAGATCTGGTCCCCCTCTGGCCTTCAGTGACACCTGACTCCTAAGAAACCCCCAGGTCCCCCAAGTTAGGCTCAGCAGGATAAAGAAGATGGATTCTATTATTGTGTTAAAATACGAAGGCTAGAGGTCTGGGGCATGGTTTGGTAATTGTTGGTTCTATGTTCTTTTTCAAAAGTGACTTATGTAGACTTATTAGTCAACGTATGATTGAGATAAGAGTATTTTATTTTATACCATTATACTCTACCTGATTTAAAAAAGATGAAAAGAGGATTGAAAGTAATTTGTATAAATCAAAGTAGATGAAAAAAAGACGGTCAGCAGGCAAGTGATAATGGGTGTGTGTTCATGATAAGAAATTCTGTCTTGGTCATAGAAATGAAGTAAGGCAGAAGGATTATTTACTTTCTTCTCTAAGTTACAATTATACATAGGATTTTAAAAGTAGAGAGACTAAAAATGTTTACATATTTTCACTTGGATCTATCCAGTGTTCAGTATAAAGATACATGGACATAAATTGTAAAAAATAGTTGTTAGTAACTTCCATTCTCTTTCATCCTCTCCAGGTGTAAAAGACTGCATTTACTTCTTGTGGGTGTAAGGAAAGCTTAATGACAGAAATTACTCTTCAAACCTTGTACTGCTTAGAAAGCTAGGTCAGAATTAGCCTTTTTCTCTCAAAGGCTCCTTTTTTCTCCCTGTAAACTTTTAGGGCTATATCTCAGATTTAAGTTTTAGAGATTAAAGTTTCTAGTCAGTTGAAGTGGCAGCCCAGTATATAACAAAGTCAGGTTAATTATTAGATTTTTTTCCTTTCACTTATTTTTTTTTTGAATTGTGGTAAAATACACATAACATAAAATTTACCCTCTTAACCAGACTTAGGTGTACAGTTCAGTGACATTAAGTACATTCACATTGTCCCATGGTACATCCACGGAACTCCTTTCATCTTCCTTTCTTTCATTTTTAATAGAAAGCAATTCACGATAGAAATCATTTTCTGGCCATTCATTGAGAAGTACTCTAGAGATGCCTCCTGTCTTGGACTGGCCTTCCCTGGCAACACAGAAAAGGGGTTAGATCAGACACAAAGGATTTCTATCACTAAGGCTGTGAAGCTTTTCTGTCACTTCCTCAAGTGGGGCCTTGGCCTTTTGGTTAATGGCAAAAAGAACCTTGTGAATTGAGTGAAACATTACAGTAAGCAGCTTCCTCAAGAAAAAGTGCTCTGGTCTCTGTGATAACCCAACTCCTGGAGGTTCAGAACTTTCAGGTTAGAATGTAGTTGCCAGTTTGAGGGTCATAGCTCCCCTTCCCTCCCCTCTCCTTGCTTTCTATTTCCTCCCCATTGCCCCACTCTTATAGCCCCTGCTGCCACCCCAGAGTACACACCCAAATACCCCAACCCAAAGGCTTAATCACTGCTCCTGAATTTTGAAACTTTTGCAGAGTGGTCTTCTAATAGTTGAAATCTTAAAAACCCTCTGATGTTCTATGAATCTGTTACTGAACTCAAGTTCATGTGCCTGAGGCACAGTGAGGCCAAACAAACCGAAACATTAGAGTTTGGAGCAGAGAAAGGTTTATTACAGGGCCAAGCAAGGAGAACAGGTGGGTGGCTCGTGCTCAGAAAAAACACTTGAATTCTCTGATGGTTTTCTGGGAGAAGTTTTTCAAGGCAAAATTTGGGGTGAGGCCAGCAGGGTGGTGATTTTCTTCTGACTGGTTGGTGGGGAGGTCACAGGGCGGTTCTCCAGGAATCTTGGGCTCAGCCTGAAGTTACCATCCTCCACCTGGGTGGAGCCATAGTTCCTGAGCAGAACTCAAAGATATTGTTGTGTATAGTCCTGGAGGAGGAACCAGGACCTGGCTTTAACTGCTGCACTATTGTTTCTTGACTGCTCCTCCCTTGTTTCTGCGTTCCCTCCCCTCCCTGGTTAGCAACTGTTTGAATCTGCCCTTTGGAACTCGGGGAAGGTCTAGGAGGCTGAATGAAGCCCATTTCCTACAAACAAGAAACAGGGGGGCATGGAAAGGATTTGTACCCTGGAGGGCCCCACAGGGTCCTGTTGGGTTTCAGTGCCCATATCTTGTCCATTCTGAATCTCCTGAAGAAGGGAAGTTCTACTGTCCCACTGACCCACTGAGTCTTTTCTGTCATTGCCTTGTTCTGCTACTTAACAGGATTGATGCTGCTTATAGCCCTCTGTCTCAAGTGTGGACTCAAGCGGTTTCACTTGTGAAAACTCAGTGAATGAATACCTTTTGAAAACTAGTGGGTTTTAGAGTTTTAGTAAGTGACACGTATCCTCACTTTAGAGACAGGAGAAAGTTGTAAGAATGCAAGTATTTGGTTCAAGGTCCTACGGAAATGAGAGAGAGACAGACCTGTGAAAGCCTAGTTGATAATTAACCTGAGCAAACAGAACTTGGAACTGAAAAGAGACAAATAATGGTAATAATGTTGCCACTTTATATTTGAACAGCCCAGTATTGTTTTCGTAGCACTTCATTTTGTTTTTTGCCTCCTGCTTGGGTTTAGTGCAACTAGAAGAAGAAAATTCTAGGTGGAATCACAGAAAATTTGAGTGTTAATTATAGTTAAATGTAATGAACAGTTCGATCCCAAAAGCTGCTGAACTGAGTCCTTTTCATTTAAAAGACTTTTCTCATCTCAGGTTTTTCAAACAAAGAAAACAATGACCAAACTTTTAGTCCATTTCCTTTCATTCCCATGGCTCTCCTGTAATTTGTCAGACTCGAATGATACACAGAGAACCTCAGGCTGAGATTTAATTTTGTGTGTTTGCCAAAGTACCCAGTGGCCTAGTTTCCAGCAGATAAACGTCTCTGAAAAAAAAAATCAGGCTTTAGAGACATGGGAAGAAATCACTATTGGCTTACACTGGCTGACCAGCAGCAGGTGATAAATGTAGACCCTGGGCACAGATGTGGGTGCAGTCACTAACTCATTTACATAATTATTTGGACACCCACCAAAGAAGTCCTAAGTTTCTGTGACGTTCCTCTAATCTGTAGATTAAAAAAAATACTTTTCTGATGTCCAAATGTTGGGAAGATTGTGCTAAGAATCTGATGGCTCCTGGTCCGCCTTCCCTCCCACTGAAAGCCCTCATCACATCTCTCCCATCATGCTCGCTGGAGCCATCACTGAGGTCACTCCATCCAGTAGAGGGGCAGGACTGCATCTACTTGGTCACTGGGATATACAAAGTGAACGCTCTCAGTTAACAGCCTGTCTGGCAAGAAGCTCTGCTTTGCCCTTGACCCTCTCAACCTGCTCTGATGTACTTTCTCTCTATACTGCTATCTTCCAAGGGGCAGAGGCCCAGACCCAAGACTCAGCACAGAGCACTTGCAGTTTTAACTAGATGTACAAGTGGTTTCCCTTTATTTCTCCTATTTGACTCAGTGTTGTGGGATGCTGTCCCCTTTTGTGCAGGAGAGGTATGCATGCGAATATATTCCCATCTGTAGCATTTGGAAAATAAATATTCTGGTAATTGTAGGTCTTCTTTGTAGCCTGTGTTTTCCTGTGTTCTCTCAGGGCCCTACCAGTGCCAGCCAGAATACGAAGAAAGCATGCCTAAGGGAATATTTTCCAAGCAATATTAATCCCCACAGTGCTTTGCAAAATAGGTGATTTGTTGCTTAGATAAATTTTGGAAGTGCTCCATATTCTATCTTTGAGAGCCAAGATGTCCATTAGCAAATTAGGAGTCTTATGAGGACAGGCAGTTAAAAAAAAAGTTGTTTAACTGTAAGTCAGGATTCCCCAGATTTATGACCATGGACTTTGTTTTCGTATTATATCCATAAAGATCAGCATGAGAAATGCTAACATAGGAAATGTTTTTAGGGATTTAGGTTCCCTAAGAAAGTGAGTCTCCCATCTTTCTCTTCCCTTCAGCACCTTATACTAAGTCAGTTCTAGTAAATTTGATGGTAAGATTGATTGTGGCTATTTTAGACAGGGTATGCATTTGGAATTGATAATTAAAAATCAGTGCAAAATTGACATTCACTAGAAGGTCTTGTCTGAGGTGGAAAAAGAGGGAGTCACTTGTGTGGAAAGAGACTGGACACTTTCTGGGGCCTGGGAGAGCTAGATGTGATAGGAGATGGGCTTTAAGAAAGCAAGAATTCCACTCCCCCCTTTATTCCTTCATTTAACAAACATTTCTTAGAACCTTGCTATTTACAAGGCAGTGTAGGAGATATAAACACGTGTGAGGTATAGTCCTTCTTCTCAGGTGCATTGAGACTAGTCCGGAAGGTAAGACATGTACTTAATTCAGTCTAATACATCGTGGAAAATGGAAAAGTGCCAAAAGCAATGAACAAAGTGCTCTAGTCTGTCAGGGCAAGCTGAAGTGCTTTCCAGCCTAGGCAGCGGGGTGAGATCTTTGTGTCCATGTGTCTCTCAGATCAGTGTTCACTCATGCCTACAGCCTCCGGGCCGAGAAGCACATTCTAATAGACTCTCAATGGAGGCCCCAGCTCAGTGGCACTGCGGGTCCAATCTTTCTGACAGGGAGACTGAGGCACAGAGGAAGGGGCCAGGGGAGTCTGAATCAAAAGCATGGAGACATGAACTCTGGTTCTGTCTCTGCCAGCTACCAGATGGATTTAAACAAATTTGATATGCACACACATACGCACGCACACACATACACAGACGTACCTCGGAGATATTGTGGGTTCGGTTCTAGACCACTGCCATAAAGCGAGTATCACAATAAAGAGAATCACACGAGTTTGTTTCCCAGTGCACATAAAAGTTATGGTTACACTATGTTGTAGTCTTAAATGTGCAAGAGCATTATGTCTTAAAAAAAACAACGTATATACCTTAATTTAGAAATACTTTTTTTTGCCTAAAATGCTAACTATCATCTGACAACCCAGGTTTGCCACAAACCTTCTGTTTGTGAAAAAAAAAACAACACAGTATCTGTGATGTGCAGTAAAGTGAAGCACAATAAAACAAGGTCTGCATATATGTTAGAAATTTAATTACACATGTAATGTGGACCTCTGAATATCTTCAGAGACATAGTGAACTTGCTAAATTTATCAAAAGCAGCCCAGATTTATTACCTTACAATGCATCTCACTTACGATCACAAGATTTTTACCTTAGAGCAGTGAAAAGCAAGAGAAATCAGACATGGAATCCAGGCATCATAAAACCAAAGATATAAGGAAGGAGACTAAAACGACTAAATGATTTTTTAAGAAAAAAGTTTAAGAGGAAATAAATCTTAATGAAGTAAATGGACAACCATAACAGAAATCATCATTTCCTTTAGTATTTTTTAAGTTTAATAAAAATAAGGATTGAAAAGAAATGGTTTATGAGATTAGGTATTTTAAAATTATTTTTACTTCATTCATATAATTTGACAACATGCATAGCTAAATTAATTAGAAATTTTACACAAACACTGTAATGGGATAATACCCAAGCTTTAGTGAACATTAGAATTACCCAAGATTTGTTAAAAATATAGATAGCCTGGCCACACCGCCTGATTTAGTAGGTCTAATGGCGGGATCCCTATACACTACACCCTGAGTCATTCCGAGGCAACTCTGCTACAAATCCAGGAATCTTGCAAATGGAAAGTGTTGGGTTCCAGAAAAGTTGATGATATTCACTCACATTTGTGTATTACTCTACAGCAAGGTTTCTCAACCCAGGCACTACTGACTTTTAGAACTGAATAATTCTTTGTTGTCAGGGGCTGTCCTGCACATTGTGGGATATCTACCAGCAGCCCCCACCCAGTTGTGACATCCAAAACTGTCTCCAGACATGGCTAAATATAACCTGTAGAGCAAAATCACTCTTGGATGAGAACCCCTACTCTACAGAAACCAAAGCCCCTTCAGTCTGTCTAGAGATAGTGATACTGATGTTTCTAGATCAAATCTGTTAACAGTACCTTTCCCTAAAAACTCTAGGTCCCCAAAGAAAAAGTTCTTAAAAGGGTCTGTCCACCTATCCTCTAATGTCTCAGCTATTCCACTCATGTATTAGACACATTAGACACCAATATCAACATATATAGACTTTGGTATAAGGCATATTTTCCTCCAAACTCTCTATAGGAGTTTGTATCGCTCAAAATATCTGAGGGATCTCAATATAGCACTTTACTAGCCTCCAGATGTAGAACCTGAAGACCCCTGGTGCATTTTGAGTCTCTATGTTTTGATAAGAGCATACCAATTTTGGTAACAAATCTTAAAGTTAAGATACTAATAATAAGCATATAAATGAGAATTGATAGAGTCTAGGCAGCCAATATGATGGATTCAGAGCAAAATGAAGTGAATTGCTAGTTTTCATCTTTGTGTCATTTAAGACAGCAGTGTGTTTTTAGTCTTCGAACTGGCACCTTCAGATCCACTCTCCATTCTTTTCCACCCTACTCTCTACCCAGGGAAGTTGACCTGGGTAGATGGAAGCAACAGGCTCACATGTTCAGTGGCTTTGGGTTGGTTTTGGACATGGAGCACTGGTAGTAGTGTAAGGTTGGAATGTCTATTCTCTTGCCTCTGTCCATGTAATGTACCACCGTCTACCTATGTCCCTCAACTGAAGGTCACTGGGTAGCCCTTTCCCCATAACTTTTTTTGTCTACAGGTTTAATAATCTTATCTCCTGTCTTGCCTCCTCTCCCCTTGAGGCCTAGATGTAGCAGCCCCATTGTTAGTGGTTCTGGAGTCCTGCACTGTCATTTGTGGTCCTCCTGTACCTTGCCTATATTTTTGAAAGTGGTCCCTTTATTAAATAGCTCTTAGATTACCAATTTGAATGTGCCATCTATTTCTTGCTAGAATCCTAACTGATACGGTAATTAGTACCAGAGTAGTCCCAGAAAACCCAGGAATTCTGTGATTGGGTTGCTCACCTATTTGAGGAACACAAGGACAACTTCCTTTCTAGGAGGAAATGGGGCATGGGCAAGGCATGGTATATGGTTGCTTTATAATGTCATAAATTATCATTGTCAATGACGTAGGTTGAAGTATATGGGTAGGGCAAAGCATTGGAAAATCAAGGAGCTTTGACATTTGGTTGCTATGGCAAAAATAGTCATTATAAGGATTATTGAATCGCTTGATGTCTACTGATGGTCCTAGGGAGCATAAACAGAGAAAAAGAGAAATTGAAAATTGTGACTATCCCATTAAGAACACTGGTAGTAGTGTAAGGTTGGAATGTCTACACTCTTCCCTCCCGGAAAATCAGAGTGCCTCCGTGGCAGCTTGAATGGGTCAAGGAATAGAAATGGTTGAGGATTCAAACCAAGGACCTGAGTGTAAAGGTTGCAGAGTTGGAATACCAATTAAATGTTCTCCCCTGCTAGGTTTCTTACGCTAAATCAGAGGCAATGGAACAGAAACTTGAAACCTGGAATTTAGGACATTTGAGTAGGTACAAATAAGACTGAGAACTTTGAGTCCCTAAATCCCCCCTTTAGAAGACAGAACCAGCCATTTCCTGCATACAAGCCTTTCATTGTCTGTACCTGGGGTAGTTACCTCCCAAGATAAGGCTGATTCGCTCACAGAATCTACTTGTACCACTCCTCACCATCTTCAGACTCATGGGAATTAGATCCCAACATAAGTTAGATGGAGATGGGTAAGACCTGGTTCAAAGTACAGGCCAGCTGCTAGAAAGAGTCACAAAGGACAGTCGACTTCTTTGGATTTCAGAAGCAATGGGACCATACCAAGGCCCACTGCTCCAATACATTTGCCTATTAATTCATAAAGCTACCAGTTTTGAATGAGGCTTAGAGTAAGAAGAGTATACAGCAGGTTATGGTTCCAGTGTAAGCTGCTTTGCCATTTGGCCCTGATGATCCAGGAGAGTCAGTGATATTGGAAATATGGCAGACTGAGATGGTGTCTGCAGCTTTTGGTAACTTCAAGTAGGAGAATTGGAGCAGCAACCTCTTAGGATTTGAGTGAAGCCATGCATGTCCTTTTCTACTGACAATCACTCTTCATTTGGAAAGCAGTTCCTGACCTGTAGTTGTGTCCTGGTAGGAACTGAATAACTGACCATGGAACACCAAGTGGTCATAGATTCAAACCACACATCATGAATGGAGGTAATATCTGCTTCGCCAAAGTATCGAATTAGACATGCATGGCATTATGAAATTGATGAGCCCAGACCTGAGCAGGTCCAGCAGGCAAAAATAAACTGCATGAACAAGAGATAGTTCAGGCTCCAAAGATAACTGCTTCTACTGCTTTGGTTCCTGTCCCTCAACTCATACATACAACTCAAGGACAGTACCCTCTAAGTAGTTAGTGGGAGAGGATGAAAACACAGGCCTGGTTTACAGAAGGATATATACCTTCTGCAGTTGTCAACTGGAAGTGGATGGCTACTGCATTTCAGTACCCCTCCGTGGGACCCCCACAGACAGTGATGAAGGCATATCGTCCCAGAGACAGTACTTCAGGCAGCACATCTAGCTGTCCTTGTCGTGCAGAAGGAAAGATGGATTGCTGTCTTGTTTTGTCCCCAAAACAGACTTGAGAATGTTGATTGTGCCCCCAAAGTAGACCTGACATCACTTCCCAAATAAACTACCTCCAGGGAAGGGAATAAATGCTAATAAAGGGTATATTAATGAGTTGTCACAGCTGTGGGCAACTGAAGCTCAATTACTCTGAGTTTTCCCTGAGAAACTGTGTGGAATGTGCCAAAGAATCGCCCTCCAAGAACAGAGAAGCTGAGATAATTTATCCATGTCCCTTATTGGCTGGAGTTGCCCCTGGGTCCCCTGTGAATGCTGACCATTGGGCATCTGCTGCAGAGAAGCTTTAATAATCAGGTACAAGTTGATCCATCCTTTGGATTATCAGCCTATATCAGTCAAGGTTCAGTGAGATAAGCAAAACTGCTAAAGGATTTATTATAAGGATTTGGCCTTACTAATTGTGGGAGTTGTTGTAAGGCTCTTGTCTTTGCATCTGATGCTGGAGCTTGAAGTGCAGGCAGTCAGGAAGGGAAGATAGATGTAAGATGGGGGAAAGCAAGAACAAGCTGGAACCCACAAGCATGAGCTGGAGCCCATGTCAGTCATTGTTGCCTCTGATCTTGACACTGTGAGTGTCTTGCAGAAGCCAGGACCCTTCATCACAGAGCTGAATACATACACCTGGCCTAGGAGTTGAAGAGGCTAGAGGATTCCAGAGGGTGGAGGTAGTTGCAGGCCCAGCCCCTATCTTGTGTAATGAGAATCAGCAACAATGTGTGTGAACTACAAAATGAGTGCTGCTTCACTTTTACTCTCTAAATTTCCCTTAAGAATTCCTCTTGTGAAGTGCCCTAACAAGAAATACATAGGAAAGAAAACTCTGGGAAATCCAGTTCAGCCTGAACAAGTTGACACAGTACAGAGCCATCACACCATCTCTTTCCACTAGCACTTGCTCAGTGGGCCCACATACAAAGTGGCCATGGCACCAAGGATGGAGACAATGTATGGGCTCAACAATCTGACCTTCCACTCACCAAGCCTGATTTGACTTAGGCTGTCATTAGTCATGAGGGAAATGCAAGTCCAAACCACAATGGGAGACCACTTTGCATCCACCAGGATGACTATACTCAAAAAGACAGACAATAGCGAGTGTTAGCAAGGATGTGGAGATACTGGAACCCTCATATGTTGCAGGTGGGAATGTAAAATGGTGACAGCTGCTTTGAAAAATAGTTTGGCA
Organism: Camelus bactrianus; assembly: GCF_048773025.1. Lineage (NCBI taxonomy): Eukaryota > Metazoa > Chordata > Mammalia > Artiodactyla > Camelidae > Camelus > Camelus bactrianus. The sequence continues at coordinate 34,505,409 of NC_133575.1, forward strand.
GTTCTTCAAAATGGGGTGGGAGAGAATGGAGAGTGACTTTTTTTATACATTTGATTTTTTAATTTTATTTTTTGGGGGGAGAGGTAGTTAGGTTTGTTTGTTTGTTTGTTTGTTTATTTATTTATTTATTTATTTTTGGGGGCGGTACTGGGGATTGAACCCAGGACTTTGTGTATGCTATGCATGAGCTGTACCACTTGAGCTATACCACTTGAGCTATACCCTCCACCCTGAGAGTGACTATTAATGAGTGAAGAGTTTCTTCTCGGGGTAATGAAAATGTTCGAAAATTAGCTGTAGTGATGGTTTCACAACTCTGTAAATATACCAGAAAGCATTGAATTGTACACTTCAAATGGATGGATTATAGAATATGTGAATGATGTCTTATTAAAGCTGTTAAGGAAAAGCAGCCACTCATCCTCACAGTATAATATTTTCATCTTTTTTTTCTAACTGCCTATTTCTCCTGAGTTAATGGCATTTGTGAAAGAGGAAAAATATTTTTTTCAATGCCCTGTCCTTCATCTGTACTTACCCAAGAGCCTCCTGAAGAACTCATATTGTTTCTATCTTAATTACTTTGTTTGTAACTTCTGTACATAACTAGAGTCCCTGGGAAAGATGATGTAATTATTCATTTGAAACCTTTCATTCTTGTTTTTATGGCATCGTTTATACCTGAGTTTAATGGTTCTTTTTCCAGAGGAGAGGGGGGACCGAGAATAAGATGAAATACCAGGTCATGAACTTGAATGTGCTGCCAGCTCTTGAAGTTGTATGAGAGGTAGAGGGAGCAGAGGCATGAAAAATGCAAAGCATGACACTGTGCAAATATAATAATAACAAATCCAGATGATGGATGAGTTCCCCAGGGAAATGGGTGGGCAGCGGAAGGCTGAAGATCGGACCCTGTGGGAGTCAGTAGGTGAGAGAAGGGAGGGTCTTTCAAAGAACAGAGGAACTAGGTGGACACTTGGGAGAACCAATACATTAAGATAGGATAGATGTCTCCACGTTGATTATGATAGCTTTTTCTAAGTAGAGTAGCAGTACGTATAATGCTTGGCACATGGAAAGAAGAAGAAAATGATTTTTTTAAATTACTAATACGACACGATCCTATTTAATGGATCTCTTTTTAGATAATTTCTTTATTTAAAGCACTATTATGAACTATAGAAAATAAACCACCAAAAGATTTCTTTTAGAGGCCTGTTACAAAACAATGGGACTAGAAGGGTGCCAAGGAATTCGTATGGGTTGGGCAGACATATTTCTAAATCAATCCAGAACATATCTGTTTATTTTCAAGATGATTAAAGAAAAATGTTTGGCAGCTTTCCTCGATGGCTTATGATACTCTTTAATAAACACTCATTTCCTTTTGTTTAACTAAAATATAAAAGTACAGGGAGGTGAAAGTCTCCAACATCCCAAACAGTAAGTGCTACTTGCTGGCTTATCTTATAGGACCAACAATAAGGAATGATGTGGGCGCTGTAAACTGTCCTCTCCGATTTCCAAGCTTTATATAAATGGACTCATACTCTGTGTATTTTTTGACTTGCTTTCTTCACCAACACATTTTAAAAATACATCCATGTTGATTGGTGGTGTTCATGGTTTATTTGTTTCCACTGCTTCAGAATGGACACTAGGGTGTGTTTTAGTCTGTTTATATAAGGCTCAGAAATAGGAAGAACAAAACAATGTGTGTTTAGGTATGTATACGTGGGTGATGGAAGAAAAGGAAAGGAATGGTAAACACAAAATTCATTAGTGGCTCCCTCTCGTGCAAAGGGAGGAGCGGGACATGCTCGGGGAGAAGCACATGGCATACTTCTAAATTTATGATGATATCACCCTTCTCAACCTGGATAGTGTGCACATGGTTGTTCATTTCTATTATTCCTCTTTGAACTATACATATATTTTTTATCATAAATGATATATTTCATAACAAAATTTTAATAAAATAAACTAGCTTGTTCAGTAACATCAGTGTGTTGAGAACACCCTCTCCCTGCCCTAATTGGGCAGGCATCCAAGGAAATTTAAAAATTAAAAAATATATATAAATTAAAAAAGAAAACTGTCCTCTCCTGGCGATAATTTCCCTTTATTATGAACACTGGTAGATGGAGGATGTGGTTTCTCAATTCTTAAGTATTCTGGGCCCAATTCCAGGGACATTGTGTTCTACTCAACATCAACAACTTCTGTGTCAAACACGCTCTCCTTTAGAGATTAAAGGCCAGTTTGGAAGGGTAGGAAGGTTTCACAGTATAGGCACAAAATGAACTTGACCTTTACTCCAGATTTATTTTTATTTTTATTTTCAAAGAGAAACAGCCATTTAGAAGTATTCCCAGAGATCCTGCCTCACACCCTTAGGTCATAAAAGTATTTCTTGCTGAGAAGTGGTTCCGGATTGAGAAGGAGCTGACACTTTTGTGAGAAAACTATAGAATCACATTTAAGAGACTGAAAAGGTCCGCTGGCAAGCACTTCTCAGTCAGCCAAGAACCAGCTCCAGGCCCTCCCACTGCCCTGCTTTAGGATTCACACGTTGAGTTGTCTAGTTGAGATACAGGCCATGGAGGAAATAAGCCTTCTGGGGGCTTGTGGGAATGGAGGAGATAGGTGCCTGTTCCCACATATATGCATTTCTTTAGCAAATTTAGATTTTCTGTGCAATAAGAGCAGAGAATCCCCAAACTGCTAAGAGTGAAACTAATGAAATCCCTTTATTCCTGGGTGCCTCTGTCAACAGGATAAAAATTTAGGTCATGGTGGGCCTTTGTGATTGTCTTTTAAAATATTCCATGGTTCCCACTCCTAGAAAAGATTGCCAGGCTAGACACGTCTCTCTCCCTGAACTCGTCACCTCTCCTGCCAGTTCTGTGTGTTTATCAAGACTCAGACCATGGCGTCTTTAGGACGCTGTGTGAAATCATACTCTGGTTGGCATCATCCTATAAAGAACTTCGTTAGGAATCTGGGACGTATTTTGTTGAATTATATTTATAATATTTCATGTCCCCAGATCATTGGGCATATTTAAGTTTTTTTAAATAAATTTTTTCAAAGAAAAGAACAGTTTTGTATGAGACTATTACTTGAGTATAAGTGCATCCTACAGAGGAAAATGGAGATTTTTTTTTTCCTGATTTCAATTAAGGGAAGGATTATAACAAGAGCCAGCTGTTCTGAAGGCTGCCTGTGAGCTATTACTTGACCCCAGTCTCTCTCCTCTTGATAGCTTATTTTTGTGTCCATAGCAATTTCTCTTAGAACATGCTTCAGCATTTTCCAAAGTTGACCCTATTTCCTCAGCAATCATCATACATACCCCAGAGCTTCTTAGTCTCCGTGTTTATTCCTTAGAAACATAGAAGATGTGTGGAAGATTTAGAAGTTTCACATTTCAAAATTCTCTTTTAGTTGGGAAGTTTAAGATGTCTCTAGAATGAAACTATCTCAACACTCCCTCAACCGTATAGGAGGCCTGAAAGCTTAATGTTTATGAACAAAGGCTTCAGGAACAGGAAATTTCTGGTCTGCTGTTTTCTGGCTCATACCCTTAGGCTTTAGTTTCCTTGTTTATAAAATGGGAATATTAATAGTCTTGCCTCCACAGGGTTGGGGGGAGCATTACATGAGCTAATGCATATGAAGAGTTTAGGCCAGTGCCAGCATGGAAAGAGATATTAATAAATGTTAGTAACAATGGTGGTGACGGTGGTGGTGATGATAAAGGATTTGGAGTCTCAGAAAGTTGTATTGCAGCATTACAACATAGCCATTTCAGGTAAGAAATCAGATCACATAATCTGCCAAGGTTATTTGAATTTGCTACTATGGAAGGGAAAATTACTTCATTGTCACTTAATCGCTGCCATATATTCTTTCTCAGTTGGAGTTTGTAAGTGTGCGCACATGAATGCAAATGCTATGTCTTGTGTCCCTGCCTTGATGGTCAGGAGTTTTGCTTTAGCCCTTTAAAAAAAATCAACACAGCTCTTGAATATCATTCAGTGCACACAGTAGGCTTTCTACAAATCTTGAGTAGTTTCTCTTCGATAAAATCAAAATCTCATGCAAAATTGTATTAACAGACAGTGTTTTGACCTTATGGAGATTTACAAGATGTTTTAAAGAAAAAGGAATTAAATCAGGAAATAAGACCTTAGAAGCTAATCTAGAGCCACTCTCTTTTCCTCAGGATTTCCCTCCCCTTACAGTAGCACAGTGCCTGTCACACCATTGAAATGAAGTAAATAGTGGCTAGTAATTAGCTGTCTTTGTTAGAGGTCTTAGTACCAAGCAATAGAAACCAACTCGGCTAATAAGAGGGGATTTACTGAAAGGATATCAGAGGGCCCACAAAATCAGTGGGAGGATAAAAGGGCCTCACTTGAGAATGGGCAAAGATCAGAGGAACTCTGGCAGTGTAGGGGCAGGAACCACCACCATGGTCTTTATAGCAGGAAGCATCTGCTTGGTGTGCTACCACGGCAAAGGAGATCCCAGAGTCAACTTTCTTCTGTCCTTGGGTGACCCATTCCAGGGTCAGAGTGTGTGATTGGCTAAACTCATATCACAGGCTCACAGCCTGGCCGAGGGTGGTGGATGGGCTCTAACCCATTGCCTTCTGTAATGGGAGATGGTACCCAGGACACATATCCACAGAGGAGAAGCCACTGTTTCCCCTAGAAGAAACCAAAGTGCCCCTAGGAAAGGGGAAAGGATGCTAGAAAACCAAAAATGGCTAATGCCTACTCTTCCAAGTTTCTAATATTTTGATTCTTGACTTTGGGCATGATCTGTAGTCTAGCCAGTCTTTATTTAGCTTGTGTGAACCTTAATACATAGTTTGAGATATTCCACTTTGTTATTCCAGTCCTGTATGTAGTCCAAAGACAGTCTTCCATGTCATCATCCTGCTCTCATCTTAGTGGGAACATCCTTCCAAAGAGATTAGATAGGAAGTCAAGAGCTAAGAATATTGTAGCATCAACATTAGATACTGGGATGAGCTACCTTTATTTATTTATTTATTCTCTATAAGTAGAAATATATTCAAGGCTATTATTTCCTATAAGTTAAAAATGACTAATATGACACCCTGCAAATTTTGCTAATCTAATTGAAATTTGGGGCCTCTATAGGTAAAATATATTTACTGTCCATCCAAGGTGATGCTTTTGACACAGTGGAGGATCCTGTTTCTTTGAAACTGGTTTTGGACTTTTAGAATGTCATCCTAATTTGAGGTATTGTCCTTTGCTTTTATGTTATAGGGGAGAACTTATCCATTTCGGGGTGCCTTCCCTCCAGTATGGAATCCCATTGCATATCTGGATTACAACAATCTGTGGCGGACAATGGATAATATGGGAAAGGAGGTAAAGTGTGTGTGCAACTTGCACACGACCTGTTACTGAAATGTCAATCGCAAATGGTTAGTATCCTTCCACAGTGCGGGGAACATCGCTCTGGACATTGGTGCATATCATTTCTAATGCCCCCAACAACTCTGCCAGGTTGCTAGTATTTCTACTTTACGAAGGAAGAAAATCAGTGCCAAGGGGTTACATAATTTCCCCAACACCACACAATAAAGGAACCAGGATTCAAACCCACATGTCTCTGATACTAATGTGTGTGCCTGTGTGTTTTCAACTCTATGCCACTGGGAATTTATGTGACATATTTTTTGCCGGATATCCTACTTATAGTTATCTTATGCATATGTAAAGGATATGATAGTAAAGGAGAGAAGGATTTGTTTCCCCAAAGTTTTTCTTTTTACTTAGTATCAGGCTTTGTAACATCACTCTCTCAAACTTAAGTTGAGGACTTAAAATGGCTATTAGCTTTCAATAATAAATACAATGGCAAGCATCATAATTACATATTAATTTACACATATGTGTATTGTTATTATTTTGTTTTTTTCAGAATTATATTTTTTAACATTTTTTAATTGAGTTATAGTCGTTTTACAATGTTGTGTCAAATTCCAGTGTAGAGCACAATTTTTCAGTTATACATGAACATATATATATTCATTGTCACATTTTTTTTCACTGTGAGCTACCATAAGATCTTGTATATATTTCCCTGTGCTATACAGTATAATCTTTTTTATCTATTCTACATTTTGAAATCCCATTCTGTTCCTTCCCACTCCCCGCCCGCTTGGCAACCACAAGTTTGTATTCTATGTCTGAGTCTGTTTCTGTTTTGTATTTATGTTTTGTTTTTTTTAGATTCCACATATGAGCGATCTCATATGGTATTTTTCTTTCTCTTTCTGGCTTACTTCACTTAGAATGACATTCTCCAGGAGCATCCATGTTGCTGCAAATGGCGTTATGTTGTTGGTTTTTATGGCTGAATGATATTCCATTGTATAAATACAGTATCACATCTTCTTTATCCAGTCATCTGTTGATGGACATTTAGGCTGTTTCTATGTCTTGGCTATTGTAAATAGTGCTGCTATGAACATTGGGGTGCAAGTGTCTTTTTGAAGTAGGGTACCTTCTGGATATGTACCCAGAAGCAGGATTCCTGGGTCATACGGTAAGTCTATTCCTAGTCTTTTGAGCAATCTCCATACTGTTTTCCACAGTGGCAGCACCAAACTGCATTCCCACCAGCAGTGTAGGAGGGTTCATACTAATTTACACATATGTGTATTATTATTATTATTATTATTATTATTATTATTATTATTATTATTATTATTATTTTGGCAGCAGCATTAAGGCATAGAATCCAAAGAGCTATCCATCCCAACTCTACCACTATCTGTACATAGGATTCTATGCCAATCACACATTCCAACATAGACAGAGAAACCAGTTTTCAGAGTTCTCCTGAGGACATCTTGTCAGGGAAGTGGGCAGTAACCATCATACCTGAATATGGGCCCTTCTCATCTCTGCAGATCCCAGCTGATGCCCCATGGGAGGCTCCACATGCGGAGGAATGGGATAAGATGACCATGAAAGATCTTATTGATAAAATCTGCTGGACAAAGTAATCTTGACTGTTTAAAATGTATTTTTTATCTTCCCTTCAGATCTGCCCTATCCTATCTTGAACTGCAATGTTTTTCTTAATAAGTTATAGGAAAAAAGTTAAGAGGAAACTTATTGACCTTTCCATCAGTAGCAACTCTGAGGGCACTTTAGACACTAAAAGCAGAAGTGAACATAAAATGAATCTAAAACGTAAGAAGAAAAGTAGGTGAATGAAGTTGAACATTTTTTAATGAAAAGGTTGTGTGATTTGCAAGAAAGATGGGTGGGGTGTGTAGATGGTATCTGCCAAAAATGAGCCATTTGATGGGGGAGGAAGGAAGATTGGATGGTGTGAGGCGATGGTATCTTCAGGAATTAGCCACAGTGGATGGGGAGTCAGGAAGGTGGATAGGTGAGATGGTATTTTCCAGGAATGAGCTACAGTGCACGAGAGGGGACACAAAGGATATATGGTGTGGTGGGATGGTAACTTCCAGGAGTGAGCCATAAACCATGGATCAGGTGTGTGGGGTTGGTATGTTCAGGAGTAAACCATATGTATGTGGGGGACAGGAATAGTGGATGGTGTGGCCGAATGGTATCTTCCTGGAATGAGCCACTATTGACAGGGGAAACAGGAAAGGTGACGGTGTGGGAGGATAGTATGTGCCAGGAATGAGCCATAGTGCACAGGTAGAGACAGGAAGCATGGGTGATGTGGTGGAATGGTGTCTTCCAGGATAAGCCACAGTGGATGAGGGGAGGTGGGGAGGATGTGTGATGTGGGGATAGTATCTTTAAGAAATGTGCCAGTTGATGGAGGATATAAGAGTAGTGTAGTGAAATGATGGGGAGTGAGTCACAGTGGATGGGGAGAGAGAGGAAAGAGGGATGGTATGTGTATAAGTTATCTTCTAAGAATGAGTCAGTTGATGGAGAAGACAGGAAGAGTGGATGATGTGGAGAGATGGTATCTTCCAAGAATAAGTCAATTGATGGGGAAACAGGATGAGTATGGTATGAGGGGTGGTATCTTCCAGGAATGAGCCACAATGGATGGGGATAGATGGGGAATGGTAATGATGGAATATCTTCCAGGAAAGAGTCACAGTACAAAAGAGAGACAGGAAGGATGGATCATGATGTTATGTTTTAGGTATGGGCCATAGTAGATGAAGGAGAGGGTGGAAGTTGTGAAGGGATGATATCTTCCAAGAATGAGCCACAGTGCATGAAAGGTGTATGGTGTGGGGGGATGGTATGTTCAAGGGTTAACTCATAGCTGATGATGGGGGACATGAAGAGTGTATGGTATCTACCAGGAACCAGCCACTGTGGATGAGGGAGACAGGAAAGATAGATAGTTGTTCTAGAGTCAGACAGAGTCGATGGGGTGGGAGAGATAGGGTGCCTGGTGTGCAGAAATGGTATATTCCAGGAATGAGCCACAGTGGATGGGGGAAATAGGAATGATGGATGATGTAGGGGGATTTATGTTCCTGGAATGAGATGCAGTTAATAGGGGCAGACAGCAAGGATGGGTGGTGTGAAGGGATGTTATCTTCCAGTAATGAGTCAGTTTTGGGAACAGACTAGAAGTTTGAATGGAATCTTCTAGCAATAAAGGAGAGTGACTGGTAGGGAGGGGCCAACAGGAAAGATGGATGGTTTGAGAGGAGGATATCTTCTAGGAATGAGCTACAGAGACTATAGGGGGAGACAGGAAAGGTGGATGATGTGGGTGCAAGGTATCTTCTAGGAATGAGACAAGTGTTTGGGGGAGACAGGAATGATGCATGGTGTGAGAGATACTATCTTCCATGAATGAGCCGTAGTGGATGGTGGTGTATGGGAAAATGGATGGTGTCGGAGGATGATATCTTCCAGGGATGAACCACAGTGTGTAGGGGGAGACAGTGAGGATGGATGTTTTCCTGGATTGATATCTACCTGGAATGAACCACAGTGCCCTGGGGGAGACAGGATATGTGTGGTGGGATGGTATCCTTAAGCAATGAACCACAGTAGATCAGGGGATGCAAGAAGAGTAAATGGTGTGAGGAGATGGTATATTTCAGGATTAAACCATAGTGGATGGTAGGTGACAGGAAGGATGGATGTTGTGGGAGGATGGTATTTACCAGGAATGTCCCACTGTGGTTGTGGGAGACAGGAAGATGGATGGTGTGGGAGGAGAGTATGTTCCAGGAGTTAGCCATAGTCGATGGGGAGGAGACAAAAAGGATGGATGGTGTGGGAATACGGTGTCTTCCACATATGAGCCATTGTGAATGGGAAAGACAGGAAGAGTGGATGCTGTAAGGGAATGGTATCATCCAGGAATGAGCCATAGTGACTGGGGAGGGGGTGGAGAGGAAGGGTGGATGATGTAGGGGCATGGTATTTTCCAGACAGGAGTGATAGATGATATGAGATGCCATCTTCCAGGAATGAGTCACAGTGGATGGTGGTAGATAGGGGAAAATGGATGTTGTGGGAATATGGTATCTTCCAGGTATGAACCATTGTGGATGGGGGAAAGCAGAAAAATGAACTGTGGCAGGAGGTGGTATCTAGCAGGAATACTGCAGTTGATGGGGGATATAGGAATAGTAAATATAATAAGGAATGATATCTCCCAGGAATGAGCCAAATGAGTATCTTCCACCCTGCTTATCTCCCCTCACAGTCACTGTAGCTCATTCCTGGATGATACCGTTTCCTCATACTCTTTCTGTCTCCCCACCTTCCCCCCCCCCGTGCACTACATACCATCCTCCAACATCTTCTATCTTTCCACCTATCTTGTCTCCTCCCCATCACTGTGGCTTATTCCTGGAAGATACCCCTCACCACATCCTCCAGGAATAAGCCACAGTGGATGGGGGAAATAGGAAGGATGGGTGTTATGGTGGGATGATATTTTCTAGGAATGGGGAAGACAGAAAGGATGGATGATGTGAGGGAATGGTATGTGCCAGGAATGAGCCATAGTATGTAGGGGAGACAGGAAGAGTGATGATGTGAGGAGATGGTGTGGCCCAGGAATGAACCATAGTAAAAAGTGGGGAGATGAAGGTTTGATTGTATGTTAAGATGATATCTTCTGAGGATGAGCCACTTGTTGAGAGAGACAGAAATAGTGGATGGTATGAGGATATGGTATCTTCCAGGAATTAGCCACAGTGGGTAGGGGAGACAGGAAGGGGTGGGTGGTATCTTCCATGAATGAGCCACAGTGATGGGGGTATAGCAGTATACAGTGAGGGAATGGTAGCTTCCAGGATGAGATACTGTGGTTAGGAGGAGACAGGAAGCCATTGGTGTGATGATATCTTCCAGGAAGGAACTATAGTCCTTGGAGAGGGGAAATTACAGGAAGAATGGATGGTGTGAAGGGGTGGTATCATCAGGAATGAACTACAGTGATTGTGAGAGGAGACAGATAGGGTGAATGATGTGGGTGCAAGGTATCATGAAGAAATGAGCCATATCTGATGGGCTGTATGCACGGGATAGATGAGTGATTTGGGGGGTGGTGTCTTGAAGGAATAAGCCACAGGAGGGATTGGGGGGCGGTTGTTATCATCCAAGGATGAACTGGTTGTTGGGAGAGACAAGAAGAGTGGATGGTATCTTAAAGGAATGAGCCAGTTGATGGGAGATACAGGACTGATGGATGGTATTGAAGGATGATATATCTTCCACAAATGAGCACAGTGGATGAGTGGAGGTCAGACATGTGGATATGGGGAGGATATATGTCCCAGGAATGAATCACAATGAATTGTATAAAACAGGACAAATGGATGGTATGGGATTGGTTGGTATCTTACAGGAATGAGCCACAGTGTTGAAGTCAGGGGAGACAGGAAGGATGGATGATTTGGTGAATGGTATCTTTCAGGAATGAGCCATAGTGTATGGAGGAGATAGGAGATATGGTTGGTGAGGACGGTGATACGTTCCAGTAATGAGCCACAGTAGATGGGGGGAAAGGATGAAGGGGGAGGATGTGGGGAGTGGTTTCTTTCAAGAATGAGTTACAGTGGATGGGGACAGACTGGAAGGATGAATAGTTTTTTTTTTTTTTTTACTTTTTTTTTAAACATTTTTTATTGATTTATAATCATTTTACAATGTTGTGTGGAATTCCAGGGTAGAGCACAATTTTTCAGTTATACATGAACATATATATATTCATTGTCACATTTTTTTTCTCTGTGAGCTACCATAAGATCTTATATATATTTCCCTGTGCTATGCAGTATAATCTTGTTTATCTATTCTACAATTTTGAAATCCCAGTCTATCCCTTCCCACCCTCCACCTCCTTGGCAACCACAAGTTTGTATTCTATGTCTATGAGTCTATTTCTGTTTTGTATTTATGCTTTGTTTGTGTTTTTTTTTTAAGATTCCACATATGAGTGATCTCATATGGTATTTTTCTTTCTCTTTCTGGCTTACTTCACTTAGAATAACATTCTCCAGGAGCATCCATGTTGCTGCAAATGGCATTATGTTGTTGGTTTTTATGGCTGAGTAGTATTCCATTGTATAAATATACCACAGCTTCTTTATCCAGTCATCTGTTGATGGACATTTAGGCTGTTTCCATGGAAGGATGAATAGTTGAGGCATGATATCTTCCAGTAATTAGCCACAAATAATGTTAGAGGATGTGAAGGTTGGATAGTGTGGGTGGGAAATATCTTTTTTTTCTAGTATGGATAACAGGGAACAGCTTATGAAGACTCTGAGATGGGGAGATTGGCATATTTTAGCAAAGAGTGGACAGTATGCCTGATCCATAAAGATGCCATGAGGAAGTGATGCAATGGGAATTTGGAGAATTTGTTGCGAGTCTGATGGTGCAATATATATTTGTTGTATTCAGGATTTTTGCCTTTTGCCATAAACACCATTGAAGGATTTTAAGCAGAGTGTTTGGGTTTTTTTTTTTTTCATTTTGCACTGTTAAAAGACTTAATTGATTGTAACGTAGAGAAGGATCATAAGGGGATATAGTCAATATGAGAGGTAGGGATGACCAGGAGCAGCCACCATTGTTTTAACCTGAGTAAGGGACAGTGGTGGCCTGGACCAGGATGGGAGCAGTGGAGGTGGAAAGGAGAGGAAGTTTGTTCAAATAAATGAAAACAATATCCTTAATATCCCTGACAAGCATATTTACCCTTTAGACTGCACTGGGATTAGCATGTTTGGAGCTAACCCATCATTTCCTAAAAGCAAAGGAAAAGTTTATTTTCCCCAAGAGTTAAAATGTGCATTCCTTCTGAAATTGAGTCCATGAGTGTTTTTTTTTCCCAAAAGCAATAGAAATGCTTTCTAACCATACGAAATTATGTTTTAAAAAGATAATGTGCTGTGAAGCATATGTGTCTTTACTCCTAACTGTTGCTCTTGTTCTGTGACCAGGACCGCTAGGCAGTTTGCATCTCTGTTTGTGAATATCAATGTGACCTCGGAGCCCCACGAGGTGTCTGCCCTGTGGTTCTTGTGGTACGTGAAGCAGTGTGGAGGCACCACTCGGATATTCTCGGTTACCAATGGAGGCCAGGTATGGAGTGTCCATTCTCATACTCATCTTCATTTGTGATTTCGCCCTCACCCAATACAGTGTCTTAGTAATTGCTTCTGTATTTTGCAACATAAGTGAATTTGCAACATGAATTTTTGAAATGATCACAAAAAACTTTGCTGAAAACCAAATTTCTCCTTTCCTTTTGTCATTCCTGAAAGTAAGTTCACAGCTAAAGAATGTTTCATTTTAAATTAATTGGGTTTGGAGAATTCAGTTCCTTCCTGTTGGAGGTACATAAAATTAGACTATGTAGGAGGAGCTAAATTACTAAAATCAACTAATTTCCAAAAAATTCTAGTACTTGTAAAATTATTGTACTTAAAATCATCTCTGTTCCAGGTGTGAGACTTTTTTTGGTCCTGTTCCGTGTCTCAGAGTTATTATTTTATGTTAACCATTATAGAATGGAAGTGACTTCTTTTTTCTAATTCAAGTGATTGTCACTTTTTCAATAGTAAATTCTACACTTTGGCTTCTAAATTTCTGCTGCCCATTAGCATTTGCCCAGCTTCTATACCACCTCCATTACTGCTGAATGAACTCATTTGGCTCATTGGTTGGACACACAGCAAACTAGTGATGAAGCCAGAATCCTTAATTCCCTGAATTTCCAGACTCTGAGATTCTTTGTTTCAAGGTTTTCCCTTATCAAAAGATAATGGGTGTCTCTTTTCTGGTAATGGTATACCTTGATGGGATGAGGCTTAATTAGGAGCAGTTTACTTCTAACTTACCCTCTGTTTCATGTTTCATAGTATGAGGTGTAGAATCTTTGTCCACAAAGTGAATTATTCTTCTTGGGAGATCTCCAGAAGTCCCCAAGTTGTTCCTGTGGTCCCAAGAGCTATTGTCCATTTGACCCTTAACTTTAGCAAATGCAAGGCAGTTGCATTTTTAAGTGTCTTTACACTTAGAAATCCCACATTACTCCTTTTAACCTCTGTTTTACTTTTCGAGATATCTTGACTCATATTTTATATTTATATCTCTCATTCAGAGGAGCCAAGATACTTGTAGGCAAACTCCACATGACCTTTTGGAGGGCACAGTTCAGATTATGAATCTCAACCATTATCACAATATTTTTATAAAGAACTTAGATGTATCCTTTAGTTGTTTAGTTCAACAAATATTAGACATGAAGGAGTGGACAGTGAACAAGATGGAAATAGTTCATGGTCTTTCCACTATACTGAAATTCAAAATGACTCTTGGAAGACAGGTCAAATGATTAAATGATCCCAGTTTCAGGAGGAAGGACAGATCATGAATTAAGGTCTAAATTACTATGGGAATATTTTTATAAAGAACTTTGGTGGTACCATTTGAATAATAACCTGTTATTAAAGTGCAAAAATCACTATGTGGCTGTTGATGCAGGTTTTCCAGAGGAATGTGAGTGAGGTACCTAAATGTCAAATGTTGGCTGTGCCTCAGTCTACCTACATGTATTTCTAACCATTCAAAGAATCTTCTACAACAGGCTAAAAATATTCCCCTTGGTTCTTACAAAATGCACTGTATTAAGGCCTGATGTCAGATTAAGCTGGACCCATTTCCATGGTGAGTGTAGCAGATCGCAGTAGGGCCAAGCACTCATGGTCTTAGAGGGCTGCTCAAGGGAACTGTTTACAATGTCCGCAGGGACAGGCAGGCGCTCAGCCTTCACCCTTCTGCCCTCACAGTGAAACTTCCAGACATTTTTGCAAAATGTTCTCAACATCTGAGATTTAGATTCTTAGAACATCATTTGGTGATGACCAGATGAGCCTTAAGGACATCATGAGCCTGTTCTGCCTAGACAACCCTTGGCTGGGGCTTTAAGAAGCCAAGAGAACGCTGTGGCGGTGGGGAGGGTGTAGCTCAGGTGGTAGAGTGCTTTCTTAGCATCCACAAGGTCATGGGTTCAATCCCCAGTACCTCCTCTAAAAAAATAAGTAAATAAATAAGTAAACCTAATTACCTTCCCCCACAAAAAAAAAAAAAAAAAAAAGAAAAAGAAAGAAAGAAACCAAGAGGACTCTGTCAGGACTTCTAAAACGACAAATGTGTCTGGAAAGCTGTGCTCCAAGGCCATTTTTACTGGCTATAAGCAGGATCTACAGAACCAGAGGGAGCACACAGCTCTTCTTAAAATTGTAGGTGTTTATGCCCGAGATGAAAATGAATTCTGTCTAGGCAAGAGATGTGCTTATGTGTACAAGGCAAAGAACAATACAGTAACTCCTGGCAGAAAACCAAACAAAACCAGAGTAACTGGGGACAGGTTAACTCTCGCTCATGGAAACAGTGGCATGGTTCTTGCCAAATTCCGAAGCAACCTTTGTACTAAGGCCACTGGACATAGAATCTGTGTGATGCCGTACCCCTTAAGGATTTTAAACTTACTGAAAAATAAATAAATAAAAGTGTGGACTTGTTCTCTTGTTAAAAAGAAAAGAAGAAAAGAAACCAAGAAGAGTTAGAAACATCTCAGTAAAACTAGAAAAGGTAATTTTAAAAAATCCCCTGGGAGAAGTACAGCACCTTCCCTGTCCCGGGGCTCTCTTGATGCACTGCGTTCTTGGGCATTTGAAACCCATGGACTTGCTGATGTTTTCATTCAGTCAGGGTGCCATGGGTACAGGAGAACCTTTATTCTGATTCTGTGATTTTATGAACTAGTAACAGCTCGTCGTCACCAGAAGCTGTGCAGAACAAGATGCTCGAGGTGTCTTGGTAGTCTTTGCCTCTGATGAGTTCTTCCAGCATTTAAGGGTGCGGAGGGTGGAGGGATAGCCTGTGACTTTCTGGAGGTTTTCTAATCAGTGGCAAATATAATTTTCTTTCCTTGAGCTTTTATAACATTTCCTTTCCCGCCTGCCTTTTCTGGTAGGAACGGAAGTTTGTAGGTGGATCTGGTCAAGTAAGCGAACGGATAATGCAACTGCTCGGGGACAGAGTGAAGCTGAGGTGTCCTGTCACCTTTGTTGACCAGTCAGGTGACAATATCACCATACGGACGCTGAATCATGAACTTTATGAGGTAATTCAGTTTAGTCCAAAGGAGCATATATTAAATAGGTCTTGTGTCTTCTGCAGCTTCTAACCAAATATAATCTAAGCAGTGGTGTAATGAATGCTGCCATGTTTCTGACTCAGTCTTCCAAATTTCAGCCTTGATTGATCTCCCTTGTTCTGTTTGGTTGCCTCACGGTGGCCTCATTTTGTACATTGTTCCTGCTCAGTGTCATTGAAAATGATGTGATGTTTCATGCCGTCTGTAAAGATTGTGACTCACATTTGAGATGGTATTTTGTGTCTGTGTGTTTTAGTGCCGATACGTAATTAGTGCCATCCCTCCAACTTTGACTGCCAAGATACACTTCAGACCACAACTTCCATCAGAGAGAAACCAGTTAATTCAGCGCCTTCCAATGGGAGCTATCATTAAGTGCATGATGTATTACAAGGAAGCCTTTTGGAAGAAGAAGGGTAGGTTGCACACACTCATGTTTAAATTGTGTTAAGTGACAGGACCACACTCTTTTAAGAACATTATCTACTCCATCCTGAACAGGAAAAAAAGATAAGTGTTTCAAATTGGTAGAGAAAGGATCAGAAGTCTCAATTTGTCCATCTCCTGATACCCCCTAGCCACACAAAATGACACCAAGAGCACGTGCTAGCAGTGAGAGAGAAGGAAGAGGTCCCTCCAGTTGAGGGGCCACTATGGCCCTGGCTCCTGCACGAGCAGAGTGAGGCAAAGGAGCACTATGGAAAGAGCGCTGCTTCCAAGTCACATGTGCCTGGGCTTCACTTGCTTACTAGCTGTGTGGCCTCAGGTGTGACACTTCACTTCTCTCAGCATCAGCCTCTGTGTAAAATGGGAACAATGAGACCTACTGTCGGGGAGTTGTGAGGATTCAGTGAGGCAGGGTCTGGTCGGAGAGGGTGGCTGTGGTTGACATGCCTTCTGCTCATACTCAAAGGACCACTTCCCATCAATTCTTCCAGGTTTCACAGGGGTGATTCCCTCTAACACACCTCTCTCTTTCCCCATGGATTCCAGGACTCCAGAGCCATCTTACAATTTTAGTTATGCATTGATCATACCTGACCTTTATGCAGAAGGTCATTTTTTAATGTGTCTGGGTGAATAGACATCCTTATATTGTCAGTGTGTATATTTAATAGAAAATAACTTCTAGGGCTGTGGCAAAGACCAATAGTCTAAAATTTGCCTTTCTCTTAGCAAAATAGTTTCCTATATACATAAAAATGTCTCTCCTAAATCTCTGATGAGGTCAGCCTCACTTTTCTGTTGATTTTCTTCTGGTTAAGATTATTGTGGGTGTATGATCATTGAAGATGAGGAAGCTCCAATTTCAATAACCCTAGATGACACCAAGCCAGATGGATCGCTGCCTGCCATCATGGGGTAAGTTAGAACCAGGTGTTCTGCATTTTCCAAACTCTGCTGGTGTGTTGGTGTGCTTGCTGGCAGAGCATGTTGTTTTGGAGTTGAGCTCAAGCAATAAGTAACCCTACAGACAATCTATCATGTTTCCATGTGTTGAACACTGGGGAACCTTACTAAGTTCACACCACTTTGAACTCATGCTCATACATTTCTTTCCCCCATAAAACTTACATGTTGAGGACAGAGTGAAAAAAGCAGCAAGACAGGCAGTGTGGTGGACAACCCCCCCTAGGGCAGAAGGTTGATAGCCATTCTGGAATGAGAATGGTTTTATCCTGTAAAACCTTCCAAAGTTAGGGTTTCTGGGCTTTATTCTTTTCTCCATTCAAGACATCACCACATAGCAAATGTTAATATGTTCATTGTTACCCTGGGATGTAAGATGGATGACCATTGGGAAGTGCAGTTCAAAGTGGAGCCAGGCCTTGAGTGTGGGGCCCTTTTTCCAATAGGTCACTCCAAGCTAGCCTTCACCAAGGATGGCCCGGGGCATGGTTCTGTGTCTGGAAGAGAAGAGCTCTTTCCTTCTCCTCCCATCCCCTCACACAGCTGCTCTGCTGTCTGGGGACAAGGAGTCCAGAGAGGGGAGCAGGGCTCCCATGAAGGAATTGCCAAGGAGTGCCGTAGCCTCCCAGTTGCCATGCCTTTTAGTCTTCTTCAAAGCTGTACAAACAAAAGAGATATTTATTCTACCACATTTGCAATAAAAGAGCACAGGGTCCATAGCAGTTGAGTGACTTTTGGAGACCAGTGCTTTTCCCCTTCACCCATAGGAGAGTTGAGCTCATGTGCATTGCACCACTGAAGGGAAATGACAAAATCAGAAGGAGCAGACCCATGGCCCTAGGGACTTAGAAAGCAGGCTGTGCTACTGGCCTGCCAAGAGGACATTTTGTAACCAGTCCTCTGGCTGAAAAATATAAGAAATAACACCAGCCTCACAGGAAAGGGCAGGGGTTCATGACGTAATTACTACAGGAACATGGCGCCCTCTTCACCTCTAACCCCACTGGGCAAGAAGAGACAGAGATTGTTTGGGCAGTTTGTCATCACTTTCTATGTGCCAAAGAAAAGCAAGAGGTTGAGGTTGAGGTTTCAGGAGACTGTCAGTCAAGACCAATCCAACTGCAGATGAAAGAACATTGACATTCTTCTTACCCTGGGAGTTCAATTTTGTGGCATCTGCTCTTCTGGGCTTTTCCCAGCTTTATTAACAAGGACATGTATCACTGAAGCCTCCTAGATGGTAATGGAGTTATTTAGCTAGTTCCTAAAAAGTGATATTCTAATCTGTTTTATCTGGACAATTGCTTCCGCCCTGTTCTTGCCTTGCAGCTATATTGCCTTCACCCTGCTCTTTGCTCTGGGCAATGAACATCTTGAAGATAGGGGTGGTATAATTGCCCAGCACTGTTTGTTTATAACTAGTGCCTTTTGGAAACTAGAAAGGACCTTGTACTTTAAAGCTGCGAAATGTTCCCAGCCCAAAACAGGGTGCTTGATTTCCTCAATAAAACACCAAAGGAAGTTAAAAGAGAGTTGTCCATAGTTAGAATTAGATCAAAGAGGTTATTTCATTCTCAACTTGAGATTTGACAGAAATAGCCAAGAGCAACTGCCCTTTAGAAAAGGAACTGTAGAAAGCACAGATCTGAAAAGCTTTTCAGATAAATGATTGTCGTTCATCGCATATTGGTGATTTTCATTGAAATACTGCAAAAGTCTAAAATAATTGATTCTTGCATAAACCCCCCAATTTTTTTGATTTTTATTTTTTATTGAAGTAAATCGATTTACGGTGTTTCAGATGTACAAACCTAAAATTTAACTGAAATCATTATTAGCAAGCCACAACATAAAGTGTTAGTTAAATCAAGCAAAATTATGACTCTATCCCGTAAAGTTCAGTAGTTCAAATTTCTTGAATAGTCCACAACTTCCTCTGAAATACTATTCTCTGGGTTAACACAGATACAGTTTGTATCTTTGCTTCCCAGAATGATCTCGAATAACAATTCTAAAGGAATTGCCAATCAAAGTGAGGGACAGTTTAATTGGGGGGACTGAGGGAGAGGACGAAATATCTGTTTTCAGCCCTTGCATTTTCAGTCCTGATCTACTTGTCTTTTTGATCTAGAGCAACAACAACAAAATACACTTTTAAAACTTCTTTTAGATGGAGAAATAATTTCATTGTCCTTTATCTCATTTGGATTTTTGAAAGCTTCCTAATAATAGCTTAACTAAGGATTTCTTGTCACAATTCAGTTCTTTAAAATATACATGCAATTCGTAATATCAACATAATAAATAGAATCTATTTGATTAAAGGGAAGCAGACAGATTATAACTGAGTTTGACTGAGTCACTGAATTTGAGGGCTGTGCTAGGCCAGTTTCCTGGGAAGCCACCTTGGAGATGGAGATGCGGGTGCAGGAAGTTCATCGTGCAGTGCTCTAGGGAGCACTACCCATGGGGAAGGGAAAGAATCAGGGTTGGGCAGAGAGGGAGGCCTCAGCCATCCCATGGGAAGCTCTGGAGCTGGAATGGCCCTTCAGAGGGATCCTGCACTGAGGCCAGGGGGTGGGTCTCGGTACCCACTGCCCTCTGGAGCCAGCCATTCTGGGAAGGGGTGGGACCTTGAGCCAGGAGGTTCTCTGCAACAGAGTGCACTTGCTAGGGAAGGGTTCAGCTGTGAGCTGAGGGTAATGAGTGTTTGGTCCTGAAGAGGGATCTGGATGGCTCAGCATGGCATCCACTACAGGCATGGACTGATATTTGTTTTTCCAACTTTTAGCAAGTACTTGGCCGAAGGCAACAGTCATTACCAGGATAATCAGTTAATGCAACATTAATTCATCTAACACTCGATTTCCTACTGGATGCCAAGAACTGGGCTAAACGTTGGGGGTAAAATATTGAGTAGGAGGTGACCTGTCATTTAGGAGCCCACAGCCTAGCAGGGCTTTTGGACATAGGGGCAGCTGAAGACAGCATGGCATTTGCTCTGCTAGAGGGGAATAGTGGGCAAGTATGGGAGCGTTTATTAATGCCGAGTAGGTGGAGGCAAGAATGCTTGAAAAAGAAGAGGCAACTCTTCAGATAAACCATTGTCACATAATCATTCAAATGTCACCTCTCTCTCCAGCTTCATACTTGCTCGAAAAGCTGACCGCCTTGCTAAAGTCCATAAAGAAATACGGTAAGAATTTACATCTGAAACGTAAAGGGTTAGCTTTGTACTGAACTTGTTGCCCTAACAACTGTATAATAGCGTTATGAAAAACGCAGTAATTAATTAATATCCTCAAAATCCCAACAGATCATCTTTTTTGTATTCTTCTATGCCCCCTTGACTCAGTCCTTGCTCATATGCTTATAGGAATTTAGTTTTACGTATTTGTGTTCATTTTACAGTAGTTGAGAGGCAGGGTTTCCCAGTGAGATGGATGGAGAAAAATCATACAAAACGTTAGCTGTGAGAAGAAGCTTTAGAGGCCAAGTCCCAATCACTTTGCGAGACCATTATCCCTTTTCCAGGGTTCTCTGATGTACTTTTTCTAAAAAGCAAATCTATACATAAGTGTTCCAACTTGATTGTCTAGGACACAGCTCTGATGTTTGCTTCTCCCAAGAGCTTCCTAGTATAAAACAATTATCTCAGGACAATGGCTTTCTTCGTTCTCCCTTTTCTCTTTCTGTCTTGTTGTATTTGTTTTGCCTTGGATTCCTTGGTTCAAATAAACTCTTATCTGGAAACACTCATTAGGCTATTGGGGAACTGCCTCTGGAGATTTCTGGGCTTCCCTTCTTTCAGGTGGCCCTAAATCCTTTGTCAGCTTTTGAAGAGGGCCAACACACACACAAATGTATATTTCCATCTGCATTTAATTTAAAAATTAAGCAGCAAATCCACTAGCAGCTCTTTCTTTGAAAGTTACTTTGATGACTTTGCAAGTCAGGGAAGTGCCGCAGAAATTCCCACATTTGCACACGGATTTATTTATTCAAGCAAGCATGAAATTTGATGTCAGGAAGGGAACTACTTTAGTGTCCACCCATTCCCTCAACAGAGGAAGAATTTGGGGTCCAGTGATGAGAAATGATTTGTCCAAGGCTCCACAACCAGCTTGTCACAATGTCAAGAATAGCGTCTAATGGGTCCTTTTTTTCATTATGCCACCCTAAGCTTGACATTTTCTTTTGGATTTCCTGCTTTCCCTCCTTATTAATAGCAAAATAAATACCAGCATGGATGTAGATATTTGGGTTATGATTCCACATAGTGGCTGAACTCAAAAATTTTTATAAGTCAAAACCCTTAGAACTCTGAATGTCATTGACTGAAGCAATGGTTCCCAGAACCAACTGCATCAAAATCAAAAGAATGTTTGGAAAATATATTTTTCCAAGGCTGAACTACATTGTAGGTTGATAAGATTTTAAGTTTCACTCTATATTAATAAAGATTTTATTACATGTACCAAAAATAAGTTAAGCATTTAATAATGATTAGGCTCTTCAGAAGATGATGTCAATACTTTTGTTTTCTAAGTGACTCCAAATGTCAGAATTATTTCTTGTAACACTCATGTGAAGTAGGTGAGACTCAGTCATCTAACTCATCATAGAGTAGGAAAGAGGGTACCATACTAGATTGAGGATGGATTTTGATTCAATCAATTGTGTTGAGCACTTAGTACAGGCAGGATGCTCAGGAGAACAAGCCCTCAGCCGTGCCATTAATTAGCTGAGTGATGTTGAACCAGTCTCTTCAGTGCTCTGAGTCTCAGCCTCCTCATGTCTGGAATGAGGAGCTTGGACTAGACACAGAGAGACAGACAGGTGGACAATAGTCTTGAGACTTCTAGTTCTGTCTTTCCTTTATCTTTATTGATCTGTAGTATGAACAGCTCCTTGAAGGAAACCAAACTTTGCCTGTCTGTACTGGAACTTAAATAGCCACCTAATGCTGTGTGACATCTCCTCAGGAGTGGCACTTTTCTGTCCCTTAAAACCTTCCATGGTAAAATGGTGTCAGTAGGCAACGTTTATAATCCCTCCTGCTCCTCTTGACTTCACGCTATATAGCCACGAGATAGAAATTCTGCGAGGTATAAAAATATTGTAAGCGTGAACATTTGGATTAATTTATAGTTATATTTTGTCCCACATTATTCAGAGAAATTGGAGACATGTTTTAAAAATATTTTCTAATATAATTGGCAACATTAAATTGTCATTCGTTTAAAATCTGTTTATTGCTAGGAAGTATAACCTTCCTTTCTTTCCCTCCTCCCTGCCAAAATTTTTTTTTTGGCCATTTCTCTCTTTAGCTTTTCATGCTTATCTTACAGATTTGAATTTAACGCTTTGCCACATTTTTAAGCACATTTTTTCCAATTGCTTGTTAGCCTGTAACAAATAGTTTGGAGCACTTTCAATATTTAAACTATATAAAGACTAAAGAAGGTAAATACCTAAAGTATATAACTGGATCAGTGTGATGAACCTGTTCAAACAAATCCTGAAAGAAAACCATTCATTTCTAAAATGGGGGATTTTAGTAAATTAGAACTTTTTAGTTTCACCATGAGTGGTTGTGAGTGTAAAATGTATCTGTTTCAAGAAGTGCTTAGATCAATTAAGCTATTGATTTTTAAGATATAATATGTGCCACGTTCTGTGCTAGTCATTTACATAATGAATTATAAGGGTAACCAAAGACTGTTTGAGGTAACATCTCAGGGCACATCGTGCCCACTCCTCCAGATACCCTTTGGAGTACTGTGTCCACAGGCCGTCCTGTCAAGGGACAGATTACTAGCCTGGAATGACCATAGGCCTCTCCTGGTAGAGCATATTTTATGTTATGTTTAAAGGATTAAATGAGCTTTATGTGTTTGTAGATGTTTAAGTATAGGATAGTTAAAAGACAGCATCATACTTACTATATAAAAGGGGTTATTTTAGAATTCTAGAAAAGTGGCTTAGAATCAGTTCCTAAAACTGAATTTAATTTAATTTCATTCTCCCCATTTGAATCTTGAATTGATACAGTTTTGGGTAGTGAAAGAGGTAAAAAGTAAAAGAGAAGAAAAATTCTGTTGAATCCTCAAATCAAATGACTGTATTGAGAAAAAGAGGGTTAATTTAAGTGCAAAGATTGCTGGGACTGTTTATTTTGTGGAGTTATAGAAGGCCATTGATTTTAATTTTTCCCTTAATAAATCTGGTTCATTGGCAAGAGCCCTGAAACTCATTGTCTTTATTCTATACTCATCAGTTATTGCTTCTTTAACCTGTTTTTGTTCTTTTCTATAGGAAAAGGAAAATCTGTGAACTGTACGCCAAAGTGCTAGGATCCCAAGAAGCATTACAAGTAAGAAATCCCCGACTTTAATCCCCAACAGGTTCTGCTCTGTTTGCTCTAAGTGGTAAAGCAAAGAAGATTCTGGTTTCCTGACAGTCTTATGAAGAGAGCATAAAGGGATATGCTTACTGGAGGATTACCTTCAGCAGTCACAAAAGACCATTAAAAGCTGCTGTCAGTGCTTGCAACTTCTGATGCAGCAGTTCCTTGGGCTGTTTAAATGTTCACTGGGTAACGGGCAGCCAGTTGTAACGAGAGCCTGGAGCTGCAGATATCTCCAGGGTGGGTGAGATCAGTTCCCCGAACGGAGGGCCTGCCCTCTTGTCAATGTCAACTGACTGCTGCAAAGTAGAATCGCAGCTACATCATCATTTGTTGGCGAAGGCACAGTAGTATATACTTGATAAGATAGACCGAATCTCGACTCTCTGCCCAGGTTAAAGTCATACTAATTTGTTTTTCCATCTGCAGACTCAATTCACAGTTCATTTAGGAATTTCAGTGCTTTCAATCCACCAGTGAAAGCAATTATGAGAATGAAATTCTTTTTGAAGACCCTACCGGATAGCTGGGGGCTCTTTCAGGGGATTATCTCTGAACTGTTCAAAGAAGAAACTTGCAGAGTGTGTTAGGGAAATCGGAGAAGGTTCTCTCATGTCCCTTGGGAAACTTTTTTTTATCTTTGTGTACCCTTTTTAGCACTATTCCCATCATTCACATTTTCAGCTTAGAGAAGTGGTTCTGAAAAAAAGCCTTTCTTAGATACTATGCTTTTCTCCTACCTCCTCCCTTCTACCCTTTTTTTTCCAGCAGTAATGCCTTGGTAGATGGGGAAGTAAAGTCTATTATTTAGAAAATGCAGAGATTCGAGCAGACCTTTCCAGAACCTGATTGTTGATGGGGTCTTAAAATGAAAGACTTCAGAATCTGTGTGGAGATGCCCTATCTTCCAGATATTGGAATACTTCGTGTCTCTCTTAGGCAAGAGGTTGAGAAAGTCAAAGTAGACACATTTTGTCAGTTGGTACCCAGCAAAAAGCCATTTACTTGCTACTGTCGTGTTTCCCCTTAAGTTGGAAAAAGAGGGCTGCTTTTTTTTTTAAGTAAACTTTTTGTTAAAAAATGATAGAGCCTTTATTGTTGACTGGCAGCATTTCAGTTTTGTCTTCCCTTTGAAATATCCTCCCCACTGAACTGCAGCCGGTGCACTATGAAGAGAAGAACTGGTGTGAGGAGCAGTACTCCGGAGGCTGTTACACCGCCTACTTCCCCCCGGGGATCATGACTCAGTACGGAAGGTACTATCTAGACCCTCTACCGACTGATGCAAGATGTGCCCCGAACTTAACAAAGAAAGAAAGTAGATAAGCAAAGCTCAATGGGAATTTTAGAAAGAAGAATCAGCATTCCTATTTCTAATGTCCCAGGTAGTCAGTTTGTAGATTTCTGGATGTCCATAGGAAAATAAGTCCATCTGTACATAGAACAAACAGGAGCTGACATCACACAGAACAATCGCAGAACACTGGTGAGGACTTCAGATGTCAACAGTACATGTGAGAATTCTGCAAGCTGCAGTGTCCTCCTGGGGGCCTCCTGGGGTCAACTGAACATTTAGTCTCACAACTATCCTAGGCTCTTGGGCACCATTCTGCATAGAAGGACATGGGCTAAACGTGTCTTGCCAGCAGAGCAGTATCAGACATTCCTCTTCACGGAGAAGCACCCTCTCTGTATACGGCTCAGGTGTGAGGAGGTGATATACACACAGAGTGGGAGAATTCACCTAAGCCTAGAGCCCCATGCCTCATAGGAGCCACTGTCTCTTATAACGGCCTCATAGGTAGCGTCCAGGGTCCCCGCAAAGGCCATGCCCAGTTACAAGGGGCACCACATGCAAGAAAGCCCAAAGTTATAGACTCCTACCAGAAATTTACAATTCATGACAGTTTTCCCAGCCCAGGTACAATTTACCAATGTGAGTGTGGAAGGGAGCCATTTTTACCACAAGCAGTGTTGCCTGGTAAGATACATGATGTTATACCTTCATCAGGTTTCTAGAGAAATAGAACTAGAAAGTTAACTCAAGGCCATGTTTGTCCACAGAGAAGGAAGAAGGGTTTGTTAACCTTTTTCTTACAAGAGCTTTTTGTTGGTTTTTTCTTAATTAAGCAATGATTTTAGATCAGTTTTAGGTTTCTGCAAGAATCAATCATTTTAGACTTGTGCAGTATTTCAGTGAAAGTCATTAATATCTGATGATTAAATATTTCATGGGAAAACCTATTTAGGTCTTGGGTGCTTTTTACAACTCCTTTTCCTAAGGGAAGTTAGTGTTGGCTATTTCTGTTACATGTCAAGTTGAGAATGAATAGCCTTTGTTAGTGATAACAGTATTGATTAAATGGAGTTGTTCTGGAGTCAAAGGAGAAGTCTGGAAGATGGGACTAGGAGCAGGAACAGATGAAGTCAAAGATTCCTGAGTTGGAAAAAGGCATGACAGTGGGTTGAGGTGAAGGCCTTCAGGGTGGAGGTATGCAGTTTAGGAGATTTCATGGAAGTGGCTGCAGATGTGGCAGGGGTCAAAGCCAACAGGGTAGGAGGGGACAGTTGCTCATTGAGCCCAGCCCTTCCATGGTTCTCCCCACCAAGACCTCTTCATATGAAAGGCCCATTCCACTACCCTCCATCAGTCTCCAGATAAACCCAGGGAAGCTAACTGTACAGAGGTTGTTTTTTAAGGAGACAGATGATCAATCTCTCAAATTTCTCCTTTGCTGGAAATCAGTTACTCTCTCTGTCTTCCCATTCACCACCACGGTTCCTCCCAACACCCTGGGGGTACGTGCATGGCTGGGGTCTTCAGTTAGATGTGATCTCATGAAGAAGTCGGCCCTAAGAAAGACCTTGGGTAGCAGAACAGACTGCAAACAGGAAACACACAGCAAATAAATCTAAGTGTGGATTTAATGCATGTTCTTAGAGTCTATTTCCGGCCGGCTAGAAAAAGGTTAACATCATCTTTAGTGACTGATGATCTGGCAGCCTGACTCTGTGACTTGAAAGTTCAGATCCTTGGGTGCAGGCCCAGGAAACAGGGAGGAGCATTTCACCTTTGGCTGAGTGGCATGGGAGTTTTGGAAACAATTTGAGTTTCTTTTGCGGGGTAAGTGAGGGCAGCGATTGGCTCATTTATCCTCAGCACCTTCCTAGTTAACTCTGTGTGACCTCTCTGTTTCCTTGAAGGGTGATTCGCCAGCCAGTAGGCAGAATTTACTTTGCTGGCACGGAGACTGCCACACAATGGAGCGGTTACATGGAAGGAGCAGTAGAGGCCGGGGAACGGGCAGCTAGAGAGGTAAGAGGAGAAGCCGAGTCCCCCTCCCTCCCGAGTCCAGCACCATATTGGGCATCTGGTCTTTCTAGATCTTGACACTGATCATCTATATGTCCACTTCTCTGCCCCTCACTCCACTCCTGAGGCTTATCTGTGGCCAGCAGAGCCTTGAATCTGTTCAAACTACAGAACCTCACTTCATAATACCATGGCCACTTTCTTTCAGATCTTGAATGCTCTGGGGAAGGTGTCAAAGCAAGACATATGGGTCAAAGAACCAGAATCATCGGTGAGTTCGGTGGCTCCCTCTCCATAGACCAGTAATTGCATGTAGAAATCTCTCATCTTCTAGCCTCTAATGTAATTGTAGTTGCCACCTCCAGGGCAGAGCCATGTCCTGATTTTACAGATATGTTTTGTCCCACCTTGTCTGTGCAAGAGTTTTCTGCTACTGAGCTCTGTTCTTTCATCCAGGATGTTCCAGCTGTAGAAATCACCCACACCTTCTGGGAGAGAAACCTGCCGTCCGTGTCAGGCCTGCTGAAGATCATCGGGTTTTCCACATCCATAACCGCTCTGTGCTTTTTGGCGTACAGATTCAGGCCGCTGAGCCGATCCTGAAGTTTCGGCTTCGTGCTGTCTGCTTACTCTTTCCCAGCACCATCAAAAGCAAAACCTTGACAAGTGTAATGGCTGTGTCATCGGATCATCTTTAAATGCGCTGATTTAACCCTTTAGTTTAATCTCCATCAGTGGATCACTTCATTAATTTCAGTAAGATCAAGTTCCATCAAGTGATTTGTCTGTAGACCACCTCGTGTTGATTGGTAGAAAATAACCTTGTGATCAGTTCCTTAACTTCAAAAAGTTAAAGTTGACGTGCTCATAAGAAACAGTTTCTGTGTCCTGTTTTTCTCCCCTTTAACACAAAACACCAGACAATCGCAGAAATGCAGCATTTAACTTTCTCTCTGTGGAGGTTGAGTTGGTTGAGGCCCAGCCTGTGTGACTGGCCCTTTAAGTCCTTAGCAAAGGGTGAAGTGTAGGCCCAGAGCTCGGGGGCTCACAGTTTCCTGGGGTGAGCAACTCCCACTTAGGATGAGCGAATAGCAAAGGAAAGGATTAGACGTAGGATTCAGGCCCTCAGACCAGTGAGGGGACCATATCTTGTGGGCTGCTGTGTCAGGCCTCTCCTGACCACTTCTAATTCCTGTGACGTTTCCAGACATCTAGTCTTCATGCTAGTTTCTTTGTCTTTTTCCTCTTTTTCTTCTTAAAGAGGACAGCGTTTACCAAGGTCCAATGTTTAAATTGACTCGCTGTGACTTTTGTGTAGCTCCTCAGGTGAGCAGAGTAAAATAGTGGCAAGACTGTCCCCCAGGAGGCCTCCCTGATTAGCTCCAAATGAGACCAAAGGCAGTCGGCTTCTTCTCATTCTCCTAGAAGGTGGCTAGACATCACTTCATTCATTGTTGATGATAACATTCTCTGCCAGTTTCCGGAAAGTGGTATTTTCCTTTTTTCAAGTAGACTCTGGCTGAAGGCCCCAAGTGGCATATATTTTTTTCTCTTTCCCTATGGCCATTGTAAAGCAGATTTGTTAACTTAAATATGTCTTCAATGTGGTTACCTTAGAGTGAATATCGTCATGCCAGTTTCTCTCTAATAAGTGCTAAAATACACATGACAAATTTCTAATTGTTCTTTCTTAAGACTATCAAATACAGAAAGGAAATTAGGCCTCTTATTATAACCTCACTTGCTTTAGTTATTTTATAAAAGACATGAAATTGAGTGATCTTATATGTGAAAACTAAATTCTCTGTCTTAGGAGAAATGTGGGCTCAGAATAGTGCTCACCTCTTGTCTTTCCCCTTTTAAAACCTGTCAGATTTTTTAAAGCCCCTTTCAGAGGTTTCAGCCATGAAGTACTTGTTTTTTTTTCATACAGTTAATCTGGGAAAAATCAACACAAATGTGATCAAATAAAGCAGTTGAGAAGATTCCATGGCCTCAGTTACCCAGGTGGTAGATACCCAGTAATACCTTATCCCACAACATGGATGAATGAGGCATTTCATTTTAAATGCGGCTTCCAGATAGCTGAAGCTTTTTATTTTATGTGCCCCAATTTTTAGATAAATAAAAATGTTGATGGGCCTGTTTCCACATGGTATTACATAAGAAGCTAGATTCAAATTCACTTTTTTATTAATCAAGTCAATCATTATGCACCTTGATTATCTTATACTTTTATAATAGAGCATACCATTTATAACAGTGATACCATTGTCTTTGCTCCTGGACTGAATGTCACACGATTGTTTTATAGCTGGTGAGCCTACTGCTGCTTCCTTCTCCCATGTTCAGTATTTTATTTCATAGCCTTGTTATCTCCATTATCTCCCAATAACAACTTAATCTGCTATTTTTTTATTCAATGGGAATTAAAGATTGCCAGAGGAACCAACCCCAGTTTATTACATAATTAACCTTAATCTTATCTTAAATCCAAAATGAAGTCCTAAGAGCAAAGAGCGGGATCTTTCTGCCACTCTTCACCTTGCAGTTGAAAAGCATTCTAGCTGACTTAGGCATTTGGGTGTTATCTTGGACATGCTCCGGTACATAAGAAGTTGCTGTATTTTATACCAAACTGCTTTGAGAAATCACATCCCTGATCTGTTTCAGTTGTTTCTGTTTGCTTAGTGATTAACTCAGTTCTGACACACCTTTTGGGAAATGCTGACTTAAACTTACTTGGCAACAGTTTTAACAGTCTATTAAGCTACAGATTGAGTATCCAAAATGAATACTAGCCCAAATGTGCCTAGACATGAACTTGGAGCTGAGAACTCTACATGAGGTGGTCCAACACCAAGATGCCCTAGGTCTTCCCTTCCACCCAGAAAAACACGAGTTAGTTTATGCTGCTGATAGAGCCTGGCCCTACAAGGACATCTGCTTCACAGTTTTGAAGGCTGAAGTGCCCTTGGTCCATAGCAAGGTTGAAAATGAGATTTAAAAAGTTAATCTCTTTGTCACCACTGTTAAATAAGGACTTATACTTGCCTGGAGAAAGAAAATATCGAAGGACCGTGAACTATGTTTAGTTTATGAACTTGGTGCCTAATGTTCTGTCTGAAACGTGCCCCAGTGCTACATGTGTGCATATGTGTTGCCACTGAAGTACGATTTTGCCTGTGTGGTACTGTTTTGTTTATTAATAAAGTGCACTGTCACCCCTGATTCAGACCTGGCTCCTCTATTGAGGTGATGGTTCGAAGATTAAATGGCTTCTTGCAGCAGGAGGTCACAGTGAGGCATTGTCCATGGAGGATGGGCTTAAAAAGCCACTTGGTATTGACTCGAAATTCTCAAAGTTCTGTTTGACATGTTTTTTCAAGTTTTCCTGGGTGCTGATTAAAGGCTAGAATATTGTCTGCCTGACTGGGCCACAGAAGATGTGAAATTTGATCAAAGCTTTCTCACCAAATTAGCTTATGAGTCCTTGAACAGATCACTTTGGTTCTCTGCCTCAGTCTCCCCATCTGGAAAAGGGCAGATGCACTTGATGACTCCTAAGGATTCTATTTACGGCAGCATGATGTGATTTATGCATTTGTGGCCAGCACTCTATCTGTGTTTGCTTGTCAGTAAGGCAGGGGCGAGTCACTCCACCTTTCTGTATCTTGGTTCGCTCCTTGTCTTAGGTTGGGTTTCCTGGAAACAGACTTAGATGCAGGGTCAAGGCAGAAAATTTATCAGGGATGGCTCTTAAGAAACACGCATAAGGGGGTGAGGCGGGCAGGCTTGGGCAGGAGTGGACCTACAAAGCAGTTGCAGCCGAGGCCTCAGCAGATACTAAGGGGGAGCTGGGAAGGCCCTTCAGAATTGTCCCCCATGGAGGCCAGGGGGTCTGGCCTCTATATCCCTTCATGAGATGCCCTCTGGGAAGGAGTGTTACCTTGGGTGAGGAACTGCAGCTGTGAACTGAGATCAGTCTGAATTCCCAGCAGCTGGGGAGTCCAGGGAGGGGCCCCTATACTATCCACTTCACACCCTCCAAAAATACAGAGTTGCACTTTGTCATGTAAAAGATGTCATGGACTTGAGCTTTGGTTTTACAGATAAAATGGAGCTATCTCTAAACCTATCCCTGTTAGATAAGGAAACTGCTTTTAGAAGGTTGTATTTCTGCACTATTCTTTATGTGGAAGAAAAAAAAGTCCACATTGGAAGCTACTCTGGAAATGGAAATCATTTCTCTGTCTCATGAAGGAACCCTCTCTACAGGTTACTAATAAGAAGATTAAAGGAGGTGAGGGGAAATGTGCATTTACAAACAGGAGTCCCAGATCCAATTTCTTCATGAATCAGGCAACTAAAAATGAACAGCAGAAGGCATGAGACATTAGGGAGTAGCAGGGACTGTGGCTGACCTGGGAAGTATCTGCCCCTCAGAAGAACATTTATATTCAGATTCCTTTAAGAGATTCCTAATCAAGCAAAACACATATGAAGGCTTTGCTCACGTGTCCAAATTGTTCTCAAGTCTCTAATAAATAAATGCAAGTTTTGGTTTTACATCACATAAATGACAAATTCTTTTGGATGCCTTTGATTTTCTGAGAAAGGAGTACCAAAACCAGCAACCATTTTGTAAAACTACCAGGAGCAGATAAGAAAGGCCTGGTTAAGGGCAAAAAAACAGGGTGGGTGGGAGGCAGAAAAAAGCCTTCTTAGACCAGAAATCTCTCTCACGAAAGAGCCATTCCAGCAGCCCTTCCCCAGGCAATGCTTATCTCCGGCTGTGTCAGCATCATGATTGATAGGAGCAGTGCCAAACTTTATTGGAAAGCCTGCACCCTCGCTCGAAGATAGAAATCGTTGCTCTTTTGTTAGCATTTCATCTCAGCAGCACGTCAACATTGAATGGATTAACTTTTTAAAGCCATATTGCCCCCCTTTACACAGAGGTGATGTTAAAAATGCAAGCCACGTCCCTTAACCTGGAGAAGCTGGCTGAGACACTGGAGGAACAGGATGGAAACAAAGGAAGGTGTTGGGTAATATTAACAATACCTCTTCTGCTATTGGAATGTAGGGTTCTGTTCCCTTCCTTGACCAAGGCCATTATCTTCTGAGTTTGAAGGTAAGTCTCAAGGTGACAGCTGGTGTGAACTAGTTGTCTTAGCCTGGACCCAGGTTTCTGAAGGCAGCTTTGGGGCCTTGTGAAAAAGTTGGCTTGAGGAACTTCCTTCAAGTTGGGTGGTAGTGGACCAACCACTCAAGCCAGACACCACCCAATGCATGTCTGACCCACACAAGACTATTATACACACTCCTTTACAGTGACGCCTCAGTGGGAGCCAAGTTTGCATATTAATGAGCCTCAGACGTCTTCCAAGAACCACCAAGATCCACAGGCGAGATCATAGGTGAAATGGTGGATGAGTGTAGTGGCGAGGGTGTATGCTGAGGGGAGCAAGAAAAAGAGAAGGGACATGGGGGCAGTGCTCAAAGGTCCAAAGAGCAACACGATGAGAATCTTTTTTTTTTTTTTCCCTAGAGTTTATATCGGTTTATTTTAGGGCAGATTTGATCCACAAAGTTTAGAGCACTTGGGAGCATTCTCCCTAAATATAAGTCTTTTTTTTTAAACATTTTTTATTGATTTATAATCATTTTACAATGTGTCAAATTCCAGTGTTCAGCACAATTTTTCAGTTATACATGAACATATATATATTCATTGTCACATTTTTTTCTCTGTGAGCTACCATAAGATTTTGTGTATATTTCCCTGTGCTCTACAGTATAATCTTGTTTACCTATTCTACAATATTGAAATCCCGTCTATCCCTTCCCACTCTCCACCCCCTTGGCAACCACAAGTTTGTATTCTGTCTATGAGTCTATTTCTGTTTTGTATTTATGCTTTGTTTTTTGTTGTTTGTTTGTTTTTGTTTTTGTTTTTTAGATTCCACATATGAGCGATCTCATATGGTATTTTTCTTTCTCTTTCTGGCTTACTTCACTTAGAATGACATTCTCCAGGAGCATCCACGTTGCTGCAAATGGCGTTATGTTGTCAGTTTTTATGGCTGAGTAGTATTCCATTGTATAACTATACCACATCTTCTTTATCCAGTCACCTGTTGATGGACATTTAGGCTGTTTCCATGTCTTGGCTATTGTAAATAGTGCTGCTATGAACATTGGGGTGCAGGTGTCATCCTGAAGTAGGGTTCCTTCTGGATATAAGCCCAGGAGTGGGATTCCTGGGTCATACGGTAAGTCTATTCCTAGTCTTTTGAGGAATCTCCAATGAGAATCTTGATAGGTTGATACCACCAAAGTGAATAGGGTGTCCCCGAAACTTGTGTCATTTACTCTGACTCAGAGTACCTGCCTTACAGAATTGATGGGAAAAGTGAGATTGTGCAGGTAAGGGCTTAGCAGAGCAAGCACTCAGTAAGTACAGTTGTCCCTCAGTACCTATGGGGAATTGGTCCCAGGACCCCTTCAGATACCAAAATCACAGATGCTCAAGTCCCTTGTATGAGATAGCATAGCATTTGCATATAACCCATGCACATCCTCCTGTATACTTTAAATCATCTCTAGGTTACTTATAATACCTAATACAATGTAAATATGTAAATAGTTATCAATACAGTGCAAATGCTGTGTTAATAGTTGCTGGTGTGTAGCAAATTCAAGTTTTGCTTTTTGGAACTTTATGGAATTTTTGTCTCACGTATTTTCAACCCAGGGATGGTCGAATCCACAGATGTGGAAACTGTGGATACAGAGGGCTGACTATATCAGTTATTATCAATCAACGTTTTAAAATACAAGCAGAAAGAAGGCACTTTTGACATTTTGTGAGCAGTTAACTGCCTTCAATTCTTACAGTCATTTAACATGTACTTTTTGAGCACCTATGATGTGCTGGTAGGAACCATGCTGGGATTTAGCAGTGAACAAAATAGAGCCCGCCACGGGGAGCATAAAGTCTACTGTAGACACCAAGCAACACATTCATTGTGGCTCTGGTCAGTGCTATGACAGCAAAGCATGAGATGCAGGGCAGTTTCCAGAAGTACATGAGATTTAAGGGGAGGTTTCTAGGATCTGTCCTCAAACCTCTATAAGCATCACTGTGCAGCAAGTCAGGAAGGACACAGCATAGGGCAGAGAAAGGAAATAAATAACAATGAGATGATATCTTAGTTTGTTTGGGCTGCTATAACAAAAAGCCCATAAACCGGGTGACTTATAAACAGCAAGAATTTATTTCTCACAGTTCTGGTGACTGGGAAGTCCAAGATCAAGGCACAGGCAGATTCAATGTATGGTAAGGGCCTGCTTTCTGGTTCAGAGACTTCTAGCTGTGCCCTCCCGTGGAGGAAGGGGAGAGGATCTCTGCGGGGCCTCTGTATGAGAGGACTCATTCCTTCACGAAGGATCCACCCTCATGACCTAATCACCTTCCAAAGGCCCCGCCTCTTAAGAACTGTGGGGTTAGAATTTCAACATGAATTTTGGGAGGACTCAAACATTCGGACCATCACAAATGGCACGGCTAAACAGTAAAGAAAACCACAAAAAGCATCATCAAAAAATGCTGAATGTTAACTCAAGTCCCTTTTGCTCCGTTGACCGTGGTTCAGTCTTTTAGTCATTTTCTGTCCCCCTCTACTGGGCCCTTCTCTGCACTCTGAGATATTTAACAACTAGGACTCACTGTCTCCCAGCCCCCTGTCCAAAGGGGCTGCCTAAATTTGTTTTAAGAGTGCCATCTTCTGGCCAAATACTGCTGTTTCCTTCCAAAGGAAATCCTAAAGCATTTAAGACAGTTTCATCCTTAGGGAAATGAAGAGGCATTACCTCCACCCAGAATTTCCTCCAAACACATTCACTGGTGGTTCTCTTACTTTCCAGTTGCAACATGGATCAAAAAATATTAACATCTGATATCCACAGGCTTCTCACCGCCTTAATCTCCCGGTGAGATGTTTTTTGTTAAGAACTACTTGGTTCTTCAGCCTCTGTTGTGTCCATCTCGGTCATGGGTGTGGGAGAACATTGGTGGGAGCTGAGAAATGTGGAATCGCTTGTACCTTAAGCTGAGCAGGGAACTAATCTGGGAAAAGCAGGAGGAGAGAAAATTTCAGAAAATCAACTTGGGGCTATGGAGTGTAGTGAGGGAGAAGGCATTATCAAAAAGCTGCCTTGACAGTTTAGGGAGACAGAACATTTAAGGAGGGTTTTTAGGAAGTTTGACTTAGAGGCATTTGGTGCAAAAATCTACTACTGTTTAAGCATTGGGAGTAAAAATTGTGACTACACACTATATTGTACTGGGACCACCTTGGAGGTCCCCCCAAGCAGTCTATTTTATTCTGGGCTATATGAATTCAGAAAACATACGGCTAATAGTGCCTGATATCTTAAACAGTGCCCAAGAGTCCTGTAGTTTCAGTTTATGGGATCTTAGTGGAATTAAGAAAAGAACCTCAAACACTTTGCCCTGAAAAGACCAACATCTAAGCTGATAAACCATGCACCCTGAACTGGATAGACACATAGGTCTAGCGGTGAATTTGATTTTATTAAGAAAATGAGAAAAGGAGTTCCGCTTGCCCCGCTACCATGGGGCAATGTATCAGTATCAACCAAGGGACATGGGAGATGCAGGTGTGGGGCACATCTGCTGCTGCTGGACTGTGCAGAGCAGGCCAGAGTGTGCACCTTGAAGGCTAGTTCACTGGACAGTGGGGCCAGTTCAGACAGGCCAAAGTGAGTGAGGGCAAATCAGCTTCTCTCACGACCATCATGAATACCTTTGCTATGTCAGCTGTTTTAATTATATGGGCTGCATGAGTTTCCTACCGCACCTGTAATAAATGACCACAAATTTTGTGGCTTAAAACAACACAAACATATTATCTTACAGTTCTGGAAGTCAAAAGTTTGAAATGAATCTTACAGGGCTGAAGTCAAGGTGTCAACCAAGCTGGTTCATTCTGGAGGCCCCAGGGGAGAATCCATTCCTTGCCTCTTCCAGCTTCTGGAGGTCGCCAGCATTCCTTAGCGCATGGTCACATCACTCCGGTTTCTTGCTACCATGGACGCATCACCTCCTTCTCACTTTGACCCTCCTGCCTTCATCTTATGGGACATTTATGGTTACACTGAGCCCACTTGGATAATCCAGGACAATCTCCCTATTTTACTCTCCTTAATCACATCAGCAAAGTCCCTATTGCCATGTAAGTAATACATTCATAGATTCTGGGGTTAGGACGTGAACATCTTTGCCAGGGCCATTGTTCAGCCTACTGCATGGGCCTTGAAGTTCTTGAAAACTAAGAATTAAAGGCCATTATTGGCCTGTCCTCAAATTTCTGCTATTTCAGGCACCTGCATTTGGGGCAATAAGTAGAGCTTTTAATGATTTAAAAACCAGTGCCCTCATTCCCTGCACCGCCACACATATACCTGAACATAGTCATTTCTCGGTTTTGCCTTCTACATACAAGAAGATTGGACTCTGTGATTCTGAGCAGCAAATGTATTTGTCTTACATAAGCACAAAACTAGACTCCAGTTTTGCACCTTTAATAAACTAGAGAACAGAAATTTCTATCCTCTGATCCAAATAAATTCCTATCCTCTAATCCAAATCTTTCATATCAGTACAGAACTAAATACTATGCTCTTATAAAAACATTCTCAGACCTCCCTTTAGGCAGCAGAGCCTCAAAGTAAAGTATCCTACCAGACATTTGTCAA
The DNA here is from genome assembly GCF_048773025.1 of Camelus bactrianus. NCBI lineage: Eukaryota > Metazoa > Chordata > Mammalia > Artiodactyla > Camelidae > Camelus > Camelus bactrianus. Next base: position 34,542,029 of record NC_133575.1, read on the forward strand.
TAACTGGCCTCCCAAAAGACCACTGGAAAACATGTCAATCAAGTAAAGCTAAATTTATTAGACTCACTGCTGTAAGGGAGAATATCACATTGAGTCTTAGCAGTGTCTCCAAGTGGAGAAATCAGGGCAGGGTTTATAGGTTTATAGTGTTTATAGGTTTCAATTCGGGGTGGGTGTTCTTTTTTATTGAAGTATAGTCAACTTACAATGTGTTAATTTCTGGTGTACAGCATAGTGATTCAGTTATACACATATATATTCTTTTTCATATTCTTTCTCATTATAGGAGATTACAAGGTATTGAATATAGTTCCCCATGTTATACAGTAGGACTTCATTGTTTATCTATTTTATGTATAGTAGTATCTGCAAATCTCAAACTTCCAATTTATCCCTCCCCACCTCCTTTCCCCCCCGGTAACCATAAGTTTGTTTTCTATGTCTGTGAGTCTGTTTATGTTTTGTAAATAAGTTTATTTGTGTCATTTTTTTAGATTCTACATATAAGTGATATCATATGGTATTTTTCTTTCTCTTTCTGGCTTACTTCATTTAGTATAACAGTCTCCAGGTCCATCCATGTTGCTGCAAATGACATTATTTTATTCTTTTTTATGGCTGAGTAGTATTCCATTGTGTGTGTGTGTGTGTGTGTGTGTGTGTGTGTCTATCTCACAATTTCTTTATCCACTCATCAGTATCAATAAACATTTAGGTTGCTCTTGACTATTGTATATAGTGCTTCTATGAACCTTGGGGTGCATGTATCTTTTTAGAGTTTTCTCCAGATACATGTCCAGGGGTGGGATTGCTGGATCTTATAGTAACTCTATTTTTAGTTTTTTAAGGAATCTCCATACTATTTTCCATAGTGGCTTCACCATTCTAGGGTGGGTGATTTTTAAGGCCAGTCTTGAAAGGCAGGAAACTGGTTAAGACTGGCAGCATCTCTGATGTAATAACGTAGGATTGGTAGGCATAATGGGGTGGGGGTCTTGAAGTGAGTCTTGATGAGCAAGCTGTGAGTCTCAATAAATAATCTATTTTTGTTGGTTCAAAGTTTTGTATTCTGAGAGCAAGTGTTTCCTGGAACAAGTCACCAAGTTATTTTGACTGGTTCCTGTATTGTGTGGCTCAGGGACGGGAAAGTATGTTGGTTTCAGTTCTTAGATTTAACACGGAACTGAGAATACTTATTATTCCTACATGTATATTTTGATTCAGTTAGCACTAAGAATTTCCTTTGGAAACAGATTCTTTGTTAATTCACCCTCTTTTGTAGGAGAGCATACATGGTAAGAGCTCAGGTCTCTGGAGCTAGCTAGATCTGGGTTTGAATCTCGGTATTGAGTGTATATTTTCCCATCTGTTAAGTGGCGCTCTTCACCTGTTCTAAGCAGTCAATAGGAGAAGGCAAGTGAAGCTATTAGTAACAATAAAAAGTTAGCCTTAAAAACAAAAATGAAGATTCAATGACAGATTGTAGTCTATTGTGACTACTGCTTCTAAAAATAATAATCTTGAAGTACCTCTCCCCTCCACTATCACCTCTCTAGTTAGTCTTCTATCAAAATGCCCTTTGTTTTTTTTTTTCCACCACACCACCCAATAGCTTGAGTGATTTTTCAAAAAGGTGAATCTGATCGTGTCAGTCGGAGGCTACATCCCTCCAAGAGCTGCTGTTGCACTTTGGATGTGATATCCTACGGCTCACAAGGCCTTGCATGTTCTATCCCCTGCCTGCTCCTCTACCCCCACCTAGAGCCACTCCCCTCTCCCTCAGAACCTTCCAGCCATCTAGTTCTGCTTATAAATCCTCAGACCTATCCGGCCCTTTTTTGTCTCAGTGTCCTCTCCCTGGAAGGTTCTTTTCTCCATTCCTCACTTGGCTAAATCCTTGAGGTCACTGATGAAATACCACCTCCTCAGAGATGCCCTTCCTGACAATCCCTCCCCTGCAACGAATTCTCCATCAGAATTTCTTATCATCTTCTTTACTTTCCCTCCATAAAGATTTAAAATTACAGATTTGTTTAAATGATGCTTAATGTCTCCCCCAAATGATAGGCCCCACTCTAAGTGGGTTCTACGTGTGTGGAGATCTGGAGGCCATCAGCCCTCTGGGCAGATAGATGAGGTCTTGTGTGGCTGGAGCCCCCAAGCTCCTCACTTCCAGGCATGGAGTAAACTTATCCACTTTCCAAAAATGCCATACAACGCAATCATTTTGTTTTCTGCATGGTATGATCAAGGATCACCATTAATATGCAGATTTTACTATGAAACATCATTTGCAGGGGGAAAATTAAAACCCAGTCATTTCCCTGGACCACAATTTCATATGGCGCCCAGTATCAGAATGCTAATGACATAGCTTCAAACGTATCCAACCACAAATTCAAGTTTGCTGCTCTTTAATTATTTTACTTCCATTGTAACATGCCCTCAAAAGAAGGAATTTAAATGAGCCAATTAGTAACTGGAGGTCAGTCTGGAAGAAATAATTGACAAGACCAGGCCTCAGATCTCACCAGGGCTCCTTGGGTTTAAATTGGAATCCAAGAGAGAAGCATTTATTCGTTATTTATTTCACTCAATCATTTATGACATGCCTAGTCTTGAGGGGAAGCTGGGTATCTGGCTGAAAGACAAAACTAACAAATTAAAATGAACAAGCACAGAAAGGAACAAATCCAGTCTTGCCTCAGCTCACTTCCAGGGCTAGGATTGACCCAGGGCACCCCCAGGAAGGGCGCCTCTGGCTTCTTAAAGTTGGGCCAAACTTCTCCCTGGCCCTCTGCACCCCAACTCCCAAGCACATACGTGAATCTGTCTAAGGTAGAAATTCCTGGTTAGGTAAACAGAAGACAGCACTGGGGCAATACGAGCGTGGTTTAACATCGGGTGGGTGCTTTCAAGCACTTGGCAGATAACATCTTTCATGGATTAATGTCCAGGAAAACTGGATCTGCAGTGGTCAGTCCCTCTGAGACCGAAAGAAGGAGCCCATGCCTGGTGCAATCCCATCTCCTGGGGCAGAGGCAGCATGGTAGGGGTGGGGGTGGGGTTAGGGGATCGCCAGGATGAGTTAAGGGATAGGACAGTCTCGGTGGTCAAAGAATGTTCAGGGGAAAAGGTGGGCTTGCCATGCCAGGACCCACCCATCCTCAGCCTGGGTTTCCAGGGTGGCTCGGGGTAGGGAGGAGGGCAAGGGCTTGGCTGAAAATAACAACAGGAAATCTTGATCCAGGGCAGGGCTCACTTTCAAGTTCAGGTGGAAGGGCCCCACACACAAGGAGCAGAAGCTGAGTCTCCCACAGAATTCCTGGGGGTCTGCTGATGGCTGCTGGGCACTGAGCCTCTGTCCTGCCCCCTCACGCCGACCCTTTGTGAGAAGATGGGGTCTGAGACCCAGCCCTGGGCCAGAGGTCTGCACTTGGCAACTGAGCACTTTACCCTGTTCGCACTGTTAGAGCAGGCAGATAGCTAGACATGAGCAGAGAAAGGGGGATGCAGGCCAAAAGGCAGGAATTGGGGGAAAAAAAGAGAGGGGCACAGGGTCAAATGCAGGAAATCATATATCGTGTAAGCACCAGGGGTCCCTGGGCAGACAAAGAAAAGCAGGAACCTCTGAGTTGTTAAGAAATGACTGGATAAAGAAGATGTGGTATATTTATACAATGGAATACTATTCAGCCATAAAAACGACAACATAACGCCATTTGCAGCAACATGGATGCTCCTGGAGAATGTCATTCTAAGTGAAGTAAGCCAGAGAGAGAGAAAAATACCATATGACATCGCTCATATGTGGAATCTAAAAAAAAAAGAACATAAATATAAAACAGAAACAGACTCATAGACATAGAATACAAACTTGTGGTTGCCAGGGAGGAGGTGGGAAGGGATAGACTTGGAGTTCAAAATTTGTAGATACTGACAGGCATATGCAGAATAGATAAACAAGATTATACTGTATAGCACAGGGAAATATATACAAGATCTTGTGGTAGCTCACAGTGAAAAAAAATGTGACAATGAATGTAAGTATGTTCATGTATAACTGAAAAATTGTGCTCTACACTGGAATTTGACACAACATTGTAAAATGGCTATAACTCAATAAAAGTGTTTTTAAAAAATAAAAACAAACAAAAGAAATGACATATTTTGGGGTGACACGTGGCCTGGAGGCCGACAAAGAATGGTGGGAAAAGGCAGAGATTTTCTAGTGTCTGAATGTAACCTTTTGCTTATTAGGCCCTCATTACAATAAAATTAGCCTTGCAGATTAGAAGTATCCATCATGCACTGATGCCATGACACTTCCAATCGAGACTAAATAAGGACAAAAATCCCTCCTCCCCTCAGGAAGGTGGAGTTGGGATGGAAACCAGGGAATATGACCCCAAACCCTTCCCTTCCCAATGAATATACCGCCCATTCAGTTTTACACCCTATGTAACCAACTTGCCAAAGAAACCCAGCACAGCTGCTCACCTGAGCCTGCCCGCTCTCCCCTGGAGAGTGTACTATCTATCCCTTAATAAACCCCTGCTTTACTTTCTTAACCTCTGTGTCTTATCTTAGAATTCTTTCTGAGACAGAACCTCATCACCGGCAACATCACCACATCTCCCTATGAGGCAAGGATCTAGTTGGAACACAGGTGCTGCCAATCTCCGACCCTGCTTACCCTGCCAGCTCAATATGACCTTTCATACTCCTGCTGAGGTCTGGACCCCTGAATCCACCTGCACTAGTCTCCAAGGAACCACGACAGAATCACCTGCCAGCCCCATCTGGGATCCCATGTTCTGCCCCGCTCACCTGTCTGGGTCACCCTCCCAAGCCAGATGTTCTGTGTGATTGGCACTCTGAGCCTCACTGGGGGGTGGGGGAGCTCACTGGGCTCAGCCAACTCTCCACTCCTTGGCTTCCTGAAGAAAGCTATTCTAGAGCTGAAGATGAAATGCAGAAATTCTCTAGGCTGACAACAGGGCAGGATGCCCAAGGCAGAGGAAATATTATTGCCCGCAGGTCGAAGTCCCAGGGGAAGATTCTCAGGCCACAGTCAGCTGGGGAGACAAAAGGCCAAGAGAACTTATGTCAGCCTTCCTCCCTCACCTTTCTTTCTTCTAGTTCTCTCACTCATCCACGTTTTCATAGTGCTTTTTCAAATAGAGAACCCATCTTTCTGCGATCAAGCCATGAAAAGTACCTTTTAGCATCTCCCTGCTGGCCCCGGGGAAGCAGTGGACATATATGGGACCCTCTTCCCCACATCAGCAGGGTCTTGGGACGGGAGAAGGTCACCAACTGAAGTGCACCAGGAGGAGGACCAAGGAGAGACTTGAGGCAAAGCTGACTTGAAGGAGGAGGGCGGAAAGAGGAGCCCAGAAACACATGGGGAAGGAGGACTCATTGGGTCTCCCAATATCCTGCAGTCCCCCTATGCTGATGTTACCCATAAATTCATTTTCAGAGTAGGCTTCATCCCTAATTGACCACAATTTGATGAAACTCATTCACACTAGGGTGAGATGTGCCAAGAATCCACTTGGTGAGTTGAATGTGCATTTTGAGAAAGCCCAATTCAAGAGGCTCTCAGATGTAATATTTCAGCAGTGGAACAAAATGAACTAACAACATTTCAGATCTGGGTCAATCTGTCCTTGCCGAAGTCCCTCAGATTCCCCACCTACATCACAGCTGGCCTTCCCTGGGTCCAGCTGCCGGTCCACCTTCACCTCATCCACTGACTGCTCACCCACCATCTCCTGTCAGCACAAGTCTTGATTTTCTGTTTTCTTTTATTAACTATATTTACATGTACTGCTGGATCTCATCTCAAATTCTTTGGCAAGTGGCAGACAATGAACAAATCCATAAATACAGCAGCAGATTGTTTAAACAGGTGTCTGAACTCCAGAAACCTGTAACAGAAATGTTGAAGGGAGATTTAAAAACAAATTGTTTTTAGAGGGGGAGATAATTAGGTTTATTTATTAATTTATTTAAATGGCGGTACTGGGGATTGAACCCAGGATCTCGTGCGTGCTAAGCATGTGCTCTACCACTGAGCTCTACCCTACTCCCACAGTAGTCTTTCTTAGGGATCATAGCTGTTTGTGCAAATACATACTGAACATTTCACATGGAATGTTTGGATGTTTCAGGGTTCGCCCTCAGACATTTCTCTAGCTATTCTCAATCCCATAGCTCCCCAAGTTATATCACCAGCCACACCTTCTCCCCTAAACTGTAACAGATAGGGTGAACAGTCTACCCGACATCTCTACCTGGATGTCCATGGATATCTAATAGATAGCCCCTGTCTGGTATACTAGACGAAGCCCTCAGATTCTTTGGCATAGACAACTGTGCTGACCTCTGAGCTAGCCTCCTGCTTCCACTCTTCCTACTATAACAGCCTACTCTCCCCACTGCAATGTGTGTCACAAGCTGGATTCCCCAAGAAGCCGACTCTGAGATGGAGATTTGCATGCACGAAGTTTATTGGAGGGTGCCCTTCTGATCAACACCTGTGAGGGAGTGAGAGACGCACAGCTGGGCAAAGGGTGAAGTAGGATTCTGATGCAATTGCAGTAGAGGCATCGGCTGATCCCACGGAAGCTCCGCAGCTGGGATAGTCCTTTGTATGCACCCACTGCCCAGTCATCAGAGGGATGTGGGCTACTCCTAGGAAGGGCATGTCTTGGGCCAGGTGCCTTTCTTCAGCCCAGCGAAAGGGACACCGCCATGAGCCATCAGCCTCCCAACTTCCGGGTTGGGAGAATGAGGGCAGCAGGACCGACTACGGAGTGATTCTCGTAAACATTTGCCAGACCAACCCCCCCTACTAGAAACCCTCCAGTGAATTATCTTCAAACTTATAATAAAAGCTGAAGTCTTTACTATGTAGAGCCGAAGACTCCCTATGTGATCTGGCTCCTGTCTGACTCTCCAATCTCATTTGCTACCACTAGCTTTCTGCTACTGTTTCTCCTGCCAAACTGGCCCCTTTGCTATGCCTTTAACACTCCAACCATACCCTCACCTCTGGGCCTTGCACTGACTGTTTCTCCTGTCTGGAATGCTCTTCTTCCAAACCGCATCATGCTTCATTCCTTTCATTTAGATCACTGTTTAAAAGTCACTCTCTCAGCGAAGCCTAACCTGATCACCCAGTTTCCTATAGCCATCCCCCACTGCCACATGGCTCTCTACCCCCTCGCCTTGCTCACTTCTTTTTTTTTGAAATTGAAGTATAGTCAATTTACAATGTTGTGTTAATTTCTGGTGTACAGCATAGTGATTCATTTATACACATATACATGTATTTCTTTTCATATTCTTTTTCATTATAGGCCATTACAAAGTATCGAATGTATTTCCCTGTGCTATACAGTAGGACCTTGTTATTTATCTATTTTATATATATCAGTTAGTAACTGCAAATCCCAAACTCCCAAATTATCCCTCCATACCCTCTCTTTCCCTCCAGTAACCATAAGTTTGTTTTCTATGTCTGTGAGTTTCTCTGTGTTTTACAAAAAAAAAAAAAAAAAAAGAGATGGCCATTGGGGAGTGGCCTGTAATGGCTAGAGCCCCCTCTGTGTGCCTTGTTCCTATACTGCTCCTTTCATGGCCTACAGTGTCTTTGCTTACGTAGCACTTGTGGCATTGGGCACCTAAAATAACGGAAGTTCAGGGATGCAGGGAGTTGGCAGGGAGGCTCTTATTTCACTTAAAGACACATTTATTTCCTGGTTTTAACATTCTAAGCAGCTTTTAGAAGACATTATTTTGAAGACAATTCTGTCCTTGGAGTGCTTCTAAAACATACAGGGTCAACATCATCACTGAGCTTTGCCCTCCAGAAGGAGTTATATTTATTGAAACCCAGCCTTGCCCTTAGACTAAGAGCCTGAGCATTTGGCAGCACCAGAGGTCAAACAGCAGAAGAGGAGAAGAGCAGGTAGGGGACGAGGCCAGAAAGGAGGGATGGGCTGTGGGGCTGAGGGGTTTCGAGGCCAGGCCAGCTGAGACCCTGAGACAGCTGGTCTCCCTCTCACTGCCCCTACAAGACTCCAGGACTTTCTCCTTGATTTCCTAAAACCCAATGATAACATTTTTTGGGGGGAGGATAATTAGGTCTATTTATTTTTTAAATGGAGGTGCTGGGGATTGAACCCAGGACCTCACACATGCTAGGCAGGCGCTCTACCACTGAGCTATGAGCTCTACTACTGAAAACATGTTTACAGCAGGTTAAGGAAGTGATCTCAGGGAGCAGAAGTGGGATCAGGAAGAGTGAAACAGGGCAGGGGGAAAAGCCAAGGGGAAGTTATCCAGGGAGGAGGAGAGGGTAATAGCTCAATAGCAGAGCACATGCTTAGCATGCATGAGGTCCTGGTTTCAATGCCTGCTCCCCACCCCCAGAAGAAAAAGAGTAATCAAACTGGTCACTGCTGTGGGCTACCGTGGCTTAGTGTGGCCAGGGACCCTCTGAGGAGCCATGCACAATGCATCTCAGAAAGGTGTATTTATCTCCCATTGGTCAAATTCTCCTGGAGAGTGATCTTAATGACATTTTTAAAGCCCTTGTCTGAGGTTCTGCTTTTTGAGGAGGACCCAGCCTATGACACCCATGCCTTCCAATCAAGATAGCCTTTATTTAGTCAAGCAGTTCTTATGACCCAAGAAACATGTCTCACACTTTAATCTGTTGAATTAATGCTTACTTTTCATAGAGCAGCACCGTTTCCTTCTATTCCAAGTGTTTCATGAGCATCTTCTTTTCACACTGACATAGCTGGGTAGCTAAAATAGAATGGAGGCAGAGAGCAACAGGTCTCTGAGAAAGACTCAACTCCACCTGTCTAAGCCCTGTTGTACCTTTGAACTAGTGATTCAGCCTACCCTGAAGCATAATAGTTGGTGAATAGCCCTCAGCTAAGACCTTCACAGAGAAGGTCTATGAACATACTTGCCTTCTTTCCAATCTGCTAAATTAAACTCTTCATGTAAAGCTTAGATGTGTGGGTCTTTCCAAAGCATCTCAGTAATTCTATCATATACCCTCAATTGAAAATCATTGCTTGAATCTCATCACCTGCCCAAACAAACAAACAAACAAAAACTGGATTCAACCAGTTATTAGTGCTACTTCAACTAAAATATAGTCAAGAAGACATTTGATACTTTCAAAATGAATATGAGGAAAAATGAAAATTAGCTTTCTGCAAAAGAAGGCTAGACACCTTCTTTTTAAAAAGAGTAGGTATAATGGGATTGTCAAATCCAGAGTTATAATGAAAATTACAGGAATCCATTCATTTATTTTTGAGACATTATGATGCCTTAGGCACCATAAGAGATAAGGAAGATGAACATTAAAAAATGAATAGAAGACAGCCTCTATTCTAAAAAACAGGTGACAATAATGCCAGTTCACTGAACAAGATGTATAGAAATCACAACTTTATCTTCCATTGTTCATTCAAACCTGTTCAGTGAGGGAAGTTTCTGCCCTTCTTGTTGAAAAACCCTGGCAGGTCTATGACTCTATCAATCACTCTTAAATTAGAGCCAATCCTAAGGTTTTTTTCTTAAGTCACAAGGCACGGCTTCAATTCAATAGTTTGAATGTCCAATATTGTGGAATAATCAAATCTCCAAACTCGATTTAGAGTTCAGATTTCTCCCCTCTTGCACTTAGGACCAGCTTCAGGGGCTGTTGCACCATCTTGCAAGAGCCTGTGGTTAACTCTTCCCCTCCTTCTCTACTCCTTGCTTAGCTTGCCAACTGTGAATCTGGGATTTCATGGATTGGGTGTAGACAGGGAGGAGGGAAAGAGGCTCCTGAATATTCCTACTTGACCGGTTCTCTTATGACATAGTTTTATATGCTCTGGGCCTGGCTGTTATGAGAACTGATTATTTCTTGGATTTACCTTGGTAGCTAATAGCTAATGTAACTCGGCATCTCATACCATGTCATTTAACAAGATGGTACAATTGCAATATCATACGGTAAGTGCAGGATGAGAGGTCTAGGCATGTGGCATTGGGAGAACAAAGAAAAGGGCTCCCTGGCCCAGCTGGAGGATGAGTGGTCCAGGAGACTCCCGGAGAAGGCAATTCTTTGACTCTTACTAGCTGTGTTGGAGTTAGTTAGCAGTATGATGACTCTCGGGCTGTGGGGCACTGTTTCAGAAGGGTGTATGCTCAAGTAGACACTTCTCTGCCAAATACATTATATTCCTAGCCAGATTCAAAAAACAAAATGGCTACAGAAGTCTTAGTGTGTTCTTTAATTTCCTCATTTAGTCTCTCAAGTTCCTACAAATTCATGAATATAAATGTCACTGTAAAATCAGAAATACTATTATTGATTGACCCTGGGAGATTTCTTAAATTTCATTTATGCTGAGAATCATAACCTTCATTTTCTAAAGGAGCATGTGAGAATGGTCACTTGTGGATTTAAAATATCTCCTGATAAAAACTGACCTTGGGAGTTGAGAGGTATGAGTACTTTGAAATGATGATCTCATTTAAAAAGTAGTTCAAATAGGATTTAATGGACTGTGAAACTGTAGTTTTAAATGAATAAATGTACCTAGTAAAAAGCCTTGCACCGATAAGGAATATGAAAGGTCAACTGAAATATTATAATTATCTTAATAGTTAAAGCATCTTGCTTATTAATATGTCAATTATTTTGACAGCCTATTTTGGGGGAGGGCAGTGAAAGCAAGGAGTCTTGTCTTTTAGCATCCTTATCATATCATTACAAATCATTTCCCAAGTGCTCACACAGAGCCCACCCATAATGGGTCACACAATCAAAATGCACACATCATCTGAGCTCCAAGGAAATTTTGACTAAATGATTTTAAGCCACAATTATATACTTAACACTGGATCTTGATTTGACCTGTTAAAACCTTGAAAGTCATTACCTTCAAAAGAAAAGACAACAGACATCTGGTCAATCAACTTTATTTTCAATTATTTGAACGTGTACTGATCTTTGTATCCAGACACAAGGCAGGGTACAAAAGGAAGAAAAGACAAGATTCCTACCATCAAAAAAAAAATTAAAATGAGCAGAAGACACACTGCACAAGACAGTATGACTTAAGGATATACACTGAGTAGCATCTGAGTAGTGCAGAACGACTTAGTAAACCCGCACAAGGGGACACCATCGGCAACCATGACAAGGAGGGGAGGAGAGTGATTGGGAAATTCATCCTGGGGGACGGGAAAAGCAGTGGACCTGTGTTCTAGTCCCCCAAATATCAGTGGCTTATTGTGGACATTGAGCAATTAAGTTCCACCTTTCTCAGCTTCAGTTTGCTCAGCTCTAAAATAGAAAGTAAGGACTAGGTGGTCTTTAAGGTCTTCCAGCTATAACAATACAGGATTCGAAGGACAAATGCAGAGAGCTTGGAAGATGTGGACATTACAGGTAATAAGAAGGACAAGCACAAAGCCACAGAGGTGGGAAAAAACTAGATTTTTTGTGTGCATGGGCAAGGTGTATGGGAGGACAGCAAGGACCTTAACGAGCCTATTTAACTACTGTAAAGATTCTGGGGCCAGTAAACTTGGAAATGGGTGAGACAGAGTGCTACGCTGGGTAAGAGACAATACTCAGGGATCAAAACGGAGAAAGAGATAGTGTGTTTCCTGTGGTGGGAAGTCTGACTTATCTCCACGCCCCCACCTCACTCTACATTCTTTGTGTCTTCATGGAACTTTATTACAACTCTTTCCCCAAACCCACACACCAAGTAGAATAAGAAGAGGCTGTGGTTACTGATGCCTCCCAATTTAGATCCTCACAAGTAGCCCCCTTTTGTGGGCCAGGTAGCCAAGAGCAGCTGCGGAAACGATGGTGGTCAATCCAATCAGCCTCAGCAGGCCCGGCACGGAGGGCAAATGTCTCTCCAAGAAGGTCGTGGTAATGGGATTTGCAGGGACATCCTGGGTTCAGAGAACATTTGGTGTCAGTACAGGGCTTGTGCATTTTGCTCCAGAAAGTGTATTTCCTCTGGTTCTCTGAACTTGACCCAGTCTGGTCAACCTCTAGGCCATTAAACAGAACACTCCCTTTGCTCATAACATTCATCTCCAGTCCCCCTTGGCTCCGTACTTGACTCATTCTGACTACTAACTTCAAGTCTCAGTTTACACTTCACTTCCTCCGGGAGCCTTTCCAGCCTCCCCAAGCTAAGTTGACTCCCTCTTTTTACATTCTCAGTGTCTCATCTTCACCTCCCTCACGCTTTGGGGTGATCATCTGTTCTCCCCACCACACGCTGAGCTCTGTGAAAGCGCTGCTGTACCATTATCCCAGCGGCTGATGCACAGCAGGTGCACAATAAGTATTTGTTGGGTGAATGAATCCGTGGTCCACTCACTCCTCAGTCCCATCTGTGCCAGAAGCACTAAAGAGAATGCCTTTGGAGTGGCAGGGCTGTTCTTTTTGACTTCACACCTGATAGATGAATAACTTTGACCTTTTTGACCTTTGTCCTTCACAGTACATTTCACTCTATCTCTCTGTATCTTTCCTTCCAGTCAGGAACATTTCCTGGGGTTTTATTACAAAATGATAGGTATATTGAAAATGCATTTTTAATTGAAATCTGCTCTGTTTCATTCTACCCCCTTACCCCTAGCCAGGGGATGCTGACATATCTTCCTTTCATTTCCTCCTTCCTAGCACCAGGTTAGAAATTTATTCAACAGGCATTTATTGAGTTCTTAATATGTCTAGAACTCTCTGAATAATGTCTCGTCTGACCAAAAAATAATTTATTTTTCCTTAATAATCTGCAATGGATGTGACAGCTACAAATTTATCAAAGTTCTTCTAAATCTCTCACCTCTCCCCTAACCCATGGCATCTTTTTAAACATTCATGGGTTGAATCACTTAGAGAAAGGTATGTGAACAGATACAAGCATGTTCAATTCGCGAATAATTGTTTTTAGAGGAAAGAAATTTAAATTCATGAAATAAAATATAACCTACCACAGACTCGGGTTCAGGCTGCCAGATTTCATCTTCTGGGATCTTCCCCATGGCATGCAGGATCTGAAAAAGAGCATCTCGGTGAATAAGAAAAATGACACCATCTTTCACCTAATCTTCTCCTTAAATAAAAGACTATCAATGTCTTTTGGGCTATCCATCAAAAACACCAGGGTAAAAGCCACTGAACCTTTAAAAGGATCCAAAAGGTCTTTCATCTCTGGCATAAGGGTTCAATCAATAGGCTCACCATGAATTTTAGGAGCTGTGAACACGCCTTAATAAGGATGAGATCAGGGGTGGGGGTATAGCTCATGGTGGAGCACATGCCTGGTGTGCATGAGGTCCTGGGTTCAATCCGTGAAGGAAAAAAAAAATCAATAAAAAGTAGGGATGACATCAGAGAAATTGCTGGAAAATATATAAATGAGTTCTGAGTCCTAGTAGAAACATGTTTGGTTCTGTAATATCAGACCTAGCTTATCTCTAAGTATAGCCACTGCCGTCTTTTGCCCCATGGCCTCTTTACCTTGGGTGACAGGTTAGGTATTTTCATTGTTAGTTTTGGGTTAAGGTGTTCACTTCACCTGACACTACGAAACTGTTAAAATGGTGTTTCATGGTCCTTCGGATGGGGGGTTAATGGGGAGTTGGCCTCCAGGATCTCAGACGGGTCAGGCCCGTGGCTTGTTTCCTTCCCCTCAGCCCATGACCCCCAGGCCCTACCTCCCGGGCTGCTCTCTCTCCGGCCTCCACGGCCCCCTCCATGTAGCCACTCCAGTGTGTGGCAGTCTCCGTGCCTGCGAAATAAAGCCTGCCCACTGGCTGGCGTAGAACCCTTGAAACAAAAGCAAAGAAGTAAAAGTGGTCAGTCTCAGAGAGCCAGAGGAGAGCCTTCCCACAAAGACCAAGGCTGGTCAATTTCTCTCCCACAAAGACCAAGGTGGGTCAGTTTCTTCAGCCTCTAAACATCAGGAAGCATGTTGGCAATTTTGGAATAATGTTTATAGGTTCCTCCAATTCTTGCATAGTCACAGACAAAATAAAATGAAAGCCAAAGCTCACTCCTGCAACAAGAGCTTACAGGTGAAGGGACGGACATCACTGGCGGTGAAATAAGTATTTGCCTCGAGTACATGAAGTGAGGGACTATACGTGCCCAGTGATGTACAGATCTTTTTATGGTTCACCAGCTTTGAGCAAGGAGACACATGCCCCCAGTTTCCCACCTGGTCATTCTACCACTGAACTTGCCACATCACTTCCTCTCACTGAGCAGAATTACAATGACTTCCTTAGTGAGATTAACGAGATACAAAGGAAACTGGGGATTTGCTCAGCTTTTACAAGAAACAGGGGAGAAGAGCTACACGAACCTTCTTAGAATTAGGGACTCACGTTCAGGGAATTTCAGTTAACACTGAGCACGCTTTGACTCTACCTGCCGTACTGAGTCATGATCCCCGGGGGGAAGTAGGTGGTGTAGCAGCCCCCGGAGTACTGCTCCTCACACCAGTTCTTCTCTTCATAGTGCACCGGCTGCAAGGCAGAGTGACAAAAGCTCAAAGGAGACTCAAAGGAAACGATTTAGTTCAGAATAAATCAAACACAGCCCCAATCAACTGGACAACCAATACATGTCTGAAATAGAGCCTTATCATTCTGATGTTTTTAGAGATACGACTTTGGGCAGGTAAATGCCCTTGCTAATAAACGTCTAAGAAATTCTGACTTAGAAAGTTTTCTCACTTGGTCCATTCATGTCTCAGGTACTGTTCATAAACTGTGATTGTCTAGCTCCATTTTTAAATTGGCCTTACCTATTAAGAAGTTTTTAGTGCCTAATGGTTTCAAGACAAGTTTAAAAAACTATTTATACTTATTAAAGTGGTCAAAGGAGGAAAAAAGCTGAAAAACATGTCAGTTAAGGAAAAAGAATGACTAGATTCATGTTTTGTGGGGCAAGTCAACTTTGTTATGAGAAGCTAGACAAATGAATGTTTTATTAGAATGAATGTTTTTGGGGTGGGGGGGTATAGTTCAGTGGTAGAGTGCATGCTTAGTATGCACAAGGTTCTGGGTTCAATTCCCAGCACCTCCATCAAAAAAATAATAAACAAACAAATAAATAAAACTAATTACCTCCCCCCAAAAAAACAAAAACAAAAAAGAACAAACAAAAAAATTTTTAAAAAAGGAATGAATGTTTTTGTGGGATTTAGATAGTTTTGCTGACGGTGATACTTGCAAGCAGCTATCGGTCTGAAAAATGTTTTTGCCATGAATAGGAAAAAATTAGCTGAGATTTTGCAAAGTTCAAGCTCTTTATTAAAATAACTAAATATAAGTGTTATCATTAAGCATTATTTTGAAAAAATAAAATCAACATGGCAAGTCTTAAGAGAAAAAGTGTAAAAGTAGATTTTGAAAAGATACTTTGTTTAAAAAATTTGCAGTCATATATGGGACTTCAGAGAGTCATTTGTAATGCATCCAATTTACAAATCACAAGACCCCATCTGAGGGGTGTAAGTGGCTCCCAGCCTCTGGCGGTGATCCCATGTCTCATGCCCAGCCCTCTTCTTTTTCTGCATCTGAGGGCGACAACCACCTTGTGAGCATCCTTCTCTGCTGTTTCCAGCCAGCCAATCAGAAGAAAGGTTGGACTGCATCTTTTGCTTTCCTTTGCTCCCAGAACGCAAAACAACAGACACCAAAGCAAGAGTAAAGCTAGTACCTTTCTCAATGCCGAGAGCAAACAAGAGCAGGACCAACTCATTTTTATCATCAGCAATTAATCGTCCATATTCTTCTTAGAAAAAGAGACTTTCCCACATTCAAAATGATCAACTTTTTTGGAACTTGAGAACAACTGTTTTCGCCTCCCAGTGGGGTTCCCCAGACAATCATCTCACAGGTTGTTGGAGGAACCTCAGTTACACACTGCCTCAGCCTGAGGGTGTCTCAGAACATAACTTCAAAAAAGCTGGAGTATTTAACAGGGTGGAATATCTTGAACAGCATTTAAATTTTTTTTAAATTGAAGTAGAGTTGCTTTACAACATTGTATTCGTTTCTGGTGTACAACATAGCGATTCAGTTATACATATAAATATTCTTTTTCATTATAGGTTATTACAAGCTATTGAACATAGTTCCCTGCGCTATACAGTAGGACCTCGCTGTTTATCTATTTTATATATAGTAGTTTGTATCTATTAATCTCAAACTCTTAATTTGTCCATCCCTTCACCCTTTCCCCTTGGGTCACCATAAGTTTGTTTTCTATGTCTGTGAATCTGTTTCTGTTTTGTAAATAAGTTCATTTGTGTCATTTCTTTGGATTTCACATATAAGTAATATCATCATACAGTATTTTTCTTTCTCTTTCTGGCTTACTTCACTTAGTATGATAATTGAACAGCATTTTTAAACAGAAAAACCAGGCAGTTTTTGCAGCTGTGAAATGATGTATTTTTAATGTGTATGCGTGTTTGATCTTGCTACTTCACTCATACTATCCTTGTGCCCAGAGGCTAAGCTTACACTTAAACTTGTGAAATGGCCTATGAAAGTGAAAAAAGAAACAAAACATCTTCCTCAGGATGATAACTTTTTTTTCCCCCAAACTAATCAATTAGTCACTCTTGTTCATTTGCTGAGAAAGAATTCCCCAAATCCTCAAGAGCACGTGTTTCGCTTATCATGAGCACGGGGGAAACGGCTCTTGCTTGAAAAGGATGAACAAAAATGACAAATTCAAAAGCCACAACCACTTGACTAGGGAGCCACTGCAAAGTTGAGCGAAATAAGCGTTCAAGGAATGAGATGAAGCTCAACTAGGTCATGGCGTGCCCTGCAGAGATTTGGATTTAAGAGGCTTAGCAAGTTAAACACTCTTAGCCCCTTCATTAGACTTTTCTCACGCTTTAGCTGCTCATTTGTACATCAGCCTCCATTGTCTTCAACTGCGTCACAGATAACTGGATTTAATCTTCGCTCTCAAAAGGTGATTGAATCCAGGTCAAAACATTAAAGACCCAGCAGTCTGGTGAATTTAACGAGAACATCGATTCTTCATTTTCAATATTGATGAAGTGGTTGTGGATACTAGTTATTGAGCACACCTGGCCCTTTGACCATCACGGAATGCCCCCATCACACTGCCTCCCTACCCCGCCCATCCCGCCTTCAGCCTCCCGGGGAGGGGAACTACTCGTTCCACTTGAAGATCACAGCTTCCTCAGGCTACTTGCAAAAGTGTCTGGGAAATTCAGCCCAAGGGGCTCAGCTTGAGCCCATCGGCATGTCTTTCCTGCTCCAGGAAGTGCTCTGAACTCGGGGACAGGGTAGCACTACCTAAAACACAACAGTGTTGCAGGGTCCTGGGGCTGCCAGAGGCACAGCCAGGGCCCATATTCTCTGGGACGACTCATAAATTGGCCAGCTCGGCTGTGTAGACACTTTCGAGAGCGTATCAGGGAAAACACGAGCTCTAGCGCCCCACTTGCATGAATCCATCCCTGCAAGATCTGGACAAAGCAAGATCTCTCTCCCTTAAAAAGGGTTGGGAAGCAGTCTGACCTTCAGAGCTTCTTGTGAGCCTAGGACTTTTGCGTAGAGCTCGCAAAGTTTCTTCAACCTATGGGAAGAGAAGAGGAAAAGAAAAAAAAGTGAAAATGAAGAAGGAAGAAAAAGTGCAAGGTCCATAGTAGCCCCTCATTCAGAATGGTTCCAAGCTATTGCATCCACTGGAAAGTTCATTGCAATTTTTCAGAACAAGGCACTTTGTTCTAGTTCAAACACTGGAAATCGATGAGGTCACAAATAGTGTTAAAGGGAAAAAGTGATGCATTGTCTGCATCACTGGGGGCACATGGCAATTTGTTCATTCACTCAAGAAAACATTGTGTACCTCTTGTCAACCTCCTAAGCACTGGAGAGTCTGCGAGGACCGAGACAGGATTCTTGCTCGCTCTGCTTTCTCCCCCCATCCCACTGAGAAGCGATGGGCAAAGTGGAGCAGGAAAAGCTTCAAATTCGGATTCTGCCTCTTGCATCCTGTGAGGGCTTGAGCAGGTTACTTAAGCTCTCTGACTTTTAGTTTTAGCAACAAGCTGGCATGAGGTTTTCACTAATGGTGGTAAAACTGTGTGGTCCCTGGACCTGCAGCAGCAGACACATCATCCGGGGAACTTGTTAGAAATGCAAATTCTCAGGCCCCGCGCCAGACCTGCCAATTCAGAGACAGCAGTGGCAGCAAAGGGTCTTCACAAACCTTCCAGGTGATTAAGTTTGTGAACAGCTGATATAAGGCATAGAAAGTTCCCAATTCAATAACTGGTACATAATAAATGCTCAATAAATGGTAGCTCTTAAGATATTTAGTTTTATGGGTGAATGGGATGTGAGCCAAAAGTTATAATTAGTCAGTTAAAGTATAAGCTTATAGCTATTTCCATTCTGATTTTTATAGTATTGTTAAAGAGGATCTTACAGATGATTTAGAGTTAAGGCCAATGATTTTCAAAAGTATTATGATTTTAAATCCAGGAGCTCTTTCTACAAACAAAGGTATGTGAAAATGTCTATTTTCTCCTCCTTTCTCCCCTCTGTTCCATCCCTCCTTCTTCCCATCCTTTCTTCCTTCCTTCTTTCTTCCCATCCATCCTCCCTCTCTCTCTCTCATTTTTTCTTTCTTTTTTTCTTCTTAATTTGTGTTTACATAAATGGACTAGCTTGGCATAAG
Source organism: Camelus bactrianus (assembly GCF_048773025.1). NCBI lineage: Eukaryota > Metazoa > Chordata > Mammalia > Artiodactyla > Camelidae > Camelus > Camelus bactrianus. The sequence continues at coordinate 34,560,831 of NC_133575.1, forward strand.
TAGAGGAATGGTTCTACAGAGTAGAGAAAATTAAATTTAGGAATAGAACCAAATACATAAGGGAATTTAGAATCATAAAGGTGGGCATTTAAAACCCATGACAAAAAGACAGATTATTCAATAAAATGGCCCTCAGACAAATGGCTACCCATGAAAGAAACAAAGCTGGACTCCTATGTGACTCCTTCAAAATATATTTCAGAAAGAACAAAGATTTACACATAATGGATGAAATCAGAAAAGTAATGAAAAAATGGATAATTTAGAAAATAATCTTGGAATGGAAAAGTCTTTTCTATGCCTGATAGACCCTTCAGAAGCGATGATTCACAAACTGATATATTTAACTTCATAAAAAGTTAAAATTATATTACAGTATAAATATAATATACTATACAATATATTATATTATATATATTATATACAGTATAAATATAATATAATATAAATGAAGAAGCCGTAAATATGGTCAAAAGATAAACTGGGGAAAGATCTGTCCCAGGCATTGCCCCAGGCACTGGAGATCCAGCAGTGAACGACCCAGACAAAACTTCCTACCTTCATGAATCTGAATATTCTAGTGGGGACATTGTTAGGTGAGTGGCCCAGTGATGCCTCCATAGCCCAGGGCCAAGTGCAGTGGTGGCAATAGTCACAAAGCAGCCTGCTAATGGGGAGGGGGGATGTGTCATAATGTAATTCAAGGGCTCTGAGTGGTGGTGTGGGAATAGAAAATTGGTAGTGGTGAATACTAATTACTGGGAGAAATTGCCCCCTGCAGAGAAACGAGCCCCTCTGTACCTGCAATCTGTCATTGTTATACATCATTCATGAAGGATGTACTGCAGACTGCCCTGCAATGCAGTCATTTGTCTTCCTGGTTATCTTCTCCCCAAGTCAATTTTCAGCTCCTGGGCTATATCCATTTTTGTATTCTCCATAGCTCTTTGCATGGTATCTTATGTACAATAAACTCAATAAATATTATTTTGAATACTTGGTTCTTAAAATACCAGCACTGTGTCTTTATACAAGACCCTTGTAAGTAACATCATGTACAGGTAGTGCTGGGAATACTCATCGTATTAAACAGTCTTTAAGTTAAAAAGTTCAATTAAGTTGAAAGTCGGTAGAAAGAAGCAAAGGAAGAAAGAAAGGGAGAGGGGGTGTGGAGAGGGTCAGGAAGAAAGGGGACAGAGGAAGGGAGGGAGAGAAGGAGGGAAGAAAGAAAACGCACTATTTCCCTTACCTTTCATCTTTGGTAAGACGGGCCAGTTTTCTGGCTTTGTGGGAAAGAATAAACCTAAAATATACAAACAAGAGAAAGGGGGGAAATTAATGGCTGCTTTCGTCCTGGCTTCATTTCTACACCGACACATGTGCCTAGTGTACAAGTTAAAAGTCAACCAGAAGAAACAAATTATACACTGTCTAACGTTTGATGTTTTACTGTTTATCTGTTATATTCCTGACACTAAAAGATACCTTCTAGCTTCAGGGATTCAAGGGACTAAAAACAAATGACTGGCCATCATTTCTGCATAGGGTGATACCGTGAGTGACCCAACTCCCCCTACATGACTGGCGGTCAATAGGAATGCATACTGGGTCTCAAATGCCCATCTAAGGTGTGTCTGAGACTTTCCAATTTCATCCAGCCCTTGCTCTTAGGATCTATCTTCATGGTGGCATCTCCCTGGTGCCCAGCCTTCTAGAATCCACCTCCATTTCTAGCCCTATGCTTGCCTTCAACTTTACAACTGGCTTTGATCTGCCTGTTCTGACCCCTGGCTCTCTCTGAAATAAACTCATACATATTCTAAGGTCCATCTCAATTTTGGCTGTTTTGGGTAGCCACCCCTCTGCCTCTGGGCCAAGTTCTGGCCCCCATGACATCCCCATCTGCATTGGTTTTCCTTCCCAAGTTGCAAACTGGCCTGGCCTTAGCTCCTCTCTGGTGGGAACTGGAAAATCTCAGCTTTCCACATAAATACCATAGATGCCCACACAGCCTCCACAAGAAGCCCTCTTAATAAAACACCTTAAGTCAAATCTTCATATCATGCTTTCACAAAAAAAGATAGCTTACCAGAGTATGTCAACCCCTGGCACTAAATATGAAGCAAAACAAACAAACAAAATCTCATATAACAAATTTTAAAATATTATTGATTTTCTAATTCCTTTCCAAGTATTTATTCATTGGAAGACATTATTTTTTTTAAGCAATAAGTTTTCTACTGCTGGATTTGGAGAATGATGGTGATGGATACAAAAAAAAAATTATTGAACATTCTTTTTTATGGCTGAGTAGTATTCCTATATATAATATATATACCAATCTTCTTTATCCATTCATCTGTTGATGGACATTTAGGTTGTTTACATGTCTTAGATTTGCAGATACTAACTACTATATATAAAATGGACAAACAGGGTTGTACTGGATAGCACAGAGAACTATATTCAATATCTTAATTGAATATAACCTATAATGAAAAAGGATATGAAAAAGAGTGTGTGTGTGTGTGTGTGTGTGTGTGTGTGTGTATAAATGAATCATTATGCTGTTTACCAGAAACTAACACAACATTGTAAATCAACTATACTTCAATTTTAAAAAATGATTGAACCAAGTTTGGGGCACATTTATGACTAGCATGGGATACACTGTCAACATAAACTATCACCCACACCACCACAACCATGCCTTACCCCATTATGGCAGCATAAGTTCCATCAGGTTTGGTATCATCCAACGTGTAGGCAACTGCAGCTTCTTCTCCTTCAATAATCATGGTTCCACAGTAATCTTGGAGAAGAGCAAAATGGAAAAAGATATTCATCACCCTATCAAGCTGCAGTTGCAATGAAGCACACCTTTTGCAACTTGAGAAGCCCAAAGGCTAAAAGTAAGCTATTATATTCAAAATATATGCAGGCAAACCAAACTGATGTCAAAAGGAAGGCTAAATAGCCAGCATTGTGAAAAGCTCAAACTGTAAGCCCCTCTCTGCAAAGAAGCAATGTGATATTATGAATTAATCCAGGCCACCATTTCATGAAATCTTGTTTTCCTTGCCATTGATAAGCGTGTCCCCTTTTTCCTCTTTCACAAGAAATCAGATAAAACCAAAGATGTGTAAAAGAAATGCTAGCCCATTACTGCAAAATCGGAGGGACTGAACATTCACATTTGATGAGGAGCCACCTGTTCTTTGCTAACTAGATCTTGATTAGCTGGAGACAGGGCAGAGAGGACGTGGATAATTCAAATGCAGAATCCCAAACACTTATTTCAAACAGGACCTCCAGAACAACTTGGGAAACAATTTCAGCTCATTCTGGACAAAAGCGCCCCTCTCATTCCCCTCCAGAACAAAATACATGTCATTTCAACAAAAGAATGCGACCGAGCAATGGCGAAAATGTCAGGGCAGAATTTGAAATGCTGTAAGAATATGCTGCTACAGTGTATCACTCCTCCTGCTCTACCGTTTACTTGCAGATTGAGGTTGTTTGAACAACATTATGGTGGAAGACCTCAGAACAAATGTTGTATAGAAAATCCAGTGAGAGGGTTTCAAAATGAGGAAGAAAGAACAGAGAAAGAACTTGGAGGACATGCACTGCCCCGATCTGTATGTGAGCAGACGCACCTGTCTGGTTTCTACCTGCACTTCCTTCTCTCTCTCTCTCTCTCTTCCCATGACCCTCCCCACTTCACATTCCTGAGAATCAATGTCCTAGTTAGCCACTGGATGGAGGGGCAGTTGCATGTTCCTCAGGTGTACTGGGGCTAGGAAAAATCATTGAGAAAAACATAATGAAATATGGGAAGAAGAAATGTTTAACGTCTGTCCAAGAACTCAAGAAGATTTAAGAATACAAGGGAAACAGCTAAGGAATCACTTTGTAATAAGAAGACAAGCAAGAGAGGAGACAAATGGGACAGGATGTGGTAAGAGAAGAAAGCAAGCAGCATGGGGGTGAGGGGGTGTAGCTCAGAGGTAGAGCGTGTGCTTAGCATGCACAAGGTCCTGGGTTCAACCCCCAGTACCTCCATTAAATTAATAAATGAACCTAATTACCTCCCTTTCCAAAATTTAAAAAAAGCAAGGGCACACTGGTCAGGTGGGGGTCAGCTGGACCAGACAGAGGGCTCCTGGAGGACACCAGGCTGGCTGGGGTGGAGGCCCTGCTTTCTGGGTGGAGGGGCTCCTTGGACACTTCCTTCACAGAGCAAAGATGACCTCGGCATCACATAGGTGCACTGGGTGGAAGTGAAGGAGCAAGGGGCAGAGAGAAGCATCCTGTTCATGCCAGGACAAACCATGTGGCATCGGTAGCACTTCTATCATTTGTAGGTAGAAAGCTCAGGAGCTCCGCCCATGCACAAGGGACTTCCGGTTACCTTGGTCCTGCCTCACTCTTAGAAGACATCTAACAAAGACTTTTAGCAAAAGAAGAAAAGACAAACGCAGAAACAAGCTAACAACAAACAAACAAAGGAACTCTCGGGGTGGGGGGGCACAAAAAGTAGGAGAAATGTTCCCAAAAGTGGCAAGTGACATCCTGAGGGAGAAAAGAGAAGATATTGTAGCTATGGGAGGCGATAAAGAGGAATATTCAGGATAAAATAATTCAATACAAGTGTTTTGAGTGTGGGAGTGTGGAAGGAGGAGTTCCGAGAAAATGATCACATTCATCTAGAAGAATAACTGACATTTACCAAGGACAAAATTACAAGAAGAGAATATCCTACCAGATATCAAACATATTGTAAAGTCACAGGGATTCACATAGTACAGTATTACCATAGGATTCAATAATATAAATCTGTGTTCTCCAAAGTAGGGTGTGCACACCTAGATTACACATCTAGATAGTGGAGAAAGACATCAGAAATTCTTATTTTTCAATTTCAGCTATTCAAAAGTGTCCAGTATGTTTTGTAAAAAAAAAACATTGTATTCAGCAGTCCATGTGCATAGTTTAGGAATAAATACATTCAGTGGTAGTTGATGTTTAATTTTTTAACATATAGGGCTATAAAAAACATTTGGAGCCCAGTGAAAAAGAACAGTGGAAAAGAATTTTTGGTCCAGAAAAGCCCCATGTATATATATTTCATAGTAGGATTAAACCAGCATAAACAATTTTTTAAAAACTGGTACACTGGGAAAAAATATTTGCAACATATACAGAAAAAATTTAAAAAGCACAGGATAAACAGATAATTTACAAAATGATTTAATATAACTCCGAAGCCTTATTAATGATAAAACTTACAAATAAGACATAAGTGGTATATTTTCCCCTATTGACTGGCAGAAAGTTAAAAAATACTATTAGCCGGTCTACTCAAGTCAGTTGACTTCGTAATCCCACTTTTACAAATTTATCAAAAAAAAAAAAATGCTCCCATACAAATCCGCAGAGCTATATGAAGGAAGCTGTTTATTGCAGTGTAAGAGCAGAAACTTGGAAACAAATGAAACACCTATCATAAGCACAGCTACTGGGTACATTTTCATGGAGCCTACGGTGAAATACTATTTATTCAATTGTCAAAATGAGAGGGATTAAAATGTAACTGATGTGGAGAAATATCTATAGCTTACCGCTAACAGCAAAGAGCAAACTTCAGTATAATGTGTATTTTTTAAAAATAATGGTTTGGGGAAAAATATATAACATTTATTTAAAATTATATTTTCATATCAATGTTACACATATTCTTCAATATACATTTAAAGTCTATATATTTCAATATAGATGTACAATATATTTAATTTTTTAAAAACTTTTAATCATTTTTTTAAAATTTTATTTTTAAAATCTTATTTTGGGGGGGGTAATTAGGTTTATTTATTTATTTTTAAGGGAGGTAGTGGGAATTGAACCCAGGACCTCATGCATGCTAAGCAGGCACTCTACCACTGAGCTATACCCTCCTCCCTCAATATATTTAAAGTATCACTTATGTCTACGATGAATCTCTAAAGATAACAAACTTACACTTTCAACAGTGATTCCCTGGGCAGGGGGAGGCGTGGCAATAGGTGAGGGACCTTTTTCATACACTTCTATATTTTGAGAGTTTTAGAGTGAACAAGTTTACTTCTGTAATTTTTTTTTAAAAAGGAGGCACCACATTGGATGTGAGTTTGGGAGCCCTCCCCTGTGTTTCTATAATAGCCTAGGTACTGCCAACAGTGTACTCAGCACATTGTAATGCAATTATTAGTTTACACGGACGTCTTCCCACAAAGTCTGGATTTTCTGGGCAAGGAAATATGCCTTTGAATCCCCAAGGTTGTACAATAGGTACTCAATAGTGGTTAGTTGCAGAAATACATTAATAAAGTAACACAAAAGAAACTGAAAATGCTTTGGGGGAGGTTCTGACATCCTCAGTAATTTTTAGAGCATAATTCAAGGCTCATAATAAGGATCAAGTCAGACCCAACCTTTTGCGAGTGGAGAACTTGGGTTTTCTTTTTGATGCTAGTGCCTAACAGTGAACTTGCCGGGCACACAGCAGCCCTAAGCTAAAGATTTGCTAACATGAAGGAAAGTTAGAGGTATTTTCCACAAATAAAGGCGTTCTGAGCCATTAAAAGAAAAAATCTCTATTTTTCTATTCCATGGTCCCAAACCTTATCTACTTGCCAGCACCCAGCTGCCTCAAACGGGTGACGTGGGTCACGAGAGGAAGCAAGTCCTTCATGGTGGTTCACTGCCCTGTCCTTTGCAAAAGGTAGATTACTTGCACAACGGATGCACCTATCCAGTAACTGTCCTAAACAGAATTTCCTGCAAAGGTGGAGAATTAGGAGGCTGCCATGTGGCAGAAAAGGGTAGGTAAGAATATGAAACCTTCCTCCCTTTGCCTCCAGCACAACTTTCCTCTTCTCTCTGCCATCTGGTTCCTCATTTCAGTGCATCTTCCCCTTCGCCCTCATTCCCAGCTACTGACTGTTCTTACACGGTCCCCTCTTGGAAGAAAAGTAGATGTGATGAGAGTAAATATGGTAAGACTCTAGCACTGTGCTGTCTAACATAGTAGCCATTAGCCACATCTGGCTTTTTACATTTGAATTTAAAGCAATTCAAATGAAATAAAACGGAAAAATTCAGGTTCTCAGTCTCACTCACCACATTTCAAGTGTTCATGACTCACACACGTGTTCAGAAGCCACACCTTTGTGAATGGCTTTATAAATTCTTACTTTAAAAACCTGTATTAGAAAATGTTAATAACTCATTTTCACAAGATTTTGTGAAGGGGTTAAGTAAACTTTATATTGAATTATAAAAAGAATCGATCATATTCTAAAGGGAAGTTAATTCCATGAGTTTGTGCCAACGTACTTTATTTGATGGAACTGTACTTAGAACCTGGATGGATGTCTGATATCCAGCATTTTAAGAAAAACAGTTACATGCAAATACGTGACTTTGCACCAAGTTTCCTGGATCTTCTGCCAAAGAAAAGGACTCACCCTTTTTCCTCCAGAAGGGCTCTTCGTAATAAACTATACACTTGATGACTGAACCCAAGGGCACACGAGTGATCAGCTGATTTCTCATCATTGGCAGAGGGGGATTGAAATGAATCTTCATGCTTAGAGCAGGAGGAACAGCGCTAATCACGTACTTAGCCTGGAAGGAAAACAGCAGGGTTAAACATTGTTGGGTTGTTTTTACTTTTTTCCTAATGTTTCTCCCTTGTTTTACCCTTGTCCCTCATTCAGTCTCTTCTTAACAGAGAAACCAGAAGGGTCTTATTAAAATCAAAATGAGCTTTTATTGTTCCCTAGTTCAAAATTGCCAGTGACTTCCTATCACACTTGGAATCAAAGCCAAGTTCCTTACAGTGACTTTCAAGGTCATCCATGAAAGGTACCCCTGTCACATCTCTCATCTCATCTTCTGCTACTCTCCCCCTCAATCCTCTTAATTTCACCATTTTGACTGCCTTGCTGTTACTTCATCATGCCAAGCTTGCTCCTGCCTCAGGGCCTTTGCACTGGCTGGCTGCGCAGTCAACCTGAAAAACGATTCCCCAGAGAGCCACATGGCTCAATCCCTCACCTCTTTGGGTTCTGGACTCAAACTTCAGACATCCTTGATGACCTTATTTAAAATTGCATGACCAATTGTCCCATCCCACTTTCTTGTACACCCCTCCCTCTTCTTTATCACAATCTCGCATAGTCTGTATTTTAACTACATATTTGATTATGATTTTTTGCCTTCACTAGAATGTAAGTTACATGAAAGCAAAGAATTTATCTGTTTTGTTCACTGCTGTGTTCCCACCTCCTAGAATAATGCCAAGCACATAGGAGGCACTTGATATTTATCAAATAAATATTTTTTTCGTTTTCTACTTATATAGGAGCCCAATACAGAGGGGCGATAATAATATTATTTTTTATAAATTTATTTTATAAATATATTTATTATATGTTCTCTTTCTCTTCCTTTCAGATAGAGGCAGCTTTTGCACTTTTGGCCAAGGCTTTGTCTGGGAAGTCTGGAATATTCTCAGCTTTACTTAAGCTCTGGTTATCTGTGGGACTCTGGCTTCTTCCCCCCCAGTTTTGAGGCTCTTGGTTACCTCGTACACCTCGTGGTTGAGGGTCTCCACCAGGACATGTTCTCCTGTCTGGTCAATGTGGGTCACAGGCCGCTCCAACTTGACTCGGTCTCCAAGGAGGTCCATAATCCGTTCGCTCACTTGTCCCGATCCGCCCACAAATTTCCTCTCCTGGAAAGAAAAAAGGACTCCAGAGGTGGGTAGGAAATATAGGAAGGGATATGAAGTGCTAAGTTGCTAGTTTTCCGCACGTATCTTTACTGTGCGATGGATACGATTTCATTTGGCTCTTGGGAATGGCACCTTTCACCGTTGTTTTCTAACGAATGCTGGCTGGCTTTCGACAAAATTACAGGTTTTCTAACAGTCACCTTCCGGGTTGTGTTCTTGTGGCTTCCCAGGCTCCAAACTCCACTGTGTATCCTCTCCTCAGCCTGACCCCCATGCCCCACCTGCCTGGCCACTGCCCCTGCTCCGCGTCCTACCCACATCCTTCGGTTGGGTTGCCGAGTCTGGTGAGGCGCTCCTTAGAGCTGGACCAGCCCTTGCCTGAGCACACCTAGACCTGTTTCCCCTTTCCTTGTGACTCAGGCTCAGAACCTCGCTGGCCCACCCACCCCCAGGCCCGCCTACTCCCTGTGGCAGGCTAGCTGTCTCACCCTGGGCCGGGTACCTGCTCTTTCTGCGGCCAATGAGGTCATTTCACCTCACTGCACCCACCTAACCCAAGCCCTGCTAAAGCTGCCAAATGTTCCGCAGGGTCATGTGCATGGTGGAACTGACTGCCTCCTAAATTTTCAGCTCAGTTAATTTTGAAAAAGATGGCTTCCAATAGGTCTACGAGGAAGAAGGTCATGGAGAAGAAGGAAGAAAAGGGTGCAGGGGAGGAGAAGAAGGAGGGCGATGGGAGGAGGAGGAGGATGGGGAGGAAAGGAAAATGACTATCAAGCAGATTATCTAAGAACTCGAATCCATCTCCTACTGTGCCCAGCACAGTGCCTTCCACAAGACTGGTGCTCAGGAAGCAGGCAATGAATGAATGAAGCAATGAATGAATGACTTCCATGTGGTGCGTGTGTTTTAAATTAAAAATGCTTTTCAGACTTTCTCTGCTGGGTTTTCTGAGAAGTACTCAGTTATGTCCATCCAATGGTCTCTTACAAATTTACCCAATAAAAATTGGATGTATATCCAAATGGAAAATTGCAAAAGTACAGAAAAAGAGACAAGACTAATCTTCAAATGACATTGGCCACTGGGTTGTCACATGGGGTACCTAACAACAGGCTGTCCCCTTCAAAAGTCACTTGGAGCTGCTACGATTAAGCTCTAAAAGCCACAAGCCTGCCTCCTGCTTCATCTGTTCATGATGGAAGAATGATGCCAATCTTTCGTTTAGGCAGTGGTGGATTTCAGTAGGAACGGTGTGGGTATGAATGGGTACCTGCCCTCCACTGGTTGTTGAGATGATCCTGGTCGTGCCCCCACACTGCTTCACATACCACAGGAACCAGAGAGCAGAGACCTCATGGGTCTCCGCAGTGACACACAGGTTCACAAAGAGAGTAGCAAGATCCTTCGAAGATCTGCTCAGGAAGAAATGAGAGCAAAATTGGCAAATGCAGCAGAGCATCTTCTTCAGTCTCTGGAAATTATTCAAGCAATAAACTTACTTGGCTACGTGGAGTACAATTTGGCAAGTTGCAGAAAACTGTCACTAGAATCGAATATTATAAGACATGATATCAGAGATTTCGGGAATATGAGATTTCTTTTCCCCTTAATCAAAATGCCTAACCCAGAATCAGCTTGTATCTCATACTTTGTGCTGTTCTGATTTCTCCCCACACACTTGCTACTCTTCGAGTGATCCCCATCTTAGTAACAGGCATCACCATTCACCCAATTGCTAAGGCCAATACTCCAGAAATCAACCTTGATTTCTCTTTCCATCACTCTCCCCGCATCCAATCCATGAGGAAGTCCTGTTGTCTCTCACCACGTCACTCCACCTTCATCATCACCAATTTCGCATCATCTCTTGCCAGGATTATTGCAATGATTTCCTCCAGATTGGTCTCTCTGAATCCATTTGTCCCCACAGGATATCTATCTACCACACTTGAAAGCAAAAGCTTTTTATCACCCTCCCCTCTATCCACTGTGCTCTTTCTAAAGTGTAAACTTGCTTGAAACGCTCCAGTGGCATCGTAGCAAAACCGGAATAAGATTCAGATCTTTCACCATGGCCTCCAAAGTCCTAACTGATCTAGCCCATGCCTGCTTTTTCTATCTCATCCTGTATCTTCTCTGCTTATTCTAATGGCTCCTCAGAAAGATGAACTTTTACATGTCTACAAAAATCAACACCAGCTTCCACATTCCCAGCACCCTGGCATTTTCTATCATTTTACCATAGAACAGTATTTTTAACACCCTTTTCACTGTCTTAAATGATCTTAATTATTGGTTTATTATTTTTTCTTGCTGTTGCCCCCACTAGAATATCAACCAGTAAGACAGAGATCTTAAGTTTCTTGCTCATCATAGTGTCTTCTTTAATAAAATAGTATCAGGCATACGGTAAGCATTTAATAAATTACTTGTTAGATAACCGAATGAATACATGAGTAATGAGAAATATCAATTAAATATTACTTTTAAGTGATCCATAATACACAAAGGATATGCTAGGTGATGTACCACGCCCAGAATTAGTCACAGTTATCTCTTCAGTTATGATAACCTAATGGGAGTTCAGCTCAAAGAATGGATGAGAAAGAAAAGTGATGAACAGAGTAGAGATGAGTGAACTTTTGCTTGAGGTTGGCAGGTAAATGGCGAGAGGTTACTCCCTCTCTGGAGGCACACCAGAAAATGAATGATCTCATGCAATTCCAGCAACTCAGTTAAATCTCACAAACCCTAGGGGGAAGGCATAGCTCAGTGGAAGAGTGTGTGCTTAGCATGCACAAGGTCCTGGGTTCAATCCCCAGTACCTCCATTAAAAATCAACAAACCTAGCTACTTCTGCCCCTCAAAAGAAACAAATAAGTCAAACAGATCCTAAAATTTGCCAGTAGTAATGAGCACTCTGGGGTCCCTTTAATTAGGACCCATCCCCCTTTTGACTTTGACATCAAGTTTGCATGTTATTGGTCTGGTTTTACCTGAGGTAGAATTTGCCACCTGGTAGTGCTGACAATGGGTGGAGTAAATAATAACTATCTTCCATGTATCTTCCTCTTTCTCCATGGTCTTTAAACCTATTGTCTTATCGATTTGTCATAAAAATAATGGTTGTGATTTTGCCCCGGTTCACAAGCCCAAAAACTGAGTCTCAGGGAAGTTAATCATATGTAGTACACAGCTCACTAAATGGTACAACTTCAACCTAGATCATACCTGACCCCAACTTCATGATTTTAGTACCTCAAAATGCTTCATAATTAGGCTGCTGACAATCTTGAAGGTATAAACCCTTCCCAAGGGACTCCTCTCTACTCTAGTGTTCCTTGACTCTGGAAGTTTGTAGAATCACATCTAACCCACATAACCAGTTGCTTGGGACAATGTCTGCAACCCTAACAACCTGGTAGCACTTCTGTGACGGTCCCCATCACTAAGCCTGCATTAGGTGTAATATACATATTGACATGACTTAGAATTAGGTTTGCAAGATTCGTCATGATAACTGAAGGGATGGAAAGTGCTGACTCATGCTTTCTTTGCAGAGGCAATTTTTGGCATCTGTCTAAAGCAAATATTCAAGCATTGGTTTAAAATATTACCTCAAAGTGAAAACATCCTTTGCTGTTTCCTGATGTCCTGTTTCCTTTGCTCCTTATTTTATAGGTGAATTTGGGCGTATAAGGGAAAGGGAGTAATAAATAACTAAAACCTAATGTTTCCCTAGCTAGCTAGCCAATATTAAACATAAAAATAGTACTGCGATTTGAGCTGTTATTGTTGCCAATTTGATGAGAAAGAAATAACCCTGGTTTGAAATCGAGGGAGAGGTAAAAGTAATTCTCTCAGGAGGGCCAGGCCATTCTTAATCCTTTATTTGATTTACTCTGGGAGCTTCCGTAAGAAAAGAAATGAGAACAATATCTGAGGGATGGAAGGTCAAGGAAGCTAGTGCAATGTTTTCGTGTTCTTTGCCCTGCTGACTTTTTAAGTGATAAACGTCATTATATTTTCTAAATGAAGACTATATACACATTATATAAAATTTGGAAAATTCATAAAAGGAAAAGGTGAGAGGAGTAGCTTTCATATTTCTGTCGCCCCCCTCAAAGATAACCCCTAGATTCATTTTGGCGCATTTTTTTTCTAGTTATAGGCTTTAAAAAGTGTATTTACCTAGCTGTGACCACATCGTAAATTTAATTTGTGTTTCTGAAAAGCACTTTATAAATGATAATAATAGAAAGAATGATCAACGTTAGACTTTGAATGTATGATTGTGCTCCAGGGATTATTTCCTTTAAAATCAGGAAATGATATCATGTTTATCTTGCTTAGGAAAAGTTAAAAAATTACCTTGTGTTCATATACTCCTAGCATCTCAGAATACTTTATTTTGTCAGCCAACAATCTAGAATATTCACTAAGGGGAGGACTAGGCCAAGGACTGTGGCAGAAAAAGCCTGATTTCTATGAGACCAAAGAAATATAATTAGTCCTAACTTCAATGAGCTTCAAAGCTCTCTGGAGAGAAAAGGCTTAACTGAATTTATTAAAAGCTTTTTATAATAGAAGTTACAAAACAAGTGCTGATAATTGAATACTCACTATTTTTTGAAAATCTCATGTATAAAATTTAAAAGTAAATACTGCAATTTTATTAGCACAAACTAACTTGTATTATAAACCGACACTCTCAAAAAAAGTGGTAAATGGCGTCAGATGAATGTTTAAAAGGATGTAATTAATAATAGACATTGATTTCATGATCTTAAAAGGGTTTTATTCCAAAATTGGTTGCTTTCAAAGGTCTAAGACATAAGAGAAACACATGTTCATCATAGAATATTATATAAAATAAATAACAATAATGATGAAAGACTGGACGTGACTAAAATGTCCAATGATAATAGATAAACACATGGTATTCACTTTCCATGGAATATTCTGCAACCATGAAATATGATGTTTGATGAAGAATCTTAATGACATGGATAAATGTTTGATGGTAATATTAAGTGTTCAAAAACATTCTGATGGATTTCCATTGCTCACAGTGCATATACAGTTGTCTTTTTAGAAATGAGATCATATATCACTGCACAGACTTGATGACAGCCTGCTTTTCTATGTTTAATACTATGATTTTTTTCAAGCCATTAAGTATTCTTCTGCAACATGATTTTACAAGACTTTAGAGTACTCGAGCTTTCAGATGACCCACAATTAATTTAACCAATCTTCTATTTCGATTTTCCTTTTAAAACTAATGCTTTGAATCTCCCTCTCTCCCTTCCTCTCTCTTCCTTTCTCCCTCCCTGTATGCCTTTCTCCCTCTCTTCTTTTCTCGTTCCTTCTTTAAGCTAAATTCTAAGAAGTTGAATTTATATATTAAGAAGTATGTAAATTTCATGTCTTTTGGTTATTTCCATATCTTAGATTCAGATAGCCCTAAAAACGTTTTACTTCCAGTTGTTAGTGCTTCAACTTCCCTTGCCAGTGCCTAGGGGAATGAAGACATCAACTCCCCGGCCAAACATATTCCCAACTAAAGCTGTTTCGCATGGGCGGACAGTCTCATTACAATTCCATTTTCTTACTTTGCTCACCACAAATTCACCACGTGCTTGAGATGGGACCCTGACCATCCTTTCCTTTTTTCCCTGCTGTCCAAGATGGAAGCCTCTGCACGTTGTCTGACTATATAGCCGGCCATAATTGAATACTTGACTCATCAACACTTTCTTTCAACGCTCCATGTTTCTCCCTGATGAAAAGTATGTCATACATGTTTCCTGGACAGTTGTGAATTATCCAGAGAACTTACAGAAGTTCCCTTTCAAAGCCTTGAAGAGTTGCACTTCATTCCGTAGGTGTTTTCAAATGCACGTGCAAATGTACGTGCTAATGCACTCTCCATACTTGACCCCCAGTGAGCAGTACAAAAGTGAACAACTTGATAAATGAGATCTTTATGTTTGAGTGTCTTTAAGCTGTTCTAAATAAAGGAGGTGGCTCATTATGGTCTGTTCTGAGGACTCTATGGGGTAATATCACCTTTGTGATGCAAAACTATCCCAAAGAAGTAAGTTTGAGGTAGAGATAGCTTTAGGGCAAGAAATGGTTCCCATGTTCTTCAGCATTCCACCTGGCCAAATGGTGTGGTTTTAGCCACAAAGCAACTGCTTGTTTCATATCCGCTGAATGGTATCACCAAATAAAACTGAAAGAGGGTCACAGTAAATGCCTGTGCCTGATGGTGAGTCTTACTTGGTCCAGCAGATCTTGTCCAGTAGCTCCTTCATTGTCATGTTGTCCCACTTTTCGGCAAGGGGTGCCTTCCACGGGGCATCACTGGGAATCTACATTCAGAGGAGGATTCAGGGGAGAAAAAAATGCAATTTTCCACTTGAAATAACTATTCTGATAGTATTAAAAACTCTAACTTAAAGAAGGAAAATGCAAGTTTTCCAGATTCCCCCAAGAGTGGTTTTTACCGCTCAACCAACGTTGTCTGCGTAGCTTCCCTATTCACTCAGTCTATATTTAATTTATGAGAAGACTTCCTATACAATAAATGGAGGCTATGTTGTCATCAGGCTGTTTCCAAATATCAACTACAAAGTTACTGATTTAGAGACAACAATTCGTAAGTTCAGCCTCAAAACAGGAATCAGACAGCTGCACCAAATCATGTCACAATTGGAGTGTGTTTACTTATGAGTTGCAGGTTTGAGGATGGTAGTGACTCAAAGACCCAGAAGTCTTATTTGCTATGTCCTGACGATTTTCTAAATTAGAAACATCATCCAAGGAAGGCTGCATGATATAAGATCTTCCCCCTGACGCCATCAGCAGTATGGAAACACCAGTCTGTTGGACATCTCATTCTTTTAGAGGTTACATACAAGTTCATTCATACATCTCACAAATCTTTACTGAGAGTTACTATGTGCCATACCATGTGCTTGGCACTGGTGACATTTTCACTTTCTTTTTTTTTTTTAAATTTTTTTTGGGGGAGGGGAGGAGGTAATTAGATTTATTTATTTACTTAATGGAGGTACTGGGGATTGAACCCAGGACCTCGTGCATGCCAAGCATGCGCTTTACCACTGAGCTCCACCCTTTCCCCTCACTTTCTTTCTTTTAAGGACTAAACTTAAGAATGGAGAATACAAATGTTGTCAAAAGACAAAAATTCTTGATTTCTTTGACCTAAGTTTTAGGAAGCTTTACCTCTTGTCCCATATCATCCATCGTCCTCCAAAGGTTGTTGTGGTCTAGTA
The DNA here is from genome assembly GCF_048773025.1 of Camelus bactrianus. NCBI lineage: Eukaryota > Metazoa > Chordata > Mammalia > Artiodactyla > Camelidae > Camelus > Camelus bactrianus. Next base: position 34,576,917 of record NC_133575.1, read on the forward strand.
AGACAATTGGATTCCATATAGGTGGGAATATGCCCCTGAAGGGGTATGATTTGCCCTGCGAGAGACAAGATATTTTTAAAAGGAAACATTAACTACAATGTCAAAGTCGTTAAATATGCCAAGTCGTTAAATATCTGCAAGCGGAAACCATGTTATCAATCTGTGATAGACAGTGAAGTGTTTTAGTTCCTTGTGTCCTCAGAACCCAACTTAACTTTTTAGCATAAAGATTTCCAGCAAAATTCTCTGTTAGCTAAATAAATTTGCTGCCACACCAAACACAATAAGAAGGTTTTCCTCTGAAATTGGAACGCTTAACCAAGTAAAACTTAAATGCCAGTACAGGAGAGGGGTTACCTAAAGTAATGTCGTTTGCCAATGATACTTGCAAATATCTCAGCGCAAGGAGACCCTGTGTGCCTGGAAGATCAGAAAATGACAACTATAAATATTATACAAGTTAGAAGAGGATGAGAAACCAATTGCAGGAATGCAAGCATCTGTAAGAAAAGCCACGAAACATGGTCCAGCAAGCTTCCCCAAGGAATCAGATATGATAAGTCAACACAGGAGTTCCCAGAGATGGACAAGGTTAAAATAGAAAGAGACAACTTCAAGGCTCTCCTCGGGACATGTTTATACTACCTGGTTCTCCCAGAAGAGCAGGGATACCTCAACAGAAAGATAAACGGCATATTTCTCAAGGATTAATAATATGGCAGCCTATAAGTCATCTCTGGGAGACTAACTTGTTGGTGGCAGTTTAGGGACATGCACAAAAACCACTTTAGTTTCATTTGAAAACCTGAGTCAGAAGTCAGGCTGTTATAAAAAAAGAATGAAATAATGCCATTTGCACCTACATGGACGGACCTAGAGATTATCATAAGTGAAGAAAGTCAGACAGAGAAAGACAAATATCATATGATATCACTTATATGTGGAATCTAAAAAAAAAAAACTGATACAAATGAACTTACTTACAAACCAGAAAGAGACTCACAGACATAGAAAACAAACTATGGTTACCAAAGGGGAACGAGATGGGGAGGGATAAATTAGGAGTTTGGGATTAACATATACACGCTACCATATATAAAACAAACAACAAGGAGCTACTGTAGAGAACAGGGGACTATATTCAATAGCTTTTAATAACCTATAATGGAAAAGAATCTGAAAAAGAATGTATATGTTTATATATATATGCAAAACTGAATCACTTTGCTGTACACCTGAAACTAACACAATGTTGTAAATCAACTAGACTTCAATAAAAATAAATAAATAAATAAATAAATGTCTGAGCAGGGCTGGGCTAGGACCACAGAAGAAGGGATTCAGGATGGCTTTTGAAAGTCCAAAGCCCCGATTCAAACGGGCTCTGAAACTTGATAACTGTGTGACTACAGGCAAGTTGCTCAACATTTGTGTCTCTTATCTTTAGATGTGGAATAATGGTACCCATGTCACAGGGGTATTGTAGGAATTAACCGAGATTACACACAGCCAACAGGATGCACTCACTAACTGGAGGCAGCTGACAGTTCTGGAATCATGATGAATGTCCTGTCATTTACACAACCACTTCTTAGCCATGAATCCACGTCCACATTTTTGATTAATCTCCTTTGGGTAAATTCTTAGGCTCAGAATTCCTGGCATGATGATTTATGTTTGACTTTTTAAAGCAGACTTGCTGAAAACCAGCAACCCACTTGATTATCACATGGCCTTATCTCGTAGCCTGTGAGCCTCAGAGGGCTCAGTAGAAACATCTGAAGTCTACCTCCGCAATCCTCCCCCCACTCAATGAGCGGGCCAGTGGCTCTCAGAGACAGGCTGGCTTGGCGACACGTGCATCACTAACATCAGTTTCGATGCTCCAGATGTCCTGCTCTTCTCCTGACCCTGATTCTCTAGAGGCAAAGACCCGATTTCTGTCCCACCTGGGAAGCCCTTTTGCCCTCTTATTCCCCATGCAGACCCCAGCCTCTGCAGTAGGAAGAGGTGGCCTGGCCTTTCTTAGATCCAGCTTCTTGGCAGTGAGTTTTCCCTCTTGGAGCATCTCCTCTGCTGTTCATGGGCATCTTGCCTTCCTCACCGCGGGAAGCTGGAGCAGGCCACCGAGCCCTCTAGAACTCAATCATTTTTACAGCTATTGGCAAGGACGATGCTTGGGCCACAAACAAAATGGCAGGACCAAGTTGAACTTTTGATCTCTGTTTCCAGTTTGGAAGAAAAGAAATTTCATCTTCTTAATGGGTGAGGAGAGGAGGGAGCTCAGACTTAAGCAGATGGCTTTCTTCCTCTGTTCATGGGCTCACATTTCAAAGCCCCCGGAGCCTGGCGGCAACACTGTCTTCTGATGGCATCATCACATGCGCAAAGCTGGAGGGAGGGACAGACAGCAATGGCAAGGATTTGCGGACAGGCCAGCAGCCCTGTAGCCCAGGAAAGGTCTGGGATTGCCCATGTAGGGATAAATGGGGAAGATGGGGATGGTAGTGGCTGAGAAATTAGGCAAAGGCCTGCAGGAATAATAATAACAAAAAATAATGATAACAGCTAAGAGTGAGTGTTTCCCCAGTTCAGGCCTGGTTCTATTCACTGTGCATGTCTGGATTCATTCATCTTCACCGCCACCCTTTCAGATGGAGAAGCTGAGACACAGACAGGTGAAATAATTATCCTTGGCTCAAGGTCTCACAGCTCCTAAGTGGCAGCAGAACTGAAATTCAGACATTCGAAGGTCAATGCTCTTGATCGTGAAACTTCCCAGCCTGTGAATTATAATTACTGAACACAATTTGTCGGACATTAGGTTAACAGTGTTTAGTAAATTATTTATTTTAATCCTCACAATAACCCAGTGAGCAAACTGCTTGTCATATGTTTCACTTTACAGATGAGTTCTGAAGCACAGAGAGGTTGAGTAACTTGTTCAAAGGTCACACAGCTTGTACGCAGTGGGATACATTGGGTTAAATAAAATACACTATTAAACATATACAATTACAAAAGGCCACAAAGACCCTTGATTGTGGTGGATGTGTTCACTATCTAGATTGTGGGGATGGTTTCACAGGTGTATATACATGTCAAATTTCAAACTATACACCTTAAACACGTGCAGTTTATTATATGTTAATTACACCTCAATAATGGTGTTGAAAATTCTTTATTAGTGCCTCCATTGTTACCTGAGAGGATTAACAAAAGCTAATTTCACCTGTTTATTTTTTTTCACTGTGGCTATCAGAAATTTTTTAATGACATAGATCAACAAATATTTCCTGAACACCTCCTATGTACCTGTCACTGTCCCAGGTTCCAGAGGCACAGCAGTGAGGGACAACAGACAAAAATCTCTACTCTCCTGGGAGCTTACATTCTAATAGGTGTAAACAAAATAAACTAACCAAACAGAGGCTAAACAAAATAAAGAAGACAATCATGTAGTATATTAGAAGGTGCTAAGTGCTAAGAAGAAAAAGAGAGAGTGTGGTGGTTTGGGATTGATTGTAATTTTAAATAAATAAGGTGGTCAGGGAAGGCTTCACTGAGAAGGGAACACTGGACCTTCCATGGTGAGAAAAAAAAGGATTTAGATTATTCAGAGACAGCACTTTAGATTTTACATACCCAAAGGAGAAAGAAAAAAAAAGTGGGAGGAGATCACTTCAGCCCGAGGCCCCAGCAAATGTCCTGAGAAGGACCTTGTGGGTAACAGAAAGGAGGCCAGCTTCATGTTATCTCTTCTGCAGGGCTGGCTCTCAAGGTTGCCAGAAGGTGGCAGCCAGGGAGATGGCCTTTGCTCTCTGGTCAGGGAGTTTCCCTGATCTCAGCGGGTCACCCTCACCACCCATCATTGCTGCATCTGCCCTTGAAGGCTCTTTGCCTTCTAGATTCTAGCAGTGCAAACTTTGAACTCCTTTCTATGCCCAGCTTAAGACTCACTTTCTTCCAGAAGCCTTCGGAAATTCACCTCCCTTTCTCCCTTCCCCCATCAGTGCTCAAAACAAAGTTCACCCCATTTTGAGTCCTTACCCTATCAGCTTGTACTGGCCCATGTTACTTCGATATCATTCTCGAGGTATTCCACGTGGGTTTTCCTTCTTCCTCCAGCTACTTCAGGAAAAGAGACAATCATTTGCCTCCTTTCATATTAATGCTTAAGAGTGTTATATTTTCAATGGATGTTTGACAAGTGTTGGATGATTGGATGAACGGATGGATGGATAGATGATTGATTGAACGAATAATGCTATAGCTGAATGTATTTTTTAATTGAAGTACAGTCAGTTACAATGTGTCAATTTCTGGTGTACAGCATAATGTCCCAGTCATGCATATATATTACAGCTGAATGTTTGTGTCCCCCCTGCCAAGTTCATATGTTGAAACCTGCCCCCCACTGTGATGGTATTTGGAGGTGGGAGCCTTTGGGAGATGAATCATCCTCATGAATGAGATCAGACTTTCTTATAAAAGAAAGTCTGGAGAGCTTTGGCTAAGTGAGGACAGACACAGTGAGCAGACAGTAACACCAAATCTGCTGGTGACCTTGATCTGGGACTTCCCAGCCCCCAGAACTATGAGAAATAAATTCCTGTTGTTTATAAGCCACCCAGTCTATGGTATTTTGTTATTGCAGCCCAAACTGACTAAGGCAAACAGTGTCAAAATAAGAAGAGGCATTCTTCAGGGTCTGAGACAGAAGTCTGCCTGAATGTTTTTTAAACACAATGAAAATTAATTTCTTCTGGAAAAAAAATTAAAGTAAGTGTTTAAACTAGGAAGCTGAACGTTGTAATTCTTCCCCCGCAAAGACCTAATCCATATCTTTGTCCTCTTTCCTTTCATAATCTGTTGTAAATACACCAGCCAGTGGAGACAGGGGATTCCACAGGGGAGTGTTTCCAAAATTAGCCCATACATTTACCTCAAAGAAAGAGTGTGTTAAGAAGGATGCCGGTACATTTCCAGCTGTATCACATTGCAAACCATAGGGACATTCTACTGATGTCAAGAAGCTGTTTCCAAAGCAGAATAATGCCCACAGCTAAAATCAATTTTCCGGTGCCAATTTTTTTTCACTCTTTCAATTTGTAGACACGGAAGTGTTTATTTGATCAAATTAGCACAGGCACCTAAAATATCCCATTAAATAGCATCCATTTACTTAGGGCATGCAGTTTTGAACATTATCCAACATACACCAGCACTAGCAAAATTCCAGAGTTCCTTGGCCTTCAATCATGTGCTTCTCAAAAACAGAGACAGTTACCTAGCAGTTTTAGCTTTCCCAAGAGAAATCTTGGCTCAAATAAAAGGCTGTACCATCACAATGTTAGGGATTATAAAATTGCCAAAACCTTGAAGTGGTGGTCCTTGCCCTTCTCTGGGACAAGGACCCCCTGAAACTCTGTTTCAAACCATGTAATCTCTCCAGTAAAGTGCACACATACAAATTCTGTATATAAAGCTGGGGAGTGTAACTGAAACTTATCTTGGACCCTTTCCCAAGAGTCATGAATTAAAGGATGAGAAAACTTGATGATAATACCAAGTGTTGGTGAAATTAAGGAGCAACCTCTCATCTCCTGCTAATGGGAGGGTAACATAGTATAACCACTTTGGAAAAGTGTTTGGCAGCATCCACTAAAGATGCACGTGCACTTCTGACTCACTTCTAGGTAGATGCCCAAGAAAATGTTCTCCAAACACATACCCAAGAATGTTAAATGTCCATGAACAGTAGTTGGACAAATAAATTGAGTTACATCCCACAATGGAACACCATACAGCAATGACAATGAATGATCTACACCTATGCATAAATAAAGATCTAATGCTGTGTTCATCTGAAACCATGTGTAGAGGCCAGAGAAGATGCATAACAGAGATTAACGATGCCAAGAGGGTGGCTATGCTTTAATCACCTATTTGGAAGGTGTTCGTGATGAGTTCTTCATTTGTGAAGCTAGGGCATTGTCCCATGGTAATTAACCGAAATACCACCAAGTCTGTCTTAACATATAGATGGATTATTATTAGAAAAGACTCCTGCAGCCATTCCGAGGCCAGAGAGAGAGCTGCACACCCCAGTCCTTAAGCATCAGTGACTTTTAGAATTATGGGGTCCTTTGCATGAAACAAATGCTTAATTTCTAGATCATGCTTAGTAACAACTACCTTTTGGTAAGCACATACCATGTGAGTGGTACTTCTCATATATCATTTTTTCAAATTGAAGTACAGTCAATTACAATGTGTCAATCTCTGGCATACAGCATGATGTCCCAGTCATGTATCTACATTACATCATGTATCATTTTCAATCCTTACAAATATTTTGTGGAATAGGTACTGTTATTAACCTTATTTTTAACTAACAGCTTTATTGAGATATAATTCACATGCCATAAAATTCTTTTTTACTGGGGTAAAATAGACATAAGATAAAATGACCATTTTAACCGTCTTTAAGTATACAATGTAGTGCTATTAAGCACACTCACAATATTGGTACCACCATGACTACTTTCTATTTTCAGAACTTTTTCATCATCCCAAATAGAAACTTCACATCCATTAAACACTAACACCTCATTTCTCCCTCCCACGGGCCCCTGGTAACCTCATTCTAAGTCCTGTCTCTGTGAATTTGCCTATTCTACGTACTTCATATAAGCGGATTTTACATCTTACTTATTTCATTTAGCATAATATTTTCCAGATTCATCTATGTTGTAGCATGGCTCAGAATTTCATTCTTTTTTAAGGCTGACTCATATTCCATTGTGTGGATAGACTACATTTTATTTATCCATTCATCTATTGATAGACACTTGGGTTATTTTTGCTTTTGGGCTATTAGAATAATGCTGCATGAACATTTGTGTATTAACCCATTTTACAAATGAGGAGAGTGAGTCTCAGGATAAACAACTTTCTCAGGATCACCCAGCTAATGAAGGAGGTTCAAATGCAGCCATGCTTAAAGTCAAGTGTGTTCCTGGCACATGCCACCTCTCACCCAGCAGGAGATCCACGATCTGGATGGTCACCGGCGCTCAGGCCACAGCAGGCACCAACATGGCCCACCTCCTCAACGTTCCACTCCATCTGCTTACATGTTTTCATGACTTTTAAAGCCCTAAGCAAAGGATAGCTATCAAATTAGAACTAACACTGTATTTAGCTAAACATTGAATAGAATTAAAATTGTTTTACTGATAGGCTTGGACTGACCCAGGAAGAATCTCTAGGGATCATACTTTTAAGTGCTACTAACACTTGCACAATTTCTTTCATTCAGTAAAAACATATTTATTAACCACAGATCTGAGACATGCACCGTGTGATGCTCTGAAGACACAGAAATGAAGTAAGACATAGTCCCAGGCTCGAGGAGCTCTAAAGTCTAGTTGGAAAGGCAGGTCCATGGAAACAGAGTTACAGCACTATAATTATAACGTGGCACACAGCTGGCTTCATGGTGTCACCTGGCTACATGGCTGTGTATTGCCAAGCCCCCCCCCCAACCCAAATCTTTGGGCGGAGGGAGCTGTTTCCTGGAGGGCTCAGTCCGCAGGATTCAAGACTGCATCTATCTTACCCCAGACACCCCTATGCTTCTCCAGGCAGAGCCATTCTGGTAGCCAGGTGGCAAGGTCTACAAAAGCCCCCAAGAGGTTAAGCTTGGTCTAGAACTACTAAAGAGAAGAGCCATCTACCCAAAGGGTCGATGTGGTGGACACTGTGATAAGCTTGCCCATATCCCCATTCAGTAGACTTGTTACTGAGTGTTCCTGCCAGGCAGCAGTTGGCTCTTAGCCTCAAACCACTTTGCTCCAGGTCATGCCGCCTCCTCTGGGCAGCCCCCTTCCAATGACTGACCGATGTGAGGGTGTAGACATCTTGCCCTTCTGCCCCACTCTGGACAGTTCTGAAGTGTCTTCCTGTTTTCAGAATTCCTTGCAGGGCTGGCTGAGGCTTCCATTGACAATATATCACAGTTTGATTTCTCCTTCTGCCGGCTTCTGTCTTTTCCCCCTCCTATCCATGCCTGTTGATCCCCAGAGCATCCTCTAATAACCCTCCTGTGCGCTCATCTCCATCTCAGAGTTTGCTTCCTGGGAAACTCCACCACAACAGCCATTCATTGGGATGGGCACAACAGACTGTGGCAATGTCTAAAGAATCTCAATCCCAGGGCTCTGGGGTGGCCCAAACTGCATGGAAAATGTGTAGAACCAGGCACAATGGGACCTCATTTGAGAACAAGGGTGTTGCCTTTGGGCCAGATTAGTGAGCAGGTCCCAATCTTCTTCTCCGTGATCCTCACCAGAGCCTTGCTAAAAGAAATGAGGAATACAGCCATAGCTATTACAAACATCCTCAGAGAGGCTAACAGACCGACAGGAGGAAATTGAGAGGAGAAAGTCTATAATCAAATCTAAGCCCTACAAAGCAAAGCTTACTTTTACATCATAGGTCATAATTTTAAAATCCCATTAATATTCATGTAAAAGTTTGTGTCAGGAGCAAGAGTGAGTTTGCCTTCTTAAAAATGTCTCCAACAAACTTGTGGTTGCCAAGGGGGCGGGGGGTGGGAAGGGACAGACTGGGATTTCAAAATCTGTAGATACTGACAGGCATATGCAGAATAGATAAACAAGATTATACTGTATAGCACAGGGAAATAGATACAAGATCTTGTGGTAGCTCATGGCAAAAAAGAATGTGACAATGAATTTATGTATGTTCATGTATAACTGAAAAGTTGTGCTCTACACTGGAATTTGACACATTGTAAAATGACTGTAACTCAATTAAAAAAATGTTAAAAAAAATGTCTCCAAGGACCTGACACAAACAAACAAACTCCTATCATACGTTTTGAGTTATTTAAGAAATGACCTTGTAGTTAAAATCCACATGGTCTCCAAATTCCAGTAAATTTTAAACAAGTCTAAATATTGAAATTTTCCCATTTTTAACACTGTGAATGAAAAGTATCTCCTGCCATATCAGTAAACAAAGAATGTTGCAGCTATCAAGCCACCACAGCCATCCCCGACGGGGAGCCCCAAGGGAACTCACAATGGAAACAGGATGCCCGCCATCAAGCCCTCAGCCACTGCAGCCACCCCCAACGGTAACCCCTGAGGGGACTCCAGATGGGAGGGAACAGGATACTGGCCCTAGATGACTGAAGTGCATATCAAAGGAGTGATTTCAATAAACCCAGACTCTTGCATCTTCCCATCCATACTGAAAAGCTCAAAATCTCTTAACCTGAGATATCCGGGTTTTCTTTAATTAACAGTAATCTTTTGATGTTCCAACTACCTGGTCTTTGTTGCAAAAACTCCTGTATACCCTGGCTCCTCCCTTACCTCTTCGGAGAAGTCCCTTAGAGCTATCTGAGAGGCTGTCTCTTGAAGTCCTCAGAAAGTCCACTGAATAAAATGTAATTCTCAACTTTTAGATTGTCCGGGTTTTTTTGTTTGTTTTTTCAGTTGACAACATGCTCTGCTAGCTGTATTCACTTCTGTGTAATCATCAATTAGAGAAAAGATCATTTTGGTCTCACTAAAAGATGTCATAAAATCTTCCACAAATAATTTACACAAAAGATAGTTTTTCCAGCTCTAATATTATGATTTAATTAATAAATTCAATGTGGTTTTTCATAGGAAAAAATTGATAAAATTTTTGTTTAAGTGGCCGTTAATAAAGAGTTGTAAAATTGCATGTTTATATAGATATGTTACGGTTTGGAAAATTTTTACTTCAATAGTGTGACATTGTGAGAATATATACTTGGTCTTTGTCCCTAGTTCCTAGCACGAGAGCATCTAAAACCTTTGGAAATTCCTAAGTCATAGGGGTGAGAAGAATGTCTTTTGTTATTCATAACTAGCCCCTTTCGAACAAAGTCCTGAGTTTATGCTAATAACGTGACTCTTAGTGAGACCCTAGATAGCTTCAGGATGGGGGCTGGTTGCCAAGGGAACCAACCACATGACTAGAGGGTGGGAACTTTCAGCCCCACCCCAGACCTCCAAGGAGTAGCGGGGAGGAGGGCTGGATGATGCAATCACCAAAGCCCAATGATTTAATCAGTCATTGCTACACAATGAAACCTCCATAACAATCCCTAAACAAGGGAATTCAGAGAGGCTCCGTGTCAGCGGAGAACACAGCCATGTGCCTGAAGGGTGGTGCACCCTAGATGCTATGAAGACTGATGCTCCTGTGCTCAGGACCCTTCCAGACTTGGCCCTATATTCCTCTACATCTGGCTGTTCATCTGCATCCTTTATAATAAACCAGTAGTTATAAGTAAACTGTTTTCTCTGAGTTCTGTGAGCTGTTCTAGCAAATTTTCCAACCTGAAGAGTGTGTCATGGGAACTTCCGATTTATAGCTGGTCAGTCAGAAGTAGGGGAGGCCTGGAAACTGTGAAGTGGTGGCAGTTTTGTGGGACTGAGCCCCTAACATGTGGGGTCTGCGCTAACTTCAGGTTGTCAGTTGTCAGAATGAATTGAACTGGAGGACACCCAGTTGGTGTCCACTCAGTTTAAGATTTGGTTGGTGTGGGGGAAAAAAATCCCCACACATCTGGTGTCAGAAGAATTGTGAGTGAAAAATAGATCACAGTAAGACATAAAGTGATTTTTAGGTGACTGAATTGTAGGGCAGTAAAGAAATAAAACCAAACATGATTCGCCTCAGCCAAAAAAGGGACACTGGCTTAACCACAATCACGGCAAACCCTTATTTAGAGTGCTCAAACTGTTACAGAAATGACAGGCCAGCAAGAAACAAGCACCACTCGGAGGGTTGGAGTACTCAGATGTATTACGCCGGCGGGCTCAGAGGGGCTTCTGCTCCGAAGCTCTGAGCGCCTCCAAGACGTGCGCATGGGGTTTTATAGGGTAAAGTACAAGCTTGGGGGATTCAGCCAATAGGCATGGAACAGCTTTAGCAGCATCATCATCACAAAAGTGGGGGCAGGGAGGCAGCAAACCAACATTCCAAAGCCAGATACGTATCTTTGAAAACCCAGCTGGCTAGCAAAAAAACATGAACAGCAAACCAACACTAATTAACCTAGATTTACAAGTTAGTCCAGCAGAACTCAGATCAGTATTCCAATACTTAGATTTGTGAGTTATCTTGTTAGTCCAGCCCAGCCCAGCCTCTCCTTCACATTCCTAGACTTGTGAGTTACCTTGTTAGACCAGCCCGGCTTTTCCTTCACAAAACAACAGAAATCACTTGAAAAGGATCCATTTTAACGCCCACATACATGTGATTAGAGGTGAGAAAACAGCCTGCAATGTTGAATAACTAAGTAACCATGTGAACTCAAGCAAACAGCTTCCACTGTCTGGCTACTGTCTAATGTGGATGTAAATAGAACCGATGTCATGATGTCATTGCCGGCAACCAGTGGGAAGATGCATATACGTCTCATAACAGAGTGCCTCGTCCAGAGCAAACATGTAAACACCGACTAATATCATCACTACTGTCCCTACACTTTTCTTTCCACAAAAGGTATTGCCAACTGTCATTTAGAGGCTGAGAGCACTGGCTCAAGATACATACTGATTCTAGGACCTCAGGTAAGTTACCTTACATGGCTGACACTTCCATCATCCTTAACGTGTGGATAATAATACCTACCTCCAGGGCTGAAGCAAGGGTTAAATGAGATAATATATAGAAAGTGCTTCAAAGGATGTGCTTGTCATTGTTATTTTAATAAATACCACAATGCCCCTTTATAAACACGTCTTGAGCCTCCCATGACGGGAGGCTCTCCAGACCCTCTAGGGGAATTGCACCCTGTGAGCTCAGGGACAACTTTGTAGCAGAAGGTGCAAAAGCTTCCTGCCCTCACAGCATCACTCAGCCTGCTGGGATTTTTACCAGCAGACAAAATCAATCTCCAAACTGCTCACCCCAGCACACCCTTGTCAGGGAAGGCGCTCATCCGGTCACCTTCTCTGGCAAGTACTCTCTGAACCTCCGGACCTAGAGCCTGAACTCCAGCCTCAGAGAGCAGCTCAACTAATCCCAAACAACTGCACCCCTTCCCTAGCCCAACTGGAGCCCACTGCGATCACAGGTGCCAGATGACAGGTGCATCCCTTGTCTTTCAAAGATATTATCTGAATGCTTTTGATGTGCCCAAACGACATAGAGTAATGAGAAGATGAAAAATCACTTTGTAACTTGGGCACAGACAACATAAAAGGGGAGAGAGACAGGGAAAGAGAAAGAGATTAAGACTTTTAAAATAAATGATTTTTCTCAAAATGGGGTTTTGGGGGCCATTATTATCAATTGTTAATTATCATCATCTTTGGGTTACCAGACTGTCATTTTGAAATCTGAGGATTTGTGATGATCTCAGTCTAGAAAAACTGTGTCCAAAAAGTAAATGATCAAAAAAAAATTGCCCTCCTGAAGGGTTTCTCTACCACATAAGACTTTTTTTAAATGGTAAAAGTACCTGATATTTATAAAGTCATTTGGTATATTATATTTAATTTTCACGACAACCCTGGGAGGTGAAAAGTAATAGTCCCACTTTACAGACTAGGAATTGAGGCTCTAAGAAGCAGTAAATTACATACCCGGGATCCACAGTGAGTTTACCGAAAGCCCGGGGCGTAAACAGAGGGCTGTGACTCCAGAGTGAGTCTGCCTTTCTTTACAGAGAGGTCCTCACAAGATGGAAATTCATAGCCTTGAATGTACCCAACACAACACATATTCTACTTTCCAACGAATAACTCACCCAGTTCCAAAGTCAGCCACTGATTAATGCCGGTAAACATACCAACTTTCCACTCCATAAATTATTTGAGAGAAAATGTTTACTTTCTCTAATGGTACAAACCAAAATGATGATTCACTTGGATGAGTCAGAAGACTCCCTCCAAAGAAATCCAATGCTTTGAAATAGGAACGCCACTTTGGAATAAATCAAAAGAGACTTTATGCATAAATAGAAAGTTTCCTCTGCCCCAAAATGAGCTTTGCTGCTATGAGCTTTAATCCCCGGTGGTGGAACGGTGTTGATTTAAGGAAGTCATTTGTTGCGGCAGTAAGAAGTATGCTGAGCAGATTCCAATCAGAGGAATATTCTGGGGTCTAGGAGAGAAGCGACATCTCAGGAGAAACCTGGAGTGAGAGTCACACGAAGGAAGAGGCAAGTCTTGTGAATTTTACATGCAAGACAACTCGAAGACATTTTAAGAGAATTCAAACTTTACCAACTTTACTGAGATGACAGGAATATCCCAGAGGCATCTGCTTCTTTGAAACAATTCTTTTCAGAGAGAAAGTGTTTTCAAAGAAATTCACTTAAGGGGTACTTTTGATCAACACCCAACTGCTTAAAAAAGCCCACCACCGCAAAGGAGAAGTCATGAGCAAGAAGAAGGTGGGTAAGAGAAATAAGGACTGTGATAGGCAAGCAGCATAATTACCATCATCACCACCACCACCATTGCCATCGTCACCACCACCATCACCACCACCACCATCATCATCAAAGTGGCTAACACTTCCTGAACATTTGCTGTGTACCAGGGACTCTTTCAAGGATTTAAAAATTTAATTCATTTGTCTCTTAACAATCCTACAAGGATGTGCCCATTTAGGCACAGAGAGGTTAAGAAACTTGCCTCAACTCACACAGCTAATAAGCAGTGAATCAGAAATTCAAAGTTCCTCTGGGTTCTAAGCCTACGATACCAATCTCTATATCATTACAGATGGGTTGGTGGTTTTATTTTTTGACTTTCTCCTCAAATACACTTGATGACATCTATCTTTCAAGGCTTTGAGGAACTTTAATACGATAATGTTAACATATCTTCAAGCTGCTGGAAGATATTAGCCAAAGACCACTGGGACAAAGGCTATTTCTTCATAAGTAAGAGAGATACCCTTTAAGATGTACATAAGATGTATTCATGGCTTCTGTTAAATGTATAAGCATTTCTCTTTCTTCTTTTGGACATTATTTTCAATTATCTTACTTTTTCCATCTTCAAGCCTATGTATTTATGCTGAGGAAGTCTGTCACCATAAAAGTATTTTCTCTTTCTTTGCTCTGTACCATTCAGACTCACTCAGAATTAATCTATTAACTCAGAAGGTTTCTAAAATACCTCTAACATCATTCTTATGCATAGCTTCAATTGTAAAATTCCATGCAGGGATATGGTCTCCTATGATTGTTTTAAATTCCAAAGCGGCCCACAGGACGCTAGCTAACTTACGTTGACCTGAGAGAGGTTTAAACGATGACCATGGTAATAAGAAATGCAGTATAGGCTAGTTTCAAAATGCTTCCCTTCAAAATTATTGAATGTCTGCTGACAACCCTTATGTTTCCTAAATGTACACATATCAGTGTGAGTAGAATGCTATGCGCATCGGAGCTGGAGGGCAGAGCAGGAGCCTGAGAACACTTTCATCACCACTTAACGAAACGAAGTGATATAACTAATTGTGATGACAACATAAGGCTTCATAACGTGTGTGGAATGTCACTTTTATGAGAAGCTCGCGGGTTGAACGGGCCACATATTCTTAAAAACCGTGATAATATACGGCATTTTTATTTTAGCAAGCTCTTGATTAAATGTCTGAATGATGCAAGGGGATTGGCCCTTCACAGGAAAAGATGTATTCTTTTGTATCTACCCCAAAGAAAGAGCAGTGTGGTGGCTGGGGAGAATTGACACCTGTGAAGAAGAAATATACACATAACCAAGTGCTCATGTGTCTACATGTGCATGTGTGCTCCCCCTTCAACAAAGTATCTGTTTGCTCATGAGCCAACTTCTGTAGGACATAACTTTCTTTTATGAAGGGGGAGGTAATTGAGTTTATTTATCTATTTGTTGAATTAATTTTTTAATAGAGGCACTGGGGATTGAACCCAGGACCTTGTGCATGCTAAGTGTGCACTCTACCACTGAGCTATACACTCCCCCACCCTTAGAACATAACTTTTAAAATTAAAATCAGATCACGTTACTTCTCTACTTAAAAACCTTCCAATCTATTCTGGTATCACCCGGAGTAAAAGCCAATGTTCTCATTTGTTTTTTATTTTTAAATTATTTTTTAGGGGGGAGGTAACTAGGTTCATTTACCTATTTGTTTATATTTAATGGAGGTACTGGGGATTGAACCCAGGACCTCATGCATGCTAACCACGCACTCTACCACTGAGCTATACCTTCCCCAAACCAAAGTTCTCATAACTGCTCACAAGTCCTCTGCCATCGAGAGTAGGATGCTACCTCTCTGACCTTCCTGTGTGGTGCCGGGCTCGCACGTACTGGCTCTGGAGAAGCAATTGGGCTCCTTGCTTCCCATCTCCACGTGAATCAACGATAAGTGGGTAGGTTGACCTGAGCCACTGTGTAGTATTTACACCATGCAAATCCTACAGATGAGGGTTAGGTTTTTATTGAAATGTCACCTCCTTGGTGAGGCCCTACCTGACTATTGTGTTTGGAATTAGATCCCATTCTCTCTCACCTCCCATTCTTTGTAAGCACTCAGAACTTTCTGATAATATATGTATTTTTCAAATACGGCTGAGCAGACGTTTTATTACGCATTGCTTTAATATACATGGGAGATTTAACAGATCTGGTTAAAAAGTTCCAACCCTTTGTAGAAATTATTAAATCTTGACATGGGAAAAGCAACAGACTTTAAAAGCCAAACAGAACTTTGCATAATTCCACAACTTGGTGGTTAACTGATTTTTAACTCTAACACGTATTTGAAAATCAACTCAT
This sequence comes from Camelus bactrianus, assembly GCF_048773025.1. Lineage (NCBI taxonomy): Eukaryota > Metazoa > Chordata > Mammalia > Artiodactyla > Camelidae > Camelus > Camelus bactrianus. The sequence goes on from NC_133575.1 coordinate 34,592,774, forward strand.
ATGCCCATTAGAGTTGAGAGTGTTAAATTTAAAATGGACTTTTTTTTTTTAAAGTTTCAGATAACGTGATATAAGAATTTTGCTATATTGGAGTTAACTTAATTTGAAGAAAATTCATATTTCATACTTTTTTAATTTTGCATTTTGCATTTCTTGATTGTGCCTGTTACTGCAAGTTAAAAGCAATATAAAATCAAACATGGCTAATTCTAATTCTATTTTAGGTAGATAAGTTGGTTTTCTATATATTTTGTTTGTTTTTTGTCTGTCCTACCCAGCTCACATGTACGCTTCATGAGGGCAAGGATTTTGGTATATTTTCTTTGCCTCTGTATTTGTAAGTTTATTTGTAACTTAACTGTGGACAAGGAAAATAGTCTTCGGTTGTGGAATTTTGGTGGGAATAGAGGTGTATGTGTTGAGATGGGAGTGGCCCACCTGGTTTCTTGACATCGGACGAGGTAGGCACTGGATTTCCTGTAGGACTAGATTACTTCCAACTAAAATATTTCACTTTTGCCCCTAACAACAATACCAAATTAAAATCTGCCCAATTGTTCCCTAAAAGGGACAGGCTCACATAGAATAGGCAAGGACCCATTCTTTCAGTCATTCACACAAAACACCTTTACCTAAAGCCAGGTCCTTATCCAAGTACTGGAGATCCTGTGGTAGACAAAATAGAAAAAAAAAAAATTCTGTCCTCATGGTGCTTACATTCCACCAGGAGAAGGCAGATGGAAAACAAATGCATCTCAGATATGATGTTAACCATTTGTTAGTGCATTGAAAAATCAATAAAGCAGGGGAGGGATAAATTAGGGACTGTAATAGAGAATACTAGGTGGGGTGGGAGAGGCTGCTCCTTAAGGTGGGGTTACCAGGGAAGGTCTCTCTGAGGAGATGCTATTTGAGTTGAGACCTGAGAAAAAGCATTCCAAGTGGAGGGAATAGCAATTACGTTTGGGTTATCTATTGATGCATAAAGAGATAGCCCATGTCTTAAAAAATGGGTTCTGTGAGTTGACTGGGCTCAGCTGTGCAGTTCTTGCTTGAGGTCACTAGTGCAGCTACATCAGAGATGGGCTGGGGCTGGAGTCATTTGAAGGCTTGACTGGGCTGGACATCCAAGATAGCTTCACTGCCAAGTCTAAGGCCTTGGAAGGTAAGGCTGGAAGGCTGGATTCAGCTGGGGCAGGAGACCAGAGTACCTATATGTGGCTTCTCCAGCATAGTGGTCTCAAGGTATTTGGACTTCATACATGGTGTAACTTAAGGCTCCAAGAGTGACTGTTCCAAGACAGAATTGGTACTGCCAGTTCCTTAAGGCCTGGACCCCAAACTGGAACAGCATCATTTCCACCATACACTACTGGTCAAATCAGCAACAGTGCCCTCCCAAAGGAAGGGGGCATAGAACCCACCTCTCCTTCCCCATGAGAGGGGCATCAGAGAATATGTGGCCATCTTTAATCTGCCTCAAAGTGCCAAAGCCCTGGGGTAGGAGTAAACTTGGCATACTAGAAGCCAGAGTGGCTGGACTAGGAGGTTGGAAGGGGCATATCATGTAGGGACTTGTAAGCCATAATAAAAATTGAGTTTCATTCATTCTTCTACTTTATTTTTTATTGCTTTTTTTTTTTTCCTTCTAGGGTTCTGCAGTCAAGAAACCTTAACTCCAGCCTGGATACATAGAAAAGATGTCAACAGTGATCTGGGAGAAATGCCTGGAAGTAATAAAGGAGAAATATAAGGTCCTTAAAATAGCAGCAGTACAAAGATTCTGGCCTTAGAAAGAGAGGTAGCAGCTTAAAGCAACCTGTTGTTTTTAGACAGACTCTCATCCTTTCTAATCCAAAGGATCAATGTCATTAGGTATCATAATGACCCTCTTCAACTGCCAAAACATCTACTCTACATAGGTCACCCTTAAATATTTTATCTTCTCTTTTCTGCCTAAAGCATGAAGTGATACATAAAGCAATGCTTCTTCCGACTATATTATGTTTGCAATGGAAAGATGAAATGAACATGAGATTCGTGTATGGCTGTCTCCTCATATTTATCTGGTATAACAGAGCTCAAATTAATAATTCTCAAATTAAGAATGAAATGAGAAAGTTCAGTGTCTCTCAACAGCCTTTGACTTAACCGAATGGAAAGTTCATGTCAGTGGCCTCGGTGGGCTCCTAACACTGCTAGATTAGGTGGCTCTTGGGAGTATTAAGTATTGAGTATCTGAGAATTGAGTTAATGCAGATCAAATGCTTAGCATGGTGCTCTGCATACATTGAAATCTCAAAAGGTATTGGCTATTGTTGTTACTAAATTCAATTTTGAACTGAGTCTCCAGGAACCACAATGCACAGATATGTTCGGTTCAACGTGAGAGCCTAAACTATAGGTGACGATGAATTGGGATTTTTTCCCTTAGTTTGCACGTGACCAGACGCTGTCTGTAGCAGTGGCTCTTAACATTTGCCAACTTAAAGAAGGGGAAAACAGTAAATGTCAACCGTAAAAGGCTCCAGGTCACTCTGCAGCCCTTTCGCTTAGAGTTTTGCAGGGAGCATGTGTGCAAAAAGATGAAGGGAGTAAATAAGCATCTTCTGTTGAACTATAGCCTCATCGTCTCTACAACTCATCACTTGCGGGAATCTTCCTTAACTCTATTTTAAGACAATAATCATTTATAACACTTTGGGCCAGTTCTGTGGTTTCTCCCAAGTCATAGTCAAGGATAATTTAACAACTTTATTGAAATATTGCCACCGTACGAAAAGTACTTATGCTCTCCCTAAAGTAATTTCCTTAAATTTATTTAGCAATGCCCTTTAGGTTTTGAAAAGTCTCCAAAACATTGTCTATGGCAGCATCTCTGACCCCCTCAACCTCATTGAGTTCTAACTTGCTCGCTGCCTCATGAATGAAAATCTCAGGGACATGGTATCTCCCTGGGGACCTAGGAGAGTATTCAAAAAGGGATTCAAAGCTGGTTTGCCCTTAGGAAGCAACAGGCACATAAGGAATCTCACTTATTTCCAAGTTCTTTGCGATACCAGATAATGAAGTTGTCAGAATAAGTGAAATTAATGTATGCCATAATGTTGGGCTTATGCTGTAAGATCTAGAAGTGTTTTATACAGGTTTCTAAAAAGCTGAAGATGGATTAGAAATACTTGCAAAAATGCATAGAATCTGCTTACCTTTTAGGCCTCTTTTGTTCTGTACAGTAGCCACTAGCCATATGAGGCTAAGAAAACTTAGTATGGGGCTAGTCCAAATTGAGATGTGCTGTAAGTATAAACTACATTCTGAATTTCTAAAGCTTAGTACCAAACAAGAATGTAAAATGTCTTCTTAATAATGTTTTATATGGACTACATGTGTTTTTGGTTTTTGTTTGTTTTTTTGGGGGGGGTAATTAGATTTATTTATTTATTCATGTAATGGAGGCACTGGGGATTGAACCCAGGACCTCATGCATGCTAGGCATGTGCTCTGCCTACTGGACTACATGTTCGGATGATAATATTTTGGATATCCTGGATTCAATAAAATATATTATTAAAATTAATTTCACCTGTTTCTTTTTACTTTTCAAATACAGCTACTAGAAAATTTGAAAGGACATATGTGACATCTTACATTTCTGTTGGACAGCGCTGCTTTAGGCCATTTTAATGAATATTGCCAGATTTCACATCAAAAATGAGGAAAATGAATGTATTTTGAGTCTCTGAACTGAGATGATTTAGAGATTAGGAAACGGACATGCCCACTGTCTCCTGACAGCTCTCCAAAGTATTACCACTGCCATTTAATAACTGGAAGGAAAGGGTCTCAACTGGGCCAAATGATCACCACATATGCGGGATCTGAAGACATCAGAGTAGAGCTGAAGGAAATGTACAAGATAACACAGCTAAGAAAGGGGGGGGGTTAATTTCTCTTTTCTATTATCTATTTACTGTTTGTCTGGGTGTGTGAGTCTGTGCAGCCAAATGCTGATTTCCTAAGCCCATTAGTAATATGGGAAACAAATAAAGAAGGGAAGACTGTATTTAAAAGTAGGAGAAGTTCTATTTTGGTGTATAAAGAGCCTACAAAAATATTTTCAGGATGAGTTTATTGGCCTGGTTCTCTTTCGAAAAGAATTTGTAAAGCTTTAAACTATCTGGTATCTCACCATTTAAATTCTTCCTTCGTAGTAAGAATCTTCTGAGCCTATTAGAAAAGTTTGTTTTCGAAAGTAAACAGACTCTATGAGAACATCCTTAGTATGTCCAGTGTATCCAAGCAGCCTTCTTGGTGAGAATAATGTTGATCAGTGTCTTCTGTTATTTTTCTCTCTTTCAAATCTCAAAGCACTAAGCAGGACAGGTACAAATATCCACCTTTTGCAAGTGGGGAAATCAAGGCACAAAAGCATAAATAACATGACTAAGGTCATACAAAAAGTCAATGATGAAGTGTGTGTGCAGAAGACACTGGGAAAATTCTGCAGCTCAGTAATACCAGGATAAGAGCCTTTGAGGTTCTGCATCCAAACAGCTGCTTTGGGATCTAGACTGTCTGAACTCAAAGGGTCGAAGCTAAGTCACTAAGCCTGGCTGGAAGCAGTTTGGTTATTGTTAATAGATCTGTAACCCAGGAGACTGCTGCCTACGCAGGGGAGAATCACAGAGATCTGCTGGAAACACTGGATCTTACCTCTTCTCATAGATCATGAGCTCTTAAAAGTAGAGTCTGTGCATAAAAAACAAACTTATGGTTACCTGAGGGGAAAGAGGGCGGAGGGCTAAATTAGGAGTTTGGGATTAGCAGATACACACTACTATATATAAAAGAGATAAACAACAAGGTCCTACTGGATAGCACAGGGAACTATAGTCAATATCTTGTAATAAGCTCTAATGGAAAGAATATGAAAAGTAAATTCTGTGTCTAATTACATTTTTCAAAATAGAAATGAGAGGAGCTCTTCACAAAAAGTTCAAGCAGTACTGAAAAATACAATGAAGAAGGCAACAAGTTACCTCAAATCATACCATTCAGGTTAAGAAAAAATTAGTTATAACATATGGTTCATTACCTTCCAGACCTCTTTGTAAGCATCTGCAACATAGAAAGATGGATGGATAGATGGGTGGATGGATGGATGGTTGATATGGATGGACAAATAAACAAATCAATGATGGAGAGAAGGAGGAAGGAAGAAAAAGTAAGGAGGGAGGAAAGAAAGGGCAAAGAAAGAAATATAAGTATCTGAGAATTAAATTATACTATATTTGCTATTTTTAATGACATGAATGTACTTGAATTTCATGGAGGAAACATAAGTGAAGGGAACTGAAGGAAGGGCTCAACTTCAAATAAATGCTGCATAGTCCCAAGAGATATTAGTTTCTGAAAGAGCTCTGTAGCATAAAGTTAAAAGATGATAAAAAATCATTAAGAGATTTGAGTCTTTGTTTCTTTATTAGCTACAAGTATAAGGTTGGTATAGACTGATTCCATACTATGAAGGAAGATGTCAGTAGCATTCACCTTTCTAATGCCGCTTCCTTTCTCCTCTTCCCCACATTCTGATTTTATAGATTATGTGATTTGTTTACCATAGAAGGGCTTTTAAAAAAATCTGTAGTTCATTGTGCACTACAATTGTAATTCTTCCAATTTAAATCTTTATTTAAACATTTAATGTTTGGTACCAATTGCATCAAAGCTTATCTATTCTTGAATTTTTATTTGAACTCATCATTTGATGATACCTTGAAGTGGAGAACTAATATAACAAAAATTCTAATTGTGTGCCATTAGCTTAGTGGGCAGGATGCTGGTAGCCAGAAAAGAGATGTCACAGGATTGAAAGATAGAGAAAGTGGGAGAGCATTGGCAAAACTGTCACATGGACGACCTGGAAAGGCAAACCAAGTTCTTACGGACCTTGAAATGCTAATCAAAACTGTTGCAGTGTTAGTGATTGTTGCCTTTTACTTGTAATACGTTTGCTTTCAGCAATGATGTAGCCCTGGGACTGAGCAGCCAGGATTAGAAACCTTTCCTTGCCGTCAACTCTCAAATTTTACCTCTAGGGCTACTGTCTTTTCCTGGTTCAATTGTGGCATGGAGATTTTTTTTTTTTTTTTTGCTTTATTTGGTCATTTTTCCTTTTTTTGTTCATTTCTTTTTATATTAAAAGAAAACTCTTTGATCCCACAAATCCCACACTGACTTTACGCCAAACTGTTTCAAATTCAATTATTTAGCCCTATGCCTTGCATAGTAGGAATCTATGTTAGATGTATAATACATGTGAGATGATTTGAATAGAGTGTTGAAACTTAATTAATAGAAACTGATTGGCAAAATGGCCACTCTATTACAGAATGTTCTTATTACAGAATATTATGCATCTATTTAAAATGGTATCTGTAAAGAACTTTTAATGACATTAGAAAATACTTGAGAAATATTCATAAGCAAAAAAGCCAACTTGAAAACTTTCTTTATGTGAAAGTATGAAAATGTAAAATGATTATAAATCAATAAAAAGTTAAAAAAAAAGAACCCAAGAATGTCAAATATAAACAAACTATGTTCTCTGTGTTGGAGGGAGCGCACAATCTTCAAGTACAAATAACAGACTTCTCCCTACTTTCAAACAGGTTTCTACAAAATGTAATTAAGAAAGTGAGGAGGATGCAGGGCTTCGGAATTGTAGTCAATTGCAGAAAATTTTAAGGAAAGGAGGATCTTGAATTGGATTTTTTCACGATGTGAGAGTGTAAGTTGGGCAGGAAGGAAGCAGGGCAAGCCAGATGCTGGGGCTCAAGGAAATGACAGGAATTCTCCCATCTGGAGGACAGTGAGCTGTTTACTGTGTATCCTTAGCACCTCAATTCATGCTCTGACCCCATCACTTCCTGCCATATGCAATTAATCTCTTTAGCCTTTACATTCTCACCTGTCAAATGGGGCCAAAACTTCTAGTTCACAGCCAAATACATTCTAGTTATTTGGGACTCATATTTGTGAGGTCCAAATCACATATCATGTGTGAAAGTACTTGGAAGGTTCTAGATGTCCATACCAGAGTATTATTTATTGGTTGAAGCAGAGGGCAAGAGAAAGATGTGGGCTCCATGACAGTGTAGCAAGGTAGGCTAACAGATTTTCAGCCATCCTGTACTTCCTGCCAATCCCTACAGGCTGCTGAAGATTCGACCTGTTACATGATCACCCTTATTAGTCATCACCCTTTGATGAGCTGGGCCCCTGTCATTGTATCTCCTTTGGACTGCTTGGCCATATCCCATGATGACATGGTAATTAGATGCTATAAAAATTTCCCAGCAGATTTAAGCTCCAGGCTTGTTTCCTCTTATGAATTTCACCATCATAACTGAATTCTATATATTCTCTACCCTCTCCCTCCGGTATAATGTAAAACCAACACTGTGTGAATCACAACTCTAGTCATTGTTAAGTTTATCCAGATGTGTGTGTGTGTGTGTGTTTGTACACAGGGAGCATGTTTACTGATTTCATTACATTTTAAATTCTAAAAGGAAACCTTGAAGATCTAGAATAAATTCATCTCACATCCCAAAATATTGCTCCACATCCAGTCATTGAAAGGATCATTTTCAGCAAATTATTAGGTGCCAAAAAAATCTGCCTGTATTTTCTAAAGAACACAAATGAACACTTCGGTTTCCAGAATAACTTAGCATAAGGTCAGAATGATCACTAGACAAGTGGGTTTTACTTGCTGAAGAGGACATTACTATTCTGCATTTTTTTGGGGGGGAAAAAAATCTCCCATGAATACAAGACATATTTGTTTCCAATAATTAAGACATGAAATGGAGTGGGGGTGGGAGTGGAAGAGGTTCATAAAGTCCATCCCAGCTAGGGAAGACTCTCAGAGCCAGTGAGCTCTGTGTGGCATGTATGAAGTTCATGTGAAATGGGCAACTATTCCTGGGTGAAATACAAGAGTTGATTATCTAACTGTTCCTAGAGACTCCTGTCACCATGAGACAAGCAAGTGCTGCCTAGACTTTGATCCAAGCTCCTCTGGATTAATCGGATCGGAGGTAGAGGCATGGAAAAGGGGATACTAACAGCCTAAAGAAGACTGGACGCTCCTTGTCTCCTGATTTCTGGGAGATGCCGAGGTCCTGCACCATAGGACCGTTTCTGTTTGCAAATGCAATTAACATATGAATATTTTAGTTTTCAACATTTCACCTCTAATTCTTTTGCTGTTTCCCCACGCTGAGAGGCAGTTTAGCCTTGCAATCGCTTCCAAGAAGTTCGCTCAACTGTTCTTGTCAATAGAGATCTACTCTCAGCTCTCTGCCTTTGTGTGCTTTTTTGTCCTGTATTTTTCACTGGCTTTTAGAGTTCTCAGCAAACCGAAGGGCTGTGCCACATGGTACCTCCCCCATGAGGCTGTCTGAACAACAGCAGTAACAGGTGGGCAGTATATTTGAGAGATGGTGCCTCATTCATGTACCTCTTCAAGCATTAGGGTTGACCACATACAAAGCAAGAGGGACTTTGACAGTCAGCTTGACTTCTGCCCTCTGGGAAACACACTAAGACCAGAGCATCTTTTTTCCTCCATTTCTCCAGATAGCTGAAGTTTGGAAATGATTATCAGCGCACAGTTGGGCTCTTAAGTTTGTCACGCTCCATCTTTACATTCACCCAACTCTTTAACAGTTCAGCCTTTGGGCCTAAAGCAGTTTCATGCATATTTTGACTAGAATCTAGTTTCCAAATTTCAGACTTATAAGAGCTTCTGAGACAGAGGAACTTAATTTGCCGATAGCCTGAATTGTACTACGCTTAAGAATGTTCTCTGACTCCTTCAAGGTAAGAATCCAAAAGAACAAAAAATAACATCAGAATAACCACAGAGATGTGTGCATGCTAACAGACACACACACGCACACACACACACACACTCACATGAGATGAAGGAGGAATAGGCATAAGTCAGAATAGAGCAAGATTCCTTAACAAATTATTACTTTTTGTCTTTTAAATTATGAGATAGTCCCTAAAAGGGAACCATTTTTTTTCCAGGTCACTTCCCAGGCATGCAAACAGCCACCTTTTAAACTCGACTAGCAGAAATCAGCATGACTATTTGTAAAACATGAAAAACTTTAGTAGATGTTTAACAATAATTGTTAAGCACAAAGGACCACATTGCTGCTTTGAGAAGTGTGGAAATACACCTAAATTATGCAGATTTGAGCTGAAGCGATCACTTTTCCCACTGATGATTAAATCCCAATTTATCTTGGTATCACATCTTTTATTCATGAATAAGGTTTTGGAAAACCACATAAGATAGATCTCCTGTGGCACTAAAAATGAATGCCCCCTCGGGAGATTAGAAATATTTCCGACAGATCAGAGGCAGACAGCAAAAGGCCCTGCACATCACAGGACACCAGGGGTTACGGATGCTTGGTATGGGGCTGGCACGCTCATACCCCATCTGTCAATAGACCATTTCTCCTAGAACTCTCAGGGAACTGGTGATACTGGGAGTCCTCATTTCTTGGGAAAGACACCCTTCCTGTGGATAGCTAGCCCATCATTTGCTGTGCCCTCCCCCCTCTTGTGAGTAACCCCATTTCACCAGTTTCAATTCCAAGCCTCATATCCAAATTCCTTAGCTTAATGGTATGAAGGCTGCACATAACATTCTGCCCTCCTTTAACGACCATGTAAGGAATTAAAAAAAAAAAAAAAAAAAAAGAACCAGAGTCCTGGAGCAGGTTGATTTGATTAGCAGGATCTGGCAAGATAGTAAGTAGTACACTCGGTATCTTGATGTTCTCAGGCTTTGGGTTAAGAAATACATGCAGGTTTGCTGACGAAACAAGGCACAAATATCCAGTATATTTGCATGAGCTGTAGTTTGCACTTGGAAATAGTAGTTACTGAAATAGGCAATCGAGAGTCATGTCCAAATGCCCGAAGTACTGCCTACCATGACTAAGGAGGCACATTTCTGGACTACATTCTTTGGCATGTTGTAAGAGATCGAATGTCAGAGTTCTTGTCAATTCCAGAAAAATGGATGGAGCTATCTGATATGCTTTTTACAGGTTAAAAATAAGAAAAATGACATCTGAGCAAAGATACGGCGGTGATGATAGTGGAGAATAAGTAAATATTTAGTTTGGGGAAGACTTCTTAGCTTTATACTGTTTATTGATATTTATTAACATGTAGCTCTTCACTGGATATGACCACAAGGAGGTCAAATTAGCATCTCTGGAAACCGCCTTTGGAAACATCTTTGTTTCATAAACCTCATTGGCGCTTCAACTGTCTCAGTACGAGAATTAATTGGAGAGTAAGTAAGCATATTAAACATATGCACATATGCATAGGTATACAGTATGTTAAAGTGTACTGATATTTCTCATTTCCTCCAGCAGAGGTCAGAAAATAGCAATACAGGAATATGAAAATCTATGTTCCAAAAGAATATTTAGAGTGATTTTCTCTAGATAGGATTATTGGAGTGTTTTTATTTTTTTAACTTGTTTTTCTCTACCCACATTTTCATATTATACTTTTTACAGTAAACATGTTTAATTTTTCTAATAATTAAACAGCGATAACATTTATTTTGATAAAGAGCAATATTGGCATATGTATTTATTCTGTATCAAGTCAGAGATACTGCTTCATTGCTTATATTTTCTTAGCTGCACGTGGATTATTTAAAATAGTCTAAGAAAGGAGTACATTTGGACATCACTCTGAAAAATTCAAGTATAGCATCGTTTCCATGATTGATGACTGTGACCAGCCTCTTTCAAACAAGGAACTTAAAGGGAGCCATAAGATTACCAGAAAAACAGAGTGTCCTGAACATAGCTCCTGACTGCCAAGAAACCCTGCACACACGTAGACAGAAAAGTGAATATAATCTCTTAGTCATCTCCTTTGTCTGGAGAAACCTAAAAGAGATCCTAGTGTTCTGGGAAGTCAGTCTCTCCAAGTCTTAAATGGTAGGACAAGGAAGACAGGAGAAATAGGTCAAGATGCTCTACATTTAAAAGCAAGAAAGCTGATGAAGGATGTTCACTGCCACTGACCGATGTTCAATAAATCACACCATCACCATGTTACATTTTCATTTCTAATTTGTGTGTGTCTTATCCCGCTAGACACATATGGAAGCAATGTGCAAGTGCTCATAAAACAAAATCTGAAGGTCAACCAAAACATGTATATATGAATGTGAGCCTCATTATGCCAAATTAGATAGATATTTATTTCCTGTCTTATTAAATGATTCATAATGTACAATCTATTCTTTGTCCTTCTTGATATTATCACTCACAAATAATATACAGGTGTCAACATTGTTATGTAAATTGAAACTGACTGTTGCTAGTTTCTTCTGTCTCCTAAGGGGATGATTTCTTCCAGGGAGGAACAGGTCTCTAGACTGATCACTTTCAGTGAGGAAGAGAGAGGAAAGGCTGAAATTCAAAACCTCTGCCAGTTCTTCTGTGGGACTTCAGAGTGGGGCCCAAGGTGGGTGACTCTTTGCTTGTCAGAGAACACCGGTGACATTTTGGACCAAGACAACAGTGCTGGGAAAACAAGGATCAGGAGTCTGATGGCAGAAACATGGTGGAAAACTGGAATCCACAGAGGAATGTGGCCCATCAGAAATCCCCAGGGGCATACTGTTTTAAGAGCTTATTAGAATGACCAATATTGAATTCTAAGCTGTTTATGTTTCTGCAATTAAGCCCTCTCCTGATGCTCAAAACTTCAGTCAAGTCCGCTGAACACAGATGCTTGGGGTGGTCTGAAGAAAATCAAGACAAAGAGGTGAATTTGAACTCATGTTGACACAGAACAAAGGGAAGATGAGAGTCACAGGCCATGAACTGTGAATGAGCACAGGGGTCATAGAAGCAAGAACCATGGCCACAAAGGATCATGGGAATGGGAGACCCAGAGATTTCCAGGGGATCAATGGAGCTTCTCCATGAAAAATGGAATTTGAGACTTGAGCTACTTTTATGTTTCTCTAAAAAAGAGTGAGTTTAGCTGATATATAGGACTTAATGACAAAGTTTCAAAATATTATAGTAGATATATTGCAAACACCCTTTATAATGTGAAGTCTAGGGCAGCATTTGAAAAACTATACACAAATTTTTATATCACTTGAAAGGGACCCAGTTATTTTAATAGAGCTATTTAATAAATCAATCACATTTTTTTTCTATTGGTTTTGTTAAACGTTTTACCAGATGGGCAATACCACCTCATCAATAACCTCCCCAAATAGGTCTGGAATTATTCTTTGATAACAGTAAAAAAAAATATTCTCAGAATGGTTGAAATTAAAAAAAAAAAGATTCTCAGAATGGTTGAAATATACTTATAAAACATATATGCATCATTCAGGGATAAAGGAGACTGAGGGAAGGATCTGGAATTCATATGTGCAAAGATCCATAGAGAAGTCTTCAAATCCTTCAAAGGCTGGTCCAGGCTTACCTTTACATGATGAATCAGGCGCTCTACTTCATTCACTTTGTAGGTCTCCAATCCTAGCTCCTTGGATAATCTTAAGATACGATTCTGAGTTGGCCCAACATAAGATCCTCCAAGGTCCACATATTTAACTTTTTGGTTCTGTTTTTCCATGGGAAAAATAAAAATAAATATTTGTAAAAATGTTATTCCTAAGATAAAAAAGACAGCCCTGAAATATGCAAATTGGCATTTCACAGGTTAAAGAGGTGTATCCTTGGAAAATTGGATTCTATTCTCAACTTTACTTCATTCATGTGACTTAACAGTTACTGAATTATTCCTTAATTTAAAACAAAACTGACTAAACTTGAAATAGACAAGAGACTTCTGAACCCCATGCTTCTCAATACATACCACGACATGATTTGGGTTTTAGTGCCTTGGATTTGTAAGCTATGAATTGTTGGTGAATTTCTCTTTACTTAGCATTTCAGGCTGATTTTGAGGGACCTAATGCTAGAGGAAAAACAAGAGACGAAATAATCACTTCTTATGCAGTTTGCTAATCCAGACCCTTGAAAGATGGCATTAGGAAATATTTGGCCATAATCAAACCTTTGAAATTGTTCTTAGGTTCAACAGAAAGGTTTCCATATGGGTATGAATTGGTTCACTTGCAATGCCTAAGCATCAATCTTTGAAAAAGAGTGACTAGAAAAACTCCCTATGTTTGAATGTGTCTAAGCATAATTGGATGCCTAATTGTTTGTTTATTGTATTACTCATCCTGCAAAAGAAAGAGAACATAAGTTTCACAAGAGCAATCTTCATTTTATTCACTAATAGATTCCAAACACTTATTTACTGGTGCCATAATTTATTGGGCAAATGCCAAGTGTCATGATGTGAGAAGAGAAAAGGGACGGGAGGATAAGTTGAAAAGGAAGATAAGTTGAAAATTGAGAGAGACGCTGGGGAGAATGCTCCAGAGTAATTTTCACTCTCTTAAAAAGAGTCAAATGAAGCGCAAGACTTCCAGAAAGAAAAAAAGAAACTCAGCTTCAGTGGCACGTTTCTCCAACCCATCCTTAACAAGTCTTACCCTGATGGTGTAAGTCCTGCCTCCCACGCGGTCCTGGGCTTCCAGAACAATCACATTCAGGCCACAGTCGTGCAGAAGTTTGGCTGCGGCCATACCTGGGAGAAAAATACAAGAAGCAATCAGAATCAAGCACTTTACAGGAGACTCCAGATCAGCTCCTCATGGTAACAGCCAATGAGAAAAAGTCCACATTGGCTCACATATTTGCTTTATCGTTCTGCTCTACTTGTTTTAACTGACAGTGGTTAAGGGTTCTCAAGAGAGGCCCAGATTCCAAGTCTAGGAAACCAACTTCTATTTCTAGAAAGAATAGAAGGGATTTCATTTTTTGGGAAATGTCTCAAATCTTAAAAACATCTTTGGTCACTGTATCAAAATGTCTGTCTTTAAGGACTAGATTGCATGACTGTGTCTGACAACGCGAGAGAAAGTACAAGGCAACCCAAAAGAGATACAGATAAGCCCCAGAAGGCACAGGACCAAATGGAGCCGTTGACTTCATTCTCAAGGCAAATCCGAAAATCCGGTAAATCGGGGGGGGGGGGGAGTGAGCCTTCAAAACACGTGAAAGGATCTAAGATTTACTGTTAAAACTGAATTTTTGGAAGTCGATGTAAAGTTTCAAAACCAAGGACATAAAATTCAGCCCACTTAATTGTCTTGATTGCCTGAATACTTCATCACTGAAGGATGAAATGACTCCATTCATTCATTCATTCCATTGGTAATGTAGTCAAAACAGTTATTGAATGCCTAATGTATTCTCACCACCATGAATTTAACTTTAAAAAATTTTTTACTGAAGTACACTTACATGCAATAAACTTTACCCAATGAGTTCAATGAGTTTTGATAAAGTATAAAGCTTAGTGTAGAGTTCCAATATGTAGTTTTTGGTGTAAGTATATCCTGGGTGTAGTTTTTGCATCACAGACCTTAAAATTCTGCATTTTTGACTTCCAGAGTTTAGCAAGCATTTTCTCAGACAAGAGAACTCTGGTGCTCTTCCCACGATGACCTGAATTTGCTCAGTTCCCAATACCTTACTCATTTGCTTTATGAGACCAAACAAAATCAAGGAAATGCCAAGATGCTGTGCCTTACTGATAAATGAAACAAATTCTATCTTGTCTTTTAAAAATAATAGTTCTGGGACTTTTAGATATAGATACCACTAGTGTGAAAACAAAGATTCCTATCAAAATAGCTACTATTCATATGTGCTCACTGCATTTGAGACGCTGTCCTAAGTATTTTAATATGTGAATTCAATGAATTCTCACAGCAACCCGATAAAAAAGGCCTTATTGATCCTTCTATTTCATGGCTGAGGAAACTGAAGTGGGAAGAGGTGTCCAAGGTCACGTAATGAGCCAACGGCAAAGCCAGGCAGTTTCACTCCAGTGTCGGTATCCATAGCCACTGTGAGTACTGTTTTCAGATGCCTCAGAGCCATCCTTTTCATAGATCGCATCTCTCAATTTTTGCTTCAGGGAGAAATTACCTTTCAAAAGATATTTTTCACTCTGTTTAGATCAACGTGTTTTTAAAACACACTTGTACCTCAAGGTTTGATAAGAGTCTGTGGAACATAAAATATGAGTGCATTGTAAAAGCCATAATGAAAAGGCGAGGCTTGTATTCCCCTCTATGAGCTATCCTAAAAGAAGATGCCCACTTTTTTTTTTAAAAAGGCTGATTTTGGGGGGAAGGTTTAGCTCAGTGGTAGAGCACATGCTTAGCATACATGAGGTCCTGGGTTCAATCCCCAGGACCTCCATTAAAAATAAATAAATCTAGTTTATCTATTCTGCATATGCCTGTCAGTATCTACAAATTTTGAAATCCCAGTCTGAGAATAGATAAACAAGATTGTACTGTATAGCACAGGAAAATATATACAGGATATTATGGTGGTTCACAGCGAAAAAAAAATGTGACAATGAATATATGTATGTTCATGTATAACTGAAAAATTGTGCTCTACACTGGAATTTGATACAACAGTGTAAAATGACTAACTCAATAAAAAAAAGTTTAAAAAAAGATAAATAAATAAATAAAATTACCTCCCCCTCTGCCAAAAAATAATAAAATAATATGATAATAAATAAGAATAAATAAAATATTTAAAATATTAAAGAGGCAAATTTGCCCTTTCATCTTTTGAGTGAATCCATCTTCTGATCCCTGTCCTTGGGGGCAAGGCTGGGACTTCCAGTTGGTAGTGAGGTGATGGTCCCAAAGTCCACAGCTCCCCGCACAGTGTGCACAGGCATTGCACACAAGCATTGCACAATCCTAATTCACAAATACAGGGCTTGGATTTTTAACTCCACTTTCCTAATTTTACCTCTATAAGGAAAAAAAATTCCTATTTAGATTCAAAATTGCATACAATTCAATGCAATTTCCCTTTTCAAGCATCAGTTCAACAAATGATATATGAAATAACATGCAGCCATAGTAACAGCTGTCATCAGGGAATTCAAACAGACCTGCTGAGCGTGTTGAGGCTCAAACAAAAGGGCTCAGAGCGAAACACAACATCACTCATACACACTAGCATTTTATATTCCACAGAAGGTACTGTCTTTGAGTAAGTGCAGTTTCCCCCTAGCATCTGATGCTAAACACAGACTTTTATTAAAACAAGCCAGGGTCTTATCAAACCATTGAATAGAGTTCTCTATGCCCATGTGCCTTAAAAAGGCATAAATAGAAATTACAAAAATATCTTTAAAGAAGGCAATACGAGACTGTATTATTGGAAATACCTCACGATTTGTCTCACTAGTGTTCGTGTGAGGGGTATTTAAAATGTTTGTTGGAATCAACTGACAAAATTGACTTGAAAAGTAATTGACCCAAGTATCCGTGCCTTAAGGAAGACACTGCAATTTGGAGGAGGGCATTTTAGGGCACCAAAGAAACTGAAGAATTGGAGTCTGGGTCTGGAGGTGATTAAGACTGTTAAGAAATAGCCCTCAAGGGATTCCTCAGTGATGACTGGCAAAAGGACTAATGGTTTGATTAATTAAGAGTAAGCAAACAATGAAGTACACAAAGCTGCCCCGGCTTAGGACAGGGTGATTTCTCAAGAGTTCATGTTTATGTCAGGCGTTTGGAACTACTAACACATTTTGCCATAGAACAAAAATATGAGAGATGGTGCATTCTCCAGGAAGTCTGAGAATTTTATAATGAAATACTATTGCAAAAAAAAAAAAACAACCCCACAAAGTAGTAGAATTACATTTGCTCTAAAAACACTAGATGATGAAATCAACACTGTTGAAACACTTAGGCAATCATTTACTGACACAACACAATAACGGTGAAAAAGAAAGAAAGAATGAAAATATCCACAGTATTAACAGTCACCATCATAAAGCATTGAGCATTGCTTTGCTCTGTGTGAAGAAGAAGCGTTTTATACACAAAGCTCATCTGATCTTCACCCCAGGGCTGAGAAGTACTATTATCCTCATTTAAAAAGAAAAAAAAAAAAAAAAGGAAGCCTTAGAGACATTCCCTGACTTGCTGAAGATTACACAATTACTAAATGGCAGGGTTAGAGTTTGGCACCAAACCTGAACTCTCAGCCACCACCCTTGGATCCAAAAGGAAAAATTTAAAAAATCAGTAACTATACACTGATTGATGCAAAGCGTCTTAAAGCATTCTGCTCTCCATTTAAATATAAGAATCTTAAAATATCAGTTTTTCTCTTAAACAGATATTTAACTTTTGCAACCAGTTTAGGAGCAAGGTGAGAATCCATTTGTACTTTTAAAAAGTGAATTAAACTTGAGTTTAACACACAGGACCAAGTAATATTTCACAAACAGATGATCATTTGGCACTTTCAGAAGCAGCCCCTATCGGTCCCCGACAGGACCCTGATAAGATCATCTTATTTGTTGTCTCTAAATGGTGCAGGACTCATAGTATTTTGGCTCAGGGAGTCTCCCTTGGATGAATAAACCCAGTGTGGTACACCTGACTAATGGTAGACTATAAAGCCTCATGCGTGAAATGATTAAAATATTGCATCTCTCTTCCCAGATGGTTCACTTGGAAAATGTCTCATCAAAGTGATGGCTGTCTCAATTACTTGGATACTTCAATTTGGATTAGATACTCAAATTATTTTAAGTCCCTAGAAATCAGTGGTTTGTACCATTATTAACAGTCAATGCTTCCAGTTTCGTGCCACGGAAAATGGCCCGAGAGTTAGATGCAGTAGGAGACTGAAAAGCACATAGTGCAGGTAATGAGGGGGCCTCTTCTCAGTGTCTTAGGAACAGTGGAGGAGAAAGGACTTGGATAAAAGGGAAAAATCAAAATCCCCATCTGCCTCGTCCTTTGCCTTGTCAATCTGTCTCATGTCCTTCAGATCAAAATCTGATATTTAACAGAACTTTTCCAGCATTTTAAAATGCAAAGTTAATCGTTTTGAAAACAGTATGAAACATCAGTACTTCAATACTACATAAGGACTTTTTCTTAGTTTAAAGTTACCAAAAAAAAAAAAAAAGTATCATGTTAACCAAAACTGACCAAAAAATTTCACTGTACCTCAAAGCATCTCTAATCTTAGAACCCTGGTAAACCCTT
The DNA here is from genome assembly GCF_048773025.1 of Camelus bactrianus. Lineage (NCBI taxonomy): Eukaryota > Metazoa > Chordata > Mammalia > Artiodactyla > Camelidae > Camelus > Camelus bactrianus. Next base: position 34,611,042 of record NC_133575.1, read on the forward strand.
CAAGCATCCTCCCAGGAAGGATAAAAGCCAAAAAATATGCAAATAGCTCTCATCACCTCTGTCACTTCTGACAAAGCAATGGTTTTAAGAGAAAATTCTAGAAACAATCAAGTGGCCTTTGATCAAAGAACTGGAATTCTTTGATGCCTCTAAAGAGAATGCCTTTTAGCTATTTAACACAAACACACACACATACACACACACATACAAAGGATCTGGGGTAATAAGAAAAATATCCCCAACATGTGATTAAATTCATTACAGGAAAGCAGCATTTGTAGGCAGAATTCAGATATTAATTTTTGAACTCTTCAACACAGAATGGAGAGGCAGGTAATAATATTACTAAAAACAGCTAACATTTTGAGCACAGGCTATATGCCAGCTTCTATTCTAAGTGTTTTACAAGTAAGAATTTACTTATCCTCCTAACAACTCTATGAAGTGGGCAGTTGTGGCAAGTGGCAAGCACAGAGAGGCCAAGTAATGTACCCAAGGTCACACAGCTAGCAAATGACAGAGCCAGTATTCAAATCCAGACACTCTGACTCCAAGTAACAAACATGGCCAGCAGCCTTCCTCATGCTAAACGGTGAAACACTGAAAGCCTTCCAGAGAATATCACGAACTGTACAAGCATCAGGGCCTCTGCTGACACATTCCATGTCTTCTTTGTGTAAATTACAAGAAGGCACACACTCATGGCAAGTAAATTTCAAAAAGGCATCCTTTCTTCAGATGACTGCAGCTCACATCGCGCTTGGCTGGCAGAGGGTGAGCTGGCCTGCATCTCCTCTTTCACTGCATCAGTGTGAACAGTTTATGTTGTGGCCTTGAAACTCAGGAAACTTATTTCCTGAATGATAAGAATTTAATTATTTATTCTTTGTCTCCCCGATGCTAGTACACCGTTGGCACTTAACACGTTTGTTGGACGGATTCATTTAATATCCTTCAACAAAGATGACATTTAATTACTTGGTCAAGAAATAAATAAATGCCTGCAATGGCATCTGTATAAACTGAGTATATTTAACACAGTATAAGAAACTAAAATATTTACAGACACTGAAACTGACTTCTTCCGGTCACACTGGAAATGGTAAAGGATACCCTTGACTTTTTCAAAGAAAAAGAGCTAGAAAGAAAGACAACCAACCAATAATAATATCTACTTTATATGTGTACAGCACAGCAGTCTCCAATATTCACACATGTTCAGCCCTTAACAGTAAGCCTTTGAGGCTCAAAGTGTTATTCCTATTTTTTAGATTAGAAAATGGAGGCTCAAGGATTTGCCCAGTGTTATACAACTAGTGATGGCAGAGCTAGGTCTAAAACCCAGCTCTGTTTCTGTGTCCTCTGTGTTTTTCATTAGTCACATCACTTCCTATAACATACAAAGGCCAATATGGTTTAAACAAAATTCTCAAGGCATGTCGTGCTTTAAAATAGAGAGTATCTCGTTATTAGCTTTCTTGGAAAGAATGTATTGATAAAAAAAAAAAAAAAACTACCTGGAGCCTGTCAGTGCTCCAAACCCGGTGACCAAATCATTTACAGGCAGATCTGAAGGCAGCTGGAGCATCGCAGAGCCTTCTAACTGCTCCACTAAACTAGTCATTAAGAGGTGCTTTGGCCAGACAGGTCCTCCTCCTTAAGTACAGATTGGTTTTTCTTTCCTGAGAACCCATCAGTCACAACTTTTTGGAGATTTGAAACAATACATGATATAAACCAAACATACTAATGTGTACCCTCATTTTTTTTTGGAGTAGGGGGAGGTAATTAGGTTAATTAATTAATTTATTTCATGGTGGTACTGGGGATTGAATCCAGGACCTCCTGCATGCTAGGCATGTGCTCTACCACTGAGCTATACCCTCCCCCTGTACCATCATTTTGATCACTGAGAAGCAAAGTCTAAAATTACGTTATTCACATCTTGCCCCCAAATATGAAAAAGACTCCAAGTTTTCTTAGAAGCCCTTTGTTCGGTTTTCTCTGAGACAGTCAAAATAGGGAACGCAAAACCAAATGGCAATAGCTTCTAAGATAAAGGAGACCTTTACTGAAGCCTCAAGCCAGGAGATGATTTATGCTCCTGAAAAGGAGGAAAAAAAAAAAAAAAACAAGCTTTCCCGCGTTGCCATAGAAACTTTTCTCCAGATGCGGCTGCTTTTAAGAAACTAGAATGAGATTGCCTTCCAAGGCCTTTCAGAATATGTCTAAAACCATAAAAATTGTTTCATCATGCTGTCTACGTAAATTATTGCATTTTCTTAAAATGTCAGCAGTATAATGAGTCTTGTTTCATATCTAAGCTCTTGTCTTCCTTTGTTGTGTGAAAGGTGTGGGTTATCTTTTGTGTATTGTAATTGTAGTAGACAAGATTTCTTTTCGCCTTACCTCATCGTGGTCTCCCACAAATAAAAGGATGCAAACCCAGAAATTACAGCTTTGTCTTTCTCAAATTTGGGTGTTGTATTCTTTATTTTAAAAACTGTTATAGAAAACGAATCTTTTAATTCACCTGCCTCAAATCCTTTTGCAAATTCAATGGAATATGTATAAATAAATGAACACAGACTCCTTGAAGAATACTATTTTTTAAGTATTGAAAGTATCCAGATGATGCCACCATAGTTTCCTTGACTATCCATCACGTGGTTGAAGGATGACATAGCTCATTGCTGTGACAGTAGCCCTCCTCGAGTTTCCCAACATGATTTTTAGAATCACAAGCATCTTTAAGGTAGAATATAAAATTGGAGCAATACCACTTCCCCCATGGCTTCATCCACTCCCTAGATTTGAGTCTCTGAAAGGGCTAGGTGTTACAGATGGCCGGAAGAGGGTCAGAGACCTGCTGTAGCATCCTTTGAATACTTCTTCATTTAAACATCTCCTTTCACCAAAAAGGAGATGATTAATTTGGAATTCTAGAAGAACAGAATAAAACATGGGCATTGCCAAGCAAAAGAAATCTGGATAAGATGGAACAAGTAACTGGAAGAAATGAAGTTCCAAAAACAGTCATTTGGGAGTCTAGCTTAGAAACTGGCCCAGGAACTTTACTTTTGCTCCTGAAACACCCTTGTGAGCCAAAGACCATAGCAGTCAGCGGTGTGCAAGGACTACAGTGACAGGAAAATGGCCTCGTTCAAGGACAAGGCAGAACATTGTCATTCTGCAGGAAAGCTCTATGCCTAATAGGCCTAATAGGTTGTATGATCTTGGACAAGAGCCCTCACCTTTCTGGGCTTCACTTTCCCCATCTGTAAAATGAGATGATTAACTTTGCCCCCTTCCATTCGGTGTTTAATCTACATGAGACAGGATAACAATTTTAAATAATCTGAGATTTCATTACATAGGTGATGTTTTCATAACCCCATAGGATTAGCTTTAGTCTGCCCTGTGGAGCATGAAATTTGAGTGACATCAATAGGTGTTAATCAAAAACATGGGATTTTTGTGCTTTTGTGGGACAAGGAAATATGGATTCGAACAAAGCTGGTTGAGGATAAGTGTGCTAAAGTAATTAGAGGCAAAAGGTCCTGATGTCTGTGACTTACTTTGAAATGTATCAAAAAATAATAAGAGGGTTTGACAGATAAAGAGAAGGATGGATAGATGGATAATTACAGAATAAAGCAAATACAGCAAACATGTTAAGTGTAGAATCTAGTTGGTCACTATATGAGTGTTGACTGTAAAATTCCTTGACCTTTTTCATAATAAGAAAATTCTGGGAAAAAAGTTAAACCAGGTGGTCAAAAGGTACAAACTTTCAGTTATAAAATAAGTCATGGGGATGTAATGTGCAGCATGGTGACTATAGTTACTAATACTGTATGGTATATTTGAAAGTTGCTAAGAAAGTAGCTCTTACAAGTTCTCATCACAAGAAAAAAAATCTTTGTAATTGTGTCATGATGGATGTTAACTAGACACATTGTAGTGATCATTTCATGGTATATGCAAATATTGAATCTTTATGTTGTACACTTGAGACTAAAATAATGTTATATGTCAATTATATTTCAATTTTTTAAAAGTTGGCTGTAAAATCTAAATTACGAAGATGGTTATTTGAAATTTGAAAGAGGTGGATTTTCTTAGGTTATATAATATTTTAAATTGCAAAATACTTAAGATTTGCCCAGCTTAAAGATGAATGAAACATTGTTCAAGTACAAATGTTCAAATGGTTGCTGACATTTTCTGTAAGGAATGGTGGTTTAGTAATACACTACCGAGCTGCTGTAAAATAAAATAAAAATAAACACACACATACAAAAAGTTAAACTGGTTTCTATCCAGCTGGACTTTCAGAGTCCTTAATTAACTTACTGCCTACCTCCATCAGGAGATATTATATATATTATTCACATAATTTCTTAGTCTCTATATCTTATTGGAAGAGGGGATGGAAGTGATTTAAAATTTTTTTTAACATTTTTTTATTGAGTTATAGTCATTTGACAATGTTGTGTCAAATAGAAGTGATGTTTTTCAAGGGCAGGAATGTTTCCTTACATATTTTGGGAAATACTGCCTAAAGCAACTGGTCCGTTTGGTCAATGTGGCTACAGTTGGTGGTGGGTTGGTCACAGAACATTCCTCAAAAAAAAACCCTCCTCTCTTTTTCCCTACAATTCAAACATTCTCGACCACATCATTGTCCTTCAGCTGAACATTATCAAGGAGTTGATATCCAAGCATGACTTGCTTCTTGAAGAGAAAAAAGCCTAATAGGAGAGGCACCAAGGGGTGGGAAGAGGGTGATTGTAATGTATGTGGAAAGGGAGCTTCCTAGGGAGGCTGGAAGTGTACTTAGTTCAGCCAAGTTACAGAAAAGTGAAAAATGGTGAAACAAAAGGAAAAAGACAGCGTTCTACCAAAAAAAAAAGAGACTGGAAGTTTCCCTCTTTGTTCTTCTTTCAAGACAAGCAGTGCTACAGAAGGCCCAGGGGCCACTAGTTTAGAACCTCTGCTCTAAGCCACTCATCTTATTGATAGGGATGTGGCTTCAGCAGAGGGCACCATTTTCCTGGGTCCTCACTGATTCATCAGCACTTTGCATGCCTTCAAAGACGGCGCCTCTTCCTGTTCCAAAGCAGGGCTCTTTATCAAACCAGGAAGGAAATCCCTAGTTTTCAGCATATTTACAACATAGAGATAATTGACAAACCTGAAACTAATGAATGATCAAATCCTATCCATTTTCCCAGGTTGTTTTCTGACACATAACTTGAGCCCAGTCATCAGACCGGGAGCTCATGTCTAAAACCTAGAGTTCATCATTGAGTTTTTCCCAGTCTCTTCTCCCATCTTAATGCCCTACAAGATCCAACATGACTTCACCCCTGCCAACTTTTCTAGCCTTATCCTCCTGCTCCCCATCTTGTACCTTATACTTCAGCCATGTTGAAACCCTTCCCACAATGGTTCTTGTCACATCCCACGCTGTTTAGTGTTTCCTGGCCTTTGTTCTGCGGGGAAGATGTCACTGAATTCCATCTCATTCCCCAAAATACAGCTCAAGCTCTAGACAATTTGCCCTAACCAACCCCCCTCCACCAAGGTGTGTTAGGAGCCCCAAGTTGGGGCTTCCATAGCAATGAATACTTTACCCCTTATTAGATCACTTACAATAAGAATTAGGACACATTTGAGCCAAGAGAAAGTAGGCTTCGGCAGACTTTGTAACTAAATCCCCAAGAATATTTTGAGAGTTTTATAATTTTAAACTTTTCAGTCAAATTATTTTTGGAAAGAGGTTTTTCTTGTTATTCCATACCAACAGTTTAGAGATAGGTTGAAAGCTCTCCATGTCTGGCTAAAACCCAGCTTGTGGTTTGATAAAAGGCTTCCGGAAAGCCAAAACAAGGCCTCAAGTGGGACTCAGATGAAATTCCTTGTATGTTCATTAAGTTCATTTCTTTTTAGGGAAAATTATACTCTCAAAAAAAATAAAATAAAAAAGGATCAGGTCAGTATCAGAAGAGGGCCTGTCACACAAAATGAACACTAGTGCAAAGATCTACAGAAAAATGAAGTATCTATTGCTGTCTGGACAAATTATTTCAGAGGTGTCTGTGGCTGGGATCCAGTTTCCCCGTTCACTTGAAGACATCTACTCAGTTACCCCAAATCAAAAACAAATTTAGGTGCTTTTAGCCAAAATATCTAGATTTCATGCTGAGCGGTGGGCCCCAGTCCTTACCAATCCAATTGTCTTAATTAATTCCTTGTGTTGAATTGGCTTTGTATTACTTCAAAAAGGCAATGTTAATCTTTCCAGAAGATCAGATCTCTCTCATATTCAGGGTCTACCATTGACTAGGTGATTAAATTAATACCCTTCTTTAAATCCTAAATCCCTGGCCTGTAAATGAATAGAAATATTTACCCCCTACCTTATCCAGTAATTGTGAAAAGAAATTGAGCCAAAATATACAAGGTTCTGAGAACGATGCCTGTTGCATGGTATATACCCAACAAATATCTATTCAGAGAATGAATTCAACATCTTAGAAAGTATTTGGCTTTGAAATTGGAAGAATTAGGTTCCAATCCCACTTGGCCTCTTAGGCACTGTGGCATCTTGAGCAAGGAACTTCTGAACTCCTTCTAATTCAAGTTTGAAAAACAGGGATGTAGCTTGCAGGCAGAGTTGATACAAAGATTATGTGTGCGAAATTACTTGCATATATTGGGCCTGCTGTTGCTATCCAGTGATCAGCAGGCTGGGCTTGGGAATTAATCATGCCTCCTTCTCCTTTACTTCCATCTCCCTACAAATACTTAGTGGCAATTGAAGGCTTTTAACAGCATCATCCTTGGATTCCATGTAGATGATTTCGCTATACCTCCACGTCTTACAACACTGGCATAACCTCTCAGGTTTTACTATTTCTTCAAATTGTGCATCCCACGAAAAATGACTGGGTCTTAAACCACCTTCTTTTTAACCTATAACAAGACAAATGGATAAACTGTATCATGGATTGGACGAACGCCCACTGGCCATAGCAGAGAAGAGGTAAAGCAATTTTTGTCTCTGTTGATAACATTTTTATCATGGACTTGGCGCAATCTAAGCAATATCTTTTGACTAATCATCATCAGAAAGAATATTTTAATACCTCTTTTCTAACATTAAGATGATTGTATTTGACAGATACCATCATGCAATTAAATGAACAGTATTTTTTGACCCTTAGCGTGTAATTTCCCACTGTCCCAGGTGGCTATTTCGGATATTTCCTTCTAAAACTTCTTACATGACACCACCCCCGCTCCCCCAGCCCTCTTCATCTGATGACTCTGCTTCATTTTTTATTGAGAAAATGTAAAAACTCATTCACCTTTCCATAATAAATCCACTTATATACCTCCACTTGTGCTTTAAGTGAAGTGGTTTCTTTAAAGAAGCCAATCCTTTCCACTCTCTTTGGATCCTAGCCCACCAAGGCTTTGACCCTCTAATCATGTGCTTTCTCTCCTGCATCATCAATTTCTCCCTCTCTCCTGGATCACTCTCATCAGCACACAAACCTGCTCTGGTTTTAGCTACAACCCCTCCCCTCTGAATCCTTGACTTCAAAGAGTTATCTTCACATGTTGCTTCTATTGTCCACTTCACTTCAGTCAGCCTTTCATTCCTACCACTCAATCTAGACTGCTCAGGTTTTCAGATTACAAACCCAGTGGTCAAGTCTTTGTCCTGAAATTACTTGTCCACTTAACAGCTTTTGGTCTTGTCTTCCTTGACCCACTGTCTTCACTTTGTTTCTGGGCCACATACTTCCTTGGGATTCTCTGCTCCTTCTCACATTACTTTGCTGAATCTTTGTCCTCTTCCCAGCCTCTAAATGTTGGAGAGCTTCAGGATTCACTTATTAGATCTCTCTCTCTCTTCTTTTAAATCATTCCTGGGTTATCTCGCTCAATCCTACAGACTTGAAGCTTCAAGCTTTATATATAAATTTCCTACTTAATTGTGCCTTCAGCTATTTAATAATCATCTCAACCTTAACATCTCCCAAACAGAGGTCTTGAGTCCCCTCCCCCAAACCAGTTCTTCTGCAGTCTCTTCCATCTCAGCAATGGTACTACACTTCATCCAGTTGCTCAGGCCAAAATCCTGGAACTGTCCTTAGTTCTTTATCCCCCTGGCCACTCCACCCTCCAATCAGTACGTCAGTAAGTCAACTCTACCTGAATACAACCATTTCTTAGCACCCATATTACTACTACCTTGGTCTAAAATGATATCATCTTCCTTTGGACTATTATAATAGCCTGGCAACTGCTTCCACTCTCGCTTCTCTAAGTTTCCAATCTACAGAGGATAGAACATCTTCTAAAGCAAACTCAAATTCATGACATTTCCCTGTTTCAAATCATCCAATGACTTACATTGCAAAGAGGTGATCTTACCTCATTACTTAACTTACAGGGCCCTATATGGACTCATTCTTGCTTACATATCTTGCCTTACTACCCTTTGCTCATCCCACTCCAGCTATATTGATTTTCTTTCTGTTCCTTGTACACATCAAAGTTGTTTCCACCCTCGGGGCTTTCCATCAATGGTTCCCATCTCCTGTAGTGCTCTTTGCCCTGATATTGACATGTTCAGCATCTCAGATCTCAGCTTATACCTCAACTCTAAGGAGGAGGTATTCCCCGATTCTGCTCCATCACACCGTCTATTTGATTTTTCCTGGATTACTTGCCACTGGTAGTACTTTGTATGCATGAATGTATGTAGGTAGGTGTTTATTTGGTTGATTCATTGGTTATTTATTGTGTGACTGTCCTTACTAGATTATAAGCTCTGGGAGGGCAGGGATCTTACTTGTTTTGCTTCCTACTTTGTCCCCAACACTTGGGAGAATATCTGACATGTAGACATCCTCAATGAATATTTGCTGCTCACGTGAAACAACTCAGACAAGTCAATAAGTTCAGCGGCAAAGATGAAGAGTGATTCGTTTTGCAAAGAACATACTCTAGTGGGTTCCTCAGAATGCATTTCTACTCAAAATCTGATGTATCACAAAATCTATTTTAATGTCAGTGTGACCATCTGATCACAAGTGCCCTTTAAAATTTTCAACCCTAAATTTTCTGTTCCAGAATTCTTTTAAATCACAAATTTAATACAAAACATCTGCAAGGGAAGAAGCACCCATAGAGAAATGGAGTCTTCCACCCAGACAAGGATTCAAACAGGTCGCCAAATATTAACAATACAATGTCAGCTCCACAACCTGTCTGCCTCACATCTAAATTCTATAGAGTTCCCTTTAATCAATAACACAATCTGGGAACTTGTCAGAAAATTAAACTATTTTCTCAGCCAAAGGTCACTTGAGCATTTGATATTTTAAAGAGATATTTTAAAGGCTTTTAAAATTATTAATTCCTCTGGGGCATTTAAATCCTCAACCTGCACCATTAGATTGTGGAACAGAAAGGTACCTGGTCTATGTTGCACTAGCTACTTACCAAAATTTCTTATACATTAAATGTGTTTTAATATTATGCTGTAGCAGAAATAGTGTGTGTGTGTGTGTACTTTTAAATGCCTTAAACAAACTCTCTGTACTCCGAAGCTTTGGGCATAGCCCCAAATTGCAATATCAATCTGCATTCCAATTGAAAGGCGAAGCCACTCCTAATGGGAGAGGCCCGTTCTATCTTGTTAAAAGGAGGTGTAATCCAGACCCGGAGGTCTTGCAATCTTTGACAAATTCCTCCTAGACAAAGGAGCACATGGAACTGAAAATGCCAATGTCACCACTTAAGCCCATGGTGGCAAAAATATATTTAACAGTTTTTAGTAACAAAATTCTAAACCTGGAAAGTTATGCTGTGATGTGATGTTCCTCTGTGCCCTTTGTCCCTTTGGATTTCTGTTCAATTCAATAAGTTAATTTCTGGGGCTCCTTTACAATGTGTATATCTTTTGTGTGTGTTTGTGTGTGTTTGTGTGTGTGTTTGTGTGTGTGTGTGTGTGTTGTTTTGTGTTTTGTTGTGTGTATATATCTTTGTAGAGGTCTCCATGTACATTCTTAGCTCTGTCTTACTATGTCCATCTGTATCCCATACTTTCCCGGTTCCTTTTGTCTCTCATAACTGACCCAACTACAAAGCCAGAAGTTGTTACTTTATTTTCCCATTTGTTGACTTTGGCTGAAAATATATAGCCCTTTGGGAGTCACCTTAGCACAGGTGAAGTTTGAAACCACTACGTTCCCCTGGAGGTTTGTAAAAGTGGTAGAGTGACAGCACGAATTTGGCATAGAATAATACCATAAGGAAAACATGTACGAGGAAGACTACTTATTGGGTTAAGCCTTTTTAATCTCAATATCACAATCATCCCATGGCTACTGGCCATACACCTGAGTGTGAAATGTGTACACTGAAAGCGGTCGAGAGGCTCACGGAAGACTACATGCATTAGAAAGCAAAGAGCATTCAAACATCTTGGTTAAAAGGTTTCTAGTTACTTATCAGCTCAGAAACATAGACATAAATACTGGTATATTAAAAAAGAAAAATAGATTCCACCCCATATCCTAACCACAAGTTAAGAAAAAAAATGAACTAAAAGTAGTTCACCCAGAAAATGTAATTGAAAAATAGACACAAGAGAAATGCTTGACTTTGCTAGTAATTAAAAATTAAAAACAACCATGTTCACCTCTCAATTTGAGAAACTGAGAAATATCATTTTCCCTCTCCATTTGAGAAAGATTGAATAAAAAAGGATGATATTAAATGCTGCCAATAATGTGATGAAACAAAGCTGGCTGGGATAGTAATTGGTAAAATATTCGAGAAAAGCAATTTGGCAGTATTTGTCAAAACCTTTAAACTGTCTATATCTTTAAATCAGAAATTATTACCTTATGATTCAATTCCAAGAAATAATATCAAATGTGGAAAAATATTATTTCTAAAGCTCTTAAGTGCAGTATCATTTATAATAACACACACACATAACACATAAGGTCCAATAATCTGGTATTAGTTAAGTAAGCTACGGTAAGCTTATTTGTTACTAACTTGTGTTCATAAAGACTGTAAGGATGTGGGAAATGCTTCTGTTTTAATATCAGGTGAAAAGATATCAATTTGTGTCTGTACAATGATTATAAATATAAATGTGTGACACACACGCAGAGAGAACAAACAAATGCATGAAAAAAAGGCTGAAAGAAAATATACCCAAATGTTAAGAGTGGTTGTCTTTCGGATGATAAGACTTAAAAAGGAACTTACGAAAATAATTCATCCAGAATTAGTAAAAATTTCAATAGTCGTGATGCTACATGAGTAGTTTCGTTTATTAGACTATTTCTAGAATTCACTGTATAAATGATTGACTTTTTGTTACAAATCTATACTTTTCAGAGACCTCAAATTAAGCACTTAGAGTCACATAATTGTGAAACTTCTCTATAAATCACACTCTATCTGCCTGTATGTTGCACTCCCTATTTCAGAAGAATAATTGTATGCAAATAAATTGATGGAAATGCTTTCCCAAAGGTCAGCTGTAAATCAAATAAAAATAAACTCAACGACTTGATATTTTATGAAATTTACTTCAATCACAACCTAATGATCAGATTGGGGAAAGGAGCGAAGGATGTACATTAGTTTTTCAAGGCTTAGGAGCTGTTTCCCTTCATTGCTTTTTCTTTGAACACCACCAATACATCTTTATTAGATTGCAAGGAGGCTACAGCTCAAGTGGCAGAGCACATGCTTAGCATGCACGGGGTCCTGAGTTCAATCCTCAGTTACTCCTCTATAAATAAGTTAACCTAATTACCTGCCCCGCCTCAAAAACAAACATCTTTATTAGATTAGCTTGTAAATTTTGGAACTTAATAACATTGCTTATATTGTGCTTTCTAAACCGATGAATACAATGCAATTATTGTTCGCCAGTTAAGGGATTGAATTTGGCAACCTGATCTGTATTCCAGGCTCATGGGCCAACTAAAATGTCCCAATGTCCATTGGAAAACTGTAACTAAGGAAAAGACTTATTATATGTTAAATATAATACCTAAATGTGCACATAAATATATTCATGTATACACATTTTATATATAAGCATACACTTAAATATACATGTAAATATTTTCTTTGGTCAGGGTTTTCATGTGAATGTTGAGGCATTTTGCCCCAAGGATCTCTCTTTTCCAGCCCCAACCGCGTGGGAAAAGCATATGGGAGAAGCAGGCAGCTCAGCTGGTCCGCACCTCTACACACGTGCCTTTGTGACGACCAGAGGCCCCCACTGTCGCCTCCCAGTCTCCTGGACTAATACAGTCAACTTCTTCTCTTCCCAGAAGGCAACACAAAATACCAAGTTTCTAAGTGCATCCTCACCACGTGGTATCCACAAAACCACTGAAGGTGACATTTTAAAATCGATGATTCTCAAAAGGTTAAGCATAGAGTTACCACATGACCCAGCAATTCCATTCCTACATATCTACCCGAGAGAAATGAAAAACATACATCCACACAAATATTTGTACACAAATGTTCATAGCGGTGTTCTCACTGTCCACAATAGCCAAAAAGTGTAAACAACCCAAATGTCCATCAACTAAAGAGCAGATAAACAAAATGTGGTCTATCCATACAATGGAATACTATTCTGCCATAAAAAGGAATGAAGCATTCATGCCTGCCACAACACGGAGGAACCTTCTGCTGAGTGAAAGAAGCCAGACACAAAGGTATGGTATGATTCATTTATAAGAAATGTCCAGAACAAGAAAATATCTAGAGTCAGAAAGTAGATTAGTGGTTGCCAGGGGCTGGGGCGAGGTGGGTAGTGGCGGTGGTAGTGGAGGGGAATGAAGAGTGACTGCTAATGGGGGCAGGGTTTCCTTTAGGGGAGACAAAAACATTCAAAAGTATACTGGGGCAACATGCATGAACCTAGGGATGATCATATGAAGGGAAGTAAGCCAGACAGAGAAAGACAGCTACCATACGGTATCACTACATGTGGAATCTAAAATAATTATGTAAATGAACTTATTTACAGAACTGACTAGACTCACAGACATCCAAAACAAACTTATGGTTACGTGGGGGAGGGATAAATTAGGAGTTTCGGATAAACAGATACCAACTACTATATATAAAATAGATAAATAACAAGGAACTACTGTATGGCTCAGGGAACTATATTCAGTATCTTATAATAACCTATAATAGAAAAGAATCTGAAAAAAATGTGTATATATATATATATACACGTGTGTGTATATAACTGAATCACTTTGCTGTACATCGGAAACTAACACAATACTGTAAATCAACTATACTTCAATTAAAAAAAATAAAGTGGCTGTTTTCCATTCTAAAAAAAAAATTACTTTGGGGTCATGATTATACAACCCCGTGACTATGTTAAAAAGTCATTCAATTGTACATTTAAGTGACTGAATTGTATGGTATGTAAATTATATCAATAAAGCTGTTATTTTAAAAACTTAAGCCGAAATTTTAGAACTCGATAGGTTTCTAATTATTATCATTACCTTTTAAAGTTATTTTTGAGGTTTTAAGGAAAGATGCTGTAGCCGGTGTTGTCATGCCCCACTCATATTCCCTCCTCATGCATTTCTATTTGACCCCATGACTGATTCTGCCCAAGGGCTTGCTTCTGGCAGCAGCTGCCACCTAAACCAATGAGGTACCCCAGCTGCCTCACAACTCTGCGGAGATAACTAAGGAGCATCCTACATTATCTCCCCCGGGGTCCTCAGCTGGGAAGCGCCCGAGTCACCCACAGTGGAAACAGGCTTGAAAATTCACCCTTTGACTTCCTTACCTCCTCTAGGCTTCCAAACCTCTCAGGGATTTGCTAGGATCACTTCCCAAATAAATGACTTGCACTCACATTCTGTCTGAGGGTCAGCTTCTAGGGGAACCCAAGGCGAGATACACGTTACTCTTCCTTTCTCAAGTAATATTCATATCTTGCCCCACTAGAAAGATCTGAAGTGATCATTGGTCAGGTTATTAAAAGAAAATCTCTGTGGTTATAGGTTTAGCCAACATAGAGAGATAGATTGAGAATTAGATTTTATTGACTTGTGTTTACAAATAACGCTGTGTTTCCTTAAATTGTCACAGTAGCTACATCTTTGCATACCAGGCTGCATGGGAAGTGTGGTGGCCTTTGGAGCAGGGGTCTCTGGGGCCACTGTCTTCCCTGGGGGCTGAGACCAGCGGATTCTGGGACCTCAGCCTACAGGTGTAGAAGGAGCCGCTCCCAGTGCAGTGTTGTGGATGGGGCAACTGCAGCTTCTCCAGCCCATGGAAACAGCAACGAGGGCTTTAGAGGAGCAGAGCAGGGACAACTAGGGCTGGCAGAGACTAGCAGATGCAAAGTTCCAGAATTAGCCAAGATTTGGTGAGCAGGAAACCCTCATGTCCTCTGGGGTTCAGCTGGCATGACGGTCCTACTTAGAGGGACAGAAACGCAGACACCATGGAAGCACTGTCATCAACGTATTGAAAGCATAAAATCGAGAAACTTTGTTGGGACTCCAATATATTAATTTTTTTGGCTGAAAATTTTGTTGAGAAGAGTCGGGTCTTTCCTGAGAACAATGAACTAATGGTGTTCCTAAGCAAAAACCCACCAACTAACACACAAACACCCCAGGATGGGCAGAACTAGCACACGACTGTGTCATTTAAGGTATTATATTTTCCAAAATACACCATCCTCCTAGTTTATATTTTTAAGGATGTCCCTGATCTGAAACTCTGGGCACCAAATGCATTTCAGAACTTTGAATTTTTTTCAGATTTCAGAGACAAAACAGTACGCAGGCGTTATATTATGTAATAGCCCCAATGACAACCGAGACAGCCAGCCTGCAATTACCTGCATTATTATTGCTACCACTAATAGCAAACCAGACACATCAGTTCTCATCAGCTCCTGCTGAAAGCTGCAGGAAACACTTCCAATTTTCTGAGCTCTGGGGCATTTAGGAAATGCAGATAGGGGACTGTGGCCTGTATTATGGTAGATTAGAACCATAGCTGCTGTCAAATAAATGCTGGGACGTGGATGTCAGAAAATGGGGCAAGAGGATTCAGGGAAAACCAGGACAGCCCCTTCATCAACAATAGAATTTTGTCAGGCAACTAGGTGGTTTAATAGTTCCTAACTCATCATAACAACTATATGAAATAACTCCGAAAACAGGGACAACACAAGGGTACAAATGCAATTTAAAACGCCAAGTTCTAAACTCAGTTTTTGGAGAAAGACTTAATAAGCCGATTAATATTTACTGTGGACCTACTAGGTGGAGACACTGAGCTAGATGCTAAAAAGACAGAGCATCTGCCTTCCTAGAATTTATCCTCAGGAGGGCAGGAAAGGGATAAAACAAGGTTCCACAAGAAGGGAGAACTGGCAGTGCAGGGTAACATGCAGAAGGCTATCAGATGAGGAGATCTCCAAAAAAGTGAGTCTTAAAAGAAATTCTGAAAGATGATCAAGAGTTACTAAAGCAGGAGATGGGAAGGAGGAGCGCTAGGAAGAGACCCATATGAAAAGCAAGTACAAAGGCCAGAGACCGTGGTAGATAATAGGAGATCAGCCTCCTACGTGGTAGGCGGGGCTCAGGTCTGCAGTGTGTCTGGGCCACAGTCATCATTTTGGACTTTTGATTTTGTTTTGGGGTTTTTTTTTTTATTGAATGATCAATCGATTTACAAATTATCGATTTACAATGTTGTGTTAATTTCTGGTATCTTGGGGTAACAGGAGTAACCTCAAGAGATTTATATTTTAGAATGACTGTCCTTCCAGGAGAAAAGTCTCAAAGGATACACACCAAGTTGTTAACACAGGTCACCTCAGGAGGGTTGGGATGGGGTGAAGACTGATCGGTAATTAGCTTTGTGTTTGGACAACTTTGGGCGCATCACTTCTGACAGTAAATATTTCCTGTAGCTTTAAAACATTGCACTTGGATTTTTCCCACTAAGAAAAAATTATTCATCCTTTAGTGTAAGAATCGACTGAATGGATGAATCTTGAAGGCATTATGATAATTGAAATAAGCCAGACACGATAGGACAAATACTGTATGCTTCCACTCTGTATGAAGTTCCCAGCATAGTCAAATTCATGGAGGCAGAAAATAGAATGGAGGTTACTGGGGGCTGAGAGAAGAGTTAGTGTTTAATGCGGACAGAATTTCAATTTAGTGTAATGACAAAATTCTGAAGATGGATTGTGGTGATGGTGGCACAACAATGTGGATATACTTAATGCTACTGAACTATACACTTAAAATGGTAAATTTTATGTTGCATATACTTTATCATAAGGGAAAAGAAAAAGAACAGATTGGCCAAGGACTGGACCAAATGATGGAGACATGAAGAGCAGATTCTGAGAACTATTTTGGTCCACTTGAGGAACCCCAGGTCAGGAGGGGTATGGAGATGGTGAGGTGGATGGGTCCAAGTTCTGTTTTGAAACTGGAATAGGGCTTTAGGAATAAGAAAAGGAGAAAAGAAGAAAGTGTCTAGTATCCAAAAGCAGACCTTGAAACAAGGAGTTGGATGCTGCTAGTTTATTTGGGAGGTGACCTCAAGAAGCCCTGGTAGGGCTCTGGGGAGGTAAGACATGGAAGGGAAGGTAGGCAATAAAGGTGCAGTATTCAGCAGGCTGTCACTGTGAGTGACTGGGGCTCGATCCCCCTCAGGACCTCTGGGAGACTCTGTGGAACACACCTTGGTGACTCCAACTAAGAGGCAATTTATCAGGCCGGTCCCAGGAAGATGGCTGCTCCTGGGGGCATGAACCCCACCCCATTGCTGGCCAGTCCTTAGTGGAAGCCTACAGGGGTTCCAGTGGCCAGAGAAAGCCCTCAGGCAAAGACTTGCAGTAGTCAGGAGCCACAGGTCTCAGCAGAAGCGAGTGGGTGCCAAGGGGAGATGGTAGGACCCTTCCAATATCTGCTACCAATGTCAAGGGTCTGGACTTGAAAACTGGTCTGAAGGTGGCTCTGTTTCCCCAAACTGGGAACACTGGAGGGAAAACAAGTTAGGAGCAGGCAGAGGAGACCCAAGGAGCAGCTAGACAGGCAGGAGGGCAGCAGGAAACTGTAGAATCGTGGGAGTGATGAGAAGTGACGTTTTAAAATGCCTAGTTAATACCTAGCGCGAGAAGCTGAAAAATCTTTTCTGAGACAGTAGGAACTATTTTGGAAAACAGTATTAGTTAAATAGCAGTTCATAGGGCCTGAACACCCTTCTACTGCACTGTACCATGAGGCTCAGAAGCCAAGGATATAGGAGACAGTATTCCACTAGGCAAGTAACAGTATGAGAGAAACAAAAGCTCTCAGTGTGTCTCCACACTCCATCTCTTTCTAATTTTCCACTTCATGTAAAATTATACAAATCAGTAAACTGCGCATGCCATCTTGTAGGAGGGATGTATTTGTGGAGGGAAAAAAAAAAAACCCTAATATTGCCCTTCTTATATGTGCCGAATGATATGTAACCAAGGTCCTTTAGAAATATCGGGCAGATATTTTTGTTACTATATGTTGTGCATGTCCTTTGTTTGTTCTTCCCACGTAGCTGCAATTGTTTCCCCAGCAAGACTGAATAAGCTGTCACTTTACAAATTACTTTCAGGCAGCATTTTTCATGGTTATTGAGGTCTTCATCCATTGTATTTAAAAAATTTTGAAAAAGAACGCCAAGAATTTATATATACAATGCATGATTTGCAGACTGGTTGAAATTCTAATTGCTAACGCTTTTTTAAAATCCCTATTTTCTAAGAAAAAGTATTCAAATAGTTTAACACACACACACACACACATCTTTTCATTGGGAATTCAAAATTCACTCATGTGTTGAAGCTTAAAGATTAGTTTTAAACTTACTCTCATGCAATCTTTAAACCTACAAACTCCTTTCAAAGGAATTCATTTGTGGGAAAGGAAGGCAGATTTAAAAGATACCTGTTTACTGAAATATACCTTTAAAAGAACAAAGTAGGAGAAAAAAAAAATGCTTTCTCATTGCCATCAGCTTCTCATAGTGTTCTGCTCACCAACTAAAACCCAGAAATAAAACAAACATAAGCCCCAAATGATTTTTCTTTTGCACGCAAAATTTCCACTGGAAGCTCAGTATTGCAGATCGGCAGACTGATTTATCTACTGAAAACTCATTTCCCTTTGGACATATTCTTCCTGAAATCAGAGAAAAAAAGAATCAAGAGGAGAAACTCAGATCACAGGCAGTGTATTTTGAATGTTCTGCCTTTTATCAACTAGGACGAACCATGTGATTTCTTTTCAGATTGTGACTGTTCCTGCCGGCAACCCAATTTCTGATCAGAGAAAAGGCACTTATGACATTCCACTTACCCCTCATAAGGCCCGAAATAGCACACCACCTCTGAGTCAGACGAAAACTAGCTAGCAGAGGACACAACGCTTGGAAACCAAAATCAAAGTTGTCTTTGCATCTATCCTGATTTGCTCCAAAGGTGACCTCTTCAAAAGTGCGCGGAGGTCTCTTTCATTTGAAGAGGACATTTTTGTGCATCGATCAACAGCAGGCACAAGAAACGTAACTTCCCATCGTTTCTTGCGTGTGTGCATGTGTTAAGCTGGCACTGTTTCCTGATTGTTCATCCCTAGCACCTGGCACGTACAAGGCCCTCACGTGATGTTTTTCTAAGTGAAGGGCTAGCAGCAGACGGGCAGAGAGAGATTGGCACGATGCCAGCCAAGATCTTCCAGCAGATAGTAAATCTAAGAGGCTGAACCACAGGATGAAAAACTAACCCCCAATTTCCTTTTACAGACATTTCCATAAGTAATATGCTTCGTCATTTTCAATCGGAGAACAGAATCCTCAAGGTGTTCATGTCACCATCGTAACAGTCTAGCTCTGAAACGTTTGGTTTGGTGGGCACGGGAAGGACAGGCTCTCTCTCTCTCTGTATGGAATGGGCCAGTGTGCCGGGACTTTATACAATGCTGAATTATGTATAGCACTTGCCTTTTGGTTTTTTTTTCTTTTTAATGCTTTTCTAAACATCTTCCTCAAAATGAGCCGGTCGGAAGTGTTTCATTGTCTCCCAGCTGCTCTGCACTGCTGGGCCCGGAGCACCTTGCTTTGGGTCCCCTCCCCATTCTGCTGTGCATCAGTCATACACAAGTCAGCAGTGGAGGGGTTACCCCTCCCAGTGCTGTGTGCGTGCAATTTGAACAAAGACCTCTACTTAGAATCTTCGGGACCCAAAGCACAGGATTCCTGCCTCTCTCAATCCGGCAGAAGAGCCTTCCAGTCATTCCTAAACTTAGACTAAATGAATAGTTGTCTCTTCTGCTCAACCATAAAACCAGCAGCAGACTACTATTTTTAAAAAAGACATTATTTTTTCTGGCTTTTAAATCATGTGTTGAATCACACAGAGAATCCTGTCTCTGGTCATGATGAGTCAAAATGTTGCAACTCATTTAAACACAATTAATGGTCATTGCCAAGAAGTACAAGCAAATGATTACCTGTCAAAACTCGACAGCTCACTCCCTTGCCATCTTGATCTTCTATCCTTCTAGTTCATGTGCTCAAATCCATCTAAGATGAATATCCTTTAACCAGAGAACCTCAGTTTATTAACCTTTCCACTCAAATACTACCAACAGCCCTGCCACAGCCTCACTTTTTCCCTTGTCCATCTGGGATTCCATCCTCTATTTTTATCTCTACTTTCACTTTCAGTATCTTCAATTCCCTGTGAGAAATCCTAAGGAAAGCTGCATGAAATGGCTGTAGGATTAGGGGAAGAATAGAGGTCCACACCAACAGCACCATTTTACTAAGAACCCAGAAGCTGAGCTGGATCCAAAATGGTAGCCTGGAATAGATGGATGGCTCCTGTCTGTATCATCCAGTCTTCATAGGTTAGGGATATGTGTTTCACAGTTTATCCTTTGGCTGCACTGCCACAGATTTCTCCAGTAAAGGAAGAAATCCACATTTATAGCAATTCCAGATCAAAGGGCATGCATCTCAACTCTAAATTAGCCCACAGAGTAGTGAGAGAAGAAGTGAATTCCCCAGAGCTTGTTTGGTCCATTGTAGCGCTCAGCCTCCATCCTCCACCCCTGTTCCAGGGACCCCCAGGGCACCTAAGAGAGGTTATCCAGAACTGATAAAGCTCAGCACCCTCCCCAGCCCTGTTGGCTTCTTGCATCCTGGAAAATGCCCAGTCCTTTAATGGCCTCCTCCATCTCCAACTGACTGAAGCTCTGTGGTCAGAATATCTTGTGATGTGCAGACCAAAAATGCTGTTCGATTATCATCTGTCTAGATTAGGGTCCATGGCAAGAAGCTTCTGAGACTGATTTGCATCTAGAAAGCTTTATCGGGGTTCAACAGGAGTGGAAAAAAAAAGTAAGGGAAACAAGATTGGGCAGAGGGAGAAGCTGAACTGAGATGCGGTCACAACAATGGTTTTAGTCAATCCTACAGGGAGCTCCAGAGCTGAGATGGCCCTGGCAAGGGGGTCTAGTCTCTATACCCACACATCTGCTGCAGGGAAGTCAGCTCCCCTCAGTCGAGGGCAATTTTGAGAGAGGGACTCAGCTGTGAACCAGCAGCAGGCAACGCTCTCAGCAGGTGGATCAATAACTGCCCTGCGGGGGCTTGGGCAGCCCACTACAGCATCCACCACGCTGTCACTTTAGGGTCAATGGTAAGAAGATCAAACCTGAAATCTCAATGCCCTATGTATATTAAATGTAGATTTAAGTTTCAACCTCTTAAAGCTATACTTCAAGCAAGAATATCTTAATTGGCTACTTATCTCTCCAATAAATCCTATCACCAAGTCTTCAGGTCCTCTGAGGCCCTAAGGTGAAGCTGCCAGCCTCCTCTCCTCTGTGTCATCTGAACCAGCTGCACTTGCCTTTTTCAGCCTCCACCACCCCTCAGAGCATTCACCTGTGTGTAGCGGTAGGTGACTCCCTCTGCTTGGTGTACCCTTCAAAGATGGAAACATGTATTACTCATCTGTGTATTCCCACACCTAGCCCAATGCTTGGTAAATAGGGCCCTCGAAAAGGGTTTACTCAGTGGATGCACAAATCAACAGATGAGCAAACTTGACTCCTTTTTCTCCCATGCAGAAACAACAAAATAACACACTTTCAATGAAATGAGGATAAGTCATTTGAGTGTACGCCTTCAGGTGTGTCTATCATCAGTGCTTAACTAGGGAGGTTTCACTTTAACTGGCGTAGCATGGAAGGGCAATTCTGAAACAGCCAACGATATCTTTTAAGACTCCTAAATAAACCAAAATCTAACCCAGGAGTTGAATGCAAACTAGAGAGGAAATTAAAATGTAAAACACGAAAGAGCTGTTTGATCAGCTTTTACAATAGACTGTGGACAAAGGCCATATTCACGTCTTATCTAGATGGCTAAAAATAATTAATCATAGAAAATGGTTTGCTACAGGACTATTCTTTTTTCTTTCCTGTACTGAGACTGGAAAGATAATTTGCAACAGAATTATCTCATTAATGATGTCCAACTTCCAGAAGTACAGGCTAAATGGGATTCAAAAAATTCTAAAGCACTATAAAAAAATACGTTCCTAGTAAATAATGGTAGACACAAGCATGAATTGTAAAAAGTGACACCACTGACATTTTTAAAAAACTCAAGATAGTTTACAAAAACGAATACCTACAATTTCATTAAATTACAGCTCCAAACTGGTGAAGAACCATGGTCTTCTCTGTTTTGTGTCAGAGAGGGAAAAATACTGGTTTCCTATTGAAGTAACTAAGATGTTCACTATTAAAATTCCACCTTAAATTGATAAAACTTTCTTGGCTTGACAATTTTGCAATCATTACTAAACACCTTTAAAAAGAGACTCCTAACACTTATTTCTAGAAATTTCTTAAATAAATACTCATAATTATGCACAAAGGTTTAGGTATAAGGATATTCATAATAGATTTGTTTAAAATAGCAGAAATTTGGAAACACCAATGTTCATCAATAGAAGACTGGTAAATAAATACAATCATATGAAATAATATAAGGTTATCAAGATCATACATAAGAAGAATATTTAAGATACAATTAAACATTCATAATATGTTATTATTTATTTAAAAGGGACTGCCAGTGAGTATGGTTAATATAGTAAATGGTTTGCAAAAAAAAATATATATATATAGGTGACAATAATAACAGTGAATTTTTTTTGTGGGGGATCAATCATAGATGATTTCATTTTCTTTCTGATCTTTTCCATAATTTACAGATTTTCACCATAAATACGTATTATTTCTGCAGCTAGTATTATTTTTTAAATGTTCCCACCTCTCCAAAAAAAAAAATTTCCTTAAACTGTAAATAACCAAAAAGGATTGTGATTTCATTTTTCATTTACATCAGTGGCCTTTCCTCCTCAAAATTTTCGAGGGAACTTTGGTTATTCATTAACTTAATTATTAATTCTTCACTTTACTGCAAGTCATCTGAAAAAGAGGCCCTGTTGGATAACAAAACTTTTCCAAAGAGCTTGTTGCTTTTCATGTCAAAAACTGGAAAAGAACCCAAAGAAATGAAATAGAACTAAACATAATTATAAAGACACAATTTCAGACAGAAACCCAACTGGGATCATAGAAATCAAAAAGGAGCTCCAACTCCAAAGGATGAGGTCAGGGTTCCAAATTCACTATAAAAGAATCTTTGGAAATATTTGCAAGGTAAACACAAAGAGGGGATTATTTAGGATGGAAGGAGAGCAAATAAAACTAAGGACCTAGAAGGACACCTTCACCATTGTGCAATTCTGATAAATGAAATGAGGATGATGAGTCCAGAGTGAAACATGGCTCAGGTAAGGGATGATTAACGTAAGATCAAGAGCTTAAGCTTCTGACATGAAGTGGAAATTAACTAGAACATGACATTTAAGATGCCATTAAACAGAGACTATGGTCACATGACTAACATTTGAAAGGTCAAACCTACCTGAGGTTGCTTTCTGATTTTGCCCTCTCCCTCACAAAACAACAGGTTTCAATGACAATTTTTACATTACCAAATAGGATGAACTATTCACTTTGTGTTTGAGATTGCCCAAGATGTGTTTGCCATTTAGTAAGCTGGGTCACCACCCTTAGGAATAAAATCTCTTTGATTTTATTTTTTTTAAAAAAAAGGAAAATTTGAAATACAGTCAAGTCCTTCAATTCCAAATACAAAACTTCAGGGGGGAAACATTAATTACTTTTTGGTGATACTTCTTTTCTGGGTATGTTTCAGCAAGATAGAAGAAAGGAGACTGTACCATTGAAGAACTTCCCTTTTCATTCTTGCCTCCTCTCTCCCCCTTTCTCTTGCAAGCTGTCTTGAGCTTCAGGATAACCCAATTCATGATAATCAGCTGATCACCTCTCAATCTGTCCCTGAATTTCTACCCATCCCTTGGCTTCCTTCTAGGGTTGCCCTCTTGCACCTATCGGGCACACCACTGTCCACCCTATCTTGACAGCAAAAATTGTCAATGCTCCCCTATTTCCAATCACAGAAAACCGAAGCTAACTCACTATGCTTTTCAATGTTTCATTGTTTGATCCCACCCTCCTTCTTCTAACTTTATTACCCAAGTCTCCCCATCCTCTTAGTCTAGACTTGCTGCATTTTCTACCTTCCTATAAGTAGAAATATCACCTGTTAACTGGAGCCAATAGACTTATGATTTCTATTGTTCCTCCCATCTTAGGAACCTCTCTCTTCTCCACTCACCTCAAATCTTGACTGTTCTTCAGGACCTGTTCAAATTCTATTCCCTTAATGAAAACTTCGCCAATTCCTGGGGTCTTCAGTGATTTCTTCTATCTAACTTAGTCCTTGGGTCCCACAATACAGAACTCAATTCAATTATTTATTATTTCTAGTAATTTCTTATTGCTTGTATGTGCTGGTCTTGTGCCTCCAATTGCATTTTAAGTTTTCTGAGGGTAAGAACTTGGTCTTACTCTTTTTCTATATCTAAGTAAACAGACACATGCTGACTCTAGAACATTGCTTACTGGGATTTGGTTTTATGCAGTGTGGTTATTTACTGAATTAACTGAAGATGGACCCATTGTGCGAACTTGAAAGTAGAAACAGCGCATTCGAAATATTGGTAATTTTTCTCTTCCACCCAGCATTATTTGGTCAGGTTCTTGGTCCAATCACATTTCCTCCTGAGGGTTCATCCCCCAGGGCAGTAATTTTATTCAAAAGAAGTGGCTGTGAGGCCTGGAATCAGCTCTTTGGTGTCTCTTGGTCTGCTTTTCCTTGGACGGAAAACCAGACGCTCTCATCAGTAGGTAAAACTCTAAAGATGATCTCATCTTCAGTCACCAATGTTTCTATTAGAGAAAACTTTTTTGGGGGGCTCAGAAGAAGTTTATGTGATCTGGATGTTCAAAGTGAGGAAAGAATTTTATACCATTATCAAGGGAAATCATGACTTTCATTCAGAGACATTACTGAAAAATGAAGCCTAACAAACTTGGGGCCCTTGCGAAATGGGAACGCTGCACATTGAACCTGAGCAAATCTCCGGTGCATTTTTATGGGGACAAAAACCCTCACTCTGAACATGACCTCTCAACTGAGCCCATTTTGGGGATGGAGACAAGTATTTGATTTTGTACGTTTCCAGGATCCCCTCAGTTAAGTACTGCCTGTTAGTTTGTAAAAATGATAAAGTTAATGTTATTGAACATTCCAGAAGGTAGCCCCAAGGCCATCATTCCTCATTTGACACATAGATCTGGAGGCTGAGGAAACAGGTAACTAGTCCAAGCTACACAGTTAAGGACACGGGTCTGAATCCAGGATCTGACCTCAAGCCTTGGGCTCCAGAGTCCTTGCATTTAACTTCCGTGTTACTCTGCTTCCTCTAGGAGGTGAAAGGTTAACTCCATTCTTTCAATAGATTTTGGGTTGTGGGGCCTACTTTTCCTGGTTCCAAAGCCTATCAAAGCCCATGATCGTCATTAAGGGATTCGATTAATTTCATTCAATTTCTGGGAGTTAGGGTAAGCCGGTTTCTTTGCTAAACGCCAGAGATCGGGAGATACATTATACAAAGTCCCTGATTTTAAACAGCCTATGATCAGGTAAGGGTTCACAGCTGCTTAAACAGGTAATTTAAATTAAACATGGTAAATGAGATACAGTAATAGAGATCCACATGGAACACTGCTAAGACTGTAAGCATAATGTCCACCAAATCCAAAGATGACACTAAAGTTAGTGGTAGTTCTCACATGGAATCACATGCAACTGTACACATTTCGTTTGTCTCAAGTAGTGATGACATCTGCCACTATACTATGATCTTGTCACCTGTAATAACTTAATATTTACTAATTTTAAACGTCCTTTAAACTGCAGAAGTTCTAATTCATTGTCATCAGTCGAGTGCCTGTGCACATACAGTCTGAATCTTGAGAGGAATAAGGAAATATACTAACATTAGAATTTGGTGATAGCAATCTTAGTTGTCATTCGTGATGTCTGGAGAAACACTTGAAGCTGAAACATTATATGGACTTCATCATGCCAATAGACCGTGAAAATGCTACTAAGGTCCAAAACATTAACGAAATAAGTTAGACACTAAATGATCTCTTCAAGTTCATAAGATAAATTTGACGCAGAGGCCACCTGAGTATTTATTGTCAAAAATGCAGGAATCATTAGAACAGCTGATTGTTAGTTATAAGCTGAGGATTTTTAAACAAACTTTGATGACATATATATCAGTTGCATTACTAAAATGCTCTTAATGTGTGTGTCTTTCCAGCCATGTCAGTGTGAAGCAATGATAGCAAAACAAATTCTAAGTTATTGTTACAGAGACAGTGGCTGCCCTGATGTTGGGTAAAGGTTAAGAGACTGGAATTACCTTCTCCTGCAATAACATTTTCAGCAGTGGTAGATCACAGAGGTTAAGAGCAGAGTGTTTACCCTGGTTCCACCACTAACTAGCGGTGCCACCTTAGGCAAAATTGATACCCTTTCCATGCCTTGGTTTTCTCATCTGGAAAACAGGGATACTAAAGCTATCTACTTCAAAAAGTGGATCAGAGGATTAAAAGAGAAAATGCCTACAAAGTGCTTGCAATGGGGCTTGGCTTCCAGCAAACACACAGGGAGATCTTGGCTATTACTGTTACCAGGCTGACAAAGTGGCCACTAATCCAAAGTGTCAGTGTGCCAGTCGACTCCACCATCAAACTTTGGGTTGAGGAGGTTGCCAGTGGTTGTGCACACACATGCATTGGCTAATACACACACACACACACACACACACACACACATACACACACACACACTCATGGAATATTATCCTGTAACAAGGATGCTGCTTTGAAGCCCTATTTTCTTGGCTTCTGTATGATTTATTAACACAGCTGATGCAAGAAAGCCAGCAGCTAAATTGAAAGAAAAATCATAAACTCCAATCATTTAAAATCTGTGTTGAAGAGATAAACATGTCGGAAATTCTAAACGCAGAACACATTTCTGCATGAAGACTTTGAATTCATTTGGTGCCCAGCAGATGCTAATAGCACCTCTCTGTTACTCAATTTAACATATAAACATATAAACAGCACTCAACATGCTGGCTCTTGTAGTATTTATTATTATGCAAGAATTAACATTATTAAATAAATAAATAATATTCCCACTTATTAGTCATGCATTTTTTTAATTATTATTATCATTAAGACAGGACTCAGGTGGCTGAAATGAGGACCAGGTCAGAATCGGAATAACAGCCAGGCTGGGGTAGGGATGAAATACAGATCTATGGCTGCCAAAATTTCTCCTGATGAGGAATCCAGTGGATCCCAGAGCCCGGGGTGAGCCTGAGCTCCTCAGGCCCCTCACTGGAGGCAATAAAGGGATAGGCTGGGGCAAGGCGAGGCTGGAACCAGGCAGGTCCCTACCGATGCCTGCATGTAAAACTCGCATCCTGTTGCCACCTTATACATGCCTCACAGCAAGAAAAATGACTGGTTAGCAAGGAGGAAGAAGAGATTACACAGAGATGCCTGCCTCCACTCTCACAGATTAAAAAACCCTGGAAGCCAAAAAAGGGTGTATTTTCCAAAAGGTACAAATGGAAGCCATAATGACCACTGTGTACCTTACTTCCTGCGCATTCTTTCTAAACAACGTCTCCACCAATAAAGGCACCGGGAGTCCCATTTCAAAGATAAGGCAGCTGAAGAGCAGAGGCGTGATGGAAATTTTAAGGTGACACAGTAGTAAGTGCAGGAAATGGGACTGATAACGAGTCTGTTTGATGTGTGATGGATGCTGTTTGAACACTGCCATACTGCCTCTCTCCAGCCTCTCCTTGACTGGGCTGTACAAATTTCCAAGCACTTCTGTACAATTACTATTTTTTTAGAACATTCAGGTGGGTCATAGGAGCCCAGGGGAGTTCTTCATCTTTCTTCATCAGAGATGAGGAGGGGGCTTTGTCATTAACACGCAGGCCACATCTGCCTATCTGTCGTGTCCCTCAACTCATGACCCCTTCTGGGCCCTCTCTGTCGCCCCCTGCCCAGGCCAGTCCCGCCAGCCCGCAGCATGCTTGCCCTCCTGGCCGCACGGATCACCTCCCAGGTGTCAGTTACCATCTGGAAGGCTGACTTCGACTCTTTCAGGCTCTTAGCCAAGTTCCTGCCACCCTCAGATGGCCAGATCTCCTCCCTCAAGCCTGGAAAAAAACATGTTCTCCTTTCTGCTTCATGTTTCCCTTTTTTAGCTTTTATTTGGAGCCTTGAGCAAGCGCCATTTCAGAATTGCAAAAGATAGTTTCCATGGTTCTACCAAAACCAAACATTAAAGCCGAGACTCAGGACAGAAGCAATACGCTGCTGTCCAACTCCATGTGGGAAATGCCATCACTCTGCCAAGTCTCCAGAGATGACCTGCTCCTTGGGTGAAAGAAATTTGAGTATGTGTGCACTTAAGTACTACACACATTTCAAAAAAGCTGTTCTATACTTGCCTTGGAATTTTTCAAACATTAAAAAAGAAAGTTATAGATTAACCAGCTGTACCCCCAGTACATCTTTGCTTATCCCAAAGGGAGTGATTAAAATTTGCTGACGGCTTTGAAAACTATCAGAGAATTGCCAGAATGTCCCAAGTTTAATAATTAACAAAGTTAAAAAACCAGAGTCGAATTCTAGACTTTTAAACCATTGCGTCGGTCACCTACTGGTTCTAAAACTCCGATTTGATCACTTTCCCCATTCTCAATATGATTTGGCAGGAAATGCAAAAGTGAATGGGTGTGAATTTCAGATCCAGTCAGTTGCTACTTTGTTGGTGTAAAGTAAAAGTTCGTTAATTCAACACATTTATTGGGTGCTAACTGGGTCAGGCAGAGCCCTGGAGTTGGGGGTTAGGAGTTCTCTAGGAGAAAAAGAGACACCTCCCCGGGGCTCTAGAGACTTACAGCCTACTGGAGGACAAAGCTGTTGGCTGAGAAATTATACTAATATGTGAACAATTAAAAACTCATGGCAAAGAACAAGATGGCAGAGGGAAGTTAAACAAAGGCATCGAATCCCATTGGGAGGGATTTGGGAAGGGAAGACTGCCCCAGGGAAACGACACCTGAGCTAAGATCTGAGGTTAACGAAGTGTTTTTCAGTTACTCAGTTTCTTCATCTCTCTCATCAAACTATAGAGAATGACTGAAACATCTCCCTCCCTGTGGAGGGGGTAAGCACCCTCTCATCCAGTTCTGCCCTGGGCATCCCCTCTTCTCTCTCCACTCTCGGTTTGGGTCATTTCAGATGGCTTCAACTAAAACTGCTCTGTCACACAAATCTGCAAGCCCAGCTTCTTCCTTGCCTTTCCACCTGCTAGACATCTCTCCCTGGGCATCCTCCCAGCACCTCCAACTCTAGATCTTTCCTCCAAACTTGCTCCTCTTCTTCCGCATGTCCCACTTTTTGCATCACCATATTCTCGTCACTTGAAACATGTCACTCTGTGAATGAAAAATTCTCAGTGGCTGTTCATCATCCACAGAAGGAACTAAATCTTTTGGGATGATATACAAGGCTCCCCACAAGTCCCCCCAACTCTCCACACTGAAGTTCTTACGATTTCCTAACCATGCTGCAATCTTCTTTCCCATATTTGTGATTTTATATAAGCTGTTCCTTAGCTTCAAATACTTTCTTCATCCAGTCCCCTAGTGAATCCATATTCACTCCTTCAGACCTACATCAAATGTCACCGCCTCTGTGAAGTCTGCCCAGATATTCTCAGGCAGATTTCAACATTCACCTTTCATAACTATTCACCTTTCATTAGTATTAATTGTTCATGGCTCTGCCTCCCCCATCAGCTGGTTGAGTCCCCCAGGGGCAATGGCTCTGTATAATTCATCTTTCATTCCCTTTGGGATAAGGTGTGGGACAGGAAGCAAATGTTCATTGAATGAATGGTTAACCAGTGAATGAGTGGACCCCTTTTGTGGCATCTACCACTTTCTAACTTGTATTGTCTTCGGGTACCTCATCTCCCTTCCTGGATTGACAAATCTTCCGGGGCAAGAATAATGGGATTGATTTTTCCACGGTCTACCACAGCCTACCCTAATGTCTATGCCCTGAATAAATGAGCAAGACCCTCGTAAGACCTTGTGTCATACATCTGACTTTGCAATGCCATCTTCACACATATTGCCTCACTTGCCTTCTACCACCACCCTGTAATGTAGCTATGACCCTGTATGTATAATTGGTGTTATCCTCATGTAGCAGATAAAGCAATTGCATAAGGCCTGCTTTCTTGGTTTCTAGAACAATGCCCATTCCACGTAACATGCTTGAGAAGTCAGATCTACTCATCAGTCCCTTGTTTGGAGAATTTGGGGCTGAATATGGAGATTCACCACCACTGTAAAAATAGCTAAACACTTTCCATAGAAGTCTAACGTGAATAAGCTTGAGTGAGCTTGAAGCTTTAGAGCGTGAATAAGAAAAGTCAAAATAAACGGGGTGGGGAATAGAAGAATCTGACCCCATTAGACATATTTTGGGCAAGAAAAGGACTTTGGGGGACTGGAAAGAGAATCCTCAGTTTCCATAATATGGGTGCTGTGCAAGGCAGCATGGAGAAGCACCTAGTAATATTTTCTAGAACACCTAGGTAGATAAGTTTTTAAGTCCAAGTTCCTTTAGTAGAGAAGATGTCAAAAATACTGAAAGAAAACTCAGCCTTGGTCCATCTCAGCGTGCTGTTGTGATTATGCATCTGTGCACCTGGCAGGGGTGCGCTCAGGAGGACCAGGCAGACAGAAGTGGTAGCCTGAGATCTGACTCAAAGGTGAAGAAAGCTGGAGTGGAGGAGCAGGAGAGAACCAGGGGCAGCACCCAACATTCAACACCTTGGTTTCTTCTCCTGGGCAAAAGAGAGTCAGGGCACCTCTGCCCTGCAGGCCTCAAAGGGAGCAAGACGGAGTCTCGCCCCTGAGATCTGGTGAGCCCTGCTCCTGAGATCTGGTTAGGGCACATCCTAGCCCACACACCCACGGATTTTAGAGGTGTCCTAATTACTGCCCAAGCACCAGGAGGTCCTGGGGGTTTGGCCAAAGCATCCCCAGTTGTCTGTTAGCATTGCTTATTTCCACTGACCCCACTTCAAGTGATCCACCTGACCCTCCTCCTCTGAAGGTAGTTTCCCCCACTGTCCACATTCCTCTTCTGGCTTCTATTTCTGGGGGCCCCTGCTGTGCACACTGCCCCCCATGTCCCATGTTTGAGAGGGTAATTTCTGTCCCCATTCTGCTGGGCGACTTGGCCACCCTCTAACTGCGTGAAGGGGGAGGGGAATGAGAGAAGAGGCATTTGACAAGAAAGCCCTGCAGCCCCAGGTCCCAAGGCAATCATGGAACCACAGAGAATCAGGGTCAGGAGGGTCTCCGGCAATCGACTGCCCCCGGGGCGAATGCCTTGTTTCTGAACGGGGAAATGTTCAAGGTCGTTTTCCTGGTGCCAGAATAACAGCACGTAGCCGTGCACGCCTGCTCCAAGTAAGGGCGCAGAGCGTTCAGGGCAGGTTGGGGCAAAATGACTGACCTTTGCTTGGGGCAAGTGACTGACCTTTGGGACATCCCCTACGAAGAGCCCATCTCCTGCCCACTCTGTTTCTCCTCGCTTCTAAAATTCCAGCAAGCGCTGGCTTGGCAGCTTTCCGGGGGAGAAGTTCAAATTCTGGCCCCAGACCTTGAACAGACTTCCAGCCCCCGGCTCCTGTTCAGGGACGCACCAAATCCTTCCCCCAGGGAGGATTCCGGGTGCGGAACTCGGGACCCGCTAGATCCCCGCCGGCGTTTGGAGAGTCTAGGGGCTCCTGGGGGGCACCCCTCCCTCCGGCAGCCCCGCGCGCCTCCCGGGGCGGCCACTTGTCGGAGCCCGGGAGAAGGAAGGAGGGTGCGCAGCCGCGACTGACCTGAGATGCCGCCCCCCACCACGATCACGTCGCATTTGCTGCTCATGGCGCTCGCCCCTCTCCGGGTGGCCCCGGTGCCAGCCGCTCCGGTCTCTGGATCTCGGCCCCCGCCCGCTGCGCTGCCCCCGCGCACCCGCGCCTCCGCCGAGCGGCTATATTGCCCGCCCAGGGCGTCTGGTCGCGGAGCCCCGCCCGCCCGCCTACGCGCTGGCCGGTTGGAGCGCACCGCCACCGCCACCGCCACCGCCACCGCCCCCGCCCCCGCCCGGAGCTCCGCAGCGCAGACCTGGGGAGGGTGGACGCCTGG
The DNA here is from genome assembly GCF_048773025.1 of Camelus bactrianus. Taxonomy (NCBI): domain Eukaryota; kingdom Metazoa; phylum Chordata; class Mammalia; order Artiodactyla; family Camelidae; genus Camelus; species Camelus bactrianus. Next base: position 34,643,002 of record NC_133575.1, read on the forward strand.
GCAGACCGGCCACCCGGGGCCTCCAAGAGCCCGTCCCCGGGGCCACCGCCCCTTGGCCTAATGCACGGTATTTTCCCATCAGCCTCCCTAGAGCGCTCCTCAGCTTGGGGGCTGGGAGGGTGGTGTGTCTTCCTCCAGCACCCCAGTTACTGGACAGGAGCAAAAGAATAGCAGCCATTAATGGAGCGCTTTTCTGCTGGCAAGCACTGTACTAAGCACTTTATGTGCATGATTCCAGTTAAACCTTACAACAGCCCATTTTACAGATGAGGAAAGCGAGATAAAGGAGTTACCGAGGGACAAAGGCAAGATAAAAAGATAAGAAATTTTTTTTAAAAGCCAAGAAGATTCCAAGACCCTCCTTCATCTACCACACAGTACTGCCATTATCTGGGCATATACCTGAGTGGAATTTACAACCCCTCTCATCCTCCTTCCAAATGCCCACTTCTCTCCCCACTTTCCTTTCTTTATGCCCACAAGGATCTCCAGAATGCTCTTCTCTAGTATTGCAAATACAACACCTAAAGACTATCTTAAACTGTCTCCTGCTTGCAAGTGAGCCAAACAGCCAACTGCTCCTGGAGCAACCCAGTATCCCCGTGTTGGGAGCTGTTGACGCAGGAGCCCAGGAAACTGGTGGTGTGAGGACGCGGCTTTGGGTGGGTGAGGCGGAATGGAATTCAGAGGGGAGTTATTTATGGCCCTGGGATGTGGGCTTTGGCTTTGCCAAACATGGGGATGATTCAACAAGATTACAGGTATTTAAGCTGAGGTAGCTCCAAATAAAACAGAGATCTATTTCTTCAGACCACTAGGAAAGCCACTCTGAGAGCTGAAAGTGGAAAGAAGCCATGTAGGCTGGCCTGTCAAGAAATAATTGTGGGAAGTGCTTCTATTCAGACTAGGGGGCGCTGTGGACCTGATGGGGGGTACTGGTTCCAGGTCTGGTGAATTGATGAGACACTGAAGCAAACCTGCATCTCATCCCACCCCAGTCCGTGTATCCACTTGCTGCCAAAGTATTCGGAGCTTCTGCTGTCTTCAGACTAGAAGAGGGTTTGGGTATGTCTGTGACTGAGAAGTCACTGGTGGCAGAGAATGTCTTGGTCCAGCTCTAACTTGAATTCTAGAAACTTTCATCTCTCCTGCTTTGGTACAAAACAGCCCCTGTGCTTGAATGTTGAGCCCATGTCCCCACTGCCTTACCCGGCAGACAGCCTATGTTGCCCTTCTCCTGGTCAGGACTCACCCATCCACGTCCATCCACAGACCCCTGAAGCTTCGGGCTCCTTAGCTGTGGCCACTCTGTCCCCTCACCTAGCCTACAAGTGACTTACATGTCCAGGAGGGTGGGGTGGGATGGGTGGAGAGGATACGTGTACAAGCTGCTTCATATGTCTTTTGCTTGGTTCCAGCAATGCAAAGTCAGCCAGAGGCCTGGGCATATAAAGCTTGAGTCCATTGCAGGCTGACTGTCCCTTCTCCATGTCCAGCTGGCAACAAGGCCAGGGTAGGAACTACAGTTCCCTGGTGTCCATGGAAAAAAGTCACTGGCTGGCAAACAGCATTTTCCCCAGAAAAAGGTAGTCAGTTACCATGTGCTCTATGAGGTCAAATGTGGGTTGAAATAAAACTCAGGACTTGGCTGTAGGGGGAAACGGGATCCTTTAGGGACACATCCAGGTAGTCGTCCAGGCCTGTTCAGGGTCTTTGGTCTCCTGGTTGGTTAACTCCCAAGGTCCGTCTTCTCCCTTAGCATCATGTGGCCGGAGGAAGCCTCCGAAAGCAGCGCTTCCTGAACCTGAATTTGCATACAAATCACCCAAGTCTGGGGTCTGAGAAGCTGTATTTCGAACAGGCTCCAGGTGATGCCAGTGCTGCTGTCTATGGACCACACATCTTGAGCACATTTTCCTCTACACTAGGCCTCTGCTCCCCATCAGTTTCAGAACCAGCTCCGTGGTCCAGAGCCCCTCCCCTATCTCAAGGTGACCCTAATGATAAGGTGCCTGTTCATTATACAAGCATTTATGGAACATCTACTATGCTGAATCCCAGGGGAGAGATGAATGAGACAGAGGCCGACCCTGCCCTCCTGGGGCTCATTCTCCATCAGGAAGAGCAATCACAAGTGTAATTCTGAATGTTGCTCTGGAACATGCAGCAGGGGGCCAGATAATTGCCCAGGCAATCACGTGAGGAAGACCTTCCCAGAGGAAGTGAGTTTTCTGCTGGGTCTTGAAGGATGAACAGGGGTTAATCAACTATTGAGGAAGACAAGCATGCCAGGCAGAGATGGGAGGCAGGCCTAAGGCCAGAGCATGGGAAGAACGGGACACAGTCCAGGGTACAAAGAACACTTTTGACCACCTTTAAGACTTATTAACAAACACTGCAAAACCAATAGTGTAATAATCAGATAATACCAGTGAAATATTAACAGTGAATAAAATGATAGAAAGCATCATTTGTGTGTGTATGCGTGTCTGTATGTGTGTGCCTGTGTCTTCTCTTCCCAAGTAATAAATCCCTGCAGGAAGAGATCCCACATTATCTTTTATTCATCCGTTTCAGAATGATTTATCGAGCGCCGACTCTGTGTCAGGCACTGTGTTCATCATTGGAAATATGCCTTTATAAACAAGAAATGATGCTAATCCTAGGAAAACCGAATACGAAAACAATTACCATGAACCTAATTCATGCCCCAATAGGTGATGCATCTCTAACCAAGAAGCACAGAGGAATGCTGTTTTCCATCCTCGCCTCCGGCACTAGGCAGTGTTTATTTGCCTTTCCAACTTGATGAAATCTGTATTTCTTTCATCAATTAAAATGAACTTACTTTCATTTTTTTATTAGAAGACTGCCAGAGATAAAAAGTCCTTATTACCGTTTTCTTGCTGTCCAGCTTTTCATTAACAGATATCTCAGTGAGTCTCTTATGATGCCACAGGAGGTTTCAATAAAAGGCAGACTGTGCAGAACTGAGTTCATCAGATATTATCTAAGTTGTACATTTCACTTTTTTTTTTTGAATGCTGGAAGCTTCGCAGGGGATAGAAAATTTGTTTTAAAATTATATTCTTTAGAGTGTACCAGTTTCTTTTCCCCAACTTCTCTGTTAATCTCTTTTGAAACATACATTGAGGGATGAAATGATGAAAGGGTCTCAGCCATCGCAGCTCTTTAACAATGTTAAATCAAAATTTTAACAACTTAACAATTGTTCCACGTTATAGGGGCTTTGGTTCTGCCCAGTGAAATATCCGTTATCAGCCTGGATCCTAACCTGAGAGGGTCCGAATCCCCTCCTTGGGGACAACAAGAAGCAGTTGGGGACCTTTCAGTGGACCAAGACTTTACTTTTGGTCTCAAGGACTTGCTTGGAGGGGAATCACATCCTCAAGCAGCCCCAGAGTTGGGGGTGCTCAGCTTCAATCCAAGTCAAAGGCCTTCATGGGACATTGGGCTAGAGCTTGAGATCCAACTCAAAAGTCCATAGGCTGGTTTAAGTGGCCAAAGGAAAGACCTGCCCCAGGACCAGGGGACTGGTCAGGAACTGGCTCAGAGTAGAGTTGGCAGGGAACAAGCTAGAGTCTTCATGACTCTCTTTAACAGGCTGACAGCTAGATGGATGCACTGAGCTGGCTTATAGACACAAGGTTGAGATGGAAGAGAAATGACTCTTTCTGCTCAAAAAAACCAGAGGACGACTCTTTCCTCTGTGACCTAATTGCCACAGCATGGGCAGGAGAGAGAGGAAGGGGCGCCACACAGAGGGGTGGGCCCTCAAGCAAAAACACACAAGCTACAAGGCTTCAGAAAAATAGAGGTCATGCCTAGACGTGCTGCAGAGCATGCAGAAGAAAAACAAATCTTATTTGCAACATAAGTGCTAAACAAACTGGACTGAAAGTGATTTTTTTTTACAATGACTGATGCTGAGATGAAGACTGTTTCTACAAATCATAATCAGGGCTCCTAAACAAAGGGTGATATATCAGAACAGATGGCATGACGAGGACTGTAGGGGACACACAGAGGAAGAGCCAACTGCAAAATATTCAGCTCAGGAAGAAGATGAGAATATTTCCCAAGAACACTGTGTTAAGGCTTTTCATCAATTCTTTTAGGAAGAAGAAATTACAAATTAGTATTAGAGCCCCACCGTATACTACCTATTGGCCGTTGAATAAAGTTATTGCAATTAATTATTCTTATTTCTATGATTCTAATTTCATAGTGTGAGGTCACAGATGCAGAATCAATCTTCTGATTATCTTTATGCAGTCCTGAGTTTAAACTTTCCATGTTTTCTTATAGACATTTATGTCATGTAGACTCCAGGTGACGACTGTCATTGAGTCTGCTGACTATGCTAATCAGGTGAGGAGAGGAGCTCCCCTTAGAGATGGCGACCACAGCAAGGCGTGTTCCTGGTGGGGAGGGTCACATACTACAAAAGGATGCTAATAGCTGGGGCTTGAGTTGACTTGAACTCTTCTAAGGAATAGAAATTCAGCCCATATGAAATAATTGATATTAAGGTGTTAAAGAAGAAAAATGGTTCTTCACTATGGATGGTGTGGCTATTAGGAGTTTAAACTATAAACAACTATAAAAATAAGTGAAGTAGAAATTGGGCCATATACTGCAAAAACCTGAAGTGTCTTACAAAAGGTAGACAACCTGAGCATACTTCTGAAATATATAGTAATATTGGATATAATCATAGACCTATATATTACATATACATATATGAATATATCCTATATTAATTAATTACGCATTACAAGTATAATATAATTATTAATATATAATCATATATTAAGTATATATAAGGGATTGCATTTAGGGTGTTTGGCAGCTCACACTGAGACCCATTGGTCTGTGATGGTACAGCCAAGATGTGGCCCAGCAACTGAGTGTGGCGAGGGGCCTCTTTAGGTGTATAGCATTGCCATGTTTTTTAAGTCAAGCACCCACATCTCCAAGGGAATAAAAATGTTCTACCAGAGGGGGAAAACTAGAGAAACTGCAGCAAGTTACCTTTCCTCGGGTAGCAGTATCATAATTGGGTTGAGGTAATTTTCTTCAGCAGCAGAGAACAGCCTTGTGCCAAAACCATGAGGCTGATGGTACTGCGTCTAATCCCACAGGACTGAGGAGTCTGTGCTCACAGATCAACCAAAATCCAAGAGCCTGGGTCATAGTAATCTAGATTATTCAGGAAGCCGAATCGGAAACACGAGTCCAAAGATAAACTGAGGGACATTAAAATTTTCAGGAGTTTATTTGAGCGAGAATCCATTTGAACTGAGGAGTGCCAAACTGAAGGTGGTTGGGGGCACTCTGGTGACAAGAGCTAGGGGCAAGACTTTCATAGAGCAGAGAAGGAAGTAAAGCAAGGGAATTATTTGATTGGCTAGAGCTTAAACGGCTGTTTGTGATTGGTTGTTTCTAAGTTTCCGTTTCTCAGATGTGAGTGCGTGGACTGAGGTACAGGTTTGCTCACACAGGTTAGCAAGGCATCAGTGCGCTTACTCAGTTTCACAGAGGCAAGTGAACAGGAGATTTATTAGGGAGTGCTCTCAGGATCCAGAGCCGCAGAAGGGAAAAGAAGAAAGCAGGAAGTTGAAGAAATTGACTTGTGATTCAGCCCCAGTGGAAGGCTCAGCCAACCTACGGGGATTTCTGGGACTGGAAAGACCCTGCAGGCTTGTTCTCCCTTGAAGCAGCGGCCAGGCCTCTGTATTCCTGCCTCAATCTCCCATTGGTTGTGGGTTACTTGGGGACGGTGACCTGGCTTTCAGTAGCTGAGGCAATCTCTCAAGGGGGCTGACATATTTTACTTGGATTTGTTAAATTTATAAAATTAACTTGAGATGAACCAATATTTTTATGATGTTGACTCCATTTATCCAAGAGCATGGAATATTTTTCCACTTGATCTAGTATAATCCCGTGTATTTCCAAATTGTTTTGTAATTTTCCTCATATAGGGTTTGGATGCATCTTGTTAATTCTGTGCCTAGGTAATTTAAAAATTTTTTTCTCTGGTGAGTGGAGGACTTTTGTTTCATTATATCTTTGAATATAATATTATTTATTTTAAATGGAGGACTTTCATGTTTGTATATTTATTTTATAACCTATTACTTTATTAAAATCTCTTGTCATTTGCAGTATTTTCTATTGATTTGAGTTTTACACAAAGATTATGCAAATAGAAACAGTTTTACCGTAGAATAGCTGGGAAAATCCTGAAGAAAAGAAGAAAAATAAAGGGAAACAGAGGGCTGAACTTACTAGGTATTGTTTAAAAAAAAAGAAAAGAAACAATAGGCCCAAAATGGAGTCACTTGTGCTAATCCTCATCACTGAATCAAGACTTAATATCTAACCTAATTGCAGTTTTAATCTTCCCCAGAAATGTAACCTTAACTAGTCAGCCTGGAATTTCCTGGTAAGCACCAATGAGGTAGTATGCCTAGTAGATCTTGTCTTCTTTCAAAGGAAAGTGTCCTTGCCTGAAATAACTTGCTCTTTTGTTTAGGGACTTACTTGGCCCACCCCCTCTCTGCCATTAAAAACCTTGCGTTTTGTACGGCCCCTCGGAGCTCCTTGCTCCTTGCTAGATGGAGCACTGCCCAATTCATGAATCTTTGAGTAAAGCCAATTAGAGCTCTGAATGTACTTAGTTGAATTAAGTTTTTTTAAACAGTATAATAGCTTCTCGGACTAAAACAGAGTGGCATTAATTCATGAGTAGACAACCCAATGGAACGGAATTGCATAAACTGGTTCCACTGCATATGGAAACTTACCATGTGATAAAAGCTGCATCCCAAATCAGGAAAAGATAGAGGCTGTTTTCTCTCTGCAATTATGTTGTTTTACACAGTTTCAAACTTTAAGAAAAGTTGCAAATACAGGAGAAAAGAATCTTTTATTCTTCGAAGTATTTGAGAATAACTTGTTGACATGATGTCCCATCACCACGACCTCCAAATACTTTAGTGTGTATTTCCTAGGAACAAAGTTATTCTCCTCCAAAACTATGATACAGCCCTCAAAATGAGAAAGGTAATATTGTCTCATAACCATGATCTAATCTGCAGACCCCAAGATGGGCTCACAGTCCCTAAGACATTAGCTTGCAGTGACTCCCTTTGCCCAGCAAAGCAATACATCTGTTCTTTTCTAATTCTCCCAAAACTCTGCTTCTGACTCTCAATTCAGCTATCAGGATACAGAGGCTGGTTCTTCGGCAACACTAGCCTCTTTAGGGAAGCTTCTCGTCCTACTGGAAATGGTGTTTTCTCTCTCAGTAAATCAAATGCCCCACTAGTTCTCCCCTGAAATACTTCACACCCATGAAGATCCTGCAGTAGAAATGTCTTCAAATCTTACTGTGATTTCTCTAATAGATAGCCTTGACTTTAGATAGTATGTTGGAGGTATTTGTTTGCAACTGGAAAATGTTAGCTAAAGCATTTGTACAACAAAGCCAACAAAGCTCAACTAAGCCCTTTACACATTTTCTGAAAGAGGCTATGTGACAAAGGCCATGGTCTCACTTTGGTTCTATTCCAAAGCTCTAAACCACAGCCTGACATTCTGTATACCATAATCACTTCCTCACAGATATCTGGCCATGTACAGTGTAATTATTATTATATTAAGGATCCCAAGAGTCTCTGAAATCTTGAAATATTTTCTAAATTGTCTAATAAAAAAAGATTAAATTGTGCTCACTATAAAAGACTCTTCAGAGACTCAAACAAATGCAATGTGTAGATTTGTTTGGCTCCTGATTAGAATAAATCAATTGCATTTGGGTGACAAATGGAGAAATTTGACTATGGATGGGCTATGAGATGTTATTAAGCAATTATTGCTCATTTTGATATATGTGATAAAGCCATGGTGGTTACATAAAAATATTCTTATCCATTAGAGATGCATACTAAATATTTGAGTATAAAAGAATATAATGTTTGAGATTTGCTTCAAAATACAGCAGGAAAAAAATAGTGGTGGTTGTAAATAAAACAAGACTGGCAAAATAGTGCTAGATATTGAAACTGGGAGCTAGATGCTTGAGAAATGACATATTCTTCTTCTTATTGTGTACATTTATGAAAATTTTTAGAATAAGATATTCTTAAAAATCTGTTGACTATCATTTTATTAAGCCTATTTTATTATGTTCAAAAGCTGTGAAAAGTGGTCATTGGTTTGTGTTAATCTGAAAAATATCGTCCAACTATGCTGAGTAACTGAAGATGTATTCCAAAGAAAAGAAAATTTCCCCATCTTTCTTCCTTCCTACTTTAGTAAATCATATAGTTTGTTTGTTCTCCACCTGGAATAACCTAGAATGAATTCAAATAAACTTTCTGTCTCCTCAAGGACTGGTGAGACATTAATACCTTTCAATTGTATTTTTTTTTGTACTCTATTTTTTTGAGGGATGGCAGTCGAGGTAATTCGATTTATTTACTTATTTTTAATGGAGGTACTGGAGATTGAACCCAGGACCTCATGCATGCTAGGCATACACTCTACTACTGAGCTATACCCTCCCCAACACCTTTCAATCTTAAGAGGACTGGTGATGGAGGTCACAGACCTGGAAAAGAACTTTGGAGCCATCTGGTCTACATCTCCACTGTCACGTGCCTATAGCAGCTCACCTAAAGCCTTGGGAACAAAGAACAAGGTCAGCTTCAGGTGGTCCTAATAGCGAGACAATTGAATGGACAGAAGACTCTAAGCACAGGAAGTAATCTCATCTCTGACGCCCCTTCCTCCTGCAAACAACAACATCCATTAATAAAGCCAAGATGAGAATGCAGGACTCCTGGCTAGGAAAAACAAGTATGAAAAATCTCACATGTCCTGAGGTTGTCATGGCATTTTGTGTGACAGTCTTTCCTGTTTCTGTAATACTCTGCAATCCGTATGACATTTCCCGACAAATTCCACATGACAGAGCATTTTCCGGTTCCAAAAAGGAGTACTTGTAGTTGCTATTGCAAATAGAAACTCTGACCTGCTGGTCTCAGAATGGATGCTATTTGGCAATGACTGTTTATGCTTTCTGGGCAGTTAAGTCATTTCATCAATGCTGAGATTTCAGGAGCAGCTTCATGTATTTTCAGTTATAATGGTGACTGTAGTAACAGTATAATGTTCCTTGATAGCCAAGTGCCAGATGTAAAAAAATATTATTTGCAGTTAAATTTTCATGATTAATTATCCAAATAATTGTGACTGAAACAAGTTGCTTTCCTGCACTATCCATATACCAATGCTCGATGTGAAACTCACTTTGGAATGGATGGGACTAAGAGACAGACTTTCACCCACCCTCTCCTCCTCAGCGTGGGGGGAATCCCTCGGGCTTGAATTCTCTTCTCTCTCATAATTTGATATTTTAGAAGTTATGCCCTAAAGTCCACCATTTCCTGGAAGCCTGCTCCTACTTCAGATCACAACTGATTTAACTATGATGTAAGTAGGAACCAGAACAAATTACTCACTGTCCCTGCCTTTGGAGGAAAAACATTTTAACTTTCTGTGTCCCTCAAAGGAATAAGACAATTGCTTATTTGAGTACTGACAGCACACCCAGACCTCTCTCATACATCCTTGGGAGATGTAGGGAAAATATTAGACAACACTTACCCTAAAGAGGGTTGCCAGCTTTAGCAAATAAAAATACAAGATGCTCAGTTACATTTGAATTTCGACAAATCATCTCTTTTTAATATAAATGTGTCTCATGAAACATTTGCAACACTGTCATATTAAAAAATTCTCTGTTGTTTATCTGAAAGTCAAAATTAACTGGAGGGCCGGTACTTTATCTGGCGACTCTAGCTGGAAAAGATATTTTGTTCTGGTTCAGGAGGAGAAATTGACACAAAGAAATCAATTTGAGCAGGATATGATCAAGTCTCAAATTGTGGGGTGCAGGGAAAGGGAATGTTAACAGAGATCAGAATTTTTCCAACAATGAGGGCACTCATGGAATTCTGTTTTTGAGGGCCTTTCCTGTGTCTCCAGCCCCTAGCCTACTGGTGGTGGTGTTCAGGAGATTCTCAATGTGTGTAATGAATGAACAAATAAATGAATACATCCACCAGCGTGAGGCAGCTTGAGGTGGGTCTCGACGGAGGACCAAGATCTAAAGGTAAAGAGTAGTGGAGAGAAGGAACGGGCACATTTATCTCAGCAGGGGGCTGGGCAGGAGGAACTGTTGCAAAGAAAAGTCTGGACAGCAATGGGTCTCCAGCTTTTTTGGACTGAGAATTACTTACAGAAAAAGATTCCACAGCTGCTGATCCTACTCATTGCGCTTTCCAGTAGAAATAGCACCAGTGAAGCAAAATTCAATAAAAATCTATGGAATTGCACGTGATACTCCTCGAAATGCTGATGTGATGTAAAAATCGACATGTTTACATCTGTTTATAGCTTCTCAGGGGGAACCCTTGTCACCCATTAGTGGTTTAAGGATTATATTTGGGGATATATCCAACTAGAATAAAGGTGTTAAGTTTCTTGAGATGGAAAACTGAAATGTAAGAGATTAAATCTTAGATTTTTCACATTTTGATATAAAGGTGTTAATAGCGACAGCATATTCTCTGGCCTGGCAGACTTTCAGTGTATTTTTTAAAGTCATTTAAAATCCATCTGAAACCAAGAAGAAACAAGATTTAAAATCTGAAAGTGCTTCAGGCTAGATCAGGGTTTCTCAACCTCTGCGCAGATGACACTTTGGACAGGATAATTTTTTGTTATGAGGGCTGTCCCGAGCATTGTAGCATGCTTAGCCACACTCCTCATGTGATGGTCAGTTTGATGCGTTAACTTGACTGGCCACAGAGTGCCCAGATTAAACAATATTTCTGGGTATGTCTGTGAGAGTGTTTCCAGATGAGATTAGCACGTGAATCTGTGGATTTACTAAAGCAGATAGCCCTCCCCAATTGAGGTGGGCATTATCCAATCAACTGAGGGCCTCAATAGAACAAAAGATGAGAGAAGGAGGAATTTGACCCACTTGCTTCCTGCCTGCCTGCTTGACTTGGAACATCTCATCTGACTGTCTCTGGCCCTCTGGCTGGAATTTAAACCACTGGCTCTCTTGGTTCTCAAGCGTTCAGATTTGGATGGAATTACAGCACAGGTTTTCCTGGGTCGCCAGCAAGCAAATGGCAGATCGTGGGACTTTGCTGCCTTCACATTGTATGAGCCTATTCTTCATTATATATATGTTATATATATAACATATTATATATATAATATATTAATTATATATTTATATATATTATATAAATGTATATATACATGTCATACGTGTATATATATCTTCATCTTACTGGTTGTTTCTCCGGAGAGCCATAAATGATACACCAGCCTTCTACCCACTGGATACTAGCAGCACCACCACTGCTCCCCCTTCTCCTGCCATTTGTTTGTTTGACAAACAAAGATGTCTCCAGACATTGCCACATGTCTCCCAGAGGAAACCAGCCCCCCACCACCACCGTTGAGAGCCCTTGATCTAGATGAAAGCACCCTGTACCAGTTGAATTAGATGTCTAAGAAGTCTCTAATGTAATTCTTTTCCTATCCGACTGAGACAAATAAGAGACAACTTGAGCAAATAAAGCCTATGCATCTGATAAGCTCGTCTCTAAGATGAATAAAGATGCTGCTAGACATGGATCCTGGATGATGAAAAAGCAAACGATGAACTATATCCATTAAGATCACACACATTCACTTCAAAGGTCCTGACTTCAGTGGTCCTGGGTTGAGCTCATCAGATTGACTCATTGAAATAAGAGCACCTGACAATGAAAGGCAAATCATTACTGGCTAATTACGAGATGATTACCTTTAATAAATGCTTCTGCTTCTAGGAGAGAAGAAAAATTGGCCATCATAAAGGTAAAGGGGAGACACCCTTGAAAATCTGGGGTCCCTCCAAAGAGGCAACTCTCTTCAACTGATAAACACTGTGACATCAGTTCAAAAACCCTTGAAAAATTTTCATGTTCAAAATTATTCTGCCGAAACAGGTGCCATATTGTTTGCCTCTGGCTATCCTGTCCTGGAGTCCTTATTTCATCACTTTGAGAAACAATGGTTACTTCTAACTACTATTTGGAAGTTTATTAAAAATTGATCCCTATGGGAGAAATAAACAAGGATATATATTCACAATGCATTTTTCCTGAATCAAGAAGTTTTTTTCCTGTGGTGAAGCTAGGAAAAAAAATCACTTTTCTAATAATTTATTAAACGAAATTTACTGGATTCAAAATATGGATAAAGTGAATTTATACTTTGAATGCCCACTGTTTTACGGAAGGATTGACCAAATAGTGGAGGAAATTCTCTTACCCTTGCTTAAAAAGAAGTAAAACATTGAGTGAAAGTTTTGGACCTCTGAGAGATAAATATCAGTCAAAGGGATTTTCAATAAAGCCCCTTAATTTCCTACTCATGGTAATAATCAGATCTAGGACTTCCATTTCCAGCAACATCATCTATATACTGGATGGCCTGAAAATTCTCCCAATACAAAACAGCTAAGAACTCTAGATAAAATATAACGAACATCACATGATGCTAAATAAAAGAAGCCAGATACAAAAGGTCACATATTGTATGATAGCGTTTATATGAAATATCCGGAATATGTAAATCCATACAGACAGAAAGCAGAGTTGTGGTTGTCAGGGGCTGGGGGATGGGAAATGGGGGATTAACTTCTGAATGGGTGCAGGGTTTCCCTTTGAGGTGAAGACAATATTTTTTGGAAGTAGATAGAGGTGGTGGTTGTACAGCACTGTGAATATACTAAATGTCACTGAATTGTGTACTTCAAATGGTTAATTTCATAGTATGTGAATATCATCTCAATAGAAAACAGAGAGACATAACAGACATCTTTTTAAATGTATAGGAGGTTAATAAGAAAGTGATAGAAATCACGAGGGGCCAAAACTTAAGAGGCAGATGGAAAAGCAAGTGATCATATGACACTACAGCTATACTGGGGCTCTGATGATTTTCCTAACTAAGGGAACTGGCTTTTAAGGGCAGCATTGGACAGTTTTGGACTCATGCTGCATGAGTTGTTGGAACTGAGACCATTGGATAAAGCCCAAAGACTAAAAGGAATGGGTCAATGAAAGGGCTCGCTGGAAACAAGCCACCTGCTTGAAAGGTAGAAGAAAAAGAATAGATCCCAGCTTGGGATCTGGATGTGAAACAGAACAAAACAAAATAAAACGAAAGTTTCTTCTTGGACAACTGTAACAGTGGGTAACAGTGACAATGAATGGTAGAAATGACAGGGGAAGGTAACCGGTAAAGACTTATCATTTAGAAGGATGTTTATCATATTAAACAATTGAATAAAATGAAACAAAATGATAAAAATGTAAGGAGTTGAAATCAAAAGAATTTGTTAGTGTACTGAAAGTAAAAAAGAAAAGAGTAAAAATATTAAAAGGTGATTTTAAAAATAAAAGTTTGGCGGGGGAGGGTATAGCTCAGTGGTAGATCATGTGCACAAGGTCCTGGGTTCAATCCCCAGAGCCTCCATTAAAAAAATAAAATCAAAACAAATAAACCTAATTTCTTCCCCCCCCTCCTCAAAAGGTCATATAAAATAATGAGGAAATCAAAGGGAAGAGTTTTTAAAAGCATAAATCTTAGAGAGTCAAAGAATAGAAAAGAAAATGGGGTCCTAATTTGTAGAAAAATAATTCAAAACAGGCTAAACAGAGTAAAAGTGGACACAACCAGAAATGGTAAGCTACAAATAATTTTAAAATAAAGTAAATGTATAGCCAGTCACTGTGAGGCAAAATAACAGCCATAAAAGCAATAACAGAGTTAGTGACAATTCCTAACTGGGAGTTGGCCATACCCCAAGGTGGGGCCTGGACAGAGGCCCTCAGTGTCAGAGGGCCAAAGGTGGCAGAGTCCAAATTCCAGAGGTCACAGCCCTATCCTTGGCTATTTCCAAGTTGACTTGAAACCCAGGTCACCTCCTCAGTAAAAACACACCCCTAAGGACACTATGACTACCAGGGATGGAGGCTTTTGCAACATCACACAGCTGATAAATGACAGAGCTATGAGCTTCTTCTACCTGTGCCGAGCTGGTTGCTAGTTCAATAGCTGGGACCAGAGATGTGCTAGGGAAACATGAGGGAAAGTACCTGAAGGATCTGATACAATGCTTTTGTCAAGGAGAAGAAGAATCTAGAAGCAGTTGCCTCATCATAAGAAAGAGACTTTCAAGTGAAACTTCAGTTGGATGTAAAGCTCTTTTCATTAGTCTATAGATGCTCTTCTAACACCCCATGTACACAAGCCCAGCTGAAACTCTAGCTGATGTCCTTCCTAAGGTCCCTAATTGCCTGTCATATTTACACAGTGGTTGCAGTGATCTGCTCTTTGCATAGTTACTTAATAATTCAGTCTCAAGCTTTACTACCGTGGGACTCCTTAAATTCTCCATGGCCTAGACTGACAAAGTCCCAGCCTGGGTCAGGGATAAGCTGTCACATTTGTACAGCCCTGCTAAGGTTACAGAACATTTTCACATGATATTTCTTATGTGACCTTCACATCAACTCTGGAGGAATAGATTTCAAATGGTAAAGGTGGCAGTGACATTCTAGAGGTAGCAGAGCTACCGAGACATAGAGCGTTAGGATTTCTGACAATGTTCCTTCCTCCTGAATAGTCTACTTCTTGTTCGTAACAATTTGCAAACAACCCTTGGGCCAAAATAACTTTCTTTCTTACAAATGAAAGGTTGCACATTGCCATGACCATCTTCTGTCACAGCTGTCAGTGCATCCCCAGTGGGCCACTTGATATTCTTGGTAGTAAATGACTGAAATCGATTCTATCTATCTTACGAAAGAATGGGCTTGTTGGAAAGATATAGGTTGGCTCACAGAATCAGCGGGAAGAGTAAAGAACAAGACTAATAAATGAACAGGAACCAAACTTACAGGGTCGACTAGGTTATGTTTAAGCAGCTTAAATCAATAAAGGCTTATTTCTTACTCAATCCATCTTGGGTTGACAGAGAGCCTCTGCTCAATATAGTCCCTCAAGGTCCCAAGCTGATAAGGCAGCCACCATCTCAAACCTTGCCAGTGTCCATACTAGAAGAAAAAGATAACTCTGGACGATCTCACTCGACCAATTACATTCTCAGTCCTGAAGGAACACTCATCACTTCCAGTCCAACTCATTGGCTATAACTGGTCCACTCAACCACAAGGCAGCCAGAAAATGAAACTGTACCATGTTCCCAGAAGAAGAAAAGAACTGGAAATAGATGACAAACAGCAGTCAGGACGATCACAGCCATGCAGAGGAAAATTCCCTGGTTAGCGTGCCACGGCTGGGCACTGTTGGTCACCAGTAGTCATGGCAGAATAAAGCCTAAACTACCTTTATCATTCATTCTGATTTGCAAGCCCTGAATGCATTCTGAATCCAAAGTCCGTATTAATTGACTGGACTTGGGTCACATGACCATGCCCCAGTTGTCAGTACCTGTCTCCCACCAGGTCATTATGTGAATTTCATAGTGCGTTCCCCAAATGCAAGAAAGGAGTTTAGATGCTGGGCAGTCAAAAGGGAGAAAAATGTCCACTACATGATAAATGTCCAATATACACAACTTGCAGAAGAAAACAGAAAAACATATAAACAGTTTTGTTCAAAGTGTCAGTCCTATTTGTTCTCTGCTTAGTTTGGAAATCAGTGCTCCATGGACTATTTGCTCTTCTCTACATCTATATATTCATTTAGGCAACAAATGTTCACAGAGCTCTCATCTGCTTCCAGGCATTCTGAACATACCAAGATGAATAAGACAGGGTCCTTCAGATGCTTATGTTCTAACAGTAAGATAGACACTAGGTAAGAAATTGCAATACAGTGTGGTAAGTCTTTATACAGAGATTAACGTCAAGCAGTGGTATTGGCACAAAGTAGAGTGTAATTAACTTCCGTGGTGGGAGGCACACTAGTCATGGATGGCCATTTGGAAAAGATGTTAGAGAAGGGAGGTACTATTGCAGTGTCTGTCCTGGGGAGATATGAGTAACGTAGTGTGTCAGGGGCTTAGAAGAGCATTAGAGCTGAGGCTGGAATTAAGATTGCCAGAATCAGCAAATAAAAACATAGGACTCCCAGTTAAATCTAAATTTTAATTTTTTTTTTTTTTGGTGGGGGGAAGTAATTAGGTTTACTTATTTATCTGCTGTTAGAGGAGGTACTGGGGATTGAACCCAGGACCTCATGCATGCTAAGCATGCGCTCTACCACTTGAGCTATACCCTCCCCTTAAATCTAAATTTTAAATGAACAATAAATACTTTTTTTTTAGTGTAAATGTGTCCCAGACAATATTGGGGACATATTTACACTAAACATTATTCTAAAAAGGGTCTGGGTGAAATTTAAATTTAACTGTGTCTTTGTCGTATCTGGCCCCCCTAATTAGAATGCTTTCTTACTCATTCTTTGGAATGCATCTCAAATGTCCTGTCTTCCAGGAAGCCTTCCCTGAACCCTGGGGTTGGCCTGAATATCTTCTTCTGGGCACCTCTGGGCTCACATCTGTGCCTCCAGTGCAGAATATAGTACATTTTTGTGATATTATCCCTGGTACTGGGGGAATGTAAAGGGCAGTTGCAAAGAGCCCCAAGAAATCATATAGCACCCTGCAAAGCATCAAAGTTCAAAGAACATAGAAGTTTGACCTTTCAGTGAAAATACATGTTTGACATGAAACATTAAAAAAAAAGATATTTTGCATGTTTCTATCTCAGAGGGCTCAAAAAATGATAAGAAAATGTGAAGTAATTAGTGCTTTAGGAGAAAAAGCATTATTTAAGAGGTAAGCCATTAGCTAGCCTAGCAGGGAAATCTGGTCCATTTCCTTGACTTAAGATGGGAATCATTCCAGCAAGATGAGACTCTAGCTAAGAATCAAAAGGGTCCTTTATGAGTCCAAAGCTGTCATTTTACAGATAAAGAAGTTAGAACACAGAGAGGCTAAGTAACTTGTCCAAGGTCATAGAACGAATTTGTGACTAAGGGTTAAAGGTCTTTTGATCCCCAGCCCAGCACTCTTGGAATTGTCTACCAAAGACTTGGATGGAAGATTTCCAAGGTCACTGAGTAATCCATTCGAGTGTTTATTAGATCCTTATTATCAAAAAAGTCCTTCTTTCCTTCCATCTTATCTAAGTTCTTCATTCTGTTCAAGTCCTTGCTTTGGTTCTTCTTTCAATGAAAAGGAAAAATAAGCCTTACTTTGGTCAACCTGTGCTTTGTCTATTAAAACACTATTAAATTGACCCCTAGGTCATCTCATTCTCAGGCAAAAATTAAAAACAGTGTTTTAATGGAGTTTTTTTCTCCTGGGCAAAGTGACTCTCCTTTGAACTATTAGGTCTTCAGATCTGTCCTACATTAGAGAGAACAGAATGGACATGACATTGTAGAATGGTCCTGCCCGCTTTCAGACTGAAGGGAGAACTACTATCTGCATTGTCCTACATCCCTACACACTTCAGGGTTACATTTCTTTTAAAGAAAAAAAAGGTAGAGAAAATGGCTTTTAATTACTGATTCGTGATAATGTCATTCACTTCCAACCATGACCTAATTTTACTACTGTCCATAGTAAACCCACTGAGATCCCAGGACCTCTGCCCTGAAACCAGGCATTAATACCTCACGTGTCCTACACCTTAAATGGCTCCCTTTGCCAAAGACTCAGCTTACACTCATTCTCTCTGCTGTCCTTATGCTCTGCCTTAGATGTAGTTTACTGAGAAAGCAAAACCACAAGCATGCAGGCCATAAATCTCACCTAGGGCAAAGTGTATTCAATTTCAAGGAATTTCAGTCTAGAGTTCCTTCTTGGCCAATTCCCACTGAATTTCCAATATCCATTTTACTTAATCTCCCTGTCCGCTCTTCAGTATGCATTGTCCTTATTTTTAATCTACAAAGTCTCTAGTTGCCCTATAATAACACAAGATTATCTTCTTAGGACATTTCCTTACAATTTTGCTTAATAATCTTTAAAGGTACATGATGCCTATATTTTAACTTAAAGAGGGCAAGCATGAATATCTATTCATAAACTGTAATACTAGGAACAGAATAAATATTAATATCATTCTCATAATCTGGCATAAGAACCTTTTCTTCTAATACTTCTAATACTTTCCTTCTTGCCTAAGAATGCCTTCCTCTCTTCCCCTACCCAAATCCCTCTCCTCTTCTTAAAGGTTTAGCTTAAAATCTCTCCTCTGTGATGATTTGCTGACCAAAGCATGGTTCCCATACTTTTATAATTTATTTTCCACCTGTTTCTCTTTCTCCCAGCACCTGTACTTTTGCTTCATCGTCCTAACACAACTTGCAATTGCTATTTATTTGTTTGTTTATTTGTTGTTATATGTCTCCCTTCCTCCTCCACTTGTTTGTCTCCAACCCTTCACCCCTCCCCCCCATAGAATATTACCAGCATCTTGCACAATGCTTGGTATTTGTTAAATGAATGAATAAAAAAGCAACCTCATCACCATAACATCCTTGTAGGTAAGCATTATTATCCCCAATTCACCAATGAGGAAATTGAATTTTGCAGCAGTTGATTAATTTGCCCAAGGTTGCATTATGTTGTCTGATAGAGCTGGATTTCTCCGGGAAGGTTTTCTGAGTTACAGCTGTGAGGCTTTGCACAAGTTTCTTACCTTTGCTGTGCTTCCATTCCTCATTGTAAAAATACTGTCTACCTTTGAGTGTTGGTGTAGGGATTCATTGAGCAAAGCTTGGCTAATCGCAGGGCCCTTGAGCTCACTGCTGGACACAGCTGGTTCCTATCAGTTCATTATCCTTTGGGTAAAACTGTTCAAATCACTACTAATCCAAAAATTTTGTCCAAAAAGATGTGATAAAATTATCTGTCAAATACCCAGCTGAATTTAAGATTCCCTTAAAGCGTATGAAATTCCTTACCTATTGGTTTCATCAACGCTAACCATCAAAGGAAACAAGATTTGGCTTGTTTGTTGGTAAACTCATTTCAACAGTGTCCGCAACTTCTATGTGTGTCCCCTAAAACATCCCTCTGATACCTGTTTTAGAATTTTGCAGAGCAATTCCATCAAGCTCATTCTTCCCTGGTTTCCAGAACCTACTTGTCTTCTTTTTGGAAAAATGGGAACATGATTCCAACTCTAAAATAAATTAATTTAGTTTTGTATTATGTTCCCAAAGTGCATTGCTTCTGGTAAAGTGCATTGCTCACTTTGCTTTTGAGGGTTGCTTAATTTAGTACTGAATTCTTGTAATGTCTTTGGAATTGACTAGAGTGTATCCAGAACCTTAGTGTTCTAATGATCCATTTGTCTAAATAATAGAATAACTTATATTTATTGTGTGCCAAGGAATGAGCTAAGCCCTTTATAAGCATCCTTTCCTTTAAATTTTACAACATCACTTTGAGTTAACTATTATTATTATCCCACTTTACAGGTGAGAAACTGAGACTTCGAAATTATATTTCCAGCTCCACGGTGAATAAAAAGACGGAAAATGTAATTGGCAAAGAGGAAGTAGGAAAGATACACAGTGAGAAGTGAGAAGACACTGGAACTTCTAGAAGTTTCTGTTTCCAGCCCCTTTCTGGACCCTTATTAAAAATCCCCTCTCTCTTAACCTAGCTCTAAATGGTATCTGTTACTTGAAAACTAACTCTTAACTAGGAAGGCTTTCTAGAAGATGTTACAGACAAAAATTCATTTTGAAGAAGTAGGAGTTTACTAAATGAATAGAGTGTTTTTGGAAGACTCAGTATTGTGTGAGAAGGGTTTAGTAGCTCCATGGAGGCAGTACGAACTCCAGGATGTCCTAATGTTTCCAAAAGTAAGAGAATCTGGGGGATGGAGGGTATAGCTCATGTGGTAGAGAGCATGCCTAGCATGCATGAGGTCCTAGGTTCAATCCTCAGTACCTCCATTACAGAAAAAAAAGGTTAAATAATTAAAAAGTAAGGGAATCTGAAGGGTGTGATAGATGGTAAGGTGGAGAGACAGGCAGGAACAGAATCATATTTTATCAGGGAGAAAGAATTTGAAATGTGTCCTAAAAATTAAGATAAGCCACTGAATCATTCTAAGCTGGAAAAGAATTTGTATTTGAGACTGATCTGGCTAACTGTCAAGACACTGGATTTCCATCATCCAGGAATGGAATGGAGGGGTCTGAATCAAAGCTGACACAGTTACGCCACTAGCTGCCTCAAAGGGGGAGTTTTATATATTGTTTTGTTTGTCCAACTAAAATTTACTTAATACCTACTTGTTAGAATGATCTAGAAAAAACAACAAAAAAAAATTCTACAGAATTAAAAACAAAAGGAATATAAGTTTCTTGGAATGCCCAGAATTTGGGGTATTTTGAGTGATGGTTCAAATCACTCAAGAGTTAGCTTTTTTTTTTTACAGTTGATAATAAAGAATGTTTAATTTGTTTAGGATTAAATTTAATTAGCATTTTAATGAATTTGAATCATATCTTTTTCATTGAAGAATAGTTGATTTACAATGTTGTGTTAGTTTCAGGTATACAGCAAAGTGATTCAGTTATATATCTACATATATGCATATTATTTTTTCAGATTCTTTTCCATTATAGGTTATTACAAGATATTGAATATAGTTCCCTGTGACATACAGTTGGTCCTTGTTGTTTATCTGTTTTATATATAGTAGCGTGTATATGTTCATCCCAAACTCTTAATTTATCCTTCCCCCATCCCTTTCCCCTTTAGTAACCATCATTTGTTAGCTTTTGACTGTACATTTCTGATGAAAAGTATTCTTTGGGAGTCTATTGCATCCATCTTCTTTCTGACCCTAAGTGCACTTGGTAGCATAAAGACAAGCCAAAATGTCTCACGAGGAAGCACATACATGTAGTTCCACAGTTCATTTACGCACACAATCCAGACACATTAAAGTTTTATCTTAGAGACAGATAAATTCACAAAATGAATATTTTGAGTAGTGAAGTCCCCACATATTTAGATTTTGCAGTGTAGGTATCCATGGCAGTATGATCAGAATTCAGGATGGAGAGATATAAAGAGTTAAGCTTGAGGTTAACTTTCTGTAAAACTATTAGATGCTGAGATTCGAATATATATTAGTTTCAGATAGCAACAAGTTTCCAGAGTTGTTAGATTTTTTAAAAGTGTCCCTGACTTATCTTTTTATCTTCCTTGGCCACATTCTCCTCTCATTTCCATATAAAAACAATAGCAAATAGTCCCTCTATTTCTTTAAGCGCCCCCAGAGAATCTCACTTCCCCTAAAGAAGCCTTCTGATTTTGTTTGCTTGGTCACTTGATTTTGAGGGGTAGAGAGCAGCAGCTTGAACATTGTCTTGTGTGATTCAGACCGAAATGCTTCCTGTATTTTTCCTATGCTATTGAACCAGTCTGTTCATTCAAGACACCACCTTTCATTTAGTTGGTGCCCTTTAAGTCATCGTGAATTACGTCAGTGCCCAAGGACCTTCACATCTATGACCTCTTTATCGTAAAATAGCACAAGACAGGGCCTGATCCAACTCTCCTGAGAAAAAGCAGGTGTTATTTAAATTCTAGGGGAAAAACACAGCTTGTTTATTTGATGTTTCAATGTAATTGCTCAGACCCAAAGCATCCAAAGCAATGAAAATTTTTTATCTGGGGCAAATTTTATTGTATAATCCTCCTGTTGCTTCAGTAAGAATCATAAAATATCGAATTCTGATCATAACAACAAACATCTTTTAAATAAGTTGGCCGGACAGCTATGTCTGAGACAAAGCAATGGAGAGCGGTTGCGTGTATGTAGACAGAAAACAAAGGATAGATTTCAGAGACTGAGGTTGTGATATTTTCTTGGCAGTAAGATCAGAAGTTATGAACTACATGATCCTGAAATCCTTCCTAGAGGAAAACAATGCTTTCTTTATTTAGCTCAAGGCTCTCAAAACAAAAGACATCTGTAAGAGTCAACTTCAAATTCCAACGGTGTTTTAAGTATGGATATGAAGCACACAGAACTTTGTTATTTATAACATTCTTTTTAAAATAGATTTTAAAATTTTTATGTGAATTCATACATGTTTTCATATACATATATTTCCAATAATGCAATTTTTTGGTTCTCTCTTCCATTTTTGCTTGGCTCCTCCATCCACCTCCTTACTCCACTCTCATCCACAATCACTCCTCCTCCTACACACACACACACACACACACACACACACACACACTAGTGCAATCACACACACCATGTTGACTACTTAGTCAGTATCCTTCCTTATTACCCACCAAAGTTACATTATCATACATACACATATACACATTTGGGTGTTTTTCATAGTTTATTTTTATTAAATGAATCCTATTACATACTTACTTTTGTATCTTCTTTCACTTTAATGTTCTTATAAAAATCCCTCCAAATCAAGTGGTACCTTCTTTTTTAATCATTGAATAATAGTCTGTCGTTGATGAACATAATGTAGTCAACCAGTCCCTCTTTGATTCCATTTGTTCCTAGTGTTCTACCTCTTTCCTCAGAAGGAAATGAGAAGCATATTATTGGACACTGAGGAAAGGTGATCCTTGTTATAAAGTGGCAGACAATTCAGCGGAAACGTGCTCTTCTGTTGGGTGGAAGGTAAAACTTGAAAGCGATGAACCTGGATATTCAGCTGAAAAACTTCCAAGCAAAGTGTGCAGCTGCAGCATGGTTTCTCCTTGCTGTTCATAGTAACATGTGAGAGGGAAACATAAACTGAGGAAGAAATTGTTGTGTAAAAAAGAATCGGCACTTGATAGTTTGGAAGTTTCTCAGCCTATCCAGATAGCATGCTCTGAAAACAAGGCCAAAAGTGTGGCCAGACAATGTTGCATAAGAGATGAGATGTGGAACTCGTGAAACCAATCAAGCATCTCAGCAGAAACCAGGGCTAAAGATGTCGTTCTCCAGGAAAGGTCGGTGGAGGACCCTCTTTCTAGGTGACAGACTAGATGGTTTTATACCAGCAGAAACTCAGCCAGCCTGGAATGCAAAGGACAGAGATGGGATGAGATAAAGAATTCTCATTGGACACTCTCTTCTTCAGTACTTGGTCCTGAAAACTCAACTCAGGCAGATCGCTAAGCTTCATTGGGTTCTCTCTCCTTGTATTGCTGCCAGAAAATGCTCTTTGAGCAGCAAACTCAACTTGCTCAACTCATTTGTTTGTCCTCTCTCAGGGATCACTGTCCTCCACTGCCTGATGTCCAATATTTGAAAACCATTCTTTCATAAATGTTTCCCATTACAAATTGTTTTAGATCTCTTTTTATTCCATTTTGAAGGAAAGCAGAAGTCCAAAATAAGAATTTTAATACACATCATAAAGGTTTAATTAGTAAAACTTTTTTTTGCTGATGCAAGAATTCCTTAACAGATCAATAAAGCTGTATATCATTGACAGGTAGTCATGTAATGTACAATAAGATTGGCACCATAAATCAGTGGCCGACAGGAGGAATTAATCAGTCAAATGAGCTGGACGATTACTTAGCTATCTGGGAACTAAATCAAATTGTATCTTCACACAAAATACTTGAAATAAAATTCAACTGGAATAAAGAATAAGTGCAAATCAAAACCAAACAAATACAAAAAAATACAAAAAGTGAATTCAAAAAATAGACATGATTATTTATTTAATCTCTCCATGCATAGAATTTCTAGGTTTAAATTTAAAACTGTGTTAGGAAACACAGATCTGATTGATAGAAATAAAAAACTGCATGTCTAGAATTATTATACAAATGAGAAAAGTTGAGAAAATTATTTGCAATAAACATTTGCACACAATACGTTAATACATTTTTGTAAATTAAAGCAAAATGCAAATTAACACAGATATAAAAATAATCTCAAAATATACATGAGTCCATGTTATGAGTATGTATTCCTCAAAAGTCTAAATTCGATTACTAAGTAAGCTTTTAATAAACTACTGAAAATGGTAGCGATCACATAACTGCAAAATAAAAGTAACAATTAGGATCTGTTTTTACCTATCAAATTAAAGAAGATTAAGAGAAGATGAAACCCAAAGTTGGAGAGGGAGGGGAAATGAAATGAGTGTTTATCTATATTGCCACTGGAAATACAGATAAGCATTCTCTTTGTGAAAGCAATTTGGCAATATTTATCAGCAGTCTTAAAAGTGTCCCTCTCTTCTGATTCTGTAATTCCACTGTTGGGAACTTATCCTGAGCAAGAATAATTCTAAATGCAAACATTTATTTGTACCTGAAAGAGTTCAAACTATTAAAAAATGGAAACAATCTGATATTGATTCAATAAACGATACATCTAAATAATAAAATGCTATTGCATCATTAATAATGTTCACAAAGAATTTAGAGACAAAATATAGTTATTAAATTTAAAAAACAGAAACAAAATCAAATATATAGTAAGTACTCAACCAGGTGAAAATTTCATGGAACTAATGACTAGAAGGATATTCACAAATACATTATTATTACTGAAAACAGAAATATAGACTACTATATTTTCTTCCTCACACTTCTCTGTATTTTCCAAATTTTCAACAAGGAACATACATTATTTTATAATCAGCAAAAAATTAACACTAAAAAATGCCAGTCCTCAAGATGAATTAAAAATGTCATACCAGGTCTCTTTTAACATGATTACAGGCTTGGTGTCCTCTGAGTAGCCTTACAGATAAAGTTTGAAGATCTTTAAATTTCCTGATCTAGAAATCATCGTTAGTGTCAATGCTGCCAATGTTTCCTTCATCTTCTGGAGCTGATGCTAAAACCTCACTAGTGATAAAATGTTTGGACAGTAATCTACTTCCAAGGACAGAGAGTTCTTGCCTCCTGGTTTTCATCATGTCCTACTTGATTTCTACTCTTTTAGCTCGTTGACTAGCCTGCAAGGTCCCTGAGAGTCAGATCTTTGCCAGAATCAGTTCTGCGATAACGCAGCATTAGAGAGAGATGAAGTGCTATCAAGTAGACCATAATTTAAATTTACTAGCTGTGTCCAGCTGGAAAAGCTAGTAAATCTTTCTGAGTCTCAGGATTTTTTACCTGCAAAATGAAGATAAAGAAGCCCACTTCCTAGAACTGCTAAGTGTTAAAAAAAAAAAAGTAGCTACAGAAACCAATCACTTAGTAGGAATTCAATAAATTGTAGCTATTATTATAACAGTTAGTAGTAATATTTTGTAGGGTGAGGGATAAATAGACGTTTCTTGCAGACTGATGGAAAGGATACATACTGAAATCACGCCATCAGTTACACCCTTGGGAAAATAGCAAACCAATCCCGAGATGCATTGTTGCACATTATTATTTACATACTTGCTCCTCCAAAAAGTAATATGTTTAACCAGATGCTTAGAGGGGCAAGATCTTCACACAAAGAAGGCATTTTAAAAAAAAAATCACTTTACGGAGGTCTGATTAATATACAAAAGCTGTAGATATTTAATGTCTACAGTTCAATGTGTTTGGAAAAAAGTACACACCTCGGAAACCATCATCACTGTTAATGCTATAAAGTTATGCATCACCTCCGAAAGTTTCCTCCTGCATCCTTTGTTTTCTATTTCCTTTTGTCGTAAGAGCTTTTAATAGAAGGTCTACCTTCTTAGAAACATTTTAAGTATACAATACAGTATCATTCATCATAGTATCTGTGTTGTGAAATAGATCTACAGAATTTATTTTCTGTAACTGAAACTTTGTACAATTTGCCCAACACTTCCCCATTTCTCCCTTCACCAAGCCCTGGGCAACCACCATTCTGGTCTCTGCTTCTTCATGTTTGACTAATTCAGAGTCTACATATAAGTGAGATGGTGCAGAATTTTTCTGCATGTGGCTTGTTTCACTCAGCAAGAAGGCGCTTCTAAGAGCACAATTTAATAGCGTAACGAGTGAGCAAGGGAGTGACTTGGGAGCAACAGGAGTCATCCTGGAAGAACCTCCAATCTTCCTTACTTTCCCTATGGGTATGCTGGTAAATATAATGAAATTGTGAAATTTCAGGCATAGACAAAATCTTGGATATCTTCTTTTCCACCAATACTTCATAGAGAGGTAAACCAAGACCCAATGAGCTGAAGGAGTCTCCCCAAGGTACAGTGAAGCCTGATCTAGCTTCTAGTCCCCAGTCTCACCTTCCCTGATGCTGTATTTCAAGATAAGGAGGTGAGAAAGGAGGAAGATGGCTACAACGGTGATGGTGACATTGCTAAAGAAGAAGTACTACATGCACCAAGTCTTCTGTTCACCTTGTTCTACAGAGAGACAGCGATTTACCGTAGTGTGACATCACGGGCTGAATCATGGCCCCCTCCACAATTTGTCTGTTGGAGTCCTAACTTGCAGTATCTGAGAAAGGAACAGTATTTGGAGATAAGGTCTTTAAAAGAGGTAAATCAGTTAAAATGGGATCATTAGAGTAAGCCAGAATCTAAGATGACTGGTGTCCTTATAAAAAGAGGAAGTTAGGACACAGACAACACAGACAAAGGGACGATCAGGTGGGGACACAGTGAGAAGATGGCACCTGTAAGCCAAAGAGAGGCCTCAGAAGAAACCAAACCTGCCGACGCCTTGATCTTGGTCATCCAGCTTCCAGAACTGTGAGTCAGTAAGTTTCTGCTGTTTAAGTCACCCAGCCTGTGTGGCATTTTGCTCTGGAGATCTGAACAAACTAACATACATGGCAATTTTGTTCCTTTTATGAAAGCAACTAACCAGTTATTTGCACTGATTCTTCTTGCTGATTAGATCTGGCCCTGACCATTCATGCCCTTCTCGTGGGGAAAATTTGTATGAGTGAAGAAATGGGAGAAAAGGAAAGACGTGGAAAGATGAATCAACAAAGGGATTCATCCTAAAAAATCCTAATCCTAAATCCTAAAAAAAGTAGAAGACGGTAATGAAGTTGATTAAAACTGACAGACAAAATTGGGAGAATGCCACCGACGGGAGTCACCTTGTCTTTGGGTTTAGGTAAATTTCCCTTTGTTCACAGAGATTTTAACGCTGATCTAAATGCTTTTCTCTCCCTTTAAGCTTTCCTTTCACTCCCACTTTCTCAATCATTGTATTTTATTACATAATAAATGTACAATTTATGCTGATGTTGCAAGTGGAAGAATAGGAGTTTCATGGTTCAATGAATATGAAATTGCAAGACACCCTTATCAGTCTTTTATATAATAAATCACATCAACTGAAATATAGCAAGATATTTATTTTGATCTGCAATGACATGTCGCGTCTAGAACAGCGAAGCCTGTGTCAGCTGTGTGAACGCAAACAACTTCCACCTGCGAATATGTGTGTGCCGATTGTGAAAGCAGGTCACTTTCAGACCTTTCTTTTTCACCAATTAACTGGATACCTGCCCACTTTTACCTCAGAGATAAGATTTGCGCCTCTGACTCGAATCAGGATATATTTGTTTTTTAAGATGGTGATTATAGTTTAACTAATTTCTTGTTTTATTGTTTGCTCTCTTTCCCAAAGATAATGATGAACTGAGACAAAAAGGAGGATTAGTTGTGTACTCAGAGAGATACTTGTTTTAGCTTGAAAATCTTTTACAGAGAGAGTTATTATGGTTTAACCTCCCTGTTTACATGTCCCAGACTCTGTAAAAATGTCTGGACATATTATTCTCCAATTTACCAGTATTTTAGCAAAAAACATCAGGGGCCTGTGAAGCAAGTTGCTTTTGTGAGGTGTCGCAGATGAATTTTTATATGTAAATTATAAGCCTTCCTTTGTCATCAAATAATTTCTTTATAACTTAGATGCAACATGTATCTCACGGTAACTCTCCAGTGACAGATGATGTAAGCCTTGAAGGGAGTCTTTTTTTTTTTTTTTCTTTTCAGACAGAGAAAAAGCTTCTGGGGTAAGTCTCTTATGGCTAAGATGTTATATTTCTGACTTTTTTTTGGAGATCATTTAAATTAAAATTGAGGCTGAAATGGTATATGAAATATATCTAGTGATCTCAAATACCCTGAGTCCATTAGAACAGCAAAACCCTTGCTGATAATTTATCAGAAACGAATTGATCATGAACAAGGTGGTACCCAGCAGAGGAAGCAAAGTAAATTTAATCTGCAGCTTAATCAAAGAGTAAAAGTTTGTGATAATCATATGGATCATAGATTTTCATAACAAAAGTGTCCATAGAAGTCTAAGCAGTTATAAGTGATAGTAAAAATATCTTTGCACTTTTAACTTTTGGAATGTTCATGAGAGAGTGAAGATGCAGTTGGAGTGAGGTTTGGGTGCCAGGAAATTCTGTGCACAAAATTTAGATTCAATGATAATTCATTGGATGACTTTATGTAACTTTCGGCTTCAGTTCTTTCACACAAGGAAGGGAATCACAATTTCTTATTTTCTCACATAAATCTCAACAAATGTTGATTAAAGAAATCAACCAACCAACCAAAAATATATTGTTATTTTGGGCCTTCTAGGCACATGTCGTTCCTTTGTTTACGTGAACTTGTTCCAAACAGACACAAAGAATGATTAAGAACAAGCCATTTGCAGACAAACACAATAATGCAGTCTTCTTTCCAAAAGGCATTCTATTTTCCACAGTTTGGGAGCCTGGAATTACAAGGTGGAGGAATTACAGTACTAATTGCTGAAACATCTTCTCCCTGGGAGTTAAAAAGAAAATCTTTCCTTTTCTCACCACACAGAAGATATTTTCTTGACAGTCTGAAAAAAAAAAAAACCCTCCAAACAGCCCTTATTTAATTTTCGGTTAAATGCATTCTGATGGGAGAGTGAGACGAGTTAATGACAAGATGTTGATACTCATGTTATCAAGAAAAGCAGAGTCTCACCGACTTTAACACAAGTTTTGTCAAAATTTAATATCCGAGGGTTTTTACGTGCAAATTCTCGGCTATCTCCTATAGTTCTGCCATCCAGTTATTTAATCTGTCTACAAAAGCTACTAGCATACAACAGAGATGGACTGATAGATGTTAATAGATTGATAGGCGTGGACCCGTATGTGTAACTCTTGTGACAAATTGCTCTGGTTTCGGTTCATATGTGTGTGCAAGGATATTATGAAAATAAATCAATTTCCTCTTCCAAAACACTGTCAAAAGCTAGAGGCAAAAAATATCGTGCTGCTTATCTTTCTACCTTCATCTGACTCTTGAAGCTTCCTTTAGCTGCATGTGGTTCTCAAACTTCTCTAAGAAACAGTTATGTGCCTGTACCGGTTAGTTTTTGCTCTACAACAAACTACCCCCAAATTAAATAGCTTAAAACAGCCAGTGTTTAACTACTCAGTCATAAAAAAGAATAAAATACTGCCATTTGCAGCAACATGGATGGACCTAGAGATCGTCTTTCTAAGTGAAGTAAGTCAGAAAGACAAAGAAAAATACCATATGATATGACTTATATGTGAAATCTAAAAAGAGAAAAAAAAAATAGGACACTAATGAACTCATCTACAGAACAGAAACAGACTTACAGACATAGTAAACAATCTTATGGTCACCAGGGGAAAGGGGGTGGGAAGGGATAAATTTGGGAGTTTGAGATTTGCAAATGTTAGCCACTATATATAAAAATAGATAAACATCAAGTTTCTTCTGACAGCACAAGGAACTATATTCAATATCTTGTAATAACCTTTAATGAAAAAGAATATGGAAATGAATGTATATATGTATATGCATGACTGGGCCATTGTGCTGTACACCAGAAATTGACACACTGTAACTGACTATGCTGCCATTAAAAAAAAAAAAACAGTGTTTAATTTATAATGCTATGGATTGGCGATCTGGGCTGGACTGGCCAGGGAGTTTCTTCTGTTGGTCTTGACTGGGTTTTCCTCATTTGTGTAAGACAATGCTCAGCAAACATTTTCTGTAAAGGGCCAGATACTAAATATTTTAGATTTTGTGGACCATGCCGTCTCTGTCGCAATTACTCAACCCTGCTAATATACCACTAAAGAACCATAGATAGTTGTAAGTGAATGCACTTGGCTGTTATCCAATAAAATTTTATTTACAAATTTGTTGGCAGCTGTCCAATGAAATGTAGTTGCCAACTTCTGGTCTCAGGTCAGATGCTGGTCTGCTGTGGGCTGGCTGGTCTCGAAAGGCATTGGCTGAAATGGCAAGTGCTATTTCAAGCTTCCTGCGTTGATCTTGAGTGCCCCCTCTGCTGGCAGAGCTGGAATTCACAAACGCTCTTAGAAGGGTTCTCCTTTCTAGAATGAGGTCAGATGACCTTGGAAATATTGCTACTCTATGCATCCTGTGTGTCTTAAGTGACCAAGTAGTGTAACTGGAGAATGAAAAAGCATCAATCACCACCAATAGCATATCTTTCACCATGAGAGCCACTTCTCTGGAGTTAACAGTAGGGAGCCAACTGTCCCCAGGAACACCCAGCCAAAGTGCAGCGAGGCCAGCAGAAAGGCTAACTTATAGCTCAGATTTACTACCTGACACCTTGCCACGCACCTTAGGACCCAAAGGGCACCATAGTGTCTGTTGGCTGCTCTCACACCACTCAGGGTGCAATCATATTGTTCTAGAATTGTCACTTTGTGTCTGTTCCTTTTTCTCCTTGTCATTGAGAATAGGAGCAGGTCTTATCCACCAGACATCTGTTGAAGGGCCACTCAAATGTAAATTTGGGGTGCAGATGTGAGTATGGTGGAGGGGAGAGAAAGTGCAGGCACAGAGGGAACATTCTTAGGAAGCTGGATTCCAGAACGGTGTTGCTCAGGCCTGTTAATGGCAACATGAAAACATCTCAACTCAAATGCATCCAGTTTCATGGTTTGCATGGAGGAAGGAGAATATCATTAACTGAGTGTCTGTTATGTTGTAAGCGCATTTTTAAGAACTTGGCTTACGTTCCTTTAGTCTTCCTAAAAACCCTTTGCATTCTTATGCCCATTTTACAGATCAGAAAACTGAGGCTCAGAGAAATTCAGTAAATTGCGTAAGTTCACTCCACTAGTAAATGACAGCATCAGGATCAAAACCCAAAACACACTCTGACAACTCCAACCACTTCCTCCAAGACTGGAGAAGTTATGTAAGTGTTTCTTCCATCATATTGTCTCATTTCTTCGTAGCAAGCAGCATTCACTTTCTACCTGTTTGACACCTAAGTTTTCCTTTAGACTTTGGTCCACTGAGTTTTTCAAACCAACTACCCAGTGATGGCCAGAAACAACAGCACTTTGAGTCTGGACCATGACGCACTCTCTACTCTGTGCTCAGAATCTTGTCATCTCTTATTAAAATTCAAGGAGACCCTACGAAGTCATTCATCTTGCCTGGCCCTCACTTCAAAGCTGGGAAATGGGCTCAAGCTCTCTCAAGTTGATATTTGGTTCCTTTCTCAAGGTTCCCCAGCCAAGAATCCCTACCTTTTCCATAATACACCTCTTCCAGTGTTTTCTTCTCTTAAAATAAAAGAATTTCTTTCTAATGAAGATGTAAAGTTTCTGCATTTTTTTTAAATTTATTTTTTTGGGGTTTTTGTGTGTGTGTGTGCGTTTTTTATTGGGGAGGTAATTAGGTTTATTTATTTACTTATTTATTTTAACAGAGGTACTGGGGATTGAACCCAGGACCTCGTGCATGCTAAGCACACACTCTACCACTGAGCTATACCTTCCCCCCTTAAAGTTTCTGAAGTTTTAGTTTAAATCTATTACTGTATTTTTGTCTCCTAAGAAAATCAAGAAAAATAACTCAATTCATTCCTGTGAAAATCTTACTATAGATTTAAAGATACAGTAATGATGCCTTCAGCAACTCTTGACCTCTGCTACCTTCCTCCTTTAGCTTTTGGCAACCTTTAGGAGCAATAATCCTGATCATAATCATATATCTATTTATCCTTAGGCACTCCTTATTTACAAGGACCAGATTGACAGTCATAATTCCACTCTTAAGAGATGAGCCTTTGGACTTGATGATATGAAGCAATAAAAAGAGCAGGGAATTTGGAATCAGATATTCTAGGTTTAAGCCCTGGGTCTACCAATGATTAGATAGTTACCTTTGAGCCTCAATTTCTCTCCTTCAATCTATTTTATTTGTTCTATTTCTTTTTGGAAGGAGGATATAGTTTGACATTTAGTATATAGTATATATACTAGTATATAGTTACTATGTATATAGTTACTATGTATATAGTATACAGTTACTATGATAGGCAGAATAATGCCCTCCCCCAAAAGTGTCCACGTCCTAATTCCTAGAACCTGTTGAGTTTGTTATGTTACATGGCTAAGGAGAATTAAGTTTGGGGATGGAATTAGGGTTGCTAATCAGCTGACTTTAAGATAAGGTGATCATGCTGGATTATCTGAGTGGTCTGATGTAATCACAACAGTCCTTAAAAATGGAAGAGGGTACAGGAGAGTCAGACTGAGAGGGGACATATGATGATGGAAGCAAGGTCAGAGTGATGCAATGTAATAAGGAGAAAGGGGGCCACCAGCCAAGGAATGTGGTATCTCTAGAAGCTAGAAAGGCAAGGAAATGCGTTTTCCTCTGGTACCTCCAAGAGAATTGTAGCCTTACCAACACCTAGATTTTAGCCTAGTGAGATCCATTTTGGATTTCTGACCTCCTGAACTGTAAGACAATAAATTTATATTGTTTAAGCCGCTAAGTTTGTGATAATTTGTTACAGCAGCAATCGAAAATTAATACAGTTATCTATATACTAATGCCTTTATAAATACCCTTAGTCCCATCTTTGTTTATAGTGTCTACAATGAGTGATATTGAAATTAGCTCATAAACACTTTTTACCCCCTCTTTGCTCCCCCAGTATACAATTTTAAAGTAATATTCTTTTGATGCCTTTTGATTATGTATGTGTAAGGCAGTCAGCAAATTTATCCTACTATGTACTCTCTTCTTTCTCCTTCACTGTTTTGAATACTACATTCACATTGTCAGAGACAGTCATTACAAACTACTTTCTCCTTTCTCATCACAATTTTAGTCTTAGATCATTTATTGGTTTTCTGAAGCTTATTATCTAGTAGACTTTTCAGAAATGGCTCATGGGAAAAATGCTCAATATCACTAATTATCAGAGAAATGCAAATCAAAACTACATTGAGGTATCACCTCACACCAGTCAGAATGGCCATCATTCAAAAGTCCACAAATGACAAATGCTGGAGAGGCTGTGGAGAAAAGGGAACCCTCCTACGCTGCTGGTAGGAATGCAGGTTGGTGCAGCCACTGTGGAAAACAGTATAGAGATTCCTCAAAAGACTAGGAATAGACTTACCATATGACCCAAGAATCATTCTCCTGGGCATATACTCAGAGGAACCCTACTTCAAAAAGACACCTGCACCCCAATGTTCATAGCAGCACTATTTACAATAGCCAAGACATGGGAACAGCCTAAATGTCCATCAATAGATGACTGGATAAAGAAGATGTGATATATTTATACAATGGAATACTCTTCAGTCATAAAAAATGACAACATAATGCCATTTGCAGCAACATGGATGTCCCTGGAGAATGTCATTCTAAGTGAAGTAAGCCAGAAAGAGAAAGAAAAATACCATATGAGATCACTCATATGTGGAATCTTTTTAAAAAAAAGAAAAGAACATAAATACAAAACAGAAACAGACTTGTAGACATGAAATACAAACTTGTGGTTGCCAAGGAGAGGCGGTGGGAATGGACAGACTGAGAGTTCAAAATTTGTAGATACTGACAGAATAGATAAACAAGATTATACTGTATAGCACAGGGAAATATATACAAGATCTTGTGGTAGCTCACAGTGAAAAAAAAGTGACAATGAATATATGTATGTTCAAGTATAACTGAAAAATTGTGCTCTACACTGGAATTTGACAGAACATTGTAAAATGACTATAACTCAATAAAAAATGTTAAAAAAAAAAGAAATGGCTCATGGGAATTAATATTCTCCAAGTTTTCATAGATTCACAACAGTTTGCCTGTAGCCTCTCTATTTAAAGGTCAGCTTGGTCGTTTATAAAAAACCTTGGCTTACGTTTTCTTTTTTGCCATAAATATGCTGATTCCATCATCTATGGACATAAATAGTCTAACGTCAATCTGATTTATCTCCCTTATCAATGACATGGTCTTTCAACTTGAAGACACCAATAGTTTTATTAGAACATGTCTTGATGTTGGCTGTTCTGGTGGATTGCCCTAGATGACTTTTCAAGTTTTCTTCATTTTCCTTCAGGAAGATTTTCTTGAATTCTGTCCTGAGCTTTGCTGCCTCCCTTACTCTTCTCTTTCCTTGTCTCTAGGGCAATTGTGTGTGTGTGTGTGTGTGTGTGTTTTCATGTGGGCCCTGCATTGGAAGGGCCCTTGAGTTGGTTAGCTTTGAGAGTGCTTAGGGCCCACATCACTCCAGCATAGTCCTACTTTAACATGGTTCCTAGATTGGAACCTGGAAATACTCCTAATTTGGGCTCTTCTCATTTCTTTGGAGAACTCGATGGTCAGTTTTTGGATTATCTGTTTCTTGGGAGTCACTGAAAGTTCTCATTCTTTTCCTCTACTTCCCCCTGCACAGTGGCTGCTTCTCTACTAATCTTGTTAGTCTTGTTGCTGTTGGTGTTTGGCCCCAAACCTGTCTATTTTGGGTTGATGAGAGCATCTTGCCACTTGGTTTTAGGGTTACTATCTTAGTTACTCTGAGTTTTTTTCATGAGAAGATTCAAAAGCTATGCTGCTGCCAGCATCACTATCTTCTCAGAATTCCTTTCAGTCAAATGAGATTGATAAATGATAATAATAAAACCCACCTTGTTGTGTGATAAGGTTATTGCAGAAATCAAGCAAGGTAATGTGCACAAAGCACATAACAATCTACACATGTTACTTTGGATTGCTCGTGGGAAAGAGGGGCTACAGTCCTTTCATTGCTTAGACCACATTCAAAGCAGCATCCGTATACTAGACATTAACAAGCTCACTTTCATGATCATTGATTGCTCAGAGTCACACGGAGGTAGGGTTCAATTAGATACCACACACTGAAATCAAAACTCCTGCATTTCCATGTAGCAATGTTTTCTTAGGTCAGTCTCCCAAAGCAATCGAAATAAAAACAAACAAACAAAAAAAACAAATGGGACCTAATCAAACATATGCTCTTGCACAGCAAAAGAAACCATAAACAAAATGAAAAGACAACCTACAGACTGGGAAAAAAAATTTGCAAATGATGCAACCGACAAGAGCTTAATTTCCAAAATATATAAACAGCTCATACAACCCAATAACAACAACAACAAAAAACAATCCAAAAATAGCTGGAAGATCTAAGCAGACATTTCTCCAAAGAAGACTTACAGATGGCCAATAGCCACATGAAAAGATGTTCAGTATTGCTAATTATTAGAGAAATTCAAATCAAAGCTACAGTGAGGTATTACTACTTCACATGGGTCAGAATGGCCATCACTAAAAAGTCTACAAATGATAAATGCTGGAAAGGGTGTAAAGAAAAGGGAACCCTCCTACACTGTTGGTGGGAATGAAAATTGGTACAGTCACTATGGAAAACAGTATGGAGGTTCCTAAAAAAAACTAAAAATTAAGTTACCATATGATCCAGCAATCCTGCTTCTGGGCATATATCCAGAGAAAATTCTAATTCAAAGAGATGCATATACCCCAATGCTCATAGGAGCACTAGATACAATAGCCAAGACATGGAAGCAACCCAAATGTCCATCGACAGATGACTGGATAAAGAAGCTGTGGTATATTTATACAATGGAATACCATTCAGCCATAAAAAAGAATAAAATCATGCCATTTGCAACAACATGGATGGATCTAGAGATCGTCATTCTAAGTGAAATCAGTCAGACAGAGGACAAATATCATATGACATTACTTATATGTAGAATAAAATATGATACAAACTTACAAAACAGAAACAGACTCACAGACATAGAAAACAAACTTATGGTTTTTAAAGGGGAAAGAAGTGGGAGAGATAAATTAGGAGTTTGGGATTAGGAGATACACACTACTATATATAAAATAGATAAACAACAAGGACCTACTGTAGAGCACAGGGAACTATAATCAATATCTTGTAATAACCTATAATGGAAAATAATCTCAAAAAGTATATATATATATATATGTATGTATAACTGAATCAGTATGCTGGACACCAGAAACTAACACAACGTTGTAAATCCACTACACTTCAATAAAAAAAATTCCTGTATTTCCAGATGATTATTGGTATACTATTGAACTACACACTGGAAACAGATGGCAAGTGTTTACCATCTTAGTATTTGAATTATCAATGCAACATTTCAGAAGCAGAACCTGAGGGGAAAAAAAGAAGAAAAGTCTAAATAAAATGAATTGGTTGGATAAAAGGAGTTCATGGGAAAAGGGAAATTCTTAACTGCCACGGTGGGATTTTCTCAGACATGTTCCCAGATTAAAAGCTACAGCCATAAACCCCTATAGTTATGGAAAGTAATTTTCTTCTTAAATGATAAAAATGAGTTTTAATGGAAATAACTAAAAGGAGAAAGGTAGAAGTGAATTAGATCAATAAAAATATGGAATCCCATTTTAAAGATGCCAGAGGCAAGATTTGGGTACCAGAAAGGAATCGAGGAAGCGAGCAAACAGTAAGAATAACAGAGCTCTTGTCACTTTCCCACCTTTGGTGGTACTCACCCTGCAAGGTCAGAGGAGAGTCTTCCTGACAATGCAAATGAATATAAGACAATACATGCTGTTTACAGGGAAGTTGAGGGCAGTGGAGGAGAATCGGTATGAGTCAGCAGGTCCCAGCCCACAAAGCAGGCCAGGGGAGCTCGCCACTCAGGACTTTTCCTCCTTCCCTGCCCAGGAAATCTGAAAAAAAGCCCAGTAGACTTGCCTTACTGGTGTCATCTCTGCAGCCTCCAATCGCCACAGCCCACCTTCCCTGGCAATTAAGCCCCTTTCCTGTGAACTTTGATGGAAAGTTTCTGGCCCAAAGTCACCAAAGTCTCCCCATAATGCCACCCAATCCCCCTGGTCCTCACACAATCCTTGGGTGGGTGATGCGCTGCTGACCACCACCTGGATCCTCTTCGACCTCCACTTCTTCAACTCCTTTCCCAGTTTTGCCTCAGCATCTCTGACTGAAACCAGTCAGATGTCTCTATCATTTTCCTCTTTCCTACCTGCCCCTTAAATGTGGGCGTTCACAGGGTCCCCTTTGAAGTTTGTTTGTTCTCATGGTTTCCACTACCATTTCTGGGCCGAAGACCACGATACCTGTGTTTGCACGCTACCACGATTCCTTGCTGGTACCCAAATCTTGCCTCTGGCAAGTTTAAAATGAGTTTCCATGTTTTTATTGATCTAATTCACTTCTACCATTCTCCTTTTAACTATTTCCATTAAGACTCATTTTTCTATCATTTGAAAGTAAAATTATTCTCCATAACTATAGGGGTTTACAGCTGTAGTTTTCAGTCTGGGAATATTTCTGAGAAAGTCCAACAACAGTAATATGAATTTCCCTTTTGCTATGAACTCTTTTTATTCAACCAATTTATTTTATTTAGATCCTTTCTTCCTTCCTTCCTTCCTTCCTTCCTTCCTTCCTTCCTTCCTTCCTTCCTTTCTTTCTTTCTTTCTTTCTTTCTTTCTTTCTTTCTTTCTTTCTTTCTTTCTTTCTTTCTTTCTTTCTTTCTTTCTTTCTTCTTCCTTTCTTCCTTTCTTCCTTTCTTTCTTGTGTGTGCACATCTGGTTCTGGCCTCAATCTTGCCCAGCCCAGCAAGGACTTCTAAGGGTCTAGCCCCCCACCCCCTGCAGAAAGAATGTACAGGGCAACTCACAGACAGCCCACCCCAGCACCGCCTCTGACATCTAAGCACCACATCTCATCTGCAAGTCACATGATCCTTCTTTCTCTACTCCTCCCCGCATTATGCCTCCATCTAATTCTCAGGGGATGACAGGTGTAGCCAACAGAACCACAGCCTTGATTTTCAGATATGATCGCATCACTCCATTAGTAAATGTGAAGACCTTGCCCCAGTGCTCCTTCTTCTGTGAGTCTTAATCTGTCCACCCTATTTCACACCTCTCTCACTTCACTGCCAGCATTCCCACCTCCCCTTACCCTGCCCTACTTTTAATTTTTTCCAGAACACTTACCACCTTCTGATGTACTATACAATTAACTTATGTATTCTGTGCATTGTCTGTTGTCTGTCTCCTTGTTAGAATTCAGGCTCCATAAGGGCAGGAAGGTTTTAGTTCTCTTCTCTTGTGTCTCCCCTGCCCTTAGTGCCCAGCACATAATGGGCCTTCAATCATTAGTTTTGGCATGAATAAGTGAATAAAGCAATAACAGAAGAGCAATTCATGAGTCATATGAGAATCAGAAAGAGAACAGACAAAGGATGCAAATGAGGCCAGAGTACATTGACCAAAATTCCACCTGTGTATAATGTCACAGGCCCTAACTTAGGGTATTGCCAGTGGTTATGCAAAAGGGAATTAGAATCAGAGGGCCCTAAATGGGCCCCAGCTAATATAATACATGAATGATTTTGGATCAGAAATACTATATTATATCATATTATTAGAACTTGGAATTTGTGTGGTTGGTTAAATCCCACATGACATGGTAGACAAAAACTGAACACCAAAAGGAGGCCTTCTGAATAGTTTCCTGCTTCATCTTGAGTGGGACTTCCAGAATACATTCATTATATTTTTTTAGTTTCTATATTTTACGATGCTTTGACATCTTGGGGTCTTGAAGATTTCGGAAGGATTACCCCCTCTTTGGGAGAGCTAATTTCTTAAAGTAGCAAACAACTTGAGTCTGAGTCCATACCCACCATCCACCTCTTTTTATCAGGATCCTACAGTCCAAGACACTATCCTTCTGTCCTAAGTTGCTGCAGGGCCGGGTACCAGATGACTAAGGAATTTCCTTATAGCCTAGAGCCTGTAAAATTATTCGAACTATTCTTCCCTAAGCCTACTCTATTTGCCTATCCCGCCTCGCTCATTCCCTCCCACAAAAAGCACAATAGAGGCTCCTGCTCACATAGCCCGCTCACTCTTTTTGCCTCCTGACTGAGTCTGGTGCTTCCTCACATGGCCCTATATGGTCTGGCGTACCTCCTGATTCTAGGGACCTGTCAGTAAAACCTGATGGATTCACCATAGTCATTTCCATGTCTTCCTGTCTTCTACTTGAGTAAAACAAACCCCAGGGACATTTTAAAATATAGGGTCTGGGAAGCTTCTGGTCAGACTTTCACAGGCCAGAATTTCTAACTAAGAAATCTCAGCTCAGCTGAATTGGTAAAATGTCTTTCCTTTGCTTGACTAAGGAACACGAGGAAAAGTATTAAAAACGGGAGCACCTTGGGTACGTTGTGTTTGGACAAGGGTACTGACAAGTGGTGAGGTCTTGTGTTACTACAAGCAGGCTTCTCTTTTCTGTTTTTAAGATCCTTGAAAGGCATAAGAGAATTTGATCTACTAAATTTTAGGAACGTTTTTCGCATCCAATTTGGGAAGCTGCCTTTGCAAATGTCAGAGAAGCAAGTGCATTAACTTCGTAAACGTAGTTTGAAGTATCTAAGGTAATTCGACTCATTGAAGTTGAACTGGTGTTAGATTTAGAGGAGGATATGTTAAATTTATGAAATAAGTGCACATTAATCAAATAACCAATTAAAATGATGGGTTTTTTTTCTTACACAAAAATCACTAAGGTTATAACTATAACTTATAAATTGACCTTAAAAGCTTAAAAATACAGGTTTTTATATTTATTACTTTGATAAATTAAATGGTAAGACACAAGTAGCTCTAAAAATACTTTTCTATGCATGAGAGCTCTTTGGGTAGAGAAGTCATTAACGCTTAAACGTTTTCCAAGGCTTCACAATGCACCTACAATCAAGTCTAAAGTCATTAGAACTATGAAAATTTCCTGGAAAGGCAAGTTAGCACCACTGGACCCTCAGGGGCTGTTCTTGGGCACCTCTCTCTCACCCCCGTTCTTGGTCAGGAACAACCTCCCCTGAGTGGTAACTTAACCATTTAGCAAGGTCACTGGTAGGTGATTTCTGAAGCAACGAGCAAGTCTCTTGTCTTCTGAAATTCAGCAAGAAGATCACAAGTGACACTTCAGACCCCCAGGACTAACCCCCAACCAGTGATGTTCAAGGCAAAGGATGCAATCCCTTTGCCCCTCCTATGACCACACCCTCCCAGTGTTATACCCTCTCTGCTCAGCTCTTCGTCTGGGTCCAACCTTTTGACCAAATCTCTTCATCTATGAAAGATACCTGAAGATTAGCAGGGCCATAATACTCTAAAGAAATGGAACTGGTACAATTATATAGGAGAAAAAAAAAAGAAAAAAAC
Organism: Camelus bactrianus; assembly: GCF_048773025.1. NCBI lineage: Eukaryota > Metazoa > Chordata > Mammalia > Artiodactyla > Camelidae > Camelus > Camelus bactrianus. The sequence goes on from NC_133575.1 coordinate 34,683,691, forward strand.
CTCAACTCCTACTTTACTCCATTTGCAAAAAAAAAAATTTATTCGAGGATGTATCATAAAGTTCTGGAGATGGATGGTGGTGATGGTTGCACAACAAAATGAATATAATTAATGTACTTGTACACTAAAAAATAGTTAACATGGTAAATTTTATGGGTATCTTACCACAGTTAAAAATAATTTAAAATTTCATTACAATAAAAAAGAAAATTAAAAAAAAAAAACCTTAAATGTAAAACCTATAAACTATAAAGCCTCCAGAAGAAGACATAAGAGGATATTTTTCACAACTTCGGAGCAGGTGAATTTCATACACAGAACACGAAAAGTCTCAGTCGCAAAGGTTTTTGGTTGTTTTGGTTATTTATTTAAGCGGGTCTCTTATTCTGCCACGTACCTCGAGCTGGTAAGCTCTATGTGGTGTACTTGACAAGCTGATATTTAAACTTTGATATCTGAGGCAGCCCTTTCATTTCTGAAAATCGTAAATCTTAAAGAATTCATACTTAGTAACATCACCAGAGATGTATCCTAGTGGATCTTGGATCAGAGGGGAAAAAATATTGTTATAAAGGCTATCGTTGGTATAATTGCTGAAATTTGAGTATGGAGTATATAATTTGGCTCAGGTTATACAAGACAATGTCCTTATTCTTAGGAAACGCATGGTGAAATATTTAAGCATAGAGGGATATCATATGCCATTTACTCTCAAATGATTCAGGGAGAAGAAAAAATACATGAAAGAGAGAAAGAGAGAGGGTGCAAATGTAGCAAAAAACAGCATTTGAGAGTTCTTTGTCCTTTTCTTGCAACTATTCTGTAATTTTTTTTTTTAATTTTAAAAACCAAAACAAAAAAACAAACAAACAAAAAAGCTCTTGCTGAAATTGCCTTGAATTCTGTCTCCGAAAGATTTCCATCTCTTTGGATCTAATTCTGTCATTTACATGATCTTTCTGGACAAACTCGGGTTTTTCTATTATAATAGCATTTCAGATATCAGAATGATGGTATCATGACTCTCCCAAACTTTTTCTCACCAGATAATCTAAATGGGAACTTTACCTCCTTCCTGACCTTTACCCCTCCCTGCTCCCCAGTCCTTTTGTCTCCTCCACTCAGGGCGGATATAAACATACACGTACCCACAAGCACCATGTATATATACTAAGTGTGACATCCTACTTTGGGAACCTCTGTCAGCTCCCACATGTGCAGAGCCATCCATGGGAGTGGACAAAGAGTTATTTTTCTTCCCTGCATAAAAAACCTCCACAATGTCAAAGGCTTCTCAATGCAACTGTGACACAGCCTGTCACTCGCTGCACTGGCAAAGAAAAAAACTAACGCGCAAAGCATTGTCTCTTTTGGCAGGACAATGAGACAAATGGAGCCTCTGGAGCTCACAATGTGAGGAAAAGAGAAGAAATAAGACATAAAAGCCTGCTGTAGAAAGGTTGCTATGGTGTGATGTGTTTTGCCCCCACTCTGCTTTTCAGAGGCAGAAAAAAATGAATGATGTTGATTTCACTAGTTCTTTCTTCAGTGAATGAATGAGGCTTTCCTGAAGAAAATGGTCTCACAAAGTGAATGGCTCCCATCACACAATCTGGCGACACAATCAGACATTATGAACCGAGATCGCCGCAAGCTCTAGTCCGTGCACAAAGATACAAGATGAATCTGAATTCTGAGGATGTGTATTCACGTTTAAAGCATTGACTGATGGCATGGGTCGCGTGTCGCGTGAGACTGCATAGAGTAGTTGGCACATTTAATAACATTACCAAAACCTTGCTCTAGCAATGAAAGCCCCAGAAATGGACTTTTAGCACAGCACCTCCAAACAATGTTTGTGGGTGTGTTCTCAGGTCCTGGCACAGGAGGTTTGAAATAGACCTAGTTTCTTGAGGTCCCTTCCATCTCCTTGATTCTGAGCATAAAGAGTTCTTGCAGACTCTGTGTTAACAGTAGAACATTAGCACCATCTAAAGGCTACATACCAAATGTCTTGCCACTGTGACTGTTGCTCAAAATGCTGTTTGCTAAGATATAATTCTTTGGGGGACTGACTCTGTGAAAAATGTTGCCTGCCTAGAAAGAAGCAGTGGACCCCCATCGCACGCTATGTGATGGTTATATCCCCGAGAGGTATGTGTCATCTATAGCTCTTGCTGGTTTGAAAGAGTAGGTCATGTTTATCAGAAGCTCTATTGTCTTGCTGTATTGTAGGTACCTGTTATTCCTTAGCTCAGACTGCCAGTGGGCATGAACTTGGCCATGAGTGCAGTTGGGGAGGAGGTTGAGGGGCGGGGAGGATTGGGCAGTTATTCAATAGCCAGTAGCCTTGATGGGAGACCTTGTGGCTCCAGTCCCGCTTTGTGGTTTATTAGGTCAGTGGCCTTAACCTCTCTGATCCTCTCATACATAAGACAAGGCTGCTCAGCTCGATTATCAGGGTCCTCTCCTGTTCTACCATCAGTGTGGCCCTGGGTTCTGGGAGCGTGATGTAGATAACCCGGTCCCATACCTCTATTGTATGTCATTGCCGGGAGCAAAGTGAAATGCTGCAGGCAGGTTTGTCCTTTGTTAAACCCAGCTGAGTTTTACCCAAATCCTTTGGAGTCAAGGCCAAGGGAAGCCTGACTTAATGTTTCTTTGGAAAGGTTACAAGGCCCCGGGGTGTAAGTTGGAGTCCCCAGATTCCCCAGAATTTACTAAGAACCTTTTAGAAATAGAAGCTGGTCTTTAAAAGATTTGAGTGGTAGGAAGTTTTTAGAACAGACTGACCTTTGCTCCCGACCCTCTGATTCAGTTATCCAGCGGGAATGTGTCTTCTGAGGATCAAACCTTGGTGGATGTGGGAACAGAGAGTGGCCAGAGCAACAATAAAAAGTATCTGAAGCTTAGTAGGCAGAGATCTGTGGTTAGTTTGCTTCTGGCCTTACTGGTTGGGAGACACGGGGCAAACCATCCGACCTCTCTAAGCTTTGGTTTCCCTATCTGTACAATGCACCTAACAGCGAATTTGTTGGGAGGATTAAATTAGGTACTGTACCCATCGTGTCTAGCACAATATTCAATGCAGAGTAAATATTCTGTGAAGGCTGTCATTGGCTCATGATTTTAAAATCAGACTCTCCTGTTTGAGACAATACAACAAAGAAAGGTTTACAAAGCCAACAAAGAAAGGCTTAAGGTCCTTGTGCAACAACACAGGTCATAGATTCTGGTCTCAGATCTAACGATGCTCGCCGGGTTCCTCTGACACACAGCCCAGGCTCTGGCTTTGTCTTTCAAAATGGCCTCTTGGCTCAGTGCTTCCTGAGTATCTGCCACGGGCTCTGCCTTTCCCGGCCATGATCTTGCTTCTGCTTTTAGCACAGGTGGCTTGGCTGTCAGGGTACTTGAAGTTTCCTTTTGATGGCCCTGCAACTAAGCAACTTAATTATGAATGAGCACTCTGCCTAAAAGCCTGGCTCACGCTGCTCCCTTTTCCCCTCAAATACCCCTGGCATGAGTCCAGGGCTTCAATGCACAAAAGCAAAGGGATGACTGACCCACTCACCCACTACTGAATGACCCCCCATCCCTTCTCTCCATCTGCTGCTTGCTGCCTTTGTTAGAAGGGAAGAGATGAAGAGTGAGCTAGGAGGAAAAGAGCATGAAAATGTCACACATTTTTTCATGAAATGTGACATATAAAAAAATTAAAATTAAAAAAAATTCTCAAAGTGAATGATGCATTATTAGAAATTCATTCTGTTTCGAGATTGGTCAAAGCAATGTTTTAATGAGCTCACTTCTAGTTTTAATCATATATAAAAACATCACCCATGCACAACTCTTGAAAAGAAGAAAAGGAAAAACGGAGACACTCAATGAATAAAAAGATAAGGTTTCTTAGCGGTGAAAGTACAACAGAAACAGATTGTTTAGAAGTCCCTTTACCTAGAGAATAGGTAAGTGTTAGAGCAGGGCTGTGTTTGTGTGTGTGTGTGTGTGTGTGTGTGTAGGAAGAATATTCGTGATATGGGAAGAGATCTTTGTAATCTGGTCTAAAAAACTGAGTAGTAAAAGCATAAGTGACAAGTGACTTGCTCTGGACTACGCAGCTGGTTGGTGATGGAGCCAGGAGTGCATTCGAATTTCCTGACTCTGAGGGTACTGTTGAGCAAAGCCACGTTGAGAATAAAGTCTCTGAAATGTGCAAGAAACTATTGCTTGCCAAGAGCTAATCTAGTTCAACCATAACTTGCTGTCTCCACCTCTTCGCTCTTGTTCTTAGACTTGTCTGCCATATTTGCCCTTTTCAGACAGGGATTTCAGTACATCATAAAATTTCAAAAATAATATATAGTTGGAATTGATATGCACTGTGACTGAAAAAATAAGCATCAGACTTCAAAGACTTGATATCACAAAAAAAAACATAAACTATCTCATGAATAATTTTTCGTATAGATTACATGTTGAAAAGACAATAGTTTGGATAGATTGGATTAAGTCAAATATGTTGCTAAAATTAATTTTACCTGTTAATTTTTATTTTTTTAGTGTGGCTACTATGGAATTAAAAATGAGTTTTGTGGCTCACATTACATGTTAGGTCATACGGAATTGTAATTTTCCAATTTTAATTTGGTATTCTACTCTGTTCAAATCTAAGACCTGCAACTAAGGTTTTTGGCTCCAGGTAAATGACTGCTGTTTTGGAAAAATTGAAATTAATGCAAGAGATAAATGATTCAGATGTATTAAACTCTGCTAATCAATAATTGTTCTGTTTTGAAAAAATGTATGTTATGATAATCAATATTTGTACTATTCTGGAAAAGTAAAAATTAACATAAAGAATAAATGATTTAGATGCATTAATTTTTACTATTTGCTATAATCCTCCCTTCTGTGTGTTGGAACACAGAGTCCTTGACTCTCTGGTGTTCTTAAATTTAAATTGAACTAAAAATGTGCCTTCATGTGGAGGGTAGAGCTCAGTGGTAGAGTGGGTGTGCAGCGTGCACAAGGTCCTGGGTTCAATCCCCAGTACCTCCATTAAATAAACAAACAAACAAACAAACAAATAAACCTAGCTACCTCCCCCATCCAAAATGTGCCTTCAAGCGGTTCTTCCAGTAAATATATACAAGATCTTGTGGTAGCACATGGTGGAAAAGGATGTGACAATGGATATATGTATGTTCATGTGTAACTGAAAGATTGTGCTCTACGCTGGAAATTGACACAACATTGTAAACTGACTACAGCGCAATAAAATAAAATTTTTAAAAAAGAGATTCTTCCAGTAGATCACTACTCAGAACATACTTGACAATATGCTCATTAGCTCACAGCTATGAGTTATTATTGAAGGAGGGTGTGGGGCAGGGGGAGAAAAGACAGTGTGTTTGAGAATAATTGAATGATGGGAAAAATAGAAGGTCGTACATTATTTCAGAGTAAATTAATTGCCCAGGAAAAATATTGAAAAACTTACACATTTCATTGCTTTCCGTGTTTTCATCTAAGCCTGATTCATGCTTGGAGGAAGGCAAATCAGATGACTTAATAAGTGTCTTCTGCCAGTAGACGAATGTAATTTTTAAGGCAGAATACACAAACTAAAAATTAAGCTATAAAATAACAACCAGCTCTGATTTATTGCTACCAATTTAGTGCTATAACCTTAAAAATGAAAGCGTTTTTTATTGTATAGTAATATAACAAGAAATCTTAAGAATGCATAATTTTTGCTGGGAAAAAATATGGCCAAGAATAACATTCAGCTTAACCAAAGCTGTATTTGAGAAGTTATGACTTGTTCAAACTCTGAATGCATAATGCAAATGGTAGCTAATGTTCATACCTGCTATTCAGTGCCAGGCATGGTTCTGGGTTTCCTCACATCGTTTATTAACTCATTGAATCCTCATAATAGAACCATGGAGCCTATACATAGATTCATCCTATCTTATAGATGCAAAATCCAGATTAGGCACAGAAAGGCCCGATAGCTTGTTCAAAAGTCACACAGCTAATAAACAACCAAGCAGGGGGATGGAGAGATCTCAGGCAGTCTGGCCTCAGAGTTCACGCTCTTAACATACAATGATACGTGTGCTTAGCATTATGAGTTAATGGCTAAAAGTGGGCAAATAGTTGAAGAAAGCCTTAGAATGTTGGTTTCAACAACAATAATGGAGAATTCACTTGCATGGTTCTTGGCAAACCATCATGCAGGAAGAATCAAGAATATAGCATTGGCCAATGGCATGAGCGTTGGTTGAGAAGTCAGGGGACACAAGATCAAAAACCTCTACAGAATGAGAGTTGGACGACATGCCTTCCACGTTCCTTTTTCGGAGCAATGATTCTGTCAGTACTATGGTTTCTCCTGGCTTCTTCCAACAACAGCTACCTAAAAAGTCATGAATCGCAAATGAAGTTGTGGAATTGAATAAGAGAAGGTGAAGGAGACTGTTCCAATGGGAAGAGGAAATAATTGGATGTTAAGATTACGGAAAAAAAAAAAAAAAAAAAAGAAACACTGCTGGTGTAGACCAGAATTGAAGAGGACACATTGTTAAAAATTTAGCTATTTAAAACCATACGCAGGGTTTAGAATGTCAGCTCTTACAAGGAAAGAGCTTTACCTCTTTAAATTTATTTCCATAGCACATATACATGGATAGTTACTTTATATACACTTTGTGGTGACAATATTACTTTTGGTGATCATTCTGAAGATAATAAAGAGTTGTGGGATACCAAAAATAAATAGTCTGAGTGATTAGAAACCATAAACACTTATTCTGTAAAGTGGGGATAATATTAACCTCAAAGTCTGTTGGGAGGATTAAATGAGATAAAGCACAGAAGGTGCTAAGCACAATGTCTGCTTCATTATACTCTGTTAATCAAGGTGAAAAATTATGATGGTGATGACGATGACAGTGACATGCCACACAAATCAAACTGCTCCAAGGGAGCCATGTCTAACTGGCAACAATTTAAAAATAAAACATTCAATTTAACATGTATGTATTACACTAGGACATTTAAGCTGTTCAAAACATTGTAGCCAAATACAATAGGGTTTTAAACCCAGGAGCACAGCTTTGGCTTCATATATAATTTGAAATGTATTTGTTTTCTCCAGAAGCTGTAATCAAATTGTACATTCTGTAAAGTTCTGTTGTGTCAAGGCCCTGTATGCTTTATGTCAACAAGATCGTCACATTCTGGGATCCTCATTTGCTAACGAGAACTGACAGATACCAGCGCAAGATGGTTTGGTGGTCTTTTCGTTCTGTGCTCAATCAAGCTTTAGAAAATAGAAAAAAGAAGGTTTTGGGGAACAGCAAAGAAAGCATAGACTGTGAGATCAGAAGATAACCTCTGGCTTCTTATCCGTGAGATTTTTATAATAATTAACCTACAAGGATGAGATACCATCTGTGCAAGTGCTGTGCAAACATAATGTTATTATTGAAAGTCATATCCCCTTATTTTTAAAGCCGCCACCTTAAAACCAAGCACACAAGATCATCTGCTTTGTGGATTATCTTTATACGTCACCAGTGTACTTATTATAGTCATGTCTCACTCTCTCTAGATTGCGCACATATTAAAAGCAAGGCTAATGCTTTTTCCCCCTTATATCTCCACCATTTAGCATTCTAGTTGACACACAGTTGGTGCTGGCGCATATGTTTAAGCTATGCATTTATAGGGAGCAGAAAGAAACATTGATTTCAACCCTAGATATTATGGGCCACATAATAAGACAAGATAGCATAAATGCGCTTGTTTCCTTTTACAAGCCAATTAAATATATAAAAGTTATTGCTGCAGGTTTGGTTCCCAAGAGTCAGATGCTGAGATGGAGCTTGTGATGCAAGGTATTTATTAGAAATTAGCGCCTGTGGAAGACAAAGAGGGAAGCAAGCTTGGACAGAAAGAGAGGTAGAGCTGACACGCCTCAGCCAACTCAGTTGGACAGCTTCAGAGAGAGGATTGCCTGCTCGAGTTGTCTTTCATTAGGCCAACATAGCCAGGCTCTTTTTACCCCAACTACATCAGTCATTGGATGTGGGCCACCCCTGGGAGAGCACGCCCTTGGGCAAGGTGATTCTGCAGCTGAGGCAGTCCCCAAAAGGATTGACAGCTGGGGCAACAAATCCTCCCTTGGTGCCTGCATGTCCACGTTCACCAAGGTCACCAAATTTTACGTGTTCTGTCAACCCCGTGAGGAGACAACATTAATATTTGAGGGCCCAGAATGTCTTTAATCAATGAGAAATTTGGAATTTCGTTTATAAATGAACTAAAGAAATTATGCAAATTTTCATAGATTTATGGTAAAACCAAAATATTTCATTAATATAGTGAAGATTTATGGAAAAACATTGATTTGTCAGCATCTGATGTCATTTTCTCGTGAAATATTGTCCTTCAGCAAGTAGTTGCTGGGTACCCGTTTGCACACTGAAACAGGCATGACTAAGCAAAGTGCTCCTCCCGGGGTGTAATGATACAGCTATGGGTGGAACCTCTCTTCCCAGATCCAAGGCTCTCCGTTATTCTAGCTCCTGAAGGGAATGGCATGTCTGTCCAGCACGATGTGGCTGTGCCCTGGGGTGATGAGGAGGGCAGCATCAGTAGGATATGGCTTCCCTTTCTGATCTAAGCCTTCCCAACCCCCTGTCCCCCACACATTTGGTGTTCCATCTTGGGCAGCTCTCTCGCTCGAGTATGTATGTTTCAGTGGGGCCTGAAGAAGTGATCAAAGGCAAATCTGTACCTTAATTTCTCCAAGGTCACCAGGAAGAAATCAACTTACTCAAACAGTTCCCCAGTCATGTGTAGGCAGCCTGTTCTACCTATTACAAAATAACGTGTTGAGTGGATTAGCAAACACTTGGGTTTAGAAAAAAACCAACTGTTACTTCCCCAGGACCAGAAAAAGTTGATTTGTCCTTCATGCTAAGTTTCTGGGGAAAAGTTCAGGGGGTTCCATGAATAAAACTGAAGAGACTGGTCTGGGAAACTGAGATCTCAAGAAAATAAATCCAGTCCATTAACCTCTTGATTTTCCACTGCAGTGTTAACTCATTATTACTACATGCTTATAAATTGCGAGGATAAGATTAGTTTACAAGAGGCTTGCTCTCACCATTATGAATTATCACACAGATTTTTAAGATGTAAGCTATTAAGATTATAACATATTTTAATTTCCCTTTATTCACGCATAGCAAATGGGGAAGGCGGGTCAACATTCCCTAGACATTCCAAGAATAGTGTTTTTAACTGATCAATGTTTTCATTTGGTTTTCTCTCAATCCTTAGGGGTAGACATTAATGTCAGGCTAAGTATGTTTAATTTTTTAAAGGTATAATACAAATTCCATAGTAACTTGATATCCAATAATATCCAAATTCTCTCAGTTCCCAAGGCTATTTTTAGGTCTTCAGGAAAACTGTAACTCTTTCCTCTTTCTCAGCCTTAAAAAAAATTTTTTTTTGGAGGGGAAGTACTTGGGTTTATTTATTTATTTATTTATTTTTAATAGAGGTACTGGGGATTGAACCCAGGACCTTGTGCATGCTAAGCATGTGCTCTACCACTGAGCTATACCCTCTCCTACTTTCCCAGCTTTGATATGCCCCATTAAACGGTACTCTGGCTCACTGCACTCTTTTCCAGTCCATTCACCAGATTCAGCATCTAAGATCCTGAGAAGAGTGAGACTCCTTTCCCCTGACAAGGGGAAGGGATGACCCCCCCTGACTGTGGAGAGTAGGAAGTCTGGGTTCTAGTTCCAAATCCAAGACTAAGTGTGTGACTTTGGGCGAGTTCCTGGGTTTCCACAGGCCTCCATTTGCTCACCTATTTAGGGAGAGAGGAGGATGGAAGCTTTTGAATGACCCTCCCAGTGCCACTAGTCTATGACTCTCTAATGTTCCAAGCACATTCTGCTTTTTTCCATGGGGGAAGTTTTGACAATAGACCATGAAATAGGATTTGAAGGGAATATTTTCTATGGCTTCCAGAGAATTTGGAAAATGTGAGTCATAGAACTGCCCCCTCCAGGACTAAATTGGTAGTAAGGAAATAAAGATGGGAGTTTGGAGCATACAACTCTCAAAGCCAATTGTGTTTTCCAAGCCAGGAAGAGCTATTTTAAGATTAGAAGTATTATTACCACTTTTTGATTAGTGACATGAAAGAATAACTATAAGTGTGACCAGCAGTTAATACTTTCATTATCAGTTAAGAATTATAACTATTTAACTTTAGGCATTAAATTTAATTCTTTTTTATGACAAAGTTTCCCTTCACGTGATGATCCAAATGCCCCTTTCACGTTTGCCTTGGGAATGTGGAGAACCTCTAATTTAGTGGAGTGGCTGGCTCTGTCACCATGAAAGTTATGATCAAGATCAAGGTTTAATAGTATTAGTTTTATTCTATTCCAAAGCCACAAATACAAATTTAACCCTGCTGGCTTTCTTTTAAAAAATGTGTGAAATCTATGCCAAAGAATGGAGAAAACCATCATTTCTACAGGAAAAGTAATTCACAGGTTGGCTGTACGAACAGCAGGGTATACACCATCATCTCTGGTGAACCAAGACAGCATGGTGTTGAGGTTGCCTTGGAAACGGGATAGTGGTGAGATCCCGGAAGTGGACATAGCGCTATGCTAGCACCATAATGCTCAGGAGTACCATTGGCCTTGGATCACTGGACAGTCAATGGTGCAGAAACCATTGTTCATGAACTATTCTCCTTCGGATTCTTTCAGCTTCACTGATGGCTACTTATTCTTGTCTGAGACTAGTGCTTAAGAAAGCCAGAATGCATCAGATTTTGTGCCCATTCAACAAGCTAAATTCTGAGACTAAAAGCCAAATTTCAGAAGCCCCCACCACCCTAGTATGTTGATTTCAAAAAATGTTCCCATCATGCATTCTGAAACCCAATCTCCGTCTATTTCTGCATCCCCCCACACACCATAGGGGATGCATCATAGTAGGAAGTTGAGTGGGAAAAAACAATCCTTACACAGTCAAAATTTTGAAGATACTCTCTTTTTATTTCAAAACATGGGAATAACTCAAAATTTGAGCCTCAAGGACCAAATTATATTGGAACCAAATGTTCAGAAGATGAGCCAGGCCGCCATTTTGGCAGCAAGCTTCACATGGAGGAGTGGATGTTAGAGAATGATGCTCACGACATGGCTAAAGCTATAGCACACCGACAAATAGATTCATACTCGGTTGTCTAATTTGCATGCATGAGTATAGTGCATTCTCCATGCCACTAGTACGTATATGCCTTTTTCGAAGTCAGTGCAGGATCTGTATTTGTGCAGGTCTTTAAAAGTCTGCTCCCTTACAAAATTCTACCATAATTTAGCTGAGAGAGTCTCAAGGTGACAAATTCTTTATGCCACTTTTACTTCCCCAGAGTCATTTCTGGATACTAATTACGGCTATCAGGAGTTCTGGTATTACACAGGAGAATCTGTTTGTTAGTTATTTTAATGTCAGTTAGCTGGCTGTGAGTAAATCTGGCTAAACATATCCACATGCTTGGTGCCTGGAATTTGAAATCGGTAACCTTTAGCATCAATGGCAACCTTAGACCAAATGACAAGATGAAAAAAAAAAAAAAGCCAGATGATGTCCCAGAAAAAATCGAGCTTTCCTGTTTCCCAAAGCAAATGCTTCCCTAAATCTGCACCAAACAGTGACAGCCTGACCCACTTTTGCATGGGGGACCACTTTTCCCAGTAACGCTGAATTGCTGGAACCCAAACAGCACTCAGTGCCAAGGGGGAAGATGCCTGGATCCGAAAAAGAACCAAAAGAAATTGTACCAGGGAAAGGAGATGGGAATGGAAAACAAGTTCCCAGAGTATCTCTGTCAACAAGCATGTAGAGTCTTTATTACTAGAATATGCAGAATCCCGTGGGAATTGCTACATCTTTTTTTTCTTTAATTCTTCTCTTGCCAGTCCTTTCATGGCCGGTTGAACTGCCTCAGCGAGGGGGGAGGCTGTCCCATCCAGAAGCCACTCAACAGCTGGCCTCAGGAGCTGCACTCCTCACAGTGACAGGACAGGATGTACCGGTAAGTGGCGGTGAGTCGCATGCCCCCGGAGCAGCGCAGCCGCAGTGCCTTCAGCTTGGAGGTCTGGGGCCGGCAGCAGTGACAGGAGGAGCGGAAGGGCTGCTTGAGGACAGTGCTGAAGGAGACCAAGGGCTCGGAGCGTGACGCCTGACTGCAGTGCCCCTCACACCTGGCCAGGAGTACCATCTAGGGAGAGAAAAGAAGCAGTTACCCCCACGGGGGAAGCCGAAACCTTAGCCAGGCTTCACAGCATCCTCTAAAAGGCTCAAACACTCCTTGCCAATTCTAGCTGGATGAGACCAGTTGCTCTCCACCCTGGTCGCACGTTGGAACCACCTGGCAAACTTGCTTTTAAAATGTCAACATCCAGGTCCCATCTCAGACCAATTGAACTAAAACTCTTTGGAGTATAGCCCAGGCTTTTGTGGTTCTCAAAGCTCTTTATGTGATGCTGAAGTGCACTGAGGGTTGAGAACCACTAGACGAGACCCACCAACACGATGATATGCAAGTAAAAACCAAAGAATAAAAGAAATTTCTTCAGGCAGGTGGTAGTCCACCAGCAGTCCAGTGGTCTCAAACTGTAGAAAGTCACTCCAAATTGCAATCAGGGGGTAAATAAGAAATGACTACAGGAAAAAAAAAAGGAATTTGTTATCTGCCAGGAATTATTAAAGAAAAGGAACATTGTTACTGAAGAAGGAAAAGAGGCTAACTTATGTGATACTTAAGAAGAAATATTCTGGGCACTACAACTTGAAACAAGAGACTGAAATAGAAACGATACCTTTTGGGCCCTGGAATCACACTTCTGGGCTTATACACTGAAGGAGCCTGAGATTTGCACAACGGCATTTTCAGCATCATTTAGGGCAAACATTAGGATGCATTCATTCTGATCATCTCCATTTCCAAAGGTAGGTCAGGATGATAAATAAAGCTTGGGCTGCAGTAGGAGAGGCTGTGTGTTCTTTATAGTGGCTCTTAACGTGGCTTTAGTAAACAGACTCCTTTAAGTTATCCCCAAAGCAATGGACATAAACACACACTCCATATTTTGCACACAGAATAAAAGGACAGAGCAGGGGCTGATTTATATGTCCCATACATAAATCCTGGTATCCTGGGAGTGGCTGTCATGGGCGGGATATGGTGAGCAGGTTGATTCATTAAACTATATAACCTTATATATTGGGGCACAGTAGGTGGGGGAAACCTGAGATTATTGGGCTACGTTTATATGGGAGGGTCTTGCTTGGTGAATTTCATATTAAGTGATGGAGGAAAAAGTTGTGCTATAATTCCAGACCCCACAGTAAGAACAGACAAAGTGCAACCATTCAAATAAAAATTAAAAGATACATAAATAGGCATGAAATCTTTACCTCGTGGCATTTTAGGAATTAGCAGTTACTATTGAAACTCACCAGCTATTATCTCGGACATCATTCTGCAGGACAGAATTGAATACCTAAGAATTAAAAGAAAGAAATGGCCTGCCCATTTTCCAAAATGAAGAGAAGATGACTTCCAGTAATTATAGATCATTAGCATCATTATCTGAGAAGATGCTGGGATGAATCTAACAATCTCTTAGCAACCGTCAAGAAAATATGAGATACTAGGACACAATTAGCAGGGCTTAGGGAAGAGTAAGTTGGACTAGACCTACTGATTTATTTTCTGAAAGATCACAGAGACAGGGAGAAAATGGCAGCTGGAAGCCATTTTGAAGTTCTTAAAGTCTGATTCTATCCTGCCTGCTCTCCACACTGATAGGGGAAACAAACATGATCAGAAATAGGTTTTGAGAGATTATGCCACAGGTCTATATCACATGGGCCAATCCTTGGTGACCATCCCATCACTCTAATGAGAGAGACAGATCTAGGTCCTCCCAGTCCCTTCTCCCCACCCCTGCTAGTACATGGAAATAACTCCTTGACATCTCTCTTCGGAATACCTTTAAATTTGCTCACCTCTAATCACCTATTAGGCGGATTAAGCAGTTAGTCAAAGAATCACCTCCCAAAATGGAGTCCTTAGAGATCCAGTTTGAGTCTGAATGGATATAGCTAACCTGTGCCAACATACTTAATTCAGAAGGGCAAAGACATGGTGGTGCATCGTACCCAAATGATACACATACGGGTGAACCAAATGCAGACCTTGAATGACCAGGCAACTAGCACTGTCTGTAATGTGACCAAGTCAGCAATCTAGGGCCATTTGTAGAACTAACCCACTTGTGATTTCACTAAAAGTCTTCAAGGTCTCAAGCCCCATCTTTAGCTCATTCTGAAGGAAAAGAACTCCAGCACTCAGGGTGGGGGTGGGTATAGCTCAGTGGTAAAGCACATGCTTAGCATTCACAAGGTCCTGAGTTCAATCCCTAGTGCCTCCATTTTAAAAAATAATAAATAAAAATAAATGAATAAATAAGTTAGCCTAAAAAAAAGAATTAACTTTAAAAAAAAAAAAAAAGCTCTAGCACTGAAGACTCTGGGGCCACCTCCAATAGGTCCCCCTTCCTCAGGAGCTAGACTTTCTGGGCAAGGAAAATGCACAGACATGTACAATAAACACCTTCAGTGGCTGCCCGCGGCCTTCAGAATAAAATCCAAAATCCTCAGCAGACATTAAGCTCCTCCGTGACCTGGTTTTCTTCAGGTCTTTTCCAATCTTACTGTTGGGAAGTAACTGTTCTCATCACCCTCTCTTTATTCAGATCAAGCTTAATTATTTAGGAGTCGATGGAACTGCCCTGAAATTCCCTGCCTCTTGTCTTTGCTCACGTCTTTCCTCCCTCATGAATGCCCTTTTCTCCTGGTTGGACTTAATGAAATTCCCAACTATCCTCCATTGCCGAATTCAAATGCCCTTTCCTCAAAGAAGAGACTATGAAGCAATTTATCTGGCCCTTGACATTCTCAACATATATGCAAATCTCCTCTCTGGGAGAGTCCTAGTACAGTTGACCCTTGAACAATGCTGGGGGTCAAGGGCTCCATCCTTCTACACATTCTGAAATCCACAAGTAATTTACACTCGGCTGTCCCAACCAACCACAGGTCGTGAAGTACTGTAATATTTACAATTGAAAAAAATCCACATATAAGTGGACTCACGCAGTTCAAAGCCATGTGTTCAAAGGTCAACTGTATATAGAGCCCATCTCAAAGCTAGAAACTATATCAAACTCTGGCCCTGTGTGGTGTATGTGTGTTGAAGGGGTAAAGCAGGGAGTTTGGAAGATAAGATCTGTAAATGAGTGACATTAAGGAATAGAAGGGGTTCTACTCTTGATATTCACATTTTAGTCTCTGCCATGCCTCACCTGTGTTACAGATTTAATGAACAGCTTCTGACCTCTTCCAGACCAGAGCTTCTCAAACTGTAATGTGTGTATAAATCAGCGGAAGCTCTTGTTAAAATGCAGATAGTGCTCAAGTAGTTCTTGGCAAAGCCAGAGATTTTGCATTTCTCCTAAGATTCTGGTTGATGCCGGTACTGCTGGCTAAAATCCACACTTTGAGTAGCGAAGCTCTGGACCTTTTAAATTTTGAGGGGCTCCACTCTAGGTGGATCACTAGATAGCGACCATTCAGCTCATAATAATGATGGCAGCTAACATTTATTGAGTGCTTACAATATTTAATCTCATTTAATTCTCATGACAATCCTTGCAAAAGGGGCTACTGTTATCTGTACTGTTATTACATTTGAGGAAACTGAGGCTTTAGAGAGTTTAAGTAAATTGCTCAAACTCACATCTCTGGTAAAATGCAGAAATGAAATCAAACCCAAGTTTGTCTCAAACGATCCCATGGTCTAAACCATTATAATATCTTGCCTCCTGATATTAAGATGTTTTCCCGAGGCATGGGTCAACTCACACCCTACTCTAATTTATTTTGACCTGCCTCTGGGAGTCCTAACCATATCATAACCACACAAGTTTGACCTATCTCTTATGGGCTTCTTGGGACACATCATCAAACTTAAGCAGAGCTGAATCTTGTAAGAGTCATGGCAGTCCTAAGTATCTCTTCCACTGTCGAGACCCTCGCCCAGCTCCATCCTCCAGTGATTTCAGGACTCCTAGGGACTCCCGGCAATTCACTGGATGGTACAACACACTTTCTAACTCCTTAGCCAGTTCACCCTTCAGTTCAATAAACCTTTGAAACTTTCAAATATCAGCTCACCTGCCAAAACACACTGGCCCCCAGTTTACGGTCAATGCACATTCCTCACACGTGGGTGACTTGGCTGTATTTTATTAACATTGCACTGCACATAACTGCTCTTAATGGAGAGCATCCACACTGCTCTGTTATCAGATCAAGAAATGAACTTTTTTGGACAAAGAACCCACGTGGAGCCACACCATTAGAAGAGTGGGTTCAATAGGTGATTATTGTTCATATGACCTTCCATGACTTCTCACGGTTCAGGTGGGTGACAGACACGTTATCTGCTTTGGGTCCAGTTTAATTTTTGCTATCTCATGTTTCCCCAAACAAGCGGCTTGATGCTAGAAAGCTAAGCAACTTCTCCAGGAACCCCCTTTGGATCCCCCCAAACTTGGAGTCACTTGGCTCCGGTCGGATGTGAAATCTAGTTCCTTCTAACATGAACAGAGCTGCTGGGTCCAGAGTATTTGCTCAAGGATAGGCTCCTTCGTGTTCTAATCTGATTTCCACGTGCTGAGGCTAAAAGAAGTGAAAGGACCTTGGGCAATAATAAAAGAATAGTAAGGATGATGATATATAACACGTATTGAACATTTACTAGGCTCCAGGCACTGAGCCAAGCCCTTCATAGGCAACTTAATACTTGACAACGATTTCAAAAGGTAAACTCTCCCCACTTTCCAAATTAAGAAATTAAAAGGCGGAAGATAAGTTACCAGCCTGAAATCACATAGCTATACCATAAAGGGCCAGAATTCTGAACCAAGACAGTCTGGTTTCTGAGCACTCTCTCCTAACCGTGGTGCTACATTGTTAAGCCATGAAAGTCAGCCTTTCGAGCCCTTGAGTTCCCGAAGATGCTAATGTCGGTCATGGGCAAGTTCAGGCTACACTGGGAGGGTTGTAGCCAGCTGTGATTCCTGGGTCCAGACCAAGGATTACACCCAGAGACCTCAGACTCCTGCTCTCTTTGGTGACCTACCACAGTTCTTAGACAGTTTTGTCTTTGCTGCAATACCCAACCGTCTTCCAAGTGAGAGAAAACCCAAACACAGCTGGTTCTCATCATCCCTTGTTGAAAGACTCACCATCTCCAAAGCCACTTTCCTCTCCTGTGATGTGGAGCCCTGTGAATTCCTGGCTCAGGCCATGGTCTCCATCAAAATCGGAATAATCACCCACCTGTCCCATCCTAGAATAGAGTTTTGGCTATTTTATCTCAGCTGAGTGAGAAATATACTCTGCCTTTTTCTCAGCACTGAACACTGTGTATCCCTTATTCCGTGACATCCCTTGAATCACCTCTCTTTTTCCTCAGGAACAAGATTCACCTCTGCTTCTCCCATGCTTCACCTCACCAGTACCCTCAATAAATGACAGTTCAGTTCATCTCCAGAGACCCAGATCAACCCCTGAAGGGTCTGTGCCAGGCTGAGGGCATCTGCAAAATGGCAACCAGGGGAATGAAGCAGTCGGGGGAGGAGGTGAGAGCTCCAATAAGGTGGGTGGGAACTCTGCAAACCCCAACTGGAATCTGGTCCCTTCACTCTGGTCACAACTCAAACTGACATGAAGAGGCTTTTGCACACAGAATGCTTCCCTTCCCTCTCTCCTCCATTTACTTTGTAAGCACCATGAGGGCCAAAACGTAGTCTGTGTTTTCTTTGACTTTTGTGCCTCAAGTCCTAGCTCAGTGCCTGCATTAGTAGGCATTCAGTATAAATGTGTTGCTTTCTAAAAAATCAAGTCATATCTGCCAGGTAGTCAATTGGGTTATAAACTCAATATTACCGACCTCCACCCCCGTCATTTCTTCTATGAAGCTATGAGCTTCAGGGGCAGCACCAGGAGATGGCTTGGGGTCCTAAACACCCCTCCCAACCCCAAGGCTTGGCCCATGGCATGACAGATTCCCTTTCCTCAAGGAATTTCCCCACGTTTTGTCCCCAGGACCCTCCTCCTCCTCCTTCTCCTTTGTGGTCCCCCTTTGGGATCCCCACCTGTTCCTGTGGCCCTGCAGAGTTCAGGCAACCACATACCCTGGTTCCCCTCTCCTGGCTCGGGGGCCACCATCTCCCACTCCTCACCCAACTCAGACTTCACAAGCCTGCCCTGCCGGTTCAGTGTCCCAGCCTCGGTCCTTTGAAAGCCCGTCCCTGGCCCAAATCCAGAACACACCACTTCTGGTCCCTTCTTCCACTCACCTGGGAAGGGAGGTCAGACAGCAGGATCTGTTTCTCTTTGCTTTGACCTCTCCACCCCGCCCCGAGCATCCAGCACAGTGGCTTACACTTACTTTGCCCTTCTGCATGCTCCCAACCCCTGCCAGGTTTCTGTGTTTAACAAGAACCGCAGTGAGGTTCATTTTCCTAATCCTTTAAGGCTATAGGAGATCCCAATAGTTACTGAGGTTTCAGTGGTGACTGAAATAGAAAAGTAAGTCTAAACACCTGTCCAGTTTATAACTTCATCGTCAAGATCATACTATCATTTAAGTCAGACAAAGACAAATACATATGACATCAGTTATATGTGGAATCTTAAAAAAAAAGATACAAATGAACTTATTTACAAACCAGAAATAGTCTCACAGACATAGAAAAAAAAGCTATGGTTACCAAAGGGTCTGGGGGAGGGATAAATTAGGAATTTGGGATTAACAGATATACACACTACTATATAAAAAATAGATGAACAACAAGGACCCACTGTAGAGCACAGGGAAGTATATTCAATATCTTGTAATAACCTATAATGAAAAAGAATCTGAAAAAAAATCTATATGTATAACTGAATCACTATGCTGTACACCTGAAACTAAGACAGCATTGTAAATCAACTATACATCAATAAAAATTTAAAAAAAACAGAAAAAGATCATCCTATCATTTATTAATGTCTATTATATGCCAGAGAGCTCTTTTGTTTGCTCTTCTACCTTTACTAAAAATTTCAGGGGAGATTATCAACGAAGCTGCCACTCCTAGCATCTTTTGTACCCAATCCTATGAAGTGTTGCCACTGAAAACTGGGCACATCTTAATCTGTGGCCACACTGACCTCCTTAGTACTAAGGACCACTGCGACCAGTCTTTTCTGCCTGACTCCATCTCAACCCTTTCCTGAATTGCTGGATGATGAGTGACAGGACCCCAGGGCTGCCCAGCTGCAAGTTCAGAGCTAGGGGAAACAGACAATCTCATGGAAGGCTCCCAGAAAAACTTTCACTATTATTTCTATTTTCTGCAAAGGTTGCTGAGTAGAAATCATTATTTTCCGCAGACCAGAAGTTGAGCCTGGACTTCGAAATAGTGGTTCCTACATTCTATTTGCATTTCTCCAATAGGAAGAGCCAAGTGGAAGATGAATGAATTGAAAGATGAACGCTCCAAGGCAGACATTGCCACTTCCGGGCTAAACAATGTTGAGGAATCTACTTAATACTTCCTTCAGGTTTCAGTTTTCCTTATCGGTAAGATGGGAATTATAATGCCCTCCATCACAGGATTGTCAGCAATGATTAGATCATATAGTATGAGGTGCCTGACACATATTAGGTGTCTAAGCACATGCTCTTCCTTCCCTGAGCCTGGATCACACGTTCCCCGAAGCCAGACACTGGATAAACGGGAGTCGGGTAGCATTAACAATCGACAGGCAAACAGTAGGCATTGTCTAGTAAATAATGGCCTTTGAACATCATGTTAAGGGGAAATTTTTTGCCTAGAGGAAAAATCTACCCTAGTCTCCTCTTTTGAAAAACCTCCATGGGTTATTGTTGAGACACAGGCTAAATGTTTTATCCCAACTCTGTAAAGATGTACAATTTCGTTAAATGAGACCCGTTAGAGAGAAGACCAGCCTGAGTCTGTGAGAATGAAGAATTATAGAATATCTCAAAATGAGAAACAGTTCTCGTTCCTGGATGCATAGAGAAACTCTAATCCAGAAAAGGTCTGGGTAGTTGAGATTCTGCCAGGCATATTTTATGGCCAGGGAAGAAAAGTTTATAATTACAAGCACCATGTACATAAAACTATTGCTATATTCGGGATAGTTTGGGATGTTTGAAAACAGATTGTTCCCATGAAATTACAAACATCTCTTTGCAATCACAATTTTGTGCTATTTATCACGGTATTCTGGCAGAAACAGAGGTGAACAAAGGTAGACTAAAGTCTGTTTCTAGGATTCGTTCTCAAGCACTGTGAGTTTGTTGTGTTCCAGTTAATGGTATCTCTTATTTGACCTTTCCTTAATTAATTGCCGAATCTTTTCAGATTTTTTTTTTTTTTCGTTTTTACAGATGCTCCAATTTTTCTGTTCATCACATTGACACATTGCTCTCTGTAGGGGGAGCAGAAGAGAAGCTAATAATTGCTCCAGTCAGCCTTGCTCAGACCTACATTTTCTGAGCAATCACAGTTGTAAAAGCATGTCCTATCTTTCTTCTCAATTTGTTTTAGTTATTTTTTTTCTAAGAAGGGATTGCAGTCTTGCAAAAATGTATCTTTTTTTTTTTTTTTTTTTTTTTTTAGTTCTGCAAGTACAAATAAAGAGCCAGGAAGTTTCGGTTAAAGTGATTGACCCCAAATTCTGATCCCCCTAAACTAAAAGAAGCCATAATCATTGAGCTATAATCAGAGGAGTTACGGAAATTTTAAAGGCGGACGGAAGTCATGTTTTTAAATGGAAGGGAGAAACATTAATTTCTATGGTCTCAATTCTAGTGGTTGATATTACCAGAACTTCTTAATTATACTGGTAATTTAAAAAATACTTGCCATATGAGAATGTTTAAGTGGTTTTAGTCTCGAGACTGAGAGTGAAAAAATCTCTGAGGTTGGGTTAAACAAATTCTTATTTGCCAAATGTGGGCAAATTTCACTTATGTGACTGGGGACAGCGACAGTCTCCCTACTACGTGCCTCCCTTCTGGGTGGTCCATGTGGCTGGCCACTCTTGGCGGCCTTTGAAGCATGGCATTCCTTCATACACCCTGTCTCAACCCTGAGACATCATTTTCCTGTGCCAGGAATGTACAACCCATTCCAAATCAGAATGACTTGGATAATCAAGGTAAAACTGATCAATTATCAAGTTGTCATTTATCTTTTGAAATCATTTTGACATAAACATGGCAGGTAGAGAAAGGCATGGACCACAAGGCTGGTGACCAACTATTTTGCCAGGAAACTCTTAGAAGAGTACGTTTCATTGCTCAGTCATATTTCTTGGATTCCCTTCCACTTGCAGACTCCACTTTTCTTTCTTGAAAAAGGCCACTACCGCCTATAAATCTCACAGCCCGCAATGAAACACATCCCTCTCACCTTGTGTCTAGCACCAGTTTGATTGTGAGAACCTTCCAGCCTTTCCTATTGATTTTGAGCAGCCGGAAAAGAGAGAAGCTGGCTGGTGTGCCCCACGGTCAATTAGGCGGTTTTACTGACAAAAGTTCAAAGCCTGGTGGGAAACCCTAAAGGCATGATTCTCTGCGGGGCTGGCCATATACCTCAGGTTTGGGCTGCGATCAGAGTTCTCCATCCCCCTGACAAAGGAATATGGCTTCTCTCCTGTTTCTGGAACTAATGCTTGATCTTACCTTTGAGCTACACTTGTACAACGGATGGCTGATAGAATCGACGTAGTGGTGCCTCATGCAGCGTCGAGGGTCGGAGTCCATCATGAATGAGCTGTCTGCTTTGCTGTCCGTATCTCCCATCAGCGCCAGCAGGGATAGCATAGAAAAGGATGCCGCTAGTACATGATTTCTCATTGTTGTAAGGGAAAACTTCTCAAGAGGAACAGCAGAGGGAGGCAGAGGACTAAAAATTGGAAATGCCTTCGCCTCCTAGGATCCAGTTCCTTTCAAGGAAAGGGCAGGATCCGGTTGGAGCTTTCTGGTTGTCATTGTCCTTTGTATGACGGAGTTTGGTCTTACTCTTCGCACTTGCCATCCATCATCCCAGTATCTGCTGCACAGCTGGAATGAAAACAGAAATTATTTTCCCCAGAGACACCCGGAAAAAAGAATGGAACCCAGGAGGTATCGAGTAGAATCTTTCCATGTCATTTTGAGTGGCGTATATTGGTTTCTGCAGTGTCATTAGCATAAGTTGTCATCCAGTTCATGCTCCACCCCCCCACCATAGCTTATGGTACATATTTATAATCATTTGGAGGTGGACACAATGGTTTCATGGAAGCACATGTTGACTTTAATTGCTGGAGTCCGTGTTCCTAGGAGCAAGGATAGTTTGAACCCATAGTAAAGATTAAACATGTGGTTCTGGCCACAGCGTAACTGAATTGGGTGGTCTCATCCTTATCCCTGGCTGTTGGGGGCGGGAGGGTCTATTTGGCTTCTCAGTAAGCTTACAGGGCTACAGAGGAGGCAAGTCAACACTAAACGAACACAGGCCAGGTCCCACAGGAAGGAAATACGTTTCCCAAGTCCAAGTCCAGCCCACCCATCCACCTAGTTTTCCCCTTCTGCACTCCAGGCTCGTCCTGTTTTTGTTTGAAGCCCCGTGCCTCCCAGAATCCATGACAAACTGCATCTGAAATACACATTCTGTTAACTGGCTTCCAGTATGGTTAAGGCAACACATGTGTATTTGCTAACAGACCTACGCATTTCTGAAGAGCCTTTGTAAAGCCCCGGCACATGGTATAATTTGAAAAAGTAACTGGTTGTTGGAACAGAGACTTATCATTAAAGTGGGACCATGCCATACCTGAAATTTGCTTTGTTCTTTTAACCATATACCTCTTGGAGAAAGGACTTGAGTCCAGAGATCTCGTCAAATCACCTCCCTAACCACCTTCCCCACCAGGCATGACCACCATGATCGCACAGGAAGACAGAGAGTATCAAAAATATTTTCAACCATGTAGGAAAATTGGGGGATGCCATTACATCTAAAACAAAAAGAACATGATACTTAAAGCTTCAGAAAAAACTTTCAAAGATATTTCAGATAAAAGTGTGATTATTTTGCTTCCTAGTACAACTTTAAAAAAAAAAACCAAAAACTTCCTACTCAGGGACAGTCTGAATACAGAGGACAAAGCATTGATAAGACGAAGATTAGACATTCAAGTCCATATAAGTCAATGAGTTTTGCTCTAATAGAGTGACCCCAGCCCCCTTAACATCAGTTAGCTGTCTTGCGATTGTCAGGCAGGGGATCCCAAGTGGAAGAGGGTGTGTGATGTAGGGCTGTTTCAGAGCAGAGCATCCCTGGCAATGGCAAAACCTCAGCATGTGTGTTACAGGGAAGCCTTATAAATTGCAGGGAGGGCAGGGAACAGTATAACGAGGGGAGGGGACCCACTTGGACTCTAGCACTGCCATTAATTAGCTGGGGGACCTTGTACAGGTCATTTAAACTGTTCCAGCCCCAGTCTCCTCATCTGATGAGTAGGGGGGTTGGAAAGGAACAGTGTCTGCAGCCCCCTCGTGCTCTAAAATGCCAATGTTTTAGATCCTTATGGATCCAGGTACCATCATCCCCATAGGTAGGAGATAATCCCAAAGTCAAGGAGACTATATTTTCATACAACTTTGCACTACTTTCCTTCACATGTCTGCTCATGGCAACAGCTCATGAAAATCGATCCAACCTGAGCCTAAAGCTCCAAATCAGCAAAGGATGCAGAAGAGCATTTTTGTTTTCTGTTCAGCTATGTATCCTAGGTTTTCCGATGCACACGACCCTGAAACTCAGCAAGACTTCAGCCCAAAGAGCCAGTGCTTTCTTGGGTTCCATGTTGAGAGGCTGCAGTTTTACTGACCATTTCCTGGTTTCAATATGACTATATTTTCCCCAGTGGTTATCTATCTCTTTGAAGCCTTAATTAGTCTCAGGAAAAGAATTTATTAGATTTCTCCTTTCACCACTCCAGTCGACAGATATTTCCCCCAGGAGCCAATGGCAAAGGGATGAAGGGAAACAGCAGACATTCCAGTCCTGACCCTCCCTCCCCACTGCCGGCAACTTCTTTTCAGAGCCACGGTCGGTGGGGGGTATGGGTAAATGAGCAAAGCAAATGAAAGGAAAGCATGCATACAGCACAATGGTCAAAACAAACAACATCATCAACAGGAAAACCCTTTCTGTGTGTCTGTATGGTTGTACATGTCGGCATTTGCATCTTCTCCCAAGAAAAAGAAACATAAATGAAGATGGGCACCATCGCTTATCAGAGAGAAATGAAAATTAAAGTACTTTGAGGTACTTTGTGCAACCAGTCAACCTGACACAAATTACAAAGTCCGATCGATCGTGCACCCTGTTGGCAGGGCTGTGGGAAAACAGGTTCATGTTGGAGAGAGTGCAGTGAAAAGTGGTGCAAATTCGGTAGAAGCCAATTTGGCAACAGCTATTCAAATTGAAAACGCGTATGATTTAGATGCAGTAACTTCACTTCTGAGAACTAGGCTCCATGGGAGATCACACAAGCATATGGTTATTCACTGGTTATCAGAGCGTCAACTTGGAAACAGCACAAGATATCCATCAGTCGGGGACTGATTAAATCTACAACATTCATACAATGGAATACCACGCAACTCTGTGAGGAAGGATGCAGAAACTATTCTGATTTGTGTTAAAACAAGGAGGGACAAGAATATATATTTGTGTTAATTTGTTATTTACATGGAAAAGCTCTGGATGGATACTCAAGAAACTATACAGTTAGTTACCTGTGGGAGTTGGAGGACAGACACGGGAGAAAGACCTTTCACTGTATACCTTTTAAAAATTTGTAGATGTTTGAACTTGTGAATGTATGACCAATTCAAAATTTCATTAAAAAAATAATACCTTCTCTTTTGAAAGCTTGGCTTAAAAATAGTAATTCAGTTAATAGATGTTTAATGTTTGTACCAGTTTGAGCATTTTAATAGTATATGCTTTTATCCCTCATAAATATGGGAAGACATCCTTGTGTCTTGGTCAAATAGTCCTCCAGGTGGACCATTTTGTTCTTGTGCACTACTGCCACCTAGTAGCAAAATTCTGAATTGCAAGCACATTTGAAAAATGGTTTTTCCTGAAAGGTGAATAAAATACTTACTTTCGCAAGCAAATGTTATGATGTTGATACTGATAAAGAGGTAGTTAGTGTCACACAAAATGAAACTTTAATATCTGATTTTCTCTTTAGGGATGATAAGCTGAACCCAGAAGTAGTAATAAAGATAAAGTATAAAAGAATGACAGAAGAAATATTGCTTCACCACTAATAAGAAATAGATTTTTCATTTCAACACACTCATAAAGCAGGATGTTTTTTGTTCAGTTGTTATATTAAACTCTGAAATGAGAATGCAAGCAATCATGTAAATACGGCATAGAACTCACAGACCCTCAAGACATGAAGGCGTGATCCTTGCAAGATAACATTGGAATTAATGCCTTAAGCTTTCAAATGGAATGAACCAACACTGCAGTGCTGAAGAAGACATAAATATAATGCTCAAGAAAAAAGTGATGTTAAGTCAAGTTGCCTTAGCATTGTGTTGGTCAGGATGTGCGCAGCAGAGAGCCCGGGGAAGTGCTCACAAAGAGGAAAACCAGGAATGGAGGAAATTGACATCCCTTCGAGATCCCCGTTTAACGGCAGCCTATGGGCATCTACGTCTGCCTTGCAGGAGCTCCTGTCACTGTTCTCAAGACAAAATTAATTCTAATTTGCTTTAATTTTTTAAAAAGCCACATAGCATCAAAATCAAATGCTGCCTCTCAAGACTTGGAACATCAGCCCAGCTAGTGATGGACTGAGAGAGAAAAGCAACTCTCTTGCTGAACTCAATAGACCCAGACTGCTCCGTGTGCTGGGGACAGTCTCCGAGACATGGACTTGGCCGATGTACAGAGCCCACATTCTAATAGCTTCAATGTGGAGCCTCTGCCGGCAGGAGAGGCACGTAGGCTGGCGTGCCCGACTTTGGAGCTACCCTCCAAACGATACCAGTGGAAAAGAACAACTGGTGCCCAGATTTCCCCACCTGTCATCCTCAGCGAAATAATATAGCAGAGCTTACAGTGGGCCCAGCCTCCTGGGTGAGAGATTGTGTCGTGTCCACAGATCAGCTCACTCTTGGGCTGACCTTCTGCCTGGTAAAGGGGAAAGTGCTGGTTTCACACAAGTGATTCCAGCAACAGGCTAAGACACGTGGCATGTGCCAAGAGTGGCCTTATCCTTGCCCTGCTTGCCAGGCAGGGGAGGGCAGTGCTCGGTATTTGTACATCACCCCCTGCCCCAGTCCCGGGCTGTTTTCAGTATAATACATACAGGTATTGCCCCACCCCTCTGCCATGGCTTCTTTCTACAAATATCCACTTCACACATATTCAATGAGCACCTACTATGTGTCTCCTTTTGCTCTAGCAGATAAACATTAACAGCCAGGGGGGAAAAAAAGGTCTAGTTTAGTTCCCTCTCCCAGCTCACTACATCCACAAGCAAAATGTCTCGGCCTGTTGTCTGCCTGGGTGATTTTGAGGACACACTGGTGAACTCCCTTAGCATCTAATTCATAGGCAACAACCATTGCATCATTTCTAAGAAGATCAAGTTAAGCAAATCAAATATAATGACTTTGGAATGACGTCAGGGTGACAGATAGAATTATTTGATATTTACTGTAATTTAGAACAATCATATCAGGCGTGGGTAAAGTAAAGATGGCAGAACACAGAGCCTCTCTCCAAGGATTTGCAAAAACAAACAAAACAACAACATCAAAAACCCCCAGAGCCTTAAAGGTGGAAGAAAGCTTGCCCCTAGATAACACGTCACACTAAGATTAGAAAAGCAAGAAACTCGAAGTCTAATCAGAGAGTGTGAAATGCTAAGTAGCTCCTTCACAGGAACTTAAAGAATTCCAACTGGATCTAGTCAACGAAATGCCTGGGAGAATAAGTCAGATGCCTCTTCCCAAGGCACTTAATTTATAAACTGTAAACAGCAATGTTGAATTTTATAAAGCATCCCGTGCGCTCAGTGAATGGTTTTTGATATTATTTCTATCTGGCAGTACATCAGTAGCAGCCAAGAAGCCAAGCCTGGGCTGACTGAGAGGCAGCGGTCCTGACCGTGAACACTGCCAGCCCTCCAGCCTGCGGGGGGGGCCCACCCGCAGGTATCTCCAAGGATGGGCAGACACAAGGTCAGTGGGGAGGGAGCTGTTCTGAGGTGGGGGAGCGCGGGAGGCAAAGCCTGCCCCCATAGTGCCATCTGAGGAGAAAGACGACACCGTTGTGATTTAATAACAGTTCTCCAGTCTGGGATAGTCTGTCTTCTCCCAGCCTGCATTTACTAGGCGAGTGTGGCCAAACTCAGCAGTGACAGTGATGGAGCAAAAAAAGAGATGGGGGAAGCAAAAGGGAAGGAGAAGTGTAGTCTGGGAAAGGAGCAATAAATCACAAGCCTGGGATAAAGAGGGCTGTGAAAAAGAAGGACTGGGAATAGAAGTAATTTCTGGCCACCTGTCAAGTGGCCCCACCTGTGTGTGTGTCCTTGGCTTGAATAGTTGTAGTGTCTGGGGAGGGACTGGTGTGGGAGGACTGGACCTTGAGACTGACTGGAACTTAAAATTCTGATCTTTCAGGAAATCCAGAGGAACTGCTCATTGTTATCCAAACACCCACTTATCTACAGTTTTCATCGCTTCCTCCCCAAACCCATTTCTAGCCTCTGTTGTTAGTATCCCGGTATTTTGCACCCATTTGTCAGAAATATTGGATCACTATTCTACAACCTTCTGGAACTGGAGGAGCATTTTACTGCTGTCTGCTCTGGTGACAGGAAGGCGGCTCCACGGAGCTGCAAGCTCTGAGCCCTGTGTTCCTGTCCTTGGCTGTGCCATCTTGAGTAAGTCACTTGCCTTCTCTGAGACTCAGTTTTCTCATCCACAAAATGAACGGATTGGTCTAGATGGTTCTATGGGTCTACCCACTTCTAACATTCACTCACTCTACCCACGCTTCTCAGAGTACACACCTGCTTCGGGGCTATCTATTCCCCAAAGAAATACTACGAGAAGAGTTCCTGTCTTACTCAAGAAGTTAACAATTACAGAAAAGTCCAAATGAGTTCTAATGTGGTGCCTGAGCCAAAATTTGAAGGCCAAGCTATAGGAATCTGCCCCTTGAGGAGGCTGTATTGGTGCCCTGAAATAAAAATAGCCCTTAATAACCAGTTAACTTGGTGTTTGAATGTACTAATATGGTTTATAAATTAATAACGTTTTGTTAATAACAGGAAGCAGTTAGCAAGGATATTTAACCAGTTCCTATTTTCTTAAAACCGTCTTAAAATGTATAGTGTTCCTTTACAGTTTCCACCAAATGGACAGAGGAGAAGGGCTAAACTATGGTAGAATAAAACTTCCTCCATTTGATGATGACGATGACACAGACTTGGGTCTAAAAGAGCTGCCCATTGGGTATGGCTCTGGGATCCTGTGCTGGGCTTCTAGGGGCTTCTATAGTTTCTATGGAAGGACTCCTGAGTTCTTAATGGCTGACATCACTAACTGACTTTCAGAGAACAAGCCTTACATAAATTGCAAATGACCAAGTCTGATTACCCAGGTGTCAAGCAGCAGGATACGGCTGAAGTCTCTTCCTCTGGGGGTTTGGATTATTTCTATAAACCTACCACTTCACTAAAAGCTGTGACTGATACAGTGATGAGCTGTCAGAAGATGCTTACGGGTGACCTATCTGCGGCACCAAAAATCAACAGTAGTCCTAAACATGGAGTCCCCTTCCATCCTTTCATCAACAGAGAATAAAACTAGAGAGAGAAGAAGCCACAAAAGAAATCACAGAAGGGAAGGAAGAAGGACAATCTTTATGTTTAAAATCTGCCACTGCCCTTTCAAATAGCACAATTCTAGAAAGGGAAGGGTCCCTTCAGTTCATCCACTCTCTCCTAGGAAGGGGGTTTCATGTGAAGAATGAGACACACTCTACTATTCACCTTGTGTAAGACCCTTTGGACAGAAAGCAGGACAGTTCGGAGATACCCAACCCAGGGGACGCAGTCTCGCCAAAACATGCATGTACCCTCTTCCCATGGAAAAGAAAAGGTGCCCAGGTGTCCTGGGGACCCTGGTGCTGATTTCATTTGACACTGGCTCTGCTGGCTGTGGTATGGCCTTAGGAGAAGGGAGGTGACCAACGTTAGCTCAGGGTGCAAGCTCCCTTTTACCCTGGAGCCAAATGAGTATGTTGGTTTTTCTTCAAAGTGTCCAGCAAAGTGTTTCCAAAGCTGCATTTGAATCTCCTCACCCACAAGAACGTTTTGGAATGGTGGGTAGTAATCTCACCTAACAGCTGTAGCTCCCTTAGTTAGAAATGGGGCATAAACCATAGGCGCAACTCCGTCTTTCCATTCCCCATTCAATTTGCCTTTTTCTGCCCAATGGTGGGACTTGAACACTGAATTCAATCCTGTTGCCATCCAGAAGGAACACTTGTGGACACAGACTCATGTCAAAGGGGCACGGTTAGAAGAAGATCACAGAAAAATGAATCGAGTTGTTGCAGGAGACCTGGTGATCCAAAGACGTAGCTCAAATATGTGCGGCTTAAGTAAAGCAAAATCCAGGCAGAAAAACAAAAGCCCACTAAGTTCAGTGTTATTAGTAATATATTATAATAATGATTATAATAGAATTATACTAACATATAATATTAGTATAATGTAATTATACTAGTAATTAGTGATATAGTAAATGATGATTATAATATAATTATACTAATATATAACATTAGTATAATATAATATATTAGTAATTATATTAGTAATATATTACTAATAACTCCGAACTTAGCGGGCTTTTGGTTTCCTGTCTGGATTTTGCTTTACTTAAACCATGCACACTCAAGCTACATCTTTGGATCACCAGTTCTCCTGTAACAATTCGATTCTGTCACTTTTGGATTTCCAACCTCCAAGAAAAAGTCAAATTCTGAAAAGAAGTAATTTCCCATAATTAGGGGAAAATCACAGAAATATATCAAGTCCTTAAATATTGCCTGGCGCCGTAAAGAAAAATCGGACTTTGATTAATTTCTTTGACTCTGCACATCCATATGGGGAATGGGTGTGCCTACATTGTCTTAGAGTTAAGGAAGGGGGATATTGTTTCACTGGAAGGATTGACCTCCTTTTCTTACGTCAAGTAAAGGAGGCAACCTCAGAGTTCAAACCCCTCTTCCTGGGAGGGAGTAGGTGAAATTAAGGGAAGCTTCCCTTTCTGAAATTGTGCTATTTGCAAATTTCCAGTGACAGATTTTGAACATCAAAAATAATCCTTCTTCCTTCTCTTTTGTTCCTTCTCCCATGGCCTGCTCTGTTCCTACTTGTATTCCCTATTGATGGAAGGATGGGAGGGAACTCCGTCTTTAGGGCTATTGTTGGTTGGTGGCACTGCGGAAGGGTCAGCCCTGAGCATTTTCTGACAGTTCATCAGCTTTCTTGAATGTATTAACCTGTTGCCCTTTCATTTTTAAAGGATATTGCAATTGGTTGGATCACAGTTTAAAAGAAAAAACTGGGACTGAGCCAGGCCTTGGAAGAGAGAAAAGAGTATGAAAAAGTCTTCGCTTTTGTCAAAAAACAAAAAGAAAAACATATCTACTGCAAATCTGATAGAGCTGAGTTGAAAGCTGTAGTCAATGTTCACGTGCCGATTTGGACATCAGGGTGAAATGGACTCTAACGGGATGAATTCCTGATTCTAAGCAGGAGGGATAAATTGCCCATTCTTTGAATTTTCTGAGTCAGCAGTCTTTCTAACAAAAAAAGAGTTGTCCCAGATTCTGCACCCCATCCAGGGTGTTAGGCCCTGACTATTGAAAATGGGTCTGGGGGTGTGACTCTTAGCAGTATGTGCTCACCCGTTCAGACTCCGAGGAGGGGACAGTAAGCATGAATGGCACCAGGCAAACTATTACCAGACCCACGAGAAAAGAGCTTTGTAGATGTGAGAGCAGCTGGCACCAGGAAGAATGCCATCGGCAAGATCTTCCTCAGAAACCCAAATGTGTGGGTGTGTGAATTTGCAGCATGCAACCCGCATAGCCAAGCCAGCACTCACTGTGGTACCAGCCTCTCCCATCCCGCTGCATGCGCGGGCACGCGCACGCACACACACGCACACGCTCACACACACACACACACACACACACACACACACGGGGGTGGGGAGTGGGCTTCAGCAGGATTCCCCACCCTTTGTTTTCTCTTGGGCTTAAACACAGAAGTTTATGGTGGGCACTACCAGCTGGAATGTTGCCACTGGCAGGGGCAGACAGGAAAATAGGAATGCTCTTAATGTCCTCCCAAAGAAAACCTTTGATGGACAAAAGAGTGGTTGTATTTTTACCCTCTCCCTTCATGCTGCCAGGCGTCTTTAAATAGATCTTCTAGCCTGGGGACTTGTATGGAATAATTCATATTAAAACCCAAGAAGTGGCAGAGGAGGGGAGTTGGTTCTTTCTTCTCTTTCTTTTCTTTCCTTTCTTCCCCCCCCCCGCCCCCAACCCCACTTCTTGTCAAGTGAACAGGAAAAGACTCATTTTAATTCAGCTGTGTTAAAATTTTCCTTTTGGGTGTTTTTAATGAACTTGAGTTAATTTGGAAAAGACGACCAAATCCCCCAGGAAAAGAAAAGGAATAGGAAGCTGCATTGTCCGCTGCTCCTTAATACCTTTTGGTCCCAAGGACATGAGCAGCATCTCTGAAGGATGCTGCACAGAGGGGGTTGCATGAGGCTCTTAAATGGGAACGTCTAATTGAGAAGTCCAGTTCCTTCCATTTGCAACTCAGAAACCAATCTGTTGTTCTACTGTTTAAAGAAAAGGGGGGGGGGAGAAAAAAAGAAAAAAGTCCTCCCCGTCTCCCCAGCCCCATGCATTTTTAGTTCAGCTCAGCCCAGGATCCATTTCTCCCCTTTCCCCCTTACGAAATGGGTTTCATAAAGACACTCAGGCCTGCGCAAACCAAATTAAAAGTCCCATCTCTCCTTCTTTCTCCTTGGGAAGGGAAGAACTGACCGAGCAAGGGGGCGGGGGAGGGCCCAAGGACCCAGGGAGCTTTGTTTCCAAGTTGCTTGTCTCTCTCCCTGAAACAGAGAATCACCACATTTCTCTTAATGTAGGCCGGAGTGCATCCAGGCGTTCCCATAGCGCCCCCACCCCCAGCCCTGGGCCGGAGATGTGCGGGTCACTGTGATGGTATGCTTGTCCCCGCCAACCCGGGTCACTCCAGCCCTGCTCCCAGCCGCCTAAAGGGCAGCGGAGCCATGAGGCTGCTCCTCTCTGCGAGGGGGGTTCAGGCTCGGGCGCTCCAAGAAAGACCCCCCATCCTATCAGCCGGGCCGGCCGAGGCGCTGCCAAGAATGACATCCTGGGAATACTATGGAGATGGGGAGACCTCCTGGGCTCTTGTCCCCGGATGGAACAGGACCCAGGCTGCCTGGAAAACAGGCAGAGCAAAGAGCAGGCGCACAATGGAAGGAGCTCAGGCGAAGGGAGAAGGGGGCGGGGTGGGAGTGGCGGAGAGCAAAAGAAAAGAAAAGCCACATGCCACCCAGGAAGATTCCAGGGAGGGCGGGAGGAGGTGGTGGAGGAAGGACTTGCAGGAAACAAGTGCCCAGACATGGCACTGCCAGTCTAGCTGGATTCTTTTCGGAATTAGATTATGCGAAAGAAAGAGGGGAAATATATAGCCTGCCAGCTGTTCAAAGGCTTACAACCTTGCTTTTATTGTCTGGGTAAGTTGGTGAGGTGGGGCATCAGAGGAATTCCAAACATACCATCCCAGAGAAATTTTAATATGTTCCACAGTGTCATACACGAAGAGGAAATGACAGCTGATCACAGCCAGGGCCGGCCACAGCAATCGGCCTCGGAGCTCACCCACCCTCCCAGGGCCTAGCTTCCCTCCTCCGCTTTATCACTTCGCAGTCCTGCCACCTGCCGCCCCATCCCTTCTGCTCCCACCGGCTTGCCAGGGGGCCTGGACATAGTCGCCTTAGCTGACTGTCATGGGAAGAGTTGAGGATGGGCTCGAAGGCCACTGGCCAGGGAGCTGAGGGCTGGCTAGGGTGAGTCAGGCACCCCGGGGAGTCAGAGGCATTTTAATCCAACCATGGCGGATTAGCTGCTGATAAGGACCAAATCAAGGACTCTTGTGATGCCGTCTTCAGGGTTTTGTTTTGTTTTTTTTTTTCCTCAGTAACCCACCCAAGTCAGACACCCCACGACTAGATGATTTAAATGCAACCCTGTTTGTTAGTGGCTCTGATGGAGAACCGGGTTTGGGGAATGACTTTGGGCAACCTCTTCCCGGGGGCCCCTTGAATGGAGGCCAGGCCCAGAGGCCATTGGTTTCTGGCCCCGGGGGTGGGGCAAGTAAGTGGTGGGAGATGGTGACAGCGTCTTCCTCTGTGCGTGTTTCTAATTCAATGACTCATCAAGTGGCCCTGATGGCAGCCGCTGAGTAGATGACTCACAGCCATCCCTGACAGAGACAGCACGTGGTCCTTTCCAAAGGGTGCTCAAGGGAGCAGAGAAAGAAGAAACTGTCTTTTCTCCAGGCTTCTCCTACCCAGGTGGGAAAGATCCGGGCTGTGCTAGCTGTGAGTGACGTGTCCCCAAGAGCCAGTGACACAGGTCTAAGGGGAACCCCTTAATCAGAAATGGAAATAAAACCCATTGATAAGCGACAATCATTTCAAGTCAATCCAGGTCCCAGCAGTCATTTGAAATGGTTCTTTTTAACAAGGAACTCATTGATCAGTTTACCCATTGGCAGAGTCCATTTCAGTTCCAACATCTAACTGGAGATGGCATGTAGACTGAAAATCAGGACTAGCATAATTTATCCAAAGAACGGTGACATGAATAATTAACCAATAAGAATAATAGTATACCTGAATTGTGAGTCCTGAAAATACAGTAAAAATTGCCGACCACCATTGGCGGCTATAATTCCGAGAAACTCACCACATTTGTCAAGGGCTGAGGAAAATAAATGAGTTGGAAATTGTTAAATGTATTGAAAAATGATTTATTCTCCCCTTGACAGTGTCATTGGAACTCAAATTAAGATTGAAAACTCCACAGGCGTGTTTCCATCTGTGGGTGTCAGCTGTTTGGTACACAGTGGTCAAGAAGACCTGAGCCTTTTACCTGAACCAAATGTGTTTTAAAGTAAGTGATGCAAAACATTGCATTTTGTGCTCAGACCCTCTCACATAATGATCTGAATAATAGTTTAAGACAGTTTTGTTTTCATGCAGCTAAATGCTGCATTTAACAGTAGTGGTTTCAAATTGTATAACCATAGAATCCATGGTATCTTTTCAAGCTTTCTCAAATAGTGACTATCCCAAAGTTGTAAATTAGCTCAATTCAAAAGCCCAATTTTCATTCAACGCGGTTCATCAGGCTAGTTACTGGAGAAAATCAGAAAAAAGTACCTCCTAAACCACATTCCCACTCCACAATGATAATTGGTGGCTAGGACCCTGAATTTACTTTCAGGAGCCAGACTAGTCAGAAGAAAATGGGCAGATGGTTGCCTCTGGTCTACACACACAATTGAGAAGCATCTTGCAGTCCCCACTGTATTTGGTAGGCACCTCCAGCCAACTCCGCCTTTTAGGCATCTCTAAGTTTTCAAATGCGCCTGGTATCTTTAATGTTACTTGTTGGAGCAATTTGCCAATGCCAACGCCTTGGAATTAAAATACACTAATAACAGAAACGAAGAGACATGTTTCATAGCAACCGTATCTGCTATTGATGATTGTTACAAAGCAGAGAACGTGGGACTCCCAACTTGCCCAATAGCTTCCTTTCCCGCACCTGAATCTCAGCAGAGACCAGGCAGGTTAACCTCGGCTCCTCGATTACAATGAGCCTCAGTTACAGGGCGTTCTGAGTCATTAACATTCTGTACACAGTCAAACTTCCCGTTCCCCAAGAAAGAGTTATGCCCAGGCCTCCTACAGCCCAATTGTTCATTTAAAGAGAGAACTTGTATTCAGGAGTTTGAAAGAACCCTCCGACTATTCCTCAGGTGTTTGTAGAAGCCATTGCTACAGGTCCTGGTCCCTGTGCATCCTTTCCCGGTCACTGCTTGGACAGGGGAGCATCGGTCAGGCTGCAGGGACAAGCTGACTACTAAAAATAACCCTTTGCAATAAGGCCAAGTCAAACAGCATGCATTTCCTCAGACTTTTTGCCCAATCAAAATCCTATAGTAAACCCATCCTCCTCTCTCCCCAGCGCTCCTGACCGCATCTATGGAAGTGGAGTCCTTGCACGTTGGGAGAAGAGTGCAAAGGAACCAGATTCCTGCAAAGCGTGACACAGAAAGCTAGAAATAAATGTTGCCTATTGTTTGAAGTCATTCTAAGCACTCCGGCAGAGCCCTGGCAGGCGATCAGCAGCATACAGAAGTAGTAATAAAAGTAAACAGTGCGCTTTTAAACTCGAAGGCTTGCCCGCGTTAATAGTGCCCCCACTGTAGCAGGGATGAGGGCGGTGGGAAAGATACCGGGGCTCCACGAATCCATGTCGGCGAGTAGCTGCTTCTCATTCTCCTTGCACCGGGTCAAATATAAGAACCATTACAAAGTTACATCTAACTACGCAGAGAGTTTGAAAATCAAATCTCTTTCAGTCAAACCAAAAGAGATTTTCCAGCCGCTCTGTGAGGCTCCCCTGCTCTGTCACAGACTTCAAAGACCCGTTCATTTAAAAAAACACAATGCTAGCAAGCTACAGATTAATGCAAATTAAATTAATGCAAATTTAAGTGGTATTTAAAGGTTGTCTCTTTGTCTGCGAGGAGGATGAAATGCTCGGTTTGGAAAGAAGTAATTTCCTAGGCAAGCCGTCAGCGCTGTTTTCCTTGCTTACCTTGGGGGAAACGCAGGGCTCCCTTCTCCCCAGACTTTTCTGAGAGCTAGAAAGAGGTCCTGTTACTTCCAAATGCTTTTGTTCTTCTGTCCCTCTGTCACATGGCTTGCCTTTTATATTTGCAACACACAAAAGTTAGGACTGTTGTTTAAGCGACACAGGGAGAGAGAGAGAGAGGGAGAGAGAGAGGGAGAGAGAGAGAGAGAGAATGTCAAATGGAAAAGTGCCATTGCAGTCATATATCAATCAGGCGTGCGGCCGCAGCAGCGCACTAGCAAATGGGAATGCCACGGAAATGTGAGGCGCTCGTTATCGGGGACTCACAGCCGCTGCCCACCGCTCGGCTCCCTTCCACGGAGCATCTTACGATGGGAACAGCAGAGAAGAACAAGGGCAAGGAAGTCCTCCCCCCCCACCGCCCCCACCCTCCGCCCCGCGCCACTTCTTCTGCTTTCTTTCTTTCTTTTCTTTCTTTCTTTCTTTCTTTCTTTCTTTCTTTCTTTCTTTTTTTTTTTTTTTTTTTTTTTTGGTGTTTTGAAAATAATAATAAGGGGCTAAGCAACATAGGGGATTTAATTCTTTGGCAAGCATGTGGCTGCCATAAAGAGGTGCCGTCCGCAGGAAAGACAAGAGAGTTTCGGAAATACAAAGACAGAGCGGCATTCTGTTTAACGATGCAGCAGCTGACCGGGATGAAGTTGAAATTCTAAGTAAGACAGTGGGGAGAAACATGGAAATCAGAACTACTTCTCAGGCTATGCTGTTGAAGCAAGTGCAAAGACGCTGCCCTGTTTTATCACGATGTGTGTGGGTGGTGAGAGTTCTTTTCTGAGTTGTTCATCCATTAAATGATTTCTCGCAGCCTACCCATGATGAAATGCACAATGGTACTTTAATAAGCGCCTTCTTTGGCATCATTTAGAATAAAACTCTAGATGGGATTTAGACGCAATGAGAAAGTGGCAGTCCTTGACTCCTTGAGATACGTGAGTGTGAGACTAACAGGTAAGGCCAACCCACTGCACTGCAACTAGTGGAAAAGTGACAATGGTGACTATGTGTGTGGGCTTAATGCCTCCTAACTGGATAATACTGCTATGAGCTGGGGGAATACAGAGGGAAATATTTCATAATTCTTGCCCTTAAAATTTAAAATCAAGACAGAAAACCATCAGCAATTTTTGTGGAAAGCACAATAAACTGTTGAACCATTTATAAAAATTTTTATGCCCGATGGACCCAACTCCAGAATATTTTTATTAACACTGATGAAGAATTAAACTGAGAATATTAAAAAAAGGAGTAGAGTAAATATATCATAAAACTTAAGGAGAAATTTCTCATGGGATTGCCATATAATTATTGACACTGAAGCTCTCAGGTTCATCTAGATCACATAATTTATTATTCATTCATAAATTGATAATCACATTATTACCTTTCCACACGAACTGCACTCCAGTCCCTGACATTTACAAGAGGTGTCTTAAATTTTTCAGTTTGATTTCCACCCTTTAGTAAGAAGCCCCTTTTTCTTTGGCTTTACCAGGAAAACCCTGTCTACCTGGGCCCAGCCAGTCACAAACGGAATCCACCTACAAAGATATAGGATAAATGACAAGTTCAGAGCCTTGAAAGAAAACCTGGCACTTGGCCAATGATGATCTTGGCTGAAATGTCTTAAAAGCAGAAGATCAAAAAGCAAATGGAAATTGGACCTTAGAAATGGAAATAATCTGAAAGGGGAAATGACTAGTAGCTGAGTAAATGAACACATTTTCTGGCCTAATTTTGTGGGTTGGATTCAGAGGGTGGATAAACCCTTTGGCCACCAACATTTTCAAATATCAGACCTTGACATCCATCCACCTTTTCATTTCTCCTAATAAGTTGTGCTTTTCTCAACATATGTCCCCCACTCCATCCTGCTATCTCTTGCCTCTGGGTTCTCAGAGTCAATTTATCTGCTCTGAAGTGACATGAAAAGGTGTGGTTCTTCCTGGTTGGAATTTTCCAGCCTTCTACAAGCTGCCCTTCTGCATGAGCACTGCAGAAAGTGTAAAAATTGCAAACACATTGACTGCTTGGCCAGGGAAGACAGGCTGTCTCCCAGATGGAGCCCCACTGCTTCCTCCAGCCGTTAGACTGTCAGGGGTGGCGAAGAATATACCATCTGCTGCCCCTTTCAAGTGGGAGGCTCGCCTCCGCCCCTTGGGCTCCAGGGGACACATTTCTGAGCCTATCAATAGGTATCTAGCCCCAGCAACTCTTTTCATCACATCATCATGCTTTTCAGAAAGGTCACTGTGCCATGCATGGTTACTTTACCAGCCATTATTCATGTTCCTGAGAAAGAAGGGCTCTCTTTACATTTCTGTCTATGCCAAAGGGGATGAAAATACTCCTGCTGTTATTTCATATGCACTCAGGATGGGAAGATTTTGGAGAAGATGTCTATCAGCTGGATGGGGAGTTCTTCAAGGGACCCTCCTGAACCTTTTAGTTCTCGTACTGTTTTCAGGTTGCCTCTCTCTTTCTTGGTAGCGCTCTAGGGGACATTTACAAGAATCACCCAGCATCCAGAGACCCCTGGAGGGATGGAGAATCCCAAGGCTAATGGGAGGCAGGACCTGCCTCCTCCCTGCAGAATCTGAAGGGAACAGATGCTTCTGCTTCCTTCCTCAGAGCAGCTGGGGAGCCAGGTGTGACCAAGCCTGGCTCAGCAGATGTGCCATTCAGGAGGACTGGCCAAGGTCTGCAGACTTGCAGAGGTTATTGCCTCTGGTTACACTGGAATTGAGAGGCCGGAGGTTAAGGCAGCCAGTGTCAAGGACAACAGAGTCCAGCGATGTGGACAACGGGTGTCCCAGGGACACAGGCTCTGTTCATGATGGCATTCTGAGCAGTCTTGGCCTTTTGGGCTGCATCTGTGTTTGTCACCATTTTATGAGCCTGGATCTCCAGCTTTCCTGGTGATTCTGTGAACTGCCCCATGTCACCGCACCCACCAAGATCCTGCCAATAAATTCCTTTCTGTTTTAATTAGCTAGAGACAGTTTTCGAGGTTGGCAACCTGGAGTCCTGACACTGAACACTGCCTTTTCCAAATTTAGGTAGACTAATATCATTTATATACACATGGAAATACAAATACAAATTAATATACAAATGGAAATCTATCATTAATGTACAAATGGAAATGTCCCCAACAAACAAATGGTTTCAGATTCATTTTTCACTTGACTATAATCTCTGCTATAACATTTCAAAAGTAGAAAATAACTATGTGGATATATAACAAGAATCATAGTTCCATAAATATATATATATATATGTATTTATCAAAACACCCACTAAAAGCCAATAACATTTGACATCATATCTATATGGATACAGATAGATGTGTGTGTGTGTGTGTGTGTGTGTGTGTGTGTGTGTGTGTGTGTTGGGGGAGGGGTATAAAATCTCAAAATACCAGCATAGTCTGCTGGACATGATTTACAATTATCTATAAGAATACTAATCTTTACTGTGCTCGTGAATATAATATTATTCATGCAAAAATACCTATAAATAATAATAGCAACTATTGAATGGGTGCTTACTCTCTGCTGGGCTTTGTGCCAAATATTCCATATGCATTATCTCTTTTAGGGAGTACACAGTAATCCTATAAGATAGACACCCTTTTTCTCTATTTTGTAAGTGGAGAAACTGAAGCTCCTAGAGGATCGGTGATTTTTCTGTGGTTGACAAAGCAAGCAAAAAGCAGATATGAGCCCTGGCTTTCCTCTCTCTAAAAGACCGTAGCTCAAACCACTATGCCATGCTGCCCCCATTTAACAGAAATTCACTGAACGATGCTTTGATCATCATGCTCTGTTATTTGTGAGAGTTGCAAGTAAAAATAGGACATAGATCCAGTTCTTAAGGTGTTTGTGATGCTGTAAGGAAGAGAGAAATGTTCACTTATGAAGACACTGCAAGATAGAATGTGATCAGGGTGGTGCATCCAGGAGAACTCCATTTGGTCTGGGCTTTGAAGCCACAGAATGGGAGCTGGAGGATGAAACAACACACAGTCAGATTTTTGGCTGGGCATAAACCATTAGTATCTGGAGCCAGGAGGACATGGGGAGCAGAGGAGGAGCCAGGATGGGAGCGGGGGCCAGATGAGGTTAAAAAAGGAAAGAATAGAGTGGAAAGGCAGTCTGAGACAAAGCAGTGGAAGAAGAAGACTGAGTCAGAGGAGCAAAGGTGGGTAGCATGGCAGGGATGCTAATAGGTAATTTCATTCATTCATACATTCGTTCAACACATATTCCCAGTGTTTCCTACCTGCCAGATATTGTTCTCACTGGGCCCCAGGATTGGGTAAGACAGACAAAGTTTCTATGGTAATGATGGAGGAGTATATGAGTAAGGACACTTTCAAGGCAAATAACAAAAAAATTGAACATCAATGGCTTAAAAACCTGAGAACATTTATGGTGTTCAATCAGGATGTATTAGTTTTAGGGTTGGTACAGTAGCCATGGTATCATCAAAAACTCAAGCTCCTCCCACTTCCATCCTGCTCAACCTTGTTGGCCTCTGTTCTCCCCAGCAGACTGATTCATGGACATGAGATGGTTGGTAGAACTCTAGAAATCATATCTAAATTCAAGAGTCAAGAAGGAAAGAGAGAAGAGCCTGCTTTCCATCTGCTTCTTCAATCAGGAGGAAAATCTTTCCAGAAATCCCAAGGGCTTCCCCTTGTAGCCCATTGACCAGAACCTGGCCACATTCCCACCCCAACAGTAATCTCTGCAAAGGGAAACACAGTTGCCATGACTGGCCTGGCCCAATCATGATCCATGCCCTAGGACTAGACATGATCAGATTCTTAGTGATGAAAGAGGATGAATAGTAGGGGTAGATAACCAGTAGTATCTGCCACAGTCAGAGAGACAATATAAACACCAGGTGACTTCACAGAGTGATGAATGCCATGAGAAAAGTGAAACAGTAATGAATGAGCTAGAGAGTAACTGAAGTAGAGCAGGAAGAGGGATGAGTGAATACAGCGATCAGACTTAGTTTCTCTGTGGGTGTGACATTTGAGTTTAAATGCTAAACTCAAAATGCTTAATAAAGAGCGAAGGTTAATAAGCAGAAATGCCCAGGTGGCTGGAACAGAGTGAGAAGGGCAAGTGGTAAGAGATGTGGTCAGAGATGAAAGCAAGGCCATATATATTACACAAAGCTTTATTGGCCTGTATAGGGAGTTTGGGGTTTTGTTGTTGGTTGCACTGTGTCTCCTCCAAATAAGATATGTTGAAGTCCTAACTCCCAGCACCTCAGAATGCCATCTTATTTGAAAATAGAGTTTGTATAGAGATTATCAAATTAACGAGGTCATTAAGGTAGGTCCTAATCTGATATGACTGGTGTTCTTATAAAAAGGGGGGAATTTTAAATACAGAAGCAGACATACACAGGGAAGAAGATGTGAAGATACACAGGGAGAAGATGGCCATGTGGCTGGAGTGATGCATCAGTAAACCAAGGAAGGCCAAGAATTGCCAACAAACATCAGAAGCTGAAGAGATGAGGAAGGATGCTCCCCTAAAGCCATCAGAGAAAACGTGGTCCTGCTGACAGCTCGGTTTCAGACTTCTGACCCTCAGGACTATAGGACAATACATTTCTGTTGCTTTAAACCACCCAGTTTTTAGTACTTTGATACGGCAGCCCTAGGAAACTAACACAGTTTTGTTTGCAAAAGAATGGGAATTCATTGGTGGGTTTAAAGAAATGACTTACATTGTTTTAGAAGCTCGCTCTGGCTTATATGTAGAGATGGATTACGGGCAGATGAGGAGGTTGGAAGTGACAAAGAGTGGAAGGAGAGCGGTCCCTGAAGTCTCCCAGGCCAGAGAAGGCGGTGGCTTGCACTATGGTTGAAGTAGTTCGAGTGGAGTGAAGTGGACAGATTTTGGATGTATTTGTGTGATAGAATATACAAGTCTTGTTTCTGAATTATGTGTGGGAGGTGAAAAAAAGAAAAATTCAGTATGATTCCTGCCCCATGGTGGACTGAGGGAAGGACAGGTTTGGTTAATGATGGGGCTGGAATCATTAAATTCAATTTGGAATGGGTTCAGTTGTTTTTTGTTTGTTTGTTTGTTTGTTTAGGAATTTTATCTTTTTTTGAAGCCATTTTTCTTAATTGAAGTTCTGTCAGTTTACAATGTGTTAAATTTCTGGTGTACAGCATAATGTTTGAGTCATGCATATACATACATACATTTGTTTTCATATTCTTTTTCATTATAGTTTGCTACAGGATATTGAATATAGTTCCCTGTGCTCTATAGTAGAAACTTGTTGTTTATCTATTTTATATATAGTAGTTAGTATCTGCAAATCTCTTGGATGGTGTCTTTCAAAGATCAGATCTTAAATGGTTTATGAGATCCAATTTATCATTTGGAATGGGTTCAGTTTAACGTTCTTATAAGGCATTCAAGTTGAAATGTAGAAAAGATGGTGTGATATACAAGTTCAGATGGCAAGGGCTATTTCAGAGCTGGAGAAAAGACATTTGGACATTGTCAATCTATGGAGGGTATTTAGAGCTAATTCAGATCACTGAGGAAGAGAATCTAGCTAAAGAAGAGATGGGGAACCATGATAGAGCCCTGGAGCTCACCTACATTGAGTGAGACTGAAAAGAAGAAATCA
This sequence comes from Camelus bactrianus, assembly GCF_048773025.1. Lineage (NCBI taxonomy): Eukaryota > Metazoa > Chordata > Mammalia > Artiodactyla > Camelidae > Camelus > Camelus bactrianus. The sequence goes on from NC_133575.1 coordinate 34,726,722, forward strand.
GAGAGGTAAGAGGAAAATCAGGATATTGGGTTGTCACCAGAAAAATAAATAATAATTTTTGTTTGGTTGGTTTTTAATTATAGAAAGTTACTGCCTAAAAATAGAGAAAGGAAACTATGGTACTAAACGTGTGCTTCTCAACTTCAGAATTAACTAGAGAGTGTTCAAATGCTGATACCCAGGCCCCTCTCAGGTTAACCAAAACAGACTCTTCAGAGGTGGAGACTGGGCTTTAAATGATTTTAAAAGCTCCCCTCACATCCTCAAAAAATTAAAAATAGGACTATCATACGATCTGGCAATCCCATTCCTGGGTATTTATCCAAAGAAAGTAAAAACAGGATCTCAAAGAGATATGTGCATCCTCATGTTCACTGTAGCTTTATTCACAATAGCCAAGATATGGAAGCAACCTAAGTGTCCATCGATGGATGAATGGATAAACAGAATGTTGTGTGTATACACACACACACACACAATGGAATATTACTCAGCCATGAGAAAGAAAGAAATCTTGCCATTTGGGACAACATGGGTGAAACTTGAGGGCATAATGCTAAGTAAAATAAGTCTGACATAGAAAGACAAATATTGTATGATCTCATGTATATCTGAAATCTAAAAAAGCCAAATTCTTGCATAGTACAGTGGTGGTTAACAGGGACTGAGGGTTTGGGGAAATAAAGAGATGTTGGTCAAACAGTACAAACTTCTAGTTATAAAATGAATAAGTACTAGGGATCTGACTATAGCATGATGATTATAGTTAACAATATTGTATTATATACTTGAAAGTTGCAAGGAGAGTAGATCTTAAATGTTCTCACCATGAAGAAGAAATGGTAATTATGTGACACAGTGGAGGTGTTAGTTAACGCTATGGTGAAAATCCTTTTGCAATATGTAAGTACATCATATCAAATCAGCCCATTATACACCTTAAACTTATGCAATGTTATGTGTCAATTATATCTCAGTAAAGCAAGGGAAAAAATAAGAAGATGAGGAATATAAGTAAATACATAAATAAAGCTTCTCTTACAACATCTAAGGCACTGTCCAATTTATGAGCTGGACTTCATTAAAATTAAAACTTCCACAAAAGAAAATGTTAAGAGAGTGAAAAGAAAAGCTGTGGACTGGGAGAAAATATTTGCAAAAGACACATCAGATAAAGGACTTTTACCCCCAATACATGAAGAAATCTTAAACTCAACGAGAAGAAAACAAAAAAAAACCCTGATTTAAAAATGGGCAAAGGACCTGAACAGATACCTCACCAAAGAAGAGATACAGATGGCAAATAAGTACATGAAAAGATGTTCTGCATTACATGTCATCAGGGAAATGGAAATTAAAACAGCAATGAGATACCACTGCATACCTATTAGAATAGCCTCAAACCAGAACACTGACAACACCAAACATTGGTAAGAATATGAAACAACAGGAACTCTGATTTATTATGAGTGGGAATTTAACAGTAACAGCCACTTTGGAAAACAATTTGGCAGTTTCTTACAAAACTAAACATACTCTAACCATATGATCCAGCAATTGCAAACCTCGATATTTACCCAAAGGGGTTGAAAACTTACATCCACATAGATATTTAGAGCAGCTTTATTCATAACTGCCAAAACTTGGAAACAACCAGTTGGTGAATAAATAAATTGTGGTACAGCCAAACAATGAAATATTATTCAGTGCTGAAAAGAAATGAGCTATCTAACCATGAAAAGACATGGCGGAATCTTGAATGCATATTTCTTTACAATTTTATAGGTCAATTATATCTCAGTCAAGCTGAATTTTAAAAAATGCATCTTAGTAAGTGAAAGAAGTCAAAATGAAAAGGCTACATACTGTATGATTCCAAATGTAAGACATTCTTGAAAAAGCAAAACTATGGAAGGAGTAAAAAGATCAGTATTTGCCAGGGATGGATAGACGGAGCACAGAGGATATTTAGGGCAGGGAAAATACTCTGTATGATGTTATAATGATGGATGCGTGTCATTATACATTTGTCCAAACCCATAGAATGTACAACATCAAGAGTGAACTCTAATGTAAACTATAGACTTTCAATGTTGGTTCATCAGCTGTAACAAATGTAGACTCTAGTGCAGGATGTTGACATTGGGGGAAGCTATGCATGTGAACTTCAAAACTGTTCTAAAAAATAAGTTTGTTTTTTAAAACAACAACAACACGGCATGTTCCTTCTCCCCACAAAAACATTACCGGATTAAAGGAGACAGCCTCAGGGGGAAAAAAAAAATCTCCCCAGGCAATTCTAAAATGTAGTTAGAGTTAAGAACCAGTCATTAGCCATTATAAGAGTCCCCTGTCAATGAATTCAATAAACAATTTTATAATGTAAATTCAAGCTAATGAACCACTAGATATGTGCTAATTTTAGTGAATAATCTTTTTTGGCATCTTTTCCACCATTTTATGAGCATCTTCAAAGCATTGAGAGGACATCTTTTTCTTACAACATACTGTAGATCTCATCAAAGGCATAACTCAGGACAATCTTTGGTTTATAAAAAGATGATGACAGAAAAAAGACTCCCAGCTCTAAATTTAAGCACCTTTTGAACTTTATAAAAATCACTTTAAGAGCAACATTATTAGTATAATAGAAAACTAAGATTTTATCTAGCCGTTTTCTTTTCACATACATCCTTCTGTCTATGAATTATTCCATAAAGATAATGAAAAATTATTTTACACACAAAATTTAAAAGGCAAGGATTCAAAGCAATCCAAAGAATGTTTGAGATTAAAAAAGGACTTATACTTAAGGAGGAAACAGATCCTCTAACAAAATGTGTTATCTTGCTTCATTATGGTTCTAAAATTAGCACTACTTTAATTAGGTGAGAAATGGGGCTATTAAATTCATCAGGACGCTGCCAAACCACTGGGGAGGCTCCATGCTAGAGGTAAGGACTTCAATGTCCATTTTTATTTCACAGGTCTTATTCCTCACCCCACAGAATCCCTCAATAGTATCTGACACAAGTGAGGAACTCTTCCTAAAACTTCTTTCTTCTCTTAGTCTTCATCATGTCAGAGGATCCACTCCTAGCCTGGCATCCTTTCTTTCCAGGCCTCAATTTTCTTCTCCGCAAACCCACCTGAGTAATTTATCTAGTTCCTGGCTCAACTGTTACCTCGAGGTCAATGTCTGTTCTTAGCCTGCTTTCTGAACTTCAAAACAAGGATTTCCACTTATTCCCGAGAACTCACCATTTAAATATTTCATTGGCACCTCTCGCTGTGTTACCAAGTCCAATTGATTATCCTCTCCTTTCATGCTGTTCCTTTTTTTTTTTTTTTTTTTTTTTGCATCCTTAACTCAATTGCACCAGAGTGGCCCCAGCCTGGAAAATCTTATTAACTCTGCAATTTTGGGAAAGCTGTTAACTTCTTACAACCTCAGTTACTTCATCTGTTTTATGGGTAAAGAAAAACAATTTAAGAGGCTCAGCATGAAAGTTATTTGAGACATTCAACTGACATTGCTTTAGATTTCAAAGAATATTGCCCCGTGTCTTTGTTAGACAAGGTTCTGTTGGAGATCACCTAAGGAGACGGTGAACTCAGCCCCAGCTATAAACAGGCCTGAAATCTTTGACTCTCATATTGTGATGCTTATAAAACTACTGGCAAGCTACGAAGTAATAACTTTCTTCATAGTGAAACAGAATGGCTTCAGTCATATTTGAACTTCAATTTCTTATGTACTTGCCATAAAATAATAGACTCTACCCGCAAATCTTATTTTCTCAAATTCTTAAATTTCACAGTACTGAAAAATATTCACCTCCTGTAGTGTAAAATGTGACATTCGTTTAGAAATAAGGAATTCTTAAAAATTAAATTTGCATGTCTCAGAGATCATGGACAAACTACAGTCACCAGTAACTCAACCAATTCAGGTTAGGTCAATTTTAGTCCTACTTAAGGTCAATTTCACACAGAAAGAATTATTGTAAGAGTTTCTACTGACAGCTTGTAATTAATGTATGCTTTTGAAAGGATGAATAGTCACTGACTGGATGTTCAAAGAAAGATTACATTTTTTGATCTCCCCCCACCAACACAAAAATTATACCACTCATCATATTTGACACTATCTTTCCCCAAAGAATTTTTTCATATATTGAACAGTTTGTCTTCCCCAAATTTATGACTCTTTCAATTAAAATGTAATTTTAGAAACATGTTTGGTGGTTTGAGTCAAGAAAAAAAAAATAACAGGCATAGAGGTATTCCACAGTTGTTCAATGCTATGAATAAAGGAAGCTTCATTTTATCCATTTATTTATTCAATCTATATTTATTAAACAGCTATTGGGTGCAGAAAACCCTGTCTTTCCTTACCTAATTGATGAATAATTATATTTTCAGAAAGATCCTCTGATTTACCCAGATAACTGAGAAATAATTTTCAGAACTTTTTTTAGTGCCACTCATTCATTTATTCAACAGATAATTTTTGAGCAGAGCCAAGCCCGGTTTTAGGCCTTGGAGACAGAGGAGGAAACAAGACAGACAAGATCCCAGCTCTCATGAATCTGAGACAATCTCATAAAGAAACACACAGTATGCTTTCAGGTGATGATCACTGCAATGACAAAAATCAAAAAAGGATAAGGGGGTCTAGAGTGAAGGAGAATGCTACTTTAGATTGAGTGGTCAGCAAACGCACCTGAGGAAGTGCTGTTTGAACTCAGAGATATGGGTAAAGTAAGAGAGTTGTGCAAAGGTTAGGAGAAGACCATTCTAGGCAGGGGAAATAGCCTTGGAATGGGATCAAGCAAAGCAAGTGAAGGAAGGAGACCACTGTGGCTGGAGCAGAATGAGCATGAGCAAGAGTAGAAGAAAACGAGGCAAGGACCACATCATGCTGAGCCTTGTAGCCATTGATATGGCATTTAGAGTGTATTCTAAATGTAATGGGAAGCCACTGGGGAGGTTAGAACTAGAGGGTGACATGATTTATGTTCATAAAAGATGACCTTGGGTCTTTTGTGGAAACAGACAGTCTGGTTAGGAGGCCAATGCAGTGAAACATGGTTGAGTTCTGACTCTATTTTGAAAGTAGAGCTCTTGCAGAACTTGATAATGGATTGAATTTATGGTTTGGATGTAAAAGAGGAATTGGCGATGACACTTAGGTTTTTGGTATGACTGGTGATAGATTGATATTCTCATTGAATTGAAATAGGGAAGATTAGAGGCTAAACACAGCAGATGGGGGAAGCAGAATCAGGAGTTCTGATTTGGATAATAGAACATCTATTGTGCAAAAAATACAAATGATCGGCTGGCACGTGGACCAGACCTTCAGGGACATCATTCATTGGGAAAAACTCAAGGAGACAGGACCAGGGCAGACATGTGAATTCCCCGTTGTCTCTCACACTCTGGGGTAGCTTTACCACAGGTACCAGATGTGGGAGAGGGATGTGGCTTTTGGGATGTGAGGCTTTTAAGTTGAATGGTTAGGGAAGGACCAGATTTTTCCCTGATATAATGAAGGGCCAGGATGTGATAGTAATATAACACAGTAAAACCATACACCATCCCTATTCTGCCAGCCCCTCCTTTGGGGTGATCCACGACCAGGATATAATGACAATATGATATAGCAGAACTTTTTTCCATCCCTATTCTGCCAGCTCCTTTTCTAACATTGTAGAAGTAAGAGGAGGAGCCAAGCTACCTGTTGCAGCTGTATGACAAAGAAAGCAAACAGCATGATTTGCCACACCAGTGCTCATGATTGGAGAAGTACCAGCCTCTATCAGGGCATGCTGGGAGGGCTGTGGTCCAAGCCTTGTGTTTGACCAGGATTGATTGCTTTAAGCACTAGCCTTGGCCAATTTCTATGGAGATTTTCAGGAGGCCAATTCCTTCTCTACAGGGGATAATTCATGAGCAAATTAACACTTACCTCTTAGGAAAAACTTGGATTGAGTTGGTGGTAGTGGAGTGGTGAAATGTGATTTGATTCTAGTAGTACTCTGAATGTAGATTTCCCAAAGAACTTGCTGGTGGGTTGATTTTATGATTCAAAGAGAAAAAAGCAATCAAGAAGTATGCATAGGTTTTTACCCTAACAGCTGATTTAATCATTCTGTCATTGACAAAAATAAGGAAGGTTGAAGACACATGTAGTGGGGGTGGGGGTGAAATCAAGAGTTCGAATTTGGAAATGCCTAATAGAAACCCAAGTAGAGAGGTGGACAGCACATGGAGTTAGGGAAAGAGATTTGGATGGAGGATATAAATTTTGGAATCATCAGGATGTAGATGCATTTTAAAGCTGTTACTGAGTCCAAGTTCCTACTGCTCACTGCATGACAGGCCAATAAATGAGAGATGAGTTGTTGGGGCAAGGAATAGTGACTTTATTTGGAAAGCCAGCAGACTAAGAATATGGTGAACTAGTGTCCCGAAGAACCATCTTACCTGAGGTAGAATTCAGGCTTCTTTTATACTAAAAGGGGAAGGGATGTGGCTGGTTGTTGCAAACTTTGTGGTGCAGGAATCTTTTGTTCTTGCTGCTGTCCACGGAGATCTGGTCACAATGTTTCTACAAGCCTCCAACAAGACAAATGTCATTTTCTGTTCTGCAACTTTTTATCTCTGTATGAATGGAAAAATGTTGTACCTTTAAAGGTCAGAGCCTTGACAATGAGTTAGGGTGGATATTTCAAGATACAGGCAACATTCTTTTACAAAGTTGCATGCCAAGAATGACTAAGTACAAGCAACAGAGCACAAGGGTTAGAGCTAAAGGAATAGACCCAATATGGAGGCAGGTTTGTTCTTCTCTGTTACAAAGCCATGAGACTGGATCAAGTTAGGAGCAAATATAAGAGAAAGAAGGACTGCAAACTGGCCAACTGAACCCTGACTGGGTTATGTCAATCTTTAGAAGCCTGGGCAAACCTAATGCCCCCTTCTCCAGGCAGATTCTTGGTTGCCTCCATCAAGAAAAGAAAGAACATTCAAGCACGATGCAATCTCAAAATATTACCTGTGATTTACTGCATAAAGCAGGTCCAAGAGAGACCTGAGGTGCCATGCTTCAAGGTAATGAGTAAATATTTCTACACACATACAAAACATCATGAACTTAAAAATGTAAAAGCATGGCTTTCTTTTCACTCTGCTGAGAATTATCCATCAGTTCAATATAAAAATTGACAAAATTCCATACTTTGCTTACTGTTTCAGAGACTGCAATTCAAATTATATAATCATTCCAAAGCTTTTTGAGGAGCGGTTGTTGTCATTTTTTTTTAATGTAACATTTTATCCTGTCTTTAATAGGGCTATATTTTACTCTGTCCTCCCCTCAAACTATAGAACTATTAAATTATTGGACATTCCCCTCATGTGATAAATCTATTGTCTGTTTCATGTCTAAGTTTCTAAGACTAATGTTTCAATTACAGAGCAATGATGCTTTAGATACAGTGACTCCAACTGCATATCACTCTTATATTCATTCTTACTCTGAGGAGAAATTATCAATGAAATCTGAAAATACCATTAACCTTTCCTCAACTTTTGGATCTAGAGCCAGAAATTGGTTATGGCCTAAGCTAAATGAGCTAGACATTAAATTTTGATTAGCAATGAATCAGGAACCAAAAGAGTCTTGGTTGGTAGGAATGGAGTAACAAATATATAACAGTAAAAATTTGGGAAACATTCTAGTCCCTCTCTGTTTTAGCTTGTTTCCTCTTCCCAACATAGAAAGAGTTGGGTTTTTTCTTAATTAAAATTTAATATTACTCAGCCATAAAAAAGAATGAACTAATGCCATTTGCAGCAACATGGGTGGACATAGAGATGATCATATTAACTGAAGGAAGTCAGATAGAGAAAGACAAATACCATATGATGTCGCTTATATGTGGAACCAAAAAAAAAAAAAATACAAATTTATTGACCAACCAGAAATAGACTCACATACATAGAAAACAAACTGTGGTTACCAGTGGGGAAAGGAGGGGAGAGATAAACTAGGAGTTTGGGATTAATAGATACATATTACTATATATAAAATAGATAAACAACAGGGACTTACTGTATAGCACAGGGGAACTATATTCAATTTCTTGTAATGAGCTGCAATGGAAAAAGAATCTGAAAAAATATATATATATGTGGGTGTATATGTATAACTGAATTGCTTTGCTGTACTCCTGAAACTAACATAGCTTTAAAAACTTAATATATTGAATTCTAAAATTCGTCAGGAACAATATATGTATGAGAATAGTCAAGAAATTTCTGGAAAAAATAAACTATAAATAATAAAGGCTGTGGCAAAACATCTATTACTCACCCAATATTCATGGAGTCTTCCATTTTTCTGAGCCCCCTTGTTGCTCATGGGACTGTGTGACTAGTTCTGGCCAATGGGCAGAAAAAGTGACATTTCTGGGTCAAACCATTGAAGATCCTGGGCACAAAAAAACTCTTCAGTGCTGTCTTCCCATGCTTCAGTGACCTGGAGGTCATATATTGAGATTGTGGCAACACAACAGGGAAGCAGCCTGTGTCACTGAATCTGCAAATGGAAGACAACTGATCTGGAGAGTTGTCTGACCCTTGGTAGGATTCGTGTGACTGTGAAATAAGTCTTTGGTGTATTAAACATCAAGGATTTGGGAATTTGTGTTTTACCATAGCATTACCTATGTATATACTGATACAAAGAGAAAATTTCCTCAACAGATGTGACGAGACAAATCAATGAAACACAAAAGGGTTCATTATAGACCCATGTCGATTTGGAAGTTTAATATGTGACAGTGACATCTTAAATCAGTGGGGAAAGATGGCTGACTGGTGCATATCTCAGTTAACAAAATCAACGCTCAATTTAGTGGTTTAAAATGACACTAATCATTTATGATCTTGTAGATTGAGTAGGTCAGGAATTCTGACAGAACATCATAGAAAAAGCTTGTTTTCACATCATGCATGATGTTTAGGGCCTCAGCTGGGCAGCACAAAGGCCAAGGGCTGGAGTCCTCTGAAGGCTCGTTCGCTTGCATGTCTGAGGCTACAGATGCTGGCTGTGGGCTGGGGTCTAGCTGGGTCTGTCAGCTGGAACACCCACATGTGGCCTCTCGCATAGCCTGAACATCCTCCCAACATGGTGGCTGGGTTTTTAAGGGTGAACATAGCAAGAAAAGGAGCTCTGTATTGCCTATTGTGACGTAGCCTCTGAAGTCACACGGCACCACTTCTGCCATCTTCTGTTGATCAAGGCGGTTAGAAAGCTTTACCTGTGTTTGAGGAAGGGAACACGGATGCTACTTCTTGATGGAGAAATGTCAACAGGATATTGTAGAATGGCATAAAGAATGGGATATAGATATAGATAAAGACATAGATGTATGTATGTGTGTATATATATGTGTATACACACACACACACACACACACACACACATAAATAGCAGCTATCTTTGGAAAATACAACCTGCCACAGTGCAAATGATTGTTTGTTAAGGCTCTGGTACCACTTCTGGATAAGCAGAATGTATGCCCTCCTATTACAGAGATGAGAATAACAAATATTTCCTTATATACAGATATTATGGTTTGAACAGACTGCTGAGGCTCTACGCAACGATTGTATAAAGAAGAGATGCAGTAGACAATCTTTTCTAAAATTAAGGACATCATTTTTGGTAGAATTTCCTCAAATGACAATCTAGTATATAGATGAAATTTCCATATGCATTGTTTTATTTAGTTATATTGTTGGAAATCATTTAGGGCCTTTACTGAACTATTTTTAATGTCCAAAGCCTTGAAAAATTCCAGGCTAAAGACATTTTTGTGAAATGATAGGAAGTGGAGCTTCAGGCTTGTATTTCCCATGTGTCTATGCACCATAGTAAGTGAAAAACAATTTTTTAGAAGAATCTTGGCCTTGCCCGTGGTTTTCCCATGTTTCCTCTGAAAGCAAAGGTACTATGGCTTTCTATTCAGGCACACATTCCTGTTAGATGGTTCTTTGTTTTTCACATAAGGGTATCAACCCTACTTCTAGGTAACTAATCAATCGATCATCTGCAGAAGTATCAGTATCCCAATATAGAAGGGTCGACTGTCACAACTTATCAGAGAGTGCAATCTTAAACTCTCTGCTGCCCTATTTTACACTTGATGTTTGTCTGAAGTCAGGGATCAAGCTGAGGCTGGGACATCACCTGGACTCACAACCTTGCTCAGCTTCTTCCCCTCCTCCATCCTGCTTCCGCTCACTCCCATGCCAGTTTCTCCTGGGAATAGTCCTAAAATAAATCACATGTACATGAGTCCTCAAATTAGAGTCTGATTCTGGAGAACAAGACGTAAGACATAATCCTTCTCTTTAGATATTCTTCTATCATTCTGTGAGTGAATGTCACTAGAGAGTGGAATACTTGGACCACTTGGTGTCATTCTAAGGAATCAGAATCTACATACCAATGAGATCCCTAGGAGATTTGCATGCACATTAACGTTCCAGAAGCACTTTTCTGAGAAAGAGTCCCGTGAACTGGTTCAAGAAGACGTAAGACATTGAAATAGATCAGAAACTGGAAGAAATCACAAACCTTGTCAAAAATTAATTATTGAGTTATTTTCATTTTCATATTATTCCAATGCTATTTAAATAATTCCAAAGTAGAGGAAATGATGGAAAAATTCCAATCCATTTTATGAAGTTAGCAAAACCCAATATTAAGACCTGATAAAGATTAAACACTCAAAGAAAGCTTATTAAATAGTCTGGTGAGTATATAGAAACAAAAATCCTCAACCTAGCATTGGCAGACTGAATCCAGCATGAAAATAAAAGAATTGTGCACCACAATGAAAAAGAGTTTATACCAAAAATGCTAGGGGTATTTAACATTTTAAAATCTACTAACATAATTTATCACATCAAGGGGGGAAAACCAGAATTTCAATAGATGTTCCCAAATTAATTAATAGATGGTAAAATTAAATATCCATGAATTATAAATATGTCTAGTGAACTAGGACTAAAAGAACACCTTCTTAACATGATAAATTGTATATTTTGCAAACCAACAATTTACATCATTCTGACAGTCTTTTCAGCTGAAGTCAGGAATAAGATAAAGATGCTTGAGATAATCACTATTCATTTTTTTCTCGTAAGTTCCAAACAATATAACAAAACAAGAAGAGAAATAGGAGGTATAAATATTAGAAAGGGAATTAAACTAATGCTATTTTCAATTATTTTTACCTACTTCAAGACCTCAAGAAAAATCATTCATGGAAATGTTAAAACTACTAGGAAGTGGTGGATAGCAACATATGTGTACAAGTATCAATGACTTTTACATATTAAAAAGTAAATATTTCATCCACAAAATGAACAAAAATACCATACTTTCAAATGATCTTAAGAAATGTGCAATAATGTGTAAAGAAAATAAAAAACATACTTTAAAAAGAGTCTAAAATGGAGAAAGACACTGTTTTTCTAGACAGCAAAATCCATTATTATTAAAGTATTAATTCTTCCCAGTTTGGTTTATAAATGTGGTGTTTCTAATCTAATTGAATACCAACTGAACATTCTTGCAACTTGACAAAATGCTTTTAAAATTTATCCAGAAGAATAAACATGCAAGAATAACCAAGAAAACTTTAAAAAGAAAAATGAGAAGGAATTTGAAACATAATATAAAGCCACAATAATTTGAATAATCTGGTACATGCACAGGACTAGACAAACAATTCAAGGTAAGAAAAATAGTTCAGAACAAATGCAGGAATGTTTAAGAGTTTAGCATGTGATAGTAGTGTCATTTAAATCAGACTCATTATATAATTTGACTAAATATTGGTGGAAAAATTAAGTTAACTTTATTATATTCCAGAATAGATTTCAGCTGGGCTAAAAATGTAAAATTTTAAGAAAACACATGCACATTCCAGAAGTGAATAGAGATACATGTTTAAGTAAGCTTGGAGTGCAATAGGCTTTTCTAATCATGACACTGAAAGCAACATCATTTAAAAAAATAGTTTCTTTGACCATATAAAAATGTTAACACTCCTATGCATAAAGGAAAAACAGTATATATTAAAAACTTAAGCATATAGTGCTTTTCTATTGGATGAGCACAAACAAAATTAGGAAAACCTCGCTACTACATATGAAGTAAAAAAAAAAAATAAGTATATGCAATAAAAAGCTTTCACAAATCAAAAATAAATAAATAAAACTGGGAAAGGCCATGAAAGTGTAATTCACAAAATTGTGGAGCCAATCATTTTATTTTTTAAGAAAAGTTTAGCTGCTTTATTAATACACTGCAACTTATCGCAACAATGAGGTATCACCTTTTGTGTATCAAACTGACAAGAATTAAATACAATTATGACACATAAAGTTTGATAAGGGTGCAAGCAACTGGTACCCTTGAACACAGCTGGCCAGAGTATAAATTTTATAACATTCTATATAGAAAAGTGGTCGTTTCTGTTTGAAAACTTTTAAATGTTGACTATTGGTCTTCTGGGAATTTATCCTAAGGAAATAAGTCTAAATTTTTGCAATGATTTATCTGTAAGTATGTTCATAGCATCATTTCTTATAGTAGCCAATCTTGGAAACCAACTAACTATGCAGCAACAGAGGATTGGCTCAATAAGTAAATGCCTTTATCTAATGGAATACATAGAAGCTATTAAAAATATTTTTAAAGAATGTTTAATGGCTTGGGAAAATGTGCATGATATATGGTTTAATTAAAAACAGATTGAAAAATAATGTGCAGTTTGAACCTTTTGTTAAAAATTTTATTCACGCACAATGTAAAACAGGAAAAACACACACCAGAATGTTGACAATGGTTTTTTTCCCTAGATGCTAGGATTTTCAATTATTTATAATGTCTTTTTTCCCGCTTACCTGCAAGTCTCCTCTTTTCTTCAATAAAAATGCATCCTATTAAGATCAGAAATTATCAATACATGAAAATTAGCTTGTAAAAAAAGTCAAAAAAGAGAAACAAGCAACTTACGGACCTTATGTTATAGACATGTGTTTGTCATGATAACAATGCCTCTTTCAGGGTGACACCCAGGAGAAATTCTTGTCCATTCTTGACACAAACAAATAATGATAATTGCTCTTGTCCTGGGCAGTTGACCGGTTTTTATCTGATGGACCCTATGAACCACATAAACTTGAGAGCTTGGAGACAACATATGTCCACCTCTGTAAACAAGGGTATGAATCTATGTAACATGCAATTGTTACACTTAAGAACATTGTCATCTGGGAATTTGTGTGTTCTGATGTCAGCTTCAGTGTTTCCAGGAAAGATGAAGGATCTGTATAAAGTAATAAGTACACCCACTAAGGGCCCTGAAGCAATAAGAGAATTCTGCCAGCATGCAAGAACCCCAGGACCCATCAGAGAAGGGTCAGTGCTAGACCTGCAAGAGAACTCGTTCCTTAAACAATTGGGAAGAGTAGATCATTCACTCAACTAACATTAGCTGAGGTCTGTTATGTGCCTGCCAGGCACTGTTCTAGGGGCTGGGCAGCCATACAATAAATGATGTGAAAATTACAGTATCCCTGCTGTTCTGGGATCAATTGCGTTTTTTCACCCACTCCCCCCAAATTCATCTGTTTAAGTTCTAATTCCCCAGGACCTCAGAATGGGATGGTATTGGGAGATAAGGTCTTTACAGAGATAATCAAATTAAAATGAGATCATTAGTGGGGGCCTTAATCCAAATGACTGGGGTCCATAAAAATGGGGAAATTTGGAAAACAATGTGAAGACGCAGAGAGAGGGCCATCTATGAGCTCAGGAGAGAGACCTGGAACAGATCCCTCCCTCACAGCCCTGAGAAGAGACCAGCCCTGCCCACACCTTGATCTAGGACTTCCAGCCTCCAGAACTGGGAGACGGTACATTTCTGTTACTAGCATCATCCGCTCTGTGGGACTTGATTACACTGGTCCTAGCAAACAAAATCATCTCCCATCAAGGGGATAAGGGACAGGCAAACAAAAAATAATTACAAATTGTGGAGTCTCCAGATCAAGTACCCAGGAAAGACTGTGGGGTGGGAGGAAGCACAGTTTGAGCTTCAAGCTGAAGGATAGGAAGGAAAGCGACCTGAGAAGGGGAAATGCCTCCCCGCGTGTGGGTCCATGGCAGAGAGGGACTGAGCTGGTGTGAGAACTCAAGAATCAAGTGAGGGTGAATAGGTCCTATAAGAAGGCACTGGCGACAGACATCAGAACCCACTCAGAGTCTTCTGTCACTTGTGTTCGAACAGGCGTGGTGAAGTGTAAGGAGTCCTCAGTCCCTGTTCTGGGATCTGTCACTTATCACTGTCTTGATTTCTTAATCGAGTCCTCCATTATTTAAATAAGTCTTTTCAGTCACAGATACATGAATCCAGAAAGCCTGGTGATGAGAATAGAAAAACTTCCAGAATTCATTCTTAATTATGGTAAAGGGGTGTTCCATGATTCTCGTTTGCTGTACTTTTCAAACCCTTTTCCTCTTTCTTGGTGTCTCTGAAACCTCTAGGTCACTGCCTGATCTGGTAAAATGCACGAAAGAATGTGGCCACCAAATCAGCACTTTGCCTAAGGAGAGTGAGCAGAAAGGCTGTGACCCCATGGTCATGTGTGGATGAAAGTTTGCACCTGGGAACGTCTCTAAATAAATTTCATTCTCTTCATGTCCTCACAGTCATCCACCAACCATTCGAGTTCACTCATTCAATTACATAGTCCTCTTCTTTCTGTCACTGAGGACACACCACCTCATTTTGCTTTGAGATCTGCTTCCCAATCACCTGAAGTACTTAGCTCTAGTCATGTCCTGACTCAGAGAAAGATTTTATTTTTATTACCAAGTCCCCCCAATTTTTATTTGGTTAGCAGCAAATGTCCACCACATAATTCCTTCAAAATTGATGTTGTTTAAGGTTCCATCACGTATCCAATTGATCATTCAGTAAGTAAATTCAACTAGATTGGCCCTTTAAAGCTATACATTTTTTTCAACTCATGATTTTGAGAAGATTTCTGTATTCACTTTAGATACAGTACAAAGACAAGACTAAAATGGCTTCAAGACATTCATTCTAGTTGAACCAAAGTTCATTTTTTAGTAATCTCATGAAAGTTTTTTTTTTCTTTCAGATAAGGTGAACGGAAAGGAATTTTTTAAAAAGAAAAAAAGAGATCCAAGGATGTTATAAATATGCCATGCAATTTAAAATTTAATACTGCAGCTTGGTTCTCTGCTAATCCTTTTGTGCATTTCTTCTGTAGACATACGGCTTTAAGAGCTCACCTAAAATACCAATAAATAAATAATGGTTGAACACAGCTCTGTAGAACTCCCAGTTAAAACAAGATTAAAGTAAGGTTGATTTTGAGCATACTTTTTTTTTTTTTTTTTTGCCAGTTCGTATTCGGACGCAAATATTATTACTCCTTACTTTTCATTTGCATGCTTATTACAAGAGATGTTCTCCATTCTTACAACTCATTCATTATTCTATTGAAAAACCAGACTTCTTGTTTCAGGGAGCTAAGGAGATGTGATGTACACTGAAGGATGTCTTCTACTGTTATGGAAGCCGTAATGCCAACTTTGGAGAGATGAGAGACCCCAATTCCAAAGGGTTATCTGAGCACCTGTAAGGGCATAGCTTTTCAGTTCATCATCACAGTCATGCAGTACAATGTTTTGACACAGATGAGTAGACATCACTGGGGACAATTCCGTAGAAATTTGCCATGTATATCTGCTTATTAAAAAAAAATCTGAGTTATGAAAATAAGGCTTTAAAGAACCACTTAAAATATCTCATTAAAAAGCCAACATATGGTTGTGACACATGTATCACTGGTGCCGGATGTTGATAGTGGGGGAGGCTATACGTGCTGGGGGGGGGGAGGGGGTACACGGGAACTCTCCGTACCTCCTGCTCAGTTTTGCTGTGAACCTAAAACTGCTCTAAAAAGTTAAATCTATTAAAAAAAAAAAAAAAAAAGCCACCATACTAAATCTGTAGAAATAGCAGATTGCTGATTGCCAGAGGCTTGGGGGAGGCAGGAATAGGGAAAGGCTGACTTATGAGAATTGGGGTCTTCTCTTGGGATGACGAAACTGTTTTGGAACTAGATGGAAATGGTGGTGGCACAACAATGTCGCTGTACTAAATGCCACTGAATTGTTCAGTTTAAAATAGTTTACTTTATGTTATGTGAATTTCACCTCAGTGTTTGAAAAAGCCACCATACAATAGATGGGCTTCTTCAAACTTATATCGCATGGAATTATAGTTTCCCAGCATAGTCCTCAAAAAGGACTTCTCTGATCCAATTTGCTTTGAAGCAGTGCACATGTATTCTCTTCTTGGCTATCCTGCTCTGCATTAATGTATTAAAGGCTCAGAATGGTCCTGCGGTAAACCTCTTAGTGTTTGTTTACACAAGAACCCCCATCCCCTGCTCTCTGCATCCTATCTGATAACATCGCACAGAACACATTTCGGGAAATAATACTCCAGACCTTTCCAAGAAGAGAACACTCCAACCCATTCTTGTTTTAATTGTTCTAGGAAAAAGCTTTTTACACAACAACCTTTTCTGGGTGTTTGCTGAAAACCACTTAGCTTTCGAGCAGATCTAACATGGTTTCTGAAGTCTTTTGATAACGCTCAAGACAACAATAGATGACTGTAATAAACCTAATTCTAAATGAATGATGAGATGTTGTAATAATAAAGACAATCCTGATCTTGACTATCACTTGATTTGTACGCAGGCGTGCCACACCAGGAAAACTTATTATCCCGGCCGTATATAGATCAGCTGGCCATATACTTTGAGATTTTATTCATTTGCACAAATTGCATTTTATATATACTTCAGAAAATATGACACAGTATGGGGGCACATCTAAAATAACTGACTTTTTAATAGCAGATATAAAAATGTCCAATACAATGGCAATTTAATAAAATGAAATGGCCCAAGGCTATTTCTTCATTGCAAGTAAATGCAGCCTCATGAATCTTCACTCGAAAGCCATTTCTGAGATTTTGAAAGTGTTGATTTAATAATAATTACCACCAGTAAGAATGTCTGTAGAATGGAATTGACAATTTTATGATCGAAATCAGTTATCCGTAGCCAGGGGTGGGATTCAATTGGGGGTGGTGCAGGGGAGGGAGCACTCCTTTCTCCCAGAGAGATGTATCGGAATCTCCAGGAGGGATGTTTACTTAAAAAAGGAAGTATCAATAGTATAATTACAAATCTGACTATGGTCACAGTAATTAATTCACTTTGAAGATGTAATCACAATTAACAGGGTGTGGGAGTTTCGCTTCCTCAAATGGAGACATGTGTTAGGAAAGGTGGAGAAGAGAAACACAAGACAGTGTGTTGTCTAGAGACAGATTAAACACAGACAGTCTGTCTATTTCTTCACCACCCACACCACACATTCAGCTTCCTGAATGCCCATGCCCCAAATGTCCCACTGGTCTGGACTTCCCGATCTGAGTGTGAGTGGGTGGGGTGTGAACGTTCCAGGAAGCAGCATCCCAGGAGCCCGTGCTCTGACTCAGGCTTTCCCTCGATGAGTAGCTGGCTATGTGCTCCCAAAATTCCTGGTTCTGGCATCTGGGACCACCTGTCCTGCTCTTCTGACTGTCTTCAAAGTTACACCACCAGGATCAAATAGGTTAGTATTGCTTAGATGAGTTGGGTTATAGGGTTATTTTTAGTGTATCTGTTTGCCATCATGTTCATGTATGCACACACACCCACACATGCAGGCGTCTCCCCCTCCAGTACACACACACACACACACACACGCACACACACAGGCCCTGTGGACGATGTTTATACTAGTTGACTCCGCCCTCCTGACCACTGCTCATTGGACCAGGCTGCATAATTGACTCACCTGGACCACTTTCTCCAAGGAATATAGAATTGAGGCTCAGAGGTACTGGTCATTATACTGGGAGCTAAGATTGCAAACAAAGGAAGGTTGAGCTGGGAATATCCTGTTTGACCCGGAATGCAGGAAGAAGCCGGGAAAGTCATACTGGAGGAGAGTGGCATAACTCAACTTCACAGGCACAGAAGCTCCTACGCGTGGGATCCTTCTGGACCTCACTCTATGTGTCTCTTCATCGGGCTGTTTTTTGTATCCTTTAAAATATCCTTTGTAACAAGTTGGCAATAGGAAGTAAACAATTTTCCTGAGTTCTGTGAGCCATTCTAGCAAATTATGGAAACTGAGGAGGGGGTCGTGGGAACCTCCAATTTGCAGGTAAGTTGGACAAAAGTTGTAACCTGGGAACCCACTACGTGTAAGTGGCTTCTGAAGTAGGGGCAGTCTTGTGGAACTGAGCCCTTAACCCGGGGGGGGGGGGGGGTTCTGTGCTAACTCTGGTTAGAATCAGAACTGAATTGAATTTTAGGACACCCAGCTGGTGTCAGAGAATTGGTCAATGTGGGAAAAACCCTGCACATCTGGTGTAAAATATTTAGCGTGAGAATAAAGGAAAACAGAGTTTTTTTTCCTAGACACATGAACACATGCATTCTTCTTTTATTTAATGGGTTATAATCCTTTATTATCATTGTTTATTTTAAACTCTAATTGTCTCAGATTAGCCAGTGGTAGCCCTCTCAAGGTGGTTCTTTTGTCCTCTTGACCTGTCTCCATAGCTCTTTGAGGACTTCATTACTTTCTGGCAAAATAAGATGTTCCATATTTATCTTGTAGTTGCTCTGCCCCATCCCTGGAATCACCTATTTCTTCAAGGAGTCTAGATTTCTTTTTGGAGATAGAAATCAAAGCTATATGCAAGGTATACTCAGTTGCTACTACAGTGTCATTGCTTCTAGACCCTCTCATTGGACAGAGGTAGCAAATGTATGTATATGCATATAAACATACATATAGGTATACAAAGCAGAATTTTTGGAATGTGGAGAATGCACAGAAGAAAAAAGAGAAAAAAAACTGAGGTAGGAAGAATAATGGCCTGCCAAAGATGTCTATGACCAAAACTTCGGAAACTAAATACCTTGGATCGTATGGCAAAGAGGAATTAAAGTTACAAATGGAATTAAGGTTGCTAATCAGCTGACCTTGAGAAGAAAGTAGAGGAAGGGTTCCGCAGGCCAAAGAAAGTGGATGGTCTCTAAATGCTAGAAAGACAAGGAAGCAGACTCTCCTCTATAACCTCCAGAAAGGAATACATCTCTGGCAACATCTTGATTTTACACCAGTAAGACCCATGTCAGATGCCTAACCTACATAACAGTGAGGTAATATATGTATGTTGCCTTCAGCCACTACTTGTGGAAATTTGTTACAATAGCCACAGAAAACTAATAGTGACTCCTTTGTCAGGTCAGAGCCTGTAAAATTCCAAGTTACCTCTGGGCAAAGCAGAAAGAATCCCAATTATTTTGTCTTGGAAGAACCTCAGCCCAACTTGTCGGAAGATATTCAGTATGGTTTAGGGCATGGAAACTGAGACCCACAATAATAGTGGATCCAACAGAGACAATTTTATTTCTATCTCTATTTAGCCATCTTCTGGTCATTTGAAGTCCCTCCTGATTAGGGTCCTTGAACCTCCAGGTGTTGCTCCCTATTCCAAGCTCCTTCTGTGTCCCTTCTCCTCAGTTTTCTAGACTCATAGCCACCTTCTGCTGTGGGTCCTCAACTCTTGGCATATCTTCCTCAGTCTTCTTGCTGGCAACAGCCTGTCTGAAACACACCTAAAACAGGAACATCTCCTTGACCCTTACTTTCATTTCTCCTGCATTACTTTTCTATTTGCTGCTGTAAAAAATTATCACAAACTTAAGTGACTTAACACAAATTTCTTCTTACAATTCTGTAGGTTAGAAGTCTGCCATGGGTCTCACTGGGCTAAAATCAAGATGTGACCAGGCCTGCATTCATTACAGAGGTTCTAGAGGAAGAATACATTCCCTTCTTCATCTTTTGTAGCTTCTAGAGGCTACTCCCATGCCAAGGCTTATAAACCCTTTCTTCGTCTTCAAAGCCAGCAACAAGAGGTCAAATCCTTCTCGCATCACATTATCCTGACCTCTTCCATGGTCACATCTCCTGCTGCCTCTCCCCTTCTGCCTCCCTTTTCCACTTTTAAGGATCCTTGTGATTACATTGGGCCAACCAGATAATCTAGGATAATCTTTCTATTTTAAGATCAGCTGATTAGCAACCTTCATTCTATCTGCAACCTGAATTCCCATCTGCCATTTAACATAACCAAAATCCTATTCACAGGCTCTAGGAATTAGGACATGGATATCTTGGGGAGAGGCATTATTCTGCCTACCACCACCCCCATTTTTAGCCTCCTTCCATTATGGCCAAAAGCACAAATAAAAGTCTCCTTTCCCTCTCTCCCTGGGCTTCCTCTATGCTTCCTCCTAAATCAGGCCATTATTCAGCTCAAGGATTGGTACTTGAGAAAAAAAGCCCTCTTCCAATTATCACCTCACTTTGTACATAATCATTTGCTCATTTTAAGTTAGTCTCTCAATGAATGAGTCACTCTTCAATGCCTTAGCAAAAGATAGCAAAGTGAGGAGGCAAGCCTAACCACTTTTAAGCTGCCTTGCACTTGATCGCCAGTCTTAACCACTTGAATTTGGGGTTTTGGCACTCTGTACAAAGTTAGCAGCAGTTATTAAGAAATGGAACACAACATCACTCAGATCGATTTGTCCAGCCAGCGAAATAGAAGCATTAATGTCATTTGTGATTTTGCAAGTTATGCCCGAGGCCTCAAAGCTGTTCCTGAAAAGAGGAACAAAAGAGGAGAGTGGGGACGGAATGAGAATGTCCTTGAAATGTTTTTCTATTCAAATCATTTAAATAAGATTAGCTAAGCTGCAGGAGCATCCTCTAGGCCTGGAGGAGTGAGATTTGGTAGCAAGAACCTGGGAAGAAAAGTAGAAGGGCTGGATTCCCATCCAGCTTTTATCACTAACTTGTAGACACTAACCACCATGCCTTCAAATGTTATCTTCAGGACAAGGAGGAAGACATTTGGCGCCAACCACCTGCGTGCTAATCAAGGCCAGGGAAGCAATTCTTGCTCCTCCTAGAATTGAGGGTAAATCTGAGAGAACAGTCTCCTGCTTGTAATTCTGTAATAGTTTGCATCTGATGGGACTGAGTTATGAAATGAGTTGGCCCGGATGATCTCCAAGGTCCCGTTAGGCTGTGTCCATTTGGGGTTCGGTGACACAGTCTTACTCAACTGACAGTCACGGCTCTGCCCTTGGATGGTCCCGACCTCTGCTGCGCTCCAAGACCAAGTCTTCTCTGTGGCCTTGGTTATGGCTCAACAGGGCACTTCCCTCTTCCTTCCTGCAAGATGAATCAGACTGGCATGACTCTTGCCACTCCCTGTGGGAACTAAGCGAGTGTGAGTGTGCGTGGTGGGTGTGACTTTTCCCAAGGATTAGACAGTGGCATTTATGATGACTCAATCTTATCAGGCAAATACAGTCCACGCTTTACTTTATTTTCCTGGTTAGAAAATGACAAGCCAGTGTACTGCCTATTTACTTTTTCTTCTGTATGTTTTAATAATGTAATATGGTATCAAGCTTTTGCAACCAGTCTAAGAAAAATACCATAAACAGGGTGGCTTATAAATGACAAACATCTATTTCTCACAGTTCTAGAAGCTGGGAGAGTCCAAGGTCATGGCACCAAGAGATTTGGAGTCTGTCGAGGGCCTCCCTGCTCACAGATAGTACCTTCTCACTGTGTCCTCACATGGTAGAAAGGAACTCTCTGGGGTCTCTTTTGTAAGAGCACTAATCTCATTCATGAGGGCAGAGCCCTCATGACCTAATCACTTCCCCAAGGCCCTATCTCAAAGTATTATCACATTGGGGATTAGGTTTTTAACATATGAATGTTGGCAGGGACACAAATATTTAGTCTGTAGCATATGGAGTTTATGAGTAAGGAATTTTCAAATGCGATTTAGGCACAAAACCCCATCTACATTTTTTTATGTGTGTGCGAATGTACATCTTTCTTCTAAGAGGATCTATAACTCATCACATTCAACAAATGTTGGCTGAATTGAATTAAGATGGTAATAAAGTAATATAAATGGTAAAAAAAAAAAAATAGAGGATCTATAACTCATCAGATTGCCAACACGAACCCAAAAAGAATAAGACTAATTAGTGTAAAAGAACGTTCTATTGCCAGAGAATCATCGTCAATTATCGTCCATCTCTAATGGAGGCAGCTCAGGGAGCCAAAGGAACTACAGAGGTAATATCATTAATTGTGGAGTATTTTATATCAAGCATCATGGACTAAAACTCCTCTTGACCAACCACTCCTTAACAAACTTTCCAGATTAACCAGTGTTCTCTGTTTTATCTCTAAAATACACCCACTGCTGCCTCCAGCCTTGAGCCTAGCACTCTTTCACACTTTAAAAAAAATTTTTTTTCCCCTTAACAGAGGCACTGGAGATTGAACCCAGGACCTTGTGCATGCCAAGCACATGCTCCACAGCTGAGCTTTATCCCCCTCCCCTCCCACTTTTGATCCCACCCGCGGAGTTAATTCATACCAAGATTCAGTGATGGTTCTTACACATCCTGTTCATGTCAGGATATTATATTTCTGTGATTTGGTTAAAAACATGAAAATTTGATTAAATATGAGCATAAAAAGAAAGTTGCGAAGTTGAATTCTTTTCAGATTCTTAATTAAGGCAAGTTGATTTTTTTTTTTTTTGTATAACTCTAGAATTTTAAGGAAAATATGAAAAAAAAAAAGGTTCTGCACTGTGATTCCATGACAGGTATCTTTTAGTTTCTGCTTCACTTTAAAGAAACAACAGGAGACTGCAGAAGAATGTGGTTTGTGCAAACTGAGAGATGCTCAAGGAAAAGCCTTGGTCCTTCATCAAAGGATTGGGGGATTAATGCAAATTTACATGTTTTGAGTTAAAATAAAGAGCTTAAAAAAGGTATAAATCATTTTTATGATTCCCAGATTGAACCAGCTTTTCCTATTAGCCAAACAACCATGGAGTCCCATTGAATTAACTTAGGGCAATTCTATTGCATTGGAATCCCAGCTAGGAAAAGAAAAATCAGCTCTAGGACCCATGATTTTCAAGGATCCTCATATTAGTGTCCTTTCCCTGACCCAGCAAAAGAAAGTGAATGGAAATTTTCAACTCTGCAGAGGATTCCACACTCAGGATCAACATGTTCTTTACAGAAGATTTCGGCTTTCTGGGTCATTTTGAAAATGAAGTAGGATTAGATGTGCAAGAGACTTATTGAGGGAAATTTGTGTGGAAGAAAAAGGGGTAAGGGAACAGGAGTAGATGGGGACAGGCTTAGGTGCAGGTTTTTATAGCGATGAAGGGGGAGAGGGAAGGAAGGAAGACTGGGTAGAAGGAGCTTCAGACTACAGCGTGCCTCTGAGAAAGGCTCAGCTCCAAGCAAGTCTCGTTATCATTATTATAGGCATAACCTCAATTCTGGTTTATTTTTAATAAGTTAAAAATCCACCAACCTCAGCATGTTAGCTATTATTAATAATAAATGATTTGCAACACATCCTGCAACTGATCACTGCACACCAGAATGGCCCCCAAAAGGTGACACAGAGCCATAAGCCTAGGTAAGAAAAACAGCTCATTTTACCCCAAGCACAGCTAACACAGGAGGAGTAGGAACAGAGTGCAATCCAAGTACATTTCCCTTTTCAGCATAAAGGTATCTTTCTGTGAAAATAACAAGTAGAAATACTTGAGTATTAAGCTGAACCATATGAAATCTTCATCAGCATTTTCATATGGTTCAACCTCACACTAATTATGAACATTGGCTGGATTTTATAGATATAATATAGATTTAAGGGGGCCCTGCCTCACTCTTAACCTTGGCCAGATACCTTCTTAAATAAACTGTACTTAATTTCCAACACAGTTATCTGGCGTGTCCACTCCAGGGCTAGATAAATGGATCGCAATCATGTTCGTAGATTCAAAGCCTTCCTGGAAATTGCAGTGAGCCCAGGTCTTTCTTCACCCTCTCGACACCACCTCACTACTGATGAGAATGAGACTGCGGGACATTTCTTAGCATTCCCCAGGGAGTGTTAGCCTCTACTCGAACCCATCCTGCTGCTGATTTTGGCACCAGCCTCTTAAGACAAGCACTGGGCACAAGACAGAAGAGCTAAGTGTAATCAGACGCAACCGTATTCCGACTCTATGACCTCAGACTTCTTTTCTATTACAGACCCCCTCCCAATTTAAATGCAAACCTCGTCTTATTCTTTTACTGAATGGCTTCAGTCGACGTGATATTTCCTTCCCTCATGTTGAGAGAAAAAAAATAAGCTATTACCTTTCAACATGATTGATTTTCAAGTTATTTTTAATACTAAAAGTAGAAAGCAAAAGAGCAAGCAAAACCAAGGCTGCAGGTGCCTATCCTCAAACTGGAATATGCAAATAGCTATGTTTATTTCCGGCTGTTATAGAAACAGGTAGCCTTCTGTGTTAGTTGCCTTCCCGGTGTTGGACATGGCATTGTAAGATCTGACCTCTCCCAGGGGTCACCAACTTATTCCATTCCTCACTGTCTGCAAAGTAGGGGTTGAATGTGTCCCCACTCACTTTCCTTCAGCGGATCTGCTCTGCTGGGGTTGCCCAACTTGAATTAAGTGATGCTTTGAGCCGTTGCTTTTTCCTTTCCTGAGAA
This sequence comes from Camelus bactrianus, assembly GCF_048773025.1. Lineage (NCBI taxonomy): Eukaryota > Metazoa > Chordata > Mammalia > Artiodactyla > Camelidae > Camelus > Camelus bactrianus. The sequence continues at coordinate 34,751,619 of NC_133575.1, forward strand.
ACTACAGACAGACCACAGTTAACAATAGTCTTAAAAATAACATCTTGGGAATAATCATCACATGTTTCCTTATTACAGGAAATGCATACCAAATGTCGCCTTGTATTTAAACCTGAAAAGTGGGCAGAGTGTGGGCAGACAATTACACCAGAGGCTATTTAAGGAGGGCAGGTTTTCCATGACTGGCCACAGTCGGCCTTAGAACTCCATCTGTTCCTGACTTAATTTCACATGTAACTATTAGCACAGGTGCCATTGGTTAGTATTATAGAAACAAAAGTGATTGTCATGTAACCTTTAAGGATGTGAGTGGCTCACTGAAATCCCCCTGGCCCGACCACACATCCACTATGGGTGAGGAGCAAAAACAAAGAACAAACTTGCAAGGACTGTGTCTTGTGGGTTTTTTTGTTTTTGTTTTTTTTTTTTTTTTTAATCCTTGGAGCCAGAGACATGAATTTAATTTCAAGGCCCCTTGAACACAGAGGCCCTTTGACAAGTCTTAACACTTCCCTGAAACGCACTCTAGCCAAATGCTGTAGGGGACATCAGAGCCAGCTACATGATTGGAGGGGCCCAGTGCACAATGAAATGGCACAGGTTCAAAAAGCAGGAAAAAGGGTGCCATTAAAGGTACCAAAATCTAAAGCTTTTTCTTTTCTTCTGCAGTTTCTCTTTCACTTTGTCCCGGTGTTTTTCATTTGCTAGTTAGTGTTGTTCTAAGTGAAGAAAAATGAAAATGTTAAATTATTAGCGTGAATGTACCATTAGTCTTATATTGTATGATGCCAGTTATAAATACAAATAAAACCCACAGGCGAAATTACTGAAATTCAGGTTTCCTACCTCATACGTACACGCGTATTTTGTTCTTGCCAGAAGATTAGAAATAGGGAACAAAACTAACTTAACTATTTCTATTTCCATTCTTCACATGCACACATTCCATCAGCTCTCTCGATCTTTGACTTTCGATGAGTAACGAAGGACTGGAAAGAAAAAGAACCATGGGTGGTCCTATTTTTCTCTTTCCTTCTATCTCATCATTTTCTTCTCTATTTACTTGTTTTATTGAAGTCTAGTTGATTTGCAATGTTGTGTTAGTTTCTGGTGTACAGCATAGTGATCCAGTTATACATACACACTTTTTCTTTTTCATATTTGTTTTTCATTGTAAGTGATTATAAGCTATTGAATATAGTTCCCTGTGCTATACAGTAGGTCCTTGTTGTTTATCTATTTTATATACAGTAGTGTGTGACTGTTAATCCCAAACTTCTCGTTTATCCCTCCCCCTCTTTCGCCTTTGGTAACCCCCAGTTTGTTTTCTGTCTCTCTGTATCTCATCATTTTGTGTGAATGGTTGGCTAGTAAGGGCAAGCAACACAAGTAAGAAAGAACCTGATAGGTTTCTTTGTTCCTTCATGTTTCGTAGAACCCTACTGCCTTATTCTGCCATTGAAGGCAATTCTGGTTCAAATGGAATGCATCACCTCACAGAGCTGTCAGATACCCCGCTCACTCAGTTGTAGATTGAACACACTTTGCATCTCGCTGAACTCACATCACGGGTCCTCTGGAATTCTGTGCTCATGGGACATCACGAATGCTTTACCCGAATGGGGCACCAAGGAACAGCGGACACTTGTATCACTAGTATCTTCTCTACTCACATTCATGCTCCCTTGTCCCATCAGATTTCCCTAAAAAAACAAAACAAAACAAAACAAAACAAGTCCAAAAGTAAAATTATTGAGAAGGTCAAGAAGGTGACAGCAGGGCATTAAACCAAACTGCAGCCCCTTTCTGAGTGTGGACACCTGTCTGACTACACAGATCCCACACCCTTGAAGCTGATCCTGGGGTACATTTCTTTTCATATTTCAACATTCATTGAGCATCAGATATGTGTGAAAAAAAAAGGTGATGAGAAAGGCAGACAAAGTGCCACTCTTCAAGTCTTCGAGGGGCAGTTTGGGTCATTGCCATGTCTGCATTTCCAGTAGAAGAGTGATTTAGCTCCCAAAATGATGCTTCAAGTTTCAAGAGAATATCTAGCACTCCTGGGATGTGGCTTAGCCCCAAAACTGCAAGCCCTCGAGATAAATAAGGAAAAACACAAGATCTGTACAGCTGAGACTTAACACCAAACTTGTGAGCTCATCTTGACATTCAGAATATATTACCCAGGTGGCTTCTTGTAAACAGGCTGCAGAGAACAAGGTGACCGGACACAGCTCCCAACAACTTGCCTAAACAGAAAACTTGCGAGCCCTGTGGCAGAATGATTGAAGTAATCACAGAAAACAACTTTTTTTTTAGACTTTAGTTGCATTTTTAATTTGGTAAAATACACAAAACATAAAATGTACTGTCTTAATCATTTTGAAGTGTATGCTTCAGTGTTAACTGTATTCAAGGTGTCATGCAAGCAATCTCCAGAACTTGTTTATCTTGCAAAACTGAAACCCTATACCCCTTAAACCACATCTCCTCATATCCCCCTCCCCTAGTCCTTGGCAACCACCATTCTACCTTCTATTTCTATGAGTCTGACTACTCTAGATATCTTATATAAATAAGTGGAATTATACAGCATTTGCCTTTTTGTGACTGGTTTATTTTGCTGAGTATAATGTCCTTAAAATTCACCCATGCTGTAGCATGTGTCAGAATTTCCTTTTTTAAGGCTGAATAGTATTCCACTTTCTGGATATAACACATTTGGTTTATCCATTCATCCATAGGTGAACTCTTAGGTTGTTTCCACCTCTTGGCTATTGTGAATAAAGCTGAACAGTATCTCTTCAAGACCCTGCTTTCAGTTCTTTGGGATGCAGACTCAGTAGTGGAATTGCTGGAGAGATAAGATGATGTTTGGAATTGTCAGGAGGCTACCTACCTTGAGAGTTTGAAAGGTAAGAGACGTAACATGGAAGCATCAAGTTTAAAAGCTACAAGTGTATCCCATGCAGTTATTCAACACTGTGGCCTTCCAAACTGGACAGACAAAATCGCTGGCTGAAATAAGCATCGAGACAAATCTTCTAACCAAAAAACTTTGGATGGTAATCAAGTGAGGCTAAAATAAGTACCCTGAAGATGTGCAGAAGAAATACTCACTGCACATCCAATTGTTCTTGGAAAGATAAAACTATTAAGACACTGTTTATAGGTTTGTAGCCCAGCACTTGGAGCAATGCGAAAGAACCCTCTGTAGCAAGATATCAATCTTCAGACAGAAAACAACGTCCCCAGTGAGATATTACCACAACGCCCTGAAGTAACCTCCCTCAAAATACGTCAGCATTGACTTAGACAGTCAACACCCTAGCAGACTTCACTGATGGATTTTAGAATGATAGAACATTCAAGCTTATAAGGACATTAGAGATCATACAGTCCAACTTTCCTAATTATAAGAGGAAGAAACCAAGACTCAGAGATGAAGGGACTCTCTCAGGACCACAAAGCTAGTTGTTGACAGTGTAGGGTTGAATTTCTCAATTCTAGCGGTGAGTCTGTTAATATCCTCAAGGCCACCCTTACAGCAGTAACCCCACAAATCTCTGACAGTATAAATAAAATAGTTCAAGCCTAAAAAGACAAGAGCTTCTGGATTATTTTTTGTAGAACAGCCAGGCCATCACTGGTGTTGTCTGAGCACACTATCCCAACCCAGGGATGTAAAAGATGCTTTTTCCAAGACACATCAAGATGTTTGATGGATGCAGACCATCAGCCTCATGAAGGTGACAGTCAGTACCCCAGATGGATGTACAAATATCTACCCCCTCCTTTGAGTTCGTTTAAGATATCAAGAGCTCATGAAGTCCCTGTTAAAATGGAAATATATTCCCTAAGAGTGATTATACATGAATTCATTATGGACCATTAACACACTAGGGAGAATTCATTGATCAAGTTAGTCATCATCTTGCCAAACAAGGTATCTCCTGGCATTGAGGGGCTCTGACCCAGGACCCATACATTTTTGTTGAGTGTAGAGTGAGGTTGGGGAAGAAAAGGTTAGCTGAGCTGGGGTGGGCAAGTGTGAGGGGAGGAAAGCATTGGACAAAGAATGGAGAACACCTAAGAAGAAGGCATAGGAGTGTCAAGGAAAAGATTCATTTAGCTAACAATTTCACCATTAAGGGCTGTTTAGAATGCTACAGTTGGAAGGTAAATGCTCACGTGACCAATACCGTGCGCAGCACGAAATAATTTTTGATCATCCAACAACCACTAAGACAAAAAGATGGGTGAGTAATATAGGACTTTAAAAACTGAACTCCAAACTGTTCATACATCCCACTGTAATATTCCAACTTGACAGAGAATAATCTAAACTTAACAAAGACAGCAGCCATGTTCCTATAAAAGGAAAGAAAGGGAAAATGTAAGGGAATAACCTCTGATATTTCACCAATGATGGAGTCACCCAGTTTGAGGGAACTGTGTCCCCTCTGTTACTACACAATTGAGACAAATGGATGTGTGAATAGACCCTTTGGGAATTGGCTAAGATTAAGGTGGAGTGAATATTTATTTTCTTTCCTTTATCTTTATTTTCCTTATATCCCTGTACTGTGTGTTGATTTAGCCATTAGAGACCATGAAGTTTCAGATAAGCTCAGGGAAACCCCACAGGAGTGGTGGTTATTTTCCATTCTCTAGTTAGTGCTATGTATCTGTTTTGCAGCCAGCCATCCTGGGGGGCTGGTTCACTGGACCCAACCCTTGGTACCCAGAAAATTCCAGAGATGCCAGGATCTTTGAGTTTAGTCACAGAGAAACCCATACCACACCTGATCTACAAATTTGGGTGGAGAATCTGTTTCAGACAATTCTGAGGACATCTGGGAAGGGCAAATTGGTTCTTGGGACAATTCTAAAGGACTTACTCCTCAAGAAAAATTTAGAGCTCATAAACTTTGAATAAGAATCCTATGACTAAAATGTTTACTGGGTCAGCCAGTATTCCTTCGCTGCCTTATAGGACTTCCGCTGCCTTTTAGTTAAGCCCTTGTCCTTTTTCTGCTCCCCCATCCAAACACTAACGCAACAGACACCTTAACTAACATAACAACAGATAGCACTTTGAGCATCATTCTAAGTGGCCATCTACATTATCTCATTTATTTCCACTGTAACCTTGTTAGATAAGTGCTATTATCATTCCCCTTGTCAGAGATGAGAAAAGTGAGATATTGAGAGCGGAAGTGATCACCCCAGGTCAGTTGACACCCCAGTTGACAGTGTAGGATTGAATTTCTCAATTACAGTGGTGTGTGTGAAGGTAGGACCCAGACCTGGCGCTGTGAACTACAAAATTCCCAGTCTTCACTGTATGCTGTTTTGTCTCCTAAGCATCTTGCATTCTTTGGGAAGTGGGGAGCCCCCTTATTCTTCTCTATCATTCCCCATTTCCCCAACCCTGCACTTTGGGGGCTCAGCCACGAGGCCGCCCCAGGAAGGGCTGGGCCTTGAGGAAAGACTGCTTTTCCCTCTGCTTACTAAAAGCTGCCAAAGGTTAACAAGGGCCAGGCTCTTCCACAGGCGATGCCCTGCTCTGAGCCCAAAGCACAGAGCTTTGGCTGCCTGCTAAAGAGTTTCCATTCCCAAGGGGAAGACTGCCCAGGAGAGATGGCCATCTGGGAACAACCTTCCTGATGTTCCTTTGGCTACACATTGTGTTGATTTCCTTAAGTGTGTTTTCTTATGGGGTTTCTGTTTCTTTTCTGGCTTGGTTTGTAACTTGACTTCATTTCTGTTTATTTCGTATTATTTGGCCCAACACACTTGTTTTCATTTGATTTGTTTTTTTTTTTTTCCCCTCAGACTTCTGGCATATACGACCTGTAGCTCATTTTGCCGTTTGATATGTGTGTGTGTTTTGTCTAAAGTTCTTGGAAGCCAAAACTTAAACAATATGAAAATGAGATGGGGGAATTAGTCAAACCTTTTGACTTAGGCAAAGATCGTCTTGGTAATGAAATGCACAGGCACTATTTAAATCACAGTTTAGATTACCTCAACTGTTCACTCCTTGTATAACTGATGGAAGCTGTCATTGAAAATGGAGAATCAACAGTCTTTTTTAAAAAAAATGAAAATGCAAAGTGTTTCTGACCCTTTTCCTATGGTGAGCCAAAGATGGGGCAGGGAAGGCTGGGAACAAGGAGAGACTTAACTCCTAGTCTGGAAAAGTGGAGTGGGCAAGCTAGAATAAGGTAGGGGAAACCGTAACAAGGCAGGGCGCACTCAGTCACATCCCATAGAGAATCGTCCATGATACTCAATTGGCAGATCATGTCTGTGTGTCCAACCTCTAATCTCAGATAATGTCCTAAATTAAAAAAAAAAAACCAGGCTGGTTTGTAGTCTGTCTGGACCTAATTATTTTCCTCACACATCCAAGAATGTGTGTATGAGACTTCTATCAGAAAAGATGGACTCTGGCGTGGGGAGGATGTAGCTCAGTGGTAGAGCACCTGCTTAGCATGCATGAGGTCCTGGGCTTAATCCCCAGTACCTCCATTAAGACAAATAAATAAGCCTAATTACCTCCTCCCTTCCAGAAAAAAAAAAAAGAGAGAAAAGATGGACTACAGGACAATACTATAATAGACTGGTTTTAATGCTACTGAGAGAGACAAGAAAAAGAGAACATACTATGCTTCTGGGGCTACAATGAGAAAAATCTTCCAAATATCACAAAATTCACAGAGGAGAAGGCCCAGTCGAATAGATCCCAAGTATAACTAAATGCACAGGATAGTGAAGAACTTTGCAACAGGGCTGCATTATTCTTGAATTTATTTAGAAGTCTTGACAATCTGCTATGGGCTAAGACTTTGGAGTCAATGAATGAGGTCTGAGTTCAAATCCTGTCTGTGCAGCTTCAAAACTGGGTGACAATGGGGGTTCAGTTACCTCATCTGTAAGATGGAAGTAATAATATCTATCATTTACAGTTCCTATCAGACTCAGCTGAGATAACGCTTAGTACCACACTGGCATAGAGTAACTTTTCAATCAATGGTTATTCTTATATATTATTCTAAAATTGCATGTATTTCCTGTTAGCATTTGTTGAACCCTTTATACATACAGCATAGCACCATATGGAATCACAAATATTGTTTCAGATATATGTACAGTAAACCTTGGAGAAAGATTGGCTTATGACCTAATTGTATATTTATAGAAACTAGCACGAAGGCTGACTTGGCCAAAAGCAAATGATAAAGCCTAGGTCAAGAATCAAAGCTAGAATGGAAAGATCTAGCAGCTCCTCTCCAACTCCCAGAAGTGTAGTGGAGAGGACTTAAGCTCAGAAGGGGCTAGGAAGGTTTCCGAGGAGGTGATCTCAAGACTTGAAATGGCTAAATGTGGAGAAAGGAGAAGAAATAGAGAGAATGTCAGATCTGGAAGACAAGGGCAGACAGAGCTTCTCACATAGGGCCTTCCCTCTTCCCTCTACCTTTCCTCCCAAAGAGAGTCTATGACTTTTTGCAAAGTCCTGACAGCCACTTCAGTTGCGGAGGTGGGCATGTGTGACACTATGACCCTCAGGGACTAAAGAATGTGCCCAACAAACAATAAGTTCATCCTTACCAGCCACTTGTGTCAATAAATAATGGATTTTTGTCTGTTTATAGAGATCATAGAACAAGAATATTCTATATAACTAACAACTGCACTTTGGGTTACCAAAATAAACAAAATACTAAAATTCATGAATAGTGCTCAGTTTTGCTGGGCATGACAGTCAATAGTTCTGCAAATTCCAGAGCCAAGGTCAACTCAGCACTTAATTCTAGGCCCAGGCTCTTGCAGGCCACCCAGCTCTGCTGTGTTCTTTTCTGACTCAGGGAGGAGAAAGGATTGCCTCTGTTGGTTAAAGTCATTGCTGTGGTAGATCTTAGATGTATTTGTGGACCCGTCTCCCCTTTTTTTCCCATTAGTAGCACGAGTCTTCCTTCGGGTCTGCTTCTCCCTGATCTCATCCATGTGATGCTTTTCGGGCCACCGTTCATATCACCTACCTAGTCAGAGACAAGAGTGTGTATGTGAGGCTTGGACATCATAGTACCACTTTCCTCTGGCCACAGTGATTACTCAAGGGTTAGGTACAAGTTCCCAGTCAGGCTGACCAGTCTTTCCCTTATATTCTCCTAAATAGAGCTGAGAAGGAAGAGCTCTCTTTCCTCCTCTGGCCCCAAAACTGTGAGGGTATAAACCTATCAGTTATGGCTGGACTACTTCTAGATGGAAAAAAGCCCATCTGTAGTAGAAGACAATGAAGAGGATACACAGAGAGAAGATGAACCAGGGTCTTGATGGAGTTCAAGTCTCTGGTTCAAGGTCTCTCAGGCCAGCTCCACCCTTCCCAGGTCTTAACCTGATGTGAATTGCATTTCTGTCACTTGCAACCCATGGTCCTGACTAATAGGCAGAGAAAACCAACCAGGTACACGCAGGACAAAACAATTGAGAAAACTAAAAGAATAATAGAAGTCATACATCCAGTAGGGAAACTTTAAGGAGGGACAGTGACTGACAAAGCATTGCCGCTGAATAAATGCAGCTATCATCATCATCATCATCATCTTTGTTGTCATTGTCATCACCAGGTTAACTAATAGATGCTTATAAATTGATTCAGAAGAAACCAACCCTGCCAACATCTTGATCTTGGACTCCCAGCCTCCAGAACTGTGAGAAAATACATTTCCATTGTTCAAGCCACTCAGTCTGCACTACTTTGTTATAGAAGCCCTGGCAAACAAATGTATATGGTATGCAACCCCGTTCCAGAGATGACATTAGGCGGGAGGGTGTAGCTCAAATGGTAGAGCACATGCTTAGCATGCACGAGGTCCTGGGTTCAATCCCCAGTACCTCCACTAAAAATAAATAAAAGAATAAACCTAATTACCTCCCCCCATGAAAAAAAAAAAAAGAGAGAGATGACATTGGTTTTCCTTTTAGTGTAAATTGGGCCTTCAGACATCATTATTGCCATCTCTGAGGTCCATTTGGTTGTAACCCGGGATGATCTATGCTATAAAGCGCGGCATTAAGGAGGTTGGAGTAAAGGGTTTCTTTCTGGGTTTGGGCCACATGAGATTTACCTTGTCTCATCGTCAAATACTAGTCATTGAAAACCAAGGCAGGAGGACCTATCTGAACACTGTGGAAAGCTAAGAACAGTTCCCCCAAATCAATCAAAAATAAGGGATGCATTATGTTCATTGACACAGCCCAACACGTATAAAGAAACTTTTAATACTATAAATAATTACTATTTGCGATAACATTTTCATCATTTGCTGTAGTTTTAGTTTAAATCTGTCCAAACTTTACAAGCACCCCCTTAGGATAGCTATTTTTCCTATTTATAATTTTAAAAATAAACTGAAAAATCAGAGAAGGTTGGCAAAGAAGGTAAATTGCAGAGTTACATTTCAAAACTAGGCTTTTGGGCTTCATGTCCTATGCTCCTTAGGCTACTTCCGGCTGCCTCTTCACATTTTTCCATTTTCCATGAGCCCAATTGCTGAGATCTTCTTAAAGCATATTTATTAAATATGAGATTGTTTTTTCATGAAGAGATTGGCAGCCATTTGTTCTACAGGTTTGTGTTTATGGATTAAACACATGTGAAAAATTCAATATAAAAGAATGGAACTGTTACAGTCACTAGTTTGTTGTATTTTTTAGATTCCAAATGTAAGTGCTATCATATAGTCTTTGTCTTTTTGGTTACCAGTTTGGGGTGGGTGCAACATAGGAGTGGTGGAGTGGGAGGTACAAACTTTTGGGTGTAAGACAAGTTCAAGGATGAATTGTACAACACGGGGAATATAGCCAATATTATGTAATAACTGTAAATGAAAATTAACCTTTAAAAGTTGTATAGAAATAAAAAAATGTTTTAACAACAATTAAAAAATCCATAATGGAACTGGATATAAAGATGGTCGTGAACTCTTCTTTCCAGAGCATCAAATTGATTGGAGATGTACAGATCTGAGAAAATTTCTATACCAGGAAGGGAAATGAGAATAAATTCAAAATCTTTTCCTCCTTATAATTTCATGTTATTCTGTGCAGTCAGTATTTAGTGAGAATTGATGTGATCTTTCCATGTGCACAGAAGTATATACTTTTATTAGACTAGGGAGTCCAACATTGCTCTTTCTTAGTTTGAAGCTAACCTCATGCATAACTGATGCTCAGTCGCATTTTAATATGGAACATCTAAGAGAGTGTAAATAAGAATTGATGGAAAAATTATTTAATTAGTAAAATTCAGCACTAGCAAAGTGCTCCCACACCAGACAACTAAATGCAAATGTACAAAATTTCTTCATTAAAGGGAGTAAGGTTTTATCGATTTGGAGTCCATTAATTCATGGTGATTTAATCTAGGTCAGGCTGATATTTACCTCTGCACTCTCTCTGAAGAAAGAATGTGCTAAGGAAAATACTATAATATAAACAAGAGGAGGTGAAAGCATTTTCTTCTTGCATAAGCAAAATATTTATTTTAAGAAATCTTGGCACCTTCATTATAAACCCATCGTATCTAACTTTGTGGGCATTGAGTGAGGTATGTGTTCAGTTTGTTGATTCGATCAGGGAACACATGAATGCAAAGTGTACAGCTTTTCTACTCCTTAAAGGAGTCCCAAAGTGTGTGTCTGCCCGCCAGGATGGTGGTCCTCCCTGTGGTCCATAGACCAGCGGCATCTGCATCACCTGGGAGTTTGTTAGCCATGCAAATTCTCGGGCCCCACCTCAGACCTACTGAATCCCAAACTCTGGGGGTGGGGCTCAGCTGTTTGTGTTTTAACAAGCCCTCCAGGGGTTTCTGAAGTGCGCTCATGTGTGAGAGCACTGCACAAGAAAACAGTTGTTTGTTTGATGTGTGAGTGTTCTTAATTACACTCAAAAGAAATTGAACTGTCTTTCTGTCTGAGTATTCCGTTTATGAACTCTTTCACTCATTCTTGAGACTCTCTCCCCAGTGGGTCCGAATTAAGGGAGATGAGCCGGGACTGTGACTAGGTGTTTGTTTATAGTGAGGCTAAGAAGCCAAACTGATGCCCATTGTCCGGACCTCCCGCTGACGGAGGAGAATGGAAACTGAGCAGGAGCTGCAGCTCCCAAATGGTTGCGGTAATTTTCAAATCTATTTTTTTCTTTCTCTCATTTAAGTCGTGTTTCAAATGAAATCCAATCCATATTTTCCCTAATTTACATTTGAAATTCTTCAAATGTTACGTCGGTAGGAGGTGAGCGAGTCCCCAAGAGACCTTTTGAACCTCCTAAAGCTTTTCCTTCAAAACAGGAAGTTGCACTTTTACAAAGTTTAGCTTGAAAAGGCCTGATCTGTACTTAGCATTTTTAGCCAAAAAGTTTGGAATATATTTTAATTTTCAAAACACATTTTATCCCATTCTTCTTACCATCATCAATCTCTTGATATAGCATCCCCAAATCACATCTGCCACCTTTCCTCCTTCTCAAATAAGCTAAGTTCTGAGAGCTCTAATCTCATTTTCATAATCACATGCTTGTCTTTGGCAGTTCGGGAATTGTATAACTCTGTAAATGTACTAGTTATAACTAAGTTTAATTCAGTTCAACAAACATTTATTATTGCCTCTGCAAGGAAATAAGACGGCCTGTGGGGAGGAGAAGATTAAAAAATATATTTCAGAAATGAATTGATCTCAGCTGAGGAATTACTGACTATTTGTTGCCCTAAATATATTTTGATCATCATTTGCTCCCTAAGTTGCCTGGGAATTCGATATAGCCTCCATCTCTGATTTCTGAAATTCATTAGAGATTCTCCCTATTTGGGAACAAAAAATTTAAATCGTGGTCTGAAGAGAAGAAGGAAGAGAATTGTGGCCACCTGCCTGGGCCAGAAGAGAATAAAATCAGCTGTCTTGTGCCCGACTTCTCTACATTTGTAACGTACCTCCATCTAGAACGTCTCTTCGAGGTACTTCTAATTTCTGTGTCTATTTCTCCCAGGAGGACTATGAGCCCCCGAGGGCATAGACTGGTCCTCTGCCAAGCAAGTCATGTGGAGTTGCCCCAGCTGCTTGATCAAGCATGCGTTCTTCCCACTGGTTCTCTTCTCTAGTTTGCCACTTGAAGCCTCACAGAGAGTTCCGGAGATATTGTTACTTTGGTCTTACACATATAGAAGAGATTCCCAGCCAGTGTAGGGCAGGCTCTTTCTCATTGAAGGAAGCCAGAGTCGAGAAATAAAAGAGAAGACTGCTGGGTAACCAGATGTGGAGCTGGAAGAGCCCTGAGGAAATACGGTGAAAACAGGGAAGATAAAGATGCGAACCTCCCTCCTCCCCGCTGCATCCCCCTCGCCCCCCACACCCTGTCTCCATTCAAGTGCCTCATCCTGAGCCAGTGTGCCTGTATTCCAGTCACTACTGCTGCAAAACAACCCCCACCACCACCAAAAAACCCCCACAGAACTCTGGCTTAAAACAACAATCGTTGTATTATCTTTCCTAGTTTTTGTAAGTCAGGAATTCGGGAAGGGCTCTGCTGGGTGGCTCTGGCGTGAAACGTCTGGTGCAGTTGCAGTAAGATAATGATCTGAGCTGGAATGATGCGGGGCCTGGAGCAGCTGGGACCTGGCTGGGCATCTCTCTCTCTCCATGAAGTCTCAGTGCCTCTCTACGTGGTCCCTCCATGTGGCCTAATTTGGGCTTCCCTAGAGCATGGGGACTTCAGGGTAGACAGTCTGCTTCGATGAAGGCTCAGGACTTGGAGCATTAGTGTTGCTGTGAGCGAGGTGGCAAATGAGTTGCCTTTTATGATCTCATTGTGTTACTTCTGCCATACTCTATTGGTTGAAATAGTTCCAACAGCACACCTGGTTTCATAGCCCCGCCTCAGGATGGGAGGAATGTCAAAGCCACACTGTAGAAGAGCCTGTGAGATGGAAGTTACTGCTTTGGCCATCTTTGAGGAATATACGGTTGGCTACCACCAGGAAGAGAGCTAACAGTTGTGAGATCTCTTTCCTTCCCACCAAAATTTTTTCCCTATCCCTCTTACCCACTCACCCACACATACACCATACTTACTTGTTTTAATTGAAGTATAGTTGATTTACAATGTTGTGTTAGTTTCTGGTGTATAGCATTGTGGTTCAGTTACACACGTATATTCTTTTTCATATTCTTTGTCATTATAGGTTATTACAAGATGTCAAATATAGTTCCCTGTGCTGTACAGTAGGACCTTCTGGTTACATTTCTTTTTGTTTTACACTGAGGGAATCTGGCACAACGTTAATCTTAAATACCTCAACATTTCTGTCCAATGCATCTGAGTTTAGATTTCATAAGACTTAAAAATACCACGGGTTTGATTGTTCACACACACTCCCAAGGAATTTTCCTAAGGATATACTACTTCAAATTCTGTTAAGGGGAAAAAAAGTTCAATGAAAATCAATAGTGATGGGTAGTGCTGTACAAAAAATGTGTGTTGTAAGTTATTTTACCACAGAGGTAGTTTCCTGTGGAAACTGTGACTGGTGGTCAAGCTCAGTTTTAAAATATTTTGAGACACCAGCCAAAATCTTGGGTGGGGAAATATAATTTGCTATTACCCAAAGAAAAGTCAATTACTTAGTACTAACATTTAAAAAGATATGATTCAAGTATGTATCTTTTCTAAAAGTAAATTGTAGCATGTTCAATAGTAGCAGGGATGTATTGGCAATTAATTACTAATAAATTCATTCACAACTTGTACACAATTTTCTCCTTCCAGAAATTATAGTTTTCTTAACAAAGCGTTACCAGATTTTTAAAATTCTCTGAAAGTGTCTAAAGCAAGCAGCAAATGGCTTTTGAGCTTGGTGAGATAATGACTATTATCTTTAATTACCTCACTAGCAAAACCTGGTGCATTTCAATATATTCTGTAGCTAAATTATTGCAAAGGGAAGATTCAAGCCACCACAGATTTATGGTTCAAAAAGGAATGTAAATTAGCCTTGTCTCTGTTTTCCACATTGACGGCTTGTGTAATGAGCTGGAGAGGTAAAATTCGGGAAACCATCTTCATTAACAATAAACTAAGAACAATTAATAATATTTTTTAAAAAGAGGAGGAGAAATCATTACCCAGGGCTGGATAATTGAATTGTATAAACGTGTTGCAGCTTCACTCTAACTATAAATACATTTGCAAGTAATTATCACCCACAGCATAAATAACTTCATAATATCTACCTGAGTCAACATTAGTCAGATTTGCAAAGCACCAAGGAAAATAAGCAATTAGTTGTTTCATTACCCAAGAAAAACAGATGACTTAGTTACAAATAATTCTAAAATTCCCAAAGGAAAGAGTGAGTGGCGGCTGGTTCTGTACAGCCCATGACCCAATTTCAGGAGATGTGGCAGGGGACCTGCTGATCAGAAGGCCACATTCTCTTAAACTATGGCTCAGGCGTCCTTTATTTTTGTGAAAGCCCATAATAATAGCCCAGAGTTGTATGACATTGAAGTCTGAGGGCTATTACCACAGAACCTGCCCATAGAACCTGAAGCACATCTCTTCATGAGCCCCAGAAGCAAGTTTTCAGAAGACCCTCTGCCAAGAGCTTCAGGTCTGTGAGAGAAAGGCTTCAAAGTGAGCCATGTAATCAGGCTGTGAAATTCCTGGACTAAATATGCATTTCCAAACAATATACTATTGGAATGGAAGTGCCTAGAAACTGTCTGTATATTATCATTACATCATTTTTAGTACAAATGCATCCATCTTCCCCCTCTCTACCAAAATGTCTGGCTGCTTTGCTGAATCTTATCAAATAATTATAAATAAATAAATAGAAGGCAGGATCAACCTTTTTTCAAACTGAAGTACAGTTGATTTACAAGGCTGTGTTAGTTTCTGGTGTACAGCATAGCGATTCAGGTACACATATAGATATTCTTATTCATATGCTCTTTTTATTATAGATTATTATAAGGTACTGAATATAGTTCCTTATGCTATACAGTAGGTCCTTGTTGTTTATCTACTTTATATATAGTAGTTTGTAGGACCAAACTTTTTAAGCTCAAGTTCAGAAGAACATCCGTGTGTGAAATCTCACTTGTGTATACCCAGCCACCATATTTCCCCTGATTCTTGTGGACAAGGAACCAGCCAAGGCAGGTGCTGGAATCACTGGGGTCTCTAGCTCTGGCTTCAGACTGGTGAGTTGCTGGGCACTGACTCCCCACTGAAAGCATTTCTGCCCGGCTCAGTCTTGTCACAGCTGTCTCCTGGAGGTGCATATGGGATGTGGTGCCCTAGTTCCTCTTAGGAATGTGCTCCTGTGAATGAAGGAAGCATGTTATCTGCCTCCTATCTGATTGTATGTTTATAAATGCATACCTACCTCTAACCTTGTCCACAGGCCAGCTCTGGATCAGCCCAAGGCACACATCTGTTGTCTTAACTTTAGAAACTCTGTCCCAATAATTTAAGAAAGCCTAAATCAGTAAGAGCCATCAGATTTCTAGGGAAAATATTTTGTAATACACAAGGTGTTGTTAAGCAGAGTAACTTAGCCTGCATTTCTTTCCTTTTATTCCCCATCTAAAAATCTCCATTCACAACCGAGAGTGGGGGGAGGGGAGGGCTCAGTGGTAGAGTGCGTCCTTAGCATGCACGAGGTCCTGGGTTCAATCCCCAGTGCCTCCATTAAAATAAATAAATAAATAAAAATCATCTACATACATACCATCTTGTTTCCCCCTAGATTCTCTGTGTAACAATCTGCTGGGAAACTGAGGACTTTTCCTCCCTCGTTGCCAGTAAAGATGCTCTATGATCTTGAGTGTTCTATTGGTGGAGGGTGACCATTTAACGCAGAAAGACTCCTAGTGAAGGACTCTACACGTGGGTCTAATTATTGCCACCCTGGATTGTTTGTCAAAGATCATTTTATATCTCAAAGTTTCAGACCCTTGAACTGACTCACTCAGGTTCAAGGGAAGAGCCAGTATTCAACAAAGTCATATACAAAAGACAGCAATGTTATTCCTTGTGCTACTTTTATTTAAAATATTGTATCTTTTAAAACAATACATGTCTATATTAACTCTCTCTAGTTACAGAGTTTCATTATTATTTGCACTGATTTTTCAAAGTAAAAAAAACTGTTTCACACTTGCTTCAAGGCCCTCTCCTGAGGTATTAGAGACATGAGAAGCTGAAGGTCTGAGAACCAGCCACCCTCAGGCAGGCACCTTGGTGGTACTCTCTGAGTAACATTTGAATATGCTCGTTTTTAAAAGTTGGATTCAGAGGATAATCAGATTTAGGACTTTGTGGTTGGCATGGGGGTAAGTGTTGAGAAATGTTTCCCTGGCTTGCATGAAGGAAAGAATATGGCCATCCGGAACCTTTTTTAAAAAAAAAAACAAACAGCCCTTAATCTTCCTGTTATACTCAATTTCCCTTTATATGAGGAGTGTGGGGCCCAGAAATGCCCATTTGCAAGAACTGTAAGGAAATAGTGAAGGAGGATGAGAAAGGGGGGCAGCTCTAAGGACCCTGTTTTAGATCCTATGCTTTGCATAATGTGTACAAACACACACACACACGCACACACACACATTTTCTTACCACGCCTTCCCATCCATGGGCATCGTGTTCATCAATATCCACTGATCCTTATACCTTGTCTTGGCTTGGTTTACTCACACTGACTTTGCATTTTGGAGACAAGAATCACTACGTATTCCACATGTATCCCTGTCCGCCATCTATTTTGTAAATATATCTCCTGACCACCAACCTCTCCCTTGTCTCCTTAAGGTGAGCGTGGAGTCTACTTCTTTGACATCTCCCATGGCTAGATAAGACAAGGCTGGAGACAAAGGTGTGCGAGACGTAATTAAAGAACAAATCGCAATGAACATATTTCCTACTTGTCACGGAAATTCTGAATCTGAATGTCACACAGCACTAATAATCCTTTTCTAGACGATGCCTGACATCTTCTATGGACATCACACCTACAGAGAGCGCCTTAAGACCGTTTGTATGTATGTATAGAGTGTGACTCGTGCACATTTTAACCTTCATCCATTTAATCCTACCCCAACTCCAGTTTCGAATATGATACTTGATTCTGTCTGCTGAAGTCAATATCTAGCAATCCTGAACCTTTGCAGCAGGAAGACAAGAGACAGTCCCCTTGGGGTAGCAGATTAATCACAATAGATGGTGAACTTGGCAGGCTTTGTCCATTACCTGTTATATTTTCTAGGGATGATTCGGGGGTAATGCTGTATCACTGTAATTCAGGAGGTGAAGGCAAGAGTTCGGTGTCTGCCCAACTCGACTTTGTCCCCGTAGAGTGTGAGCTCCTTCTTCCTTGATATTTTTAAGGGCCATTCAGGGCTTTTCCATCCACATTTATTAAGGCTGTGCTGAAAGCAATAGATGAGATATCTAAATGTGTTTTTGTGCCGTTATCTAGAGGAAATGCTGACTTCCAGGTACATAAGCCAAATCTAAAATTAGGGAAAGTCTTACACAAATTTTGCATGGTTGTTATAAAGCTCAGCAGCACAAAATACACATTCCTAGCAGTTTCAGTGAAAGTCTTTGTTGATCTAAGAGACTGACATGGAGCCCTGGGATGCCGGTCAGTTAGAGAACCACATTATGATCCTGGCAAGGACAGTCATTTTTCACACCTTAAGCCACATAATCTTTACCCACTCTTAACTGTAAAATACCTTGGGGGAAAGTGAGAAGATTTGCAAACAAATATATTCAAAAGAGCTATAGAATTAGCCATATGATTTGTACTAGCAACCATAATTGAAGAATAAAAAGTCTTACTACCAAGTATGAGTTATACTTGAGTGGCTTAGAAGTCTCTTATGCACTCAGATATCTCCAAGGATCTACAGAGTCAGGATGCTACAGTGAATCCACTAGTTAGATACCTTCCCTGTATCCCTTCATCTCCAGTCTCCACCCTTCTCTCCCCTACTGTCTGCCAGGAACCTGCAGGTCTGGACTAAATTAACAGGTTCCTTGCCCTCTGGCTCCCAGTTGTGCTTGGCCAATGGAAAGGGTCCGCAGAAGACCAGAGATAAAGGAGAGTGAGGTCAGAGTAGTTACGGCCCTGGCTCCCTCCCTGAAGCGTTGCCTTGGGCTGGCTGCATCCCTGAATCATCCCAGGTAGTTAGCTCTCTGACAACTCCACCACTCACTCATCCCTTCCCAATTCTACAAAGCATCCTCTTCCCTAAACATTTCAGACCTAGAGGTGGTAACTACTTGGTGTCTACTAGTTATAGGTTACTGCACTATCCTTTGTGGTTCCCCTATACCAACATTGTAAATAAATCCTTAGATTATCCTTTTCTGAGTATATCAATGATTTCCTGTTAGAAGTCTTACTGATATACCCATAGATAGAATGCCTGGATCTTTCAGGGTCTCTGAAGGACACTTACAAGGCAATGCATACAATAAAAGAGAAGTGCCAACCACTCACAAAATCAGTGTGGAGTGTGGGAGCTGAGGTCTGAGTACAGGGATGCTAGTGGGGAGCAGCAGGGAAAGCTAGTTAAATTTTTGTGATTCATAATTTACCACCATCATGGTGCATGTATCTACTGCTCCAGTCTCAGGCAGATGGAGAGGAGCTGTGGGACATGGAGCCAAAAAAAGGGACTCTTCATTGACCAAGCTCCCTCTGAAGGTCAGCTTAAGCCAGCTTTATAATTCAGAAATGAATGTCCTTTGGAATTATTTTTCTTAAATCTCTTAAACTCTGTAGGAAAGAGTCAAGCAATGAAAAATTATAGGATGATAAGTTTATGATCAAGAGATGGTATTTAAACACTCTTAGCCCTTATATTTATGAAAATAAAGAAACATAAAATGAGCTGAAAGTACCAGATATTTTCTTAATGACACTGAAATAAAGCATTGCGAAGAATCATCTGAGTCAACTTGCTACCTGCAAATAGGAATGATCACGTTTACTCCATCCACTTCCGGCTACTGCGGAAGAGCTTTAGGGAAACAGTAAGGTAACAGTCTTTCTTACTATCCAGGTCTGCACTGAAACAGAAATGAAGAGTTAACAGTTATTTTTGTAACTGAGGCTGTATAAGTGGTGTCTATGGGAGAGGCCAGATCAACATTCAATCTCTAATAGAATGTTTTTCTTCCTGTCTTGCCCACCCAGCTTTGGAATTCAGGAACTAGACACCTGCTTCATGTTTTGAAAAATATAAATATATATTATGCCTGGGCTGATGATAAAATATCCTAGGAGGGATTTCTGAAACTAGCACACAATCATTATAGTGCTTCCTGGCTTGATCTGTCTACAGATGATCTTGGTTAATTTCTACTACACCATATATCCAATGTTTATACTGACCTGATACATGATTGCTTGACTGAGAAACTGTTTTCTAAGTAAAATTAAGGACTTATTTTATCATGACATGGGAATATAGAGATATGAGGTCAAACCCTGACTCTGCTACCTAACATCTGTACCTCAGGAGTTTGTCACCTTACTGCCACGGGCTTGTCATCTCACTGACATGGCTTTGGTGTTCTCATGAGGAGGTAGGGGTAGATGATAACTAATGATAGAATTAAAATCCTACTATCTGAACATGAGAAGATGGAGGGTCCCAAGTATATTAATCGGAATTCTGTTAAAATTGTTCTGTGTAACAAATGACTCCAAAACTTGATGACTTTTTAAACAATAAGCATTTATTTCTAGCTCAGGGATCTGAAGATTAGGTGTAGTTTAGCTCGGCTCAGCTCCAAGCTTCAACTTGGGTTAAGGTTTGTTCCACATGTGTCTTCATTCTGGGGCCAGCAGCTACCTGGGGCATGTTCTTCTCATGGCTGATGACAGAAGTACAAAAAAAAAAAAGTAAATAAATAAAGGACTGAGTGGAAATACACAACATCTCTTAAGATCTCAGCTGGAAACTGACACCCTTTCACTTCTACCAACATTCCATTGGTCCAAGCAAGTCACATGGCCAAGATCAAAGTCAATGAGTCAGGGATAATCTTCCTCTCCTAAGAGGCACTGCAAACTCACCTGACAAAGGGTGTGGAAGTGCAAGAAGGGAATTAGAAATTAGAAACACAAATCCAGTCTACTTCCTCTTTAGCCGCTAGTCACAGCCTATAATCTCTAAATCTTCCAGCTCTGATTGGTGTACACATTCATGCCCTCATGTGCAGCAGTAAACCCACACATCATCCATGAATTTTACCAACCAAGCAGAGTTCCAGTTCTTAGAGAAGAGGCCACTGGTTGTCTGAGACAAGGCACCCTGCTATTGGCCAGCCACCCCAAGACAACACTGAGTTGACATCAGTGATCTAAATCAGATGGGCCTTTCTTGAGGGCCCACTTTTATCTAAATGCACAACAGAAGAGAGCTGTCTTCAGGTCTCAGAGACATTTTATTCACCCGAGGCAGCTCCAAATGAATCTACAGCAGTCTTTAGGTTTTCCAGTAAAATATGTCTTAGCTCTTCTCCAAAGGTCTCATATGAGCAACTCAATAGAAAACTCTGGAAGTTTCAAACCTTGGCTGGCCCAGAAGGCCTGGCAATGTTGTTGACTGCCAGAAATGCAAATCACCAGACTTGCCTCAACAGAAATCAGAAGTTTCATCTCTCACTCAAAATCAATTGAGTCCTCTTGAAATCTGATCTTTAATCTTACTTGTGTAAAGATGGGCATCCAAGTCTGAGTCACAAAAATCACCAAGCTGCTCTTCTCAGAAATGGTCAGACCCCTGTGGGGTATTCTCTCCCTTGTTCCCATTTGACCCTTAGAATTACAGCTCATAGTGGAAATGTTGGCACAATCTGAACTCTAGCTTCAGACTGTACAAGGGGGCCTCATGTCTGTGATTTTTTTTTTTTTACATGTAATCTGCCAAGACATATACCCATAATGTAAACTTCCTTGGTTTGGGTTTATGAGTTGGATGTTTTTGACAAACTCTAAGACCTACAGGGAAATCACTCCATCGTTAACAGCTTAGTTTATTTAGTAAGCAATTAGTGAAGGAAAGGGTGGGAGAGAAGCTCAACTTGTATCTGTTTTCCAAGCCTCAACCCAAGAAACACAATTCCTTTCAGATGGGGAGACCTCCCTTCTATGGACAGTCATTCACCAAACCTATGAGAAACCATCATGGGCTGTTTCCAGGCTGATTCACAGCCATGACTTCATCCAGCTGCCTCACTGTTAGACCAGACAGCTTCAGTCGGGTGAACTAGCTGGCCAGAGAGGGGGAGGACAGGTCCTACAAACAAGCTACTGGCCATGTGCCAACATGGTCATCTCCCAATAGTGACGCAGGCTTAGAGCTACTCCTGGAAAAGAGGCTGTCTCCAAAGGATGTGAAAATGAGCTCAAGCATGAAATAAGACTTGTTCAGAGAAGATCTGACTCTGTTTATGTGACTGCCTTAATTAATATCCTCTCTGGAAGCCAATCCAATATATTCTGTTGATGAAAATTGATTTTTTTTAAATGTTGTTAAGATCAAGTTAGTGAAAGATAATTTTCCTTTTCAAGGGGAAGTAGGGATTTAAAAAGGTAAATACAGAATGAAAATTGATCTTTGCTCAAAGATGAATTTTAACATTCTATGATGCTAACAAGGGGCTTTGTTGTGGATGACAATTATATTCAATTTACTAGAACTTTCTGGTAGAATTGTTCCCGCTGATTGGTTAGTCCCTTTAAGAGATTTCTTCATTGACACTTTAAAATCTTTAACTATGTAGAAATCTCGATTTTAAAAATTTTATATAGATTTATTGAAATAATGTTCTTTACAGGCAGAGAACAGCAGAAAGAAAAGGTTTTTTCCTGGATCATATGATACTAGTGATCCTGTATTAATTATTTACTGCTGCATAACAAGTTATCACCAATCTTAGTATCTTAGAATCAAATTTAAATTTATTATCATTTACATTAATTATTTATTAGAAACAAATTTATTACCTGACAGTTTCTGTGGGTCAGGAATCTAGGTGTGGTTTACCTGGATCCTCTGTCTCAAGGTCTCTCACAAGGCTACAGTCCAGGTTTTGGCAGGGCTGTGCTTTCATCCGAAGGTTCTACTGGGGACGGTCTGCTTCCAGGCTCACTCACATGGTTGTTGGCTAAATTCAGGTCCTCACAGGTTATTGGACTAACAGTCTCACCGGCTGTTAGCTGGAGGCCTCCTTCAGTCCCTTGCCGAATGGACCTCTCCAAAGGGTAACTTACAACATGACAGCTTACTTCTCCCAGAGCAACTCTGAAAGAGAAAGAGCATTTGAGAGATCACAAGCGAGAAGGAAGTCTTTTTGCAACCCAATCTCAAAGTGACATCCCATCATCTTTGCTGTATTCTATTTATTAGCAGTAAGTCACTAGGTCCAGCCCCGACTCAAGGAAGTGAATACTAGCAGGCAGAGAGCACTGTGAGGCTTTTAGAGGCTTCCTGACATTGATTTTTTTAGCCATTTAATAAAATATGGTTTAAAGTAAAGAAAAAAATATGTGTATACAAGTGTACTAGAATTTGAAACATAAATGTATGTTGTCTCTATTTCAGCAATGATCCCTTTACTCAAACTATTTTTCTAACCAATTTTTGACATTCCTTTTCAGAGTCGCCTTTAGTGCCTGTGGTACATTTCATTCTTTGCAGTCTCCCAATTTCACCTCAGCCCCAAATTATGGCTAACCTTTTTTTTTTTTCCTTTGCAAATAGATTTGAATGCTAGAGTTAAGAGTTAGTCAGATAAATAAAGTTTAGTGATCAAAGTCAGCATTGCTGTTTTTAGTCTTGACTTTTGTAAATATGAAATAAAAAAAGACCAATTTCTGCATGTGGCTCATAAATTGGCCCAGAAGGCTGCGCCTGAAAAGGATTATTTTGATTTAACCTTCATTTGAATGTTTAAAATCTGGCACTCATCTGAAGATTTTTAAAATCTGCATCCTTCATAGCTATGGTTTATGTGTTTACACATCCAGGGCAAACAGAAAGCATAAGGCCATGTTGGGACATGTTGGAACAGAGGGAGACACTAGGGAGAGACCCAGAGTGCCCCACATGAGCTCCAGAGTGCACCTCCCACCCCATAAATAGATGATGCTTTTACAGCAGTACACACAGGGATTATCCATGTTCACATCAAGACCACCTTCGGGTTTGTAGTTAGTAAGTCGATGCGAGACTGACATGCCCCACCCCCACCCTGGGACCCCTTTAGGGCTGAGGGAAATCTGAGAACACCCACAGCCACCACCCTTAACCTGAGTGGGAGGAGGGAGGAGTGAAGTAACACGACAGCACAAATGAGGGGGAATTTTTTTCTGGGGATCCCCTCCAAACTCAAAACCTTGAGGATTACGAACTATTTATGAACAGAATGTATCTTGCTTATTCAATAAATATCTCAGATTTTGTCAAGCTCTGATTTCTATTAAGCTGCATTTTCCTAGGTGCAGGGCTAGAGGTGAGAAGCTGGGCTCTTGTTCTTCACTGACTCCTTAAGTCTGTGCCAAATGGCCTTGAGCTGCATCCTCCTGTTGCCTCTGGCCACTCCTCCTCCCTTCCCAAGACATTCTTTCCCTTTGTCTAAACCTGAAGGACAAAGCTGTTACCTTGAGAGCACCAATAATGACTTTCCCAGATAAATAACTACATTATTACTCCATGTGAAACAAACGCTCATAAAATCTGGAAGCAGCCCTGCCCACGCTCACAGCAACAAACGTTTGAGCATGTCGTATATTTAATACCTTCGTAAAACTAAGGTAACAGGATGGTCCTAGCAAGTTTTGATTTCTTGATTCCTTTGCGCATCATTTCACTTTCATGATGACCCCTCCGGCTCGTCTCTAACTTTTTGTGGTGGACTTACATTAGAGTCTGCTGATGGACTGACTCTACCTCACAGTATTCGTGCCCTCCTGTAGACCCCTCCCACAATGCCTTTGAGTTTGGTCATGTGCTATGTGACCCGCTTTGACCAATGAGACATTAGCAAGCATGATGCAAGCATGATAAATGTTTGTGCGCTGGGACTCATCCTCTTTCAGCACCCCTTGGAAGATTGTTGCCATGCTGTAAAGAAGCCCAGGTTAGAGGACCTGAAAGGATGTTAGGAAGCAACACGCAGAGAAACCCTGGAGAATGAGAAGCCATCTTAGATGTTCCCATCCCAACCAAGCTCCTGGCTGAACTCATGTGAGTGATCTCAACTCTATGACATGAAGCATAATGTGGTCCCAGCTCAGCACCCATCAACCTGGAGAATTGGGAGAAACAAGAAATCATTTGTTGGTTCACATCAATTTTGGAATGATGCGTGGCGCGGTAGAAGACAACCGAACCACTCCTCCTTCTTTTCCCCAACTTCAAAAAGTGAAAGTATGAGGCATTAGTCTTTACACTGAGGATTGATCACCTAGTTGGGGGTGGTCTGAAGGTATCTCAGCCAGTAATTGAAGCCTGCAATTCTAATGGTGGATTGGAAAACGAGGTCATTTGGGAGAGAAAACGAGGTCTTCTCTACATGGATATACTGAAAAGAGGACTTATTTAACTGCAAATTCTAGGATTCCACTCTGGGGAGCAGCTAGGAAGTGAGGATCCCTTGTCCCTCATGGTTCAATTCATCCCTTCCTCCCTTACCTTCTCTGCTGACCAGCACACAACTCTTCTTTTTCTTAATACTCAATCATTTCATCTGTTTCATGTTTCCTACTGCATTAAAAGATGTTCTGGCAATTTTCTCAGTCTGCTCTTCCGGATCCATGTTCCTCTTCTCTCTGTCCCTGAATGTGTCCTGAGGCTTACCTCCGCGGTGCTGCATGAGTTGGGTTCACCAGATCTCTGACTTCTGATTGGGTTGGGCCAATGTGAGGCACTGACAGGAAGTCAGAGGGTTGGGGGAGAGAGGTCAGGAAATGTATCCCACCCCTGCCCTACCTCCCTGCCAAGCCACAGTTTCCTTCCTCAACACGGCAGCCTTAGTCAGGTAGCCCCTCTCCCAGACCCACTGCTCTCTCCGGGTTCCAGAAACAGCGCCCTCCATTTGTCCCTTTAATTCTTACTTTTGTTACTCCCCGAGGTGCATCGCCAATCTCATTGATTCCCTTAGCCCTGTGCATACTTATATAAATAGTCCCTTTCTTTTTAGTCACTCCTGGAGTGTGTCATCTGTTTTCTGCAGGGCCCTGACTGATGAAGGTGTTAACTACAAAACAAACTACTCATTTAAAAATAATTTTAGAAAAAAATATTAGAGATATTCATATCGAGGGGGCAGGGGATTGCTCAAGTGGTAGAGCGCATGCTCAGCATACGCAAGGACATGGGTTCGATCCCCATTACTTCCTCTAAAACTAAATGAGTAAACCTAATCACCTCCCCCTCCAATCAATCAATGAATGAATTAATTAAAAAAACTGCTCATATTGTCTCACCTACATAAAACCAAGAGTTCCTGTGCTGAGTTGGTATTGTTTCCAGCCAGAAGCAACATTGTATAGTGAAGTCGAAGGAGCCAAATGATCACGTTGTGCTTCAAAGGGTAAAAAGAGGACACGCTTCCATCCCTGAGATGGAGTCCCCAGGACCGGGGAGAGGAGTGGTGTTTGTAATTCTGTTGGGAGTGGATGCCTAGACTCCACCTGGCTAGGAGATCCGGCTCTCCTAATGGGCCACAGTGGCCGGAGGCCAGTAAGACTTCACTGTAAGGAAGCTGGCAACAGCAGGCAGATGGAGGGGACCGGGGCCCTCAGGGGGCTTTGAGGAGGGTTGGCAGCCATGCAAGCAGCAGGCTGACCAACACCAGGAGGGGCTTCCAAGTGTCCAAGAGGACAGACTCTAAGCAACTGTTGGGGTACGGGAGATGGTTGATACAAATGCAAGAAGTTGGACCCCTTGCCAATCAGCCTCTTAAGTCATTTTAAATTTAACTAGCAGAAAGTTGATGTGATGGGACTGGATCCCTTAGGGTGATGGAATGGATTTTGGAGAACTGCTTTGTACTTTTTTTTTTCCAATAATGAAGATGTGTATGATTTTATTAAAAAATCTCTTTCATGTGAAATAAGACTCTATAGATACACAGAGAAGCACCTACAATCTCTTCTTCAAATCACAAGCCAATCTAGCAGAGGAGGGGCTATGCTGGAAAGCTCACATGAGATCAATGATCAAATCAGGTCCAGCAGGGGTGGCTCATGGGAAAAAGACAAGTTCAATTCCTGGAGGTTGGTTTTTGCTCTGACTTTCAGGTGTGATGCACAGACTGGCAGGACAGACCCTTTGAAAGGATATAGTTACATGTTGGAGCAGCAAGGAAGGAAGAAAGGAAGAAGGAAGAAAGAAGCTGTTGAAAGAATACAAAATATTTTGTGTAGAGAGGTTACCAACAACAAAAAAAATCTCTCTAGAAACACGGCCACATCTTCCTCACATCATCATAGCACAAAAATATGGGCTTGCGTGTCTGGAATGATGACGTTCCTCCACTATCCCTCTCATCCCGCAGTCAGGTCTACAAAGTCTCAAATTATGCATTTTTTCTTTACTTCTGTATTACAAATTAGAACTCCCGAACTGGACACAGGGAATGAAACTTAAAATGTATAGATGTATTGCTACAGAACAGGTCCTATATAAACATCATCTCCCTGAATCCACGCAGCAATGTCAGGCAATAGATATCATTGCTTCAATCTTACAAATGAGGAAACTGAAGCACAAAGAACATCAGTGAAATGCTCGATGCCTCATGACTGGAAAGCAGTGGGGCTGGGGTTTGAGCCTAAGTTTGTGGCTTTTTCAACTACTCTACACTTTCTTCTAAATTGGAAAAGGGGGAAAAAAGTTGGTGGCAGGGTGGAGTGGAATCAATTAATTGACATTTTTGGAAAGCTGATTTATGTAAACTTTTCAATATGTCCTTTTTGAAAAAAATCCTACTATTTGTTAATTATTATTAATGCCAACTCTGTGTTGGTTTAAACAGTGGCTTTTGACTGCAGGCAAAAAATTTAACTAGGAGCAAAAAAAAACAGTAGATTTGGGGGAGGAAGTCTTCCCCATTAAGTGAGTTGGGTAATCCAAACATTTCTCTCTGTTTCACCTTCTTGTTCCTGGATGAGTTCTTAAAATGGGACAGCCTTGCTCCCTTTCAATTCGTTTTGAGATGTGTTTTTAGTGCCTGTTTATCAAGGCACTAACAACTAAATCTGCAGAAATAAAATGATTTAGCTATTCGTGCAATTCTCCAGAACATTTGGTATGAATTCCAGGACCAAAAGCTCCTCTTCCTGCTGGAAAAGCATATGGATAAATTTGAAGATGCTAATTTGCATTGAATATGAAAAATAAACTCCCAGCGTGCAGTGAGTTGGATCAAATTTTCTCCTCTGCCTCTCAGATGGAGGCAGTCCCATTCTAACCTGCTCCAGCTCACCACGTCAATATGAGTTGATCTGTCTCTGCTGCCTTTCTTTCCAGGGACAGAGAGAGACACCATCCATGGGACACAAGGGAATTTGCCCCGTCTGCTCTGGGTATATAAATCTGTGCCAGATCAATAAAGAGAAAGGAAAAAAAAGGGGGGGGGGTCAATTGACTGAAAATGACAAAGTGTCATATGCTCTACCTATTTGACCTCTGGTCTAGTGCTTATTTCCTAGAAGATCATAGCTCATGTGACCTTTGCCATGGAAACTGAGTCAGTGTCACGGTCAGGTGTATTTGGAACATATTATTCATCTCTGATAATATTCTGAGCAAGTTGTTGATGTCCGTACAGCAGATATCTGCTTCTGAAAGTGGAATGTTACTTTCTTCTGGATCACTCCAAGCAGATGGAAGCAATGACTTAGTTATTCATGTAAAATCAAATTACAGGTGTGAAAATGAAGCTGTGGGAGTCTAGGTGTGTGTTAATGAGCATTAATGTCTGAGGAAAACAGTGTCAGTTTATTTTTTAACATATGTTTGACTTTAAAAGCTGCGAATGTGGGAAAACTCACAGGATGTGAGCATGTGTGAATGTGGCAAGATTCACAGTCAGAAAAGACCAGGGTGATGAAACCATTGCAGCCGCGACATCCTCTTTCTCATCTCCATTCCACTCTCAGCTCAAGAGTGGCTGCTTGTGGGTGATGCAGAAGATCAAGAAATATGTTAGTTTCTAGGTGAAAAGCAGAATTCAAACTGTATCACTTGACATATCTGCAGTAGGCTGGTCTCTGGAACCAGTGACCAGGGGTGTGCTGGTAAATGTTTAACAACCAGATCTCCAGGAAACAAAAACCCCTGATCTGTAGTGGCTGCCAATTTCCATCACGCAAATACTTCCACCATAGTTAATTTCAAGCCATCAACATGACCCCACTCAATGCAGAGCTGGGAAGAAACATGCAACTGGCTCGAAGACACTGGAGTATGACCTTCCCTTCTCTCATCCGAAGTGTTCCACTTGAATGGGGCACTCCACTAAGGGATATGAACTTGATCGTTTCTGTTTCTGTTTCAGAAGAAAAATGACAGAACAATCCTCTGGGCTTTTGCTCACGCTGGCTTCTCTACATCACTTTTCTTTACCCAGCTTCAGCCCTACTACTATTCATCCTTCAGGTTAGTGAAGAAATCTTCCTTGGCTCCCAAACCAGGCGTGGTTCCCTTCGTACAACTCTGGGGGTCCTACCCAGATAAAGTTCTATTTTAAGAGTCTGTTTACTGCTCTGGGTGCTACTTGAGAGCAGGACTGGATTCCCTTCACCTTTATGCCCCCTGGAGTTTAGAACCGTACCTCGCACAGAATAGGGGGCTTAACAAATGCTTATTTATTGATTGAAGCAGGAAGGAAGGGAAAGAGTGAGGGGTGGACCTTGAATTAACATCCTCTAGCTGCTTCCTCCAAGAAATTTAGCTCAGCAATTGATAGAATCACAAAAACAATCTGCAATTTGAAATGTGTTAATTTATTTAATCACTTTGATTACAAGTCATTTATTTAGCTATCTAGCATCTCCATGCAGGCTACATAATGTGGCTTTGGACTGAGACTCCCTAGTTTGAACTCAATTCCATCATTTACAAGCTCTTTAACTTTGGGACCAGTTCTGTAGTTTTTTTTTTTTTTCTGTGCCTTAATTTCCTCTTCTGCAAAATGGGGAGAATCTTTCATAGCGTGTAGCTCACAAAGTGGTTGCAAGAAAGGAGGAAGTTATGTGTTTAGCACTTAGCTAATGATTTGGCTCCTTTGACTCGTAATAGTACTGCTAAATTTTTCTCCACATTTTCCATCAATTGATTTGCTTAACCAGAAAACAAGTCTTCCCCAAACCATAAACACCTAGCTCAAGAATGCCATGTACATGTGAACAGCCAGTGTTTTGTTCCTGACCTTGCCCTTTGTCTGCCCACCCTTGTGACTGTTCCGATTAGTAGCTGCAGTGACAGACAAGAGGATCAGTGGTGCTTGGCCGCCACCTCCTTTCTTGTCTTTTAGATTATGTATATCTTGGTTCACTCCAGCTTGGACTATCCCGTTCCTCCTCTTTGTTCCTTTTTTCCTTCCTCCCCCATTTTTGTGAGCGAACGTGAGGGTGACAGAAAGCGAAATAGAAAATGATCTTAATTAACCTCTAGAGACCTTTAAATAAACCTGGAAGACTCCCCCAATCACAATTTATCTTTTTCAAATGCTTCCAAGCATGCTTTTATCCCTAACCCGAGCATTCTAAAACATTAAAAACAAAACATGTATTTTTTCCACTTCCAGTTTTATTGAGATGTAATTGACATACAGCACTGTATAAGTTTAAAGTGTCCAGCATAATGATTTCACTCACATCATGAAATGATTACTAAAATAAGCTTAATGAACATCCATCATCTCATACAGGTACAAAATTAAAGAAGTAGAAACAAACTTTTTTTCCTTGTAATGAAAACTCTTAAAGATTTGTTATCTTAACAACTTTCTTATTTAGCATTCAGCAGAGTTAATTATATTTATCATGTTGTACATTACATTCCTAGTGCTTATTAATCTTTTTTTGGTACTTATTAATCTTATGATTGGCGCTTTTGACTCTCTTCATCCAGAAACAAAACCTGTGTTTAAAATTGTTTTCCTTAATAACTCATTTTGCAAAAACTTTGCTTCCAACTAAATGTACATTATCTGTGCTAATAATATTCCAACTAAAATTTTTCTGCTAAAAATATTCTAAAATGATTCCAACTAAAATGTACATTATTAGTAGTATTGTTTTTCTTGGGGGGAGATGCAGACTAACCTTGGAAACCTGAGAACTCCAATAGCATTGCTTCTACAGGAAAATATTATAGAGCGCAAGCCGTAAATGTAGAACTCCTTGTCTATGCTATTGATTACAAATAGTTTAAATTACAGGCTTCTTTTGTCATTTGGTGTCTTTTTAGCCCCAGGGAAGCCCGGGCAAGGAGAGATTACCCTAAGCACCAAACACACATCAACAAATACACACTCCGGGTGCGATCTTTCCAAGGGATGTATGCTTTTCTACAAGGAACCAATCCTTTGCTTTTGTAAGATAGTCTGTTCAAAATGTGCGGAGAGTGAGTATAGCAGGACCCAGCAGGACGTGTGTTTTGCTGAATATCAGCATGTTGATCCTAGACACAAAGCTTATCTGCTTTGCTCAAAAAAGCATATTTCTGTGCTGTTGGAGAATTGGAGAGCAATCAGCACGGGAACACCACACCGGCTCACCGTGAACGCTGTTTAACTGGAAAGCTAGGCTGTTAGGGGACCCGCCCTTTAGAAGTCCAAAGTGAGTTCAACTATTTCTTATCCACTGACCTTTAACCTTGTTTTTAAAAACTCCTCTTATTGCAGGAATAACCCCTTTCTGACTCCAAATATATAGTTACTATATAAATGATACAGTCGTGATATTAATTTAAGATATATTGGTAGGCTAGCAATAAAGTCTTTATAAGGAGGAGAATACTGGGGTACCATTCCTAATGGCAGTTGCCTGGAGAAGAAGTATTTCTTTAAACCAGAAGGTAAACCTGAAAATTGGGTTCTAGGTAGGTAGAGGAAACTTGGTATGTGTAATCAAGTTATCTTAAAAAGTCTGGGTGATGGGCAGGGCCACTAAATACAGTTGGGCAGGTTGTTCACTGCACAAAAGGACCTGGTTGGGGGAGTAAGTAGAGGCTGAAGTTCAGGCCACCCACTGTTCCCCAAGAGAAGATCCTACAGAGCTGCATCTGCCCAGGGTGGGCACCTTTGTCAAATTCACCCAAAGATGCCTTACAAGCTAACCAAAGCCCTGGGTGACAGGCTTCATGATGGCCCCAATCAGATGGCAACAGTAGCAAAGACATCAAAGGGTCAGGCAACAGCTTGACAATTTGGGCTTCAGTACACAAATCCCAATGCAGTGTATGAAAGGGCATATGGGCTAAAAGCCCTGGAAACACACTGACCAAACCAGGGTCAAAAAAAAAAACAAAAAACCTATTTTGTGAACCTTGTACCACTATCTGTGTTTATTTCCTTTTGTTTTTCCTTAGAACTGTATAAAACTTTTATGAAAGTTCCAGTCTGTCTTGACTGTGTTTAGAGGAACCATGGGAAAGGTTTTGTTTGACATTTGGGTCACACTGTTAGAGAGTCATCTGCCCCCAGGGCCCAGAAATGTGGTAATGGAAGAAATGAGAACTGCCCACCTTCACCCTGACCCCCTCTCAGGGGGCCTTATAGAGTTCAGCCTATTCAGGAACCCTTTGGTTTGATTTTCTTTTTAGTTAACAGAAGTTAGTAGAATCTCTTTATGTCTTTTATGGGGGAGGGAGTTAGTGCCGAGGGCTCTCCAGTCATTCCCATAGTCGATTCTCTTTGTGGGGAACAAAGGAAATTGTCCAGAAAGAGAGTGATGAAACACTACTTCCGCTTTTTGTGAGACTTTTCAAGGAATTCCATAATACTGTAACTTTCAGCTCAGCCTCTCAAAAGGAGACTCAGTGACTCACTCTAGCAACCATCTGAGTAGGAAGCCATCTGGGTGCCTTCTCCTCCTAAAGTTGTGAAAATTTTTTTGCCCTTTCTAACACTGTCAAGGCTTCCCACAGGGCCTGAAATCTCCACACAGTTGGCAAGCAACTGAACAGAGTCAACTGTTGATTCCTTTGGGCCTTAGAGTGAGGACTTGCCTTTTTTTCTCCCCATTAGGACAGGATAGCTCTGGATTATCTTAGAATGGCACGTAAGAATATTCAGGAATTTTAGAGATGAAGCTGGGATTGCCTGCCACATCAAAAACACCTCCTATGGTCCCTGTACAAATTCTGTGGACTCAGTAAGAATTGCCTTTAACTCTCATTATGTTGCTCTAAGGTCAGAGAAAGAACAATTGAACTGCACTGGACACATACTTGATGTGCAGCATGGCCTGGGGGAAATCTGAAAGCTCACTGGTACAACCACTCTCCAGTTAGCTTTTTCTTCTTCTTTTTTTAATTTTAAAACTAAAACATTTTTTAAAAGTGTAGTGAAACACACATAACATAAATTTACTATCTTAACTATTTTTAAAATTGAAGTATAGTTGGTTTACAGTGTTGTGTTAATTTCTGGTGTACAGCATGGTGATTCAGTTATACACATATATATTCTTTTTCAGATTCTTTTTCATTATAGGTTATTACAAGATATTGAATATAGTTCCCTGTGCTGTACAGTAGGTCCTTGTTGTTTATCTATTTTATTTTTTTTCCTTTTTTTTTTAGTGGAAGTACTGGGGATTGAACCCAGGACCTCATGCATGCTAAGCGTGCGCTCTACCACTGAGCTATTTCCCTCCCCCTATCTATTTTATATATAATAGTTTGTATCTGCTAATCCCAAACTCCTAATTTATCCCTCTCCCTCTCTTTCCCCTTTAGTAGCCATAAGTTTGTTTTCTTTCTTTCTTTTTTAATATGAGCAAAGTACATTTATTATCATCATTTTGCTTTATTATTCATCTGTGTAAGTTTGTTTGCTATGTCTATAGTCTGCTTCTGTTTTGTAAAAAAGTTCATTTGTACCATTTTCCTTAGATTCCACACATAAGTGATATCTATCTTGACCATTTGTCAGTGTACAGTTCAGTAGTATTAAGTACATTCACATTGTTGTACAACCGTCATCACCATCCATCTCCAGAACTCTTTTTGTCTTTCCAAATTGAAACTCTGGATCCATTAAACAACAATTCCCTATTCCTCCCTTCCTTCAGCCCCTGAAAAACAACACCCTAATTTCTGTCTCTATGAGTCTGAGTAGGTACTTGAGTGACATCGAACAGGATTTGTCCTTTTGTGCCTGGCTTGTTTCACTTAGCGTAATGTCCTCAAGGTTCATCTATGAGGTAGGAGGTATCAGAATTAAATTCTTTTTATGGCTGAATAGTATTCCATTCTATAGATATATCATATTTGTTTATCCACTCATCTGTCAGTGGACACTTGGGTTGCTTCTAGCTTTTGGCTGTTGTGAATAATGCTGTTATAAACATGGGTGTACAAATATCTTTTCAAGACACTGCTTTCAGTTGTTTTTGATATATACCAATCAGTGGGATTGCTGAATCATATGGTAATTCTATTTTTAATTTTTTGAGGAACCATACTGTTTTCGTAGTGGCTGTTCACCACCCCTTTCCATTTAGAGCCATGTATCCTCTGGGTACATTTTAGGAGTGTTCAGTCACGAAGATGGAAATGACCATCTTGTTCATCTGTAACAGTCTTTCTCCCTCCCCTCATCCTCCATCAAAAGCAGGATACATAAACAGAAGAGAGTAATCTGTTTAGCCTCAATGAGGCTTTTATTTCTTGAACTGGGAAAAAGATGTTAAAGTTCCCATAATGGTATAGGTCAACCCATGTTCTCTTTCCTTGGGGATTTTTTGACCAAGACTAGTCACCAAATTCTTGGTAATAATCCCTTGGTCTTTATATGGTTTTGTACATACAATGATTCCTTTCATCTCAGGATCACAAAAGACTTCTCTCCAGAGTAACAATGATGATTATCATTTTATGATCATGGAGGAAATGAAGAGGAGAATGTTTAAATGACTTGCTCAGGGTGACTTGGGGATATGGTGGCTGAGCCAGGAAAGAAGGCCAGGAGTCTGTGGTCTCCTGTCTGAATCCCTAACCTACACTCATTCTGAGGAGCACTGTAGATCTAGAGAGGGCTATGGTTTCCAGAAGCTGCCTTCTGAGGGACTAACAGGGTGGCGGGATCCAGCTGAAGCGAACAAGCAGCACCAAGGACAGGAGAGTCTGACCTTGGACAATGGAAAAAGAGTTCAAGGGAAGGTCATTTTCTAGTGGAAGGAGTAAGGAAGAAGAAACTCTCTTGAGACTATTATAAACAAAGCAGAAAGCAAGTCAACTTCAGTTTGGCAAAAGGATGCTCCTTAAAGCATCTGCTTCCTCAGTTAAAATGCATGGCTGAGGGTTCAGAGAATACTACCAACCAATGAAAAGTAAGGGCGCATCTTGGCTTACGGAAGCATTCCGATCTAGTCAAAGTAAATATGGGTGAAACGGATCACCAAGGCAGCTAAACATCTCCAGGGCCCAGTGAGCCCAGACCCTGGTTCTAATAAAAGACTTCATCCTGTTGTTTGAGAGGGTATACACAACTCCCTAAGGGATTCTGTAAAATTCCTCTGACTTGCCTACATCCTCCCTATATTCGAGTATTTCGCATTTTCCAGATTACGCAATCGGGGGCGGGGTGGGGGGGAGAAATGAGCCCAACTGCATTAAATTTTGCTTATTTTCTGTGACATGATGGTTATTGTGTATAATTTACAGTGATGCCGAGGAGAAAACACACTCCTTTCTCACAGAAACGCTGCATAAACAGAGCTGTTAATCTTCCACACGAACATGTCGTTCTTTCTATTGTATGTTTCTGGAAAATGTTCAACCCAGTTGGGGTCACATGGGCTCCGTAAAAGTTGCAAACCGGTTAGACCTTGTCCTTTCAGTGGCCATGCAGAAGTTAGAGATTGTGGAAAACAGATGAGCTCTTCCAGATTTTTCCTGTGGCATATTCCCTACGCACGCAAACAACAGGAGAATGTTTTAAGTGATTCATTTCGATAAGGGTATTGGGGCCACGTGAGTCTATTTTGGGTACATAAATCATCCGTAAAAGATCAACTCCAATGGGAGAACTTCCTATCTTTGAAGAGGTTTTAGGAAAAGTTTCTCTAACCTTGAGAGGAGCTTAGACAGATCCAGTCTTAGGGGACTGGGGACAGTGGCCTGGGGCGCCTCACGCTAGAGTGACTCAGGGGACATGAGAGGGGAGCAGAAGGACATGGATTTATCAGCTGGGGCTAAAAATAGCTGGAGACACAGGCAAGTGTGCCATCTTCCCATGACTCATCCCCAAGGCCAGGTGGGCGGAACTGCCCCTTCCCCCTCCGCACATCCCGTCAAGCTACAGAACTTTTTGTGGTTTTAATCTACTTCAAGGCTGTCTGAGGTTTATTTTAACCTCATTTTAAGTTAACAAAAGTGCTGTGTTTAGAAGATAGGGGAAGAAGGGAGGGAAAGAGTGTATTCTTTGTCCCAGGGTTTAAACACCCTGCCTCTGAGTCACCTCTTTTAGGTCATATTCTCTCTCGTGTTGCAAATCCCATCCTAGAAGATGAGCCAAAGGGCTTCAAATCTGACCCTCTGGGAAAATTCTGCACCAGCAGTTACCTGACTGACCATGGAGTAGTAAATCTAGAGCAATAAATTGGTTAAATGAGAATGCCTTAATCTACAAGAGCCTTCAGGAAAACGTACAGCCGGCTGAATGATGGTGGCCTTGTCAGAAGTCCAGAATTTGTCACAATCCTGCAATGCATTATTAACTGCCTTCCCAGCTTGGGGTAAACCAGGCTATTCATAGTTATTACTTCGTTTTTAATTGAAGTTCAAAGAACAAAGCAAAATGCATTCAGAGCAACATACAGGATGAGACATCCAGGGTTATAGAAGCCTGAGCGAATGCTGGTAGGTCACTAAATTTATCTGAGCCTCTTCCTTTTCCTCCTTGTTTTCAAGAAATCCCCCAACTTTGTGGCGATTACATTTGATTTACGTTCACCGAGCTCAAAGGGGAAAGCATCCGTCTTCACCTCCCCCACCATTACTTTCATAGTTTTGCCCCTCCCAAAACATTTTAACATCTCTTTGGCTTCCCCAAATCCTTGGAACTCTAAGTAGGACAAGAATTCGTACTGACTCAGCTCAGCAGGAGGCTGAAGGTGTTAGCCCAGGGTTTCCCGATAGCACCTCTGGGAAGCAGGAATTGGACCCTCCCCGGAGTAAGATCCCACAGATTCTCCATGCCAGAGCGTCTCAGCTGATGCTTAAAGGTTGTTTTCTCTTCTCTGCAACTCTCTTCTCCTTATTGGCCCAGGCTGTCCAATGAGAGCCAGGATGACTTTTATTGAAGCCAGCCAAAAGCACTTTCCAAGAAGCGATTCACAAGAAAGACAGCTCCAACAACTGGGGTGCCTTCTCCCTCCGTCAATTTCATGAGGACACTGAGAAGCTATTAGTGACCTGAGCTGTCCCCTAATGGGAATCAAAATAACTAACTTGTCAGGGAAAAGAGCCTGACTGGGGTCAACGGGGTCCTTATATTTGGGTTCCTAAGTGCTCTGTGTTTCTTTCTTTGTTTTCTGTGCCAATTAGTCCATCGTGGTATGTATCTCATGTAGAGAACACGCTCGCAAATCTAACTGGAGACCAGAATGTGGCACGACCGTTTGATTATGGGGAAAAAATCTCTTTGATTTATGAGGTATTATGACCCAGTGAGCCGTATTGTCCTTTCTTCTCTGCTGCCTGGCTTAACTGTGCTGGCCATCGGATCAGCCCCTCGGCCTCACAATCACAGGATTCATGGCCTGCCTCTAGCAGCCACATGGGTCAGGGAGGGAAGGGTGAAGGCAGGAGGAAGAGATGCTGTTTCTTTGATTATTAAATTATCCCTCCTGCAAACAGCTAGATTCAGCAGTCTGTGACTGGGGCCACATTTTTCTGTTAATGTGACCAAGAGCCCTGCTTCAGAAGAACTCTGAGAAAAGCCCACGCTTGACGAAATGTCCTGGGAAATCTTGTGAATCAAAGGCAAGCTGCCATTTCCAAAAGGGACACCATCACAGAGGCCTCACATTTCAGTCGCTTTCAGGGAATTTGGTCTCGAGGGCGCATCGAGTAAATTATGATTCCTCAGAGAATACGTCCATGTACATATTTCTGGCATTCTGAATGGCATCTTGATGGAGGCTCGAAATTTCCTTCGCCGGATGCTTGGGAACAGAAAGCAGCTTTGCTTCCATTGGTGCTGCTACTGTAGGTTAACCCGAAGTGGGGGCAATGGCCCCTCGGCCCTCACAGGTGCCAAGTAGCCAATTACCCAAGCGGCTCACCAAGAAACAGTTGCTTTCAAAGGAAGGCCGGCCAAGTGATCTGCACTTGTTATCTCTGCAGAGGGCCCAACCCCAGGGCACACTGGGAGCTCCTGGTCACAAGGAGGGCACCCGCCAAGAGGGGCTGGGGTGGAAATGGGGGCCCATCTGGGGCCAGCAGCTATGCCTCTCCCACCACGGAGGGTAGGCCAGAGAAAATCTCTAAGTCTAAACGGTCATAGCCATCCAGGTCTGTCCAAAGGTGGGGCAGGGAGGTGACAAGGCTTCCACGCAGCAGTGTGAGGGGTGCCTATCAGAGCAGACATGATGGAATCTGAAAGAAGGAGCCAGGCTGGGGAAGAGGGCAGAACCCACTCTACACTATATGTCCCTTGAGAGCAGAAGTCCCATCTCTTTCATCTACACACTCCCGTGTGCTGGGGACACAGTCAGGTACACATTAGGGGCTTGATAACAGTGTGTGCAATGAACAAGATGATGGGGGCTCCCCAGCTGGAGGCAGGTTGGTATTCGTTTAGTTAATGCGTGTATGATGCTTAGCACAGTGCCTGACACATAATGAGTCCCCCTGGCATGTCTACTAATAGAAGATGATCCAGAATTAATAAATCCTGTTCTTTGAACTGTTGGTGACAAGGCTCAGCCATCAAGCCAAGCCTCCACTGATTCCAGGACTCAGTGGGGTCCAGGCCACAGATGGGTGAAGATAAGACTGGCAGGAACCAACAGACACACTCAGGGCCTGGGGGAAGTCCCAACTTGGGCCTTCTTCCTCACTTTTCTGTAGTTAAGAATTGAGGATTTTGAGTCAGAGAGTTGGGTTCAAATCCCAGCTCTGCCACTTAATGCTCTCTGGGACCCCAGGCAGGTTGCAAAATTCTCTGAGCTTCAGACTCCTCATTTGTAAAATGAGGATGCTAATCGTACTTACTGAAAGGTTGTTGTGAGGGTTATAATGCAAAAATGTCACATTTTCAGCATAGGACCTGGCTGTCAAATATGGCTACCATTATTTTTTTTTTATTGAAGTATAGTCAATTTACGATGTTGTGTTAATTTCTGGTGTACAGCATAGTGATTCAGTTATACATATATTTATGTGTGTATATATATATTGCTTTTCATATGTGTGTGTGTATATATATACCTTTTCATATTCTTTTTCATAATAGGCCATTACAAGTTATTGAATATAGTTCCCTGTGCTCCTCAGTAAGACCTTGTTGTTTATCTATTTTATATACAGTAGTGTGTATCTACAAATCCCAAACTCCCAATTTATCCCTCCGCTACCTCTTTCCCTCCTGGTAACCATAAGTTGTAAAAGAAGACATCAAAATCATAAAGTGGGAAAGGGTAGCAAGAAAATGTAAATTTTTTCGAGTTCTTTTTAGGATGTGTCTGAGCCTATATGATTACCAGTCTAAAGCAAATAGATATGGTAACGGGTTAACATACTTGAAAAACAGGATAACCGCAAATCAAAATCAAAAGCGTACAATCCAATACAATAGAATCATAAAAACCAAAAAGAAAATAAATCAAGCTAATAGGAAAGAAAATAGCTACCATTATTCAGACATACTATCATCTAGTGTCTCTTTCGTCCCGTTGTCCCCATGCTTAGGACCCTGAGACAGGGCCTCACATAGGATGAGTGTTTAATAGTTGCACATGCCTACCTCTTCCTCCTTTCTTTACCTGCTTGTGGAGGTGACAATCAGCTGAAGAGCTACGCTCCACTTCAAGCCACAGGTCCAACTGGCTCAAGGAAGTTCCAAGTGTGTCTCATCTGCTTCCTGGGACCAGCAGTTGAGATGTGTTCTTCTCATGCTGGTGTCTGAAGCACAAGAGTACCAGCCCGTCCAGACAGGCACATTCTGAGCTCCGGCTGGAGTCATATTTGCAAACATCCCATTGGCTAAATATGTCACGTGGCCAAGTCTAAATACACTCTGGGAAAAATTGCAAAGTCACATGGCAAAAGTCACAGCTCTAGGGAGGGGTGAAGAATCAGGACCAGTCATCAGAAAGCCTTTCCTGGTGGTGCCCCAAAATATTAAATCCCACTCCAAAGGTATGCCTCTTTGCCAGCGCTTGCCACACCAGCTTCTAGTATCTATTTCCTGGGCTCCCTACTACACTGACAGCTTTTCAAAGGGAGAAATGGTGTCTTATTCCTTTCTCTATCCCCAGCATCTAGCACAATGCCTGGCACACAGTAGGTATCTCATGAATGAATGTTTTCATTAATGAATGCATGTTTGTTCTCATGAATGAATGGATGTTTGTTCTCTTAAATGAAATGTTCATTCCTCTTGTTTAATCATCTCTCATTAGTCTCAAGGCAATCAAAGCTTGGGATAACTGGGGCTTTGGGAGTCGGTGATGAGCCCACCCACTATCATCAGGGACCAGTGCCCCAGACAGCATCCTCTTCCGTAAAGGGCTCATAGACCACCTCACTGGTTGCCTTCATCTTTACTCCAAAGCTCCAATTCACCTTCTCACCCATGTTCAGGACCATTCTTAGGGGCAAGTCTCTGTTTTGTTCCATTCCTAAAGAAGGGAAGTGTTTTCCTCTCAAAGAATCATAGTTTTCAGCCATCCTGGGTGCTTTTAACCACAACTCATTTTAGGTCTTCAAAAGTCACCCTTATCCCCCCAGTATCAAACACTTGTTTATCACGCAGCTCAAAGCAAATTTTAAGGGGACAGGACCAAAGAGTATTTGAACAATGACCAACAAATATCTAAAAGCCACATACCTTTCAGCTCTGTCCCTCTCCAGAATGAGTTCCCAGCGACAATCCTTAACTCACCACACACAATCCAAAGATTTATCCAGCTTTCTTCTTATTTGTCTTGATCCTTAATCCCAGTAACCCCAGGAGGCCGTGAAGCCCTCATGCAACTAGAATTAAAGTCTTGCCCTGAAAGCTCAGACTTCTGAAGGTAGATAGCAGATTAGGGCCCCCTGCATAATTGCATCTGATATGTCCTGCAAACGGGTCAACCAAGGAAGTCAGTTTACTTTTTATTCTTCACTGAGTTTCATAATAGTAGACAGTTCTGTGTTCTGTCATAGACTGTTTGCTTTTCTAAATACACTTTTACAGTAAATTAAGAAGCATTTTACTCAATAAGACACTTTGTCAATTTCCAGTGGGAGTATTTTTGCCCAAAGGGGAGCTAGTATTGTCAAAGTTGTCTTTGTGAATTGCACTGGAGATCAAATGAAAAACAGCCTTTGGGGCTCAATTACAGAATCATAGAAATCACAGGCCTTGAAGGAAAAATAGCTCTTTTACTTCCTGGAAAAAATGGTCAAACTTGAACTTCTAAAACTTAAGCTAGTGTGAGAGAGTGAGAACTATGAAAGGATTATTTCCTTATTCCAGGGCTGGGTTCAACTGAAAAATGGACCAATCTTACAACAAAAGTACCCCTAACACCTTTTCTATGCCCAGCTAAGTGCTGTGGGAGAGAAAAAAAATTAGAAAACGTGGTGACTGTTCTTTAGAATTTACAAGTCACACACTGGAAGTGGCCAGAAAGAGTACTGTCTAGTGTGTTCTAGTCCAGAGCATCTTACATTTTAATGTGCATATAAATCACTTCTGATTCAGAATTTCTGGCATGGGGTCCAAAGGTCTGCATTTCTAACAAGGTCCTAGGCGATGCTAATATTGTGAGTCTGTGGCCCACACTTTGAGTAGCAAAGTTGTAGCTGTGGCTTATTCTGGAATATTGTGTAGGAACATAAATGTGAGGGGGACAATAAAGATGGAAAGTGGTGAAGAATTCTTCACAGAGGAAGTCTGCAGATCTGGATCAGTGTGCATCTAGTAGAACCAAATTCCCACCAAAGATTCTCACTTACAAAGGGCCCCCAAGGAGCCCGAGAGATTCCTAGATTGAATTATCAACATGGTGCCCGTTAACTCAAGTTAGCTTATGCATATTCTCAACAAATTGGTGAAATCTTAAAATTGATTCTGCTCCCACTTAAGAAGATAGGATTCTAATATGTATATATACATATATATATATGTATATATATATATATATAAGTTCATATTCCTTGCTGATCTATTTCCATTGAATATTTTGTGACACAAACATGCAGATACAACCTCCCCAGATCTTATGACCCGCCTAAGACTAATTCCAGTCAAATGAACTTCTAAACCTGAAGAAAATTTGGTGAGGGTTGTCTACCAGGAAAAGAGTGATAAACTTAATAAGCTGAATTTTAAACCTCATAATAGGCTTCCAAAAAAGTTATGTGACTTGGGAAATTATAAAAGAAAACTGAAGGGAGAACAGAAACTACTTACAAGACAGAAAGATTTGGGTGGATTTTTTTTTTCACATTTGGAGGTTTTTGATTCACTACTGATAAAATCTGAGCTGTCTGAGAGCATCAGGGTTCAGCTACAGCTTTAGGAAGGGTGGGATTAATGGCTGGTCGTCGCCATCCCAGGTCAGAGGGGAGGAAGTTGCATTATAACCACTGCAGCTCTTCTCAGCTCCCAATCAATGCTCTTGGCTCAAGCAGGGGTGAGGGGTGGAAACAGGGGGTGGGGGGCAGCTCCTGAAGCTCAGACACTGCTTACTTCTCCTTTCTCCCTATTCCTTTTGCATCCCAGTAGAGCCTGGCGTGCCTGGAACAGAAGAGTCCCAGGAGCAGTTGGAGGGAGATGGTTGGGACAGAGCATCAAAGGGAATGGCCTTCGGCCCGAGGGGGGATGGGACCTAGCCCTCCCCCACTGCAGCTCCCCACTGAGTTCACAGCACAGAAAATGCCTCTAGTCCAACAACTCCACGTGGAGGTAGATTGCGTCCAGGCTCCAAAGGGTCAGGTGGGTGTCCAGCACTTGGAAGGGAATTAGAAAGTGAATCTGTTTCTTTATATTATTTTTATTAATTAAAAAAACACTAGCTTTTCCCTCCACCACACACACTAAAAACACTGAATAAATATTTATAGAATATCAGCATGAAAAAGCACACAAATATTATCCCGTTGTCCCCACCAACTCTCTCTAAAGGAAAAGGGTTTAGATTGTTTGAAGACAAGAGTATTTTAAGCAGGAGGAGAGTTCAGGCAACGGTGGCAGCACTGTTTGCTTAGAGCTGGAAAGAAGGTTGTGGAAAGTAAGGTTGCCAAGGTAGGTTGTGGCCAGATGGTGGGGAACCTGCTGAATGCCAAGCTAAGAGTCTGGATGCTCTTTTTAAGGTAAGCACATTTTTGACCCAGAGATGAAATAAAATATGAAATTGGCCTTATTGAAGTACTTGGTGGTTGGCACTTGGCGCTGTTTGCTGTGGGCCAGTCACACACTTGACAGCTCCTCAGGGCGTGCTAAGGGTGGGTCAGCACGGAGGGGTGTCCAAGTTCAAGGTAAATGCGACAGCAGACCTCTGAAAGAGACAAGCTAATCCCCAAGACCTTGGGACCAGACTCAAACCAGAGACTTCTCAGTGAGCCCAAAGGACAGAGAGAGTAACCAGTCCTCAGAGGGGCAAAATGCCCAGCAGGTCCCCAAGAGAACGGGTGCATCCATCTTTTATTCATTAACTTCTTCATGGCGTGGAGTATTATGTCTTGCTGAGGATGGTGGAAAATATTTCACTGAAGTCTTAAGTTGGAAAAAAAAGCAAAGTTAAGAGTTTTTTTTTTTTTTCTTCTTCTTTCTCTTTATGACCCCAGGCCAAAGAAAAAGTTTGTCACTCCGAATGTTTACGAGAGGGGCAAGCCAGAAGAACAGACAGAGCCAAATCCCTCTGACTCATTACAGAGCAGTAGGAGCGGCTCGCTCAATTAGTAGGCGATATAATTTACCTAGCACCCCAGGGTTGGAGGTGGCAGAGCATGTGAGGAGGGGGGGGGCCAGGGAGAGGAGGGGTGAGGTGGAAATTAGAATTTTCAAAGTTATAAATTTACCCAAGCAAGGGAGATAGTAGGTGACCCCTAGGAGTGAAGCCAGGTCTACATGGCCATCAGTCACTTCTGAGCTCCAATAGGTCACTCGTTTGACCCTGCTGTCTATAGAGATGAAATGAGTAATGTATTAGCAATGAGAGAAGCCTTGGATCGTAAAAACCAAAGGGGAATAAATCCGCCAAGATTGGCAGGATGTGGAAGAGATGGAAATTTAGAGCCGGGACTCCGTTAGGCTGAGTAACGATCTTCTCGCTCTGAAGATGCCAACTCCTTCCTCCCGTGGTCACTGTCACCTCCAGCACTGCCCGATATGAACACCAGCCTGGGACTGAGTTACCTTCTGCTCCTGGTGA
Organism: Camelus bactrianus; assembly: GCF_048773025.1. Lineage (NCBI taxonomy): Eukaryota > Metazoa > Chordata > Mammalia > Artiodactyla > Camelidae > Camelus > Camelus bactrianus. The sequence goes on from NC_133575.1 coordinate 34,795,543, forward strand.
GGGAGGGCGGTGCGTGATGGAGATTGTTGTGGTTTCTAACACACTTTTGCTCTCTGTTTCACTCTTGCATGCTCATTCATTAGTTTCTTCATTTATCTGTTCATTCAGCTAAGATCGTTTACGCACCTGCTATGTGCCGAGTGCTGCGCAAAGCATGGGCAAATACGATGTTGGCCAAGACTCAGGACTGCCTTCAAAGAGTTTTCAGTAAAGATGGTCCAAATAGTCTGAAAGTTTGGGGTTCTAGATTATTCCAGCATGGCCCATGCAAGAGTCCACTCCAGACCACAAGGCAGTATATGTCCTCAGGGAAAAGTGAATCCTTCTTCTGGCTTGGACTGAACAAGAGATCTCTGACTGCCTCGTGCTTTGAGAGGGGATGAGGTTTGGTGAAAATTAGTCTAGAACTTTTTCTCCCTGTCATCGCGTAGGTGTGATAAGATATATGCGTCTCTACATGGATTCCCAGAATCAAACCTGGACCAACGTATATGAGTCTTCACTTCCTCTTCCGACCAAGCTTAGCATTACACACCCCCAGCCCCCATGTCATACTCCCACTCAGAGATGCTCTGTCCTATGTCAGCAGTTCAGGCAGAAGTGAACACTGGCTCCTCCAAATTGGATGTAATCATTTCCTGGTGGAACCAGAGAAATCTAAGAGTGATAGACTGATTTTCATACCTGAAGAGTAAAAACAGTATACTTATTACAACCTTCCTGAGTAGGGATAGGTCGCTCAAGAAAACTATTCTTGTTCTATTGTAATTGTAATATGACTGGATAAATTTTGAGGTATTAATTTACGTCCCCCACTCTCCACATGTCGTTTTCCCTTTTCCTATTTCCAGCTGATAACCAGACTCTGGGCTTCCTCATCTCAGAGAAAATTGGCAGCGGGAGAGCTGAAGTCGATAATGTGGAAATTGGGGCTACAAGAAAGAAGAAGTTGGGGGGTGCCTTAAGGCCGTGACTCTAGAGTAGAGAGAGCCAGGGTAACCCAGGAAGGGTCACATTTTGTGGCTTCTGAAAATAGAGGCGATCTGCAGGTCTGCACCCTAGGGAGGGGGCCAAACTCAGAGGGGAAGGACTATGCGATGCCCCTTAGGGAGGCTTCCACTGGCCACAGAGGCCCTCATTCTAGGGCAGAAGACTGTGCTCTCAGCACACCTGGGGAGCTGGGAGAGCCTATGGGCTGTGAGGAAGGCCTTCTCAACAGTAACAAGGGTGACAGTTAACTTAAAGACTTAGAGATATGTATGTGTGGTCTTGCCACCTGGAAAACCACAGGACCTTTGCATCACCGTGGAGTAAGGGGTGCTTCTAAAGGTTTCGATTTCCTATCAATCCAGCCCAATGGGATCGTAGTAGAAATTAAATTAAGTACCATTAAGAACTGCAACGCTTCTAGAGTCCTGAGAGTATCTACTCAGTCGTACCCACTACTCTCCCCAGATCCTTCTTTCCTTACCTGTTTTGGCCAGAGTAGGGCTATCAGGCGTGGCATTCAGCTCGATCTTAGCATAAAGCCTATTCCTCTGCAATAGAAAGCCTCATCTGAATAAAAGCGTTTCTGGGGTAGAATCCTCCAGACTGTACATGTACATTTTATGCTCCTCCGTGGGCATTCTATGCTCCATCCCTCCGTTCTCTCCCTCTCTTTCTCTCTCTGTCCTTTCCACCCTCCCTCCCTTTTTCCCTCCCTCTCTCCCTGCCTTTGGCTTCAGGGTTTATGCTCTTAACCATTACACTATACTCTCTCTTTGTCATTTTGCAAACACCAAGAAGGGATGGTTAAGCTTATCTAGGCTAATATGAAAATATCTCCAAGAAGCAAGGTGCAGAAGAGTGTGTATGGAATGATTCTTTTTGTGTAAATAAAAGTAGAGCTTTGAATAGATAGATAGACTGGTTAACTGATTTCTTGGTATATGCCTAAATAATTTGGGGCTTGGGGAGGGAGCCCCCAAAATGTGTTAGCAGGAGTTGTCTTTGAGGAGAGAGACTAGAGGCGCAAGGAGATAAGTGTTCACCTCTAATTTTGTTCACTTATGTACTGTTTGAATTTTCTAACCATGTATATGCTTTACTTTTTTGTGTTTGTTTTATTTTTTTAATTGAACTATAGTTGATTTACAATGTTGTACTGGTCTCCAACGTACAGCATGGTAATTCAGTTATACATACATATATATTATTTTTCATCTTCCTTTTCATTATAGGTTATTACAAGCCATTGAAGATAGCTTTCAGTGCTGTACAATAGGACCTTGTTGTTTATCTATTTTGTATATAGTAGCTTGTATCTGCTAACCCCAAACTCCTAATTTATCCACCCCTTCCCCCCAATTTTGGCTTTTTTAGATTCCACATATAAGTAAGATCATACAGTATTTGCTCTTCTCTGACTTGTTTCACTTAGCTTAATGCCCTCAAGGTCCATTCGTGTTGTTGTAAATGGCAAGATTTCCTTCTTTCTCATGGCTGAATAATATTCCATTGTGTATATATCCATTCATCTGTTGACAGACAATTTAGGTTGTTTCCATATCTTGGCTCTTGTGAACATGGGAAGACAGAGATCTTGACGAGATCCTGATTTCAATTCCTTTGGACATATGCCCAGGAGTGGGAATGCTGGACCATATAGTAGTCCTATTTTTAGTTTTTTAAGGAATCTCTATACTGTTTTCCACAATGGCTGCACCAAACTGCATTCCCACCAACAGTGTAGGAGGGTTCCCTCTTCTCCACACCCTCTCCAGCATTTATCATTTGTGGACTTTTTGATGATGACCATTCTGACGGATATAAGGTCATACCTCATTTTAGTTTTGATTTTATATGCTTTACTTTTTAAAACTATCTACAAGATCATATAAAAAGTGAAATTTATATAAAGTTTTTTTACTATCTTTCCCAAACATCTTTGTGTACAAACAGCTAATAAATATGAGTTACCAAAAAAATTACATTCTACTTGTCAAATAATTCTAATGTTGTGATTCCATCTGCTATGGGCCAGAAGAATTCTGAGATGATCCTTAAGACACCCCTCCTGTTATGGCTGGCTCTGGCAAGGGGCTGGGTTCTAGCTTGTTCTGGATGTGAAGAGGCCTGTGTAACAGATGGAGAAGACACCTGTTGATACATCTGCCTTCCACAGCCACCAGACCCTCAAAGGCCCTGTGAGTAATCTAGAAACTGCTGTGAGTACTCAGTTTCCATGTGACCATGAGCTGTCACAGCCAAAAGCATTTTTAAATTAAAAAGGAAAATAAGAATATTGACTCAGAAGCTGGATCAAGGTTACAATTTATGGGTTTTTAAGAAAATAATTGTGGATTAAAGACATAAATGTAAGACCAGAAACTGTAGAACTCCTAGAGGAAAACATAGGCAGTATACTCTTTGACATAAGTCTTAACAATATATTTTTGGATCTATCTCCTCAGGCAAGAGAAATAAAAGCAAAATTAGTAAATGGGACCTAATTACACTTAAAACCTTCTGCAAGGCAAGGGAAATCATCAACAAAATGAAAAGGCAACTTATGGAATGGGTGAAAATATTTGCAAATGATATGTCTGGTTAATATCAAACATGTATAAAAACCTCATACCAAAAAGACAAACAAATTGATAGGAAAATGAGCAGAAGACCTCAACAGATGTTTTTCCAAAGAAGACATACAGATGGCCAACAGGCACATGAAAAGATGCTCAACATTATTAATCATCAAGGAAATGCAAATCAAAACCACAAGGAAATGTCATGTCACACCTGTTAGAATGGCTCTCGTGAAAAAGACAGCAAATAAATGTCAGCAAGGATGTGGAGAATAGGGAACCCTTGTACACTCTTAGTGGGAATGTAAATTGGTGCAGCCACTATGGAAAACAGTATAGAGGTTCTTCAAAACACTAAAAATAGAACTATCATATGATCCAGCAATTCCACTCCTGGGTATATATTCAAAGAAAATGAAAACATTAATCTGAAAAAACACATGCACCCCAATCTTCATAGCAGCATTATTTATGATAACCAAGATATGGACGCTACCTAAGTGTCCATCAACAGATGAATGGATGAAGAAGTCCATTGTATGTGTGTGTGTGTGTGTGTGTGTAGACAGAATTCTAGACCTGGAAGGGACCTTGGTGACTAATTCAATTTTCTGTTTACCTGAAATCTAAATTAAAAAGTTATTATTTGATTCACTTTGCTTTGTATGTAAAAGTTGTGTGTGTGTATGAAAGAGAGAGAGGGAAGGAGAGAGAGATTCAAAGTGGGGAAGGAAATTCCTTTGTTCATCCAACAATGATTTACTGAACACCTACAGCATCCTAGGAACTGTGCTCAATAAAGGTTTAGTGCAGTCTTCAGGAAGAAGTCATCAGAATTTCGATAATATTTTTAATTTTAAAAAGTAAGGAATTAAATAGGCTGTGATGATATTTAGTATGCTGGTTGAACTGGCATCCTCTCAGAGGTCACGTGATATACATAGTGGTCACCTTATTCTAAGAGAAAAGAGGGAGCTTCAAAATACAGTGAAGACAGAAAGCAGATGGGGGGATTGCCAGGGGCTGGGGAGAGGGTAGAATGGGGAGTGACTGTTTAATGGTACAAAGTTTCTTTTTGAGATGATGAAACGTTCTGGAATCAGATAGTGGAAGATGATTGTACAATATAGTAAATATGCCAAAAATCACTGAATTGTACACTTTAAAATGATTAAAACTGTAAATTTTACTTTATGTGAATTTTATCTCAATTAAAAGAAGAAAAATGTTTAAATACCATGGAATGGCCAAGGCATCCTCGCTTGTTGACTCGCTGTCTGTATGTTGTGTGGGATTGAAATTTGACTGCTCAGTTAGGTGGATTTATGGATTATATTATCTTAAATACCAACATCTGTATAAAACTTCCTGATGGGATGAGTAATAATCATGAAATAATCACTTACTACACCATACAGGAAAGATCTTGTGGGAAAGAAATTTTTAAAGTGTGAAACAAAGATGACTATTGCGTTTTTCTTTTACTGTATATAAAGGTTCCAAATTTCCTGACCTTTACTAGGATGACAAGTAATCCTAATTTTCGTTATTTAGCATAAACTAAAGAAAACACACAATCTTTCCCTCTGATGTTAAAAAATGGAAATTTTTTAAATGAGTGAGAAATTACTTTTGGAAAGAAATCTATGCTGTGGAGAGACCATAAATGTTTGGAAGTTTTCTTCATTGTGTTATTTTTGTTGCAGAAAACAATGTGTACAGGTGACATAAAAACTTTCACATAGTATCTGCACACATTACAAAACCCACAAAAATGGACTTTTCAATCCTACCTTCCAAATAAGGATATCTTCCAAATGCTGCATCTTCTACTTGTTTGATTAGAATAATTTGACATTAAAAGATAGAAATTCACTAGCCAATTTTCAACAAAAATCTTTGCATAATTGATATATGGCTTGAAAAAAAGATTGTTGCCATTAGTCCCTGCAGCCAATGATCCACTTCTTCCTTTTGAATTTACATCTTTATTAATGTCTTTTCCAGCCATGTCAAACCTTTACAACCAAGTTTCATCAAAATAAATGAAATTTAGCACCAGACTTTCAAATCACATTTTCACAAAGTGTTAAACTGAGATTTTAAAAAAGTGTAAAGCATATTATATCACACTGCTTTCACTTACAAAGTAAATTTAGTAAGATCAAAAAAAGGTTTTGTTCCTTTACTTAATAATAATAATAATAAAATAATAAAACCTTTTTCTAGCCGAACGGGATTTACTCCAGATATGCAAGTATAGTTCAACATTCAAAAATCAATTAACATAATCATCACATCTACAAGTTAAGGGAGAAAAATGACATGATCATATTAATAGATGCAGAAAAAGCATTTGACAAAATCCAACATCCATTCACAATTAAAAACTCTCAGCAAACTAGGAATAGAGGGAAAATTCCTCAACTTAATAAAGAACATTTACAAAAAACTACAGCTAATACCGTACTTAATGGTAAGAAACTTGAAGCTTTTCTAACTAAGATGAGAAACAAAGGAAGGATGTCCCCTCTCACCACTCCTTTTCAACATTGTACTGGAATGCCAATTAGGGTAGAAGAAATAAAACTGTCTTTGTTCATAGATGATGTGATTGTCTCTGTAGAAAATCTGAAAGAATAAACAAACAAACAAAAAAGCTTCCTGGAACTAATAAGTGATTTTAGCAAAGTTGCAGGATACAAGGTTAATATACAAAAATTAATCACTTTGCTAAACACTAGCAATGAACAAGTGGAATTTGAAATTAAAAACACAATACCACTTGCGTTAGCATCCCCACAGATGAAGTAACTAGGTATAAATCTAATAAAATGTGTATAAGATCTATATGAGGAAATCTACAACACTCTGATGAAATAAGTCAATGAACTGAATAGATATTTCATGATTATGAATGGGAAGATTCGATATTTTCAAATTGAAAATTCTTCCCAACTTGGTCTATAGATTCAACATAATCCCAATCAAAATCTCAGCAAGTTATTTTGCAGTTATAGACAAAAGAATTCTAAAGTTTACATAGAGGGGCAAAAGACTCAAAATAGTCACAACAATATTGAATGAGAAAAACAACTGGATGACTGACACTATTCTACTCTAAGACTTACTATAAAGGCACAGTAATCAGGACTGTGCGGTGAAAGAATAAACAAATAGATCAATAGAGCAGAACAGAGAGCCCAGAAATAGACACGCAAATGCAGTCAATTGATCTTTGACAAAAGAACATAGACAATACGATGGAGAAAATGTAGCCTTTTCAACAAATGGTGTGGGAACAACTGGATACCCACATGGATAAAAGATGAATGTAAACACAGGCCTTAAAACTTACTCAAAATGGATCATAGACCTAAATGTAAAATGCAAAACTATAAAATTCCTAGAGGATAACTTAGGAGAAAATCTAAATTACCTTGCATTTGGAGGTGACTTTGTAGGTACAAACACAACAGTAAAGATACAGTTCATGAAAGAATAATTGATGATATGGATTTTGTTAAAAGTAAAACCTGCTCTGTGAAAGACACTGTCAAGAGAATAAGAAGACAAGCTGCAGACCAGAGGTAAATATTTGCAAAAGACATATCTGAGAAAGAAGTGTTATCCAAAACATAGGAGGAACTCTTAACACACAACAATAAGGGGGAAAAAAACTGATTAAAAATAGGCAAAATATCTGAACAGAAACCTCATCAAAGAAGATGCACAGATGGCAAATAAACATACAAAAAGATGCTCAACATCATATATTAGGAAACTGCACAGTAAAACAACACTGAGATAATCATTACCCACTTATTAGAACGGCAAAAATCCAAAACACTGCCAACACCGCACCACGTGCTAGTGAGGGTGTGGAGCAACAGGAACTCTCCTTCATTGTGGGTGGGCATGCAAAACGGTACAACCACTTTGGAAGACAGTTGGTTTCTTACAAAACTAAACATACTCTTGCTATATAATCCAGAAACTGTACCCCTTGGTAGTTACTCGAAAGTGATGAAAACATATGTCCACACAAAAACCAACACACACAAACGTATTGATAATTGCCAACATTTGTAAGCAGTCAAGATGTCCTTCAGTAGGTGAATGGATAAATAAATTACGCTACACCTATACAATGGAATATTATTCAGTGTTGAAAAGAAATGTGATGTCAAGTCATGAAAAGATATGGAGGAATCAAATGCATGTTACTAAGTGAAAGGAGTCACTCTGAAAAGCCTACACACTGTATGATTCCAATCATATGACATTCTGGAAAAGGCAAAACTATGGAGACAGTAAAAAGATCAGTGGTTGCCCGGGGTTGGGGGAGACAGAAGAATGCAAAGGTGGAGAGTAGAGGATTTGGTGGGGGTGGGGAGGGTGGTCAATGAAATTAATCTATATGATACTACAATGGTGGATATACTTCGCTTACACTTGTCCAAACCCATATAATGTACAACACTGACAGTGAACCTTAATGTAAACTATGGACTTTGGATGATGATGTGTTGATATAGGTTCATTGACTGCAACCATGCCGGTGCAGGATGTTGACAGTGGGGGAGGCTGTAGGTGTCTGGGAGCAGGGAATTATGGGAATCTCTGAACTTGCTGCTCAATTTTGCTGTGAATCTAAAACTGCTCTAAAAAATTAAGTTTATTTTTTAAAAAATAGAATGACCACAGTCTAGAGCAGTGATCTTCCACTTTTTTATGGGCAACACATCCATGAAATATTTAGCGTGTGCATCTTCCGTGAGTGCTCATTTATCTTTTATATATTTTATAAGTATTGACTATGATTATACTAACATAATGTCTACACTATAACAAATAAACTGAAAATAGACATTTAAAAAAACTATTCTTATAATATTGCTTATTTTTATGTTTATTTCACCTTTGTGGAATTTCTTAGTGTAGGTTTTACAGTATATGTAATGAAATAATCATGAATATAATTTATAAATAAACACATATGCATATATTAAGAGAGGACACAGAATTTATTGAGAGGGGTTCCAGTTCTCAAGCAGAGCTGAGACAAAAACCTTGGTGCAGGGATTTTATCTAGGAGGTGATCCTGGAAGCAAGAGTAAAGGAATAGGGCACGTGAGACCGGGAAGATGGAAAAGCCAATACATTGTTGAGCTGGCAACTTCTGTGGGCAACTGAGGCTCAATCCTACGAGGAACTCTCTGAAGAACTACCAAATGTGCCTTGGAATTGAAATTGTTCCTTCAAAGATGGGCAGCTGAAGCATTTATCTGCTGACTCTCATCTCCCACCGGTGAAGGGTCCCTCCCTCCTCCCCCCCAGAGTTAACTCCACCCACACACACTTCCAGACTGCCCTGTGTGAGCTGCCCTGTGTGAGCTGAGCGAGTTCCGGAAAGCAGGTAGAAGTGGCTGACACTTGGGGTGGGACTCTCAGTGTGTGTGGATGCTGCCCACTACAAGCAATGTAGTATGGTGCACCAAAGGCATTTGCTACAAGGACTGTGTTAAAACAAAAATTTGGAGATCCCTAGTTTGTTGAAGAAATGAAGGTAAGATCCCCCTTCACCCTTTAAAGGCAACACATTCATAGAAACGTCAATCATGTTATCACATTATTATTACTGTTTACACGTATATTTCTTTGCACTGTCCTGAAAGAGGTTCCAGGATGTTCTGACATCAGACTGAACCAGGTGAATATCCCCGATTCTTTTCATACTGGCTATGTGACTCTGAGAAAGTTACTTTCTTTTATTCAGTCTCCGTTTCACCAGCTGTAAACTAGAGATAATAATGTCCACTCAAGATTTAAAGTTAGGATTTTTTTTCTTTTTTTTTAATTGAAGTACAGTCAGTTACAATATGTCAATTTCTGGTGTACAGCACAATGTCCCAGTCACGCATATACATACATATATTTGTTTTCATATTCTTTTTCTAAAGTTAGCATTAAAATCAGATATGTGTATAAAGTGCCTGGCACAAAGACACCACTAATAAATAACATTTGTGGTTTTCTTTTCTTTTTTTTTTTTTCATTCTTTGCCTCTCCTATACCTGGAAACAGTAGTCATATAGCTTGGGAGTTAAAAGTATAAATCTGAAGACACAAAGATGGGTTCAGAGCTAGGCTCGGCCAAGTACCAATTTCAGAACCTTGAGCAAGATCTTTTAAGTCTTGTTGAAACTCTTTCTAGTGAATTAATTCATCTCTTTGTCGAAGCATATATAGAATATTGAACATAATTTAAATATAGTGCCCATCACAGCACTTCACAGTTGCATCATACATCCATTTCTTGATTTTGTTTTCTTGCTTGAGATTTAGGATCTCACGATGCTTTGATTTACTTTTTAAAAATTATAAAAAAAAAAACTTTAAATGGACATAAAAAGAAAGAGAATAGTATAATGAGCCCCTATTACCCAACTTCAGTAACTACTACTTTTCTTTCATCTTCTCTCATGTATACCCTCACTCACTTCTTCCTTTCCCACATTATTTTGCAGCAAATCAAAACATAAGATCATCTTATCTGAAAAGATTTCAATATGCATCTCCAAATAATAAGGACTCTTTAAAAAAAATAAAGACAATACTATTACCATACTTTTAAAAAGAATAATTCCTTAAGATCATCAAATACCCAATCAATGCTCGAATTTCCATTTATCTTATAAATCTTTTTTAACTATCTGTTTGAACTAGTATCTAAATAAAATCAACATGTTGTCATTGAATAATCTGTTTTTTAAATCTCTTTAATTTTGTGGATACCCCTTCTATCTCTTTTTTTGCTTTCAGTTTGTGAAGACGTTGGATTGTTTGACTTACAGACTGCGCACAGTCTAGATTTTGCTGATTGCACCTTTATGGTGTCACTTAATATGTTTCCTGTCTTTGCAGCTCCTGTAAATTGGTAGCAGGATCTAGAGATCTGTTCAGATTCAGGTTTGCTCTTTTTGACAAGACTGCTTCAGAAGTGGCGATGTGTTTTTCCACCAGGAATTACATAATATATGGTTATATCTTTGTGATGTTACCAGCCTTTGATAATCAATATCTAGCTCTGTTAATTTCCTAGGGGCTGCAAACTGACACTCTAGATCATTAATAAAGATGTTAAATAAGGAGTCATGCGAAAGTGACCGCAGTAGCTCTATTAGATGTCTCTTTCATAAATTGGAAAGCCACGGAAGGGTGGACTTAAGCAGGATACTTTGCATTGTCCCAACATTTCTTTGTTCATGACTTTTCAATTTGCTCGAGCTCATTGAAGCAACTTCCAACTCCAGATTCAAATCAAATGTAGTGTGTTGCATACAAATATTTCTTTAGGCTCTGGAACAAAGTCATCATTAAATACCAAACATGTGACATGTTCCACACTCCCTACACGTACCATTTCTATAATGTACTGAAAGGAAATAGTTCATTGTGATAACACAAAGTATCCTTTTTCACCATTTCAGGGCTTTCTAATTGAGTCAGCTGTTGGTGGGGAGGGGGCTTTGCTGTCAAATTAAGTTCTCATTTAACATCTTTACTAACGACCAAGTAGATCAAACTACCCATGAGAGAGTGACCACTGAACTGGGAATAAGGACACGTCACGCCTGAAATGGACAGGAGAATAGCAATGTGTAATGGTCTGGTTACATGGGGATGGGCCAGACCTGTTGCTTCACACTAGCATACGTAGGAGCTCTGGACTGAAAAATGTGTGTGGGAATGATTAAAAAAAAAAAAAAATGCTCGTGCAAATCTTACATAGCAAAAACTAAAGAAGGATGGCCCCAGAAGTTATAGAACTACATATGTCATTTCTGGTTTTTTGGAAAATATAGGAATAACACTGGAGTAAGATAAACTGTTAAGTTCTAAGAATAAAATGGATACAGAAGAGTAATTTTCATGGCTTTGTAAGGAATTAACTCAACAGAATTTCCCATCCGAAATCACTGCATAGACAATACATGTAATTGCTCTTGACTTTTAAAGAGCCTTTGATTTTGTTTGGAGCAACAGATTCATTAGCAAACTAGAAAAACCTATATGGTCCAAAGCATACGGTTTTGGGGAAGGGCACAAGTTCACCCCCAGCGACCCATTATGAATGGAGTGGTCATCAAACAATGATCTCTTGGATATGTCAAGCATTTTACAAACTTCAATAATTCTGACAACTTTGTGAGGTTACTATTATTATCTCCATGTTATTGATTAAGAAATTGAGGCTTAAAGAGGCTAAGTGGCTTACCCAAGGTCCTTCAGCCAGTAAGTGACAGAGCCTGCTTTTAAACCCTAGGTCTCTCCATTCAAGCCTTTACTCTACTCTGCCTCATGACATCTTGGAAGCAGCACAAGGACATGACATTTATAGAGCATCTCCACCTAAATTGCCCATCAGGAGCCACCACATAGCTTGCCCGAAGCTCAACAAATAAACACAGTGCTCTTAACAGCTATAGTCTGCCACCAGTGGGATGGTAGCATGAGACCTCACACGGGAACAATGACCCTGAAGGTCAGTCTGGAATCCATTACATTTCAGCCTTTACATCAGTGACCTGGGAGACAGAACAAGTCTACTCAACATGTTTACACATAGTGGCATTCTGGACATGGGGAATTCCAGGGAAGAAGCTGCCCTGGAATCTAGGGACCACAGTATTGAAAGCCCCTAGTAAAACTCAAGAAACAGCTAAAATACAAGAGGAGAGATCAGCAAAAGTAATCACTAGAATTCAATACAATAAAATTCAATAGTCGTGCCCATATATGACGAAAATACTTGCAGGCTTAATTCCTAAACATGTTAGCTAGATAGCTCTATTACTTAACCAAGGTCCAAGAGAGAACATATAAACAGAAATGTTGCATACAGGGTCTAAAAGAATTCTTTCACTGTAGAGATCTGATTTCTGATTTCTACCATTTAAAAATTCAGAAAGTCTGCACGAAAAGCTGTAGAGATGATTTAACAGTCCCAGCATAAAATCTATGAAAGAAAGTGAAAAATACTAGGAGTTTTACAATAGCCAAAAAGAAACATAGGAATACTTTAATAATGGGCTCTAAGAAAATTACCAGCTTAATCTTGTTGGAGATATTCAACTATAGCAAACTGGAAAAAATTTGCTAAGCATGGTCCTAATATTAATCTGTTGTAATTAAATAATTAGCTTTATCAGGAAAGTTCTTCTTCTACTCAACCCAAATTCCAGGTTTTCTTATTCTTTTCTTTCCCTGGAATGATGTGAGAAAGTAACTCTTTTGTATAACTAAGTCTTTAATAATTATTTTAATATGTTCTGCATTTTTAGCCTCTCCATTTTAAATGCTCAAAGTAAAACTGAAGCTAACTAATTGGCTGGGCTATCTTAGGGGAAAATCCTGTAGGAGCTAAAAGTAATAAAATGTGGATATTTCTATTCATAAAAGGAAGGCCCAAGAGTGAAAAAAAATCACATAGCACCAGCATTGTAGTCAAACTGTTCTTTCCAGATGGGGGATTGGCTCTAATTTATCCTGTTGGCTTAAGTTTCATTTTGAAGCAACCCAGAAACCAAGAACGAAGAACTGCACCAACAGCTTAGTTTTATAAAGCACTTTACAGTTTCTAAGTCGTTTTTGCTTTCTTTTCCCATTTGATCAGCCAGCAAACTCTGTGAGAGAGATGGTGTAGGAATTTTGGTTCTCTTCTGTAAAGGCCCTGTCTGCTCAGGAAATGTTGGCCAAATGGTTGGGGTAGAACTAACGGGACATTCAGTTGTCCCCTGTATTAGTCAGGATTCTCCAGAGAAACAGAACCAACAGGAAGTAGAAGATATATCTATACCTATTGATATACAGATAAAATGAGATTTTATTATAAAGAATTGGCTCATGAGAACATGGAGGCTGAGAAGTCCCAAGATCTACAGCTGACAAGCTGGAGACACAGGAGAGCTGTGTCCCAATTTGAGGGCAAGGAGAAGACTGATGTCTGAGCTCAGTCAGACAGAGGTGGCAAATCCTCCCTTCCTCCACCTTTTTGTTCTTTTCGGACCCTCAACTGATTACACGAGGCCCATCCACCTTGGGGAGAGCAATCGCTTTACTCAGTCTATAGATTCGAATGTTAGTCTCTACCAGAAACACCTTCACAGGCATGCTCAGAAATAATGTTTAGCCAAATATCTGGGCACCCTATGACAAAATGACATATAAAATTAACCATCATATCCCCTAATCTCATCTCAAGGAGGCAGTTTCCATCTCTGAGGGGCCCCACCTTTGCTTGGTCCCAGGCTCTACCTGGGTGGCCACCTCAGGACACTACTTCCCCGGGAGGCCTGGGTGAAATCCCCTCTGAAGCTCTCATTCAATGCTGGACACCACAAATCTATCCATGAGAAAACAAAAACTCATTAACAAAAGCCAGGACAGGGCAGCCATCAGTGAGAATTAAAGAGACTCCGAATGGAGAGAACAATAGTGCAGAATTCATTTAAAAATATACAATCTAAAATATTTTCTGTGTTGCAACCTGAAGGAGAGTTTGAAATGGCTCTTAAGTCAGATTGAGATGAATTTTTTTTTTAATTTTGCTTGTTTGTTTTGTCTCTTTTGAGGGAGGGCAGTAATTAGGTTTATTTATTTATTTTTAATGGAGGTACTGAGGATTGAACCCAGGACCTCATGCATGCTAAGCACACGCTCTACCACTGAGCTACACACTTTCCCCTTTCTAACACCAGCTCTGGCCCTTCTCATGTGACCAGGGCAAACTCACCAATCTCTCCAATCTTCCATTTACTCACAGGTAACGTGAGGATTAAAATATCTCACCAGGAGCTGCTAATACACACAACATGAATGCCTCCCACAGACCTCATGTGGAGTGAAAAAAGACACAAAAAGAATATCACACTGCTTGATTCCATTTATATGAACTGTCAGAAGAGCCCAAATGAATCTCTGGAGATAGAAGTCAGAATAGTAGTAGCCTCTGGAGTGGAGAGAATTGACTGAAAAGGAGGAGAAGAGAACCCTCTGTGGTGATGAAAATGGTCTGTATCTTGATTGTGGTGGGGCTGCCCAGCTGGATACATGCATCAAAGTTCATCCACCTGTGTGCTTAAGATCTGTGCAATTTACTATATAGTATATTTCAAGAAAATTCTTAAAAATGTGTATCTCCTTCAGCTGCTGTGAGTAATGAATGAGATAATACAAGAAAAGTATCTTCTGCTGGTGGACTTAAACAAACAGTAGGTGCACAAGAAATGATGGCTAAAACACCTTTCTTAAAAGTAACTGCCTTCAGAAATGTAAAGTCTGCATTAACCAGAAATCTAAGAGGATGCCAGAGCAGGGACAGATGTTAGAGATTTTCTGCTCCCTCCTTCAGTAACCTCCATGTGGGCTCCCCTACCACCGCAGCACCCTGGCCTCACTGAGCGGGCGGGTGAGTACTGTTGGAAGAAGCTGACTGCAAGCAATGACCCACAGGTGCATGGGTCTGAGCTAGCCCTGGGCAGGGTTGCTGTCCCCAGGAGACTAAGGGGTGGCCTGGCGAAGGAGGGATTGCCAATCCAGAGTAAATAGGTCCCAGTCTGGGGCCCCAGATTGAGACTGAACTAGGGAGTAGGAGGGAGGGGGCAGGACAAGCACCCTGCTCCTGAAACTCAGTGTCAAGGCAGGGCCTGGGCAAGAGGCAGGGTCCAGCTCCTAGGACAAGCAAGGAGGAAAATAAAGGTCTTTCTGAGGATTAGGCTGACCCCAGAGCCTGGGATGAAATCAATCCTGGATCAATCCAGTTGGTTCCGCTACCACTCAAGTTATCTAGGGTTGTCCTGGGTTGAACACTAGACCAACACTCCTCAAAGCTTAATGTGCACACAGATCACCTGGAGAGCCTGTTGAAGTGGACAGACTGATTCGGTAGGTCAAGGATGAGGCCTGAAATTCTGCATTTCTGGCAAATTCCCAGGTGATATCCATGCATCACACTGGGATTCCCAAGAACTTCCTGGAAGACGCAGCCAGGTGACCCAGGTGACTCAGGGTACTCTTCAAATACCTGTTTCTTCTGACTCTGGGCTCAGATGATGGAAGAGAGGAGCCATCCCCCACCCACCCAAAACACACACACACAAACACACACATACACACACATACACACACATACACACACGCGACTTCAAACCCACGGAAGTCAATATTCTCGAAGGCGTTCTAAGAACCCCACTCCTATTTACTCTGGGTTGAAAACACTGCCCGAGATGGTCTTGCAAAGAGATTTATAGCTTTTAATCTTCTCATATGGCATGACTGCTAAATACAGTATAATATATGAGACAGGAATTAGTCCGGAATTTATTTAAGACTTTATCCCCTCAGTTCATATGTCAAGAGATTGCCATTTCCACTTATTTATTAGGAATGTGATGTTTTTCAAGGTGGATGCATTACTGTTGTTATCTGCTTTCAATTAGCTGAGAATTTACTATGCTCAGCCAAACGTCCATTCATCAGCAAATTCCAGATTCCTGGCAGTCTGATTAACTTCCCAGGGCTCCTCCATCATAGTTAAAACAAATGAGGCTGTCTATAGCTCATGCTTTCTTGCTTATGGAAGGAAACAGAATAAGTTTCAGAACAGAAGAAGAAGAAGATGAGGAGGAGGATGACGATGGGGTGGGGAGGGGAGTGGGAGGCGAGGGGAGATGAAAGGAGGGGAGAGGAGGGGGAAGGGTTAAAAGAAGGAGTGGGAGGAGGAGAGGGAGGAGGAGAAAGGGAAGGTGGAAGAGGAGGAGAACGAGGAGGAAGAGACAAGGAAAAGCCTCAAGCAATCAGGAAATGTCAGAGATAAACACTTACCCTTAGACCAAACGCTACTCCACGCTAGAGTTTTTTCAGCCCGATCAAAGCCAGCAGTTTGGTAGTACAGCGCCCTCAGTGAAGGGGTGAAGGACTTGAACTTGGCCATCCTTCATTGCGGTGGGGTGTGGTGTAATGGGAGAAGCATGAGCTTTGGAACCAATGGGGCCTGGCTCTGAATCCCAGCTCAGCCATTTAAAACTGGGGCAACTGGGGTAAGTTTTCTAACCTCCATTGTAAAGGCTCTAAGCTTCCTCTTCTGGAAAATCACGACCATAATGACTAACTTGCAGATTTATCATGAACATGAATGAAACTGTGTTCATGTAACAGCGATGTCAGCTAAAGTAACCCTGCCCTAGAGTTTCCAACAACATTTGTTCCAACTGCATCCAGTGTGTGCAGAGGATCCCCAGGCTCTCCTAGTCTCTCTGGGGATTTGAAGAGGGGTTGGGGATGAAGGGAGGGGGATGGTTAATGTTTGTCCCAGCCATGGCTGGCCGCAAGCTCTTCTACCTCCTGAATTAGTCCTGTTCAGGATTCCCCACTATATGCACGACATAGATCACCCCTGCTCTTCCCAGTGTGTTCTTACACACCCAAAAACCAAGCCACTCATGCAAGGTCATGTGTGTGTAGCAGATTTTATTACAGATGATCTGGGGAGAAAGGGCAGGTTTACCCTGCAGCAATTCACACACTTAAAATCAAATTATTTGCCACCTTGCACCTACAAATTTCCATCGCCATTTTGTTAACTGTAACTCCAGCTGTTCAAATACATGACTTAGCCCTCTTTTTTGGCCTTCTCCTCATCTCTCATCTGTTTTTCTTTCCCCCTTCTTCTTGGGTGGATGGAAGGAGGCAATAAAACGAAACCTAAAATCTCTTGCTCCCCCTTAACTCGTATCAGTTTAGCTCTTCATTGGCACTGGTCTTGCTTTTGGGAGCCCACCTTGGACGGAGTCTCAGCATGCCATTGACTCAGTGAGCTCTTCTAGGGAAGCACAATCCCTTACTCTCAGGGATTTCTGTCTGAGTGCTTCAGATCACTGTATTAGCGCCCTAGATCTGTCAGACACTCCCCGTGCAGGCTCAGTGCATGGCACATATAGGTACTGGACACAGGTCGCTCTCACCTTAATATCTGCTGAATACCAGGCCCACCTTGGGGGGAAGCGGCAAGGCTGGAGAAATGTGCTTTCCATCTAATTTTTTTTAACTTTCAATTTTCTGGGACAATTATTTTCAACTTTATCTTGCAACCCTTCACCAAAACTCGTAAGCACCCTATTTCCATTTCCAAGAATTTGTACTTAATCTTCATTTGTTCTATTTTATCGTGTCATGTTCTTGATTCATGAATTCAGTGTCATATATTCAGGAGCATTAATTTTATTATTGGAGTTTTTCATTGTTATTATTGTTGAAGTTTTCTCTGTCCCCTGAATTTTCTCTAGGTCCCTTCATTCCTTGAGTTTGCTTGTTTGAGCTCTGTCTTTTGTTGGGTAGCTTTCTCCAAATGTCTGCTAATCCTGGGCTGTCCATCCTTTTTTTTCTTTTTCTTTTTTTTTTTGGTAGAGTATATATACTTCATTTATTTATTTATTTTTGTCCATCCATAGTCAACAGAGCAAAGTTGATTGGAGGTCCTGTTTATAAGGGTAACAGTTGTCAACTGGTAGCCTTCATTGTAGGGAGAAAAACCCAAGCTGTTTCACTGGGGGGACCGACGCATTTAAAAACCTTTGCTCTAGGATCCCTCAATTTCTTGAGAAGGAATCGTCTGATATTCCACCCTTAAGACAAAGGCAGTAAAGAGTGGAAAGAATGGAGGAACGTGAGCCTGGAGGGTGGCACCCTCGGGGTAGGAGAGAGAAAAGAAGCGAGAGTCTCATGATGTAACATGAGATCTTCAATTCTTCAGCCTTTCTGGAGTTCCATGCTGTAGAGCACAATGTGTTCCTCAGGCTTTAGTTCACACAAAAATTACCTGGAGCCTTTGTTAAAATACACATTGCTGGATCTCACCTCCTGAATTCTGATTCAACTGAGGAAGTAACACGAGCCCTGAGATGTTTTCCTCCACCAGTCAAATCTATTGGACAATTGAAAATGGCTAATGGGTACAGCACAAGACAAAAGAAAGAAAGAAAGAAAGAAAGAAAGAAAGAAAGAAAGAAAGAAAGAAAGAAAGAAAGAAAGAAAGAAAGAAAGAAAGACCCTCTGATCTGTCAAATATAGCAAATAAATGTCCAGAGTTAGAGTCATTCCTCTTGGTTAGAAAACTCCCCACTCCGACTTTTTTAAAAAATTGAAGTATAGTTGATTTACAATGTTGTGTTAGTTTCTGGGTTACAGCATAGTGATTCATAGATATTCATATATATATATTCTTTTCCATACTCTTTTTCATTGTAGGTTATTACAAGCTATTGAATATGGTTCCCTGTGCTATACAGTACGACTGTGTTGGCAAACTCCCCTTTTAAACCATGAATATTCATGAAATGCAACTCATTGAGGAGTGACATCTCTGACCCTTCCCCCTTGAGTCTGGACAGGCTGATGAGTATTCGGACCAATGGACCAGGTGAATGCAGGACTGGATCATTTCCAATTCTGGGTCCAAAAGGCCATACAGCTTGTGCTTGGTTCTTCTGAAACATTCACTCTTTGATGACCCTCTTGGGATGCTCCTCCTTGGAATTCAGCTGTCTTGCTCTGATTAGCCGGAGTCACGTAGAGAGGCCACAAGTAGGGGCCTCGGTTAACAACTCTGCCGAGCCCAGCCTTCAAGGCATCTCAGCCCAGGCTCCAACTGGGTGAGTGAAGACATCTCCAGATGACGGCAGCCCCAGCCTTCAAGCCATCCCAGGTGACACCCCAGACATCAGAGAGCAGAGAGATAAGCCATTCCTGCCACACCCTGTCCAAACTCCTGGCCTTCCTTGCCCAGGCCGGACTCTGCTCCACCCCTGCTCACAGCAGCACAAACAGGAGATGCAAGCTCATGTGGACACATCTGGTGATGGGCCACGGGCCTTCCTCCTTAAGGACCGTGAGTGACTTGAGGTCAGAGACACACTGCTCTGCTCATTTCTATACACCCAGGGCTTAGAACAGTGCCTGGCATATGTGGAAGCTTAGTTATTTCACATTATTCATTTATAGAAGGAGCAATCAAAGCAAAGCCTCTCAATTGCTGTCTTTAGAAATCCAAATTCTTCACTTGGCTCAGAAGAACAAACACTGTCTGGTTCAGGGGTCACACTGAGGTTAGTCTGCCCTCAAATGTGAAGCCCCACGTCTGCTTCTCTCAGTCTGTGTGAACATAGGTGAGCTAAATGCCTGTCTGTGCCTCATTTTTTCATTGGTAAAATGGAGATAATAATTGAACCCACCTTTTAGAGGCATTGGGAGGATGAGATACATGTGCGTGTGATATAGTGAGGACACCCTTTACCATTTAGTAAGCAGTCAATGGCTGCCAGCTATTTGATGATTGTTGTTATTACTATAATGATTATTACAAGGCAATTCCTCCAGGAACCAAACTGCAAATTCCCCCTTCTCATAAAAGCAGCTCCAAAAGGATGCTCCTGGCTCTGAGCCGGCTGTTGCCAATGCCCACGGCAGTTCTCTGCACTTGGCGGTTTTTTATTTGTTGGCCTCCGTTACAAAGGGTCTTATTGAGTCTGCCACTCACCACGCATCTGCACGTATCATGCGTGGCATTGGGGACTTATAAAATCTGTTGCTTTTTACCCAGTGACTCTTGGGTGCACAAGAATCGCCAGGGAAGCTTGCTGAAAATGAAGATTCTGAGGCTCTGCTTTAGCCAGTCTGGAGTAGGGCCCAGAACCATGCTTTTTTAATAAGCCTCCCCGGTAGCTCCAACGTAGGGGTCCCTGGAAGCTCTGTTTCAGCAGATGGTCTCCTTGGAACAAGCACCACCCAAACCTTGACGTCATCACCGATTACTCAGAAATGGATTGTTTTCTTTTCTTTTAAATTTTGGGGACTTTTTTGTGGGTCAAGTAATTAGATTTTTTTATTTTTTACTTTTTATTTTTTATTTTTTTTAGTGGAGGTACTGGGGATTGAACCCAGGACCTCGTGCATGCTAAACACGTGCTCTACCACTGACCTCTACCCTCCACCCCCAGGTTTGTTTTTTTTTTCTAACTCTTTAACAGAGAATATTCAAGAAAAAAAAAATCAAGAACCTACAGGATAAATGTAGATTTGTACGATATGTTAGTTTCTATTTCAAATAATATGTTCAGTACATCTTTTTCAAACTTCAGAAATCTTCTAAGATGAAAAAAGTTATACATATATAAAAAATTATATATATAAAAATATTTTATATATATAAAATATTCAATATATGACAATAAGTATATTACAGAAAGCCTAAAATGTCTGGAAACACAGAGAAAAGAGTGTATTTATAAATACACATTTATAAATTTATAAATAAGGACACTGCAGAAAGTGTGGAAACATTTGAAAATGTAGCTAACATACCACTTGATAATAAGTTTATCTCCTGTTTCCTGGATGTTCAGACACATTGTGGAACGTCAATACGTCACTACAGTTACATGATTCTGCTCTATCAGGGCCCACATCAAGCCTCCTTCCCTTCCCTCCTTCCTTCCTTCCCTCCCTCCTCCTCCCCCTCCCTCCATGTCTTTCATTTCCTTTCACAATCATTTCCTGAGCTCCTAAGATGCACATAGCACTCTGCTAGACATGGGTGTATGTGGGGGTTGGGGATGTTACCCAAAAACTAAATGGCAGGATCCCTGCTCTTAAGGACCATTCTCCTTGGGATGTAAAATAAAAACATGTGATACATTTAAGGGTTATTATAAACCAGCATCTCAATTCGGTGAGTGATTCAGAGAATGTGTGCTGTAAAATTCTGGGGCAGAGGTGTCAAGCCGTCCAAGACAGCCCAGATCAATCTTCAAGGCATTTCACTTTACTGGGTGTAGACTTTCTCTATCTCTCCATCTAGGAGATAATCACATAAAGGTCCAACAGCAGGTCACAAATGAACCCAGTGATACAGTGAGAAAAAAATTCTTTTAACTTTTCAAATTTCATATGAAAGGAGACATTGATTCAAGGTGATTATGCTTAATTTTCCACGCTGTGGGACTTGATCCCAACTCAGGGAGGTGGACAGTGGCATGTCACCCAATTTCTGTTCCGAGGTTCTGACACGGGTTGGACATTGACATAGGTAGGATAGTGAATTTTTCCGACATGTAGGTTACTTCTCTAGGGAGGTGAAGAGGTAAAGGAGATATCATCTTCAGTCTCCAGAAGGCAGGAGAGAGGAGAAACGTCCTTGCTCAAAATTATAATTCATCATCCAGTTATCCTGATCAAGAGAGTCGGCTGAGACGAAGCCTCGGACTTTTACAGAGATCATGCAGGCTTCCGCTCTCCATGGGAATTTATGTAGAATACAGTTTCTCAACTTAGCATGATTGCCACTTGGGGCTGGATAATTCTTTGTTGTGGGAGCTGTTCTGAGCACAATAGGATGTTTAGAAGCATCTCATCAACAGCAGAATGAATAAATTAATTGCGATGTAGTCACACAAAGGAATACTATACGACCATGCGAATGAATGGTCTATAACGTCACAAACATATTGGTGAATTTCACTGATATAATATTAAGCAATAGAAACCAGACCAAAGAAAGGGTATATATTGACGACTGAATTTATATAAGGTCCCTCAAACAGATGAAATTTCCTGATACTGTTAGATGTCAGGGTAGAGGTCACCCTCAGGGATGGGGAGTGGAGAGCTTGAGGGGGCTTCTGGGATGTTGCAGGTCCCGCTTTGTTTTTTTGATCTGGGTATTAGTTATGTGAGTGTGTTCTGTGTTCTGAAAATATATCGATGTGTACATTTATAATTTAGGTACTTTTCTGTTTGTTGACTATACTTCAATAAAATATTTAGAACTTAAAAATTACCTTCTCGTTCTCAGCTGCTGCCTCCTCACTCCCAAGTTGGGAGATTGGGGGCTCTGACATGACACTGCTGAGTTGGGAGCTGGGCAAGTCCCAGAAAGCCCCTCTTGTCCTTGTCACCATCCCCACGCCCACACTGTCGCCCTCTGTTCTGGTGGTCTTGCATAGACCGGAAACAGATAGCACTGAAGTGAGGGGACTCGGTGTCCCATAGGCTGTCTGCTGGGACCAAGACAATTCTACTATCAACCTCCTGAGACCGCAAATGGAGTCCAGCTCCAAACTGGGCAGAGAGCTGTGGGATTTTTTTTTTCTTTTAATCTAGATTGTTTATCCCTAAATCAACAATCTTGCAGCAATGACCGAGTCAAGCTGCAGCTCGGGGGTGGGATCCACTGGTGTGGCCTTTTGGCATTCACCACCCCAGCACGTCACACTCCAGGCTGCACATCAACTCTGTCCAGGGCCTCTGCCCATCGCAGCAGCTAATGTGCTTTTCCCACAGATAACAGCATTGTATTCGTCTCCACATCTGGGTAATATTCCGGATCGCACGCATATGTGAATCGGGTGTTTATTTTACTAACAAAGTACACCTGCAGCCTAAACAGCGTGTGCTGAAGAGCTGCTTTGGTGACTCTGAGTTGAGACCTGGGTGAGGAGTTGTAAACCCGGGAGGTTCATCCTTAGCAAGAAGGACCCAAAACTTTCAAATTCAATAAATCTGGACACGATGGAGAGAAGAGTGCATCATCATTACAGACAGATAATGGTCCAAAATCCCAGCCAGTGATGATGAGGGAAGCAGATGTAAGCCAGGATGATTTTTATATGTTCCGAAGGTCCCTGCCGGGTGGGAGATGAAATAAGCAAAAGGTCTGATTGGTAACTACATTTGGGCCACTGAGCAATTGCAGAGGCAGAAGCAATCATATTGCCTGGCCTCGCCAGAAGGAAAAGGATGAGGTTAACCTGCTAAAGGCAATCGTTTTGTCACATAGCTTTATGTACTCAGACATTCTAAAACCTCGGTACATAATTCACCTAAGCTGCTGCCCATTTGGGACAGTCACGGTCCCCCCCGCCCCAATGTATTCAGTGACTCAGCCAGTCATTCTGACGTTTGAAAAGAAAAAATAAAAGGATATTTATGCATGAAGTGAAGTGCTGGGAATATAATAATGAAAAATATGACCCTTCCCCTCAAGGAGTCCATCGTCAGGTGTGCCTGGTTATCAGCTGCTACGTGAGAAACCAGCCCCAAAACTTAGGGCTTCAATATAAGAACAGCCAGGGTGACTGTCTGAGTCAGCTCAGGCTGCCCTAATGAATACCATTATTTAGGTGGCTTCAACAACAGAAATTTCTTTCTCATAGTTCTAGATGCTGGAAGTTCAAGATCAAAGTGCTAGCAGAGTTGGTTCCTGGTGAGGACCCTCTTAATGGCTTGCACTGTGTCCTCACGTGGTTTTTTCCTGTGTGTGTGCCCCGGGAAAAAGAGATCTCGGCCTCTTCCTCTTTCTACGGGGACTAATCTCACCATAAGGGCCCCACCCTCATGACATCATCTAAATCTAATGACCTCCCAAAGGCCCCACCTCCAAACACCATCACATCAGAGGTTAGGGCCTCAACATACGGATCGGAGTAGGGGGGGCTCAAGCATTTAGTCCGTAACAGGGACCAACCGCGTTAGTTTGCAAATGTCACAGACCAGGTGGCTTAAACAACAGAGATTTATTTTCTCGCAATTCTGGAGACTAGAAGTCTGAGATCAATGTGATGGCAGGGTTGGTTTTTTGTAAACTTCTCTCCTTGGCTTGCAGATGGCTGCCTTCTGGCTGTGTCCTCACGTAGTCACCCCTCAGTCTGGGCATGTCTGTGTCTTAATCTTCTTTTCTTGTAAGGATTCCAATCAGAATGGATTAGGGCCCACCCTAATGACCTCGTTTGACCTGAATCACCTCTTTAAAGGCCCTGTCTTCAAATCCAGTCACATTCTGAGGTCCTGGGCGTTAGGACTTCAACATATGAATCTGGAGGGGTGGGGCACAACTCAGCCCACAACACCAACCATCTTGGTTTGCCCAGGATGGAGGGGACTCTTGGGATGTGGGACTTTCAGGGTTTAAACCAGGAAAGACCCAGGAAAGCTGGGACAAATCAGTCACACTGTAACATGGGTAGGGCTCAGAGGGAACAATTCATATCTGCTCTAGTCATTCGCTGGGCCACCTGAAAAGGCTCAGGGCTCAAACCATCCAAGGCTCACTCACTCACACATCTGGCGGTTGATGCTGGGGAGACTCAAACAGCTGTGGGCTGGGACAGCTGTTGCTCCTTGGACATCTGTCTAACCTATGTGGTTTCTCCTTGTGGCCTCTCTAGCCTGGTGGCCTCCAGATAGCCAAGACTTCCTACATGAGGCTTCCAGGTGTTGATTGGTGAATCAGTCCCATCAGATTCACCTATGCGACTCCAGAATCCCAAGGCCCATTTCCCAGGAAAGCCAGGCAGAAGCTGTGGTCCCTTTTACAACCCATCCAGCCTCAGAAAGCTAGAAGGCCACAGATCAGCACTTTCCCCCACATTCTGTTTTACCAAGACAGTTCCCAGTGGCCTTCCCAGCTTCAAGGGGAGTAGAGATAGACTCCACCACGTGATGGTGGATTGACAAGAACATACGGCATACGACATATTGTGGTAGCCACTTAAAAATTTCTTTAATTGTGGTAAAATACTCAAAACACGAAATTTACTACCTAAACAATTTTAAGTGTCCAGTTTAAGTGGCATTAATTACATTTACATTGTTGTACAGCCAATCTTCAGAACTCTTCTCATCTTGCAAAATGGAAATTCTACCCCAGTTAAACACTAACTCCCCTGTCCTCCTCCCCTCAGCCCGTAGCAACCGCCATTTTACTTCCTGTTTCTATGAACTTGACAACTCTAGGTACCTCGGACACATGGGACCACACAGGATTTTGTGACCAGCTTATTTCATTAGCGTAATGCCTTCAAGGTTCATCCATGCATGAGTCAGAATTTCCTTCCCACTTAAGGCTGAATAATATTCCATTGTATGGATAGACCACATGTTGCGGCCATTGCTGATTCAATTTACCATGCTAGAGGAAGACAGAGCCAAATCATTTTCTTTACAGCACAGTGAGGTGGGCAGTGTGATCAGAATATCACAGAATGCTATGAGGGCACAGAGGAGGGGGAAAGGCTTCCTGGAGGAGGTGATGAGTTGGACATAGGCAGACACTGTGAATTCTGCTTTCCATGCAGAGCGAGCAGGAAGCACACGGGCCCTGGGGGAATAAGCAAGCAGGGTGTTTTGGAGAGCTGCTGATAAGGGTAGGGCACGGCTGCCTGGTTCAGGTTGTGTGCTCTGAGCTTAGAGGATGCTACTGACAAGGGTGACCATGGCGCCCTCCACAATGGCGCCGTGTACAACCTGCTCATCCATCTTCAGCAGTCGTGTTAAAGAACAAGGAGAAAAAAGCAGGGAGATGACATGCTCAGTGACTAGGTTGCCAGAGCTCAGATCAAGAAGAGTCTTGGGGGGGAGGGCGTAGCTCAGTGGTAGAGCGCATGCTTCACATGCGTGAGGTCCTGGGTTTAATCCCCAGAACCTCCATCAAAAAAAAAAAAAAACAAAAAAAAAAAACCCATCTACAAAATCCTGAGGATTGGGGAATTTATCCTGAAGGCAATGGGAAACTGTCAAAGGATTTTAAATGGAGAGGAAGGAGGAACTAAAATCCAGAAATTACTATTATTAATGGAAATAAAGTTACCCTCATGGACTGGGGGCTGGCGGGGCAGGGGGTCAAATCTCTTCTAGCTCTCTCTTTTTGTCTCCAGTGACCATATCTGATTCACCAATCAACACCTGGAAGCCTGATCCTGAGAGGTAAGATGAGAACAGGTCCATTCTCCTTCTGAGCCCAGCACTCAGAACTTCCACCAGCCAGCTCTATGTCTGCACGGCATTCCCATCCTAGTCATGGGAGAGTGACATTATGCAAGCAAAGGAATGACTGGGGCTATTATGGATGGAGATTAGTACTTTGGGGAAAATAAAACCATGTGATCTGATAGAGAGTGACTGGATGGAGGTAGGTGACCAGAGAAGGAGTCTCTCAGGAGGGGACTTTTGGAGATCGACCTCCATGACAAGTAGACCACAGCTATGGGAACCTGAGAGGACAGTTTTGCAGGGAGGGAGACCAGTGAATGTGGAGCTCCTGGGGTAAAAAACAAGGTTGGTATATTCAAGAAACAGCCAGAAGGTCAGTGTGGTTGAAGGAGATGTCTCAAGAAGGGATAGGCTCAGACAAGTTGGAGGATGAGAAGCCTCACAGGGCAGGCATATTAGAGAAGATGAACAGGAAGCCCCTGAGGGGCTTGAGGAAGGAGAGTGTCATTAGATCGGATGCCTCTCACACATCACTTAAAATCTTCTCAGCCTCACCTGTTGACTGAACCTTCTGGCTAGCTTGTCTGCCCCAGTACAGTGATGACCAGCTTTGTATGAGCTCCATGGTTACCTGCGTATACACACAATCCAACACCACCTCACCTCCTGTCTCCTTCCTGTTCCTCTCATCTCCCCTTGGATTTTCCCCCTTGACAAGGAGGCATGGACAGAGTCCATACATGTGCAACCCCTGAGTGCAGGGAGTTGATGTCTTATGGGAAGTTGATATATTTTGACCCACAGGAGCTAGGAGTTGATAGATTCCTCCTCCTTCCTCCCGCTTCCTCCCCCTGGACAGACTGCCTTGAGATGCTGGACATCCTTACACGGCTTCTCAGAAGCCAACCCATCAGCTGGAGCAATCAGTTTCACTTGATACTAAATCTCTAATCCACCCTCCAGTGACTCGCCATCCTACCCTGCCTCACTACTTTTGTCCCTCACTCTAAGTTCCTGGGATGGCACATCCTAATATCCTAGTACCACGTGACATTTACCACAGACTCTATTTTCTGGGGGAATCTGGGGCTAAAAGAGACATATGCAGATTTGCCCTTTAAAAAGGTCACTCTGGCTTCTGTGTGGGTGGTGGGTATGTGGGGACAAGTGTGGAAGTCGGGAGACACACATTAAGAGGCTCTTGTAATTGTCCAGACAAAAGATGATGGTTCCTGAGAGGCAGGGATGGTAGTGGAGATGGAGGCAGAGCTGATGAGAACAGCTAATGAATTGGATGTGGCACAAGAGAGCAATCAAGGCTGACTTCCGGGTTTAAAGCTTGGGCAACTAGCCAATGATGGCCCCTTTTACTGAGAGGGAGAACGCTGGGAAAGGAGCAGGTTTGGAATACCTTATTTGCTCACCAATTGTTTTTGGAGCATCTACTATGTGCTTATGCGAGTTCAGAATATACTCCGGTGATACAAGGATTATTTTGGAACCAAAGACATTTGAGATTCTACAGCTGCAGGAAGACACTTTTTCTAACCTCCCCCTTATCGTCCTAAAGGCAAACCTCCCCAAATAATTCAACTATCATAAATCTCCTCCCAGGAGTTTCACAACCAGGGACAATTTACTCTTATCACTGAAGAGAAGTAAATACAAGTCAGCATCTGGATAAGAAATCACTTAAACATGAATATATGTATATTCACGTATGACTGAAAAATTGTGCTGTGCAGAAATTGACACAGCATTGCAAACTGACTATAATTCAATTTTAAAAAATCACTTAAACAGATATTGTCATAAAACTGTTATATCTCCCATCTACTCTCATAAACGCCTATTTGTTTTCCCTAAAAGTCATTTGTTCTCCCAGAATTGTTCCTCTGCCCCTCCCCCTCTCCTTTTAAGACAGTACATAAAAATTCTAACTGCCTCCTCAAGTCACATTACTTTGTGAACTTCTGAGCATAGGTACTTAATTAAATCTGCTTTCCCCCCCAACCCTTGCTAAGCTGTCATTTGTCAGTTTAATTTGCAGGCCTCCAATCACTGGACCTAAGAGGGTAGAGGAAAACTTTTTCCTCCCCAACACTAGGCAATGTATTAGGTGCTTTGGACACAAGTCTGAGAGGCCCAGTCTCTGCTACAAGGGGCTCAGCAATGACAATACTGAGCCATGAGGGACATCAAATGTCACCTCTGCAGAGGAGAGGAATCAGAGAGGGATCCTGGACAAGTTTAGGAGGAGTTCTAAAGGATGAGAGAGTTAGCCAGAAACAGGAGCTGGAAAAAGGTGATTTAAGGTAGCAAATACAAATATGCAGCAATGTGAAAAGGCTTGGCCCATGGAGTTAAGAATGTTTAAGGAAGGAGGGACAGTATAGCTCAGTGGTAGAGTGCATGACTAGCATGCACAAGGTCCTTGGTTCAATCCCTAGTACCTCCATTAAAATAGATAAATAAATAAACCTAATTATTTCCCCTCAAAAAGCAAACAAACCAAGAAGAAGAGGAAGAAGAAGAAGAAGAGCCACGCCTGCCCTTTAGCATAACAGCTAATTGGCAGCCACCGAAGGGATTCCCAAAACCATACATGTCTTTGACTATTTTGTGCTTTTGCACATGGAGTTTCCTCAGCCTGGAACATTCTCCCCCCGCCTCCACCTCCTGACAAAGTCTTTTTTCTCATCTCATCAAAGTGCTCATCTTTTAAGATCTTAATCTTGGACCATCTCCTCTCTGCTGGATCCTTCCCTGTCCCCCGAGCCACAGTCCACTGCACTTCATTGATGCTCAGCTGCAGGAGGCCACAAGCAGGCCATGGCCCTGGCCTCCCCCGTTCCTGCCAGGGTATGAGCTCCTTAAGGCTTGGACCTGCCCTTTCAGATTACAGCCACCCCGAGGCCCAGAGGGTGTAGAATCCACTCAGTCATTGGTTGAACTGAATGCCTTTGAAACATGAGAGACACTTGAAACCACAGAGGACAGATACCACCCACATCCCTGGGAAGAAAAGCCGTCTACACAGTAAGATGAGAGGAGGCCGTGAAAAGCCATTAAAAATGTCTCACATCAGCCACGACCCAGGGACATGGGAGACACTCTCCATTGAGTCCAGCCCCTCTTCAGCTTTTGTGCCCTGGAATCAGCCCTGTTGGGTTCAGGCCAGTGATAGAGGCCATTACCCACATAGACCCACCAGACCCAGACCACCAACCTTTTATACGCAGCACAAGAAATGGCATTCACTGAAAGGCTGATATGTTCTGCCAATACAGAGCCGGGCTGGCCCCGAACCAATGGCTGGAGGGAGAAGGTGAAAGTTTCCACGTCTCCTTTTCTGCTGTTATTCCCTTTCACACATACGGGATTTATTCTTTACAGGTTTAAATGTTACATTGAAAATAAACTCAAGTGACCAAAATGTTTCACTGAACAATCCGTAATAAAGATAAAAGCCACCTGCACTGGGGGAGGCCCCGACAGCCAACTCCAAATTGCTCTAGTGTTTGGAACTTCCTGAATGGAATTCTCTCTCAAGTGCTTTCTGAACAATTTCAAGAACTCATCATCTATCTGTCCAGGGTGGATGAGAACTGTCCAAAACTGGCCTCATTGTACAGCAATCAAACAAACAAAAAAAAAAAAAATGGAGGAAAACAAAACTTCCTGGAAAGACAGAAACAAAATAAAATCAAACAGAACAAAGTCACAACTGCCCCCAGTGGATTCAAATAACACAGAGTTTCCTTATTCTTGTACAGAATCCAGTATATATATATATATATATATATATATATATATATACACACACACATACATATATGTAAATATATGTGCCTGTGTATATATGTATATATCCATATAATTTCCCTTTTATTCCACTATGGAATCTCAGTCTAAGATCATTACCCTTCCAAAAAAAAAAAAAAGTAATGTATTGAAGAGACTTTTATGGTCATCTCTACTTTTATGGTCATCTTGATGACTGACCTCATAAAATAATGTGAATTATATACATGCATATACACATAGGCCAGATTCTCAACTGACGTAATTCTATGGGAATTCACAGAGTTATATTGGTTGAGAATTTTGGCTTCAGCTTCACTTATTGTAGAAATTCCCATCAACGAGCCTGAGATGAGGCTCCATGCACATTGCCACAGAGCTTCATAGGCTGAGAATCTGGCTGATGGAGCCCAAAATAATGTCCATCCAAACATCAGCTTGGATTTTATCTGGCCTTGCTCTCCAGAGCAAATGCCTTTGGCCTCCGGAGCTCTCTGAATCAGTGTGACCCAGGATGGGGAAGCCCCAGGCGGTCTGTCCATCCTGGAGGGGCACGTCCGTTCCCACCTTGGTCTCCCTACCTGGGAATCGGGTGGGACTGTCACCTGCCTCTCCCCTCTCCCTCTGAGCACTCTCTGCTGTTTATAAAAGTACAGTTTGTAAATAGGACTCCCAGAAAAAGTAAGCATTAAGAGCTGGAGTCCGGGGTTGGTTGCCAGGGAAAATGAATTTATTTGCTAAGTTAGCAAGTGCCAACATCACTAATTGAATTTGTGCCAAAACACGCATTTTAAAAAATGTTGTTCTGTTCCATTCATTATTTATAGAACATCACCTAAGGGTAGTGCAAGCTACAAGCCAAAAATCTCATCCTGCATTTTATCAGAAACCTATTGCAGGGAAGGGGAGAGGGGAGAGGAAGGGAAACAATAAAATGAGATTTCTGGAAAAAGCAAAAGAACTTGTCTGGCGTGTTTTGTCTGGACAAGCAATGCCTGCAGGGCGACCTGATAATAATCTCCAAATGCAAGAGGACTGGAGAGCAGCTGCTCTCTCAGGCCACTCAGGACAGAAGGAGAAACAAAGCTCTACTGCAGCGTGAAAGATTCGGGCTAGTTAGAAGGGAAAACTTCTTTACCACGGAGTGTTACCTAGAGAAATAGAGAGCAGGCAAGACCTTTAGATGAGGGACGTGCCTCATGTGTTCCAGATAGTCTAAGGATAAGAAGTCACTTCAGTGTTTCCTCAACCCCGAGACAATAGACGTCCCGGGAGGCCATTGCCGCACTAGGGAATCATCCTGGTCCAGATGGTTTGTCGTCACATTAGAAGCATGGATTTTGGTGTGAGAAACTTTGCTTTGAATGACACACTTGGACAAATTATTTGACCTCCCTATGCTTGTGTAAGCATTTATAAAATAAGGATGATTATTCATTCCACGCTACTACTGCACCGGGTGTTGTTCTAGGGGATGGAGATGCAGCAGTGAATACAACAAATTTAAAAAAAAAAAAAATCCTGCCGATTTTTCTGGGGAGGCAGGCTTATTTTAATAACAAAGAATAAAGGAGTAAATATGTGTAACTGAATCACTATGCTGTACACCAGAAACTGACACAATGTTGTAAATCAACTCTACTTCAATAAAAAAGAAGAAAGGAGTAAAATATACAGCATATCAGATGGTGATAAGTGCTACGGAAATAAATTAAACAGGGAAGAGGGTGGGGGTGGGAAGTTTCCAATTTAAGTAGGGTGGGGGGAGGAAGGCCGCACACTGAGATGGCACCTTCTGAGGAAAGATCTGAAGGAAGTGAAGGAGTGAGCTAAGAGAGTGTAGTGGGTTGAATGGGGGTCCCCAAAAGGCTATGTCCATGTTCTAATCCCTGGAAACTAAGAATGTGACTTTACTGGGGAAAAGGGTCTTTGCAGACATGATTAACTTAAAGTTCTCGAGATGAGATCATCCTGGATTATCCCAGTGGGCTCTAAATCTAATGACACGGGTCCCACAACAGAGACACAGAGAAGGCCATGTGAAGATGGAGGCAGAGATTGGGGTGATGTGGCCACAAGCCAAGGAACGCCTGGAGCCACCAGAAACTAGAAGAAGCAAGAAAGGATTCTCTTCCAGAGATTTCAGAGGGATCATGGCCTTGTGGCACCTGGGTTTCAGACCTCTGGCCTCCAGAAAAATGAGAGAATCAGTTTCTTTTGTTTTAAGCCACCTAGCTTGTGGGGTTTTTCATGGCAGCCCTAGTAAATTAATACAGAGGGTATCTAAGAAGTGGTTAAGCAACAGAACAGCAGGTGCAAAGGCTCTGAGGCAGGTCTTTTGCCTGTCTACTTGGGAAGGAGCAAGGAGGCCTGTGTCTTTGGATGGGAGGGAGTGATGGGACTCTAACAGCTGAAGGCTCTCTGCTGCCGGCGCTTCCCACAGAGGGACAGCAAGTCTTTCCTGGAAGAGGCTACTGGGTGGCACATCTCTGTGCCCAGCACGAGCACTGAGTCTAGTGAGGATGTCATTGCAAAACAATGATGGCTTGGACCAGGTTGATGGGAATGGGAGAAATGAGATTCTGAATATGTTTTTGAGGCATAGAGACAACTGGGTTTATGGTAGATTGGATATGGGATATAAAATAAAGAGGGAAGTCAGGAATGGCTCCAAGTATTTTGACCTGAACATCTAGAAGAGTGGAACTGCCATCTACGGAGATGGGGAAGGCTAGAGATGGAACAGGTTTTGGGGAAAAGATCAGGAGTTTTCTTTAGGACACATTAGATTTAAGATGCTTGTTAAACATCCAAGTCTAGATATCATATATGCCTAGAGGGAGCTATCTGATCTGGAGAGCCGCATTTGGAGGAATTTTAAACTTTATTTCTTAACTTACAGAAAAAATCTTCTTGTTGCTCAGTTTTATGAGCTTTGAAAAGTGCATGATCATATCACCACTACCATTCAGGTACTTAATGGTTCCATTGTCCTGATAATATCCTTCATGTCATCCCTTTGTACTCAAACCCATCCCTCATCCCCAGCCCTTGGTGATCACTGATCCATTCTCCATCCCTAGAGTTTTGCCTCTTCCAGAATGTCATATAAATAAAATCATATGGCATATAGCATCTTGAATCTGGTTTCTTTGGTTCAGCATAATGCATTTGAGATTCATCCATGTCGTGTTTATCAATAGTTCATTACTTTTAATTGCTGAGTAGTATTCCACTATATGGATGTACCATAGTTTGTTCACCCATTGACCCATTGAAGGACATCTGAGTGGTCTCAGTAGCAATTATGACAAAGCCGGTATAAACATTCATGGTTTTCTGTGTTAACAAAAGTTTTCAGTTTTCTTGTGTATATAATGCAGAGTAGGAATGCTGGATCAAACAATATACGTATGTTTAACTTACAAGAAACTGCCAACTCTTTTCCAAAGTGACTGTACCATTTTGTGTTTTCCCCAGTAATATCATATTAAATTCTTTCTAAATTTATTTTTTAACCACTCTAACAGGTGTGTAATAGTATTTCATTGTGGCTTTCATTTGCCTTTCCCTTATGAATAATGATGTTGAGTGTCTTTTCATGTGCTTATTTTCCATACAAATATCTTCTTTGGTGAGCTATCCATTAAAATCTTTGCCCATGTTCAATTGGGTTATTTGTTTTCATACTGTTGAGTATGTAAAATTCTTTATATAGTCTGCTTACATGTCCTTTGTCAGATATGTGATTTGTAAATATATTTTGCAGGTCTGTAGCTTGTCTTCTTATTCTCTTAAAGGTGTTTTTGGCAGAGAGAAAGTTTTAAATTTTGATGAAGCCCAGTTTATCATTTTTTTTTTCTTTTACAGATCATGATTTTGGTTTCATATCCAAGAAGTCATTGCCTAAATCATGGTCACAAAGATATTCTCATTTATCTTCTTTTAAAAATCTTATGTAGTTATGTTTTACATCTAGCTCTATGAATCATTTTTAGTTAATTTTTTATAAGGCTTGAGGTATGGTCAAGGTACTTTTTTTTTTTTTAAAGCATATTGGGTGTCCAGTTGTTCCAGCACCATTTGTTGAATCTCTACTTTCTTTTTAAATTTTAACCCTCTTCTAGTTCTTCAGATTGGATAATTTCTAATCACCTATTTTTAAGTTCACTTACTTTTTTTTTCTATCATCTTCATTCTGCTTATTGAAGTTATCCAGTGATTTTTCTTTAAATTTTAAGGTATATTTTTCAGTCCTAAAATTTCGATTTGCTTTGCTTTGCTTTGCTTTGCTTTGCTTTTCTTCGCTTTTCTTCGCTTTTCTTTTCTTCTCTTTTCTTTTCTTTTCGTAGTTTCTGTTTTCCTTTTGAGCGTTTCTGTCTTTCCATTCATTTCGAGGATGTTCACCCTTACTTCATGGAACATGGTTATGATAGCTGCTTGAAAGTCTTTGCTAATTCCAACATCTGGATCATCACGGTATTGACATCTATTTACTGCTCTTTCTCTTGAGAATTGGTCAGATTTTTTGAGTTCTTTGTAAGTTAAATAATTTTAGATTGCTTTCTGGACATCCTGAGTATTATGAGACTGGTTATATCCTGTAAAAATCCTCTTGAGAATGGAATGTCAATAGATTTTGTTGTTGTTTTAGCAAGAAATAAACACAGTTAGGTTAAGACCATAAGTTTTGTCCTACTTTCTGTGGGCAGTGGTTCAATGATCATTTCAGGATCCGATGCCATTGTTTTGAATGTCCCGGCACATGTGACACTCAGGAGTGCATTTGGGACTTGGGAGTGGTTTGTATCATAGCTCAGTTCTCAGAGATTTTATTCTGCTTCTTTTGGGTCTGTGCTACTCATTCACAGCTTAGGGGTGGGCCCAGGACTTGTGTTAGTTCGTGCAGAGAATTAGAGGGATTCCCTTTTCCAGTTTTTTCTCTCTGGGATTTTCTCCACATTCTCTGGCTCCCAAGGTCCCCCTTTCCCAATTCCTTTGGTCAGAAAAATGGATTTTTCTCGGATTGTTAGTTGTCTCTCCTCCACCATATTGTCATACAGCTCTGTATCACTGAGCATTCCTCCTACACTCTTCACATCCAGGGATCCCTTTTCTGGTTCCACTAGTCAGAGAGACAAGGTTCAAGTGTCTGCACCATCACTAACACTGTCACCAAAGCAGTGCAGATTCACAGCGGGGGTGGCCTCAGGACAAAGCCAGGAGAGAAAAAAAAAAAAAAAATGAGGATTCTCCCATACTCTCGGCTCTCAGGGATCCAGAAAGAGTGGGATTTCTGTTGGAGCTTTGTGTGCCCACCCCCACTTCAAAATTCTGTGACTCAGGTCTCCAGGCCACCCTGATATCAAGACCAAAGACACAAAAGGAAGAAAAAGAAAAGGAATCTCACTGGTACTCATTGTTCTTCAAGTTTTGACTGCCCTCCCCTGTCTACCTGCTGCTTTTTACCTTCCAAAGTCATCAGGTAGTTGCTTTGTGTGTTCTGTCCAGAGTCTTCAGTTGTAATCAGCGGGAGAGATAGACTAAATGAGCTTACTCTATCTTGGTCAGTCCTGGAAGTTCTGGCAATTTCATGTGTGTCTGCATACACGATTTATGATACTTCAACCATTTAGATTGGCTAGTTATGATATTGAAACAACTATTCAGATTAAATGAGATCACCCAAGGAGTGGGTTTAGATAGAAAAGAGAAGGGGTCCAAGCTCCGAGGCCTGGGGCACTCCAACAATTAGAAGTCAGGTAAACGAGGAAGAATAAGAAGAGAAATAAGATGAAAACTCAGAGAACCAAGTGTCCTGGATGCTAAGAAGAGCGATTCAAGGGGGAGGGAGTGATCCACTGGGTCCAATACTGCCAGTAAGTAACACGAAGGCTGAGAGTTTGCCTTTGGATGATTCCAGTGTTTGGGGGGAGTATTAAATGGGATGCTGTGTAGAACACTCAGCCAGCATCCAAGAAGTAGAAAGCATTTATGAAGTTCTTGAGTGTCCCTCATCTTGGCCTTTGCTCATTTTGTTGCTTCCCCTGGTTTTCTCTCCTCTGCTTATCCGCACCGGGACCCAAGTTGGATCCCACACGTTCTCTGTCATCTTTCCTCGGTACAGTACTCTAAGCCTCAGGAAACTCCCTCCCATCCGGGGGGTCCCCGACCCACGTGGCCTGTGCCGCAAAGTATACGGAAGGCAACGTGGTGGGATGAAGCTTGCCTGGACTTTGGAGTAAGACTGCCTATGCTTGAATTCCAGCTCAAACGCTTCTCGCTGGGTGAACTTAGGAAAACTACCTCACCTCTCTGAGCCTCCATTTCCTCATCTTTAAAATCAAAATAAGTACAACTACGTCATCTGCATTGTTGTGAGGAACAGGTGTGATAATATTATGTAAAACCGCTGGCTTCAGCAGACCGTGGTTCATTCTTCTCTTTTCTGATGCACAACTTAGCGTTGTTTCACGTCGGCTGGTCTTGTCTTACCAATAACCTCATAAGGTTCCTGAGAGTAGGACTTATGCCTTGGTGTGCCTTTCTGTTCGCTAATACATTTAGCACCTTAATGGATCCCACAAGACCTTGACTGGCATCAGAAGTAGCTTTCAATCCTGAGTACAAATTATAACCTAAAGAAACACACAGCTCTGGTAACTGGTTTGCAGGTACCAAGTCCTGAGGCATATTTAGCATGTCCAGGCCATTTCACAGAGGATGTCTGAAGTGAAAGCTATTCTTTTTCTCCAATGCAAAACCTTTTAATAGGCTGTCAAATATATGGTTATTAGAATTATCTAAATATCACTTATATAAAAATCAGCATATCACATTAGAGGATTCTATAAAATAAAAACACAAATCACACATTGGCAAAAACTCCTGCAGTCCTAGAACAACCCCGCATCAATAGTGCAAATTACAAATACATGTAAAAAAAAAAAGAGAAAGACATTGTTTAGACATTTAAACCAAAGTGATTTTGACTAGACTAAATATATTCATTCATCAAGTACAGGAAATTTAGCATAGTCACTAAGAACACAATTTTAGCTGCAATTTCGCATGCTTTCATACATCTTCCAGTTCAGCTGCCATAGTAAAGTATCTTTGTGCACACGCCATTTTAATGAAAACTCTTCTTATCTAGGAATGCATCTTCCATCCAAGGAAAGCTTGAGTCTTATTTTGACAGTGACAATTATGATCTATGAAATTTGGGATAGCAAGGAAACGGAAAAGTAGACAAAGTATTAGAGAATTAACTAATTTCAGCAAAGCTAAAGCCAGCAGGTTTGTAAGGCATGACGGAACTTGATGGCCAAGGCATTGTGAGGGGGTAGAAGAGTACAGGGTAGACAACCGGGTGAACTGGTTCGAGTTTCAGTTTTGCCCCTCCCCACTCCAGTGGCTTCAACTGAGTCGATAAACCACCTCCACCTCCCACTCTGGTCTCCTCTTCTCTGAACTAAGGTAGCAGAGGCCTAGATGAGTGATCTCTGAGCTCCCTTTCAACTCAAGGACCCATTCAAGCCTCCCGCAGTAAGTTGCTAAACTCCCTCACGCCTCTCTCAGCAACCTTGTATGACCGAAGGGGAAAAACTGACATATTGCTTCAACGACTCCCTATTTTTCCGAAAGCTCCCTAGATTTTACTTTGTTGCAGTGTGAACTAGAGAGATTTGGAGGCTTTCTTATATTTCCGAAAGGGAAACTTTGGGGTATGCTCATAATGGGTACCCAGCCTGCAGACACGTTA
The DNA here is from genome assembly GCF_048773025.1 of Camelus bactrianus. Lineage (NCBI taxonomy): Eukaryota > Metazoa > Chordata > Mammalia > Artiodactyla > Camelidae > Camelus > Camelus bactrianus. The sequence goes on from NC_133575.1 coordinate 34,833,505, forward strand.
GCTTTGCTTCTCATCAGCACATAATCTCAGTTGGGAATTTAGACTTTCCCAAAGGGAAGAGCTCGGTGTCAGCACGGAGCTCTCATGCAGGGTGGCCCTGTATAGCTCCTTGATACGTATACCAAAACTCCTCTGGGTAAAGAGACATGGGAATGTGGCTGGGTTTATTTATTAGAAATTAATATGCCTCTGCGGAGACTAGTTTTGTGACAAGTTGTATCATTTGTGGGACTAGTTAGGGTCCATACACCACAGCTGTTCATTTTCTCAGGTGCCGCGTATTCCCCATGAGCTAGCCTTCATCCACCCTTAGCTTCATCCCTAATGGCTTATATTAATTTATAACTGAGGGGAATTGCAAAAAATGCACTATGTTTCACAGAAGCAAGGCGAGGTCTTGCAAACCTTTTAAAGTCATAATAAATTAAGCTGCACAGAATGCCCATATTTATCTTGCATCACTTTTATAGTTATTGCTGCCATTTTTCTTATGCTACCTTAATTAAGATATGTCTTTGGGGGATTCACTTCTGTTGGGAAAAAAAAAGAGTAGAATTTTTAAAAATAGGTTTGTTTTATTTCTGTGAATAAAGAGTAGGTGCTTTGGGTTGACCAGATGGTAGAAAGAGGCAGTGAACTCTGGCCTGGGAGTCTTAGTCTGTTTCTACCCTACACTAGCCGGGTGACTTGGGTGTTACTTTCCCCCTCTGAGCCTCAGTTCTAGAAAAAGTAGTAGGACTAACCAATCTCTGGGGCCCTTTCCCTGGTTCTTCGACCACCCTCCCGTTGGTAACTAAGTCAATGGCTGTGAGATTTGCTCATGTCAGTCATGAAACTCATGGTAATAGTTAAAATTTGTGTTCATTTTTAATGACTGAACTGAGTAGGCCATTCAGTATCCAGATAGATCATTCCACAGCTGGTTGTTATGACAACCAGAAACAATGCTGCAAAAGCCAAGGACTCAGTGGAGAGAAATGGTCACAACCAGCGGCCCCTCTGCTATGGGAGCTTTAAAAGGGCCAAGTTGGCCCTGTGGCTTTGTTCTCTCCAGCCCAGGGCCAACACTGGCCCCATTAGTCTTTCCATCTGATATGAGGTTTTGTACTGACTCATTTTACAACAGGTTTGTATTTAATCTGCAAAGCAACCCTGAAAAATCCCTTGGTGTAGCCAACCGTAGCCTGCTCTTCAAGCTAATTATTTTTCTTTGTTTATGAAAAAGTATCCATATGCCTAGTAAATTCTTGTTTATGTACATCTTTATTTTCATTAATTTAATGCAACATAGCTCAAGCAAGAACTCAATCTGTCTGGTTAAGAAGGGCAGACAATGCCCTTTTAAGGTCTTGCAATCACAAAAGATTTCCCCTCTTTAGTTCCTCTTGAGAAGGCATACTTTTTTTTTTTCCAGGTCAAAGAGAAATAACACAGCAATCATGCCAGCCAGGCTCTCCTTCAACAGGCCACACTCCACCAAGCAGGACATTGGCCATCACCACTTACGGTAAATCACCAGACAGTGGAGCCATCTTTGCCAGTCAGAATTATTTCCTCACCACACTGGTTCTGTTTGATTGGTCTTGGGTTTATGCAGTTCCTGGCACAAAGAGGGCCTTTTCCTCCACTGCCAGGTTCCTTTCAGACTTGCTACAGCCTAGTTTCAACTCTGGCTTAGAATCCAACCCACAAAACTACCTTTCCAATTACTCCTTTTGGCCCAGAGAATGTCATACAGTTTCCAGTGAAGGCCTCAGTCAAAGGCCTTGTTGTTCTGGGAGCTGGTACCCCAGTGGGATGGGCCGTTGCCAACCACGTCTCCCTCACCCACCCCAGCCCTGGGGACTGTTGGGGGACTTTGAGTTCCCACAGCTCCATAAGCAGGCATTGAGGGTCTGGGATGTCATTGGACAAGGTTGCAGGGCATAATGATGGGGTTCTGAAACTCATGACTTATAAAGACCCTGGTCAAGCTGACTCTGAAAATAAAGAAAAGATTTGCAAGCAGTAACAAATAATAACAATACAGATTAGGTCTCAAACTAACACAAACTAATTTGGGATTTCAGGCCACTTAGCAGGAAACCTCCTGTCCATCTTTCCAGACTCTATGCCTCCCCCTTGTCCACACACAATGTTCCCTTTCTCAGGAAGTAATTTCTGTTAAAAAGCTTTTATTGCCCAGTTCATGGGGATTTCATACTTGGATTTACAATACTTCTCAAGCTCCATACCCACAAGCCATGCGATCTCGATTTCTCTTCTAAAAAGACATCAGATTTGGCCAATCCTCCACCTAATTCTTTAGGGGAAGACTTTGTCCCTGTAACTGAGAAAGGAATAATCCTGGAAATGCCATGTGGTCAGTGGTAGCTGAACCTCAGATGAACTGAGGCACCTGGCTCCACCTTTCTCCATCCCTGCCCCTCCCATTATCATTCCCACTTATTTGATAATGGTATGGGAGACATCAGGCCAAAATAGGTATTCAGCACACTCTGAATGCAGAACATAGTGCAAGGCAAGAAGAATTGGGAGAAGAGAATTGACTGATGGTTCAGGCCTTTATAATCTCTACCAGGGCTCTCACATTAGCCTGACAACTGGTCTCCATGCTGCTAGCTTCTGCTCCACTCTCTAATCCAGTGGTTCTCAAACTTTAGGGGCATCAGATTTACCTGGAGGCGTGCTTATTAAAACATAGGTTTCCGAGCCTCACCCTTAGATTATCTGCTATAGTAGGTCTGAGGTGGAAGCAAGAATTTGTGCCATTAAAAGTTTCCAGATCATTTTTATGCTCATGGTCCAAGGACCACTCTTTGAGAACCACTGCTCTAATCCATTCTTCTCTCTGTTTCCAGAATGATCCTCTAGCATAGGAGTCTGATCACATATTTACCACCCAGCCACTATGGAAGACAGGCTCACCTCAATATGACATTTAGGACCTCCATAACGTGGTCCCAGCTCATGTGTGCAGTCACAACCTCACACGTCCCAGGTTTTAGCTCTTAGCTTGGGTTCCCTCACAAGCAAACCCAGAGATAAGGATTTGAAGGGCGATGCCAGGAAGCCATAGTACAGGAGGCAGTAGGTTAGACAGGGAAAGAAATGAAACCAATCCAGAGTTCGTTGATGAGAAGATTACTGCCGTGGGCAACGGGGGCTCAGCCTCACTGGGGGTGGGGGGGGCCTCTGGAGTACTGCACAGAGCTCACCTCAGAGTTGTCCTGCTCGAGAGCTGAAGGACCTGGGGAATTATTCACCAATTTCTGCCAGTCGTTGCTTGAAGGCTGCCTCTAGACCCACTAGCCGCGCATCACTTCCGGTGTGCCCCCTGTACAAGTCTAGCTCACTCTGGAGGTCAGAGAAAGCACTCAAGCAGAGCCCCAGGCACTTGAAGTAGGAAGCCACGAGGTCAGAGCACATGGGAATGTGAGTGCTGCAGGTTCTTTGATGAGGAACCATCAGCTTCTGCTCTACAAGTCCTCTTAACACCCATCGCTTTCACACGCGTCTCTTCTTCCTCATGGAAGGGACCACGCCTACCTTCTCCTGCTCCGGCTCTCTGGAAGACAACGTTTTGGATGGGGCTGAGCTGATTCTTTATGGCTTTCGTGGGCAGCAGCCTGGGTGATCCTTGGCTCAGTGCACAGAAGTCTGTGTGGCCAGATGGCATTAAGGAGCCCAGGGGCAGGTGGTGAGTAGAAACAGTAGCACCAAGAGGGCCATGGACACTAGGGAAACATGCCACAGGGCATGGGGTGCTGACAAAGCAGCTGAGGGAGTGTCTGCAGGCAGTCTTTTGAAGTCATCCTTTGGAACAAATCTTGAGCCCTCTGACCTTTTAATAGACCAGTGGTAGCCACTTGCCCTGCAGTGATTATGAACTACAATAGAATGTCCGAGGAAAGAATGGAATTAGATCAATCTATTGGCCAAATAAGAAGTCTTAGAGCGTAGGCTGGAAAAGAAGGGCTTGCCTAGCACTTGTGGGTGTGGTTACTCTGACTGTACCCAGGCACTTAGGTGACACACTGCCCCTCTCAAGTGCTATTAGAACCCCCTCCTTCTCAATCAGTCTTTGCCTCAGGCACTGAGCCTCTGAAATTGTTAATTTCTTGAGAACCCAACAAGTCGAGAGTATTTGCTCCCTTGATTTTCAAACAGACTTCTTGTCCTGCTGTTGGGGTTACGGGAGTGCAGAATTATGGATAGCTTCGAGTGATTCTGAGCAACAAATGTGTGTGACATGGGTATGTGTGGGTGGGCAAGAAAGACAATAATAAACAATCAAAAATGCCCATTTAATGTTATATAGTAACTTAATATTCACTATATAAAAATAAAATGTCTTCTCTTAAAAAGAATAGAAATTTTTTTCCTAAGGAAATCTTCTGACCGAAACAGTCTTATGTTTGTGAAATGTTAGCGAGTGGCTGGTTCATATGCTTTTTTTTTTAAATCCCCTTATCCTTTTTAATCACAGTTGAAGTGATATATGCATGAACTTTGCAAGGCATACAAAAACATAATTTACTTGACATGATTTGGGGAGAGAAAAACTGAAATATATTAAACATCACTTAACCACATTATTTAGAAAGAAGAAAATCAGAGACACTAATTGCCCATGATGGCTATTTATACAACGCACCACTGGAGTGAAGGGATCCTGGCTGCTCTTGAAATAGGCAGTTTAAATTTGATCCAGAAGGCAACCAGCAGAGCCAGTAAAGACACATAATCTGGGAGGTGACATGTTTTCTCTGTTAAAGTTCAGCTATTGAGAGGGTAAAGAAATAGGAACAGGCCCTAAGTCTAGTTTAGAAACCGCAAGTGAGACTGCAGAGTGGGAAAACTTTGTCCCCTTTCCTATCCATTCTCCTGCTGGATGTCCTTCTTTCAGATGTCCTGAGGCTGACCCCTAAGTGTCCCAAACTCAACTGGGCAATGACTCCTGCTTCAGAATGATCCTTTCTTTCCTCTACCTGCACCAAAATGCACCTGTTCTATGGCTGAATCTTTAAAAAGTTTACCATGTGATTAACTAGCTATCATCTATACTCTAATACACAGATTCCCACAGAGAGTCAAGGACTGATGATGGTACAAGGAGAATCCTTCAATTTGGGTATTGGATAGGAAAGCCTTATTTTTCTTGATAGATCCAGTGAGTGTGAACAATAGAAATGAAGTGAATAAATGCACCTGAATAAAAACACTTCAATGTTTTAAGGATTCTAGCACGTTCCAAATCAGTTGTGACGGGGACAAATAGGTTCGGTCACCAAATCATTTTGTTCATGGTGTTGGAATTCAAGGATCCCTATTAGAGAAAGGAGAAAGGTCTACATTTTCAATCTTCCAAATATATCAGCTTGCTTGAATTTCTCAAAAATAAAAAGTCTAAGGAAGTTCCCTTAGAATTTTCAGTTCTAATAGATTAGAAATAGATTTTTGTCATGCCCTGGTGAAATTTAAGTTCTAGTTTCCAATTTCTCAAATCATTCCTTTAGGTAGTATATCTGGAATGGCACTGGTCTCTCTAAACCTTGAAGTATCTTTGGTTTGGCTCATTGCCAGGCATTATGAATGTCATCAGAGTAATAAATGGCCAAAACCGTCCCACAGAAGACACCAACTGGTTTGTGCCAGTGGTGTGAAGGCTCAACTCCAGGTTCTACAAAAAAGACTTACGTCCACTCCCAAGGGACCTTCACACCCAAAACACTATTCTTTCACTCCCAAAGATGTTGCAACTAACACTGTCAAGTAGGATTACTTTGGGGAAGGGAATGGCAACTAAGTTAAACTAGTAGTACCTGTAATATACCAGGCAATGTACTAAGGTGCTTTCATAGAACTTTATTTCCTTTACTTGTCCGAAACACTTGTAAAATGGGCATTATAATTCTCTATTCCTCAAAGAGAAACCTCAAAAAGAACAAACCACTGTTAATTACTACAAATGCCACCTAAGTAGCAGAACCAAAACTGGCTCCAAGAGCCACGCTATTTCCCCAGACCAGCATCATCAGTATCACCTGAGAACTTGTTAGAAAAATGCACATCTTTGGGCCTTGTTCCAGATCTCCTGGATGAGAATCTTAGACAATTTCAGAAGATCAGCGATTTGTGTCTTAACAAGCGCTCCAGTGCACCTGTAACTTATATAATATTGGACATCAACTATATTCCAATTAAAAAAAAATCTCTCATATAGGTACAATAAAGAGAAATGGGAAAAATTAAAAAAAAAAAAGCCTTCCAGGTGATGCTAATACTCCTCAAAATTTGAGAACCCCTGTCCTTACAGCAAAAATCCACATGACCGTGTCCAGAGATGAGCTGACCACAGCTTTTACCTCCCAGGGGCATTTAATCATTATAAGCCCAGATACAAGCTCACTCCTCTGTAACCTCCCTGTTCTCAGTTGACCTCTTCCTCTTCTTAGTCTCAATAATCATCATTGTCTACACAATCTTTTTGCCACTTTATCACTTATGTCTTAATGTTCTCATCTGTCTTCCACTTAACAGTGACTGACAACAGTGGCTTGCATAAAGCTACAAGCTTCATAAATATGCATTTCCGTGATGAATGTATATATCAGAAGTGCTAACAATCACTTTGCACACCTCAAGAAGATTGGAATATTCTTCAGTCTGGAGAGCTCTTATTAAATGAAATGCTGGCAAATGAGAATGTGTCCTCCTCCAGGCCAGTGCTTCTTAAACTCTAAATGTGCCCACAAACCACCTGAGGATCTTCTTAAGATTCAGATTCCATTCAGGAGTCCAACTTCCTCCAAGCTCCCAAGCGATGTCCAGGCTGTTGGTCTACAGACCACACTTTGAGTAGCATGGTTAGGGTGGGTGCCCATGATCTCAAAGGATCTGAAAACTGGGACATAGGAAGAATAGTTGCAGTGGAGACCGATGTGGTTGGATTTGGATATTTGGAGGTGAAAGGCAGTACGTTCACCCTTAGCTGGCCCAAGTGTAACTGAGCAGGACCCTCTGGGGCTTTCCCTGGACAGACCCTTCCCCCACATCCTCTGCTGTAGCTCCTCTCAGAAGTACCCAGATAATAGCATCTCATGCATATTTCCTGAGTTTTTCAGATGCTAAAACCACCACCAAATGGAAGAAATTAACTACTTGATGATCATGAGCACTTAGCCCCCAGATCTTCTGGCATCTAAGGATTGAGCACCATCAATCAATCTGAGAATTGTGCACAGCTGGTCACAGGCCCTGGGAAGCCCCTCCCTCACGTGGCCTTTAAGAATCCTCAGCTGAAACCCATCAGGGAGTTCAGGGTTTTTTTGGGCATGAGCCACGTGTTCTTTTTGCTCCGCCCTGCAGTCAACCTTTCTCTGCTCCAAACTCCGATGTTTCTGTGTGTCGGGCACATGAACTTGCGTTCAGTAACAACTTTGCAGAAGCCAGCCTAGGAGTCTGTGCCCATGGCAGGTTGACCCCAGCCGGGGGCCACCCCTTCCCTGGGTCCCAGCAGCTGCCAGAGCTCACTTCGCCCCAAGGAACCAGGAGGGACGCTCCCTGACCTGCGCCGGCCACCCCGGCACCAGGCTGTTGGTTGCTGAGAAGAGTCCAGAGTTGCAGTCCACGCTGGGTGTATCCTGGAGGTGAGTGGCTCCAGCTTGTGCTGGCTGGAACTTCACTCCTCTCCATCCGGGCTCATTCCCCCCAGGAAGTGAGCCACTCCAGGCTCCTGGCGAGCCACTCTGGGTCCGTTCTTTTTGGAGAGCTGGGCCCATCTGTTTGAGGCCTCCATCTGGGAGTGGAAGTGGCGTTTTTAGATTACACCTCCTCTGATTTGCTGTCTGTGCGACTGTACCTTATTTATTGTGTTTTTGTGTGTATCATTTTGGGGTGAGCCATGCCAGCTTGTGCAGGATGGGAAATTCTACCCGCTCCACCTGGGCTCACATCCCTTGCAGGAAGGGAGCCATTCTGGGCTCACTGGGAGCCATTCTGGGTCCATTCTCTTTCAGGAGCGAGGCCACTCTGGAAGCCTCTTTCTGGGAGTGGAAGTGGAATTTGAGGGCTACACCTCTTTTGTTTGTGGGACCACGTTTGGTGTGTGTGTGTGTGAGTACTTGTACTGGCCAGTTGAGGCGTCTTTGCTGAGTCACTGGTCTCGCGAGTGTGATGACACCAGGGTTTCCTTCCATGCTGCACTGGCTTCACCTGTGGTGGAGCGATGGCTAGGATTTTCCCTTTCTAGCTTAGTTGTTCATTCAGCTTCATCTCTGATGGGGCAGTAGTTGGGGTTCCCCCCTTTTGGACTGATGCAGCATTGGTTGGAAATCTCCCTTGGCGGGGGGCGGGGGGGCGGCTAGGGAACTGTGTCCCTGAGAGATCATTGTGAATTGTTGTTGGCTTGATATTTGATAACATCGACCGTGAATAATTAAGTATGGATGATCAGAGCTCTGTTTCATCTTATAGTCCTCCCAGGGTGTATTTTACAAAATGGGGAGATCATCAGCTATGCTCTCACAAATGAAATAAAAGGATATTTTTATTGTAACATTGTGTGGGCTCAGTGCTCCCTGAGATTTAGAGGAAAATGGTCCTTAATGGCTCTGCTATGATATCAAAGTGGGCCTTTTGCAATTTGGCTTATATCTTGGGTGGGTGCGTGTGTGCGCGCCTCAGTATCTGAGTCCAAATCCTGTTTTCTCTTCCTGGTTTTGCTGAAAGTGAGGCATGACTGAATGACATATATATATATAGTCTATTACTGTTATTTCTTTAAACTGAAGTGGATATTTCGGAACTGGGAAAAAATTTATAAAACCCTGAAAATAGCCAAGATGGTTGGGTTTTGTATAAGCGTTAGAGGAGGAATTTGCATTCCTCTTCCTGTGCCTTTGAGATGTAAATAATCTACCTGGGCTCCAAAAAAAAAAATTTTTTTAAGCTCAAGTAGAAAAACTGGGATCTCTGGTTCTGTCTTACATAAAAACTGACTTGTAAATGAGTTCTATTTAATTGATTTAGAAGTATTTAACTTGTAAGCACTTATTTTTAAGTATGAAAGAACCTAGACAGAACAGGTTTTGGGTTCATGTGATCTAGGAAATATTCAATATTTATTGATATGATATTAAAGCTGGTTTGAGCTTGTTGGTATAATCAATACAGATAGGTCTTATACTGAAGTTTACTGAAGGTTAATAAATTCATGTTTCTGTTGGAAAGTTTGTCAGCAAAAAGAAAAAAAATTAATTGGTATGATGAAATTCTAAGTGAATCAAATACAAATGAGATAAGAGCTCTTGGGTGAACTGTAAACTGTTTTAGAAATGTCTCCTTAAAAATAATCTCTCCAGATATTTGGTGACTGGAAATTTTAGAGTTGTGCTAAATTAAATGGTGGAAGTTTATTGAATAGTTGAATATCTAGATCAATTCTCAAACAAAATAATATACTGGAAGATTCCTTGGAAGTTAACATTTTTAGGAATTGAGGATTCTAATTTAAATATGTAATTAAAGCTACTAAAGATGAAAAAGGAAATAGGAAAGTAAGATGTGTGTTTTGACTGGGGGGGGGGAGGTATGAGGAATAGAATTGAAGGGAAAAGAATGATTTGGTCCTGGAGCTGGTTGTCTCTAGATGGGGAAAAAAATAAGGAACAAACTAATATGGATACAGAAAGTTGTGGAAAGTTTTGTAGAAAGGAAGCCATAAAAAAGGCCTGACCATGCTCAAAACTCTGAGATTAAACGTGATGAGATAAATGGATTTTGTTGTTTAAAAGGAAGTTGGTGCAGGACTAGATTTGGTTCCTCTCTGTTAAGAGAACAAGTTTATTTAGAATGCTTCTGATAACAGATCGTGTGAAACTTTTTGATGTTGACAAACTTCCTATTCAAATTCTAATTAGAGTTCTTTTAACTTCAGATGACTTTGGGATGCTTCAGAGGGCCCCTGAGTCATCTCAGACAAAAATAGTTAATTAGCATTGTCAAATGAGTAATAAGCACCCTCAGATAATATAATGTGAATAAATGTTAATATAGATATTCTAGAAATTAAGTTTCTGAAATCTGGATATGTCCTGGTATGCTATCAGTCATAATTCTAGTTATCTTAAAATGTTGTATGTTATAGCAACTTGATTAAGTTTCTTTGTCAAAAACATTGTAATCAGATCTTTAACCTTGCCTTTCGAAGTCTTTTGTCATTCATAGAACAGTTAAGCCAATGCTTTGCAAAACTGCTTCATCTTCAAGATGATTCATAAAAAGGGCTTTTTGATAAGAATAGGTTTCTTTTAAATCATACTGCTGAACTGGGTAAGATATTTAAAAGTAATGAAACCTGATTTTGTAAAACTGTTAGTAAAAAGGATTAACTACCGAGGATTAAGTAAACTGATGAATATGGTTAAAAGCAAACTGGTGAGTATGGTTATAATTCTTTGGTTTTGTCTGAGATATTACTGGCTTTTATTCTGGGTTTCCTAATTGAACTGTCTACCAAATGTTTGTCGCAAATGTTTGTCTCCCTATCAGTATTGAAAATTATTGTTTGACTTCTAACCACACTGTAGCCCCCAATGTTTAGGACAGAAAGAGAATTCCCTAATAGAGTTGTCAGTATAACGACTCATGATGTGTAAAAATGCTTTGTCTGTTGCTAAAAGCATGTGTACAGTGCTTGTGTAACAATTGGGTGTGAGTGATAAAATGTATGGTTTATAAAGTGTTTCCCCAGTAATATACTTCTGAACCTGTTGACATTATCTGATTACTTTTGCCCCAGCGTATAAAGGAGACTTAGCACCAAGGGACATGATCTGAACCTGGGGCAGGAGCCATCACCCCAGCATCAAGGGACAGGTATTTTGATCATCAGTGCTTTTTATCAAAAGATTTGCAATCCAAAGGGGAAATGATGGAAAAATTCTCACATATGGGGGTATGGGGAAATCATACTGGCTTATACATGATATAACTTAAACTTTACTGACAAAAGCAGCCTGGCTGTGGCCTTTTGGACATGCATCATACATCTGCTTTGGCCTTGAGAAGGGAAATGCATTTGAAAATCAAAATGGAGTAGCTGTGGTTCAGATATCCAAGGTAAAACTAGGTGGCCATTGTGGGCATGATTTCAGACAAGTTCCTGTTTTTTTTGAGACCTCGAATTTTCTGAGCTGTGTCATAATCGGGACACCACCAGCCATTCTCAAAGCACTGTCTGTTGGCAGCTGTGAGCTTATGACTTCAAGGTCTCCTCTTGTAACTATTAAATTTTTAGACAATGAAATTGCTTTAGATCAGATGTTAACAGAGAAAGAGACATGTGCAGTGGCCAGTAGCTCTTGTGTTATGTGTGTGTGTATATGTATACACACACACACACACACACCCCACATCAGAAGTTAAAGCCTATTTAAATAAAAGTAAACAACTGGCTACTTGGCTACAAGTCTCCCCCAAAGTGCCAGGTCCAGACTGGTCTTCATGCTTATTCTCCTGAACTCCTCAGGGCAAGTGTTCTTATAGAAGACTCAGATCCAGGACTTGGGACTCAGGAATATTTCCAACTCAGTGTCCATTCCCCAGATTGAGGTAGGACTATGCCCCTGTTTCAGCAGGAAGCAGCCAGAACCGTCATTGCCCCATTCTCTGAAAAGATTTGGGGAAGGATGAAACAGGATTGGAGATTGAAAGTGAGTTCCTCTGCCGAGTTTATGAGTAACCTCTCTATCTAAAACATTATTCCCTTCTTGTCCAACACCTATTCTCCTCAAGATTGAGGAGTATCAAAAAAGGAGGGGAATTGTAACTGAGCAGGACCCTCTGGGAACTTCCTTGGACAGATCCCTCCCTCATATCCTCTGTTGCAGCTCCTCCCTGAAGTACCCAGAGAATGGCATCTCATGAATATTTCCTGAGTTTTTCAGATGCTAAAAACTACCACCAAATGGAAGAAATTAACTACTGATCATGAGCACTTAGCCCCCAGACCTTCTGGCATCTAAGGATTGCTCACCATCAACCAATCAGAGAATTGCACAGCTGATCACAGACCCTGGGGTGCCCCTCCCTCACCTGGCCTTCAAAAAGCGCAACTGAAACCCCTCAGGGAATTGAGGGTTTTTTTTTTTGTTTGTTTGTTTGTTTTTTTTGGGCACAAGCCACACGTGCGCTTTCTTGGCCCTGCAATGAACCTTTCTCTGCTCCAAATGCTGACCTTTCGGTTTGTTTGGACTCACTGTGTGTCGGGCACATGAACTTGCACGCAGTAACACAAGGGCACTAAGGGGAAACTACATAACATTTAGAAGATTTCGATTTCAGCTCAATAGAGAGGAACTTCCAAACAATTAGAATTGCTTATGCAATAAATGGGTTGCCTCAAAATATCTGTGCTTGCCCCACCTCCCCCTGCCCTGGAAGTGTTGTGGCAGATGAGGGACCATGGAGCAGAGGTATCACAGGAGGAAATCCTGAATGAGACAAGTTGGACCAGATGGTCCCAGAGCCAATCTAGGAAGGTTTAAGTACAATCTTTCCTTCCCCAACTGAGAGCATAGACCATGTCACATTCTTAGTTAAAACGATGTCAGTGTTCCAAATATAAGTTAAGACATATATTGTGAAGAAAATATGAACTTATAAAAGTGCTAAGGAAAAGTGAAAAATCAATTAAATCCTATTCCCCAGAAAGAACTACTGTGAACATTTTAGACTATTTCCTTCAAACTCTTCTCTAAGCATATATTTTTTAAATGGTTAATTTTTCAGATATAAAAACTTGAACTGGTTTTTTCCCTTAGTATTTATATCTTAAGTAATTCCTCATGTCACTAAAAATGCTGCTTAATGGCTGCATCGTATTGTTTCCTTGTATGTATTGAAATGGATTTAATCAACCCCCAATCATAGGCCATTTCTGCTATTTCCATATCTGCACTATTTTACATAATGTTACAAAGATTAATTTAGTGCATAAATCTTGGTCTGCATCTCTGATTATTTCCTTCAGATGCCTTACTGGAATATGGATTTTTTTAAATTGAAGTATAGATGATTTACAATGTTGTTAGTTTCAGCTGTACAGTAAAGTGATTCAATTATACGTGTACATACGTTTTCAGATTCTTTTCCATTATAGGTTATTACAAGATACTGATATAGTTCCCTGTGCTATATAGTAGGTTCTTGTTTATCTACTTTATATACAGTAGCGTGTATATGTTAATCCTAAACTCCTAATTTATCCCTCCCTCACTCCTTCCCTCTTTGGTAACCATAATTTCTTTTTCTATGTCTGTCAGTTTCTGTTCTTTAAATCAGTTCATTTGTGTCATTTTTTTAGATTCCACATATAGGTAATATCATATGATATTTGTCTTTGACTTATTTCACTTAATATGATAATCTCTAAGTCCACCCATGTTGCTGCAAATGGCATTTTATTCTTTTTTATGGCTGAGTAGTATTCCATTGTATAAATATACCACTTCTTTATCCAGTCATCTGTCGATGGACATTTAGGTTGTTTCCATATCTTAGCTATTGTAAATAGTGCTGCTGTGAACATTGGAGTGCATGTATTTTTTTTGAGTTAGTTTTATCTGGATATACACCCAGAAGTTGGATTGTTGGATCATATGGTAACTCTAGTTTTTTAAGGAACCTCCATACTGTTCTCAATAGTGGCTGCACCAATTTACATTTTCGTGAATAGTATAGGAAATTGCTTTTTTTTTTTTTTCACACCCTCTCCAGCATTTATTACTTGTAGAGTTTTTAATGATGGGCATTCTCACTGGTGTGAGGTGATACCTCATTGCCACTGATTTGCATTTCTCTAATAGTTAGTGATACTGAGCATCTTTTCATGGGTCTATTGGCCATCTGGATGTGTTATTTGGAGAAATGTCTATTTAGGTCTTCTGCCTATTTTGTGATTTTTTTTTTTATATTAAGGTGTATGAGCTGTATATTTTGGAAATTAATTCCTTGTTGATCTCATCATTTGCAAATTATCTCCCATTCTGTAGATTGTCTTTATATTTTGTTTATGGTTTCCTTTGCTGTGCAAAAGCTTTTAAGTTTAATCAGCTCCAAATTGCTTACTTTTGCTTTTATTTAGATTATTCTAGGAGATGGGTTGAAAAAAATATTGCTGCAATTTATGTCAAAGAGTGTGTTGCCTGTGTATTCTTCTAAAAGTGTTATAGTATTTGGTCTTACATTTAGGTCTGAAATCTATTTTAAGTTTATTTTTATATATGGTGTTAGAGAATGCTCTTATTTCATTCTTTTATATGTAGCTGCCCAGTTTTCCCAGCACAATTTATTGAAGAGACTGTCTTTTCTCCATTGTATAGTCTTACCTCCTTTGTCATAGATTAATTGACCATAAGTGTGTGGGTTTATTTCTGGGCTTTCTATTCTGTTCATTGATCTGTGTCTGTTTTTGTGCCAGTACCATACTGTTTTAATTACTGTAGCTTTGTGGTATAGTCTGAAGTCAGGGAGAGTGATTCTTCTGGTTCCATTCTTCTTAAGACTGTTTGGGTTATCAGGGTCTTCTGTGTTTCCATGCAAAATTAAAAATGTTTTGTTCCAATTCTGTGCAAAATGCCATTGGTAATTTGATAGGGATTGCATTGAATCTGTAGATTGCCTTGGGTAATATGGCCATTTTAACACTATTGATTCTTCCAATACAAGAACACTGTATGTTTCCATCTGTTTGTATCATCTTCAGTTTTTTCATCAGTGTCTTCTAGTTCCCAGAGTACAGGCTTTTGCATCCCTACGTAGGTTTATCCCTAGGTATTTTATTCTTTTTGATGTGATGGTAAATGGATTGTTTCTTTAATTTCCTTTTCTGAAATTTCATTGTTAGTGTATAGAAATGCAACTGATTTCTGTTTATTTATTTGTATCCTGCAACTTTAGCAAATTCATTGATGAGTTCCAATAGTTTTCTGGTAGTCTCTTTAGGATTTCCTGTGTATAGTATCATGTCTTCTGCAAACAGTGACAGTTTTACTTCTTCTTTTCCAATTTGGATTGCTTTTATTTCTCTTTATTCCTTGATTGTAGTGGCTAGGAGGTCAAAAACTGTGTTGAATAAAAGTGGCAGGAGTGGGCATCCTTGTCTTGTTCCTGATCTTAGAGGAAATGCTTTTCAGTTTCTCACATTAAGTATGATGTTAGCTGTGGGTTTGTCATAGATGGCCTTTCTTATGTTGAGGTATGTTCCCTCTATGCCCACTTTCTGGAGAGATTTTATCGTAAATGGATGTTGAATTTTATCAACAGCTTCTTCTGCATCTAGTAAGATGATCATACTGTGTTTATTCTTCAATTTGTTAATGCGGTGTAGCACACTGATTTGTGGATATTGAAAAATCCTTGCATCCCTGGGATAAATCCCACTTGATCATGGTATACGATCCTTTTAATGTATTGTTGGGGTCAAGTTGGAGTCAATTTGCTGGTATCTTGTGGAGAATTTTTGCATGTATGTTCATAAGTGATATTGGCCTGTAATTTTCTTTTTCTGTGATCTATCTGGTTTTGGTATCAGAGAGATAGTGGCCTCATAGAATGAGTGTGGAAGTCTTCCTTCTTTTGCAATTTTTGGAATAAATTCAGAAGGATAGGCATTAACTCTTTTCTAAATGTATGGTAGAACTCCTCTGTGAGGCCATCTGGTCCTGGACTTTTCTTTACTGGGAGTTTTTAAATTACTGACTGAATTTCAGTGCTGGTAATTGGTTTGTTCATATTTTCTACTTCTTACTGGTTCAGTCTTGAGACATTGTACCTTCCTAAGAAATTTATTTCTTCTGGGTGTCCATTTTATTTGCATATAGTTGCTTATAATAGCTTTTTATAATTTTATTTCTGTGATGTTGGTTGTAACTTTTTCATTTCTGATTTTATTGATTTTGGGCTTCTCTTTTTTTTTTTTTTTTTTTGATTGAGTCTGGCTAAGGGTTTATCAATTTGTTCATCTTTTCAAAGAATGAGCTTTTAGTTTCATTGATCTTTTTTATTGTTTTTTTTCAAAGTCTATTTCATTTTATTTCTGCTCTAACCTTATGATTTCTTTCCTTCTAACTTTGGGTTTTGTTTGTTCTTTTCTAGTTTCTTTAGATGTGAGGTTAGGTTGTTTATTTGAGATTGTTCTTGTTTCCTGAGGTAACTTTCTATCACCATAAACTTCCCTCTTTAGAACTACTTTTGCTGGGTCATAGAGGTTGGATTGTAGTATTTTTGTTTTCATTTTTCTCTAAGGATTTTAGTTTCCTCTTTGACTTTTTCAGTGATCCATTGGTTGATTTGTAGCATATTGCTTAGCCTCTGTGTGTGGTTTTTGCAGTTTTTTTTTTCTTGTAGTTGATTTCTAATCTCATAGGGTTGTGGTCAGAAAAGATGCTTGATATAATTTCAGTTTCCTTAAATTTACCAAGGCTTGCTTTGTGGGCCAGCATGTGATCTGTCTTGGAGAATGTTCCATGTCACTTGAGAAGAATGTGTATTCTGCTGCTTTTGGATAGAATATTCTATAAGTATCAATTAAGTCTATCTGATCTAATGTGTCATTTAAGGCCTGCATTACCTTATTGATTTTCCGTCTGGATGAGGTGTCCATTGGTGTCAGTGGGGTGTTAAAGTCCCGCACTATTACTGTGTTACTGTCAGTTTCTCCCTTTTTTTTTTTTTTTGTTAACACTTGCCTTATATATTTTGGTGCTTCTATGTTGGGTGCATATATACTTACAACTGTTATCTTCTTGGATTGACCCCTTGACCATTATGTAGTGTCCTTCTTTGTCTCTTTTAACAGTATTTAAGTCTATTTTGTCTGTATAAATATTGCTACTCTGGCTTTTTTTTTTTCCCATTTGCCTGGAATGACTTTTTCCATCCCCTTGCTTTCAGTCTGTATGTGTCTTAGATCTGAAGTGAATCTCTTGTGTGCAGCAAATATATGGGTCTTGTTTCTGTATACATCAGGCAGTACGTATCTTTTGGTTGGAGCATTTAGTCCGTTCACATTTAAGGTAATTATTGACATGTGTGTTCTTAATGCCATTTTGTTAATTGTTTTTGAGTTTGTTTTTGTAGGTCTTTTTTCCTTTTGTGTTCTCTTTTGTGATTTGGTGACTATATTTAGTGTTATGTTTGGTTTTCTTTTGTGTGTGTGTGTGTATCTATTATAGATTTTTGGTTTGTGGTTACCATGAGGTTTTGGTATAGCAGTCTATATACATATGTGATTGCTTTAGGTTGCTGATGTTTTGATTTCAAATGCATTTTAAATACCCTGCATTTTATAATCTCTTCCCCTCATGATTACTGTTCTTAATATTATATTTTACCTTTAATTGTTTCATATATCCCTTAACTGTTTATTGTGGATACAGATGATTTTACTACTTTTGTCTTTTAATCTTCCTTCTAGTTTGTGTGTAGACAATTTCCTACTTTTACTGTACATTTGTCTTAACTAGTGAGCTTTTCCATTTCATAGTTTTCTTGTTTCTAGTTGTGACCTTTTCTTTCCCTCCTAGAGAAGTTCCTTTAGCATTTTTTGTAAAGCTGGTTTGGTGGTGCTGAATTCTTTTAGCTTTTGCTTATCTGTGAAGCTTTTGATATCTCTGTCAAGTCTAAATGAGAGCCTTGCTGGGTAGAGTATTCTTGGTTATAGATTTTTCCCTTTAATCACTTTAAATATATCTTGCCACTCCCTTCTGGCCTGTAGAGTTTCTGCTGAAAAACCAGCTGATAGTCTTATGGGAGTCGCTTTGTATGTTATTTGTTGCATTTCCCCTTATTGCTTTTAATATTTTCTTTTATATTTAATTTTTGTCACTTTAATAACAATATGTCTAGGTTTGTTCCTCTTAATGTTAATCATGTATGGAACTCTCTGTGCTTCTGGACTCGGATGATAGTTTCTCTTCCCCAGTTAGGGAAGTTTTCAGCTATTATCTCTTCAAGTATTTTATCAGGCCCTTTCTCTCTCTCTCTTCTCCTTCTGGGACCCCTATAATATGAATATTCGTACTCTTGATATTGTTCCAGAGGTCTCTTAAACTGTATTCATTGCTTTTCTTTGTTCTGTTTTGCAGTAGTGATTTCCACTACTGTCATTTCATTCACTGATCTATTCTTTTGCCTCATTTGATCTACTATTGATTCCTTCTAGCATATTACTCATTTTGGTTATTGTATTCTTCAACTCTGGTTGTCCTTTATATTTTCTCTTTGCTGATAAACTTCTAATTTCTCACTCTGTGCATCCATTCTCCTCCTGAGTCCTCTGATCATCTCTATGATCATCATTCTGAACTCTTTTGGATAGATTCCCTATCTCTGCATTATTTAGTTCTTCTCCTGGGATTTTATCTTGTTCCTTTGCCTGGAGCATATTCCTCTGCTGCCTCATTTTGTCTAAATTTCTATTTTCATCTTTATGTATGTGGTAGGTTAGTTACACTTCTCAACCTTGGAGAAGTGGCCTTCTATAGGAGACATCCTTGTGCATGCCAGCAGTGCGCTCCCCCCTCATCACCCAAGCGTTAGGGGCCAGCTGGTCCTAGGGTAGAGCCTGGCCTGTGTATGTGGACTCATTCCACAGGCTGCAGAATTGTAGTTTCCCTGCTTCTGGTGTCTGCATCCTGGTGGGTGAGGCTGTTCTAGAGGCTTGTGTAGGCTTCCTGGTGGGAGGGGCCAGTGTCTACCCACTAGTGGGTAAAGCTGGGTCTTGGCCCTCTGGTGGGCAGGGCTGTATCTTGGGGCATGTCTAGAGGTGGCTGTGGGCTCGAGAAGTCATTGGGTAGCCTTTCTGCTGATGGGTAGGGATGTGTCCCCACCCAGTTAGTTATTTGGCCTGGGGCATCCCAGGACTGGCTCCTACAGGCAGTTGGGTGGGGCCAGGTCTTGGTGTTAATGACCCAAGCAAGATATCTTCCTCCAGGAAGGAGAGTTCATGCAGATGAATGCTCCCTGATCTGTCTGCCACCATGTCGCTGTCCCCAGGGTGAGCCACAGTTGCATCCTGCCTTCCCACAAGACCCTGCAAGACTAACAGATAGGTCTGACCCAGGCTTCTATGAAATTACTGCTTTTGTCCTTGGTCCCAGTGAACATGAGATTTTGCATGTGTCCCTTAAGAGTGAGATCTCCATTTCCCCTAATCCTGTGGAGTTCCTGCAATTAAGCCCCACTGGCCTTCAAAGCCAAATACTCTGGGGGATCCTGTTCCTGATGCTGGACCCCTGGGCTGGGGAGCCTGATGTGGGGCTCAGAACTCTCACTCCTGTGAGAGAACCTCTGCAATGTAATTATTCTCCAGTTTGTGCGTTGCCCACTGAGGGTGTGGGATTTGATTTGACTGTGAGTCTTTTCCTACCCCCTTTCATTGTTGTTTCTTATCTCTTCACTTATGGAAGATCTTTTCTGGTAGGCTCCAGTCTTTTATATTAATAGTTGTTCTGTAGTTAGCTGCCATTTCAGTGTGTTCACGAGAGGAAGTGAGCTCCGGTTCCTTCTACTCCTCCACCTTGGCCTCTTCCAAGTTTATGGATATTTTAAGGCTCAAAAAGATATTCTCCAATTGCTTTTTAGAAAAGTTGTTCCACCACACCAGAATTGAAAGTAGATTTCCCCATTTTCCTCAGCAATAGGGAAATTACCACTTCAAAATTTTATGACATTGATTTCATGACAATAGAACCTTATTACAGTATTTTATTTATATTTCTTTGATTACATTCGAGGTTCCATTTTTCTCTTTTGTGACTGAGTGCTTATTTTCCTTTAGTCCTAGAATATTCCTTATCAGGTGTGTATAACATTCTTTTACATATTGAAGATAAACCTGATAAGCCATCATTTGTTTTTATCTGTTTAAAATATTTATTGATCTATTTAAAATATTTATTGTCTAACATTTTTGATGTTCCAAAGTTTTAATTTCATCATCAAATCTGTTCATCTTTTCTCTGCTGCCTGCAATTTCTTTTATACTTGGAAAGTTCTCCATTCAGAGTATACTTAGTAAATGTTCAATTTTTATGATTGTATTTTGACAGTGAACTTTAATCCACTTATAATGAATGTTTCTTTTCTGAATTGTTTTTCTAGTCAATATATTGAATAACATGTATCGTCTCCCACTGAATTTTTACATTGAAAAGTTTTGTTTAAAGAATAAAAAGACTTTGTTCTCTCAGCTTATTAATATTTCTAGTGAGAACATATGACTGAGCAGGCATCATTTCTAAAAGTTGTGATTTAAAACTTGCAATCTTATGATTTAAAGAAATGGAAAGATATCCTATGCTCTTGGATTGGAAGAGTTAGTATTGTTAAAATGGCCATAGTACCCAAAGCAATCTACACATTTAATGCAATCCCTATCAAATTACCCAAGACATTTTTTCACAGAACTAGAACAAATAATCCTAAAATTTATATGGAATCACAAAAGACCCAGAATTGCCAAAGAAATACTGAAGAAAGAAAATGAAGCTGGAGGAATAACCCTCCCAGACTTCAGACAATATTAAAGAGCTACAGTAATCAAAATGGCATGGTATTGGCACCAAAACAGACATAATGGATCAATGGAACAGAATAGAGAGCCCAGAAATAAACCCACAGACGTAGGGTCAATTTATCTTCAACAAAGGAGGCAAGAATATACAATGGAGAAAAGACAGTCTCTTCAAGTGGTGTTGGGAAAGCTGGACAGCCACATGTAAATCAATGAAATTAGAACACCCTCTCACACCATACACAAAAATAAACTCAAAATGGCTTAAAGACATAAAACATAAGACAAGACACTATAAACTTCCTAGAAGAAAACATAGGCAAAACATTCTCTAACATAAATCTTAGCAGTATTTTCTGAGGGCAGTCTACCCAGGCAATAGGAACAAAAGCAAAAATAAACAAATGGGACCTAATTAAACTTAAAAGCTTTTGCACACCAAAGGAAACTATCAACAAAACAAAAAGACAACCTACAGAATGGGAGAAAATATTTGCAAATGATGCAACTGACAAAGGCTTAATTTCCAGAATATACAAACAGCTCATACAACTCAATAACAAAAAAACAAACAACCCAATCCAAAAATGGGCAGAAGACCTAAACAAGCATTTCTCCTGTGAAGACATACAATGGGCAATAGTCACATGAAAAAAAATGATCAATATTGCTAATTATCAGAAAAATGCAAATCAAAACTACAATGAGGTATCACCTCACACCAGTTGGAATGGCCATCATTCAAAAGTCTACAAATAATAAATGCTGGAGAGGGTGTGGAGGAAAAGGGAGCCCTTCTACACTGTTGGGAATGTAAATTGGTGCGGTCACTATGGAGAACAGTATGGAGGGTCCTTAAACTAACAATAGTTACCATCTGATCCAGAAATCCCACTCCTGGGCATATAGCCACACACAAAAAATAACTTAAAAAGATACATGCACCCCAATGTTCATAGCAGCACTATTTACAGTAGCCAACACATGGAAGGAAACTAAGTGTCCATGGACAGAAGAGTGAATAAAGAAGATGTGGTATGTATATACAAAAGAATACTACTCAGAATAAAATAATGCCATTTGCAGCAACTTGGATGGCCCTGGAGAATGTCATTCTGAGTGAAGTAAGCCAGAAAAAGAGAGAAAAATACCATATGATATCACTCATATGTAGAATCTAAAATTTAAAAAAGACACAAATGAACTTATTTACAAAACAGAAACAAACTTATAGACATAGACAACAAACTTACGGTACCAGGGGGAAAGGTGGGGGAAGGGTGGAGGGATAAATTGGGAGTTCAGTATTTGCAGATAGTAACTACTATATATAAAACAGATAAACAACAAAGTTCAACAGTATAACACAGGGAACTATATTCAATATCTTGTAGTAACCTATAATGATAGAATATAAAAAGCAATATATATGTATAACTGAAACATTATGCTGTACAACAGAAATTAACACAACATTGTAAGCCAACTATATACTTCAATAAAAATACCAAAAAAAAGTGCAGAAAAAAAACTTGCAATCTTAAAGTCTTAAACCAAGTTTATTTCTCAACTTTTCATGTTGAAAAATTTCAAAATTGTCTAAAAATTAGAAGAATAATGCAACGAATACCCATATACTCTTCACCTATTGTCATCAGTTGTTAAATTTCCTTTAACTCTTTATCTGTTCTCCTTCCCCCTCCCTTCTCCTTGTTTTGTTTTCCTGAACCACTTGATGCAATCTTTTTGACACTTTGAATGTCAACCAAAAGTCTTCACCATGTATCTCCTAAAAACAAGAGCCTTCTTCTTACAGAAACAACATTCATGCAGTACTGTTATCTAATAAATTGTCCATATTCAAATTTCCCTAATTGTCCCAATGACATTCTTTATAGTTTTATTTTTCCTAATATAGAATCCTATCAAGGATTACACATCGTATTTAGTTATTGTGGCCCTTTAGTCTCCTTTTTCCTCTCTCATGATACTGACAGTTTTTCAGTATTCCAGGCCAGTTGTCTTATAGAATATCACACAGTCTGGCTAGCCTGAGTGTTTATTCAAGAGTAGATCCTAGTTAAATATTTTTACTAGAAAAACTTCTTAGGTGGTGGTGTGTCCTTCTCAGAGCATCACATCAGGAGAGTTCCCACTGGTTTTTTTTTTAAATCAGCTTAATTGAGATATAATGTACATGCATTAAAATTAGCCAATTTTAAGTGTAAAATTAAATGGATATTGATAACCATATAGTCATGTAACCACCACTTCAGTCATGATTTAGAACCCCTGCAACATCCCAAAGTGTCCCATGTGGACCTTTGCAATCAGTCCACTGCCTACACCGCTGGCGTCTACAATTTTGCCATTTCTACAACGTCATATCAATATATCATACAGACTTGTCTATCTTTCACTTATACTTTTGGATTCATCTATGTTGTTGCATGTATCAGTGGTTTGTACCTTTCTATTGGTGAGTAGTACCCAGTTGTATGGGTGTATCATAGTTGGTTTATCCATTCACCAGCTGATTGACATTTGGAGTCTTTGTAATTTGGGGCTCTTATTAATAAAGCTGCTATGGATATTTGGATACAAGGCTTTGTGTAGACATGTTGTCATTTCTCTTGGGTATGTACCTAGACATGGAATCACTGGGGCATATGGTAAGTATGTTTAACTTTATCAGAGACTAACAAACTATTTTGCAAAGTGACAGGACCATTTTGCATTTCTACCAATAGTTCTGCATCCTAGCCAGCACTTGGTATTATTAATATATATTTTTTAAATTTTAGCTGTTCTAGTGGGTGTGTAATGGTGGCACATTGTGGCTTTAATCTGCATTCCCCTCACAGAAAATAATGTTGAACTTCTTTTTGCGTGCTTATTTGCCATTTGAATATCTTCTTTGGTGAAGTTTCTCTTCAAGTCTTTGGCCCATTTAAAAAATTGTGTTGTTCACTTAATCTTGAGATTTGAAAGTTCTTTATATATTCTAGATACAAGTCTTTTTGTTGGCTATGCAGGTTATACTTTTTTCCTCCCTGTCTGTGGATTCTGTTTTAATTTTATTAACTGTGTCTTTTGAAGAAAGTTTTACATTTTGAGCAAGTTCAATTAATCAACTTCCTTTGTTTGACATTCACTAATCTTTTCCTCTGCAATGTCTGATCTGTGTTTAATCCCATCCAGTGTGCCTTTCCTTTCAGATACTGTATTTTTCACTTCTAGAAGTCTCATTTTGGCCCTTTCAATATCTTTCTATCTCCTCATCTTGTTCATGCTTTCGTCTCTTCTTGAACGTATAGGTGTATTTATCTTAGCTGTTTTGGTATTCTTGTTTTCTAGTTTATCATCCCTATCATTTCTGGCTTCATTTGTGTTTATTAAATTTCCCCCTTGTTGTGGATCATATTTTCTTGCCTCCTTGCCTTCCTGAGAAGTTTTGATTGGATGCTGGACATCTTGAATTTTGTTTTGTTGAGTGCTATATTTTTCCTATTCCTTTAAATAGTATTGAACTTTGTTCTAATATACCATTAAGTTACATGGAATCAGCTGTATCCTTTTGTGACTTGCTTTTAGGCTTTTTTAGGAGAGATCTAGAATAGTCTTCAGTGTAGGATTAATTTAGTCTTACTAACGCAGCAATATGCCCCTTGAGGACTCCACCCAAGCCGGCTACCTATGACAGGGTCTTTCCACTCTGGCTAGAGGAAACACAAACTATTTCCAGCCTTTGAGCTCTGGGAATTCTTTGGCCTACTGCTGTCCAGTGGTCTTTTCCTCAACCTTGGGTAATTTTTTTCTCATCCATTAGAACGTCAGTACTCAGCCAAAGCTAAAGGCTAGAGTCGATCCTTCTACAGATAATGAGTTCTCTCTTGCAGCTCTCTTATCTCCAGCACTCTCCCCACAAACTCCAGACTCCTTGGTTTCCCTGAACTTCAGTCCTTGTCTTAACTTAATGAGACCACCAGACTCTATTTGGACTCCCCTTCCCTCTACATGAAAACTCTCTGTACATCGTAATGTGGGGCAATCATAGCTCTCACCTCCTTTGATTTCTTAGTCTCAGGAATCACAGTGCTGCCCTCTTTATTGACCAGTATCTGAAAAGCATTGCTTCATAACTTAGTTTTCTAGTTTTTTAGTTGTTTAAGGTGAAAGGGTAAATTTGAACCCTGTTAGCCCATCATCGCCAGAGAAACTGAAGTCTCTTTACTAACTGTTAATGTTTCGTTTATAGACACATGCGCACACACACAGTCTGTTGTTTATTTCATAGATCTGCAATTTATTCTTACGTTACTGGTTCAATTATTAAAAGTTTAAAATTAAGGGAGGACGAGTCTCTGCTCATTAACTTTTCCAGTGTCTTAAAACTATTTTTATATATTTATATTTCCAAAAACATCATAATTTTATTCAGCTTCTCCTTAAAACCCCATTGGGACTTTCCTTTATTTATGTTAAGCGTCCAGTTTAACTTGGAAAAACTGACATCTTAACCATATTCAAACTTCGTGTCCAGGAACATAGTATTTTTCTCCACATGTCTTCATTTTAATTTGTTGCTAATTTTCAGTGTGCTTCAAATGTTTCAACCGAAGGTTATTCCTAGGTCTTAAGAGATTTTATCATTTTTATAAAAGGGATTTTTCCATTGTGTTCTCTAAGTGGTTATTGCTTGTTTACCAGAAAGCTGTTGAGTTCTATGTATTTATCTTATACCCATAATTTTCTGAATTCTCATTATTCTAAGATGATCTTTAAAAATTATTCTCTTGGATTTTCTAGGTAGGCTATCTTACCCATCTGAAAATAAGAATTATTTTATTGTAGGTGTTGAAGATGTCCCCTTGTACTCTTACTTTGCTGGAAATTTAAATAAGGAATAGGTGTTGGATTTTGTCAAATTCTTTCCCTAACTCTATTGAAATAATCATCCTATTTTTCCTTTCTACTCTTTTACATTAAAGATATTGATAAGCCAGCTTTACACTCCTGAACTAAACTCTACTTGGTCATGATATATTATCATTTTTATAATTACTGCATTTCTTTTTCTAAAATTTGGTTAAGAAACTTTGTATTAATATTCATGAGGGATACTAATTTGTAGTTTCTTTTCCTTTAAATATCTTTTTCTGTTTTTTTTTTTTTTTTTAAATCAGAGTAATGCCCAATTCTTAGAATGAGTTGGGAAATACTTTTTCCTCTTCAACTTCTGAGTTTATGTAGAACCAGTATTTTGTTATTAAATGTTTGATGGAACTCCCCAGTGAAGCCGTTTTTCCTTTTGCCAGAAGGACTACCTTTCCATTTCTTATGAATTTTAGAATCAGTTGGTCAGTTTCTATAAAAATGCTTGATCACATTGTGATTGCGATTGTGTTGAATCTATAGATCAGTTTGGAGATAATTGCTCATAATGAACACTGTCATCTTTTTCATATCTGAAGAAGTCTTTTTTGTCTTCTTTTTAAAAAGTTTTCAATTAACCTTTTCTTTTTATATAATAGATTCAAATCTAGTTGTAAGAAATAATACAGAGAAATCCCACATATCTTTTACCCACTTCCATCAGTAGTGACATCTTGAAAAACTATTGTGCTGTATCACAAGCAGGATATTGACATTAACAAAACCAAGACAGACCATCTTCATCATCACAGGAATTCCTCATGCGTCTCTTTTGTAGCCACACTCATTTCTCCTCCCACCCTCCACACTACCCCCTTTAACCCCTAGCAACCGCTGACATTTTCTTCTTTCTATAATTTTTTGTTAAAATTTCAAGAATGTTATATAAATAGAATAATGCAGTGTGTAACCTTTTGGGATTGGCTTTTTTCACACAGCATAATTCTCTGCAGACTTATCCAAGTTGTTGCCTTGGACTGACAGTTTGTTTCCATTTTCATTGCTGAATAGTATTCTACAGTGCTGAGGTGTTTCCATCTGTTTAACCATTAGCCCACTTGAAGTTCAGCTGGGTTGTTTCCACTTTGGGACTATTAAGAATAAAGCTGCCATAAATATCCATATGTAGGTTTTCATATGAACATATGTTTTCATTTCTCTGGATTAAATGCCCAGGAGTACCATTTTCTAGCCCCACCAGCAAAGTATGAGAGATCCAGCTTCTCCACATCCAGCCAGTAATTACTGTTATCCTGTGTTTTAGGCCTCCTGAGAGATGTGTAGTAATACTGAATTGTGACTGTTTGCATTTCCTTAATGGCTAAACAATATAGTCTTCTCATGTGCTTATTTTTCACCTGTGTATCTATCTTCTTTGGTGAAATCTCTGTTCATGTCTTTTGTTTCTTTTGCAATGGATCGTTTGTTTATTATTGAGTTTTGATATTTCTTTACATATTCTAGATAATAGACCTTTGTTGGCTATATGGGTTGCAAAGATTTTCTCTTGGTTTTGTGTTCTCATCCTCTGAACAGGGTCTTTTGCAAAAGCAAATATTTAGATTTCATGAAGTCCATTTTACCTTTTTTAATGGATCATGCTTTTGATATCAAGTCTCAGAACTCTTCACTTGCCCCTTATTCTGAATATTTTCTCTTGGGGTTTTTTTCCTAAAAGTTTTATGCTATAACATTTTACATTTAAGTCCATGATCCACCTTGAGATAGTTGTATAAAGTAGAGGGTTAAAGTGTAAGGCTTAACTCAAATTTTTGTTTGTTTGTTGGTTTTATGCTTGTGGATGTTGAATTACTAACGTGCCACTTCGTGAGAGGCTATTCCTCCACTGATTTGATTTTGCCCATTTGTCAAAGATTAGTTGGTAACATTTGTGTGAGTCTGTTTCTGGGTTTTCTCTTCCCTTCCATTGACCTATGTGTCTGTCATTCCACCAATGACAGTCTAATTTTTCTTTTTCTAAATGAGATATAGTTGACTTACAATGCTGTGCTAACTTTAGGTGTACAGCAAAAGTGATTCAGTTTTATATACGTATTTTTGTTCAGATTCTTTCATAAGTTATTACAAGATATTGAACACAGTTCCCTTTGCTACACAGTAAGTCCTTGTTTATCTGCTCCCTATATGGTAGTGTGTATGTGTCAATCCCCAAATCCCAGTTTATCCCTCCTCCCCTTCCCCTTTGGTAACCATAGTTTTCAGTCTGTGAGTCTATTTCTGGCTTGTAAATCAGTTCATTTGTATCACTTTTTTAGATTCCACATATAACTGATACTATATGATATTTGTCTTTCTCTGACTTCACTTAATATGATAATCTCTAGGCTCCTCCGTGTTGCTACAAATGGCATTATTTCATTCTTTATGGTTGACTAATATTTTGTTGTATATAGACATCACATCTTCTTTATCCCTTCATCTGTCTATGGACATTTAGTTTGCTTCCATGTCTTGACTATTGTAAATAGTGCTACTGTGAACATTGGGGTGCATGTATCTTTTTGGATTAGAGTTTTCTCCAAATATGTGCCCAGGAGTGGGATTGCTGGATCCCTTGGTAACTATTTTTAGTTTTTTAAGGAAACTGCATACTGTTCTCCATAGTAGCTGCACCATTTACATTCCACGAACAGTGTAGGAGGGTTCCTTTTTCTCCACACCCTCTCCAGCATTTATTATTGGTGGATTTCTTTAATGATGGCCATTCTGACTGGTGTGAGGTAATACCTCACTGTAGTTTTGATTTGCATTTCTCTAATAATTAGTGATACTGAGCATCTTTTCACGTGCCTATTGGCCATCTGGATGTGTTATTTTGAGAAATGTCTATTTAGTCTATTTAGGGATGGCAAACAGTCTTGATGATTATAGATACATAACAAATCTTTAAATCAGATTTCCTACTTTTTTGTTCTTTTTCAAAATTGTTATAGCTATTCTAGTTGCTCTCTTTTTCCATATAAGTTTTAGAATACTATTGTCTATATCTACAAAAATTCTTAGTGAAATTTTGATAGAAATTGCATTAAATCTGTCTATCAATATGGGAGAATTCACACCTTTAGTGTATTGAGTTTTCCAGTCCATGGTAAACTGATATATTTTTATCAAGGTGAGAGTCACATAACATAAAATTAACTGAAGTGTAAAACTTAGTGGCATTTAGTACATTCACAATTTTGTACACCTATCACCTCTACCTAGTTCCAAAACATTTTCATTGACTCGAAAGTAAACTCTGTCCAGTAAGCAATCACTCCCCATTCTTCACTCCTTCCAGTCTGCTCTGTTTTCTGTCTCTCTAGATTTACCTATTCTGGATATTTCATATAAATGAAATCACACGATATGTGACCTTTTCTACCTGCCTTTCACTTAGCATGTTTTTGAGATTCATCCATGTTGTTGCATATATCGCATATATCAGTACTTATTCTTTTTAATGGCTGAGTAATATTCCACTGTGTGCTTATATCACAATTTGTTTATCTGTTCATCTGTTATTGGGCACTTGAGTTGTTTTCACTTTTTGGCTATTGTAAATAATGCTGCTATGAACATTTGTGTATAAATATTTGTTTGAGTACCAGCCCTGCCTTAATTTTTTAAAGATATTTTCACTGGGCATAGAATTCTACATTGTCCGTGTACTGTTTCAGTACTTGAAATTTGTTGGTCCACTGTTTTCTTGCTTGGATTTTTCCTAATGAAAAATCTACTAAAATCCTTATTTTCCTTCCTCTGTGCATAACGTGTCATTTTTCTGTGGCTGGTTTTAAGATTTTCACTGTATATCTAGCTTTCAACTGTTTATGATGATCCTTGTGTAGTTTCCTTCCAATTTCTTGTGCTTATTTTTTTTTTGACATTCTTACATCTATATGTTAACTAATTTTCATAAAATTTAGAAATTTTTAGGCCATTATTTCACTGTCTTCTCTCTCTGCTACTATAATTACATATTAGACTGCTTTAAGTTGTCCCACAGTTCACCAATGTCCTGTTCATTCTTTTTTTCTCAATCCTTTTACTCCTTGTTTCATTCTTTGTGTGTGTGTGTTGGGGGGGGGAAGTAATTAGGTTTATGTATTTATTTTTAGAGGAGGTACCGGGGATTGAACCCAGGACCTCATGCATGCTAAGCATGCACTCTACCACTTGAGCTCTACACGCCCTTCCTGCCTGTTTCATTTTGGATAATTTCTATTGTTATGTCTTCAAGTTCACTAATCTTTTCTTCAGAGTCTAACCTGCCATTAATCCTATTAATTATATTTTCCAGTCTTTCTCATACATTGTAGTTTTATCAATAGAAGTTTGAAATGGGTTTTTTAAATCTTCCATGTCTCTTTTATTATATGTAAGATAGTTTTAATAGCTGTTAATTGTCCATTTCTGCTAATTATAACATCTGTGTCAGTTTCTATTGATTTCTTTTTTTCCTCATTATAAATTAAAATTTTCTTTGCATGCCTGGTAATTTCTTATTGGATGCAAGAACTTGTGATTTTTACCTTTTGGGGTGCTGAGTATTTATGTATATCTATCAATATCCGTAAAGCTTTTTTTTTTCTGAGACATAGCTAAATTACTTGGAAACAGTTTGTCTCTCTTAGGTCTTGCTTCTAAAATGCATTAGCTGAGATAAGACCCATGTATAATCTAAAGTTAATTATTCCTCATTACTGGGGCAAGAATCTTCTGAGTACAACTCTATGAATTTTGAGACTTTACAGTCAGGTTGTTGAGAATAGGCACTAAGTACCATTCTCTCTAATCCTTTCAGATCGTTCTTTCCCCAATCTTGGGGAGTTTCCTCACACACATGCACTGCTCAGTACTCAGCTGAATACTCATGAAATCTTCTGAAAAACTTTGAAGTTCCGCTTCTGTGCAACTCTCTCCTCTCAAGTAACAAGTCCTTATGAACTCTAGGTCCCTTGGTATTCCTAAACTCAGCCCCATCTCTTCTAGTTAGACCATCATATCTTATTTTGTTTCCCTCTTCCTTGCCATAGGCCAGAAGCTTTCTCAAGGCTCATCATGTTTGTTTCCTGTCTCTCCTGGATTACTCTCCTTCATTGCCTGAAATCCACTGTCTTGAAAAGCATTGTTTCATATATTTTGCCTGTTTTTTAGTTGTTTCAGGCAGGAAGGTAAATCTAGACTCTGTCACTACATCTTAGCCAGAAGCAGACCTCTTAACAGTAATAATTTTCAGAACACATGGATAAAGATAAATGTATACAATGGAGTATTATTCAGCTATGAGAAAGAAGGAAACCTGCCATTTTGCAACAATATGGATGAAACTTGAGGGCATTATGCCAAATGAAGTAAGTCAGACAGAGAAAACAAATACTATATGATCTCACTTACATGTGGAATCTAAAAAGGTCGAACTCAGAGAAAGAGTAGTGGTTACCAGAGGCTTAAGGTGTAGAAAATGGGGGACGCTAGTCGAAGGGCACAAACTTCTAATTATAAGATGAATAAGTTCTGGGGATCTAATATATAATCTAATGGTGATTACAGTTAACAATATTGTATTATATACTTGAAAGTTGCTAAGAGAATAGATCTTAAATGTTTTCACCACACAAAAAAGAAATGGTAATTATGTGGCATGACGAAGATTGTTAGCTAACACTACAGTGGTAATCATTTTGCAATATAAATGTATCAAATTAACATGTACACATTAAACTTACACAATGTTGTACGTCAATTGTATGTCAACAAACCTGAAAAACTTATTTCAAGATTATTATTCCTGATTTGGGGGCCTTCATCTTTGGTGGCCCCTTCTCAACACTTTCTGGGAGTTTTTAGTATTCTGTAGCTCAAGGCTACTCAAAATTGTATGGACAATAATTCAAAAGTCTGTTAGAAACTAGTAAGAGATTATATTTTTAAATAACTTGCAGAATTTTATGTGTATTGGACAAGCCCTCTGTACCATTCAAAAAGCCTCTTGGTCTCTCTCTTCTTACTCCAGCTACTGCTGGAGTGACCAGTTGCATTCAGACTTTGACTGGCTTTGCACAAGTGCAGTTGAACTGTGTCTCTCCTTGGCTGATGTCAAACATATTTTACTTCCTTCTTTGAGGCTTCTCTGACCAGTAGGAACCTCCTCTGCATTCACACATGGAGACCCAGAAAGTGTGAGGGAATTTAATGCACACGGGGCCACTCTTGACCAATGGGGAACAGGAGACAGTAGATAAATGATTTCCCCTCTGATCCTTGAGTAGACAGTTCTGAAACTCATTTTTTTTTTACATTTTTTTTTTATTGAGTTATAGTCATTTTACAATGTTGTGTCAAATTCCAGCATAGAGCACAATTTTTCAGTTATACATGAACATACATACATACATTGTCACATTTTTTTCGCCATGAGCTGCCACAAGATCTTGTATATATTTCCCTGTGCTATACAGTATAACCTTGTTTTATGTATTCTGCATATGTCTGTCAGTATCTACAAATTTTGAAATCCCAGTCTGTCCCTTCCCACTCCTCACCCCCTTGGCAACCACAAGTTTGTATTCTATGTCTAAGAGTCTGTTTCAGAAGGAACCCTACTTCAAAAAGACACCTGCACCCCAGTGTTCATAGCAGTACTATTTACAGTAGCCAAGACATGGAAACAGCCTAAATGTCCATCAACAAATGATTGGATAAAGAAGATGTGGTATATTTATACAATGGAATATTATGCAGCCATAAAAATGACAACACAACGCCATTTGAAACTCATTTCTTAACACTTCAAACGAGATTCCAGTTGGCTTAAGTACCAATCTTCAGTGACGGCCAATTCTGCTTTTACTTAGATTGGCTCTTTCCCGTTTTCTCTGTTTCACTTCCTTTTTGCACATACTCTGCTTTCTGGAATCACATTTCTAAATAAATTGCCTGTCCACAAGCCTTAATCTTAGGATCTTCTCTTAGAGGAACAGGCTAAGATGGTAGAGCATATAGTTATATTTTCATGTACAATATTATATATATAAGTTACAGGTGTACAATATACTGATTCACAATTTTAAAATGTAGAGTTTATACTCCATTTAGAGTTATTATAAAATATTGGCTACATTCCCTGTGCTTGTAGATTATCTTATACATAATATTTTGCACCTCTTAATCCTCTACTCCTATATTGCCGCTTTCTCCTTCTGTCTCCCGCTGGTCACCACTAGTTTGTTCTTTATGTCTGTGAGTCTGCTTATTTTTTTGTTATATTCACTAGTTTGTTGTATTTTTTATATTCCACTTATAAGTGATATACATATAGCATTTTTCTTTCTCTGTCTGACTTACTTCACTTAGCATAATACCCTCCAAGTCCACCCATGTTGTTGCAAATGACAAAATTTCATTTTTTCTTTTTATTTACTTCTATTGACGTATAGTTGATTTACAATGTTAGTTTCAGGTGTACAGCAAAGTGATTCAGTTATACATATACATACATATTTTTTTCAGATTCTTTTCCAGTATGTTATTACAAGATACTGAACATAGTTCCCTGCGCCATACAGTAGGTCCTTGTTTATCAATTTTATATATAATAGTGTATATATGTCAATCCCAAGATCCCAATTTATTCCTCCCCCTACCCCTCTCCCCTTTGTTTGTAACCATAATTTGTTTTCTGTCTGTACAAGTCTATTTCCAATAAGTTCATTTGTATCATTTTTTTCAGGTTCCAAGTATAAGTATTATCATATGATATTTGTCTTTGACTTATTTCACTTAATATGATAATCTCTAGGTCCATCCATGTTGCTGCAAATGGCATTATTTCATTGTTTTCTATGGCTGAGTAATATTCCATTGTATACCATTGTGTGTATATATATACAACACATCTTCTTTATCCAGTCATCTGTCGATGGACATTTAGGTTGCTTCCATGTCTTGCTATTGTAAATAGTGCTGTAAACATTGGGGTGCATGTATCTTTTTGAGTTAGAGGGTTTTTTTTTGTGGATATATGCCCAGGAGTGGGATTGCTGGATCATATGGTAACTATTGTTAATTTTTTAAGGACCTGCCATACTGTCCTCCATAGTGGCTGCACAAATTTACATTCCCAACAACAGTATAGGAGGGTTTCTTTTTCTCCACAACCTCTCCAGCATTTATTATTTGTAGACTTTTTAATAATGGCCATTCCGACTGGTATGAGGTGATATCTCATTGCAATTTTGCTTTGCATTTCTCTAATAATTAGTGATATTGAGCATTTTTTCATGTACCTGTTGGCCATCTGTATGTATTCTATGGAGAAATGTCTATTTGGGTCTTCTGCCCATTTTTTTGATTGGTTTTTTAAAAATACATATTAAGCTGTATGAGCTGTTTACATATTTTGGAAATTAATCTCATTCTGTCAAATAATTTGCAAATATTTTCTCACATTCCATAGGTTGTCTTTTCATTTTATTTATAGTTTCCTTTGATATACATATGCTTTTAAGTTTAATAAGGCCTCATTTGTTTGTTTTTATTTTGATTACTCTAGGAGTAGATCAGAAAAAATATTGCTGCAATTTAAGTCAAAGAGTGTGTTGCCTATGTATTCCTCTAAAAGTTTTATAGTATCTGGTCTTACATTTAGGTCTTTAATCCATTTTGAGTTTATTTTTGTACATGGTGTTAGAGAATGTTCTAAATTTAATTCTTTTATAAGTAGCTGACCAGTTTTCCCAGCACCACTTATTGAAGAAACTGTCTTTTCTCCATTGTATATTCTTGTCTCCTTTGTCATAAATTAATTGATCATAAGTGTGTAGGTTTATTTGTGGACTTTTTATCCTGTTCCATTGATGTGTGTGTTGGTTCTTGTGCCAGTACCATACTGTTTTGATTACTGTACCTTTGTAGTATAGTCTGAAGTCAGGGAACATGATTCCTCTAGCTCTATTCTTCTCTCTCAAGATTGTTTTGTCTATTTGGGATCTTTTGTGTTTCCATACAGATTAAAAATTGTTTTATTTTGTTTGGTTTCACATTGTGAAAAATGCTGTTTGTAATTTGGTAGGGATTGCAGTGAATCTGTATATTGCCTTGGGTAGTATGGCCGTTTTAACAATATTGATTCTTCCAATCCAAGAACATGGTATACCTTTTCATCTATTTGTATTGTTTTCAATTTCTTTCATTAGCATCTTAGAGTTTCCGGAGTACAGGTCCTTTGCCTCCTTAGGTAGGTTTATTCCTAGATATTTTATTCTTTTTGATGCAGTGGTAAGTGGGATTGTTTTCTTAATTTATTTTCTGAAATTTCATTGTTAGTGTATAGAAATGCAACAGATTTCTGTGTATTAATTTTGTATCCTGCAACTTTACCAAATGCATTGATGAACTCTAGTAGTTTTCTGGTAGCCTCTTTAGGATTTTCTATGTATAGTATCATGTCATCTGCAAACAGTGACAGTTTTACTTTTCTGATTTGGATTCCCTTTATTTCTCTTTATTCTCTGATTGCAGTGACAAGGAGGTCAAAAACTGTGTTGAATAAAAGTGGCAAAGTGGACATCCTTATCTTGTTCCTGATCTTAGAGGAAATGCTTTTCACCATTGAGTATGATGTTAGCTGTGGGTCTGTCATATGTAGTCTTTATTATGTTGAGGTATGTTCCCTCTATGCCCACTTTCTGGAGAGGTTTTATCATAAATGGATGTTGAATTTTATCAAAAGCTTCTTCTGCATCTAGTAATATGACCATACTGTGTTTATTCTTCAATTTGTTAATGTGGTGTAGCACACTGATTGATTTGTAGCTATTGAAAAATCCTTACATCCCTGGGATAAATCCCACTTAATCATGGTATGTGATCCTTTTAATGTATTGTTGGAGTCAAGTTGGATTCAATTTGCTGGTATCTTGTGGAGAATTTTTGCATGTATGTTCATAAGTGATACTGGCCTGTAATTTTCTTTTTCTGTGATCTGTCTGGTTTTGGTATCAGAGTGATAGTGGCCTCATAGAATGAGTTTGGAAGTCTTCCTTCTTTTGCAATTTTTGGAATAATTTCAGAAGGATAGGCATTAACTCTTTTCTAAATGTTTGGTAGACTTCAGCTGTGAAGCGCTCTGGTCCTGGACTTTTCTTTGTTGGGAGTTTTAAAATTACTGATTCAATTCCAGTACTGTTAATTGGTCTGTTCATATTTTCTATTTCTTTCTGGTTAAGTCTTGGGAAATTGTGCCTTTCTAAGAATTTTTCCATTCCTTCTAGATTGTCCATTTTATTTGCATATAGTTACTTATAGTAGCTTTTTATAATCTGTTATATTTCTGTGGTATCAGTTGTAAATTCTTTTTCATTTCTGATTTTATTGATTTTTGTCCCCCCTTTTTTTCTTGATGAGTCTGGCTAAAGGTTTATCAATTTTGTTTATCTTTTCAAAGAAGCAGCTTTTACTTTCATTGATCTTTTCTTTTCTTTTCTTTTTTTTTTAGTCTCTATGTCATTTATTTTTCTGCTGATCTTTATGATTTCTTATATTAATGTTGGGTTTTGTTTGTTCTTTCTCTAGTTGCTTTGATTTCTTCTAACTTTAGGTTTTGTTTCTTTTTTCTCTAGTTGCTTTAGATGTATAGTTAGATTATTTATTTGGATTTTTCTTGTTTCCTGATGTAAGCTTGTATAGTTATAAACTTCCCTCTTAGAATTGCTTTTGCTGCATCCCATAGGTTTTGAATTGTCATGTTTCATTTTGCTTTTTCTCTAGGTATTTTTTATTCTTGATTTCTTCAGTGATCTGTTGGTTGTTCAGTAGCATATTGTTTGGCCTTCGTGTGCTTGTGAGTTTTTTTTTTTTTTTTTTCCTTTTGCAGTTTTATTTCTTGTAGTTGATTTCTAATTTCACAGCGTTCTGGTCAGAAAAGATGCTTTATATTGTTTCAATTTTCTTAAATTTACCAAGGCTTGTTTTGTGGCCCAGCATGTGATCTATTCTGGAGAATGTTTCATGTGCTCTTGAAGAGAATGTGTATTCTGCTGCTTTTAAACGGGATGCTCTATAAATATCAGTTATGTCCATCTGTTCTAAAGGCCTGGTTAAAGCCCTGTGTTTCCTTATTAATTTTTTTGGTCAGATCTCTCCTCTGATGTAAGTGGGATGGTAAACTCCCTCATTATTATTGTGTTACTGTCATTTTCTCCCTTTATGTCTGTTAACATTTGCCTTATATATTGAGGTGCTCCTACATTGGGTGCATATATACTTAAAATTGTTATATCTTCTTGGATTGATCCCTCAGTCATTATGTAGTACCCTTCTTTGTCTCTTGTAAGAGCCTTTATTTTAAAGTCTATTTTGTCTATAGAAGTATTGCTACTCTTGCTTTCTTTTGATTTCCATTCGCATGTAGTAACTTTTTCCATCCTCTCACTTTCAGTCTGTATGTGTCTCTAGATCTGAAGTGAGTCTCCTGTAGGCAGCAAATACATAGGTCTTGTTTTTGTATCTATTCAGGTAATATGTATCCTTTGGAGCATTTAATCTGTTTATAATTAAGGTATGTTTACATTTAAGGTAATTATTGACATGTATTGTGATCTTGTTCACTGTTTTTGAGTTTTTGTAGGTCTTTTTTTCCTTCTCCTTTTTTGTTTCTTTTGTGATTTAGTGACTATCTTTAGTGCTTTTTGCATTCCTTTCTTTTTGTGTGTGTATCTGTCATAGATTTTTGGTTTGTGGTTAGCATGAGGTTTTGATATAGCAGTCTCTCTCTCTCTCTCTGTCTCTCTCTCTCACTATATATATATATATATAAAATACACAAACATACACACACACAATTGCTGTAGGTTGCTGATGTCAATTTCAAATCCATTTTAAATACCCTGTATTTGTACTCTCTTCCCCTCACGATTACTGTTTTTGATATTATACTTTACATTTCTTTTGCGTATCCCTTAAATGATTATTGTGGACACAGATGATTTTACTGCTGCTTTTGTCTCTTAACCTTCTTCCTAGTTTGTTTGTGGACAATTTCCTACTATTACTGTATGTTTGCTTTTACCAGTAAGCTTTTCCATTTCATAGTTTTCTTATTTCTAGTTGTGGCCATTTCTTTTTTGCCTAGATAAGTTCCTTTAGCAGTTGTTGTAAAGCTGGTTTGGTGATGCTGAATTCTTTTAGCTTTTGCTTATCTGTAAAGCTTTTGATTTCTCCATGAAATGTGTATGAGAGCCTTGCTGGGTAGAGTATTCTTGGTTGTAAGTTTTTCCCTTTCATCACTCAAAACATATCTTGCCACTCCCTTCTGGCCTGCAGAGTTTATGCTGAAAAATCAGCTGGTAGTCTTATGGGAGTTCCCTTGTATGTTACTTGCTGCTTTTCCCTTGTTGCTTTTAATATTATCTCTTTATCTTTAGTTTTTGTCACTTTAATTATAATATGTCTAGGTCCTCTTGGGGTTGGTTAATCCTGTATAAGACTGTGCTTCCTAGACTTAAGTGACTATTTCCTTTCCCAATTTAGGGAAGTTTTCAGCTATTATCTCTTCACATATTTTCTCAGGCTCTTTCTCTCTTCTCTTTCTGGGACCCCTATGATGTGAATATTAATGAGCTTCATGTTGTCCCAGAGTTTTCTCTTAAAACTACCCTCATTTCTTTTCATTCTTTTTTCTGTTCTGCAGTAGTGATATCCACTACTGTCTTCTAGCTCACTGATCCATTCTTCTGCCTCATTTAGTCTACTCTTAGTTCCTTATATTGTAGAATTTTTTCAGTTATTGTATTCTTCATCTCTGTTTAATAAGAGTTAGAAGTCTTTGGCTCTTTATATTTTCTAACTTCTTGCTCTGTGCATCCATAAACCCCTCAAGTTCTCTGATCATCTTTATAATCATTACACTGAACTCTTTCTCAGGTAGAGTGCCTATCTCTACATCACATAGTTCTTCTGGGATTTTATCTTGTTTTTTTGGAACATACTCTTCTGCTGCCTCATTTTGTCTAAATTTCTATTTATATATTTATGTATGTGGGAGGTTAGTTACGTTTCTCAGTCTTGGAGTGGAGAAGTGGCCCTCTGTTGGATACATCCTTATGCATCCCAGTAGAACACTACCCTCTTATTACCAAGGGACCAGGGGCCAGCTCTTCCCAGTGTCCGGCCTGCATTTGTGGACTTGTTTCACAGGCTGTGGGATTGTACTTACCTTGCTTTTGGTGTCTGCCCCCTGGTGGAGTAGGCTTGTCTAGAAGCTTGTGTGGGCTTCCTGGTGAGAGGGGTTAGTGCCTGCCCAGTGGTGGGTGGAGATGGATCCTACTCCTCTGGTGGGCAGGGGTGTGTCTAGAGGCAGCTGTGGGCTCAGGAAGTCTTTAGGCAGCCTGTATGCTGATGGGTGGGGCTGTATTCCCACCCAGTTAGTTGTTTGGCCTGAGGCGTCCCCCACTGGAGCCTACAGGCTGATGGGTGGGGTCAAGTCTTGGTGCTAATGACTCAAGCAAGATGGCAGCCTTGAGGAGAGTGCATGCAAATGATTACTCCCCATTATATCTGCCATCAGCTTTTATGTCCTCAGGGTGAGCCAGAGCTGGACCCCACTTCCCCAGGAGACCCTCCAAAATCAGCATGTAGGTCTGTCCCAGGTTTCTATGAAGTTCCTGCTTTTGCCCTTGGTCTCAGTGTGCATGAGATTTTGTGTGCACCCTCTAAGACTGATGTCTCCGTTTCCTGCAGTCCTGTGGAGCTCCTACAGTTAAGCCCCACTGGCCATCAAAGCCTGATGCTCTGGGGACTCCTCTTCCTGATGACAGACCCCCAGGCTGGGTACCCTGACTTGGAGCTCAGAACTGTCACTCCTGTGGGAGAACCTCTGCAATGTAATTTTTCTGCAGGTTGTCAGTCGTCCACCCAGGGGGGTATGAGGTTTGATTATATCACAAGTGTACCATCCCCTCCCTCCATTATCTTGTTGTGGTTCCTTCATTATATCTTTAGATGTAGATCTTTTTCTGGTAGGTTTCAGTCTTTTTTTATTATCAATGCTTGTTCAGACGTTAGTTGTAATTTTGTTGTGTTCATAAGAGAATGTAAAGTCAAAGTCCTTCTACTCCGCCATCTTAATCCAGTCATCCAAATTACCTTTAAAAGAATTTAAACCTGAAAATCGCCTGTCTCCAAGGTATGAGTCTCTACTTTTTGAGAAAGGAAACTTAGAAGGCTGCTGAAAAATAGCTCTGATATCATATGGAGTCTTCAGATTCCCTACTCCTCCTTCAGTCTAGTGTGTGTCTTCTGGACATGTCTCTTCCAAATGTTAAAATAATAGGTCCTGAGAACAAAGTTCTTACATGGCTCACAATCCAAACACTTTCCAAGGCCGCCACCCCATCTTCCCTTGGCGCCCCAACAGGCTATTCCCTCCAACCCAGAGCACTGCCATGTGCAGAGGCCTATGGTGGGCCACTGACATGCACACAGGCAGGCGAGCATGGGGCCTGGTGGGTGTGGGGCCGGGTAGTTCCTCCTCTGCCACCATCTCCTCCTTTTCCTTTATCGCTGCCGCCACCTCCCAAATTCCCTTCTATTTTATAGCTGAATAGTATTCTATTGTGTATATATACCACATCTTCTTTATCCATTCACCTGTTGGTGGATACTTAAGTTGCTTCCATATTTTGGCTATTGTAAATAATGCTGTTATGAACATTAGGGTGCATGTATCTTTTTTGAATTAGTGGTGTTTTGTTTTGTTTTGTTTTTGATACATACCTAGAAGTGAAATTGCCAGGCTATCCGATAGTTCTATTTTTAGTTTTTTGAGAAACCTACCTCCATATTGTTTTCTACAGTGGCTGCACCAATTTACATTCCCACCAACAGTGTGTGAGGGTTCCCTTTTCTCCACATCCTCACCCACATTTTGTTATTTGTGTCCTTTTTGATGACAGCCATTCTGAGAGGTATGAGGTGAGGATGCTTACTTTTTACATACAAAATTAGAGCACTTACCAACTAAAAATTATATAATTATATAATACACCTTTAAAAAGGTACATCATCTGCTTTTGTCTTGAAACAACAACAAAATAGACAAAACATGTGAAACTATAGCTTTCAAGAGATTAGACATTAACAAGGGCAGTGATCTCTGAGAGGAAACAAATGAGGTTAACCCTATTGTTTCCGAGCTTACAGCCTGGAGACACCTTCATAAATGTAGGGAAAAGGATCTCAGGCAGCAGCTAGCATCCTCCCTGAGTTGAGTAGACAAAGCTTGGACTTCAGAGAGGTCAAGGAGAAACATTCTCAAGGCAGAATGTTGGAAAAGAAAAATACACAGAGATAGAACTCTATATATTTGTAGAACGTCCCAATTAAGTCTTCTATTGAGTATTGCTCAGTGTATGCATGTGAGGTAAATACATGAGGCCAGGGAAAGAATCAGCCAAAAGAATTAGAGGAAAAAAATCTTGAGGTTACATGAGGCCAAGAATATGGTTCCTCACATTAATTTTCAGTTGCTGTATAACAAATTACCACATACTTAGTGACTTAAAATAATACCCATTTTACTAGTTCACAGTTCTTTAACTCAGTAGTCTGAATATGGGTTAGCTGGGTCCTCTGCTCAGGGTATTACAGGCTGATGCCAAGGTGTTGGATAGGCTGGGTTCCTTTTCAGAGGCTCTGGGGCAGGATATACTGCCAAGCTCATTTGTTGCTGCCAGAATTTAGATCCTTGTGGCTGTTAGGAATGAGGCACCATTTCTTCACTGGCTGTCAGCAGGGGTTGCTCTTATCCTAAAGGATGGTCTCAGGTCCTTGCCATATGGCCCTCTCCATCTTCAAAACCAATGAGAGAGAATCTCCCTCACATTGATTCCCTCGCATGCATCAAATGTCTTCTTCCAAGAAGAACCTAGTCCTTTTTCAGGGCTCATCTTGATTAGGTCAAATCCATCCAGGGTAATCAGCCTTTTTTTTTTTTTTTTTTTAAACATCGATTGTTTAGTATAATATAACTCAGTCAACAGAATGATTAACCCATCATAAAGTTCATACCCAGACTCAGTGAGGAGGGGATTACATAAAGGTGTGGGCCATTGGGGGTCATCTTAGAATTCTGCCTACCACATTCTTGTTCCCAACACTACAGAGTAGAAAACTTCATTAATGATGGGGAATTGGGTGGAGTGCTCAGAAGGGTTGTGCCTCAGTATTGTGGAAAAATCATCCCTAGACTAAAGGCTGTTCTTTTCCTGTCTAACAAAGCTTAAAAGCATGACCGGAAAGGATGAAATTGTTTCCAAGTAACTTAATCATACCCCCAAAACAAAGCTCAAGTGTGTTTATAAGAACACAGATATATCTGTCACCCACAAAGTAAAAGTTGAAACTTCTGGCATCTAATGATATAGCAAGCAGGAAGGTATTATTGATAATGGGGAAAAAAATCAATCACTCTAAACTGACATAGAAATTGCATAGATGATAGAATTAGTAGACAAGGACATTAAAACCATTATTACAACTGTATTCTTTAGGTAGAAGGTAGAGGAAAATTTTAACATGTTGAATAGAGACATGGAGATATAAAAAGACCCAAGTCTAAGAACAGTACATGAGATGAAAAATATAATGCATTGAATTCACGGCAGATTACACTATTTCAGAAGAAATTATTAGTGAACTTGAAAGACCTTTCAAAAGACAAAATCCAAGGCAGATAAGGTGACCAAGGTGGTGGAGGAGGACGACCCCGAGCTTAGTTCCTCTCACGGATATACCAAAATCACAACTATTTACCGAGAAGCTATGCGAACAACCTGAAGGCAAAAAAGATTTTCCACAACTAAAGATACAAAGAAGGAATCACAAGATGGGTAGGAGGGGAAAAAATGCAGTATAGTCCACACCCAAACCCCCAGGTAGGCTACTGCAAATGGGAAAATAATCACAAGTGCAGAAGTTCTCCCCAAGGAGACAGGGTCTGAGCCCCACATCAGGCTCCCCAGCCCAGGGCTGCTGCACCAGGAAGACAAGTCTCCAGAACATCTGGCTTTGAAGATCAGCAGGACTTATTTATATACATGAAAGTGTGAGTGCTGTTGGAAATGGAGACTCACCTCTTAAAGGATTGTGCACAGGCAGTAATTTAAAAGGAGCCAGGGTCAGTACCACTCGCTGTTCTTGGAGAGCCACCTGGAGAGGCAGGAGGGAACTGGGCCCCCCCCACCACCACCACCCCGAGGTTACAGATGCTGGTGGCAGCCATTTGGAGAAGCTCGATCTACAATGAAGACACTGGTGCTGGCAAGCACCATTTTGGAATCTCTCTAGCCTATTACCACTGGAAACTTACCCACTCACCAGCAGCCTAGGACCAGCACTGGGCCAACACAATCGCTACCACCAGTGGGCTGACGCCTGCCCTCAGTACCTTTTGGGCTCCACAGCCAGCCACACTAGATCCAGCGCCACCCACCAGGAGGCCAGCACCAGCCCTGGGACCCAGTGGGCCTTATAGCCAGCCATGCTGGAAACTGGCACCACCTACCAGTGGGCTGGCAGCCAACCAAACTGGGAGCTAGCCTCGCCTACCAGCATGCCAACAGTAGTTGGCTCCACCACAACAGAAAATCCCATGCAGCCCACATAGGAGGCACCCTTGAGCAGATAGCTCTGATGACCAGATGGGAGTGTGCTGCTGGGCCCCACAGGATGTCTCTCATATCAGACCACTTCTCCAAGATCAGCAAACGTAACCAGTCTACCTAATGCATAGAGAAAAAAAAAAACAAACATAGAATTTGGCAAAATTAGGAGACAAAGGATATATCCCAAATGAAGTTTAACAAGACATAACCTCAGAAAAAGAACTAAATGAAGTGGAGATAAAGCAATCTACGCAGTAAAAAGGTCAGGTTAATGATCATAAAGATGCTCAACAGACTCAGGAGAATAAACACAGTGAGAATTTTAACATAAAGGAGAAAAAAAACAGAACTGAAGAATATAATGAATGAAATAGAAAATACACTAGAAGGAATCAACAGTAAATTAGAAGACACAGAGGAAGGATTAGTGAGCTAGAAGACAGAGTAGTGGAAATCACCCAAGCTGAACAGAAAAAAGAATGTTAAAAAAATGAGGCTAGTTTGAGAGACATCTGGGACAATGTCAGGCATACTAACATTCACATGATAGGGGCTCTAGAAGGAGAAGAGAGAAAGGGGCAGAGAACATACTTGAAGAGATGATACCTGAAAACTTCCCTAATCTGGGGGAGGAATCAGATATCCAGGTCAGGATGCATAGAGAGTCCCAAACAAGATGAACCTAAGGAGGTCCACACCAAGACACGTCATAATTAAAATGGTAAATTAAAGACAAAGAATCTTAAAAGCAGCAAGAAAAAAGCACTAGTTATGTACCAGGGAACTCCCGTAAGACTATCAGCTGATTTGTTAGGAGAAACTTTGCAGACCAAAGGGGGTAGCATGATATATTCAAAGTGACAAAAAGAAAAGGCCTACAACCAAGAATACTGTACATGGCAAGGCTACTATTCATATTTTAAGGACAGATTGAGTTTTACAGACAAGAAAAAGCTACTAGTTCAGCACTAATAGTTCAGCATTGTACACAAGAAATGTTAAAGCGACTTCTCCAAGTGGGAAAGAAAGACTACAACTAGAAATATAAAAATTACAAAAGAAAAAGTCTCCTTGGTAAAGGCAAACATACAATAAAGATAGTAAATAAACCCCTTATAAAGCTAGTAGGAAGGTTAAATGACAAACATAGTAAAATCATCTATATCCACAATAAATGGTTGTAGAATATCTTTTTTGTAAAGATAGGATGTCAAAAAATATTAAATGTGGGGAGGGATGCAGGGTCATCAGAATGTGTTTGAACTTATGAGATCATCAACATATATATATGTTGTTACGTATGAACCTCATGGTAACCACAGACCTCATGGTAACCACAGACCAAAAGCCTGTAATAGATACAACACACAAAAAAGAAAGGAATCCAAACATAACACTAAAGATAGTCATCAAATCACAAAGGAAAAGAGTAAAAGAAGAGATGAAAAAACTATAAAACAACCCCAAAACAATTAGCAAAATGGCAATGAGGACCTACCTA
The DNA here is from genome assembly GCF_048773025.1 of Camelus bactrianus. NCBI lineage: Eukaryota > Metazoa > Chordata > Mammalia > Artiodactyla > Camelidae > Camelus > Camelus bactrianus. The sequence continues at coordinate 34,878,188 of NC_133575.1, forward strand.
TCAATAATCAATCAATAATTTAAATGTAAATGGACTAAATGTTCCAGTCAATAAACAGTGGCTGAATGAATACATAAACAGGACCCATATATATGTTGCCTACAAGAGACTCATCTCAGATCTAAAGACACATAGAATAAAAGTGAGGGGGATGGAAAAAGGTATTCCATGCAAATGGAAAGAAAAGCCAGGGTAGCAATACTCAGACAAAATAGACTTTTAAATAAAGACTGTAACAAAAAACAAAGAAAGACATGACAAAAACAAAACAACAACCTACGGGATGGGAGAAAATTTTTGCAAAAGATGATACTGACAAAGGCTTGATCTCCAGAATATATAAACAGCTCATACGACTTAATAAGAAAAAAACAAACAACCCAATCCAAAAACGGGCAGAAGACCTAAACATGCAATTCTCCAAAGAAGAAATACAAATGATCAATAGGCACATGAAAACATGCTCAATATCACTAATTATCAGAGAAATGCAAATCAAAACTACAATGAGGTACCACCTCACACCAGTCAGAATGATCATCATTCAAAAGTCCACAAATGACAAATGCTGGAGAGACTGTGGAGAAAAGGGAACCCTCCTACACTGCTGGTGGGAATGCAGGTTGGTGCAGCCACTGTGGAAAATAGTATGGAGATTCCTCAAAAGACTAGGAATAGACTTACCATATGACCCAGGAATCCCACTTCTGGGCATATATCCAGAGGGAACCTTAATTCAAAAAGATACAAGCACCCCAATGTTCATAGCAGCAATATTTACAATAGCCAAGACATGGAAACAGCCTAAATGTCCATCGACAGATGACTGGGTAAAGAAGAAGTGGTATATTTATACAATGGAATACTATTCAGCCATAAAAATGACAACATAACACCATTTGCAGCAACATGGATGTCCCTGGAGAATGTCATTCCGAGTGAAGTAAACCAGAAAGAGAAAGAAAAATACCATATGAGATCGCTCATATGTGGAATCTAAAAAAAAAAAAAAAACCCACAAAACAGAAATACAAAACAGAAACAGACTCATAGACATAGAATATAAACTTGTGGTTGCCAAGGGGGTGGGGAGTGGGAAGGGATAGACTGGGATTTCAAAATGTAGAATAGATAAACAAGATTATACTGTATAGTATGGGGAAATATATACAAGATCTTGTGGTAGCTCACAGTGAAAAAGAATGCAACAATGAATATATGTATGTTCATATATATATATATGAAAAAAAGCACAAAGCAAGCAAAAGGAAGAAGGTTATACAAATTAGAGTAGAAATCAATGGAACTGAAAACAGAAAAACTAGAGACAAAGAATTTTTTAAAAGAGCTGATTCTTTGAAAAGATCAATGAAATTGACAAATCTCAGGCAAGACTGACAAAGAAGTAAAAGAAGAGAAGACAAGTCACCAATATCAAGAATGAAACAGGAGACATCACTTCAGATCCTATAAACATAGATGAATAAGAGAATTGTGATGGTTAATTTTATGAGTCAACATGGCTGGGCTGCAGTGCCCGGATATTATTCTGGAGATTATTGTGAGGGTGCTTTTGGATGAGATTTAAAATTAAATCAATAGATTTTGAGTAGGTGGGCCTTATCCAATCAGTAGGAGGCCTGAATATACAAAAGGCTGACCTCCCGCAAACAAGAGGGAATTCCCCAGCAGACTGCCTTCTGCGTTCACCTGCAACATCGGCTCCTCCTGGTTCTATGGCAGACAACCTTTGGACTTGAACTTCGACCCTCTCCTGAGTCTCCAGCCTGCTGGTCGCCTTCATCAGATTTTTGAACCCACCAAGCCTCTATGATCTCATGAGCCTGTTGCTTCGTGTGTGTGTGTGTGTGTGTGTGTGTGTGTGTCTCCTATTGGTTCTGTTTCTCTGGAAAACTCTCATCATAAAAAGAAAGAAAGAAAAAAAGAAAGACAAATAACCAATATTGGGAAGAAAATAAGGGATGTCACTATAAGCTCTACACGCAGTAAAAAGATAACAAGGAAATACTATGAACAACTCAACAGACACAAATTTGACAACTCAGATGAAATGAACTAATATCTTAAAAAACATAAACTACCACCCAAAATAAAACAGATAATTTGAAGAGCCATATAACTGCTAACAAAGTTGAATTCATAACTTTAAAACTCAAAAGAGAAAAGAAATCTCCAGGCCCAGATGGTTTCAGTGGAGACTTCTCAAATTGTTACACAAGAATCAATACCAATTCTACACAACCTCTTCCAGAAAAAAGAAAAAAAGGGAACACTTCCAAATTAATTTTATGAAGCAAGCATTATCCTGATATCAAAACCAAAGAGAGACAGTATCAAAAAAAGAAAACTACAGACCAAAGTCCTTCATAATACAAATACAAAATCCAACAAAATATTAGTAAGTGGAATTCGGTGAAGTGTAAAATACATACATGTGCACACACACCATGACCACGTGGGGTTCATGCCAAGGCTGCCAGGATGGTTCAACACTCGAAAATAAATTAATGTGACCCATCATATTAACAGTCTAAAGTAGAAAAATTACATGATATCAGTCAATCCACAAAAGACATCTGACAAAATTCAACACCCATACATTATTAAAGACCCTCAGAAAAGTAGCAATAGAGCGGAATGAGCTCAACTTGGTAAAGATCAACTATAAATAAGCTACAGCTAACATTTTTCGTGGTGAAAGCCTGAATGTTTTCCTCCTAAAATCAGAAACAAGGTAAGCATGTTACTCTCACTATCCTTAATCACCACAGTGCTGGACGTACTAGCCAGTGCAAGAAGACAAGAAAAGGGGGGAATGCATTTATCTCTGAAAGGAAGAAATAAAACCATCTCTATCTGCAGATGACATGATTCTCTACATGGATATCCCAAAGAATCTGCCAGTAAAATTCCTAGAACTAATGTGAGTTCAGCCAGGTCTCAGAATACAATATAAACATTTTTTTAAAAATCAATTGTATTTGTACATACTAGCAATGAATATAAGGACACTGAAATTAAAAATATAACATCATTTACAATGATTCAAAATAAAATGAAAAACTAAGTGTAACTCTAACAAAACATATGCAGAGCTTGTATGCTGGAAACAATAAAATGCTGATGAAAGAAATCAGATCTAAATAAATGGAGACACATAGCATTTTCATGGTTAGAAGATAAACATGATGAAAATGCCAGCTCTCTCCAAATTGACATACAAGTTTAACACAATTCCTATCAAAACCCCAGCCAGGTTTTCTGTAGATACGGACAAGATTATTCCCAGATGTATATGGAATGGCATATATAACTGAAAAATTGTGCTCTACACTGGAAATTGACACAACATTGTAAACTGACTATAACTCAATTTAAAAAAAAGATATAACATAATGATAAAAAGATCAATCAAACAAGAGGATATAACAATTGTAAATATATATGTGTCTAACATAGGAGCACCTACATATATACAGCAAATATTAACAAACGTAATAGAGAATACATAACATACAGAAACATAAATGAATACAGAAGGCTGAATGTAACTTATATGTGGATTTTTGACTGTGTGGAGGACAATAACCATAACCCCAGCATTGTTCAAGTGTTGATTATTCTATACTATACCATCACTGGAAGGTAGATTGTGCTAAGTTAAAAGTATATGCTGTAAACCCTAAAACAACCAGTAAAATAACAAATTACAGAGTTACAGTGAAGTGGTCCAGAATAAGTCACTGTAGCATAAGAAGTATTTTGAGATGAAGCCACTTGATTTCCTGAAAATCCTTATCTGCCTAAAAGCAGAGCCTTCCCCAAAGAATCCAATTGTCATAAATTCCCACCCAAGGAGCAACTCTATAGTCTTCTCTTTTCAGAGAAAAGTTAGCACCACACCCAGACATTATCATAAAACTATCATATCTCCTATCTATTTTCCTAAGTGCCTATTTTTTACCCAAAAAAAGTCTTTTGTTTTTCTGTAAGTGCTCCCCCCACCCCACCTTCTAAGAAGTCATTTGTTCTCCCAGAAATGCCTCTCTGCCCCTCCTCATCTGCTGATGGTAAATAAGCCCCTAATGGCCAATTTGAGTCACATGTCTTTGTGTGTCTGTAATTAAATCTTTTTTTCCCTCTTGAAAATCTGTCTTTTTCATTTTAATTTGCATGCCCTCAAGTTATAAACCTAAGAGGGTGGAATAAAAGTTTTTCCTCTCTGACAATAGCTACTAATCCACAGTGAGATAAAACAATGAAAAAAAACTGAATAATCCACAAGGAAGAAAAAGGAAACAAGGGGGAAAATGGACAAACAGGAAACTTAACAGCAAGATGATAGACTTAAATCTCATCAATCAATAATTACATTAAATGCACATAATCTTAATGTATCAAATAAAAGGCAGCAATTGTCATGTTGGATTAAAAAAAGCAAGACAACAAAATGCTGCCTATAAGAAAGGTACTTTGAATGTAAAAATACATATAGGTTAAAAGTTTTAAGACAAAAAAATATACCGCAGTAATACCAATAAAAAGAAAGTAAAGTGGCCTTACTATCAATGTAGATTTTGGAGCAAAAAAACATTACCAAAGATAAGAAACTTCGTAATGATAGAGTCAATTCATCAAGAGGACATAAGAGTCCTAAATGTTTACACAGTTAATAGCAGAGTTTCAAGATACATGAAGCAAAAACTGAAAGAATTGTAGGGAAAAGTAGACAAAATCATAATTACAGGCAGAAATTTTAATACCTTCCCCTTAATAATTGTTAGAACGAGTAGGCAGAAAATCAGTAAGGTTATAGAAGATTTGCACAACTTGACCTAACTGACATTTATAGAATATTCACCAAAGAGGTACATAATAAACATCACTTTCAAGTGCATATGATGTGTTTACCAAGATAGACCATATTCTGAGCCATGAGACTAGTCTCAGTGAATTTAAAAGGATACAAGTCATACATGTATGTTCTCTGACCACAAGGAATTAAATTAGATCATCAGAGATCTTTTGGAAAATCCTCCAATATTTGAAACAGTAACAGACTTCTAGATAACCTGTAGATCAAAGAAGAAATCAAAGAGAAATAAGAAAGTAACTGAATGAGTAACTGAATGAAAATAAACACAATGTACAAAATTTGCAGGATGCTGGTAAAACAGTATTTAGGAGGATTTTACAGCACTAGAAGCCTACATCAGAAAAAAAGAAAGCCCTCAAATCAATGACTTCAGTTTTCACACTAAGAAATTAGAAAAAGAGCAAACTAAACCCAAAGTAAGTGTGAGAAAGGAAATAATAATGATCAGAGCAGAAATCATTGAAATGGAAAACAGAAAAACACTAGTGGAAGTTCAGGAAATCATGAGCTGCTTCTTTGAGATCAATAAAATTGATTAATCTCTACCCAGAATAATCAGGAAAAAAAAAATAGAGAAATTGCCAATATCAGGAATGAGAGAGGTGACATCACTAAAGCTTCTTCAGATATTATAAGGATAATAAGTGACTACTATGAACAAATTTAAGCCAATAAATCCAAAAACCAAGATGAAATGGATAAAGTCCTTTAAAACACAATCTATCAACGCTCACCAAAGAAGAAATATATAACCTGAATAGCCCTATATCTACTAAAGGAATTGAGGGTGTAGTTTAAGAAAAACTTCCCACAAAGAAAACTGCAGTCTTCACTGGTTACATTCAAGGAAAGAATAATACCAATTGTACACAAACTCATCCATAAAACTGCAAAGGAAGGAATATTTCCCAACTCATTCTATGAGGCCAGCGTTGTTACCAGGAAACCAAAACTAGACAAAGACATGACAAGAAAACTACAGATCAATAAGTCTTTGTGAACATAGGAAAAAAATTCAAGCAAGATTTTAGCAAATTAAACCTAGCAATATATAAAGATAATACATCATGACCTAGTAAGTTATATTCCAGTATTGCAAAGTTGGCTTAACTTTCAAAAGTCAATGTCATTTCCAATTTTAAAATGGGCAACAGATTTGAGTGGACATTTCTCCAAAAAGATATACAAATGGCCAACAAGGACATGAAAAGATGTTCCACATCATTAGTAATTAGGGGAATACAAATCAAAACCACAACAAGGTACCCACTAGGATGGCTATACTTTTTAAAAATGGAAAATAATAAGTGTTGACAAGAACAGAAAAATTGTAACCCTCGTATATTGCTGGTGAGAATTCAGCCGCTGTGGAAAACAGTTTGGCAGCTCCCCAAAAAGCTAAACGTAGAATTAGCAAAATTTAAACAGAAAAATTATTATGATCATCTCAATAGATGCAGTGAAAGCATTTGACAAAATCCAATATCCATTCCTGATAAAAAAAAAAAAAAACTCTCATCAAAGTAGGAGTAGAAGGAAGCTTCCCAAACCTGATCAAAGGTGTCTACCCAAACCCTACAGCTAAATCATATTTAATGGTGAAAAACAATGCTTTCCCCCATAAGTTCAGTAACAAGCAAAGGATGTCCACCCTCACCACTTCTATTCAACATTGTATTGGAAGTACTAGCCAGTGCAGCAAGACAAGAAAAAGAAATAAGAGGCATTCAGATTTGAAATGAAGAAGTGAAACTTTATTTTTAGACTAATATCATCTATATGGAAAATCTGATCATCTGTGATCATTTATGTGGATTGTCTATGTAAAAAAATGTATCTACCAAAAAAGTCACAAGAATAATAAATGTATTTTGTTTGAAGGATACAAGATCATTGTACAAAAATCAGTCTGTCTTCTAGCAACAATCAGAAATTTAAATTTAAAAAAACTGCCATTTATATTAGCATTAACGGGTATGAAATATTTAGGCAGAAATCTGTCAAATATGTGCAATACCTGTACACTAAAAACTACAAAACATTGCCAAGAAAGGAGCCTTAAATAAATAGAGTGATATACTGTGTTCATGGATCAGAAGACTCAATACTACTAAGATGTCAGTTTTCCTCAAATTGATCTGTAACTTAAGTGCAATTCCAATTTAAACCTAGCAGGATGTTTGAACTTACAAGCTTAATCTAAAATTCAAATGGAAATACAAAAGATTTAGAATAGCCAAAATGACTATGCAAAGAAGAGCAAGACTGGAGAATTAACTCTACTGATTTCAAGACTTCTTAGAAAGCTACAGTAATCAAGACAGTGTGATATTGGTGAAAGATTAAACATAAATAAATGGAACAGAATAGAAAGTCTAGTCATAGGTCTATATCTATATCAACAGCTGACTTTCAGCAAAGTACAAAGGCAATTCAGTGGAGAAACAGTAGTCTTTTTACAAATGGTACTGTAACAACTGGATATCCATATGCAAAGAAAGAAACTTGGAGCCATACCTCACATCATAACAAAAATTAACTAGAAATGGACCTAATGAAAAATCTTAAGAACTTCTAGAAGAAAACATAAGAGAGAACCCTCGTGACCTTGGTTTAGGTAAGGATTAGATAAAACATCACCAGCACAATCAAAAAAAAAAAAATTGATAAAATAGACTTAATCAGAATTTAAAACACTTGCCCTCCAAAAGACCCTGTCAAGAGAATAAAAAGACCACTACGGTCTGGGAGAAGATATTTAGAAGTCACATATCTGATAAAGGACTTGAATCTAGAACTTACAGGATACTTTCAAAGCTCAGTAAGAAAATAGACAACCATAATAGGGTATTACTATACATCTATTAGAATGGCTAACATTGAAAGGATTGGCCATACCTAGTATTTGCAAAAATGTGGAGGAACTGGGACTTCATACAATGCTGGAAGGGAAGTAAAATGGTACAATCACTTTGGAAAACAGCTTGTCAGTTACTTAAAAAGTTAAACATTGTTAAAAAGGAGACAGCGGGCCCAAAATGATGTGCTAAACCCCATGTCAGCAAACCAAGACTTTAATACCCAAACTATTTGCAGTTTCAACCCCCCAGGAATGTAACCTTTAACCAGTCAACCTGGAAGGAATCACCTGGTCAGCACAGACTACCTCAGTAGTATTCTACCTGACAGGTCTCTTGTTTCCCTTAGGAGGGTAACCTTCCTGAAACGATGCATTCTTTGCTAATAATTTCCTTTTTCTGTCTCTTTCCTGCCTTTAAAAAAACCTTTCCTTTTCTACAGCTCAGTGGCTCTCCTTTCTATTTGCTAGATGAGATGCTGTCCAATTCATGAATTATTTAATAAGGCCAATTTGATCTTTAATCACTTTTGTTGAATTTTTTGTTACTTAACGTATATCTACCGTTGGAACCAGCCATTTTACTCCTAAGTATTTACCTAAGAGAAATGAAAGTATATATCCATACAAAGACTTGTGAGCGAAAGTTCATAGCAGCTTTGTTTGTAATACGTAATAACAACCCAACTGTCCATAGACATGTGAATGAGTTAAACTGTGGTATGTGCATACAATGGGATACTACTAAGAAATAAAATAGAATGAAATATTGGTACACGCAACAACATGGAAGAACTGCAAAATAATTACACCGAATGAAAGAAACCAAAAAAAAAAAAAAGTGCACACTGTATAATTCCACTTATATAAAATTCTGGAGAAATCTAACTTTTCTGCAGTGACAGAAAGCAGCTAAGTGATATGGGAGATGGTGAGAATACACCACCCTCTTTGGCATAAGGAATATTTTGAGCTGATTATTTTGAGAAATAATCACAGCAGACTCAGGAGAAGCTTTGAAAAGAGAAGCCACCCTTTTGTAAGGGACATTTACATCTATAATAGAAATCTCCATTTATAAGGGCATCTCCCTCTCTGTACCAGGAAGAGGATGGCTCGAAATCACAAGAAACCCCTATTAATGAAGAAGGCACTGACTTATATCTGCAAAACAAACTCACCCTTGTTTACCTTGCTTTTCCTGGTCACCTCCCCAAACTGCTCCCCTCTCCGGCCCCCAAAACACTTCTCTTTTGTCTTTAGTCGAAGATGGTGTTTAAGGTGGTGGCTTAGCTCACCTCGGAAAGTTACTAATTTTTTTCTGGATCCCTCTCTGGCATACATGAGGTGTACATGTTAACTTTGTTTCTTTTTCTCTTAATCTTTTATTACAGGGGGTAAGAATGGTAAGAATGGTAGATGGAAAATAATTTTTCCTCCCCGACAATGGGGACATGGAAAGAGATTTCAAAGAGCGTGAGGAAATTTGGGGGAATAGGTTCAGGATCTTGATTGGGATGATGCTTCAAAGGTAGATAGATGTGTCAGTTTCTCAAATTGTACATTTTAAGATGCGCAGTTCATTGCATGTCAATAAAAAGCTCTTTAAAAAACGTAAGTAATACACTAGGCACTGTGCTTCTCAGACAGCACACTCCCCTTAGCCAATCTTAGCTAAGCTCATAATTAACCACCCACACCCTGATGACTCTCAAACATGCCTCTCCAGCCCTGGCCATTCTGCTGAGATGTAGACCTGTTAATCCAGTTGCTTTGTCAGCATCTCCTTTTACCTGTTCCACAGGCACCCTAAATCCGTAAGCCCAAGGCAGAATTCTTCATTCCCCCTCCAACCCGATTTGCCCCTGGTATATCCCAGCACAATGAATGGCAACACCACCTACCCGGCTGCCAAAATGACCCAATCTTAATTTTGATTTCTTCTCCCTTATCTTCAACATCCTGAATGTGTCCTGGATTTATCCACTCCTCATCGACCTCACCACCTCACTGACATGACATGAATCCAAACCACCCATCACTTCCCTGGCAACAGCCTCCTAGTCAGACTCCTCGCTGCCAAACCCACTCTTGTAGTTCACACGCACACAGCAGCCAGAGCTTTTTAAATACAGACACGATCTTTTCGTTCTCCAGATTAAAATCTTGCAGTCGTTTCTCATGCCCTTAGGATGAAGTTCAAACTCTCGAATGTGAGTTACACACACCAGGTGGTCCCTATTCCCCTCCGAGTCCCCTCTGTGACTGTCATCTCTTGCCACTTCCCTTGCCTCTTGCCACTCTCTGTGGCAGTCTGAAATTACTCATCTCCTGTTCTGTATTCAGTGAGTGGCTTCACAGCAAGAATGGAGAACAGGGGTAGCAAGGGAGAAAAAAAGCCAGCAAAAGTAATTTTTATCAAGTTCCTATTTCTGGCAGCTGTTCCCATCTAGGCGAAGTAGGAAAGTGGAAAACACAGAGACGACTTTGGTGGAACAGTTTCTAAAGGAGAATATATTTTGTGTTTTTCACCCGGCCATCAGTCCCTCTGGATTTTAATATTATAGTGGGGTCATAACAAGCATTTCCGCTATTGTTGGCTTTACACAGAAGCGAAGCAGTGCTCAGGAAGCCGGGAGATGGATGAATTGTTGGTTTGATGTGTTTGAACCATTCACCACTGAGTTAAATGTGCATATTCTGTTCAAAATAGACAATGGGAAGGGGCGGTCCCCGTTTCCCTCTATAACTTGCATAACATCAGGCCTCACTGCTTTAAACTAATGAGTATTTAGAAGTAAAGGCTCCTACTGATTCTAGCCAGTCATTAATTCTCTCCTTGCAGAGCCACTGTGGAGTTTTTCATCAGCCACATTTTTCAGCCGTTTCCAGGTGCTTCTGAGCAGCGGCGCTGACCCTTGGCTTCCCGTGCCACCCACCAGACACATAATGGGCTCTAAAGTCCCCTTGGAAGGAATTTTACGGGGGTACCAGGAACAAATGCAAAGAAGATGTACATTCTTGTCTTCAAACTCTTGGTCTGGGGAACTATTGAACTTGAATGAAAATGTTTATTTAAACCCATATATAACCTGGTAAGAAGGTGATGGGGGGGGTGTGTGAATTACAATGTCTCTGAAACTAACTGCACCATCAGCGCTACTTTGTAACAATGATGCTTGCTCCATTATCACTCCGGGTTTATCTGCTCAATAGCTTCAGTGATCTTGCCTCAGTAGGTTTTCTGTTTTTACCCATCACATTCTCTGGGGAACTGAAAAGCACAGTGTTTCTGAAGATGCTCAAACTTGAAGAGACTCATTTTGGAAAAGGTCTTAACCTGCTTTTAACTCGAAGCCATTCAGACTTTTGCCCAAACAAGTTATCACTTGAGTATATGTCTAATATCATTTTGGAAGCTGTTTGTCTGAAAGACCATTTACAGACCAATTCTGAAGGCTATTTAGAATTCAGGAATCTATATTCTTAGCTAAAAAGAATCTACATACAATTGGGAACATGACTATTCATTATTCAATGGACTCTGCATTATTAAGCATCATAAATATTTTGTGGGAAACCCTAGTATTTCATTAAGCTAGTAGTGAAGACTCGAACTGCCAAACTTCCAGCGAAATTATCACGTATGGAACAAGTGGAAAAGGCTGTGAAGCAACCTTCAAATTAAGATAATCCAAATTGGAAAGGCAAGACTTTTTTTTTTTAAATTTGGAGAGGTTTCATTTTGTTCATCGATAATTCCCTGCTATTTGAAAGGAAGAAGGGCACTTTAAATATCCTAAACTCATGACTGAGCTATCCATAAAGCCTAGAAGCAATACAACCCCCACTGTCCCCAAAAAAACAAACTTCAAAGACCAAGAATGGTGTGTTTGACGTTAATTGGATCAGGGGCAATAAATAGACTAAAGCAGGCAAACTGTTTAAACGATCATAATACTTAAGTTACAGCACTCTTTATCTTCTCTCTATTATAAGAATTCAACTATTTCAGTAAGCATTAAAGTCAACCGATAGACGTATACATGTTGCTTTTCAAACGGTTAAGTCCAAACAGTTCAGTTGGGTTTAAAGCGGGGGGGAAAAGGCAAAAACAAAACAAACCCCCCCCCAAAACCCCACACTGGAAATTAGCCATCTGCTGACATCCCCACTTTTCAACAATGACTCAGCAAACCATTTAATGTGAACTTCAACAGCTTTTCATCAGGTTCTTATGAAAAGACATGATTTGATTGGGGCTTTCAAATGACTTTATCAATCATTCCCAGGGTTCCAGGAATATTAAAAAAAACAATTAGTTCTTAGTACAAAAGGTTTGCCTATATTAACCTTCAACTCACCCTGACATCCACCGGCAGCACCTGCTTTTCCATAAAAATGAGAAATATTAGCAGCTAAAAATATAAGTATATACAAAGGTTATGAAAGTTCTTTAAAAATTATTATCCAGGAACAATGGTAAGAGTAGGGATTTCTTTTTTTCAGAGGGAAGAGAAGAGGCAGCTAGCAACTTAAGTGTATGCAAAGATGGTGAAACTTTTAGAAGTTACTACTCTGGAATAATGGTAATAGTTGGGATTTCTCTTCTTCAGAGGGTAGAGGAGAGACAGAAATTACAGCCATCTTCTCCGCATCCCCCAAAGATTTGAGTCACAGGGTGTATTTGTGCTGAAAACCAGAGTTATCTACTGCTTGAAACCTAAGCAGACTGCATCAGCATTTCAGGACCACCTGGGACCAAGGAGGTGGGGGCCGGGAGATTTCCAGATGGATTGTAAGACAATTCATTGATATTTACATAACGGGAATAAATGTTTTTCCTAAGATAGCATTTCCCTTCAGTGCCTTGAGACCACCAGCAAGAGGGAGGTGCAGAAATTCTATTAAATTAATAGTCTTTGTTTTTATGGCTTTGCCATTTATTAACTAGTGGGAGCTGTTTATTGGGTCATAAACTTTACTAATGGGTATATTATCTCTGAATTATAAATCTCCTTCAGTATATGGCTTAGTTATAAAAAGAATAATTATTTAAAGTATCTGTATGGCTGCAGTGCATCATGTTTATTGGCATGATTTCTATAATGACCATTTACTTGCTAACTGTGGGCTCGGACTGTGGATGAGCAGGGTGGTGACACGTCCATGCAACCCAACAAGCAGTTGTCATCCTACAAACTCAGGAGCAGATCACTGGCTTGCTTCCTTCCTTTTTCCCCCTCCTCCTTCTCAAATGAACTATATTACAAGCCTGTTCAAGGGCTAAATTATCTACAGATTTAAAATCTTGAGGGAAAGACAACTGACTGAAGAAACAGAATAGGTAAGTGACAAATGTGTCAGCCTGAAAAGTTCCAGGAAAGTGTCATCCTTCTGAAAGCTTGCCTCTCTGGGGAATGGAAAATCTTAAAGTGACAAAATGGTTTGGCACTGTCAGTTGTCAAAAAAAAAAAAAAAAAAAAAAAAAAAAGCCTGGGACAAAAATCAAGAAGTCAAAATTAGATTTTATGGGTAAATGGTTCTAGGATATAAATTGAGTGTTCTAGTTTACTGGAAAATCCTATGGGATTTATTTTAATGATGGCACATATAGAATTATCCTAGGTTTGTATCTAGAAATAGTTTATTGGTTAACTTCCACTCTTTAAAAAAATGAAAGAGCCTTTGTTGTCGAGCAAATTGGTACATCTGAGTGCCAAGAGGCCAGCTCATTTCTAGGCCAAATCCTGTAAATGTGGAGAGGAAGAATAATGAGATGGAAGGGACCCTTGAGATGTCATCAGTTCCTCTTCCTCCCTTCAGAGCAGTCGTGAAAGTCAACACCCAAGTCCCTTTTCCGCAGGGTTTCATCGTTTCTGAGAACACCAGCCAACTGGATTTGTGATACCCAGCACCCAACACTGAAGGATGGGGTGGACTGACAACCTTCTCACGATGAATTCCCAGAGGTCCATGGTTAGGAGGTGTAATCAGATATACACTATGTGACAGAAGTTCTGCTGTGACTTACAATGTAGAGTCCTAAAAGTAAGAGAAAAATAGAGAAATGCAAAAGGGGAATGCACTGGAGTCTTAGAATATGAAAACCTCTGGGGTGGGCGGTTATTTGTGTGTGGAGAATGAACCAAGAGCTCTCTCAAAATCTTCAGCATTCACATCCTTAAATATTTCAGACATCATACATTTTTGGTCATACTGTAATTATATACACATATTCCTATGTTAACAAGCTAACTTTATATTTTTAATGCCCTTTGACTATCTAAACATTGCATATGTTTCAATCTCTCTCCCTAATTTTGTGTGTGTGTTGTGGGGGAGTTCTTCCCATAACTTTGCTCATTTCAGAAAACAAATACCTTCACTCGACAGAAGTTTAAGGATTATTTTGAAAAGGTGGGTTGCTACGAAGTTTAATTATATAAGTAATAAACACATGTCAAAAAGACTTCAAAAAATGTTTAATATAACTTTTTGTGCTGATATAATTTGATTTTATATTGTCATATATAGCTGTCAAAAGTCAGTTTCTTTTTGTGTTGTAATGAATCATGTTGGCTAGAAAGTTACAGTAAGATTCTTGGTATTAATAAATCATATAATAAAAATGTTCCTTTCTTTAAATGGCATTTTTAATAGTGCTGATACATCAGCAATATCGTATGATGTTCTGAAAAACTAACATGACAAATGGAGATTAATTGCGGTCTATGGGATTTTAATTCAATATGAACTTTGTTTCTTTTTGTTTTTAATGGAATTATATCTACTGAAACAAACTTGGCAAAAGTAGAGCAGGAAATCAAAGGGAGGTAACCAAAGCTGCATGGTTACTCCTCCTCTAAGCCAAATACATCCTTTAAAAGCTTTAAATAGTTAATGCATTTCGCAGGAATAGGTGATGGCATCCCGAGCCACTCCTCTTCACATCTCTGGGAAAGAAAACAAAGATGGACATAATTAGAACGACATGGCAAAGTGCAGTCCTGTAAACGCAACATCAGATTGTTCCTTGTCATCACGTGAGCTCTTGGTAAGTAGTTTATTTTCAAAGCAGATGTTTCGACCATCCACTTTCAGATCATAAGGACTCTGTGGGAGACTGGATTCCTGTGCGCAGTCCTTTGCCCTCCTCCCTGTGTTAGAATAATACCCTGTTCTCTTTGCCATGTGACTTTGCAGGACCTCCTATGGAGTCGATTTTCCTACCCCTTTGACTTGGCGTTTGCCCCATGGCTGGCTTCGTCCTATGTAATGTTAGCGGATACATGACAAGCAGAGTCCCTGATGTGCGGGCATGATTTAGCTTGGCCATCGCCATGAGATGAACATGGCCCGAGGTGCTGCTGGTCCCAGAATGACACAGGTAGAGCAAGGCCAGCAGATCTACAGGCCTGTGGACAAGAAAAATAAACGTGTGTTGTTGTGAACCACTGATGACTGGGGGCGGTTACGCAGCATTACTGCAGTGATAGCTTCCCCTTCACTTTATTAAGAACTCAGTTTTTTAAACTCAAACTGCCAGCTGTACTGGCTGCTTGGTTACTGTTGCATCAATCTACCAATGAGATGAGCACTAAATCACTCATGGCATCTTGCGGGGGGGGGAGCTACTTTATACATATACACATACGTATAAAAATATGTACACACATGCTTTATATATACACACTGTATATGATACATAACTATGTGTATATATTTGCTAATTTTAGGAAATAAATACCTTCACTAACGAGGCTTAAGAATTATTTTGATAAGGTGGATTGCAACAAAATTTAATTACAGAGGTAATAAATGTGTCAGATTTCAAAAGTCTTGTATACACACATGCACAATATGCATATGCACATGTTTTATTTATGCTGTAATGGTGAATTAGTATCAGTGGCAGAGGAGAGGTGGTTGAGTCCATAACTATGGCTGCTTATAGTGCTATTGTCAAGGTTAATTGTTGTATATACGAGGTGTTGTTTTTTTCCTAGTGTTACATTAGTATCCAGAGTCACAAGGAGTCACGGAAACACAGGTAAGGGCTCAATACTTCTAGGTGATGGGACTGTGAAGCAACCCGAGTGAGTAATGTTTCACCGGGGCCTTACGGGTTGAGGAGCACTTCAGTAGAGGATTGAAGGGATGAAGGGTGTTCCAGGCATGGAGAACAGCGTAAGGCAAGGCCCGGAGACCTAACAATCTATTTTCAAGAAAGGGTGAGCAGCTCAGTGGATCGGGGGGGTACACAGTGGTGAGAGAGGCAGTGGGAAGGAAAAGATGGGGCCAACCTTGGGCTTTCTGTGCTAGGTGATACTCTGTGCTGTGGCCAGGGAAAGTCACTGGGGGATCCCAGCCAGAGAAATCTGATGAGGTATTAATTAGCACTGTAGTTACGAAAAGTCTTTGGAATGAATATTCTACTTACAGAAATCTATCATTTAGAAATAATTAAGTATATGTATAATCATTTCACTTCAAGGATGTTTGTTCATATTGTCTCTAATAGTGAAAATTTAAGACAACCAACCAATAATAAGTATTAGGTTAGACAATTTCACTTTATGCAATGATACGATATTTACCCATTTAAAAAACATTATGAGACTAACTATTGAACTGAAAGTGCTTATAATACAGAGTTGGGGAATAAAACAAGTTTTAAATGAAAAAAAAAAAAAAAGAAATAGGTAACTCAGTGGATATATGAAGAATGAGATGAAGGAGGAACACCACTTTGGAGGTTACTGCAGTAATCCTGGGGAGAGGTGGTGACTGTCTAACCAGGGCAGCTAGGCTGGGGTGAGCAAGAGTGACATCTGAAAGACCTGGCTCCCATAGAACACACAATGCCCGGAAGGTGACTGATGTGAAGCGGTGATACAAGAAAAGGGGATACATTATGGGTTGAACTGTGTCCCCTCCAAAAAGATATGCTGAAGTCCTAAAGCCCTGGATCTCAGAATGTGACCTTATTTGGAAATAGGGTCATCGCAGAGGTAATTAGCCAAGATGCGGTTGTACTGGAGGAGGGCAGACCCCCTAATTCAGTGTGACTGGCGTCCTTATGAACGACTACAGCTAAGGATGGGTCTAAGACTTCTAAATTTAGTTAACAGTTGATGATGCCTGTATTAATTTCCTAGGGCTGCCACAACAAATTACCACAAACTGAGAGGCTTAAAGCAACAGAAATGTATTCTGTCACTGTGCAGGAAACCAGATGTTGGCAGGTGTTGGCAGGGCTGGTTCTTTCTGGAGGCTCTAAGGGCGACTGTCCCATGCTTCTCTCCTAGCTTCTGGTGCTTGTTGGCTATCCTTTGAGTTCCTTGGCTTGTAGGTACATCACTACTCTCCGCCTCTATCTCGCTCTTTCACATGGCCTTCTCATCAGGACACCAATTACTGGATTTACGGCCCACCCTAATCCAGTTGTGACCTCATTTTAACTTTTAGTAGCTGTTTTCATTATATCTGCAAAGACTATTTCCAGATAAGTTCACATTCTGAGGTTCCCGGTAGACATGAATTTTGAGGGGACAATATTCAACCCAAGGCAATGTTATAAGCAAGATAAGGAAAGCAGGAAGAAATAGAGTGTTAAACATTTTTAAGTGGAAAAATAAGGATGAGAGGGAGAAACTAAGTTCAATTTTGGACATTTTTATTTGAGGTACTCATAGGACATCAAGGTGCAGATTCTGGTAAACACCTGGAAAATGGGGTTCTGCAGAGCAGAGCTAGAGTCCAGAACTGTGCAAAGATGTGGAAGTCACTGAAACATGGGTGACATGTAAAATCATGGTAACTAATAACACTGATGCTGAGTCAGAATAGCACCAAGTACTGGCATCTCTAGCTAAGGCATAAAGCCTTAATTTAAGGGATGATTGATGATGATGATGAACTAATTGCGTGCAGACTGTTTCAGGATTATAGAATCTTATAATCATCTAGTAGTGATGATAACGATGAGCAAATGTATTGGAATATTCACTATGTGACAAGTACTCTTTTCAGTGTTTTACAGGTATTAAGCTATTTAATTACTGCAATTAAAAAAATTGATCAACAGAAACTTCAGTTAAACAGTCAGGAGACCAGAAGGGGACGCTCTCATGCCCTGCGGTGACAGCAGAGCTCAATGGTTCTTGAAGAAGGAAGGCTCCTTTCCTGGCAAGGACTCAGCCAATGAAACGCCATGGGCTCATTGCTGACTACAGCCTTCCCCACTGCCTTTTCCTCTCTAAAAGTGTTCTCCCCTCGCCCTGCAGGAACTTGCACGTGGCTCACCACGGTGGCAGACCCCGGAATGCCAAGTTTCTGCTGATCCCAAATAAACCCATCTTCCTGGAGAAATACCTGGCAGTCTACTTGTTTTTAGGTCAGCAGGAGAAAACCCTAAGAGGTAGGTATTGTTATGATACCCACCATCTACAGAAAAGGAAACTGAGGCAGGAGAAGGGTTCAGTAGCTTGTCTAAAGTCTAATTGCCAATAAGGGGAGGAGCTTGGACCGTCACCCCAATATTAGGGCTCCAGAGCTCTGCTTATCTGCTGGGCTACCCTCCACTCCCAGGAAACACGTGGACCTATTCAGAAGCAGCTAGCTCTCATCCTACGAGGCTACATTTGGTCCCATCATATTCAACAGGAAAAGTTAAGTAGAAAAAAATGTGATTCTTGAGGTAATGCTACACTTCTCTTTCAAGAATGCTTCCTGTTGGATGTCGGAGGTTAAGCCCAAACCGCCAATAATGAGCTGTGTAGAGAAGGAAATGACCGTGCAGATGGATGATGGCTAAACCAACTCCTAGGGCGCGTCCTGTGCAATTCATACTACGTGGAACTTAGTGAAATGTCCTTCCTATCCCCCAAAAAGGTAAATCATTGTGTGTCTGTGTGTGCGCATATACAAAATGTAAATTTTTTGTGTGTATATATACATAATCAGTGAAGGCTGAGATCAGTAGTCATTCAATTCAACTATTCAACATGTTTTGAAAGATTTCACAACAAAACTTAAAGCAATTTTCACTCTTGTGAGTGGTACAGTAGTCCCTCGGCATCTATGGGGGCCTGGTTCTAGGACCCTCTGCAAATACTAAAATCTGAGGATACCCAAGTCCCTTATATACAATGGTGTATAGTATTTGCATATAACCTATGCACATCCTCCTGTATACTTTAAATCATCTCTAGATTACTTATGATGCCTAATACAATGTAAATACTATGTAAATAGTTGTAAATAACGGTGTAAATGCTATGTAGTAGTTGGTGTGCTACGAATTCACGTTTGGCTTTTTGGAACTTTCTGGAATTTTTTTTCACCAAATACTTTTGATCCATGGTTGGTTGAATCTGTGAATGCAGAACCCATGGATACAGAGGGCTGACTGTATTTTTAAATTTTATCATGTTATAGAAAAATACAGTGCAACTATATGCATTCAAAATCACTATTCTGATAGGGTTTTTTTTTTAACCAAAGTTTTTAATACAAAAATAATAAAGTACATCATGCAACTCATAACATTACAGTGCAATTATCTGGGGAATGGATTCTCTTATGAAACAGGTCAGTACTAGAAGATCCTTCCTCACACCTTATTAGGCAGCAAAAGTTGCTTTTTGAGCAAGGAATCATGATTTAAATCCTAACAACAAAAGAGAAAGAAACAGAAGAACTTACACTGGAATAATGATAACTCAAGAATTTGGAGATGAGAATTAAATTTATTGGCAACAAGCCAGGCTTGGGCACAATGAAACTCAAGTTAATTATTATGAGATTTTAAAATAAGGATAATTTAAGATGAAAAACTAATGTAGGGGAGCAAAATTTGCCACCCCAACATGTGTCTCTTTGGCATGAGAAGTTGATTATTTTTAAGAAACAAAAGACTCAGGAAGAGCTTTGACCTCCCCTTTAACTACCTAAACGAATTTAGAAAAAGGGCCTATTCAAGAAGGGAGCTGCCACCATAGGTAACTACATGGGTGTAGACAGGGAGGAACCTAGAAAAATCTGTTTGTTAAAATTCCTCTCTGGGTCCCACTGTTTCTGCCTGGCCCAGCAAACATTTGTTTACCAAAAATTTGCTCTTTTCATCTTCCTGTGAATTGTCTTCCTTCCCTTTGCAGTCCCAGACCCCTGCTTCTTAGTCAAGAATGACATATATACCTCATTTTGCCTGTCTTTGTAATCTCTCATGTTTATATGGATTCCCTGTACGTAATAATTAAATTTTGTTTTTTTTTTCCTCCTGTTAATCTGTCTTAACGTCATTTTAATTATTCGACCAAGCAAAAGAATCTAGAAGGGTAGGGTAGGGGGAAATTATCCACCCCCACTAACTATAACAGGAGTCCATTTCTTTTAATCCTGGTCACTTTCCAAAGTGGCTGTATCTCTGGGGGAAAAGTGAGACACATGTTGGGGTGGCAAATTTTGCTCCCCTACATTAGTTTTTCATCTTAAATTATCCTTAATTTCAAATCGCAGGATAATTAACTTGAGTTTCATTTTGCCCACGTCTAGCTTGTTGCTAATGAAAATCGCATGGTTCACACAGTGCTTTCCTTCCTGACTGCTCAAGCCCCACTGTGCCCTGTTTCTAAAGTCAATACCACTCCCCTCAAGTTTATTTCCCTTGGTCACTTTTCTCTAGGTTCCAGGTGGGAGTGACTTTTTCTGCCTAAGTATCTGATAAATGCTACAGGCATATTTGCACTGCTTGAGGAACCCCAAATCCATACTTTGGCAACATGATATGGTGATTTATAGTAAGAAATATCTATTTGGTCTTTGTCCCCATTTCTGGCACTGAGTTCTTAAAACCCTTGGAATTTCCTAAGTGATTGAGAGTGATAGTCTCTTTTGTTATGTTAATGAAACATTTTCGAAAAGAACCTAAGGATGGGGCTGGTTGCCAATAGAGACAAAACCATGTGATTAGAGGCTTGGAACTTTCAGCCCCCCATCTTGAGGGAGGGCAGAGGGGCTAGAGATTGAGTTCATTCACCAATGGCCAATGATTTAATCAATTGCGCCTATATAATGAAGCCTCCATCAAAAAGCCAAAAGGATGGGATTTGGAGAGTTTCCAGGTTGGTGAACACGTGGAGATGTCGGGAGAGTGGTGAGCCCAAAGAGGGCATGGAAGCTCTTGGCCCTTTCCCCACACCTTGCCCTACGCATCTCTTCCAGCTGGCTGCTCCTGAGTTATGTCCTTTTATCTAGTAAGTAAAATGTTTCTTGAGTTATGTGAGCAGCTCTAGCAAATTAATCATACCCAAGAAGGAGGTCATGGGAACCTCCAATCCACAGCTAGATGGTCAGAAGCCCAGGTGATAACCTGGACTTGTGACTGGCATCTGAGGGAAGGGAGGCAGTCTTGTGGGACTGAGCCCTTAGCGTGTGGGATCTGAGGCTATTTCCAGATAGACAGTGTCAGAATTGGGTTGAACTGTAGGACACCCAACTGGTGTTGAGAATTGCTTGGTGTAGGGGAAAAAAACCAAACTGGACTTGGTACCAGAATTGTAGCTGATCACCAATTTTAGGGTGATTTTTCACAGGTACTAGGTTAAATGGACTAACAGGAATCAAATTGGGATCCAAAGGCAGTAGAGGAAGCAAGAGATAAGAAAGAAACTCAGGGGCTGGGGCATCAATAAAGTAGAGGGAAAAGGTATCTTCATAATTTTTGCCTGTAATCGGATCTACCTAAAGGAATCTCATGGCCAATCTCTTTGTAAAATGGAGGTCTTTGGGAATATGAGAAATCCCCATACTACCACTGCCTAATTGTTCTAACTGCTCTGCAAATGTTCCCAACATTCCATAATATTTATGACTGGGCAGTGAGTTAAAATATTCGTTGTCCTTGTTGATCTTATATTCATCCCACACTACAAAATTCGAAGAAGACTCCAGATCGTATTGTTCCCCAGCAATGCCTGTGAGTTTTAGGTGGTAATAACTGCACAGTAATTTTACAACAGGAGAGCTCTTCCATAGCAGTCAATCCCTCCCGTTCCGGAGGAGGACGAGCCTGCTTGTGTTTCTGTAAAACAGCCCGCCTAACGGTGCACGTTTGGAATGTTTGGCATTTTAAATATCTATGTTTAGCAGCACCTCCTGAACCGAATCTTGCACCCTTTCCACTCTGGCGCACACCAGCCTGACTTATAACCACCAGCACCTGCATTTCTTTGCAGAGGGCTTCCCTTTGGCCTCTGAGGCCTGCTTTGGCTGCCCCTGTGCCTGGAAATTAATTCCCCCCACTTCAGGAGCAGCTCTCAAACAATGGCCTACAGGAGTTGATGGATGAATACCACAGGTTCCTTGCACTTTGGGTCGGGGTAACTCTGAGGTAAATATCAGACACTGGATCCCTGTGTTTTTCAAAGGCACTGAGCCCCAGTTGTTCATTTTCACTGGTTTGAGAATCTGCCCTGTATTAGCTCCTTCTCTTCCATTTCTCACTTCCCTACTCCCTTGCTTGAGTTCCCTTCACTTCCTCCAAAAAACTATTTACACTCAAATCCTTGTCTTCAAGTCAGCTTCCAGAAGAAGTGAAACAAAAGATACTCTGCAATTTTGCATTTATCAAAAATAATAAAATGTCTATGAAAGTAACAGTACAGCTTGGAACACAGCAACTTCTTGACAAACTATGGATGGATCCAGAGTCTCCAGTGTGACTTCCAGATAACTCTAGAGATGGTACCTAGATCTCAAAACAAAACTCAGTTTAATCTAGAGCATAAACAACATGTGCCAGATAGATAGCATTTTCTGGAGGAACGAAGAATTAGGAAATGCAGAGTGAAATTCAGCAACAGTGCAAAATCAGGACTCTAAAATGGCTGGAAATCATTTTCTGCAAGAGGGCCCATGACATCTTTCAATCTGGCTGTCACTAGAGCTCCTTAAGATGTCAAAGAAGCTGGCACTAAATTACTCATTCATCAGTGGTGAAAAAGTGTGGCTGTCGATCTGTAAAATGTAAAAGCACGTAGCCTTGAAATGGGAAGCAAAGATGGCACTGGATGGAAACCCGGTAAACAGCAGCTGCCCAGTGAGAACAGCAAAGCTGTGTGTGAGCTCATAGGCCCTGGATTTATTTGCTTTGACATTTTTAAAAGGAAATTTAATTGGATTATGTCTCCTTCTAGTTTAAAATTTTCTAATGTAGTACTGGCCACCAGATGCATGAGGGGAAGAGATCGGGAGCCAATTAAATTCCACGCTTCACTGAAACAAGGTTATTTTTATTCCTCCCAAATGTAAGGCTGATAGAGTCATGTTAGTGATTTCAGTTACTCTCCCTCCACTCACTCAAAAAAAAGAAAAAAAGGACTTTTTTTTAATGGAAAATAAGTACGAATTTGTAGAAAAATCCAGTACTGTGTAGGGAATTCAAATGGTAGTTTTCTTGGATTTTCTTCCTTCTACTAGGTTGACATGACCCAGCAATGAATAGAATTGACAAAATCATAAAAACAACTAAATTTCAGTAGATCAGATTGAAATTAGTTTGGGGAAGAAATTTTACAAATGCTTGTTGAGATAAATCAAGAGCATTTTGATGACATAAGGAAAAGCTCATTTATCAAACCAGGAGATTTGCTTACTTTCCTACCCATCCCTACTGCCATGTCAATGTTTCATTGTTACTTCTCTTTGCCCTAGACACGGCTGGCTTCAATAGAGTTGTTAATCTGTGTGAGTGTAGCTAAAACACAGTTGTAACTTTTAAACAAGAAACCTCTTCTTGAAATTGCATTACAGGGCAAGTAAAGTTTTCAAAGGAGACAAGGATTTATTTTTTAGCTTGACTGATAGGCTTATTCAAACAATGCAAATTGACATCATCCAGCCCCTTAAATCACAGTGGATTCCGGCAGTATCGTTTCCTATTCGGTCATTGCTTTGTGTTATGTAAGGGTATATGTGTTTACCAGTTATTTTTAAAATCTAATGAGAATGATTAATAATCTTTTATTTCAACTGTTACATTAACCTCAAATATTGGAAATAACTTTGCTTATTTAAAGAGTTGGCACTAGCCCCTAACTATATAATCTTGAATGCCTTTGAGTCTTAGCTTCCTATCTATACATTGGGAATGACACTTATTCTCACAAGGTTGCTGGGACAATAAAATGTCATAGGGTATCTTACCCTCTAAATACCAAAAGGAGATCCTCAATAATTAGGTTGTCCAAAGATGTATCCTCAGGTAGGTGTACCTGACTGCCCCCTACTCCCCCACTGCCGAGGCTACATCCTGTAGTGACGAGAGAACTTTAACAGCCAACTGCTAATGCTTCTGCAGTTCCTGTGCTCATAAAGTGAAGCCACATCCCATTTTGCTCAGAACCGTCAAAAGATAAGACGCCAGTCATGCCGTGCGAGTTATAAAGTTTATATAAGAACCGATTTAGTGTTATTTTTTAAAAACGTGACTTCTGAGATGAAGCAGGCAGGCTCGAAACAGCGGGACTTCTTTTTGCCAGTTTTACAGCAACCATCTGTGAGCAAGCACAATAGAATGGAAATGGGGGCTCTAGGCCGTGACAGCGCCCGGGCAACATGCTGAGACCACAGATAGTCACATAATGGAGTGAGAATTAAATTACAGCCCCGATGGCTCAGCACGGGCTGCTGTGGGGGCCAGGCAGACGCCCAGCCAAGGAAGCTCCTGAGAATCCGGGCTCCAGGCCACGGTCACCAGTCATGGTGGGTGACGGTCAGCTTCCACCCGTCCACACAGGGAAACCTCTCACCAAAGGGCAGCAGAATTAATCAAAGCTGGACTAGCAGGAGCCAGAGTCCTCTTGGTAAGTTTTGCTTGTTGTTGGTCGCCAGTCCTGTTAGCTGATACTACGTAACCACCACATGGAGGTGAGTGTCACCTGAGTCGGGGGAACAGTCCTGACATCCGGCAGACCAAGTTCCAGCAGCTGTCTGTCTGTCTGGACTGGGCCTTATACCCTGGCTGGGAGGCTTGGTCACCTGAGCCCAAGTTTTTATTCTGGTAACAGACTGTGCGGGGTCATTCTCCACTTGCGTCTAAAGATCCATTTTCTGTCCCTCTCACCAAGCTCTCTGCCCTGGGAGGCTGACCTCTACAGATCACATCACATCACATCTTGAGCTTCCCTGGCCTCTGGCTTCCGAGCAAGTCCAGCCAATGGGAATAAGCAAGAGATCAAGATACTGATTCCACTTTCCCCCTCCCTGCCCAGCCATGGTTTGGCTCCTCTACCTGCTGCCACTGCTCCAGCTCCTCCACTTGGGTTCCAGTCACACCAGTCCCTCCCTGCTTCTCCAGACCTGGGGATGGTAAAAGCTTTCCACTCTGGCTAGGCCCTGAATGCTCCATTGCCCTGACTGGTTCCTGTATCCCTCCCTACTCCTCTGTCAATAGTTCTTCATTAAGTCCATATCGCGACTCCTCTAAGTGTCCCATGTGTTTCCTGCTAGAACCTCGCTGATATAGGGACTTTAGCCTACTCTGTCCCCTGGGCAGGGCTGAAAGCTTGGTTCAGGCCTGCTGACTGGCTCCCTCTGCTTGCTGAATAGTGCTACCTTCAGGATTCCCCATCACTGGGCTCCCTGTCTTGGAAAGAGCCCCCAGTGCCCCACCCTTCCAATCCCACATCTTGTGTATCAGACCACCCCTCTACTCAGCCTCTGCTTGGCTGAAGCCCATGGTCCTGTTCCTTATTTTTTTGTCCTTCCCTGCTCCCATGCACTGCAGTTAATCAAGCTAGGGAAGGTGTCCCAAGTCCCCACCCCTGCCAACCATCCTATCCATTAATGCTGATGCATCAGAATTGGTGTTTAATCTGGTCTTGAGACCTGCTCAGCCTTCATTAGTTAAGAAGTCTCTTTTCATTTCTCAGTAAGATCCCCGGTTCAGGGAAGAGACCCTTTTTAGGACAACCTTCAGTCCAAGAGTAAAGACATCCAGGTTTTAAGTGGTAGCTGGTGCTGATAACTTCTAGAGAGCTGTTTGTGGCATCTCTGGACCTTCAGCCAGAGTCAGCCTGCCCAGGTCATTCACTGGAGGTGGTGTGCGACTGCCCCACCGCTGGCCTCCACCTGGGCCCTGCTGCCACACAGGGGCTCGGCCTGCCAGTTCTTGTTCTCCACAGAACTTTCACTTGCCACATCACACTTAAGGCTGGGTCACCTTCACAACCTGGTGGATCTTGTCCTGAAGTCCCACATGTAATTTTCTGGCTAAGGCAGATTCCCCAAGTGTTGGCGATCCCCAAAGCTCCAAGGGAGAGGTTTTCTTTGCCCAGCTGGGGCCCACAGACCTACACATCTGGTCTGACAACTCTAGCATAAGCCCTCCTCTCTGCTCCCTGCCATGGGGGAAAGATCAGACAATGACAGAGGAGCAGATGGGGGAGAAGGCTGTGCCACAGGCCAGGCCCCCAGCTGATATCAAGAACAATCAAGGGTGGTAGGTTGCCCTACATGTCTTCCAAAAGACGACTGGAGAGAGAAGGCGAGAGAGGGCGAGAGAGGGCGAGAGGGCGAGAGGGCGAGGGAGTGTGTCAGTCATACAATGGAGTATTACTCAGCCATAAAAAGGAATGAAATAATGCCATTTGCAGCAACACAGATGGACCTAGAGATTATACTAAGTGAAGTAAGAGAGAGGCAGGTATCGTATATCACTTATATGTGGTATCTAAAAGAATGACACAAATGAGCTTATTTACAAAACAGAAAGAGACTCACAGACATAGAAAACAAACTTATGGTTACCAAAAGGGAAAGGGGTAAATTAGGAGTTTGGGATTGACACATATAAAATAGAGAACCAACAAGGACCTCCTATATAGCACAGGGCCCTATATTCAATATCTTGTAATAACCTATAATGGAAAAGAATCTGAAAAAGAATAGGTTTATATATATATAACTAAATCACTTTGCTGTCCACTTGAAACACTGTAAATCAACTATACTTCAATTTAAAAAAAGAGTGGTTGGTTGCCAAGATATGATATACCACCCAGAATCCCGGTGAGGAAGGACTTGGTGGCCCACCTGCTGGGAGACCCCTTCAGGGATTGCATTAGCTACAGAGCTGTCTTGGCTACAAAGAGCCACGCTACCCAAGGTCATAGTCCTTTCTAAACCAACCCACAGGGATAAACTCCAGGCTTTTCTGGCCCAACTCAGGACAGCTCTGAAAGGTCATTCTAGCTCCAGAGTTCCCCGAGGACCGGCCAAGGCTGGTTTTGGCCCTGCATCGCAGTTCAACTTCTCTCTCTGGCCACTCCTGTGTCCTTCCCCTCACTGCCACAGGTATCGAGCCTAAGGACAGTCCTGCCACATTAAACACCTGCTTCCCGGAGAACCCAACCTGTGACAGGCTCTGACCCAGAGTGTCTCAGGGCATTATTAGATATTAACACTTAAGTACACTTACATGGTTCAGGAGATGCTATACTTTTCATCACTCATTCTACTGTATGAATGATGTAATATTATGCTCAGCCCATTCACACTAAATATTTTCACATGAGACTCACTGGTAACATTCCCAAGCTATCTTATATCTCCTTTATGAAACAATAACATGCTTAGGAATGCCAGAGTGCTTCAGACTCTGGAATCTAGTTAAGTTCTCATTATTGGTTAAATTGATCAGGTGTCATTTTATAACTGTGTTCTTCTTTTTTTTTTTTCCTTTTTTTTTAAACTGGCTGAAAAAGAATGGCCCCTTTCAAATGTCTCCCACAGACTGAACTGCTTCTAGGCTTGATCAGCAGAGTTTAACCATTTTTTAAAATTGAAATATAGTTAATTTACAATGTTGTTAGCTTCAGGTGTACAGCAAAGTGATTCAGCTATATATGTACTTTTTCAGATTCCTTTGCATTATAGGTTATTACAAGATACTGAGGTATTCCCGTGCTATACAGGAGGTCCTTATTTAACTATTTTATACATAGTAGTATGTATATGTTAATCCCAAACTCCTAATTTATCCTTCCCCCTCCAGCCCGCTTTTCCCCTTGGTAACCGGAAGTTTGTTTTCTATGTTTGTGCAGCAGAGTTGATAAGAGACCCTAAGAGTAAAGTTCTCACCATAAATGAGTACCAACTGGAAAAGCCTACATATGTACTGCTGAAGCACAGGCCCTTTCTGATGCTATGTTCCTATTCTCTTCTCTTTAAGGGTAGAATCACTGATCTCAGCCTTGGAAGTTTGACTGCTCAACGCCCAGCCCCCTGACTTGAGGACGTAAGACATGTCCATT
The DNA here is from genome assembly GCF_048773025.1 of Camelus bactrianus. NCBI lineage: Eukaryota > Metazoa > Chordata > Mammalia > Artiodactyla > Camelidae > Camelus > Camelus bactrianus. The sequence continues at coordinate 34,906,260 of NC_133575.1, forward strand.
TTACAAATAATATTAATAGGTAACGTTTAGGCCCTTACTATGGGACAGGTTTATGGTAAGTGTCTCTGAAAGGCTAACTTAACACGAAGTCACCAGTTTGTCATAGATCTAAGGTTCTGAACTCAGTTTTATGTGATTCCAGACCTTTTATTCCACATTGCCTCTCTAAAGCCCCAGAGGTCCATGGCTCACTAACTGTCCCTGTTGACAGAGGAGGTGAGAGATGAAATGGGGGAGAGGGTGGTTAAAGGGAAAGTGGATCTTTGGCCTTTCCATGCAGTGGCTCCTTTTCCATTGTGGCTGGTGATCCTTTTGTAGATCGTTAAATCAATTTAATGGGTCAGGAACTATATTCAAGAAAGAAGGGGGGAGGAAAGAAGAAAGGGAGAGAGAAAGGAAAGAAAAAAAATCAAACAGCACCACATCTAGTAGAATAGCATTGTTCCATTCTGTATGGGCATGCTGGGTTGCTATGAAAAAATGTCTTTCTTAGAAACTGTAGGTTGTAGTACCAAAAGGTAATTAAGTTTCATTCAAACTCAACAGTCATTAGGAAAATAAAAATTAAAGTAATAAGACACCACATGTTTTCAGAAGCAAAAATGTAAAAATAACTGAAATGCCTATCAGTAGAGAAATGGATGAATAAATTATACTGTATCCATACTACAGTATTAAAGAATGGCTTAAGTCTACACATATTAAGCTAGAAAAATGTCCTGTGGTGTACTATTAAGAAAAACACACTGTGGATAAAATGCATGTGATATGATTATATTTTTATACATTAAATGCTGTAACTCTCAACATGTAGGTAAATGTCTGGGTGGTGGATTAGGTGGGATGGAAAAGGAGAGGAGGAAGGAAGGAAGGAAAAAAGGAAAGGCAGTTGCTAACTAGCAAAAATAAGTATGTGTATCACTCAGGCTCCCGTAGGAAATAGAGGACATGTGCAAAGTGTGTAAATTGAGAAGAGTTGAGTAAAGCAACTCTTGACAAAGTTGTGGGAAGTGTTTAGGAAAGAAAACCAACAGGGAATCCTCTAATCCTTCAGGGATTGTAGCAACAGGGAGCCATTCCCACCACCAGGGGCTGAAGGCGCATGTGCGGGTGGTCGCCAGGGCCAGAAGGCAGCCATATGGGGAGAACCTCCAGATAGGTGCTATGGACCCTGGTAGCAGGGGGGCAGTCAATCTACTGTGACTGTCAGGGAGGGAGATGATTTCTTTCTCCTCCCACCCTCCACTCTCCTGCCTGTGCATCCCACTGGCTAACCCAACTGGGGCCAGAGGGCTAGAGGACCCATCGATGCAGCCCCCAAAGATCAGCTGCCTAGGACTCAAAGCAGGGTGGAGGGGGCACAAATGGATGATAGCCAACACGAAGTGAAAAGGTAGAATATAAACTCCATCTATCATTTTTCTTTTTACATGTAAAAATTAAATATTTGCATGGATAAGAATTACAAGGTTACCACAGGACAGTATTTGTATTTGTGATAGTATCTTGGACTTTAGTTAATGAAATCCAGTATCTTCAATAATGATTGTATTTAAGAGATTAAAAAAAAAAAAAACTCTGCAGTAAAAAAAAGACCTGAGTTAAAATTCTGATTCTACGGTCACTGGCTATTCCTCTAACTTCCTCATCTCTCAAAGGGAAATGATAAAAGTACCTACGCTCCTAGGGTTGCTATGAGGATTAAATGAGCTAATAGATTTTGAGATCTTAAGAACAATGCTTGGCCTGTAGTAAACGTTTTAATTGTTTGCTGTTATTACGGTGACGGTGGGAGGTCAAAAGTATCCTAAGGGGGTCTACTTTTCTCCCTGCCCCCTCCCCAATCTAACCCACCATCCAACCAGAGCAAGCTCTCTTAAAGGGCACACGTGATCGTGCTGCTCTCTTCCTTGAAATTTGTCCATGGTCTCCAGACCTCACAGGACAACACTCAGCCCTCACCCTTGCAGGAATCTCCGGCCTCATCCGTCTCTACTCCCCTTTTTGTGCCTTCATTCCAATCCCACCAGTCCTTTCTGGTTCTGCACAAGAGCCATGCTGTCCCAGAGCCTCTGCTGGAAATGCCCCTGGGCATACGTACAGCATGCCACTCTTCCTACCTTGCTAACCCTAACTATTCATCACTGAAATTTCAAGCGTCACCTCCCCTAAGACTGCCCGTCCCCCCGGCTCCCAGTCTGATATATAAGCAGCTTTCTCCTCATTCTATTACATCCTATCTAGGCTGCACCACGCCATACCCCTGATCATGAGTGTATTGATTCCCTTATCCGTAGTGGGTCCCTCAAAGGCAGCAATAATGACTGTCTCTAGACTCCAGCACACAGCACACAGCACACAACCTGCTGACAGTGAATACTTAACCATGATTTGTCTGAGAATTAAATTCATAAATGAATGAGTAAAGTAACCACCCGAAAGTCACTCAACAAAGTTAAGCAGCAGAGCCAGATTTCAACCCCAGCTTTGTTTGACTCCAAAGGCCACCGCTGTCTCCCGATCATCTGGAAGTTCTAAGGCTGCCCAACACTCCAGAGTAGCTGCGTGCCTGAGGGAACTCCCAGGGGCCCTGGACCAGTTCAGGCCAGAATGAGCTGGTCAGCAGAGACCGGGAGGAATAAATGCCTCCTTTCTGGGAGTATCAACCCCATGACATTTGCTTTATCGAGGGACTTTCCCAAGAAAATCAATTTCTGGAGCATGTTAAAATATAAACAAACCCCCACCCACCCACCCACTCCCTAAAGACAATTGGTCCAAAGAGCTCTTTGAGAATTCAGACAATTCCACAATGTTGAGAGCACCATCTGATCACATGAACTTTGTTTTCCCTAACCAAGCATTCTTTTACTGGATTTTTATTTTAAATTTGGCTCCGCTATGCAATCTGTATCCCCACACTATATGGTTTTTACCCAAGGCAAACCGGTGTGCACGGCCACAGATACTCTGGGGATTCCTGACATATGCACCATTTGAGATTTGCTCTTGTGGCTCATGATGGTATTACCAGACTCCCTTGCTAACAGAGTGTGTATCTATTTATAACTGTAACCTATTATCCCATTTTCCGTATAATTGGATGCGACTTAGGTTAAAAAATATTCAGCTGCATAAGAAAAGTCATGCTCTTATACAGCAGATGTTCACTCAGCGTGGAAAGTGAATTAGTCTTTAACACAAATACCCCAAAATACATAGTACTCTTTCCATAAGCACTGATTTCAGTATTTTACATTGAAAAATGATTTTAAGACAAAGGATATTAAAAATGCGAGGGAGGTAGCCACAGCTGGTTTTTAAAACGGGTGTTAACTTTACCTCTTTATTGGGTGACACTGCTTCCAATTCGGGCATCGGATTCACTCTCCAATTCAGGGCACAGAAAAATGATTCGTAATTTATTTGTTTTTCACTGTCTTCAAACCTAAAAATATAATTACATGATTTGACTCAATCTGCAGAATTCAGGACCAAAATGTCAGCTTAAATCCACCACGAAAATATATCAGGTATGCGTTAATATCTGATCCTCTTCTTAGTTGATTACCTATTTCTAATCCTCCAGGTTGTAAACTCTTTGAGAGCAGAGACCTCATATATCTAATTCACCAAAGTATTCCCAGCACCTAAATCAATGCTGGCACGTAGTAGGTGTTCAACATATATTTGTCATAATTGCCATAGAAACAATTTATTCAGTAACTAAGACCATTGCTCTATTTTAAGAATATTGAGGGTCTTCTTAATTTAATATGGTTGATGCTGTATGTCAGTAAAATTTTTAAAACGTCCTTGTTTTTCTTAAACTGTGTGCTTTTTAAATCTTTAAAGCAAGTCTAGATTCATTTTGTCCAGTAATATATTTTCAGGAAAAATAAAAGGCATTTTTACTATTCATTATGTAGCCATTAAAAGGGGTTATTTAGATCCATATGTGCTGTCATGGAAATATGTTCATGATATACGGCTGAGTGGAAAGGAGGTTATAAAATGGTATGTAGAGTTATGATCTTACTTTAGGTTTATATTTGAATAAAATGGCATTTAAAAAAATCTAGTAACAATACACTGAAGTATTAAGAACAGCTATCTCTGGGAAGAGATGAAAATTTTTGCTTTTTCTTTAGACTTTTCTGTATCATCTGAATTGTTTTAAATTTATAATCAGAAAAAATTAAGCTCGTTTTCATTTTGAAGGAAAAAACAAATGATTATCCTGTACCATAAAACTGTAGGTCACAAATAACTAATCTATTTGACTACTATTTCCTAATTATGGACACTGACATAAATTTATCGTTAACCATAACAGTTTAGGCCATTAAGATCCAGTAATTTCAAGACAATTGCTATAATGACCCTAACACAAACAAAATACTTCTTATTGTAACACCTCAATGCTACCTATTCTGAATTTGACCAAATTCTGCCAATTTTTAAGGCTAAAGGTACACTGGTATATAACACAATTTCTTGAAGAAAAAGACGAAGGTAGTCGCTAAGGCCTTGTTCCAAGGGGCAAGCACCCTGCTCCGGGCTCCTGCCCTTCTCTCTCGACCTCTTAACTCAACACGTCCCTCCAACCAGCAAGAGAGGTGCAGGATGAACAGAGGATAATTAATTATAAGAAAACTCAGTGGTAACAGAAGTAGAGGAAGAACATATTTATAATCAGTCAAAAGGTGTTTCTCTTTTTTTCTCAAAGCATTCAGAAAATAATAGCTCATATTTATAAGCTAATTAAAAATTAGCAGCAACAAATTGAATGTTACAAGATGAAGTCACATCTATAGACTGATCAACCTAAACAAAGCAGAATAAACAGAGGACTCAGAAGAGGGGAAAGGGAATTCAGTAATTCTTTTGTGTACACTTTCTTTGGCCAAGGATTCTGGGATACAACTCCAATATGCTGCCCCCTACCACTGTTTATTCTTTGAATTTTGGCTCACTTGTCATTTGAACTCCTTCAAAGGACATGATATGTTTATGGAAATATTTGTAGCCAAAATGCAGGACAATTATGTCTTTTCTTTGTGTGTGTGTTTTGGGAGAAGAACTAAAACTCAATTAAAGATGTTTTATAAGAAACTTTCCTCTAACATGGTGCCTCAAAGAAAAGTATTCCCTAATTCTCTGTGCAGGAGCTGAGGTCAGAGAATGAGATCATGGAGGGCCTTTGACTTTCATACTAAGGACCACTAAGAGCCATCGGAGCATACTGTACGGAGCAGTTATGACCTCTACGTTCTATTTTCTGAAGATCATTCTAGCTGATATGTTGCAAGTAGAATGGAGGGGCAAGGCCGAAGTGGCAAAGGCCATTAGCAGCCTTTTGCAGTGATCCAAAGGAGATGATGGCGGTTTAGGTGACAGTGGTGGCAGTGGAAGGCAGTGAGGAGTGGTAAAGCCTGAATATACTGTGAGTGTAGGATTTCTGAAGGATTGTATACGGTGTATAGGGCGGGGAGAGAGGCAGAGAGAGAATGAATAGGAATGGATTTGGGACAACTCCAAGGGTTTTGCTTGAACAACTGGAAAAACAGAACCGTCCTGAGACAGGAAAGACTGCAGGAGCTACAGGTTGGGAGAAAAGATCAGGAGTTTGGTTTTGGATGTTACATTTTGATGCGAAGTGAGCAGCTGGGTATAAGAGTCTGAAGTTCAGGGCAGAGGTTCGAGTTAGAGATAGAAATGGGGGAGTCATTAGCATATAGACGGTAGTGAGAGCCACCAGACTGGGAGACTGGACGAGATCACCAATGAAAGAAGTTTCTCTAGCCATTCCTAAAATACAGAATTTAATTGTTGGTAAATTCCCAGTACATCAAAGACAGGAGGCACTTACTGAATCCTAGACGCTTCAGAAGTATAACATCCCAGTAATTTGGGAACTAGTCAAAAGACTACCAAACAGATTTAGAATTTTTCCATCTCCTCTAGTCTGCCCTAATTCCAAGCCACCATCATCTCTCACCTGGATTACAGGAAGAGCTTTTGTATCCTGGTCTTGCTGCTTCAACTCCTACCCTGCTGCAGACCACCCTCCACCAGAATGATGTTTCTAAAACACAGATCAGATCAGTTACTTCCTTGTTTGCAACTCTCCAATGGCTTTCCAGTCCACTTAGAACACAGGCTGAACTCCTTATCAGGGTTTCTAAACTGCTACATAATCTGGTCCCTGCTGACCTCTCAGATCCCATCTGGAAACTCTCCCTGTTCACAATGTTTTAGGTACCCTAGCTGTCTTGTTGTCTGAGCATACCAAGATTATTACCAGCAATGCAAGACACTTGCACCTTCTGGTCCCTTTGTCTGGAAAGTCTCGATTCAAATGATGCTTCCTCAGAAAGACCTTCCTGAAGTTCCTCTTATTGGGTCATATAAGAAAATTTCTAGAAGTCACCACTGAAGTCCTAATATCAGATTTCTTACCCATAAGTCTGATATTTACTCATGCTTACCTGTTAACCTTAGTCCCCCGGCATTCTTCCCTGCTCAACTCACTATATGTCGGACTCAACACATCTAACCATTTACCCACCTCAAAAGATATCTGGAAAAGATATTCCTGAATCAAATGATATTTGGGAAGGATCAAAAGCCATAAATGAAAGAGTACACAGCTCAGAGATGACGTATAAAATCTTTGTGAGGAAAAATGTATGAAAGATTTAATCTTTCCAAAGTCCCAAAGCGAGGCCTCAGGGAAGAGTTGAGCTAATGTGGTATAATCCTCCAAGTTTTTCTTTTCAGTTCTGTCTTGGAGGAGTTCAGTGGATCTGGGAACCCCCCAGAAGGAGCAAGGGAGAAAAGAATAAGGAAATCTTTAAATTAAAAGGGATAAAATTAGCCAATGCTTCTTGGAAGAATTCTATGCTCTTGGGAGGCGGACAGAGTTGCAGTAAGATCATGATGGGTCACTCACAAATATTTATCTCCCTTTCCCACCAAAATCTCACCAAAATGACAATAAAGAAAGAAAAATAGGTAATAATCCTCAATGACAAAGGTAGCTGGAAAAAGGGCAACACTGGGTAAGAGACTTTCAAAATCTTTTGCAAGATGGAAATCAGACCAAGGATGGGTGACTGACTTGGCAGGGCTGAGGTAGGGAAGCTGAACTCTTAAGTGTCCATGGCAGAGGCAGGAGGTGCTCAGAGATTAGCCACTGTGGCCTATAAAACTCCTGAGAGGCTCAGCGATCTCAGACTCCAGGTGCCAACAGAGGCAGGGATGCAGTGTGGGACCAAGAACAAGGACTGTTTGAAAGTCTGAATAAAGCAGGAGCAGCTGTATCTTCTACACTGTACTTAGCCTTCTCTGTAGAGGAGTGAGGCTTGTTCTCCAGAGAAATTCAGCTACAGAAGCTCCAGTCTTGGGGAGGTAAGTGCCATGAAGGGCAGGGAAGAACATCGCACACTGACCTTGGGCCTCTCAGCCCTCCTCCATCCCCTTTCCTGTCTCCAGAACACCAGTGGCCATACTTCAATTCTCCTTTCCCCCATCCCACCATCCCTCCTACCCCCGCAGGAGAAGACAGAATTCTGATGCTCTGAATAGCCCCAGACAGAGCTCTGGATGGCAGCTTCTGGGGATTCCCTAATGCAAACGCAGGCTAGGAGGTGACTCACTCATGCAGTGAAACCCACCAGTCAATAACACCCACTCCCCTAAAAGCTTCCAACATTAAAGACGGAAGTCAAAGCAGCAACTGAAAAAAAAAAAGGGGGGGGGGTCAGGGAACAAGATAGTTCAGGTAGCAGAGGGAAAGATGTGAGATAAAAGGATATATTATACCCATGAAAAAAAGAACAAGACTACAAAAAAGGAACTAAAGGTGTGCTCTTGGAATAAAAAATATAGCAGCAACCAGGTGCAGTAGAAGGGCTGGAATATAAAGGTAAAGAAATCCCTTAGTAAGTATGTCACAATGACAAAGAAAAAAATCAGGAAGAGAAAAGGTCCAAATTCAGAAGCACCCAAATCTCTTTTTTCCCACATTTCCCACGTTAATATACACTCCCAAATTACACTCCAAAGTGCAGGAGAGCCAAGATCCTAATGTCAGGAGTTCTAACAAGAGAAAAATGAAAATGGAGGGGAGGAGCTTAAGAATTAATGGAAAATTTCTCAGAACCAAAGGACAGAGTCTCCAGACCGGAAGTGCTAAGCACAATGAGCCTACAGACACATATGCACTACAAGGCCCCATCATGAACCTCTCTGGAATAAGGAGAAGATCCTAAGAGCATCCAGAAAGAGCACCAGGAATGGGAATCAATATTAGGCTAAATTCTCAAGCATCATAACAGGATGTTGGTAGTAGGATCTAAAAATGAGAAATCCAGAAATAGCAGTATGGGCACGCTATTTAAAGGTCTACAGAAGCAGCTCGAAGGGCTGAAAGTGGCTGTTTCTTGAGAATGGGTCTGGGAGGCGGGGAGAGATGGCACTGCACAGTGCTGTTGTTGGAATAAGCTTTTTAGAACGATTCCATTATCTTTTTGCTATAAGCCATGTATCAGTTTGAATAAATAAAAATGACGAAGTGGAAAAGCAGAAGAGAGACCCTGAAACGTGCTTTCCAAGGGAGTAAACTCCTCTAAGTCAGGCGTGGAAAGGAAGGAGCACCACTAGCTGGGAGCACGTTGATGAGGACTTGTCTCCTGGTTTTCCTCCCTGCTCAGAAACGCAGCAGAGCGTCCTCCCCTGGACCACTGAGCCAGTGAGATTTTTCCTGCTCTGATTTGCTCTTATACACTATGCCTCATAATGCGCCACTGTTAGAGGAGGTTGTGAGGGAGACGACTAGGATCTAAAGAGGAGCTCCAGTTCTAAGAACAGTCCAGGTTGGAAGGGAAGGAGATGAGGGGAAGCAGTTCAGAGATGGACAAAGGCTTGCCTGTCTGCGGAGTGAAGACAAGTAGGTCAGTGCCCACATTTCCCCAGTATTATCTCCCCAGCTGTCCGCCCTGTCTCATGACTACAAGTCGTCATTCACCAAATCCTATCCGTCCTTTCAAAATATTTTGGAGAAGCCTGTGAACCATACAGAAAAAATGTATCTCCTTACTTCAGAGTCATTCTGTGCTTCTGATCAAAAATGTGAGCATCTCGGTTCTCCATCTGAATCTCCGACTTCGCCCCTCGCCAAATGACACCTGACTCTTGCTAAGACTGATTCACGGTCAAAGGACAAAGATTTGCCACTCTGGAGGAAATTCTTTTGAAAAGGCTGTGAAGGCAGTTCCAAAGAGGAGCTTTCTATGGCAACATTGTTGGAATCAGCGCACAGCCTTCCAGGGTGACTGCCCTAAAGGGCAGCACTAATTCTGGCTCTTAAGTGTTTCTATGCTTGTTAAAAAGTCAGCCTTCTTTCTTTAAAGCCCCAGCTCACAGTGCTAAAGTGTTTTCCTAAAACCTCCATAAATTCTTCTTTCCCTTTGATACTTGGGCAAGCCACCATTTACTTCCTCACACAAACGAAGGGACATGTTTGTGGAAAAGGAGGGAGGGAAGGTCATTTCTCTGGCTCCTCTCTAGATGATAATGACCCCCAAGCCTGAGTCCTTGCTAGGTGGGAGTTCTTAGACGTGAGTCTAACGTGCCGTTTGACGGCTGCACTTGCTCCCCTCCCCAAAATGATGAATGGCTTGAAAACTGCAGAAGCCACCCGTCTCCTTGGCACAGGGAGTAAGCGCTGGGCTGCTTTATCTCCACCATCGGGGTCGGGGGTGGGGGGTGCGTAGCAGGCGCAGCAGCAGCTGTATTCTGCTGAAGAGTAACCCGGGTTCCGCTCTGCTGCAAAAGCCATCTCACACCTTAGAGGGGTGGGCTGGCTGCACGACCAGGGCTGGGAGGGAAGGGGGAGGGAGGGGAGTGAAGACACATTTTTGACTCACTTAGTAGTGTTTCGTTTCAGTTCATTGCCCGACAGCCCCAGGGGTGCACGCTGGAACACCTGGTCAGAGTCTTAAAGAGCAGATGCGTGAGGGGAAAAAAGTGGAGCTACAGTCACCAAAACTTAGGAGTTGGCAAGATGGCATTGCCCACATTGCCAGTGACTTAGCTCCTGTGACCTCAAATAGCCAGGCCCCTAAATTCCACTTGGGATCCCAGCACAGATCTCCACAATGAGGCAGGTCACAGCTGCCAAGTATGGACCATACACACAGTCAATGCTCTGTTGGTCTGAATGGTTTCAGGATTTTTTTTAAAGAAGATTTTGTTTTTTTTTAATGGAGGTACTGGGGATTGAACCCAGGACCTCTACCACTGAGTTATACCCTTCCCCCTGGTTTCGGAATTTTGAAAAATGTTCTTAAGCTACAAATCACCTTATATTTGAAAAGGTGGGAAGCATCTGTGTGTGTGGCAGTGGGGTAGAGGGGGAGCTTCCCTCTGAAAACTCCCTGGTGCACCAAACCACAGGGTTTCAACCCTTGCTTCACTGCCAGGTATTGCTGGGTGAAACCACTTGAGCCCAAACCATGCCTCTGGGAGAGGGGCCAGGGGAGACATGGGGTAGAGTATAATGAGATGATTTTCAAGCCCTGTTAACTTTTTCCATTTTAACTGATATTTCTGGATGAGGCACCAGCTCTCTTGGGAGGCCAGTTCTAAGGCATTCCATGGAGCCCAAAGCCAGCTGTGAAAGCCTAGCTTGGGGCAGAGCTGCTAGGGAAAGAGTTGCACTTGAATTTCCAGCTCTTGCAAGTCCCGATTCGGAAGGTCACAATTAGGGGAGGAGGCTGCCTCTTTACTTCCCCAGTCCCACAAGGAACACAGAATGGAATGACCTTAGCATCCTCTCTACCTCTTTCAGTTTGAGAGCCAGAATTTCTTGTGGATTAGTACTGAGGGAGTATTAATACCCAGATGGAGACTCAGCGGGGTTGAGTCCATTTACAGGGATCACATGGGCAGAAGGCAGTAGAGCTGGACTTCAGAAGCAGGTCTGGTAGAAATCCAGCCCACATCTCCCCTACCCCTACCCTCGCCCAGCATACCAGCACTAGACAAGGCTCTGGGACCAAAAGGATGAAGGGGACATAGTTCCTACCCCGAGGAGCTCAGACAGAAGCGAAGGTTTAGAGTATCTTAGGGAGATGTCGTTCTAATTCCATTAGAAACTCATTTTGGGCCAAAGCACATTCTTTCAGTGAGAGGGCCTCCTTGTACCTCAATGTCTGCACTTAGGAAATGAGGAATCATGCCTCCCATCAACTAAAATGCACCTTTTACCATGCTCAAGGATTTACAGAATATTCTAGGGCCTTTGGCACTATGTCAATACAGAGTGTCACTCCTATTACGAATGGGTGATAGCTACCACTACATAGAACATTTAAGTCTGATGCTCTGTGCATTAGTGAAATGACTTCGTTTGGTGAGTAAGGTGACCTCACACCGGCCACCACAGCACTAGCCGACGGGGGCCTGGGGTAACCGGATGTGAAAAGATTCTGAAGTCCTAATTCCAGCGTGAGTTGTGCTAATAAGGAAAAGACCAAACTGAGTCAATAAAAATGGAAATGGGGTAGAGGGAAAAATCTTAGTACCAAAACACAGGGTCAGGAGAAATGCATGGGTAACAATCACCGGGTGAAAGAAGGCATCAAAATCTTTAGCCATACTGTTTTCCGTCTCCTGATGTAAATTCGCACAGCAGCCGGGCTCTACGGCTGTTCACCAGCTGCCCAGCTCCATCCTAAGGCAGGTAAAACTGCCTTTGGGCAGCGTGTGCACTGAACCAAGTCAACAAACTCCATGCCTGCCTCCCACGGGAGGCCGCAGACGTCAGAGGGGCTCCGGTTTAGCATGCCACAGGAGGGCTGTGCAGAGAGAGAGTCTGGTCAAGGCTCTGGAAAGCCCTGTGGAGTCTGTGGGGAACAATAAGAATGTAGAATATAAATTTAAGCTGCAGGCTGATGGGCCCATTAGGAATTAGGGCAGTCTTTGAAAGGAATCTGTGGAGATGATGCAAAACACCAAGCATGTGACCCAAATCGTGGCAGGGCATATTGGAGGGAGAGGGGAATGGGAATGAGACATTTTCTAATCTGATTAGTCTGAAGTTTCCCCCGAGTGTGGAGAAGGGTCACTGCACAATTAGAGGCAAAGTTAGACTGAACATGGTCTGCTCGGCAGCTCGGAGGGATGACCTCCTCAGAGCGGCGCTGGGCTCCCAGGCGGATGTGTTCTAAGACTGAGACGACTCCGAAGCAAGCTGGGGAATACTCTTTCTGCCTTGAATGTCAAATCGTCAAGGCAAAGACAAAACAGTCTGCTGAGAGAGTGAGAGGATGATGACTTGGTGGCCTCGGTACTGGATAAGAAACCTCTAGGTCCTCCAGAGGCCAGGCTCCCACATTACTGGACTTTCCAGGACAACTCATCCTCAAGGCCATCAAGAGATAATCTAATAAACATCCACAGCTTCCTGACTGGAAGACAGCTTAATGTGTGAAAGGCGTTCGGATCCAACTGTTTAAAAACAAGGCTTCCTCTATGTAGGAGGACACAGGTTTCTTCCAGTTCACTGCTAAGACAGACTGTGTGGTCTGTGGTCCCTGACGGACACTTCTCTCCTAATCCCCAATCAACACTCAGTCCCAGCTGCTGCAGCGCTGGGGAATTTCTGTATGCTGTCTCAATTCACTCTGAGAACCACGAGGAAGCAGGTATTGTTATCTTATTCTAGAGGCAAGGAATCGAGGGTTCAGGCAGGTCAAAAATCTTGCACAAGATCACACAGCTAGCAAGCAGGTTCAAAGAACATAGGAGACAAGGTAGGGGTAAAATTGTCAAGATGTGACAACCCACTGGTCACTTTTAGGCAGTAAATCACACATGTTAGGAGCAGGTCTCTGTATCTGAGTCAATCAAATATCTAGTCACAGATCTTCATTATAAGGTAAGAGCCAAAAAGAGAAACATAAATAGCATTGTGAGAATCCTTAGGAGAGAACCACTGCCAGCCAAGCAGAGGTGGGCTTTATGGATATGGTGCTATTTGAAATGGGTCTTAAACGAAGAGCAAGCTTTCGGCAGGTGAAGAAAATTGGAAGCTATGTCCTACTGAAGAAATAGCAAGAGAAAAGGCAAAAAAGTGGGAAGGCAGGAGGTAAACATGTGAAATGCTAAATGGCCCATTTGGCTGGACTATCGGGAACGGGAAGGGGAGCTTGGGGAACGTGAGAACTGTGGACAAACCTGACTCCTAGGCCTGCCCATTTCATCTCAGGTCCTTCACACCAGGATGGCCTATTTATCCTGCACACTGCTGCTGGCAGGTAAAAGTAAATAGAGCTGATAGGCTAGGAGATAACTCCAGGTCAATCCAATGCATACACACACATCCAACTGGATTGGCCACTTCTTCACTGCCCTCCTTATACCTGGAACCCTAGTTTTCCCACATGGGATTTAGTTTTATCTGTTCCTTTGGTTTCTCCTTTTATCTCAGGTGAGGACTCCCAACTCTGGCCCCTGCTTGAGAAGAATGCTCCAATAACAAACCTAAGCCCCACGATGGAGAAGGGGCTCAAAGCTAAGGAGTTTGGTCATTCTTTAGAAAACAAAGAAATGGTACAGAAGGCTTGTGAATAGAAGAGTGACACTATGATATTTTTGCTCTTGGAAGGTACTCAGCTGCTGTATGTAAAGGTGGATTTAAAAATTTAGAGACTGGTGGGAGAAAGTCCAATAAGGGAGGCCTTGCAATAGTCAAGAGGAAAGGTGGGTCAGAACAAGAGTGAAGACAGTGGGAAAGGAAGGGAGAGAGTGGATGCAAGCAGGAGGAAGGAAGTAAAAATGTCAAGACATTCTAATCGGCTGGCTATTTGTAGACAATGATTCAAACTGGTTAGAAGCAGAAGATGTGCATTTGAAAGGTCCAGGGGTTAAGTCACAGCTTGTCTTTTTCCAGACTATGTGACTTTGGGCAAAATGTTCTCTCTCTAAACCTCAGCCATCTCATGTAAGATAGGAGGATAACAATTATTCTGACCTCACCAAGCTGTTCTCACAAAGTAAATGAGGTAATGTATTCAAAGCCATGATAACAATGCCTAGAACACAGCCCCAAATGTCAGAATTATCAAGATAAGTAAGTTAAAAGAGGCGCTGGAGTCGTGCCCTGGGAAGCATAAAAGATGACCAGAGTCTGGGTGGCTTGGGGGGGGGGGGGCTGCCAGGAAGTCAAAAGTCCAGTTCAATACAAGAAGTGAGGTGTTTTAGAAAGCAGCTCACTGCGCTTTCCTTTTGCAACATCATAATCTCTACATTTTATATGCAGTGCTCTAGCAGGATGGAGCTCTGTGCTCGTAACGCTGCTAGGTCCTCTTACTGCATGTCTCTAGCCATTGGGAACTAGCGCTTGGAAAAATCTGTCCCAAATTTTACATCATATTCTCATAACCAAGGAAGCTGTACATTTTCATTTTGTCCCAGGAATCTGTGTGCGTATCAGTGTATCTTAATGTCGAAAAGACAAAATAATAATTCATAATAGGCTCTCTAGCTAACATTCAAAATCATGATTAACTTTTACTTTTGTATCACTTAAATGGAGGTGTCATCAATAATATAATCAAAACAGTAAAGGTCAATCAAGGGCACTTAAAGGTAGATGTAAAACCAGGAACAGTCCCCGAAACAGAGCCATGCACCACAGTGCCCATGAGGGTGGAGTTCTGGCTTACCTGGACAGCAAGGATGCTAGAAGATCATCAGTCAAAGGTAACCTGGCGGACTTGCACAGCCTTCTGATGTCTTTGCTGGGTAATACTTTTTTCCTGCATTAAAACAAAGTAAATGGGCTTTTATATCCTTTGTGTGTCTCGAGTTACAATTACAGGAAAGAAATGCTACAGGAAAGAAAGTACAGATGTGTCCTAAAAACGTGGACATGGTACTGGAGTCACAGTAAGGAAAAACGGTCATTCTGCATTTTGCCAACTTTTGTCCATTTCAGCAGCCACCAGATTCTGTCCTTACAAAGGCCTCTCCATCAAGACTGAGATTCTTGGTTGGTGACAGCACAGCCTATTAAGGCTGAAGCCACTAGTGTTGCTCTAAGTAATCGATCTGCATTCTTGACCACTGGTCAAAAATGGTTCTGATATTTGAAAACATCTCTTAATTTGACAGGCATCTAGGGGCTCCAACACAAGTATTATATGACTTGAGGGTGTTTTTCTAATCTTTTCCTTGGACCCAAATCTTATAACCTAGAAGCCCCAACTGGGGCCCTAACATTCACCTCAATTTTGTCAGATGGTTTCTCCAGAGCCGCCCAACAGTCATTTTCCCCAGCCTGCTGGGGGCACAGAAATACTCGTCCAATGTCCTCTCTCAGCCAGTGTTCTTCCAGGCCTCAGGCAAAATTAGAACCAACAGGAAAGAAAGTGGGTTTCTTTCTTTGGAGGTTATAAAATGATAAAAGAATGTTTCTGTCTAGAACCAGAGCTTGTTGGATCTGGAAGGACCTCAGAGTTGTCTGATCAAGTAGCCCCATTATTCCCAAGAGGTGTTCCTTTAGTGAAGGAGGGTCACACTTCTCACCTAGGGCAGGGGTATCACCAGGGTGGAAGGCAGGGCCAGGGTCATGCAACGCCTGGGCCTCAGGAGGCTCAGAGAAGCTTAAGGATTCAAGGAAAAATACCACCTTTATTTAAAAAAAAACAACAAAACTCAACAAGGGTGTATTATGGATTAGCAGGGAAAAAAAAACATGTTCACTATTAAGATAAACTATGGGAACTTCAAAGATGTTTAAGGTATGCAGGTGGCTGCTTGGGTGAAGACTTTAGGACTGCGGATAAAGGGAGGGGTCATGGGGAAAAGAGATGGCAGTGGTGAGTAGCAACAAAATCAGAGGCTAGAGTTGGAACTAAGACTTTCTCACTGCAGGTGAGTATCCTGCTCCCCCCCCCACCCCGCCGCTGTATCAGGCCTGAGGGTAAGATGGACACCAAAACATACTAAGATGGGGCTCCTTGTTTGTAACAATGACTCAATAAAGCTCAATACAAACATGGTAAATGTACTAGAAATAGATTATCATTATGCTGAGCTTCATTATGTTCAAGAAGAAATCACTGCAAAGAAATTCTACAGAAAGTTTATTTGCAAATTCCACTTATCACTAAAATAATGTGAGAAAAAGACATCTCAGAATTAAACCTTCTAACACTGATTTGCTGTGTTTCAATTATAAAGCTTCTAGAAACCAATTACAAGAAAGTGGAAAGGGGCAACCCTATTCTTTTGAAGATGCAGGGCCTCCCCTATTCCATCACCAAAGAGAGCTCACCATCCATCACTGTGAAATATCCGCACCCAGATAATCTCCAAAAATGATTTAAGGTGGCTTTGCTAAAATAGTGGAGTATGAGGAGGCACGCTAATTTTCTTCTTGCTCTTTTTTGATAAAATACAAATTCCTTCATTACTGGTTCACAGAAACGTAAATGACTTATTAGCATCAATAAAATAAAATGCTTACTTTTCCCGATCTTGGTATACACAGGTAGCAATGAGTCTTTCGAAATTCTCAAAACCATTTTTCTTGAGCTGCTCGTGGACCTGTGCCATTAGGATATCTGGACACGGGTCCTCAGGCACCTGGTAGTGACGTGCAATGGTTATAAGTTCTTGGTCTGTGAGTCTCCCGACAGTTAGAGTCATCATTATGTCTCTGTAAAGAAAATGGAAAACACTCATGAAATTATATCTAAGACTATTTTACCTTTCCTTCTATTAAAAATATCCAAATCCCACTTTACCAACTGCATACAGAACAAATTATTATTTTTCTGTAATTTCTCCACTTAACTTGTGCTAGAATGGAAAACCATAAGCACTATAGCTTATAAATAAAATGGCATTTTGCCCAGAGACAAACTTCTACCAGATAACAGCCAACAACTAGGAAGTAAATTCTTAAAGTCCTTGAATGGTCAAAAATCCTGTGATTTAATACATGATTTCATTCAATGTCTATTAATCTTACTTTACACAAAATAGTAACAAGCTTGGGGTTCTGGTTTCCCAGGGTATAAAACTCATAAATCAGTAAGTTAGAAGGGTGTTTTGGAGATTGGGAAAGCAATTATGCACATTTCTGTAGTGAAAAGTAAAAACTGACACACCCTACCAGTGAGAAAAACGTGAAAAGAGCTGTGTAAAAGTGCAGTCGTCTGAGTCTTTAGAAGGCACATGGCTGAAATGTTTTCAACATATTCTCTATATGAAAGATATGAAAGCTATAAACCATGCAACACGTATTAGAAAGAATTACATCAAAATGGTAAAGCTGCAAGCTGTTATGGTGGTTAAATGAACAAGCTTCCACCATCTAGAAAATCTACTTACCAGATAAAATTCAGTTCCCAAGAATCCCAAATAAATGAGGGAATACAAGATTTTATTTGTTCTTCTGCCATAGATGGGTCTTTTAGAATAATGGTTTTTGGTTCTTTTAGAGATCTCTCGTCATTTTCACTATCATTTGAGAGATCTGGGTTCTTCTAGTCAAGAATACTCTTAGATAGAGCATAGGCTAACCCACAGCTATGATGCTGACCTGTCTGAAAAAGCTGCATTTCACCTGTATCCACGTACTAAGGCCTCCGGTTTTTGTTTCATTTTGTTTTGCTTTTGCTTTTCTGATGGGAAATGAAAGCCAAATTCAACTAAGAGGACTCCACAATTGTAGCAAGTCAGTTTGGGTTAGATGATCAATCACAGTAACATTGGCTGGGGGCTCACTGTATGGAAAACACTGCAGTCACTTTGGCATGTGAACTTTTCAGTCTGTAATCTATTTGGGCTGTCCAAGCATCCAGATGAGCTCTCTAGCCACAAACTGGGAGGGCCACTTGAATCAAAAGAGTAGTAATAATAACCCTCGCCACCTGTTGAGTACTAGCTATGTGCTAGGTCCTGTGTCGCCAGGTCCTTCTGGCATGGATCATCTCATCTGGTCCAAAAGGCAGATACTATTACCCCCATTTTGCAGATGAGAACACAGAGGCAAAAATGTTAAGGAATATGTCCAGTATCATGAAGTCAGAATGCAAACCCCTGCAGTCGGCTCTAAAGCCCATGCTCCTGCCTACTATGCTATCCCTCTTCTGTTGGGACACAGAAGACAGGGTGACCAGATGGAGCGGGGCTTAGGGAAAGCTAAAGGCAGTGGCTTTTGAGCTGATTTTTTACAGACCTCTATTCCCTTTACCATTCGTGACCTCTGCCTTAAGGGCTATCACTGACCTGCCTTAATAAGTAAGAGAAAGTAATTTCAGAAATCCTGAGTCACAGACAGAGGGCTAAGTGACCATGAAGGAACCACTCTAAGGAAAGCCCTTGGCTCACTGTGAACACTGGTCATGGATTGATCAGCCATGACACGTGCATAAAATTGAACATGACACAACCATGAGAAATAGGCTGTTGATTGGTATTTATTGGTATGAAGGATGTCAGTGCTATGCTGATAAATGTTGTATGACCGGAGTGAAACTATAGATACTGGTATATACGTATTTGCAGAAGGAAAAAAAAGACTGGAAGGATACATATCAAAACATCTATAGCGTTATCCCTGATTGATGAGGTTTCTTTATATATATGTATAAAAACGATTGTTTTACATATATATAAAATGCCTTTTTCTAAATTTTTGTAATAATCAAATATGACCTTCATCGTCAGTTAAAAAAAAACCAAACCCAACACGTGAAGTCTCTTTCCTTTTGAGGGTAGAAAATGGCGTGAAGAAGAAAAAGTGGCACGTTCTGAAGGACAAGGGAAAAGCGCATGTGCAGCAAGAACTAGAAACTTTCCACGCACCTCTAACTAAAGTTACTCTAGCCCCACCGGGTCATAAAAGTTTATTGTCCTTTTCACTGGATAAACTGAAATGATCCTGACCTCACTGCAGTTAAAGTTTATATCTGCTGGGTTTCTGTGTGCTTGGGTTTTAAACAGCTCAGTATTCCACCACCTTCCATGGCTTTCTGTGGGCATTCCAAACAAGCTGCCCTCAGTCATGCAGGACACTAGGGCCCCCAAAGCGGCTGCTGGGCTGGCCACTGCACCCACACCAGGTGGGACCTGGCACCGAGGAGCCAACTGGGCAGTGCAAGCCTTGTCCTGCACACCTCAAGTGGCGGCCACCACTTTGCCCCGTGTTTGCCACGGGTCCTTTCTTCAGGACCCACTCCACTCCTGTCAGACTTTAATGGGCTTCCCCAAGAATGGGGAATCTTTTCAAAAGCAGCACATTCCATCTCGTTTCACTGTGGGGAAATCCACTTAACATAAAATTTACCATCACTAGCATTTAGTGCATTTACCTTGTTATGCAACCACCACCTCTATCTGTTCCAGAGTATTTTCATCACCCCCAAGAAGCAGTCAGTGCAGTTTCCCTCTCCCATGCCATGCTCCTTGCTCTTCCTCAAACAATTTCAGGGCCTTTGCACTTGCTGTTCCCTCTGCCCGGAATGCTCTTCCCTAAGATGATTACACAGTTTGGTCCTTCATCTCCTGTAGCGCATCTTCTCTTCTGCTAGGGTATCATTTTCTCCATGAAGCCTTCTCTGACCATCCTTTTTAAAAGTGTGACCCCTCCTCCTATGAGCCTGGCATCATTCCCTAACCCCTTCTCTGCTTTCTTTGCCTCAGTGGCATTTGTCATATGCCAATGTAGTGTATCTTTTATTTTCTTATTCTGTATATTGTCTTCTTTTTAGTGGTATTCATTTTATTTATTGGTTTTTGGGGGGAGGGGGCAGGTAATTAGGTTTATTCATCTATCTATTTATCCATTTATTTATTTAATGGCGGTACTGGAGATTGAACCCAGGACCTTGTGCATGCTAAGCATGTGCTCTACCACTGAGCTATATACTCTCCCCTCTGTATTATTATCTTTAATCCTCCACTAGAACGTAAGTTCCACAAAGGGCAGGGCTATTGGTCTACTTTGTTCATTGTTGAATCCCCAACACCTTAAAGGGCCCCTGGCACACAGTACACATGCTGTAATAAATAGTTTTCTGAATAAATAACAAATGAGAGTTCAGTTAGTAAGGTATGAAAAGCATTTAGCATAGTGCCTGGAACTATGAATGTTCATAAGCAAGAGCAATTTTTATTATTCTCACCATCCCACAATGGAGGTAGTTTCATTTTGTATTAAACTGGAAGAGTTTCTTCCTTGAAGCAAGTTTATCTTGGAAAAATGTGAAATGTCTTCGATGACTGAAATCATAGAATTTATTACAGAATGTAAAAGGGAAATGGTACACTTACTCTGAATAGTCAAATTCAGGATTAAGTCTGAAGTGATAAAGTAATAAACTCCAGGTGTGCCTTCCTTTATATAATGGATATACTTGAGAAGCTGGACAAATGCTTAATTCTTCAAATTCAAGTGAGATGCCCCCTTTCAGTCTCTATTATACATAAAGATACTCTACCTTCATTTTGGTCATTTTTCATTGGCAATGGCACTTAACACCTTAGCTTTAAATCTCTCTAATTTCTGTCAAGCTGTTAATGACAAACAAGCACCCTGAGCTCTGAAATAAGTCCTCTGGAAACTAAAGAATCTTTTGACAGTATAAATAATTACTGCCAAATTTCTCTACTTTGTAAATTGATTTTTTTTGACATATTTTCTCAAACGGAAGTCCATTTCCATTGAAAATCACTGACCCTGTTTTCTAACTCCAAATAAATGTAAGCAGCTTCTAGTTTTCTCTCTTACTGCTCTAATCTTCATTTCAAATTAAATGCTATGGCTTTTCCTGTTTTGATATGTAGTGGGATATACATGGTAATTTTGATTTATTTAGTTTGAAATTCAGTATGTCTTCGTGCACTTGACTTTGGGGCCCTTTAAGTATAGCCGAATGAAATGTGATATTCTCATGCAGTTAAGAGTAATTGCTATATATTATCAACAATATTTTTCATAGAGGTACAATTTTAGAACCTTTTGAAATGCTTATCTATAATTCTACAATTTGGTACAATATGCATTTAAACAAGATAAGACAACAGTGTTTTTTTGTGGGGTTTTTCTGGTGTTTTACATCATGTCAAGTTTTTCTGGTAGCAGCAAATGGAAGTCTGAGCCATGGTGCTTAAAACTTGCAATGTGGGCAGAAAGGAATGAATATTCATTTCATTTACAAGCGAAGTCATTCATTTTCTACCACCGTCCTTTTCATTAACACCCATCCTGTGTTCAGGGATTATCTGTCTCCAAGCAAACCTCATTTGTTTGGCTTTTTGTTTTTAACTCTCTCACTGGTTGCCAGACGTTTTAGAGGCCATGCTAAACCCTGTGATAATCGGGGAGCCTTACATGGAGGGCGACCTCATATAAGCCCACTGGTCACACAACTGGCTGAACACAAGACCAGACTGTTCTGGACTTAAAATCAATTTTGTAATTCAAGACTTACTCATATCAAAACACATCAAACAAAATATAATCAGATTCTTAATTCTTTCTGAACACACACCTTAAAATATAAAATTTATTGGCTTAACTCCATTATAAAAGGAACACATTTCTAAATATAGAGAATGTGGATAAGAAGGGCTGTAACAAAGATACAGCCAGCTCCGAGAAAGTAGCCTTCATCTAGTCTGGCATGTATACACATGAAGGGGGAAATCCAGGAAGGCTCCATAGCAGAGGTGGTAATGGAGCAAACCTTGAAGATGAAAGACAATCTGCTAGTCAGAAAAGTAGGGTGGTGAGGAGAAGGAGGTTGGGAAGAATGGGAGAAAGAGCCATATCCTTAGAGATACAAGGAGAACAAGTGGATGGTACACCTTAGGAGCTACACAAAGTATTAATAACACCACTGACCAAGTGCTTGGTGCCTGTCAGACATTGATCTAACTGCTCCCCATGCATGGACTCATTCAATTCCACAACCCTTCGGGTAGGAACTTTGATTATTCCCATTTTACAGATGAGGAACTAAGGCCCAGAGAGCTCCAGCAAATTGCCCAAGGGCTCCCAGCCAGAAGTGGTGGAGCCAAGAATTGTACCCAGGTGGTCAGGATTCTTAGGATGACTAGAACATAGGGAAGTGAAGCAAGAGACAAGTTAGAGAGCCGCACGTGGGGCCCAGTCATGAAAGGCACACACGGGACATCTGGGTTTTCTTCCACAGGTGGAGAATCTCTTGAAGGGTGTCAAGCAAGACAGCACTATGGACAGAGAGCTGGATGTCAGAGCACTCAGGAAGCAATGTGAGTGCAGGTATGCCAGTGAGGGCTGCTGGGGCAGAGGAAACAGGGCAAGAGGATGAGCTGAGAGGCATAAATTAGGGTTGGATGTGCCTGGCTAAGGATGGGCCCCGGGTCCCTTGTTCAATGTCTGGGAGACAGGGCTATCATGGAAGCTAGCTTTGGACAGCAGAGGGGACACCTTTTCTACTGAGATGAGAAAGGAGGAACGCAAAGTTGTGGATGCAGGGGTATGGGGGAGGTTTGCATTTTACAACTTTAATATTATCTCTTAATCTGGAGGTGAAATTTTCTGCGATGGGTGGGAGGAAAATGGTGAGGTTGGGAACTTAAGAGTGAGAAAGTTTGAAACCTCCATTGTGGAGAACGGGAAAAGGCATAACTAGGACTTGACCCATACTTAACTGTTTCTCATCTTTAACTGCCCACTGATCCATCAGTTGTCCAGTCTGTCATCTATGTCTTCAATTTCTGGTCCCTACTGATCCTTTCGCTACAGATTATAGACATGTTCATGTCTCTCCTAACTTAAAACAGCAAAACCTCGCTGGTGATCTTCTGCCCAGCTAAGTCATCCTGGTGGCATCCATCAGCCTGGCAGAACCAGTCTCCCGTGGCAGACTTGTGACAGCAAGGAGCCACAGCCGTGGTGTTTGACAGTGGTCTGACCCTCCTTGGTCAAAGATACCTTCCTGGAGTTCCTGGACAACTAAGGAGGAAGGGGAAGTGAAGAGGTCTCCGGAAGAATATACTGATCATTCCTCAAGAGGAATTCCTGATAACATGGCCCATGGGAGCTCAAGGAATTAAATGGGAAAGTAAAAGAGAGGTGAGCATATGCCAACCTCAAGAAAATGGAATGTGCCAAATGGCTCCAGGGGCAATCAGGAAGTTCACATTTATGGTCAGGACTTCTAAGAGATTCTTTTTTAAAAAAAAACTACACATAGAGTTACCTTATGATCCAGCAATCCCACTCCTGGGCATATTATCTGGAGAAAATTCTAATTTGAAAAGATACATGCACTCCAATGTTCACAGCAGCACTATTTACAATAGCCAAGACATGGAAACAACCTAAATGTCCACCAACAGATGACTGGATAAAGAAGTTGTGGTATATTTATACAATGGAATATTAATCAGCCATAAAAAATAATAAAATAATGCCACTTGCAGCAATATGGATGGACCTGGAAATTGTCGTTCTAAGTGAAGTAAGCCAGAAAGAGAAATAAAAATACCATATGGTATCACTTATATGTGGAATCTAAAGAAATAACACAAATGAACTTATTTAAAAAACAGAAACAGACTCACAGACATAGAAAACAAACTTACGGTTACTGGTGGGGGAAGGGGGTGGGAAGGGATAAACTGGGAGTTCAGGATTTGCAGATACTAACTACTATATATAAAATAGATAAACAACAAGTTTATACTGCATAGCACAAGGAACTATATTTAATATCTTGTAGTAACTTATGGTGAAAAAGAATATGAAAATGAATATATGTATGTTCATGGATGACTGAAGCATTATGCTGTACACCAGAAATTGACACAACCTTGTAAACTGACTATACTTCAATAAAAATAAAATAAAATAAGATAAATTTAAAAAATAAATGAAAAGATTTCTTCTAGGACTTTCCCATCTTCTTGCCGTGTGTTTTCAGTTTTTCATGTATTGCTGTAATTATCTTCTATTGCTACTTGTTTTTTACAATAAAGACTATATTAGGTTTGCTCTTAGGTTTAGCAATTTTTTTTCTAAAAAAGAACACTATGGTCTACGCTTGTATTTATTTATTTTTCTTAATAATAGGTTTTAAAATTATAAAATGAATGCATCATGGTACAAATTCAAAAAGTATAAAAAGTTACACCATGAGTCTCCTCACCGCCCCAAGCTCTAGTTCCACTCCCTAGAATTTCTTCTTTTACCCAGCCTTATCGACATATAAATGACAAAACTGTACAACGTGATTATTCGACACCCATATACACTGTGAAATGATTATTCGATTCTGCAATTCTATTTGGAATTCTATCTTGGTTAAGTTGAAAATGCCCTAAAATATTTTAAACTTACATCTACCCAATTTTCAAAGATAAGGATGAAATATGATTTTACTCTCAAGATGAAATGTGAGGAATTTAGCCTTTAGTTTCCCCACTCTCTCTATTTGGCTATCTTATCTCTGGTATAGACCATATTATCTTCCTTTTTAATTTTTCTAACTATCATTCACCTCTTGAAATAATGTTTTATCTTTGCATTTAGATGTATAACCCTGTAGGTATGTTTGTGTGTGTGTGTGTATGTGCATATGTGTGTGTAAAACCTGTTTTTATGTTCAATGCTGTTTCAATTTTTCGAGATAAGGTGTACTACTTGAGTTCTTCATTTTGATTTTCTCTTCATGTTCTGGAGTAATTTATTAAAGTAATATTTTACTTTAAGTAATTTATTAAAGAAACTTTAGTAAAGAAACTATATTATAGTTTGTTTTCTTGAAGATTTAAAAACATTTCTATTGTCGCCATGTACAAAAAACAGCTGTTCCCAATTTGTTTACCCTCAAAGCACTGAGGATTTACTCCATTGTCTCCTTGCATTGCCTCATCTTTTTTGGTTTTTAGGTCATTGGTTCTGCTGATGGCAGTGGTGTTTTTAAGCTTTATTTTATGTATGCTTTGCTTTGATGCTCCTTATAAGATTCTTTCCTTATATATGACCTTTACATTTTTGCCAAGGTATATCTAATGATCCCTTTTCATTTTTTGCTTGGAACAGAGTGAAATCTTTCAATTTCCAACATACCTTTTTTTTGCTTCGAAAAGGACTTTTCTTTAAAAATGACCACTGATGATAACTTTAGTCCCGTTTGTCCAATTCCCTCTCCACCTGCATTTCTGCTGTCTTCTTTCTCAATATTTTAATCTCTTTCTTGTTTTGCTTTGTTTGAGGGTGTTTCTAAAGATAGTTCTTTGGCTTATTACAGAGTTTTCTACAGTGTCCAGTCTCCTATTAGTGCCTCCTGTTTAACTTTTAATTCAGAAAATATGTGTTTTGTACATTTTAATGCAACTCTTTCCTTGTTTTGGTCTGTTTGCTGTTCAAAATGGCCTGCTCTTGCTGAGACCAGCATACATCTGGTTGTGACCATAACTAAGTTCTAAAAACAAATAAACAAAATCAATTTCTCATGCAATAAATCACTTTTGGAATCTGCATGGATTCTCCTATATCGAGTGGTTTAGTTTCTCTCTGTTTGTGCACCCTTACAAAGAGGTTTCTAGAGCAATCTGGGCTTTGGTGTGGGGCTGTACTTAACCAAATTCCACAGGCTCTCTGTCACAGATGGGGTGTATGTGTATCTGTGTCTGTGTGTGTTGGGGGGTCAGTTAAGGAAAGGAGGGATCCAATCATGCCTGTCTTCAATAAATGTGGCCAAATCAACAAGAAAGAGGGAGGGGAAGGAGACAAGCTTTTGATTTGGAGACCAAGACGCCATATTTGTGGTTGGGGGGTTGGTAGGGAAAGAAGAGACTAAGTAGCAGAGAAAAAGCTGGGAGCCTTGTCCCAGTATCCCAACCACCGATGGAAGGACTCCAAAAGGCCTCTCCATGCTTGGTGTCCCGAGTTGTGCAGCTCACAATCTGCACAACCTTCCAGAGGCCCTTCCCTAGGACCACTTAATCACACACAAGCCCCAGCGAAGACTGTTTGGCTTATGTTCAATTGACCTGTTATGCCAGGAAAGAAATCGGGAAAGGACGAAATATAAGTCCACCAATAAATACAATGATTTACTTCCTTGTCAGAATACGAAGAAGAAAAATTTCTTCCATTTTATCATCCTGGCCTATTTTTTGATTTGTTTTGGTCTTCTATGAAGAATTCTGAGCTTGGGAAAAGACAGCACTGAAATGAGAATTAAGTCACTTGTCTGAATCAGATGTCACAGACACAACCTAGGCAATCGACCTGACTACATTTTGTCAGTGGCTGGAACTATTAAACTTTGCAATGTCAGTGAGAAATCATTTTTAGTCCAGATAATATAATGAGAACTTGTTCCTGGCTCCTTGTTTTAAACACCCTGTGCTTAAAGTTATGTAATGAATCCTCGTGTGCAACCACAGAACATCAGACCTAAAAATAGCAATTTTAAAAGGAATACCAGAAATACACATGCTGATAGCTTCATCTATAAAGCCTAATTGGCCCTAAATCAAAAATAAGGTAAATATGCTCGTCTATTCTATAAAAAATAAAGGAAAAATGAGCAGGAATCAGTTAAGACAAAACAAAAGAAGGAAGCTGGTTGTCAGTCACAAACCCAACTTCCCTGTTACTTCAGGGGCTGTGTTCTCCACTCCAGGCAGGAGGGAGCTTCTCCAGCAGGTGCTGGAGCACAGTCCCTCCTAAGCCACACAATGGTCACTTCCAGGGTCCAGTGTGCCCTGATGCGCAGCAACAGTGACTAGCCGTGGTTGCAGCGACTTCATGCCTAAGCGTCTTGCAGGCTGAAGTCACCAGTGTGGTGGCAGCAGGTACAACCAGAACAAGGGAAGGAAGGCCATGCCTCTCGGGGTGGGGCAGGGAGCCTTTCCCACAGTCGTTTCCATCTCCTCTGTGGGATATCGCATTCCTACCCTCAGCTCTCCACCTCTCCCTGTATCTGCGTCTTTTCCCATGTGACTCTGCTGTTTCACCTTTCAAAGGGGCACAGTTTCTTTCTTGCTCCTGGATGACAGGGTCAGCTACAGGCCTTGCTCTGGCCAGCACGGTCACGTGGAAGTCAAGGTGTGCCCGTTCTGAGTCTCAGCCTCAAGAGGTCTTCCAGGTTTCTTATTCCCTGGCTGCACTCCTGCCATCACCCTAAGAAGGATGTGCTCAAGTTAGCCCACTGCTCCCTGGAGGAGAATGAGAGACACGTGGAACTGAGATGCCCCAGCTGGGCCCAGCCCAGAGCAACTGACCCTCGACAACCCACCGATGTGTGAGCTCAATAAATGCTTACGCTGCACGCCACTGAGATTTGGCGGTCATTTACTAAACAGCCAAAGGGTGGCAATAGTTGATTGATCCTCTCCTCCAGGTCCGACATCCCTGCACTCTACTCTCCTCTCTTCCTTCATCTGGAGGTTAGCGAGAGGCATCTCCACACCCCAGGTTAAGCGGGACCTCAGGCAGCTAGGCACCCGGGCAATGGCACGTGATGTCCTCAGCAGAAATGCTCTGACTGAACAGCAGGCTGATGGGATGCTGTCAGAAACCACCACCTGAAGCTTATGTCCCTGGCTGCCCTGTGGCTACCATGCAGCAAGCAAAGGGCCCTCTCTCTGTGAGTGGCCATTAAAGCGGCCATTTCTGAGGAACCTCCATACTCTTTTCTATAGTGTCTGCACCAATTTACATTCCCATCAACAGTGTACGAGGGTTCCCTTTTCTCCACATCCTCGTCAACATTTGTTATTTGTGGACTTTTTGATGATAACCATTTTGACAGATATGAGGTGGTATCTCATTGTGGTTTTGATTTGCATTTCTCTGATGATTAGCAATGTTGAGCAATTTTTCATGTGTCTGGTGGCCATCTGTATATCTTCTTTGCAAAATATGTATTCAGGTCTTCTGCCCATTTTTAAATTGGGATCTTTGGTTTTTGATATTGACTTGCATAAGTTGTTTGTAAATTTTGGATATTAACCCCTTACTGGTCATATCATTTGCAAATATTTTCTCCCATTCATTAGGCTGGCTTTTTGTTTTGTCCATGGTTTCCTTTGTTGTGCAAAAAGCTTTTAAGTTTAATTAGGTCCCATTTGTTTACTTTTGCATTTATTTCTTTTGCTCTAGGAAGCAGATCCAAAAAATAATGCTACAATTTCTGTGAAAGAGTGTTCTGCCTATGTTCTCTTCTAGGAGTTTTATGGTTTCAGGTCTTACATTTAGGTCTTCACTCCATTTTGAGTTTATTTTTGTATATGGTGTGAGAAAATGTTTTAATTTCATTCTTTTACATGTAGTTGTCCAGTTTTGCTAGCACCACTTACTGAAGAGACTGTCTTTTCTCCATTTTATATTCTTGTTTCCTTTGTTGTAGATTAATTGACCATATGTGAGTGGGTTTATTTCTGGACTCTCTATTCAGTTTCATTATCTACGTGTCTGTTTCTGTGCCAGTACCATACTGTTTTGATTACTATAGCTTTGTAGTAAAGTCTGAAGTCAAGGTGGATGATTCCTTCAGCTCTGCTCTTCTTTCTCAAGATATTTTGGCTATTCAGGATCTCTTGTGTTGTCATACAAATTTTAAAATGACTTGTTCTACTTCTGTGAAAATGCCCTTGGTATACTGATAGAGACTGCACTGAATCTCTAGATTGCCCTGGGTAGTACAGTCGTTTTAACAATATTAATTCTCCCAATCCCTTTAGGGGATTTTTAAAGGGGATTTGTTTACACAGTGTATCTTTCCATCTGTTTGCACTGCCTTCAAATTCTTTCATCAGTGTCTTACAGTTTTCTGAGTACAGGCTTTTTACCTCCTTAGGTAGGTTTATTCCTAAATATTTTATCCTTTTTGACATGATAGTAAATGGAACTGTTTTCTTAATTTCTCTTTCTGAAAGTTCATTGTTAGTGTATAGAAAAGTAACAGATTTCTGTATATTATCTTGTGTTCTGCAATTTTACTGAATTCATTTATTAGTTCTAATAGTTTTTGGGTGGAGACTTTAGGGTTTTCTATATGCACTATCATGTCACCTGTAATAGCAACAGTTTTACTTCTTACCTTCCAATTTTGATGCCTTTTATTTCTCTTTCTTCTTTGATTACTATGGCTAGGACTTCCAATACTATGTTAAACAAAAGTGGCAAGAGTTCACATCTTTGTCTTATTTCTGATTTTGGAGGAAAAGCTTTCAGTTTTTTACCATTGAGTATAATGTTAGCTGTGAGTATGTCATAAACTGCTTTTATTATGTTGAGACACGTTCTCTCTTTGTCATGAATGGATACTGAATTTGGTCAAATGCTTTTTCGGCATCTACTGAGATGATCATGTGATTTTCATCCTACTTTTTGTTAATGTGGTGTATCACATTGATTGATTTGCAAATAATTGAACCATTTTTGCATCTTTGTTATCCGTATTGTTGCAAATGGCAAAATTTCATTCTTTTTTATGGCTGAGCAGTATTCCATTGCATGCGTATCCATATCACATCTTCTTTATCCATTCATCTGTTGATAGGCACTTAGGTTGCTCCCATACCTTGGCAATTGTAAATAATGCTGCTATGAATATTGGGGTGCATGTATCTTTTTGAATTAGTGATTTTGTTTCAGATACATACCAAGGAGTAGAACTGCTAGGTCATATGGTAGCCCTGCTTTTAGTTTTTTTGAGAAACCTCCGTATTGTTTTCCACAATGGCTGCACCAATTTACATTCCTACCAACGGTGTACAAGGGTTCCCTTTTCTCCACATCCTCGCCAACATTTATTTGTGTTCTTTTTTTATTATATTTTCCATTTCCTTGTTTAAAATTCTCACTGTGTTCATCTATTCTTTCCCCTAATTCAGTTAGCATTCTTATTACTAATAATGAATTCTTTATCTGGTAAATTGTTCATTTCTGTTTCAAGAGTTGTTTTTTTCCCAAAGGTTTTCTTTTGTGCTTCCAACTGAGACAAATTCCTCTGTCTTCTTATTTTGTTTCCCTTTCTTTGTCTCTAAGAAATTAGGTGAAACGGATACCTATCCTGGTCTTGAAGGGATATCCTCATGGGGGGCATCCCTATACAGTCTACATGCACCCAGCGGCTTTGGTGGGAGAGCTGGATTCGATGGGAACACAGTCACATCTTTCCTCAGGGTGCGCTGGCAGCTATCACTCTGATAGGAGGTGGGGCTGGAGATGGAGGGGCTAGGGCAGAGCCAGGTATGAGGCAGGGCTTCTCCTCTGCTCAGTTGCCATCACCATCCTATGGGAAGCAGGATCAGGCCCCAAGTGGCTGGAGCAGAAACCCTGAGGGTCAGGTCTGAGCAGGATTAGTTCCATTTAAGTGTGTGTTGTTCCCCCTCCCAGCACCAGCACCCTCACCCCAGAGGGGAGCACTGCTGGAGCAAGAGGGGCTGGTGTAGGTGTTCAGTGAGCATCAGGGCATAGGCTGTCAGAGTGTCTGGCTGCTGTCAGAGATCCAGACGGACTCTGATACACCACCTGTGTGATCACCAGAAATGGCTGTCCACTACCTGCTCAGATTCTGCTTAGGGTTTGCAACACTTCAGTGTCTCATGGCCAGGCTTTTCCTCAGTCATTACAGCCCTTGCTCCAGTGTGGAGCTGCAACACAAGGCAAGCAGTGCTGGGGTGTCTACTCAGCTCAGGTTGGGGCACGTGCCGGGGTGGTCACAGGAAACAAGTCAGTTACTGCACTCCTCTTGAGCAGAGCTCAGCCTTCCCACAGCCCTCCTGTTAGTCCCACTGGTCCTCTAACCAGGTAACGGGGTTCATCTTCCCTTTGTCAGACCTCAGGGCTGAGGTGCCCCATATGTGGCTTAAATGGCTCACTTCCCAGGGAGGGTCTCTACCTGTGTAATCTCCCTTTTCCTCTGAGCCCCCTCCCAGGGGCACAAGTCCTGACCTAATCACTTCTCTTCCCTTCCTACCTGATTCTGTGTGCATCTTTCCTACAGCCGTGGTTGTTTTCTGCTAGTTTTCAGTTTTCAGTGAGAACTGTTCCACACGTAGATGTATTTTTGATCTGTGGGGGGGGGGGGGATGAGGTCCATGTCCTCCAACTCTGCCACCTTTGATTCAAGTCCCCAAACTCAAGTTATTAGCTATTATCATAATTATTAGTAGGTAGTAGAATGAACTGTCCTTCAAGAAAGGCCAAAATCAGTTTAAAAAAAACCCTTCAATAGGGTCCTAACTACTATGTGAATGAAAATTAAACCCAAACAAAGGTCACTGCCTTTGTTCATGCATGTATTCATTCATTTATTCTTCAACAAACAAGTATGAGGGAATACAAGGATGTGCTGAGTGGCACCAGCCATAAATGCAATGAGATCCAAGAGGCAGGGATTACTGTGAGCTGGGGTGATCAGGCACATTTTAAGAGAAGAAATGTAAACTGGAATATCTTCAGGGGTAGGAGAAAGCTGAACAGCAAAAGAGAGCTCCCCCCAAAAATGGTGTGAAAAGAGAATGACATGGATTGGGTGGCCCAGAAACAGCAGTGGCAGGTCCCACGGTGGTTGATGGAGGTTCACTGATGAAGCTGAGCTTCTCCAAAGGCAGCTCATTCATCTCTGAAACTCCATCACCCACCATGGGCCCTGACACAGAGTAGGTGCCTAATATACGTTTACTGAATGAATGAATGGTAAATGTACATGGTTACACACCACACTGCAAGGCACAGCTTCCATACCCAGTACTTCGGGTTGCAAAATTTACTTGAATGAAAAACAGCCAGGTAGGGCTTGCCTGATGGTGGCCCAAGTGTCATTCCCCTCCTGCTTTGTAGTATTCTCTCATTTTACATCATAATTTCTACATTATAATTCTCCCTCTGAGCAACTAAAAATTAGCATGTAGTTACTGTTCTCATTTTTTTAAACAAAATTTGGACTCTAATTAAAGAAGAAAGCCTGGGTGGCACTAACCTGGTCATTTGTTAGCAACTAATGACCACACAGTTGCCTTGCTTTTAATCATAGAAACTTCATTTAGAAAAGAGACCATTAGAACATTGGAGTTTGGATGAAATAGTAGTTTCACTGTTAATGATTTACCCGCTCCCACAAGAATATAATCATGGAAAAAGAAATAAAAGAAGCACAGTATAAATATATATGTATATATAAAACCTCAGAAAAAGAGTTGGTCTTTTTTCCACTCTTTAGAAACATAAGAAATAGTCTATCTGTTTTGGCACAACATTATATGGTTTATTTATTCTAAAATGCCAAGAATTTTTCTAGCATCCCATAAAACTCAAGCCTGTAAGAGTGGATATGCTTCAAAAATAAAGAGAAAAGCCTGAGAGTTATTAAGATTTTTAAATAGCGGGGTTGATTTTAACTAGGTCTACAAGAGCAAAGCCAACTCCACTTCAGCACAGGTATTAATAATGATGTGACATTCCCCAATAATGTGTCTAATCTATACTTTGTCCAGTGTAATTTTAGAGAGTCCATATGGCATGGAAGAGAAATTATGTGTGGCAAAATGCTAAAACTCAAACTCCTGGCTGAGCTTGCAAAAAAGGAGAGAAAATGTCCCATGTACTAAGGCAAGGAGGTAGCTGGTACAGCCAGAGAGGAAGGTGTACAAGCTAACAGGGTGGCACCTGGGGGAAGTAGGGATTGAACACCATTAACAGGTAAGAACTTGGATTTTAATGCTCACTCAGGTGCAAGAGACAAGGCCTCTGGCCAAGGAGAATAGCAATTTGGAATTCCTACACATGAAACCTGTGTATAAAGCTAGAACTGTAAAAGGCTGCAATTGAAGTAAAAGAAGGATTAATAAACTCTAACCATGGGCTAAGAGAGATGACAATGGACCTTTTCTCTGAGTCTTTGCATAACAAGGGAAGGAGAAAGGAAGGAAGGAACGAGAGTAGATAGATTACCTAATAGAACTCGAAAGTCAATATTCTGCCAAATAAGAATTTGTAGTACAAATATATTTTACCCATTTACTATAGAAAGCTCCAAGGCAATAAATTGACATCAAAATTAAGATTAAATTAAGTTCAGTTTATAAGCTAGCCTGGAGAGGCAAAATCAATACTCTGGAAGTTCTACTGCTGAATGCTAAAATTAGTAGGTGAAAGCTTGATGAAAAGCAGAATTTGCATAGTCTCAAAGTATTGCCCTTGAAGTACTTATTCACTGCAAAAGGAATGATAGTAACTTTAAAATAGAGAAATCTGACAAATACCATCTTAATAAAGTGGTTAAGGTCAATATCACCAGTAATAAGACATGTCAACATCATGAGCCCTTTGATATGATGCACTAAGAAAGACACATCATTTCTGTAGTATTATTGCCAAAAATGCATAATCTTAGTTCAACCACAAGAAAACATCAGAAAAATCCAACTTGAGGGACAGTCTGCAAAATAACTGATTCAAAGAACGGATTCAAAAATATCAAGGTCATCAAAGACATGGACAGACTGAGAACTGTTATAGAAACAACTAATCCAATGTGGGATCCTAGATGGGATCCTGGCAAAGAAAAAGAACATTGGTTAAATTCAAATAAGATGTTTATAATATTGTCCTAATGTTAATTTCCTGGTTTTGATAATAGCGCTGTGGTAAGATGCCAACGTTAGAAGCTGGGTGAGGGGCATATGGGAAGTCTCCATACTACTTTGGAACTTTGCTGTTAAGTCTACAATTAGTTCAAAATAAAAAGGCTTAAAACAAAATAAAAAACAAAAACTACTCTGAGAGGCCCACCCAAGCAGCACAGGAACACTTCAGTGGAGGAAGAAAATCCAGTTTAAGATGAGCTTTGAAAACATAAAAGGAAATAATCCACCAGGAGTGAGAGTCAGCAGATGTAACAGAGGGATTAGTACCCCATGAATTTGGGACATCAGAACAAAAGTCAGTAACAGACTATGAAATTATTATGTTTAAAATTATAAAAGTGCTAAAGTGGAGAAACCAAGAAAAGTACAAGATGCCATGGAAAAGAATAGAAATACTTACACACACATATACACACATACAACTAAATAGCACTTAAGGAATTGGAGGGCACAGCCACTGAAACAATGAACTGGATGACAGATCTAAGGAAAATTCCAAGAATGCAGCAAAGAATTAAAAATAAATGAAAAGAATGAATGGGAGGTTAAAAGATATGGAAAAGAAGTTTGACAAGTAGTTAAGAGGAAAATAAAAATTCTCAAATTAAAGAATTACAAATAATCCCAAGACACACTGCAATGAAACTGCAAAAAATCAAAACCAAAGGCAACCAGAGGGAAAAAAGACATACAGCTACAAAGGAACAATTATATTAATAAGAGACTTACAACCACAATGGAGAGCAGAAGACAATAGAATAATACCTTCAAAAGGTCAAGAGAAAATAACTATAAATCTAGAATTTACCTAGTTAGATTTTAAAAGAGAAAAATAAATACATTTCAGAAAACAAGATTATTCATTCCCAGAGTTACAAAACAAGTCTCAAAAATATCAAAGAATTGCTATCATGCATCATATTCTCCAAGTGTAACAAAAAGAGAAAAAAGAACTGTAAGAAAGTTAACGTCATACACATTTAGAAATTTAAAAACAAATAATTAATTGGCCAATTTTAGGAAATATTTACATATGAAGGACAATAAACACTAAACACACTAAAGCCAAAGCAGTACTTACAAGTCAAATTAAAGCCTCAAGTGCAAGTGCATTTCTTAGAAAATAACGACTGATAATCAGTGAAACAAATGTCCAACTCAAGAAATTAGAAAATAAACACAGAGAAAATAGAAGGACGTAATAAAAATAAAAATAAGAGTAGGAATTAATGAAATAGAAGACAAAGCAAAAAAAAAAAGAATTAACAAATTAAAATCTGGTCCTTTTAAAAATTAATCAAATGATGCTAGTGAAATAGTAATAGGGCTAAAAAAAGGTGATGCATTTTAAAAATGAGATAAATAATAATTTTCAAAACGAACTCAAGAAAAAACAGATATCTGGAATAAGATATCCACCCACAGGAAAAAAGGAAGGGCTATCTGGTTTTTCACACAACTTCTACAAAACCTTCAGAGAACTAATAATACCTAACCTTTACAAACAGAGAGTGAATTTTATGAGACTATTATAAAACACTGATATCTAGACTGGACAAAGACAGTATGAGAAAGACATCCATATGAACAAAGATGTGAAAACCCTAAATAAACTATCTGCATCTACCAAAAACCTATGACAAGCAAAGTACTTAATGGTGAAATATTAGAAATATTTCTTTTAAAGTCAGGAAAAAGATAAGGATATCTGCCATTACTAGTTACCTTACATATTACATTGCAGCTCCTAGTCAATATAATAAGAAAAATAGAAAGAAATCATATGGATTAAAAGGGAAGCAAGACTGTCATTATTTGCAGTTCATATGATATGGTCTAAAATAAAATCCAAAAGAATCTACAGACTCTGAGGACTCAAAAGAGAAAATGAGATCAGCATACAAAAAAAAAATAGTGTTCATATACACCAGCAACAACCAATTAGAAAATGTAATTTTAAAATTAAAAGGCAATATTTGCAATGGCAGCAAAACTATACAGTATTATAAAACAAGATACACTATATTCATGGATGGGAAATCTCTATTTCATAGTGACAGCAATTCTGCCCCCTAATTAAATTCAGCAGAAGTTCAGTCAAAAATCCAATCTGGCTTTTTAAAGAACTAGAAAAATTGGTCATAAAATTAATATGGAAAATTAAAAGCCTAAGAATAGTCAGAAGAAGAAAAATTAGAACCCTGCTATACATCACAACTTACCATGATGCTACAGCTATACTAACAAATTAAAATAGGTGGACTAAGCCATAAAAAAGAATAAAATAATGCCATCTGCAGCAACATGGATGGACCTGGAGATCGTCATTCTAAGTGAAGGAAGCCAGAAAGAGAAAAATACCACACGATATCACTTATATGTGGAATCTAAAAAAAAAAAAGGAGACAAACTTATTTACAAAACAGAAACAGACTCACAGACATAGAAAACAAACTTCTGGTTACCAGAGGGGGAAGTGGGTGGGAAGGGATAAATTGAGAGTTCAAGATGTGCAGATACTAACTACTGTATAGAAAATTTGTAAATAACAAGTTTATACTGTATAGCAGAGGGAATTATATTCAACATTTTGTAGTAACCTATAATGAAAAAGAATATGAAAACGAATTTATGTATGTACATGTATGACTGAACTATTATGCTGTACAACAGAAACTGACACAACATTATAAACTGATTATACTTCAATAAAAAGAAAAAAACATCCACAAAGGTCAAAATTAAAACAGGTGGTACCGGCCTAGGGATAGACAAGCAGACAAAACAGAGAGCTTAGAAACAGATTCATATGGACCATGAAATATGTCAGATATGTCAATACAAACCATTGAGGGGAAAAAGGGTAGACTTAAAAAAATTTTTTTTTAATTTCTTTGGGGGGAGGCAATTAGGTTTATTTAATTAATTTATTTGCTTTATTTTAATGGAGGTACTGGGGATTGAACCCAGGACCTTGTGCATGCTAAGCATGTGCTCTACCACTGAGCTACACCCTCCCATCAAAAAAAGGATAGACACAATGCATGGTGCTGGAACAACTGGAAATTCATATGGTATTCATAATTTCTTAAAGAGGATGCAAAATTCACAAACCATAAAGGAAAAAAAAGTACATAAAGTCATTTATAATTAAAAATTTAAACCTCCATATGACAAAAGACACCAGTCACGCAGTGCAAAGAGAAGCCCAGACACAGAATATATCTGCAATGTACATAAGCAACAGAAGACTCACATGCAAAATGTATCAAGAACAAAGCAGTAAGACTTAAATCCCAGCAGAAAAATGAGCAATACGCAACAAATGAAAATATAAATTGGTGCTTCCACTTTGAAGAAAAATGTAACAATCCTTAGTGAAGCTGAAGATACTCAACTTCACCATACAGCTTAGAGCCCAGCAATTTTAGGTTCCTATTCTGGAGAAACTAGCACATATCCACAGAGACACGTATAAGGATGCTTCCTTGCAGCTGTCTGCAATAGCAAAATAGCTGTTCATAAGTATAAGAGAGTGAAGAATGATCCCCAAAGATATCATGTCCCAATTTCTGGAAACTGTGAAGGTGACTTTATTTGGAAAAAGGATCTTTGCCAATGTGATTAATTTAAAATCTTGAAATAGATTACCCTGGATTATCCAGGTGGGCTCTAACTGCCATCACATGTATCCTTAACAGAGAGTGGGAGCGATTACACACACACACACACACACACACACACACACGATGAGGAAGTGATGTGAAGGAAAAAGCAGAGACTAAAGTAATACCACAAGCTAAGGAATGCCTGCAGCCACAGAAACTGAAGAAGCAACAATCAGATTCTCCCAAAGAACCTCCAGAGGGGCATGACCGTGCCAGCAACTTGACTTCGGCCCAGTGATATTGATTTGGGACTTCTGGCCTCCGGAACTGTGAGAGAATAAATTTCTGTTGTTTTAAGCCACTTAGTTTGTGGTAACTTGTTACAGAAAACTAATATAATAAATAAGAAATTGGCAAACTGTAGTTTATTCATAAAATGAAATACTACAAAACAATGAGAATAAATGAACTAAAGCTACATGTACTGACATGGGAAATAACTCAGAATCATATGCTGATTGAAAACAGCAAGTCACAAAAGGATATATACAGTGTTTCCCATTATGTACATTTTTAAAAGCACAAACAATATTATAAATTGTTTATGGATACATATGTATGTGGAAAAAATTAAGCGTGGGGATTACACATACATCTTGATACTGGTAAGAAAAAGAGATGTTAGGGAAGCAGGCATTAGCTATATATCCATTTCTTACTTAATTTTTAAAAGAGAGATAGAAAAATGTAGAAAATGTTAACTTTCATTCATTCTGAATAGTGGGTATATAGTGTCTTTCAGCACATTTTGGCATATTAAAAATTTTTTAAATTACCGTTTAAGTTTTGAAAGAAAGAATATCAGTTTTGGAATCAAACAGACTTAGCTCTGAATCCCAGCTCTGCCCTTAACTACCTCTGTGATCTTGAGCTGACAAATGAGTGCCTTGTAGGATTATTTTAAGGATGAAGTGAATTTTGTATAATTGTCCAACACAACCTCAAAGACTAATAGCAAAGTGTCCCAGGTGGGAAAGACTGAGGTCTATGAGAAAGCTTAGTCCTGCTGGTCAAGAGAATTATATACAGCAGTATTTCCAAAATTGTTTGATCAAGCAGCACCACTTTATTAAAATATTTTTGAACAGTCACCCTTTCTCTCTTTCTATATATTTATCACTTAATAATAATATGCTTATGCTATTGTACTTTTATATATGAAATATATGCAAAATAATTTTAAAAAATTAAATAAAAATAAATGTAAATCATGGGAAAATAAATATGAATAATGGAAAAGATCATTTTCCATTATAATGGAAAACAGATTACCAATCCAGCCTCTTCCTTTTTACAAATAAGGAAATGAAACCCCAACAGGTAAAGTGATCTGGTCACCATTATAGGAAGACAACTCATTCTATGAGGCTTCATGAAAATAGAGGCAAAAACTCCAAACAAAATTTCCACACACCAGAAATTGACACAACATTGCAAACGGATTATAACTCAATAAAATTAAAAAGACAAATTTCACAGATCAAATACAACAATTATAAAAGGGAAAACAACATCATGACCAAGTGAAGTTTATCCCAGAAATGTAAGCTTTAACATTTGAAAATCAATCAATGTAAGTCACCATATTAACAAACTAAAACAGAAAACTAATCCAATCATTTCAATAGATGTAGAAAAAGGACTTGACAAAATCTAATACTCAACAACACAGGAATAACAAGGAACTTCCTCAACCTGATAAAAGAGATTTACCAAAAACTCTTAACTAACATTACATAACGTTAAAAGATCAAATGCCTTCCCCTTAATTTTAGGAACAAGAAACTGATGTTCTCTTTTGCCTCTTCTATTCAACATTGTACTGCTACTTCTAGCGAGTGCAATAAAGCAAGAAAAATAAATCAAAGGAACCTAGTTTGGAAATAAAGAAGTAAAACTGTCTTTATTAACAGATGATGTGACTTTCAATGTGAAAAACCTGTGGAATTTGGGAGTTCGGGATCTGCAGATACTAATGACTATATATAAAACAGATAAACAAAAAGGTCCTACTGTATAGCACAGGGAACTATATTCAATACCCTGTAAAAGCCTATAATTAAAAAGAATATGAACAGGGATATATATGTGTGTGTATATATATTATATATATATAACTGAATCACTATGCTGTACACCAGAAACTAACACAACATTGTAAACTGAATATACTCCAATAAATAAATAAATAAAGATCAGAACTGGAAAAAAAAAAAAAAAACCTGATGGAATGAAAAAGAAAGCTAGTAGGACAAATAGGTGAGTTTAGCAATGTATCAGGTTATAAGACCAATATATAAATATCAATCCTATTTCTATATACTAGCAATATACAATTGGAAATTTAAATTAACAATAATATAATTTATAAAAGCATCAAAAATATGAAATGTTCAGGGATAAATCTGACAGGAGATGTGTAAGACCTGTACCCTAAAAACTATACGTTATTTCTGAGACAAATTAAATCCCAAATGAATGGAGAGATATACCATGTTCATGAGTCAGAAGACTCAAATACTATTCACAAATTTATCTACAGATTGAATGCAACTGCAATCAAAATTCCAACAGGGTTTGTTGTAGAAACTGACAGGCTGATTCCAAAGTTCCAAAGGAAATACAATGACCTAGTATAGCCAAAATAACTTTGAAAGAGAAAAACAAAGTTGGAGGACTAACACTATCTGATTTCAACACTTATTAAAAAGACACAGTAATCAAGAAAGTGTGGTATCAGTGACAAGATAGGCAAATAGATCAATGGAACAGAATAGAAAAAGGCCCATCACATATGGACACTGATTTTCAACAACAGTTCAAATTCACGTCAGTGCAGAAATGATAGATTTTTTTTCAACAAATGGTGCTAAAAAATGCTTATCTACAATATAAACAAACAAATAATACTTCAATTCTTACTTCAAACTACAAACAAAAAATTAACTCAAAGTGGATCGTAGACCTGATTGTAACACCTAAAACTGTAACGCCTCTAGAAGAAAACACAGAAGAAAACTTCTGTGACCTTGGATTAGTCAAAGATTTCTTAGCTGTAATACCAAAAGCATGATCCATAAAAGCAAAAACTGATAAATTAGACTTAATCAAAATTTAAAACTTTTGCTCTTCAAAAGACACTTTTTAAAGGAAATAAAATAAGCCATATACAAATGTAAGATATTTGGCAATCATATATCTGATAAAGGACTTGTATCCAGAATAAATAAAGAACTCTTAAAACAGGAACGAGAAAACAGAAAACTCAAAAAATGTTTGGGAAAAAGACCTGAAATCCCCTCTGGCTTCACCGAAGATTTATGGATGGCAAAGAAGCTCATGAAAACATATTTAACATCATTAATCATTAGGAAAATTCAAACAAAAACTACAATGAAATACTACTACACATCTATTAGAATGGCTAAAATTAAACAGACCAGACCACCAAGTATGGTAAGCACATAGAGGAACCGGAACTCTCAAAGACTCTTCATAAAAATGAAAATGATACAATCACTTTAAAAACAATTTGGGAAGTAAAAAGCTGAACAAACTGAAAAGTCAACATTTCTCCTTAGATCCATCAAAGAAGGGAGGTCACTGGGCAAACCACTGTCCCTCAAATTGGAAAGAGAGATAGACAGGCAGATACAGAGAATCATGACTTATCAGAGCAGAAACCCACAAGCAGTAACCTCTGTGGGAACCAGTAGCAGGGTAGGAAAATCTGAATTGTAATTGATGAATTTCTGGAGGCTCTGTGTGGACAAATCTAAGAGATTAAAAGCTCCATGGGAAGCCAGTCTTCAAGGGAGTCCCATACTTTAGTTGAGTTTTATCTCCAGGAGCTAAACCAGGTTCTCACAGAGAACACAGAAGAAAAATCCCCTGTGGTTTCTGGCAGAGGGGGAAAGTAACCATTTTCAAATACACAAGAGCATTCTATTCTTCTTAATAAGGCTTGCTTTCAAGGGAAACCATTTTGTCGGAGCCTAACCTACTGAGTGTTATCAGAGCCTAACCGACCTGGGAGAAGGGAAATACTCAACTTCAGCCGCCTCTAGCCTTCCATATGTGGGAAAGGAAATATCCAAATCTAGCCCCCTCCAACCATCCTGTCCCACCTAGAGGGGTGGGGAGGAAACTGAAAGGTACTTAAGAAGTTCAAAGCTGAGGGACACAGGCACATTAAAAAGACTGAGCCCTAATCCCAGCGATAGAGAACCCGTCCCTTCCCCCTGCACCTTACCACGACATCACCAAAAGCTTATTTACCAGTTTCTTTTAATCAGTACATCATGTCCGGCTTTCAACAAAAATTTACAAGGCAAAAAATGCATTTTGAAGAGACAGAGCAAGCATCTGAACCAGACTCAGATATGGCAGGGATGTTGTCATCATCAAGCTGTGAATTTAAAACGACTATGATTAACATGCTAAGGGACTTTATTTCTCCTTCACCTCTAAAGTATAGTTTCACAGGATACAGAATTGTAATTTGGTGGGGGTTTTTTTTTCTGACACTTTAAATATTTCACATCACTCTCTTCTTGCTTGCGTGGTTTCTGAGGAGAAGTAGAATGTAATTCTTATCTTTGCTCCTCTACAGGTAAGGTGTTTTTTCCCCCCTCTGACTTCTTTCAAGATTTTTTCTTTATCTTTGGGATATTAGTGTAGTGAGGATGCTTCAGTTCTCAAGAAGTGGGAATGTACTGCATAAGGAAATTGTTGAAAGTATAAAAGATAAGCATTTCAGTTTCTTTTGCAAAGGAGAATCTACAATTTTAATAGTCAAAACTATGCCAAAGAATAAGAAGAAAATGAATGGGTAAGGCATTGTCACTAATTTAATAAGAATTTGAAAAATTCTTAAACTTTTCCATTTCAAAATTATATTTTAAAGCTCTGTATTTTTTAAGTTTAATATAAAATATTCCGGCATATAATAGAAAATTTTCAAATACGCATTATAAGAATTTAAGTAAAATAAACCTTCATGCTTATCCCACAGCATATACAAAATTTAATTTGTGATGAATCATAGACTTAAAAAGTAAATGCTAAAATCATAAAGCTATTAGAGAAAAACAGAAGAAAATATCCTGGTGCCTCTGAGGTAGCCAAAGACATCTTAAACAGATTACAGAAAGCAATAACCTTAAAAGACTGAATTTGGACTTCATCAAAATTTAAAATACATACAGTACTCATCAAAGGACACCACTGAGAAAGTGAATAGGAAAGCCACAGACTGGGAGAAACACATTTGCACAATGTGTATCTGACAAATGATTAGTATCCAGGAAATATGAAGAACTCCTACAACTCAGTAATAATACAACAAAGAACCAATACAAACTGGCAAAAGATTTGAAAAGATACCACAAAAAAAATATACAAATAGCCAATAAGCACATGAAAAAAGTGCTCAACATCATGGGTCATCAGAATAATACAAATTAAACTACAGTGAAACACTACTACATGTCTACCAGATAGCTTAAATTAAAAGAGCCTAATAATGTCAAATGTTGGTAAGGTTGTGAAGCAACTTATACATTGAATGTAAACTGGTATAACCACTTTGGTAAAGGCTCTGGCAGCTTCTTAAAAAACTAAACATATATCTATGTCCTAGCAATTCCATTTATAGTTATGTAACCAAGAGAGAAACATTATGGTCACAAAAATATTTGTACAAGAATGTTCAGAAATTAGAAATAACCCAAGTATACGTCAGCAGGGGAAAGAATAAACAAACTGTAGTAGACTCACACAACGGAATACTACTCAGCAATATAAAGGAGTGAGTTACTGATACATTCAACAATAAATCTCAAAATCATACTTAAGAGAATCTACAAAAGAATACATCTGTATAATTCCATTTAAGTGAAATTCTAGAACAGGAAACAACTATCTACAATGAAGAAAATCTAAAAAGTGGTTGCCTCTTGAATGGGGGATGTGGGCAAGGACTGAATAGGATGGGGTGTGAGGGAACTTTCTGGGGGATGTTAATGTTGTTATGTCTTAATATGGATTTGGGTTATAGAGGTGTATGTGTTTGTCAAAATACATCAAATGTACACCTAAAGTTTGTGCATTTTATTGAATATAAATTTCACATCAAAAGGAAAAAAATGTAAATAAATGATAAGCACACTGAAATATTTAGAGAGAAGTAACTGATTTCTGTGATTTTCTCTGAAATGTAGCAAATTAAGATGGATTACTGGAGATGGATAGAAGGGTGAATGAATGGAGAGATGCATGGTAAAGCAAATATAGTAAAATATTAATGATACAATCTAAGT
This sequence comes from Camelus bactrianus, assembly GCF_048773025.1. Taxonomy (NCBI): domain Eukaryota; kingdom Metazoa; phylum Chordata; class Mammalia; order Artiodactyla; family Camelidae; genus Camelus; species Camelus bactrianus. The sequence goes on from NC_133575.1 coordinate 34,949,929, forward strand.
GGTGGGTATGTGAGTGTTCACTGTTCAGTCCTTTCAAATTTTCCGAATGTTTCAAAATTTTCCTAAAATGTTGAGGGGAAAATAAGTGGGGAAGACTTTGTTGCTAATTTTGATAAGAAAAGTACAAAAACTACTATTCCATCCCAAAGTTAATTTCAAAGCTCTGGAATTTTGTAACATAAATATAAAATATTCTGGCCCATAATGTAAGAATTTTAAGTAAGCACATCAATAACTCTAATCAATAACCAGAGTAGAGCATCAAACTCATACCCTGCTCTATGACTCTTGACTTTTGCTCAGAACATTCTGCCAGCATTTGCCATTAGTTCTTTCTGAAAACTGAAGCAAGAAATAAAAAATGTTCAGTGCTCTTTGTCCAAGCTTTTTGGTTTTATTTGCTTGAGCTTTGTTTTTATCTTTTTAATTTTTTTTTTTTTTTTACAATTGCTCATTGTTTAAAAAAATATCAAAGAATGAGGCAGCTTGGTGTGTAGCCTGCTAGGATTTCTTCAGAGGATACACAATCTTTGAAATATTTATATAAATATACATGCCCATATAACCTTTAGATTTCTGGCATAAATAGGACCATATTATACAGACTTCTGAATTTTGTTTTATCTACAAAACAGCATGACATATATATGGTAGCCATTAGTGCTGTTTATCTAACATCTGGTTTCCCCCTCTCTTCTGAATATATGGGTGGGGCCATGTAACTAGTACTGGACATTGAATTGAGAGTGTAAATGACATGTATTTCCTCCCAGTGGAAAATTTATTGGGCTTGACCCTTCAAAATTCTCTTCTCTTTTTGGTATATTCAAGGTAGTGGCTATTCTGTCAGCTTCAGTCCCTTAGTGGCTACTATGAACAAAGCTCCCCCTGACAACAACAATGGATACACAGAGTAAGCAAGAAACAAACTTTTGTTGATTTAATTCTCTGAGATTTGGGAGTTAGTTGTTAATGCAGCATTACTTGACCAATCCTAACTAATACATTGACCATTTCCCCAGGTATGCATATTTGGTCTGTCTCATTCTTTCTAATGGCTAAATAGTACTGTCTCAAACCAACACAGTAGAATTTATCCAACTATTTCCCTATTGTTGGGTATTTGATTTTCCCCCCCAATTTTTGCTATTACAAAGTTTGCTGCAATAAATACTATATGTATGCACACACATACACACAATCTGTTACAATCCACTTGTCAAGTTTTTCCTGAATAAGTTTCTAAAAGTGCAATGCCTAGGTAAAAGGGTCTAAGCATTAGAGAGATACTGCCAACTGCCCTCCAAAATGCTGAACCAATTTAAATTCCTATCAGTAGAAAGTGAAAGTATCTGTTATCACACGTGCTCATCTGGAGTCAGTTATATTATTCTTTTTAAATGTCATCAATATAATATGTGGAAATTATATTTCATTGTTGTTTCAGCTTGCACAATTATTGGGCTTCTTTTCATAGGTTTAAAGGCTATTTATATGTCTTTGAGAACTGTTTGTTCCTGTCCTTAACCCATTCCTGTCCATTGATTTTAAAGGAGTTTTTCCTAAATCCTTAATGTAAATCCCCTGGTTCTTATACTGGTTGTAAATATTATCTCTCAGTCTGCCCCTTGTTTTTTTTTTTTTATTGATTTATAATCATTTTACAATGTTGTGTCAAATTCCAGTGTAGAGCACAATTTTTCAGTCATACATGAACATACATATATTCATTGAGACATTTTTTTCTCTGTGAGCTACCATAAGATCTTGTGTATCTTTCCCTGTGCTGTACAGTATAATCTTGTTTATCTATTCTACAATTTTGAAATCCCGTCTATCCCTTCCCACCCTCTGTCTGCCCCCTTGGCAACCACAAGTTTGTATTCTGTCTATGAGTCTATTTCTGTTTTGTATTTAAACAACAAAAACAAAGCATAAATACAAAACAGAAATAGACTCACAGACATAGAATGCCCCTTGTCTTTAAAGTTTTTTTTTTTTATCATATTTTTTGCTACAGAGAAATAGGAAATGTCCTGTAGTTAATACAGTCAACTTTTCCTTTATGGTTTCTGGAAACTGTGCCCTATGTACCACAAAATAAAAATGTATTAAATGTTTCCCAATCAATTGTCACTAAAACCTTTATTATTAATCCATTCTTTGCCCACTGATTTGAAAATTTCTCCATACCTTACAATAAAGTTCATAAAAATGAGTCTTTTTATGGGCTCTATATTGTTTCACTGATATTTTAGTTTATTCCTCTATCAGTACATTACAGTGCTTTCAAATATCTATAAATTAAATAAATTCTAGAATCTAGACTTTAATATACTTCCTTTTCAACTCTTTTTTCAATCCCTGATTTTTCCTGAGGGAACCTCACAATCAGTGAGCCAATTTCTCTCCCCTAATCCTCCAAAACAAAACCAAATCTAACAACAGCAGAAACAGACTCACAGACATAGAATACAGACTTGTGGCTGCCGCGGGGAGGGGGGTGGGAAGGGATAAACTGGAAATTTGAGATTTGCAGATACTACTACTATATAGAAAACAGATCAACAAGTTTATATTACATATAGCACAGGGAAATATATTCACTATCTTGTAGTAGCTTATGGTGAAAAAGAATATGAAAATGAATATATGTATATTCATGTACAATTGAAGCATTGTGCTGTACACCAGAAATTGACACAACATTGTAAACTGACTATACCTCAAAAAATAAAATTAAATTAAAAAAAATCCAACAACAGCAACAACAAAAACCCACATTGTAATTCTGATTATAATCTGCTTCAAATCTAGATTAATTTGGGCAGATTAGAACTTTTTAAATAGTGTCTTCCCATTCAGAGATATAATAAAGTCGTAAACTTATATTCGTTTTAGTCTCACACACTTCTTGTCGAAGTTATTCCCAGGTATTTCATAATTTTTGTTGCTATAGTGAATAGTATCCCCCACTGCATAACATTTCCTAACTTTTATTACTAGTATAAAGTAAAACTATTGGTTTTTATGTGGTTTTCTTATATTTAGCTACTTTCCGGAATATTCTTAATAATTCTAACCATTTTTAAAATGAGTCTTTTGAATTTTTAGATACACAATCACATTTGGGTTCTAATTTAAAAATGAGCCTTCAGTTCTATTTTGGGCTATTACACAGTGACTTCTAAATGCCTATTTCCACTACACCAAATAATGGGATTTTATGGCTGGAAGGGACCTTATAATGATCTAATCCAAGGGTTACCTGGTAAAGTTCCTAGTTGGGTATGCAGGTAAAATAAACAGGAAAAGGTATAGACAATAAGGAATTGTAGAGACTGGGGGAAAAATACAGAGAACAGGCACGGTGTGAAGAGAGCAGCTGCCACTCACCACCAACTGATTGTTGACTTGGGGAAATGTAGGCCCAGTTTCTATTTTTCAAGAGGAATCAGAAAGATTTGTATGTTTAAACTCCTAATTTTAAAAACACTAAACAAAAGCCAAACAAACTCCAATTGCCAGCTATCAATCCATGAACTTGAAGCTCATCCAATGCCTCATTTAAGGCAATTTAAACTCAGAAAGTTTAGCGATTGCAAAAGTAGTGGCATACAGAGGAGGACTTTGTATTTTGTTTAGCTGCTTGGGTGGATCAGAACAGTATTTGTAAAGTACTAAAACTAGGCAAGTGGTTTTGCTTGGTTTGGTTACAAACAAGGAGTTTAGTCCCTAATGTTGACATTTTATGCCCCCTGTTTGGCTCATCTTGGCTTGCATTTGTTGTCATGGCAAATGAAATGGTACCTTTTAACTCACCCATCTCTATCTGAGGAAGTTACCACATTATATTCTCCCTCACCCCAACATGGAAGTCAGAGCTCAATTTCCCAGCCTTCTTTGCAGTTAGAAACATGCAGAAGACCCAGGCTCTGCCAGTCAGGGAAGCTTACATGAGACTTTGACTTGGAAGGGATTAACAAGAAAAAACCAGCTAGGTGTAGGCCACATTTGGTGTCAGACGGGTCCAGCTTTCAGGGGTAGCACAGGATACAAGGTTGCCAAAAGTGGTGGTAGCGGTGGTTGTGGAAAAAAATCACGTTCTTGGCAGCAGTGCACACGCAGCGAGTGTGGGCGATGCAGTAGTTTAACAGAGGCCATCTTCTCATCAAACAAGTTCTACAGCCCAGTTCTGGGCACTGCTCCTAGAATTTAGCCTCAAGCTTGTTTCTCCAGCCCTTCCAAGGATACTGTGAACCACCCAGGATCCTTTTAATAAATTCCTTTTCTGCTTAACTAGCCAGAGAGGATTCTGCTCTTTAAAACTAAGCCCTCACCAATGCAAACAACACTATCAAGCAGTGACAGAATCAAATCAAAGATCTCGGTCTTTTTGATTCCCAGGCCAGCACTTTTCCTATGACATCGCGTTATTTATATTTAATGGTTTTAGGAACGTTCAAATGCTTTTTTCCAAAACAGATGCTGAGGCTCGCATCTCAAAGATATGGTATGGACACTGTCAACGTGTCTGTCTGGTTCATGATGAGAGTACATGTTTGAGTGCTTTTGGAATTTGTTTTTGCTTCTGTTCATATACATTCATAGACTCGTGGTTTCTTTAAAAGATATCAGACTTACAATAAAAACACCAAAAACAATGTACATAGAGTTGTTCAAAACAAGATAGAGCAAAACCACATAAAAGGAGAGATAATTGTCTGAGATAAATCAGGATGAGATCATTACAATGTCCTAAGCACTAAATTTACAGTCTTCTTCCTTAAAGTAAAGACAGTAATGGAGTGGATTATATAACCGTTTCCCAACCTTGGTCCACTAAAAACGATGTTTATTTTCCACCTTCATGGACTCCAAGTTTTTAAAGGGTTTCTTCCAACCTCATTTAGTAAAAGAATATTTTCAATGATTTCATCAAAAGTAAACACACAACTTACTGAAATACCAAAAACAGGACATAGATTCCTACCACTATTTTTGGTGACTTTTTCGAACTATTCCAACTGTTGGGATAATGGGTTTTCATTTTCTAGTGTCCACTCTGCACTATAGTGTGCTTCAATAAGAACTTTACACGCATTATCAGATTTATTCATCACAACAGCTCTACGCAGTAGGTATTATTAGCATTCCCATTTTGCAGGTGAAAACACTGCTCGGCAACTTACTCAAGGCCATCAAACTGACAAATGCCAAAGCTGAGATTTGGATGCAAGTCTACAAGTCTAAAATCAGATCTATTTACTGCATTATATACTACCTCTCTCAGGAAGAATTTGAATTTTATAAAAAAGAATTATTTCCTCGAGGCTCTAAATCTTAGAAGGAATGTGTTACATGGATGCTCACAGGAAATCTCCTGACCCTGAAATTGATAATGGGGGTCTGAGGAAGAACTGTGTAATAATCTCCTGCATTCATTGAGGCCTGAGCCACAGGGTGCTGGAGCTATCTGGGAAAGACCCAAGGGTGAACCAGGCATGGGCCCTACCCTCTAAGGTTGTACTCAGGTGGGAAAGAGAGGTGAACACAGAAAACCAAAATACATGCAGGCTACACGGGGCAGGTGTTATCTCTGATGGGAAGGCAGGGGCTCGGGAAGGTGGCCAGAGGGAGGGACTGGCCACGTCTTCCCTGGCATGAGGCTCTCACTGCTGCTGTCAGCTGTGGTTCAGAGTCCAGGGCCCACATCAGGAAGCCTTGCCTCGCCCACGTTCCAAATTGCCCAAAACACTAGCCCTGCTAACCCAGCCCCTGGCTGGTTCCCTGCTGAAATCTGCCCATTAGGTATCGAGGCTCTGAGAAAGGCTCTCTGCACTGTCTTCGATAACAACCAACAGCTCTCTTAGGCCAATGTGACAGACCATGACAAAAGGGTCCCAGAGAAATAGGTCCAGCCTAGAGGCAGAACCAGTGACCCCCACAAGGCAGGAGAAAAACCCTGTCTCATCAAATTGCCTTCTGGTTCCACTTGCCCCTGTACTCCTTTAGGTCAATTTTGAGGCAAATATCTCAGGAAGGCCCACAAGTTAATCATTTATCCATTATCAACCGTGGCATCGTACGTTGAGACAGTTTATTAGCTCCCATCCGCAGGGTTTCCCTGAGAAGAGTTACACATCTCTGAGAAGAAAGGAAATGCCCAGGGCTTGGACCATTGCCCAGAGCAGCAAGCCCGGGCCATGGGTCCCCTGGTACGTACCGAGAGTGCCAGGCATGTGAGCCGGGGAGAGAACCAGGAGCACAGTGGTGAGTGAAGCCCTGAGGCCTACACTGCAGTCCTGCCCCTGCCTGCCCACTCTACTATTTCAATTCACACATTTTAAAAAGGGAACATTTTACAAGTGTATTTCTAAACCTACATTTTAAGAGTTTCAGAATGTCAGCGCCTAGAAGGGGCTTTAGAGACCATTATACGGGCAAAAGAGTGAGGTGCAGGTAGGGGAAGTGAGTTGCCTGAGTCATCTGACTTGCAAGGGTCAAGCTCTCCCTGACTCCCCTATAGTCAGAGACTGATCACCCTTCCCCAGTGCAAGGTAATCAATTATTTACTTGTTTGCTGCAAACTTTAGACATAATGTTCCTTGAGAAATAGGACCATTCATTAAATTATTCAACAAACATCTATTGTACTTGGCAGGCGCCAACTGTGGAGACAGGGAAGTAAACAAATAACTCAACAGGGGCTACCAGTGGGTAATATGTGAAAAGCATTTAGCACGATGTATGGCCCATAGAAAGTACTCGATAAACGGGCACTTTTACAATTCTTTCAGTGAGATGGGAAGAAGGCAAGAGATGTAGGCAAGGGTCAGATCATGACCAAACTCACACGAAACACTGAATGATTGGGAGCTGTCCTAGAGCACAGGAATGACATGATCAGATTTTGGGAAGGTCACTCTGGCACAGCTTTGGAGGATGAAAGGTAAGAAAAGGAGATGAGTTATGCAGTTCTCAGGAGAGTCCAAGGGAACAGAGGAAAAGTTGAATGGCAACAGTGAAGCTGGGGATGAAGAGAGGGAGTTTAAAAAGTGCAATTTTCAGAGGTTGGGAGAGGTCAAGAGAGAGGAAAGAAAAGGCAGACCCTGGCCCAGGCCCTGGGGACAAGTACAGTGGCCTTTACCAAGATAGGATCCCCGGCTGCAACTTTATGGGAGAAGAAAATGAGATCAATTTAGGGAACGTTATTATGGGATGCCCAGACGTCTGAGGGACATCCAAAGGGAGATGTCCCGGAGGAATGTGTATTTCCAGATCTATGCTTCAGGAAAAAGGTCTGAGCCTGAGGAGCTGAATGGAGAACTCAGCTGTCAGCTGACAGCCAAAGCACTGAGGGCTGGATAAAATGCAGCCACTCAACAAATATTTATTAACACCCTCCTATCTGCCAGGCACTGTGAAAAGTGATAAGGCTAAAAAGCAGGAAACGAGGAAGAGAAGGTCCCTGCCCTCAAAGTTAGGTTCTGGTGAGAAGCGTCAGAACATACACACAGAAATAAAAGACAAATATGAAACTGACTATACTTCAATGGAAAAAAAGAAGACAAATATGAGCTAGTAAAGGCTCCAAGCACAGATTTAAATTAGGATGTGGTGTGACAGCAACTGGCTATGTAGTTCCTTTGCCTCTGCCCAGGAAAGAGTATAAGGCACGAAAAAGAAAGCTGAAGACCAGAGCTAGGGACCCACAGCTGTGGGCCAAGCACAGAGGCCCAGTGCCCGACACCGGGCGTATCACATGCACCGGGACATCCTGACTCCTGCTCTACACACTCATCTGGAGAGAAGGACACCACCTCCAAACCAGAAACTCCAAGAAGCATTCTCACATCTCATCATTCCATTCAGCAACTGAGATACGTAGTGAGCCCGGCACTAGATGCCAGGTTGAGGGTGGTGAGCTGGGCCATGGAGGTCCCTGCCCCTCAGAAAGCTCACATTCTAACAGGAAAAGACACAGCCAAGCACACACACACCAAGTCCAGGTATCTAAACAAAGTAACTGTAAGTTGTGCTAGGGCTGTGACAAATATAAACAAGGGGCTGAGTGGTCTACTGTACAGAGAATAGTCAGAAAGGCCCTCTGAGGGAGTGGCATTTATAACGAGTCCCGGAGTTTGCCCTGAGACAGATGGTGGTGTGGGCTCTCTGAGCAGACAGAACTGTGTGTGCACAGGTTCAGAGGAGGGAAAGAGCTGGATGTGTTTGAGAAACTGAGTGACAGCCAGTAAGGTCAGAGGACAGGGCTGCAGGAAAAGAAGGGATCCCACTGGAAATACAGAGCCACAGCCCTCAAGGCTGCAATGACACGTATGGAACTTATTGTAAGAACAATGGCCAGCCACTGAAGGCTTTTTCAAGCTGGGTACAGCCTGATCTGATTTCCACCATAAGGAATTTCTGACCAAGAGAGGGCCTAATTATCAGGAGCTGGTTCTTTCTGAGCATCCGGTCGCCTTCCAATCACACAGTGTGGCCGGCCTTTATTCCGCCTGTGACTAGGGTCAGGCTTCCAGCCGTAGAGCAATCCTTCCTCCTTGGATCTTCTGCCTGGCCTAAGTGCTTCCCCCGAAGCCCCACTAACTCACTAAAGTGTTTCCAACAGGCTTTGCGAGAGTACTGGGAAAACGGACGCTTTTGTAAAAGAACACAAATTAATAAAACGGAACCATTCCCCCATTTCTGATGGAAGTGTCTTTTCTCCTCCACAGCTCTCCACTAGCCCACGGCCTGAGCAATTGTCTTTGCTCTTTACCCTACCTCCATTTGTTTTCCAAACGGCTGTGAACATGTATACTACTCTGAACACTAACAAAGAACCATAAATTCTTATTGATCCCAGAAGCTTGGGCATTCGAAACAATAAAAATATGTCCTCTGAGTGCTGCCCTCAAAAGAGCATTCTGGAGACACAAAAGAGCTTTGTTCAAACAACAAATGAGCTTTGGGGACACTCTGGGCCTAGTGGTGGGCTCAGGTCACCAGGTACTGATGCAGTAGGCGACTTCAGCCACAAAGTCAGACCTCCCTGTCACACTCTCCTGGGCTCACATCTTCATTTCTCAGCCACATCTTGACTGCATCAAGCCGAGTTTCCTATATAGCTTTCAGCCGCTATTGTTTTCAGGAGCTAGAATTCTCAGCCTAAAGAGAAAGTCCTCTTTGTCCTCCATCCATGATTTAATTTACATTCTCCTGAACGCTCCATTCACTTTGTTTTCAGGCTAAGAAGTCTCACAATTGTACCAGAGCCTGAATTTGAATTTCCCTGTGTTTCCGCTGTTTGGAAATTTGCCTCGGTCAGTCACTGGGCGGTCCTAGAGTTCAGCTTAGTCTTAGAAATATTATAAGAAATCATGAATAATGATTTTCTCTATCTACGGTCATATATTTTCCCCTTCATTTCTACACTTTTTTGTCTTTCAAAATACACAGATGTGTGTGAGCGCATATACACAGAGATGCATGTGTATCACCTTTTCTCTGATAACCGGTGAACTTCCCACTGTCTTTTCCAACTGGATCCCATTCCTAGGAAGATGTCCATCCTTTGTTCCTCTGATTTCAGAAGGGTGCTCTTAGCTGCACTGTTTTCAGCCTTTCTCAGCTGGATGCACCCTTTTCAGGCATTCCCATGATTCTTAACACCAATGCATGATTCACAACACAATGATTCACAGCACAATGTGTGTCTCTCTGTTCTCCCCTATGAACTTCTTTTATATGCAAATGTATACAATTTACAAGACATGGGCAAAAGCTGACCATAAAGTAATACGAATGCAGAGAAATGCCAATTTCTAATAAAAAATCTGTAGTAAATCCGTTAAGAAACGCTGGGGAAGAAATCATTCTTTCTGTTCTTTGGACAACCTTGCAAAGAGAGATTACTGCTAGCAGAATATGGCTTACCTGAATGTATTATAATCTACCATCTTCGTGTGCATACAATCCGCAGCTGTAAATACCTGCTTGAGCTCTCTGGATTTTGATTCTTCTTCCTTTACTTTTTGTAGGGCAAGTTCAATGTTGCTGAAAGGAAACTGGAAGGGCGAAAAGAAAGGAAAGATACTTAAGATAGGGAGCCCAATCTTTCTGATGGCCAGCAAAGCAACCTCACACTGTGAACCTGAACTTGGCTGGGTCTATCTTTCCATAGAGACCAACACAGAGAAGACATGACTAGGTTTGCATGACTTCAGCTAAGGCTTTAGGACAACGAGTGACATTAGCACAGAACCAGATCCAAGGGACAATGAGCCACACAAATCAGAAAAGAACTCCCTGTTTCCACCTCAGCCTCCTCCCTTTAACCCCTATATGTTGGGAGATCCTAATGGAGAGAATGGGGACTCAAAGTTGAATAATGGGACCTCCATTTTCTCTAGCTCTTTAGAGTGAGCCCACAGGAACTGCTGGCCACCAGGCGATGCACCGAACAGAGCAAGGCTGGGTGTCAAAGGTCTTACACACACTGCAGGCCCCTTAATGCAACCCTCCAGGCAGCCTCTAGTTCCTCTGTCCTCTACTGTGATTTGGTTTTTGACTCTATAAGAAAACTTATTCAATCCAGTAAAGCATAAGGCTGTAAATAATTACAGCAAAGAGCTAAAAAAGGAGAAGACTAAATAGGAAAATAAAAACATTGAGGGTAACTTAGCATAAAGCTCCCTGTCTTCCACCAGGGGGTTTGGTACCTATTGCAGCCCCCCATTCCCTCCCTTTTTTGCATTTCCTTTCATCTATTTCCATGATAGGATCTCGTAGGTCTTTTGAAAAGACTCCTCAGACTGATACTAACCTTTCTCTGCTTAGAGTGTCCTTGTTAAGGGTGGTTTTAAAATAATGCAGTTTTCACTTGGGATGCTGATACCAGATAACGTCCTACCCTGCTTTTATCTTTCTAAAAGGAGAAAAGCCCTTTGTGTCGTGTGTTGTGTGTGTGTATACATATATACATTTTCTGTTAAAGTACAGGTTTGCCCTGTGTTTGAAAATGGAGCTCTAATTTATAATAGCTATTGTAAATCATACACTGACTGGGTTTGCTATGGGTCATATAGAGCTAAGCACTTAGCACATAATCGCATCAAGTCTTCATAGCAACTCTCTGAAATAGGCACTGTTGTTACTTCCACTTTAAGGAAGAGGAAAGTGAAGCTCAGGGAAGAAACGTGACTAAGGCTCCTCAGCTCATAAGAAGTCCGGTTTCCTAGCCAAGCCTGCTGGTCTCCAGAAATCTAACTGCCCTATTATGGAGCCTCTCACCTGAATTCAGGGCTTTTGAAGAGCTCCCAGGTCATGGTTTTACGCTAACCCAAGTTCCTAACGCTGCTAAATGGAGAGATGGTGTGGTGGCCCCAGAGGGTGCCCAGGGCTGCCATCGAGAGAGACCAGACAGAGAGGAGCGCTGTTAGCTGACAGCCCCCAGCTGCCGTACCTTCGGGATCAGTGCAGCTGAATTTCAGAGATCCTCCAGGGGACACACTCGCCCCAGACTGTTCCCATCCAATTACTGAGCACGGAGGTGGCACTGGAACTGGGCCACTCCTGCCTGACCTGAGACTTCTCTGCTACAGTCTGTCTTCCCATCCTGCCCTCCTTCCTTCCCTCTCCTTTCTCAGGGGTCAGACCTCCATCTCAGTCTCCTCACCCGCTCCTGCTCCCTCTCCCTTTATCCTTCATTCACATTTCCCCCAATACATCTCTTGCGTGTCTAATTGTGTCTTGGTAGCTGCTTCTCAGAGGACCCAAACTGGAACGGGTAATGTGATACACAGAGAGACTGATCTTAGCAACTCACCCCTGAGCATTTTATATATAAATGAAATGGAATTAGCACTGTGTATGTGTATATAGATAGACAGATAGATAGATTAGATTAGATAGATAGATAATTGACACATAAATATAATTTACAAGCAGACTTTTAAAATTGTTTCTAGATAGATTTTTTCAGTATTAGGCAATGGTTCTGTAATATACACGTCTGCACACCGAACTAGTCCACTTAGAATCAAGACTGTCCACGTGTTATTTTTACTGAACAGCACTGCTATAACAGTCTTCTTAGTAACAGTACCCATCTGCCATCTTATTTCAAATGAAAACACTCTTTGAGCTCACTGTTGCCAATTTGTCCCTGAAGTCTCATTTAGGCCTCAGGTGGCTCCTCTTATGTGAAGTTGCAACCCCAGCAACTATCAGGTTCCCTTGGGGTTTCTGTTTGTTCAGGTCTTGGCCTTCTCGGCAGGCCTCTGCCAATTAACTGGGATGGCACAGTGTGTGGCACCAGATTGTCTTCCTTTCCGATAGTTGCTGAATTTCTTTCTGAAAACATTGTCAGCGTCAGCAGAAAACCCAGGAAACTTGATTCAACCCTAGGCCTGCCTCCTGCCTGTGCCTGGCATCCGTGATGCTGGGCGGCGGAGAACCCAGCACGTAAACAGAGTAGACCGGGCCCTGGCCTCTGGGACGCAGGACCTGTGGCCAAGTCGTGCGGATCCATTATTCATACCCACATGTGTGAATGCACAATGTGAATGTAAAACTGGAGGCAAGAGGAAGAAGAAAAGGCCTAGAGCAAGAAAAACACAGACTGCAGAGTGCAGAGACGCAAGTCAAGAATTAATTATACAAAGTGAGTTCACCTTATCCGAATTCTCCTCCATGTACTTTAAGGTGTACTCATCGGCATTGAGCAAAAGAAACATGTAGCCATTCACGTTCACTTTGGCGCCAATATACAACTCCTCAGCCTTGATGTATTCCGACAGTTCACTTTTAAAGACTTCTTGTCCAGGCTTCTTAACACGACTTCTTTTCAAGAACATCCCACCCGTAAACCCTATAGGAAAAGAGACAAATTAATGAGTCGACTCTGTTCTCCAAAGACTCAGACAACTTGCCTTCAGAGTGACTTCAGGCTCAAACACAGACCATACAACTTAGCTATGAACTCACACTGCCTACAGTACTTAAGGGAAGAGTGAGGCAGTGGGTAAAGAAATGTGACTTCCTAGGTGAGTGCGTAAAGAAAAAAAGCGGTGTGCCATTCCAGCCTCTCCTTTCCTCGCTCTACTCCCTTCCCAATCCCAACACTTAAATAAACACTTAGCAAGTACTGGCGATACATCCAGCAGCATCCTGGGAATTGGGACATCAGGAACAGCTTTAGGGCGTGTCCGAACTGTACCAGGTAGAAAATTTCTCACCTGAGCTGATTTCCACCTATTTGACACACGGATGAAATGTAAGATGCCCCATTTCTGGAAAGGACCTTACTTAATTGTTTGAAGATAACTGTGGGAGTTCCTCTCTTTTTTTCTACAGGTGAAATCTCTCTGCTTCTTTGAGCAATGCCTCATTTTTCTTACTCTCCAGAATTCTCACCATTTTATCTGCCCCTCTCTGGGCATTATTTGGTTTTTGACCTCCTGGAAAGCAGTGAGCAGAGTTGAACACGGGAGTCCAGTATCTTCCAACTGATACTGAACTGAAATCTTCAAACCTATGAATACAACCTGAGGTCAGATGAGCATTTGGGATCAGCTTCATCACACTCCTACCACGTTCAGAAACCAGCAGTGCTGGAAAGACAGAGACCTGGTAGCCAAATTGAACTGGAGTCCATCCTGGCTGTGTCGCTTGCTTGCTGGATGCTCTTTGGGAGTTATTTCATCTCTCTGAACCTCTCTGCATTCTCACTGGTAAATGGGAATAATATTTGTGGGGGGGCCATGAAGATGTGCTTCTTAGATTGTCTGCTGTGGGGAACATAGTTGATTGTTAGGTTCTGAATTCTATCGCCAGATTTGTGCTGAGGTCACGCTTTTCACAGGCGGCTGCCAACGTGTGACTGAGCAAGGCAGGGATACTAAGGCAGGCCCATGGTGACTTTGGCTCCAGGACTCCCAGTCAGCCTTGCCAAAGCTTTCTTAGAGTTTCACTGCAGTCTAAGACCTTCCCCTTTTGTCCTTTCCTCTGTCTTTCAGAGGAGTCCCACATGTACTGCTGTCTGCCGACTCTCCTGGCCTCTTCTGGCTCCTGCCATGTTTTCCCTCACCAGCATTTCCCCTAATAAATCTCTTGCACATTTAATCTCATCGTGGGGTTTGCCTCTTGGAGGACCTGGACTAACACAAAACTTAACCTCATAAAGGTCTGAGAAGGATAACAGTAGGTACTCCATCGGGACTGCTATTACTACTAGCAAGCTTGCAGCTGACTGCCATCACCCGTTCTGTTTTATGAATGCTGCAATGTGTTTAGCCGCATCGTCCCCATTCTAAATGTACAGAGTTGATTTTTCTTGACCTTTAGGAGCGTGACTTTTTTATTCGTCCTTATCTGATTTCATATTTTAAGATTTGATCCATTATTCAAATCACTGTGGAGCCTTAGTTACACAAATTATTCATTATTCATTGGTGCACTGACCGGCTCATACCAGCCTGTAAGGGCTGACTGTTAAATTTTCAGGGATTTTTGCAAGTCAGTTGTTAAACTGTTGGTTGCTTGAAATTGGCCACGATTTCGGTATTTACATCACAGAAATTGACAAATGGTACAAGACAGGGCTTTTAAAATTTTTTAAGAGAGCCAGTTAAACAGCATACCCCTGATTATTCTTCCCAAACGTGTGTCTTCAGCACAGATAAAAGTTTTAAACATGCTGGGACAAAGAACAGAGCCCTACAGCTCCATCATTTGTAAGTCAAAATCAATGGCTCTCTTCAGCCATGGCCACCATATCAGTGCACTGCACAGGGGCACTCCCTGGGACTGGGAGCTGGAACCTTGGCAGCCTCAACAGACAGAAAAGCCAGAGGGAAATAGACTCTGAAGATTAAATTTGTTAATCTGGGATTCTTGTCTTAAGAGCTAAACAAAAATTGTGTAAGTGGTACTCTCAAGAAAACAGATTTCTTCTTGTCTTGCTGGCTGTGAGTGGAACTGGTGGTAGCTGGACCATGATTTTGCAGCCCTTGGATTCCACAGAGGTGCCTTGGAGGCCACAGAGGAAGTGGGGATAGTGTCATAAGGAGGTGTCCCAAGCCCCCCAGTCCTGAGCCAACCACAACTGTTCCTCTTTTATCATTTTATATGTCTGGGCTCCCATTTAAGAGATCTTTGTAAAATGAACTTTAGTGGTTAAAATAAAAAATGAAAGCCACTATCTTAGATCATCTAGGCTATAAAAATCAGATCACAGTCCCTAACTTTCAACATGAAGAGACAGTTAACTGTTCTGAGGAAATTGCTACAAAAGGTGACGTCTCTTACCTGAATTCCTCTCTATGGGTTCAAACACTGAAATTGCGTCATCACTGAGAAAATAGGAAATAATAAACAGCCTTTCCATATCAGCACATTTTTGTGTAATTAGTTTTGCAAAAAACCGGAGCCTGTTGCTTATGTTGCCATAGCTAAATGGAAGAAAAATGAGGATTATAACATTATATAAGTAATCTTCCACACATTATGCATGTAACAACAACAACAAAAACCCTGCAAAAGGTATGCTCTGGTTTTTTTAAATTGAGGTATAATTGACACATAACATTAGATTAGCTTCCGGTGTATAACACAATGATTTGATATTTGTATATATTGTGAGATGATCACCACAATCAGTCTAGTTAACATCCATCACCACACCTAATTACAAAAATGTTTTTCTCATGATGGTAACTTTTAAGATCTACTCTCTTAGCAACTCTGAAATACGTACTACAGCATTATTGACTATCACCATCATGCTGTACATCACATCCCCATGACTTATATATTTTATAACTAGAAATTTGCACCTTTGACCCCCTTCATCCATTTTACCCACTTCCCATCCCCCAGGTGTGCTATGGTTTTAAGACAGTAGCATAAACTCTCGGAGGCTGAAAAAGTTCAACCATCTTCTTATTAAGGCTCTAAATCTATAATGCAAAGGTATTTTCTCAGTTGATTAAAATATTACTTATCGTTTCGATATCCAGGGTAACACACTGGGAAAATGTACCCACAACAAATGTCATAAATGCACTGCTCAAATCATCTGCATGAAATGGTTGCTCCCTACTCATTAAGCTGGTCAACAATCATACCAATCGTGTCAGCAAGAAAAAATTTTGAAAATTTAAAAATTAAAAAAATGTTTTAAAAAATTACCTTTCCCCTTTCAAATGCTATATTAAATATGATAGACCTCCCCTTTCACAACACTTGTCACTCATACTGTTAAGTCGCCGTTACAAGTCTGTTTTCTGAAGGCAAGGACCACATGTTATTAATCGCTGTCTAACATTAACACTTTTTACATTCTAAGTACTCAATAAATGTTTGTACAAAGTTGTTAAAAAATCTGTATAGATTGGATTTTGCACTTAGAATTCTATGCATGAATAGAATGGTCTAGTAGACTGAAGATGAGATCAAATTCTAGAATCAAAAGTTCCCCAAATCAATTGCCTGGTCATTGAAGAAATTAATTTATGGTCTGTCAGCAGAAGCCAGTCTGTGGATATCAGCTAGTGAAAGGTGGACTGCATGGCAAATACGAAATCCTTTGGGAGGTCTTTGATAATCAAAATCATTGTCCCAAGGAGGCACAGAGTAAAATAAACCATGTACTTCGGCCCTTCCCTGTCACAACTCTACGTAGGGAGGTCCTTGCTTTTAGATTCTCCTATGTTCAAATTCATTCTCTCCTTTGTGGTCACAGTGATTTAAAAAGGAACAAAAAAGCTTATTTCTGATCTGCAGAGGCAAACGGTGCTTTCCTCCACCCCTTTCTCTGACTGTCCAATGAAGCCGGGCTGAAAGAGCATGGCGCCATGATTCCCAGCTGGAGGCCTCAAGTGAAATGGAAAGTAACAATTTGGAAGGCTAGCCCCAGGACAGCTCAAGTAAAACAGCCAGATCTCCAGAGCTATTTTCTTAGTCCCTAGTTTCCCAGGCTTCAGACAGACATCACACTGCATGGCGGGGGGGGGGGGGGGGGGGGGGCGCTATATCTTGTCAACCATATTCCCTGGTATATAATTGGATTTATAAGTAACAAACAGATTTGGTAACCCCTCTCTCATGAAAGACCCACAACTTTTACAGATGCTTCAAATATCACTGAAACAACGGAATGAGGTCTAATGTCAGGCCAAATGCATACTGCTGCAAATTTCGTTTCTTAAAACTTTTATAAATTTGTAAGTGTGTACGTTAAGTGTGGATTTCTCATGTTTAATACATCTTTTTGTCACCTAAGTCTAGTTTTCTAGAGAGCTTATCAATCAGGAATGTAATCTACTCAAACAAAATCTTTAGAACAGTAGTTCACAAACTTTATTGTGTATGAAAGTCACCTGGGGAGCTTGTTAAATATACGGAACCCAGAGTCCTACCCCCAGAGATATGGAATCAGTAGTTTAGCTTGCATCTCCAGAATCCTGCATTTTTAATAAGCTCCCCAGGAGATTCTGGTGAACTTATCCCCAGAACACACTTTGAAAAACACTTGCAAGTATCTTCAGATTATTTCCTTGACTAATAAGCTAATTATTAAACTTCTCTAAACAACTCTTTTTATCACAATACTCCCAGCACTCAAAAAAACTTGAACGTTTTCCCTGCTTCCGATCATACCACCTATACTGCTCAATCTGGCTTTCTGGGCCATCAACAGTCAGGTTCAAATACATACACAGACAGCTATTTGTCATGACTACCTACAATACACACCCTAGTCAAGTCACACAGGCCACTTCATTTAGTGCCCCACACTGTGCTTGTTTCTACTTCCAGGTCTTCACTTGGTGTCATCCCCTCTCCCAGGGTACACCCTCATCTTTTTCTATGCCTGCCCAGAGTCCTGTCCATCCATCTGGGCCCCCATCAGTAGAGCTCACCATGGCTGCCCACTCAGCTGACCTCCTATTCACGCCTTCTGCACCAACCGTTATCTACGGCACCCAACTTAGCATGCATAGACTTTGTATTATTGGTTGGCTTTTTTTTAAAATGTGTTTCTTCCCACTGTCTCAAAACAAATGACAAATTCCCAGGTCCAGCAGCTACGTCTTAATTTTTTTCTACACACAGCCTGGAGTTATCTATAATCACTGTCT
Source organism: Camelus bactrianus (assembly GCF_048773025.1). Classification (NCBI taxonomy): domain Eukaryota; kingdom Metazoa; phylum Chordata; class Mammalia; order Artiodactyla; family Camelidae; genus Camelus; species Camelus bactrianus. The sequence continues at coordinate 34,968,075 of NC_133575.1, forward strand.
TGAATTCTTCTCCCATTCACTCTTAAATCCATTTCCATTAGGTTTGCTCTCCCTAAACTACTCTTGTCAAGGTCAACAATGATCTCCACAATGCCAATTCCAATGGTTCATTTTTGTGTCTAACTTCACCAATCAGCAGCACTTGGTACAAACGATCACTCCTTCTTCCGTGACACTCTCGCTTCACTTGGCTTCCAGGATCCTATATTCTCTTGGTTTTCCTCCTACCTCCTTGCTTGCTCCTTTTCACTCTCCTCTGCTGGTTCCTCCTTGTTTCCTCAAGCTCTTAATTTGGGATGTCCCAGGGATAACAAGGAATAACCTGGTCACCCACTTCTCTGTGTATACTCACTCCTTTGGTGATTTCTTCTAGTCTCACGCTTTCAATACTAGCTACATGCTGATGATTTCCAAAGTTCTATCTCTAGCTCAGACCTCTCTCTCGAACCCCAGACTCATTTATCCAGTTGGCAACTCAGTATCATCACTAGATAACTAATAGACATCTCAAACTTAACTTGTTCCAAAACAACTTCTGTTCTTGCCCCAAACCTACTCTAACTACAGTCTTTCCATCTCAGTAGATGGCAACTCCATCTTTCTAGCTGGAGAAACCTTGGGAGTCGTTACCTCTTCCTTCACATGTCATATCCAATCTGCCAGGAAATCCTATTGAATCAACCTTCCAAATATTTCCAGAATCTGCTATTTCTCATCACTTCCATGGCACTCTCCCAGATCGAGCCATCATAACTTCTCCTGGACTACTGCAGTAGCCTCCTGACTCGTCTTTACTTCCACCATTGCACTTCTACAGTCTACTTTCACCAATGCATCTGGAGTGATTCTTTTACTATGTAAATCAGATCAAGTCACTCCTCTGCTCAAATCTCCCAATGGCTCCTCTCATCCCTTAAAGTCAAAAGAATCCTTACAATGGTCTGCAAGGCCCTATGAGATCTGATCACCCAGGACCTCTCTTAATCTGTCTATTCTGCCCATTACTCATCTTTTGTATCCATGTTGACCTCCTGCCTGCTCCCTGTGCATCCCAAGCCTGCTCCTTGCTCAGGGCCTTGACACTGACTGTTCCTTCTGCCTAGAACATGTTTCCTCTCCTCACTAAGGTCCATCCAGACCATACTGTTTAAAATGGAAAACAGGGGTGATCCTCAGTCCCACACTCCAAGCTCCCCTTTATTCTTTTCATAGCAACTTACTACCTTCTTTATTTTTCCATAGTACTTTAATACCTTTTATATACTACAGAATGTACTTCTGTATTATCTTTATTGTTTATTTTCTGCCTTCTCCAGCTAGAATGTAAGTTCTATGAGGGCAGGGCTTTGTGTCTGCTTTGTTCACTGACGTATGCCAAGCCCCAAGATCAGTGTTCAGCACATAGCAGGTACTCATTTGTTGACTAAGAAAATGAATGGCTCACCCAGGGCTACAGACTTACTGAAAACCTTACAGACAGCCATAATATTATGGTTAGAAGAGGTGTGAAGGTTTATTTTTATTGAGGGGAAAAACTTTTTTAAAGGGGAAATAACTGAAGGAGACAGCAGATGGACAATATCTGAAATAAGTCAGAGGTTAAGATTAAATGAATTTTTAGATGCTATGTGATTACGAATAACACAAGTCTGGGATAACTGTCTCTTCTGTCATTCATTAAGAGCTAAAAGGGAGAATGTTCATTCTATTTACTCATTTATTCATCATTCCTTCTCTTATTGGACAAAATACTGATTGAACCCAAGTATACAGCCAGCACTGCTCTAACTGTGAGAGAAGCAATAAAGCCAGTCCCTGCCCTCAAGGAGCTCTTGCCCTAGATATAAACAAGTAACTGGTCCACACTGTGTTAAGTACAGGTTCTGTGGCAAGAAAGGTGAACTCCAGGAGTCAGGCTTCCCTGGGTTCAAATCCTAGTTCAACTAAAGATTAGCTGTGTGAGCTTGGGCACACTGTATAGCCTCTCTGAGCCTCAGTTTCCTCATGTGAAGAATGGGTACAATAATAGTATCTACTTTATGAGGTTGTTTTGAGGATTAAATGAGACCGAGTATTGTAAAGTAGTTAGCACACCATAAACACAAATTGCTTTTTATTAGTAATATTACTATTATTAGAGGTGTGATCAGCAGAGGATTGTGAGCACATGGAGGACAAAGTAACTAATTCAGCCAGGTGCAGCAAGAAAGATATTATTATGCAGGTTCTCCCAAGTCAGACTAGACAATCTGCCCAGCAGGCCACCAGTGAATTTTTCCCCAGACAATAAAGGTCCTCATTCCATCAAAAACCTCATATGCTTAAATTTGAAACTATCTCCTCCAACGACTCACAGTAGATCACCATTAACCTCATGTAACAGTGAGCACCCAGGAAAAACTTTTAACAGCAATATACATAATCAACACATGTCACGTAGTATTGCACGTCTCAATTCACGGTTTATTTATTTGCATTTAGAAACTATTCTTTGTATGCTTTGTGAGCATCATCTTCCTTAGGTTCTCACGCTTTTAAAACCTTGGGTTATTCAAACTCATGTGTAAGTCTCCAGCTGAATGTGCCAGTTTCCATGGAAACAAGGTCACTGTGTGGGAGGAGCTTGAGGGAGTTGTATTCCTGGCACAGAACGAGCAGCGGACAGAAAGAAAAGAAATTAGAGGCATTCGTGCCTCTACCACCGTCCTCCAGCCACAACAGCATGACCAGAACGTAGAATGCTGTCTACAGTCAGTGCTCTGTGGGCAAGTTGACGTGGTGCAGACAGAAAGAGAGACTAAGACAATTACCCACAAGGAATCGTTTTCCCCCTGGGTTCCAGAAGCAACATCCTAGATCATGTTTCATCTTGTTTACTTATAAGAAAATTTCCCTCTCCTTTTACAATAGGGACATTCTTCCTGCCCGCCTCCTTCGGGTGGCTGCCCTTAAAAACAGCAGTTAGTGAAAAGTAGCCACCAAAAGTCCTGCCCTCGAATCTCGCTGTAAACACTGCTCTCTCTAAGGGAACATGGAGTATGAGTTTGTGTCCCTCTTCTGTGATCAAAAGCAGTGGTTCTCAAACCCTGGTGCCCATCATGGAACCGCCCCCTGGAAGGCTTGTTAAAACACAGGACCGGGCCCCACCCCCAGAGACTCTGCCTCTGGAGGTCAGGGGCAAGGCACAACAATTTGTATTTCCAACCAGTATGAGGACCCCACTGTGAGTAGCATCAACTCTGCAACTTAAAGACAAAACTCCCAAGTCCTTAAAAACAAAAGGTTATTTCTTAAAAGACAAGGGACAGCATGTCACGGCAAAGGTAGCCTTTTAGACGTTCTGTACAATTCTGAACATATTTTCACCATTTTTACAATTTACAGCAAAACTATCCTCTGTACTTCAAAATATTCTACCACAGCATGTGATGCCATTCAGTTTGATCAGATTCAGGATGCTGCCCTGTTCTCCTCTCCTGCTCTTACTACATGTTCCCTTTTATCATCTTCCTCCACAGGTTCTCCTGACCCATTATTTCGCTCATGCAGGGCTTCAGCGTTTAGCCCACATCCTATTCAAGCATCTGCAACATTTTCCCACCACTCTTCCCCATCAGCTTCTTTCTCCACGGCCTGCTTTCCCTGCAGAAGCAAAAAACAGCCCTGAGCAGTGCCCACATCTATCTATACACATGACTCAGGGGTACATCTTTCCTCATATATCTTAGGAACACTTTGAAAAGTCCATCTTTTGAAATTATAGTCCACCATGTGAGCAATCTATGGCTACTGAATTCAACCAAACCTCTCAAAGTAAAACCACAGTAATTACCAAATAACATTCTAAAAAACACTTAGAAATCACAAAAGCTACTATCCCAGGGGTAGGTAAACTGTATACAGCCTCTGGGCCCCAATACATTCCGCCACTTGCTTTTGTATGGCCTGTGAGCTAAGGATAGTCTGCACATTTTTAAAAGATTGAAAACAATCAAAAGAAGAGTATTTTGTGATACGTAAAAATTATATGAAATTCAAATGTCGATGTCTATAAACAAGTTTTACTGGAATGTAGTTACACATTTGTTTACCAACTGTGGCTGCTTTCATGCTACAACGGCAGAGCTAAGTGGTTGTGACAGAGGCCGTGTGGCCTGCAAAGCCAAAAATATTTACTATCTGACTCTTTCGGAAAAAGTTTGTTGACCTCTAATCTACATCATTTCCTAGGGACCACATCTTGAGGAGAGATGTATATGGAAAGGCATATATATATGCATATACATGGAAAGGCAATATAAAATTGGGGATAAGATGGCTTGAAGGGTTTCCAGGTGACACATTAAGATAACCACTCAATGTGAGCATGTGGAGAATCGAGAACCCTTCTGCTCTATTGGTGGGAATGTAAAGTGGTGTAACCACTATAGAAAACAGTATAGCACCTCCTCAAAAAATTAAAAATAGAACTACCATATGATCCAGCAATTCTACTTATGGATATATATGCAAAAGAAATGAAAGCACTATTCCAAAAAGATATCAGTACCCCCATGTTCACTGCAGCATTATTTGCAATAGCTAAGACAGGGAAACAATCAAAGTATCCATTGACAGATAAATGCATAAAGAAACAGATATATATATATATCTATCTATCTCATACATACACACACATGCACACAACGGAGTATTATTCAACCATAAAAAAGGGAAATCCTGCCATTTGAGACAACATGGATGGACCTTGAGGGCATTATGCTAAGTAAAATAAGTCAGACAAAGACAAGTATTGCATGATCTCACTTATGTGTAGAATCTAAAAAAAAAAAAAAAAACCAAACTCATAAAAATAGACATCAGATTCATGGTTGCCAGGTGCTGGGGTGGGGAGGTTGGCGGGAATTGGGTAAAGGGGATCAAGAGGTACAAACTTTCAGCTATAAGATAAATAAGTTCTGGGAACGTAACACACAACATGATGACTACAGTCAATAATACTGTATTATATATTTGAAAGTTTCTAAGAGAGTAAATCTTAGAAGTTCTCATCACAAGAAAAAAAATTCTAACTATGTGAGGTGATGGATCTTAACTAATTTTACTGTGGTGATCATTTTTCGATATATATATATCAAAGCATCATGCTGTACATTTTAAACTTATAACTTGACAAACATTGTATGTCAATTTTTTCTCAATGAAGCTGGAAGAAAATAAATAAAATAAGCATTGAAGAACCTGTTAATACTTATATATTAATCAACTTCATTAAAAAGCTATATAACATGTCCCTGGACTTGAAGTGAGATAAATTAAGTATCATCTGTTTTGTCATGAGGACAGTATTATAAACCCCGAACACATCTGGGAAAGATCAGACTCAAATAATGGTTCCCTCAAGCACCTGTCTTTTTCCATGAACTTCTTGAAGTCCCTCTGATGAGGTGTGGGCATGAGGCCTATGCAGGAGCGGAGAGAATCCTCTTCAGAACCAAAGCCGGTATAAGGTGGAAATTTCCTTTCTATTTTTGGAGGAGATGGGGCCTTGCATGAAATCGAGGTAAAGTTCTCTACAACAAAACAAAGGCAAATGAGACATCAATATTTTTTTTTTGCCCTGATTATGGCTGTTTTGAAAGGTTTGTTATGTTTTCAAGATGAACATGGAGATCTTTTTGGACTATTTTAAACTCTTTCAAACAAAACACAGCAAAATCCTGTGAGGGCAGGTTTCAATCATGTTTACAAAAACCACAGAACTCACTCAATAATCGCCAATGGTTCAAAAGAAAGAAAAAAAAAAAAAGGAACTGTCTGTGTCGAATAAGTAAACATTTATCTTTTGTCATCACATCCCCGTTTTAGAACAGTTTTTGTTTTTCCCTGATTTTTCCAATGATATGAAAATTCGAACTTGGAACTTTACACCACCCATTCCATATTTTAACCTGTAATGTAGCCCTGTGCTATCTTTAGTCAACACTCACTAATCAAATTCCTTTCCAAACAGGACTGACTTCTGACTTTTTTTGCCTTTACCTTCCCCATCTGAGGGCACCTCCTCCTGTGCCCACTTTTTAAGCCCTCTCCCTTCCTCCAACTCAACTCCAGGCCCTGGCACTTTACTATTCAGTTAAAAAAACAGAACAAAACTTCTCACCAGCCACTGCTCCAGGCTGCTCTTGTTACTGGCCAAAGAAAGACTGCAACTGAACTGAAATGTGACGGAGCCACAAAACAGATAAGTAAATATAAATAAATAAATAAATAAAACCCAAACCAAAAAAACAGAACTTTTAAAACAGCCACTGCCTACTCTCTCAATGGGAGTGGTAAGTGGTTAGTACTGTGGACTTCCTTTATTCATTTATCATCTGTGAGAAAGGAGAGATGGAGAAAGAGCTGGAGACACAGCCTGGGAGCTGTGAGGTACTCATCTCTGAGAAGCAAGTGTGCGCTCCAGAGCAGATAACACATTGACTCAGTAGATCCCAGTCACCTGTGTGTATCCCGGCACAAATAGCAAAGATGATGCCAGGATCTTTTGTAAAACAAAACGAAACAAAGCAACAAAACAACCCACGGAATCTAATTTCTACTTCTTCCCGTATGTTGAGTATCTCATAGGTGTTCCCATTTGTGACTGAATGGAGTTTTACATAAGCAAAGATTTCCTTTTCCATTGCCAAAGTTCTAACAGAAGCAAGAGTACAGGTTGAGTGCACGTCTCTCTAACTGAAAATGTGCATCAATTTGTCCTCCAAGGCAACCGCAGTCTTAAAACTGAGGGATTTTTTTTTTCATACAGATTAATCAAAAGGCTAAGGGTTTGAGGCTCTTTCTACCTCTGATTTGAAAATGTTTTCAACCTTCCCATTCCTTAGACTTCCTAACAGCCTTTGTGTGAAATCCCCGCAAGCATAATCACCAAAAGAGTATTGTTCCAGCCTAACAGAAAGTGCTTACAGAAGACATACTGGCAAAAAGGATGCCATCAACTATTTCTCACTGGCTCGGGGAAAGGGGACAGCCAGACTGCTGGTATGGAAGTGACTAGGGAGCCTCTCTTATTGCTATTTTTGGAGCAATTAAAGAGAAGCTTTGGTAATAAAGAGGAAAGTTCACATCTTGGAATTAGGCAGAACTGCAGCAGACCCTATCATTGTGAGCTGTTACATGAAACACACCACTAACTGGTACCTTCATTTCAGAGAAAAGACCATACGGACAGCAGGGAGAGCGCAACGTGATTATTAGAAAATCGGGGCATGATCAGTTTCTCCTAACAGGGGACATATCCATACAACTTTATATACTAATCTAAGTAGTCTAACCAAAAGAGGACACATATTGAATCTCAAAGTAATTAAGACTGCATTCTATACCTCCACCCACCCCAAATTACAGGTTTTATAACACAGTGTTGTTTTCTCAACTACATAATTTTTGCAACAGATTTAAGTAACAAAAGAATCAATTTAGAGCTTTCCTCTGCACCCACAGTGCCATCTAGTGTATAAATGCCGAGAACTGTTCCACTCCACCATGCCTGATTTTTGTAACACCACAATCTTTTTTGGATATCCTGACTCAAGATCTCATTTCTCTGGGTAATTGCATATATTCACAGTGGTCTGGATTCGTACCTGAATAAGTTTCCTGTCTCTGGTTTTCCATCAGCCCAGCATCCTGCAGGTTTCAGGTATTAACAAAAATATCTGATGAAAAAGTATACATTTTTTTTTTCACAAAGCATCTTCTCAAATATCTTCTTACACTGACACTCTGCTGGATCCTGAGACACAACTGTCTTTCAAACAGTCTGATTCCTCTAATTCCAGGAGATTTGTAAAAACATATATATTGAAAGTCCATCCACAATTGACTAGATTCCAACAAATTTACAGAGAGGTGATAGATCTTTAAAAGGTTAAGTCTTAATACTCCTTCCCAGTGATTTACTATTCACCATCTCAGTTGGAACGATGCTGGGAAAAGCCTTTAATTATCTCAATGTTCATCTCTGATGTTCTAGCAACGCAGATATGAACCCAGGTTTGGGGAGGCCTGAAGCTTATATAATTTGGGAGAAGCTCTTCAAGACCAAGAATGCCAAATAATTAAGACAAAATGAGGCCCAGGGCCTTGGAATTGGGGCCCCTGCAAAGAAAGAACCCTAGAGCTTAAGCTTAATTAACTTTAAGGTAAATCCACCTCTGCTTGTACCCAATACCCAGGTCAAATGAGTTTGGTGGGACGTTCATTTTGGGGTCAAATAATTAGTGAATCACATCATTTTCTAGCTGTAGCTAGAAACCCCTTAGAAATCATTCATCCCCTTAGAAATCCCATTAGAAATCTAATCCTCAACCCTCTTTACTTCATAGGAGAGGTTAAAAAAAAAAAAAAGAAAAGGCCAAATTGTTAGGTCCATCAAGGCCATGTGGTGAGACCAGAAGCAAATTCTACCCCTGTCCCTGCACCGTGGGATGGCTGATTTGCTCAAATGATCATTAAACTCTCATCTTGGATGCTCTGCTGCTTCTAGTTCAGAGAGGGCCAGAAATGACTCTACAAAATTAGAGGTGCTTTAAGTTTCTTGCTCATCCTTAATGTCAGTACAGCCTAATAAGTATTCAAAGACAATGGGAATGAATGGTCTTGTTACTAGTTTGGGTGTCTCAGCCACTAAGAATCGATGCTAAGTCCTCCTACAGACAAAGAATAACCTAAGACAGGAATTCTAGGTAAGAATGGTTTACATTCAAATCCCTGTCCTTTCAGTGAAAGAAACACCTGCTAGAGCCCCTGGAGCCTTTTCCAACCTTCATGCTACAGGAAAGTCCGACAGGCCTCCATCTGCCAGTCCGAACTCATGCACGTGAAATAATGAGGGAGTGACACGCTCGAGCCCAGCAGGCCAGCCGGGGCTAGCGGGATAGCCAGGCTGCCTACGGGGGGAGTCACACTGGATTGTTTTGTGGAAGAACTGACCTCCTCTTTAAAATCCTGAGATGCACAAAAGAATCTCATCTTTTTAGGAGTCAGATTGGGTTTTACACGGGGCTACATAGATCTCTTGGAATTCTATCAAGCCCTCTGCTTCTCCATAAATAGAAAGCTTACTCATGCACCTTTCTTGGGACCAGAGCCAACTCCTTCTCTTAGCCCGTCTGCCACTTTTTTCTCCCCCAAAACATGTTGGGGCATTAGGTAAGGGAAGGTACTAAAGCACCAAGGCTGCACACTGCATTCGAAATCGCCCTCTGGCTTCCTCTCGGGGAGGGCTTTTGCTGTGTGGTTGGCAGCTGTCGGCTCCTTCCTATGGTGCTGCAGAGTGGAGACGCCAGGTATTCTGCTGACCACAGTCATTGACAAGGAATGAAACGTGACTACAATGATTGCCAGGACTTTGTTCTGGTTTGGGCTTCAAGGATACCGAAATATAATGTATAGAATGTAGTCAGTCTTACGAATTTTTAGAACCAGAAGAATTACAAACAAAATTAAAATGTCAGAAGTACCTATCTAAGTAACACGAAGTGTAATAATTTAACATTACCAAAAAGTCAGAAAAAGTAAATGTGAAGATTCACTCCCATCCTCCCTGAATCATGGATATAATTTCCAGTCATTAGCTACATTAAGTAAACTGTTGTTACTCAAGAAATGTTGTGTCATTATAGTGTCTGTTAAATGGGATATTTTAATATATGTTATGAGAAATATAAAAAGTCAGCATGACCATAAAATGCATCATAATTTTGCATTTGCATAATTTTCTGTTTAAATGCATAATGCTCATGCTATATTAGCTTTAAAGGCACACATGACTTTTTTTTTTTTACATAATACAGTAAGTCTACAGGGTAAACAAAAGAAGTGAGCAGGAAGAAATTAAGCACTAGAGCTCAACTGAAGTGGACCACAGGGCACCTGAAGCTGACACATTTGCCGAGGACCACTAGATCTAGAGCGCACCAGTGAATTTACTCTGCCTCTGAAAGCCCCCTACAAACCCAGGGAGTGACTAGCAATGTACCATGTCTCTCCCGCACTATGTTTATTTTCCCAGGTGCAAACTTTATATTCTCAAAATCAAGCTGACAAACAAATATCAACCAAATGTTGGACTTTATATTTAAAGGATCATATGATATTTTGGAACCTTTATCACATCCTTTGTATTAGGGTCACCTTTTAGTAGGACACAGGTAGATGTTTCAGTGACTTACAATATATATACAACTATATATTATATAATATATACATATATTCTCTGCTCATTATATATATATATAATTTTTTTCAAATTTTCAAGTCTACACTGAAGACTTGTTGATTCTAAACAGGCATTTACATTTATTAAAGACCAAATTATCCTTCCCAACCATCTAACGGTCACTGGCAGCTTCTCTACAGCAGCCACCACCTGCACAGTCCTGGCTGCCTTTGCCCTCAGCCCCAAAAACAAATATGCCCCATGGTGTCCACTAAAGAGGACTAATTTTATGAAATAATACAAGAAGAGGCTACCAATTTGGCCCCGTGGGCCCACACATTTGGACTAAGCTGGCATGCAGAGGTGGTGGAACTAATTCTCTTAATGAACCGAAGAGTGACACAAAGTCTTTTTCATTCCAACCCCTTTGTGTGCTCTGTGTGCCTTCTCCCACAATATAGATTCCCAAGAGGCCAGGAATACTATGCAGTAGGGACACCGAGACACGTAAGGTGAGCCTCGTCTCATCCCAGAGACAAAGCACCTTGTCTTCTAGGAGGTTGTGATCACTTAGGGAAGTGTGCTCATATGAATATTCCAAGGTTCAGAGAGGACTATGGGAGTCAGTCTCCCACACCCAAGCTCTAAATCCCAATCTGGGAGGTCAGCAACTTCCACCGTCCCCACTTAGCCAAGTACTGGCAGGCACGTGGAGTCTAGGGCAGAGAGCCGAGGAAGAGGGCAGAGCTGGCTGGCAGGTTTCACAAACGGAGAGGTTTGTTTTTCAGGTTTCACATCAGATCCTCCAGCTGCTTCTACAACTCATAACACCGTGTAACATAACTGTAGGTCTCTGCTCCCCTTCCAGCCTAGAAAGTCCTCACACAGCTCCGTAGCTCCTAAGTCTACTGCAATGACCTCTGTCCAGTAGCTGCTGAACAGATCACCAGTTTTCATTCTGAACTGGACTAACCTGATCTGAATGGAATTGATAGCTAAGCAGAGAGAAGCTGGAAACCTGTCTGAGCCTCACCAGGAAAGGTCGAGCAAACTGGCACCAGAGAATCCCCCAAGAGAACTCAAGTAAGTATATCCACCGTGGTAAGCAAGAATTCAGTGAAAAGAAAAGCATTTAGATTTCCATTTCAATGGCTTGACCAAAGCATGTACCCATACTCTAGTGAGGCAGAGAGCTACCAAGGAAAACAGAAGCCTTTGGCATCAGGCGGACAAGTTCAAGTCTTGACTCACCCTTTACTTGCTGAGTGACCTTTGACAAGTAAGCCCCTTTGAAGCCATGGTTTTCTCACCTCTAAAGTGGGGATAATGAGCCTACCCTTCTAGAATTGTTTGTCAGGAATAAATAAGACAATAAATGCCCGGTAGTTAGCAAATAACTCAATAAATGGTAACTCTTATGAGCTTAGCATCTGAAACTCAAAAAAGTACAATCAATCCTAACTAGGGAACAAAGATTCTAAGTTTTAAATATTACTTTCTAATTGACAGATGTATCACTTACCAATTCCATATTTAGTCTTATAATAAGTCTTCGTGAATTTGTCACAGTCACAGAGGAGCACTTTCCTTCCCCACACGTTGATGGTGGTTCCTATGGACAGGTCACTATCTTTGTAAAACTCTTGCTCTAATTTTTCTAGCTAAGAAAACAAAAGAACATGACATTGGCACCAGAGACACTCCAGAGACCTTGGCACTCCCTCCCAAAGGAAAAAAGATAATTAAAAAAAATTATATCATTTATAAGCAAATTTCTTAAATCAAAAGACAACCACTCAATATTAACATTTTAAAACATTCTTTAAGCTACATAGTGCTACCAAATGGCAATTCAATGCATATATTTATATGTGCACTTGAGCATGTTTATTACTGATAAACAGCAGTATCACACACACATTTACACATTCATTGATTTCATTCACAATCAATCTCCCAGGAGAAGGATATGTAACTCACCCTCCTTTCTAGGTTCCAGGGAAGTCACATTGGCAACAGTAATAAAATGTGAGGGTCCTTACCTTGCATTTATCCAGCAGGTATCTGTACACTCGGTTCACTGAATAGCCACCATACATATTGAGAACTGTTTGATCTGCTAACTGGCCTGGTTGATAGACTCCAGGGGGGCCATACTGGAAGATAAAAACCAAGTCAAGATGTGGGGGATGACCGTTAAACACAAGCATTGTCCTAGACACAGCAATGAGGCAACAGAGAGAAAAAAAAGGGATCCAAATTGGAAAAGAAAAGGTAAAATTGTCAATATATGCAGATGACATGATACTATACATAGAAAACTCTAAAAGGTCCACACAAAAACTACTAGAACTAATCAAAGAATTCAGTAAGGTAGCAGGTTACAAGAATAACGTACAAAAATCAGTTACATTTCTTTACACTAACGATGAGTCAACAGGAAAAGAAAGTAAAGAAACAATCCCCTTTAAAATAGCACCCAAAGTAATAAAATACCTAGGAATAAATCTAACCAGGGAGGTGAAAGACTCATACACAGAAAACTATAAACCACTGATTAAGGAAATTAAAGAAGACTTTAAAAAATGGAAAGATACCCCATGTTTCTGGATTGGAAGAATCAATATTGTTAAAATGGTCATGCTGCCCAAGGCAATCTACAGATTTAATGCAATCCCTATCAAATTACCCAGGACATATTTCACAGAACTAGAACAAATCATAATAAAATTTATATGGAATCACAAAAGACCTAGAATTGCCAAAGCATTACTGAAGAAAAAGAAAGAGGCTGGAGGAATAACTCTCCCAGACTTCAGACAATACTATAGAGCTATAGTCATCAAGACAGCATGGTATTGGTACAAAAACAGACATACAGACCAATGGAACAGAACAGAGAGCCCAGAAATGAACCCACAAACTTTTGGTCAACTAATCTTCGACAAAGGACGCAAGAATATACACTGGAATAAAGATAATCTCTTCAGGAAATGTTGTTGGGAAAACTGGACAGCAGCATGTAAATCAATGAAGCTAGAATACTCCCTTACACCATACACAAAAATAAACTCAAAATGGATCAAAGACTTAAACATAAAACAAGATACAATAAACCTCCTAGAAGAAAACATAGGCAAAACATTATCTCACATACATCTCAAAAATGTTCTCCTAGGGCAGTCTACCCAAGCAATAGATATAAAAGCAAAGATAAACAAATGGGACCTAGTGAAACTTACAAGCTTCTGCACAGCAAAGGAAACCATAAGCAAAACAAAACAACAACCTACAGAATGGGAGAAAATTTTTGCCAAGGATGAAACCAACAAAGGCTTGATCTCCAGAATATATAAGCAGCTCATACGACTTAATAAGAAAAAAAAACAAACAACCCAATAACAAAATGGGCAGAAGACCTAAACAAGCAATTCTCCAAGGAAGAAATACAAATGATCAACAGGCACGTGAAAAAATGCTCAATATCACTAATTATCAGAGAAATGCAAATCAAAACTACAATGAGGTATCACCTCATACCAGTCGGAATGGCCATCATTCAAAAGTCCACAAATGACAAATGCTAGAGAGGCTGCGGAATAGGAATACAGTTTGGTGCAGCCACTGTGGAAAACAGTATGGAGATTCCTCAAAAGACTAGGAATAGACTTACCATATGACCCAGGAATCCCATTTCTGGGCATACATCCAGAAGGAACCCTACTTCAAAAAGACACCTGCACCCCAATGTTCATAGCAGCACTATTTATGAGAGCCAAGACATGGAAACAGCCTAAATGTCCATCAACAGATGACTGGATAAAGAAGATGCGGTATATTTATACAATGGAATAGTATTCAGCCATTAAAAATGGCAACATAATGACATCTGTAGCAACATGGATGTCCCTGGAGAATGTCATTCTAAGTGAAGCCAGAAAAAGAAAGAAAAAAACCATATGAGATTGCTCATATGTGGAATCTAAAAAAAAAAAAAAAAAAAAAGAACATAAATACAAAACAGAAACAGACTCACAGAGATAGAATAGAAACTTGCGGTTGCCAGTGGGGAGGGGGTGGGAAGGGACAGACTGGGAGTTCAAAATTTGTAGATACTGACAGGCATATGTAGAATAGATAAACAAGATTATACTGTATAGCACAGGGAAATATATACAAGATCTTTTGGTAGCTCACAGTGAAAAAGAATGTGACAACGAATACATGGGTGTTCATGTATAACTGAAAAACTGTACTCTACACTGGAAACTGACACAACATTGTAAACTGACTATAACTCAATAAAAAAAATGTGAAAAACAAAACAAAACAAAAAAAACAAAAAAACCACAAACATGGTCCTGCTGAGGAGCACACGTGGGAAGAGGCACCATATAGTTCTTCTCTGCCATCTCAAGGACAGGCTGCATACTCCAGCCACCTTTCCCCATGCTTCCTCACCCCTTGTGGGCTGGTCTACATTCTACCCATCTTTCAAGGCCCTGATAAAACCCCATCTTTTCCCCTGACCTCTCCCATCCTACTGGCCTATCCCCAGTCCAAACTTCCATAGCACCTACTGCTGGGTTCAACCACTTACGGTGGTTCTCCAATTGCCTCATCAGCAAGTCACCTTTTCTCTTCACTAAGCTACAAAACTACAGAACACCCTGAGGAAGACACCCTACCCTGCCTTTTTCCCTTTACTCACTTAGCACCCTGCCTGCTCCTGAGCAAGGAAGCACTTGCTGGCAGAGAGAGGTGGTGTGGTGAGGTAGCCGGGACCATGGGGTGCAGTCGGCCTCTAACACAAACTGTGGCCTGGAGCAGGCCAGGCCACTCCTCAGTTCCACATGCACTGAGGTGGTCCAGGCAGGAAATACCTTAACTAACTTATATAAACCAATAGTGACTGGTTTATTCCATACAGATGAGAAATCAAAGTCGTCCCTGATATGTGTGATGTAAAATCTAAGTCTAAATGTGTGACCTTATGATGTATGGAGTAAAAGTAAGCCGCGTCACATAGAAAAATAGTACATTTGGGCGCAAACTCTCCCTTCGCCACTTCCTAGCTGCAGGACCTGGGGCTAGGAATTTATCTTCTCAGTTATTTCATCTAACCTCAACAACAGTACTCTTTGGCTTTCTCAAAGGATGCTGTGTCAAGGGAACACCCACTGCTACCGTATCTCTCCCCCATGAGAATGGGAGCTCCATGAGGCAGGACTCACTCTATTCTCCTTCTTACTGTAACCCCAGAGCAGGCACACAGTTCACACTCAACAGACATTTGTTGAATGCATGAATAAATGAAGCAACTGATGTCAGGGAATGCTGCAAATGTCAGGTGTGCCATTATTATTTTCTACTCAGTTTTCAAAGCCATTCTAAAAACAGGCTCCCCTGGCACCTCCTGGCCACTCACTGTGAATACCCCAGGGTTCACTCTGGGACAAATCCTGCCCCACCCCCCGCAAGCAAGCAACATAGCAGGACTTCTAGCAGTAGCCTCAGAGAATCTGGGAGAGTCTCCTGCGATAACCAAATAACCAGGGGTGGTTTGCCTCAGAAATGAGCATTACAGTAATCTTACCAGTAGCACGAAGAATTAAGTTGAAAAATACTTGATCCAAATAAGAAATAAAATACTGCACAGAGCCGGAAATAGGCCTTGATGTTTTCACACGTCCTCAGAGGTGTCTACAGGTCTTTAGATAGTGCTTTTTACTATATTATTTCATTCAATATTTATACTCACCTCAGGAGGGAAGCCTAGTTAATTGCATTTTGGAGATAGGGAAATATGCTCAGAGAGGTTAATGGCTTGCCCAAGGTCACACAGCTATTCAGTGGCAGACCCACAATTCTAACCCAGGCCTTCTGTCTCTGTGCTGTTTCTGCCATACACAAGTTACATTAGCTCTCTAATAGCCATAAATATGTGTACAATCAGTCTGACATCTCTTTTTAAATAGTAAAATGCAAAAGCTATCACTGTTGCTAGCCAGTGGCTAGTTGGTGACTGGTGGCTACCCTCAGAAGACTCCCTCCTGCGTGTATGCTTGTGTGTGCACACGCCCGTGCATGTGTTTGTGCACGCATTATGTGTGTATTCACAACCCAGACCAATAGGCTGGGGTCTCCTCAGTAGGCTACAGAGGCCAGTGCCCTGCCCAAGGCCACGAGCAGTTCTTAACCAGAGAGTCATTTACCTTCATAAGGCTCACTGTGAACTAAATGATGAAAAGGTAGTTCTCTTGTATTTGGCTTTTTTTCCTTTACTTGCCTTAAGCTCTGAATATTCCAATTCCAATTTGTCATATCCTCTGTATTACTTTCATAGATGTATATTAATAGAGGGCACAAAATGGAAGCTTTCTAAACACTTGCACTACTACATGGTAACCTGTCATCACGCAGTCATAATACATGACATTCCAGACAGTGAGTGACCAGAGTCTTTAGCCCACTCGGAAAGCAAACTTGGAAAGCGGTCCTCTGCCCATCGCTCACCTTAGGTAGCTTTCCCCTCTTGAGGAACACTGTCACAGGATCTCTTCCTGAGTTACGTGGCAACGCTTCTTTGATTTCGATAGTATCATCAGACAGAAAGTAACGCAGGATGAGTTCTCTACGGTCCCCGAACATTGAGCCTGAGTCATCCCACAGGCAGAAGAAACGCAGAACCTTCCTATCATAGTTGAGGAACTGTTTCAGAGTGTCGAAGGACTCGTAGGGACATAAGGGCTCCACGCAATCCAGCGTCTGCAGATGGAGAAAAGGTCAGTGATAGTTGAGATTTTCCATAGTCATTTCTGGGATGCAAGCAGTAAAGGAACATAAAGATATCTTAGGTATCTTTTCCATAGACTATTCTGTAGTCTTTTTAAAATTTCAACTAACAACATACATGATACGCATATGTAATCAGTTTCAACCTTAGAAATACAAACAATCAAGTATCAGGAAGTTTTGCATTAAACATTATTTTAATATGCTAAAAAATACCTCTATAATGTTTTTGGAAACTGACTTTTCTCAAAGACTTAAAATTCTTGTTGAAGAACAGATGAAACTAATATATGGTGACAGAAATTAGAATAGTTACTGCCTCTGGGTAGAGGATTGATTGGAAAGGGGGACAAGAGGGCTCTCTGGGGTGATGGAAATATTCTCTATCTTGATTTTCGTGTTGTTTACTAAATTGCATGCATTTTTCAAATCTGGTCTATGTGTAGGCTTTTAAGATGTATACATATGACTCTACGTTAATTATATTTCAACCAAAAAATTCTTTTCACTGATAATTCCTATCTACCTATCCTTCTTAACTCACCCAAAGATTTTTTAAAGGGAAAAGGGAAGAAATATATTCAAGGTTTTATTTTGCTCAAAAGCTTTATAGATATTGAGGAACTCAAATGCCATGGAGAGCTTCCCAATCAGCACAGAACCACTGCCAGGGCTCCATACCCCAACCCAGGAACCACTGGCTCTGCAGTCTTCTTGGCACAACTCTTCCCTATCCGCATATTCTCAGACCTGCTTTGGAGCAAAACTGCCCCTCCTCTATCTCATGTGGCCTCACGCAGTCGTTATAAAATGAAGTGCTCACTACCACAGGAGATGTAGCCCCACGTCGGGTTTTGTAATCTTACTTGTAAATTCTCAAAATTGTGTCTCTGTCCAGGGCAGTCTAGGTGCAGACTTATCCCCAGACAGTGGGGGAGACATCATGGCCTTCCAGAAACTCTTCAGTCCCATCCTTGATATCTACATGAAATTATGGGATCTCTGTTTTCAGCGATTGAAAAAGGTTTCTTTGGCAATGGTAAGGCCTCTAAGAAATGCATTATTGACCATATACCATTGGGGCTTTTTTCAGTTCAAGTTAAATTGTTTAATTTTAACTTTACATTTCAAGGCAGCAAACACTGGAGAAGTAAATGCACAAAAGTCAATATAAAAGCCTCTTACTAAACTCCTAATTTTCCACAGATTTCTATATTTATTGAAGAGCTTTCTCTCTGAGGGAATAAATGCTAAAATGATTCTCCTAATCTGAAAGAAAACTATTTAAAACATTTCTTGGCTGTTCTTGGGAATTATTTTGATTCCTGGAACAAAAGATTTTTTTTTTATGAACCTATGAAATCACAGAGTGTTCTATGTATTTCATATAGTGCATCATCATTCACTATCACTGTCATATAATACCAAGTATCAATGAAGAGCATAGCTAGATGCAAAGAGTTGTAATTTATACAGATTCACTTCTTTTAGGTTCTCTCTGCTGGTTCTAAAGACTTTGTATTTATGGAGACCCTTTCATCTAGGGCATTTAGAAAAAAAAATTAAAATGAAGCCAGGCCATAAATCTCCTTGCACACCAATACACACGAGTTTAATGACACAGGGATTTCACCTTAGATAGTCCGGGATCAACAATATATATGTATTTCTCAGGAGGGCTGCATGCCTACAACATTGAAGGACAATTCTGCTGGGGCTAGGAGGCACGAAGAGATGAATGATCCTACATGCAGCTTTTAACAAGAGATCAAAGCAGAATCAAAGGAGAATTTTATTCTAAATTTTATATTATCTTTCTGCAAAGAAATTAATTACAAGATTTAGAAACAATCAAAATGAGACTAAATTAATCTATAGGGATACAAATGAGAACAGTGTTTATCCCTGGATGGGGAGAAGGATAGATTGGAAAAAGGCAGGCGGGAACTCTATGGGGGAATGGAAATGTTCAGTATTATGGTTCTGGTTGTGGATTACATGGGTGCATGCATTTGTTCAGACCCATCAAGCTGTATACTTAATTTCTGTGTATTTTACTGTATATAATCATACTTCAATAAAAAGAGAAAAGAGAAACAAATGATAATGATGAAAAATCATGGCAAGAAGCAAGAGATTAGAGCAACTCCCAGCAAGAAGACTGGTGTGTATGTGACCTTCCACATGACACTTGCCCTTCTGGGGCAATGCCCGTCAGAGACTCCTTGTAAAACATAAAATTTGGGCAAGGCATCATTTTAAAAAAACTTTGGAAAGACTACACTACTACTACTAATTGGGATCAGACTTTGAAGACAAGCATCTTGTCATCATGGAGGTACATCGGAATCATGGCCCTTCTCACTCTGGAACATCTCTGCATCTGATATCACCATAAAGGGAGTTGGGAGTCCCCAGAAAGAAAAAAAAAAGGTGCACCCAAAGCGTGGTTCAGCAAATCAGGAGCACAGAAGCAAAGATTTTCCCAGAGTTAGGCAACTAAAATAGGAAAAGAAAAGCCAGGTAAGTGGGCTCTACTCTTACACTGTCAGTGACCACAAGACCAATCATGGGCTCTTAGAAACTACCCCATGTGGGCGGTTCACTGAAGACTCCTACTGCCTGGAAGGGAGGCTCTCCACGGAGACAAGTGGGGATGAGGGCAGAGAGTGAGTCCTGCACCGAAGCCACCACCCAGCCTTCCCTCCAGCCCCAAGGAAAACAGGACAATCCCAGGGACCATGGCCCCCCAAGTCCTTTCACTTCTGCGTCAGGACTACCAATATCCTTCAGTGACACTCCGCAGGGATTCTCACCCTAAAGACAATAACTCATGGACGGGTCAACCTACCTCTCTCCGTAACTTCAGGTAAGGATCTTCTGGACATTGTCGCGGGGGGTTTACTTTGACTCCTATTTTCTTCAGAAAGTTTTTTGTGAATGTATCACAGTCATAAATCTTGAATGTCCGGCCATAAAAGACAACGTCTGTGCCGACATTGAAATGATACACGGTATAAAACTGATCCTCATCCGGAGGTGGGAGAGAAATCCGGTGACGCCGGATAGAAGTTCCTAGGGTGTGAAATAAAACACAATTGTTTCATCGTGTGGATAACCAGAAAGAGATCCCAGAACATCTTTCTAATAACCCTGAAGCCTTTCCCACCTCAGTGAAGTGGGCAAAGGGCTGGTTCTTGGAGGCAGTGGGATCAGCATGTTCAAACTCTGAGGGTGCCAGAGGGGGCTGAGACGTCTGAGGCCCAGAGTTATTTGATCAGCCTTGCATGTTGTTAAAGAGTTGCCCAAGTGGTGCTAGGGAAGAACTTTCATAAACCATAAAGGCTAGGGCAGGAGGGAAGGGGGAAGGGTGATAAACAGAGTAACCTAATTTACCAGACACTGCCTTCATGTCTTTTCCCAAAACCAGCCCGCTCGCTTTCACCCACTAGCACTCAAAGTGAGCACACTAAACAAGGAACTAAGGCCCCAAAGCAGAGTGCTCACAGAAGTGCACTCTCTCGGTTGAAAAAAATCAGCTAATAAACTTCACTATGGTAGATGCCAACACCATGATTTACAGCATCTATAAGCACGAATGATTTAATGCTGCTTTGAAGCTTCTTGGAGTCTTCTTTCCTCTACAAACCTCTTCTCCCTCCTTCTTCCTCTAGAGCTTGTGTCTGCCTCCACCCAATCACCCCCACGAAGTGAGGATAATCAGAGGCATCAGTTTTAGCCCGTGTTCTGGGCTAAAGGTTCTGGATCTCATCCCATTTTCTACTTCCAGCCCTATAGTGCCCACTCACTTCTCTTGAGAACATGGACCCAGGGTCCCCAAGTATCCGCAGATGGTAATTAGCCATCCCTAACTAGATGAGTGTACCAACCAACTACACCACATCATACCAGCCAACTTACCCAAACACTGCTGAACCCTGTTATCAAGAATTGTTCAGGGTTTGAGATTTTATCCTACATGTAAGCTAACAAGTTCGCCTGCCAGTTTCATGGATGCTGGCAGAACACATGAGATGCTTTGGTTAGAGGCAAAGGGCAGTTTATCACTCACAGTAAACAGTAGACAGAACATCAGCATTTTTGTACCAGTTTCCTGAGCCCCAATTCCCACAGGGTGACACAAGGGCCAGGTAACTTCTGCACACGCAGTGGGTTACATTACAGGACAGGAACCCTGAGCTTCAAGAACCTACATCTTTTATAACGGGAAGTAAGCATTCCTGCCTTTTGTCTCAGAGGGAGAGATTACCTTTATTAGACTGGACAGTAAACGTCTGCTCTTAGTTCTGGAGGGAGACACCCGCTCCACCTTCTGAAGCTGTGAGCAAACCTGCACTTTGCTCCAGAAGGAGAGACTGTCTTTGTCTTCCAAAGCTGTGTACTATATAAACACCCTTGAGAAGACAGTCCGGAACAAAGAGCAGTCAGTGCTTGCAAGATCCCCAAAAATGCAATATACCCACAGACAATCATCTCTCAGCATCTGTAAACTGACTAAAGCCTGAGACTACTGCAGGAGCAAAGAGACAAGGAGGAAAGGTAAGTAGAGCAAACCGAGGGTCTAATGATTCAAGAAAAATTAGCTTGTTTGACCTCTGTAAGGAGGCATTTCAGTATGAAGATGTCAAGTAACCTTCTTCATATTTTGTATAGCACTGAGAATGGTGCTTTTTCCCAAAGTAGAAATACTTAGAAATTATTCATTCTTTATTCATTAAGGAACATTTAATGAATATCTTTATGTGCCAGGAACTGTGTTGAGCTCTGTTCCATTATCCTACTAATCATCTTTTCACTCTGTTGAGGGGAAATTAACTAAAATCATTTTCATCTTCTTTTCTTTGTAGCAGTTTTTAATTATTTGGTACATTAAATTAAAACAGTAAAACTATAAAATTAGAACTAGCCTAGAATATTTTTTAATGTACTACATAAAAGATGATATAATTTTACTGCAAAAAATTATACTTCAATTAGCCCTTAATTCATGCCACTGAAAACAGTATGCAAATTATTTAATCATTCAAGATTAGACATTTAGAGCAAATTGCATACTTAAACACCCATAAAAAAAGCATGGGCATTTCAGGTGTTTTCACGAACCATTATATATCTTTTTAAAAATACTTATATTGTGATGGTTTTTAAAATATATAAGATTTATTCAACAGCCAGGAGCTTCTTTAGGAATTCCATCTATATTACATTTGTACTTTATTATAAAAATTCAAATAAGTAAGTCAGGGCTGATTTCTGCTCAGTAAGACTTCAAATAGGAATCCTATATTTTTCTAGGTGGGAAGACCTGGCCCACCCACTGAGCTTTTAAATAATAGTCATCACAATCATCATCATAGCCCTAGGATATGTTTTCATATATTTTTCTCATTTAATCTTCAATAATCCCATGAAGCAGATCATGCGTGAAATATAAATATTCAGTTTATGGCTGAGAAAACCAAAGTTCAACATGGTTAAGTGATGTGCCCAAGGCCACGCCCTCACAGATGGCAGAAACAGATCTTAAATCTGGATTTTCAAGCTTTAAGTTAATACCATTACTTTCCACAGTTTGCACTGAACTGTATCTCACTGCACTATAGCTGTAAATTACTTAAGTGGAGGGGGGAAGGGAAGGTCTTAGGCAAAACAGGACAAAAAGAAGGGGAGAGCTGCCAGCCACCGTGAATCAGAGAGAGATGATGGAGCTGCTCTGCCAACAGAACAGCCCCTCTCTTCCCTAAGGGTAAATTTCTGGGAAGGGCTCACTTGCCAGCGGCAGCAATGCCCCCTCCAGGGCCAACACCACTGTATCAGCTGTCCCCCCCTCCCTTAGGAGCCTGCATATCTGAGACCTCTACACTCTTCCTTATCTTTGGCCCCACACTTCTCTCACTAGATGGCTCTCAAGAGGCCAGGGAAGTTCTTTGTGGTGACAAAAGAGTCCTGACCATTCATGGGTTGGAAAGAGAAGGCAGGTCTAACACTAAACAAGAGAATTTTAATAAGAAGAAATCCAAAGTCACAAATCCATGTTAATCATAAAACTAACGTGGGCCGTGTGAAATATACGCATGAAAGCTTTCAAAAAATATATTTGGGGGATCGCTCAACTGTGTCCTTTGAGGGGATTGAAATTTCTATTTATTGGTATTTGAATGTTTATAGTCTTCCATGAAAAATGGCAGAAACGCCACCAGCGGGAGTTTGTTCTGGAATATCACAGAAATATGTAGGATGCCATGTCTTTGGCACTCATTAAAGAGCACCCAAGATCATCAAGGTATATAAATAACAATAACATTACAAAATGAAAAAACAACAACAAAAAGCACTATATCTGCCCTTTAAATGCTCAGATGTTTATCTTCTTAACTGGCCCATAAAGACAATTTGGGCAGATGTCCAGGCATCAGGTGTCTGCTTTTAAGCTCTTCCTTATCTTCATATTTTACATCTCTCTTACTTTTTAAAGGCCTTGCTGTCTAATTACACTCTGCAAGCTTTAACTTTGTAACATTTCCCTGTGGTTCAGATCAAAATGATGATATATCCATTTATGTTTAACGTGTTTTCATTTCATTCCATTGGGAGTTGCTTTAGATCTTTGCTCATACCACTAAATTCGGTTTTTAGGAATTCACCTTCAAGAATTAAGACTGTGACCTCTTACATCTATCTTAATGTTAAGTGCGTTTAGTTCATTTTAGTAACTCTGCAGACCTGAGGTACGACCATGTCTAGAGGCAGGTATGTCTCCGGTGAATGAATATACAAGTGGAATGTCTACTAAACTCTGTATCCTAAAAATACTAAGACCATTCACTGTGATCAGACAGGACAGGCCATCTTTTCCTCTTGTGTTCACTATTATTCCCTCACTTAAATTACTACTCCATTTTAATTTTTATAAAACATCATCTTTGGAGTTTGGGTTTCATAAGAATAACTTTTTTAATACAGCTAGCCTGATACCTGTCTTGCAGCAAAAGAATAAAAAAATGCTGAATTCCATATCTCTGATGAAAATAAGAAACAGTAATACTATGCCTCTCTCTCTAGCTATTGAATGAGCCCCAAATGACAGCACGGTGGGTGTTGGGGCCTCTCGCATTTCTACCTTCTTGCCTGGTTTTCCTTACACACTCTATGATCTGCTCCCAAATACCTCCCAACTGCTCGCCTCACCACTCTTTACCTCATGCTGTTCCTTCTGACTAACGCGCCTTCCTCTTCCATCTGTATCTGGAGAAACCCTTGAGGTACCACTCAAACGCCTTCTTCTCTAATGGATAATGGCGTTTTCTCCTCTGATCCCTCAAAGTACCTCGTATCACTTATGATGGCTGCATTGTATTATGGACACTGTCTATCACTTTTCCTTTCCTTTTTCCTTCCCTTCTTCCCTTCCTTCCTTTCTTCAACAAATTTATTGAGCAGGCACCATGCACCAAGCACCCATCTTCACAGACCAGTAATTTACCTCCACTCTTAAATTCTACTCAGCTCTGTTCAGGGACAGATCCCTCCCCAAGGTCCCAAACCCTCTGGGGTTGCCAGAATTAGCAAATTGAAATTATAGATGCCTGGTTAAATCTGGATTCCAGATAAACAATGAATAACTTTTAGTATGCCTCATGCAATATTTGGGGCATAGGTATACTAAAAACCTCAAATTTAACCAGGTATCTTGTGTTTCATCTGGCAACCCTAATACTGTCCTACCAATGCACTTTACAGGACGCATACTTAGATACAGTATATGTCCAATATGAGTGTGCTACTTCTATTTTGTGATGACATTTCCCTGATTCAGGCAGATTATCTTAAAGTATTTATATATATAAATACATCACAGTTCATATACACATAAAAACATATATATATATATATAAATAATATATAAGAAATACTACTTTATATATATAATACTACTATATATATAAGAAATACTACCTCGTTGAGGGGCCAAAACCAGTCACTAGCAGAGATCAGTATTCTTAACCAAGGATGCACTAAGAATCAAGTAGAAGCCATTTCTTGAGCCCAGGCCTACAGAATCAGAAATGTGGCCAGTGGGCCACGAGGTTCCGATGCTCACTCTCCACTGAGAACAACTGGCATAGACCTTACCAGAAAATCACGGCACATTTCGAATGGTAATCCTTTCTTTAGCATAGATTAGCCTGGACTTGGCGGTACTTGACAAACAATCGTTCTGTCAGACAACTGGAGGTAAAACTACTGGGATTAACCTCTGACATTCTTGGCTCAGTGAAACACTGTTTTAACTATATTCCAGCAGAACAGCAACAAATTCTATAAATATAATATACCCAATCAAAAAGAGAATGCTGCCCTGGCAAGAAACGAAAGCAAGTCTTGAAGAGCAATAGTGACTTGACTTGTAACGCAACAAGGATGCATTAATCTGTTGTTCTGATTAGAAGCTGCACAAAACCAAATGCCTAGTTTGGCACCATGCTAAGGGATGCTGCCCTCCCTAAAAAAAATTGCATGATAGGAGAGGCAACTAAAAGGAAGGCTATAATTCATCCAGGTGCACTAATTTCTGAATGGCCAGCTCCACAAAAACAAAAACAAAAACAAAAACAAAAACAAAAACAAAAACAAAAACAAAACAGGTGCATCTGACCTCACAGTTCATTTGGAAAGTACTGAAACCCTATGGAAGTTAACAGGAGCACCATCAGTGCGCGGCACTTAGATGTGACCCCTAACCCCCTTCCGAGGGTCCAGAGGCACATGAAAAGCCCTCCCAGGCCACTCAAGACACAACTGAAAGAAACACTACCTACCTCACCCCACAGAGGTCTGAGCCCCTGGCTCAGTAAGCTCATTTCCTTTTTCCCAATCGTTTAATTTAGGAAAGCTTAGAGAAGGCATTTAAATGAATTTCCAAAGTATCCTCTGTCGTAACAGACCTTCCTGAACAAGTAATTGTCGTATTAAATATTTCAAGAGAGACTGGTTTCTTTCTAAACAAAGCTTGATGACAGAGTGCTTACTTGTGTTTACTTTCCACAGGATTTGCTATCGCCCACCCGGCATCCCCACTCTGCTGACAAATTCGCCTCATTACATATCGTGATTATGATGTATTCTGTACCCATCCCGTGAGCTGCATCCTTGCTCAGGGAAATGTCCTGTCACAGTGAGCCAATCAGAAATCCTGAAAGTTTCAAAAGAGACTTTAACATTGTCTTTTTCTGAGGTGTTTTTTTTTTTCTCCCCTGAGTCTTTATGAATAACATTGCCTCCTACTTACATAAAAATCATTTTCAAATAAATCATTCTATCTTCGATTTGCCTTGGGAATCTGCCTATGTGAGATTTGAAATCAAGAGGCTGAGAGAATCTAAAAGTCTTAATAAAACCCTTTCCAAGTTTCTCATAGAGGCTGCATTTCATTTTTCTTCTTGGAGTTTAATAAAACTAAGATTCACTGGACAGGGGTCAGTGAGCTAAAGGGATATGAACTTTTGCTTAAAAAGTAATAACAATAAAAACATAGTGCAAGTCACTCATGCAAGTTCAGGATGTCCTATGACCTCCAGTCCATCACTTGTATAAATGTGATGTCATTTGGGGAAGGTAATCAAAAAATAAATAAGCAAAGATTAGTTAGGGAATATCAGAGCAAAGAATTTAAGTGAAAATTGACAGGAAAAATTTTTGCTAAAGCAATAATGTCATTTACCTAAACTAATGCACTTAGGTAAAAGAGATGTTCATAGAAATTAAAAGCTATAAATTTTCTTCATGTTTTGAAATAATTATTTAAACGTTTTCTAATCTAGTCTCGTCAATATTTAAAAACTGCATTACATATGTTTAAAATGACCCTAAAAAGTAAAAAGACCTCTTGTCCCCTTACAAAATAAAATGCCACACTTTCAATCTTAAAAGTTTGTGAAAACCTTTTCTTAAATATCAAGGCATTTCCATATTCCCTAAAAGTTTTATCATTAAGCCACAAGTTCTCCAAATAAAAGGACCAGGGAGTAGATGGTCTGTCAATCAGTGCACAGAATACTGAGAACAGCTCATACTGCCTCCCCACACCAATTCTCACCTTCTCCCTCCACTAGTAACGTAACACTAAACCAAATCTTCTTCCTCTTTCCAGTACCTCAATAGCGGCTCTCTTCCAACATGGTAGAATGGACTGATTCTGGTCATGATCTGGGCACTCCTGATTCCCAAGCCACATCTCTAGCCTTTAAAACACATCGCAAGGTTCCACCTGCCCAGGGGGCACCATCATACCGATGTTCCAACACAACTTCAAAAGCCCCACGACCCAAACAAGCACCCCCCAGCTCCATCCCCAGTGCGGCTCCTTTCTCCATGCTCCTGGACTTCAGTACCATCACCAGCTTCTCAACCACAGCTGAGCTCTGAAGCAATCAGTTAAGGTTCAGATGCAACGAATGATTTCTCTAAGTCTGTTTCTCTTCTGTAAAAGCTGATGATGACCTACTTTAGACGGTCTTCAGGGTGATTAAATGAGATAATGATAAAGTAGGTACTTTATCATTTGATACTCCCCTTCTTCACTCTATATTTAATCGCTGGCCAAGGCCCATCAGCTGCCAACCAAACGTCTATAAAATCTTTCCCCTATTTTCTGTTCCTACTGTTATTGTCCTGGTTTGGATCCTCAGCATTTCTCACCTGAATAATCACAAAACTCTAGGACTAGTTGCCTGGCTTCCTTTCCTCTCCAACCTGCGTGCCTATACGTATATGAGTATAAGAGGTATACCTGGGATTGGGTATAAGGGGCCTTACTTCTATTGTTCGTTTTCCCAAAACCCAGCACAGTGCCTGGCAAGGAGCGAGCATTCAACAAACATTTCACGACGATGCCGACTGGCTCCAAATTAATCATCCAGACATCATGAAGCCACACTCTAAGAAAAACCCCAATCTCACAAGCACTGAAGGAAGTCCTTTGCATAGTGATTCATCGTAACATTATACTCAGAGACCTAAGGTCCTAAAATTGCTGTTTCTCCCCCTGGAACCCATGGTGGTATATTAATGTGGAGGCACTGGGCCCAGATAAGTAGTAAGCAAAGTTTATTCACCGTAGGCAGAAAATCGTAAGATGTCTTAAATAATAATTTGATAGTACTTGGGGCATATATATGTTAATCATAGAAAGACAGGGATGGAAGGACCAAGAGATAACTAATTTTAAAAATGTATTAAATATACATGAGGCATCTGGGCTCTAGATATTCATGAAACACTAAATATATATGAGGCAGTTAATATTCATGAGTACTCAATATTCATGAGGCCTTAATCCGGCCACTCCTTCATTGGTGACACCCATTCTGGCCCCATATGTCCTTTGCTCAAGAAACGCAAATAAAGGCCATGACTATTCAGCAGGCTTACTGGCAAGCTACAGCTCTGGCCAGGTCCACTGGTCACTACATCTTTCCAATAGAGTAAGTGTGTGCCATGAGCCTCAGGCCCCTTTTGCCTGTGGTCTTTCTTGAACTTCAACTCTGGTCTTCAAACCACGCTATTATCAGGAAATGTCAATGCAACAGAAAGAGAGCAAGAGGACCCCTGCATACCCCAGGATCTGGGCAGGGTGGCCCTTCCATCCACTTGTACCTTCTCCTAAGTGTGTGAACCTCTCTGCCTGCACCTCTGTGCCAGCAAATTACTCCTCTTATTGACCTGAATTTCGACTCCCTAGGTCCTATCCTTGAGGATACTGAAAATTAGGTCATCCCTCCTCCACATGACAGCCCTTTAGACGTCGTAAGACATTTATCAGGCACACCTGAGTCTCCCCTCCAGACAAATATCCCTTTTCACTACTCTGCCCTACACATGACAAATTTCCAGTCCTTTCACCATCATGGCTGCTGTCCCACGAGGCAGCCAGAACTCAGCATAAACTCCATTACAAACTCCATAAACTCCAGAACTCCATTACATGGGAATCCCACGTAAAGGACTCCCAGCACACACAGAAGAAATCAGTCACCTCCCTTCATCTCTGCCACGCTTCTACCAATGCAAGCGAGGGTTAGCGTCTCTGGTGGCCACATGACAGAGTTAACGCTTATCTGGTGGAAGGGGAATGTGGATAAAGCTGACTGGCACATGTGGGGCGAAGGAACAATGGCCCTCTCTGGAAGCACCATCAGAGTCTATACTTAATAGGGATGAGGATGAGAGAGTAAATGAAGCAAATGGCAGTGAACTCAAGAAAGGAGAGAGAATCCCAATCTGGAAGTGGCGGTGGAGAACAGTCTTCTGTCTTCCGCTGAGGGTATTGTGAAGGAAGTAATATGGTCACGGTGGAAAGACCAAAGAGTTTGGAGGAAAAAATCAAAGACACAGGAGAGTTGGCAGCATGGGAAAGGAGACAAGGCTGCCACAGAAGAGTGAGTGGCCACTGTTGCGGTGGGGGGGGGGGGTAGAAAGCTGAGAAGTCACCTTCAATAACTACAAGCTAACAGTACATTTATACTCACCGTTGCCAAAAGGAGTGTGGGGTCTTTTAAAAAGCTAGAGAAAGACAGTATATAAAGGCAGGAGTTAGAAGTAAAAGAACTATAACTCTGCTTTAGATACCTTGAGGCAATCCGCTGTTTTTCAATGCTGGTTCATTTACTTGAATTGTGTCATCTTCAAGGTAGAAGTAGATTTTATAGCGTCTAATTCTATAGTTTTCTTGCCTTTTATCAGGCACTTCATCTTCCAAATAGGCATCAAAAGATAATACCTGTTGGAATCACAGAAAGTAAGAAGTGAAAATAAATTCAGCAAACTTAAAATCAATAAAGCTACTGCCTGTATACGTTTTGTTAATGTAAAGAAAAAATTGAGGAAATTTTTGCAAGAAGAAATTCTACACATCAGCTATGAGAATGGATATACAATCTAGGTTACAGTATATAAAGATTATTTTATATTTTCATCACTCTGGTCAGAATGAGGAAATTATATTCAAGCAATAAATCCATCATTCAGCTCTACCATAAATTGAACTAGCGCCTGTCCTTGGAATTTCACAGTGGGATTCTGTATGTGTTAAGAGAGAAAATAATATTCTTTTCCAGAAGACAAATATGAGTCTGTCATTTTTTTCCCATTAAAAATAACACAAAGCTACCCTGGTTCTCCGACAAAATTATTCTGACTTCTGGTCCTGCTGACTGCTTGCCTTGAGGCAACTGAAACACGCAGGGCTGAAATTCTTCCAATGCACTGGAGACCCCACCCTACACTTCTTCAGTAACCTCAAAAAGCCTAGCTCAGTGCTAGACCCAGTCTTATCTTATTGGGTGTGTTAGGGTGGGAGAGAGGTAGACATTAGGAGAGGTGGATTCTAAAGTAGTTACAGTAAAAAAATCAGAGTCGAAGATATCCTTGAAAATTCCTTAACTACTTTGGAAAACCGTGCCTCTCGGTATGTATAACACAGTGCATTTTTCTCCCATGTTGAACCAGAAGACTGCCTCTTCAGCTGAAGATCAGCTGAATTAGCTTCCATAGGTTCGGGTGCCATGTTGTATGAATAATACATATCTTTAACCTTTAGAATCACTTTCAACACAGCGACCTGCTCACACACACTTAGAAAGACATGGTAATTAAGGACAATGGAGGGAACAGTAGATTTAGGCTACCATTTCAAGCTGGACCTGGGGCACAGGCTTCATGAGAGCTCCATTTTAACATTTCCTTGGCTCTCCTTTTTGTTCAATTTTTGTAATTCAAGTTGCAAAAGTTAATTGTGCATATGTTGTAATACCATGTTAAAGCAACACAGACAACATGATTAATGTGAGTAAGTCTGTTAGGTGCAATCTACCCTCTAGGGGTGGCCAGTTACCCTAATTAGAAACACACGCTCCAGGATTGTTTAGCAAATTTCTATCAGAAGCCCACACTTCAGAAGTGGCTGACAAAAATGCCTCAGTCATTTATCTCTGATCAACAGAAGAGGATTTATTCATCACCATAAAGAATATGAGAAATGAGCTTTAGTTAGTGAAATAATTGTATTCAAAATGAATGGATCAATTACAAATATTGACCAGGCCCTGACTTTACCAGAACAGCTTCTAGGAATCTAGTGAGCCCAGAGATCTATACCCTTCAAAATGGCACCTTGGGCTTCATTCCAAAATGGTCCTATCTTCAGCTGCTCTCTTGGGGAACGTATCTGGCCTGATTCCAGGTAGAAAGTTAGCTAAATCCACTACGAGAATGTTGTCATATTTGTGTTGAGTGAACATTCCAGGTAAGATGCCACCGGATGGGTACAGGGTTTCCTTCTGACGTGATGAAAATGTCCTGGAACTAGACAGAGGTGATGGTTGTACAACACTGTGAATACACCAGATGCCTTTGAATTGCATGCTTTAAAATGGCTAATCATTAATTTTATGTTATGTAAATTTTACCTCATTTTTAAAAAAGATATTGGTCACTGAATTGTACTGAACACTAAAATGGTAAATTTTATGTTATCTGAATTATACCTCAATTTTTAAAAGTAGGGGGGGAAAGATGATGTTGGAACATCTCAGAGGACAAGAGAGCTGGGCTTCATGAAGCTTTCAGTAACAGTAGTGAGTTGGAGCAAAATGTGCCACCCTAGAATGTGCCACTTTGACATGTGGATTATTCTGAGCTGAAGACAATCAGAGCCCAGCAGAGGCAGGAAGAACTTTCTTACCTCCCACTTAACTGCCTAAAAGAATTTACATAGGAAACCTGCACCAGGAAGAGAGCTATATTACCGGAGAAAACGTTTTATATCAGAAAGACTTACCAGCATCACAGGGCAAACATGTGTTTACCAAACACTTGCTCTTCTCATCTTCCTACCCTTTGAAGCCCCGGACCCCTACCCACTTCTCCTTAGCTCAGATTGGCATATAAGCCTCCATTCCTGACTGCCAAGGAGTCTCATATGTGTTGGGGGTTCCCATATGTACAAAATTTGCTTTTCTCCTGTTAATCTGTCTTATGTCAATTTAATTGTTAGACCAGCCAAAGACTCTAGAAGGGAAGAAGGGAATAGTTTTCTGTTCCTACAATAGTAGTCTATCTGAAACTTTTTTTCTTTTTAATTGGGTAGGAAAGTGTGGCGAGAATATTCATATCTCTCACCTACCTCTATGCATTGAATGCCACTGATATAAATTGATGCATGACCAAACTGCCACGGATCAGTGGACAACACTGTCATGTATGTAATCATTAAATATTTATCAAAAGAAATGATGCATTCAAAGAAAATAAAGGATGCTAAATGGGAACAAGGAGAAAGAAAGACATTATTTTAGTCTAGGCTTCAGTATTTCTAGAAGAGGGACAGACTGATATTTCACGTTCTGGTCCCCCGAGAATACAGGGCTGACGAACTTCAGCATGAAAGGTAGAGAGCAAGTCAGAGTGGTAGAGACAGAAAGACAGAAAAGGAAGAGGGAGGGGAAACTGTGAAACGGGGCAAAGTAGAACGCAAAGGAAGAGATACCAAATAGACTAAAAGTGATCTCACAAAGATGAAAGAACTAATTGCAATGGAACTTGATGCACCAGAGAATCCAGAGAGAAAGATCTAAAAAAAAAATTGCTAGAAATGAAAATTTATAGAAACATAATTATGATACAAGGTTTCATCATAATTTATGATGTCAAGCAGAGACTAGATAAATAAGGTCCTAGAGGATGTAACTAGCTGTAATTTTCTTGCAAGCGGTATGTAAATGTCATTTGGCAGGCTGTGTGATCTTCTATTCCCCACAGGCCTCTACAAGCCCTACTGTATTATATGAGGTTACCTGCCTGAGCCCCGAGGCATTTGGATTTTTGATGCTAGCCAAGAGGATCGGAAATGTGAAATCAATTAGCATTAAATAATAGATATATGATATTCCCTCATTAGAAAGGAAATTTTTTAATGTGAATATTTCTGAAATCAGAATCTTTTTATAATTAAAGCCAAAAGAAGCTCGAAACAGTCAGGAATGCATCTGAAGGAAGAAGTTATGACTTGATGGAAGGTGCAAATTTAGCCTTGTGGGGAAGGAGTTAATTCTATTTTCATGTCAATTGAGTGCTTTGCTTTGCAGTGCATATCCCAAATAGCTAGATTTTAACACATCATTTTGGATTCCTAACTTTCACTTAGAATGTTTTGAAAATGATTACTGTCTGATGCAGCACTGACACGGAAATAATTGTGTATAGAAGACTGTCCATCACAGGCTAGGCGATGCAATCATAAGGCAAAAACAAAAGCCTAACCTCTCAGAATAAATCACAGAATTTTAAGATGGTGAAGTTGGTATGACCAACGCATGAGTCATAAAGACTATTACTCAGGAACCAAACATCTAAGTGCCAAAACCTCATGGCTGAATTTCTAAAGCAGCTGTTAGGAAAGAAAGAAGCACCAGTGATGTTCAATAAAGCTCAACATTCTATAAAGAGATCAGTATCGTAAGTCTACATTTAAAACATTGAGGTTCTATTTGATGAAAAAGGCTCAGACTTAAATTGTGAGGTACTAAAGAAGAAGGTACATAATAGTAAGGATAAATACTTGCTCTTATAGGTTAGTAGACAATAACAATTTGTGTACATTTAATGCAGTGTTGTTTATTCTTCCTGAAAAAGCTGTTATTAAATTAATGGTTTCTCTTATAATTATAGAATCTTAGAATTAAGGAAATAAACCATAATGAATTTTGTATTGCATAAAGAGGATGGTTCCTTTATACATGACAATGGTATAGTTAAAGAAATTTATCATTTAAACAGAATGTAAATAAGTTACTTATACTATATAAGTAAATAATAAATAATAAAATTATTTTATACTAGATATTATATAGTAAAATAATGAACATCAATAATATAAAATATATAAATAACAAATAATATTTAATATAAAATATAAATAATAAAAAATATATAAATATAAAGCAGAATATAACACTGCAAAATATGCCTCTCTGGCATAAGAATTATCTTGAGCTAATTATTTTTAAGAAATAGCAGAGAAAGAAGCTCTGAAATCTGAGTAGAAGTTACCCTTTTCTAAGAGACATTTATACTTACAAGGAAAATCTCCACTTGTGTCTCTCTGCACCAGGAAGAGGAGGATGACTAAATCTCTAGAAACTTATCAATGGAGAAAGCATGGAATTAAATCTGCATAACAACTATACCCTCCTTTCCCATGCTTTGCCTGATAACCTCCCATAACTGGCTCTCCCCACCCCCAGCATCTTTTGCCTTTAGCTGGAGCTAGTGTTTAAGGTGGTGGCTTGGGCTATTTTGAAGAGTTACTCAGTCTTCCTGGGTATCTCCCATGTATACAGGAGGTATACATACTAGTAAACTTCTGTTTGCTTTTCTCCTGCTAAGCTGTCTTTCATCACAGGGGACATCTCAGCTAAGAACTGAGATGGGAAAAGGGAAAATTACTTTTCCTTCCCTGCCTAAACTAATTTATTAAAAAATTCTAATAAATTTAAAATACAGAAATCAGTCACTGATCACAAAGTAATACAACTAAAAATGTATCATGTAACTATAAGCAAATATTGTCCCCCCTAATAATTATTGTGATGAAAATAAATTTTAAAATACAAAAGATAAATGTAGAATCTAATAAAATTTAAAGATAGAGGCAAATCTGTAACCTTGGGTAAATCACTAGATTTCAATTATTACACAAGATAATTTAAAGAGAGCTAACTCAGGTAAATGTACTAACTCAGTGACTCTCAGCCTTGGCTTCTCATTAGGAACTTCCCCAAAACAACAAAAACAAAAAAGACCATACCCAAGCCTAAATACATTGAATCAGAATCTTGGAGGCAGTTAAGAGAGGCATCAGCATGTTTTTTTTTTAAAGCTTCACGAGTAATTCTGCAATGCAGTCACAGTGAGCAAGGGGTTGAACAAAAATTTTTGAAAGTGCAAAAATTTGTCATAAGGAAAACAAGTCAAAAGCAAAAAAGAATAAAAGCACAAGTAGATAAATTTGAAAGGAGAAAAACAACTGCAATAAATAAATCCAATAGTTTTGTTGTTTTTCTTGTTTTTAATAAATAAAATAGATAAGATTCTAGTGTCAGGGAGGAAAAACATTTTTCCTCTACCTTTCTAGGTTCTTCTGGCTGGTCTAAAGAATTAAAACTGACATTAGGCAGGTTAACAGGAGAAAAAACAAATTTCATTATGTACATATAGAGGCTCCATAAGAATATGAGGCCTAAGGAAAAGTCAGGCAATTGAAGCTTATATGCTGTCTGAGAGGAGAAGAGGGTAGGGGTTTGGGACTTCAAAGGGGAGGAAGGCAATACACAGGAAGATGAAAAAGAGCAAATGTTTGGTAAACAAATGTTTGGCTGGACCAGGCAGAAACAACGGGACACAGAAAGGAATTTAAAAAACACTTTGCTAAGTTCCTCCCTGTCTACCACACCTAGTTCATATTATGCTATAGTTATCTATGGTGATGGCTCCCTTCCTAGAACAGGTCCTCTATCTAAATTCTTTTTTCTTTTTATCTTTTTTTAAATCTATTTAAATTCTTTTAGGCAATTAGGGGGAAGGTCAAAGGTTATTCCTCACTCTTTTGGGCCCTGATTGCTTTAGGCTCAAAATAATCTGCATGCCAAAGAGAAACATTTTGGGGTGGCAAGTTTTACTCCCCTACACTAGCAAAGATAATCAAGAAAGAATATAAGTAAATAAAACCAGAAATGAGATGGTGCATAGCATAGAGATGTAGCAAATTATGTTATAAATTTTATTATAATAAATTATTCAAGCTTTTATGAAAATAAAATCTAAAACCACAAACAAGCGATTTTCTGTAAGAACTGTAAATTATCAAAACACAATGAATAAATAACCAAGTAAAAGTGAAAAAAAATTACCAAAGAATTGCCCCAACAAATGCTCCAACCAAGATGATTTACTAATGGATTCTTTCATACTTTCAAGGTAAGAAAATCACCACTTTATATAACTCCCCTCACAGGATATCAAAAAAGATGGAAAGCCACAAAGGTGAACTCCAGCTTACACTTAAATAAAACAAATCAATTCATTTTACCTTCCACCGCAAAAATTATATATGTGTCAGAGCTTTGAAAGGGAGGATGACCATTCTAGGCTTAGAAGAAAAAGACACAATTACGAAAGAAAAATATTAAAATTTAACTACAAAAACAAGTTACAACTTCAATACACTGAAATATAAATTAAAACAAGAAACATGCAAATAAAAAATGTTAGAAAAGATGACAAAAGTTTTAATTTATTTTATAAAAAAAGTTTTAATTAATTTTGAAAAGATCCTTTAAAAGAAATGAAAACAGAACTTAAAATGCATGAGAATGAGAAGGTCGATAGAAAAAGGAAAATGTCTGCTCTAAAAAATAATCAGATAACTGAAAATTAAAATAACAGTAAGGCACCAGTTTTGTTTGTTTCTCCTAAGAAATAAGCCTGGTAGGATTATTCCTTACCAACGGGAGTTTGAATTATTACAGTTCTTCTGAGGTAATGTGGTGCTATGAGGAGCCATTCTAAAATTCCTATACTTCTCAGGAACTCCATTTCTGGGCATGTAGCCCAAAGAAACAAACCAAAATATGGAGAAACATATGTGCAAAGATGTTCTTTGCAGCATTTTTTTTTTTTTATTAAGAAAAAAAACTAGCGTGAGTGTAATTAAAAGATCTAACAAGGGAAGGGCTTGGTGAATTACGGCACATCCATGTATTCTGTGGAATATGACGAAGACAGTAGTATGGTATTTTTGAAAAACTACGCGGCAATAAGAAAAATGCTTAGGAAACAGAAATGCTGAGAGAAAAAAAAAAAAAAACACAGGACTGAAAATGGTAATATACTACAGTTACAACTGTTTTCAAAAGCATGTATACTGAAACTATGTTTTAAAAACCATAACTATGTTTTTCAAAAAGACTAGGTAGAATAAAGGAACAAAAAGAAAGCCATGGTGGCAGTTCCAGTGGCGGGCTGGTCGGGATGTAGGATCGCGAGGGGCGGGGGGCAGCTGTGGGTAAGGCACCGACCTGAGGTAGAGGCAGAAGAGGCGGCCACAGCCTGTGGTGGGTGCTTCCAGGTTGGGGGGGGGGGGGGCGGCGGATGCTTCCGGTGGCCTGGGCTGGTGGGCGTGGTGAGCGGCATCTGCCCCCTCCCCTTCCATGGCTGGGTTCGGCCCTGCCCTCCTGCACACCCTCCGCAGCCTGGACCTCTAGACCACCGGTCCACCTCAGGGGACCCTGTGTGGGGTCCCTAAAGCACCTGGCAGCCTTTTCAAAGCCTGTTGTGACATCTCACGAGGGCCGTACAGTCCAAACCGAATCGAAGATATTTCTAGTCCCGGAAGCACCTTGATGGCCCGGAAGTAGACCTGTGCCCTCAAAGAAAGTGCTCGGTAGTCGCGGAAGCTCACTGAGGGCTCGGACGCCATACCGAGCGGTTAGTACGCCTTGGATCTCTGTGACTTTTCCGAATCGCTTTGCGGTCACAAACCCAGTGGACGGACTTTTGACATCTCTGAAACACTGAGAACGGCGATGGGTGAGTGAAAGAAAGGAGGAGGGTCCCTCAGCCGTGTGGGCGGCGCAAGGCCGCTTACCACAGGAGCTGCACTTCGGTACGGCCCCCTAGCAAACGCGTAAGCGTCTGGGGAGTCGAGTGACGCGCCCCTCCTCCCCTCAGTCGGCCATCTTATAGCTCTGCGTCGGGAGGGACTGGCGTCCCCAGGCGCCTGAAAGCCCAGAAACAGGACCTTCTGACTTTCAAGCCGAGGTTTCCTAGGGCTCATCCTGACAGGAAAATTCGTCCTCGCCCTCCTCCTGCTCCTCGTGCTCCTCGTCCTCCTCCCGCTCCTCCTCCTCCCATTTCAGGCTCGGGTGTGGGTGGAGCTGCCTCCCAAGACTGCCTGATTCTGAGCACTCGGGGTTCCTGTCGTCTGTGGAATCCCCTCAGCGCCATTCCCTTCGTGCTCCGCCAACCTCTTTCTAGAAGAAATGGCTTCTCACGAGGACACCTACAGCTTTAAGGTTCATTTCCAACAAAGTTCCTGTGACTTCACAGACTCTGAATTTGTAGCCACAGCCGAGGGTCAAAATAATACGACTGAGGAAGCAAGCAAGGGCTGGAGAAAGAGCGATGGACAGCAAGATGAAGACTCTTCGGCGCCCTACGTGAAGGCGATCGAGGGCATCCTGGAAACATCGACGCCAGAAGAGGAGGCCACTAGTACAACATGGAGCACAGGGCAGCATCCCAGCCCTGAAGGACCGGCCTGGGCTCTTTCCTTCTCTGCTTCTCCTCAAATAAAGGAAACGTCAGCCCCAGAGGTCACAGCGGAGAAGATCGGGATCAGCGATTTCTCTGACAGCAGAGCGATGACATATCCCGAGGACAAACCCCGTGAGAAGCTACTCGGTGACCGAAGGGTATTCCTT
This sequence comes from Camelus bactrianus, assembly GCF_048773025.1. Classification (NCBI taxonomy): domain Eukaryota; kingdom Metazoa; phylum Chordata; class Mammalia; order Artiodactyla; family Camelidae; genus Camelus; species Camelus bactrianus. The sequence goes on from NC_133575.1 coordinate 35,006,652, forward strand.
TTTGAAAAAGGCTCTCCAGCCCTACAATTTCCAGATAGACATGACTATCCTTCAGAAAACCAAAAGCACACAGAAAGGAGTGCGGTAACTGAGCGCGCTTCTTCAGGAAGTGGCTGGTCTGATGTGGGTGACGTCTCCTCATTCACATTACCTCAGGAGGAGCCACTCCCATCCTGCCTCTCCAGTATTTCAACGCCTTCATCCTTCACAATTGACCAGGCCACGTACTGGCCTAATTTGTACGGTGGTCCTTGGCAGAACCCTGGCAGCTCCTGGACCAGCAGCTCCACGCTTCCTTTATATCCGTCCTTGGGCAGCGGCAGCGGCAGCAGCTTCCACGCAGTGGCGAGCAGCCAGAGCCTCTGGAGGGATTTTTCCTTCAGTTCTACAGTGCGCTCCCCAGACTGGTCCAGAGACCTGAAGGCGGCAGGGGAAGATCAGTCTCCAAATCCTCATTCACTTTGTTTCTCCAGAAGTTCAGAAGCAAAGGTGAAGGAGTGGAGGCAGCAACTCCGAGAGGAGATACCGTCAAGTCCTTGGGGAGATTCTGTGTCTTATTCCCGGCCAAAGAGCCAATGGGAGCAGAGCCAGCAGGAGGGTTTCATCGACACCCACTGTCACCTGGACATGCTCTACTCCAAGCTGTCTTTCAAAGGAACCTTTGAAAAGTTCAGAAAAATTTATAGCCGTTCCTTCCCTAAGGAATTTCACGGCTGCATCTCTGATTTCTGTGATCCTCGCACACTAAGGGATGGCCTATGGGAGGAGCTGCTGAAAGAGGATCTGATCTGGGGGGCCTTCGGCTGTCACCCTCATTTTGCACGTTACTACAATGAGAATCAAGAGAGAAGCATTTTGCAAGCCCTACAGCACCCCAAGGCTGTAGCCTTTGGAGAAATTGGCTTGGATTACTCTTACAAGTGCACCACACCTGTCCCTCAGCAGCACAAGATATTTGAGAGACAGCTGCGGCTGGCTGTGTCTCTAAAGAAGCCCATGGTGATCCACTGCCGAGAAGCTGACAAAGATCTGCTGAGCATCATGAAAAAATTCGTGCCCCCTGATTACAAGATCCACAGGCATTGCTTCACTGGCAATTACTCAGTCATCGAGCCCCTTCTGGAGTACTTCCCCAACATGTCTGTGGGCTTCACAGCTGTCCTGACTTACTCTTCTGCCTGGGACGTACGGGAGGCTCTGAAGAAGATCCCGCTGGAGAGAATCATCGTGGAGACAGATGCTCCCTACTTCCTCCCTCGTGGTGTTCCCAAGAGCCTGTGCCAGTTTGCCCACCCAGGCCTGGCCCTGCATACCATTCGGGAGATTGCCAAAATCAAAGATCAGCCAGTCTCCCACATCTTGGCCACCTTACGCAAGAACACTACTCGCCTCTATAATATTTAAACAGAGAGGGCACAGTCAGGAGTCTTCCAGGAAAGGGAGACCAGCAGCCTGACGACAGACTCAGTTTGAACTCTGCCTGTCAAGGATATGTTCAGCAAGCCCCGTGGAACAGAGAAAACCAGGACAAGATGTTTTCCTCAAAACCTCTTCAGAAGACTTCTTGTGACTGGTAGGCTGCGGTGCACTGGGATGGGAGGAGGGCTGAGGGGAACTGCTGGTTGATGTCATCAGGGGTTTGCCTTCCAAGCCCAATTGTGCCAGCATAGCCGGTAAAAAAGAAAGAGTTCCATCGGGCTCAAGTTTGCTAATCCAAACCCTGTTCTCTGCAGCCTGCATTTTTGAGTAGTTAGCAAATAAAGTCACCCTCCTACCTGTCTTTTAAAGAAAAAAGACAGCAGGGAATGTTGAATTTTAAAAGTGAGCTAGGTGATTTGTTCTGTTTATTCCCCAAATGTATTTGTTATTATAGGAATTCTATAACTCATATAGTTTGTTGTTAAGTTTGTAAAGTCAGTGACTGTTCAACTTGTAAATTTGTATTTCTAAAGATAAACCAACAGTAGCTTTTCATCTAAGAAGAAGTCAATTTTGAGAAAAATTAGTTAATAGTCATAATGTGCCAGGGCAGGGGGGAGGTGTCTGGGGGAGTTTAGTGTGATAGGAGCCAAATCTGTTGAATTTTAGAACCACTGAGATGAGTCTTGAATCTGAACTGAACTCAACTCCTAAGACTCGTATAATTCCGAAGCTCTTCCGCTAACTAGCACGTAATAGCAACTCTTCATTCAGAATGCTCTGATTCTTAACAAGGCTCAAATGTATACACTTAGAAATACCATTCTCCAGAAGGATGGAAACAGAAGAGCTTCAGCTGCCCACTTGGCAAACAGCCGTCCTCCTTGAGAAATTAAAATGAACCCACATCTTAAGGAAGACATTCAAGTGAGGAAATTTGACTTTGCCAGCCAAAGCACACTAAAATCCAGGAGTCTCACTGCTGGAGGAGACATTCCACTTTCAAAATGGAAAATCTCTTTTACTCTCGAAAACTAAACTGATGAAAAGAAGCCTAGAATCCTCCAGACTTCTCTAGTTTCTTCTGTGCCCATTTATGTGGATCTACAAAAATCAACTGGTTCCTCACCATTTGGGTCTCAGCTCAAAAGCCGACTCCACAGAGCAGCCCTCCCTGACCACCAGTCTGCAGGGCTCGCTCACCTGGGAGGAAGAAAAATCCCTGGCCTATTAGTTTGATTTAATCATATTGCTTAGGCCTGTCAGAGACTGTGTTGTGAACTGATACATGTGTTCATTGGTTATCTCTCCCTCTTAGATTGTAAATTTATAAGCTTGTCATACTTGTTTACACTGTTAGAAGAGCGCCTGGAACAGAGCAGGCGCTCAGCAAAGATTTCTTGAATTAACATATGCATGGATACTTGACTTCACTGACATCTGGCAGTAAATGATAATACTGGGGCAAGGGGGCAGATATTAGTAAGAGAACAGATAATAAGCCATCACAGTTCTAGCACTCTTCTTTAATTTATAAGGCAAAGGAAGGTTTAAAGGCCACCAATACTCTGCCCTGAGATGTGATCTGTAATAAAAGAAAGGGGGAAAAAAAAGATCAAGCCCCACCAGGAACTTGACAGTTCCTATTTCCTATAAATAACACTGAGTAGACCATAGGTTTGCCTCTTTGCTGGGAATCCAGTCTTTTGAGAAGAGTAAAGTCTGAGAAAGCTGTAGCTGAACTGCTTCACTTTCCTTAGTAGAACAAGGGAAGTTGATACAATGTTGAAGATGCGATTTGATTATATTTTCCAACACAGAAAATCTTTAAGAATTAAGCCAACGTTCTGAGTTAAGAAAGTTTTTTTTTTTCCATTTAATGTACATTTTAAATAGACCTTGCTCATAGTGTGTCCCTGGAGCCCTGGACTTTCAAGAAAGGATTTTAGAAAAGAAGGTTCCTGGGCACATTTTTGGTAAGTAATGAGTTGTACAAAGTTCCACAGATTTTTTTTTTATCTCATATGTCCTGTGATATGCTAATGTGTGCCACAAATACCCAAGAAGGTGTTTCTCAAAGTTACTTCTAGATTAGTGTGATTAACTTGAGGCACTATTCAATGCACTCAAGTTCTCTGGAAACACGAGCTTGGGAAACGTGACCTCAGTCACACTCTTGCTTTTGCAATGCCCTCATCACATGTGGTACATATCTCTACTGGTCACCTTCTGACATCCTCTTTCATTTACTGTTCTCACAACCTAAGATCCATGGAGAACAAAACGTTATTAATCTGATCGGAGCAAAGTGACATCACCAAGTGGGCATTTTAAAAACGGGTGTGAACGAACGGTTGCCTTTTAAAGTGCATGATCAATAAGATAAACAGGAGATACGCATATTATAATTAAAGTAAGTTACACATAGTATAATTAAAGTAAGTTTCCTTTCCAAAAAACTAAAGATCTCCTTTTCATATGGAGAAATACTTCTTACCTGCTCCTCTCACCCTACAGTTTTGATGGCAGATGCACAGACCATCCTCTGCAGAGCTTCTGACCTGCAGGAGAGAGCCCTGCCATCATTTAGCTTTATTTCTTCAGGAATGGGAGTGAGCAATATAGTCTTTTCTGAGTGTAGTAATATCCAGAGTGGCCTAAGTCAAAAATTACCGTCTTCCTTGACTTATTTCATGAAGTAAAGAACATCTCATCTATTCATGTTACTAGTAAAAACCAAACAAAAAACAAAAACACACCAAAAAACCCCATAAAACAAAAACAAAAGTTATGATCCAGATGTGCAAAATTTGAGCATTTTGTCAACAGTTTTCTACTATAGTGATAGATACTCCACAGAATCTCAAAGAATAATTACTTAGCATCCAAGAATCCGTGTGTCTGTATGGCAATTGGTGTGTCTACTCTCCCGTTCTGGAGGCATCAGAGAGCCGTGAAGGCAGCCGGTGATCTAAAAATTCAATTTGCCGTTAGTGGTCCACGGGCCATCGGTCAGCCCAGAGTCACCGGACCTCTCAGGCCCATTAACGGGCTCCCTGAACCTTGGCGGTCCTTTCACTGCACGTCAGTATCTCACCTCACTTAAACTTGAGAAAGGCAGCTTATTTCTACCTTTACTGCTCAAAAGGAACAAACTGCCCACTTTGTCTTGGGAGATGGGGGATTCTGCTTTTTTTAGTTGGTCTTTATTCACATCTGACTTCAAAATGAGTACCTGCTTATTGTAGAAGTTTTGAGACTACTAAAGAGCACAAGTGGAGGAAAAAAGTTCACAGTCCTACTACTTAGAGACCATAACTTTAACAACTGTAGTAGTTCTTTGGAAGATTCTCTAATACTTCCATAGTTATTAGCCAATTCCAGCACTGTACGCCTTGAATAAATTTTGTTAATTAATATTTACTATAATATTCACTTCATAATTAGCATAAGTAGTACATTTTACTTGTCTGAATTTGATTTAAATATACTGTGTAATTTTGTTTGCTTTCCCAAGCAAACAAGCTAGAAGTGTGTTAATTCTGTTGTTTACTAGACTCAGCTCTTTGAATACTTGTTCAAATCTATCTGTTTACTGATTTATAAAAATCCTGCTTTTAAGTGTATTAATTTTTTCCTTCATCTCTCAGATGTCCGGTTTTTTTTTTTTTTTTCCCTTAGGTGCTTTCTCTAATGCCTTAAAGTTAAATGCTTGGTTTATTTTTAATTTGGAAGGAAAGAACAAAGCATTCAATGCTATAAATCTGCCTTAATTATAACTCTGCTGTATCTATAGGATTTTTTCTTTTAATGAATTTACTTTCTCACTGTAAAAATTAATACATATGCATTTCAAAAATATGAAAATAGGAACAGAAAGGAGTGTAGAGTATCTCTACTACCTAGAACCCACTGTCCTGTTAATGTCTTTCCTTAACATAATTGCGATTCTATGTCAAATTACATATATTTTAAAAAGTCATGTTTTCCTGACTATGTCAAATTATATATCCTTTTTAAAAATGCATATGTTTTCATGCCCATACTCATTGAAGATTTATATGCCACAAAATCCCACCACCCATCTATAGCCAATGTTCATGTTCTGGAGTATTTTGACTTAAAGTCTTTTTTTTTAAATTTTTTTTTAGACTTAAAGTCTTTTAAAAAAAAAAACCTAGTTAAAAACACAAAGTATATATATATATATCTATGAAGCAGAGTTAAGCAATTTTTACGGGTCCTAGAGAAAGATGATATAATGAGCTTTTCTTCCTCTTGACTGAGAGAGATGTCAACCCTATTCATTGTTATTTTTAATTTGTAAAGAATTGTCAGTTCAAGGGTCAGTTCTCAAAATCAACATCTATTGGAACTCACCTGAATAGACACAAAGAATGTATTTTCATTTTTATATCCCTGTCTTGTATTTGGCATGTTATCATTGTTTGTTATTCTTTTATCTTCCAATAAATATTTTAAATGCTTACATTCTGCTTTCAACTTTATTTATATTTTGTAATTATTTATAAGTTTGTTTCCATTGCTCACCACTAATCCTTTTATTTCATGACTGAACTGTTTAATTTGCTTTATAATTGGATGGAGTACATGTTCGAGCGACTTTCTCAGGAAAGGTATGTGGATGGCATATTTGTGAGAAAGTATATATTTCCGGTGCTTTCACTAATAAGTAACACCTTGGCTGAGTCTAGAATTTCTGGGTCACAAACATTTCCCCCTAAAAGTTATAGACACTGCTTCATTGTCTTCTGGCATTTAACACTGCAGACTTCTGATGTCAACGTCTCCTTCTTTGGGGGTTAAACTATTTTTTCTGTCAGGATGCCTGGTCACTGCTTTACTCTCTCCTTGAAATTAACATAAAAATTGCCAGACTCTATCTAATTATTGGTCTCTTTTTTCGTTATTTTCTTTGGTACACAGGAAGCATTCGGTCTGCAGATAGGTCTTTTCATAGTGGAGAAAGTTGTTTTTATTATTTTCTTATGGCATGCTTAACTGATTCGATTGCTTTTAATCTAGCTTCTCATTTTTGAGGAACAATTGTCTATGTATTAGAGCTCCAGCCTCTGCCCAGTCTTTCATTACCTAGCTCACTGCTTTTATATCTGACCTTGTCCTCTGCATTTGGGGAGAATTTCTCAAGTTTGCCTTTTCTATCACTCATCTCCAGTTTCAGTGTTTTTCTTTACTACGTATAATGCATTTCTTTTTTAGTTTCCTCACGTTTCTGCCTTAGCGAGCTCCCGTCACCTTTTCCCCTGCAGTCTCATTCAGCAATATTTGAAATGTCTTCTCTTGTTCTCTTTTCTCCTTCCAGCCTTCACATCAGTTTGCTTTAACTGCTTACTTTGTTTTGTATCCTCTCTTGCACTCAACAGAAAGCATCAAGCAAACTGTTCTCCCAAATCTTCATTTTCCTCTAGAAAACATACTTCTAAAATAAATATTTTTCTTCCTCTGTCTCTTAAATACTATATTCTCCTCCATTTATGCTGCAGAGCCTTTTCAGAAACCTCATGTTGGGTTTCTTTGTTCCTTCTTGAACAAAGAACAGTCTATCCAGGCTGGTGGTTTTCTAAAAATAGGGTGGGCAGGTCTTCCTCCCCTTCCTTCACTGTCCACTCAAACGTTCTGATTTCCCCTCTCAGTGGGAAGCTGGTTGATAGAAATTCATACACAGCTAGTTAAGAGAAGCAGGGAGGGAGCTGGGGCCAGGGAGAGTCCCCTGCAGGAAAAACTTCAAATCTGTCCATACAGACATTTTAAAAATTGACCTGACCTCCACTCTGGGAACAGAGCATGTACAGCCAGCCCTTCATGTGCCTTGCCTGTCGCGTCAGACAAATGCCCTCGTGCGGGGCCTGCTTTTTCCCCCAGTGTGACTATTCCTGGGCCACCTAGTGACACTCTTCATCCATCAAGAGCTGCGAAAGGAAGCCAAGTGCAAGCCCCTACAGGTTGTCCTAACCCCCCGACTCGATTCTTGTCACTTTCCCTGGAAGGGAGAGTTGCAAGTTGGTTTTGAGATATTTCGTCAATGTGATTTCAGCTGCACCATATCTAGTGGAAATTCTTCACAGTTTGTAGCATGAAGATGGACCTCCTCCCTGGCCTTCAACACTAATACGCTTTCTCCATATTTAAAAATGTTGCAATCATTTTAATTGGGATTGTGAAGGTGGAGAGGTTCATCTAAATATCAATGCCTAAGTTATAATCTCACTCCAAATTCTCCTTTTTTTCCCTCACTTTTTTTTTTTTTTTGATAAATTTATGTTCCTATGGATACTGGGTTTAAATAGGCACATCTTATTTTAGAAAATTCAAATTATATGAATCTGAATCTCATTTAGCTTTTTGCACACAAGAGATGGTCAATAAAGGTAAGTTCAATTAATAAATGACAAAAAATACAAATTACAGAAAGATGATTTCCAGAAATTTTTTGTATAATAAAAATATTACCCTCATAAATCTATTTATAATTTATGCTCCAATTTTCATAACTAAATCTAGGGTTTAAGATGAATGCACCTATATGGACAGCAAAGGCATTCATCAAATTTATGTTTACTTGTCTGCTGCTTCTAAAGACCTGATTTTATGATGTATAAAAGGGGAAAAATGTGACTGGCATGCTAGAATATTCTTCTTGCAGCTTTATCACTAATTAACCATATAACTGGTACAAACCACTTAAACTCTTTGTTCCCTGGTTAACCTTTTAGCAATAATTAGAAAATCAACACTTGCTAACCACAGGACAGTGCAGCACTATTTAAAGGATTAAGACAATTATGTATATATAACAGCACTTTGGAGAGAAAAATGAATGTATAAAAATACTGAATAATATATAAATCAGTGTAGGATGCAAAGCTGGAAGCTTAAAAATACTGTCAAAGCCACGTCTAAAATTGTCTTTTCACATCCTTATGGAATCTATTGAGCAAGGCAATTTAAAAACACTTGATATTACTAAGAGAGGAGCTTCAGACCCACCGCTTAAAATCAGACTTCTCGGAAAAATAATTAGGTCTAGAAGAAGGGGTCAACCTATCCAACCAAAGTCATGTTGCTAATCATGGGGTTTCATAAACTGAATAAAGAAAAATGAATATTCAAATATTCAATATTAAAGATGCAAAAGAAAAACAGCACCTATAAAAGATAAAGGAAAAATATTTGGTAAATATATGTATGTACACACACATACATAATTTACCAAATATTTTACATATATATATATATATTTGGAGGGAATAATATGAGAACTGAGGCAAAAACACTCTCTCATGCCATCATTTTTAAATATTACGTATTTTAAAAGGCTGGACTCCACCTTAAAGTCAGAAGAAAATGCTTAGATACGATGCCTTTTCTGTTCTCCTCCAATCAAAAGAATCTATTCTGTAACTCTAATAATTACTCAATAAACAGGACTCCCCTGTACACTGGATTATCCTACTGGTTTCAAAGTATATTATTTACTTCCCACAAGTGCATCAACAGCTGAGATCACAAAATGGATACTTGATACAGAAAGGCTCCTTTATCAAAAGCAAAGTAACACAGACCAACCCAGTTACAGAGCACCTGCTAAGTTCAAAGCTCTATGTGGAGGGCACAACATTCAATAAAATATCTATCCAGCTACAAGGATTACACAGTCAAGTAAGGGAGACTATATGCAAATAATTGCAAAACGGGGTAGGGTACCTCCAAAGAATTATAATGTACTGGCAATAAAGCAAAAAGTCTTTAGGAAAGACTCAATAATATTCTTACAAATCCACTCAGTATACATTGCTGAGCACCTGCTATCTGTCAGGCACTGTGCTAGGCTCTGAAAATTCAAAAATAAATGAAAATAGCCAGCATTGATTAAGTAGCTATAATGGGTCAGGCAATGTGTTTTCACACTCTACCTCATCTACTTCTCACAACACATCTATAAAATAGGTAATCTTGTGGTCCTTTTTTTTTTTTTTTTTAACAGAAGTCAAGGTTTAGGAAGTTAAATAATTTGGGTAAGGTCTCAAGGTAAGAGACTAACACAGTTGGGATTAGAACTCACGCTGCCTGGCTTCAGAGGCCACAGGTTAACCATAATCTCTTGAACTGCCACAAAATCTCCACCACACTCTAGCTCAGTGAACGACACAAAGAGTAACAGGGCTATTCTAACAGGGGATTGAAAATGCTCCAGTAGAGGGGGAAGTGCCAAACCACCTGAGAGCATCGAGAGGAAGGCATCACAGCGGAGGTGATGTGTCAAAATGAGTCTTCAAGGCTGAGAGGTGAAGGAAGAACTGCACAGGCGGACGCATGGGAAAGGGCATTCTCTGCAGAGGGAACAGCACGTGCGGAGTTACAAGAGCACAGGATGTGGGCCCTGTGAGTCCTTCTGTGTGGCTGGGGGCTGCGTGGGGAAGGGTGAGCAGACGAAATGAGACAGGTGGTCCCCCAGCCAGGCAAAGTTAGGTCAAAGGAGTCTAAACATTTTATAAAGTTAACTCTGTATCCGAGTGGGCAGTTGAGGAAGGGAATCAGATTGAAGGCAAGGATGGCGCTGAAGAGGCTGCTCTCTGGGTGAAAGATATGAATTAGGAGAGCAGAGTGGCCTTGGAAAGGAGACTGAGGAAAGGGCATTTCAGAGGGAAACAAGAGAGGACTTGGGTCAACTGGTGACAGAGGATAATGGTGGTTCTCTTACTTATTTAAATATAAACAAAAATGTATCGAGTGAGTTAACATTTAGATGTAACTCAAATAAGCCAATGTGGACCAGGCTCAGCTTGGTAATATATTCAAAGAAAAGACTGAGCAACCAACAGCAATTAAAAAGTCCGTCTCATCTTAGATCTCTGAAGAAACTCTAAAGGTGATCCAATTTGTGCTCCACATCTCCATTTCCCAAAAAATGCCTTTCCTCCCTTTTTCACGTCTTACAACCCTTACATTTCCTCACCATCAGCTCTGGCCGTGACATCTCTCTCCCTCTCTCCCTTCCCGCCAACTCCGTCCAGCTCTTCTCCCTTTCCTATACCCCCAAAAGCCTGAGAATCCGACTGAAAAATTCAGAAGAGTCCTTAGAGGATGAAGGAGGGGGAAAATGGAATGAGCAAAGACAAATTTTTGTTCAGCAGGCAGGGCGTGGGGAAAAGAAGCAAGCTGGGAACACACATGAATAATACTATCCTTATTACATTATCAGTAAGAATCGAAGGAGGCTTCAATGAATAAAGCTGATTGTAAAAGCCGACTAGACCAGAACTGAAAATAGTTTTATTTTTGACATTCAAACACAAATGTAAAAATGTGTCCAGATAATCACTGGAGCAATGCAAACCAAAACCACAAAGGAGATGTCACCTCATGCCAGTCAGAATGGCTGTCATCAAAAAGTCTACAAATAACAAATGTGGGTGAGGATGTGGAGAAAAGGAAACCCTTGTGCACTGTTGGTGGGAATGTAAACTGGTGCAGCCACTGTGGAAAACAGTACAGAGGTTCCTCAAAAAGCTAAAAATAGAACTACCACACGATCCAGAAATTCCACTACTGGGTATATATCTAAAAAGAATGAAAGCACTAATTCTAAAAGACACATGCACCCCAATGTTCATACTAGCATTATTTACAAAAGCCAAAATATAGAAGCAATCCAAGTGTCCATCAACAGATGAATGGATAAAGATGTGGTATCTATATACAATGGAATACCGTTCAGCCATAAAAAAACAAATGAAATTCAGTGGTTTGCAACAATATGGATGGACCCAGAGGGTATTATGCTTAGTGAAATAAGTCAGAGAAAAATACTGTATGTTATTACTTATATGTGGAATCTAAAAAATAAAATAAATGAATGAATATCACAGACTCACAGATTCAGAGTAGGGATAGGGAAGGTGGAGGGGCAAGAGGGATAAGGGATCAGAGATACAAACTACTATGCATAAAATAAATAAGCAACAATGATAGATTGTACAGCACAGGGAAATATAGCCATTATTTTATAATAACTTTAAATGGAATATAATCCAAAAAAAATGAATCACTATGTTATACACCTAGAACTAATACACTACTGTAAATCAACTATACTTCGATAAAGAATTTAAAAATTTTTTAAATGCCCTGAAATAGTAGATGAAAAAAATCAACAAGTAGAGCCAGACATAAAATGAAATATACTCAAAAACAGATTTCATATTTCAGGCTAAAAAGGAGGGGAACAAAAGGGTATAGTGCAAAGGAAATAAAATTTTGATTAAACATAAAAGGGCCTACGTGAAGTTTCTAAAACCTAAATGATAATGATGTAAAATCTTTTGAGTTCAGAGTAATTGGAATGTAAAAACAATTGTAGTAGTCTATTACTGACTGCTATTAGTTCAGAATACTGAAAAAATAATAAATGTAGTTATTTATCACCTTTCCCCTAAAAGACCATTAAGTGAATTTGCTAAAACATAAAGAGACACGACAAAAATCTCTTATTTAAACAATAGAAGACTTTTTTAAAACTACATTAATACCTACAGCATAAATGGAACACTGAGGAACAACTGGAAAGAGCAACGCATCGATAGCCACTACACCAGAGAGCCTCCCATCAGGGGAGTGTTGCAGGAGGACCATGTTCCCGAGGGACACCTCAACCAATGTACAGAGTTCATTTCAAACAGTACTCCATTTGGGGAGACACATGTACCTTGAGGCCGAGCCTAGATTTAAAGGAAAGGGGGAAGACCCAGGCAATAACAACGATGATGATGATGATGATTCTACTTTCCTAAAAAGAAGTCACCAATTGCAAGGCCTGGGACAGAGGAAGACAAAGTAGGGAAAGGGAAGAAAGTTAAACAGGGTGCACATGATGTAAGATGAATAAAAATGGATGAAAGTAAAGAGAATGAGGATGAAGAGACAGACCAAGTTCAATAAAAGGGAAAAAGAAATAGAAAAAAAGGACAAACGAATGGCAGGGGAAGGGATACGGAGGTTGAGAGATGGGATGTAAGAAAAGGAAATGGGACAACATTGGACAAAGGACGGAGATAAGCGTTTCTGCCTCCTCTTCAATAATGTGGAGTTCATGCCCTCCCCGCCACCTCCTCATTTCTGATGTCCTAGAATGAACAGCCATGCGTCCTCAATTATTTATACCTCTGATAAAAGGTTTATGATAATGGCATGTGTCCCTGAAGAATCCTCTTTATTAAAAGAACTATTACCACACTAACACAGCACAATGAATTTCATAGTCAGAACAGGTATTTAAATAGGGGAGCATAATTAAAATAAGTAGAAGGATAGGAACAATTCTAGCATGTTGAAATTTAGAAATTAACAATTCTAAATGTTTAAAAACCTCCAAAGGGGGTTAGGAGGATAATTTATTTGAAAAAAACAAAACCCGGCATGTTTAAAAATAAAGGGATATCGATCCAGAGAATGAAAAATGGTTATATAAATACCCAGAAATCCACCACGGTGTATTATTACATGAGTTGGCTGCACTTTGTTTATATGCATACATATTATCAAAGCTGTGCCTCAAATCTTAAATCCCAGTGAGGTAGACTCCAGAGGGGACAGTGTAAGATTCCATTTATATGAAGTTCAAGAACAGGCAAAGCCAATCTATGGTGATGGAAGTCAGAGCAATGGAAGAGGGGCAAATGGAAGGGGTCATGAGGGAACTTTCTAACGTGGTAGAGATGTCCCATATTGGCGTCTAGGGTGATGGGGACCTGTGTATACACTTGTTAGAACTCACGGGACTGTATGCTTAAAACGGGCACATTTTATCATATACAAATTATACCTCAGTACAGTTGATTACAATAAAGACTCAAACAGTAAAATCCTAAAGGGATACAGTTATTCTGTATCCTGATTGTGGTGGTGGTTACACAAAACTGTACATGTGATGAAATTGCACAGAACCATAAACTAAGGGAGAAATACGAGTGTATGTGAAAACTGGAGAAATTCAATTAAGATCCGAAAGTTTAGTAACATACCAATGTCAAATTCCTGGTTTTGATAACGTACTACAGTTATAGAAGGTGTTATCATTGGGGAAAGCTGGGAAAAGAGTACACAGGAACTATCTTGTACCATTTCTGTGATTTCTTATAAGTCCAAAAATATTTCTTTAAAAAGAACACAGATTATATAGTCAGTATTTGGACCATCTCCCACCATCAGGGTTACAAAAGGGAGGGCTTAACTATAGGACAGATTCCTGCCAACACGAAATTCAGGAAGGTAAAACAATTTTTAGATATTTCCAATAAGCCTGCAGCAGCTGGTCTGAATTCAGAGGGGGGAAGTACATAAACAAACATCACTCTTATAGATTAAAACTTCAGAACAAAATATAAATCAGCCTGAAATACACTCAACAAATCAAACAGTAATTATCAGTTCCTAATTTGTGAACTAAAATGTTACACATGACAAGAGATTTTACGGTCAAACAAAAATCGGTGTGCACAGAGAACAACCACGTGAAGAGGCAGCAAGAGGGTGGCCATCTGCGAGCCAATGAGAGAGGCCTTAAGAGAAACCAACCCCACCAGCACCATGATCTTGGACTTCTAACCTCCAGAACCGTGAGAAAATTAATTTCTGTGGTTTAAGGCACCCAGTCTACAGTATTTTGTTATGGCAGTCCTAGAAGACTAACATATTAAACTATAATTTATATGCCATAAAATTCACCTCTTGTAAGTATACAGTTCAGTGACTTTTCATAAATGCTCCATAATCATCACCACGATCCAGTTTACAATATTTCCATCACTCCTCAAAAATTCCCTCACCCACTGCCAGCCTCAGGCAACTATTGATCTGCTTTCTGTGACATATTCGCCTTTTTAAGGATTTCAGAGCAATGGAATCATACCATATAAAGTCTTCTGTGTCTGCTTTCTTTCACTTAGTATGTTTTTGAGGTTTATCCACATTGTAGTGTATAGTTTCTTTTTACTGATGAACAATTTCCACTGTATGGCTAGACCACATTTTGTTTATCCATTCATCAGTTGATGGACATCTGAGTATTGGCTGTTTTGGCCAATAATAATGGTCAATAATAATTTGAATAATGATGCTACAGTCATTCACATACAAGTTTTTGTGTGAACATATGTTTTCTCTTAGAAATATACGTAGGAGTGAAATTAACTGAGTCATACGGTTAGCATATATTTAAGAAACTGCCAAACTGTCTTCCAAAATGGCAGTCTTATTTTACATTCCAACCAGGAATGTATAAGTTTCAGTTTCTCCACATCCTTGTCAATACTTGGTATTGTCAGTCTTTTCAAGTTATAGCCATTCTAATGAGTGTGTAGTGGTATCTACTCAAGTTTAAGATCAAAAAGACAATTTTAACTTTGGGGCTAATGAGAATAAGCCACAGGTCTCATTATTCATAAGAAGTTTAACCTTGAGGGGAATGTCTTAAAATTTTGCATAATAACTAAACTCTCGTTTTAGAAAAGAGAGGAGGAAGAACTCTCTCTCCTTCAGTAAGAGACTCATTTATGAACCTTATTCTTTTTATTCCAAAAACACTCATTCCAAATTTGGGGATTTTTTTTAATTAAATGCCTTTTGAATTTCAAAAGATTAGAGAAAGCCATAATGTATGATGAAATTAGAAACTTTATCAGTTTAACATGAATTTAAAGAATGTAATTTTGGGTTTTAGTGATAAATGCAGAATGCAGAGTTGGGAATTTGGGATATGATGTGTCTGATTTCGAGCAAGCCTTCTGATTTCATATTTAAAACTAAATAGCTAAAGATTATGTAATTGTGACGTAAAATACGGGATTTAAATGGCAATGTATTGCAATTACATTGTGCTATAATTATACATATTGGTGTCCTTCATGAAGTGATTCTAACAGGATTCAGACAATCTGAAAATTACATAAACCTATGGAAAATTTTTCATTTGACATTTTGGGTATGATTTAAAGGTATAAATATCTCACACTTTCAAGTTACTTTCAAATTTCTCATTGTATTTTTTACATACTCTGATTATATTTTGTAACATTCCTAATTGGTTTTAGGCAAAACTTCAGGGATCTAGAGTCGTGTATTGCTCTTTGCCAATCATATGAAATTCTACCAGACTTGATCGCTCCTTGATCCCCCAGCGGGAAAATTCAAAATTTTAGCTGGTATTGGGTAAGAAAGAGAAAAGCAGCCTCTGATATCAGGAGCCAGCCTGGCACTATAAGCTGGCCTTGGTGCTGCAACAAGCTGGTCTGGCAGCCACAGCGAGGCCTTGGTGTTCTCCTGCTGAAAATGAACACTTTCAGAGAATACTATCCTCAGACAAGGCCACTGTGTGACCACAATGGATCAAGACCAAAAAAAAAAAAAAAGATCACTCCATAGCTACGTCTGAACACAGATGGAACATCAACATTGTCCAGGCCACAAAATGCCAAATATCCCCTACCCTAGCTCACAGGAGTGACGGCTGCTTCTCTCCCAATTACAGCTGTAGCCTCACTCTAGTCTGTCGTCTCTATAAATTCACAATCATAAAAAAAAAAAAATGGGCAGAATACTAAATAGACATTTTTCCAAAGAGGAAATGCAGATGACCAATAGGCACATGAAAAGATGCTCAACATGACTAATCATCAGGGAAATGCAAATCAAAACCACAGTGAGATATTACTGGGGGCAGCAGAGGGTATAGCTCAGTGGTAGAGCACATGCTTACCATATTACCTCACACCTGTCAAAATGGCTATCATCAAAAAGAACACAAATTTAACAAATGTTGGCGAGGATGTGGAGAAAATGGAACCCTCCTACACTGTTGGTGGGAATGTAAACTGGTGCAGCCACTATGGAGAACAGTATGGAGGTTCCTTAAAAAACTAAAAATAGAGTTACCATATGATCCAGCAATCCCACTCCTGGGCATATATCTAGAAAAGATAAAAACTCTAATTCCAAAAGATACAAGCACTTCAATGTTCACAGAAGCATTATTTACAACAGCCAAGACATGGAAACAACCTAAGTGTCCATAACAGATAAATGGATAAAGAAGAAGTGGCACATATATACAATGGAATACTACTCAGTCATTAAAAAAGAATGGTATTTTGCCATTTGCAACAACATGGATGGACTTGGAGGGTATTATGCTCAGTGAAGTAAGTCAGACAGAGAAAGATAAATACTGTATAATATCACTTATATGTGGAATCTAAAAAACACAACAGACTAGTGAATGTAACAACAACAAAAAAAAAGCAGACTCACAGATACAAAGAACAAACTAGTGGTGACCAGGGGGGAGAGGGAACCAGGGAGGGATAATACAGGAACAGGGGAGTAGGAGGTAGAAACTATTAGGTATAAAATGTTACAAGGATATATTGTACAACACGGGAAACATAGCCAATATTTTATAGTAATTATAAATGTAGTATAACCTTTAAAAATTGTGAATCTCCATATCGTACACCTGTAACTTACATAATACTGTACATCAACTATACTTCAGTAAAAAAAGATAGACCATCACAGAAGTATCCCCACTTCCCAACAGCACCCAATGCAGAGCAAGGCCTCACTTCCTTAAGTCCTCTCCAAAATTACCTAACACAAGCCCAAATCTTATAGTAAGACTTTTCTAACACCTACTTACTTAGACATCCCACAGTCACTCAGGATATTTGTTTTCCCTCACTGCAATGGGTAGTAAACCAAGTTGTTCAATTAAAAAAAAAAATCAAGGTGACTCAAGAAATCAAGTTATATTTTAAACTTTTCTTTTTATATTGTTCAAAGCATAGAGATCTGCACAGCACCACAGAAACAATCAGCTCACCACAAATCTAATGTCAATGAATGCAAAGTTATCAAAATTCTAATTCTGTGGTCAGTAGTTTTGATTATAATTATGTTTCTAGTAGACAGAAAAAATGAAATAATATTTTTAAATGCATGCATACCCCTAGGATCAACCTTTATCCCGCCACTTACAATAATAGAGTCATTTGCAAATCAGCAAACAAATTAGGCTAACTAGGAGTCATTGACAAATGAAAAGAAATGAGAGCATAATTGTAGAGTCTATACAAATGATGCTTAACATCCAGATAAAAGTCATTAAAAAACATTCATTCAGTCATTTGAGTTTTTGAGTATTTCTAACTAGTCTGAATTTCTATAAAAGCAGCTTAATGATAGATTATATACCACAGCAACAGCAGCATATCGTAAACTACTAAATGCCAAACTTCAATCAATAATGAAGCAGTAGGTGCCTGATGTAATTAGAAAGAGCCCCAGGCCAAGAGATCTAGGGTCTGGGCTCAGTTCTAGGATAAACAAGCTGAATGTGCCTTTAGTCTAAATGTCACAGACTAAAGTCTCAGGCATAGACTGCTAGCGGTAAAATGGCATTAGCAACCAGCCAATCAAGCCCTGCATTAAGGTCAAGGAAACTGAGGCTCAGAGAGGTAGAGAGACAGAACCACCATCACAAAGATAATTCGTTTCGGTGCCTCCAGCAGGCAGCCTCAGAACCCTGGCCCCTGCCCCACTTCCTGCCAATGATTCCTCATTTACAGAATGAGAACAATCACCCACGCTTGCTTCGCCTGACAGAGGTGCTGGGAGGCTGGCTGGAACTAACTGGCTGAGTGACCATGTGCCTGCTTGTATTTAAATGAATTCAATGAAATAACTAGTCTTTGGGTGGTAGGTGCAGGATCAGGCAAAATTATGTTTGGCTATTTGCATAAATCCTCCCAATACCAGGGGTTTTAATTAAGGATTGTGTTTCTCAAAGGGAGCAGTATTGGCATTTCAGGTTGAATGTTCTCCCCAGTGGGGCTGCCCTCCCCACGTGGCAGGACATAAAATACACAGTCGGCCTTCAGCTAACAGACAGCAGCAGCACCTCTGGATCCGATCTGACCCTAGGTCCAGTCACTTTCAAACATCACAATTAAGCCAAAAATCCATGGTGAACAAAATATCAACACGTTAAACAAGGATGGAATCAATACTACTGATTTTGCTTTTTGCCTTGGGCTCCAGTATGGCTCCACATGGCAATGACTGATCCTGTCTTCATTTAACACGTTGGTATTTCATTCATTGTGAATTTTTGGCATTCATTTTTAAGATATTTCATTAAAATACTATCTAGCTGATTACTGAGTTTTGGGGTGTCCCTTAAATTCTGCACCTAAGACAAGTGCCTCGCTGGCTTTTCCCCTAGTCCAGTGCCACTTCCGGTCACTGGGACAACCCAAAATACATCCACACATTTCCAAAGGCCTCCCTGGGTTAAAAGCTTCTGAAATAGGGGCTGGTTTTTCTCACTGAATGAGAAGTCCAGAGAGGGAGAGAGAGCCCAGGTTGGAGACAGTGGCTGCATGGTGCCCGCAGGGCCCTGGGTCCCCTTTATCGCTGCTGGACTCATAAGATGGCTACTGTGCCCCCAAGGAACTACGTCCTAGATCCAGACAGGAAAATGAAGGCAGGGCCAAGGGCAGGAAAAATGTATCAGCTGAGCCTGACTCTCTGAATTGGAAAAATAACCTTCCCAGAGGCCCCATGTGATAAACCTTAATTCACATGTCACTGGCCTTAAGTGAGTCAAGTGGCCAAGCGAGCTGCAGGGAGCCCTGGGGAGGTGAACACCTTGTAGCAGACACAACTCCAGCCTGAATAAAACTGGCGCTCTCTCCCTAAGAATGAAGGGGAGAGTGAAGAAAAGATCCCCAGCTAGAAACGTCTGCCACGAGGACCGTGCAGGATGATAAATGCTGGCTCTTTGCGGGGACTGCAGACACCTTCTCTGCTTGTAGTCTGATGGTCTGCCTGAGCAGAGCGATCTGATTTGTCACTTTTAGAATTAGGGATAAAAACTGGAAAGCTGTCTCAGGTTGGGCTCCACAGAAGCAGAGCCTGCAACAAGGATTTCAGCACATGTCATTGATTAAGGGCACATTCTTGGGAGAAACCTGTAAGGGAGTGAGGGAAACAGCCAAGAGAAGGGAAATCATCCGAGCAGGAATGCATTCGCACCCAAAGTTCAGCGCAGGCCTAACACACAAGTGGCTGTGAGCCGAAATCACAGCACAGAGTTGTCCCACCTTAAAGAAGCTCAGCCTTTCACTCTTGACAAATTGTCGGCCATTTGCTATCCCATCTTGTGGTGAAGGGGCCAGTGTAACCTCCCAGGTTACCTCTCTGGGTGATGCAATGCCCAACGGCCAAGAGCAACACTCCATAGAGGGTCGTGGGTGTGAGGCGGTGGCCAGAGCACTTGCTGCCACTGTGGGGGATGGGCGCCTGACCCCTAACGTGGATCTGTGTGCACACCAACAGCATCTAGTGCAAACTGTAACACTAATACACCTTCCAAGGGACCGCCTTTATTTCTACTTTGTATTGTTTGAGAATGTAACCCTAGATATATTGCTATGATTAAAAGCTATTGGAAAAACTGGCAACGAGTTGAAAGTGTCTCATTTTCAAGAAAAATGATTAACAGGTGTTGACTTATTTTGTTGAACTGCGAATGCAGAAAGCACTTTATAATTTGCTCTGGGTATTAACCAGGATCCAGTCTGTAGTTCCCAATCTCATCAGAGCACGTAAATATTTCATAGTCTTAGTGTCTCATTTAAAGCTCAATGAATATTTAATTGAAGTTGACCAACAAAATAACTGAAAGAATTATGTTGTATTTAGTTGGGCCTGAAATGAGCAAGCTCTTCATTTTCTCAAGTAGTTTGAAGCTAAAATTATCCCAACTTCATGAAATATTCTACATAATTTTATAAGTAATTAAAGGGCTGTAAAATAGGGTTGAAAGGCACGTATTAAATACTGAGAAAAACATGAAATAAAATTAATGTTCAACTTTAAATGCAAGAGAATAGTTTAATATATTGTGGCCTACATTATTTATTCAATGGTGGATTAGTTTAAACTATTGTCAATACCCTTTTTGACAGAAGAAGTAAAAATAGAATCTTTATTAATCCTTGCAAATTAAATACTCTCGAATGATGTGCAAACACCTATAAGACTGATATTAACAGGACACCGAGCATGATCCAAGTAAGTCAGCCCAGAAACTGTTACTGAACCCTGGGTCCAACACTAAGCCAGGTACTGAAGATAATCCAAAAAAAGAGAGAGAACGGTTCACATTCAAAGTACAGATGGTTTCCCAGGAAAGACGCTTCTCCCCAGTCTGTTAGATTTCCGTAAGTGTCAGAAATGGGCTCCAAAAGTAATGTGTGCTCTAACTGATTGACCCTAACTCAGATGACATGGGATATGTCACTTCTGCTAAATTTGAAGACATTTTAATTGGAATCAAAGTATTGCCAACCAACCCACGTTATTAAGGCTGCTAAAAATCACCTGGAAAATTTAGCATACTATGGTTTGAATTCTTTATCTTAGTTATTTTTAATTTACAGGACCTAAATAATCTAATAACAAGTTCTTTTTTGGAGAACAGACCATGGGGCCATGATACAGTGCATCCATCTAGCTGCCTTATAGGAAATAACTAGTCACCTTGGGTTTTTCAAACCCTATCATCTGAGTCCCTTTTTAAGATATTCAAATGGATTGCCTTCTTCAACTGTCAATGTGCCAGTATACGTGCCTGTGTTACGTGTACAAACACACACACTAAAAAGTGCAGACTCTTGTCTAATAACGGCACCTCTTTCCTTCACATCTACAATTCCTACCATGTCACCCTTTGGTCCTCAGGGATAGGGAACCATAATTAGGATGGAGAAAAGAAGAGAAGGCATTTTTCTGTTGCTATTCAATGGCACATTCAGAATCAAACAAAATCACTTAGTTAATGGCAACCACTACACAAAAGTGGCAGTATGACCAGACTCTACTATCTCCAGAAGGACAGAATCCTCCTGTCCAGGGCAGGAGATGAGAGGAAGGTTAATAAGCACTTACTAGGCAAGAAAGGCAATGAACATCTGGCATCCTGCAACCAAGAGGCCCGGTCAGAAATAGCAGCGGTAACTCTGTTTAGGGTACTTTTGTTCTAGAATGTGTCATTTCAGATGAGCACATTTACATTTATTTACACAGAGGACTCTTATTTTCTCAAATCTACTTAATATTTAGTACATGTAACGTTTTAAGGATGCATGTGTCCCAATGTCATGTGACTTACCTGTTTATCAAAAGCCACCCAGGATGGCGAGTCACTTCCCATTCCTTCAGGAAATACACTATACTTTGGCTTTATCTTCTGTCCAAAAAGCAGTTCTCCTCCTATTCCTGGTTTATCTTCACTCACCAGCATCCTAACATTGTTGCAAAAGCCCCAATGTTGAGATTTGTGGAATTTCTCCTTTCCCACCTGTGAACACAAGAGACAACAGAAAATGGCCAAAGTTACTCTTGATGATTTGTCTTAATTTGTTTTAAAAGGTAAACACATTTCCCATCAATTTTTCCATCACTAGATGCATATTAAAGTGGCAAAGAATTATGATCAACTGTCACCATAGTTATGTCTCATTTTAAATTCATTTTAATAAATTCAAAACCTTGAAAAGCAATAAGAATAAACCCAATGCTCCATGCTATTTAAAACATTTAAAAATAACTATTACTGCAAGTGAACATTTAGGACATCAGCTTGCTAATTGGTCTATTCTACTTATTTGCCAAGAATGCAAACAGGGAAAAAAAAGAAACTCCTCTACATCAGAGCACAAATGTAACAGTTTTCCCAGAGAAGTCTAAATATTATTTTCATCAGAACAGAGAATAAAATCTTTGCCTCATTAAAGTAAATGTCACGGGAAATTCCTCAGAGCTGACATTCTCCGCCTAATTGGAGAACCTTGCCCTCCCCTCTTCCCCACTCCCCTCCCATCTTCTCTGAAGATCTGGGCAGAGACAGCAAAACCCCTATAATGCTACCAAGGATCAGCAAAACTGTGGGCCCGCACCTTCTCACGTCTGCAGCTAGTAGGAAAGTGAAGCAGAAAAATCCCTCTGAGGAAAGATATGGCAATACCTAGCAAAGTGAAAGGTGTCTATGTCCCAAGACCTAGCAAGTCTGCTCCTGAGTACCTTTGGCCCCTGTGCACCAAAAGCTATAGATCGGGTTCTGTTACAGCAGTGTCTGTAAGAGTGAAAACTAGGAAATAATCTCAATGTCCATCAATGGCAGAAAAGATACCTCAATTGTGTTCTCTTTATACCATGGAATATTAATGCAGAGGTCTAAAATGACATGCATCGATATGGACAAGTCTCAAAAAAATGTCCAGCAGGGGGAAAAAAAAAAGGTAGTAAAAAGGGCATATAAAATTTGATGATTTCACATATACAAAGTCTGGAAACATTCAAAAATAAAGTATTATTTATGGATAATATAAGCATGGAAATAATAAGCAGGAAATTCAAGATAATATAATATCCATGATAATATGATACTATATATGATACAATAAATATCATATATGATATCATATAATGAATGCCACAGCCCTGTATAAAAAAAAAAAAATGAAGAACATTTCAGATACAATTAAAGCCCTCTCTTAGAGTTCCTGCCCCTTGACTCCCTCTCCAGTGGTAACCAGAGCCCTGAATTTGCTGCTTGAACTTTAACAGTTTGCCAACATTGTATATAGCCAGGGCAATAACCTCTTGCAAAGTATGATGCATTAACAGGGAAGTCTGAAAGGAAGTTCAAAAATACTTTGTTTCAAGGCAACCTAGGAAATAGGAGAAAACATTTGCAAATAACATATCTGATAAAGCATTAATATTCCAAAATATATAAAGAATTCATACAACTCAAATAGCAAAAAAAAAAAAAAAAACAACTGATTAAAAACTGGACAGAGGATCTGAATAGACATTTTTCCAAGAAGACACACAAATGTCCACCAGGTACATGAAAAGGTGCTCAACATCACCGATCATCAGGGAAATACACATCAAAACCACAATGAGATGTCACATCACGCCTGTTAGAAGGGTTATCATCAAAAAGACAAAAGATGACAAGTGTTGGTGAAGACGTGGAGAAAAGGGAAAAGAACCCTCGTGCACTGCTGGTGGAAATGTAAATTGGTGTAACCACTATGGAAAACAGTATGGAGGTTCCTCAAAAAATTAAAAGTAGAACTACCATATGATCCAGCAATTCCACTTCTCGGTATTTATCTAAAGAAAATGAAAACACTAACTTGAAAAGATATGTGCACCCCACCATGTTCATTTGCGGTTTTATTTACAATAGCCAAAACATAGAAACAACCTAAGTGGCCATTGATGGAAGAATGAATGAAGAAAATGTGGTGTGCGTGTGTGTGTGTGTTTATGTTTTATATATATATATATATATAAAATGGATATTTTTCATCCATAGAAAAGAATGAAATCCTGCCACTTGCAACAACATGAATGGACTCTGAGGGCATTATGCTAAGTGAAATAAGTCAGATAGAGAAGGACAAAAATCACATGATCTCATTTATATGTGGAATCTTAAAATAAAAATTAAAAAACCAAGTTCATAGATACAGAGAACAGATTGGTGGCTGCCAGAGGTGGAGGATGGGGGGGGTGGATGGGCAAAATGGGTGAAGGAGGTCAAAAGGTACAAACTT
Organism: Camelus bactrianus; assembly: GCF_048773025.1. Lineage (NCBI taxonomy): Eukaryota > Metazoa > Chordata > Mammalia > Artiodactyla > Camelidae > Camelus > Camelus bactrianus. The sequence goes on from NC_133575.1 coordinate 35,030,801, forward strand.
CCAGTTATACGATAAATAAGTCCTGGGGATGTAATGCACAGCATGGTGACTACAGTTAATAATACCGTATTGTACATTTGAAAGTTGCTAATTGAGGAAGTCTGAAAAGTCTCATCACAAGAAAAAAAACTTGTAACTGTGTGATGATGCATGCTAACTAGACTTACTGTGATCATTTTGCTATATATACAAATATCCAATCATTGCACTGTACACCTGCAACTAACATGATGTTTTATGTCAATTACATTTCAATTACCAATAAAAATTAAATACTCAATGTTAAAAGAAAAGAAAAGGCAAGGCGTCGTTTCCTCTTGTAGTGAAGGCAGCCCGAAGAATGGGGAAGGGCCTGAGCATCCTTGCCCAAGGGAGCCAGGGCCACAACAGCTTCCCCAGGCAGATGAACAGCTCAGGTCAAAGGCAGTGGAAGGAAAGCTACAGGCTGTGGTTAGGATGGTGACCTGCAGTCTGGCTTGTCCCATAGAGAATCCACTGCCACAACCTCCACCACCACCCTACTCCCCCCCGACACACACACACAGTCACTTTACCACAAGTCCATAACATAGTGCAAGTTGGACTGGTTAAAGTGAACAGTGGAATAACAGAATTTCATAACAATGTTCCTTTTTTCAAAGCAAGTAACTTCGGACAATCACAAACTTACTTCAGGTCAAACCAACAAATGTTTCTTAAGCATTTACTATATTCCTAGCTTTGTGCCAGATACACCACTTAAAACAAGCATAAGACTCAGCCCCTGCCCTGAAGAAGAAACCCACTATCTTGCTGATGAGTCAAGATTTAGATACATAAAGCAAGCAGGACAGCTACCATTTTTGACCACTTACTATATGCTAGACCCTTTACTAAGGGCTTTATATACACTACCTAATTTCACAATCACAAAACTATTTGATAGGCTTTATTACTGCCATTTTACCAATGAGGAAACCAATGCAGAGACAGGTAGAGACAGGTAGACTAGCACATCCACAGTTATATGGTAACTAGTAGAGCCTGCATCTGAACCTAAGTTCATTGACTCCAAGCTCTGGTAAGTTTATCTGCCCAGAGCCATAAACCAATGGGCTGAAGTTGTGTTGAGGTCCTGCAGGTAGCTGGATACTGTTGCAGGCCTGGAGGAATGGGATGAATCAGAGGAGAGGCAAGGGTGTTCTGGGTAGGTTTACGAGTGATGCACTGCAGCTGAGCTGACAGTGCCTAGCGTGAGGGGCAAGAGAGGAGCAAGTCTAAGTAAAAGGGACAAGTTCATGTTTGGAAGAGGGTGAGATAGAGTAGAAAATGTAAGGAGGTATATATTATGGAAAGCCTCATATTTAATTACCATATACATCTGAAGTTCTCCTTGAACAAGGATAAAATAGAATAAAAGACTGTCTGGGGTGGCAATGTTTTAGACAGACTAAAAATCATTTTATAGCCTTTTTTTTATTTTAACATTTTTTATTGATTTATAATCATTTTACAATGTTGTATCAAATTCCAGTGTAGAGCACAATTTTTCAGTTATACATCAACATATATATTCACTGTCATATTTTTTTCTCTGTGAGCTACCATAAGATCTTGTACATATTTCCATGTGCTATACAGTATAATCTCACTTATCTATTCTACATTTTGAAATCCCAGTCTGTCCCTTCCCCCCTCCCCCCGCCCCCTTGGCAACCACAAGTTTGTATTCTATGTCTATGAGTCTGTTTCTGTTTTGTATTTATGTTCTTTTTTTTTTTTTTTTAGATTCCACATATGAGCAATCTCATATGGTATTTTTCTTTCTCTTTCTGGTTTACTTCACTTAGAATGACATTCTCCAGGAGCATCCATGTTGCTGCAAATGGCGTTATGTGGTTGGGTTTTATGGCTGAATAGTATTCCATTGTATAAATATACCACATCTTCTTTATCCAGTCATCTGTTGATAGACATTTAGGCTATTCTAAAGGCTATAAAAAAGCCTAAACAGCCATTTTATAGCCTTTAGAATGTCAAGAGTTAGAAACCTGGATAACATCAAAGGTTGGAGAGAATGTGGGGAAATAGGAACCCTACCTAATGCTTTGCTGATGGGAGAGTTAACTGTCATACTGGAAAGCAATGCAGTACTACTCAGCAAAATAGGGCATGTGTATTCCCTATGATTCAAGAATCTCACAGATGGGTAGATATCTCAGAGAAAATCTCACAGTAGCCAATAAATGGATATATATGAGAATGTGCAATGGTATTTTGGGGAAGTTGGCAGCAACCTAGATATCTATGTTGATGAAATGAATAAGAAAATATGGTTTATGCTGCAATGTTACCAAATTTATTGATGAGCTCTAATAGTTTTCTGGTAGCCTCTTTAGGATTTTCTATGTATAGTATCATGTCATCTGCAAACAGTGACAGTTTTACTTCTTCTTTTCCAATCTGGATTCCTTTTATTTCTTTTTCTTCTGATTGCTGCGGCTAGGACTTCCAATACTACATTGGATAAAAGCGACAAGAGTAGACATCTTTGTCTTATTCCTGATACTACAGGAAATACTTCCAGCTTTTCACCATTGAGAATAATGTTAGCTGTGGGTTTGTCATGTATGGCCTTTATTATGTTGAGGTATGTTCCCTCTGTTCCCTCTATGCCCACTTTCCAGAGAGTTTTTATCACAAATGGATGTTGAACTTCATCAGAAGCTTTTTCTGCATCTATTGAGATGATCATATGGTTTCTATTCTTTAGTTTGTTAATGTGGTGTATCACATTGATTGGTTTGTGGATTGGTATCGAAATCAGTGGCATTTCAATACACAAAATAGCAGACAAAGAAATTAAGAAAATAATCCCATTTACCATCACATCAAAAAGAATAAAATACCTAGGACTAAACCTATCTAAGGAGGCAAAGGACCTGTACTCTGAAAACTATAAGACACTGATGAAAGAAACTCAAGATGACATAAACAGATGTAAAGATATACTGTGTTCTTGGATTGGAAGAATCAATATTGGTAAAATGGTGATACTACCCAGGGTAATATACAGATTCAGTGCAATCCCTATCAAATTGCCAATGACATTTTTCACAGAACTGGAACAAAAAAATTTTCAATTTGTATGGAAACACAAAAGACCCTGAATAGCCAAAATAGTCTTGAGAAAGCAGAATGGAGCTGGAGGAATTACGTTTCCTGATTTCAGACTATACTACAAAGGTACAGCAATCAAAATGGTATGATACTGGCACAAAACCAGACACACAGATCAATGGAACAGGATAGAAAGTCCAGAAATAAACCCAAGCACTTATGGTCCATCTATGACAAAGGAGGCAAGAATATACAATGGAGAAAAGACAGTCTCTTCAGTAAGTGGTGCTGGGAAAACTGGACAGCTACCTGTAAAAGGATGAAATGAGAATATTCTCTAACAACATACACAAAAATAAACTCAAAATGAATTAAAAGCCTAAATGTAAGACCAGATACTGTAAAACTCCTAGAGGAAAATACAGGCAGAACACTCTTTGATATAAATCACAGCAATATTTTTTTTGAACCAGTTCCTAGAGTAATGGAAATAAAAGCAAAAATAAACAAATGGGACCTAGTTAACCTTAAAAGCTTTTGTACAGCAAAGGAAGCCATAAACAAAAGGAAAAGGTAATCTACAGAATGGGAGAAAACATTTGCAAATGACACAACTGACAAGGGACTAATTTTCAAAATATACAAACAACTCATACAGCTTAATAGCAAAAAAACAAACAACCCAATTAAAAAGTGGGCAGAATACCTAAATAAACATCTCTCCAAAGAAGATATCCAGATGGCCAACAAGCACATGAAAAGATGCTCAACATCACTAATTATTAGAGAAATGCAAGTCAAAACTACAATGAGGTATCACCTCATACCAGTCAGAATGGCCATCATTCAAAAGTCCACAAATGATAAATGGTAGAGAGGCTGTGGAGAAAAAGGAATCCTCCTACACTGCTGGTGGGAATGTAAATTGGTGCAGCCACTATGGAGGACAGATGGAGGTTCCTTAAAAAACTAAAAATAGACTTACCGTGGAAAAGAACCTGAAAAGAAAAAATATATATGTATGTATATGTGAGAAAAAAAAAAGATATATGGTTTAATGGGTAAGTACACTATGGCAGATCTTCATGTCACTGCTCTGAAGCAATAAACCAGATGGATTAGCTCAGGCTGCCATAACAAAATATCATAGACTAGGTGGCTGAAACAACAGAAATTGATTTCTCACAGTTCTGGAGGCTGGGAAGTCCAAGATGAAGATGCTGGCCAATTCAGTTGCCCAGTGAAGCTTCTATTCTTAGCTTGCAGAATGCCTATTTCTCACTGTGACCTCACAGGGCAGTGAGAGAGCAAGAGCGCGAGACAGCACAAGGTAAGGGCATGAATTTCATCATGGGGGCCCCACCCACATGACCTCATCTAAACCTAACAACCTCCCAAGGCCGTATCTTCAAATACCATCATGTTAGGGGTGGGTAGGGTTTTGGGGGGGGGGTCAAGGCTTCAACACATGGATTTGGGGAGGACACATATCACCAGATGTACATACAGCAACACAGATCCTTAAAACATATTATTGGGTGAAACTGGTATCTGTAGCACACAATATCATTTACATTTTTTTAAAAAATACAAAAAACAATGCTATATATTTTACATATATGGATTCAAGAATGTACATCAAAGACACATGTATGGAAGCCTATGCAAAGTGGAAAGGGAATGAGATTAGGGATTGGGAATGATGAAGAATAAAAATACATTAAGAGAGAGACCTTGCACAGATCAACGGTGAAACTGTACCAGAAACAGAGGAATAAAATTAATTCACCTCTTTGCACCTGACATTTAAAAAAATGATGGACATTTAGGGTGCTTACATGCCTTGCCTATTGTATATAGTGCTGCTTTGAACATTGGGGTGCATGTATCTTTTCGCATTAGAGTTCCCTCCTGATATATGCCCAGGAGTGGGATTGGTGGATCATATGTTAAGTCTATTTTTAGTTTTTTTAGGAATCTCCGTACTGTTTTCCATAATGGCTGCACCAACCTGCATTCCTACCAGCAGTGTAGGAGGGTTCCCTTTTACCCACAGCCTCTCCAGCATTTATTGTTTGTGGACTTTTGAATGATGGTCATTCTGACTGGTGTGAGGTGACACCTCATCGTAGTTTTGATTTGCATTTCTCTGATAATTAGTGACACTGAGCATCGACAGGTGACTGGATAAAGAAGTTGTGGTATATTTATACAATGGACTACTACTCTGCCATAAAAAGAATAAAATAATGCCATTTGCAGCAACATGGATGGACCTAGAGATGGTCATTCTAAATGAAGTAAGCCAGAAAGAGAAAGAAAAATATCATATGATATCACTCATATGTGGAATCTGGAAAAAAAAAAAGGACACTATGAACTCATCTACAAACAGAAACAGACTCTCAGACTTAGTAAACAATCTTATGGTTACTGGGGGAAGGGGGTGGGAAGGGATAAATTTGAGAGTTTGAGATTTACAAACATTAGCCACTATATATAACAATAGATTTTTTAAAAGTTTCTTCTGTACAGCATAGGGAACTATGTTCAATATCTTGTAATAACCTTTAATGAAAAAGAATATGAAAATGAATATATGTATGTATATGCATGACTGGGACATTGTGCTGTACACCAGAAATTGACACATTGTAACTGACTGTATTTCAATTTTAAAAAAATGATGGATTGGAATGAGAGGTGAGAGGTAGGCAGACAAGGCTGCTAGCACAGCTGAGCAGGCCTAGGGTGAGAAAGGCCTGCACGAAGGGTGAAGACAGTGGGAACAGGAAGGGAGGGACGTCCTACAGGCCAGGGGCCTTCTAACTATTATTGAGGAAGGGCAAGTTTGACTGCTTCTTTTACCAAATCATTTGAGACTGATACTTTTGTCAAATACAATAAAAATTAACTATAAGAAATTGAGTAAGTTTATAATTTAAAAAAATAAAGTCAACTAATTAGCAACCTTGAAAAAAAAGACACTGAAATAAAAACAAAGACATAACAGCTCACAAGCTCACTGATCACACCCTCAGATATCACAGCAATGTCAAATTGCTATGTAAGTTCCCAATATCACAAACACACACCACACTTGGAGCAGCGCTGCTCCAGCAGACATCAGGTAAAGAAACCAACATCAGTGATTGGACATATCAAGAAAGGAAGAGGGATGGGAGGTGACTTGAAAGTTTCATGCCAGCCTCACTTCCACTTGGGAAGGTGGGAGGGGTGGGGGGGGTGGGCAGAAAAAGCAATAAGGAAGACAAAGCACTTCCATCACCTGGCTCCTTAGCTGACATACTGCTGCAGCTCCCAAGTATGGTTATAACAGCACAGGCTGAGTTTCTCATTTCTGAGATTTCTGAAGGAAACTAAAGCAGTGGATTGAGCCGAAAGTGCCCTCAGCAAGGTTGGCCTATCTTTTCTCAGTCACCACCACAGTAGAAAGGGAAAGAGAAGGGACTGGAAGAAGCAAAGGACAAAGGTGGTGCACCTGCTTCCCCTAACCATACACATACACAACTGTTATGAACTCTTGTCAGTACATTTTCATCTAGCTAGTGACAATGACTAACCATACCACACAGTGAGGCCTTTTCCTTTAAACATATGATCTACCAATGTTCTGAAAACTGAAGAGAAACCACAATGTGTAAAATTCAGAAGGTAGTTCAATCAAGTTCCTGATAAATTGATGAGCAATTTCTCTACACAGAGTATTAGCTAGATACTAGTTCAATATTTCCAATTCTTTGCTAAATAAAATAAAATCAGCCAGACCATATTCTTGAATACTTTTAACATGAAACAAGAACAATTACTAAAACCTTTCCAAAACTCCTGGTTTGTGAGTTGTAAATTCACACAACCCAAACCACAAACAACAACAACACACACTTCATTAAAGTTCAGTAATGTCAATTTCTATTCTTATTGTCATCAGCACAGCATGTAAAATTCCATTGATGCACTATCAGGGTATGGACTGAAATTTCAATTCAAAATTCTATACTTCAGAAACTAATTGCTGGAGGATTTGTTTGGTATGATGTAAAAGTCCATAGGGCACCTATTTCAAATGTTTGCCCCTACATACATACACACACACACACATATGCAAACTTGAGATTTGCCATTATAATCTCTTAGGATCACAGGTCCACCTGCCCTTTGCTCTAGTGACTATGAAATGGTGTTTAGTCTCGGTCCAAAGAAATTAGGCAAATGTCTTAGCAAATGATAAAATCAGGAACATATTAACCCCAGATCCAATGTTCCTTGATATCTCAACTCCTTGGGTCCCACTTACAGCACCACTACTGGAAATGCAACAGCAAATCCAGACTCTTCTTGACGTTTCCCATCAAATTAATAGCTGGTATCACTGTCCCTTCCTTGTTGCTAAAGATTAGAGGAGTAATTTTATCACACGATTGGATTGATTAATGGATAATCAATAAGTTGTCAGGGCCATTAGAGAAACTGTAAAGCTAACCCAAACTGAGAAGCAGGTTATAGTCATAAGCATCTAGAGTTGTTTACCCATTTATAATCTCTCTTTCAGAGTTGCAGCACATCAGAGGCCCTTTGTTTCTTTCTAGACTGTGCTCCAAAGACCAGATGCTTGACAACCACATGACAAAGGCAAGAAAAATAAGGTTCCTGCTAGGAAGCTGACAGCTCATTAGGGCCACCATGAGCCAGAAGCCTATCTTTGGATGTGAATATCCTTCCCCCAGCCATAACAGCAGGCATGTTTAGCACTCCTCTAAGTGCTTTAGGGAGCATTAAATTCTTTTATTTCTCAGAGAAAATCTCTGAGTACACTTTATCATTATCCCCACTTTATAGACGGGGATACTCAGGCACAGAGAGTTCAAGTAATTTGCCCAAGGTCAGTCAACTAGTATAAATAGCGAATCCAGGATGAACACTCAAAGTCTGAGCCCTTGACCATTAAGCCTTGCATTGTTTGTGCCCTCTTAGAAGAAAGAAATAGCTCTCCCCTTGTTTAACTCGTCAGAGATGAATCACTACTTTTGCTTTTGACAAATAACGAAAATGACCACCATAATCTGGAAGGGAGGGAACACATCCAATAATTGGTCCTGAACTCAATCCCTTAAAAGCAAAATAGGTATTAGAGAGTATCACAGAAACTCTTTTACAGTCACCAGAAGTTACTAAGAATTTGGTGCCTGAAGAGAACCAGTTAATATTTAATATTTCCATATATATTAACAACATTTACTTTTCTAACTCCTGTTGAGGTTGATGGAAAATACGATATAGAATTACCTGAAACTATCATTCTTAGATATTCCTGCCTGATCAGGTTTGGGACTAGTTTGCTTCTGTTCTGTGAATAGTTTTTTTTTTTTTTCTCCCTTCACAGCATATTTATTTTAAAAATTCATTTTCTCTTTTCTTCTTTTCTGCACTTTTATAGAGAAAAAGAAGTCATTCAGCAAATACTGTGAACCTCCCAGAGAAAATAACAACAAAATTGCCTTGGGTAGAGTGGGATCTTAGAGCTCAGGACCGTAAGAGCATGAAAGCTATCATTACTTATTAATAAAGCTAAATCACTCAAAAGGAAACCCGAAATGTAAAAATAAAAAAAGTCATGTCAAAGAAAACTTCAAACACGTTTAAGCTAATTTTCCTCTCTTTGCAAACCTAACTTGGAAAAATGTTGTGCTCATGGTTCGTAGCCATCAATTCAATACAACAAGATTGGTTTTATACATTAAATAACGTATTTAAATCAGGAGAGTGAAAACTAAAGTTAAATCAATAAGCTCTAGAAAGATGTGTGGCCTCTTGCTCAGAAAGTGCTGATTTTTTTTTCACTAAATAATTCAATTCAAAGCACCAATCAATAAAAAGAAGTCTAAAGACTTCCCCCAAAGTCAGTTAACATCACTGGTTCATTGTAGCTGATTAGTACATCCATTCTCAAATTCCTTCTCTGTTGCTAGTCCGCATTTAGAATTTAGAAAAGGCTAAACACTCCACTTGTTTCCTCAGCCTCCTTTTTAGAAGTCTGTTCTGGGATTCTGGAAAAGGCTTTTGTCCTCTTGAGCCAAGGGACAAATGCAAGTGATGCTGCCCCTAACTCACCTCTTCTTGCCTTGAGGTGTATACATAATGCCTGGAGCTGCAGCAGCCACCTTGGGATCATGGCAGGAAGGTGGGGAGGACTGCAGAGATGCTGGCTCAGCATTGAGCCTTTAAAGTGTATGCCAGCAGCCACCTACCTCCAGACTTCCTGCTTGGTGAGAAAAAAATCCCTGCTTGTTTAAGCTTCTATTGGTCAGGTATTCCATTACTTGCAGTATAAAGCCATTAAAAATAAATGCATTTTGTCTCTAAACCTGTGCTTTAATACCCTTTTAAAAACAGAATAAGATTATTAAGTGATCTAAAGGGTAATTTGTTTACATATTGAGAAAAATAAGTATCTTCTCAAATTTTGAGCACAACAAATATTAGTAAAATGTATCACTTTCACTGACTTAAGGGATTCTATTTGAAATTAATTCTAGAATTTCTGAAGAGGGGTAACTAATTCTACTGATAAGACTAGAAGAATGGAAAAGCTTAAAGGCAGCTGTGAGTTGTATACACATGAACAGTACATCTAAAGATGGAGACCAGGAGTTCATGATCTGTCCCAGTAACTTCTTGATGGATATTATGGAGGAAAGTCAACATATAGGTAAAACCAGAGACTGTCAATGAGATGGAGGTGTGTGTGTCGGGAACAGATAGGCTGAAGTAAGCTCCTTGTAACACCCAAGTTCAGCACTCCTGTAATAACACACTGGCATCTGATGAAAGCTGATGGTCACAGAAAGTGGCACCAAAAAACAAAGCACCTACAACACAGTACAACAATAACATCTGACTTCCCTCTTCCCCAGCAAAGAATCTGTGGGCTGTAGGAATCATGGCCAACTCAGGGTAAGACCTATGGATTCAAAAACTCCTGGGTCAGAGTGGAAGGGTGAGATATAAGGGCAGCTTCCAACCATACTGCATGAATTGCTAAAGGCTTTCAGGGACAGAGGCAGCGTTTTCCAATAGCTGTGAGGACAGCAGATGTTAGATGCCCAAGGGTGGGAGGGGGTGATGGTTGTATACTTGTGCTGAGTGTGTTTTAGGACTGGAATCTGAACATCTGCAACAATTGTCCCTGCTGCCACAAGATCAAGAATTACAAAAATTGTAACATAATCTGATGCTCATGACGATGATATTTAAAAGGGGGAAATATAGGGACCTAAATGGAAGTGAGGTTTCTATACTTCATTTGACATGGTAAAACACTGACAGTGACAGACTACAGTCTATGTAAGTCACGTATATATACTGAACAACCACTATGAAAACTATACTAAGAGATATATTCAAAAACATCAAGATAGAAGCCTTTAAAAAAAAATGTTCCAGTAACCCAAAGGAAGGTAAGAAAAGAGAAACAAACAGAAAATATATAATAATATATCAGACATAAGCATTAACAAATCAGTAATCACCTTAAATGTAAATGACCTAAATGTATTCATCAAAAGACAGCGATCTGTAGAGTGGATTTTTAAAAGCATGACAAACTACACGCTGTTCACAGGAAACTCATTTCAAATTCAATACTATAGATCAGTTGAAAGTAAAAGGATGGAAAAAGATATACCAGGAAAACACTAATTTTAAAGAAGCAGTAATGGCTGTATCAGTACCACATAAACTAGACTTCAGAGCAAAGAAAATTACTAGAGAAAAGAAGGATATTACATAATGATAAAAGAATCAATCCACCAGGAGGACACAACGAAACTTAAATGTGTATGCACCAAACTACAGAACCTCAAAATACATGAAGCAAAACAGATAGAACTGAAAGGAGCACTAGACAAAGCCACAAGTATAGTTGGGGACTTCAACAATCCTCTCAGCAGCCAACAAAACCTAACTGATATACACAGAACACTCCACCCAACAACAGCAAAATATATATTCTTTTCAAGTGTGCATGAAACATTCACCAAGGCAGACCTTATTTAATAGGGCCATAAAAGAAATTTCAACAACTTTAAAAGAATTAAACTCATACAATTATATTCTCTTTTGATAATGGAATCATTAGAAATCAACAACAGAAAAACAGCAGGAAAATCTCCAAATGCTTGGAAATTAAACAACACACTTCTAACTAGTCTATGGGCTAAAGAGGAAATCTCAAAAGAAATTTTTAAAAAGATGGAACTAAAAGAACATGAAAACACAACATAACAAAATATGTGGGATGCAGCTAAAGCAGTGTTGAGAGGGAAATTTATAACACTAAATACTTATATTAGAAATGAGGAAAGGTCTCAAATCAATAACCTAAGTTCCTACTTCAATAAATTAGAAAAAGGTATATAAAATAAACTAAAAGCAAGCATAAAGAAGAAAATAAAGATCACAGCAGAAATCAATGAAATTGAGGAAAACAATAGAGAAAAATCAATCAAATACAAAGCCTGTTCTTCAAAAAAAAAAAATCAATAAAATTGATAAATCTCTACCAAGATCAAAAAAAATTTTTGAAGAGATAATACACAAATCACCAATACCAGAAATTAAAGTGGTTATCCTCACAGATCCCACAGCCATTAAGAAGATAATGAGGGAACATGTTGACCAACTTTATACACATAAATTCAACAACTTAGAGAAAATGGACCAATTTCTCAAAACCACAAACTACCAAAACTCAATCAAGATAAAATAATCTGAATAGTCCTATAACTTTTAAAGAACTTGAGTTTTTAACTAACAGTCAAAAAGAAACTCCTACACTCAGCTGCCTTTACTGGAGAATTTCAACAAATAATTAAATAAGAATTAACACCAATTTTATGTAATCTCTTCCAGAAAATAAAAGAGGAGGGAACACTTCCCAACTCATTTCATTAGGTCAGTATTATCTTGATACCAAAACCAGATAAGACAATTCAATCAAAAATAACTTACAGACCAGTATCTCTTATGAACATAGATGCAAAAATCCTCCACAAAAAAATCAGCAAATTGAGTCCAGCTATGTATAAAAAGAATTACATGCTATGACCAAGGGGGATTTATTATGCAAGGCTGGCTCAACATTCAAAAAGCAACGAATGTAAGCCACCATATCAACAAGTAAACGAGAAAATTCAAATGATCATATCAATTGATACAGGTAAACGCATTTGACAAAATCCAATACTTATTCAAGATTTTTTTAAAAAACTCTCAGCAAGATAGGAAAAGAGGGGAATTACTTGTTAATGAGCATCTACAAAAAACCTACAGCTAACATTATACTTAATAGCAAAAGACTGAATATTCTTCCCCTAAGATCAGGAACAAGACAAGAATGTCTGCTCTCATCACTCTTATTCAACATATTACTAGAAGTTCTACTCACTGCAATTAGGCAAGAAAAAGAAGTTAAAAGGATATAGATTAGAATGGAAGAAATATAACTGTCTCTGTATGTAGATGACAAGATTGTCTATATTTTAAAAATCCCACAGAACTAACTGGAAAAAAAATCCTAAAACTAATATTGAGATCAGCAGGGCCACAGGATACAAGATCAACACACAAAAATCAATCCGACTTCTATATACTAACAAGGAGCACAGGAAACTGAAATTTAAAACACAATGTCATTTACAACCACTCAAAGAAAATAAAATACAAACCAGGTACATGGTCTTAAGCTGAAAAATACAAAATGCTGATGAAAAAAAATCAAAGATGAACTAAAGAAATGGAGAGACACATCATGTTCATGAATAGGAAGACAAGACATAGTGAAGATGCCAATGTTCCTCTAATTAATCTAGAGGCTTAATGCAATCCTATCAAACTTCTAGCAAAGTTATTTGTAGATACAAACAAACTTATCCTAAAATTTGTATACAAAGGTACAGGCCCTAGACAAGGAAGAATCTCAACAAAGAAAAATAAAGTAGGAAAAATCACTATACCTGATATTAAGGTTTACTATATTACTACAGTAATAAAAATAGTGTGGCACTGGCAGAGGGATAGACATAGATCAATGCAACAGAATAGAAAGCGCAGAAGGAAACACACAAATACGTTCAAATGATTTTTTCCAAAGGTGTAAAAGCAATCCAGTGGAGGGATAAATTAGGGGTTTGGGATTAACACATACACACTACTGTAAAACAGATAAACAAGGACATACTGTAGAGCACAGGGAACTATATTCAATATCTTGTAATAGCCTATAATGGAAGGGAATCTGAGAAAGAATATATTTATATGTATAATAGAATCACTTAGCTGTGCACCTGAAACTAACACAACATTGTAAATCAACTACACTTCAGGGGGAGGGTGTAGCTCAGTGGTAGAGCATGTACTTAGCATGCACAAGGTCCTGGGTTCAATCTCCAGTACCCCCCAGTAAATAAATAAGTAGATACATAAACCTAATTACCTCCTTCCTCCAAGAAAAAAAAAAAACCCAAAATTTAAAGTTAACTACACTTCAATAAACATTTTTTAAAGAAGCAATTCAATGGAGGAAAGATAGCCTTTTCAACAAATGGTACTGGAGTAATTGGCTATTCATAGGCAAAATCAAATGAACCTTGACCTAAATCTCACACTTTACACAAAAATTAACTCAAAATGGGTCACAGAGTTGAATAGAACAGGTAAAACTACAGAAATTTTAGGAAAAAACACAGGAGAAAATCTTCAGGATCTAGGGCTGAGCCGAGAGTTCTTAGACTTAGTATCAAAGCATCATCCATAAAAGGGGAAAAAAATGGAGAAGCTGGAGCTCATCAAAATTTGACTTTTTTTTTGCTCTGCAAAAGATAGTTAACAGGACAAAAAGGCAAGCCACAGATTGGGAGAAAACACATCTTAGACAAAAGGCTAGTATCTAGAATGTATAAAGCATTCTCAAAACTCAAAAAACAAAAAAGACTTCTTAAAACTCAACAGTTTAAAAAACAATCCAATTAGAAACAGGCAAAAGACATAAAAAGGCACTTCACCAAGGTGGATATACAGATGGCAAATAAGCACGTGAAAAGATATTCAACTCATTAGCCATCAGAGAAGTGACAATTAAATTCACAACGAGGTATCCTTACACACCTATCAGACAGCTAAAATGAGAAACAGTGGCAACACTAACTGCTGACTAGGATGCAGAAAAACTAGATCACTCATACACTGTTGCTGGGACTATAAAATGGTACATTTGCTCTCAAAAACAGTTTAGTAGTTTTTTTTTTTTTTAATAAAACTAAACAAGCAATTATCTTAAGATCCAGCAATTGCACTCTTGGGCATTTATCCCAGAAAATGAAAACACATGTCCACACAAAAACCTGTACATGAATGTTTGGAGCAGCTTTATGCATAACAACCAAAAACGGGAAATAGCCCAGATATCCTTCAACAGGTAAATGGTTAAAGAAACTGTGGTACATACACGGAATACTACTCAGCGATAAAAATGGATGAACAATTGATCCACACAACTACCTGGATAAATCTCCAGGGATTTGTGCCAAGTGAAAAAAAAAATCCTAAGAGATACATACTTTTATGACTCCATAAATATTTTCAAAGTAATAAAACTTTAGAAATGGAGAACAGGACTTAGGGATGTTGTGGGGGACGGCAGGGTCGGGGCAGGTGTGGAAGTTGATGGGAAGGAAGTGGGTGTGGTAATAAAAGGGCAACACAAGGGATCCTTGTGATAATGGAAATGTTCTATATCTTTACTGTCATGATGGTCACAGTAATCTACACTGATGAAGTAAGGCTACAGACTAAATACACACACACAAATGAGTACAAGTAAAACCAGGAAAATTTAAATAAGATCAATAGATTATACTGATGTTAATATCCCGGTTGAGCTATTAAACTAGTTTTGCAATATGTTACCAATGGGAAAGTGGGTAGAGGGTACATCGGATCTCTCTGTATAATTTCTTATAACTGCATGTAAATCTACAATTAACTCCATAAAAATTTCAATTAACAATAAAAGGAAAGAGAGGGTTTAATTTCCTCAGTAACTAGGAGAGGTTCTACTCAGGTGCCTTTTATAAGGTATTACGTATGAACATGAATATAGATGAGCAATGAATCACTAAAGTCTCGCAGAGATGAGATGGAAATGGTCCTATAAATGGCAAAACAAGCATCTCTGTTTCAATTACCAAACTCATGCAAAGAAGCAAAGGTGGTCTAAATTAACCATTAAGGCATGTGAATTGACCTGATCTCCCCCAAAACTCTAGCAGTTGTGACTATTCCCTTCTCTAGCAGTTGTGACTATGCCAAACACACAGGAAAGTAAAGAATTTGTTTGGCCTTCAATTGGCCAAGCTTGTCACTTTGTCACAGTGCCATTCCCAGGTCAACTTGGGCATCCCGGGGCCTGGATAATGAGGGAATGAAAATGCCCACCTCTCTCTTTCTTTTGCTTTGGGGAATCCCTCCCCAGACACACACAAAGTTGGATCTGGCCTTTCAACAACTGCAGGAACGGGATAAACTCCTCGGGAAATGACACAAGAAAATCCTTTACATTTGCACTAGCGCATATGTGGAATCTTGTTCTCAGGAAACTGGTCTCTTAAAGGGTACTGCCTGATGAAAGCTCAGGGAAATCTGCTGCTTCCAGAAAAAGCCAAACTGGACGCCAAGAGGGAAAAGAGAAACGTCTCACTGCATGGCACAATAGGCCAGAGAGAGGCTTTGAGTCACAATTTGCACGGTGACATCTTCACACTGTCCTGGCTGCTTCACATAAGCCACGCATCCTGAGAGGCTTCTAACCTATTTAAGCCACAGAAGCAAGTGAGTTTCTTCTTCCTTTATATTCACTGTTGCTAAAATAAGAAATATTTTGTTCCACAGCAGCACTAGAAGATACCAGTGAGAAGCATTCTGGAGATGATTCTCCCAAATTGTGTTGATCACCAGTAATTTTTAGGCAATGCTCCTACAGATAGATGGGGGCAATCGACAGGCACCTATTAAGTAAGGGCTTGCCCCAGGTAAGGAAGGGTGACCCAAACAGCATCAATCGTAATTTCTCAGTCAGCTGAGGAATGTCATAATCACACATAAAGAATGCAAAACACAACACAGGCAATAAGGCAGTCAATGAGTGGTCTGTACAACATGAGTGTCCAGGTTATGTAGCCAGAGAGATGGCTCCGGCTGAGATGACCAGCAAAGGCTTTAATGAGGGGGGATTAGAGCCAAGGTTCGAGGGAAGGAGAGTATTTGAACGGGAAGAGGAAGAGGTCTGGGAATGCTGCTGGGGAAGGGGGCGAGTAAACCAACGGCTGAGTGGAAATATTCAAAGGACAGGCAGCGAGCTTGCTGGTTTAATTGGACCTGTTAGGTTTGTTTTCCATTATGACAAAGAAGATCATTAAGAAAGAACGGTATTGTTTGATTTTTTTACAATAATATACTCGTGTTACTTGTATAATTAAAAAACACAAACAAAAAATTTTAAGAAAGGCATGCTAAGGCTGAGGAGGGGGCATCTAGACTCACAGGTATTGAGTCTGTGGCTAGTGTGGCAAACAAACTTTGCTGGCTCCCAACACCCATTATTTGCAACCTTTTCTCATTCTCAGTTCCAAAAACAGATGGTGAAAAATCAAGCTCCCAATCTCCCTTGTAGCAAAGGACAGCCATGTGACTCAATTTTAGCCAGTAAGATGTAAGGCCGAAATCTACTGGGAAACACTTTGTTTTCTGATATAAGAGCCTTCCTGCTAGTCTTGAACATGACTGTAGGAAGTTGTGATGTCTGGAACTGAGGCAACCATCTTGCAGCCATGAGGTCACAAGCCTAAGAAAGAAAAGCAACACTCTGAAGACGGCAGAATGGAGAGATTAAAAATAATCTGAGTCCTTTATGATACTCATCAGCCACTGTCTAAACCTGAAACTGCCACACCTCTAGAGTTCTTACCATATGAGATAATTAATTTGGCTTAAGCCACTGTTAGGTATTCTGTTACTTATATGCAAAAGTATCCTAAGTGACACAGCTATAAAGTTCAGGACAGAATATAAAAATGACCAGAGTTAGGTGTTTGACCCTTGAATAGGCAAAGTGACTCTAATTTCTGAAATGCAAATTAACATTGAGGAATAGTAAAGGAGTTTTATGTCATATCCAAAGTACGAATGGCAGCTTCAAAAAATGACCCAGTCTGAAATCATGTCATTTCAAGGACATTTCAATAGTTACCGGGTACAAGAAATGGAATACTTTAAATCAAAACCATCCCGTGATCTGGCACAGTAATCACTTACTGCTTGTCTGTCCAGCAATTTCCCACCACCAACTCCTTTCTTTGGCTATTTATTTTTTCAACAGTTTCACTGAGGTATAATTTATACATTATATGGTAGTTCTAGTTTCAGTTTTTTTGAGGAACCCACATACTGTTTTCCATAGTGGCTGCACCAATTTATATTCCCACCAACAATGTACAAGGGCTCACTTTTCTTCACATCCTCGCCAAGATTTGTTATTTGTGGTCTTTTTGATGATGGCCATTCTGACAGGTGTGAGGTGGTATCTCTCGGTTTTGATTTGCATTTCTCTGATGATTAGTGATATCGAGCATCTTTTCATTTGCCTGTTGGTCATCTGTTATGTCTTCTTTAGAAAAATGTCTGTTTAGGTCTTCTGCCCATTTTCAAATTGGGTTTTTTGATATTGAGTTGCATGAGCTGTTTATATATTATGGATATTAACCCCTTTTCTGGCTATATATACAAAGAAAATGGAAACACTAATTCAAAACGATACATGCCCAATGTTCATAGCAGCATTATTTATGATTGCCAACATATGGAAGCAACCTAAGTGTCTACCATAAAGTCCATCCATTTAAAATATATGATTTAATGGAGTTTACTTCCCATTTCCTCCCTTCTCCTACACAGGTCTAGGCAACCATTAGTCTTTCTGTCATTATAGATTTGCTTATTCTGCACATATCACATAAATGAGATCATACAATATTTATGATGTAGTCTTTTGTGTATATATATGTGTGTATATATGGCATCTTTTGTCTATCACTTGTGGTATAATGTTTTTGAGGTTCATCTATGCTGTAGCATGAATCAGTGTTTCATTCCTTTTTACAACCAAATAACAGTCCATTGTGTGGATGTACCATATTTTGCTTATCCATTCATGAGCTGATGGACATTTGGGCTTTTTCTACTTTCTGGCTATTATAAATAACGCTGTTATGAACATTCATGTATACATTTTTTGTGGACAAATGTTTTCTTTTCTCTTGGGTATGTCATACAGTTAATTCTATGTTTAAACTTCTGTGGAACTGCAGACTTTTCCACAGCAGCAGCACCATTTTACATTCCTCTCAGCAATGTGTGAGGGTTTCAATTACTACACATCCCTGCCAACACGTGGTATTGTCTTTTTTGTTACAGCCATCCTAGGGGGTGTGAAGTAATATCTCATCGTGGTTTGAATTTACATTTCTCTAATGGCTAATGGTGTTAAGCCTCTTTTCATGTGCTTATTGGCTATGTGTAGTTTCTTTGGAGTAATGTCTACTCAGACATTTTGCACATTTCTAATTGGATCGTTTGTGTTTCTATTGTTGAGTTTTGAGAGTTCTGGATATAAATCCCTCATCATATACATGATTTGCAAATATTTTCTCCCTGTAAAATACTGTAGCTGCCTTTTCACTGTCTTTTTTTATGGGGGGAGGAGGTAATTAGGTTTATTTATTTAATTATTTTTCTTTAATGGAAGTACTGGGGATTGAACCCAGGACCTCATGCATGCTAAGTATGCACTCTATGACTTCAGCTATCTCCTCCCCCCTTTTCACTTTCTTGATGGTTTCTTTTGAAGCACAACTTTGACTATTTATTTCAGCATTATTTGTAATAGCAAAGGACTGGAAATCACACAACTATACATCAAAAGGGGACGAGTTAAACAAAATATGTTACGTCCACACAATGGAGTACTATGTAGCTACAAATGGAATACACATACCAATGGAATGAGGATAGCTCTGTAAACTACTATGAAGAAATCTCCAAGATAAACTGTTAAAAGGAAAAATGAAAGGTGCAAGAGACTAAACAGAGCATGTTACCATTTATTTAGTAAGAGACCATGTGAACATATTTAAGAATTTGCTGTTTTAAAAAACAAAAACAAAAAAGGAAGGATAACCCTAAACTAAATAAATAGTTTTTTTTTTTTTGGTTGTTATTTATAGAGGGAGGGAACAAGATTGAAGGGATAGGAAGAAAAGCTAGACTTGTCTGAATGCACCTCACTTTGTAAATTTGACTTTGAAACCACATAAATGTTTTACTTTTACATTATAATAAAACAAAAAATTTTTAAGTTAAAAAGCAAAAGCAAAATGAAATGAATGAATTTAACTGGGTATCAACTTGGTGACTTAACTATACTGTCTGGAATCATTTAAATGCAATTAAAACCCAATAATTTGACCATATATCCTAGGGAGAGAGATCTTGAAAACAGAACTGCAAAGAAATACTAAACTATTTTCAAAACTCAAATTGTTAATAATGATGTCATTATTATTAATCAAGAACTATTATACAGATATGTATTTTTATTTATGGTAAAATAAAGCAAGTAATTATGCTAATGTCCTTATGATTCAAGATTTTCTCGACGGATGACTAGATAAAAAAGTTATGGTATATTTATACAATGGAATATTACTCAGCCATAAAAAAGAATAAAATAATGCCATTTTTTAGCAACATGGATGGACCTAGAGATCGTCATTCTAAGTGATGTCAGACAGAGAAAGAAAAATACCACGTGATATCACTCATGTGGAATGCAAAAAAAAAAAAAAAAGAAAAAAAGGACACTATGAACTCATCTACAAAGCAGAAACAGACTCGCAAACATAATACAGTCTTACGGTTACTGGGGGAAGGGGGTGGGAAGGGATAAATTTAGGAGTTTGAGATTTATAAATGTTAGCCACTATATATAAAAATAGATTTTTAAAAAGTTTCTTCTGTATAGCACAGGGAACTATGCTCAGTATCTTGTAATGACCTTTAATGAAAAAGAATACAAAAATGAATATATGTATGTATATGCATGACTGGGATATTGTGCTATATACCAGAAATTGACACATTGTAACTGACTGTACTTCAATTTTTAAAAATTTAAATAAAAAAATTTTTTCAATGTAAGTAAAAATTAAGTATAGAATCAAAGGAGTAAAATAAAAATCCTATAATCTTTAATTTGCATTTGAAATATCAGTTTGGATTCACATGGTATTTTATCTTTAAAAATGTATACATATTTTCTAGCCTTTTTCAAGAGAATGAAAATTCAAGCCACAGACTGGGAAAAAATATTTGTAAACCACATATCCAACAATGGACCTGTATCCAGAATACATAAAGAACTCTCAAAATTCAACAGTAAAAGAAAAACCCAACTAAAGATGGGCTAAAGACACAAACAGATATTTCACCAAAGAGGATATAAGGATGGCAAATGAGCACATGAAAAGATGTTCAACATCATTCATCAGCCATTAGGGAAATAAAAATTTAAATCAAGATGACATACCACTACACACCTATGAGACTGGCTAGAATCCAAAACAATGCCCATGCCAAATGCTCTCAAGGATTCGAAATTACACAAACACTCATTTGTTGCTGGGGGGAATGCAAAATGGTATAGCCACTCCGGAAGACAGTTTGGCAATTTCTTCTAAAGTTAAACATACACCTATGGCCAGTTCCAAATTTACATGAAAGTCAAGTATCTTGCCATTCACAGGAATGCAATGAGCATTTTGCTGTGGTATTCAACTTTTCGCAGGTATGAGGAAAGCTTTCCTCATTTTTTTTAATAGGTATCAAGAGGAAGGTCAGAAATCTTCTCATTTCAGTTGAAAATGAAATCTGTATGTGCTTATCTCAAATTTGACCCAGAATTGAGTGTTTATATGGTAAAATACAATCATAGGTTTCATACTGAAGAGCTAATTTTTATTCTTTATTTTTAGTTTTTAAAGTCTTTTTTTTTCTTATTTTTTATTGAAGTGTAGTTGATTTACAATGTTAGCTTCCTGTGTACAGCAAAGCAGTAAAAAATCACATTCTTAACGCTGCAGAGGGTGTGGAGAAAAGGAAACCCTCCTACACTGTTGGTGGGAATGTAATTTGGTGCAGCCATTATGGAAAACAGTATGGAGATTCCTTAAAAAACTAAAAATAGACTTACCATATGATCCAGCATTCCCATTCCTGGGCATATATCTGGATAAAACTCTAATTCAAAAAGATACATATACCCAATGTTCATAGCAGCACTACTTAACAATAGCCAAGACAGGGAAACAACCTAAATGTCCACTGACTGATGAATAAAGAAGATGTGGTGTACAATGGAATATTAATCAGCCATAAAAAAAATGAAATAATGCAATTTGCAGCAACATAGATGGATCTAGCGATTATCATATTAAGTGAAGTAAGTCACACAAATACCATATGATATCATTTACACATAGAATCTTAAAAAGATGACACAAATGAACTGATTTACAAAACAAAAAGAGACTCACAGACATAGAAAACAAACTTAAGGTTACCAAAGGGGAATGGGGGAGGGATAAACTATGAGTTCGAGATTAGCAGATACAAACTACTATATACAAAATAGATAAACAACCAAGTCCTACTGTATAGCACAGGAAACTATATTCAATAGCTTGTAATAACCTATAATGAAAAAGAATATATGTATGTATAACTGAATCACTATGCTGTACACCAGAAAATAAAACACTGAAAATCAACTATACTTCAATTTTTTTAATTTTTAAATAAAAAATTTTTAAAAATCATATTCTTATGTATATATAGGTCTTTAAGGAGATCAATATTATGATTTTAATCTGCAAAAGATGAGACTGACAAGGGCTTAATTTCCAGAATATATAAACAGCTCATACAACTTAATAAGAAAAAAAATAAACCCAATCCAAAAATGGGCACAAGACCTAAACAAGCAATTCTCCAATGAAGACATAACAAATGGTCAACAGACACATGAAAAAATGCTCAATATCGCTAATTATCAGAGAAATGCAAATCGAATCAGAGGAATGCAACATGGATGGACCTAGAGATTATCATACTAAGTGAAGTAAGTCATACAGAGAAAGACAAATATCCTATATCATTTATATGTGGAATCTAAAAAAACAGTAACAAATGAAATTATCTACAAAACGTAAACAGACTCACAGACATAAAAAACAAACTTATGGTTACCGGGGGGAAGGGGGTGGGAAGGGGTAAATTGGGAGTTTGGGATTTGCAGATACTAACTACTATATATAAAATAGATAAACAACAAGGTCCTACTGTATGGCACAGGGAACTATATTCAATATCTCATAGTAATCTATAATGAAAAAGAATAAGAAAACAAATCTATGTATGTTCATGTATGACTGAAGCATTATGCTGTACACCAGAAATTGACACAACATTGTAAACTGACTATACTTCAATAAAAAAATTATAATTTTATAACTGCCTATATTTGAGCCTGATCATGTCAGTCAGTAAAAAAAATTAACACTTATATCTCATGTAAAATTGTGTCTTAGGCTATATTTCTATTCATATTGCTCTATCAGTGATTTTAGTAGCTTTACTTACTTAACATTGTCTGTATTTTCATGTTGAAAACAGCACTAATTGAAATGAACTTACTCTTTTATTTAAATGAAATCAGCTGAGCCTACTGTCAGCCGCGGGGGGCTAGAGAAGGATTGAAGACGCGAGCTGCCCAACAGGAAAAATGCGCAGGGAGCTGACATGCCGCGAAACAGAATGTGCGAGGAGGTGACATGGAGCGAAACAGCATTTTACTCTAGTACAACAAGATGGCGCGCCCCAGGCGTGGCGCACTTGTCCTTTTTATATAATGCTAGTGGCGCATGCGTAGTATTCATAATGCAGACTCACGCAGCTGGAGCATGCGTATTGTTCATAATGCGTACTCACGCTACCAGCACATGCACACATTTACCTCTTACCAGGTGCAAGCTATTGTGAACTTTGGCCTGGGCCCCACAGCCTACTCACTTAAGGCTGCTGACACTTTTTGAACAAGTAAATTCCACCTTGGATTAAAACAGTTACTTAACAGAAATATATGATGCTGCCTTATGAATTTTTTAAATGTATGAAAAGGACAGAAAGGTAAGCTAAGTTTAACTACCTGTTTCTCAAGAAAACATGGCTAAAAGTCATTTTTTAGCTGTAAATAAGGGAGAAAACGACTCTTGCTCATATCATACATTACCAGCCCCCTCCATAGTAGAAACCATGAGAGATCTTTCAGGCCTACTTGGATCATGGAAAAGGAGGGGGAAATAGCGAGTAGGAAATTTTCCAATAAGAAAAAAAAAAAAACCCTGAGGTTTCCTCTAGTACATTCCCTCTTGCATCAAAGTTGATATCCTTTGTGAAAAAGGGAAACTACACAGAGTAGGTGAATAAACTGGCCAAAATCTACAAACCCATAGAAAACTATTATTTTTACTCAAAAGAGACAATTTTTATTGGATCATTATATCTACAACTTATAGATCATGCTAATTACCATAGGCTATCAATATCATTTTTCTGCAGGAGTTCCCCAAGACCTGAAAATCATTTCAAAGTTTCCTTTGGGGTGAAAAGATTGGGGCGGTGATGAAAATGTCTTGAAACTAGTTAGAGATAGTTGCAGAGCATTGTGAATACACTAAAACCCACTAAACTGTACACTTTTAAATGGTTAATGGTCCACTGAATGTTACGTGAATTTTACCTTAATGAAAAACAAAAACAATAACCAAAACAAACACTGAGAAAGGCTAACTAGGCTCTGTTGAGGCTTCCTGAAGGGTGAGAGACTAGATTTGGCCTTGAAGGATGTTGAAGATTAGAACTTTAAATCAGAGGCAAGAATTGGTAGCCATGGCTCTAGTGAGTGTTTCTCAAATACTGACCACACCCACGAGAACAAGCAGACTTCAGGGCAACCCAGTTCACGTACATGTGACAGAAACAAAAGTTCATGAAACAATACTTACTCTTCCCAAGCATAATGCGCTGATTTTTTCCATTTTATTCCACTCGGTTTTGTTTGTTTGTTTTGTTTTTTTTCTAAATGCTGGTCGTGATTCATTAAATTGATCTCACAAAATGAGTGGCAAACTCCATTGGCCTCAGGTGTCAGGTTAAGGGTTTGGACCCGGTGCAAATTATTTTAAGGCCATATAATTGACCACCAAGAACACAGCCAGGAATCTATAGGCAGAATTTTAGGTTGGGAAACCCTCTACCTTGTGAATAAAGTCATTGTTTTATAATTATATTTGTCATTGAGCCAGATTTAAACTGACTTATCTAACATCACATAATGAAGTCAAGATGTTTATTATGTATTACTCATAGTGTTTTTCTCTTTCAGTTGTTTATCATTTAAATTGCTGGTAAATTTCCCAAAGAACGATTTCTCCTATATTAATATGCAAACTTATATTAGTCTAGATAAAAAATAAAGTCCAAGGTATTTCTGTGAGACAGATTTTACATTTTCATTTTATTCTACCATTGTGAATTCAAATAATTTCTTTATCTTCTTAAGGAAACAGTCGCTTCACTATAAATTAGATGATGGGCTGTTTACAACAAACCCTCCTAAGATGGTGGCAAGGTAGCGCCATAAAAAACAGAAAGTGTGTTCCTCATTATTCATTAGAGGCATTCAGGATCAGCTACACAACCATCTGTCTAAAATGCTGCAGAAAGGATTTTCAGCTTTAGCTGGAAATGTCCCATTTAACTTTAATATCCTATCATTTTTGACAATATGCCTGAGATTCTCTTAGCTCAATAAAATCCAGCCTGTAAATCGTTGGAAAAAGATACTGTGTGTCTGGAATTTAGTTGTGATCTTTCCTGAAGGTTTTCAATTAATTCACATCAAAATAATTTTAACGTCATCAGTGGTGCAAATGCTTATATTTTAGAAAGTACAACACTTCTTGCATCTCAGAGACCTAAGTAGAGTTTGCACCTCACCTAGCTGTGGACAAAAAACAATCTATTGCTCATGACTGACTCCCAGAAGCTAATTAAGAGGAGAAGCAAGTTTGTTTTTAATTTCTAAGAAAAAGCAATAAAAGTTTGTTAGCTCATGTTATAATTTTCAGCCCCAACAGCCAATAATTAAGCTATCTCCAGGAGGCCAAGGTTTCTCGCTTGATAATTTAATTCAGCAAGCAAATAGGCCAGAGGGAAGTGGGGATACAAAGGCCAGATTTGGCTTTACTGACTCTGACCATTCTGTGCCAGAGAGCATCCAATATTTTAACTAAGTGCAAGTTTTCCAAACAATGCTAATTTTTTGGCAATGCGTAGCAGATTTAGTACCAAGCTAGTGTAAAAAATTTTTTTCATGTAGCCACCTGATTTGGACACATACTAGGATACTCAATATATAAATACTGATTTGTTGAATGTCAGCCCAAGGTATCTAATAAGTATACTGTCATTCCCTCGTTCACACACACACACACTCCCTCTCTCTCTCTCCCCCCACCCCCCAATTGGTCTGAGGCATAAAGTAAGTGAATAATCTTACAAATACATTTGAGTCTGGAAGCAGACCCACATATATTTTGGATGTTTGAATTATGACAAAGGTAACTCTGCAGAGAAGTGGAGAAAGGATGGCCATTTCCAAAACTGTGTTAAAGACAAAAGGACCCAAATAGAGTTGCTTATGCTAAGCCTCAGGTCACCAAACTGAAACTTAGTTACATTTTCAGCTCTCCCAGAAATAGAATCTTAAACCAGTCAACTATAAACTCCTGATCTGCATTTAGTTAGGTAATCTGCTTGATAAACCCCTACCATCCCCTATAAGGAAAGTAACCTTAAAATAACCAACCTGATTTTTGCCTAGTACAACTTCCCTATAAAATCTCTTGCCTTGTATAGCTCTTCAGAGCTCCTTTCTATCTGCTAGAATGGATGCAGCCTGATTCCTGAATCACTGAATAAAGCCAATAAGCTCTTTCAAATTTATTCAGAATTTTGTTCTTTAACAAATGGTTCTGGGTTAACTGAATATCCATATGGGAAAAAATACAACCTGACTCCTACCTCTTTTCATATATGCGCGCGCGCGCGCGCGCACACACACACACACACACACACACACACACACACACACACACACACACAATGCATTCTACTCACAGGGAACTATATTCAATATCTTGTAGTAATTTATGGTGAAAAAGAATATGAAATCTATGTACATGTATAACTGAAGTATTATACTGTACACCAGAAATTGACACATTGTAAA
The DNA here is from genome assembly GCF_048773025.1 of Camelus bactrianus. NCBI lineage: Eukaryota > Metazoa > Chordata > Mammalia > Artiodactyla > Camelidae > Camelus > Camelus bactrianus. The sequence goes on from NC_133575.1 coordinate 35,057,439, forward strand.
CTGACTATACTTCAATTTAAAAATACATGTATACACAAAAATAAAGTAAAATGTGGAAAAAGTCAAAAAAGTAAAAAAAAATGCATTCTACTTATAGATCTAAATGTGAAAGGTAAAAATAACAAAATTTCAACAAAACTTCCAGAAAATAACACAGGGAAATACTGTCATGAACTTGGTGTAAGGAACTATTTCTTAAAGAGGAAGCAAAAAGCACTCATCTAGAGGAAAAATTCTTCTTCAAAAACACTATTAAGAGAGTAAAAACGCCAACCACAGACTAAAAGATATTTACAAGAAAAACATGTGACAAAGGAGTCGTATCCAAAATCTGTATCAAACTCCTACAAATCACGAAGAAAAAGGCAGGCAACCCAACAGAAATTAGACAAAAGACAAATAGACATGACACAAAAGAGTATATCCAAATGACAAATCAGTGTGTGAAATGTGCTCAATTTCATTAGGAATCAGGCAATTGCAGATTAAAAATAAAGATTCTCACTACATCCACTGATCAAAATAATTAAAATTTAAAGGACTAACAATATCAGGTGTTAGAATATGGAGCAACAGGAACATAAAATGCTGGTGGGAACTTAAATGGGCATAAGCCCTGTGACAGCATCTACCAATGCTGAATATAAAAATACTATTTGAAAAATTTAAAAAAATTTTAGTATGTTAAAGAAGAACTTTATTTTTAAAAATGTCATTGCATCTGGCAATTGTACTGAGAGGCATGAACAAGAATAGTCACAGTGAACTACTCTTAATAACCCCAAACAAAATCGCTGTCGAGTAAAATGTGTATATAAATAGTGTCATACTCGTACAGTGGAATACTATAGAGCAATGAAAATGGACAAACTATCTCTGCAGACAGCCACACAAACGAATCTCACAAACATAATGTTGAGCTAAAAAAAAAAAAGTCACAAAAGAATAAACAGCGGCCATTTCCATCGATACAAAGTTCAAAAGGAAGCAAAACCTAACAATAGTGGTTGCCTTTGGAGAGTAAGGAAGGGATAATGACCAGAAAGAGCCTTAAGTAGGATTGCCAGGTAAAATACAAGATGCTCAGTTAGATCTGAATTTCAGAGAAACAACAAAAGAATCTTTTAATATAAGTAGGTCTCATGCAATATCTGGGACATGTATTTTCACTTGCTAAATCCTGGAACCATACTCAAGGTCGATGCTTTGGTAATATTTTTTTTTAATGTTCATTCTGTGATCATCCACTGTGCATTTTTCTGTACATGTGTTATACTTCACAATAAAATTTTTTTTTAAAAAAAAGCAAAAGTACACTCAGTACAGCCTTGCAGATTTTAAAATATCTCATCCAACCACTGTTTTTTCCTTCCCACTCTTCATCACTGCGTGTGAGAGCTGTGGTATTTCTGCAGGAGGTGGGCATCGGTAATCTGAAGTGTTGCTGGGCCCAAAGCTGTGGGCTCTACGTTCAATTTTTATTACAATTACTTTTACATAGCATGCTTCTTTACTTCTGGAATATTTTGTATTCCTTGCCTTTTTTGGAGGGGCGGGGTCTTTCTTACTTATTTGTGGGACTGCCTTAATCTTACCAAAGGGCAGCGCTAGGCTGGAAGGCCAACCTCTACCCATCAGCCAAGAAATGCACAAACCAGTGTTCAAGAAGCAAATTGGAGTGGCCAGCCAGCCTGTGATGGTCAGAATGCAGTACCTGAAGCTACAAAGAAAACTGACACTTCAGGGCCAACAACTTGGATACAGACAGAATCCATAAAGTGAGATGTTTCAATCTGCTGCCTGCTTTCTAAGTTTATCACAGGTTTACACAGATACTTTGAGTGGTTACATCTAGTTCCCTCCCATCAGTGTATTAATTACCTTCTTCCTACAGACACAACTGGAAAATCCAAGAATAGAGGCCAGTGCAAACAAAAGCCTGAATCATCCGTCTGCTGTGGTTTAAATAAGATGCTACTTATTGGCAAAAGTTCTTTCATGCTCAAGAATTCTGAATGTTCTTGTGCTGTTTTATACCTTCATCTTGTTTCGAAATGAACCACTCCCAAATTCTAAATGAAGAAAAAACTCCTCCAAGTTTGGGTCCCTTTCTCCATAAAGTTAGGATCAAACTTTATAGGCAGGTGGAACCCTTACTTATCTGCCCCCTACAAGCCTTGAAAGAGCCAGGTTTCTTCACTTTAATAACATAAAGTCTTTCACGCCAGGTATTTAGGAGTGATTAGGCTTCTGGGCTATGAAGACCGGCTGCCTGGGACAAACCCACCCCTGACATTGTGTTAGCTCCAGCCAGTGAGTGACTCATTGCTCTGTGCCTCAGTTTCCACAACTGTAAAATGGGAATCAAAACAATACCTAATACAAAGGGCGGCAGGGAGCATCTGATGCGGTTTAAGGTGATTAAAGCACAGGTGGCACACGTTAAACGCTCAAAGATGACTATTAGCATCAATACTACCATCGGCTACCTTTCAGGGTCCTGCCACCTGTAAAGACTCTACTCATGCATCTAATGGAGGGAAAGCATCAGACGCCGCTGGAGAGAGGGGGAAGGGGAGGTAGAGAATAAGGGTTCCGTCAGCCTACAAAGTTTGGTCCAAGTTAAGCCCAACCCACGGAAGGAGAAGTAGCAGCAGGAGGTCTCCAGTAGGGGCCCGGGGAGGTGGCTACGCCTGGACCCCAGACTCCGGCCGGCACCTCTGACCTAGGGCGCCCTCACTACTCACATTCCGGTTGAAGCTGTTGCCGGGCAGCAGCGGCAGGGCCATGGCCCTGAACGTCCGAGGGTCAAGGGTCCGAAAAGAGGAGCCTGCATACAGCGGCCAACTAGCTGCCGCGTTGTTTGACCCCCGCTCCCACCTCACGTTACCTAGAGACGGGAGGCGGCGTCACGGAAGGAGGAGGGGCTTCGGCGGGCCGGGGGCTCGGGGCGGGGCCGGGCCCGGGGCGAGGCCGGGGCGGGGCTAGGCGGAAAGCTCCCCGTGCGCACCTCCCCCCGCCCACCCCACCCACTTTGCCGGGTACCGGTCTCCCGAGGCTTTTCAATCCGCACGCATTGTGCATACACAAAGGCTGACAACCGCACCATTCCCCCGCCCCCGCCGCTTTCCGGTTTAACCCTTTGATAGGGCTCAAAGCCTTTCATGTACTAAGCTCCTCCGATTCTTGCACTTTTTTTTTTGCCACTTGGTTATTAAATTTAGTTCAAACACACAGAAAAGTGCAGAAAATAATATGACACTCGTGTGCTCACAGAAATGTAACACCGGTTAATGTTACATTTACATAAGCTTTTATTTTGTAATTAAAACGTTCGAGATGAATCCAAAGCCACACACACCCGTTCCATCTCCGCCCACAACCACCATCACCACCACCAAGAAAATCCATTCAGAGGTTACCACCGTCCTCAGTCCTTCCTCTGCACGTTTTTATATTTGAACTAAACCTTTGTAAGATGCTTGTTCCTGGTCCAATCATGGTGACCAGGGACTGGGTCAGGTGGCCCAAAATACAGCCTCTGTCGCTCCATCATGCACCCAAGATGACCAGGCGAGGAGCTCCTCCACTCCTCTCCCTACACCAACAGCTAATCCCTCCCTGAGTCCTACTCTACTGGTTGGACACACTGGTATCTCTCAGCCCCACTTCCTCTGTCTCAGTCGAGATCCCATTATCGCTTGTCTGGTTTTCTTTTAAAACAAACAAACAAAACAACTAACTGATCTTGCCTCCAGAGCTACTGTCTTATATAACTTATGATACACCTGTTACTCTCCTGCTTTAATATTCTTTAGCCTTCCAGCCACCTTCATGAAGCAGGCCAACTTTTTAGCTGGACCAGAGCCTATCTCAGGGGGCGCTGATGAACGCTCTCCATCCCTTTCTTTGCCCGCCCCCCCCCGCCCCCACTTCAGCTCTGAGAAACCACTGGCAGTTTCCAAACCAGGCTCTGCGTTTTCTCCCCTCTGGGATTTTGCAATTGTCTCTGTCTGCTAGAAACACCCTTCCTATCTTTCACCTAGATAACCCCTTCTTGTCTTTCAGGACTTGGTTCACTGTGGGAGAGAGGTGTGGAAGGCTTTGCCATTACGGGGAAATATTCCTCCACCTTCTGTACTCCCCTATCTGTATTAGTTGCCCATTCTAATGGTAGCTTTTGTGGTACCGCATTGTAATCATGCCTTTTACCTGGGTCTGTTCAAATGCCCCTAGATTTTTCCAGGGCAGGGACTCCATCTTCTCATTTATTCTTAAAAAAAAACCAAACATGGTCAGGTGAAGTTATAGCTCAGTTGTAGAGTGCTGTGCCTAGCACACATGAGGTCCTGGGTTCAATCCCTAGTACCTCCAATGAATGAATGAATGAATGAATGAATAAGTAAATAAATAAACAAACCTAATTACCCCCCAAAAAGTTTTAAAAAAGAATTTAAAAAACATACATAATTGTTCTTCTGTGTTTATAAATTTTACACTATAAATTTCTGCTACCTGCTTTTTTCATCTAAGATTTTGTTTTTGAGGTTTCTACATGTTAACACATGTAGATCTATTTCATTCATTTTAAACCAATTGTGTGATTATACCACAAATTACTGATCCATCTGTTGTCATCTGTTGATGTCGTCTGTTGATAACAATGAGGTTGTTTTCAATTTTTCACTAGTTATCAACAGTGCTGCAAAGAACAACTCTCCTGTTTCTCTGGAGATTATCTAGGCTACAAACCTAAAGGTGGAATTGTTCACAGCTTCAACTATACTAGATCTGCTAAACAATCTCCAGAATCTTCGAACCAATTAAGAACTTTCCCTTTCACCTTCACCCTTTCAACAATGGGTATTATTAAATTGTATAATTTTGAACAGTCATCTGAATAAATGTGAAATGGTATGCCATTGTTATTTTGTTTCTCCCTAATTCCTAGTGCAGTTGGTCGTCTTTTCACATGCTTGTTGCCTTCTTCTGTGACCTGTCTTCATCTCTTTTGCTGGTTTTTCTATGTGATCATTTGTAATTTTAAAAATATATTCCTAGGCATAGCAATTACATCTTCATCGTTTGTGGTTTGTCTTTTCCATTTATAGATTTCTTTCTTGCACATGAATATGTCATTTTGCTCTATCAAATAGATCATTCTATCCCATTATGGATTTGTTACTGAGTAAAAACTTGTTCTGCTCACCACATGACAGGCCTATAAATCGGGAGATGAGGTGTTGGGGCAAGGAATAGCAACTATTCAGAAAGCCGGCAGACTTTTATTCGGAGAAAGCAGACTAATGTCCGGGAGAACCATCTTCCCCAAGTCAGAATTCAGGCTCCTTTTATACGAAAAAGGAGAGAGGGTATGCTTGGTTGTTGCAAACTACTTGGTGCAGGAATTCTTTGTTTTTGGAAGCCTTTGTTCTTGCAGCTGTCCACATGGGTCAGATCATGGTGTCTCTGTAAACCTCCAACAAAACAAATGTTATTTTGTATTCCGCAACTTGTTATCTCTATATGAATGAGTGGGAAAGTATTAATATTCTTAAAGGTTAGAGCCTTGAGAATAGGCTGTCCTGTATGTTTCAGGCTATAGGCGACATTCTTTTATAAAAGGTGCAGAACCAGCAGGACTAAGCCTAGGAAACAGAGCACAGGGTTAAAAGGAACAGATCTAATATGAAGTCAGATTTGTTCTTTTCTATTACAGTTTGTGCTTTGAATGTGAATTCCAAAAAATACTATAGAAAAAAAAATTCTCCTTCATGTTCTTACAAATATTTCTAAATGTTTCTTTTCTTCTTACTTTTTAAATTGAAATAATTTCAAACCAGTTGAAAAATAGCAGGAATAGCACAAAGAACTCCTGTCTAGCCCTCACCCAGATTCCTCCAATTGTTTCATATTTTACCAGATTTGTTTTATCATTCATAGATACAATTTTTCCATTTTAGAGGAAAAAGCAGACATCATGGCTCTTTACCCCTAAATACTACAGTGTATATTTCCTAATAACAAGGACATTCTCTTACATAACTGAAGTACGATCATCAAAATCAGAAAATTAGTAGTAATAAAGTACTATTTCCTAATCTAAACTATTGATTCAAATATTGTCAATTGTCCCCAAAATGTACTTTTCAGCAAAGAATAAAATTAGTTTAGAAAACCTGGTCCAGAAGCTCATCTAACATCCCAGATTAGTTGTCACATCCCTTCATTCTCCTTTGATGGATAACAGTTCTTCCATCTTTCTTCATCTTCCCTGACCTTGGTATTGTTGAAGGGACTAGGCCAGATTTTTGGTAGAATGTTCTTCAATTTTAGGTTTGACCAGTGTTTTCTCCTGAGTAGCCTGATGGCTTTTTGCTCATAGCATTTTAGCAGGAGCACCACAAGATGAATGCTGTGGCCTTCCCATTCATCAAGGGAACGGGTACATAATGTGTATTTTAACCATCAACGGTAAGGTTAACTTTGATCATCTGGTTAAGGTGCTGTATGTCAAGTTTCTCCCCTGCAGTGACTTCTTTTGCCTGTAAAATTAATAAGAATTCTGTGAGGAGATAATCTGGAACTATGTAAATACCAAGTTCCTCATTAAACTAGTAGCCTCAATTGATGATTTTGCCCAAATTATTCATTACCATGGTGGTTGCCAAATGATGATTTCTTTTTTTTTTTATTAAAGTACAGTTGATTTACAGTGTTGTGTTAGTTTCAGGTGTACAACAAAGTGATTCAGTTTCATATATATTTATGTATATATACACATCCTTTCTCAGATTCTTTTTCATTATAGGCTATTACAAGATATTGAATACAGTTCCCTGTGCTCTACAGTAGGTCCTTGTTGTTTATCTATTTTATATATAGTAGTGTGGATTAACAAATGATGATTTCTTTTTTTATTTTGTTTTTTATTAAAGTGTACTTGATTTACAATGTTAGTTTCAGGTGTACAGCAAAGTGATTCAGTTATACATAATACATACATACTTTTTCCCAGATTCTTTCCCATTATAACAAATGATGATTTCTTAATTTTATCATTCTTTTTACATATATTAGTTGGCATTCTACTACAAGGAAGAACTTTTCTTTCTCTCTGTTTATTTATTTCTTCATTCATTTATATAGAATGGTCTACAGATTCTTGTTTTAGTCAGTGGATTATAATCTGTTACTACTATTAATTATTTTTATGTTAAAATGCTCCTATGTTTGGTCAGTGGGAGTCCCTCTAAGCTGACTCCTCTGTCCTTTTGATTGTCTCCACCATTTTTCAAGCGCTTCCTTGTGCTCTGTCACTATAAGATATTCAAGATATCTATAGACATAGGTAGGTATAGATAGGCACAGATAGTTAAATCTCTTTCCATTTCTGTCTTTGGATAGCTAAAGATATAGATATACGTAGAAATAGATATATTAAAACCCATGAGTTTATACTGATATATCCAATTCTAGTCAACACAGTAGACTACATGCTCAAGTCCCCCTTTCCACATCTACAACGCCCTTCTCAAACAGTAAGAAACCTGATTCCAGTTAACCTCAAAATATTTACTTATTTGCTCAATCTTAAAAAAGCCCAAAAGCAGTTTCAGAATATCTAACCCATGCCATTGTGAAAACAACCTACTCATTAGAGATGAGTATCTTTTCAGGTTTGTTTTTTTGTTTCTTTAGTCTTAATGTCAAAATACTGTGTTCCAAAATGATTTAGGTTTATTTGCTGGCTCTTGCCTTCCCTTCCTGTTTTGAGCAATTATGTGACTTATGTTACTCACTTGAAAAACAGTCTGGTTCATTCTGTTCCCATTTGTAGTCCGCATTCTTTTTTTGCTCTATCCTTGTCTATTTTTTCTTTGTCTTCCCTATGTCGTGGCTGTGTTTCTCCCTTTTGCTGTTTGATTGATTTAGCTAGTGGTTTATATGTTTTGTTACTTTTCTCAGAGAACCAGAATTTTGATTTATTACTCTGACCTTCTGTTTTCTATTCCTAATCGTCATTCTTTTCTGCTTTTACCTTTATTTTTTTCCTTCCTTGGGCTTTCTTTTGGCTCCTTTGCTGTTTTTTCTCTCACTTTTTAAGCTGATACAATTCACTCATTTTTATTTTATTTTTATTGATATGTATTTAAGTGTATGAGTTTTTCCTCTGATCTCTAAAGAGACTCCACTAGTCTCTCAAATGTAGTGTTTACATTACTTGTTTCTTTGTTTGGTTTTAAAGATGTTCTGTAATGTTGGCTTGTATTTTTGCTTTCACTCAAGAGCTGTTTAATACAAGACTTTTACATTTCTAGTTGGAAAAACTTTTTTTTATTCTAGTTTTATTGCACTGTGATAATAAAGCTTGTAATATTTTCATTGTATAGAACTCTCTGATGCTTTCCTTGTGACCTAATATTTGATGGATTTTTGGAACTAGTCTATGTGCAGTTGAGAAGGAAGGTGTACTCTTTATTAGTAGGTTCTAAAGTTCATTACAGATTAATGAGATCTATTGTATTAATTATGCTGCTTACTCCTTATATCCTTATTTACATTCCTGCCACTCGATCTGTTCTGCACTGAAAATGACCTGTCAAAGTCTCCTGTTAGCAATCTGTTTCTACCTGTATCATCTTGCATCTGTCGTTTCTGCTTTTTAAAGATTTGGTGCATAAATTTTCATAACTGTTATATCTACGTTGTGAAATTGGATTTTAGCATTATAAGGTATCCTTTTTTGTCATGTTTAATTATTTTTTGGCCTGAATTCTACTTTGTTTGCTATCAAGTATCACAGTTCCCACTTACTTGTTATTTCCATTTGCCCATGCCTTTATTTTTAGCCTGTCTGAATCATTTGCATTTAGCTGTATCTCCATACATCGCATATTTGGGTCTTGCTTTGTGAGCTGTATTGAAAATATTTTTCTTTTAGTAGGTGGGTTAAGCCCATTCACATTTATTGATAAAACATGTTTTTTTTAATCTCAGCTCTGATAGATTATTTTATACTGTAGTTACCATGTATTCTATGTAAATTTACTGTTTCTTTTTCTTCACAATGTGTTTTCTTTTCTATTGTAATTTATAAATTTCTTTTGGTGTTTAGGAAGGCTTGGATTTTTGTTCTAACATTTATTTTTGTACTTATAACTCCTTTAAGGGAACTGAACAACTTCACTGTTACCAAATAATATTAAATGTTTTCAAAGTGATTATAGCCAATACTTTGACATTTTAATTTCAATAAATACACTTTTATTTCTAGAAGTCTCCTTTGTTCTTTTTAAATCTATATGTTCTTTCTTTTAAGTGGGATCTGCTCTTGTAATTTCTCTTTGATCATTTGTAAAGTACTTGGTTTGGGGTCCTTAATCAACGATTCTATTCTTTCCTGTGTTGGCTAACTCTTCACGGCAGATTGTTCCCTTGTGTGTTTATAGATGTTTCTGGTGATCCTGTCTATATGGCAAGTAATAGAGTTGGGACTGCCACCTTCTGATTCCAAGTCCAGTGTCCTCTTCAATATGCCACAGCTCACACACTGGCCACTGCCCCGTCACAGCTGCACTCCACATGCAGAAAGCTTTAGCCTTCTACAGGGAGCAGTTCTAATAAGAATGACTTTTTTGACGGAGTAACAGAACGAACTATCTTAAGTTAGAGCTGTCTGCAAAATCTACGGCCTGACTCTGCCCCACACACCCATCTATTGCCCTGACTGTTCATACATGCTATCTCCTTTGAGCACCCCGATACCTCCAGTTTTATACTTCTGTAGATACTCCCCACGCACTGTCTCCCATACACACATGGAATCTTACAATCATTAATTCAATAGCTTTTCATTTAGCAAATATTTATGAGCATCTACTCTGATGTGCCAGGGCCACTTCCAAACATTGGGATAAATCAGTGATTAGGAGAGGATGAACACTTCGAAACACCCCAGATCAGAGATTCTCAGTCTCCTGTAACTTGCAACATTTCTTCTTGCTTTATTTCCCCCCCATGACGCCTATCTTCCCATTCCTCCTCCCCTGACACATCAACCACAAAAGAAACATCTGAAATGGCATGGATCTCTTTTTAAAATAAATTGAAAGTAAACTAGTTCTGAGAATTGCAAGACACCCCCTGCAATAACTGAAGACACTTGGGGGCATGTCAGGACCAGCGCTGGGAAGCGCTGTTATTGATGTTCAAAGAATCCATGTTACACACACCCGTGGATGAAGAAAGCGCAGGGGAGGCCAACAGAGCTAACACTTTTGAGAAAGCCCACACTAGCCTCTGAGAAAGGAAACAGTTGCCCAGTTGGAGAATTTCTTTTGAGGAATGAGGTCATCCTGCAATCTAGAGCCTTGCTACAAGATGCAAGAGCCCTTGGCAGCAGGAGGGAGTGCCTTTGACAGTATTTCTGCAGGAACTTCCTTTTCTCCTCCATTGATGCCTTGCCTCTCAACTCTCCCTTGTCCCGATGCCCTCATAAATATCACTGCCCCATTCCTCTGAGCTCCTGAAAATGGACTCTCTTCATTATTTTGGGCTCACTTGAGTTACATCCACATTTCAAGTCCTCATCCTGAGCATTTAAAAGAATTAGCACCAATCCTTCACCAACTCTTCCAAAAAATAGAAGAGCAGGGAACACTTCCTAACTCATTCTATTAGACCGTGACACCAAAGCCAGATAAAGGTCTCACAAGAAAAGTTGTGAATATGCCTTATGAATAGAGACACAGAAATCCTCAACAAAATACTAGCAAACCAAATCCAGCAAGATATAAAAAGGATTATACACCATGACCAAGTGTGATTTATTCTAAGAATGCAAAGTCGGTTTAGCATCTGAAAATGAATCGATGTAATACCCCATATTAACAGAAAAAAGGACAAAAACCATATAATCATCTCAAGACACAGAAAAGCATTGATAAAATCCAATAGTCTTTTTTGATAAAAACACTCAATAAACTAAGAATAAAAGAGAATTTCCTCAACCTAATGAAAGCCTTACATGAAAAAACACAGCTAACATCACATCTGATAGTGAAATATAGGATGCTCTCTCCATAAGATCAGAAACAGGACAAGAATGTTCACTCTTGTCACTTCTGTTCAACATTGCTCTGGAGGATACATGATCAATATACAGAAATCAATTGTATTTCTATACATTAACAATGAACTATTTGAAAACTAAATTAACATTTACAAAAACAATAAAATACTGGAGAATGAATTTAACAAAACCACAAGACTTGTACACTGAAAACTACAAGACATCAGTGAAAGAAACTAAAACAAGACCTAAATAAATGGAAAGATACCTATTTCATAGATTAGAAAACTTAATATTGGTACGATCACAATACTCTTTAAATTGATCTAAAAATTCAATGCAATCACTATCATAATTTAAAATGCCTTTTTGCAGAAATGGGCAAGCCTATCTGAAATTCATATGAAAATGTGAGCAACCCAGTGTATTCAAAACCATCTTGAAAAAGAACAAATTTGGAGGACTCATACTTCTCAATTTCAAAACAATACAGAGCTACAATAATCAAGACAGTGTGTCAGTGGTATAAAGATACACATACAGATCAATGGAATAAAATTTAAAGTCCAGAAGTAAATTCTTACATTTATGAGCAATTGATTTTTGACAAGAGTGCCAAGATAATTCAATGGGGAAAAGAATAATCTTTTCAACAAATAGTGTTGAAACAACTGGATATCCATATTCAAAGAATGAATCTGTAACCCTGCTACACACCAATACATGGTCATCACACTATATACAAAAATTAAGTTGAAATGGACCAGAGACCTACACATAAGAGCTAAAGCTATGAAACTCTTGGAAGAATATATAGGAGTAAATCTTCTTGAACCTGGTTTAGGCAATGATTTTCTTGGTATGACACCTAAAGCAGAAGCAACAAAAGAAAAATAGATAAATTGATTTAATCAAAATCAAAAGCTTTTATGCTTCAGAGGGCATCATCAAGAAAGTGAAAATCACAGCAGCACTATTTACAATAGCTAAGACTCGGAAGGAACCTAAATGTCCATTGACAGATGATTGGATAAAACAGTTGTGGTAGAATGGAATAATACACAGCCATAAAAATAGTAAAATAATGCCATATGCAGCAACATGGGTGGACCTGGAGATTGTCATACTAACTGAAGTAAGCCAAAAAAAGAAAGAGAAATATCATATGATATCACTTATATGTGGAATCTAAAAAAAAATGACACAAATGAACTTATTTGCAAAACAGAAACAGACTCACAGACATAGAAAACAAACTTACATTTACCAGGGGAGAAAGGAAGGAGTGGAGGGATAAGCTGAGAGTTCAGGATTTGCAGATACTAACTACTATATATAAAATAGATAAACAACAAGGTCCTACTGTAGAGCACAGGGAACTATATTCAATACCTTGTAATAGCCTGTAATGAAAAACAATATGAAAAGGAATATATATGTGTGTGTGTGTGTGTATAAGATATATATATATATCTATATCTTAATCACTGTGCTGTACACCAGAAATTAACACAATATTGTGAACCGACTATACTTCAATAAAAAAAAGAAAGTGAAAAGACAACTCAGAGTAAGGGATAAAATATATGAAAATCATATATCTGCCTTCTAAGAGACTTGTATCTAGAATATATAAAGAACTCCTACAATTCAACGAAAAAAGACAAGTAACCCAATTTAAAACTGGACAAAGGATGTGAATAGACATTTCTTGAAAGAAGATATATAAATGGCCAGTAAATACATGAAAAGATGTTTAATATCATTAGTCATTTGGGAAATGGACATCAAAACCACAATGGGCTACTGCTTCACACCCCCTAGATTGGTTATACTCAAAAAGATGGAAAGTAACAAGTGTTGGTGCAGATGGGGAAAATTTGGAACCTGAATATATTCCTGATGGGGATGTAAAATATTGCATCTGAGTTGGAAAACCATTTGGCAGTTTCTCAAAAAGTTAAAGACAGAGTTACCATATGATCCAGAAATTACATCCATAGGTGTATGCTCTAGAGAACTGAAAATACATGTCCACACAAAAACTTGTACATGAATTTTCATAGTAACATTATTCCTAAGAGTTAAAAATGTGGAGATAACCCGAATGTCCATCAATTCATGAATAGACAAGCAAACTATGGTATATGCATAAAATGGAGCATTATTTGGCCATAAAATTATATAAATTAAGTGCAAATTAAATTGATCAAACTTGAAAACATTATGCAAAGTGAAACATGCCAGATACAAAAAGCTATATATATATATCATGTAATTTCCTCATATGAAATATCCAAAATAGGCAAATCCATAGAGAAAGACAGTAGATAAGTGGTTGCTGGGGGTTGAGGGCAGGGGAAATGGGAGTGATTGCTAATGGGTTTCCTTTAGGGGTGACATAAATATTCTGGAATGAATGGTGGTCAGTGTACAACTTGTGAATATCTTAAAAGCCACCAAATTGTACACTTTAAAAGGTGAGATTTGTGGTATGTGGATTTGATTTCAATAAAGCTATAAGCAAACATTTTTAATTATTAAAATTAAATAAAATCAGAAATTCATTTCCTCAGTTGCACTAGTCACACTTCAAGTGCTCAATAGCCATACATGGCTAGTAGCTACCAGGCTGGGTACCACTGATATAGCACATTTTTGGTTATCACAGAAAATTTTAGTGGACAGTGCTGATCTAGGTCTCACTACAAGACCACAGAGATTTAAGAAATATATCAAGCTCATTCCATGAAAGGGCCTTATTTGAACAAACAGTAAAATAAAGTTGAGAAAATGGGGGAAATTTGAATATCAACTAGACATTTGGTGATATTAAGGAATTATTCTTAAATTTTTTAGAAATGGGAATAATATCGTGGTTTTGTTTTCTGAAAGTACTTATCTCTTAGAGATAAATACTAAAGTACTCATGGATGAAATGATACAGTGTCTGGGATTCGGTTCAAAATAATCCAGGGGTCAGGAGATCAGCGAAAATAGATATAACATAATTGGCCTTGAGTCAATAAATTGTTGAATTTCAATAAGTGTCTGGCCTCTCATTAGTCTCTTCTCTATGTCTTTGTTTGAAATTTTTTATAATAAACAGTCAGTAAACAAACAGGCGTGTTCATATCTAATCAACTGTTACCTCATGAAAATATCGTGTTGTTAGGTTTTCTAACTTTTTAAGAGAATTCAGAAATCCAGATTCTTATGTAAAATCTTTGGCATTTTATTGCTAATTCATCTGTTTAATCATAGGGCACACACACACAAAAAAACCCAACCACAGTGGAAAAAAAAAAACCAAACCAATCACATCAGGAGCTTGGGTTCAGCACAAAGCCCCCACTCTACAAGGTCCAGTTTAGAATAATCAATAGAATTAATGGATTCTGAGGTCATCTATCACGAAAGTGATTTATTTTGAGCATATAATATTGTGTATCTCATTTTAAAAATTCTGACCCATTTCTAAAAGGTACAAAGAATAATAAAATGATCACTCCTATATCTGCTATGCAGCCTTAACAAATCTTAATATTTAACCATATTTGCTTCAGAAAGAAATAAAATATTATAGATAGCATTAATGTTTCCTTTCTGCCTCTCCTTAATCCCATTCCCTCTGCCTCTCCAAATAACACTATCCTGAGGTTTGTGTCCATCTTTCCAACCACGTTTATAGACTATCACTACAGCTGTACATATTTATAAACAATAAATGTGTTGCTTTACTGTTTCCAGATTTTAAATAAGCAGTTTCATTTTTTAAAAAAATCAATTGCATTTCTATCTACCAACAGCAAACAGCTAGAAAACGAACTTTTTAAAAGACTATTTAGAATAACATCAAAAAGTAATATATATCTAGAAATAAATCTAATAAAAGATAAGCAAGACATTTAGGGAGAAAATGATAAACTACATTGAAAGGCATTAAAGAAGACCTAAATAAATGGAGATATATACTACATTCATGGGCTGGAAAATTCAGTATCATGAAAATATCAATTCTCCTTAATGTCATTCCAGTCACAATCCCAAAAGAGCTATAAAGTGGAGGGGGAAAAATCAAGTTGCAGAAGACAACATACAGAATGATCTACTGATATCAATTTCAAAAACACACAAAAGCGAACAATATATTGTTTAGCTATACAAACATACATGCAAACTATAACAAAAAGCAAGAATGTGATAAGTGGAAATAGACGATAAAGGTTACAACTGAGGAGGAAGGGAACAGGAATTCAAAGATAATAATGTTCTATTTCTGAAACAGAGTGATGTGAATATGAGTGTTCACTGTATGAAAATTCTTTATACCTTACATATGCTTCATAAATATTACTTTGTGTTCAGCCAATATTTAATAAAAACCAATTAAAAAATAATGATATACATCTATGACAGTACCATGGAAATATGCCAACAACATATATGGTTACGTGAGAATGCTGAAAAGCTTTACATACAATATTAAATAAAATATGTACCAAAATGTTAATAGTGGCTATATAAAATATTACATAGAATATGCACAAATTGTTAATAGTGGAAATAAGCACCAAAATGTTAATAGAGGTTATGTATAATATTAAATAAAATACGTACCTAATTTTAATAATGGTTATGTATAATATGAAATAAAATGTGCACCAGATTGCTAACAGTGGTTATGTCCTAGAGGAGGTTTGGCAGTCTTTAATTTTCTCTGTTGTATAGGAGTTGGATTTTTTGAGATTCACCATCAGAAAAAAAAAAAGAAAAAATTTTAATAACAAAGAATCATAGACTTGCAGGAAATATTCAAAGTATATTATACAGAGAAAAGATTGGATAAATTAAGAGACCAAGCTTGAGAGCAAAGCAAAAATGAGCAGGGGGGATTCTTAAAGTAATCGAGACATGGGAAAAAATGTGGTGGCCAAGGAATTGAAAAGAAAGAGATGGATACAAAACACTTAATGAAAAGTCTCTACAGACAACAAGACCAGAAAGGGCCTAAATCCAAGGGATGGGGTAGAAAGAGGGAAGATGTGCTTTTAGGGGGAAGTAAAAATGGTGTGTTTGAGACATGCTAGCAAACTTATCATATTCTCTTTTTATAAATGAGAATATAGGCACAAAGAATTTGAACAACTTGTCCAAGTTACTCAGCTGACAAGTGGCAGAAGTAGAATTCAAACACTGGCCGGCCACATCCAAGGTCTTTGCGTTTAACTGCTATTCAACTGTACCTCTTGACAATCCATTAGGCAATGTCCAGTTCCACATCTTTGATATTAATGGCCAGGGAAGTTTCAAGGCTATGTTAGTACTGAGGACAGAATATTTGGGAGTACACTACATAGAGATTGGTGGTTAAAACTGAAAATGAGTTCTCTGATGGGAGATTATAAATGATGCAAAGCGGGCTATATACTATTGACTATATTTCAATGAAAATATATTAAAATAAATAAATAAATAAATAAATAAATAATGCAAAGCAGAGAACTAAAGAATAAATCTTGGAAAACAGACCCCTTTACTACTGCTCTTAACAAAGTCAAGTGACTCGATAGAAATGACAAGATTTCAAGAAAGACAAGTGTTCAAACCCCAGCTCTGCTACTTACTAGCTGAGTGATCTTGGGGAAAACCCCTTAAACTCTCTGTGTTGTAGTTTCTAATCTATAAAATAGATGGTTGTGAGAATTACATGAACATATATGTAAAGCACTTAATATTGTAGCAGCCACATAATTGGTGCT
Organism: Camelus bactrianus; assembly: GCF_048773025.1. Lineage (NCBI taxonomy): Eukaryota > Metazoa > Chordata > Mammalia > Artiodactyla > Camelidae > Camelus > Camelus bactrianus. The sequence goes on from NC_133575.1 coordinate 35,074,275, forward strand.
CAATGAATGACATTTTATTTTGAACTTTAGTGTTAGAAACAGGAAGATCAGAGGCTGAGAAAGTAGTATAGGGTTCCATACCAAAGGTTCCATTTATGTGACTTTCTTGAAAAGACCAAACTATAGTCATGGGGATCAGATTTGTGGTTGCCAGGGGTTAGAGTTGTGGACAGAGTATGACTATAAAGGGGAGCACAAGAAAATTTGGAGTATTACAACTGTTCTATATGCTGACAGTGGTAGGGGTAACACAAATCTACATATATTGAAATTCAGAGAACCATAAACCAAAAGAAAAAGTCAGTCTTACTATATGATAACTTTAAAAATGAAAAGTGGAAAACCTGAATAAATCAACAACTTTGGAAGAAATAAAAATGACAATCTAATAAAGAAGTTGTGGTGTATACACACAAACACACACACACAGGAATACTACTCAGCCATAAAAAAGAATGAAATAATGCCATTTGCAGCAACATGGGTGGACCTAAAGGTTATCATACTAAGTGAAGGAAGTCAGAGAAAGACAAATATCACATGATATCACTTATATGTGGAATCTAAAAAATGACACAAATGAACTGATTTACAAAACAGAAAGAGATTCACAGACATAGAAAACAAATTTATGGTTACCAAAGGGAAAAGGATGGGGGCATAAATTAGGAGTTTGGGATTAGCAGATACTAACTACTATATACAAAATAGATAAACAACAAGGTCCTACTATATAGCACAGGGAACTATATTCAATAACTTGTAATAACCTATAATGAAAAAGAATATATATATATATATGCTGTACACCAGAAACTAACACAACATTGTAAATCAACTATACTTCAATTTTAAAAAATCAATAATCTAAGATCTACTGCTAAAAAGCCACCAGTCCCAGTGGGTTTAATAGGAGATGTCTCCTAACCCTTCAAAGAACAGATGATGTCCCTGTTATACTGTTCAAGAGCTTATAAAAATATCGTTTCCAACTCACTTTCTGTTATGCTAACTAGCAAAACCCCAATACTGATATCAGACAAAAAGAATGCTAGGAAAGAAAGAAGAGAAAGAGGAAAGGAGGAAGGGAAAGGACAAGAGAGTAAGTAAGAACAATCTATGGGTGAATCTCACTTGTGAACATAGATGCTAAAATCCTAAAAAAAAAAATCTTAGAAAATTGAACCTAGCAACATATTGAATGAATGCTACATCACGATCAGGAATAGGAGAAAATTCCCAAAGAGTATTTTAGGCTTTAGAAGAACTCAGCGAAATGAAAGCTCAAGGTAAATTGATAAAGCAACAAAATAAGATAGCTGTGGGGCTAAGGGAAGACACTGCGTACCTGTAGTGCATTTCAATGTACAGATAAAGATCTGTGTTTCCATTTCTGCCAATATTAGGCAGTAGATATTCTTTGAAATCCACTATTAGGGAAATTATATAAAGCCTGGACATATATATATGTCTTGGAATAGAAAGGAGGCTTTTCTTTTCTTTTTCTTTTATTGCTTTATTGAAGTATAGTTGATTTACAATGCTGTGTTAGCTTCAGGTGTACAACATAGTGATTCAGTTGTGTATGTGTATGTGTATGTATGTGTGTGTGTATATGTGTGTATATATATATATACTCTTATATATATATATATATAGTATATATATATATATATATATATACTCTTTTTCAATTTTTTTCCATTACAGATTCTTACAAGATACTGAATATAGTCCCCTCTGGTATACAGTAAGACCTTGTTGTTTATCTATTTTATATATAGTAGTTAGTATCTGCTAATCCCAAACTCCTAATTTATCCCTACTCCCCTTTCCCCTTTGGTAACCGTAAGTTTGTTTTCTATGTCTATGAGTCTCTTTCTGATTTATAAATAAGTTCATTTGTATCATTTTTTTTAGATTCCACATATAAGTGGTATCATATGGTATTTGTCTTTCTCTGTCTGATTTACTTCACTTAGTGTGATAATCTCTAGGTCCATCCATGTTGCTGCAAATGGCATTTTTCATTCTTTTTTAAGGCTGAGTAGTATTCCATTACACACACACACACACACACACACACACACACACACACACATCTTCTTTATGCAATCATCTGTCAATGGACATTTATGTTGTTTCCATGTCTTGCCTATTGTATATAGTGATGCTATGAATATTGGGGTGCATGTATCTTTTCAAATTAAGAGTTCCCTCCACATATATGCCCAGGAGTAGGATTGCTGGATCATATGGTTAAATCTATTTTGAGTTTTTTAAGGAAACTCCATATTGTCCTCCATAGTGGCTATACCAATTTACATTCTCACCAACAATGCAAGAGGGAAGGAAGCTTGTCTTGAGCTGGTCTGTGGATACCCTTCTAGCATCTTTCTACAGCGACCGTGCACAGCACGTTACTCACCAGCAATCCCAGTGAGACTTGCCGTGAGCCACACAAACCCTGATGATTCTTATTTCTAGGCCTCTGCCTTTCCTGCCCCCAGCCTCCTGGTCAGTTACTACTCGTCTTTGTCATACCCAGGCTCTCTCTTCCAAGAGAACAGCTCTGTCCCCATAATCCCCTGTGCGGACCACCTGCAGACATGGTTTTGTCCATATATGTGTTTTTCCCTCCATCCAACTGGGCTAAAAGCTCCATAAGGGAGGAGACTGCCTCTGACTCAGATGCATCTTAGCATAGAAGCTCAATAGGCCTTTATTGTCTGAACTGAACCTGAAACACAGAAAGTAAATTTTTTAAATCAAGTAATGACATATTGATTTTTATAAAAATGAGAAATGCTCTTTATTTTTTTAAAAAAAAAAAGTCAAGAAATACATCAAACTACAAAGAAGAAAGCTGCAAATCCCCCAAAAGTCCCACCACACAGCAAGATCTAGTGTCTACAAAGCCAGTGATGGTGCTGGAGAATATAACAGTCCAGATACCCTGAAATAATTTCGTAAGAATACAATTGGACTAGACATGCTCTATCTAATAAAACGTATGAAATTTAATAATACTTTAATTTAACCTGAAGGGAAATAAAAAACTGAAGTGAATCTGCAGGAATTTTCGGAACCATCCGTGAATGTTTCTGCACCATGAGCAGCATTAGTGAGCTTTTAAAAGTGATTCAAACTCCCAGGTAGATGATCTGCATTTGGCAGAGTAGTTAACAACTTCAATTACTATGTAACTTTGGGGCTGGTTAAGGAGTTCCCAAGAGGAAAGAAAAGTTTGACTCAGAAACAAAATGTACTGAGTTAAGCAACAGGGATTTCAAAAACAATTATTATTAAGAGCTTCACTGTTTTGTTTTTTTAACTTTGCAAAATTGGTTTTCATTACTTTTACTCTTGGTTCAATAAAAAGGCTTTTAAATTGGCTCTTTTTAGAATTTAATAAGCTCCTTCAAAGTGATGCAAATATTTCTTAAAACCTGAAATAAGCTTTTCACTGCACTAAAATGTGCCCATCTGAAAAGACTGATTCCAGTCAATGGAATTTAATAGATGCACCTAACTGAAGGATTACTTAGTGAGATTCTGTACTTACCTACAGAATACAGTAGAGAAGAGCCACTGCCCCTACCTTTCTGGAACTTACAATCTGATAGAAATGTGTTCATTCATTCCACAAATATTTTTCACAAAAGATGACAATGTGTCCAGCATTAGTGAAATACACAGTGGTCATGATGTTTATGTCACACTAGGGGTAAATGACCAGTTAAGAGATCACTTTGGACTGACTCACAGAGCTCAGGTATTCATCAGGGAAGCCTCCGCCATTATGGTAGCGTCAGAGCAGGCAGATAGCTAGATATGAGCAGAGAAAGGGGGACACAGACCAAATGGCAGTAATTGGGCAAAAAGGAGGGGCACAAGCCAAATGCAGGAAACCACACATCATGTAAGCACCAGGTGTCCCTGGGCAGAGAAAGAAAAGCAGAGATCTTTGGGTTGATAAGGGATCACACCTTTTGAGATGATGAGTGGCCTGGAGACAGACAAAGAAAGGTGAGAAAAGGCAGGAATTTCCAGTATCCCAATGTAACCTTTTGCTCATTATGCCCTATTTCAATAAAATTAGCCTTGCAGATCAGAAGTACCCATCATGCACTGATGCCATGACACTTCCAATCCAGACTAAATAAGGACAAAAATCCCTCCTCCCTTTGGGAAGGTGGAGTTGGGATGATAATCAGGGAATACGACCCCAAACCCTTCCCTCCCCAATGAATATTCTGCCCATTATTTTCACACCCTGTGTAACTCACTTGCCAAAGAAACACAGGGCAGCTGCTCACCTGAGCCTGCCCACTCTCCCCTTGAGAGTATACCATCCATTCTTTAATAAATCCTCACTTTACTTATTTAATCACTGTGTCTTGTCTCTGAATTCTTTCTGGGACGGAACAAGAACCTGGAACACAGGTTGCATCCACCGGCAACAGTAGCATCAGTACCAGAGATAGGAAAGTCATAAGAGGAACTAGTCTGGGGTCCGTGTAACCAAGATTGTTTTCAGTTACCTGGTCTTACAACCTCAGAGCAAATGGTGGTATCTATTTTAAGCAAACTGATTCTGAGATCCCTTTGAGGAATTCACGAGAAAACAGTCAATCCTCAGTTCTTCCAGACTCAGAACTCTACTGCAATTGGTTTCCAGACCCTGAGCCTAAGGGTCTGCTTTGTTAATGCTTTCTAGAAAGAGTGATGGAGAGGTTAAGAGTCTGGACTCTGGAACCAGGCTGTCTGAGTTTCAATCCCAGCCTCTCTGCCTGGTGAGCTATGTGATCATGGACTGCTTACTAAATCTCTGTGTGCCTCAGTTTCGTCATCTTTAAAATGGGGGTAATAATACTCCCTAAATAATAGTTTGAAGCTTAAATTGAATAGCAAATGCTTGGTAATTATGAACTATCTTATTTTCCAAGTGAGGTAATAGAAAGCAAAGTGCACCATGGAGATAATATGAGTGAAAGACTACACTTAAGGGGTAGGAGGGGGATGGAAAGCTAAAGAGGAAAGTGCACAAAGGGCAGAAGAGCTGGAAGGGTGATAAGAGATTGTGGCGCCCTGGAAAGCAAGGAAAGAGAGAGTCTCCAGAAACAGGAAGGCAGCAGCTTCAGACACTACAGTTTAAGGGGAAAAGGCCACTGTATTTGGGAAGTAGGAGGTCCTTGCTGATCTTTAAGAGACCAACAACACTGGACAATATCGCTTTCTTGTTATCTGGTTTGCTTTGAAGTAGTGCAACTGTTAGTCCTTTGCCGCTTCCTCTGTGATCGTATCTTGTCAGTTTCTTATAAGATGAAATAAGAAATGAGATCCTGTCTGTAATGAGATCCTGTCTGGCTCCATACTGGCTCTAGCGAGAGATACTACACTGATTCTTAACTTCACATTTTCAAAATGGCAGGACTTGTATTTTTTTTAGAATAATAAAAACGCTCAACGATGCTGACGATGAACAATAATAAGAGTAATGCAGGGCTGTAAAACAGACTTCTCAGAAATTTTTCAAAACCACGATCTCACTCAATTATAGCTCAGAGTACCACAATGAATGAAAGGTCCTGCAAACATAAATACAGTGAAATTCATCTATGAATCAAATAGATGCTGAGTGACTCGCTTAATATTACGTGACAAGCTGTTTCTGGGTACCTGCTTTTTGTCACATGTTAAGGTATGCTCTGGGAATTGGTAGCTGGTTAGACCTAGTCCTGAACCTCAAAGTTTAAGAGAGAAAGAGGTAAACAAACTTAATGTAATGTGAGCATTCTATGGAAACACTGGGCACAAAATACAATGTGCAAACTGACAAGGGAAGGACCCATTTAGCCTGGAAGAGTTTAGAAGCTGCACTAAGAAGGTGACATTTGAACTCAATCTTGAAGGCTGAGCAAGGATTTGCCAGGTGGAAAAGAAAGAAAAGGAAATCTCACTTTTTGGAAAAGTGAGTCAGGCTTCTTGACATCAAAACAGAATATCCCCAGAGGGCTGCACGTGCCTACAGACTTTTTCATTGTCAGTTACCATATTCAGACACTTTAAGTTTAGAGAGAACCAGCTGGCTTAATTGGGGGGGGATTTCAACTTCTAACTATATTTTATTTTCCAGAACTACATATGTAACAATGAGATTGTTTTGAAAAGCAGGCTCTGCTTTGTCTGGTTATTTGCGGCATGTCCAAGACGGAGATACGCTGGGAGAGGGTTTGAGAGTATTAAGAATGATTTTCAAGTAAGGTCATAAAACATCCACATTTGGTGTTTGAGGGCGTATCAAGGGTCCCCAAGATCACCCCCAGGTTCGATGATTCACAGGAGGGCTCACAGGCCTCGGCATATGGTTGTACTCACGGCAAAGATTTATCACAGTGAACGGACACAAAGCACAAATCAGCACAGGGAACAGGCGCATGGGACCAAGTCCAAGGGAGACCGGGGGCAACTTTCCAAGAGTCCTCAACGAGTTGTGACCACACACATGAAATGTTGCCAACTATGGAAGCTCGTTAGAGATACGGTGCCCAGGGTTTTTACTGGGGGCTGATCATGTAGGCATTCCTCACCTGGCACGTACCCAAATGCCACACTCCCAGAAGGCAAGCAGGTGTTCGGCATAAACTTTAATGTTTGCACAAACAGTTTAGGCACCGTGAGCCGCCCTTATCAGTTCTGGAAATGGTGGGAACTCTCCTGAGAGCCAAGTTCCCAGACTCCAGCCAAGGGCCAGTCCCTTAAGCAGGCCTTTCTGAAGATAAGCAGTGAGGCGTTTTGTGTTAACTGTTTTCTGCGCTAAGGGTAATATTTGTCCCATAAGTACTTCTTCTTTTCTTCCTGGGCTGTGTCACTATTCCTTTCTCTTAAGATCTAAAGCCAAGCCCTATTAATAGAACTGAATCAGCATATATTTGGGTTTTGAGTATACGTGCGTGTGTGCGTGTGTGTGTGTGTGTGTGTGTGTGTGTGTGTGTTAAAATAATCACCGTACCTGAGTCAGCCTAAACATTTTGAGTTGCAAATGTTGGCTGGAGTCTTTCCTTTACAGCTACTACATTTTGAAGTCCTTACCTGGATGAGTCATTACAAGAAAGTATAGTTGCCTACTGTCAATATTCTATTTTAAAATCATCCTTCAGCCATTGGAATCTGCTTGGTTTGCTCTTTTTTTAATTATTATTTCATTCTCTCTGCAGCTTTGAATTTTTTTTTAATTTTGCGGGGAGGTAATTAGGTTTTATTTATTTATCTATTTTATTTATTATTGAACCTAGGACCTCCTGCATGCTAAGCACGCTTTCTACCACTGAGCTATACTCTCTCCACTTCACCTGCTCTTAACATCAGTTTTCTCTATGCAGGTGCTCAGGGAGAGAAACAAAAAATATACCTCTGAGCAACATTTCTTCTTCACTTCAGTCACATTTTTTTCTTTACTGTCCACACTTTGTCTGTTGGGTATGAAACAAGAATTACATTTTTAGTACTGAGTTTGTTTATTAATCCGGTTTTTTTCTTCTCTTTCTTTGTTTACTGTGTGGTTGACGTGTATGTAACACACAATTCTATACAAAGCAAAGTCGAAGCTTCCCAAGCTGGGGAATATTTGCAATCAGTGATAATCACATTTTATTAAAATAAGACTCTCACTTCCTGAGAATTCTTCTATATCATCTGATGCCCAAATCTTATAGATCAATTACCTGTACTTTTCACTCCCAGAAGATTATTTCAAATAATGACCCTCCTGGATATGTTCTTTTCCAAATTCTTACACCCCCCCAACACTGATTCCAATAGATTATGCATTTATTTTTATTTATTCATGGAATAAACATTTTCCTCATGTATATGACATACCTTCTAGGTGTTCGGTATACAAATAATGAAGAAAATAAGGTCACTATCCTCAAGGAATTAAAGGTCTAATAGAAAAGTCAAATCAGTTTAAAATTAGACAAATATCTATAAAACATCAAATATACAGGGCATGAAGTAAGTAGAGTGGATGCAATTCAAGAGAGTCACAAAAGGTTTCAGACATAGGAATTAGGTCTTGAAAGGTAGGTAGAAATTCATCAGAGAACCTCGAATATTCTTCATATACAAGGACCCACAGGGGAGGGAAACTTTTCCTTTCTTGTCTTCTAAGGTCCTTGGCTGGTCTAAACATTAAATTGACATAAGACAGATGAACAGGAGAAAAACAAATCTAATTCATACTTACTGGAGCTCATACAAATATGAGACTCAATGAAGTGACCAAAACAGGGAGCTTTTGCATCTTTTAGAGAAACAATAAATGTGTGAAGAATTGACAAGACAAAGAAGTCTGGGTTTAGGGCAGTAAGTTAGTGAAAAGGTAACAAGCTTTGTTTATACAACCTTCTCGGCCCTGAATTCCGTCTCTGGTAATAAGAATGCGTTCTCCCCTCCTGGTACAGGGAGGGTACTTTTCACATGGGAGATTTATTTCCTGATTTCAAGGGGACAAAGGAGAGTCAGAGTGGCCTTCTTGTACCAGCTGTATTTTAAGTAACTTTAATTCAAAATAATGAAAATGCCAAAGTGGCATATTTTTGGGGTAGCCTGCCCTGAATCCCATCGGACCCAAAGAATGAAAACAAATAGCACGTTCAAGGAATTGCCAGTAGCTTAGCAAAACTAGCTTGCGGAAGGGTGAGGCATGTGACAGGAGGTAGAAGTGAAAAGATTATCAGAGAGCAGATCAAGAAGGGACTTGGAAACCATGCTTGTAGATGTTGATGCTATCATATGGGCAATGTTTGATCCCTGAAGATTATTAAGTAAGAAAGAGATATAAGGTTTATGCTAGAAAAAAATTTACATCTCTTGGGGCAGACTGAAGGGGTTAAAGCAGAAGTCATTAAGTCCAATTAGGAAGATGTTGACTAATCCCAGTGGAGACTCAGGAGGGCCCGACCTAAGGATAGAATTACTGATTCCTAACTCAAGACCGTATTTTAAGCTGTATTCAAAACAGAGACTCTGATTGGCTTGGACAACATCTATAAAATGCTATCTCTCAGGATCATCTTGAGGAATACATACACATCGTCAAGCAGAGTGGCCAGTCACACGAGAGGTGCTTTCCAACACTTCCCTTTTTCCTTCTCCTAAGGAACATCTAAAACTTTTGTTTACTTCCCTTTATTCATGTGTCACATGATGCTCAGGGTGGCTGTGTGGGTGTGGGTGTGAATGAACAGAGCTAGTGATGGTGAAGATAACTAAAGAGTCCATGATGGAGAGGAGATTTATGACCATGGGAAGCAAAAGAGACTTGTTTAGCCATTTTTTTAAAATGAACTTTTTCATTGGACAAAAAAAAAAAAAAGAAAAAAATCATGAATAAATGTGAGTTGTAAAAGATGGCCAAAGTGCCAAAGTCTATTTAAAAAACTGATATTTCAACTCTATTCTACTCCCATCTTCATAAGTAACCAGTGTTAAGAACGTGTGTGTCTTGTTCTAGAATTTTTTTATACACTTATAAACATATATATCCACGATTTGGTTGTTCTCTGTGTTTTGTTTTTAAAAATATCACATTATACATAGTGCTGTACAACTTGCTTTTTCCATCCAGATATATTCCTTGAAGAGCACTCCATGTCAGCGCATGAAGAACTACCTTGTTCTTTCCAACCAAGGTATAGAATTTCATAGTATGGCTAAATCATACCTTGAACCAGTCCTCTACCTATGGACTTTTAAGTTGTTGTTGCTATTATTATTTTTATTATTACTATCATTGCTCTTACAAAGTGCTGTAATTCCCATCCTTGTATTTTATCTTCAAATGAGTGTACATTTCTGAATAATAGGTTCCTAGAAGTAGAGTCAATAATATGTATTTCACAAAACAGAAATAGATTCATAGACATAGAAAACAAACCTATGGTTACCAGGGGGAAAAGGAGGTGGGGAGAGATAAATTGGGAGTTTAGGATTTGTGGATACACACTATTATACACAAAACAGATAAACAACAAAGTACTACTGTATAACACAGGGAACTATATTCAATATCTTATTGATATTGATATCTTATTGAAAAGAATGTGAAAAGAATATATATATCTGAATCACTATTCTGTACACCATAAATTAACACAACATTGTAAATCGACTATATTTCACTTAAAACAAGAATTTGTTTCAACAAAAAAATAAAATGTGTTTCAAACTTTCATAAATAATACTGGATCTCTTTTGCCTAGTGATTCCCAACTGGGTGAGAGAGAGCTGCCCCTCTGTGTTGCCTGGGAGACTTGTCAAAACCACTTGTACCCACTCCCCCTGGGCCATCCTGACATACTCACCCCCATCAGACTCTGGAGGGTAGAGTAGAGAAATGGGCAGAAGTGATAAGTGTAGTTCCCTGAGTGATTTTGTTCCATGCCTTCCTCTCTTGAGGACCATTGCTTTGGTCTTCTAATTAGGAGACTGATGCTCCGAGTTAATTCACTTTCTACTGGAGAGAGCTGTGTTGGCCACAATCTCTGTGGGAGAAACTCTTCCTTTAATATTCGCAGGCCCTGTAGTCTCCAAGAAGCAACTCTTTTTTTTTTCTTCCCTAGAGTCAACACGTGTAATGTGAACACTTCTGGTTCAAAAGAATAGGTCAGTGATGGTGTACAAAGCAGAAGGGAACCCAAGAGTTTTTCTATTTCATCTCCAGGCCTCCAGTCAAAACATATTTTACCACCTGGGGCCTAAATGCCTCACTTGCTTCCTCCTCATCCTGACCCCATACTCCAGGTGACTTTCTTGAAAATTTATCAATAAGAATGTTAATATTTTTGAAAAAAATTTAAAAAGTAAATAGACAATACAGTAAGGTTGTTCTCAGTAAGATAGGAACCTGGAATTGGACATAAAAGGCGAAAAGACTGTTTAACCCCTTTAACAACTTTCAGACAAGCAATCGAATCTTTCTGCAACTTCCCTCAAAAAGAAACTTTAACCTAAAGGGTCAACACAATTTACTAGAATTCAAAGGCCAAAGATTTAAAAGAAAGGACTAATTTTAGAAACTGAGATTAATTATCTAAGAAGAAAGAAAAAATGGAAGTTGGGGATTTTTACATTGAAATATAGTTGCTGTACAATATTATATGTTACAGGTATGCAGCATAGTGATCACAATTTTTAAAGGTTGTTGTCCATTTACAGTTATTATAAAATATTCCACATGTTGTACAATACATCCTTGTAGCTTATTTTATACCTAATAGTTTGTAGTTTCTACTCCCCTGTCCCTATATTGTCTTTCCCTGCTTCCCCCTCCCCACTGGTCACCACTAGTTTGTTCTCTATATCTGTGAGGCTGCTTCTTTTTTGTTATATTCATGAATTTGTTGTATTTTTTAGATTCTACATATAAGTGATATCATACAATATTTCTTTTTCTCTATCTGACTTATTTTACTTAGCATAATGCCCTCCCAGTCCATCCATGTTGCTGCAAATGGCAAAATTTTGTTCTTTTCATGGCTGAGTAGTATTCCTCTGTGTGTGTGTGTGTGTGTGTGTGTGTGTGTGTGTGTGTGTGTGTGTGTGTGTGTTTAAAATAGCTTCCAAGCACAGGAAACACAGCAGTATGGAGGATAATCAATCTCTGCCCTCTGTTTTCACCAGGAATGTGTCACTTAGACTTAGATTTGAATTACACATAAAGGTAGATTAGATTTGAATTACACATAAAGGTAGATTAACCGCATTTCTTAAAGCAAATCTTCAAGAAGCAAGAATCCTGCTGGGTCAGTTTAGCAAAAATCTCCACTCCCAATATCTGATCAAATTTCTCATCCCCCACCCTCGATATCTTACCACTGTGGCCTGTTTGAAGGTGAGAATCCTGTCAAGTCAGTTTAGCCAGAATCCTCCGTACCCCTGATGTTTCCTAGTAATTTTCCATCCACTGACCCCTACCCTGCTCCTTGATTATAAATCTCCACTTGTCCTATTGTATTCAGATTTGAGCCCAATCTCTTACCCCTATTGAAAACCCACACTGCAGGGGTTCCTGACTATAACATCCTCCTTGCTATCTTTAACAAGGTCATGGGAAGTTATCAGGAAAAGCACAGTAAATAAGGATAAGTTTGTCATGCAGATTTAGGTCCTTGCCTTCTCCATTGATAAGAGTTCCTAGAGATTTACTCATCCCTCTCTTCCTGATATAGAGGGAGACACCTTGACAAATGGGGATTTCTCTCACAAATGTAAATGTCTCTTTCAGAGAGTAAATTCTACTTGGTTTTCAGATTTTCTCCTATGTTTGCTCTTTCTTAAAAATAACCAGCTCAAGATAATCCAAAGAGGCATTTTTGCACTGACAAATTCTGCTCCCCTTCAGCAGTAGTAATTAGTAGTAATACTTAGTTACATTCCTTGACCCTCAACAAATTCTCCATTTATTTGTTGCTCTCTAGGGGGAAGAGGAGCAAAGAAGTGTCACTCTACCCTGCTGATGAGTCCTTGGCGGCTCATCTTATTTGCTGCTTCCTTAATTACTTACACAAGGACCTGATCAAAATGTTTGGAACAATCCATCAGAAAGATTTATTTACCTTCTTACCCAAAGGTTGCCTTTGACTGCATTTGCAGTCCAGTGGGAAGAAAAAGAATGATTCTATTCTTCCAGCTATACTTGTGAATCATGCAAACCTTACTTTTCCTACACATAATGGACATCATTCAACAAACATACAGTTTTTGACCGTGTATTAGGTACTAATCTAGGCATTATGTGTACAGCAATGAAGAAAACAGAAAATCCCTGCCCTCGTGGAGTTTACCTTCTGGTGGGAGGAGCGTGATTAACCAGGGAAATAGGGAGTACTATAAGTGTACTGCAATTTTAAACATGTTGGCTGTATCATTTAGGGTCCAGACAGGAAACAGAAACCCCACCAAGTTAACTGAACGGATACAATTTAATCTAAAGAATAAATAGATTTTCCTCCTCCCTCCAGCTCTCTTCTGAAATGAGCTTTCTCTAGATGTTACCCTCTCCTGGATTATTTTCTTTCCTGGTCACATCCTCCACTGGGGGTGGAGGCATCATCAAATCAGAAAATGGAGCACTAAGCTCCCATCCAGGATGGTGGCATAGGAAGACTCACCTCCTCCCACAGACACAATGACTCTAAACCTATAGACAGAGCAATTCCTCCTGAGGGAAAAATGAGGAATGATTGCACAGCTTCAGCACAACAAGCAATAGAGGAACCACATAGACACAAATAGGAGAGATGGAGACAGAGCATCAATGAGAACCTCACCTCCTACACTGCAACCTGCCATAGAGAGGGATATCATTGAGGGGCCCACCCTGGGGCACAGTGAAAAAACAGTGGTTTAAAAGGCACCTAGACTATACATGAAGGAAATCTATTTACTAATCCTACAGCATCTCTAAATGGACAGGGAGACTGCTGGAACTCTCTCCCAGGTTGGAGGAACTAGAGAGTGCAATTTTTTACATTCTTCCTCCACCTTGATAGCACAGGTGGGAACACAGTCCAGACACTAGGAAACTGCTAGATACATCACAGGTTGTGCTCCAGGGCAGGAACCCACCTCCCTGCTGTTCTCTCAGGGAGCATCTAACCACGCATGTGACTATGGCACCCTCATGATCAGGAGAAAGGCCTTCCTAACAGAGACAGCGTCCTGCAGCTGGATGCCAGCTGACTAGGGAACTTGCATACCATTGTGACATCACCTTCCCTTGGGAGATGGGGGAGCCACTGTCCCAGTTTGCTCTGGGGATTTCTAGCAGACAATTGTCTTATTCAATTGTGCTCTGTCTCTCTCCTCACCAACACATACTTGAGCTCTGCCAAGGACTCGGAACTACCCGATCCCGTATTTAAACAGAATTACTATCGAACAATTAATAAGTACAGTTGACCCTTGATTAATGCAAGGATTGGGGCGCTGACCCTCCATGCAGTTGAAAATCCAAGGATAACTTATAGCTGGCCCTGAATATACACAGTTCAACATCCCTGGATTCAACCACGACCATGTAGTACTGTAGTATTACTATTGAAAAAAAATCCACGTATAAGTGGACACATGAGTTCAGATCTGTGTTGCTCAAGGGTCAACTGTATACTTCTGTCCTTCTGAGACCTTTATCTAGTGGTTCTGATTCTACCCCTTGGAGCCAGATTGAAAAGCCAAAGCCCCCTTATATACACCAGTCCTTCACAACCTGGAGGAAAGACGCATGGCCTCCAGTCTTCTCATCTTCACATTAAACATCTACAGTCCTTTCAGCTATTGCCCATATGATACTTTTGTTTCCCCTCCCTCATCATGCTCTTTCCCGTCTAAAGATGGTCCAGTTTGACAAAATATTTCTCCCATATTTTTTAATGAAAAATTTCAGACATACAGCAAAGTGGCATTTTACAGTGAACATTCATATACCCACCATCCAGATTCTACCAGTAACATTTAGCTGTATTTGGTCCATTTATTCTTCCCTCTTTCAAACCACTGCTCCATCTTTTTTTAATTAAAAAAATTCAATTGTGGGAAACATACATAAGATTTACCATCTTAACAATTTTGAAGTGCAGAGTTTAGCAGTTCAGTGGTTTTGCGTATTCACATTGTTGTGCAGCCACTATCCAGAAATTTTCCATCTTGCAAAACTGAAACTCCACATCTATTAAACCATGCCTCATGTCCCCCTTCTCCCAGCCCCTGGCAATCACCACTCTACTTTCTGTCTCTATGAATTTGACTCCTCTAGGTACCTCATATAAATGGAATCACATAGTATTTGTCTTTTTGTGAGTTTATTTGACTTAACATAATGTACTCAAAGTTCATTCATGTTGTAGCATGTGATAGGATTTCCTTCCTTTTGAAGGCTAAATAATATTCAGTTGCATGTATATATCATATTTTGTTTATCTTTTCATCCATCCATGGACATTTGGGTTGCTACCACCTCTTGGCTACTGTGAATAAAGTTGCTGTGAATATGGATGTACAATTATCTCTTCAAGATCCTGCTTTCAGTTCTTTGGGGTATATATCCAGAAGTGGGATTGCTGGATCATATGGTAATTCTATTTTTAATTTTTTGAGGAACTTCCATAATATTTTCTATAGCAGCTGCACCATTTTACATTCCTACAAACAGTGCACAACGGTTCCTATTTCTCCACATCCTTGTCAACACTTGTTAGTTTCTTTTTTTTGTAGGAGCCATTCTACTGGGTGTGAAGTTCTAGCTTATTTTTTGATGCATTTCAAAGCAAATTGCAGACTTCCTCCCCAAAATACTTCAGTGTACGTATCATTAGCTAGAGTCTAAAATTTATTTACACATTTTTTCTTTTGATATAAAATTCACGTATGATGAAATGCACAAAATTTTAGCATACATTTATTGAATTTTGACAAATGGATATGCCAGTGTAGGTCCAATCCCTATCAAGATATAAGACAGAAAATTTCTTTATACTTCTCCAGTTAGTCCTTGCCCTTAGGATAAACCACTCTTCTGATTTTCTTCTACCATTTATTAGTTCTGCTTATTCTAGAACTTGGTATAAATGTGATCATACATTACGTACTTAATGGCAGGCAAGAGAAAGAATGCGCCTTGCAGATGTCCAACTCTGGGGCGCATCACTGACCAAGGGCCCCAGAATCCATCGTGGTGTTTGCACTGATGCCATGCCTCCCACTGGCTGCCTCAGCCAATGACTGACGCAGGCGTGGCACTAAGGCTGGCCAGTCTTGCAAGAAACAGCTGACTTTGGTCTGAGGACATCCTAAGGGCCTTGCTGAACCTTCCAGAGACTGCAGAAACTTCCAGAGACAGTCTAGGATGCTCTTGCCCACTTCCCTGCCCTCTTGCCTTCCTTTAGATCAAACCAGCGACATCACAGCCCCTTGACGGATCTCCCAGGGTTGCCCATCTCCCTCCCTGCTTCTCTCCTAGTCATTTCCCCTAATAAAGTCCTCACACATTTACTCTTGCCTTGGTGTCTTCTTCTCAGAGGATCTGCTCTGATAGTATTCTTTCGTGTTAGGTTTCTTTCACTCAGCATATTGTCATCACGATATTTCTTAATTGGTGTTGTCAGAACTAAATGCCACACTTCAACGGAGACATCATGATTCTCTAAGTCCATGTCAGGTTGGGTCAACATTTTCAGTGTCTCATGGCTAAGCCAAGGAAATGTATTTTATACTAAATTATTTCAATCATTCTCATGCATGCTGCTGCTGAGCCTCACCTCCCCCATTCTTTATCTGTTGGATTTTGGACACAAGCAGAAAATCAGACACGTAACTCTGTCAACTTTTGTTCCTTAATAAAACAGCAGAAGTGATATGTGCATGCAAAGATGTTTGTCCCAGATGATTTAGATACACAATTGTGCACAATCATGGAGATATTAAGAATATGGGCTCTGGACTCAGCCTGTCTGGCCCAAATTCCTGCCCCACTACTGTATCAGCTAGGAATGCTTTAGGCTGCAAGTTACAGAAAAGCAGACCAGCAGTGGTTTAAAGACTTAGCACATTTTTCTCACATTATATAAAGTCTAAAAACAGGCAAGTCCTGGCATTGGTTTGCAGGCTTTGCAATGTCAGATCTGGCATCTCTGCATTTCCCTTTGCCTTTCACTTATGCTTGAGAGATGGTGAGATGGCTTCATAATCTTAAATCGTCTCTTCCATATTGAAGATGATAAGCCATGCAAAGTCTTTGCCAGAAGCAACCACCAAACCTCTGCTTATGCCTCATTGGCCTCTCCTAGCTGCAAAGAAGGCTGGGAAAGCAGAATTGGGCTTCTGTAGTCTACCGATGGAGGTGGAGAAGGAAATGGTGTTGGAAATGGCTGTTGAGTTTGATAACCAATGTAGATGCTATAGCTACTTACTACCTGGACAATCTTGGGCAAGTTACTTCCCTCTCTCACCTCAGTTTTCTCATCAATAATGGGTATAATAATAAAATTTACTTCATAAGTTTTGCTGTGAGGATTAAATCAGTTATTACATTTGAATGTTTAGAACAGTGCCTGGAACATAGTAAGTCCTTAATTCTGGTAGATATTATTTATCATAGAGGAAAAGCAAACAACCAAAATGTTTATTACAACAGGATCAATTATGTAAATAAATCAGTCTTTGTTGGGGCTGATACAACAGAATATCATAGAATGGGTGACTTGTAAACAAGAGAAATTCATTTCTCATAGTTCTGGGGGCTGGGAAGTTCAAGATCAAGGTGCTGGCAGATTCAGTGTCTGGTAAGAGCCTGCTTCCTGGTTCATAGATGGCTATCTTCTCCCTTTGTCCTCACAAGGCAGAAGGGACCAGGGAGCTCTCTGAGGTCTTTATAAGGGCACTGATCTCATTCATGAGGGCTTCACCCTCATGACCTAATCATCTCCCCAAAACCCCACCTCCAAATACTATCATACTGGAGATTAGATTTCAACAGACACATTTGGTCTATAGCATTCTACTGATCCAACTGGAATACTAGGTAGCCAATAACATATGAATTGATCATGATTGGCATTGAAAGATCTACCACATATTGTTCAGTAAATATAACAAGTTATAGGACAATACATAAAGCATGATCCTTGTTATACAAAATGATACATGTAGGAGTGAACACAGTGTAAAAAGAAACATCATTTTCATAGATTAGATCTCTCATAGGGCCACAACTACTTCCTGCTCATGTGAACCTTGTGCCAGTTTCAGACCAAGAGTTGACTTTGTTCCCTAAGGAAATGACTTAAAACTTCTCCTGAATGTCCTGGAAGAATTTAAGAAATCACCAGGATGCCTTGTTTACAATTGTATAACTTAGTTCCAAAGAGTATTTGACTCAATGAGTATGCCCAGTATGGTTAAGGATTTTGATTTTTATAGGAAGAAAATCAGATCTTTAAGCAGCACCCCTTAACTTTTTTTTTTATCTGCCAGGGGTTGGTGGTTTATTTATTTATTTTTAGAGGAGGTACTGAGGATTGAACCCAGAACCTCATGTATGCTAAGCACATGCTTTACCACTGAGCTATACCCTCCTCTACTTCTCATTTTTGACAAGTCATATGAAGTTATCCACAGGGAATGTTAATTTTAATTTGCATATTCAAATGCTAGCATCCTCAGGTTTGTTTTTTTTTTAACATTCCAAGAAATGTAGACAATTTGTTTTTTCTCAAAGTGTCCTATGTCTATGCCCCAAGGGTATAGAAAGGTGACTCTGATGGCTTCAGGCAGACCCTCTTGTCCTGCCATTGAGTCCCATTATTTCTTTGGCTCCTTTCAGGGCAAAGTTTCTGTCGCTAAAATAGAAGTGCTGACCAAACTATTTAACAGTAACAGCTTATCAGCCTCTAAGGTTGACCTTCAATGTAAAGGAGCATTAGCTTTCAGGAATTCATTTTAAAGTTCTACCCTCTTGTGTAGAGAAAAGGGAACCCTCCTACACTGTTAGTGGGACTGTGAACTGGTGCAGCCACTATGGAGGACAGTATGGACATTCCTTAAAAAACTAAAAATAGACTTACCATATGATCTAGCAAGCCCACTCCCAGGCATATATCCAAAGAAAAGTATAATTTGAAAAGCTACATGCACCCCAATATTCATAGCAGCACTATTTACAATTGCCAAGATAGGGCAACAATCTCAATGTCCATCAACAGATGAATGTATAAAGAAGATGTGGTACACACACACACACACACACACACACACACACACACAATGGAATATTACTCAGCCATAAAAAAGAATGAAATAATGTCATTTACAGCGACATGGATGGACCTAGAGATGATCATATTAAGTGAAGTAAGTCACACAGAGAAAGACAAATATAATATGATATCACTTATCTGTGGAATCTTTAAAAAATGACACAAATGAACTTATTTACAAACCAGAAATAGACTCACAGACATAGAAAACAAACTATAGTTACCAAAGGGGAAAGGGGTAGGGGAGAGGGATAAATTACAAGTTTGGGATTAACATATATACACTACTAGCACAGGGAATTATATTCAATATCTTGTAATAACTTATCATGGAAAATAATCTGAAAAAGGTTATATATATATGTGTGTGTGTGTGTGTGTGTGTGTGTGTGTGTATATATATATATATATATATATCTGAATCACTTTGTTGTACACCTGAAACTAACACGACATTGTAAATCAACTATACTTCAATAGAAATAAATTTAAAAAAAAAGTTTTACCCACTCGGTAAAATATTCAGTGTGATTTGGGATATCAGGTCCTCTATGGGGGTTTATCTATATCACAGGCCTCTGAACTACTCAGGTGCCCAGGGAAGAACAGATCAGGCAGAACTTGAAGCCAGAATTTAGACTGGAGAGTAAATTGTAGATAAGATTTTAATGACACAAGCTAATTGCTAAGAGATCTGAGAGAGCCTTGCAGGGTGTTATGCAACATCCAGGGGAAACAAATGGCTGGAACACAGCATTTAGAAGAATCAGCAGATCCTCTGTCATATCTCCAGCCTCTCCAGTAACTGTCATATATTTTGTTTTTATAATTTCTCTATAGGTGGTGAGCACATTACTGGGTTTCTGGGCAATCATGAGTCTAAGAGAGACTCCTCTGGTAAGAAAAGTCATGCCATTGTTCCTTCTTGGCACAACACAGTGGCCCTCCCCCTTGGCAAGATGGTGTCCAGATTCCCTGCCACTCTCATACAGGAGTGCAGAGGGGGATACTTGAGCCCTTGAAGAGCCAGGAGATCAGCATCATGTAAGGCTCTGTGCTGAACACCAATTTAGCCGGCACTCCGGACACCAGGGAGGTCCATGGTCCCCAAGCATCTATTCCTCACTTGTCCTCATCTTTTACACTTCCATGCACACCAGCCTGACCTTGACTTCCAGCACCTTCCTTTTGTAGACGGAGGGCATTCTTTGGCCATCAGAGCCAGCTTTGCCTGCTAGGAATTCATGCCCCACCCCTACCACGGCAATCTTCAACCAAAGACACTCTGGAGTGGAGGATACATAAACGCACCAGCTTCCTTGCTTTCCAGGCAGGATAACTCATTTTCCCAAACTCCCCTGCATGACTGAGCCCCAGTCACCTACAGTGGCAGCTTGCTCAATAATGGACCATTTAGTGGGTGGAGGTTATAGCTCAGTGGTAGAGCTCAGGCTTGGTGTGCACAAGGTCCTGGGTTCAATCCCCAGTGCCTCCGTCAAGAGAAAAAAAAATTTTTAATTAATAAGAAAGAATTTATTTTAAAAATTATTTAAAAAATAATAATAACGGACCATTTATTGGCTACCTTCCCTTCCCTGTCTCCCTTTTCCACGTCCCTACCAGTGTTTTCTGGGGTCACCTTTAGAATTAGCTACCTGCCTCCAAATCCTTGTCTCAGAATTGCTTCTGGGAGAATCCACATGAAAACACAGACACTGAAATCGAGTGCATGGAGAAAAGCAACAATATTCCCTGCAGCCTTATGATGAGGGAAGGCAAGCACAGGCTTCAGAGCACAGGACTGGATTCCAATCCTGAGCCGTCTATATCCTAATTCGGTAACTCTGGTCAAGTTATATACTATCTTAGGGTCTCCGTTTACTCATTTATAACATCCTTCTTCAGAGGGTTATTGTATTAAACAAGATAACAGGTGTAAAGGGCCCAGAATAGAAGATGAACTTGACAGTGGATGAGATTATTATTACTGCGAGCCCCCCAACTCCCACCCCTAGGCTATACAATGGAACAGGAAACTGTATTTTCTGTTTGAAAGTGGCTTCCCAAAGAGAATTCTTTTTCAAACTCATAAGCACAGTTCCAATTTCTCCCAAACACTGAATGTGGAAATGCCCCCTAATGATTCCTGCAAGGAATACGCTTTAACATCTAAGAGATGAAAATCCACCAAGTTTCTTGAAAGGTTAATGTCTGCCCTAACATCACCTGACACCAAGCAGATGGTCCCCAGCCACATACATCACTTGAGATTTTTCAAAAGAAGCAGCCATTTACATCAGGGAAGAAACAAAGCCCATCAAATAGAAGTGGTAACCTTCTGGGAATTGGGGGAAGCAGACAGAATATTTCACTTCCCCCAAGGGATCCCTGCATATGCTGTGGTCTCCTCTGGTCCCCAGAGTGTTTGTGGCCTGTGTTTCTCTGGTGTGTTTTAATGGTGGAGTTACCACCATCTCCCTTAAGGGCTGAATAAAAATGATGTTTTGAATCTGCATAGCATTTTCACCCCTTTAAGTGTGTTAACATATAGTATTTCGTTTTATTTTGTATTCCAATAGTCCTCACATCCAGAAATTGTTCCTCTTTTTCAATCAGAATTTTTGTAAACTGCACTGTATTTCTCATGGTTATGTCCCCCCGGGATTTATAGACCAAATAAATCCGTCTTCTGTGTTAACACCTTTCAATAGCTGTAGATCACAGCCGTAGCCCATTCCTCTCCCTCCTTTCATGCTTTTATCCATCAAATTCACTTCAAACCCATCTGAAAGTCTGGGAGAGTGGGGCGGGCAGGGTAAGAGTACCATAAAGCACTATAAAACTCCATCAGCAATGTCTTCAATATCCCTTGTGTGTTTCCTCTTCCTTCTTGCCTGACATTTCTTATCATTCCTTTTGTGCTTCCTCTCTGGATTCAAGAGAAAACAAATCTCCTAGGTCAAAATGTCAGCAACATCACAGTGAAAAAGAAATTTTCACCTCTCAGGCCTGCAGAGTCTCTTTAAGATAAAAAAGAGTTGCAGCCATCTTGGACCATCTTGCCTGTCTTTGCTTTCCTCCGTCTCTGGTTGAAGGCATTGAAATCCTCACCATCCCATTCTCGCTCAGAATCCAGTCTCCACGTGACTGGGCCATGGCCAATCTCCCACCAGGCTGTGTCCTAGATTCAGCTTCTGCCTCAATTAAGGGAACAAGGGAGACAAAACAGCACTTATTTTTAAATTAAAAAGCCTCCTGGCTTCCTCCCTGACAGACTGCCCTGTGTGTGCTGCCCTGATCAAAGCCACTTTGAACGCTCTTCTGCTCTGGCAAGCAAGGGAAAGAGTGTTGCCCATAGAAAACATTCATGTAAAGCATTAGAGCATCAAGAACACACGAGGGGCCGAAGTCCATGTGGAGAAAGCTCAAAAGTTTGTTTGTCTTCATTTCAGGAGCTCTCAAAGAACAGCATTAAAAATAGAAGTTTCATGATTCGATTTCTTTTTTACTTATTCTGATTTTTATAGGCTTTTCTTGTTCCTCATTTATTGATTGATTGGTGCTTGCAATCTTGATTGATTGCTTCTTCTTATCCTTGCTCATTTTAATTCTCTTTTCTCTTTTTAAATGAATTTTCCCCTTGGATTTTCTTTCTCAAAGCTCCATTTGTTTCATTTTTCATCACCCCTCCATCCCCAGTCTTTCAGCTGCATCTCCTTGCTTCTCTGTATTTTCTCTTCAAAAAGAAAATGAAGAATCACTGACCCATCTATCATTTCTTACCACTTCTCACCCCTTCTAAAATTTGTTTGGAAAAAAAATGTTACAAGTAGTATGATTCATAATAGACCCAAATTGGAAACAACCCAAATATCCACTAACTGGTGAATAAACAAATTGTCATATATCCATACAATGAAATATTACTAGCAATGATAAAGAATGAACTACTGATAAACACAACAACATGGGTGAATTTCAAAATAACTGTTGAGCAAAAAAGAGGCCAGATATAAACGGGTATATACTATATAATTCCACTTATATGAAGTTCAAGAATAGGCAAAATGAATCTATGGTGATAGAAATCAGAAGAGTGGTTGTAGGGAGATAGGGAATTGAATAGGAGGAGACAGCAGGGCACTTTTGGGGGTGATGGAAATCTTCTTTGTCTTGAAGAAGATGTGTTCAGATTTGTCAAAATTCATCAAACTGTATTCTTTAGATATGTGCATTTTACAGTCTCTAAATTATATCTCAATTTTATTTATTGGGGGGGGGAGGTTGGAGGTAATTAGTCTTATTTATTTAATTTTTTTTAATGGCAGTACTGGGGATTGAATCCAGGGCCTCAGGCATGCTAGGCATGCCCTCTACCACTGAGCTATATCTTCCCTTCTATATTTTAAAAGAAATATTTTAAAGAATAAAAAAGAGAGATAAGATAGAGAGAAAGAACCACAACGAGATGGGTAGAAGGGGCAGAGATGCACACCCCCAGGTAGGTGACCCACAAACAAGAGGATAATCACAGTTGCGAGGTTCTCCCCAAGAAGTGAGGGATCCAAGTCCCACACCAGGTTCCCCAGCCTGGGAGTCCTGCACCAGGAAGATGAGTCCCCAGAATGCCTGGCTTTGAAGGCCAGTGGGATTTACACATGGGAGAGCTGGAGGGCTGTAGGAAACAGAGACAATGTTATTAAAGGAGGCATGCAAAATCTCACTCTCCCCAAGACCCAGGGCAGAAGCCATAATTTGAAAGGACCCTGGGTCAGACCCACTTGCTGATCTTCAAGAGCCTCCCAGAGAGGTAGGAGGCAACTGGGACCCCTCCTGCGACGTAGACACTGGTGGCAGCCATTTGGGGAGTTCCTTATACCACGAGGACACTGGTGCTGGCAAGTGCCATTTTGGAATCCTCCCTCTAGCTTATTACCACCAGGGGCTTACCTGCCCACCAGCTGGTTAGCATCAGTCCAGGGACTCTCCACGCACACAGCCAGCTACCCAGGCCTCAGCCTCATCAGTGGCCAGCAGTCTCTGCACAAAGCAGGGCCTGGTGGCCAACCAGCTGGAGGCCAGGTCCACATAACAATGCACCCACAGTATTCAGTCCCACCTCAACAGAAGGGCCCCTTAGCCCACATGGCAGGCACCACTAAACCATGTAACTCTGGTGTGCTGCTCGGCCACATAGGATGTGTCCTCCATAAGGCTACTTCCCCAAGATCTGAAAAAGTAACTAACCAACCTAATACATACAAATGAACAGAGACTTAGACAAAATGAGGCGACAAAGGAATATGTTCCAAAGGAACAAGATAAAATCCCAGAAGAACAAAGCAAAATGGAGATAATCAATCTACCTGATAAGGAGTTCAAGGTAATAATCATAAAAATGCTCAATGAACACAGGGGAAAACATGGATGAGCACAGTGAGAAGTTTAACAGTTAGAAAATATAGAGAAGAACCAAACAGAGCTGAAGAATACAATAACTGAAATTAAAAAATACACTAGAAAGAATTAGCAATAGATTAGATGATACAGAGGAATGGATTAGGAAACTGGTAGACAGAGTAGTGGAATTCACCCAAGCTAAGAAGAAGAAAAAAAAAAAATTTTTAAAAATGAGGACAGTTTAAGAAACTTCTGGTACAACATCAAGCATACTAACATTCATATCACAGAAGTCCCAGAAAGAGAAGAGAGAGAGAATGGATTGGAGAAGTTATTTGAAGAGATAATAGTTGAAAACTTTTCTAATCTGGGAAAGAAAACAGAGATCCAATTCCAGGAAGCACAGAGAGTCCCAAACAAGATGAACCCAAAGAGGCCCACACCAAGACACATTACAATTAAAATGGCAAAAAATTAAAGATAAAGAGAAAATCTTAAAAACAGCAAAAGAAAAGTAACTAGTTATGGACAATAAAACTCCCGTAAGAACATCAGTTGACTTTTCAGCATAAATTTTGCAGGCCAGAACAGAGTGGCATGATATATTTAGAGTGATGAAAGGAAAAGAGCTACAAACCAAGAATACACCACCTGGCAAGGCTTTCATTCAGATTTGAAGGACAGGTAAAGAGTTTTACAGGCAAGCAAAAGCTAAAGAATTCAGCACCACTAAACTGGCTTTACAAGAAATGTTAAAGATATTTCTCTAAGCTGGAAAGACCACAACTAGAAATATGAAAATTATGAAAGGATAAGTCTCATTAGTAAAGGCACATACATGGTAAAGTTAGTAGATCGACCATTTATAAAACTAGTAGGAAGGTTAGAAGACAAAAGTAGTAAACCCATCTACACCCACAATAAGTAGTTAAAGGATACACAAAACAAAGCACCGTAAAGTAGGACACCAAAAATAGTTAAGTGTTGGAAGGGAGTAAAAATGCATGGTTTTTAGAATGTGTTCAAACTTAAGAGATCATCAATAGATCATCAACAGATGAATAGGAAAGAAGATGTGGTGGAATATTACTCAGCCATAAAAAGGAATGAAATCTTTCCACTTGCAACAACATGGATGTCTCCCAAAGTTACTATGCTAATTGAAATAAGTCAGATAGAGAAAGAGAAATACTGTGTGTCACTTATATGTGAGATCTAAAAAACAAAACAAATTATAAACATAACCAAACATAAACAGAGTCAGATATAGAGAACAAACAGGTGGTTGCCAGAGAGGAGGGAGTGGGGGGGATGAGTGAAATAGGTGGGAGGGATTAAGAGGTGCAAACTTTCAGTTACAAAATAAATGAGTCACAGGGATGAAATGTACAGCATGGAGAGTATAGTCAATAACTATGTAATATCTTTGCATGGGAACAGATAGTAACTAGATGTATCATGGTGATCATTTGGAAATGTGCAGAAATATTGACTCACTCTGTTGTGCACCAGGAACTACCATAGTGCTGTAGGTCAATTATACTTCAAATAAACAAACGAACTCATAGAAAAAGAATTCAGATTTGTGGTTACTGGAGATGGGAGCTTGGGGGGTGATGTGGAATTGGAAGAAGGTAGTCAAAAAGTACAAACTTCCAGTTATAAGATAAATAAGTACTAGGGATATAATATACAACATAATATAATATAATGTAAATATAATTAACACTGCAGAATGTTATATATGAAAGTTAAGGGAATAAATCCTAAGAGCTTTCATCATAAGGAAAAAATTTTTTTCTTTTTCTTTAATTGTGTATCTATATGAGATGATGGATTCTCACTAAACCTTGTGATAATTGTTTCATGATGTATGTAAGTCAAATCACTATGCTGCCCACCTTAAACTTATACAGAACTCTATGTCAATTACATCTCAAAATAACTGGAAGAAAAAAAGAAATATCTACTATTGCCCCCCCACCCCAAAAAATTATTTTTCTGAAGACTAATAATGTGGGGGAAATGCTTAAATGTGAAAAAAAGGCAGGATGTGAAATCATACGTGAGAATGGCCCCTTTTTTCATAGGTAAAGTTTTATACAGCATATGCATAGAATAAAATGGAGGAGTTTTTAAAAAATTAAAAGGTAATCACACTCTTCTTTCCACATAAGAGATTTTGCCTTCCCTAATGTTTGACAGTGGTTATGTAAAGCAGGGCCTTAAAGAAAAGGCAATCATTCTTCCAGAAAGCCACAGGCCACACCCATTTCTCTAGTATGTTCACCCACTAGTACTGGGTTGCTCAGAAAGTGAATGGATCTTGGAAGTCTGTTTTGTTTTCTTCCCAAAGTCCCTGTGTTTGGTTCAGCAGACTTTTCAATTGGTTTCTGTCCTTTTGTCCCAAGTGGCCAGAGCCAGTGAGCCTGCTCTTTTGTGGGCCGATGACCCACCACTTCTGTACCTCTTAAACCAGATTTGATCAATCATGATATCCAAGCTGTCAGTGCAGTTTTCTATCCGAGGTATTAATCTAAGTAATTTCAGAAAAAGTTAAATAACTGTCAGAAAACTGAAATCCAAACAGAATGCCACTGATATGCCACCTTATTCTCAGTAAGCATCGACGGGGATGGCAGGTCTCTCTCTCTCTCTCTCTTTTTTCCCCAGATCAGTTTTGTGAAAGAAAGTGCAAAACCTATAAGAGGTGATAATGGATTTCTCTTGGTGATTCTTAGACTTATTTTTTTCAGAGATGATACAAAGAAGCTGATCACTTATGAAAAGAAAGAGTAAGAGAACAAGCAGGTAAAAATGAATGAAAGCATAATGGGGTCTTGATAGATACCAATCAAAAGCAAAGTAAATTTTTTTAAAAAGAATAAAAACTTGGCAAGGACTGACTACATTTTCCCATTCTGTCTTCATTTTCTTAATTCACTGAGGAATGTATCTTTAGGAGAGAATCAATTCTCATTTTTGTGAAGATATAGGAACACCTCTCTTTGATTGACTAGTTCAATTCCTCTTTTGAGGAAGGGTGGTGCCACAGGGGTGAAGATGGAGCCAGAGATGAATAGGTGGAGGACAGAGGATTATTAGGGAAGTGAAACTATTCTGTATGATACAATGATGGACACATGCCATTACACATTTGTCCAAATGCACAGAAGGTACAACAACAAGAATGAATTCTAGTGTAAACTATCGACTTTGGGGAATAACGATGTATCAATGTAGGCTCATCAGTTGTAACGAATGTACCACTCTGGTGGGGGATGTTGATAATGGAGGAGACTATGCATGTGTGGGGGTAGTTGGTATACGGGAAATTTTTGCACCTTCCTCTCAGTGTTGCTGTGAACCCAAAACTGCTGTAGAAAAATCAAGTCTTTAATAAAGGCATCATAAAGAAAGAAAAATAATAATGGTAAGCAATGTTTAAAGTGTGATGTTGGAGTAGACACTGTTATTTGCATACACAGTATCCATCTCCCCCTTCTTCCTTCCTAACAGAACCCAATTCTGTTTACACATCCTCCTCACTTCCCCAGAGCCCAGATGACTCAGGAGAAACTGATTCCTTCCTCAGCTCAAGGAATAGGTCTTGATTAGTCTCAGCTATTCAAAGTAATCCCATCATTCCTACCAGCTACTGGTTCAGAAATCTAAGTTTAAGGGCAATCAGGGCATGGCATTCCCCAAGCAAGTGTAGTCACATGACCTCATTCCACCCAATCACACTGTAGGAAAAGACTTTTAGGCTATGGTTGGGGGAAGATAATTTCTTGCTCTCTCCCACTGAACATGAGCAAGGAAGCACATTGTCCTAGGTGTTGCTGGCACTGGCAGCCACTTTGTAACCATGAGGGAAGTCAGACTGAAGACAAAAGAAACACACAAAGCCAAGAGAATTGAAAGAAAGAAAGCAAATCTCTGCTCGAACGGTGCCTGGAGCTTGCATTACTTTTCGGCATGGTAAGAGATTTCCTTATTTTTAAGCCATTTTGAGCCTTGTTTTTTGTCACCTGCCATTGGAAATAATCTAACTGATACAGATGTTCCCTACTTGATGCATATAAATTGGTTTTTACATCATCATTATTCACATATATCCATAATTATTTTTTGCTGTACTCTTTGGCAAACAAGTCTTTTCAAAACATACACAGTTAATTATGTTAGTAATATAATAAGGCTACAATAAGACTAACCCAAAACTTAAAGGATTTGATAAAATCTGCCAAATTGTCCAGTCATGTATTTATTCACCCAATAAGGAGTTATTGAGAGCCTAATATGCATCAAGCATTAAATAATGTGAAGTCCAGTGCACCCTGACTCTGTCCCTTTAAATTATATTTGAGAATAAAGAAAATAGGGCAATCTGTGATTATGCATATATTCATTACAAACTACTGCACAAATATTTGGCTCATAACTATGAGTTAAATGGTATGACATTTCCATGAGAAAATTAATTGCTTGAACATGTGTTGTATAAAATATGTCAAATCATTTATTTGGATATTGTAGATTGCATATTAGTTTTTAACCAAAGGAAATACATGAGAAATAAATATGAAATGCACACTCTATACATCATAAATGTCATATTATGCCCAAGGGCCTATTGCAAGTGAACAATTTTTTTCTGGTTGAGGAGAGTGGTTATCTGAAAGATCATAAGATCACAGATCCAAAGAAGGGAGTCATGTTGCAATGAGTTCTTCTTTCATTAAGGTTTGTACCTATTGATAACCTTGTCTATTTAAAGACTACGCTTCATACAAATAGCTATGTGTAAAGAAGGGGTAGATTAATCATTTCAGATACCAAACTGTCATCTAAAATAGTTTGGAATTCCATCTGCCTAGGAATAAAAAATAAAGATTTATGGTGTGATATGAGTACCTACACTCTGATGCTTTTTATGGTTTCAGCAATTTTGAGGGAGAAGGATCTATATAAAGATCTGTAGGTTAGAGACCGTAATAAAGGCCACTCGAGATAGGTATATAAGACTATAATAAATGATGGTGCAAGATAACTAAATGAAAAAAAAAAAGAAACTAGTAAAGTCAGATATATACACAAACAAAATAAAGCCTGTATTGTTTATTGAGAGCCAAGAAACAGTTCATGAATGGAAAGGAAACTCCAGAGGAGCATATGGGCTTTACTCTATTCCAGAGGGAATATGCTTATTCAGTCATATAGCAGGACCACCTCCATATTAATACAGATACAGGATAAGAGTGACATCCATCCCATAAACTAACCATGTTATAGCAGGTTTTTATTATATATGCTTTGGTTTTAGGCCAAAAGATTTGTCCTTTAAAATATCCAAGCTCACGTAACTAGAATGTCTTTTATCAAACTCCTGATTCACAAAATGGTATCTGTCCTTCAAGTCACAGAACTGACAAATGGCCTAATCTACTTTTCATTTTCTTAGCTTCAATAGAAGCATTCTCTAGGCTAGAATCACTCACTGGAACACATTTGCGTTAAGACTGTACATTTTCTGTAGGGCACTGAAATGCATGCCTTTGCTGATTAAGTCTTCTCTTTACATACGAATGAGAGTTGTCACAATTGTGGTGGATGGGGTGAGTTCACCAAGAGTAAGGTTCTCAGAGCAAACGTGGACAATTTGCTTTAGAGAGCAATAATAAGAAATGTGCTTTACTAACTTGGACACAGCCCATGATTTGATGTGGGTGGAGATCACAGTATTGTTTATTTAAAAAAGGCAGGGGGATATGTGTAGGGTGGAGAGGAGGAATGTGTAAAGAAATGTTCTCTGGTAAAACCAGCAACCTACACTTATGATGGTTAGGGTCAGCCACCGGATGCCCAAATATTTGGTTAAACATTATTCTGGGTAGGTCTGTGATGAAATCAACATTTGAACTGGTAGACTAAGTAAAGCAGGTTGCCCTCCCTAATGTGGGTGGGCCTCACCCAATCAGCTGAAGACCCAAATAGAACAAAAAGGCTGAGTAGGGGAGAATTCTCTCTCTCTGGCTGACTGTCTTCAAATTGGGACATCGGTCTTCTCCTGCCTTAGACCTCAGACTCACACTGGAATTATACCAGTGGCATTCCTGGTTCTCAAGACTTGGTGCTTGGACTGGAGCCACACCACTGCCTCTCCTGGGTCTCCAGCTTGCTGACTACAGATCTTGGGACTTCTTAGCCTCCATAATCACATGATACAACTCCTTATAATAAATTATATATATATATATATATAGTGTGTGTGTGTGTGTGTGTGTGTGTGTGTGTGTGTGTGTGTGTGTGTGTATGGCCTACTGATTCTGTTTTCCTGGAGAACTCAGACTAATACAGCCACCCACTGAATCTGATACTCAGAGTGGATCATCTTTTAGCACACTCATCTCTGTATGAGAAAATATCATAATTCCCTTGATTCTTTCTTTAGTTTTAAAATGAACAACTAATGATTTAAAAGAACACATTTCAACCTTAACAATGTTATTCAAATAACTAAAAAATTTTCATGTATGAAGTAAAATTTTCACTTACCAGCAAAAATATTAAATATCACAGTTTGCACACTGCTTCCCTGTTTTAAATTTTAAAAACAAATACAAACTCCAAGTGGTTAACACAGAATGATAAAATTGATGCATCTCGTGTTGTTTCCTCTGGTTTACAATCACTGTGATATTATCATTCCTTATTTTTAGTCTACTATTTATTCTCAGAAATATGCAATACCACAAGAATTAGAGACAAAATCTATTCCTAAAACAGCTCTAATAATTATGAACCATTACAAACTAACTCTTCTGTCAGACAAAAAAAAGACAAATACTATATGATCTCACTTATATGTGGAATCCAAAAAGGCCAAACGTATATAATCAGAGAGTAGAATGGTGCTTGCCAGGGGCTGGCGGGGGGCGAGGGGGATGAAGAGATATTGGATATTAGATTAACAAATTCTCAGGATCCAAGGTACAACATGGTGATTATAACTAATGATATTGTATCATATACATGAATGTTGCTAATAGACTAAAACTTAAATATTCTCATCATAAAAAAGAAATGGTCATCATGTGACAGGATGGAAGTGTTAGCTAATGCTATGGTGCTAATCATTTTTACAATATATCAGCGTGTCAAATCAACACATTATACATCTTAAACTTACACTATATATCAATTACAGCTCAATAAAGCCACAGGGAAAAAGAAAAGATGAAAGGCTAAAAAGTAACTCAGGAAGTTAGAAATAAAACAACAAGTACAAGGAAAGAATTTTTTAAAGGAAGAACAAAAATCAATAAAACAGAATACCACGCCAAATCAAAAGGAACAACAAAATAAAACACTAGTTTTTTTATATGAAGATAAAGATGACAAATATGCATGCTAGACACGCCAGGATAGGCTTATCCTCATATACTGAACTGTTTTGCTAACAGATAATTATTGTTAAAGTTCGTATTTTTTCTCATGTAATTTTATTTTTTCTAAAAAACCATTACTGATTAAGTAGGGGGGAAAAAAAGCTTACTTTTCAAATAAACACAAACACCTGAATCCACACGTTTTTGGGACTGACTATATAACGGGGAGTCCTCCAAGCTGACTTCCAAGTAGAATACAATGTTTATTAAACGATAAGTAATAACATTGTGTTCATTTGGAGCTTTTAACTTATTATTACAATGCAACTGTAGCCAAAGCTTTTGTTTATACCTTAAATGTGTCCAGTACAGTAGCCATTAGCCACATGTGATGATGAGCACTTGCAATGTAGCTAGTCCACACTGAGATGCACTGTAAGTGGAAAATACACACTTAGCATGAAAAAAATTATATAAAATATTTAATAATTTTTATATTGATTATATGTTGAAATAATACTATTTTGGATATATCGGGTTAAATAAAATATATTATTAAAATTAAATTCACTTATTTATTTTTAATGTAAATACTGGGAAATTTAAAACAACATAGGTGGCTTACACTGTATTTCTTTGGACAGCTTGCCCTAGACTGACAAAAGATTTTGGGAAGGAGGTGTGTGTTAACAGTGATGTTATTTAGAGTTGTCAGTGCAAGGTGAAAATAGAAAGCAAACTGAATTCTAGGCCACTTTAATATTGTTTTTAAATTCCCTAAAGACAATGTACCCACTTAATGCTTGTACTCAAGGCCTGATGCCCCCACTACTCTACCCTTGATACGCCACTAAATAAACCAGTCTAGCTCACACCAAAGGAGGGTCCTCACCTTGCCCACAGACTGCATAGTTGGGTGTTCACGGTTCTCTCACTGGGTCCTTGCCCCTTTCTCCATTGTCCCCTCAATTTTTCTGCCATCCTCACTGCCATTTCTGGGCTTTGTTAACATTGCTCCCTCTCACCCAATATTCCATTTGAAATGCTCAGGCATCTATATGCCTCTCCTGTTTGTTGAAATTCCACTGCTTCAAGACTCCTCCCTCAAATCTTCCTCTAAGACTCCAGTCCTTAGAGATCTCTTCTCTTCTCACTCTCTCTCCCCTGTCTTTTCTGACTTGTGGAGGCAAACACGGTCTGTGCTATTCACATGAGTGGACAAATGGCACCTTGTAATTACTCAAAAAATTTTATTAGAGCTTATGTGTCATTGAGAGGTTCTTAAATAGCTGGTATTTACATGTCTTTTTCACCTCATTCAGGGCCTAGCACAATGTTATGACATTTCATATTTTCAGGAGATAACTGTTGAATGAGTGAATAAATGAATGATTGGCATCATGGGTTAGATTTATTAAAATGAGTTCACCTGTGAGTGACAGATCACCCAAAATGACACAGAGATAGAAGTTTATTTTTTTCTTACATAACTGTCTGTGTAGATGAAACAAAGCTCTTTGGTCCTCAACTGTGTAGGATGCCTCGACTCCTTCCAGCTCTTGGTCTGCCATTCTTAGGATATAGCCTTAATGTTTATGGTTCAAGAGTACTGCTGACACAATAGCATTAAAAAGAACAAAATATTTAGGAATGCATTTAACAAAAGAAGTGCACAGCTTGTACACTGAAAACTACAAAACATCACTGAAACAAATGAAAGACTATTTAAATAAAAGACATCTTGTGTTCATGGATCAGAAGACTTAATATTATTATGATCAAAATAGTTCCCCAAATTGATCTACAGATTCAATGTAATCCCTGTCAAAATTCCAACTGACCTCTTTGCAGAAACTGACAAGCTGATCCTAAAATTCAAATGGGAATTCAACAGATGCAGAATAGCCACAAGTTTTCAAAAAGAAGACTGAAGTTGGAGGAACAAAACTTCCCAATTTCAATATTTTACCACAAAGCTGTGGTAATCAAGACAATGTGGTAGTGTCATAAGGATAGACCAACGGAATACCAGTCCAGAAATTAACATTCACGTTTATAGTCAATCGATTTTTGACAAGGGTACCATGACAATTCAAAGGGAAATAATATTCTTTCCAATAAATGGTGCTGGAACAACTGGATATACACATGTAAAAGAATTAAGTTGCATCCCTACCTCTCATCACACAGAAAAATTAACTCAAAATGGATCCTAGACCTAAAGTCAATAGCTAAAACTGTAAAACTCTTAGATGAAAATGTAGGAGTAATTCTCTCATGACCTTGCATTTGGCAATAGATTCTTAGACATGACACCAAAAGCAAGAGCAACAAAAGGAAAAATAGATAAGTGAGACTTCATCAGAATTTAAAACTTGTGCATCAAAGGACACTATCAAGAAAGGGAAAAAACAACCAAACTGAATGGAGCAAATATCTGCAAATCATATCTTCTGAAGGAATTTATATTCAGACTATACAAAGAACTCATAATTTAACAGCAATTAAAAAGATAAATATCCCAATTTTTTAAATGGCAAAGGATTTCAATACACATTCCTCCAAAGAAAACATAAAGTGGCCAATAAGCACATGAAGATACACAACATCATTAGCCATTAGAGAAATACAAATCAAACCCAAAGTGAGATAACATTTCACACCCAATAAAAAAGACAGATAATAATGAGTGTTAGTGAGGATGTGGAGCAATTGGAACCCTCATTTATTGTTAGTATGAATGTAAAATGGGGCAGCTGCTATGGAAAAGTCTGGCAATTCCTCTAAAGGTTAAACAGAGTTACCACAAGATCCAGTAATTCCACTCCTAGGAATATATCCAAGAGAAATGAAAACATATGTCCACAGAAAACTTGTACATACATGTTCATAGCATCATTATTCATAATAGCCCCAAAGTGGAAATAATCCATATGCCTATCAACTGATGAAGAGATAAGTAAAATGTGGTATAATCATACAATAGAATAACATTTGGCAATAAAAATGAAAGAAATACTGATACATGCTACAGTATGGATCAACTCTGCAAACATTATGCTAAGTGAAAGAAGCCAGTCACAAAAGACTACATATTGTATGATTCTATTTATGCGAAATGTCCAGAATAGGCAAATATATAGAGGCATAAAATAGATTAGTGACTTCCTAAGTCTAGATGGGGGTGGGGGAGATGCCTGCTAAGGGGTTTTGCTGAGGGAAGATGAAAGTGTTCTAAAATTGATCGTGGTAGTGTTCACACAGTTCTGTAAATATACTAAAAACTATTATATTGTACACTTTAAATAGTGATTTATATGGTATAGCAATTATATTTCAATAAAATTTTCATTTAAAAAAGCATCTTACCCCAGGAAGTTATGTGGAAGGAGGATCAGGAAAAAAATGGTGAAGGTTCCCATGATTTCTTAGGAAAGTTCATGGACAGATCCATTTAATCTTCACAACCCTATGAGAGTAAAACTATTATTATCCCCACTTACAAATGAAAATCTGAAGAATTTATTTTTAAAAATTTATTTAAGCAACTTTCTCACCCACAGGCAAGTAGGTTTAGTAAAATAACCAAAAAAGTACATCCTATATATTTGGAAATTAAGAACGCAATATAAATAACTAATCAGTAAAGAAAAAAATCATAAGAAAAATGATAAAGTTCTTAATCTGAGTAACATGAAAATGTTACATATTAAAAATTACTGAGTGGAGACTTCTAGTCCTGAACAAAAGAGTAGACATACTTCTTCTTATTTCTCTCACAAATTATAGCTAAAAACCTTGGATACTATACATAAAACAAACATAAAACTTTGAAAAGGGGAGAAGAGAAGGCAGACCAGTTAGGAACCTCGGAACCCAAGGAGTGAGTTCCTTCAGTATTCTTTCTGCCATATATGTCTCAGTCTGGGTGCTAGAAAAGCTGCCAACCCAGAAATGCCAGCAGGTATGAAAAAAAAAGCCCCTAAAAAAGCTTGCTGTTTCTAGCTAAAGGATCAAGAAAGGGGCAACCTAGCAAGGCAGAGAACTTATGGACAATAACCACTGTATTCCAGCCAAACATCATGGAAAAAACTGTGGCACACATCAGCAAACGCCAAGGGGAGAAAGCAGACTTCCACCTTTGCCAGGCTATAACCAGGTGCCCCAAGCCCCCTGCCAGGGTGATGTAATGGAAGACCAAGTGGGGAGGTAAGACTTTCAACTCAGTCAGATAATAATGAAATGTCCCTCCATGCAGCCGGCGGAAATCACATGGGGAAACAGGACTTCCATTCCCATCTGATGGTAAAAGGGAACCCTTCCTTCTCCCTGCTGGGATGGTGTCAGAGGTCTTGTGGAGAGTCATGACTTTCACCACCATCTAGTGGTAACAAAGTGCCACTTTCAACCCCGGGGTGTTAACAGAGGCTAGACTTCCACCCCTAACCTGGCAGGAAAGAGGTTGTATCCATATTCCCCTGAAAGCATAGTGTCAGAGGAAGACCACTAGAACAGAAGAATTAAGTAAGATCCAGTGTATCATAACACAATACCAAAAATGTCCAGGATACAATCTAAAACCACTCATCATATCAAGAGCCAGGAAAATCTCAACTTAAATAAGAAAAGACAATCAGACATCAACAATGAGGTGTCAACAGATACTGGAATCATCTAACAAGCATTTTAAAAACAGCCATCACAAAAATGCTTCAAGGAGCAATTACAACACAATAAAAACTAATGAAAAAATAGAAAGTGTCAGTAAAGAAACCAAAGATAAAAAGAAGAACCAAATGGAAACTGAAACTGAAAAATACAATAACCTAAGTAAAATATCTCACTTGATAGGCTAAACATCAGAATGAAGAAGACAGAAGAGCAAATGAGTGAACACGAAGATAGAACAATAGGAATTATTTAGTCTAAATAACAGAGAGAAAAAAACTAAAAAAATTATTAATAATAAACAAAGCCTCAGGGACCTGTAGAAATAGAGCAAAAGATCTAACATTCATGTCTTTGGAGTCATGAGGAGAGAGAAGAAAGAGTGTGGGATTGAAAAAGTATTTGAAAAAATAATGGGTAAAATGTCCCCAAATTTGGCAAAAGCATAAGCCTACAGACTCAAGAAGCTGAGCAAACACAAAATAGAGGGTCAAAGAAATCCATGCCATAGTACATGATAATAAAACTTCTGAAAATGAATGACAAAGAAAAATCTTGAAATCAATAAGAGAAAAATTACACCGTACCTATAGGGAAAACAATTCAAATGGAAGTGGAATTCTCATCAGAAACCACGCAGGCCATAAGAAAGTGACACAAAATTTTTCAAGTGTTAAAAGAAAAGAATGGTCAACTTAGAATTCGATATCCAGTTACAATGCTCTTTAGGAATGAAGAGGAAATTAAGACATTCTCAGATAAAGGAAACCTAAAAGAATCTGTCACCAGCAGACCTATCCTAGAAGAATTTCCTCCAGGAAATTCTTGAAAAAGAAAAGAAATGATAAAAGAAGGAAATTGAAAATATCAGCAAGAAATAAAAATAAGGGAAAGAGTAAAAATATACATAAAGAAAGGAGACTTTCCTTCTTTTGAGTTTTTTTAATTTTGACTTTTAAGGGGAGGGTAGCTAGATTACTTATATATTATTTTTTTTTGTTTGTCTAACAGAGGTACTAGGGATCGAACCCATGACCTCATGCATACTAAG
The DNA here is from genome assembly GCF_048773025.1 of Camelus bactrianus. NCBI lineage: Eukaryota > Metazoa > Chordata > Mammalia > Artiodactyla > Camelidae > Camelus > Camelus bactrianus. Next base: position 35,111,603 of record NC_133575.1, read on the forward strand.
CATGCGCTGTACCACTGAGCTATACCATCCCCCCTAAATCTTGACTTTTGAAGCAAGAAAAGAGATAACATACGATATGGGTCTCAACATATGTAGAGGAAATATTTAAGATCATTATAAACAGGGGAGAGGAAAAGATTTAACAGGGAGATAAGATTTCTACAGTTCACTCAAACTGGTAAAATGTAGACAGTAGCAGACTGTGATTATTTATGTATGTACAATGTAGTACTTAGGTCAACCACTAAAAATCTATACAAAGAGATATACTAATAAATACTATAGAATCTGAGGAATAGGGTTGAAGATGCTACTGGTACCTAGTGGTAGAGGCCAGAGATAGTGCTAAGCATCCTACAATACATGGTATGGTTCCCCACAACAAAAAATTATGTCAAGAGTGCTAAGGTTGAGAAACCCTGGCCTACATGCTTACCAGTGTTGGATATTGTCATTCTTTTAAATAACATTAAAGAATGTTTATATTTATGTTCTCCCGATACATTCTCTCTACGTAGCCAGTGATAACTGGTTTTCTACTATGACCACCACCTTGTCATTCTTTAAATCTTTCCAATCCGGTAGCTTGAAATATGATACTTTATTTTATTTTGTACCTCTTCAGAAGAATGGAATTTTATTTCTTGCTTTATATATTATTTGAATTTGTTATAAAGAACACGTATTATTTTTATAATTTTTAAAGCTATTAAATTTTTTTTAAAAAATACTACAAAGAAATCAAAATGAGATTGTAACCCACAGGAGTGCAGGTAAAAGAAACAGAAACAAACAAAAAACACAGAAAACAAAAATTAAAATGGCAAATGTAAGCCTTAACATATCATTATTTACATTAATGTAAACAGTCTAATTATACCAATTAAATGACAGAGATTGATAGAGTAGATTAAAACACATAACCCAACTATGAAACTCAATTCAAATACAATATAGGTAGGTTGAAAGTAAAAGAATAGGAAAATATATACTATGCAAACATCAATCAGAAGAATGCAGGAGAGGCTGCGTTATTATCTGCTAAAATAGTCTTTAGAGCAAATATATTACTTCGGGCAGAGTAGAATTTTAGATAATGATAAAAGGGTCAATCTACCAAAAAGACATAGCAATCCTAAGTGCGTATACATTAACCAACAGAGCTGCAGAATACATAAAGCAAAAATTAATTAATACAACTGAAAAGGAAAAATAGAAAATCCACAAATACATATGGTGACTTCAACACTCTTCTATAAACAATTGATAAAAACTTCTAGGCAGACAATCACCAAGAATATATGAGAACTCAACACCCCATCAGGCAACAGGATCTAACCAACATTTATAGAACATCCCAGCCAGTAACAGCAGAGTACACATTTTTTAAGTGTCTATGGCACAAAGATGATGCTGAAAGTGAAGAAGGAAGCCCCTGCCCCTCCCAAAGCTGAAGCAAAAGCAAAGACTTTGGGGGCCAAGAAAGCAGTGCTGAAAGGCATCCACAGCCATAAAGAAAAATAAAAAAGAAGATCCGCATATCACCCACCTTCCAGGGACCTCAGACACCACAGCTCTGAAGGCAGCCCAAATAGCCTCTGAAGAGCACCCCCAGGAGAAACAAGCTTGACCACTAGCCATCATCAAGTTCCCCCTGGCCACTGAGTCAGCCATGAGAAAACAGAAGACAACAACACACTGTTTGTTGCGGATGTCAAGGCCAACAAGCACCAGGTCAAACAGGCTGTGAAGAAGCACTATGACATTGGTGTGGCTAAGGTCAACATCCTGATCGGACCTGATGGAGAGATGAAAGCATATGTTCAATGGTGACAGAGGTTAACTAGACTGACTGTGGTGATCACTTCACAATATATACAAATATCAAATCATTATGTTGTACGCCTGAAACTAATATAAGGTTGTATGTCAGTTATACCTCAATAAAAACAAAAACAAAAACCAAAAAGCAAGGCTACACACAGAAGATCTGGGTAGTGATGGAATAATTCCATATTTTGAATGTGATGGTGATTATACAAATCAGTACATATGATAAAACAGCATAAAACTATACACATATGCTGTACCAATGGAAGTTTCCTGATTTTGATGTTGTACTATGGTTCCCCAAGATATAATAATTGGGAGAAATTGGGTAAAGGATACAGAGGACCTCTCTGTAGTATTTTTGCAAATTTCTGTGAATCTACAATTATTTCAAAATAAAAAGTTTTTTTAAATTGTGAAATAAGATGAAATGAAAAGTAACAGGCCAAGCACTGAACTTAAGAAGTTAGTCAAAGAAAAATAGGATGAACTCAAAGAAAATAGAAAAGAGGAAATAAAACATGTAAGTAATAAAATAGAAGACAAACAACAGAGAGGATCAATAAAGTCAAGAGTTGGTTTATTGAAAAGATAACACTATGAAAAAATTAATGCCAATAAACTTATAACTTATACAAAATGACAAAACTCCTAGAAAATATAACCAACCCAACCTGACTCAGGGAAAAATAGAAATTTGGGGTAGTCCTACAAGCGCTGAGGAAATAAAATCAATATATTAAAACACCAGGCCCAGATGGTTTTGTGGTCAAGTTCTGCCAAGTATTCAAGGAAGATCCCTTTCCAATATTATGAATATTCTTCCAGGGAATAGAAATAGAAAGGAAACTCCCACTATATTCAATATCTTGTAGTAACCTATAATGAAAAAGAATATGAAAGGGAATATATGTATGTATATGTATGACTGAAACATGATGCTGTACACCAGAAATTGACACAACATTGTAAACTGACTATACTTTGAAAAAAACCAATAAATAAATAAATAAACCTAATTAAGCCCCCTGAAAAAAAATAAAAACAACAACAACAAAAAACCCACAAGAGAATATCCAAAGATCTTAAGAATCTTAATACCTATCAACAAGAAGAGAGTTAAATAAATAAATAGTCATATACAAAAAATATTTGTGGACACTGTGGGGTACTTCCAAGTTATCCCTTTAAGGAAGGACTTATGGCTTCAACTGCTGGAAATGCTGTTGGCAGAATGTCTTCAGCTGTCAAACTTCAGGGACAGCGTTAGCTGTAGAGAACTGCCTCGTCCAAGGTCACCCCCCTCACTGGGGTGACCACATCCAATGACTGATTGGTCCAACTCAGGACAACCATGAATGTTCTGAAGAGCCATTCTAGTTTCATTTTATTTGTTTATGATACCGTGAATCTGGAATCTGGTTTGGGCTTAGCTGGCCAGTGCTGCTCCACAGAACATCGGCGGGCGTTATTCACTCAGCTGCTTCTGGTTTGGGACTAGATAGAACTAGAAAGTACCATAAGGCTTCAGTCACATCTGGCATCTAGATGCTCCTCTGAATGGCCTCTGTCTCACCATATTGTTAGCTAGGACTTCAACATTGTGGTCTCACAACAATCAGATTTCTTACATGCAGGGAGTATTACAAGTAGCAAAGGCAGAAGCAATAGATGTCTTAATTCCTAGCCTTGGAGCCCAGCATCACTTCTGCTACATTCTATTAGTGATTGGTTGGGAGGGTATAGCTCAGTGGTAGAGCACATGCTTAGCATCCCCAGTACCTCCATTAAAAAAGTAACTAATAAACCTAATTACCTCCCCCTCAACCCACCACCCAAAAAAAGAAAAGAACTCAGAGGGCCAGCGCAGATCCAAGGGGAGGGGAAACAGATTTCTCTTCTTGATGGGGGCATGACGAGGTCACATTGCAAAAGAGCCGATGGAATGGGAGAGGTTTTAGTGGCCATCTTTGGAAATACAATCTATTGTAGTGGAATAGATTGTGTGACTTACAGGTGAAGAATTTTTCCTAGATCTATTCAAACACATAGGAGAATGCTTCTAAAACTTTTAAGCAGTCTTTTTTTAGATATTCTTTTATGCTGAAGTATAATTGATTTACAATGTTGTGTTAACAGTGTAAGGTGTACAGCAAAATGATTCTGATATATATATAGAGATATATATATATTTTTCAGATTCTTTTCCATTATAGGTTATTATAAGAAATTGAATATAGTTTCCTGTGCTACACAGTAGGTCCTTGTTGTTTATCTATCTTATATCTACTAGTGTATATCTGTCTGTTAATCCCAGACTCCTGATTTATTCCTCCCCTCCTTTCTCCTTTGATAATCATAGTTTGTTTTCTATGTTTGTGAGTCTGTTTCTGGTTTGTAAGTAAATTTAAGCAGTCTTGAGTAAACAATGGTTGAAGTAGACAGTTATTGTGGCCTGCCTCCCAGTTTCCTTTCTTCTAGAAATAGCTTTCCACATTTAAAATAAACTACTCCTTGGGGGAGGGTATAGCTCAATGGTAGAGTGTGTGCTTAGCATGCACGAGGTCCTGGGTTCAATCCCCAGTACCTTCATTAAACAGAAAAATAACACAGAATTAACTCCCTCCCCACCAAAAAAAAAAGATCTCTGTAAAACATTTTTAAAAAATAAACTATATCTACTCCTCCCAGGTGCTCTCACTGGGGCAACCAGCCATACTTGTGACCATGTGACCCCTTATGACTTCACAGCCCTCATTTCCCCATTAAATTGGAGCAGTTCTTCTCAAAGAGCAAACCAGGTCCAAGCCCCTATCATTTTGCACCTGGATTATTGCAGTAGGCAACTGGTCTCCCTACTTCTGCCCTTGTCTCTCTACAGTTCATTCTCAACAGAGAAGCCAGAGCCAAAGGCATATCAGATAATGTTACCCTTCCTAGCAAAACCCTCTAGTGGTTTCCCATCTCATACTCTAAGTCAGAGTCTTTACTATGACCCACAAAGCCCCATGTAACCTGCCTTACTTCCCCAGCCTCATCTCCCACTACCATTCCCCTTGCTCACCCCAGTTCAGTCTCAGTGGCTTTGCTCATGTTCCTCACACACACCAGGTACACGCCCACCTCACGTCCTCTGCACTTGCCATTCTCTCCAACTCCAGTGACCTGCATGACTCACCCCCTTTTCCCCACATCCTTGCTCAAATGTCATCTCCCTCATAAGTCCTTCCCTGACGGCTCTATTTAAATGGCCACATCCACCCCTTCCCCCCAGCAGTCCCTATCCCTCTTATATGCTTGAATTTTTCCTTCCATAGCACTGGTCACTTTCAAATATACTATAAAATGTTCCTCTTTACTTTTCTTTACTGTTTGAATTTCCTCCCCTAGAATATAAGAAATTCTTGTCTTTCTTCCACCTGCTAGTCCAGCATCAGAACAATGGCTGGCATGTAATAGGTGCCCCATGGATATTTCTTTTATGAATCGGAATGAAATCTGGGATGATGAAAGCTGGCAGCTGCTGGCATCCATGGTCCAGTCTTCTGGAAATATCTGTCTAAGAGCAGAAAGCTGACACTGGGAAATCAGCACTGTCCACCCTAGTCGGGGACTAGCCTCTATCACTGTACTCCCAGAAGACGGCTGCTTCTCTGCCTTTACCAGGGTTTTCTACAGGAGCCGACAGATCCTCCTTTTTGCCTAAGGTGGTTCCGGGTGAGTTTCTGTCATTTGCAACCACAAGAGTCCTAATATGTAAGCATTCTTGACACAGACATATATGGAGCAAATTTTCCCTCAGTTCATGCTCCACTTCAGTTTCCATCCTCAGCTCATCTTGACTTGGCAGTGGTACCTGATTCTGCATCAGGAAGCTTCTGTGGTAACATCATTTGCAATCATTCAAAACCTTATGGTCACCAACCTTGTGCAAAGCAGGATATAGAGACAAGGCAGGGTGTGCTGCCTCCTACCTCCTGCTCCATCCCATCCAGCGCTTTGCTGATCTAGCTCTGTAGTCACCCACACCCCAAACATCCGAGCCCTAGACGTTCACATATTTGCCCATCTTGTCCCACCTCCTCTGTCTACCACATTACCCCTCATCCCACCTGGCCAATCAGAAATTGGTATCAAAGAATGAGGAAACCAAGGGAATTGTGACACCTCAGGAACATCTTCGCCACCCACCAAAGTGTCCCAACCTACTGGTTGGGAAACAGCAGCTCAGCAAAGCACCACTGGTGGTGTTCATTTTGCAAAGCAGCCAGCCAGCCAAATGAAAAAAGGATTCAGAGGATTTCAGAGAATGTTTATCGCAAGTGTAAAAGTCTGAATAAACACACATGACGTTATAACTGACCTACTTTGTAATTTCTTAGCCAACAGGACTACACACTCACATACCAGTGCTGTTAACAAGCCCCTCATTCTTCTACCCAATCATACATTTAATGAACATAAACAAGGGCTCCCTATCTGGAATGAGAGACAGAAACACAAGCAGACCCACAACAATAGCGTGGGAAAGAAGCCTGAGGTGCAAGATATTTTGCAAGTGCAATGGAAAAGCATCTTATCTGGTTCTGAGGAGTCCAGAAAAACATCTTAGAGGAAATGATGCCCAGAGGTTAATCCAGAAACTAACACGACATTGTAAATCAACTATCGTTCAATAAAAAATTTTAAAAAAAATGAGTGGAAGGTAGCTCAACAGAGGAGAGGAGGAACATTCTAAGAAAAGGGGCAGCATGAACAAAGGGACAAGGATGGCAGAAGGTGGGGGGACAGGGACAGGGATAGGGCATAACGAGCTGTGAACACGGAGCTACACCTCCAAGCCCCCCCGCCCCAGGAAGGACTTGATACCCCAGCTGTGCCAGTGCAGGGAACGGACTCTAGCCCTCTCAGCCCCTCAGCGTCTGCTCAGCTACAGAGAACCACCTCACCCAAAATCACACCACTCTGGGAACAACCCACATACAGTGACTGATTGAGGCAGGGGTATAAATGCCTGATCATCTTAGCCCAACATGGGACAGCTCTGAAGGGCCACCTAGCTCTAGAGAACCCCCTAGGGTTGGCCAAATCTGTCCTTGAACCTGTGTTGCAGCTCGACATTTCCCTCTGCCCTCTCCTGCTTCTATTGCCTCCTTTCCACAGGGGTTGATCTCAAGGGCTTCCCTTAATAAACACCCTGCACGCTAATTGTAGTCTCCGCTCTCAGTCTGCTTCTGGAGGGAACTCAACCAGCGACACGGGCCATTAATGCCTATTAAGAAACTTGGACTTAAAGCTAGGCTGGGGTTTTTAATAAAGTTCACTTCCAACACTACAGCATTATCACCAGATGTGTCCACGGTCAGAAACAGTGCTGTCAGACACAAGAGTCTTTCATTTACCCCAGCGACCAGGGCTAAGAGTGGCTGCATCAGAGAGGAGTCCCACTCTGCCCTTCGGTTTTCCCTGAAGGGGACCTGAAGGCATCTGACAAGATCCCTTCTACAGAACTTCACCCATGGCCCAGCCACAGCCCATTCATCTGTTAGGCAGTTAGAGAGGAATGAGCACCAGGCAAGGGGAGAGGAAGGGGGGAGGGAGCAACCCAGAAAATAACAGTATGCCTTCACTCAGGATAAGGGGCCCCAAAAACTTTTACTTTCTCTAAATGAAGGCCAGTGAAGAAGCTGGCTGGAATCGAATGCTGCAGCTGCACGGTAGAGAGAAGGACCCTGCTTAACTTGACCCAATGCTCATTATAATATAATTAACATTACAGCTTGAGACACCCTCCCGTAGATTTCTCTGTGTGCATCACGGGTAGAAATATGCGTAAAAGAGATGGGCGTGCCTGAGCACAAGGAACGTGAGCTGTCAATCAGCCTGAGCACCCGAAGAACCTGAGCCTGAATCACTCAATCAATCACAAAAATGTCCCTAAACCGGGATATAAGAACAGGGAAAACAAAGGAGCTGCGCCATCTTTCCTCTCTTGGATTAGCCCGCCCCCAATTCTCAGGGGGGTACTATATTTTACCACCTTTTTACTTCACTAACAAAATCTTCTGTTTATATCACCCTTTCTGTCTCCTGTTAGAAATTCATTTTTTCGGGTGACAAAGAACCGAGTTAACTTTTATTGCCCTCTTCCTGGTAGCACATCTATTCATTTCTTCATTCAAGAAACGTGTTCTGAACAGTTGCTAAGTGCTGTGTTAACTTGGTCACTTCTTGCCCTGGAGCTAATCTAGAAGATTATTTTGGAATTCTCAACTATGGTCATAAACTTTTTGATTAAAAGAAACTTTAGTCACAATGAGCCAGGAGGGAAGGAGGCAGGGCACAACCACTGAAGGAATGACACAGCAATTGAGGACAGGACAAACTGGTTAGAACCAAGATGGTGGAAGATTTGACTTCCAGTAGACCTTGAGCCTCATGGCACACCTACAGGCGCCATGACAGTTCACAGGCTGCCCATAAAAAGTCAAAAAGTGGGCAGGGCCCAATTTCTGGGAATCCCCATCCCTCCCCAACATAGTTGGAACAATCGCCCTACTCCGTAGCATATGAAATTACCAAGCCCATAAAAACTAACTCCAAACCTTGTGGTCGCTCTCTCTCTTGCCTTCTGAGATGGCCCGCACTCTGTCTACGGAGTATGTATCTACTTTTTTTTCAAACTAAACACCCCCACACCTCTCAGTGCTCTCTCTCTCTCGCCCTTTCTCTCTCCTTTTCAGTTGGCCTGCACTCTATGGAGTATGTATCTCTCTAAATAAACTTGTTTTTACTTTATCATGCCTCACTCTTGAATCTTTTCCTGCACAAGGCAAAAACCTATTCTCTGGCAATAACAGGACCACTGATGTGTATGGTTTGCCTTGAAATTCCTTAGCTCTTATCTGAGTCCAGACTCTCTAAGGGCATCTTTCCTTTTCAGTTGGTGCTTGCAGGGAGAGACAGGGCCAGCCAAAAGGCTGTTAGAACTCTCTGCAGCTACAGTTCCTCTGGAGAACCCATTAACAGACATTCTGGACTCCCTTATTTGTGTGATAAATTTATGGATTATGGGATACAACATGGAAATTCTTGGTTCTGAAAACAAACTGGAACTGTTTGCCCAGAAATGAGACAACAGCTATTAAGCTCTTTGCACTAAGTCCTGTGCGACTATAAAGATAGGCTAAGGAATATTCCAGCCCCTACCAAGCCCAGAGGCAGATGAGACAAGTCCACAAAGCACTGGCATAATCAGTAAAGATACAAGATATGATATAGGGAAGAAGAAAGGAGGGCATGAGAGGATCTCTTGCTTGGGCACTGAAACCAAGCAGGACCCTGTGGGGTCCTCCTGGGTACAAAGCCTTTCTGTGTCCCCCACTTCTTGCTTGTAGGAAATGGGATTCATTCTGCCTCCTAGACCTTCCCTGAGTTCCAAAGGGCAGATTTAAGTAGTTTCTAATCAGGGAAGGGAGGGAATGCAGAAATAAGGGAGGAACAGTCAAGAAACAATAGTGCAGCCTTGGGGCAGGGTCCTGGTTCCTCTCCAGGACTATACATAACAGTATCTTTGAGTTCTGCTCAGGAGCTACGGCTCCACCCAGGTGGAGGATGGTAACTTCAGGCTGAGCACAAGATTCCTGGAGCACCGCCCTGTGACCTCCCCACCAACCAATCAGAAGAAAGTCACACATCCCGCTGGCCTCACCCCAAATTTTGTCTATAAAACCTTTCCCCTGACGGGAAACTATCAGGGAGTTCAGGTTTTTCAAGCATGAGCCACCTGTCCTCCTTGCTCGGCCCTGCAATATACCTTTCTCTGCTCCAAACTCTGACATTTTGGTTTGTTTGGCCTCACGGTGCCTCGGGCACACTAACCTGTGTTCCGTAACAACACCTCCTCCGCCCCCAGGTACTTTATCTGTGTTATTGCATGTAATGCGAACAACAATTTTATGCGCTAGTCTTTTTCTGTTCTTATTTTATTGATGAGAAAAACTGAGGCGTCCGTGGTCACACGGCTAGTAAGGAGAGGAGTCCCAGCCTGCTTGAGTTCAAAGTCCAAGCTCTTTTCTTACAACTTGTCAGCTCCCACAGCACCGCAACAGAAGTATGAAAACAACATTGCTGCTGGGGCTTCGAAGGGAGAGCAAGGGCTTCTGGGTTAAAAAGTCAGGAAAAACTATATGGACTAGGTGGTGATCGGGGGAGGTCATAAAGTATGGGTAGAATTTTAACTAGGTGAGGATTATAGCTCAGGTGTTCTGGGTGGAGAGAACAACATGATTGAAGGTTTCAAAGCACGGGAAAGGCCCAAGGACATACAAGGTATGACTGATGTCAGTTTCCCCAGGAAGCAGACTCTGGGATGGAGTTTAGCATTCAGAAAATGTATTAGCAAGTATCCTTGGGGTCAACCCTGTGGAGGAGTCAAGGAAATAGGATCAGGCAAAGGAAAGTGTTGGGCTGCAATATAGTCACACGCGAAAAAGGGCCTTCACCAATCTCATGAATGGTTCTGAAGCTGGAATGACTTTTCAGAGTGGCCTTGCCTTGACACGGGGGAAGGGGTCTTTATAGCACCCCCCCCGCCCCCCGCCACTTTTGACCAGTCATTGGATGTAGGCTGTCCCTGGGAAGGGAATGTGAACCTGGAGTGAGGTGGGTCTCTTCATTTGAGAGCAACCCCCAGAGAGGGATTCACATGGAAGCCATCACACACCAACACTCCCAGCAGCTGGGGGAGTGACTGCCTCAGTCCTGCAGGGGAAATTCTGACCAGCTAATCACAAAATTCACTAGAGGTTGTGTGCCCTGGGCAGTAAGCAGGCGGCTATGGCAAAATATGAGTGCGGGACTAAGGAAAGAATGAAGTTGGAAAGTTGAGAGGTGATGGACACTGAAGGCCAGTCTTGGTGTTTTGTAAAGAAGGGAAAAGTGCGGGTTACTGAGTTTTGCATGAGGCAAGATCATGGCTAGAAATTGCACCTGCCCTAATACATGGGACATCTGAGCGTAGGGAGAACCTAGAGGAGAGCCAATGGGTTCTCCCATAGTCAAGGTCAAAGGTGAAGAGGGAAGAACCGACCAGGTGGCAGTAGTGATGGAGAGGTGGGGATGGAGGTACCAGAAGCATTGAGGATGCACAGATATTGCCTGCAAGGCACTTTCTACAAAAGTTCTGTAAGACTGAAAAAGAGACCATACTTGACCATGGTTCAACAATTCCATGGAATATGAGCCAGCTTTTCATGTAAATTTCATGTAGGCAGGGATTTTTGTTGTTTTCCTAGCATCTAGAGCAATGCCTGGCATGTAGCAAGTATTTGTATCAGTCAGCTTTTGCTGTGATCGTGCTTAGTTACAGAAATTCCAAAAGCTCAACGGCTTACAGCAACAAATGTTTCTTTATGGCTCACGGTTCTATAGTCAACTATAGTAACTCTGTTCCCGGCCGTGGGTTGAGTTCAGGTCTGCTCCATGCATCTTCATGTGCCAGGGACCAGACTGAAGAACATGGGGGACATACTACTCTTTGAGTAGAGGGCAGGGGTTCAAGAAAGCTAGCAGAACTTGCAAAATGCCTCTAAAAGCTTCTGCTGGGATCTGGCACATGGTCACTTCCAACATCCACATTCCATCAACCTAAGCAAGTCACAGGCGGAAGCTCTATATCCGTAGGGCGGGGAAATGGACTCCTCCCCCGAGGAGCTGGGGAAAGGGGAGTGAGTATTTGCTGAACAACAATAAAACCCATAGCAGTGTTCCATAGACATTTATTGAATGATGGTATGAATAAATCCATGTGTACTGATATGAAAAGCCCCCTAACACAGTCCATTAAGTGAAAAAGGCAAGTTGCTGGATGGACCTGAAGATTGTCATTTTAAGTGATGTGGGCTGGAAAGAGAAAGAAAAATGCCACATGACATCATTTATATGAAGAATCTAAAAGATTATAGCAATAATAATAAGAACACAAATGAACTACTTATTATTTATGACTAAGACGACTGATTTCTTGAATATGTGTAAGCACATTTGACTGTCCTTTGTGATTGGGTTACTGCATTTTGTTGATTCTTATTGTGTGGTTGGCTTTATTCCTTTGATAACTAATTAAGTTTAAAAAGCTAAAGCTCTAATCTGTTCTTAGAAACAATGATCTATACACACACATTAACTAAAAAAAAATGTGCAGTATACTGTATGTATGTATTTACATGCAATATAATGTGTATGTGCACTGTAATAATTCTACCTAATAAAACTGAGAAAGGAAAAAAAAAGAAAAACTAAAAAAAAAAAAAAGAAAAAGGCAAGTTTCAAAGCAATCTGTACATTATAATACAATTTATAAACACAAACACCCAAAATAAAACCAGACACTGATATATGCATGTATATTTTCATAAATGCATAGAGAAGGGACTGGAAGTAGGTACGCTAAAGAGTTAACAGTGTAACTTCTGGACAGGAGAGTAAGATTGGGTAGGAATAAAAGGGGACATGGGCTTTTTTTATCATTTGGAAATTTTTTATGACAAGAAGGTATTTGTGCTTCATTTGCATGGTTTCTTTAAAAGATTGTGAAAATATTGTGGGGAAAAAAAGAAGAAGAAATAAGGCAATGTCCATTGTGAAGCTCTTCACATTCTGGATTGGAAAAATGTCAAATGAGCAATTTGGAGGAAGGAAGTTAATGTCATAGTAAGAGTGACAAATTAATAACAAAATGTGCCCTCTTATAATTGTTCAGTTACTGCTCTGACATTTAAAAAACATTACAACCTTTATGGTAAGTGCCTTTATCTGGCTTATGAAATGATTATGAAATTACTTTGACAGTATCTTGCACTTAGGTTGTGTAAAAAGGAACATTTACTTAACCCATGCCATGTACATAGTAGATATTCAGGATTTGTTGTACTTAATAAGCAAAAATCCTAGCAAGCCTATTAATAGCTTAGTATTTCCAAATTACATAGGCATATCAAGTCTTCTTAATGAAGAGAAATATTCTCTAAATGACATTCTTTATCTTGAAGATGCTGCAGTAAGCTCTCCCATAAAATAAATTGGACGTTCAACATTCCACCTCTTTTTCTAAAACCTCACATATTATCAGGGCCGCCATGGATATAAACTTTCTGAAACACTGAATCACTGTATCAAGTAAGATCTTAGAACATCTTCCTAGGGATGTGATAGCTACTTTTCATAGCTAATATTTCAGCAACCACACAAAGGATCACAAAGTTTGGTGGCTGAGGTCTTGGGGGAGAAAAACAGGTAAATCAATCAGGCCCCAAACCCCCACTGACTACTCACACAGTGCATCCAAGATGAGTGAAAGACATTTCAGAGGACAAACACCAGCCCCATTCCTCCCTCAAAAGAAAACAATAAACTGGTAATTTTTAAATTTGGTGTTTTTAGGTAAACTTTAAGGTGGTTTTTTACTTGCCACTAGTCGTTTCTGTTTTGGATGTGATTTTCAAAGGTACAGGTTCCAAAATTCAAATGTAAGTCATCTGAGGCTGAGCTCACCAGTTGGACTGGCTTGTGACAATCAGATTCACAGGAGGTTCATTTACAAACCAGATCATGAGTTTATTTATTTACACTACCCTACCAAATACCTCCCAAAGCAGGAGTTTCACTGTATCTCCTCCCTCCCCAGAAAAGAAAGGCTAAATTAAGTCCAAATGATGGGTTGACAAACACTGGATTCAAGAAGAAGGAATTGTGTGGTTTCAATAAAGGTTATTGATTTGTGGTACCATGATAACCTCATTGCTAATAAAAATACCTGCCTGGCTGATTTCACACCTGGGTCAGTCTATCAGAAGCAGCCTCTTCCTTAATGGTGCCAGAGGACCTTGAAAAACTATTCTCATCAACTCCTCGTTAAGGGTTTAGTTCCGATGTTGGCCTGTAGCTACTGGGGGTGTCCCCAGTCACCAATTGGTCTTGATTTCCAATTATGTTAGTGAAGATGGACTCGTTCAATCGAAAGTATTAGAAAGTTAAAACTCAAACTAGATTAGGCCAAAACAATGTAAGTTTTTTGCTCATCCCTGAACCAAATATAGTGGCCAAAGGGATAACATGTGCAGATTGTCTGGTTCTGGGTTTCTCCATCACCCCTAGGATGAATTCTACTGCCAACAAATCACTGGACTGGGAGGGAGAATGGGGTTTATCCAAAGGAAAACAAGATTAGACATCGGGCAGGCAAATAATAACAATAATAACAATAAATGTCCACTGCACCAGCTTTGTGGTTGAGATTCTTGGCCAACCTCCTCTCCCCAGCTCAGAGTCACTTTCAGCGAGTAGGGGAACATCAACACCAATCACAAGTACAATGATGATTCCCTCTGGGAGGGAAAGAGAAAACACAAAAAGGGGACATGGGAATAGGCTAAAGGCTTAACTTCATTTCAATAATTTTAAGGTTGAGCTTTCTATTTGCCTTTTAGTCTACTGCATCTTTCACTTAGTTCCTATTATCCTAAAAGCTCCATATCCAGAAGATACCATGACAACTCAATTTAACAAATAATAATTATGCAAGTCCTGGGTGCCGTGACTTAAGGATTACAATTTCAGATTTAAAATGGCGATGGGTTCAATGGAATGTATGCCTGGGAAAGATATTAGGAATTAGGAAGAGCAGGCAGAGTTATGAGCATCAATGAGTCTGGGTCATGATATGGGGGATGACTCACAGCTAAGATAATGAACTGGTTCCCTCACTATTTGGGGCTAGAATTTTGGCCTAGAAAAGAAGGAGCTCTGGGACTACAGTTACAAATTCGGTTCAAATCCAGGCTTTGTCACTTATGAGTAACTTACTAGCCTGTGGCCAAGTTACTTTAAAAAAAAATTAAAATCAGTATTTCTTGAGCTCTGACTCTGTTCCAAGCACTGACATACATAATCTTCAGGTTTTTATAAGAATCTTGGAGGGTATGCAATATTAAATCCCTCAATTATCAAATGCTATCAATGGTAAGACACCATCAATTTAATAACAGCTTCCTGGGGTGAAAAATATAAGACATAGCAGCTATAAGATATACTTCACTTTTGAACATTAAAATAAGAAGTGAAAATAAAGGGCTCCTTAGAACACAAGAAAATGGAGTGTTATCCCATTTTACACATGAGAACACTGAGACTCAGGGAGGTTATGTCACTTATCTGTCCACAGTCACACAGCTTATTTCTGAACCTGGAGCCAGAATCGAATCCAAGTCCATGTGACTCCCACTTACCACACTGTACTTCCAATGTCACTGTTCCTTGGTTTCCTTGTGTATAAACTACGGATGGCATCGGTATCTCACAAGATTATCATGAAAACCAAATGATATCTATGAAAACATAAGTGCCGAGGTAATTGGTGCTTATTATTCTTTTTAACAACAAAACAATTGGAAAAATGTACCAAGTGAATAGAAAAGAAGAAATTAAGGGGGCTGGGAATGAACCAAATAGGAACCAGGTAGATTTTAAATTAAGGTGATTTCTGCCTTGGGCAGGACTTCTTTTAAATATTCTTCTAGCCAACAGATCAGTCTCAGAACACGGCAAATCCATGTTATAAATTTGGGTTTCAACTGGTTGAGCTGTAGGTGCCATGTACATTAAGGTTGCTCAAACAGCCAAGGACTTCGTTTGTTCGGACTCACCCAAATTAAACAGTGAATTTTTTTTCCAACTTTACTTGATAAGAATCAATTTCTTTATTAAAATGTTTAAACATAACTGTAATGTCAAAAAAAAAAAAATAAGACAACATCTGAGCCAAAGGTGGTACAAATTCTGAATCAATTGGGTGGTTTTTTTTTCCTCTATCCCTTAACTGTTTGCATTCCTAATCTCTTTCTTCTTTTATTCCCCTGTTCTACTTTAAAGAGGAAATGCTCACCTACTTAATTCTATGCCAAAAGTCTTTCATTAATACAAGATAAGGCCATTCAACTGATTCAATCTTTTTATTTGCTATGATTACTTTCCTTCTCAACCTTCTCCTAACTTGTCCTTATTATAGTTTTTAATGCTGTTTTCTTTTGGTTCATTTAAAGTGACTATTCTCCTTTAAAAAGGCAGAACATAAACTTTTTCATTAGAAAAGCCATGCATTGTAGATTGCCAACCACACACCCTTGTCTTCCAACACTCTGCTCACTCTCTGGCGTGATGAAATTTGTAGGGCTTTCCTTATGGTGAGCATCTCGGTCAGTTTCCTAGGGTGCAGTAACAAATTACCACAAACTAGGTGGTTACAGCAATAGAAAGGTATTCCCTCACATTTCCGGTAGCCAGAAGTCTAAAATCAAGCTGTCAGTAGAGCCATGCTCCATCTGAAGGTTCTAAGGAAGACTCCTTGCCTCTTGCAGCTTCTGGTAGCTGCTGGCATTCGCTGGCTTGTAGACACATCACTCCAATCTCTGGATTCCCCGACATTTTCCCACTGTGTTTCTCCTCTTCTAATAAAGACACTTATCTTTGGATTTAGGACCCACCTAGTTAATCCAAAATGATCTCATTTCAAGAGCCTTTACTTAACTATATCTGCAAAGACCCCTTTTCCAAATAAGGTCACATTCACAGGAATTGGGGGCTTCGACTCAGACATATCCTTTGAGGGGCCACCATTCAACCCACTGTATCATCCAACTCAGAGAGGTATCACGTTTCGTCTAATAACCACTTAAATCCTATAACTGTTTCTGCCCTCCATTTTTTTAACTTTTCCATATTTTTGTTATGAGTATATATTTCTTTTATGATGAAATAAAGGAAGATATTTCAAATGTATAAATTCTTTAATGTCCCCTCGTTTCCAATACTTGAGCATCGCTCAGAAGTTTACAAAGTTTCTTTCCATTTATATCTCCTCAGATGCTCGCAGCGACTCTGTGTGATGGGTCTAATACATACTATCGCTTTAGAAATATGGAAACTGTGGCTCAAAGACTGGTCCAAAATCTCCTATCACTACAAGTCAGGGCTTCCTGAATCTTCATATTTACATTACACATCAGATAAAAAAGGTGATTTTTTTCATTTTAAATACATACAGAACATTCTCATCTTGAGAATTTTTTTTTTCATGGTTGGGGATTGAACGCAGGACCTGGTGCATGCTAGGCACGTGCTCTACCACTGAGCTGTACCCTCCCCTCTTTGAGTATTAACCTTGATAGAAATGAGAAACCACACGAGCATTTAATCTTTAGGATTTAATTAGCTCACTCAATGCAGTGGCACCTAACACAGATTTGGAAACAATTTATTTGTGGTCATCCGGTCAAAATACAACCTCTGACCTCCAGTAGCTCATTCTTACATAGTTATCTGTCCTATACAAGAATGGTGATCGTCTTAGTGGTTTTTATGAATGTCTTCTCTCCTTCTGAAATCGAGGATGTCAGTCCATTCAGGCTGCTTTAACGAAACACAGTTAGAACCCTGGCGGTAAATAGGCTTAGCCCAGTAGGGAGACTTTCCAAAGAGGGTCACTTTGCAAAATGCACAAAAGATGTACTTCTCCCTTTTAGAAGCACAATGGATGCTGGAAAGCTGGTATGAAGGAAGAAAATAACCACTATCTTCCCATGAACTTTAGAGAAAACAATATACAATTGTCATGAGTAGTGTAACCTTTGGACTGCTCTGGAATGCAATATCCTTTCCAAGTGGGCAAACCCTTGATGGTGTTGATTTGGTTTTGTGTTCGCTTCTAATAATAAAAGGGAAGTGGGAGATTTCTGGTGGCGGGCAGCCAAACCATTCATCTAAAGATTTGGTATGTGTGTATGTGTTTACCTTGAATTATGTAAGTTATTCCCATTTAATCATTTATATTGACTTTAAAGAGGCAAACAGGATCTATGTGAAAAGTTAAGTTTATCATGCGCTACATTCAGAGATTACTTCAGAAGTTTCCCTTTTCAAAGAAAACGGTGATTTGTCTAATCCCAATCAAATCCAGTGTGCATAAAACAGAAGATCACAGAGCCAGAGATGAAATAAAGAGGCCCTGCTGGGTCCTTTGAGAGGTACATAAATGATGGGGGGGGGCAGTTCTTCAGTAAATGCGATGTAATGTACATCTCCATGTGCTATCTGTTCCAGGGGCCTCTCTTGCTTTCCTGTTCTCTCTCCCTCCCTCTCTCTCTCTGTAGGCTGAGAGGCTCTACTGACTGGCTGCTGGCCTCCATTTCAGCAGTCTACACATACACAATGCCATACCCTAAGATCCTTTAAGAAGAAAAGATGGTATAAAAAGAGAATGAAATAATGTCATTTGCAGCAACATGGATGGACCTAAAGATTATCATACTAAGTGAGGTAAGTCATACAGAGAAAGACAAATGTCATATGATATCACTTATATACGGAATTTTAAAAAAAAATACAAATGAACTTATTTACGAAACAGAAATAGATTCATGGACATAGAAAACAAACTACGGTTACCAAAGGGGAAAGGGAAGGAGGGATAAATTAGGAGTTTGGGATTAGTAGACACACACTACTATATATAAAATAAATAAACAAGGACCTACTGGCTAGCACAGGGGAACTTTATTTAATTTCTTGTAATAAGCTATAATGGAAAAGAATCTGAAAATATATCTATATATATGTATGTACATGTAAGACTGAATCACTTTGCTGTACACCTGAAACTAACATTGTAAATCAACTACACTTCAATAAAAAATAAAATTAAAAAAAGAAGAAAAGATGACCAATACACACTACTGTATACAAAATAGGTAAACAACAAGGTCCTACTGTATAGCACAGGGAACTACATTCAATAGCTTGTAATAACCTATAATGAAAAAGAATATAAAAAGGAATATATGTATGTGTGTAACTGAATCATGATGCTGTACACCAGAAACTAACACAACATTGTAAATCAACTACATTTCAATAAAAAAGAATATGAAAAACAATATATATGTATAACTGAATCACTTTGCTGTACACCTGAAACTAACACAACATTGTAAATCAACTATATTTCAATAAAAAAACAGAAGAAGAAAAGATGACTTCCCAAACACTAGTAATTATCACAACTTGCCACCTAAAGGAATTTTATGTAATGAACATAAGCATGCTGAGCAGAAGTTCAATTGCACTGGTTCCCTGGCTTGGGAAAGGTGTTGAGCAGACTGAAACTCTGACCCTTGCAATCGACACCAGTGGTACCTCAGCCAAATCCTCTTTTACGGGCCAATACACTAATCCCCAAGCTGCCAGGAATGGTGGTTGCTGAGAGCTCACAGCTGCCCCCTTCTCCAGAGGATTGCTCTTGGCCAAGTGGAGCCATCTGGCAAGGAAGATTACTTCTTATCCCATCACCCCCAGGCAGCCCAAAGCTATGACTGATGGACTGACTGACTGATGGAGAAGGACAAAAGGCAGGCTCCCTCGCCTCAAGGTGTGACAAATTCTGCGGTGCAATCAACCTGCAGAGCTTCCGGTGGCAACCAGCTGAAGCTGGTCATCATATGAGACCACCTCCTTTCTTAATGTCTTCCTCTGCTCCATCCTTCTCCTGCACCCTCTTTCTCCTGAGAACACTCAATAAATCACTCACCCAAGAGCTTATGTCTCAGGTTCTATTTCTGGAACCTTGCTGAAGACACCTCCCTTATACGGAGAGCAAGAGCAATCCTAGACAGCAGAAATTCTGCCTCTTTTCAGCACCCCAACCAGAAGCACTTCAGCTCTGACTTCTGACCTCTGAACCAAGTCAGATTTGCACTCTCCCTCACCCTTGTAGCCAATGAGCCACCAAATAAAACCTCTGTCTCCTTGAAAAGGGATTCCTCCTACACTTTTGATGGGAATGTAAATTGGTGCAGCCATTATGGAAAACAGCATGGAGATTCCATAAAAAAACTAAAACTAGACTTACCATGTGATCCAGCAATCCCACTCCTGGGCATATATCTGGAAGGAACTATAATTGGAAAAGATACATGTACCCCAATGTTCATAGCAGCACTATTTACAATAGCCATTGAAACAACCTAAATGTCCATTGACAGATGACTGGATAAAGAAGCTGTGGTATATTTACACAATGGAATACTGCTCAGCCATAAAAAAGAATAAAATAATGCCACTTGCAGCAACATAGATGGACCTGGAGCTCATACTAAGTGAACTAACTCAGAGAAAGAAAAATACCATATGATGTCATTTACATGAGGAATCTAAAAAAACCGATTCCATGTGTATTATTTACAATACAGAGATAGACACACACGTAGAAAACAAACTTATGGTTATGGGGGGGTAAAGGGGGTGAAGAGAGATAAATTGGGAATTTGAGATTTGCAGATAGTAACTACTATATATAAAATAGATAATCAACAAGTTTCTACTGTATAGCACAGGGAACTATACTCAATATCTTGTAGTAACCTATAATGAAAAAAATATGAAAATGCATATATGTATGTATATTTATGACTGAAACATTATGCTGTACACCAGAAATTGACACAACATTGTAAACTGACTATACTTCAATAAAAAAATAAAATAAAATTTAAAAAGATCACACCAAAAAAAACACCACTATCTCCTCAACATCTTGTTATTCTAAGCCCTCTCCAGTCACCACCCCAGCTCAGGCTCTCATGGCTTCTTAACCAGTGTAATATAATCTCTTCCTAACTGGTCTTCCTGACTTCAGGCTTATTAGCTGCCTTCTGGAACCTTTTGAATAACAAATATGGTCATGTTACTTTATCCTCAAACACTCTCATAGGCTACCTTATGACTCTCAGAGTGATTTATATTCATTTTCTTATCCTGTAAAGTAAAACTGTAGCAAAGGTACAATTATTTTCTCCCATAGGTAAGAACATTGAGTCCCTGGAAGGGGAAGGAATTTACCCAAGGTCACACAGTTAGTAAAGGGTTGATCTGGAAAGTATTCTAGCTGACTCCAAAGCCATGCTCTTAATCTCATCACTAGGTTGCCTCTCAATAAATCCAGACTCAGCATTCTGGCTTTTAAAGCCCTCTGTGGACAGGACCCAAAATATTTTTCAAATTTATCTCCCCCAAATCATCATACTCCTCATCCTAGCAACACCAGACAACTTGTCCTTCCTTTAACACCCCTGTTCCCCACTCCTGCTGTCTTATCTGACTAGAAGTCCCTTTGCCCACACCTCCACCTGTCACACCTTTGTGGCAGATTGTTCATTCTCTGACAATGTGACCTTGATCCTCCTCCCATCAAGAGGTGGAGCCTATAACCCCTTCCCTTGAATCTGGGCTGGCCATGGTGACTCTCATATTACCAGTAGAATGTCGCAAAAGTGATGCTGTGTGACTTCCAAGGCTAGGTGAGAAAAGTCCACACAACATCTGCCTAAGACCACTATGCTACAGAGGCCCTGGCAGCCCAGATGAGCTCCC
Source organism: Camelus bactrianus (assembly GCF_048773025.1). Classification (NCBI taxonomy): domain Eukaryota; kingdom Metazoa; phylum Chordata; class Mammalia; order Artiodactyla; family Camelidae; genus Camelus; species Camelus bactrianus. The sequence continues at coordinate 35,132,912 of NC_133575.1, forward strand.
AGCTGGGTTCCCACTGACAGCCAGCATCAAAGCCAATGAGTGTGCCATCTTGGATGTCCAGACACCAGAGCCTTCAGACGACTGCAGCCCCAGTCACATCTGATCATAATCACTTAAGAGATGCCAAGCAAGAATTGCTCAGCTGAGATCTTCCTGAATTCCTGAACATAAGATTTTTAACAGAGTAAAATGATTGTTTAATGCCACAAAGTTTGGGGGTAAATTATTACACAACCATAGTAACCATGATAGCCTTACAATCTTCCAGTGCCCTAATTAAATGCCAATTTTTGTAGGAATCTTCCCCCGTCTGATTTAATTGCTACCTTCCTGAAACTCTCGCAGCAATTAGCTTCTCAAATATGTCACTTATTACAGTTGGCTTTTTATTAACTTGTGTGCTTACCTTTTCCCTCTCATCCACATATCTTGGGGGTAGGAAAAATACAGTATTAACATTCATTAATCTTTATATTCCATAACCACTAGCCTCATGCCTGGTATCAAGTAAACGCTTAATAAACGTTTGCAGTCCTGAACTAAACTGAAGAGATAAGGAATATCTTATTCTCCACCAACAGGAGAGAGTTGGAACTCTCTTGGCCTAATGGAAGTACAGCTTTTTGCTACATTCCACAGTATAACTTGCCAATGAAAGAGCCCTCATGAAATAGGAGAGATGGTACAGTGTTGTGTGGTTGAAGAGAATGGGTTCTGCCAGCCTATGGGTAGGAATGTCACCTCTACCATTTACTAGACATAATCTTGTAAGCTACTTCCCATCTCAAGACGTCGGTTATCCCCTCTATAAAACGGGCTGATAGTGCCCACCAACCAGAGTTGTCCTGAGGAGAAACTGAGATCATTTCTGAAGCTTAATTCGAAGCTTCAATGATAAGCCTCCTATAAATGGTAGCTATTCATATTATAGACAACAAGTGTACATTAAAATTCCGGAGATGACATCAATTTAACAATTTCATTATTTCCTGCACAATGATTTGTCACATAAATCACTAAAAGCTATTTGTGAGATTCCTTTTCAGTATATTCACAGACCATAAATAATCCTTTGCCAGACTATTTGTCCTGATTTTGGTTTGAAAAAAATATGGTCACCATACACATAGACCACAAGACCAAAATCTCCTGCCTCTGATGGATCACCCACTGTGCTGTGAGTACCATGAGGCGCCAAGCCTTAGCCATTCTTCCACACCCTAGCAGTGCTCAAAGGAAGGAGAGTATCTTAAGCTGGATTTGACTGCCAACTTCTGCTCTGACAACACTGACCTCAAGTTGTTGCCATGGTAGCGTGGACTGTTGATAATGCTTCTTAGAGACACTAGATGAGGCAAGACCCCAAAAGTGGCATTGAGAAGCAAAACCTGGGCATTACTAAGTGATGCACAACTCCAAGGTGCACCATTTACACTGTTGAATTCCAGGGGGCGCCATTTACATAGGATACACTGTACTAGTGTCTTGGAGTTGTGCAACATGGCAGCCTAGATCATGGAGCATGTGCCCTTACCCAATCTGCCTTCCCTACTGCAAAAGAAAAAAAAGCGAATATCACACTCCACCCCAAACTGCATCTGTAAGTTCTCTCAGGTGTGGGTACCAAGAAGTACTTTATTCTGGAAAAGAGGATAAATAATTTATGCAATGATTATTTTACAAGATGTGAAGACATACTCTGAAACTAGTACCTAACATGAAAGGCTCCAAACAGATCTGGCTGTCTTATTTTTCCAAAGCAAGGAAAACTCTTTCAGCATAAACATTTCTTAAATGTTCCAATTTTCCTTTCTCAGAACAGCATCCCTTCCTCCACCAAAATAAATAAGCAAATAAAGTTGTTCACAACCCTACTCATTATACAACATCAACATTCATGAGCAGGACAACAGTGGGGAATATAATGAAAGAGCCTAATTTGAGACTTCCCCCCAGAATGACTTTAAATATAATGAAGGATTAAAAAAAAAATCCTTGGCTTTGTTCTTAATGTGTGCATTTTATATCATGTGTGGGAACGTTGGGTGGCTTAGTTAATACAAAGCCAATGCTGAACCATAAAGCTGGACTATACTCAAATAAATCTAGAGGCAATGTGCTCACAGTATGGAATCTTCTAGCACTGAGGGTCTTGGAAGAACTTGCTTAAGTCCATCCTAACCCCTTCTACTCCAGCTTCTCCATTTCCTTTTATGTTGCCCTCAGTGGAAATGGGAAAACTTCCCACCATTAGAACCCTTTGCCAGGGTATGGGTATAGCTCAGTGAGGGGATGGGTATAGCTCAGTGGGGGGATGGGTATAGTTCAGTAAGGGGGGTGGGGGTATAGTTCAGTGGTAGAGCACATGCTTAGCATGCACGAGGTCCTGGGTTCAATCCCCAGTACCTCCATTAAAAATAAAAAAATAAAATATGAAAAAAAAGAATCCTTTGGCATATAGGCAGTTAGTCCTTCCTCTTGAGTACAGGTCCTTGGGTTCCCAAACATTTACCAGCAGAGAAAACCCTGCCAGCCACCTGCTCTGGCTTTTTATTGGTGGTCTCTGCCAGCCCTGGATGAACTGAGAGTTGGAGACAGCGAGAGGGGAGTATGGGCCTTTGTTAATGTAAAAGAACTGGAACAGGACAATATGAAGAAGTGGCGAGAAGTGGGGGCTGTTGGCATTTGAAGACCAGGAGCCCTTCTCCTGGGCCCTCTTCTGTACTAGACATCTAGTGTTGAAACCTTTCATCATAACTGAGGAGTGCTCTCTGATAATAATAACCACAATTCCTCCTACCTTTCCACTACTCTTTACTGAGCCCCAACCTGGGACCAAACACATTGAGTATCCTTGACAACTTTGCAGGATAGGCATTATTATTACTGTTTTACTGAAAACGAAACCAAGACTCAGAAAGATAATGGCGTAGTTAGAAGGCAGCGGAGCTGGGAATGAATCTGAAAGCCCACAGCCGACTGCCTCCGGCTCATGTAAATCACGTGCTGCCTAAAAGCACTGGTCAACTTTGGACTCAGAATCTCCCTATGAGTCCAAAATATTTTCCTCCCATCTGAGTATTCCATACTTTGTCAGGATTTTAAAAATTATGACACCAGTCCTTATATCTTGCTATATCCTGAAATATACTAATCCTTCCTAACACTTCCCTCTGCCCATGGCCCTCCCCATAATCTACTTTTCAGCATTCCCTGGCACCCACAGCAAGTAGAAGGGCCCTGGGGTCAGTGGTCACATGGCTATTGAGATGGAAACATAACTTTTTAAGCAGACACCTATCCCAGGTCCTATAGAAACACAGAAATTTTTTAAAAGTAGGGGGACACCACTTCAAAGGTACTACACCAAAATAAGATGCAGCATACCTTCACTTTCACTAATATTAGATGAGCAATTAAGATGATACAATTTTCCCTAACACTTTCCTACATTGCTAGAATGAATCTACATTGGTACAACCTCTGTGGAAGCAATTGAGCAATATCTATGAATCTATAAAAATTACATGTGCACAAGCCACTATGGAAAACAGAATGGAGTTTCCTTTAAAAAATAAAAATAAAGTTACCATATGATGCAGCAATCCCACCCCTGGGCATATATCCAGAGAAAACTCTAATTTGAAAAGATACATGAACCCCTATGTTCACAGCAGCACTATTTACAATAGCCAAGAAATGGAAGCAACCTAAATATCCATAGACAGATGAATGGATAAAGAAGATGTGGTACACACACACAATGGAATATTACTCAGCCATAAAAAAGATGAAATAATGTCATCTGCAGCAACATGGATGGACCCAGAGATTATCATAGGAAGTGAAGTCAGAGAAAGACAAATACCACATGATATCACTTATATGTGGAATCTAAAAAAATGACATACATGAACTTATTTACAAAACAGAGACAGACTCACAGACATAGAAAACAAGCTTATGGTTACCAAAGGGGAAAGGTGGGGGAAGGATAAATTTGGAGTTTGGGATTAGCAGATACAAACTACTATATACAAAATAGATAAACAACAAGGTATCGCACAGGGAACTATATTCAAGAACTTGTAATAACCTATAATAAAAAGAATATATGTGTGTGTGTGTGTGTGTGTGTGTGTGTGTGCATGTGTGTGTGTGTGTATATATATATGTGAATCACTTTGCTATATACCAGAAACTAACACATTATAAATTAACTATACTTCAACTTAAAAAATTACATGTACACATACCATTTGTCTTAGGCCAGGCTCCCTAGAAACAGAGGCTGAGGCAGGGATTCTTGTGCATATAACTTATTGAAGGAATGTTCTCAGGCAAAAACCTGCAGGGGAGTAAGGGAAGCAGGGTGGCAGGGGAAGGCACTAGGGCAAGATGTGGCTTAACATCTGTCTAGCCTCAGGCCTATCCTACAAGGAGCTCTTGAGTGAAAATTGCACCACAGAGGTTGTTCTGCCCAAAGACAAGTCAGCTGGGCCATTATACCCACACATCTGTCAGTCACTGGCCAAGGGCTGTCCCCAGAAGGGTGTGTGACTTTCAAGACATCTGTGGGCCAGGCAGCAGCTGTCAGTTAACAGCAGTTCCCCAGAAAAGAAAGCAGGTGTCAGCTTGTTGCAACCAACATCTGCAGCAGCTCGGGAATGGGTACAGTAGTCCTCAGGAAGAGGTCTGGGCCAGGCACCAACAAAACCTGCCACTATTTGACCCAGCAATATCATGTCTAGTAATTTATCCTCAGATACATTTGCACACATGCCAAGTGATGCATGTCCAAATTTATTCATTGCAACATTGTTTATAATAGGAAAAGGCCCCCCAGTAAGTGGCTGGTTAATTACATTATGATACATCCATACAATGGAAGGGTGGATACGAGAAAAATAAGAATAAGGAAAATTTCCATGTATGGATATGCGATGACTCTGAATATATATTTTTACCTGAAAAATAACAAGGTGCAGAATAAAATATGTATAGTATATTACTTTTCTCTAAGAACATGTATATGTATTTGCTTATATAAGCTTAAGTTAACCCTGCAGGGTAGGCAAAAAACTGGAAACACTGGTTGAAAGACAGAGAGGGAGGAAGAGTTTTCGGTGTATAACCCTCTATATCTTGTGAATTTTATACTACATGAATATATTGCCTATTCAAATGAAATGAATGAAGATGGATGGATGGATAGGGAGGGAGGGAGGGAGGTGGACAGATAAATTGATTTGCTCTGAGACCCAGCCAGGAGTTTCTGCCACTCCTTTGACAACTGAAAGAAGCAGAACCAAGGGACATTGTTTTCCCAGCCAGAAATATCTTCCTTTCTGATGATTGCTGATGAATTCCCTGCATTGTGCATAATTTCCGGTTTAACCAATAGCCTCTTACTTCCTGATACATTTCAGATCCTCCACTCATCCATATTATTCATACCTCCCCATGGAAGTTTGATTTCTTTATCAAGATGAAGTCAATTAACCATTGCAACTACAGCAAGCTCTCTTCCTGAATTTTGAGCCAAGTTATGGTCCCAAGCTATCACTGAAAAATTTTATAATTGAAAACTATATTAATCAGAGTGTTAATTTTATCAGTCAGATCCTAACAGTGTCACAAGACAAAACGGCTCCCTGGATAAATAAATTTAAGCTGAATAGATTTCCATACTGCAGGACTTACCAGAGCCTTTAATATTACAATGTACATTTTCAGTCTCCTAAGATGCAGGATTCTCTCTAAAACTATTTGACTGCAGAATTGGAGAAGGGCTCACCTGGGCTGTTCTTGCTTGGACTCTCAATGACTGGAGTCATCTGAAAGTTCAACTGAGCTGCACGTTCAAAATGGCTCACTTATACGGGTAACAGTTTGGTTGTTGGCTGGAAGTTCAGTTGGCTGTCAAACTGGAGCATCTCCACTCAACAGCATGAGGGTCTCAGGGTGATCGAGTTTCTTACATGGCACCTGGCTTCCCCCACAGCAAATGTCCCAAGAAAACCAAGCAGAAGCTATGTGGCCTTCTATGAACTTGCTTCAAAAGTTATGGAGGTCACTCTACTGATTCTACTGATTACAAGTGAGTCTCTCAGATCAGCACAGATTAAGGTGGAGAGGTCATAGAACCACCTGGGAAGAATGCCAAAGAATCTGTGGATGCATTTTAAGACTGCCACAATTCATAATTGCTTTGATTGTACAGGTGGGACAAAAATTTCTTTGACTGAAAATAACTGACCCATGCTGCTGAAAAGACAAAGTGGTAGGACACACATTTCAGCCTCAAATACAGGGTTTCCGTAAGTACTTGGAGGAAGCTGTATAAACATACACTGTCATTTAATCAAAGGCAAAGCTGGATTCTGCATGGACCTGCTCTGGACCATGAATCATGTCTATTTGTCATAGAGTCATGCCATGTGTTAACTGTGTGTTTCACTGACTCATTTTTTAAAATTGACAAATAAGACTGGTTTCAAGATTAATTACAGTCAATAAGCAAGAAAGAGCTGCCAAGTGTTCTATTTCAGTCTGTATGATAATCATACCATTTACAGCAACTATGGAGAAATAATAGCATTTCTGATCAATAAATTTCACCATGTTTATGAGTATTGAACCGAGCATCCTTTTTGAAGCTAAAATTTGAGGGGATGAAATATTGCTCTATGGTTTAAAAAATAAATAAAATTCATTTTAATAAAAAAATGAAAACACATACATCTTCAGTTACAGGAATTTTGAGTTCTCTGTTTAGACCATCATTATTATTTCAATCTTTCAATGATATCTGTCTACGAAAGTGAAGTTGAACATCTAGATAAAAGATAATGCTGTCTTCCTTTACCACCTAAGGGAAGAAAATACCAGAAGGATTTTATTTCATCAGGACAATGAATCAAAATTGAGGACCCTCACTTAAGCATATTATGGTGGTGAAATTCCCTGTCAGCAAGTCTGAGGATTATGTAACCACTACAAATACCTCCTCCCCAGTCCAATAAAACGACAGGAGCAGCAAGAGCTCAGAGTATGTGAGTAACGCATAATTAACACGTTTTGAAAATCACGTGACTCAGGCAAGTAAATCTTTCACAACCTCTTAATGTACAGGAACGATTTTACATATTCAGTGAGGAGAGGTGAGCAAACGGGCTGACTGAAGAAGAGGTTTGGAAAAGGTGGGATAATTTTTTAAGCGGGAGGAAGGTATGGGTCTTTGTCCCAGGTCCTCATGCATTTGGTTAAGCAAATTGGTCAAGGAGACAGAGGGGGCGAAAGTGTTTCTGTCAGCTCCAATCATGCTGGGAATAACGATACCATTCATGGACCAGCACTGAGCAGTCAGCTGGGGCAGGAGAGCGTATCTTCCAAGGCAAGTGACTGTACAGAAATCAGGGGGCAGAACCAAGGGAGATAGCTAAGGATTGGTGGTGGGGATGGTTTGTTTAGGAAAGTCACAGTAATGAGAAAAACAAATGGTGCTGAAACACTGGGCTTTGCCTACCCAATCACAGGCCGGTGTGCAAGGGGCTTTTGTCACATTACTGACTCATCCAGCTACCCAATCTTTCACATTTTCCTTGCTATTGGTGAGTCTACCAAAGATACTATCTGGACCATGTTAAACAGTCAGCATATCTTAAAACTGGAAAGGACCTTCAAGATCATTTTGTTCAGCCATTTTCGCTTGAGAATTGTGGTAATAATTCCCTGGAGAACTTCTGAGAACCAGTCCAGTGCTTCATGCTGGAGGCACTGGTGACTGTTTCTCCAACCCTCCCAGCTGCAGCCTGCAGACCCTCACTCCCCCAGCTTCCCCACATCGTGTAGGCTCTCAAGCCCCTGGCTTCCCACAATACAGAGAATGACTCTGTTTTCCTGACCAAATCCCATCTTCCTGACAAAGTTTGCTTGTATCAAGAGATGTCCAAACTCGCCAACTGCATAGTGAGAGCCAAGATGGCTACTTCAAAGCAGGAGTTCTGGGAGCAGGGAGTCCCAGAATGTGAGTGCAGTGGTGCTTGGCACAGGAATCATAAACACACTGGACCAAAGATGCCCAAAACACACGCATACATCCTACCTCTTGATTGCAAGTATCAGAAACCCACTGCAGTGAGCTTAAGCAAAAAAAAAAAAAAAAAAAAAAATATATATATATATATATATATAAAATAAATACAAATAAAAATATATATATATAAGAGGTGGATTATAAGGATACTAAGGTGTGCCCCAGAACTGAGAGAAGAGTTAGCCAATCAAACTTCAGGAAAGGCAGAGAACAGGCTTGAGGATAATGGGGAACTCATGAATCCTCTCTCTTCATCTTTTTAAGTGTTGCTTTTCTCTGAATGCCTGCTTTGTTCTTCCCTTTCACTTCAGAAAGTTTTTCTCTGTCCCCCAAACAAATGGAAACAAAGATTCTAGATTGGTTTATACAGAAGAAGCTGGTGGAGATAGACAGAGGGCCATGCCCCTGCATCAAACCTCTACTGGGGTCAAGTTCACAAAAATTTGAATGCAGTCTGTGAACACAGAGGGTAGAGCCTCAGCCTAGTAAGAGGGCCTGGCTGGGGACCTGGTAAGAGAGAAGTCTGAGTTGGTGCAGAATCATGTTCTAAGAGATGCTGCAGGTTCAGGATGGAAGTGGTGGTTTCATTTTCCACAGACAGTTGTTCTTTAATAGTATATGGAGTGAGAAAGCCAGGAAACAGAGGGTGTGTGTGCCAATTGTATTTAATTTCCTGCTGCTAAAGGGATGTTGAGCTGAGGCAATGGCCAAACCACTCAACAGACAAAGTCAGAAATGCAAATGAAAATAAAACAATGGAAAAGGAAAACAAAAAGAAAGGAAAACATACTCCAAGCGAATGTGCAAACAAAAGTTCTAGAACATATGAAGAAATCTCACACTGTGGAAAAGACATCTAACAAAATATTCTGATCTGAACTCAACACAGGTGAAGTCAATGTTAGGGAACAGAATAAGACTTAAAAATAATTATGTTTGGGATGTTCTGGAAAATCATTGAAGGCATAACACCCATTCAAAGAGGGCAGGCCTCCTTTCCCCATCCCTAGGCTTCTGACCACAAGCACCTGGCCACTCAGCACTGCCCCACCCCCAGAGACCCCACATTCCTCTCCCTTAAGGCCATCAGTCCCATGCAGCACACTCAGGGCTGTTCCTTTGCCCCTGGGGGCTCTGCTTGAGTGCGGCCCCAGGAAGTCTGGCCGCCTTGTTCCCTCCAGGGTCTGGTCTTGTGACTGCTCTCCACAGCACTCCGATGCCACTCTCATGTGATAGATTCCTTCTTGTGTAAGGTCTGTTCTGTTCTCCCACAGTTCTCAGTTTTGTTTTTTTTTTTAATTAACAGACTATTTTTAGAACAGTTTAGGTTTACAGAAAAAGTGATCAGAAAGTACAGAGTTCCCAAATGTGCCTTCTCCCCCAACAACCCAGTTTCCCTTATTATTTACATCATGTATTAGTTTGGTACATTTGTTAATAATTGATGAGTGAATATTGATACATTATTATTAACTAAAGTCCATAGTTTACATTACAGTTGTTCATTCTTGGTGGTTGCATATTCTATGCATTATGACAAATGTATAATAACATGTATCTACCATTACTGTATCTTACCAGATAGTTTCACTGCCCCCAAATCCTCTGTGTTCCACCCATTCATCCCTCCCTCTTCTTCCCCAACCCCTAGCAGCCACCAATTTTTTCACTGTCTCCATACTTTTACCTTTTCTAGAAGATCATATAGTTGAAATCACACAGTATGTAGCCTTTTCAGATTGGCTCCTTTCACTTGGCAACGTGCATTTAAGATTCCTCCACGTTTTACCATGGTTTGATAGGTCATTTCTTTTTTAGCACTGAGTAATATTCCATTCACCCACTGAAGGACATCCTGGTTGCTTCCAAGTTTCAACAATTATGAACAAAGCTGCAATAAACATCCAGGGTTTCGTGTGAAGGTAAGTTTTCAACTCCTTTGGGTAAATACCAAGGAGCACGATTGCTGGCTTTTATGGTAAAAGTATGTTTAGCTTCATAAGAAACTGCCAAACTGTCTTCCAACTGTCTGTACAATTTTGCATTCCCATGAGCAATGAAGGAGAGTTCCTGTTGCTGCACCTCTTCTCTAGCATTTGATGCTGTCAGTTTTCTGAATTTTGGCCATTCTAATAGGGGGATCTTGTTTTCCTTTGCAATTCCTTAATGACGTATGATGTGAAGCATCTTTTCACATGCGTACTTGCCATCTGTATAACTTCTTTGGTGAAGTGTCTGTTCAGACATTTTTCAGATATTTTTTCATTTCCTAATTGGGTTGTTTGCTCTTTAAATTTTTTTTTTAATTTTGTATGCAATTTTTAGAGATTACACTGTATTTACAGTTTTTACAAATTATTGGCCATATTCCCCATGTTGTACAATACATTCCTGTAGCTTATCTTACACACAATACTTTGTACCACCCACTACCCTACCCCTGTATTGTGCCCCTCCACAACTAGTAACCACTAGCTTGTTCTCTATATCTGTGTCTGCTTCGTTTTTGTTATACTCACTAGTTTGTTGTACTTTTCAGATTTCACATATAAGTGATATCATACAATGTTTGTCTTTGTCTGACTTATTTCACTTAGCATAATGTCTTCCAAGCCCACCTATGTTGCTGCAAATGACAGATTTTTGTCCTTTTTTATGGCTGAGTAGTATTTCATTGTATGTATGTATGTATGTATGTATATATATATATATGTATATATATATATATATATATATATACACCACATCTTCTTTATCCATTCATCTGTTGATGGACACTTAGGTTGCTTCCACAGCTTGGCAATTGCAAATAATGCTGCTATGAACATTGGGGTACATGTATCTTTTTGAATTAGTGTTTTTGGTTTTTTCGGGTATATACCCAAGAGTGGAATTGCTGGGTCATATGGAAGGTCTCTTTTTAGTTTTTTGAAAAACCTCCATGCTGTTTTCCTCAGTGGCTGTACCAATTTAGAGTCTCACCAACAGTGTACAAGGGTTCTCTTTTCTCCACATCCTCGCCAACATTTGTTATTTGTGGTCTTTTTGATGATAGCCATTCTGACAGGTGTGAAGTGATATCTCATTGTGGTTTTGATTTGCATTTCCCTGATGATTAGTGACATTGAGCATCTTTTTGTGTGCCTGTTAGCCATCTGCATTTTCTCTTTGGAAAAATGTCTATTCAAGTTTTCTGCCCATTTTTTAATCAGGTTGTTTGTTTTTTTGATGTTGAATTATATGTGCTGTTTATATATGTTGGATATTAATCCCTTATTTGTCATATAACTTGCAAATATTTTCTCCCATTCAGTAGGTTGTCTTTTCATTTTGTTGATGGTTTTTCTTTTGCTGTGTAAAAGCTTTTAAGTTTAATTAGGTCCCATTTGTTTATTTTTGCTTTTATATCCTTTACTTTAGGAGACGAATCCAAAAAAACATTGCTGCGATTTTTGTCAAAGAGTGTTCTGCCTATGTTTGCCTCTAGGAGTTTTATAGTATCCAATCTTACATTTAGGTCTTTAGTCCATTTTGAGTTTATTTTTGTATACGGTATCCAAGAATCTTCTAATTTCACTCTTTTACATGTAACTGTCCAGTTTTCTGAGCATCACTTGCTGAAGAGTCTTTTCTCCATTGTATATTCTTACCTCCTTTGTCATGGATTAATTGACCATAAGTGTATGGGTTTATTTCTGGGCTCTCGATCCTGTTCCACTGGGTTTTTTTTTTTTTTTTTATTGTTGAGTTTTCAGTGAGTGCTCTTTTTTAATGACTTGTTTTGAAAAAGCCACCTCTCTGTCTCCTGAGATGCTCTACAGATCTTGAGTTGGGACTTTCCCTCTCTGTCCCAGCTCTTATGAGAGCCTTTTGATCTGTGGACATGGATGGTGGAACTTCATGAGCCATCACTGGTAGACTTGCTTCAGGACCCAGTTGCTAACTAGGGCTAGTGCATTTCACCCTACTGCCAGCCAGAGAATATTTGCAGCCCCCAGTGCTATGGTACTTGTGACAGAGAAGCCAATGGTAACAACGATCAAGACTTGTTTGTAGTCATGTCACACAGGATCCAGTTCCCCTCTCTCCCAGGCCCTCCAAATCCCATGTTTTTAAAGAAATCCAGGCAAGAGGAGATTGAGAGAACAGAACAGCATTGAGATCCTAAGCTGGTTGCAGCAACTGTTCTGTTGACCCAGAAAGGGAGCGCTGCCCAGAGTTCTACCCAGAGCTGATGAAGAGTTCACAGGACAAAGTAGGAGGTCTTCAGCCTGGAAACAAGGGTGGAAAGAATCATAGAAAAGACCGAGTCTGAGGCTTGATTGAGATGGGAGATGTGTATGATGAATCTGATTCTTCCACCAACAGATCTGGACTTGTTGAAGTATATGATGAGTTTCTTCCTGCTTCTCTGACCACAAAGCACAGAGGACGTGACATTAACCTGAGAACCCTACAGTTACAATAAACATCAGAATCTGACATGATAAAACAACGAGGTCCTACTGTATAGCACAGGGAACTATATTCAATGCCTTGTAATAGCCTATAATGAAAAAGAATATGAAAAGCAATATATACATATATATGTATAACTAAATCACTATACTGTACACCAGAAATTAACACATTTGTAAATCAACTATACTTCAGTTTAAAAAGAAAACAGAATCTGACAATGACTCCACTAAAGAAAAGAGGAAAATCACCAAAGTAGAAGAAGTTGAAAGAAGGTAGTGAGAAGAGAAAAAAGAAAAATGATGACACTTTCAACAGGGAGAAGAAATCAACAAAGCCCAGATTGTCCCAAATGGGCTTCACAGCTCTCCAGGCTGGTAATGAGAAAAAGAGTAAGAAATGCGCTTGAGGCTCTAAATGATAAAGGGATGTTAAAGAAATTTCAAGATGAGAAACCGACCCAAGAAAAACAGGCACAAGAATCATAAGCCTGTGGGAATGGGGGAGCACCCTTCGCTCTCAATCTTCTGCTCTGCTCCTGACAGTGTGCTCCAGGAGGTCACTGTTATGGTCTCCCTGACTGATTTGGACTGGAAGAAGCTGCTCAGTGCATCTCCAGAAGGAAGCCCCTTCTGTGATATGGATGATGAAAGATTCCCATGGGGTGGGATTGGACAAGGAGTTCACATGGTTTTTATCCCTCCCCAGAGGCTCACCAGTGCCCTTGAAGCAGTGCCTTGAGGAGCTCGTTCAGACTTCCAGAACTGCTGAAGGACAGTGTAAATGGAAGTTCTCCACCGAGAATATCTCTGGGATCCTACTGAGCATGGAGGTGCAGATCTGGAAGCCAAACAGCCAGATCTGTTCTGAGGTGCACAGCCATCTGACTTCATCCCTGCCCTGCAGCAGAGACATCCTGGCCCCACTTGCCCCCAGAACTTCATCTCTGGGAACTGGGGGGAGGGGTGCATCTGGAGGGGCCTCTATAGAAACTTAAAGAAGCTATTGGCAGGGCAACACCAGAGCAGATGGCCCAGTACCAGGATGATTGCCAGGTACACACACAAGCAAAGACTGCAGAGATGCTGGAAGGGGTAAAAGACAAGCAGCCGAGAGAACAGATTTGTTCTGGTAAGGAAGAAGAAAAGGGGAAAGGAGCCCAGAAGAAATTCCAATGGAATGCTGAAATTAGGAAGGTGTGCTGTCAGGTGGTGAAGACAGAACCAGAGGGCTATGATCTGGAAAGGACCAAGAGCCAGTCTAGGGAGGACTTCAGGAAAGCTCTTCTGGATGCTGAAGTCCAAACTCTCTGGCCCCAGGGCTGGGTGCAGGCCAGGTCTGTGTAAGGAGAGTGAACCACACCATGGGTCCCTGACATCGATCGTGCCCGAGATGAAAGTAATGGCTCCTTCAAGGTCAAGGTGAAGGAAACACAGAATAAGTCTCCTGAAAAGGTTCTCATCCTATCAGCCCAAACTGGCAGTCCTGTGGCTTTGCATCAAGGTCACAGGTCTTTATATACAAAAGGAAAAAAGGAATTTTCCAAAGCCCAACTCTCTGGACCATCACTCTCCAGCACTCTGTAATCATCCCCTCAATTTTCTGGCTGAATGGGCAGTGGTACTGGAGCAGCCTGAGGAGAAAAATCCCAAGAGTTCTGGCTACAAAGAGCTCTCTTGCCAGGCTCCCTCAGCAAAGCTTTCCAGAAGAACAGCAGTCTAAATTGCGGACCCTAGTCAATTTTGTACATGTTCATTGAATAGCACAAAGCTTTGCTCCCACACCCCACCTAGTTCCATTTGGCAACAACCTTGCCAAGTCTTCTTCCTTCAGCATCCATGCCTCCACGGTAGCCTCTTCGGGAGGCACTTCCTTCTCCAGAAGCGATTCGCAAGAACCCAGCTCCATCCCACACTTCCTTGAGCCACAAGGCAAAATGACATTCGGCCAACTCTCCAGGGCTGTCTTACAAGTCTCCCCTCGCTGGTTCCAGCTCCCAACATGGGCTTTCTTCTAGCAGCTCTCCTCTGGAAGAACAACCATCTAGAGCTTCAATTCCTCCCAAAAACTTGCCCCCATGGTAGACCTCCCTGCACGGGACAGCCTCCATGGACAGGTCCCAAGCCCACGGTGAACAAACCTCTGTTCCTCAGAAGCTGGCCTTGGTGGTCCAAGTGGAGATTCTAGTGATGGGAGGCAGGGAGGAACAAAGGTACTGACCTTGTCCCTGAAACTCACCATGGTTAGCAGCCCGTGCTCCTCAAGAGGAACTCCCAAGGTGCTCCTGGGCTTCAGAGTTATGTGCCGGACAGTTAATGGAGAGACAGATCTTGGGATGGAGAGCGTTCTGGGTTTGGAATATGGGGGGTATATGTGTTTCTGAGTTCCAGCACTGTGGCAGACTAGTGTATACAACCACATTTTAAATCTGCCAAACACCTTGGCATTTGGTCAGAGTCTCTCATGGAGTCCCATAGGCCAGGGGCTCCTTCTGGCTACAAGAGGACCTATGGGATGGTCGTGGTAGCCATCCCATGCTCAGATGGTCTGTTCAGCAGGACAAAAACCTGGACTAAAGCCACCACTGAGAGAAGTAGCTTTGTCTCTGAAAATATATTCAGAGCACTTAATACATACTCATTGCAGGGGGCCAATTTCTCCTCTGAACATGACAATGAAGCTCTTTTAAAGACTTGTAGATCCATCAATCTCAAGATAATTGTGATAGGCTTTTTAAAGGCACTTATGTTAGGCTCAGCTTTTATCATTACCTTTAAAACAGATTGGATAGAATAGGACTGTTCCTGGCATGTCACATTATAGGAAGACATAATTCCAGGGCCTTGAGAGTGGAGCAGAATTCACTCACTCACAGCCTCCATTTCAGCCCTCTGAGCACTTCTCAAAAGACCTTTGTAAAAAGACACATCTCTTTTTCAGACAGAGCCACTTTTATTTAGTTGAGCTTTTTCCAGTTGAATTCTGTCAATCTGTGCCATCCTGACTTAAAGATCAGCTGGGCCCAGAAAACTCGATTCCCAATCCAGTCAGACTTCCAGTTTTGTTTTGTTTTGTTTTTCCCCAGAGTTTATCCAGGTGGACCCCAGGGCTCCGAAACCCTTGTTGGTCAAATCTTCATCTCTTTATGGGCAGAGGTCATGAAGGGTTCCAAGTCACAGATAGACATGCTAGTTTGTTTTATTCTTAGAAATCCTCTGAGGCAGGGCTATAGGAACAGACCTCTATAAAGTATCTGTCATATAGAAACAGGCCTTGAAGGGGGAGCGTATAGCTCAGTGGTAACACATGTACTTAGCATGCATGAGGTCGTGAGTTCAATCCCCAGTACCTCCATTAAAATAAATAAATAAATAAATAAACCTGATTACCTCTCCCTCCCCAAAAATTTTTTTAAAAATAAATTTTTAAAAATTTAGAAACAAACATAAAAAAAAGAAAAAGAAAAAGACATAGGCCTTGAAGTCCTAGAGTTTTCCAAGCACTGGAGTATATATATGTGGGGAACATGCAGTTAAGCTTGGAGAATGAATCAAGGACAGATATTCCAGAGTTCCTAAGCCACCAAGCTATTCACTAAGGTAGTGACTGTTCCACAAAGGTCTTTAGAATGCTTACTTGTGCCAGTGAAATCTGTACCATAAGGTGTCTTTGAACTGTCTGCTCTAGCTAAGTGAATTCAAATATGTCAAGCGTAAACAGTACCTGGGTGAATTTTATGATGATGTAATTTATGTAAAATCCACAATGTGGTACCCTCTGAAGACCACATGACTCATTCTCTTCCACAAATAAATTACAGGGAGGGTGGAAAAAGAGGGAAGGGGAACCTCTAAGGTAAAAGAAATTTAAGATACATGTTAACTGATTACATTGTGTGAAGCTTGTTAGGATACTGATTTGTAGAAATCAACTCTTTTTTTAATGAGACAGTGGGAAAATTAGAACATTTATTGGATATTTGATGAAAAGAGGAATAGTCTTAATTTTTTGGGTGAGATAATGGTATTATGGTTAGAAAGACAGGAAGGGAGGAAGGGAGGAAGGGAGGAAGGGAGGAAGGGAGGAAGGAAGGAAGGAAGGGAGGAAGGGAGGAAGGGAGGGAGGGAGGAAGGATTTGGCTGGCTTTTGTAACCAGTTCCTGGGAAGGAACCTCTAAACCCTTGAAATTTCCTAAGTGACAGGAGTGTCTTCATTATTCATGGTGGTCCTTTAGACCCAGCCTGATAGTATATGTCAATGAGGTGACTCAGGGTAGGGGCTGGCCATGCCAGAAAGACCAACCATGTGATTAGAGAGTTGAGGCTGTGAGCCTCATGGTATCAGCCTGACCTCTGGAAGCAGAAGGGGGCGGGATAGTTAATTCAACCACACAGGTGATGATTCAATCAATCATGCCTACATAATGAAATCCCAATTAAAAGTCTGGACACCAAAGCTTGGGTGAGCTTCCTGGGTTGGCAATACACCAGGCACGTATTGCCACATAGCAATGCCAGGAAGGTAACGTACCCCTGGGAACATGGAAGCTTTACATTTGGAACCCTCCCAGTCCAAGATTCTGCCCTATGTGTATCTTCTAATTTGCATCCTTTGCTTGTAATAAAAGTGAATGTGAATATAACAGGTTTCTGTGAGTTCTGTGCGTCTTTCTAACAAATTCTCAAACCTGAGAGTGGTTTTGCAGTTGGAGTCAGAAGTCTTGGGCAGATTTGGCAGTCTGGAGGATGGTGCCCTTACCCTCAAGTTTGGCTAGTTCCAATTAGAAAGAAAAGAAGTCTTTGTCCTTAAAGATACATATGGAAAGACTGACAGATGAACTAGTATGTCATGGATTTCTTGAAAAATAATCTGGGGGGGGTTGTGGGGAGAAGGGAGTCGAGAGATAGGTGGAACAAGTTTAGCCATGTGGAATCACAGATGCTGGGTACTGGAAACATCAGGGTTCATGGAATTATTTTCCCTTCTTTTGTATATGTTTAAAATTTTCCAAAATGAATATAAAGTAGTGATCCATATGTAAAAATATATGGCCTTACTTTATATCATGTGGTGGACAGAATTTTAAGATGGCCCCCAAGATTACAGGCCCATGGTACACAGACACCTTTTCCTCATTATTTAATCAAACACTAACCAAGGCAGTGCTGTTTAGGAGTTTTATAGATGCAATTAAGATCCCAAATCAGTTGACCTTAAGATAGGGAGATTGTCCTGGGTGGGCCTGACCTAATCAGTTGAGAACTTCATTAAAAGGGGTAGGACTCTTCTTGAAGGAAAAATTCTCAGTCAGAGAGATGTGAAGCATGAGAGGGATTCCATCCAAGGGAGATTCTTTGAAGATGGCTTTTGAGAGTAGCCAAGAGCAGCCTCTGTCTAACAGCCAGCAAGGAAATGGAGACCTCAGTCCTACAGCTGCAAGTTACAAAATTCTGCCACAAGCATGTTAGCTTTCAAGAGGACCCCAAGTTCCAAATGAGCACACAGACAGTCAGCAACTAGATTTCAACCTTATAAGATCCTCAGAAGAGAACGCAGCTATTTTGTACCAGACTTCTGACCTAGAGAACTCTGAGCTGATAAATCTGTGCTGTTTGAAGCTGCTAGGCTGGCAGTAACTTGTTACACAGCAGTAGAGAACTCAAACACACAATCAATCCAAAAAATATTCCAGTTGTGAAAAATAAAACTTTACAAATTTTTGAACTGAATTTAGAAAAATATATTTGTGGCCATGGTATAGGGAAGGATTTCTTAACATACAAAAGGCAAGATTAATAAATTCAACTATATTAAAATTACATACTTCGGAACTATAAAATGTACCAAGTGATAAAGTGCAAAGAAATCCACGGACTAGGAGATACTATTTGCAAGACATAAAATTACAAAGCAAATTTTTAAAGAAGCTCCTACAAATCAACAGGGAAAAACAACAAACAAGCCAACAGAATATGAATTGGTAACTCACAGAAGGGGAAGCTGAAAAGATAACAAATACGTGAAAAGATGTCCAATATGACTATTCATCAGAGAACTACAAATGGTAATGAAATGCAACTTTATCTCCAATAGACCAAAAAAATTAAAACTTCAGATAATACTGACTTAGGATGTAGAGTAACAAAACTCTCATGTCCTGCTGATGGGAGTATAAAGTGGTACGGGCATTTTGGAGAGCAATGTGATATCTAGTAAAATTGAAGATGTACTACATTCTGCTGATTCTTATTTTGTAGTTGGCTTTATTCATTTGATAACTATGTAAGTTTAAAAAGCTAAAGATCTAATCTATTCTTAGAAACAATAATTAGTACATATGTGTAAACTAAAAAAAATGTGCAGTAAAAAGAAAAATAAGAAAACGAATATATGTATGTATAGGTATGACTGGGATATTGTGCTGTTCACCAGAAATTGACACGTTGTAATTGACTGTACTTCAATAAAAAAATAAGATAGAAATAGAAAAAAAATTGAAGATGTATATATATACTTTGACCCAGCAATTTTACTTATGGGAATATACTCTAGAGAACACTTTATACATAGGCTCAAGGAAACATCCACGGCTGTCGTTGCAACATTATTTATAATTAATTGAAAAACTGCAGACACCCTAAATGTCCATGGACAGGAAAATGAAGTTAATTAAGTTTCCATTTTTTTCAATCCTTGATATTCTCCCTGAATCTTGACTGCCAACCCATCCGCTAATCTGCCAGAGAACAAGCCCAGTTGAAAATGAACTGCTTAGTTTACCGGTTCTAAGAGTTACCCATAATTCTCTCAATTGTTGTCAAAAACAGAAAAATGTTTTCACTGACTGTGATCTTCAAAGAAGCCCTCTAAGCCAACAGGGATCAAAAGTGCCCAATAGATCTGGAAATACACCTCCACCCAAGGATGAAATGACTTTTTAAAGGGAGCTGGAAACTGCTGAGCTTAAAAAGAATATGGATAATCCAAGTGAGGCAAATGAATGCTTCTATGCTACTGAAAAGGGAATATACTTTTCAAAGGTCCCCACATCACATGAGAATTAATTTCATTTAATGAGGTTGAGCATAAGCAAAGCTTCATGTCTAAAAGTCAATCTGTGGATTCCTCCAAACATACTAGCATTAGGTACCATGTTTTGTTATTTAGAACACATCCAGCTATTTAAATCACCTCCAAACTCTCCATTTTTATTTTGGTTTTTTGTATACCTCCCTATCTTAGATGGGAAAAGTCTGAATAAGACACTGGCTAGTAAAAGCATTAGATACCCTTTTGTTATTTTAAGAAAAATAACAAAAACGGAGAAAGGACTTTTTGTCTTTTATCTGTCCGTGACAAACTTTTACTTTTAAAGCACTTTTTATATCCATTCTAGATCCAATTTATATTTCTTTATTTACATTGGATGTTTATCCATTGGAAGCAGATATACATTGTATTATTTATAGTTGTATTTCTTGGATACCATCTAACATTTTCCATTGCAATAATTGGCTAAACAGAACTAGCCAAGATACATTTTTCCATTTTGCTGATAAATAGTTACAATGGAGTGATATTTTAAAATTCAGATAATATATTCTCCTAAAATATTCCAGTTGCAGAGTTATGTATGAGATGCTATAAAATATATCTGAGTTTGATTAACAGTTTTATGAATAATCATATCACATAATTACCCAGATTTATCACTTTAAATTAAATGAAAATTCTTTGTGGCAGACGTTTGTATGAATAGCAAAGTGTTGATTTTTGTTCTCATTTGCTCAGTTTGAACCATGCCACACTGTGACTTGCAAAGCCATTTTCTCTTTGTGCTAATTATCCAAAAGTGAGTTCAAAGTGCTTTTCCATTTACCTAAGTGTGCAAAATCAAACACTTAATTGCAAAGTCAAAGTGTTAAGCAAAGGCTCTAGATTTCTTCAGTCCCAATCCTAATGACTCTGAACATGATGACTATTTTATCAGGCCAAGGAAGGCTCTACTGCTTGAAGTAATTACTGAGCTCTAGGCAGTAGAGTGTCTCATTAGAATAAACTGATGAGAGACTGTAATAATAAATAAGACCCTATTTTAGTCTGTTCGGACTGCTATAACAAAATACCACAGACTGGGTAGCTGATAAACAACAGACATTTATTTCTCACAGCTCTGGAGGCTGGAAGTCCAATATCGAGGGGCCAGCAGATTCAGTGTCTGGTGAGAACCGGCTTCCTGAATCACAGACAACGATATTCTCACTGTCTCTTCAACATGGTTGAAGGATCCAGAAAGCTCTCTGGGGTCTCCTGTATAGGGCACTAATCTCATTCATGAGGGCTCCACTCTCATGAGCTAATCACCCCCAAAGGCCCCACCTCCTAATACCATCACCTTAGGGGTTAGGTTTCAACATAGGACTTCGGAGACGACACAAACATTTCATCTATAGCAGACCCTTTTGCATGCTATTCAGGGAAAATGGGCAATATCATACTCTAAGAAGTCAGTATGAGAACAGGAGGGGCTCCCCATGGCAGCCAGCCTTTCTGGGCCAGAGCCCTGCTCAAATGAGCCTGAGCTCTCCTTTCCCCATTAGGTCGCCAAGATGTTGGCTGTCGCCTCCCTTCTGGCAGCCTCCACAAGGGGTCCACACCAATTTCAGTTCTCCTGAGATAATTCAGTTGGGCTAAAGCATTCAGAAGCAACTTGGATTTTCTGAGGTAGATGTAGGAAGGGATTACATCACGCCCAGCAGAGCAAAGTCAATCTGTCTTGCTATGTTTCTCTTCTCCACTAGCTCATCTCACCACAAGATCACCTCTTTCTGACCACCTCCAGCAAGGCTCTACCACCTCTTTCCCTCTGCTTCTCCCACCTTCTGCTCCAGGTTCTTGCCCTGTCCTTCATATCTCAGCTGATTCTTTTTATTTTTTTTCCTTCCAAGCTTATCGAGATAAATTGACATAAAGCACTATATGAGTTGAAGGGCTACAGCATAATGATTTGACTTACACACATCAGGAAATGATTATCACAATAAGTTTAGTGAATGGGCATCATCTTGTGTAAACACAAAATGAAAGAAATAGAAAAATGTTTTTAGCTGATTCCTATCGAAAGCAGTTTATCCCTCTCATGAGTCCCAACTTGTCCGCCATCACCTCTTCAACAAACAAACGGTCCTCCATGTATGGAATCCCTACACCCCCTCTCCCACCTTAAGGCCCAGTGAGGAATTACAATAAACAACAACTACAAAAAGATTTTGTGTTCTCTCACATCTATCTACCTGCCCCGGCT
The DNA here is from genome assembly GCF_048773025.1 of Camelus bactrianus. Lineage (NCBI taxonomy): Eukaryota > Metazoa > Chordata > Mammalia > Artiodactyla > Camelidae > Camelus > Camelus bactrianus. The sequence goes on from NC_133575.1 coordinate 35,154,772, forward strand.
GCCTCACAGGATTCAGAGATAATACGTGTGAAAAAAAATAATGTTTAAGCATAACGTGTTATAGACTTTTTCTCAGTGACTATTTCAACCTTAATATTTTACAGATGATACAACTGAAGCCCAGGAAGATTCAATGACTTGCCCAAACGCTTAATGGTAAAGACTGACTTTAACCCAGGTCTCTAGCCCACTTCGCTATTGTTCCTGCCATTGATCTGAACTGCCTCAGGTAATTTGTGGATTTCTGGAGCTCTGCTTTTCCATACTCCATTAAGTAGGGATTAAATGTGACCTTTCTCCTGGGGCTCTCCACCACACTCATGCACATAACATGTGATAATTCACATAGGTCCTGTGGTTGAGGAGATGGAAGGGAAGGCTAGTCATTCTTTTAGTAATTCATTTGTTCAACAGATATTCATCGAGCACCTACTAGGCTCCAGGTGCTGTTCTAAACTCTGAGGATATAGTAGTAAACAAAACAGACAGAAAACTCACACCCTTATGGACTTTACATTCTAGTGGGAAGAAGATATGATAAACAAATACATCAAACAGTTGGCATGGAAGATGGTGGAAGATGCTATGAAGAAAAATAAACCAAGGAAGGGGGATAGAAAGTGTCACAGGGGAGGGGGAGGAGGTTGAAATTTTAAATAGGATGGTCAGAAGAGTCTTCTCTGAGGAGGTGACATTTGAGCAAAGACCTGAAAGAGATGAAGTATCAAACCATGGAACTATTGAGAGAAGAGCATTCCCTACAGAAGAAACAGCCAGTGCAAAGGCCCTGCATCAGAAGCAGGCTTGGCACAGTCAGGGAGCAGTTGCCTAGGAGTCCATCTGGGGAGAACAGAATGAACAAGCGGAAGACCAGCAGAGAGGTGACAGGGATATCACTGTGTAGTCCCTTATGGGCCATAGGAAGGACTCTGGCTTTTAATCTGAATGGTAGAGCAGCCTAGGCAGGGGTTTGAGCTGAGAAATGGCATCCATGTTCGTATCACTCCTGCTGTCTCCTCCCTCCAACGTCACCCACTCAAAGTTTCAGGTTAAGAGTGTCAAGTCATTATAGGTATAACTGAATCACTTTGCTGTACACCTGAAACTAATATTGTAAATCAACTACACTTCAGTAAAAAAAAAAAAAAATTTTTTTTTTTTAAAGATTGTCAAGTCATCTAGGCCCAGGTGGGAAGTTCAGGCACCACTTCTTTCACTGGGATATCTGCTCTTTAAAATTGGCTTTCTTGCCAAAATAAATAAATAAATAAAGCACTTAGAGAATTTTCGAGAATCTGGGGAGATGTTTTCCAAGATCTCTGTAGGTTGCCTAAAGTCTCTTTGCAGAACAGAAAGTTAAAAAACTAGGAGCTAGGTTAGGAGAGGCAGCTGACAAAGAAAGCATTGAGGAGGTTAAGAAATGAGGGCGTTATCACACAGGCAGAGGGTCGAAGTGGGGCTAGAACACAAGTAGAGATCTTATCCAGCAACTTTCAGTGCTATTGTTTACTGTTTAAATAGCAGTAAACAAAATAGACAGAAAACTCAAAAATAGATAAGTGGGACTACATCAAACTTAAAAGCTTCTGCACAGCAAAAAAAAAAAAAAACCATCAACAAAATGAAAAGCAACTTACAGAATGAGAGAAAATATTTGCAAGTCATATAGCTGATAAGAGGTTAATATCCAAAATATATATTGTTTTAAAAACCCATAGTTTAAACAAGAACAAAAAAAGATATGATTAAAAAATGGGCAGAGGAAGTGAACAGATATTTTTTCAAAGAAGATACACAAATGGCCAACAGGTACATGAAAAGGTGCTCACCGTCACTAACCATTAAAGAAATGCACATCAAAACTACAATGAGATTGTTACTTAATACCTGTTAGAATGGGTGTCATCAAAAAGGTAAGAATTATTAGCAAGGATATGGAGAAAAGACAACCTTGGTCCACTGTTGGTGGGAATGCAAACTGGTATAGTTATTATGAAAAATAGATAGTATGGATGCTCCTCAAAAAGTTTAAAAACTACCATATGATCCAGAAATTCCACTTCTGGGTATATATCTGAAGAAAATAAAATTGGAGAAATATTTACACCCCCAAATTCACTGCAGCATTATTTACAATAGCCAAGACATGGAAACAACCTAAGTGTCAATCAACGGCTAAAGAAAATATAGCATTTATCCACAGTGGAATATTATTCAGCCATGAAAAAGAAGAAAATTCTGCCATTTGTGACATGGATGGATCTTAAGGACATTATGTTAAGTGAAATAAGTTAGACAGAGAAAGACAAATAGAATATGTAACCTTTACCCTCTACCTAATATCATACAAATGTAAGATGCGGGCTTTTCCACATGTTAACACCTATAGAAACAGGTATTCTTCAGTAAATAAAAGAAATAATTTATCATGAAATACTGTGATTTGATTTCGCTGAGCTAAGTCAACTGTTAATCACTGGATTCATAAATCTCTGCAATTACCACCATTCTCTGTGATAAAAAGGGTCACTCAAATGATGCCTCACATTGTTGCCAAGGACTTTAAACACTGATTTCTTTACTTGACTTGTTGGGTTAACCAAGTATAAAGTAGCAGATCAAAGAGTTAGCTATTTCTTATCAGGCAGATAAGATTGGCTTTCTGTACCTTAGCTAGGTGGGGGAGGGGTGAGGAGAGGAGAAATTTTCCTACTGATGGAGCCGTTAAACTGAATTATATTAAGTCCAAGTTAAAATCTTGATTGAACCAGAAAGGAAAAATCTGCTGGTGGCTTGGCCCCAGTTGAAACCCAGCTTTGGAAGTGCTCTCACATTTTGAGGTGGAGGGCAGCCTTCAGCCTCTGTCAGGGCTGTAGTCTCCTATCAGGAGCAAAAGAATAGGGCCCTTTCTTTCCCTCGTACTTCTCCAAGATGGCATCCAGGCTTCCAGGTGGGCTTCCAAGAAGGCACTTGTCCCTCCAAGAGAGTTCTGGAAATTCCCCACATACCAGGAACAGGTGAGGATGGATAATCTGAGTCATGGCTTTTGCCATTCTCCTCACTTCTGGATAAGATTCCTCTCTCAGAGAGGGCAAGGCAGGAGGAGGGGCAGAAAAAGGCAGGAAAAGTTAACTCAAGCAGGAACTTGTTAGACTATCTTGATAAAGTGTATTTGTAACCAATGGAAAATACTTTAAGAAGTGCATGATGTAAGAGTTTTGCTGTTCTGTTCTCATATCCCTAACCACACAGTCTCACAAAATTTGATCTTTACTTCTTGTAAGAGTTTCCTAGGGCTGCCATCACAAAGTACTACAAACCGGGCAGCTTAAAGCAACAGAAATGTGTTGTCTCACGGTTCTGGAGGTTAGTAGTCAGAAATTTAGGTGTTGGTAGGGCCATGCTCTCTCCAGAAGCTTTAGGTAAATCCTTCCCTGCTTCTTCCCAGCTTCAGGTGGTTTGCCAGCAGTCTTTGGTGTTCCTTGGCTTGTAGTGGCATCACTCCAATCTCTGCTTTTGTCATCACACAGCATTCTCCCTGTGTCTCCCTGTCTTCACCAGGCCAGCCCCTTATAAGGACACCATTCATATTGGATTAGGGCCCCATCCTTTTTGAGAATGACCTCATCTTCCTCATATTAACTAATTACATCTGCAACAACCTTGTTTCCAAATAAGGTCACATTCTAAAGTACTGGGGGTTATAGCTTCCAAGATACCTGGGGTGTTTGGGTAGATGAAGGGGGATACAATTCAATCCATAACAGTATCAGAAAACATCAATTCATACCAGAAATCACACATAGGATCCAAAATACATTTTCCTACCTAGAAGGAAAAACCAAAACTCAAAAAATCATAAACTGTTGGAAAATGACAAATTTTGAAAAATTATGGTAGAAAGAAATTAAGAGTTAGGAATTCTTTTGTAGGAAGACTTCAAAATATTCCATTCAGGTTGATGGCCAGGAGCATATTAGAAGGCAGATTAAAAAGCTGACGAAGTTGGGGGAAGGTATAGCACAGTGGTAGAGTGCATGCTCCCCATGCACAAGGTTCTCGGTTCAATCCCCAGTACCTCTATTAAAATAAATAAATGAACCTAATTATCACTTCTCCAAAAAAAGCAAACAAAAAATTAATTTAATTTTCAAAAATTGTCCTCCTCAAAAAAGCTGACAAAGTGACATCAGAAATTAAAGGTAGTATATTACACTAAAATAGGAAATGAAGCAATACGTAGTATAGTCCAGTGTTAAAGCATCCTCTGGTTTAAAGCAGTTTACCATGTCAGCAAGGCCATAATCTGAACCATTTACTTCATTTATGGTGAGAACAGCATATGAGCACTTCCCTCCTAAAGCCGATCACAGAATCCTAACATTGTTATATGTCCACATAATCAGGTTCAATATCAAATGGTTCCAATTCGTTTCGCTTATTTAATCAGCACGACACTTAGGTGCCATAACTAGAAAAGAACAGGTGCTGTGAGAGGAGGTCTATTTATTTAGGCTCTTCACTAACGTGGAAATTTAATCTTTGACCTATAAAATGCCCCCTGATTAAATTATTCGTGGACCATGCAAGTGAATAAAACCAAACTGGATCTCATCTCAAACACTACATGTGACTGAATTTTGTCATCCTAATCATAACATAAACCAAAGGTTGGCAAGCTTTATTTGTGAAGGGCCGAATAGCAAATGTTTTAGGCTTTGTGGGCCATGTGGTCTCTATGGCAACCCTTCAACTCTGCTGTTGCTATACAAAAGCAGTCACAGATAATATGTAAAGGAATGGGCAGCACGGCTGTGTTCCAATAAAACTTTATTTACAAACACAGACAGCAGGACAGAGGGCAGACCATGTGAAGACATAGGTGGAAGACAGCCATCTACAGACCAAGGAGAGAGGACTTTATGTTGATGTCACCACCTCCAAATTATGTAACTTCACAGAAAAGGTGATATCTGGGAAACCAGATGACCCTAAACTTTTTTTTTTTTAATTAGAGCACCACAATCATGCTACCTCCAGACAGATATTCCCACAGAAAAAGAGATTAATAAGTTCCCAATATGTGTTCATACTGCTTCATTGCTAAAAGAGACTCTCAAACTCTGGGTAGGAAAATAAAATTTCTACCGGTTACCATTGAAACACAATTCTCTCTGCTCTAGTCCTGAAGTCTTTCTCTTTCCAATTCTCTACCCCTTAAGCCTAGTACCCTCTCTTCTGATCACAGCTACGAAGTGCAGGCACTAAATATTTACTATTTGCAATTCTCCCAACTGCCTTGCCAGGGAAGCATCATTGCTTACATGGATGAGGAAACTGGGTCTCATAGTGGTTGCATAATGTGTCCATAATTATAAAGCCATTAGGTGGTGGGACCAAAATTAGAATAATGCTTTTCAAAGCATTCTGCTCTCTCCAAATTGCCAGCATTTTCCAGACTACCTTGAATCCAGAGTAAATAGTGGGATTTCAGTCCTACCTTGTAATCTTAAAAAAAAGAGTAAGAATGTATTTACAATAGGTGTTAGACACCCAAGAATTCACCTGTGACTGACTTGGCAAAGGAGCAAAGGCATATATAGAAACTTGTGACTTTAAAATAACATACTTAAAAATTCACTGCCACTTCAAAGCTTCAGAAGAGGAAGTCTCTTTTAGACTGAATGTTCATTGCTTCTCTAGATACCATGGTACCACTGGGGACCTGATAACATTCTTGACCTTGATTGGTTTCACAGGTGTATACTTATATAAAACTTCATTTTAAAAATGTAAAAAGAGTTGTGCCCTTTACTGTGTGTCTGCTGTACGGAAAGCTTGCATTTGCATAAGAAGGAGCAGAGAGAGTCTCTAAGTCCATGCGTGGATAGGTGGTATATCATGTGTCTGGAATGATGCAGAAAGATCTGGCAACAATGGTGGTGTGGGGCACTGAGGGAGGACGTAGGGTGGAGGGAGACTCATTCACATTGTATATCCTCCTGTATCTGCTGAATTTTTATGATATGAATGATTTGTCCATTTTAAAAATTAGTAAATGAATAATTCCAAGGAAAAAGAAACACACAAAACCACAAAGTTCCTATGAATGTATCAAAATCAGTCCAGAAAGTCGGTCTGCATTTGTCATGCTCCAGGGAGTGCAATCAGAAAATGGAGATTTTCAAATACAGTATTCTAATTTTTTCAGTATCAGGAGAAATTATGAGGATTTGCACTCCCTCTCTCCACGGGAGTTGTTATGACACTCGGCTAATGACGGGGGATGAGGGTGAGGCTAGTGGGTATGCGGAAAAGAACATCTAACTTATTCAGAGGCAAACATGCATTGATAATTACCACGAATGAATAATTGTTGCTGAGTGTTTTACATTTTTGCTTTTGTCTTTCAACTCTTTGCTTTCTTTCTATTTTTATTCTTCTCGAGTATGTGCACGTTGTAGAAAGTAGAGATGAGAAATTCAGAGCAAACTCTGTTCAGATGAGATGGCATTGGGGTGAAGGAAACAATGATATACATGAAAACTAGAAAAACAGATCCATCCACATGTCTCATTTAGACCCCTATTCCTACACGACCTGTCCCTTTCCTCCCTAACTCCCAAGACAGTTTGTTCATTCATTAGGAGGTATTTGTGTATGGCAGTTATCATCTTGAAAACGAGCTATTTGGCCCTTGTTATCTGCAGATTTAAGACCACTTTGCAAGAAAATGCATGATTACTTTAGATCTAAATGCAAAAAATGAGTGGAAGAAATGAAATGATGAGCACAAGATACCTCAGGAAAGTAATTTCACAAGCAGAACAAGGATGGTTTTAAAAAAAAAAAAAGACAACATTTCTTTAAGCCTTTGTTTCTTCTTAGTTTTACTGAGCTCTCCTACAGTGTGTCAAAAGAACTTTATACTCCAATTTGTTTCTCGGTATCCCTGGAGATAAGTTTACCATTTCTGAAAACAGGTTTCTCAGCCTTAGTACTACTGACATTTTGGGCTGGATCATTCTTTGTTGTGGGGGGACCATCCTGTGCATCCTGGGATGTTTAACAGCATGCCTGGCCTCAATCTACGAGATGCCAGTAACACGCCTAAGACATGACCACCAAAAATGTCTCCAGACATTGCCAAATGGCCCCTGAGGGGCAAAACTGCCCCTGGTTGAGAGCTACTGTCCTAAATACTAATACCTAGAGATCTTTATTCTGGGAAACACACCAGCATCTCTTATTTCCAGAAAACAGGTCCATGCATGCAGCAATACTTATGTATAACCACAGACTCCATCCTTAAAAAAGAATTTATAAGCTTTTAAGAGGAAGTGTACTGGTGTCTGTCATTTATTTTGAACATGTCAAAAAATATGATGGCTTGAGTGACAGATGGACAAATAAGTGATAAATACAGTAAAATGTTAATTGTAGAACCTAGGTGGTAGGTACATGACTGTTCATCATAACATTCCTTTAACTTTTCTGTATGTGTGAACATTTTTTATAATAAAATGTTGGGGGGAAATATTTCATGAATATTTGACTATCACAGCCAGAAAATCAAGAGGTTCATTTTCCTTAATTATCTTAGAGGGGAAAAGGAAAATATCTCACTGTCAGTACTAACAGGGATATTCTTCCTCCAAACCATATTGTGAAATCTAGGTAATCTAATCATATGGAAAAACTACCTATTAGCCATGGGGCAGTTGAAATTGTGAACACTGATTCAGCTGAAAGAAGACTCAGATTCACTAACTGTCCCATTTTGTAGATGAACAAACTAAGTCCAGGAGAGAGCATGCCCTGTATTTTGCAAGTGCTGCTTTACACAGGAATCTTTTTCCAGTCTTCTAGTTTCAAGGATCCTGTCATTATTCTGAACATTTATTTTAAAATAATCTTAAATACTATTTCTCCCTAGGAGTCTCACGGCCCAATAAAATAAGATATATTGAAATATTCAAGTTAAATCAGATATATCACCTTCTGAAAATCCCTTCCTACCATTACTTATGGTAGTAATTACCATACTTATGGTGGCTGTTACCTTTAAGCATTTCATTAGACCATAATTCAGCCAATGTTTATTCAAACTATCAGCTGCCAAGAACTGTGAGTATAGCACTGATTCCGAGAGCACTGTGAATTGTAGAGATTTAGACCAACGTGAAATAGCCATGCTGCTGTCGTGCTGCCCCAAGGCTTTTGGAATCAGATGACTCTAAGGTATGGGCTAAGGTCTTTGAGTTTAGTATTTTTCAAATTTTTAAAAAGCAAGACACAGAATGAAAGATGCTCAAAATTGTAAGTCATCAGAAAAATGCAAACTGAAACCACAATAAACTACTATACATAACCCCCACCGTCTAAAATTCAAACACCTGATAATTCGACGTGTTGGCAAGGATACAGTACAACCAGAACACTCGTACACAGCTGAGAGGAATGCACAATGCTACAGCCACTTTGGAAAACACTGTGATAATTTGTCACAGAGCTAAACATAACCTATCATGCAACCTGGAAGTTCTACTCCTAGGTATCTGCTCAAGAGAAACGAAACTATGTCTAAACAAAGAACTGCACACAAATGTTAACAGCAGCCCTAACGTGGCAGCCAAAAGCCAGAAATATTCCATATCTATCAACAGGCAAATGGACAAACTCTGGGTATATTCATACAATGGAACACAACTCAGCAACAAAGATGAACAAACTACTAATACAACATTGATTCATCTCAAAAACGTTATGCTGGTGAAACTAACACAACATTGGAAATCAACTATACTTCAATTAAAAAAAAAAACATTACGCTGAGAAGAGGATTCTCACATTTTGAGAACCACTGCTTTACTCCAATACTTACAAATTGTTCAGTCCCACAGAGCAGGTCATTTTCAGGATATATCTTCTCACTGATGCACGAGACGTGACCCTCCATGTTACTACGAGCATATGGTCTAAGAAGTAACTTATACGCACTGCAACCACAGAATCAGTTTTAGAGCTAGAAGGGAACTGAGAGGTCAGCTACTACAACTTCCCAACCCTTTGCAAAAATCTCCTTAAAGTGCACTGGTTCTGCTTTTTTCCCTTGTTAAACCCAGAATGCTGAAAAACAGAATTTTCATCAATTTAGGAGATAGTTCTCCCAGTTCTTCATCCAAAAGACCACTTCTCATTTTACAACATGACCCATGTAGACAGCAGAAGATATGCAGATTTATCTGGTCTTTTTTGTTTTTGTTTTTGTTTCGATGGAGGTACTGGGGATTGAACCCAGGACCTCATGCATGCTAAGCACGTGCTCTGCCACTGAGCTATACCCTCCCCTTTTACCTGGATGTCTGTGGTTTTCTTTTATTTCTACTCATGCAGCTTCCCATCTCTAGCAGTTCTTTAGGACTTGGTCCTCCCCTTCTCCCTCTCCCCCACCTCCCCCACTGGGTCAGTTTGTTCTCAAATTAAAGCACTTCTTTAATCGATTTTTTTTTTGCCACTTCTTTTCAGTCAATAAATGACCAATTCTGACAAAGTTTTTGGTTGGTTGGTTGTTTTTATGCTGTTTTGTTTTGATACACGTTTCTAGCTGTAAAAAAAAAAAAAATCTCTTTCTACAATTTTACTTACCTTGAGTCTTCTAAATCTTTTCAGACTCTCCAGAAAACTTGCTACTCCTGCCATTTTCCCGAATATTTACATAATACTCTCATATAAAGTATGTTCTCAAGCAACCTTGACTCAGGGTGAGAGATTATAAATTCAACTACTACCCCCAGGCAGCTAAACGCTGACTTTACCAGCCAGCTGATCCCATTCATTCATATTTGGTCACTTTCTCTTAAAAAAACAAACAAAAAAGCATCTTTTACCAGAGAGAGTCCATAAGATACGCAAAGAGTATGAGGTAAGTGTAGTAAACTGGGGGAGACTTAGCAAGACCTGTTTGTTAGGATACTTCCCAGCTCCCCATGTCTTCAAAGATAAGGATGCTCCTTTCCTCCCGGTGTAGGGAGGGCACCTCTCACATGAGGGATTTAATAACCTGCTTCAAAGGGGAGGTGGGAGGGGGTGGGTCAGCGTGACCTTCCAGCTTCTGTTGTTTCTCAAATTCCCTCAGCTTAAAATATTTAACATGCCAAGGTGCCATATTTTGGGGTAGCATGTTCTGAACCCCATCACCAGTCTTTATAAAAAAATAAAGATATTCTTTTAAGATGAAGTATCTCCAGCGTTGGCTGTGATAAAGTATTGCACTTCCTCAATCTGAACAGCAAGTGTGAGGCTCTGTTTCAGCTCTACAGTTTATGCTCATTTAACTTAAAAAAAAATAGGTTATACATTCACATGATTCAAAAATCAAAATAAAAGTGTGGATATTAAGTCTCACTCTCAATGCATTCTGAATGCATTTCCTAATGCATTCAAAGCAATATGAATATATTTCACATATTCCTAACTCTTTCAGAAAAGGTAGCATCCACTACTCTTTACCTTGCTTTTCTCGTTCAATAATAAAACCTGTTGACTCCTGGGAGGGGAGGGCACAGCTCAGTGATAGAGCATGTGCTCAGCATGCATGAGGTCCTGGATTCAATCCCCAGGACCTCCATTAAAAATAGATAAACCTAATTACCCCTCCCCACAACAAGAACAACAAAAATTTGAAAACAAACAAAAAAAAGAAGGATCTAAAAAAACTTGGTTTTTCATTTCAGTACATAAAGCATTTTTATAGCTGAATAGTACTCCACTGTGTTAATACATCATGATTTATCTAGTCTCTGACTAATGGACAGTTGAGTTGTCTCCAAACTTCTGCTATTATAAAAAACACTGTAATAAATAATCTTATACATATGTCAAGAAAATATAATAGTGATTATCTTATCTCTGGGCAATAATATCACGGATTTGTTTTCATTATACTTTTCTCCATTTCTAAACTTACACTTAACATGTATTACTTTTATAAGGAAAAACAATAAATGTTACCATTGTTACAGGACATACCTTTGAAGTATCTAAGTCTTTTTGCAAATAATAGTTTTTAGTTAGAATACTTGGAGATGCTGAAAGCCGGCAGCCTGTTCTGTATCTTGGCGTGTGGAGTAAATTTAAAACAGTGGATCCCGTCATTTAGAAGTAGCTCAAACTGCACATCGCTATGCCCATAACTGCTCCCCCAAAAAACAAAACTAAGTATCAACACTAAGCACGAGAGACCACTCTCTACAGTGAAGGACAAAGGGAACTCCAAAATGGTTTGCATTTATCTCGTGCTACCACAGAGCGTGTGGTTCTTACTAATTCCCCCAGGACACAAAACCATCCTCAAACTAGTTAACAACCTAGCCCCGCCCCCTTCCCCAAACCCCCGGTATATTTAGGAAGAGAGCTCATCTCTCTTGTTTTTAGATGTTTTCTAATCAAACCAAAAGCAGTGCTGGGGGCAAATTAAACCAAGGCACACAGGTCGTTCTATAATAGGCCTTGACATTCCTAAATCATCTTTTTGTCCTGTTTTTAAATATTACTTTGTATTTGTAATTACCCTTTGTTTTATGATGTGAACGTTTTACTGGATTGTGACCAGTAATAGACTTCATTTTCCTACACGCAAATTTCACGTAAAAGAAATGTATTAAGTTTCCTTGGGCTTAACAATCAAAAGAAACAGAAAGGACACGCTCTTTTATTTCTGAATTACCTGATGCATTTTCAATATTTGCAAATTCATAATTCAAGAAGGCTCTTTTTCTTTTCAAAAATATTTTATTTATTTATTTTTTAATGGAGGTACTGGGGATTGAACCCAGGACCTCATGCCTGCTAAGCATGTGCTCTACCACTGAGCTATACCTTCCCCACCTAAGAGGGCTCTTTTTCTTGGATGCTCCTTCATCCTTAACGTTTCACTTGTTTTGTGTCACAATACTTCTTTAGTTACACTGAAACACTGACCCACTCAGTATTTACTGAAAATCAACAATATGAGATGGCATTCTCAAAAAAGAGAGACGTTCAGATAAGGATTTGAGTGAAACTGGAACCACTATTCACCAAGTAAAAGAATAATAAATGTTTTTTATGATAAAAATAGATCAGAGAACACTATCCAGCCATAAAAAGGAATGGACTTTTGATATATGCTACAATGTGGATGGATCTTGAAAACATTCTGCTTAACGAAATAAGCCAGAAACAGAAGGACAAATAATGTATGATTCCATTTATATGAAGTACCTAGAATAAGCAAATTCAAATTCATAGAGATGGAAAGCAGAATAGAGGTGACTAGGGGCTGGGGGAGGAGAAAGGGAAAGTTACTGTTTAACAGGTACAGAGTTTATGTTGGACATGATGAAAAGATTTGGGGTATAGATAGTGGTGATGGGTATACAACATGGTGAACATATTTAATGCCTCTAAATTGTACACTTACCAATAGTTAAAATAGTAAATATTATGTCATTTATTATATTTTACCACAATAAAAAAATCAACTTAAGAAAACAGCCAGGAAGATAAACAACAAGTTTATACTGTATAGCACAGGGAACTATATTCAGTATCTTGTAGTAACTTACAGTGAAAAACAATATGAAAACCAAAATATGTATGATCATGTATGACTGAAATACTATGCTGTGCACCAGAAATTGACACAACATTGTAAACTGACTATACTTCAATAAAAATATATATAAACAAAAAAATATTTTTAATTAAAAAAGGACAGGGAAAAAATTTATCAGGACTTCTGGTCCAATGGGAAAGACTGAACACACACGTAACACTCCATCCCATAATACCCAAGTTGCATCAATATGAAAGAAATTATACTTTTTTTAAAGAATAAAAGCAATGCTAGGCATAAACTTAACAAGAAAGGTTCAAAACTCACGTGAGGAAAATGACAAAACTCCTAAAAGATCCACAGTAGACTTGAAACAATGGAAACGACCATATTTAGGGAGGGGCAGACCTAACATCACAAAGGATGTCAACTAATTCTAAGTACAGTTGACTCTTAAACATCAGTTTTGAATGCACGGGTCCACATATAAGCCGATTTTTTTCAATAAATATACAAAAACACAGAGTAGAACATCATATGCAAAATTTATATTGAAATGGACAGCCGATCCTTACAGAGCCTTAAAGGTGAGTGATATTTAATACAAAATTAATGTTAGTTTTCTCGCTATTTTAGAACTTGGCTCTCAAAGAATTACATTATTGTACAGTATGCCTCTCCCTCTCATAATAGGAGAAACTTTGTGTCAGCCTACCATCACAAGTGGTTTTTTAAAAAGTGTAACAATTTTCCCAATACTGTGTTATGAATATGACTGTAATACTGTATGTCAAAAAATGTTATAATGATTCAGTCATTTGTGTGTAGGCTAGGCTACTGTGAAACACTTGGATGGATTATACAAGGCAACAGAGCAATCATATCACTGCTTCTTCTTTATCAATGCATGAATCCTTATACTTATAAATAAATATGAAATTCTTTTTCACATTACCTTTTCATTTTCTATGTCTGGTGTTAGTAGTACATATAACACCTCAGTGTTTTATATCATATAAGACAATATTGATGTAGATACTGACAGTTCACCTTGCAAACAGATGACATAAACTTAACAGTATCAATAAATACAGAAAAGTACTGTGAATGTATTTTCTCTTCCTTTTAATTTTCTAATTTAAAAAAATTTTTTTAGTTTTTTTTTTCAGGGGAGGTAATTAGGTATGTATGTATGTATGTATGTATGTATTTTATTTTAATGGCGGTACTGGGAATTGAACCCAGGACCTCGTGCATGCTAAGCATACACTCAACCACTGAGCTACATGCTGCCACCCCCTTATTATTTTCTTAGCAATATTTTTCTTTTCTCTAACTTACTTTATTATAAGAATACAGTTTATAATACATATACATACAAAATGTGTGTTAATTGACTACGTTATTGGTAAGGCTCCCAGTCAACAGTGGGCTATTAGTAGTTAAGTTACGAGGGAGTCAAAGTTATACACAAAATTTTGACTGTGTGGGGGGTCAGCACCCATAACCCTTGCATTATTCAAGGATCAACTGTATCTATATTTAGTACAATTGCAATAAAAATATCAGATTTTTGTTTCCTGGAGTTGATTATAAAGCACTTGAGGGAGGACAAGCAAGGAAGAATAGCCAAGAAACATCTGAATAAAACAGACAATGATGGGGGCCTGCCCTATCAGATAGTAAAACGTTACATAACCCAAAGCAGAGAATAAACATCCAAGAGCTCATACTGATATAAATAAGTGACTGAATAAATAAATAACTGGGGACAAGACAAATCTCTCGTGCATGATTCCATTTAGTTTATACAGATACTCTGACATCAAGGAAGTAGAGCCTAATTCCTTACTCCTTAACTGTGGCCTGCATGTAGTGACTTCCTTCCAAAAAGGACAAAACAGAAAACAAGGGGAAAAGGGAGTAACTTTACAGTGAAGAAATTTGACAAACCCTACCTCAGCCAAGTGATCAAGGTCAGCCTCAACAGTGACAAATGTTGTTATGTGCCCTTGATATATTGTGACGAAAATGACACTTTACCTCTGGTTCTTCCGCCCAAAAGCTCATAATCTCCAACTAATCATGAGAAAAAAATCAGACAAATAAATGCCCCAACAGAGGCATTTTACAATATACCTGATTAGTGATCCTCAAAACAGCTGAGCTCATCAAAAACAACGAAAGCCGGAAAAACTGTCACACCAAGAGGAACCTAAGGAGACGTGATGACTAAATCCAGTGTGATATCCTGGATGGGATCCTGGAACGGAAAAAAGACATTAGGTAAACTAAAGGGATCTGAAGGAAGTACACACTTTAGTTAATAACATATCAGGGAGAAGGGCCAAGATGGCAGAATAGAAGAATGCTCCTAGCTCACCTTCTCCCATAAATACACCAAGAGTGACATCCGCGTACCCAACCAGCCACTCAGAGCACCTGCTGAACTCTAACAGAACATCACCATCTTCAAAAGACTAAATATGCCACAAATGTGGTAGGAGAAAAGGAAAAAGGAAAGAAGAAAAAGGAAAATAGTGCCGGACTGGTCCCACGGGGAGAGAGTGGCAAAGGAGGAACAGGGCTCATTCGCTGGGAGAGGCCAGCGGGACGGAGGGGGAACCTCTGAGGCTCGGATCTGTACGGAGCAGCCCTTGACCTACAAAACTAAGTTAAACGTGCACAGAGGGTCCCTGCGACACCCAGCCAGAGACACAGGCCGGCAGCTGGGGGCCGGGACAGGCTGCCCCAGGCGGGCGGAGGACGGGGGCGTCTGCACTGAGGCAGCCCTGGGGGACTGCAGGGTGCTGCACGCCGTGGCTGGGAGGGGATACAGAGCAGAACCGCCTGGGGCCCCCATAAAATAGGGAAAAAAAAGCAAAGCAACACTGCTGGTGTGCCCTGGGGGGTGGGGCGCCATAGCCTTTTTCTCCTTAGACCCGCCGCGCCATTATTGGCGTGTTCTCGCGAGAAGAGAGGCGGGGCGCAGCCACAGCTACCATATTCTCGCGGAGGCGGGGTCGAAACCTGAATCCTTCCTTAAGGGCTCTGCAACCTCATAGGCGGGACTGGGGTTTACCTACAGCCCTAGGCAGAGGGGGCTCTTCTTTTCTGGTGCTTCCATGGACTCATGTCTCAAGACAGACAAGCAAGAAGAGGAGTTTTGGCCCAGAGCAGGGCGAGGGCTGGTGCTGCCTTTGCGTCTACAGAGTTCAGGAGCCCACGCGGTGCAGGGAGCTGCGCTGAATGCGACAGCGACCCGCCCACCTACCTGCAGAAGCGCGGCGCTGAATCATGGCAGTGGGAGGGGAAGCCAACCGCCCGCCCGCCTCCCGGCACTGGGACAGGCACAGACTCAGGGAGCGCCCAGAGGGCCTCTGGGACCAGCGAGCCGAGTTCATGCAGCAGGGCGAGGGCAGGAGCAGTGACAACCACAGAACAAAGAGGAGGCCCTGCTCAGTAGCCAGGGCACCCTCTGGCCACCGCAACACTCGCCACAGCCCCAACCAAAGGCAAAGGCATGGAAGGAAGACTTGGCAACTAGCCATACTTAAGAAGGACCTCTAGACAGAATTATTAACAGTGCAGTCTCCACGGGAACATATCCACTTTTTTTTCCTTCCTTTTTTCTTTTTTTAATTTTTAATTTTTTTAATTTTTAAAATTTTAATTTTTTAATCCCTTTTACAATTTTCTTTAAAATTTTTAATAATTTTTAGCAACACTAAACCCATGCTAAAAGAAATATTGACAGGTCTAGTCTAAATAGAAAAGAAGCAGGATGCTACAGAAAGGAGAGAACCGTAATTGGAAAGGTAATAACTACAATGAATTACAACAGAATAAACATGAAATTGTAAAAGAGGACTTCTAAATCATTAAGGGTGGGAAAGGGGAGCAAGAAAATGTGGAGTTTTTTTCTTTTTTCTTTTTGGTTTGTTCTCGGTAGGATGGGTTGCGCTTGTATTACTATCAGTTTATAACAAACAGATATAATAATGGGTTAATATACATACAAAACAGGGTAACCACAAGCCAAAAGCTTACAAAAGAGTCACAAAAACTAAAAAGAAACCAAGCTAACACAAAGGAAAATTATCAAACCCCAAAAAGAAAAAGAAAACAACAAAGAGGAAAATACCAAATCAACTGCAAAAATAAGTTCAAAATGGCAATAAATACACATCTATCAATAATTACCATAAATGTCAATGGACTAAATGTTCTAATCAAAAGACATAGAGTGACAGATTGGATAATAAAACAAGAACCTACAATAAGCTGAATATAAGAGACCCACTTTAGGGAGAAGGACACACATAGATTGAGAGAGGATGGAAAAAGATATTCCATGCAAAAGGAAATGACAAGAAAGCAGGAGAAGCAATAATGATTTCAGACAAAATAGACTTTAAAACAAAGGCCATAAAGAAAGATAAAGGACATTATATAATGATTAAAGGTGCAATACAAGATGAGAATATTACACTCATTAACATATATGCATCCAATATAGGAGCACCTAAATACATAAAATAAATACTAACAGACATAAAGGGAGAAATTGATGGGAACACGATCATAGTAGGAGACTTTAAACAACCCATTTACATCACTGGACAGATCTTCCAGACAGAAAATTAATAAGGCAACAGAGAAACTAAATGATACAATAGAACAATTAAACTTGGTTGATACTTTCAGAACATTACATCCCCCTAAAATAGAATATACATTCTTTTCGTGCAGCCATTGTGGAAAATAGTATAGAGATTCCTCAAAAGACTAGGAATAGACTTACCATATGACCCAGCAGTCCCACTCCTGGGCATATATCCAGAAGGAACCCTAATTCAAAAAGACACCTGCACCCCAATGTTCATAGCAGCACTATTTACAATAGCCAAGATATGGAAACAACCTAAATGTCCATTAACAGATGATTGGATAAAGAAGTTGTGGTATATTTATACAATGGAATACTACTCAGCCATAAAAATGACAATATAATGCCATCTGCAGCAACATGGATGTCCCGGGAGAATGTCATTCTAAGTGAAGTAAGCCAGAAAGAGAGAGAAAAATACCATATGATATCACTCATATGTGGAATCTTAAAAAAAAAAAAAAAAGAAGACGACAAATGAACTTAAATATAAAACAGAAACAGACTCACAGACATAGAATACAAACTTGTGGTTACCTGGGGGAGTGGGGTGGGAAGGAATAAAATGGGAGTTCGAGATTTGCAGATACTGATTGATATATATAAAACAGATAAACAAGTTTATACTGTATAGCACAGGGAAATATATTCAATACCTTGTAGTAGCTTATGGTGAAAAAGAATATGAAAATGAATATATGTATATCCATGTATGACTGAAGCATTGTGCTGTATGCCAGAAATTGACACAACATTGTAAACTGACTATACCTCAGTAAAAATAAAAATGAAAAAAAATAACATCAGTAATGGTTCATTAATTGTAACAAAGGTACCATACTAGTGGTAAGATGTTAATAATAAGGGAAACTGGATGTGGGGTAAATGAGAACTCTCTATACAATCTTCTCAATTTTTTAATAAATCTAAAACTGTCCTAAAAAAAGGTGTCTATTTTTTTTAAATGCTGCACAAAATGGTTTTGTAGACATCACTTTGTGGCCATAGGTTAACTGGAGAATACACCTAGAAGTGAAATTCCTGGGTCATATAATTCAGCTTTGCTTGATATTGTCAAATTTATCTTTAAAAGCTTCTACCGATTTTCATCTCCACCATCAGTGTATAAGAAATCCAATTCTACATTTTCTGACATAAATCTTAACAATGTTCTCCTAGGGCAATCTACCCAAGCAATAGAAATAAAAGCAAAAGTAAAGAAAGGGGACCTAATTAAAGTTATAAGCTTTTGCACAGCAAAGGAAACCATAAACAAAACAAAAAGACAACCTATGGAATGGGAGAAAATATTTGCAAATGATGCAACTGACAAGGGCATTGTTTCCAGAATATACAAATAGCTCATACAACTCAATAACAAAAAAAAAAAAACACCCAATCCAAAAATGGACAGAAGACCTAAACAACCAAATCTCCAGTGAAGACATACAAATGGCCAATAGGCACATGAAAAAAATGCTCAATATTGCTAATTATCAGAGAAATGCAAATCAAAACTACAATGAGGTATCACCTCACACCAGTCAGAATGGCCATCATTCAAAAGTCCACAAACAATAAATGCTGGAGAGGGTGTGGAGAAAAGGGAACCGTCCTACACTGTTGGTGGGAATGTAGTTTGGTGCAGGCATTATGGAAAACAGTACAGAGATTCTTCAAAAGACTATAAGTAGACTTACCATATGACCCAGCAATCCCACTCCTGGGCATATATCCAGAGGGAACCTTAATTCAAAAAGATACAAGCACCGCAATGTTCATAGCAGCACTATTTACAATAGCCAAGACATGGAAACAGCCTAAATGTCCATCAACAGATGACTGGATAAAGAAGAAGTGGCATATGTATACCATGGAATACTACTCAGCCATAAAAAAGAATAAAATAATGCCATTTGCAGCAACATGGATGAACCTGGAGAATGTTATTCTAAGTGAAGTAAGCCAGAAAGAGAAAGAGAAACACCATATAATATCACTTATATGTGGAATCTAAAAAAAAAAGACAAATTTATTTACATAACAGAAACAGACTCACAGACATAGACTTACCAGGGTGGGGAAGGGTGTGGGAAGGGATAAATTGGGAGTTCAGGATTTGCAGATACTAACTACTATATATAAAATAGATAAACAACAAGGTCCTACTGTATAGCACAGGGAACTATATTCAATATCTTGTAGTAACCTATAATGAAAAAGAATATGAAAATGAATATATGTATGTTCATGTATGACTGAAGCATTGTGCTGCACACCAGAAATTGACACAACATTGTAAACTGACTATACTTCAATAAAAAAAAAACAAAATAATAAAATTTTTTTAAAAAGGAAATCTAATTCCATCTCCTCCTTCCCCAATAACACTTATGTCCTTTTTGATTTTTATATTTTCAGACTTAATTTTTTGCAAATTGGCTGAGTGGAAACATGACATGAATAGTTGTATTAACTTGTATTTCTGTGATTGCCAGTGAGGTCGATTATCTTTTCCTGTTTCCTAACCATTGGGCCTTTCTATTCTGTGTATTCATGTTTGTTAACTCTGACCAGGTTCCTATTTAATGAGTTGCCTGTTGTCCTTTACATTGTGATTTGTAGTTCTTTATGTAGCTTAGAACACTGGTATACTACACATGTGTCAAATGTTCTTAAACCTTTTTAATGATGACAGCAAATTTTTAAATGCTGATGGGGTTAAATTTACCATTTTTATGGTATATACATTCTGCTGTTCCTTTGAAAAATCTATCCTATTGAGATAATAAAGCATTCTCCTATATTCCCAACTGAAAAAAAAAAGCATATAAAAAAGCATATTATAAAGCCTTAATAATTTAAAGTGGCACTTGACCAGAGTATCCAGAAATGGATCCACAAGAATATGCAAACTTGGCATAATAAGGTGGCATAATAAGGTACACTGGAGAAAAGATGGACCTTTAATAAATGGTACTGGGGTAACTCGTTAGCTATATAGAAAAAATAAAATGGGATTTGATCAATTCCAAATAGAACAGAGATTTTAAAAAGTAAACCACACATGTCTAGAAGAGATCGTATGTGAATTCTTCTATAACTCAGGAATGTAAAAAGCCTTCCTAACTAGGACTCAAAATCCAGACACAAGAAGAGAAAAATATTGCTAAATTTGACCACACAAAATTGAAAAAAGAAAACTGCATGCCAAAAATTACCACAAACCAAGGAAAA
The DNA here is from genome assembly GCF_048773025.1 of Camelus bactrianus. NCBI lineage: Eukaryota > Metazoa > Chordata > Mammalia > Artiodactyla > Camelidae > Camelus > Camelus bactrianus. The sequence continues at coordinate 35,175,276 of NC_133575.1, forward strand.
AGACAAATGGCAAATAAGGAAAAAATATTTTCAGCTTGTATCACAGATAAAGGTTTAATTTCCTTTAACTGTTTGTTTAAAAATAGAGAACTAAAGGGCCATCTGCCCCATAGAAAAATGGGAAAGAGAAAAGAACACACATTTTCAAAAAAAGAAAATGCAAATAAGTGGTCTTTAAACATGAAAAGTTACACAGCCTGGCTGGCAATAAAAGAGATGCAAATTAAGTTACACAAAGACACCATTTCTCACCTATCAGATGGGCAAAATTCAAAAGTTTGATGACATACTGGCTGGAGCCCCAGTACAAAGTTGAATAAGAAATATTGATAATACAGTTTTCCCCCCTTTATTCTGTTAATGAGGTGAAATATATTGATTCTAAAATGTTAAACTGATCTTGCATTCCTGAAATGAATCCCACTTATTCATGATATATTGTCCTTTTTTACATGCTGGATTTTATTTGTAATATTCTTTTCTAGGATTTTGGAGTAAATGTTCATGAGAGATATTAAACTTTAACTTTCCTCTTGTAATTTCCCTGTTAGGTTTTGGTCTTAAAGTTATGATGGCCTCATAAAACAAGGTTAAGAGTGTTTCTGCTGTTTCTAGTCTTTGGAAATATCTGAATAAGAACAGTGTTATTTCTTCTTTAAATTTTGGAAGAATTCACCATTGAAGTGATCTGGGCTGGGAGTTTTCATTCTGAGAGGCTTTAAATTGTGGATTCAATTTCTTTAATAAATATAAGAATCTTCAGGTTTTATTCAGATTCTCTGCAACTTCTTGAGTAAATTTTGGTAAATTGTGTTTTTTGAAAACTTTATCCATTTCATGTAAATTTTCATATCCTGACTTTCCTAAACTAACTAAATCGAAAAATAACCAAATAGTTGATGGGTTCTTTTTTCTAAATGAATTCAAGATTATAAATTATTTGTTCAAGAAAAAATAATTAACTTAGAACATCACTATTTTGTAACCCCAAATGAAGTCATGGATCTAGGCACCCATTATTAATAGCTGCTCAAAACATTAGTTGATAAGCAGATGGGAAGTTTTATAATGGTCAATTTAGGCTGATTTACTTGAACTTGAACCCACTGATCAATTTTAACGCCCCTCAAAGAGAAATAACCAGACAATATGTGTCGCCTCTTACAATACAACACAGAGTATACACCTCTACCTATGAAATGTCCTTGCCAAAAAAATAAAATCAAACCTGAATCTAATTGTATCTTGATTTAACTATCAGTTGACAGGGAACATAGGAGCCAAAAGAACATGTTCAATGACACCATAAGGAGCCAACAAGCAACATTCAAAATATAGTAAGTTCTCTAGGAAAATGACCTGGTTTCTTCAGTGAATAAATTATAAGAAAAAAGAAAAGAGGAGGTGGGTCCGATAAATTGAAAGAAAATAAACTTAACAGCAACCATATGCAACGTGTGGACCCTGTTTAGACACTAATCTGAAAAATCCAACTGTAACAAAAAGAAAAAAGCTTGAGATAATTGGGGAAATTTGAATACTGAGAGGATATTTCATACTATTAAGGGATTATTGTTAATTTCTTTGGTGTGATAATAGTAATACAGCTTTCTTTAAAGAGTCCTTATCTTTTAGAGATGCATACAGAAGTATTTACTGGTGAAATTATACATCTGAGATATATTTCAAAATAATTGGTGAGGGAGTGGTTAAAGATAGTGGGCAGCTGTAGCTGAAATAAGATTGGCCATGTGTTGATAATTAAACTGAGGGATGGGTACATGGGGTTTTGTTATATTATTCCTTCTAGTTTTCTATATATTTAGAAATTTCCATAATAAAGAGTTTTAAAGAAAACCATAACAGTGCTGGAAAACAAGGGTGCCATTCACCTGCCAAAAATTTTGTGAAATTCAAGACATTTGAAAGCAGATGAGATCAGAAGTCAGAAGACAGGAAATCACAGATCAGGTCATCCCAAGGGCTCCTGCCACAGCAGCCTTGAGAAAAGTGGGTAAGGAAGTATGCCTCCCCAGAGTTTGGCATTTTCAAAATGTATTGGCATGAACGGTGACAATTAGGGAACTTTCTCTCCATCTGGCCCTTTTCTTCCTCACCTGAACAGAACTGCTGGCAGGAAAAGTCCAAGAATGTTCTTTAAAGAGACTGGCCCTAGTGAGTGCATAAAATCTCGAAAATAACAATGGCATTATCCTAGGGTCAGGGAATAGAAAACAGAAAATGCTTCAGTCCCTCTAGCTCCCCAGGAAGTCCTCCATCCAATTGCACATGCCTACTGCTCCCTGACCCCACCTAGCTATTAAGGAAGGCCTCCTGCTGTGACAGCCTGTCCTCACCCTGAACCTGCACCCAGCCCTCCTCCTCAAAGGAGCCGCCTGTTAGGAGCGCAGACCTGCAGGGTTGCCAAGAAAACCCACGCCAGCTGTCTCTATTAACCAAAACAATCCACTTATTCATAAATATAAACTGAAAGCCAAGATTCGCCAGATCTTGGAGAAAAACCAATCCCACAACAGAAAAGCAAAATGCAAAAAGTAAAACACATTGCAATGGAAAAAAAATACCCACCTGAGATACAAAAAGGGTTCTTGGCCTTTGAATGAAAGAATGTAATTATTGATCTAAGTATTTTGACTAATAGGCTGGATGATAAAAGCAGCCTAAGAGACCAGATTCCTGGGCTGGAAATGAAAGTAAGGAACTATCCCAGGATATAGAGAAAAAAATAAACAGATGAAAAATATTAAAAAGTTACGAAGGAGAAATCGAGGAGCTCCAACATCTAACTAATCAGTGTTCCAGAAATAGAGGATAGACACTGTGTCAGGGAAGAAATAATCGAAAGTATTTAAAATACAATTTGCTAAACACATTGATTAGGGGTATGTCAAAAGGACACAGGAGCCAACAGAAAGAGCTTCCAATGGACAAAGCTGGAACAATAAAAGCAAAAAAATAAAGTCCTATTGGAGTATAGCCCAAAGTCCAAAATAAATCTCCATGAATCCTTATCAATATAAACAACTGAATAAATTAATAAATAAGGGAGAAAACACATATTTCCTGTGCTGAATTTTAAATAACTTATGCAGACACTCCACACTAAAGAAGGGCTGGAATAATTCCTCCCCGCTTAAGTGGCAGCTGCATCTGACTTCCTTCCAAAGAGTGCAGTAACAGAAAGCGGAGAGAAATTATTAACTACAGAAATGAGAAACCTGGCTAACAGGAGCCCAGCCAGGGGATCAAGGGTCCACACGAACAATGAGAAGTCAAGCTGACAGTATGTACCTTGATGTGATATGATGAAAATGGCACTTCACATCTGTGATCTTCTTCCTCCAAGCCCGTAACTCCAGTCTAATCATGAAAACACATCAAAAAAGGTTCAATAGAGGAGCATTCTACAATACACCTGACCAGTACTCCTCAAAACTGTCCAAGTCATCAAAACCCAGCAAATCTGAGAGGGTGTCACACCAAGAGGAGCCTAAGGAGACAGGACAACTAAATGTCACGTGATTATGATCCTGGATAAAAAAAGGAATTTTAGGTAAAAATTAAATCTGAATAAAGTATAAACTTTAATTAATAAAGTATTTGGACTGGTTCATTCATTTTAACAAATTGTACCACACTAATATAATGTTAGTAATCGGGGAAACTGCGTGTGGGTCCAAGGGAGATATATGGGAACTCTCTGTACTATCTGCTCAATTTCTCTGTAAACTTAAAACTGTTCGAAGAAATAAAAGTCTATTTTAAAAGTATAATTTGCTTGAGGCAAAGATGTGAATCTTCAGAATAAGAGGACCTAAAGAATGCTGCATATAATGAAAGAAAACTATTGTGTTTCATTTCCATGATTCTGAATCCCTCTCTCTCTTATTTACTGATCACTTATTTGAGGCTCTCAATCTCACAATCTGGAGAGTGAGTTTAGACTCTCCCACTGGCTTTGATTTTTATTATGATTTTTTATTTTTGGTGGGGGGAGGTAATTAGGTTATTTCTTTTAATGGAGGTACTGGGGATTGAACCCAGGACCTTGTGCATGCTAAGCATACGCTCTACCACTGAACTATATCCTCCCCCAGTTTTGGTTTTTAAATGTTAGCTGTGTGTATCTTCTGTGTAATGACAAGAACATACAGCAAAAGGACACTAACATGCATTTTTAAAGTTCCCTAATTCAGTTTTTAAAAACCCACATTTAGAAACAGATTTATGAAATTTCAAACTCCACAGTAAAAGAAAAAAAAAATCTACAAGGTTTCAAAGGAATAAAAAATACAAAAGAAAAGGTTACCTGGAAAGGTTCAAAATCAGACTGACATCATGCAGCATCAGCTGGTAGAATACAATGGAGCAATGTCTTCAAAATTCTAAAGGCAAAGTATTGTCAATCTTGAATTGTATGAGAACAAAAGATATTTTAAGCATACAAGAACTCGGAAAGTTTACCTCCCACACCTGTAAGAATTACTCAAGAAAATAGTTCAACCAAAAACATAAGTAATTCAAGGAAGAGCACATAAGATAAAAGAAATAGTAGGGGCTGGGTTTTTGAGGGTTTGTCCCAGATTGAGGGTGAGGACGGGAGGATTAGAAAGAAAGTTAAAGAGGCTTTATCACATCTTGAAGTTTGGAGAATTCTCCACTGAACAGTGACATTTTATAAACATTTCCTTTTATGTGGCTCTAATCCCACTACTTGAGTCTACATAGAATGATGTTTACGTAGAATCACATTGTCGATTCTGTTCATTTTTCCTTTTGAAGTGATTTCTGATACATCTGGATTTTTTTTTTTTTTACCAATCTTTATGCATCCTATTTACTCTGCTTTCTCTATGGCTTCTTTCTTCTTCCTTTCCTGCCTTCATTTAGACTGAACTGGTATTTATATGTTTGAAATATATTTGTTCACCACTAATAGTAATTCATTTAAGGATTGCTCTTAAAATTTTAATATGCATGCATACTCAAAGTGTGAGAGGTTAATCCCTATGCTTCGGAACAATACAAGGACTTTACATTAAGAATCAAAATATTTCAGTTCTGCATTTGTTTTATGGCCCTTCCACCCCTCCCTCAACTCCAGCAGACAGAACTATTTATTGTTTTACAGGTGCAAGGCTGGCTTAGATTTACCCACTGTGGTGGAGACTGTTGGTGTCCCACCCACATCCCTTTTATTGGGCCAATATACCCACTGCCCAGCTGCATATTAACTGCTGATGGCTGACAGTCACACCATTCTTGTGAGAACTGCTCTCAGCAGGACAGTGCCCCCCTAGCCTGGAGCTTATCCACCTCAACCCTTAAGGGCAGACTGCAGCCAGTGCTGGATTGATATGGGAATACAAAAAGCTATCTCTCTTGCCACAAGGAGGCACAGCTCAGTGGCACTAGTATTAGTTTCCTATTGCTGCTGTAACAAATGATCACAAACACAGTGGCTTAAAACAACACAAATTTATTATCTTACAGATGTGGAGGTAAGAAGTCCAACATGGGTCTCACGGCCAAAATCGAGGTGATGGCAGGGCTGTATTCCTCTCTAGAAACAACAGGGTGGTCTGTTTTCTTGCCTTTTCCAGCTTTGAGAGGCCACCAGCTTTCCTTGGCTCATGCCCCTCTTTCCCCTCTTCCTCAATCTTCAAAACCACAGCACAGCATCTGCCTGATCATTCTTCTTCCGTAGTCACATCTTTCTTTCTCTTCTGCCTCCTTCTTCCTCTTTTAAGGACTCTTGTGACCACACTGGGCCCACCAAGATACTCCAGAATAACCTCTTTGAGATCAGTTGATTAGCAACTTTAACTCCACCTGCAACTCTCATTCTCCTTTGCAGTGTAACCTAATGTACTGACAGGTTCAGGAGATTAGGACATGAACATCTTTGCTGGGGGGCATTATTCTGCCAGCCAGTGCCCTTCATGCTCCAGAGCTATTCCCAGGCTCAGGCTAAGGTTAGATTCCAGCTGAACCCACATAAAAGGACCAACAGGAAGTTGTGTCCTTACTCAACAGTAAACAATATTTGTCAAAAGTGTATAAAACTTCATAGAGATTTAATAAATTGTTACTACAAAGATGTGAAAAGGAAGGTGTTTTAGAGCCAAATCCACATCTGCCATAACAGGAAGTCCAAGTCAAGCCATTTATCAGAATAGGAAGTCCAAGAAATATGGTTGTAGTAAATACCCAGAGAAACAACTAATACAGTTCAAACTTCTGTGGGGAAAAAGCCACTAAATTGAAGAGCGGTAGAACAGAGAAGTGCTCCTTTTCTTAGAAGCCTTATTTGTAGTTAAATACTATTTGATTTTTTGAACTATGTGTGCTACTTTGACCAAAATAACTTAAAAAATAAGTCCATTGAATAAAGTAGAAATAGCCACCTAAAGTAACAATTACCTATTAATTTAAAATTCCTATTTCTGGATATTAAAAGAACAACTTTTGCTACCTGTAAAGTAACATGTATTCACTGTAAAGACTTCAGATGACATAAACATGTTGAAAATACAACATGAAAATCCTCTATACCAACCTAACAGAGATAGCCTCTATGAGTATCTGTATGCACATCTATGTTCATCTGCATAGTTTTTTTAAAAAGTGGGGTCATACTGTTTGTAACCTGATTTTATCACTGACATGTGGCTCTTTCTAAATCGATTTATATAGCTCTACACTCTTCTTAATACTGGTTTAGAATTCTATCATTTGAGTAGACCAGGAAAACTAATACTTAACAAAAATCAGGAGGCCAGAGGGTGGCAGGAAAGAGGTATGCTGATTTTCCCCATCTTTAATTACAGGGAGTTGGTAGATACTATCTAAAGCTGGTAACTAAGGACAGAAAAAATATAGTATTTAAAGTAATAAAGGTATCTACTAGAAAAACTAAAAATATATTAGCAATCAAAAAAAAAAAAGTGTGGGGTGAAACAGTGGGTGTGCACAAAATTCCTTAACTTTCAGAGTGAACATTCCATATTATTCTATCCAAACTTGGACAATAAAAATTAAGTACAAATATATTAAAAAATATATATGAAGAACTTTTCATAACAGTTGTCTCATAAAAGGGGGTGAGGGTGGGCACTTTTATCTTTTTGTCATCATAAAGGTAACTACTATTATAAAAAGATATTCATGATACATAAGTGAAAATAGCTATGTGTAAAATAGTACATAAACTATGACTCAATTTTTATATAAAATACACATAATATGTATTCATACATATGTAGAAAAAAATTCCAAAAGCTTTATACCAAAATATGGGCAATCGTTATCTCTAAGTACATCATATTATAAACATTCTATATATTCTTTATGCGGATGGATCTTCCTATAATAAGCATATTTCATTCATATTGCCATCGGAAATAAGAAAACTGCAAAACTCATCTTTTTTTGTGAGGGAGGACTATTAAGAAAAAAAAAATTAGTCAAAACATCCTCACGTATCTTCCAAAGCCTAAGCCACAAACTACCTGGATTCTATATACTCAAGTTTTAATAAATCTTGCAAATAACCTTTATGCCTCAAATATAAAAATCCCCATGATAGACAAAGGCAGGCTATAGGTTTTTCACTCTGCCCAAGCCTCTCCAAGTCATTTCTGATGGAGCTTATGATTCACTGGACTGCTATACAGAGAAGGTTTCCTATAGGTTGACACCAACTCTAGCACAGTAATACGCTTTTCACACAACATCAGCTGAATACCCACCATGAGCAAAGCATTGCACAGGGTGTATCACAAGTTACTGATTAACACCACACATGACTGCCTCGAGTAGCCTACAACCCCGTGGAGAAATGGTGCGGACATGAGGCAGAACAGGGGACACTAACAGAGAGGGGACCGTATGGAGAACTCTGATAGTATTTTGCATTTGTATACAAATATTTCCAAACAAATCAACAAATACTTGGAGATGTGTAGGCAAAAATGAAGTGCTATTTTTTTTCACTTTTCATTCCTGTTTGGAATCAGAAAGTAGTCATCCTCATGACTCATTTGCCACTAAATCATATGCCAGGTTCCCCAATAGAACTTTTCATATAGGAATATTTAGTCTCTATTTGAGGGCAGACATTTCTGTGCTCCCACCCCCACTTTCCTAATGTATCATACACAGAACAGACACTAGAAATATTTCCAAGATGAAAACCGAGCCAGCTACCGGAGTTCCCCACAATAGCCCGCCTCACAGTATCAGATCAAACTATCATGCAGATACGCACACAGAAGTGTGGCCAAGTTTCTACCTAATGTAGAATATTTTTCCCTTTTAATTCCATGGTAATGAAAACTTTGGCAAGGCAGAAACAGAGAAAAGCTCGAAGAAGAAAAATAAGTATTTATAAACAAAACCACTTCATATTAAGAAAGTCTGAATTTTATTTAGCATTTTATCTGAGGCACTAATGAGAGTAAAGGAAGAAAATGAAGGTGGATCCCATGTTGAATTTTAAGGAGTCTCGCGAGAGTGAAAGCACAGGCTGTGACAATCTTGAAAGTATGAAATGCCTTGTTTACAATACACAAAATATATCACGGGGACTGCCTAGCAAAAGGAGATGGTCTGACTATCTGCAAAGTCTTTCCAATCTGAAGACTCCAACACCTGTCGTTCTGCTGTTTTTTTTCCTAATTCCAACCTAGAACTCTATGGACAGAACAAACAGTACGAAAAGCTTTTCCAGGTAAAGGAGCCTCTGAGGGAGTGTGGCATGGGTCCTGAGAAACAAGTCAACTGGCCTAGTGTTCAACCAACATAATGCTACCTAAAAACCTGAAAGCCTTTGCACTTACATCTCAGACTAGACCAAAGAGACAATTCTCTTTAAGCTACAATTTCAGGATTATGTAGAAAATCACTACTCTTCAGATAATAAATTCATACTATACTATTAAGGTGACTTTTACCTCTTTGTGAAGAAGAGGTCAAAATAATAATTAGGATTTTTAAAAATGAAAAATGAATTTCACTCAAAGTTAATAAAATGAATCAGTGACCCAACTATATGTATCCTCAAAATAATTAGTTCTACCCAGGCTGCTAGGATAAATAAATGAGTTAAAAAATTAGAAGCTTATATACAAGACAATATTTTTACAACTACAGCCATCAAAAAGAAAAAAAAAGGAACAGAGCTTTAGACATGGTATTATTTCCTTAGAAGAGCATTCCTTGAAACTGTTTACTACAGTTATTACATAAGCAAAGTAAGAACTGCAGGAAAAAAACAACCTAAAAATTGGTATTAAATGTGTTTAATGTCTTTAATAATTCTATTATTTGTAAATCCTTCCACCAAAAGGGAATTACAGTTCTTCAGTGTATTGCAAACATATCTTTAAAAAAAAAAAAGTCAGCCCTAATGTTGAAGCTATGAAACAACTTTTTAATTATTGGCACTATACTAAAAAGCACAATGGAGAACATTTTATTTAAATAAAAATGGGGATAATATTTCACTGGGGAATATAGCCAACGGATTTTTTTTAATCTCTCCACGTCTACATCCAATGGTGGTACTTTATAGGCAAATTTTAAACAAATGCAAATTTTTAAAAAACAACCAAAGCCATGTTGTGCTCAGGAATACTATTATACACATACCATATAGGCTGTTTTATAGCAGATACTAGTTTGCCAAATTTCAGACGGCAAAATGCTAAGCAGTGAGTTTGGTATTGTCCAGCTAGTTGTTTCTCGTCATCCTGGAGAATCTGGCAATGTGTAATGTTGAGACCATCTTGTCACCACCGCTTCTATCCTCACGAGTGACTCCACTGTGACAGCACATTCACAGCCTTAGGATGCAAGGCCTAGCAAAAAGCCTCCCACAAATCCACTGGATATCACGATGTTCCGTTTGACAAACTCTGTCGCCTGAAACAAAGTTTAAACAAAAATACTCGTCATTAGGCTACGACACAGATGAATTTTGAAAACGTGACACTAGATGAAATCAGACAGACAAAAAAGGAAAATGTTGTTTGATTTCCACTTATATGAATAGTCAAATTTATCAAGACAGAAAGTAGAACAGAGGCTACCAAGGGCTGGGGAGAGGGGTGAATTGTGGGAGTTACAGCTTACCTGTGAAGAGTCTTCTATCTGGGTTTTTTTCTTTGTTGTTTACTTTCGGGTTTTTTTTTGGGGGGGGGCGGATTAGGTTCATTTATTTATATATATACATTTATTTTTAATGGAGGCACTGGGAATTGAACCCAGGGCCTCGTGCATGCTGACCATGGTACTCTACCACTGAGCTCTACCCTCCCCTAGAGTTTTCTATTTGGGATGATGAAAAAGTTCTGGAAATGGATAGTGGTAATGGTTGGACAAAAGTGTGAATGTACTTAATGTTAGTGAATTGTGCACTTAAAAATAGCTAAAATGATAAATTTTACGTTATGTATATTTTACCACAGTAAGGGAAAGAAAAGATACAAATTTTTAAAAATACTCTTAAGTATTAAATCCTAAGCTAAGTATCATTTTCAGATGCTTTCCTCAATTCTATAGATATTAAGCAAAAATCCTTGTGTAACTATTGGCACCTATTGCAGGTGCCAACCACCCTGCAAGATGCCAGGGCTGTCCATTACATCCTTAGGAGCCCGGAGCCCCCAGCCAGGTCCAGGAAGCTTCTTGCTATTGGAATAACAGGAATATGGGCAGCAAAATTCTCACAGGTAAAAAGAAGTCTCCTAGGGGAAGGCATAACTCAGTGGTAGAGCACATGCTTAGCATGCACAAGGTCCTGGGTTCTAATCCCCAGTACCGCCATTAAAAAAAAAAAAAAAGAAATCTCCTTATAGTGCAAGCATAAATGAATGGATGATCAATTTATTAAATCATCATAACACAGATGATTTAATAAATTCCCATGGCATGCACAATGATGTTTATTCACAGTCCACTTAGCCAGGAGGAAAAAATGTGCAAGATCGAAAAAATAACACCTTGATAAAATGTTTAACCCAACTAAAATCATGAAGAAGCAATTAGATAAAGCCACACTACGGGATACTTTGCCTAGATGCTTCAAAAATGTCAGTGTCATGAAAGACAGAAAAACAAAAACAAAGACAAAAAAAACAGATGACGGGACCATTTAAGATTAAGGGAGACTTCAGAGATAAGACAATCAAATGAAATACATAATTTTTAATTGGGGGGGAGATGTGAAAGATATTTTGTGCAAAAATTTTAATATGAATTGTTTATTAGGAAATATTATTATATCACGTTAAATTTGGAGAGATTAATAGTAGTACTTGTAATTATATAGGAGATATGCATACTCCTGGAAGATATGTGCTTAAGTATTTAAGAATAAAAAGACATGATGTCTTAGACAGTTCAGCGAAAAAAAAAAAGTGTAAATCTCACACACACACAAATGTTGCAAAACATGAACAATTTGGTGAGTAAGTGAAGGGTTTTTGGGTATTCATTGTTTTTGTCTTTCAACTTTTCAGCTGACTTGAAATTTTTCAAAATTTGGGGCAGTCAAAGGATAGAATAAAAACAAAGGCAAAGGAAGGTTCAGCTCAATTCTAAACAGAACACAAGAAGAAAACATAAAATGCACATAAAAAATTAATAAAACTAATCCACACTAATAAAATATAAACATTTTCAAGCTATTCTACCTCAAAAAAATAGGTAGTTTTAGTTAACAACTAAAAAAAATGAGTGATTTAAATGGTAGCTTGATCTCAAATTTTAACTTAACACTCTAGACATGACCAGAAACACCATTTTTTAAAAAAAGAAGACAATCTCTAGTTACATTCTCTGCTGAGATTCATTAAAAAAAAAAAAAGCCCAAAATATACATTGTCTTACTTCTTCAATTATATTGTTGATTTCAGGTGCTGCCTTATTTGCTCGTTTCTTAATCTGTCTTTTTGCTTTGTTTACATCTTTTTCAACTCTCTTCCAGTCGATCTGCACATAGCCACTGTGACTGGCAATCTGCAAAAATGTAATAAAAATGGTTAAATCTAAACCAACTAGGTTGCTAACAGAATATATGAACATTTAGATTTCAAAAAATGTATGAAGCTCATGGGTAAGAATCACAATTTATTCACGAAGGTATTCATTTACAGATACTGAGTGCCTATTCCGTGCTAAGCACTGTTCTAGACCCCCAAGCTATAGCCAAGAACAAGGGAGACAGAAGTCCCCACCCTCAGTGAGTTTAGGGTCTATCAGAGAAAACAGACTTAAGTATAAATAATTACTTAGATGTGATGAACACTATGTTAAGAGAAGTAGAGTACTTAATGGGAAAAGAGTCCAAAAATTGTATTTATAACTATTCTATAATTCTCTCATAATTTTTGGAATTTGAGAATTCACTAAAAAGGCACAGAGACTATTGAAATTATATAGCTAATAAATAAGTAACTTTAATTAAATAGATGTTTAATTATAAGAGATCAGAAGCCAATCAGTTATTAGGTCACTAAAATAGCCTGATAAAAGGCTCTTCACTCTCTTTATTTAAATTAAGAATAATGCTCTACACAAGTTTCATGCTATAAATTCTTTTAATAAAACTATAGCTAAATGCCTATTAGCCCTAAGAAAAACTCTCATATGCTGTTACTGAGACACTGCAAAATCTGAACAAGAACAATAGTGTGTGTGTAAGCCAGTACACTGAGTCCCTCCAAATAATACAATCAACATGTAAAGTATCACATGAGCAGTAAACAATTAAGCCTCGCGTACTGTCATAAATCACTTCTACCAAGCGGATGCTTTCTTAGTAATCTTTTAATGCATCACTTTAACTATGAACCACACATAAGATACTTTAAATAATAAAAATAACTGATTTTATATAAATAGGTTGGGAATCTTAGGTTCCATTTTCACTGTGAATGACTCCATAGAAGAATCTATTTATCTGCATTTCTTCCTATATTTATTCAGCTACTATCACATCAAACTCTAGCCTCGGTAAAACAGAGTGGTAATCAAACCAAATGGCAAGTGAAAGCTTTTTCCTGGCAATACCTGGCATGGCAATTTGGGTCCCAGACATGGAGGTGATGATGAATCTTAGGGTCCCTTCCACAGACAGCAACCATAAACCCTGGTTAAGAACAAGGACTCCAGAATTAACTAAAGCAAGCAGATTTTGAAGAGGAGTTGAAACTTATAGGAAGGTACCAATATGAGGTGAGTTGCCTATTTTTCTGGCTTTATCCGGAGGACAAGATGGAGTTGCAGAGTGGCTAAAAGTTCAACAGAAAACATGCCATCTTTCTGGCCTGAAGAACCAGAGGACATTGCCCAGGACAATAACAGCTTCCAGGAAGGACAGAGCTAGAGAAGGAGAGACCCAAATTCTATGTCTAAACTCTATTCAAGGCCTGAACCACACATTCATGGGGCATAATGAAGCACTTGGGCCAAGGCTAAAAAAAAAAATAACCTGAGATTTGAGCTGCTACCTGCCACAGATGAAATGGAATTTGCAATTTGAGTCTCACCAAGTTAACCACCTACTAAAATCAAAACACCAACATACTTCATTGGAATAAAACAAAATCCAGACTCTCCACAACATAACATTCCCAACCCAGGAGAGCCCAGGATAAAATCCAGCTATGTGATGTGATAAAGCCGGAAGATGTGGCCGCGTCTCAAAAGAAAATCAACAGATGTCAACTCTGAGATGATGCAGATATTGGAATGATCAGGACTTTAAAGCAGTACTATAACTATGCTCAGTGAGGTAAAGGAAACTAAGCTTGTAATCAATGGAAAGACAAGAAATCTCATCAGAGATCTAGAAAATATAAAAAGAACCAAATGGAAGTTCTAGAACTGGAAAATACAATAACTGAAATAAATTCATTGGACAGCCTTCATGGCAGAAGGTAGATGATGGCAGAGGAAAGAGGCAATGTACGTGAAGCTAGATCACTAGAAATTATACAATCTGAATAAAAAGACAAAAAAAAAATAAATGAACAAAACCTCAGGACATTATTAAAGAGCCTAAGACACATGAATCAGAGTCATATTCAGAAGAAAGAATAGGAGGGAATATTTAAAGAAATAATGGCCAAAACCTTCCCAAGCATGGTTAGGAAGACATTAATTTACGGATTCCAGAAACTCAAGTAATGATCTAACACAATTATGAAATAACAGTACTCAAATGATGCAGGGTTGGGGAGACAGAGAAGTTCAACAAATGATAGCTAAATTCCCATCTTCCATAATAGGAAGCCAGTAGTTAATACCTCAAGCTGAAAGACAAAGAAATAGCCAATCAATTTGTTTGGGAAAAAGGAAATAAATACCTTAAGAATCAGCTAATAGTTCGAACTGATTGCCTCAAGGGAGGGGAAAATGGGGAGGTAGTGGGGGAGGCAGAGGATTAATCTGTAATAAACCTTATACATGTGTTTGACCCTTGAATTATAGGCATGTACAACTCTAAAAGAATAAAAACTAAATTTAAAAGATCTATGTACCATTGTCTACTTTAAGATGGCAATGTGATAAATATCTACTGGAAAATGCCTAGAAAATGTTACTACAAAAGCTTTAAGTTATAAGTAAATTCATACTTATCTTTAAATATATGCAAAGGTACTAAAAATATGAAAGCAGGCCTAAATAATAGGTAATTAACCTAAATAGGTAATTAACCTAAATGCCATTTGTTTGTTTCTTATTTCCTCTTTCTTTCTACTGAGTTTTCAATAAGTCATATTTGTGGGAAAAACTGCTTTAATGCAGACAGGTCCCATGTTCTTCTGCTTAGTGACGTCGAAGAGTATGTGGACTAGACACAGAGAAGTACGAGGTGGCAATGGCAAAATGTGGATTTGAAGGGTACATATCAAGTGGACTGAAAGGGACTTCTGAAAAACTGACATGCAGAGGAGACTGAAATGCATAATTCTCTTTATCTGTGAACATCGTGGGGAACTCTGCTTCAGTCCAGTACCCTTTTCCACTAAACAGAAATGATACCTGAGTTTTCAAAATAGCTACTGAATATCTTGATTCTTCATAACTATGTAATTATCTTAATTGTTGGTTCTATGTAAACCCAAGTCAAAATCAGCTTAAGTAGAATTCTCCTTTGTACAAATACTGGCATATTCATCCAAAGAACTAAATTTAAATATTAAATATATTCCTTCTTACCTCTTACCCCAAGTAATAAGCAATTATTCCTAATAATGCCACCAATAGAGAGAAAAAAATATATATATATATATATTTAAACTATTTAGTAAACAACTCAAAATCTGTCTCTTTGTACTTAAGGCAATGACACTGGTTATTACATGATCAATGGCTTCGGTGCTGAAGTCAGATTTTGGTTGCTATGACCATCAATCATTTTTCAAATCTGACAGTTCTCTGTATCTTTAAAACTGTTGCTAACATTTATTCCCAGAGATTTTCAATTTTAGGATTTACTATATTTGATCTTCAGGGAATGATATTTTTGGGAAAATATATGCCAAACAGACATGAATGCCAGATAATATCCTGATAAACATCCTCTAACTGCAAAGCATTTTTAAACCTTATACTTAGAGGAACATGAACAAGACGAAAATTTCAAATCCACTTGTCTCAGAAATAGGATTATGAATGATTTTTTTAAACCCAATTTTCCACTTTCTATATTACTGTGGTTCTCCAATTTTAAAAAACATGTTAGAAATTGCTAAGAGCAATTTCCCCTGGGAAGGAAGACTGTACAGCTAGGGAACAGAGAAGGAAAGAGACTTTTTGAATTTTATATATATATATATATATGTGTGTGTATATATATATACACACACATTATGTGTGTGAAATTTAAATATAGGTTTTAAATGGTCATGATGAGCAGGTTATGTTATTGATGAGATGCTTATTTTGCTAAGGAAATGCTTCAAGAGAAGTTTGGGTAAGTAATAACGAAAAAAAAATGAAGCACCTCAAATAGCTGGGATCAAACTATGTTTAAAAAAAACAAAACTTAAAAGTATTTAAATTGTCTTTCGTGACAAGATGCCAGCTCTCAAAACTCGTTTTAGTTTTTCCACATACTGATGCCTACAATAAAAATTCTATCTTCTATTAAAATGGACAAGAGTGAAATGGCTGCACTTGACTTTCTCAGTTCCCAAGGGCTACGCATGTAAGCAGAGGCAAGGACCTAAAGCTCTGACATACCTGAAGGAGAAGAAAGCCACCACCTACTGCGGTTGCTGCAAGTTTTCCAACTTTCTGGAACAAAAATCCCGCACACCTTCAATGACAGAAATGACAAGGGGTAAGAACAATCAATGATGTACTAAATCCCTCCCTCCTATTTTCCATTGCTTTCCTAATAAAATCTTAATGTCTTCCCATTTCTCTTGATCATGGCCCTTACCCGCTCAGAAACTCTCAATGTTTCCCTTCAGTTATGCAGACTAGTCCGAAGTGCACAATCTACATTGTCTGAGATGTGCTTCAAAATAAGGGACAAAGAGGGGAACTTACAGGAAAGACTGGCTACTAAAACTGAATGTTGAGTACTCAGGGGTTTATTACACTCCTCCTATTAAGTTGAAATTCCCCATAATAAAAGTGGTTTGCTTTGTTTTGTCTTTTTTAACACAGTCAAGATGTTGCTCAGACCTGGCCGACCCTCACCCTACCCAAACCTACTCCAACCCAATTAGCTTCAAAACAGGTCACCGCTATTGCTCAAGGTATTAATCTCCCTGTTTCTAGGGGGTTTCTATCTAAACCTTTCCTACCCTTTAAGGTTCAGCTGAAGGTCCATCTTCATGACTACTTCAGCCCACATTTCTCACGGCTTCCTTATCTATTTCTCTCTAAATGTTAAACCTGTTTTGTCTCATCTATCCTGTAAGGTCAACCCATACTTCTTTCTTGATTTCTCTCCTTCAGCGAAGCTCATGCTTCCCTTCAGTATTCCAGATCCACAGTGTGCAAAAGAATCTCAGATTTCTAACTCTAGACTTCTGTACATGGTTGAATACTGTCCCCCCCAAATCCATGACCTTCCCAGAACCACAGAATGTGATCTTATTTGGAGTAAGGGCATTGCAGATGTAATTAGTTCAGATGAGGCCATATTGGAGTAGGGTGGGCCCCAAATCCAATATATCATAGAGACACTCAGAGGGAAGATGGCCATGTGATGACAGAGGCAGAACTGGACTGATACGTCTACAAACCAAGGAAAGCCAGGGACTGCTGGCAGCCACCAGAAGCTAGTAGAGATGCATGAAACAAATTCTCCCTCTGAGCCACCAAGAAGGAAGCAACCTTGTCAATACCTTCCAAACTTCTAGCCTCCAGACCTGTGAGAGAGTAAGTTTCTCTCCTTTTAAGCCACCTACTTGTGGTGCTTTGTGACAACAGCCCTGGGAAATAATACACACCTCCATGAATGGAAAATTTACATTTCCAATTACACGATGAGCTTCTCTTGCACCCAGAACCACATACTCAAAATGTGCCAAGGCAAACATCATCTTTGCAACCAAGCCATCTGTTGTGAAGGTCCCCATTTATAAGTGCTCACACCATTCTCCAGGCTCACCACCTCATGCTCATCTTAGACTCTGCCTTCTTCATCGCCTTTGGAGTCCAGCTGATTGCCAACTCTGTATACTCGAGTATCTCTAAAACATTTGCTCCCGTCTTCTTTCCATTCTCAAGGGCATCATCACCTTGCTTCCAGACCACACTAAGGGTCCTCTAACTAATCTTCACACCTCCCATCTCTCCCAGCAGCCGCCCATCCTGATGTCAGTTTTAATTTCATACTATGACCACAAGCCTATAGCTACCTACAGTCAATGTCATCTCAGCTTCCCATTTATGTCCTGAATGGGTCTGAACTGTTAACTGGTTAAGTGAATGTCCATTAACCATTCTTCCTCAACATACGTCACAACAGTGTATCAATTTTATACCCTAAGAAAATTGCAAAAATGTACTGCACTGACTCATTGCAGCAAATCACCTGTATAATATTAGAGTCTTATTACACAGCTCCTGGACTGCCACCTGGCTATGGTTCAAACATCTGTGTCCTTCGATAGGGCAGACAGCGACAAAGACTCAGAAAAGGGAGCAGAGGAGGCAAGCAGTGGCCAGGTCTTAACAACATCCCAGGGGGTGTGCTTCGTAAGCATGTCTATCCTTTGCTTGATGGCAGAATGAACCTACGAACTTCCCCTGCTCTGTCTCTAGGCTTTCCAAGCAAACTTCTGCCAATTATGGGGCTTCTCACCAAGTTTGGCCTAAAAAGAGAAAAACACACAATGATTTAATTTGATTGCTCAATTATTTATAAGTCTCTTTTAAGATGGGGCTTTAGGCCCTGACTCACATTAACCAATCGCCCACAGCACCAAATTGTGAGCTTATTTAAGCAGAAGGCCAAGCCCTGAATTGTGGCCAACCAAGTACAACCAGCCTGTGAAGAATGATTTGAGTAACCAGGGCTCTGACCAGGCGTCTCTCTAACTGCAGGCTTTTTGCATAAGCAGCATTATTTAAGTATACATCATGAATAAATACTGAACCTCTTCATCACAGAATCTTCACAATGAGCGTTTCTACCATAAAATGGCATTAAGTAAAAAAGACATTTAAAAGAGTGCACCACTGTTCCAAGGTGCATGTGAAACACAAATCAAAAGAATTCATTTTATAATCAGATAGTTTAAATATGTAAATATTTAAATTAATGTAAGATGAATTTAACTTAGAATCTTAAGAAAAAAATGATTATTCACAAGTTAAGCACCCACACTAACTTCAAAAATTCTCTAAGGTCATGAACATTTTCAAAATAAAGGTCAAACTTGTTTCTGACCCTTGTTATTTCCCTAATCTTTTAGTCCCAGAATAACAGAATTAGCTCTATAGTAGCAATTATATAATCATGTGATCTGAAATGTTAACTGGTTAGGTTAATGCTTATTAACCTCTCCCCCTTAATATACTCCACAATATTATTACTGAGTAAGCAATCGGTCCTTTAATTCCAACAAAGACCCAATGTGCTATAAGTCTTCTTCAAAATATTATCATAATCCGAACTAGTCCACAAAAATTAACAGAAACATCTGTATCATAATCAATCATTTTTACTGAGAATTTTATACTGTTCTCCACAGGGCTAATAATCCCTGAGACCAGTGTTACTGTGGGAGTTCTCACAGGGTTTTCCAGTTGTTGTCATTGAACAAGTAAAAATTATTCACATGTAATTAACTCTTCTCTTACATATTTTCCTCTTCTCACCCACTGTCACTGAATCAGATCCACTACATTTACTAAATCGGGGCGGGGGGGAATATATAAAGAATCAAATGAAGGGTGAGGAGGGAACAGTGGAGGGCATGGAGGAGGAAGACCACCAAAACCCAACAGTCTCTGAGTGTAGATTACACTAATCATATCAGAGAAAAGCCTCAAGGTACAGCTCTTCTGGGATTAACAGTGTAAAGCCACTGAGTGAGCCATAATTGGCCTATATACAAAAGGGCAGCAGTCAGGCTCCCAATGACAGTCAGGCTCCCAAAGAAATTTAATGAAAAAAGATGTTGTTCTCACCAGCCACTCACTCCACCCATTACAATCTGGGTAGCCACTGAGTATTTCTCTACCATAGGTCCGGAACTGTGGCCAAACACTCGACTCCACCAGTGGTGTCTTCTTGCATACTCAGTTAAATCCAACACTTCATAAGAATCATCATCACTTTCATATTCTTCAAAACAGAAAACGAAAACAACCAATTTAGAGTCAACCGAAAGTTAGAAATGTCCTACACATTCTTCATCTGTTATAATTCATTGTTACTTTTGCCCAACAGCTAAAATCGCCCATATGGAAACAAAGTTTGTTAAACACAATCCCTGAGACTAGGGCCTCGAGAGTCAAGGGCCTAGCATCTCCTTTCCAAAGGCACAGGGACCGGCCTAGGGGCCTGGGGCAACTCTAGTTACACAGCAGAGGGGTCCCCCCCGCCACAAATCTCAGCAGGTCAGTTCAGTTTCACAGCATGAAGGGGTCATCCGCAAATCTCAGGTTCAGGGTCAGTGCAGAGTCCATTTTCATCAGTGGGAGAAAGATGGGGGTCCTCCACTGACAGAACCGGTTAGAAGGAATTATTTGGCAAGAAGAAATTATTCCAGAGCCAAGACTTTCAAAAACAAAAAACAAAAATAAATAAAAATTTTTAAAAAACGTTATAAGACGGAGAGGAAGGGCCCGAGGTGAAGGTAAGGCAGGAGGTGGGGCTGTGTTGGGGGCGGGGGTCGCTCTTCGGCTGCGTTCCGCAGAGAGGGGAGGGAGAGTCTAGTTCGAAGGGGGTGCTCAAAGGGGCTGCCTCAAAAAAACAGAGCCCCCAAGAACCCCGGCGCAAGAGAAAGAGGCAAGGTCGACAGCTGTGAGTCACGTCTAAGACACTACTTCGCGCCCCGGCCGCTCACCTTGGGGAGGGGGGTTCCGGGTCGCCATGATACCGCCGGCGGCCTGTACTGAAGGTGGTCCCAGCCCGCCCGCCTCTCCCCCACGACTTTAAGAACCGCTCTAGGCTCAGGTGGAAGTCTATGATCTCTTTTTTTCCTCCTCCTCTTCTAGGCGCGTTGTCCTGTCCCCGCCCCTCTTCTAAGCGCAGGGCCTTCCGCGCAAGCGCAGGGCTCGGGTCGCAGGGAGGGGGGAGGGGAGAGGGAAGTTGGCTTTCAGCCCGCGAGGGCTGGTGGGAGTTGTAGTCCTTTGCCCTCCACAACCCTGGTTTCCCACCCCTCCCCCTCGAGAATTTCCATAACCTGAACTGTGTTATTTTGATTTAAAGAGCCTCAGGGCTGGAGGGGAAGGGCCGTCCCATGGTGGTTAAATCGAAACCACTAGCTTGCCATTTGTAACACTGTACCAGAAAGAGGATTTTAAAAGAGAGAAGAGAAACTGTTTCAAACCACCCTTTTCTAAGGAGTCAAGGGCTCACTAACGGTTGGAAATTTTTTCTAACGCGCTGCTGCTGGGAATTGGAACCTTTTCATCATCACCTTCTCCACAGGTTTCCCGCCTAGAACCCGAGGGAGGTTGAGGGAGGCCTAGGAACTGACCTGACACAAGTTATTCAAGAGGACATCATTTTTAAGCATCATTTTTACTGTTTAAATCTGACAGAGGAACCGGGTCAAGTTCTTCACGCAGAAGCCCCACGGGATTCTGTAGAATGAAAAACCATGTGGATCACCAAGCTGCTAACTCAGGTTCACATAAATCAGCCCCGAAACTTGTTTTGAACTTGCATGGCACCCGTGTTCGTCGTACAATTAAAACAGCCCTATCAATATTCGTATTATGAGAATACGAATATGAAGAAAAAACTAATTCTTGTAGAAGTTACATTACTTAAAATGTTGACTTCATAATTGCACTTGGCTTTTCAAATCCTGGTACTTTAAATGCAAGGGTTGATTCTCTAAAGTTCCTCAGCCTGTGCCACACCCTCTCGTCAACCCCCGGCCAAATGCAGGTCTAAGACTGGCTGGAGATGTTAGTGTCCAAGGACACTTTGCCTAAGATTACACTTTTCAGAAACAAAATAACTTTAAGGGACATAACTTCAGAGGTCCTCACTGAAATGTTTTTTTTTCCCCAAGAGTTAACAGATTTAAGTTCACACTCCTTCCTCCCCGTTGCCCACCTACTCGTGATGAGGTTATAATAAACAGAAAAATAGCAAATGATAGCTAGTGAAAGAAGAGAAGGGAAAAAAGAGAAAGGAAAATTGCAAATTGGGAGAACAAAATTACAAATTGGAAGAGGGTTGACTGGGCCAATGACTTCCAAGTTACACTTTCACATACTTTTAGCAATATCTGCCCGCTACATAAAGAAGCCACTTTCCTGTCAAGGCAATGGTGTTTAGAATCAAATGATTATGGAGAAATGAGGGAGAAAATGAAAACAAAACACTGCCCTTAAGATCCCAAAGAATAGACCTTTGTATCCAAAAGGTATCCAAAACATATCTGATAATGAATTAAAAGGCAATCATTTCTCTAAAGGACTTGAGGGCTGAGAAGGAACTTTTTAATGCTCTTCCATTTTTTCCTGCAGTGATATGCATGCCCTTGCCATTACCTCAAGGAAGCTGGTTTGTATGATATATTTTTCTAGCGTGAGTTTTTTTCTTTCCTAGTATCAAAAAAGCTGTCATTTTGTTGGCTCAGTGATGAATGGTTTAATGTGTAAATTGTGTACACAGACGTTAAAAGGTACTCTGATCCTCCTGATTGGTTCAAGGGGGTGTTTTTTGTTTGTTTCTTTGTTTTTTTTTTTTTTTTGTAATTTCCATTTTGAATAGTGGTTGTTGTTTGGGGCTTTTTTGTTTGTTTTGGGTTGTTTTTTTTTTTTTTTGGTGGGGGGAGGTAATCAGGTTTATTTATTAATTTTTTTAATGGAGGTACTGGGGATTGGACCCAGAACCATGTGTATGCTAAGCAAGAGCTCTACCACTGAGCTATACCCTCACCCTTGGGTTGTTTTTTTTTTCAGTCGCACTAATCAACATTTTCATTGTGAACACCGATATCTTATCTACAGCTGTACCAAAACATAATTCAGATAGTTTCCAACTTTTCAATGGGTAGAGTTCCAAAAGTTTATGAGTAACTTATTTGAAATAGAAAACATTTTCTATTTAATCCGTAATGAAACTGTAGTGAAACTATTCCTTCCTGATCTCCACCTTCCCCCATTGTCTTTGGAAACCATCTGTTAAAAACAATTTAGTCAGAATTGAGAAAAACAAAAAGCAGACAAAATAACAAACAGAAGAACAATTCACCCTCCATGGGAAATCAAACCTCCCCCATTGGCAACACCAAATCCCAACACAATGGGGCCCACTTGTTACCGGAGAGTATGTTCTCATCTTGAGCAGGAAAGAATTCAAGAGCTAGTGTGATAAAATGAAAGCAAGTTTATTTAGAGAGATACACATTCCATAGACAGAATGTGGTTGGTCTCAGAAGGGAGAATGGCCCCAGGGCATGGGGGTGGTTGGTTTTTATGGGCTGAGTAATTTCATATACTCACAAGTGGGAGGATTATTCCAACTGATTTGGGGAAGGGGTGGGGATTTCCAGGAATTGGGCTCCCACCCACTACTTGGCCTTTTATGGTCAGCCTGTGAACTGTCATGGTGCCCATGGGTGTGTCATTTAGCTTGCTATTGTATTATGATGAGCCTATACTGAGGCTCAAAGTCTACTGGAAGTCAAATCTTCTGCCATCTTGGGCCTAGTAGGTTCTCACCAGTTTATGTTGTATCCTCAACTGCTGGTTCATTCTTTTAATGGTTATACCCCGCCTACTTCCCTCCTGTATCACACTCATCCCATGTTTGCACAACTTAAAATGCTCTAAGTGACCTTTCAAAGTAGAGATAATCAATTGCTGATGAGAAAAGTGTTGTGAAGTTGATACTGATGCACTAGCTTGTTGGAGTGTAAACAGGTACAAATTTTAGTAATGTGTAACCACAATCTTAAAGATGCCGCTTCAATAATCCCACTAAAAAATCAGTACCAAAAACTATATAAAAAGTCCATATGCTTAAAGATATTCATTACAGGGTTGTTGTTTTGTTTTGTTTTTCATAATGAAAAGGAATAGGGACAATAGGGAAAATGGAAAGTGTCTAAGAATAGATGAATAGTTATGGAAATTATGGAAATTTATATTTTAAAAGATGTAATAACAGGAAAGTGCATAAGTGAAAAAAATTATATACCAAATTGTATTTACAATTTTATTGCAAGCAGTTTATTCAATTTCTGCTAAAAATCCATTAAGATTCAATAAACTGGAATGGATTCCATTGCAGACTTGATTCTAGCCCATTGGCATTTATCCCCATGTTAGGCTGAGCTAAATGGTTTATAAGGTAGTGTTACCAAACCAAACTTGGGTCCACTCACCCATGAGCAGTAAAGCCAATCTACTGACACTGAGTTGTGGTGAAGTAAACTGCAGCATTTATTGTAAAGCACCAAGCAAGGAGTCTAGGACAGTCTAATGCTCAGAAAGTCTGAGCTCCCCAATGGTTTTCAGCAAAGCATTTTTAAAGGCAAGGTGAGGGAGGAGGAGTCCCAGGGTATGTGATCAGCTTGCACACAATTCTCTGATTGGGTTGATGGTGAGGTAACAGGGCGGTGTCACAGAGGTTAACATTATCAGTCCTTAGGCACCAGTAGGTCTGGGGACTACATGCTTATGGTCATCAAGTAGTTAATTTCTTCTATCTGGTGGGGGTTTTAGCATCTGTAAAACATCTCAGGAAATATGCATCAGATACTATTATCTAGGTCCTTCTGAGAGGAGCTAAAGCAGAGGGTATGGGGAAGGGGTCTGTCCCAGAAAGGCCCCATAGGGTCCTGCTCAGTTGCAGTAGTGGTAGAAGAGTAATGGGTGGAAAAATAAGCAAAGATAGCCAGGAAAACCCTAAAAAGGAAGAGCAGTGAGTGAGGACTAGCCTGACCACATACGAAAATATAATTTTTTTTAAAGTTACTAATTAAAACAGTGTCATACTGGTGTATGAACAGACAGACAATCGAAGAAATAGATTGGAATAGAAAGTCCAGAAATAAAAGCAATATATACAAGAATTCAGTACATGATAAAGGTGTAATCTCAAGTCAGATAAATATGAACTTCACTAAAACAAACAAACAAAAAACAAAAACTGTTGTTGGAACAACAAAGATTGATATCTAATATATGGAAAAATACAACTGAATCCATACCTTACAACATGTACTTGGATGAACTCCAAATGGCTCAGACACCTAGATGTAGAAATTAAAATAATGAAAATAATTGAAGAAAGTTGGGCAAATCCCTTTATAACTTGGCAGCAGGGATGATCTTTTATGAATGACTCAAAAAGTCAATAAATTCAACTACATAAAAATTAAAACTTAAGCATAGAAGTACATAAGCAAAGTCAAAAGACAAATTACAAATGGAGAATAACGTTTGTAATTCTTATCAAAGGCAAAGGACTAAGCTGCCTAATATATAAAAGCTCTTTAAAAAGAGAATTTCAAAAAGACCAACGACCTGGATAGAACAGCAAAAGACACACAGACAATTTACAGAAAAAAGAAATATATATGGGCCTAAAAGACACAAAAAACCTCAACCCCAATTATAATAACTGGACATAGTAACTCTCACTTAATAGATTCACTAAAATTCGTAAGTGTGGCAACAGACTTGTTATGTTCATGTGAATGTACAAGGTTGTTCACTGTAGTTATTCACTGTCTGGAATAGCAAAAGACTGGAAACAACCCAGTGTCCAAGCATTAGAGGACTGCTTAATAAATCATAGTATATCTGTACAACCTCAGCTGCTATAAATAAGCAAATAAAAAAAATAAGAACAAGGAATTTATCTATGTCCTGATTTGGAAAGTTCCCTAGGATATGTTGCTGTGGCCCACAAGTAACAGGCATGAAGATTGTTTAAACATGAACTATTATGGTGCTCTCTCTGAAAATCATATGAAGTTGTCCAGTGTTAGCTTGCAGGGCTTCAGGAAAAGGGCAGTTTTTGTTCTTAGTGAATCCAAGCCAAAAGGATGGGAAAAAATGGAAATGTTAGTTTGGAGAGTCATAGCCAGATATTCGAGGAAACTAGAAGAATTCAGGATCCAGTCTAGTTTTCAGATAAGTAACAAAACTTCAAAGACAATTAGTAGGACTAGAATTTCATATTCACAAACGTATAGTCTTTTTTTTTTTTTACTGAAATATAATTTTTTCTCCCTACAATCATCTCCATTTCTACCAAAGATAGTTACAGTAGAGCTAATTTATTTGCAAAATAAGTCTAGTCTCATTAAACTTGGCCTGATTATTTATATATACCAGGCTGTTTTCCAAGGGGCTTTATTGGCTTCATAAAGTCAACTTTAGTTCCTTAAAGCTATCTTGTCTGTGATTCTATATGTATCATTTTCAAACAGGATAGTCCAGTCAAAGCCTTGATGATATAATAAATGTTTCGAATTGTGTCCTGTTACAAGGAAAACATATTGAACTCATGTAAAGTAGTATATTGTCATGAAAATAAGAATACTTAATAAGAATTTCACAATTCTGGAGGGATAAGTTAGGGAGAAACAGATAAATGTTTCAGTTCTGTTTAAAAAGTTATAATTTACCAAATTACTGCAAGTTATAGAGATAGCTTGAGAGAGATTTCCTTAAGTCTGGAAAAACAAAACATCAAGTTATTATCAATATTTCAAACAAGAAGTCACAAAAATTATAATCATCCTCATCAGTTCATTCAGTCACATGTAATGGATTCTTCTTGATCTTGATCTTTTGTTAGTAGATTTATGAACCCATCAGTTTCTTCATTAGAGTTCTGTAAATTCTTACCCAGTTCAATAGTATGATCTGAAAGGAATCAGAAACCTGTACTTGTCAGAGTCTTTCCAAGGAATCTCTCTGAAGATGAAGCACTTCTGCAAAAACATCAGAGTAAAAAAACTGTAATGACAAAAGACTTAAAAATGGCCATGGTTAAATATGATAAGAGTGCTTTATAATGCAATTGACAAAGGAATTTGGTTATTTCTCTGACATACAGCATTTTAAGGTAATAACTAGAATTACAACAGATAACATTATACGAAGACATCATATATTTTTAGGAATTTTACACAATTTCTGAAACACTTACATTAAAAACATATATAAATACAAATACAACCTAAGATTTTTGTATTACTTCTTACTTGATGATGCTTCTCATATAATTTAACATATCAAGCCTAATTAGTTTAATCTCTCTCTTTTTATAAGGAGAGAGAACAAATGCTTTTGACATATTCCAGGAGACCTCTGGAAAGTCCCCAAGTTAGTTCAAGGTCAAAAAGACTTCACTTAGAATTTGATTTGGGGAAGTTTGTCAAAAATATCAAAAGGTATGGATACTGGACTAAATAGGATCACAGATTATTATGAAACAATACTTAATTATCTATTTATCCAAAGTGACAAGAAGATTTCAAAGGCAAAAACAGAAGGTTACATAGTTGTGAGCAAAACTTAGCTCCGTTAATATTGAGAAGACTCAGTTTTCTTAAGTCATCAAAAACCTGATGACAAAGACAATGTAAAACACTGGAAATTATTTTGGTAGCACAGAAAATCATTGCTTTCTAGGCAGATTACTTAAAAGATAAAGAAAAACCTTTAGCAATCTCTTATCAAGAGCAGACTAATAGTTCAATAAAACTTTAGCCAATAAAAGAAAATTAAATTTTAGTTTTACGTAAGTATACTATTGATATTAAAGCTTATTTTAAAAAGTCTTATAATAAATTCATTTAATTTTAGCCAATGTAACTATACAGAGTTTTCTCTATCTCTCCCCCTCTTCTCTCTCTCTTTTTCTGATTCTGTCAGTTCCAAAATTTCTGTATCCATTAAACTTCTCCTTTATTCTCCTCTTTCCCATTCTGAAACAGCCAATTGTTCTACTTTAGGACAAAATTACTTTCTTTTCACTTAATAAAAATGCATCCCTATCCCTCATACCTTTTCTTACAAGAAACACATCTATTTTCCTTGCACACAGAGATGTTTCCGTTATTACAGGCATACCTCAGAGATATTGTGGTTTCTATTCCAGACCATTGCAATAAAGCAAATATTGCAATTAAGTGAGTCACACGAATTTTTTCATTTCCCAGTGCATATTAAAGTTATATTTACACTATATTATAGTCTGTTCAGTGTCTAACAGAATTATGCCTAAAAAATGTACATATCTAAATTTAAAGATACTTTACTGTTAAAAAATGCTAACCATTGTCTGAGCCATCAGTGAGTCATAATGTTTTTACTGGAGAGGGATCTTGCCTCGATGTTGATGTCTGCTGAGTGATCAGGGTGATGGTTGATGAAGGTTGGGGTGACTATGGCAATTTCTTAAACTAGGACAACAATAAATTATGCCACATCAATTGACTCTTCCTTTCATGAATGATTTCTCTGTAGCATGCAGTGTTGTTTGATAGCATTTTAACCACAGTCGACCTTCTTTGAAAATTGGAGTCAGTCCTCTCAAACTCTGCCGCTGCTTTAGCAACTAAGTTTATGTAATATCCTAATCCTTTGTTGTCATTTCAACAATCTTCAAAGCATCTTCACCAGGAGTAGATTCCAGCTCAAGAAACGACTTTCTTTGCACAACCATTACAATTTTATCATGAGATTGCAGCAATTCAGTCACATCTTCAGGCTCCACTTCTAATTCTAGTTCTCTAGCTACTGCCACCACATCTGCAGTTCTTTCCTCTACTGAAGTCTTGAACCCCTCCAAGTCATCCATGAGGGTTGGAATCAACTTCTTCCAAACTCCTGTGAATGTTGATATTTTGACCTCTTCCCATGAATCATGAATGTTCTTAACAGCATCAAGAATGGTGAATCCTTTCCAGGAGGTTTTCCACTGCCCAGATCCATCAGAGGAATCATTATCTATAGCAACTATAGCCTTATGAAATGTATGTCATAAATAATGAAACTTTAAAGTCGAAATTACTCCTTGATCCATGGGCTGCAGAATGGATGTTCTGTTAGTAGGCATGAAAACATGAATCTCATTGTACTGCTCCATCAGAGCTCTTGGGTGACCAGGTGCATTGTCAATGAGCAGTAATATTTTGAAAATCTTTTTTCTCTGAGCAGTAGATCTCAATAGTGGGCTTAAAATATTCAGTAAACCATGTTGGAAACAGATGTGCTGTCATCAAGGCTTTGTTATTACATTTATAGAGCACAAGGCAGAGTAGATTTAGCGTAATTCTTAAAGGCTCTAGGATTTGAAATGGCAAGTGAGTATTGGTTTCAACTGAAAGTCACCAGCTACATGAGTCCCTAACAAGAGTCAGCCTGTCCTTTGAAGCTTTGAAGCCAGGCATTGACTTACCTAGCTATGAAAGTCCTAGATGACACCTTCTTCTAACATAAGGCTCTTTCGTATACGTTGAAAATCTCTTGTTTAGTGTAGCCACCTTTCTTGATTAATTATCTCAGCTAGATCTCCTGGATAACTTGCTGCAATTTCTACATCGGCACTTGGTTTGTCACCTTGCACTTTTATGTTATGGAGATGGCTTCATTCCTTAAGCGTCATGAACCAACCTCTGCTAGCTTCAAACTTTTCTTCTGCAGCTTCCTCACCCCTGTCAGCTTTATAGTATTGAAGAGTTAGGGCCTTACTCTGGATTAGGCTTTGGCTTCAGGGAATGTTGTGGCTGGTTTGATCTTCTATCCAGACCACTAAAGTTTTCTCCATATCAGCAATAAGGCTGTTTAGCTTTCTTATCATTTTGTGTTCACTGGAGGAGCACTTTTAATTTCCTTCAAGAACGTTTCCTTTGTAGTCACAACTTGGCTAACTGTTTGGTGCAAGAGGCCTAGCTTTCAGCCTGTCTTGGCTTTTTTTTTTTTTTTTTAACATTTTTTATTGATTTATAATCATTTTACAATGTTGTGTCAAATTCTAGTGTTCAGCACAATTTTTCAGTATTCATGGACATATACACACTCATTGTCACATTTTTTTCTCTGTGAGTTATCATAACATTTTGTGCATATTTCCCTGTGCTATACAGTGTAGTCTACTCTACAATTTTGAAATCCCAGTCTATCCCTTCCCACCCTCCACCCCGCTGGTAACCACAAGTCTGTATTCTCTGTCTATGAGTCTATTTCTGTCCTTTATTTACGCTTTGTTTTTGTTTGTTTGTCTGTTTTTGTTTTTGTTTTTTAGATTCCACATATGAGTGATCTCATATGGTATTTTTCTTTCTCTTTCTGGCTTACTTCACTTAGAATGACATTCTGCAGGAGCATCCATGTTGCTGCAAATGGCATTATGTTGTCAGTTTTTATGGCTGAGTAGTGTTCCATTGTATAAATATACCACATCTTCTTTATCCAGTCACCTGTTGATGGACATTTAGGCTGTTTCCATGTTTTGGCTATTGTAAATAGTGCTGCTATGAACATTGGGGTGCAGGTGTCATCCTGAAGTAGATTTCCTTCTGGATACAAGCCCAGGAGTGGGATTCCTGGGTCACATGGTAAGTCTATTCCTAGTCTTTTGAGGAATCTCCACACTGTTTTCCATAGTGGCTGCACCAAACTGCATTCCCACCACAGTGTAGGAGGGTTCCCCTTTCTCCACAGCCTCTCCAGCATTTGTCATTTGTGGATTTTTGAATGACGGCCATTCTGACTGGTGTGAGGTGATACCTCATTGTAGTTTTGATTTGCATTTCTCTGATAATTAGTGATATTGAGCAATTTTTCATGTGCTTTTTGATCATTTGTATGTCTTCCTTGGAGAATTGCTTGTTTAGGTCTTCTGCCCATTTTTGGATTGGGTTGTTTATTTTTTTCTTATTGAGTCGTATGAGCTGCTTATGTATTCTGGAGATCAAGCCTTTGTTGGTTTCACTTGCAAAAATTTTCTCCCATTCCGTAGGTTTTCTTCTTGTTTTATTTCTGGCTTCCTTTGCTGTGCAGAAGCTTGTAAGTTTCATTAGGTCCCATTTGTTTATTCTTGCTTTTATTTCTTCTAGGAGAAAATTTTTTAAATGTATGTCAGATAATGTTTTGCCTATGTTTTCCTCTAGGAGGTTTATTGTATCTTGTCTTAGGTTTAAGTCTTTAATCCATTTTGAGTTGATTTTTGTATATGGTGTAAGGGAGTGTTCTAGCTTCATTGTTTTACATGCTGCTGTCCAGTTTTCCCAACACCATTTGCTGAAGAGACTGTCTTTATTCCAATGTATATTCTTGCCTCCTTTGTCGAAGATGAGTTGACCAAAAGTTTGTGGGTTCATTTCTGGGCTCTCTATTCTGTTCCATTGGTCTATATGTCTGTTTTGAT
The DNA here is from genome assembly GCF_048773025.1 of Camelus bactrianus. Lineage (NCBI taxonomy): Eukaryota > Metazoa > Chordata > Mammalia > Artiodactyla > Camelidae > Camelus > Camelus bactrianus. Next base: position 35,206,354 of record NC_133575.1, read on the forward strand.
ACCAATACCATGCTGTCTTGATGACTGTAGCTCTATAGTATTGTCTGAAGTCTGGGAGAGTGATTCCTCCAGCCTCTTTCTTTCTCTTCAGTAATGCTTTGGCAATTCTAGGTCTTTGATGGTTCCATATGAATTTATTATGATTTTTTCTAGTTCTGTGAAATATGTCCTGGGTAATTGGATAGGGATTGCATTAAATCTGTAGATTGCCTTGGGCAGTGTGACCATTTTAACAATATTGATTCTTCCAATCCAAGAGCATGGAATATCTTTCCATTTTTTAAAGTCTTCTTTAATTTCCTTCATCAATGGTTTATAGTTTTCTGTGTATAATTCTTTCACCTCCTTGGTTAGATTTATTCCCAGATATTTTATTACTTTGGGTGCTATTTTAAAGGGGATTGTTTCTTTACTTTCTTCTTCTGTTGATTTATCGTTAGTGTAAAGAAATGCAACTGATTTTTGAAAGTTAATTTTGTAACCTGCTACCTTGCTGAATTCTTCAATCAGCTCTAGTAGCTTTTGTGTGGACCTTTTAGGGTTTTCTATATATAGTAGCATGTCATCAGCATATAATGACACTTTTACCTCTTCTTTTCCAATTTGGATCCCTTTTATTTCTTTCTCTTGCCTGACTGCTGTGGCTAGGACTTCCAGGACTATGTTGAATAGGTGTGGTGATAGTGGGCATCCTTGTCTTGTCCCAGATTTTAGTGGGAAGCTTTTGAGTTTTTCACCGTTGAGTACTATGCTGGCTGTAGGTTTGTCATATATAGCTTTTATTATGTTGAGATATGTTCCCTCTATACCCACTTTGGCGAGAGTTTTTATCATAAATGGGTGTTGAATTTTATCAAATGCTTTTTCTGCATCGATTGAGATGATCATGTGGTTTTTGTCCTTTCTCTTGTTGATGTGATGTATTACACTGATTGATTTGCGTATGTTGAACCAGCCTTGTGTCCCTGGGATGAACCCCACTTGGTCATGATGTATAATCTTTTTTATGTGTTGTTGGATTCTATTTGCTAAAATTTTGGTGAGGATTTTGGCGTCTATGTTCATCAGTGATATTGGCCTATAATTCTCTTTTTTTGTAGTGTCTTTGCCTGGTTTTGGTATCAGGGTGATGGTGGCTTCATAGAATGAGTTTGGGAGTATTCCCTCCTTTTCAATCGTCTGGAAGAGTTTGAGAAGGACTGGTATGAGTTCTTCTTTGTATGTTTGGTAGAATTCCCCGGTGAAGCCGTCCGGTCCTGGACGTTTATTTGTAGGGAGGTTTTTAATTGCTATTTCTATTTCCTTTCTAGTGATCGGATTGTTCAAGTGTTCAGATTCTTCTTGATTCAGTTTTGGTGGACAGTATGTTTCCAGAAACTTGTCCATCTCCTCTAGGTTATCCAGTTTGGTTCCATATAGTTTTTCATAATATTCTCGTATGATATTCTGTATTTCTATTTTGTTTGTTGTAATTTCTCCATTTTCCTTTCTTATTTTGCTAATTTGTGCTCTCTCTTTTTTCTTCTTTGTGAGTTTGGCCAGAGGTTTGTCGATTTTATTTACTTTTTCAAAAAAACGAGCTTTTGGTTTGGTTGATTTTTTCTATGGTCTTGTTAATCTCTATTGTATTTAATTCCTCTCTGATCTTTATTATTTCCTTCCTTCTGCTGCTTTTTGGGGCTTTTTGTTCTTCTTTTTCTAATTCATTCAGGTGGTGGGTTAAATTGTTTATTTGAGATTGTTCTTCTTTTTTGAGGAAGGCCTGTATCGCTATAAACTTCCCTCTTAGCACTGCCTTTGCTGTGTCCCATAGGTTTTGAGTGGTTGTGCTTTCATTATCATTTGTCTCAAGGTATTTTTTAATTTCAGCTTTGATTTCCTCATTGATCCATTGTTTTTTCAATAACATATTGTTTAATCTCCATGCTTTCCTTTTTTTCTCCTTTGTTTCTCTGTTGTTGATTTCCAGTTTCATGGCATTGTGGTCAGTAAAGATGCTTGAGATAATTTCTATCTTCTTAAAATTGTTGAGGTTTCTTTTGTGCCCAAGTACATGATCAATCCTGGAAAATGTTCCATGTGCACTTGAAAAGAATGTATATCCTATTTTTTGGGGGTGTAATGCTCTGAAAATATCCACCAAATCTAGTTTTTCTATTGTAGTATTTAATTTCTCTGTTGCCTTGTTTATTTTCTGTCTGGAAGATCTGTCTAGTGATGTTAATGCAGTGTTAAAATCTCCAACTATGACTGTATTCCCATCAATATCCCCCTTTATCTCTGTTAGTAATTCTTGTATGTACTTAGGTGCTCCTATATTGGGTGCATATATATTAATGAGTGTAATATCCTCATCTTGTATCACTCCTTTAATCATTATAAAATGTCCTTCTTTATCTTTCTTTATGGCCTTTGTTTTAAAATCTATTTTGTCTGAAATCAGTACTGCAACACCTGCTTTTTTGGCTTTTCCATTTGCATGGAATATCCTTTTCCATCCTTTCACTCTCAATCTATATGTGTCCTTCTCCCTAAAGTGGGTCTCTTGTATGCAGCATATTGAAGGTTCTTGCTTTATTATCCAGTCTGCCACTCTGTGTCTTTTGACTGGAGCATTTAGTCCATTAACATTTACAGTAATTAATAATAGATGTGTGTTTATTGCCATTTTGAACTTATCTTTGCAGTTGAATTGGTATATCCTCTTTGTTCCTTTCTTCTTCCTTTTGTGGTTTGGTAATTTTCCTTTGTATTATCATGGATTTTATTTAATTTTTGTGACTCATTTGTAAATTTTTGGCTTGTGGTTACCCTTTTTTGTAAATCTATCAACCCATTACTATAACTGTTTTTATTAAACTGATAATAACATAATCTCAAACCCATCCTACTGTTAAAAAAATTTAAAAAAAGAGAAAAAAATATTCTATATTTCCCTGCCTCCCTCTCCCACTCTCAGTAATTTGTATGTCTTCTTTTATAATTTCATGTTTACTTTATTTGTAATTCATGAGTTATCACCTTTCCAGTTGTGTGTTTCTCATTTCTGTAACATCCTGCTGCTTTTCTATTTAGAATAGCCCTTTCAATATTTCTTTTAGCATGGGTTTAGTGTTGCTAAACTCCTGCAGCTTTTTTTTGTCTGTGAAACTCTTTATTTCTCCTTCTATCCTCAAGGATAGCCTTGCTGGATAAAGGATCCTAGGCTGCATCTTTTTTTCATTCAGGGCTTTGAATATATCTTGCCACTCCCTTCTGGCCTGTAGTGTTTGTGTAGAGAAATCAGCTGAGAGCCTTATGGGGGTTCCCTTGTAACTTACTCTTTGCTTTTCTCTTGCTGCCTTTAGAATCATTTCTTTATCCTTGACTCTGGCCATCTTGATTATGATATGTCTTGGTGTGGGTCTATTTGGGTTCTTCCTGTTTGGGACCCTCTGAGCTTCCTGTACTTGGATATCTGATTCCTTCTTTAAGTTTGGGAAGTTTTCAGTCATGATTTCTTCAAAAACCTTTTCAATCCCCTTTGATCTTTCTTCTCCTTCTGGGACCCCTATTATGTGAAGATTGGGACACTTTATATTATCCCATAGGTCCCTTATGCTATTTTCATTATTTTTTATTTGCTTATCTTGTAGTTCTTCTGAATGGGTGCTTTCTATTGCCCTGTCTTCTAGATCACTAATTCGTTCCTCTGCATTATCTAGTCGGCTTTGCACAGCTATTAGATCATTCCTCATCTCTGTCAATGAGTTTAACCATTCTACTTGGCTCTTCTTTATAGCTTCAATTTCATTTTTGACATATTTTATATCTCTAAACACTATCTCTTTTAATTCCTTCAGCAATTCGATCACTCCTTTTTTGAAATCTTGATCTAGTAGGCTATCGATGTCTATTTCGTTGATCTTTCTTTCAGGGGATTTCTCTTGTTCTTTTAATTGGGAAGGGTTTTTCTGCTTCTTCATCTTGCTCATACCTCTTTGGCACTGTGGTTTACGGAGTATCAGTTGTTTATTTTGGTCCTTAAGGATTTTATCTATCTGATGCCTATTTAGGAATAGAACTTAGGAAAAAAAGAAAAAAAAATAAGAGAGAGAGAGAAAGAATTTTAAAAGAAGGGAGAAAGAGGGTTTGAAACAGTGTATAATGAATAATAGAAGAGTGAGTTGAAGCAGAGTATTAATCGGGTTGAGACGTCCTTTTAAAACCTTTACAAAAAAAGGGGGGGGGGAGATGAATAGATGTATTTGAAACCTGTGTCTAATCAATAGCAGGACATCAAAACCCAAGAGAAACAGAAATGAATTAAGAAGTAAAAATTAAGAGAGTAATAGAAAATAGAACAGGTAAAAACAGATTTAAAAAAAAAAGGGGGGGGTTGTCAGTGTTCTCCTGGAGTCTGTGTGTTTTTAATGTGAAGTCTTTCTGTCTTCGTCCTGTTTTGGAAGCTCAGCTTGCTGTTTTCAGAGGCCCTCCGTTGGCGCCCTCTTCTGTGCTGCTCCCAGCACCTGTCGGCAAGCAGATTGCGTCTCCTCCTAACACTGGGTCAGGTGCAGCTCTCCTCTGCTGTGGGCGGGCGGGTCGCTGCCCCTCCAGATGCCGCAGTCAGATGTTGCAGACTGGCCAGGTAGGAGGGCGGGTCGTGCCCCCTCCCAGCACCTCGGTCAGGGGCTGTGTTCCTGCCCGAAAGGCGGGGGGGGGGGGCTGCTCTCCCTCTACCTGCATCGCTGGTAGCTCCGCTCTCTGTGCGGCTGCGCGCTCTGCCCTGGTCGGCGCTCCGCCGGTGGGCTCGGGGAAGACCGAGGGACAGCCCTGTCCCTGCTCCGAGCCAAAACCCAGCTCCTTGTTTGTCTTTGTGGAGCAAGTTCTCTGAGGGACCAGGATGGAAGGATCCTATCTGCCCCGGGCTGCAGGCCAGTCTCAGTCTGGCCTTTGAGGCTGCTAAGCCCTTCGGTGCAGATGCAGGTTTCGCCCCCACTCCCGCCTGGGTGCTCAGCGCGGAGGATATGGCGGCTGTGCCTGAGCCCCGCCTCTCTTCCCCCGAAAACTTTCCGCGGGTTTTCAGAGATGGGGGTGTGCACCCTTCCCCCGAGAGCACATCAACCTTGCTGTTTTATGGAGGGCCCAGGTTGTTCTGCCCTGTGCACCCACAGCCACGGCGCGCAGCCCCTTGCAGTCCCCCGGGGCTGCCTCTGTGCAGCCACTTCCGTCCTCCGCCTGGTTTGTGCAGCCTGGCCCTGCCCGCTGCTGCCGGCCCGCGTCTCAGGCTGGGTGTCGGGGGGACGCTCTGTGCCCGTTTAACTTAGTTCTGTTAGTCAAGGGCTGCTCTGTACAGATCCGAGCCTCGGAGGCTCCCCCTCCGTCCCGCTGGCCTCTCAGTTGGAGAGGGGAGACCCAGCGAGCGAGCGCCAGTCCTCCTTTGCCGCTCCCTCCCCGCAGGACCCGTCCCACGCTGCTTTGCCTTTTGTTCTTTCTTTTTTCCTTTTCTCCTACCAGATTTTTGGCGTCTTTATCTTTTGAAGAGGGCGATGTTCTGTCGGAGTTCCGCAGGTGCTCTGGTTGGCTGAGTGGGTCTGTAGATGTGAGTCTTGGTGTATTTGTGGGAGAGGGTGACCTGCGAGCGTCCTTCTACTCTGCCATCTTCTCCCTGTCTTGGCTTTTGACATGCCTTATTCACTAAGCTTCATCATTTCTAGCTTTTGATTTAAAGTGAGAGATGTGTGACTCTTTCTTTCACTTGCACACTTGGAGGCCACTGGAGAGTTGTTAATTCCCCTTATTTCAATATTGTGTCTCAGTGAATAGGGAGGCCTGAGGAGAGGGAGAAAGATGGGGGAACAGCTGGTTGATGGAACAGTCAGAACAGACACAACAATTATGGATTAAGTTCATCGTGGTCGATTTGCGGTGCCCCAAAACATTTACAATAGTAACATCAAAGATCACTGTTCACAGATCACCATAACAAACATAATAATAAGGAAAAAGTTTGAAACATTGCAAGAATTACCAAAAAGTGACAGAGACATGAAGCAAGCAAATACTGTTGGAAAAAATGACACCAATAGACTTGCTCAATGCAGGGTTGTCAGAAACCTTCCATTTGTAAAAACAAAACAAAACAAAAAAACTCAGTAACTGTGAAGCACAATTAGGCAAAGCACAATAAAACAAGGTATGCCTCTATCCTAGTAGTTTCAGTTACATATATTATTAGAATTCTTAACCCTTAGAAACCTTAATTGCTGGTGAAAACTAAGTAAGGACTTGTGAACTGTCTGTTACATCAGTATTCTGTAGATTGGCAAACTTACAAATACATTTCAAAATTTCTAGAAGCACGTTCTTCCTCATAGTAAGTTTTTCAATGAGTTACAAAACATGTTTACCGAAAGACCCATATATCATTGGGTCCTCTGTAAAAAGCCAAAAGTAGATAAACCTGGGTTCAATAATGTTTCAATATTTTATCTTATTTAGAAATGATCTATATATGCAATAAATATCCATCATTTAACTTAGTATCACTCTAAGGTTTCTAAAAAAGATTTTAGAAACTATTTTTAAGCAGACAAGCCATAAAACATAATTATTGTTGAAGTTTATTTATAAACTTTTACTTACATCTATTTAATTCACTTGTTCTTAACAATCATATTTATATCACTCATGAAAATTTCATGAGGCATTGAACAGGTAACTATCATCTTTTTTTGTTTCTTGCTTATAAATTCTATAACAGGGATAACATGAACTTATTTTACTAGTAAACTCAAGTAGAATAAAAATTCCATGTCTGCATTATATTAAATGCTTGTAACTCTGAAGACATGCCTATTTTAATTAAACCAATGAACTTAAACCAGCTTGTAATTACCTAAGACTGTCCCAGACCACATGAACTTGGAAAACATCTGGGTTAATTTCTATATTTTTCAGAGTTTTAGGCATACTTAATTTATATAATTATTTCTTTTTCTTTAAGCCAATTAAATCAAATTATATTAAAAAGCAAAAAAAAAAAAAAAAAAGAGCTTTTTCTTTACAAATTAACTTTGGCAATACCAGAGGTGGAAAAATTACACATCTATAAATTTATATGTATATCTATCTAGATAGAGAGAGAAAGAGAGATACAGAAACAAAGAAAGATGCAAACAGAGATCTTATAAATTTCACTGTAAAAGTTTAGCCATTAGACATGTACAGTAATGCAAAACTCACTAGGTTAAAAAAGAACAGTTGGGTCTAAATTGTGTTTCTGACAGATGGCAAAATTTTTTACTTAACATTGATGGAGAGGACTTATAAGATTTTTCTTTTCCTAGTTTCCAAATAGCCCTTCTTTTTTTCCTTTTCTTTCCTTTACTTTCTTTCTTTCTTTTTTTTTAAAAACCATTCTGATAAGACTTACCTCCCTTAAGTTTGCATTTCAAAGAGATGACTCTGGGTACCTGGAGAAGACCAGGTAGAATATTTACATCTCAAAGGCACAGAAAAAGGATGTAAGTTTCTTCAAGAAGGATTTTGTTTCCCAAGTCCAGATCTTTTACAATATCTACAAGCCTTTGGAGATAAATAGAGGAGGTTTGGGGATTGGTAAAAAGGATATATGGACTTTAAATTGTCTTTAAAACTGCGTATCTGTTCTTGTAAAGACTCAATTAGTATGACAAGAACAGTTGTTTTTAATTCCTCAAAGAACTGGGTTGCAATCTGAGTGATATAAGGGGCTGATCCAACTACAGTCTCTTCAATTTGCTTCTTTACATCAGTGAGATTTCCAACTAAGACGGAAATCAAAAGATTCCTATCTTAGGGAAGAAGGTTTGAAAAAAACAGTTCCTATCAAACTCTGAATATCAGCTTCCAAAATGGCCAACTTCTGACCATGGAGCTACTTTTAAAAAATCCTATCAAACATCTCATCATGTTTTGGTCAGGACAAACAGTAAATACCCCTGGCAGTACTGAACAACTTTTTTTTTTTTTTTTCATTTTTCTTTTAAACCAAAGGCATATCTATCCAATGACTCAAAACCAAAACCAATTAGCCTTTTATGGCTTATCTATGGATGCAAGTGGTATCCCCAAAGAAAGTGCAAAAGATACTACCCTCCCAAGATGTACAGTGTAGAGCCACTCCCAAAGATAACCAAAAGAAAGATGTAGAATAGTCCCCTGAGAGCTGGCAACAGTCAGTAAGATGCTACCAACAAATGGAGTGCAATCCACATTCTGTCTGGCCATATTTTCCATGCTCCCAACCTCACAGTTGAGCCACCTGCACACACAGAACCAAAAATTTCCATGCCCTGGGCAGGCAGAAAGCCAAGCCAAGTTCTCAGAATATACAACAGTACAAACAGGAAAACAATGGTTGTTCCTGGGAGGGAAAGCTCAATTACTAATGGTTAACCCCAAACCAAATTTTAACCAGAATCACAATCCAAAGAACTAATTCTTACAAATGTTTTTCTCCTTCTAATCTGTATTTGGAGAAGGAGGGACAACGTGAAATTTGTACCTTCCTCTCTTGACTGGGCACTACAGACAGAGAGCTGACTTTGGTAAGAATTCTTACCCTTCACTGGCTTCTTCCAGTTTTCCAGGATTCCATCTGCAGGCTCTGGAACAAGTAGGGTATCTCAGTGGGTCCCATCTGGGTTGCCAAAACTGTAGTAAGGAGAGGTGAATAATCTTTCTCAAGCATTCTAGGTTCCTGGGTGAGACTCCCTGTAATAAAAAAGATTAACAGGAGAAAAACAGAAGCTTAATAAAATGTATATACCTCATGTATACATGGGAGATACCCAGGAAAACTGAATAACTCCCTACCCCAAATGGCTCAAGCCAATACCTTAAATACCATCTCAAGCTAAAGACAAGAGAAAGATGTCGTGGACTGGGGAGGCCAGTTATGGGAGGTTATCAGCAAAAACATAGTAAACAAGTGTAAGGGTGTTACGCAGATTTAAGTCAGATGCTTCCTCCATTGAGTTTCTTGTGATTTAAGAGTCATCTCTCTCTTCTAGGTACAGAGAGGGAGACACCCTTACAAATGGAGATTTCCCTTATAAATGTATATTTCCCTTACAAAAGGGTAAATTCTACTCTGTTTTCAGAGCTTCTGTGTCTGCAGCCTCTCAAAAATAATCAGATGAAAATAATCCTTAGGCCAAAAAAGCATCTTTTGAGGTGGCATATTCTGCTATTCTTCAACATTAATAAAAGTGATTGAGGGTGAGGAACAGGGTAGGTAGATATGGGGAGTAAGACTTTTCATTAGGTAATCTGTGTGTATGTATATATATGTACAAATATCTTAAATACATTGCCAAAGCAAAAAATTCAAATTTTATGACATTCTGAAGTTACTAACAGCAAGAAACCCATTAATAAGACAGAAATCTACATATGGGGGAAGCGTGAAAGGGAAAAGTAAATATGAGTAGCAAGGTTTCCACCCAGTTAGTGAACTATCTCGACAAATTGAATAAAGAATAATTTAGTTACTTCATTCATTTAAACCACGTTTGTTAATTTTTTCCTTTATGCAAAGGACAAGAATGTCAAATTATGCTGATTATTTTTACCTCTAATGTTTATATTGAAAGAATCATACTTGTAAGCAGCACACAGCATTGCTAATAATACTGTTAGGAAAAACTTCAACCTAGTAAAATCGAAGATTTAACTGGCTTTATTTAAAGATTCATCCCACCTAGCAACTAGAACCGTGTTCAGAGGAGTTGTATAAAATGGGAGTTTTTTTTTATGGGAAGAAGGCTGGGGCAAGGGAGCTATTGGTAAGAGAAAAGAATTATTTTTAGGCCAGGACCTCTCCTTTTGGGGCAAGGAGGTGAATGGCAAGGGTTTTATCATGCAGATTGCCTCTTCCACGTTGAGGGACAGAAAAGACCCAGCTGGCAGATGACCTCATTGGTGCTGACCAGAAAATTACAGACTGGTTGATTATGATCACATTTGTTGTGAAGGTGGAAACTGCCATTAGTTTAGGTATTGAATCTAGGTTTGGTTTCATGGGCTTTAGCACAAGTGATACCATCTTGGACCTATGGTTTTTTCCTCTAACAATGTTATCTAACTCTTTTTCAAGTTACAGTACCCTGGGATGGAAAATAAAATAATCTCCATAGGAGAACAGTAGTTGAAGAAAGTCAGTCGCCCAAGGAAATAAATGAAATAAAAAAATAAATAAATAAAGCCGAATTTCCCTGGTTCTCTCTGGAATAGAAAGCCTTGGGGAGAAATTAAACTCACACTGCCTCATACCTCCTTTCAAAAATGTAGGGTTCTAATGGCTTAGGACCAGGAAAAGGAGACTGGGAGGTCGTCTCCTATTGTAACCAAAAAAGCCCAGAGCAAGAGAGAAATCCTTCATTTTTCAAACAAAGGCACAGAAAGAAGACAAGGTTCATAATAACATCACCCAATCATTTAACAAAAGGAAAATGAAAGTAGCACTCTTCTCAGAACAGTAAACATGCTATTGTTAAGGAGTGTACAGAAAAGAACATTTTTCACAGGAGTCAGAGATGGTGGAGTAAGGAAATAACTCTCAATCAGATCCAAATCCTTAAAGTCATAGACAAAATTTGCTGCAGCACCTGGCTAATCAGAGGCTGGCCAAAGCTTATTTGTGGGTCCCAGGAAAACTCCTTCCGTGGCTTTATCTTTTCTGTCTAGTTTCTCTACAACTAACGCATTTCCTCAGGGGGACTAAAAGCAAGCATGTGACCAGCACAGTCAGCCCTGAGTATTTCAGGAGACGGGAAGGCTGCCAACAGCCCCATTCCCTGATGTAAGTCTTCCTGCCCAAAATCAGATATCAAAATAACATTTCTCAATCCAGAATATCTAGTGCATTCTGACAGTTCATGGAGCAGTGGAAGTGGGTCTGTTCTTTGAGGGTGTTTTGAGAGTACCTCTCTTGCAAAAGTTGAGACCCTACATTCAATGGAGAAATATCCAGAACATCAGACCATTAAAAACAAACATACAAGACAAAACAAAAAAGCAGCTTTTCAGTAATCTGATGTGCCTTAATCACCTGGTGGTGTCTCCAGGGCTAGGAGCTAAATGGGATCATACCCCACCCACGGCAGGCAGCAAATTCACTTCCTTGGAATTTGAACCCTTCCCCAAATTGGTGCGTGTAAGTGCGCGCTCCCGCGCACCTGCGCCTGCGCATCCGTGTTTTAAGTCATTATCATCTGCACTTGGAAAACTGAAGAAGAAGAAGGAAGTTTGCACAAAGACGGGTATGACCTCAGAGTCTTTGCTTCACTTATAGATGGAGCCAAACATTCCACAAACGGAGGTTGGGGGACGTGGGAGGGTGGGAGGAGGAATATGAGCTGTGCAGGTTTATTCTCTCAGTTGAAGTCATCTTGGAGGAAACGCCGATCGCTCAGTTCTACAAAGTGCAGTTAGTAGAGTTCACTTATATTCTCTCGTATTCATGATTATTCTAGCATTGGATGAATTTTAAAAATCGTTGCAAGCATTAAAGAAATCTAAGGGGGGCGGGGTATAGCTCAATCAGTAGCGTGTGTACTTAGCATACTGGAGGTCCTCGGTTCAATACCCAGGACCTCTTCTAAAAATAAATAAACCCAACTACCTTCCCCACTCCCACCAAAATTAAATAATTAAATAATACAATGGTAAATAAATAAAATATTTTTTTTAAAAAGGAATCTAACTTGGTGCAATGATGTTTTACTTTCATTTAAGAGGGGTAGTTAGCAGCCTGTTTTCAACAGGTACTCTACTCTGCAGGGCAGCTTAAGATTCTTTTCGCATCAAAACACTTCAAATATTGCCATGCAAGGAATCATCCCTTTTATCATTGAAGAATGGAAAAGAGAAACAGACCAGTCTGCTGATTTTAAAAAGCGGTTTTCAAGCAATTTTGAAGTTGTTTTAAAACCAATTTGAAGCTATTGTATGGTATTTAAATGACAGGGTGAAGTGGGATTTTTACCTTATTTACGATTTTCTCTATTTTCCAAATTTTCTATGACAGTACTTTTGATAAAATTTTAAAGGCAAAGTTTACATGCCTATCATTTAACAGTTATACAAGGATTCTTGCAAAGATCAGCAGTCCCCTAGTCCCACAAGCACATATCTCCAGAGGAAAGAATTTGCAACTCTTTCAGCTGATTGTTTCAGTATTTACCTCGCTATCTTCAAATAGCCTTGATTTTGTAGTTTCGGGCCCGATCTGTTGACTTCCTTCCAAGGCAGATGAGGATTTGCCTCTTTTTTTTTTTTTTTTTTTTTTTGACTCCCATCCCACTGGCCAGTCTCTCAATATACTCACATTATCATTTTCCCTAGATCGATTAGGTATTTACATTCCTATGACTACATAAATCCTGTTGACCACTGAACATGCTGTTTCACGGATTACTGGGATACAGAAACATGAATATTCTTTGTTTTACAATTTGAAGGGGAAAAAAAAAATAATTTCCACTGGCCACTTTGGAAATGTGGGTAGTTCATCTGTATACTGTGTTACTCAAAGACTGGGAATTTGAGAGAGCTTTTTGGCGGACCACCCAACTGGTACATTGCTGGCACTCAGTGCTTTGTTGCAGAATGAATGGTTAAACACAGGCCATCAAGTGATAAGTTCAGTCTGTTCAAGACTCTGATTAATTGACTGAGGTACACTCTGTGAACAAGCCATTTGAAGTCACCGAAATAGTCTTTACTGACATTATCAATGTGGCAAAGACTTTTTTTGTTATTGTTGGTAATCATGTTCCTCGTTTCCCAAACTCAAGTGGGCAACTTCCCCCTTACCAGGGAGCACAATTCAGGATGGAAAAGCAGGCTTCCAGTTTTTTATATACTGCCCATTTCTTCCCACATGATGCTAAAAAAAAAAAAATCTGATTTAATTACCTGCAGAGCTTTCAATTTTCTTGCACCACATAACCCAAGTCAGGGGGTTTCATTGTTTCCCATGGCTTATTTTCAGGAAATACAGCAGGGTGTGGATGGCTATCAAGTTGGAACTGCTCCAGGTCCACCTCTCACTTGGCTAGACTACATCATGGCTCATCAAATAACCACTAGTGAACAAAACATCTCTCCTCCTCCAGCAGGACTTCTCAGTTCGAATCCCAGCAAGCTGGCAGCCAGCCCTTTCTCTGCCTATGTGTGCTACACATTTGCTAAGCACTGAGTCATACTTGACACTTCAGTGGTTTCACCTCACTGCAAAGTAAAATATCAACCGAGGACATGATATTATTTTTGCCAGTAGTGAGTCTGCTTTTTCTTTGAGCATCGTATATATCATCAATTTTGAATTTGCTTTCACAAGCTTCCAGAAGTAATGTGATTTATGTGTGTTTTGGCCAAAAGAAGGGCAACTTTGAATCATGCCTCTTTAGGTTGGTCTTTTCTCTATCTTGAGGTATCAAAGTAACAATTTACGTAATAGGAAGCATTATTTTATGCTTGTTTTGGATAAACACAACAAATTTACCAGGGAAGTCACTCTGAGTTGAAAATAACAGGAGTTTCAACGTCTTCATTTTTTTTTTCAAATGGAGGTGATGGGGATTGAACCCAGGACTTCACGCACGCTAAGCACAGGGTCTACCACTGAGCTAGACCTTGACTTCATCCCACTAATTAACAAAGTTACATAAGACACTATGCCCGGGGGACATGGAGGGTTAAACAGATCACGGGTCCAATAAAATCCAGTTTTCAGATATTGCTCATTTTGTTCTTATACTTCCAATTCAAACTTTTCTTCTTCAATTACTTATCAGAAATCACCCCTAGCAGATTCAATTGTACTAGCATTTACAGACTCACAGTAAAAGTCAAATTGGAACTTGATTATATTTATGACATTATTTTAAGTTGGAGCATCTATATCACCGTTTTCATCACTGCTTTTCAATGAACCACTGTTGAATCATTGACCCATTTCTATGAATTGTGGATTCAACATAACAATATAACAGAAAGTATGAAAAAAGATGCAAATTTAACGAGTGTACTCAATAGCTTGGAAACAATGTGAGATAATATTAGCCAAGCCCAAGAATGCTGTTCATGTAATGCTAGCAGTGATGAACCAGCTCAAATGATGCTTGCAGAAGATGTTTATCCAAAGATATGCAACTTCAAAAACTGAAGGAAAGCATGCCTGAAGCCAGAGCTAGGGGGTAGGGGGTGGGCTGGGTCCACACCACTGGTTAGTGGGACAATGAGCACATTATGAGCACATTAGAAGGATCTAGACCCTTTGGCTACCTGCTCCTTGTGTTAAGGTCTAGCTTTTCCCCCAACTTCATCTAACAGCCTTTCATCCCAACAGCTGTCAAGCCAGTGTGGTACCTTAAACATTGCTGAAAAGTTAACCTTTTGGAAGGATCTGTTTTGTGATCTTCCCTACTCACCACTCCTCCATCTTCCAGCTACACTAAAAGACAATGCTCATTAAGAAAATGCAGTTGACCCTTGAACAACATTGGTTTGAGCTGCATGGATCCACTTAAAGGGGGATATTTTTCAATGGTAAATACTATATTACTACCCCGTCCATGGTTGGTGGAATCTGTGGATGTGAAGGAATGGTGCATATGGAGGGCAGACTATAAATTGTACGATGAATAACCTTTGTGTTGTTCAAGAGTCAATGGTAATAGGACTCCTGTGAAAATGATAATTAACCATATATTTCACATTTGATGAAATTGGATGAACAAAATTGCTTCAACACTTTTTCCTCTGAAGCCACCTCATCACCCCCAGACCCCCCCCTCCCTCCTCACCCACTTATTCCCCAGGGATCTTCATTGCGCTACAGTGCACAGCTTTAGAAGCATCAGACTATAGTGTTTCAGTTTTTACATTTCTCATTTTCCTTTGCTTCCTTTTTTTCCCTTTAAGTTAAGGTAGACAATACAGATCATAAAGAGATATTTGGGGAGACTGTTCAGGACATTTAGGAAGGTTCTCTTTGAGGGAAAGGAGGAAGTTGGTAGGCAGTGTCTCAAGGGATTATGGAGCTGAGCTGCAGAAGGAATGCTTATCGAGTGCACCCATGCCCTCGAGCTGTTTCCCAATTGCAAGTGATAGCAGGACCTCAGAGGTCAGTTTCAGAGGATTTTCTTTTAAGCCATCTGATAAATATGGTAGATTGTTACATTAATGACCCTCAACGAGTCACACCTTCTGATATCCAGGCTCTAGTATAATCTCCTCCCACATTTACTCTGAGTTTGATCAGGTGACTTCCTTCAACCAACTGGATATCAGCAAATGTGATACAAGCAGAGGCTTGATCAGCCCTCGTGGACTGGGGCATGTTTTCTTGGAACTCTGATACCCCTATGCTGAATCATCATGTCGTGAAGAAGCTAGGATGAAAGGCCACATGGAGGTGAGTCCAGGGGCTCTAATCCACAACCCACATCAGGGATCCCACATGTAAATGATGCCATCTTGGACCCTGCAGCCCTAGTTGAGCCTTTAGTTGACTGCAATAGCACGAGTGACTCAGGACATAGCAATGAAAGAGCTGGCCAGCTAACCCACTGAATCAGGAGAAAAAATAAATCATTATTGTCCTTTTTTTTTTCTAATGGAGGTACTGGGGATTGAATCCAGGACCTTGCGCATGCTAGGCATGCGCTCTACCACTGAGCTATACCCACTCCACTAAATCATTATTGTCTTAATCCACTAAGTTTTGGGTAATTTGCTTCCTAGCAAAAAAGTGAGTTACCGGCATAGTGAAGGCAAGCCCCAAAGCCATTTGAGAGAGCATAAACTTAGAATTCAGACAAACCTAGGTTCAACCCTGGTTCATTCACTTACTAGATATATGACCTTGGTAAGTTTCTGAAATTTTCTGAGCCTCTGTTATTTTCTTCCATAAAATGGGAATAATTATAACTGCCTCGTGGCATTCTCATGACAATCAAAAGCTTTTACCAGCTTATATGTATAAGGGAGGGAAAAAAGCTCAGTGATGAGTAACTCATAGGGGTAGTGATAGCAACTTAACAAAGAACAATAAATTTGTAGAGAAGTGACAAGACAAAGAAAGAGAGTTTTAAGCTTCCAAGGGCTGCAAACTGTGGGAAGGTAAATACATGGGGGAAACTATTGGAAGATAAGGGTTGTTTCCATCAGGTTTGTTGTGCAGATTTCTTTCAGTTTAATCTCTGGGCTGATAAGATGCTTCATTGAAGGTGATTAAGAGTCTGAGCCTGCTTTAGGAGACATGATACTATATATAGAAAACCCTAAAGACTACACAAAAACTACTAGAACTGATAAAGAAATTCAGCAAGGTAGCAGGATACAAGATTAACATACAGAAATCAGCTGCATTTCTTTACACTAACAATGAAATATCAGAAAAGGAAAGTAAAAAAAAAATTCCTTTTAAAATTGCATCAAAAAAATATATAAAATACTTAGGAATAAACTCAACCAAGGAGGTGAAAGACTTATTTATATGCTGACAACTATAAAACATTGATAAAGCAAATTAAAGATAATTTAAATAAATAGAAAGATATCCCATGCTCCTGGATTGGAGGAATCAATATTGTTAAAATGGTCACACTGCCCAAGGCAATCTACAGATTTAATGCAATCCCTATCAAATTACCCAGGATATATTTCACAGAACTAGAACAAATCATAATAAAATTTATATGGAACCACAAAAGACCTAGAATTGCCACAGCATTACTGAAGGAAAAGAAAGAGGCTGGAGGAGTAACCCTTGCAGACTTCAGACAATACTACAGAGCTACAGTAATCAAAGCAGTGTGATGTTGGCACAAAAACAGACATATGGATCAACAGAACAGGATCGAGAGCCCAGAAATAAACCCACACACTTATGGTCAATTAGTCTTTGACAAAGGAGGAAAGAATAAACAATGGAGAAAAGACAGTCTCTTCTGCAAGTGGTGTTGGGAAAGCTGGGCAGCCTCATGTAAATCAATGAAGTTAGAACCCTCCCTCACACCACACACAAAAATAAACTCAAAATGGCTTAAACAGTTAAATATAAGACACTATAAGCCTCCTAGAAGAAAACGTAGGCGAAATATTCTCTGACATGTATCTTAGCAATGTTCTCCTAGGGCAGTCTACCTAGGCAATAGAAATAAAAGCAAAAATAAACAAATGGGACCTAATCAAACTTATAATTTTTGCACAGCAAAGGAAAACATAAACAAAACAAAATGACAACCTACGGAATGGGAGAAAATTTTTGCAAACAACGAAACCGACAAAGGCTTGATCTCCAGAATATATAAGCAGCTCATATGACTTAATAAGAAAAAACAAACAACCCAATCCAAAAATGGGCAGAAGACCTAAATAAGCAATTCTCCAATGAAGACATACGAATGATCAATAGGCACATGAAAAAATGCTCAATATCATTAATTATCAGAGAAATGCAAATTAAAACCACAATGAGGTATCACCTCACACCAGTCAGAATGGCCATCATTAAAAAGTCCACAAACAATAAATGCTAGAGAGGGTGTGAAGAAAAGGGAACCCTCCTACACTGTTGGTGGGAATATAATTTTGCACAGGCACTATGGAAAACAGTATGACGATTCCTTAAAAAACTAAAAATAGACTTACCATATAATCCGGCAATCCCACTACTGGGCATATACCCAGAGGAAACTAACTTGAAAAGATACATGCACCCCAATGTCCATACCATCACTATTTACAATAGCCGAGATATAGGAGCAACCTAAAATGTCCATTGACAGATGACTGGATAAAGAAGTTGTGTGGATATATATACATACACAATGAAATGCTACTCAACCATAAAAAAAAATGACATAATACCATTTGCAGCAACATGAATGGACCTGGAGATTATCATTTTAAGTGAAGTAAGTCAGATACAGAAAGACAAATATCATATGATATCACTTATATGTGGAATCTAAAAAAATGATACAAATGAACCTTTTACAAGAGAGAAACAGACTCAGAGACTTAGAAAACAACTTATGGTCACCAAAGGTGAAACTGAGTGGAGGATAAATTAGGAGTTTGGGATTAGCAGATGCACACTACTACATACAGAATAGATGAACAACAGGGTCCTACTGTATCTACATTCAATACCTTGCAGTAACATATAATGAAAAAGAATATGAAAAAGAACAGATGTATATGTATAACTGAATCCCTATGCTGTACACCAGAAACTAACACAACCATTGTAAATCAACTCTACTTCAATTAAAAAAAAAAAAAAAAAGGAATCTGAAACTACTTTTAGGCAAATGGAGAGAGCAGAGAGCTTTTTTCCAGGCCTGTACAGTTTCTCAATTACCTTCAGCTCAGAATAATCCCTATGCCAAAATGGCATATTTTGGGATGGTATCCTCTGATCCCCTACACACATATTATGCTTAGAACAGTGCCTGGCATAGAGTAAGTATTCAATTCATATCTATGAGTATTATTATTAGAGTATTAGTATTAGTAGTGACCATTGTAAGATACAACGTGCATAAAAAATACTCAGTAAACACATGGCGGCTATCATTACGTCTCTGTCTCTTCTGAACTTTTACATCACTCTTCTTATTTCTGTCTTTCCTGCAACTGTTATCATTGTGTTGTCATTAGGTATGCACCTCCTCTCCTTGCTAGATTATAAACTTCTTTAGGGCAAGCTGTGTCTCACTCACATTTATGTTTCCCATTGTGTAGGACCTCCATATTGATGTGTTCAGTGATGATCCGTTTGTAAAACAGGTCATTGATCATAACATTACAGTTTCTGTGGCGAAAGCCTATTATGCTGCGAGCAAATATTATCTTTAACAACAGCCTTCCCAATGAGAGAATGCAATCGTTTCTGGCCTTCCTTTAATGCAAAAAAAAAAAAAAAAAAAAACAAAAACCAAAAAACCCCAGAAACTACTTAGTTAAGTAGATATTCACGAAAACTAGTAACTGATTCAACCAGCAGATTTCTTCCTTCATCAGAGAATTACAAATTTATTAAATAATTGTTTCCCTTTTGGCAGTGGAGCTATATTCTAACTATAATGTGGTTTGATGCATTCTATGTATATATATTTTAATTGAAATATAGTTGATTTACAATGTATTCATTTCTGGTGTACAGCATAGTGATTCAGTTATACATATATATATTCTTTTGCATGATACATTATTACAAGATATTGAATGTAGTTCTCTGTGCTATACAGTAGGTCCTTGCTGTTTACCTATTTTAAGTTTTTTTTTTGGGGGGGAGGGTGTTTAGGTAATTAGATCTATTTATTTAATTATTTGTTTAATGGCAGTACTGGGGATTGAACCCAGGACCTTGTGCATGCTGAGCATGTACTTTACCGCTTGAGCTACACCCTCCCTGCTATTTATCTATTTTATATATAGTAGTTTGTATCTGCTAATCCTGAACTCCTCTAATTTATCCCTCCCCCTGCTTTCTCTATTTTTATGTCTAAGCCAATGTATATAAGAAATACTTTAAAAATGGATAGGTAAAATTTTATATCCCCTTTCTCTAAAAAAAAAAAGATTATACTAACATACTAATGAAGAAAAGTTGAAAAACAATAGAATTTTAAATCAGAAGTGACATTGTATGTCATGCTGTTTTGCTTCTAATGCAACAAGACGTTTTGTGTTTTCTGTAAACGCAGACTGCATAGTGACAACAGATGTAATAAACATAGAAGATACAAAGATCCATTTTGTCATCTTGAGTTTCAGATTGTAAACAAATTAAAAGAAGGCTATATTTGGCTCCTGAGAAGGCAGTAGTAACACTTTGCTTATTAGGCTAAAGAATTTCATTTCTACGCAAAGGAAAAATGAAATTAAAACTCAAATACAATGGCAAAATTCATATCAAATGGTTTCTACATTTTATGCCAACACATAGCTATAACTACAACCCAGGCAGCAGATGCAAGATTTGTGAGTCAAGAGACTGGAAGGAATTATGAAATCCATCCAAAATAAAGATTGCTTTACAGGGTCACCTACTGAAAGATGGCTTAATTTAACTATACAGCAATTAAAACAAAAACAAAAGCAGAGATGGCCCCTGCCCTGAGGGAATCAGAGTCTGAAAAATGTAAGCCGAGATGTCTCAGGTATTGTTAATAAGCCATGTCAGAAAATTAAACAACAAAAAAATCTCTATCACCGTAAAAGATCACTTCCTAAATAGCAATGGTTTATGGTGTAAGACTTTTTTTTTTAAATCCACATAAAACACTTATATTTTCTATTAGGTGTGCTCCTTTTCATCCCTCTGAAATTTCATTATGCTGCTTCCTATTGCCTGTACAGTGTATGTTGCTGTTCGGTTTCCTTCTTTTGTTTCAGACATTTTTAAAAAACAGAAGAAGTAAATCTTTGCAGATAAAGCTTAAGATCTCCTTGTTCCTCATCCCAGTTGCAGCAGAAAGACTCCAGCACAGGCCTCTATGATCCTCACCTCCCATGTATGCCCCTGCCCTTGAGTGTGGGTAGGACCTGTGACTTGTGTCCTATGGCAAAGGTGAAGAGACATCCCTCCTGCCACGACATCATATTATATAACTCCATCTTGCAGCAGCCTCTCTAGAGGAGCCTCTCTCCCCCATGGCTGCCTTTGAAGAAGCAGGCTGCCATGAATCCTACAGCCACACAGAATTCAATACTGCCACCACCACGTGAGCGTGGAAGGGAATGCTTCCATAGTCAAGCCTCTAGTTAAGACACCGCAGTGGGAGGGTACAACTCAGTGGTAGAGTGAGTACCTAGCATGCAGGAGGTCCTGGGTTCAATCCCCAGTACCTTCATTAAAAACAAACAAACAAACAAACAAATAAACCTTATAATCTAATTTTAAAAAAACACTGCAAACACCATGATTGTAGCTTATGAGGCCCTGAGTAGAGGACCCTGCTAAGCCATGCCCAGACTTCTGACCCACAGAAACTGTGACAAAATAAGTGTGTGTAATTTGAAGCCACTGGGTTTATGGTAATAATGTTATACAGCAATAAATAACACGCCAGTCTTACCCTAGCTCCTCCCACCCCAAGCGTCAGCACCATCAGGAATTTGGTCCTTGCTCCCATGTTTAAGTAACTTTCTTACAGATATGTTTACTGATGTGCAATGCATGCTATTTGCTGTAAACTGAATGTTTATGTCTCCTCAAAATTTATTTGTTGACATCCTAACCCCTAAAGTGATGGTATTAGGAGGTAAGGTCTTTGGGAAGTGATTAGGCTCTGACCTCATGAATGGGATCAATTTAGCTCTCTTATAAAAGAGACTCCATAGAGGTCCCTCACCCCTTCTGCCACATGAGGACACAATAAGAAGACAGCCATCTATGAAGCCAGACACCAAGCCTGACGTAACTTGATCTTGGACTTCCCAGCCTCCAGAACTCTGAGAAAGAAATCTGCCTTGTTTATAAGTCACCCAGTCTAAGGTGTTCTGTTAGAGCAGCCCAAATGGACCAACACACTAGTATCTCATGAATTTTTAGATTTACATAAATGGTATCACACTGTACATATAGTACCACTGCCATTTTTCTCTCAATAGTATATGATTGAGATACATCTATATGCCCCATTGTACCAGAACACTACATTTGTTTATCCATTCCATTATTGATGGACATTTAATTGGTTTATGTGTCCCTTCTCAACTCTGCAGTCACTAATGTCGGGAGCTAGAAATCAACCACACTGTGTTTACAGCAGAGAAATCTACAATGTTAGAAAACAGGGCTTTTTATTCCCCTGGAGAGCCAGCAGTCACATATTGACCAGTTCACGACTGCATATCCTAGTGTTTGTGTGATGAGTTTCTCTAGATTCTAGTCCCAGAAGTCGAATTTCTGAATCTTAAAAGACTAACATTTAAAATTTTACTATACATTGTCAAATTGTCCTGGAACGTGTTTGTACCATTTTATCTTCACACCACCAGTGTAAAAGTCTATTTTTTCCAAATATTCACTAACATGTGGTTTGTATTTTTGTCAAACTAATGGATCTGAAATGGTATCATTTTTGGCATTTGCTTGTTATTAACTGCCTTATTGAGATATAATTGACATATAATAGATTGCATTATGTGAAATGTATAAATTGGTAAGTTTTCACTGATAAGAGATGGCACTTATAAAACCATTGCTATATCATTACAAGCAATAATGAACATATCTATCATCACTGAACATTTCCTTGTGCTCCTGTGTTATCCCTTCCATCCCTCTTACCCCGCCCTCAGCCCCCATTAATCACTGATCTCCTTGATACTACTATTGATTAGTTTGCATTTTCTAGAATTTATATAAATGGAATTAAGGCAGTATTTACTCTTTTTTTTTTTGTCTAGCTTCTTTCACTCAACATAGTTACATTGAGGTTCACTCATGTTGCTTATAATTCATTTCTTTTTATGACTAACTAGTATTCCATTGTACGGTTAGACTACAATTTGTTTATCCATTCACATGTTCATTGATAATTGGGTTGTTTCTAGTTTTTGGCTTTTACAAATAAAGCATCTATGCACAAGTCTTTGTGTGGACACAAGCTCTCATTTCTTGTGGGTAAATAGCTAAGAATGGTGTTACTGGGTCATACGGTAGGCATAGGTTTAATTTTGTAAGAAATTGCCAAACTGTTGTGTAAGTGGTTGTATAATTCAACATTCCCAACAGCAGTGTATGAGAGCTCCAGTTTCTTCACATCCCTGTCAATACTTGGTATGGACAGATTTTTTTTTGCATTTTAGACAATTTAATATGTAATAGTGATATCTCATTGTGGTTTTCTCTAATAACTAATGATTTTGAGCATCTCTTCATGTACTTACTTGCCAGCTCTGTATCTTTGGGGAAGTGTCTGTTCAAAGCTTTTGCCTATTGTTTTATCAGATTGTTTGTCTGATTATTGGGTTTGAGAGTGCTTTATAGGTTCAGAATACAAATCCTTATCAGATATGTGATTTCCAAATATTTTCTCCCAGTCCATGTCTTATCTTTTCATCCTCTTAACTATGTCTTTTGAAGAACAGAAGTTCTTAATTTTGATGAAGTACAATAGATCATTATTTTTGGATGGTGCCTTTGGTGCTGTATCTATGAAAGCTTTCCTTCATCTAAGATCACAAATATTTTCTCCTATTTATCTGCCAAGGGTGGAGGGGAAAGATATATTAGGTAGAAGACAGTGGAGCAACATCTTTAAAGTACTAGAATATTATATTGATTGAGAATAACTGTCACAAGCTCAGGCAAAATAAAGATTTTTTAAAACACACAAAACCTGAAAAAAATCATTACCAGCAGATCTGTACTACAAGTAATGTTAAAGTCTTTCAGGGAAAAGGGAAATAATACTAGATGGAAATTTGGATCTACACAAAGGAATGAAGAACACTATACATTTTATACATATATAAATTTTATAAATTATTATAAATAATAATACATATGTATATGTACCTCGATGGGGGTGTACTAGTTTTCCATTGTTGCTATAACAAATTACCATCACAAACTTGGTGGCCTGAAACAATAGAAATGTATTATTTTACAGTTCTGTAGATCAGAAGTGTGACACGTGTCCCACTGAGCTAAAATCAGTGCATCGGCAGGGCTGTGTTCTTTCTGGGGGCTCTAGGGAAGAATTCATTTCTTTGCTGACTATAGCAAGGGACCCTTAACTCTTAGAGTTCTCCAGTCCTTGCACATAACCCAGGATGGCTCAGAGTCCTCCTCACACTGCCATTTCTCTGACTCACTCTTTTGCTTCCCTCTTCCATTTGTTAAGACTCATGTGAGCAGATTTGAGCCCACCTAATAACCCATGATAATTTCCCCATCTCAAGGTCCTTATCTTTAATCATATCTACAAAGTCTCTTTTGCAATGTAAACTAACATATTCACAGGTTCTGGAAATTAGGACATGGGACATCTTTGCAGGGGCCAATATTCTGCCTATCACAGCGGTAAACATGAAAGACTGTTTTCTTTATTTAAATAACTTTAAAAGATACTTGGCTGTTTAAAGCAAAAATGAAAACAGTATGTTGTGGGTTTTATAACATGTAAAAGTCAGATATATGACAGCAATAGCACATCGGGCTGTAGGGGAGAAAAAGGAGTGTCATGTAAGGTTCTCATACTACATATGAAGTTTTATACTGAAGGTAATGAAGGGGGACTGTGATAAACGAGGTTTCCAATGTTAGCTAATATGAGAAATGTACATCCTTAAGCATTTTCCCCTGTATATGTGAACGATGACTTCTTTAGGTTTCTATCAGTGAAGGGAATTTGTTGAGAGCATGGGTTTATTCAACTTTGTCCCAGTTGCCCCAGTATCAGGTCTGCCTTTCGCTTCGGATTTATAATGCTACCTCTGCTATATGTCAAATTTCCATAATTGTCTGGGTCTGTGTTTACTATGTTCAATCAATCTGTTTATCTATCTCTGACTATTAGCACACTGGTTTATTTTACAATAGCTTTGTAGTACGTCTTAATATTTGGTAGGGCAAATTTCACTTCCTTGTTCTTTGGGAGGTTTTTGCAGTATTTCTATAAAATGTACTCATTGCAGAGAGGAGAATTTATGCTCTTAACTGTAATTTTCTGTAATTGTAAATGAGCACTAACTTGCTCAAAAAGCATCAATCAGTTTTCACCACACTTAGAAAAATGTCTAAATCCTTTACCCTGAGCCGCAAAACCCTCTGTGATTTGTTCCTGATATATTCCATCTTTTACCTTTAATCTTTCATATGAGTTTTAGAATTGGGTTGTCAAGTTCCAAGTAAATTCATGTTTAGTTTTGTTTAAAATTGCATCGCATTTGTAGATTTCATCTATTCTGCAATGCCATAGATTGTAAGATACATCATTATTTTATGTGCCACTAAGGAAGAAAAATTGCTTCCCATTAAACTATGACATAATGCTTTCTTATCACTTAGGCTTTTTATTTTATACGTATTGAAAAAGCTTCCATAGACTTATTTAGATAACATACTTTCATTAGATATTTTTTCTTGTGGGTCCATAAAAATGAAAATGTAAGTGAAAGAAATTGGTTAAGATATCCCTAAAACTTCTTGGCATTCAGAGTCTGACTTTTCTGAATCACTATAAAACTTCAGTATCTGTGTTTTTCCACACAATGATAGCTTCTGGGCCATCAAGGAGATTGGTAATGCAGCATTTATTATAAGAATAGTCCATCCACTGCTGTCTCTGAAACGTTCTTCGTCACCTACCTGTGAGTATCTCCTTTTCTTAGGTCCTTGACTGTTCTTTGCAAGAAAATATGCAATTTCAGTCATTCTCCTAATAAAAGAGATTTTCCTTCCTTGATATCAAATTGATGCCCCCTGCTCTGTTTCTGTGCCTTCCTGTGCACACAGTAAATTTTCATTTTAACGCTAAATAATATTACCATTTTAGGACATTTTAAACAGCCATTAAACTCAACACATGTCATCCAAAAATGTATGAAACTCAATGGAAGGGACAAGAATATGAACAAAAGTTTATTCACACTCAGGCAATGACAGCTACAACATAACCTATCCTGGGGAATAAGACATAAGAAACCATTGGTTTTTAGATACATCCCAATCTTGGAGATGCTTAAAAAGATGTGTTTATAATTGATGAACTGTGATATTCATAGAATTATCTTTAAAAAACTGAGTTATAGAATTCTTAAATATCATAAGTGGAGATTTAATATGGGTCTTTTTGTCTTTTAATAATGTTTAGTATTTTTTCTTCTAATTTTTTTTGCTATTATAAATGCTATATTTTGTACAATTACATTTTATAATTGATTATTGGGTTTAGAAATATTATTGTTGTTTTATATATTGATTTTGTATTCAGCAATCTTGCTAAAGTTTCTTACTAACTCAATAGACTTCTTTCGATTTTCGATCTAGACAAATCACGTCTACAAATAACAGCACCATTTCTCTCCCTTGGCAGTCTATGCCTCCTAATTACTCTCCCTTTTTTGTTTCATTGGTTAGGACACTAATACAATTTGGAATAGATGTGGTTATAATGGGCATATTTGTCTTGTTTAAAAGTTAATGCTTCTTCAATTTCACCATTAAACAGGAAGCCTGCTCTAGGTTTTTCAAGTTAAGACCATTCCCTTATATTCCCAGTTTCCTATAAATTTTGACCCTGCATCAGTGTTAAATTTTAACATATGCCTTTTCAACTAACATGACCATATAGTTCTTCCAATTCACTCTGTTAATATGAATTCCATTGATACAATTTTCTGATTTTGAACACTTGCAATCCTGACATAAAGCCTACATAGTCATAATATATTACTTTTTTATGCAGGGTAGCGTTGAAGTTTTTATTCTTTTATTTAGAAACTTTGAATCCACAATTAGATGTAAGATTAGTCTATAATTTTTCTTATACCTCATAAAATAAATTAGGTAGCTCTCTCTCATTTTCTATTCTCTAATATAGCTTGCATAAAATGAATTTGGGGGATTTTATAAAACTCACCTGTAAAACTGTCTTAACCTGAGATTTTGGTGGAGGCAGATAGATTTTATTACCAATTAAATTGGTTAGTAGTCCACTCAAGTTTTCTATTTCTTCTTAAATCAATTTTGTGTGTGTGTGTGTGTGTGTATAGATATACATACGTAATTATCCATTTTATATGTTCTATAATTTATTGGCACAAATTTAACAGTATTATCTTACTATTTTTAAATTTCTACAGTAACTTAATAATAACTTTTCATCCCAATTTTCTTTCACTCATTTTTTTTCTTTATCAGTCTTGCTAGAGATTTGTCTTTAATTTGTAAAACAAATTTGTTTCATAAGTGTTTTGCATAAAAATATGGCTGGTTTCTTTCCTGGGAATTAATTTATTACTTTTCAGTATCTTTATAGTGGTTTCTAATTTACAAAGTAATACTGGTCAATATTTAAAAATTGTAAAAGTAACTGATGTCTTTCATGTAGCAAATGACCAACTTGCTTATTTATCATTAACTTTAAAAATATCTTACAGTACATAATGTTTTATCACTTGCTATTATCTGGTATGGTATGTATATTTTTTTTCCAAATAAAGATATCTTACTTAGAGCCAGGAAAGTATTCATCTTAATGATATAAATTTAAACCTAAAGAAGATTAATGACTTTTGCTAACTGTTATTTTGGCTACAGACATTAACCTCCAATTTGCCATATACATTATATTCAAGATGAATCTTGCACTGCATATAAAAATTTAAATCTGCTTTTTTAACTTGCAGGTAGTTATATTAAAAGACTTCCTTTTTCTTGGATTATCTTCATAACAGCTCACATTTCGCCATTAAATATATTGGTTTTGATTTTAATCAATTTTGTCTTTAATGTAGCTAATTTTTTTTCATCTTCACAATACTTGAATTTCTTTTTTTTGGTTTTAGAGCCCCAGTATATTCTCCATGTACACTGTCCTAGCTTCTTTAGAGCAAGAGCTTCAGGTCTTCCTTTTTATGAATCTCAAGCCTCCAGCACAATGCTTGGACCATGATGGAAGATGACATGATCAATAATCACCATTCAGTGCACAAGTCCTGTGTGTATTCCAGGCATTGTGCCAAACATTTAGCGTGTATTATGAAAATGTGTTGAGATGATCATTACTTTTTAAACTTCAGGCCCTCTTAAGTCAAAACCACAGTGAGATATCCCTCATATCCATTAGGATGGCCACTATCAAAGAAACAGAAAATAAGTGTTCATGAAGATGTTGAGAAATTGAAACCCTTGTGCACTGTTGGTAGGAATGTAAAACAGTGCAGTCTCAAAGGAAAACGATATAAAGGGTCCTCAAAAAATTAAAAATAAAACTACCATATGATCCTACAATCCCACTTTTGGGTATATACGCAAAATAAGCAGGGTCTCGAAAAGATATTTCCACATTTGTGTTCATTGCCGTGTTATTCATAACAATCAAGAGGTGGAAGCAATCCAGGAGTAAAAAAGAAGGAAATCCAGTCACATGGTATAACATGGATGAACCTTGAACACATTATATTAAGTGAAATAAGCCAGTCACTAAAGGACAAATACTGTATGATTCCACTAAAACGAGGTATCTAAAGTAGGCAAAGTCTTAAAAACAGAAAGTAGAATAGTGGTTGTCAGGGGCTGAGGGGAGGGGTAAAAGGGGTGTTACTGTTCAGATACAGGATTTCAGATTTGCAAGATGAACAAGTTCTGGAGATCTGTTGCATAAAAATGTAAATACAGTCAACGTGAGAAAACTTTTTAAAAATGGTTAAAATTGACACAACATTGTAAACTGACTACATACTTCAATTAAAAAATTAATAAATAAAAAGAAAATTAAAAATGGTTAAGATGGTCAACTTTATGTTATGTGTTTTTTTATACCACAATTAAAAATTAAAAAAAAAAATTTAAACCAGGCTTTCTGACTTTAAGGACCAAGAAACTAAGACTCAGAGGATTATGTGGTTCATCCAAGGTCAAAGAACCAGCTTCAAAGCACTGATCAAGAGCACCTGAGAGTGCTTGAGCCACAGAATGTTTTCACTTTAAATTTTGATTTTATTTTCCTTAGAATCTAACAGAATTCGGTACATAATAAAAAATCCTCTTTTAGACCTTTTAAAGGGGAAAGTAAATCTTTTTATGCTTATTTTTAGTCAACAAGACGTAACGATTTTTCTTCCTGAAAAGGTCCACTTCTGGACAAAGGCAAAATATGAATGTTTCAAAAGCCAATATACATTTTCAAATAAAGTTATAGGAGAAAAATCAATGGATGAGATCATGTAAAGTCTTTGAGTATCTTGTCTGGTGATATGATACATATTTTTAATTGGGACATAAGTGACATTTAACCTTATATTATTTTCAAATGTACAACATACTGATTTGGTATGTGTATATATTGCAAAATGATCACCACAATGATATTTTTAAAAAGAAAATCTAATAAACTGGCTGACATAGAATGTGTTCCTCTACCAGGACTCCAATCTCACTGAGTTTATATTAATCTCTCCCCATTGACTGCAAAGAATTTCTGCTTTCTCCGTCCCTCAGTAAACTTTTCTAAATCATTTTCTTCCTTCCATCCTAAGGGTCTCTGTGGCTGGACTTTTCTAAACAGTTTTAACTCTTATGTGAGAGAGAAAGGGACCAACTCATACGGGATTCTAGTAGGTTGATGAATGTTCACCCAAGGATATCGTCTTAATCCCTGGAATTTGTCAGTATTACCTAATTTGGAAAAGGATCTTGGCAGATGTGATTAAGGATTTTGAGATGAAGCAACAACGCTGGATTATCAGGATGGATCCTAAATGCCATCCCACGTGTCCTTATAAGTGAGAGCCAATGGGCAATAACACAGATACAGAGAAGGTGATGTCAAGACACTGTGAAGACGAAGGCAGAGTTTGGGGTGATGTAGCCACAAGTGCAAGAAGGCCAGCAGCCATCAGGAGATGGAAGGAGCAGATTCTCCCCTGGAGCCCATCCAAGGGAGCACAGCTCGGCCAAATTTCAGACCCCTGGTCTCCAAAATTGCAAGAGAACAAATTTCTGTTGTTTTACGCTACCACATTTGTGGTAATCTGTTACAACAGCCTCAGGAAAACGAATAAAGGTATATTCCTGGGTACCTGCTCACTCTCAGTGGTTAATGAAATTGACAAGCACAAATAGCGGTCAATATGGAAAAATTATAAATTTATAAGATGTCTGCTTGGCTAGAGGAAGGGAAATCTAGTGTGAATTCATAATCAGTGCATGAGGTGTTAAGTGCATTTCCTCTGGCTTCACAGAAGTTCCTCTAGCAGCATCCGAAACCACAGAAGTTATGCTCAGGAGAAAGCTCTATGAGAAAGACACACTATGGCTTTGAATCCACTGGGATCCGTCAACAAAGAACATGGGTGACTAGCCAGGACTCTATGGCACGCTCCAGAGTTAACTGTTATTCACAGAGTTTCTGATGCCACGTGCCAGCCTTGGCCATGTCCTCAGATTGCGGGCTGCATGCCTGTCCTCAGTGCCTGCGGAACTCCTCAGTCCTGAAGCACTGAGCCCATTAAAGCTGGTCCATGGGGTCTCTGGCCGCCCATGATTGTTCTGGAATAGGGCCCCCAGCCTTTCCTGAGTTAGGCAAAAACCATACCCCCTTCACAGATAGTGACTCTAGGAGGTCAGGGAAAAATAAGGCCTAGAGTTGCCAGATTTAGCAAATTAAACATACAGGACACCCAGGTAATTTGCACTTCAGATAAACAGTGAATAATCTTTTACTATAAGTATGTCCAATGCAAGATTTGGGCCATATTTATACTAAAAAGTACTTGTTATTGACCTGAAACTCAAATTGAACATGATATTCTAATATGGAACCCAGCAACCCCAAACAGGAGCAATCTCTGCCCTCACGGACTTTACACTCTGGTCAGGGGATAAAACAAATGCACACACAGTGATGCAGGCCACAAGCTGAGTCTCGAGAGGGGTACCATCTAAATACTAAAGGCAAGAGGTCAGTTCCGCCTGGTGAAAGCAATGAAGCTGGGGAGACTGCAGTCTTGGAAGGATGAGGAGAATGTGGGCCAGCAGACAGAGGGCGAGGTGATGGGGAGAGCTTTCAGGCAGCAAGCCCCACAGGAAAGTGGGGGCTGGGATGGGGAGATTAGCAGATAGTAGATGGTAGATAGTAGATGAGGAGAGAGTGGAGAAGGACAACAGTGATGAGACTGTTGACTGTGGGCTGGGAGAGGTAAGTAGGCTGAGATGAGTAGATGCAGTTCATCAATGTCCCCACAACCACCCTTTTGACTCATTACTTAACCACAAGACCAAAGGCTTCTGATGTCGTAAAAGAGGCCAAGTGTCCAGAAACCAAGGGAGTCTCAATCTCTCAATAGAGGTGTTAAATTTATAGTATGAGCAAGGCATAAAGATTGTTCTGCAGTTCAAGGTTAGAAGTAAAAGAATGCGCCACTGTGGAATCTATTTGGGATGATGGAGTGATTAAGGAGGTGGCATCATCTTTGTGTTACAGAAGGAATCTCTGAATTGAGAGTCTGTCACCACAGGGGCTGGAAGAGGAAAACGGGCAGGGAGTAAACTGAAGCAACACATCACCTTCCAGCTGTGGTGAGACTCTTAGCAGGCAAAAAGGTCAGGAGGGGGAGGCTGGTACTCCTGGGGGTGGACAGGGGAAAGGAACTGGAAGGTTACTGCTGGCTCACAGACTCTCAGCAAAAGGTTTCCTAGGGGATCATCACTTCTCACCCATAGTGACGGGAGTCGGGGAATAAGAATCAGGGATCTTGCTCCTGATCCAATGAGATCAGAAAACTCTTCACTGCTACCTAAATTCCTTAGATCCCCAAACTACATTTAATTTAAAATGAGTTAGTAATTCTATAACTATTTACTGAGCATGGAGAATTGTTTTCTCGTGAGGGTTTCTTTACCAAAAAAAAAAAAAAAGTGGAGAATTTTAGCAGGCGCCTAACAATTTTTCAGTGCTAAATGGAATGTGGTTATGTTCATTTTCCTTTAAAAAAAAAAAGTACTGAACCTCTCTGAGTATCAGCTCAAAGTTCCAGGCTTATGATTTATGGTAACATTTAGTCAACTCCTAAAGAGCATCCATCATTGTCAGATTATATTTTTTCACTTCAGCACCAACAGTTTCTGGGTGTCCACACAGCCTGATACATAAAAATCTTTTATTTCCCATTGGGGTTTACTCAGGAACATTCAGCACTAATGTAACATTTGTTCATGTCTTAGACTTAAATTTGTTTGAGACAAGTAGGTGTCTTGTTTGTGCTTTCATTAGGGAGGCCGTATATTAGCATAACCATACGTAGGAGTGTTTTTATTCTTTTAAGAGTTCAAAAAAGGGCATTTCCCAAGAAGCCTTAATTGCATGTCCGGGTACAATTTTTTTTAAAAAAGCAAAACCATAACTGAAGTCCTAGGCATGCCAAATATCTATTTTATTCCATTTATTTCCAATGTTAAATTTAGGGTCTAAAAGCAAAACAAAACAAAGGAGAAACAAATTTTATTATACAGCTAGATAATCTATATAGCCTGGTACCAGAGAAGAATGTAACTGCACATTCTGAGCATAATAGCCACTCTGCAAGTCTAATCCAACTACAGATCTTCCTCGACTTACAAAGGACTTATGTCCCGGGAAACCCACTGTAAGCTGAAAAACAGCCTAAGTCAGAAATGCATTTGATACACCTAACCTACTGAACGTCATAGTTCAGCCTAGCCTAACTTATACATGCTCAGAACAGTTACATTAGCCTGCAGTTGGGCAAAATCGTCTAACAAAAAGCCTATTTATAAAATAAAGCGTTGAATGTCTCATGTAATTTATTGAATATTGTACTGAAAGTGAAAAATAGAATGGTTGTCTGGGTACAGAACGGTTGTAACTATCGATTGTGTACCCTCGTGATCGCATGGCTGACCTGGAGCTGTGGCTCGGGGCCACTGCCCTAGCAGCACAAGAAACAGTATCACATCATGATCTCTAGCCCGGGAAAAGATCAAAATGCAAAATACAGAGTAACAGTCTCTACTGTTACTGTGAATATGTATTGCTTTCACATTATTTTAAGGTCGAAAAATTGTAAATCGAACCATTGTTTAAATTGAGGACCATCTTTATACTCTGTAAAGTCTCTCTATATATCTATATAGCTATGTAGATATCTATATGCAGACAATATATAGATATATCTATATATTGTCTATAGCAGTCAGACTCCAAAATAAAATTATTTCCCATCCATGCAATCAAAAGGAGAACTAAGCATTAACACCGAAAAGTGTTTACAATTCTTTGATTTAATAACTGATTTTATCTTTGACACTACTTATAAACATGCATAATAATTTTCCCAAAGTAAAGGCTCTATTTAAATACAAAATAATAAAAAGTCTTTTTCTTACAACACACAAGAAGTTATTATTTTTAAATGAGAGGCCCATTCCTTTGAGGATTCTGCAAGCTAGATCTCGCTGATTCTTTTTGTAGTTTTTCCCTTTCAAAACATTTATTCTTTACCCTTTAAAAAGAATTTATGCATCTGCTGTTTTGAAAATATTTCAAGGTCTTCTTGGGAATACACATATTATGCTCTGAAATCTTGAAATAACTAGAGTTCTGAAATATATATGCCAGAATTACTTACTTCTGAAGATCATAAACTCTTTCATTTCCTCAGTTTTTGCATATTTTCAGTTCTTATGGTCCTGGGTTACTGAGCATTATAGTCTTAAACCATCATTTTCCTCACTCTGTGTATAGGATTGCGATGTTACCAAGTTAAGAGTCATGGCTGAGAAATATCTTCCATATTAAGTCCTTGACGTTAGCTTTTGATATGCTGAGGCTAAGGGTCCTCTGGCCTCATTAAAAGCCCAGAAGGCTGGGGGTGGAGGCAGAAGTTGGTACAAGAGGTGTCTTCCATTAGTGTACCTTTTCTGTCATTCAGGTCATGAAAAATGTTAAAACTTCTAAAGCTCCAAACATGATGCCTACGTGTTAATACAATTTAGTAGGATTAAATGCTTCCAAAGGAGTCTGCTCAAGAATACACAGATCTGTCTGTGGGATATCTTCTCTTCATTAGCATCCCTTATGCGGCTGTACAATGGTTTATTCAATCAATTCTCTATTGATGGACATGCGGGCTGTTCCCAAACTTTTATTTGTTCAGATAAGCTCAGTAAACAACCTTGTGTGTAAGTTCTTTCAAATGTGTTCAGATGCAATTCACATTTGATTCTTAGAAGTGGGATTGCTGGGTCAGTGGATAAATGCATTGGGATTTTTGCTAGATATTGCCAGCTCCCCAACATATATAAACTTTTTTAACGCCTTAAGCTTCATATACAACTCTTGAGTATGATCTCTGTGTGGTGTTCGTCCCCACTCCATAGTGGTACTATGATGTCCCCTGGGAAGAAAAGACAGGAATGATCCCCATGTGACGTACGTAATACTTGTCTTCCCTTCTTTTCTGTTAGTCACTTCCTCGGTCAGCATGTTATGGATTGAATGCTTGTGTCCCCCTAAAATTCATATGTTGAGACATAACTCCCAATCCGGTGGTATTAGGAGGCAGAGCCTTTGGAAGGGGATTAGGTCCCAAGGTTGAGGCCCTCATGAATGAGATTAGTGCCTTTATACAGAGACCTCCCCGTCCCTACTCACACCACATGAAGATAAAATGAGAAAACGGCCATCTGCAACCTGGAAGAGGGTCCTTAGCAGAACCTGGCCATGCTAGCACCCTGATCTTGGATTCCCAGCCTCCAGAAACTGTGTTAAATAAATTTCTGTTGATTACAAGCCACCCAATTGAAGATACTTTGTTGTAGCGG
The DNA here is from genome assembly GCF_048773025.1 of Camelus bactrianus. Taxonomy (NCBI): domain Eukaryota; kingdom Metazoa; phylum Chordata; class Mammalia; order Artiodactyla; family Camelidae; genus Camelus; species Camelus bactrianus. The sequence goes on from NC_133575.1 coordinate 35,240,918, forward strand.
CCTGAGCAGACTAAGACAGTATCACTCTCTTCAGGGCTCTTGTGAGGTCCCAATGCTTGCCCCTCCAGGGAACCCTGGTGATGTGTCATCCATCCCTGCTCTCTCTCTGGTAACTCAGAACGATCCTCTGACTTCATCAAAAAGCATCTCTTCACCTCACACTAGTCAGAATGGCCATCATTAAAAAGTTCACAAATGATAAATTCTGGAGAGGGTGTGGAGGAAAGAGAACCCTTCTACACCGTTGGTGGGAATGAAGTTTGGTGCAGCCACTATAGAAACAGTATGGAGATTCCTTAAAAAACTAAAAATAGACTTACGATATGATCCAGCAATCCCACTCCTGGGTGTATATCCAGAGAAAAAATATATACACCCCAATGTTCATAGTAGCACTATTTACAATAGCCAAAACATGGAAACAACCTAAATGTCCACTGACAGATGACAGCCATAAAAAATAATGAAATAATGCCATTTGCAGCAACATGGATGGACCTAGAGATTACCTTATTAAGTGAGGTAAGTCAGACAGAGAAAGCCAAATATCATATGCTATCACTTATATATGGAATCTAAAAAAAACGATACAAATGAACTTATTTACAAAACATATATAGACTCACAAACATAGAAAACTTATAGTTACCAAAGGGGAGAGCAGGGAGGAGGGATAAATTAGGAGCTTGGGATTAGCAGATACAAACTACTGCATATAAAATAAACAAGAAGGTCCTACTGTATAGCACAGGGAACTATATTCAATACCTTGTAATAACCTGTAATGAAAAAGAATATATATATAGTATAACTGAATCACTATGCTGTACACCAGAAACTAACACAACATTGTTAATCAACTATACTTCAATTTAAAAAAAAACCATCTCTTTCTTCTCCCATTGAGGCCTGTGATGAAGATTTAGAAATAATCTACAACATCATGCCTTACTGAATGGGGATTACAGTTAAACACTGCTTTACTCAAAGGACCTAATGGTAGGCCTCGTGACAAGTCACTGCTCTGTAGGGAGTCTTTGCTCATGCCCCAACCCTATGCTTGAAGACAAGGTGCTGAGCACTTCCCTCCCAGCCTTCTCTAACCACGTGCCTACACAAAGGATGTATCACTTGCTTCTTTACTATTGAGCAAATTTCTGGATTGGCAAGTCTGATCACAGAAATATGGCCCAATGCCTAGTGAAAGAGTGGTTTCTATGCTCGTTTTTTGAATAAACTAATCACAGTCCTACCAGAAAAGTATTTTTTAGGGAGTTGACCTTATTATTAAGAGTTTAGATTTGATGACTGATTAATCAGGAAGTGGATAAGTTCATTCCATTTTTTTTTTTTTTTTTTTTTTTTTTGCTGTACCCCCTACAACTTCCTCCTGCCTCCACCAGCCAGGGAAGTCCTAAGACAGAGTTGATAGGGCTTCTCTGGAGCACACTCCCACCAATCGAGCAAACTATTGCACTTACAGGTGGCCAGCTTGATAATACACCCTTGTATTGACTTTCTCTCCTCTGCTTCACTCTGCCAATGAGGTCACAGCATACATGACCCCTGCCCCCAGCTCTGCTCTCCGGAGAAATCAATCCAAGACAAAAAGGTAAAAGGAGTAACAGGAGCTATAGTGTAGTGAAAATCGCTGATTCTAATTGAGAAGGGCTTATAGGAAGAAAGGAATCAGACATTGGTGAGTAATGACTCAGAGAATATAGCTCAGGAAGGTGCCTTAGGCTGAGAGTATCAAGAATTCTTGTGTGTGGTGGGGGAGGGTATAGCTCAGTGGTAGAGCATGTGCTTAGCATGAACGAGGTCCTGGGTTCACTCTCAGTACCTCTATTAAAAAAAAAAAAAGGATTCTGTGTGTTAAAAATTGAAGGAGAGGAAAAAAAAAACAGTTTGCATGGTGAAAAGCCATGGGTATTGTCAAAAGAAATCAAAGAAACAGAAAAAAAATTTACAAATTACATAGTGCAAAAGCTCTTAACAATTGAGGGAAAAAACCAAACAGTAGAAAAATTGGGAGATCAGAGGGTTCCTAGAAAAAGTAAAGCAAAGAATCTCAAACATATGAAAAAAAATGCTCAACTTCACTCATAAGAGAAATGCAAAGTACAACTATACTGAAATACCATCTCTTGTTTATCAGATTGGCAAGAAGTCAAGATTGAAAATGCACTCTGCTGGTGAGCTTGTGGGGAAATAGGCACTCTTATTCATTGCTGGTGGGAGTGCAAAATGTTACAATCCCTATGAAGGGGAATTTAGCAATATCTAGCAAAACTGCAAATGCATTTACAGTTTTGACCCAGCAATTCCACTTCTAAGAATCAAACGTACATTACACCTGAACCGATCGGAAAGAATATATGCACAAGGTTATTTACGGAACATTATTTGTATAAACAAAAGTTTAGGAGCAGCCCACATGTCCATCAATAGGCAACTTATTGAACAAACCATTGTACAGCCACATGAGGGGTACTATGCAATCATTAAAAAAAAAAAAGCATAAGGAGGATCTCTGTTTTAGTTTACTGTGACCCCCTTGATTCACAAACGTGGTTGCTTAAAGCAATAGAAATGTATTCTCTCACAGTCCAGAATCAAGTTTGTCAGCAGGGCTGGTTTCTTCCAGAGGCTCTGAGGGAGAATCCATTCCAGGCTTCTCTCTTATTAGTTTCTGGTTGCTATCCACAATCCTTGGCGTTCCTTGGCTTGTAGCTTCATCACTCTAATCTCTGCCTCAGCCTTCATAAGCCCTTCCCCACTGTGTCTCAAATTTCCCTTTCCTTTTTTTTTTTAATTGAAGTATAGTCAGTTACAATATGTCAATTTCTGGTGTACAGCACAGTGTCCCAGTCATGCATATACATACACATACTCATTTTCATATTCTTCTTCATTAAAGGTTATTACAAGATATTGAATGTGGTTCCCTGTGCTCTACAGAAGAAATTTGTCTTTTTTAATCTACTTTCATATATAGTCCTCTCCGTTCTTATATATGTACACTGGTAATTGGATTTAGGGCCTACTCCAATTCAAGATGATGTCATATTGAAAACTTTACCTTAATTGCATCTCCAAGGACCCTTATTCTATCTTAAGATCTTTACCTTAATTACATCTCCAAAGTACCTTGTTCCAAGTGAAAACACATTCTGAGGCTCCAGGTGGACATATCTTTTGGGGGGCACAATTCAACCTACTACAATCCCCATGTAGTGATATGAACTAAATTCCAGAATAAGTTTAAAAAGCAAAAGGCAGAACAGTGTTTACAGTGTGCTATAATTTTGTGTAAGAAAGGAGAAATAAGAATACTTATGCACGTATGTGTACCTACATGCATATATTTTCAAACAGTAACACTGGAATAATAAACTAGAAATGCATCCAAAGGATTAATTCTGGGGGTGGGGAGGGAGGTGAGAAGACAGGGATAAAAGGGGGACTTATGAGTATAGTTTTGGCTTTTGAAACATGTAAATGTTCTACCTACTCAAAAATAAAATCAAATATTTTTAAAACCCTAAAATTGAAAACAAATTTGAGCAAAGGAACCGAACTTTATTATCAGGTAATATTACTATACAGAGGAAATAATTACCTGATGTGACATTATAATCCTAAAATCTGAAATCTGTATCTCTTTATTGGTACATAATCTAAGACAAAAAGAACTACAACAAATCATAATTTTATTCCACATTTTCTCAATAGTAACATCAGTACTATTGTCTAAAAACCATTTTATGTCTTTTGTAGGATAGAGCAAATAAATAATTATGTTAATATTATTAGGAACCAAGTTGTTCACTATAAGAGAAAAGAGATACAAGTAGACATTAATTTTACTTTTTTTCCAGTTCTATTGAGACAAGCTTAAGGCATACAAGCTGATTTGATACAGGTATATGTTCAAGTTAATTACCACAATAAGGTTAGTTAATACCTCCATCACTCACGTAATTACCTTGTGTGTATGTGTTTATGCGTGGTGAGAACTTAAATTTAAGACATTCTCTTAAGCAACTTGTAAGTATGTAATACAGTATTGTTAACAATAGTCATCGTGCTGTAGATTAGATCCCTAGAACTTATTCATCCTGTAACTAGAAGTTTGTACCCTTTGACCAACATCTCCCATTTTCCCCACACCTCCAGCACCTTGTAGCCACCAATCTACTCTCTGCTACTATGAGTTTGGCTTTTTTAGATTTCCCATGTAAGTGAGATCATAAAGTATTTGTCTCTGTCTGATTTATTTCACTTAGTATAGTGTCCTTGAGGTCCATCCATATCATTGCAATTGACAGGATTTCCTTCTTTTTCGTGGCTGAATAATATTCCATCCGATAGATAGATACATACACAGATCGATCAATCAATCTTCTTTATCCACTTGTCTGTTTTGGGGCACCTGGGTTGCTTCCATGTCATGGCTATTGTGACGAGTACTGCTATGAACATTGGGGTGCATGTACATATATACACATATATCACATTTTCTTTATCCATTCATCTGTAAATAGATATAGGTTATTTCTATGTCTTGGCTACTGTGGATAATGCTGCAGTGAACATGGGGGTGAAGATATCTCTTTGAGATAGTGATTTTATTTCCCTCAGATATACAGTGATTTTATTTCCCTCAGATATATACCAGAAGTGGGACTACTGGATCGTATGATAGTTCTAGTTTTAATTTTTTGAGGAATCTCCATATTGTTTTCCATAGTGGCTTAATTTTACATTTTAATTAGAAATATCAATATAGGAAAAACAGAAAATTAATAAAACCAAAAGCTGGTTTTTTGAAAAGAGTAGTAAAATTGAATTTTTCATTTCATCTATATTAAAGCACCTATTGGCATAAAACTGTTTATGGTACCTCCTCACTACTCTTTTAATGTCTGTAGGATCTGTAGCGATGAATCTTCCTTAATTCCTGATATTGGTATTTTGTATCTCCTCTCATTTTCTCTTGATCAGTCTGGTGTGTCTTTTTGCGCCAGAAGCAAGATGCTCAAAGATTAATAGAGCTATGTGGAAGCATAAAGGAACTAGATTGTAGAGGCTTCCACTGATTAAATTTGGGACAATTTTGAGCATTAAAAATATGAATAAAAACCTTATTTTACAACATTAAAGGTGATTAGAAGAAAATCTAAGCACCTTTTTTGCCTTTTCAGCAGAAATTGTATTTCAGGGGTAATAAAATAGACCCAGATGTAAGGGAAAGCTCTTTATTTCTGCAAAATGTCTGCTAATAAATGGAGAAGAAATAATAACATTAGCACAATCACAATTTTGTTACCCTCAGTGAAATACTAAATTTAGACAAAAATCATCAATGGATGCTAAAACCTTTACACAAAACCATTACATCTCCATAACCTAATGGAGAACTGGATATTCAACACCACAGATACCTTGCTAGGTAAAAAGTAGAAAAAAAATTTTAACTTTATAATGGAAAGATCTGGAATGGAGGAAAAAATTGTGAAAGACTTTGAAATGGACCAAAGATTCCATTCTTCAAAGAAAAATTAGATGTTGTACAGGTTCTGATTCCATTGGGTCTTTGGGTCTTTTGTTGCCTTTGAGTTATTTTATGATTCTCTTAAGTTGTAGAATACTGAGAATAATGCAAATGATTCTTATCCATAAAAATGGAAATTGTTTGGTAGATATGCAGTTGATTGCTGCCCTATGGATACTGGCCAATGGAAGCAAATTCATTTCAGCATTTATTCAGCCTATACATGTGTCTGCTCTTTGGATTTTCCTTTGAACTGGTTGTAACATCTTACTGGTTCCCTCATTATTTAAGAAGTTAAATAAAATCTTTGACACATGTTCATTTATCTGAGAGTCCTGAGTTTACTCTTTTCAAAAATTGTTCTTTAATAAGCAGAAGGCATTCAGCAAAAAAAGTTTGCATCACTAATAATGGACACATTGAAAAAGGGCCTTCTGATATTATATATATATAAAGCATTACATCATCACCTATATAGTGTTCTTCAAAAAGTTTAACCTGAATCTAATCAAGCCTTAGTAAATCTAACTTCTTGTTTACAGATTAATTGTGGGGAAAGAAACATTTTAAATGATACAACAGAGAAAAAAATGATACAAAATCAGAGTGTGAGACATTATACAAAATATTTGATCATTCTCTACCAAAAGTCAGTGTCATGAAATTACAATGGAAAAAAAAAAGTTCTAAATTTATAAAGACTGAGGAGACATGATTACAATGATCCTTGACTGAATTTTGACTCAAAAAAGTGACAAAAGATAATTTTTAAGCAACTGGTGACATATGTAAAGGAAATGGGTATTAGATGATAGTAAGGAATTACTGCTAATTTTCTTAAGTGTATAGTAGTATGGTGGTTATATGGGAGAAAGATCTAGTTGGAGATGAATGCTAAAGTTTTTAGAAGTGAAGTATCATGGTACTGATACTTTAAACTAGTTCGATATATTAACAAAAGAAAAACAAAGAAAGTTGGCTACACCCTGCAGGCCTGCAAGCCCTGTACTTGCCCAGCTTCAAGACTGAATAAAGAGCCCAGAGTCAGTGATGGAGACATCAATGGTTGAATGGATAAGGGATCTTATATTTCTGAAATGAGGTCCTGGAATGTCTCCCCACCTTATGTGGCAGACAGTGGGCAGGGCAGGACATGACAGCAGTCTTCACTTCCGGGCGCGGGGGGAGGTTACCAGTTATGGGGGAATTGACATCAGGTGGGCTCATCTGTTACCAAGGAAACAAGCCCACCTTGAGCATACCCCTTTGATAAGCTATCAGGTAGAGATGTTCTGATCTAAAGATAAGAAAATCACTAGCTTGGGCCAGAGCAAGGTCAGTAAGAAGGTCAGTCACGTGAGTAGGTAAAGCAGGCACTTAAGAGCAAAGGATGTACAGAGAGCAAGAGAACATCCATCTTGGGTAGCCTGATCACACACTCCTGCATACATGGGAGATACCCAGGAAAACAGTTACTCACTGAAATAGCCCAAACCACCACCTTAAATACTAGCTCCAGCTAAAGACAAAAGAGGATGTTGAGGGTAGGAGGTGGATTGGTTAAAGCACAATAAACAAGGGAATGGTTGTTATGCAGATTTAAATTCTTGATTTCTCCATTGATAAGAATGTCTAAAGAGTTAGTCATCTTCTTCCAGGTACACTGAGGGAGACACCCTTACAAATGGAGATTTCCCTTATAAATGTAAATGTCTCTTACAAAAGGCAACCTCTACCTGGTTTTCAGAGCTTCTCTTGTGTCTACTGTTTCTTAAAAATAACCAGCTCAAGATAATCCTTATACTAAAGAGGCATATTTTGGGGTGCATATTCTGCTCCCCTTCACTGTATGTTTCATTCCATTATAATAAAAATGAGAATAAAAGAAATCCTTTTGTATGGAGGCACCAGGGACATCTTGTTGAAAACAACAAGGATTTGGGAAGATAGCTTCAATCACTTCTGTTTTCCTTTTTGTTATTCATCTTTCATAATATCCCAATTTTATGATGGGACTTGAATAAAATTAACGATAATCAATTTATAATGATATAATTATCTGTGTTCTATTTCATTAGTAACGTTTAGGTGCTAATCCCATTTAACAGGAACCTGGCAACAGGAGTAGTAATGGTAAGTGGTTTTTAACCATGTGTACTGTGAAAGAGAAAACCATGGGCCCAAAATGACATCACTTGTGCTAAAGACCACTGATACCAAACAGATTTAACACCTGACTTAATTGCAGTTTTGTCCTTTCTCAGAAATGTAATCTTAATCAACCAGTCTGGAATTTTCTGGTCAGTACCAATGAGGTCATCTGCCACAGGGGCCCTCTCCATTCCCCAGAGGAAGAAAAGGCAATCTGTGTGATAAAACACAACAGCAGGCTTCGATCCCGGGGGCAGTGGAAGGTTAGTGGTTATTGGGGGAATTGACGTCAGGTGGGCTCATCTGTTACCAAGGAAACCAGCAGGGGGGCAGGCCCCTCACCACCCTTTTGATAAGAACAATGATTAGCTGGGGCCTGGGGCAAGTATGTAGGAAGATCAGTCATGTGAGTAGGATGTAGGTGAAAAAGGCACTGGTCCAGCAGGCGATATACAGAGAGCAAGAGAACAGCCATCCTGAGTAGCCTGACGATACACTTGGCCTAAAATAATCCTTTCTTTCCTTTTGCTACTCACTCCCTTGCCCCACTCTTCTTCCTATAAAAACTTCCCATCTTGTACAACCCCCGTGAGTGTCCTTTTAGTTGCTAGGTAGAGTTCATGAATCACTGAATACAGTCAATTAGATCTTCATTTACTTGGATGAATTTTGTTTTGTAACAGTACCAACTAAGTAATTTAAAATTCTACTAAATTAGGTAAGACAACTGTGTGTAGAAGTTTCAGTGGGCTGCTCCCCCGATTCAAATAAGCCATATATGTCCCTGGCCTTGAGTATTTGGACTCCTGGGGTGTAATTCAACCCTATAATTTTACTAGAGAGAACCACAGGCAAAGGACACCAGGCATACCTGGTTTCTGATTCTCAGTGTATTGTGTGTATTATTCATTGTACTACCCAATGGTTCTCACTGGGTGGGCCCACCCAGGAGACACTTGGAAAGGTGTTAGAGATGGGACTGCTTTGGTTGTCACAATGACTTGGGGTTGCTGATGGCATTTTAGCAACTAGAGGTTATGACTGCTAAAAATACTGCAATTCCAGAGGGTGTCTAACACAACAAAGAACTATCCTACCTCAAATGCCACTAGTACACTCCCCACCCCCCACATACACACACATTGAGAAACTGCTACCCAAATACAGCTTAATGCCAATTTGGCTGATTAAATGTACAATGTAATACCAAGAAAATTCAAAACAGGTAAGAAAAAGAATTTATTTTAGCCATTCATATTAAGAATCAAATTTTATTCTAACTGAAACTTGTTTCATGTTTTCACTAAACATTACCTGGATTTTCTAGTCAAATATCAAATGAAAGAATGGTGAAGCCCTAAAGCATGCTGGGAAAATCTTGAGATTAAAACTACTTCACGTAAAAGTTATGTTGACATAAGCTGTGAACCCAAACTAGGATGAACTGAACTAATTTACTAAGGAGCAAAATCCCCTCTAATAAAACGGAGAAAATAAACCAACCTAGAGAATTCATTTCACTTGAAATTGAACCTCTTTTTTGTTTTCCAAACTCAGTGAACAGGAGGGGGGAAAAAAAGAATCACAATATGCTCAAAACAAACCAATATTTCATTCCTTTCAAGACCATACAAATGAATAATAATATCTGTCAAAGGGCTGTGGTTAACTAGAACCCATAACTGTCCTGTATATTGTAGACCTTCTGTATTCTTATGAGTAATATAGCTGTCACATTTTGTACTTATCTTACCAACTAGTGTTCAGCAGATATGCTTTAATTTATTTTAGAGATGAGAACATGGAAACAAAATACATAAAGTGCTCCAGAATACACTTAGTGGTCCTGAAATGCTATGGTATATCCATTAACTTAACTCTCAGCTGAGCCTGCTTTGTGCCATTGATTAAATAATGATACCAAGGTTTTAATTAACAGATCAACACCAACCAGGACTGAAATTTCTGAGATCACACATATCCTTGGTTAGTTATCCTCAGCACTTTTTCTAGCCATTTAAATGAAGATACAAAAGACTTTTAAAAAGCATAGGATTAGTGAAAATAAAACTCAGAAGGATTGTATTCTCAGTGTGAGGATATAGAATTTTACAAGCTGAAATAATGTACCCAATAATCAGGATGAAATTTAAGAGGAATAAATTCAATGTACATTTCCATATTTAGTGCAAATAATTCAATTATACAAGTTCAGAATGGAGATGCCAAGGCAGTTTGGCTATAAAAAGAGTTAGGAACTTCATTTCCAAATAAGATCAACTTGAGCCACTACTTTGATGTGGCCCCTAAAACCCAGCTAAAACCAGAGCCCTGTTAAAAGAAGTATCAAGATCACTGATTTTCAGGGGAAGGGTATAGCTCAGTGGTAGAGCATGTGCTTAGCATGTACAAGGTCCTGGGTTCAATCCCCTGGTACTTCCATTAAAAAAAAAATTAAATAAACAAAGTTTAATTACCTCCCACCTAAAAAAAAGCCAAAAAAAATTTAGAAAAAAAATCACTGATTTGCAACCCTTTCTATCCCAACATACCAAGGGCTATGACAATTAGAAACCAAGGTCCTATCTTTATCTTAAATATATTATCAGGGTGGAGGGAAAGGAGCCAAGTGCATGAGCAAGTGGAGTCTTAAAGAACCTCTTGGATGACTGATCCTTGAGCTCACCTTCCTCAGTCTGGTCTAGATCCAGGTGGAGAATTATTCTGTAAAATTCCAGTTCACCACATTTTAGGAAGGATATTGACAACTGAAGTTAAGTTCTAAGTAGAGAAATCAGGGTAGTAGGCACTTGAAAATTGATACAATGAAAACCAGGAAGAGGGGGACGGTATAACTCAAGTAGTAGAGTGCATGCTTAGCATGCATGAGGTCCTGAGTTCAGTCCTCAGTACCTCCTCCAAAAATAAATAAACCTAATTACCTCCCCCACCTCCCTGCCAAAACAAAATAATTAAATAATATGATGATAAATAAAATATTTTTTAAAAACCAAAGGGAAATGTTTAGCTTAAGAAAAAAAAGACAAGAGGATTCATAAAACAACATATCATAGTGGATCAAGCCACTGGGCTCAAGGAGACCTGGGTTCAAATCCAGTTCTACCAGCTCATACTATGAGTTGTGGCCAGATCAAAATAGAAGATACAGGATTCAATAGGAAGTTAAGGAATTCAGAACCCAATTAGGGGCAAAAGGAGTTTGCTGCCACCTGAGAAGGGTTGCAAGAATTCCACCTACCTAAATCAGGTGACTAAAACTTTGTAGCAAGAAGTGTGGCATTGGGATCGCCCATGAATCAAGTGAATATAATAAAACAAACCAAAAACTGCTTCCCTTCGTACTTGGCAGCTAAGGTAGAGTCATTCCGGAAGCATGATGCTCTTAAATCCTACACCCTGGTCTTGAATCTCTGACTAATAAGTAAACATACATACATGATGGCCAAAGCCATCATCTAACTTCAGCTCAATCTACCTGATATGGTAAATCTGCTACCCTTATTTGAATGACTTTTCAACCCTGGGAAGAATTCAGAATGATGATGACGTAAATAACCATCATAGTAACACTTTTGTGTAAATTAAAGCCAATCTCTTTGTAATGTTTAACAGATTCTTCTATTTTAGGAAATCTGTCAGATTTCCCTTGAACAATTTATTTTGACTTGTAGTTTCAGGTATAAAAGTATAAGAGAATTTCACTAAGTGCATTAACAGTATTGAAATGTTTAAGAGAACTCAAGATTCAACAAACTTCCAGGCTTAATTTATTATCTTCACCAGAGTCATTTAACCACCCAGTAGAATTTTGTTTTTAAGATTATACTTATGCTTTGTCAGGTATTTGAAGGGCTTGACAGGTTCAAATATACTAAATATATGAGTATAGTTTTAAAAGGGGAATTAAATAAGTTTATAAATGAGATTCATTGTTTAAAGTGAATTTAATCTTTTTGAATTGTGTTGACTATTAATCAGAGAACAAATGAAAGTAATTGCCCTTATTTTATACAGCAATTACAAGAGTTTATAAATAGCATAACTAACATATTCACGCACTGAACTTAACACTTTTAAGAAAAACTAATAATGTAAGTTTAAAAATCAAATATTAATGTAAAGCCCAACTGTTGGGCTGTACCTCTCAGACCTACAAGGCCTATATTTGCCCAGCTTCAAGACTGAAGAAAGATCCCAGAGTTAATGACAGAAACATCAATGGTTTAATGGATGGGGGGAGCTTACATGTCAGAAGGAAGTTCCTGGAGGGACACCTCATGGTGTCTGGCAGGCCACAGGCAGAACATGGCAACAGTCTTCACTCCCAGGGAGAGGGGGAGGTTACCAGTTATAGGGGAAACTGATGTCAGCTGGGCTCATTAGTCACCATGGAAACCAGGAGATGGGGCAGGCCCCTAACTGCCTCTTTGATAAGAACAATCACTAGCTGTGGCCTGGGGCAAGTATGCAGGAAGGTCAGTCATGTGACTTAGGTGTAGGTGAAGCAGGCATTGGTCCAGCAGGGGATGTACAGAGGGCAAGAGAACAGCCATCTTGGTTGGCCTGACCATACACCAACTAACTGTATCTAGTTCAAGAGTTCCCCTAGGTCATTAACTAACACAGACTGACATTCCTCTTGGTATGTCACCTTGTCACCTGGATAGCAGCCTAATCTATAAAACTCCTAAAGTTTTTGTGAAGATTAAGTGAGATGATGTATCTAAATCTGGATATTTAGTCCAGCATCACTCATAAAGTTTCACTTGACAGATCATCTGAGATATAAAAGTCCTCAAAAATACGGATTTAAATATGTGGATTCATTGTCAAGTGGAAGAGGGACCAAATGCATTCTGGAATGCCCTGGAGAGTGGGACTGGTACTTCCATGAAGATGAAGAATAATACAGGCTTTCAGATACTGGGGACTTATTTCTGTTCCAGGCACTCTGCTAAGTGCTACACAAACATTATTTTGTTGATTCCTCACAATACACTGGTATCATGAGGGTTTGCTCAGAAAAGCAGGGTCACTGTGAGTAATGTAAGAGATGTATTCCAGGGATTAGATCTTCAGAAATCATGAGAGCTGTGTAGCCTACGTGTAGCTCTTGCTTCTGTATCTGGTGTTGGACCTAACTAAAGTCAGCCTGGCCATCTAACCCAGTTGGGAAGGGAAGATGGATATAAAGTGGCAGAGAGCAAGGAGCTGAAACCCACACCTGTCTCTCATCAGAACCCATATTGGCCATATTAGTCTCAGGTTGAAACCTTTGTTGGTCTCTCATCGCCTCTAAGACTCCAACTTTGAAGATGCAGGGGACCTGCCAAAGAGCTGGCACACTTCACCATGGAACTGCACACAGAGTTGGCCCAAGATTCTGAGATGCTGAGGGAGAAGATCTGGCAGGAACCCAGAAGAGATGCAGGCCCAGTTGCTGCCCCACACGAATGATGCAAACCAGAAGGTCTGTGACATTGCCCGGGAACTGCAGTAGCACCAGCCGTACACTCTTCTTGCCTCACTCTGCCCTCCAGTTTCTCTTGTAGGCAACCTTAACCCAGAACCAACCAAGGAAGGGAATTCGGGGACCCTTCATTCTAATGTAGCAAAGTTGATACAATGCTAAGCTACCACTGTCCTGTTAGCCCTATTTTACAGAGAAACAAATTGGCTTAGGAGGTTATATAACTCATGCAAGGACACAGAGATGGGGGAGCTGGAGCGTGAACGAAGGCAATCTGGCCCAGAACCTGTGATCTTAACCACTGCCTTCTACTGCCTCTCCCTAATGTCTGAAAATTAGAGGAAAGCAAGTTTCAGCTCGATGGAAAGATGACCTGTTTAGCAGGATGAGTTCACCCACACTGCAACAAGCTGCCTTGCAAACCAGAGGGTTCTCTGTCCTGGATGATGCTCAAACACAGGCTGGGTGGCCATCTGTCAGACACATTACATGCGAAGGTGTTCATTGGCAGGGAGAATGAACTGGGTGGCTACTAAAGGCATTTTCTTTTTTTTTTTTAATTATAGTTGATTTACAATGTTGTGCTACTATCAGGTATACAACAAAGTGATTCAGTTATATACATATTCTTTTTCAGATTCTTTTCTATTATAGTTTATTACAAGCTATTGAATGCAGTTCCCTGTGCTATACAGTGGGTCTTTGTTGTTTATGTACTTTATATACAGTAGTGTGTATATGTTAATCCAAAACTCCTAATTTATTCTTCTCTCCACCACTTTCCCCTTTGGTAACCATAAGTTTGTTTTCCATGTCTGTGAGTCTATTTCTGCTTTGTAAATAAGTTCATTTGTATCATTTTTTTAGATTCAACATATAAGTGATATTATATGATATTTGTCTTTCTCTGTCTGACTTCACTTAGTATGATAATCTCTAGGTCCATCCATGTTGCTACAAATGGCATTATGTCATTCTTTTTTATGGCTGAGTAGTATTCCACTGTACAAATATACCACAACTTCTTTATCCATTCATCTGTTCAATGAACATTTAGGTTGCTTAAAGGCACCTTCAACACCAAAATTCTATGTTTGTAGAACACACTGTTCAGAGCAAGGGTCTAAACTCACAATGTATAAGGAACATAATAGAAGGGATGGAGATGAAGAGGACAGAAGCACGCAAGGGTGGGCAGGCAGGAAAGAGACTTGGCCAGGCTGTGCCTAGGAGTGCCAAAATCCACTGTGAGAAAAACAAAAATTACCATCAACCCCAGAGTTGTTTTACACACAGGATGCCACACAATCAGCTATATAGTGGTGATTTTTCTCCCCCATAGATTGATTTGATTTCCCTGAATTGACAGGCATTTTTGTTGTTGTGTAAACATGATCTTTAAAAGTCCTGTCGAAGGACTGCAAATTCAGGCACACCACGCATAGACCCTTTAAAATGAAAATTTAATCAACCGAGGGCATGATAAAAAGTTTGAAGCAAGTATTTCAAAGAACTGCTTAGAAATGGATTTTCATATTTGAAACTCTGCCAACATAAACACATAATAACGAACCTTATGTCTTGGTAACAGTTTAAAAAATTAAAGAGAAAAGGCAGGGACTAGTCCAACATTTCTGCAGCAGATGCATCCTGATGACATCTTTCCAAAGCAAATATTACAATTATTTTCTTTTTCTTCCCTCAAATTCTGCACAAGCTGGTTAACCAACTATACAAATTGGAGGTCACAGAAAATCTACACAAAGATGTAAGATGAAACTAACTTCTCATCAAGAACAATCACAAATGAGTAAAGCTGACAGATGAACATTTCAATTCTCAAAGCTGATAGATGGAAATCCCATGAGAAATGTTATTGTGATTTGGCGATAGCTCTCTCCACCCTCTCCCACTGCTGTTCACCCGAGAGGCTGACCAGAATGGAGCACATTATTGGGTGCCATTGCTCTCTGACTTCCAGTGGGAAGCAAATAAGAAGCATCAGAGAAATTAAAGGGTGAGTGGGGAGGGTATAGCTCAAGTGGTAGAGTACGTGGTTAGCATACATGAGGTCCTGGGTTCAATCCCCAGTACTGCTACTTAAAAAAATTTTTTTAGTTAAAAAAATAAATCAACCTAATTACCATCCCACCCCCCCAAAAAAACCCCTAAAAAATACATAAATAAAATACATTTTAAAAAAAAGAAAATCAAAAGGCGGAGGGAGAGTGAAATTATGATATCCTGGCACTCTTCTTACCGGGTCGCCTTGGGTTAACTGGGTCCCTTGATACAAGACTGTGTTCCCTTCAGGGTGTCTCTCTACAACTCTCTATTCCTCATCCCATTGGGCCTACGAGGGGTAAACACTCGCCACTGTTAATAGCCTAAGAGTACTACACCCTCGCTTGTGGTCTCCCTACTCCCTGCCCCACACCTTTGTCGACAATTGGCTTATTAAACCCTCCTCAAATTCTCTCCATTAAAGGATGCCTTTTGTTTCCTGCCAGAAACCTGATTGATACACACACAAGAATTAAAATGCTAGCAATGACTAAATGTCAACATCAAGGCTATGTCCCTTTTCTTTTTTTTCAGAGTGTTAGGGCACAATTTTTCACATTTCTACTGCTGAAAATGATAATAATGAGCGAGATGATTATGCCTAGAGTTTAGTGTTGTTAATATTTCAAGTTCAGGAGCCAGAATGCCTGGGTTGAATCTCAGCTCTGATGCTTACTAGTTGTGTGAGTTCGGGTAAATCATTTAACCTAGTGAGTGATTCTCAACCCAGGGGGTAGTTTTGCCCCTCAGGGGACACTTGGCAATTTCTGAAGATGTTTTGGTTGTCACAGCTGGGGCCAGAGGTTTGCTACTGGCATTTGGTCATGAGTAGAAGTCAGGGATGCTGCTAACATCCTACAGTGCACAGGATAGCTCCCTACTACAAAGAATTATCTGTCCCCAAATGTCAATAGTGTGGATCAGAAACCCTGATGTAACCCTTGCATGCTTTAGTTTCCTAGTCTATAAAATGGAGTTGATGTAGCATATAGCTGATAGGACTGTCTGGGGATTCAGTGAGCTAATACATGTAAAGCACTTAGAACAATGTCCAGAAAATAGTGTTTGCTTAATAAATGTAAGCTGACATCATCATCACCATCTTCATCATCATCATGAGGCTCTCCAAGAGCTCGGAGCACAACCACAACTTGCTCAAACACAGGCAGTTGTGAATTCATTATGAAAGATAACTAATTCCACTAAAGTGCTATGAAAACAGAGATCTTGTCTGGTTTAATTCTACTGTATGTCCAGCACTTTTGTGTCTAGTATATATTTTATTTGTTGAATATTTTCAATATGATACCCGTTGGTTCATGAATAAGATAATGAATTTAATGCACCCAGTAGAATCCCTAGCATACGGTAGGTGCTCAATGGTAGTGGTGGCAGTGGTGGCTCTAGTGGATGCTATGACAATACATCTTTTGAGCCTGAAAACAAGAACTAGTGGGTATCTTTTTCCCCTTTCTTGTTCCAATCTTTAAAATTTTATTTCCTAACTTCCAAAACTCAAAGCCAAAAATAAACTCACAGATGGGGGGAGGGTAACAGCTCAATGGTAGAATGCCTGCTTAGCACACACAAGGTCCTGGGTTCAATTCCCAGGACCTCCATTAATAACAAAAAAAGAAATTCACAAATAAGTTACATGATTTCTAAAATTGCAGAATGTATATTTATGTTACCCACGTATTTTTAAAAGGTGTTGATCTAGTATTATCTTAAGCAGCATTTTTGAAGTCTTTATTTTTACCTTGCTTTAGCCTAAAAAAAGGATTTGAGTTGGAGTCCCATTTTTAAAAAATAAGCAAGGTGACCAGAGGAAAGGGAAAATGATGGTAGAGAAAAAAAATAGACAAAGCAAGGACTTAGGTTAGAATCCCCCAAATATCATGTAAGAACCTGTTCACTTGCTAGAGGGCCACAGCTTTAGCCAAGAGTGATACCTGATCCATTATATATGTGACAGGGCCATACATGAAAAAACTACAGGAAAAGCGATGAAACATGAGAGAAAGTTTTGCCTATACAGAGGACGCTGAAATGAAATTAATCTCTTCAATGATGGCTTTATAGGGAAGTCTATATATAGCTCATGGGACTTTTCTTTATAATGTCCTGAAGTGTAGACCAAAGGTGTAGTGCTAAAGCACAGTCCAAAAAAAGCAACTCTGCAAGGGGCTAAATTAAACACAGTTCAGGTAGCCTCCCCTAGTCTTGCTAAGAGAGTGCTCTAAGTAATGGCCAGATGGGATTAGGGTAGCCATCTTCAAGCAGTATTGTTACCCCAGAAAGGGAAAAAGCTCCCACTCTTGTCTTGCCCAAAAGAGAAGAACTCAGATGGGAGACGAAAGCGTTGTGTAGAAAAATATTTAAAAGACTTCATTAGCAAAGCAAAAGTACACCTCCAAGAGGGGAAGGCAGGCTGATGCAAGAGCAGATAGCAATGGTTTTTGTTTGTCACTTCTCTTAGAGGTGGTCTCTTGACTGATTGATGGCTCTTGCCCCTGGAGTGCTTAGTCATGCTTGTCCCCTTCTACGCATGTCCTTACCACACACACAGAAAAACCCATTGGGGGTGGGGCCTAAACCACAATGCTAATTATATTATAATGAGCATTGGGTCATGTCTGGTTAGGTCCTTGTCGCTACCACATAGTCGCAGCCGTTGGGTTCTAACCGGTTTCTTGCGAGGGCTCATTTAGAGGAAGTAAAGCCCCTTCATGCCGAAGGTAGGCATACTACCATCTTCTAGACCATCCTCCCTCTCCTCCACCTTATCTGCCCAGTGAGCCCACATATCTAACTACCTAACAGTATTATTCACATGCTGACTCAGGTAGGGCCTGGGGAGTCTGTGGTTCTACCTGGGTGAGATGATCTGCCAACAGCAGCTGGCGGAAATTGAGGGGCTTCATGATGACAACAAATAGTTCACATTTATGAAGTATTCCTTTGTGCCAGGCATTAGTGTAAGGGTTTCAGAAATCTAAGGCATTTATCCTCACAACAACCCCATGACGGGAGTACTCTTGTTACATCCCTCATCTTACAGATGAGGAGACTGAAGAGTTCAGGTAACTATTTGCCCAATGTTATAGAGTCAATAAGGGACAGTACAAGGACCTGGACACGGTGGCTGGCTGCAGAGCCCGCAGGCATAAGGTCTGTATCATGTGCATCAAAAGAAGGACTCACCCCCATTTCGCCTCCAAGATCAGCTCAAGTCGTGCTAATCCCGAAGCACTGCCACTGGCTTTAGTCCACCTCAATCTTTCACTTAAGTGTCCACTTCAAGCAAAATCTGCATACACGGCAGGGGCAGCAATGCAACTGTGTATCTTTATACAATAATCCCTGCCTTCAAGAGGCAGAATGGGATGCCCAGAAAGATCAGAGACCATAGCATCTCAGAGTCTCAATGTCAAATGAGCATCCCAGACAAGAAATTGGAGAAGGCAGGCCTAGATAAGTGAGAGCTATTGTATCAGGGGGCTCCACGTAGAAGGCGGGCCTCCACAGGGGTAGAGAGAGAAGGAAAGAAGAAAAGAGAAAAAGAAAGAGGAGCAGAGAGGACCACCTTGGCAGGAGGGAATAAACTAGCATAGGCTACCAAAATCATATACAGCACAGTGCCAGGCATGTTCTAAGTGCTTTGCACGTATTAACAGAGTAATGTTCACCACCCTCCTCCCACACGAAGTAGGGATTATTTTTACTCCTGTTTCATATGAAGAAACTAAGCACAGATAGGTTAAGCAACGTGACCAAGGTCACATAGCTCATAAGGGGAAGTCTGTCTCCAGAGACAGTGCTCCTAATAGCTATGCTGTACTGCTCTCTAGAAGGAAAGTTTCCTATAGTGGAGTAGGCAGAGAGAGTGATGGAGAAGTAAGTAAAAGCCAGGCCATGGAGAGCGTTGGAGGCCAGATTAAGGAGTTGCTAATTATGGATGCTGTAAAGGACAGAAAGTTAAGAGTCAGGAGAGCCTCAGGCCGGAAGTTCCCCAATGTGGATCCCCTGTGGCTGGGTCATGGGCTCAAGAGAACTACTGCCCCATAACAAACCACCCCCCAAATTAGTGACTTAAAACAACTATTCATTTGCTCACAGTTCTGCAATTTGCCTGGAGATGGGCAGAGATAGCACGTCTTTGCTCCCTGCGATGTCATCTGGGGCGGATCACGTGGCTACATTGTGCTTGGAGCTGGGCTGGAGCTGGAACATAGAAGATGGCCTCACTCACAAGTCTGGTGCCTCAGACTGGGTGGCAGGAGTAACTGGACACTTGAGTTCTTCTCCATCTGACCTCTGTCTCTCTCTCTCCAGGTGGTCCCTCATCCTTCAGAAGTCTAGTCCAAGTTTCTGGACATAACAGCTGGTTTCCAAGAGAGTGAAAACTGAAGCTGCCAAGTGTCTTAAGGATTGGGCTTGGAATTGGCACCGTATCACTTCTGCTGTGTTCTATTGGCCAAAGTACTCCCAAGGTCAGCCCATTTTCAGGGGGAGGGAAATAGACCTCACTTCCTGATGGGAGGTGCGGCAGGCACAGGCGAGGATGGGAGGGATTGGTGGCAGCCATGATTGCAAACAATCTGCCTTAGGGACCAATGACATCAAGGGTCTCTGGTTTTGTTACCCTTGTTCTCTTGCTCTCTAATGCTCTGTCAGGAATGATATTCTCTCCATGGATCCCCAAATTCATTGAAGGACATCGTATCAACATCTCCTGTGCACTTAACTCTCATCCATAACACTTCTGAGCTAAGGAGAGAGCATTTCCGGGTTGTCACCAGGGAAAACCATTTCAGACATCACAGCTATCCCATGGGAGAGCTCGGCTCAGGTCAGGAGAGTCAGAGCACCAAGGAGCCCACAGCTAAAGGTGCTGGTGCGTGGTAAAAACTTTGATTTTACTCTAGGGCACAGGTGGGCAGACTACAACCCTCTGACAAAATCCTGCCACCAGACTTTTGGGGATAAAGTTTTATTGATGCACAGCCATGTTTGATCATTTATGTGTTATCGATGGCTGCTTTGGCATGAAAACAGCAGAGCTGAGTAGTTGCAACAGAGACTGCATGCATGGTCCGTAACACCAAAAATATATTTTGTCTGGCCCTTTACAGAAAAAATTTTGCAACTGTGGCCGTGGGGGTAATATTCAGTAATGGCACTTTTTTCATACTTAATTTTGTCACCAGAAATTACATTGACCCCAGCGTTGACATTTAACTGGCAGAAATAGGCAGTTCCTGGGCCAGTCCATACAAATCCTTGAAGAGGCAAGAAAATGTAAAGCTTTCATTAATAGAAGTTTAAGGTGCAAATCTACATGATGCTTTTAAGTCAAACCAATTTGTGCCCTTAGCACTTTGAGAACCTGTCCTCAAGACTTCGCTGACTCATTCTCTCCAGGGAAACCTCACACTGTCCCCACGGGAGAGACTTGCAGTAGGTTTTCTATGCTCAGAGATTTCATAAAAAATCATTCAATAGGCAAATTGGTCATCCTCAGTGAATAATCACTGTACCAATTCAGTCAAGAGAACCCAACCGAGCGCTTAAGCTCTGTTAACCTACTAGTACTTGAACTTTCTGGAAAAACTCAATGTAATTATAGAGGTCTGCCCTTTTGCCTTCACTTAGTTGTACACTTTTCTTAATCCCTAATTTTAAAAGAATATTTGATACATGAAATTGTGTTGTGTTATGAGAAATTATTTTCATATGCAAAGTACAACCAAAAGATGAAATTTAACATCCTGTTTCCCTTGATCCCTTAAAGTTCTGCTTCCATGCCTAGCAAGAATATATTTTTGAAACTTTATGCTCAAAAAGTTCTCAAACACACATACCCACTGGCCCAGCAATTCCAGTTCTCAAAATTTTAACCCCAGTTCGTGATATGGCATAATTCAAGGTTATTCATGGCAGAATTATTTGTAATAGCAGGAAATCATAAATAACCTAAATATTCTTTAATATGGGATTAGTGTGAAAGCAGTAATAGACAATATATAGGCAAATGGGCATGGCTGTGTTCCAAAAATTTATTTAATTATAGTAGATTCATGTGATGAATTAAAAGGAATGAGAAAGATCTTTGGAATCTTATTTAGAACAAATTCTGGGATTATTGCTAAGTGAAAAAAAGCAAAGTGCAGAATAGTACGTATAGTATTTTTATCATTTGCAAACAAAAAAAGGGAGGGAGATAATAGATATAATTTGCTTGTATGTGCATTAAATATCTCTGGAAGGACATACGCAAGGAACTGATAATATTGTCTGTCTCTAGGGATGGATGATTGTCAGTCAGAGTCCAGCCAGAGAAGCCACTCTAGGGATTTCATTCAGAGGGAATTTAATACAGGAAATTGGTTACGCAGGTAATAGAAGAATTAAGATGCCAAATGGGAGACTATGAGGTAACCTAGAAGTTACTCAGAGCAAGAAATGACTACTATTCTTAGAGCCGAAGAGATACAGGGAGGAAGTGGTGGTACCAGATCTGAGAAGCTGGGCCAACGCAGCAGTAGAAGAACAGTGGTAGGGGCTGCCCGGAAGGACCTGGGACCACAGAGAGGGAGGCTGACTCACCTTCTAACCACAGTGTGGGAGCTAAAGCTGAAGAGAAGTTGCAGCAACTGCAGGAAGCCCTACTCAACCCTGAGGGGAGAGAAAGAAACATGTTGGCCCTGCCCTCCTCCCACCCTCGAGTCTTTACCAGTGCCCCTCTTCCCATTGCCTGAAGCTACCCACAAGCCACCGGGCAAGGGAGTCTGGGAAATGTAGTTTCTAGCAGACAAAGGCAATGAATGGATTTGTGAAGAAGCAGGTAATGACCAGACTGGAAGAAAATGTGCTGATCTGGGAGACAGCAATAACAGGGAGATGTTTTAATGTGTACCCCCTTATGCTTTGCGATTTTTGAACCCTGTGAATGTATTGCCTATCAAATTGAGTAAAATAAAAATAATAAATTAAATAAATGCATAATGGAGTGCACATTTTTATTAGAAGATGAGACCTCAAAGAAATGTCAAGCTAAAAATAACTAAATGACCACTATCAGCAGAATGGTCAAAATATACTGCATATGTATGATAAAATACCATGCAGCTATTCAAAAGAATGAATCAGAAAATACCTATGAAGGACACACAAGAAAGTGGTATCAACTGATGCCCAAGAGGAGATAGGCTGGGTGGTTCGGGGACAGGTAAGAAGACCAGGAAACAAGCAAAGCACATAGTGAAAACACTTATACCCTTTTGGACCTTCCGATTTTGGTGCCACATGTTCGTGTCACCTATTCAAAATAGAAATCAAAAAATGTTTAATTGTGGTAAAATACACCTAATAGAAAATTGGTCATCGTAACCATTTTGAAGTGTACAGTTCAGTAGTGTTAAGTGTATTCATATTTGTGTGCTTGGGGAAATTTGCATCTCGTAAATCTGAAACTCTGTACCCATAAAACAACAACTCCCTCCACATCTCCATTCCCCCAGCCCCTGGCAATCACCATTCTACTTTCTGTCTATGAATCTGACTGCTCTAAGTATCTCGTGCAAGTGGTACCGTGTTTGTACTCACACCATATTTGTTCTTTCGTGACTAGCTCACTTCACCTAACATAATGTTCTCAAGGTTCAACCACGTTGTAGCACGCGTCAAAATTCCCTTACTTTTAAAGACTGAGTAATATTCCATTGTCTGTACATACCACATTGGTTTACCCATTTCTCTGTCAATACTGCTTCCACCTTTTGGCTTCCATCTTTTGGCTGTTAGAAATTAGGATTGTTTAAAAAGAAATTTTACACTTTAAAAGCCATTCTTTTCATGATGGAAATATGCTCAGAAAGGCTGGGCTTTTTCCATGGCATCTGATGACCCAAGTGACTCCTCTGGAACAGAGAGCCACTGCAGCTGCCACCCTCCCCCAGCAAACTTAGGTCCACAGCAAGTTCCTAACATCTTTCCCAGACAGGTCTTTAGTTGCAACATTACATGGAAAGAACCCAACAATAAACAAAGTGTTTCAGAGTTATTAAATAAGAGCCACTCTTCCTGAACCTTATTGTGCAACCCTGAAAAGAAAAAACTGCAAAGATAAAACATATTATAATAAATACACAAAAACACGAACATCAGAATCCTAATCTCTAGAGTGGAGAAGACTACTAAACTGTCTTAGAGAAAACAGATTTTCTTGATCTCTATTTCTTCCCTACATGTGTGAGCATTTACCAACTTGTTTATTCTCTTAACCCTCCACCTTCTGTAGGTGGATATTTCTTCCCTTATTTTTGAGTGAACAGATGAGAATAAATTACATTAAACTGGAGTTTGAGTCAAAGTTTTTTAAGGATTCTTTTCATAATTCCAAATCAGCCATTTGAAAAATGAAATCAAAAGCTTTCTTATGTTTAATGCCAAATATTTTAATGATGAATATTTTTTAAAAGATAGATAACAAAATGGTATGTGCAGCATGATTCCAATTTAGGGAGAAAATATATATATACGTGCATAGAAGAAAGTGCTTCCAGATGAGAAACGGAAATCCTCAGATGGATGGAAAAAAGAGAGATCTAAAGACAGACATGATCTGGACATTGGGTTGGGTTTTAACATCAACACAAGCATAAGAGAAGAAGGCCTGATAGAAGATGAAAGATCTGGGTGCTGGATGGTATTGAGGAGCACCATTTTCTGAACGGTTTAAACCAATTCTGATTGTGTTTTCTGCTACGTTCTAATCATACTTGATATAGTCTCCTCCATTTTACATGCTATTATGGTCCTGTATTTTAGTTCCATTATATTTTAATACCCCCTTAATTAATTATCATTAAGAATATGTACCAATTTCTTATTTAGCTTTCTTACACTTTTATCAATTTTTGTTCACATGCTTTCTGTCAGAATTCTTGTTTCTTTGTTCAAGTTTCTTTCTTCCTCATGAAAATCCTTTGCTTCTTTTCTCAGAAATGATTTGTTAGTGGTCAATTTGTTTGTCTTTGCCTCTAAATGTTTTCACTTAATGCTCTTGGCTGAATGATAGTTTAGCTGCATAATGAATTCCTTTGACTTGCCTGAGGCAAGGAATTGCACTTGTCATGTCCTACACAAATCCAGGTCCTTGAAGGGATGAACCATTAGTAAATGGTGGGAAAGGAAAAAAACACACCTGCTGGCACAAACGGACAAGAAGAGTCTTCCTCCCCTTCCTTCCTTCTTTCTTTCCTTTCTTCCTTCCTTCCTTCCTTTCCTTGGCCTCCGAGTAGAAAAAAAAAAATGCCTCTCCTGAAAAATATATAACCACGTGCTTCATCAGGGCCCAGGAATGCCTAAAATGAAATGCTAACACAAAAATTCTTCCCAGTCTCTACTGCCTGGGAGAAACAAATGCAAAAATGCTTTGGAGGCCTACATCACAAGTCTGAGATGGTCAGGATTGCATAGATAAAGCTCCACTAACATGGAGTTTAAACTTCAAATTGTAAAACATAAGAGAGAAAGATTCCATTATGAGTAAAAGTGGGCACATAAACAGCAGATCAATATCCCAAAAATACTTCAGGTAATTTAATAACCTAATGCAGAGGATAAACTAAGTAAGTTTAAAATGATTAAAGACATAGAGCAAGCAGTGTAATCCATAAGAACAAGTCACTATTTAAAACATAACAAGCAGATTTTGAACCAAACTAGTCTCCTAGAAATTAAAGATATAATTATTGAAATTTACAACTCAATGGACTTTTAAATTAGATTTAACACTGCTGAAGAGAATTACTAAGCTCTCTGGAGAATATATCTGAAGAATTTACTCAGAATTCAACACAGCAAGATAAAAAGATGGAATATATGATTTATGGAGTATATGAAAAAGAGGTTATGAGATATCAAGGATAGAATTAGATAGTCAAATATGTCTCCAAAAGGAACTCCCCAAGGAGAAAATAGAAAGATTGTGGGGATAGGAGGGTGACAGAAAATCAGTATTTTAAGACATAACGGCTGACCATTTTTTTTCTGTATTCATTAAGGTCATAAATCTCAGTTTTAAGAAATACACCCACGCCAAACAGGAAAAATAACTAAAACCCAACCCAGACACATTGCAAAGAAATATCAAAATACCAAAGTTAAATAGAAGCTCTTTAAAAGCCATCAGTGAGAAATAACAGAGTACCTTACAAAACAACAACAGCAATTAAACTGAGAAGAGATATTGCAACAGCAACATTGCAGTCCAGAAGATAATGGAATGACGTCTTCATAGGGCTTAGAGATGATAGCTATAAGGTTAGAATTCAATATCCAACTAAACCATCATTTAATCAAGACATTTTCAGACATGCTGAATTTAATACAGATATTTGCTGAAAATGAAGTCCCCCCACCAAAAAAAAAAAATGCTATCAGAGATGAAGGGGGACATTTCATAATGATAAAGGGGTCAATTCATCAAGAAGACATACGTCCTAAATGCATATGCACCAAACATCAGAGTTTCAAATACAGATGAAGCAAAACCTGAGGAAACTTTAAGGAGAAATAGACAAATCTACAGTTATTATTCAAGATTTGAATACTCCTGTCTCAATAATTAATAGATAAAGTAGAAAGAAAATCAGTAAGGATGTAAGGATATAGAAGATTTAAATGCCATCAACCAGGTTGACATAATTGGCATTTATAGAACACTCTACCCAACAAGAGAACACATTCTTTTCAAGTGCACATGGAAGAGTCACCAAGACAGATTATATGCTATGCCATAAAAAAGTGCCAACAAGTGTAAACGGATTGGAATCATACAATGTGTGCCCACCAACCACAAGAATAAAATGAGAAATCAGTAATAGAAAGATTAACTGAAAAATTTCCCAAATATTTGGATATTAAACAACATACTTTTAAGAAATCCTGGGGTCAAAGAAGAAATTTTTAAAAATTCAAAATGAATAAAAGTAAAAATATCAAATTTGTGGGATGCTGGCCATTTGCAACAACATTGATGGACCTAGAGAATAATATGCTTAGTGAAACAAGTCAGAGAGAGAAAGACAAATACTGTGTAATCACTTAAATGTGGAAATATAAAAAATAACTTTAAATGGAGTATAGTCTATAAAAATATTGAATCACTATGCTATATACTGGAAGATAATATAATACTGTAAATCAACTATACTTCAGTAAACAAAAAAAAAGAAAGAAATTTGTGGGATGCTGTTAAATCATCACTTAGAGAAAAATTTATAACTATAAATGTTAATTTTAGAAAAGAGAAGGGTTCAAAGTCAATTATTTAGGTTTCCAGCATAAGAAGCTGGAAAAAGAAGAGCAAACTAAATCCAAAGAAATGAAGAAAAGAAATGATAAAGATAAGAATAGAGATCACTGACTATCAATAAACAACTGGAAATTAAAATGATAAAAAAATACAATTTACAAATAGCAACAAAGAAATGAAATATGTAAGGATAAATTTAACAAAATGTGCAAAACTTCTACACTGAAAATGATAAAACATGGTTGTGACAAATTAAAGAAGAGATAAATAAATGGAAAGAGATAAAATGATTATAGTTTGAAACATTCAATACGGTTAAGATGTAAATTCTCCCCAAATTGACCTAGTCATTCCATGCACTCTCGATTAAAATTCTAGCAGGCTCTTTATTAGGAACTGATAAATGATTATAAAATTTACCTGAAAATGCAAAAGGACCAGGAGTATCCAAAACAATTTTGAAAAAGAAGAACAAACTTGGAGGTCTTACAGGACTTACGACAAAGCTACAGTCATCAAAAGAGTGTAACATTGGCCTGAGGACAGACATATAGATGAATGAAGCAGAATAGAGAGTCCAGAAATAGACCCACACATATATGATCAATTGATCTTTGGAAAAGGTGACAAAGTAATCCTGGAACAACTGGGTATCTGTATTTTGAAAAATGGACCTTAGTGCTCACCACATATATAAGAATTCAATGGATGATGGATCTAAATGTGAAAGTTAAACTATAAAACTTACAGAAGAATAGATAAACAACAAGTTTATACTGTACAGCACAAGGAACTCTATTCAAGATCTTGTAGTAACTTATGGTTAAAAAGAATATGAAAATGAATATATGTATGTTCATATATGACTGAAGTATCGTGCTGTACACCAGAAATTGACACAACAGTAAATGATTACATTTCAATAAAAAATATGTATTTTAAAAAGTGAAAAAAACTTACAGAAGAGAACGTCAGAGAACATTTGTGTACCTTGGGGTAGGAAAGATGTCTTAGGACACAAAAGCACTAGCCAAAAATGAAAACATTGATAAATTACACTTAATCAAAATTTAAAACTTCTGCTATTGAAACACATATTTCAAAAAATAAAAAAGCAAGACACAAACTAGGGAAAAACATTCACAATTCATATATCTGACAAAGGACTTTTATCCAGAACACATAGAGAACTCTCACAACTCAATTGTAAGAAAAACAAACCACATGTAAAAATGGGCAGAATATTAAAATAGACCAGGAAATCTACTCCTAGGCGTTTATATAAGAGAAGGAATACTCCCCTACAATGCCTTTTACATGAGTGTATGCAGTGACTCTATTCATAATAGCCAAATAGTATAAACAACTCAAATGTCCATTAACAGGGAAATAGATAAATGAATTATGATATATCCATGCCATGGAATACTACTCAGTAATAAAAAGAATGAACTACTGATACATACAATAGCATACGTGAATCTCAAAATTCTTAGGCTGAGTAAAAATAACCAGACACAAGACAGTACCATTCTGTATGATTCTATTAACATAAAATTCTAGAACTGTCAAGTCTAATCTATATTGACAGAAAACAGATCAATGGTTGCCCGGAGCTTGAGGGTGAGATGTGGATTAACTACAAAGAGGCACAAGGGAACCGTTGGGAAGGATGGAAATATTCTCTATCCTGATTGTGCTGGTGGTTACTGGCTACATGGATGTAATCAGTAACAATTGCCAAAACTCATCAAATTGTACGTTTAAATTGGGTATATGTTATTATAAATTGCACCTCAACAAAGCTGATTTAAAACAAACAAACAAAGGATTTATGGTGGGCTTGTGATGTGTCGACTTGGTGAAGCTGAATTGTATTTCCCAGTATTCCCCTTCCGGGAGGTTTCCAGTTAGAATAACCCATGAGAGAGGTTTTTGTGTGAGATTCGCAGGGCAGACGTGAAACGGCAGCTGTTTTGTAATTCACACATGTTGTCACTTGCCTTCTGGCCCACCTTGCTGATGTGAGGCAGTGGCAGCAAGTGCTCCATCAAGGTCAGTGGCAAGAAGAACTAACGTGGGTTTCATTCTGTCCTCATGGGCGCCAGCTTGTGTTTGTGGTTCTGACTTTTCTTGCTCTCCCCTGGTTTTCATCCATCTTCCCTTCCTGACTGCTTGCCCTGTGGACTTTATTTCCAGCAAGAGATGTGAAGACAACAACCTTACAGAGTTTATTTTATCGGCTCCTATGATTGCATAAAGTTAAATCCCTGTAACAAATCCATACATGTAAATATATTCATTCCTGCTGGTTCTGCTTCTCTGACTGAACCTTGACTGATAAAGCCTCTTTACAAAAAAAAAAATCCATTCAGCCACTGTTTCACTGTTATTATGTATAATATGTTCCAAAGGAAAAAAAATATGTAGTCCCACTACAAATCTATATTATATAAAAAGGAAAATAAATGAGCTATCCACAAGCTGACTACTACTAGAATCATTATTTAATTTCTACTTTAACTCTTCCCACCCCCAAAATATATGAATTGTTAATAAAAAGAGAAATGCAATAATGGCGAAAATACTTGAGAAAAAAGAGGAGACCACAACTATGCCAATAATAAAGGCCACTATAGGTTGGATGAGAAGGATCTGAGCTCCCTGATAACTAACACCCCAAAGGAAAGAAAATAAAAATATATGGCTAATACATATAAACTTCTTCACATTAAAATAAGGAAAAAATACTCATAACTATTTTGTCCATCAGGGTCAGAGGCAACAAGAACTCATACAGGTTGCAGAATACTCTTTGATGTAAATCATACTAATATTTTTTTATTTTGTCTCCTAAGGCAAAGGGAAAAAAGCAAAAATAAACAAATGCGACCTAATTAAACTTAAAAGCTTTTGCACAGCAAAGGAAACCACTGACAAAATGAAAAACAACCTACTAAATGGGATACAATATTTGCAAATGATATGACCAATTAGGGATTAATATCCAAAATATGTAAACAGCTCATACAACTCAACATTAAAAAAACAAACAACTCAATTAAAAAATGGACAGAAGACTTGAATAGACATTTTTCCAAAGAAGACATACAGATGGCCAACAGGCACATGAAAAGATGCTCGACATCATTCATCATCAGAGAAACGTAAATCAAAGCCACAATGAGATATGACCCCACACCTGCCAGAATTCCTGTCATCAAAAAGAACACAAATAACAAATGTTAGTGAGGATGTGGAGAAAAGGGAACCCTCCTACACTGCTGGCGGGAATGTAAACTGATGCAGCCACTGAGGAAAACAGTATGGAGATTCTTCAAAAAAACTAAAAATAGAGGTACCATATGACCCAGCAATTCCACTCCTGGGTATATATTGCGAGAAAGTGAAATTAGTGATTTGAAAAGATACATGCATCCCAGTGTTCACAGCAGTATTATTTACAATGGCCAAGCTATGGAAGCAACCTAAGTGACCACTGACAGATGACTAGATAAAGAAGATGTGATATATATATATATATGCAAAGGAATACCACTCAGCCATAAAAAAAAGAATGAAATAATGCCATTTGCAGCATCATGGATGGATTTAGAGATTATCATACTGAGTGAAGTAAGTCAGGCAGAGAAAGACAAATGTCATAATATCACTTATATGTGGAATGTTTAAAATATGACACAAAAGAACTTATTTACAAAACAGAAACAGACCCACAGACATAGAAAACAAACTTATGGTTACCAGCGGGTAAAGGGGGTAGGAAGGGATAAATTGGGAGTTCGAGATTTGCAGATACTAACTACTATATGTAAAATAGATAAACAACAAGTTTCTACTGTATAGCACAGGGAACTATATTCACTATCTTGTAATAACCTTTAATGAAAATGAATATGGAAATGAATATAAGTATATATATGCATGACTGGGACATTGTGCTGTACACCAGAAATTGACACATTGTAACTGACTATACTTCAATAAAAAAAGATAAAATGTAATTTTTAAAAATATAATATTTAAGATAGCAATAGAAGCTAAGAGTCTTTGAAATAAACCTAAAAAATTCAGAGCACATTCATAAAGGAAAATGATACAATTTTTATGAAAGACATGAAAGATGATAAGTAAGTAAGACGATACACCTTACTTGTCGATTCTCAACACCATAAAGATATAAAGTATTCCTATATTGACTTATAAATTCATTGAGATTTCAATCAAAATCTCAACAGGATCTTTCATGGAAGTTGACAATCTCAATTTAAAATTCATAAGAAAGGTAGAAGACCAAGAACAGCCAATGCAATCTTAAAGAGAAGAAGGGAAAATTTGTCTTTCATATGTTAAAACCTATTACGAAGTTATAGTAATTTAAAGCATTGTTACTGATGCAAAGATAAACTCATCAGCCATGAGATGGTGAATACAGAGCACAGAAACAGGGCCCCGTATAGTTTCAAACTGGCTATTTGACAAAAGTGACATTATAAATAAGTCTGGAAGAATGAACTATTCATTAAATAGTGCTGGAACAATTTGCTAAATATGGCCAAAACTTTTTAAACATTATAGTCATACCTCATTCCATCCAAAAGAAACAATCTCAGTTGATTAAAGACCTAAATGTGAAAACTAAAACTGAAATGATATATTATGCCATACTAAAAATTTTAGAGGTCTGTATAAAAAGATACAAAAACAAAGTGACAAATCATTCCACACCATTTTTCGTTTTAAAGTTTTCATCTTTTAAATGTATATACTGAAATATTTATGAACAAAATGATAATGATATGTGGGACTTGCTTCAAAACAACCCAGAAGGCAGGAGGAGGAATTGGTGGGGGGTGGGGATGAGGCTGGGGAGCAGGCTGAGTATAAATCAAACAAGACTGGACAAGAGTTGATAATTATTAAAGCTAGGTAGTAGGTACATGGGGGTACACTATTTTCTCCAGTTTTGTATATACTTGAAATTCTCTACTAAAAGAAGTTTTAAAAAAGAGAGGAAAAAAATGATGATATTTAAAAACAAAGTCAAGACAGACTGGGAGAAGATTTTTGTAATCCACATATTTAACAAGGGATTGGTCATCTTAACACATAAAGAACACCACCGTATCAATAATAATAATAAAAAAAAAAAGACAACTCATTAAGCCAATAGCCAAAAGGTCTGAACGTGAAACTCATAGAGAAGAAACTTAAGTGGGCAATAAACATATGCAGTATATTCAAAGATCAACTGCTCTTGCAGTCAGGAAAATGTGAGTTAAATATCTTTTTACGATACAGCAGATTGGCAAAAATTTAGCACGTATAAAAGTCTGAAAACACTGAGCAATGGTGAAGCTCTGGAGCTATAGGAGCCTTCAGGTGATTGATTTGGAGAGCAGATTGACCATACATAACAAAGGTGATTATGTGTCTACCAAACAACTCAGGATTCCACCTATCAGCAGCCACCCTTGAGCAACTCTCTCACATATGCCCAAGGAAGCATGTACGTGTGTTTATTGCAAAACTGCAATTGTGGGGAAAGGTGGAAATAAGTTTCACTTCCATCAATTTAAGGATTGATAAATAAATAGCTGGCATTACTCATTTTTCAGTGGATTTATGTATGTATGAGAACAGTGCACACCCACTTTAGGATCCTGGTTTTCTTTATAAATGGGAAGGAGGGTAAAAGAAAAGGATGAAGCCTTAGCTGAAGCAGAATCTTATTTTATTTTATTTCATTTTGTTTTATTTTATGAGAATAAAGTCACCAAGGCCAATGTTAATGTCTATTCTTTTGTGGTAAAGGGTATGGAAGCACTGATTATTGTCTCTTTGTATGTTTTTTATGTTCTGTAACAAAATATTTTAAAACCAACAAATCTTTATTCTTTTTGATTTATACCATGCCAAACTATAAGTGGAAATTTTTTGTCTTGTTTCCCAATAAAGTAACTATTTTGGTATAGCACAAATAGGGCCAAAACCACACATCAGCTAGAACACTTGAACATTGTTGAATATTCCTTTAAAAATAATTCACTTAGGAAAATAAAGCTACAGGCAATATTTTACTTCACCTTCATCTAAACATTTGCCTTGACATTTATAAGAGCCTAGAGTCCCATGACTGCAAAACACTTTCAGAGTTTCAGGGCTAGATTTAGCATCTAGTTCAACATCCAAACAGGTGAGGAATTTTCCCAAGAAACAGACCACAAATAAAAATATGGACTGAGAAACATCTGGGGTAGAGTGGAGGGTGACTTAGTTGTGGAGGCTTCACTTTCCTAGCGAAATCCATTTTATTATTGCTGTTGCAAGCTGTTCTAAGGCAATACTGTTATTTTAACATTAATTTTGAGCACTGTCCTGCTTTCACATTAATTTAAGAAACAATTCATTAAAATGGCTGGACCCACTTGAAGAAAACACCCGTGGAGATTACTTGAGCCCCAATACCACATCATAAGAATTCTATAGACTGAAAGAACTGAGAAGACAGCCCTCCAATACAATTACGCTACTGTACAAGTCAGCATCCTCAAACAGCTGCATCACGTTCCCCACCCCTCCACCCCAGGGCGGGTGAAAGATCACCCCTCCACCAGCCCCAGCCCTCCACATGAAAACGCGTGACCTAAGCAAACTTTGGCTTTGTGATACCAAGATCAAAGAACATGGCTGGGCCATAAAAGGATTACGTAGCATCCCAGGAATATGTCTCCATTGGTGTCAGCAAAGTTTCCCCCAAGAGCTCAAACCCCATTACAGACTCAGAGGAGTTGTCATAAAACATGAAATACACATAGGATTGGCAAGGAAAGAAATGTATCATGGGTTTTTCCTTCTTCTTCAGAATTAAAGCTCTAAGTTAGACAGGGGGAAGACAAATGCGACACGAGCTCTGAATTATTCTTTTTAATTTATACACTTCAGCGGTTCATTGTTGCCTTATCTCCTGGAGGTTGAAACTAATGAGAGGCTGAATAATTTCATGTTAAGTCAAGAAAATGGAAATTGGATATGTTTGGAACAGTCGTTACGTAAAATATGGTTGTTTTTATTGCTTTTAACTTGTGCTCGGTAGACTATCTTGTTAATTCAATAAAAAAAATTTATGAAGGTAAATGAGTAATGTTTGCAAGTTTCTTTAAGCTCCTTGGATGAAAGGGGCCATATAAAAACAAAGTAGACTGTGTTACATTATTATTTTATTTCATAAGCTCTGCATCATAAAAAGTTGCAAATAAAATCTCTCAATGTTTTCAGGAGGATGAACATTATCTTCCTAGTGTTGGGAATAGAGCTTCAGGCTTTTGTGAAAGTGGCAACTCCTATTTTTTTACTGCTGCTCAAGTTTCATGTGCTCAGAGGCAGATATTGACGGGTGAAGTTTTGTTGAAGTTGTGAGGATGGAGTGTGTGTGTGTGTGTGTCTGTGTACTCAGATGAGAAATGGGTCACACACAGGATGAGTCAGACATTCGATTAGGTGTCAGTTTATGATCAATATTTCTTTTTGGCTGCTAGTGTGTATTGCTTTTCTGAAATTGCTATATTGTTTTCAAAAATAGACCATTTCTTTTTGCTTATTTTCAGGGTCCAGAAATTGAAAAGAAAAAGTTGTATTTTGTCAGCTTGTGACATCACTGAAATTTACATGTCATGCTCCAGAATGAAACACACACTCAACAAAGATGAATTGAATGCCATTATGAAATCCTCACATCATAATCACTAGCTGTGTTCAGTGAATTAGGAAATTTCATACGAGTTTAATACCCTGACTGCATTCAAAGGTAACAAAGGGAGGCAAAGCATACATGCACATCAAAAGTTCAATAACTACAACAGACAATGGTATATGTCAAAAGGTACCAAACGAGTAATCTGAAGAGTACAGGCTGGGTATTCAGAGGCAAAAGTGGAGCAGCCACCAAAGAATCTGAGCCAAGTGGGACAGCAGAGTCATCAAATGGTGGGACAGTGGGAGCACTGGCCGGAATGGAGTTTTCAAGGACAGAATGGGGAGGTGAAGTTGGACATTTAGCTTGAAATTATATCATAAATTGTTCTTCAATTTTCTCCCTCAATTATAATCATCCTCAATTATTTATTTCCATTAAGCTCTCTCCTTTTTCAGTTTTGGTCCTTAAGTCTCTAAATATGAATATGTGTGCTGTCCAGGAGGCAGACACACACAGTTGGTCTAGCTTCTCCAATAACCACAAAAGAACAGGTGACAACAAGCAATCTTGGTTGTTGATGATGATGTTTAAAGTATTTTA
Organism: Camelus bactrianus; assembly: GCF_048773025.1. NCBI lineage: Eukaryota > Metazoa > Chordata > Mammalia > Artiodactyla > Camelidae > Camelus > Camelus bactrianus. The sequence continues at coordinate 35,275,821 of NC_133575.1, forward strand.
TTTTAGATATCTCATCCTCTTGGATTGGAAGAATTAATGTTGTTAAAATGGCCATACTGCCCAAAGCAATCTACAGATTGAAATGAGTACATTGTTCACAGAACTAGAACAAATAATCTTAAAATTTATGTGGAACCACAAAAGACCCAGAATCACCAAAGCAATACTGAAGAAAAAGAACGAAGCTGGAGAAATAACCTTCCCAGACTTCACACAATACTACAGAGCTACAGTAATCAAAACAGTGTGGTATTAGCACAAAAATAGATGTATGAATCAATGGAACAGAACAGAGAGCCCAGAAATAAACTCACACACGGTCAGTTAATCTTCAATTAAGAAGGCAAGAATTTACAATGGAGGAAAGACAGTCTCTTCAGCAAGCAGTGTTGGGAAAGGTGGATAGCCACGTGTAAATCAATGAAGTTAGAACACTCCCTCACTCCATACACAAAAATTAACTCAAAATGGCTTAAAGACTTAAATATAAAACAGGACACCATAAGTCTCCTAGAAGAAAACATAGGCAAAACATTCCCTAACATAAATTGTGGTAATATTTTCGTAGGGCAGTCTACCCAGGCAATAGAAATAAAAGCAAAAATAAACAAATGGGACCTAATTAAACTTATAAGCTTCTGCACAGCAAAGGAAACTATAAACAAAACAAAAAGACAACCCATGGAATGGGAGAAAATATTTGCAAATGATGTGACTGACAAGGGCTTAATTTCCAGAAATATACAAACAGCTCATACAACTCAATAACAAACAAACAAACAAACAAACAAACAAAAAACAACCCAATCAAAAAATGGGCAGAAGACCTAAAGAAACATTCCTCCAATGAAGACATACAAATGGCCAATAGGCACATGAAAAAATGCTCAATAGCGCTAATTATCAGAGAAATGCAAATCAAAACTACAATAAGGTATCATCTCACACCAGTCAGAATGGCTATCATTAAAAAGTCCACAAACAATAAACGCTGGAGAGGGTGTGGAGAAAAGGGAACCCTCCTACACTGTTGGCAGGAATGTAGTTTGGTGCAGCCATTATGGAAAACAATATGGAGATTCTTTAAAAAACTAAAAAGAAACTTACCATATGATCCAGCAATTCTACTCCTGGGCATGTATCCAGCGAGAACTCTAATTTGAAAAGATACATGCACCCCAATGTTCATAGCAGCACTATTTACAATAGCCAAGATATGGAAGCAAAGAAATGTCCATCAACATTTGAATGGATACATATATATAATGGAATACTCCTCAGCCATAAAAAAGAATGACATAATTCCACTTGCAGCAACATGGATGGACATAGAGGTTGTCATACTAAGTGAAGTAACCAGAAAAACACAAGTATCATATGATATCACTCATATGTGGAATCTGAAAAAATGAGACAAATGAACTTATTTACAAAACAGAAACAGACTCACAGCATAGAAAGCAAACTTGTGGTTACTGGGTTTGGGGCAGGGGAGATAAATTGGGAGTTTGGGATTTGCAGATACAATTATGTATAAAATAGATAAACAGCAACGTCCTACTGTATAGGACAGGGAACTATATTCAACACCTTGTAATAGCCTGTAATGAAAAAGAATATGAAAAGGAATACAAATATCTATGTATAATGGAATTACTATGCTATACACCAGAAATTAACACAATATTGTAAGTCAACTATACTTCAATTAAAAAAAAATAAAAATTTTTATTTTATTTTACATGTAATTTTTTTCCAACAGGCTCATGACACTGTCAGCAGCCCTGAAACAATTTATATGTTTGTTATATCTCTTTCTATTTCTTTCCATCTTAATAGTCTAGATCTGCTGTCAGCAGTCTTGAATGTTTGATTTAAATCAAACAGCTATGGAGAAATCAGGACCCTCATACATTGCTGGTGAGAATGTAAAATGGTGCAGCTGCTGTGGGAAATAGTTGGACATTTCCTCAAAATGTTAAACACAGAGTTGCCCTATGACCCAGCAATTCCACTCCTAGCTATATACCCAAGAGAAATGGAAACATACATCCACACAGAAACTTGTACATGCTGGTTCATAGCAGCATGATGCATAGTAGCCAAAAAAAGCAGAAACAACCCAAATGTCTATGAACTGATGAATGGATCAAGATGTGGTATATCCATACATTAGAATATTATTCAGCCACAAAAAGGAAGAAGTACTGATACATGCTACAACATGGATAAACCTTGAAAACATTCTGCTGAGTGAAAGAAACCAGTCACAAAGGACCACATGTTGTATGAGTCCACTTATATGAAATGTCCAGAATAGGCAAATCTACAGAGACAGAAAGTAGATTAGTGGTTGCCTAGGGTTGAGGGGAGAAGGGGTTTTGTGAGGAATGGGGAGATTTCTTTTAGGGGTAATGAAGATATTCTAAAACTAGATTTTAGTCATGGTTGCACACTGTGAATACACTCAAAACCACTGACTTGTATGTATAATTTTCAAAGTTCACGAACTTATATTTTTAATTTTTTATACAGTATTAAAAGGTTAATTTCCATTTATAGTTATTACAAACTACTGGCTATATTCCTTGTGCTGTACAATACATCCTTGAGCCTACCTTACACACAATACTTCGTGCCTCCCACTCCCCCACCCTTATATTGCCCGTCCCTGCAACTAGTAACCACTAGTTTGTTCTCTATATTTGTGAGTCTATTTCTGCTTTGTTATATTCACTCACTTGTTTTATTTTTTTAGATTCCACATATAGGTGATAGCATACAGTATTTGTCTTTCTCTATCTGACTTATTTCACTTAGCATAATGCCCTCCAAGTCCATCCATGTTGTTGCAAATGGCAAAGTTTCATTCTCTATGGCTGAGTCATCTTCCATTGTGTGTATGTATATGTATACCACATCCTCTTTATCCACACTTAGGCTGCTTCCATATCTTGACAATTGTAAATAATGCTACTATGAACATTGAGGTGCATGGATTCTTTTCAAATTAGTGTTTTTCATTTTCTTCTGATGTGTACCCAGAAGTGGGATGGCTGGATTATATGGTAGCTCTGTTTTCAGTTTTTTGAAGAAACTCCACAGTTTTTTGAGGAGCGGCTGTACCAATTTACATCCCCACCAACAGTGTAGGAGGGCTCCCTTTTCTCCACATTCTTGCTAACATTTGTTATTTTGTTATGTTTGATCATAGCCATCCTGACTGGTGTGAGGTGCTATCTCATTACAGTTTTTGATTTGTACACTTTAAATGGGTAAATTGTATATTATGTGACTGATATTGCAATAAAGCTGTAGATACCGACAGGCATATGTAGAATAAATAAACAAGATTATACTGTATAGCACAGGGAAATACATACAAGATCTTGTGGTAGCTCACAGCGGAAAAAAAAAATGTGACAATCAATATATGTATGTTCATGTATAACTGAAAAATTGTGCTCTACACTGGAATCTGACACAACATTGTAAAATGACTATAACTCAATGAAAGAAATGTTTAAAGAACAAAAAGAAAACCAAAAAAAAAAAATCAAATGCATTAAGATTTAAAAAGACAAAAAAATCTTTTCTTGCTTCCTCTCAGTAGTCTTGTCCTCCCGCTGATGGCCATGCAATAGCTGTTATTTTATGCCACATATTTTCCTCCATAATTTCCCTGGATCACATATTTTGATTCTAGGCACTTCTGGAACATTCTTGGTAACCTATCTCAGGGTTTGACTTCTCTTCTGCATCAAATGATTAAAAGGAAGTATCTGTGCTTTTACAAATTCTCCTTTATGCTTGGAAATTGAACTTGCTTTCTTACCAAATGTGGTATCAGGGAAATGACATTATTTTTACAACTGAAAATCCAGTACCTCTGATAAAAGCTGAGAGTTTATTCTTTAAATAAGACCATAAAATTATATGTGTATTTTTTGAAACAAACCCACTAGAATGTACACTTCTAAGATCTAGCACCTTCCAGGTTGTCTTTTTATGATGCTCTGTATTAATGCCAAGATTGATGGAATCATTGCTCTAACATTTTTGAAACTCTTATTTTGTTAGGTTTGCCCTCAAATCATGATATGTGGTTTTTAAGATATCCTGAATGGCAATACATTTCTGTCCTTTAATGGTGATTTAATTTTTGGCGATAGTCAAAAGCCACCCGTGTTTGATAAGTAGGTCAAAAGACCAATCTGGAGAATATTTGTTAATGTCAAGAATGAAACATGACTCCAGGGTAATGAAACTTTTCTTTTCCTGGTAACTCAAACTAAATCTGAAGGCACTTTAAGAATATGAGTTTGAAAAAATTATTTGAGGAGTGACAGTATTATTGGAATGAGCCTCTGGCTTCTCACCAGACACAATGCCAAGGACTTTACATGGATTATTCCAATAAACCCTTCCAACAGTTCTGCAGGGTGACAATTATCCCCATTTTACTGATAAGGAAACAAGGTCATAGAAGGTAAACATCGTGCCCAAGTAAACCTAGCTGTCCTGAGGCAGAACTGGTCTTCAAATCTGTAACCTGCTGACTCTCCACGGGGCCAAGTGGATAATAAACGCTCTCATCATAGTTTTACAAATTAGTAGTAAGTCAGACAGAGAAAGACAAATATCGTATGATAGCACCTATAAGTAGAGCCTTAAAAAAAGATACAAACGAACATATTAACAAATCAGAAACAGGCTCACAGAGATAGAAAACAAACCATGGTTGCCAGAGGGGAAAGACTGGGGGCAGGGGTTGGGGAAGGGATAAATTAGTTTGGGACTAACATATACACACTACTATATATAAAATAGATAAACAACAAGGACCTACTGTATAGCACAGAAAACTATATTCAGTATCTTGTAATAACCTATATGAAAAAGAATCTGAAAAAGTATACATATGTGTATATATATATAACTGAATCACTTTGCTGTACACCTGAAAGTAACACATTGTAAATCAACTAGACTTCAATTAAAAAATTAAAAATTTTTAAAAAGGATCTACTCAAACAAAAATTTTAAAAACCATGAAAAACTAATCACTTTGCTTTCTTCTTGGAGTGGTTTACAATTTTTATTCCCTAATTCTACCTGCTGTGTGTATGTCCAAGTTTGAAACTGAGCTGAGTCTTCCTCAAAGAAATAGGGCTTTTTTGCCCTTTCAAGTTTCCTTGCATATCTCTTCCTTTCAGAGCTAGAATTAGATAAGGTAAGTTTAACTTGGCAAAATTGAAATGCAGCACCTTTCTCCTCTAATGACACCTAAAACTTCTCATTTACCTTGTGTCGAAATGATCAGAAGTCCAGAGTCAGTGGAATCCTAATTAGTGAGGGTTTGTCATGTTTCCTCTTTGAGCTCCTTGGATGGCCCCCATGCCATACGTCATCCAACATTGTGCTTTTCGGCTTATGAAATCAGAAAACATAGCCTAAGAGAGCAGGGCCAAAGAAAGGTATTAGGAGGATAATGTTAAAACCTTTAATAAAATTAAAACCATGACTATAGCCAGGGGAACTATCCATCCATGGGATAAGCATATTAGTGTAAATGAATTAAGAGTTAGAAATTAATGAGGCCTATTAATTGAGTTGATTCCTATAATCTGGTAAAATTCAAATAGCATCTTCGTTTAATTGGCCCACGGACTGCCTGAATGAATACGACTAAAACTCTTGGAAAGCAGGTTTGACTTAATACTTAAAATATTTTAGCAGGGCCATGCCGAGGGTAGCTTAACCACGACTTGGCTTTAGAGCCGTGGGTTCCTGAAATTAATAGAGTAATAATAATAGCGAGCACTTATATAGTACTACCTATGTGCCAAGTATTGTTCTAAGTTGACGCAATCTTCATAGTTGGGAAGTAGGTGCGCTTATCATCATCCCCATTTTATAGGTCGATAGATCAAGGGACGGGTACATTCAGTGATTTGTCCAGGGTCACAGAGCTAGTAAGAAGTGAAACCAAAATTTCAATGTGTTCCAAATCATGACACGACATAGATTCTATGCTATGCTGCTTCTAGTGTGAAGTGGGTTGGCAGAGAGGACAGGGTTGGCTGGCAGGTAAAGATAACCTCTTTTCCCTGGGTCAGAAAGATTTTGCCCCATGGTATATGCATAAGCTTATCGGAAAAAAAAAAAAGCTTAAATCTTCAAACACAGATGATGAGAAAAACTTACTTTCTAATGAGAAAAAAAATAAAGAAGTCTTTCTCGGCTTGCTAATTGATTCCCTCTGGGGTGGGTTTTTTTGGTGGAGGTACTGGGGATTGACCCCAGGACCTTGTGCATGCTAGCTACACCCTCCCCGCTTAATATGGCTTTATACCACCACATTCTTTTTTTTTCCTCCTTAGTGCTCCTGACACACTTCTGTCTGATCCACGACCACCTCTGTGATGGGACTGGTGGCACTGTGATCCTGGATGACAACTGATCACCGTTCCTCTCTGCTCTTGGTCACACTGTCATCTTATTGGTAAAGTAATCTGAACAAGTATGTTCAGGAGGGAAATGCAAAGGCCAGTTTTCAAAAGCCAACAATTCTCTCCATCTAGTTTTTGAAGTGATTCTAAGGGACCATCCCAAATTTCTTCAACCAATCTGGGTTGAATCAATCACCACCTGTCCCGTTTCAGTAAATGAGCCCATAGCAGTCATGTATATTTTGGTAGAAACTTAAGTCACTCTTCTGAAAGGTATCATGCTTGTTACTCTTCCAGAAGTATTTATATATGAATAATTTCAATTTATATTTAAATAACCTCAAACCTCAGAAATGTTGCAAGAATAGTACAATGAAATCCCAACCAACCTTCACCCACATGCTTCAATTAACATTTTGCCACATTTCCTTTATCATTGCCTCTCTTTTTCTTTCTCTATTTTTTTTTCCTGAACCATTTGAGAGTAAATTGCAGATATCACGCCCCTTGCCCCTAAATTCTTCAGTGTGCATTTTCCAAGAGCAAGGACATTCTTTTGCAGGATCATGGCTAAATTATGCAAATCAGAAAACTTGATGTTTATGTAATGCTATAATCTGATGTGCAATCTGTATTTAAATTTTGCCAGTTGTCCCAATAATATCCTTTATATTCTGTGGATTCCCTGAATCCAATTCAGGATCACAGATGGCAATTAACTGGCACATCTCTGTCTCTTTTAATCTAGAACAGCTCCTTATCCCCTCTTTGGCTTTTATGACCTTGGCATTCTGGAGTAGTCCAGGCCAGTATTTTCTAGAATGTCTTTCAATTTAGTATTATCTGAGGTGTTCTCATGGTTAGATGCAGGTTAAGCATTTTTAGCAGGAATACTACATAGGTGGCATTTAGATTAAAAGTTCTATTTCTAACTGGTATGAAAACAGTATGCAATATAATTTAAAGACACTATCAGGTGAAGAATTATTTTTGAGACAAGGAGAAGTTAGCCATTCTACCTACATTTTAATCCAATATTATTTCTCTGTGGTATATTCATTGTGATCCAGAAGAATAGGACAATTTAACAAGAGCATACTGTAATTACTGTCATGTGGTAATTATGGAGTTTGGTTCTGTAAAAACTTTCTCAATTTTAGGGCCACAGAAAGATGTTTTCAATTTTGTGAACTCCCTAACTCTGAACATTTCTGCCGAGGAAGCCAGGGATCCCTGATCATTTAGGCATCAGACTGGGACTGGACTAGATGACCACTAAGGTACTTTCTGACCCTGACACGTGTCCCAGGAAAGCGAATGTCTGCATTCATCCTAGCTTTCTAATTGCAGGCAAGGATCTCACTCTGAATCAACAGGAAATTTTTCAGTATATTAAGAATCTACATATCATACAAAAAGACAGTCAATTTTCTCAAAATTTTAAAAATGCAAATTAAAACTGTATTGAGATACCATCTTTTACTTATGAGATTGGCAAAAATCTGAAAGTTTAATAATACACTGTGTTGGTGAGGATGTGGGTAGATAGTCTCATGTATTACTTCGTGAGAATGCAAATTGGTATATAACCTCTCTGGAAGGTAATTTAGTAATGGCTATCAAAATTATAAATTTATTTGCCCTTCAACGAACAGCTAAACTTAGGGGAATTTATTCTACAGGTATACTTGCACACATGGAAGATCATATAAGTACAAGTTTACTCTCAATGAAGCACCGTTTGTAACTGCAAAGGATTAAAAACACTGCAAATGTCCATCAGTAGGGAACTGGTTAAATAAAGGATTATTTATCCATTCAATGGAATATCATGCAGATGTCAAAAAAAAGAGGGTGGGGTGTGGGGGAAGCTGTCTATGTCCCGATTTAGAAAAGACTCTAAAATATGGTAAGTGAAAAAATGCAAGTTTTTATATGCGGCACCATTTTTATACTATTCCATCTTTGATATGAAAGGGAAGGCACTAAAAGTCTGTATGCGTATTTGCTTGTATGTCCACATATAAACTAAGAATAGTAGTGAGGGAAGATCTTGGCAGATGGGGGACGAGGATTAATAAGAGGCTGTCACCTGTCCATCCTTTTATACTTTCAGGTTTCTGAACCACATGAATGCATTACCTATCCAAAAGCTAGATTTAAAAAGAAACAAACAGAATGAACAGAAAATACAGTTAAATGATTGTTCAGTATTTTGTTATACTAAGTCTTTTAAATTCTTTTGTTAAAAATGGTGAAATAAAAACAAACAAAATACAATCTATGTCTTCCTTCCTGCTTACCCGGAGTTACGAACTCCAGAGGCAATTTTCTAGTATTTAGGACTTTTTCTCTGTTAAATGTGATAACATGAGCCCCAGGTATCAAAAGGCGTTCTCAGCAGTGTGTGTGTGTGTGTGTGTGTGTGTGTGTGTGTGTGTGTGTGTGCGCGTGCGTGCGCGAGCGTGTATGTGTGCGTGTGTGAGAGAGAGTCTAAATTTGTTTTCTTCCAGGAAACCAAATCCCAATGCATTTATATGAGCATGGTGTAGTCGCCCCTGTTGGTGCTCTGTGTACACCCCCTTGGGATCCGGTTGACATCTGGAGAGCCCCCATCTCTCCCAACTCCCGTGTGCCCTGCTTATAATGGCTTGCACCTGTGACACTCTTTGGAGGTCTGCCCATGGGCTGTTCCAGCTACTTTGCTCACTTGTCCAGAAAGCAAGCAGTGCCTGGGAATTTCCTTCCCCTGGGGCAGCCTTAACCAATGATTGACTAGTGCAGGAATATGAAATCCTAGCTCCTTGCCTCCGGTCTGAACAAACTTGGAGGTGTAATTTACGCTCGAGAACTCTCCACAGGATCAGGCTGAGGTTGGGACTTGGCTTGAAAGTGCATGTTTACTTGGCTTGTTTCCCTTCTGTGCCCTGTTTCTCCCACTCCCTTACTGGTTTCTCCAAGGAGTACTTCTTTCGTCAATCATTTGTACATCAATCCATGTCTCGGGGCCCCTTTCTGAAGTACATGACCAAAGACGTGATTTATTTGATTTGGACTGGCTGTAACAATGACACCAAAATTTGATTTTTCCCAACAGATTTGAGAAATTGGGGTATCGTTAATTATAAATTCCAATCCCACCTTTGATACACTGCAAATACTCCAGACTATACCTCATTATGTAATTATTTTATGATGCATAGTAATTTAAATAACTTGCTTCTATGAGCAAATGGGTTTTACCACACACCTAATCACATTACCGATTTAGTTAACACAGAAGTCCTGCCCCCAGGGTCTAGTATTTAAAGGACTGTAAATGGAACATACAGTGTTTCAAGTAGACCAACACAGAGGTATCAAAAGAAAAATCTCCCGTATCATCCTGGGTTATCTTCCGATCTCCTGAAGCATGAGATCTTATTACTTCTATCATTATTTTTGCCTGCCTACCTAAAGATGTCATTAAAGCTCCAAGTAGAACACAGCTAATTTAACAACTGCCTATTTGCATTTCTCCCTGTAAAAGCTTGTTTTCTCAAATATAACACATCTTTGCTCTTACAAAAGAACCAGTTTCCTGGACAAAATTTTCCATTTCTCCCTTCCCCATAAACACCACCTCGGTATCTGGCATTCTCCTACACGCGAGGGTTTTGGTCAAAAGTTTAATCATTTTAAGAAGCATCCACAGCGCAGCAAACATCAGAGAGAAGATTCTTGCCCTTCACAGGCTTCCAGTCTAAAGCGAGAGGGATAAACATCCAGATCAGAGGTCAGCAAACTACAGCCTACAGGCCCAGTCTAGGCTACTGCCTGTGTTTGTTCTGCCCCATGGGCTCAGAATAAATTTTACATTTTTTCAAACCATTGAAAAAATATCAAAAGAATATTATTTTATCACAAAAATACGTGGAATTCAGATTTCAGTGTCCATGACTAAAGTTTTGTTGGAACAGTGGGGTCACTCACTTATTTGCATATTATTATTTACATATTACCTATGGCTGCTTTCATTCAAGTAGTTGTGACAGAGGCGTTGTGACAGAGGCATTGCGGCCCTCTGTGGTCGGCAAAATAATGCCTTAACCTTGGAACCTGTGAAGATGTAACCTTACATGACAAAGGGCGTATTACAGCTAAGGGCCTTTTTTTCTCTTATTGAAATATGGTTGATGTACAATATACATAAATTACAGGTGTGCAATACAATGATTCACAACTTTTAAAGGTTATACTCCATTTATAGTTATTATAAAACATCGGCTATATTCCCCATGTTGTATGATATGTCCTTGTAGCTTATTTTATACCTAATAGTTTGTACCTCTTAATCCCCTACCTCTTTATTGCCCCTCCCCCCTCCTCTCTTCCCACTGGTCCACCAGTTTGTTCTCTGTATCTGTTAGCCTACTTCTTCTCTGTTATATTCACTAGTTTGTCGTATTTTTTCAATTCCATCTGTAAGTGATATCATACAGTATTTGTCTTTCTCTGTCTGACTCCTGCTAAGTGAAATAAAGTTACGACCTTGAGATAAGAAGATTATCCTAGATTATCCAGGTAGGTCCAATCTAATCATATGAGCTCTTAAAAGCAGAGAATTTTCTCCAGTTGGAGTCAGAGAGATGTGACAGAAGGGAAAGAGAGATTCAAAGTGTATGAAGGTTTTGACATGCTGTTGCTGGTTTGAAGATGGAAGGGACATTGTGACAAGGAAGCTAGGCTGTGTTAAGGAATAGAGAGAAGCTGACAGCCAGCAAGGAAGTGGGGGCATCTAGCTACATTGGACTGGATTTTGCCAGCCACCTGAATGAGCTTAGAAGCAGATTCTGACCTCAGAGCCTCCAGGAACATGTCCCAGCCACCACCTTGACTTCTGTCTTTTGAAACAGTAACTTAGTGGGCTCTCCACAGTGCTGGTCTTTCAAGCAAAGAACTGTGAGGTTATAAATGAGTATTACTTTAAGCTGCTAAATTTTGTTAAAGTAACCAGATTAGGCCCAAGATGGAGTCACTCATGCTAAGCCCTAGGCCAGCAAACAAACTAACTTAACTAAGTTGCTATGCTCAGCTCTTCTGGGAAAGGAAGTCCTGGGTCAGCCAATCACTGCTTGCCTGCTCAGCACAAGATACCTGACCTGCTCCAAGACTTCCTTTTGTGCCATATAACCAATCATTAGATGCCTAGTATGAATTCCTTGTTCCTGCTCACTTGGGTCCATAAAAATCTCTCACCTTGTACAGCTCTGCAGACCTCCTTTCTATCTGCTAGATTGGATGCTGTCTAATTCATGAACAAAAGCCTGCTAGATCAGTACATTGTCTGTGGAAAATTTTCTCTTAACAGTTTGTAGTAATTTGTTTCAGCAGCAGTCAGAAACTAATACATCCTCAAAGTCTAAAATATTTACTATCCGGCCCTTTCTAGATAAATTTTGCCAAACCTTGATCTGAATCCTTGTTCCCCCAAATTGTGGGTCCACAGACAAGCAGCATTGGTATTACCCTAGAGCTTGCTAGAACTGCAGAATCTCTTAATTAACCAGATGGAAAGGAATTTTTCGCAACATATATCAAATCACCACAATGTACACTTTAAATAGCTTACAATTTTATATGTCAATTACACCTCTATAAAGCTGAAATTAAACAAATAAGAGTTAAAAAAAACCAAAAAACCTCAGTACCCATATGGTGTATACCCATTATTTGTTGCCCTATTAGAAAAAAAAAAAAAAAAGGAAATGCAGAATCTTAGATCACATCAAGACCTACTGAATCAGAATCTGCATTTTAACAAGACCCCTAGGGGATTTTTTTTTTTTTGAGTAAAAGTAGATCTATTTAGAGAGATGTACACGGAGGGTGGGGGGTGGAGGGAATTAAAGTAAAGTTAGATACACACTCCATAGACAGAGTGCAGGCCCTCTGGGAAGGTGACAGAGAGAGAGCGACCCTTAGGGGATTCTTTTGCACATTAAAATCCAAGAAGTGCTTGTCTAGAGTTCACTTTGTTGTCTTGGCTGCTACCAAGATGTTCTTGGCTGCCTTTGTCTGGATAGAGAGTTGAGCAGAGATGTACATAAAAATAATGTTAGAGGAAAGCTGGAAGTTGGCCTTAGCTAGCTAGTTTATAGTTATCACAGTCACCACACCCTTGTCTTCATCTTCAGCATTATCATCACCACATTCATCATCATGCCAACGCAGCATCAAGCACCTGCTTCTGGCACCTCCACTGCAATTATTGCCTATATTACTTGGCTCTTTCAATTCTCCAGAAAGCCACTATATTAGTTCCTTGGGGCTGCTGTAACAAATCACAACTAGATAGCTTAAAAGAACAGAAATTTATTCTCTGACAGGTCTATAAGGCAGAAGTCAGAAATCAGTGTGTTGGCAGATTAGGTTACTCCTGGAGGCTCTAAGGGAGACTCTGTTCCATGTCTCTTTCCTAGCTTCTGGTGTTTGCTGGCAACCCTTGGCTTTCCTTGGCTAGTACATGCATCACTCTAATCCCTGCCCCCAACTTCATATCATCTTCTCCTCTGTGTCTCCAGTCTCCTTCCTCCTGTCTCTTCTAAGAACATTTGTTATTGGATTTAGGGCCCACTCTAAATCTGAGATAGTCTCATCCCAAGATCCTTAACTTATTTACAACTACAAGAACTTTTTTCCAAGCAAGGTCACATTTACAGGTTCCTGGGGGTGCTGAGAGTGGGTTATGTTTGGATGTGGATATATCTTTTCAGAGGCCACCATTCAACCCATTACAACCACCATTAAAGACCATAAGCTGGTTAATCAAAGCTAAGTGACTCACTGCAGTGAGAACAAACCCATCCTTAGAGTCTTAATGAGTGTCTTAAAAGGGGGAAATGAGCAGAGGTTAGTCAGAGGGTTTTAAGGTCTGGAGTGGGCGATTTTAAGAAGAGTCTTGCAAGGCAGAGTATTGATTGGGATCAGGCAGAGTTTAAAACATAATAAATTTGGACTGGAGAACACAGTGAGGAGAGCCTTGATGATCAAGCTTGTCACTTAATAGCCTGGGTTTTCCATAAAGATAAACTTTTTCCGAGCCTCAGGCTTCATCTTCCATACAATGAAAGCCCTGCTGGAAAGTATGCAGATGAGTCTTTGCATCCATTTATACCTTAACAGGGATGAGTTTGTCTGATAGCTTTCAGAGAGTTCAATTTCATAGGGAAAAATGAACTTGAACCCTGATTCAGGCTAAAGGAGAAGGAAACCTCACAATTTTTTCTAAGCCAGATCTTTTATTTGGTTATGCAGCCAAGCTACCTCTCTCCCTGCAGTAAAGCAAAATTCCAGTCTCTCATTATTCAGCTGGCACTGCTCATGTATTAGATGTATCTGAGGGGAAAAAATGTACATTCTAAACACAAAACAGAAACAGACTCATAGACATAGAATACAAACTCGTGGTTGCCACAGGGGCGAGGGGTGGGAAGGGACAGACTGGGAGTTCGAAATTTGTAGATACTGACAGGTAGATATAGAATAGATAAACGAGATTATAGTGTATAGCACAGGGAAATATGTACAAGATCTTGTGGTATCTCACGGTGAAAGAGAATGTGAAAATGAATATATGTATGTTCATATATAACTGAAAAATTGTGCTCTACACTGGAAATTGCCACAACATTGTAAACTGACTATAACTCAATATAATAAAATTATAAATAAATAAATAAAATGTATATTCTATCGACTTATGTATAGGCACCACTTTAAAAATAGATAACTTGTTTATTTATTATCCATTTTCTTCTACTGGAACATATTCTTCCTTGGCAAAGGACTTTTGTCTTATTCATCATTCCAACCCTAGAACTATTTCCTGGCACAAATGAAATGCGTGATAAATATTTGTAAGATAGATGAAAATAGATGATAGCTATTTGGAAAAATACATTAAAATACTGTTGAATATATATGGACAAAGGAGTCAGGCAGAAAATGTCTCCTGCTTATTTATATCTTGATGGTCAAATAAATCAATTTCTAGTTAAGATCTATTCAGATCCCCCTGATAATGATAGTAGGGGTGTTTTGAAAGGGAAAGGTGGTAATAGAAGTTTGAAATAGAAATATGTAAATTGATTCCTATTCTATCCTTAGAAGATTTAAGGTAGATGTCTTGTAACTGCATCTAAATTGAGGGATGAAGATAAACCTCTGAAACCAAATCACAACACACAGAATCCAGATGGTTTTTCATAACAAAGTGGAAGCCAGTTTGTACGCTCCTCTTTGAAGCAGCCAGTGTGTATTAAAGCAGAGGTAATGATTATAATGATTGACTTTAATTTAACCCAAGTCTGTCTTTAATAAATGAAATTTTTCTCTCTCTTAAAAGAAATCTAAAATGGAGAGGTTGTCAAGAGAGGAGAGAGCTAAATTTTGCAGGAAAAAAGAGAGAATGGTGTTCTTATGGGGAATTCTGAAGAGTATTAAAATTGACTAATTCATTAGAAGAGCCTTTTGTGAGCTTATTACAAGTTCTTCATTATTGCAGGTCTTCCAAAAGAGCTTAAAGGGCTTTGAATGCAAAATGAACAGTACATCTTGCTTTGATGTTTCCTAAATATCTGACTTTTTGAAAACAGAATAAGGAGATATAAAAGCCAGACATAGTTTCAGCTTCCCTGATGATTTTAGATGTTACTTGGTCTGATTCAGATAGTTCAGCAATTTGTTCATTGCTATTTCATTTTGTTCCATAAAATCTTTATCTCATACACAAAATATTTGAATTTGTCTGCGCAAACATGCTGTTAACTTTTTTTCCCCAGTTTTATTGAGATATAATTGACATACAGCACTGTGTAGTTTAATATGTATGGCATAATAATCAGATTTCCATACATCATGAAGTGATTATCACAATATGTTTAGTGAACATCCATCACCTCATACAGATACAAAAATTAAAGAAATAGAAAAATGTTTCCCTTTCTTGTGTTAAGACCTCTTAGGATTTACTCTCTTAACAATTTTCATATATAACATACAGCAGTGTTAATTATATTTATCATGTTGTACATTACATCCCTACTACTTAGTTATCTTATAACTGGACGTTTGTACCCTTTGACTGCATCATCCAATTCCTCCCCACTTCCTGCTTTATTAACTTTTAACATATTGCAAATTTACAATGCAATTCGATCCTTCTGTGATATTAGCACTCATCACAAGTCCCTCATTCTTTGACAGGAACATGGTTCAGTGTAAAACTATGTAAATGCAAAAAAAAAAAGGATCTTCTTTTCCCTCCTTGCGTAGTTGCTGCTGGGTCAACCCCCTAGGGATCTGATGCACTTAAGGCTATCTAAAAACCCGTCACATCCTTTCAATAGGGGAGACAGCTCACCCAAGGATTATCTAGGGAAATGTACTTTGCTTACTTTATCACTGATTGAAAATCAAAGACTTCATGAAGTTACATAAAAGCTTAAAGAATTTTGTCCAGGAGAGGTGCAAATGATTTCTGCCCAGTGGGAAAAATAACCTCAGAGGTAATAGGTTCTTTGCCCTGAAGGAAAGGTTTGTATCCAACAGCCATTTTATCCTAACACAGTCCTTTGTTAAATTACCTATATATATCAAGCTCTTCACGTGCTCTTCAAACCAGTCTTAATATTCTACTGGTTCCTGCATTAACTGAGTTGCATAAAATCTTTGGCTTATATTCCTTTTTTAAAAAAATTGTTTCGAAGTGTAGTTGATTTACAATGTTGGTTTCAGACGTATAGCAAAGTGATTCAGTTATACATATATATATGTATACTTTTTTTCTTTTCAGATTCTTTAACATTATATGTTATTACAAGAAATTGAATATAGTTCCCTGTGTTATACAGTAGGTCCTTGTTGTTTATCTATTTTATATATAGTAATGTGTCTGTTAATCCCCGACTCCTAATTTATGTTCCTTTTATATATGCATAAGAGTCATGATTTTACCTTTTCTTTTTTTAATGGAGGCACTGGGGATTGAACCCAGGACCTTGTGCATGCCAAGCATGTGCTCTACCACTGAGCTATACCACCCCCACCCCCGTGCTTTTATCTTTTTTGAAAATTATACCTAAGTGCCACTTAACACCTCACACCTCCACCTACAGGCAAGTAGGTTCTGGACTACCCCTAGGGGAAAGAAAGCAGATCAGAGAGAACTTCAACATGAAAAACAAAATAAAAAATGACTGAGGTAAGGAAAAGATACCTTCAATCTCCGAAGAGAAAAAAAAAAAATCAATCACCATAGAAACCAATATGGTAATGACTTTTAGTCGGCCCTTATTCTGTTCCCTTTGTGGGGGAAAGGGAAGTACTGGGTTCAAGCAGTCGGACAGGGTAGGGGGTGCATTGTTTGTAAACTAGAGGTGTTTGGTTCTCAGATTTGGTTACAGATCTTTTCTCCTCTGGGATCCTTTAGCGGATATACAGAGAGCACATCATTTCCTTTTCACTCGTTAAAAAAAAAAAGAAGTTGTCATTCAGTTTCCTGAGGCACAACCCTTATCTCCTTGCCTATCCTCATTTTTGAAGATCACCTGAGTCCTATTTCAGGCTTGAGTGGTATATGGTTATTACCCATCAGTGTCAGTCAAGTAGGGATAAGCTGTGTCCCCTTCCATCGAGGAAGTCACAGTCTCAGAGAGAGAGAGAGAGCAAAGGAGCAAAATGGACACAGGTCAGTAGAGGACAGAGGAACAGTCTGGAAAGATCTGCTATGATTTGCCTATGATTAAGAGTACCTGAGTCTAGTGAGAAAAGAGGGTAAGGTTTCCACCTTAAGGAGTGTTCCACCTTAAGGCATAAAGACAGCGGGCTGAAATATGCAGCAACATGGATGGATCTAGAGATTGTCATACTCAGTGAAGTAAGGCAGAAAGAGAATGACAAATATCATATGATATCACTTATATGTGGAATCTTAAAAAAAGACACAAATGAACTCATTTACAAAACAGAAACAGATTCACAGACATGAAAAACAAACTCATGGTTACCAAAGGGGAAAGGGGTGTGGGGACGGATAAACTGGGATTTGGGAATTTGCAGATACTAACTACTATATATAAAATAGATGAACAAAATTTTAAAAATAGATAAAACAACAAGGTCCTACCATACAGCACAGGGAACTATATTCAGTACCCTGTAACAGCCTATAATGAAAAATAATATATATGTGTGTATAACTGAATCACCATGCTGTACACCAGAGGCTAACACAACATTGTAAACTGACTATACTTACAAAAAAAAAAAAAAAAAAGACAATGGGCTGAAGTCTAGCTGGACTTTCAGTTATTTTTCTAAGAAATGAGTCATGAAACTCTGGATTAGGTACCCTAACTTCAGAAACTAGGTAAAAGCCCTTAAGCCTTATACTATTTATTCATTTAGCAAACGTTTTCTGGGAGGACCAAAATTGTGTCATTTTTAATTCTTTCAATTAGTGAGGACTAATAACACACTTTTTAAAATGGAGGTACTGAGGATTGAACCCAGGATCTCGTGCATGCCAAGCATGTGCTCTGCCACTGAGCTATGCCCACCCCCCAATAATATACTCTTAAATGAAGTCGCCATATGTGCTAAACTTTGGCCTTGAACCAAGCCACAAAGGGACCTACCAGTGGGACAGCAGCTTTGGAGAGGGGCGAGACAAAAAACAGGCCCAACACATGAATGGGAACAGAAAGTGTGGTGTTCAGTCTGGGGCAAGAAACGTCCCCGTAAAATACAAATAATGTGAGCCCACATATCAATGTTATATCCATAAACACATACCCCTCAGGCTGCCCACACATTCACCCTGATGACCTCATTTTAATTACCTCTGTAAACACTCTATGTCCAAATAAGGTCACGTTCTACGGCACTGGGGGTTAGGACTCCAACATTATATATTGGGACCGACACAATTCAATGCGTAACAGTACCTGAAATATTGACTGAGCTGGTTATTCTCTGTGTGTTCCCTCATTTTCCTCCTCTCAGTCTTGCTCTGTGCCCAGAGAGGGGGACCTCTACAGATGACATCAGTGGCCTTCTCCCTCTGGCTTCCAGTTGGGCTGAGCTAATATAGGAGGCACTGGCAGAAGATCAGAGGGCAGAAGGAGGGAGAGATTTGATATTTATTTGCTCCATTTCTGCCCCTCCTTGTCACTCCAGACTTAAGGGTAGAATGAGTTTCTCCGCTGTTACTAGTGCCTGGAAACCTCAACATCTCTTTTTGCTCTTCTTAACCCCATCCACACCTCTGTAAATAGTCAGTTAAACCCTTTGGTATGGCACCAACTTCCTGTCAGGACCCTGACAAATACTTAAACATACAACATATTTTATATAATTCACATACTGGTTGTTAAGAAAAATATCCAAACATTGGAAATAAGGCAAAGGCAAAGAGACATGTCCTTTCAATGTCATATTAGGAGCACTGTGTAACAAAATAATTTAATTCTCCAGGAGATCATACCTGTGTTTGACTTTACTGTTTACGATTTGATTAGCACCCAAATACTGTGAAGTTATATGTTAACTTGGAGATTATTTCTGCCTGGTAGAAAAGATAACTGTAAAGGTTATGGTTTTATTGCCCTGTGAGTTATTTAATCAGTCTTGTATCCTACATAGCCCTTATTCTAACATTCCTTTTTATGAAGGTCTATAGATACCCAGTTCATTAAATGCTCTTGGAACCAGCTTTATAATCTCACTGATGACCTCAACAATACACTGAATAAATCTTAGATATAGTTTTATTCCATATGTGAGTTTAATTTTTAATTTTTTGAAAATCATGCTTTGACATACTTCAGTTTTGCAATGTATTTTTTACACCTAACATATGATCAACTAATTTCACTCAACCATTCCCCCCGATGTTGGGGATTTAGGGTGCTTCTCATCTTTAGCTAAGGTAAATAAGCTTTGCTGATGATATTCACTTTTTTAATTTTGATTTTTTTAATTTTATTTTTTTAATTGAAGTATAGTTGATTTACAATGTTGTGTTAGTTTCAGGTGTACAGGAAAGTGATTCAGTTATACATATATATATATATAATTATAGAAATCTGTTCTTTTTCAGATTATTTTCCATTATAGGTTATTACAAGAAATTGAATATAGTTCCCTGTGCTCTACAGTAGGTCCTTGTTTATCTATTTTATATATAGTAATGTGTATCTGCTAATATCAAACTCCTAATTTATCCCTCCCCCCTCCTTCCCTTTTGGTGACCATAAGCTTGTTTTCTATATCTGTGAGTCTTTCTGTTTTGTGAATATGATGATATTCACTTTTAACTGTAGTTCACACGTAGGCAAATGTTTGTTTGTGGGAAGAAGAATGGCATAAAATTTGCGTTGGGCCTTCACCTCCCATATTCAAGATGGTCCTGCCCTCCCTTCCTTCTTTGTCCTACTTTCACCCCACCTCACCCCCATTACAGCCACCAGGATGTCCTTCTGGGACTTACAGCCAGTTTGGGGCATGGCCTGAGCACACTGCTTGCTAACAATAGCACCTGACCTGTAGTGAGTCCTTACTATATCCAGACACTGTGCTAAGTGCCTGATATGCATTATCTCTTCTGGTCCCCATGACTACCAGTCAGACAGGCCCTGTTATCATCTGCCTTTTCTCCCTGTGAAGAGGCTAAGGTGGAATTTAAACCCAAGTCTGACTATAAAGTCTGTGCTCTTAAGCACTAAGGTGGGAATTCACTGCATCCATATTAAATACCTGAGTGAACGAATAAATGAATGGTCAAAGCACTCCTGAAAGGGCTGGAGGGCAGAGGAGCCGAGTCTCACTAGCTGGGTGCAATGCTGGCTGGGGCTGCCTTCACAGGCCTCTCCCTGGCCCCTCTATTTACAGTTCTCTATATGCTCTGCTCACTTGCCTTCTAGTTGTCGACTAAAAAAAAAGCATGACCTAAAAGTTGAAAACTATGTTTTATGTGGCAGACTTACTGAGGAATCAAGACTGGAAGATGGACTCTGATTGTGCTGAAGGACTGCTCCAAAGAGGTAAGGGAGAAGCCAGGATATATAGCAGTTTTTGCAACAAAAACTAGGTAATCGAAACATCTAAAGGTTACTGTTAATTAAAGAAAACTAGGCATCTCAAGTTAATGAATTTAGCACTTTTCTATGTATGGGAAGATGCAAGAATCTGGGCTCATTGAAATTATTCCTTTGATATGCACCTTAACTATTTAGGGCCAGTATCCTTTTTTTCTCCATCCTGAATCCCCTCAGGGTGCACCATCAGGGGCAGCTGCAGTGGCTGGGAGCTAGACTGCCCGAAACATCCTTTATTTACGGGTATGGCAGGTGACATTTTTCATCCACATAGTTCAGGGCTTGGCAAACTTTTCTAAAGAAACATAGACAGTAAATATTTTAGGTTTTGCAGGTCAAGTATAGTCTCTGTCACATATTCTTTCTTTGTTTCCCCTAACGCTTTAAAAATGTGAGAACCATTAGCTCATGGGCCATACGAGAATAGGCCATGAGCCAGATTTGGGCCACAGGTGTTAGTTTACTGACCCCGTTCCAGGTCTTTGATTCTTCCTGCAGATTCGTTTCATCTTTCATTAACTTCAACCACTGCATTCTTCATTTTAGTTACTGTATTTTTTAGTTCTAGAATTTTTATTTGGTTCTTTCTAATGGTTGCCAGTTTTCTGCCAAATTCTTAATTTTGTCTTTTATCTCCTTGGGCATAGGAAAGATAATTATTTTAAGCTCTGAGGCTCTTAATTCTAATATCTATAGCCAGTGTGAGTCTGTTTCTATTTTCTATAATTTCTGCTAGGTTTTTTTTTTTTAATGGCATCTTTCCTTCTTGTGTGTCTCATTATTTCTCGTCAAATGCTGGACATTGCATTTGGAAAATTGTTTGTAGAAACGCTTTGATGCACGGATGTTCTCTTCCTCCAGAGAGTATTTCTGTTTACTTCAGTGTGGTATCTGAGCATGCCAGCAGTTTGGGATGCCCAGAATCACTAGCCAAGTTCAGTGATTGAGATGATTCCAGGCTGAGCTATAGCTCTTGGGAGAGTTTATTTCTGGTTATAGGATGTAACCCTTTGGGGTACAGGCCCAAGTCTTCTCCTGTTTCCTTGCCAGGTTCCTTAGCTCGGCAAGGGTAGGAAAAGTTCTGCTTAGGGGGGCTGGAGGTATAGCTCAGTGGTAGAGCATTACTTAGCATGCATTAAGCCATGGGTTCAATCCCCAGAACCTCCATCAAAAAAAAAAAAGTTTTGCTCTGCATTTGAGCTTCTCAGCTTCCCTACTGAAATTAGTATAAATGTCCTGGGCAGAGCAGTTTCCAGGGCTTCCTTCTCCCTAGTGCCTTCTCACAGACCTTTTCTATCCCACGCATCTTGTCTAGTTGTCCCGAAGTCATGTACATGAGCCAAATCCCCTAGTCCACCATTCCAGAAGTGGGAATGCAGAGACAAATTCTCTATGCAAAGGAATTTGGACCCTATTATTGAAAGAGACAGTTCAGAAAAGACTTACACTGTTCTTCAAAAATTGCAAAGAAGATCAGACAAATAAATAAGTGAAAACCCACTAGCACATACCTGTTAATTTGGTTTAAATTTCCTCTGTAGCATATTTTAATATACAACAATTATTGAAATCTTTAATAAATAAAGATTCTTCTAGGTAATTATTAATTATATCATTATATACTCTAAAATCAATAAGGATTGACTGGTTTGCCTGTATATTTTGAAATTCTTGTTGAAAAATTAAACAAATCAAATGAAAATACTTTTCTTTGGGAAACATAATTTTGAACTGTAGTTTTAACAGAAGGCTTCTTGAATTAAAAAAAAAAAAAGATTCTGTGTTAAAGGTAATTTTCCTCTACTCTATCAAATAAGGACTCTTCATATATTCTCCACACTTACAATGATGCTTGGCAGGTTTCCCTTCACAAAGCTCTTTATTAGCATCCTGTTCTTTTTCTGTGCACAAGCAAAGTGGGCTGCTCTACGGATACAAAAAGACGTAGAACATGTTATATTCTCTAATGTTACTGGGAGAAAAAAAAAAAAACACTTTCACTCCAAAGTCAGGGTGAGACCCTGATTAGGGAGCAGTCTTAACTGCGTAGATTATAGACACTTTCCAGCAAGGCGAGTACACCACAGCAAGGGCACCCCAGAGGACATGCGAAGGAATCGACACGGTGTTGGCCCAGCAACAGCTTGCCCTGGCTTCCATCTGGCAGTTGTCTCTTTGAAGGAGATGTGACAACTGTGGTCTTCATTGCTGGTTGGAAGAAAAACCTCTTTGTTTATTAAGATAAAGGCTAAGATAGAAGGTTGTTACCTAAGGCCTGTGACCTCTTTCTCTTCACCTAGCCCATGATGAGAGGCAGGGATGTGATGGGTGAAACATCCCAATCTTCCAAGGACCATTTTAAACTCACAAGATTTCTGCCTAGCAACCACCACTTATCTGGCCCTCTTGTCTGCTACCTATTATCTCTGATTATGTTACACCGGCCAAAATGAGTGGGTGTGGGTCTCGCCAGGTAATTTGGATTTGTTGAGCCTCCCTCGTCATGCCCAAGCCATGCCTTCACCCTTTTCCTGAAAACCACTAGTGTTATTTTTCATGGTTTTTCCTTTATCAGGTCTTCTTTCTCCTGGTCTATATTTGACTGGTCATTTTAAGATGGGCAGAAGTTTTCAAAAAAGTTTCCCCTTCCTCTGCATCTGATGTAGGTCGTTCCATCTACCACATAACACACGCTGTTCTGTGTCTAGGTGAAGTGGATTTCCAAAGATGAGACTTGGGTAGACAAGAAGAGGCAAAACCTGAAGCAATGTTCCAAATTTATTTTCTTTACCTAGTACTACTCAGATTCTGTTTTTTTTCCCTCCTATTTTAAAGATATAATTTATATACAGTAAAATTCACTCTGGTGTACGGTTCTGTGAGTTTTGAAAAATGATAGAGTTGCGAAATTCTTATAACTGAAATACAGAAGTCTCATTGCCCCAAAGAGACCCTCAGGCCGGGCTGAAATCAACCCCTTCCCCTCCTCCCAACCCCTGGCAACTACTAATCTGTTTCCTGCCCTTATATGTTTGCCTTTTCCAGACAGTCATAAAAATAGAACCCTAGAGTATGCAGCTTTTGGGGTCTGGGTTCCTTCATTTTGCATAATACATTCCTCCAGGTTTTTGCATGTATCAGTAGCTGGTTCCCATTTTATTGCTGAAGAGTGTGCTCTGACATTGATATATGCATGTTGTATAAATCTTCATCCATTGTGGGACATTTGGGTTGCTTCTAGTTTTTAGCAATTATGAATAAAGCTTAGGTTTACTAGTGAACAGGTTTTTGTGTGAACATAAAATTTCCTTTCTTTGTGGTCAATATACAGGAGTGGGATTGCTGGGTCTCATAGGAAGCGTATGTTTAATCTTTCAAGATACTGCCAAACCATTTTCCAGAGTGGCTGTATCCTTTTGAATTCCCAGCAGCAAATTATGAGAGTTCTGGTTGCCCCTTATCCTCACCAGCTCTTGGCATTGCCATTATTGTTAAGAATGGTATCCGTTATAATAGGAGTGCAGTGGTATTTCATTGTGATGTTTTATTTAAATTTCTGTTAATGACTAACGATGCTGAGTGTATTTTCATGTGCTTATTTGCCATCAATGTATCTTCTTTAATGAAGTGTCTCTTCAAATTCTTAGCCCATTTATTAATTGGCTTGTTTGTTTTCTTATTATTGAGTTCTAAGAGTTCTTTCTTTTAATTGAGAAATAACTCACATACCATAAAATTCACCCTTTTAGTCTACAATTCAGTGGTTTTTAGTATATTCACAAATGTATACAACCATCCCCACTATCTAATTTCAGAACATCTTCATCACTTCAGTAAGACCCCTTGTCCATTAGTAGTCAGTCTCTGCTCTCCCTTCCCTAGCTTCTGACAACCACTAATCTATTTTCTGTTTCTATGGATTTGCCAATTTTGGACATTTCATATAAATGGAATCATACAACATGTAGCCTTCTGTGTCTGGCTTCTTTCACTTAGTATGTTTTCATGGTTCAGCCATGTTGTAGCATGTGTCAATACTTCTTCCTTTTTATGACTAACAATTCATCATATGAATATACCACACTTTGTTTATCCATTCATAAGTTGATGGACATTTTGGGTTGTTTTCACTTTTTCGCTATTATAAATAATGTTGCTATGACCATTCATGTTCAAGTTTTTACACGGACCTATGTTTTCATTTCTCTTGTGTATTTAACTAGGAGTGGAATTGCTGAATCATACAATAACTATGCTTAACTACTTGAAGAACCACCAAATTTTTCCACAACAGCCGCATCATTTTTCATTCTCAACAGCAATGTATGAGGGTTCCAATTTTTTCCCCATCTTTGTCAACACTTTATTATTATGTCTTTTTTATTATAGCCATCCCAACGGATGTGAAGTAGTATCTTATTATGGTTTTGATTTGCATTTCTCTAATGACTAATGATGTTAAACATCTTTTCATGTGCTTATTGGCCATTTGTATATCTTTCTTGGGAAAAGTCTACTCAAATCCTCTCTCATTTTATTAACTGGGTCTTTTTTTGTTGTTTAGGTTTAAAAGTTCTTTATATATTCTTGATACAAGTCCTTTATCAGATATATGATTTGCAAGTATTGTTCCCATTCCGTGGGTTGTCTTTTCACTTTCTTGATGGTGTCCTTTAAAGCATGGGAGTTTTTAATTTTGACAAGGTCCAATTTATCTAGTTTCTCCTTTTTTGCTTTTTCTTTTGGCATCATATCTAGGAAACCACTGCTTACTCTAAGGTCATGAAGATTTATGTTTATGTTTTTTCTAGTCATTTTATAATTTTGTCACTTAAATTTAGGTCTTTGATTCATTGATTGAATGATTTTTATATGTTGAACTATCCTAGCAGTCTGGGATAAATCCCACTGGGTCATGGTGTAAGATCCTTTTTTATATGCTGCTAGATTCAGTTTGCTGGTATTTTCTATTGAGGATTTCTGCATCTATATTCATAAGGGATTTCTGGTCTGTAATTTTCTCTTCTTGTGATGTCTTTTTCTGGTTTTGGTATCAGAGTAATCCTGGACTCACAGAATGAGTTGGGAAGTGCTCCCTGCCCTTCCATTTTTAGAAAAGTTTGTGAAGCACTGGTGTTAATTCTTCTTTAAATCTTTGGTAGAATTTACCCACAAAGCCATCTGGATCTAAGATTTTCTTTATAAATGTCTTTTGATTACTAATTCTATCCTTTCAGGTTTTCTATTTCTTCTTGAGGTACTTTCGGTAGTTTGTGTCTTTCTAAGAATTTGTGCATTTCATCTAGGTCATCTAGTTAATTGGCATACGATTGTTGATAGTTCTCCCTTCTAATCCTTTTTATTTCTGTAGAATTAGTATAATGTCCTCTCTTTCATTCCTGATTTTAGTAACTTGAGTCTTCTCTTTTCTTTTTTGATCAGTCTAATTAAAGTTTTGTAAATTTTGTTGATCTTTTCAAAGAAACCATTTTTGGTTTTGTTGATTTTATCTATATTTTTCTATTCTCTTATCCACTACCTTCAATTGTGCCAATTTTACATCTTCTGTTTTGGGGCTCGGTTGTTAGGTTCATATATAATTGTTTTATCTTCTAGATGGATTGATCTTTTATTATTATATAAAATGTCTTATTTGTTGCTAGTAAAAATTTTTCATCATAAAGTCTATGTTGTCTAGTATTAGTATAGTCACTCCAGCTTTCTTTTGGTTACCGTTTGTGTGGAATATATTTTTCCATTCTGTTACTTTCAATGTATTTGTGTCTTTGAGACTAATGTGTGTCTCTTGTAGACACCATAGAGTTGACTCATGGTTTCTTATCCATTCTGCCAATTTCTGCCTTTTGATTAGAATGTTTCCAGGGAATTGCCAGAAAAAGTCAGATAATGGCAGTTCTATTGGAATGGGGCTTTGGAGGAGCTCCAAAATTCTTCTGTCCCCAGTGGCTGCTAGGTTGCTAGTTTTCACAGCTCCTTTTGTTGTGACACTGTTGGATCTCAAGACTTCTGAGGAACTGGGAAGAGGAGGATGTTATGAGGCAAGCTGAAGTACGACAAAGCTCCCTATTCTTACTGAGATTCCACTGTTTTTTCTTGAATAAACATTCCTCAAATTGTTGCAAGCCTTTGGTTACTTTCCAGTGTTCTAAAAAAGTTGATTTTGACAATTTTTATCAGTATTCAGTATTCTCATTGTAAGAACAATAGAATGGAGGAATGAATTTTTGGAGGTCTTCACTCCACCATTCCCATGGATCTCATTCCTTCAAATCTGCTTTCTACCTAACTGACCATGAAGGAAAATCTGTCAAATGTTTATTTTTTTCTGAAATTTAAAAGTATATATTTATATATTTTTCTGTACTGGAAAAAGAAAAACGAAAACACCTTAACAGGCAGGCACATTTAGGAGATACAAAGAAATAAGTAACAGAGAATAAATTTTCTGTAATTCAGAAAGATAAGAGCACAGGGAAATACATACAAGATCTTGTGGTAGCTCACAGAAAAAAAAAAAATGTGACAATGAATATATGTATGTTCATGTATAACTGAAAAATTGTGTTCTACACTGGAATTTGACACAACATTGTAAAATGACTATAACTCAATAAAAAATGTAAATAAAATAAAATAAATTGCACATTTACAAAAAAAAAAGATAAGGAGCAATTTGTAACAGTAGAGCAAAGCAACCCATATTTTCATTTTGTACTTTACAGAGTTCAGCAAGTGAATGCACCCAAACTCCAAAGTCCCTGAACATTTTCTTTCTAGCACCTGGATCTTCCTAAGATGCTCTAATAGTTTTCTATTGCCACCAAACCAAACTACTACAAACCTAGTGGCTTAAAACACCATTTATTTGCTCACCATTCTGTATGTCAGAAGTCTAGGGCAATCTCAGATATTTTCTGTTCTAGGTTTCATTAGGGTGAAATTATGTTGTTGGCCAGACTGCATTTCTCTCTGGAGGCTCTGAAGAATATTACTCTTCCAAGATCATTGATACCGTTGTTGGAATTCAGTTCCTTGCAGTTGTAGGACTGCTGGCTGTCATGTAGGGGCTGATTTCTGTTCCTAGGGCCTATCTACATTTCTTGGCTTGCGGCTTTCTCTTGGTCATCTTCAAAACTAGCATTAGTGCATCAATTCCTTCATGTGCTTTGAGTCTCTCTGACTCCTTATGCCACCAACCAGAAAAAACTCTCATTTTAAGAGACTTGTGTAATTAGATCAGGCTCACTGGGATAATCTCCCTACTTTAGGGCTAACTGTCTTATATAACATAACATAATTAGGGGAGTGATCTTATTGTATTCACAGGATCTGGGATTAGGGCACAGAATGTTGAAGAAGCCATTCTTAGAATTCTGCCTATTTAAATGAAAGCCAGTTTGTTTACAAAATGATTGACCTAACTGCAAGTTTGAAGGCAAGAGATATTCCTAAAGAAATATTCCCCCCAAATTTTTACTTTAGAAATTTGCAAACATACAAAAGAAGTGGAAAGAATGATATAATGTACACACACACACACACACACACACACACACACACATATATATGTGTATCAACCAGATTCAACAGTTAGAACTTTGCCATGTTAGCCTTTTCTATCTACATACAAGTATCATGATATCATACTCCTGAATATCCAAATATGCATCTCCCAAGAATAAGGACATTTTCCTAAATCACCACAATGCCATTATCATACCTAAGAAAAATAATGCTATTTCCTTAAAATACTTACTGTGTAGTCCATATTCAAAATTCCCCAATTGTCCAAATGTTTTACATAACTACTTAAAATTTTTTTTTATTTTGGGGGTTGGTAATTAGGTTTATTTGTTTGTTTGCTTGTTTATTTTAATGGAGGTACTGGGGGGTCGAACCCAAGACCTCGTGCATGCTAAGACTGCATTCTACCATTGAGCTGTACACTCCTCCCTTACATAACTACTTTTATTTCAAAAAATGATCCAAAGTTTATGAGATGTATTTGCCATTAATTTCTCTTTTGTGTCCTTTAACCTAAAACTGTCTCCATGTCTTTTTAATTTGCATTTCAATGACTTTGAAGAGGCAAGATCCATTTGTAGTCTTGTAGAATGTCTTACATCATTCTGGATTTGACTGACGCTTTCCTTGTGGTATCATTTGACTTGTTCTCTTACCCCCTGGAGTCCATGCAAAAGGCCGGAAGACAGTAATACTTCATAGATAATGCTGTTTACTTCATATTGTATCATACAAGGAGTACAAAATAGACTGTCACACCCTCAGTGCTGTGAAGTTTAATTCCGGACTTAAAGTGATAATCACCAGATCTCTTCACTGCAGAAGTACGCTTTTCCCTTTATAATGAGCAGATTATCTCTGAGGTGACAATTTGGCACCATGCAACCATCCTGTCCACTAACAGCCTGACACCTAAAGGTTTTGCCTTCTATTGATAATCCCTTCCAGAATCAGTTGTGTCATGAGGCTTTGCACAGTGGCGATTTTCTAATTTTATCATCTTTACGTTTATCAGCTGTAATTCTTTTATAAAGAAGCAGCTTCTCTCTTCAATTAAAATAGGAGAAATACTTAATTTTTTCTAATTACAAATCTCCAGAGGAAAAGCTGATGTGAAAAGCATCTTCAGTGCTGGCAAATGAGTGTTTTTTTCCTCTCTCTTTTCTTCTTGTTTTTTTATTATCAATAGAAACTTATCCATGTTCTTCATTTTATTTATTTATTTATAATTATATTTATTATTGTTATCATCATCATCAGTGTGATGCTTGAATTTGCCCATCTCTAAAATAGGAATTATATTAGTACTACCTTCCTGAGTTATGAGGATTAAATGAAATAATACGTGTCAATCACTTAAAATAGCGCATGGCACTCCCTAAGTGTGAGCTACCATTATTATTCTCTACATGGTTTATGAACTTATCATCATAGAGACAGGCCTTTAGCAATGAGGACCATCTTCCTCTCTGCTGGACCTGAGGCAACGCCCATGGTAGAGAGCAGGAGAGATTTCAGTACCTGCACCAATTCAGACAGTTGCAACTGTAAGAGTCCTCTGAGCGCAGCTCTCCACGCTCTCCGCTCTCCTTCCGGGAGTCGGATGGCGCATGCGGGTCAGTGTGCTCTGGGCCCAGGGGGGCGGGGCGGGAGAGTAAGGCTGAGCATTTGGCTCCAATTGCTCAGAAAAGGGAAATCTGATAAGGCAGATTGCTCCATTGACTCCTATTACAGCCTTCACGGTCTTTTCCTCCTTTGGTGAGGCAGCAGCCTTTCCTTTCAATCATGTGACTTAAGAGGTACCAGCTTCTCATTAGTTACACAAACAGGGGCCGATTCTCAATTTTCCTCCTGTTCTCCACGTCAGACCCTCAGTATTGCAGTGGCCAGCTCAGGGGGCCTCACACGGTTTCCAGAGCTCCCTGCGCTTGGCAGGAGTCTTGGCTGCAGATGACAGAAAGCCAACTGGAATCGCTTATGCCAAAGAGGATTTGTTGAAAGGACACTGCGGGTAGCTCCTAGAATCTAGAGATTTGCTAAACAAACAAGAGGCACAGAGGCAAAATCAGGATGGTTCCAGGGACCTCAGACATTGGAAAAAAAGTTCCTCAGAACCAGTGTGCTGTCTCTGCATCTGTGAAGTTCTCTCAGACCCACTTTTGCCCAGAGGTGAAGACCAAGGCCCTGGCAGTTCTGGGCACACATACGTTCAGTTTCACCACCTAATAGGAAAGCGACCTCTTTCTTTTGTTGTAATTAAAAGCCTCCTGGAGGGTGGCATGCCTGGCTTAGATCACAAGCTCATCCCTGAGTCCTGTCACTGTGGCCAGGGAACAGGCCAGTTTAGTCAGTGGCCACCTCTAGCCAATCACTGTGGCCAAGGAGGTGGGGTCTGTCAGAAGATGACAATTCTCCTCTGACCCTGGAGTTGAAGGAACATCTCCCAAAAGAAAGCAGAGTATTGCATCAGAAGCAAGGAGGGGTGCTAGGAAAAAGGAATAAAATAGATAACCCTACAATGTCATTAAAGACAAAAATCTAATCTTTGAGACCTCATACTAATCAACATGACTCCCACAGTCATTTCAGACAAATATTCATAACACAGCAAGTCCTGATTTAACAGTATATGAGAAAACATTTCCACATAAGTGATTTTTCTAGGTAACTGAACTTTATTCCTTTAAGTGCTAAAGCATGTTTTTTAGATCATTTTCCATAGCATCTCTAAAATCTGTCAGAAACCACCTTCCCTGCTTTTATAGGGTGTCATCAACTAAATTTAACCATTACCTGTCACCAAGTAAAGGTTATCAATTGGATGTAAATGATGTTCTCCTGGACCACTGAGGCCCATAGAGCTGGTCGCCCCAGGCCATGGGCACCAGACTACCATGTTTTGATTTCTGAGGGCATTTTTCAGTTTTTGGTCTCACGTTCTCAGATGTCTTAGCTGTGCCTGTCTGTAGCATCTTTTCCCCTCAAGCACCTCCTCCCTCGCTTATTTGCTAATTCTAATCTACCCTGGGTTGGGAAATCAGATGACCAAAAGGTTACTATGTTGTGTAAAATATTGGCAAATTCAGAAGCCAGAATTTACTGTTCTGTGAAGAAATCATCTCTGAGAAAAAGCTGGGGAACTCACCCATGAATAAATTATGAGAGCTCTTTAACCTTGGTCCAGTATTTCTACACACTTGTCATGTTCTTTCCCAGGTTCATCTGTCTCGGTTCATAGATGTATGTTAGATGGTTTGAGTTACCAAAAGTATGATTTTATAAGAACTGAGGTATTTCTTTACTTTTCTTCATATTATCTCTTTACTAGGTAACATTTCTCCTTTTTTCCATGTTTAAGCATCCATTTGTCTGTGAGTCCTCACTCCACAAACTATTTTAAGCCATTTCCTGGAAGTCAAAAACATGGACCCCCCTTCTTCCCCTTAAATCAGCAAATGAATATGCAGGAAAAAAATAGCATTAAAATGTACATTGACCCAGCAGCTGCCTGTCACGGAAAGAGAAAATTATATAGAGAGGACTTTTTCTGTACATAAATCACTATTAAATGCTGTGACTTCAAAATGAACAGTGGGCAATGCCGAATTCGGGAAATGGATGAAAACCTGGCCTTGCGGGAAAGAAAGCTTGCAACAATAAAAACTGATGTGGAACTGGAAAAAGAGCTGAATTCAAACACACAGATCCTGCTTTTACTATAGACAACAAAAAGAGGGGGGAAAAAATCAGCCCACTTTTCTGCTATCAAATGAGAGTAGACTGAAATGACTACGGCCGCCACGTCCCAGAGAGGAAGACCCACTCTGAAAACTTGATATCCCCAAATAGCTAGTCTGGCTCTGTTTCTGCCCGGCTAAACACATCAGATTGGTGGATTCAGGGGAAAGTAAAAGTGACTGTATGACAGAATTAAGTAGGTATTCCAGTTCCTCAGCTGTGTAATAAATCACCCCAAAACTTAGTGGTTGAAAACAGCAACATTTATTTTGCTTACAAATCTGCAATCTGAGCAGAGCTTGGCAGGGACAGCTCGTCACTGTTCTGCTCCGTGTCAGCTGAGGTGACTCGAAGGCCAGCTCCACTTGGCATGAGCAAGGGCGGCTGGAAGGTTGGGGGCTGGGAACTATCCAAGGCTCACCCACTCACTCGTCTGGAGGTTGATGCTGGGGGAACACACAGCTGTGGGCTGGGACAGCTGTTGCTCCTCGGACGGCTCTCTCTCTGTATGGTCTCTCTATGTGGTCTCTCTAGCATGAAGGCCTCCTGGAAGCCAGACTTCATGTATGATGGGTCCGAGGTCCCAAGGCAAGTGTTCCAAGAGAACAAGAACCTGGCAGAAGCTGTATTCCCTTTTATGACCCAGCGTCACTAGTCACTCGATGTCACATCCTCCGCATTTTGTTAGACATGAGTCACCAAAGACCAGCTCACATTCAAGCGGAGGGGAGAGACTCCACCTTGGTAGCTGTAGCCTCCAAGAATTTGTGGGAACATTTTGAAACACCAGGCTTCTTAATATGGCAACTCCAGACCTAATTCTGTTTCCTCCGAATCATTCTAGCCAGCAAGCAAATCTTCCTGGCATTGCCCCAGATGCATCAAGTTTCATGTGTATGCTGACTAGGTGGGGGGATGAATCTGAAACAGAGGAAGAGAAGAAACGGCTGACGACCCCTTGCCAAAGGCCTGACAGTGAGGAAGCTCTTATGAGAGCAAGGGTCCCGGGTAGCACCACCGTTTGGGTTTCATCAGAACAAGATCCGCAAAGCCAACGCCCACACCGAAGCTGCAGTGGTGATAACTTCAGAGAACCCAGCGAGGAGGTGAGAGAGCTCAGGTCTCCAACTGCTCCAGAGTCACCAAGTGGTCCCTTCAGAGTCATTAACGTTCATGATGTAGGGGTTCTTAAAAATAAGAACACGCATAAGGAATGCTTCAGAGTTGTAAGTTATTGTGGGCTTTGTAAAGTATATTCACATAAATTCTCTCATTTTCTGCTCTGTTGTGGGAGAAATTTGATTACTTCTCTATCAAATGGCAACAGAGGCCACTATCAAGTTTATCTTTAAGGAGGAAATTGGATCAGTCTTTGAAAAGATGGCTTCCTATGTCGGGGGAGGCTCAGGTAGCTGCTTGCAGTGCTGATTCCTGGTGATTGGGCTAAATTACCAGTTTTTTCATGAAGTTCTCTCAGTACTGAAGCTCCAAGTAGCTGCTCCTTTCTCTTCACTCTCACAGCACAACAATCACATCTTTATTTCGCATTTATTCTCTTCTGGGCACCATTTTGATTCACTCTTTTCGCATCTCTACCCTCACTAACAGTTGTGAACTTCTGAGCATCAAGAACCATTTTGTTCCATCTTTATTCCCTAAAGCACCTACATGATGCCTTGCATGTATATGTTTGTTGAGGAGTGAATGTATAAGTGAGTGATTGGTCATGAAAATGTATTGCATAGCACCTTCAACATAAAATGTGCAAAAATGTACATTCAGCTATAAAGATGAAGTAAAAAAATTTTTTTAATTTAAAAAAAAAATGAAGTACTATTACATACCACAACACAGATGAACCTTGAAAACATTATGCTAAGAGAAAGAAATCATTCACAAAAGACCACATATTGTATGATTCTATTTATACGAAATGTCCAGAACAGACAAGTCTTTAGAGATAGAAAGTAAATTAGTGTTTGGTGAGGATGGCAAGGGGAATTAATTGGGGGAGAAGGAAAGTGACTCAAAACCACTGAATTATATACTTTAAATAGATGAATTATATGATATGTGAACTGTATCTTGATAAAATATATAACTATAAAAATGAGATGTATGAATCTCACACTCATTAACACAGAGGAGGTCTCTTCTAACTAGAAATGACTAAGAAAAAGTGAAATAAAAGCATATCATCTTATTTATGTTGGTATAAAGAAACAGTTGAATATCACCATCTATCTGGACCTAGAGATTATCATACTAAGTGAAGTAAGTCAGACATAGAAAGATAAATATTGTATGATATCACTTACATGTGGAATCTAAAAAAATGACATAAATGAACTTATTTACAAAACAGAAAGAGACTCACAGACAGAAAACAAACTTATGGTTACCAGGAGGGAAAGGGGTAGGAGGAGGGATAAATTAGAAGTTTGAGATTAGCAGATACTAACTACTATATATAAAATAGAGAAACAAGGCCCTACCGTATAGCACAGGGAAATATAATCAATATCTTGTAATAAACTATAATGGAAAAGAAAAAAAATCATCATCTATTTTTTTGATAAGCATTGGCTTGGTGTATCTTAGTGGGCCTACATCAATATTTGCATCATTATCATCAACAGAAAATAGACATTTAATATTTTATGGCAATTTTATGACCATCTCATTTGAAAATTGCATAGATATTATGAAAGACTCATTGTTTTAATAAGCTGGATTTATGGAAGACATTTCTAGTATCAAATGAAGAGGAGCCTCATCATACTTTCATCGTAAATGACTTTTCATATTGCCAACTCAATTATTATGGTTCTGAGACACTGAACCCAGAAAATCACTTCAGAGTCAAGAATGCTTGATTTGTAAGATGTGAGGTGAATGAATGTCTTTTCTTTGAATTATTATCAAAACCAAAAACAGACAACCTTTTAACCTTTGGAGGGAAGACTCAAACGCCAAAGAAATGAGATCAATCCTTCCCCTTAATGGGCAAGGAGCTGATGGTCCATGTGAAAAAACAAATCATGGGTTCCATGACAGGGACAATGCCGCTCACTCTATAAGCAGAATATGGGATAGTTTGACTTTTTCGAGGTAATGGGGCCCCGAGGGCCAACTGCTACAGCCTGAAGCAGGGAGAGAAAGAGGGGGGCCTTCCGTGCACTGGGATCGTAGTGTTGGCCGTTCTAGCTGAATGTGGATAGGGCCTCAGTCCTCCCGTCCCCTTCTCCTGGAGCCAGCCTGTCTGCTTTGTGATTTTCAGTGCCCAGAAATAGTCTCACCCAACTACCATGCCAATAGAAGGATCCTACCTACTATAAGGGGAAACAAGCTTTTGCTCAAAAGCAAGCACCTGTGGGAGAGAGGGAGAGGGCAAAGTGGATGTCATTTCTCTTCATCCTTGGAGAGACGTGGGCTCTGAATAATTAATTAGAAAGAGGGAAATGGGGAGATTGTCCTGGATTTGAGGGTTTGTTCCACATGTAACTTGCATTGCCCTACGCCCCCAAAGGAAGAAACAAGGCTCATTACAGTGAGAAATTACAGTCACACTCCAGATCTCAAAATTCACTGGATCCCAGAACTACTTCTTTCCCTCCCTGACAATTTGAGGGTCCTTGGAGACCTCACTCACATCCTGTGAGTTGCCCTCTCCTTGCTACCTTTCACTATCCATCTTCTGGTTTGCATGCTGATACTTGCCAAGCCCAACCCCAGGTACCCCTCTGGGCCCCTAGATTCTATCCTTCCTAACCAGGCTGTGCTGCATCTTGACCTGAAAGGTGGGGAGGGCCCATGGTGCCCTCGGGTGCCTTTGTTCAGGGGCACAAGGCAGGGTCCAGCATCCCTACCCTCAGGTTCTTCCTGAAGTCCTAGAGGCAGAGGACCACCACTTCAGTCAGAGTTTCCATTTTCCTTTAGAAACCTAGATCAAGTCCCTTGGGCAGTCCCACCATGAGACAGCACAAGGGGCACTGCTGAGTGCCAACAGCAAATGTCCTCTCCCCATGATGTCCCTTCCCTCAGGCTGAGCCCTGGCTCCCTCCCCTCAGTGTGAACTCCTGATCCATCTATTCTTGTCCAGCACATTAAGAGATGCTTGGTAGACTCCAGACTGGGGGAGAGGGAGGCAGATCTCAGGAGGCATTAGCGCTGGGCAATCTGATCACAATTTATTTATTATTTTCTCTGCTTGTCTGCAAAGTTTTGGATAAATGTGGTTTTCCTCTAGAATTTGTAAAACCTTGTTATTTCTCCTATTGTTTAGCCTGCCTAGTGAGTAAATTCTTTGCCATTAGGCGTAGAATAGCATCTGTCTTATCACTGTATCTTCGGTGCCCAGCTCAGTACCTGCCTGCAACTTAGTAGATTCTTAGGAAATTTATGTTGAATAAATAAGTGGGTGAACGGATGAGAAGACAAATACTATTTGCTTCACATTCTGACTCCCTTACTCACCGTTTCTAATGCCTTGAACATCCCCATGGCTTCTATCCACCTTATGAAATTCTTTTTTCCCTTTAATATTTTCTTCCCAGTGTTTGGTCCAGTTTCTGCCACCTCACCCCAGGACCTGAGTTCCCAGTCAATTGGCACTTGGGAACAAAAATCTGGGCTTGGGGGAGAGGGGATGTTGGGCCAAGGAATGGACCTAGGGGATCATGGCACTGGGTGAGAGAACGGGCATGGAGGCCTCTGATGCCCAAATGAGAATGACTCTGATGATAGTTGACTTGATGGCAAAAGAAAAACTGTTTGGCCCCATTATCTAGACTCTGTGCACATGTATAATGGTCTATAGCTGGGATCCTCTTCTAAACCATGCAACTTAGAAAAATGATTCAAGGGATCATTTTCTCAATTCTTCCAAATATGATACATAATTAGTCCATTCTGGAGAGATCGAAGAGAAATTAAGTTATTACATACAATGGATGCCTTAGGGTTTAATTCTCTCACAAGACTCCAGCTGAGAAAATTTGGTCTATAGTAAGATTTTCTTTTTGGTGATAGACAGTGCCTTCTCACCTTTCCAAATGTGACAAGCATAGCTAAGTTTATACAAAACTCCAGGTGACCTGATTGAGATCACATAGGCCACACCACTTCTGTCACTCAGTGCCATATCATGACCATTCCCCAGGTCGTGAAGAACTCTTCCGAAGCTTAGCCTTCAATGGCTACACAATTATTACTTCATCACATGGCTGAACAAAGTGCCTCCAACTATTTTCCTGCTATTGGACATCCTGACTGCCTCCAATTTTCCACAAAGCTTCTTTTTTTCTTTTTTAAATTAAAGCAAGCCAAGCACCAGTATGGAGTCTGGATTGGATGACGATGAGATTCAAGACCACTGAGCCAGCTATTGCAATGGCTAAGAGTGAGATCTTGACTCCAGGGGGAGGCTGAAGGAATAGAACAGAATCAACCAAACCAGATTTTTAAGAAAAAAGACATTTGGGCCCTCTGAGATATTCAGACGTCTGTTTTACTCCACATCCGTAGCTTTCAAAATTTAGTTTTATGCATGGCCACTTAACCAAGTTCTAATTCTTTAAAACCTTCCTTCTTGAAATTTAGCAGAGCACTCTGGTTTCTGGGCAATTGCTTCTTCTCCATTCTCCCCTTGAGCAAATGCTGACTGCTGTCAGTGGCTCAAAGGAAGAGATGAAGGCAGCTGACTCCTTGGGGGTCCTCTGCCACTGGGCGTCTGCTCTGGGGACAAGTGGCAGGCTGCATACCTCTGCTGGATGCCAAGGTTGCCGGAAGCGAAGCGCTCCCCTTTCCAGCAGAACTTTCCACATCATTAAATGGAGAAAAGAAAATTCATCACCTTTATGTTTTATGACTTTTCTCTACCAAAAGGCATCACTCTTACCAACAGAGAATCTAATAGCTTAGGTAGCTAAATGTTTTCCCTTAAGAGAATACATTTAGATCTAAGAGCTGAGGGTCGAGATTCAGGACTTTGGGTATGTTTGATATTTTTATAATACCTATGTTTTAAAATTCAAATTTAGAGATGCTGATGCCTGATACTTTGGTTATATATGTATTCAAAGTAAAGATACTTGCAAGGGCATCACATGTGATATTCACCATAGCCCTGCATTGGAGGCCTAAGCAAGATTCTAAAATGTGTCTTAACACCTTGCCAAGCAAATAACATGAGCCTCATAGTGAATTCAGAAATCTGCTTTGCTTTCTTATGGGTGCATGCTTCAGTCAAAACAAATTGCTTTTTTCGAACATTCTAGAATCTGGTTGCCATCAGATTCTCAGCTCTTCAGCCTTGAGACCCTCCCTCAAGGTAACAGCCATATGCTGGAAGGGAAAAACAATTTTTCCTATTATTTTCTATGTTAATTGTACCACTTTCTTTCCAGGAAACTTTGATAAAAATTGATTGTCCCTATTTTCAGGTATTTGAGACAACAGAAAAATGGATGGAATGAGTTCTAAAGAAATGTCCAGCTCCAAGAGTCTATGATTTTCAAGTCTATGTTCCAGTTGTTTTTGGAAATAGATTTCTTAACCATAGAACAAAAGTCAACTCTGAGTTTTCCTTCTACAGCAGTCCTGGACTCCCTGAATTAGTCAAGATCAAGGTCAGCTGTGAACCTAACAATGAAGGCACACTTCACATCTCAAGTCTAAGATGGTCATAGCAAAGCAGGAACTCAGATTGCTGAAGCAGCGTGGCAGAAACTAGAACCAGAGAAAGTGATAATAAGCCTCTGGATTAAGAAATAAGAAAGAAGGTATAAAAATCAGGGGAGCCAACGGTGTAATGAAATCTGACCACTTTATTTTGGTCAGTGGAGTAGAAACACAACTAAATTTGAGGGAACATGAAATTCACTACCTGGGTCTCAGAGAGCTACCGCCCAGATGTCAGCAAATGTTGCCATCTTATTTTGCCTGTATTACTGTGACATGGGGTCCTGGCAAACGGTGTCTCAGAAGACAAGCCCTCTAGTTCTGACTGGCAGGAGCCTAGGAGGGGGAACACTGGCCCTCATTCACGTTGTTCCCTTCACATGCGCTTTTCCGAATTCCTTGACTGTACCCATCCCAATACTGCAAAGCAATGTGGCCTGGTGGGAACGACAATGACACGGGAGTTAGGAGTCTTGTTCCAGCCCTCTCTGTGCTAGAACGTGGGGAGTAATCTTGAACTTATCTCACTGGATTTCTGGTCCTCGGTCTTTCCTTTGGTAAAATAAGGGACTTGGTCTAGATGATTCTATAATTATTCCTCTCTCTCCCATGTAGATATCACTCTGAGTTTAGAACTCAGGTTCAAGAAAGCAAATGAGATTCTAAACTATTCAGAATAGCTCTCTGTTGAGTAAGAGAGGACAGTTGTCTGCATCTGGCCCAAAGCACACGTGACACACGTGTTGAAGTCCATTCTGGGAATGAGTCTGGTAGAGTCCCTGTGGGTAGCCATGTGTCACCTACCTGTAGGGTGACAGATCATCCTACTGACCCTGAGCCCTGGATGGGGGTCCAAAGCTAACTAAACCCTCTTTAATATGACATCTAACAATCTTAAAAATTAGAGACAAGAGTCCCCATGGGCTTTCAGGACCCAGAGCAGCTAGTGAGGCCCCTTGGAAGTAGGCAAGAGACTCATCTGGTGTTCCCTCCTAGTCATTTGTAATTCCCCAACATCATCCTTGTCATAAGCAGCAGGAAATTGTGGACTGGGCCATTTAATAATGGAAGCTACCATTCACCAAGAGCTTCCTCTGGGCCAAGCACCTGCTGACCACTTTACAGCAGCTCACTCAAGGCAGTACTATTATCCTCAGAATACAGATGAGGAAGCTGAGTGTAGCAGAGGCCCAATAACTTGCCTGTGGTCCCTCTGGTTAAGTGTCAAAGCTGGGATTCCAACCTAGTGAGCCTGATACCAGAGTTCACACTTCGAAAAATAACAAAAACAAACAAAACTTTTATTTTGCTATAATTTTAGACTTCAAGGTGCAAGAAGAGTACAGAGAATTTCATATACTCTGTTCTCAGAATCTCCAAATGTTAGCATTTTACCGTAATTTGCTTTATCCTTCTCTTCCTGTGTGTGTATATATGTGCTCATATGTGAGTGTTAATATATAATGCACACTTATACTATATATAATCATCATTTTCTGGAACCATTTGAGAGTGGATTGCACACATGAAGTTTCTTTACCCCTAAATACTTCAGTGTGTTCCTTAAAAACAAGGACATTCTCTTAGAAAAACACAGGATAACTGTCACTGTACTGTCAATTAACATTGAAACAATACTATTATCAGATCCTCAGATCTTATTTAGAGTCTGCCAATTCTTCCAATTATGTCTGCTATAGAAAAAAAGTCTTGTGGTTCGGCATCAGTGCTTTGATCACATGTTGCATTCAGCTGTCACATTACTTTAGTCATTTTTAACCAGGAGCATTTCCTCAGTCTTTCTTGGTCTTTCATGATCTTGACATGGCTGAAGAGTCTAAGCCAGTGATTCTATAGAATATGGCTCAGTTTGGTATATCTGATGTTTCCCCGTTTAGATTCGGGTTATCCATTCTTGGCAAGACTACTAGCAAAATGATGCAGTGTCTTTTACTGTGCATTCTAGTAGGATGGGCAGAATGTCAGTTGGTTCCATGACTGGTGATGTTAACTTTGATCACTTGGTTAAGGTGGTGTCTGCCAGTCCAAACCCCTCTTTGTACTGAATCTTGCGCAGAATGATCCCACACTCTCAACCACTATGCTATATAAATAACCACTCTAGGCAACTGGCACTGTGCTGGCCATTGAGGATGAAGAGCCTTGAGGGAGTTGTCCTCACAGAGAGCTTACAGTGTTATTGGGAAGACTAGTTTATGACGTATGACTTCAGCATCCATCCACGAATTGTTTTGTGAGTCACACAGATGGAGTCAGAAGAATTCAGAGCTAGAAGTAACTTTTGATGCCCCCTCACTCACCAAGGGGGAGAGTGTGGGAAGCTGTTCCAACAAGGGACTGAGAAGGGAGAATTACTTAGCCTCTGGGCACTTCAGGACTGTACAGAGCCTTGACCAGTGGGTAGAAAGGCTCAGAAATCGCCTGGGCAGTGATTTAAGAGGGCCAGGACAGGGTATCACTTTTCTCACACAAGTGGGTCCTGGCAGGGCTGCTTGGTTGGGCTGAAAGAAGTTGTAATTCAAGGCCTCCTAGGAATCAGAGGACGTGGCTAGATACAGGGTAGCGTGGCCAACCCAGAGCAGCCCTGAAGACTCTGGCTGAAAAACTCCCTTGCTCCTGGGCTCTCATTTCACCAAGTCTTAACAGTACCAGGTGACTTGACATACATGTTCTCAGTGTACCCATGGTATTTCCAAGTGTTCACGGCATTTCTAGTGCCAAGGCGAAGGCCAAGGCCATTCAGCCAGAGCAGAGGCTCTCTGTGGAGGAACAGTGTGAGCTGAGGTAGGAGATGGTGTTGATTGGGAGTTAATTGGGTGTTCCACTCAGGAATTGTTTGCACAGTCTTTTAAAAATTTTTTTTTAATTTTTTATATTATTTTTTATTTTTTGAAATGGTGGTAATGGGGATTAAACCCAGGGCCTTGTGCATGCTAAGCAGCACGCGTTTTACCACTGAGCTATACCCACCCCACTGTTTGCACAATCTTAACATGGGATTCTACCCTGTGTACACACAACAAAGTGATGGAGTGAAAGGTTAAAATTCTATATCTCATTTCACTGGCTACTTCTAAACTCAAATTAGAATCTTTTCAGAACAGGAACTGGCACTTCTCTAAAGTACCCTTCACCTCTAATCTGGCTCAGAACTAAAGTGCTCTAATTAAATGGAAACTTCATTATATTCTGCTCTAATCTGCAGCATAAATCATAATGCAGTGATTACCTTGAATTATTATTGCACATACTTCCACCCACTTATTATTATATGTCTCTGTACTTTAATTATGTTTCAATGAATATAATTCCATACCCTTCAATACTTAAATAATATTCACTTTAAATATAACTGCATGCCTATAATTCTCTGTAAGTGTGAGTGCTTGCATTGCAAATAATGAAAATTAGTACCGCTCTGGAGGCTGAAATAAACTAAGCCCTGCCTGAAAGACATCAGTTGGCATTTTAATAGAATTTTAAAACACTGAAATTTGTTACCAATTTATTTTTTCAAAAACACATTAAGAGGGTGATTTTTTTGTAGCCTTAACAAAACATCTTTGAAAGGAAGTAGCAATTCGCTAGAGGCTTTTGTCGCCTACAAATCACTTCACCGGGGAGTTAGCTCCCAGTGGGGAATTGACTTTTATAAAAAAATTTTGCACTGAGATTTATTTATTTGTGTGTGTGTGTGCGTGCGTGTGTGTGTGTGTGTCCCCAAGAATTAGCTCTGAAGGAAATTCCCTAGGGAGTCTGATGTGGCAAAGTTTCTGGAGAGCAATCCTAGAAAACGATATACAGTCATCCTTCAGTATCCACAGTGGATTGGTTCCAGGACTCCCCAGTAGACATCTAAATCCGGGGATGTTCAAGTCCCTTATGTAAAGTGGGGTGGTACAATCAGCCCTCTGTATCCACAGGTTCTACATCTGCGGGTTCAACCAACTGTGAATCTGGGTTTAGTTGAATCCATAGATGTGGAGGCTGCAGATATAGAGGGCCAACTGTACTCCCTAATTTCTGCTAGGATATGTCTCAGAGACTTTGTCTTAGGAGTTTTTTGCATTCTGTTATAGTTACTAGTATGCTACAATAGCTCTATATGCTTTGGTTGGTATTTATTTCAAACATATGATCAATAATAATTTGGACTGAAAAGCAATCATTCATGATAAATTAACTCATTATCTCATGCCACAGGGCAATGCTCCCAAAGAACCAAAGAAATGGTAAAGAAATGGTAATTCTTTCTGTATACTCTCCAATTTTTAAAATGGTGTATGAGCTAGAGACCTCAGGAGTAGGTTTGTTAAGAGGAGAGAGAACTAAAACAGAGTACCATTTTGATCATCTTTGGTAAGGAGTAAACACTGAGTAGGTTCTATAAACCTTCAGGCTAGGTCAATCCTGCAAGTTCCATCTTGCTCCCCCATTGCAAACTATTCGAAATTCACTGTCCAGGAAGAGTGCCCTGCCATTATCACTGTTGGAAAGGATCAATGTTATTAAACTAACAATTCTTCCTGAAAAACATATCTGCAAAGCTGGCCACTCAACAAGTCCATGGAATAAGTCAAACCATTATATAAATTGGTTACTAAAGTTTTATCTTAAAAGGAGGGAAATAAAAGGTGCAAAAGGATGCCAAACTGGGTGGTTATGTAAGAAGTGAAGAGATTGAAAAATTTTTAACCTTTGTGCTGAACCAGTAATTGTAGGTCTGTTCCCACTTGGCATAATAATGACTAAATCAACTCAATCAAATACTCATATTTAAACACATGTTATATTAAGAAAGAAAGAAAGAAAGTGTACCCCATTGTGACACAGTGACTCAATCACCCAGACACCATGTTCTGTGTATGGTTTTTTATTCCATGTTAACCAATTACTTATGGTTTTTTCATGGAAATTCTTCAAACTGATCTACTAG
Organism: Camelus bactrianus; assembly: GCF_048773025.1. Lineage (NCBI taxonomy): Eukaryota > Metazoa > Chordata > Mammalia > Artiodactyla > Camelidae > Camelus > Camelus bactrianus. The sequence continues at coordinate 35,319,332 of NC_133575.1, forward strand.
TTCATCAAGGTAATTGAACCTATAATACTATTTCACACTGGCTACAATTTTCATTACCTTAACTTTTGCCTAAAGGAGAAAATACATAAAACCATTAATCATGGATCAATATGAAAATCAAAGGCAAGGATTACCACTTTTAGAATGACAGTGTGAAGAGCTCCACAGACCTTTCCCCAGAGAAACTGGTGAAATTTATTTTTAAAAACAATCATTCAAAGCCTCTGGAAACAGTCCTAAGGGCTACAGCAAATGAAGAAACATTTATTCAAGAAAATCTACTAAAACTTGGTAAGGACAGATAAGAGTCTGTGGTAGAAGGACACAAACTACCAACATGGATTTGAGAAGAAAGAAAATGTCAATGGATCTATAATTAGCAAGATTAAATTAATTATCAAAAGAGAAATTCAGGACCAAATGGCATCACTGGTGAATTCTATCAAGCATTTAAAGAATAATTAATACAAGTCCTTCTCAAACTCTTCCAAAAAATGAAAGGGGAAAGAACAATTCCTAACTCATTCTATAAGCCCAACATTATCCTGACCTTAAAGTCAAAGACACTATAAGAAAAACCACAGACCAATATCTCTTATGAACATTGATGCAAAAATTCTCAACATACTGAATCCAACAACATATAAAAAGAATTACACATCATAACTAAGTGAGATTTATCTCAAGAATGCAAGGTTTAACATCTAAAAAAACCCAATTAATGTAACAATACACCACATTAACAGAATAAAAAACAAAAACCACATGATCATCTCCATAAACACAGAAAAAGCATTTGACAAAATCCAACACCCTTTCAAGATTAAAAAAAAGAAAAAACTCAGCAAAGTAGGAATAGAGGCGACTTCCTCAACCTGATAAAAGTCATAGCAAAAAATCAACAGGAAATATATTTTATGGTGAAAGACCAGCTACTTTCTTCCTAGGATCAGGAACAAGACAAGAACATCTGCTCTAGCCATTTCTATTCAACACTGTACTGGAGGTTCTAGCAAAGGCAATCAGGCAATCAAAAGAAATAAAAGGCTGCCTAGATTGGAAAGGAAGCAAAACTATGTATGTTCACAGATAACATCTTCGATACAAAAATTCCTAAAGAATCCACTAAAGAACAATTATAACTAATAAATGAGTTCAGCTAGATTGCAAAAAACAAGATCAATATACAAAAATCAATTATATTTTTCTACACTTGTAATGAACAATCCGAAAATGAAATTAAGAAAATGGTTCAATTTATAATACCATCAAAAAGAATAAAATACTCAGGAATAAATTTAACAAAAGAAGTGTAAAACTTAAACTCTGAGAACTACAAAGCATTGCTGATAGAAATTAAAGAAGATATAAATAAATGGAAAAACATGTTCATGATTGGAAGAATTAACATAATATTGTTAAGATGGCTACTCCCCAAATTGATCTTTAGATTCAACACAACCCTATCAGAATCGAAGCTGACTTCTTTGTAGAAATTCACAAGCTGATTCTAAAATTTCTATGGAATTTGAAGGGAGATAGAATAGACAAAATAATATTTTAAAAGAAGAACAAAGTTAGAGGATTTACACTTCCTTATGTCAAAACTACAGTAATCAAAACAGTGTGCTACTGGTGTAAGGACAGGCATATAGATCAATGGAATAGAATTTAGATATCAGAAACAAATCCATGTGTCTGTGGCAAACTGATTTTTGACAAGGATTCCAAGACCATTCAACTGTGAAAGAATACAGTTTCCAACAAATGGTGCTGGAACAACAGAACATCCACAAGCAAAAGAAGAAATTTGGACCCTTAGCTCACATCATATACAAAAATTAACTCAAAAAAGATCAAGTGCCTAAATGCAAGAGTTAGAGTCATAAACTCTTAGAAGAGAATATAGCAGTAAATCTTCATGGCCTTGTGTTTACAAATGAATTCTTAGATATGGCACTAAAAGCATGAGCGACAAGAGAAAAAATATATATATATAAATTGGACTTCATCAAAATTAAAAACTCTTGTGCCTCTAGAAGTTTCACCATTAGAAGGTGAAACAACAATACACAGAATGGGAGAAAATATTTGCAAATTATATATTTGATAAGGGACTTGTATTAGACTATAAGGAACTCTTACAACTCAATATTAAAAAGACAACCCAATTTTAAAATGGGCAAAAGATCTGAACGGATGTTTCCAAAGGAAGATATACAAATGTTAAGCATCTGACTTCTTGTGGTCTGATTCCAGCCCTCCCCCAATAGTCAGTTGGCTTCCTAGGAAGACATTTCCACAAGGAAACAGATGTGCAGACCAACTCACATAAGTTCTGTTTACTTGATGTTCTATTCCTTACTGTAATCTAATAAATTGGTATTTGGCTCTCCAGTAAGCCAGTACTCAGTCCTCTGAATCTAATTGTCTCTGGGTTCAGTGCTAAACTCCAGTGTCCTGGCCTCCAGAGTGAATCCCATCACCCGTGAGGCCCCGTTGACGAGACAAACCAGCCTCCTGTCTGAAGTTTCTATTAAGTGCAACTGCTGTCATTCAGTGAGGGATGGAGTCAAGCAGAGTTATAAACTAAGTGTCAGGAAGGCATGGACTCGGAGAAATTGATATGTCTTGGGGGAAGGGAAGTAGGAGCTGAAAAAACTTCACAGAGGACATTTTTGAAACTTTAAAGGATTTTTGTTTGGTTCAATGATTTGAAAATTGTTTTTCTAATAATAAAAGTAATGCATGTTTAATGTTGGAAATTTGGGAAATAAAGAAAAGAAAATGGAAACGATGATTAAAATGTAGACAGCTGAAAAAGTCAGGAAATCGCTTCTACAAGACATTCTTGCCTGAAGTCTTGTAATCAATGTTTCCAACATTGGCTGCACACAGTCACTCAAGCCCAGACTGAAAATTCACTGACAGGTCCAAGTGGGCTGAATTCACAAATAATCAAAAATTTAAGCTTTGGCTCCTGAAGGAGTCGCTTTTGAGTTTAGGCCTTTTACCTCAGTTTTTCTCAAAGCGCAGTCCATAGACCCACCTGCATCAGAATTATCTGGGACAACTTGTGTGAAAATGCAGATTCTGGAGCCCCACTGAAGACCTACTGAATAAGAGTGTCTGGGATGGGGCCAATAATCAGCATTTTAACACACCCCTTGGGTTATTTTTGTCTACACTAGAGTTTAGGAGCCACTTTTTTTTTTTTTCTAAAAAATAATCTATGTTTTAAACTCAAGTATACTGCTGTTTCCTAGTAGTCTTTTTTCTTTAATTATTATTTTTTATTTTTATTTATTTATTTTTAATTTATTTTGGGGGATGGGGTAACTGGGTATATTTATTTATTTATTTATTTATTTTTAATGGAGGTTCTGGGGATTGAACCCAGGACCTCGTAAATGCTAAGCACTCGCTGTACCACTGAGCTATACCGTCTCCCCTCCTAGTAGTCTTTTATACCCAAATCAGAATCAGTAAAATACCTCCGCCAGTTTCAATTCATTGAAATAATGGAACGCTAAAGGGATGAAACTGTAGAGACAAAGGTTCCATTTAGCAAACACATTAATATTCATTTAAAAATGGTCCGACTTGAAGTCACTATTAAGTGGGCAAATCCACAAAATACCACTTTTCTTTTATTCCTACTACTATTGTGGCTGGAGGATGGATACTTAGAATCATAAAGCCAAAATGACTTTAGAGAGCCAGGCTACCTCCAACACCTCAAAGATGAGAAAACCAAAGCCCCAAAAGGTGAGTAACTTGCTCAAGCTCCAAGCAGCGCCACCAGACCTAGAGTCAAGTCTCTTGTCAGTCCCTCCGTGATCCTCCCACTTCACCTGGCCGTGGGGGAGCCTTTACCATCCGGAACAGGGTTCAGGAAGTACAAGAACTTTTCTGAAGGGAAAGAAGCATTAGTTGAAGGTTACCTGGATGGATGAAGTGAAAACAATACTAGGAATAAAGAGATGGAGATGAGGGACTGGAGAAAGAGATTAGGTAGGAAAGTCAAAATGTACTGAAACGCCAGGACTGCCTACAGAAAATGCCTGTCTTTGCCCTCCGTTCACATAATCTAAAATACAATAAATGAGACGTTCAGAAAATGGAAAGTGATGTCATATTCTAAAAGAAGCGCTATGGAAAAGGAGAGGGAGCTCTAAGTGGAACAGAAGGCGCGCAGTACCTGCCGCCCTGCGAACCACCATGAAAGCCGGAGTCGCCCGGGGCCTTCCCCGCCGGCTGGTGGCTGCCGGCGCCCCACATCCAAGGCGGAGAGACACGCTCTCGGGGACACAAACGGCTCGGCCCGTGTGGTCAACACACCAGGCCGGCAGCTGCTGGGGAACGCCTGTCGGCCTGCCCGCCGGGAAAACCCAGACCGACACCCACAGGGCGACACCAGGGCGACACCGACTGAGGTCTAGGGCGATGAGGAACAAAGCGACGCCCGCCACCCGCCAGCCCAGCCCAGCCCAGCCCCTCGAGGACCTCGGCCTCTTACTCACCACCACCTCCAGAGAGGATGTAGAACTGCAAAAGGAACAGCAGCGTGCCCAACGGGAGGCGCAGGCGCAGGCGCAGGCGCAGGCGCAGCAGCGGGACCGCGGCAGCCGCCATTTAGCGGTTGCGCACTAGGAACCACTTTTTAAAAAGCTTTTTGGGCTGATAAAAAAAGATGATTTATTGATGTGAATGTGGGTACTTAAAGACACATCTGGAGAAATTGCAACCCTTGTGTGCTGCTAGTGGGAATGCAAAATAGTGCAACTGAGATAGGAAGGAAGGGGACAGGGGACAGCCTTGGAAGGAATGACATAGCAATTAGCACCAAGATGGCAGAAGATTCAACTCCCAGTAGACCTTGAGGCCCAAGAAGGTGGGAGATTTGACTTCCAGCAGATCTAGAGCTTCTTTATATGCTCATTGTAATGCATTAGCATGATAAATGATAAATGACACACCCACAGGCACCATGACACCTGAGGCTAACTACAAAAGGTCAGAAAGGGTAGTGGCCCAGTTCTTGGGAATTGGCCCCTTCCTGAAAGTAGTTGGAATAATCCTCTCATTTGTTAGCATATAAAAACTAGCAACACCACGCCTTGGGGCCTCTCTTGCTCCTTTGCCTTCCAAGACTTCCCACGCTCTAGTCTTTGAAGTGTGTATCTACTTTTACTTTAAACTAACCCAACCCTGCACCTCTTGGCCTTTCTCTTGCTTTCCCAGATGGCCTGCACTCTGTCTATGGCATGTACATCTCTCTAAATAAATCTACTTCTACTCTACTACGGCTCGCACTTGAATTCTTTTCCTGCGCAAAGCCAAAGACCCTCACTTGGCAGGGCACTTCCCAGAGACCCATCTGATACCTGGGATACAGCCTCTGTGTGCTCCCTTCCCCTGTATCACAATCATTGTGAAAAATGATATGGTGGCTCCTCAAAAAAATTGAACATAGAATTACCATATGAGGTAGCAATTCCACTTCTGGGGATATACCCAAGAGAACTGAAAGCAGGGACTGGCAGAGATATTTGTACACCCATGTTTATAGCAGCATTATTCACGATAACAAACAGGTAGAAGCAACCCAGGTGTCTATCAACAGATGAATAGATAAACCAAATGTGGTATACATGTACAGTGGAATATTCTTCAGCCTTAAGAACGAGTGAAATTCTGACGCATTACAACACGTGCAGACCTTAAAGACACTACACTAAGTGAAATAAGACAGTCACGAAAGGACAACTATTGTATGCTTCCACTTATATGAGATACCTAGAGTGGTCAAGTTAGAGAGACAGAAAATAGAGTAGTGGTTGCCAAAGGCAGAGGGGACAGGGAATGGGGAGTTGGTGTTTAACAGGTATTGGAGCAGATGAAAAAGTTCTGGGGATGGATAACGGTGATGTTTGCACAGCAATGTGAATATACGTAAAGCCATAGAACTGTATACTTAAGAAATGGTTAAAATGATACATTTTATATTACATATATTTCCCCCAATTAAACACACACACCTGAGACCAGTGATTTCCTTGCTTTGTCTGAAGTGGAAATCTAAAAGGCTCTCACCAGGGGGCAACCACAGAAGTGAGGGGCCAAGTTCAAATCCAAATGCAGAAAGTTATAATCATCTCACAAAATGTCCAGCCTTACCAGAAGACAAGGGCTTCCAATTTGCTTCTGGGTATGATTTAAAGTGTTCATTTGGGGCTGCAAATCGAGATCTGGTTAGTGAAAAGTCACCAATGACCCTGATCAGCCCAGCAGGATGAGAAATTACAGCCCTGAGCTCAAAGCAGAAACAAAAGAATGCTCTTTTTTCCCAAGGTTTGAAAACCTTAGTTAACAGTTATACAAGGCTGCAACTATTTATGTCTCCTTCGAAAAGTCCCAGATTTAGAAAGCCAACGTTGTTCTCAGGGCGGTGTTGGTTACTGCCAATCCATATTTTCCCTCTTCTTTATTGTTGGGAAACTGACCAATTTCACTACATAAAGGGGGCAGATTCAAGTGGTTTACAAGCTATTTCGAGTAATTTTTTGACAAGTGCAGACTGCTTTAACAAAAAACTTGAGAAGACTGGAGGCAGAGTCCATGGTGAATTTCTAAACTCAATAAACTATAACACAATCTCACTAAGATGATTTTTTAAAAGAAATATCTAGATTATGGATTTCTGAAACTTGAGACTTTTTTTTTTCAAATGCCAACAGTGAAAAAATGACAGGATCATGGAAGACCTCCTTAAATGGCGTGATACGAATCTATTTTGTTTTTAAGACCTGCTCTTATTTTCAGGTTCAAGTATCCCTCCAAATTTGGTGAGCTATATTTCCCTTCTATTTGCTGGCCCTGGCCAAACCAACCCACTGAGGCTCGTATAAGAAGATTCTTGACATGGGAAGTGCTCCTGCTACATGGTAAAGTGAAATAAATAGATGCATAATAGAAACGGACTACACAGTACATGCAGAATTTTTTTTAAATGTGTTATATATACATAGAACAGTAACCAGAAGGAAATGCACCCAAATTTGACCAGTGCATGTCTCCAGGTTTGAAGCTTGTTGGTTAGCTTTATGTATGTGTGTGTGTAAATTTAATTTTTTTCTGTATTTCCCAGGAATATGCGGGGATGTTTTTTGGGGGAGGGAAGCGGGGGTGATTAGGTTTATTTGTTTGTTTGTTTGTTTAATGGAAGTACTGGGGATTGAACCCAGGACCTCATGCATGCTAAGCATGTGCTCTACCACTGAGCAATACCCTTCTCCCTGTATTTCTAAATGTTCTACAATGAGCATAGAATTCTTTTATAACCAAGTGAAAACAAATACATGTTATTCAAAACCAAAGGAAAATAAGTTTGTCTTCAAATCTGTTTTCTTTGGAGCTAGTGTCTTTCATCACTTGCCCATTCTTGACCTCCAGTCACTCTTGTTCCTGACTTCATTGTGGACTATTATGCTGACCTTTGGATATGAATCTTGCCTTCTGTGCCTTGCCCCCTCCTTTGCTTTGTGACCTGTGAGTCTCTGTATGTGTCTTAACTGCTATCAGGTTTCTGAGCTTCCGCCTCCCGGCCTGCCTGTGGTCTTTCTCGATCTTCTCCATCTTCATTCCCTGTGGCCCCCACTTTTGCCCAATATGAATGCATGAACTAAAGCATAGGTTCGAGCTTTTTCTTTTACAAATAGGTCCTTGTATTGTCAGGGTATTTGCTAAACCTGCTGTACCAGAATACCACGGACTGGGTGGCTTAAAGTAGAGACATCTTTTTTTACAGTTCTGGAGGCTAGAAATCCAAAATCACGGTGTCCACAGGGCTGGTTTCCTCTGAGGTTTCTTTCTTTGGCTTGCAGACTGCTACCTTCTGTGTCTTCACGTGATCTTTCCTCTGTGCGTGTGCCCCTGGTGTCTCTTCCTCATCTAATAAGGACACTAGTCACATTGGATTAGGTCCCATCCTAAGGGCCTCATGTTAACTTAATTACCTCTTTAAAGGCCTTATCTCCAAATACAGTCATATTCTGAGGTACTAGGAGTTAGGGCTTCAACCTATGGTTTGGGGAGAGGGGACACAATTCAGTCCATAACAGTCAAGGTTCTTAGTTGGGAACAAAACTCATTCTAGGGATTTTGAGCAGAAGTGGAATTTATAATAGGATATTAAGGAGAATCTGGCATAGAGGCTCCCCAGCCCAGACAAGGCCCAAACCACATCTCAGGACTGCTCCTGTGGAGAATCTACAGCCACCACCACGAGGTCTGGGAGGTTCCCACTAGGATTGCAGCCACCTCTGCCTCCGAAGAATGAATGCCACTTGGCCATGGATTCCGTATGGTGTTTGCCTCCTAATGTCACTGCCTTCTGAACAGAACTTTCACTTCTATTGCTTTGTCTGGTCACAAAGAGTCTTGATCCAAGTTTTGTGCCTTAGATACAAGGCAAGCTGGGAAAATGAGCCATTGTCTTCTACCTCGGAGGAGTGAGAGAGTCATGAGACTGGATATTCTGAAATATAGGAAGGATTTCAAAAGGTGCTTGGCAGCCAAAAGTGACAAAAATACCTGTTACAAAAAAAAAAAAAATACCTGTTACACTGCAGATAAATATATTTGAGAGCATGGAACATGACATTCTTGAATGGTTCCCACTCACTCTTTCCATCTTGAGTTTGATTTTCTTTTTTGTCATTTGATTTGTACACAGTTCTGTCTAATTCTGGGAGTAATAACAATGCTCAGTGGAGGAAAATGTGAAAACTTACAACACAAAGAAGAAAATTTTAAATATCTATAATCTTACCACCCAGAGATAACCACTGTTGCCATTTTGGTGTGTGCTTTCATAGTCTTTTATATAGATATTTATAATGTATAAATTTATATATACAGTAAAGACTCTAATATGCATGCTACTTTGTAATCTTCTATTCCTGCTTATCAATATGTCATGAATGCTGCGTTTTCTGCTTAATCCCCCCAACCTCCGCCCGAATAACTTTACACTGTTAAACGGTCTAACAGGCTTTAATTTAGCCTATATCAAAATTAGAGATGTTTTAATTACAAAGAGCTAATTTTTTTCTTCTGGAGAGGGAGAGTTAATTTTTAATGTATCTTTCCTCTATTTGTCCTTTCCAGGAAAAAAAAATAAACAATATATAACAAAACAAAAAAAAAATCTTGAATTTTTCTAAAAAATCAACAATATAACAAAACAAAAAAAATCTTGAATTTTTCTTCTCTTCAAGTGCAGATCCTCCTGTGACCTTATTTATGAGGACACTGCAGCCAGTGGGGACTAGCTGTTATTATATTCACCCAAATTAAAGTGATTATGAGCGTTTGTAGTTATTAATATTTTATTGGATTTTTAAACATTTTATCCAATAACTGGTAAATAAAAGTAATGTTTGTATTAACAGGAGAATATCTAGTCTCATTTAAAATCTTCTTGTCATATCTCCCTACGTCCACAGAGGATTTTCTATTGCTGTTTTGTTCTTGAAGAGGTCAGCAAGGGACCCAAGATGGCACACAGATCTTTCCCAGAAGGTTTTCCTCTCTGTCGGGGTCTGGGTCAAGCTCTGCAGCTGAAGCTCTACAAATTCATCTCAGTCTTCACCCCTAAGTCCCTGATTAACTGATTCATTTTAGAATAATATCTGGGCTTATCTGTTGTTAGTTTCAAAGACTTCTGATTCCTATAGCCACCTGCTAAACAGGAAAAATCAATCACATATAAAGGTACCATGCTTTATAGCAGATGCTATGCACTAAGTCAAGAAAGCTGCTGATATCTGTGTTTGAAAAATCTCAATTTCATGATAAACCTTCCATATGGTCAATTTTTTTCCCTGGCCTGTGGTAGGTGGGTTAATGGCTTCCCGAAGATCTCCCACCCTAACCATTGGTACCTGTAAATATGTTATACTACATGACCAAAGGGACTTTGCAGATGTGATTAAGGTTCTAGACCTTAATATAAGGTGATTATCTCGGATTATCCACCTGGGTTCAATCTGATCCCATGAGTCCTTGAAAGCAGAGAACTTTCTTTGGCTCAAAGCAGAGTAGAGACGTGTCAAAAGGAAAAGCCAGAGAGAGTTGAAGCTTGAGAAGGACTTGACCTCTCATTGCTGTAGGGGGTCACATGGAAAGCATGAGAAGGAATGTGGGCAGCCTTTGTAGAAAAGACTAGCCCCAGACTGACAGCCAGTGAGGAAATGGGGATCCATTTTAAGGGTAGTAACTAAGTTAAAAATAGAGCTTTGTTTACCCTGGGAATATTAACATATAAATTCTGATAACATTATTATTATTCGTTCAGAAAACTCCAAAACAAAGCAATTATTGCATCACTACAGACCAGCTAACAGGGGGCTCAATATTTTGTGAATTCCTTACTTGCTTCTAGGATCATCCCTTCAGAGGGTTGTGACTGTTTGGCATTTAACATTTATCACGTTTAAGAAGGAAAAAGGGGACCAACAGTCTTGTAAAAGTGAAAACAGATTCTAGTTCAAGGACTCTGTATATCGTCATCTCTGTATGTGGAGGCGATAAGCTATTTTTAAATGATACTGATAGGTTGCCCTGAAACACAGACAAGCTTAAGATGCCAATCTCATTATCCAAGGTGGCAGTTTTCCTACTCGCCATTCCAACAAAGTCAGAGCCTATTGAAATGCAATTTGAGCCAAGCAGAAATTGAGACAGAGTTGTTAAGAAGGGTTCCCAGAAACAAGAAGCAGCCATAGTTTTGCAGGCAGCCGATTTCAGGGGTCAATACATTGACTGTGTCTATCTTTTTAAATCACTAAATTCTGCTTCAGGCTTTGATGTGGTCAGAGAAAAGAAGCCACAGAGAAATGTATCAGGGATGCCCTAATGATGTGCGACATGGGCTGCGGGTAGCCTGAGCCCACAGAGATGCTTCCTTGTTATTACAATTCATTGTTATTCCTTGTAATAATTGCTTATCATCATTGAATGGTTCCCTGATGTACATGAGATCATTTAGAGAATAAAAATTTTTTCAACACTGACTGTTGAAGCATATTTCTCTGATCTGTGTTATTTTTAAGATGTTCCATGTGTCTGTATTGTGATCAAACTTGTGTTTACTTTGGTTTTCAAGACTTCTCTGGTAGACATTAAGAAAGATGCATTCAATTTTTTTTTTAAATGTTTACTGAAAAATGCAAATGTCTTGATATCCCCTATCCCAGAAGCCATATTAGAATAAGCATAAAAAATATAATTGCAATTGAAACAGAACTGTGTTTATATTATCTACACCCAAGTGTATTCCCAATGAGAGTAAGACTAGACACAAAGTTGAAACATATTGAGTAGATTGCTTATTTAAAGCGTTAGGACAAATAATCATATAATACCATCCCATGTGAGACGAACATAGTCTTATTAAGATTATGTGTGCAATAGCTAACTCTATAATCAGATTTCTAAATTTTATTTGGAATAGTAGAGTTACCTTTGTTGTTTTCGTACCAGATTTATAACTGTGCACCACTTTCAATCTCAACTACTACCCTTAGTCATTGTAACGTATCAAGTAACACTTTCAAAGACATATTGCATTCAAAAGGAAAAATCGTGGAGAAATGTGGAGGTTACTTCCATAACCAAGTCATTCAAGTCAACATCATCAATAATGGGACAAACTGACCTCCTGATCTCATGCACTAGGAAGAACACAGTATCATTTCTCTGATGTTTCTACCAAATATGCACAACCTGAATCTAAGCATGAAGAAATATACAAACCTAAATCGAGGGATATTCTACTGAACAACTGGCCTGTTCTATTTTTTAAATGTCAATGGCATGAAAGACAAAGAAAAATGGAAACATTGTCCCAGATTTTAAAAACTTCGAGAGGATATGACTGCTATTTGTGGAATATGATACTGGATTGCATCCTAGATCAAAAGTTGCTATAAAAGACATTACTGGGAAAACCGACAAAATTTAAGTAAGGACCGTATACTAGATCATAATATTGTATCAATATCACATTTTCTGAATGTGATCATTTTCCTATGGTTGTGAGAGAGAATGTCCCTGTTCTTAAGAAGTACACAATGCAGTATTTAAGTGGAAAAGGGCCACAAGTTCTGTGACTTACTCTCAGATGGTTTAGAAAACTAATAATAATAACAAAGATAATTAAATATATATACACAAATATATATTTAAATATATACATAGATGTTTACAATGAGAGAGAGAGGGAGAGAGAGAAAGGCATAAAGTAATAGAGCAAGTGTTTGCAAAATGTTAACAACCGGTAAATCTAAGTGAAGGATATACCTGAGTTCTCCATACTATTCTGTTTTCTAAATTAAACTCATCTGTAAGTTTAAATTATTTCAAAGTAAGAAGTTAAAATTAAATATAGTTTTAAAATAAACCTAAAAAACATATTGCAATTGTGACAACTCTGGGACTCCAACTATATATCTTGCTCCAATAGTCAAATGTTAATTCAACTGAAACTGTGTAAGCCTTTCGGATAAATTTGCTCATAGCTATTTCACACCAAGTTAAAGTTGATTCCTTATCAATGTCTCTCTTGTTTTCTTGCCAACAAATATTATGCAAGGAGGTGCTAGAAGAAAACACCACGTTGAACTGAACGATGGACCTTTGGAGAGATTTGCGCTTCCTCAAAGCAACCCAGAGGGACTGAAATTGGCAAACAGGACTAAAATGCACCCATTAGCCAAGCTGTTTACAACCCCAACTTCAGTGCCACTCTTAAGTGCAACTGACCTAGAAACAAGATGCAGTCATGGACACTTAGACCTGCCAACTCCCCAGAAATTAGCTTTATACCAAACTTTTCTTTTTTTCTTTTAAATTTTAGGGGGAAGGTAATTAGGTTTTTATTTATTTATTTGCCTATTTTAGTGGAGGTACTGGGGATTGAACCCAGGACCGCATGCATACTAAGCAAGTGCTCTACCACTGAGCTATACCCTCCCCCATACCAAACTTTTCATTAAGAAACTTGGGTGACAACTCTCTTTTTCCACTGCTGCTATACTAGTGCAGAAATACGACAATGTTGGCACTATAAAATTAAATTCTGCTTATTTAGACAAGAGCAAAGTTAATGCCATTTCATTTTTAAACAGTTCTGTTTTTAATAGTATATTTTAGAATAATCTCTCCCTCAAAAAGAAAAATACAATGTGCAGATGTATACAAATGTGAATAGAATTTCCTATTACAGAACTTGTATCTCAATTGTCAATGAATGTGCACAGTTTAGTTAGCATATTTTAAGTTGGAAAATAGAGTGTGTCAGAGAAATACATTGCACCTTAAGACTTTAATTTTCCCTATTTATGACAGCTACAGCTAGCCAATAAAAAAGAAAAGCAATAAAAATATAGAAAAGAATCCTATCCTTTCTCACCATCTGGTGCCCACAGCCATGATCCTCCCAGGGACAGGTTATAATTGCCCCCAGGGATGGAAAAAGAAGACCCACAAAATCCAGCCCTCATTATGTGAGAGATTGCTTATCACCAAGACAACAATAATCACAGGACTAAGCTACAAAATCCAGGGGCCACAAGCAAATGTGTCGGCAGCAATTATTTAACAGCCTAAAAATCAGCTCAACGAGAAATTCTGTAGTGTCCCCTGAGTCTAATGGGTGCTGGGCTCTCTTTAAAGCATTTTTTTCAAATGCTTTAAAAAGAAAGGAAACCTATGCAAAGTCTTTACAACTTTAGCAATCATCTTAAAGATCCAATACCACCATCGTGTTTTGGTATCCATTTTTTATTCAGCAGCACGTTATTTTGTAAAATTTCAAACCCTTAAGAAAAGTTACCAGAAGAGTGAAATGAACACGCATTCACCAAGATTCACCAAATGTGACACGTTTTCTTTCTCCCTCTTTCTCTCTCCCTTTCCCCTACAGATACTTATTTTCTTTCTCTTTTTTCCATATTTCTCCTTTTCTTTCCTTCTTTATTTTTCCGAACCATTTGAGAGTTCATTTCAGACATGACATTTCAATTCTAATATTTCAATATGTACCTTTTAAGAATAAAGACATTCTCCTTATAAAACCACAATATAGTTATCACACTTGCAAATTTTAATTATCAACACAATATTGTTGTCTAATATACAGTATTACTACAATATATTACTATACAGTCATACAGTAGTACTAACATACTTAAATGTTCTCAACTTTCCCCAAAATCCAGTTTCTAATGAAAGATCACACACTACATGTCTCTTTAGTCTCCTTTAATCTAAAAGAGTTCCTAATTGTTTTTTCTTGTTGTTTTTTAGTCTTCCACGACATTGATTTTTTAAAAAATTTTTATTGAAGTGTAATTGATTTACAATGTTAGTTTCAGGTGTACAGCAAAGTGATTCACTTATCCATATACATATATATATATATATATTTTCTTTTCAGATGCTGTTGACTTTTTTGGGAAGAAACCAGGCCAGTTGTTTTGGGCTTTGGCATAAATTTGGTTGGGGGGGGTACTGACCCCCAAAATAAATTTAAAATGCAATGGAATAATAACTTTGTAGTTGGATATACAGCATAGTTCTAGCAGTGACTTCGAACAAGTTTCTTAATCTTCTCTGAGCCTTGGTTTTTTGATCTGTTAAATGCGAATAATGATCCCCATTTTAAAAGGCTTTCATGAGAATTATAAATTAATGCAATCTTTCCAGAAAGCAATTTGAGAATCTGTATCAAGAGTCTTAAACATGCCTGTATTCTTGGACCCAGTAATTCTACTTCTAGCAGTTTATCCTTAGGAAATGATTAGGAATAAACAAAGACATAGGCAGCGATGTTTATTACCATGGGTGTCAAGGGAGAGGGTGGGTGAACTGTGCTACATCCTTCATCTCCTTCCTTGTCATCCTCACGCTCCTCTCTTCATCACTCACTGCTAACATTTATTAAATGTTACCCTGTGTCCAGCACTGTGCTGAGTTACAGATTGTTGTGGCAAGCTTGAAAGTCATGCTTTTCATGCTTTAGAAGAGCACTTGGTAACACGGAAAAGAAGTAAGAATACAGGGTTTAATGAGGAATCCAGACAAGTCTGTGTATACAATTAGATCCCAACTTCATTTTATGTTTACAGAATTATGTTTAGAGAGAAACCTGAAAAGAAGTACAATGAAATTTTTACACTGGGTGGGGAGTTTGGGGTAAATTTTGTTTATGACAACAAAAACAAGGAAAATTCTCATACAAATTTTGTGCCAGTATGTGCAGACCCCTGTACTTAGTGGGCATCAATTCCACTCATGGTTGATTGGCAATGACTGTCACATGGCCACTCGTAGAGGAAAGGAGGACTTGAAAATTTAATCCTTGAGGATCAGCTACTTCCCAGCTATAACTCTATAAAAATAAAGATTTCAGTGAATAGCTAGCTATCTCTGTCATATCATACAATCTATTTCAGTCTGATATTAATATAACTATGCTAGATTTCTTTTGGTTAGTTCTTGCTACACAATTATCTTTTCCTAACCTTTTATTTTCAGTCTTTCTGAAGCATTGTATATTGCCAGTAAATAGCACAAACCTGGATCTTTTTTTTTCTTTATTCTGACAATCTCTGACACTTAATTGATAAATGTAGTCCATTTATATTTACTGTAATTGCCGGTGCCTCTGCAGTTACTTCCACCGTCCTATTTATGCTTTCTGTTTTTTCCACATTTTCTATGCTTTTTTTCTTCTTTCTTGCCTAATTTAGGATTAAGTTTTTAAAATTTATTTTCTTTCCTGTTCTGTTCTGGAATTATGCATTCTATTTCTATTATTTCTATAGTTATGTAATAATTCAACATGTTAGCCTATATGTATACCTAAATTCTAGTATTATTCAATATTTCTTTCTTCCTCCTGAACAATACAAGAAATTTAGAACACTCTAAGTCTAATCAGATGCCATGTCCTCTGCTGCATATTATCAATTCACAACTTATTTTGTTGTACTCTAATTTTTATGACCCAAATTGAACACTATTATTAATTTTGACAGTCAACATGTGTTTAGATTCCCCCTTCAATTTTTACTGGTTTATTTGTTTATCATTCATTCTTATATCTCAGAACTTTATTATGGGATCTTTCTTCTTTAAGAAAGTATGGTAGCAAAGTCACAGTTTTTAACCTGGAAATACCTTTACTTTCCCCTCACTCTTAAAAGGTAATTCTCAAAATAATAATAATAATAATAAGACGAAGTCTTAATTTAAAAAATGAAGAAAGAAAAAAAAGAGTACAAGAAGAGTATAAATTTCAAAATTGAATTCCCTCCACCTACTCTCTGCTATCAGACCAAGCTATAACCATTGTTAACAGATTCTTGTATATTCTTCCATATGATTTTAAATCACATGAATGTATGTGTTATTTTACAAAAATGGGATCATAATATGCAAATTGCTGGGTTACTTGCTTTTTATAGTTTGAAAATACATACTAGATATATTTCTATACCATTAGAATAACTATGTGGTATTCCATTTTAGGATTATACCATGATTTATATAATTTATTTCATCCCATTTTTATGAGTATGTTTTGCTTTTACAAGTAAAGCTGCATTAAACATTTCTTATACACATATCTTTGTCTATGAAATTGGCTTATTACATGGACTGAACTTAATGGAGACAAATAACAAGATTGTTTTGTTTTAATAAAAGATAATTTGTCTGAAGACACAATTCTAGGCTGACAGATATTTTGTTTTCCCACTTTGAAGGTATAATCCACTGTATTCTGGTTTTATTTTTGATGTTGGTAAATCTATTGTTAATGTAATTGGTTTTCATTTTTTAGTAATCTTTTGTTTTTCCTTTCTTTCTAATTGCTTTCAATTTTTCTTTGGTGTTCTGCAGTTTTATTATAAGTCTAAGACTATACTGTTTATTAGTGTTCTCAGAGCTCACTGTAGTTCTTCAACCTAAAGATTCATGTCTTTCAACAATTCTAGAAAATTCTCCATCATTACATATTTGAATATTACCTTTCCCTCATTCTTTCTGTTCTCTACTTCTGGATATTTATTTAAATATATATTGAATATTCTTATTGTATCCTCATTGTCTCTTATCCTCTCATATTTTCTGTCTCTATATCTCTTAGTGCTGAATTCTGCACAGTTTTTTCTGATTTTTCTTCCAGTTCACTTGTCCTACCTTCAGATCTGTCTAATCCTCTTAACCCATTCATTGAGTATGTAATTTCACTGATTATGTTTTTCACTTCTAGAAGTGTTATTTGAACCCTTTTAAAATATCTATTTGATTATTTTTTATATATTCTTGTTCCTTGCTCATATTTGTAATTCCATCTCATATTTCTTTTGACAATTTGACTAGTAACTCCAATTGCCCTTGGAGAAGAAATTGGATGACTGTAGAATAAGGTTAGAAAGAAACTTTTCAATGCATCTTTCTTGATGCCATTTCAGACCTACTCAATAAATGGATGAAATTCAACTTAAAAAAGATTTTTAAACATACTAATTTTATAGTTTGAATCTGGTATATCTAATATCTGAAATCCAGGAGAGTCCAATTCTGCTGTTTTTTGCTTCTGCTGACTCTAGTTTATAGTGCCTCGTTTCTTCAAGTGTTTTTCTAATTTTATATTGACTTCTTGGATGAAGTTTATCTGTGGAACTCTTAAGGAATCTGACTTGAGGGGCAAATTCCTCCAGAGAGAATTTCCAGTATCTATGGTCAAGTACCACAGTGTGTTATGAACCCAGGACCACTTCAAATTAAATCCCCTGGATGTCATAGATGATATAAATTTGAATTCTAACCACATACATAGGCAGGCTTATGTTATATATTTTCACAGGAGACGTTTTTCTCCAATTAGAGGGGAAATTGAGACAGATAAGACTCTTTTTTCCCCTTGATGCAAGCAGATTGTTTTTCTGATCTACCATTTCACTAGACTATAGCCCTTACAGGGTCCTGACTTCTTGTGAAGTTGTAGTTCCAACACTTTCCCACATGGGCCTGGAGCCCTATGTCCTGTGTCCATGTGTAGGTATTAAAAACCAGAGTTCTACTTTTTAAATCGTGATAACCACGAGTGACTTTGGGGCTCGCCTATCACTTTGGTTTCTGTTTTCTCTTCCTTTTGGCTCCTGGAAATTTCCTTTATTTTCTAGGAAGCTTATATTGTATCTAGGATTTCTAGATGCCTTATGATGGAAAGGTTTATCAGACTATCCAGTCTTTCATGTTATCTGAAGTAGAAAACCCAAGCTCTTTTAATCTTTACAACAACTTACAAATTAAGCATTATTATTCCCATTTTATTCTTGTGGAAATTGAGGCTCACACAAGATACAGGTTATATAGTTCTATCAAGTAGCAGAGTCTGGATTTGAACCCAGTACAGTCTGGCATCAAAATTCATGGTTGTTTAGATACTAAGATCCCTACTATACTGCACAGGGAACTATATTCAATATTTTGTAATAACCTATAATGAAAAAGAATATGAAAAGAAATATATATATGTAATTGAATCACTATGCTGTACACTAGAAATTAACACAACATTGTAAACTGACTATACTTCAATAAAGAAAGAAAGAAATACAAAGATCTGTTCCTTCTTACTATATTGTTTGTTGTGTGTCCTTTTCTTCTTTTAGAAGATGTTAATTATATCTATCCTCAGAAAAAATAAAATAAAAATAAAATTTTTAAAGATACTATAAGTTGAGGAAAAATCCCTTGCTTATAAAATGTATTTATTTATTTAACCTGATAAACGCTGCTATCAAAGCCCTATAGCTAAGCCAAGGCCATCCATTGTTTCTGTCAAATAGCATATGGAGAGAACTGAGTATTTTCCTGTGCACAAATGATAAATAATACCCGAGCCAAAGTATTATCATATCTTCCCTTCCCTTGACTTTGCTCTGCTTACCTTTTCCCTATGAGCCCACCATTTTCTCCACCACTGTCTCCCCAGGCTGCTACTATCTCTAAAGAGTAGTAATAAATATGATCGAGTCTCTGCTACACTTTTGGCAAGAAGGAAAATTTTCTTGGACACAGTAGATGTAGACCTTATCTGTCTATATTGTTGATGAGAAAAGCACGCTGGAGGACATGTAAGCTTTAATGAAGTCTGAATAGATTACATCTACTGCTTCCCCAGGATCAGCATGACATGGCACTCACAGCAGAAAACAGAATCAGTCTGGCACATTGACTCACCATGGGATCATAATGCTAGCCACACACTGATTTTTGCTTTCTTAAGTGCTGGAAAATTGATTGATTTATCATTTGTTCCAGTATTTTCCCAAGTATCTAAGTGTCTATAATTTCTTGGACTATAATTGTTTCCCATTTTAAAACATACACACACGCATACACGGGGGCACGTGAGCGCACATGCACACACTCACACACAGTTTTCCCTTTCTCAGGCTGTAGGGATCCTCCTGGACTCTCAAAATTAAGAGCTCTGGGGACTCTAATGAAATTCACCAAAACTTTAACTGCCCTGAGATGAATATTATCAAACCTTGCTCACTTTATTTTGTTCTCGATTGTCACTATAAGTTAGCCTAATTACAAGGAAATTGGAAAAGGGTGGTGGGCTCATCCAAGAGTCTGTCCAAGTAAATGTAGCCCAGAAAGTACTCATTCATTCATTCATTCATGTGTGCGTGCAGGCATTCACCCATTCCACACATATTTGTTGAGTGCCTACTGTGTGTCAGGCCCCGGTTTAGTTGCTAAGGATGCTTTAGTAACCCTTTTAGACAAGTCTCTGCTCTCATGGAGAAAATGATGTAATGTGGCAGTTAAATGAACAAATAAACAATTTCAGATGGCTATAAATGTTATGAAGTATTTAAAACAGATGATAAACCCAGAGAGACTGGATTGGCTGGTGGAATGCTACTTTAGAGTTTTTCAGGGATATTGGCTAAGAAAGACTTCAGAATCTGTACTATCGCTCTTTTTGATTCCCTTCCTTCCTCCCTCACTGCTTCTACTCAGTCTTCTACAATGAGTTTCCTTCATTTTACCAACCTCCAGACATTGGGATACCTCAGGGATCATTCTGAGACTTCATTTTGATCTCCATTCACTCCCTAGATCTCATCTAGCCCTTTGATTTTAAACGTATTTTGTACTTTACCCTTAAATAAACAAAGTATGTATAGAACGCTAACATTGTCTAAGAAATGGGTAGGGTAGAATACAAAAATACACATGCTTTCAAGAACTGTGACTGTCTGAGACTTTTATCCTATTTGCAATCTAACAAGATTGACTGCCACAGTTGCATGGATTCTGGCAGAAGACTCAACACACTTGGGTCTTGAAATTTCAGCTTATATTTCTTTCAACAATTAACTAATTTGACTATTAATTAATTAATGTAATTCTAATTGCCTTTGGAGAGGGGATTGAATGACTATGGAATAAGGTTAGAAAGAAGACTTTTCAATGCATCTCTTTTGATGTCATTTCAGACCTATTGATTAAATTGATAAAATTAAACTTAAAACAACTTTTAAAATACATTAATCTTATAGTTTAAATTTGACACATCTAATATCTAAAATTCTGGAGGGTCGAATGTATCTAGAATCAGTCCTCTTGTCATTACCTCCCTGCTCCATGCCCATCCTTGTTTCTTTTGGATTAGTTTTTCAACAGTTTCCTATCGGCATAATTGCATGCCTACATGAGATTGTCTACACTGCAGTCAGAGTGATCCTTTTAAAGTGTGCAAGATTATGTCCCTGTAAGATCAAGGCACTTCTTTGCTCAAAACTCTCTGATCACAAAGGAGAGATAAAAGGGATTTATTACTCACAGAAATAGCCTCATTAGTCAAGAGAATTGGCATTTGAGCCAGTTCCACAAGCTCCAGTTCCAAGGATGGCATGAAAAGGACCATGTAATGCCTGCGCATGCAGTGGGCTACATTACAGGAAAGGAACTGTGAGCTTAGGGAATCTGAATATTTTATAATGGGCAGTAAACCTGCCTGCCCTATGCTCCCAAGGGAGACACTATCTCTACCTTCCAAGGCTGTTAGCTATACAAACATCCTTGAAAAGATAGTCTGGAACAAAGGCAATCTGTGACTCTTAGTTCAGAAGCTAGGCAGAAACATGAGAGAACCATGGAGAATGATCTCCCGACATGTCTTCGCTTGCACTCTTTTTTAAATGGAAGGATAAACAAAAATTTCTTTATTGAAGTATAATTGATTTATAATATTGGGTTAGTTTCAGGTATACAGCCAATTGATAAAGTTATTTTTCTTTCAGATTATTTTCCATTATAGGTTACTGCAAGATTTCAAATACAGTTCCCTGTGCTATATAGTAAATTCTGTTGCTTATCTATTGCATGTATAGTAGTTTGTATTTGTTAATCTCATACCCTAATTTATTCCCCGCCTTTTCCCTTTGGTAACCGTAAGTTTGTTTTCTATGTCTGTAAGTCTATTTCTATTTTGTAAATAAGTTCATTTGTATCATTATTTTAGATTCCACATATAAGTGCTATCATATGATATTTGTCTTCCTTTGCTTGACTTACTTCATTTAGTATTATAATCTCTAGGTCCATCCACGTTGCTGCAATTGGCATGATTTAATTCTTTTTTATGGCTGAGTAGTATTCCATTGTATATATATACATCACATCTTTATCCATTCAACTGTTAATGGACATTTAGGTTGCTTCCATGTCTTGGCTATTGTTAAGTAGTGCTGCTATGAACATTGGGGTGCATGTGTCTTTCCGAATTAGTTTTTGTCTTTTCTGGTTATATGCCCAAGAGTAGGATTGCTGGATCTTATGGTAACTCTATTTTTAGTTTTTTAAGGAACCTCCATACTGTTTTCCATAGTGACTGCACCAATTTACATTCCCACCAACAGTGTAAGAGGGTTCCTTTTTCTCCACACCCTCTCCAGCATTTATTATTTGTAAACATTTTTATGATGACCATTCTGACCGGTGTGAGGTGATACCTCATTGTGGTTTTGATTTACATTTCTCTGATAATTAGTGATATTGAGCACTTTTTCATGTGCCTGTTGGTGATCTATATGTCTTCATTGGAGAAATGTCTAGATCTTCTGCCCCCTTTTTACCTGTTGTTTGTTCTTCTGTTAAGGAGTTGTATGAGCTGTTTGCATATTTTGGATATTAACCCCTTGTGGGTGTCTTCATTTGCAAATATTTTTTCCCATTCTGTAAGTTGTCTTTTTGTTTTGTTGATGGTTTCCTTTGCTGTGCAAAAGCTTTAAGTTTGATTAGGTCCCATTTGTTTCTTTTGCTTTTTATTCTTTTGCCTTGGGAGACTGATCTAAGAAAATATTGCTACGATTTATGTCTGTGAATGAAAAACATTTTTTAAAGTTACTGAGAGACAGAGGGAACAAGGTGGGAGGGGCAAGTATAGAAGCTAGATATATTCTCTGAATATATCTTGTTTTGTATATTTGATTTTGAAACTCTTTACTTTAATTAGAAAGCAAAATTACATTTTAAAAAAGCAATCCCTAAAAACCAAAAACTACATGAAACAAATGAACCAAATTGTCTATTGAATCCGCAGAAAAACCACACAGAGAATAATGATTTCAAGTTACTATTTTTAAGTACAGTAATTTATCTACATCTCCCTAGGGGTTTTCTCTAGAGGCAAAAGGAAATCCAAAAACACCTTAACTCCTTTCAGCAATCATGTTAGTGCTAGTGTTGGTATTGGTATTCTGAGACTGTTTCATGTAATTTGTTGATGAAATTGGGAACCAAAATTTTTGGCATAAGAAAATAAGTAAAGATGCAGATTGAATATCAAGAGGTTAAATAAAACCCTGTAGTCCTGAATTTGAATTAGAAGCGTTATGTGTGACTTTACGATGTAGTTCATCTTTATAGAAAAAAGCATATATGTATTTCCAAGCTCTGTCATTGAAAAGGTATAGAAACAATGACCTTTGTTGAGTCCCTTGGGAGTTGGACTCTTCCTCTGCCAATGCTTGCTTGCTCTCCCCGCCTCTCCCAAGTGTCCATCCCTAGGGTGCTCCCTAATGAACACCCTGCATTCTAACAATCAGCCATGGAAAACGCCGGGTCCTTAACATTGAACAGTCCTTCCTCTTCTGACATGTCCCAAAACGACTCCATCCAAGGACTGCTAACCTGAATGTCAATTATAAAGCCCCCCATTTCCAAAAATCCTTCCATAATAGAACACTTACCAATCAGACAGCGTCTAAGCATTTCTTCCTTTTCCTCTATAAAACGTCCTCTCTAACATCCTTGAACCCAGGCTGAAATGAAAATGATGGTAGATGGGTTCCGTTGCCGCGAATGTATGAATGAAGAGCTAGTGTTCATTTTGTCTGGGACTTTGACACATCTCAGAGTCAGCTTCCCAGGGAACCCAACCTGTGACAATTTATCTATTCATTTGCTTGTTGTCTGTCTCCCCCAACATTCCCTGAGAGTAGTAGGGGCCCTCGGTGTCTCCTATTTCTCCAGCCAGTTAGGACAGTGCCTCCCACTGGAAGGTGCTTGATAGCTATTATGCTGGATAAGCGAGTGAAATGACATTTATACTGAGACCTGAATGACAAGGAGATAGGAGGTACAGATCACGTGGAAGGGCATTTGGGGTGTTGGGAACAGCAAGTAAAATTGCAGAAAGAGCTCTTTCCTTCCCATTTTGGTTCCAGTTCTTTGAAACTGTAATTAAGTATTTGGGACAGTTCAAAGATTTTTGTTGGGTCTTTGTTTGGGTATTTTTTTTCCTATTTCTTCCTCACTCCAGTTCCAGGATGACTTGATTTTTATAAATTTAGCCAAAAGCCTACAGACCGGCATATAACTCAACAATCTTAACTTTCTGTTAATGAGCCCTTATCAAACCTCAGTTGGTGCCCCCCCATTATTTATACTTCAGTGCTCCCCAAAACATTTATTTGTGGGAAGACATGGTAGTTGATATGAACTTGGCTTCAAGGAGCTTAGTATCTGTCAGGAATCTGTTTCACCATTACCCCAGGGAGGAGACCAGCATCTTTCTGGGCCCCAGGGACAGAGGGGAGACTCAGGTGAGAGTCGTCTGGAAAGGCTTTTCTGGGAATGCCAGGCTCCTGCCACTCCTTGCCACTCACACACATTCTGTGCACAGCCTGACTACATGTATTTTGGTTTCTGCTTTTTTTTTTCTCTAATGCTTTTTATTAAAGTAAAATTTGCACATGGTTAAAACATCAAATACTCTAAACTGGTTTATCTTACCCTTCCCACAGTACTCTACCTCAATTTATTCCTCCTTTGACTCTTGGATTATCTTCTGAGGTTTATCTTTATATCTCTGACTAATCTGCTTCTACCACTGTTTACTTATCACTTTTAGATATTCTCTGTTCACTTACTGGCACAACAGTTGAGGATTTTGCTCAGTTACACAACACGCCCCCCCACCTCTTCCTCTTCAAATATGATTAGAGCCTATTTTTAGCTCATTCATTGATTTTCTTTGTATTTCTTTCTTTTGCAGGTTGCAAGCTTTTATGAAAAGACTGATAAGCTTTTATTATCCTACGTAAGAAGGAGGAACTAGAAAAATGGATTAAGGACTATGTATACTTGGATAGGTCTTGTTGACTGGCTGAATTTCATCCACTTTAGGGTGAATAGGCTATTGCTTTGGGGACCCCTAAATGCTAGATGCCCTCATGTTTGCACGTGGGACTTAATGCTGCTCCTGCCTTCATCTGCCCTGCTTCCCCCTTCCCTGGCCAGATTATTCATTAGATGTAGTTAGAGAGCAACCTGTCAATTTTTAATATTTTGTTGTGTTATTATTATTATTATTGCTGTTATTATTATTGCTCATTGTGCTTAGACACTAGATGCCTGGCAGCTGGACATCCTGGGTGAAGTGTGAGAGAGATGGGGGGCACCACTTCCTCTGTGGCAATCTGGTTGTCCTTTTCACTTCCACTGAGCCTGCTGGCTCCCAGCTCTCCGGGTGTGCGCCGTCCTTGCCTGCAGCCTGTGCTGCACGAATTCTAGGCCAGCAAGCTCTCTTCCCCATCACAACTGTCTTCGGCCTTCCGTCAGCTGTCCTCTCCCTGGAACTTACTGGAGTCCTTCATGCACGGATACGCCCCACTCCTGCCACACACTCCTGACTGTTCATGCTCTCTTCTTTGTTATTGGCTTATATGTTTTTCCCCCTATTCCTTTATTATCATTTTAATGGAGTGTCAGAAGGAATAGGAAATAAACAGTCCACTCTCTTGAACTGGAGGCTTACAACGTATTTTACCATTAAAAATGCTCACGAGGTGACGCTGATAACCACCTCCCCCTCCCTCCCTTGGAGTCTCACTGTTGACCTAAACACAGTCTGGTCCTCCCACCCCTAGTCTTCCCCCGCTCAGTAAAAGGTTCTTACCAACATCCCCCTAGCTGGTCACAAAGCCGAGTTTCATCTGACTCCTTCTTTATCCTCAATCCCCACATCTAATCCTCTAGTAAGCGCTGTCATTTCTACCACTTAAAAGCATCTCCTGGGCAAAAAGGGAAATCTGTCAGCCAAACTGCTAAAAATCCTAATTAAAAGCAAAAACACATTAAAAGAATAGCACACTCTCACCAGGACTCTAATTATCAGAGAAATGCAAATGCAAATCAAATCTACAGTGAGGTATCACCTCACACAAGTCAGAACAGCCATCATTCAAAAGTCTACAAATGATAAATGCTGGAGAGGGTGTGGAGAAAAGGGAACTCTCCTACACTGCTGGTGGGAATGTAGTTTGGTGCAGCCATTACGGAAAGCAGTATGGAGATTCCACAAAAAACTGAAAATAAACTTACCTTATGATCCAACAATCCCACTCCTGGCCATACATCCAGAAAAGTTGAAAACTTTAATTTGAAAAAAATACATGCACTGTAATGTTCATAGCAGCACTAGTCACAATAACCAAGACATGGAAGTAACCTAAGTGTCCATAACAGATGACTAGAAAAAGATGTGATATATATATATACACACACACATATACACATATACATATATACATACATACACACAATGGAATATTATGCAGCCACAAAAATGAAACCATGCCATTTGCAGCATGGGTGGACCTACAGATTATCATACTAAGTGAAGTAACTCAGACAAAGACAAATATCATATGATATCACTTACATGTGGAATCTAAAAAATAATACAAATGAATCTATACACAAAACAGAAATAGACTCAGACATAGAAAACAAACTTATGGTTACCAAAGGAGAAAGGGACGGGGAGAGATAAATTAGGAGTATGGGATTAACAGGTATAAACTACTATACATAAAATAGATAAGCAACAGCACTTACTATATAGCACAGGGAGCTATACTTAATATCTTGTAATACCTATAATGGAAAAGAATTTGAAAAAAGAGTATATATATATATATATATATATATATATGTATTGTATATATATATGTATCTATGTGTATATAACTGAGTCACTTTGCTGTACACCTGAAACTAAGACAATGTTGCAAATCAACTACACTTGAATTAAAATAATAAAAATAAATTAAAATATAGCTCAGTTTTAGAGTGTGTGCTTAGCATACACAAGGTCCCGGGTTCAGTCCCCAGAACCTCCACTGAAATAAATACATATGTAAATAACCTAATTACCTCCCCTCCACCCCCAATTTATTTAATAAAAATAAAAATACTAGCAGGAAACATATAAGCACTCTTTTATAAAAGTGTAGAATGGCCTAAGTTGATCCAGAACCCAAAGCCATAAAAGAAATGATTGAAATTAATGACAAAAAATTAAATATTTCTGTATAGCATAATAGTACCATACGCAAAGTCAAAAGACAAGCAACAAACTGGAAAAAAAGATGATTACAATTCAAATGATATATATAAAGAGCTTCTAAGAATCAAAAATACAGTGCCAACAGCCTGAATGAAAAATTGTTGGAGGTTATGAGCAGGTAGTTCACAGAGAAGGAAACACAAATAGCTTTTTTTGAGGGGAATAGATTTATTTTCCCATATTGACAAATATTTATTGAGAAACTATCATGCCACTTCCTCTAGTTAATAAATGATGAACATGATAGTCATGGCTCTTACACATGGGAAAAAAATGTTCAACCTTGCTCATAATAAAAGAAAGAAAGAATTAAAACTACACTGAGAAATTCTTCATTTATCAGGTTCACAAGCTCCAAAAATTTGATAATCCAATAACTGGTAAAGATGTGAGGGAAAGTCTCTCTCAAACATTGCCGGTTGGGATTGTAAGTGGGTAGGACCCCTGGGAGGGGTGAATAACAACGTCTGTCAAAACTACAAATGCCCCCAGCAATTCCACTTCTAGGAACTTGGCCTCCAGATATGCTCACACAGGCACAAATTGGCATATGCAGCATTGTTTGTAATGGCAAAAGTTTGGAGACAACCTAAATGCCCATCACTAGGGAAGAAGTTCCATAAATTATAGCCCGTGCATTCAGTGGAACACTATGCAGTCATCAAAATGAATGAGCCTTCTGTTTAGATACTAGTATGGACTGAGCTTCAAGATACATCAAGAAAAAAAAAGCAAGATAGAGAACGCTACATAAAATATAATTTCATTTGTGGAAATGCATTTTCTTACATATGAAAGCAAAATCTCTGAAAGAATATATAAGCAATGGATACAGTGTGTTACTTCTGGGGAGAACTAGGTGGTTGTTAGAAGAGAAACTTTGACTGCATGTCTTGTTGTACCTTTTGAATTTTGAATCATGTCAATGTATTGCCTATCCAAAACAAATTTTTAGACAGATTTTAATAAAATCAAGTATATCTCCAAACTGCCTATTCCGCCCCATCTCCATTGCCACTTCTGTTTTCTTAATGACTCAGCGACTTAAATGGGTCCTCCTGCAAGGAACCTTCCCTAACTATTCTTTTCTTTCTAAGTAGTTTTCTATCTCTGCATCATGTTCTTTCCCATCACTACACTCAGTGATAAAAAATACTACAAAGGTAATTAACGCTTTGTTCCATTCATTCATTCATCCACCCATCTCTGGTCAACTGCTTCCCTGCTCCATGAGGGCAGGAAATTCTTAATGATTGATTCATCGTTGTAAACCTACCACTTAGGTACTATCAATGTTTGTCACATGATTGAAAGTTTACAAAGAATGAGATTGTCTCACATTGATATTCGTCTCAGCAAGGTGGATCAGGGTGGACACTATTGCTCTCAGTTTCTACATGAGGAAATTAAGGCTCAGAAAGGATTCATCTGAGTCCATACAGCTGGTATAGTGGCAAAGCTGAAACTTCTGCTCCCAATCCAGGGCTCTTTATGACAGCAAATCTATACCCATCACAATCTTAGTGACCACCCTGCTGGAGTCCCACCACCACCCCGACCCCAAGGTACCCATCCTTACCCCAAGGTACTCCAGGTAGATTTCCAGGCTGTCATCCACAAATGTAGAGGTTCTTAACAGGGACCCCCCCCCCCCGCCACCAGTGGATTTCAGATGTATTTATTTAATGGAGGTACTGGGGAACTGAATCCAGAATCTGGTGCATGCTAAGCATGAGCTCTTACCACTTGAGCTATACCCTCCACCGAAGCCATCAAGGTTTTTAGCAGCTTCTCAAAGAGTCTGTGACATATCTCCACCAAATGAGTTCCCACATCACAGATTCACCCACTACAGTTCAGAAGATATTCATCTTGCCAGACAGTGGGGTTGTCAAGGAATCTGAAACTCTGGCTTTGGGATTACAAGTATAAGCCATGGCAATGGCGTTGATGAGGACAGAAAAACAGAATCAACAGAACTGAATGCCTCATCCTCAGCACCACCTTAACATCTCCATTCTTATTCCCAGTTATCCCCGAAAGACCAGAAAACACGTCCCTTTGTTTATTTACCCTCTGAAGCAATGAAGCATTCAAAAAACAATCTGTAAAATATTTTGCATCTTTGTCTCTCATAATAATTTAGCCTACCACGAAGTGCACCACCGGATCTGTAGACCAGTGCAAAATCCAGTTACAAGACTTGAATCTTGTACAGTCAGCGGTCTGTCATAACCCTCGGCTTCTCAATCACAGATTCAACCAGCCGCAGATGGAAAATACATTCTCCCTAAAATTCCCAAAAGTTCCAAAAAGCAAAATTTAAATTTTCCAGGCGCTGGCAACTATTTACATAGTATTTACATTGTATTTACAACTATTTACATAGCATTTACATTGTATTAGTTATTATAAGTAACCTAGCAATGATTTAAAGTATTCGGGAGGATGTGTGTGGGTTATATGCAAACATATTTTATATAAGGGACTTAATTATCCACAGATTTTGGTATGGGGGTAGGGGGATGGTCCTGGAGCCAATCCCAGGAGGATACCCAGGAATGACTCTAATTTACTTCTTCCAGACAATTTCCTTATCGACTTCAAGGCTTTTGTGAGGAACAAATTAACAATTGCTCAATATATTGTGAAGCAGAGTGGAGAAGGCAGCCTCTAGACAGAAAGATCGACAAAACAATAGTTTCTCTTCTTTAGTATTCCCCCATCTCCTCTTCCAATCCTCTTTCATCCCCTCTTTGGGGAGAGAACCAAGGCTGATTTCTCTTCCTGCATTACCAATATCCTCTTCTTGACAAAAACACCCTCAGGGTGAAACTCTGCTGCTCTGGAAATAAGACAGTCTTGAGCTAGAAATAAACCTAACTGGCATGCGTATTTTCTATGTAGCTTTGGGCAAGTCATACGCTCTGTCTGAAGCCCAGTTTTCTCATCCATAAAATAGGAGTAATACTCAAATTTGTGGGTAGTGCCAGACCCTTAAGCATTCAGTAATGGTGGTTATTATTGTAACTGTGTGCTGTTTCCAGCCCAGGCCCTCGGCCAGATTCTCTTCTGTGGAGCAGCCCGGAACTATGTCTGCATAGAGAACAAATAAACAGAAGTAGGAACGTGTAATGGAAATGGAATCATACAGTACGTAATATTTTGTGTAACGCTTCTTTCATTCAGCATAATATTTTGCAATTCATCTATGTCCTAGGTATATCAACAGTGGATATATTCCATTGTATGAATATATTACCGTTTCTTTAGCCATTCTGTTGATGCACATCTAAGCTGTTTCCAGATTTTGCCCATTATGAATACAGCTACTAAGACTATTTCAGTACAAGTCTTTCTTTGAACGTGTTTTCATTTCTCTTGGGTAAATACCTAGGAGTGGGTCATCGGAAAGGTGCATTTTTCACTCACTATTTCCCACTCCTGTCAACAATCCATGAACATTCCAGATGCTCCACAGCCTTACCAACAGGAAGTGGGTTTTGTTCCACCAGTCATCATGTAGAAGGAAGAATTTGCTGAAGCGAAAACTCCTCTCTTTCTTTTTGATGTCAACTTCCTCATTAGATTTTTGAGGCCTCATGTGGCTCTCTAAGAACTCTTCCACAATCTCTAGTCAGTTTTGAAGACAAGTAACCTCTAGCCAGAGAGGAACTCACCTGAACAAATTTGGATTTGTTGAAATAAACAGAAGATGCATGAAAACAAAACTTGATCAGCCTCCCAGACATCATGAGAATCACTGAGACTTGTCCCCTGAAAAAAATGCACAGCCTACAAGTTGAAATTATGTTTTATTCAGTGGGCTTTTTGACGACTTAAGCCCGGGAGACAGCCTCTCAGATAGCACTGAGGGACAGTTCCAAAGAGGTAAGGGAGGAGCCAGAATATATAGGAGTTTTCAAAAACAAACCAGGTAGTTGACCATCAAAAGATTTCTGCTAATTAAAGAAAAAAACAAGCATCTCAAGGTAGCAAATTTGACAGTTTTCTATGTATGGGAAGATGCAAGAGTCTGGGCTCATAAAAATCATTCCTTTGATATGCACCTTAGCTATCTAAGGCCAGTATCTTGCTTTTCTTCATCCTGAATCCCGTGAGGGTGCACAGTCGGATCAGCTGCAGTGGCTGAAGGCTTGATGGCCACAACATCCTTGGTTGACTGATATGTCAGGTGACATTTTTCAGCCACAGACTCAAGTTACTTGACTGGTCTATTTTTTTAAAATATTTTTGTTGGGGGAAGTAATCAGGTTTATTTATTTATTTATTTTTAGAGGAGGTACTGGGGATTGAACCCAGGACCTTGTGAATGCTAAGCATGCACTCTACCACTTGAGCTGTACCCTCCCCTCACCCCAGATTGGTCTATTTGAAATCTAATTTCCTGAATAAATATTGAAGTGCTATTTGTTCAGTAATTCAGGATTGACTAGATACCAAACCTCATCTGTTAACTAAATCCCATTTGGACAAGCCCCTTCCAGGTTTATGAAATCCATTGCAAGGGAGGATTTGAAATTCCCGTTACCAACAAGCTTAACTCGGGCAAGATGGCTCCGAGCCTCACAAAATTTTGTAGGAGGAAGGGGCCCTGAGGTTCACCTCGCCCAGCGGATCTCAAACTCTAATATGCATAAGAAACAGCTAGAATTGGCAGACTGGTCAGACTCAGACTTACTCTGTAGGTTGGGGTCCAGGAATTTTCATTTTTCAGCCAAAGCAAGCCTCTACCTGTTTCTCACCCCAGTTGTCTGAAGATCTCAGACCACATTTGGGAAAAACTGATTTAATCTAAACATCTTCCCCAACAAAAAACCAGTTTATGGCAGAATATTTAAGAGGCACCACAACAAAAAAAGGAAAACTGATTTCTTTCATTTTATTACTCTTGGAATCTCCTAGGCCCAGCTGCCTTGAAGGAGAAAAAAAAAAATGTAGTATATTTAAAAATCTATTTGCAAAGCTTCTCCCATTGTACAGTTTCTTATTTTTGAGTTGTTAAAATTCACTATTTTGGGGAGGAGGTAATTAGGTTTATTTACTCATTTATTTATTTTTTTAATGGAAATACTGGGGATTGAACCCAGGACCTTGTGCATGCTAAGCATGTGCTCTACCACTGAGGTATTACCCTCTCCATGATTGCTTATAAATTTGTAAAATAGTTACTAAATAGACCAAAATTCCTTTAGTCTTTAGATAGCATTTCTGTAGGAAGAGTTGAAACATTGCTTTTTAACAGAGTTGAGTTATATTTGACTTAAAACCTTTACCAGAAAGAGGCATGTAAATACCAGCACATCTATAGGATGTGCTATTGTTCCCTTGTGAAAATTTGGAAGGAGATTCATTCTTGATTGTACCAATGACTGATAGTCCCCAGGTGATGAATCCAGTGATGTCTGCAGTCACCATGCAGCTGCTCCACTGTGTTAACAATGAAGTTGGCTCCATTTGCTTGCTTTATTCTGCTGCAGGACATAAAATATATTACGTGATTATGCAGGTATCCCTCAAACGAAAGAACGTATGCATTCCAAAAAAAAAAAAAAAAAAAGCGTGCTGTAAAGTAAATTTGGATTAAATGAATCTGACTTAACCCATTGACTTCTATTATAGAATCAGAAATACTTACCGCAGGGGTGGGAAAATTGGTCCTTGGATGTAATACATTTATACTTAATAATGCAGCAGCGCCTGTAATGAGACATATTCAAAGGGAAAACAATAACTCTCTGATAAAATATTAACAATAATGCATTCATACTGAATATAAGTCACATTATTTTAAAACCACTGCAAGTAGAACTCTAAACAGCACCACATTCCAGAAGCTTGATTGTCTGCTTCACATGTGGTTTCCAAGATGCAATCAGCTATTAAACTTCCAGTTTCCCAGCCCTAAACTACAAAATACTCCATAAAAAATGTTTATTGTCCAAAGTAATTATTTTACCATTTATGCCCCATTCTGAAGTGGGGGAAGAATATTAGTGCTCTCCTGCCCTTGAAAATTGATCCAAGGCAAGCCCACATTACCTACTTGATTTGAGTTTCAGATAGGATTGCCAGATAAAATACAGCGTACCCAGGTAAATTTGAATTTCAAATAAACAATGAATATGTTTTTAGTATAACAGTTGGGACATACTTATACTAAAAAGTTATTCACTGCTTATCTGAAATTCCAATTTAACTGGATGACTGGTCCTTTTATTTGCTAAATCTGGTGACCTTTAATGGTTAGGTCCTACCAGGGTGATTATTTCTATTTGTCCTAATTTATTTCTATTTCCGTATTAAAACACAGTTGTTAAATTATTACTTTAAAATAAAGGTGTCCTCTGAGACATCCCAAAATAAACCTTAGTGTGTTAGAGGAAAATGAATACTTCTTATATTGATCTGCTTCTCACCATATGTTGCCTTAGCCTTATTTAGATATTTTAACTCTTACCTATATTGCATTCAACATCATGCATGGAGAAATACCGAGGGAGTCTATAAGCTCTTGGTGACCTACGTGAAAAAGAAAGACATGAACAGGAGGGAACAAGATAGGGAAAACTCTAAAACAAAAGACCAATTCTCTGAACTAGTGTCATATAGGTAGAGATTTCCACCTCCTGAACATTTAGGGGCCTGAATAAGAAATGATACCTGCAATTAGCTGATAAATTTGAAGAATTTAGTGAAATATTATTTATATATTATTTATCCAAAATGTGATTTAGTTAAGCTCAAATAATTTTTTTCTTACAATTTTTCAAATCCCTTTTAAATGGAGAAAAGCTCTGTATTCCACTATGGAGTTATGTTTAGGCTGTGTTGTTAAGGAAAATGCAAAGAGTAATGGAAAGGGAAGATTATTTATATATAACTACATGGCTTTATTTTCAAAAAGAAACTATGAAGCATACACCAAAAACTGATAAAAATGGTAACCTATGGAGGAAAACGGGGAAATGATCGACGCCAGATCTTCTTGAATGTATCTTGTTTCATAGATTTCACTTTGGAAACACAAGTGAGTTACATTTTTAAAAAGTAAATCAGGAATTAAAAAGGCACTCCTTAAATATTAAAAAAAAAAAAAAAAGAAAGAAACAAATGAACCTGATGTACCCCCAAATTCCCATCATAATCACTGAGAATCATTTGAAGTTTCTTTAAAACAATATTTTTGAGGTGGGACTCCTGGATTGGCAGAGTGAGGATCTCCATAAATCTATACTTCCAAAGAAGGAATTAAAACAAAAGCAACAATTGTCAAAATAAACTTTTTTTTTTCAGAACTTTGGAAATTAACCAAAGGCTTACAATAATCCGAAAAACAGTCATTCAAGATAAACTACTTAAACCTCAGTAAGTACAGTGAGTTTGTAACAGTTTAACTTGTCTTGTTTTTATATACCTCACCCCAGCATCTGTAGAACACAACAACAGTAATATTCATATTCTTTTCAGGTGCACATGGAACTTTCTATAAGTTAAATCATACATTAGGCCATATTACAAGTCTTAATACATTTAAAAGGAGTGAAATCTTACAAAGCATGTTCTCTAACCACAATGAAACGAAATTAGAAATCAATAGCAGAAGAAAATTGGGAAATTCACAAATATGTGGAAATTAAACAACCACTCCTAAATGACCAATGAGTCAAAGAAGAAATCGGAAAAGAAATTAGAAAATACTTTGAGATGAATGAAAATGAAAATACATTGTACCAAAAGTTTTTGGAAGCAGCTAAAGATGTACTTAGAAAGAAATGTAT
Source organism: Camelus bactrianus (assembly GCF_048773025.1). NCBI lineage: Eukaryota > Metazoa > Chordata > Mammalia > Artiodactyla > Camelidae > Camelus > Camelus bactrianus. The sequence continues at coordinate 35,354,150 of NC_133575.1, forward strand.
AGCTGTAAATACCCACATTAGAAAAGAAGAAATATTTCAAATCAATAACCCCACCTTCCATCATAAGACACTGAAGAAAGAAGAGCAAACTAAACCAAAGCAAGCAGAAGGATGAAAACAGGAAAGGTTTGAGAAGAAATAGATGAAACAGACAATAGAAAAACACTGGAGAAAAATCAATAAACCCAAAGTTGGTTCTTTGAAAAGATCAATAAAATTGGCAAACCTTTAACTGGACTGACCAAGAAAAATAAGAAAATACTCAAATTACTAAAATCAGGATAAAAGAGGCACCATCACTACCAATCTTACAGAAATAAAATGAATTATAAAAGAATACTATGAACAACTGTATACCAACAAATTAGGTATCTTAGGAGTATTGGACAAATTCCTAGAAAAACATAAATTACCAAATCTGACTTGAGAAGAAATAGAAAATCTGAATCGACCTACAGAGGTAAAGACATTGAATTAGTAATTTACAAATTACTCCAAAGAAAATTCCAGGCCCAGATGGCTGCTCTGGTGAATCCTACCAAACTTTCAAAAAAAAAAAAAAATTAATATCAATCTTTCACAAACTCTTTCACAAATTAGATGAAGGACCCAGCAATTCTATTCCTAAGCATATTCTCAAGAGAAATGAAAACATATCTGCATAAAAACTTGTACATGAATGTTCATAGCAACATTATTCCTAATAATAACATTAACATAATGTTAACAATATGTTATAATAACATTATGAGGAAAATATATGACATTATAATAATATAATGTTGAAACATTATAATAATAACATTATGGGGGAAAAAAGGTGGAAACATCCCCAAATGTCCATAAATTGATGAATGGATAAACAAAATATGGTATATCTATAGAATAGAATATTATTAAAAAGGATGAAATACTTTTACATTCGACAACGTGGATGAACCTTGAAAACATTATGCTATATGACTCAGCCACAAAAGACCACATATTTTGTGATTCCATTAGTATTCCATTAATATGAAATGTTCACAACAGGCATAGAAACAGAAAGTAGATACATAGCTGCCTGGGGCTGGTAGCAGGGTAGCAAGAATGAGGAGGGTCTGATAATGGGTATGGGTTTTTTGGAGGGGGCTGATGAAAATGTTGGGGGCATGAAACTGTTATGGAAATGACAGGCCAGCAACACAAGCACCACTCAGAGGGTTGGAGTACTCAGATTTATTATGCCAGTGGGCTCAGAGGGGCTTCTGCTCCGAAGCTCTGAGCACCTCCAAGACGTGTGCATGAGTTTTTATAGGGTTAATTACAAGCTTGGGGTATTCGGCCAACAGGCATGGAACAGCTTTAGCAGCATCATTATCACAAAAGTGGAGGCAGGGAGGCAGCAAACCAACATTTCAAGACCAGATATGTCTCTTTGAAAATCCAGCTGGATAGCAAAAAAAAAAAAACCATGAGCAGGGAATCAGCAAACCGACACTTAGTAACTTAGATTTACGAGTTAGCCCAGCAGAACTCAGATCAGTAATCCGACACTTGTTACACTTAGATTTGTGAGTTATCTTGTTAGCACAGCCCGGCTTTTCCTTCTCGAAACCAAATTTTATGGCAAAGGAGAAAAAAGATACAAATATAAAATTAAGGGGAAACCTTACAATCTTAAACTTGAAGTGGAACTATCCATATAAATTTGTGATCCGTTTTCTTTTTCTGAAAAATACATAATTCCTAGCTCTGTCCACTAACAAAGGAGTAGATATTATGACAACTCAGTGCCCAGACTGTGATATCTAAATCTACTTTCCACTAAAAGGAGCCAAAGCTCCTTAAAGAAAGAGCTGATTCCAACGTTAGGGGAAGAAATTGACAAGGTTAGCCTAAAACACCTTGTGCCATAGCCAAGAAAGCTATCAAAGTCTACCGAAGTTTTGTCAAAATGACACAGAAACCAACTTGAGGACACTTCCAGTGGCCAAAGAGGGGAAAATTTGAGCATCAATAGTGAATGCAAAGGGTTACAACACATCAAATATATAAAAATCCATACATCATAGAGATGCTAACAAAAAAAACAACTTCATTAGTCAACTTTGCTAGGGTTATTATTATTATTTGGAATACAGATATAAAGAGATGTGCTGGGCAGAATCATCAAAACGGCCTCCGAAAATTCCTATCCCGGGTTTATTCAAACACTGAACTAGGTTTTGCTGTGAAAAGACTTTGCAGAAGTAATCAAAGTCTCAAATTAGTTAATCTTAAAATACAGAGACTTATCACAGTGGGCTTGATCAGGTCAGCCCTTTAAAAACAGGGAGTTTTGGAGGGGAAGGTCATAGCTCAGTGGTACAGCACATGCTTAGCATGCACAAGGTCCTGGTTTCAATCCCCAGTACCTCCATTAAAATATAAGTAAATAAATAGACCTAATTCTCCCCCGACAACAAAAAATTAAAATGAAATTAAATAAGTACTTTAAAATCAAATAAACAAACAAACAAAAAAAGCAGGGAGTTTTCTCCAGCTGGCGGCAGAAGAGGAAGTGAGAGATTCAAAGCGTGAGAAGGACTCCATGGCCACTGTTGGTCTGAAGATGGAGGGAGCCACATGAGAAGGAATGCAGGTGGCCTCTCGGAGCACAGAGAGGCCCCAGCTGACAACCAGCAAAGAAACAGGGATCTCAGACTCATAATAGCAAGGAACTAGATTCTGCCAAAACCTGAATTAGCTTGGAAGCAGATTCTTCTCCTGAATAAGATTTCAGCTCAACTAATACCTTGACTTTGGCCCTGTGAGACCCTAAGCAGAGACTGACTGGACTTTTGACCTTTAGAACTGTGAGATAAGAAATGAGTGTTATTTTAATTTGCTACATTTGTGGTGATTTGTTATGCAGCATGAGGAAACTAATAAAGAGGGAACAAATCAGAATGTATCCTACTTTTTCTGTACAAACTGTATTTCAAGGTGTCTTACTCAGCTCACACTGCTAAACAAGTTACTACAGACTGAGTGGCTTAAATAGCAAACATTTATTTCTCATGGTTCCGAAGGCTGGGATGTCCAAGATCAAGGTGCTTGCAGATCCATTGTCTGGTAAGGACCTGTCTCCTAGTTTGCGGACTGCGATCTTCTTGCCATCTTCACATGGCAGAGAGCAGAGAGAGAGGAAGCAAGCGCTCTTGTTTCTCTCTCTCTCTCTCTCTTTTTTTTTTTTTAAAGTGAAAGCAAATTTATTTAGAGAGATACACATTCCATAGGCAGAATGCCGTCCATCTCAGAAGGGAGAACGGCCTCCTGTCTCTTCTTATAAGGGCACTACTCCCATTCATGAAGGCTCCATTCTCATGACCTAATCATTTCCCAAAGGCCCCCATCTCCAAAACCCAACACATTGGAAATTAGGGTTTCAACTTTTGAATTTGAGGGTACACAGACATGCAGTCTATAACATAAAGTAATAATTGGTGGGAGAACATTCTTCTTTATAAAATAGTTCTAGGCAATAAACGCTAAAGAAATGCTAGAATTAGGAAGCTACCATTCTGCAACACCATATGAAATCACAAACCTAGACAATGATCATCAATAACTGCTTAAAGGCGTAAGGTAAAAGGTTGGATCAAACTGACAGCACCTAAACCCTCTAACCCATCTTAACATCATACAGGGTGCAATCTCCTGCTGTCATACAATGGGATGTGCACAACACTACCTATGTGGTATTCCTGTGAAAAGAACTAAATCTGAATTGAATCACACTTCCATAAGAATATGTGAAAACACAGTGGAAGAATAGGGCCAGAGGAACATGCTAAATGATACCATAAGGATGGAATCAGCTAAATGTAGACCACAAGAAACATCTTCAAGCAATGACCCAGAAGGAGACTTAACAGGTATATCAACCAAATGAAATGTGTTGACCATGTTTGAATTCTGATTCAAACAAAGCAATCATAAAAAAATTTTCTGAGACATTTGGAAGACGTAGATAAGTAATATTAAGAAATTATAATTAATTTTATTAGGTATAATAATGGCATTATGATCATTTTTTTAAATCACAAATATTTACCAAAGCTTTTATCAGTAAAATGATGTGGTGCCTAGATATATCTTAAAATATTCCATAGGGGGGAAAAAAAAGAAATAGGAATGGGACAGATGACACAAGAATAGTAAAATGTTGACCATTGTTGAAACTGGATGATGGGTAGTATTTTGTGTATGGCTGAAAATTTTCATAATATAACTTTAAAACACACACACACACAAACACACACACACACACACACACACACACATACAAAGTCTTTCAGTCAGCATGCAAAGTAGATGCTCAAAAAAATTATTACATTAAAAAAATTCTACTATGAATTCTGTAACCATTGCTCTCCTCTGTGCCCTTAAGTAGCTGGACAAAAAAACCTGACCAAGGATGGTCTTGTTGCCGAAAGATTGGCCCCTGTCCCTGAAAAGCCAAATAACCCAGAGACAAGGTCTTGGAGCTTCAAAGAAAAGAAGCAGTTTTATTGCTTTGGCAGGCAAAGGGGAATCACAGCAGACTAAGTGCCTTCAAAACTGTGACCCCCACCTTGAGGATGAGATGGGGTGGTTATACAGCCATAGCTCAAACAATACAGCATCCAGAACGATCAACAGAATCACTTTCCCATCAGAAGACTTAGAATGGTGACATGACGTATCCAGGCAACCAATTCTATGGAGGCTACTGGTTAGATCTTTTTATCTCGTAAGCACTCAAGGTGTGGTCTTCTTGGTAATTCAGGCTATTTTGTAAGGTTACAGTCCTGTGACCTTCTCCTTGGAGAAGGACTCAGGGACCAAGCGTGATTATTATTTTCAATTACTGGAATAAAGTAGACACCATAAGATCAACAGCTTTAGTTTTAACAATGGGCTTGGAACTATGAGTAGCAACCGGTCAGTCAGGTCAGTTGACCATTTTAAGGGCAAGCATAAGAATAAGCAAACTGTTAGCCTAAGGGTGGCCATTTTATTAATCCTCCTTCAGTCTTTTCATGACTCCAGTCCTCATATCACTCAAGAGTGTGAAGAAGGGAAGCAGTTCTTGAACAAGGTACCCAAAATACCAAATGTAAAAAGAAATTATTTATAAACTGACCTACAATAACCTTGAGAATTTCTATTCATCAAAAAACCTTTTAAAGAAGAATTAAAAGGTAACCCTAAAGTAGGATATATTTAAAGTGAAACTCCTTGTCTTAAGTCTGTATTTTTCCCCAGCCACACTCAGCCATAAGGACAGACATAGAGTAGAGTAGGCAGAGTTAGGTTTACCCAGATTTGGGTTTTTGTCCTGTCAAGTACCACAGGGAATAAATCAATATTCTAATAAACTGTAAAAAAAAAACAAAAAAAAGTACCCCAGGGGACCATGAGCCAGGGGTTTGGGTTTTCAATGCATGAGAGTGACTGTAAGGCAACAGACTTTAACGGCTCAGATTGCAAAGGAACTGGGGTTGTGACGGCAGAAGAAGAGTCAAAGATGCTCTGTACGCAGCAAGGAAGGGTAAGGAGGATACTTACTCAATCTTTAAACCCAGTGGTATGAGGGGTAAGGGAGAGAAAGAGCTCACGCCCCTTTCATGAAAGGCCTATGGGGGAAGCTGTGTCCTGAAGTTAGAGCAGAAAAGTGTAGATTTAGAGAAGAGGTTGAGGCTGCAGAATGTTTTCCTGACAACGGACCTTGGGTTCCTGAGTGCATGGGAGAAGGGTATATTATTAGTCAGGGCTCTCCAGAAAAACAGAACCAATAGCTTACATATAGATATATAAAAAAAAGATTTATTATGAGGGATTGCCTCATGCAATTATGAGGCTGAGAAGTCTCACAATCTGCCATCAGCAAGCTGCAAAGAGAGCTGGTGGTATAGGTTCATTCCAAACCTGAAGGCCTGAGAACCAGGGGAGCCAGTGGTGTAAGCCCCAGTCTGAATACAGAGGCCAAGATGGCCACTGGAAGGAGAAGATGGACGTCCCAGCTCAAGCAGAGAGAGCAAATTCCCTCTTCCTCTGCCTCTTTGATCTATTCAGGCCCTCAACCGATTGGCTGATGCCCACTCCCATTGATGAGGGCAATCTTTTTTACTCAGTCTGCTGATTCAAATGCTAATCTCTTCCAAAGACACCCTCCCAGACGTACCCAGAAATCATGTTTAACCAGCTACCTGGGAACCTCTTAGCTCAGTCAAGTTGACACATAAAATTAACCATCACTAAGGGTTTGGGGTCAATGTGGAGCAGGGAGTAAGTCACACTGAGGCATATACAGAGGCACTAGTCTGCTGGTGATTGAGGTACCCAGGTATGTGACCCATCCTGACGATCTTTGAGGAGAAGGTGGGTGATCAAAAAGAGTTACACCTTCCCTCTTTGGAATGATCTGGTCTAGGGTGATGAGAGCTCAAATGAGGTCCAAGGCAGAGATGGATAACAGAATCCCTGGAATGCTAGAACCAGCATGACGGTAAAACAGAAAAGTCAAATGTGACTCGGATCTTTCTGGTCTGAGTGACTAAAGTCATGGGGATATTCTTACCTCAAGTAAAAAATTCAGTAGTTATATAGGAGGTTTGACAGAGCAAATAATTAGTTTGGTGAAATAAGGAATAATTACCATAGGATTAAATTAACTCAAGAACATAGGATGGTTTCAAACAGTGAAAATGTTTTTGCTGCCGAGTCCAAACTTGTTCTGCTTGCCGCACGACAGGCCAATAAATCGGGAGACGAGCTGTTGGGCCAAGGAGTAGCGACTTTATTCGGAAAGCCGGCAGACCGAGAGGACGGCAGACTGATGTCTTGGAGAACCATCCTGCTCTAGTAAAAATACAGGCTCCTTTTATACAAAAAACAAGGGAGAGGGTGTGGTTGGTTGTTGTAATCTTCTTGCTGCAGGCATTCTTTGTTCTTGCAGCCATCCACGTGGGCCAGGTCATGGTGTCCCTGTAAACTTCCAACAAAAGTTATTCTCTACTACATTTTGATTAAGACTTTCTATGAAATTGTCTTTCTTTCTGAAGAAAAACTTTTAAGCTTCAGTCCTTCCTAGGAAGGACCAGAGAATAAGTATTAAATTATTATAAAGCAATACTGAAACAGTGAGCGAGGTGTCTTGTGTTTTTGTTTTGTTTTTCTTTAATGTGCTCAATGTTTATTGGAGTTGGCATGTGATGTTCCAGTTTGGCTATTACAAATAGTCTAAGGCAAATGCAAATAAAAAACTACAATGCAATACTTCTAACCACACTCCACAAGGGAAAAAAAAAAGAAAAAGAAAAAGAACTAATACTGGAGTGGGAGGGAAGGGGACAGGGCACAACCGCTGAAGGAATGACACAGCAGTTGAGGACAGGACAAACTGGTTAGAACCAAGATGGCGGAAGTTTTCACTTCCAGTAGACCTTGAGCCTCATGGCACACCCACAGGTGCCATGACAGTTCCTAGGCTGCCCATAAAACGTCCAAAAGTGGGCAGGGGGCGTTTCCTGGAAGTCCTCACCCCTTCCCCAAAGTAGCTGGAATAATCCTCCTACTCATTAGCATGTGAAATACACAAGCCCGTAAAACGTAACAACCCTGCACCTCGTGGTCGCTCTAGCTCTGTCTCTTGCCTTCTGAGATGGCCTGCACTCTGTCTATGGAGTGTGTATCTCTCTAAATAAACTTGCTTTCACTTTACCATGCCTTGCTCTTGAATTTTTTCCTGCGCAAGGCAAGAACCTGTTCTCCCCCAACACCACCAAGTGCTGGCAAGTATATGGAGCGTGTGACTCTCCCAGACACTGCTGGTATGAATCAGTACAATCACTTCAGATTAACCATTTGGCAGTGTTTACTAAAAATGAACATACCACAAGTTTCTTCTGTACAGCACAGGGAACTATATTCAATATCTTCTAGTAACCTATAATGAAAAAGAATAAGAAAACAAATATATGTATGTCTATGTATGACTAAAACATTATGCTGTACACCAGAAATTGACACAACCTTGTAAACTGACTATACTTTTCAATAAAAAAAGAATGCCAAAAAAAAAAAAAGAACATACCCATATCAGCGACTCCACTTCCAGGTGTAATACCACACATATGTTCACAGCAGCACTTTCTATAAAAACCTCCAGCTGGAACTAACCCAAATATCCATCAATGGCAAGATGGATTAATAAACCCACTTCATTAGTTCATACAATGAAATACTACAGAGCAATAAGAATGATGGACTACAGCTCTGCAAAATAGCGTGATCTAATTTTGTGAATATAATGTTGAGCAAAAGAAGCCAGACCACAAAAAATAATGCCTACTACATGATTTCATTTATATAAAGCAAGAGTCATCAAACTACAGACCATGCGCTGGACACATGTTTTTGTAATTAAAGTTTTATTGAAACATAGTCACATTCATTCGTTTGTGTATCATCATCAGCTGAGTACTTGTGACAGCGACCATCTTGCCTGCTAGTCTAAAATATTTATTAGCTGGCTCTTCAAGAAAAAAATACGCCAACCTTTCATGTACAATTGAAAAACAGGCAAATTAATCTATGGTGTTGGAAGTCAAGACCAGAAAACTGTAAATATTATTATGAGTTTGTCCTCTTCTTAAAAATCACTAAAGAAAATTTCACCTAGACCACATATGTGATAACTATTACAAATAAGAATTTCTGATTTTTATTCATTAGTATTGTGTATATTATTCTGCCCTCACTAAGACAGGTTTCCATGGACACGCTCAAAAGGATTGTAGTAGAGGTAAAGCATTAGTTTAGAAAATATTGTTTCTGTAAGTTTAAGACTAATTTAACCAAGGGCAATTTTCATATGCACACACGCGTGCACACATACCCCACAGGTGACATCTGGCAATGTCTGGAGATACTGGTTGTCACAAGTTGGGGTTGAGGGTGCTACTGGTGTCTAGTGGGTAGAGACCAGGGATACTGCTAAATATTCTGCAACACACAGGACAGCCTCCCATAATAATTACCCAGCCCCAAACATCAGTAGTGCTCAGGTTGAGAAACCCTGGTTTGATGAATGTCAAAATAAATTTAGTGCCTCTAGAAGAAGTCAGATATAAAATGATAATAATAGTAATAATAAAACTAAAGCAGTGCTCTCCAACAGAACTTTCTGCAGTGATGGAAACTTTCTATATCTGTGCTGTTCAATAGCCATTAGCTATTTCCCAAAGGGGAAAGCTGGGGGGGCAGGTAAATTAGGAATTTAGGATTTGCAGATACAAACTACTAGGTATAAAATAGATAAACAACAAAGACGTACTGTATACCACAGGGAACTATATTCAATATCTTGTGATAACCTGTAAGGAAAAAGAATATGAAAAGAATATAGATACATATCTATAATTAAATCACAATGCTGTGCACCAGAAACTAGCACAACACTGTAAATCAACTACTTCAATAAAAAAAAAAAACCTTATGCTTTCCTACGTCTTCAGTAATATTTATCCTTATTTCTTGACTCCAGTTCAAATTATTTATTTAAACTTTGCTTTGGGGGCCTCCATGACTATTTTTGTGTGGCTTTAATTGTAAAATTAAATTGTAAATATTAAAGATTGTAAAATATTTCAAACATAAAAAATAATATATTAACATATACCCACCCACTATGTTGCCTTATTCAGGTCATTTTTTACATTTCTGAGCATTTTAAAACTTTTTATTACAGAACATTTTGAACATAACACAGAAGTGGATAGAATAGTGTAGTGAATCTCCATCATGCAGCTTCACTAATTATTAACATTTTGTCAAAATTGCCATTATAGGTCTTTTAAGAAAATTAAACTTGATAGAAACAGTTAAAACTAAGATTTTGATCACGAATTAATTTTGTAATTTTTAGAGTGTCTTTTGTGCATTTTTTTCCTTTTAATCTGTTATTGTGCTGCACTACATTGATAGATTTTCTGATGTGTTCTTTGCATTTCTATGGTAAATCCTACTTGGTCATCAATTATTATTATTTTCATATACTGTTGGATTTGAGTGGCTTGTATTTTATTTAGGATATTTACAACACTGTTCATAAATGAAACTTGTTTATAATTTTCTTTTCCCATGTAATCTTTGTCCTGTTTGGTATTAATGTCATACAATTCTCATCCAATGAGCCGGGTATTGAAAGGTAGTCTCTATTTCTTAGGCACAAAGTGTTACATTAAATACTAAGTCAAGTTTGTTAATTGTGTCTCACAAAATTTCTGTCCTATCTTCAACCTCTGTAGTCTATATGTTTGTTTTTATATTCTTACTTTTTTTGGTTTGTACACTCTATCAATATAAGTCATAAGAGAGAGTTTTGTTAAATGTTCACAATATAATTGTTAATTATAAATTTCTCTTTGTAATTCTATCAGTTTGAAATTATGTTGCTAGTTGAACAAAAGTTCAAGAAATGGTTTCATCTCTTTACTTTAAAGCTTTCTATACGTTGGGGTGGTGGGTATAGCGGCAGAGAGTGTGCTTGGTGTGCATAAAGTCCTGGGCTCAATCCCCAGTGCCTCTGCTAAGAAGGGAAAAAAAAAGCTTTCTTATGTTGTTTCATTTAGCTGTGACTTTTATGAGCTGTATGTCACTGGATTTTGTTTTATCTACTCAATCTTATCGTCTCTGTCATTTGTTGAGTTTATCTGTAAATGTTTCTGATGATGACTAACATATCCAAACCAATTTTATCTTCTTAGCATTTGTTTTCTGTTTACTTATTCCTTTTCATTTCTTTTCCTACCTCGGCTAGTTTGAAAATTAGAGATTGCATTTCTATAATTCTAGTAGCTATCTTTAACGTTTCTATCCATACTTAAGTATAAATTTTCTTAACAAAATCTAAAGTTATTCAGTATTTTTATCCCCTCCTGAACATAACACAGATTTTTAATACTCTTTAACTCTCTACTGAATTACCTCTCCCTCTATAATAATTATATTGTTATCTAGAGTGTCGTTTTTACTTTTTTAATGCAATAAATTGTTTTCTTTTTAAGGTCATGGGCAACAGGTAATTAAATTTGCTGACATATTTTGTCAGTTTCTAGTCTCACTGCTATTTCTCACACCCCACTCCTTCCCTCTGGGGCTCACTTGTGTCCTCGCTGAAGTACATTCTTTAATAATTCTTACAGTGTAAAGTCTGTGACTGACTAATTTTTCTAGCATCTAGGTATGAAAATGTCCTTATTTTGTCCCCAGTTTTTTAAAATGACATTTTAATAGGAAATAAAGGTCCAGGTTGCAGTTATTTCCTGTCAATACCTTGAAGATACTACTCTATTATCTATTGATGCCACGAGGAATCTGCAATTTAGACTAATTGTTGTACCTTTGAAAGTAAGTTTTTACTCTCTTCAATAACCTTTTATATTTTCTCTGTATCATTGATGCTTTGCAATTTCACTTCAATGTATCTAGTTGCGGATTCTTTTATCCTGCTTGGTATTCAGCACTTTTGATCTAAAGACCCATGTCTTCAATTTTAGAAAATTATCAGCTTTTATATCTTGAAATAGTGTTTTGCTTCCATTTCTCCAACTCTCTTACTTTAGAATTCCTGTTTTCAATCCTCCATGTCTCTTAACTACCCTTTCATGTTTGTTTTTATATTTGTTTTTTGCTTTTGGGTTTTTTTGTTTGTTTATTGTTTTGGTGAGGGGTGGGGGAATTAGGTTTATTTATTTATTTTTAATGGAGTTACTGGGGATTGAACCCAGGACCTTGTGCATGCAAGGCACCCACTCTACCACTGAGCTATCCCCTTCCCCCTCATGTTTATTTTTAATCTTTTTTTCTCTGTGGGCTCTGTTTTAGGGGAGTTCATAGGGACTACTTTTCAATTCACAGAAGCTGTCCCTTTAACTGTGTCCAGTCTAGAGTTTATCCTATTGTTTTTTTTTAATTTTTCAATTGTATTTTTATTTTAAAATGCATAATTGATTCTTTTTCATATCTACCTATTCTTGTTTCTCTTCTGCTTATTTTTATTCATAATTCCATGCACTTGTGAATAAAAACTATTCTTTCATTATTCCCTTTGAACATTCTAATCTTGTTAGTTAAAAATCTTTGAGGGCTGTTTCATAAGTTATTATTGCCTGCAATAAATAAATAAAATATTGATTTATAGTTCATGTATCTTGGCCTTAGATTTTCATATGTGTTTTTGAAATTTTGACTGGTGAGGTCTTTTGAATGGCCAGTGGGTGGATCTCCTTTCTCCACTGTCTTTTTCCTATCCTCTCTAGAATTTCTTTTTTCTTTTTCTTTTTTTTTTTTTTTTTTTTTTTGAAAGGGTAGGTAATTAGGTTTTTATTTATTTATTTATAATGGAGGTACTGGGGATTGAACTCAGGACCTCATGCATGCTAAGCACGAGCTATGCCCTCAACCCCCTCCCCCAACCCTAGAATTTCTGATGAACCCTTCACTCCACTCCCAGGAAGCTGAGTTCAAAATCAGGTTTTATGATGGCTTTTCTGAAGTCTTGTCTGATAGTATCCAATGGATGACTTGATTTAGTTCCAGGTGCCGAGGCTGTATTGGTGTCCTCCCCCCTTACTAGATCTACAGCTTGCTAAAAGTCAGAGTCTCTATAAATTATTGGCAATAGCCTCCTCCACCCCCCTCAATCTTTTTACTAGATGAGAAAGTACCATCCCTCCACTGGCTTTAAGCAGAGCCCTGATGACTGTCTTCCTTCCTATACGGGTTCGATTTAGCTTCCTTTATCCTGCAGAACCACTATGAGCGTCCAGAATCCTGAGGCTTTATGACACCATCATTTTCTATCCCTGTTCATTTTCTGTCCAAGCAGTTGTTTACCTTGCTTTTAAGTCCAGCTATATTTTTTTTTCCTTTTTCACTTTTATGTCATGTTTGTTGATGCTATAAATTTAAACTAGAAAGAATGTATTGTGTGCTATCGTACCAGAAAGCCAATTCCATAACTTGTCACAAATTGTTCCTTTGTCTACCACCTCTCAGCACTGGTCTGTCTCCAAATCGTCAAAACTGCTCTGAAGCCACTTCCTTGTAAACGCTTTCTGGATATAATACACCTACACTATGGAAACTTCTCCGTTCTGCCTTTAACTGTATTATAATTAATTGTCTGTATATCTGTCCTCTTAACGGCCTGACCCACATGTCATAATTATTCTTGTACCTTCCAGAATCTAGCAGATTGTTTAGTGCAGGGTAGGTACTCAGTAAAAGTTGATTTTATTAAGCGGAATAGAATGGAGCAAAAGCCCCAAACACATTCAAGAGAACTGTATTTTAAACACTTACATCCAGCCTCTTAAAGCCTTTGTATCACTTTACTGTTCTTTGAATCTGAACTTTAATTAGAAAGGAAATGGAGAAGACAGATTCAGGAAATATTTCACAGACCGAGTCAATGGGACTTGCTGAGGTAATAGATGTGGTGGACGAAGAAGACACCAGAATTAATTGCAAGATTTCTAACACAGGTATGTAGACAGCTAGAGACAGTGTCGCCCAACACAATGAACACTGAGGAGAAAGCAGATGTATACGAAACATTAGTTTATGATGTATTGAGTTTGATAAACTTTTCAGACTTCACATGCATGCCTAAGATTGACATGGGGTGCTATGTTTATAATACATTTGAGAAAAATCTCTGGTCACAAAATTTTATCTGGAACTTAAATGGTGTCATATTTTGATAAAGTCATTGGAAATTATCCACAACAATTTAGGAAATGTAATAAATAAAAACATCTTGTGTAAAATTGTCATTCTCTCAGAGTTTGCATAATTTCTCTTGATGAGGCATATAACTGTTGAAGCATTTGCTTAATTGATAATTTGTGCATAATTTTCTAAACTTTGGAACATAATTATCATCACTTGTGTCTGAGTTAACACTGAAATGAAACACTTTGGTGAAACGTTTTAGACACTAACAAAGTTTTAAAGACAGCAAATAAGGAAGAAAGAGGAAATTTTTCATTAACATAAGAACAGCAGGCTTCTGTCAAACTCTGTACAACTTAGCATGTCTCAGGGTAAAATAAATTTGGACATAATCAGGGCATTAATCTAAAGCAAAATTGAATGCAATTTTAATGAGTTAAACCAAGATCAGAAGATTTTAGTTTTAATTCCAATTACCTATTTGAATGTGGACAAGTCATTTAAAATCTCCACACCTCAGTCCCTCAGTCTCCTTATCTTTCAAAGGAATTATCATTTAGGATTCTTCCAATCCTGCCAGTCTGTTATTCGTGGATTTGATCCTCATGCACGCCTCTTGTTTTTCAATTTCTCATTCATTAATACCCATCCTGCTTACCTCAGTCTGTTGGGAGAATTAAATGAACTAATGCATATACAGGAGTTTTGAAAAGTTAAAAATGCTTTGCAAATGTAAAGTATAATGATGTTATAAGATTAAAAATCATGCTGATGAAATTTATTTGAAATTGAACAAGACTCAATTGGCTACTAGCAGAACCTCACTTCACAAATGGTCAAAATGAGGCACAAAGTGGATATAATAAGACAGAGTGTTGGCACCGCTCTCGGGCCCTAGATCTCACCAGTTGGCTTAGGAAATTACATACTTTGATGGCTAGCTTCCATCTGATTACTAAATTATAGCACATGCATATTTATTTACATGTAAACTGTAAACAACTTTTCAACCCTAGAGGCCTCGTCTTCTTTGTCAAGATTTGATATATGATTGTGCCAAAACATTACGTTGATTTTAATTACAGCTGAAAGAGATCAGTGAGATGTTCTCTTGTTACAGATGAGAAAACCAAGGCCAAGCTATTTTAAGAATCTGCTCAAGGTCACACAGCTACCTAGTAACAGAGCTGTTTCCCTCTCGTGGTTTACATGGGCTAGGAAAATATGCCAATATAGATAAAATAGTCTGTATACTATGTTATTCTAAATCATTATATGTTTAATGATTACATATTTTGGACAAAAGTAAAACGTTCTCCTTCAGTATGAAACTGAGGGTGGTCATCAGTTAGATTCGTTAAACTGTAGCTTGCTCAATAACTAATAACCTGAAACCTGTCTTCACTGACTAAGCTCACTTTAATTATTTTTGCAAATTGCAAACCCTTCAAGCTTCAGATAGTAAAGATAATAGATCACAAAAGTCCTTAACCACTCCCTATAGATGTGTAGTAATGGTGCCTTACGTTGTTTTTCAGGAAATTGGAGTCAGCTTTTGTCCAGTACAGACCAGCTAAGACTGGCTGGGACCACTAATCCTCAAACCGGGCCTGAGCAAGTATCCAGTGAATGATCTTTTTATGTCAGAGAGCCAAAAACTCCGCCCTCAGAGCATGCTAAGACTGCCGCTTTCTGAACATGCATCCCGTGACACAGCATGTAACTCAGGTACACCTGCTCAGAATACTGATGACATCACCTTTTTCTTGCCTCCAATCATCTTCCCCCACACCTCAGGCTACCTTGCTTCCTAATCCCATAAATATCCCAAGCCCCTCACTTTGGGGAGGCAGATCTGAGACTTGTTCTCCTATTTCCTCGATGGCTGCCTCATAAGTAAACCCTTTCTCTGCTGCAAAGCTCAGTATCTCAGCCTTTGGCTGGCTGCGCCTCAGGCAAATAGACCTGGTTTGGTAATAAATACTGTGGACCTCCAGCTCCTACAGTCAAGAAAATATGCATTTCAATCTTGTTTTTCTATTTCCAAAATCTTCTACTTTCCTTTTTTAAAATCTAAATTATTTGAGTGGTAAGAAAGGGGATATTAAGTATTTATTTCACTCATATTCCTATAAAAACTAGTTGGGGAAATAAGTATATCTCAATCAAACTCTAGATCAAAAAACACAACAGGAATATAAAAAGGAATGTATTTATATATATAACTGAATCACTACGCTGTACACCAGAAACTAACATAACATTGTAAACCATCTATACGTCAATTTAAAAAAAAAACCTACAGAAAGCAGTCTACTTTTAAAGTCACTTTTTTTCTGAAAATTGTCTTCCTTTATAAGCTGAGCACACATTTATGAGTAGCTACGAAGCACAAGGCACTGTGTTAGATATTAAGGGAGACGAAGAAATACTCGTATCCTCAGATCCCTTTCACCAAATGAGTTTGCAATGTAAGTGTCACTAGAAGCGGAATGGCATCTTGCAATGCTGCAAATTTTCATTGCATTATAAATAACTTCCCATTAAAAATTTCCTATGAGGGGGAGGGTATATACCTCAAAGTGGTAGAGCACACGCTTAGCATGCACGAGGCCCTGGGTTCAATCTCCAGAACCTCAAAAAAAAAAAAAAAATCTCCAGAACTTCCTCTAAAAAAAATAAATAAATAAATAAATAAACAAACAAACCTAATTACCTCCCTCCCCCCCCAACACACAAAAAGTAAATAAATAAATAATTTCCTATGGAGTTGAATAAATAAATCATTTTGAGGTTATAAGCTTTAGATAGAAAATATATGAATACATATCTTAACATTTTATTCCAATTTCCAACATCATAATTTTAATTTTTTTAATTAATCAGGAAAATTCCTCTATGCATTTCTCAAAATTTATTTCTTTCAGGTCTGTATTTCATTATAAGTATTAGCAAGTAAATTGATTTATGAGCACCAATAATCTCACTGGATGAAAGACTTTTGTTTTTCTGCTTCATATCTACTTAAGTCCCTGGTCAAAATTTCCAGCCGCGTAGTTTGAGACATTTCTGTTAGTGAATCAGAATAAGCAATGCAGAAGTAGTCTGCATTAGCTAAGGGCCAACTTGTGTTAACCAAAGAAAGGAAGAGAGAAGAGGGGGAGGAGGGAGGAGGGGAAGAGGGGAGAAGGAAAGAAAAGGAGAAAGGGAGGAAGGGAAGGTTGAAAAAGAGGTACCATTCACGATAGCTATAAAGCTCATAAAATATCTACAACTCACCATGAGGCAGTTTTCTATAAAGAAAAGTATAAACTATGGAAGGACAGAAAAGAGGACCCAAACATATTAAGTTCTCTAAAGGAATGATTGTTTAGAGACAGAAAGTCCCACCGGATTAATTTATATATGTAAACATTCAAATACACAAAACCAGAATGGTGATTCCTCAAAAATTAAACACAGAATTACTTTACAACCCACTTCTGGGTACATACTCAAAAGAATTAAAAGCAGGGACTCAAACAGATTCTTGTACATCAATGTTTATAGCAGCACTATTCACAATAACCAAAAGGTAGAAAGGACCCAAATGTCCATCAACAGACAAATGAATAAAGAAAATATAATATATATATATATAATATACACACACATATATATACCATAGAATATTATTCAGCCTTAAAAATGAATGAAATTCTAATGCATGCTAAAACATGGTTGAACCTTGAGGACGTTATGCTGGGTGAAATAACCAAGAGACAAAAAGACAAATACTGTATGAGCCCACTTATGTGAGGTACCTACAGAAAGCAAATTTATTGAGATGCAAAGTGAAAGAGTTACCAGGGGCTAGGGTGGGTGTCATATGGAGTCATTGCTTAATGGGGACAGTTTCAGTTTGGGATGGTGAAAAAGGTCTGGAGATGAATAGCAGTGATGGCTGGCCAGCAATGTGAATGAACTTAATGCCATTGAAGTGTGCATTTAAAAACGTTTAAAATGGGCAGGAGGCCAGGGGCGAGGGTCACTGGGATGGGGGTGGGGCCGGGGCGCAGCAAGTGAGGCCTGGGTTGGGGGAAAAAATGGTCAATTTTGTTATGTACATTTTACCCCAATAATTAATTGATTGATAAAACATTAAAAAAATACACGAAACCAAAAGGTAAATTGCTCATGGACACACACACACATATCTACTTCAAGGTAATAGTTCATGGCCTGTGTTTTACCTTAAACCATCTTAAATATTCCCTCCAATTTTGGTAAAAAGTCTATGTGTCTATAAATGTCCAGTAAAGATCTAAAAGGAAACTTATTAATTGACACAACATTGTAAATTAATTATACCTCAATAAAAAATAATAAATAAAATAAAAATAAAAGGAAACTTATTATCAGTAGTTACCTCTGAGTAAGAGAATGGAATTGGGGGCAGGGAGCTACAGGGAGAATTTAAAGAATCACAAGACCAGGTTGTCTGCTCTGTTTCTGACCATTTGACTACAAATCCAAGGTTCCCACAACCCCCTCCTCGGGTTCAATTCATTAGCCTGAGGCTCACAGGACTCCGAGAAACATTTTACTTACTAAATTACAGGTTTATTGTAAAGGGCTACAGCTCAGGAGCATGTGTTTACCAAACTGGAAACCCTCCAAACCCCGTCCTTTTGGGTTTTCTAGGTTGGGAGGCTTCATTATATAAGCATAGTTGATTAAATCAATGGCTATTGGTGATTAGTTCGACCTCCAACTCCAATCTCCTCCCCAGAGGTGGTGGCGGGGAGGCTGAAAATTACAACCCTCTTATCACAAGGTTGGTTCCCCTGGCAACCAGCCCCCTTCCTCGGATTACATAGGGGCTTTCCAAAGGCCACTCATTAACATAAACTCAGGTGAGCTTTTATGAATAACAAAAGCCACCCATTACACCTTTATCGTTCTTATTTTTTAAGAAATTCCAAGGGTTTTAAGAGCTCCGTGCCAGAAATCAGGGATGGAGACCAAATACGTATTTCTTATCGTTAATCACAGCATCACAGCATGTTTGAAATTCTCCATAACAAAAAGTTTTTTTAAGGAAGAAAAAAATCTAAATATAAAAAACAAAACCACGAAATACTGGAAGTAAATAAAACAGTTGTTTAAATCTTGGAACACAAAACCCCCGAAGTTTCCAAGGAAAAGATTTACAGATTAAACAACGTTAACAGTTTTAAGTTTACATATGGCAAAAGCTCCTAAAAAGGAAATTGGAAAACAGGAACAAAAGATTAGGAGAAAATGTGTTTAACATATACAACAAAGAACAAAAACCCTGTTATTTTAAGAGTTCTTGCGGATTGTCAATAAAAGACTAGGGGAAAAAATGGGCAAGGGATATTAACTAGTAATTCAGAAAAGAAGGTATGTAAATGACCAATTCATATATGAAAATCGTTCTCTAATTTGGTAATAATCAGTGTAAAGAAAATTAAGAGAACAAGGTGCCATTTTTCCCTATTAAATTGGTGCAAATGGAAAAGGTTGATATTATACAGGATTGAGGAAGGTATGAAGGAATACGAATTGACACAGGCTTTTTGGTGGGTAATTGTGAAACTGAGGAGTAACAAAGAAAAGGGGGGCCTGAAATGGAGAAGGACCCTGAGGGGCCCTCCTAAGGACAAAAGCCTTTCGTCTCTCATGTCTTATTTGTAGGAGAAAGGTTTCAGCCTCTTAGACCTTCCCTGAGTTCCAAAGGGCAGATTCAAACAACTACTCATTCAGGGAGTGAGGGAATGAAGAAAGAAATAGTGCTGTATGAGGCCTGGGCCTGGTTCCTCCTCGGGGGATGTGCATTCCAATTTGATACACATCTCTGAGTTCTTGTGTAGGAGCTAAGGCCCCCACCTAGGCGGAACATGGTAATCTTAGGCTGAGCACCAGCATGTGGACCACAGACTGGTTGGAACCAGAAGGCTTATGATTGCGATTCCTGGAACAACTGTTACCTCACCAACCAATCAGAGGAAGGGCACACACCCTGCAGACCTTCCCCCAAATCTTGCCTATAAATACTCTTCCCCAAAAACCACTGAGGAGTTTGGTCCTTCTGAGCTTGAGCTGCTCTATTCTCCTTGCTTGGCCCTGCAATAAACCTTTCTCTGCTCCAAGCTTTGATGTTTAGATTTGGCCTCACGGTGAGTCAGGCACATGAACTTGGGTTCGACAAGAACTGGACTGTGATAATTAAAATATAAAGTATACATTCTTTTTGAATCAGCAATTTTACATCTAGAAATTTATCATACTGAGTTGTATGTAGGCACAAATATATATATATATATATATATATATATATATATATATAAGAGGATTTTCATTGCATCATTGTTGGTAATAATACATAATTGAAAATGTCTGTAAGGGAGGAAAAAATGTTTCCTCTATCCTACTGGATTTTTTTAAATTGAAGTATAGTCAGTTTACAATGTTGTGTCAATTTCTGGTGTACAGCATAATGGTTCAGTCATACATATACATACATATATTCGTTTCCATATTCTTTTTCATTATAGGTTACTACAAGACGTTGAATATAGCTCCCTGTGCTATATAGCAGAAGCTTGTTATCTATTTTATATATAGTAAGTATCTGCAGTTAGTATCTGCAAATCTCAAACTCCTAATTTATCTCTTCCCACTCCTCCCTCCTCATAACAATTAAGTTTGTTTTCTATGTCTGTGTCTGATTCTGTTTGTAAATAAGTTTATTTTTCTTTCTTTTTTTTTTTTAGATTCCACATATGAGTGATATCATATGGTATTTTTCTTTATTTTTCTGGCTTACTTCACATAGAATGACAATCTCCAGGTCCATCCATGTTGCTGCAACTGGCATTATTTTACTATTTTTTATGGCTGAATAATATTTCATTGTGTAAATGTATCACAACTTCTTTATCCAGTCATATGTCAGTGGACATTTAGGTTGTTTCCATGTCTTGGCTATTACTCTCCTAGATTCTTGAATGAGATCCCTCTGTAATAAAAAGATAGATTAACAGGAGAAAAACAAATTTAATTACAAATCTAAGTACAGGAGTATCACAAAGATATGAGACTCAATGAAATAACCAAAGGCAAGAAGTTTTCATACCTTTTAGACAAAGAAATAATACATTTGTGAAGAATTAACAAGACAGAGGGGTTAGGGAGAAGGGTAATATAATGGTGAAGAAGAAACAAGTTTTGTTTATATAGCCTTTAGCCCTAAATTCCCTGTCTCTGGTAATAAGGATGTGTTCTCCCCTTCTGGTACAGGGAGGGTACCTATCACATGGGAGATTTAGCTCCTACTTTCTTGGGGACAAAAGAGCATACTTCTTGTACCAGCTGTTTCTCAAGTACCTTTAATTCAAAATAATCAATATGGCAAAGTGGCACCTTTTAAAATGACATATTCTGAACCTCTGTACGTCTCAATGATCAGTCAGGGTGGTAATGGTTAAATAAAACATGGCGCTTCCATACTACAGAATACTACACAGCCTTTAAAAAGAATGAGAACCAATAAAAATAATAATAATAAATAAATAAATAAAAATGAGATCAACAAGAACAGATATCCAAGAGATACTGTCAAGTGAAAAAATTTGCAGACTAATACGTACAGTGTAATTATATGAATATCATTCCTCCTTAATTTCCCCAGCATTACTCATATATTACCCATCTGTAAACAAATGAATCTCTGCTCCTACCACTCATTCTGAAGAATCCTGGAGGAGGCTTCAAAACAATTCATCCTGGAGCATGCTGCGTTGAATTGCCCACACGAGAAGAATCTTTCTCAGAAATCAATGCCTGAAAATTGAAGTCTAACGGCAAGACTTCTGACTTGAAGTAGTTTTGTGTTCTCTGAACACACCACCTTAATCCATATGTCTGTATTTCTTGTCCAGCATTCCCACAGGCCCGTTGACATATTATTTTCTCTCTTCTGGGCAATGACTGTCTTATCTCTTTGTGTATCCAGAACAATTTCAGGTGTGACTCGAGGCGTCTGTTTTACCTTAGACCATCTTCAATATTCCCTCTAATTTTTGGTAAAAATCGACGTGTGTAAATGCCCAGGAAAAGATCTGAAAGGAAACACATCATATTATTCTTAGCAGTTACCTCTGAGTAAAGGACCAGGCTTGATGGGTGAGTGAAAGGGGGAATTTCACTTTTTACTCTATAAACTTCTATATTATTGGATTTAAAATTAAATAAGCCTGGATTTATATAAATGAAATATAACACATATAAAATTTTATACTGCATCAACAATTTAAATCAATCAAATAACTTGCCTGAAGTTTTCTGTAGGATCCAGACTCTGCTACTTAGGACCTCAGGCAAGTCTTCCTTCTTCTCAAAAGCCATTGTTCTACCATAGACACTTCCATAAAATTATCTATATTACTTCAGATGAATGAGGCAAGTGACAGAAAATTCTGACTCAAGATGCTTAAACAGTAAGAGAGTTTATTATCCCACATAACAAGAAGTCTAGAGGTAGGCAGGTTCTGGGGCTGGTTGAGAAAGAATCATGACAACATCAAGAAGGACCCAAGCTCTTTCCACCTCTCCACTCTGCCATCTCCAGGATATTGGCTTTGCCCTAGGGCTGCCTTCTCACATGGCTGCAAAATGGCTGCCAACATCTGGGTATTACATCCAGAAATGATTTATGGGGGAAGAAAAGTGGTCTCTAGTACTATTGTCTCTTCCCTAGGAGCCACAAAACCTTTCCTGGGAATCCCTAAGTTGGCTTCCCCTAGTGTATCAATCATCTGCCAAAATTTGGTAAAACCAGCTTTATTCATTTATCTATTTTTAGAGGAGGTACTGGGGATTGAACCCAGGACCTCATGCATGCTAAGCATGTGCTCTACCAGTTGAGCTATACCCTCACCCCTAATCACTTTTGATGCTGTCTGTTCTTCATCCTGCAGCTGCTATTTTTCCCCCATTCCATATTATCATCTCTTACTAAAACCATTGCATTAGTCTCTTTTAAAAAGATATAATTTTTCTAATTATAAAACTGTTGCATATCTACTATATACATTTTGGGGAAATCCAGAAAATAAAAAGCACCTGCAATAACACTACTCAGAGATAACGACTGTGGACATTTCTGTGTATATTCTTCTTTGCTTTTCTCTATTCATGAATCCATATACAGAGATAAAAGATTTTACTTAGGTTTATAAATTGAGCTCCAACTCTTTCATAGTATTTTCTAATAATGAAATAGTATGAAATTTCTCCATGACCATAAATATTCTTCTAGGTAATCATTTTAAGAGCTGCATTATATTTTCTTATCAAGGTTTCATAATCTAGTTAAACAAACCCTTATTCTTAGATTAGGTTTTCTCCAGTTTTTTTATATTGTGAATAATGCTTAGAATGAACATATTGGTAGGTAAATCTCTGCACACATTTGTGAGGATTTCCTTAGAATAAATAAATAAATTACCAGCAGAGAAATTGCTAGTTCAAAGCACATGTGCATTTTTCCCCATTCATTTTTATTATGAGATACTTCAAGCAATCCTAAAGTCTGCTGGATATGATGATAAATACCTGGGTACCCAGCATCCAGTTTGTCAGACCTTAAGGTTTTGCCATATTTGCTTCAGATCTATTTTCTTAAGGAAAGAAAATATTAAGACATATTGAAACACCCTATGTAGCACACCCAGATCCAATTCTTTCCCTGGAGGAACAACTGTCCTCAATTTGGTGTTTTTCAGTCCCATCTGGGTTTTTAACATATATCTATCTATCTGTCTATCTATTCATTTATAGGTATATGCATGTGTAAACAATGTATGGTACTGCTCTACTTGTTTTTAAAGTTCGTGCTTCACATTTTGTTCCATAACTTGCTCTTTTTGTACAGTTTTATACTTTTGAGGCTTATCCAGGTTTACACATGTATCCCCTCGTTCATTTGTTTTCCTAGCTGTTTGTATGGTACCTATTACATGACTATGCGATCAAATTTTCATTTTCTTCTTTATAGACATTTATATTGTCTCCTTTTTTCACTGTTAGAAACAACATTGCAATAAATATTCTTGGAAATATCTTCTTGCCTATATGAGCACGAGTTTCCAGCTGGGCTGGAATTGCTGGGGGCAGAGACAATGTGCGTCTTCAGCTTTACTGGACTGGTCTCCAAATTGGTGGCACCACATCACCCTGCCACCTGTACTGTAAGAGTTTTCTTTGTTCTACCTCCTCACCGCCACTTGGTTTGGCCAATGTTTCGATCCCCCTTCTCCAACCCCAGCCATGTAGGAGAGTAGTCATTTCTCTGAATTCTGTCACCACGAAGTGTTATCAGTTTTTCATCTTTGCTAATTTTAGGCCAAAAAAAAAAAAAAAAACCCCACAAGATATTTGATGATGTCTAAATACATTTTGATTCATTTTTTTCAAATTATAAAAATCACAAGTTGTTTTAGAAAATTTGAAAATATAGATATGCCAAAAAAGAAAGAATAATCCCCTTTAATCCCTCTGCTGAAATATAGTATCAAATATCTGACATTTGTTGAATGTTTTACTCTACATATACCTAGGGTGGCTTTTGATACCTAATATTTCCACAAACAGGATTTACTAATGGGTATTTAATATACATGTTATATATATATATATATACACATACATACATGTACATATATATGATGCATATACGTATGTATTTCACCTAAAAAGTACTACTTTTTTATAAGCTTGTTGTTTTCACCAAACAAGTAAGTCACAATCATTTTCTCATATCATCTCTATCTATTCTGGACTGAAGAGTGTTATTTTTATTTTTATTTATTTATTTATTTGTCATTGAAAGTACTGGGGATCGAACCCAGGATCTGGTGCTTGCTAAGCATGCGCTCTACCACTGAGCTATACCCTCCACCCCCAAGAGTGTTATTTAAAGACTTCCACGTTTATAGCCATCTGTCTCCCTTCACCACCCAGACACCAAAGACCAAACTGAACCCAGCAACAAGTCCTAGGAAGCTGGCTTGCTGCTGGTTGTATAGTGGTACAACTAACTCAGCCCTACGTGGAAATGTAATTAACATATGAGAACTCTTCAGTACTCAGGGAGGCCAACTCCCACCTCTGCCTTAGAGCCTTCTGCTGGGGACCGCCTACCCTATCTGCCCATCAGAAAACATAACAGGCAACTCCTTTTAGCTGCTGGCTCTCCTGCACCCTCATCCCACATGCTTACGTTTTCTCACCACCACTACCCTTCATTGTAAACGTATTACCTGTATCCTCAGCCTCTTGCCTTCATGGTCCACCCCCTAAAACAGCAAACTCTCCAGACACTGATGCATAGGAAGTTTGATATTCAATTCTCTTATGTGGCCTGGCCCATGTGGACACTTGAGGAGGTGAACTATATTTGGATTTGATTCAGCTTCCACGGCAGAAAAGACTGCAATGGATGTACCACTGCTCGTCTAGACTATTGCAATAGCTCTCACTCCCTCAAGCGTTGTCTTTCTCCCCACTGCGCCTTCTGCTCCACAAATCCACCCACAAAGCTGTAAGTGAGCTTCCTAAAAATTAATTCTGTTATGCCATTTCTCTGCACAAAATACTCCAGTGTGCTGCCCTGTACTACAGGATCAAGCCCAAGTGCCTGCTGCAAGGCCCTCTGGGATCTCTGCTGCTGCTGCCATTCCACCTACCACTCCTGCCTCACTCCGTCTGCTCTAGTAATTCTGAGTTGTTCTCTGCCCTCCTGACGCCATTTCCCACTCTTGTGCCTTTGCATATACTTCCTTTCCTGTCTAGAATGTCTCCCCTTCTTGTTTGCCTGGAAAACTCCTATTCATCCTTCAAAGTCCTATTCCAAAGATACTCCCACCAACTCAAAGTGCCACCCTACGTATTCCTCATTCATTACAAAGAGGAAAAGTTACCTTTACAATGTAGAAGCCGAGCTAATGCCACCTTAACCAGGGGGTCAAAATTATCATCATCATTAATGGGACAAACAGATATCACATGCCCCCAGGGAGATGTACTGAGAATGACACATTGTGGTACTGTTCTTGCCAAAAATATTTCCCCTGAACCTAATCCCAAAGGAATGCTCAAACACTTCCAAATTGAAAGAAGGTCTGCAAAACTGGCCCGAACTCTTCACAAACGTCAATGCCTAGGAAAGACGAAAGCAAAACCAAAGGCTCAGAAACGGTTCCAAATTAAAAGATGCAAAAGAAGCGTAATAATAAATGCGATGTGTAATCCTTGATTCCATCCTGGATCAAAGGGGGAAAAAAACAGCTACAAATAACATTATTGGGAGGACTGGTGAGTTTTGAATATGGAGTATATATTAGATAATAATGTCGGGTCAATGTTAAATTTCCTGAGTACGGTCACTGTATTGTAGCTGTGTAGGACAGTGTCCTTGTTCTTAGGACATTCAGAAAGGGCTAGAGTGTTGCTATATCTGCAGTTAACAATGGCTCATCAAAAAGAAGCAAACAGATAAATATGTGTGTTCGTATATCTAAACGGAGAGAAAAGGGAAATGTGATGAAGTCTTAACAATAGGAGAGTCATAGGTGAAGGGGAAACAGGTGCTCATTATTCTGGTCCTGCTGCTTTTCTGTAGGTTAGAAATTTTTCAAAACAAACACTTGGACAGAATAAACAATAAAAAAAAAAATGAACAAAAAGCTTTGTTCCAGGTCATGTTTTCTGTGAAGCCTTTCATGACATCCTCCGTATCGCCCCCAGTCCCCAAAGACACACACATAACACAATGAATCACCCTCTCTTCTGGACTCTTTCATGGTGATCTAGCTCTCTGACCAAACTATAAGCTCTTTGATATCCAGGCCTGGGTGTGTTGTGCTGGGTCTACACAATGCTAGGACTGTACCTGACACAGATTGGATGCTCAGCTGATGTTTTTAAATTAAAAATTTTTTTATTTATTTTTCTTGTCTCTATTATTATTATTTTTTGCGCTGGGGGTGGTGATTATGTTTGTTTATTTATTTATTTTTTAAATAGAGGAACTGGGGAATTGAACCCAATACCTTATGCATGCTAAGAGCACATTCTACCACTGAGCTATACCCTTCCACCCTATTATTAATTTTTTTTTTTAAATTGAAGTATAGTCAGTTACAATGTGTCAGTTTCTGGTGCACAGCATCATGTTTCAGTCATACGTATATTCCTTTTGATATTCTTTTTCATTATTGGTTACTACAAGATATTGAATACAGTTCCCTGTGCTCTATCAGCTGAATTTTTTTTTTTTTTTTAATTAGTAAAGCTGATTCTTGAGGCTTGGAAAGGATTCAGTAAGCAGGCAGGATCGAGCAAGTTTTCTTAAGCGAGAGGAATGGCTGGAGCAAAAGTAAGGTATTTTGCAGTTACCAAGAACATTCGATTGGTTTGGTCAGAGCTGCAGATATTTATATAAGTGGAAATGCCTAGCACACAACAGATTCTTAATAAAAATTTGGTGAGTCAATGAATGAATGAGATTGGAAAGGCAGGCTTGGAACAGAGAGGAAAGGGCCCTGGCCGCTGACTTGAGAAATCTGAACGTTAACTAGTTCCTGACACCCAGGGTCTTTTCCCAGTGGCAGGAAGAGAGTGTGTTCCTGAGCAAGTCTCTTACATATTTTTTTTCCCTCAGTAAAAAGGAAAAGTAGAGATAAGTGGAAGTCTGAAAGTGACCCATTTCCAAACTCAGGAGGAGGAAACATCTTCTCCTCACCCATCCAGGAAAAGCTCTACAGTGGAGTTTTAAGACATCCAACATCCCTCAGATGAAAGGGCATTACAGGCTGTTGGCTGGAAAAAGAAATAAATGAATCTGTTTAATACGAGCCACGCTTGTCTTTGAGAAGAGTGTACAGAATTATTTGGGTTAATTTTACTACATTTTTAGAGTTTAAGGAGCACATCTTTGCACACAACCCAAAATGATAAGGAGTGAGGGGGAAGTAACAAATCTCTCAGCTGCACTGTGAAAGAATTTGTTAGTTTTAGGTTATAGTTGTTTTGAATCTTCAGTCAAATTCTACAAAAATCTTAGCTGAAAGGAAATGCAAATCTCAGGGAGCAATTAAAACAATCTACTTCGGGCCCAATTATGATAGAGTATTGACTTGTTTCAGTATTTTGAACATGCCTGGGAAGAGACCATGGGTGGTGGTCAAAATGACTTGTAGTTTACAAAGCACAGGGGCTTTCTTTTTGGAGAAAGTAGACAAGATCATTGGAGCTGTTCTTTCAGGTAATAAAGTAGAATTAAGTGATAAATCATCTGGGCCGTATGCACAAATGGATAGTGACACAGCTAAATTAGTCACAACTGTTCATCACAGGCCAACTACATGAGAGATAAAGGGCCATATATCAGCAATGTTCCCGTATAAACAGTTCTGATGTGTCTGCAAGCAGAAGCGTGATAATATGGCTACAATCAACACAGAAGTATCACGCGGGCTCGCCAAGCCCAGCCAAACCCCTATCTCCCTGAAGTTTTATAGAGATTAGCATATCACGTGAGCCAAACGCTGCGCCGCAATTTAAAATACGATACTGTTACTTTATACAAAAAGTGTAAGCCCTGTTCTTGAACACCAATAAAATAGAAGCATTCTTAGATATTGTGTTCAGTGTGGCCTAATAATTGAAGCATAAAATAGATATCTGGTAACAGAACATTTTAAAACATCAAGACAGATAAGAATTTGGGCTTGGAACATAAATGTCTATGAGGAAAGATAAAAAGAAGAGAGATCTGGGGTTTCTCTGAAGACCCAGCTCTGCGGCCAAGTCCTTCCTGTAGCAAGCTGCCATTGCCATGGAAACCAGTGGGAAGGGCAGTGGGAGATTGTGATGCCTGCGCGGGGGGTTTGGGAGGGGTTTGAGGGGTGGGAGGGAGGGAGGGGGCGAGGGTGGAGAGGAGATGGAGACCAGTGACCGGTGTACTGTCCCCCCAAACCCTCTCCAGAGACTTCATGGAGCTGCAGCTTCCTGAACTCACTCCCGGGAGCACTGCCACCAAGCAGCCCGCCAGAGACACCGCTGTCCCGCCACCTTGATGACAACACCTCCGTGTCCCCTCCTGGCCCAGGCTGTCGGGCAGCCCTCGATCCATGACCTCTCCCAGATAACCAGCAGTCTATACATCAGCAGTGGTGTGGCAGCCAATAACAAACTCATGCTGTCTACCAACCACATCACCACAGTCATCAATGTGTCGGTGGAGGTGGCCAACACGTTCTTCGAAGACATCCAGTACGTACACGTGCCCGTTGAGGATGCTCCCAGCTCCCAGCTCTACGACTTTTTTGACCCCATCGCAGACCACATCCACAGCGTGGAAATGAAGCACGGCCGAACGCTGCTGCACTGCGCCGCCGGGGTGAGCCGCTCTGCCGCTCTCTGCCTCGCCTACCTCATGAAGTACCACTTCATGTCTCTGCTGGACGCCCACACGTGGACCAAGTCGTGCCGCCCCATCATCCGGCCTAATAATGGCTTTTGGGAACAGCTTATCCATTATGAATTCAAGCTGTTCAGTAAGAACACCGTTCACATGGTCAATTCCCCGGTGGGTATGATTCCGGACATCT
This sequence comes from Camelus bactrianus, assembly GCF_048773025.1. Classification (NCBI taxonomy): domain Eukaryota; kingdom Metazoa; phylum Chordata; class Mammalia; order Artiodactyla; family Camelidae; genus Camelus; species Camelus bactrianus. The sequence continues at coordinate 35,383,576 of NC_133575.1, forward strand.
ACCAGAAAGAGGTCCGTTTGATGATGCCGATGGGAGCCATCCCGGCCAATCCCTGACATCTGCTGCAAATCCTCCACCAGCCTTGAACTGAACGTTGAACTTATGTTGGTAAAGAAACTAGAAACCACCTTTTAGAAGGGCAAGCGAAAAGGAGGGAGGGGGGAGGCGGGGGTCTTTTAGCTTAGTTATGCCTTATCTTTAAAGAATAAAATGCATTAAATGTAACTTGGTGATAATGTTTCTTATCCTGTGGGGGGCAGGGCATGGCTGCTGGGGCCTGGCCAGAGAGGAGGGTGGGGAAGGTGGTGCCCAGCTTAGATGGATCTGCACCCTGTGACCTGCCAGAGGCTGACCCGGGAGTGAGTCTGTGCCCCCCACCCCCACCATCGCACCTGCTTCTTCGCAACCCAAAGCCAGAATCTTCTTTGACACCCTGTGCTTCTTACAGTAAGTGCCAACCTACTGGGTAGGTGGCCTTCTTGGGGTTCTCTGGGAGTCCTGGAGGAGCCTCAGGCCACCCCTGCCCCCACCTTCAACCACAGAGACCCAATTCTGGTTTTCTAGATTATATTTACATATAAAATAGTTTTCAAAAAACCCATTCCACTATATAAAGTTGAAAAACATATTTTCTAGTGCTGTACTATATGGCAGGGTCTCAAGGTGCCCTGGGCAACCCCTCACCAGCCTTTGTGAGAAAGGAACATTAATCCCCTCCTCCAGGGATGCTAAGAGAGAGAGCCCACCCAGCACCAGGCCTCAGTTCCTCTCATGGGCCTTGGTGTGGTAGGCTGGAGCTGCTGGCCAGCACTCGGCTCTGCCACCTCCTCCCGTTATGACTGGGGGCCTCTCAGAGCCTTGGTTTCCTCACCCGTCTCTCCTAGGGTTGCTGAGAGGATTAGATTCCTTAGCATGGGACCTAGCACGCCAATGGTTTCCTGCTTAGAGGAAAGGGCTGCTCTTGCTACTAAGGATGCTCTTTGGCCCTCCTGGTTGGGGATCAGTACATTCATCCTCACAGTGGCATTTCCCCCATCTGTGCACCGCCCTTTGTGTCCATGAAGTGATCTTCCCCAAAAAATCATCTTGTCTGTAAAAACAAATTGTTTAAAGTTCTTTCGGACCCTACCTCAGAGGAGAGATTTAGAGTCTTTTCAGAGTTCCTATTGTGTCATTGTACATAATCCATGTGTAAGCAAGAAGCAAGAGGCACCATTCCAGTCCCTCGCTTCAGCTTCCCCCCAAAGGGTTTGTTTAGAATCACTTCCCTCTGTACACATCTGTTTTCAAATTTTCCTCTTCTTATAAGAACACCAGTCATATTAGGGGCTCATTCTACTCCAGTATGATTTTTCTTTTTCTTTTTCTTTTTTTTATTGAAGTGTAGTTGATTTACAATGTTTCAGGTGTATAGCAAAGTAATTCATATATAGGTATGTGTGTACATATGTATATTCTTTTTCAAAAGATTCCTTTCCATTATAACAAGATTTTAAATATAGTTCCCTGTGCTATACAGTCAGTCCTTGTTTATCTATTTTATATATAGTAGTGTGTGTATGTTAATCCCAAGCTCCTAGTTTATCTCTACCCTGCTTTCCCTTTTGGTAACCATAAGTATGTTTTCTACGTCTGTGAATCTAGTTCTGTTTTGTAAGTATGTTTATTTGTATCATTTCTTTAGAGTCCACATACAAGTGATATGATATTTGTCCTTCTCTGACTGATATCACTTAGTATGATCATCTCTAGGTCCACTCATATTGCTGCAAATGGCATTTCATTCATTTTTATGGCTGAGTAATACTCCATTATATATATATGTATATATATATATATATCTATCTTCTTTTTTAACATTTTTTATTGATTTATAATCGTTTTACAATGTTGTGTCAAATTCCAGTGTAGAACAAAATTTTTTATATGTATCTTCTTTATACCACAGCATTTAGGTTGCTTCCGTGTCTTGGTTGTTATAAATAGTGCTGCTATGAACATTGAGGTGCATGTATCTTTTTATATTAGAGTTTTTGTCTTTTCCGGATATGTGCCCAAGAGTGGGACTGCTAGATGGATCATATGGTAACTCTATTTTTAGTTTTTTAAGGAACCGCCATACAGTATGACTTCATCTTAACTAATTCCATCTGCATCAACCCTATTTCCAAATAAGGTCACGTTCTGAGGTTTGGGGGGGTTAGGACTTCAACATATTTGGGGAAGAAGATACAATTCGGCCCATAACAGGACTGTCTCCAGTTTTGGGGGAGTATGCATAAAGTGATATAACCCACACAGACACACACACAGAGAAGAAAAGGATCACGTCACTTGGAAAAAGAGAAGTGTCACAGTGTAAAAGTAAAATATGAGTTACAGTGAACAATAATAATGACCATGTATTCGGAAGCTATTATATGCCAAGAACAGTACTGGCCACTTTACAACAGTGTCTCAAGTCTTTTCAAAGGCTTTTCAAAGTAGTTACTGTCCTTATCATACAAATGAGAAAACAGGTTCCAAGAGGTTAAGGAATTTGCCCAAGGCAGCACACAAGTGTGAAGAGATGGCATGCAGACGGGCTCTCTTCTCCTGCATTTCTTTTGAGATCAAGGTAAGTAGATTGAAAAAAAGGATATTTTTGAGCCATTCCCTTGATTCCCAAAGAGTACGCATACAAATCACCTGGGGAGTTTTTATTATACAGATACCTGGGCCTCACCATCACAAATTTAGATTCAGTAGGCAATAGGTAAGGTCCAGGAAACGGCATTTTTTTTTAATTGAATTACAGTGTGTCAATTACAATGTGTCAATCTCTGGTGTACAGCACAATTTCCCAGTCATGCATATACATACATATATTCGTTCTCATGTTTTTTTCCATTAAAGGTTATTACATGATATTGAACATAGTTCCTTGTGCTATACAAAAGAAACTTTTCAAAAAATCTATTTTTATATATAGTGGCTAACATTTGTAAATCTCAAACTCCCAAATTTATCCCCTCCCACCCCATTTCCCTGGTAACCATAAGATTAAAGATTGTTTACTAAGTCTGCAAGTCTGTTTCTGTTTTGTAGATGAGTTCATAGTGTCTTTTTTTTTTTTTTTAGATTCCACTTATGAGTGATATCATATGGTGTTTTGCTTTTTTTCTGTCTTTCTGGCTTACTTCACTTATAAAGACGATCTCTGGGTCCATCCATGTTGCTGCAAATGGCATTATTTTATTCTTTTTTATGGCAGAGTAGTATTCCATTGTATAAATATACCACAACTTTTTTATCCAGTCATCTGTTGATGGACAGGAAGCTGCATTTTTAACAAGCACCTTAAATGACCCTGATGAAGGCTAAGAAATGTCAACCAAACAGTAGTGAATGCATGAATACTAGGTATTTCATATCTTCTCATCTTTGTCCTTCTTTTTTGAATTATCTCTTTATGCACTAAGACAATTTTCTATGTAAATTTTTTCTTTTTCTTTTCAGTTGTGGGACCTGAAATATAGAATACAGATACTCAACTTTTTTTTTTTTTTTTTAACATTTTTTTTATTGAGTTATAGTCAGTTTACAATGTTGTGTCAATTTCCAGTGTAGGGCACAATTTTTCAGTTATACATGAACATACATATATTCATTGTCACATTCTTTTTCACTGTGAGCTACCACAAGATCTTGTATATATTTCCCTGTGCTATACAGTATAAAGATACTCAACTTTTCTTGTCAAATATGTTGCATATGTTTCCCCACTTTATCACATGCCATTTGTTGATGGTGCTTGTTTGTGATTCAAAAGTTTAAATTTATGTAGCTAAATCTATGAATCTTTAACTGAATTGTTCTTGCTTTTGAATGACACTTTGAAGGTTTTCTCCAGTGCATAATCATAAAAATGTTAAATACTATTTCTCCTCATTTATATTTTTTCACTTTTAAACCTTCCCCTCTTTTTTTTAATTTGAAAATTTTCAAACATCCAAAAAGGTTAACCAATTGCTAGCCTTTTGTCATATATGCTTTCTCTCTCAATATAATGCTTTTTTCTCTGACCCATTTGAAAATAAGTTGCAGATACCATGACCCTTCACCCTTGAATATTTCAAAATGCATCATCTAAGAATAAGGACATTCTCCTACATACTCAAAATATCATTATCAAACCTAAGCCAATTAATTAACAGTAATTCTCTAAGACTCAATCCATATTTAAATTTTTCCCAAAATGTCTTTTATAGCTATTTTTTTCTTTCTTAAACAGGATCCAATTAAGAGCACACATTATATTTCATTATTGTATTTGTTTTAATCTAGAACAGTGCCCTCGCTCTTTTCTCTCCTGACATTGTCTTTTTGATGAGTCTGGAACAATTTTGTGGTATAAGGTCCAGCACTCTGGATTTGTCCAATTATTTCCTCTTGCTATTGTTTTACTTGTTCCTTTATCATTTGCATTTTCTTTAAACTCGACGTCGGGTCTAGAGGTTTGATTAGATTTGGGTTGAGTAATTTTTCCTCGAACACTTCAGAAGTGCTGTCATGTTGTGTCACATCAGGAGGCACAAATGTCTCTTTGTCCCATTAGCAGTGATGCTAAGTTTGTTAAAAAAAAATCCTTTTTTTTTTTCATGGAGGTACTGCAGATTGAACTCAGGACCTCATGTGTGCTAAGCATATCCTTTACCACTGAGCTATAATTCCACCTACAGTGGTACCAAGTTTGATCACTTAGTTAAGATGGTGACCACCAGATATCTGCTTTTAAAACTAGTAAGCAATCTGTAGGGCGATACTTTTATACCATGTGAATATCCTGTTTCTTTCATCCAATAATATTAGTATTTATTAATGATTTTTGCCACCATCAATTATTACACTGGGGGACATGTGACACTTAAATCGATCCTAAGTTAATTTTGGTCTCTGGTATTTCATATAAGTTGGAGTCACTTAATTTTTAAAAATAATTTTGAGATGTTGCAAAACCACCATAAATATTTGTCTGCTTTTGTTCCTGCTGGGTTGTTACATCCTCTATCTTTTCTTGTGCCGGTAACACATACCTTAAAATTGGTGCAGCTTCATAATCAGCTGTGACATTTGGTAGAGCAATGACGTCCCCCTACCCCACTCCCACCTTTTTCAGAGGTGTTTTTGTCATTGTTGTTGTCAGAGTCTTTCTTCTTCTTTTCTGAAGGAATCATTTTAACAGTTATGGCAGTTTGGATTGGAATTACTATTTTCTTGTGTATTAGCCAAGATTGAATCAGGAAAACCAAAACCATAATAGTTATTTTATCAGAACAAATCTAATATAAAGAACTATTTAAACAGGTATTGGGGGACTGAAAGGCAAAAATAGAACACACATTGTATGTGTTTCTACATAGATAAATATTTAAATAAAAGGTCATCTACCCAGAATGTGAAACTTGATCAGTAAAGTGTTAATCCTATTTCTGGAGTTCATATATCTTAATTCCAAAGGCTCATTGTGCTATAAAATTGTAATTTAGTATACTCACACACACACACACACACACACACACACCTTCATTCAATTCTTTTGAGTTCAATTTTTTTAGAATGGTTTTTACCTGCTAAAACATTTACCATGTCTCCTACATTACCGATGAGACATCCATGACATCACGGGATTATTTGTTTTGACCTAAACTGTTGAGGTAAAGAAGTAAAGATATAAAGGGGGAGGGATAAATTAGGAATTTGGGATTGGTGGATACAAACTACTATATCCAAAACAGATAAACAACAAGGTCCTACTGTATAGTACAGGGAAATATAGTCAATATCTTGTAATAACCTATAATGGAAAAGAATTGATGTATAACTGAATCACTATGCTGTACACCAGAAACTAACACAACATTGTAAATCAACTACACTTCAATTAAAACAAACCATGGAAGTAAAGATACACAATAAGAGGGGTACGTTTCTCTGTGGGTACTTGAGAGCCTGTCTCCAGCTACCTCAGTGTCTCGTTTCCATATGCCTTCGCTATTTCCCACTAATGAAATATAGGAAGGTTGGGGGGGTGACCTCTTGATCACCTTTTGGGAACTGCCTGATGAGGGGAGAGGAGGCAGTGAAAATATGAATTTTATGGTAACCTTTTGGTGCTTGGGCCAGACTCCTTGCCAGGTCCTCTCCATCCAGAGAGATGGATCAAGGTCACATAGCTGTGTTCAGAAAGTGTATTTAACAAGACTTTCTGAAATAGGGCATAATAGTGTTAGAACCTGGACTCATAATTGGCTTCTTTCTTCAGTAGCCTCTAGGGTGAGGGGATAAAAAAATGAGCATGGAACTTGACCAAATTAGAAGGTCTGTGTGATAAATTTGATTGAACTCTGGAAGCTCCAAGTTTTGGCAGATCTGGGGCCTGTGCTGGGGACTGTGAGAATTTGCATTCATTTCCAGCTTTATTGCATGATGCTCAAAGAATCTGGCTTGTATAATTTCTGCATTACAGCACTGAAATTTTCTCATTAGCTGTCTTCCTAAATAGTGGAACATGCATTGTCTACTGGTAGGATTCTAAGTGTGTGTGTATATGTGTGTGTATATATATATATGTTTTATCATATTTTATTATTTAAAAAAACTTTTCATGTTTGACTAGGTAATATACCTGTGATTCAGCATCCAAATGGTACATAGGGGTATATAGAGTGAAAAGCCTCCTCATCTCTGACCTCTAGTCAACCAGTTCTCCTCCCCAAAGGCAGTTGTTATTAATTTTTCTCATATCCTTCTAAGATACTACTTTATGCATCTACAAGGAATTACATTTGTATTTTCTCTCGTTTTTCAACAAATGGTAGCATTCTTTACACATTGTTCTCTATCTTGTTTCTTTTTGTTTAATAATATATATTACAGATCATGCTAAGTCAGTAAAAGAAAACATCCTTATTCTCTTTTACAATTGCATAGTATTCCATTGTATGGAAGTATTATAATTCATCTAACCTGTCCCTTATTGATGGACATTTAGGCTGTTGCCAGAATTTTGCTATTACAAATAATAAGGCAATTAATAAACTTACATAGTTAAGTTTATGCACATAAATTTATTCATGTGCAAATATATCCACAGGGTATTATTAGAAATGGAAACAGTGGGTCTGCATTCAGGAAAACCCAGTTTTCCATCTGTGTGTCTCCTTTACTACTCATACAACTACCACATACACTCACACAGAACACTTCACTTCTGACACTTCTGGTCACCAATATTTGGAGGTTTTCCCCCAGCCAAGCAATTCTCTGCAACACCAGCTGGTGTCCTATAATTTTATTCAATTCTGACACCATCTACCTGGAGATCACATAGGTAAAGGGCTCAGTCCCACAGGACCGCTCCCTCCCCTTCAGATGCCAGTTGTGAGTAGTAGGTCCCCAGGTTACCCACAGCAATTGTGGTTACAAATAGGAGGTTCCCACGCACCCCGACACCAGGTTTAATTAATTTGCTAGAGTGGCTCACAGAACTCAGGGAAACACTTTACGTTTATCAGTTTGTTAGAAGATATAATCACGGACACAGATGAACAGCCAGATGAAGAAATAGATGGGGCGAGGTCTAGGAGGGACCCAAGAGTAGGAGCTTCTGTTCTTCTGGACTTGGGGTGCATCACCCTCCTGGTACGTGGATGGTTCACCCATCTGGAAGCTCCTGGAACCTCATTGTTTGGGGATTTTTAAACAGGTTTCCTCATGTAGGCATGGCTGATCATTAACTGCATTCCCAGCCCTCTCTCCTCTCTGGAGAATGGGGAAGCTGAAAATTCCAAGCTTCTAACGGTGCCTTAGTCTTTCTGACTACCAGCCCCATCCAGGAGCCACCCAGGTCCACCTGGAGTCACCTCATTAGAAGAAAAGATGCTCCTAGTGCTTCTGTCACATAGGAAGTGACAAGGTTTTTTAGGAGCTCTGTGCCAGAAACGGGGAAGGAGAGGGCACAGAGCAATATATATATTTTTTCTATTATCTCACAGGGTCATAACTTGAAATTTTGATAAACATTGCCAGATTAATTCCTATGGATGTTATTAACACCAACCAGCAATGTATCAAAGTGCCTGCTTCCTCACAGAATCAGCAGCATGGGGTATTATCAAACTTTGTACCTTTGGCCATTCTGACTAGGCAGAGGTAGTATCTCAGTTTACTTTTTTTTTTAATTGAATTTACAGTCAGTTACAATGTGTCAATTTCTGGCATACAGCACAATGTCTCAGTCATGCATATACATACATATATTGGTTTTCATGTTCTTTTTCATAATCTCAGTTTACTTTTAATTTGCACATTTCTTATTACAACTAAGTTCTAGCATCTTTGCATTCTTTTAAGAGCCATTTGCATTTTTCTTTCCATGAACTGGCTGCTCATATCAATTTTTTATTAGATTGTTAGTCTTTTTTTCTTATTGATTTGTAAGAACTCTAGCGGAGAAATACGGCATTTGTTTGTGATAAGAATTTCGAATATTATCTCCAGTTTTTCATTTGTCTTTTGATTTTGCTTAGAATCGATTTACCAGGTAGAGGTAACTTTTATTAAGTCAAATTTACTATTATTTATTTATTTATATTTTTATGTTTTCATTTTCATGACTCTTAGGTTCTGTGTCACTCCCAGAAAGGCTTTCCATGCTTGAAGATTATACTAAAAGATCTCCCATTGCTCTTCAAGTGCTTTTATGGTTTTAATTTAAACATGTACATATTTGATCCATATAGAATATATTCTGGTACAAAGTATGAAGTATGGACCCAACATTACTTTTTCTTCAGGTTGCTACCACCATTCTTACCTATTTATCTAATTTATAATATAAGAAAATGTATGTTATATTCATAGATAGTTTATATATAATCCATAATATATTATATATTATTAACAGTATTCATATTCCTTATATTCATTTTTATTTTTGGTCTGCTTAATATGCCCAATGAGTAAGAGGTATATAAGTCTTATATTGCATCACAGAGAACAAAATGTGACAATGAGTGTGTATATGTCCATGAATGACTGAAAAATTGTGCTGAACACTGGAATTTGACACAACATTGTAAAATGATTATAAATCAATAAAAAATGTTAAAATAAATAAATAAATAAATAAATAAATAAATAAATAAATAAGTCTTATATTGCAATCATCTGTATGTCAATTTCTCCCTATATTTCTGGGATGATTAACTTTACGTGTTAACTTAGCTAGGCTATGGTGCACATCTGTTTGGTCAAACACTAGTCTACGTGTTGCTGTGAAGGTATTTGTGGATGGGATTAACGTTTGCAATCAGTACTTTAACTAAAGCAGATTGCCTCCATTATGTGGGTGGGCCTCATCCAATCAGTTGAGGGCCTTAAGAGCAAAGACTCAGGGTTCCCAGAGAAGAAGCAATTTTGTCACAAGACTGCAACGTAGAAACTGCCTGAGTGTTCAGGCTGCTGGCCTGCCTTGTAGATCTTGGACTCAAGACTGCAATTATCGACTCTTATCTGGGTTTCTAGCCTGTTGCCCAGAACTTCCCCCTACCCCCCACCCCACCCTGATCTGTAGATCTTGGACTTGCCAGTCCCCACAATGACATAAGCCAATTGCCTCAAATAGTTCTCTGTCTCTTTCCCACTCTCTCTCTAAGTATATGTAATGCTATTAGTTTTGTTTCTCTGGAGAACCCTGACTAATACAATTTCTAATAGCTTTATATGTTTTCATAGTATGATAGTCTGGCATTGAATGTCAAGATAATGAAAATTTTATTTATACCCTTTTACAAATATAAAATTAACTCTCTTTGCCTGATTAATGCTTTTGTCTTGATTTGCTAATATTGCCAACTCTTCTCCCACCCCCTTTTTTTGGTCTGCATTTGTCTAATTTATCTTTGCCTCTTTTTCATTTTGTAACACATTATGTCATTTTAAAAATAGTACGTCTCCTGTAACTAGATTATACGTAAATTTCTTTTACTCAACCAAGTCTTTTAATAGGGGATTTACATTTTAAAATTCTGAAATCTTTTGGTTTATGCTGTTTTGTTCTGTGACTTATTGATTAACGTTTCTCTGCTATTTTCTCTACTTTCAGTTTTGTTTTTATCTTCTCCATTGTTTTAGAAAGTATTTTATTCTATTAGTTGAAGGCAGCTACCTGGAAGAAAGGCAAAACTTGTACGTTTTACAACATCTTTCTATTTCCTGAATTAATACAGCAAATATATTACCTAGCATGGACCTTTAAGTTTTTCAAAAGCTTTTTTTTTTTTAAACATATTTTTATCTAATTCCTAGGTCCAAAGTGAAACAGCATATTTTGAATCACACCTTTGAGATATAGAATTTAGCGCATTTTTTCTTTACCTCCTTCCCATTCTAATGCATGAAAATGTTAACTCAGGTTTTAAGATTCATATACTTTTTTACTATTTTAAAAATTCAGAACCTAATTTGAGAAAAAGTATTGAGATTAAGATTTAATTTTATAATTAAATATGATGCAATTATTTAGATGCACTTCTATTTTGGCTCCATTCCATGACTTCCCCATTCTTGAACTTTTTTCCCCACCCCCTTCATCTCTTGGTAGGTTGAAAAAATACTGTAAACCAATTTTTTCAAGAAGGTGATATATTTTACAATCCCCTATGTAGCAGAGAGTGTTTTTCTGACATTTTTACACCTGAAAAACAACTCAGATGAATATTGCATTTTGGAATCAAACTTTTCTCTCTAAAACTCTAGATATGAGCAATCTTGACTGACATTTGTTTTTATCTGGGCAAACTGACTTCATTTTGTTTCACTCAAAAAAGTATAGACAGTTTAATATTGTAGCTTAAAACTTTTGCCATGATGTGTCCAATTGTGTGACCCCTTTTATTGACTTTGCCTAGAACATAGTAGGTTCTTTCAATCAACATATACTATTCTTCAGCAGAGGAAAATTTCTGTTTTGTTTTATTTTTATTACATCTCTTCCATTTGCCTTTGTTCCTCTTTTAGGAACTCAAATTATCCATACGCTGGTTCTCCATTTTCTCCATTCTTTCTCCGCAGCTATTGTCTTCTCTCTCATTAGTTCCATCACTGTCTTTTCATGCTCCATTCAATTTCTTAGCATCTGCTTTGTTCTTGACACCAATTTCAATTTTCTGCTGGATGAATTTTCCTCTTTACTGTCTCCAGTGTGTACTTTAATTTTGTTCCTGATTTTTTTAGAGTACTTGTTTATTTCCCTTACCCTGTTTGTCTCTCTTTTCATCTCATCCTGTTGGGTTTTCATATCAGTCTCACCTCTTCATTCTTTCTGTTTCTTTTTTGCAGAAGCTTTAAGGATGTTAACAGGTCTCTAAACTTTTCTCCTGGATGATCCTGGTGAAGAGCTCTCTTTCCTGCCATTTTTTTTTCTAGGTGCCGTCCTCTTCCTGTAGCTCTGTGTTGATTAGTCTCTTTACCCTCAAGTAAGACAAGGGTTTCTGTGGGCTCAATATCTGTGATTGAGCTGCTTACCCTTGGGCTCACCATGGAAGTAGTGGCAGAATCTTCATCTCAAGTCTATAGCTGGAGGGCACGCTAATGTATACACATCTGACTTTGCCTTTTACATCTCTTTTTTCACTAATGTAATACATAGCACAGTACAGTTCCCAGCACAGACTTCCTTCAGGGATCTTTAAGAAGCTGGCCTTTCCTTAAAGTGTTGGGCAGCATTTGCTATGTAATTTGTAGGAAAATTACATGCAAAATAAGAATGTGGGGTCCCTTGTTCAAAAATTAAGAATTTCAAGAGAGTGACAACAGATCATTAAACCAAGCATGAAGCCCTTCTTATCATCATGGGGTCCTGTGCAACTGCACAGTTTACACATCCATTAAGCCCATCATGGTTAATAGGGATGATTATTAAGGTTACACCTCCTTAAATGCAAGTCTCTTTTTTCCTCCCAATCTCTATCACCTAGATAAACAGGAAATAGAGGAGTCTAGAGGATATACAGTGGTGGGGTAGGTAGAGGTCAGTTTTCTGGTGAGCATCCTTCAAGGGTAGTGAAATTGACATCTCCTGTCGGTTTGGACACCAACTCTGAGTTGGGAGGTAGATGGTGGGTCATCAGCAGATAGGGTGCGGACCTTAAATAGTGGCTTACTATCACTTCTCAGCCTTTTGGCTAAGATCAAGTGTAAATAAGTGGCTTACTACCTTTTTCAGTCAGTGTGTTTGAGGAAATGAAGCCAAGGTAAACAATGACTAAGATTTTTCTTAATCCAGTCATTTAAGACCATCTGCCTCATAATTAACATCAATTTCACTTAGATCCAAGCCTTAGGTTACCTATCAGTTTTAGTCTTTGATATTATGAAATCTTGTCTTTAATTCTAGATTTGAGGGAATTTTTTGGAGAAGTTAGGCCAGGATACATTTGGGGACAAAGGGCAATATTTCATTTTAAATTGGATGTCCCCAGGGACCCAGGTATTTAGGCCAGGGGTTGGCAAATTTTTCTATATGGGACCAGATAGTAAATATTTTAAATTTTTCAAGTCAAGAGGCAAAATTAAAGAGATTATGTAGGTACTTATATAACAAGAGAGAAAACAAATTTCCACAAATATTTTATTGATGACATTTAAAATGTAATAATAATAATTGGGTATTTTGATAATAGAGGTCTACTAATGAGAAGAATAGGATTCTTTGTTTTTAGAATACATTTTGCTTAATTAGGGTTCAAAGTTAGTATTTCCTATCATCAGATTAGTTTGCAAATGTTCATCTGTCAATGCTGATCTATAATGGGATTTTATGTATTTCATTTTTACAAATGTCCTTCAATATAGATAGGCACTGCCAAACACTGACATCAGTCCATGTGCATATGATTTTAAGTGAGCATATTAATTGCATGGAAAGCATTTATAGAATTCTATTAGATTCTTCTCTTGATATTTACATTTTAGTATGTCATTACATTGCAGACTAATTGCTTTCAATTGATGGTTAGGTAGAACCTTCTCAACTGCACAGTTAAATGAATTTTGAAATATTGAAATTTCCTTTGCACTTGCATTGAGGTCTAAAAAATGCTGCTTGGAACTGTAATTTGAGCTTGGAAAACTTACCTGTTGTAGATTTGTATAGGAATGGATAATATGCTTATTTTAACTTTTGGTAGCATGGAAGTGTAGAAAATGGCTTGACATCACTTGCAATTCAAGCAACATTAGTCGTCATCAAAATAATTTTACTGAAGTATAAGTTTCATGTGTTAAGTGCTGTTTTATCTTGTAATTGGTGAAGTTCGTTAAGACATATTATCAAGTCTCCTACAAAAGCTAATTTCCAAAGCCATTCATAGTTTAATAATAGTGGTTGAAGGCTGTTCTCATTCAAAAATTCTCAATTTTGTTCTTGAGCTGAAAAGAATCACAAGTGAACAACAAGAACTGCTATGTGGTAGAACAAGTCAGGATATTCAGTTTCTATTTCCGATAAAAATTCACAGAAGAGGCCATGTGAATCAATGAAGTTAACATTGACACTACTGGCTCAATAACACAATAAGTTCAAATACTACCACAAAGTAATTACCGATGAATAATGTAATAAATAGCCGTAGACTTTGTTGTTTGATCAAATGAGCAATTTTCTGTTTTACACATATTTTTACTACCATTGCGTGTAACACATCTTAGCAGGTTCCTCTTCATGTTGTATGGAATCAGTATTTTTTCAGCTTCTTTGAAAATATTTTCCCCTATTGTTGTTCCATGCAGACTATTCACAGAAGCTAATTCTTCAGTCATTTAAAACAAGGTCTTGATTCTTCAAATGAACAATTGAGCAGTATCAGTATTACCTGTTAACTCATGAAGTGCCAAGGAAAACCACTCAGTTAATTGCTTTGTTTTTTAAACTGACTATTGATGTTGTTCTCAATGTTCTCAACTCTTCAAGCAACTGTTCTAGCTGAAAGTCTAATAGTCTTAAATTTGTTTTCTCTGAACACATTACTTTGGCTATTGCAATCAGACACAATTTAATTAAACAGGTTTCCTCCTTTGGCTAAGAAACGAGCCACTCAGAAAATTACTTTGGTTGCAGCCTCATATTCATTTTTTAAGTTTTGTGAAGAAACTCTGCTGTGATGAAATATTCTGTTTTAAATTCTCTAATTGTTCTCACTGTTGTTCTCCTGTCAGTTGGAAATATTGTGATGAGTGTAGTCTGATCATGTTGACATATAGAGTACTCTTTTAGCAAAACTATAGTGTTATTGCATAATAAGTGCTAGGCTATCAAATTTGATAACAAAATAATCCACACTCCACCATGCCTTAAGAGCATGACATATGAAGTCCTTTTTCTCTTTTTTTCTGGTTTTGGCATGATAGGTATACACTGGTCATAAAAAGAAATGTCATAGTGTTATATGTGTGGCACTTGAAACACTGCCAAGTTATATCAGCATCACTGTGATTTGTAGGGCACTCAGCAGCAGGGCAAAGAGATGAGAGCACCACATACATTCTCTGTTGCAACTATTCAACTCTCTGTTGTTTTGTGAAAGTAGCCACAGATGACACATAAATGAATGAGCATAATTGTGTTCCAATAAAACTTTATGCACACCAAAATTTGAATTTCATGTAATTTTAATGTGTGATGAAATGGCTGTACAAATAAATATAGGTGGCAGGGTGGATTTGGCCTATAGGTTACTTGGTCTAGCAAAAGGGCTAGACCAGCCAGCTGGTCAATGTTCTTCGAGCTTGGTGTCAGCTGCTGAGCCCAAGTGAAAGGAAATCTCCTGTTTAAAGCAGCAGCACTAACATCAATAGCAACCTGGCTATTTCTGTGCCTAAAATCACCATAACCATTCATGTGATTCTTTAGTAAGCCTTGCTAGACTCTTCAGGGTTCTGCTTAATTTTCCAACTTTGACTCCCAATTCTTTCCTTATCCTTTTGGTGACAGCCATATTCAACTTCCTGAATTTACCAGAACTCTCATATTCTTTTGTATTTTTGCAGATCTGTTGCTGCTTCTGCCAGGAAGATACCCACCCCTGTACCCAGCCCCCAGTTTCCAATAATCCATCTTTTATCCTCTAGGAGCTTTATCTGGTACCTCTAGGCTGATAAAGATGCCTCTTCTCTGAGCATCCACAGAAATTTGGGCAAAGCTTATAGCACTAATCACTTTATTCTATAGTATAGAATTTACTTACATAACTCTCCAAGTAAGAGTTCAGGACAGGGACTGTCAACTTGGAATGTTTTCAGCCATTATTTCTTTGGACACCTTTTGGGCCCTGACCTATTTCTTCTCTCATTCTGGGATTCTGATGACACAGATGTTATATCCTTTATTATCATCTAATAGATCTCTGAGGCTCTGTTTATTATTATCATTTTTCAGTCTATTTTCTCTCCGTTCTTCAGATTGGTAATTTCTATTGTGCTATCTTGAACTTCTCTTATTCTTTCCTCTATCCCCTCCATTCTGATGATGAGCCCATACATTGAGCTTTAAATTTTGGTTATTATATTTTTCAGTTCTAAAATTTCCATTTGGTTCTTCTTTATATCTTCTATTTTTTTTTTTTTTTGCTGAAACTTCTTATTTATCTGCTAAGACTTCCTAGTTTTTCGTTTGTTTCAAATAGGTTCATAATTGCTCACTGAAACATTTTTGCGACTGCTTTAAAATCCTTGTCAGATAATGTGAACATCTGATTCACCTTAGTGTTCACATCTGTTGACTATCTTTTCTAACTAATGTTGGGATTACCCTGGTTCTTGGTATGAGTGATTTTTCGCTGAAACCTGGACATGGTGGGTATTGTAAGACTCGATCTTACCTAAATATTCTGTTTTAGTGGGCCTTTTCTGACATCACTCTGTTGGGGAAGGGAAAGCACTGCTTGTTACCACCTTGTAGAAGTGGAAGTCCAGGTTCCCCACTCAACCTTGGTTGACACTGGTGGAGGCGGGTGGTCTCCTTTCTACTGCTGGGTGTGAATGGCAGTTCTGGCTCCCCACGAGGCCTCTATTGATACCACTATATCTGGAAGTGGAGGGGGGGGGGCCTCATTACTGTTTCCCAAATTGCGTCCACTCTCACCATGGGAGTGGTGGCTTTGTTACCACTGGGCAGTGGTGAAAGTTCTGACTCTCCAGTAGGCCTCCTCTGATACCACAAAAGCAAGGAAGGGGAGTGATGCCTCACTACTGCTGGGTGTGGGTGGAAGTCCAGGCTCTCTAGTGCGGTGGTGGTGGGGGGTAGGATTTGAGGTGTTTAATTACAGCTTGGTAAGGGTAGAAGTCTAGGCTGGGTGTGGGAGTCAAGGCTTCTTCCAGAAGTCCTGAAACTATTCTGACAACTGAAGTTTTGGTAATAGGTGAAAATCTGTCTATACTTGGCTCCCTATCTCCCCTCAACTCTAACCCTGTGTTAATTTTTGTCACCAATGTGTTTGGACATCAGTTGGATAATCTTTATGACACCAGTAAGTGTGGGAAGAGCTGAATTTATTTTTGATCCTGACTTAAAGGACAAGTATAGTTCTATTTATAAGACTAGATAAGTCATCACTCTGCTACATGATTTTTTTATTGTCTGCATAGGTCATATGGCACTAACTTTATAAATGAACTACATGTTCCTAAATAGTTCAGGTTAAGTATTTAGTATTTAAAAGGAAGTTACATTTATTTTCCGATAATTGAGTGGGCTTCTCCTCTGATATTAATTGATGGTACTTACATGAGTATTAACACAATGTTGCTACACATGATGCACTAATCAGTCCATAATCTGACTCAGCATGATACAAATTTTATAAAATTTAAGAAGTTTGATTTATCTATGCATGTATTAGTCACATCAGCTTGGCAAACTCAAATTACTCTTCCCAGCTCCTAGTGTATTAGGTTATAATTATGAAACATAAATCAGTGCTAATTGATATAAGGTTTAATTTTAGAATAAAAGAGAGAGGTAGCAATGTTAGGGTTATATGCCCCAAATAAAAAGTAGATTAGGACTGCCTATGTGTTGGGCTTATAGGGAGGTTGAAGAGGGATAAGGAGGAAGTGATTGGTAGAGTGGTGATTAACACAGTTAGAACCCAGAATATGAAAGCTAGAAAGGATTTTAGAAATTCCAAGCTTCCTATTTTTTTGAGGTCTTTGAATGCATATTATGTGTCTGGCACTTTACCTAACGGCATTTAATCATGAAAATAACATTGTAAAGTGGCTCTATTTTCTCTTTTTTCACAGATGAGGGAACTGAACCAAATTAGTCTCATTAGTCAGATGAGACTAACTTGTTGAAGGTCACCCAGCTATCAAGTGGTAGAGTTAGGCTCTGAACCCAGAACTGCATGATTCCCCAGTTCATGTATCTTTGGCTCAAATGCTCTGCCTTCTCAACAGGTTTTTAGATTCACATTTCATAGAAATATTATAAAATTATCCATCCAACTTCCCCATTTCTCTCTCCAGTGAAGGACCTAAACCTAAGAGGTAACATACCTATTACACAAACATTTGACAGATTATAAGCTATGCAAGATCTAAAACATTAGTGATCTAAGGATCACGTTACTGTATAAAAATTGTCTCATGCTTCATGACGGAGGATGGATATCTGTAGTTGGATTAGACATACAGTTCTGGCTTAGAGGATAAGGAACTTTTCCAAGGACACAGCCTGTGCAGAGTTATGATTTGTATCCAGGTCTGCCAGCCTGACTTCAACCCCACCCATTGCAGCCACTCCATGCAATTCTGCTGCTATTACCTAGTAATGATTATGTAGAGGGAAAGAGGGTTTTGAGGGGTTGGGGGTGGGTAGCCCAATAATTCTTGGAAAGGACCTGAGTCAAGAATCACCAGCTCCAGGAAGACTGCCAAATACTGGCAGAATTCATATCCCTGCTTGTGCAAGTCTAAGTGTGTGTCTGTGTGTGTGTGTCGGGGTGGTGGTGGTGGGGGGGTAGACTGGTGTCAAAATCTCCCAAGCTTTGAAGGTCATCTGTTGTGACCAAGTTAACAATGCACATATTAATTTAGCTGTAGAAAATATTTAGCCTGTATACTCACCCATTCAAGTAAAAATGGAAAGGATATCGTAAAGAGTGGAAGAGGTGTATCAGAGAAAGTAATTAAACATGAAATGTAATCCATGTAAAACTATAGTTAAGTCTAGTTACTCGTCTCAGGGGGACAGTTTAAAACTGTCTGTGTGCAAAATCAGTTGGGATTTCCATAGCTTCTCAATGAATACTGCTAGGATTACTGAGTTAGCACTGAATTGTCTGCCTTATATTTTGAAATCCAAGTTAAATGTATCTTGTTTATTGGTTACATTATTGAAAATATAGAGTCCATGTTTATAATGGAAATCTTGTCTTCATATGTCCATTTATTTTTTTCCTATCCCTGAAGACTGGAGTTGTGCCCTGTAACAGTTCTATGAGACATATCTTACTAAACTTGTGTTTTGAAAAGTAATAGACCCAAGGCATGTTTTCCTTTTTCCCAATTATACTATAGATTGAAAGGTAGCCTAGCGACTTTTACTAACATCTGAGACACGGTCAGAACAAGAAAATGTTACTGCTGCCTAAGACATGTTTTTTTTGGGGGGGGGGGTGGTGGTGGTAGAAAAGGGTTTTCTGGGCTGCAAGCTTCGACGAGGATCTTAATTATGTCTTCTCTCAGGCCTGTCTACAAGTAGCCCCAACTCTTCCATGAAGGCCCCACTGAGATCATAGCACTAGAAACCAACATTCTGGAGATCTCACTTAACAATTTTTTGGTCATTGCTTCTTCTTACATCACCATAATGAACTACTGATAAAAAGCCGATAGCACGAAAATTTGGCCCCAGAGTGCCGCCAACAGACCTTCGGCGGTGGGGATCCGTGGTCAGCGAGCCAGACCCTCGTGGGCGACTCTTCATTCCCTCGGGTCAGGGGGCCTTTCCCCCTTCACCTGCGGCGCAGCGAGGGGATCGGAGCCGGGACTGCAGGGATGGCCTAGGGCGGCGCCTGAGCCGCGGGGGTAGGGAGCCGGCGGCCGCTCCCCGACCGCGCTCCTCGCGGAGGCCATTATTTCCAGCGGTGCCAAAAGTGTGCGCCTTCTTCGGAGGACGGAGGTCACGGGCCGTGCGCCTCCTCCCAGCGACGCGACTCTTTATCAGGCCCTCCGGGGCCCGGGACCCCCGGAGCGCAGGATACCGGAGCCGCTGTCTGGGCCACTCCGGAGCACCCGGACGGGCAAAGGCCGTCCATGGCGTCCTTGGTCACGGCTCGCTCCCGCCGCGGGCGGTGCCAGACCTCGCCCTTCCCTATCGCTCCCCTCCCCCTCCCAAGCCCGCCGCGACTCCCGAGGTGACACAGCCCGGACCCTCCATTCTCTGCCCCAGTGTATTTAACTGGCACAACCAAACCGGCTGCTCCCTCTCGGTGACAACCCTTCCCCCCGACAGACAGGCCCGGCAGCCAACCACCGGCCAGAATTGGCGTGCGTCCCGCTCCCCGTCGGTGGCGGCCTCGGTGGGCGGGGCTCGGGCAGCTAGCAAGTTGAGTGGAGCCACGGCTGACGTGAGTCAACAAAGGTCACGTGAGGCGAGAGTGCCGCGTCGATTGGCTGTCCCGGCCGGGCGGGGAGGGGGGGGTCACGGCGGCGGCGTGGGGTTCGCTGTGTGACACAATTACAACAACTTTGTGCTGGTGCCGGGGAAGTTTGTGTCTCCAACGAATTCCCCCCTGTGTCCCCCAGCCCCGCGCGCTCCGGCCATTCCCGTCGTCCCCGCCCGTAGCTGCCCCTCGCCCGCCCCCGCGATGTGACCCTACAGCCGAGCCGCCGCCGCTGCCGACTCGGGGGCTCCGCAGCCCCTGCCGCCGCCGCCTTTACCGCCGCCGCGTTGGGATTTTTCGTCGCTGCCGCCCGCGGCGGAGGAGGAGGCGGCGATAAAGTTGGTGTGCCGGTCCCGCGCGGAGATTGGGGGCGTCGTTGCGGGTCCCGGCCCGGGGGGGGGTGTCGGCGTTGGAGTTGTGAATTCGCTGCGTTTCCATGAAATCCTGCGGAGTGTCGCTCGCTACCGCTGCCGCCGCCGCCGCCGCCGCTTTCGGTGATGAGGAAAAGAAAATGGCGGCGGGAAAAGCGAGCGGCGAGAGCGAGGAGGCGTCCCCGAGCCTGACAGCCGAGGAGAGGGAGGCGCTCGGAGGACTGGACAGGTACGGGCCGCCGTCACCCGCCGGGTCGGCTCCGGACCGGCTGGCGCCGCTCTCCCGGGAGGCCCGAGCGCCGCTCGCCTCTGGCGGCGGCGGCGGGGCGGGCACCTCGGCTTCGCGCTCGGGGTGCTGTAGCCGCCGCCGGGGCCTCGGGCTCGGGCAGGGATGGGTCGATGGTGCTGCCGGAGCTTTAACGGGCCGCTTGTGTCTCTCCCCACAGCCGCCTCTTCGGATTCGTGAGGTTTCATGAAGATGGCGCCAGGACGAAGGCCCTACTGGGCAAGGTAAGGCAGCCGCGGGCCGGAGCGCGGACACGGTCTCCCCGGCCGGCGCCCCACTCGCCCCGGGCTCCGCGGCTCCGCGGCTCCGCAGCCGGGCTGGCGCTCATTGTGGCCGCGAACGATGGCCGAGGGGCTTCCGGAAAACTATTTCCTGCCGCTGCTCTTCCCCCACCCCTAGATGCCTCGCTGGCTCCCTTGCGAAATCGCCCTCTCCTCTCGTAGCTGGAGGAACAGAGACGGCAGCGCTTTGGGGCCGAGCTGAACCGGGTGGACAAAATTGCCTGTTATTTTATGGCTTTTGTGGGGGGTCGACCGATGAGCTCCCCGAGCTGCCTGTTAAAGAGTCAAGGGATCGTAAATGTGTGCCGATGTCCCCGCATTTCCGACTTAACTTGCCTCCTGTGGTTTTTATTCTTTTTCTCCAGGCAGGCTGCTCGTGAAGTCTACTGGTAACCAAACGTTTGGGGCTTTCTTGTGTCCCCGCTCCCAGAAGGGGGAAGTTGCACGTAGTTTAGGGCGGTGGAGAGTTTGCATTGGGCCGTTGACGGGCATCTCGATAGGTCTGTGTTTTACCTGAAGTTAGGTGACTTGTTTACTTTTTTGGGTCTTTCGGCCATAGAAACCCTACAGTTATCTGTGAATGTGTTTTCTTCTTGGAGCCTCGGTTTCCTGTGTGTCTGACAGTGGAGGCCAGGGGGGAATTCGGGGTGTAGTCTCTGTTTATTTGTGTGGAAAGTTCTTGGCACTGTCATTTAGTTAAGTAATGGCTGCTCCTATCGGCCCAAGATGGCGGGACAGGGTGGGAGGAGAAAGTGAAGGGGGGGGTTTGGGGGAGGGAGGAGAGGTAAACATGGAAATAAATAGTAGCGAAGAATAGGCCTCTCCTTCAGAGTGTGTAGCTCGGTGGTGTTTAATAAAAATTACCCACGATTATTTGCGCCTGGAATTCTGGTACCTTTCTCAGGCTCGGAAGCAGCATTCATAAGCCTGGTAAATGCTTATCAACCTGTAGCACATTTAGTTACCCATCCGTAAGCTATTGAACAAAGGCTGTGGAGTCTCGATCTGCCTGCATCAGTTTGTGTCTCTTGACCAAAATCTGATCGAAATGATTATCGTATGCTTGCTTCTTTATTTGGACCCTGAAACTTGCACCGTGCGCGATAGGTGTTGCATCCATTTGACATTTTCTTTTCTAGCTGAAATCAGTAGCTTTGCATTTGACACTTAGTTTTATTGTTGCAGTTGAGAAGGAAGTTAGAAATGACTAAAGCCTAGCATTTTATTCTTAAGTTGAGATTTTAAAAAATTTAGTTGTCCTGAATTTTTGTCTGTAGTTTGGTTTAGAAGAGTCGCTCGTTTCTTTTATCTGCAATTACACTTCTGTTTTTGTTTCAAAGTAACTTAAGTATATGGGGTTTTGGACACAAATAATGACCAGAAAGCTAAACAGCCATAATCTTTTTCAGTAAGCCCAGTTCCTTTGACTGACAGAGAAAAGTTGAATTAAACTTTGTGTAGGTATTAATTGGCTTCCTTAAAATTATTGCCGGGAAAATCAATAGTGACTACGTCTGAAATGATTTAAGCATAAATGGCTTAAGCCTTGAGTTTTTTTTGTTTTGCAACCTCAGTATTTAAAATATTTTATTAAAAAGTGCTCGGTTACTGTCAAAGTTGTCATTCCAAAAGGCCAAGCAAAATATTTAATTTAACTTAATAAAATTTAAGGAGCATTACTTTATTTTGAAGTGACTGTTGCCAGTCTAATGGGGGCTGGTAAAACTGCAAAGATAATACATTTGGAAAAGTTTGGCTAAATCTATTGCTTTTGGTTATGGTAATGAAGAAATAAATGGAATCTGATGTTTAATGTGGATAATGTGTAAAATGCTAGGTGATTTCATGTCTCAGATTGCTTGTATTTAGATAGATTCACAGTGGATCGTGCTTAACATTGTATTTCAGATTATAACATTGAACCCGGTAGTTATTATGCATAATTGAGTTTAAATAGTAAAAGGACTGAACATTTTCAAGTATTTTTTGTGAAAGTGTGCATTACTTTCACAAGTACAGTGACGTCTTATAAATGAGAAAGTAGCGAAGCTTCATTATGTTTTGCGGAAGAATTAAGGCCTCATAAAATACCAGGTAATTTGATAAAGTACTAAGTATTTTGTTGAGCTAAAGAAAAATATTCTTCATTACTCCTGACCCCGTACTTGTGAGGTCCTGCCTGTTTAGGTCAAGACTCATAAGCCTTAACATTAAAATAAAACACTCAGGAGCTTGTGCCTGAAACCTCATGCACTTCTTGGTTGCATCCTTGTGAGCCTGAACATACCAGTGAGATGTGTAATGCAAAGCTGGATGATATTATATAACCTCACACCGGGTGTTTGAATTAGATTCTGAATAGAATGAATGAGCCGGATTCCTGCTATAGGAAGTATTGAATTATTTAGTTTCATCCATCTTTTGAACAGTCCTGGTAAACAGCATGTTTTTTTTGTGGAATGTTGAGCTGTGTTGGTTTTCAGAATTCTTATTCTCTGAAAGTCTTCAAAACAAGAGTTGGCTTTTCTTTGTTTGGGTAGGTTAAGGGTACTTACCTAAGGGCAGATACTGGAACTGAGTAACTCTAGGATTCTCTTTTTAGCTATGATTTTTGTCATTACCCACCCTCCCCCTCCAAACAAATTTAGTCTGCAATTTGTGTAACTTTTTTCTTTCTGACAGAAGCGTAGCTATTACTACTTGTTTTCAAAAATTCTTATTCCTATGTTATTGGATCCTCTTTCAAGTTTTAAAATTTAAATTAGGAGGTTTTAAAAAAGTTAACTCTTAAAAGCTTTTGGAAAGTTTAAAACATATAGTAAGTATCTCTTACTTGTCCAGAAACTTGTATGTTCTTCTTTTTAGGTGTGAGGATACTTTGTCCAAACTGCTGATTTCTTTTAGTCTCTGAATGTTTTTGTAAGATAAATATAAATTAGAGTCATTGAAAGAATTTTTGGTTGTATGATTGCCATTTGATACACAATGCTTAGAGTTTTTAATTTTAAATAATTAGTAATATGGTATATTATTTTGTTGTAATACCTTTATCTTTAAAAGATTGTAATCAGCAAGTGGTTGCTTAATCACAGTTCTTGAAGTGTCGCATGATCTTGACCACTTTCCTCTTCAAAGTAATGCTGCTATTAATCTTTTGGTGACATAATAATTCAAGATTCTTATTTTTTAAAATTATAGTGCAGTTACTGATAAGTAATTAAGTAAAACATTTTAACAGAAATTAACTGTGGTGACTTTCAGTACATTTTTGAAAATCTTTTTGGTTTAATCTTATTTTCAGTTGATACAGATTTGAGTTAAAGTTTAATGTAATATAATATATAGCATGAATGTAGTAATACTATACATTTGCATTTATAGTGATAATATAATGCTACAGAGTTGGGGGATCTTTGTCACGGAATTATTGCTAAAATACATAGTTGTTCATTTTGAAGTAACTATATTATTTTAAAGTTTGTATTAAATACTCTTACTGGATTTTTTTTTTTTGAAATTCTGCTAATCAATAGAAAGATTATGTAGAGTATCTAGAAGTAGATATGGATTATTTACCACTTTAAAATGTATGTGCTTTCTTTTCCTCGGAGATAATTAATATTAAAATAGTTGGAATTTAAAATTTTGGGGAAATGGAAGCAGTTTTAGGTCCATTAAGGCATATATTTTCCCAAATTTGGTTTGCTTGCATGTAGATGGTAAGGGAAAATTACTAGGTCACTTGTAGAGGTGGCTTTTTTATACTATAATATTTGGATGTTGATGACGTTTAAAATTATTTTATATTATGTGTGTGTTTTATTTGCTGGTGAGGGATATATTCATTTCTAGTGTTAAAGAAGGTTAGTGTGTGGGTTACAAAAGTAACTACAGAATAATGTCATGCTTTGTGTTTGAAAATTAGGTCTTTAATTTAATGCATCTTAAAAACTATTTTCTAGTTTGGAGAGTTGTAAACAATTGCAGCCGTTATTATTTACCTGGACAAAGTCTCATGCTGCTACTACACGTTTCCTAAAACTTTGATACATTCCTGATGATAAAGATATAGTAAGAGATTATAGAAAATGCTTGCTTATCTGGCCGCAAATTATAATTGCAGGAATATATAAACGTGCTCTTTTTAAGTTCTGACTTTTTCCCCCCACTGGATAGTTCTTTCCGTAGAATCAGTTACAAATTCAAATGACTAGGGAACACATTCGATTGCCACCTCTATATATTTCAGGTTGTTAAGAAAAACTGGCTGAGGGATGATTTTTTGTGATGTAGGTGGTAAAGTGGAATGATGGGCCATACGCTTTAAACCAAAGTGAAGGTTCATTGCTCGGCTAGCTACAGAGTAAAAAAAATCTTTTTCTGACTTGGTTATGTAACGTTTAGTTTTTATTTATGTAATACCAGTATCATTTTGCAGATTTGAAAAGGGCTTTTTTTGGTTAAGTTTATTTTTATTTGGAAATTCATTGTGATACTTTGAGCTCTTTGAAATTGATGTTAATGACTTATAACACTGTGCATTATTAATATTTTTGGAATGTGGTATTAAGAGCTAATTTATGTTACAGAAATACCACCAGATTGTCTAAGAATTGAAATGGTGGTTAGGTTATTTAGGACTCACATGTATTTTTCTGTAGACTAGTTAATTAGTGGAGTTTATTTAATGAATGCATAAATGACAGTCTTATGTACTCATACTGAAGCTTCATATGTAAGTGTATCAGTTTCCCATATTGACTTGAAATTTGTTGACAGTAAATTAGAGCAACAAATATTTGAGTACCCTAAGTGCAAGCCTATGCAGGGAATATGAAGATAACATAGATATCCCTTGTCTGCACTTCTGCACTGAAAACTTACAGTGCCTTAAAAGGGTGAGGTAAGTATAAGGATGACTAACAGAAACTTCAGTGGCAGAAGAGAAGTGTAAAGTATCCTGAAAGTTTATGAGAAAGATCGATTTAATAATTTACAAGTTAGAAAGGCTCTTTCTTTTTTCTGTCACTCATAAAAACATTGTTTAGCAAGCATGCGCAAAAGCACAGGAACCTGTTTGTGAAGCTTGACAAAGTCCCAGCTCTTTGTCTTTGTAGGCAGTCAACAAGGACCTTGCTGGCAAGGTGGCATATGTAGCAGTGTGTTAGCAGCAGTAGGCATTAGCTCCAGAATCACCTGGTCAGTAGAGAAACACAGAGCTGCGTGGGACTTCTAGATGATATGTGCACTCTGGAGAGTTTCGGGATCCTGGATTTGCTGATTCTTAGACTCTGTTCATGCAGAGGTGGTGATGCCTTCTAGCCAAGCCACATTAACTTGAACATCATTCATTTCACTGGTCAGAATTTACTTTTAACACCCTTTGTGCTACCCGACACATTTCAGGGCTGACTAATGTAAAGGCAGGAGAAGCACTGCCTTTGTGGAGTGTTGTCCTGTCCTCCTCCTGTCTCTCATTTTTAGATTTAACTCTACTGGACTGTGTATTCCTGATTTGGGAATTTCAAAAGTTAACTAACAGCCTCTGGATTTTAGATTATTAGAATTAACTTCAAAAGTTAACTCATAGTTGCTAAGTTAAAATTAACTAAAGCGCATGAGACTCACTGTATTCTGATGTATTTTATTTTACTTTTTCTTGAAACATTTAATGAGAATTTGTATTACGTAACACATTCTGTGTCAGACATTTAAAACTCAATTATTTCATTAAATTTTTATAATACATGAGTTAAATGGCGGGTATTCACATTTGTGAGATAATTGCACAGTGGCTTCTGGGCTAGCTTAATTTACAAACAGCATCTTCCATTTATCTAGGTATATGTTTCAACAAATTATGCACTTGGAACACCAGACCGTAGAAGACAAAAGCCTGCCTCTTAGCTCCTCACATCTGGGGACTTTTATGATCTGCACCTTCTTTCCCGAGGTGGGTGGTGCTGAAGGTGGGCAAGACATTGATGGCTCCTGCAAAAATACTACTTGCTTTTCTGGACCCCTGTTTTCAGTTAATTAGTTTACTCTTGAGTCCGTTGTAAATTGAGTTTCAAAGTACTACTGTAGATTGGGCCTCAGTCTCTTATTACCAGGATGGGAATTGTTTCTTGATTGTGTTTCCTGGAGATGGTGTTTCTTGATTTTGTTATTAACACGGAATCTTTTAATTTTGTTTAGGAAGACATGATTTGAAATCAGAATTTTGTTTTTAGCAGATGTTCAGAGGATCACCTGCCTGTGTGTTCTGTCCCTCTCTGATCTCATTTTGTAGTAATACTTACCTTTGTTATGAGTTCCTAACTTGGGATCCTTGAATGAGTTGAGTGTTCATGGGTCAATTTAAGAAATTCTCTTGACAAAGTTTTGAAAGGATGCTCAAGAAGTAGTTAAGTAATGATTATCTTGGAGTACAACACAGCTCTAGTGTGAGGAGGAGAGGAGTAGATTTTGAACTAGATTTCTATACTGCTGTGGGTTTTTTTTGTTTGTTTATTTTTAAACCATAGATGTGCATTACCTTAAAAATAATAAAATAAGCACACTGATAGTATACCAGAATTAAAACATGGATTTTATACTACCGTATGTGTAGTTAGAGATACCTGTAAAGGCCTTGTTGTGAAGTTGGGATACTTCTGATCTTTATGGTCCTTCAGTGGGGATAGGAGTAAACGAAGTAGAGAGGTACACCTTGTTGGTCCTATTTCTTTGTATTTTATTTAGGTGGCTTTGATATAGTTGTTGTATACTCATTCTTCATTTTGATCTTTAGCATCTCTTTCATTGATGACTTTATTTTGGGGTCTGATTTGGCCCGGGCTGACATTTGGGACCTAATTAAAAACTATAACCTGGAAAAGTGGATATAATCCCTTATTTAGACAGTTTTAGGTTTCTTAGCCAAATTATGGGCTGTTTGCCACTATCTTCTATAAGCTTTTATTTATTTTCTCTTACCCATTTCTTCCTTTTATTCTGCCTTTTCTCTTCTCTAGATTGCTAAGATTTGTCATTCTGTTGTGAATGTGTTCTTGATTTTTGTAGTTTCATCTGTGGTAGTATTTTGTCTGTGTTAAAATAAATAAAAGATGCTATTGCTAACCTTATTCTCAGGAAGAAGATTGGGCTTTGTTATAGTTAAGAGTATTATATAAGGTCATCTAATTTAATTTAGAACAATGGAAGAAACCTTTTTAGATAAAGGATTGTTTTCAGACTGTAGGTCTATTACATTATGTTCTTTAGCTCCTTTTAAAAAAAAACTGTTTATTATAGAAAGTTTCCAATATTTTCAAAAGCAGAGAAAATAAACCAGCCAACCATCACTGATCATTACCCAGCTTCAACAATTTTCAACTCATAATCAGTCTTGTTTCATCTGTGTTTTGCCCCTCACTGCCATTATTTTGAAGGAAATCTCAGATATCAGTCATATCATTTAATCCATAGATATTTCAGTTGGTCTCCGAAACATAGCCACAATGCCCTAATTACACATAAAATAACTTCTTAATATCAAATATCCATGGGCCTTGATTTTTTTTTTTTTCCTGTATGGAAGTTAAGGATTAGTTGCTTGGGAATTGAGTAGAAAACAGATACTTAGCTGAATATGTGTGAGTTTGTTTGTATTTTAATACTGTGGTAGAATTCTGTAATAGAATATTACACAATATGTGACAAAAGAGATAACTTTTCCTAAAAACCTTATGAATCTTAGTTGCTTAAGTCTGTTTGGATAGTTTGTATATTTAGGGGAAATTTGTTTTTAGGATACAGTAATTAAACGTAGGTTTTTGATTTCAGGTATCAGAATGAGAACTAGAAAAGCTTTTACTTTGCTTGATTGATTTGTGAAACGTGTGCTGAAGCACTGTGAGTGAGGGACTGTGCCAAGTCCTGGGGCAGCAAATAAGACCTGGCCTCTGTCCCTGCAGTCTGTGGAGAGAGATGGACAGACTGAGTGATCATGTGATGTAGTTAAGTACAGTAAACAAGATATATGCAAAATGCTGTGAGCTCTCAAATGCTGGAGCAATTATAACATTTAAAACTTCTGACTGTGGGTAGTTTATCCACACAAATTTCCAACATGTTGGAGCAGTTAGTTTAGATTGGAGAAGTGGGTGAGAGAAGTGGTACAAAGATGTGACATTTTGGTTGGTCTTGGTTATGAAACATGAGTAGAAGTTTAGCAAGAGGAAAAAGAGGGCAGAGAGTTGAAGGTGAGACGATCACTGGTGTTTGAGGAGTTGTGAATAGTTTAGTGTGGATAGAGGGTAGAGTGTCTTAGTAGGATTGGGAGGTCTTAGAAGGATTGGGAGGAGGTAGTTGAAGGTTCCCATCACTGTAAGGCCATAGGATGTTTTGGGAAGTCATTGAACTGAACTCTGCAATCAGGGGAAGTGACGTGACCAAAAGTAGATTTTCTGGGACTATTATTGACTACAGTGAGAGGGATGAAATGGAGGGAAAAGGAACCTAGTTGTGAAGCATTGATGGATAGATAGCACTGCATGGATTTTTAGAGTCGAATTCTGTTCCTGCCACTTACTGGATGTATGATCTTTGGGCAAATTATTTTACCTTGCAGAAGCTTAGTTTTCTTATCTGTAAAATGGAAGTGGGTAATAGATTTCTGACACGCTACTGCATTTTGTGTTAGGAGAAAAAGGTACGTAGAGTGCCTAGCATTGGGCTTGGTGTGGAAGGTGTTCAGTACAAGATAATACGTTATTATCATCTTGGAAAAGACATTTTAAAAAAATGATGCTGTGGTTTAAGAATGAGGGGGAAGATAGGCAGATTTGAGATCTCTTGAAAACGCCCTTCCTTGACTTTCCTAACATCTGGCTACTTTGGCATTCCTTCTGTGTCTCTGACCACATCTCAGTTTCCTTTGCAAGGAGATTCTATTCTAGATCCTTATTTACTCACTCTGCTCCTTGCTTGCATGTATACTTGACTGCTACTTGATTAGTTTACCTGGGTATTTTTGAAGACACCTTAAACTGAACATATGCAAACTGAATTTATCGTTGTCTTTTGACGTCCCTTATCTTAGTAAATGGCTCTTATTGCTTCCCTTGCCAGAAACCTTAGTTTTTTAACTTCTCTTTTTCTTAATCTATCAAGTTCTGCTAATCACCATATCTTGACATTTCTACCTCTTAAGTTTCAAATCTGCTTGTTTTTCTCCATCCTTACTGCTAACATTCTAATCACAGCCATGATCCTATCTTTGACTTTTGAAATACCTTCGTACAGTGTTTTTGGATAGGTATACTTGTACATAGTACAAAATTGAAAAGTTACGTAAAGGATTTTACAGTGAAAAGAAAATCTTCCTCCCACGTCATCTCCCAGTTATTTAGTTCCTGTTCTCAGGCAGCCACTGATAAAAGGTTTATTGGGTAACTTTATATTTCAACACATAGACAAGCATATTCTGTTGTATTTTTTCCCACACAAATGAGATCGTACGGTATACAAATTGTTAAAATGCTGTGTTAATTTTGCTTCTTACCATATGAAAGTATTGTTTTTATATTGAATTGTCTTAGGTGTGAGAGTTCTCTGTCATTCAAGTAGTGAGATGTTGGTGAGGGGATTGGTTTGAGTGATTAAGTTATTTTGATTTTGAGGTTCTATTTCTCCTTTTATACATGGTATTTAAGGAAGAAATTCTTCAACATGCAAAAGTTTTAATTGAAAATATGTTCACATGTGTTTTCCTAAGATAGGAGTTGCTTAGTTTTATATGCTGTGAACTGTCAGTTGGAATAATTGGCAAATTTTGCCTTTATATTTTGGTTTTATTGGTGTGACTGATTGTCAGGCTGCTGGAATACTAATTTAATTTACTCCCTGAATGTTGAAAGAAGTAGCCATAGTTTATACTATTTAATATCTTGTATTTGCAGGAATCATTCACCTTCTTGATTTATTCTTGCTTTTTATTATAGAAAAGGAAAAATAGGTAAACTTGTGTTCTTGATTAGTCAAAAATAGTACAGTGGTGTGTTATAAGCTTATAGCAGAATATTTTTATTTCCATTATAGATTGACTGGTGGTTGAGTTAGAACAATGGCACTTTACTTTTTTGAGGTCACTAACCCTTTGAGGGTCAATGTAGCTGTATACATTTTGTGTATGATTTTGGGGGAGTGTGTGGATCACTTTGAAACCCAACTGTGTACTCCATTATTTTCAGTTTAGTTTACTTTATTCTTGGGTAGAGGTATTAATGATAGGAGTATGTTGAGGAGAAAAAAAGCTTTAGAACCATTGGATTCGTTATGCTTAGATGGCATGGATTTACCATCCAGTTTTGTGGTGTTCTATGACCACTTCACATATTCTCTCAAACTCTCCTCTATTGATTATAAGGGTTCTAGGGGAAGAGAATGTGGACTGATCCCTAGCAAATGTATTGCTCTAACTGGAAAAATAGCTGTAAGCACATGGCCCCATTAAGATTGTTAACAGGCTTTAGTATTGTTTCTTCAGCCTGGGTGCTCAAAATGCTAGTTTGATTGGGAGGCTGTATACTGGGAAGAACAGTGGATCAGAAAACCGAAGACCCGTGTTTTAGGGTTTGCTGCCTACTTTAGTTGAGGCACTTCCTGATTTATTGAATGTAAACTTTTCCTGTTGAATTTTGCTCTGTGTGTGTGTGTGTATGTATGTATGTATGTATATGTATGTTTGTATGTATCTATGATTATATTTTCATTATTAGCCTATCTGTTAAAAAGATAGATTTGGAGTTTGTAAGTTAGACTCAGGGTATAACTCTTAAAAAAAATTCTTATTTTTTATTGAAGTGTAGTCAGTGTACAATGTTAGTTTCAGGTGTCCAGCAAAGTGATTCAGTTATACATATACTTACATACATATATACGTATTTTTCAGACTCTTTTCCATTACAACTCATTACAAGAAATTGAATATAGTTCCCTGTGCTATATAGTAGGTCCTTATTGTTTATTTGTTTTATATATAATAGTGTGTATCTGTTAATCCCAAATTCCTAATCTGTCCCTTCTTCTCTTCTCTCCAGATTCAGGCTATAACTCTTAAAAGAAGCTTTTTTGGTAATACTTTTTCAAAGATGATCAATGGGTAGATATGAGGTGGGTCGTCTGTCATTGAAAGTGTTCACGTTTGCCCATTGACACTACTTGGCTTGGATATTGTAGATAGCATTCAGATATCAAAGGATAACTTTTACTGTTAAGTTATCTGTAATGATAATCCAACTCTTAAATAGTCATAATTCTATGAAAAGGGGTAGCTGGGTCCTGACTAGCTAAAAGGAAAGCTGGAGTCCTTCCAAATCTGATGTGTGTTTTTGGCTTTTGCTTTGTTTTGTTGGACTTGGTTGTCCTTACAGAAGTGGACAATCACATCACAGTTTGGGTATCATGAATACATTTCTATAAATGGAAATTTTTTTCTATTGATTTTTTAAAAAAATTGTTTATTTGGAGGTAATCGTAGATTCACATGCAGTTTTAAGTAATAATAGATCTAGTACAATATGACCAGGATATTGACATTGATACAGTCAAGATATGGACCTGTTTATCATGACAGTTATCTGTTCTGTTGTCCTTTATGGCCATATTAACAACACCCCCCTTGCTCCATTTCTAACCCCTGACCAACACGTATCTGTTCTCCATTTCTATAATTTTGTCATTTGAAGAATGTTATATAAATGGGATCATACAGTATATATCATTTTGGGATTGCCACTTTTGACTCAGCAGAACTCCCTGGAGATTAATCTAAGTTGTCGTATGTATCGATAGTTTGTTCCTTTTTATTGCTGAGTAGTATTCCATAGTATTGATGTGCCACAGTTTCTTTAGCCATTTACCCACTGAAGGATGTCTGAATTATTTCTAGTTTTTGGTTATCGCAAATAAAGCTGCAATGAACATTTGTGTACAGGGGTTTTTGTGAATATAAATTTTCTCTGGGATAAATGCCCAAGAGTGCCAGTTGCTAATAGTTGCCTGCTTAGTTTTATTAAAAAACTGCCAAACTGTTTTCCAGAGCAGCTCTACCATCTTACATTCCCCTCAGTAGTTCCCACCAGTGTTCTAGTTTTGTTGCATCCTTGCCAGCATTTGGTGTTATTACTTTTTCATTTTTGGCATTCTGATAGGTGTGTAATGATAGCTCATTGTGGTTTTAATATGCATTTCCCTAATGGCTAGTGATGGTGAATATCCTTCATGTCCTTATTTTCCATCTGTGTAACCTCTTTGGTGAAATTTCTGTTCATGTCTTTTGGATTGTTGATTTGAGGCCTTTTTCTCTGATGTAAAAATTTGGTGCTATAAATTTACCTTTTAGCACTACTTTAATTATGTCCCACATATTCTTATATGTTGTATTTTCATTCATTTCTATGCATTTTAAAATTTCCTCTTTGAGCCATTGAATATTTCCTAGTGTGTTATTCAGTAAGTATTTGGAGATACGGAGATTTTCCTGTTTTCACTCTGTTACTGATTTTTAGCTTGATTCCATTATGATTAGGGAATTTGTGTAATTTTCATTCTCTTAGTTGACATCTGTTTTATGACCTAGATGATCCATGGGTGCTTGGAATGAATGTGTTTTCTGTTGTTGGAGTGTTGTGTACATGGCAATTAGATGCTATTGGTTGATTGTATTCTTCAGTTCTTCTATATCCTTGCTGATTTTCTGTCTGTTAGTTGTGACATTTGCTGAGACAGTCGTGTTACCAAGTCGTCAACTTTAACTGGGGATTTGTCTGTGTTCCTTTTATCTCTGTCAGTTTCTGCTTGTGCTTTAAGGCTCTGTCTTTTGGTATGTACATAATTAGGATTCTTGTCTTCTGGTGGGTTCTCTGTATCATTATGTAATATCTCTCTTGGCCTACTAAAATTATTAGTAATTTTACTTGCTCTGAGGTCCACTTTACCTGATAGTAATGTAGCCATTCTTGCTTTTTAAAAGAATTAATATTTCCATGATAAACAGTGTATTGTTAGATCATTTTTAAAAGTCTGTTCTTCCAGTCTCTTTTAATTGGTATATTTAGACTTTTCACACTTAAGGTAATTACTGATATCTTAGGGCTTAAGTCTGCTATTTTATTATTATTATTTTGTTTCTCATTTCTCATTTCTTTCTTGTTTCTTACTTCCCTAGGGGTTATCTAGATATTTTTTTTGATTCCATCTTGATTTGTAGTGTTTCTAAGTATATCTCTTTCTATAGAATTCTTAGTGGTTGCCCTCAGTATTGCAATATTCATATGTAATTTATCACCATCTTCTGGTTTGGATGTTACACTGCTTCGAGTGAAGTGCAGTCCTTTACTTCCATTTAGGTTCTTTTCCTCTCTTCTAAAATATAATTTTCCTAAGTGTTTTCTCTGCATAATGTTGAACACCGTATCAGATAGTGCGATAAATTTTGCTTCAACCAGCAACCAGCAAATATGATTTATGAAACTCTGCATTGCTTTATATTACACTTATTACACTCACCTCAGTGTTCTTTTTTCCTTCCTGAAGTCCTGGCCTTCTACTTTCCTTTCTACTTAGAGAACTTTTTTTAGTCATTCTTTCAGTGTGACTTTGTTAGCAGCAAATTCTCTTAGTTTTTCTGAGATTGCCTTTATTTTTCTTCATTCATGAAAGATATTTTTGCTGAATGTAGAATTCACAGGGTACAGTTCTTTTCTTTTCCTATGTGAAAAATGTGCTATTTCCTTCTGTTCTGTATGGTTTCAAATCAGAAATTTGCAGTCATTTGAATCCTGAAAGCAATTCATCATTTTTCTCTGGCCGCTTTCAAGGTTTTTTCCTTGTCTTTAGTTTTCAGGAGTTAAGTAATGATGTATTTTGGTATGCATGTCTTTCGTTTTGTTTTAGTTGAGGTTCTTACATCTTTTTCTTTCTGTGGGTTAATGTGTTTCACTAAATTTTGGAAGTTTTTAGCCATTATATCTTAGGATACTTTTTCAGTCCCACTTTTCTCTTCTTCTGGGACTCTGGTAAGAAGCTTAGCTCTTATGTTTTTGGCTCTTGGGTCCCTGAGGCTCTGTCCATCCCCTACACCTCCCAGTCTATTTTCTTGTTTAGGTTGGCTAAGTTCTCCCCCCCCCCCCCAAGTTGAAGTATTGTTGATTTACAATGTTGTTTCAGGTGTACAGCAAAGTCATTCAATTATACATATATATATTTTTCAGATTCTTCTCCATTATAGGTTATTACATGATATTGAACATAGTTCCCCATGCTATACAGTAGGCACTTGTTTATTTGTTTTATATGTAGTAGTGTGTATATGTTAATCCCAGACTACTAATCTCCACCCCCCCCCCCCCCCCCCGTTTCCCCTTTGGTAACCATAGTTTGTTGATCTGTCTTTGTTGTCTAGCACTTCCATTCTACTGTTGAGCCCATTGAGAGAATTTTATTTTGGTTATTGTATTTTTTAGTTTTATAATTTCCCTTTGATTCTTTTAAAATAACTTTGCTGAGATTTTTCATTTTCTCATTTGTTTCAAGAGCAGCTGTAATTGCTCGTTGAAGCATTTATTTGACTGCTTTAAAATCTTCATCAGAGGTAATACCTCAAAAACCTGGTTCATCTCAGTGTTGCATCTGTTGATTATTTTCTCTCATTCACTTTGTACTTTTCTGGCTTTTGGTATGGTGAGTGATTTTCAGTTATACTCTGGACATTTTGGATTTCATATTATGAGAATTCTGGATCCTCTTCTTTTTTATAGTAGGTAGTCTCCTTGCTGAGGTGTAGTGCCAGGACTGGGTGGCTCCATATGTTCAGCTTCTGGCTCGGCCCTGCTGACAACCACCCTGGTAAAAGTAGGGCACTGAGTCATACTGTCTTGGTCCAGACTGATGGATGCAAGTTCACATCCCCCCTTGTCCTCACTGATATCTTCTTGGCAAAAGTTGGGCACCAGTTTATACCACTTTGTTGCCTCTGAGTCTGGGAGGTGTAAGATCAGCTTTCTGATGGGTCATGCTTCCCAGCAAGACAGAAGTGGAGGGCTAACTCACACCACTCTGATGCTGCGGGGTGGAGGAGAAGCTCCCTACTTTGTACCGCTTCCCCTGAGTTGATGCCAAGTGGTGGGTGGTGGAAGCTCAGCTCCCTCTGGGCATCACTGGCACCCAGAGAACGTGTGAAATGGATTGTCGGCTGCTCCATCTTGCTTGACCTCTTCATTCAATCTTACTGCTGGGTGTGTTTGAAGGTTCAGCTCCCTACTGTTCCCTGCTGACACCAGGGGTGGAGGGGAAGGTGGAATGCTGACTGGTGCCAACTCATACCACCTTGTTCAGTCTTGTTGATGTCGGGTAGGGTGCTGTTTCAGTTCTTCTCTGGTTCATGCTGATACCAGGCGTGCGTGCGTGCGTGCATGCGTGTGTGTTTTCAAGTGTAGTAGTGACTAATGCTGCCTCATACAGCTTTGTTAAGTCTCCTTGCTACTGGGTAGTAGTGGTGGCCCAGCTTGCTCTTGACCCTGCTAATGCTACCTTAAATGGGTGAATCTGAGCACCAGTTGTTTTCACTGGGTGTAGGGTGTGAAAGTTCAGCTCCTCTTTCAGTTTTGCTGTAACCCAGCAGGGGTATTGAAGCCCTGGTTCTGCAGGGCCAGGAAGATCTGCTTCCTGCTCAGCCTCTTCCATACCATCCTGTCTGGGGAACTGGATCACCCTCCGTGTGGGGAATAGAAGATCAACTGCTTGTTTTGTTGTGCCAGCACTGCCCTGGGAGTGGACTCGGATTGGCACTGCCTGCTCCCCACCCCAGTTGAGAGGAAGGAAGTATGGAAGATTTGCTGCGTGCTTGGCCTCACTGAAACTAGACAGTTTGCATGAGTGTGCGTGTGTATTTTCCATTGATGTTTGGCTGAAGCATGGTGGGTATTGCTAAAAAGGCTTCTATTGGCAGCCTACTTTTCCCCTAGTCTTTTTCCTAGGAGGAAAAGACTTTTTGGAGGTTTTTTGGTCTGTGACTTTGGTGGTACTAGATCAGGGGCTTCTGAAGTAGCACCCAGTCCTGGAAGTATGGGAGGCAGTAAGAAAACCTAGGGAACTCACTGCCTTGTCATTCCTCAAGTCCTGTTGCCTCTAGGAAGTCTGCTGCCCTTTCCTCACCTTTTAGATACTTCCTATGCTTATTTGTTCTATCATATTCAGGATTTTTTAGTTATAAGAGGGAGTACCTGAGAGAAATGAAGCTACTCCAATTTGGTGGAACTGAAAGTCTTTCATTTACTATTACAGCAATTCAAGGTTTGAATTGTGAAAATTTTTGCCTAAAGATACTATGTCACCTGAATGAAGTAAGTCTTAAAAAATCAAATTTACATGGAAATCTTAACTTTTCACAGTATCAGTCGGTGACCATATTGCAAAGCTGTTCCCTTGTGTCAGGGCTTGACCCATAGCTGTATTATTTTGGGGACAAGGTTTAAATAATTACAGTGCTTACTTTTGACATCAAATGCTTTCTGTTACATTGTTTAAAAAAAGTATATATTTACACGTATATAGAGAGAAACTGAAAGATAAGCTGGGTTATAGCAGAATGTCACTGTTTTGGTTTGCCATCAAATAGCAGTTACTCTTTAGATTCCCATGACAAACATACCGATGTAACAGAATATTCTGTTTCTTTTGCCATATTAAGGCCAGCAAAACAACAAAATCCTTCTCCGAAATTCTTAAAACACTCAAAATAACATGATGCAGAAGATTTTAGAAGAGGAGAGGTGGTACATAGAGATGTTTCCCTATTCAGTTGAATAGGCAAGTGAAAACTTGGGAGGCATCAGTGCATCTGAGGCAGAGGATAACGGTAATTTCAGCAATGTCCATGCTGAACACAGTTCTACAATTTAAAAATGAGGGGGCTTTTATAATTCATTCTACCTCAAATTCTGTGATTTTTGTCCCTTTTGTTCTTTCTAACTTGTTATAGTGCAATTTATATAGAAACTGAAATTTTTTTAAAACAAAAAACCTGGAAAAAAAGTTTTAGGCCCTTTAACATGAATTTCTCTTAAAATAAGCTTAGCTGTTCATTCTGTTAAGAAATGAGTTGATTTATTTTCTGTCTAATATGCTAATCATAATGTGCAGTGGTTAAACATTGTGCATTCTTCCTTGACCTATTAGTTATTTTGGATTGTGTTATTTCCATAATTTGTGAGTTTCCCAAAATTTTTTTGTTACATTGATTTCTAATTTTGTTCCATTTTGGTCAGAGGTCGTAGCTGTTATGATTTCAGTCCTTTTAAATTTATGGAGACTTGCTTTGTGATTCATCCTGGAGAACATTCCATGTGCACATCAGTAGAATGTGTTTTCTGCTGTTATCGGAGGGAGTGTTCTATAGATGGATTTTTTGGTTTTACTGGTTTATAGTGTTCTTCAGATCTTCTGATTCTTTGTTGATTTATTGATTACTGTAAGTGGAGTATTGTGGTCTGCAACTATTACTGTTGAATTGTCTATTTTTCTTCAATTCAGCTTTTGCTTCAGGTATTTTGAGTTCTGTTGTTAAATGTGCATACTTGTTTTTAATTGTTATATCTTGGTGAATTCGCCATAGCATGTTCTTTGTGCCTACTAATAATACTTGTTTCAAAGTATATTTTGTCTGATATTACTGTAGCCACAACAACTCTGTTTTGGTTACTGTTTGTATGGTACATATTTTTGTATCCCTTTAGTTTTATCCTATTTTGGTCTGAATCTAAAGTGTATCTTTTTTAGGAAGCATATAGTTGGATCTTGCCGTTTTATCCGTTTTGCCAATCTGTGCCTTTTAATTGTAAGAGTGCTTAATTCATTTATGTTTTATGTGATTACTGATAAGATAGGACTTAAAGCTACCATTTTACTATTTGTCTTCTATGTGTCTTCTGTCATTTTTATTCTTTAGTCCTCCATTTCCAACTTTTTTTTATGTGTGTGTTATTTTCTGGTATAGTATTCTAATTCCCTTTTTGTTAATTTTATCATGTTATCTTTTTTAGTGGTTGCCCTGGGAACTTACTATTAGTTCTAATTAATACCAACTTGATTTCAGTAGTATGCAAAGACCTTGCTCCTATATAGCTCCTTTGTGCTGTTAATGTCACATGTTGCATTTTTATGCATTGTGTTCCCATCAACACAGATACATGATTATTGCTTTATTGAATGTTAGGTCATATAGGAGAAAATTAATTTAACAAACCCAAAATGCATTTATACTCTCTTTTATATATACCTGGATAGTTAGCCTTTAGTGGTACTCTTATTTTTTCTTGTGGGTTTGAGTTATTGTCTAGTATTCTTTCATTTCAACATGAATAACTGTCTTTTGTATTACTTGCAGTGCAGGTCAGCTGCTGGCAGATTTGCTTTTTGTTTATAGGGGGATATCTTAATTTCTCCTTCATATTTCAGGATAATTTTGCTGGATATAGAATTGTTGGTTGACCATCTTTTCCTTTCAGTACTTTTAACATGTTGTCCCATTGCCTTCTGGCCTCCTTGGTATCTGATGAAGAAATCAGGTATTAATTTTATTTGAGGATCCTTTATATATGATGAGTCACCTCTTGTGGCTTTCAAAATTCTTCGTCTTTTTTTTTTTTTTTTTTGAATTTGACTGTAATGCCTGTGTGTGGATCTGTTTTGAGTTTAGTTATTTGGAGTTCATTGAGCTTTTTGGCTGTGAGATTAGTTTTTTAAATTACTAAGTTTGGAAAGTTTTCAGCCATTATTTCTTGGAATGTTCTTTCTTTCCCTTTCTTAACTCTTCTGTGACTTCTGATTTGCATGTTTTGGTACACTTCATGATATCCCCAGGTCTCTGAGGCTCTGTTCATTTTTCTCTATTTCTTTTTTCTGTTCCTTGACTGAATAATCTCAACTGATCCATCCTCAAGTTCACTGATTCTTTCTGCCTGCTCAGATATGCTGTTGAGCCTTTCTAGTGACTTATTAAATTCAGTTGTTATACTTTCTTTTTGGTCTTTATTTTATTTGATAAAATTTCTGTTTATCAATATTCTGTATTGTTTGGTACATTATCCTTATACTTCACTTTAGTTCTTTGGACATAGCTTCTTGTAATCTTTGAACATATTTGTGATAATTGATTTAAAGTCTTGTCTAGTAAGCCTATATCATCTGGGCTTTCTCTGGCACAGTTTCTATCGATTGCTTTTTGTTCTGTGGAACAAAAATGTGGACCACGCTTTTTTTGTTCCTTTGCAGATCTAAAAATTTTGGTTGAAAACTGGACATTTTAATACAGTGTAGCAATTCTGGAAAGCAGAATGTTTCCCCTCTGCTGTTTGTTGTAGTAGTTGTTTCTTTGTTTACAGTGACTTTCTGAACTAATTTTGTAGTCTGTATTCTTCTTTGTCCTGTATTGCCACTGAAATCTCTCCTTATTTATCTTAGTATGTAGCTAACTATTAGACAAAGATTTCCTTAATTGCCTAGTACCAGTAAGTCTCCTAGTCTTTGTTAAGGGGTCTTCTCAGCTCTTTCTTGGGTATGGTGATAGCCTGTGTTTGTGATCGGCTTTGAGTCTCGGGTTTTTCATATTTGTTGGCCCCTTTGAAAGCTGTTAGGGGGACATCTCATTCCTCCACTTTTCCTTTTAGGGTTTTTTGATTATTCTATTGTTTGTCCCAACTGTTATCCACTGCTTTAGCAAGTCAAACAATTAATTTCTTGGAATAGTTTCTGGTAAATGTCCCTGGAGTAAAGGCTTTTTGTAGTGGGCAAGCCCCCCAAGTCATGTGAGATAGAGAGAGCCTTGCAAGTGGGGTCTTCAGGAAACCATCAGACAGGTTCTTGGAAATGAGTCTTGGAAGGAGCGTCAGCATCCTTTGCTGGCTTTTCAGGCCGCTGGCTTGTATCACAAGTCCATGCTGTTAGTTTTCAAGTATACTGTGAAGATGGAGAGGGAAACGGACTAGGGCAAGTTAAAAAGCCATAAAGCTCTCTGTTTTTACCAAGATTCAGCCATTTCTCTTGAGCAAACCCTTCCCAGACTGCTGAAAGCTTTTGGTTAGCTTCTAGAGTTATTACAAAGTTGATTTTGACAATATTTGCTAGTTTTCTCACTGGAGAAGAATTGTTGGGGGTCCTTGCTCCACCATTTTCACTAACATCACTCTGCATTCTTTATTTTAAAGGTAAAATTATGATTTAATGCAGATCTTTCAGTTTATACACAAAACTGCAGTGGTTTTGTCACTGAATTTTCTTCCTTGATGAAAATTTTGGTTCTCAAAGACAGTAGCATAATTACTTGATTGCTTTTATCACAGACTATACACGTTATTAGTGGTGTTAGAATAACAATACCAACATTACCACGATGTGGTTACTCTTTGTTGCTTGAGGGTTTTTTGTAGTTCTTTTTGCCCTTAGGATATATTCCACTGGGAATGTTTGGTCAAATTACTGTGTTTTAAACTTCCTTAAAATAATCATTCTCTGTCTGGTTATATTATCAACTGGCTACACAGTAAGGTTTGTTTGTTTCATTTTGCTTTTGGCTTTTTTAGGGATTGGTTTTTTAACTTGTAATTTTTTTTTTTTTATGTTTTACACTGTAACGTTTAAAAGATTCACATGGTTGTAAAATGTTTACATTGTTCTAAAATCAAATTTACCATCATTCCCTTCTTGACCGTTTAAAATTACAAGTTTATAACTTTGTTTTAAAAATTAGAGACAAATGCAAATGCTCAAAGACATCTGTATATGTACTTTGGCTATAATTCTTTTTCTCTGCCTCTTGGTTTCCTTGGATTTTGTAGTAGTCTAACACTTACAGATTTTGGTCTGTTCAGAGAGAAAAATCTGTGCTCCCCTCAGTGCTAACTACCTACTGAAAAACCTTTGATTTCTTCCCATTGACTGGAGTGGCATCTGATGTCCCTCAGCATTTGGGCCCCCATAAAACTTTTTAATTTCTTCCTCTATACTTTGTGTCATTTTTATTTCAATACTTTTTCAGCGGCCCCTTTTAACCTTTTATGGTTTCCCTTATCCTATAAAAGTGGAACCAATTGCTCTGTGTGCTCCCAGAGTATTTTTTCTTTTTAAAATTTAATTCATCCTTTTTTGTTAGTGACAGCTTTATTGATATATAATTCACATCAAGTGTAGAGTTCTAGTATACTTTTAAGTAAAAAGAATGCTTCCATTTCCCAAAGGCATCCCCTTTCCATTTCTGTAGCTTCTTTTTCTAGTATTTATCACCATATTTTATATAGCCAATGCTGGTGCTTGTTGATTTTTAAGATTTTAGGTATTTACCTTTTTAAAATATTTATTTATTACTGTATTATTTAATTATTTTATTTTGGCAGGGATGGGGGAGATAGTTAGGTTTATTTATTTTTAGAGGAGGTACTGGGGATTGAACCTAGGACCTCGTGCATGCTAAGCATGTGCTCTACCATTTGAGCT
This sequence comes from Camelus bactrianus, assembly GCF_048773025.1. Lineage (NCBI taxonomy): Eukaryota > Metazoa > Chordata > Mammalia > Artiodactyla > Camelidae > Camelus > Camelus bactrianus. The sequence continues at coordinate 35,425,757 of NC_133575.1, forward strand.
CTACCCTCCCCTTAGGATCTACTTTCAAGATGGCTTCTTCATCATATCTGTTGCACCTTGGCAGGGATAGCTAGAAGGCTGGATAGCTAGATATTTTTCTACAGTGGAAGATAACCTCCCACCTATCTGCTCCATTTGCCCCCACATTTTCCTATTCTCCCATAGTGTTATGATGTTGGGTTAAATCAGTGTTGAAGACTATATAAACAAGTGCTTTTCACTATGATTACTTTTCCTTTTAATGTACAAAATTTTCTTTCCTTTTTTTTTTTTTTTCATGAGTAAATAGGCCTTTTGTTTAGTTTTAATTCTCTCTCTCATGTATGTAGCCCCAGTATGGTCAAACACATCAATTTATAGTTCCTTTTTTTTTTTTTTTTTAAATTAAGTGTATCCTTCACAGATTGCTGTGGTTGTATAGACCACTAGGCCTGTTGGACAGCTAGCATTCTGGGACTTCCTGTCACCCCCATCCTGGTGCTGGCCTACTAGCCTAGTGCCTTGGTAGCCAAAATAGGGAAGTGGACTATGTGACATCCCTCACTTCTGTGCTTGGTGTTTCTGTTTCTGTCCAGCATCTCTAGATTTAAATGTTTGGCCTTTTGTTGGTATGGGGGAGGAGAGAATAGGGGAGAGACAGTTCCCTGGCAGCCTGATCTGGAGGAGATCTAGGGATTTAACTAGTTCTCATTCCGTTTTTTTCATAATCTTCCTTTCTTCAGTTCCTGCTACTGTATCTTGGACCTGTCTAGGATTCTCCTGCTTGGATGGGTTTCTGTCTTGTCTGAAACCTTAGACACTTGGCATTTTATCTGCATTTTGTCTTTCAAAAGTTTATTGATCTGCTTTGTTTACTGTCCTCTCCATTTCTGGTCTGGTTTTCTTACTCTATAAGAAACCACCCCCAAATCACCATTTTATTAAATGTTCATAGGTTCTGTGGGTTAGGAATTTGCAAACAGTGATGTCCTTTTTGTTTTGTTTTTTTGGCCCCACATGATTAGGGCCTGATGACTCATGGTAGAGGGAAACTTAAACAGCTGGGGCTATAGGATCTACTTTAAAGGTGGCTTCTTCATCATATATGTGGCACCTTGACAGGGATAGCTAGAAGGCTCTGCCTAGCTGCAGCTGTCAACCCACGGGCCTACATGTGGCCTTCCCAGCATGGTTGCTTTAAGGCAGCTGGGCTTGTTACATGGCAGCTTGGGTTAATAAGAGAATCAGGTGGAAGCTGTATGTCCTTTTATGATCTTTCCTCAGAAGCCACAATATGACATTTCTGCCGTAATCTATTGGTCAAAACAGTCACAAGCCCCAACCAGATTCTAGGAGAGGGGACAGAAATGTCATCTGTATGGGGCAGTGGCACGGTGGTCAGACTGCAGAAGAGTATGTCTGAGGGGGTGGGAGGGGAGTGTTATTGTGGTCAGTGTTGGAAAGTACAGTCTGCCATACTTCTATTTGTTCTTAAGGGTGACTTTTAATTTCTTTACTCTTATTTCAGAGGTGTTGGAAGGGAGCAGAGATAAACTTAGTTGTTCAACTGAATTCTTTAACTAGAAGTCCCTTGCATGATGATTTTTGTTTTTAGGTAAACTTTGTTTCATAGAAGTGTAGCATGAACACCGTTGAATCCACATACCGTAAGTGTGCTAGCAGTTTAGTGACTTATCACAAAGTGAACACATTTTGTAAATGCCACCTCAAATTGGGAAACGGGATAGTCATAGCACTCCTCGAGCACCTCGTGCCCCTTCCCAGTTGTTACCTCCACCCTCCTCCCCAAAGGTAACCACTCTTTTAATCTTCATTATCATAGATTAGTTTTGCTTATTTTAAAACTTTATAGAATGGAACCCTGTATACTCTTGTGTCTGGCTGCTTTTTCTCAACAACACATTTGAGATTCATCCATGTTATTCATCCATATGTAGCACTACATCATTCAGTTTTATTGCTGAGTAGTATTCCAGCATAAAAATGTTTGAGCTTATTTATCCATTTTGTTGCTAATGTCTCCTGTAATGGTTAAAACTCTCAGTAGCTCTTCATTCTCATTTATGTTTACTTGTGTGGTGGTCCCTTTAATAGCTTTCATTTAATAATTTTCTACCTTTACTGTCACCCTATAATTCCCCCTTTCCCCCCTTAATTGTATTTTTATTAAATCATCTCCACTGTCTGGGGGATCTTTATCTACCATTCTTAACTTTCTGAAATACGAGGTAAGCCAAAAGGGAAGGTCTCTAAGCCAAAAAATGTCTCACAGTCCATGTACTGAGTTTATTTATTTTTATTTCAGATGCTAGTCTGATACGAATGGCTGCTTATTTGCTTTCCTGTCCTACAGGTTAGACGATGTGAATTAGGAGAGAAGTTGCCAGATGCTAGAGCATGCTGATGCCAGATAGTGTAGTAGAGAGAATCAGGTGATTGTGTAAAAAGAATAAAGGAGATAAAAGCAATTTAAGACTGTGTAGTTTAAGGTGAGTTCCTAAATGGCCTTGTTTTATTAAAATAGCACAGAGTAATAACTTTCTTCCCTTAATAATTTTTTGGTTAAATTACGTTTACCTTAACCAAAGAAATGGTTCAGTTGTGTTTTGTGTACTCAATTTTAAGAAGATGGGGAGGTCTTGAAGAGATGGTATGCATCATAGCTTAAAAATTGCCTAGTGGAAGCTTTTGGTTGTCTTAAATCTGAGTGGAGTGTCTCACTCTCTAATATAACAAAGGAATGGAGGTTATTTCTTTGGCAGACCTTTAGAGCAGTGTTTATCAGAATTTTTTTTCCCATCATGACAGTGGGAAGAATTGTTTTACATTGTGATCCACTGTGTAGCATACAAATTTTTTACAAATGGAAAATTTCTTTTCCATAAAACAGTACTTTGGAAAAACAGTGCTTCACAATGCTAAGGTAAATCTCTGTTTAGTTGGAATTATCTACGATTGCATATCTGTGAAGTCTAAACTAATGAGCTACTGAACAGAGAGAGGTGAGGAATACACTGTGGAAAGGACTGTTCAGAAGAATATACTTAACTAGGTCCAAAAGCCCTCAGACACTTGAGAGAGAAACACCCTTCCTACTATTTTCCTTTTAAAATAGGTACTAAAATTTCAAGAGCAATTTTCTTTCTTACTAGCTTGTTACCCTGTCCCCCCAAATATTGGTTATAGTATTGTAACATTTCTTCTTCCTGGAAGTGAATTAATACATGATTATGGTTAATAAGTATACCATGTGTTTTACCCAAACTTTGCAACATCATCTGCCCTCATTGTCTTTTTTTGGGGGGGGGATAGTTAGGTTTATTTACTTCTTTATTTTTAATGGAGGTACTGGGTTTTGAACCCAGGACCTCGTGCTTGCTAGGCGCGCACTCTACCACTGAGCTATACCCTCTCCCCAGCCCTCATTGTCTTGTAAAGTAAACCTTTTAACACTTGTAAGCCTTAGATTCTTCATCTGTAAAATAGGGGTGCTAGTACTTAACTCATAGGTTTGTAAAAATTAAATGAGGTAATGTAAAGTGCACAGTGTTTAGAAGTTAATGTCATTAATAATTAATAATCCTAATAATCTGCTTGGTGAACAAGAATAGAATATGCTAGAACGATGTCTGGTATATGTTAATATAGAAGTTTGTTATGTCCCAGATGAGTTTTTTTTTTTTGAAAAACATTATCTTCGTTATTTATTTACTTATTTTTTGGAGGGAGGAGGTAATTAGGTTTATTTATTATTTATTTAAATGGAAGTGCTGGGGATTGAACGCAGGACCTCATGCATGCTAAGCACTGCACTCTACCACTGAGCCACCCCCCTCCCCCATAAGTTTTTTTTGGCAGATAAAGGGAGAGATTTCAGGAAGAGCACTGTGTCAAGAGTGAATTGTGAGAAAGAAAGGTTATTTGGAGGAATAGACTGAAAGGAGTGGTAGTATTTCTGATGATCGTAGATTCTAGGTGTACCTTGATGTATTTCTTTTTCAGATCTTCTCTTGTCCCAGCCCCCAGATCTTGCCACTCATTAGCTGTGAGAGTTTGTGATTTAGAAAAGAACTGGACATAATTCAGTGTTCTCTCTATTAATAGCGTCACTTGTTTGCATTTCCTGTGCTGCTGTAAGTGACTGGAAAGAGTGAATAGGATTAGTAAAGCTATCCTGGAGTCCAGCGTATCATTGGATACTCCTGTGAGGGTATGATGTAACAGCATGCTGCAGCCAAAAAGAGTCAGAGAGCTCCTGTCTTATACTCTTGGGGTTAATTTTTAACCCAGAGTTGTAAACCTAGTTAAGATGTCTCTTTGTCCTACTACATGCTTTTTTGACAAAAACATTCTGCAGCTTGCTGGGCTTTTCCAGAAAACAGACAATGCTTTTAGTTAGTTCCACATTGTGGATACTTCCTAGGATTGAACCTAGCTCTGAGTTCTTTCACTGCCATTAGTCATCTGCCTAGTATAAAAATTCTGCGCATAGTGGTGATGTGGTAGGTATGTAGAAAAATGATAATTTATTAACCTTCTGTTTTCTGTTGCTGGTCATGAGTTTATGCTGCTGCTTCTCTTTAAATAAACAACAGAGGAAAGGCAGAAACTGTAGTTTTGGAAAATGTTAGCACTGTAGCTAAAAGTGATAAGCCTCTGTTCCAGTGCAAGGAAAAGTGATTTTTCTCTAACTCTGAGACCAAGGCCAATTTCATTGCCTTTATTAGTTACCCTCTGGTATTCTGCACTGTTGTTGGAGATAAGAAATGTCTGCTGTCATGAAAATACTTTTTTTCCGTAGCAGGGAGGCATAGCTGATCTGTTGTGTAATGTTTTTTAATGCTCCCACCCAAAAGGCTGGGGAATTTTTCATAAACATGTATTAAATGTTCATTGTGGAGCAGGCAGACTAGAAATAGCAGGTGCCCTATCCTCTGTAGGGAGTAGTACTTGTGCCCCTATGACTGTGCGATGATGAGTGCTGTAATACAGATACTGTAAGTTGAATACGGCTTTCTGTAGTAATGTGTGAGGGGAGAAAATAAGAGAGAAAGTATCAGTATCAATTCACTTATCAACACTGAGCTTTTTTTCTGAATTAAGAATTTCTCTCCAGTCCCTTGACTGTCTTTATGTTAAAAAAAAATGCTGAAAAAATAGAAAGGAAACTGCATTTTTCCTTGGTATTATATGTTTCCTTAGATTGCTCTTGCTGACTGCTCTGTGTGTTAGTAGTATACAGTTCTTTCTCTTGTCTTGGCATGTCTTTTTCTGTTTAAAAATTTTGCCCTCCCGTCTGGATTGCTATTTCTGTGAGGACAGTGTATGTGTTGTTTACTTTTGAATCTGGTCTACCTATCTAGCTTAGTGCCTGTCACATAACAGGTACCCAGTAAGGAATTACTGTATTACTTCTAACTTGTATTTGAATAACATTTTAAATCTTTAAAGCAGTTTGACTCCCCAGTTGCCCAGATGTTTAGAGTTTCCATATATAGAGTTTCTGTGTATTTCTTGATCATATTTATGACAACACATTAGAATTGTCTCTAAGTGCCCCTACCCCTCAATGCATACATACCTTGAGAGCATGGATCTTTTTTTCCTTCTGTATTTCCTCGTCTGTCATAATGTCTAAGTTGTATCTGAGTAGTAAATGTTCAAAGTAGGTAAATCCTTTTCATTAAATGATGACAAGATTGTTGTATTTTGGTGTATTTCTGAAGTAAACTGTTTAAAAGTGTGAAGTAGTATCTGTATTAAAGTGCCTTTGGGTAACCTAAAGTACGACTGTACATATTCTTGTGAACATAATAGCTTTTCATTTATGAGTTTAGAGTGCTGATGTTCAGTTTGTTCAGGCATCTCTGAGTAAAATTCCTTCTACATAAAACTTTGCTACAGCTAGAAAACAGATCATAGTTAAAATTACATTAATATGAAGCCAGAATACTTTCAAAGAATAATGTATGAACTTCTAAGGAGAATTGAGAGACAACTGTGTATACTTAATTTATATCACCAGTATAAGTGTGTGTGAAAGAATAATTAAATGGTTTGAAAAATTATATTAGCAGTCATTCAAGTGACTGAAATGCATGTTGGCAAAACTTAATGAAAATAAGTTTGTGAATTACATATTTAATAAATGTTTATTGAGAACTTACTCTATGCTAGAAAAATTCCCTGCCTTCATGAGATGAATATTAAATGGTAAAGAACAAGAAACGTAAGTAAAACATACAGTAGGTTGGATAGTGATAAGTGCTAAGTAAAGCTTAGTGCTATGTGGTAAAAAAAAAAAAAACAAATTCCATTTATAAATAGCCAAACTAAAGCCAATACAAAAATTAATGCTAATATAGTGGATGATGTTATTTTGTCAAACTGAATCACTTGACTGATGTTAGGGTTATGACATCTCAAGTTCATTTGACATGCCTGTACTACTATGTGCTGCATGACTTCATTCTCCTGCAGTTTTTCTCTGTCGGAACTTGCATAAAGCCCTGTTATATTTTGTACATTGTCTCATCTGGTTTTCACTTTTGGGGAATGAATAATTTGCTACTAAAAGCAGCTTTGCTTGGCATCAGTATAATTGTGAAGGTAAATGTGGGAGTTAGCATTGCTTGTCAGTATTTGAATTTAGGTTATCAATATAATTGAGAATGTTTTGTCAGTCATTTCTAAATTATCATAGAAATTAAAAAATTAAAAAATGCGTTTGAAAAACTTCCATAAGGGCTCTGGAATCACAGAGAATGCATACGGGATCCCAGTTGGAAAGACGATTTATACAATAGTATATATGTCAAATCTCATTTTGTGTTAGTATGACTGTGTAGTTTTTTTGTACTTGAAGAATTATCAGTTCGAACTAATAAGCTAGAATAATTTTAAAGAAATCACTGTTGAAAGATATCTCAATTCTGGTTTAGCCATTTAAATTTTATTTACATATTAGGAGAAAGGCAGTCTATTAAATGGAGGCAGAAGGGGAGGTGACGGTTTACAAAAATGATGGTTCATGATCTTTGCCATAATATAACTCTTATAAATATTAGAAAGGTACGTCAAACAGTACAAATAAATGCTCTGGCAGATCATAAAAAGGAGAAATAACTTTGGGCAGGGAGAATTGAAGTTTTCTTAAGTGTAGGGTAATTTTTTCTTAGTAGATGTTATTTTTTAGAACCGCTTTACATTTACAGAAAAATTGAGACGGTTGTACAGAGAGTTCCTGCACTCGGTTTCCCTTTTTAGTAACTTACATTAGTATAATAATTTTTTTTTTTTTTACAATTAGTGAAACAATATTGTTACATTATTATTAGCTGAAGTCCATAGTTTAGTTTCCTTAGATTTAACCTCAAGTCCTTTTCTGGTTCCAGGATGCCATTGAGGATGCTACTTTGTATTTAGACTTATTTTGGCTGTGACATTTTTTTCAGACTTCCCTTGTTTTTGATGACCTTAGTTTTGAGGAGCAGTGGTCAGGTATATTGTAGGATGCACCTCTATAGGTATATGTCTGATGCTTTTTTCATGATTAGACTGGAGTTACGGGTTTTTTGGAGGAAGATCACAGAAGTAAGGTATCATTTTCGTTACATCATACCAAAAGTTTTACTGTTCCCTCCTTTTGAGGGTAGAGTATCTACATAAATTATTTGGGAATCTTCTGCATAGGAGATTTGTTTCTTTTCCATTTATTAAAGCTCTTGAAGGAAATTAAAAGTGCTACTCCGGTGAACACATGGATAAGATAGCTTAACAACCTTATTGCTGATATGGAGAAAGTTTTAGTGGTCTGAATCAAGCCAGCCACAACATTCCCTAAAGCCAAAGCCTAATCCAGAGTAAGGCCCTAACTCTCTTTGATTCTGTGAAGGCTGAGAGAGATGAGGAAGTTGTAGAAGAAAAGTTTGAAACTAGCAGAGGTTGGTTCATGAGGTTTAAGGAAAGAAGTCATCTCCAGAACACAGAATTGCAGAGTGAAGACATAAGTGCTGATGTAGAAGATACAGCAAGTTGTCCAGAAGATCTAGCTAAGATAGTTAGTGAAGGTGGCTACACTAAGCAACAGATTTTCAGTGTAGATGAAACAGCCTTATATTGGAAGATACCACCTAGGATTTGAACATCTAGGACTTGCACAGCTAGGAATTGCACAGCTAGGACTTGCACAGCTAGGACTTGCATGGCTAGAGAAAAGAAGTCAATGCCTGGCTTCAAAGCTTCAAAGAACAGGCTGACTCTCTTCTTAGGGGCTAATGTAGCCCCTAAGGTGACTTTGAGTTGAAGCCAGTGCTCATTTACCATTCTGGAAATCCTAGCGATTTTAAGAATTATGCTAAATCTACTCTGCCTGTGCTCTATAAATGGAACAGCAAAGTCTGGGTGACAGCACACCTGTTTACAACATGGTTTACTGAATATTTTAAGCCCACTGTTGAGACCTACTGCTCAGAAAAAAGATTTCTTTCAGAGTATTTCTGCTCGTTGACAATGCACCTGATCACCCAGGAGCACTGATGGAGATGCACAATGAAATTAATGTTGTTTTCATGCCTACTAACATAGCATCCATTTTGCAGCCCGTGGAACAAGGAGTAATTCCAACTTTCAAGTCTTATGATTTAAGAAAAACATTTCATAAGGTTATACCTGCCATAGATAGTGATTCCTCTGATGGCTCTGGGCAAAGTCATTGGAAAACCTTCTGGAAAGGACACACCATTCTAGATGCCATGAAGAACATTCATGATTCATGGGAAGAGGTCAGGATTAGAGTCTGGAAGAAGTTGATTCCAACCCTCATGCATGGCTTTGAGGGATTCAAGACTTAAGTGAAGGACGGAACTGCACTTGTGGTGGAAATAGCAAGAGCACTAGAATTAGAAGTGGAGACTGAAGATGTGACTGAACTGTTGCAGTCTCATGATAAAACTAATGGATGAGGAGCTGTTGCTTACGGGTGAGCAAAGAAAATGGTTTCTTGAGATGGAATCTACTCCTGGTGAAGATGCTGTAAAGATTGTTGAAATGACAACAAAGGATTTAGAATATTACGTAAACTTAATTGATAAAGCAGCAGCAAGATTTGAGAAGATTGACTCCAATTTTGAAAGAAGTTCTCTTGTGAGTAGAATGCTGTCAAACAGCACTGCATGCTATAGAGAAATGATTTGTGATGGGGAGAGTCAGTTGAGTGTATGGATATACTACAGTTTGTTTATCCATTCATGTACTGATGAACTTCTGGTTTGGTTCCTGTTTTTGGCTATTACAAAGAAAGCTACTATAAATCTTTGTATAGACTTCACTTCTCTGGAGTGAAATGGCGGGATTATGCAATAGGTATATGTTAAATTGAATAAATTTCCAAACTGCTTTCCAAAGTGATTGTACCATTTTACATTTATAGCAGCAGTGTATTAGAGTGTTCCTTATCTTTGTCATTTGGTATGATCATTCTTTAATTTTAGACATTCTGGTATGTGTGTAGCAGTATCTAAATCTCATTTTGATTTTAATTTGCATTTCCCTAATGATTATGATTTTGAGCATATTTTCTTGTTTATCTGTCATTTGTGTATATTCTTTGAAGTGCCTTTTCAGGTACTTTGCCCATTGCATAAAAAATTGGGTTGCTTGTTTTATTGTTTTAAGAAATCTTTGTATATTCTGAGTACAAATGCTTTATCAGATACATGCTTTTCAGTCTGTGGCTTCTTGTCTTTTCATTCTCTTAATAGTATCTTCTGAAGAGTATAAAGTTTTAATTTTGATAAAGTTTAATATATCACTTTCCCCTCATATATATTGTGCTTTTGGATATTATTATCATGTGTATCTGGATATGTATTCTAGATATCATAGAAGTTTACAGCAGTCTTCATTTCTAGAATTAATTTTTTTATAATCTTATTCTACTAGAACTCTGAGATAATCCTTACATTCAGATAGGGGATCAGAAAGTTTATGTTGAACAGAATGTTAGTTTTTGTTTAGCACTCAGTTTTCATAGGTTTGATACTTAATTTCTAAGCCTGCAGCAGATAAAAAGTACCTTTTTATAAGTAAGATAGATAATAGACTTCTCCAAATAGCTATATTCAGAGTTTCGCTATAGGAGCTCTTCTTTATATATTCTATAAGTATTGAATTACTGTTTGAAAAGTAGTTTTCTGTTTAATTCAAGATACACTCTTATTAAAAGTGTGCTGGTCATATATTTGTCAAAGTATAGTTTACATTTTATGTCTTAAAATTTATTCTTATTTGGAATTATGTAAAATAACCTTCAAGGGTAGAAAATAGTGTCAATTCAAACTACTTTTAAACTACTGTTGAAAAGTTGAAAGCTAAGTTGAAAAGGCATTATGACACTAATTTTTTGAATACATGGCTGAAGATACTCATACTCATTTGCTTTGAAGCAATCTGAAGAGTTGGAGATAAGTCATATAATTATGTCTTATATCGGTGGATTAAAAAAATGCCACAAATGTTCTTAGCTAATATAATATAAAATAGAGGAGTTTCTATTCCCTTACCCCAGATCTAAATAATAAAGGTGACATACATGCTACTTTTACATTTGAATTCGTAATGTTATATTTTCTTATCTGAGGCACACTTTTTTCCTCCTCATTTTAAGTTTTGATCCTCTGCGTGTAACCAAAAAACATTAAAAATTTTTATCTTATCTAGCAATCCCACTTAGGAGTGTATATCCAAAAGACTCGGAGGCAGAGTCTTGAAGAGGTATTTACACACCAGTGTTTATTGCACCATGAGTCACAATAGCCTAGAGATGGAAAGAACCCAGATGTCCATCAGTGGATGAGCAGTTAAAGAAGATGTGACATACACGTATAGTGGAATATAATGCAGCCTTAAAAAAGGAAATCTTGTCATATGCTATAACATGGGTGAACTTTGAGGACATGAGGCTAAAATGAAATAAGCTGGTCACAAAAGGACAAATACTGTATGATTCCACTCATATGAAGTATCTAAACTAGTCAAAATAATAGAAACAGAAAGTAGAAAGGTGGTTGCCAAGGGTGGGTGCAGAAGTAGGGTTGGGGGAAGACGGAGTAAGTATATTCAACAATGTGAATATACTTAACACCACTGAACTGTACACTTAAAAATGGTTAAGATTGTAAATTTAATGTTATGTCAACTCTGAATACGACATGGGCAAATGGGGATGTATGGCCAAGGGACCAGGTGGGAGTCTGTTGCTGAAGGCAGACCAGGGTGATTAGGCATCACCTAAGGGATGACAGAAGATGGGGGATTTTGGCTAAACTAATTTAGTAGGATTCTTGCTGATACTGGACAGTGCAGAGACAAATACAGAAGTCCAAATGTTGAGGCCTAGTTGAAAAAGAGCTCAGAGGAGCCTTGAGTAGAGTTTGCACAAGGAAAGAATCTTTGTCATAATGCACTGAGCTAAGAAGAAGTGATGTATCTAGGGAACTGTTGGAGGGCGGCAGGGGGTGTCGGGGGCAAGGATTTGGTGAGGATGGTTGGTGGCGCTGTATCATGCAAGGCCTTGCATGTTCTATTATTCCTGTTTAGGCAAGTAGTTCTTGACCTTTCCCCCCTGCATTATAGTATACATAATACTTACCTGGCCTTTTCTGGGACTGCACAATCCTGGAAAGCCACCTCTTTCATTTAAAAAAACATAATGGCATGCAAAAAGTTGTGTATTGTATTGAATATCGTACACATTCACTCTATTCTAAGCAATCTGTGGTACAGCGTTTAAAGTGTGTTTATAAAGAATCCAGCAGTGGTTTTGTAAAGAGCGAAATGCACGTACCTCTTGCAAAGCTTAGGGAGAGGGCAAAAGGGAGCACGGATATAAAACATCAGGAATGAGAAAGGGGTATAGCCACAGTTACAAACAGAATATGGTGTACAGCCAAACAGTAATTCACTTTAAAATCTTAATGAAACGGGTGGTTTGTGACAAAGATGCACATTCTGGGTTATGATTTATAAAGTTCACAGTGGTGGTGGATACAGGTTTTACAAAATTCTGATATTTGTTTGAGATCTTAAACTGTGACATTAGTTTATTTAATCCTTACAGTAATCCTATGATGTTGTTGCTGTAAAATATCCCCGTTTTACAGAGCACAGAGAGATTATTGACTTGCCCAAGGCCACGCAATACAAAGCTACAATTCAAGCCTACCCCACCAGGTTCCAGAGTCCACGTTTTTATCCAATGCACTGAGCTCTGATGGCATTAAGAAAGGTAAAGCATTTGGATATTTTGGCACTGTAAACATCATTAGTAAACTTGTAGTGCCTACTGGGGAGCCTTAGGCTCAAAAGTCATTCAGGCAGGTAAGACCTGATTAGGCCACATGACGTTACTTTGACATGGGGATATCAGACAGGAAACAGCATGTTGGCGGAGCAGTGACAGGCGTTCCTTTTCTGGGGGAATCCTTGCAGTTCCGTCCAAGGATTAGTGTTTGGTTCATGAAGTGACGGCTCTGGTGTGAGAGAGTGAACCTCACAAAGGTGAGTGTGGAGCTACTCTGGTATATTAGTTGCCTGTGGCTGCTGTGACAGATTACCACAAATTTTAGGTAGTTTAAAACAACAGAAATTTATTCTCTTACAGTTCTGGAGGCCAGAAGCCCGAAATCAAGGTTGGCAGGGGCAGGGCAACACTCGCTGGAAGCGCTAGTGGAGAATCAGCTCCTTGCTTCTTTCCTGTTTTCTTGTGCCTGGTCTTCACATTTCTGTCTCCTGTGGGTTTCCTCTCAAGATCCTTGGCTTAATCACATCTTTTGCTATATGAAGTTATCTTTTGTTCAGCTGGCTTAGAACACACCCACCCATATTCATATCCACCCACAACCACATTCCCACACACCCATCCCAAATAGGAATCAATATTTTTTTTCTAACGTTTATGGGCATACTCTCCCTACGGTCTCTATTAGAGACATGCCCAGTTAAGAGTCCCTATCCTGAAGGACTCCTAAAGCTATGGCATCCTACCAGGTATTCATGGTGCATTTGCAGTGCTCTCACTCTAGATTTGTTTCATCAATTGGGTATTTTTTTTTTTTTTATACCATAATCAGTGTTGCTAGTAACACAACTGGCATTCCATCTTTATCAGCTTTTAGAAGTAAAAGGAACTGGTTAACCCAAGGTCAGATTTGTCCATAGAGGAGAAAGGGTTTGGTTGACCTTTTACTCAATAGTAACATATCACTTAGAATACACCATAAATGATTGCTATCTATTACTGTGTCATAACCTTTCATGATATATTGATACTGTCATAAGTTTTTGGAGTAGAAGTGAGCGAGTTGATGATACACTGAGTTCCTTAGTGCCCTCCCTCCTTCCCTGTCTTTTTGTCTTTGTCTTTCTCTCTCCCTCTCAGTCTCTTTTTCTTTCTCTCTATTACTCTTCCACTCTCTCTTTTTCTCTCTTTCTCTCTCTTCCCCGTCCCCACTCCTCCCCTCCCCTCCCCTCCCCTCCCCTCCCCTCCCCTCCCCTCCCCTTCCAAGGTTTGTTTCAGGTTTTATAGATACTAAAATGACACTGTAACCCCTGAATAGTAGGGAGGAGGTGTTTTTAATGGGTTGGAGAAACATAATTGGTAACATTCTTGTTTGGGGCCCTTCAGTGAGCAGGAAGGAAGGAAAAGGAGAGTGCTACCAGCTATTCCAAATGTCAACACATTTTATTAACAATATCAAAAAATTACATTCATAATATTACCACCAATCCCATCAGAAAACCCTTTAAATTTTGGGGGCGCTGTCAACGGTCACTGTGGACTGGATATAAGATTTCTGTTTGAAATCTGAAGTTTGATCATTGGCAATAAAGTACTGTTCATTGCTTTTCTTGAAATGACAGGCTTATTTCACTCATTTTTGAGAAAATATCCTCCAAACACCTAAGTCTGAATAAACTTTTGAGTAAAAATGGTGTTCATGGAAAAAGAGGCTAGTTCAGTTTACAACTTAAACAATCACACACATACTTACCCTCAACTTAACCATTTTACTTCAATATGGAACAGAATCCTTTAAATGAAGTTTTTTGGGTTTTTTTTGCCACACAGATTATTAAAACAATGTGTACTTATTGGTTGACGCTTAATGAAATGATTTTTACTGCTTCACCAAGGATATTCTTACATGAAAGTGGCATTAAAACAAAAACAAAAACCCGCAAGTGCTTGGTGGTAAAGAATACGTGATTTCTAATTCAGTTTGGTGCCTCTGCCTTGACTCCTGCTAAGGTACCAGCAGTTTGACTCATTACTTTTGCACCATCAGTGTAAATGTCAATAGAGTTGAAAAAAAGAAATCACATCTTAGTATTATAATAAGAATAATTTTGCATTAGCAGACCTCCTGAAAGTGTTTAGGAGATTTCCATTTGTTTGTGAACCACACTCTGAGAGCAACTGCCTTAGGGGGTTACAGCATGTAGTTTTTACTTATTAAAGCCTAATTGATACATATTCTCTTTTTTCTGGACAATGCAAGATTCTTAGAGCCTTACCCTCCTCCCTTCCTTCATGCCATTGTGTTGTATATATTAATTCAGTACGTGTTTTAAGCACAAAATATTAAAATTGTCACCCACATGTTTAACTTTTTTTTTTTTTGCTTGTCATTTCTTTCTGCATCTCTGATATTTCCTTTTGAGATTATTTTCTTTTCTGCACGTGATTCTGCTGTATTCATAGTCTGAGAATGTCCTTATTTCACCTTGTTAAGTATGTGTTGAAGTTTTGTTGTTTTGCATATGGGCTTCCAATTTTTCCACCACCATTTGATGAAAATACAGTCCTTTTTTATTGAATTATCTTTGTATTTTGTCAAAAAATGTTTGACTCTATTAGTATGGGTCTGTTTCTGAGTTCTCTTTTTTGTTCCCTTGATCTCTGTGTTTGTCCTTTCTTTGCTACCACATTGTCTTAATTATTGTAGCTTACTATATTATCTTAAAATTGGGTTACATGAACCCCTCTGACTTTGTTCTTTTTCAGCATTGTTTTGACTATTCTGGTTCTTTTTCTTTCCATGTAATTTTTAGATCAGCATGTCAATATATATAAAACCTGCTGGGATTTTGATTGGAATTGCCTTGAATCTATACACAAAATTAGGGCTAATTGATATATTAATGTTTTCTATTTTGTGAACATGATGTCACTCTCTATTTAGATATTCTTTGATTTCTTTCATCAGCGTTTTGTTGTTTTGCATACACAGATCCTACACATATTTTTAGGTTTATATCTTAAGTACTTCATTTTTGGAGGGTGTGATTATAAATGATATTTAAATGTTTTCTTTTTCAAATTCCAGCATAGCTAGTATATAGTAATACAAGAGACTTTGTATATTGACCTTGAACATTAGACTTACCAGTTCTAGTAATTTCCTTAATTTTAACTTTAGCTTATCACACTCTGCCTTCAAATTACATTATACATACCATGCATAGTGTTGACCTTACAAGGCTGTACTTCCATCTCTCCCATCCTGGTGTCTTGTATTATTGTCATACATTTTACTTCTACGTATGTTATAAACCCCACAATACATTGTTACTGTTTTTACTTTTTGAACAGTTTCTTTTAAAAAACAAACTTTGTTGAAGTATAGTTTACACATATATTTAATTTCACTTGTTTTAGATGTTTGATGAATTTTGACAAATATATATACTGTGTCTTTTGAGACTGACCTCTTTAGTATAGTACATTTGAGACTCATCCATGCTGTATCGATAATTCATTCTTTTATACTGCTAAATGGAATTCTGTTGGATAGATGTGCCACATTTTATCTGTTTACCTGCTGAGGAGTATTTTGATTGTTTCCAGTTTTCACTGGTAATGAATAAAGCCACTATAAATACCATGTTCAGGTTTTGATGTGAACATAAGTTGTTACTTCTCTAGGGTAAATATTTAGGAGTGGGATTGTTTGGTTGTGGGATAAATGTTTACAGCTTTTGTGTATCTGAAGAAGTGTACTTTTGTACTAATTTGTCAAACTGTACTCTAGAGTCACTGTACCATTTTGCATTTTCACTAGCAAAGTGTGAGAGTTCAGCTGTTCTGCATCCTCATTAACACTTGGTATTGTGACACTAAAATTTCATGAACTTTAAATAAAAAAGCTCTACAGGGATATATTGTAGAACACAGGAAATATAGCTGATATTTTATAATAAACATAAATGGGCTAAAACCTTTAAAAATTGTGAATCGCTATGTTGTCATATAATATTGTATACTACCTATATCTCAAATGAAAAAGTTCATGAACTTTGAGGGCATTATGCTAAGTGAATTAAGTCAGGCAGAGAAAGACAGCTACTGTACGATGTAACTATACATGGGAATCTAAAAAAGTCAAACTCAGAAGCACAGAGTACATTGGTGTTTGCCAGGAGGGATGTTGGTCAAAAGGTACAAACTTCCAGTTATGATAGATAAGTTCTCAGGATGTAATGTGCAGCACGGTGATTATTATGAACTGTACCATATTGTATACTTGAAAATTGCTTAGAGAGTAGATTTTAAATGATTTTTTTGCCAGCAAAAAAAGAAAAGAAAAAAGAAAAAAAGGTAACTCTGTGACATGATGGATTGTGGTAATCATTTCATAATGTATACGTGTATCAAATCATTGTGTTGAAGACCTTAAACTTATACAATGCTATATGTCAATTATATCTCAATAAAGCTGGAAAAAACCATTTAAGTAGGTATGTAGTGGCATCTCATGGTTTTAATTGATTTCTGTAGCTTTATAATAGGTCTTAAAATTGGGTCATGTGAGTCCTCCAACTTGGTTCTTTTCCAAAATTGTTTTGATTATTCTAGTTTCTTTGCCTTAGATTGTAAACTTTACGATCAGCCCATCTGTATCTACCAAAAACTCCTGCTGGTATTTTGATTGGAATTGCAGTAAATCTCTAAATTATCTTGGGGAGAATCCTCATCTTACTCAGTGTTCCAATTCGTGAGCATGGTACTTCTCTGCACTTATTTGGGTTGCTGTATTTGAATTGTTTTGAATTTTTGTCATCAGTGTTTTGTAGTTTTCAGCATATAGATTCTGCTGCACATACTTTGTTAGAATTGTACCTACGTATTTCATGTTTTTGGAGCCATTATAAATGGTGTTTTAAAAATTTTGTTTCCAGTTACTCATTGTTATTGTATACAAATACACTTTATTTCTTTGTGTGTGAATCTTGTGTCCTGTGACCATACTGAACTTACTTAATAATTCTAGGAGTGTTCTCCTCCCCCCCGGGAGATTTTTAGATCACTTGTGTTTTAAGGAGACTTAAAAAAAAAAAAAGAAAATGTGAAAATGTCTTTTATAATTACTTGTGTGGCTACCATTTCTGGTGGTCTTCATTCCGTATTCTGTATAAAGTTTTACATCTGGTATAATTGTACTTCCACCTAAGAATTAAAAAACATTTCTTAGACTGTAGGTCTGCTTGTATTGAATTCATTCAGCTTTTGCATATCTGAAGAAGTGTACTTTCACCTTTTTGGGGGAGGATATTTTTGCTGAGTGTAGAATTGTAGGTTGACAAATTTATTCTCCTTTCAATAACTGTAAAGATGTTGCTCCACTTTATTCTAGCTTGCATTGATTCGGGCAAGAAAATTCTCCATACCTGTGCTGTAGCCTGAAAAGTTTCTAGGCAATAAGCTTGGGATAATTTTAGGGCTCACATCCTTTGTTTTCCCCTTCTCCAGGATTATTGTCATGTCTGATGTTCAGTTTCTGGAAACCTTTGTTTCATACAGTTTCTGTGGTTTTTTTTGGTTATTTCATTCAGGAGTAAATTTGGTTCGTTTCACTGCCTCTTGGTGGGAAGAAGTTCAAAGTCTTAAGAGATTAAATCTCAAAATTCTGTATAGAATGGAAGATTGAGATGTCAAGAAGTATGTCATTCCAGTAATTCAAATGTATGTCTTGTGTGGAGAAGCTAGATTTAAAGTTTCTCCTGAGACTGGTGGGCTGATAGTTATTTCACTGACTTAAAATAGAAATTTGAATATGATCTTATTAGAGACTTAAATTGAGTTGAAGTAGTATTTTGGATGTTCAGTTCTCATATTTTATGTGAAAATATTTTATTTGAGTATTTAGTGTAAAGGCAGTTTACTTTTAAATTCAGATTTTTGGTAAAGGATTCTTTTAGGACTTTTTTTTAGATGAACTTTAGTGGAGCACTAATTATAGAAGATATTCATTTGCTTGATACTTTATTATTTTTACTCTTTCAATTCCTGAGTTAAAAGTCTTTCAAATTATTGGAAAAATTTATAGTTATGATAGGATGGAGCAAGGTTATCTTCTAGTGGCTTAGTAGACATGAACCCTTGTGACATACCCAAGGAGTGAGTAATGCAGCTCTTTGTCCCTTGATCTTTATTAACCAGCAAGTAATTTGGTTGTGTTTTGCTTTTTTATTGCTCATTCTTTCAGTTTGTGGATCACAGTGACAGATCAAATTTTCCCCAGTATTTTCCTAATTGAGTGTCTTTTCTTAGTGATTCTTAGGAGTTTTACATATTATGAATATGAATGCTTTGTCACTATATGTGCTGAAAGTGTTTACCCAGTTTGCCCTTTATACTTCTGGGTTTTATTGTGTTTTGATAAACTGAAGTCCCAAACGTTGATATAGTTGAATTAATCTATCAACCTTTTCTCCCCATGACTTGCATTTTTTTGGTCTATTTTAAAAGAAATCCTACCCTATCCTCTTGTCCGGGACATTTTTGCTATGTTTTCTTCTTCAAAGGTTTAAACAGTTTTGCCTTTTACTTAGGCCTTTAAAGCACCTGAAATAGATTTTTGTGTGTGTATATACAGGAATCTAATGTTTTTGTTTTTTAATTATTTTTCTTCTTTGTCCCCTTAGAAATAACCTATTGGCTTGCCACTTTAATTAAGTTGTTGTTTGTCCATTTCTGTTATACATTTCCATACACATGAGGGTTTAGTATTCTGTTACTAAATATTTGTATTCATGCACCAGTTCTCTTTATTTCTGTATTTTTATTGTAATTCATGGTATCTGGTACTGACAGCTTTCTCTTGGTTGTATTTGTGTAGTATTTCTAGAACTTTAAAAATATGTCTTAGATATATCTAATGCATTGCATAAATGTGAATTTTAAAATCTGTTGATAATCTTTTTTTCTTATTTATTCCATTTACAGTTGTTGTGATTAAAATGTTGCATTGAACAATACTTATTTTAATGTATCCACATATTGCTCACCCTCTGTGTCCTGCTTTTTTTTTTCCTTTCCATGTTTAGTGACTTTTTGGATATGAAGAATTTATTTAGTTTGGAGCTGTAGAAATTTTTTTAGGCATTGGATGTGATAATAGAACACTTTAGTTTGACCTTTACTTTGGATTGCTATTATTTGAGGACCTAGTATAAATTCTTGCCTGAAGTTTATATGGTCAAGTGAATTCAGGCTTTTGGTTACAAATACTCAAGAGATTTTCTTTTCCAATCATTCCCATGATTGGATGGGCAATTTTCCTTGTCTTTCAAGACCAGTTTTAAGGTAAAATTTAAAAAAATGTTTTATTGTCATATTTCGGTTTACACTTGGATTGAAGATGTAGCCCATTGAGGTCACAGTGTTACGAGGAGAGTGTCTTACTTGACTCCTCTTCTTGGGTAGCACCCATACTTTGTGTTCTGTTCCTGAATGAGGCCTCTAAACCCACCACTCAGGTTCGCACAGGCTTTCAGATGTCCTCAATGCAAAAAGTTGCTTCAGTACCTTCTCTACCTCTGCCTCTCTTAGGTACCACCGTGCTACTGGCTCCCCACCTCATTCCCATTCTTCCTAACTTGGCCAATTTTACAGTAACAGTGCCATCTTATTCACCCTACCACCGTGTTTTGTCTGACATTTTTGGTTTTCAGCAGAGTGATTGTTCAGGTTGCCTGAAGTGGAAGTATCCTTTTCATTTTATATCTTCTTTATTTTATGGCACACATGGAAAAATGATAGTTTGTACTAATTACCAGGAGAAACTCTTAAGCTCTGGGTGCGAGGTTCAGGCTGCTTTGCCACCTTGGCTCTTTTTGCCTGGCGACCCTAGGGGGGGTTGTCTGTCTCGGCGCTACTATTACCCATTCCAAGGACATTTTTCAAAAGCTTTGGGTGTAGAATATAAAACTCAGAAACAGAGCTGTGTTTGTATAGTAAGTTTTTTAGTTCATGAGAAATGGGAGATTTACCTATCCTGAATCATGCTGGGTCAGGACAAAGTTGCACAGGAAAGAAAGATGTAATTAGATTCCTTCTTTACAATAGAAGAAAATACTGGTGAATGCTTATTAGGTCACGGACTGGGAATTTTCTGATTCTGAACATAATGAACATATATACTGTAAAGGGAGTGGTGGTTGGTTAGGTTTTGAGAAAATAAGGGAACCTTTTACATCAGAAACTCTGTGAAGAATTCATAGGCAAATACAAACTGGGAAGAGGTATTCTAGAACATCATTATATAAAAATCTTTTATATATAAATAATACATGACAAACCATTTAGGAAAATACTACTCACAATCCAATAGAGAAATGTATACAATGAATGAACGAACAGGTTGATAGTTCATGAAAGAGGTAATAAACTTAGCCAGTAAATATTTGGAAAAAAGTAATCGAAGAACTATATGAGCACTGCTGGTGGAAAATTATATTGGTTCAGTTTTGCTGGTGGGACTGTCACATGTTTAAATTGTGCTTTCCATTTGACTGTGAGGAATTTATCCTAAGGAAATAGAAACTGAGCAAATTTTGTTCATTGGGTAATAATAATAGTAAAAACTTGATTAACCAGGTACTCTTCAGTACAAACAAATTACGATTTAACCAACCATTCAGTAAAGTGATATGCAGATGTTAATTCTGACACAGATCTATATTCTTTGACATGGTAAGCAGTTAATGGTATGTAGAATGAAAGAAATGCTTTATAAAACTACATACAAAGATTTGTACTATTTGTATATACAGTATCGAAGGGAGAATTGGGTCAGTGAACTGCACCGATACCAAAATCTGCCGATGCTGAAGTCACTTCTGTAAAATGATGTAGTACGGTTGACCCTCATATCAGATAGTTCTGCATCCATGGATATGGAATGTATGATAATGTATAATAATGATACTGACTGTATGTGTAGAGAAAAGCCCGAAAGTGTGTATTCAGATTGATTTAAAAAGTTTTTTTTTTTAAATTTAAGCAGTATCTCTGGGGAGGGGCCTTTATTGTGTTGCAGTTTTTCTAGTTCTAGGATTGTTCATTTATTTAATAAATAAATTCTAAGTACCTACTATATACTAGAAGTTGTAGAATTCAAAGTAGATTATTTTCAGTGGAGCTCATGGTCGTAAATGTAATGTCTCCCCCACCCCCAAGAAGTGCTTACTCCTTCCTTTTTTGTGCATTTATTATTTTGGAAATGTGTATAAGGCAGGTGAATGCATACTTTGCTGTGAAAGATATTAATTTGAACTGCATATTATTATAGCAAGCATCCAGATTATAGCAGACATAGTATATAATCTTTTACAAACTTCATCAAGATTTGGTCTACATAATTTTGTTGTAGATGGCTTTTTTTTTCCTGTTTGTATATTTTTGGAACTCTGAATTAAATGTGTACAGCTGAAATGACAGGGAGAATGATTACTTGTAAGATTGTCTCTGTCTACCTCTAGACAAATAAAAGAGTTTGTGGAGTAGCAAGCAAATGAGGTAAAAAAATAGGATATAAAGCCTACTGCCTTATATGTGGAAATCGTAGAATTACTCTGGGCTTGATTCGCAGAAGTCACTGCTGAAATTCTATCTCATACTCTCCTTGCCTCTAAATTTTAAATATACATTCTTCTTTAAGATTATGCAAGACTTAATTCACATATTTAATTTGAATGAGGCTTTATAAATAATGTACTTGAATATACCCCATCTGCACAATGTTACATTTAGCATGAGATAGAAAATAATATTTGGAAAATAACTTAGCTATTTTGACACAACAGATTTTCAGAAATTTAATGTTGCTCCTGGTTGTGTATGTGTGCCTGTGTGACGATGTAGAATTCACTAGTTCGTTTGGTTGTATGTATTAATAGTAAAGGTTTTAGGGTTAGTAGTAAACTAGCAACTTGTTGATGGGTCATACAGTGCAGCCTCATTCGTTTTGTTGCAGCTGTATTTGGCGTTCTTTGCCAATACTAAAGGGAGAAAATTACAGCACTAGGTAGACTAAGGAGATAATTCAGAAGATACGAAGAAGTAGGGTGAAACCATTTTTCAGATATACACCATGTTTGCTCTGAACGTGGTATATTATCATTCAAACATATGAGCAGTAGTGTTTTTCTGCCATGGGTAGCTTTTGAATATGGGAACTTGGGGGCGAGGTTTGGTTGGTTTATTTTTGTTTTGTTGTTTATTTGTTTTGTTTTGGATGTGTGTCTTTTTTAGGGGAGGGAATGATATTGATGATTACTTTTTATATGATTTAAAATAAAGCAAGGTGAGAAAATATGGTAAATAACTGAGACTAAATCTTCTTGTGGAATGGTGGGAACAGGAAGTGGCGGTCTTCTGTGTTGCTTTTGTGTGTGGTGTGGAGGTGGAGTTGTGGAAGGAGCTGGTGTGTTGGAGTGTAAGAGGAAGAGCGGCTTACGGAGCTCTTCTTTCTTGGAAATGACTTTAGGTTTCTAGGCATGGCCTGAGTTGAACACCTTACTCAGAGGCTCTGGAGTCATAACAGTTTGAATCCAGCCTCTGCTAGTTAGTAGCTCTGTGACCTTGAACACAGGATTTACTTTGTCTATGTCTCAGTTTTCCTATCTGTGGAGTAGGGTCTTCCTATCTCATAGAGTAATTGAGGCTTAAATGAATGAGTACATGTAATGTGCTTAGAATAGTGCTTGGTACGTTTCAAGAGCTCAGATGTTAGCTATCAGCACTTGAATTATGACATTATCTAGCTTGATTTCAGTAGTGTAGTTCTGTGAGAGTGTTGTGCAATAGCAAATCGTTTTCAATAGTTTATTTGAAAAGAATGATACTTAAGATCCTGTGATAGTTTGTTGAATGATGCTTGAATTAGGATCCAGCACATCCACTGAATGCAGAGTCCAGAGAGGCTGAGAAATCTAGGATCGAGACTGATAGGCTTCAGTTTTGTTAACTGACTTTGTTGTGATATAAAAGATATATATTAGTTGAAAATTGTAGTGAGGGAGATAGGGTACAGTAACAGATGGGTAAGTTCGTCTCTAAAATGTTAGGTATGGGTGGACAGTTAACTAGATTTCTTTTTATTTCCCTTTATCCTTTGGTATGTGTTAATGATTTATTTCATTAGGTTGCTTTTTTTGTTGTTTGTTTGTTTTTAAAATGAGGAAAGAGGGCTGCATATTCATTTATTTCTTATATAAAACAAAAGAATTTTCAGAGGCAATCAGTTCCGGGCTGCTCTGGGACTCTGTTCTGGGAGCTTGGGCTTCTGTTTTCCTACTCCCCATCCTCAGCTTACCATCTAGGTGATTCCAGCTAGAGGGGCAGGGGTTGAAGCAGAGCGTGTCCTTTCCTTCTATCCCATTGACCAGAACTTAACTACCAGGCCACACCTACAAGGATGGCTGGGGATCCCAGTATTTATTCTGTGTAAACATATGCCTAATTAAATTTAAGGGCTCTATTAACAGAAAAGGGGAGGAGAAAGGATATCAGGGAGACCTAGAATCTGAAGCGAGTTACAGAACAGTGGTTATATAAATATGTAAATATTAAGAGTAAAGTGGAAAAATACACGTGCTTGCATCTGCACAAAATAATCTTGAATATAGTAGGAATTTTTTCCATTTGTTGCTTCTGGGAAAGGGGACTAGGTGGCTGGGGTCAGGATTGGGAGAGAGGCTTTTTACTACATACCCTCTAGAATTTGTGAGATAAAAATTTTAACTTTTCAAAAAAAGTAAATGAAAAGTATGGCAGTCTGATATGTAAGTGCAGGAATATATATGTCATTAAGAATCAACAGTACTTAAAATTATCATTTTAAGTATGTTTAACTCTTCTTTCATTAAAAAGAAAATGGTTTGCTGAAATTTCAAAAAAAGTGGTTTATACCTAGGTACCTTCAACCCTTTCTGATTCCTGAGGTGTTTTAAAAGTGGTCAGGCAAAGGCATTGATGAGTGTCTGAACAGTGGAAGAATTCTGATTTATGAGGCATATTTTTGGGAGGGATATCAACTTTAATGATGCAGATATTTTTATGGTATTGGGGGAGCAGGTCAAGATAGTATGTTTATTTAGAAATTCTGGAAATTCAAAGTGAATGAACTGTAATCATGGAATTAAGTCAAGAGAGATGTGTTCACATATATGCACATGTGTTTGTTTGTAGGTATGTGTTATATATATTACACATTGTGTGCTTATGTCCTAGAAGCCCAGGGAATCTTTTAAAAATGCAGCTCAGAATTGCATCTAAAGTAAGAAGTCTCATTTCTACACTAAAATAGTAATTTATGCTTTAATTCTTTGCATTGATAAGAGCTAAAGAAAGATGACCCATTTAATTTTTGGCATATTTAAGTTTTTCTTCTTTCTAGTTGAACAGAACTAAACTTGCTTATAAGTTACATCCACTCATTGGTCTGATGTCTGGAGCTACCCAAAATGCAATTAATCTTCTCTCCTAAGTGACAGCTTTTTAAATATTTGAGTAAAGCTAAAGCATTCCCTGATGAATCTCCTCAGCTAAACTCTGTTAAAAATAATTTTCACATTGTTGTTTCTCCATCCTTTACCAAACTTGTTGCCTTCTGTCTGTTACCACCTGTTGAAATGTGGCAGTCAGAAGAGCAGATCTTGGTGAGCTGATTATTGGTGTTGATTTGTATAATATGCTTCATTAACTTGGGCCATGAATACATTTTTAGTAGCCATATTTCATGGATGACATGTTGAACTGTAGTCTGCTTAAATCCTTTAATCTTTTGTAAGTAGTCAGCTGCTAAACCATCTTGTATGTCTGTGGCTGGCTTTTAGGAATTATGGGCAGAACTGTATGCTTGGCTTTTATTATATTCCAGTTAAAAGTTTTGGTTCATTTAAAACCGTTGGTTCATTTCAAACATCACTGACTTATATCTTAATAGGAATGATTTTAAATAACAAAGATTAATCCTTAGCATCCTGCCTTGCAGCTCTTAAGAAATGGAAATTTAGGACGAAGAAGAGAGGGTTATTTGAAAACCTAAAATAATGACGTGCCGTTGCTTTGTTAATTCAGGAAATATATATTAAGCCCCCGTCGTGTGATCCTGGGTAGCGATATGGCCCTACCCCTTACAGAGCTAATAGGGAGGCAGTAAGCATCTGAGAGCCTGATAGAAGAGGAAGGTCTTCAGAAAGGGAGTCACCAAACTAGGACTGTGTTGAGATTTTGTCTTGGGCATTCAAGGCAGGCATTAAAAAGAAAGCAAGAAAGACAAAAAGAGGAAGAAAAGAAAACCATTGAGGTATTTAAATCTACATTAGTTTTTCTCTACTATTTGTAGTATCACCCAGTTAAGTTTTCAAATTGGGAAAAAATCGTTTGTTTAGATGTTGTCTATACTTGACAATTTTAAAATATTAACAAGTTTCATATATTAGCTAGGCACTGACCAAGTTTATCATAAAGGACTTCAATGCTTAACAGTTAAAAAAATAAATTATTTCCATGTCTGTGTATCATAAAGGACTTCAATGCTTAACAGTTAAAAAAATAAATTATTTCCATGTCTGTGTTCATGAGCTCTAAACTTTTATCTGTCAAGGTTTAGAAATAGTAATGATAATATTACTGTTCTGAGATAAATGATTTTTCAGATAATTAAAGCAACAAATTATATTGAATATTGTGGAAAATGGCACTGTAATGGGAGGAAGACAGTCTCTCTACCTAGCTGGGAGAATCTTTATTCTCCTTTGATTCTAGTATTTAATGATTAACTGTTTATTTTCATTCCCAGTGTCCCTTCCTCCCCCAGTAGGCGATAAGGATTATAGATGTGTAAGCCACTAACTATAAACAACTATAGGATTTAAAATGATTTCGGTGGAGGGCATTGCTCATCCCCAGTGCAAGATATTCCATTATTTTTATAGGTTTTTCATTTATAAAAACAAGAAATTTTGCTTTCTTAATATTTACCATATGGATTGAATATTCAGTTTTTAAGCTTTAAAAATTAATTTACACTGTCCATTAGCCGTGTGTCTATATAAATACGAATTTAAATGAAGTAATTTGAAAATTCAGTTGTTGTCTTGCACTAGCCATGTTTCAAGTGCTTAATAGCCACATGTGTCTAGTGGCTGCTGCGTTGAGCAGCACATATTATAGAACATTTTATTTTGTCATTGCAGCAGGTGCTCTATTGAATGATGATGATCTAGATACAAGTGATTTTCATTTAAATTTTTGACTATCCTTACAGTTAAAGGTAGGATTAATCCTGGAGGAAAGCTTACTAATTTAAAAATAATATTTATAAGAATAGAAATGGTCCTCTTCATCTCATTTGATATTTGGCTCTGTCAGCGTTATCTTTGATCATCAACATTAGTTGGTAGGTACATGCTGACTTTGTTGTAAATTACTATGAATTTGTTGATTAAGCCTGAGTATATCGGTAGGTGAATTGTCCATTCCGGTTTTTACCTGGTGTTAGGTTTCCTGATGATCAGAGTTCTGTATAGTATTCATTTTATATGTGTTCCTTTGTTTTATTGGAAATGGAAGCTAGGCAATAGATGATCATGGTAGTGGCACCATGATATCTTGTTAAGAGGAAGTATAGGATGTTGCCATCTTTTTGTTTAGATGATTAAAGAAAATTTCTTCATGTTTGTATCTTGAATCCTTTTTCACCATGAAAGCATATTTGCTTGTAAATTTAATGCAAATCAGCCATAAGAAATTATCAAAGAGGAGTATGAAGAGTTTCTTCATATCTTAGTGAGTCTAAAAAACAAAGATAATAACTAACTTTATTTACAAAGCCATTATTAGCTTTCAAAAGTCATTTTATTCAGTGTAAAATTAAGAATTGTCATACTATAGCCCAATAATTTTATGAATTTCTCTGATATTAAAAAGCACTGAGATAAATTATATTTTTGTACTCTCACCATCTGCCAGATAGGATTATATATGACTTAAATAAAGAGGATCTTGAAATTTCATGCCTCCAAATTATAGTAATTTCTGAGACATCACTGTAGCATTCAGACTTTTAATTATAGGGAAGCAGAATGATTAGTTTTCAGTGATTGTGATTTGGTACATATGCACATTTAGATAGCTAAGAGTGGAATAAGATCTGAAGACAGTCCTTTTAATAAATATTAGACTTTATGGCTGGTAGAATCATCCCAGAATTCACCTTGTTTAGGATGGCTTCCCCAACCTTGATTAGTATTTGTGTATGTGCTTTGGATAGGTAAAATACAAGATACACATTTTGAAATTCTTCATCAAAGGCTCTATATTTTACAGGAGAGGAAAAATCAAGGCATTTAAGTGGGTACTCTGCCCTACATTACATTTTCTTACTCATCAAAAGCCCCTGAAGCGGTGGTGAGAGGATTTTTTGATAATGGAGACTCTTCTAGTTCCTTTTTTGGTAGACACCAAACCTGAGAGTGTACTCAGACATTTGAGAAACCATACGTATTTATTTAGTGACTCCAGGACACAGTAATACATAACAACATTGTAGAGTAAATTGTTAGCAGGGAAATTTTGACAGAATTATTGGGATGCTTGAAACAATCTTGAAAGAGTTAGTTCCTCTTATCCTACCTAAGTAGAAGGTAGAGAAACAATTGAATTACCTATGGAGTGCTAAGCACTGTGATAAACCCTTAGAGAAGTTTTCTAACTTTAATCCTTTAATCAGCCCTTTGAGCATTATTAAACCAGAGAATCAGAGAGGATAAGTTCCCCAAGATCTCCTGTAGCTAATGACAACTGGAATTTGTTAGACTCCAGAATTCTGTTCTTTCCATCATTCATTTTTTTTCCCCCTGCAGTCCCCTGGATTACAAAAAAGTATAATATTCTTAAAATATTGTTATTTTTTTCTTCAGGGAACAAACAGTGAGAGTGAGTGCATATGTGTGTATTAGAGTGGGGTTTAGATCAGGAATAGTTGGAGTTGCTGGATTTGAAGTTTTATCATGAGAAAATAATTGAAAGGCAGTTTATGGTAATTTAAACTGGCAGAGGTTAGGGTAAAAAGTAGCTGTTCCATATAAATGGTAGGTATTGTTCATTACTCTGGAGAGTCTATGAATTCTTACATAATTGAATAAAGTTCTTACCATCTGTGGGAAAGATGGATATTATTGGTTTATAGCAACAGGAACCGCAGTAAAGATTTAGATCTACGGCTAATGAATAAAGTTATCAAAGTGCTCTTACATTATCTTATTTGGCAAGTATTTCCATTTTAAAGATAGGGAAAGCACTTAAGCCATAACTAGTGACTCTTTTAATAAATACTTAGATATTTTAAAAGAATGCTGCACTGGCTATGTCTGAAGTAGAAGTAAAATATATCGACTTCTTGAGTAATTGAATGGAGGATTATATGCATTATCTTAGGAAGGAAATGCATTTTAGGGTTTTGTCTGTTTCTTAAATGTTTGTATTTTTTATTTCTAGGCTGTTCGCTGCTACGAATCTCTAATCTTAAAAGCTGAAGGAAAAGTGGAGTCTGATTTCTTTTGTCAATTAGGTCACTTCAACCTCTTATTGGAAGATTATCCAAAAGGTAATTTTTTCCCCTTGTTAAATACTGTTTGATTTATATATGTACTTAAAATAATTGTAATTGTACTCTGTGTTTATCGAAGGTATTACCATTTTTACTTCTAAGAAACCATAAGCTTATGAACATCCTAAACAATGAGAAAGAATAGTTGGAAATGGGAAAAGTTCGTTCATGTATCTCCATGTAAATTATCAATAAGCTGACCATTCAGTTAAACTGATAACCACCTGCATGTGTACTACCATTTTGTTCTGCCTTGTGGAAAATCCCTGCCCTTTAAAGGCTCTACCATGGTAGAAAGTGAGCCACTGATGGGACATTCTGGAAAAGTAACAGAAACTCAGCATTTCTCTTCTTTATCCTGACTGTAAAACTTCCATTTTAGCTGGGGGTGATGGTGAAATATATGTTAATTAAGTTATAGTCAGTTTACAATGTTGTGTCACTTTCTGGTGTACAGCACATTTCTTCAGTCATACATGAATATACATACATTCATTTTCATATTCTTTTTCACCATGAGCTATTACAAGATATTGAATATATTTCCCTGTGCTATATAAAGCTAGAAAATATTTTAATGAAAAATCTGATTTGTACCCTTGTTATTGTAAAGGTAAGTAACACAGAGAAATGATCACATATGAGCTTGAGCATTGGATAAAACATTTTTTTATTCATTTGAAATTTTTTTGTGTGTTGGAAATAAGTGAAGTGAGTTAAATAATTGAAGGTAGTCCCCCAGGATGTGTCCTTTGTATGGTACCAAGTTGCTGACCCAGGCTATTACTCATTTAGGAAGTTAAAAGCACCCCCAAATACCACACTCCTCAATACCAAAGACAAAAATCTATAGCAAAGAAGAACTGTATTCTTACAAGCAAGACCATTTGAGCCATTTGATGATAGTAAACATTTTCATGTGGAGTGGATGGACTTAATGCTTGTTTTCCACAAATGTGTTTAGTGAACAGAATAGCTGGCAGGTTGTTGCAGAGCTAGAGTGAAGGATTGTTGGTGTTTAACTATGCTGCCACTTTTCTGTTAGGTCAAGTGAATACTTTCCTAATGAAAATGTAATTTTACTTTGAGACAGGTATACCATAGGGTTTGAAGTTAGGCTTTTTTTTTTTTTTTTTTCCCCCATTCCCCAGCTCATCTCTACCGTTCAGCTGCATTATTGTTAACAGATTATATAAACATCCCTGAGCCTGTCTTCTAATCTGTAAAATGAGGGGAGGAGGTGATAGCTGCTCAGGGGTTTTGGGATTCCTATGTGAAACTGGTTAGTACTTAGCAAAGTGACTTCAGGATAATAGGTATTAATAATTGATCTATTAGGTATTTTAATTTTAATTAAAACTAGTAATTTATTTAAACAAAACCATTGTACAAGAGAAATAATACAGAATTCTGTGCAGTCTGATTTCTCAATGCTGCACCTTTTACTTGGAGAACACAGTAATTTGAGAGCATATAAATAACAGACACCTAAACTTGAAAATTAGGTTTATGTTCGCTTATATAGCTGTATGTCCTTGTTGCTTAGTGGTCATTAAAATATATATATATACACACATACATACATACATATATATAGTCTTTAAAAACTTTATTAGTCTATGAATTTAGCTACATTTTCATTTATAAAATGTTTGGCTATGAAGGTAATGAAAAATCCTGGGATATTTGTATTGGAGGCTTTTTGTTTGTTTGTTTATTTGTTTTTCTTTTTCTTTTTCTTTTTTGGAAAGTGTGGTGGGAGCGTGTGACAGCTAGACAATGTTGTTGGCAAACTGGCTGGTGGGAGTAATCTAATAAGATGGGAGAAGAGAAGGATAACCTAAGAATTTAAATCCTTGAAAAGATGTGCTCCCTGACTGATTTGCTGTCATATGAACAGGCCATCGACAGGCAAGTAGGTTGATTATGGTAATAGGAAGAAGGAGAGAATGGATACAGAGGTATACATGTGTATTTCAAGCCAATGGCTTCTTATTTCCTACATGTGAGTTGTTTTTTTAAATCCTCCTTGAGGCTTTATTGATCGCATTCCCACTTTTAAAAAATTGCTTTTTAAATACTAATTATTAAATTCTTTCTATCTATGCTCTTCATTGTCTTCCTATAAGTCCCAAACTAGAGCTAGTCTCTGGTAGCCCCTTCCACACACACTATCACCATCACCACCAATTTGTGGAGACATTTGTTACCTCAACCTACTTCTTCCTCTCTTTGGAACCAGTACAAGATGAGAACCGCGAACCCCAGCCAAATAGGTGTTTATTTTCAGAGAACAGATTGTAAACCATAACTTAATGGGGAGTAAACATAAACCACACAATGAACATGTGAATAAATTTCTCAGGTGTATGTATGTGGGAGATTTACTGGCCCTGTTATTCTGAAGATAGATCTTTAATTATTGTCCTGAGTCCTCTTGCGTGTGTGAAATTTTCTGAGCTTGGAGTTCCTTGTGAAAAACTGCTACTTTTGGAGTAGAAAATGGTAGAAACTGTTTTGTGTACATTTGGACTGTGGGTTTTCTGCCCTTATTTCTTATTCTCATCTCATCTGTATCTTGACTTACAGGAATTTGTAAAAATTACTGATCTGTAGATAGTATACTTTGGTTATCATTGCTGTTACAGATTTATTCGTTAAAAATATTTTTTCTGTTATTTCAGAGGAATTTGAAGCAGAAGGGGAAAAAAAACCTTATAAAACTTTTTTAAGCCCCTTTCTGGTTGGTAATACATATGAAGAGTTTGAAAAATTTTCCATCACTTGGTTTGGTCTTTTGGCCTCTAGGAATTTATTCTAAAAAAGTAACTGGTTAGAGAATTGTGGGAAAATGGAGGCTGGAGGCTCTTTGCACTTGGCTTATTGTTGGTTGGATTCCTCTGGAGGGAGTTTAGCATACAGGATGTTTTAATAAGGAATGCCTTTACCATCAACACTGTGGAAGATGGGAAATGGAACCAGGATTAGACAGAGGGAGAAGTTAGACTGTGACAGCCTTGGCCAACGCCATGGGGAGTCCCGGGTCTAGAATGGCCCTTCAGAGCCATCACAAGTTGGGGGCCAAGAAGACCAGGCCTTTATACTTTTATCTGTTCAATATTGGGTGTGGGAAGAAGTGGGACTTCAGGCAAGGTTGCTCTCTGAAGCTTACAGCAGCTCACCGCAAGAGGCTCTCTTGTAGGCAGGACTCCCCTCCCAACAGTCCTTTCTTCAAGTGGGATTTGAGTGGTTCTTCACAATGTCTACCATACCTCCTTTCCACGCCTAACCCCACAGCTAACCCATTAACTCAGCTGAGCCAAACAGCTGGTGGAGCTGTCAGGTAGACTTCCTTAAGCCATGGAGATGGTACCGTGATTTCTCTTCTTTGAGTTGAAGAACAGCCTGAGAGACAGAGAACCCTGAGCTGAAGGACAATCATATATGTTCTTGTGAATATATGTGGTGGATCTTAGGAGCAGTTTAATTCATAGAAATTATATGTAAATATCTGTAAATATGTATGGTAAATTATAGGAGAGAAGATAGTCATTAATTTGGTTGCTTAGAAAATCAAGTAGCGCGTTCCCTCAAAGTACACAGAGAAATTATAAAACGACAGATTACAAGGTAAGAGACTTGGAATATAGATAGTAAGACTTCCAGAAATAAGGAAAATTAGTTGAAGGTGATGTAATAATTAATCATTCCTGATATTAGCATGAAAACCTTGAAACTTCTAAAAGTAATTTCTTCATGGTTTGTTGTGGCTGGAAGTTTTCCCTGAAATTCCAGCTGATTATAGATTTTTGTCTCTTTCCTCCTTCCTTCAAGTAATTGGTCATTTGTTGCATTGTCTGTCACTTTGCAGCAAAATAGATTTTGGTTGTTTTAGTTCATCAAGCAGTTATAAATAGGGCAAGTTACATGCCAAGAGTTGCTTATGTGGAGAAAGGAGTCTTAAGCCAGAGTTGGTGAGCTTTTTTTGTTTTTCTCCCTTTCTGTGTTTCTTGAGTGGAATGACAACACTCCATCCTAGGAGATATATATATTATATATAATAAGAACATCAAGTGCATGTTTTCCAATAATAGATCTTGAGTTTGGCTTCTCAAAAAATTGTCATTTTTTTAATCCTCTAATGATTCACCTCTATTGTTGTGGTTGTTGGAACTAAAGGTTGTGACTCTTTTAAGAATCTGCTCTTTGTTTAAAACTTCTTTCAGAGAGTCATTGGGAATTAAGTTTGCACAGTATATATGTTTGCTATATGTAAAAATTACTTTGTGTTGAAATAGTAAAATAACATGAAATAAAAATTCAGAATGCTGATATAAACTGGCATGTAATAGCCATAGAACGAATTACATATATATCTGAAAGCTGATATAGTTATAAGTGTAGATCATCTATATGTTTTCATTGCATTCACTGTCATTGTACTCTATTTCTCCATATAACTTTGTTTAAATATATTTCGTGAAGTAAAAAAAAAACATCACCAGTGCCTCCACTATCTCCCATCACAATTTGGGAATCACTGATTTTGTTCAATCTACTTACAGCCTAGAATAGAAAATGCAATTGAGAAATAACCCAAGGAAGCAAAGTAGTGACCGTAACCCAGGTTGTCAGCAGCCCATATTCAGGCCATAAGCAAAAGTTGTAGTGGCTTCAAGAACTAGAGAGTTGGTGGCAGGACACATTGAAGGAACACAAATAAGACAGCTAGCTACTTGATGTTTCTTTTTTTTTTTCCCCTCCTTTTTCAGTTTTATTAGGTAGAATTGATGTTTCTTGTAGTAAGCCAAATGTGAGATGCTAAAGACCTTGAGGAATATATTATTTTAATAATGAAACAGAAGTAGTAAATCTGAGATTTCAGTAGATGTATTAATTTGACTTGAAAACCTCAGTGAAGATGCTGATGTAGGAGTAAAAGGATTACATGTTTGTTTCTTTACTTTTCTAACTTCCTGTCTGTCTCTGTAATCTTAAATCTTTTCAAACCTCTGGAGAGAGGGGGACATGGGAACAAAGTTCTGCTGTGTTGGATGCTGTCCAGAGGGTTTTTCAGATGTTAATATGTATTAATGCTACATTTAAGGGAAGATGTGTTTTAGGCAGTCATACATTTGAGAAGGCAGAAAGGTGCTAGAAAGCTAGGTGCATCGTCATTTATATACAATTAGACAGTTAATATAAGCTCTCTGAGATCTTACTTATCTCACGGTATAAATAAAACTTTTCATTCTAGCTTTAGATTAAAAGAAAAAAGAAATTTATTGACCTAATAACCGTAGGCAGCCACAACCTGTTCCGGCCTAAAGATGACAGTCAGTGCAACTGACAGATTGATTTGTATTTCTTCCCTTCCCTCCCCTTCCATGCCCATAGACTCACCCACTAGCAGCTAACCTGTTGTCTGTAGTGTTACACATTGAGCTAGGGATGGAAAGAGAAGTGCTGAGTTCTGCCTGCAGTTAGTGTATCGTCTAATATAGGAGGGAGTATAGATTGAATTTTAAATCTTTTCCTTCCTTGCATTTCTGTTGCATCTAACTCTGAATAAGACTCCCCCTTTACCCTTAACCTACATTGTTGATTCTCTTCATCCCTGTTCTGTGTGGACTTGTCATCAGGCACGCCCTCTTTCTGTTGTTTTGGTGATCTTAACTTGAGCCATCGTATTTCCACGCATATGGAAGTCTCTGCCACCTACTGCATCTTTATCTTGACCCTTTTTACTTCCCTAGTCTGTTTCTCTAGCTCTCTCTTTATCTCTCTCTGTTTAATTCCAGATGAATTATAATATAGCTTTAGCCTCCTCTTTTTATTCTTTGTTTCACTTTACTCTTACTAAAAACCTTTTTAGGCTGCTTGTGACCTGTAAGGAAATAACTTGGATTAAATGACTTGATGTCACAGTCTCTTAGGATGAGGTGAGGTCAGGATTAGAATGCAGGTTTACCTAAAACTGCTTCTTTGCCACTATATCCCATTGTCTTCCTGGTGGCCCTCCTTGATAATGTTGACGATCTTCTAATATTACCAGAGAAAGTGCACTTATTTTAACATCTACACAAATAATATGTTCATTGTGTAAAGAAGAACAGAATACATACAACCATAAAATTAGGTGAACAGCCTGAGAACAGGAGCCACGTGTTTGTTTACATCTGTAATGGCTTGTTGATATTTTATCTTTTAGAGGCAAATCTGTTTTTCTTTTTTCTTTTTTTTTTTTTTAACATTTTGATATAAATCTTTAGATGCTTTTCTGTTACAATAAATCTTCAGTATTTAAAAATTGAATTAGACTCTGGAACTTTAACACAATGTTTCACGTTGATCTATCTCAAAAACATACTGTGTAACATTTCAGTTCCCTTCATAGTGTTCTGTTATATAGGTAGAACAATTCTCTATTGGACTAATTCTCTATAGACTCTTCTTTCCTCCTTCCTTCCTTCCTTCCTTCCATCCCTCCCTCCCTCCTTCCCTTCCTTCCTTCCTTCCTTCCTTCCTTCCTTCCTTCCTTCCTTCCTTCCATCCATCCATCACTATATGGTCTATCCCTGTAGCTAAATCTTTGCACTCATCCATGTTTATATTCTTAGAAGGAATACCTTGATGTAGTAGGTTTTATTGAGTGAAAGGATGTATGTGTACATGTGTGTATGCGTGTATATAGATAAAAGTTTTGATGGATAGTGCTAAATTATGCCGTGAAAAATTTTTGCTAATTTATACTTACAGTATAAATTACAGCATAGTAGAATGCTAAAACTTCCTATTTTCTTGAATTCTTGCCACTATTGGGTATTTTTCTTACCACTGAGCATTACCATTATTATTATTATTTAATTTGATCACTTTCATAATATAAAAATGATACAGAATGATTACGAAGTTAAAGGATAGATGACTGTGTGTAGGACCCCTCCCAACTGTATAGGTGATTCTTTGATGCTTGATAATATCCTTGTTTGATTCTACTCTTCCTCTTGTTTTCACGAGGTAAAGGGCAAAATAAAAGAGAATGTGAGAAAGATTATAGAACCCCTAAGTTGTTAAAATAATTTAACTTGCTTCTCGTTTATGTTTATTTTTTTCTTTTGCATTTATTTTTTTAGACCCAGCTCCTTTGTTACTACTTTACCAGTTTTCTATAATCTTTTAAATTCATTATGTTTTTCTTTTTTAAGTATAAAAAGACTAAATGGGTTTATTTAATATGGAAAAAGTAATTCAAAGTCTACCCATAAATAGATTTTAGGGATTAAAAAGGTCTGAGCTTTGGAAATTGGTTGATAGAGTTGATACTGATATGTTTGAGCATACCATTCTTGGTTAAGTGGTAAAAGAAAACAACAGTCTTGCCTGAAGTCTTGTTAAAAAGATTTCCTAGTGGGATGAACATGGACTTCTTGAACCAATAAAGAACTCAAGAATCACAAAGTGAAGATTAGGTGAGTTGGGGAAGGAAAAACCTGGTTAGACATTTGCTACAATCATTATGAGACTGGTTTTAAGCATAATAAGGATGTCCAAACAAATGATTTCCCACATTCTCTATTAAGGACTTGAGAAAAACCTAATTACGTTGGTAGCTGACTTAAAGATTAGAAATAAGGACTGTGCTCTGGTTAAAAGGATTTCACTAGAGACTCTGGTGGCAGGTACTTGTATAGTCTTTAGAGTTTTAAGGATTTATTTGGATTAGGAAACATAAAATATGTTAAGGTCTTTCTTCAAATAGGATGCTAGACCTAATGGGGTAGAGTATAATTGTCGAGAAATGTGAGTGGAAAGGTAACAAACGCTCATAGAAGAAGTGTCTCATTTACAAATCTGCTTGCAATTTGGAGCGTTTACTTTTTTGACTTTAATTTGAAGGCTTGTATTTATTTCTCATGGATGCCATGTTTCTTCCAACTGATAATCACATAGTCTTCTTGTACCTCAGTTTCAGTTACTTTGGAGGACATCATACTGTCTCTTTTAAGGGCTCCTCCAATTCTAAAATGGGAATTTTATGAAGTCATGTAATACATATTATTCAGGTTATTGGAAACATACCCTCCAAATTCATTGAATTCCTTAACACCATTAAAAGGACAGTCCATATTTGGTATGGTGACTGCACAAATTTGTCAGGGACCCTGGCTCCTATTGGTTAGGATGTTTTCAGGCACAAATGTGAAAAACCTGATTGTAGCTTAAACAGTAAGGAGATTTATTTCCTCCTGTAACTGGAAGTTCGTAGATGAGTTGCGTGCTAGGTATAGTTTGAAGTCTAGAAGTATCCAGGTACTTTGCATCTGTTTCCTCTATCTTCTGTGAGATTCGTCTTAAGAAGTTTCCCTTGTGGTGACAGTTGATGATATATGCTTCCTTGTTCACACCCAGCAGTAGAGAGAAAACACCTTTCCATGACTCTCCTCTGTAAATCAGTGGTGATTTCTGCACACAAACTTTGACAATTCTGTTGCATCTAGCTT
This sequence comes from Camelus bactrianus, assembly GCF_048773025.1. Lineage (NCBI taxonomy): Eukaryota > Metazoa > Chordata > Mammalia > Artiodactyla > Camelidae > Camelus > Camelus bactrianus. Next base: position 35,463,219 of record NC_133575.1, read on the forward strand.
GATAGGTTGGCTTGCTTTTCTTTTTAGAAGACCATTAGTCAGTGATCTGTATGAGCTAGCTACACTCATGTGTGAAGAGCTAAAAAGTGCAAGATGGCTTGAAATCAACTCTTCCTCAAAACTGGAAAAATTACAGTCTAAATGTCTTTCTAGTAATAGGCTGGTTGGCATCATCTTTGTGCAAAAAAGATGAACATTATTCAGAGAAGTTACTTATTTAGTTATGTGATGATGTTTTTGGGTAATGCTTCCCTAATTTGAACATGTTCAAAAAGTTCTCTATATGGTGTTCATATGTATTTTGGCTGTTTATTGATAAACAGTATGAAAACATTATACCTGGAGTTTTAGAAAATGTTAATTTCCACCCTCCCCATTTTTATCAGTATAAGATTTTATTACGCTTTTTGAAAATCTTATTTGAAAATATAAATCATTCTTTTTTAAAATTGAGGTATAATTGATATATAACGTTAGTTTTGGATATATAACATAATGATTTGAAATTTGCATATATTGTGGAATGGTCACAGTAAGTCTAATTAACATCCATCACCGTACATAGTTACAAAATTTTTTTTCTTGTGAAAATTTAAGATTTACTCTTAGCAACTTTCAAATATGCAGTATAGTATTACTAATTATAGCCACCATGCTGTACATTACATCTCCATGACTTATTTATTGCTCATGAATTTTAAAAAAGCAGCTCTTTACCAATTCTAATGTGCATATATAACTCTGAGTTCGCTTTGTTACCTCCTCCTCACTGAAGTTTTGGAATGACAAGAGCTACAGTTGACCCTTGAACAACATGAGTTTGAACTGCATGGGTCCACTTATACGCAGAATTTTTTCAATACGTATATGCACTACTATGTTTATGATCTGTGGATGCAGAATCCATGGATATGCAAGGCTGACTATAGGATTTGAGCGTAATGGATTTTGATATGTGTGGCAGATCCTGGAACCAATCCTCTGCAGATACTGAGGGGTGACTGTATTATAATAGTGAATACTTCAGTACTACATGATCTGTGGTTGGTTGAATCCGAGGATGCAGAACTGTGGATACAGAAGGCTGACTATAAGTTATACTCGGATTTTCTACTGTGTGGAGGGTCAGTGCCCCTAATCCCTGTGGTGTTCAAGAGCCAACTGTAGTTCCTTTGCTCTTTGAGGTGGTTGAGCTCTTAGTCATTCTTGGAAGTGAGATCCCTTGTAAGAACAGGTAACCCATCACATTCTGGAGTATTAATCCATTTATCACATTTGATCTCTGAGGAAGGTCAAGTTGATTGAGGAGGTTGCCTAGGTTCTGTTCAAGTGCAGGTCTGAGATCTGACCATAGTTTTACTTCCTTGAGCTCCTGTATACTTGACATTTGTTACAGTGTCTGATTATGAGCAAGGATGCCCCAGAATTCTAACTTGTTTGCTTTTAAGTATCACTGTCTACTGGGAGGTGGGTATGGTGGGAAGTTTGTCATAAAGTTACTTAAAATTTGTATTAATTTTGAAATGGGACATAATTGTGACTCATGCTTATTTTCCCTCTTTCAGCATTATCTGCATACCAGAGGTACTACAGTTTACAATCTGACTACTGGAAGGTTAGTGCACATTTGCATCCCCCCCACCCCCCTTTGCAGATTGCTGCTGTTTATGCTCAAAATGAATTGTGCTCTTGCTTTTTTGTTTGTTTTGTTAACTAAAAATATTACTTCTAGGGAAAAGGGATTGGAAAAGGGAAAATGAGTGTTCTTTCTTTGTGCTGTGTTGTATGAACCACCTTGTGTTTTGTTAGAAGAATTAGATTATTTTGATACAATTGGTTGGCCAGAGATGATCCAAAGTGTGAGAATTTAAAAGCCAGCAAAGCCAAGTGGTAACAAAATGATTCTGTGGTTTTCTTAAGTTGGTACCTGGGAATAAAAGAAGTCTGAAGTTGCGTGTATCAGGCTGAAAAGGGAAGGCATAATGGGAAAGTTAGAATGGAAATCTTTATTGGTATAGTCTGTCTATAATTGGAGCTCTGAGGACAGCTGAACCTAACTGTTTTTTAAAAGACCTGTACCTAAATGAAGAACTCTGCATAGCACTGAATCATCTGTTTTCTTAGTTTAAGCAGTGCATAAAGTTACCTGTGCAAGTTAATCTTTCACATCATGTTTACTTTTAAGTGTAAGTTTATTGACCTGTGGAATTTCTTTATCTGAATTGCCACTTCAGATTTTTAAGGTGGATTTTAAGGTGAAATTAATTTTTCTATTGCCTAGTTTATCTTTCTTTTTGATTTGTAGAAGTTTTAACAGTATAGTTTGGTAACTTTTTTAATGTACTGAAAATATCTTCCCTAGTTTATCATTTATTTTGTTTTCTTTTTAAAGCTTATTAAGTATAATTAAATACTATAAAATTCAACTGCTTTAACTATGCAATTTAGTGCCTTTTAGTAAATTTCCAGAGTTGTGCAACCATAACCAAAGTCTTGTTTTAGGACATGTTCATCTCACCATGATGAAACCTCAAGCCCAACCCCTAGCAAGTACTAATCTGCTTTCTGTTTCTATGTATTTGTATTTTCTGGATATTTCATATAAATAGAATCATATAATATGTAGTCTTTTGTGACTTGCTTTTTTTCTGTTGGCATATGTTTTTAAGGTTGATCCATTATAGCGTGTTTACCATTTTATTCATTTTTATTATCTAATAATACTCCATTGTGTGGATATACCACATTTTATTTATCCATTCATCAGTTGATGAACATTTGTATACAGGTTTTTGTTTGGACATGTATTTTCAGTTCTCTTGGGTAAATAACCAGGAGTGAAATTACCATGCTGTACAGTAAATCTGTGTTTAATACTTTGAGAAACTGACAAAACAGTTTTTCATATTGCCTGTAACATTTTGCATTCTCACCAGCAGTGTATGAGAGTTCCAGTTTCTCCATATCCCCATCAATTGTCCAGTTTTTGAGTGCAGCCCTCTTAGTGGATGTGAAATAGCATCTTATTATGGTTTTTATTTGCATTTTCCTAATTTTGATGTTGAACATTCTTTGATGAACATATTAGCTATTTGTATATATTCTTTGGTGAAATACCTATGTAAACCCTTTGCTGATTTTTAATTTTTTTTTTAATTAGTAGTGTTAAAAAAATTCTTAGTACACTCTGGATACACAACCCCTTACCGGATTTACGATTTGCAAATATTTTCTCAAAGTTTATGGCTTGTATTTTCATTTTCTTGATAGTATAGTTTGAACTGTAAAAAGTTTAATTTTGATGGCATCCAATTTTTCAACTCTTGTTTGCTTGTGCTTTTGGTGTTGTACCTAAGATATCTTTGCCTAACCCAGGGTCGTGATCATTTCTTCCATTGTCAGTTGCTTCAGTACTGCAGTAAATAGTAAATGTGTCTTTTCACATTTTTGTTAGTGGTTCTTTGGTATAGATCCTCCTTGGTCAGCCTGGCTAGAGGTTTATTAATTTTATTAATCTTTGCAAAGAATCAGATTGTTGTTCCATAGATTTTTTCAATATTGTTTTCCTGTTTTATATTTCATCAATTTCCTACTTCCTTGATTCCTGATTTTCTTTATTATTTGCTTCTAATTCGTGTTTAATTTTCTCTTATTTTCTAAGTTGGAAGCTTAGATAATTGATTTTCTATCTTTTTTTCTCTAATATAAGTATTTAAAAGTATATATTTCTCTTAGTATTGCTTTAGCTGTATCCTCAGGTTTTTATACTTTAGGTATTGTAGTGATTTCTATTTCATTTACACAGCATACTCTGTATAATTTCATTCTTTCAAAATGTATTGACTTCTTTATTGGGTCAGTACTCAAAAACAAGCATGTGATTTGCATTTGTTAGCTGTATTATGCTATAAATAGTAGGTAAATATGGTTGATAGTGTTTTTAATAGTGTTTTTCAAATTTTGTCTAACAATTTTTTGTCTTTTCATTTGCTAAGAGGTTATTATCTCTTGCTATGATTGTGAAATTGTCTTCCTTAATTTTGACCTTTTGTTCTTTAATGTATTTTGAAGCTCTCTTTTAGGTGCATACACATTTATGATTATTGTTTTTACCTGGTGAATTGACCCTTTTGTCATTAAGAAATATATATTTTTTTTACCTCTAGTAATTCCTTTTGTTTTGACATGTTTTATCTGATATTAATGTTGCCATTCTTTCCTTCTTAGGCTTGTTATTTCTGTGAGATATCCTTTTCCTTTCAACCTGTTGACATCTTTATATTTACAGTTCTTTTGCAGATAGCTTATAAATGGATCTTGCTTTTTTTATCCAGTCCAAAAAACCTCTGCTTTTTACTTGTACTGTTTAGCCACTGACAGCTAATGAAATCATTGATATGTTTGGGTTTGTGTTTTTCACTTGATTTTTCCTTTTATGTTTATTGCTTCACTTTTCTTAGTCTTACGTTCCTCCTTACTTGCCCCCCCCCCCCCATATTTCATTCTGTTATACAATTTTACTTTTTCTGTTGGCCTTTTCATCTATTCTTCTTTTCATTATTTGTTTAGTGGTGGTTCTAGGGATTATAACAGTCAAGTCTCAGTTAATATTGCACCAGTTCATGTAAAATGTAGAAAGTTTGCAATTATATAGGTCCATACCTTACCCACCCATGTCCTTTATGTAATAGTTGTTGTATGTATTAGATCTACATTATTAACTCCACAGGTTGCTGTTATTTTGCTTTGAATAGGTCTGTATATTACAATGTAGTAGTTTTATTCACTCATATGGTTACCTTTTCTGATTCTCTTCGTTACTTTCTGTGAATTGTTACTGTGTACTGTCATTTTCTTTTAGACCAAAGAACTTTGTTTAGGGTTTCTTATAGTAAAGGTCTGGTGGAGATGAATTTCTTTTATCTGGAAATATTTTTGAACTTAATTTTAAAGGACATTTTTTGCTAGATAGGGAATTATAGGTTGGCATGCCTTTTTTAAAAAGGTTATTATGAAATCTTGGCTATATTTCCTGTGCTGTACAGTATATCCTTGTAGCTGATTTATTTTATACATAGTAGTTTGAACCTATTAATCTCCTACCCCTATCTTGCCTCATCCTCTTTCCTCTCCCTTCTCATAGTCACTAGTTTGTATTTGTGAGCTTGTTTCTGTTTTATCTTCAGTCATTTGTTTTGTTTTGTTTTGTTTTATTTATTTTATTTTATTTTATTCTTTCAACTCCACATATAAGTGATAACATTCAATATTTGTCTTTCTCTGACTTACTTCACTAAGGACAGTGCCCTCCAGGTCCATTCATGTTGATGCAAATGGCAGAATTTGATTCTTTTTAATGGCTGAATAGTATTCCTGTGCATGTGTGTGTATGTACATGTACACACCACATCTTCTTTGTCTGTTTATCTGTTGTTGGACACTTACGTTGCTTCCATATCTTGGCAATTGTAAATAATGCTGCTCTGAACATTGGGGTGCATGTGTGTTTTCAAATTAGTGTTTTCTTTTTCTTCTGATACATACCCAGGTGTAGAATTGCTGGATCATATGAAAGTTTTATTTTTAGTTTTTTTGAGGAACCTCCATACTATTTTCCACAGTGGCTGCACCAATTTATATTCCTACCAATAGTGTACAAGGGTTCTCTTTTCTCCCCATCCTTGCCAGCATGTTATTTTTGTTGTCTTTTTGATGATAGCCATTCTGACAGGTGTGAGGTTTTCTTACTTTGGTTTTGATTTACATTTCTCTGATGATTAGTGATGTTGAACATCTTTTCATGTGCCTGTTGGCCATTTGTATGTCTTCTTTGGAAAAATGTCTACTCAAGTCTTCTGCCCATTTTTAAACCAAAAATTTTTTTGATATTTAATTGTAGCTGTTTATATATTTTAGATATTAACCCCTTATCAGTTATATTATTTGTAAATGTTTTCTCCCATTCAGTAGTTTCTCTTTTCGTTTTGTTGACTGTTTCCTTTGCTGTGCAAGAGCTTTTAAGTTTAATCAGGTCCCATTTGTTTATTTTTGTTTTTGTTTCCTTTGCTTTAGGACACATATCCAAAAAAATATTGCTATGATACATGTCAGGGATTATTCTGCCTGTGTTTTCTTCTAGGAGTTTTATGGTTTCCAGTCTTAGATTTAGGTTTTAAATCCATTTTGAGTTTATTTTTGAATATGGTGTGAGAAAATGTCCTAATTTAATTCTCTTACTATAACTGTCCACTTTCCCTGCTTTTGAACTTCATGAACATGTAATCATGCAGCATGTTTTTAAAACTTTTTCTTCACTCAGTATTATATTTGTTAGATTCATCCCTGTAGTTGTATCCTGCAGTAGTTTGCTTTCATTGCTGTGTAATATTTCATTGTGTGAATATGCCATAATTTATTCATTTTATTGTTGAAGGACATTTGGTTTGTAATTAACATTGGCTATTACCAATCTTAACTTTTCATGTTCTTGATGCCCTGGTAGTTGTTTGATGCCTGAAAACAGATTAACATCAGTCTTTCGTACAGCTTTTCTAGTTGTAGGTATTTGAAGAGGAAAAGGAATTGGGATTTAAGTCTGAAACAGATTAGTCTACTATTGCCAGAAGTAGAACTCCCCTGTAATCTTACTTATGATAAGGAAAACTTATTACAAAATTTATTACGAAAAAAACTTATTGTTGACATGTCTAATAAAGAGGGAACATAAGTTCATTATGAAATGCCCAATACATGGAATAATAATTAGCTATCAAAATTATTTGCCATCGGTAGTTTCTTCTTGTACAGAATTCTTAACAGGTAATTTGAGATCCTCCCAGGTGTCAAAAGCTGACTCCCCAAATATGAAGAACTCAAACCTGAGTTCACTGGGTACCATGGTAAGGGAGAACACCACTTTAGCAAAGCTTTATTGGCATCTCATGAGGGGAAGGTAAGATCAGAATGGAGCATTGAAACTTTGTTTTAAGGCAGATCTTTCAAATTGGGAGCTTGATTAGGTAAGAGTCGCCAAGTAACAGTCCAGAAGTTATGAATATAGCAAGGCGAGGAATTTGAGGTAAGGGATTCAAAGACTCTTGGACCACAAACTATTGTTGATATGGTAACAGACAAACCATGTGCCTGGGCAGAAGGCATGGGAAAGTAAGGTAATGCGAATGAAGATAGAGGACTAGCAAAGTCGTGTTAACACAGACAGGTATAGCTTAGGTTCTCAGGTTCAGGCTGAGTGTGGACTTGTACCAGATGCTGTCACTTGAGATAATAATGCTGTGTATTTTAATTTCTCTTTTCCAAGCATCATTAAATAATGTAACAGTACTATTTGTGACCCAGTGGGTGAACAGTGGGTTTACCTAGTGAACATGCTTCATGGTTGGTGGTGATCAGAGTTCACATTCATGACTCAGTGATTTTTAGGTTTAGCTTTTTATAGGTTTGCCCATTTTTTTGTGATTTGTACCCAAAATGTATTGTAAATTGAAGAATATACTTATAGTATTTATTTTTTTGAAATATGACTGAGATAATTATCTCCAAAGTTTTAGTTGTATTTATCTCTTCAAACCATATTTCTTCAAACCTATCCACTAAAAGTGAAGTGATTCCCCATGCTGCAGGTCCTCAGTTCTTTATCTGAAGTTTTTGTATCCAGAATTATGTAGAGTTGAGAGGATTTTTTTTTTTGAATTTCAGAAAGATAATGATTTATTCACTATGTTACATAATATCCCCTGTGGTGTCTGGTATAGACTCCTGCAAGCAACATATTTACTTCTCTGCAGCGATAGTACACATAGTTAGTTACATTAAGTGGGTAGGTAAATAAAGACTTCTGTCAGTTTTGGTAAGGTTTTTCTACCCAAAGAGTGTTGGTGGCAGATTTTATGATAAACTTAAGTTTTTGTTAGAGCCTTTGGAATTAGAATGGACACTTAGGGCTTATTGATCTGTAATTTTTGTTTAACATTTCAAAACTAAATAATGTTTTTTATGCAACTAAAATTTTTATTTCTTGAGAGATCATACTTTTTCTTACCTAGTTAAGTGCAAATGACAGTCATTTTTGAAATGATGAAAATTTGCCAATCCTTTTATGACTATTAAATCATGCCATTATATCTTGACTATTAATCATAGTAATAAACACCTTTCTAATACTGATAATAAATAAAAACAACAGTTTGTCGTACGTAGCACGTAGAAATGGCAAAATAATTAAAAAGCAATGTAGGGGAGGAGAAACTTTCCTCTTACCCCTTAGGTTTGTGACTAGGGCCTGTGAATTACACTTAAAACAGATTAACTAGAAGAAAAAAACTGTTTATACATGCAGTGCATGTACATTCAGGAGAACTCAGTGATGAGTAACTTAAAGGGGTGGTTAGAACTAACTTGGCTAATTGTTTCTTTGGATTATCTATGTAGACTATCCTACCTTTGTAATTAATGGTCATTTTGTTTCTTCATTTTTAATTTTTGTGATCTTTTCTTTTGCTACTGCAGTAACTAGGATGCCAGCACAGTGTTGATTGAAAGAGGTGATACAGTACATTTGTCTTGTTTCCCTTCTTAAAGGGAGCATTTTAAATGTTTTACCATCAAGTATGAGTACTTCAGGTTTCTTTTTTTGTAAATAACAAATGAAGAACAGAAAGGAACTTCCTTACTCTAATGAAAGCCAACTTTTAAATATTTCAGTGTAAAAGTCAACATTTTTTGTTTACAAATACTTTTCCTGCATCCACTGAGAGAATTTTGTATTTTTTTCCTTCTTAAATTGATCTTGTATTTCTGAAGTAAGTTCAAATTGGCAATAAGTTTTTATCATTGTGGAGTATTTTTGGACTGGAGTTGCTAATATGTAGCATCATTGCATCTTTGTTCATAACTGAAATTGATCTATATTTTTTCTTTCTTGAGTTGTCTTTATCCGATGCCTTGGAGCTGGTTCTGCATCCCAAGAAGCTAGTCAGAGGAAGAGGAAGCAGGGGGCAACAACCCTTTCCTTTAAGGAAATCATGAGATTGTACAGAACCCTTCATACGCATCTCACTGGGAAGAACTTAGTAATTTGAGCACTTTTAGCTGCAAGGGATGCTGAGAAAAGTCCTTATTTTGTCTGATTATGATAATAGAATAGAAAACAGTAGAGAAAGTACATGTTGCAAAACAGACTGTACTACTAATACAGATTAACTCATGTTATTGGTAAATAAGGCAATTATATTTGTATGACATGAAAATCTTATTGTTTCACTTAAATTTTTTTCTAGATGTTGGGAGTATAATTAGAAACTTAACTACGAAAGGGAAAAATTCTCACCTTGACTGCTACACCGGTAGCAGTAGTTCTGGTAGTCTATATAGATTTTAAGAATATTAAACATGAGTACCTTCATCCAGGGCTCTTTCTCAGAAAGACACATCCCCAGTTTTGTACATTTCCCAGCTATTTTCATTGTCTCAACACCTGCCAGCTCTGCTCTACTTAAAGGATTGCCAGCATTCCAACTTCATTGTTTTGTTCATTTTTAATATTGACTGTGGCAGCCTGTCACCATGCTGAGCTTACTGCTTGAGTGGTTCAGGCTGTCTCCAGGTACTAGTTACTATTTTTGAAATCCTCTGGTTATAATGTTGCATAGGTTTTAAGTTGTCTTGTCCATAACTCTCTTTTATTTCTGAGTCCTCTTTATTTTTAATGTATAATTTTTTTTACAGCATGTGAGACTTATCAAGAATTTTATGTATCATATTAGATCCATTGAGCAATTACCATGTGCTCAATAGTTGTCTTGGTGGTGGTAGATACATTGCCTCCTTTACTTCCAACAAAAATCCCAAGTGCTAGGTTAGTGTTTCACATGTATGATCTCTGATTCCCCAAAGTAACCCTATGAGATTGAGACTCAGTTAACTTATTTTGTGAGTTGATGGTAAGTGACAAGCCCATTCTGATGGCCTCTATAGCCTGATTATATGATCTCTGTGCAACACTATGCATTGGTTTTAGAAGCAGAACTTCTGGTCTAATCTAATGCTATAACTTTGGGCCAGATGGATATAATGAGCTTTAGCAACCTCTTTTGCTGTATTATTATAACTAGGAAAACCCTTTTAAGTGTCCCAAACATAGTTCAGGCTGTATTAAGGAAGTGATTATGTATAAATCAGATCAGCAGAGTATCAAATTCTTTGATGAAAATTTGTAATATTTAAAGCTATTTAAATTAAAGCTTATTTATTTATTTAAGGCTATAAGAGATTGATTTATTCAGCAGCATACCATTCCTAAATAACTTATATATGCTAGTTACTTTTTGTAGGGATCAAAACATCACTTGGGTTCTATCTGTCTTTTTACAAGCTCACATTCTAGTGGAGTATATAAAGAGCGTATCTATAATAGACATGAGTATTCATTTGGAAACATGTATCAGAGAACCTAACATTATCTGTACTTGGAAATGTGTCAGATTAATACTCCTGGAAGGAAGAGATGAGTTGTGTTAAAGGATGGATAGGAATTTGCCAGATTGAGAAATGAGTTGAAGAAAAGATGGCATTGGCTTCTTCAGCAGAGGAAGCAAACATGTTTAAAGTCACAGAAATGTGTAAGAGTGTATTTTATTCATAGGTCTTTGCATGTCAGTTTGTCCTGATTGAAGTGGTGGCTGTGAGATTGAGAAAATTGAGCAAGAGTCGTAAAATGAAGACCGTTATAGTCAGACTAGGTTGTAGGGAATTTTCAGAGGAGTTTAAAATAGGAAGTTGTTTGAGTTTTTGAAAGCTCACTGGTAGTGGTTCGGAAGGTATATTGAAAGGGGAAGAGGGAAGGGGAGGCTAAAATTTGGGACCTGAGTTAGGAAACTATTGAAACAGGCCAGGTAGACGAAGGCAAGATCCTAAATTACCTAGAGAAAAACAGTAGGAATGAAGAAGGGGACAGATTCAAAGACTTTTAGATTGGAAAATGAGCATTGTGAATAGAATGAATTCGGATTACTGGTTGGGAGGAGGTGAGAGAAGAAAAGTAGGACTACTTTTTGGCTTGGCTGACTGAGATTGTTACCACTGTCTAAAATCTTCAGTACCATTAGAGCATCAGACTTTCCCGTTCAATGTAAGTAAGATTCATGGAGTTTCAGGCATCTGTAGTGTATGCAGCAGGTGGAGGGTAACCAGAGGGCATTTAGAAATTTATTCCTGGAGTTTTGGAATGCCTTCATTTCCCTTGTTGTGTATCACTGGCTATGTGGAATTAGTATCAGAGAAGAATAAGATTAAGGAGTTTTGTATTTTTCTAATAGTCTGGCTTGATTTTATTTCTTAGTGATATCCCTGCATAAAAATATGATTGTCTTCAAAGATGGTTAGTGGAGTTTGGGAGGTTTGGTGGTACTACAGTAAAATTGCTATTCTACTCAAAGATTGGCAGCCTTATAACAATATCTTGATAATCTCATTTAGAGCCTAATTAGTTGCCCTAAATGACTACCTTTGGCTGTGATTTTTGTCTAATAAAATTTTTTTAGAAGCTTGATTATTTTACAAATATTCTCATTCTTTAAGCTCACTCTCCCTTTTAATAGGAAATAGTTACCTTCTTACTGCTGTATGCTTGTAGGATACTGGGTCTAAACTTTCCTCAAAAAGCTCAAACCATGCTAAATAGGAAATAGCTGTGTCCTCAAAGGAGTGGGGCAGTATTCTGATCTTAATCTTACTGGCACTATACTATTGTCTTAAAAGCTTGTTTTTCCCTAAAATTGTGATATGTCCATGACTGCCACTCCAGTCCCTGCCCAGTCTGATTTTCACACAGGGTTGCTGCTTGTCGCTGTTCCTCGCAGCTTGGGTGTATTTGATGAGAGCCCACAAACTGACTGACAGTAGACAGATTAGCAGGAAAAAAGACAAAAGTTTGTTTACACATACACGCTGGGTTTGCTTAGTAAGGAGTAAGTCCCTCAGCCAGAGATAAAGGTTTATATGTAAACCTAACAGAACAGGCAGAGGCTTCAGGGCTTCATTGAGAAGGTAGGGAAGGTTCTGTTGGACTTTTTGATGCAGATGGGCAACCGAATTCACACTTCCCAGTGCTAATGGTCAGTATTTTCCCAATCAGTAAACTCCCTTGGAAGGGGGGGTCATTGGCAGCTGTAATTTCAGGATTCTCTGCTTAATTAAATAATGTTTGTTCCTGGGGCTCCTGATTGTTCATATGTTTTCAGTTTAAAGTAATTTTCATACCATTTTGGTTGGCTGTTAATTAATACCTTCATCACTCTGGTGACCATGACATACTAACAGGATGAGGAAGGAGAAAGGAAACATTATGCAAAGAAAACAAAAACTTTCCTAGAAATCCCACAGTAGAAGTCTGCCTGTCTCAGTAGCTAGACCTGTGTTGCATTTCCAACTTTTTCTCACTGAAAGTAGCTGGGAGAAAGGAGAGTTGATCAGCCAACAGTGCCTTCTATGGGATTTCACAGATTTAAGAAAATTCGGCAAGAGGAGGGTCTAACATGAGGTTGCCAACCTTTTATTTCATCTGTGTTGTTCTAAGGCTCACACTGTTTTTGTATAATTTAGTTTATCACTCTTGTTTTCCAATCCATTTTTACATAGATACGTTCATGAAAATGGAAGCAGAACCCTCAACGCCCTTTTCTTCAGTTTGCAAGTAGTCTGGGAAACCAGAAACAGCTAGAAAGAACGGAGCTCATAGTGTCCTCTGAGGGACTGCGAAGCGCTCCCCTCTCACATCTGGGCAATACAGCTTGGAGCTCTGAGCATTCAGGAGTTTCTCTAAGAATTATGTTGGGGATCAGTGAAAACACCTGAATGGACTCTGGTATTGGTGAAAAAATGCTAACTTAACCACATTGTTGAGAATAACTTGAGGCACAGCATAAAAGCCTTCAGTATAAGTTGACTGTAGTCTTACTAAGCTATATTTCTTAATTTAGGGTTGTGGTGGGTACTATAATACAGTCTAGGTCAGAGGTTGGCAGACTTTTGTTAAAGGGACACAGTAAATATTTTAGATTTTGAAAACCAAATAGTCTCCTGTTGCAAATACTCAGCTCTGTTGTTGGAGCTGGAAGCAGCTTATAGACAATAAATAAATGAGTGGGTGTAGCTATGTTTCTGTGCAACTTTATTTATAAAAGCAAGTGGCTGGCTGGATTTGGCCCATGTGCCATAGTTTGCTGACACCTGGTATAGATACCTCTAAGGATTTGGACTGAAGCAGAAGTATGTTTTATTAATAGTACATTTCCCAGAAAGTTACTCCCCTAACTCCTCATTGTAGGTTGAAGAATGACTATGGCATTTATACTCATTTCCGTATCAGTGCCTTTGCTCTGGTCATGGTCATCCTTTTACATAGATGCGTGTTTTTCAGTGGGGTTGCTATTGGCATTTTTGGTGAGATAGTACATTGGGAGGTAACACATCTTTATCATATAGCCATTCACACCTCCAGGTCACTGTTTCTCAAAAGATGTGTGGATTAGAACCCCTGGCTGAGATGGCTTGTTTTTCCTTCTCCTTAAGACACAGTACCCAAGTTCTACCTCTTTTCCTAGTCCTTATTATACTTCATTAACACTTAAATGTTTGTAGCTTGGAATGTATTATTATGCATTTAATTTCATAATTGCTTGTCATTAGATTGTAAATTCATTGAGGTTGGGGATTTTTGTTTGTTTTGTTCATCACTGTTTTCCCAGTGCTGATAACTCTGCTATGACTCATAGTAAGTGCTCAATAAATGTTTAAATTACATTGTCAACTGTTAGGGAAAAATGAGACCTCCTAGCTGAGATTTATAACTTACTGGTTAATAGGGACCATCCCTCATACTGATTCTGTATCACCCAGGGAACTAAGCTTAATACTGAGTTTAAGTACTGGGTGATTCAATTTATTAAGCCTTTGGGCATCTGCTATGTGGAATGCACAGTGCGTGCTAGGTGATAGCAGGGTATACAGAGATGATTAGCACTCCTGCCTTTGTTGCATTTTTGTCTGATGGGGTGGAGTTTAGTCAATACACAAATAACAAAAATATAGTACTTTTAAGTGAACTCCGGAGGCAGACCTAGATTCAGTTCCTATATCTGCTACTTAGTATCTCTCTCGTTGAGCAAGTTGCTTAATCTCTCTGTTCCTCAGTTTCTTCATTCTTTACATTCTTTATCACCTCCTAGAGTTGTTAGAACCTTTTAAAGAAAATGTTTTGCATAAAATTAGGTTCTTACTACTATATCATAATGTCACTTCCTAGAGACATTATGTTAAGGCCAAATTGAGAAGTTGGAAAGATTACCTCTGGGTTGAGGTGGGAGAAGCAGCAAAGCTTCATGGGAAAGATGGCATTTTAAATGGATCTAGATGGTTTGATAAAATTTATAAAGTGGCGGGGATAGGGATAAAATTTCTTAGAGGGGGAATGATGAACCGTGAAGAAGTTGAGAGAATGCAGGATATGGACTAAAAGCAGAAAGGTCCCTCAATAAACTCATATTTCCACCCCACCCCACCTTCTCTGAGCAGTTACCTCATTTGGTGAAAGATGCTATCTACTGTTACTCAGTTATGCTCTCTTCATCTCTCTTCCATCTCCCCCACCTAAGGAGACAGTTGTGTTTCAAACTTAGACTTTCTTGGGTAGAATATATCATGACTGTGAATTAACTACTCCTGTACTCTGAATACCTCTCCCTTCCAGCACGTGCACGCTTGCACGCACACACACACACACACATACAGTAGCTTGTATACTTCTTGAGAACAGGGGAAGTATATTTTAATCAGTTTGGCTTGTTCAACCTTGAGTATTGTCCTTGACACCTAGTACAAGTTCAGCTTATTTCGGGAGTGTGGTGAGGTGGTAAATGAATCATCCCAATTGAAGCCAGACCCAACTAAATTCTAAAAAATTTAAGTATGAACTTTTGAAATGGATGTTGTCTGAGATCTTTGTGAATCCCCACATTTGTGAATACCCCTATTGCATTTAATTCTCTCATTCAGAAAATTGGGGCTAATGAGGATTTAATGAAGTTAAATTTCATATTTATTGTAGTTTAAGATGTACTCAAGGAACATTTTCAGTGATTCCAGAAGGATATTTAGAATTCAAAGGAAATGCATAATATAGCCCTTCATATTAGTATGAAAAAAATAGTTGCATGCCAAAAGGTCACCCAGCTATTTATTACACTTTGGGCTTTAAACATCACTGATTCTTTTTTTTCCAGTCATTGAATAATAGCAGTTGTGGGATAAATACTCTTTTATCTATTTCCATCATACCTAGAGCAAAGTGACTCTGAGGTGAGGGATATTCTTCACTGTCTCTTAGAAATTCCCAGCAGGATTTGAGTCCCAGTTGCCCCCAGTTGTACAGTCAGCTGTACTGCACGCTTAACTGGCTTCCTTCCCTTTCCTGCCTCACTTCTCCACTCCCTTACTGGTGTTTCCTAGGGTAACTTACCAAATAAACCACTTACACTAAAACCTTTTGTCTCAGGGTGTGCTTCTAGGGAAATACAGCCCAAAATAGTATGGTAAGAAACATTGTATTATGACTTCACATTTTTTCACGTTTTAGAATATAGGTTTGGAGAACACATAGCAGGCACTCAAATGTTTGCCCCTTTTGAAAAAAAGGGAGTAGATAGCTAGTTTCCTATATGGGGGTGGGAGGTCACAATGAGTCTGGATAAGCACCTCTGTTTTGTATTGCAGAAGGAATCACTGATGTTTGTGGCCCAAAATATAAATGTCTGCGTGTCATTTTAGCATATATATATTTTTAATATTAAAACTTGTTCTAGGTTTGTATTGTGCATTTACTTTGAATTCTAACTACCTTCTTGGCAACACTGAACATAAAATTAAGTCCAGTTCAAGAAACAGAAAGAACCAGAGAAAGAATACAGAGATATAAGCAAGAGAGAATAGGATAGCATAGCCCAAGCATTTTCTTATTCCTGAAAAATACATTTTTATTTTAGATTTGCCTGTAGAATTCTGCTGACAGATTATTTCACGGCAGGTTTGATTAAAAAGAAATCACAAAATCTGTCTAGGTTGATTGGATTCTGTGCCATCTGCTGACTCATTGCTGTTATTTTGGTGTTTAAAAATATGTTATAAATACATTGTGATACAGGAAAAGGTTTTAATAACTTAAAATATCTTGTATACCATATTTTATATTAATAGCATCATATGCATTAGGTATAAGTGCTTTTCCTAATAGTCTTTTTTCCCTTTCTTTACAGAATGCTGCCTTTTTATATGGTCTTGGTTTGGTCTACTTCCATTACAATGCATTTCAGTGGTAAGTTGACATAAAACTAGTAACTCCAGTTGTTTCCAGTAAATGGCTTATTTTGTTTGTGTGTATTTTTTTTTGTCTGTGTGTGTGTGTATAATAGAAAATATTTTAATGTCAGTAAGCCTACATTTTTCAGTAATCTCTTGAAATTATTAGTTTATTCCTTCAGTGATACTGCCTCAGTTGCGATTATTAGAGTTGTATGTGTTCCTAAAAGAATCTGGTATAAGATTCTGATTAAAGACGACTTTGATGAGAAAGCTTTTAGAATTTCTTAGTCACTTATTATGGACTGGTGGTCCTCAGGTTATTTCAACTAGGGAATGACTACGCTTTCTATTCTCAAAGTCTGTGGGTAAATGATCTGTGATGGCCAGTATTTCCTTTTCAGACTTCTAGACATATTGACTGTGCCTTCCCTCCCACCTTCACCAGCACACCCACACATACACACCCCCACACACACTTGCTAGTACTTTCCAATTTCTAGTAACTAAACACTATATTATAAATTCTCAATTCTCTCCTGTATAAAATGGGAGTAATGATACCACCTTCAGAATCAGACATTAAATATAAGAGAAATATATAAGATTTTGTAAACTGTAAAGTATAGGTCCCTGTTACTGTGGCCTTTGCCCCATTGTTTTTCTGTTTACCAGACAAGACAGCAGCATTCTCTGTTGGAAAGAACATAGAATTTGAGTTCAAAGATTGGTATTCTGGTCTCAGCACTGCCACTTAGTTTGATCTTGAGTTAAATAAACTTCCTAGGTCTGTTTCTTCGTGTGTGTGTGTGTGTGTGTGTGTTTTAGGTACATTGCAGTTACCTACCTTTTCTGCTTTACAGAGTTTTGGCAATCAAATGAGATGACATGCATTCTGTAAACTGTAAAGCCCTGTGTAGACATTTTTTATTTGAAATGTATTTGACTTTGTCAGAGTCCCTTCTGTTCTCCATACTTTTAAGCTGAGTGAGTACTGAGAGAATCCAAAGGAAGGTTTTGGCTGTAGGTTCTAACCTTATCATATACCTGTTGGGCACCCTGAATATTTATTACAGAGCTTCTAAATATGCATTGGCAAAGATTTGATAAGATTTTCCTGAAAATGAAACTTCAGACATGAATGATGTTTCCCAGATACTCCTCTTGGTTTTTGATCATCTGTGAAAGCACCGCATTGTTAGAGAACACCTGTGTGTGTGTAAAGTATTCTCATCACCCAGGTCACTCATTTTCTTTATAAACTTTACAAAGCTATAATTGATCTTTGTAGATAAGCTTTGTAGTATTTTTCTTTTAAATTACCCATTGTTGTAGAACAATCCTAAGTGTAAGCTTCCTAACTTCATGTCCAGTATATCATATGTAAAATCAAGAGATTAGGAGCGTTTGAAAGTCTCTTAGATTTTTGAAGATCTTATTCATAGAATTCACAGTTCTAAACTTTTAGAACCAGAAGTGGTCTTAGAGATAACTTAGTTTTTCTCCCTTAATTTATAGATGAAGAAAGCAAGGGGTGTGTATGTGTGTTTAACTCAGTATTATGTAACTGTTTAATTGGTGACAGAAACAAGCTTATGCTCAGATTCCCCAGTCTAATTTTTTTCCCCCAGTCTAATTATTTTAGCTGTTGTTCTCTGTCCCCAAGTTTGCAGATTGATAGGTGGTCATTTTTTAATCAGTATTTATTAAAGTGTTCTCCTGGGCACGTTGGTATAATATTTATGGCCAGCTAGAAATGATTTATGTGAAACACAAGGCAAGGAAATCCACAGTTTAGGAATGGGCGTGTGTACCTCACACTAGCCAGTTTTCACCTGCCTAACTTGTGAGCTCCCCGTAGGTTGAAGATAAAAGCATAAAATCAGTAATGAGGTAAAGCCATCATCAGTCTAAAGTTGGATTGCATTAATAAGTCTGGGACTATGTCAAGTTAAAGGGCTTATAGCTACAGAAAATTATATCTTTTGATTCTTGTCTACATATGATTTCTGTATCCTTCAGTTGACTTAAGAAATGAAACTGAAATGATACAAGAATTATGCAGTGTCTGAATTAGTAAGTTCCCTCTGTTCTGTTGATCCTGTTCTGATCATCACCGTTTTCTCATGTCTTTAGGTTTCAACTCTGGGTGCTTTGCTTCCTAAAATGATATATTACACCGTCTTAATCAGTACCGGAAGTGTGTTTTCTCTCTTGCTGGTCAAATGGTTCTTTCATAAACTCTGTGCCGCAACTTTTCCTTTAACTTACCTTGCTATTTCTTGAACAGCCACAAAATTAGAAAACAGAGTAGTTGCTTGCTGAGTTTTAGGGTATAACCTTAACTGATAGGAAATTCCTTAGGTTAAAACTGTATTGTGTTTTATTTGGTTTTATTTATTGGTAGCTATTAATTTCTGGGAACAGTGGCCCCCCCCCCACCCCCCAACACACAAAAAGTTCTTTGGAATTTGTTGAAAATTGTCTAGAGAAGAATATGGTATGCCTTTTTCTTGTATTGTCAGCTCCAAGAATCTGCCTAGGATGTCTCACAATGTTCTAACTCTGGTACATTTATAATTTAAGTAAAATTGATATTTGGAAATGGTATCTGTTGACATTTAATTAGATTAAATATTTGATAATAATGTGTGCAGGCAACATGTGTATTGGGGTTGGTGATGGTGACTTAATTAAGAGCAATTTTATTAAGTATAGTTTTATCTGTTAATCTGTTTGTCTTGTTTCTTGCCATATTATGCCACCCATTTTTTTTCTTTTGGAGTTGATTTTATTGGCTAGCTTCTAGATCAGTTATTTGGTTAGTTTTTCCAATTTCAGTTGCAGCCTCTTCTTAGAGGAGCCTATGTCGGAAAGTAGTGGAGCAACTGTTATATCCTCATTGGATTTACCTTAATTATTCGGTTTTAGTATTATCAAACAGAGTCATCTGAGACCAGACTTTAAGAAAAGGTCCAGAAGGAGGAAAACATAGAAGCACAAAATAAAATGCACGCAGCGTAGAGCTTGATAGAACCAGTATCTTTAAAGCCGTTCCTTTACATGTGCATGAGAGCGTGCCCATGCTTTCACCTGTTCTTCTTCATGAAGGTGGCAAATTGCTAAGGGTACCTTGCACTGAACTTGCCTTTATAGTAAGAAACCTATATTCTTGGGTGAAAGGAATTGAAGTACATACAGTAATAAATGATTACAACTTGTAGCCATGTTTGTACATGTATCCCCCTGAAAAATCCTTGTCATTCTTTTCTCTCTAGCCTGTAACCTTTTGTGTTCCCATTGACCAATATCAGTATGGTTTTATGCTGGCAAATCTAAGAGCTACATAATTCTGTGCTAGAGGCATACAGTTTTGGAAATTAGCTTCCCAAATCTAATTGATAGACCTGGTAAAGAAATAGAGTGATTACTATGTTGACATCAGAAAGGATTAGGGGAATGGGATGAAGGTGCATTCAGAAAGACAGAAATGTTAACACATTACAAGTGAAGCTTGTCTAGGATTCATTTGCCTATCATTGTACCAATCATAGATGTTCTTAGTATGTAGGAATCTCTGCTCTCCTGTATAGTCATTGCTTTCGATGCAAATGTAAACCTAATATAGTTGTGATACCACTGTTAAGACTGAGGCTTGTCTGGCATGGAGTCTGACAGAAACTTAATATTTAATATATATTTTTTGAGCTATCATAATGCAAACTAATGCTCTTGGATCAAAGTTTCAAGTGTATTTCCATAAAAATAAGGTAGTTCATGTTAGCATGTGTTGAGTTTATTCTGTACGCTTCTGTTTTGAAAAAAGCTAGAGGATGACTAAGGCACTTCTGGTAAAGTTATGCTTACCAGTGACACATGGATTGCCAGAGAGAATTTGGAACGGCTTGGACTAGTAAACCAGCTTCTGGGAAATTACGGATAAAAGCAATAATTTTACAATAGGGGAGAGGAAAAAGCATCCCACTGTCTGCAGTGATGAAATGAAGACTGACTAGAGAGGGCAAAAGATCCAGGAGGTAATTAATATATTAGCAGATATCAATGTGAATAACCTAGTGTATGTTATTTCTAACTTAGTCTCACATTTAAGGTCTTCTCTGTTTCAACCTCAGATGATCCTTCCAGCCTTATTCCCCCTCAAGTATATTCTTTGTGTCAGTCACACTGTATTAACATTTCCCTGAAAATGTCTTGAGCATTTTTTTACCTATGTAACTTGATTCTTGCCATTTAGTCTGTTTGGTCTGCCTTCTCCTTCCATCTTCACCTTTAAAAATCTTACCCTGCTTGTCTCTTTGATTACTTCATCAGACTTTACTGGTTGTCTCATTTTGCAGGAACCTCTAAATTTACATGGGGTTTCGTGTGTGTGGTCAGGGGTGTGTGTCTGTTGTATGTATATGTTATTACTGATTTGGAGCTAGAATATTCTCCCTTTTATTAGTATGAAAATTTGTGGAATTAGTCCCTTTATCCCTTAAGATATCTCTGAGGGAAATCGCTGGACTCAGCTTTACTAACTTCAGAGAACTTAAAGTTTTAGTACATCTCTTTTCAAATGTACTAAAACTGTGCTAGGATGTTTGATTAATATCATTATTTTTACAATGGTTTGGTAAAGTTCTAAAGGAGGCCGGTTTTTAATGACTTCCTGGAAATCTTATTAAAAATGACCATTGTTTCAAAATACATTCAGCGTGTGTGTGTTTTTTTGCAGGTAGTACTATTGAAGGTTTAGTTAATTTATTTTTTTTCCTTTTAAAAATTGTTAACAGTGGCAAACAGTAAATGCCAAAAAACTTTAAACTGAAAGTCTATAGACGTACTTTTGGTGACATGAAAACTACATTTTCTAGACTTTTAAGAAGAAAATGCAAGGCTACTCATGCACAGCAGTATGTACTTCTTTTTGTTTGTTTCAGTAGACTGTGCTCTAGTATTTGAAAACTATATATCTTTATATCTTTTATAGCTTTAGGTAGCTATTTCTTATGTTCTAAAATTGTCTGTCAATCAGAATACTGACGCCAACAGAATTTGTGTGTGGGTGTTTGAGTCTAGCTTGTGCTGCAGAGATCATGTTCTTGCTGCATGTGGTTTGGTGAGATATGAATGCAGTAAAATGATGACCAAAATGAGAATATAGTCTGAGTGGTACCTGTTTTCTCCACATACTCTCCCCCTCCTAACATAGAAACACGTCCTTTTTTCCTTTTCTTCCCCTACCCTCCAAGTAGGAAGAACTGAAGAAACACACAGAAGAGAAAGATGGGTAAAAGTTTAGAAAAGAAAATGAAAATGAACTTAGATATATTTTGTTAGATGAGGAGAACTGATCAGTAAAAAATCTAAGGCGCGTCTCTTTCTACCCTCTCAACAAGCAGTCCAGTTTCCCTGTAATATCTAGAATATTTAAAAATAAAAGAGGAATACAGACTTCAAGGAATAGACTCCTTGGAAAAACTGGAGATAGCACACCAATAGGTAGAGAATAAAATGATTTGATTATAGAGTGGACCTAACTGCTGGTTAACACTAAGTAAAAAATAGCTGATGTGAGTTTGGTTAGTGAGTCGTGATGGTTATGGTGGATTTAGGGTGAAGTAGAAGGATGGTCTTTTCTACAGATGATGTTGGGGGCTACTGAATATCTATCTGTATAGAAAAAAAAGAAAACTGACTCGTACCTCACAGCATATAGAAAATAAGATGCAGATGGATTGTAAACCTAATTATGAAAGATACAAATATAAAGTTTAAAAAAAGAAGACTTAATTTTATGGAGTAGACCAAAAACAGAGTACATCCCTCCTTCCTCAAATACAGAACTGTCTTATCTGCCCCTCTCCTCCCTCCCCTAGGCAATTTCAGAAACAGTAAAATCAGTTATTTACACTGGGAATTTCATTAAGCCATAAAATATTATTTGAATGATTGTGAATAAATCCAACTGATCTTCATGTTCCCCTTTCATATTAAGTATTCACATTCAATTGCGTAAAAGACCTAGGTGCCCCTTCCAGTCTTTTCTTTTTTCCAAGAGTGATTCATTCACATCATTTTTTTTTTTATAAAACTAGCATTTCCTTTAAAACAGTGTTGCATGAAACAGAAGTTTTACTGTGTTATGAAGCAAAAATTCATCTAAGTGTTAAAAAATTCATGTAAGTGTTAAAAAAAGTTAAAAAGTGTTATGTCTGTATTTTTTCAGGGCAATTAAAGCATTTCAGGAGGTGCTTTATGTTGATCCCAGCTTTTGTCGAGCCAAGGAAATTCATTTACGGCTTGGGCTTATGTTCAAAGTGAACACAGACTATGAGTCTAGTTTAAAGGTAGGTTGTTGGTTTTTTCCCCAAGATACGGTGTTTCAATTTTGTGGGTTTTTTGGGGGGAGGATGGAAGGGAGTTGTTAAATGGTAGAACATTTAGAAATGTTGGAATTTATATTGGTACTTCAAAAGAAAATTTGAAAATTTAGATGAAAGGACTATTTATCAGCTGTGAACTGGAAGATATATAAGAGACATAAGGCTGAGTTTCAGAGTATAAAGTAGTTGTGATGCTAAGACATAGGTAACTAATTAGATCATTAAGCTTTTTTTTTTTTTTAAGTTTTAATTGAGGTTTATCATCAGGAAAGGGGGAGGGTTTCAATCTCAGTTTGGACATCTGAATCACTCCACTATTAGTGACTGGCAACAGTAGAGGTCAGAAGCAGCTGCTTAATAATGTTGTATCTGTGACCCCATCACTGACCATTTATTTGTATGGGTCTCACTAGAAATCTGTCTACCTCTTTCAGCAGAGCACATCTCATATCTTAAATTATAAAGTAATCTGTTCTTTGCAAGTCATTTGAACTGCTGGTTTATGAGTATAAACATTGTTGGGCAAAGTAATACATTGTTGATTAAATATTTTCCTTTCTATGGAATTTAATATTTCTCAAGTGTTTTATATAGTTGCTTTTGCTATTTCTGCC
Source organism: Camelus bactrianus (assembly GCF_048773025.1). Taxonomy (NCBI): domain Eukaryota; kingdom Metazoa; phylum Chordata; class Mammalia; order Artiodactyla; family Camelidae; genus Camelus; species Camelus bactrianus. The sequence continues at coordinate 35,486,590 of NC_133575.1, forward strand.
ATTCTTTTAGGTCTTACTGGGCTTTTCATGAAAATAGTACTTCCCTGCATGACAAAAGTATTGCTTTTTGAAAGGATAAGAAATTCCAGAAAAGCTTCAATTTTCGTGAATTTTTAACTATTTAGAATGGTTGCCATGTTCTGAATATCTCCACTGCAGATTGTCTTCATTCTGAAGGGTCAGGAGAGAGAGAGAGAGAGAGAATGATAAAGAATGACCTTACAGTAGGTTGTAATTTGAATTCACTAGAAAGGAACTACTGAAAAAATTTTTAAAAAACTGTATTCAGGAGTGCCTAATTGTTCTAGAGTTTTAAAATAGACAGTTTTGCAAATACTGTTTCTACCTTTCATGTGTTTATAAAGAACAGTGCTGATGGTATGAAAGAGATGCACAACTCAAAACAGTAAAATAAATAGATTGTGAAGTATTTAGATCACACAGTTGTCAAAGGTAAGTGCAGTTTCAGGAATAGACCCCAGGGCAAATGTAAGTATGTGGAGAATAAGGGATGCCTAGAAATTACCAGTTTTTCTCAAGCTTAGAGCAGCATTTCTCAAACTATATGATGGCATGTGAGTGGATTTGAAATGGAAAGTAAGTTCATATATGCCACTTTGCATATTTTGGCCTCCTCTTGGACATTCACAGTGTATAATAGCTAACAAGACTCTTAAAATGTCTTATAATACAAAATAAACTTATTTGAGCATTTTATAGAATTGTCACAATATGCCTGTTATGTGCTGCAGAAGTGTTTTTGGTAGCAGTTTGGTAAACATTGCTCAGGAAATATATTTGAGTAGGAAAAAGTAATCAGATATGTCCCAAATTATGGAATGTAACTATTTCTAAGTATCAGTACAGTGGTACCTAAAACAATTCTATGGATGCAAACCTCTGTTTCCATGAAGGTGGCAATATTTAAAATCTCCTTTAACCAGGGGAAACAGTGTTGGTCAGTGTTCCATGGCTATTTCAAAAGTGTTTTTGCTCACTCATGTTCAACAGAAACCTTCCTGTATATAGCTTTCATTTGCTCAGGCACAGGTAAAGGCTAACAAACCTTCAAGTCATAGCGATTTTAGCAAAACTGCCTTAAGTAAGTGCCGTCTTATTGTTTGGGGCCTTTCTTCCATTTATTTAAAATACTCAATGTCATTCTGATGTTTGTTTCATTTCAGTGAACATAGAAAAGAACTCTTCCCCATAATGAGGTTTCATTTGATTTTTATCTCAATACTGGCTTTAATTTAGGGCTTCTCTCTCCAGTATTCCTTGTCTATTTTCAGTAGAATTTTAGGCATCAACATTTTTAGTCGAAGAGGAGGTAGAGTTCAGTCATACTACTGTAGGTGCTTAGCGTTTAGTGTAAGTGAAAGTAGGAATCAGAAGGAATAGTATGCCCCTCTCCTCTTAGGTGGCCTCCAGTTTTCCTAAAGTGGACTGACTAGTATTTTAGCTTCATATGGATAGATGAGGAGCCTCTGATGACTTCCACTACATGAAGCTATTTTCTGGCACAGTGTATTGGTATAGATGCTTTGGACAGCAACTTCAGAAACTCCAAGTCAGGCTGGTTAAAATAACAGTGAAAAAGTAGTTTATGTAATGTAAAGTCCAGCCTTCAGGACTGATTGATTCCACTGATGTAAGATTTCATTAAGGATTCATTTTCTTCTCTGTTCTGTGTTGGCTTATTCTTAAGACTGGTTGCCAGGTGCAATCAAAGTGAGATGATTTCTTTTTCATATCTCATATAGAAAGGTGTTACAGAGTTGTGGTATAGGTGCTTAGTATAGTGCTGGCATATACTGAATGCTCAGCAAATGCCCGATTTACCATTTCTTAGAGAAGAAAGAGCCTGACTTCCTCTTGATTCCTTCAGGAATATTTCACTTTGCATCTCATTGACCAGAAGTAGGTCACATGGCCATCCTCCATTAATTCCTCAATCAAAGATGTAGTTACTCTTAGACCAGTTATTCCCAGTTTTTGAGCAGGGCTCAATTTCCTAAGTATGCTATTTTGATCTAGTAGAAGATTGAAGGGTGGGTAAAAAGAGTATTTTAGTGTGTGGGTGGTACATACAATCTGTCCATTACAGATCAACTCTTCTCTACCTCCTTTCCCTCTGGGATAGAGGGGTATAGCGTATATAGTATGTTTTAGATGGTAAAATATTTAAATAAAATACAGTTTACTTTCGTGATAAGTTCCTTCTTTTCACCCACACATGAAATGCATCCCAGGGCCTCCTGTTTTATTTCTATCTCTGGTAAGAACTTTTCTCCCAAAATGTATTTCTGAAACAGATTCATTCTGTTTTGGTACTGTATAGACAGCTCTCAGAGCAAGCAAATTTGGTTTTAAAATTTGACCCTGCCATGAAACTATGTGACCTTGGGCAAGGTGCCCAACTTTTCCGATCCTCTTTGTGCCTGTAGAACTAGAATAACTGGACCTACTCCATAAGATTGTTAGAAAAATTGAATAATGTATATATGAAAGTATCTGAAAAATGAATGTTTTCAGCCCTTCTTTTTTCATTCTCAGTTTATCTACCATATCTAAAACTCCTCTAATTCAGGGCCAGTATAGACATTGTTTGTGAAATCCATTTTTCTTTCCTAGAATTTAAGACTCCAGTTTTTATCACTCTGCCCATCCTCAGAAATGTGAAGTTAATGCCCAGCTTACTTTTCAATCATATAGTGTTATTTTTCCATTCAATTGGCCAATTAAGATTTCATGTGTTTAGCTGAGTGGTGGAGATACCAATTCTTAATTTACTAACTAGTTTAATATTTAAAAAATTTTTTTACTATGATTTGTATTTTATTTTATTTTACTTTATAGAAGTATAGTTGATTTACAATGTTGTGTTAGTTTCTGGTGTACAGCATAGTGATTCAGTCATATATGTATTCTTTTTCATTATAGGTTATTACAAGATATTGAATATAGTTCCCTATGCTAAACGTAGGACCTTGTTATTTATTTTATATATAAGTAGTGTGTATCTGCTAATCCCAAACTCCTAATTTATCTCCTCCTCCACCCCCACCTCATCCCAATTAGTTTAATATTATCTGAACCAGAGTCCATTCCAGGGTGACATTTCTACATGATATTTTGTTGTTTTTCTTCCCTGCTTTACATAATATCTCCCCAGGTGGGATTAGTTGCCGATGTACCTCTATATAATTAATTTAGAATTTTATTTCATTACTTTTTAATGATACTAATAATTGCTTACATTTGTTACATATTTGAGACAGTATACTATCATTACCTCAATAAAAGTACACTAATTTTGACAAATAGTTTTATATTAATGCCTCTAATTTTCATATCCTGGCAGACTATTAAAATTATTTCCTTCATAGGAAGCTAATGAATGCAAAATAAGATGTAATAACATCCATATTCTTCAATCAGTTAATGCAAATGCGTCTGCTTAATTTAATGAAGATTATATAAAAATTCTCCCTAATATTTACGTAAGTTTACCTGAAATATGTCAACATTAGAACTTTTTTGGATTTTTAAAGGTGGAGTAAAGAGGGTGGCTTTTTAAATGGGAACCTGTGGATAATTGGGTGGAATACCAGCATAAGTCCCCTTATAGTTTGATATTTGAAGATGATAAGTGCTGATTGAGGGGGATAATATGAAAGGGTTAGGAAGATGAGAATTACAGAGATGATTCAAAAGAAATGGGTTGAACTCAAATAAGACTTACGTGGTAGCTTGCCATTTTACCAGCTGCTTCGTGTTTCTTGAATGGATAGACAAATGAAATAGAAGAGGCTATAAAAATGATAAAACGCCTCTCATAGGGTTGGCTGGAAGCATTGAGGAAGGTAGGAAGAGGCTGGTTTTATTTGTTATCTTTTAACAGAATTTTCTTCTATACAAACTGACGATGCAGTTTTCTCCAGATTGCCCCCCCCCCATTCACCAGTTCATTCAGCTTGTCTCCCCTCAACTATTATACCTGACATGAAACTTCTGAGTGAAATAGCATTTTCACTTTATTTTGTTTTTTAGCTTTACTCTTCTCTAGAAATTACTTCATTTCCAGGTATCTGATTTGATCTTACACCCTTTATAGGTGCAGGAATTTTATTGTTTTTTTTTAATGCTAAGATATTAAGGCAAAAGGAATAAGTAAAGGCACGATGATACATACTTCCTTTTAGAAACCACTTTTGGAATCTGTGAAATGTTCTCGTCTTTTATTATTTAACTTATTAATGTAGAATGTATAAATCATTTGTTTCGTTTAATTAAGATCGTAAGAACTCAATGTATTATATAAATACTTGCTGAGAATTTGAATACTGGCTATTTAATTTAAACTAGGCGTTAAGGCGTTCTGTAACATTTTTTTGTTGAAGCTTTAACAGCATATTTGTAATAGTTCACTTGTTTAAAGACAATGAAAGTTGCTATTGTTTCTGTATGTGTGCTCCTGCCCTATTTCCTTCATGATGCTCAATAGCTTAACTTTTCCAGATGGCATTTTGAAAATTCTAGGCTTTTAAATTGTTTTATTGAGGTATAATTTGACATATAACTTTGAGTTGGTTTAAGGTGTATATAACGTGTTGATGTGAGACATTGATGTATTACAATATGATCATCTCCATAGCGTTAGCTAACACCTTTACCATGTCACATAGTTATCTGTGTTTTTGTATGTGTGAGAATAACTAAGATGTAGTCTCTTAGCAGCTTTGAAGTTTATAATGCAGTGTTGTGGGTTGTAACTTCTATGCTGTGCATTAGATCAGCTATCTACTGGTTTCAAATTTGTACCTTTAAACATCACCGCCCCAGTTCCCACATTGGCAGTGGAACTTGGTTTCACCTGAGTGTAATGTCCCTGTTCCTTTTGGCAGAGGATGGTCATTGCTGTTGATTTTGTCTTCTGTCCACTTTCCCTTTCCCTTATTTATAGACAAAAATCTTTCCCCTGCTCTTTCCCTTTTCTACTATTCAACAACTTACACTGTACTTTTTAATGTTTCCTAGATATTATTATCTGGTATGAGGTGATTTGCTAATTGGTTTGTCTAGCCACTTAATAATGCCTTCTCCTCTTCACTCTGCCTGCCCAGTTTTGTTTTTTGCGTTTGATATTTCTGCCCTGAGTTCTATTACATACCTTCAAGTGTGAAGTAGTGTAAGTGGCTCAAGTACTTCAGCTCCTGAAGTATATGTTTGTAAAGGACACGACTACTCATAGATATGCAGTATCTCTAGTATCACATTTTTTTTCTAAAATGTTTGTTCCAAAACAACATTTGATAGTGCAGATTGTTGCATTATCTCCTTTATAAAATATATATTGTGTTCACTTTGTTATCTGTGTACACATCAGTCTTATTTTGACATGAACACAAATTGTACACTAGATTTAAAGAACTTGGAAATTAAGTCAGTCCATATTCTGATGATATATGTGCACAGATTAGACACATACTAGAACCAGTGTTTTAAAATTTCTAATCAGTTGCATACCTGTAAAATTTTATAAAACGTGATAGGAATGAGGAATTGGGAGACTAGGTAGGACACAGTTACAGGAAGAAAGGTGAGCAAGATATGTAGAATAAATGGGTTCTCATAGGATGGATGGATGGATAAAAGGCATATATCCTAGAGATTCTGAGGAGTTAATAAAGGAGTTAATTTATTAATGGATTCAACGTGAGTAGAGATTCCCCACTTACTGGCTTGAATCACTTTTCTTTTAACTAAAAGTAGAGGATAAAGTAGCAGCAGGTTTTTAGGATTGGATTCCAAGCCTCTGAATGGAGGTGGGTCATTTGGGAATATATCAAGTTGGAGGTACCCGAGGGATAGCAGATGTTGTAGACAAATATAAGTCAAGAGCCTAAAAGAAGGAGTGGAAATATAATTCTTAACATCTTCAGTATGGAGTGTCTTCTGTCTTACTTTTTTGTTAGAGGAATTTTAGGAAGAGACCAGGTTGTTAAACTTCAAAGAAGGAGCCTCTTTTTTGAGTGAAGATTGCCAGGATCCATTAGCTATTAGTCATTGGTGCAGTAAAGTCCCTTCTCGAAACTGTTGTAATAATCTTGTATTACAAAGAGAATTGGAAGAACTGAGTTTGAGGGCTTTGAGAGAACCTCAGTCAGATCACCTTGGCCAGGCAGTGTGACTCACAAATTTACCAAAACTTACAAATTTTAGTTCTGTATCGTATTTTCAGAGACCAAATCCCTGAAGTAAGTATCATCTCATCCGAAGACATTTCTATAGTTTCATTCATTTATCAGATACTATTAGTCTTAAATCATACTTTCAGAATTGTGACAATCTGTAACAATGAAAATGAAAAAAGAATTTGCCTTTGACTTGCAAGAGTACCTGACAGACTTTCCCTTTTCTCACTTAAATGGTCCATAAAACCCTGTTTCATAATGTAAACTTGTTTCCTCAGCCTGAAGGACCTCTTTTCTTCTCTCATCTATATCTTTTGGATGCCATTATGGAATTGTCTTTGAAACTTCTATTAGAGCATTAATTTCAGTGAGCCTTTTATTGAATTTTGTAGAAGCATAGCCGTATCAGAGTGCATGACATAGAGTAAAAGCTGGTTGCCAACAGTTTATTCCCCTGTCTGCTTTACTTGAATATAGACAGAAGTATTGACTACACATACCTTGTCTCCAGAATCTTGAAGTAAGGCTTTTTGGGGGTAAGCACACAATTTACAAAGTTTAAAGAGTGGCATTTAACCCCAGCTGTGTTGGAATAATTTGTAGAAGCTTTTATCTGGTTCAGAGGATGTCATCCCCAACCCACTGAATCAGAACATCCAAGACTGGAAATGGAATCCAAACATTGCTCCAAATTAATAATTTATCTATACAGTCGTAATTTGTTGATTATGAAAAGTTATCTCAATGCTTGTCTTCAGGATTGGGAATACAGTTGGAGGGTTCTACAACTGAAAAAATCTGTCAGATAATCACAGACTATACAGCTGGAAGTAAAACACTTTTTTTTTTCATTTTTCAGTTTTATTAGGTAGAACTGTTAAAGTTTGACTGCACATATACAATATATTGCATGTAAATACATATACACAATATACTGCACATATTTTAAAAAATTTACATATATGTACTGTTCATTGTTTCTAAGAGCGTTTAGAGCTTTAACTTTTTAAACTTAAATAGTTATCAAAAGAATAAAGCCAACCACAAAATAAGAATTAATTCAAAAAGATATACGTACCACTTTTAACAGCAACGTTATTTATAATTGCCAGGATATGGAAGCATCCTAAATGCATATCAATAGATGAATGCATAAAGAAGATGTAGCATATATATGTAATGGAATATTACTCACCCATAAGAAAGAGATATTTTGCCATTTGCAGCCCTTCACTTTTTTTTTTTCCTTTTCACTTCAAAAACCAGAATTTTATAACTGGCATAAACATTACCATTGCATCAAAAACGACAAAACACCTAGAAATAAACCTAACCAAGGAGGCTACCCATACTCTGAAAACTGTAAAACATTGATAAAGAAAATTGAAGATGACACAAAGAAATGGGAAGATATCTTGTGCTCTTGGGTTGGAAGAATCAACAGTATCAAAATGGCCGTACTACCCAAAGCAATGCACAGATCTAATGCAACCCCTGTCAAAATACTCATGACATTTTTCACAGAACTGGAATAAACAATTCCAAAATTTATATGGAACTGTAAAAGACCCCAAACTGGCAAAGAAATCTTTTGTAGGTCTCCCTCCTCTTTCTTCTTTTTGTTCTCTTTTCTTATGGTTTGATAACTAGAGAAGTTCCTTTAACATTTGTTGTAAAGCTGGTTTGGTGGTGCTGAATTCTTTTAGCTTTTGTTTATCTGTGAAGCTTTTGATTTCTCTATCAAATCTGAACGAGAGCCTTGCTGTGGATAGAGTATTGTTGGTTGTAAGTTTTCCCCTTTCACCGCTTAAAATATATCCTGTCACTCCCTTCTGGCCTGTAGAGTTTCTGCTGAAAAATCAGCTGATAGGCTTATGGGAGTTCCCTTGTATGTTGTTTGTTGCTTTTCTCTTGCTAATTTTAATATTTTCCCCATATCCTTAATTTTTGTCAATTTGATGACTATGTTCCTTAGTGTGTTCCTCTTTGGGTTGATCCTGTGTGGAACTCTCTGCTCTTCCTGGACTTGGGTGACTATTTCCTTTCCCAAGTTGGGGAAGTTTTGGGTTATTATCTCTTCAAATATTTTTTCAGGGCCTTTCTTTCTCTCTTCTCTTTCTGGGACCCCTATGATGTGAATATTAATGAGCTTCATGTTGTCCCAGAGTTTTCTCTTAAAACTACCCTCATTTCTTTTCATTCTTTTTTCTGTTCTGCAGTAGTGATTTCCACTAATCTGTCTTCTAGCTTACTGATCTATTCTTCTGCCTCATTTAGTCTATTATTGGTTCCTTCTAGTGTGTTATTCATTTCAGTGATTTTATTCTTTAACTCTGGATATTCTTTATGTTTTCCAACTCTTTGCTAAAAACTTCTCTCTGTGCATCTATACTCCTCTTGAGTTCTCTGAACATCTTGGCCATCATCACTTTAAACTGTTTCTCAGATAAATTGCCTATCTCCTCCTCACTTATTTCTTCTGGGTTTTTATCTTGTGCCTTGGCCTGGGAGATATTCCTCTGCTGCCTCATTTTGTCTATCTTTCTATTTCTATTTTTAGGTAGGTTAATTACGTTTCTTGACCTTGGAGAGGTGGCCCTCTGTGAGAGATGTCCTATGCGTTCCGGCAGTGCACTCCTCTCTGGTCACCCAAGGGCCAGGGTCCAGCAGGTCCTAGTGTAGAGTCTGGCCTGTGTTTGTGGATTTCTTTCACAGGCTTTGAGATTGTTGTTTTCTTATTTCTGATATCTGCCCCCTGGTGGATGAGGCTGGCAGGAGGGGTTGATGCCTGCGCACTGCTGGGTGAAGCTTGGTCCTGGACCTCTGGTGGGTAGGGTCATATCTAAAGGTGTTTGTGGCTTAGAAGTCAGCTGATGGGTGGGGCTGTATTCCTACCCAGTATGTTGTTTGGCCTGAGGCTTCCCTACAGGCTGTTGGGTGGGGCTCGGTCTTGGTGCTAATGATCCTGTCAAGACTCCAGCCTCTAGGAAAGCTCATGTAGATGAACACTCCTGAAGTGTCTGCTGCTAGCTTTTATGTCCCCTGGGTGAGCTGCAGCTGGCCCCTATGTCTCCAGGAGACCTTCCAAAACCAGCAGGCAGGTCTGGGCCAGGTTCCTATGAAATCACTGCCTCTGCCCTTGGACCTGGTGCATGTGAGATTCTGTGTACACTTTCCAAGAGAGTGAAGTCTCTGTTTCCCCCAGTCCTGTGGGGCTCCTGGAGCTAAGCCCAGCTGGCCTTCAAAACCAGGTGTCCTGGGGTCTCCTCCTCCTCCCAGTGCCGGAGCCCCAGGCTGGGAAGCCTGACGTGCGGTTCTCACTCCTGTGGGAGGGCCTCTGAGACTTAGACTTCAGCTTCTGGATCGCCCCCATCTGGGGGATATGGGGCCCTATTATATTGCGAGCATGCCCCTCCTAGTGTCCTGCTGTGGTCCCCCAGTTAAAGAAAATCTTTTTTGTTACGTTCTAGTCTTTTTTTTTTTTTTTGATGGTTGTTAGCAGTCGGTTGTGGTTTTGTTGTAGTTAGTAGGAGAGGTGAGCTCGTGGTCCTACCACTCCACTATCTTGACCGGAAATCAGCTAGAAGTAAAACACTTTAAAGGGAAATAAAGTCTTGAAACTTCAGTCTTACATGTTAATTAGATCAACATAGGTCACCCCCCCACCCAGAGATACCGAGTTCCTTATTCTACATAAAGCAAAATATTACAAAGTTATTTTGAAATACTGAGCAAGCCAAAAGCTTTTAAACAGAAAGTGACTTTGATAAGATGTCAATAGAAATGATAATGAATCGAACCTTGTGTTAAATTGGATCAGAAGTGCTCTATTAAAAGAAAATCACTATAACATTTAAAAAAATGTCTAGGTAAATCTTCTTGGAAATTAATTTTCTGTAGAATGCTTTCTGCCTTGAGGTTTGTATGTAGTCTTTGAACTGTAGAAGCTTCTGCTGTGTAGTAACTATTTCACACAGAGTAGTCTGTTTCAGTATTGTAATATTTCGGTGTGAGGTACAGATATTTCCTAGCTCTTTCTGTTGGTTGGTTGCACAGGTGGGTACTAGATATTTTACCACGGCATTTTCAGGTTTGGGGGCTGATTATTATAAATGATAGCTGTTTCTTCTGATTTATATGTTAATAGGTACATCTGTTTTGCATCTGATGTAGATACTAAAAATGAAACTGTGAGGTCATGCCATCCCACCCCAGTCCCTCATCTCCCTTTAGTTTACTGAAAGGCTATCGGTGGTTTTCTTTATGTGATGTGGTTTTGTGTGGCCAATAATCTTAGTTTCTTATACTTAGTAATTATTTTTCTAAGTTCTTTCATTCTCACATGCCTGTTTTTGAATATGTACTCTTCTGCTGAGTTAATTTTTCTATATCATTCCTATTTGGAAATGTTTAATATTTCATGATGTTGTGGGCTTGAAATGGTACATCAGTGAGTTCATTGCTACTTTTAAGTAATTATATAAAACATGATCCCAAACTACTTCCGCCAGGTTTCATTGCAGAACTTTGCATATTGATAGATGAAATGTAGGCTGGGCAATGCCAGTTATGCATCTCTCTGCTCTTTGTGGGATTTCAGTGTAAGAGTAAAACTAAAATACTGCCATCTCGAAGGATGTTTCTTTGCAGGTCAGCTTATATCCTTTGGCTCACTTAGGAAAGGTCTGTCTTCTCTTATCTAAATATTAATTTATGCTGGCAGGCTAGAGTAGAGTTAGAAATGTAGTACAGCCCAAGTGTGTGGCTGCTGTGCTGCTCTTTTTTGTTGGGAGGAAAACAATTGGCTATAAAGCATGCTTTGCTTTCCTAGTACTCACTTTTTAAAATAGCCTGTTTTCTATTGCTATGGTAGCACCCTACTAAAAGGATGTTTGAGGACACACAGTCTGCTTAGTAGGCCAGGGGAAAATAAAAGCAGTTTTTTTTTTTTTAAAGCAGTTCTTGAAGTGTTCAGTTGTTGGATTTTTTTTTTCATTCAGTCAACCTCGGCAAATAACTTTTCACTTTTGTTTTGTTGATCACTGTGTCCCTAGTATCTGTTGTCTTAAAGACATTATAGTGTCTTAAGAAATATTTGTTGAATGGATTATATATTTAATATTTCAAAGTCATAATTATTTTGTTAGTAGCTTGCCCATTCAGAATATTACAGCTCTTAAATATTAAGAGTAATGCAAACGTGCACATAATAGACATTCGTGAATGAAGATGGTAGCTACTGGTTCACACCAAATGACGCCTTTCTTCCATCCTAACACCGGGTAGCTGACATTAGTTTATTTTTGTTAATTGAGGCTTCTAGTTGACCAAATACAATTTTGTTGATTCTGTGTTGAAAATACAGTACTAAAGGCTTGCTGATGATTATTTCTCTTGCTAAAGAAAGTTCCTTTTGGTCTTATACCTAGAAGTTGTCACTGTGCATATCAGTTTTCAGTTTGTCCAGCATTCTTCAGACATTTGGATTGTGACTAAGGATGAGCTTATTGTGGTCAATTTTTAGAAAACGGTTTGTGCTTTGGCTTTTAATTTCTTTTAATGGAAGAAAATTGTGGTGACTTGGAAAATTTGAACATACATTTCTAAAAATGTTTTTGAGAAGAGTTCAAAGGGTTTTACTTTTTTTAATCTTAAAAGATTTTACACCAACTCTAGTACTTGTTCACCTTCTCTTAATTAGTTTATACAGCAGGTTTAATGTTGATAAACTAGATGCCAAATGTCACCCAGTGTACTTGATGATAATTTGCATTTATCTTAAAAGATGAGTGTTACACATTGAATTTGACATGGTTTTTTGGGAGGGGGCAGGCTTATGTGATATTATTACAAGTGGATGCTATAAATTATTAGTGGTTTAATATTGCCTACATGTATAATAGCATACACATTATAAAAGGATAATTATACTTCAAGATCAACAGTGGCTATAAGTACAGTGATTATTGGAAGAGTCAGTAAGGTCAGATAGTTTTACCCTTTATGATAATTCTCATAGTCTTTTTTTGTTTGTTTTTAAAATTTACTCCTCATTTTGGGATAAGCAGTGGTTTTCTGACATTAATACCATTAAACTTTTACTTCAAGTTTTTAAAATAATGTTTTCTATTTGAAATATTTTACAACTAATACTTCCTATTTACTCAAAGACTTAAAAAAAGATTTTTTTCCATATAAACAAAAATGTACATAGGATAACTTGATATCATGTTAATTCTTCCCCCAATTCTCCATTCTCAACTGAAGAAAATAATACAGCAGCCTGTTTGTCAGCAGTGTATGTTCAAGGTAGTTCTAGTATGTTTTATTTGCATGGCACGGTTTCACTATTATGTGAGACCTTACATACCTGAAAATTATTTTAAAATACATTTATATGACTGAATTTAGTGCATTAATTTTCTCACTCTCTTCTTGCAGCATTTTCAGTTAGCTTTGGTTGACTGTAATCCCTGCACTTTGTCCAATGCTGAAAGTAAGTATTGTTAACCACCATAGTTTTCTACATGTAGTCAGATCACTTCGTGGCAAATAATAGTAATAATAATAATAATAGTCATAAATCCTGTACAATTTTTTCCCCCTAGAATTGTTGAATCTAACTGTATTGGTTGCCATGGCTACTTATACAAGTGGAACATGTGAGACCAGTTATTGTGAACAGCCTGTGTCTAAAATAGATATGCCGGTGAACTGGGTTGAATTAAAATTATCTGTGCTAGTGAACAAGATTGATTATTTGTGTATTAATTATATTGTAGAAGACTTTGGGTGATTAAAAACAGGATTTGTCAGTCTTTTAGGAAAAATGAATATACAGAGATTTGTATGTGATAGCTCAGTGATTCCTGCTTTGTGGTATTAAAGTTATTGGTAATTATCAAGATATACTTTGACTTTTTATTATAGTTTTAAGCATCATGCATAGTTTAAGGTGACATTTTTCTTTTTTTTTTGCCTCTTTCAGTTTTATTAGGTAGAATTATTACAGTTCGACTGCACATACACATTATATTGCATGTAAATACATATATACAGTATACTGCACATTTTTTTAGTTTGCATATATGTGCTAATTATTGTTTCTAAGAACAGATTAGAGCTTTAGCTTTTTAAACTTACATAGTTATCAAAGGAATAAAGCCAATTGGGTGTGTTTATCAATAAGTATGTGTTGACATATTTACTTAGCGTACTTTAAGATAGCCAATAAAAGTTAAAGAATATTCATTAAGTTCAAGCTGGATTTCTTTAAAACTTTCTCTCTTGAACAATAAAAATTTTAATTAGAGTGTACGAAAAATTAAATCATCATTCATGAAAATTTTAGACCGATACAAGGATTCTAGGTTTTAGAAAGTCAGTGTTTTGCTATAAGTGACTTCATTTTTTAACCATACAGAAGGATGTTGGCTGTAGTCTCAGTTTTAAAAATGCCTAAAAATGCCTGAGGCAGTGCAAGAGCTGTAGGAAATTTAAATATAATTTGTATACATGAATTAAGACGTAGTGTGGATTAAATCATCATCTAGACCAGACTCATTATCTCATAATTCTACTAAATGCAGTTTTCTGAAGAAACATAAAAGATTTCTGTTTTCTCTGAATGAAACTCAGTATTTAGTACTGATCAGTGTATTTGCAGAATAAATGGTGGGAAGGTAATAAATGCAGCAATATTTATTTCTAAGATGAGGTTAAATTAGAAAAAGAATTTAACTCACTGATATATTAATCTATAAAGTTAATTTTTTATACTTTTTCCTTAATTATATATCCAGGTTATATAAACCATCTAAAATATAGACCCTTAAAATCTTTTTAAAATTAATTTATGGGAACAGGAAGATGACTTCTTTTCTTTTTTTTTCTTTTTCTTTTTTCTTTTTTGAAGACAGCTTATTTTCATTTGATTATATCTAGTGCTTTAAAACTAACTTTCATATCTACTTGTCAGTTTGAATGATAACTTTTGAGAGACATTTCATAAATGTGAAACTAAGTATTTTGGTAAGTCCTCATTTTACTCTGTTGAGGTTGTCTCACTTGAAGAACATTGCTCTAGAGAGGAAAACACCTGTGTAGCATGAGTACCACAGGAGAAATACTTGCGTGTCGAATTTGAAGAGGACAGTTTGAATAACGATGAATACATTTTCGAGCTTACTCCACCTCTCTTTCTGTTAGTTATTGAGAAGGGAAATAGGAGGGAGGGTGATCAATGTCCTGTTTTGCCCAGGACTGAGGAGTTTCCCACAGACTCAGAACTTTGAGTGCTAGAAGGTTGGTCGCTCTAATGGAAGGCTGTGTGCTTTATTTAGAGACATTAGGCCATTATTGTTCAGTTGATTTGGGTAGTTTATTTTAGACAGCCTACATAACTGCTTGATAACCACGATAATAATGGCTGATGTCTCAGAGAGCACTAACAAATACAGACTACTTACTTTGAGCTAAACGTTATTACTGTTTTAAGCACCAAGCTCTTTATTATCTTTGTAAAACTTATTTCTCTTTGAATTTTTTTATATCATTACCTGCTTGTATATGCCATAGACCTTAACTATTTCTTGAAATCTTCCGTGTTACTTTGTGGTACTACAAAGGTCAGAAGATGATAGAAAGTAAAGTGGGCTTTTAAAAAAAATCTCTGAGATATTTCTATTTTATGGCACAGTTCATGTATGCAGTTAAAATAAGTAGATACACTTACTGCTTCTGAAGCTGTTTAAGAGGGGTTAATTACAGTTTGTGTTTTGAAAAGTAGAATCATGGTGATGTGAGACTTCTCATTTATGGTTGACCCTTGGGGTAAAATTGTTTCTTCTAGATTTAATTAATTCTGTTAATTCTAAAAATAATGTATTAATTTCTGAATAAAGTTTAATTTCAGAACATTTTATGGCAATATTTGTTAAAAATTTCTACCTCCAATTGAGACTTGCCAAGTGGAGGTTTTTTTCTTAGTTGTACAGTTATGTTCCACTTTGAAGAGGACCTTAAAGAATTTAAATATAAATTGGTTTTCACACCACAAAAGATGGCACTGGATTTAGTAACTTTTGGGATAGGAAAGCCCTTGACACAGGAGGAACTAGGACTGAGCCTGGAGGAAGTTTGAGATGGTAGTAGAATGCCAGCTAGCTGCCGATCTTCTCTTCCATGTCACCTTTATTAGAGGAATAAGAAGATTGGGGGAAATGGGCACAGATTTTCCATCTCTTCTTCATTCTCTTGACCTGTAATCCCATCTCTCTCTAATGATGTAGTGAGGTGAGATTTGGACAGGAACACTCAAGTCGAGAGCTGTGTTAGAAAGGTGGAGTAGGGAATAAGGATACCCCTCAACAAGTGTAGGTAAAGGGGACGTTTATACACATAGAACTTGTATTACTATTATTTTTATGTGCTTTTCACAAAGAGCTAATTTTCATCTTTTAAAGGTGATGTTTTTTATTTTGTCTCATCTCTGATTAGTTAACATGTGATATTTAACAATTACATAATGGAGAGAGCAATACTTTACTTTTGATCCAAAAATGTTGTTTGATTTTAAAGTTCATTATATATTTTGTTTTGCTCTTTATGCTTATTTAGTTCAGCTGTTCCCAGGTGCTAGTCTAGAATCCCTTGCAGAACTGAAAAAAGGCACCTTTCCAGGCCTTGCCCCAGGCTTACTGAATGTTACGGTTGAATTTTACAGTTATGAGAGTCAGTGAGAGAGTTAGTCTATGATACCAATGAGAAATTGATGACAGCTGTGAACCTTGTATTTGAAGATCCACATATATATTATGCATATAATTTTGAAAGGCTCCCAGACTCCTTGAAATCCAACTATGAAATCTAGGTAGAGAGAACATTAAAAAAAAGAGATTTGTCATTGAAGGATGAAAATCATAGTATTTAAGTAAGCTAGAACCCTCTTTTGATTCCTGGTTCATTGTTGCTTTTGTTGAGTCATTTATAACCTGGTGGTGCAGTATCAAGAACAGTTGAAAATAAAAGCTGAAATACATACATTTTAATTTTATTTTTAAGAGGTACTTGTTAATATTGGGACTGTTTACTGTTCTTGCCTTCTAAGTAGTTTGACTTTTAATAATTCTGAAGAACTGATAGAGAAATGCAACTTATTTCCCCTGTGTGTTATTACTCGTGTCATCCTGGTCTTTGACTTCTTTATAAATGTTGGTATGAAATATGGTGTAAGGAAAAAATTAGAGTTTTTGTTTTAATATGCTTTTTAAAAATCAAATACTGACTTTACTATATTTTTTGACTTGGAACTCATTTTTTAAATACCATGTTTTGAAATTATAGATTATAAGGGATTTTTTACTTGCTTAATGTTGCCATTTTGAACTTTGTAAGATGTATGCTCACTTGCTATAGATTTTAATGTTATTTTTAATAATTAACATTGACAAAAATTGATAACAGTGAATACATGTGGTTTCTTGTCATGTTCGTGTATGTTTGTATATTCTGTTTTATTAAAAAATAGTTATGTTCTGCTATTACTTAAATCTATGTAGTATAGATCATACTTACGTTTTACATTTTATATTCTTAATTACTTTACCCAAACACTACTGTACTGTTATTGATATTTGCTTTCCATCATCTTTACAGTTCAATTTCACATTGCCCACTTATATGAAACCCAGGTACGTGTTTTAATTTACTTTACTTAAACAAAAATGATCACCCAGATCATTTTAAGTGAAGTCAGACAATTTAATGGAGTCTGGGCATTGCCTCTTATATACATTTTATAGTCGTTAAATGTGGTCAAGATTTTGCTTTAGTGTTAAAGTTATTAGAGTTCTTGTTGTGTACAAAGAAGTTTCATTCAACATGATTTGCCTGTAAACTTGAACTGTCTGCAGGGTTAAATGGCTGTATTTAAGATTTCTCTTTTTTGATGTGAAATGCCTGGTTTTCTTTTCAAAATATTTATAGATGGTTGTTATAGTGCATTGTTTTTAGTTACACTTATCCTTAAGATTGACGTATTCCTTCTACATGTCACCATTTGAAAGGCATATTTGTCACTTCTTGATGTCATTACCACTACTTTTATGGCTGCTATGTTTTAAAAACTTCCAGACTTTTAATTTTAGAACATTTTATGTTTGTCAGATTTTGCTTTGTTGTATGATAAAAGATATAACACATAGACATTTACTCTAAGTAGGCAGTGGTATGGAAAATCAGGTGTAAGTTGGTGTGAGACTAAAAATCATAGTTTATTCAAAACAGAAAGTTTATAACAACTTTTTAGTAAAAAAAATACTGTTATATTTGTACATAATTTCTAAGGTCTGTTTTGTTTCAGAGCCACCACGGGGTGGTCTTAAAAATTAATATTTAATTCCTGGACTCTTCCATCTGGCCCCCCATCCCCACCCCAAACACACAGAAGCGTGCTCACATGTCCACTGAATCAGAATTGATGCACACTCAGGTTTGGATTCTCTACTAATCTAGGGATTTTATGCACATTGAGAGGATGCACATGAGAATTACATGCATGCTGTGGATCAGAATCTTTACCTGCCAGTGCTAGTCCCAGCCTCCTGCCAAGTCCTGAATTTTGCCAAATCAATAAAGACCCCAGGGTGAAAGCAGCTACAGAAATGAGCTTCTTCTCCAGAGTTCCTTCCCTGGGGCCTTAGCTCCTTCTGTTTTCGTTACCTCGGGAGCTTTTTGCTACCTCTGAAAGGATGCTCAGATTTTTTTCCCCCCAGCTTTTCTAGTTCTTGGTGAGATTCCCTGGTCTGTCATTAGGTAAAGCAGAAGTTCTCTCATCTTTCTTTTTGATGAGTGCGATTCTATTTGATTATTTTATTCAACTGCTTAAAAATACATTCCATTGTTTTCTGGCTTTCGCTGTTTCTGATGAGAAGTTGTCTGTTGGTGTTAATTTTTTTTGACCTTGTGAAGGTAATGTGGGAATGAGGCCCTCCACCCACTGATGCTTTCATTTGGTAAATTTTAGTGCCTATTAAGATTAAACAAAACAAAAAGAACAAAATTCTTACTAGGCAGAGTATATAATTATTAGATGACAGGAAGATGATACTAAATATATGAAAGAATTGAAGAAATCTCTACTCCAGTGCTTATAACAAGTGTCTTTATTTTCAGGTGAAATTTTAAGGAAAACAAAAAGGCTTACCTACCTGTCTATAGAAAGTTACTTTTCATAGTTTAGCTGATTCATATCAAGATACCTTATTTATGAATAAATAGTTTTAAAGTAGTCATATGTGGTTAGTGACTACTGCTAGGTAACCAGATAGTTCAAGGGAAGTTTCTTTATATAGGGAGAAGTCTTCCTGCTAATGTAGAAAGAATTCAGTATCATTTCACAAACCCTGAGAGCCCTGTCCCTGTATTGCCTTCACAGAATTAAATCACAAGAACATAATTAAAAGTAAAAAATGATGGGACACTTTTTAAACTAGAATGGTTAAGGAAGGCCCCTCTGAGCAGGAGCTGTTTGAGTTGAGTCCTGAATAGAGAGGAGCCAGTAATATTATCAGTTGGGGCTGATGGTGTGTGTGTGTGTGTGTGTGTTGCTGGGTCATTCTGATAAAGAGGTGTTTGTGGTATTGAGCTTAAAGTATTTGAAAGGCAAAAAGGAGGCCTTTTGTAGAGATGGGGGTACAGGGTACGGGGGTAAATTTGATCATGCATTTAGGTTTGGGTTATTTTGTTTTTCAGCTTTATTGACATATAATTGACAGTTGAAATTACAAGATTTAAAGTGTACAGTGTGATGATTTGATATGTGTATGGTTCCCCCTTCCCCTGAGTTAATTAACACATGCATCACCTCACATCTTTGTACCACCACCCCTTTGGGGGAGGAGGGTGAGAACATTTAAGTTTAATTCTCGTAGCAAATATCAGTTGTACAATACAGTGTTATCAACTATAGTTTCGATATTGTACATTAGATCATTAGACCCTACTCATAACTGAAAGTTTGTGTCCTTTTACCAACCTCTCCCTAAACTTCTTCCACCCTGTCCCCTGGTAGCCACTTTTCTACTCTTCCTTTGAGTTAAATCACCATCATCACCCCACCCCACCCCTCCTTTTTTTTTTTTTTAAGAATCCACGTATAAGTGATGCCATATATTATTTGTCTTTCTTGGTCTGGTTTATTTCACTTAGCGTAATGCCCTCCAGGTTTATACATGTTGTCACAAATGACAGGATTTCCTTCTTTTTTAAGGCTGAAATACTATTCCATTGTATTTATATACCACATTTTCTTGATCCATCTGCAGACAGACACTTAGGTTGTTCCTATACTTGGCTCTTGTGAATAATGCTGCAGTGAACATGAGAGTACAGATATCTCTTCAAGATAATGGTTTTGTTTCCCTTGGAAATATACCCAGAAGTGGGATTGCTAGATCATATGGTGGTTCTATTTATGTTTGGGTAATTATAATGAGAGGTCATGTCATCTCCCCCACACCCATTCTTAGATTTAAAAAATTAGATTCTCATAGGTCTCTATGTATGTTATCATATCATTTCTGAATGTCATATCAACACTATTTTGTTTCTCTGTATAATGTCATATCTCCAAGCAAATATGAATTATTCTTGGATATTTATATCCATAATTTAACTTACCTTTCCCATTTTGTTAGCTGAGACCTCCATAACCATTTTTTTTCTAATAGTAAATAGAATTAACTGGCCTTCATTTCTTTTTCTTGATTTTGATGAAATAACTTGGAATAGTTCACCATCTAAATTCTTAATAGCCTTCAAAGATACAAGATTTCTTCCTTTTAATTTTGTTATTACAGTGTTACTTATTTTTGCATAGATAATCCAAAATGAAAGTGTCTGAAAGAATACACAGTGAAGTATCCTCCTCCCTCCTTTTCCCTAGCCACCTGTTCCCCTCCCATAAGCCACCAACCACTGTTACTAGTGTTTTTTGTATCCTTCCAGAGAAACTCAGCATATACATAAGCAAATCCATATATATACATATTTGCCCATGTATTATGTATGTTCTTTCTTGATCTTGCTTATTAAATTGTTTTTTTTTAACCAAGTATTATATTTTGGAAACTATTCCCTGTCTGTACACATAGAGCTGTGTTATATCCCTTTGCAGAGATGTACTATAACTAATTTAACTATTCTTCCTTGAGGGATAGTTATAAATAATGTTATTATAGATAAAACTATTGATAAAAATTATTGGTTTCATTTTTAGCATTGTCTTCCAACTATCCAGCAGTAGTTTATTACTGAAACAATGTAGACTGGTTTCATTTATGTGTATTATACAAGTCCAACAGTTCTAAAAAAAGAAAAATAAATTCCAACTGACATTTAAAGATGCAGTAACTATGTCATGATTACATAGGGTTTAGTCCATGAATTCAAGGTTAGTTCAATGTAAGCAAATCTGTTAAGAAAACAAACAGAAATCAATGTAGGGAAAATATATTGTGAGGAAGGAGGAAGAATTTTTTTAAAAGAAATAATAGTGTGAAAAGGAGAGAAAACCAGTAGATCTAAGTAACAGGTCAAAACCTTAGTATTCTGAAAAAATTAACAAAATAAATAAACCACAAGCTAAATTGATCAAGGGTATAAATGAAAGATAAAGCACAGATACACAAAATAAGATAATGATGGAAACAGAAGAAATTAGAACAATCATATAAGACTATTTAGCAGACCTCTATGCAAATGAATTTGAAAACTTAAACGAAATGGACTATTTCCCAGGAAAATACAGATTAGCAAAATTGACCTCATTAGAGTTAGAAAAGTTATAAAAATCCAATTTTCATAAACAGAAATAGAGAAAATTAAGTAATGCCTTATAGAAAGTACCATGCCCAGATAGCTTTACAGGGGAATTCCACCAAGCCTTTAAAGACCAGATAATTCTAATGCTCTATAGATTGTCCCAGAGCATTGGAAATGAAGAAAAACTTTCTCATTTCTTTTTCTTTTTTTGAGGGGAGTCGGGGGCTTATGACAGCTTTTAATCTGACCTTGAGACACATATGTGTTTGGTAATAATTAAAGTCCTTTCTGCACTTATTGATTCTATAGCATATTTTAAACATAAAATGGAAACAAAAATCTCTGATTCTAAAAATTAACTATAGGCTAGAGTGCTTTGATATCTTCTTTTTTTAAATTGTAAAATATATGTGACGTAAATTAAGTACATTCACATTATTGAACAACTGTTCATCTCCAGAACTTTCTTATCAGCCCAGGCTGAAACTCTCTACCCATTAAACAATAACTTCTCATTCTCCCTTTCCCCAGCCCCTGGCAGCCACTATTCCACTTCCTGTGTCTATGAGTTTGGCTACCCTAGGTACCTCACATAAGTAGAATGATACAGTATTTGTCTTTTTGTGTCTGGCTTATTTCACTTAGCATAATATCTTTAAGGTTTGTACATATTGTAGCATGTGTCAGAATTTCATTCCTGTTTTAAGGCCAAATTAGTATTTCATTGTATGTACACACCACATTTGGTTTATCCATTCATCTATCAGTGGACATTCATGTATCTTCCACCTTTTGGCTATTGTGAATAATGCTGCTATGAATACGAGTGTGCAAATAACTGTTTTTGTCCCAGCTTTCAATTTTTGTTTTTTGGATATATACCTAGAAGTAGAATTACTGGTCATATGGTAATTCTGTGTTAAAATTTTTGTGAAACTGTCATACTGTTTCCCCCCTATTCGTTTTTGAACTAAGTCTAACACTGATACCTAAGCCTGATAAAGACAGTACAAAAAAGAATTAGTATACAGACCAGTATCACTGACGAAGATGGGTGTAAAAATACTAAATAAAATATTAGCAAACAAAATCTGTTACCTCACTAAGCAAATAATATACTAAGACCATTCTGGGCATACAAGGTTGATTGAATATTAGGAAAGCTATTAATATCATGCAGCATAATAATAGAGCTAAAGGTAAAAGCAAATCATTATCACCATAGATGCTGAAGAAGCCTTTGTTAAATTCAGTACCCATTCCCGATTAAAAATACTGTTGGAGATAGGAATTAAGGGTTACTTTCCTATCTTGAGAAAATTCATGTACTTTTACTTCCAAAGCCAGGATTTTACTTAAGGAGAAACACTAGCGACATTTTCACAAAAATCAGCAGCAGGGCAAAGATGCCCACTATCTTTATTACTCCTAATGATTATACTATAGGTATTAGCCAATGCAGTTAGAAAAGAGAAATAAATTAGAGGCATAAATTAACATACAGAAATTAAAAGTCTTCAACAACAATAATGAGCATGATGTTAGAAAAAATTCCCATTTTTTTTCTAGTTAAGTAATTAAATACTTAACAATAAACTTAAAAGATACTGTGACTCAGCAGTATAAAGATGTTGATTCTCTCTAGGTTAATTTATAAATGTAATGCAACATCAGTAGAAAATACTAATAGACTTCTTAAGGGAATTATGTAAGTTGGTATGGAAAAAAAATACTAGAATAGCCAGAATAATACTGGTAGGGGTTGGGGATGGGGGAGAAATAATATGGGTTATATTAACTCTACTAGATATTAAAATATACAAGGAAGCTTATAAACTTAAAAGTGTTGTACTGGCGCATGAATAGACATATAGACCAGTGGAATATTATAGAAAGGCCAGGAATATTATAGAAAGGCCAGTGTATATAGGGAATTTGAGTATATGATAAAGGTAAAATCTCACATTCCAGTGGCTAAGGCAGATTTATTCATAAATGAATCTGGGACAACTAGGTAGCCGTTTGGAAAAAGATAAAAATTAGACCCATAACTCAAACCATTCACAAAATGTAACTACTACAAATGAATTAGGGTCAAAATGTAAAAATTGATACTGTATGAGCACTAGAAGAAACATGAATTCTTCCTCAGTCTTGTGGGCAAAAGGCTTTTTTCACTATAGCCCCAAATTCAGAGGCAATAAAAAGAATGACCAATCAGTTTGAGTAACAATAAAAATATTTCTATATAACAAAAACAAAAACATAAACATAAATCAAATGACACCTATGAAACTGGGAGAAAATATTTACCACAAAACATATACCACAAAGGGCTAATATTCCTAATACATAACAAACTCTTAAAATTTGAGAAACAAAGGAACAAAAAAATCCCAATAGAAAAATGGGAAGAAAGACATAAATAGACACTTCACAAAAAAAGGATTTAATGGCCCTTAAACATATGGAAAAGTGTTCAAGCACAGAGAAGTGCAAATTAAAGCAACACTGAAGTATAATTTCTTACTTATCAGATTGGTGAAGAGTGTAAGTGGCTATGGGAGGGGAACGGGCACTCTCATGCATTGAGGTAATGCTAACTGGTACACCCCATCTAGAACAGATAATCTAACAAAACTACATGCACTTCCATTTTGAATCAATGGTCCCACATATAGGGATGTGCCGTGAAAATATACCTCCAAAAATATGAAAATGTACCTCCCCAAATATGGAAATATATAGGCACAAGGATATCTTTTGGAACATTGTTTGTGATTGCAAAATATTGGAAACAACCTAAATGCCCATACATAGGAGAATGGTTGTATAAATTATAATACATTCAGGCAATGGAGTACCAACCAACTTTAGAAGAGAATGAGGAAGATCTATGTAAATCACTATATGGAATGATTTCCAGGATATACTATTAAATGGAGAAAATGCAAAGTATTAAAGTGTGAAATATAATTGTGAAAGAAAGAAACTATGCATGTACAAAGCAAAATACACATGTCCCATTTGTGCAAAGATAATACTGAAAATGGATAAACTAGAAACAAGTGAGATTGGTTACCTACCAGGGATGGTTGTGAGTGGAATATTAAAGGATGAGGAGAGAACAGAACTTACCTTGAGTATATACTATTTATATAACTCTAACTCTTAGAACCTGGTTATGTTTCACACACTCCAAAATTAACTGAATAGTTAAGACCATCCAGAATGTGAGTTAGCCCAAAATAGAATGTAAACAGTAACAAATGAGCCTGCCTGTATTACAGATGGATAACATAACTATACTGAGGAGGTAGGGGTGAAAAGAACTAACCTACGTGAACTTTGGAGAACAGTATTTTGACTGTATAGTGTAAAGCTAGAGACAAACAGAACTATAAACAGATCTTGCACTATGGTTACTCTCTCACAAGCGTATGGATAGAAATTCTGTAACTATTTTATGTAAATATTGGGAATAAACCAATAAGTAAATATATTGTGGATAATGAGGGCCAGGTTTTCACTGGAGAAGTTACAAGTAAGAAAAGAAAGGCTAGACTGAACTCTGTTGTCGGATTGGAATTGGAAGGATCAGTATGAATATGATTATTTATGGATATAGATAGTTGGATAGAAATATAGGTGTGTGGGTGTATGTACATAAACATATTTACTAGCTCTGTTTGCTAAAAGGGCCTAGAAGCACTGACCCACCTTAGCAGCATTGAACATACTAGCACCTGACTCCTTGTTTCTGAATATGATTCTTCAGTAAAAGGAACCAGGAATTCTTGGGGAGAAGTGGGTCATTCCAGGGCTTAAGCAGGGAAACAGGATGAGCCCTGGAACGTTTCATGGTGCCAAAAAGGAAGGAAATGCTCAAAAAAAAAAAAAAAAAAAAAGGGCATGTGAAAAGGATATAGGAGCCAACTTGAGAGGAATGGAGTTTCTAATCACCAAATCTGATACAAGTTTAGAAACTAATTATAATAATGGTATATAAGGTACGGAATAAAATATGTTAGTTCATATTGCTATAAATGAGTAATTGAATAAATGGGGGGAAAGCGACACCTTTCTTTCTATAGAATTTTAATTAATTAATATATGAGAAATGATAAATACCGATAAATGCCTTTCTACAAGGCACTTACTATTTTTAAGGGACATTTTTTTTAACATTTTTTATTGATTTATAATCATTTTACAATGTTGTGTCAAATTCCAGTGTTCAGCACAATTTTTCAGTCATTCATCGACATATACACACTCATTGTCACATTTTTTTCTCTGTGAGTTATCATAACATTTTGTGTATATTTCCCTGTGCTATACAGTGTAATCTTGTTTATCTATTCTACAATTTTGAAATCTTTAAGGGACATTCTTCAAAGTAACTAGCTAGTACTTTTTTAAAGCGTCAGGGTCATGAAATCAGAGACTGAGCATCTGTCCCAGATTGAAGGATAGTAAGGAGACATGCTAACTGAACACAGTGTGGGATCTTGAATTGGATCCTGGCAGAAAAATGGATATTAGTGGGACAGTTGGCGAAAGTGGAATAAATTACATAGCTCAATTAATAGTCTTTTATCCGTGTTAATTCTGTCAGCCATCTTTTCTTACATTTGAAGCTCTGTTATTGTTACATCATCCTGATATGTCCTTTATCATTATGAAATATTCCTCTTTATCTCTGGTAATACTCAGCCTTGAAGCCTTCTTAATCAGGTCTGAATCTAGTCACTTCAGCTTTCTAATGCTTAGTTTACATGGCATCCTTTTTCATCCTTTTTTTCCCAGCCTACTTAAGTCTTTATATGAAAAAGTGCAGCTCTTACAAATAACTATGTTTTTGGCTTTCACTTTTGTAAATTTGTTCCGGCAGTCTCTGTTGTTTGTTTGGAATATCTAGTCCATTTATATTTGATTACTGATAACGTTTACATAAAGATGGCTGTCATTCTTGTTGTGTTCTTTGTATTTTTATTTTCTCTGGCTACTTTCTAGGTTCCGCTCTTCACATTTTGTTCTTAAGTATTTGACTATGATGTACTTAGGTATTAGCTTTTCCTTTGTATTTATACTACTTTGTGATTATTTTTTAGTCTTTGGATATGGGATTTGATGTCTTTTGTCAGTTCTGGAAAATTCTCAACCATTATACTGTCAATATTTTTTCTCTCTTCTTGAACTCCAATTATAGGTATGGTAGACATTTTGTTATTGTCTCCTACATCTTGGATGACTTTTTTCTTTTTTTCTCCTCTTTTGTCTGTTTTGCTTCAGTCTGGATACTTTTTGCCAACCTGTTTTCAAATCTTTTTTTTTTTTTTTTCTTATAAGTCTTTAATCTACTCTTCAGTCCATCTAGTGATGTTTTTCTTTTTTAATTTGAAATTAGTATTTTTCAGTTCTAGAATTTCCTTTTGTTTCTCTTTCAATTTTCTTTCTGTACTCTGATTTCCTGTCCATTCATTCTTTATGATTGTTTCCCTTTTTGTCTGTGAACATTATTAAAATAGCTGCTTTAAAATTATTTGCAAACTTTAACATCTGAGTCATTTTATGGCTGGTTTTTATTAATTTCCTTTTGTTTTGAACATGGGTAAAAATTTCCTGTTTCTTTACAAGTCTAGTAATTTTATCCTAGGTATCATGAATAATCTATTGTGGAGAGTTGACTTTGTTTTATTTTATTTATAAATTTATATTTCTTGCATTTGTAGAATGGTTTTATTTTAACAGCTTCTTGGGTCTGGGTCTTCCAGATCAGTAGTACCAGACTCACTGAATTTATTTGTTTATTGAATTTCTAACATATCTCTTAGTGTCAGGCATATGGAAGGTTTTTTAACATTATATTTTTCTGAAGATGATATTTTTGTTTTATTAGCCAGTTAGCTTTGCTCAAGTCACTCTCTATAAGCATTGTCACTCCTGTGGTGGACAGTAGCTAAAATGTCCCTTTCTTTAGTTCTTTTAGGCTGCTGGACATCTGTTGTGTTCATGCATAGTTCAGTGGCCAACCAGAGATTTGGACAGTTTAGTTACAGACTTTGATGTTTTTTTCTCTCTGACTGTCTTTCTGAGATTTCTTCTCCCCTCAATTCCAGCTCCTGTGATAGCTTCAAAGTCTGTCCTCTGATTCTTCAAGCTAGTAAGATTGCTGGTTTCTATTTGATTTCTAGCCAACCAGGTTCCAATTGGGGCCTGCCCTCAGGTGAAAATCCTGGGAAAGGGGGGTTACTAATAAGCCAGTGCCATTTCGTTCTTCTAAGTATTAATTTCTCTGTTTTCATTGATTTTGGTTTCTCGTTAGTGCTCTCTGATAGTTGACTTTTACATTTTATCCAGAATTTAAAGCTGTCTGTGAAATGCTGCTCTAGCATTACCAGAGGGAAAACTTTACTAAACACCTTTATAGATAAAGTCCTGTTGCCTTTATACACTACTTACAATTGCTAATGTCTTACTGTAAGCATCTACCATATTTTTTTGTTTCCACTTACCTAGTGACATGGACCTAAGCTGTCCATCTCCTTGATACTACAAATAGTACCATTTAGTGTATTACCTGTGGGAGATTTCTTTATTATATAGATCTCAAGAGTGAGATTGTTAGATTGTGGCATAATTGCATTCCTGACTTCACAAGTAAATCTCCTTCCAGCAAGGCACGAGTGTTTTCCTTTACTCCCATCCCCACAATATTTAAATTACCCAACTTTATGTTTGCCAGTCTGTTGGGTAGAAGGTAGTGTATCATTTAAACCTGCATTTTCTGATGTCTGGAGGTGTATACTTCTTCATGTTTTTTGCCTTTTGTGTGTTGGTTTTTATGTCCATTGCCTATTTTTCTGCTTATGTGTTCCAAGTCAGATCCTCACTCTTCCTTGTGATTTGTGCTGTTTTGGCCACGTGGGATAAATTCTTTCCCATCTCAAGGAAATATTCTCCTACCTTTTCTTAGTTTTATATTTTCACATTTCATAGTTAGGTCTTTAATGCAGTTGCCACTTTTGTGTGTGTAGTATGAGGTGGAAATCTGACTTCATGTTTCTCAGTTCTTCAGTTTTTCAAGTATGTTGGTTTTGTTTGTTGTTGTTGTTGTTTTTGATTACTAGTGTTTGGTTGGAAGCATGTTTTAGCATTTGTTGAGGTAATTCCACAAAGTGGTCTTCC
This sequence comes from Camelus bactrianus, assembly GCF_048773025.1. Taxonomy (NCBI): domain Eukaryota; kingdom Metazoa; phylum Chordata; class Mammalia; order Artiodactyla; family Camelidae; genus Camelus; species Camelus bactrianus. The sequence goes on from NC_133575.1 coordinate 35,514,801, forward strand.
TAAAATGTGAATCTGATTATATTGCTTGAACCCATTTCAGTGGTATGCCATTGTCTTACGATACAGTCTTTAGTCTTTAGCATGGTTTAGGAAGGTCTTTGTAAAGTTGTCTCTGCTTGTCTCTGCGTTTTCTGCCCAGTCTGCTAGTACTCTAAACTTATCATGTGCTCTTTCTTCCTATACTCAGTACAATAGGTTTTATTTGTTTCTCTGTCTGTATTGTTGACTACACTGTTGTCCCAGCAGTTCCTGTTATGTATTAGGTGCTCAACAAATACTTACCAGTTGAAGGAATTGAATTGAATAACTTGGTCTTTATCCTTCATTAACTGTCTGACTTTTTCAGATCAGATCAGTGTTTAAGGGGAATTCATTTACCTAATAAATAAGTTTACATAATAATTACTGTTAATCTCAATTCTTTCACATCTTCCCCATGTCGACATACTGTATTCATATAGCTCCTTATTTGTTTCCATAGCTCTTTACTTGTCTCATTGGATCCTTAGAACAACTCTAGATGGAAAGATGGCATTACCTCTGTTTTATGGATTTTGATCATAGTTTAAGTGGTTTGCCTGAGGCTCACACAGCTAGTTTTGTGTTTCTACCTCCTGTTTTTGGAAGGAAGAATTGTTTGCTCAGGCAGCTATGTACTATCAGTGATATGAATAAAAGCCACTTCAATCTATTATTCTGCCAAATATTTTTTAAAGGTAATATTTATGAGGTTTCTTTCGTTGGCTTCCCCCTGCCTTTATTGAGGGGGTAGGGGGAGAGTTACCTTAAGCTTTAGGACTGTAGCAATAATGGGTTTCAGTCATATTAGTACTTTTGAGGGGTGAACTATGGGTAATGGTTTCATTTAGAGATTTGCCCAAGGAACCTTAAATATCACAAAAATTATTAGACTATAATTATGGGAGGTTGGGTGTCTTTAAAATCATGTATGTATTATGAATTTTTCATAGGATATTTGATATGCCAGTAACTATCTTTTAAACTTAGATTTCAACTACTTTTGCTCTTAGATTTTTTTTTTTAAAGCATTTTTCGCATGTGCTCTATTGTTCATAGTAAGTTGCTTTGGAACTTGCTATTTCTAGGCAGACAGATTGTGCAGTTGGAGGTAGAATACTTCTCTAGCTTGATTAGTGTTATTAAATAAAGTTGAAATCATTTATGTTATTAAGTAGGTTGAGATGGTTTTCTTTTTAACTGTTGAGATTTGGCAGATTCTTAAAGGTCATATTTTAATGATGCTTCGTAATATTGAATGTTTTACTGGCATTAGGTAGTCTGAAGCATGGCCTGTTAACCACAACTGTCCAGTGTTAGAGGAACATTCAGTAATGGGATTAGCACTTTTCTCTTTCAGTTAATTTTTAAAAATATGCTAAAATATCAGTATTGTATAAATCTTAAGATATGATCTAATTCTTTAAAGATACTAATTTTATTTTCTTTAAATCTTTTTTTTCCCCTGCTCTTTTAGAGGAAGTATCATTCTGCAAAGGAAGCTTATGAACAGCTTTTGCAGACAGAAAACCTTTCTGCACAAGTAAAAGCAACTGTCTTACAACAGTTAGGTATGTAATAATTATATTTAGGATGTTGTAAATACTTCTTTTCATTGTTTTTACATGTCATGGATGATAAATATGTGGCTTATGTATTCTATTCCTTTTCTGTCCCTTTCCCCAGATTTGATAGAATTAATCTGAACCCATCATATTTCCACCCTCTGCCAAGCATCATCTATCTTACAGTCCATCTCATTATAGTTCTTCAGTGCAACTAGTCCTTTTAAGTTCTCAAAATTATACTCTGGTGTTTAACCTATGGAAGAAAGGCATTGAATACTTTGTGCCAGATATGATTAGTACTCAGTGAAGTTAAGTAATTTGCCTAAAGTCACTTAGTGATTGGTGAGCTTGCTTTCTCAGCTCTGTCAATAATATTAACTAAAACATTTTATCTAAAAATTGTGGAACATCTAACACTACAGTTTCTCTACGCATGCAGTTCTCTTGTAATGTTGAAGCTGAAGTAATGTCGTCATTTGGATGTAAATGTGTCACCATCACCAAGAAGATAATGATGGAGTTCTCCAGTATTTAATTTTGTTGCTTGGTTATTGAGCCACGTTTCTTGTTTATACTTGGTATTTCTTTTCCTTGAGCTTTTTAAAATTTGTTTTTGGTCTGGGCAAATAATTTATTGTTAATTTTTAGCCAATGTTGTAATAATGTGAATGTTTTCGAAAGATGACTTTTTAATATTTTAAAATCATTTAAACTTAAATTTTATCACTTATCTTCATGATATTAATGCATATTATATGTGTACAAAATAAACACATTGCCTTCAAATAAAACTTTTGTTTTTTTTAGTCTCTGGTTAAAATTTTACTTGAGTTATTCATACTTTTAAAAATGGTAGAAGTAATTAAATATTTGTTTTTATTGATTACATATAGTGTTTGAGTAATGTGAATTTGTATCTCTGAGTTAAAACAAGTTTATTAGTACAGCAAAAACGGTTTTGTGTTAGTTCTTAAAGTAAAAAGAACAAAGTGATGCCTTTAGAATAGATAGCTTACTCATTCAGCTAATATTTGAATACAAACCATTTTTTAATCCACATTATTTTTTTGTTTGGTGGGGGGGTAATTAAGTTTGTTTGTTTGTTTGTTTGTTTGTTTGTAGAGGAGGTGCTGGGGGGTGAACCTAGGACCTCATGCATGCTAAGTGTAATCCACATTATTTATAATTAAGGTTTTATGCATTTTAGCTGCAGTGAAAAATGTACCAATGGCAAAATGCATACATCTTTAAAATTTAAGAAATCGATTGAAATCGTTTGAATCACCTGTCCTCTTTGGCATCGGCTTACAATATTTCAGAGTGTGGAAGTAAACTTTTCATGGCTTTGAAAGGAAAAAATACTTCCCCTAATTGAGTCTAATTTATGCCTACACATCAATCTTTCCTACTTGCTTGTCACTGCTGCTGAAGCAACTCCTTTTAGAGCCTGTTACTCTAGGTCCTGTTCTTACTAGTAATAATAGTAGGCAAGATAAGGGGGGAACAGATGAATAAACGTGTGATTGACTTATATTTCCATAAAACATGGTAACTCAATATTCTTAAAATAACTTTTGGAATATAGCAACTATAATAAATGTCGTAACATAAAGGTCCTTATTTGTTATATGTACTGTGGACTATACACAAAGAACAGCTGATTTTATGCACTTGAATTGATCTGCAACTGATTGCCCAGCAAACTAAATCAGATTATTCCTGTGTGCCTTGAAGGTGTAGAATACATTATTCCATGATCCAATCTTTTGGTTACTTACATAGCCTTCTTGCTTGCTTGCTTGCTTATTTATCTGTCTATCTATCCATCTACTTATTATAACAATTGTATTTAAGCTGTGCCACATGGTGTTTTGATACACCCGTGCATAGTGAAATGATCACTACAGTCAAGCTAGTTCGCATATCCATCTCCTTATATAGTTACCATTTGTTTTTGTGTGTGGTGGGAGCACCTGAAATGTACTGTCTTAGCAAGTTTCTGGTATACATTACAGTATTGATAACTGTGGCCATCCTGCTGTACATTAGCTCTCTAGACATACTCAACCTACTTAACTGCGACTTTGTACCCTTTGACGAACATCTCCCCAGTTCCCCCACCTCACCATTTCTGGTAACCACCATTGAACTCTGTGCTTCTGTGTATTTGACTTTTTTAGATTCCACATTTAAGTGAGGTTATACACTATTTAAGTTTATTTATTAAATACTTGTGTTACCCATTTTGTACCATTCTTATTTGCACCATTTAAATATACTTTTTTTTATAGCCTTGGAGTTTTAAAAATTGTCAAAATGCTTTATAGCTTTTATTTTATACGAGGTGTGAGTATATGGCCAGTGCCAATAACGTGGGATTGTATGTGTGTGTTTTATTCTGAACTATCATTGATTACATAGCTTTATATATTTACTCCTTGGAAATAAATATTGGGTTAATAGACTGTCTTGGAGATTCTTAAATTGCACATAAATTTTTACATGGAACAGTGAATAAGACTTAACATCTTTATTTTCTTTGTTTCATATGTTGGAATTTTTTTCAAATAGAAAAATTAGAGAAGAAAAGGGGAAGTGTAGTTTGTAATCTACTAAGTGATAGGTCATTGCTTAAAATTGTTTTAATTTCTTTGGAGTGAAAATTCTTTATAGCTTTGACTGTACCTACCAGTGAGAGACTTTCTTATGACCAGAATTGACAGTTCTAAATTTTGGGAGTGTGTATAGCAAACTAATGAATAAATTGACTGAAAAGAGTATTTTTTTACTTGTTTGTTTTCTGCTTGGTATTGTTAAAAACAGAAGGACAATTAAGTCGTTCAGGTAAATATTTTTAATCATTTGCTGTAGGTTGGATGCATCATACTGTGGATCTCCTGGGAGATAAAGCCACCAAGGAAAGCTATGCTATTCAGTATCTCCAGAAGTCCTTGGAAGCAGATCCTAATTCTGGCCAGTCCTGGTATTTCCTCGGAAGGTGAGACTTATCAAGACACTTAGGTTTTGTTTTTATTTAAAGCTAAGAGTTTTGAATTATGATCTAAAATACTAGTTTACAGTTATAGCTTGATCAGTGTATTTTTCCTTTTAAATATATTTTATAACAAAGATTTCTAGAAATTAAAAATAAAAGAAAGCTTCTGAATGTGGTGGTTTTCTTACAGCATAATCTGGTCTATCAGGACATTTTTTATTTTGCTTATTGGATTTTCATTTGACTTAAATTATTGTTGGTTTTTAAAAAGTCTTATCATAGAGTAATTAATTCTTCATTAAAGTATTTAAATGCCTTTCTTTTTGATTTGTAGCATTTTCCTTATATGTCTTAATTCTGTTTGATGACTACCAGTAGCCAATGGAAGCTTGCTATTTATCATTTTGATCAGTGATATATACCTTAGAATGGGCATATTTGATTAACAGTAGATCTCAAATCACAGTTCTACTTGAAATCTTACAGTGAGAAAGTACATACATTAATATTGGATTTGTTGTAGGAGAAGTGACATGTAGTGAAAATAGTTTTTTGTAAGTGTGTAACCTTTTCTCTGTACTTTGAATGTCTCAGTTGTGCTTACTGATTATCTGGAACAACCTTATGTATATATATCTGATAGAATATATTTTTGGACCATCATCTGATTGTATTTTGGTTTCTAATTGGTTTTAGCTTTTGCAGTATGGTGGAAAGATCAGTCAACTAGGAGCCAAGAGACTTGGATTTAAGTCTTGGCTAAGCTACTATTTGTGAAATTGTGGATAGTACAATTAAACCTTTTGAGGCTTCCGTTTTCTGTTGGTTAAGAAGATTATATTAGATGAGTGGTTCTTAGTGGGGGGCATTTTTACCCCATAGGGGACATTTCTTAATGTCTGTAGAGACATTTTGCTTATCACAACTATGGGGAATGCTGCTGACATCTAGTGGGACAGCGCTCCACAGTAAAAGATTACCTGGCCCCAAATGTCAGTGGTGCTGAGGTCAAGAAGCCCTGAGTAGGTTGTCTATTAGATACCTTACCACTCTAAAGGTTCTCCTTTTATGATTTCTTTTGAGATTATTCTATTTTGTACTAATTTTAAGCTTTTTTCCGTTTCTTTTTCTATCGGAATATTTTACTTTGAGTGAGTTTGCCATATAATCACATTAAATTTTAGTATTTTGTATGGTTTCACTTTTTCCCTTTAAATTTAGCAAAATATATTTCTATGAGATGGAATAATATTAAGATACTTCCTTCTTTAAAAAAATTTGATTCCTCAATAATATACAGCAAGAGTTGAATGGAAAAGTAGCTATTTTTAGCAGGGATTTTTCTAATCCCTTCCCAGGCTTCTAAAATTATCTAATTTAGGTTGCTTATAATAAAGTTTGAGAATCCAAACTTTGTCTTTCTCTTTCACTAAAGATCTTTGGGAGCAGAAACTGGATCTTAACCATTTCTTTGTATCTCCTTGCCTAGCAAAGTGGCTGTTAAGTAAATGGAATAAATGAACAAACTAAACGCTGTTTGTGTTTAGAGCTAGCGCTGTTAGTACTAGAAGTAGGGCCTCGCCTGGTCATTGCCTCTAGTGTTAATGTTTATATATGAAAATTTCTTTTGATATAGATTAAAAGGAATGTGTACCAGAAAATATTTTCCTTTTGACCTAAGATAAAGATTAGTAGTCGTTTAATACAAAATAATAGTTTAGATGTCTTTTCAATGTAAGTTTTTTCTTAATTCTAGGCATATAAAATTAATATATGATGGAACATCTAAAATTACTATTTTAGTAATACCACAATTTTCAGCTGAGTGAGCACTGTTCTACAGGAGGTCCCCCCCCCCCCCCCCCCGTTAACTGATTTTTACATTTTAACCATTGTGATGCTTTTATTTGGATCTTTTTGGATAAAAATTTCCAAATATACAGTACACTTTACTGACTTCACAAGTAAAGGATACTTTCTACAGTTTAACTTGGTTTGGGATTCTAGATTATTGTGTTAGGTGTTCATTACTTTTTACCTACAATAATATAATTTGAGGACTATTTTAGACTTTTTTCTTTGTGTTTACTTTTCTTACTCTCTTTCACTGCCTTCCCATGTATTACTTCTAATCTGTTTTGTTGTGAGAAAATTTTTATGAATAAATTATATTTTAGAAGTTATTAAAGCTCTGAAGGAATACCTCAGGCTTCAGTAAGCAGCTTTGGCATTTGATGATCCTAATATTTTTGAGGCTTTTTATTACTTACCTCTGCATTCAGGTCTGTGTTGAAGATTGAATTTGTCATTTGACATGTGTATATCATAATGGAAACATAATGTGGTAATGCTGTTACTGTAGCACTAATCATTGACTGTGTTGTCACAGAACTATAAAATGTTAGAGCTGGGAGGTACCAGGGGGTCACCTGGTTCACCCTGAAAACTTGCCATTTTACAGATGTTTTAGAAAGTGAGTTCAAAGAAGTAAAATGTTTTGTCCAAGGTCACAGTCACACAGGTAACTAGTATCAGACCAGGGACTAGATCCCAGGTTCAGCCCACACCCAGTGCTTTTTCAGTTACACAGGGCTGTCTCAGGGGAACCTCGTTAGGTTTTATTAGGTTGGCAGTTGGATTGGGACATCTGTATTTGGGCACATTGGTTTCCTACTTTCACTTTGTAGGAACCGAATATGAAAACATTGGTTTGGGGAATTGCTGCTTATTCCTCCCAGCGGTTGGACAAATTTGTCTATAAATCGGAGCTTGGCTTTGATTTAACCAACAGCAAACAGAGCATGTTTTCTACCATTAGTTAAGCATTCCCTTTCTTTGTGGTGTCTGGCCCTGTTTGGCCTTGTTACTGCCCTCCTTTCCTGAATTCTCTCCTCATAAAACAGTTTGCAGACGCTCTTTGACACTGCCTTCTCTGTCTCAGTCACTGACCTTTCTTATATTGCCCCATCCTCAAGAGTAGTGATTCCTTAGGTTTATTTTTACCTCTCCTTTATAGGTATTCTGTGTTTTTATACCCTCTCTTCCATATATGGATGAATTCCAAATCTAGATTTCTGTACTTCAAGGTTTAAACCCCAGGACCAGATCTCCTATTCTTTACCTAGCATTACCCATTTTAGTATCCTCACCTCATGTCAAAGCCAGCATATTTCAAACCTCATTCATCACATTTTCCCCCAAACCAGCTCCTTCTCTTTTATTTTTGCCAATAATATCACCATTTCCCTCCTCTGTTTAATCAGGCTTAAAAACTAAGTTATAACCCCACCCCCATAAATATCGAATTAATCTGTCACAAAGTCTTTTTCTTTGTTGTCACTTCCGTTACTGTCATCCCAATTTTGGCCTATTCCAAACTAGCTAGTATAGCTACCGTCTTTTTTACTATCCATAATTTATTTTCCTCTCAGTTTGTCCTTATACATTGTTAGCAGATTAATATTCCTATAAAGTGCTTTCATCGTGCCATTCCTCTTGTTAGAAGAACAAACTTCAGGGTGTTCTTGGGTTGGATTTTAAATTCTCTGTTAGTATCTGTGCTATCATATGCATTAGGTTTTGCTCATACTGTTCAAGCAACATTTTGAAATGCCTTCTCTCACTTTCTCTGCCTGAATCAGTAGTTCCCAGATTTTTGGATTACTTGAATCAGTAAAATTTCAAAGAAAAATTCTGAGGATCAAAATACAGTGTATGGGCAAGTAAAGATATTTTAAAATTTTTTGCTATTTACTTAGTCAATACTCTTTCAAAATAACTCAATTATAATACAAACATAGTTTAATGGAAAATTTATGCATGTATGTGTATGTTGTTGTTTTTCTGTTTTGTTTGCTTGGCCAAATTGCCATATAGTGGTTGGTGATGGAAGTTAGTGGTCTAAACCGTAAGCATCTACACATATTCAGATCCCTTTCTCTTACTCGTCCCTTTCTTGCCTTTCCTAAATCCTGTAGTGTGTATTGTGGTCCCTTCTACCCTAAATTGTCAGACTAGTTACTGTCTGTGCTAGCCTTTTGATACAGTATCATGACATTATAATGTGTCTTTGATCCTCAACTAAATTGTAAGCTCCTTAGAGATGGACTGGGTTGTTTTTGTTTTTGTTTTTGTTTTTTCCCTTAGTGCCAAACACTAGGATAATTCTGTATTTATGTTTTCAGCTGTTCTATGTATCCATCAAGTACATCTACATTAAGAAAATGGCAGGTTCTTGAAACTTTAATCATCCCTTGCTACCCTTACTAGTCAGGAAATACTGTACTTATTTTATACTATTTCTGATAGTTACCTTGATATTAACTATGTCTTACATTTGTGTTTTTTATGAATTAAAGAATTACTGCCCTCATTGTTACTATTTAAGAAAGGAGAATTGAAATCTGATTCAGCAAGTCTTACCAACATAGAATGGTTTTCTTGGTTTCTAACCCTATATTCTTACTCTAAAGAAAACCAGAAATCAAGCGATATAAGTACAGTGGGGTGTGCGTGTGTTTTCTCCTCTTAGTATTATAATATTGAAGTGATATGACCTTTAAGTATTTTAATAGGTGTTAAAGCATGCTGTATTAATGAACTATCAGATAGACTATAATGTAGTTTTAAAGGATTAATTATAATGTCCATTATTATTATCATATATTTACACATTCACACAAATATGTTAGCTTATTTAAATAAAATTTAATAATTTAAATAAATTTATATTATTAAATGTTAGTTTTTTATCTGCTTTGACATACCCTTTCAGCAAATTATTTTATTAATCAATCAGTATTAATGATATTTTCTTGATTTTTTTTTTTTTTTCCCTTTTCCCCTCTCCTTTAGGTGCTATTCAAGTATTGGGAAAGTTCAGGATGCCTTTATATCTTACAGGCAGTCTATTGATAAATCAGAAGCAAGTGCAGATACATGGTGTTCAATAGGGTAAGATTTTGTATAAAAATAATGTCATTATAGTTGATACCCAAAGATATATATGTCACAGATAATGTACTTCATAGTTTATGTCATGTTATGAAGCTAGCAGTTCTTCTTAGTTGACTTCTTTTTTCTTAATTTCTCTTCCCAGCGTGCTATATCAGCAGCAAAATCAGCCTATGGATGCTTTACAGGCCTATATTTGTGCTGTACAATTGGACCATGGCCATGCTGCAGCCTGGATGGACCTAGGCACACTCTACGAATCCTGCAACCAGCCTCAGGATGCCATTAAATGCTACTTAAATGCAACCAGAAGCAGAAGTTGTAGTAATACCTCTGCACTTGCAGCACGAATTAAGTATTTACAGGTAAAATGTTTAAATAGCAGTTTTTTAAAGCACATGTTTCCCCATGACACTCAGGCAGGAGGAGGGTGGCTGGAAAGTTTGTCTAGTTGTGTTTTGATGTCTATAATTTGTTTCCATATTTTGTAAACATACCATAGCTTGTAATATTATTTTACTTTTCATTTTAAGTAAGATATGCAGTATTTTAAAAGATGCTCTTTTGTACATTTACTCTGTTGATGCATATTAATTTACATAATTTTTTTCTATGTACTGTCTACATTTTTAAGTTGTCATAGCATTTTAGAGAAAAGAACACAAACACTGTCTTTCACTCTTGCTTGGAGTTTCATGAGAAGACAGCTATAAGAACTCTGAAAACAGAGCTCAGTTTTGTTTTAATTCTCACAAAGGTTTATATTCCGGTTACCCTCATTATACTTAGTATCTTTCTGAAACCCCAAATTAAGAATCTATTTTCTTTTAAAAACAATTAGTTATAGCATTTAGGAAGATTTAGTGGACTTGCTCTTACTCAATTAGGCTTGTGTTAAATTTGCTTTTTACATAATTTTTCCTAGGCTCAGTTGTGTAACCTTCCACAAGGTAGTCTACAGAATAAAACTAAATTACTTCCTAGTATTGAGGAGGCATGGAGCCTACCAATCCCCGCAGAGCTTACCTCCAGGCAGGGTGCCATGAACACAGCGCAGCAGGTGAGAAGTTGGGTTATGTTCTGCAGGTGCCCAGCTTTAAGGGTTCTTTTCAGTCTGTAGTGGTCAAGCGTATTTTACTAAGCGCAAGAGGCTTTTATTACTGAAAGGCCTTTTTATTGAATTGTGAAGGGAATCGAGAGCAAATTAAAACTCCCTCTGATATGGGAAGAAATTTTGGGGTGCCAATTTAGAACCTTTGTGCATTTTCATGATTTTGAAGGAGATTTCTTAAAGTAATGCTGCAGTGGTTTATTTAATTTTTAAAGCAAGTTTTTCAAAGGAAGGTACACATTCCTCCATTGATGATTCATTTGATTTTGATTTTTCAATAATGCAATCAGCGATGTCCACATAGCTTTGAAAAGTATGCAGCTTGTAAAGTTTTATAATTTGAAGGAATGAATTAAGAATATATAGAACCCTATTTTTGTCTTCCTTCTGTGATTCTTAGGCATGTAAACCTCATCATCCAAATACTGAACCTGTATTAGGCCTCAGTCAAACACCAATTTCACAGCAATCCTTGCCACTACACATGATTCCTTCTAGCCAAGTAGATGACCTGTCCAGTCCTGCCAAGAGGAAAAGAACATCTAGTCCAACAAAGGTATATGTTTTAGAGAATTAGAAAATCCCAATCAAAACGAAACTCCCAACTGCCCTGAACTTGTGCAGTTTGAACAACATCTGTCCTTTATTTTAAATCTGTGGACATCAAAGAGTGAAAGGTTTGAGTTTTTCCATCCCAAATTCTTAGCATCATATTAAATATAGAAAGTAGGGATAAATTTGCATTCATCAAGTCATTTACTCATCTCCCTGCCGTTAAGATCTCAACACACTTTTCATCATCACTTTCTACTGACATTGAAATAAACTTAACGTTGGATCTAGTGGACAGTGTGGTATTTAGGTTAGTCATTGGGGCCATAGTTTAGGGGTGGGCCTTTTTGGGTGGCTTATTAAAGAGTCAATATTTTTTAAATTAATGATTTTCTAAAATTATTATGCATGTAAAATTATTTTTGAAAGAACTAAATGTCATAACATCTTTTTTATATGTAAATATTCCAATTCATAGTCATTTGGCCTCCATTAGTCATGATTGTTAATTCCATGGATTTAACCATATATTCTTTAATTTTTTAATATCAATTTTCCTCAGAATACTTCTGATAATTGGAGTAGTGGCCACGCAGTGTCACATCCTCCAGCACAACAACAAAGTCATTCATGGTGTTTGACACCACAGAAATTACAGGTATGTAAGATGCTTTTAACAGATTGTTTTTCCTAGTGAAAAAGAGTAGAGGTAGTAAGTTGTTAAGTTTTTTTAAGTATTAGTTCTTAAAGTTGAATGGCAGTAAAATCAATTAATATGCACATAAGTAAAATGAACCCACATTTACCGGAGTAATAAGAGATAATTCATTCTTATTTCTCACTTATTTTTAGGTTCCCCGCCCCCGCTCCTCTCTCAAATAAGTAGTATATTCTCATGGTTCAAGCTGCCTATGTATGAGTTTAGGGTATATAGAGTAAATTCTCCTTCCAATTCCTGCCCCTACCCCCTCAGTTCCCCTAATAGGCAGCCAGTGTTACTAACTTTTATCTATCTTTCCAGAGCTATGTCATGCACATACAAATATGCATCCCCTTTCTCTCATGTTATTTTTCTCCTTTTTACACAGATGGTAGAATGCTATATATACTGTTAATAATGTATTTTACAGACCTTCCTATGTGAATATATAAAGAGCTTTATTTTATGCCTACACCTTATTTCTTTATGTAGGTGTCATACTTTAATTAGGCAGACCACTAGTTTTGGACAGTCAGGTTGTCCTCAAACTTCTCCTCTTCAAAACAGTGCTGCTTTGAGTGTACTTGTCATAATGCATTTCTAAGCTTAAAGAACTTTCTGTGTAAATACTGACAAATACTGAATAAAATTTCATGCCCATTTATCTCAAAGATCACATTACAATAAACCTTTTTGAGATAAATGTTTATTCTTTACTTTCTCAAACTTCTTAAAGGACTTCATCTTACGGATCATTGCCGTTGGTCAGAAATCAGTATCTTCGACTAGACAGCGGTTCTGAGTTTTATCTGCTCATTTCAGGGAAAGGTTGCTTAGAATAGTGAGCTTGTTTCTTAGATATGTCTTTGACTGTATTCTCCTTTCTTCTTCTTCTAGCACTTGGAACAGCTCCGTGCAAATAGGAATAATTTAAATCCAGCACAGAAACTGATGCTGGAACAGCTGGAAAGTCAGTTTGTCTTAATGCAGCAACACCAAGTGTGTATAGCATTTATTTTCCCTAAAATTTTTTAGGATTTTGAGTATTTTTATTGACTGGAACATCATTTTAGAGTATGTTCATGTCCACTTCTACTTTCTACCAGTATTTGGTGGAATTTAGTAATCTATGCTTCTTGAAATACTGATAATGGACAGAGATTTTTAGGGAAAAAACAGCTATATATTTGATTTTGAACACAGGACTTAGAGTTTTATTATTTGTTTAAATCCTATTTTGCATGGATTTTATTTATATTATTTAATACTTAACAAGCTGTCCTAAACTGAGGTGGGGTTCTTTCGAGCTTGTTTAGTTTGGAGAATCTGGCATATAAATATGATAGAATGGAATTTTGAGATCCCTGTTTTGTGATTGAAGAAAAGACCTATAAATTTGAGTCTTTTTCCATAGTTTTCAGCTGCTTTCTTTTGTCATTACTAAAGGGATATTTCTTAAAAAAAGAAACATTCCTGCTTTTTTTGAGGAAGCTAATCTAAATATGAACAAACACAATTTCTTTTTTTGAAAAAATATTTTTTAGCCAGGGATTACTTAGTTAAACACCTTCATATTCTGGTTCTGTTCCACATGGGCCACACAGGCAGCATTTCTTTTTCTTTTTCTTTTCTTTCTTTCTTTCTTTTTTTTTTTTTTTTTTTTTGACAGATGAGACAAACAGGAGTTGCACAGGTACGATCTACTGGAATTCCTAACGGGCCAACAGCTGACTCATCACTGCCTACAAACTCAGTCTCTGGCCAGGAGCCACAGCTTGCTCTGACCAGAGTGCCTAGCGTCTCTCAGCCTGGAGTCCGCCCTGCCTGCCCTGGGCAGCCTTTGGCCAATGGACCCTTTTCTGCAGGCCATGTTCCCTGTAGCACATCAAGAACGCTGGGAAGTACAGACACTATTTTGATAGGCAATAATCACATAACAGGAAGTGGAAGTAATGGAAACGTGCCTTACCTGCAGCGAAACGCACTCACTCTACCTCATAACCGCACAAACCTGACCAGCAGCGCAGAGGAGCCGTGGAAAAACCAACTATCTAACTCCACTCAGGTAATAGGACTGACTGCCTTCTTGTTGGCTTCTCACATAATAGTTATCTTTATTTATTTGACTTTATGCATTTTGAGAGAAGAAGAAATAGAAGTTTGGAAACTGTTTTCATAAGCATTTATAGTACTACAATGTTCCTACTACATCGTGACTCTGTATTATATGTATGTGAGTATATTTTCTTTTCCATAGAAAGTTTACACACATAGGTAATGTTAGAAATTTCTAAGGGAAAAAGAAAATAGATCATACAGTCTCCCAAAATCCACTGTTCAATTACAATGGCACCCTGAGCACTTATGGTGATGTTTCTTAGTTTACTTCTGCATGTGTTGCCTACTTAAGATCAGGTCTGGTAGGAGAAAAAGACCGCTAAAGAAGCAGTCACCATAAATTACTATGAAGTGTGATCTTGGGAAATTGCTATCAAAGTAGGTAGGAGAGCACGTATGTTTGAGTTTCCAGAAATTAGAGAATTTGGGACAAGAGAGAGCTGGTAAAGTTATCTAGAGTATGGATTAAGAAAGGGGGTTGGAATATGAAGCTGAAGGAGGTAAAGGAAGTTGCCTAATTTGTCTTGATGGCAGAGTGGAGCCACTGAAGTTTTTGAATGGACTTCAGGAATATTATTTTTATCAAAGATATGTGCCATATTGTACTCAGTAGTTCACTGTTAGACATTTAACTTCCAAGTTTTTACTTCAGAATATCCACAAAATTTTCCCTGTATTCTGGGTTATTTCCGTGGAGCAGATGCTCCAAAGTAGAACTGAAGGGTCAAAGAGTAAGTATTTTAAAAAAATGTTGTGAATATGTACTGCCAAGTTACTTATACCTTTATTAGTCTCCTGGAAATACTTGACTTACTGCTGGCTAGCCTTTTATTATTGGTAAAACTGAGATAAGTTCTTTTTCTAAGACTTTTAAATTTATTCTTGAAGTACTATTCTTGGTAGAACCATCTTTTCTAGAGTGATTAGTAATTTTATTCACTCTTAAAGAAATTTTGAGCACCCACTGTGTTCATGTGAATAAAGATCTGAAAGAGTTACAGAAGTGAGGCCTGAAGATATTTGTGATGAGAGTGTTCCAGGTCTAGGGAGCAGCAGGGAGCAATAGGCTCTAAGGCAAGAGTGTGTTTTGTATATTTAGGGACAATTAAGGTGGCAGTCATGGCTGAGCAGGGCCAGCGAAGGGCGAGAGGACAGGTAAATGTGGTCCAGCTAGAGACAGGCTGGCTAAATCATGTTCAGCCTTGCAGGCCATTGTAAGGAT